>NC_064251.1:15000-4815000 GCF_003254725.2 Canis lupus dingo
TGCTCAGGGGCTCCGACAGGACAGGAGGTGAAATGGGCCAGGGTGGCAGAGGGGACAGCAGAGAGGGGAGTCAGGGGACAGCAGGGGAACGGCCAGGGGGCAGGGCGAGGCCGGCTGGACGCTGGGCAGTCAGGCCCTGGGGAGGCGGGAGGACCTCAGCGGGTCGGTTATGGGGCACCCGGGCCACGCTGACAGCTCTCGGGCTGGTCCATCAAGGAGGGGGGCAGGTCACCCCCTGGGGGCGCCGAGGGGTCCCCGCCCAGCCCACCACGGGCAAACACCCTTCTCAGACCCCCAGACGCCGCCCCCGCCTGCCCTCAGGCCGCTGGCAGCCCCTGCCCTCCCTGGAGGAGCCCTGCCCTCCCCAGGCCCCTGGGTGCAGATGGGGGGGAGGGGGTGGCTGTGGGGCCGGGACCTCAGGCCTCTGCGTCTCTTGCCTTCCAGGGACAAGACGCTGCCCGGCCCCAGCCCCCGCGAGGCCAAGGTGAGAGCCCGTCCTGGGCCCCGGGCAGGACGTGGCGGCGGGGCTGGGGCCAGCTGTCTGCACCCCGTCCCCCAGGACATCCACGGGCGTCTCCCCAGTCCCCCGTCCCAGCGCTGCACGGGCTGCCGGGAATGCACCCCAGACCCGGAGCCGCGGTCCGCGGGGGCCCTGTGCCTTCCTGGCTCTTCCGGGTCCCGGGGGGTACTGGACGCGGCCCGAGCGCCCACCTCCCGGGCTGGAGCCTCACCTGCGGCCCCCGCTTGTCCTCTTCCAGAAACTCCGCCAGGAGACCCGGCGCACGGACAAATGGATAAAAATGCTCAAGCGATGGGACCACTACCTCCCCAGCGAGAAGGTGGGGCGCTGGGTGCCCCCGAGGGCTCTCTGTCCTGACGGGGCTGGGGGGCTGCCCTCAGTGTCCTCTTGCCCCATCCTCGGGGGAGCCCCCTGCCTGGGGAGAGTCTGCTGGGAGCCCGAGCCTCCCCAGGCCCCAGGTCGGCGGTGGGGGAGTGTCAGGTCGGGGCCACGGTCCCTGCTCCTCGTGGGGGACGGGGCCCAGCTCCAGGGAGACCCAGCCTCTCCGCAGACACCGTGGAGCCAAAGTTGGAATCTTCTAGATGCCTCGTGCTCCCTGGGCTCCAAGGGGCTGCCCTGGGCCCCTCTCACCAGCACTGCCTTCCTCCCCGCAGCTGCGATGCCGGGTCTACAAGGGGGTCCCGCCCCAGGTGCGGGGACAGGTGTGGCTGCGATTGCTGAACGTCGACCAGGTTAAGGCCAGGAATGCCGGGAAATACCAGGTGGGGCCCGTCCACTCCCCGTGGACCCTCGGTCCCCTCCCTGCCCAGGGCTGACCCTCCATGTCCCCTCCCCACCGGGCTGAACTCCCGCATCCCCTCCCTGTCCAGGGCTGACCCCCTGTCCCCTCCCACCTGGGCTGACCCTCAGTCCCCTCCCCGCCCACGACAGCTGGGCACAGGCCCTCACGCAGGCCCCGCAGGCACAGTGGGCACTTCCGCCGTCCCTGGCCCCCCAGGGGAAGGGTGGAGGTTCCTGCAGGACACACTCCCATGGTGGCCCCAGGGCTCCCTGCCCAGGACGGCAGCTGCTGACAGGTTGGGGTCTGTGTCCCTGACACCGGCTCCTCCTCCCGGGGTCTCCCCACAGGAAATGAAGGAGGCGGCCCTGGTCTCCTCCCGGGACATCATGCAGATCGACCTGGACGTCAACTGCACGTTCCGCAGTCACACCATGTTCTGGGACTGCTACGGGGTTGGGTGAGGCTGCTGGGCCAGTGGGGTTCGGGGGCCCGGGAGAGGCCCGGGGATTTCTGTGCAGGGGACACGGGGTCTCTGAGGCCGGGGGGAGCGATGGCAGCAAACAACACACTGCCACATGGTAGGGTGCTGGGGATGACCCCCGTGCCCCCACCCCCAGGGTGTCGGGGATGGGGAGGACCCAGGACAGGGCCTCCAGGGGTCACCGTCTGAGCTGAACCCCAAGGGGGTGAGGGGCGGCCTCGTGAAGAGCAGGGGGCCGGGGTGGGGGCGTGGGGTCAGTAAGGGGACCTGGGGGCCAGGGTACATGGCCGCGGCTGGACCGGGACACATGGACCCGACGAGGGTCGGACAGGTCAGGGTGACACCCACCCTCGGTGCTTTATGTACTTCTGAATTCTGGGCATTTTAGACAATTTGCAGTTGGTGAGCACACATAGCATGACGACCCCCAGATGCCGCCCCGGTCCAGGCAGGCCCTGCGCTGAGCACACGGGGCCCCAGGGGCAGGGGCAGGGGTCACAGCAAACCCCAGACTGGGGTCGCCTTTATCAGTAGACGTCTCCGTGTGCACCTCAGAGAAGGGGGTGCCCTGTGTCCGCAGCCCCCCACCCCCTCCCCTCAACCAACGCCCCCACGCCATCCCCCTACATCACCCCGCACACCATCCCCCACACCCCCAGACCCCTACATATCGGTCCCCCCCCATAAGGACATGGTGCAGCTGCCCCCTGTGGGACATGCTCAGCCTCCCCGGCCACCTTGGGGTTCTCTGGACGGCCTGCTCCCGTCAGAAGCCCGGGTGTCCCGTAGAGTCCCCATGGGCTGCTGGGAGGTGGGGAAGGCAGGGAGCCCCCGACAGGGGGGTGCAGGTGGGTGGAGCAGAGGGTGCGGCTACCTCTGTGTGCAGCAGGTGGGGTGTGTGGGAGCCCGGGACCCCAGGGGTGACCTGCAGGGGCGCCAGGGGCGGGGCTGGGGAGCCGCCAGGCAAGGGTGGCTGGGCTTCCCGGGGGGCCGCTCGGACCGTCTCCCCACGAGAACTCGGTGCTCCTCCCTGCAGGGAACCTGCTGTCCCCCGGGGCCCCCACGGCCCTCAGAGCACGGCGGGGTCAGGCTGACCTGTGATCCCCGGCCCAGGGGGAGCCGGCCTCCAGCAGCCCGGGCCTGGGGGCCGCGGAGCCAGGGTGCAGACTCAGGCCGCCGTGCGGGGAGCATCGGGCGACTCCTGGCAGCACTGAGGGGGCCGCACCCCGTACCCCCCCCGTGCTCAGATAGTAATCCCAGAGGTTTGCAGCCTGTATCTGGGTCACACCTGCACGACGTTCCCTGCTCTCCTCATGGCGGCTCAGACCTGGAGCCCCGAGATGCTCTGGGATGGGCGGGCCCGGGGTCCCCCCCACAGAGTCCAGCCCAGGGACACCTGGGAAGGCCTGGGGGTGTGCTCAGGGCCACAGACGCCCCGGCTGCGTGGGCTCGGGGCAGGGGCCACGTGGGGCTGGTGGTGTTCCCGGGACACAGGGCCAGGCCAGGCCAGGGCAGCGGAGGACAGGCGTCAGGGGCCGCAGGGACCGGGTCAGGGGGAGCGCTGGCTCCCAGGGGGCGTGCGGGGGGGAAGCTCCAGGGCTGGAGGGGGCGCTGGCGGTGCTCGGGGAATCCAGAGCTCACACCCCATGGCGGGAGCTGCTCGGAGGCGTCGGACACCCCAGGGTGCACTTAACCCCAGGCAGGCTGCACGTGTGAGGTCGCCGCCTGTCCCCGTGCGCAGACCTGACCCCAGAGATCGGCCCCCGCGGAGGGGCCCTGCGGGCCGTGGGGCCTGCGGGGCGGATGTCAGCACCTCTGTAGCCTCGCTGGGCGGGGGCTGACTGAGCAGAGACCCCGCTGTACCCCTCCTAGGCAGCGACCCTGTTCCTTGTGCTGGCGGCCTACTCGGTGTACGACATCGTGAGTGTCCCTGCTCCCGCCTCCTGCCCCGCGGGCGGCCTTGTCCTGAGTGCTGGTGACCAGCGGGACTCACAGTCAGGGCCCCAGCTCCACGGCCCCGAGATGCCGGGGAGGGTCTCTCTCCTCCGGGACAGGCAGGGGGCGGGGTGCAGACCTCCCAGGGGAGGCAGGGCCTGCGTGCCCGAGGGCCGGGGCTGCCTGGGGCCCCCGCGTGCACCGCGGCCGTCCTAGAGCTTGGGTCTGGACCCTGACAGACGGCACTACTGACGAGAACCCGGGCGGGGAAGGCTCCCACTCCTCTGAAGGGCACGAGGCCGAGGCGCCCACGAGGCCGCCCCCTTCCACGGCGCATTCCAGAAGGGTCCCCGAGGACCCCAGCTCACAAGCTCCCCGGCCCCGCAGGGTGTCCTGGCCCAGCTCCTCTCGTGGGACCTGCCAGGGGCCACAGTCAGGCCCCCCCTCACCGACCTGCCCTCCGGGGGGCCTCCAGACCTGGCGGGTCCCCTGCAGCCTGGCACAGCTCACGGAGGCCCCTCCTGCTGGTCTGAGGATGGGGGCCCTGGCACGGCGGCCGCAGGGCTCCGTAGCGGGGCCCAGGGTGCTGGTGCCCGAGCTGGTCCGGGTGGCCCTCACCTGCCCCCCTGCCCTCTGGGAGCCCCCTCCGGGAGCCCGGGCTGTGAGGGAGCCGGGGGAGCCTGACGCCCGCGGGGAGGGCTCAGAGGGGGCCTCGGGGCGCACGCCCTCCGTGGGGCTCTGGCTCTTGCAGGAGGTGGGCTACTGCCAGGGCATGAGCGAGATCGCGGCCATCCTCATGTTCCTGCCCGAGGAGGACGCCTTCTGGGCGCTGGCCCAGCTGATGACCGACGACAGGCACGGTAGGGGCCCGCCGGGCCGCCGGGCGGGAGGGGAGTCAGGAGCGCCTCCCTGCAGGCTGCTGCACCGGGGGTCAGGCGGGGACCCCCCAGCCCGCCCCCCTACAGGCAAGGGCCCCGCCTCCCCGGTGGTCTCGGGGTCCTGGAGCCACGGCCACCCGCCCCACCATCTACAGGCCAGGCTCGCACTCCTGCTGCTCCCCCAGCCTCCTGCCCAGCTGCCTGCTTGCCCCCCAGACCCCCCTGCCAGCCCACGGCCACACGGGGCCCAGGGGGCAGCGTCTCCCCCTCCCGGGGGCCCCCAGCCTTACTCCCGAGGCCCACAGAGGGCCGTGCACACCCATCACCCTCCCTGTGTCCTGCACCCGCTGCCCCTCGGGGCTGGGGACCCGCCTGTCCCCGCAGCGGCCCCTGCAGGAGAGAGGGTGCTGGGTCAGCCGGGCCTCGTCCTCAGCCCCCAGCCCACGCCCCACGGGGTCTCTGTGAGGACGAGGGTCCCCGGGGTCCCGCGCCCCCGGCCTGGGAGGAAGCCCTGCCCTCTGGGAAGAGCGGGTCCAGTCAGGGCTCTGAGGGCAGTGGGCACGGGGGTCAGGGTGTGGGGGGGGCCCCTGCCCCGACACCCCCCACCCCGCCTGGTGCAGGAGGAGGTCCTGACCGTGGGGGCCTGGGGCCTTCTCAGGCTTCTTCGTCCCGGGCTTCCCGAAGCTCCTCAGGTTCCAGGCTCATCACGAGCGCATCCTCCAAAGAGCTCTCCCCGACCTGAGGAAGCACATGGCGAGTGGGAGCTCCTGAGGCTCCGTCCCCAGGGCCTGGGGCAGGGGGTGGGGGGCACGGCCCTCCGAGCTGCCCAGAGTTGGGGTCACATTCCTCCTCCTGGGGCCCGGGGGCGCCCTCAGGGCTGGGCTGGGCCGTGGGGAACACGTCCACCCGGCTCCAGGGGCCGCGGCGTGGGGCCTGAGCACCTCCTGCCCTCCCGCCAGGATGAGGAGCAGATGTCCACTGGCATCTACACCCCAAAGTGGTTCCTGCAGTGCTTCCTCGGCCGGGTGAGGCCCCCCCGGGACCCCCGCTCCCGGACCTGCCCACTGCCCCCGGGGAAAGCCCAGCTCAGCCCCACCCTCCAGACGAGCCAGGCCCGACCCCGGGGCCCTGAGGCTGAGGCTCGCAGCCCAACCTGTCCTGGAGAAGCCCAGAGGGTCCCTGGAAGAGGTTCCGGGGGGCGGGCCGTCTCTGCCTCAGCTCCCCCAGGGGAGGCAGGGTCAGCCCGGGTGTGGACGGGCCCTCGGCCCATCGGGCGGCCAGCCTTGGGTCCTCTCGAGGTGTGGTGTCGTCAAGTGCGGGCAGAGTCTGTGCCCCCAGGGGTGCGGGAGGTGCTGGCCGGGGTTGGAACCCTGAGCGGCCGGGAGCCCTGATCTCCCTGGGAGGAGGGCACGCACGGGGGGGGCTGTGGGGCCTCGTCGGAGGCAGCTGGGGGGCAGATGGCAGGCCTAGCCTGGCCCCAGCCAAGCCCCCCAGGGGCCCTGCTCAGGCCGCTCCTCCCACCCCGCTGTCCCCTAGACCCCCTTCTCGCTCACCCTGAAGCTGTGGGATGCCTACGTACTCGATGGGGAGAGGGTGCTCACGGCCATGGCCTACACCATCCTCAAGGTGCACAGGAGTAAGTGAGCCCCTGGGAGCCCAGGTGTGCCGAGGGGGGGCAGGGGCGGTGACCCTGTGCTCTGAGCAGCACCCAGACCTGGGGTGGGGGGACGGCGGGGCAGGCGGGTGCAGCGGGGCTCCCTGAGAGGAGCAGCGGGCAGGGGCCACCCCGGCCAGTGCACTGCCCACGGCGCTCCTGGGCACAGCAGGACCCCAGCCGCTGGCCTGGGGGCACCAGGGGCCCCAGGGCGGGGCCCTCTGGGTCTGACTCTTGCCCACCGCCCAGAGCGCCTCCTGAAGCTGCCCCTGGAAGGGCTCCGGGAGTTCCTCCAGGACTCTCTGGCCCAGCCCTGGGCCCTGGAGGATGAGGCGGTGCTCAGACACCTTCGGGCCTCCATGACCCAGCTCCGGAGGATGCGGTGCGACCTGCCCCCCCCAGGTGGGCTCAGGGCCCTGGCCCCTCCCGACTTGGCCTGCTGGGGCCGCCCAAAGGGGACAGAGCCCCCGGGGCCCCCATCCTCATCTCTGGGGCTCTCCTCTTCTGCTCCAGCCTCAGGGACCCCAGGCCAGGGCTGGGCAGGCGGGCACCCACTGCAGGACGCGGGCACCAGTGTGGGGGGCTGAGCACAGGGTCAGGCCGGGGGGCCACGCAGGAGCCATGAGGACCCCCGGGGCCCCCAGCGGGGGACACACAGCCTGCTGGAGATGCTGACCCCGTCGGCCTCTTTCCAGTGGGACCTGAGGAGTTCCCCACGAGGCCCCTGGGCCTGGAGCGAGTGTCCCCGGCGCCCGGGCCTCTCCTCCCTTCTCCGGCCTCTGAGCCACCGCCCAGGGTGGAGGAGCTGGCCTCCCCGGGCCCAGCCACCCAGCCTGAGCTGCCTGGACCCCCTCCCAGCCAGGCCATCGTCCAACTTCCCCCCCAGCGCTGGAGCTCCCTCCCCAACCTCCCAGTGCAACCATACGGTGCAGGCAGGCGGCCCCCAGACATGGTGGGCTTCAAGACAAAAAACAGGGTCCCCTTCCATTCGGCACCTGCCTGGGCCACCCCAGAGTCCCCGCGACAGACCAGGCCCTGGAGCACCCCCGGGACTCCCATCACGGGGTCCCCCCAGCCCCCGAGGGACGACGCTGTCGGGCCCAGGACACCCTTCCTGCCCCGCGGCCACTGCAGCTCGTGCCCCTCGCTGGGCAGTGACAGGCACAGCCAGGGCGGAGCCAGGGCGGCGCTGAGCCCGCTGCCCCGAGGCCCCGCACAGGCCCGGGACCCTCTGCCCTCCGCATCCACGGGGCAGCTTGATGCTCGCGGGCCAGCTTGATGCTCGCGGGCCTCGGGGGCAGAGCGTGGCAGTGAGGGCGGGGGCCTGGAGGCTCTGGCCCCCTGTCACGGTGCCCTGCCTCGTCTTGCTGTCCCTCCCGGAGGGCGGCACCCCCCGCACAGGACACTAGCCCCTGACCCAGAGGGACTTGGGCTGGCCTGGCCCCGGGCTCTGTGGGGGCAGGGGCGACTCGAGCCCCCCGCCAGGCCTAGCACTAATGGGATCCAGCGCCCCGGGGCCCTGGCCAGGCCTGCGTTCTGGCCCCGGGCTGAGCGAGCCCTCTCACAGCCGGATGTGGCCGGTCCTGGGCCCTGGGCGTGCCCCACAGATCCAGGTCGCTGACCTAGGGCAGCCCTGGGGATCCCGGGACACCCCAGGGCAGGGCAGCAGGGGCAGGCCCGTGGGCCCCACCCACACCCACACCAGGAGGCAGGCTCCTCCACGTGCTGGGGCTCCAGCAGTCAGTCACCCGGCCCCAGGGGGCCTGAGGCCGGTGTCCAGCTGCCCTGCGGGGACCCAGCACAGGAGCCCATGGGCCCCAGGGCCACGTCAGCCCTGCTGTCCCCAGAACCGCCTCTCAACACCTCAACCTCAGGACACGTGCCCCCACCCGGAGTCGAGTCCGCACAGGCTCCCAGGTGGGGGGACTCCAGCACCCGCACCCCTGTGGGATTCCCGCTTTCCTCTAAGGACAGGAAGGTCTCCCAGGGGAAGGCGTGCACCCTTGGCTCTGAGCCCCTGTTTGCTGTTGCAAGTTCAGTAAAGTGTTGTGTGAAAATACACGGCCGGCTCGTTTCTGCGTCTCCCGGAGCTCTGTGCACGGGGTGCGGAGACTCCCCCAGAGAGGAGGAGGGGGCACCACCCAGGCCCCGACCAGCCCCTGAAGGGGCGCCGCCAGGCACACACAGCTGACGTCCCCACGTGCCTTCCAGGGTCGGCCAGACGCCAGGGTCAGGACCCCACAGACTGCTGCGACTCAGCCTGTGCCCGCGGCCAGGACGGGCCTGGGACAGAGTGACAGCCGGGGAGCCTCAGGTCACCAGGGTCTGTGCTAAGCGCCCTGGGAGGTCTGTGCCTCCTCTGTCCAGGGGGCCTGGGCTGCCTGGGCTCCGGGGCACTTCCTCCCCTCCCCACCCCGGGCCTGTGCACCTGGGGCACAGAGGGCCCGCGGGGTGGTCAGCGTGGCCCCGGAGGGAACGTCAGGACAGCAGGCCCTTGCAGCTCTCACACCTGGGCCACCCTCACCAGGCGGGCTCAACGTGTACACCTGGTGCTGCTGGATCTCTCGCACCAGCGTGTGGAGGGCACCCTGCACACCCTAGAGAGTAGGGGCTGGGTGAGCGTGGAGCTCAGCCTGGGGGCAGGCAGCGCAGGGGACCGAGGGACCCCAGCCCCGTCCCCACCCTGACTCCCACACACAGGCAGCCCCAGGGCTCCCCCCATGGGCAGCCGGCTCCTCAGGAGCTCCCCCAATGGGCAGCCGGCTCCTCAGGAGCTCCCCCCAGGGCGGCCCGAGGTCTGGCTCCCCGCTGGAGAGGCATCGGGGAGAAGAGAAACGGCCGGCGCTCGGAGGGGACCCACTGCCACCCACGGGAATGTGGCTGAGCCAGACCTTCCAGCTCAGCTGACCCTCCAGCGGGACGGCACGGCATGAGGGAGCCCGGGTCAGCCAGGAGAACCCAGCTAGCCGCCCAGCGCCAGCACCAGAAATGATGGTGTTTCAACCGTTTCGGCGTCAGGACGACGCGGCCCGAGGATCAGATCGCGGCACGGCGACAGACACACACACACCCCAAACCCAACAAACGTCGGAATCCCCCGTTTGTTGTCAGACAGCAGCTGGACGGTTACAGACACGATGCTGGGGTCCCTGGTAGGATACACGGAGGACGCTCCACACCATGGCTGCAGAGGCGCTGGAGGCCTGGGGATGTGCCTGTGGGTGCCGACAGGGAGCGCGGGGTGGCAGGAAGCACCCTACAGAGGGGGGGCCCCTCCTGGGAAAGGACGCCGGGTCCCCGCAAAGGCTCCGGATGCTGACATCTGTCCTCCTCTCCTTCAGCTTCTGGTTTCCCCCCTATTTTGTTCTTCCTGATTCTCCTTCGCCCTCTACCCTGGATCCGAGCCACTGACCACACGGGCTTCTTTACGATGTCGGGTCCCAAAAGGAGGCCGAGCTCTGGCTCCTGGGATCGGGAAGGACCATCGCCGAGGTTTATGCTGATCCCCTGAGCTCATGCCTTCCCGGCTCTTCTCTCCTGCAGAACGAGGGGAGGCACGGGCCTTACAGGGAAGGAAGCCCACTCCCACTTGGGCGGGACCGTCCCTCGTGGAGGACGTCATCTGGGCCCAGGAGTGCAAGCGGGGCGATCAAGAACAGGTCGCAGGTTAGACATAGTCCGCTTTGAGGTTTGTCCTGAAGCAAGCACTCACCTTCGATGTCATTTAGTTCATCCATTTATTATTTGTTAAAGATTTTATTTTTATGTCCTCTCTACACTCAACATGGAGTTCAAACTCACAGTCCTGAGATCAAGGTCCCATGACCAGGCTGGCCGGCAGGCACCCCAGGGCCATGTTTCTCATCTCTCTGCTGGCTCGCCTATCTCTGCACCCAACTGGGACATCGAGTCCATGAGGGGGGAGCTTTAGCTACCTCTGAACCTGAAACGTTCTTGCTGTATCCCCATCCTAGAACGACCTTCGCCATTGAACAGCAATTTAAATAAATCGGCAGCCAAATGACTCCTGGTCAAGGAAATGGCCAACTTGTCACGTGTGTGGGCCCCGCTCCCTGGGCTCCCGGGGAGGCTCTGCTTTCTTTAACATCGACCAAGGTCCCAATGACTCTACCGCACCTCGACGCGGGCGCTCAGTTTCTGCCCTGACACAGGCAGCACGTCAGCTTCAATTACTACCTATCAATCAATCAAAGGGAGCCTGGCCACTCGGTGTGGTTTGTAAGAACACGCGACTCTTGTTCTTGGGGTGGAGAGTTCAAGCCCCATGTGGGTGTAGAAATGACAGAAAAATAAAATCTTAAAAAGAAAATCAATCAGTCGGTCTGGGGGAGACACAGCCCCGGATCCCACAGGGGCAGGGAGCCAGCTGACGGGTCTACGCACAGTATTAGAAGCAGCAGAGCACAAAGTCAGAACTTTCAGAAGTCTGCTAGAGTGGGGGACACGCCGGCCTTGATGGTGCTCGGGAGACGAAGTGGGGGGCGGCCCCTGGAGCGACAGGGTGGGCTCAGGGTCCCCGGGGTCCCAAGGACGGTGGAGCCAACGGTTCCCAGGCCCAGGAGCGGGGACCCCGGCCGAGAGCCGCGGGACTAGGGCCAGCTGTCTGCCCTGTGTGGCCACAAACTGCAAACCCTTGTGCAGTCACGGGGCCGTGTCCCTGGGCCGGGCCAGCAAAGGCCAGATGTGGGAGGAGACCTTCCCGGGCGGGAGGAGCCCAGGTCTCCCCCAGGGCAGCCCCTAAAACTTGGAGGTTTGAAACTCAGTCACTTGTCTGAGATCAAAAAACAAACAGAAGCTGGGCCGCAGGCAGGGTGAACGCAGGGTCTGCAGAAGCGACGGAGGCCCGGGGCCCGGGGGCTCCTCTGCGGAGGCCCCTGCAGACCGGGGGGCGGGATGCTCAGCCCCAGGCCCAGGGGACCCGGCGCCCCCGCCCGCATCCCGCCCTCAGTGCCGAGGCTCGGAGGCAGCACAGCACCGCCCGCGGGAGGCCAGACCCTGCCTCTGACCCGCAGGTGCATCTCCCCCGTGGCAGGTGCATCTCCCCCAGGCAGGTGCATCGCCCCCGAGGCAGGTGCGCACCTGACGTCAGCGCCGCTGCCCCGCCCCCAGGCCCCGCCCCTCCCCCTCGCTGACGCCAGGTGGATGGACCGCAGAGGCCGCAGAGCTCCAGCTCCGCAGGGAGAGCGGGGTCGAGCTTCCTCTGTACTTTGTGCTTGCTTTATTTTCATTTCTTTTCTTCGATTCTTTCTTATTAATTGCTTGACTTTAATTTTTATGTGTATACCTTACATATGACTTATTTTTGTTTACTTTCATTGTACTTTGATTTTCTTTCTTATTTTGGAATTTAGATTCTTTTCACAAGCAGGCCAAAACACACACAGGATCTAGTGGGGTTTTTTGGGGAGGGGGTAGGTTGTTGTTGTTATTGTTGTTTTCTTGTTTTTTCTTTTTCTTCTTTCTTTTTGGAAATAATAATGAGATGGAGAAATTCACCTCCAAAACAACCTCCTGGTACTCACAGCTAGGAAGTTCATCAATACACATATATGATGTCTGACTAGAGTTTAAAACAATGATTATAAAGATAGCAGCTGGGCTGGAAAAAGAGCACAGAAGAAAACTCGAGAATCCCTTACTGTAGAAATAAAAGAACTAAAATCTAGTCAGGCCAACGTTAAAAATGCTATAACTGAGATGCAGTCCCAAGTGGAAGCCTTAAAAACAAGAAAGGTTACGGACCACAGAGGCAGATGTAGGGAACTCAGCCACTTATTAAAACAATAATATCCATATCATAGGAGACTCAGAAGATGAAGAGAGAGAAAAAGAGCAGTTTTATTTGAAAAAATTATGTAAACTTCTCTAACCTGAGGAAGGACACAGACACTGAAACCAAGAACACAGAGATCTCCCACTAAATTCAACAGAAGCCGACCGTCGCCAAGGCACATTGTAGTCAAATTCACAAAATACACAGACAAGGAAAGAATCCTGAAAGCGGCAGAGGAGGCAGGGTTTGTGGGGGGACAGAGTCCTTAACCTACAAGGGAGGATGAATCAAGTTTTCAGCAGATCTGTCCACAGACTTGGCAGCCCAGAAAGGAGTGGAAGGAAATATTCAATATACTGAATGGGAAAAGTATGCAGCCAAGAATTCTTTCTTCAGCAAGGCTGTCATTCAGGATGGAAGGAGAGATAAGGAGTTTCCCAGACAGGCAAAAAATAAAGGAGTTCATGACCCCTAAACCAGTCTGGCAAGGAATTTTAAGGGGGACTCTTCTAGTGGGGGGAAAAAAGAGACCAAAACCAACAAAGACTAGAAAGGACCGGAGAACATTGCCAGAAACACCAACTCTACCGGTTACACAAAGGCACTAAATTCATCTCTTTCGATAATCACTCTGAATGCAGATGGAATAAATGCTCCAATCAAAAGATATAGGATATCAGAGTGGATTAAGAAAACAAGATCCGGGACGCCTGGGTGGCTCAGGGGTTGAGCCTCTGCCTTCAACTCGGGGTGTGATCCTGGAGTCTGGGATCAAGTCCCACATCAGGCTCCAGGTGGGGAGCCTGCTTCTCTCTCTGCCTAGATTTCTGCCTCTCTCTCTCTCTTTCATGAATAAATAAAATCTTTTTTTAAATAAAAAAAAACAAGATCCATGTATGTGCTGCCTACAGATGCTCACCTTAGACCTATAGACACCTGCAGATTCAAAGTCAGGGGATGGAAAATCATCTATCACGCTAATGGACAACAAAAGAAAGCTGGAGGACCCATACTTGTATCAGACAAACTAGATCTGAAACCAAACACTGGGGACACCTGGTGGCTCAGTGGATGAGCATCTGCCTTCGGCTCAGGGTGTGATTCTGGGGTCCCAGGATGGAGTCCCACATCGGCCTCCCCTTGGGGAGCCTGCCTCTCCCTCTGCCTATGTTTCTGCCTCTACTTCTCTCTATGTATCTCTCATGCATAAATAAATAAAATCTTTAAGTTAAATAAGAAAGAACAAATACTATAAGAAGAGATGAAGAAGGGCACTATTTCATAATTAAGAAGACTCTCTATCAATCTCTATCTGATTATCAGATCAAACAACTGTAAATATTTATGCCGCCAACATGAGAGCACCTAAATATAGAAACCAATTAACAACAAACATACAGAAACTCACTGATAATAATACAATGACAGGGGATTTTAACACCCACTTGTGGCAATGGATAGATCATCTATGCAGAAAATCAACAGGGGAACAATGGCCTTGACTCTCTGGACCAGAGGGACTCAGCAGATATATTCAGAACATTTCATCCTAAAGCAGCAGAATACACATTCTTTTCAAGTGCACATGGGACATTCTCCAGAACAGATCACATCATGGGCCACAAATCGGCCCTCAACAGGTACAAGAAGATTGAGATCATACCGTGATCTCAGACCACGTGGTCGTTTTCAGACCACGACACTATGAAACTCGAAGTCAACAGCAAGAAAAAAATTTGGACAGACAAAAAATATGTGGAGATTATGAACATCCTACTAGAGAATGAATGGAGCAACCAGGAAATTAAAGAGGAAATTTAGAAAATATATAGAAACAAATGAAAATGAAAACATGTTTCTCCAAACCTCTGGGATGCAGCAAAGGCAGTCCTAAGAGGGAAGTACATAGCAATACAGGCCTACGTCAAGAAACAAGAAGTCTCCAATACGCAACCTAACCCTACACCTAAGGGAGCTGGAAAAGGACAGCAACAAAGCCTAAAGCCTGCAGCAGAAGGGAAATAATAAAGATGAGAGCAGAAATAGACAATACAGAAACAATAGCAAAACAGTAGAATGGAATAGCGAAACTAAGAGCCGGTTCTTCAAAATAATTAATAAAATGGATCAAGCCCTAGCCAGCCTCATCAACAAGAAAAGAGAAGGGACCTTCTCTAAATAAAATCACAAATGAGAGAGGAGAGATCACAATCAACACCAGAAAAATAAGACAATTATAAGGGAATACTATGAAAGATTATACGCTAACTGGGAGACCTGGAAGAAATGGACAAATCCCTAGAAATGTGCAAACGAGCAAAACTGAAATAGGAAGAAATAGAAAATGTGAACAGACCCATAACTAGCAAAGGAATTGAATCAGGAAGGCACCTGGGTGCCTTGGTGGTTGAGCATCTGCTTTGGCTCCAGTCAGGATCCTGGGGTCCTGAGGGATCGAGTTCCACATGGAGCCTGATTTTCTCTCTGCCTGTGTTTCTGCCTCTCACTCTGTGTCTCTCATGAATAAATAAATAAAATCTTTAAAAAAAAGAAAAAGAAAAAAAGGGGATCCCTGGGTGGCGCAGCGGTTTAGCGCCTGCCTTTGGCCCAGGGCGCGATCCTGGAGACCCAGGATCAAATCCCACGTCAGGCTCCCGGTGCATGGAGCCTGCTTCTCCCTCTGCCTGTGTCTCTGCCTCTTTCTCTCTCTCACTGTGTGCCTATCATAAAAAAAAAAGATGAGAAAGGACCTAAATAAAATCATAAATGAGAGAAGAGAAATAACAACCAACACCACAGAAATACAAACGATTATAAGAGAACATTATGGGCAGCCCAAGTGGCTCAGCAGTTTAGCGCCGCCTTCAGCCCAGGAGGTGATCCTGGAGACCCAGGATTAAGTCCCATGTCGGGCTCCCGGCATGGAGCCTGATTCTCTCTCTGCCTGTGTCTCGGCCTCTCTCTCTCCCTCTATGTCTCTCATGAATAAATAAAAATGAATAAATAAAAATAAATAAATATTTTTTTAAAAAGAGAACATTATGAAAAATTATATGCCAGCAACTTAGAACCTGGAAGAAATAGATCAATTCCTAGAAATAGATATCATAGCAAAAATGAAAAAGGAAGAAATAAGAAACTGGATCAGACAGATAACCTGCAAAGAAATTGAATCAGCAATCAAAAATCTCCCAAAAAACAAAGTCCAGGACCTGAGGGCCTTCCCAGGGCAATTCCACTGGACATCTAAAGAAGAGTTAATGTCCATTCTTCTCAAATTATGCCCCTCCCTAAAAAATAGAAAAGGAAGGAAAACTTTCAAATTCATTCAATGAGGCCAGCATTACCCTAAAGTTAAGTTAACCCTAAAACTAGACCTAACACTAAGCAAATATCAAACACAAACCCCGGAACCCAAACACATTAATCTGAACCTTCCTGCCAACCCTAACCTAAACTCCTATCCCTAACTCTAACCCTAATCTAACCCTAACCCTAACCCTAACCCTAACCCTAACCCTATCCCTAACCCTAACCTAACCCTAACCCTAACCCTAACCCGCACCCTAACCCGTTCCTTTACCTAACCTTTACCCTAACCGTAACCCTAACCCTAACCCATACCCCAACCTTAACTCTAACTTTAACCTGTACCCTAACCCTAACCCGTACCCTAACCTGTACCCATACCCTAACTCGTACCCTAATCTGTTCCCTAACCGGTACACTAAACCATAACTCCTAACCCCTAATCAGTACCCAAACCCGTACCCTAACACGTAACCTTACCCTAACCCTAACCTGTATCTAACCCTAACCTGTACCCTAAACCCTAACCCCTAACCCCTAACCCTAACCCGTACCCTAACCCTAACCTGTACCCTAACCCATACCCTAACCCTAATGCTAACCCTAATCCTAGCCCTAACCTGTACCCTAATCCTTAGCCTCGACCAGATCTGTGATCCCACCTGGGGTCCCAACCCCATACCAAACCCCATACCAACCCTTACTCCTAATCAATCTCAGACCTGAATCCAAACTGTTTCTGAGCCTTTTCATTTCAATGTGCATGTTAGGATTAGTTTGCGGTTTTCACCCAAAGATCTTAAATACCTTTAGTGAGATACCTAGGGCTGAAGGAGTAATCTGGGGGAGAAACAAGGTGCTTGAAAGCTGTTTTTCAGAGGGGATTTCAGTGCAATATATCCCATTTTATCATCTCTCAAAACCTCTCCAAGTGTCAAAACCACCTGGACCCTTAGGTAGGAGTTCACTTTGGGGCTAACCTAGGAAGGGGAACCGGGAACAGGGGTGAGAGGGAAGAGCCACGTCCTGCCCAAGCAGCGGCAGGACACAGAGGTCACCGTCCACTCTGCTGCCGTTTGGTGCCAGCCACAGTGTGGGTGGGAGTGTTCCTCTGTCGTGTAGCACAGGTCTTGCTGTGTGGCAGACGCCTCCCCTCCCTGACACCGGAGAAGCTCGCTGCTGGGGAGGGGCTGCTGGGGTCAGCCTGCCAGCCCTCCCGGCCTCTGGACCCGGTCATTCCTCCAGCAGCCTCATAAAGTCACATTACCTTGAGTTACCGCAGCCCCGCAGCAGGTGGGAATGCCGGCAGACGTGCATCAGGTGGCAGCCCTCCCTGCAAACAGCCACGCGATGTCACTGCCTTCACTCCCACCTCTTCCGAGGCATCTCCTGCTGGGGGCTCTCTCAGCAGCGCTCCCCAGGCAGGGACACGGGCCTGGGACCTTCCTCTGTAACCTCTGAGCTGTGCCGGGAGGCACCACGTGGGGAGCCAACCTCCTCCCTCCCCTGGAGATATGCCCGTTCACTGCCCCACTCGGCCAAGCAAGGGACAGATGGGGTTCAGAGAAGACTTCAGATTTTGAAGTGAGCTCAAATCCCCTTTGAACGTTGGTTCTGCACATCCCTTCTGTGTGACTGTGGCCCCTCAGAGATCTCAGGACCTTGACCTCATCTACAACAGACAGAACAATTACCTGCAATGCTGAAGACACAGTTGCCCTGCAGGCACCTTGGCAGTGACAGGTCAGCAGGCGCAAGGACCAGGAGCCACCAGGTCCAGAAGGGAGTCCCGGGACCCTTGAATTTCATGATGGGGCACACTTGCTGCCGTTTCTCCCAAGTTTCAGGGAAGGTTTGCTGTGTGCTGTAGCGGGAATACAGATGCCCTGGGAAGTGGAGGCATGAAGAGCAGAGTCACAAACCCAGAAACAAGGGCTCCCAGGGCAGTTTGCCCCACACCCTACTTTCCTGGTGAATTGGTTATAGGTCCCAACTACAATGAGCAGGGATTTCTCCCACACATCCACCAGGCAGTTCTCTATGGTACCAGCCAGGTGTCCTACAATTTAACCCAATTCTGACACTATCTACCTAGAAATAGTGGTCCGGTGCCACAGATTAAGGGCTCAGTCCCACAAGACTGCTCCCCCCAGTCTAATCACAAGTAGTTGGCCCCCAGGTTACCCAAAACTTCTGATTTGCAACAAATCAAAGGTTCTCATAACCTGCCTTATCATGGTTGATCAATTTGCTAAAGCAGATCATGGAACTTAGGGAAACACTTAAGTTTACCAGTTTATTTAAGGGTATGATGTAGCCAGATGAAGACATACACAGGACAAGGTCTGGGAGGATCCTGAGCTCAGGAGCTCCTAGGCCTGTGAAGGTGGGATGTGTCACCTTCCCAGTGCGGATGTGTTCACCAACAGGGAAGCTCTCAGAGCCCTGCACTTGGGGATTTTAGGGAGGCTTTATCATGTGGGCATGATTGAGCACTAACTCCATTGTTAGCCTTCTCAAGAGAATGGGGGAAGGGCTACAACTTCCCAGATTCTGATCATGCTTGGTCTTTCTGGTGACCAGCCGCCATCCAGGAGCCACCCAGAATTGCCTCAGTAGGAACAGAGGACACTCCCATCCTCCAGGAAATTTAAGGGATTGAAGAGCCCTGTGTCAGGAACCAGGGATGGAGACCAACACATATTTTTGTCTTAACTTAACAACCACCGACAGTGCCCCAACCGGCTCGAAGCAGCAGCTCCCGGGGACTCTTCTCTTCTTTGTCCGCCAGAGCCAGGCTGTGGCTCCATCCGTAGGCTGACAACCCCAAACTCACATCCGCAGGCTGAGCTCTCCCCGCCCTCAGCTCACAGGGCACTTAGCGCCTCCACTGGAGCATCTGCGGCAGAACTGAGCTCTGGAACACTCCACGAGCTACTCCTCCGCTTTTCGGGAGCTCAGGCCACAACCCTGGAGCTCCCGCTCTTTCCCTCCACCTTCACCCAGTCTCAGAATGTCCTGCCAGGTGAGCCCCGGGACGCGTCCTGCGGGGTCACCTCCCACAGCCCACGTCCCTGCTCCAGCGGAAGCGTCTCCTGTGCTTCATGCAACAGCCAGCACCACCTGCTCACACGCAAGTCGCCGCTCCCCTTCTGTCCCCACAGTCCTCAGGGGAGGAGCCAACGTGCTCCTGCGTCCTCCAGTCCCACAGGCCCCACACCCTGTGTCCTCTGGCCTCTCCCAGTCTGAGCAGCTGCCCCGCAGCCTCAGGCTGTCCCCTCTGCCTGGGAGCTTCTCTTCCCGGAGCCGCTTGGCTGGCTCCGCTCCTTCAGTCCTGTGCATAAATGTCTTCTCGGGGGGACCCTGAGCGTAGGCTTGTCTGACACCCAGTAGGTGCTCAACAAACATCAGCTGAAGGAGCGAAGCTGTGGGTTGGGCCAAGGAGACCTCTGTCCCCACAGGAATCTAGTCTGGAGTCCCAACAATCTTGGGCACCACCATCCACAGGTAATAACAATGAGAGCAAAGCTCTGCCGATTCGGTAAGTGAAAATGCAGTTTTTTTGCTATAATTTGTCTTTGTTTCTCTTTCTTTTTTTTTTTAATTTATTTTTTATTGGTGTTCAATTTACTAACATACAGAATAACACCCAGTGCCCGTCACCCATTCACTCCCACCCCCCGCCCTCCTCCCCTTCTACCACCCCTAGTTCGTTTCCCAGAGTTAGCAGTCTTTACATTCTGTCTCCCTTTCTGATATTTCCCACACATTTCTTCTCCCTTCCCTTATATTCCCTTTCACTATTATTTATATTCCCCAAATGAATGAGACCATATAATGTTTGTCCTTCTCCGACTGACTTACTTCACTCAGCATAATACCCCCTAGTTCCATCCACCTTGAAGCAAATGGTGGGTATTTGTCATTTCTAATAGCTGAGTAATATTCCATTGTATACAGAAACCACATCTTCTTTATCCATCATCTTTCGTTGGACACCGAGGCTCCTTCCACAGTTTGGCTATCGTGGCCATTGCTGCTATAAACATCGGGGTGCAGGTGTCCCGGCGTTTCATTGCATTTGTATCTTTGGGGTAAATCCCCAACAGTGCAATTGCTGGGTCGTAGGGCAGGTCTATTTTTAACTGTTTGAGGAACCTCCACACAGTTTTCCAGAGTGGCTGCACCAGTTCACATTCCCACCAACAGTGTAAGAGGGTTCCCTTTTCTCCGCATCCTCTCCAACATTTGTTGTTTCCTGCCTTGTTAATTTTCCCCATTCTCACTGGTGTGAGGTGGGATCTCATTGTAGTTTTGATTTGTATTTCCCTGATGGCAAGTGATGCAGAGCATTTTCTCATATGCATGTTGGCCATGTCTATGTCTTCCTCTGTGAGATTTCTGTTCATGTCTTTTGCCCATTTCATGATTGGATTGTTTGTTTCTTTGCTGTTGAGTTTAATAAGTTCTTTATAGATCTTGGAAACTAGCCCTTTATCTGATATGTCATTTGCAAATATCTTCTCCCATTCTGTAGGTTGTCTTTGAGTTTTGTTGACTGTATCCTTTGCTGTGCAAAAGCTTCTTATCTTGATGAAGTCCCAATAGTTCATTTTTGCTTTTGTTTCTTTTGCCTTCGTGGATGTATCTTGCAAGAAGTTACTATGGCCGAGTTCAAAAAGGGTGTTGCCTGTGTTCTTCTCTAGGATTTTGATGGAATCTTGTCTCACATTTAGATCTTTCATCCATTTTGAGTTTATCTTTGTGTATGGTGAAAGAGAGTGGTCTAGTTTCATTCTTCTGCATGTGGATGTCCAATTTTCCCAGCACCATTTATTGAAGAGACTGTCTTTCTTCCAACGGATAGTCTTTCCTCCTTTATCGAATATTAGTTGCCCATAAAGTTCTGGGTCCACTTCTGGGCTCTCTATTCTGTTCCACTGATCTATGTGTCTGTTTTTGTGCCAGTACCACACTGTCTTGATGACCACAGCTTTGTAGTACAACCTGAAATCTGGCATTGTGATGCCCCCAGATATGGTTTTCTTTTTTAAAATTCCCCTGGCTATTCGGGGTCTTTTCTGATTCCACACAAATCTTAAAATAATTCGTTCTAACTCTCTGAAGAAAGTCCATGGTATTTTGATAGGGATTGCATTAAACGTGTATATTGCCCTGGGTAACATTGACATTTTCACAATATTAATTCTGCCAATCCATGAGCATGGAATATTTTTCCATCTCTTTGTGTCTTCCTCAATTTCTTTCAGAAGTGTTCTATAGTTTTGAGGGTATAGATCCTTTACATCTTTGGTGAGGTTTATTCCTAGGTATCTTATGCTTTTGGGTGCAATTGTAAATGGGATTGACTCCTTAATTTCTCTTTCTTCAGTCTCATTGTTAGTGTATAGAAATGCCACTGACTTCTGGGCATTGATTTTGTATCCTGCCACGCTACCGAATTGCTGTATGAGTTCTAGCAATCTTGGGGTGGAGACTTTTGGGTTTTCTATGTAGAGTATCGTGTCATCGGCGAAGAGGGAGAGTTTGACTTCTTCTTTGCCAATTTGAATGCCTTTAATGTCTTTTTGTTGTCTGATTGCTGAGGCTAGGACTTCCAGTACTATGTTGAATAGCAGTGGTGAGAGTGGACATCCCTGTCTTGTTCCTGATCTTAGGGGAAAGGCTCCCAGTGCTTCCCCATTGAGAATGATATTTGCTGTGGGCTTTTCATAGATGGCTTTTAAGATGTCGAGGAATGTTCCCTCTATCCCTATGCTCTGAAGGGTTTTGATCAGGAATGGATGCTGTATTTTGTCAAATGCTTTCTCTGCATCCAATGAGAGGATCATATGGTTCTTGGTTTTTCTCTTGCTGATATGATGAATCACATTGATTGTTTTACGGGTGTTGAACCAGCCTTGTGTCCCAGGGATAAATCCTACTTGGTCATGGTGAATAATTTTCTTAATGTATTGTTGGATCCTATTGGCCAGTATCTTGTTGAGAATTTTTGCATCCATGTTCATCAGGGATATTGGTCTGTAATTCTCCTTTTTGGCGGGGTCTTTGTCTGGCTTTGGAATTAAGGTGATGCTGGCTTCATAGAACGAATTTGGAAGGACTCCATCTCTTTCTATCTTTCCAAACAGCTTTAGGAGAATAGGTATGGTTTCTTCTTTAAACGTTTGATAAAATTCCCCTGGGAAGCCATCTGGCCCTGGACTCTTGTGTCTTGGGAGGTTTTTGATGACTGCTTCAATTTCCTCCCTGGTTATTGGCCTATTCAGATTTTCTATTTCTTCCTGTTCCAGTTTTGGTAGTTTCTGGCTTTCCAGGAATGCGTCCATTTCTTCTAGATTGCCTAATTTATTGGCGTATAGCTGTTCATAATATGTTTTTAAAATCGTTTGTATTTCCTTGGTGTTGGTAGTGATCTCTCCTTTCTCATTCATGATTTTATTAATTTGAGTCTTCTCTCTCTTCTTTTTAATAAGGCTGGCTAATGGTTTATCTATCTTATTAATTCTTTCAAAGAACCAACTCCTGGTTCTGTTGATCTGTTCCACAGTTCTTCTGGTCTCGATTTCGTTGAGTTCTGCTCGAATCTTAACTCCCTTCTTCTCTTGGGTGTAGGATCTATTTGCTGTTTTTTCTCTAGCTCCTTTATGTGTAAGGTTAGCTTTTGTATTTGAGTTCTTTCCAGTTTTTGAATGGATGCTTGTATTGCGATGTATTTCCCCCTTAGGACTGCTTTTGCTGCATCCCAAAGATTTTGAATGGTTGTATCTTCATTCTCATTAGTTTCCATGAATCTTTTTAATTCTTCCTTAATTTCCTGGTTGACCCTTTTATCTTTTAGCAGGATGGTCCTTAACCTCCACGTGTTTGAGGTCCTTCCAAACTTCTTGTTGTGATTTAGTTCTAATTTCAAGGCATTATGGTCCGAGAATATGCAGGGGACAATCCCAATCTTTTGGTATCGGTTCAGACCCGATTTGTGACCCAATATGTGGTCTATTCTGGAGAAAGTTCCATGTGCGCTTGAGAAGAATGTGTATTCAGTTGAGTTTGGATGTAAAGTTCTGTAGATATCTGTGAAATCCATCTGGTCCAGTGTATCATTTAAAGCTCTCGTTCTTTGGAGATGTTGTGCTTAGAAGACCTATCGAGTATAGAAAGAGCTAGATTGAAGTCACCAAGTATAAGTGTATTATTATCTAAGTATTTCTTCACTTTGGTTAATAATTGATTGATATATTTGGCAGCTCCCACATTCGGAGCATATATATTGAGGATTGTTAAGTCCTCTTGTTGAATAGATCCTTTAAGTATGATATAGTGTCCCTCTTCATCTCTCACTACAGTCTTTGGGGTAAATTTTAGTTTATCTGATATAAGGATGGCTACCCCTGCTTTCTTTTGAGGACCATTCGAATGGTAAATGGTTCTCCAACCTTTTATTTTCAGGCTGTAGGTGTCCTTCTGTCTAAAATGAGTCTCTTGTAGACAGCAAATAGATGGGTCCTGCTTTTTTATCCAGTCTGAAACCCTGCGCCTTTTGATGGGGTCATTAAGCCCGTTCACATTCAGAGTTACTATTGAGAGATATGAGTTTAGTGTCATCATGATATCTATTCAGTCTTTGTTTTTGTGGACTGTTCCACTGAACTTCTTCTTAAAGGGGAATTTTAAGAGGCCCCCTTAAAATTTCTTGCAGACCTGGTTTGGAGGTCACATATTCTTTTAGTTGCTGCCTGTCTTGGAAGCTCTTTATCTCTCCTTCCATTTTGAATGAGAGCCTTGCTGGATAAAGTATTCTTGGTTGCATGTTCTTCTCATTGAGGACCCTGAATATATCCTGCCAGCCCTTTCTGGCCTGCCAGGTCTCTGTGGAGAGGTCTGCTGTTACCCTAATACTCCTCCCCATAAAAGTCAGGGATTTCTTGTCTCTTGCTGCTTTAAGGATCTTCTCCTTATCTTTGGAATTTGCAAGCTTCACAATTAAATGTCGAGGTGTTGAACGGTTTTTATTGATTTTAGGGGGGGATCTCTCTATTTCCTGGATCTGAATGCCTGTTTCCCTTCCCAGATTAGGAAAGTTTTCAGCTAGAATTTGTTCAAATACATATTCTGTCCCTCTGGCCCTTTCGGCACCCTCGGGAACCCCAATTAAACGTAGGTTTTTCTTCCTCAGGCTGTCGTTTATTTCCCTTAATCTATCTTCATGGTCTTTTAATTGTTTGTCTCTTTTTTCCTCAGTTTCCCTCTTTGCTATCAACTTGTCTTCTAGGTCACTCACTCGTTCTTCCACCTCGTTAACCCTCGTCGTTAGGACTTCTAGTTTGGATTGCATCTCATTCAATTGATTTTTAATTTCTGCCTGATTAGCTCTAAATTCTGCAGTCATGAAGTCTCTTGAGTCCTTTATACTTTTTTCTAGAGCCACCAGTAGCTGTATAATAGTGCTTCTGAATTGGCTTTCTGACATTGAATTGTAATCCGGATTTTGTAACTCTGTGGGAGAGAGGACTGTTTCTGATTCTTTCTTTTGAGGTGAGGTTTTCCTTCTAGTCATTTTGCTCAGTGCAGAGTGGCCAAAAGCAAGTTGTATTGGGAAAAAGAGAAAAAGAGAGGAGAGAAAGAAGGAAAGAAAAGAGAAAGAGAAAAAAAAAGGGAAGAAAAAAAACGAAAAAAAAAAAAGAAGAAAAAGAGAAAGAAAAAGAAAGGAGAATAAAAGGGGGTGGGGGAAGGAAACAAATCAAAAAGCAAAACAAAACAAAACAAAACAAAACAAAACAAAACAAAAACAAAAAAAAAGAACCACGGGGGAGTATCTTCTGATTCTGTGTACTTTAAGTCCCTTGGCTTTTCCTGGAAGTTGTCTGTCTAGCTGGTGTTCTGGGGGAGGGGCCTGTTGTGCTGATTCTCAGGTGTTAGCAGTTGGGGGAGCTGCTGTGCCCCTGCCTGATGCAGGGCTCGGTGGGGGTTGTTTGCCCCGTGAGGCCGCAGGAGGAACAGCCCCAGTGGCGGGGCAGCTCTGGAAACCTGGATTCAGCTCCGGCAGGAGCTCCGTCTGCAGGGCCTGGAGGCTCCGGGGCGGGGCCGCTGATCTGCTCAGCTGGGGCAGGAGCGTCCTTGCTGTCCTGGGCCCTCCCGGCCTCTGCCTGTCCCGGGGGAGGCGGGATCCTGGGCTGTGTCCCGGCGCCCTGTGCTCCGGAGCCTGCGCTGGTGGATTCGCGCTCCCGGGCCGCGCAACCCCCTCCGCGGAGCCGCCCCCGAGCCCCTCCGAGCTGCTCCTGGAACCGCGCAGCCCCCTCCGCACGGAGCCTCTTCCTCTGCCCGAGCCCCTCCGAGCTGCTCCCGGGGCCGCGCAGTCCCCTCCGCGGAGCCGCCGCCCGAGCCCCCCGAGCTGCTCCGGGTCCCGCCGGTCCCGCCGCCGTGCGCGCTGCAGCCCTTAGGGAGCTCGGCGCACTCTCCCGGGGCGCAGTTGTTCTGTTACTGCCCAGGGCACCCGAGGGCATCCTCGCCCTCCTGGGTTCTGCTCCACCTCCCTGGAGCCCCTTTCCGCCCGGGAAGGTCGGTGCAGCTCCTGCTTCTCCGGGACGGGGCTCTCCTGTCCTGGGGACACTCGCCCCGGCCTCAGCCCGGCTCCTCGCGGGGCCCCTCCCCCTTGGAGGCCTTTGTTCCTTTATTTCTTTTTCCCCCCGTCTTCCTACCTTGATAGATGCGCGAACTCTTCTCACTGTAGCATTCCATTTGGTCTCTCTTTAAATCTCAGGCCGAATTCATAGATTTTCAGGATAATTTGAAGGTTCTCTAGGTAGTTTGGTGGAGACAGGTGATTTGGGGACCCTACTCTTACGCCATCTTGCTCCTCCCCCTGTTTCTCTTTCTTTAATTACAAGTTGTTTGAACATATTTTCATATGTTGTTGGCTGTTTATTCATTTAGAAAAATACACAGTGCCAGGAACTATCTTCCGGGTTCTTCATCAAGTTTGGACCATGTCAACAGTCATCTGTTTGTGGGCACAAACCCTCACCTACAAAGGGTTTAGACTATTTTTTTTAAGATTTTATTTATTTATGATAGACATAGAGAGAGAGAGAGAGAGGCAGAGACACAGGCAGAGGGAGAAGCAGGCTCCATGCCGGGAACCCGACATGCAACTCGATCCTGGGTCTCCAGGATCACACCCTGGGCCAAAGGCAGGTGCTAAACCGCTGAGCCACCCAGGGATCCCCAGGGTTTAGACTTTTAATTCTGGGACAAACACTGCAAATAATTTTACATTTTGACCTTTAATTTTTTCACGATGTTTATAATGAATAATTTTAATAATTATGAACACATGTCAGAAATAATGCTTTCTTTATGGGTTCTGAATTGAATTTTGTGCCATAAAGGCCCTTTGTCTTCCACTGGCATAGAAATATTGACCAATACAGCCGCAGTTCTTTTTTTATATTTCAACTTTACTCCAACTGGGGGTACATTTTGGTGAATGTCCTATTTGGGCAAGTTTCTGAGTTTATTCCTTTCTCAAAAAGCTATGTGTGGTAGATGGCAAAAAAAAAAAAAAAATACGCCCACAAATTGCTCCCAAACCTCTCATGCACCTTTGCCTTGTCTCTCCTGAAGAGAAGGGGCCAATTTTCGACCCCCGAACCCAGGCTAGGCCATGAGACTTGCTTTGGCCAATGAGACATTACAAATGTGATGGACTGAGGCTGAAACGTGTTTTGCCCAAGAATTTGCTCTCTGGCTGCATTTGGAGACCAGCTACCATTTGAAGGAGCCAGAACCAGGCTGCTGCGTGCTGGCTGAACTTGGATGAACCTGCTGCACGCTGGAGAGGTGCGGGTCCACCTACTACACGCTGGGGGAACGTGGTCATGTTGCCCTTGTCGTTCAGCTGACCAGATGCACAGGGGAGCTCAGGTGAAACCACTGAAATCACTGCTCCGCTGAGCAGGCCGCACTGCCCTCCCATGGAGTCACAAGCACATGAAGCCCTGTGCCAAGCCAGTAAGCCTTGGAGTGCTTTGTTAAAGAGCAAAAGCTGACGTGGCAACCATTTCTTCCGATGCTGTTTATCGAGTCTCCTGCCCCTTCTCCGCAGATGGGAAATGCCCGCCCTACATCTGGTATGTTTTACAGAATCAGGAATCTGTGTTTGGATTTCTGTTCTGGTCCTGCCCAGGCAGCGTCATAACCCTCTGGCCACATCCAAGTTTCAGGAGCCTTCGGTTGGGCCACGTTTGCATTTCACCTCTGAGCTCAGGAAATCAAGGCTTGGACTGCAGACACCACTCCCTACCTAAAATTTAGATCCTTGGATCTTCTGAAAAGGGAGATTCTTTGCCTGAAACCCTTGGAGTAGCCATGGGTGTTTTTGCAAACTTGGGCCACATTTAAGCAGATTCTCAAAGGGTTACTTGACCCCAAAAATGTGAGCTGAGGCTGATGGAAATCGATGCGGCTTCTGGTCCGAGCCTCCGTGGGGCACTGGGTGGCACAGATGAAGGCCTGTGTGTCCTCTGTGTTGTAGCAAATTAACTCTTGGTTCTGTTTGTCTGCCGCTGTGATTTATCAATTTGTGCTGTCCTGTCTGTTCTGCTAGAAGCTCTGTCAGGGAACCTTTTGGGCCCCAACTCTTGGCTTCAGTGAGGTGCGCCGGGCCTGGAACAAGTCACAGTTTTAGCAGAGAGATGACACTTGGGGTGTGCCCAGTGGCCGCGGGATACCGGGCAAGTGTCCGAGAGCTGCTGTTTCCTGATCATGATCCCCAACAGGCAAAAGCATTAACACACACAGTGCCCAGCACCCACAGTGGCCAATGGGCACGAAAGGGGAATCTGTTTCCCTGCACCCCGTCCCCTCCTGGGACTGCACCCATCACACAGCAAACAGAACAAACCCCCTGGCACGTTCCTGCTCCATAAGTTGTCACTTGGGGGTGCAGTGGGGGGACGCCCACGGGACACAAATAAGATGCCTAATTACGTCCATGTAGAAGCAACACTGCTAGCCTCAGTGGCCTAAAAGGCACTTGTGTTGGGGCTGCAGGAATCTGCTCACATACTCAGGCCAAGCACCCAGGCTGGTGGGTGCATCCCCTCGGCACACACCGGCCACACGTGCAGCAGACGGAAGCTTTGCTCTCTACGCACATTCCAGCAAGTCACGCAGCACGTCACTGGGCCAGAGGTGGGGGGACTGAACACCCGGGGGCAGCCATCACCATGGTGGGGGGCACCTCCCACAGTGAGGCCCAGATGGATCCGGACCCCCCCAGTCCAGCACTTATGGGGGAGCCGGGTGCATCAGGGTGGCGCCCCTCACCAGCGCATGAAACTCTACCCCGACCTGGCTCTTGTCTACACTAGCCTCCCCACGGAGCTGCCCCGCGCTTCCTTCCAGACGGCAGGGCTGCAGGACCCACGGCCAAGGGCCTTGCTGCTGAACACTTGGCCATTAGGTGAGCATTGTTGCGAGGTCAGAGGGATTTGAGTGGAAGACAAGAGGGCGTGTGAGGAGGGCGGGTGGGGCTTCACACGCGGAGGTCTGGGTCCCGAGGGAGCAGTGGGGTGAGGGACGCGGGCTCCTGACAGAGGCCGTCAGCATCCCTGCACTGAGGGTCTGGCCATGCGCCCATCTGTTTGTAGCACCCGCTACTGAGCACCTCCTGTGTGCGGGCCGTCACTCGGGGTGCTGGGCAAACAGGGGCCCCGGGTCCCATGTGTGGTTCTCGCAGGGAGACGGATCACAGACGAGAAAGTGAAACGGGAGCTGAGGTGTGAACGAAGTGAGGGCCAGCGATGCTCGTGCCTGGGGGAAAGCTCCCGGCAGATGAACAGGATGTACAAAGTCCTGAAGTAGGGGTGCAAGTTCGAGGGGAGCCAGAGCCCAGAGTTTCCAGAGAGCCAGGAGAATGATGGGATGAAGGGCCACGGCATTTGGTGAAGACTTTGGGTTTCATTAGAAGGGAGATGAGAGAACAGTGTCATGACCGGGTCTTTTCAAAATAGTCTTTCTGGCTGTTTGGTGAAGAACACGGCTGTGGGGAAGCCAGTAATCCAGGTCCCGGTGGAGGGGCTTCAGCCAGCAGAGTGGTGGGTTTAAAATATGTTGTGAACGTGGGGCCATCATGAAATCAAGGGGGGGGGCTCCCAGAGAGAAATGGGTCCGTATGATGCTGGGATTTGGCCCCACGTGTCTGGAAAGCAGAGTCGTCGGGGTGGCTGGAGGGCACTGGAGGGGGTGTCCCGGGAGAGGAGCCCGGGGAGGGGCCCTGAGACTCCGAGGAGGCACTGAGAGCCCAGTGCTGAGCTGACCTGCTCGAGGCGCCAAGCTGTGCCGGTCATCCCTCTCTTGTCTGCTCCCCACCCCTGTTCTCTGCCCCTGAGGGCCTCCCTGAACGCAGTTGGGTCTGCGTCTCCCTCCTTCCTTTTGGCCCTCCCCGCTCTGATATATCGAGTTTCTGGCTGCCTCCTGGGCCACCCAAGCGGGACAAGCAGGAAAAACACAATCCCAGCTTTGCTTCTGGCTACGGAGGGGGGTTCGCAGGCCCTTCCTCTGAGGTGTGGACTCCAGGACTTGTCCCCCACCTGTCACGTGAGAGCCTGTCTGCCCAGGGGAAGGATTCCAGCAGGACACAGTCCACGAAGGGCAAATTAATTTGTTGTTTGGGTTTTCTGTTAAGAGAGGAGAAGAGATAAAGCAGAGCACTCATGTCCTCTGGACACGAGCACATGGACCCTCCGTGTGTCTATAGGCCTCACCCGTAGACGGGGGCTGTGGCCATCAGGGCACGAAGGGCCTCTGGGGGAGGCCGCGGCGGGGGTCGGCGGGGAAGACAGCCGCTCACATCGCCCAAAGGCAGCAGAGCAGAGGCCAGAGACGGCGAGACAGGGCGTGGGATGCAGAGACTCTGAGGCCCCGAGCCGCACACCCAGGAGCGTCTGGGTCCATGGGCCACGGCATGTCCTCTGTGGTCCCTGGCATCTCAGTGGGAAAAAAACATGAAAGATAAAGTTGAACAAAAATCCAAATGGCTGCACTAATGCTTCAACAAGGCTCAATTTTGAAGTAACCCCTCTTGTCCCTTCCACAGACCTCTCCTCCTCCCTTCTTCGCCTCTTGTTTCAGGAACCGGGTACCAGCCTGGAAACGGGTGACATGCGGGCAGCACAGCGTCTCCCTGTGAGGCCCCCAGCCCCTCCCTCCTCCAAGTAGGCTCCGAGGCCAGGGCGGCAGCCTCCGTTGCCTGGAAGCTCTTGTTCCTCTTTACCCCAAACTGTCTTCTTCATATTACATTTTGGCTGCAAAGTACAGAGTTCTGTTACCCACAACATCAGTCACCTGTTTAATCAATCACCTCTGCTGAACGACCTACAATGCAGGGCACTGTGATGGTGACAAGGACGCCCTTCCGGGCCAGACTCGGTCAGGCTCCCTCGCATCTCTTCTCCCTAGGCCTTGTCCTGGGTCCACTGAGCTGTCTTCGCCAGGGATCCCCCGCCCCGACCCTAACCAACCTGCTGTCCCTAATTATGCATTCCCATCCTCTCCTGCCCCCGGCTGAGTCTCCACTGCTCCCTGTTCCACTGTCTTGAATAAAGTCTTTCTTGCACTTTGCAGCAAGTGCTGGGTGAGTAGTTTCCTTGCCCGGGGCTGTGGGGGAGAGCCCAGGAGCACCCCCCCCCACGTGGGCCCTCACAGATGGCGGGTCCAGGGCGAGACACAGGCGCGAACCTCGAATCGCACAGTGGACGCCCACGGACAGACAGCCGCACAGTGGCAGACCTGGAGGCTGGGGCAGAAGGACTCCTGTGGGGCGACAGCAAGCTAGGTCCGTAGGTGCCAACTTAAGGCAAATGTGGAAATACCACTCTCAGTACAAATCCTATAGAAAAGCGAGGAAAAAGCAAGTGGAGGTTCAGATCTCCCGCGTCTGCTACAGAAATACGGAGGGTACTCTCGTCTCAAGGCCTCAGCACAGATGTTGTCGGGTCCTGTCAGAGCCCCAAGCATCCGTTCTCAACCGCCTGCTGGGAGTGGTCCAGGGGAAGCGAAGGCATGTAACACCCCGGCCCACCCAACCGACCTGCTCTCCCAAGAGGACAGTGCGCGCTAACCCTTAGGGGTCACCATGTAAGCAAATCGGTGGAGACTTGTGTCTACACTGACTTTCAGAATAAAGATGTGGATCCCTGCGGGACCTTGTAAGACACTCAGACCTGAGATGACGGTGCTGAGAGCTCCAGGCAGTGGAAGGATGTATTCTCCACGACGCAGGTAATAAGGGAATCCCACCTGAGGGTGACGAAGCCAAACTGAGTATATTTACAAAGCACGGACGGCAGGTGCGGACGGCCGGTGCGGACGGCCCCGAAGGGGTCGACGCTCATCCCTGGAGCTGAAAAGTGTGGTCCAGAGCGGCCGCCAGGCACCCGCGGCATCGGAAGGGCATCTCGGCAGCACAGGAAGTACCAGGAAAAGCACTGTTTGATTCGTGAACACTGCGTTTTACTAACAGAAGTCACTCTGAGGTCCTTAGCAATGAGAAGACAATTGTCCCTAAATGTCCAGAAGAAAGAGAGGACATGCCCTTGTGAGTCAGCACCCCTGGTGTCCTCCAGGAACGGCGGATGGAGAATCTTTGCATCAAGAAGGGCTGTTTCAAGCAGCTTTCAAAGCAGTTTTCCGTTCAGAGTGTGGTTTAACCGTTGAGGGAGAGAGTTCAAAGGAAAACCGTGGTGAGGAAGCGGGTGAGTAGGGCACAGCAGGTCTGGGCACCCTTGCATACAGCCTCGGGTGTGGCATGGTGGGGGCAGCAGGTGTCCCCCCGCATTCCACGGGGAGGACAGCGGGGCGCCTGTGGGACAGTTTCAGGCTCCCAGGTCAGCAACGAGCCGGGCTGAAGGCACAGCCTCCCAAGGACGGAAGCACGGCAGCCCACAGATAATGTTCGGGCAGGAAAGGACGGGGCCGCCCTCGCCCGCTCTCCCCATCTCAGGCCCTGCTGTCGACAGGTGCACACACGCAAGCCCAATGATACGCTCCAGGCTGATGTGACGCAGCAGTACAGGCACAGGAGAGAAGAGACAGGGGACATAAAAGATGCACACAACCACCAACACACACTCAACAGGGCACTCCCCATGGGGCCTGGCGAGTCCCCATGCCACAGCCCTGCGCAATCACCGGACAGAAGTGAAGAGGGCCAGAGAGCGGCCACATCCACGCGCACCATTGGAGGCGCCCGCATGCAGAGACACAGCTAGGGCCCGGCGGGAGGTGCCTTTCAGTCATCACCAGACTCCTCCATCTGGTGGCACGCATCACAAAGAAAGGTGGAGGCCAACAAAGTAGTAGTGAGTTGGCCTGTTTGGAAAAAAAAATGCTGCATCATCTCTTTTTCAATTAAAATATCAATTCCAAATTAAAACACTGGATTGTGCCATTACGACGACCAAAAGTAGAAATTGTACAAAGTGCTCAGTGATGTAGATTGTTTGAAAATAGAGTAGTTGGGACGCCCGGGGGGCTCAGTGGTTGAGCGCCTGCCTTCAGTCCAGGGTGTGACCCTGGGGTCCTGGGATGGAGTCCCACGTCGGGCTCCCCGCAGGGAGCCTGCTTCTCCCTCTGCCTGGGTCTCTGCCTCTCTGTGCCTCTCATGAATAGATAAATAAAATCTTTTTAAAGAAAAAGAAAATAGAGTAGTCCACTTCTTTCTAGAATTTGTGAGGTTATTTGAGCAGCCTGTGGTGTAAAGGCCATGTCTGCATGGAGCCCACAGCAAGGGCCGCATACCAAGGAGTCATCTGAAGGACCAGGAGCTGAGGCCCGTTGTCACACGGCTGCTGGCCTCGTGCGCTCACCTGGGCCTTGGCACTCCGCATCCTGTGGGTGAGATGCAGCTCCCAAGAAGGACCGAGGAGCTCCCCAGGGACAAGGTGGGCCCACGTAGAGGGCACTTCCCACCGGCAATTGTGGTGGTGTTTCACTATAAAACTGTCTTGTGGGCAAAAGCTCTTCTGTAGACTGTTCGATGCGTTTGCCCTTACCCCCACCTGGAGGCAGCCCCCTGCTCACGCCCGCCCAGGGCAGAGGGCTCCCGAGGCCCCGGCTGGAGAAACTGCACACAGCACGGCTCACTGCCAGCAAGATGTCAGCTCTGCTTCTCGGAGCAGAACAAGAACTGAGAAGAGGCAGGACCTGGGTGAACATGAGGGAAACAGGAACCTGGAGGCGCAGAGCAGCGGCTTCCACACACTGGGACCACGACCATGCTCGGAAGGACGTCTTACATGAGGGAGGAAGGCCCAGGCACGCACAACACAGGCAGCTGCACACCTGCGCTCGGGCCACACAGTTGCTCCTCGCTCGCTACCAGAGGCAGCTGCTCTCTATTAACTGATGGGAACCTTCACTCTGAACCGCTGAGCGTTTTTGGAGAGTGGTGTTGGGCACGGGTGTGTGCAGCTCTCCCTGCACCTTCACGGAGAGAGGGTCAAGGATGCCAGCCCCTGCCCTGGTGCCCACCCTGTGCCCGCTGCCGGGCCCTTCCCAGAGCCAGCTCACTGGCTCCGTCTCACAGGGGATGAAGCCCAGCGGCACCCACGTTCCCGAGGCTCTGTGGGCAGTGTTGGATTGCCCAGGAGGGGACGTGGTATCCGGGGCGCGCTGTGACTTACTGATGGTTTATTTGAAGTGACTTGCACTTCATAGAAACAGAAGTCATTGTGCCCAGGTTTTTCTTTATTGTAAATAATGCTAAAGGAAATACGTCTTCCCCCTCCCCGGCGTTGTTGCTGCAAGAATAGGCTGCTCTCATTTGCTGGGCTTTACCCGGTTTCAGGTTCTTCACTTTAAAAGCAGTTGCAGGAAATGTGTGGCTTGTGTCACTCCCAAATGTCACTGACACAAGTTACTTTTCACTGATGTGGCCTCTGGTGTTTTCCGCTGGGTTTCTGGACCTTGTAGACAAGCAGCCCCACCCAGCTGACCTCTGATGAGCCAGGGAAGGTGTTGAGGTCTGAGGAGTGGACTCCCTGAGCCCTCCACCTCCCTCTGACACAGTGTCACAGAGCCTCGGCCACACGGCTGGACCAGCCGCCCCTCCAGGGAGCTGCAGCGGAGCCAGGTGGACCGAGCTCCTGCCCTGGGCGGCGGTCCCCTGGAGCTGGGGCTTGGGGTGCCCACTGGCCCAGGTCACAGACCCCAAGACACACAGTGGTCTCTGCAGCCCTGGATGGCGTCAGGAAGCTGGCCCGGAGAGAGTAGAGCAGACTGGAGCGCTGGCGAAAGAGGAGGAAGGTAGATGGACAAGAAGACAGAGGCATAGAACAGGTCGGGGGGCAGGCCACCCTCTGGACTCTGCTGTGGCCACACGCTGACCCTTCGCCCCAGCGCCTCAGCCCTCAGTGGTCGTCAGCCGCCCGGCCCTCAGGTCATCCCCACCTTGCATGTCCTTTCTCCTTCCATGACCTCACCACCTGTCCTTGACCTGCCGACCCCCTTCCTCCCACCTTGTCCCTCCAGTCCCACGCCAGCTCTGGCAAAAATAGCCTGCCCAGATTATGGTAGGATCGCAGCCGGGCCCTGGCTCACCCGCCTGTTGCCCTTCCCCTCACAGTCAGCACGCAGCCTGGGGCTGGGACCCCAGAGCCCTGGGTCCACCCTGCACGTTCCCGTCACCCTGGACGCTGGCGAGGGCTCACTCACACCCACGGCAGTGGGAGCAGAGCTCCGTGTGCCTGCCTCATGGCTTCGACCCCCGTGGGAGAGACTGACAGGGGCGGCAGGGCAGAGGCCAGTAGGCCCAGAAGCCACGTTGCAGCGGGGGGTCCCTGCACAAGGGATAGGCTGGGTCTCCCCGTGTGCGGACGGGGGAGCTCGTGGAGGAGGGGAGGCCTGATCCACAGGAGAGGAGTCTCGCCTAGAGCATGTGGAATGCCACCGGGGATTTTACAAAGAGGAAGCCGTGACTCATGTCTGTATTTGTCAACGGTAAGAGAAAAACATGGACATCGACATGCAAAAAAATGAACCTTGACTTAAACCTCACACTTTACATAAGAATTGGGGTAAAATGGATCAGAGACTAAATGATAAAACTTCTGGAAGATAGCAGAGAAGATCTTCATGAACTTGGGTTCCTACCTGTGACATTAAAAGCACGATCCATAACGGAAAGTAGTCGCAAATTGGATTTCACCAAAATGACAAACTTTACAGAAAGCAATGTGAGGAGGACGGAAATAGAAGACGTGGACTGGGAGAAAATATTTCCACATCACATATCTGACGAAGCAATTGTGTCCAGAATGATTAAGGAAGTCTCAGAAACCCACAGCAAAGACACAAATCGCCCAAACACAGACTGGGGCAAGGGCTGGGGCCGACTTTTCCAGGCCCGCCCACCCTCAAGGCTGCAAACAACCCACAGCCCACCCCCACCCCCCCCCCCGCCAGCGCTCAGAGACCCCGGCTCGCCCCGGGGAGGACGCCTCGCAGCCTCCAGGTGGGCACCGTGTTTACTGCGCCACTCGGCGATCATCCTGCTGTGGGGCAACCTGAGAGACACGAACACCTGCACTCACACAAACATCTGTGCACTAACGTACAAGGCAAGTGTATGCCGCAGTCACCCAGAACTGGAAAGAGCCCGAATATCCCTCGGTTCGGGTCTTGCGGCCCATTTACAGGAGATCTCGGCCCCGACTCAGTGATTCCCACAAGAGCGACCAGCTGGGGACTTGTTTCCTTGAGGGACTGAGCCGTGCGGCCTGGAGCCAGGTCTTCCTGGGCGTCAGGGAAGCAGCCTGTGGTGTAGAACCGGCTTCGACGGGATCTACCTTTCAAAAGGCTGTGAAGGGCAGGAGGAGACGAGAAGGACTGGACAGAGGGATCCAGGGCAGCCTTGCACCCCTCAGAGACCGTGAAGCCCTGCAGGACTGGGCCCTGGCTGCCTCAGTGCCTCCCCCTGCGCCAGAGCCCCTCGGAAAGCCCATGGTCGGGGCGACCCACCGCAAGGGTGACCCGAACCAGGGACAGTATGCCTTGAATCACAGGACCTGGCAAATCCTGCACCGTTCCCGCGGGTACTCCATTCCAGCGACGCCCAGCTTCTTGAGAGTTCCTAGCAGCGCGTGGTGTCGGCACCGGTGTCCAAGATTTGCTTTACTGCATTCTTTACTTTGTCTATTTGTAGCTTGAGAAGGGTTGGGGAAGGGTTTAGGGTGGTGAGTGAAGCAAGGAGATGCTGACGACGGGAAGTTAATTCTGTAAAGAGGAGGCGAGGGAGAGGAGGGGGGAGGCAGCAGAAGCAGACGCTCTTCCTTGCAGGTGGGTGTCTGGAGGCAGCCCGGGGCGTGCACGGAACCACCAGAACGACGTTTGTTTTGTTCAGGCACCAGCAGGTGTCAGCCACAAAAGAGGCACCTCCAGTGCCCCCTCTTCCTCCTCCGGGGCCCCCATCGCAGGGAAGAGGGTACTGTCAACACTCAGGCCCCAAGCCTTGGTTATTGGGGGTGAATGCAAGGACTTGTGGGGCCCTCACATCTGTCCCCACTCCCACCCTGCTGGCTCAGCCCCCAATAATCTATCCACCCACCTATCCGTCCATCCATCCATCTATTCATCTATTTTCTTTTTTTTTAAGATTTTATTTATTTATTTGAGAGCAAGAGAGAAAGAGATCACAGAGGCAGAGGCAGAAGCAGACTCCCTGCTGAGTAGGAAGACCAAAGAGGGGCTCGATCCCAGGACCCCGAGGTCATGACCTGAGCCAAAGGCAGACGCTTAACTGACAGAGTCACCCAGGCGCCCCATGTTCATGCATTTTCTATCGATAGCCTGTCCGTCCATCCATCCACCTCCCCACCTATCTAGCGCCTATGTGTCACGTGTCTGTGAGCACACCTAAGCCAACAGGCTTTACAGTCACATCATCACGTAGTTTCCACTCGTGTGGATGTGGGTGAGAGAGAGAAGAGGGAGCAGGAGACAAGGGAGCTGTGTCAAGGGTGTCGTCTCCTCACCTACGTAGCAGGTTGTTTCCAAGTCGGAGGCACCTCCTTCCAGGAGGCAGGCGAGGGGCTCTCCCTGGGAGACCAGGTGGCGGGAGAGCCTTACACACCAACTAGTGACCTGAGTGACCGGCAAGTCTCAGAACAAAGAAGCCGGCGAAAAGCCGTATCTGCACCTGGGAGTGAAATCTGGGACTTTTCGCCTTAAGGAGGAATTCCAGGCAAGGGGAAAAGTCCCTGGGGCAGGAGTGAGGAAGTCAGCGGCTGAAGTAAGAAGTAAGGCGAGACAAAGACCCCACAGAGCATCCAGTGTGACCAAGGCCAAGCTTGGAGATCGGGCTCCAACTTCCATATTTTTTTAGGTGAACTGTTACTTTCAAACTGTTGTTTTCAGTTAGGGTTGGCTCTTCTAGAGAATTACACAAAGCTCCGGAAGAACAGGATGACAGGGCAAGACCCAAGAACGCCCCCGGTGCAGGGGTGGCCATGGTCCCCCCGAGGCTGAGGGGGTTTGTGGAGCCGAGCAGGTGGGGATGCAGGGAGCGGCAGGCATCCAGGCAGGGGGGTCGGGAAACATCGGGGGCAGGGGGATCGTGCAGCTCCATGACAGAGAAAGGCATCGACGCGGGTGGATGTCGGAGTTTACGATTGTAAGCCACACGGGCTCCCCAAAGCATTTCTCCTCCATGCACTGCAGCCTGCTCACTACCTGAGAGCGTCCTACTGAGGGCCGCTCCTTGGACTGGTGTTCAGGCCACTTGCCCCTTCCTCTGAAGGGCTGGCCCGCCCCGTGGGGCCTGTGTGCAAACACTCATGAGAGCCCGGGAGGATGCTTTGCCTTACCTGGACCCTGCCTTATGCAGGAGATGCCTCAAGTCTGGAGTCTACGGAGGGAAGGGACTGGTGGGGGGTGGATGGAGAGCCGCACAGGTCTCCACGGCCCAGCACCCGTCCACTTCCTGGAGTAAGCGGAGCACCCAACTTGTTTCTGTGCTTCCTGACTCCTAGAAATTGGGCCCAGGCTCCTGGCCCTGGCAGCCTGCACCCGCCCTGCTGTCTGGACCCATCCTGGGGCTCTGCAAGCCTCGGGGCTCGGGAGCCACCCTACAACCAGCAGGCGGCACTGCAGGAGAGCTCGAGAGGCCGCAGCCTGGGCTTTCAGCCAGTGGGACCCTCCCCCGTGCAGCCCTGGCTGGAAAGTACGGGCCCAGACGGAGGGCAGGCTGCGGGACGGGGTGGGGGGGGGGGTGGTCAGAAGCTGCCCCAAGGCAGAGGCTGGAGCTCAAGGGAGCCCTCCAGGACTTCCCTGGTTTTTCTCCCTCCACGCACATCCCACGTCCAATGCCTCAGGTGTGGATCCATCTTAGCAGCCTGGACAGCCTTTGATGGCTGTTTTACAGATGAGAAAGTCGAGGCTCAGTCGCGGGCAGGCTCACACGGCACCATGCTCGGCCCTGCACTGGGGCTGCTTCGCCGTTTCCTGCCTGAATCCTGGGCTCTCAGATCCTCAGCCCGTCCTCCAGGCTGCGCCGTGTGCTGTGCAGAGACCCCAGCGTGTCTGTGTACGCGCCATGAGCGTGCGCCTGCGGAGTGTGCGTGCCCCACGTGCGTGTAGTGCCCTGGAGCGCGTGTGGTGTGTCCTTGTGAGCCTATAAGTTTCATCTCTTCCTCTAACACACTCAGACGAACTGTCTCACGAATGTGTCCACAAGATGGAACCACGTCTCCTGCTCAAGGAGAGCAACAGCGTGTTCTGACCACGGCGTCGCAGCCCTTCCTGCGACCCGTCACTCTAAGACCCTCAGGGGAGGTGCCCAGAGAAGGTGACGGCTCTTGAAAGGGGTGCTCGGCGAAAGTCCTCACCTCCCTCTGCTTCCAGGAGCAGCAGTAACTTTGCTCGTATTCAGCAGAAAGCCAAGCTGCCTCAGTCTGGAGGTCATGTGGCCGGGCTTCCTGGAGCCAGAGAGTGACTCAGCTCCAGAAAGCTCTGAGCTGTACCCCACCCACCCACACCACGGGTGTGCCTGGCCCGGCGCGCACATTCTGTTCCCTCGTTGCCTCGCCTGACCTCCCCAAGACACGCTGCCACCAGCTGCCCTCGCCAGGGTGCTCCCAGCACCTCCCAGCCTCCAGGAAGCGCAGGGCATGGAGGCTGCAGCCTGCAAAGCACCCCCGCAGGCGATTAGGACAAGCCCCTGACTCAACACCCCCTCTGCCCCAGAGAGCCAGACAAGGCTGTGTTCGATCAAACACTCTGGGTATCTCTCGGGAAGCACCCGGGTGGCGGGCGTGGACATGTCAAGGAATGAGACAGAGAGCTGCAGGGCCACAGGCCAAGACCGAGGGGCCATGGGGACCGGCAAGCCTCTCCTGGGGTTCCTGACTCCCTGATACACGGCTGGTGTCCCTGCAAACTGTGTAGGAGCAGGAGGTCGGAGCTGCAGCCCTTGGTCAGCCTCTAATGGGAAACGTTTAAAACATACGACAGAAGAAAGGAGTGAGAAGGAAGTTCCAGGGAGACCCTGCTATGGGGGAGGACCCCAGATGTGTGAGTCCATAGAACCAGGCCCGAAGGGGACAGGAAGCCGTGAGCAGACACCTGAGCAGGCCCCCAAGTCCCGCCAGCACACCCAGAAAGTGAAAACTGAGGGTGCCCAGCCCAGCTGCCCCCAAATGTGCCCAGGGGACAACAGGCAGGCCACGGGCACCCAGATGCCCACCATGGGATCGCCTCCTCAGATCTCAGCCTCATCGGAGCTCTCATCGCAGGACAGGGCTGGGCCACGCATGCCCGTCCGGTCACCCCAGGAGAGGGTCCAGGGCTCTGGGCAGCGTGTGCACGGAAGAACAGGGCCCCACCCGGACGCCCCCCAGCCTGGACCCCGTCGCTCCCTGTCTCACTGCCCAGACCTTCACCTGTACCCTCCCGGGGGTTCTTCTCTGGCTACGCGTCCTGCACTCCAGCCCAGCTTGAGGAGCATCAGCTCAGCCAGGTGGCACGGGGCGCTGCTCTCTGGGGAAGGCAGGAGGCAGGGTCTGAGTCCACAGGACACTTCCTCCTCCGGACAGACGAGAAGAGCGCTGCCCCATCGGAACAGGGTTTTGGGCTCCTAGGACCTGGGAAGCACCCTGGCCTCTGGGAAGATCCACCGTCCCCTCCCCGTCCCCCCCTACAGCCAGTGTCCGCTCAGGGGAGCCCAAAAGAATGCTCAGCAGCGACACCGTCTCCATCAGGCTAACAGAAGTCAGCGCGGCCCGGCCTACCCCTTCTTCCAGGAGGATGGGTGGGCAACTGGTGAGAAACGCACCCTCTGGTTTCTGTTCGGTGCCATTGCCGCGTGTGAGGTCACCAGGGACAAGCCTCATCCTGTTGAAAGCAGAACGCGAAGTCCAGGGCCACCGTGCAGGCCCTGCGCCGAGAGCTTCCATCCACCTGCTCCAAAAGCAGGCTACCACCTGCACACCCTGGATGCCCTGGTTCTGCGGGTCCCTGGCTACTCTCCGGTGTCAAGGCTGCGGTCAGCACAGCAAACCCTGCTCCTTCTGGGCTGCAGAGTCCCCACGCAGCGCAGGGGGGCAGGGGAGGGGCCGCCACCCTCTGCAGCCTCCCTACACCACGGCCTTGACCTGCCGCTGCCCTGAGTCCAAGCCTCCTTGTTAATAAGCAGCCATTCCTGCGCGCGCCCTCACCTAGCTCCAGCCAGAGACGGGAGGGAGAACCTGAGCTTTGATGGAACGGCCCGGCTGCTGGCAGGGCCCAGAGGGTTAGCCCGCTTGCTGGCCACCTGGGGGCCCTTCCTCGATTTGCAAAATGTGCCTCTGAGAGTCGCAAACACTCTACCCAGAACAGAGTGCCTGCAGGTCACCGCCCTCCTGCACAGCCAGAGAGAAGATGCTGGAAGCAATGAGCACTGCCAGAGGGATGGAGGAGAGGCAGGAGGGGCGGGGAGGGGTGAGGAGGGGCACCCTTCTTCTCAGAGGTTGAGGGTGGGGGTTGCCTGCAGACAGTCTCCTCCATCAGGAAAACTGGCATCTCGTGGAGTTGCAGCTTCTGGAGGACACAGTGGGAGAGTTACAGCTGGGGCAGGGGTCATCCCTGCCGCGGCCACCCGCCTGACCTACTGGGATGCTCCTGGCTACTCTGGGTGGGCTGGGCCGCCCTCATGCTCTCTCACAGCCCCGAGCCTCATAGGGCGACCACGCAGCGTGAGCAGCACCAAGCTTGCTTTGGCTGAGCCTGTCCTAACCCGAAGGCCCTGCCGTGTGGCCTGGACAAGTTCCTCGGCTTCTGTGCCTATCTCTTCATCTGCAGGACGGACGCCTTCAGAGTCCTGGACACGATGCCCCAGGACCTGTGGGATGCTCGGCGCGGGGCCCAGTGTGAGCTCCTCCTTGGTGGAGCCGGGTCAGGGCTATGCACCTCCGCTGCACAGGCCCGGGGAGGATGAGGAGGCGGTGGCCGCGGCGGCAAGCATGCCCCTGAAGGAGGAAGTCTTTGGGGACAGTTTTCTTCATGTCCTAAAGTTTCCTGCTTTGGGCATTTGAAAGTTGGTGCAGAAATAACCAGCGCCGCGTGGGTCCACGTGTGGGGTTCTGACTGTGGCGGGTGATGGCGCTGATCCCCAAGGACACACGAGAAGTGGCCCACCTGGAACAGGCAGGTGTGGGTGTGCAAGTGGGGAAGAGATGCCAAGGAGGAAAGGGCCCACCCTGCTCTCTCGTGGTAGCACAGCCTGCGGTCTCATCTCCCCGGTCCGGCCAGGGACGGGGTCTGAGCCGCGAGACTCCCGGTGAGCTGTCAGCCGGGGGCCCGGAGCCTGGGGAAGCATTCCATGGTTGATAACGGTGCTCGGCGCTGCGCTACGCCGTTACCCTTCCTCAAAAGAAAGCCATCCATCCACATACTTCCCGTATGGCCAGGTGCATGGCCGGCAGGCCTCACGGATGAGCAGGCCCTTGGCCGAGCTGTGAGGTATGGGGCACTGTGGATGGCCCTTATGCGCGCCGGGAAGCTCCACGTGCATTCGCAATTTTCTCAAAGATTTGGAAAGAGGGAGCCACTTTGCCAGGCTCAAACGCTCGTTTCCACCGCCAGATAGTGAGGCTCTGCTGAGACCAGGCCCAGGAGGGTCTGTAACAAGTGAAATAGGGAGGGCTTGTCCGGAGCGGGTCCCAGCACCTGCCCAGTCCCAGCAGGCGGGACTGGGGGAGACGTGACGGATGCTGGGGGGACCCTGGCACCAGGCAAGCACCAGCTGACCGGAGGACTGCCCCAGTCCGCCCAACCCAGTGTGAGCCCCTGTGTGTGCCCTCCGAAGCCCTTGCTCACCAGGGTCTCTGGCTGGATGCCTACCTGGCCCTGGAGTATTTAAAGCTATGGCACCCATGCTCCTGAAGATGCCCTCTCCATCCAGGGCCAAGCACAGCGGCCTCTGGGAGCTCAGATCATTCAACATGTTTGCACTCCAAGACCCAGGGAGGAGCACAAAGGGAGGCCAAGGGTGAGAAACCAGACATCAGCATCCCAGCCCGCAGAGACAGTTCTGGGTGTTGGGGGGCACCTCATGGCACAAGGGGTGAGAGGCCAGAACGAAGTCTATGGAGGGTCAGGAGACTCCAGAGCAGCCGCCTGCGGAGGGGCACGCCCTGCCCTGCCCCAGGAGACCCCCGCCAGCCCCGACTCCAGGGACCACGTACTCCAGTGGGAGGGGGCGCCCAGGAGCGTGAGGCGGCAGCACACACAGCCCTTCCCAGGGACAGCACAGCTGTGCGTACATGTGAGCACCTGCCGGTGCGCGTGCCCACTTGAGGCCCTGGCCCCCCATAGTCCTGCTCCTGGGGACTCGGGACCTCGCCTGGCAGCCCCACCTCCAGAGGCCCCCGCAGCCTGCCTGCGGCAGGGCCGACGACCTGGGACGGGTGACGTCCACACGGCACTCATCTTCACGAGGGAGCCAGAGGCCTCGCCGTGCCCGGCGGAGCGGCACAGTGACACGGCTCCACGGACACCGCCAGCTGCGCTGTCCCCAGGGAAGAGCGGCCCTGGGCCGGCGAGGCCTTGCACGCGTGTCTTTGGGGCCCCTGTGCTAGGCAGGGGGTCTGAGCCAGGAAATAAAGAGCCGGCAACAACCAATGCTGGCTTAGCCATCCCTCTGACGGCCCCGGCCTAGCCCGGTGCCCGGTGGACGCGCAGGGACCTCCTCCGAGTCCCCCGGGGAGGCGCCCAGAGGCCCAGGACTCTGCCCCACGGCCCTGCCAGTGGCGATGAGCCTGACTCACGTGCTTCCTGCGACAGCCACCGTATCATCACATCCGCTCGGGGAACTATTTTTAACTGACTTATGTGTTTCGTGTCCGAGGAAGGCACCGAGTTCTGTTTTCATCCATCTACAGGGAAGTGTTGCAACCGCTCTCAGCTCAGCAGGACTCGCCCCGCACAGCGGCGGGGGCGCCCGGCTGGGCAACACGGCCTCAGAGAGTAATAAAGTCGGAAATGTCGGGCAGGCTGGCCGCCACTCATTCCGCGGAGAGGGACGCTCGCCATTCCCTCCCCCGTGGGCCCCACAAGCCCACGCGCCTCCCGGCCGCCTCCCAGCCCTGACGGCGCCCAGCGGGTTTCCGCGCGGGGAACGCCTGGTCGTGGGGACGGCAGGGCTGCCGGGCGGCCGAGGGACCAAGGGCCACCTGTAGCGTCCGTCCTTGGGGTGAGGGTCTCCTCCGGACCCCAGCTCCCCCTCCCCTTGCAGACGAGGAGAGGCTGCGGGAAGGGCTCCCACTCGTGGTCCGGGTCTGTGGCCCCCGCGTCAGCTCCGTCCTCCTGCAGCCCCTGGGCAGCCCCCCGCCTGGTGTGCTCCGGGCAGCGGTGGCCTGCGAGGACCCTCCCTCGGTCCCCACGACCCACACAGCCTCAGCTCTCACTCGCAGTCGGGACCCCACGTCTCACTATCCTTAGCCCCTCCCCTAACTCACTTTGGCACAAATTAACAACCACTTTTTCTTTTCTTTCCTTTTTTTTTTAACCACTTTCTTGGCTCAGGCCCCCTTCTGGTCCTCCAGCAGCAAGCGGCGGGCGGCTGGGCAGCGCTGGGCAGGGACGCGGCGGGCAGCCGGGGCAGCAGGGGAAGAGGAACAAGAGGAAGGTGGCTGGTCCTCTCCCGGGAGCCGGTGCCCAGCAGGAAAACAGGAGGATGCAGGACGTGGGGGTCGGGGTTGGGGTCACAGAGGTCAGCCCCGGAGCAGCCGAAAGGGGCCTGGGCCCAGCCAGGGGTCAGGAAGGTGTCCCGCAGGAGCCGGACCCCAAGGGAGGCCAGGGTCAGGTTGTGCTCCAGCCCCCGGAGCTCAGCTCCCGGGGGCCGCGGTGACCGATGCCAGCCGGTGGGTGGGGCCCCCCTCTCGTGCACACCTGTGCCACCTGCGCACAGGGCCGCTACCTGCTTTCACAGGTGAGGAGCCTGTGCCTCTGGGGCTGCAGCCCCGTTTCTGCCCCCGGCTCCGTGCAGAAGCAGGACCTACATCCACTTCCAGATCCCAGGAGCCGTCCCGGCTTGCAGAGGCCAGGCTGGGCACGACCCCAATGTGACCGTTCTCTCCCCAGAAGCCTCCGGCAGTGCGGACGGCTCTCCCGAAGTCATTGGGGCGCTCAGGTGTTGATGTCACTCACCTGGAGGTGGCCCACCTCCTTCCCTCCTCGGCCCTGCCCCACCTGTCCCCACTCTTCTGGAAGAAGCAGGAAGAGGTGAGGCCCAGGGTCTGGGAACGGCTTGGAGGCTGGGAGGCCCCAGGGCCCGATTTGGGCTCAGTCAGACCACCGGACTCACTCCCGAGTGGCTTACACAAAGGTGCTTGTTCGATCTGCACAAGAATCCTTTGGGGGAAGAAGAAACTGAGGCTGGAGCAGGCTCAGCACATGGCCGACATGCCCGCCATGGGGGGCCGGGCATGGATTCCAGCCCAGGAAGCCCGGCTCCAGGGCCTGTGCTCCAAGCCCGAACGCTATAATTTGTGTCCTCCAGGGCTCCTGATATCTCAGATTTAATGTGGAGAAGTGGTTCCACTCTGTCTCACCCCATACCCAAAATCAACTCACATAGATTAAAGGCAAAAAGTATAATTATAAAAGAACTGGAAGGGGATACAAGGGAAAAGTGCACGCTGTCAGGAAAAGGGACCCGATGCAGAATCTAAGCGTCACAGAAACAACGGACAGATGGGACTACGGAAAGCCGAGGACTTCTGTGGGACGGATCGAGCAGCCGGAGGAGCGAAAATGTCCAGCGAGGAACCAGGCACAAGCCCCTGCAAGTAAGCGCGAGTGCTGGCGTTTATCACATGTAAAGAGCACCTGCAAGTCAGTAAGGAGAAACCAACAGCTCAACAGAAAAGTGGCAAAGGAGAACGAGAAAGACGTAAAACATCTCCATGGACGCAGAGAATTATTCAATCTCCACTAATCACAGAAAGGAGAAGTTGGAAGATGTTTCGCAAGATCCAGGATCCATTCGGTGAGGAAGAGCACAAACCATGTGCAGGGCACGAACCAGTGATTTGGAGCCTCTGCCACATTTAAGCGTCTGCACTGAACTCGCCCCGGCGAAGCCCTGAGCACAGCCCCTTGGGGGCACCCTGAGCTTCCGGCCTCTGGGAACTCCGCGCCGACAGCCTGGAGGTCCCCGTTGTGGTGGGGGGGGGGGTCCCGGGAGGGAGGCATCCCTGCCTGGGCTCCATATCCTGCCACCCTGGGGCCTGCGGAGGCCTGGCCGGGCCGTGGCTTAGCTGCACCCCTGCCTGGAGACGCAGCCGGGCAGCAGGACCTGACCTCCCTGCTCTGGGGAGTGGTGTCCCTCTGGGGCACCCCATCTCAGGGCAAGCCCTGGGGTACCCCCACCCCTTCCTGTTTTGTTCCAGGGTCCCCCACCCCACCCGGCCCCTCCAGGCCCGGCTCCCATTCCAGTTCTTCATGATGGGCCCCATGCTGCCTCCGTGTCAGGCCGCGGTGTGTCACCGTCCCTGATATCCTGGACCTTCCCGGGGCGCTGCCCTTTCCTCACTGCCCCAGCCCGGGCTCCCGGGAGGCCCAGAGAGGGTAGGAGGCTCCGTGGGCTCACACGGCAAGGAGGCGACAGATACTTGGGGGTTGGCTTGGGGCCCGGCCACAGTGAGGGCTCGGGGTGCTGGCTCAGGCAGGTCCCCACCCCCCAACGCCCTGGCCCTCCAAAGGGGCTCCGAGGTCACGGGGGCAGAGCCTGTGTGGGCAGCGTCACGACTTCTCTGGGCTGACTCGAAATCTCAGGGAGCCGTGGCCCCGGCTGCATGCATCACCCTGGGATGAATCGCCATGTCTCTGCCTTCCGGAAAGTTCCGTCTCTGATTTACACACGCGATCAGGCAGTTATTTGATCCAGATGCCTTTGAAATGCGCGTTGCACTGGGACCATCCTGGACGGGGGTGGCGGCCCGGGCAGGGTTCCCGCCTCCTGAATCACGGAGCCGGGTCTAGGGAGGGGCTCCCTCGCCTGGGAAACAGTGTGGGCCTCGTTCCAGGTGGATTTCCAGCGCCCCTGGCCCCAGGGACGGCGTGGGGGTCGGGGGGCTGGGCGTGGGAATGGTCTGGCCCCAGGTTCCCAACCTACATGGAGGGCCTGTCCCTCCTCACTCACCCAAGGGCCAGAGGCCCAGTCAGAACCCTCTGCCCGCCAGCCTCGGAGGCCACGTGCTCAGCGGTGGGTGGACACGGGGCAGCCCTGGACTGTTGGCACATCGGGGCCCCGTGCCCCCCAGAAGCTCACCGTCCCTGCAGTGTGATGTGCTGCTGCCCTGCGCTCCTGTTCCCTCTGCTTCCAGCCTGGACCTCACAACACTTCCAGGAGCTGCCCTTCCCTCTGCCATTAGTTGTCCTCTCTCTCCTGGTGGCCCCGTGAGGTATTCTCCACGAGGAAGCCCAGGGACACCGTGGACACCTGGGCCAGATGCCATCTCCTGTGCTGCCTGCCTCCCCAGGCCTCAGCTCAGGGTCAAAGCCACACCCCGGATGGCCCCGCAACTCTGAGGACCCTCAACACCCCCCATGGGCCCACCCTACCCCAACACCCCCCATGACCCAGGGGTCCACGGGACCCTCAACACCCCCATGGGCCCACCCTACCCCAACATCCCCCATGACCCAGGGGTCCACAGCACCCCACACATCCCTGAGAGGAAGCAGGGAATCCAGAGAGGTGACCCACGGTTGGGGACAGAGAGGGGCACTCACCCATCCACTCGCCCTCCCTCCCTGCCCAGCAGAAGGCACCGTCCCCCTTGGTGACGCCAGGTGCCCACCCCTCTGCAGAGCAGTCTCAGCAAGTGAGGGGTACCGGACCTCCTGCCCGCCCCACCTTGGAGCACCCCAGGCCACCTCGCCCAGTATTCTCAGAGGAGACAAGTCTCAGAGCCACCAAGGGAGGCAGGATACATGCCTGGAACTTTAGAGTAAAAAATACCATTTAGGTGAACGTGGCCACAGCCCATTTCCTGCCCCAAACCAAGGTTGAAGGCAGCCCTCCATGCCCAGCTAGGGGTGAGCCTGCAAAAAATGACAGCAAACCGGGGTCGTGTCCCAAAGACACCGGCCTGGGGGAAGGGCTAGGAGTTCTGGGGGAGCCCCAAGGGGTGAGTGCCAGCGGTGCCCCAGGTGGGGGCGGGTGGTGGGGGGTTGTCCTGCTGGGACTGAGGCAGGGTCTACACCGATCCCTCCACATTTTCCGGGGCTGGCGCTTCTGCAGGGGCTCAGACTAGCCCTGCCCTGTGGGAGGGGCCCACGCTGGCAGCCCGCACCCCCCACACACCCAGGCCGGGCGACACTGGCCCGCGGTCCTGAATTCCATCAAAAAACAACAAACTAACATTCCAGCTGAACCCAAACGCGCCCAAATTCCCACCCTGGAGCCCTTGGCAGGTCCCTTCTCCCTGCCACCTCCAAGCAGAAACAGACCCTTGGCTGGTGGGGCCCCCGGCCCGGGCCCCAGCCCACATCCCACCTCCACCTCCTGCCCTTTGCAGGGGCCTCGCCTTCCTCCCGGGGCTCGTGACCCACAGCCAGGCTAGTTTTTCAGCAGCCCCAACACAACCCACAGTAGGGCTGGGGTCTCCCCACCCCGCCCCACCCAGGAAGTCTGCTACCTGGCCCAGCTCCCCTTGCAGACCTTGCTTCTCACGCCCAAGGTGAGCGACCCCCTGCCACTCTGGGGGCCTGGGTGGGTCCTCTGATCTCACACCCCCGCCGGAGACACCTGGCCCCTCCTCTGGCCTCGCCTGGGTCAGGTCCCTTCCTGGCTCACCCAAGAGGTGCCCAGGCGGAGAGCACCTGCTGACTGGGAAGAGCCTCTCAGCCCCTCCGGGAGCGGTGCACCCTTGGACCTACGGGACCTCCCTCGCCCTCACGTCCACCGCCTGGGTTGGGAGCGGCGACCCCAGGCTCAGCCCATGTTTGAAAGCAGCTGGGGCCCTCCCAGGCCTTGGGGCGCCCAGGCCCCGCTTGTGAACCCTGCCGGGCTGACCCAGGCCCCAGGGGCGGGCGTGGTGCCCGAGAAGGCACCCAGGTCACCAGGGCAGCGCCCACGCAGTGTGCTCATTCCAGAACGCCCTTGGGGGTGAGGCACAGCCTGGCTCCCCAACTTCTACCCTGCAGCGGCAGCCCTGCCCACCCCACCCCGTGTGCCCTGCCCTGCCACCCCTGGCCTGACGCCCCCCAAGGGCAGCCTGGGCCTCCTCGTCCTTGGTCCCTGCTCCGTCCTGACCTCAGAAGCCCTGGCTCCAGCCGAGACCGTGATCCAGGCAGAAGCTGGTGCCCCAGCCTTTCAGGGGGGGCCTGGGGTCCTCATCTCCGCGGGAGCACGGAGCAGGCCTGCCTGACAGCAAAGGAGCTGGCCGGGGAGCAGCGCTGCCTCTGGAAGCTCTGAGGACACCATCCTCGGGCCTCCTCCGGGGTGCTGCTGCCCGAGCAATCCATCCCGACAGGGGAGGGTCTCTGTCGCCACCCTTCACCCCCTGACCTGGGGAGCACCGAGGCCCGGCCTCCCAGGGCAGCTCCTCCAGAGGCCCGGGGAAGAGGTTCAGGGAACCCAGAGACAGCGCGAGGCTGGGTGAGCCGGGCCTGGGCACTTCACGGGGGGGCCGTGAGGGGAAGGTCGCCCCCCTCGGTCCCCAACCCATGAGGCATAGGTCCTGGGGCTCAGCTGATGGCCGGGGGAGCACCCCGTCTCCAGGACATGCAGCGGGGGAGGGTTTGAGCCCAGCAATCCTGCTCATTCTCATGGGGACCAGTTTTTAATTTCAGGACATTCACATGTGTTACAACAGGAAATAAAGTGTGTGAGAACCAGCATCCCCCACACACTCCCGGCAGGAGGCTCTTCCGGGGGCCTCGGCTCCACCCGCCCCCACACGGCCCCGCGGGGAGACCCCAGGCCCGGCCCGCGTCCTGCCCAAGGCCCGCATTCCTGGGCTGCTTGTCCCCTGAAGCGCTTAAACCACACACATATGCACACACGCACACTCACACACACGCACCCGCTCACACAAGCACACGCACTCACATGCATGCACTCGCACGCATGCACTCTCACTCGTTCATACAAGCACACACTCACACGCATGCACTCACACACATGCACTCACGTGCATGCACTCGCACACACGGACTCGCTCATATAAGCACACGCACTCACACACACTCACATACACGCATACATATGCACACACTCGCACACACGCACCTGCTCACACAAGCACATGCACTCACATGCATGCACTTGCACACACACCCACTCATATGTGCACATGCACTCACATGCACACTCACATACGGGCACACATACACGCCCACACAAACACTTGCACACGCGTGCTCACATACCCGTGCTTGCGCACATGCAGCAGGGCTGGGCTGAGGCTCTGTGTACCAGCCAGCACTCTGAGGGCTCACAGAGCACAGGGGTAAGGGTGGAGGGACGTGGTTGGAGTTTTAAGCAACTCTGCCCCGGGCTCCCATGCCCCGTGTGACCTTCCCGGGCCAGGACCCCGCCCGCAGCTCCTGACTCACCGAGGGCAGAGGTTTGTCCAGGGCCCTGTGGCTGGTGAGTGCAGGTTTGTCCCTCTCTGCCGCTGGGTGCCGGGCCCAGCCTAGTAGGGACGGTGGCGCTCAAGTTCCCATCTTCCTCAGACCCACGCAGCCCTGGGTGTGTGTCTAATCGAGATCCCTCGCAGATGTTGGGGATCTATGCCCTCGTCACTCTACGGAGTTGACACTAGTGGCCTTACCTCCCCTTCTACTTGGGAAACACAGAAGTGCCACTTGCTCCTTTCTATTGTTGAAGTGGCAGACGTGGCCACACCTCTGCCAAAGCCACCGCTGACCTTGGTGTCCGTCCCAGAGAGGGGGCTGGCCCCTCCCTGATGCTCCAAGTGGCCAGTGTGATGGGCTGGGGTCTCACAGGCCTCAGAAGGTCGTATGCTTCGACTCCCTGCTCCAGTTCCAACTAGACCATCCCGGGGGCTCTGAGGCCTCTGACCGAGGTCAGGAGCACCTGAGCACCAGGAGCCGCTGGTAGGTGGCTTTCATGAAGTCTCCTCCCTGCCAGAGAGGGGAATCTGCCGTGGGCTACCAGCTGTTCTGCCCCCACGGCCCACCACCCTTGCCACGTGGAAGTGCCCCAGCTGGCTTATGGTGCCAGGGGTGGCCTTCCCTGGGCGTGTCCTCTTCTCTTCCTGTCCCAGCAGGGCCTGGTTTTCCCCGCTTGTGGCCTCAGCATCTGGCACATCCTTCATGTCCCTCTGTGGGGAGAAGAGAACTTAGGGAGGATGGACAGGGAGGGAAGGGACCAGAGGACATCCCTTGGTCACGCGGGTCCCCCCACCCCACCCCTAGCCCAGTGTTGAGGACCTCGCCACAGAGAGCACGTGAGAGTGAGAAGGACAGAAACTCCCCCAGACCAGGAACCCACCTTAAAACCTTAACATCAAACTAACCAAATGGCTTTATCTGTGTTTCCACAAAGGTGGTTTCTGCACCAGAAAAAGAATGAGGTTGACTTTAGAAGTTATTATAACTTAAATATGTGTCAGATGTCATATGCCCACCACGCACGGCTACCCTCAGAAGACCCCGTCCCCCAAGGGCCACCATGTCAGCCAGCTGTTCCCAGGACTGACGACAGCTGGTGCCATGCAACTGAGGCAGGACCCAGGATCAGGGCCCGCTGCCCTCATCCCGAGGGACCCCAACAGCGGCCCCACAGAGGGCTGAGGCAAACACAGTGAGGCCAAGGTGGAAATTCCTTTCTTGGCCTCACTGCTCTCCTTCCTGCCACCCTCAGCCTTGCCATGGACTTGAAGTTATAAGGAAAAGGGTCTCATCCCCTTCATTTACTGCCGTCCACCCCCTGCAGTAAGCAGCTGCCTTCAGCTGGTCCCCCCAAAGGGACCTTTGGGACTGGTGCATTTTACGTGGCTTGGGGCTGAGCACCCCTGACGTGGTGACAGGAAGGTACACCAAGGTGAAGTCTTTGGAGTGGGGGGGGCCTAACCCTGCTGTCATTGAGTGGAGCCAGCAAACAGGGGACGGGAGCAGGAGCAGGAGGGCGTGGTGGACAGGGACAGCCATCCAGGGGGCTCAAGCAGACACGGGGGTGGGTAAGGCTCAGACAGGCAGATGCAAGCGCCTTCAAGGGGTGTGTGCGTGTCTCATTGTTGGTGGATGGACAGACAGACAGATTATATGTTAGATAGGTAAGAGAGGGATAGAGAGATGGGCAAGTCAGGGGGTGGAGATTGTGGAAGGCTAGACAGACAGAGAAGTCGCAAAGTCGCAGATGCGTATGGGTTGGTGTGGTGCGTGTGTTAGGGTTCCATAGTGGGGCAGCCCGGTGGCTCAGTGGTTTGGCGCCTGCCTTTGGCCCAGGGCGCGATCCTGGGGTCCCGGGATCGAGTCCTGCGTCGGGCTCCCTGCAGGGAACCTGCTTCTCCCTCTGCCTGTGTCTCTGCCTCTCTCTCTCTCCCTCTATGTCTATCATGAATAAATAAATAAAATCTTAAAAAAAAAAAAAAAAGGAAACCCAACAGGCCTGAGTTCAAGTGTCAGACCTCCTAATTACTGTCCGTAGGACCATGAACGCTCAAGCAGACGCGGTTTCCTGACTTCCCAAGTGACCCACGTGTATAGCGTGTGTGTGTGTGTGTGTGTGTGTGTGTGTGTATAATGCTGTAACCCAGTGGTCAGGGAGGAGCCAAGATTTGCCACGTGGCTTCTTATTTTTACCTGACGGCCAGGTGGATTTGTCTAGGGTTTGTGACAAATCCATAAAACAGACACAGACCCCTGTCCAGAAGGACACCTTCCAGCAGGGAGAAATGCCACGATCAAGAGGCCGTTCACAGACGCTCCTGCCGAGCTCCGGCCAGGGCAGCCTGGGGTCAGCAGGCGCAGCGCAGCCTCAGTGGGAAGGATGCCAGGGACGAGCGCTCCAGCACCTCGGCTCGAGCGAGGAGGAGGAGCAGTGAGGAGACGGGGGCAGCGGAGACACTGGGTCCAAAGTTCCCTCAAGACCAGGAAACGGCACCCGTCGGCGCCTGCAGCGCACGCTGCTACCACCTCAGGGGAGATGGGGCTGCAAATGGGACTCAGCTTGATTTAAAACAAACCAAACAAGTGAATAAAACAAAAAGCTATGACATACCTGGCTCGCTGGAGAGGCATGAGACGCTTGGTGCGGGGAAGGGTCTGCTGCGACGGAAGCCACGCCTCGCTCGGGCAGACGGACAGACGACGGGCCGGGCTCCGGCCTCCAGTGCCTCAGACACTGGGGAGCACAGACGCCTACGCAGCTAACCAAGGATGCGACAGGGCAGAGAGCGGCTCCGGGGCGTCAGGAGCTCTCTGGGGGCCGGGGGCCCTGCGCCCTGGGCCGCGTGTGAAGGATCCGTCACCAACGCGTTAAAACACTGGCCCGTGGCAGCTGGCGTGGCCAGACCCAAACAACCCCGACCTCATTTTCCAGGAGCACCAGCAGATGTTGGAAGTCGGGGCGGAGCCTCAGGGCCCGAGCAGCCGCAGGAGCCCCCCCACGGCCGTCAGGGAGGTGGCCAGGGCCGCCCAGCTGCGTGGGGGGGGCAGGCGGGCGCGGGGCTCGGCCAGTCGGCATTACCTTCCCGGACAATGTTGAGGACGCGAGTGCCCGCTTCTGCGAGCGTGCAAAGTCGCCGACCACTTACCTGCTCCTGGGACACGACGTTGGCACCCACCTGTGTCGGGAGCCACAGACGCTCCCGTGCAAAGGGAGAAAGTGAAGACGAGGAGGGGTCACCAGCTCTGGGCAACTTCAAAGCCGAGCGGGCAGGCGGACCCTCGGACCTGGGCGTTTCCCTCTGGCTCCGGCCCTGCTCTGGGGTCCCCCTCGTCTTGCACAAAGGGGAGCGTGTTTGTGGCTCAGCGGCCTTATCCGCCTGCTTCCCGCCTGCAGGGTTCTGAGGTTTCAACATCTGCTTCCACCTTTCCTGACCTCGTCTCTCTGTCCCCCCAGGTCTCTGATGTCACGTTCTCAAGGTCGTTGTGGGTCCCCTGCATGTGTCACGGGGGCTCGGGCCATCTGACGTGAGCGTCCCCTTGGGTCTTTCCTGGACAATCTCGTTTCCGTCGTGGGCTCTACTGGGGTGTCTGTGGGTCTCAGGATCGAAACCTCTGTGGTCAAATGCTCTGTTCATTCTGCCCAACAAACCAGCCCGGGCTTGTCCTTCCACACCTGGGCTTTCCTTCCCGAGCTCAGGGCCATACTTCCTGCGCACCGCACACCTGCACACACACCACGGCTCCCGCACACACATGCCCCCAGACGCATGTGCACACACCACGCGTAGACACGGCATCGAAGCACACGAGTCGCCCAAACAACGCGTATCCCACGGCTTGTGGCCGCATCCCTCCGCCCCTGCCTCTCCTTTGTAAGGACACATGCCATTGAATTCAGGACCGACTCAGATAACTCAGGCCCCTCACTTCATTACACCTGCAAACACACATTTTCTACACGGGGTCCCATCCACAGATTCCGGGAAGGAGGAAGGGGACCCGTTGGTGGGACCACAATCGGGCCTCTGCAGACAGTGTGCTGAAGGCTTCAGAGCAAATGTCCGGCGCAAGACGGGGGCACGGGAGGCCAGCTGCAGGTGCAGTGACGGGTGCTGTTGGTCATTTCTAGAGCCGCGAGCTCACGGGGCCGGGATCTGTCCTCCGTGGCCGTCACGGAGGCCCCAGACCCAGTCTGCCTGGCGGGGGGGGCTGCTGGCCGGACGCTTCTCTGCTCCCAGCGAGTGTTCGGTCGGGCTCTGTGCGGCTGGGGTGCTCAGGGTGCTGCCTTGCAGCCACTCCTCTGCTGCCCACACCCGGTGTGTCCCCTGAGCTGCGAGGTGCACGACTCGCACTCAGTACTGGGGGCTGCCCCTGCACCCACCCAGAGGGAGGCAGAAGGAAGGCTTGAGGAGCGGCGCAGTCAGCATGCGTCAGGGCAGGCCCTGCAGGGAAGGACACCGGTCTGCCCTGGGCCCCTGGAGGGCCGCCTCTCACCCCTTTTCACAGCGCAGAGTGCAGGTGCTCCGGGGCCCCAAGGAGCCTGCTAGGCCAGCTCCTGGGAGCATGTGGGGCCCTGGCTGGCTCGGCCCTGCACGCTGCCCTCCCAAGGGCGTCAGGAGCCGAGGGATGAGGGCCCCTCGGGGCCATGTCCTTGGAAAACGGCGCCTGGAGCCAAGTCTTGCCCCACCGCAGCCGCCACCCCAGCCTGTGAACTGTGGGAGAGGGCAGTGGGCGGGTCTGGGCAGGGGCTCAGACACGAGACCTGCTGCTGCTCATCCTCACGCCCCGGCTGCTCCACGGGAGGACAGGCCCAGGGAGCGGGGCCTCCGGTCCGGGTGCCAGAGAGACAAGCGCAGGCCCAAACGCCCCCGCGGCCTCGACGCACACGCGTGAGCGAGAGACACGCTCCTGGTGGCCCCCGGCGGGCCTGGGTGACAGCAGGGGGTACGGGGAGCGCCCGCAGGCAGGCCCGAGGCGCCGCGCGGCCGGTGGGCAGAGAAGCGGTGGTTTTCGGGAAAAGGAGGACGCGGCGCTGCACAAGTGTGACAAGCCGGGGAGACGGCTCCTGCGTTGTCCTGGAAAACAGGAAACGCACCTAACGCAACCCCAGCTCCAGGCGAAGGGCTTTCCAAGCAAAATATCCCGGGGGCTCGTCAGCTGCTCGATAAGGTGCGTCCGGGGCACACGCACGGCAGACCGAGAGCAAGCGCGGGGCCGGCCCCCCTGGCACGGGCACCATCACACTGAGCCTGTTTCTCAGCCACGATGCACGAGGTTGAGACCGAAGGCTCAGCATCGGGGGGGGGGGGGGGGCAGGGCCTCCAGGGCGACGTTCCTGCACGGCCCGGGCCGAGGCGCCTGCCAACGGGGACACTGACACCGGGCCCTGCCGTCGTGGCGTCTGTCTGTGTTTTCAGCGACTGGCACAGCCCCGACAGCGGCCACGTCCGCCATCCTGTTATGAAGGAAACGCGCCCAGGGGAAGGGGCGTGAGCCGACGCGGAGACAATAAACAGAGGTGAGCCAAGAGGGCAGCGGGGTGACCAGGGCGGCCGCCTCTGCCCACGGCCCGGCACCTCCGCAGCCAGCGCTTCCCTTCCACGCCCGCCTCCCGCGTCCCGCAGCAGCATGGGGCAGGGGGTGTCCCCCCGGACCCAGGAGCCCTCCTCCCCTCGGCCCCTCGGCCCCGCAGCCCCGTGGCCCAGCAGGCCCTGAACCCCACCAGGAGCCCGGCGCCCCACACGCGTGCTCGGCCCGCCCGCGAATCGGGCTCATCCCAGGAAGGGAGGCCCCCCCAGGAGCCGTGGTCGCCGCCTTTGGTCCCAAATGCTGCCCCGTCACCTCCGCACCGTGCGGCCCTGGGCAAGTCACGTCACCCTGACCGCGATCCCACGGACGGCCGGGCCCTAACACCACGGAGGGGAGCGACGTGCACACGCCCGCTGGCTCCTGAGAGGCCCCCGAGTGGCGCTGGCAGACACAGAGGAGCCACAGGAGGCCGACAGCCACGTCCCTCAGCAGTGAGGCCAGTGCCCGTGGGTGTGACCATGTGCCTGCAGGCACGTCACCCTCCGTGCCGGCCACAGCCAGCCAGGCCACCGGGAGGTCCTGGCGCAGCCACGCGGACACTTTGGTGGAAAGGAGGGGAGCCCCCGAAACCAGTGCCACCCGGTTCTCTTCCCCAAGTGGTGCATTAACACCCACGGCTCCCTCACGGGGCCTCTCTCAGGGCCGGGCCTGGGGCCTGCCCACAGCCAGCCTGCTGGCCTCCCGTGTGCACACGCGGGGCTTGACGGCACCGACACTGCTCCCAGCTGAAAAGCAAGGCCGTTCCCACGGGCCTCGCACTCCCCGCGCGGCCTGGGGTGGCTCGTCTCTGCCTGGATGGGCCCAGCCCCTCTCACTGACCGGACTCCCGTCGGGGCGACACAGGCCTCGTGCTTTTCTCCCTAACGTGGTTTGTCAACGGGCCCTTCTTGGAGGAACCCACATCTTGAAACTGCCCCGGGGCAGGAAAGACCAGAAGGCCATGCTGGCCCTGGGGCGCAGGGCACAACCGCCACCGGGAGATATGCGGGTCAGGGCAGCTCTCCACACCTGCAGGTGCCCCCCAAGTGTCCCTCCGGGATGCCAGAGGTCACACGACACCGCTGCACGAGGCTGGGCCCACTCCCCACACCCAGGAGAAGCCTGGGCAGCTCAGGTCAGCTCTGAGGACTCTGCAGGGCAAGAGCCTGGCCTCTGACCCAGGGTCAAGGCCTCGTGCACGTGGGGGTGCCCAGAGGAAAGCCCACCAAGAAGGGGGCGGCCCCACCGGGCCAGGATGGGCATCTGCATACGAACCTATGGCAGTGGACACCCAGCATCGTGGCTGCAGCATCCTGACCAAGCCCCCAGTCTCGGGGCGACATGAGGGAAGTAAGGACAGTGGATAGGAGGACCCACAGCTGTCAGAGACAGCAGTGGGGGCCTCCCTGTGCTCTAGGGTTCCACTGGCCCCAGAGATCTCCCCCACAGCACAAATCTCTCCAGCTGGAGGCCCCTCCAGTTCATGATGACACAAATGGGATCCATCTCGGTCCCCCGGAAACTGCCCCTCCCACTGCCATCCAGTTACGTGAAGAAGCAACCTGGAGACCGCGGGCAGCCTCTCCTCTCTGCACCCCAGGTGGGTCAGCCCCCAGCCAGGCTCGCCCCACTCCCTCTAGAACGTGCTCCCCTCGCCGCGGCGCCCCGGGCCGAGCAGTGAGCGCATCCCCCCACTCCCACTCAGGGACAGGCCAAGCCGCCCACGTGCCTCCACAGAGCTCAGTCGCATGGCCCAGTGCCCTGTCTAGAGGACTCTGGCAGCATCCACACTCCAGAGGCGTCCCTCATCCTGACCCTGCCGTGAGCCCCAGGACAGGCACTCCCTTGCCCTCTCCTGTTCCCGTGGGGGCAGGGCCACCGTGCTCGGTTCCAGACCAAGGCGGTCAGTGCTGGCCTCTGCTGCGGATGCCCCTCGGTCTCACGCCCCAGGCCCAATGCCCTCTCCTCCCCAGAGTCGGCTGCTCTGACATGTTTGCTGCAAATATGCTCAGCTGCTGTGAACACACGTTTCCGACGGACAGAAGCGGTGCCATGCCCTCTGTGCTCTGCGTCTTCAGCTTCTCCAAGATGCTGTGTGCCGCCCGCACGGATGCCCCAGCTGCTGCAACGTGCTCCATCCTGCGAACCTCGGCCTGGGCTTGCTGGACCCTCCTGCCTGGGCTGGGCAGCCACGGGGCTCACCTGCATTGTTGTCCCTCTTTCAGGAGAGGGGTCAGTCCCGCCCTGCTCCTCACCCTGCAGAAACAGGGCTTTGGCTCCCAGTGGGTCACTCTGGGTCACCAGTGCGGCATCTCCACGGTGGCACAGCCTCCCCATGGGCCTCACACATCCGACCTGTGGGTGCAAAGCATCTCCCTGTCGCTCTAGGTTGGGTCCCTCTGATAACCGCCGTGTCTGAGGATCATTCGTGGCCTTTGGCCCTTCTGTAAATCGCCTATTCATATGATGTGCCCATTTTCTGTTAGTTTGTCTTTTTCTTCTAGGTTGGAAGGAAGCTCTTGTGCATTCACTGTATCAGTCTCTGGCTAGTGTTAGGAGCTGTAGACACCTTGTCCTGATCTGTCCTGCTCAGTTAATTTTGTGGCAACACTTCCACAGTCACCCTATTGGGTCCCCATGAGCCAATAAAGTGGGCACCACCCCTAAGTCCACTTTGCAAATGAAGAAACTGAGTATCGCAGAGGCCGGGTACGCCCGTCAGGCCCGCTGGTACGCCCCTGCAGGTCCCCGTCCTGGCTTGTCTCCGGGGGGCTTGATGACCTGTCTGTCTCCCAGATGGTGACTTTGTGAGGTGTCTGTAGGAGATGTCACTGTTTTTTGAATCAGTGGCGCAATGAGAGCCTCGTGTTCACTGAAATGCCAACAGTGCAACTGTTCAGTGCAACTACTTTAAAAGGCTCTACCTAATGTTTTACTTTTAATCTGGGCACTGCAGCCTCAGTGACCTGTCAGAGCAGTCTGAGGCCACCCTGTGGCCTGCACCAGGGTCCGTGCTCCCCCAACTTCCCTGGGGAACCTGCACAGATCCCGAGGCCAAGGAGCCCTCCCCGGGCAGAAAGACAGGGCGTCCCTGGCTGACCTCCAGCCATGTACGCAGGGTGTTGGAGCAAGCCGCTCTGCATCGGAGCATCGCTTCCATGCGTCCCTTGCCCTCGGTGCAGCCCAGGGGAGAAGCCATGCCCGGCAGCGACCTACAGTGTGTGCGGGGAGCAGTCAGCTCAGACTCAGCACTTTCGCCAGCAGGGGCCAGCTGGGCATGGCTGTCATGGGAGAAGAGAACCCTGGGTGAACTTGAGCCTGTGGGGCGCCTGAGCAGATGGAGCTGCAGGCCGCAAGTGAGGACACAGCCCTGTCTGGGCCTCAAAGCCAAAACCAGCTTTCCCGTCCTGTTTTCTGCAAAGGCTGGCTCTTGAAAGTAGGGTCACCTCCCGGAAAGCAAATGTTTTCCACGATGCTGACAAAATGAAATAATGAGTCTGGCACCTGGGCCTGTGCTGTCCCTGGCCTGGTTGCTGGCCGCCGGATCAGGGGGGGGCCTGGGGAGCCGGGGCGGAGCACAGGCCCAAGAGCGGCCCGGCACCGGCAGCCGGGCTAACGCACTTGTCAGACTGTTGTTAAAGATGTTTAAATAGTAATGATAACAGAGGGTCTTCCAAGAAAGCAAAGAAGGGAGCGGTACTGAGAGGAATCTGGAGAAACTCCACCGCGTCCAGCCTTAGCCAGAGGGAAGGAAACAAGAAACCCAGGAGGCTGGCCGCCCAGCTCCTCTGAGCCAGCAGAGCTGCGTTGCTTCTGCCAGAGGCTCTGAGGGGCTGTGGTCAGAGCACAGCACACGCTCGTGGACACGCAGGGGCTGGCGGAGCCTCCTCTCAGCCCCACGCTGAGCCCCGCATGGCCTGAGCGCAGCCACTCAGGCCACCCAGCCCAGAAGCCGAGGGGCGGCAGAGAGGGCCGGCGCCAGGTCCCCGGCCGAGGTGTGAGGGGCAGGGGCAATGCCAGGCCGTGTGACGTGCCTCTCCTCTCTAGTGGGCTCCGCCATCACGGGGACCGTTGGTCACTCCAGGACCATGTGATCCCAGCGGCAATTGTGGACACCAGGTGGCTTGCCCTGGGCCAGGCACTGCTCTAAGCTCTTCACGTTTGCCTCCTTACTTGGTTCCCACCCCGGCTCTAGGTGCTTGGCCCAGCTGAGCGGAGGACCCAGGGTCTGCACCCTAACCTGGCCCTGGGATCCGCAAATGGACTCGCCTCGGGCCTATGGGTTGGCAGAGTTTTGCCTTGAGTGGGCACTAACTAGGGTCGTGCCCACCAGGTCAGGCAAGCGACAGACCCGGGAGTCCAGAGCCTGGCGCCTCGGGGGCCCCCGCCCAGCGCCCTGGAAGGCAGCTGGGTCCCCAAGCACGGTGGCCCATGCCTTGAGGGGATGCCCCCTGAGGGCATGTGGTGGCAGCTGCTCCGAGGAGTAGCCACGGAGACAGGGCTCTTGGTGCAGGAGCTGTGGAAACATCCGTGAGAAAGTGGGCTGGGGACCAGGCAGGGTGCAGGGCAGGACTTCAGAGGGCAGAGAAGGGAAGATCACAGAGGGCCGGTGCAGGAGGCCTGGGGGCCCGTCTTCCCACGTCAGCGATCCCCCTGGTCCTGCAGTGTCTCCAAAGCCCCACCTGGAGAGGCCCACCTGGAGAGGCCCCCCTGGAGCGGCCCACCTGGAGAGGCCCACCTGGAGAGGCCCCCCTGGAGAGGCCCACCTGGAGCGGCCCACCTGGAGAGGCCCCCCTGGAGCGGCCCACCTGGAAAGGCCCACCTGGAGAGGCCCCCCTGGAGCGGCCCACCTGGAGAGGCCCCCCTGGAGAGGCCCACCTGGAGAGGCCCCCCTGGAGAGGCCCCCCTGGAGAGGTCCACCTGGAGAGGCCTCCCTGGAGCGGCCCACCTGGAGAGGCCCCCCTGGAGAGGCCCCCCTGGAGCGGCCCACCTGGAGAGGCCCCCCTGGAGAGGCCCCCCTGGAGCGGCCCACCTGGAGAGGCCCACCTGGAGAGGCCCCCCTGGAGCGGCCCACCTGGAGAGGCCCACCTGGAGAGGCCCCCCTGGAGCGGCCCACCTGGAGAGGCCCACCTGGAGAGGCCCCCCTGGAGCGGCCCACCTGGAGAGGCCCCCCTGGAGAGGCCCACCTGGAGAGGCCCACCTGGAGCAGTCCCCCTGGAGAGGCCCCCCTGGAGCGGCCCACCTGGAGAGGCCCACCTGGAGAGGCCCCCCCTGGAGAGGTCCCCCTGGAGAGGCCCACCTGGAGAGGCCCACCTGGAGCGGCCCACCTGGAGAGGCCCCCCTGGAGCAGCCCACCTGGAGAGGCCCACCTGGAGAGGCCCCCCCTGGAGAGGCCCCCCTGGAGTGGCCCACCTGGCCAGCTCCCACCGCAGACACCGAGGCACACAGAGCAGCTTCCTCGGGGCCAGTGGGCCTGAGCAGGCCAGTCCCCTCTGGACGCACACCCGAGCACCTGCCGAGGACGCAGACATCACCTGGAGCTCCTGCTGCGGGGCCGAAGGGGGAGGCTGGTTGAGGATGGACCCACTTCCCTCACTTTGCTCCAGGCTCCTGGGACCCTGGACAGGCCCCTGCCCTCAGGAGGCTCTGAAGCTGAGCTCACAGCTGTTCGCGGCTGGAAGAGACAATGCTGGGACATCATCCTGCAAGTCCGTTGGCTGCTGTTTGCTGCCGAAGGGGACCCCTCCTCACCCTGTCTTTACCCCGGGCAGTCCTGCTCTGTCAGCCACGCACACACAGCATGCTGGGAAAACCTGTCCCACTTTATCACTCACTATTTTTTTTAAAGATTTGATTCATTTATCTGGCAGAGAGAGAATCAGAGAGCACAAGCAGACCTGCAGGCTCGACCCCAGGACCCCAGGATCATGACCTGAGCCAAAGGCAGATGCTTCACCCACTGAGCCCCCCAGGTGCCCCATCACTCACATTTTTGACTTGGGCCAAATCCAAATTTCTTTAACCAAAACCCTCCTCACCTTCTCCAGCCCCCGTGTCAACCCACGTGCTTCCAAGAGACGAAACCCACACGTTTCTGAATCATGCCTGAGTCAGCCGGGGAGGAGCACCTGCCCAACCCCCCGAAACGGGAAGTTGTCAGTGGCCAGGAGACACCCAGCCAGCTTCTGCGGGAGCTCCGGGCGGAGTCGAGATGATGAAGGCCCACAGCTTGAAAGTCAAGGGGCCTGGGTGTGCAGAACCCATGGGCTCAGTCGGGGGCCGTGGGCAGCCTGGGGCGGGGCCCGCTGGGCATCCAGGAGGGTCCTGACAAGCCCTCCCTGTGCCTGCCTGTGCCTCCACGTGAGGTGCTCTGGCCTGTGTCCAGGCGGCATCCGCTGATTCCCCAGACACGCGCGGGCCGAAGCGGAGGCAGCGGCGCGGCCAGAGCTGGGCACGGGGTGGCCAGGAACTGCCTGAGGGTGACCGAGGGGCTCCCCGGGGAGGGCCCGGGCCAGCCCAGCACGGGGCCGGGGGCCGGGAGGCTCAGGTACGGGGCCCAGGTGCACCCCCAGCCCGCCTTCTCCGCAGAGCCTCCCCTTGAACGAAGCACCTGATTTCCTCCGTTTCCACGCCACGCCCTGCACCTGGAATTAAGCAAATCGCTACTACAAATAAATCATGTGTATTTACAAAAGGGTCGGCTGCAAAACAGGCCAGGTTGGGCACCTGCGCAGCCACTCCTGTGCCCAGTCCTGCGAGCTGACGTCGTGCTGCCGTCCTTCCCAGCAGCAGGGCCCTCAGCACCCGGGCCCCGCTCCCCCCACGCTGGCCCCTGGGGACCTCGCCTGGGCCCGGCTCCCCCACCCGCCCCACTCAGGGGCCCTGAGCAGCCCCGTCTTCCTCACCTGCGCCCCTGACGCCAGGAGCACAGCGAACCCGCAGAGTTACTCCTCACGTGACGAGGAGCAGCGACCTGCCGGCTGTGGGCCCGCGTGGGGCGGGACGGGACCGTCCACACCTGCTCAGGTCTGTCCACGTTTCCCGAGACCCTGGGCAGGGGTCCCGGGGGGCCGTCGTCCAGGCACTGGTGGCTGAACCAGCCTCTGCACCAAGGCTGCACCAGAGGCCACGAGCACAATCCTGCCTGGACACGACTGCAGGGAGGTCTCCCCTGAACACAGAGGACGGACACTGCTCGGCAGGAACGTCCTGAGCCTTCCCGTCACTATCCAGCCAGCGGAGATTTACTAATGGGCCCCTGCATGTGAAGACTGGACCTTGGCCGCTCTGCAAATATGTTCTCCCTGGATGGGGACCCCAGGCCTGGCCCATGTGAGACCTGATATCCTTGATAAAAGGGTCTTGATTCAGAAGTGTCCCCTCTCACCAGTTGGTATTTCACCATTAGATATGCATTCCTTTGCCTGAATTACGTCACTCAGACTTCCTATGACATTCAGGTATCCGGACGCAGAGGGCACCAGTGCATACCCGAGCACCAGCCCCCCTGTGGGCCGGGGAGCCATGGGCGGAGACAGAGCAGTGCGGTGGGTGGGAGGAAGCCCCAGGCTCAGTGCAGAAACGTGAGAGGAGGAGCCGTGCTGAAGGCCAGCGGAGCACCCCCGAGGTGAAAGAGAGGTTTGCATCAGTGGTGCCCCCGCTGCAGGGAAGATGGGCAGGGGTGAAGGGCCCCGTGCACCTGGGGGGAGTCCCACCCGGAAGGCAGTGGTTTGGGGTCCACGCGCCGCCCCCCCGCCCAGTCCCAGGCTGGCCCACATCCACCCCAGCCCTGCCGCTCTGCTCCCCACCACCTCTGCCCACCTGGGCCTCACGGCCGAGGAACTGAGGCAGGGCAGGCCCAGCCGAGAGCAAGGCCCCGTGGGAGGTGCCCACGGGGACCCGGGCAGGGGCCTCCGGGCCTTCCCTCCCTCTGTGGTCCAGCCCTTCTCACCCTCCTGATGCCTCCTCCCTCTCGGCACCCCCAGCACTCACAAAGAAACCCGTGTTGTTCCATTTAGTACCAAAGAGCAAACATTTATTCAACAAACATTAGAGACTTAGCACGTGAGAAAACAAACAACGGGTCCCTCGTGGTAAGAGCTGACGGGTGCTGGGCCGGGCACCCAGAGCAAAGCCCTGGACCCAGGTCCGCCCGGCACCGGAAGGGCTGCGGGAGGTGTAGGGCACTTCCCAGGGCCCAGGGGCTGGGCGAGGCGGAGGGGAAGGTCTGAGGGCACCGGGGGGCAGGAGGGGTCTGCACTGGGCTCCGTGTCCTGGCTTGGCCGGACCGACAGGCCCAACCCAGAAGCCAGTGCGCTGGTTGGGGCCTCAGCGGGCAGCGGGCAGCTCCAGAAACAAGGGAGTGAGGCTTTCAGGGCGAGCGAGGAGTGGGGACACTTGGGGACACTTGGGGGGAGTGCTTTGCGGAGGCGAGAGGTAAATGAGGATTCAGGGAGCTGGAACGTGCGTTGGAATCAGTGGCTCCCGGGACGCGGAGCTCGCTTTCCTCCCGCAGACGGGAGCCGTCGCCTCCTCGGGCAGGGAAGACCACGGTCCCGGAGCCGGTGAGCATCCCCTGGAGGCCGGGGCCGCGTGGCCGGGCCGGGTGGGTTGGAGTGCAGACACGCGGGGAGAGGCGCGCACGGCATGAGCACCGAGGCCGGGAACCAACGCTGGACGCGGTCGGTGCTCGGGACAAGAGTACCTCAGAGCTGACCCTGCTCGTGTCCTGTGCCGAGAAGGCGGCAAAAGCGAGGGGCGGACACGGCAGGTGGAAGGATGCAGTTCTGGCCGCGGGACTGCAGCGGGGAGGCCGGGAGGGGCAGCCCGATGCAGCTCGGCTTCTCCTCTGGGCCTTTTTCTACCTTTTACTACCTTGGTTAGCCTTGTTTTCCCCGGGGCTAGAGGTCCACGCCTGTGTGCACCTCCCGGGGCGCCAACAGGTCACCACCCCGGAGACGCTTGAACAACTGAAATGCGTCGCCTCCAGGTTGGAGCCCAGAAGCCGGACATAAAGGTCCTGCGGGACCCCACTCCTTCATTCCGGAGGCCCTGACACAGGATCTGTCTTTGATTCTGCCAGCTGCTGGGGGCTTCACATGTCCCTGGGCCGCATCACCCCATCTTGTCCCCATTGTCACTTGGCTTCCCCTCTGGTCTGGGTCTCTCCTCTGTCCCTCATGAGGACACCTGTCATTGGATTTGGGGCCCACCCAGGTGATCCAGGATGTTTTCCACAAGGTCACAGTCTCAGGCCCAGGTGTTAGAACATGGACATTGAACCCACGACAATGCAGAGAATGGACGTACAAAGAAGAAAACATCCACCTGCCCAGACCCTTCCATTCCCAAAGGACCGCCAGTGGTGTTTGCACACGCTTCCTTTGCCTTCTTCCTGTACATCGTGGGGCATTTTCCATGATGTATTTTGTTTTTTTTAATTGTTTTTTTTTAAAGATCTTATTTATTTATTCGTGAGAGACACACAGAGAGAGGCAGAGATGCAGGCAGAGGGAGGAGCAGGCTCCATGCAGGGAGCCCGACGTGGGACCCGATCCCAAGACTCCAGGGTCACGCCCAGGGCCGAAGGCAGACGCTAAACCACTGAGCCCCCCCGGGGATCCCCCCATGATGTATTTTGAATTGACTTTGCTAATTTGTGACTAACATACAAAACAATGCATGGATCTTGACTGCAGGTCTGTGAACTGTGACAGGCGTGCGCGCCCTGGCCCCCACCCTGGGCAGCGCCCTCCAGAATACGGGATCTCCCCGCCATGCACCTGCACCTGCTTGTTCTGTGCTGCAGAGGATCCCATCACTCATTCTCTCGACAGGTGGTGCCAGCCAGGAGCCAGGCAGCATGCGCCATCCGGGCCTCGGGGGCAACGAACACAGGCACCGTGTCCGCTCCCTTGGAGCTTAAAATGTGGCCGGGGGCGGTAGGACGGACATGAGGCACGGGGCCCCCGCTCGCGTCCTGCTGCTCGCACGCAGGGCTGTGAGAACGTGCTGGGGCACGAGTCTTGTCTACTTCTGTCTTCTTCACGGTGCCTCGTGGAGCGCAGGATGACGAGGTCCGAAGGTGTGCACTCGCTCAAGGACACAGGCAGACCTCTTCCCTGAACGTGGCCCCGGGGCAGCCGTCCGGCACAGGGTATCCGAGGTAAAGGCCTAACTGCTTTGTTTTGTGTTCCTTTGATTCTGGGCGAGACCGTTTTTTGTTTTTTTGTTTTTTTTTTTTCCCATATACTTATCAGCCTTTTGGGTTTTCACAGCTCTGAACTACCTGTTTATGACCTTGGCCCATCTATCAATCGGGAAAGACTGTGCTCGAGCGGAAAGTAACTTTGGTCCCGGGAAGGAGCCCTATGTGTGGGCTCTGTCACCAAGGTCCCTGCCCCTTCCCACATATCACAACCATTCGAACGCAGGCATGAAGCGGCAGGGACGCTGCCCCACGGGGTGTCAGACCTGTGACCAAGCTGTAGAGATCGGGCGCTGCGGCCCCGGCCCACGGCGCAGAGCCCAGAGCCCAGAAGCAGCCCCCGAGCAGATGGAGGCCTGGCGCGGGCGGTGCGGTGCACAGCAGTGCACAGTGCCAGGGAGCTGGTGGGGACGTGAAATTGGATCCCTATCTTAGCCCAAACTCAAAGAAGATTGTTTCCAGATGGATGAGCACTTGTGTGTGGAAAGCAAGACTTTGAATATCTTCACACATTCAAGCCCAGGAGGGGCGGTCAGGGCACCGAACGGGAAATCCTAAAGGGGAGAAGACGGGCAAACACCCCTGCGTGTCAGTGAAGAACCTCATCAAAGACAAAAGGCAGGTCCTGAACCCCGAGAAAATACCCATCACCACGCAGGCCCCGTGGGCCCCGCAGAGAAGCCGCCGACACTGGCTCTGGGGCCGGGGCGCCCGCCCGAGGTGGCCGCAGGCCGGAGCGCGCAGAGGGCGCTGGCACAGCCCAGAGGTGTGCGGGGCGACCGCGCCCTCGTCAGCAGCCGGGAAACCACGAATAAACCCCAGGGAGAGGCCATGTTACCCCCCAGATTCACGGCCGGCGAGGCAGGAGCAGGGGCGCAGGCCCGGGCGGTGTCCATGCGGCCGCCAGCCGGGCCAAGGGCAGGAGCGCCGGCCGCCCCCGTCCTCCTCCAACATCTCGTACCTGGTGCACCGCACGCATGGCACACACGTCCAGGTTCTAATAAACTACAGAAAAATGAGTTGGAAAAGGGGATTGAGAGCTCCAATCCCCTGGATTTTAGTATTTTATGCTCTGTTGTGCTTTTCCCTAAAGATGAGGATTATATCTTATTTGTATGTTTATTCTCCGTACTTGCTGCAAAATGAGACACTGGAGAGAACGGAGAATAAATTCCTCAAAAGGCCAAGGGTCTGAGGGGAGGGAGGCTGGGACCGCACCACCACCCGGGATCCGAGGGGCATCTGATGCGATGGCAGATCCGGATCCAGGCGCCAAATGTTGGGACATGAGAGGCTCCTGGGGATTGAGGGGGCACTGGGGGTGTGGGGACGAGGAAGTGTTTCCCCTTAAGCAAGGCCCCTCACAGGTCCTCACTCCTGGGATTTCCAGCGACATAAGGTGCAGGGGACCCCCTCCTGCCCCAGGGAGAGACCCCAGACCCTTCAGGGAGCTGGCAAAGGGGGGGTCAATGTAGACCTGCTTCAGGTACAGGAGCAGGGACCCCTTGGGGGGCACGGGGGCCGTTGGCAGAGACGGGGGAAGGACCAGGTCCTGGAGGACGGTGGACACGCGGGCAGAGACCTGACCCCGACCTGGGCGGGCGGGGGCCCCGCAGCCACGAGGCCATCCGGGTCCAGCCTGCAGGGCAGAGGGCAGGACAAGCCCTTCCCCTCCCGGCCCACTGTCCCTTGGGTGGTGCCGCAGGCCCGTGGGGGCCACACGACTCCGGGCAGGGGCGCAGGCGGCGGGACAGCTGCTCTCACACACGCTGCCGAGATGAGGTATTTGGTCATAAAGCAAGCGTGCCCAGCAGCCACCGCCAGAATCAAGGGCACGAGGAGGGCAAAGAGGAAGAAGCAAACCCAAAGTTAAGGAGAAGTGGTGAGAAAAGAGGGAACAGGGAATGTGGGGGTGGGGCCGAGCCTCTGAGCTGCTGTCGGGACGTGACCCTGAAGACCCGCTCCTGCGGCTGGAAAAGGAGCCGACGGGATCTGGAGCAAACTTTATTTTTTTTTTAATTTATTTTTTATTGGTGTTCAATTTACTAACATACAGAATAACCCCCAGTGCCCGTCACCCATTCACTCCCACCCCCCCACCCTCCTCCCCTTCCACCACCCCTAGTTCGTTTCCCAGAGTTAGCAGTCTTTACGTTCTGTCTCCCTTTCTGATATTTCCCACACATTTCTTCTCCCTTCCCTTCTATTCCCTTTCACTATTATTTATATTCCCCAAATGAATGAGACCATATAATGTTTGTCCTTCTCCGACCGACTTACTTCACTCAGCATAATACCCTCCAGTTCCATCCACCTTGAAGCAAACGGTGGGTATTTGTCATTTCTAATAGCTGAGTAATATTCCATTGTATACATAAACCACATCTTCTTTATCCATCATCTTTCGTTGGACACCGAGGCTCCTTCCACGGTTTGGCTATCGTGGCCATTGCTGCTATAAACATCGGGGTGCAGGTGTCCCGGCGTTTCATTGCATCTGTATCTTTGGGGTAAATCCCCAACAGTGCAATTGCTGGGTCGTAGGGCAGGTCTATTTTTAACTGTTTGAGGAACCTCCAGACAGTTTTCCAGAGTGGCTGCACCAGTTCACATTCCCACCAACAGTGCAGGAGGGTTCCCTTTTCTCCGCATCCTCTCCAACATTTGTGGTTTCCTGCCTTGTTAATTTGCCCCATTCTCGCTGGTGTGAGGTGGTATCTCATTGTGGTTTTGATTTGTATTTCCCTGATGGCAAGTGATGCGGAGCATTTTCTCATATGCATGTTGGCCATGTCTATGTCTTCCTCTGTGAGATTTCTCTTCATGTCTTTTGCCCATTTCATGATTGGATTGTTTGTTTCTTTGTGTTGAGTTTAATAAGTTCTTTATAGATCTTGGAAACTAGCCCTTTATCTGATATGTCATTTGCAAATATCTTCTCCCATTCTGTAGGTTGTCTTTGAGTTTTGTTGACTGTATCCTTTGCTGTGCAAAAGCTTCTTATCTTGATGAAGTCCCAATAGTTCATTTTTGCTTTTGTTTCTTTTGCCTTCGTGGATGTATCTTGCAAGAAGTTACTATGGCCGAGTTCAAAAAGGGTGTTGCCTGTGTTCTTCTCTAGGATTTTGATGGAATCTTGTCTCACATTTAGATCTTTCATCCATTTTGAGTTTATCTTTGTGTATGGTGAAAGAGAGTGGTCTAGTTTCATTCTTCTGCACGTGGATGTCCAATTTTCCCAGCACCATTTATTGAAGAGACTCTCTTTCTTCCAATGGGTAGTCTTCCCTCCTTTATTGAATATTAGTTGACCATAAAGTTCAGGGTCCACTTCTGGATTCTCTATTCTGTTCCACTGATCTATGTGTCTGTTTTTGTGCCAGTACCACACTGTCTTGATGACCACAGCTTTGTAGTACAACCTGAAATCTAGTCAATAGGATCCAACAGTACATTAAGAAAATTATTCACCATGACCAAGTAGGATTTATCCCTGGGACACAAGGCTGGTTCAACACCCGTAAAACAATCAATGTGATTCATCATATCAGCAAGAGAAAAACCAAGAACCATATGATCCTCTCATTAGATGCAGAGAAAGCATTTGACAAAATACAGCATCCATTTCTGATCAAAACTCTTCAGAGTGTAGGGATAGAGGGAACATTCCTCGACATCTTAAAAGCCATCTATGAAAAGCCCACAACAAATGTCATTCTCAATGGGGAAGCACTGGGAGCCTTCCCCCTAAGATCAGGAACAAGACAGGGATGTCCACTCTCACCACTGCTATTCAACATAGTACTGGAAGTCCTAGCCTCAGCAATCAGACAACAAAAAGACATTAAAGGCATTCAAATTGGCAAAGAAGAAGTCAAACTCTCCCTCTTCGCCGATGACATGATACTCTACCTAGAAAACCCAAAAGTCTCCCCCCCAAGATTGCTAGAACTCATACAGCAATTCGGTAGCGTGGCAGGATACAAAATCAATGCCCAGAGGTCAGTGGCATTTCTATACACTAACAATGAGACTGAAGAAAGAGAAATTAAGGAGTCAATCCCATTTACAATTGCACCCAAAAGCATAAGATACCTAGGAATAAACCTAACCAAAGAGGTAAAGGATCTATACCCTCAAAACTATAGAACACTTCTGAAAGAAATTGAGGAAGACACAAAGAGATGGAAAAATATTCCATGCTCATGGATTGGCAGAATTAACATTGTGAAAATGTCAATGTTACCCAGGGCAATATACACGTTTAATGCAATCCCTATCAAAATACCATGGACTTTCTTCAGAGAGTTAGAACAAATTATTTTAAGATTTGTGTGGAATCAGAAAAGACCCCGAATAGCCAGGGGAATTTTAAAAAAGAAAACCATATCTGGGGGCATCACAATGCCAGATTTCAGGTTGTACTACAAAGCTGTGGTCATTAAGACAGTGGAGCAAACTTGTAAACGTAGCGATCTGCTGTTACCACGTTAAGAGGTCTCCCTTTTTGGGGCACGGCGCAGGAGAGACTTGCCGGGTGTCCCAGGGTGAAGGCAGCAGTGGCGCGAGCACGGGGTGCCCGGAGGGTGGGCCCAGCCGGCGCCTGCCTCCAGCTCCCCTCAGGGACCTCAGCCCCACTGGGAGCGGCCAGGACCCGTCTGTGGGGTGGCCTCAGCCCCACCCTGAGACCCTGCTTTCCCGCGTCCTGGGGGGCGGGCCTGGGGTGCCGCCCGAGTTGGGGCCCACCCCCCGGGGACGCTGTGCACTGCCCTTCAGTCCCCACCCCCAGCACACAGCTGTCCCTCTCAGGCTTCCTCCCCAAGACGCCGGGCGTCTCCTGACCTGGCCAGTGGCTTCCACCCGTGTCGCCAGCCCATGAGTGCCTCCCTGCCCTCGCCGGGCGCCCCTGCTGGGCCCAAGGCCACCCTCCCCAATCACAGCCCCCGCAACGGGTGCCCCCCTGAGCCAAGCCCCCAGCTCTGAGCCCAGGTCACATGGACTCAGGGGTCCACGCCAACGGCCTTGCTGTGAGCTCCAGGCCCCAAACTGTATTCCAACACCTGGAGAAGCTCCTTACAGCACCAGGTGTCTCATCTGCTGGCCCTTGCTCGCGGTGCACCCTCCCCAGGGACCTGCCTGGAGCCTCAGCACCCAATAAAATCTCATGCACAGCAATCAGGGCAGACTTGCGGGGCTTCCGGGAGCCCCAGCCCAGGAGCCTCACGGGATCGGCACTGACAAGGCCCGCAGAGGCTGGCCTCCTCCTCCCTAGCCCTCACCTACTTGCCCTCCGCAGAGCATCCGGGATCCCCTCCTGTGTTTGAAGCACCTGCTGCTCAGCTGCTGGCTTCTCTCACCCGTTTCCCATCTGGCTGCTCCCCCCACTCTCACCCAGAGCGGACAACAGACAGACGTCCAGGGCCAGGACAGGGTGTGTCCCCAGCCTCGAGTCCGGAGGGACCAGGAGAGGCACGCGGGACCCGCTGGCCACAGCAGACCCCAAGACCCCTATAGCCAGTTCTCACCTGTGAGTCCAGCTAGGGTGTGCGGACCGCGTGCATTCCCGGGCCCGGCGGCCACCCTGCAGGCCAGCCCTGGGTCCCAGCAGGACGCCCCCACCCCCGAGGTCAGCAGATGTCTGTCTGCGCCCCTTAGTTCCGTCCGCCCTCCTGCATGAAGCCCCCAGCACGTCCCTGTCCCGGGCTGACGCCGGCTGCGTGGACAGCGTGGGGGGGCGCAGAGGGTGTTTGAACTTCATGTGGGGCTCTGCTCCCAAGTTTCCAGCAATTTAAGGAATGTCGGAAGCCTGGGGTCGGAATGTAAACAGGGCTTCTCACAGAATCAGCGAGGGCGGTGACCTCGCCGCGACCTGCAGGGTGTCCCTGACGCCTCGGGCGACCACGTGTGCGTCTCTCTGGTCTCGTGGAAACACAACAACGCGAAGTTCGTGTCTTGAGCCAAAAGCTTTCAAATTCCAGAAAAACGGCCTGTGTATCACTTTTCTCACTTGCTTCTTCTCTTCTCCGCAGCGTAGCTTGGATGACACGGAGCCCTCAGCCCAGCCCAGGCCGTGCGGGGTCAGCAGCCCCCTGGGACGTGCTCTCGCGCCCGCGCAGCAGGCCGGGCGGGACTGGGGTGGCCCAGGAGGAGCAGCCCACCCGCGGCCTCAGCCGGGCCCAGGGACGGCAGCAAGCAGGGGGCTGCTCCCGGGAGCACGGCCCACGGGGGGCGGGGGGCGGCGCCCGCGTTACCAGGGCCTGAAAGAAGCAGCCTTTGCAGGAAGACGCTCAGAGAGAAAAATATATACGCAAGGGCGAGCGGGGTGCCCATGGGCTGGGCTGCAAGTGCTTTGCGGCTGCACACGACGGGCAGCTCAGCGCACTGACCTCACGGCCCGCGGTAGAGACCTGGGCTCAGCCCCCGGCGCCCGGCCTGCTTCCGTGTTCGCAGCCGCCTGGCCATTCCTCTTAGCCAACAGTGACACGGGAAGGCCCAGCGCCCAGCCTGGGGGCTGGGGTGGCTGCACACCCCGACGCCACCAGGACCCCACGGCCCAGGCCCGGGTGGAGACCGCAGCGACATCTCGGTCCCCACCCTCCTTGGGGACCCTCCCTCCGCCAGCCCAGCTGGAAGCGTGCAGGGCTGGGGCCTCCAGCGGCTGCAGGGGGAGGGGGAGGGCTTGCACCTGTCCCGGAGGAACAGAGCTGGGTCTGGCAGGGAGAGGAGAGAATTCCAGAACGAAGGTGATGACCCCCAGGGTACCGAGCACTTAGGGTGATGTGTGGGGAGGCAGACGCCGTCCCTATCCTTCAGGGGCTGGTTTGCAGCCATCTGGTTGCTGTTCTGGGAGGGGTGCTCTGGGTGCTGCCGCCTGCGGTCCCGGGCACCGCTCCGTGCCGGGGCCAGGTCAGAGCCAGGCCTGACTCCCTGCAAGCCCCCAGGGGACCACACCGTCCCGGGGCCGAAGGACCCAGCGGGCAACTCCAGGACAGCAGCGCGACAGCCCTGGCCTGTACATCTCTCACCACGTGACAGACACAGGGGCCAGGGACAGCAGTCACCTGAGCTGAGTGGGCAGGAGGGGCCACCTGCCCAGCTGGGTCCTGAAGCCCAGAACAGGTGGGGCCCAGACAGGGTGTGGGGCCGTGGCGACCCCACCTGGGCCCACCCAGTGGGGAACAGGACCTGGCTGGCCGGACGCTGGCCCCCGTGAGAGCATCACTTCAGCTCCATGGGGCTCTGAACGAGGCTCCAGACGGAAGGTGCCAGCAGCTCAGACCCCAGACACCCCCACGCAGCGCCCCACAGTGCGGGGCGGAGAGCTCTGGCCCTGCCTCCTGCTGCCTCTGTCGGCCTCCGGCTGTGAGGACATGCATGATCTGGAGTCCCACCGTGAGGACCGGAGGAGCCTGATTCTGCTGTGAGATCCTCTGGATCCAGGTGGAGCGATGGCGCCAGGCCCAGGGCTCCAGAGGCTTCAGCCTGCAGACCGCAGTGCCTGACTTGGTAGCTTATTGTGACAAATTTAGCAAAGTTAATAGAAAACAGTACAGGAGACACTTAGCAGGCGATGCGGACACTAGGGATCTGGACGGGGCTTGAGGGGTGGACATGACACTGGCCTCCCATGTCTCAGTCGGGGGCCCTGGCCTGAGGAGCCGGGGACACCCTTGCTGTGCTCACGATCCTCCTCCCCGGCCCTGGAGAGGCTCTGACCACGCAGCTCCACACTCCCCTCCCTGCCTAGCCTGCTAACCCCAACCCACCCCTACCTGGGACCCTCCCCCTGCCCCGGGGCTCCACCCCTACAGGGGCCCCACCCCTACTTGGGACACTCCCCCCTGCCCCGGGGCCCCACCCCTACCTGGGACCCTCCCCCTGCCCCAGGGCCCCACCCCTACCTGGGACTCTCCCTGCTACCCTGGCCCCACCCCCCCACCCCCACCCCCACCCCCGCCTGGGACCCTCCCCCTGCCCCGGGGCACCAACCCTACCTGGGATGTCCCCTCTACCTGGCAGCTTCCTGAGGCCTCTCTAGGTGGGGTGGAGGTGGAAGACTGTTTGGAGGCCAGGCCTGGGGGATCGTGTTTGTTCACTGTGTGGACGAGGCTAGCACAACAGCCCTGGTTCCCTGGGACCCTCAGGAGGAGCTGCAAGGTCCAGTAGAGGGGAGTGAAGTTTCCCCATCACGGCAGTGGACTGAGGGGAGACTGAGGCCAGAGTGGTGTCCAGGAGGCCTCAGGGCCCTTCAGCTTCGCATACTAATGTCTCGCGTCCATGTGGCTCTGCCTCAGACACTCTTCGGGGCTGTCACCCTCAGAACAGCATCCAGCAGGGAGAGCGCACCCTTGCCCCGGGACCCTCCCGTTCCCCCCAAGTCCCCGGCTCTTCGACCCCCCAACTCTCAGAAGGGAAATGCGCGTGCAGGGTGGATGTGCAGGCTTCCTGCCCACGGGACCCCCACTCCACCAGGATGGAAAGTTCCGGGTCTCAGAGCGGGTGCTCTTCCCTCTGAAGCAGCTGTCACCACGCATTGCGAGCCGCGGTGTTGCGTGTGGCCGCGTCCTCGCTCCCCGAGGAGTCACAGCTCCGGGCACAGTTGCTGTGCATTCTGCACGGGCTCCACCGGTGAAGCACCGAGACGCAGCCACCCCTGTCCCGATGGTCACAGCACGCGTAGGGCACACAGGACTCTGTCTGATAAAGTTGGGTTTTCCAGGAGTAACTGAAATGGAGTGTTTCTGAGGGCGCCCAGCTCCACGCCGCGCGTGTTTGGGGGCGGCTCCGGCCGAGGCTCTGTGGCCCGCAGGTTCCAGGGGCGCATCGCCCTGCACGGGGCCGGGGGGCTTCCCGGGCGGGATTGCGGACGCAGCCGACGAGGAGGGCCTCTGCTGACCCCCAGGCTGACTGTCGCTGGTCCCAGGTGTCCCCTGCAGGGTGAATCCCACAGTGTCGTCCGCAGGCCATGGGCAGCAGGGTGGGCAGTCTGCCGGGACTGCACTGCCAGGAGAGCGTGCCTGTGGCCCCCAAGGGGACACGGGCTTGCTCCATCCCCCCTGGACCTGTGCCACTTTGGGTGGAAGGTGGGGGTGCAGAGAGCAGCTTCCCCCGCAGCTGCTGATGCCCACATGCAGGCTTGTCTAACCGATGCCGGAAGCTGGCTGTGGCAGCAGGGGGTGGTGAGCACCTGCTGACCTCCGAGCCCCCCAGCAGACGGGCACCCCAAGCAGGAAAAGCCGTGAGCCACCAACATGTCCAAGGGGTTTGTTGACCGTGAGTTAGGAAAGGGAAGGAGGCTCCGGGGAGCACCCAGAGGGGAAGCCAGGCGGCCTGCTCCACCGCCTGCCCAGCGTGGCTCCGTGAGCAGGCTGTGGGCCACGGCGGGAGGCAGGCATGGGCCACTCAGACACTCCCGGTGCTCCGCGGCGGGACTGTCCCCGCACATGGCCGGGAGGCGCGACACGGAGGCAGGCTCACAGGAAAGCGAAAGCAGCTACTGACGGGACACGATGCCACAAGCCACCTGGCCTGGGGATTCAGCGAAGCTGTGTGTGCCTGCGGCCCGCCCTGCGTGACGGTTACCGATCCGTGAACACTTCTGAGATCCACGATGGCCCTCAACTCACTTTCGGAGCCTTGGGGACCCTGAGAAGTGGCGCCGGCTCTGCGGCTGGGTGCTCGGAGCTCAGGTGGGCAGATAAGGACTCATGGGCAGGGAGGTCTTCCCAGGGGTCAGCAGGGCCTCAGGCAGAGTGACACCTGAGCAGGTGACGTGTGCTCCCAGGGGAGCTGCAGCAGGACATTCCCGGCAGGGAAAGGGCAAGGAACACCCCCCTTTCTGCAAGCGTTCGGCACTGGGGAGCAGTGCCTTCCCTCCCTGGGAAGGACCAGGGACTTCACCTCGGGTCAAAGACCAACCTAGCAAAACTCTGGCCAAAGACTTGTTCCCTTTCAAGATGCATATCTCGGCCAGCAGTGCCACATGGTGCCCCTGTGAGCCCCAGATAAGGGGTAGCTCTCAAGATCTGAGCCCACAGATGAGTCCTGGACGTTCCTTCCTCTGGGCACCCCTGCTCAGCTCGCCCCCAGGGAGGAGGGGACGCTGCAGGGTCACAACCACCCCAAGGGGCCTACATCGCAGCACACGCCTCAGCAGGTGCAAGGGCAGGTCACGGTCCAGAGCACACCTGCACAGGGGATGCGGGACGCAGGAGAGGTGCCCCCTAGAGCGTGGTGAAAACCACCCTTGCACCACCAGGCAAGCACTGTGGGCTGGGCACACGGCTCACCAGACGCCAGCATGACCCTAAAAGGGTTGGAAATGCCCATGGTGCAGATCGGGACCCCACAGCACTGGGAGAAAATACAGGAAAGTCTTCTATAGCCTCAGAATCTAGAAGCCATAAAAGAAAAGATGAAAATCTTTCCTTAGAAATCCACGGCCAGGGGATCCCTGGGTGGCCCAGCGGTTTAGCCCCTGCCTTTGGCCCAGGGCCTGATCCTGGAGACCAGGGATCGAGTCCCGCATCGAGCTCCCTGCATGGAGCCTGCTTCTCCCTCTGCCTGTGTCTCTGCCTCTCTCTCTCTCTGTGTCTATCATAAATAAATAAATAAATAAATAAATAAATAAATAAATAAATATTTAAAAAGAAAAGAAATCCTCAGCCAGCACAACTACCATGGAAAGCGAACAGAGAGGACACAGGACGGCTCAGCGAGCTCTGGCCCCTGAGTGAACCAACAGGCCACCAAAGAGAGAAATGCAAGTGCCCGTGAACATATGAGACGTGTAAACTCATTCAGAAAAGGAGAAACTGTTATTTTTCATTTATCTGATGAGCTAAAGCCAAGAGTTTGGCAATGCTCTAGGGGCGGGTCCAGGCATCCACCCCCGCTGCTGGCGTGACCTCTGACCTGGCAGCGCCACTTAAGAGTTAGTCAACCCATGAAAAAGCAATGTTTGCAGAAGTACGTATGTTCGATCCCGTTGCATCCTAAATGCACATTGAGGAGAAAACTGGTCCCTTCCACCAGGGACGAGCGACGGACCACTCCGGTCTGAAAAAGAACCAACAAGAACGGATGCCCGAGAAACAGCATTAACCTAAAAAGATACACGATCCTTTTTTTTTCTTTTTTTTTTTTTTAATTTACTGGGCAGCCCCGTTGGCTCAGCAGTTTAGCGGTCACCTTCAGCCCCGGGAGTGACCCTGGGGTCCTGGGATCGAGTCCCACGTCGGGCTCCCTGCATGGAGCCTTCTTTTCCCTCTGCCTGGGTCTCTGCCTCTCTCTCTCTGTCTATCATGAATAAATAAATAAAATCTTTAAAAATAAATAAATAAATAAATAAAGTTTATTTACTTAAGAACTCTACGCTCCACATGGGGCTTGAACTCCCAGCCCTAAGAACGGAGCCAGCCGGGCGGCCGGAGAAACACGCACCCTCGAGGGGGGCCCGTGTGTAGTGATGTCCGACCACGGGCAGGGAGGAAAGGCTGGGGATGCCGGGCGTCCCCCTGCTTGGGAATCTGCAGGCTGGGGGGCGGCAGCGGCTCCTGGAAGCCCCGGCCACCCCGTGCTGTTGTCCACGTTCCCGCAGTGACCCAGGTCCCAGGACGCAGCGTCTGCAGAGCAGGTCAGGGAGTCAGATGGGAGCCGGTGTCCGTGGCCCAGCACTCGGGCGTGGGCGTGCATTCTTCCCGGGCCCTCTCGCCGCTCCATGCTGGCATCAGGGAGGCCACGGCGCAGCGTCCTTGGAAACCTCACAACTGCTGGGGACCCTAATGCGGCGGCGCTCACCCCGTGCAGACTCTGAGGCTTCCGAGGTGAAGGGACCCCCCGTCCGCTCCCCCTCAGGCCCGGGGTCTGCCCCTTGGCCTGTGGCTCCTCTTCCCCAAGACGCAGCTTCAAGCTGTTGGGAAATTGGAGAAAGTTGCAGCCCATGGTGTCACTCTCACAACATGACTAATACTGCGACCGGGGGCCAGCCGACAGTGACGCTGGAGCTCATTGCGAGGGTGTCCACTTCCCAGAAACACACGTCCCACCCGCACACAGCCAGAGTGTCCCATTTAACACCGTCTTGGCAGCGACAGTAAGACTCAACCAATACGGGTCAATGAACAGATGCTTCCCACAGTTCTGGAATCCCGAGAGGCCTCCAGAGCCGCGATAGTCGGGCGTGGGACCCCCCCCTTGGGAGGGTGCCCCCGACCCCGTCCTTCCAGGACCGCTGGGTTGCACCGGGGTCTCTGCCCCGGACACACTCCTGGGAGGAACAGGGAGGGCAGCCTCAGGGGGCAGCACCCTTTTTTTTTTTTTAATTTTTTTTTTACTTATGATAGTCACACAGAGAGAGAGAGAGAGGCAGAGACATAGGCAGAGGGAGAAGCAGGCTCCATGCACCGGGAGCCTGACGTGGGATTCGATCCCAGGTCTCCAGGATCGCGCCCTGGGCCAAAGGCAGGCGCTAAACCGCTGTGCCACCCAGGGATCCCCTTTTTTTTTTTTTTTAATTTTTTGGGCAGCACCCTTTATTCTGAGACTTCCTCCCTCCCTCATTTTGTTCACTTCTCCTAAGTGATGCCAGTGGTAGTGTTTGTGGCTCCTTGCCTTATTTTTAATTTTTTTTCCCGCAAAATTAAAAGCCAGTACATTTCAATTAGTCTTCAGGTTGTAGGGCGACCACCTCACCGGCCCATGAAATCCAAAGTGAAAGAGTTGGCTTTCTGGCCTTCTGGCTGAGGCTTGATCCCCTCGAGGACCCGGGCCTTGTGTGTGCAGCTGTAAAGCAGCCAGGGAGGAGCCCCAGGGCGTAAGGGCCCGGGGACCAGGGTGTCTCTGCAGGAACAGACGCCCAGGCACCGTCAGAACCAGCGTAGTGAGCATTACTTGGAAGAAAAGCCGGCCACCTCCACTCTCTCTGTACAAACACCCGAAGCCGTAAGTCCCTGCTCCGTGCTCCCCGCGATGAACGGGGATGAGTCACAAACTTCTATGTGATCGGCTGAACCCAAGCCAGCTGGCTGCAGGCGTGCCCGGCCCTGAACTCTGACCCACACACTCCGGCGTCTGCTCTGAGCTGCTGGGGTGACACGAGCTCCCAGGGACTGTCCGTGGCAAAAGTTGCGGGTAAAGAGGACGTGCATGGAGTCTGACGGGCATCAGCTTAACTCAGAGGCCTAGGGTCAGATGCACCACATGCCCCTGAGCGGCCCCAGCCACTGCCTCAGTCACCCCATCCTCTTACCCTCAGTTTCTGATCTGTGAGATGAGGACGAGGGGTTGTTTGGAGGAGTAGACCCTCCCTGGCCACACTGCCAGGCCTGGCTGTCCCTACGGCTTCGGCGCACCTGCTGGCCGGAGCTGCCTCAGTTGCCCCCAGGGTCCAGCAGAGCACGGGGTGGAAGGGGGAGCCTAAGGGGTGCATTTTGCATACACAGATGAGTCCATTTGGAGGCCACCCCAGGAGGGGTGAATCCAGTGAGGTTCCTTGCCCGCCCACAGGGTAGGCACCTCTACGCACCCCAAAACCCCTCGGGAGAAAGCCACCACCCACTTGCCCCAGAGTGAGAGGACTGAACTCCGGTCTGGAAGGGCCCAGCGGGGACCCCCCCCCCCACCTCGGGTTCCGGCGCAGGGGCCCCTCCCCGGGCTGGCACAGCCCGGGCTCCACCTGTCCCGGGTGCTGGGGCGAGGGGTGCAGGCGTGGGCCCAGCGGGGCCCAGCGGCCCACCCCGCCCAGATGTTTCCTGCTGAGGCCTGCACATTCCACGTTCATGCGAAGCCTCACGGCCCTGAGCGCAGGCTGAAATGTGCCGACACAGCCCGCGCCTCGGTGTGTCGCAATGTAGTCCCTCAGCAAGTTTCCAGCTCGGGCCGCAGGGCGACATGCTGTTCCACAAGGTCCCGGGCTGCCCAGAAGCCAGGGGCGCGGCAGGAAGAGCGGCAGGGGTGACGTCTGCTAGCGAGTGGTGTGACCGCAGTCGTTGCGATGTGAAGTCGCCTCTTTGCTGAATCCCCGGGGCCTGTTCAGAAAGCCGAAGCGCCCACAGCCTCCTGCAGACCCGCGCCCACCCGCGGGAGCCCCACGTCCACGCCGCCGGCTCGCGCTGCTCCGGGGGCTGCAGGACGGACGAGCGGACAGGCCCCGTGTGGACGCTAGGTGGGGGGGCCCCGAGAACGGGCGGGGGCCTCCCCTGGGAGTGACATGAGGGCCCCCAGCAGCTTCCGAATGAGGCCCCCCCTTCCTTGGGCTTCCCCAGATTAGCTCCAGACACACGCCTGCCCGTCGGCTCTGCCTGGTTCACCGGCCGCACTCTGGCCAAAACCCCAGAGGGCCCCCGCCCCGGAGGCTCCTCGGCCCCCACCAGCGAGCCTCGGGGAGACGCCCCTCGAACCTCCCCGATTCAATCAACTGCACAAACACGCACGGTGCCCGGAATGCCAGCTCCATGGGGGCGTCGGCGTTTGCATGTTTTTATTATGGAAAATGTCCAACGAAAGGCCGAAGTTAAGACAGCAGCGCCGTGACACCCACCGCGCCCCCCGCCCCCCGGGCCCCGATTCCAGTAACTGCCAGCCTGCGGCCTGCTCCTCCTCATGCCCACCCGTGTGCTGGGACACACGTCCCCCATGTGCGTCCGCGCTGCGGGGTCAGGCCCGGGCCTTGAACCACAAGCCCTCACCACCTAACCCGTCACCACCTCGAGGTGGAGGGTCGAGGCCCAGTGCTTCCAGGCGTCTCAGGCCCACCAAGGCCGCAGACACTCCCCCACCCGGGGTGGCAGGTGCTGGCGCCCAGTCCCGTCTCTGGTTGTTACAGGGGCTTTGGCCCCAGGGCCCGACGGCTTCTAGACCCCGACCCAGCCCCCGGCACGCACTCTGCACATGGTGCTTCCAGGCTCCTGCAATTCTTTTAAAATCACGACAAACAGGTCCTGCATCAGTGGCTCTCCGCTGCTGTCACGGCGCGTCACCGCCCTGGCACTGACTTCTCCCGAGGGCACCACGGTCCCTCCCAGAGCCTGGGGGACTGCACACAGCCCCCTGCCCCTCGTCCCTCCTGCCTCCCCATGCGGGTCCGTGGCCGACCTGCCTCCTCCCTCTCCCGTCCGCTCCCCGAGCAGCGAAATGCTGTCTTCCCCGTCTCCCGCCATCACCGTGCACGGGCAGGTGGCCTCGTCCCCCGTGTCCTGCCGGGAAGGCCGCAGGTGCCCGAGCGCTGGGCTCTGAGGTCACTCATCCCTATGGTGACACAAAGCACCGACACACGCGCTTGGGGCGGCTTCCCTACCTGCCGCGCAGAGGGGGCTGCGTGGGGGGACGGCCCACCTGCACCCCCGGCTACTTGTGTCCCATGTTCCTGTTTTCGGTTGTGGTTCTACCTGGACTCTGATTCTGCAAACGCTTCCTCTTCCTCTTTTCCTTCCCTTTTGACATATGCCCCTCTTCCTTTTCAAACGGCTCCATGGACGGAATTCACAGAGCTCGGGCCTGCTCCCCTGGGGCGGCCCGTGGGCAGGCGGAGTGAGCAGCCCTCGTGGGTCCGACCTCCCGGCCTTCATGCCTCACGCGAGGGAGGGCCTGACCCCGCAGCGCGGACGCACATGGGGGACACGTGTCCCAGCACACGGGTGAGCATGAGGAGGAGCAGGCCGCAGGCTGGCAGTTACTGGAATCGGGCGTGGGCCGGGCTCACGTCCACGGTGAGGCCCCAGGGGGGCGCAGCACCGTAGCTCTGCCTTCAAGCCACCTCCTCGACCATATCTGCGAGGAAAAGGGGCTTAGCGAGCGAGTGTCCAGGCTGCGGTGCCAAGTCCCGCTGTCACTCCTTGGGCATCATCCCATGACCTTCAGATGCTTTGGCTCCGATCTCCCAGGTCTAGGCCGTCATTGCAGAAGACCCACCGGACTAAGCCCGTCCCCCCGGCGCCCCGTGTCTGCGCAGGCCTTCGCAGGGCCTTTACCATTTATCTGTGTTCACATTCTCCCGGCCTGTCCTTCTGGGGCAAGCCCTCAGTCCTGCCCCGGGTGATGACCATGAGCTACCCCCGGGGACGGCTGTGGCCCCCTGGACAGAGTGCCCGCTGGATGCCATCCCCTGAGGCAGGCGGCGGGCGGAGGGGCCGCTGCAGGACCAGGGAGCTCCCGCAGGAGGCAGTGCCCACCCCGGAGGGCGAGCGGTGCGGTTTCCAGCCAGCGTGGGAAGCCCCCGGCCCGGGCCCGAGCAGAGCTGGGGTCAGCTGGCCTGCTGTTTGCCCTCCGAAGCCTTTTCTCAGGCTTGCCGCCTTTTCTTCCTGTTTGGTCAACAATCCTCTTCCCCGTCACAATCTTCGTGGTGTTTGCCCACTGGGGCTGCCTGTCAGCTGTAAGAGGCTAACAAAGCCGCCTGGCCCCGTGAGGCCACCATCATCCAGGGGTCCCCGCTGGCCCCTGCATCGCACACTCATTCTTCACCGCCTTTAATTTACTTCTGACATCAGGAGTCTGAAGTCTCTGGCCTCAGCCGCCCTGCGGGTCCAGCTCCAGGGCAACCCCAAACAGGTCCCTCAAACTAATGAGGACTCTGGAGTGTCATCAGGAGGGGCCGCTGCCGTGGAGACAGCCCGTGGTCACCCAGTTACCACGGCACCGGGCAGGGTCCTGGGGTCGGCCACAGGAGGTTCGCACCGTCTGGAAATATCCTGCTTTTGCTAAACTGCCTTGTTGGCACAGAAGTCTGGACGGAGCCCCTGGGCCGGCTCTGCAGCATCCGTGCAGCCTCGCCAGATGTGCCCCGAGCGCAACGGGCCCGCCGTGGAGCTCCCAGGGTGGGGCGAGGTCCCGCACCCCGGCCAGCTCCGAGGCTGCCAGCAGCCCACAGATGCCCTCTCTGCACCCCGTTCGTCCACAGACACCTTCAAGCAAGGACGGTGGTGGAAAGGAAGGTGCAGGGGCAGCGAAGGGAGGGGTGCAACAGGGGGCTGCTGCGCCCTGAGGAGGAGCTGTCTTTACTGAGGCCCAGAGCCAGGCAGCTTGTGTAAAATTAAAGAGCCTGGAATGGCAGCCTAGCGGCGAGCTGGGGACCGGCCTTGCCAACGTACTGTCCCCATAGAGAGTGTTTAAGGAGGCCAGCCGCTCGCCCGGTGTCCTCACAGCCTACACGTGTCAGTTCCCTGACACCTGCCTGTGATGGGTGCCGGCAGCATGAGGCGATGCGACCCCAGCTGTGCAGGGCCCAGAGCAGGTTGGCGGTACTCTAGCACCCGGTCAGGATGCCGCTCAGAATCAAAGGTGCTGCATCTTAGGGAGTATCCCACTGGGAAGTAGTATTGGGGTGCAAGGGCCCCAGGGCCCCTTTGTGGCCTGTTGGAGCCGCCTCCAGCCTCCGTCACCACTGGAACTTTGGCAGTTTGTCATTGAGCAGGGACAGAGCATGGGAACCGTGCCAGGGCCTCCTCACCCTGGAACTTCTAGCAAGTTCACGACACAGCTCATGACCCTGCAAGCTGTCCTCGCCACCGGGAAGAAGAAAGCTGAAAAGATTTTCTCCACCACTCTCATGCATTTTGTGATTTTTTTAGTGTCACCGTGCAAAAAATGACTGGGGCCTTGGGTCCAGGATAGCCCAGCCCTGAGTGAGACTTGGACAGACTCACAGAAATGCAGACCCTTGAGTTGGCCTAAGTCATCCAGGCTCCTACAAAATACGCCAGGCTCCTCCTGCACTCACACGTCAGCTGCTCAGATATTCAAATTGTATCCAACTGGCCCCGGGGGCCCCAGAAAAGCAGCGTAGAGGGGCTTGGGTAGGAGGCTGAGGTGGACCCTGGCCACCCCCTCAGCAGGAGGCCGCTTCCGATGAGCACACACCACCTGTCCTGGGTGCCTGCGGGGGAAAGGGTGGTCAGGACAAAACTGCAGCAAGGAATTGAGGGAGGCACTGACCGAGGAGGGGCTCTTGCCCTCTGCTAGCCCCCTCTGTGAGTCCCGACACACAAGGAACTTTAGTATTCAGGTCAGAACTCACAAGAGTGTGATGTTCACCTACGAGGCCATCTTCCCACCAGCGTGCATGCCTCCGGAGCAATACAGGGCGGAGTGCACGCCCTTCAGGACAGAGCCATCGGCTGCTGGTGGCCTTTCACGCACCTGCTGCTCATGCTTGTCACCTGACACGGCGACATTAGGGTGCCAAGAGTCCCCAGCACTCATCCACTAGTCCTTTCCAGGCTGAAGGGTCTCCCCTCCCACAGTAGGGTCATGGAGAACCCTGGGCTCCTTGTGGGCGACCTCTTGGGGGAGGAGGAGAAAGAGCCTCACGTGCTTGCAGTTCGGGGACTGCACGGAGAGCTACTGTCAGGGTGCCGGGAGCACTGACTTATAAACAGCACGGGTGCTTATAATGGGTCGTTAAAGGTCTGACCGCAGGCTGCCCGGTGCTGAAACCCAGCTTAGCCCAAGGTGCCCGGCCGCCCGCTGAGCCAGGACTCGTGCACTCATCGTGCGCAGGCTCGAGCGAGCTGGCCGCGGGGAACTGGCACGACGGTCTGGCGGCGTGTGCGCCCCGCTGCCTGCTTCAGAGGCAAGAGCCCGTTCCCACGAGACTGTGTCACCCAGAGAAGAGGGGGCTGCAGGAAGGTTTGACTCTCTCCTCCGGGGTACCTGGCCTGCCGCGGAACAGGTGGCCCTCGGGTGGGTGGGGCTGCTGGGCTTGGCTCTGTAGCCCAAACACCCCGGGCTCCCAAGGGTAGGGGCCATCCTCTAAGGTAAACCAAGCCCCTCACACGGGCTCCCGAAGAAGAGCTCTGGCCTGGGATGTGGGCCAGCGGGAGCCACCACGCCCTCAGCTAGGCCCAGGGTCCGGAAGTGACTCAGGCCCTCCCCCAGCTCTGACCCCATGGCTCCCTCCCCTTTCCTAGCCTCACTTCATCCCTATCTCCCCCAAGACCTTGGCCTCCCATGACCCTACCCCACCCTTCAGACTTAATCACGTCCCATCTCGGGCATCGGGACCATTTCCCTGGGTGGTCATTTGAGTCAGAGCACCGTTCGCTCGACTGTGCCCCTCACAAGTCGGCTGCAGGTGGGAGGGCTCAGTGGTATCCAGGCCCCCGCTAGGGTGGGCACCCCAACAGAGCGCCATGAATGGACGTGCCCCACTGAGTCACATGGAGCTGTTGATGAACATAATACAGCATGACGCTCAGACGGAAATAGTCCCCTTAAACCGAGGGACCATCTCAAGGGACCCCGCATCACAGCTCCAAACCTTTCTCCTGTCTTGGCGGCTCCTCCTCCCTGGCTCCGCCTCCTCCTTTCTGGCTCCGCCTCCTCCCTCCCTGGCTCCACCTCCTCCTCCATGGCTCCGCCTCCTCCCACCCTGGCTCCACCTCCTTCCTCCATGGCTCCGCCTCCTCCTTTCTGGCTCCGCCTCCTCCCTCCCTGGCTCCACCTCCTCCTCCATGGCTCCACCTCCTCCCACCCTGGCTCCACCTCCTTCCTCCGTGGCTCCGCCTCCTCCCACCCTGGCTCCACCTCCTCCTCCGTGGCTCCGCCTCCTCCTTTCTGGCTCCGCCTCCTTCCTTCCTGGCTCCGCCTCCTCCTTTCTGGCTCCACCTCCTCCCTCCCTGGCTCCACCTCCTCCCTCCCTGGCTCCACCTCCTTCCTCCATGGCTCCGCCTCCTCCTTTCTGGCTCCACCTCCTCCCACCCTGGCTCCACCTCCTCCTCCGTGGCTCCGCCTCCTCCTTTCTGGCTCCGCCTCCTTCCTTCCTGGCTCCGCCTCCTCCTTTCTGGCTCCACCTCCTCCCACCCTAGCTCCACCTCCTTCCTCCATGGCTCCGCCTCCTCCTTTCTGGCTCCACCTCTTGGGACGGTCAGCGCCAGAGGGGAAGAGGCACATTCCAATGTCCCAACCTAAGCCTGTGGTTGTCTCTAGTGTCCAGTAAAGAAAGGAGAGATGTGCAGCCCTGGGAGACTTCGGTGCTCTGTTCTCAGGGAACCCTGCAAAAACAGCTCTTCTTTTTGATTGACCTAAAACCCACATGTAAAATAAACTTTTAAACATTTGAAAGTGTACAATTCGGTGACATTTAGTGCATTCACAGTGTTGTGCGACCATCACCTCTTTCTAGCTCCAAAAAGTTGTCACCACCCGAAAGGAAAGGCTGTAGCCCTAGCACTCATCCCCCCACCCCACTCCCCAGCCCCAGGCAGCCACTGGCTACTTCTAAGTCTAGATTTCCCTGCTCTGGACTCCGCACGTCAGTGGATCACGTGACATGTGGCCCTTCCTCCTGTGTCTGGCTTCCTTCACCTAGGAGCGTGTCATCGAGGTTCGCCGTGCTAGGACGTGTAGCAGTGTGCCACTTCTTGGGGCCCGAAGTGCCTGTCCTATGGAAGTAGCATGTTTTGTTGATGGGAGCCACTGGTTTCCCCCTGGGGCGGGGTCGTGGCCCACCTGTTCGGTTCTGCCTGAGTGTCCGGCCCCACAGACCAGTGGAACACCCGTGGGGGAGCAGGCAGGGAGGGCCTGACCCCAGGCTCTGGGCATCGGACTTTCACTGTTTTGCTGTGTAGCCACTGGCCACTCTGCCGATGGATGTGGTCCATCTTGAGACGCGAGAGCTGCTGTCTGGTGCCCATGACCCTGTGATGGAGACCAGGAGCCCTCAGCCATGGAACAAACGACAATCTGTTTTCACGCACTGTGCTCTTGGCCTGCTGATGAGTAAAAGGCAAAAATTGTACGTATAATTTGTTCATTTGGGGCAAAAAATCAGAACAAAGTCTTCCCAAAATGAGTGCACAAACAGTAAGAGCTTGAAGAGAAAACCACTTTGGAGGCTCTTCTAGACACTCGTGAGGGACGCATGCATGTCTTGGCTCCTCCTGGGCAGCCAGGGAGAAGGCTGGAGAGAGCAGGTCCTCCGGGGGGCATGAGCAGACCTTGGGGTCACACACCCTTCCTGGCTGCCCACCCAAGAGCCCTGTGCAGGGACCGTGTGCCTCAGGCGCTGGAGCCTTCACCTCCTCCCTGAACACTCGGTCACCCTCCCAGGTCTCAGAGGACATTGGCCTGGATCAGCTCCCTCTCCAGAAACACATGGCCTCTCCTTGCAGAGAATGACTCTCTGTCTGTGTCACCCCCAACTGGCCTCTCCCTCCGCAATAACCTCAGACACCCTGCGGGCGGCCTTCGCGGGGGACATGCTGCCCACGGGTGGGGGAGTTGCATTTGATGTCGCCCTGAGCCACATGAATAGCTTTGTATGGTCCCCCCCACGCTGGACTCGGCCAGAATGTCAAATGGTAATTAGCAGCAGACCTGGCTCTGTCGCTGGTGATATTATCATCAGACTTCTTGGGTTTCAAAGTGAGCAGCCGACTTGAAACGGCAGCAGACTGGCCTCCGTGATGGGCCTGGTGGGGTTTGAACAGTCTGGGGCCCCAAATGCCCAGAGCTGGGGCAGCTGGGGCAGGGGGGAGGCCCCTCCTGTGGAGCCGGTGAGGCTCAGGGGCAGCACAGGGCTCTCAGGATCTGGAAGTGACCAGTGCGGTGCCTCTGGGCCCTCGGTCTGCTGCTGGGCCCCGCACACAGCAGACCCCCGCCCCCGGGCCTCCACCCTCCCAGCCGGCCAGTGGGCAGCGCCTCTGTGTGTGTTCCTCTGGTTCTAGTTTCCTTGTTGTCAAAGTAGAAGTATCAGGGGCACAGGCTCACGTCCCCACTCAGGCAGAGGGCGTGGAAATCTGTTTGCAAGAAATTAAATTTTAGGGGCCCCTAGGTGGTGCAGTCCATTGAGCGTCCACCTGGATTTCAGCTCAGGTCGTGATTTCAGGATTGGGCTCCGCGCTGGGCATGGAGTCTGCTTGAGAGTCTCTCTTCTCCCTCCGCCCTTCCCGCTCTTGTGTGCTCTCTCTCTCTCTCAATAAATAAACAAATCTTTAAAAAAATTAAATTTCAAAGATCAATCCAGAAAACAGCATGTAACTTTGAAAACCCTGAAAACATACCCATGTGTATACAAGTAGAGAAAATCATCCACACCCAAAGATTAAAATAGATCATCCCTGGGTCATGAACAATGGGCACTTTGATAAGTAGGAGAACAGTAGTCATTTTGTGATTTTAAACACCAAAGCTCCTCAAAGTCTATTCTCAAAAGTAGGTTAAGGAGGGGTCCCTGGCCCTAACCCGGGGCAGGCCCAGCCACAGCCTCCTGGGGACTCACAGGCCGGAGTCTGCGTCCAGCACCTCCCAGGAGGCCTGTCCCGGGAGAGGGGAGGAGAGCCCCTCGGAGGGTGCGCACAGGGTCGCCCCCCTGCATCCCCATCCCCACTCCTGCCTGGCCCCGGCCCGGGGCAGATCCCTGGGCCTCTCCCCAGAGCGCCTGCCGCAAGCCTCGCACATGCAGCACGTCCTCCTAGAACGAGGGGACCTTCCGCCAAGGTCTGGCCACGTCTGCTTCTCCGCTCCACCCGGCCGCGCCTCTACCAGTTCAGAGAAGAAAGGGAGGCTCATCCCCACGGAGGACACACTGCCCTGAGCGTGCGGGGCCAGAGAAACACGACCGGTGCATGTGGTCAAGCCACGCTGTGCCGCGGCCTGGGCAGCCGGGCCTTGGCCGACCCAGCACGAGGCTGCTTCCCCACGGGCCCGGCTGGAGCCTCTGCCTTCCGCTCGCTCACAGGCCACGGAGGCCCGTCAGGCACAGGGGACCCGGCACCCCGCTCTGCCAAGTGGGTCTGTGGGCCCGAAGCGCAGTGGATGGAGTGGCGCACCCCCCATCCCGCGCCTCACGGCCAGCGCCCACGCGCTCCCCGTTGGCTGTCAGAAGAACTTGGACTGAGGTCGCGAGCTAGAGGGACCCCGACCCTCCAGCGGCGAAGGCTCAAGGACCCTGGCACCGCTAGCTAGCTCAACTCCGGAGCTGGCCGTATTCCACAGGGAAACGAGAACATTTTGCAAGAGTTCGCGGGTACCGTTCTGCTCTGCACACCCTGGTTCGCGGCAGCGTCACGATGCGGGAACAGCCCGAGTGTCCGCGGCTGGGTGGACGGATGAACAAAATGTGGAATGTAGTTCAGCAGAATATGACTCAGCTGCAGAAAGGAGGAGGGTGGGTGGACACGGAGGGCGCAACGCAGAGGGACGCGTCCCACACGGTTGCGCTCCCGGGAGGCCCTGGGGACGGCCAGTGGACGCGGGCACCGGGGCGGGTACGGCGTGGGACAGGCTCCCTCTTACAAGACAAAGAATCTGGAGACAGACGGTGGTGGCGGCACAACGTGAACGTGCACAATCCAGCCGGGCGTGCACTGAACGTGCCTAAAATGGCAAATGATGGGCGATGTGCGCTTCACCACAGTGGAAATGTCACGGCACGTGGGTGGCCCCGAGACATGGTTGCGCACTCACACACCGGGCACGCGGCCTGAGCCAGCCCTGGGGGCCGCGCCCCAAGGGGCAGTGGAGGCCGGCTTGGGGGGGCCCACGACGCGCTCTCCCTGCTGTGCTGCAACGTCCAAGTTTTCTAAAAGGGGAGGCAGCACTTTCTCGCGGATCTCTCCCCGGGGCCTGCTTCACACAATGGGGTCATTCAGCCCCGCTGCCCGCCCACACTCGCCCCCCCAAGTCAGCCGGCGCGCCCTCGCCCACAGCCTCCGTCCCCCCGCCCCCCCAGGGTCCGCGACAGATTCCCCCCACGCCCCCCCGCCCCGAGGACGCGCCCAGATCGCCTCCCGAGGGGGCGGCCGCTTTCCCAGCCGCGGCCTCAGCTCCCAGGGACGCAGGCGGCATCAGGGCCCCGCTGGGTCTGTTACGCATATTCCCCAAACGCACAATTATCTCTGGACGAGGCACATTCTTGGTGTCTTGCCATGCGTCCATGCCAGACCCCGGCCCGTCCTCCTGCATTCCTGGGACGTGACACTGCCGCGCTGCGGCCTGCTGCCCCTGGCCGGAGGCGTGCAGAGCTGCCCCGTGCACCCAGCCAGGCTCCGGGCAGCACGGACACGCAGCCGGGACCGAGGTCAGCCCAGCACCCGCTGGAGACTCCAGAGCCCGGCATCCCCCCCGCACCCCCCTCCCCGCCTTCGCGCCTAGGGCGGAACCAGGCCAGCGGCGGTCACGGTCCCGGGACACTGTGCTGACCGTCCTATTTCCTGCTCCGCAGAAGGCAGGCCCGCTAGGCCTGGGGTCCAAGGGCCGCCAGCGGGACCCAGGGGCTCCTCATCCTGGCTCTGGGCTCCGAGGCGAGTGGCCACCCAGGGACTCTGTTCACGAAGCCATAGGGGCAAAGCCACGGGTGGATCAGGGACCTCAGCCCCAAAGGCCGTCGGGCCAGCTGTGTGGCCCGGGCCGGGTGCTGGGTGCTGCACACGGGACGTGGTCCCCAGCTGCACGGGTGCCACAGCGCTCACGCAGAAACGCCCCGTGGCAACGAGCTCAGGTGGCCGGGGGGTCACGTCTGTCCCGCAGGGGAGCCCCAGCCCCGCGCCCCAGGACTCCGTGCCAGCCTCCTCCTCCCCAGGCACCAGCCCCTCACTCCGTTCTCTGCCCAGGACCCTCCTAGGAAGCGAGAGAAGGGCCACGAGGCTCGGGTGCCGGAGCCCGTGTGTCACCGACGGCAGTTTAGTGCCTGTTTGTCTCACAGGACGCGGTGGTGACTCAGATTTTCTTCCTTTTATTTTTCAGTTTTCTGACTTTCCCAACGCTCCTCTCACAGCGTGTTTTTGCGTGTGGTTTGAGATTATAACGTGCTATTTAAAACTCCCAGCCTCTTGCCGTGGCCTCCCCAGCAAATCCTCCTCTGCTCCCCCCGCCAAGCCCTCACCTCTGCTGGGGAGGGGGGCACCCACCTTCTGCCGTGGAGCCTGACATGGCTCCCCCTGCACTGGGGGCTCTTCCGGCACAGCTGAGCCCACCTGGAGCCCTCAGGCTCTGCGAGGCCCCTGGAGGGATGACAGGTGACGCTGACCGGAGAAATCCTGGCTCGCTGAGAATGTCCACCCCACGCCCTCCAGGCCTTCCCCGTCCTCACCCACGTCGGGCCCTGAGCCTCCTGAGTCCCCCGAAGAGCAGCGTGGGACTGGGGGGCCAGGACACATCGGGGAGGGACGTGGCCCCTGAGCCGCAGACCCGGGGGCAGGGCTCGTCCTCTGGTGGTTTCCATTCAGGCCAACATTCCTGCGGCTGTGGGCCCCACCCTCCGTGGGCTGGTGGTCAGCCTGCTCCCGCCCTGTCCGGCATGTCCTGCGCTGGTCCCCAAAGTGCCTGGGGCTGGGCCTCAGACATGCTGCTCAGGTAGGGAGGAGCCGGTGCCTTGGGCACAGCATCTGGGGTCCTGGTTGTCTGGCTCCTGTGCCCCCCAGGCCTGTGCCCCCCTCGAGTCTCCTCCACCCCCACATCTGGGGTCCCCCATTTCCTGCACCCCCATGCCAGAGTCCGCCCTACCTGGACCAGGGCACGCACGCGGAGGCCCCCCCGGAGGGCAGGGGCAGGTGTTGTGTCCAGTCACTGAGAGACGCAGGTGGACGGCGAGCCCCCCTTCCCGGCTGCGCCCCGAGGCAGGAAGCAGGGCACCAGGGGGCTGAGGCGGGAGCTGCGCCCTGGGGGCTGGAGTGGTGTGGGCCGGGGCCCTCGCTCTTCCCCCGCCCTCGGCTCGGGAAGGCGCCAAGTCTCCCGGCCGGTGCCGGGCTCCACAGGCTCACGTCAGCCAGCACGCATCCTGCCTGGGCTCTCTGACCCGTGCCAAGCGCTGTCCAGCTGGGGACTTGGCGGCCAGAGCTGGGGAGGAGCGGCTGTCCCTCCGCACACCTAGCGGGGCCGGGGGCACAGGCCACGGAGGGTCCGCCACCCGAGGATGGGCTGGGGGAAGGCGGGAGACCTTCCCCAGTTCTTTTGCAAAGGCTGTCCCCGCAGAGCTCCAGAAACCAGCCCTCTGGGGAGAGCCAGGGGCAAGCAGAAGGCACAGGGGATGGGGAGACTGAGGCACAGCCGGAGCCCGCCCTCCCCGGGCACCAGGCTCAGGCGTGGGCCCTGCTGGCTGCACTTGAGGTCCTCTGGGAGAGGCCAGGGTGGGCGAAGGAGCCCCTGAGGGCACAGCCCCGAGGAGACCCCCGCCCCTCCACGCCTGACGGAGGCCCAGCCACAGCTGCCCCAGCAGGAGCTGGGACCCACTCTGGACTTGGCATCTGTCCTACAGGCTGCAGCCGCACGTGGACGCACAGCGCTTGGGGCGGGGATGCATCACACCCCAGGAGCCACAGGTATAGGACCTCGCGGGCCTCCGCCAGCCAGGATGCTCCCCAGCGGGCCTCCCCCTGGGCTCCTCGGTGCCCTCGTGGCCATCAGGGATGGAGGCCCAGAGCCACAGCCTGTCCCCACCCCGCAGGGCCGGTCCCTTTGTGTCGCCGGCCTGGTCCATCCTCCATACTGCCCCACAGGTCACGGCCGAGGGCCACCTCACGCGCTGCTCGTACCGGGCCACCCACTCTGGAGGCTGCGGCTGGCAGGGCCCGGGGAGGCCTGTCAACCACTGGGCCACCGGCCGTTTGCCTGGGGGGTCCCCTGTTCCGGCTGGCCGGAGCCCCGAGAGCTGGCCAGGCCTGGACGCTTGATCTGACCTGCCCACCCACGGGAGAACCTTCGTGAGACCCAGCCAGCAACGGAGACACGTGGACACCATGTGGCAGCAGCGCCCGCCGAGGGTGCTCTATCTGGAGTGGCGATGGACGCCCACCCCCCCGCCGCTCCCCTCCCCACGGGGCTTGTTCTCCAATTGTCTCTTATGTACACAGAGGCCTAAGTGCCCGATGCAATCTCGGGGCGCCGAGGGCCAGGGGGCAGCCAAGACGGGCGCCCCTCGCACCACTGGGCCTGCAGCCAGCCCAGGGAGCCCCAGGGATGGTGCCGCGGGCAGGGCTGGCTGGCTGGGCCCTCTGGGCACCATCCTGGGGCCCGCGTGGGCTCACCACCCCCCCTCAGCTGGCATGAGTTAGCACATCCTACCTGGCTTATGGCGGCAAGGCAGGCCCCGGCATCCGCCCCCCGGCTGCACCAGCACAGACCGACCCCCTTGGGCCTTTGCACCATCACCGCCAGGCGCTCAGGGGAAGGGACATGCTGAAGCAGCCCCAAGGGACGGCCGCGGGGTCCCAGGATGAAGCGAGGTACACCCCTGGCCAGGCCTCACGTCCTCCCCGCTGTCCCATCTCTTCCCGAGCTCTGGGCCTAGATCAGGGACCGCAGAGGGCGTCCTCGGGCCTTCCCCTGCTTGCCCCCTGCCACCCCACGCCCCCTGGAGACCCCTCCACAGCGCAGGCACCAGCCAGCAATCCCAGGACCCCCAACCCCGTGGCAAGACGGTGAGCGGGGCTGAGGGCTGCAGACCCCGCTTTGGGGGGACCAGACAAGGCAGTCAGAGAGCTGGGACCAGGGCCCCTTCCCAGCCACCAGCCACCCTGTGGGCTCAGAGCCATGGGGGCCCCTGCAGAAGTCAAGCGGGAGAAGGAGCCCGGCCCAGGATCGGGAGAGGTAGAAGCAGGGCAGGGGCCCCGAGGAACCCGTCCAGGAAGTGTGGGGTCCCCGGCCTAAGTGCCTGTGAGGGAGCCTCGTGGACCAAGAGCCCTTGAGGCGGAAGCCAGGAGTGGCCGGGACAGAGGGTCTGGCCTGGGACCCTGTCCTTCTACCTGCGTGAGTTCCCGAGGCTGATGGAGCGATGCCGTCGACATGGGGGTGGGCGCTGCCTGCCAGCCCCCCACCCTGCTGCACCGGCCCTCGTCGGACCTCCCGCCCCGACCCACATCGGACCCCAGTCCCTGTCGCCGTGCCTCGAGCGCCCCAGGGCCAGGGGAGACACGTGGACTTCTGGGCAGACACCGGGTCTCTTGTACGTTGACACCATCAGTGTGTTCAGTCCCCTGTTTTTGAGAGAGCTCCTTTGGGGACATTTTGGTGCGCTCGGCAGTGATAAAGGGGGAAGCAAGGGGCCTTTGCTCTGAGCTGCAGCCGGGCGGATCCGTGCCAGGGCTGGGAGGGGCCTGGGGGCCACCAAGACCCCCTCTCCCGCCGCTGCCGCCCCCGGGGCCCAGGGACACAGAGGATGGAGGCCCAGGGGCAACGCGGCCCATGCAGGGACCCGCAGGCACGGCCAGGGCTCCTGCCGGAGCCCCCCTTCTCGGCCATGCCCTCCCGGCCCTCGCACACAGCCCTGGGGGTGTTTTGTGCTCTGTTTTTTTAGCATTTTTTCTTCTTGCCCACGATCGAACTGATGACTAGGAGGTATGCGGCCTGGTGAGCCGAGCGCTTCTGAAGACGGAATTCCAGAGCCGCAGCCGTGACCTCACCGCGCGGATATGCGCCGAACCGTGGCTGTTTTTGTAAATCGCCACCCGCCCAGGGGCAGCGCACAATGGCCAGTGTTGACACTGAATTCCGCACGTTCCCAACGGCCCCCACCCCCACGTGGCTCCCGCAGGGCCGCGCGGCGGCCCGTCCCCCCCTGCGGCCCTCACCCCCCCACCTGATCTGCCCCCCCTCACCTGGGCGGGAGGGCCCGGGGCCAGCTGGCTCCTGGAGGGACGGGGACTGAGCGGCTCTGTGCCAGGCCCCGGCTGCTGCACCGGGACGGAGGCCCCCCCAACGCTCACAGCCTCCTAGGCCACATCCAGGGTGGACCTTGTCCTGCTGGGAAGGAGCTGGGGAGCGGAGAGGGGGGGAAACCAGGCACCGGGACCCCTCGGGCCTGCCTCCCTGGCCACTGCTCAAGGCACTTGACCCCCCGCTCCCACCATCGGGAGCAGGCCGACCCCGGGGTGCTGCACACAGCGAGGGGGGGTCAGTTCCAAACCCCGGGGTCTCAACGCTGCCCTGGGACCACCCCAAGTACAACCACACGCAGCAGCTGGAGACGCAGCAGCATGAATGACCTCATGGGCGAACGGGGTTCCCAGTCATGTGACGCCTAGAATTTTACCCCAGATTTTACCCTGACGGGCTGGCCGGGCCAGTTCTCACCGCTCAGGCCTGAACCGAACAGTGTAATCGATTAGTGAGGTGGATGCCTCGTGCCAACTGTGGTTCCTGAGGGCCCCAGCCCCCCCTGCCATGGGACACACCGGTCTTCTTCCCAGGGCTGTCACCAGGGCCAGACTCGCCCTCAGCCCCAGCTGGGCTCTGCCATGTGGTGCCAGGCCCTCCCTGCAGCCAGCTTTCCCTCCAGAACCCAAGTGCCTACAGCCGAGGCCAGAGGCTTTACGCCACCGTCTCTGCTTGTGGACAAAGACGCCGTGCTCCTGAGGACACTGGACGTGACCTGGCAGGAGCGAGGTCACAGGGACCCTGGGTCGGCGAGCCAGGACTTGCTCCCCTTGCACACACAGGCACACCCACGTGCACATACAGGCCCCACCCTTCGGTGTCTGTCTGGGGTGGGCACGGGTGTTCACTCCCGAAGCACTGGCACAGCCCCTAGGGCCAAGGCCTGTTCTGCAGAGACCATGTCCAGGTGGAGGGTCAGCACCAGGGTCAGTGTGGGCGCCTGTGTACGTGTGTTCAAGCATGTGTGTGTGCAAGCACCAGTGCAGGGGTGAGAGCGCATGTGCAAGCACATGTACGGGGAGGGTGCATGTGGGGGGGGGGAGCACTGTGAATGTGTGTGCAAGCATGTGTGTGAGCGCGTGCATGTGTGGGGCGTGCATGTGTGTGAGCGTATGTGCATGCATGAGAGCATTGTGAGCATGTGCGCACATGTGTGAGCGTGCGGGTCCAAGGACACGTATTTGTGTGTGTGCATGAGCACATGCAGGTGTACGAGCGTGTGAACACATGTATGGGAACGTACATATGTGAGAGCGTGTGTGCAGGTGTGTGTATGTGGGGCCAACACATGTCCAAGCATAGCGCGTGTGTCTGTGTTCCACCGTCCGCCTCCACGGCCCCGTCTCCGTGTGAGGACCCGTGTGCCTTGAGCGCTGCCGGCCTGCCGGGGACCGAGGCCCTTCCCCACAGCGTGAGGGGACCGTCCCCGAGGATGCCCGCCCAGGGAGCCCGCCAGCACAGGGCGACCCCCGACCGGTGGGCAGACCCACAGCGCACTGGGTCCGCGAGGGACGGGACTCAGGAGAGGCCGCTGGACGGGGCCTGCAGAGGCTCTGGGGGGGGTACGTGAGCTCCGGGCTCACACCCCACACACGGCCCTTTATCCATGAAGGGGATGTCCAGGCCACGGGACGGTGGCCCCAACTAGGGGTCCAGGACACGTCCGCCTCGTCCTCAAGCACTGAGGGCCATGGGGGCAGGGGGTGGGCTACCCTCAGCCCACCGGGGCCCTGGGTCCTGAGCCCAGCAGCCAGGAGGGCCGGGGGGCCGCCTCTCCCTCCCAGGGGTGGGATGAAGGCCCTGCCCGGTAAGTCACGCCAGCCCTTGGTGCGGGTCGGGGAGCGGGATGGTCCTTCTGAGCTGAGCTTTTGGGGAGCCCCAGTGTCCTGGTCTCGCAGTGGGGGGAGCACCGCAGGGGCCGCGCCAGCTCGGACCACAGCAGGGGCCCCCGTTTGTGGGAGGGTCCCTCATGGGCAGCGAGGACCTGGGGAGCCCAGGCCTGGCTCCTCACCACCTCACATCGGGGGCTGCTCCGGCCAGGCCCCCTCCGCCGGACACCTTCTGCACATGTGGGAGCAGAGCCTGGCAGCCAGGCGTGGCCCAACGCTGACCACCCCTGGCGACGAGGACCTGGGGCGTGCCCTGCAGATCAGTGAGAGGAGCGGGGGTGCCCGGAGCCACGGCGGGGTGCCCAGGGGTCGGGGGGTGTCACCGAGGCTGGGGACCCGAAGTGCCCGAGCACGCCGCCTTGTATCTGGTGGAGGACGTGACCTCAGACAGGGGCACCCAGGGCCACAGGATGATGGACCGAGACCGACAGACCTAGAGGGAAAGACGGGGAGACGGGCGCGGGGGTGAGGAAGGTGCACAGTCCCGGAGGCCCGCCAGGGAAGAGGTCTCGAGACAGGTCCCGAGCGTATTTCGAGCACCGGGTAGGAAGGTCCCGGCCACCCTTTCCCACTTTTAAGGGTTAGGGTCACCCCTGGTGACCTCGGGGCCCACAGACGACCCAGAACAACCTCCATTGCTGTCTCATCAGCAATGTTACCTCCAGGACCGAGTCCTCGTCGCCCACAGGGAGCACAGGGCAGGGCACAGCACGAGGATGAGGACGTCTTTGGGGCCACAGTTCTGCCAACCACCTGGCGCAAAGGACGCCGTCAGATGGCAGACAAGACGCGCAAACTGCGACCCAGGACCCTGTTCCTCAGTGTCCCCAGCCAAGCAGCAGGAAGCAGGAAGCAAGAGGGACTTGCTGAAAACCTGGTAAGCGTCGTCTGGTGCCCCGGCCCTTCCGCTGGCCCCCTGGCCTCCTCCCCGGGCCTCTGCGCACCCCGGCCTTCCCGAGGCCCTGACGCCACCAGAGTGGAGCACGCATTTCAGCCCCCCCAGCTCCCCGCCAGGGGCCAGGGTCTTGGGCTGGAGCGGATAGGGTGGCTGGCCGGGATTTTCTATGGGGGGGCCCTTGCCCGCAGGTCCGGCTCCCCACCAGGGGTCGGGCCAGCAGACACACACAGGGCGGTGCTGAAGTTCCCCGGGCAGCGGAGGGCCGCAGCTGGTCCCCGACGGAGCACGAGGCCCCACAGCCAGTCTGTTGCATCCCAGCCCTCAGGACAGGCCCCAAAACTAGGCCCAGGGTGTGACCAGAGCCCCCCAGCTGGAGGCCACAGGGTCAGCCTGATGGGGGGGGGCCTGTGCATTGGGGTGCCAGGGCCTGAGCCCTGGGGAGCCCGAGCCAGCAGGGGCAGCGGCCTGAGGCCCCGTGTGTCCCATCTGGGACGGCAGGGCAGTCTGTGAACGGAAGAGCGCACCGACCACGGCCCAGAAAGCGACTGTTCTCCCGACCCGTGTCATCAGGCCCAGACCCAGATCCTGCTAGCGGCGCTTGAGAAACGTGCCAAGAAGGGCTGTCCAGGGCCGCCGAGGTCAAGAGATGAAGGTGTCCCTGGGGCCCGCTGGGGGACGAGGCACCTCCAGGGCCATGCGGGGTCCTGGCTGACCCCTGCGAGGGGTCCGGGTGTTGTCGTACTGGGACGGCCTCTCCGCTTCCTTAGAACCAGACCGTGCAACGGCCGGGAGACTCGGGGATTAGAGGAGGCAGGAGGAGGCCAGCCGGGTCACGCGTCCCCTTCAACCCCTAGACGGAGCCGGTAGCCGGCAGCAGGGCGCCCACGGCTCCGTCCACGCACTGAGCAGGACTGACGGCAGCTGAGACAGGGACACTAGGCCGGGCCGGCGGGCAGAGCCACCAGCCACAGGAGGACCGTCCAGAGACCCTCCAAGCGCCTGGCCTGGCCGCGCAGGGCTCCACGGTGCGGGGACTTTCCCAAGGACGGACCTGGGAGGTGCAACCCTGGTGACGCGGAGCAGGCTGGGGTCTGCAGTGGCCTCGGAGGCCGCGGGACGGCATGGCTCTCGGCAACGGGGCCCCGGGGTGTGCCGGCACCAGGCACCCACCTGCAGCAGTGCCAGCCTCGGAACAGAGGGGCCCTGGGGAGGGCGCTTCCGCACCTGCTGGCCCTGCTCCTCCTCCACCTGGCCCCTAGGCCAGCTCCCCCGCGCCCACGGCACTTTGTAAAAAGCTTGAGCCTCACTCGGAATGGAAGCTTCTGCCCACGACACAGCACAGGGGTCAGGTCCCCGGCTCCTCCCAGGTCCCTGTACTGACCTAGGGCAGAATGCCGGCCCTGAAACCGAAACCCAAACCCGACATTCTGGTTCTGCAGGACCTGCGTGCCCCGCAGCGCCTCCAGAGTCAGATCAACACCCAGCAAACCTAAGCACCAACCCAGCAGCCGAGTCGCTGTGCCCGTCCTCCTGGCACATCCCCCGGCCGCGGTAGGACCTGTTCCCATCACCAGCCTGCTGCTTCAGGACATCACCCTGCTTCTTGCCGTGCAGGTATGAAGCACCTGCTTCTTGCTGTGACCTGCAGGAGCCCACAGACCTGAGCCAGCACGCGCCTGAGCCAGGGCACACCTGAGCCAGCCCACACCCACCTGAAGCACTGTACACCTGATGCAAGGTAGACCTGAGCCAGGGCACACCTACCTGAGCCAGAGCACACCTACCTGAGCCAGGGCCACCTACCTGAGCCAAACACCTACCTGAGCCAGCCCACACCTGAGCCAGGGCACACGTGAGCCAGCACACACCTACCTGAGCCAGGGCACACCTACCTGAGCCAGCCCACACCCACCTGAAGCACTGTACACCTGATGCAAGGTAGACCTGAGCCAGCGCACACCTACCTGAGCCACGGCATAGCACCCACCTGCAGCCACACAGTGTACCAGAGTTTAGGGCTCACTGACCAGTGTCCTCTCCCAGAGCCCCCTTGTGCCTCAGCAGGTTCTTGGGGGAAACCACCTGACTCACAGGTATGGATGCAGGCTTAGGTCTGATGACTGGACACCCCACTGACCCCGTAGTGGGGTGAATAGCGTCCTCCCCAATTCCCATGTACCCAGAACCTACGACTGTGAACCTATTTGGAGACAGGGTATTTGCAGATGTAACGAACTTAGAGGAGGCTGCACTGGACTGGGGTGAGCACTAATCCCGTAACTGGTGTCCTTGTAAGAGGAGGGGTTGGAACCCAAACACGCGGAGGGGAGAAGGAGGCAGAGCCTAGAATGACGCCTCTGGGGGCCAAGGCACCCCGAGGACGCTCGGCAGCCCCCAGAGGCTGCAGGAGACGGACCGCGTCCTGCCCTACAGCCTCCAGGGGAGCCCGGCCTGCCCACACCTCGATTTTGCACGCAGGATCCGGAAAGGCGGGAAGGTGTGCTGCTCATGCCCTGCCTGTGCCCGGCTCGTCCTGGGTGCAGCAGTGGGCTCCGGGCACGCAGACCTGCTGTGGCCGAGGCACTTGGGGGACGGGACGCTGGAGTCAGGGCAGGGCCTGGGCCGACGGGAAGTGGACAGGGTGGAAGGAGGAGGCGCCACCTGGCGCGGCCCAGGGGCTCTCTGAAGCTCGAGCGCAACAGCCTTGCCGAGAGCTGGGCCCTGGTGGAAGGCCCAGAGCGCCGCGGCCGTGGGGCCCCTGCAGGGGTGCGGAGCGCGGGAGAGGCCGGGATGCGGCCCGCGAGGTGCCCCACGCCCCCCACGGGGCTGCGGACGGCCGCCCACTCTTCCTGCAGCTGCTGGTCTTTATTCTCTGGAACGGAAACAGTGTAGCCCCTGAGAGATCATGGGTCGCAAAGCCCATTCTTTGAAACACAAAACAGAAACTAAGTATTTGGCTCCGTGAATTTCTGTCGTAGGGAACAGCTCGGAATGGCCCTGGCTCCAGGCGTCCTGTGCAGCCACGGCCTGGGTGGCCCCCGACGCTGCGCCCAACGTGATGACCTCAGGGGCTTGTGGGAAATAGCACTAAACGGCTCACGAGGCATTTTAAGACACCAGAGTTTGTTTCCTATGGACGTTTCTTTTTAAAAAAACAAAAAATATAATAACTTAGTTTGCATTTTACAACATTTCCCACCAGCCGGGGAGTCCTTGGCCGGGCCCGGGCCCCACCCGCCGGGGCGGCCCCTCAGTCCTTGCCCATCTCGCAGGGGTTCAGGCCCCTCTCCTCGGCGTCCTGGTACATCCTCTGGAAGTCCTTGAAGCGTGGGGCGCAGCCAAGGCGGGCCTCCCCAAAGTGCATGTGGCCGGTGAAGAGGAACTCGCCGCGCCCGGGCCTCACGCCGCACTCCAGCAGCGTGGCCACCCGCCCCCGCCAGCCGCCGCCCTCCGGGGCCGGCCGGAACACCCTGCTCTTCTGCCGGTAGAGGCGGCTCACGCGCAGGTGGATGGCCGACTCCTGCTGCTCCGGCACGTGCGTGACGTTCTGGATGGAGCCTCGGACGACTGCGGGGCAAGGAGACGGGGTCAGTGGGTCGCCAGGGGCAAGTGCGCCAGGGCTGGCCCTGACCCCGCACTCCAGGACCCTGGTACGGGGAATAGCCCACGCGCGTGAGGCCGCCTGGGGACTGTCCCTGGCTCGGTCCGGGTTACAGCCCTGGGACGGGGGCAACGAGGGAAGGGACCATGCCCTGCGCCGGTTCCAGTCAGGACGGGACAAGTAACCGCGGCAAATGCACGACACCTGGGGCAGCTCCACGTCCAGTGGGGCCGGAGCAGAGGGGGCAGGAGCTGCTGAGCAGGCCCGGGACACACGCAGGCCCACAGCCAGGACCCGGCTGGTGCCCGGAACGGCCCTCGGGGCTGGGGGCGCTCAGCGCCGGTCCAGCCCCAGCGTCGTGAGCCCCTGCCCCCCCAGGCCAGGGCCCCCGCTGTACTGCCCACGGGGACCCGATGAGGACGGGCTCGGGTGCGGCGAGCGTCAGTGCCTGGAGGGCAGTGCTCCGCGGCTGCCCCAGCAGGATGCCCACCCTCTCCGAGCTTCCATTCGCGTCCCCCCCACCCCGGTAGACAAACGTCACTCGGCTGCGGTTTCCTGTAACTATGACAACGGGGAGCAGAGCGCCCCCAAGGGTCCTCGGCAGGCTCCTCCCCCAGCTCCCCGCCCCCCGGAAGGTCTCCCAGGCCACGTGAGGACTCACCGAAGTCGCTGGTGCAGACGGCCAGCAGCACCTCCGCGTCACTGCAAGGGCGGCAGGGGGCTGCCGGGAGAGAGGAGGGGGAGGGGGTGTGAGCAGAGACCCCATCCACGATCGCCGGTCCCGCGGGAGCCATGACCTGGGGAGTGGCACGGGCAGGGTGGCCCCGAGGAAGAGCGGCTCGCGGGCGCAGCGGGCGGGGGACCCTCGCGTAAACCACTCCTGCGCTGTCACCAGCGGGAAAGCAGCCCCGCGGGTCCCGACCCCAGCCCGGCAGATGCCGCCTTTGCTCCTTCTACACGCGACACCCCAAGTGCGGAGCCCGCCCAGGCCACAGCTGCCGTGTGGGGGAGCAGGGCCGCTGAAGCCGCGGGCGCCCAGGGAGGGCACACCTGCCCGCAGAGGCTGTGGGCTCCTGCAGACCTGCCTGCAAATAGCGTCCCGGGCAAGGCCGCCGCCCAGTGAGGCCGGCTTCCTCCTCTCCCGCCTGTGACCTGCTGCCCCGGCCTGGCCCTCACCCCACCCTTCACCCCCACTTCCTCCAGAGGCTGCGGGGAGGCGGAGCCCAGGCCCCGGCCACTCTGCCCCCAGACCAGGCGCCTCTGACCCAGCCAGCCTGCGCTTGGGACACCACTGTATGTGGCCTTCAAGGCCTCTGACTCCGGACGCGGCGGCCACAGGGCCTGGCACCGGGGCAGGTGAGCTGAAGCCTCGCGGGAGCGCGGCCGTTCGCTCTCGATGCCCGTGGCTTCGGCGCTCGCCGGGCCCAGCTGACCCTGTCCACACGCTGACCGGTTGCCCGCATGAGCCCTGACCGGGCGAGCCGTCCAGGGGCCCAGAGAGGCCTCCCGACGCCCGGGTCCCGGGGGGTGGACGGGACTTTCTGAGCGCTTGTTGTCCTGCCCCCGGCGGGGTGGATGTGGCTCGGGAGGGCCCGGCTCGCCGGCCGCCCACCACAGCTGCTCCCACCGGGTGGTCGGGAACTGGGGGACGCTGCAGCACGAGCATGACCCGTGGGACGCGTCCAGCCCGCCCACAGGCCCGGGCACCCGCCCGCCCAGCCCCAAATCCCGAGGACTGCTGCCCACCTGGGCACTATGGCTCTGTGCTCCCAGCCTCAGGCCTCTTCAAAAAGAGGGTGACCCACGGGGCATCCCCTAGGCCACACGGTGGGGAGTGAGGAGGCCGCGCACGCAGCCCCGCAGGGGGCAGAGGTGCCCAGCTCCGCTCAGAGGCAGCAGGGCCAGGGACACGCAGCAGACGTGAGACCTCCCAGCGTCACCGGTGCTCCTGGCGTCCCACGAGCCCTCGCCCGGGATGAGGAGCCACGGCAGGCCCTGGGGCCGGGCCACGCAGCGCCCCAAGGGGTGTCAGCACACCACTGCACCCTCTCCGTGGACACAGGCCCCGGGACCTCGGCCGACCGCCAAGGGCAAAGTAGCCGGTCGCGGGCGCCGCAGGGTGGCGGCCGGGGTTCTGTGGCCCCCAGAACCTCTGCCAGGAGCTCCACGAGCCACCACGGCCGAGCTAACAAGGTGCCGCCCTGGGGTCTCCCCTCGTCGTTGTGGGTTTTACAAAGCGCAGGTCGCCTCCTTGGAAAATCCAAGAGAAGCAATCTGGAAACGATTATCAATCAGAGCTGGGCTCGTAAAGGCTGTGGAATGTGCTGGTTTCGGGCGCTTCGAATCTCATTCCCTGGCGGGGGAAGACGCGGAGGGGGTGGCCAATGGGCCGGCTGGGACCCCGCTTCCTCCGGAGGAGGGGGCTGAGGTGTGGACGTCTCAGGAGGGTCCCCCTGGAATGCGCACGGAATGAGCTTAAGAAAATAGGTCATGGCGGTGACCAGGGGTTGCTGTGGGGACCAGGGAGGCCGGCAGTGCCAGGGAAGGGGGCGTGCAGCACCCCTCGCGTCCGGCCCTGGCAGGGGAGAGGCTGGGCTGGCGGCGGGGCTGCCCGGGTCCGGATGCCCGGTGGACACAGTTTCCAAGGGGAACGTGCATGGGGACGCCTGCCAGGGCAGCCGGTGACAGGTGGCGGGCGCAGCGCTGCTGGGGGACGCGGGGAACACCCCCAGACCGGGCCGGGGCGAGCTGAGGCACCCGCTGGTGTGGCCCCAGGATGGCCCCATGGCCCGGCCGCTGCCCCAGGGAGGACGCAGGGGGAGGCCACTCCCTTCCACCCCAAAACGCCCCTAGCTGCGCCAGATGACAAATAATCACCCAGTAATTACGGGGCCAGAGAACCCAGGGCAGGACACGAAGTGATCCGTAGAAAAAAAAAATTTCAGTTCTCCCTCCTTTTCTGTCTCCGGGACATAATGGGGCTTCTTTCACTGGTGAACGTGGCTGCTCACCCCCCGCCCTCCAGACCCACCCCCAAACCTAGCCGGGGGCCCCCACCTGCCCACCCCGTGGGCATCCCTGCCCCTGCTCATCCAACGCAGCTGTAAGGGAGGGGCCCGTCCTCCACCTCACGGGCTCCAGGAACCTGCGTAGACCCCAGACCCCAAACCGTGGATGTGGCTGCCCCAGGCGACCCAGGGAGCAGGAGGCCGGTCTGCGCCCCTACAACCAGGCAGGGCCCCCCGGCCATCCGCCCCTGGCCCCTGGACAGCGCAGGCTCCTGGTGGTGCGGGGACCCAGGGGGTCCTGGGGTGCGGGTCCCACCGCCCGCGGTGTGATGGCTACACCCCGAGCCCCGGCCCCCCGCCCCTGGCCTGCGCCCGGGGAGCGGCTGCCTCTCCCAGGCAAGTGCACGAAGGTGACAGCCCTCACGACAGTCCCGGCGGCAGCGCCCGGGCTCACACGCGTCCCCCCCGGGGAGCGTCTCCGTCCTCAGCACAAACTAGATGCTATGAGTCAGCGGGAGGCAGGCGGCCCCTCCACCCGGGGCCCGACGCCCGACGTCCCAGCCCCGGCCCATCCCGGGCGCTCCCCCCGCGGGCACCACAGCCGCCAGATGGCTGGTGCGGACATTCCACATTACGTGCCCATTCCTCGGGCATTAAGGGCTTAGGGGCCGCCCCCGATGAAAGCAGGCAGCCCGGGGCACCGGTGGCCGCAGGCCCTGCCCCCCTCGGAGGAACGTCCCTCCCGTCCCCCCTCGGCCGGCTGCCCCTACTCAGAGACACCGAATGTGGTGACTCAGTTTCTCAGGTTTTGTTGTTATTGTGACTTTATCTCTAGGAGCCCCCCCCCCGGCTCTCCCACCCACCCCGTAGCTGGGGACCAACAGAAAGACTCTCCAGGTGAGAATTTCATTCAGATCCTGACAAATACAGCAGCTTTCATGCCACCGTCCTGAGCAGGGGTCCTGGCCGGGCCCCTGGCCTGGGGGAGCGGGGGGGCAGCTGGCACATGGGGGGGTCAGGGTCCCACCTGGACAGTCAGGCAGGTGGGGGATCAGGGTCCCACCTGGACAGTCAGGCACGTGGGGGGGGGTCAAGGTCCCACCTGGACAGTCAGGTGTGGGGGGGTCACGGTTCAGCCTAGACAACCCCGCAGCCAAGTTCTCTAACAGACCAGTTTACTCAGAGACTAAAAGTCGTGAAGACAGATCGGAGCCATGAGCAATAAAACGTGGACTCACTTTCAGGGGGAGAGTCTGCATTTCAAATCCTAGCAGATTGTTTTGCTCCAATCAGATCTCTAATTTACTGAAAGGTGGAGATGAGAGCGCACTTGGGGACCCCGGGGGTCTCTGCGGTGGCGCCCTCACCCGCGAGGCCGGCTCAGCTTCGTACTGGGGCCACCCCAGGCTCTGTGGGGTGTCGGCAAGGCCCCGCCTGCCCATCCCCCCTGGGTCACCTGGGCAGTGGCCTTCCTGGAGCCAAGCTCACCCCGCCCCCCTGCTTCCAGCCAGCTTCGGAGTTGACACGGATGGTGTCCCCGCACACCCGGGCCTGTGAGGTCGTTTGTGCCTGGGAGCGAGAGCAGGATGCCTGGCCTGGCGTCTGACGACAAGGACTTCTGCCTGCGCAGGTCTGCGGCACGGGGGGCAGGACCGATGCCACGTGAGGGCTGAGGCCACCCCTCCTCCTCCATCCCTGCCTCTGGTGCTGCTCAGTGAGCAACACCACGCTCCGCACAGGGCCCTGCAAAGCCTGCCTCCAAACAAAACCTGACGGACCATCTACAGCCGACCCACAGCCCCAGGCGCACACGGCCCCTCCAGCACGGGACCCCCGGGGGGCCCTGCAGAGGAGGAGGCTCCCCAAGGGCCACTCACGGGGCCCACAGCCCCGCTCCCGGCAGCTTGCTGGTGTCTCTGCTCCACGTGGGGTCGCCCTGATGACACGCACCCACAAAACGCCTCCGGAACCCAGGACCCGCGCTCCCAGCACAGGAGCACCAGGAGCCGGGACGGTAGCCAGTCCAGGGTGTGCTTGTCCCTGCCGACCACTGGGCGCATCCGAACCCCACGGTGCCCACAGCCGCCCCCACCCCGGGGTGCGCCACCCACCTGACAGGGTGTGCAGGTCCGACTCCGCGTGCCGGCTGGTCAGCTCGTACTGGAAGCCCGTGGTCCTCCTGCTGATGTCCTGCTGGGGCGCGGCCTCCACGAAGAGGCCGCCCTGCTCGAAGCCGAAGCAGCGCACCTGGCCCGGCCCGCGGTCCCCGTCCCGCACCAGCAGCTTCAGTTCTCCAGTTTTTTCCAAATAAATATTGGCCCCCGAGGAGTCCTTGAGGGGCTTGATGCACAGAGTCAGGTGCCGAGAAGGCGGGAAGGTGTTGGGCCGCACGTTGACGATGAGAGCCCCCGTCGGGTACATCCACTCCACGGAGCCCGCGGAGCAGCGCAGGTACACCTGCTCCACCTCCTTCCTGTGGGCCTCGTGCGTCAGCCCGCTGCAGAGGGGACACGCGTCAGCCAGGGCCACCGCCCCACCTGAGGTCAGCCCCCGCCCCCCCGGTGGCCTAGGTCCCCGCACCACCCCTCACCCGCCTGCAGGCTGCGGCCCCCTCTGCCAGCCCCCTGCCCGGTCCCCGCACCCGGACCCCGCACCTGGACCCTGCGCCCAGCCCCCTGCGCCCGGATGCCATGGCCAGACCCCACCGGCGGGCCCATCCCAGGAGGTCATGGGGAGATGGCTGTGAGCGCGTCGGCAAGTGGGCCTCAGCCCCTCTCAACACCTGCTGGCCTGCAGCTCGGGGGGCGCCCGGGTGCCTGAGCGCCCTGCATCACGGAGCCAAGGACCCCGGAAGGGGGATCTTCTAGAATGGGAACGAGGGCACCGATCCCGGTTCCAGGAGCGAGGGCAGATGCCCTTGGCCCAGAGAGTAGCTTTTAAACCAATTATGGGGCAGCCCGGGTGGCTCAGCGGTTTAGCACCGCCTTCGGCCCAGGGTGTGACCCTGGGGTCCCGGAATCGAGTCCAGCGTCGGGCTCCCTGCGTGGAGCCTGCTTCTCCCTCTGCCTGTCTCTGCCTCTCTCTGTGTGTCTCTCATGAATAAATAAATAAAATCTCAAAAAAATAAATAAACAAACCAATTATGAACGAAAGCAATTTGAGGGGCGGTGCATTGCTGGCGAGTGTTGCCCTCAGCACCTCACAGACTAGCGTGTTTGTGTTTTCCCTGAAATGATGACCGGATGGCTTTTTCATTCATTTGCAAACCTTGAGGCACCGGGGAGGCTCAGCCGGTGAAGCATCCGCCTCCTGCTCTCTCCCACTCTCTCGCTCTCAAGTAAATAAAGTCTTAGAGAAAAAATAAATTTAATTAATTAATTTATTTGAGAGAGACAGAGCACAGCAGGGGGAGGAGCAGAGAGAGAGGGAGAAGCAGACGCCCCGGGGAGCAGGGGGCCAGATGCGGGGCTCTGTCCCAGGCCCCTGCGATCATGACCTGAGCCGAAGGCAGACCCTCCACCGACTGAGCCCCCCAGGTGCTCTCAGATAAATAAAAAATTTTAAATCCCCGAAGACCCTGCCATTGCCCGTTATTTTAAAAAATAAACTTGAATATCATCAAAATACAAGAGCAGGGCCGAGGCCCCGCACGGGAGAGACACACAGAGGACGCAGGGAGAAGCCACAGGAGAGACAAGCAGTGGACAGACAGCCCCGCTTCCCAAGGCGAGGCTTCGGAGGCCCAAGTCCATCTCCCTCCCAATAAAGGCCAAATAGGAAAAAGTGAGGCGTGCTACGCTCTGGGTGAAACAGGTCTGCAGTCAAGTCATTACGTGGTGTTTTCAAGACGTTGAAACCATCAAAAGCGTGAAAGATTCCCCAGCCCCCAGTCTGAACGTGAGTGTCCACCCGGGCAAACGGTGGCGTCATGCCCACCGGGTCGCCTGGCACCGCACCGGTGACTTCCACCCAGAGTTCTATTACATGAAATTTGGTTCTGATCAGATCTCGGACAGGTTCACCCACATTCTTGGGATTTTTATGTGCAATAAACAATGCTATACTCAGCGCCCTGGCCTGAGCGAGTTACCAGAAACCCTTTCTACGGAGGAGAAAACACGTAACATATGGTTTGCATTTACTGTTGGTGACTCATGCTCTGGGCTCTTAAAAACCTCACTTTTCATACGAGGGCCAGCTGCAGGCTGGGGCTGCACAGTCATCCTGCAGACCACATCAGAGGGAGGTGTCAAGGAGGTGACTCCCCTCCTAACCCCACTCCCCGCCCCCGCCCCCACGAGGCCCTGGGTCACTAGCAGCCAGCCCAGCCTCAGACGCCCACCAGGGCCGCACACGCAGGACACTTACAAATTACAGTCAAATAAAACTCACATAAGCTCATCTGACACATATGTGTGGATGAGCATAATTACAGTGTTGTGTGAAAAAATTAGACTAAATGGTGAGTGGTTGGCACAGATGACTATAATCAGCTCTGCTCTTAGGCAGCCAAAACAAACTTTATCATAGTGTCCCTCCTCTCCTGTCTCCAGCCTCCAGGGGCAGCTGGACACTTGCCCCGTGCCCAGACACCAACCCTCAATGCTGTCTCCCATAAAAACCATCCTGTCCGAGGCTCCACTTCCCTCTCTGGGGGAGGTGGGGGGAGGCCCCGGGGGCTCCAGGGGAAGGAAAGCTCATTCAGGAGGCTTTGGGTCCCTCTCACCAAGTCACCCTAATCCAAGCAGTGCGGGGGGGGGCTGGGGAGGTCGTGGGCAAGGGCAGAGGGAATGCTGGCGGGGACAGGTGGCCAAGCCATGGCTGCCCAGGGGGAAGCAGACCTGCGTCTGCGGGCTGGGCTGCTGCCCCCACCCGCACGTACCGCCCCGCACATCTTGCGGGGTACGCCTGGCTCCATTTATTCATAAGTCCTCGACTAAAAGAGGACCAGGAACAACATGGAGGTGGACGTACAAGAAATAAGGTGCCCGTTACGTCGCCCTTTCCCCAGTGTCCTCGCTGGCCCCCGGAGGAAGGTGTACGCCCGTCCCAGGGGCCACGGCCAGCCTGCGCTCCGCTCAGTCTCCCCTTGTGTTCCCCCGAAGCACTGAGACCAAGAGACCAGCGAGGCACTCGACACAGAGTGTTGGCGTGAAGGCCAGCAGCGTGTGCTGTGCAAGAGTGGGGTCAGCCTGGGGTCCCACCCACGGGGTCTTTATCGAAGTCGAGGACTCAGTCTGTCTAGTTCTTACCAGAAAATCTGGTCAAATCTCTCGCTTCGGTGTTCCAGCGCCACAGCAAACCCGAAAAAACTTCTGTTTGTGCAAAACTGCTGGCGGTGCAAAAATGTGCACATCTGTGACATCACTGAGGGTGGCATTTATGATTTTCACACAGCATGCAAGCAAGGGACACGCTTATCGGACAAAAATAAAAGAACTGCTTTCTGATGTGATGAAGCTGAAGAGAACAGAAAAATCTGCGGTTCTAGGCAGCCTCAGGGAGCTGAGAACACGGATTGCTCTCAGGTTATTTAAACTGGGTTCTGCGTTATTCAAAAAAAAAAAAAGAGTTTGCAAGTGTCACTGCCCAGGTGGCCACACTGGGGGGGCCTTCACGGAAAGGACAGCAAATTCCAAATTGACACAGGACTCTCTGCAGGCTCACCTGCAGCAGCAGGAGGAAAGGATGAGCGCTTGTGCTCTAAAGTCAGGATTCCTGGGGAGTCTCCTGGGGGATCAAGAGAGACCCCGGAGGCTGCGGTAACTGGGTCAGTGTTCATTTCCCCGCCGAGCAGGAGGGCTGGCCCGGGTGTGATGGAGCCATGAGCCCTGCCCACGGCGGTGGGAAAGTTCATGGTCCATCTTTACAACCGCAGCCTCGTAAAGATCAGGGCGCTGTCCTGCCCCGGCACACAGGACACGGATTGCAAAACCTCCTGCTTCACTGCTTGGAAACACCCAGAAACGCATTTCGGCCTGTCGAGTGTGAGTAGACGGTGTCATAAAGAGCGACTCCCTTCCTATCGGGGGAGCAGAACCCGCCCAGCGTATCAGGACGCGCACCACCCTGTGCTGTCTTTAGAACAGCTCATAAAGAGTCATAAATGTTCTGGGGGTCAGCCGGCAAATCTGTGCACCCAGGCTCCTGCAGCAAGGACCTGTCGGCGGAGCTGCGAGGCGCATTGACAGCTGCCACAGCGGCAGCGAGTACGACGAAAGGGGGGCCCTGTCTTCCCTACGGATCCCATAGATCCCACAGCGGCAGCCTCTGCGGCCACTGTCTGCCCGCCTCTGGCTGTGGGCTGAGTGGGGACAGCCGGAGCAAGTCCAGGATCAGGGGTGTGCTGGCAACGGTGGAGAGAGAAGGGAGGCAGTCAGGCAAGCAGCTCCGCTTCTCCAGGTAGAAAAATGGATGCAGACACCCGCTTGCTCCAGGAGCTGGTGCCCTGCTCGAGCCCCGGGAGACGCATCCCGTCCGGGTGTATAGGCCTCCGAGGGCCTGGAAGGATGTCAGCTCCTGCTCTGGAAACTCGGGCTCCCTGTGTGGGGCTGGGCTTGTTTCCGACCCACTGAAGCAGGATGCCCTAGACCTCAGTTTGGGGGTGCACTGATTCATCCAGCAGAAGCTGCAAAGCACGGAGTTTAATTACTAGCGCGGGTGGGGGGGGGGGGGGAAGGGCAGCCCTGAAAGAGTGTGTCAGAGTCAGAGGCTCCTAGCCAGCGCTGTGCTGGCGCCAGGCTTCTCCGGGCCAGCCCTCCCCCAGAGCTCCGGCTCATGGCCCCAAGCTCCCTCCACCGCCGGGCTCCGCTGCCTGCAGGGAGGAGGAAGGCCACCGCGGCCGCCCGGGGCGCAGCACCCACGAGGAGGGGTGGAGGGTGCGGAGCGGTGAGCAGGGGAGCCGCGGGGCGGCCCCCACCTTCTCGGAAAGGCTGTCCTGGCTCCAAAGCGCCCCGTGATGGCCCAGCACGAGGAGCTGGGGGCCGGGCGGGCAGATGGGCAGCTCCCGCTGCAAACTCCCGGGCGCGAGCTGCCCGCGCGGGGCAGGGGGGAGGGGAGGGGGCGGCTCCCACCCGAGCTGAGCCTGCGCGCCCCGCGCCGCCCCCTGGTGACCTGCACCCCCTTCAGCTCGTGGCGCCTGAGCGGGTGCCCGCTGCGCGCGGGAGGGGGCGTGGGGGGGTCGCGGGCGGCGCGCGCTGCCAAGGGCGCCCTGACCTTCAGGCGGCCCGCGCGCAGCGGCCCCGCGCAGGTGTCCCCGGCCCCGCGCAGGTGTCCCCGGCCGCACGGCGGGGTGGGCGCACCTCCCCCGGGGTTCCTCGACGGGGCGCCCGGACGCCGCGGGCCCTTTTGTTCTAGGCCCGGGGGCGGGGCGGGGGCGGCCGGAGCCCCGGGACCGGGCGGGGGGGGGCGCGGACTCACCTCCCCTTCCAGCTGCACAGGTCGCTCGAGTACTGCGCGCCCGCGCCGCCCAGCAGCACCGCCAGCAGCGCGGCCAGCAGCAGCGGGGCCGCCGGGGCCGCCGGGGGCGCCGGGGGCGGCGGGGGGCCGGGGCCCGGGGCGGGGGGCCGCGCCCGCAGCTGCCCCGCGAGCCCCCGGGCCGCCCGCGCCGCGCCCCGCATGTCCGGCTCCGGCCTGGCCGCCGACCCCGCGTCCGCGCGCCGAGCAGACCCTGCGGGCGGGGCTCCCAGCCCGAGTCACGTCGTGCGCCCCCCGCGCGCCCCGCGCGGCCGCCCGCCCATCCCGCCCATCCCGGCCGCGCCGCTGCAGCCGCCGGACCCGCGCCCGGAGCTCCGCACGCGCCGCCGCCGCCCGAGCGTCTGAACCGGGCGAGCCCCGGGGCCGGGTCCCGGCTCAGCTGGGGGGCGGGGCCGCCTCTGGCCCCGCCCCGCCCCCGCCCCCGCCGGAGCCCCGCCCCCAGCGCGCGCTCCGAGCCCCGCGCCCTGCGTCCCTAAGGGGGCGGGGCCGGGGCGGGGCCGGGGCGGGGCCGGGGCGGGGCCGGCGCGGGGCGGGAGGGGAAGAGGCCCGCGGCCGCAGCAAGGCCGTGACCCCAGCGCGCAGACGGACCGGGAACGGCCACGGGGCCGCTGAGGGACCAGCCGGATTCCATCAGGGGTGCCCTGGGCATCGGGCCTCGCAGCGTCTGAGTGCGCCCTGCAGAGGCTCCGACTCCTGCGCGTCTGCGGGCCGCGTGGGCGGGGAGGCCCAGCTGCAGGTGCGGGCGCGGCTGCCTCACTGGTGAGCGCACCGTGGGCTCTGAGCACCCGCCCCTCGCTCCTGAGCCTCCCGAGCTCGCTGCCCCAGGTCATGAGTGTCGCTGGGCCACAGGTCCTGAGCATCCCAAGGGTCGCTGGGCCCAGATCCCAAGCACCACTGGGACCCCAGGTCCTGAGCCTCCCGAGTGTCACTGGCCCCAGGTCATGAGCATCCCAAGGGTCGCTGCCCCAGGTCATGAGTGTCACTGGGCCCCAGGTCCTGAGCATCCCAAGGGTCGCTGCCCCAGGTCATGAGTGTCGCTGGGCCCCAGGTCATGAGTGTCGCTGGGCCACAGGTCCTGAGCATCCCAAGGGTCGCTGGGCCCAGATCCCAAGCATCACTGGGACCCCAGGTCCTGAGCCTCCCGAGTGTCACTGGCCCCAGGTCGTGAGCATCCCAAGGGTCGCTGCCCCAGGTCATGAGTGTCACTGGGCCACAGGTCCTGAGCATCCCAAGGGTCGCTGCCCCAGGTCATGAGTGTCGCTGGGTCCCAGGTCATGAGCATTCCAAGGGTCGCTGCCCCAGGTCATGAGTGTCGCTGGGCCACAGGTCCTGAGCATCCCAACGGTCGCTGGGCCCAGATCCCAAGCATCACTGGGACCCCAGGTCCTGAGCCTCCCGAGCGTCACTGGCCCCAGGTCGTGAGCATTGCTGCCCCAGGTCGTGAGCATCGCTGCCGACCTCTGCTTGCTCGTCCCTGCAGTTTGGTCTCCTACCTGCTTCACTAACTTCTTGCTTGATTCTTCCTGGGGACCCTCTCGCACACTGTAGGATTTTAGCAGCATCCTGGCCCCTAGACTCTAGATGTCACTACCCCAGCCCCACCACCTCACAGGTTTGGCAACCCATACCATCTCCAGATATTGCCAAATGCCCCCTGCGTGCAAAACCTCCCACGGAGACCCTTGTTCTAGAAGGACCTCGCATGGTAAGTTGGTGAGCATAGTGTGCTGAGCATGCCTTCCTTCACCAGCGAGTCACTGGGGCCACCATGGGCCTAACATCCAGCAGGGGAGACAGGAGGAGCACAGGCGGCCCCAGCCCCTGGGGGAAGGTGTCCTCCTGGGGCTTGGGGCCGACACCGGGGCCGGGGCTGGGCCTGGCTGGAGGGTGGATGGCAGTCTCTCAGGTGTGCCATCCCACCTGCTCCTCATCCTGGAAGGGCCAAGGGGCTCTACCGGCAGAATGAGGGGCCATAGCGCTCTGTGTAGCCACCTCTGTGCTCACAAAAGCAGGCTTTCCTGCTGCCTAAAGCTCTCTGGTGTGGAGCTGAGCTCCGGAGCCCCGAACAGCATCAGGTGGTGGAGAACACTGACCTATCGTCGCATTTCTTCTCCAGCCGGGACACGTTTCAGGAGGAATGTCAAGTGACTGTGGGGAGGGGAGTGACCTCTTCCGCCTGTTGCTTTGCACATTGCACTCTTTGGTCAGAGAGTTAGAAATGTCACTGGTTGTAGGGATGGAATTGTCACCTCTGGTGAGGTCTCATCTGCAGGCGCCCACACAGCTGGAACTGAGAGCGGCCTGGTGAACCCGCAGGGCGGGCGGGGGCCCCGACCCCTTGAACGTGCTGACAGCCGAGGGATCCATTTGGAGAAGCCCTGGACTGGGTAGGTTCCGCCCCCCCGGGGTCCAGCCCAGTCGTGGAAGGGATGTCGCCCTGTGGCCCAGGGGCAGCTTGGAGGCTGAGGACTCCTGTACCCCTCCCCACAGCCGCTTTGCAGTGCCTGCCCCTTCCCTGCAGGTCCCCGGGTGCAGAAGTGCTATGAGAAGTGGGTGAAGTGAAACCACCACCCAGGGCCCCGGGGAGAGGAACCTGCAACCACCTCCTACCCACAGCCGTGTCCACGCGGCTCTGCAGCAACTCACACCCGAGTGCTGCCTGTGGTAAAGAGGCTGCCCCTTAAGGTCGTCGGGATCTGGGGAAGAGCAGGGGCTGCTCTAGGACCCCGTCATGTCACAAATGCCAAGACTGAGTGCTACCGGCCGGAGCGATGATTCACAAGGTTTCAGAAGCCCCTGGTGACCACGGGGCCAACGGGCAGAGGCCATCTCTGGTTCCGTCCTAGGTTCAAGCCCCCGCAACCTGGAGGACTGCCAAGCACCTGTGCCCAGGTCCGCTTCCCTAAAACTGGGCCACTGCAGCGGTGCATGCAGGACGCGCAGCTGTCAAGAGCCACAGAACTCATACAGGACTGGACAGTCACAGCCTCCCGTTGGAAGACTGCTGCATGAGCTCACCGATTGAGCAGCCGCGCAGCCAACGCGGTCTACTTGGTTTTTCTCATGAGCCTAAAACAGTAAGTCCACTCATTAAAAACAAGGGCTGAGGGACCCATTCTCACCTGGTGGTGTTCTTGGACGAGTCCAGCAGGATCCTGGGCAGGGCCTGGCCTTGCTGCTGTCAGACCTAAGGCGCTGTGACAGGCCCTCCCTCCTGGGGACACAGGTACCTCTGGATTCCTGAAGGTCTCTGAAGCAGGAATTTCCAGATTTCCCTCCTCCTGATGAGCCACCAGCCAGCCATGGGGTGAGGCCACAGCAGCAGAACAGGTTCCTAGGCCTTTGCCCAGCTCCTGGGGAGGTCTGTGCTTCAGCGAAGCTCAAGGCCTGCTGGGCACCTGTGTGCCTGGCACAGTGGGGCTGCTGACCCTCCTGACCCGGCAGTGAAATGTCCCCATAAATGGGTCCTCGGTGCCTGTGGTGTCAGGCTCTGAGGGGGCTTGTTAGGTTTGGGCCTGGGGTGGGCATGGCTGTCTGAGGCTGCCCAGTGACCAGCTGCCACACGCCACCTGCTAGGGCCTGGTCAAGGGCAAAGCAACCCCCATGGGATCGATTTTGAACCAGAAGGGTCCTTGCCAGCAGGCATGTGGGGTCTTCCTGGCAGTAAGGGCATCTTGGAATGTGCCCATCCTCAGATGGCTGGGGTCACGTCCCAGTGAGCATTTCTCCAGTTAAAACCAGCAGGAGGCCACAGCGGTACTGCCCCCCACGCACAGCTGGAAGGAGCTGGGCATCCTGGCATCCGGAGCAACACTTGGGGACTTCCCACACGCACTGTCCTCCAACAGCAGAGGGGGTGCGGAAGGTGCAGGACCCGGACCTGCTGGAGTCACAAAGACGAGGAGGGACTTTGCGGAGGGACACTGCCTGCCCCCCGCCACCCCCAGGTGACAGCAGCCAAGGGGCCAGGTGCCTTCCACGGGCTCTGTCATGGGAGCAGCGGTGCCAGCAGCCCCAGCACAACTCAGCAGGTGGACACTGTGGGGAGGGCAGGATGCTCGCCCAGGGGGCCACCCGCCCCACCCCATGGTCCACGCCGGAGAGTGTGGGGAGGGACAAGGCTGTGGCCCAAGGTCAGGCCAGCATCAAGCTTCACTGGTCACGTGTCTTCATCAAAAAACGTCTACCAGGTGCCACCTGGCCTCGTTTGTACGATGCGTTCCCGGGCTGCAGCCCCTGCGCAGGGCGGGCCTCGGGAGGCAGACCCACGGCACCGGGCAGCGGCCGTCAGGGCACCCGCATGTCCTGGGACGGGCGCAGGACACGGCCCCGCCCGCTCGGGGTCACACGGGCCGTGGGGCCAGGTCTGTTTCGGTTGAGTCTGGGTGACTAGGAAAGTGGCTGGTGCCTCGATTCTCAGGGCAACCTCAGCTTCGAGCCTCATCCCTGGTGGGTGACCGAAGCCTGGCCCCGCAGGCCCGACTCAGGCCGCGTGGGGCCTGTCTCCCCAGCGTGCTCCCCGAGGACGAGCCCGCGTAGGCGCTTTTATTCCCTGCCCAGGCCTAAGGTTATCGGGCATGCATTGGCGGTCGCTCCTGTCATCTGAACCTGCTCACCCAAGAGTCAGCCGCCCCCGGAACCAGACACTCCCGGAAAATGTCAGGACCCGGCCCATCCCCCTCCGCGCCTTGCCCCCTGTCACCCGGTAAGAAGTGCAGGCGCCCCTGCCCGGGGAGGCTCCCGCGTGGGCCCATGCCTTCCCGCTCGGCGCCCTGGCCTCGGAGTCACTGCTGTCACACTGCTTCCCCTCCGAGGTCATTTTTGCTGACCTTCTCATAGGGACGTAATTACCGTAATTGTGGTCAAATGCTTGTGATTTATGTTTAGCAACTGCGGCAGCCACATGTAATTAGACGTGAACCGAGCGAGCCAGCTCCACCCGGTAACCGGCACCTGAACGCCTCCCTACCCTAACTTCCCGTGGGGGGGGGGGGGGGCGTGGGCGGCCGTTAGGAACCGAGGGGCTCCCCACCCTGGCCCCCGGGGCCACGCTCGAGTCCAGGCTGACCCGGGCTGTGTGGCGGCGGGGGTGCGCGCCCTGGGCCGGCCCCATGTGATCATCCCCGCACCCCCACCGCTGGGGGTGACAGCAGCCACTCTGGGCCGTCAGACCTTGGCAGCACCTCAGTCTGCTGGCCCTGAGCAGACCATGGGCCCCTGCGGGCGTCCCACAGCCGTCGCGCGAGTAGGAAGGCCCCGCGGGCACATTCCCTCAGGGCGGCACCACACGGGGAAGGAGGGCCCCCTGACCGCCACAGGGTGGCCTCAGGAGGGACCATGTATGAGACACGATGTCACGAGGACCTGACATCCCCGGGGACGCTCCCACCTAAGTGGCTGGCGGATGTGTGCCTCGGCTAGACCCGGGAGTGACGGGGTAGAGCCAGGCCGGGCCGGGTGGCCCCCAGGCGGCCCTGGAGCCGGGGGCCAGGAGGAGGGGTGGGGGCCAGCCGTGCACAGGGGGCACGGAGGAGGGGGAGGTGTCCAGCCAGCAGGGACCTGGGCACAGTCACCGGCCTCTGCTCCCGGCTCTGCCCGACGGAGGGGGTGGAGGGGTGGGAGGGGGTGGGAGGGACCCCGTGCACCTGCTGTGTGCCAGCCCCGCCACGCCCTCCCAGCCCTGCGTGGGCAGCCCCACCCTCCTCGGAGCCAGATCCCGGGGAGGAGGAGGGGCAGCCCTGGGCTCCGGGCTGGGCTCCGACCGTGGGGCACGCCGGTCAGCACGCACACAGCTGTCTCAGCCGAGGCCTCGCACCCCCAGCGCGGGCAGGGCTGCGGTTGGCCGTCTGTGCACTTGCAGGCTCCACGGTGTCACCAGCCAGAGCGCAGGGCCCTGCCGCCCGGGGCGGGGGGGGGGCGCCTCACCCCAGACCCAGCTTAGAGGCAGCAAGGCCCCATTCAGCCTCCGCATCCTCACCCTGCACCTGCTTGTAGGACATGGTCCCGTGTGCTCCGAGTGGATACTCCCAGATGCTCCCTCTAGGTGCTCCCTGGGCCCCCAGGTGGTGCTCCCCGGGCCCCCAGGACGTGCTCTCCGTGCCCCCAGCAGGTGCTCCCCGTGCCCCAGTACATCCTCCCTGTGGCCCCAGCAGGTGCTCCCCGTGCCCCCAGGACGTGCTCCGCATCCCCTCAAGCACATCCTCCCTGTGCCCCCAGCAGATGCTCCTCGTGCCCCCAGCAGGTGCTCCCCATGCCCCAGTACATGCTTCCCGTGCCCCAATACATGCTCCCTGTGCCCCCAGCAGGTGCTCCTCGTGGGCTGCTCCCAGCTCAGGCACCTGCTTGGACCAACCACCGGGTTCAGGGCAGGGAGGTGTCCGACGCACACACTGTCCTGTGTCCCAGCGTGCGAGTGGAAAGTATTGACTGCGTGCCTCCCGCCGTCCACCCGGCTCTGCAGACCCCCCGACTCAGCAGCTGGTGGTGTGGTGCGCCTTCCCGCGTTCCGCGTGCCCATATCTGTACATTGTCTTTTGTTAAATAATTTTTTGAAAGATTGTTTTGGAGAGAGAGCACACACAAGTCAGGGAGGGTGGGCAGAGGGAGAGAATCAGACCCCACGCGGGGCTCAGTGCCGCGACCCTGAGACTGTGACCTGAGCGGAAATCAAGATTTGGCCACGTAACCAAGGGAGCCACCCAGCGCCCACATGCGGACCTCTCCTACCCGACCGTGGGAAGTTGCCAAGGTCGTGAGCCTTTGGCCCTACACACCCGAGGGGCCACCAGCTGCCAGGACCGCGCTCACCGTGAGACACCGTCGTGGGGCCTCACAGGGACATGGCGTCCCTCAGCTCGCTGGCCGGAGTCTGCTTTCCTCCGCTGCCCCCAAACCATGCAGAGTGGGGAACAGGGCCCACGGGGGCCGCCCTGGTGGTGCCCAGACCACCCCCCAGGCAGGTGGGCCTGGAGGGCACTGAGCTGGCCGCCCACTTGCATTTCCAGCAGCGTCCCCGCCACGCGGCCGTGGGAGGATGCTGTCCGGCCCGTCTGCGCCCACACACCGCGGCCTGCAAGCGCATGAGGTGTGAAAGCCTTTCCCTGCCCCGACAGGAGAGAAGGGTCCTGCTGTGGCCCTGGGGACTGTGCGGCCAGGCCCTCCCACGCTGTCCCCTCGCAGGCCCCTCGGCCCCGGAGAGCTGCGCATGCCAGGGACAGGGCAGGAGATGGGCGGACGGGGCACAGTGTGGGCGCTGCCCCGGAACTGCCCGGCTGGGAGCCCCAGGGACAGGTCCTCCTGGGTCAGTGCTGAGCCACGCCTCGGTGACTCAGCCCAGGTGTGCAGGCGGGGACACCTGCAGGAAACCCCGTTCGGGGCCAGGCAGGTGTGGCCTGCTTCACTCCAGTACAGTCGGCCTGCCTCCCACACACGGCTCTGGAGGCAGGCCACAGTGGGCCAGGCGGCTCCGGGCTGCCGCCTGCTGGTGGGCTGAGACAGGCCCAGGCCACTGTCCCTCGCGGTGGGGGCTCCATACGGATGGGCAGTGCCACCCAGAAGCAGGTAAAGCCGGCTCTGGACGGCAGGTGTCCTCCTGTCGCCTCATGGGGTCTGCAGGCCATCCGGACATGACAGCCGTCCTCACCTTCCCTGGGCCTGAGGTTCACGGGCTGGACAGGGAAGGACGCCCAGAGCCCCACACGGGATGGATGAAGAGTGGGGGCCCTGGGGGGCTGGGGAGGGTGCAGCGGGTGATCACGTGGGCTTGGGAAACCACAGAGACAGTGGTGAGGGTCCCCCAGGGCGGGGCAGGTGCTGGGACCTGTGCCGGCGAACGTGGGGGAGGGTCAGGGCATAGGGGTAGCTTCCAGACCTTCGCACCCAAGGTCGCAAACGCCATCGGCAAGGTCAACCAGGTGGCTTGGTTTCTTCAGACTCATTCTTCTGGGTTGAGATGTCATCGTGTGATTTGTGCACGATGACCTAGGAGGCCTTTATTCAAGAGCCCCTAGCGGTGGGCTCTGGGAGCAGGGCCAGCGTGATGAGGGTGACGCTGGGGAGGAGTCCTGACCCTCACACAGCTCCCACCCCGCAGAGCACCCCATCCCTGCACCGCCTGGGGGCCACATGGCACCTCAGCGGCAGCCAGCCTACAGGACGACGTTCAGGACCCTAACCCTACTGCCCCTCTGCTTCTAGACCTGTGACCAGAAGCCTCGGGCCTGAAGGTGGGTGCCGAGTGTGACCCATGAGGAAGTGGGCTCTGTTCCTCAAGAGCTACTCGAGTTTTCTACTTTATACGCAGAAATGTGTGGGGATGGATGTGGAGGCTGTGGGAGAAGAGCGGCAGGAAGCTAACGCTGGACCAGGCAGACCCAAGACAGCCGACGTGGGCTCATCAAGCAGCCATCCATGTTCAGGTCGCAACCTGGGGTGAGGGTCAGCGTCAGGGTCAGGGTCGGGGTCAGGGTTAGGGTCAGCGTCGGGGTCAGGGTCTGGGTTAGGGTCAGGGTCAGGATCAGGGTTGGGGTCAGCGTTGGGGTTGGGGTTGGGGTTGGGGTCAGGGTTAGGGTCAGCGTCGGGGTCAGGGTCTGAGAGGGTCAGGGTCTGCGTCGGCATCGGCATCAGCATTGGCGTTGGCGTCAGGGTCAGGGTCAGGATCGGGGTCAGGGTCGGGGTCAGGGTTAGGGTCAGGGTCAGGATCGGGTCGGGGTCGGAGTCAGGGTCGGGGTCGGATTCAGGGTCAGGGTCAGCGTCGGGGTCAGGGTCGGGGTCAGCGTCGGGGTCAGGGTTAAGGTCAGCATCGGGGTCAGGGTCGGGGTCAGCTCTGAGAGCCTGGGTGGCTGAAACATGGACTGGAAGGTGGCCCACAGTGAGCGGGTTAGAAATGTCCAATGTAGAAAAGGGATTCAAAGGGTTGGGGATATGGAGGTGACTCTGCCATTTAAGGCCGTTCACCTACATGGAGAGGATCCAACAGAGGCCCCTCCCACTGAGACAGTGGGGATCCCGGCACCCCTGAAGAGCCCTGAGGCCCCTCCCTAGAAGGGACCATGTAACTCAACTGGAAAACTGAAACTCAGTGGAGTGCTGAGGTCCCAGGGTGGCAGAGGCCCAGTGGGGGCACCCACCTGCAGAAAGGAGGGGGTGTGGTCGCACGGGTGGATGCGGGCGGAGCCACGTCAGAATCCTCTGACTCACAGGCCTGGGGGGCCCCGGGGTGGGTCGCTTGGCGGCGCCCTGCTGCTCGGGAACCCCAGGAAGCACGGGGACTCTCACTTGACCTGCACCCGCAGGGATGTTCGAGGTCAAGGGAGGAAAAGTCTGGCCCGAATCATAGAAACGGGCTCACGGCCCCTCCACCGGCTCCCAGACCTGAGCGCGTCATGGACCCAGAACACCTTGAAGCAGGGGGGTGGGGGGGTGGGCAGTGTCCCCCGGGGAGGCCGCGACAACTGCTGAGAACACACCGGTCCATCTCTGTCCCCGGCTTCCCCAGAGGCTCCTGTGGGCTTTCCCGGGGTAACCGTGCCCCCGGGAGAAGGTGTGATCGCAGCCTCCGGGGAGCACCCGTTACTGGTTTTGCACAGACGCTGAGTCCAAGGGACGCAAACCTTGGTGGTGGCCCGTCAGGGCAAGGACCCGTGGGGGCCCTTGCCTTCGTCTCCACAGGTCCCGCGTGGCCCGGACCCATCCTGTCTCCCTCCCGAGTTCCAGAACGCTTGGTGAGGGTGGACACAGGCTCAGCTGGCAGACCCCACGGCGCCAGGGCTGCGGGGGAGGGGGGCTCCCTGGGCAGCGAGGCCCAGCGCGGAGGCCCGAACCGCCCGCCTGGGAAAGCGGCAGGCGCGAGGCGGCGGGATCAGCTCCCCTGGATGGTGCCCGGTGGGGCTCCCGCCACCTCCCGTCGGGCTCGCCTGCTTGGCCGGGGCGGCTGGGCCGTGGAGAGTGGCTGCGGGCCACGTTGCAGTCACCAGGGGCTCCAGCGGCCCTGCGGCGACGTCCCTGCTGGAGCGGCCCCTGTTGCGCAGCCTCTGGCCCAGAGGAGGCCTGCTTCTGCGCCCGCCTGCTGGGCCCCACGGCCAGGCCATGCGGCCTCGGGGCGACGCCGACGCTCCCCCCGGCCTCAGACTTCGTCTCTCGGGGACCTTGACCTCCAGCCCTCCCACAGGATTGCACGCTTGTCCGTCACATGGACGACGGTGCTCGTGGCTCCTCGAGACCTACTGGCAAGACATCTGCGGTCAGAGGCAGGAGTCAATCCAACAGTAACTCAGAGGCTTCCGTCCTCGGCAACATTTCTGGGCCCCATGGCGTGGGGAGCGCGGAGCCAGGTCTTCGGGGGTGAGCGCTTAGCTGGACGTCCCGCAACCCAGGAAGAGGCCGCCACCTAATGGGTCTCTCCGGGTCTCTCCGACTGCTGGAGACGACCGTTCCTCCCCAGAGCGTAGTACTTCGGCCACTTTACCGAACGACCTAAAGGGCTGGGGGTTTGAGTGGGGTGAGTGGGGCCCAGGACAGGAGGAGGCGCTAGGACGGGTGCGGGCTGCGGTGTGAGCTGCGCTATCTCATGGGCCATGTGGTGCCTGGAGCGCCAGAGCCAGACGGAGATGCAGTGTCCTCCACAACCCCCAGCGCGTTCTCTGTGTGGTGTTTGAGGACGACCATCCCTACTTCGATCCTCCTGTTCCCACCTGTACATGGACTTGAGGAAGTCACGGTGAGGACCACGTGGGGCGCGGGAGGCCCTGGCCTGGCCTTGTCCCCCATAAGCGGCCGTGGCAGCCACAGGCGCTCAGAGTGGGGGAGATGCCTGTGGGCGTCACCCTCCTCCCGCCCCCTTGACCTGAGCAGCCACCTGCCTGCCAGCCTCGGAATGTCATTGAGAAAGTGACGTGGGAACGCCCAGAGAGCCTGTGAAAACATTGTCAGTCAAATTCCTTGAACAGGAGAGTGAGTACACTTGCTGGGAGAAAGTCAATTGTGCCAGAGGAACTGAGGGAAGAAAGAGTGGTTTCCCTTCACTCTACGGCTGCCGTGCAAGGATGCATCTCCCCATTCTCCCACTGGGTTGCAGGTGCATGTGTGTGTGAGCGTTTGAGTGTCTGAGTGTGTGCACGTGTGTATGTGCATGAGCATTGTGTGTGTGCACAAATGGACGTGTGTGTGCAAGTGCATATGCACGTGAGCATTGTGTTTACGTGTGAGTATGCATGTGTGCATGTGTGTATGTACATCAGCATTGTGTGTGTGCATGAATGCACGTGTGCATGCGTGTGTGCACGTGCGTATGCACATGAGCATTGTGTTTATGTGTGTGCATGTCTATGCATGTGAGCATTGTGTGTGTGAATGTACACGATTGGACATGTGTGTGAGTGTGCAAAATGTGTGCATGTGCATGTATGTGTATGCATGTGTGTGTGCATGTGAGCATTGTGTGTGTGCGTGAGCGTGCATGACTGCACATGCGTGCAGGTGAGCACTGTGCGTGGTGCACGTTGAGCACGAGCGTGTGCATGGAGTTCTCCGTGGACCCAGGCCCCCAGTCAGGGCACGCACAACACAAGTCTGCAGGTGCCTGCAGGGCCCTCTAGGCCGACGCTGGTGCCTGTGAGGCAGGATCTGGATTTCAAACCCACTTTTTCAGACAACACAGGGTGGGGGTTGGGGTGGGGGTGGGGGTCGGGGTGGGGGCCGGGGGTCCACTTTGCTTCCGCGGCCCGCTTGTCGGCTAGGGTGCAGCGCCCCGAGGCGCCAGCACGGGGGGCGCGGAGGAGAAGGGGGCGAGGTCCTGCTGTCGCCAGGAAGCCCTTTTGTGGGCATCTTTGAATTCCGTCTGTTCTCACTCCTTTCAGGTCCAGCTGAGGGCGGCGAGCGGCTGCCATCTCCCTGGGTGACCAGCTCTGAATGTCCACAGTCTCCCGGCCTGGTAACCGCCCAGCCTGCCCACCCACGGTCCTTCCTGACCCTGGTGAGGGCTCAGGCCCCCAGAGTGCCGCCGCCGTGCGCAGGGCGCAGGCAGGGATGGGAGCGGCTCCGGGGCGGGCAGGACCTGCCAGGCACCCCCTCCTCCCCCTGCGGAGGCTCCCCTCCATCCCGCGCACCCCACGAGGAAGGCTGCACTGCCATCCCCAGCCGGTGGTCAGGGAGGCCCTGGCGGGCTGGGGCAGGGGCGCCAGGGAGCATGGGCCCCAGGCGTCTTGCTCGTCTTGGGCCCCGGGACGCCCTATGACACCTGCACGTGGTCGGCGTCCAGCAGGGCGTTAGCTGGGGCGGACAGCTCCGTGGGAGTCCCGGGGGGTGTGCCGTCCCCGTGGCCGCTGGGCGTGTGCCCCTCACAGCGCGTGCCGGCCACGTCCCGCAGGTCACCTGTCCGGGAGAGTCGCCTCCAGCCCCTGTGGGTTCCCAGACCGGAGGGGGAGCCACTGTCCTGGCCGCAGATACCCGCAAGCCAGGGCTGGGAGGCGGGATGGGGGACGGGCCTTCGGGGCCCCGCTCGTGTCCCAGGGCCCGGGTGTGAGTCAGCACCCACGGGAGTCGTTCAGGAGGGAGACGCGGCACAGCCACCACGGGCCATTTCCAGCACCTTCCGAGGAAAAGCCTTCTCGGGTCCTCACCGCGGGCAACGAGGCCCCGCCCCCCGTCACCCAGACACACCCATGGATGAGGTCTGCAGGCACTCGGCTTTCTTTACTTAAAACCATGTGTTTCCTGTGCTTCCCAAAATGTCCAAGCAGGAAGCACAAAACCTCAAAAGGCAAAATTAACTGTCCCCCAGATGGCCCTGGGGGACCATGGGTCACCGCCTGTGTCGCCCACACTCCCAGGTCTTGGGTCTGGTCCTTGTCGTTTTAAATCTGAGCGAAGCCGACCTACCCTCACCCCGCCCGACCCCAGAAGGACCGAAGAGACGCTCTTCCAGGCGGGCTCGAGACCCGCGTCCAGGCCGCCTTCCGTGAGGAGCCAGCCGGGGCGTGAACACCTGCAGGGCCACGGGACACACACGAGCCGACGTGCGTGGAACGGGCGCCCAGGCGCCCAACGCTTACTCCTGGCTCAGGCGGATCCGATCCCAGGGAGCTGAGTTCAGGCAGCGGCGCCCTGGAGTTCCCACGCCCTGGGGCCCCCTCGCTGTCGCTCGCCCGCTCTGAGAACGGAGTCCTCCACGACCATGCGGCACCAGGGCCTGGGCGGGGGCGGGCCTGGGCTCTGAGGAGCCTGTTCCAGGAGCGGCCAGTGTGGCCGGCGCACTCACCACGTCCGCGGGGGAACACGGCCGAGGGTGCCCCTGCCAGGGCCCGTGTCGGGACCTCCAGACGCCCGCAATCCCAGCCCGGCAGATGATGCGCCTGCCACGCTCTGCTCAGCCTTTCTCCAGTGCGTCGCCCAGGGAGGGACGGCGGATGACCGCCCCACAGCCGGGCCTCGGCCACCCCGGGGTCTGTGCCCTCACCGGTGCCTCCGGCCACGGCCCTGGTGCTTCCGTCCCTGCGTCTCCCGAGGCAGCAGGAGGGCGGCCCGGTGACAGCTGCCCTGCTCGGTCAGTGACGCCCTCACTCGAGGACAGCGCTTCTAGGTCCAGATTCACAGATAACACGGGAGGAAATCCCCCAGCCACAGGAAGGAGCAGCGTGGTGACAGCTTCTGCGTGTCCTCCCCAGGCTGTGGGGCTGCCGTGACCCTGGGGGCCCCAGTCGTGCCTGGACCAGGACGTGCCCCGAGCAGCGCAGCCGGGCCCTTCGGGACGGAGACGGCCTTCGTCCCTGCCACTGTGCTCAGGGGCCACAGGCGCCCCAGGCAGGACGTGGAGCCTCATGACCCCCATGGTCACCGCAGGTGCCCGAGCCAGCAAACAGCCAGGGGAGCCGACCAGAGGGGCCAGGGTGCCCCTGCACCCCGGGTGTCAGGTGTTCTCCTCCCCGCCTGCAGGGGGCCCGGGCCCCTCCCTCCCCGCGGGGCCATGAGACAGTCACACGTCCGCCTCCCCCAAGCCCTGGCCACCGGTCCTTGCAGGGGCTCAGTGACCAGTGGTTGCAGGTTTCAGGTCTCCGGGCCGCCAGGGCTGAGACCGGGAACATTCTGGGTGCAGCTCGGGGAATGGGGTGAGCAGGTTCCCCTGGGCTGGACAGAGGAGGCCTGGGCCTTGGCCCTGCCACTGGCCCCACGGTCAGGCCTGCAGGGTGGAGACGGGGCCTTGTTCCCCTACAACACCCACAAGGCCACAGGCACCTCAACCACCTGCGCCCCAACAAATACATAAATCTTAGAAACATAAAATACTCATTATTTTGAGTGTTCGCTGTTAAGAAAAATTAAACTCGTTCCCACTTGCTCAGGGCTGCGTCCACTTTAATAGAAATACATTCACAAGTGTGGCCAAGCTCCTCACGGGAAGACGGCGGGGGAGCTCTGCCCACAGCGGGCGTCGCAGCACAGGCAAGTGCTGGTGACAATGGTGGTGGCCACGTGTGGGCGCAGGCTCGGGGGGGCCCCTCTGGGGAGCTGGCCAAGCTGCAGCTTCAGTCCGACGGCACTCGTTGTGGAGGGGACGGCGGGGCTGGGCGGGCCGCCCGCGGGGTCCCCAGAGGGCGCGGTGTGAGCTCGGTCACTGCTGGGCCCTTAATGGGATCCCCGTGGGACGCATGTAATGATCAACTGACTGAGGGTGGTGGGCTGGGGGCCCCAGGCCGCCCTGAACCCCCAGGCTGGGCTCAGCACTGGCTCACGCGCGCACGGACTCTGCCGGCCGCAGGGAGTTGGCAGCGGACAGAGGACCGTGTCCCTGCCCCACGGACACGGCAACGTTGGGGGAGGCAGTGCTGGGGGCAGAGCAGCGGGGCTGGGTGGGGCGAACGCGGCAGGAGCCTGAGTCTCCTCAAGCTCCCGGTCCGGAGGGAGGCGTCAGTGGAGCCAGGCCAGTGGCGCTGAGCGCAGGCCCGACCCGTGGGGCGTGCGGGACGCTGTGCGGGACGCTGTGCGGGACACTGTGCGGGACTCTGGGCGGGACTCTGGGTGGGTGGGACTCTGGGTGGGACACTGCGGGACACCCAGGGGCGCGGCCGTCCAGGGGCTCCTGGGTGGAGACAAGGGAGTCGGTTTGTCGCAGCAGCAGCCGTGGGCAGCGGGTCAGCGTGGATGCAGGGCTCCCGGGCGTCCCGGGGCCGTGTGGGGAGGCGGGGGACACGTGGGTGGCAGGGGTCCGGGCCAGCTGCCACCTGCCCCACAGCAGCCACAGGCGCTCGGCTCTCCCTCCCCGCGGCGACATCCCCTCAGTCTCACCCGGGGAGCAGCGCCCAGGGCTGTCTCCGCGCAGCCCTGGGGGCCAGGTGACAGCCGTGACCCTCGGTGGCGCGGCCCGAGGGCTGGACGCGGGGGGTGCGGACAGAGAGGCTCCCTACTGGGCCGAGAGGGAAGAGCATTGTGCGGGGCCGCTGAGGTCGTGCATGTCTGTGCGGAGCCCTTGTGGGGACAGCTGGCTCCACGGGGTCAGCGTGCGACCTCACGGGGCGGGGGGCGACCTAACAACTCCCTGCGCCGAGAAAGAACGGGACCCTGTCCACAGAGCCACGCGTGGGCCCCACGCAGGGGCAGCTCACGGCAAACCCAGCCCGGGCTGCGGGCGCCTCCCCACCCCCATTCCTCATTGTCTCTGCCCCGTGGCCTGTCACCCAGAGGTCAGGTCTCACTGGTTCCCCATGAACCGACGCGGTAAAATCTGTGACGCGGGTTCATTTCTGTTTGGACGAGTCATGGTTTTACTCCCTTGAAATGTGTCTTTTCATACTTTTCTGCGGCAGAGCAGCCCTCAAGGTTAAAAGTTGAGGAGACCCTGTGTGAAGGCCCGTCCTTGCCCTTGGGCGTCCTGGGGAACGTGGGTCCTCCAGTATTTAGGGGCGTCTGCCGGCCGTGGGCACAGGATGCACCACATCCCCTTTGCCAGGAGCCGGAGGAGGGCTCTGGACGTATTCTGTTCGGGGGCCTCAGGGCACCTGGGGGGTGACACCCAGCTCATGCAGTGCAGGAGGGGGCCCGTGGGGAGGGGCAGGAAGAGGAGCCCCCCGGAGGCTGTGCCCCACAGCCCAGAGAGCTGGACTGGAAGAGGGTGAGGGCGGGCAGCAGCGGGTGCGCGGTAGGCACACTGCCTGGTAGGAGGGGTGCTGCGGGGGGCAGGTGGAGGCCCGCAGGTGGAGGCTGGGAGGCAGGGGCCCACAGGTGGAGGCTGGCAGGCTGAGGCCGGCAGGTGGGCGCCTGCAGGTGGAGGCTGGCAGGTGGAGGCTGGGAGGTGGGGGCCCACAGGCAGAGGCCCACAGGTGGAGGCTGGCTGGTGGGGGCCCGCAGGTGGAGGCCCACAGGTAAGAGCCCTCAGGTAGAGACCCGCAGGTGGAGGCTGGCAGGTGGAGGCCCACAGGAAGAGACCCACAGGTGGGGGCCCGCAGGTAGAGGCTCGCAGGTGGGGGCCCATAGGTGGGGGCCCACAGGCGGAGGCCCACAGGGAGAGGCCCACAGGTGGAGGCTCGCAGGTGGAGCTGGGAGGCCCTGGGGGTCCCCGCAGCAGGTGCGGGGAGCCACTGGCGGTTAGCCACTCGGAGCCTGAGACCCCAGCCTGACTGGAAGAAGGCACGAGAGGCGAACGCTTGCACGGGCACAGGGGCTGAGATGCACCAGGGCCACTGGGCCAGGAGGCAGCAAAGCCAGAACCAGTCCCGGCGGGGCCTCACCCCACGTGCCCGGCTACCCTGTGACCACGTCTTCTCCCTCTGCCCACGTGGCCACAGAGAAAAGGACGTGGGGAGGACCTGATGGACCACACAGCCCCCCCGACCCCGTGAACGATGGGAGACCCCGGAGCTGAGGCAGGCGGAGGGCAAGGCCCTGCCCTGTCAGCGGGTCGGCAGCTTTCCACAGGCCTCGCGCGAAGGGCTACAGTCACCCCGAAACCTCTGGCTTCCCCGCCTCCCGGAGTTCTGCGAAAGTTCGGGAACCCTGTCTCCACAGATGGCACCTTCCTATGGAGACGCAGGAGGAAGACGCCTAACTGGCCTCTCCCGGCCGGTTGCCGGGCACCTCGGTGCTCAAGTACCCGCTGTGTACGCACCCCGGGAGCACCGGCCACCTGCTCGAGGTATCCAGAGCCTGGACGGCACACGGCTGGGATCACTCAGCCTCGGCTGTGGCAGGCGGAGGCCCTATTCGAAGCCTCCCCAACCTGGGCTGGCTTCCTCTCCCTCCTGCCCAGCCCTTACCACCCCGGTCCTGACCCTGGTTCCTGCCAGGCCCACCGCACACAGTTGTGGGCAGGCCTCCCCTGGCCCACGGTGTGCTGCGCACCTCAGGGACACCTGTGGGACCCTGCACCACTGCCCAGAGAGGCAGGTCAGTCAATGGCCCAGGGGCCAACCCCACAGGACAGGGCCAAGGGCGCGCCCCCACTGACGCTTCTCCAGAGCCCCCAGCTGCCCACAGAGCACGCCGGTCCTGGCTCCCTTTCCTCCCCTGCCTCGCCGTCCCACTCCCAGGAACGAAATCCCTCACTGCAAAGGCCCGACTCAGGCTCGGGTCTCTGGGCCGCGAGGCCAAGACAAACACTGTGTGATCCTCGGATGCTTGCGTCAAATCCACTCCAAATGTTTGCTCAGCTGCTAATTGAATGCACCCTCTAATGGGAACCTCATTACTTCCTCCAGCCCGTCCAGGGAGCAGTCCAGACTCGGGCTTCGGGTTAACCGTGTTCGCCAGGCTTTCATGACACCCTAGTCCTAAAGCGCCCGGGGCTTGGGAAACACTCAGCGAGGGGGCCTCTCCTCCCTGTGCAGGGTTAGCCCGGGCCGGAGAGCACGACGTGTGGGCTAGCACCATGGCTTCTGCCCATCAGGCGCTCGTCAGGAGACACTCGTCATGTCCTGGGTGGGCAGGGGGCTGCGTGGGTGTTGGCTCTCGGCGTGGGCCACAGAGGGCTGCCCAGCCCCTCCTCCACAGGACGTGACTTCAGGTGTCTGGCCCACGGAGTCCAGCCCAGTTCCACCGGCCATCCTCCTCTGACAGCACTTGGCAAACCCTGGACCCAGCAGGGGCGGGGTCGGCCCAGAGAGGAGCTGAGCCGGGTCCGTGTCCCCCGATGGCTGAGAGCCCCTGGGGGAGAAGACAAAGGTGGTGCTCCCAGGCCGCCCCATGGACACTGCTCCGGATTTCACACCCACCGGCCCACCCCTGCCCGGGCTGTGGGGCTCAGCGACGGGCCTGGGGCTCCCTGCCCCCGTGCGCAGTGGCCGACCCGGTGGAGGGGATGAGAGAACGACTCAGAGTCGCTGCTGTGGCCACGGAAGCTCAGCGGGTCTGACTTCCAGGGACTGAGGCTGCTGCCGTGGAGTTGATGTGATCATGTCCCACCAGGTCTAGGTCCTGTAGGACCTTAAAATGTCACCTGGCCGCCCCCCCGGATGAGCTGTCAGGCCGGCCCAGTGAGGCCCCGGGTGCGAACAACGTGGAAGAGCCTGTACAGCCCTCGCCACGCTTGGGCCGGCGGCTGGCTGCTCCCGCGAACACGTCCCACGGCTGGGCCCTGGGCCGCCTGGCTGCCGCGTCCCGCAGGCTGAGCGCAGGCCTTCCATCCGGCTGGACACCTGGGGCTCCCGGCCACCCCCGCCGCCCTCGGGGCAGGCTCCCTGCGAGCTGCGGCCCAGCGCCCGGGCCTCTCCGCGTCTGTCCCCACGGCAGCGCCTCGCGGGGCTGCCGGGCTGTGTCCACATGTGAACCGGCACCAGGCCTAGGAACGCAGCCAGCACCGGCTCGTCGGCACACGCGGCGGCTGCGTGGAGGGGTCACCCGGAGAGCCAGCTTCCCTCGGCCCAGCTCCAGTGCCCCCAGTGCCCCCCGGTCCCCGGACTTGGGGCTCACGCAGCCTCTGCTCGGCCTTCCTCCAGTGCCACTTGGCGCTCGGCATGTTTGCAAAAGGCAGGCGACAGCCAACTGTTATCAGGGAAAAGGCGGTGAAAAGCAAATTTCTGGCAGCAAGACGCGAACAGGAAGCGAGGCAGGGCAGCCAAGGCCCGTTCTGACCCCGCGGGCGTGGGGGCGCAGGCACCGCGTGGGCCCCTCGCCTCTTGCTCCTGCCGCTTGCGAGGAGGTGCGGGGCCCCAAGGCTGCGGGGGCGCTGGCGGCTCAGGGTGCTCAGCTGGCGGAGAGCAAACTGCGTCCAACGGGCCGAGCTGGGGAGCACCGGGGCCGGCAGTGACCCCCCAGGCTGCCCCGATCCCACGGCCGGAGCGCGGCACCGCTCATGGGGCCCAGGAGCTTCGCCCGGCGACAGGCTTGGCAAGTGCTGACACAGGGTCCGCAGAGGTCACACTTGAAGTGATGCTTCAAAAACCCAAGGGGCGCGCGGGGGGGGGGGGGGGGGGTGTGTGTGTGTGCAGGGCGTGACCCGGGGTCCCGGGGTCCGGGGATCGAGTCCCGCGTCGGGCTCCCTGCGTGGGGCCTGCTTCTCCCTCGGCCTGGCTCTCTCCCTCTCTCTCTGGGTCTCTCAGGAATAAATAAATACAATCTTTAAAAAGAAAGAAAAGAAAAATCTAAAGCAGATACAATGTATCGAACGGTTTGCATTTGATCTTCGATTCGGGCAGGACTGCTGTAAAGCGGGTCACGGGCTCGCGTGTTGGGAGGACCGCGGGGGTCACGGCCGCAGGTCACGCCCCGGAGGCCCGCGGGGCAGAGCAGCGGGCGGCCGTGGGGGGCGGGGGCGGGGCGGGGGCGGGGCTCCGGGGCGCCCCCTCCCCCCTCCCCCCTCCCCGGGCTTCCGGCCGCCCAGGCCGCGCCCCTCCACCCGGCGACCGACGGCTCCGCGAGCCAATGGGACGCGCCGGCTTCGGGCCGCCCCGCGAGCCGCACGCGCAGTAGCCCGGGGGGGAGGGGCGGCCGGAGGAGCGAGCGGTCATGCGGCCCCGGGGGGACCCCGCCGCCGCGCCCCACGTGGTAGGTGCCGGGCCGAGGGCGCGGGGCCGCCCCCTCCCTCCCCCCTCCCCCCCTCCATCCTCCAGCCCTCCTCCCCCCGGCTCTCTTTCTCTCCCCCCTCCTCTCCTCCCTCCAGCCCTCTTGCCCTCTTCCTCCCCCTTCAGCCCCGCCCTCTGCCCTCTAGACTTCCTCCCTCCATCCTCTTCCCTCCTCCCTCCTCCCTCTGCCCTCCTCCCTCTAGTCCAATTCCCTTCACCCTCTCGCTCCTCCCTCCAGCCCTCCTTCCTCCAACCCTCCATCCTCCTCCCTCCACCCTCCAGCCCTCCTCCCTCCAATCCTCTTCCCCCAGCCCTCCTCCCTCTAGCCCTCTTCCCTCCAGCCCTCCTCCCTGTTCTTCCTCCCTCCTTCCTCCAGCCCTCCTCCCTCCACCCTCCAGCCCTCCTTCCTTCAGCCCCCCTTCTTCCATCCTTCCTCTGCCCTCCTCCCTCCAGCCCTCCTCCCTCTCCCCTCAGGGCTGCATTCCCCAGGGTGCACTCCCCGGGGGCTCACCTGGGAGGGTCTTCGCCCCCAAGCAACCTGCAGCCCAGGAATTTAATCAGGGTCCACCCTGGACGGGAATTCACATTAGGTTTTGTGTTGTAGATCTTGAGAACAGTAAAAATGTTCTTTCCTGTTTTCTTTAAAGAATCATGTTTCCTCTAAAAATAGGTCTGTAAGTAAATTAGGTGACCACTTTTTTGGAAAGATGAATTCCAGAAGGGTTATCACTGTTCAGTCAGATCCTCAGAGTAAAGAACTTGACGGGACTGTGCTCGGTCCACGGGTTTTTCTAAGCCATCTTCGGAGCTGGTGTTTTTATCGAGCTGTTTGCTGTGTGGATGTCGAACACCCATGTGCACACGTCCGTAGGTGTGTGCCCGTGAGCTGTGCGAGCCTGGACGGCCCGAGTCTCCGTGTCCCGTTCAGGAATGGCTCCCCTTCTCAGTGGGGTATACACTCCAGGCTGGGGGACACGAGTCTCTAACTCTGGGCACCCTGTACTCGCTTCACGTGCTAACATGCAAAGTTAAGGCGGTTCCTGTCTTCTGTTCTTTGGTGGCAGTCGGTTCCTCTGGTTTTACTCCATACACTTTGGGCGTTTTTGTTTCATCTGCTGTAGGAGAGGACGTGCCAAACTGTCCTAAGCTAAGTAGAGCAGAAGGACAGAGGCCCCCATGTCCCCAGCACCCACCCATTTCTGTTAAAGCGGGTGTCCAGGGACCTCAAGACTTCTTTGTTGCAGCTTCTCTAGCATCATGGCTTCGGAAAATGCTTACTCCACTGAGAAAAGGCCAACAGGTTCTTTTCATGAGTGGGCTGGAGAAGAGATGCTTGTTTCAACCAAAATGATGTTTCCGACCAGTGATTAGAAAACACATGAATTTGCCATTGAATTGGGAAAGACTTGGGTGCCTTTCAGATTTTTGTTTCCTTTTCAAAAACATCCAAAAGACCAGCTCAGGGCAATCTAAGACAGCATAAATCTTACGGAGTAAAAGAACGCTAAGAGCCTGGCGGGAAGGAACGGGCACCTTCTGTCTGGGGAGCAGTGTTTCCCTGGAAGCCTTACTCTGGGCCGCCTGTGACCCTGGCCTCCGAGCTCGGTGCTGGTGCTCGGTGCTGGCGTGGTCCCGGTGAACGGTGCGGATGCTGGTGCGGGTGCCCATTGCACAGGGCGGGTGCTGGTGCACGGTGTTGGTGCACAGTGTTGGTGCGAGGTGCTGGTGTGCAGTGTCAGTGCTGGTGCATGGTCTGGTGCTGGTGTGCTATGCTCGGTGCTGGTGCTGGTGAGTGGTATTTGTGGGCTTGCTGGTGCGCAGTGCTCGGTGCTGGTGCGCGTGTTGGTGCGTGGTGTCGGTGCTGCTGTGCATGCTGGTACTCGTGAGAGGTACTCGTACGCTTGCTGGTGCAAGGTGCTGGTGTGCGTGCTGGTGCGCTGTGCTCGGTGCTGGTGTGCATGCTGGTACTGGTGCACAGGGTGGGTGCTGGTGCGGGGTGCTGGGTGCTCGGTGCTGATGCACGGTGCTGGTGCGTGCCGGTGACGAGTTAGAAAGTCTGGGCACCGGCACAGGCACCGTCACGAGCTCCGGCCCGTGCTGCGCCGACCGGCTCGCTCGGGGTTGCAGTCCATCATCCTCCCGGTGCACAACGCCGAGCGCTGGCTGCACGAGTGCCTGAGGTCGGTTCTGCAGCAGGACTTCGCAGGCCCCATGGAGCTGTCGGTTTTCAACGATGCCAGTAAGGTAGGTGCGGACTCCGCCCGCGGGAGCCCCATCTGTGCGCAGGGAAGGCTCCCGAGCCGCCCATGTCCTCCTGCTTTCAGGACCAGTCTTTGAGGATCCTGGAGGAGTGGAAGGCGAAGCTGGAAGGTTCTGGCATCCCCGTGGTCATTGGCGGGCACGAGTCTCCTTATCCGCGCGGAGGTCAGTGACCCTGTTTGCTTTACTATCCGGCCCTGTGGGGTGGCTTCTTAGGACTCCTGTCCTTACACACACTGAGCCCCGCCAGCCGTTCCGCCACCTGGGGAGGGGGCTCGGGGGTCAGCGGAGGACCTCCCTCCCCCAGGGACGTGCAGGCTCCGCCCCAACCACAGGCAGGGCAGCAAGCAGAGGAGCCTCTTTTTTTTTTTTTTTTTTTAATTTTTATTTATGATAGTCACACACACAGAGAGAGAGAGAGAGAGAGAGAGAGAGAGAGAGAGGGGCAGAGACACAGGCCGAGGGAGAAGCAGGCTCCATGCACCGGGAGCCCGACTTGGGATTCGATCCCGGGTCTCCAGGATCGTGCCCTGGGCCAAAGGCAGGCGCCAAACTGCTGCGCCACCCAGGGATCCCAGAGGAGCCTCTTCTTATAGGAGGGGGTGGGCGGGGCTCTTGTAAACAGAAAAACCATTGGAGTAAACCGGGAGCTGGATGTATAGTGTCTTCCCATTGGCTGGGCTGTGGCTGTCTCCTATTGGCTGGGCCGTGGCTGCCTCCCATTGGCTGAGCCATGGCTGTCTCCTATTGGCTGGGCTGTTGCCGGGGCAGCAGAAAACCTTCCGTCCTGGACCTGGTTGCTAAAGTAGTTACCACCTGTGAAGAGTCTTTCTCCCTATGGGGTCTGTAAGTGGTAACGGTGCTGGGCACCCAGCGCCCCTGTTGGGCCCCTGACTGTGCTTTTCATAAGCTTTTCTTTTATTAACTTTCCTAATTATTTCATATTCGAATCCTGGTGTAAAGTATTCCGAATAATAAATTTATCATGTATTAAGAACCCAGTGCACCTAAATTTCTTATTCTTTGGTGAAGGTTTGTATGAGACCACCACACATACTTCATACTTGCTCAGCTTAACAAAAAGCTGTGGGGTGTTTTTATTTTTAGTGTGATTGATCATATTATTGGTCACCTCTACTTAAAACTCTTTTCTTGTGACATTAGATTTGTTTGTGCCCAGTGTTTTGAAAACCTTAAAGAACTAGCTTTTAATTTTGCTACTTTTCTGTATTTTCTTTCATCTGTTTTGCCTGTTTTCTGTTTCCACTCTGATCAGTATTTGCTTTTTTCTGCTTGCTTTTGGCTTAAAGTGTTCTTTTCCTAATTTTAAAAAAATTATTTATTTATTTTAGAGGGAGGGACAGCAGACTTGAGTGAGTGCCCTGGAGTGGGGGTGGGGTAGGAGCAGGGGGGAGGGGCGGAGGATAGAGAGTCAGGGGGACTCCCCACCCCAGCAGAGCCCCAAGCACCTGAGCTCAGGACCTGAGCTAAAACCAAGTGAATCTGCCCAGCCTCAGGGGACTGAGCCAGCCAGGCACCCCCCTTTTTTTCCCTAATTTTTAAAGTGGAAGTTGAAGTCATTGATTTGACACCTTCTATAGGCATTTTATGATATAAATTCTCCTCTTAATGCTTTAGCAACATCAATACGTTCTTTTCATTTTTGTTCAGTTTCAAAACACCTAATTTTCTTTTGAGTTTTTTGATTTATGGGTTATTTAGAAGTATGTTGCTTGGTTTCCAAATATTTGAGAGGTTTTCCAGTAATTTTTTGTTACTGATTTCTCATGGAACTCCTCCGTAGTAAGAGAACATGGTTTGGCGTGACCGTGTGGCTGTCCTTGCAGATGTTCTGTGTGCACTTGAGAAGGTTGTGTAGCTGAAGGTGTTGTAAATTGAATCAAGTCAAGCTGAGGTCGGTCATTTAAATCTACTGGAGTCTTGCTGAGGTGTCCTGTCAGTTACTGAGAAGGGGCATTGAAGTCTCCAACTCTGTACACTTTGCTGTCCGTCTCTGGAGTTTTGTCAATTTGGGTTAACAGTATTTTGAAACTGTTAACTTTTAGGGTTGTTATGAAGAATTGACCCTTCATCATCATGAAATACGCCTCTTGATCTTGCTAATTTTCTTTGCTCTGAAATCTACATTTAGATATTAATTTAATTGCCTTGTTTTTGACTAGTATTAACATAATATAGGTTTTCCTTCTCTGAACATTTGTTGAAGTGCACCTCCCTGTAGATTCTCATAAACAGCAAATCCAATCTGACGATTTTCACCTTTTAACGTTTATTTACATTAGTTACACTTAGTGTGATTATTGATATCTTAGGTTTGAGTCTATTTTCTTGCTATTGGTTCTATACTACTTCCATTTCTTTGTTTCCCGTTTTCTTCCTTTTCTGCCTTCCTTTGAATTAATCAAATATTTTTTATAACGGGTTTATTCATATGCCACACACAGTTCACCTAAAGTACACAGTCAGATGGTTTTTAGTGCATTCACAGAACTGCGCACCCCCAGTCAGTCTGAGGATGTTTTCATCACTTCAGACAGGCACCTGCTGTCCTGTAGCCATCACTGATCCCCATACCCTGCTCCCGCCAGCCCTGCACCACCACTAATCTACGTTTCCTGTACAGATTTGCCTGTTGTGGAGATTTCTGCATATATATCTGTAAGAGATGTTGGTGTATGGTTTTCCTTTCCTGTGATGTCTTTGGCTGTGGTATCAGAGTGATACTGGCCTCATAGAACAAGTGTTCTTTTTTTGTTTGTTTGTTTGTTTTGTTTTTTAAGAGTGGAAGCGATTGGTGTTATTCTCTATATGTTTGGTAGAATTCATCAGTGACATCATCTGGTCCCGGCCTTTTCTTTATTGGAAGGTTTTTGTTTTGTTTTGTTTTGTTTTAAAAGTTTTATTTATTTGAGGGAAGGGAGGGAGAGCATGAGTAGGAGGAGCAGCAAGGGAGAGGGTGAGGCAGGCTCCCCCCTGAGCGGGGAGCCCAACGTGGGGCTCAACCCCAGGACCCCGAGATCATGACCCGAGCTGAAGGCAGATGCTTCACCAACTGAGCCACGCAGGTGCCCCTTTTGTTGGAAGCCTTTTATTACTGATTCAGTCTATTTATTTGTTATAGGTCTGTTCATATTTTTTATTTCTTCTTGAATCAGGTTTGGTAGTTTGTATATTTATACAAATTTGTCCCTTAGGACAAAAACCTTTGTAGGTTATCTAATTGATTGGCACACAGTTTGTAGTATTTTCTTAGAACCCTCTTAAATTTTTGCTAAAGTCAGTAGTAAGGCACCCACTTTCACTTTGGATTTCAGTAATTTTGAGTTTTCTCTTTTCCAGCTGAAAGTTGCCAATTTTATTGATCTTTTCAAAGGACCAACATTTGGTTTCATTGATTTCTCTCGTTTGTTTTTTTTCGCTTTCAATTTCATTTATTTCTGCTCTGATTTTTATTAATTTCTTCCTTTGCTAGCTGTGTATTTAGCTCTTCTTTTTTAGCTTCTTAACATATAAAGTTAGGTTAGTGATTTGAGATCCCTGTTACATAGGCATTTATAGCTGTAAATTTCTCTCTGAGCGCTGCTCTTATTGCACCCCATAAATTTTGGTGTATTGTGCTTTCATTTCCACTTATCTCTAGGGATATGTCTCCAAAAATATATAAGCATCTCCTAGGAATATGTCTAAGGATATTCCACTGTCATATAGAGCATCTGTTAGGCAGACAATCCAGTATTCTTGGGTTATTAGTTGAGTGGAATATATTTTTCCATCCTTTCACTTTTAACTCCTCTGTGCCTTTGGATGATGTGCCTAAGGTGAATCTCTTATAGACAGCATTTAAATGGACCGTGTGTTTTTGAAATCCATTCTCCCAATCTTTACCTTTTAATTGGAGCATTTAATCCATTTACGTTTAAAGTAATTAGTGACAAAGAAGGCCTTTTACCACCTTGTTGTGCATCTGTACACCTTACATCGTTTTGTTCAATAGCCCTCTGTTACTGCTTTCTTGTGTGTGATTACTTCTTTCTAGTGTGCCATTGTGATTCCCTTCTCATTTCCTATCGTGTGTACTTGTAAGGTATTTTCTTAGTGCTTATTGGGGAGATTACAATTAATGTATTAAATTTATAACAGCCTAGTTTGAATTAACACTAATTTAGCTTCAGTAGCATATAGAGCACCATTCCCACTTGATGTTGTCACAGTTTACATCAATATCGTGCACCCACTGACATAGATTTATAATCATTGCCCAATGTATTTGTCTTTTAAGTCAGAGAGGAAAAAATTCAAAGTAAAAATAGAACAATACTGCCTTTTATGTTTATCCATGTTTTAAACTTTATTAATGTCTTTGACTCCTTTGCATGGTTTCAGGTTCTGTCTAATATGCTTCTGTGACACCCTGAAGGATGCCTGTCGGCGTTTCTGGTGAGGGCAGGCCTACGGGTGAAGAGCCCCCTCAGCACTTGTTTATCTAGCAATGTCTTAATTTCTCCATCATATTTGAAGTGTTTTTTTTGCCAGGTGAAGAATTTCTGCATGTTATAGACCTGAGATACATAACTTACATACTGTCTTACTGTCAGTAGGTGGGTGGATGCCCGGTTTGTTGGTTCACCATTGTACCCAACTCAGTTTCTTATGTTATCTCTGATTTTGTAATTAGGCAGTCTGACCCTGCAGAAACGTTATTGCTTTGCTTCTTTTTTTCTGATTTATACTTTACTTTTCATATTTTTTAATTGGGATAAGAAGTCTAGAAGAACAATGTGGAATCATATTACTGAATCCTTGTACTGTTGCTGACTTAGGGAAGGTTCCTGGGGTTTCATTGTTAAGTTTGTTTACTGTTGCTTTCTGATGATACTTTTCTTGAGTTAACTTGGGATTCCTAACTTAGCCTTCAGAAAATGAGAGGTCAGTATAAACTTTTATTAAATATCTCGGGATCCCTGGGTGGCGCAGCGGTTTAGCGCCTGCCTTTGGCCCAGGGCGCGATCCTGGAGACCCGGGATCGAATCCCACTCGGGCTCCCGGTGCATGGAGCCTGCTTCTCCCTCTGCCTGCGTCTCTGCCTCTCTCTCTCTCTCTCTCTCTCTCTCTCTCTCTGTGACTATCATAAATAAATAAATTAAAAAAATAAAAAATAAAATACTGCCTTCTATGCAGTCCATAAGTTTAAAAAAAAATAAAATATAAAAAATAAATATCTCTTAGGTATCTGTTAAGGTGATTGCATATTTTTTTCTCCTAACGCTTCATTTAGCAATTATGTTAGTATTTTTTGGTAACAATGAACAATGTTAGAATTATCAGCAATGACTTGATGGTATTTTTGTACAATTATTTAGTTTCCTTTAGGATTTTTGTGTCTATGGGCATATGGAAAATTGATCTGTAGCTTTTTGGTGCTTGTTTTGGTGTCTAGCTTAGAAATAAGAGCAGATGGCCTTGGGCTTGCTGATAGAGTGTTTTTGCAAGCAGTAATTGCGTGTAGCAGCTCCGCAACCTTTGTCTCAACCTCCTGCACAAACTAGCCCTACAGCCTGTGTACATTATGGGGAAAAAAAGCACTTACCTTGTTCTCAGAAATGTCTGCTTTGGCTAATCACAAATATTTGAATACCAGCATGTGATAAAAATAAATTCACACATACAGAAGGGTCTACAGTGACACTCAGAAGCCCCACACCTTAGAAGCACCGGCGTGTTTTGCTTCTCACTTGACTTCATTCACACAGTGTCAGTCAGTACTCACTGTGAAAGAGGACGCGGTTAGCCACTGGAGTGCCCCATGCTGCTCTTCTCATTTCCCCCCTCAAGGGTTTGGTTTGTTATGATAGAATCATGTTGTCAGGGTGCATGATCTTCAACTCTGTTCTGTAACTTGTTTTATGTGCTTTACTAATAAATTGATTCTGGCAATTGAAATCTCGTAGAAACAGCACTCGCAGCATCACCAGTGAGTGACTGCTCGCCGCCAACCACAAGGTGGTGGGTGAGGCTTGTGCTGTGCTTGGGGGCTCCCAAGTGTCTGAATCTGTGGGGCCTGTAAACACCTATGCCTTATTCTCTTTTACTGTCTACGCACCTGCTACTTTTTGGGGTTTTCCCCTTTTCTTTTTCTTTTATTTAGTCTTTATGTGTTTTCTCGTTGTGTTGCTGGACTACTCCTTAAAGCACGTTTTCTGTATCTGGTCTGTTGATGGTAAAATATTTGGGGTTTTTAAGTGTCTGAAAATGTCTTCATTTTGTACTTAGGCTCAGTTGACAGTTTGGCTGGGTATAGAATTCTAGGTTCAAAGCAGTTTCCCTTAGAATTTTGAAGGGTTGCCTCATTATCTTCTGGTGTCCTCTAGAGTCTGGCTCTTCAAAGTTTTCTTTTCTGAACGTGTTTCAGATTTTTCTCTTTGTGTTTTAAAATTTTGTAATGCTGGGTCAAGGTGTAGGTGCTTTCATGCACCCTCTGTTTTTATCCTGAATGATTACCTTTGTATTCTTAGCTTTAATTGTGATATATTGGGCTTCCTTTAGCTTTACTTTTAAGTTTTTGTGTAAGACTTGAAATTAGCACTTGTGCATATACTGCTGAGTTGGAGGAGGAGGTAGGCTAGATGATGAGGCTGGAGCTGGTGGTCGAGTCTGTCCCCTAAATTGCAGACCTCAACTTCGGTTGCACATTAGCAGTGCCTGTGAAGCTTTGGGAGCCCTGGTGCCAGAGCGTGAGTCCCCTCTAAGATAGTCTCGAGTAACTGGTTTGCATGCAGTGTCTGCACTGGGATTGTGGATGCTTTCTATGCTGGGTTGCATTTGCAGCTGAGAATCTGCTTTAAAATGACCTCAGAAAAATAAAATAAAATAAAATGACCTCAGGAGTGGTGTGGTGTCAGCCTCACGCCCTTGTGGCTTTGGACTTCAGGGAATCCTGTAGGTCTCCTCATTTCAAGGGTGGGCAGGGGGTGGGTCAAGGTATGGGGTAGGGTCGGGAGAGGTATGAGTGGGAGAGACGTTCACTTCTCAGATGCTGCTTGCCCTCAAAGCCCCTTCCCATCCTGTTTTCTCTCTGCACTTGTCTGCCAGTTTTGGTGGTCGGGTGGCTCTCCTGGTGTCACTTCCAACCCCCCCCCCCCCCCCACCTCTCTGGGCCTGTTTCCTTTGCGGGCAGCAGGTGCTCATGGCCTTTGTTGAGAAGGCTTAGCTGCTGGAGCCACTCAGGAGCTGCCCTATTCCTGTCATCCTCATCTGCACCATTATCTCATGCATCTGGAAGACTTTTTTTCCCCAAGTTATTTTTTGTTTTCATTGTTTGAAATAGAAAACTTTAAAGAAATCGGTTATTGTAGAACATCTATTTCAACTTGTTTCTGAGATATGTGCCAACAAATCATGGTTTCTGAAACTAGCTTGAAGATTGTTTTAAAATATTGTTTAATTAAGATATTTTGCCTCTTCCATAGTTGATGAAGGAAGTTGAAGGCATTTTGGTGACTGGTGTGTCTTGGCTTATCTAATCTCCATTTTATTTTTTTATTTTATTGTTTGTCTTTTTTTAATATTTTGTTTATTCAAGAGAGACACAGAGAGAGAGGCAGAGACACAGGCAGAGGGAGAAGCAGGCTCCTTGCAGGGAGCCCGATGCAGGACTCATTCCCAGAATCCCAGGATCATGTCCTGGGGTGCAGGCAGGCGCTCAATCGCTGAGGCACCCAGGCACCCCCTATTTTATTGTTTATTAGAGAGCATGTGTGTGCACATGTGCCTGAGCGGGGGAGGCAGGGGCAGAGGGAGAAGCAGATGCCCCGCTGAGCAGGAAGCCTCCAGCTTGGGGCTTGACCCCAGGACCCCAGGATCATGACCTGAGCCCACTGAGCCACCCAGGAGCCCCATAAAATACTTGCCATAGATTAGATGTAACTCATGTCACGTTCATGTGTATTTTGTCAATGACGAGAAGATTGAGTTGTCATAGCGTGAAGCAATGAAGCCATCGTGTTGTCGTTTTGAAGGCAGCAAGGTGAATTCAGGGGGGCCCCGCATCATGATTATGGAATGGGGTTGATGTGAGACATCTGAACGAGCATATCTCCCTACACTGGTATTTTCTGAAGTAGAAGTTATGTCAACTATTGGATAACAGAAATCCCCGGTGCTTCCTTTTTCAGGAGTGCTGAATTATTTAAATTGGATTAAGACTCATTTACTGTTATATTATGATACGAAATAACATAACAGAGCAAAACGTTTCTTAAAGACGCGGTGAGTTGCTAAATGAAACACCGCAATTCCGCCCTCTTCTCTCCAAGAGTGAGGACGGCGGCGTGTTTCCCGCTGTGACCATGACAACTGGCTCCATCACGAAGGGACGGCCTCCCAGACATCAGGCCCTGGTGCAAACATTTGACTTTCTCCGAGGCAGTGATATTAAAGCAAATTCCTTGTCTTTGCCAAACATACCTCGTCGCGAGGACCTTCCAGCTTCTTAGTGAGGCGCGTTTTCCCTCATCATCCAAGTTCTGCTTCCATCTTTCCTGTTCTGAAACCTGACTCCACTAAGCAGCTTTTTAAACAGAACTCCTGCCAGTTGATTTTATTTTTTATAAAGATTTTATTTATTCATGAGAGAGAGAGAGAGAGAGAGAGAGAGAGGCAGAGACCCAGGCAGAGGGAGAGGCAGGCCCCTGTGGGGGCCCCGATGTGGGACTCGGTCCCGGGAACCTGGGGTCACGTCCTGGGCCAAAGGCAGATGCTCTACCGCTGAGCCCCCGGGGGACCCCTAACCTCTGCTAATTTAAATGTGACTGTGGACCGTCTCTTCCCGTTGTGTTGCCCGCATGCAGCTCTTCGGGCGACGTCCTGTGAGGTCCTGAGGCTTCACCACAGCTGTGTCTGGCGGCTGCTAATCACCCCCCGGCCCCCCGAACCTTCCCTGCGTGATACACCTGTGGGTCCTGGAGATCCGGGCCACTCCGCTGAGCCGCTACCTTGAGTGAAGACAGCCTGCCTGGCTGAGGCGCTGGGTCATGGCCTGGGCGACCTGGCACTGGCGTGTCCCTCCTGCTCTGGCCTGTGGGACTGGCTAGCACCCGAGTCTGCTCGGAGCTGCTGGCTGTGGCGCTGCCTTCCCTCCCTGCCCCAGGGCTGGAAAACTGGGGTGTGGCTATGGCTGTGGCCCCCGCGGGACGTCCTTCGGGGAGTGGAGCGCGAGCCCAGGGGGCCGCGTGTGCCTTGTGGCCATGGCCGCGGATGGGTGACGGGCCGGATGGGTGACGGGCCGGTGCTGGCCGCGTCCCGGGCGGGTGTGTGCCCCGCAGGCCCTGAGCCTGGAGGCCCCTTGGCGCGCCCGGGCCGCTCACCCCCGTCCCCGCGGGCCTCCTGGCTTGTTCCAGCCCCTTCCGTCGGGCGCGTAGCCGGAGGTCGTCATCTAACGTTTTCCGACTCACTTGTACCCTCTTGGAAGGCGGAGAGTGTTCTAGACATTTGTTGCAACATGAGGCCCACACGGCAAGTGCACTCACCCACCGTCCCGGGTGTTTTCTCAAGCTGAGCACAGCATGTCCCCAGCGCCCGCGAGGGCCGTCGCCCGCCCGAGGCCCCTGCCCGCGGCCTGGCCCCTCCCGAGGCGGCCGCCTGGCTCCGGGTGAAGGCGCTGCGTGGAGCCACGTGAACAGCACCCGCGTGTGCACAGGCCAGAGTGTTCACGCGCATCCGTCCCCCCTGCGGCAGCGCCGGGCCGGTCACACCTCGGTGGGTGTGGGGGGCCTGCTGCTCGCGGGGCCGCGAGGTCATGGGCCGTGTGCAGGCGTGGCGGCCCCGGGACACGTGTGCAGGTGCCACTGGCGGCCGCATCTCGGCTTGGAGCCACGCACACTTTGCAAAGAGCGTTCCCGCCAGCGTCTGCTCGGGCGCTTCCATTCGGGGATTTTGTTATTTTTCATTTTTTCAACCCCGCCCGCGGCGTAGCGTAGCATCACAGTGGCTGCTGGGTCCCCGCAGCGGGCACCCCTCCCTCCGCGCTGCCCTCCGCGCTGCTGTCCTTTTGCTTCCCTCTCACTCGGCCACAACTGAGCTGGCTTTGTCCCTCACAGGTCCCGTGTAGCACACATACCCCAAGGTCCAGGAAAGAGGAGGCCACGGAAAAGTGAATTATAAAAGAACTTCTCTCTCTCTCTCTTTTTTTGAACAGTTGGATATTCTAAAAATCAAGCAATAGCACAGAGCTCGGGGTCTTACCTTTGCTTTTTGGATTCGGTAAGTAACTCTTGTTTTATTTAAGATGCGTGTTTGTGCAGTGGCTGAATGATCACATGACCTGACGCTTTAGCGTGATTCTTGAAAATCATCATTCTCTTATGTAACGATGAGACCTAAGGTTCATGGGCTCTCGCCATAGCACTTAATGAGTTAATTTTTAATAAATGGAATTACCTAGAAATGCTGAATTGCACAGCAAAATCACATAAACCGGGAAGGCAGCCTCGGGTAGAACGGATCCACGCACGTGCTGAGAAACGTAGAGGAGGGTCAGTGGTGGTCCCACTGGGGAGGACGGGGAGGGGCGGACCCCGAACGGCAGGTGCACTGTGACCAAGGAAACTGAAGTGACACGAGAGACGAGTTTTTATTTATTTATTTATTTATTTATTTATGTATGTATGTATGTATGTATGTATGTATGTATGTATGTATTGGAGTTCAATTTGCCAACATATAGCATAACACCCAGTGCTCATCTCGCCAAGTGCCCCCCTCAGTGCCCGTCACACATTCACCCCCACCGCCCACCCCCCTGCCTTCTGCTACCCTTGTTTGTTTCCCAGAGTTAGGAGTCTTCATGTTCTGTCTCCCTCCCTGATATTTTCACTCATTTTCTCTCCTTTCCCCTTTATTCCCTTTCACTAATGTTTATATTCCCCGTATGAGTGAGACCATATAATGTTTGTCCTCCGATTGACTTACTTCACTCAGCATCATGCCCTCCAGTTCCATCCACATCGAAGCACATGGTGGGTATTTGTCGTGTCTAACAGCTGAGGAATATCCCACTGTACACACAGACCACAGCTTCTCTATCCATCACCTGTCGATGGACACCGAGTCTCCTCCCACGGTGTGTCTATTGTGGACATTGCTGCTAGAAACATCAGGGTGCAGGTGTCCTGCCGTTTCCCTGCATCTGTATCTTTGGGGTAAATCCCCAGCAGTGCAATTGCTGGGTCGTAGGGCAGGTCTATTTTTAACTCTTTGAGGAACCTCCACACAGTTTTCCAGAGTGGCTGCACCAGTTCACATTCCCACCAACAGTGCAGGAGGGTTCCCCTTTCTCCGCAGCCTCTCCAACATGTGTTGTTTCCTGCCTTGTTAATGTTCACCATTGAGAGACGAGTTTTTAAAATCCACGTCAGCAGGGATCCCTGGGTGGCGCAGCGGTTTAGCGCCTGCCTTTGGCCCAGGGCGCGATCCTGGAGACCCAGGATCGAATCCCACGTCGGGCTCCCAGTGCATAGAGCCTGCTTCTCCCTCTGCCTGTGTCTCTGCCTCTCTCTCTCTCTCTCTCTCTCTCTCTCTCTCTCTCTGTGACTATCATAAATAAATAAATAATTAAAAAAAAAAAATCCACGTCAGCAGCGTTTCCCCAAGTGCAGATGCTGCATCTTTGGAAGGTGTGAAGTGAGGGTGTTGCCAGCGTAATCGTGCATTTTGTACCAAGAACTGAGAAAATGCTCCCGCCCTCGACTCTTAGCCGTCACTTGTAGGGACCTCGGAAACTCTGACCACGACTTATGTGCAGTGTGTTTACGGGAACTGCTGTTTATAAAGCAGAGTCACATGATGAAGCATCGTGACAGGTGACAGAGAAGCATAACTACATGGAAAGCATGTGTGGACCTTCTCACTTACTTGAAAACGTGTTTTTTTTTTTTAATTTTTATTTATTTATGATAGTCTCACAGAGAGAGAGAGAGAGGCAGAGACACAGGCAGAGGGAGAAGCAGGCCCCATGCACCGGGAGCCCGACGTGGGATTCGATCCCGCATCTCCAGGATCGCGCCCTGGGCCAAAGGCAGGCGCCAAACCTCTGCGCCACCCAGGGATCCCTTTTTTTTTTTTTTTTTTAAGATTCTTATTTATTTATTCATGAGAGATGGAGAGAGAGGCAGGCTCCCTGCGGGGAGCCCGATGCAGGACTCGATCCCGGGACCCCGGGGTCACACCGTGAGCCCAAGGCAGACACTCAACCGCTGAGCCACCAGGTGCCCCTAAAATACGCTTTAAGACGGCCTGTCTGTGCTCGGGCTCCGCGCGGGCCCCTCTGGGTCTGGGGGACCAGACACCACATCTTCTGGACGCTCCTTGGCGGCTGCTCTTGGCCTTCGTGAGGTCGCCGTGGCTCGCAGTTGCTGCTTGTGTTGCATGGACGCACCTACCACCCTTCGTGTCGTCTCAGGCTCAGCCTTTTTCTCGATTACCAGGAGCTTCTGTGCAAGGGCCAGGTCCGCAGGGAGGTCTGAGGACCTCATCCTGCCCCTGAGGACAAGCCCTGGGGCCTCAGCTCTGTCCTGTGGCTTCGCTGCCTCCTGCCTCCTCTTCTGCGCTTTTCGGTCCTGTCCCTCATCTCCTTGCAGACCTGGCTCCAGGGCCTGTTTTCACTCTCAATAGGTCCCTCCAACATTTCCCTAAACAAAGACGTGTTTGCAGCAGACACAGCCAAGCCCGCATGGTAACCCGGGGGAGGGAGAAGGCGATTCTCTGTTCCTGCTTTAGGGCCGCTCTCTCTGGACCGCCCGTGTGCTCCTCGCAGGTGGACCCGGGCCGCCACAGGGGTGAGGGAGAGGGGAGGGCTGCAGGTACCCGCTCCTCGCTGGCTGCCGTCCTCCGCGCCTCTCTCCGTGTTCACCGGCGGGCAGGAAACAAGACGCAGCACCAGGAGCCGGGTTGGGGGGCGAGCACCGCAGCCCAGGGAGGCCCCAGTAAGGCCGCCGCTGGCGTCAGCACAGCCTCCAGCGGGCCGCAGGGGGCGGGGGGGCATTAGGCCCTGAGGTGTCCTAACGTGGTGGTGGTGGCAGGGGGAGGAGGAGCGGGGCGGACACCTGGCGCGCTCCGTCCTGGCAGGTGGGCAGGGAGGTGGATGGGCTCAGAGCCACAGGGTCAGTGCTGCCAGGTTGGCCCCCCCGCGCCTCCACTCTGGGCCTGGGCGTCAGACACAGATGGCGTTGCCGAAGTCTGGGCAGGAGGACTTGCCCTCGCTCGAGAAACGTGGATTACTCTTGGGGTTTCGTTGAAATAAATCAGCGAGGTGAGCATGGCCGTGGGGTTTGCACGACCGCCTGGCCGTACTAACCAGGGCGGGGCGGCACCACCATCTGCCTGCCTGCGAGGGGCTGGGCGCACCGACGGGCAGGTGCGTCTGGCTCACTGAGGACACAGCCGTTCCTGGCCGTGGGTGGAGTAGGAGAAGCGAACAAGAAGTCTGGCCTCTAAACAGGGGTCCTTACTCTGTGCGTCAGGTCAGGGGCCCGAGCTCCTGGCCCCGTGAGCTGAACAGCCGCGGCGTCTGTGGGAGCGCGGCACAGACGGGCCTGGTCCGTGGGCCCTGCTCTTCTGAGAGAGTCGCTTCCTTCCGAGGGGCACCCCCACCACCGTCACTTGCCGCCCCAGCACAGAACGTCTGTCTGCCTGTTGGGACCCTGGCAGCATGGCCTCCACGTGGGGAGCCACGTTAGCCACCACGGAACAGTCTGTCCTGATGGGCCACAGCAGCTGGCAGGGGCTGCAAGGCCCAAGGGAACGGCCCGGAGGGAGACAGGGCCCACGGCCATGCGGGGACGGCCAGGGGGGCGGCCAGGAGGACACGCCGCTTCCAGGAGGTGGGTTGGCGTCCCTAGGGACGGGCAGAGACGTCGGGTGTCCGACCGCTGCCCACGGCGCCTTTTCTCTATGCACCTTCCTTTAGTTTGTTTAGTTTCTGATCTTTGTGGGTTCGGTTCACTTCTGATGCTCACTCGCCACCTTTCAGCCTTTGCTTTTGATTTATTTTATTTTATTTTATTTTATTTTTATTTATTTATTTATGATAGTCACACAGAGAGAGAGAGAGAGGCAGAGACACAGGCAGAGGAAGAAGCAGGCTCCATGCACCGGGAGCCCGACGTGGGATTCGATCCTGGGTCTCCAGGATCGCGCCCCGGGCCAAAGGCAGGCACTAAACCACTGCGCCACCCAGGGATCCCTGCTTTTGATTTATTGTGTGAGGTTTAAGACGATTCCTTCTCTTCTAGGGACCGCATGGGTGTCCCGAAGTCCTGAATACAGTGACTCAGGTATTGTCACCTTTGCCAGCTTCCAACCCAATTTCTTCATCTTCTTTTTAAACGTAGACCCCAGGATCTCCGGATCTCCAGAGCAGAGAACCGAGTCATCACGAGCCTCGGCTCAGGACACTTGCTCATGTGTCGAGTGGGGTCTGTCTGGTTTGTTCTGTGGTCACAGTTCCCCGGGCCCTGGCGGCGGCACTGGTGTGAGTGCCCGTGAACCTGCCACCCAGGACTAGAGCCAGCCCGGCCCTCTGCCCACCTCCCCACCTCCCCGCTTGGTCTGCCACCTGCCAGGTCGTAATCCTTGCGGAACTCTGGCATTTATACAGATCTGAAAAAGTTAATTGAAAATTTCAGGGTTTTTTTTTTTTTTATCTTTATCTAAAGAGCATCAAGCTATATAATTTTTAAAACGTGTGTTGTTAAGATCTATCCATATCGTTGCTATATATCTTTATAGATCATTTTGTTTTTATTTTATTTATTTTATTTATTTTTTATAAGATTTCCTTTTTTTTTTTTTTTATTCATAGAGATGCAGAGAGAGAGAGAGAGAGAGGCAGAGACACAGGCAGAGGGAGAAGCAGGCTCCATGCAGAGAGCCTGACGTGGGACTCGATCCAGGGTCTCCAGGATCATGCCCTAGGCTGCAGGCAGCACTAAACCACTGTGCCACTGGGGCTGCCCTAGATCATTTTGTTTTTAAAAACAGAGGTAAAGCTTACATATGGTGAAATGCAAGATTTCAGTGTGAAAATTACACACAAAGTGAACAATCTGGTGAGTTTTGACAACTGTGTACACCCGTGCACTTAATCCCCCGGTCAAGATACAGAGCGTTTCCACACTCGGGACTCCGCTGAGCTTCTAGACAGCGTTCTCGGGTCTCGAGTCGACACAGGTGAAGTCATACAGGTGCCCTCTTCTGTGCAGCTTCTCACTCAGCGGTTCTCTGTGGTATTTTGCATGTCAGTGGCTTATTCTTTTTTATTATCAATCGTGCGAACAAATACGAGCGATCTGTTTTTACACTGTATTGTCTGTTGACACGTGGGCAGTTTCCTGTCTGGGTTACTTTAGTGAAAGTGCCACGAACATTCCCCTGTAAGACCTTTTGTGGGTGTGTATTTCCATTTCTCTTGGAAAAGAGCAAAGTGTGGAGTTGACTTGTCGTCGGTAAAGGCTTGCTCACGTGGGGGAGAACCTCAGACACAGGGGCGGCTCTGTGTCCGGGTGGGGCCCGCGGCTGCTCCGCCTTCCGCCAGCCGGTCCTGTTGGTCTTAACCGTTCAGCGGATGTGAAGTGTTGTTGCAGCTCCAATTTCCATTTCTCTGGCGCCTGTGGTGCTGGGCACCTTTTCACAGGTTAATGGCCGTTCATTTCTTCTGTGAGATGTCTGTTCGGATCGTCTGCCTGTTTTTTGGGGGTTGTTGTGTTGTTACTGAGTTACGAGAGTTCTGTGTCTCGGGTGCACGTCTGTTGTCAGATACTGTGAATACTTTCTCCCACCTGTGACTTGCCTTCATACTTAATGGTGTGTTTCAATGAACAGAAGTTCTGAATTTTGTTGAACTCCAGTGTATTTTTGTCTTTTTATAGTTGACTTTTTTTCCCTGAGAAATCTCCACTTGCCCCAAACGAGAAGCTGTTCTCAGATTTTCTTCTAGTGGTTTAGGGATTTTACTCTCATATTCAGACCGTCATCCATCTTGTATGGACTCTGGCTGAGGCAGGGCTCGTGTGGCCTAGGTCTGTGTGGCTCAGTCCCCGCACCCTGTGTTGAGGACGCCGTCTTGTCTCCGTTGAGGCGCCGCGACGCCCCTGGTGAGAGTCCGTTGGCAGGTCCGTGGGGGTCCGTCCGAGGCCCCGGTCCGTCCTGTTTCTCTGTGGTCTGTGCTGGTTTTGCCAGCTGTGCGGCCCCGGGCCCACAGGCATCGTGCGTGACTGAGCATCTCGCCTGGGCCCCCGCTGGCTCCAGCTTCTGCTCTGGTGCATGATGCTGCTTCACTACACCGTGTGCTACGTGGCGTCACAGGAGTGAGAGCTCCTCTTGGGTGGGATCCTGGCCCAGGGGTGCGCAGCCATCGGAGGGAGGGACGCCATGCCCCCGGTGGCTGCAGTCCCGGAGCTGGCCGTGGCCTCCAGAGCTTCCTCACCCTTGGCGCCGACGGCCTTCTCCTTTGTGCCGATGCCTCTTGGTGTGTCGACCTGCGCTTGCCGATTGTGAATTGTGAACCAGCTCACCGTTTGGCCCGTTTTTCTTCTTCAAACTTAGAGAATTGTTGCAAGGACGCGACAGGCCCCACACGCCACCCAGGAGTGGACTCTGAGGGTCTGGAGAGCGAGGCCCCAAGCAGGGTGTGGGGTCGCTGAGGCTACAGATGGTGCAGATGCTGCACGGCCGTGGCCTGTGGCCAGAGCTGGTTAAACGCACCTGTAGCTGCAGGTAAGGAAGGTTTGGGTTTTTCTCTCTGTGTCACATGCCTGCTGGTTTTGACCTGTGACCTGTGGGTGGAGCGTGGGGTCGTCTGGAATCGCTGCGACTCTAGGACACAGCCGAGCAAAGGCCCGGGTTCAGGTCTGCAGCAGGCGGGTCCGCTGGGAGCACGGCTGTGGCGGCTTCCCCGCTTGAACATCAGCTAGAAACTGGGGGCACAGGCGGGGGGTAGGGGGGCAGCTCAGGGGGCAGTCCGGGTGGGGGGCAGCCCCGGGGAGCCCACCCAGCTTCCTGTGGGCCTGCACCCCGATGAGCCACAGCCGCTGGCAGCCAGAGGGCCTCGAGCCTGCACTGGGCCCGGCTCCCGCGTCCTCAGCAGCGTGTCCTGGTAAATAAACACCCGGTCTGTTAAAATAAACAACGGACAGAAAACCCCAAGTTTTGTTTAGAGATCCTTTTGCAGACGTTCTGAACTCTGTGTCGAGGCCCCTGCGGCACCGCGCGGGGGAGCCCGCAGGGACCCGGGTCACCGCCCGCGGTGCTGTCTGGGGGCGCCCGGGGGGCGGGGGTCCACGCTGGGGGGCTGCCTTTGGGGGGGTGAGGGGGCGGGGCTGTGCTGGGGGCGGGGCGGGGTTTGGGGCGCCCCCACCTCTGCTCTGCAGACACCCTGCCCGGGCCTCTGGGCTCCGCCTCTCCCGGAGAGTAAACCATGGGGCCGCGTCGGCCAGGAGGGAGGGAGGCCCCGGGACCTCAGCGGAGGCCGCTCCCTACGAGACCGAGCAGGTCTCCCAGGTCCGGGGAGGTGGAGGTGGGCCGCCCCAAATCAGGGGCGGGGGGGCCGGGCGGAGGGGCAGGGCCTGTGTCCCCGGAGGCGCTGGGCCGCCTCAGGCGCCGCTGTCCTTGGTTTCTGGAGGGTGAAGGCCCAGGGGGCGCCCAGCCTTCGGGGGGGTGACCTGTGCGTGCGGCGGCCTCGGGCCCGGCCGGGGTGAGGGCTGGTCCCCGAGCCCGCGGCCCCCGCCGCTGCTGCAGACGCGCCCCCGGGCCCCAGGCCGGCTGCGCCCCGCCCTCCCGTGACCCGCCGGGGACCCCGCGGGCACCTGCTCCCCGCCCGCCCCCTGCTGCCCCCCGTGACCCCGCCCCGGGGACCCCGCGCCCAGGGAGCTCTCTTCTCCGCGGTGGAGGGTTTCCCTACCCGAGGAGCCGGGAGCCGGCGTGGGCCCGTCCGCGGGGCGTGTTCCGTGGGGCCCACGGTGGGCCCCGAGGCGGCTGCGCTGGGCTGTAACTGCGGCCCCGGGAACTCGGCGGCCCGGGCCCTGCCGCCACCCCGACCCGGTGGTGTTCTTAGGCGGCATCACGGGCTGAAGTCAGGTTAGACTCTGGCCGGACTCTCGGCTTTCCTGGAGGCACATTAAGAATCCACCTGCGGGACCTCAGCGTCCCGGTAACAGGGCCTCGGGCGCTGGGCCGCAGGCCGGGCCAAGAAGCAGGCGCGGGTGCCACTGGCCGGCGGCCTTGCTCCTGGTCGCCGTGCAGGGGCGGGGCCGCAGGGACGGGGCCGCAGGGGCGGGGCCCGCAGGGGTGAGGCCGCAGGGAAGGGGCCGCAGGGAAGGGGCCGCAGGAGTTGGGCCGCAGGGACGGGGCCGCAGGGGCTGGGCCGCAGGGAAGGGGCCGCAGGGGCGGGGCTGCAGGGGCGGGGCCCGCAGGGACAGGGCCGCAGGGAAGGGGCTGCAGGAGCTGGGCCGCAGGGAAGGGGCCGCAGGGACGGGGCTGCAGGGACAGAGCTGAGTGGTGGCACCGACCCGCGCCTTCGCCCCCGCAGGGGCTTGGGAGCTGCTGTCCACAAGGACGAGCCACTTTGCGGGCCTGGCGACTGAGAGCCTGGTCGTTCTGGGGTCGGATGGAGAGCTGAGCCGGCGGCCTGCCTGGGTCCTGCCCCCTGTGGGCTGGGGTCGTGTTTCCCTGGGGACTAACAACCCCAAGTGTTTCCTTGAGCCCTCGCTGCTCATGTGCGGGTCTTCCCATGTGAAATGTCTTTCAAGTCTTCCAGTTTTTTCATTTTTAAAGATTTTATTTATTCACGAGAGACACAGAGAGAGGCAGAGACACAGGCAGCAGGAGAAGCAGGCTCCCTGCAGGGATCCCAATGCAGGACTCAATCCCAGGACCCTGGGTAGCGCCCTGAGCTGGGGGCAGCCGCTCAGGCAGCCACCCAGGTGCCCCAGTTTTGTCTTATTTTGACCTTGATGTAATTCCTCACACATCCTTATCTTGCCCAACATTACGTTTTGGAGGTTGGTGCTGATTTTCGTGTAACAGCGTCTCACTAACTTTCTCTCTGTGTGAGGGTCCAGTGAACAGAGACACCCAGCTCCACCCTGCAGTGCTTACACATCGGGTGTTTGAGCATCGCTGCCAGGAGGTGCTTGAACATTTCTCTCCACACACATGCAGCCGTGGGTCTGCTTGTCACGTACGTGAGGAGGGACCGGTGTCCCCGCAGTGCTGTGCTCACCGCAGCAGGTGCTTGTCCTGCACTGTGGAGGCGAGCTAGCCGCTGTCTCCTCCTGGCCCCTCCTGTGTCTGGTCTTCGCGTGACTCATCTGGTCATTTCCGAGATGTCTGATGAGATTGCAGGGGGACGGTGAGGTATTTTCTTTCCGTACCGCCTGCTCATGTCTCTTGCCCATTTTTAGTAATGTTGCCTCTTTTTCTTCAGTAGGGAGTTAATCTGATGTGTTAGATACAAGTCCTTCGTTGAATGTATGAATTACAAAGAGCTCCTCCCACTGTGGCTTTGGTTTTTATTCTTTTTTAAAAATTTGTTTATTATTTCTTATTTATTTATCTGATAATCTCTACACCTGATGTGGGGCTCAGGCTCAGGACCCTGAGATCAGGAGTCTCATGTTCTTTTTTATTCTTTTAATAGAATTTTGGATGAGCAGAAGTTTCTAATTTACTATAGTCTAATTTATCTATCTTTTTCTTACTGTTAGTGCCCTTTCTCTCTGGTGAAATTTGTTTACCTCACTCTTAGGAAAATGTCTTTCTGTGTCATTCTCGGGAAGCTTTGTTTTTACTTTTTACATGCAGATCTATGAGTCTAGGAGTCACTTCCATCGCCCATGGGGAAGCGGTCCCGAAGGAGTCCTCATAGGGATTTCCAGGGGGCATAGCATCGTTGATTGAAAGGAAGGCCCTTGCTCGCCACTTTAGTCCAGTGTTGACGTGGACAGGGCCTGTTTCTGACCTCTGCGTCCTGTCCATACAGGCTGTTGGTCTGTCCCTCATTCGCCACGTTGTAGCTTTACAAACACAGTGTAGTTTGATTCTGTAAGTCCCCTTCTTCATCTGTTACAATATTTTTGGCTATTTTTTTTAAATCCTTTTTATATTGAGGCACCTGGGTGGCTCAGTCAGTTAAAGTGTCCAAACTCAGGTCGTATTTATTTATTTATTAAAATTTTATTTATTTATTCATGAGAGACACAAAGAGAAAGTGAGAGGCAGAGACACAGGCAGAGGGAGAAGCAGGCTCCATACAGGGAGCCTGATGTGGGACTCGATCCCGGGTCTCCAGGATCACACCCTGGGCTGCAGGCGGCGCTAAACCGCTGCACCACCGGGGCTGCCCTTAAGTGGATTATTTGGCTTTTGGGTGTTGAGTTGAATAGATTGTGGATCCTAACCCTTTTTCAGATTTGTCATTTGCGAACACCTTCTCCCATTCTGTAGCTGCCTTTTAATTTTGTTGATTGTTTCCTTCGCTGTGCAGCTTTTCATCTGGGTGAGGTCCTAGTAGTTCATTTTTGCTGTTGTTCCCCTTGCCCCTGGCCCCGCGTCGAGTGAGCCACTGCTGTGGCTGACATCACGGAAGTGGCTGCCTGTGTTCTCTAGGATTTGACAGATTCCTGTCTCACATTTAGATCTTTCATCCATTTTGAGTTTATCTTTGTGTTTGGTGTAAGAGAATGGCCCAGTTTCATTCTCCCGCGTGGGGCTGCCCAGTTTCCCCAGCACCATTTGTTGAAGAGACTGTCTTTTTTCCAGGGGATAGTCTTTCCTGCTTTGTCAGAGACTAGCTGCCCACACAGTTGAGGGCCCATTTCTGGGTTCTGGGTTCTGTTCCGTTGATCTGTGTGTCTGTTTCTGTGCCGGGGTCACCGTCTTGATGATCACAGCTTTGTAGTTTGGCCTGAAGTCTAGAATCAGGATGTCTCCAGCTTTGCTTTTTTTTTTTTTTTTTCCAGGATTTGGGGTCTTTTGTGGTTTCATACAAATTTTAGGGGTTTTTGTTCTAGCTCTAGCTGGTGTTATTTTGATAGGGATTGCATTCAATGTGTAGATTGCTTTGGGTAATTTGGACATTTTGACAATGTTTTCTCTTCTAATCCATAAGCATGGAATATTTTTCCATTTCTTCATGTCCTCTTCGATTTCTTTCGTAAGTATGACATAGTTTTTAGAGTAAAGATCTTTTACCTCTTTGGTTAGGTTTGTTCTTAGGTATCTTATGGCTTTTGGTGCAATTTGCAAATGGGATCAAGTCTTTGTTTGTCTCTTGCTTTGTTATTGGTGTATAGAAATGCAACGGATTTCTGTTCGTTGATTTTTATATCCTGCATGTATTAATTCTGGCAAATTTTTAGTAGATTCTTTTGGGTTTTCTACATAGAGTATCACGTCATCTATAAATAGTGAAAGTTTGACTTCTTCCTTGCTGATTTGGTTGCCTTTTATTTCTTTTTGTTGTCGGAGTGCTGAGGCTAGGACTTCTAGTACTACGTTAAATAGTAACAGTGAGAGTGGGGACATCCCTGTCGTGTTCCTGACCATAGGAGAAAAGCCCTGTTTTTCCCCATTGAGGATGATAATTAGCTGTGGGTCTTTGCTATGTAGTTTTTATGATGCCGAGCTGGGTTGCCTCTGTCCCTAATTCTTGAGGGTTTTTATCAAGAATGGAGGCCGTATTTTGTCAAATGCTTTTTTCTGTATCTGTTGAGAGGATCATATGGTTCTTATCCTTTCTTTTTTAATGCAGTGCATCACATTGATTTGCAGATGTTGTACCACCCCAGTAGCCCAGGAATAAATCCCACTTGGTCATAGTGGATAATTCTTTTAATGTACTGTTGAATTTGATTTGCTAGGATTTTATTTTATTTTTATTTTTATTTTTTTAATTTTTTTTTTAAATTATAGTCACAGAGAGAGAGAGAGAGAGGCAGAGACACAGGCAGAGGGAGAAGCAGGCTCCATGCACTGGGAGCCTGACATGGGATTCGATCCCGGGTCTCCAGGATCGCGCCCTGGGCCAAAGGCAGGCACCAAACCGCTGTGCCACCCAGGGATCCCATTTGCTAGGATTTTATTGAGAATTTCTGCATCCATGTTCATCAAGGATATTGGTGCATAAGTCTTTTTAGTAGAATCTTTGTCTGGTTTTGGTACCGGGGCAATGCTGGCCTCATAGAAAGAGTTTGGGTATTTTCTTTCCATTTCTATTTGGGACAGTTTGAGAAGAACAGGTATTAAATGTCTAGCAGAATTCCACTGGGAAGCCATCTGGCCTGGATTTTTGTTTGTTGGGAGATTTATTTTTTATTATTGTTTCAGTTTCTTTGCTGGTTATGAGTCTCTAAATTCTCCATTTCTTACTATTTCGGTTTAGGTCGTTTATATGTTTCTAGGGATGCATCCGTTTCTTCCAGCTTGCTCATTTTGTTGGGATATGCTTGCTTATAATATTCTCTTATAATTTCATTTCTGCAACGTAGATTGTGATCTCTCCTCTTTCGTTCATGATTTCATTTATTCGAGGCCTTTCTCTTTTCTTTTTAATGAGTCTGGCCTGGGGTTTATCAATTTCGTTAATTCTTTCAAAGAACCAGCCCTTAGTTTCGATGATCTGTTCTCCAGTTCTATTTTATTTCAATATCGTTTGAGCTCTGATCATTATTATTTCCCTTCTTCTGCTGGCCTTAGGCTTTATTTGCTATTTATTTTCTAGCTCCTTTAGGTATAAAGTTAGGTTGTGTGTTTGAGATTGTCCTTGCTTCTTGAAAGGGGCTTGTTTTAGCGCCTGCCTTTGGCCCAGGGCGCAATCCTGGAGACCCGGGATAGAGTCCCACGTCAGGCTCCCTGCATGGAGCCTGCTTCTCCCTCTGCCTGTGTCTCTGCCTCTCTCTCTCTCTCTCTCTCTCTCTCTCTGTGTGACTATCATAAATAAATAAAAATTAAAAAAAAAAAAAAAGAAAGGGGCTTGTATTGCTGTATGTTTCCTCTTAGGGATGCCTTGCTGCATCCCAGAGGTTTTGAACCTTCAAGCTTTCATTTTTCTTTGTTTCCATGTACTTTTTAATTTCTTCTTTTATTTCTTGGTTGACCCATTCATTCTTTTGTAGGATGTTCTTTAACCTCCACGTCTTTGTGGTCTTCCCAAATTTTTTCTTGTGGTTGACTTCAAGTTTCATAGTATTGTGGTCTGAAAAATATGCCTGGTACGATCTCAGTCTTTTTGTACTTATCGAGGGCTGATGTGTGACCCAGTATGTGATCTCCTCTGGAGAATGGTCCATGTGCACTCGAGAAGGATATGTATCCTGCTGCTTTAGGATAAAATGTTATAAAATATGTGTTAAGTCCCTCTGGTCCAGTGAGTCAATCAAAGTCATTGTTTCCTTGTTGATCTTCTGCTTAGATGATCGGTCCACTGATGTGAGTTGGGTGTTAAATCTCCTACTCTTACTGTGTAGGGGCATAAATATTTACAATTGTTAGATCTTCTTGATGGATAGGCCCCTTGATGTGAGATAATGTCTTCTTTCATCTCTTGTTATAATCTGTGGTTTAAAATCTAGTTTGTCTGATAAAAGGATGGCTACCCCAGCTTTCTTTTGATGTCCATTAGCAGGATAGAAGGTTCTCCATGCCCTCACTTTGAATATGAAGGTATCTTTAGGTCTAAAATGAGTCTCTTGTGGGCAACATATAGATTAGTCTTGGTGTTTTTCAGCTCAGGCCTTGAGCTCAGGGTCATGAGTTCAGGCCCTGCATTGGGCTGCGCACTGGGCATGGAGCCTACATTTAAAAAAGGATGTCAGAGACATTTGTTAGTTTTCACAGAATCTCCCATGAAACTTTTGACTGGAATCATGTTGAATCCACATATCAGTTACAGGAAGACTGACTTTTTTTATGGTATTCAGTTTTCCTAACAGTGAACATAGAAAGAAACATTCGTTTCTTTATCTCGGTAGCCACGCATGGTTTTCATACTAGGGGGCTTGCAATCCTTCAGTAAATTAATACCTTGGCATTTGGTTTCCAAAAGGCATCTTTTTATCAGCCTTACTAAGATATAATTCACATAAAATCCACCCATTTAAAAAAAAAATCCACCTACTTAAGGTGTACAGCTCAGTGATTTTTATTTTATTTTATTTTTTTTCAGCTCAGTGATTTTTAGTACGTTCACACTGTTGTGCAGTTACCACCACTGTCTAATTCGGGGACGTTGCCATCGCCACAAGGTGATGAGCTCTCGTTCCTGATCCTGCAGCTCCCAGCCAGGCCCACGGGCCCCCTTTCTGTCTCTGGGGCTTGTTCGTTCTGGACCCTCCTGTGAGTGGTACCGACGTGGTTTGGTCTCTGTGACTGACCGGTGTCCTTTCCTTTCCCGTCACGTTGCAGCCTGTGTCAGAGCTTAGTTTCTTCCTGTTGTGGCGACACGGTCCACTGTGTGCATGGACCACATTTTGTGTATCCATTTACCGTTTGATGAGCTCTTGGGTGGTTTCTGCCTTTGGTTGTTATGCAGAAGGTGGCCACAAACATCCCTGTGCAAGTTCCTGTGTGGACAGACGTGTTCAGTGCTCGTGGGTGTTGACCCAGGAGTGGCATTGCCGGGCCACAGGGTTACGCTGTGTTTAGCATCTGCGGGAATTGCCAGACCATTTCCCAAAGTAGCTGAACCACTTTATATTCTCACCAATGATACAGGAGAATAATCTGATGTGTTTTGATATAATGGTGACGTCACATAAACTATTTTGTAGGTTTAAAGAAATTAATTTTATTATTTTTTAAATATTTTATTTATTCATGAGAGACACAGAGAGAGAGAGGCAGAGACACAGGCAGAGGGCCCGATCCTGGGTCTCCAGGATCACGCCCTGGGCCGAAGGCAGGTGCCAAACCACTGAGCCCCGCAGGGATTCCCTGTCATTGTAGTTTTGATTTGTATTTCCCTGACCCCAGTGATGTCACGCACTTTTTCATGTGTCTGTTGGCCATCGGGATGTCTCTTTAGAAGAATGTCTTATTCATGTCTTCTGGTCCGGCGCCCGGCCCGTGTGCGGCACGGTGTCGCCCCATAGCTTCCGCTCGGCGTCCTTGTCTAGTGTGGGTACCGGCGGATGCTGGCCGCCTCCCTCTCCAGAGACTGCGAAGGCAACAGCATACCATTTCTTCTTTTTCTTTAAGATTTTATTTTTAATGATCTCTATACCCAAGGTGGGGCTCGAGCTTACCAGCCTGAGATCAAGAGTCGCATGTGCTACCAACTGAGTCTGCCAGGCTCTTTTCTTCTTTAAACGTTGGCAGCACTCACTCCTCGTGCCATCTGAACTTGGGCTTTCTTGTGGAGAGAGAGTTTTGGTTACTAATTAAATATATGTAATTTTATACTTTCATGGGTCTATTGAGATTTTGTTTCTTCTTCAATTACAGAAACCCACGTCTTTTTAGGGATTGTCTGCGTCACCCCAAGTGTCTGGTTGGCAGCATGCAGTTGATATGGGCTCCCTGGGAGCCCCCCACCTTTCCCGGGAGCCCTCCACCTTCCCTGGGAGCCCCCCCACCTTTCCTGGGAGCCCTGCACCTTCCCCGGGAGCCCCCCACCTTCTCTGCTGTCTTCCTTTTCATTCCGGCCTTTACTTGCTTGTGTCTTCTCTTCTCTGTCAAGCTCAGGAGTCAACAGATGACAGCTCACGGGCCAAACCCACAGGCAGCTTTTTTTTTTTATGGTCTCTGAGCTAAAAATGGTCGTTTTTTTTTTTTTTTTAAGTATTGTAAAAACAAAATAAAAGAATAAAACACAAGAATATTGGCAGAAAGCACATGTGGCCACAAAGACGGAAATATTTAGCATCTGGCCCTTTGTGCAAGTTCGCTGGTCTCCAGTGTAGCTAAAGGTTGAATTTCCTGTGGTTTTCGAAGTATCGATCATTGTCTCCCCTGATTTGCTCTGGAGTTTTCCTTCTTTCTCTTTCTGCTCAAATCTTTATTATTTTCTTCTGTTTACCTTTGGTTTAGTTTGTTCTTTTTCGTTGTTTCCTGAGAAACCCATGGTTGGCGGCACAGGTGCGGCTGCGTCTGTGCAGCTCCGAGTCTGCCCTGACCGCGCCTTCTCCTCGCCACCGTCCAGCCCCGTCGCTCGTGTCTGCCTGAGGCTGGTGGATGTGCACGTCCCCCCCGTCGCACGTCCCCGCCTGAGGCTGGTGGGTGGTGCACGCGAGTGGGAGCAGGAGTGCCCGGCTCTCACCGCTGCCCCTTCCGCCCGTGCTGGTCCCCCTCCTGTTGCTGCGTCCCGGGCACTCCCGTCCCGGAGTCTCCTGTCGCCCGGGCCTGCCAACCCCCAGCCTGTGTCCGAGGCACAGCCTGCTTGTGTTACTAACGTGCGGCCTGACTTCGGGCCGGAGAATCGAGTTTATTGCCACCTGTCGCTGTACTTGGCTGCACGCCGGGCTGGGGCCTGAGTGTTTGCTCTGTGGGCGCCTCCGGGGGCTCGGCTGCTGCGGGTGCGGGTGCGGGCGCAGGTGCGGGCGCAGGTGCAGGTGCAGGTGTGCAGGTGCGGGCCAGGCGTGGGTGCCAGCGCGGGCACAGGCACGGGCTCGTGCTGTGGGCCTCCGATGCCGCGGCTGTCCTGCCTCAGGAGGTGGTGGGCGCTCGCCCTGGAATGTTCTGGGAGCTCGGGGTTCTGGGCATCTTTGCTGTTGGCCTTGATGGTCTCTCGGTTAACCCGTGCTCAGGCCGACCCAGAGCTAACTGCTGTAGGATCGTGGGGAAGCACACCCCATTCCTTCGGCTGCACGACAGGGGTGGTGGCGTTGGCTCCGTGTGTCCAGGGGCAGAAGGTCCCGATGAGCATCCAAGGACGAGTGTGTGACGTCTGTGAATGGAGTCATCGAAAACGGCCTGGAGTGGACACGTCGTCGTCCCACGCGTCTTCCGGGGGCCAAGCGCACGGGCCTGAGCCGGCCCCGCTCCTGCACGACGCGCATGGTGCCCCTTCCCACGCCGTGGGGCCAGTGCTCAGTGGGGAGGTTGGGACGGGGTCTGGCGCCCGGGGTGTAGGCCACGCGGGGTCCGGGCCGGTGCAGCCACGGGGAGACCAGCTGTCCTTGCTGGAAACACCGTGTGGCCGGGTGCTGGCAGCTTCCGCTCCCCACGTGGAGCCCGGCGCAGACGGCTGGAGGAGGTCGGCACCCGCGTGGACGTCTCCGTGAGGCCCCGGACACGGGAGCCACACTTCCCTTCCAGGGAGATTGGCCCGTGTCCCCGCCCCGCTGCCTTGCCCTTCCCGTTCTGCAGGGGGACCGGGCTGACCTTGGGTGTGACCTCCGTGCCCCCCGCTCTGCCGCAGCCCCCAGCTCCCCTGCGTCCCCCCCAGGGCCCCAGGCTAGCCGACCAGGCCCTGAGATCGGGACCCCAGAAGCCCCGCGCTTTACGTCAGCTCCCGTTCCCACACCTTCGTCCCCTCCCGTGCGTTTCCTTCCTGCCGGTGGGGGGGTGGGCTCCCCGCAGTCCGCAGCCCCGTCCGGCTGACCTTGCTCCACCTCAGGAATGTGGTTTCTGGCTCCCCCGGCGTTGGCATCGCGCGTGCTGCTGAGACGGTCCGGGCACCGCAGCTGGGTCGCACTGGTGACCGGCGCCGACCGTGAGGCGCAGGCGGCGTCCTGGCGTCCCACTCGCTGGCTCCCCCGGGGGCGTTTCCGGCGTCTCCGGACGACCCGCGCCCGACCCTTTGCCCCAGTGGGTGAAGGTGCCGTGTCTTGGGAGGCGTGTCCTCGGCTGAGCGCGCTGCTGGAGCCGATGGCAGAGCACGAGCCCTGGTGGGGACGGCCAGCGTCTCCCCGCCCACAGATGGCTCCTGTCACGTCTCTGCCCACTTCACTGTTGGGTTTTCTGTCTTTTTCTTTCTAATTTGTGGGATTTGCTCTTTATGAGTTTAAATTGTGTCTTTTGCTGCAGGACGATGTGATGATGCCCCAGAGGGTGAGGCTGCAACTGGACGCTGCTACCCGGCACCCGACAAGCGTGAGTCCTGCGCCCGTCCCCACCCCGTCCCCACACGGTCCCCGCGTTCCCCAGGCCGCCCCCAGTGTGTCCCGGGCCGGGGCGGGCTCGGCAGGTGACCCCGGCCCTCGGGAGAGCTGCTCCGGGGAGGCCAACGTGCACCGGGCACGATTTGCAGGGAGCGCGTGGGACCCAGCGGAGGGCGGGCTCGGCGCCGCTTCTGGAGCCGGGTTGGGCCCGGAGCACCGACTTCCCGCTGCGTCCTCGGCGGCCGCTGCCCGCACGCACCCCCGCACGCACCCCGGGTCTGCCCTCGGGCCCCGAAGGCCCAGGGTCCTGAACCGCAGCCACTTGGGCCGCTGAACGTTACATGTTTTCAGGGAAGCGTGTCCTTGAAATAAGAATAAGTCCGATCAGGTCGGGCCCTCAGCTGTGTCTTGAGAAGCGACTACTCTGCTCCTTGGTCTGGAAGCTTCCGGAAGGGGGCCGTGTGGGAGGCTCACAAGGGCCCCTCGGCCCAGGTCGTGTCCTGGGGACCTGGTGTCGGGGCCGAGGGCAGCGGCCACTAGAGCCCCCCCGACGGCGGGCAGCCCGGCCCCAGTGTCCCCGCAAGCGCCCCCATCGGCCCGGACTCGGGGGGCCGGCTCACACAGCAGCGCCCTTCCCGCCACACCACCCGAGACGCTCCGCGTGAGCCAGGCCGAGCGACACGGGAAGGCAGCCCGTGGCCAGGAGCTACGGCCCCACGGGTGGACCCAGAGGCAGAGGGTGCGGGTCGTCCCGTGAGGAGGGTGTGCAGCCCTGGGCCCGCCCCGCCCGCCGCCCACCTGCGGGGTGTCGTCCGTGCTGTGTCCTTGTTGGGGAGAGAAAAAATGAAAGTATGTCTGGGGGGACTTGGGTTTACATCTGAAAGGAGGACGGAGAGACTGGGCTTCCAGAAGCTTCCTTCCCTGGGCCCGGCAGCTGCAACGGCAGCATCGCAGACAGCACCCCGCTGGCCCCAGGGTGGCCCCGCCAGCTGTCCTTGCTCAGGACCCGGGACCCTGAGCAGCTGTGTGCCTGCGGTGGCCGGGCCCAAGGTGCTGCACTTTGCGGCGGGCGGTGAAGCGCATGACCCCGGGTCGTCAGCGCGGAGACACAGGGCTCAGGTGTGTGCTGGACGGTCCTCTGCGCGCAGGTGCGCCGGCCGCCAAGTTGAGGGGCATAAGGAAGTTGGGAAAACGCCAACTGTCGTCGTGTCTTAATTGTAATGAAAACAACATCGGCTCACACTTTTCTGTATGAAGTCGTAGGTTAGTTTGTCTTGTGGGCCCCGTGATTACATCCCCTGGGGCTCCGTCCCCGCGCTCGGGGGGCCCTGGCTCGCGCGGTGTCCCCACCCCGTCCCCGCACACACGGCCTGGCTCCTGCGTCCGTCTCACTGGCCCAGAGCAAAGGCAGCAGGTTGCCGCGTGGGCCGGGCTCGTGTCCCCGTGAGGCCTGACCTACAGACGTCTTAGCTTGCAGCTGGCGGCTGGCTGCGTCCGCTGCTGATTGTTTGGAAAGAAGGAGATGATGCTGGATGCACGCTTGTCCGCGGCCGTTTACAGGGAGGCCACATGATCTGGAGTGAAGGCCGCGGGTGACACGGTGACGCTTCCACAAGCCCCCCCCCGTTGCCGGCCGACCGCAGAAGTCCCGGGTGTCTCGTGCCGGGGCTCTGGGACGGGCGCGGGATGGGACCCTGGGGGGCTCCTGGTGGGTGCGCAGCTGGGCGTGGGAGGGCAGGGGCTGCCCCGCAGGACCAGCGGGAGCACCATACAGTCGCATGCCTCCCATCACGGCTCCTCCACCGTGGCCCTGGCAGCACTGTGGGGGGGGCGGGGTTTGGTGGTGACCTGGCCATGCCCTGTGAACACCCTTCCTGGGGGGCACCGAGTCCCCATGGGAAGGTGGGTGCTCCTGGCAGGTGCTGCCTCTTCCAGGAGAGGGGCCGAGGGGGCCTGGGGTCTCCGTCTGCACACACAGACTGTGCTCAGTGCACCCACGTCCCACCCGGGGGTAACCGCCACTGTGGGACCCTCTGCCCACAGTAGCCCAGGGCGAGGGCTCGCGGCAGGGCCAACCCACCGGGTTCTGGGTGCGTGTGTCCCAGGTGGCCGCTGTTGGGGAAGAGCACGCGTCCCTCGGCGCCCCCGCACGTGTGAGCGTCGCACCTGCCCAGTGAGCACGGCCTGCTCACGCGTGTCCGTGTCCAGCCTGGGGCCGGCGTGTGCTCAGTGTGTCTGACTCCCCGGTTTCCCAGCGCTGGGTGTGGGCGCGGTGGGAGCTGCTGTGCGACCCTGCGGTGAGCGAGCGCCCGGGGAAGCGGGCTCCCACACACAGTGGGCAGGCCTCCCGTGACCCGTGTCCTGGGCGGTTGCCCTCAGCCTTCAGGAAGGCCGTCACCCCGTGACCCCGGGGCGCCACCTGGGCTGTGGTTCTGCCCCCAGCCGCCTGCGGCGGGAGAACACGACGGCCTAAGATCCTAGTTTCCGTGGCTTCCTGCGACTCTCAGCCCCCGGGACAGTCAGCGAATGCAGGCCGCGTCCCCGTGCATCCTCCGTGCACCCCCATGCAGTCCCCGTGCGTCCCCCATGTGCCTCCGTGCATCCCCGTGCAGCCCCCATAGGTTCCCATGTGATCCCTGTGCACCCCCGTGCACCCCCATGCAGTCTCCGTGCGTCCCCCATGTGCCTCCGTGCATCCCTGTGCGGCCCCGTGCGGCTGGGGGGCAGCGGGAAGGGCCGCGTCTGTCCCCCTGACGGAGCAGGTCAGGTCACGTGCGCCCTCCGATGGCCACGGTGCAGGTTGCACGGACCCCGTGGCAGTGGCCCCCGTGGCAGTGGCCCGGCCGTGTCGCCCTTGGACCAGTCAGCCGTGGTGCCGGGTGTTGGCACGCAGCTTCACAGGGTGTACGCGGCCTGATTCTCCTCCAGTGGCCCTGGGAACTCCCGGGGACCGTCCTGCCTGGGCGACTCCGGGCCACGCAGGAGAACCCGCTGTTCCGTGACGTGTGATCTGCTGGAAAGACGATGCTGGTGGAAACTGAGGGCGGGCACATTGTTACCTGGAGGTGGACCGCGTCACCCCTTACGTGGGAAGAGACGGGACCAAGGACTCGCCGCAGGTGGGACCCGCAGCACCGCCCCCCAAGGTCACTGCCCGCAAGGGCCACGTTGGCCCCGAGGCTGAGCCCGCGCAGTGCCCTCCCCGCCTCACGTCGTCGGGGACGCCCGTTCCACCGGCGGCCTCGCAGGAAGTGGTCCGGGCGCCCGGGCGGCCCACGTGGGGCTCCGTGTGGGACTCTGTGCCCACACTCATGTCCACCGGCAACACCCGGATGAGTGACCTTGCGGGCGGTGACCTTCGGGGTGTCCTCCATGACAGCTCCAGGCCCAGGGCAGTTCCAGGGTGCTGCTCGGCCTGGCACCCTCGTGTCCCCTGCGCCCAGTGGGTGTCCCGGGCTGATCCGATGCGGCGCTGGCGGGTGCGCGTGCACAGGTGTGGGAGCCGCCGCTGACCTTCGGGCTTGTGGTTCCGCAGATCATCGGTTGTCAGGTGAGGAGGGAGCCCCCCGACTCCACGGAGCGGTACACGCGGTGGATTAACCAGCTGGCGCCGGAGCAGCTCCTCACCCAGGTACCCTGCTGGGGGGTCGGGGGCCCTGACGCCTGGGCCTGGGGGGAGGCGGTGTCGGCGGGGGCTGGGGGCCATCCCGGGGCCTGCAGGAGGGAGCCCCCCGGGAGGCACTGCCCCCACCCACGCGGAGGCCCCCACGCAGCAGGTGCGTCTGCATTGGGGTTAACTCGTCACAGTTGGGGACGATGAAGGGAGATCCCATGAACGGCCTTTTATAGGGTCCGGTGGCCGAGGAGCAGAGAAGCTGATTTGCCTTCCTGCTGCTGTAACACTGGTCGGAAGGGGCCGGCGTGTGGCCCGCGCGCCCCTCACGTGGACATCCGCAGGCTTGGGCCGTGGGGCGGGGGGCCATGCCGCTCCCTCCTGCCCCTGGCGGCTTCCCCTCAGTAGAGGACGTCCTTCCGTGTGGGGCAGGGGCGCCTCCTGAGCCCGGCCCCGCGCCGCCTCCTCCCCTGCAGCAGGTGAAGCTGCCCAAGGGCGCAGGCAGCCTCGAGGCGTCACACCTCGTGATCCGGGGCCGCGGACGGGCTGCTGCACACTCGCCTGTGGATGCGTGAGTGTGGCCACAGCCGCAGCAGCCCGCGAGGCCTACGGTCCCTGCTGCCACGCCCTGGTCCTTCCCTGTCGGGGCCCAGCCCGTGGGTTCCACGCGTCAGGGACGTGCTGCCCTTTCACGGACACTGTGTCAGGATACACACGTGTGCGCCTGTCAGGTTTCTCTTAAGATCCCAGCACACTCGGCGGAGAGTTGGAAAGTGCGCTCACGTTCCCAACTGGGGACTTAAAGTCCCTCTTCGGCATGGAAGTTCCCAGCCTCCCGTCGGCCTGCGGGTCCCCCGACCTGGGCCCCGAGGCTCCTGCGACGCGGCTAGGCGCCACCCAGTGCCGCGAGGCCTTGGAAACTGCTCAGCGCCAAGCATCAGAGCGTGGGCTGCGGGGCGGCCCGGCCTGCGTGTCTGGTGCGCGGGGGCCGCGTAAGCCGACGCCGAGGGCGCGGTGGAGATGCAGGGGGCACGTTTTCAGCCCGAGATTCGAGTCCTGATTGCTAACGAGACCTAACAAGTAAGCGTCATCGAAATAATTAAGGCAGGGCCCTCTTACATAGGTTGTCCTTTGTCACGTGCTTGGTCAGCCGAAGGAAGCCGTGTTGCTGGAGCCACTTGTCCGCCGCCGCCGGTGTGGACAGAGCACCGCCCGGGCTTGGGGCTGCCAAGGACTGCGGGGCCGGTGCCGCCGGGGTGACTGGAGACCGTGGAGCCCCCTCCCCGATTCTGACCCGCCCTCGACGCTCACAGACGTACGCGGCTGGAACACACTGGGCTGCACTATTTTTCCACGTTTTCTCATTGAAAGGGAGCGTCGTGCCGCACGTCCATGGGCCGCAGCCGCCCGTGGGGAAGTGGTTCTGAGCAGGTTCCTAAGACGCACCCGGGACAGGAAACCTCCTAACGGCTGCTTCTCCGTCAAACCCAGAAGCCGCGGAGTTTGGATTGAACATCAAAGCTGCTTCTTGTTGCCACGTGGGTGTTAAAATGTCAGGATCCTGGAACGTCTGTTATCTGCCTAGAGAGAGTCTTCCAGCAAATTAGAAATAAGGATAATAAACCACAGGAATCTGGAAGTGAGTCACACAGACTCCACTCTTCTGCATGGAGAAGCGTCCCCGGCGCTTCCTGGTGAGAGGCCGAGGCCTGCGAGCGTCGTTGGATCCTTCCTCCTTTAGCTCCGAGGCTTCTCCCCTGAATAAAACTGAGCTCGTTGTGCCAAGGCTCATCCTGGCTTCGTCGAGGGGCCGCAGCGTCTGCCGGGATCCACTGACGCCTGTGCACCTCCTGCGCCTTCCGGAGGGCGGGCTGGGTGCGCGACCCCGAGCCTCCCGGGAGCCACCTCCTCCCGATGAGGTCTAAGGAACTCGATTATCTGATTTGTAGGGGACACAGCAGAACCAGGAGGACACAAAGTCAAAAGGGAATCGGGGTGAGACCAGGAACTCCTGGGACTTGTCACCGCAGACACCTGCCAGGTGTGCCGCTCTCCCTCAGGTGCACCCAGCCCTGCCTCTGCCCCGGGCACACCTGCGTGCGCGGCCACGCAGGAATGTGGAACCGGGAGAGCTCGGAGGCCCCTGAACCCTGCCCGCCCGTCGCTGGGGAGCCACTGGCCGGTCCAGGCCTGAGTCACGGAGACGCGACCTTGTTTCGGCCGAAGCCTCCCTGGCGAGACCGGGATGGGCACACCGGCTCCCGGCCAGTCCCGTCAGCGGCGTCCTCTGCGGGTGAAGTTTCGTTGTCCGCCGCCACCGGAGTGTTCACGGTCGCCGCCGTTTTGCACATGGTGGCCGCACCGAGCAGCTGTGGCCCGAGAGACCTGAAACCTTAGTATGTGGCTCTTTGGAGAAAAGCCTGCGTCCCGGGCGCCCCTGCAGCGGCCACCGGCAGGTGGGGGGCTGAGCACCTGGAGCCCCTGAGGGCCGCGCGGGAGCAGGTGGGAGTTTTCCCTCGGGAGGCCCTGCCCCTGGACGGCTCGGGAGGGCGCTACCCGCTCCCCCGCCCGCCCTTTCAGGAAGAGCACGTTGATCCTCAGTTCCCAGCTCCACGTACCTTGCGTGGCGACGTGGCGGCCAGGACCTGCCCCAGCTGTGGGTGGTGCCAGGGCGGGGCACCCAGGTGGTCACAGAGCTCCCGGGGCAGCAAGAGGCTGGAGCAGGTGTCCCCGAGTCGCCCGCAGCCGGAGGGAGACGGGTCCACGAGGGCACGGCCTTCGCTCCACGAGGACGTGCACCTGCAGACACCCTGCCTGGCCCCCGCTGCGGTCCTCGTCTGGGGATTCGGGGACCCGCGGGTGTCGCCATCCCCGGGCTCCAGGGCGAACGTGAACCATTTGCCGGGGACTCAGGTGTGGAGTCCGGAGAGGATGGCATGTGGGCCCTCGGGAGAATCAGGGAGATGTCCTCGTCACTCACGTGCAGTCACGCGGTCAGGGCGCTGGCACCTGGAGGGCAGCCGGCATCCTCCGTGCTCAGGTGTGTGACACCTTCAGAGTCTAGAAGCCAAGAAACGGTGCGTCTCAGGTGAGGGGATCCCGGGCCTTGGATGAGGAAGGAATAGACATCGGGGGCAAGACCAAGGGCCATGGGCCGTGTGGCCTGGATTTGGGGACAACTGGCTGCTTCTGACGGGACCGAAGGAGACGCGCCTTCCTCACTCGCTTCACTCCGTCGTCACGTCGGGGAACTGTGGCCCCTGGACCCGGGGCCCCTCCCAGGCCCCGGCCCCCTGCTCGCTGCGCCCGGGGTGTGGACCAGGCGGGGTCGTCGTGAGCGTCCCAGCCCTGCTGTGCAAAACCCCAAATATTTCTTTTTCCCAGAACTAGCTTAAGGAGGGTCATTGTTCTTATTTCCTTAAAAGAAAAGCACCTCCTGATTTAGGGAAAACGGAGGGGACCTCGTTAAAGCGGCGTCTTCCCCACGCACCCGTGTTAGCTGAAAGCCCTTCCTACGAGGCTTTTAGGGCGTTAGGAGGGGGCTAGGCGGTGCCAAGGCCAAGCCCGTCCCCCAAGGGCACAACCCAGCCACGCGGGGAGCACCCGAGACGTCCCCACACGCACTCCACACCCAACTCGGACTGAGCAGGTTCGGCAGGACACCAGCTCCCGGGGCGGGACGGAGGGGTGCGGCCCCAGACCCAGGAGCCCCCGGCCACCTGCGCCCCGCAGCTGTAGGGCACACAGGCTGGGGTGAAGGGCGTCTCGGGCCCTCGGACCAACGTAAGCATGGCCAGACACCCCCGAGGCCTCTGCCTGGTGCCCGCGGGGTCGGGTGGGGGGCCGAGAAGGCAGACCAGCCTGACGCTGTAAGGAGTCCCTGGAAGGGGCACCTGCCCTCGGCCCAGGTCATGACCCCGGGTCCTGGACGGAGCCTGCCTCTCGCTCGGCCGCTCACAAAGAAGCAGAATCTTAAAAAAGAAGAAATCAAGAGAAACCTGCTGGAGTTGTGCGGAGTCTCGTGTCCCAGGAGTCCGCGGACTCGGCTGTCACCTCCAGGCCTCCCTCTGGCCTCCTACCCGCAGGGTCGTGCCCTGGGCACCGTGAACCCGTTGTCCCTGTTCGCCCCGACCTGGAACAAGGTGCCCTTTGGCCCCAGCTCCGGGTCTGCCTAGCGCGGCGTCGGTTGGGGCGCAGAGGGCGCAGCGGGAAGGCGTTGCCTCCACCCGGTGGGGCCCTCGGGGCCTCGGTGGGCTCGTGCGCTCACGGAGAGCTGTGGGCTTTTGTCGGCCGTGTGGGGCCCGTCCTTGTCCTGTGAATGCGGCCTCCGGCGACCGGTGCCGTGTCCCTCACGACCCTGTGGTCCCTGGTCGCGGCGTGGGCCCCAGGATGACGGGCTCCGTTCACAGGGTTTCTGCACTACTTTCACAAGGGCCCTTGGTGTGTGGTTTTGTGACGGGACAGGCTGTGGGGTCGGGGTGTGTTGCCCGCGGGATGACTCTGAGGGTCTGACATCCCGGGGCTTTGCCGGCGTGCGCTCCACCCGGGCGCTCCTTCCTGGCGGGCCGTGGGTTTGAGTTTTTCTGTCTAAACCATCATTTTGGCCTCGGAGAGATCCGTCGCGTCGGTTTCTTCGGTCACTTCACAGCTCGCGTCCTTCGAGGGCCCCGTCCCTCGCATCTGCGCTTTTCACGTCGGGTCCGTTTCTCTGGTCTTGATGCGAAGCTGCGTGTGTGTCTGTTCCCACGTGGACGTGACCGGCACGTGGGCAGGGCCCCCGCGGGCAGCGGGCTGCAGGCCGACCTTGCCCGTCTCTCTTGCTCCTAGGTGTTCACTTCCCACGGCCCCACTGTCGTCATGCCCACCTGGTTCTGCTCTCGCGCTTGGTTCTCCCATGTGGGCCCATTTGACGAGGGCGGGCAGGTAAGCGTGGGCCCTCGTGGTCCTGTCCTCCGGGGTTGGGGCTCCGGGGGGGGGAGGGCCGTCTGAGGAGCCTCCCGGCGCCTGTCCTGCTGGCGGGACGGGGCGCCCACCCGCGGCCTGCGACCCCGGCACAGCCCGGGATTTCCGCGTGGGACTGCCAGTGCCCGGGGCATCCCCGCCTGACTCACACGGGCCCTCTGTCCACACGGGGCCGGCTCGTCATCCGGGCCCCGTCCTGCCCGTGGCCCCACCTGGGGGGTCTGCCCCAACGTGGGGACCTGGCCTCACCCCTCTCCCTGCCCCTGCAGCCGGACTGTGAAAGCGCCTACAGTCAAGTAATAAAAGGGAATCTTCGGGTTGGCTTGTTTTCCCTTAAACTTCCCTCAAGTTTGGCTTTGGGGACGTGGGGTCTGGTCCCTGTGACGGGAGCCGGTGCCATCAGACTTCCCTGTTGACCGTGGATGCGCCCCCCGCTGCCAGCCCGAGGGCAGGGCGAGCGGACACGGCTGCCAGGGGGTCTGGGCCGCAGGCTCTTGGGGGCCCGGGGACCCCACTGCCGCCCTGGGGGCTCATCTGCGCGGGACCAGCCCCGGCCCAGCCCCCCACGCTGGCCCATGTCCCCCGCGGCCACCCACGCAGCCTCTGGGCCCAGGGCCATTCTCACATGGGCGCCCAAGGGCCCAGCCGGCGGCGTCTGCACCGGGACACAAATGGGGGCTGCTCCACAGGGTCCCCGCAGCCCTGCTGCCCGCCCTTGTGTCCCCAGGGTTGGCCCGGGCCGGGAGCATGTGTGGCACCGTGTGTGGCTGCAGCTCGTGGACGGGCGCTCGCCCCTGCTCGTGGGAGCCCGGGCACCCTGTCACGGAGGGGCGCTGCCGCCTGATTCTAGGGGTTGGGCAGCCGCTCTGCTCCTGTTCCTGCCCCTCATTCCTAAGTGGAGAGAACTTGACCTCGTGGGCCCGACCTCAGCTCCCTGGGGGCAGTAGCACAGAGGCAGGAGCGACGGGGGCGGGCCCAGGCGCCCCAGCACATCCCTCCACAGCTGCCGCACACGTGCTCTGTTGCTGCTGCTGCTGAGCCCAGCACCTTCCCCAGAACGAGCCCAGAAATGGTCGTGAGGTCCCGAGGTCCTGAGGTCCTGGGACAGAAAGGCCTGACCCGACCTAGGTCACAGCTGAGCCTCAGCGCCCGAACATCAGGCCTCGTAGCTCAGAGTGATTCTTCCTGGAGAGGCGGCACCTGCCGCAGGGAACCTCGTCCGTCCCCTCGTGGGTCAGGGACCCCCTGGGACCCCAGGACCACCCCAGGGATGGGAAGTGCTCCCTGGTCCTTGGTGCCATCCCCAGGAAATGGGGAGCTGACGACACTCGGGGGCTGTGCTCTGAGGGGACGCTGACACCCGACGGCTGGGCACGGGCTGGGGGCCTGGTCCCCGGGGATTGTCCGTGGGCCCCCGTGAGAAGGAAAGTGCCCCCAGGGTCGGGAGTGGAGGGTAGGTGACCCGAGGTGGGGGGGCAGAGGAGGTGGGGAGGTCTAGGAGGTGGGGGGGGCAGGGGAGGTCGGGGCGGGGTGCAGGGGAGCACCAGTGCCCCAGGAGCTGGGGGGTGCGGACCACACAGATGCTCCCACGGGCGGTTCCCTCTCCCACCGGGGAGGCCACCCCCCAGCAGCCAAGCTCCCCGTGTCTGTGGTCTGCCGTGGCCGAGAGTTTGCATGCTTTGTGCTGATGGGCTGGTGTCTCGAGGGCCCGGGTGCTTTGTCCCCATCCAGGGCTGGGTGAGTGGAGCTCAGGGTGTCGCCGCTCCGTCAGGGGCCGCGCAGGCGCCTCGTCCCCTCCCCTTGCCGGGTCCCCTCTCCTGAGGACGGGCAGGGCCTGCGGCCTCCGACCCGGTCCATCCGCGTTGCCCGCCGCACTGCGAGCCGCACCCACCCCCGGGATGGAAGGTTCTGGATTTCTCCCCTTAAACACCCTCCCCCCCCCGTGGCTCTTCGGACTCCTGCTCCCAGGGCCGCGTGCAGCGGCACCCTCCCTCGCTTCCCCCATGTGCCCTCCTGGTTTCCACTGCCGTGGGGAGGACACGCGCCCAGGTCCCTGGCCCTGGGCTCCTGGTCTCGGCCTGAGCATCCCGAACACCCTCCTGCCTCGGGGCCGGGTGCGCGGTCCCTCGGCCGGCGGCTCCGGGGACTTGTCTCTGTTGGGAGAACCGAACCGGCCCACGGGGTCGCTCGCCGCTGGGCAGCTCAGGGCGTGGGGTCCACCTGCGTGACTCTGGGACACGGACGCGGCGGCTGGTGCGCCCCGACCTGGGCTCAGCGTTCTCTCCGGCTTTTACGGTTCTCAGTATAGGATTTCCGTTTTTTGCTCATTTTATTGCATTTTTTTTCCATGTCTTTTATCAAGTTTTTATTCAAACGCATGCTCCCTTGAGGACCTGGTAATAGGATCCTCGCTTCTCGCGTGATTTATCTCGTCCTCCTGGGTCTTCCCTTCTACGGACTGGACTGGCTCGGGAGCAGGTCCCGAGGTCCTGGGGCGGGGAGCCGGCCCGCCCGGCAGCCGGACGTGCAGGCAGCGGGGCCGCGAGCACCGCCCTGACACCTCCGCTCACTGGCGCTAGGAGCGTCGAGGCAGCAGACCCCGTGTCTGGCTGCCACCCCGACTGGTGGCGGGGGCGGGCCCCACCCAGGGACCCAGGGACCCAGGAGAAGGCGGGCACCCCGCGGGCAGGGAGCACCGTGTCTCGGGTTGGAGGGCGATGCTGGGGGCTGTCGCCCGCCACCCGCCTGTGCGTCACCCTGGGACACCCACACGTGCGCTGGAAGCTTGCGCGAGGCCGGCCATGGCGCCCACGTCCAGGCCTGGGTCAGCGCACGCGGGGAGCGGGACTCGGCAACTTGGGCTGTGAGCGAAGTCGCCGGCGCGGCTGACGCTGCTGCTGTCCCTGCCGCTGTCCCTGCAGGGTGTGCCCGAGGACCTGCTGCTCTTCTACAACCACCTGCGAAAGGGCGGCGGGGTCGTGCGTGTGGACCAGAGCCTCGTCCTCTACCGCTACCACCCGGACGCTGCCACGCACTCCGTCCTCGAGTACGTAGCCCCAGGGCTCCAGACACGTGCGGGGGCGGCGAGGCGCAGGGCCCGGGACCCGGGGTTGGTGGGGCAGGTCCCACCTCGGGGCAGGACGTCTGGGAGCGTCACGGGGCCGGTGGCCTTCGTGGGAGGAGGCGTCTCGGGGCCTGTGGACAGGGGTCTCCGGGGTGACCTCGCCTCCCGCGCCCCTCTGGGTTCGTGGCCTGCCCGCTGCCTCTGCTCCTCTCCACCTGCGCGCCCCGTGTCCCCGCAGCCCACCTGCCCCGGGCGCCGCTGGCTGACGTGGGAGCCGCAGGAAGGGCTGGTTGACGGTCACCGGTGCAGCCGCGCGTCCCGTGCTGCGCTGAGCGCGGAGGGCCCTGAAGCCACAGCCCCACGCAGGGGCTCCCGCGTCGGAGGCGGCGCTCGCTGGGCCTCCCTGGAGGGTGGGCTCCTGGGGGCGGCCCGTGCGCCGGGGGCAGGGATCTGTGCCGCGCGTGGGGCCCGACTGACAGGAGGCCCGTGGACGTCTGCGTGGGTCTTGTCGAGTGTTGAAGTTCAACTTCGTTCCCAGCTTCCAGCGCAGGAACTTGGTTTTGGGTTTTTCCGCTGAATCTGAACTTTTCCATGACAGCTTGAGTGCAGCATCGTGGTTTGGGGCTGGACTCGGGGTGGTTTGCGCCGTGGGGTCAGGGTCATGTCCAGGAGGCGGCCACGGCCGCGTGCGTGTATCTCACGGGTGTCTGGGCACGACCAGAACTGCACGGACGGGGACAGACGGACACCACATGGGAGGGTCCCAGGGGGAGGCCTGGAGCCGCCTGCCACCCGGGACCGCGCGTGTAGTCCACTCGCCTGTGGGATGCGTCCTGGTGCGAGACGAACCAACTCCAGGTACGTTTCCAAGGACTGGAATCCTCCACGGTGTGTTTTCTAACCACGTGGGATTAAAACAGAAATCATTAACACGTCGCAAAAATGCAAAATATTTGGAAAATAAGCAATCCGGGGAAAAAAATCACAAAGGAAATCAGGAAAAAAATGTATTTTAATGAAATTGTCAAAATTAGTGGAATTCACTGAAGCCCCCAGTCGACACACTTGAACAACTGGGAAACACAGAACCACGTATGATGGCATCAAAAATAAAACACGGGGGTGTGTGTGTCCTCTGCAAAGTACAAGAAATTCAAGGAAACCCGTCACGGGGATGGAGGGACGCCACCGTCCTGGGCCGAGGCCTCGGCGACCTGAGATCGCTCTCCCCAAAGCGCTGGGCGTTGGTCTCGGTACACGACCCACCGGCATTTTTGCGGAAACTACCGGATTCTAAGATTCACATGGAAAATTAGAGGAGCCAGGATGGACCCAAGAACCTTGACAGGAGCAAAAGGCCAGGTGTGGCCACGAGCCCGGCGACCGGGAGGCCAGGGACACGCGGGACGTGGTGCGGGAGGCAGATTTTTAACAAAGTTGGTGAAGGCCGCCGATGGAAGGAGGAGCCTGGGGGCGGCTGGGGGCGACGCTCCTACGGGGACCCCGTGACCTCACAGCCCCACTCGAGCGCGGGACACCCCTGACCGTTGGTGAACGGAGGCGGCGGCTTCACCAGGACCCGAAGCCTCGACTCAGAAACGCCGGGAGGCCCGGGAGGCACACGCGGACAAGGGGGGTGCTGGCGGCCGCGTGAACGGGAACCGTGGGCCGCACACGCCGGGCAGGCGCCCAGGACCCAGGATGGCGTCCCCACGGCAGGGAAGGGCGTCAACAGCAACCTCACACGACGACGTGGGCCCGAAGTACTGCAGCCGCCCGTAAGTAAGCTGGCCCGTGACCCCCTCGGTGACCCGGCAGCTCACGAGTGGCGGCGGTGACGGAGCGCCTGGGCCCCAAGGGGGTCCCTGCTGCCCACGGGCTGCGGCCTGCGGGGCTCCTGTGCCCCCGGCCGGCACTGGGTGAGGGGCTGTGACCCGCAGGGACCAGCCCGCGGGCTCCCGTCACACGGCTTCCGCAGCAGGGGTGACTGCGCCACAAGGATGGGCCTACCCGTGCGCCCAGACTCCTGCTCCGACCCCACGGCCCTCAGCACGGTGGCGCCCGCAATGGGCCACCCCAGCCACGCGGACGGAGGCCCCCTCCTTGCCCTGACCTGGTTCTTGGTGCCTCCACCGCGGGCGGCACCTGCCTGAGGCCTGGCATCCCGACACCTCCTCCCTGGACGCCGCGCCTCTGCTGCGCCTCTCGGTGGCCCTGCCTGTGCGACCTCAGGTGGTGCGTCTCTGGAGCGTCGCCACAGCCACCCCCGTCCTGGCCCGGGAGCCCCCATGGAGGCCGCTGCTGCCCCAGCGCATGAGATGTGGGGGGACGCCTCCCGCTGGAGGAGCGCAGGGGGCGCGGCAGGACGCAGGCAGGACGCAGGCAGGACGGCGGGAGCACCCTGGGGCCGCTTCTAAACTGCAGGGGTGTCCAGAGCAGAGGCCATGTCAGCGACTCGGGCGCAGCCTGCGTGGGCCCGGCGGCACCCTGGGCTCCTGGGGTTGGGCCGTCCATGCAGCAGGCGGTGGCCACGCCCTCGGGTCTGTGTCTCACCGCGAGGAGCCCTGGCTGCTGGAGGAGGGGGGACGCGCTGGCGGAGCTGCAGGGGGACAGGAGGCCATGGCGGGAGCACCTGTGCCCCGCCAGCCATGGCCCCACGCACACTCAAGGCCCTTGCGCCCTTCGCGTGCCCTCCAGTGCCCCGTGCCCTCCTGCGCACCCTCCCGCATCCCCTGCCTTGTCCCCTGTCGTGGACGTTGCCTGGCTGCATGGGCCTGGCCGCGAGGACTGGGAGCACAGGCCCCCCACTGGGCAGCGCTCCTCGGCAGCCCCGACGTGCTCAGACCGCCTGCGCCCCGCGTCCACGGAGCTCGGGTGCCCTGCCAGGCCCGAGCCCCGGAGGCTCCCCGACACCCCAAGAAAGGCCCGCCTGGCAGCGGCTGGGAGCGGGGACGATGGTGCCACCCTGACAGGTTCCACGCAGCCACGTGGGGCCTGACTCCCACCCTGTGTGCGCGGGAGCGGGGCCCCGAGGCAGCTCAGCGAGCCCCCGACACCAGCAGCTGCGTCTCCCCAGGTCCCTTGGTCTGCGTCAGGCGTGGGAACATCCCCGGGGCGGGTGAGGCCGTATGACCCGGCCGGGTCGTGCCCCGCGGTGCCCGGGGCTGGGGGGGCCCCCGTGTGCAGCCGACAGAGGCCCCCACCCCCGCTGCTCCCCCAGGACGACCATCTGGACGCACCGAGTCCGGTTCCTGGAGGAGCGTGTCCTGCCGCGCTGGGCCGCCTTCACCATCTGGAACGCGGGCCGCCAGGGGCGCCGGCTGTACCGCAACCTCTCGGCGGGGGCGCGGCGCAAGGTGGGTCCCCCCGTCCCCCCACCCTCTGCCCTGGCCCCCCACCCTGTCCCCCTGCCCCCTCCCCCCCAGCTCCCGCCCTCCGCTCCTCCCCCAGGTGGTGGCCTTCTGTGACGTGGACGAGAACAAGATCAGGAAGGGCTTCTACTGCTACGAGGACTCCGAGGTGTGCGCCCGCCCGGTGGCCTCGGCCCCACAGGGTCGCCCGGAGCCCCCCCTCCCTCCGGGATGGACCCTGCCTGGCAGGGGTGACCCCGGGCCCCTGGGAGCTGGGGGCCGTCGGCGCAGGCCCGCACCCAGCGCCCCTCTCCCCTCAGGAGGCGCCTAAGCCACGGGTCCCGATCCTGCACTTCCGAGCCGCCCGGCCGCCCTTCGTCATCTGCGTGAAGCTGGTACGTGCCCGCGCGCCCGGGGTCAACGTCGCTGCCCAGGCCCCGCCCGGGGTGCGGCCTCCTGAGTGCTGGGCTGGAGGGGAGGGGCCGTGGCCTCACGGGGCGCCTGGGATGTTGGGGCGTGCGGTGCCTGCAGACAGAGGCTGCGTTTCCATAAAAACGCTTTTCGGGAACTTACGACGTGCAGCCCGGCAGAGGCTGCAGCCGAGCCAAGGGGCTGCTGTGAGGAGCCCCCGACCGAGCCCCGGGCTGCCCCCCATCCCCCCCCCCCCGGCTTCCCCCTTCCCTTGGGGTCACGGGGCCCAGGCGCTGGGCTGCACGCAGCTCCGTCGGGCTCACACGAGCTCGGGAACCCCGGGGCCTGCCTGCACCCAGCTGACGTCCTTGGTGGCGACCACTGGCCGTGGCCCCGGTGACAGGGAGCCGCGTGCGGGTCCACATGCACGTTTGCCCAGCACGGGAGGTGGTGCCGGGGTAACCGGCCCATTCCCACGACGGCTGCAGCGTCTCGTGCTCCTCCCCGTTGTCACGGCCACCCCGTGCACCACGGGCCCTCGCGGCCAGGCTCTGCGTGTGCCCGACCTCTGGTGGCGCGGGGTCTCCGTGTGCAGACGTGGCCACGCGTGTCCGTTCTGCGCGAGTCCTGGACGCGGCCCCGTCGGGTGGGTGTGCACGCGTGTCCACCCGCGGCTTCCCTCTGCTGCGCTTGGACGCACACAAGTGCCATGATCACCCGTGCGCCCGGCTCAGCTGGGTTCTGGTGCCGCCGCTGGGCCCCGAGGGTGGGGGGAGGAGGCTGCGCCCCCAGCTGCCTCCCCCTCCGTGGTGGCTGCCCCATGACCCCACAGATGCCCCCCCGCCCTGGACCCCCCTGAGGTTCGGTTCTGCGGGGGCTGACCCCGTGTCAGCACGGCCTCGTGATACGCGCCGCACACCCCCGCGCACGCCGTTGTTTTAGATTTTTAAATCTCCTTGGAGGGAAATGGCGGCCGCAGGCCCCTCCCCCCAGCAGGGAGCCCGACCCCCCGACCCCACGACCCCGGGGCACCACCGCCTGAGCCACCGCGCACCCTCAGTGTCTGGCTCGGGCGCTGCCCGAATCGCTGCCGGCCGCGTGTCCTCACACATGCAGGGTCCCGCTGGCTACCCCCGGGCCTCCCCGCGTGCGCCGGCAGCCTCCGGGGTTTCTGGAAGGAGCAGCCTGAAGCCGCGGTGAGCAGGGCTCGGCCGGGGAAGGCGCCGCTGCTCTAGGAGGAGCCTCACCCCTGCACCAGCGACCCACAGCGGTTGGGGCGACGCGCTCTGCGGGGGGAGCCCCTACCCCAGGCCCCCACGCAGCACAGGCCTGCGTCCCCACCCCCGTGTCCCCGCAGAGGCACCCCGCACCGGTTTCTGGCATATTATGCTGCAGTGAACCCAGGCGTGCGCGGGTTTGGGGCCAACGACAGCGTGTCACACGTACCCTCCCCGTGTCCTGCGGCTTTTACACAACATGCCTCACGGCGTATTCCACATACGCCCTGGGCCACGGGACCCCGCCGTCGTCTTTTAATTGAGCAAGAAGCCGAGCAGCGGCATGCCCCCGGCCTGTGTCCCCCTATGTCCTGTGTCCCCGTGCGGCCACCCTGGGTCCATGTCCCCGTCCCCGTATCCCGTCCCCATGTGGTGTCCCCACCTGTGTCCGTGTTCCCATCTCCATGCCCCATGTCCCTCTCATTTCTGTCCTTATCTGTCCCCGTGTCATGTCCATGACACGTCCCCTTCCCCGTGTGGCAGGTCCCCATTTGTCTCCATGCTCCATGTCCACGTGTCCCCATCTCCATTTGTGCTCCTGTGTCCTTGTCCCCATCTGTCGCCGTTCTCACACAGCATGTTCTCATCCCTATGTCTGTGTCCCCATGCGGTGTGTCCCCATCCCTGTGGGGCATGTCCCTGGAGCACAAATGGGCCAAGGAAGAGGAGGGCGGGGTCCGTGGACATCTCTGAGTCGGGGTCAGGCCCCTGCAGAGGGGACAGGGTGTCATGGGGACCCTAGGATGAGGCACGGGCAGGAAGCCAGTGTGCCCTGGACAAAGGGGTGACGCAGAGCTGCCAGTGGGGACGCTTCCTCCCCTTAGCTCCTGAGGGAGGGGAGGGTCAGCTGCCTTCTGCAGGGAGGGATCTGGTGGGGGTGGGGGGTAGTGTCTGTCTCAGAGGCCCCCCTCACCGTGGAGGCCTCCGGCCACGTCCCCTGCCTGTCTCAGCCCCTCCCCTCAGCAGGGAGGTCCTGCCACACCCAGCTGACGTGCTGTTCCCCCCACAGGACCTCACCAGGGGCGAGTTCGAGGCCAACCTGCGGTCGCTACACCTGCAGGAGGGCCGGGACTTCCTTCACTTCAGCTGACGGCTGCGGGCAGCAGCTCCCAGGTGCATGGGTCGCCCGGGTGGGGGGGGGGGGGGGGGTCCTGTGGCCTGAGGGCACGTGCAGCCCCGCCTCCTCGTGGGGCTGGCCCTTCCCCCGGGGGTGGGTCCATGTCTCACTGGGAAGTGGTCCCCGTGCGCCAGTGTGACCGCACAGTGGCGACCACCCCGGCGTCCCCGGCAGGTTGTGCCTGTCACACCAGGAGCCGTCTGCCCGCGCTGCTGAGGGACACGTGTGCCGCGAGGCTGCGGCCCCCCTGGGGGTGTTGGACCCTGTGGGTCTCGGCCGCCCGCGGTTCCTGGGTGCGCTCGCTGCATGAGCGCTTGGTTTCCTGCAGCCAAGGCCCAGGTGCTGCCCCGCGGGCGCCATCTCCCCACCATCTCCCGCCTGCCGTCCCGTGGGACCCCGCCACCCGAGGCTCTCTGGCTGGCCTCCATCTAAAACGAGAGCTCCCTACTCCTTTTTGGGAGGGAAGCAAGTTTGAATGCTTGAACGGAATGAAAGTCGTTAATCCACGGCGCCCTCAGTCCGAGGAGCCGGGCAGCAGGCGACCCCACGGGGGGTCAGTGCTCCCACCAGGGCGGCCAGGCCCCAGCAGCCCCCCCCCGCCCCCGCGGTCACACACACCAGTGTCAGACACGGAGACACAGAACTGCTCGGGACATGGTTTTATGGACGGGGTTCCCACGGACGTGAAGACAAAGCACCAACACCCCAGACACGGGAAGAAGAGCTGCTGCTCAGGTGGGGCCACCTCCGGGCCCGGGGCCACCTCCAGTGGTCAGGTGTGCTGACCAGCGTCGGTCTCCTCCGCCCCCTGGGCAGCAGGGGCTCAGCCGGTGCCAGGCTGTGGGTGACACAGCACAGGGTCAGGCCACGGGTGCCCAGGACCCCGTGGCTGCCACAGTCCCGTCCTCAGCTCCCCACCTTCATCCCCCCGTGCGGGACTGACAACAGGTTAGCAGCATGCTCACCTGGAGCCATCACTGCCCTTGGCCCACCAACCCCCGTGTCACCCGTGGGCCCGAGAGAAAGGTGGACGTGGCTGCCACCCCGGAGCAGAAGCAGGGAAACCACCGCGGCCTCAGCTGCAGTTGCAGTGCACGCAGCAATGCCATGGAAGGGTGATCTCACCGGGCACCTGGGACCCTGGGGCGACCGTCCAGGGAGACGGTGACGGTGGAAACCAGGTCAGGTGGGAGGAGCGAGCTCGGCCGCCGCCAGCTCCACTGAGGGCCGGCAGCGCGGGATGGCCACCCCCCCAGGCAGAGGGCCTGTCCTGGCTGTTGTGCCCACGGGACACCGGGTGCTGCCTGCTGCACGAGGGATGTGGGAGCCCAAGCAGCCCGCGAGGGGCCCGCGAGGACCACAGCGCCCCAGACGCCAGCTCAGGATGAGCGCCCGTGGGAGCCGCGCAAGGGGGGCCCCGGAGTCCTGGCGTGGCCGAGGCCTGTGGTTACCTTAGGGACCAGCTGCGGTCGGGGCACGCCGAGGAGGTCACATAGGTGGTTCCGCTGGGCTCTCACGACTGGGAGCTCCGCGTCCCTGGGGGGGGGGGGGGGGGGGGAGGAGCAGCTTCAGCCGCGGGGCGCTCGGTGTGTGTGTCCAGCCTCCTGCAAGCCCCGCGCTCAGGCTGCCGGGGTGCAGACCCCAGGAGCCCAGCTTAGGAGTCCAGGGGGAGAGCACGGGGCGAGCCCCCGCGGTGGGTGCTGCAGGCCCTGCTCCTCCTCAGGAAACTGGAGGCGGGCGACCCATGGAGGTGGGCCGGGCAGGTTTTAAAGTTTTACTGTACTTGGAAAGCTGTTTATCATTTTCACTAAAAATAAAGATTAAATTTCATTTTAGAATAAAAAAAAAAATACCAGCATCTTAAAATCATCCGGAACTTTTTTCAACAGAAGAACAAGGTGGGGAGGAGCAGGGCCGCAGCGCCGGGTGCCCGTGTGTCTGTGACACTGAGCTCGGGGCCGCGCTGTCCAGGCCCTGGGGACGTGGCCAGTCCCAGCCTTGAGGGACCCCCAAGACGGGAGGGAGCCGGGTCTCCGGGTCGGGGACACCTCGTCCACTTTGACGCGTGGATGCGGCCACGCGGGCCTTTCCACCACAGCCGAGCCGAGGCCCACGGGCCGCCTCCCAGAGCCCAGTGCCTGGCACCTGCAGGGGGTCCAGTGCTACACACCCTCTGCTCTTGGAGGCCAGGGCGCCAGGTGCACCCCCGCAGAGGCTCAACCACCTCCCAGGCCGCGACCCCACGACCCCACAGCTCCCAGAGCCCCCGGCGCGGAGTCCACCGAAGTGAACCAGTAGTGGCCAGGACACCGCCCCTGCGCGTCTCCCCAGCCAGACGGGTACAAGCGGGCACCTGTGGGCGGACGCTGCAGGTCCTCAGGCGGGGGCGGGCTCAGGCAGGGGTGGGGCTCGGGCGGGGGCGGGGTTCTGCAATCCTGGGGAAGGCGGGAAGGGCCCTCGCACTCACCAGGCCGTGGCGCCCAGCACAGCCATGACCTCCTCCAGGACGCCGTCAGCCAGGAAGTCCCCGTAGGTGAGCAGCATCTCGTACACCTGGCTCGCCGTGCTCTTCCGGATCTGGGCAGGGCAGGGCAGGGCGGGTCAGTGGCGGGGCCTGGCTGGGGCGGGGCCAGGAGGGGCACCTGACGCTGCTCACACCCACCGCGCAAGCTGCTCGGGGAGCGGGCCTGGGGTCCGACCCCACCTGGCCGGGCGCCACACGGCCGCCTCACGGGGAGAAGCCAAGCCACCCCACGCTGCCCGCACAGCTGCCCGCCGAGCTCCGGGCCCCAGCGCAGAGTGCGGTCAGCAGGCAGGGCAGCCTGAGCCAGAGGACGCCCTCAGCCAGCAGAACCCGGCCTCTGGGCGGCTCAGGCACCTGCCCGGCCTGGCGTGCCCACCCCACCCCCCACCTGGGGCGGCCACACACTCACCACAGGGAACGGGTGGCACAGCAGGAGGCACAACTGCAGGAGGACCTTCCTCCTCACGTCCCCCGGGAACTGTACCATCCCACAGAACCTGCGGGTGACAGGCGGGGAGCGGCTGGCCGTCAGCACCCACCCTGGCTGCCCGACGCTGCGGCCCAGGTCCCCCCAACAGGCCCGGCTGCCGACCAGTGAGCCCCAGTGTGTCCCGCCTGAACTTACACAGCAATGCCCGACCGCAGCTTCTGCACATCCTTGGATTTCCTGGTCTCCTCCTTACAGAGCGCCAGTAGCTTCACGCCGAACGGGTGGCTGCAAGGGAAGCACATGGTGCCGGCGGCGAGCCTGCTGCGAGCTCGAGCGCCCACGGACCTGCACACCTTCCCCAACCAGCGGGAGGGCCCTGAGGACCAGAGCCGGGCGCACCCCGACCCCCGCCCGCGGCGGGCACAGCGAGGGCAGGCTCCACCCAGATCCAAGGAAGGACTCGGCTTGGAATCAGGCGCAGCCCCTGGACACACGTGGACGCACGTCCCCCTCCATGCCGCACCGCCAGGGACAGCAGGGGGCCAACCAGCAAGGGTCCCCACGACACAGGCTCCTGCATGCCACTGTTGCCCCGAGGGCCCCGCCGCCCATGACCTCTTCCTTGTTCTCAGGGAGAGTGGCACCCCCACCCACCCCGTCCAGGTCCCTGTCACCCACAGGGGTCCAGCCCCCTCCCCCCGCAGGCTTCTCCCCACAGCTCCCTGCCTGTTCGGGACCAAGTGACCACCGTGTCCTCCACCCACATGACCCCTTGGCTCACACCACCCAGGCCCTGTGTCCCCTCTGCTCCCTGTCCTAAAGGAGGGACCCCCCACAGCTCCACCAGGGGCCCCTTCTTGTCCACAGCCACTCCCATGCTGGCCTCCAGGGTTCACACACCACCCTCTGGGGCTTCCCTGGGGTTCCAGCCTCTAGGTCCATCTCCTCTGGGATCTAATGAGCATCTCAGGCCAAGCGTTTATGCTCCAGGCTGAACCCCTGTGCCCCCGACTCCACACAAAGCCCACTGAATACCCCACGTGAAGGTATTACCAAGTGGGACCTCAGAAGCACGTAGGCCATGAGACTGAGACTGAGTCCCCACGATGCCCTGAGTGCCTTCAGGGCAACAGACGCATGAGGTGGCCGCCCTCTGCTGTGCGAACAGTGGAAGGTCCCTCAGCAAACCAGGCCTGGGTCGCTGGCACCCTGACCTCCTGCCTCCAGGACCTGCTGCGCAAGCCGCTCTGTGCCATTCCTCGCGGAGCCTGAGCTGCCCGCGTCCGCCCCTCCCTCCCGGCCGCCCTCCCGGCCTGGGGACAACCCCACCCTCCCGCCGCCATCTGGAACACAGTGGCTGACAGCTACTTGCACTGGGAGCCACGCGCCCCATTTCTCCGCTGCCACCTCTCCGGCGGCAGCACCTCCCCACCTGGACCCCAAGGCCCTTCTGCATGCGGCAGGTGGGATGCCCACTGCCTCCACTCCCAGGGGGGAGTCCAGCACCAGGCGTGCACCGCCTCAGCACCAGGGCGGACCGACCACCAGAGGACCTGAGCATGCTGTCCCCAGAATCCAGCCGCCACAAGACCCGAAGCTTGGTCCCGATGAGGGCTTGCGCCTGACAAGCCCGGAAGGCTCCCCCAGGTGGAGGGTGCACCTGCTGCGGGCAGGCCAGAGCCCCCGGGGCGGATGTGGGTCAGGGTGGCTCCGGATCGCTACCACCCGCCCGCAGAGCCCTGCAGCCAAGCTCATCTACTGCCGCAGTCACTTGTACACACGACGTCTCAAATGCGGCGTCCAGACAACGAATAAGCAAACGAGAAGGCCCACCTGTGGGCTTAGAAACCAGACACCCCACGAGGAGACCAGAAGTGTGCGGGAAGATCGCAGCACCGTACCCAGAAGGGCAAGGAGCTGGCAGCTGCACGACACACCAAATAGAAAGCTGCATCTGAAAAAAATACGAAAACCGAAAATACGAACCCCAGCTGTGATTTTGGCAGAAACAGGCTAGGAGGAAGTCGGCAAGTGGAGGACAAGTCAGAACCACTGAGGCACGGAGAAACGTGGGACGCGGCCGGCCTTCGGGGAGGGCAGCCAAGAATTTTTCAGAACAAATGAAAACAAAGCTATATCTTCAAGTTTAACAAATTCCTGGTAGGACAGAGACGAGTATGTGACCCACTGGACCTACAACGGGTAGAAATGTTGAGACTCCTTGGAGACGATCCTCAAAGGAGGCAGTGAAAACCCGACTGCCTCGGACTCCAGATTCACAGGCCACGTCTCAACAGGAACAGAAGTCGGAGGATCTTTAGGTCCCGAAGTAAAACGTCTGCCTAGAACCCCATATCCTCGAAAGTAACTTGCAAATAAAACCAGAAAACGTTCACTGCCAGCGGGCATCACGAGAGGAGCTGCAGACGGGGGTTCTTGAGGCAGAAACACAGGACGCAGGCTGGGGCAGGCCCAGCGAGGCAGGTAGGAGGCAGAGGCAAACGTGGACAAGCTCAGCATTAACTGCACAAAACAGCAGCAAGTGAACACGTGCGTGTAACACCACGCAGCGAGCTCACGTCACCCGAGAAAAGACACGGAACACGTAAACACCCCTGGTTTTCCAGGAAGAGGAAAAGTGCAGGAAATTGGCCTCTGGGCGGCCAGTGAAAGAGCAGGAGAGTGGGACGTCCCGCTGGAATAACAGACGTCCCTGAATTCATCAGAGAGAACAGGATGGAGGGGACACGGCAGCCGGACCAATGGACAGAGAGACGCAGGCAGGGGGCCGAGCGGGTTGCTTGCAAATGAGATGAACGAGCCCATGAGCGGTCGGAGGCTGTCGGGGGCCGCAGCCCCGTGAGTGACACACCAGGCCAGCAGCACGTACAGCCCCGGGGCAGAGTCTGGGTCACACCAAGGGGCTGCAGCCTGACCCACAGGGAGCAAACGGTAATAAAGCGCGTCGTGCAGTAAACAGACTCTGCCCCGAACGTGCGTGCGCCAAAGCAGAAGACCTCATGGTTCGTCAACAGAAACTGGCAAAATTAAAGAGAAATAAAAAGAGCCGTTTACAGCAGGACACTCTGTCCCACCGTTTTATTTTGAAATTTTCAAAGGAGGAAAATACGTTTAGGCCTCCAAACAGTAGGTCGGCGAGCCGGGCGACACAATCTGCGTTAAGGATGCCACCCCCCAGCGGGTGGCCGTGACCGGGGAGTGCGGACGGCGCCCTGACGCCGGAAGGTCAGCGACGCAGCAGAGACGGGGGAACAAGCTCTGGACTCCCCTCCACCCGACACCAAACAAAACCCACAGGACAGGAGGCCACGGAGGGGACTCGGGTGGGCGGGGGTGAGCACCCCCAGAAATGGCAGAAAGACCCCCGCCCACAAAGAGGACTCCAGGTGTGAGCACACACCTCGGGGGGGCCCACCCGGTGCAGCTCCTTCACAGGCCCCGAGATGTGCCCACGCGCGAGACACAAGGCGCCAGAGGCAGACCCCTCAAGCCTGGGACGCGGGGAAGGTCGTGAGGCTCTTAACAAGGCAGCCTGGAGCTCAGTGCGGGAGCTGCCCCCGCTCTTGGGTGTTGGGGCCCACGCCCAGCCCCACATGCAAGCACCAGCCCCGCCACCGTGACAGTCAAGACGCTCCACGCTGCCCACGACCGCCCTGACTGCCAGGCCCCGGCCCAGGTGGGGTCGGGGGCTCGGGGGGCGGGGGGGCACCTCAGCTGCTTGGGTCTTTTCCCACCTGGGCAGCAGGTGCCACAGAAGGAGCCTGGCCAGAGGCACAGCCCAACCTCACTGGGGCAGCCGAAGCGTCCTGATGGCACGGGCTGCCCTGAATGTGCCAGAAATCGCCTCCTGGAGTCGCGGCTCGGCCTCCCCTGGCTCGGTCGGTCGGCATGAGGGGGCAGCAAGCGGGGCACTTACTCCTGCTCCGCAGTGAAGAGGTCGAAGCACCCATTGGCCAGCATCTGGTCCAGCATCTTCAGCAGCGGCACAGACACCCTGAGGGGAGAGGGCGAGTGCTGAGGCCCCAGGCGCCCACCCCGGACCTGCTAACGTGGGGCGCTCCCTGGGGCCACACCATCCCAATCCGGATCCGGGCAACACCTTCTGCAGAAAACGACAATCTTACTGTAAAATTCACATGGAAACGTTAGGATCAAGAAAGGCCCTAACGACCAGGGGAGTGCGGCCAGAAGGCCGGCAGCACGCGTCTCAGCCGTGAAGCTCGAGGGAGACGACAGCACAGACTGAGGAGAGGAAAGTCCAGAAATGGGCTTCTGTGTCCCCGATGGATACAGCGGAAAAGCAACCCCGTGGAAGGGTCAGTCCCTCAACCCCTGGCCACACGCGGCAGAAACACGGTCTGCCACTCGCGTCACACACAGGCCATAACCCAGAACAGACCTTGGGTCTCAACATAAAACCTAAAGCCACACATCTGCTAGGAAACGTTAAGAGAAAACCTTCGTGACCTTGAGTCAGGCCAAGAACGCACAAGCCTGTAAGAACCAAGGGGGCAGCCGAGCGTGCGGGGCGGCGGCACCTGCTCAGGGTCCCGGGCTGTGAAGGCCAAGGGCCGCCTGGACGGGGGTACCCGCGGGCCGCTGTGTGACCAGGGCTTGCACAGCTCACCGGACCCCCGAAGCTCAGCAGGAAGGGAGGAAACCACAACCACCAAGTAAGACGCAGGCAGGAGGCCGGACACCCCTCCCTGGGGGGATCACAGGGCAGGACCGGCGCCCGGACGGAGACGCCCCACGGGGTGTAACATGGTGTGACCGCTTTGGAAAACGTGGCAGTTTTTTAAAAGTTGAGCATCCACCTGCCCCGTGACCCAGCAAGCCTGCTCTCAGCATGGACCCAGGGGCAAGGTGGGCAGCAGTCCACACAGACGTGCGCAAACGTTCCTGCCGCCAGAACTCCAGCCACAAGCAACCCTGGTGACCGTCAACAGGAACCGAACGCGGTGTGACCACACAATGGAAGCCGGACACGCCGCAGATTCCAGGGAAATACACTCGTAGAAAATGCCACTGGAGCCTCCGTGACAGACCAACAGTTGCCTCAGGCTGGGGGCGGGGGGAGGGGGTCGCGGGAAGCTTCCGGGCTGACAGGTGTGGCCCGTGTCCTGAACGTGGGGACAGTGTCGGGGATGCCAGAGTCAACATCTACCAGACGGCAGCCGTCGTGCTCACGTCCGGAGACCTCACTCATGCTCGGTGCTATTCAGGCGGAGCAGACCACAGGCTGAGCTCCGCTGCCTCCCACGGACACGGTGCGCCCACGGGGCCTGCGTCTGTGCTGCGTGACCAGGGCCCGCCTGCCCAGGACAGTGGAGAGCGGAGTCCAGGATCAACTCTCAGAGGACTTTGGGGAACACCCCGAATCCCGAGGTCAAGACCCATGGGATCCACAGGCCGCCTTCGTGGAAACGCAGTTGGGCAAAGACGATGCAGCCAAGATGCCTCAGAGAACAAGCGCTGCTCCTCACCGCGACGTTCTGGTCCTGCCTGCAGAGACCGTGACCACACCGTGGGTGTGTCCGGGCGCAGACTGGGGACACACTGCCTCAGAGAAGAGCCACACGGACCCTCCAGGGCTCACAGCCTCGGCCCCGTGGATGCCCGACGGGTACCAGAGTCGTGCCCCGGCTGGCCCACGCCGCAGGCTGCAGGGCCCTGCAGTGGCACCCCCTGCAGCCACGTCCCCTCCGGGCCCTCCTCACTGCCCGCTTGAGACCAAATCCTGGTGAGAACACGGGAGACCCCAGAGGTCTGAGAACTGTGACAAAAGCGCCACCTCTTACCTGTCATTCAGAAGGTTGTCCTCAAAGAGTTGCAGAAGGGTCCCCCCAAAGCCCTCTAGGGCCTGCGGGTCGTTCTGAATCCCCTTCATGTACTCGAAGAGGCTCTGCGTCGAGTACCTGACCTGCAACACAGAGATGCGCTCTGCTAACAGGGACGGCCCCCGCCGGGGCCACCTGGGTGGTCACACGTGCCCAATGGAGCAGAGATGGCGACACAGTCCCACCAGATGGGGCACAAGCAGGGACGAGGAAGGAGGAAGGAGCCGGGACAAGGAATCGCTTCTCTGGGCAGCAGCACAGACTGAGCGCCGGATCCACCACAATGACCCTTGAGGAACCTCAGCAGAGGCTGCAGCGTCTCCAGGGAAGCAGGTCTGGGGAGCCAGTGCCCTGGCACTTCCGTTCCAAGCTCAGCCGTAGCCCCCGAGGCGCTGGCGGCTCAGAGACCCCCCCTCACGGACCCCAGAGGAGGAGCGCAAGGAAAGGCCGTGGGGCCACCCTGTGTGGTGACCCCGAAGACGTGGGCACAGCTGGGACCCGGGGGCCCTGGAGCTGGCGCCAAAGAAGCCCTGCAGTCACCTGCCCCTGCGCCACAGTCCACGCGAGGAAGTAAGGGGACGTAGATCCCTGGGGGCACAGGAGAGCCGCAGGTTAATCCTCAGGGAAAATGTGCAATTACAAAACGAGCCTGCGGGGCACTAGGGTGGCTGGGGGGTAGAGCATCCGACTCCTGGGACTCCTGGGTTCGGCTGGGGTCGTGATCTCAGGGCTGCGCTCTGCCCTCGGGGGGAGTCTGCCTGGGATCCCCCCTCCCCACACACACACTCTTTAAAAAACAGCAAAAACAGAATAAAACAAAACAAAAAAACTACCAAAATGAGCATGTGATGAAAAAGTAGAAGAAAGATTTCAAAACAAAGTGAGTGTTTGCTAATAAATAGAATCACAGAAACCAGAAATCCGGGAGGAGGAGGGATAAACAGCAGATTGTACAAAAGCACAAAAGCAAGCAGTATCTGGGAAAGGGAGTCTGAAAACCGGGGAGGACAGAGCACGGGGGTGCCTGTAGGGAGCATACGGGGTGTTCGGGAGGAGGAGATGCCCAACGACAATGAGGAGGGCAGAGAAGCTTCCAGGGACACGGACCACGGATGCACGGATCACAGGCTGCAGCGTCACGGGGAAGCTGCAGAGGCCAAGCTGGGGACCTGGGGCCTCCCCGCGGCCGAAGCAGGAGCGCGGCACCACCAGACGGGTTCCTGGCACCCAGAGCACGGGCAGGGGAGGGAAATGCAGGCACCGTCCCCAGGAGAACCCACAGGCGCCCGCGTGGGCAACAGGACCTGCAGCTTCGGGGCCCAGGGAAGAGCACATGGGAGGAACGCGTGCCCGCCACCCGCAGGAAGGACACGAGAGAACGGAACACACACAACAAACTAATCCAGAAAACACAACACAAGGGACGAAGTCCAGAATGCGGGTCAAGCAGCAGCTAGCGGTGACGCCCAAAGGGCACTGCGCCCCACGAACACGAGTGCCGGGCTGCTCCATGCTGCGTGCGATGGGACACCACGCTCACAGCCCACCGTGACCAGGACTTTCCTACACAGAGTCCCACCACCAGGCTGCGCACCGGGAGCGCCACCCCGACTCATGAGAAGTACCGCTGCCCGTAGGGGTCCTGCCCCAGGACCCAAGCCAGGGTGGGGGCCGGACCCTGACCCCACTTTGACGCCCCAGAGCACAACAGGGAGACGGCTGCCCTCAGGCATATGCCCACGCCAACCTCCCACGACCATGGCCCGGGAGGCGCCTCCTCACCGTGGACTCTGTCAAGCCACCCACGGACACAGCCAGGCCCAGCAGAACGTGGTAGCGGTAGGCGGGCAGCCCCAGAAGCCGGGTGATGCGAGGGAAGGCCTGGGACGGCGCATTCCAGTTCACAGAGGCCACGTCAGACCTGCGGAGAGGAAGCCAGCAAGCTGGGGGGGGCCCGTGCCCACGGCAGCTGGGGCGAGGACCCTGGGCTCTGTCCCTGGGGAGCAGCTCCTCCAGCTGGGGGACCCGGGGAGCACCTGGGAGGAGCTCCTCCAGCTGGGGGACCCGGGAGTACCTGGGGAAGAGCTCCTCCAGCTGTCCTCGGTGGGGCACGTGAGGGAGGGGGGCGCCTTCGCAGTGCAGCAGCGTCATGAACACCCGCGCAGCGTGGGCACGGACCCGGTCGATCTTCTCACTCGCCTGCTGGGCCACACAACACATAACCTGCTGACAGCTGGGAACCAAGAGCCAGGGTTAGGCCGGCGTACCCGGGGCCGCGGGCACAGGGCCCCCCGGGCACAGCAGCCCCCCAGCCCGGGGCCGGGACTCTGCCCAGGGCCTCCCACCACAGAGCCTGAGCACGGGGTCCCGGGTGGCAGCAAGCGGGTGAGCCGCAGGGGGAGGCCAAGTCACAAGGATGCAGGAAGGGGGCGGCAACGACAGCAGCCTGGCACCGACACAGCAGCCTGGCACCGACGCCCGCGGAGGCACTCACATGCTGGCCTCCAGCAGCTCAGGCTGCTCCCTCCCCAGCAGGAGCGTCAGGTCCCTCAGGCTGGTCATGGCGGCCTCGCGGACCCTGCGGGGACAAGGGGGTGCCGTGGGGCCCCAGGCCACAGGACTCGACACCCACAGGGGGCTGAGATGCCCCCAATCAGGGGAGTTCCAGAGATGAGCGTCACTCCAGTAGGAAACGTTCAGCCAGCGCGGGACACGCAGCCGGCGAGGGGCCCTCTCCTGTGCCCGTCAGCAAGGACACGCACCCCACGGCAGGTGCAGGTCCATGGCACCCACCAGGACCAGAGACGTGCCCAGCGGAACCTTCAGATGCAGCGCAGCCCGGGCAGCTCATGCTCCCACTGCCACCACCCTCTAGACCAGGACGCTGCTCCATGGTCGCCACCCCGGAGGCAATGAAGCTTCCTCAGCGTGAAAACCCGAGGCCGCCCCGTTACTGGCCAACCTGGGGTGGGGGCAGCAGGGCCACAGACCCACCCACCCCACCCAGGCCAGCAGGTCCCACAGGCTGGGCATCAGCCCTCCACCGGCAGACAGAGGGCAGCCCCAGCCCCGAAGGAGCCCGGTGGGCGGAGCACAGGTGTGGGCGAGCTCAACGCACGAGACCAACACAGCTGCATTCAGGGGAGCAGGACAGGCCGCCCCCGGGGCCCGATGCAGCTGCCTGCCCGTTCACAGGCACCAGGGTGGGGAGAGCACCGGAGCCGGGAGGGGCCCGGGGAGTGCGGGCTCGGCACTCACAGGACGACCCCAGACGTGCACGTGCCCCCGAGGCCTCATCGGCTCCAGACGGCAAACACAGGCCAGGGTCCCACACGCAGGAAGGGCTGTGGGTGCAGGGGTGCATGGCCCGACCCCGCACTGAAGGCAGCAGGTGGCCGCACCCACAGGCCTAAAGCTTCGTGCTCCCCACAGGCACACGCACACCCGGAGCCTTGCAATTCTGAACGTAGCATCTCACTAGCACTGCGAGGAACGGTTACGCTGGGGGTGGGGGGCCCGGGGGCCTGGGATCAAGTCCCGTGTCGGGCTCCCTGCCCACCCCCCCGCCCACGCTCTCACTCATCACCTCTCCCTCTCAAATAGGATCTCATTAAAAAAAAAAAAACAAAAAAAACAAGTATTAAAGTATTGGAGTGGGGGGTCAGCAGCAGACACGGGGTGGCCACAGATCCCAGAATGAACAGGCCAAGTCTTTAAACAACCGTGAGAAACGTGCCGACAGAAAACAGGTAGAAAAAGAAATAACCGGAGACCTTGTGCAGCGTGAGAACCTCTGAGAAAGGACCGCATGTCGCTGGGCTCCACACCCGCAGCGGCAGGCCCTCGGGATGGACCCCAGCAGCGCCACCCCCCCCCCCCCCCGGCCTCTTCCTCACGGGCCTCAGCGTCCGCTGCCGAGGGACTGCAGAGAAACCAAAGGCCTTCTGGGCCCTGAGCCCCGCCGGCTGCCGTGAGCCAGGCCTGCGGGTGTGCTGCTGCCCGAGGGCACGGAGACACGGAGACGTGGAGACGCGGAGATGCGAGACCACCGCCGCCTTACCAGGCACCCACGTCCCCTCGGCTATCGGTGGTGTAGTCGCGCAGACAGCCCAGCAGCGTGCGGTAAATCTGGGAGACGTTCTCCTCACACACAACCTCGTCTGGGGCTCCTCCTGCTCTCACGCCGACCGTCTGGCAAACCCTGAAATTATGAAAAGTGTGTGAAATGTGGCGAGTGACCGTGGACTCCATCCACCCTGTCCTCCCAGCCTGACGGGATACATTCGCGATCCAGAATACACAGCTCTTCCCCACATCTCCTGGTGTCGGCGGCAGCAGAGGTGTCAAGGGGGCCACCTGTGCCAGCCCTTCCCGTCGCCACACAGCAGAGGGGCGCAGGTGGGGGACGGGATGGGAAAGTGAGTCCTGGCGTGTGCGCCGGGGGGGTGAGCACACACACCAGCGGCCGCCCCACACGGCACCTGCACACGAGCTGAGGCTCACGCCCCCGCGTCCAAGGTCGGCTGCTGTTCCTAAAGCAAGGAAACCTCATACCCGCTGCAGCGACCGTGACCAGAGTCAATGAGCCTCTGGGTGGGAAATACTCTGACGACCGTCCAAAAAGAGAAGAAATGAGAAATCAGGAAGTTACAGCGTCACTTCAGGGTAGAGCTGCTGCGTGGGACTGGGCTCCGGCCACACGGCAGGGACCACCCTCTGCATGCGGCCACCCTGGGACAGCAAGGACGGGGAACGGCCCGGGGACCCACCTCGAGATCGCCTTCAAGGCATCCCGCCTGGACTCGGCAAAGCTCACGTCCTTGGGACAGATGGTGGTCACGGCTCCCAAGCCAGCCAGCACCTGAAAGGCAGTAATGTGTGGTCCACAGGCCGAGCACCTGCCAGGCCACCTGCTGTACTGGGAGGACAAGTGGCCGGGTCGCCCACTGCCCCAGGTCATCTCTGCTGGCATCTCTCCCAATGCCAGCTGCCCCCTTTCTGTCCTGCGGCCCAGAGCCGGAAACCATGACCAGTGACGGGCCGGCCCCCGATGGCGCAGCGCTGTCCACGTGTTCCCGAGGAGTAAGCCCGGGGCCCCGGAGTGGTCTTCGGCAGTCTGTCCAGTGCCTCTGACCCCAGCTGTCCAGGCAGGAGAAGGGGCCACAGCACGACCACCCGACGGCACAGCCACGTCCCTCGGCCACACCTGGACACAGCCCCTGCAAACCCTCCCATCCCAAGAGCGTGCGCTGGGCGCCCCGGAGAGCACCCGGTTCCCCTCCCCACGGCCACACACCCAGTGGCCCGGGGCCCTCACCTGCTGCAGCCTGCCCTGGAGGAGGACGCGAGGCAGGGTGCCCAGGGCCAGCGAGAAGCCGCAGCGAGCCATCTCCTCGGGGCTCTGCAGGTCGGCCAGGTACTGCTGCAGCAGCTCCTCTGAAAGGAAGCGAAGAGGCCACTGGCTTCCCCCCACACGGCACACACCCGGACACCTCGGGAGCGCGAGCCGGCGGCAAGACAGAGGCTGCACGCCGCTCCGAGGCAGGCGTATCTCGGGAGCGGCTCAGCGCAACATACACAAGGGTTTCAATGGGGCCGTCCTGAGGTGGTCCCAGGCCATCTCGGCAGGATTTCACCCTCCAGGAGGGGCTGAGCACGCACGACGCAGCCGCTTCACCCCAACGCCGGCTTGCGGTGGCTGCAGTGCCCTCCCCGGGCCGAGAGCACACCAGCCGTCGTCAGGGATGGAAGGAGTCCGGGCAGCGGGCGGTCCCCAGGCAGCGCAGCTCGGGAGGGGCCGGGAGGCGACACACGACGACCCGACTGCCGCGACCCCTCGTCGTCTCTGCTTAGGTCTCAACAGAGCACGACCGTGGCGTCACATGCACGGAAACCTCAGGGCAGCAAAGGGACACGGCGAGGCCTGCGCGCCCTGGTGCGCTGCCTCCGTAGCACTGACCGGGGTCTCTGCGCCTGAAGGCCGTCACTGCAGAGCGGCGCCCACTCTGCCCGCGAGCACGGACGCCACGGTCTTCTCAAGGGAAGGGTGACCGTGTCATCCCAAGGTGTAAGGACTGACCAAATACACAGTAACGTCACTACCTCCCTGGGTGACGCCGCCCGAGGTGGACGGAAACGTCATGACCTTGGAAAGTCCGTCAGAAGACGTTACAGAATATTTTCTTATTTTTGAAAAAAAAATCATAAAAAGTAGATTAAAGCCATTGCACGTGTGATTTTTTATATTTACAATAATTTAAGTCTGCGTCATACACGCCTGAAGGCGACGGGCACCTCAGGGCTCAACACGAAGCTTCTCCACGCAGACCCGTCCTGGGCCAGACGCACCTCCCCGAGCAGCTTCTGGAAAACCCAACTGGGGCAAGGCTGTGCAGGGGGAGGGCGTGGGCCTGCGTGGTGAGCACGAGACGCTTGCTCCCGCCGCCGGGACGCACGGTCCGCAGCCCAAGGGGGACCAACTGGTGGCGGCTGCGCACACCTGGGGGATGACCCAGAGCAGCAGGCCCCACGGCCCGGCCCGTGCCCCACCCCCACCCCCACTGTCCCCCCGCCCCCACGCAAGCCCAGCTCTGCTCCCCGTTCGCCGCTCCTCCTCCCCCCTGCCCCCCTGCCCCCCCACCCAGGCCCAGCTCCCGGCCCTCCCCCGCACCCACTCACCCTGCTTGACGGGATCGGCCTGCCCGCCATCCAGGACGTAGTACTCGCAGCAGAGCGCAGCCAGGGCCGAGACCGCCGCCTCCTGAAACAGAGTGGCCGTGAGTGCGCAGCCGGGCCAGGCGCCCCACGCCGGGCGCTCCCACTGTCAGGTCAGGGTCCCACGGGCGACCAGCAGAACCCGAATCGCACACTCCTTTCCAGCAGGTGCGCTGACCACCGTCACACGGTTATCACTTCGATATTCTCTGCAAATAATAACCTGAGTGGATAATGTGGTTCCTACCGTTCTGTGGAAACACCTTCTAATACGGTTAATAATAAAAGGAGGCATTTTTTCTTTCCCAGCAGAACAAGCGAAGGACCAAGTGTGTGACACGGTGGCGTTCAGAGAGGGGCTGGGACCCGGGTGCAGGGGCGGTGGGCAGGAGCGCAGGGGACAACAGGATACCCCAGGCACCGAGAGGAGGAGCCCGAGCTCCAGGGAAGCCCCTCAGGGTCAGACAGACGGCAGAGGGCAAATGCTGGGTTCCGATGTTCTTCCCACTGCGTCCCCCAGGCACCCCACCGAGCAGCCCTGGAGAGGGGGGCCGCCCAGGGCCGCGTCGCACCCCTGACAGACCGCCACAGTCCCTGCTGAATCGACTACGGGAATGCTGCTCAAAGGACACCTTGAGGCCCTGACAATGAAACATGCAGGTTCATCTAGTAAAACTACATGGATGCAACAGAATAATAACGTGAATTTTTTTTCTTTAAGATTTATTTATTTGTCATAGAGAGAGAGAGAGAGAGGCAGAGACACAGGAGGAGGAAGAAGCAGGTTCCATGCCGGGAGCCTGACCATGGGACTCGGTCCCGGGACTCTAGGATCGTGCCCTGGGCCAAAGGCAGGCGCTAAACCGCTGAGCCACCCAGGGATCCCCCAATAACGTGACTTTTAAAAAGAAAAAAAAAAAAAAGAAAAGCAAACACAGGAGGATGGAGAATTAACATACGGGAAACCAACACAGACTTCATCTGTCCACCGTCGATACCAGTGCCTGAGACCCGCAACAGGACTTCCGTCCCGGCTCCACGAGGCCCAAGGGCCCTCCCAGGACAAGTCAGCAGCACATGAGCCACCAGACTCGCACACTGTCCTCACCCAACGCAGCCAGCCTGCAGGCAAGGACCCTGGACCGTGGCTCCCGCCTACACGGGAGCGCCACAGCGGTCTCCAAGCCCGCCTTCTGTGGCTCAGCACGGCCCAGAGCCCAACTGAATAATCACTGTGGACACACAGGAGAGGCGCCCACAAACCGTACCTACTTACACCAGAAACTGTCAGAGAAACAGATACTCTGGTCGTCGTTGGCTGCTTTAGTTTTCCTGGTTATAAGTTATACGGAGAACATCAACTAGAATTCCAAATAGAATTATGGCATTTGGGGCTCCTGGGTGGCTCAGCGGTTGAGCATCTACCTTCGGCCCAGGGCGCGACCCTGGGGTCCTGGGATCGAGTCCCGCATTGGGCTACCTGCACGGAGCCTGCTTCTCCCTCTGCCTGGGTCTCTGCCTCTCTCTCTGTGTGTCTCATGAATAAATAAATAAAATACAAAAAAATTATGACAGCATTTATCAATGATTATATTAATATATAAAAGAGACTCAATGCACACAGTCCTTTAAAACAAACACCAAAAAAAAGGATTATGGTCTTTTTTTTAGATCATTTCTTATTTCAGAGAGAGCACGTGCAAGCACATGCATGAGAGGGGAAGGGGCAGAATCTCGAGCAGACTCCGTGCTGAGCACAGAGCCCGACGTGAGGACTGATCCCAGGGCCCTGACACCACGACTGAGCCCAAATCAGGAGTCAGATGCTGAGCCGACGGCGCTGCCCAGGCGCTCCCAAACGTCACTCTCTGCACAAGGCAACAGCCAGGAAGGCCTGCCGACCATACCTTGACCTGTTGTCTAGAGTGACTTGAAATAAGATGGAGATTCCTCAACGTGTCATCTATCAGCCACTGCCAACCATCTGTCAAAGGAACAAAAGACATTCACTACCCAGCTAAGAATACGCAGGTGAACTTAAAAGCAACAGATCCTCTACGTCGAAGGGGCAACCTTCGAGATAACCTGGAGGAAATCTGAACATCACGCAGGTTGCACAGAAGTCCCAGGGCCCCTCCACTCTTTCAGCCGCTGAGATGTTGAAACTTGCTCTTCTAACACGGAAGGCTTCAGGGGGCCCGCTCCCTCCAACAATGCCCCCAGGGCCCCACCAATAAAACCCTAAGCATTCAACTCCATTAGATCCCAACTGAGCAAGGAACGCTAAATTTATTCAATTTCCTTTATTTCCCTCCTGGTCACAGAACTCCTGAGGCTGCGCATGGAAAGCATAACGTCAGCTGGGGGAGGACGGTGACTCCGAGGCCAAGCGCCACAGACCGTGCCGGGCTCCGGGCCCGCACCGTGCGCCCATCTGGGCGGGGACAGCCCGGACTGCCTGGCACTGGGGGAAGGCGCCCTGGGCGACGTCGCAGCCAGGAGCCCGCGGGGAGGAGGCTGACCTCTCAGCAGGCGATGGACGGGCTCTCGGTCCTCTGAGGGCAGCGGGGCGCTGCTCGTTATTTACAACAGGTTCTTAGAGCAACTTCAAAACCAGGTGCCCTGATTCACGGACTCTACCGTCCGTCCTAGCCGGTTCACCTTTATTTTTTAATCTGAAATAACTCTGGGAGGAAATGCTACAGCGAGTCTACAATGAAGAAGAAAAGCACTTACCAATGACGACGTCACCTCTAAAAGGCATTTTGGAAAGGGACAAGTTTTCTATTAAAACGCACACTGGGAAGAAAAAGGATAATTGCAGGTCATTTCTCCAGAAGGGCCCCGTCCGCATGCTCAGCTGCCGCGCCAAGCCCGCCCACCACGCTGGGCACCTCAGTGCTGGGTGAGGCCCACCGGGGCAGCTCTCAGCGGGGCAGCCCCGGGGCCACACGCACTCCAGAACCCGCCCCCAGCTCGGGTGACCCCACACAGTCCCCGGGGATGGCTCTCGAGTCCGAGGGCGCCTACGAGTGTCCAGGAGCTGGGACAGCTGCCTGCCGGAGGACCAGGAGGAGGAGGGGGTCTCCGAAGATGGGAAACACTCCTGTCACAGGTGAGCGCCCAGAGCCCCGAGGGGGGAGGCGGCCGGGGGTCCCTGAGGGGCCCCAGGAGGTCACCAACAGCTCTGGGCTGCAGCTACTGACAGGACGGCTCCTGGAGAAGCCGTGGGGTTGAGATCCTGGGTAAATTCCTGACCCTGAATAATCAGCGTCAGTTTTTTAAATAAAGGTACGACTACCACCCCGTGGGCAGATCTGGTCCAATCTGGTGAACGGGGTCAGAGACGCCCACCACGGGGACGCCACGGGATGGGGCCCCGAGCTGTGCGCGCCCAGCGGGCCCTTCTCCATGCACTGCCTGCCCGCCTGGGACGGGCCCACCCCCGGCTCGCCACCTGCGCCAGCATGGCCCCGTGGGGACCTCTCCCTGTCGCCCCCATGGCGGGGTACCCCCACCACTTTTGCACAGGCCTAGTGGGTTTTTTCTTGATGGTGTAAATAACCTGTATTTGCTGAAAACACTAACACTAGAGAAAAAACAACAGAAAAAGCTGCCGCTGGCATTTTGGAGGCTGCCCCTGGGCGCCCGGCACGATGGTGCAGCTTCATCACGGACACACCCTTGTTAGGGCGACTCCCCTCCCCCCATCCCTGCCCTGATCCCAGAAATCAGGCCTAGCTGGAGTGTGACAGCGGTCACCCTGCTGCACACAGGACAGCGGTCCCTCGCCTGGAGGTCGTGGCTGTGGGCGCTGGCGGCCATCACGCAGGGACCCCAGGCCCGACGGCTGTGCCGAGCGACAGCACCACCGTGCCACCCGCACGCTTGGGAGGGCGGTCCCCCCTCGCAGCTCCCGACTCCCAACTCCCATTAGCTGTGGCCAGAAACAAGGTCCTGCTGACGCTGGCAGCGGCTCCAGCCACCACCCTGCCCTTCTAACAGCGGAAGTGACGGCAGGAGACCTCATGCCACACACTGCGGCCAGAAAAAGACCCGTTCTTTTGTCCTGATGGGCTGGATGTTCCTTCCAGCTGTCACCGCAGCGATGGCGGCCACACGCGTCTGCCTGCCCTCGTACCCGGCAGCACTCAGGACAGCACCCAGCAGCACCCAGGACGGCACCCAGGACAGTGGGCGCACTGGAAGGCCCGTGACAGCTCCGCCCTGGAGCCGGCACCGGGGCCACTGAGCTGACCGCAGCCCACCTGGGCGAGTGCTGCGCGTTCCCTCTGGTCTCTGGGGAGGCTGCGCCCTCCCATAGGGCACCTGGGATCTGCTCTGGCCACGGTCAGGCACTGCCACCTCCACGTGGCCTGCTGACGTCACACGTGGCTGTTCTCACATCCAACGTTCTCAGTACTCAGACACTCGCTGCTTTCTCCTGCAACAGCAGGAGGAGTCGGGTTGGCAGCTTCCACTAGTCCTGCTGGGTGGTTACGTGCCAGAAACAAAACCCAAACTGTCCAGAACCGTGGTCCTCCCAGGAGGAAAGACGCCTCCAGGGCCTGGACCCGCCCCACGACCCAGGCACACACACCTGTGGGAGCGGCAGCACCGCCAACATGGGCTCCACGGGCTATTTCTCCGCGTTCTCGTGTACATTTGAAGTTTTCTAAATGAACACTTTTTAAGGGATCGATGCTATCTTACGTCTCCTGAAATTTCTTTGAAGCTTTTTAAATTATAGTTTTCGTAGCTGAGTTTTTAATTAATCACAAATTTAGTTCTGGAAATGTAGGAGGCGGGGCCCCTGGTGACACCACCTCTCCACCAAGGATGGAAGTACTTTCCGTGTCACGTGGCGCATCTCATATGCGTCATCACATCGGCGATTTTCTTGGCGATCTGCCCTGCACGTCATCTTTAAATGCATTCCATCAAGTAAAACTAGAAGGGAGGGTGCGCCTGGCTGGCTCAGTGGGAGGGACATGTGACTCGATCTCAGGGTTGTGAGTTCAAGCCCCATGTTGGGCGTAGAGATTATCTAAGAATAAAATCTTTAAAAAACAAAAAAGACCGAGGTTTTATAATTCCCAGTGAGTCTACAATTATTTCAAAATAAGAAGTCTGGGCAGCCCGAGTGGCTCAGTGGTTTAGCGCCTGCCTTCAGCCCAGGATGTGACCCCAGGGTCCTGGGATCGAGTCCCGCGTTGGGCTCCCTGCACGGAGCCTGCTTCTCCCTCTGCCTGGGTCTCTGCCTCTCTCTGTGCCTCTCATGAATAAATAAATAAAAATCTTTAAAAAATAAAAAGTCAAAAAAAGTTACAGACGAGGTCATTCAGATCCACCCACCGGCTAAGATAACATTTTTTAAAAGCTGGAGGAAAGTCAACCGTGTTTAAGTCCCTGGGAGCGGCTGCAGCCCTGAGCCAGGCCACTCCTGCCAAGCAGCGGCTCCAGGGGCGGCGCACACGCCAGAACCCGCAGGAGGGCTGGAGTGGCCGCGGGCCTCTCGGAGCCTCTCGGGGCCACTGGGACAGAACGTGGATCCCACGGTGCCTGAGGGGAACCAGGACACCCACGTGGGCCTCGCACCCAAGGGAGCCCGTGCTAGACATGTGCACGTCCGAGAGCCCTGACAGGGACGCGGCGCCCCCGGCTCCAGCCAGAGGCCGACACATGCCCAGGGGGGAAGCAAGCCGGAGCCTCCAGGTCCTTCTCTGACCCTTCACGCCTGGGTCCAGGCCGACACAAGCACAACCACACAGGCGCTGGACAATGGCATCAGACACACATTTTTAATATGTTTTTTTGTTCAAAAAGGTAAATGAAATCATTAAAAACTATGACAGTAATATAGAAACTATTAAAAAATAGATTCTGAAACACAAAACCCCAAGAATCGAGGGGTGCCCTAGGGGTTCAGTCAGTTGAGCGTCCAACTCTGGATCTCAGGCTCTGCTCGATCTAGGATCAGAGGCCAGCCCTGCGTCGGGCACGGAGCTCACTCAGAAATAGGTAAACAAACAATCCCAAGAATTAGGAGCTCCGCGGATGGGCTCAACGACAAGACACAGCTGAGGAGAGAGCCCAGGACAGGGACCCCCCCACACACACCCGAAACGGGGGAGGACGAGGGGGCAGGGGTGCGAGGGTGCAGACAAGGCCCACGCTGTGCAGCCTGGGCCCCAGACGCGGTGGCAGAAAGACGCACAGAAGACGGGGATCTGGAGAGACGGTGGCTGAGCGGCTCCCCCAGGGACCCAACCACCTGCCGACCCACGACCTTGGGGCCCGTCACCCCCTCCCACCCCGGGCGCCGTGTGAGTCAGGAGACCAGACACCAGGGGCCAAGCCAACGACGACTGAGTAACTGCGGAGCCTGCGGCCACCCACGCAAGCCAGGCCTCGAAGCCCAGGAGTGGGCCAGGTGGTGTGCAGGGCAGCGACCGAGGCCTCATCCGGGGCTGCCACTCTGGACGAGCAGTCCTGAGGACGTCGCCCGGGGCCTCGCCCGCCTGCCAGGTGGGCTGCTGGTGACGGAGCTCCTGGAGCGCGGAGTGGCTCGCGGGCAGGGCTGCCGAGGCCTGTGTGGTGGACGCAGGGACGGCCTGAGTCCCTTCTGGGTTTCTGTCCGTGCTTCCTGCACAGCCTGCAGGGGCCCCTCCGCCTCAGCTCCCACATTCCCGGAGGCAACTGGTGTCCCCAGAGAAGGGACTCCAGACACAGGTCTCCCCAACATGCGGCCACGGTTTACTCTGCTCCCCTCGGCCACTGCCACTCCCTCGCGGTGACGCGGCCCCTGCCCGCCATGCTGGCTGGCGTGGGTGGGTGGGTGCCGCCCCCAGGATGCACGGGGTGACACTGGGTCCCTTCAGACAGACCCCTGGGCCTGCGACCCCCCCTCACAGGCCAGGCAAGTGCAGGCGCGTCTGGTCTGCCTCGGAGGAGAGGGGTGATCCCGGGAGCCGAGCGAGTCAAGGCCTTTGGTGAGACCAGCTGTGGCCCCGCCGTCCTGCCTGCGCGCCCTCACCGTGCCATCCGCTCCTCGGGACCCCCGGGCCCAACCCCACACACTCCCTGCTCACTGCCCAGAGGGGCTGCTTCGTCCTGCTGACCCGAGCCCCCGGTGCCCCTCCCTCGCCACACTGCTGCTCCTGCAACACAGGGAGACACACCTGTCCTGCCTCATGTCCCTGCTGCCACCGGGGGCTGCCCCGGAGGTCAGAGCAGCACAGATGCCACGCACAGCGCAGCGGGTCGGAGTACGGGGCGTGTGGGAAGCTTCGAGACCCTCTGTGCAGCTGCTCAGGGATGTGCTCATGACCACTGCTGCCTCATACACCAGATCCCACACGGGGACCCAAGTAGGAAGCCGGCAATTCTCTGTGAAGCGGAGGCCTTGGGGCAAACGAGAGCAAAAGGCACGTGCCACCCCCGTGCTGCGCTGGGACGGACAGGGACGGTCCGGGGTGTCAAGCAGGCAGACGGGGAGCATGGGAGGAGCCGTGAGAACCAGTGCAGCGGCTGTCCCAGAACCAAGAGGACAGACTGCCAGGAAGGGAAGGAACCACCACGCACACCGAGGGGCGGAACCTGGTCGTCCCTGACCTGCCCCCACCTCGCGCTCGCCCCGTGGGGTCCTGCCTCAGGGCCTGCGGGCCCTCCCCGACCTCTCCAACCTCGCGGCCCTGCACACAACCAGGCGCCTGACAAACGAGCTGCGGGACAAGAGGAGGAGGGCTGGGGCTCCCAGCAGGTTCAGCTGGGCGGGCTCCGGGAACGCTGGGTATCCGCTTGCTGGCATCATCTGACTTCCTGGGAACATGTACACACACTCTGAAAAGCTGCCCCTCGCTGTACGGCTACGCGCCACATGCCGGAGAAGGACAGACGGTGACGCTCACTGCGAACGACAACCACAGCTGCGTCCACTGCCCAAGCCCGTGAGACGCCAGGGAGCTGAAAGCCTGCAGTGAACGCACGGAGCCGCCGGGGCAGGCGACCAGCGGCCCCAGGAGCCACGGTGAGCAGCCGCACGGAGCCCGAGGGCCCCGGTCACCACGAGGACCACAGAGTAAGGGAGAGGGGAGCAGGCCCCCCTGACGCTCACAGGCAAGACACCCCCGACGCCCCTGTGGCCCGGACCTACCTGCTTGTCTCATGAGTTCTCCTCCTAGACCCCTGAAAGTGAATGGAAACATTCAGAGTTAAAATCTTTTATTTGTAACGACCTAAACCATCCCAAGTGACACACGGAGCTTTGGGTTCCAAACAGGGAGACACTGCTTAGGTTCAGCCCGACTGCCGAGACCCTCCTCCAGAGGAGGCCGCCCTGGTCCCCGGGTTTTACGGGCACGACGACCCGTCGGGCATAAACCCCGGCGCAGCCACACAGCACAGATTCCAAGTACTGCTCAGTTCCTGCCGCGGAGGAACGGACACCGGAAGTGACCACCGTCCAGCCCGAGGACGCAGCCCAGCAGCGTGTGTCAGGGAAGAGGCGCTACCGCTCTGGACACCTGACCCCTGACGCTGAGCAGCGTACGGCATGCAAGTGCACTGCACGGAACACCGAGGTGCGTCTACAAGGCCACGGCGTCCGGCCCAGACAGTAACGTGTCGCTCCCCCTCCTGCCTGAACCAGTTTGGAAACTGGGACCCCCGGGGGGCTCAGCGGTTTAGCACCGCCTTCAGGGCGTGACCCCAGGGTCCTGGGATCGAGTCCTGCGTCAGGCTCCCTGCATGGAGCCTGCTCCTCCCTCTGCCTCTGTGTCTCTGCCTCGCTCTGTGTCCCTCAGGAATAAGTAAATAAATAAAATCTTAAAAAAAAAAAAAACAGTTTGGAAACTGGATGAAATCTTGGAAACGGGTCTGGGCAGGGGGGTCTGGCAGGGGAGGACCCGGCGAGTCAAGGGCCCTTCCAGGTTCAGTGTGGGCAGCCAAGCCCAGGAGAGATTTAGAACAAATTTAAAAACAGCAGAGAAAAAAAAAACTAATAAAATAAACAAAACAAAACAAAATAAATAAAATAAATAAGTAAAATAATAAAATAATAATAAAATAATAAAATAAAAATAAAATAAGATAAAATGAAAAATAAATAAAAAAATAAAATAAAATAAAATAAAAAAATAAAAAAATAGAAACAGCAGAGACGTACATGCAGACTCTGTAAACGCCAGCGCACAGCAGCCGAAGCCGTGGGGCAGCAGACAAAGCCGCGCAACGTGGGTGCCCTGTGGCTCCCTCCACAGCTCCCTCTGGGCCACGGAACCAGTCTGGGGGCTGAGGCGTCTCGCCAGAAAGCAACAAGCACATTCCCTACTCGATGGGGAGTCGCTCCTCTGCCGTTGGAGCAGCTGCAGCAGCAGCAGAGCCGTGGGGAGGCCCAGGGGAGCTGCCCGGGTGCTGAGCCTCCGTCAGCGGCCATCAGGGTCAATGTGTGAGGCCGGAGCGCCGACGTCCGTGCCAGAAGGCACAGCCTCGCTACCCTCCTGCCGGGGTCCAGACGCGCTGCCCATAACCCACAGCGGGGAGGAGAGCATGCCGTGAGAGCCCCCGGGGGTGTGCATCGTCTACGGGGCACACGGGGTGGGGGGGTGGGGAGGGGGGACAGCACTAGGGGGGCATCCTGAGACCGCAGACACACCCCTGCAGTGACCACGCGGCCCCGACACAGACCCGCTGTGCCCCACGGGGCTCACGGGCTGGGGGGAGCCCCCCTCACACTCACACTCTGGCTCCAGCACAGGCCTGGGGGGGGGGCAGTGTCTGTTAAGGGGAACAGAGGTGTGCCTGCCTTCGAGCCAGAGGTGTCCAGAAAAGGGATTCTGAAATAAGGCAGGATGCACGGGATCAATGTAAATCTGTGTGGAACAGCTGCCGCGTTGGCACTGGGCAGTGCCAGCCAGCCAGGCCTGGCCAGGAGCACGGCCGCTCAGCCCCTCTCCCGGGCCTCCCTGTGCTGAGCCTCCACAACCACTCAGGGGAGCGGAGGACGTCTGAGCCCCGGCCGCTCCGTGACAAGACGGCCACAAAGTCTTATGAATAAGCCAAAGATCTGAAAAGTCACTTCACCGACGGCAGAAGACGGCCAGTCACATGCAGAAGATGCCAAGGGCACCAGTCCCCGGGCCGTGCCGGGTGGCTCCCCGCGGAGACGTCCCGCCGTGTGCGGAGCCCGGGGAGTGCTCCCAGCCACCACGGGGGGACGCCAAGCGGCACAGCCCTTTGGACGAGCTGCTGGGGCCTTAAACACCCCCAGGTGTTCACCCAAGCAAAGTGCAAGCACACGTCCACACCAGGACTTGACCACCAACTGCACAGCAACACAAAGGCGACTCTGAGGTCCGCACATGACGTGCACGACCTCTGCGGCTTCACCTGCACGGAAGTTGGAAAAGTCAGGTCTCCTGAGGAGCACAGCCGGGCCAGTGGGCTGGGGGGCAGAAGCACGGGGCCGGGTGCCAGCAGACGCCCGGCCTCACGCCCGCCAGGCCACAGCCCTACACAAGCCGACTCTGCCGCAGGACACGGAGACCTCGGTGAAGCTTAGGACACCCGTGATGCTCGTGGACCTTCACACCCTCTGACCGGGACACACACCCCTTCAAACGAGTAGCCGGGCCGGGGTGCCCGTGCGCGTGGCGTCCGTGCGGGTGACCCCCGAACACAGGGTCGTGGGGCTGGGACGCTTACCTGTATAACTGGCGGTCGTAGAGCTGAAACGAAAAAGTGAAAGTTATTTAGTTATAATTAGTTTTAAATGACACAGCGGGTATGTGACATCAGTGAGTCACAAGGACACGACAAACGTTTCTCAGGCTGGGTGTCCGCATGATGGAGCCCACTCGACTCCCAGGAAGCCCCTGTGCCCTCACGTGGAAGGGAAACCAAGGCACAGAGAATGGAGCCAGGACCGACCTGCGTCCTAGTTCCAGGGTTGCCAGGCAGCCTCTCGGGCGGCCGGGACCACACCCCTGACCCCAACTGGGCAGTGAGCAGGGCAAGGCCTTCCCCGTGCCCCACAGACACCCAAGGGGCGGCCCTGCAGCTTCCTTCCCCCCACAGGCCAAGGATGCCCCCCAGCCACCCTGCGCCACCGCGCGGTGCCCCCCAACATGCCCCGACCCCACCGCCGCGCGGCACCACAGCACCCACTGGACGGCACAGGCCAGATGATCTGGTATCAAAATGGTGCATCGTACGTGAGAGATGAATCTCACAGGATACAACTAACCCCAACCCACCCACGTCCCCACGAGAGACTCTGACGTCACCTGGTAACGCGAGTGGTTCACCCGGCACCTCTCCTGAGCCACAGAGCTCGGGGAAATCTCCGGAACCCACAGAAATGGACACACTTTCTCCCCCCAAGATGTGTGAACCCAGATCCTGGGGGTCAGTTCAGACCCTGGTCCCGCCGTGGAGGCACAGGCGGGAATCCAAGCCTCCGCAAGAACAGGCCCATGTCTGGACAGCGGTGGGAACGCAGCCGGGTCGCTGGGCGCCTGGGCAGCAGGGAGGTGCAAGCAGCATGCAGGAAACGCCCAGTTGGTGGGAGGGGCAGGCGTGCTCGGGGCCACCCCCAGGACGCAGAGCCCCAGGTGCCAGCCACCCGCGGGGCAGAGGACCTCCCCGTGAGCGGTGGGCCCAGACGAAGCTCAGCGGAACCTGTGGGGCCATCAGACTCTGCGGCCCGGACCAGGGCTGAGGGAGAGCGTGCAAGGGCAGGGGCCATGGTGGCCGCACACCAACCTGCTGGTGGATCTGCTTCAGGCCGCGCACCGCCGCATCATCCAGGTAGTCTGCGACGGGCCTGCGTGGGGCAAACACAGCAGCTTACACCCTGAGGACGAGCAGAGGGGAGCGCTCAGGGGCCTCCAGCTCCCCCGGCACCCGAGGGCCCTGCGACCAGACGCTGCGGCTCCTGGATCCCGGGAGGCTTCCTGCCTGCCCCCGCCGCCGAGGGGGCTCCCTGTGCCCACCTCTCGGTACCGACCAGGTTCCCGACACTGAAACCTTTCCTTCTGGTAGCCTGGGATACGTGTCCACACCAGGCAGGGGCCGCTCACACCCCAGCGCCCGGGCTGGTGGCCACCTCACCAGGCTGTCGCGCCCAGGCCTGCCCTGGGCAGCTGCACTGGGCACACTGCAGCTGATGCCAAGCCCTCAGCCCGCCCCAGGTGCCACATCACCCCGTGCAGACGTCCTCAAAGCTGCCTGACGGTGTGCGTCCAGCCCGGGGGAGGCAAGGGGCTGAACGGGTCCAAAGCCCCAGGCTGTGGCCAGCGCCCTGCCTCACGTGGCCCCAGGGTCCTTCAGAGGGACGGGTGGCGATTAAGACCGTGGTCCTCAGACTCAGTGCAGGGCCCAGGTTACAGACACTGCAGGGTGTTGTGAGCTTTTCCTTTCGTGGAAAAGTTGGTGGGAAAGAAAAGTAGAAATCTAAGCAGTCCCACAAACTCACAGACGGCCCGCGAGGAGCTGCTCCACGACCCATACCACACTCCCGCGTCGTTAGGACTCTGCCCGCTAGAGGGTCCTTACTGGAAATGTAACCACTTATGGCCTCTGATGCTTTAAATTACGAAGAGTAACAGTCCGCCCAGCACGCGGAGCACAGGGCCCGCTCAGCACCCTCTCTGAAAACACATCCTGCTTTTCTGAGCTAACTCAATCCCCAGAAAGACAAGAGGTCAGGAAACAGCTACTCGGCGCCTCGGGCCCTCAGGGCCCCGGTGGCCAGCAGCCCGTGGACACGGCCACCAGGGAGGGAGAACCCCAATGGATGCGGGGACCCCGGCTCGCGGCCACAGGAGTCACACAGACCGTGGGCACGTCTCCCACCTGTCCTCTTGCACGGCGAGTCGGTACAAGCCGCGGGCGAGCTCCGCACAGGCGAGCACAGCCCCGTGCCGCGTGTGCAGGTCCAGGCTCTGCGTCTTCGACAGCAGGCAGGGGAGAACTGCGAACGACAGGGGCCACGGGACACGTGAGCGAGCGCAGGGACCGTGCGTCAGACTCAGGAGCAACAGGAGGCTTACGGGGAGAGCTCCCTCCGCGAGGGCCGCTAGTGCAACGCCCAGAGTTAACGCACGTCAACACACCAGACCCTCCTCGGCGCCCAGAGGCGTGAGCAGGACGGCAGGTGGGGGCGCAGAGCTCGTCGATCCCGGGTCCCCCGGACACGGGGCAGGGATCCGGAGTGGAGGCGGAGACCCGGGGCTCTGCTGTAGCTACGTGGGCGGAGGGGCCGCAGCCTGCCTCCCCGGCTCGGAGCAAAGGAAGCTGCAGGACTCTGGTGCCCTGGGGACACCCCAGGAGCGAGCGGAGGGCAGACGAGAACCTCGCCACACTCCTCTGCCCACTGACCTGGGAACCACAGCCCTCGGAGCCTCCGCATCCCCGAGCACACACACGCACTGCTGCGGTGGCTGTCAGGGCGCACGGCGTCCACGCAAAAGCACCCGCACAGGCGTTTGCCCATGCAGGCAGCCGGCAGCGGTCCATGCTCAGGGACCAGGGAGGCTCCTTATCTATTCACGCTCTTCGACGGGAGGAAAAGACAGGGCTGAGCCCCCGTCCTCCAGGCCGTGAAGATGTCCTGGAGTCATTGCTCTGGGGCTGCGGCAACGAGCAGGCCCCAAGGCCTCCCCTGGAGGGCCCGGGCTATGAGAGGCTCACGGGAGTAACATCGCGGACTCCAGATGAAGAGCCGCGACGCGACCACCAGCTAATTATCAAAGCATGATTTACACAGGTTTGACGAGGGCTCCCCACCTGAAACCAGATGCTTACTTATCCTGGAATACGGGTCCTTCCTGTCATAAGGTGTCAACACTCTGGGCCTGGCCGCTCTCCTCTCCCACCGAGGTGGGCAAATGGGACAGCAGGCCATTCCCCCAGCCCGGGGTGGCCAGGAAGACGCTTGTGTTTTAATTTATTACATTGTGAATCACTTCACTTAAAAAGATAATAATGTAGCTACTTCTGAAACACGCAAGATGCAGAACACGGTCCCTCAGGTCCGTGCACCCAAGGCTTGCTGGCCCCAGGTCAGGGCGTCTGTCCGCGGAGAGGCCACGGCTGAGTTCCGTCCCCCGACCAGGCGCAGACCAGCTCTTCATCCACACACGTCCCGGGGAGGAGGAAACATGGCAGGGCTCCCAGCCCTCAGGCCTGGACGCCAGCACGGTGCCCGCCCGGCACACACAGGTGCACACGTGGGTGCGCGGCACAGCACGGCCGGGCACACCTACCGTGAGTGGCGCTGTACTCCGGCGCTCGCTGGGCCAGGTTGTGCAGAGCCTTCGCGGACAGCTCCCTGATGACCCTGGCGGAAGGACGCAGAGAAAGTTAGCTCCTTCCTCCTCACGACTCCAGCTGCTCCATCTCGCAGACAGAGGACAGACGGGAGGGTCGACCGGCCACTTACTCAGAGCCACCAATGAAAACAAACATGAAGGAACAAACAAGTAAGAACTTGTGATAACAAATGGGGACAAATTCACCAAGCGACGGGCAGGAGCCAAGCCTGCGGTGGTCACAGCCGCCTTCTCCGGGCGCCAGGGGCAACGTGTCTCCCAGCCTCCCACACCCGAGGAATTCGGAGTAGGAGCAGCGGGCAGAGGCATGTGACCTCTCGCTGTGAGGACCAGAGGCTCACGGGGCGGATGTCGTCCGGCTCAAGCTGCGACGTGGGAGGCGGGTATCACGTCAGTACAGATATTTCCAAACACATCGACGTGCTCTCAATGCGTCGAGCGACAGAGGAAGCCCCCAGAGGTGGTGACCGAGGCCTCCTGCGTCCACGGGGCCCAGACGGCGTCAGACCAAACTCTGAGAAGCTCCCCCACCAGCTTCCCCGCCCCCTCCCACCCCCAGGCACCGGACGCCAGGACGGAACAGTGTCACCGCAGAAGCAACAGGACAACACAGAAACACGATAAAAACATTAAGGTGGAAACACATGCATACGAGGGCAAACGAGGACAAATGAGGGCTCCCTGTATGTGGACAACTGAATATCTGACACACGTCAGCTCAGAATGAGCACCTGAAAGAGGGATGAGCCCCATACCCCGGCAGGACCATGTCCCACCCCTCCTGGCCCCCAGGTCCTGCTTAGGGGTCCACTTCCAACAGCAAACATGAGTGCTTCGAGGCAGGAGTGTCTCGGGCACCAAGCAGCTCAGCACCACGCACCCACGACCACCACACCCAATGCCAACCATTCGGTGACACGCCAGCCACAACCAACGCTGCACCCCGCAGCCTCCGTGAATGGTCAGGGCTCAGGAAGCCAGTTCTGAAGAGTGAGTGATAAATGGGTCTGAGAGCAGAGAACCATTTATTTCAGCAGCAAAAGGTCCCGAGGAGGCAAAGGGGGCAGCCACTCCGACACCAGTTACACGCATCTTTCCCAATTGGTGCCAGGTTGAGCATAAGCGTTCTCTACTTAAAACAGTTATATTTACCATGTAAACGTAAGACCTAAAACTACAAAACTCCTAGAAGAAAAGAGGAAAAAAGCTTCATGATGTTAGACCTGGTGAGGACTTCAAAAGCACAGACAAGAAAGTAAAGATGGGTAAAGTCTGCATTACGAAAATTTTTAAAGATTTTATTTATCTATTCCTGAGAGAGAGAGAGAGAGAGAGGCAGAGACACAGGAGGAGGGAGAAGCAGGCCCCCTGCGGGGAGCCCAACGTGGGACTCGATCCCGGGTCTCCTGGATCACACCCCGGGCCAAAGGCAGGTGCTCAACTGCTGAGCCACCAGGGTGTCCCTGTTTTAAAATTTATAACTTCTGTCAATCGAAGGAAATAGTCAAGAGAGTGATAAGGCAAGCTACAAGATGGGAGAAAATAGCTGATTAATATAGAATATATGAAAAACCTCTACAACTCTACAACTCAACAAAAAACAAGTAGCTGGATTTAAAAACAGGCAAAGGACTTGAGACGCTTCTCCGCAGACAATACACACAGAGCCAACTAACCCGAGAGAAGATGCTCAATATCAATGATCCTGGGAAATGCAAGTCAAAATCACAAGATGCTACCTCACACGGGCTAGGATCGCCGTCAGGAAAATGCAAGGCAAGGAATGATGAGGACACAGAGAAGCTGGAATCCCTGTGCAGGGCGGGTGGGAACGTAAGGAAGTGCAGCCATTAGGGAAACCAGTATGGTTCTAGGGGCTCCCTAAAACATTAAAAATAGAATTACGCCATATGATCCTAATTCCACTTCTGGGTATTTCACGCAAAGGAGCTGAATCCGGGGTCCAGAAGAGAGATTTGCACACCTACATTCACGGCAGCATTTTTCACAACAGCCAGGAGATGGGAGCAACCCCACGGCCACTGACAAACGAGTGGGCGAAGAAAATGTGCTCTACACACACAATGGAGTGTTGGCCTTACAACAGAAGGAAATCCTATCGCTGCTACGACATGGGTGCACATGAAGGAGAGCAAGCTCGGTGAACTCAACCGGTCCCAAAGTACTGTATGATTCCACTTACATCAGGACCCTGGAGGAATCAAATTTTTAGGGACAAAAAGCAGGATGGTGGGTGCCAGGGGCCACGGGAGAGGTGAGGACAATGAGTCCCTGTCAACGGCGACAGGGTTTCACTTTGGAAGATAAAAAGTTCTAGAGGTGGATGGGGAACATACGCAATGCTATTGCATTGTACACGAAAAGTGGTTAAGGTAATATTACGTTATGTACATCCTACCACAATCCAAAAAATTAAGTCATATTTATCTTTCTAAAATATTTTATTTGGGCAGCCCGAGTGGCTCAGCGGTTTAGCGCCGCCTTCAGCCCAGGGCCTGATCCTGGAGATCCGGGATCGAGTCCCGCGTCGGGCTCCCTGCATGGAGCCTGCTTCTCCCTCTGCCTGTGTCTCTGCCTCTCTCTCTCTCTCTCTCTCTGTATCTCTCATGAATGAATAAATAAAATATTTTTAAAAATAATAATAAAATATTTTATTTATGTGACAAAGAGAGAGAACGCGTGCACGTGCACGAGTGCAGGGAGGGGCGGGGGGCGGGGGGAGAAGCACCCTCGATGCCGGTTCCGGTCCAGGACTCCAGGATCACACGCTGAGCTGAAGGCAGATGCTTAACCAGGCGTCAGAAAACTTTCCAAAAGAAACCCAAGACAGGGGAGCAGCACCTCATAAAAGTGGTACTACTTAAGGTAAAACAGAACAGATGCACCAGTCAAGGGTGCCATGCGTCAGCATCTGTGAAGAATTCTGCAAGGGGCGCCACATGTTCCAGGGCAAGCTGTGAGCCGACCGGAGAACCGGCAAGTCTGTTAGCGAACTTCTAGCTGCCGTCTCCTCACTGGCATAACCCAGCCGAAGACAGATGCAGAAAGGGCTCCACCTCTGAAGAATCATAGAGTAACAAGGCGACATGATGCCTTATAAAGCCCAATGTTCGGGGGATCCCCAGGGGGCTCAGCGGTTGAGCGCCTGCCTTCGGCCCAGGGCGTTATCCCGGGGTCCCGGGATCGAGTCCCGCGTCGGGCTCCCTGCATGGAGCCTGCTTCTCCCTCTGCCTGGGTCTCTGCCTCTCTCTGTGTGTCTCTCATGAATAAATAAATAAAATCTTTAAAAAATGTTTTTTTTTTAAAAAGCCCAATGTTCTGGAAAGTGTTAGCCGATGTGGTTCTGAGCATCTTCAAACCTGAAAGAACTAGGACCAGACAACATTCCCTCCACGGCCCGGCTCACACACCCTGAACACTTCCAGGTTTTCAGAGCTTATTCTAAAAGTATCTTCTTAACGAAATTGATAACAAGACCGAAGCCATGAGAAAAAAATAGAAAATAGCCACAGACGGGCAGAAAGTGAACCCTGGTGACGATGTCCTGAGCTCTGTGCAGACCAAAGGCCTCACACAAAGGGCAGACTCCGTGAGAAGGGACAGAAAAGCAAGACCCTACAAGACTCACCCCGGCTGAGGGCAAAGGGCATAGGCCGCAGCGGCTACGAGGGCTCCAGCCGGGCTTCTCTGCAGGGCCCTAAGCCAAGGACAGTTTCTACATCGTAAAAGGTCAGATAAAGAAAAAACTACAAATACACGGAACAGTGACCTGAAGTATTTACTGCCTGGCCCTTCAAAGAAAGCACGCGAGCCCCCACACCACGACCCCTCAGATCATACTCCAAGACCAGGAATTTACCATAAAACAGAGGGAAACGTCATAATGATAAAGAGTCAATCCAATGGGAAGACATACAAATTATAACTGTAAACGCACCTAACAAACAGGCCGACCCAAAATGCACGGAACATGGAGATGGAGAAGGGAACGCTCTGACATCAGCTGGAGATTTTAACGGCTTCAGAGCTTAGCCCAACACCACGGGTGACACACGCACCGTTCTGGTCTTAAGTGTCCTACTGACTCACTAGTTCCTCGCAGGGTTGGTGCATGGGATCTTTGTCCCAATTATGAGAGATTGTGCAGTGACGCCTCAAGTGTCAGAAACCAGCACAAGTCTCAGAAGATCCCCGGCAAGGAAACCGAGGAAGAGGTCTGCTGGTGGGTGGGCTGCACCCACGTAGGTGGCACAGGGGTGCCCCACTCCCAGGAGAGCCCTGCCCTCCTGCACACACGGCAGCCCCGCCAACGCCCCACCGTGCAGGGTGCTGGTCCTGGCAGGTCAGAAGGAACGCCCCGCAGGTGACGCCCTACAGCCAGGCCCTCGACGTAGGGCTGTGAGCAGCCCCTACCTTCAGGCAGTCCTCTCCTCCAGCCCTGCTGCCTGCACCAGCAGCCACGCCAAGCCCTCCTAGACGAGGTGGTCTCGCCTTCCCAGGGGCAGTCACGGCGGCCGGCAGCGCAGACACCCCTCTGGGTTCTGGATCACAGGGGCCCCCAGCTAACTCGCGCAACACTCAGGGCCCTGGGGCTGCTACAGAAGGAGGAAAAGCTGCCGGCTTCCAGGAGACAACGGAGAAGACCGCCGGCCAGGGCGGCCACACAGGACAGCACGGGGGAAGGGGCCCCTGAGGGAGCGCCCAGGGGGCTGCTCCTGCGCTCCGGCACACCCCAACACGACCGCATCCACGCGGCAACACCGCACACCTGGCACACCTAAGGTCTCCAGAGGTAACACTAGAGTCAGACCCTTAACCAGCACATCAGGCACGAAGACTGGAACGCCTATCACTTCGCAAAAGTCATCTTAACAGACAAAATCTATAAGAAGACACACTCAAGGCTTCGCTCTATTTAACCGCTCCTCTGGAAAAAAAATAAGAATTGTTATTTGACAGCTACATTTTTTTTTTAAAGATTTCATTTATTTACTCCTGAGAGACACAGAGAGGGAGAGAGAGAGAGAGAGAGAGAGGAGAGAGAGATGCAGGCAGAGGGAGAAGCAGGCTCCATGCAGGGAGCCCGACGCGGGACTCGATCCCAGGACTCCGGGGTCACGCCCTGGGCCGAAGGCAGGTGCTAAACCGCTGAGCCCCTCGGGCTGCCCTTTGACAGATATTCTGATAAAACACATTAGTAATGAGACAAACACAAAACTTACCCATCCCAGTGGTTGATCTTCATGGCCACCAGGTGGTCTATCATCGGCTGTGTGTACTCAGGAAAGCCGGCGATAAACATGCTGAAAAAGACCGTATTGAGAGGCGGTGAGGACGTGAAGGAGCAGGAACTCCCGCCAATGCTTGTGGCGCGTACAGCCACGTTCGGTTTGGCAGTTCCTTATAAAGTTAAGGACACAGAAATCCCCCTGGAAGTATTTACCCAGAAACAACCAAAGCTAAGCACCCACATGGAGACGTACGGCTCCGAGCAGGGTACTCCTCCGAGCCACACCCTCCAAACAGCCTGACCGTCTGGGACGGGTGAGCTCAGAGGGACGCTGTGGCACGCCACCAGCCACCAGCAACAGACAGGAGCGAGCTCCGGGCGCACACGCTGCAGGTGTAACGCTCGGAACAACGTTCTGAGCTGAGAAGCCAGATGCAGAAGTACATCCTTCCTGATTCCGCCATGAGATGTTCTACAAAAGGCACCAGCGGTCCACAGCGATGGGCTGAGGCTGCTCGCCGCCGCGTGTCATGCAGGTGCCGGTCACCCAGGGGAGACCTTGCTGACACCAGGTGACACCAGGTGTCCACTCTTGCTCAACCGTGCGCTTCACTCAAGGACAGCTGATGGAATGTAAATCCTGCCTCAGAGATAAAAGGTACAGGGCACCTGGGGGGCTCAATCGCTGAAGTGTCGGCTCAGGTCGTGACCCCGGGGTCCTGGCACCGAGCTCCGCATCAGGCTCCCTGCTCAGCGGGGCGTCTGCTTCCCCCTCTCCCTCTGCCCCTCCCCCTGCTGTGTGGTCGCTCGCTCTCTCTGTCAAATAATTAAATCTTTAAAAATAAATAAAAATAAAAGTTACATCTAGTAAAAATACTGTAGGAGAATTAAGAAAAAAATCTCTAAGTAGGACAGGCGCACTCTACCTACGACTCAAAACCCAGAGGCCGTACGGCCATACCACCCTGAGTGCACCCGATCTTGCCAAAACTCAGAGGCCATCAAGGAAGATCGGTCGGTACATTCAAACACGTGACCAAAAAAAAAAACGTCTGCCAGGAAAAACACATCATGAAGTCAAAAGATAAAAACAAACTCAGAAAAAAATACCAGCAACTGTTACCACAAATAAGACACCTCTTTAAAATAAAATTGTTCCAAATCCATAAGAAAATACTATCACCTCAGAGGAAAAGCCTCAGTTTACAGAGAAGAACAGGACAGGACACAGCTGGCGCCCAGCCTCCTCCTCGGAGGAGACAGACAGGAAGCCTCCATCTACCCACCAGACAGCCAAACCTGGGGGTGCGGGTGCAGCCATCGTGGGCAGGACCTAGAGGCATCTAGAAACACTGCTGGGAGCACCTCTGTGGAGCAGCCTCTGTGGACGGTGAATGGCATCGCCCAAGGAATGTAAAACGTAAAGATCCAGCCATCCCACTGCAGTCAATTCATTCAGATAAAACCCCACAGGTGGGAAATCCTGCGTGCAAACACGTTCACATCACATCACATCACATCAAGCAGCCGAGACTAGGCCGGAGGGGAGGGACGCAGGGTGCGCAGTACGTCCACCCGGAGGACAGGAGGAGGGAGGCGCCGCGTGCACGTTCGGCTGGTTCTGCTGCGCGGGCACCACACCCAAGCCACCTGCCGACCTGCCGTCCCCCGCGGATGAGCACGCAAGCCGTGCCCACCTGTGCACCTGCTGCCAGCGCTCGGCGAGCACGGGAGGAAGTCAGCACCGCGGCCTGTGTGACACGAACCTGGCCTCTCCAGAAGACGAGCCAAGGACCCCCGGGAGGGAACTGGCCACCAGAGCATCAGCTGCACCTTGGGAACCGTACACCACACCCTTATGTCACCTCCTCCAAAAACACACACTCGTATGCGTCATTGCTCAAGAACACCCAACTGCTCCCACATATTGCCCAAGCCTGTGCGCCATCCACACCCCCCGTCACGGGCTCAGCCATCGGCCACGTGTGCTACCTGGAGGCTGAGAGACACATTGGACGGCACGGAGGGCCGAGAAGGGGGAAACACTTGGAATTACCCGAATCCTGGGTGGGCACGTGTGTGCATGTGCACGGGGTGAACACAGTGCTGTGTGAACATGTGTGTGCTACAAGGTGCTGGACTGGGGGGACGGGCACAAAAGTGTGTGTTCTGGATGTGAAAGAAAGCAGAGACTTCTCCAGAGATGAGGGAGACGGAGAGACCCTCCAACGGTGACAAAAGAGGTAAAGTCAGAAGGAAAAACAGAAGAACCAGGACAGTGGATAAGTGGTCAGAGAGGAACCCAGATGTGACCCCTGGGAGGACCCCATCACCGAAGGGCCCCTGGGACTGCCAGCATCCACGACCAATGGCCGCACAGGAAGAGACGGACAGACGCCAGCCACCTGAGCTCTCGTCGAGCTTGGGACCCAGCGACAGCTGACCAAGGGGGAGACACACGTCCGGAACCAGCGCCCGGTGCACAGCGTTCCCCGAGCAGCAGAGTCTGCACAGAGGCCACGTGCAGAGCCCCCCCCGGGGGGGGGGCGGTCAGCAGACGGCGGCAGGCCAGTGGGAGCCGGGCCACGCGGCAGCTGAGGGGATCGGCAGCAGGAGGAGCCCTTGAGGGCTATTAGGGACACAAGTGACAGAACTAGGTCACCAAGCAGACGCAGACAAGGAGGCAGTAGGAGAAGCAAAACGGAGCTGACTGTGTGGGTGGCAGCCGTTCACGGAGCTAGGAGGCAGCGAGGAGGCAGTTTGCTCTGAGGGCTCCTAAGTTAGAAGAGGTCATATGGCAGGAACGTGCAAATTACTGGAAAGCAAAATACGACAAATGGGGTTTCGAGAAGGGTGCACAGGACCGCAGATGTCAGAAACCCACCAAGGAAACTTCCAGCAGCAAGACAGGCCAACAGAGCCAGCGACCACGGGTCGTGTCCCAACAGAAGCAGCCCCGTGTTCACACACTGACGTCAAAGGGGCTTCAGCAACCAGCCACCGGCGGACAAGGGACAGGCCAGGTGACAGCAGAACTCAGGAACGCGGGACGCCAGGACGCAAAGCAAAGGCTCCACGTGACTCTGTCCACACCGGTTCCAGAAAAGGCAGACTCCGGGCCCGGGAGGCGAGTCCAGGTGCCAGGGCCAGGGCACGCGGGGCTGTCGGGGCCAGGGGGCGCGTCCTGCGTGACCATACGGTGCTGCCCACTCATGGCCAAAACTCACATTTTAAGTTGGGGATGGACTCTTCCTATATAGAAATTACGTGTAAAATAGTCGTATAAAATAACAATTGGACAAAAATAAACGTGACTTTTTTTAAAGGTTTACTCTCAGGAATACACAGGTGACTGTAAGCAAAAGACAAGAGACAAAAAGAAAACATTTGCAGACCGTTTATCTGAAAAGGGGCTCATATCCAGAATAGGTAGAGAATTCTGAAATTCTCAATAGGAAGAAAACTAACCCAATAAACAGGCAAAAAATTTATCAAAGGAACCCCTGAAAGACGCTCCAAGTCCTCAGTCGTGAGGAAAACAGCAGCGAGCCTCCTGCCCGCCCGCCAGAACGGCTGTGACAGGAGCACGGGGAACGGGAGCACGGGTCGCCGGGAGCACGGGTAACAGGAGCACAGGGAACGGGAGCACGGGCCGCCGGGAGCATGGGGAACGGGAGCACCGTCCTGGAAATCTGCCTGCGGGCTCTTAACAGCTGGGCTCCGGCTATTCCAGGCCCAGGCGCCCGGCAAGCGGAGCACTTGTCCTCAGACAGGCGTGTACGTGGCGTCAGTGTCACGCCCTGTGGAGCGGCCCAACCCGGAGGCACCCAGCGGCCCCTGCCCGGGCGGACGGGCCGATGCGCCGTATCCGCAGCAGAGCCCTGGGCCGCAGAACAAATCCTCAACACGCAGCAAGTGACAGGAGCAGCACAGAGCGCGTTCTGTGGGGCCCACGCACCACCTAGGAAGGCAAAGCACCCCAGCGGCCGGCAGGCCGGGGCCACTGGGGGAGGCCGGGACCTGGGTGCCCCGCCCCGGCGTGCTGACACATCAGAACGTGACACGGGCAGGGTCCCCGCGCCCAGGACAGTAACGAAGCTGCCCAAGTGAACACGAAGGCGGCGGGCCTGCGGGCACGGCCCACCAACAGCCTCCGCGGGCCGCTGGTCCAGCCTGTGCAGAGCTGTCATCTCCAGAGGAACCCCGGCTGACCCCCACCCCCGGGGAACCCGACCCCCGCTTCCAGCTGCCGAAGTGCAGGCCCATCCAACCACGTCCCACGACGCAGGACGATGCAAACCCTCACGTTGGCTCTGAGGCTCCGCACGACGCCCAAGCTGGGCCCTGCTGGCCCTGGACCGTCTCCCGGGCTGCCCCCCTCAGCACAGTCCCCTCCCTCTGCATCCCTCCCCCAGTCCAGGCGGACAGCAGGACCCTGGGTGTGCGCCCTGCCCTGGCCCCAGGAGCCCCACCCCACGACCACTGGACTGTGTCCTCACCGACCGCCCCTTGTCCACACTAAGACGCCAAAGGTGCCGTCAGAACACACCCGGCGCAAGATTATGTTTTGCCAAACATCTCTATGCCACGCAGACAACTGTGACATCGAAGTCTTAGATCAGCTTAGAAACCCTAGCGACAGGGAAAACACAGCAAGGCTAAAAACTGGGCATTAATGTTACCCAAGAAGCTCCAGGAAAAGGGGTAAATTCTCCACATTAAAATATATGTTCAACTACTAACAAAGAAAACAGGATGACGGCAGGAAAGAACTGGTTAAGGCCCAGGAGGCCACTAGACGTCCAGACGAGACAGAAAGGACGCTAAAAACAGGGTGTTTAGTCAAAGCGTCTTTGAGAAAGAGGGCAAACGCTACATTTTTTAAAAACTCTGTGCGTGCTGGTCATGGAGAAACATAATTTCTGCACGGTCTGCCCGGGTGCGCAGAGAATCTCTCCCGAGGACGGAGAGTGGTTCACACGTGTCCGAGGCGACAAAGCAGAGCAGCACGCCATTCCCGCGTGGGCACCGCCGCGAGGACTCAGGCAGTGAGGCCACGAAGCCCACAGGACCAGTGGGACGCGGGGCCCACGGCGCTGGGGGCGACACTACGTATTAACCCAGGACCTGGTTTCTCTAACTCTTCTTACTCGCGTCTCAGAAACAACCCAGAGACCTTCAACTTGGGAAACATGATTTTACTGAAAAGAAAAAAACAGGACAGACACACGGTCCCTTCTAAGCCGCGTCGGCCTGGCTGGCGGCTGCAGGAAGCAGGGAGCGCGGAGGCAGCGCCCACACAGCAGGATGGGCTGGGAGGAGGGGAGGAGCAGACACAGCTCATCCCAGAGCTGCGGCCTTGACACGCACCCTCCCCCACCAGAAGGCCGCCGAGACCTGCCCACGCCCCTTGTCCCTTTGGATTAGTTTGCGTTTTCTAGGGTTTTACATAAAAAGAATCCCGCACTAGGCACCCGGCCTCATCAGCAGGAAACACAAATTTCGGTCACATAAATTATATTTACTCTTAGTGGACTTTCCAAGGGGAAGAGAGAAAATTATGGAGGCTTTTCTGACATCGGCATCACAGGGAAATATTACATTTTTTGACAAACATTAGAAACTTACCTTATAACCAGGAAACAGTTAGCTCTGTTGCCAACAGCAAAGTAGTCCGCTGCGGTCAAAATGTCAATTCCATGGGGGAAAGTGCCCTAATCACAGAGTCAAGAGGAAGAAGAGCACAGAAATGACACAAGTAAGGGGAGGCCTTTCTAGGGGAACCACCGCCACACCCACACCCACACCCGCCCACGCCCACACCAGGCACGCTGGGGACCAACAGCACACAGCTCCCTGGCGGCCCATCTCATGCTGGACACTGCACTACTATAACGTGAACCACTCAAAAATATTTAATTTTTTTTTTCAAGCAACTCAAACGTTTTCAACTTTAAAATGTTTTAATAGACTCTCTTTACACCCACACCGTAAAAAATAAAAATAAAAAATCAGGTTTCAACAGTGAGGCCCATCTCGTTCGATGGGCATCCCAGACACTGCGTCTCTTTCAAGCAGGTTTGCAGGACCCTACGCGCAGGTGCGTCGGCGCCGCGTGTGCACTTCAAGTCTGCGTGTGACATTCTGGGAATTCTCACCAACACGCCAACACCACCCATCCCGTCGGGGAGCTTGCGTGCCCTCCCGAGTGTCCCTCTTTGCTTCGGTGGGTTCCCATCCTTCCTCTGCAACGTTCCCCCCGAGCCGCAGGACACTGCCACGGGCAGGGCTGGCACCCTGGCCCCCACCAGGCTCCACCTCCTTCAAAGTCCATGTCTCTTAGCCAGCTGCCCGGCTCCCCCACGCCCGTGCTGCATGCACGCTGCTCACAGGAAACATCGTGCAGGGGGGTGGGGAGGCTGAAGGGACACCCCCTGGAACACTGGCTCCTGGCTGGTCCTCCAAACCTAGACCGTGGTTAGAGGCCTTTCCTCTCCCTGATGGTCCATCCAACCTGAGTGTCCCCCCACCAAATGGGACACGGGAATGGCCCAGAGCCCCGAGCACTCTGCGCCTGGGACAGGCCTGGCTCTCCCCCAGCAGGCTGGAAGCCAGGGGTGGGGAGACGCCTCCTTCCCCTGGGCTCTGGGCTCTGACGCTGGGGTGTCCGGAGCCCCTCGGCTCAGCTTCCAGCGGGTTCCCTGGCTACGACGCCTGCCCACCTACCCCCTATGCTTCCAAGTTCCTTCCCGTCCAGCGCCCTCCTTGGCCCGAGCTGCACTCCTTCGGGAGCTCTCCACACTGGCGGCCCCAACACCCCAAAGCTTGTTCTCTTCGGAGGTGAGCCGTCTCTTCCTAGGGAGCCTCTATCATCTATGTGTCCAGGGGCCCCCCAGGTGGCACCAAGGACACTGGTCTCAGCCACCTTCGAGCCAGGGAAGAAAGGGAGAGACCCTGAGGAGACAGGTGCTGGAGGACAACGAAACAATCGCCACCCTGCAGGGAGCTGGGGAAGCCAGCCTGGACGGCCGCCCGGGGCCCATTCTGGGAGCACCTCCCACCAAGAACCACATGTCGTCTCCCCTGCAGAAGCAGGTCAGCCCTCACCCTGGCCCCTGGGAGCACAACAATGGAACCAGGAGACCGTGGACCCGCGTGCAGAAGGACCCTCACGGTGGGCACAGGGGGAACCTGCAGGCAGGCATTCTCCTCCCAAACACCCCAACGTCAAGTCTTCCTTCGCGGAGGCCTGCCCTTCCTCAAGGGGCTCCCCTTGGGGCCTGTAGCCTGACTTCTGACCCCCAAGTCCCAGACGCCTGTCACCATCTCCCCTTGTCCCCCACCCAGCCCCGTCTGCTGATGGCCTTGCCCACAGTGCACATCCCTCCACCCCAGTGCTTCTTCCTGGGGCTTTGACCAGAGCTCAGCTCAGTGTTCCCCCAACATGACCTGCTCCTGTCTACTCTTCCCCAGGCCAGCCACACGTCCCAGCGTGGCCACCGGCATACACGGTGTGAATGACCCAGTGACAAGGGCCACACCACCCAGCCAAGGCTGACCAGCCGGGAGAGGCTGGGGCCTGGGGGCACGACGGTGCTGGGGGGCAGAGAGAGGCCACAGGATCAGCGGCTTCCGGAAGCTGGCTCCGACACAACACAGCATGGGCAGGATCATGCCTCCGTCCCTCAGAAGCCGGGCTCCTCCTCCCACATCCCTCCTGCCCCACAGGCAACTGCTAAAATCGGGTGGCAACGCATAAGGCGCTGACCTGACATGGGTGTGCGTGAAATCACTTACACGTTTGGGTTTCCCATAAAACACAGCACTGTTTAAAACCTGTGTCAACTCTCCCCTGGATAACATCCCGAGTGGGTCTGTGACCAGACGGCACCGAGTCAACACAAGCTCATCCTAGGTAAATTCCATACCCACATCCGACAGTGCGAGGAGATACCAAGTCTGTAGCTTTCAGTATTTCTACTGCTAAAGTGACGGGAAGTTTTAGGAATGAAGATTTCAAGAAGTAGCCATACCTGTCTTCCCACATTCTCCTGGAAAGCGGCCTAAGGAGAAGAAGAACAAACAGAGCAGGTGAGTTAGGTTTGCACTTTGCTAAACATCAGGAGAGAAATTCAAAACAAATGCCATGCAGCACAAATGACCCATGGCTTTATTTTTTTAGATAAAAGTCTGCATTGATAGCCGATCAGAGCACCAAGGGTAGCTGTCATTCTGTCTCTAGGTCCTGGTGCTTTTTCAAACCACTAATCAAGTTTATAAAATCAGACACATCCTGAAAAGTGCCCTTTGGAAGTGGACGCTGAGCTGCTCGCAGAAGCCGAATCCAAGGCTCCAGACAGAGGCGTGAGAACAGAGTCCAACATGGAACCCTTGTCCTGGGAACTTGGAGCAGCAGCTCGCAACCCCACCCCACCCCCGGGGCCTGCCCCAGGGCCGTCACGGACAAGCCCCGCCGACACAGGCCCAGAGCTTGAAATATTCACTTAAACCCAATAAAGTGTCTTTAGGCGCTTACTGGACAAAACCCGTTGACTTCCCCAGTAGTTCCCGTCCCATGTCTCCGCCTGCCCTGGGACGTGTGACAGCCAGGCCAGGCCGTCTGAGTGGTGACAACAGGCAGCACCTCCTTCCCGTCCACCACCCAGCCGGTGCCCAGAGCCGGGCTCAGAAACCGGGGCGGCCCCGGGGGAGCAACCTGCCGGTGGACGCGGCCCCTTCCCCGGAGCCGAGCCTCTGGGGCCGGTTCCCGCTGCACGCACAGGGTGCCGCCAGGGAGCACACGCAGGGATGCGGAACGGACTGGAGAACCAGAGATCGCGGGCAGGTCCCACGGAGGATCAGAACCAGGGTCGTCCCCAGGCACCAGCAGAACGGGCTCCTCACCCACGGCCCTCCCGCGGCTTTCAAACCAGGAGAGAGACCCGATTTTCACTTGGTAGCATATTGGGCCTTTTGCAACAAATTTATTAAAGAAATTAAGAAACCAACCAAAAGGCAACGGAAATAAGATATAACGTCGATTTACGTAACAAGCAATATTTAGGAACACATTTACCAGTTTGATGACATCAAAAAGGCAAAAAATAAAAAATATTTTTTAAATTTAAAAAGCAAAAAATAATACAAGATTTATGTGGAAACACAGAGCCCTGGAACAGATGCAGCAGCCCTGAAGAAGAGGGGAAGGACCGCGGGCCCCAGCACGGGTGAGGTCAGCACGTGGGCGCAGAAGACAGGCACCACAGGGTGCAGCACGACAGAAAAGCAGAGAACCTCACCTCTAGGACGGAGGCCAGGCCCTGAATTCTGAGAGGGGGCACCAAACCACGACCCGTTTAAGAAAGAACTGACAAACGGGTCACACCAAACGTTAAGACTCCTGCTCTGGGGATCCCGGGGTGGCTCAGCGGTTTAGCCTCTGCCTTTGGCCCAGGGCGTGATCCTGGAGACCCGGGATCGAGTCCCACGTCGGGCTCCCTGCATGGAGCCTGCTTCTCCCTCTGCCTGTGTCTCTGCCTGTCTCTCTGTGTGGGACTATCATGAATAAATAAAATCTAAAAAAAAAAAAAAAAAAAAAAAAGACTCCTGCTCTGTGCAGCACCTTGTCCTGGGGACAGAAGCCACAGCCCGGGAGCAGGGCCCGCGGGCCACGCGCCAGCAAGGGCAGCACCTCGCTTCGGGAGCAGAACCACCCACAGTCAGCCCTGCACAGGCCAGCCAGTGAGGAAACAGGCCGAAGGCTCCAAGAGACGGTGCGCGGAAGTGAGGCACAGAACCATGGAGAGGTGCTCGCCACCAGAGGAAGGCAACAGGACGGCGCAGGAGGCGTCGCCGCACCCTGATAGGACCACGCAGCGACCCCACAGAGGCTGGCAGGGCCGCGGGGGACGGGATCCCCGACAGGCGGTGGGAAGGTGCAGCGGCGAGCCTCCACACGGGGCTACACGGGCACCCACCGTCCACCTGCCACGCCACTCCCGGCGTTAGGCCAAGAGAAAGAAATTATGTCCACGCAAAAGCCTGGACACGACTGTTCACGGCAACTTAAATTTTTTTTTTTTAAGATTTTATTTATTTACTCACGAGAGACCCAGAGAGAGGCAGAGACACAGGCAGAGGGAGAAGCAGGCTCCACCCTGGGAGCCCGATGAGGGACTCGATCCTGGGACCTCGGGGTCACGCCCTGAGCTGCCACCCCAGCTAGAGCCCAGGTGGACCCACGGGGAACCGCCAGCCCGAAGGGTCACTTGTGGCAGGACTTCCTCCTTGCAACATGGAGCGGAAAGGCAGCCAGTAGGACCACAGGGCCTGAGGGGCCGCACACCGTTCAGCTAACTGGGCTTCAAGGAGATTCCGTGTAACTGCGATGAACCAGGCCCCCGGCCCCCCCCCGGCCGCCGGCCCCCCAGCCCACCAGCCCCCCAGCCACTGGCTCCGCTCCAACAGAGCAGCAAGTACTGAACAGCTCCGTAAGGGTGAGCGGTTGCAGATTCGCTAATGTGCTGGTTACCCCGTAGGCCCCCTCCCGGCCTGCATGAGGACAGCAGCTCGAGGCCTGGTGGGGGCAGGGGGCCCCGGGTGGCTGGCAGTGCACAGGCCCAGGCCCTCCTGACCTCGGCCAGGAGCGCCCCTCACACCCCGGCACTGAGGGCATGAAACCTGAGCACAAATAAGCGCCGGAGGGGGCACAGCAAGCCTTGGTCTGAGCTCCACAGTAAGAGAACTCCACGTTGTCACCTCCTCGGTCCCAGGTGTCCAAGCGCGCTTCCAACACGTGCCTCTCTGACCCACAGCTTTCATTCAGAACCTGCTGGGTCGCCCGGCGTACCAGGATGACGCCCAACACAGAGAATCCCCTGCAAATTTTGAAGGATTATAGTCCTAACTTGAAAAACAAGAGGACTTCTGGGTTTTCTCACCTCTTTCTCGGGGTTTATAAAGGCAGCACTGCTTTAATTTTACCACTGCTTCCCATTAAAATGCTGGCTTTACAGTAAACAAAAAAAGAAAATGTAAAAGCTACTTTCTAACTCCAGATTTCACAAAAAATCATCATCGTGTTTGAAAGCATGAATATGTTCCTGGGTGACCATCAGGGCAGAGACGTGAAGGCCCCTCACGGAGTCACGGGACTCCTACTGACGCTCCAGAAACAGAACTGCATCAACACAGAGGAAACTAGCTCCGCTGGCAAACTTCCTCTGGAGAGAAAATTCTGAAGGGCCAGAGCCCAGGACCTCCTGTGTTACACTGTCTCAGGGTGCAGAGGGCAGGCAGGCACGTCCAGGGGCAGCGGACGCTCCGCCCGAGCTCCCGCACACGAGGCAGGGCCCGCGGCCAGGCACCTGTGCTGCCGGGGACACAGGACAGCGCACGGGGGAGCACCCGCGGCTGCACCTGACAACTCCCGACAGATAAGTCCCTTCACTAGAAAACACGCAGGCTACGGGAAGTGAGTTAGGAACGTGCTTGCAAAGAAACAAAACAGGCCCAGATGGGTTCACCAGTGATTCCCAGCAAACATTTGAAGTAGAAACAAAGTAAGAGCCAGCTTTATTTTTAGAGACTTTATTCATTTAAGAGAGCAAGTAGGGCAGCCCAGGGGGCGCTCAGCGGTTCAGCGCTGCCTTCAGCCCGGGGCGTGATCCTGGGGTCCTGGGATAGAGTCCCACGTCAGGCTCCCTGCATGGAGCCTGCTTCTCCCTCTGCCTGTGTGTCTCTGCCCCTCTCTCTCTCTCTGTCTCTCATGAATAAATAAAATCTTAAAAAAAAAAAAAAAAGAGAGAGAGAGAGAGAGAGAGAGAGCAAGCAAGAGCAAAAGCAAGAGCCCAGGAGCAGAGGGAGAGGGAGAAGCCCGACGACACGGGCTCCATCCCGGGACCCCAGGGTCATGATCTGAGCCACCCAGAACAATCTTTTAAGACTTCTTCTACAAAATACAAGAGGTAGAAACACTCGCAATTACCTCCGTGGGGCCAGATTACCCTGATTCCAAAGCCACACAGAAAGGTCCCTTACAAACAGACTGAAAACTCCGGCAAACTATGTGCAGCAGCACGTGAAAGAGGACAGGACAAGTGGGATTTCTCCTGGGAATGCAAGGTTGGCTCAATACCTGCAAAACTGATGAGCAGGACACAACATATTGACAGAAAAAAAGCACAAAATCACACAAGCATCTCACAATCAAACATCCACTCAGGATGTAATCAAACAACACAAAACCCTTCACAACAAGCCAGCAGAACCTCTCGACCTGCTAGAGCCTATTTACAAAGGCTTTCCAGTTGATAGTGAAAGCCGGCACATCCCCGGACGGACGCCAAGGCGGCCCCCACGGCCCCCACGTCGGCTCAGCACGGTGCCTGCCCCCCTGCACCAGCACACTTAGGCAAGAAAAATAAATAAAAGGCATCGAGACTGGAAAGGAAACAGTAAACTCTTCTTCAACTTTTCTTTTCCTCACAGATGACAAGATCCTGCACGTGGAGCCGTAAGGAGCCCACACGCACCAGGAGTGAGGTGAGGGCCCTGCCGTGCCCCACTGACCACCCCGCCTCAGAGCCGCCAGCCCCACAGGAACCGCAAGGAAACACCCAGGAACTGGGTCCCCCAGGCCCGCAGGTGGTGCCAGGGGCCCTGGGAAGCATGGCCTTGAAAACAGAACCCCAGGCGTGGGAACGGAAGACACAGCCGCGGCCGAGTTCCCCTCTCAGGGACTGGGCATGTGGGTCCCTCGCCTGGGTGGCCCCACCCCTGCCCCCACCTGCGCCAGGTACTTCCCTGGCTCCCAGCCACTCCAGCCTGCACCGTCCCAGCTTGAGTGTGACACGAACAATCCCCAAAGGTCTCCCCAGAGCAAGCGGGAGCAAGCCCAGCACGACACGGATCCTCCAAATCCCACATTCCCAGCAGACCCTCACCTGCCGAAGGCCGTCTGAGCGCACCTAAGTGTCCCGGCATCGAGTGGTAGCTGTCACCTCTGACCCAGCCTGACCCAAGGGGAGCTGCTGGCCTGCGCCCTCTCTCACCAGTCAGTCTCCTCCGCTGCCACACAGGGTGCTTGCTCTCAGTCCTTCTAGCAGACACCCCCTGCTCCTCCTCTGTCTCACCAACTCCCACGGGCTCCAGCTGGACCAGGCCGAGGGGCACAGATGCCTCGTCCGCCCTCCCTCCAGCACCTGAAGTGTGGCTGCTGCCCGTGGGGGACCTAGAATCAGCTTCAGCCCCCAAGTGTGTGGGCAGAGCCGTCTGGAGCAAGGCCCTCCTAGGCTCACCATCCTGTCCCACCTCTGGGCCGGGAAGACCTGGCTCCCCGTGGTACGGCGGGGGCCCCCAGGGCAAGGCAGGCAGCTCTCCCCACACCCCAGCTCAGGGCCGCCAATCCACCCAGAGGACACACTCAGGTCCCCTACGACACAGGGCTCACAGAATCCCTCCCAGGCCCCCGCGCCTCTCGGGCCAGACCCTCCTCCTGCAAAGACCAGAGCTCAGCCAGGACCAGGGCCCTCCTGGCTTCATCCCCTGGTCTCCCCCATCGTCCTCAGAGCACAGCCTTTCTGCCCATGTCCATCCCGCGCTTCCTGACACAGAGGCCCCTCCGCCACCAGGCTCGGCAGCTGAAGGCACGCCTGGTCCCTCAGCACCCACAGCAGCCCACGTGTGAGTCTGACCTACGCAACTGACCAAGAGCAACACAGCCCTGTGTGCGGCCGGGACACGGCCTGGCAGCCGTCGTGTCTGCCAGCATCTGCAGGAACCCCCGAAGCAGAGCTCGGGGCCACATCCCAGCTCCAGGGAGGAGCAGCGGGATGTCGTGTAGACTCCCGGTCAGTGCCCCTCGAAGCAACGGTGCAGTCTCCTGAAAGCTCTTCGCACACAGAATCTGCCCCGAGCATGACCAGGCCCAGGGGAGACACTGGCGTTTGAACGCAGAAAGGCCCGCTGGGGCCGCCAGGCACGTCGGTGAGGCCCCAGGCCCAGCACGCCCGCGTGGGGCTGAGCGGACCTCTGCTTGGCAACACGCCTCCTGAAGCTCTGAGGCACCTGCCCCACTGTCACGTTCGGGTCACACAGCTGGAACCCACGGTCTTCTCCTTGAGCCTGGTCGTCAGGCACTGTCTCGTCACCCACGAAGCTCAGATGGCGGCACTTCTCAGCCGGCGGTGCCGCATGTAATCCCGACCCGCCTCACAGGTTAAAGGGCAGCCCCTTCTCCCGGAAACTGGGAGGAGGCGTGCACTGGCGCTGCGCCCGTGGCTGCCCGGGCACCGCACCCGGCAGCGAGCAGGAGTGCGCGGCCTGCTGAGCAGAGAAGGGCACGGTCCGGACCCGCCCACACCATCAAGCAAAGGAACAAAACAGGAAAACTCACAGAGGCTGCTCTCCTGCAGTTTATGTTTCGGTCAAACACCGTGGCAATCACCAGGGCGCTGTGAAAAAGAGAGGAAAATAGTTAAAAGGAAGTCTGTAAAAGGACACAGACCCTGCCACATGACTGGGGAGCCAGTGTCTGCTCAGCGTCCCTGCACGGCGAGCTCCCAGCACTCCGGGGCCTGCCCCCCAGTCACCTGAGTGCCAGCAAGGTCACAGGGAGGACACCCGCCATACACAGGGGCCTCAGAGAGAACGTGCTCAGCCTGGGGGGGGTGGGCAACAGGCAGGGCTGGCATGGACATGGACACAGACCTCGGCACCCAGACCCCAAGATGCACGGTGACACGGGGCGTGCGCGGGCAGCCGGGGACACCTAGGCCCTCCCCCTTCTCGGAAACCCAACCAAGTGCAAAACACAGCTATCGGGGGGACGCCAAGTCCTCCAGATGCCATGCCCACCCCACCAACCACAACCACCTCGGCGAGAAGGAAGCCTCTCCAAGCTCATAACATTCATCAGACTTCGCTTAAACCCCTCTTCGTGAGATCATCGCGCTTAATTATCACTGATGAAGCAGAAAGCACTCATTTGACTCTGTGTGGCTTTATTAACAGAAAACAAAGGATTTGGGCAGAGGAGAGACGGCGCTGTTTCTAAGGATGACTCGAGAACCTGCAGCTCCCATCGGCCCAGAGAAAATGCCCTTAGAAAGGGGTATTTCGGACACACGGAGGCCACCTCCCAGCGACACGGCCCGTCAGCTGGGGCCTGACGCGACCCACTCCTATTTCTACATCTCCTCTTCCTCCTCCAAATATGTGGGTCGTCCCATCGGCACATCCACAGTTCCCGCTCGCCAGGCTGGACAGCAACCCGTGGGCCCGACAATCCCTCCAGCTGCCCCACGTCCGTCGGTGTCCCCCGCGCAGCTGTCGGGGTGCTGGGCCCTGCACCGTGCACCTGCCCCCCCGGCCAGCAGCAAGCAGTGCAGGAGGCAGGTGCCGCCGGGGGGGGCTGCCCCTCGTCACAGGGGCCCGAGGGACAGCCGCAGGCCCGGGCAGCCTCCAGAAGCCGGCGGGGGCCACGTTCTCCCGGAGCCTCCGGGGGACCCGCCCGGCCCACTCCCCGGTCCTAGCCCACCGAGGCCCGCATCCGACGAGCGCCCCTCCACCCTGTACCGAGAAACGCCCCCGCTAGGACGGCCCAGTGGGCAGCACCAATCACGGGGACCGGGTGAAGCTACCCACAGTCTGCCACACGGAAGGAGCGCGTCGGGTGTGTCTCAGAATCGGCAACACCAGGGCCCGGAACCAGTCTGGTGGTGGCCAGGGGTCGGGGCGGCTGACGACCAAGGGTAGGATGGGGGACTCGGGAAGACGCAGCCACGGTTTGGGACTCTACCTGTCTCAGCCAACTCGGAGTCTGCCAAACCCCGAACGGTACATGGCGGGAGGGAACCTGAGTGCCGCCACGGAAACGAGCCACTAGAAGGGGGGACCCCGACGGCCACGGGAACACGCCTGCCTTACACAGCAGCACGCAGAGGGCCAGCCCGGGGCCCTGGACGGGGCAGTGCTCCTCCCAGGCTGGGGTCTAGCAGCTCGCGGCCCCGCACACGGCGGAGGACTCGCGCGAGGAGCCCAAGAGCCGGGGGGCAGCCAGGTGGGCGGGGGGGGGGGGGGGGGGCAGCCGGCATCGCAGCGTCCACACGGACACGGGCACTTCGGCCAGAGGCGCCTGGGCTGGTGCCTCTGTACTGGATGGACTGAGAGCAGGGTCCAGGGCTCTGATCTCAGCACAAACCCCAGAAGCAGCTGACCTCAGGGCTGGGGCAAAGGAACAAAATACCAGTCTGGAGAATCTCGTCACCCTAGAAAACGGAAAAATATTCAAAGAAATAAAATTCTGAGTCCCGCTGAAAGGACACAGCAGCCAACATGAAACCACTGCCACGGCCAAAGGCAGAGCCATCTGAGCGGCACAACCAGCAAGCGTCAGACGACAGGCCCGAGGATAAATGATCCTGCCTGCGTCCAGACATCAGCAGACGATGCACGGGTAGAAAGGGGACAGGGAACCCCCTTTCCTTACAGGAGGAGAGCTGAGAGAGCCACTGCTGGCCACCGCGCGCCTCCGCAGGCAAGACCCACAGACGGGCAGACAGGTGCCCTCGGCGGCGGCCAGAGCGGGGACAGACGGGGACACACAGCAGCACAGAGGGAGGCCAGGGACCGAAGGCAGCCTCCCCGACGCGGGGTCTGGGGTCTGGGGTGGGCCCTGTGACCCTTTCCCGCGGCGGGCGGCTGGGGAAGGGCCCACGGGAGCCTCTCCTACTCTTCTAAAAACTCTAAGTCTCAAGTTGCTTCAGAATTAAAATTGTGAAAAGTAACTACACCTCCGAAGATTTCAGTGTCTGGGGTCCTTTCACGGGTGAAGCTAAAAATAAATTCGCCAAAACTCTTACCAGAGCTTATTCCCTTTCTCCTCTATACTCCTGACCACAAACTACACCCGAAATGAGATTTAAATAATACTGAGCTTAAAAGTGAAGAAAAGTCACCTCCTCCTTCACCTACTGGCTTCTGTTAATATTAGAAATATAAAAGTGATGGCCATGTGTTCATGTCATGTCTCAGTAACTAAAAATTACACAACTAACATTCTTTGGTTTAAGATTTTTTTTTTAAATCTTTATTTTTTTTTAATTTTTATTTATTTATGATAGTCACACAGAGAGAGAGAGAGAGGCAGAGACACAGGCAGAGGGAGAAGCAGGCTCCATGCACCGGGAGCCCGACGTGGGATTTGATCCCGGGTCTCCAGGATCGCGCCCTGGGCCAAAGGCAGGCGCCAAACCGCTGCGCCACCCAGGGATCCCTGGTTTAAGATTTTATTTATTCATGAGAGACACAGAGGGAGAGAGAGAGGCAGAGACACAGGCAGAGCGAGAATTAGGCTCCGTGCAGGGAGCCCGACGCGGGACTCGATCTCGGGACCCCGGATCACACCCTGGGCCAAAGGCGGCACCCAGCCGCTGAGCCCCCCGGGCCACCCTACATGACCGCCACACGTGCGGTATGCATCCTCAACATATTCTCAGAATTAACAGAAATTTCGCCACCACGTGTATGTTCAACAAGAGCTGCTTGTCGTAATCCGTAAGATTGTAAGCATTCTAGGAAAAGATATTGACCAAGAATTTCCGCTTTAAAAAATCTGACCCAATAAAAATGCAGACTTCCAACTGCACCAGCTCTGGGTCCAGCCGACACTACCAAAAGTCTGTATTTTATATTGAGTTCTTGAAATTTCCTGTCAATCTATTTGTCCTAAATCGTAACTTTTAAGTTCTGGAAGACTGAGCAGAGAAACGGACAAATGTAGAGAAATTGCAGGAAACCGCCCGGGAGCTGCCCAGGACACCCTGGGAGGGGCTACACGTCATGGGTCCATCTCACCCACTCGGGCTGCCACCAGGTGCGGGCGTGCTGGCCGTGGCGGGCTGAGTCCACTTCCAGCCAGGCACCCTGGTGTGGCCGAGGCCACTAAGACACCTCGCGGGTTTCTCTTCGTGGCCGCCCAGTGTGGCCGCCAAGTGGTGAGCGTCCTCCCGAGGCCAGCCCGGTGGAGAACCTGCTCTACGGGGCCGGCGGGGAAGGGCCCACGCGAGGACGGCTTAGCTTCGAGTCTTTGAGCTCCTGCTGCGACCAAGCCCAAGTACTCACAGTGAGCGAAGGTGCTTCTAGTTTTGCCACGTGTGTCAGCTGCTTCCTTTCCTCCCAGCCACCCCCTAAAAGCACAGCGGGCAGCCACTCGGGGGGTGGGGGTCCCACACAGTTACCGAGGGCCCCTTGCCTCACAGGAGCCCAGAAGGTTCTATCTCTAAGTAACCCCAGGCAGAACTGTGTGTGGCACATGGTGCCCAGCTTGAGGCATGAGGTCCCCCGTGTCCAGGAGGGAGGAAGGAAGGATGGATGAAAGGAAGGGAGAGAGGGGGGAGGGAGGGAGGGAGGGAGGGAGGGGGGAGAGAGGGGGCCTCCCCCAAGCCGGCCTCCGCGGGGCTGTGTTGGCTGCAGCCCGGGACCCTGACCGCAGGGCCTTGCGCACGGCCTCGGCCCCAGGCCTTCTGCACTCACAGGTAAATGGCTGAAAATACTGTTTCATCAATATTTTACCAAACTTAACAAAGTAGGACACGCACAGCTTGCCACGTGTGTCAGCTGCTTCCTTTCCTCTTGAAAACACAGCGTTTAGCCAAGCACAGACTCCGGGGTGAGTTCAAGAAGTCAACTGTGCGGGTACCTGTGTACGTAACCAGTTCCTAAATCTGTTCAGATTGAATTTCTAAACTGCTCTAATTTCACATTTTCAGAATGAAACTGGCTTATCTGAAATATTAGTGTGTTTCAAGCAAACACAGGTCTGATAACAGCGGCCCAACATAGTGATGGAAGCTCCCGCAGGCCCGAGGCCCCTTCTCCCGAGCGGGACGCGGCCGAGCGCCTGAGTCACCAGACCTCCATCCACGCGGAGAGGGGAGAAGGTGGCCCCAGGCCAGCCGCACACGCTGCCCGCGGGCCCCGGTCAGGCTGGAACGCGTCTCTGGTGTCTTCACCTGTTTGCTTTCGCTGCAGGAGCTTATGCGATACTTCACCAGGATTTCCCAACACGGAGAAATGGTCCGTGTCAAACAGAAAGGGACTTTCTTTCTCGTCCGCACCAGGGGGAAGCTGCACGCCTCTACCTGCCCTGAGCCCCAGGCACCTGGTTTCCAGCAGGCACAGCAAGGAGCAGATCTCATCCCAAACTCAATTCTGTTCGCCTGTAGAAGGTTTAGCTCACCCACTCACCCACTCACCCACACACACACACACACACACACACACACACACACAAATGGGCAAAATACACTGGTTTTACCCTAAGTAGCATTCACCCCACCGTGAAGTAAAGGAACTTCTTAGAGAAGCAGCAGGCGATCGTCTGCTATCCATCCACGCAGTTTTAAAGGGCAAACCACATCGCCGTTTTTGAGTGAAACACAGGACCTGCCCGTGACTCAGTCTTTGTCCCCCGCGTCCTAAGAAGCGAAGCTCCCCCCATTTAACACGGTGGCAAAACACCCGAGACTCCTCAGGCGCCTTCATGTCCCAGCAGAGCCGGAGCGGAGGCCGAGTGAGGTTACCAGACGGGGACAGGGGAGCGACAGGGGTGCGCTCTGGTCACCAACCACCATTTAACTACTTCTTGAAGAACAAAAGGGTTATCTTCCCTCTGGAAGTCTGCCATTAAGAAACGCTGAGTGAGAACAAGACGTAGCTTTGAGCAATGCTTGCCATTTCCTGATTTTTCAGGACAATCTTGCCCTCGAGGAAGAGATCTGGGACTCTCCATCCCCAGGCCCAGCCCACGCTGCAAGCTGCCGGCTGGGCTGGCTCCACAGGCTGAGTGGGCGCTGCCCAGCGCGGGAGGGCCCTGCGGTGCTGATGTCAACAGGGGCTTGGCTTACAAAAGAGTTTCAGGTGAGGAAATCACCGCAAGGTGACAACAACACGCAGGCTGGCAACAGCCGGCTCCTTTTTCTTTTTCTTCTTGCAAATTAGCTTTTGATTACTGGTGAGAAGGTATCCCATGGCCGGCGCACGACCATCCGGGGCCACTTTAACCTTGTGTTTCAGTGTTCTTAAATTACAAGCGGCTTTCCAGGTAGGCCTGTTTACTTTTCCACAAAATAATTATTTGGCCTCTTAATCAGTGTGTAATGCTTAATAGGAGTTTTTAAAGCTAACCAATTTCAAAGCACGATTGAATCTAGCTAGACCCCTGGTTTCTGGCATTTGTGAGACAGGGAGGGTGAGTGCACGCCCACCAGGAGGCTCAGCTCCTCCGCCCTCCCCAGGGTCCCTCTCCCGAGCACCTGCCAGGCCCCCCTCCTGTGACCACCACCCTGTTCCCCTCACCGGGCGTCTCTACTTCACGCCACAATGACATTCTCCTCTCATCCACTTCTGCAGGATCCACTGGAGAGTTTGTGAAAGTACAATTAAAGATAGCACGGTTTTATCGTGAGCCAGGATTAATGGGTTTAAAAGCCGACAATTAAAATGTGGTCACTTATTACACACCGAGGGAGGCAGGTCTCGAAGCACACACCCCAACCGATACTCCTGGGGCAGGGAGGCGCGCACCCGCAGCGTCCGCCAGGCTCCCCGGCATCATGACTCACCTCCCAGCCCGCCCACCCGCCCCCGGATGCCCGCAGCCCAGATGGACGGGAAGAGCTGGAGCACAGGTTCCCTCAGAACCTGCCAAACTGGCCCGAAACCTGCTGGGCACGGCTCCCAAGGGCACTGGGTGATCCCACCCTGGGACAGGCGCTGGACAGGGGACAAGAGGGGCCTTTCCACACAGACTCCCAGGTAACTCAGGAGAAATCCGGAGTCTCCAGACCCCCCTGCTAGTTACTGGCCCCCGCGTGTGCGATCCCAGGGACGAGAACCCACCCTCCCCGAGATGGAAGGGAGCCAGGGAGCCAGGGAGCTGGGGAGTTTCTGCGGACACTGGACTCTGTCCGTCACTGCCGTCTGGTCCCTCATGCTCGGTCACTTGCTCACAACCAGTCCCAGCTCAGGAAGGCCAGGGTTCCAATACCCCCTTGATGCCCTCCCAACACGTCCCAGACACACGGTGGGGCCTGCAAGACCCCCCAGGACCCCCACAGAACGGGCTCGGCTGTACCTCCTCTGCAACAACCGCTGCAAAGACAAGTTCGGTCCACCGCCGGCAGTCGGGTCCAGGCAGACTGCGCGGTGCGCCCGCTGGTCCCTTCCAAGCCCTCCCACCAAGTGCCACCGACCAGGAGGGGAGTCGAGAGACTGGGACCCTCTCAGGTGCAGAGCCAGCTCACCGGGCCCCAAGCCGCTCTTTCCTTTCCTGAGTAACAGATGGTGACCCTGGCGTCAGATGTGCCAGTGCCCCTCAGCCCCCAAAGCTCGGCTCCCCTTCGTGTGGGACGCACACGCTGCAGAGAAGAGCTCACGACGGCTGCGTAGGCCGCCAGCAGGCCGGTCCAAGTGTCCAGGGGCCTGCGACCTGCCCAGGCCTGGGACCCACAGACTCAGCTGACCCCCGACCTCCACACCCACGCCACGCGGAGGCCAGGCTTAACGTTCATCAACATCTTTCTGTTCACTGATACTTCGCTTTATAAAACCAGGGACCAGTGAGCAACAATAAGCTCTGAAGTCGCAGAAAGCAGACCTGCCTGTGGCTAAACGAGCCCCCCTTCCCAGAGCCAGAGGCCTGGGCCCGCACACATCAGCGGGAGCGTCAGGGTTAGGGCCCCGTGGTGCTGGAAGCAGCTTTCCCCAGGAACAGAACAGTGTGCGTGACGGTCCCTGCCCTTCTGTGTGGCTCTGGACACGCAGGCTCCTGCCCTCCAGGGGAGCACACCCCCACTCCGGTCCCTCTTCCTTGGCGACCATTCAACCCTGGGCCCTGCTTCTCCCATCTGGAGAAAGGAGAGACACGGATTCCTATGAAGCTTACAGCTCTCAGATGCATTAAACTGCAAAACGAATGTGTCAGGACCGTCGCTCCGAGGCGGGAGCGACCCTGTAAGGAGCCGGAGCCCAGAAGCGGTCGGTGCGCGTGGGCTGCAGGCAGCCGGGACCTCCCAGCAGAGGCAGGCCATGCCGGCTGCCGAGCAGGGCCTGGGTGTCTGCCTGCGGCACGGGCCTGACCCGGCGCCCACCTGCCGCACACTTGGGCAAGCGTCCTGAGCACCGTCCCTTGCTCGTCCTCAAGGGAACGGGGAGAGCCACAGCCCCTACGGACAGCTCACGGCGCGAGACACACCAACCCAACGAGTCTGACTGTCCTGGGACTGATGTCAACAGTAAGTACGTCTTCTGCTTTTATTCTCTAGTTACAGAAGCAACTTCCAAAAAGTTGAGGGGCAGGACAGAAAAGCAGCCGGCAGTGCCCCCCCTCAAGCCGGCTGACGGTGCAGCGGGGACAAGACACGGCAGGACCAGGGACCTGGGGGAGGGCGCTCAGGAGCCTTGGCTCCGGGCAAGGGAGGCTGCAGCCCTCCTCCGCCCCCTGGGCCTGCGTGGCTGAGGGCCACCCTGCACAGCACTGTGCCTCGGCAGACCACGGCCCTCCTGCTCCGCCCGCACCTCCTCAGGTGGGGCGGCTGGGAGGAGCCAGGCCTCTTTACGACTTCCTCCGAAGCACTCTATCTCCTTCCACGGGGATCAGAATCCTCAGACTCCTCTGGAGGCTTTGCTTTGATGTGGGAGTCAAGATGGAGCGATACAGGCCCTGGCCACACGTCACAGGCCGTAACCAGGCCCGAGGCCCCTCTCCCGGCCCTCAAATCCTGGGGATGTGGAGCACCTGGGACAACAGAGCGATGCTCCAGGCCCCAAGCCCTGCGCCCACAGGGAGGGGCACAGCAGCCAACACCCTGGCTGTGCTGGGCCAGGAACTCCTGCAGGTGTCAGGGAACACCGGAGGCAGAGGGCCCGGCTTCCAGGCGTGACACAGGCAGGGTCTCAGGCAGACCACAGGGCGGCATGTCCTCAGAGCTGTGGGAGGCAGCTGCCACGGCCTGAACACCATTCTGAAATCCGCTCCCTAGTAAAAGTTGTCAGGTAAGTATGACTAACCAGACAGCGTGCTCAGGGCCCCGCCCCTGGTGACTTAAACCACAAGAAGTAGAGACCCGACATTCTTCAAATCAAGGAAACTTACTTTAGTCCAAAGACAGAGCAACAAATCACAGGACTAAAATTAACTTAAAAATCCAGTCTAGGGGATCCCTGGGTGGCTCAGCGGTTTGGCGCCTGCCTTTGGCCCAGGGCGCGATCCTGGAGTCCCGGGATCGAGTCCCGCATCGGGCTCCTGGTGCATGGAGCCTGCTTCTCCCTCTGCCTCTCTCTCTCTCTCTCTGTGTCTATCATAAATAAATAAAAAAATAAATCTTTAAAAAAAAAAAAATCCAGTCTACTGGTAACATGTTTCTCTTGCACTTTTCTCAAGCAAAAAACTATCAGACCCTAAAAGTGGGGCATGACGTCACAGGAGTGCAGGCACCTTCGGGAGGTTCAGCTGGATACACACAGCAGACGCCCAAGGGCCAGGGGCCTGGACGTGCGGTAGGAGCCCGGCGGGCTGCAGTCCACACAGGGTCCTGGTGGGGTCGCGAGCCTGCCAGTTTCAGTTCTTGGACCAGAAAACCAGAGATATTCTATTGTTCCTGCCTCACAAACCTGTTCCCCAGAGTGTGGACTTTGGTTTCAAGGGCTCTGATGATGAAGCACGGTAAGAAACGTGGCCTTGAGTAAATTCCGGGGGCAAGCCCATAACAATTAGAACATTAAGGCTGGACAAAACGCAGCCCCCTCAAGAAAAGCAGCTTCGTTCTCCTGCACCCCCGAGCCGTCCCCAGGAGCTCCTTCCACGGTGGAGGCCGTGACTGTGAAGCCCCAGGTTCTCTCTCAGCACAATACACACGCACACTCAGAAGCACACCTCACCTGAGTCACAAGCTCCCCGCCTGTGCACCCTCCACACCACCCCAAATGCCGACCTTCACCTGCGGATCTGCAAGCCACAGGCCAGCCAGAGCCTCCAGAACATTCCTCCTAGACACTCTGGCTTGAGTGCTCGCTTCGGCAGCACATATACTAAAATTGGAACGATACAGAGAAGACACTCTGGCTTGAACTGCTTACCCACAAAAGAAGAACTCCATTCTTGAGCTGCTTCATTTCTAGAGCTCACCCTTAAAATTATATTATTAGCACATTAATACCTCCTACTTATGGGAAAGGCACCACACCAACTGCTGCCCATGCACACTGTCGTCAGGAGGACGTGACCTCAGGGACAACCGCAGGGACACACCCGATCCCGCCAAGACTCTGGTGGACTTTACCTGGAAATGGCGGCCACGAAGGGCTGCAGCTCCCGGGGCTCGTAGGCACGTGCAAAGGCCCAGCACACATAGCAGGCGGCGTCTCTAACATTGGTGCCCACGCTGCAGGAGCCCCGCTTCTCCTCATAGGTCAGCGCCTTCAGGATCACGGGAACAACTGGGCACAAGAGACAAAGACTGTGAGTTCGGGGCAGCAGCATGCCTGCTGCCTCCCTGGCGCCAGAGGCAGGTGCAGTCCACCCCAAAGCCACCCGGTCAGAAAGCAAGCACCTGGAAGGAAAAGAGGAGTCGGCCGGCTTGAATCAGGTGGAGACTTTTTTAAGAAGCTGCCCCCAAATCACACAAACAAGTGAAAATGGGTTCAGAATGGCCTGGAGATGCCTGGGTTCTGCTGGCCACGGGGACCGCAGAAGGGAGCCCACTTCTCCTTCTGGCCAGAAGCCAGCCGCCGGTGAGCAACCTTGAGGAGGACCCCGAGGTGCAGGGGCCTTCCAGCGCTCAGTTTCAGAATCAAGGACCCGGATGATGAAGCAAATCAAGCCCAAGGCTACTTCTATGTTAACTTTAGGAATAACCAAGATAATTACCTAAAATATCTGTAATATATGAATTTAGGTCCATTAACAGATTATCCTCCTGGTTCCATTTGCAAATGTAATTTAATACTGGACATGTGATTTCTGATGTAAAGATATTACAGAATTTTAAGATCCATGGTAAGGATACTGGAACGTTTCAAGGAGCTAAAATGTTAGCGTATTTATTTGCCGTTTGTTAGATTCATGTATTTCAAGTACTTGGGAAGAGTTTGCTTATTAAGACATGTACACTACTTCAAAGATACATAAAATATGTTACATTTATGCGTAGCACTTAAAAATATGAGAATTTAATGTTATAAGGTTTAAGATAATAGGCTTTATTTTATTTTTTTAATTTTATTTATTTATTCATGAGAGACACAGAGGCAGAGCCACAGGCAGAGGGAGAAGCAGGCTCCCTGCAGGGAGGTTGATGCTGGACTTGATCCCAGGACCCTGGGTCACGCCCTGGGCTGGAGGCAGACGCTCTACCGCTGAGCCCTAAATAGGATTTTCTGAAAGACCCTGCTGTAAATCCCAATTTACTGATCCAAAATCAACAAGGATGCTGCCATAAAGCCCACTGACAGCTCACCCCGTGTTTAAAAAGCATTACGAGTAGAAACCAGAGAGTATCTGCTCTCCGAGGTGAGTGAGCTCGCATCCCTGCTCCGAGGCCCCGGTGGCGCTTGTCATAACTACGTCCAGTGCAGGTCTGACCCCAGCCCATGCCCTGAGGGGTCATCAGCTGCGGGAGGCCCTGACGACCACATCACTGTCTGCACACGGCCAGAGCCTCCTGTTCCGGCGGCCTCACACCTCAGGCCACACGCCGTTGACACAGAAGCCTCCGGTGCCGGGGCAGGTGCTCGCTGCAGACGACCATCACACATCGTCCCCGTCAACCAGCGTGGGACACGATCACTGACAGCACAGGATGGAAGCTAAAAGGCAGCGCCCTGTGTGATCCAAAAGGCAGGACAGAAGGGACCAGCCTCAGCCCCTCGCACACGTGTGTGCCCGGGCCTGCCCAGGACCCCGGCGCTGTCAAGAGCACCTCGTGGTGCACCTCACGCCGTCCTGTTTGACAAGACCAGAGAGGTTACGTGTACACAATGCTCCAGGTAGGAGTTTAAGAAAAATGAAGCAGAAAAAAAAAAAAAAAAAAAAAAGAAGCAGAAAAAAAAAAAAGAAAAAGAAAAAAGAAAAAGAAAAATGAAGCAGCAATTATCTGAACATGCAACTATCATCCCAGAAATTATCTTCCAGAAAAATGTACCTAGAAATAGCCTTGGGCAAAAAAAATCAAAAGAAACAACAGTAGGACTAGGACTATCAGACATATTTCATCTCTGTTTTTCTGTATCTAAGGATGTTTGAATCTTTTTTTTTTTTTTTTTTTTAAGATTTTTATTTAGGGCAGCCCTGGTGGCTCAGCGGTTTAGCGCCGCCTTCAGTCCAGTCCGGGATCGAGTCCCATGTCGGGCTCCCTGCAGGGAGCTGCTTCCCCATCTGCCTGTGTCTGTCTTTCTCTTTCTCTCTGTGTTTCTCAAAAAAATAAAAATAAAAAATAAAGATTTTATTTATTCATGAGAGACACAGAGAGAAAGAGAAGGAGAGACACAGGCAGAGGGAGAAGCAGGCTCCATGCAGGGAGCCCGACGTGGGACTCGATCCCAGGACCCAGGATCACGCCCTGGGCTGAAGACGGCGCTAAACCGCTGAGCCACTGGGGCTGCCCGGGATGTCTGATTCTATATAAATAACAAGAAATAGATTTGATTCTGTGCACTTTGTATATAGACTGGTGATCATTTTTAATTCAATTATAAAATATTAACATAAGTTTACTTAAAATTATGTAAGTATACTCCAAAATAAATTATTAATAAGTAAAAAGCTCAAAGACACGGTGTTGGGATCCCTGGGTGGTGCAGCGGTTTAGCGCCGCCTTCAGCCCAGGGCGTGATCCTGGAGACCTGGGATCGAGTCCCACGTCGGGCTCCCTGCATGGAGCCTGCTCCTCCCTCTGCCTGTGTCTCTGCCTCTCTCTCTCTCTCTCTCTCTCTCTCTGTCTCTCATGAATAAATAAATAAAATCTTAAAAAAAAAAAAAAAAAAAAAAGACACGGCATTACCACTTATGTCTATCTCAGCCAGGAGAGAGGATGGGACCAGCCCGGGGCACCTGCACCCACCGCCCCAGGAGCACAGGCCACCAGGGACCCCAAACCTGAGGCCCACTTTCTTGCCAAGTTCTCATTTCCTCAGCTGAGCGACAGCAGGACAGCCCATATGAGATGTGCCCCTCAAATTCCTCAACCACCGAAACTGGGCCTGTCCCCCCGTGTCCCACTACAGCCAGAGCCCCACACGCGTTTTCTGGAGCCCGGGTGAGGGCCCGGCGGCCATCCCAAGGAGCCCTCCTCGCCTCCCTGTGGAGCTGAGGCCAGCCGCCCAGCAGCCCCGCCGAGCTGCGTTCTTACCCAGCCCCTCCCTTAAGGCTGCACCACCACCCCTCTCAGGCGACGCACTTGGCAGAGCTGCCTGCCCACGTGGCTCCTGGGCTCCCTCCAGAGAGGCCCCAGCACCCCAAGCCTGTGTCTCTAGGCCGCCGCGAGCGCTGCCTCTCCTTCCTGCAAAGGCCCTGGAGCCTTCTCCATGCCAGGCAGTCTGCAGAACAGACTCTGCTTCCACCAGTCAGGACATCAGGAACTAAGCTCAGTTTTCTGAAGGAACCGCCGTCGGTCCTCGGGAAGCCTGACGAGGGTCACCATTACGACCCACGGAGCATGCACAAGTGCCAAAGCCAACGCGAGGCACCACCGAGGCTGCTGCAAAGCAGCTACAGCCAATTAGTGAGTTTTAAATCACGATCTCAACTTGAACTAGACCAACTCTTAAGGCTTAAAACTGGTGTTCAGCAGTTCTACCTGGAGGAAGGCCGGGTCACTTGAGCTGCTGCTAGTGCCCTGCATCGCTCACAGGCACTGTCCACGCTAACAGGACAGCCCAGTCGGCCCGACGGACGTCAAAACTAATAGGCTGTGGCACCTTTAGGAGGAAAGCAGCATATAAACGCGGTTCCGCTGCCACGCCAGGTCCCTGAGACCGTCACTGCAACTCAGCCACCCGGACAGCTCTGGGTAAGACCGTTCAGCGATTCTATAGCCCGAGGAGCATCTGGATGCTAAGCGCTGAGTCCCAATTTACCGGTCCACTGGACAAAATCAATTTCAGGGCAGATGAGTAAGAGTGACAGTGGCCAGTGCTGTGTATGTGGATACACGGAGGCGCCACAGCCTCTGCCACACTCAAGACTGCTTGGTGCCACCTGCCAGCAGCCTGCCTCCACACAGACACGGCCCCCCCCACCCCAGTCCCGCTCGGCCTGGAGGCCGGTCCCGCCACACCCTGGGGCCTCACGCCACGTCAGGGAGCCCAGCGGTCTGTCTCCCAAAGCATCACTTTGCGGGCCCGTGAGGTCAGCCGGTCGTGCTGGTCTGCGCTCCACTCGCCATCTCCACCAGAACCTGCACACAGACCTCATCACGCTCTGACCAACGGCGTTGGGCAGATCACCAGCCTGGGCAGCAGGTCCAACGTTGGCCCACCCGGCCCACTCTGCCTCCAGGAGCGGCAAGACTCAGCCCCACACGGCAGGGGTGACAGCAGTGGGCCACGGGCTGCGGTGGCCTCCCCCACACAGGGCTCCCTGGCTATCCCCAGCGCCCGCACGTGCCCGCGTGCCGGGTCTGACGACGTCCTCCCCAGAAACGGGTCAGAGGAGCAGAGGCCCATGCTGCCCGGGCTCCGAGGGGCCTCCCGCCAGCCATGCCACCCACATGGCCACACGGCCCCACTCCGCCCAAGTCCCACAGCACAGATGCCCCTGAAGTCCTGCTCTGTCCTACTCAGGAGCCTGAAGGCCCCACCCGGACGCTGACCACAGGCATCCGCGGTGCAGGTGAAGGGGCAGCCGGCAACTGGCAAGGGCCTCACTGGACAGGGTCCATGCAGAGGGCAGCGGGGACGCACCCCCCACGGTCGCCAGAAGGGAACCTGATCTGCAGAAAGTGAAACAGCTCTGAGGAGAAAAGTGAGATGGTGAATTTCTAGAACAAGAAAATGGAACCTTGAGCTTGTTGGCTCTGATTTATCCCGAGGTGGCAGCAGGAGCCACGGCCCAGGGTGCCCGGCTGTCGGCGGGGTCGTGCGCGGCCTCCAGACCCCACGCGCCCTCCCGCCTCTTCCATGCAGGAGGAGCCCTGGAGGCCCAGAGACTCCAGCCCCAGGGGCCACGCAGGCCACGCACGCAAGCTCCCAGAGCCCGGGGACAGTCGCTGCCCCAGACGTTGGGAAGAAGTCACTACCAGAGAAAAAGTTCAAAACCTAACCACTCTTTCCAGATTCAACAGGTTTAAAATAAGGAAACTCTGCAATAGCTTTGAACAAAACCCTTTCTCATGGTTCCAATTACACACTGCAGATGCGTGTCAAATATATGAGACTCCCCAGAGGGCTTCCTTTTGGCAACCTGGGGCCCCGCAGTGTAATTTAAACACCCTTCTCTCTAGACAGCGTGTTGTCTAACGCCAACCGCCTAAGGACAAAGCAGCCTCCAGGTGAGAGAACCGCCTTAACCCCTGGAGCGCCGCAGCCCCGCGGGACGGCCCCCGCGGGAGGGACCCCAGGCTCCCTGCAGGGGCAGAGACCCTTCCGCTGGAAAAGACGTCCCCAAGAGCCAGCACGGGAGGCCGGGCCTCGGGGAAGTCACGAGCTACACCCTGCAGTGGGGCATTCGCGGCTGGAGCCGGGCCCCAGGAGGCCCTGGGACGCCCCCCCAGGGTGTCGCACACTGGGGCTGCAGACCCATGAGAGCTCCAGCCTCCCGGACGGTGCACACCCGCAGACACCCTCAGCCACCGCCTCAGAAATGCAGCCTGACTTGCTCGGGAACAAAGCCTGAGCCGAACGTGCTACGGGGCAACAGGAAACGGCGGACAGAGCAGCTGGTTCCAGAGCCACTCAGCTTCAGTTCCCACAGACGTTTCTGGAGCGCGGCCCCAGACGGGCCTGCAGGCAGCAGCGGCCACTCCTCCAGGCCGCTGGGGGGCCTGGCCCTGGAGCCGACGCGGGGGACCACGCAGCCCTCCCACGCAGCGTCCCTGTGGGCGAGGCCCCAGCTGCCATTGGGGCCCGGTGGGAGGCCAACGTGCATCTGTCACGAGACCTCGAACAGATGCTCCTCGGGGGGCAGCAGGGGCAGCACGGGTCCGGCCGGGCGGATGCCACAGTCTGTACAACGCACATGAGCCCTGGAGAAACGCCACGGGGAGGCTGGTGCTGTCAGGGCAGGAGCCACACGCTCTCCTGGGGCAAGGACCTCTGAAGCCACGGCCACGGGTGAAGCACAAGCAGCGCCGCCTCCAGGGAACAGCACCCGCCACCCGCCACCCCACCTGGTCAAACACACCCGAGCCCGTGCCCGACGGTGGTGACGGCAAGTGAGCGAAGACCACTCAGTACGTCCCACAGCTAGGGGCTCGGACTAAACCCACGTCCCAGGCTGTGAGGAATGCGGGCCCCCGGGGCTGCCAGCCCAGGTCCACGCGGCCCCCACACCGTCCAAACAGCCCACAGAACCGGTGCCCAGGAGGAAGGAGCAAGGCTTCCAGATTCAATCTTTAAAGACGACTTGTCTGAAAACATTAAAACAAAATACTGTCTCAACTCCCTGAACACCTGTTCATCAGTCCCGTCGCTCCGAGGCCACCGTAAGGTGACCCTGTATGTCAACTCTATTTCCACAATCGCAAAAATAAATAAATGGCAAAAAACAGACTTCTCGCCCGGCCCAGCAAGCCTGCTCTTCAGCACTTATCCCAGAGAAATGCAGGCTCGCCTGCACACGAATGCTCACAGCAGCCCTAGTCACAATCCCCGGACACAAACCACGCACGCGCCCTGCGGTGGGTGGATGTTGGAACGCACAGCACGTCCTGCTGGGGAGGACCGTCCACCAGCGGAAAGGGAGCAAACGAGACACACCCGACCACACGACAGCCTTGAGAAGCCTTGCTGAGAAGGTCGACGTCAGACGAGGCGTCTGCAAGCTCCCCGCAGGTGACCTAGCTGCAGAAGGAGCCGCCCGGCAGCGCTGGGCCAGCAGCGGGCACGGCCAGGATGGCACAGCCGGGATGACACACCAGCTGGGAGTCAGAGGCCTCCGCCGCCACTGCTGCCGCCACCTGAAATCAAGGACACAAGGCAAAGCAGGGCCGGGCGTGTGTCTCAAGTAAGGTCAAGCTGCAGCTCAAACCACGCGGTGCGAGGATGGGGGGTGGATGGGAGCCGCAAGCCCCCGCCGGCCCCTGCACGCCCCCGTGCCAACTGCACAGCGAACGCAGGTCGGCCGGCGTTACCCAGACGCACGGGACATGCGGGACTTGCTCGTAAGCACAAGTCACTGACGGAGCCCAAATGACCAGAGAGCTCACAATGTTTCTAAAACGACATCCTAAAATAGCAAGAAGAAAAAGGCAGACAAACGTCGTCGTTGTCAGGATGAGGAACGCATCTCTCACGGTGGGAGACGTCCCTTCCCACGGAAGCAGCTGAGCGATGCTCCCGTGAGGAGTGCTGTGGCCTCGGCAGGCAACACACCAAAGTGAGTACGTGCACGCGCCATGGAGGCAGCGGCCTGTAAAAGCCCGCGCACCCCAAAACTCTGAGCACCCGGCTCAGGAAGACCAGACGAAGCTGCCAGGAAGGCCGAGCGCCCGGGCCGGCCAGCAGCGATCCCGGCCAGGACGCCATGGAGCGGGCGAGGGACCGCGGGCGGAGCCCCACCAGCCGCTCGGCCACTGGGCCCGTGACCCCCGGCACGTGGCAGGGGGCACCAGTCCGCACACAGACTCTCACTCAGGGTCAGGAGCGTGACCAAGCAGCGGGCGCCAGCGCATCACGCGGCCTCAGTGGCCCCAGATCCCACCTGGCGCCGCGCTTCCCGGGCGGCGGCCTTGGCCTGTACCGGCGGCAACGCGCCCCTGCTGCCGAGAACGGAGGAGTCAACTGAACCGGAGCCCTCAACCCAGGTCACGTGCCACCCGAGACAGCGCCGCATGACAGCAGAGCACGCGTCACCTCAAGAAATGCATCCTGTGACCCACGTACTGAGTCCTGAGGACGGTCAGCACCCGCAGCGCCAGGCCCTGCGTCCACCGCAGGACGCGGGGACAGGGCTCCCCCGAGGGACAGCAGCTGGCGCCAGCCCTGTGAGCCAGGACGGCGGCAGTGCGGACTTCCAGGCGATGAGAGCTGCGGCTCCGCACAGATGCCCCCGGGACACCTGCCCAGAGCCCCCACAGCAGCCCCTAGAGAGCTGCCCGGCCACCCGGGAAACACGGGCACAGGGCGCTGCGGCGACGACACGCAGCACAGCACGGAGCCCAGACGCTGACCTCGTTCAAGGCCAAGGGCTCCTGGCCAGCGGTGCTACGGGGCAGCCTTCGGGTAAGCCCCGGCACCCCCTTTCCCCCCCAGTGCCCTGGCTGCCAGATGTAAGGAAGGGCCAAAGGTCGAAGCAGGGCCGCCCTGATCGCTGCGGGCTCTCGGCAGGGCAGCAGGGCACCCTTCCACAGGCAGCTGCCCGGCCTGTGTGGCTCCAAGTGACCCCGCGCGGAGCCTCGGCACGCCCCACCACTCTACGTCCACGACGCTGAAAACACGAGCCTCGGACGCTCAGACACCAGAAGGGCACTTTGTTAAAAGAGAATGTTTAAATGTCACTTTTTGTGGACTCCACTATGGAACAACCAGAGGATCTTTATCCTATTTTAAGAGACGATCCGAGGGCGCCTGGGTGGCTCCGTCGTGCAGCACCTGCCCGCAGCTCAGCTCATGATCCCGGTCCTGGGGCTGAGCCCCACGTCGGGCTCCTGCTCGGTGGGGGGTCTGCTTCTCCCTCTGCCCCTGCCCCTCCCCCAGCTCATGCTCAGTCTCTCTAATTAATTAAAATAAAATCAACCGAAATACACCCACGCGCAGAGACAGGACATGAGCAAAAGCCCCTCCTTGCTTCTCCTCACTAACCCCTCCGAGTGCACGACCGTCTCTCCCTGCCAGTCTGACCCTGCCGGCAGCACTGCCCGGCCATTTCACCCTGCGATGAGCCGGACACACCCAGAGCCTGGCTGCCCAGGGCCCAGAACACAGAGAGGATCCTAGCACCCCTCTTGTGCCAGGCTGTGCCCCTGCACACGTCTGCCCACTTTCCTCCACGGCCACCTCCCACCTGCCCTCTGAGGTCAGCACTGGAAGGACGTGTTGTAGGCTGCATGAGTCTCTGCCACCCAAGCCCTATAGGGTCCGGAGTTCCCAGGGGGGCCTAGCCTTCTCCCCACATTGTGCACAACTGCAGAGCAGGGCGCTGCTCGGTCCATACACTCGGGCTGAAAAAACATCACCGTTAGGAGCACAGCTGCTTCTTTCTTTTTTTTTTTTGAGATTTATTTATTTGACAGAGAGAGAGAAAGAGCACAGCAGGAGGGGCCGAGGGAGAAGGAATCTCAAGCAGACTCCACGCTGAGTGTGGAGCCTGAGGCGGGGCTCAATCTCACGATCCCAAGGCCACAACCTGAGCTGGAACCACAGAGGATACCTACCCGAGCACCCACCCAGGTGCCCCAGGAGCACAGCTTACGAAGACCGCGGTGTCTGCGCTCCTCTCTCCCTGCAAACACCTCCTGTTGTTCTTTCAAATCAACACTGCCGGGAGGTTCCCAGATGGTGGCGTCAGCCCTGGCTGCCGTGACGACGACCTCTGGAGCTCCCGATCACCTCCCCAGAGAGGCAGCTACAGGACAAGCCGCGGTTACAGCACGAAGTCTGGGTCGCAGGCAGACCCCCACCTCCCAGCATCAGGCTCGGATCCTCCACTGGCAGAAACTGCCCCAGAGGCTTAACACCCACAACTTGAGAAGCTAAACCCTGTAACGTAAAATACACAGATGAAATCTACGCTCAGATTATTAACAACAAAATAGGTAAAAACCAGGAATGAGCATTACTCTTTATAGTGAAAAGATCTTTCCAAAATACGTGAAATGCCTGAGCGGCTCAGTCAGTTAAGCAAACGACCACATTTGATCTCAGCTCAGGTCTTGATCAGCAGTTCAAGCCCCTCACGGGGCTCCACATTAAAAAAATATATATGTACATTTTTAAATAAATTAATTCAATTAAACACGTGCAAGTCCAATCTGACAGTGGAGGAGGTGCTAAGGCCAGTCGCTGCTGTATGCGCACCCACACCCACCCACACACGTGAGTACGCGTCACCGTGTTCGAGTCACTGGGTCACTCTGCATCCGGTGTGTGCGCCCCACAAGCACACTGCCGTCCCACGGGGCTGCGGCTGGGACCCCCTGCGTGGTGGCCGAGCGCCAGCCTCCAGGCACCCTGGGCCTCCTAGCCCACCGAGGGGCTCTTCCCACCTCGTCACTTGGGGCCCATGTGTAGCTGCCCTATAAGGCTTCACGTCTCTGGTCAGCACTTAGACGAGCTGCACCTGCCCGGGAGCCCGATTCTCAAGTGCCTCAAGGATGACAGGCGACCCCCCACCTCCCCCTGCAGACCTGGGCCTCGTGCTCTGGGTCTGGGCCCTCCACGCACACTGCCGTCAGCACTCTGTCCGTCCTTCCTGACAGGTGCCTCCCTCCGTCCAGGGTCTGGGCCACTTTCAGGGCCCTGCAAGCACGCCCACGTCCCACACCAAGCCTCACCCCCTTGAAGGTGGACTGTCAGGTTTAATCTGATCGGTAGTGAAGTGGAACAGAGGCCAGGCAGAAGTTGGTCGAAACAGGCTTTTAATGGGCCGCGCTCTCGGGCCAGGTTCTGCGGCCCGCGGGGGAGGGAGAGCGTGGGAGTCGGCCCAGGGGCGGGCAGGCGGGCTTTTTAAGGGGGGAGGGGCAAGGGGCTGGGTGTCTGTACAGGGTGACAGCTATTAGCCACATTGCTGGTGAAGTCGGCCTGGGGCGATAACTGCCCAAGGCCTTATATGGGGTCCGGGTAAGTACGGTTCAGGGTCCCTGCAGAGGTCCGGGCACCCCCGATGCCGTGTCCTTGGGTGGTCTGCTGGTGGGAAAGTTCTGAGGCGGGGGCCACAAGGCGGGGGGTCCCTGCCATTTCGTTGGTGCCTCCGGATCCCCCTGGATCCCACTGGCCCAACGCTGACCACGGCCACCGCCAAGGGGACAGCAGGACAGACTTGCACACCATGAAGACCAGAGTTACCCACTGGCTGGCCTCTTGGCAAAGTGGTGAGGTCAGTTCAGGATAAAAAAATTACTCCCAGAGTCCTAGTTACTTGGCAGTAGGGAAAACGAGGAGAAATGCAATCTCTGAGCACTCTGCGGACCCCTGAACACAAGGTCGGCAACTGAGCCTCAGGAGCTGACGGACGGCCTCCAGGGAACAGGGCAGTGCTTTTCCCGCAGAGCCCACTCCACCTGCCCCAACCCCTACCCATCATCGTGTTTCGGGGACACAATGACGTGAACCCTGCATCACCACCCACTGAGAACAAGCAAGCAATGTCCCAGTGGCAACCTGCTGGGACCATTAGGTTCTGGAGCTGGGAGACGACCATGGGGCCTGCAACCCTGCTTAAGGCGACGTCGGTCAGGCCAGAAGAGGAACCAATAATGGGACCCCAAGGGGAGAGTCAACAGGGTCCCCTTGCACATCGTGCACACAACGGGGAGGCCCGCACAGAACCAGGGGACGCCTGGATGGCTCAGTGGTTGGGCTCTGCCTTCGGCTCAGGGCCTGATCCTGGAGTCCCGGGATCGAGTCCCGCGTCAGGCTCCCTGCAGGGAACCTGCTTCTCCCTCTGCCTGTGTCTCTGCCTCTCTCTGTGTCCTTCAGGAATAAGTAAATAAAAAAAATAAAATCTTTAAAAAAAAAAAAATGTCCACAAGGCACACGTCCTGACAGTGTTACAGTGAATTCATGTGCAAGTTGTCACTGAGCCCACATCAGGCGGTGCACTTTCTGTGGCATTTAGAAGGCTCGGGGACTGCACCTCTGCAGGTGCCGTGGCATGGAAGGCAGACGGGATGACCTGCTGTGTCCTCCTCCACCACCCACTGCGGGCATCAGCCCTGCTCTAAAGACAGGACCTGAGGTCGGCTCGTTTGCTGGCCCTGTGTTGCCTCACAGAATGCGAGTCCAGTAGAGCCCCCGACGGCGACCTGACCACGTGACGTGGGGGTGACGGGCAGGGGCCCCCTGCTCCAGCTGACAGCCGCACCCCACCGTGCAGCACGGTACCTGCACACAGTAGGTACAATACTGTTTTGAGCACTTCTCTCCCGTTCTTTCTCCACAAATGCACGTCCTTTGCAGTTTTCTAACACTGGTTAAGCCATTCCTCTTGGAAACATTTCCCTAATGTGTTTCACTGAAGAGTGACTTTCTTACACGTTTCTGTGTAACTGAGGATAACAGAGACACCTCTCTACCTCCCTTTAAAATACACTTAACCTCCGCAAAGCTTCTCCACATTAACGTACGCAGACAACAGAGTTCACAGCTCTGGAGGACGGAGCCTGGGCTGCTCGGTGGGCGAGCATCTGCCCTCCGTTCCCAGGATTGAGCCCCGTGTCCAGCTTGGCAGGAAGCCTGCTTCTCCCTCTCCACCCCCCAACCCCGGCTCATGCTCTCTCTCAAAAAGGTCACCTTTAAAAAATTAAAATTTAAAAAATAAAGCTTTGGAGGAAAACCTTCTCCCTGCCTTGCCTGTCTATTCAGCGTAAGGTAAATGTGACCAAACATCCGGTCTCGACCCAGGCGGTACCCTGAACAGGGGGTGAACACCACAAGAAGGAAAGTGACAAGCGTGACCCCAGCCTGGCTCTCTCACCACTAGATCCCGGGCTACGAGAAGCTCACATAAGGAAACTAAGTGTAACCCTCAAATCTTCAAGTCACCACGTCGTCAGGGCTCCCGAGGAGGGACGGGGGGCGTTTTCCATGCAGGTGACCTCCCCTTCGGCCCCCAGCCACAGAGGAGCAGAAGGAGTGTCACCAGACACCCCAGCCCCCCAACTGAAGAGGGGACGGACTCCTCTGCCACAGCATGAAGGAACTGCCTCTAAATGGCACACGCGCAAAGTCAGTCCAACCCTCGGCTCGCCCAACTGCAATAACAGTAAAAGTAAATTGTTGGCTTAGAAATAATCCCCCGATAGGGGCAGCCCAGGTGGCCCAGCGGTTTGGCGCTGCCTTCGGCCAGGGCCTGATCCTGGAGTCCCGGGATCGAGTCCCGCGTCGGGCTCCCTGCGTGGGGCCTGCTTCTCCCTATGCCTGGGTCTGTGCCTCTCTCTGTGCCTCTCATGAATAAGTGAATAAAATCTTTTAAAAAAATAAATAAATAATCCTCCGATAGAAGACACAACCTCTCGCCCTATACTCCTAATTTTTTCCGTAACGAGATCCCATAGTTCCAGACATTCCCTCCAGGATCCAACACCCCACTCTTCGTGAGCGTCCTCTCGGGCCTCATGCAGGCGGCAATGGGGAGTGACAGCTGAACCTGCCACCAGCCTTCCAGAAGGACAGCACAGGAGCCCTGACGATGGGGGACCAGGCCGGTGCACTGAGCTCCCGCAGCCCCGCGGCACACGTTCCTGCTGAGTCAGGGCTGTGCGTGAGCATCTGTCACCCCGTCAACAACGGGTGACGGGCAGTGCCACACTGCCTGGAGCGACGCCGCCGACCAGCCGGGCTCTCCCTACCCAGCCCTGGTTTATTAAGTCCCCACAACGAACGCCAAGGGTACCCAGGGGAAGCTGCCACATATGAAGTCACAGGCATGAAGCCCCTGCATGGGAGCTGCCCCCGCCCACGGCCCCGACACCCCGTGCTGGTCCCCGCGTCACAGACACGCCTGCGTCCCGCGTGGGAGCCTGCCACACGGACCCCCAGCGCGTGGACACGCCACAAAACAAAGTCCCGGAGGTGGAAATGAGACTCCCGTGGGAGGCAAACTAAACCCTGAGGAAGGAGGCCGGCCCACGGCGCTGCTCCAGGCCCTCGGCTGCCGCTTCCCCACGACGCTGGCCCAGCCTGAATCCACACTCTGTGGTAAAACTACTTTTGGGGACCCCTGGGCGGCTCCGTGGTTGGGCGTCTGCCTTGGGCTCAGGCCGTGACCCCGGGTCCCAGGATCGAGTCCCGTTCGGGCTCCCCGCAGGGAGCCTGCTCCTCCCTCTGCCTGGGTCTCTGCCTCTCTCTCTCTCTCTCATGAATAAATTAATAAATAAATAAATTTAAAAAAAAAAAACTTTCTTTCCAAGCAATCTAAGTGATTGTTCTCTGCAAATCAGACGCTGTTGTGACCTATGAGCGATCCTCCTCCCCACCAAGAGCCGGCAATCCTCCTCCCTCTGCCGCCCGGAGATCAGCACAGGGTCAACCGCCTGTCCATCTGTCCCTCTGCCAAAGGCCCCCCAGGGCACGGGGGAGGGGAGTGAGCGCCACACCGGCAGATGAAACGCCCACAGCTGATGACAGAGTGGCCCAAGTACATCAACTTGAAAGCAGCAAAAACAAGCGTTCAGGAGAATTAAAGGCTTAACCCGGAAGTCGGAGACCAGTTCTGCCGCTGAGTCACGGACCTACATTCCCAGCCCCAGAGCCTGGTCCTCCACTGGCCCCACCAAGTCTGGGGCAGGACACTGCAGACCCAGTGGGCCTGGAGGAGCGTCCGGGGGGCGACCCTGCCCCACAGGCCGAGGGGCCTTGGCCCTGCCATACGGGACACACGAAGCCGAGGGGACACACTGCCCAGGGTCAGAAGGCTACCAGGGGAGAAAAGGATCGGTGTGAAGGCCTTTAGAGTTTCGGTTCACAGCAAGCCGGCCACCGTCCTGAAGCAAGTTACCCGAAGAGTTCTCATTTCCCATCTCACCACCCACCATGGGCACTGGCCAGACGGGCATGCGCAGCACTCCTCCAATCACACCACCCGGAGGTCAAGCCTCAGCCACTGTCTGGCCTCCCCTCCCCACTGACCTGTCCCACTGACCTCTGGCCCCCATGGCCTCCCCCCACTGACCGCTCCTCCCCGTGACCTCCCCCCACGTAATACGGAGACAGCAACTGTGGTGAGGAGGGCTGCAAACTCATTTCATCCCCACAAAGCCCATTCACAAGATCAGCCCCAAAGCACCTCCCCGCTGCCACCGAATCCCTACAAGACCCTCGTTTCTATGGACTCTCATCAGATCCCCGCTATGTGCACCCATTTCAGGGCCCACGCTGACTCCACACTCAGACCACAGGACAGCTCTGTTAACTCGGACCCTGCAGCCTTGCCCGTGAGGAAGAAAAACCAAGGCCTTTGCATTTTCCTACACTGCCGATCACTGGGGCCACTTCTCAGGACACTGCCCCAAGATGCAGTTCCCTGGAGAGCCAGCGAGCCAGCGCTGGGGGCCTACAGGAAAAACACTCTCCACAACCTATAGCACCTACTGGTCAGCCGTTGCCAAAAGCAAAAGGCCGCACGGCCACCACCAGCTTCAAGGCCCCAAGTGACCCCTGGCCACCCACGGCTTCCTCAGGATGTAAGGAGGACACCTACAAGACCCCTGGGAGGCCCAGGCACGGGGTGGCCACAGGCAGCCACATACCAAGCCACCCACCCAGCCCTAAACAGGCTCCTAACAGAGCAGGAGCCTCGCATGCTGGACAGTCATGGTACAGAGGGATCAGGAAGTGTGACAGCACGTACAGAGAAAGCTCGGCACCCTCCACCCAGGCACAGTAAACCCAACCAAAATCATGTCCCGCATCCACACAGTGCACTGAACGAAGCAGGCAGTCCTCAGGGCAGGGTCACAGGAGCAGGGCTGATGCACTTCTTCCACAAGGAAATCTGAAGTCGAGTGAACTGGGACCGTCCAGATGCCTTACTGCGCAGCCCTCAATAAAGCCAGCCAGCCTGCGCTGTGTTTTCAACAGCACACGGGTCACAGCCAGACAACAAATCCGGAAGATGCACAATCTACTAAGTGAAGGGTTTTTTTTCCCCAGATAGCAAGACTTTCCATTAGAGGATTCGTGAAAATATTTTGCAGTAAAATAGCAAACGCTGACAAAACGTCTAAAGTACAGTCTTACTTCCTGAGCACACCGTATGTAAGCAACACACACACAACCACACCATTTCATGTTCACTAACATCACAATCTTTAGTTTTGACCTAAACTATAATTTCAATTCTTAAAAGTAACAGGTACAACCACATGACAGAAATTTTATGATTTATGTGACTCCAGCACATACGTCAAGTATAAATTCTAATACGTATGAATTTGATGCACTCTCAACTTCCCTTCACTAAACCATAAACTCTCTCATAAAGAATCTTACTTGTAATGAAAGAAATACCAAATATTTAAAAACAAAAACATTAAAGATACCTTTTTTTTTATTTATTTGGGGGAAGGGGCAAAAGGAGAGAGACAGAGAGAATCCCAAGCAGACTCCCCACTGAGCACAGAGCCCACCACGGAGGCTCCTGAGACCAGAACCTGAGCCAAAATTACGAGTCGGACACTTAACCCCCTAAAGATACCCTTTAAAGGCATGTAAATGCACATGTCTGTGTGTACACACACACACACACACACACCCAAAAGCTAGACATATACAAGAAAAAAGAACTGAAAAAATGAAGACAACGGTGAAATTTTTACAGTAAAAACACAAGATACAAAGACACCATCAAGAGAGTAAAAAGACAACGCACAGAACGGGAAAAATGTTTGGAAAAATTGTTTATCTTAAAAGGATCTACAATCCAAAATATACACAGAACTCTTACAACTCAACAACAAAAAGACAATTTGATTTTAAAATGGGCAACAAGGGGGATCCCTGGGTGGCTCAGCAGTTTACCGCCTGCCTTCGGCCCAGGGCCTGATCCTGGAGTCCTGAGATGGGAGTCCTGCATGGGGCTCCCCACAGGGAGCCTGCTTCTAGCTCTGCCTGTGTCTCTGCCTCTCTCTGTCTCTCTGTGTGTCTCTCACGAATAAATAAATATTAGATAGATAGATAGATAGATAGATAGATAGATAGATAGATAGATAGAAAGAAAGGGCAAAGAACTTACAGAGGCACTTTTCCAACAGAGATACACAGAAGGCCGACAAGTACATGAGAAGATGCTCAACGTTATCAGCCATTAGGGACACAGAAATCAAAGCTATGAAGAGACCCCCAGTGGATGGGCTATAATCAAAGAAAACAGGAAAGGTCAGGTGCTGGTGAGGGAGTACTGCTGGTGGGAACAGAAAATGCAGCGGCCGCGGGGGAGACAGTGTGCAGGAGGCTGTGTATGGAACTGCCTTATGAGCCAGCAGTTCCACTCCAAGATACACACCCAAACACATGAAAACAAACATTCATATGCAATTGTTCACAACAGCTGTAACCACGCTGGCCAGGAGGTAGGAACAACATGCCTATAGACTCGTGAATGAAAAGCTTAAAAAAAAAAAAAAAAGAAAAAAGCTGAGTGGCCGTTCCACACGATGGAGTACTATTCAGTCATAAAAAGGAAGGTTGTGACCCACACTCCAACGCAGGTGGACCTCAAAGACCTGCTCCGTGACAGAACCAGGCACAAAAAGGCCACGTGCCCAAAAATAAATAAATAAGTAAATACAAACTTAAAGATTAAGAGAAAAAAGGTCACATGTCATTAGGATCCCACTGATGTGAGATTTCCAGAATAAGTACGTCTGCAAACGTGGACCGCAGATGAGCACTTGCTAGGGGCTGTGGAGGCACAATGACAGTGACAGGAAATGGGCACCAGATTCTTCTTAGGGTGAGGAAAGGTCCTAGAACCACGGGCGCCTGGGCGGCTCAGTCAGGTAAGCGTCCTACCTGTGATTTTGGCTTGGATCATGACCTCACTGGTTGCGGGATCCCGCCTCCCGTCAGACTCTGAGCTCGATGGGGAGTCTACCTGAGAGTCTCCCCCTCCCTCCCCTCACTCGCTCTAAAATAAATAAACAAATCTTAAAAAAAAAAAAAAAAGGAAAGGTCTTGGAACTAGACAGAATGACAGCTGTTCAACAGAGTACATTACCAAACGTTACCACGCCGTTGACTCCAAAATGGAGTTAATTTTATGATGTGAGTTTTACCTCAATTAAAACAACAACACAATACGAATGTTTTTTTAAAGAATAAATACCTTTGCCAAAAAAAAAAAAAAAAAATACCTTTGCCTTCCTCCCCTGAAAATTCAGTCCTGGAGCCAACAGGCGGGGAAGGGCAGCAGTGTTTATACCCCAAGGTACATAACAGACACGTGCTCACTAGAATCAAAGACAGACGTCTGCTCTGACAGAGATGGGAGGGTCTGATCAAGTGAAAACCTCAAGAGAGAAAAGACAGAAAGTATGAAAACAGAATGAGGTTGACAAGGGTCTAATCAGAGTCTGGAAGGAAAAACTAGGAAAAGAGAATTGCGAAGAATGAGAATTTTCCAGAATCAACAGAAAAGAGATCTAGAAAACAAGGCTACATAAAACAAGATCAACAGAAACAAGTCCACACCTAACACACCATGATGAAACTACAAAGCGTGAAAAACAGAGGAAGCTCCAAAAAGTAGCCACAGAGAAGAGGGGGCTCCCCTGAAGGGCCCACCACTCGACTGGTCCCAGGCGACCGAGGGCACCGGTGCCAGAGGAGGCGGCTGCAGGAAGCCCGCCTTCGGTCCGGGCTGGCACATAACACAACTGTCATCGAGAATGAGAGTTCAGAAGACATTTCAGACAAAGAATACCTGAGATGTAATTGCTACTAAGACACCTGTGCGGAGGAACTTCTAAAAAACCTAAAAGAAGTACCATTATCCATGAGCGGAGAGTTCTGAGGTGCAAGGAGTCAGAAGCAGGAACATCTAAACAAGGACCGCCTGTAAGATAATAACGTGTAATGTTCAACAAAAGGACAGAATCCAAAACCTGACGATCACAACACGTCAGCTGAGATGTGGCCATCTCTGGTGTATTCTTTTGACTTTAAATATTCATGATACAAATCTGAAGACTATCATTAAAGAAGAGAAACGGGGGGGTGCCTGGGTGGCTCGGTCGGTTAAGCGTCAGCTCAGGTCATGATGCTGGCCGGGGTCCTGGGACTGAGTCCAACATCGGGCTCCCTGCTCATCGAGGAGTCTGCTTCTCCCTCTGCCTCCACCACTCCCCCTGCTCATGCTCTAACAAATTTTTCTTTTTTAAAAAAAAGAAAGAAGAGCAAGAGAATATATAACTTCTAACTCCATAGGCAGGGAAGATGTGGAACAGGACGGGGGGGGTATCTAAGAGAAACCATATTCTGAAAAGGACACACAAAAAAATGAATTTTAAGTATACAAAAAGTGATACAAAAGACAAAAATAAATAAATAAATAAGACAATAGACCCAAATCCAAACATCTCGGTACTTAGATTAAATGTTAACCGAGTAAACTCACCAACTAAAAATCAACGAGTGGAGGTTTGGGTCTGACATGTACCTAAAATCTAGGAATGTAAAATGATTAAAGAATAAAAGAAGATATACTGGGGAAAAATAAAAAAAGGGCAACCCGGGTGGCTCAGGGCTTAGCACCTGCCTTCAGCCCAGGGCATGATCCCAGAGTCCCAGGATCGAGTCCCCCATCGGGCTCCCTGCACGAAGCCTGCTTCTCCCTCTGCCTGTGTCTCTGTGTGTCTCATGAATAAATGGATAAAATCTTAAAAAAAAAAAAAAAAAAAAAAGATATACTGAGAACACACTCACCAGAAGCAAGCAGGGATGACATTAAGATGGGGCAGAAACAGACTGGACCCTAAGAGTCCTTTCACCATTGTTGTCACGAACAACAAAATAGAATCCATCAGGCAGCCCGGTTGGCTCAGTGGCTCAGTGCCACCTTCAGCCCAGGGTCTGACCCTGGAGACCCGGGACAAATCCCGCATTGGGCTCCTCACATGGAGCCTGATTCTCGATTCTCCCTCTGCCTGGGTCTGTGTCTCTGTGTCTCTCATGAATAAATAAAATCTTAAAAAAAAAAAAAAAAAAAAGGAGTTAATTACGGTGAAACGAGCCCTATGGGTGGAACGTAATCCACCGTGACTGGTGTCCTTAGGAAGAGATCAGGGCACAGACGGAGGGGCGACCCCGCGAGGACCTGGGGAGGTGGCGGCCGCCGCAAGCCAGTGAGAGGCCTCAGCAGCAACCAGCCCCACCAGCACCGAGCCCAGATTTCCAGCCCCCAGAACCTTGAGAGAGTAAGTTTCTGTTAAGCCCCCAGTCTGGGTATTTTGTCATGGCAGCCCAAGCAAACTAGCACTCCACACGACGGAATGTTCTTCAGCGCTAGAGGAAACAACACTGGCACGTGCCACAGACGGGGAACCTGGAGAGCGGGCCCATGCGTACGACCCTGTGTAGGAGAAACACCCAGAAGAGGCAGATCCCAAGGGACAGGAAATAGGTCGGTGCTGTGTAGGGCGCGGGGAGATGGGGGGTCAGGGGGACTATGAAGAAGTGTGGGACTCCGTTCTGGGGTGAAGAAAGTTCTAGAGCTAATGGCGGTGATGGCTGCACAGATCACACTAAATGTCACTGATCTGTACACGGTAAATGGGTGACCCGTAGAGAACGTACGTTATATCTCAACAGAACCATTTCTAAAGGACCCCGAGAAGCTGGGCCTCTACTATCCCGATTGTATGTATATTTATACTCATAAATAAGGATACTAAGGCACAGACAAGTCACCTTTCTACTTCTACTTGTTCAGTTTTGGTAAATTGTATTTCTGTAGGGACGTCTACTCTGTCTAAGCTGCCAAACTCACCTGCAAAGATGTTCCCACCGCGTCACTTCTAGTCGGCACGGTGCACACGTCACTGCCCGACGACGGTCTGGTCACTCTGCCTCTTGTCCCCTAAGCAAGCCGGAAGGTCACCGTCTCCCGGTGCTGCCCTCTCTCTGCGTGCCCAGCAGTGCCTGGCTGGCTGCTCCCGCCCCATCCCATCTCATCCCCTCTGCTTCAGCTGGGGCCCTTTCTGGTTTGCTGCTACAACTTTATTTTTTTTTAAGATTTTATTTATTTATTCACGAGAAACAGAGAGAGAGAGAGAGAGAGAGAGAGAGAGGCATAGACACAGGCAGAGGGAGAAGCAGGCTCCACGCAGGGAGCCCGACGCGGGACTCGATCCCAGGACTCTGGGGTCACACCCGGGCTGAAGGCAGCGCTAAGCTGCTGAGCCCCGGGCTGCCCTGGTTACAACTTTCAAGGCAGGGTCAGCCAGAGCATGAGTGTTTGAGCTCCGCAGGCCACAGGCAGTTTTGTTTTGTTTTTAAGTATAAAAAAGGAAAAGCGGGATCCCTGGGTGGCGCAGCGGTTTGGCGCCTGCCTTTGGCCCAGGGCGCGATCCTGGAGACCCGGGATCGAATCCCACATCGGGCTCTCGGTGCATGGAGCCTGCTTCTCCCTCTGCCTGTGTCTCTGCCTCTCTCTCTCTCTCTCTCTCTGTGACTATCATAAATAAATAAAAATTAAAAAAATAAAAAATAAAAAAAAATAAAAAAAAAAAAAAAAAGGAAAAGCCACCGTTGGCTCCAAGGCCATACAAAAGCAGGCCAAGGCGGACCAGGCCCGCGGGCCACGGTTCCATAGCTCCTGCTCAAGGTTTTACGCTCCCCTTCAAACACGCAGCAGCCACATCCCTAAAGTTGTCATAGGTAATAATTTTGTTACTGGTCATTTCTTTCTTTAAATTTGTATTGCAAAGTTACTACTGGGGGGCACCTGAGCGGCTCAGTCAGTTGGGTGTCCAACCCTTGATCTCAGGACCATGAGTTCAAGCCACATGTTGGGCTCCAGGCTGGGTGTGGAGCCAATCAAGGCCAATCAAGGAAGAAAACAAAAGTTACTGGGGATTTCTTATTTGATTCATGTGTTACTTAGAAATCTGTGTTTTCAAACTAAAAATTCATGTCTTACCTTTATCTTCTATATCTGAATTTTAATTTCACTGTTTTATGGTCAAAGCATGCAGTCTGAGCAGCAGAGTCTGAAATGTCCTGAGACGTGTCTTATGGCCCAGGAAGCGTGCGACGCGGGGGCCTCCTCAGGTCTCAGAACCGCGCACCCCTGGGGGGCCGGCTGCAGAGCTCTGCACAAAGCCGGGAACCGAGTCTATCATGTCTGTCGTCTAAACACGTGCTTCCCACCACTGTTCCCTCCCTGACCTTCGACAGGTAGGAGATGATCTGTTCATCCACCCCCGAAGTCCAAGCCTAAAGGCCTGGCAGTCCAGGCAGCTCACGGCCTAAAGTACTATTTACCCGTGTCAGCCAAGGCTCACGCAGGCAACACACCAACCCACCCAGGCTCAGCGCTAACGCCGCCCAAGCGACCAGTGAGCGTCTGCCCGTCCCCTCCGCCTCTGCTGCAGGGCCTGGTGTCAGCAAGGGAGGGGCCCCCTGAGCCCAGAGAGGCAGAGCCTGGCGGGGGGGGGGGGGGGGGGGGCAAGGTGCCACCAGGCAGCCAGGGTGCAGAGAGAAGGGCCGCCTCCCCAGGACCAGCATCCCGGGCACACGGGCGGCGCGTCCCTCTAGCAGACCCAGCGGGCAGGGGACTCCGGCGAGGCCCCCCTCGCTCAGCCAGCGCGATGCGAAGCCACAGCAGCAAGCGCGGCATCCCACAAGGGAAGCTCTGCACGGGCTCGGGGAGGAAGCAGCAGAGGCGGGCTCCCGCGTTCACCTCTGAACGCCGCGGCCCGGGGTGACTGAGGACTCGGAACTCCTCTAGTTGCTCAGAACACATCAGGGGTTCAGTAAGGGCTCATGTGAACCGCCGTCACACTGCCAGCAAGCATGCCCTCCGGCGTGCCCGGGAACAGCACCGACCCTACTGGCAGACTCAGGACAGATGACCTCGGGCCCCGAGACCCTGACAACCCCGGGGTCTCGCAGGCAGGACCCCCAGGGCTGCTGACAGGGCATTTGTTCCCGGGGGGAAGGGGGTCCTAGAAAAAGCAGAGAGGCTCCCATGACAAGACAAAGCCCCCGAGGTGGGCTGTCCACGCACACGGTCTGCGGTGGGGGGGGGCCCAGGCCGAGGGGCAGGCCTCAGGCCCCCTGCAGGCCGCTCACCAGGGCCCTGAAGAAGCAGCGCACACGCACGCCATGTACGCCCCACAGGGTGGGAGCAGCTCACGCCCGCTGAAAACAAGCACCAAGGACTCACCCTCCATCACACCGGAGAGCTGTGAGGGAAGGGACAGTCTGCAGATGCGACAAAGGACCAGAAGCCCAGGAGCTCGAGGCCCCAGCACCTAGAGGTGTGTCGGGCAGAGACAAGCAGCAGGGACGGAAGCCGGGGAAGCCATGGGCGGTCACAGAAACCAACGTCTGGAAATACCAGAGTACGCCTGCCTGCCACGCCTGAGACCTGCCGACTCGGGACCCGGCAGAGAGCAGTGGGCGACGGGGGCCCGGGGGGCGCGGGTGCAGAGGAGGAGCCCTCACCCGCCAGCGTGGTCCACGCGGGCCCGCAGCAGGAGAAAACACGAGAAGAGGGAACCTGTGATGGCTTCTCGCTCCTCCTCCCGGATCGGCCGCCCGCAGGGTCACAGCCCAGGGCAGAGGAAGGGGCCTCCCCTCTCCTGGAGAAGCGCAAGGGGCACGCGAGACACCTCCACACCCCACTGCAGGGTGGGGAGAGGGCGGGAAGGGGGGGGGGAAACTGCGGGAGTCTCACGCTCGCCGCTTGGCCAGCTCAGCCCCCGCTCACACCCTGGAATCTCAACCCAAGACAAACAGGCCAGAGCTCAAAGTTTCAGGTTTCACTTCAGACTCGGAGGCTGGAGGGGGCTGGGGGGGGGGGGGGGGGGCAGCATCTAAACAAACCGACACAGAGTTTCCGCCGCCGGCTCGGGGCCACCGTACAGTCCGCTGCCACTGCCCGCGCCCCAAAAGGGAGGAGCCCGGGACCCCGCGGCCTGCGGCAGCCCCTGTCCCAGGTGGAGGGCACTGCTCCCATCCGCCAGGCAGCCTGGCCGGAAAACGGGCCGTGTGCTCGCCTCCAAAACCAAAGTCGCCCCAGTTCCACAAAAATCCACGCGGTGGTATACTGGAATAAGCATCAAATTAAAATTCGGGCAGCACCTTACACATCTCAGACTTACTCATCAAAGGAAAATGAATGTCTCACAATAGAACTTTCCCGATGCTCCACCTGCCCCGGCCTATCTCACGAGACGGCCAAACTAACCTGACTCTGCCGAAGTGCAACTCCCCCGGCGTTCCCGGTTCCGTCACCATGAGAAACCAAACCCCAGCAGACCCCGCCGGGGACGCCGTGCTCCCGAGCTCAGCCTCACGGGGCCGAGCGCTCACACTGGGGCAGGAGAGGACCCCAAAGGCTGCTGCACTCCCCCGAGGCCCCCGGAGCCCACCACCGGCCTGCCTCCTAGGGGCACAGCCTGGCACCCGCGGGCCCAGGTCAGGGTGCCGGCAACTCCTTGCTGGGTTCTTGATCCCAGAAGACAGGGCCCAGACTCCTATCCCAGGCTGACGGGCCGTCAAGCCCCCCAGAGAACCTAGGAGGTCGCTGCACCTGCGGAGACACAGCCTGTCCCCTGGGTCTGCAGAACGAGGGCTGCACAGACCCCAGGCCGGAGGCGGGTGCTGGCAGCACAGCTCAGCCACGCAGGGACAGCCCTCTCAGCACCAAGACTGAAGCGAGGAGCAAATGTCCGTGCCTGGCAGCAGCCCCAGGGCCAAGGCTTCGGGAGCCCGAGGAGGTCACACTAGGCCCCTTGGACGGGATTCTCACTAGGGGGCTCCCGCTGGAAACTACACTCAAGAAACCCCGAGAAACATGCCCGCGTGCTGGCGTGGACGACACGACGCGGCCCTGCCCTCGGGAGCTGGGAGCCGGCCAGGAAGGGCCCCCGGTCTCAGCACCCGTGCCCCGCGGGCCTGAGCCCCGTCACGTCCCGCTCAGCCCTGGGATGCAGCCTGGGCACTGAGGCTCTCGCGGGGCATCTGCTGCCTGGAGACCTAACGAGGGTCATCGTGGCCACGGCCAGGGCGCCCGGAATCCCGCCTGCAGAGCGCCTGCGGCCCCGAGGAGTGCCAGGCGGACACAGCCACCGCGTACTTACAAGGTCCAAAACCGAAGCGCTGCATTTCCCTCCCCAGAGGCCGCACAGGGACACGGGCACGTCACGGGCCCTCGGGCGGCCCTCGGCAGGGGAACGCAGGCCGCGCCAAGTAACTGCTAGGCCGGGAGGGAGCAAACGGAAGAGCCGCTGGGCAAGGCCCGCGCTGCTGGACAAGGGGTGGGATGGGGACAGGGTGACCCGGCTGCCCAGGGCGCAGAGGGCAGGCGAGCACACTCCCCGCTAGAGCAGGGGCCAAGTTCTGACGCCGCAGGTGAACTGAGGCCTGTCACGAACCCTCCCAGCAGCCGCAGCCCTGGCACCGCCCTGCCCCCGCTCAGAACCCGGAGGTCCAGGGCCCGCCCGCCACCCCACTGAAGTCCTGGGCCACTGGGTCCCGATCTGACCCCATGCACCTCACGGGGAGGCGCCTCCTCGGCCTGCACAGCCTGGCCCGGCCCGCTCTGTCCTGCTCCGCGCCCTCCAGGCCGGGCCACGTCAGCCACGCGGCTCTTCCTCTCCGCGCCAACCCTGCAAACCGGCCTCATGGCCGCGCGCACGGCTGCCACGGTGATAAACCGCAGACACGCAGGTAGGGGGCCCAGCAGGGGGCCGCACAGGTGGGGGCGGGGCACCTGCCGGGCCAGCTGCTGGGCCCGTGCTCTTTCCCCAAGATTCAACCTTGGTCAGAAACCTAGTCACGGGATTCCTGGGCAGCGGGGAGACCGAACACGCACGATAACGGCCGGGGGAATCCCGCCAGCGACGGCAGAGAGTGCCTTCCCTTATCAGGCGGAAACAACAGGGTCAAGGAGGACGGGGAAGGCCGGGGTGGGGGGGGGGGGATGAACGGGACACCCAGGAGGCTGGAGGCCCCACCTCAGAACAAGAGAGCCAACCCGGATACCCCCCTCCCCCCCGGCCACACACAGGGTCCCTGCGAGGCTCGTGGTTAACGTCGCGGGGGGGGGGGGGGGGGGACAAGGAGCACGAGGGGGCCGCCGAATAGCAGACCCCTGGAACCCCCCGCCAGCAGGGGCAATAGCTGCGTCCCGGGAGGTGCGAGACATGAAGGAGACGCTGTATGCAGGGGCAGAGATGCCCCACCTGCCCCAACCGTTGTTAAAACCCTCAGAGAAACAAGCCACTGCGACGACGTCTAAGAGTAAGACACTCCGGAGGCAGCGCTAGAACACTTAGAAACCGAAAAGTGTGGCAGCAGAGAAGCAGCACCTACAGGACAGTTGGCAGAGAACACTCCGGAAACAGAAAAAGAGGATCAGGAGGAGGGTCGGGAGTCACCGCCTGCATAAAATTCTACAAGAGGACACACTTGGCTCTGAGGGAAGAAACCCCGCCACACCAGCGGTGCTCCGGACACGACAGCGGGCGTGCCACTGACCATCTGCGTATAGTTCTTCTCCGAAAGGGAGGAACTGCACTCGGCAGAGGGGACACGCCAAGATGTGGAGCCCTGGAACCAGCCACCCCGGACCGAGGCCCCCCTGGGAGGCCTCCGTGATGAAGCAGATACAGCAACAATTCATCACAGAATCCACGTGTCAGGTTCGCATCACTCACCTGTGCGTCTGACACCACTCGTGCCAGGGCGCACCGGTGCCTCAGCCAGCTCAACGTCTGACTCTTGGTTCTGGCTCAGGTCACGATGTCAGGGTCGTGGGATCGAGCCCCCCGCTCTCCTGCTCCCTCGCCCCAACACCGCCCGCTCACGTGCACTCTCCCTCTAAAAATCATTCATATCAAAATGTTGGAGGGAAAGAACCAGGACCTCAGAGTGGGGCAGGCACTCGTGAGCCGCAACACGGACAGCTACGCGCGGAGCAAAGCACCTTGAAAACCGAGGGTGAAGGCTCTGACCCAGGATTCTATACCCAGCCAGACACAACAGAGACGCCATCACCCCTTCTACCCCCCGCGTCTCTGCAAATCTGCCTCTCCTGCACGCTTTCCCAGGAGCCGACACACGGGTGTGCTCCGTGTCAACGTAAAGGGTCACTGCAAGAGGGAAGATGAGACCCAGGAAGCAGGCTTTCGATACAGGAGAGAGGAAAGGCGACCCCAGGATGATGGGGAGGCAAGCCCGGGGTCAGAGGACACAGAGGGCACAGGAGAAGTCAGCAGACAGCACCCAAACTGGCCGGGGGAAGTGGGTGGAGGGGACGAGGTAGCAACAGGAATGTTATTTGGAATCAAGGACGTAAACACCAAAATACTCAGCTAAGAACAAGTCCCAGTGCTGCAGAGACGGCGGGGGGGGGGGGGGGGGGGGGGCAGTGGTCCGAGTGTCCCACGGAGACCTGGGGCCTGTGCCATCCCCTCCAGTCTGGGCAGGTCAAGCAGGACACAAGAGGTGCCTCATCAACCGCACTGTGGGGGGTCCGGGATGTGACACCACATGGAGGAGGACTCAGCATCCCCTCCAGGGCACAAGGCGGATGGCACTACGGAGGACGCTCCAGGCCAGCTCCATACCAAAGGGCCCCACCGACGCAGCACATGCCCACGGAGGCGGCCCACACTCCGGACCCACACGGAGTCCCGAGAGGAACTAAAACAGCGGTCCTTTAAGCCACCACAGTCTGGGGTGCTCGTTACCCAGCCACAGGTAAGAGGAACAGCAATGAACTAGAGTGTTTTGTGATGAGACTTAGAGAACTATTTTTTCACCCTTTAAGTTATACAAACACCTAATTTGAACAAAACTGTTTAAGAATTCAATATAAACATAAAACAAAGTAAAATCTTAAGCCTTGAATTAAAATTAGAAACCCACAGCATCTGGCCTGGCAAGCCTGACCCTGCACCACCGTGCCAGATGTGCCACGCGTGACGGGGCCGCTGAACCCAGCTGCCACCGCCTCTTTTCCCTGTCCCCAAACCCACATCTCATTCCAGCCTCACTAGCAGCCACGGGTTGAACAGCAAGCAGTTTAAGCGCGGAGGGAGATAAACCTGCTCAAAAATTCAGCGTCTTGGTTATTCGTAAGACCAGGGCAGTGAGAGGCACACGGCCACCTCCCAGCAGCAGCACAGCCGCCCTGCGGCGAGCTGGGTGCTCCGTGCCGGCCCCGACGTGCGCCGGCAGGCCCCTGCAGCGGGGTGGCTGAGGTCCCCCCACCCCCCCACCCCCACCCCCGCGAGGGGGACGCAGGCAGATTCCCAGGCACAGGGTGACGAGGGAAAGGCAACAAGATAAAAGGCTCGCGCAGACCCTCCGGGGCGAGGCCACCGTGGAGCGTGGCCTCCGAGGAGCCACTCTCGGGTGTGCCTGCCGCCACACACACTGGAGCTTCTAAAGATCTCACGCGCCGTGTGTGTGTGTGACAACAACCAGCACTGTGGCATCCCATCCACGCCTGTCCCTCTCTCCCCTACCCGCAGGACGGCCGGGGCAGCCCCCCCAGTCACTCGCTGACCCGCGCAGGGTGCTTCCCCGTGAGGCACACAAGCGGTGCCTGGGGGCACCTGGCTCACAGCCCGCGGGTGGCTGGCGACACTGCTGCTAAGCAGCTCGGTGGGTGCAAACACATGAATCGTAGCTGCGGGCGGGAGGAATATCAGGTGCATCTCTACGCCCCGAGGGCTCAACTCCTACACTTAAACCCCTCCCACTGGAACAGCCGGCTCCAGTTTCAGCCGGCGAGCGAGCGTGAGAACAGGTCCTGCTCTCGGGCACCGCCAGCCCCGGCTCCCGACCAGCCGCTCCCAGCACTGCCCGGCATTGCCCGTCTCCGGTGAGTACTCCTTCTCGGATTCAAGTTTTCTTTAAAAACTGCTCTCAGATGTATCTCGAATTAACTATGTGGCTCAGGGAACCACCTGCCCGGGATCTGCTCTGCCTTGCTCTGTCCTCTGAAGATTACTCAGGACCCAGCAGGTGCACTGCTGGAAAGGGAAACCATTAGCACAGAACTTGAATAAGGCTGACGCTTTATTCTAAGAGTACGAACAAGTTTATTCGGAAATTAAGTCCTCATTTCTACAGAAAATCTAAACTAAAACTCAAATGTATCTAAGTGCTTCTCTGCTCCTTAAAGCTCTAGAAAATTTCAACATAAAGTCACATATATGTACAGACACATGTTAACACCTATGTAGGTGTGTTTAGACAATCGCTGAATTTACGGTTAAACTTCTTGGAGTTTAAAATAAGTACTGTCTTGACACGTGCTTACCAAAACAAAAAGAACAAAACCAAAGAGGATTCTGAAATATACAAAAAGGGTTTTTTTCTCCCTTACAAAAGTCTTCGTAAATCTGTTGTGACAATTATTGGCCCACCAGCCAAGTCTGACCAAAGTCAGACTTCATTTAAGCAAACTCTGTCTACGTTTATTATCTTTATTTTGCATTAACTGAGTCCTCCCAAAGCCTCGAACTGGTATTATTCGGGATGAAGGAGGCAGGCAGGGCGCCGCTGGGCACTGGCCCTGCTGGGTGACAGGCTGTGTACACTTACTAGGAAGAGCGTGTGTCTGTAACTTAGGATCTCTGGCTGAAACTAGAAAGAGCCCTGGTTTTATTCCCACATCCATTCTTCCAAACTACATTCTAGAAAACTGTCTTTCTCCGGAGGTCATGGTTGTCCTGAAGTTTATCCTTTGCTATGAAGAACCAAGAGTCAGGGAGGGAGTGGCGGTTAATCACTGGAAAAGCTCAATTGGAGTAAAACTCACAAATCTCGTTCTTGCGACACCCCAGTGGGTAGGCGACAATGGCGTGTCCTTGGGTTATGCAATAACGCCACATCACAATATTGTAATTATAGCATGCCCTTCAAAACGCTCTACCTGACGAGGCTCCCTGCCAGACAGCCGGACAGCACCGAAGGGACCATTACGGCATTAGTTCAGCTCTCAGGGCAACACGCATGACAAGCGTACTCAGCCAGCCCGTCACAGCAGTGTCCCATAAACCTAAGTTGTAATTACCTCTATTGTGTCCTATCAAAGTTCAAAAAAAAAAAAAATATTTTTCTCTTGGCTGTTTTTTGGATTTCAAACTCCTTAGAAACTTTTTAAACATGCCAGCCACTCGCTTTATCCTAACAACTGGCAAGTCCATTAACTGTCCACACTTAGGAACCTATCGAAAGCGCATTGGCAATTTAGAACTTCAGGGATCCCTGGGTGGCGCAGCGGTTTGGCGCCTGCCTTTGGCCCGGGGCGTGATCCTGGAGACCCGGGATCGAATCCCACGTCGGGCTCCCGGTGCATGGAGCCTGCTTCTCCCTCTGCCTGTGTCTCTGCCTCTCTCTCTCTCTCTCTCTCTCTCTCTCTCTGACTATCATAAATAAAAAAAAAAAAAAAAAATTTAGAACTTCAAAAACAAGCAAACAAAACCCTGTGGCCAACCGAAACCACAGGCTGCTCAAAGTGCTGTGTGGGCAGTTATGCCCAGACACCGCGGGCCTATGAGCAGGAGCCCCGCAGCAGAGATGCGGCGGCCGCAGCTGGCTCACGGCGCTTTCCAAGGCAAAAAAGCACATCAGTTCAACCCCAGCAGATGTTTAAAATGCCTGATGTCACAAATGGCCATCTTTGGGTAAAACAGGACAACTTCTGGAAGCTCGCACGGGCCCGTGTGTGTAGCTTTAGGTCACCACCCCCGCGGTCTCTCCCCCTCAGACGGCCACTCAGTCTGACAAGACTCCACGAGGGACGCCACAGGGGCAGGCAGAGCGCAGAGCTGACCCTGCATTTCAGTGACAGCCACCCTGACCCCACCCTGAGGGAGGGAGGGAAGGTGCCTGAAGGGCAGCTCCCAGCACGTCCCGCAGATCAAGAGTAAACACATGGCCCTCCGTTTAGGGCCACACTAACACCTGGACTTTAAGACGTGCTAACCCTGCAGTTCTCTAACAGAATCCAAATTAAAGGGGTCCTGCGTCATGAGCAGCTCTCCAGATGCAGATCAACGAGAAAGACCCGCACCCCCAGGAACAGGCCATGTGAACCCCCTCCAGCCACCCTTAGAAAAGCCTCACCTCCCAATGCAAATCCAAACTTACTACCATTAGTTCTCCACTGTGTTGTTTTGGCAACAATACCCTTTTTTCAGAATATTTAACACCGGCAGCTGCCAGCGAGCATCAAGTCCAGCAGATACAAGCTGGCCTGGCAGAGACGGTCGCACACCGCGTCCCTGCAGAGGGCGAGCCTGACGAGGTCCTGGGCAGTCAGGCTGAGTTCCCTCATCCTCGTAAACGTCCCTGGGGCAGGAGAACTCACTGACATCACGCTATGGGCTGTCCCCTTCAAGCGCTTACAATAGCCTCAGTTTTGTCCCACCTATTTCTCTGATATTATTGCATTTTTACGACCAAGTGAATACGCCCGTCTCCATCGGCATCTGAAGCAGCTGTGCTCCCTTGTTTTAATTAGTGAATTGTGCAACCTGAGAGGTCAGTTTACCCAAAGTTACTAACACTACTGCACCTGTGAGTCCATCGCAGGCTTCCCTTCCCACAGGTCAGCGCCCTGGACGCTCTCACCCCCTAGGGCACTGGCATGATCCCCAGAGAAGTGATTTACTGTCCCTGTATGCTAACCAAACAAAGAACAAAAATTCAGACAAGAACTTTACACATGACATCATTTAACTGAAAAAAGTATATATTAACATAAAACCAATTAGTGCCCAAGTTTTTCATCCAGGTAACGCTAAGGTAACTTAAGTACATAAACTACCTCCTAGAGATGTTTGATCAATATAATATAGGTTTTTCTCCATGTTTGCCTAAAAGTATCAGTGGTGCTAAATAATACTGCTCCTGAAACTAACGCATCGTCGTAGAACGCATCTGAATCATTCTCTTAAATCCTGAGGGAACTTTTCATTCATCCACCGCCTGGGGTTTGGGATGCTGGCGGCGCTGCATCTGTGTCCACTCTCAGTGCTATACTCTGGGCTCACACTTGATAAAGTTTTGCAACTGTCATCATTTTGATCATGATGCTTCTAGCTAGTGATGAAATCACTTTTCGGATCTTTGCCATAACATATCCTATACAATCATGGGAACCTGACTTGCAGAGGTTCTCACGCCTTCAGAACCAGGGAGCATGGTGAGACGTGCCGGTACACGCCCGCTGACTTATCTAGCTGGCCCAGGTTGGCTGGAATCGCTTCCTGACGGGCGGCAAGGAAATTGTGCTTTTATAGCCCAGAGCATACCTACCCCCCCCCCCCCGAGGTATGGGCTGAACTCATAAAGAGTTATTTCACGTTTTTCCCTCTAATAAGAGGGGAAGTTTAGAAAGACGCAGAGCTCTGCTTACCGGTGTAACAAGCTGGGCTCTGACACTGCCTTTGCAGCTCCTGCAGCTGTGTAGCGGGAGGGCAGGAACAGGCAAGGTGAGTCAATGTGCACCCCCCCCCCAGGCTCTGAGGACAACCCCCCCACCCCCTGCCAGTCACAGGGCAGCCAAAAGTCTCGTTTCTCACCCAAAATACATGCCTCACCACTACTGCTCTGCAGAAACTCAACAGAAGGGCCACAGACATGGGCAGAAAGTACTTCCCAGTACTTCTCGATAAGCAGGCATCTCTAGAAGCAAGGGACGATGATGAAGCCGGTTAACAGAGGCAGTCCATCTGGGGGTAGGGGGAGCGCTTCTTTATGTTTTTAAGGAATATGAATAAATGAGTAGAGAAACCAGTTTGCTAAGAATAAAATCAGAAAGCTCTCTCAGAAATCTAAGGCATCCCAGTGAACACCCACACCCCACCTGCTTCCCCTGCCCCCCCCCACACCACCGATGACCTCATCGCAGTGTGTGGGATCGCAAGGAAGGCATTTCAGAGAAACGTTTTATTTTGTAAAAACAAGTCTCTTCAATTTCCCATACGTTTTTCACCATTTTTAAAAGGCTGCTTTCCAGCTAAGAGTTTTAGCACCCCCGATGTCTAGAAGGTGACGCTTTATCCACAAAGGCTCAGGAGACACAGGACTGACCTCATTTGCCTATTCCTTAAAGCAAAACTACAACTGAAAACAGTCTTGTTAAATCATTTCCTCTTAACTTTATTCTTAAGCTGTCTGAAAGTGCTCCCCGTGAAGGCGCGGGCCCGACTCCGCCCGCTGCCCTCCAGCCTCCCCACCCACACGCTTGCTCCTCGACACAGTCACTCCATGGGCTGGTCCGGGGCACCCAGCCACGCCGCCAGGGCCTTGAGAGATCCTCCCAGACCTCACGTCTTTGTTCTCGGTTTCGGGTTATGAGGCAGAGAGTGCCCCAGGGGTGTGTGGAGCAGCCTTGAAGGAAACCAGGCTGAGATCTCCGGTTAAGCCTGGGAGGGGGCAGGTATCCGGGATAGGAGGGCCCTGCGGGAAGGGATCAAAGGCCAGAGACACCTGCAGCCTCTGCGGGGTCCCAGGGCCCTGGGGGAGGTGACGGGCCCCACTGGCCCCCACATCCCTGCCCGCCACTTGGCCAAGGACGACCCGGGGCCCACTTCCTAAGGGGTAAAGGCTGGGATGGTGGCCTAGCACGGTCCAACCATCCGTCCAAAAGGCACCACCACTTGGAGGGAAGGCCAGGAAGGGCAGGCAGGGGCCCTGGGCCGGACTAGCTCTCAGCTGTCCACACCCACCTGTGTGTGCCGGCCAGGCGGGCATGGGCTGAGCGCGAGAACCACGAGGTGGGCGGCAGAAACACGGCCGTGAAGGAGAAGGTTCGGTCGCTCACAGGGCTAAGAAACTCACCTTGATAGCATCTCAAAACCACCTGAGTCAACATAAACACAGCACTTAAACGTTTGTATCTGAGACAGCATAAATGCTACTCACGGATAAAGCTGACTTTTTCTTTTGACTTTGGAAGCGGTAGGGTGGGACTGCGTATTTAAACGTTCTCTTCTAAGCGCCCACGTGTAGAACACAGCATGACTAAATAGGACAGGATGGTCAAGGAGCCCTGGCGACATGTCACACGCAGACCTTCCCGGCTCTAAGGGAGCCATGTGAGCGTCCCACACAGGCCAGGCCCCGGTAGTCACGGTCAGCGCAGTCAGGTCGGAACCACAGACTCCAGGGACACAAGCGGGGGTCGGGGCGTCTCAACAGTCACCTGGCCTCAGGCCACAACCTCCTGGCACCCAAGGCCTCAGGTCACAGGATAAAGGTTCCCCAAACTCAAAGGACTACAGGTGTCCTCAGAGCTGACACTGACACACCACATGCTTCTTGGCCCCAAGGCGAGACTCTTCCAGGTCAGACTTGAGAAAACAGGAACGTTGTGGGGGCTGGCGGCCAGGTTGTAAGTCGGGGGCAGTCGGTGCTCACCACCTCCGGGCACCGACAAGGGCGGTGACCCCTATACTCCAGGTGACCTGTTGTGAAGCCGGGCTAGTTCCTCCTTGACTGTTAAGCTAGTGTCAAGGCTCTAAGGCTCTGCTCCTCTGTTGCAGCACCCAGCCCCAATGAGCAGGACGCCCCCCATCAGACCCATGGCACGTGGAGCTGGCGGCAAATAGAAGCTCTTGGAAGGCAAACAAAGGAGAAGCCACAAAACCGCGAGACCTTCATTCGCCAGAAGCCGGCAGTGCTCGGACCAGGGGGACACCAGCGCCTACAGCACAGGAGAGAACATGAGTCTCCTCAAAGAGCGAAAACCAAAAAAGCCACATTACATCCCAAGGCCTCCAGGAAAGCCCTTCAAGTATAAGTGTTTCCAGTGTCCCTTCACTTGCAATGAAAAGTCACACCTTTTCAACCACATGAAGTATGGTCTCTGCAAAAACTCCATCACCTTAGTGTCAGAGCAGGACCGAGTCCCGAAGTGCCCCAAATCCAACTCTCTGGACCCTAAGCAGACCAATCAGGCAGACTCGACAGCAAAGCCCACCTCCGCCAAACCCGTCGCCAACGGGCTCCCACACTTTGATGCCAAGCTCCAGCAAAGCCTCACCAAGGATGACGTGAAGGAAAACCTAGAACTGCACGCACGTGGGCCCCACAGGGGCCCAGGACAGAAGCCTGCCCTCCACGAGGAAGCTGCACCCCCGAGTCCAGCTCCAGAAGCCCCGCGGGGCACCCAGCCTGTCCTGGAAGGCATTGTGCGGCCCTCGGCATTCGTCCCAGTAGGAGAGCACAGGCTGAAGGGGCCAGAACACGCTGAGGCCCCCGAACTGCTGGCGCTGCCCAACCCCACGGCAAAAGCCACGGCCTTCCACACCAAGTCTGCATTCCACACTCCCAGCTACCCATGGAAGGCTGGCTCGCCTTTCCTCCCGCCCGAGTTCCCACACAAAATCCCTTCTACAAAGGGGTTTAGTGCCATTTCCCCTTACGTGCACCCCGCGATCCCAGAGTACCCGCCGCACTTCTACACTGAGCACGGACTGGCCACCATCTACTCGCCCTACCTACTCGCCGGGAACTCACCCGAGTGCGATGCCCCCCTGCTGCCTGTCTACGGGGCCCAAGACCAGAGGCACCTGCTGCCTCCGCCGGGGCCGGTCCCGAAGCACCTGAACCCCCCCTCGGCCTACGACCATTACAGGTTCTTCCAGCAGTACCATCCCAACCTGCCCATTCCATACGGGTTTTACAGACCAGAGTCTGCGTTCTCCTCCTACGGTCTCAGACTCCCGGCCGTCGCAGGTGTTTCCAGAGATCAAAGCTCACACCTCCTGGAAGAAGCTGCCCTGCTCTACCCGGCCCTGAGTCCGTCCAAGTCAAGTCCTTCCAGCACCCACAAAAAGCACACCGAGTGTGAGAAGGAGAGCCCAACTCCCGAGGCTAAAGATCACTCCAAAGATGAGCAGAGGGACGCAGAGGGGACCAAAATGAGCCCTCGAGCCGGAAGCGCGGCCACGGGCTCCCCGGGAAGGCCAAGTCCCACCAACTTCACGCAGACAAGTCAGCCGTGTGCCGGGCCGTGCGGCCTCTCGGACAAGCCAGCCCCCGGCGTCCCGGGACGGCTCCACCCGCCCGAACACGGCCTCACGGCCTTCAGGCCTGTCAAGAAGAGCACAGAGTGCCCACAATCGCAGGTTCTGGAGAACACAGACGAGTCTCCAAAGAGGTAAGAAAAGTTTCATTTTCAAAATCTCCGGAGCGTGTCCCGGGTCGTGCTCAAGTAGCCAAGCGCGTGCGGGCTCGCGGCGCCTTAGAGCGGTGCTTTCCCGGGCAAGGTTCCCATTAAGCCTCTCTCTGCCTCTCTCCTCCAGCCTGGACGCCACGAGCGGAGACGCTGCGGGTGCAGGTGCGACAGGAAGTGCCTCCCCCGGCCCGGAGGCCACACCGTCCGGCCCGGAGGACAGCTCCCGGACAGCCCCGCTGAACCTCTCCAGGAAACCAGAGGCTCCGCCAGCCACGCACAGCCCCGCGTACAAGGACTTCGCAGAGCTGCAGGACGTGCCTCTGAACCTGTCGGTGAAGGATCCCTGCAACGCCCTGCCCCCGAGACCCCCATTCCACCGCCCGTTGCGAGGCGCAGACCCGGCCGCCGCGGCCGCCCCGAACCCCGATGCGCCCAGAGGCGAAGATGGGCCCGAGCAGGCGCAGACAGACCCCAACAGCCCCGACGCTACCGCGCGGCCCCCAACAACACCCCCCGCAAGGGCCCAGGAGCCCGCAGCAGTGGACAGCAGCGACGAGCAGAAGCAGACGGCGGCCGTGGCCCTCTGCCAGCTGGCAGCCTACAGCCCGGGGACAGTCCGGGTGGGCGACGGGGAGCCCACGGCCCCAGAGTCCACCTGCCAGCAGGATGCACCCACAGTCCGCGCCACGGAGAACCAGGAGGCTCAGTGTGACCCCAGACCCAGAGCGCAAAAGAGGACAAGTCCGAGGGATGCAGGGAAGTCCCAGCAAGGGACCAAGAAGATGAAGCCGAGCGACACAGCCAGAGTGTTCACTCTCCGGAAAAGAACACGGGTGTCCTAGTGCCCGGGCCCCGTGGGATGCAGACACGCCTCCCAAAGCAGGTGGCAACAGCAGCAAATCTCCACTGGCGCCTTCACTGTATCTGGTCAATTTTTTACGATGCAGTTTCTTTTTTCTTCTCAAAAAAACACACACAAAAAAAAAAAAACAAAAAAATAAAAAACGAACAAAAGAAAGAAAAAACTGCAACTTCAGTTTCTGTAAATATTAAGCATGAATATTCAAAGGTGCTTCTACTTTCTGGTTGTAAAAATATTTAAATGACTCATACACTTAAGACTGATGAGTTAAACTGCCTTTCATTTTTGTAAAATGTCACATGGAATACACAGACTAAAAGACAGCTTTTAGGTGTACACCATCTTATAGGAAAGCTTTAAAAATACTTTTCTTATAAATACCTTAGTACTAATACAAACTGCTTTAACTGTTCTGCTAACAATTCTGCTGCATGTTTTCAAGTAAGTAACAGTTACTGGGGGGAAAAAATGCCAGGAGAAAACATTCCCAGTCCTGTCATTAAAGTGCCCGAGGTAAAAACTACGTGATTTGTTACGAGGACACACGAACATCAAGAGGCTATTTATACACATAATTTATTTCCACCAGGGAAAAACGTATCGCGGGAGTGGCTATACGTTTCTACTTCTTCATGATGCTACAGTGAATTTCCCAACTCATTCTGCCTCGTTTTCCACTTTCTAAAATGATGTATATATTGCCAATTTTCCAATAAACTCATAGGTGACTTTAAAAGCACATGAACTCTGTGTGATGTTTTAGTCTGGCACAACGAACTCGGTGAGGGAAGGAACAAGCTGAGGCAACAAACTGAGAAAAAGAGCCCCTGCCCCTGCGTGTGTGCGTGTGTGTGCGTGTGGGCACGCGTGCATGTGTGGTGCCACAAACAGGAGGCACCAAGTCCGGCCCTGCACACCTGCCCGGGGCTTCCCCAGGCCTCAGGTCCTACAACTGCCACCTGAGAAAAGGCCATCCGCACCGGCACGCCCCACCCCACGGGCCTTCGGGAGACCCCTTCCTCCCACTTTTCAGGAGGGCCCCTGCCCTCTGACGCACCAGCTGGGCTATGCACCAAAGGCCACGGCGCACAGCAGTGGGTGCCGAGGTGTGCCTTCAGACAACCACATGCGGTTAACCCAAAACGCAGAGTTAACCACATGAACGTGAGGGGCACGTGCATTCCCTTCACTATGACGCCAGGGCTCTCTCGTTCTTATACCTAAATGCTTTGACAAAGAACAAAAGTAGGATAACCCTGCTTTCCACCAATCAATACCCTGCAGGAAGCAACACCATACATCAGGGGCTGTGTTCCAGGCTCAGGACCCAAAGCCTGGCACCCAGAGACAAGCCCTCCCCTCCGGCTTTACGCACAAGAACACAAACCTTCCGTGTCAAAGGCCCAAAGATTTGGAGACCACGATGTTTTAAAGTTCACCCAAAGTGTAAGGCATCATCTGAAGTGATAAAAAGAGGAAGCAGGACCGTTAACGACCGTGCAGCCCCCCTGCCACAGCGCAGCATCGGAGGAGATGCACACCTCCGAGCTCTCAGGAGGCAGAGGTCGCCACTACCTGCGGATTCTCGCTGTGGAGCATGTGTGCCTGCAGCAGGACGACGGACCCCTCTCATACAATTCCCCCAGAGGTCACACGTCACAGCCACGGAGACCCCGGCAGGCCCTTCAGATCTGTCTTGAAAGCACAACGGAGGGCACCTAGGTGGCTCAGTTGGTTAGTGTCAGATTCTTGATTTTGGCTCAGGTCACAATCTCCTGGTAGTAAGACTGACTAAGCCCCGTGTTGGGCTCCACATTCAGTGGGGAGTCCGTTTGAGATTCTCTCTCCCCCTCTGCCCCTCCTCCCCCCACACTCTCTCTCTCCCTGTCTCTCTCACTAAATAAAAATGATTTCAAAGTACAGTGCACTCCTAGATCTCTGTAACAAAAAGTCCTGCTGGTTTTTTAACTATACTACCTTTCTGTATTTACTTGTGACCCAACTTGAGAGTTCTAAGTTTTTAACCTTTACAGGTAAAAAATAATAAACCCTCAAAGTTAAATGTAGAATGATTTCCCTATGACCCTGCAATTCCACTCCTAGGTCCACACCCCGAAGAAGTAAAAACAAGGACTCAAACAGATACGTGTACACCAAAGTTCACAGTAACATTATTCATAAGAGTCACAAGATGAAAGCAACACAAGCCGATCAATGAACAGATAAAACGGGATATCCATTCGGCAGATCACTCAACCGTCCAGAGGAACGACGTTCTGACAAACGCTACAGCAGGAATTAACCTTGAAGACCTCCTGCTTGGGGAATTAAGCCTGACACAAATGGACAAACCTTGTACAACTCTACCTGTGGGAGCACCTGCAGCAGGCAAATTCATAGAGGTAGACAGAGGGGTGGCTACCAGGAGCCGCAGGGGAAGGGAGAGGGAAGCTTACCGAGGACGGTTTCTGTTCAGGATGATGAACAGTTTTCAGAAATGGTGATAATGGTTGTACAAACTGTAAATGTGGCTGATACTACTGAATTATACACGTAAAAATAGTCAGCAAGGCAAATGTTTCTATTATGTATTTTTTTTAATACACCCAAAACCTTGAATCATGTACCTTAAATAGGTAAACTGCCCGGCAGGTGAACTGTCTCTCAATACAGCTAACAAGGACCTTGAATGCGTACTGAAGAGGGAAACAAAATGCTGACAAGAAGCCTTCTGAAGAGGCCTCCCAGCAGCCCGTGGCAATCTGCCCCACCACCAGCTCAACCTTCGCCACGATGCCACACTCCGTGGGGAAAGAGGGCACGGGGGTGTGAAATAAAGCACACACACGTTCATCAAGGAGAAAAGCACTTTAATTCAGAAGGGCCGAACGACTACTTCACATACTAAGTCAAAGAGGTCTCATTATGGTATTCACGTCTTTCTAGGTTTTTTTTAAGTTTTTGTTTATTTTTAAGCAATCTCTACACCCTGTGAGGCTCGAACTCTGAGATCAAGAGTCACGTGGCTCTTCCAACTGAGCCAGCCGGGTGCCCCTGATTCACTTTCCTTACAGACGGGAATGTCCAACAGTAGAAAACACACAAAGGTTAAAAACCGGAGAGGCACATGGTCCTCAGAACAGGAAGGTGCCAGGACTGTGAGGAGCACTGGAGAGTGCAACCCCTCTCAGGCCCGGCTGCTCCCTTGGGAACTGATGTACACAGGCCTGTGGGTAGCGACAAGGTCAGGAGAGGTCCGTGTTCTGCAACCACAGAGCTGCGGTCACAGCCGAGCCCCACCTCCCAAAGCAGGCTGACTCCAGGCCCCATGGCACCTGGGCCAAGGAGACAGTATGGCAGTGCCACCAACACGGCCCCTTCCGGGGACACAGGACTGCCTCCGTGGCAGACTTTGGTTTGCGGATGCCAGCCCCACCCCCACCCCACCCCACCGGGGCCAGACAGTGGCACTGCTAGCCTTCCAGTCTTCTCTCACAGGCACTTCTCTAATAAAATCTCTGCACATCTAAGCCCGTCTCAGCATCTGTCTCTGCTCAGGGGACCCAGACTAATGCCGGAACGCTAGTCAAATGCTAGTTTTGGATAATGTCACAGAATATGGCAAAGGAGGGAACTCCACAAGTCTGTCCCTCCACCACAACAACCATTAAGCCAGCAAAAACAGACTCAACTTGTTCAGAACTCTGAAATCTCATCAAAAACTTACAGCAACTGGGAGAGTGCTGAGTGAAGAAAAAAAATCTACAAAATTTCAGCACTTTAAGAAATCTGTTAGGTCACTCACTGGCAGTCTACCAACATAATGGAACGGAGACTTCAGTGACCAGACACAACAAGGAATACAGTAGTTACAAACAGAAAAGTCACTAAATGGACAATGATCACCTTCAACAAGCAACAACAGCAAACCCCTGGGAACAGGGAGAACCTGATTTCCACAGTTACCACACTATAGTATTTAAAATGTCCAGTTTTGGGGCACCTCGGTGGCTCAGTGGTTGAGCATCCGCTCTTGGCTCAAGTCATGATGCCAGGGTCCTGGGATCAAGTCCTGCATCAGGCTCCCCACAAAGAGCCTGCTTCTCCCTCTGCCTATGTATCTGCTTCTCTCTGTTTCTCATGAATAAATACAATCTTAAAAAAGAAAAAAAGAAAAGCAGAGAAATTGTCCCAGAGGAAACCCAGACATTGTACTAAAATGAGACAAAAACTTTAAATCAATTTTCAGATATGCTCAAAGAGCTAAGGGATACCAAGAGAACAATGTCCAAACAAACACAGAATGTAAGTAAAAAGACAGAACATACAGAAAGAGACCGTATAGAAATTCTGAAACTGAAAAACACAGTAAAAGACCTGAAAACTTCAGGTGAGCTGTACAATGGCAGATCTGAGCAAGTAGAAGAAAGAATCAGTGAACCTGAAGAGAGCGTAACCGGTGTTATCCAGTCTGAGGAGCAAGAAAAGAAGAAAAAGGAACAAATGTTAGCCCGTGTCAGCTTCGGAGCCTATGCCAAGACAACAATCACTGTTCCCAAGGCCTGGTGCCATCCTTCCTGGGCCGGAGACGGCACAGCTCCCTGCGACCCCACCAGGCACAGCAAGGGCCTGCAGGAGGATTCAGCACACATGGAAGATGCCACCAGCCCGCCAGCCAATCAAGCGAAAACACACATTTTATCTTCTAGATTTTAGCCAACAGCTTGACACTTGTCATTCATGACACCAACGCCCATGTTCTCTCACTCCAGCAGCTAGATCCGGTGGGCACTGCAACATCATAAGATACGATGGGCACATGCACACCAGCCAGTCTCAGGCATGGAAAGCAGAGCAAGGCTCTATGTCCTTCAGTTAAACAGGAGTCAGAACCATCCACTTAGCGATTTCACCTTGTCTGTCACACACTCACACAGAAGACTGGTCTTAAATCAAAATGCAGGACTTTGGTGCAAATGACACCAACCAGAAAGTGAAAAAACCACCATGGAATGGGGAAAAAAATTCCAGATCCTTTATCTAGTGAAAGACTTACCAGGATATATGAAAAACTCACAGCAACAACAAAAAGAGCCTTATTTATCTTTTCTTAAAGATTTTTTTAGGGGGATCCCTGGGTGGCGCAGTGGTTTAGCGCCTGCCTTTGGCCCAGGGCGCGATCCTGGAGACCCGGGATCGAATCCCACGTCAGGCTCCCGGTGCATGGAGCCTGCTTCTCCCTCTGCCTGTGTCTCTGCCTCTCTCTCTCTCTCTGTGACTATCATAAATAAATAAAAATTTAAAAAAAAAAAAAAAAAAAGATTTTTTTAGGGATCCCTGGGTGGCGCAGTGGTTTGGCGCCTGCCTTTGGCCCAGGGCGCGATCCTGGGGACCCGGGATCGAATCCCATGTTGGGCTCCCGGTGCATGGAGCCTGCTTCTCCCTCTGCCTCTCTCTCTCTCTCTCTCTCTCTCTGTGTGTGACTATCATAAATAATAAATAAAATTTTTTAAAAAAGGATTTTTTATTTTTATTTATTTGCTTATGAGAGAGAGAGAGAGACAGAGGCAGAAACATAGGCAGAGGGAGAAGCAGGCTCCCCACAAGGAGCTCGATGCGAGACTCGATTCTGGACCCCAGGATCACTCCCTGAGCTGAAGGCAGACGCTAAACAGTTGAGCCACCCAGGCATCCCGACAGCCCCGTTTTTTAAATGAGCAAAGAATACGAACAGACAATTTTCCAACAAAAATATCCAAATGGCCAAAAAGCACATGAAAAGATGCTCAACATCATTGGCCAATCATGGAAATGCAAATTAGAGCCAAAGTGAGATGCCACATCACACCCATTAAGAGAAAAACAAGTGTTGGGGAGGATGTGGAGAAAGTGGAAGCCTCATATGCTGTTGGAGGAAATTTAAATGGAACTACCATTTTGGAAGACAATTTGGCAGCTCCTCAAAAAGTTAAAGACAGAGTTACCACATGACCCAGCAACTCCACTCCTAGATAGATACCCAAGAGAACCAGAATCGTACGTCCACACAAAAACCTGCACACGAATGTTCATAGCAGCATTATTCATAATCCAAAAGGGACAAATCCAAATGTCCATCAACTGATAAACAGATAAACGGCCTGGTGTATCCAGACAGTGAGTAGAATATTAAGGCATAAAGAGGAACAAGTACTACTGTCGTGTGCTACAATGTGGATGAACCTCGAAAACATCACACTAAGTCAAAGAAGTCAGGCACAAGACACTATCATAGATTCCACTTATAGTGACCCGCAAAGGCAAATTTAGAGACAGAAAGCAGATCAGTGGTTGTCTGCAGTGGGTGTCAAGGAGAAAGGGGGAGTGACTGCCCCTGAGCACAGGGTTTCTTTGTGGAACAACAAAAATGTTCTGAAATTAGATTATGATGATGGTTGCACAACCCTGTAAACATAAACCATTGAACTGTACACTCTAAATGGGTGGACTTCACGGTATATAAACTTTATCTCGGTAAAGCTGCCACAAAAGTAAGCAGGAATAGGAAACAGAATCTTGACAGTCTAAGAGGCTCCTCATGCTTCACGATGCCAAGGGCAAAGCCGTTATTCCTGATACCCCACAGCTCAGACGCTAAGAGCACAATGCAGGGCCCCACCCGCCTCTGCACAGACATCTTCATCCTGGACAGACGCCAACTCCCAGGGCGTAGAGCATCTGTGGCGACACAGCCCAGGATAGGGCCTTCTCCGTCCTTTGCGGGTATCCTTCACTTCTGTCCACACCCAGAGTGGATCCCCATCAGCCAGACCGGGCTTCATAGGGCCACAGCCCCACCCTCCCTCCACGTGCAGCGGCCCAACAGCTGGCACACACAGCTTGGAGCTCGGTGGCCCCTCTGCGTCTGCCACACTGTGCCCCCGTACCCCTGCTCAGGCCCGCTACCAAGCTTCCTTGGGCCCTCCGTCCCCTCCTCTTGTTCCCAGGGGACCATGATGTCACTCCACGTGACGAACACAGCAGCAGTACACAACTTAATAGGCAACAGCACCCCCACAGGGGTGAAAACCCGTCCTGAGGGACAAGAAAATCTCAGACGTTACAATGGTTCATGGCTCCCCGAATGCAAACACACACCGTACCAGTGGTATTAAAATTTCACAGCAGGGAGAAGAGACAGCTGGAAAGTCAGAAAGGTTGATATAAGCAAGTTGAAAGACACAGGTCTAGTTTGCTTTCTCCTGCACAGAAATGCACCAGGCAGTGAGGGCAGAGGCCGGGTGTGTGCTCACGGCAGCCCACGCTGCAGACACTGGGTGAAGTAAAGCACCCGACGTGCTACAAACCATCCTGATGATGCAAAGCAAATGTCTGCAATACTCACCATCCTCGAGTCGAGAAGGGAGCAACAGGCCTCTTCTGCCCAGTTCCGCCAACGCCAGACAGCCACCGTGCCAGGCATTGTCCGTCTCCTGAAAACTGAGACACACAGAAAGCCTGAGATCGCACCGCTCCTGCCGGCTTCTCGCGCCGTGCACACACACTGCAGGTCCACGTCCTATACCCGGGAGCCTCACTGAAAGCTGCTCGTGAGTTTTCAGAGTCAGACGGCTGAAGAAATAAATAAGCACTGTGTCGAGGACTTCTCTTCAGGTCTCCCAATGACAAGCACAGGCGCTAGGTGGGCCCCACGTGCTGCCAACCGAGGAAGCAGGCCACAGGTGTGCGTCCGCGAGACACCCAGGCTCCACACAGGTTTCCTGACACAGCAGCATGTGCCAGCGGACTACACACCCAACAACTCACCCTAGCCACAGGCACTAAAGCCCGGGGACTCGCAGCACAGGGATTCTATCAAAATAAGGCTAGACTACATCAGCAGAGAGGGCAGGAGACCTCCTTCCCTGGCTTAAAGCAGAGATTAAAATGTCAGAATGAAATGCTGGTGAGAGAACTGGTTTTGCACTATTTGAGATACAGACTTTTAATAAATGATTCTGCCAATTAATCAAGTCATAGTAAAACTGTATATCTAATAAAATTTTTCCTGAAGTGGTCTGGAAGCTCACATTTACAGGTCCACCCGTGGGATCATGAATAGCAAGAAGTTGTTCTGAGAGTGCTAAGGGCTGTCCTGAAAGTTCTACACTCAGCTGCCAATATAAACATGGAAATACGCTTCGCCAAAAAGCAGGAGGCATTATAGGGCCCTTTCCTGTTCTAAATCCATCATTCTGGGCTGCCTGGGCAGCTCAGCGGTAGGGCATTTGCCTCTGGCTCAGGGCGTGACCCCAGGGTCCTGGGATCGAGTCCTGCATCGGGCTCCCCGCAGGGAGCCTGCCTCTCCCCCTACCTGTATCTCTCATAAATAAATGAAGAAAAATCTTTAAGTAATTAATCCATCATTCTGATGGCAAAGAAATGTTTAAGAAAACTAACTGAACTGCATCCCTCCTAGCAACAAGCAAAAGAACGTGCAGAAAGGAGAAAGCGTAGTCTTATCTGCTCACTCCTGCGTGCCAGGGCCTACAGACATGGATTCCCTGAGACAGACGGAGGTGCTGCCCCGTGGGCGTCACCACCAACTAATGCCAATTTTTATTTCCACCTATAAATGTTTAAGTTCCAAGTGTTTTTTAAATGTCTGTCCCAAAGGCCATCTGACCATTTCAAAATCTAATACTGCATCTTGTGTTCTTTAGGATTTTAAATGGAAAAAAATGCTTCATGCTTTTCATAAGATTTGATATATTTTTTAAGATTTATTTATTTGAGGGATCCCTGGGTGGCGCAGCGGTTTAGCGCCTGCCTTTGGCCCAGGGCGCGATCCTGGAGACCCGGGATCGAGTCCCACGTCAGGCTCCCAACATGGAGCCTGCTTCTCCCTCTGCCTGTGTCTCTGCCTCTCTCTCTCTCTCTCTCTCTCTCTCTGTGCCTATCATAAATTAAAAAAAAAAAAAAAAAAAGATTTATTTATTTGAGAGCGAGCAAGAGAGCGAGTACAAGCAGAGAGAGAGGCAGAGGGAGAAGCAGACTCCCTGAGCCACTCAGGCGCCCTGAGATTTGATGTCTTAAAGGCACTTGCAAAAGATCAGCATTATGAAGACTCATTTATGACCACAACAATCACCAGTTACACCAATGCCCGTTTCCGAACTAAACGTGTGCACTGCTGCTGGTCAACAGCTATGGAAAGGGGCACAACATTCCATCAGGCCTGTGGCCCGAGGGGAAACCAGGAAGACCAACGCCCTGCTGGCCCCTACTCTGCCCTCCAGGGGGGCTCAGGAACAGCGCCTCCCCCGCACGGCCTCCAGCTTGCGGCCAGGCGTCAGCCCACTCACTCTCTCCAAGGCCCAAACCGCACAAGCAGACGTGAACACAAACATGCAAGGTGACAACACTGTATCACTGCATCGGCTGAGCCAGGGCACGCTAAGTGGCAGAGGGCAAGTTCTGTCGCAGATCCAAGCACAGGGCAATCCTGGGAGGGTACAGGGTCATGGGAGAATGGAGACCAGCAAGAGGCAGAGCTGTGAGTGGGTAGGTTCAGGAGAGAAAGGCCCAGAAGGGGGGCCCAGGGACCCCAGCCCCAAACCACCAGGGGCAGTAAACAGCACAGAGGAGGAGGACCTCAGAGGTGACCGAGTGGAGCTTGTGGAGGACAAGCAACAGTCAGTGTAGAAGGGATGGCCAAGACATTCTCGTTGATGTACTCACCTGTGCACCCAATATCCCTGGAGGACACAGGAAAAGTGGTGCCCCTGGGGTACCAGGAGGAGGGAACGATGTGTGCAGGGGCAGGTCAGAGAGAGGCACTTCAGCATCTTTCCTTCCATTTTGAATTTTTAACTAAAATATTACCCAACCAAAAGCAAAGATAAAACTAAGAGAAGAATAGAAAGCAGGGGCAGCCCCAGTGGCTCAGTGGTTTAGCGTCGCCTGCAGCCCAGGGCCTGACCCTGGAAACCCCGGATCGAGTCCCATGTCAGGCTCCCTGCATGGAGCCCGCTTCTCCCTCTGCCTGTGTCTCTGCCTCTCTTTCTTTCTGAATGAATAAATAAATAAATATTAAAAAAAAAAAAAATAGAAAAGAGCCATGTGGTGCATCGGGGAAAGGGAGGTGCTCCCTGGGGCCGCAGCAGGGCCACCAAAGGTTTCTCAAAGTCACAGAGACTCCAAGAAGCTGCACCACATTAAATGTAATGGGATCTAAAACTGATAACAGAAACGTAACAGAAATAACTAAAGTCCTCAAATTTAACTTCAAAAGGAAAACAAAAAGCTCTGGAGGCTCTGACGACAAGCTCAGCTGAAAGACGATATAAAAGGGTCTTAGAAGGAAAGAAGAGCCACCGCTTTTAGCCGGAAGCATGTCTCCGTCTGATAGTCTCACGTACCTGAAACAATCCAGCACGGACCCAACCACGTCATCCGCCAGCTCTCTGGGAAGCCTCGCAGCCATCCTGCCAATCCTGCAAGTGAGACGCAGCACTCCGTCAGCATCGCCCCCGCCGTGAGGGGCACAATCAAGGAGGAACCGTCCCCACAAACTTCCCCCCTCCAGGGAATGGCAACGAGAGGCAGGCCCAGAGCAAGCCTCGCACACGCTCTGCTCAGTGCGAGGCCAGCTGCCTGCAGGAGCCCCATCCTAGCGACAAAAACACACGGACACAGGCACGTCCCGAGGGAGGGAGACATGGGGCAGGTGCGCCCATACGGCAGCAGCGTGCCGGCGTCGAGGCTGCCCCCCACATCCACACTGGACACCCCAACTGGGTCAGCATCCCTCCTGGCCCAGCCCACTCCGCCCACATGGGACTCTGGGCTCAGAGGCTGCCTGCTGCCGAGTGAACGCCTTCTCCGCCAAGGCCCCTCTCTGGTTCCCAGAGGACCAACAGCACTGCCCGCCCGCGGCTCCGGATTCAGGGGGCGTGCCAGTGTCTGCTCGCTGCGTGGGGGCCGTGCCTGCCTGCGCAGGGCGGGAGGGGCTGCTGACGGGACACGGAAGAGCAAGAAAAGGAACCCTTGCAAGGCAAAAAGGTGAACGTGGCATGCCCACAGTCCTGCCCACCGCGGCCAGAAAGGCCAGATGATGAAGGAGCCTCATTCCCCAGTAGCTTATGTTCTTTAAAATCAGAACATAAAGTAATAAACATCTATTAGGAAAAAACCATTCCACCTTCGAAAAACCTCTAAGGCATTCGCAGCTCTCAACTGCACATGAAGTGCTGAATGACGGAGGCGCTCACAGACCACAGGCCCCGAGTAGAAGCTGTCGGCCCCAGGCCCAGCTACCGCAGGGGGACGGCGGGCACCTACCCTTTGGCCGCAGACCACCGCACGATTGTGTCCTGGTCCTTCAGCCCAACCAGCAGCTGCTCTGCAAGAACACAGGAAGGCCGAGACCATGAGCCGCACGCACTCCCCGCCATCCTAGGCAGGTCCTGCATTGCCCCGGTCACTCAAGAGCACCATGAGGGAAACTACATTAAGAATCTTAATTCTGGGGCAGCCCGGGTGGCTCAGCGATTTAGCACCTGCCTTCTGCCCAGGGCGTGATCCTGGAGTCCCGGGATAGAGTCCCACGTCGGGCTCCCTGCAGGGAGCCTGCTTCTCCCGCTACCTCTGTCTCTGTCTCTCATGAATAACTAATGAACTCTTTTAAAAAATAAAATAAATAAATAAAAGCAACTCTTGCCATTATTGCTACAAAGTAGACCCCCTTCCATAAGCACAGAACCGGGCAGAAAGCACCGCTGAGGAAGACTTCCCAGAGATCAGTGTCTGCCAGAGGGTGTAGAAAAGAGGGTCTCCTGGGGTCTCGGGCACAGGCCAGACTCCAGGAAGAGCCACAAAGAGACCCGAAGGAAGTGGGAGATGTCAGAGGCCTCTCGGTAAGGGCATGGCAAGCCCCAGTCAATGGAGACCTTGACCGAGGTCACCAAACACGTAGGAAGGACAGGGGTCAAGTTCACTGTGACCGGGGCAGCGTAGGACCCCAGGGGTGGGGGGAGCAGGAGGTGTAGACAAGTCTGAGAAGCAGCTCACTGTGAAGGGGAAGAGAACGGACGTGAGAAACAGTGAGAGGGACCAGGGGGAGGAGCAAGCTGTCCCTCGTGGACAGGGAGGCTGGGGTACAGCTCAACGACGGTGGGAAACCCCACAGTGGGGGTGGGGGGAACCCGACAAGGACGAGTGGGAGGAGTCTGGCAGGGTGTCGGGGCCCCTGCAATGAGGCTCTGCCCTCTGTGTGAGCACGGGGACGGTCCTTGGGTCCCTGGGCCCAGGGCTCGAGTTTGCCGCGGGAGGGACACAGCAGGGAAGCCACCACTCCCTCCCCGGAGGAGGCGGCCTGGGGGTGGTGGCTGCACCCAGGAAGGCATGGTGGAGGGCGGGGTACCTGGTCCCGAGCTAGAAGGGAGGGGCGGGCTCACCCCGGGGAAGCGCTCGGTGAACAGAGTGACAGGGACACCGGACTGCAGGCCAACGGCCACAAGCTCCTTGAAAGGTGCGGAAGGTCCCAGAAGGCCACGTGACGCTGGCACAAGAGGGGAGAGGGCACGCAGCCGCGGAGGAGCATCCCCCAGGCCCGTGGGGGTCCCACCCACCTATCACGCTCTCCACGTCCTCGGGCACGTCATAGTCGCCGTCGCTGTCGCAGTCAGCAGTCTCCGCGGGCATCTGCGACCCCTCCGGACCCTGCAAGCGCGGCTGCAGGTTGGCGGCCAGGGAGCGGCAGCCGCGCTGGTACCTGCGAAGACATGCTGCCTGAGCCGCAGCCGCCAGGAGCGAGCCTCCAGGGAGCCATGGGCCTGGGGCCGTGACTCCCTGTGTGCGACAGGCGGCCACGCAGCCCTGGGAGGCACCCACGGGGCTGCCCACAGGGACCCCCAGCGCGGAGCACAGCGCCCGCCCGAGCCCCTGCAGTGGCGCCGGAGGCCGGGGTGAGCGCACCCAGCGGACGTGATCACAAGGGCTCCTGCCCGAGCCCCAGCAGCCCTGCCCTCCGGCCGCTGAGCCACAGGCGTGTCCGTGGCTGGCCTGGCCCCGGCTGTCCACGCCACTGCCTCGGGGGCGGACCCCCAGCCACGCACAAGCACAGCTTCAGGGACACGGAACCTGACGCCACCCGCAGCCCAGCAGTCACCAGCCACCCACAGCGGCCCACTGTGACGTCGTGCCATCCTCTGCCGTTGGTACGGCCAGACCCACAGCTCCGGGCCAGGAGGCTGCGGCCGTGAGGGGCTGTCCCTCCCAGGGAGCCTCAGGGAGATGGGGCTTCCGCCTCACCACCCCTCTTCGCCAACACAGGCCGGTCGCCACGCTGCACCGCACGCTGTGCCCCATGCGCCAGGACCTATGGGAGGCCTCCAGCAGACAGCCGCGGGAATGTGGCCCCCCAGGACATGCGCGCCCGCGGGTGGGGCCCCACCCCCCAACTGGACACCCTGGTGAAGCCTGAGACACACCCTGACCACGGCCCCAGCTACGGTGCACCCAGATTCCAATCCACGGAAATGAGGGCATCAAACACGCACCATTTTAAGCTGCTCAATCTGGGGGTACCGCTACACGACTGGGATTCTGTCCTTCATAAGAAATCCATGAGGGGTCTTTGTCCTTCTGGATGGAGGGTCTTTTGTGACAATGAAGGGACCTGGAAGCTCCCAGGCCCCTAAGGATGCAGACTGGTCACCGTGGGAACCAACCAGAGACTGAGGGCTGGAACCTGACTCTCACCTCCTGAGCCCGAGAGGACAGGGGCTGAGGTTCAATGAACCGCCAATGGCCGATGGTTTAACCAATCGTGCCTCCGTAATGAAGCCACCGTAGAACTCCCGCAGGACGGGGTTTGGAGAGCTCCTGGGTGGTGAGCGTGTGTAGACCCAGGGAGAGGGCGGTGTGTGGACAGGGCACACCGCCCCCACGCCCCACCTGCGCTTCTCTCCCACCTGACTGTTCCTGACCTGTACCCCTTTAGAGTAAACTGGTCCTCTAGTTAACAAAATGTTTCTCTGAGTTCTATGAGCCGCTCTAGCACGTTAAATGTGCCCGAGGAGGGAAGTGTGGGGATCCCAATTTATAGTCAAGGCACAGGTGACAACCTGGACCTGCTCCAGGCATCTGAGTGATGCAGGTGGGGGCGAACGGGACAGTCTCGTGGGACGGAGCCCTTAACCTGAGGAATCAGACACTACCTCTGGGTAGACAGGGCGAGAACAGGGAGACACCCAGCTGGCGTCCAGGGAATCTGCTGGTGTGGGGAGAAAAACCACACTTGAGAGCAGGTGTCAGAACGGGAGTAGCAGCACATCACTAACACAGGTAGAGCATCCCCCGCCACCACAGGAGCGTCCTCAGAATCATAACCTGCCTGCATGGGACCCATCGAGGCCGTTCCCTTGCTCCTGTTCTCAAATCAGTACGCACACTGAGTATCTCACAGGAACATACTCACCCAAACACTCAGCAACCACAACTACAAAGATGACAGACCTTAGGCGGCCACGGGCTTACCGTTCTGCCATCAACAACTACAAAACCCGGATGGAAGTTGAGACCAGCCAGTGGCACACACGAGATGACAATCAAGGCTAGGCTACCATTTCTCACAGCAGGAGGTGCCAAGAGTACCCCACCTTCACCTACTTTCTCCCCAAAGGTCCTCTCTAAACCACAACACAGGAAAGAGAGCCCAAGCACATAGCAGCAGTCTTGCCTGGTGATGAAAAGAATTCACAACCACAGAGATGGTGACTGTCTGGGGAGAGACGCCGGAGAAAAACTGAGAAGGAAATCCACAATTGTGCACAGAAGTCCCCTTGGACGACCCCTAAGACGTGTGAGGGCAGGACGAGAACCAGAAGCACCGTGAAAGAGCAGGCAGGAAGCTGAGAGCTAAGCAGAGTCCAGAGGTCACGTAAGGCTGGAGAGTCCCCGCACGTGGGCCCAGCAAGGGAGACCAGGCAGCGGCACGCTAGAAGACGGGGCATGACGAAGGAGCAAGGGCTGTGCTCCGGGGAAGAGGAGCGGAAGACAGACCATCCTAACGTGGCCCCAGGAGGAGGGAGCAGCCCCAGCAAGTTAGCAGCCTGCCAGACGGGCTTGCTCCTGGTCAAGAAGGCAGCCGACAGAAGAATGACACTGAAGATAAAACACAAATATAACAGAGAAGATAAAATGGAAGAAAAAGGAAGAGACAGAAAAAAATAGCAAGATGATAGATTTCCATTAAATGTACACAGAAATGCAAACCAAATAATTAGGCTGCTGAGTTCTTTTCCTTCCCACATAAAGGTTTACAGTCCCTGTGATCATTCATTCCACGTGTCAACTGAGCTGGAGTACTCAGATGTTCAGCCAAATGTTATTCTGTGCGTGCCTGAGTGCTTTTGGGCGAGATGAACATTTAAACTGGTAGACTGAATAAACCAGATGGTCCTCCCCAGTGTGGGTGGGCCTTGTCCAATCAGTGGAAGACCTGAACAGAGCAAAGAGGACAACCGTCCGCCGGGGGAAGGAGTTCTTCCTGCCTTTAGATTCAAATGCCACCATGAGCCCTCCTGGGTCTCCAGCTTTCTGACTCACCCTGCAGATCTCGGGACTTGCCAGCCTCCACAACCACATGAGCCAATTCTTCACAAGTGTCGTGCAAGCGCACGCACATGCCCACTTACCCTACTGGCTCTGTGTCCCTGGAGAATCCTAGTAACAGTACTGAACATTAATTTTCCAAGGCATTTTGGAAACTAACCACTAACACTTAGTCTCATAAACAACTTCTTACAGAATGAGTTATGTGACCCCCAAGGCTAATTAAGTAAAACATCATTAGAACATTAACACACTTCTCTGGAATTTGCTGGAATTTGAGCCAAAGGCTGAGTCGAACTTTACCGAACAATTCCTCCCAAGCCACCCATATCAATTCTTGAAATAAAACGGAAGACTCTCAGCTCTGTCCCTGCCACCAACGAGTCACACGGAGGCAGAGGTTCGGATGTACTCAACAGTGAGGAAGGCACTGCTGCTAGGGGACAATCAATGAACATTAATACTGATTCACAAGAGGCTGAAGACCACCCTCATCCACAATGGCCTAGCACGGGAATTTGCAAAGCTGCCAAAGCCTTAGACACGTGCCCGACCCACCTCTGTGCGCTTGCATCAACTGTGAGGAGCCGGTGTGTGTCGAGCTGGTGCAGGCGCTTTGTGCTGAGCGTCAAGTCAACCTAATTAAGGTTGATGACAATGAGAAAAGAGGGGAATGGATGGGCTTCTGTCAAACAGAGAAAAGGAAGATAAAGTGGTTGGCTGCAGTTGTGTGATGGTTAAGGACTACAGCAAGGAGTCTCGGGCCAGGGATGTCATCGAGGAATGCTTCAAACACAAGAAATGAACCAATACAGAACTTGGTTCCTGTTCCTCATGAAAATACAAAAACAAAAAAACAAAACAAAAAACCCAAAGAGTGGACAGGCCGGGTGGCTCAGTAGTTTAGCGCCGCCCTCAGCCCAGGGTGTGACCCCAGGGTCCTGGGATCGAGTCCCAAGTCGGGCTCCCTGCATCGAGCCTGCTTCTCCCTCTGCCTGTGTCTCTGCCTCTCTCTCTCTCTCCCTATCTCTCATGGATAAATAAAATCTTAAAAAAAAAAAAAAATTCAAAGACCGTTAAAAACACAGTACTCCAAGCGTAGCAGAGAAGTCTGTGTCTGTGGGAGCCACTAATGCCCCAGCAATCTGTTAAATAACGCAGGCTACCCTCAGACCATTAGTTAAAACACTTTCCGTCCGCAGGCAGAGACAGCCTGGCTTTCCGAATCAACCTCACGGAGCAACAGCTTGCTCCTCTTTGAAAGAAGCTTGTACTCAGCGTGATCCCTAGTGGAGCTTTCCCTTTCGTGAGCCCCAACTGGTAGTCATATTGCACCTGAATAACGTCACATAAAATGCAAAAGCAAACTTTCCTTACCACCACTCCAGCTTCAATTATCCTAAGATGTAGGGACAGGAAAAAAATAAACTAAAAGGAAAACCTTTCCTTCAGAATTAGAAACACTACTGAGACACAGAAAATGAAACGGAAGCAGAGGATAACCAGCATCCTCTGCCATGGCCACCTGCACCCAGGCAATCCCACACCAGCTCCCCGACAGACACTCAGGCCTGGCCCACTGACCTCCACTTTGCCACCCTGGGCTTCAGGAAGGTCAGTCCCAGCCGCTGCACGAGCTTCACTCCAAGTTTCCGGAGCAGGGTCTGGTTGCTGTCGGGGAGGTTGCAGCCCTCCAGGCACTTGAGGACGGTGGCAGCTGCAAATAACAGCACGTTCAGCTCAGACTGGGGGGGGAAGGATCTTTTTTTTTTTTTAAGATTTTATTTATTCATGAGAGACACAAAGAGAGAGAGAGAGACAGAGACAGAGACACAGGCAAAGGGAGAAGCAGGCTCCCTGCAGGGAGCCCAACGTGGGACTTGATCCCGGGACCCCAGGATCATGACCTGGGCTGAAGGCAGACACTCAACCACTGAGCCACCCAGGCACCTGGGGGGAAGGATCTTATATGATCTCCCAAATTGCACAATCTGTGTCTGGCACCCACATTAAAACCACAGTTGAGGGACACCTGGGAGGCTCAGCAGTTGAATGTCCAGGATAAAATGTGAAAGAGAGGGCAGCCCCGGTGGTCCAGCGGTTTAGCGCCACCTTTGGCCCGGGGTGTGATCTTGGAGACCCTGGATCGAGTCCCACGTTGGGCTCCCTGCATGGAGCCTGCTTCTCCCTCTGCCTGTGTCTCTGCCCCCCCACCCCGTCATGAATAAATAAAATTAAAAAAAAAATGTGAAAGAGACAGTTGATCATACACAGGCCGACTCACATTGCCAACACATCCTGATACAAACAGACCTTACCGTAGGGTAAACAGTCCTCACGCTTTCCATGCTTAAATATTTGCGCCTAAGAGAAAAAAAAATTCTTTTAAGTGTTAAAAAACATATTTAATATAAACATATATATAAATTTACATATTTACAAATCCAGAACATAAATTATCAAAACAGTTCACTGCATCTTTCCTGATTTTTACTCTAAATAGCACAGAATAACAGAAGACTAGTTCCCATACACGATAAAGGGATCACAAGAGGCAGGAGAGGCCACGTCCCCAAAGGACACTGTGATCTGGGGCTGCAACCGTAAGGCCCAGTCTGCCTAGGGAGGGCAAGGTGTCACCACTGACACATGCCATTAAGGGCATCAGCCGAAGGAGGAGAGTGGAGGACCTCAGGGGGTTTTCCTTGACGACCCGTGCATAAGTGAAGGTGCCAAAGGGCACAAGCTACAGGCCCAGCAGCTCTCAGGCTCAGAAGTAAGTGCACCACACGCTCCTGCAGCGCCAGGCGTGCTGGTCAGCAAGTGAGCAAGGGCTCCCCGTGCTTCGGACACACGTTTGCTCGTCCCGTGGGCCCCGGGGAGCTGTCTCCCACGCCCGCTCCCTCAGCCAGGCACCACCCCCAGACTCACAGCCCTCACAAGCTCCAGAAGCTCAACCTGAATTCCACCCTCCACTCCCGGGTCTGGAAGAAAAGGGGGCTGATTCACACCAGCATGCAAGCCTCGAGCACGGAGCACTTCTAAGACTTTCTTAGAGAATTTCCTCTCCTCCCAAAACGGTATTTAAGCTGCAAAGTGAGAACTACTTGTTTCGGATGGGAAGGTGCGTGAGCCGTGTGCGCTAGCCTCCCCGGCCCCCCAACACCAGATCCGGACAGCGAGCTCAGCCCTTCGAGCTGCCCCACCGGCATCAAGGGGCAGACGGGCTACCCCGTGCCACCCTATCAGGACCCACAGAATCGTCACAATGGCTGTGGTGACAAGCCACAGGCTCCGGGGTGGGCTGTCAGCCAACAGAGAACAAACCCCCAACTTAGGAAATCCACCCTGTAGGCCAGAGCGCTACCGTCGCAGCCTGGACGGCAGACACTGCCCGGCAGCAGGATGGGGACACGGGGCAGGGTCACAGAGACGGTCCACGCCGGTGCAAAGGTCTGCAGGGAAGGAGGGGAGGACGGTGAGCAGCCAGGAACACAGCCAGCAGCACTGGACAGGTAAAGCATTCCCTGGGGGGGCCCTCGCTCGGGTCATGAGCCCGAGACCATGGGGGTCCTGGGATCAAGTCCCGCATCGGGCTCCCTGCACATCAGGGCGTCTGCTTCTCCCTGTCTGCTCCCCTGCTCCTGCTCTCTCCCCCCTCACTCTCGCTTGCTCACTCAAATTTTTTTTTTTTAAGTGTTTCTTGGGTTCATTCACCAACTATTAAGAATTTAAAATATCATGACATGCCAGGAGTGATCACTCATGTGAACGTTCTTTATTTGCCAAACTCCTCACAAAGTGTAAGAGAACAGAACAAAAGTGGCGAACACTGGCTGACACGGGCCCAGCGCTGGGCACGGGCACACGGCAACGGCCCCAGCCTGTCCCCACCCCACGAGGCGGCCCGCAGCGAGGCCCAGCCACTGTCTGGACTGACCTCAGGGTACCGGGACTGTGTCCCTCTGCTCCTCCCAACCTTGAATCCCACAGGGTCACCCAAGCACTCTGTGCACCTGGGGAGGAGGGTTACCAGGAACCAACCTGTGAACAGATTCCGGAGGGCAAAGGGATGAAAAGGAAGGAATACCACGCACGCGCGTGCACACACACACACCCCAATGAAGAAAAGCGCTTTTTTTTGGTTAGTTTTTTAAGACTGCATTTATTTATTCAAGAGAGAAAGAGTGAGCATGAGTAGAGGCAGAGGGAGAAGCAGACTCTCCGCTGAGCAGGGAGCCCAACGCAGGACGCGATCCCGAGACCTGAGCTGAAGGCAGGTGCTTTACCAACTGGGCCCCCCAGTCGCCCGGGTCTGTGTTCACACGTAAAAATGGGGCACGTGCACTGCCGTGGGCTCTTGCAAGCATGTGGCTCTGCAGACACACGCGGGGCAGTGAGCTGGGCGAGGGGAGGCTGAACCACTCTCATCTCCTGACCGTCTTAAGGATTCACCAGCCGGGCCGGCAAGTGGGAGGTGCGCTCCTCTCTCCAAGGAAGCACACAACATGAAGCAGCCACACACGCTGCACAAGCAATTACGCCTCTTTGAGATCTGAAAGAAATGATGGTCGGGTCTGTTTCTGTTGTTCTAGAAACCAGCACAGTGCAAGGTGCAAACAAAAGGAGTTTCTTAGTAATCACTCTCCGCTGCCACACCTTTCCATCGCTACCCACCCAAGCCTGCTTTTCTGCAACGTGCACACCAGCTTCCCCCCTCCCCGGGGCATGTTCTGTGCGCGGTGAATCATAGGCCGTCGGCGGCTCGGGAGCCAGTCCGCCCGGCTGCCGAGCAGGAGACGCTGGTCTCAGGCTCCCTGAAGCACCACCAAGTCAAGGCCAAGGAAAGCAGCTCCACCCACGACCTGGGCAAAAGGCCCCCCATGCCACGCCAGCTCCGGGGGCCCTTGGCGGCTCCCGTGAGCTCTGGGAGCTGGTGAGCACGCTCTGAACCAGCCTGCAGGGCCCCTCAACGTGTGGTCCTGTCCTGTGCGCCCCAGGAAAGCGTGCTACCACGAACACCGGCAAGCAGCCGGACAGGGCTCGGCCAGGTGCTCCCCCCTCTGCACCCCTGACCCGGAGCAGCACCGGGCCCCTCACGGCAGTCAGGCCACACGCGACACAGGTAACTGTGAACACCACCGGCAGCGACCCCACCAGCTCCCGGGCGGACAGCATTGAGAGGTGGGCCACGTCCTCCGCCGCCCCACAGCAAGCCCACCCAAGGCCACAGCTCTCGTGGACGGCCGCAACGGCGCTTCGCAGAGGAATCCTAATACACACACTTCACAGTTCAGAGCAAATGACCCTCCTCCCACCTCCGGCTGGAACCTACTGCCTCTGCAGGCTGTGAAGGAGCCTGCTATGTCTCCCCCCCACCCCCACCCCGGGACAGCAGGAAGCTGGGGCTGCCGGGAGGAGCACTGAGAACACAGAAGCAGGGGGGTCCTGAGGACAGCGCCCACCCGGGCTGCACCCCCTCCAGGGGGAGCCCCGCCAGCAAAGGGGGCGAGCCGGGGGGACCAGAGGCACCTGCAGCCCCAAAGATGCAAGCCCTCTCCTCTCCTCTTGAGGACGACCACGCTGGGTGCGGCCCTCGGACCCCCACCGCCCAGCTCAGGGCGCCAGTCACACGCCACACACTGACCCGCCACACAAAGACCCTCAAGGACCTTTAACAGCAGGTTCCAAACACTGCAAAGCTGAGAGAAGTGGAAGCTCCCCGTTATGAGGGTTAGAATCAACCCGTGAGCAACAGAGCTGGGCCTGCTGCGGCCTCCACAGCGGAGGGGGGAGGGCCAGCAGGACACGCGGGACAGACCCAGGATGAGCAGGACCTCAGGCCCCCGGGAGGCCTCTGTTATTCCCACTGGCTTCAACAGCTGACAATTTTAGATAAAAATAACTTTCTCAATCGAGAAGTACCAGAAATCCTAATCGCACGTCCCCCACTTGCCTGCCCCAGGACGGACGCGAGGTGCAAGGACACGCCTACCACAGAGAACCCAACACCACGCGTGCACCAGGGCAGGGAGGGGCTCTGAGCCCACCCGAGGCCCCAGCCCCCCCGCGTGGACGAGGAGACGCAGGGCAGGAGGAAGAAGGGGCGGCCCCGCAGAGAGAGCCTCCCCGCTGCCTGGTCTCCTAACCCCGGGCATGGTGACAGGCGCCAGCGCAGGGCCCGAAACCCTGGTGAGCCCACACGGCCCGCCTGCCGCCCCCCACCCCCGGGCCCCAGAGCGACAGCACCAAGGGTTGTACAGACAGAACCCAGCTGCGGTGGGGGTGGGGGCCGGGGACCCGGCTTGGGCCTGGCCAGCTCCCCTCCGGAGAGGCCCCGGGCACAGAGCCCCGCGTACCAGGACAGGACAGCCTGGCCGGGACACACCCTGAAGCCTCGTCCACACGGCCCGAGCCTGCACCGGGGCCCCACGTGAACGCTGCGGAGGGGGACTCACGGGGCGTGAAGCACAACGGGTGCACCGAGCTAGGGCCCTGGGACGGAGGAGGGGGAGCAGGAGCCAGAGGTCAAGGGGGGATCGGGAGAAACCTCAGCTGCCCCCAAGCGGCCAGGAAAAGCCTGAGGAACACCTGCTTCCAGGGAGGCGTGAGACGGGAGGCCAGGCCCCGTTCTCCTGAGAGCCCGACCCCCGAGGGCAGGAGCGACGAGGGCCCCGGCCATCCAAGAGGTGGGCAGAGCCGTGACCGTGAGCGACAAGGCCGGCTCCCTGCAAGCGTGCACCTGTCCAGCAGGACACATCGTCTTCTCATACGGCAGGCGTACAAAGCAGGCCCGTCACTGCGGTGGAAGGCGGGCCACACACCGTGCGTGTTTCAACAAGACTCCAGCCACCACGCTGCCCGCCCCGCGTAAATTGCTGAGTCACGTGAAATTAAAACAGTTTCAGAGTTGGCGGCTCCGTGGACTTAAACCCACGGGAACGGAAGGTACCTATCTCACGTGAATTCCACAGGAGCACACGAACACTACGCGCATGCACACACGTACTGGAAGACACGCACGTTCATATGGTTCTTGCCGTGCCTCCCCCCACCCAAACCCTGCCCCAGCTGGGGCCAGGGCCGCACAGCCCTGTGGAGACCGTCTGTCCTCCGGCCACGCTGCACCCCAAATGAAACCACAGGGTGCCATTCTCCAGAGAACCGGGAGAGAAATCAAAGCCTACGTGAGAAGTGTTTTGGATAATCAAGTGGCTTCTCTTCATCTTCAAAGAGCATGACACGCACTAATTAGCCTCCACACCACCCTGTGAGGTAAGAGGCTTGTTATTTCCCTTCCACAGGCGGGGAGCACGGAGCAGGGCCTTCACCTCCGCCTGGGGTCACGGGTGTCGCTACAGGCTGTCCTGAGGCTCGGGACTGGCCCACAGCAGATCGGCCTCCCTTAGGGCAGCAAAGCACCCAAGGGCAGAGCCAACACACCCTGCAGCCCAGGACGTGCGTTTCTGGTACATCCTGCCCTTGCAGAGGCGACAGCCGCTCTACCTGGACACTCCCTTTATTGACTTAGACTTCAGGCAAAACCAGAGAGGCTTCGGCGTCTCGCCTCACACACGCACTCAGCGCCAGGGACAGGATCACTTGGTTTTTAAGGTTTCCAGCAAAACGTCTTCTCCTTTAATGAGAACTGTGCTTTCATCAAGGATAAGTGACCTTCGCGGTGAAGAGGGCACACGGTCGTAACCGGCAAAGAGGAGAGTGTTTTACTGCCACTCAGCACACCTGCCTGGTGTTCCCCCCGCCTCGCAGCCATACAGGGCAGGCACGGAGGGAAACCCCACAGCACCAGTCAGTCCTCCGTCCTTCGATCTCGGCAGTGGAAGCCAGGACGGCCCAGCTATCAATAAGGAAGCACACATAGCGTATTTTCAACTTTTCATACTTGGTTTTCCTTCTCTGAACTTTATCAATTTGCAATAATCCAATTGCTTAAAGTACGACTAAACCCGAGGACCTTCAAGTGATAGGAAACTGCCAGACTCCAGTCCCCCCCATCCCCCTACAAGAGTTAAAATTCATCGCTGCAAGAGAAACATGCTTCCAGGAAAATAAAGTCAAACCCTAGTTTCGATGGTGCTCGTTACGAGTTCACCTGTTTTGCCTAACACACTAATGAACAGGTGGATAGAAATGAAGCCAAGTGCATCAAAGGAGACAGATGAAATCCGAAAGCACAATACACCTGCAAGTTTCATCATGCAAAGCGGACGCCCAGCCTCTGCTGTGCAGGTCTGACGAGCTCATGGCGAAACCTGCTCCCTGCTCGGGAGAGCCCAGCACCCACACCACTTCCTCCTGCCCAGGCGGCATCAGCAGTAATTACACCAAACCACCCCTTTGTAAAGGAAAAAGAGAAAAGGAAACAAGACGTGTGATTCCAGAAAGACCTAGGGGCTGCAGAAGGCTCCGGGAGGCTGGACCCTGCGGGCGGCCGCTTCCCAGCAATCCCATTCACTCTCCTCCCTGGGGTCTGGGCTGCCCTGTCAGGCCGTCGCCCACCTTGCTGAGGGCACGCCTCTCCGGGCAGTGAGGAGCAGCTGCCAACACTGCTTCACTGCCCTGCTGGGCGGATGGGGTGGGAGCTCTTGGGAAAATCTCCCTATTCCTCAGGAAGGAGAACAAGAGACCTTCTCCTAAGTGTGGAGCCTGCAGACGTCCCGGGCACTACCCCACTCCTGGCTGGCTCTCCCCCACTGAGGAGAATGCTGACCCAGGCCCACAGCTGGCGGGACAACACACGGGGCCTGCCTTTCCCACACCAGCCCTGGGTTTTACCACCAAAGGCATGCGTCTCCCACCTAGGAACAAGAAACAGAAAACCTGGGAACAATCTAGAGACAAACAACACAATCATCAAAATTTTTTTTAAAAAATAAAAGGACCCAGGGCGGAGCAATTGCAGAACCAGACAAATAGGGGTCCCCATGTCCTTCTCAAGCCTTCAGTAAGAGCACCAGCGCCCCAAGGACCTGACCCGGGGACAAGTGAGCCATCGGGAGCTCTCGCAGGTGGCTTGAGCGCACAGGCCAACCACCGTGTCTTCTGGGAAAGCTGCCTCCTTGCCGCCAGCCCAGGCAGGAGCCACACAGGCCTCACCTGCCTGCAGGTCCCTGGGGCGGTCACACAGGCTCCGGCCCTACAGGCTAGGCGCCCTGCTGGCCCAGCTGCCCCTGTGCACACAAACGCAGCTGTGGCTCCTGGAGGGGTGGCTTTTGGGCAAGGGCTACAGGAGACCCTGGGAGCCCGTCCCAAATGCAAATTCCCGACTGAGCAAAGGTCTAAAATAGGACCATACCCGCAAGAGGAAGTTAGGTCGCCTGTGCCTACTCCTGCGCCCACACTCAGGTGGGTCTAGCATTCCGCCCTGCAGGCCACAGCCGACTGACAGGCCCCAGCTACATTTTGTCAGACCTTCCAATTGTTTCTCCATGACCTAAGACTTCTCAATGTGACTCACAGCAAAAAATGAATAATCCACTTACACCCAAACCTTCACATAAAACAGCTCTGCTGTTCGCCCATCCTTTACCAGAATTAGCTAAAACATAAAGGCACTCCCCCAGGATTCAGGCAACGAGAGCCTGTGTCTCACATGTCCCCCCCACCCCCCATCCACATCCACGTTCAGCGCCCTCTCAGGCCAGCCTCGCCCCGCACTGACTCCCATTACAGCAATTACACTGACAATCCCAATAAAACCCTCTGTAAGCACCACCTCCACACACAGCTAGAAGGAAAGCCACCTGAGGGCACAGGCCACGCGTCTACACAAGCTGATACGCCATGTCTCATCGATGTAACAGGTGTGCGGCCATGAGAAAAATTAAGACCTCAAAAACAGAAAATACTTAAACTGTTAAAAAGCTATTGTTTCATACCCAAAGGGAACTAGAATATACGCTCCAACAAAAAGCTGCACGCAGAAGTTTAAGTTAGCCCCACTCCCAACAGCTAGGAACACCCAGACAGTGGACTACCAGTGGGCGTGAAAAGGAATGAATTACTGACCTAAGCTACAACATGTGGCTGAACTCCGGAAACATGATGCTAAGTGACGAAGGTCAATTGTTGTACAATTCCATTTATGCAAAATGTTCAAAATGAGCAAATCCACAGAGATGGAAAACTAGATTAAGGTTTGCAGAGGGGAATGGGGAGTGACTGTTAATGGGTGTGCGGTTTCCTTTAGCGGTGATGAGAATATTCTGGAATTAGATAGTGGTGATGGGTGTGCAACCTTGTCCATAAACAAAATCATCACTGAATTATACACTTTAAAAAAGTGGATTACTTATGGTATGTGAATTATCTTGGTTTCTTTTTTTTTAAGATTTGAGAGAGAGCACGCATGAGCATGTACATGCACGCACACATGCATGTCCAAGAGAGGAGAAAAGCAAAGGGAGAGCGAGGAGGAGAGATGCAGACTCCCCGTGAGCGCGGGTTCCCAACACGGGTTCAACTCCACGACCCAGGAGATCACAATCTGAGCCAAAATCAAGAGTTGGACGCCCAACTGACTGAGGCACCCTGGCGCACATCTCTCAATATTTTTGAAAACCTAGTGCACAACCTATCACGTTCATACATAGAATGGAACAAAGCGTGAAAAAAGCAGCACCTCAACAGACCACAAGAATTCAGCATATGTTCTACTTTTCCAGGTTTCTTTATAAAATGTCCTAAAATACTCCCATCAACTGAAAGGCTGGCCTTCCCAAAGACAACAGCGGCAGGGGTGGAAAGAAACAGAAGCCGAGAACATTCCTGAGAGAGGCCAGGCAGTCTGTGCCCTAAGCACCCGGGACAGGGACAGGCTTTCCCCAGGCCCCGTGGCCGACCCGGCGCTCACCTCCCCTCCCACAGCTGGGCCCACTGCCCCGGGTGATAACTTTCCACTGGCCCTCACAGCTTCCTACACCTCGTCCCACCCGGCAACAGCCGACACACAGGACAACACCCAAGAAAATGTCACGCTGAGTCATGGGTCCAAACGCCTCCATTTAAAGGCAGTCCAAAATGCCTTGCCCTCCAGAAAGTAGGCCATGGGCCTCTACAGCTTCAGAAACAAGGCCAAGAACCAAGTTTCACCTGCTGCACTTAAAGAGCAAAGAGGAGGCACCGTGCTCACGACACCCCAGACCACGAGGGCCTGGGCAGCTGCCCCTCTTCTGGGAACGTACTCCTCATCAGCACTAAAAAGACGACACAACAGACAGAAGGAGCAGGAAGTGGGCACCAAGCAGTGCGCTCTGGGCGGGTGTTGTTGTGTATTTAACACACTTTTACTAACATCCTAACCCGAGCAGCTGAACAAAAGCAAATTTCAAATCACCTGCCTTACTTCATCAGAGCTGGTTCCAAAAATTACACTCTAACAGGATTACACAGCAGGAACCCGGCGGAGGGTGTGCCCCGCCCGCCCGGCCCAGCTCTATGGACACTGCCGCCCCCTGGTGGCGACGCGCCAGGTGACGGACTGCGCTGCTGGGGTTAATGGTCTCCCTATGCTCGGCCTATTTCAGAATGGACTCCAAGGTGAGCACAACTTGCCCCCCCCCCCCCCCCCGCCCGGGCAGTGTTTACCAGGGCCTGCAGCGTGCCATCCATGGCAATGACCCCCTCGATGGTCTGGAAGGAGGAGCGGGCCAAGGTGTGCAGGCTCCAGTCCAGGAAGCCAGCCATCTTCTTCTGCTTGACATCAGGCCGTGTGACAAACCTGCCAGAAGGATGCAAACAGGCAGGGTGAGCGCTCAACCACGGCCCCAAATGAGGAGAGCTCCCCCTCTGCGGCCCACCGTGTCCTCCCACCGAGAGGAGTCTTCACACCAGGACATCTGTTCTCCACACGGTGGATTACATCCTCCTGTCAGGACACACTCTCCAGGGCGCTCTCTGATGTAAAATACCAGACACCACCCAGACCACGGCCCTCTCTGAGGTCATGTGCCGGTCCCCCACCCCCGTCTCCTCCCTACTGGGCTCCCATTCCTCCTGAGGCCCCCTACGCCGCAGGACCACGTTTACCTGGCCCCAACACTACCAGGAACCCCAAACCCCACCAACACCTACGACTCAGCCCTTCCCTTTCCTTCGCCTCAGGACACTGGACCGCCTCGTACAGCAAAGCCTGGCCCCAGGCCCCAGGCCCCTCTCCCTGCACCTGCCCTGGGTCTCCCTTCCCCATTCCCTCCACCCAAGGCTGCACAGCCCCTTGCAGAGCCCACACCCGCTCAGCTCAGCACTCTCTGGATATTCAGATAGCACGTGCTAGATCCTGCGCGCTCTCTCACACTCCTGGTCTAGGCCAGCAGCCACCCTCCATCCGCCACACCAAACTGGCCTCAGCTATCTGACTCGGGGGCTCAGGTTGAGCCCATGCTCTCCTTGGGAAGCTTCCACTCTCGAGACAGAAACACGGGAAACAGGCAAAGAACATGAAGAGACAGACGGGGGAGACGTGCAGCCTCCCAGAGGGCCCAGGGACACATGGGACCGGAGAGCATCAGGAGAGAGGACCTCACTCCCTTCACCTGCCCCCCACAGAACACGCTTGGTGGGACCCTCCACTTAATGCTGTGCAAACCCGTTTTACGACACGCTGGTCTGCTTCTCCCCCGTGTTGGCACCACGTACATCATGGCCCGCTCCAGAGCGGTGCCCAGTGTGGTTCTGGCACCTGCCTCAGCATCCTTGCGGGAAGCTCTCATCCAACCACAAGCCCTCCACCTCAGGGCCCTCTCTTCCCTCAGAACAGCCACGGCCCAGTGTATCAGACGATGCTCAGCCAGGGCAGTTACACGCAGCCCATTCTGGAACTCTCGGAGAAGCTGCCTGCCCAGCACCTGGCAAACCGGCAGGAGCATTTTTAATGCATTTAAAACCAGCCTCAACCACGCGAACTGTGTACTCGTCCCGACCACTAGGTGGTGCCGGAGAGTCCTGCCGAGTGGTTGCATGTGTCCCCAGGTCACCTTTCCTGGAGGACATCAGGGCAGGACCACAGGGCAGGGCCTCAGCTCCCCAGGCCCCAGATGCCATGGTCCACAGAGTCAAACTTAGCATCGCTGTACCAAACCCTCAGGACTGCTGGTAATAATAAATAATAAAAACATCGTTTTTTCCATTTAACAAATTTGGCAAATGTGTTAGAATCACACATAGTACTAATAAAAGTATGGGGAAGAGATAACCTTGCCAGTTAATTGCACTTAAAACCCCTAAAATGGGAATCCCTGGGTGGCTCAGCGGTTTAGCGCCGCCTTCAGCCCAGGGCGTGATCCTGGAGTCCCCAGATCGAGTCCTGCGTTGGGCTCCCTGCATGGAGCCTGCTTCTCCCTCTGCCTAGATCTCTGCCTCTCTCTCTGTCTCTCTGTCTCTCATAAATAAATAAATAAATAAATAAATAAATAAATAAATAAATAAATAAATAAATCTATCTTAAAAAAAAAAAAAAAAAACTAAAATGTCCGTTCCCCTTCCAGGAATTCACCCCTAAGAATCAATCAGAATGGTCCAAAATTTTACGTAAAACGTTCACAATGACATTGACTTTGCTAACAAGCTGCAGAGCAGCAGTCGCACGTCCCATAGGGGACTGGAGAAACAATAACAGATTCACACCATGATCGTGTTTTGGAAAAAGACTGAATGAAGCTCCAGGCCCATCTGTTGGCACCTGGTACAACAATAATGTTCCCCAACATGCCCACGGACAGAAGGACAAAAGACAGACAGTTACGTCTCTGGGAGATGACGGTACACGTGGAGTTTGTACTTTATATTTTATTTTCCAAAACAAGTGATTACCCTTACAATTAAAAAGAAACTCATTTTTTTAATCACAAGAAACCTCTATCCAGTGAGTACCTCCCTCCCCTCAGGTGAAGCAATGCATGTGGGGCTCACGTGTTCCCCCCCCATCCCAAAATCAGTTCTACACAAGCTCTGCCCTGTGGCGCAGGAAGTGCTTGCACAAACACCTCAGCCAGGTTTCTCTACAAAGGGTTTCTCTCTTTTTTTTTTTTTTAAGATTTTATTAAAAAAAAATTTTTTTAATTTACTTATTTATTTAAAAAGGGTTTCTCTCTTTTTTTTTTTTAAGATTTTATTAAAAAAAATTTTTTTTAATTTACTTATTTATTTATGAGAGAGACAGAGAGAGAGGCAGAGACACAGGCAGAGGGAGAAGCAGGCTCCATGCAGGGAGCCCAAGGGGGGACTCCATCCCGGGATCCCAGGATCACGCCTTGGGCCAAAGGCGGGCACTAAACCGCGGAGCCACCCGAGCTGCCCCCAAGGGTTTCTCTTACCACTTTGTGTAAGGTCACAGCTACACCTAGGTACAAGGGAACCCTGAATGAGATGTTACCCACTTTCCCAATCAAAATATCCAAAAGTTTTCACAGTCCATTTCAACTTTCACAAATATAGAGTGGGGAAAAGCCAAATTTTCTAATTTATTTACTCTATACACTTATTTTAAGTCACCCATCGTACCAAAGATTAATTTGGGAAAACTGCTTTCTGGGATGCCTGGTGGCTCAATGAGTGAAGCGTCCACCTTCAGCTCAGGTCATGATCCCAGGGTCCTGGGATGGAGCCTGGGCTCCCTGCTCAGTGAGGAGTCTGCTTCTCCCTCTGCCCCCTTGCCCTGCTTGTGTGTTCTCTCTCTCTCTGTTTCTCAAATATTAAAAAAAAAAAAAAAAAAAAAAACAGCTTCCTTCCATTCTCACATTTTCTGGAACAATTCTACACAGCTCTCACATGTATACAGCTTTGATGTTCTGCAGAGACGCTGAGGACACTGGGTCAGCTTACCCAGTTCATCAGACAAAGCCATGTTCACCTGTTTGAGGCAGTCTGTTTTTTAGTCAACAGAGAATATGTGCAGGTTTCTATCCCAAGCCACAGTGATCCAATCAAGCTCATGATCTCCATAAACCACAGCGTTAACTGCTTTCTAAGTGACCTTTAGAGACTCATCTAAGCGCCACCACCCCAAAGCTGAGGTCCTGCCCACGTATAACCGCTACACCCGTTCTGAATGTGCACTGTTGATGGGACTGTCGGCTGACCTCCAAAGCCCCAGACCACACTGTCGGGTTCGGAGGTCTCTGCAGCTTCCTCAAAGAGAGAGACGAGCAACGGGCAGTAGCAAAGACTTCCCCAGGCCACAGGCCCGTCAGCCAGTGTCCTCCTCCAAGGTAACACAGAAACAGGAACACGGAAGAGGACGGAAGACAAACCCTCTCAGAGCACACTAGTCACATATCAAGCAACACAGCTGGCAGCGGCCGAGAGGTACTCACTTGGACACAAGGACAGCGGCTGCATCTCGGGCCTTGTCACTGACAACCAGGTAGGCCTACAAGGATAAAGGACAGACCCCATTACACACATCATGTAAATCTCGGGGACCTGCTCACCAGCCAGTCCCACACGCGGCAGCCCCCAGAGAACCCAGAATGAAGCTTCTAGGCAGAGGCCACATTCCAAAGCTGCACAAACCACCCCTAAACTGGAACCACAGTCGCCAGCAGCTGCCGAGTGCTGTGCTCACCACAGGGCAGGTGCCCAGCTGCACACGGCATGTGGCCAGACCCCTTGAAACACGTGTCACGCGGCTATCACAGGGAATCACAGGGGCACCTGGGTGGCTCGGGCAGTCGAGTGCCCGACTCAGCAGGGAGACCGCTTGAGGTTCTCTTCCCTCTCCCTCTGCTCCTCCTCCTGCTCATATTCTGTGTGTGTGTGTGTGTGTCTCTCAAATAAATTTTTTAAAAAAAAATCATAGCATCCACGAAGCACACATGGGACCTGCCAATATGTGAGTATGCAGTTGGGAGGCCCCACTCAAACAGAGGACCACCCAGGGTCAAAACAAAATAACTATTTTTTTATTCAGAAGCCTGCCTTAAGTCTCCAATTCTCACCTCCACTTTTTTCCAAATGATCCACAAAATATCTTTTTTCTGAGGGACAATCACATACCCAGTGCCAAACCCTTAGGAACATACAGCCACTCACCTGACCGTCCCATTTACACGACAAATACACAAAGGGTGTATGTAAAGGTGCTTCATCACCATACTACTTCTCACAGAATTAGAAACAAACTAAATGTCCATCTACAAGAGAATTTTGTTTAAAGATTTATCAATGGGGCAGCCGGGGTGGCTCAGCGGTTTAGCGCCGCCTTCAGCCCAGAGCCTAATCCTGGGGACCCGGGATCGAGTCCCATGTCAGGTTCCCTGCAGGGAGCCTGCTTCTCCCTCTGCCTGTGTCTCTGCCTGTGTGTGTGTGTGTGTGTGTGTGTGTGTGTGTGTGTGTCTCATGAAAAAATAAATAAAACCTAAGAAAAAAATAAAAGAAAATAAAGACTTATCGATGGACTGATCTGAGCAAGAGCATGCACATCCACGCGTCGGGTGGCAGCGGAGAGGGAGAATCTGCAGTGGACCCCACACTGAGCACAGCACCTGACGCAGGGCTCCATCTAATGACCCTGAGATCATGGCCTGAGCCAAAACCAATAGTCTGACACTCAACCGACTGTGCCTCCCAGTCGCCCCAAGAAAATATCTTTAAAATTAGGGTTCAGTGGAGCACCGTTTCCCTTCAAGATTATGAGAAGACATCTACTCACTGACAAAACACCAGGGAAAAAGCAGCTCGCAGAGCAGCAGGACACCAAGGGCGTGTGCACAGAGTGAGCAGCTCAGGATCAAGAAGCAAACTTCCTGGCTTCAAATCTGATCTACCACTGACCATAAAGTGAACCAGCTAAGTTACTTTTTTTTTTTTTTTTTTTTTTTACTATCGCCCCCTCAGTAAAATGAAGATAAAAAGAGTTAGCCATTGGGACACCTGGGGGCTCAGTGGCTGAGCAACTGCCGTTGGCCCAGGTCATGATCTCAGGGTCCTGAGACAGAGCCCACATCAGGGTCCCTGCTTGGCGGGGAGTTGGGTTCTCCCCGACCCCTCCTCTCCCCTCATGCTCTCTCTCGCTGTCTCAAATAAGTAAATAAAATCTTTTAAAAAGTATTGTTTTAAAAAAAAAGCAAACTCCAATCAGTAGAATTATGTGAGTCATCACACAAAAGATGATTAGAACAGTGTCTAGCACATAGCAGACACTCAACAGACACCCGACCGCTAGTGTTCACACCTTGTGGAACCCATCCTGCGTGGGCTGGACACAGTGACATGCTTCTAACCAAGAATGTGGCAAGGGGTAGGACGCCACTTCTGTGACTTGATAACACATCATGGTGACTTCTGTCTTGCCAGCAGACCCTGCCCTCTGCCAGCTTCGAGGGAATATGCTGCCATGTTAAGGGGGCCACATGGCAAGGAACAGTCAGCAAAGAACCCTTGGTCCAACACACTCAAGGATCTGGCTTATGGCAATCACCCCGACAACAGGAAAGCAAGCCTTACTCTGGACGAGTTTTGACTTCAGCTGGGGAGACCTGGATGCAGACTGCCCAAATTCCTGACCCACAGAAACTATGAGATAATAAGTGTGTGTTGTGTTAAACCACTGAAGTTTGGGGTGATGCAAATACTATGCACATAGACAAATTACTACCTCACAAAAAGTATGAAAAAATATACAAGGGTTATTATTCCTCGGCACTAGAATTTGAGGGACCTTTTTTTTTTTTTTTAAGATTTTATTTATGAGAGACACAGAGAGAGAGGTAGAGACACAGGCAGAGGGAGAAGCAGGCTCCATGCAGGGAGCCCAACGTGGGACTCAATCCCAGGTCTCCAGGATCAGGCCCTGGGCTGAAGGAGGCACTAAACCGCTGAGCCACCCAGGCTGCCCCAGGGACTTTGATTTAGCATCTTTCTTGCTTTGCTTTATTTTCTCATTTTTCTACACAGATCATGTATTATTTATACAACATTAAAAATTAAAAACCAAAAAAATAATAAAATTAAAAACCAAATTTAAAATGGACCTTTAGGGGATCCCTGGTGGCTCAGCGGTTTGGCACCTGCCTTTGGCCCAGGGCGTGATCCTGGAGTCCTGGGTTCGAGTCCCACATCAGGCTCCCTGCATGGAGCCTGCTTCTCCCTCTGCCTGTATCTCTGCCTCTCTCTCTCTCTGTGTCTCTCATGAATAAATAAATAATCTTTTTTAAAAAATAAAAATAAAATGGACCTTTATTTTCTCTTACAACTGCCCCGAGATCTCTCATATGTCATTACTACGATTAGCAGACAATTTGCACTACCTACAAAGAATTGAGATTTGCTAAGTAATTCATCCTCTCTCCTATATGAATTATCACACTTTCAAAATAGGTTAGGAAATGGAATTTTACCTCACTGAAAAAACAGTAACAGCAGTCAAAGAAACATAAGTGTTCAAAGTGTGGCTAATTAAACTCTAATATCAAGATAGCATGAAAATGAAAAAGAACACTAACTAGCAGCTAATGACGTGCATGATCACAGTTACCTCTGCTATTTGGAGAATGCGATCCATTATGGACATTCGCGTCTGTCCAGGTTGCGTAAGGAGGTTCCCGTCGAGGCGTGAAAAATCAAAAGGGATCAAGCAGGTCACAGAGAGCCACAGTAACAGCATGTAGCGCGTCTCCCAAGTCTAGGAAGTTAAATCAAAGTAAAACGGCTGCTGTACGAAGGACAGAGGTAGCCCGTAGGCCCCGCTCACAGTCCTCCCGCTCTCCCCGCCCCTCGATGCCACCACAGGCCCGTCAGGTGCGGTCCACTCAGAACCTGGAGCACAGACCCTCACGAGCTGCCCCCGGTCTCCCCTGTACCCCCCGCACACACCCGCCGTCAGACAGACAGCCCGTTACCTCCGCAGACGAAACAAACAGCAAAATGAACAAAGCAAAAGCACAACATGTCAGTCTAATGGCTCCTCCTGGCTGGCACCCTTCAGCGCACAATCAGCAGATTAAGAGAGTGAAAAACAAAAGATGGAGAACAAAAGACTTCAGAATAAAAACTATCCTCAACTTCCAAAGAGGAGTGCCCTTATTTTAAGAGGTCAGCAAAACAAGACTCCATTTCGGCCCTGGGATCACGCATCCAGGCACAAGAAGCAGGGGAGAGCTGGGGAAATGCTCACCCGCGCCTTCAACAGAGATCGGGCGCGTTCACAGACAACTCACTGGTGTGCAACTGTGAAATGTGTGCTCCTCAGAACGCACGCTGTGCGAAAGAATGCTCCCAAAGCAACCTGGAAAAGCGCGCTAACAAGGCTGGCCACCAGTGGGCCTCTGGAAACCTGGATCTCAGGAGGCTTCCCACCATTCCCTGAGGAGGAGGATGCCCTGTGCCTGGGCCACTTGTAAAACCCCGTGGCTTATGTCAAAACCTGCCGTCCTTCTGGGAGTCTGGCGTTTCAGTCCATGCTCGGCAGAGTACCCACGTGACCAGGCCCCAAGAAAAATCCTGCACACCAGCCTCTATGACCTTCCCTGGTGGAAGACACTTCATAGGTGCCATCACAACTCGGTGCCAGGAGAACTTACAAGTGACCTAACTGGGAGAAAACCCTAGAAGCTTCCTTCTGGGTTTCGCCAAACTTCCCCCCATATACCTTTCCCTGTGCTGATTTTGCTACTAATCAGTCACAACCATTAAGAACAACTCCACGCAGGGGCAGCCCTGGGTGGCTCAGCGGTTTAGTGCCATCTTCAGCCCAGGGTGTGATCCCAGAGACCTGGGATTGAGTCCCACGTCGAGCTCCTTGCATGGAGCCTAATTCTCCCTCTGCCTGTGTCTCTGCCTCTCTCTCTCTCTCTCTCTCCGTGTGTCTCTCATGAATGAGTAAGTAAAATATTTAAAAAAAAAAAAAAAAGAACTCCACGCAGAATCCTACAGTGGTCCCAGGGAATCATCAAACCGGGGGTAGTCCTGGAAACCAAGTAGTTTTATTTCAGTTTTTAAAAATGTGAAAGGTTAAAAAAAAAAAAAAAAAAAAAGGTTGATATAGTTATCACCACTACACTGTATATAGGCATATTGTTCTTCATAAAGAGTATATTTTTTTTTTTAATTTTTATTTATGATAGTCACAGAGAGAGAGAGAGGCAGAGACATAGGCAGAGGGAGAAGCAGGCTCCATGCACTGGGAGCCCGATGTGGGATTCGATCCCGGGTCTCCAGGATCGCACCCTGGGCCAAGGGCAGGCGCCAAACCGCTGCGCCACCCAGGGAACCCAAAGAGTATATTTTAAAAGGAATTAATTTAAAGTAACAAAAACAAAAAGGCAAAAGAATAAAAGAAAAGAGAGAGTGATACAAAGCAGCAGAAGTTAAAATTGAAGGAAACAGGAAGATGAACCCGCCAGTCAGGAGTGGAGCAAACAAGGGAAGAAGGAAGGACGGACGCGGCTGGGAATGAAAAGGAGAAAAAAGACACTCACCTCATGGTCTCTGGGATTCTGATTTGTAAACATATCTAAAACAGGCTGTACGTTGGCTACTTCATGAGGAAATAAACGAAGAAATGTTTTATATCCTCGAACCTACCAGGTTAAAAAAAAATTATTACATAATTAGAAAACACAGAAAGCAGCAAAATTATATTTTTCTTTATCATCAAAGATCACCACCTATTCCACACAGTGATCAAAAAGAATTATATCACATTACAGCTATATAACTTGTTAAGAATAAACAGGAAAGCCATTTTACTTCTTATATCATTTCATAAATGTTTGTTCTGACTTAACACGTATTATATGTGCTTCATCAAAAATAGAGATATATGGGACACCTGGGTGGCTCAGCAGTTGAGCATCTGCCTTTGGCCCAGGGCGTGACCCCAGGGTCCCAGGATCGAGTCCTGCACTGGTCTCCCCGCAGGGAGCCTGCTTCTCCCTCTGCCTGTGTCTCTGCCTCTCTCTGTGTCTCTCAAGAATAAATAAGTAAAATCTTTAAAAATATATACAAAACCACAATGAGATACCACCTCACAACAGTGAGAATGGGGAAAATTAACAAGGCAGGAAACAACACATGTTGGAGAGGATGTGGAGAAAGGGGAACCCTCTTGCACTGATGGTGGGAATGGGAACTGGTGCAGCCACTCTGGAAAACTGTGTGGAGGTTCCTCAAAGAGTTAAAAATAGACCTGCCCTACGACCCAGCAATTGCACTGCTGGGGATTTACCCCAAAGATACAGATGCAGTGAAACGCCGGGACACCTGCACCCCGATGTTTCTAGCAGCAATGTCCACAATAGACACATTTTGGGAGGAGACTCGGTGTCCATCAACAGATGAATGGATAAAGAAGATGTGGTCTATGTATACAATGGAATATTCCTCAGCCATTAGAAATGACAAATACCCACCATTTGCTTCGATGTGGATGGACCTGGAGGGTATTATGCTGAGTGAAGTAAGTCAATCGGAGAAGGACAAACATTATATGGTCTCATTAATTTGGGTAAAATAAAAAATAGTGAAAGGGAATAAAGGGGAAAGGAGAAAAAATGAGTGGGAAATATCAGAAAGGGAGACAGAACATGAAAGACTCCTAACTCTGAGAAACGAACCAGAGGTGGTGGAAGGGGAGGTGGGCAGGGTGACTGGGTGGCGGGCACTGAGGGGGGCACTTGACAGGATGAGCACTGGGTATTATTCTGTATGTTGGCAAATTGAACACCAATAAAAAATAAGTTTATAAAAAAAAGACTTAAAATTTCAAAAAAATATATATATATACATATAGATATGTTACAAACTAAAAAGTTTTCCTTTGACCTTGTTTACACAAAAGTGTCCTCTGACACTCAGGAGACTAAGTCCTCAAAAACTCAAAGGTCCCCAAATTCACTATGGCTTCCATAAACGCAGTGCTACACCACCAGAAGGGACCCTGCACTCAAACCACCTGAGCCACAGAGGAGTAAGCCCACGGCAGCCCACCACGAAGCCCTCTCACTGGCCAAGGACCTCTCCTCACCACACAGCAGGCACTACTATACCGCGCAGCCCATCAAAACCCACCCGAGACAGGGATCCCTGGGTGGCGCAGTGGTTTGGCACCTGCCTTTGGCCCAGGGCGTGATCCTGGAGACCCAGGATCGAATCCCACGTCGGGCTCCCTGCATGGGGCCTGCTTCTCCCTCTGCCTGTGTCTCTGCCTCTCTCTCTCTCTCTCTCTGTGACTATCATGAATAAATAAATAAAATCTTTAAAAAAAAAAAAAAAAAAAAAAAAAACACCCACCCGAGACAGTTCTGAGTCACTCCCATGGTTAAAACTGCAATTGGCTGGCACGCCTGGGTGGCTCAGCGGTTGGGCGTCTGCCTTTGGCTCAGGGCATGACCCCAGGGTCCCGGATTGAGTCCCACATCGGGCTCCCTGCATGGGCCCTGCTTCTCCCACTGCCTGTCTCTGCCTTTCTATCTGTGTCTCTCATGAATAAAATCTTAAAAAAAAAAAAAAATTGCAATTGGTGATGTCTGCAGGTCAGCACTGGCCTATCACCTGGGAGTCTCTTAAGAATGCAGATTACCACGCTCCACTCCAGACCTGCTTACTCAGAATCTGCCTTGCTAACAAGATCCCCAGGAAATTCACCTGCACATTAAAGTTTGATAAGCACTTCCATTTTCACCAAACTTGTCCACTTTTTCCTTGTAAGAAACTCCTAATTAGTCATCCCTCTCTCCCCCTCTCCCTCCCCCATTGCCTTTCTAGCTAGGTGCTACTTGATGTATTTCAACGAAAGATGCTAAATATCTCAGACGTGGTTTCAGCCAAAGGACCCCCAATCACTATCACTAATATCTGATCCCTAAAATGTGGTAAAAAAAAAAAAAAAAAAAAAAAAGACTGAAACCCACAACTTATGTGTGAGAACCATCTTTCCTGAAAAATAATATTTGGAAGTTAAGTTCTAGACCAAGTATATAAAAAAGTGTCCTTTTGGGGTGCCTGGGTGGCTCAGTCGGTTAAGCATCTGCCTTCAGCTCAGGTCATGATCCCGGGGTCCTGGAATGGAGTGTCAGGCTCCCTCCTCAGAGGGGAGTCTACTTGTCCCTCTGCCCCTCCCCCTGATTATGTTCTATGTCAAATAAATAAATAAAAACCTTTTTTTTTAAGATTTGATTTACTTATTCATGAGAGACATAGAGGGAAAGAGGCAGAGGCAGAGACACAGGCAGGGAGAGAAGCAGGCTCCATGCCGGGAGCCCGATGTGGAACTCGATCCCGGGACCCCAGGGTCACGGCCTGAGCCAAAGGCAGACGCTCAACCACTGAGCCACCCAGGCGTCCCAGTAAATAAAAATCTTAAAAAAAAAAAAAAAAAAAAAGGCAGTGTTCTGTCAACTATAAAGTGCTATGTGTAAAGGTTACCTTGGTGATGATGTAAAGAAATTTAAAAGCCAGGTGTATGAGGTCAGCTGGAGAGGTCTTATCTTGCACTATATCCAACAACAAGTTCATCATCCATTCTAGGGAAAAACATACACAAAACATGTACTACAAAATTAAACATAAAGAAAATTAAACATAACTATGACATTAAAACAAAATGCCAAAAAAAGGCTTTATAAATATGAGTGGTTAAGTATTAGTAAACCTATTCAATCCAAGTATCAACAGAGAAAAAGAAGAAAAACATTTTCATCTTAACAGATTCTAGAACATAGAATACACCATTCATTCTTGCTCTTAAAATGCAGGAGAGGGGCTCCTGGGTGGCTGAGTCGGTAAAGCATGCAACTCCTGATGGCAGCCCAGATCATGGTTGTGCGATCCAGCCCCAAGCGGCCTCAGCCCTGGGCAGGGAGTCTGCTTAAGATTCTCTCTCTCGGGTATCCCTGGGTGGCTCAGCAGTTTAGCACCGCCTTCGGCCCAGGATGTGATCCTGGAGTCCCGGGATCGAGTCCTGCATCGTGCTCCCTACATGGAGCCTGCTTCTCCCTCTGCCTGTGTCTCTGCCTTTCTCTTTGTCTCTCTCATGAATATATAGGTGAAATCTTTAAAAATAGATTCTCTCTGTGCTCACTTCAGCAGCACATATACTAACACTATACTCTCCCTCTCCCTCTCCCCCCCCACTACTTACACATGTGCATTCTCTTTCTCTCTCCAAAAAAGATAATAAAATAAAATAAAATAAAATAAAATAAAATAAAATAAAATAAAATAAAATGCAGGAGAAATATTTTTAAAAATTACACGATCTCAAATATCTAATACCATGCCTTATAAAAGATACTTCCTACAACTACTAAGATTTAGTGATAAGCACATTCTAACCAATGTAAATAAGGCAGAAAAAAAGGATTTCCACTCCTAGTTATAAAGGAATAGATTATATAGAACTGTTCCACCACCAAAAATTAGAAAACTAGACAAGTATGTGATGAATTTTCAGACACTGGAACAACAGACAGTGCAAGGTAACAAACCAACAGGGATGTACAGCTGCCCAGGGTGTCTGCCAGGAGGTGATTTTTAGAATTCAGTACATGGAGGGGAGGACTCAAACAGAGCAGAGACTATGGTTCAAGGAGGCTAAGTCAGCTGAAATCTGTAGGACAGAGCAATGAAGAGGAAGGTATGCATGTTCACAAGCATAGGAGGAGCCCACAAGTCCAGGTTAAGAAAAACCATCAAAAAGCAGTAAGGTGGGCAGCCCGGGTAGCTCAGCGGTTTAGCACCGTCTTTGGCCCGGGGCGTGATCCTGGGGACCCGGGATCGAGTCCTGTATCGGGCTCACCTGCGTGGAGCCTATTTGTCCCTCTGCCTGTGTCTCTGTGTATCTGCCCCTCTCTCTCTCTCTGTGTCTCTCATGAATAAATAAAATCTTTAAAAAAAGAAAAAAAAAAGCAGTAAGGTGAAGAGTTCCCAGCTGACATGGGGCCAACATTCAAATTCCATCAAGTCAGAGTAAAGTCTTTGAGCACCCAGAGCAACCAGGAGACGCTCCAGAGAAGTCTTTTCTTAGTAGTGAGGCTAAATTAGAGAAAAACTAGAGAAAAAGTGAGAACTGCCCTAACGAAGCTATAAATGGTTTACAATTAACTAAACTGCCTGGCAAATTTGAGCACTCTCTAAAGACAAAAAATGTAAAACCACCATCATCATAATACAATACCCTTAATCCACTCAAAAATTGTAAGACATGTGGCTGTCTAAAAAGTTACTGTGACTCCTAATGGGGGCAATCAGTCAACAGAAATTCCCCAAAGATATAAACTTTTTTTTTTTTTTTAAGATTTTATTTATTCACTCGTGAGACACAGAGAAAGAGGCAGAGACACAGGCAGAAGGAGAAGCAGGCTCCATGTGGGGAGCCTGACATGGGACTGATCCCGGGAACTGGGGGTCACGCCCTGGGCTGAAGGCAGACAGATGCTCAACCGCTGAACCACCCAGGTGCCCCGAAAATATAAACTTTAAAGCAAGTATCATAAATACTATCAATACTAAGACATGCTCAAGGATGTAATGGAAAATCTGAACACCATGAGGCAAGAAATGAATATATTAACACAGTAACTTCAAGAGCTGGAAAAAACAAGATCTGAAGAGAGGATTAGATCCTGCAGAAGATGAGAGAACTTAGAGGCACAGTAAGTAAACTTCTACACTACAGGGGGAAGGAAGGGAAAACACAGAGCAGCCTCAGCACCACGTGCAAGTGTCAAGTGCATCAACACACAGTTAACCTGAGTTCTAAGGGCAGAGGAAATATCCAAAGAAATAACTGCCAAAATTATTCCAAAGTTGATGACCACTGTACACCTATTAATCTAAAAGCTTCAACAGGGGATCCCTGGGTGGCGCAGCGGTTTAGTGCCTGCCTTTGGCCCAGGGCGCGATCCTGGAGATCCGGGATCGAATCCCACGTCAGGCTCCCGGTGCATGGAGCCTGCTTCTCCCTCTGCCTGTGTCTCTGCCTCTCTCTCTCTCACTGTGTGCCTATCATAAATAAATAAAAATTTTTAAAAAATTAAAAAAAAAAAATAAAAGCTTCAACAAACTCCGAGCAGGATAAATGGGAAGAAAATTACACCATGGCATGTCATGTTTCAAACTGCTAAAGATCACCAATAAAAAGAAAATCCTACCAACTGCCAGAGAAAAAAGCCCAAGTTACATGGAGGAACAAAGAGAAGTATAAAGACAGATCTCTTGTCTGAACCAACACAAGCCAAGACAGTAGGACCATCTCTTTTAAAATGCTGAAAGGAAGGCAGCCTGGGGGGGCTCAGTGGTTTAGTGCCACTTCAGCCCGGGACGTGATCTTGGGGTCCCGGGATCAAGTCCCACATCGGGCTCCCTGTGTGGAGCCTGTGTCTCCCTCTACCTGTGTCTCTGCCTCTGTGTCTCATGAATAAATAAATAAAATCTAAAAAAAAAAAAAAAAGGAAACCCAAAAGAAGCGGAAAAGCTAGCAAAGTATCTCATTACACAATGAACTTTAAACGTTACACCCAGTTAAAGAAGCCAGCCAGTCACAAAAGTCCATGTGTTGCCTGACTCTATTAGCGAAAATGTTCCTGCCACACACATGCAGACACAGAAAGCAGATTAGTGGTTGCCAGGGACTGGAGGGGGCGTGGGGGGAACTGCCGACGGGTAGGAGCTTCTTCTGGGGATGATGAAACGTTCAGGAATTAGTGGTGAGGGCTGCCCAAGTCTGTGACACACTAAACACCAGGGAAGTATACGCTTGAAATGGTGAAACCCGTGGCGTGTAAGTCCCCCCTCACCTCAGCACAAGCAGCTTCGTCCCAGAGCAAAACTCTCAACGGGCCACTTAGGACAAGAGAAGCTTCCCCAGAGGAGAGAAGCTTCCCCAGAGAAGTGAACACCCCACATAAAGGACAGGCTTCCTTCTGGCATCCGGGACAGCCTCAGTGTGATGGAAAACTCAACCAACTCGCCTGCTCCAGGGAAAACCTGCCATCCGCCCGGCACACTGGCCAGATGCAGCTGCCCAACAGAACACAGGCAGGAGAGGCCTGGCAGGAAACACTCCAACTTATAAAACAGAAGCAGAGGAGCCCTCATCTCCATCCCTTTGGTGTTAAACGCAGACAGAACCAGTAACACGGAAAGACCAAATTACATGGAAAAGCTGATGCCAGAGGAGAGAGTAGAACCTGGGGAAGAGCAGAGCACAGCCAGACCTGGACCGAGGGACTCAGAAACAGAGCAGAGACCGTCACAACAACAGAGACCAGAAAAGCAGATTATTCCACATGCTCATCTCAGCAATCCTCACCACCCGCCTCCAGCTGCAGTAAAAAGGGAAAGAGAGTGATACAAATCCACAAAGAAGAAGAGAGGAAAAAACAACAGCCAAGAGATGTCATCTGTGCCTTGGAAACTGGACAGCAGCAGGGAAAGCCGGGGGACCTGGAGCAGCCCAGCAAGCAGTCCGGGCTCAGGCACCGGGAGGGCCCCAGGCAGGGCAGAGAGGGAGACAACGGGAGTGCTCTGGGGTCCCGCAGCCACCGCCCCTGCTGGGCAGAGAGCCAGAGGCTTACGTCTCTAAAGTGAGCACCGCAGCCATTAGCCACATTTGGAGGCTTTCTTAATTTAAGTCCAATAAAATTTGAAATGCAGTTCTTCGGTCATCCTAGCCTAGCCAAGCTTCTGGTGCTCTGCAATCCCACGTGGCTAGTGGTGACCTTGCCAGACGGTGCCCATCTAGAACATCCCGTCATCACACAAAGCTCTACGGGACCGAGGTGCTCTGGATAGAGCGGGTCCAAGAGGAAGCCAGGAAGGGGCGGACGACAGCCACGCGGTCAGCGCCGCAGTCCTAGGCCGGAGCAGGCATTCGGGGCTAGGAGGCCCACAGCGGGACCGCCCCGACCCGGCTGCAGCACCCAGCACCCAGCACCCAGCTGCAGCCGCTGTTCCCCAGACCGCAACACCCAGCCCTACGGCGACTGTGAAGCGTACCGAGCCACAGACAAGCACACTTAGATAGCAAAGACAACGGATGAAATAAATTAAAGAGGGATCCCAGGTGGCTCAGCGGTTAGCGCCGCCTGCAGCCCGGGGCGTGACCCCGAGGTCCCGAGACCGAGTCCCACGTCGGGCTCCTGCGCGGAGCCTGCTTCTCCCTCTGCCTGGGTTTCTGCCTCTCTCTCTCTCTCTGTCTCTATCTCATAAATAAATAAATGAGATCTTAGAAAAGAAGAAGAGGAAGAGCTCGACTCGGGCTGGAGCTGGGGCAGGTTGGGACCCCGCGGCGCCTGCCTCCGTCCTCACCGAGGTGCGGGTCCAGCAGATGGGGCTGCTCCTGGTATTTGTCCATTATCACTAAAAAGAAAGCGCGAGAATTGGCGTCCGGGAGGGCGGTGCCCCCTCCGCGCCGCAGGCCCCCGCCCCCGCCCCCGCCCCCGCCCCCGCCCCCGCCCCGCGCCTTTGTCCGCGGCTCGCCCCCCGCGGGCCCCCGCCCCCCCGCGGGCCCCCCGCCCCCGCGCGCACCTCGGAACCGCTCCAGGGCGCCCTCCCGGGCCGCACGGTCGCCGAGCACCTCCCGCAGGCGGCCGAGCAGCGCCCGGGTCTCCGCGCTCTCGCCGAACGCCTCGAGGGCGCTGCCGCGCGCCAGCACCTCGTCCTCCGCCCCGTCCTCCGGCGCGCCCGCCGCCCGCTCCTCGCCCAGGGCCATGCTCGGCGTCCGCGGCCGCGCCCGAGCTCCGGGAAGGCGAACGCGGGCTGACGCGGGCCGAGGGCGACGGCGGAGGCACTGGCGGTCGCCACCGACGCCGGCCCCGCCCCGCGACCTCCGACCTCGCGCCTCGGGCCGCTACGGAGCGCGCCGGCCGCCAAAAGAGGTGCACGGAGGCGGCGCGGAGCCCCGAGGGGCGGGGCCCGGGGAGGGGAGCCTGCGGCGCGGGAGGGGCGGGGCCGGGGGCGCGGGGGGCGGAGCCTGCAGTGCGGGATGGGGCAGGGCCAGGGGCGGGGCCCGGGGAGAGGAGGCTGCGGCGGGCGGGCCTGGAATACGGGGGCGGAGCCTGCTGCGCGGGGTGGGGCGGGGCCCGGGGGAGGGCGCGGCCCGGGGGGGAGGGGAGCCTGCGGGGGGCGGGGCCTGCTGCGCGGGGTGGGGCGGGGGCGGGGCCGGGGAGGGGAGCCTGCGGGGCGGAGCCTGGTGCACGGGATGGGGCGGGGGCGGGGCCTGATCTGGCGGGTGCAGCCCGGAGGGTGCGGCACGGAGCCGAGCCTGCGGCGGGAGGACCGGAGCAGGGGCGGGGGGCGGAGAGGAGCAGGGGAGGCCCGCGCCGGCAGAGTCGCGGGAGGAGACCCAGGCCGAGCCCCTTCGCCCCGCCGCCCTGCACACTGGGGACGCGGCTCGCACCGTCGTCCCGCAAGCGCGGGTCCTGCGCGACGCAGGTTCTGGGTTGAAATGTCACAGGTCCGGAAGGAGGCGTCCGGGTGGGTCCGGCGGTAACAGGCTCGCCCGCCGCGGGGGACCAGCCTCCTGACCGCGAGGCCAGACTCCGGAAAGAGAAAGGCGGGCGCGCCTGCGCCCCGAGGTTGGTAATTTTGCAAAGAGGAGCAAAGGCCTGGCCTTCAGGGAGGACACGCGACCTGACCCCGGCCGCCTGACCACAGTGGACGCCCCAGATACCCCCGTGGGCAGGGCCCGACCCCCACCCTCTTGTCATCCCCTGAAAAATGCAGTGCGGGGCAGGCTGGCGGTGGCTGCGGCCCCAAGACCTTTCCTTCCGTGTGTCCCACCTGGGCAGGGGTGGACTCCGAGCCCCACTCCCTGGAGATGCCGCGGGACAGGGGAGACCCACCTCCCCGTCCCCACCTCTGCCTGAGTCCAGGGAACAGGTGTGATTCCCACCTCCATCCACGCAAATCCCAGATCTGTGTGATCTCAATGCCAATTATCCTGAAAACATCCAGATCCCCCCTAGACCACAATACATAATGAGCCTGCTGGAACCTGTCGGGTGCCCCGGGCCCAACTGCACGGAGCGTGGAGACACAGGCAGCTGACGGCCATTGGGTCCAGGAGCCCCCCGACTTTATTAATCTCTGGCGCTGCTCGCCCGGCGTGTTCGTGAAGCAGGGAGGCGGCGGATGCAGGGCAGCTGCTACTTGAGAAGCTTCCTCATGGTGCCCAGGGAGGGGCTCCTGTACCCCTGCCCGAAGTGGTTCCAGTGGTTCAGGTAGTTAAAGAGCTGGTACAGCAGCAGCCGCTTGTCGAACCCCGGAGCCTTGGGGATCTTGCGGTGGTAGGCAGTGAAGAAGGATCTGGGGAACCCCCCAAACATCAACGCAATGGCCAGTTCAAACTCAGAATGTCCGTAGAAGGAAGCTGGGTCGTAAATAACGGGTCCCACGTCGTCCTCGGCGACGTTCCCAGACCAGAGATCCCCATGAAGCAGGGCAGGGACGATCTCTAGGCCACAAAACAGATCCGGAATCTTCACCTAAAAGAAAAAATAATTATTGCACACGGAGTTACCATGGGGACTCTGACCCACCGCCGCCCCATCCGATACTTGGAAATAAGGCATCGATGACCTCGCATTTGTTCAGGGTCCAACTACAGCCTGGTCTGTGAAGCCCAGAGAGGAGGATCCTGGGGTCCAGGAGGAGGCAACACTGTCTTACTATCACCAATTTAGGTCTGCACGCCCCGCGGCACTAATGACCTCCACACAGTAGAGACCTCAGTGGAGGTGGTCCCGTAGAATAGGAACCAAATAACATGAGTGGAAGGGCTTTTTTTTTTTTTAAGTAACTTGGCAAATCTCCACTATTCTGTTATTTTTCAGCACATACATCCCTGCGCCTCTTCCATATACTCCTGGCTACTTCATCAGTGAGTTAAATAAAGTTTCTTCTGCAGGATCACCCTGGATGGACACACAAGTTCTGTTTTTAACATTTTGAGAGTTCTAGTTCCAAACTTGTCACTCTGGGGCATCTGCTGCCCACATCAGACGTTCATGCCTTGGAAAAGAAAAAGGAACAGGGCAAGAGAGGGTGAGGAAGCAATAGTAAATGCCACCATTGATGAGCCAAGAACGCACGTGTCACGAGAGCCGTGCTTGAGGTCGAGTACTTGGTGACCTAGCCGGTGAGATGGCACCGGGGCCAAGTACGTCCCCAGACACCATCCCCTTCCCAGGTTCCCCGTCGGCTAATAGCCAGGCACTTCTGTGTCCACACTTGACCAGCTCTGCTCGGGGGGCTCCGTGTACCGGAGGCCCCCGCCCAGGTGTGGTGGGCTCCTAAAAGGACAGCCCCCGTCCCAGGGAGTGACCTCTGCACCCACCTGTAGCTGTGACCAGAGTTCTCGGGCCTCTCGATCAGCATAGTCCTTTTCAATGAGGTCCAGCTGCGCTTGGAGACGGTGCCGAGCAAAGAAGGTGGGCCAGTCATCCTGCCACTCGTTCACCTGGACAATGGAGGGACGAGGCTGAAGCCGTTAAAGACAGCCCAGAAGAGGGCCGACGGGCAGGACAAAGGGAGACAACAGGACAGAAAACAAACAGCAGGATGACAGATTCGGCCCCAGTCACGTCCATAAGCACGTTACGTGCAAAGGGGCCAAGGACCCCAGTGAAAAGCCTCGAGTCCAAGCTGCGCGCATCGGAAGGCAGAAGCAGGCCACGGGGACGGAGAAGCCGCGCCTGCCAACACCTGCCAGAAGGAAGCTGCAGTGGCTGCGCTGGCAGCAGATTTCAGGGGCCAGAGTATCACAGACACAGTCGTCTCAGAGGAAGGTGGGCCAGCTGATGAATAGGATGGAATGATCCTAAATATCTGCGCCACTGATCCTCAGCACACGGGCCCATCACTGGCCAGCAGCGGAAACGGGGCCCCGCTGGGATACCGACCACCGCTCACCCACCCGGACGCAGGAACTCTAAGCTACCCGCGCCCTCCTCCACTGCTGCGGGGGATGCCAGACGGACGAAAGCCTGGGGAAACATTTCTGCGGTTTCTTAGAAGTTAGGGGTGCCTGGGTGGCTCAGTCGGTGGAGCATCCGACCCTTGGTTTCGGCTCAGGTCATATCTCAGGGTCACGGGATTGAGTCCCACGTTGGGTTCCGCGCTCAGCGGGGAGTCAGCTTGAGATTCTGTGCCCCTGCCCCCATCCGCTCTCTCTCACTCTAATAGAGACACCCGAGGGGCTCAGCAGTTGAGTGTCTGCCTTCGGCTTGGGGTGTGACCCTGGGGCCCTGGGATCGAGTCCCCCATCGGGCTCCCCACAGGGAGCTTGCTTCTCCCTCTGCCTGCGTCTCTGCCTCTCTCTGTGTGTCTCTCACAAATAAATAAATAAAATTCTTAAAAATAAATAAATAAATAAACAAATAAATAAATACATCTCTTTTTTTTTTTTTTAAGTTAAATACAAACCTACTATGTGACCTGGCCGTTTCCCTCCTAGGTATTTACTCAAGACAAGTGAAAGCACTTGTGTACACGTCCTTGTACACAAAGATTCAGAGCAGCTTTATTTGTGAAAGCAAAACCTGGAAATAGTCAGGTGCCCGTCAGCAGGTGAATGACAGACTGTGGCTCATCCTACAAAGGAACAGACTTTGCGCACATGCAACAACATACACGAGTATCATGAAGTGATGAAGCTGGGTGGAAAAACCCAGAGAAAGGCACATATCGTGTGATGCCATTTACGTTAAATGCTATGAAATACAAATTATCTGTACTGACGGTGGTTGCCAGGGGCAATGAAGGGCAGGAGGACCCTTGGGGGCGATGGATATACTCGTCCCAACCACGGTGACTGGTTCACGAGTACCTACACGTGTCAAAACTTACCAAATTGTACACTTTCGATGTGCAGTTTTTTTTATGTCAATTAAACCTTAATAGAGGTTTTTTAAAAAAAAAAAAAGATGCAAAGTTTACGTCATACAAAGGGTTACTTTGGGAAGCCCCCCAGGGGAGGGACTCTCCAGAGAGCCTGCATCGTCGTGCTGACCTGCAGACACATGTCCCCAGCCGGTGCTCTCAGCGTGGACGCGCCTGTGCCAGGTGCTGTGGCCGCTCAGCCCGGGGTCACCCTCTTGGTGCTGGCGGGAGGCCCTGTCCCCAAACAGCCTGAGGCACGCGGGTGGCCGCCCTCCTTCCCCATCTGCCCTCACAGGCTCCCAGGGCCCAAGGCTCTGTCTCCTTCTGGGCAACCACGTCGTGAAAGGCACAGATGGAGTATGGAGAGCTGTACGCTAGCACTGGCTGGCCCAGTCCCCCCTCCTGGACAAAGGGACGGTGATCCCCCCCCATGAAGAGACAGGGCTTTACCCTGAGCTGCCAGAGGCCGGCCACCTGAGCGCACCACTGGCGGGACTCCGCCTTCGCCGTGACAGAGGCCCAAGGCCTTGGGGCTTCGGGCCCACGCTCTGAAGCAGGCGTGGGTCCCCTCTTGGCCCTCGGCTCACGGGCCCAGGGCCTCAGGGCACCGCTGGGCTCTCGGCACACCCGTCCCTCATCTGTAAGAGGACTCACATGACATCACCAGCCTCCTCAGGTCGCTAAGGCGGCAGCCGGGTGTGGGATCAAGCACTTAGGCACGTGCCCGGGGAGTGGCTGCGTACAAAACGCACCAGCCGGGCAACCGAGCCAGTGGTCCCAGGGGGCTTGGTGCACGAGGCGTCCGAGAAGCCTGCTGCCACCACTCAGGTCACCCCACTCATCCCACCCGGGGAGCAGACCCTCCCGCAGCTCTGGGCTGGTGCAGGGCACCCCACCCGGGACCATCTGTCCCAGCTCGGGGTAGACTGAGCATCCTGCCTGCCGGGCCCCTCTCCCCTTCCCGGCCAGTTGCCGCTGAGTTGAATGGGTTCCCTGATCGTGGAGTCTAAAGGGGCAGAGGGGCTGCCTGTGTCCCTAATGGTCCAGCCCCACTCTCACCGACGTCACACAGTGGGGCTCCGTGTACGATTTCACTTCCCTGTTCTTGGGGAGTCCCGTTCCGAGGCCCACCGAGTCCTTGGAAAGCCCGCAGCGCTTAAACCCAACCTCTCGGGGCCGCATTCAGCCGAGCCCCGGCTCCGGGCGGCGCAGCCTGGGGGGCAGCTTCCGCAGGCATTGCCAGTCCTAATGGGCCAGGAGCCCACTGTGCAGGTAGCATCGAGGGACCCCGGACGGGAGGGCTGCCCCGTGGCTGGGCCCTAAGCCTGGCTGGGGCTTCATCAGGCCCTCACCGGTGCTGTCCACGGGGGACACTCGCCCTCTGCCCGCGGTGAGTGGTTAGGCGCCCGCGGGCCAGGGAATGAGGGCCGCCAGCGAACTGATAGGGGATTTCTCTTGGAGGTGATGACAATGGCCCGCGACGAGGCAGTGCTGACGGCTGCACAGCACAGACGTGCAGAGAACCACGAGGCAGACACTGGGGGTTTGTAAGGAGGCTCCATGCCCAGCGGGGAGCCCGATTCTGTGCTTGGATGCATGACCCTGCGATCGAGACCTCACTCACGACCAGGAGGCAGGTGTTTAAGCCACTGAGCCAGCCAGGCGCCCCTGTACACTCCGAAGTAATGGGGTTTGTGCCACAGGATTACAAAGCCCCGGGGCGGGTGACCAGGACTTGCCCCTGCCCCCTCCACCCGCCTGGAGCCCCGGCAGTCATCACCGGGCGCTGCACCTGCTGTTCCCTCTGCCTGGTTGCCCTTCCACACGCCCCGCAGCCCGGGCTCAGCTCAGCGACCCCCTGCGCCTGCCCCCGTCCCCGTGTCACAGCTGCAAGCGCCTTCCTGGGGCGCAGGGGTCCTCCAAGGGGCGAGGTGACCCGCTCTGGGGCCCCGGGGAGGACATGGGCGCCTGGCACTCACCTGAGGGATGAAGCCACAGCAGGTCACCGTGTGGAAGCCAAACCTGCTCACGTACGTGGCCCCCTCAGCCCTGCGGCCTGTGGACGGAGAGGGCTGCTGTCTTGCTGTAAACATGGTGCCTGGCCGAGCACCTGAGCACCCGAGCACCCAGGCACCCGGGCACCCGGGGACCTGAGCACCTGAGCACCCAGGCACCTGGGGACCTGAGCACCTGAGTACCCAAGCACCCGAGCACTCGGGCGTGCTCCTGTGGACTCGGGCACGGACAGGGCTGAGCATAAGCAGGGCGTGAGCCGGCCCTCCCCACCCGACGAGGAGGACAGCCGGCATGGACGCCGCCTCCGGAAGGGCAGCCCACGGGCGGCAGGAACCCCAGGTATCGGGCTGCCCAGCGCTGGGGGCCGGGGCACGTACCCAGCGTGCTCTCCTCCTCCCGGCACCTGTCCTTCAGCCTCTGGTTGTGGAGGTGCAGCTCTGCCATCTGCTCTCCGAGCCTGGACGCCTGACTGGGGAAGAGGACGGCCCTTCATGCGGGAAACCACAGCGCCCCGCACCAACGCTCCGCCGCAGCAGGTGCTCTGAATCCCTTAAAAACTACTCTCCGTTCCTTGAAAAAGTGAAAAGTGAACTGCAGACCACGACCCTTTCTGAAAAACAGAATCACCAAGCGGCGACAGGCTGGTGGTCTCAGCGGAAGCCTCGGGAGGCGCCGGGAATGGAGGGGCACAGGCTTAAAACGTCACGGGAAGAAAAAGCAGCCCCCCCTCCCCCGGGGAGCTCAAGGCGTGACCCTGGGGTCCCGGATCGAGTCCTGCATGGGGCTCCCCGCAGGGAGCCTGCTTCTTCCTAGGCCTGGGTCTCTGCCTCTCTCTGTGTCTCTCAGGAATAAAGAAATAAAAATCTTAAAAAAAAAAAAAAAAGGAAGAAAGAAAGAAAAGAGAGAAAGAAAGAAAGAAAGAAAGAAAGAAAGAAAGAAAGAAAGAGAGAACCAGCCCCAAAGTTCTGTAACCGCAAATGTAAATCACATATTAAAAAAAACTGTGATGATCTTCAGGCACCAAGAGGTCAGCGTGGCCTTTGGTGAGGGAACCACAGGTGGCCGCTGCACGTCAATCCGCGGTTTCCACCTTTTAAGGCCTTGAATATATATATATATATATATATATATATCTTTAACAGTTAGAAAAAATCCTAAAGACTGCAGCTACCCCCTAGGGGGATCTCACTGGGCCAGTTCGCTCCCGCAAAGCATGAGGCCGAGGCCGCAGGGCCTAACATGCTTCCTCCATGCCGCGGAGTCCTGGGAGCCAAACTAACCCAGAACCGCGGGGAAGCAGGGTCCCAGGCAACCAGAGACAGCCTTCTCCCTCCTCTCTGGGCCTCCCCCCTCCCTCCCCTCCCTCCTCCTCCCTCCCCTCCCTCCTCCTCCCTCCTCACACCCTCCCTCTCTCTCCCCCTTTCTCCCCCCTCCCCCCTCATTCCCTCCCTCCCCCCCTCCCCTCCTCCTCTCTGCCCCCTCCTCTCCCCCTCCCTCCCTTATTCCCTCCCTCCCCCATCCCCTCCTCCTCTCTGCCCCCTCCTCTCCCCCTCCCTCCCTCATTCCCTCCCTCCCCCCCTCCTCCTTTCTGCCCCCTCCTCTCCCCCTCCCCCCCATTCCCTCCCCCCCATACACACTGGGGCACACTCACCTGCTCAAGCTCCTCATCTTCAGATGCTCCATCACAAAGGCGGCCCCCCCTCCGGGCAGGTCAATCACCTTGACTGGCTGAGGCACCCGCACCAGGCCGGTGGCCCGGAGAGCCTCCAGGCTGGCCAGCTCTCCCTCAAACATCTGCCGGGCCTGCATCCAGAGTAAGCCGTGAGCTCCAGGACAGGAGCCACCACCCGGGATTGCCCAGGAGCACCCAGGACCTTCAGGTCCCAAGAACTAGCTGGAGAGTAGGCCACTGGCTCCTCAGAGGCTGGGTGCAAAGTGCAAAGTGGCTGCTTTCAGACAGGAAGGGGCGGCCAGGATGGGGCTGTGCCTGGGACTTGGGGTGCTTGCTCTGAGAGGTGAGGAAGCGCCGGTGTAGGGGAGCTTCTGGGGTGCTGGGGGTATGTTGGGGCGCTAGAAGTGCCATAATTCCGGGAGGGTGCTGGGGGTACAATGGAGGTACTGCAGGGTGCCAGGGGGTGCTGTGGAGATCCCAGGGGTGCCCATGGGGTGCCATAGAGGTTGTGAAGTTCCTCGGGGGGCTGTGGGGGTCCTGGAGGTATCTTAGGGTGCTGCAGGAGTTCTGGGTGGTGCTCTGGGGCTGTGGGAGTGCCAGGGGTGCCAGGAAGTACTGTGCAGTGCTCAGAATGTGGGTTAGTGGAGGGTCTGCGCTGGACCCCTGCGTCTGGTTACCTGCCCACCTCACCGCCTCAAGCAATGATAGTGAAAGAGCCGCAGCACAGGGAGGCAGGGGGTGGTAGGGGGAGGCAGGGGGCAACAGGAGGGTAGCAGGGGGGGCTGGGGGCAGCAGGAGGGGGCAGCAGGTGGTGGGGGCCTGAGGGGCAGCAGGGGGGCTGGGGGGGCTGGGGGCAGCTGGAGGCCAGCAGGGGGGCTGGGGGGGGCTGGAGGGTGGCAGGGGGAGCTGGGGTGGCAGGGGCGACAAGGGGGCATGCCAAAGTGACCAGGACACACATCTGGGCCAAGGGAAAGCAGGGGGAGGTCAGCAGGGCCTGGCTGGGGTCCAGGGCCTGTCCACAGAGATCAGCAGTCAGCAGGGCCCGGGGGGGGGGGGGGGGGGGCGGCACACACCCCACCCAGAAAGAAGACCACAGCCCCCACCGGGACCCAGGAGCCGTCCTATTTCTAAAACACTTCCCGCAGATACCCCGATTTGACCCAGGTGGCCCCCCCGGCCCAGGTACAGGTCAGTGGGTTCCGAGCGAGCCTGCACGTAGCCTTGCGAGCTCCTCCAGCCGTGGAACTACCCTCACGAGGCAGAAGCATCTGCTTCCCCGCGGGCAAGGAACCCCGTGCTTTAACCCAAAGCACCAAGGAGAAAACGAGGCAAGGGGTCCTCTGGACTGCCAACCCACCGTGCAGTTGTGAGGCCGGGGTGGTTAGCGTCAGTGGGGGCCAGCCCTAAACCCCACAACCTCCCCATGCTCCGGGGCAGGCGGGTGCCTGACACGCGGGCTGCAGACGGCCTGAGCCAGCGCCAGGGGACTCGAGGGCAGGTGGGGGCCCAGGGGGGGCTCAGGGGAGGGTTCCAGGGCCTGCACGAGCCGACCCACTGCCTGCCAGGGGTGCGGCTCACGTTGAGGGGTTCTGGCTCTGACCTGAGGTTCTGGACAATTCCCTGCGCCGGGCGGCAGGTGCTGGGGGAAGGAGGCGACTCCCTGGGGCCCCCAGGCCGTGTCCTGGGATCGCCGCATCCGTGGAGCCTCCGTGTCCTCCACGCACAGCTCAGTTGCGGGCCCCACGGGGCAGAGAGACCAGGTCGCAGCCCAGGCCTGGCCGAGTCCCGCAGCAGCGCGGCGGCCACGGAGTCCCGGCCCCTCCCACCTCTTCCCGCGGACACGGACCCTCGCGCGGGGAACAGGAGGCCCCTCGCAGCGGAACGCTCAGGCCCGTCCCCGCCCGCCCCGCGCTGTCACCGCCCCTGCAGCCTCGGGCCTGCGGCTCCCGTGGAGGGGCCTGGGGGCGGGGGCCGCACCTGCGTCCTGCGGTTGACCTTGACGAACACCGGGCCCGCGTCCGTGTCGTAGGCGCGCCCCTCGCTGATGCAGCCCGCCCCGGGGCTCCCGAAGGGCCGCAGGGTCGCGGTGCGCAGCTCGGCGCGCAGCAGGTGCTCCATGGGGGCTCGCCGGGCCGCGGGGTCGGGGGTGGCGCTGTCCAGGCCGGGGGGTGCACGGGGGCGCTGTCCGGGCCGAGGTCCAGGCCTGGTCCGCAGGGAGGCGCGGCCCGCAGGCTGTCCCCCCACTGATGGGTCCTGATGCCGCGGTCCGCCTCCCGCGCCGCCGCCACCACCGCCCGCACCAGCTGGAGGGCGGGGACAGGGGCGGGGACAGGGACGGCGACAGGGGCGGGGCGGGCCGAGGCTTTCCATTGGGGGACAGAGTCGGGCGGCGCCTCCGCGGATGCCCGCAGGGTCAGGGCGCCCACAGCCTTGCTGGACCCCGGCCCAGGGCCCAGTGGGACTCCGCGCACAGTCCGGGGTGGAGCCCGCCGGCCTCGGTCGCGGCCTAGCTGGGTCCCACAGGGTCGCACAAGGCTGGAAGCCCTGGCTCGGCCCGGGGCCCCCCGCGGCTGCTGTTGGGCTTGTTCCTCAGGCCACTCGGTGGCCTCCAGAGATAACGGGCTGCCGGGCGCTTCTGAGAGCACGTGGCCAACCGCGCCCAGAATGGGCCCCCCAGATAAGAGACCTGCTGCCCCCAAAGGGAACTTCAAGCCACACCTGCCAGGGCGCCCCTGGGCTCAGTCGGTGAGCGCCTGCCTTGGCTCAGGGCATGATCCCCGGGCCTGGGACCAAGCCCCCATCGGGCTCCCTGCTCAGAAGGGAGCCTGCTTCTCCCTCTGCCCCTCCCCTCTCTCTCTCTCTCTCTCTGTGTCAGATAAATAGAATCTTAGAGCACACAAGCCCATGTGCATACAGGCGTGCAGACACGCACACACCTGTGCACACGCTCATACAAGCTCACGGCAGCAGGGCAGGTGGGACAGGAGAGACTGGCATCTGTGGAGAGGCCGTCCGCCCCTCCGTGCCTTCCTCCTCCTAGACCCCCCCCCAGCCTGGTGAAGCCCGGAGGAGGGACCCCTGAAGGTAGGCTCTGGCTCTTGCAGGCCGGTGGAGGTCGCTGCTCTGTTGACGCTGGGGGGGGGGGGTCAGCCTCCCGGGGTGGAAATGAGGTCCTGTTCTCTCACAAACGAGAAGGTCCTGCTCCGTGACTTCCCAGGTCATTTGGCATTGAGACGTTTGAAGCTGCGCTGACTCTTCCTCTTTTCTTTTTTTTTTTTTTTTTTTTTTTTTTTGACTCTTCCTCTTTGTGTGGAAACTGTCCTCTCTCGGGAGGCTTGTAGGGTCTCCTGTGCCATGGGTGCCCGACAATTCCCTGGGCAGGGGGCTGCGGCGACTTTCCTGCCACCCCGGCAGGTGGGGGAGCTGGTTCAGGAGGGAACTTGGTCCTTCTACCGGGGAACTTGTCTTCAGCTCTCTAGGAATTCCTTCCTGCTTTCTCTGTTCCCTCCTTCAGAATTACAAATATGTGCTCCAAGGTGGGTCCGGAGCGGCCAGATTAGGCACCCTGAGCCCCCGGGCGGCCTGCGGGAGACCCTGCCCTTGTTGAGCCTCGTTCTGGGCCCCGGGCACGGGCTGGCCCAGCGGGGTCTGAACGTGGCAGGTGGCACACCGTCTTACTGGTCCCGAAACCCAGGCCCTTGGGGTCCCCTTCTAGGCCTCCCAGCTCCCCAGTCCTCGGCCTGAAGGTGCGAGCCGCCGAAGAGACCACTGTGACTTTGCATCTGAGTCTGGGTGTGGTCTCAAGCTCAACTGGGAGATGTGACTCGGGTACCTCCAAGCGGCCCCTGGGCTGAGTCCCCCTCTCCCTGGGCGGGCTCCTGGGCGTGCCGGCCTGCAGGTCACACAATGCTGACAACTCTTTATATAAGAATACGTACACGCATAAATTTTGTACACGTACAAAATTGGGTACATACGTAGATACGTAGATACTTTAGAATGAGCGACGGGGACAAACTGCCAAGTTTCAAAAGCTGACAAGTCCCGCAGCAGCCCCACAGCCAGGAGACGCAGCATCTGCGCGATGGGGCGTCCTGTGTGTGCGCCCTGCACACACACCCTGCCTCCCAGGACGGCTCTCCTGGCCACGCTCACAGGCCTCAGGCTGCCCCATCCTGACCCGGGGTCTGTGCTCTTCTCTTACTGAACACTCAAGAAAAAAAAACTGCTCTTAAGAAACAGTCGTGGGAAAAAAAAAAAAAAAAAAGAAAGAAAAAGAAACAGTCGTGGGGCCTGGGGGACCCGGCAGTGGAGTGTCTGCCTTCGGCCCAGGGTGTGACCCCGGGGTCCAGGGATTGAATCCTGCATCGGGCTACCTGCATGGAGCCTGCTTCTCCCTCTGCCTGTGTCTCTGCCTCTCTGTGTGCCTCTCATGAATAAATAAAATTTTTTTAAAAAAAGAAAAAAGAAACGAGACCGTATATGTTTATGGTCACAAAGGTTTTGCAAACAGGAAAGATAAAGGTTGAATTACGACGCAAACGAAGGAAATACACAGTCTTGTGCATCACTCAAATCACTCAAAGTTTATTCAAATTTTTATGCAAAAGACTTTCTCAGCATCATTGCCATTGAGGAACACCGCCCATCGCTGCCAGGACGAGGACAAAGGGAGGGCCACTGGTTCAGCATTTTTTATGCAAGGGAGTAAGTAACTCGCAAGCTTTACAACAGCATCGGGACGGGTGCTAACGGGGGATTCAGCGGCTCCTAAATTTACCCAAGACTAGCAGTTTGGTCACTCCCAGAATCAACGTCCAGACCCGTTGGCCTGCGGCACAGAAGGAAAGGGAATGTGCTCGGTTGAAATTGGTCGTTCTGAGCCACTCTCGGTTCTGGATTCATGTCTACACCACGTCTAACCCCGGACATCGGAGTCGCTCCTGGAGATGAGACGGGAGGAGCTGAGGCGCGAGTGCCCAGCAGCACCTGGCTAGCGGGCCTCGTCCCCCTCAGCCTCGGGCAGCTGCTTCGATGGGACCCACACGCCCTGGTCCCTCCAGGCACTGCACTTCCAGTGAGGCTCGATCCAGCTATGAGTCTAACGAAACGTGCGGCCTCGGGAGGACGGAGCCTCTCCTCCTGGTACTTACAGGGCTGGGAAGTCAGTGTGAAGAATCGGGGGAGACTGGGGGAGCCAGGGGGAGCCGGGGGCGGGAGGCGCGGACCTGGTGCACCTGCACCTCCGGGCCCGGGAGCTCATCTGACAAGGTTCCTCATGATGTTCAGGGACGACCCTCTGTACCCCGATCCAAAGTGATTCCAGTGGTTCAAGTAGTGGAAGAGCTGATAGAGCTGCAGGCGAGCCTCGAAGCCCGGGGCCTTGGGGATGGCGCCGTGGTAGGCAGAGTAGAAGGAGCGGCCGAAGCCTCCGAACATGCCGGCTATCGCCAGCTCGTACTCCGCGTGGCCGTAGAAGGAAGCCGGGTCGAAGATGACAGGCCCGGAGGAGTCCTCCGCGACGTTTCCGGCCCAGAGGTCCCCGTGGAGCAGGGCCGGGACGATGTCCAGGTCACGAAACAGGTCAGGGATCTTCAGCTGCAGGGAGGACAGGCACCCTCAACAAAGTGAGCGACACGTGTGGGAGGGACAAGGATGCTTTCCTGCAGGGCGCACGAGCCCCCACGGCTGGCCCAGGCCTCCTCCTGTGCAGACCCGCCCCCAGGCCCTGCCTCAGGCCTCCCCTCACCTGCAGAGCAGACCAGAGTTCCCGGGCCTCCCTGTCCCCAGACCCCTTCTCCACCATGTCCATCTGGGGCTGAATGCGCTGCCGGGCATAGAAGGTCACCCAGTCGTCCTGCCAGTCATTCACCTGCGTGGACAGAGGGCAATGCCAGGGCCGAAGGAGCATGCTCAGAGCAGAGGGGCACCGCTGCAGGGCTGGGCCGCGGGGGTGTGCGGCCAGCAGGCGGGATGTCTTGGGCCAGGCTGGGACCCAGACCCCATCCCAGGAGTGGGACTCTCCCGGGGCAGAGCACAGAGGCCAGTCGGAGGAGCTCCAGGTGCTCCGGGCAGCCCACGCTCAGGTGGAGCACGGCCCCAGCCTCCCGCAGCCCCCCAGGACTGCCCTCCTAAGTGCCAGCATGAGGAGTCGTGGGAGGAGACGCTCCGAGGAGACGCTGGAGACACTGACCGGCAGGAGGGCCCACCTGCCAGCCAGGTGTCTGCAGGCATGCGGGGCGAGCTGCAGGCAGGGGGGGAGGGAGCAGGACCGGCCGAGGGCCCCCGGGGAGCCCAGCCCTCACCGCGCACCTTCTCACTGCCAACCTGCTGGCGTCCCCCCGCGGACCCCAGGAGGCTCCCAGCTCACCCAGGGAGCCCCTCGTGAAGCCACCTAGCCCCCCGCTCAGCATGTGCTGGGTACTGGGAAGAGCGGGGGGACGCTCGCGGGCAGCCAGCCACAAAATCCTACCACTGGAATGTGCAAGCCCCTCGCACCCCCCCACCTGGAGAACCTGCATCCTGATCTGGTCCCGCGTCTCTGAGCTCACCCACGGGTGACGTGGGCAGGCCTCGCGTCAGACTCTCAGAAATTAGGATAGACGAAGGGGGCAAAGACCTGAGCTAAGTTCTGTAGAAGCCGGGCTTGTCCGGGCCCCAGCGGCCCACCTGGCAGGCGGCAGGAGGGAGGCAGGCGCTGGTGCCGCTCACCTGGGGGAGGTATCCACAGCATGTCACCACGTCAAACCCGAACTTGTCCACAAAGGCCCGGTCCACCTGCCCGCCTCCTTTCCCTTGGGGGCAAAAGCAACAAAGAGAGACAACTGGCGCCCACGCTGCCCAGGCGGCCCCGGACTCAGAGGGCTCCAGGCCTGTGCCTGCTGCGCCCTTCACCCACGTCCGTGCCCAGAGGTACGGAGCCTCCTCTGCATCCCCTGTGGCTCCCCCGCACCCGAGCACGTGCTGAGGCCTGCACGACGTGAGGCCAGACGGGGCAGCGGATCCGCAGCCATCTGTCCCTGGCGGGTCAGCTGTCCTGCCCGCACACTGGCCCTGGGGCCGCACACGGGTTAGCAAACGTCCAAGAGGAAGAGCCCGGAAGGTTCTGTGGACACCAACGGCAGGCTAAGGCCCGAGGCTGAGGCCCAGTCCCGCATGGGCCATTCTCAGGGAGAAGGAGCCGTGGGGGCAGCCAGGCAACTCCGGGGAAGGAGGGGTACAGGGGCCACAACAGCATGGGGGTCGGGGGTCGAGTCTCGGAAACACTCGCCTTCCTAACGCTGCGTCACTGCATGGGGTGTCCCCCACCGTGTGGAGCCCCAGCCCGGGGTCCCCAGCGCAGACCCAGCCTCACGCCCACACGGCCACGTACCCACGGTGCTGGCCTCCTTCCGGAGCGTCTCCCCAAGCCTCTTGTTCTCCAGATGTAGGTCTGCGAGCTGGGTTCCCAGCCTGGCGGCATGGCTGTGAAGCAAACAGCGTCGCTAGGCGCGTGGACGTGACCGTGCTCACACCTTCCGCTTGCTCTCGGGCTCGTGCGGCAGGTCCAGGGACACAGAGTGGGCATCAGCGGGCGGGGGGGACACGGGCCCCGGGGCTCTGATGCTCCGTCCCGGCCTCTGCCGGCAGACCTCGGGGACCGCGTCTGCCCTGGGCTGCTGAGCACGTGTCCCTCGGCCCGCAGCACCCACGACACGTGGGGCCACAAGCTCCTTGAAACAACACCCCCAGTGCAGGCGTTCAGGGTGAAGGGACCACCCAGAGGAAGAGCAAAGCCAACCCAGGGGGGCACAGACCTGTCCAGAGCCCGCATGTCCACGTGCTCCATCACCAGCGCGCTGCCGCCGCCCGGGGCATCAAGGACCTTGATGGGCTTGGGCACCCGGACCGTGTCCGTCCTCAGGATGGCGGTCAGACTTGCCATCTCACCTTCAAACATTCTTCTGGCCTTTCCGAAAAACAACGGAGGGGAAAGCCAGGGGAGCAAGGTCACTCCCAGAAACGGTCTGCGGCGTCTTCTCAAGCGCGGCGACATCAAACCAAGGCCGCCCTGCCGGCGCAGGCCGCTGTGCCCGCTTCCCAGCAGGGTGGGAGCCAGAGGGTGGCACTCTCTCTGTCCGGGACCCTGCCCTGCGCTCTCGGGGGCAGCCCAAGGCCTCGAACGTGCCACCCAACGTCTGGTGCCCGCCACCGCCACTCCTCCCTCGCAGGGGAGAGCAGCCCAGCGGCCCACCCCGTCCTCTCCCCAGTCCTGGCTCCCCCAGGCTGCAGAGCCAAGCCTTCCCCTTGTCTCCGTGCCCACCCCGCAGGACCCTTCCCCAGGGCAAGTACCAGCCTGGAACACACCCCGAGCTTGCAACCTGTGCGACGGCCCCCACCGGGTCACTGCAACAGCTGCCTTGGTGTGCCCCGGTGTGCACACGCCTGCGGGCACAGAGGCCCCTTGCCTGCAGCCCCGCCCTTGCTCGTGGGGGGGCACCCCTGCCTGCAGCCCCGACCCCACCCTTGCCAAGTCAGGTCCTTCCTCCTTGTGCTTGAAATTTCAACGAAATTCATTCCAACTTCTCAAGTCTCCCCCCCCTCCCCAAGCACCTGCTCCCTCTAAAGGAGGTTTTTTGCTTTTTGTTTTTCACTCAAAACACTACAGGGACGTGAGCAGAATCGGCACAGGCTGCGGGCTGCACCCGGGTCCCCGCGGACCTCGGCCGAGCGCAGGGGCCGCAGCCCAGCTTCCTGGACCCGCTGCCCCCTCCCCTGCAACATCCAGCTGCCCCGCCGGCCGCCGGCCCACTATCAGGACGGACTCCAGGGCCCGCGGCAAGTCACTCAGGCCCCGCGCCGGCACAAGGGGTGGCAGCACCGACCTCATGGGCTGCCTCACGAGCAACTGAGCCGCAGTTGACACCGCGGGCCTGCTGAGATAAGGGCTGCGCCCTGAGGACACTTCGGTCAGGGGACAGGGGGAAGACAGCTGCGCGGCCACACCTCGTCCCAGAGTAGGGTAGGGGAAGGAGAGTCAGGGGTAGCTCCCGGGACGGCGGGGCGGGGGGGGGGTGGGGTGGGGGGTGGGGGGGGGTGGGGGGGGACACTTGGGAGCCCAGCACAGGTGAAGCCTCCCTCAGAAACCACTGCTCCGTGGGGGCAGGAGATGCAAGCAGCTTGGGGAGGGGAGGGCAGGGGAGGGCAGGGCCAGAGGGCCACACTGGGTGGTCGAGGCCCCCACGTGGGCAACATTTTCTGCCAGGGACAGGCTCTGAGGGGCGCCAAGGGTGGGGGTGGGGGATGGGCGCTGGCCTTGGGGTCCTGTGCTCCAGCGCCCGCGTGGGGAGTGACTCAAAGATCAAATCCCAGTAAAACAGAAAAAGACCATGGATTCTGCTGACAAAAGGAAATGAATGCAAGAGGCTGAGCAGCAGCAGCGCCAGCACTGCGGCGGTTGCCCAAGGCCGGTCTCCCCAAGGCCCCCGACCCCGTGGGGGTGGGAGTCAGACCAGGGCGCTGCCATGTGACCGGGAACAAGGGGGGTGCTGAGCAGGTTGGGGGACCGTCGGGGGGGACGACAGGCGGGACAAGGGCGAGGACGCTGCCGAGGGAGGGCGGCCTGGGGCACGGCCCCCCGCAGCCCACTGACCCCGCAGGCCTCCTGGGCAGGACTGCGCACGGGGTCCCGGCCACGAGGATGGCGGCGGCTTCACCCCCACCCCAGCCACACCACCGCCGCGACCCCGGGCCCCTGACCCCTGGACCCCGGGCCCTGACCTTGACCCCAGATCCCGACCCCGGATCCCCGACCCCGGACACCCCCCGCCCCGCCTACGGCCGCCCTGACCTCCGCCTTGGAGTTCACTTTCACAAACACGCGTCCCCTGTCCGTGTCGTAACTCTGGCCCTGGCTGATGCACCCGCCCCCCGAGTGACCCGTCGCCCTGACGAAGTCGCAGCCCAGCTCCCGCCTCAGCAGAGCCTCCATGGTGCGCGGGGCGCGGCCGCCGACCGCCGGGCCCGGGAGACGCCGCCCGCGGGGGCGCACAGTGATTGGGTGAGGCGCTGAGAGGCGGGACCGAGCCAGGACGCCCTGGGATTGGCTGAGACGCTGAGAGGCGGGACCGACCCGCCAGAGCACCCTGGGATTGGGCGAGGTGCCGAGGATTAAGAGGCCCGGGTCTCCAGGTCGCCTTGGGATTGGGTAAAGCGCTGAGAGGCGAGACCGACCCGCCAAAACACCCTGAGACTGGGTGAGACGTTGACGGGCGGGGCTGGGCCGCCAGGACGCCCTAGAATTGGCTGAGATGCTGAGGGGCCGCCAGGACGCCCCGGGATTGGGTGGAGCGCCGAGAGGCGGGACCGAGCTGTCAGAATGCCCCGGGATTGGGTGAGGAGCTGAGGGGCGGGCCCGAGCCGCCAGAGCGCCCCGGGATTGGGTGAGGCGCTGAGAGGCAGGACCGAGCTGTCAGGATGCCCCGGGATTGGGTGAGGCGCTGGGGGGCGGGCCCGAGCCGCCAGGACGCCCCGGGATTGGGTGAGGCGCTGAGGGGCGGGCCCGAGCCGCCAGGACGCCCCGGGACTGGGTGAGGCGCTGAGGGGCGGGCCCGAGCCGCCAGGACGCCCCGGGATTGGGTGAGGCGCCGCAGGTGCCGGGCTGGGTCCTGGCTGTCGCACCCTGGGCCCGGGTGACAGAGCGCCCCCTTCTGGCCTCTGCCGCATCTTAAGGGAGGTTTGCTTTGGTTTTTATGCACGTGATTCTCAACTGGCTTCCGTCTCGCGACTAAACCGGTGACTTGAGCCCTTTGCTCCCGGCATGGGGTCGTCCCACGGAGGGGATGGCAGGGCAGGGACCGGGAAGATGGGATATTCTGGGAGAGCGGAGGACCAGCCCAGGGCCCGAGGCAGGACCGGAGCACGGGGAGGGCGGCCGGTCCACGCCCGGAGGCGCCCGGAGAGCCCGACGATCCACATCGCGGAGAGCCTCGTGCAGGCCGCGCGGACAGCAGGACCCGCGGGTTCGCCAGGGTCACGGGGCTGTCAGCTGCGCACCCCCTTCCGCTGCAGACGGGCACGCTAAGCATTTCAGGGGGAGGGTTGTGCGTTGATCAGCTCAATTCAATTGATGTGGATCAATTCAGTTGATGTACACGAACAATAGTATATGTAACTTGTGCATTCAGAGTTCGCGCCCGTCTTAAAACAATTCTCGGAGAGTGGGGACCGGCTGTCTCCCATTGGCTGGGCTGCGACCATCTCCCATTGGCTGGGCTGTGGCCGCCTCCTATTGGCTGAGCCACGGCTGTCTCCTATTGGCTGGGCTGTTGCCAGGGCAGCAGGCTAACCTTGCGTCCTGCACCTGGTTGCTAAAGTAGTACCACCTGCGAGGAGTCTTTCTCCCCGTGGGTCTGTAAGTGGTAACGGTGCTGGGTACCCAGAGGCCCCTGCTGGTCGCCTGACTCCATTTTGGTGAGAGTTGCCTTGATTATTTTTCACAGCTCACTATGAAAGATTAACTAAGGGATCCCTGGGTGGCGCAGCGGTTTGGCGCCTGCCTTTGGCCCAGGGTGTGATCCTGGAGACCCGGGATCGAATCCCACGTTGGGCTCCCGGTGCATGGAGCCTGCTTCTCCCTCTGCGTGTGTCTCTGCCTCCCTCTCTCCCTCTCTCTCTCTATCATAAATAAATTTAAAAAAAAAGAAAGGTTAACTAAGCAGATTCTATAAAGAACCAAAAGAGGTTTTACAAATAAAAAACACTAATTAATTAAGTAATTACATCACCTACATTAAAATTAAAATGTAGAGCCTACTGGGCGGATTTAACAGCTTGGATGAGAGGATTAGCAAATCGGAAGATGTCGGAAGTCACGAAGAGGGGCGCCTGGCTGGCTGAATTGGTGAAGCGTCTGCCTTCAGCTCAGGTCATTATCCCAGGGTCCTGGGGTCGAGCCCTCGTGGGGCTCCCAGCTCAGCGCGGGGTCTGCTTCTCCCTCTCCCTCTGCCCCTTGTTCGTGCCCTCTATCTCAAATGAATAAATAAAATCTTTTTTTTTTAAGAAGTAATTAAGAATGTGGCACAAGGAGACAAAGAGGGAAATTGCAGGCAAGCTAGGAAACATGGAAAACAGTAGATATCTAGCTGCAGTTCCAGAAAAGGGGAAAGGAAGAGGCTATACTTTAACAGAAAATGACAGAATGTTCTAGAACTGACAAAATACACCAACTCTCAGATGCAAGTTCCCCCCAAATCTTAAGCTACATAGACTAAAATTTTATATGTAGGCAATAACAGTGAAATTGCAAGCCACCAAAGGCACAGGAAATCCCTAATGTACCAGCAAGGAAAGTCAGATTGCTTGAAAAGATCTAACGTAAGTTTCCTGACGTTAATACTGGAGGCCAAAGGTAGTGGAATGATTGTCACCGAAGGAATATGACTGCCCCAGAGAAATACCTTTTCAAGAGTGAAAATGAAATAAAGACATTCTTCAGGAAGATGGTGCAGTAGGACACCCAGATCAGTGTAAACAACCTAGAAAATGACCTCAAGACTGGCAGAACAGACTCTCCACAGCTACACGGAGGGAAGAGGCCACAGAGCCGAGGGTAGGAAGGGCAGAGATGCGGTAGGGAGCCAAGCAGATGGAGGGACCGTCCTGGGCAGGGAGGGATGCAGGTGCTGGGAAGGGAGAGGGCCAGAACCTCACGCCAGCCACCCAGGGCACGGGAAGCCTGCATGGAAACCAGAGGAGCATAATTGCACAAGTTCATACAGTCTGTAGGGCTTAACACTTGAAACTTTAAGACATTACTCAGACTGAAGGCCATTTGCTTTTATTTCTAGTGGTGCAATTTTCTACCAGCAGACGCTGCCAAAGGAAAGTTAAAAAAAAAAAAAAAAAAAGATGCTTTTCAGCCAAAAGAAAAGTAATCAGGGAACCCTGGGTGGCGCAGCGGTTTAGCGCCTGCCTTTGGCCCAGGGCACGATCCTGGAGACCCGGGATCGATTCCCACGTTGGGCTCCCGGTGCATGGAGCCTGCTTCTCCCTCTGCCTATGTCTCTGCCTCTCTCTCTCTCTCTCTCTCTCTGTGACTATCATACATAAAAAATTAAATAAAAAAGAAAAGTAATCACAGGTTGTAAAGCTGTAGCGCAAGAAGGAGCAAAGAACAAAGAGAGTGGTACATAAATGAGAAACTCTAATTAAATAGATCATACAAAATAGCAGTGAGCCATGTACGATAAAAAGAGAATTTGAAAAGCAATTGACTTAATTTTTTAAAGATTTTATTTATTTATTTGAGACAGAGAGAGAGAGAGAGCACAAGCAGTGAGGAAGGGACAAGCTGAGCAGGGAGCCCGATGTGGGTCTTGATCTCAGGACCCTGAGGTCATGACCTGAACTGAAGGCAGACACTTAACTGACTGAGACACCCAGGTGCCCCAAGAGGGTAGATTTAAGCCAAATATATTGATAATTACATTAAGTATAAGTGAACAAAATAACCCAGTTGAGAAACTAAAAATATGACACTTGAAAAAAGCAAAACACAACTGGTTATATGTTCTGTGAAAGAGTGAAAAGTAAATGGGCAGCCCAGGTGGCTCAGCGGTTTAGCGTTGCCTTCAGCCCAGGGCATGATCCTGGAGACCCAGGATTGAGTCCCACATTGGGCTCCCTGCATGGAGCCTGCTTCTCTCTCTGCCTTTCTCTCTGTGTGTCTCTCATGAATAAATAAATAAAATCTTTTTTAAAAATTTAAGAAGAGTCAAAAGTAAAGCATAAAAATAAGAAAAGATTGGGCACCTGGCTGGTTCAGTTGGAGGAGCATCTGACTCTTGATCTCAGGATCATAAGTTCAAGCCCCCCATTGGTTGTAGAGATTACTAAAAATAATGATAATAAACTTATTAAAAACAAGAAAAGTCAGATGAAGTACCATACTAGGTAAGCGAAAGTTATAAATATAACTACATTGATATCAGATGCATAGATTTTAAGGCAAGCACACCTCCACATCACACAGTTCCAGGGGTGTCAGCTTCACGGACCATGATATAAACTCCCTGCAGGGGTGCAACTCGCTGGACTGGGAAAATGCATTATTAGTGACAAAGGTGGTCATTTCATAATGATGGAAGTTTTAACACAGAGAAGGAAAAACATTTTAAAGATTTATTTATTTATTCAGAGAGAGCAAGAGAGAGGCAGAGACAGAAGCAGGCTCCATGCAGGAAGCCCGACGCGGGACTCGATCCTGGGTCTCCAGGATCACACCCTGGGCTGCAGGCAGCGCCAAACCGCTGTGCCACCGGGGCTGTATGGAAAAACATTTTTAAATATGGATATAGCCTCACCCTGTGAGCTGGGCAGTGCACAACCTGCATAACAATGTTTGGTGCCTCTTCCTAAAATGAAAGACAAAACTATAACTCTTTCAGGAAAAAAAAAAAAAACTAAGAGAAGGATGTCTTAAGCAAGACACAAAGCCTTAGCCATAAACTACATCAAAGTCATTAGAATGGAGACTTTCTTCTCACCAAAAGATAAGAGAATGAAAACACAAACCACAAAGTAGGAAAGGGTACTTTCAATACATATAACTCACAAAGAATTAGAATCTCTTTTTTAATCCCTAAAATGTAAAAACCTTCTACGGGGATGCCTCGGTGTCTCAGGATAAACCCAATAAAAATTCCTGGATATGGGGTGCCTGGGTAGTTCAGCAGTAGAGTATCTGCCTTCAGCTTAGGGTGTGACCCTGGGGTCCCGGGGATCGAGTCCCAAGTCGGGCTCCCCGCAGGGAGCCTGCTTCTCCCTCTGCCTGTGTCTCTGCCTCTCTCATGAATAAATAACTAAAATCTTTTTTTGAAAAAAGAAAGAAATTCCTGGATATGTGCACCAAAAGGATGTTTAGAGTAGAATGACATAATAGCACAAAACATAAATCGCCTGGGGTGAACACATCTACAAGGACCCTCGGGAGTCATGACCTGTTTACTCCCCTCCCCTGAGTGCAGACAGAGCCTGTGACGTGCTTCTGACCAGGGGAATGTGGCCAAGGTCGTGGGATGTCACTCTTGTGATCATGTTATATTATGTGACTCTGTATTAGCAGACCCGAGCAAGAGATTTTCCTGGTGTCCTTGCAGAAGGAAAAGGCTGGGTCTGAAATGTGGAGCAGGCACCTAGCTTCTGGGACGTGAACGTGGGTCCAGTCAGCAGCTGGTAAAAGGCTGGGGGTCCCGGGCTGACAGCCAGAAGGGAACAAATTCTGAAGCCAACAGTGTCCTGGGAAGCAGATTCTTCCCATCGAGCCTCCATGTGAGAATGCAGCTCGGCCAACACTTGGCAGGTGTGCAAATCCCCGAGCAGGAGACCGGGTCACGCCGTGAGCCATGGGAACCGTGACGTAGGTGGGCATGGCTTACCCTGCTAGATCTCTAGGCACGTTCATGTTGATCTCATTAACTGAAGAAGGGATGAATAAAATTCAGTTTGTTCATCAACGGAATACAACCCAGCAATAACCTACAAAACCTGCAGTTGTATTCGGCAGCTGCACATGCCCTTTACCAAAAAGGAAAAACATGAAATAACAGACACAGATTCCATTTTTTATAAAGCCACAACTCTGTAATTTAGGAATTCACATCTGGGTGGTAAGATAAAGTGAAGCTAGCCAGCGGTCCTACCCGGTTTCCAGCGCGCTGCCGTTTAACAGTGCCCTGCACCGTGTTAACAACAAAGTTAGTTTCGTCCAGTTCTGAGCCAGAAACTCGAGGTCGAGCTGTCGTCGGGGTTGGCTCCTGGTGGGCTTGGCCTCGGGGTTCGCAGACCCCCCTGTGTGGCCCGCGTACTGCGCACCTGTCACCTGCCAAGCGGTCTGCGGCCTCTCTGGCCCGGGCTGCCCCCCAGGTGACCGCCCCCGGGGTGACTGCCCCCTGGGTGACCACGTTGTCCACCAGAAGCCCGGCTCCAAAGGCGGCACAGGGCGGATTAGGCTGGGACCGTGGATGGGAAGCGGTGGACACAGTTTGCAGAGGTGGTGGCGGAGCCAGATGCCGTTGGTGCCTTGACCCCGCGGCCAGCCTGAGCTTCTCCAGCTCCTGGGACCGTGAGGGGTCCCCCCGGGGGGGTGCACTCCAGTCACCTCCCCGCCCTGTGGGGCTCCCCGGGTCATGCCCGGGTAAGGGCCTTGCACCTGCTTCTGGGGGAGGTCACCCCAGGGCAGTGGTTGGCCACGTAGTAGGGATGCTGTCGCACTGGGGAGGCACCTGGACATGTTGCATTTCCTGACCTGGGGTGAGTTATAACCTGACTGTTCACTTTAGGGTTATTGTTTTTTTTAGGACTGTATTTATTTATCTGAGAGGGAGAGAGAGCGCAATAGAGACAGCGAGAGCGAAGCAGGCTCCCAGCTGAGCAGGAGCGGGTGCCGGGCTCTAGTGGGTCAGGTGGGCGGGGGCGGACGGGGGTCAGGAGAGCGGGCGGGGGGCGGGGTTTGAGAGCGGGCGGGGTACTGGGCGGGGTCTGGGAGGAGGGGTGGGGCAGTGGGCGGGCGGAGTCTGAACGGGGCCTGTGGGCGGGGCTTTGGGGCGGGTGGGGCAGTGGGCGGGGGTCTGGGCCGTGGGTGGGCGGGGTCTGGGAGGAGGGGGTGGGGCAGTGGGCGGGCGGAGACTGAACGGGGCCTGTGGGCGGGGTTTGAGGGCGGGCGGGGCAGTGGGCGGGGTCTCGGCGGAGCAAATGCACCTGGACACCTGCATCAAATGGATTCTGTCGATCGACTCTTGCACTTTCTGGAGCACCCATGAGGTTACGGTTTTGCCTAAAATAGGTTTTATTTCTATGGCGGAAGAACAACTGGCACCTTGGCTGTGAATTCTTGGTGAATCACCAGCAAGCACGCAGTCGGTGTGAAGCTCTGCTCAGCTGCTGGTTGCTATTTAATTCTTGTCAGCAGGGGAGAGAAATGAGAAGAGTTAATTGGTGTGTGCAAGTGCCTGGCTCTGGAGAAAATACGGTCAGTCCCTTTTTAGTTCCTCAGTCTATTTTTACCTAAGCATCAGAGAAAGAAACCTAAGAAACGCGTTTCCATAGTCAAATGGGATAAAAATATGTAGAGATTCTGCATCTCATCCAGAGATGGCAGGTATTTGTTCTCTCCTCCACCTCCCGTCGTAAGGGCCCCTGGATGGAGCTCTGCGCAGTGTGACGCGGACGCCCACTGTGTGGGACGAGCTCTGTGCTGCAGACACAGGACAGGTACCTGGCGGCACACGATTAAACAGTCCCCACAGGACCCTGTGACTCCAGGCTGACACTAGAGACAGAAAAGCTTATACATCCACGCAGAAACCTGTACACATATGTTCAGAGCAACCCTATTCTCAGAGCCAAAGCGTGGAAACAACCCAAATGTCCACAGATTATTAATCCACAGATTAATAAGCAAAATGTGGTCCCTCCACACAATGGAGTATTATTCAGCTTTAAAAAGGAAGGAAATTCTAACACCTGCCGCAACGTGGGTGAACAGTGCAGACATGCGCAGGGAAATAACCCAGTCACAAAAGGAAGAATATTGCCTGATTCTATTTATACGAGGTTCCTGGAGCCGTCACATTCCTAGAAAGTAGAATGGCGGTTTCCAGGGGCTGGAGTGGCCGGTGGGGAGTTCGTGTAGAATGGGGACAAGGTTTCAGCTTGAGGAAGATGAAAACGCTCTGCAGAGGGATGGTGGTGTTGGTTGCACAACAGTGCAACTGTGCTTAATGCCACTGAGCTACACACTCAAACATGGGTAAAATGGTAAATTGTTATATATATTTTACCACAATTTAAAAATCAAAAGAAAATAAAACTGGGGCTGTGTTGCTGTACCGACCAGCTCCAATGTTGGGAGCTGTGGTCAGGGCCTCTGGTCCTCCCGGTTTCTCTGGGTCCTCCTTTCCTCAGTGCAGGAGGGATTACAAGCCCACCACCCAGGGTTGCCATGAGAAGGTCAGCACAGATGTCCTGGGGCTCTCACCACAGGCCTGGAGCACTCTACACCCCTGCCCCTAGCCCCAAGGACAGTGTGGGAAGATTCTCCTCCCCCTTCCCCGGGGTCACATGTGACCTGCCCTTACCACCTAATGCCACCGTGAGTCAAGACGTGTTCATGGGGACTGCTGGGGGCGACCTGTTTTCATCTCAAGGTGAGGAATGGCGATGTGCAATTCTGGAGACGTTTTTAGTGGTTACAGCTGGGAGAAGAGTGCCCTGGTATCTAACGGATAGGGGTCAGGGATGCTGCTCTGTCCAGCAACGCAGAACAACTACCACAAAGAACAATCCAGACCCCTGGGACCCCTGGGGCTGGTTCAAACATCCCACACTGGACCTCGAGACTGTCCGAGGGCCCTGGGAAAGGCTGACTGAGGGATTGGTGAGCACAAACCTCCCAGCCCTGGCTCTCAGCGGGCAGAGCTCCTCACCCCAGAGCTCATTCCTGCTCGGGGTAGGCCTGCCCCCCTCCCCACCATGATGCCTGCTGTGGACTGAATATGCTCCCAACCATATATTGAACCCCTAAATCCCAGTGTGATAATACCTGGAGATGTGGCCTTTGTAAGGTAATTAGAGCCCCGAGGTCGTCTGGTGGGGACCTTGATTATGCATATTCAGAGGACATTCTAAGAATGGACACAGGGCTGCCAAGGATATGGGATCTTCCCCATGGGGTGCTGCCAGAGGCTCTACTACAGGGCCCTTGTATTGGTCCAGAAGGGGCATGGATTCCCATCAGGGTGATCCCCGCAGGGAATTTGGGGATTGGATCTGAAAGCAAAGCGGTCCAATCTCAGTCCAGCGTCCATGACTCCCTAGATGCGGGGAGAAGTCTGAGGCCTGGAGGGTCCCCACCTTGCCTGTCCCTCAGCTCCCCCAGAAACACGCGCACAGGCTCACGTGCGCACACCCATGCACATGCAGGGCGCAGCGATGCACACACACGAACACGTGCACACGTGCACAGGCGCACGCACACACACGGGCACTCGCGCCCACGCGCTCGGGGACAAAGACGAGGCCCCGGGAAATCCTGGGGGACACCGCGGGCCCAGGCCCACGCGGGACAGGGACCCCGGACGCCAGACGACCTGGTTCTGGCCTCCCGGCTGCACGTCCGCCAACTGAACCGGCCCCGCCAAGTCTGCAGGTGGCAGCGCGTGGAGGGCGCGGCAGCCGGGAGGCCAGGCCCCGCCCCCGGCCCGCCCACTTCCGGACCTCATTGGCTGTGGCCGTCACAGCCGCGTCTCGCCCCGCCCCGCTTCGCCCCGGCCCCGCCCCCGGCCGCAGAGGCGGCGAAGACCAAAGCCTCCCGGGAGGGGCGGAGACGAGGGGAGATGGACGGGCAGCGCAGCCAATGAGCGTGCGCAGCCGCCCTAGCAACTGCGGCTGGCCAATGGCGGGGCGGGGCGGGGCGGGCGGGGCGGGGCTCCGTGCTGTCAGCGGCGGACCGCGGGGCCTCTGTGCCTCCCGCGGGCCGGGCATGGGCGCAGGCGGCGGCGGCCGCACGATGAACACCCTGGGCAGCCCGGTCCGCGCCTACGACTTCCTGCTCAAGTTCTTGCTGGTGGGCGACAGCGACGTGGGCAAAGGCGAGATCCTGGCGAGCCTGCAGGATGGCGCGGCCGAGTCCCCCTACGGCCACCCGGCGGGTGAGCGCGGGGCCGGGACCCGGGAGCAGAGCCCGGGGGGATCGCGGTGGGGGGGGGGGCGGGAGCTCGAGGTGGGGGGACCGGGAGCGCACGGGGGGTGGGAGGGAGGGGGGCCGGGAGCGCACGGGGGGGGCGAGGTGGGCCGGGAGCTCGCGGTGGGGGGGCCGGGAGCTCGCGGTGGGGGCGCCGGGAGCGCAGGGGGGGCGGGAGGGAGGGGTGCCGGGAGCGCACGGGGGCGGGCTGGGGTCCTGGCGGCGGGCTGGGAGGGGCTGGGCGGGGAGCCAGCGGGGGCCCAGAGAGCGCGCGGAGGGCCGGGGGGCGTGGAGCCGCCGAGCGCAAGGGGCCGGGGGAGCGCGCGGCGGGCGCGGGGAGCCGGGCACCGGGGGAGCGCGCCGAGGAGCTGGGGGCGCAGCGGCCGGGGGAGGCCCTCGCCCGGGGGCGCAGAGCCAGGCGGTGGAGCGCGCGAAGGGCCGGGATCCAGGCGCGCGAGGCTCTCGGCCCTGGGCCTGAGTCGGGCGCGCGCTCCGCAGGAGGCCGGGCTGCACCCCAGGTCCGCGCGTGGGGAGCGCGGCACGTCGGTCTACGGTCTCCCCAAGGTCCGCTTCCTCGCGCAGCCAGCGGCCGGGCAGGGCTCTGGGGTACCTCGGCCCCGGCGGAGGCGGGCGGACCACGCAGGTGGGCTTTGGGGAGGAGGTAGCGGGGCTGCTGCGTGCGCCCGGCTGGGAGGCCGCGAGCGCGTTTGGAGAGGATGCGTGGGGGTAACGGAGCGGGCGGGAGGGGACGGGGCCGAGGCTCCCAGGTGGAGGCTCTGCGCGTGGGAGGGATGGAAGCCGAGGGGAGAGGAAGCAAGAGAACTAACCAGCCTGGAGAGGCTCCTCCTCTGCAAACAGGATCCCGGAGGGCAAGAAACCCAAATGACCCTGGGGAATGCGGCCTGAGGGCGGGAAGGGAAGCACCACGGAAAGGGAAGGAGTGAGGGTTCAGGTGGAGGAGAAGCCACAGGGCTCAGGGAGGACAGGGGGTGGAGGATCCTCAAAGCTGGGGTCTGGGGGTCTGAGGGTCAGAGGCCCCAAGGCGGTGTGCGGCGTTAGGAGGGAGAGATGGCGAGGGGAGGCCAGTGAGGTGGGCATCCAGCTGGACCAGCGGGCAGGGGCCGAGTCAGGTCTTCACCCAGGCAGGCCGCTCTGACGGTGCGGGTGGCTGCAAAGGGCACCTGTCAGCCCTTGTGTCAGAGGCTCCAGGCGCACCTCCAACACAGGTCTTGCCCCCTCTGTCTCCTGGGCTTGCAGTCGGGGTCTCCAGGAGCAGAGGAGGGCGGCCCAGCAAGGGGTCTGTTGATGTTCAAGCCAGCAGGTGTGCTTCCTGCCCTGACCAGGGTAGAATTGAGGCAACGGTCCAGAGGAGGACGTCCTGGGTCCAGAGGACCTCAGCAGCAAATGAACTTGAGTTGAGGCAAGAGGGGCAGGGGTGCAGGGCAAAGTTTGCGGGGTGAGGGACGCGAAGGGAAACAGTGGTCAGCAGAGCTGGCAGAGAGGGGAGCCTGGGGCTTCTGAGCAGGGAGGAGAGGCTCAGGTGGAATGGCCTGGGGCGGGCCTGTGAGATTGGAGGTGTTGGGCCGGGGAGAAAGTTGGGAGGAGGTCGGGAAGGTTCCGGAGAACCGATGCCAAGAACCTGGACTATTCCTGAGGTTGAGGGTGTGAGAGTCAACCTTGGCGCTTGTGAAAATACAGATTCCGTCTCTAATTCCAGATCTGTGTCATCCAAGGTGGTGCCATCAGTGACATGTGATTTTTAAATTTAAAGTAGGGGGATCCCTGAGTGGCTCAGCGGTTTGGCACCTGCCTTTGGCCCAGGGCACGATCCTGGAGTCCCGGGATTGAGTCCCACGTCGGGCTCCCGGCATGGAGCCTGCTTCTCCCTCTGCCTGTGTCTCTGCCTCTCTCTCTCTCTCTCTCTCTCTCTCTCTGTGTGTGTCTATCATAAATAAATCTTAAAAAAAAAATAATAAAGTAGTTACAATGAAACACAAGTAAAGGTTCCTATGAATCGTGGGTCAAGTGCTCAACAGCAGCCCCTGGCCTGTGACCCTGTAGCAGGGCTCTGCTGGCAGGCGCCGCTCTGGGGCTCGGGCTCCAGGAGGGCAGCGGGTTGTGTCTGCAGTTTCCTCCGCAGGGCCTGGGGCTCAGTGGGTGCAGGAGCTCGTAGAGGTGAAGGAAGACACATCGGGCACATAGAGCACGGTGCTCCTAAAACTGCGTGGCTGGGGGCACGAGCCCTAGTGGGTGAGCGATGTGGGCCGGTGGGAGGAGTGTGGACAGAGTGGGTGTCCTGGTGGTTTGAACAGAGCTTGGGTGGCTCTGCTGCATTACCTTCTTTCTTGTTATTTGTAGACTGAGCGTTTGTAAAAGCAACGAATTAGCACTTTCCCCCAAAGGTCTTTCTTCCACCCCGAGGGAGGACTTAGGTTAAAAAAGACACTTTCCAGGGATTTTAAGAAGTTGAAATCTTTCCCAGTATTATTATTATTATTATTATTATTATTATTATTATTATTAGACACGTTCTACTTTGCATTCTGCTGGGGGCTTGGGGAGGGAGAGGGCGTTTGCAGCCCGTGCTTCCATCCCCCACCCGCCTGGCCCCGTGGCTCTCACTCCCGGATCCCAGGCCTACCTGCCCGCAGGCCCTCGGCATCAGGTATTTCCGGGCTTCAGCGCCACAGGAATCCTTTCCCCGCTGCGGGGTCTGGGACCTCTGCGTTTTGCTCTCCCTCTAATTAGCTACATTTCATTTCCAGCCATTTTCCAGGAAAGGGGCATATTTCCTGAGCGTTTTCATGTTTGAGGAGATCTGTCCCTTGTGTTGGTCCGTGGAGAGTATGCGGGTGGGGTCAGAGGGTGGAAGGTGTCCTCAGGCCGCCTTTCCCAGCCCTCAGCCCCAGGTGAGCCGCCGTGGCCAAGGTCAGCGTGTGTCAGCATGTCAGCTGCCGACGCTGCGTGTTGGACCTCTGGCACGCTGTGCACTCTCCGAATTTGCGGATTTCATATTTAACTTCAGGGAAGTTGACTTTGTGGCCCTAAAACACTGTTACATTGACTGGTGTTCGTGCTTCAGGTCTCTTAAGGCTGCTGAGCGGCCCCCACACAGATTTACTATCTGAGTGTCCCGGGCCTGGGGCTGTGTCCTTCCTGGAGGTGCCAGCGGTAAGTCTGCTTGCTTGCCCAGCTTCTAGAACCTTCCTGCACTCCCCGGCTCTGGGCCCCTTCCTGCTGCCGCAGCGGCAGTGTGTGCCCGTGCTGTACCATCCAACCTGCCTCGGTCTCCCTCCTCTGCTGTTAGGCGCCCTCGTGACAGTGCAGGATGACCTCCGTGGGTGACGGTCACTGGGTCAGCACACCTGGTTCCTCCTTGGCCATGTAGCCCCGGGGACCCGCGGGTTGTGAGGGTCACAGCATGGGTACCCCCCCGGGCGGTGAGGCCACCTGCTCCACCCGCTACCCTCCGGCTGGGTTTCAGTCGCATTCCACATGCCTCTGCTTCCCTCTGAGGCCCGGACCTTCTGCCTCTTCCTTCTGGATCTCTGTGGACATCTCAAGCCTTTCCTATTGGTTGGTAACTTTCACTTTAGTAAACTGTTTCTAGACGTTTCTAACTTTTCTTTTTTTATTAGTTTAGTGGTGCGGTCGTTTCGGTCTGCAGTTTTTTTTCCTTACTTGTACAATTTTCATTTAAATTTTTTGGGCAGCCCTGGTGGCTCAGTGTTTTAGCGCCACCTTCAGACCCGGGGCGTGACCCCAGGGTCCCGGGATCGAGTCCCATTTCGGGCTCCCCGCAGGGAGCCTGCTTCTCCCTCTGCCTGTGTCTCTCTGCCTCTCTCCCTGTGTCTCTCATGAATAAATAAATAAAATCTTTTAAAAAATTGTTTTTATTTAAATGATTAATTTCATTTAAAAATATCTTATTTTACCGGCTTACAGTTTCTGCTGCATTGTTCCACCGCATGAAGTAACCGGGGTGACTGTCCTTTGTTCCTTGGGTCCGTTTCCTTCTACGCTGGGCCCTCCGGGTCTGTCTTTCCTCTGAAGACCTGCTGCAGTGCGGTGGTACCCCCAGAGTAGCCGAGGCCCGAGCCCCTGCGCCGGGGCCCACAGGGTGGGTGCCCGGCCAGCGCCTTCTCCGGGTGGAGGTGCTGGGGGAGAGGCCTGCACGGCCCAGCCCCGTGGGGACAGTGAAGTCGCCGTGAGGTCGCGGCCCCGCGGGGCTGGTCTCGCGGGTGGGTGAGGCCCCCGGGCTCCAGCTGGCCCTGCTTCCAGGACCGTGTTGCCTTCCCTTCTCTGACTGCCGAGTCTCTACGTTGGGAGACGGAAGGAGCTGGAACAGACAGTAAATTCTACACCCTCTTTCCTCCCAGCCTTTTTCCCACGGAAACTGGGTGTTTTCTGACAACTTTCTCCCGCCGCTCCGCCAGCTTCCTTCTGCCAGCAGGAAAATCCCATCTTTCTGTCTCTGTTCGGTTCCTGCTAACAGCTAATAATACTGCTGCCCGCCCTTCCCTGGCCCAGAGAGGACAGGGATCATCCCGAGGTAGGTCACGGCGTTAGGCCCCGAGAGGGTGAATAACGGGCCCAGATTGCACAGCGTCGTGAGCACAGGCGGTGGCTGCTGAGGCTGGGCCCTGTGGTTCAGAAGCGGCCCAGAGAAGTGGCTTCTCTCCCGTGAGGACCGCCGCTGCTTTCACTTAGCGACCTCGTCACGGGGCCTTCGCCCTTCTCTTGGCCTTTGCCCAGGCTCTGCCCGGAGACGCACGCACGCAGGTGTGCAGACCTCACAGTGACTCTGCCGGTTTCCCTGGGCGGCCACTTCCAGATTCGAAACACGATTTATAAGGCCTTCACTTCCAAGTCTGAGGACACTCGAAGCCTCTATTCCTCGTCCTCTGCGGTGTGTGGCGCGCTCCTCAGGACAGGCCAGCTTCTGCCTCTGCCTCCTGTGGGCCACCCGCCGCACTGGCACGGCCTCCGCGTGGCTGCCCTTTGACGCCTGTTGCGATTGCCTCCGCGTGTCTGAAACTGTTGAAGCTGCATTGGGTCAGATTTGCTCCTTAGAAGCCATCATCCAGCCCCGCCTCCCCGCGAAATGTGGGGCCTCCTCCCTGCAGCGGGGACTGTGCTCGGACCAGGGTGACGCCGACCCCGGAGAACGGGGAGTGGCCCGGCAACGGCACCGCAGGGGCTGAGGGGTGACAGCCACGTGCTCCTGCCTTGGGCCTACTGCTCGCACCCGCGAACCCCTCGCCCAGCCCCTTGGGGCGAAGAGAAGCAGCGAGCTGTGTCGGAGGCCACGGAGCCCACCGTTTGCATCGCACGCTGTGCACTTACCACCCACTAAGAGATTTTTCTTTTCAGATTTTATTTATTTAGGGATCCCTGGGAGGCTCAGTGGTCGAGCGTCTGCCTTCAGCCCAGGGCATGACCCCGGGTCCCGGGATCGAGTCCCACATTGACCTCCCCACAGGGAGTCTGCTTCTCTGCCTGGGTCTCTGCCTCTCTCTCTCTCTCTCTCTCTCTCTCTCTGTTTCTCACAAAAATCTACGGAGCCAGAATCGTAAATATCTGTATTAAATTTGAGTGGACCCCAATCCAGAAGGCCGAAAGGTGTAACCCTAACGAGGAAAAGAAAGTGGTGAATATGGAGAACGTTGAATTCACCTCCAGGCTAAGAAATTTGTTTGGAAGTAAAATCTGTTTCTTCAGGTCTAGAGTGAAGCGCGTGGTCCGGAAGGTGGACCATTGCCGTGTGGGTCTAAGTAGCGTCGTGCTGGCCTGACGTCCAGGAGACGCAAAGCCAGAGCCCCCAGGGCTGAGATCCGCCCCGAGAGCTTGGGCGTCTGCGCCGGGCCCTGAGCGCCTGTGCGGGGCCGGGCTGGACGCCTGTGCATCTCCCGGGGCCACCGCTGCTAGCGACCACAGGCGGGGGCCTGACGGCGGAGGGTGCTTATCCCCTCCCGAGGCCAGGCCTCTGACATCACTGCGTGGGCAGCCCCCCGCCCCAAGGCTGCAGGGGAGAATAGAATCCCTCCTGGAACCTTCGGCGGCTGCTGCTTGCCTGCCGCCCTGCCCTTTGAATGAGGGAGGGAAGGCCTTGCAAGGGACCTCCGTGTCCTGCTACGCGCGCCCCACCTCGGCCCTCCCCTGGCAGGTGAGCCAGAGGGCTGGGGCCTGCCGGGAGCTGGCACAGGGACTCCCTCCTTCCTTCCCACGCTGACCTGGCTTCGGCACACGTGGCCCAAAGGATGTGCCCGTGGGTGTGGAGAGCCTGGGGGCAACCAGGGCCTGCTGCAGTGCCCAGCGCTCCCCTGGGCTGTGAGGACCCGGCCGCATGAGCCTGGGAGGTGGCTCTGGGCCCTGGGCGCTCTGCTCGGCAGACCCACTGGCCTCCGCCAGCCTCCGCCCCGACAGGGGCCCCTGCCGCTGCCCACGCAGACGCCTTCGGTGGGCTTTCCAGGGCAGCCCGTGTGCTTGTGCCTGGTCGTCTGCGGTGCTGACTGCCCAGCACCTCCCTGGCGGGTGCCTCACCCCCTCTCTCTATCCATGGTGACAAACAGGCGCCCCTCGCCCTCTGATGCTTAGTGCCTGGGACCACAGTGACTGACCATGAAGTAAGGCCCCGCGTCTTCCCCACAAGCGGGGAAGGGGAGTGCGGGGTGGTTCATCCTAAACCATCCTCAGGAGCTCAGGCAGGTGAGCGGGTTTACTGTCCGCCTTTGGGCCACTCACTCAGCGGGCATGGCCATGCCCAGGGACGAGGGCATCTTCCCCCAGGTGTCATGTCACCCCAGCTTCTGCAACTCCAGAGGTCGGGGCTCCTTCTGAAGACACGTGCAGCCCCCGTGTGCGGGAACAGGCCAGGACACAGCACTGCCGGCTGACCAAGCGGCCCTACTGCCCCGGACAGGAGGCGTTGGGGCCCTAGGCGCACACTGCCCCCCGGGCCGGGAGGGCAGCCCCTGGCTGACCTGGGCTTTCTGCAAACGGGCCAATACCGTCAAGAACCGGGCACTTTAACATCAAAGATGCTGCTGCCCTCATTTCTTTCCTGGATGATGGTGAAGACTTCCCGGCGGTGCAAAGTAGGGAGGGAACAGGGAGGATGGCCCGGCAGGGCCGGCCCGCCACGCCCCATTGGTGGTCTGAGTGCAGGTCCCCCGGGACCCCAAGCTGAGGGGCGGCCCCGAGCCACAGTGAGGGCAGCCCTGTGAATTGGACGTGTTGCGACTCTGGAGACAGAGGCTGTTTCCTAGCCACACCCGAGGAAAGGTTCAGAGGCGTTCTTGGCTACTCCGGGTGTCGCTGGTGGTGGGGCGCGCGGGGTGCCGGGCCCCATGCTGTGAGAATCCGGGGCTCCCGATGCAGCTAGCCAGCGCCGAGCATCAGGCGCCCGGGGCCACAGTAGCGTGACTAGCGTCTGACCCCGGCTGGGCACGCGGGAAAACCTAGCTCCCGAGTGGGGAGCGAGTAGCTCCGGGCCGCGAGGGGTGGGAGCTGTGTGGACGAGTGACCGGAGGCCCCGGACCGTCCCTCTTCCGGGAACAGCTGAAGCCACCTCTTTGTTGTGTCAAAGAGGAAAACGAGGAAGGAGAAACATTCAGGGAACATTCTTCCCCAAGGAGATCTGCGGAGAGATGACGGCCCTTCGCTCCAGTCTCTGCCGCTGCATGAACACAATGATCGCACCTCGAGTCCCCGACTAGAATGTGACTTGCTCTCAGAGCCATCCGGGAGCTCGGGCCCGCCCCGCGCCCTCCCCGCCCTCGGCTTCCCCTCCAGAGGGTCCCTTGGACCCTGAAAGCCAAGCGCGGCCAGCTCAGGGAAGGACACGTGAGCATTTGTCTTCTTTGAGGCGAGGGTCACATCATATAATTGTATTTTTATTTATTTTCAGTGTTTCAAGATTTTTAAGTGACATCTACGACCAAAGCGGGGCTCAAACTCACGACCCCGAGATCAAGGGTTGGCCGCTCCTCTGGCTGAGCCAGGCCGGGCCCCAAAGGGAACGACCTTAAAGTGAGCGAGCAAGTGGCACTTGGCTCGCCCACAGCCTGGCGCAGCAGCCCCTGCCCCAGAGCGCGTGCCCCCCCCCAGGGAAGCCCCCTCCCCGCCTCCAGCAGGCCCTGCTCTGCTTTCTGATGTTTTCATTCAGCATCAGACACATGTCTCCAGAGTCAGCTACTCAAAGATGAACATGTTTGTAAGTGATATTTAACCAATATTTACACCAGAAGAGAATTCTGCTACGTGACGGCACACATTTAACGCCTGCTTGCTCACTAAAATAGAAATAAGCAGGTGGTGCATGAGCTGAACTAAATTATTTATTCATCATGCGGAGCTAAAAGTGGAGTGAATGGCTTGGCATTTGACGCTTCCTTTTTGTTTTTTTTTTTAAAGAAGGCTAAAATTATATCTCTCCTCTGCGTTATTCTGACTCACTCAATGAGCGTTCCAACAGGCTTTGTTCTAGAAGGTTTTGCGTGTTTTTATTTCATTCTGATGGACACAGTTTTCAGGGAATCCGTGGAGTGCGGCGAACATGAGTCCTGATCCCCTCTGTGACACTGCCGATGTCCAGGTGTGGAGGCAGCCACAGGTCGGGGAGGGGGAGCTAGAAGTAGGAGGAGAGCGAACACGTAAGTCAGAGAGAACAGGACCCAGGGCAGGGATGAAAGGGAAAGGTCCAGGACACGAGCTTGTGGGGGCAGGAGACTCTGGCCACGGAGGGGGGTCGGCGGCGGAGACCCGGGCCTTCGGGAAGGGTGAAGCTTTGGCTGAGGTGAGGCCGCTGCTGGGGTAGGCGCGCAGGCTGTAATGTAGCCGTGGCACGTGCGCTCTAGCAGGTGGTAGGGGAAACTGAGGCACGGGGGAGCACCAGCAAACCGCTGCCTGTCAGAACTGGGATTTGATCCCTGGCCCCACTGAGCTCCTCCATGTGGGGCCTTCGCAGCTGGGAACCTACGTGGCCCAGCGGCCGTGGCCGGTCTCCACTCCCACCTTCCCCATCGGGAGAAACCAAGGCACACATTGCACGGGGAAGCAGCGCTTTCTCAAGCTTTATCTCCCACCCCGCTTGCACCACCCACCCCCTCCCCAAGTCTCCACTCTGGGAGGTGCTGCCTGTGGGGCGCAGCGTGCAGCCTGGCAGAGAGACCTGGAGAAGGTGGGGACTCGTGGCTCCAGAGGAAACCACTAGGTCGGTGTTCCTGGGGTCAGGGGCGGGGGTCAGGGGTGAGGGTGAGCCTAGCGGAGGGGCAGGTTATTCAGCAGGGCCATTCTGATGGGAGCTGGCACCTGAGTCACTGAGTTCAGGGTCAGTCACATGGGCTAATGTGGAGCTGGGTTCCCTTTTAAGTTCTTGTTCACTACTAGTGAAAGTCTGAGACACGGGTCAGCATACGTTGTTCTGGGAAGATGTTAACCCATTATCTTTTATAGCTTTTTCCAGGATTTGTATGTCAGACATTTTCTGTTCCTCTCTCCACTCACTGTGCTTTGTGGGTTTTCTATCGGACTGGACATTTTTGGTGCAAACAAAAAGTCAGCTCCACAAGACAGTGTGGTCCTGGCACAAAAACAGACACCCCGATCGATGGAACAGAGCAGAGAACCCAGACAAGGACCCTCAACTCTACAGTCAACTCATCTTCGACAAAGCAGGAAAGAATATCCACTGGAAAAAAGACAGTCTCTGCAACAGATGGTGTTGGGAAAATTGGATAATCATATGCAGGAGAACAAAACTAGCCACTTTCTTACACCAGACACAAAAACAAATTCAAAATGATAATTAAAGACCTAAATGTGAGGCAGGAAACCATCCAAATCCTAGAGGAGAACACAGGCAGCCGCCTCTCTGACCAAGGCCACAACAACTTGCTAGATGCGTCTCCAGGGGCAAGGGAAGCAAAAGCAAACATGAACTATTAGGACTTCATCAAAATAAAAAGCTTCTGCACAGTGAAGGAAATAATCAACAAAACTAAAAGATACCCTACAGAATGGGAGAAGATATTTGCAACATATTGGATAAAGGACTAGTATCCAGAATCTATAAAGAATTCATCAAAATTAATACCCAAAAAATAAATAATCCAGTTAAAAATGAATGGGCAGAAAACATGAACAGATACTTCTCCAAAGAAATGTCCATACAAACGGCCAACGGACACTTGAAAAACTGTTCAGCGTCACTCGGCATCGGGGAAATACAAATCAAAACCACAACAAGATCCCACCTCACAGCAGTCAGAATGACAAAAATGAACAAGTCAGGAAACCACAGATGTTGGCAAGGATGCGGAGAAGGGGGAGCCCTCTTGCCCTGTTGGTGGGAAGGTGAACTGGTGCAGCCACTCTGGAAAAGAGAGTGGAGGGTCCAAGAAGTTAAAAATAGGGCTACCCTACGACCCAGCAATTGCACTACTGGGGATTTATCCCAAAAGATACAAAAAAAGTTATTTGAAGGGGCACACGCACCCCAATGTTTATAGCAGCATTATCAACAATAGCTAAATTATGGAAAGAGCCCAGATGTTCATCCACAGATGAATGGATAAAGAAGATTGGTGTGTATACAATGGAGTATTACTCAGCCATCAAAAGAATGAAATCTTGTCATTTGCAACAACATGGATGGAACTGAAGGGTATTATGCTGACTGAGTAAGCCAGTCAGAGAAAGACAAATTCCTATGATCTCACTCATGTGGAATTTAAGAAACAAAACAGATAAACATCAGGGAAGGGAAGGAAAAATGAAAAAAAGATAAAAACAGAGAGATAGAGGCAAACCATAAGAGATTCTTAACTATAGAGAACAAACGGAGGGTGGCTGGAGGGGGGGGGGTAGGAGGATGGGGTCACTGGGTGGAGTCACTTGTGGAATCACTAAATTCTATTTCTGAAACCAATACTACACTATATGTACTAACTTGAATTAAAAAAAAAAGTCAGCTCCAAGCAGTCTAAGCGAAGAGGATTTTATGGCCTGGCCTGCCCGGTAGTTGAAGGGCAGGCCTCCTTTGAGGCTAGGCTGGGTCCTGGTGCCTGAGCCTTTCAGGATGCTCTACTGCTCTCTCCCTATCTGTGTTATCTTACTTCCCAGCTCATCTTCCACCTGGTGAGCCCTGAACTGTATGATTGCTGCAAGATATGACGCCAAAGTGGAGAAAGTGGTGAAAGCCGGTCCCTCTTTGGTGTTCTAGGGTCACTGGTTTTTATATATCGTCTATCATTGAGAGTTGTTGTCTGCAGAAGGCAGTCCGGTAGGAGCTGTGCAGCCATGGCCAGAAGCAGAACCTCAAAAGGGAGGAATCCAAAAACAATAAAGATCTTGGAAATTGATTTGTTTTCTTTTTCTTTTATTTATTTATGATAGTCACACAGAGAGAGAGAGAGAGAGAGGCAGAGACATAGGCAGAGGGAGAAGCAGGCTCCATGCACCGGGAGCCCGACGTGGGATTCGATCCCGGGTCTCCAGGATCGCGCCCTGGACCAAAGGCAGGCGCTAAACCGCTGCACCACCCAGGGATCCCGATCTTGGAAATTGAAAATGTGATGGAAGAAATAAAAATTTCAGAGGAAGGATAAAAGAGAACATTGAGACCATTTTCCAGAATGTTGAAAAAAAGAGAGAGAAGCAAAATAAGAGACACTAAGAAAATCGTGGAGTAGTTTCAGGAGGCCCAACATCTTATTAACAAAACCCCAGCGGGACACCTGGGTGGCTCAGTGGTTAAGCATCTACCTTCAGCTCAGGATGTGATCCTGGAGACTGGGGATCGAGTCCCACATTGGGCTCCCTGCATGGAGCCTGCTTCTTCCTCTCCCTGTGTCTCTGCCTCTGTGTGTGTGTGTGTCTCTCATGAATAAGTAAAATCTTTAAAAAAAAAAAGAAAACTGGAAGAACTTTTAGGGATGCATTAGTGCTAAATGCAGAGAAAACTAAGCAAGTAAACAAAAAGGCAATTTATAATTCTAGTAAAAACAAAAAGTTGTATGTGAAGGACATATGAACACAGGATACCACATGGTCCAGCCACAGATACTGTTTACTTGGTCATATTGATGTAAAATTGGATATTGATCTAGCTAAAATGCAAATAACTATACTGTGTGTGTGTGTGTATAAGGGAGAGAGAAGTATGTGGAGTAAGTCAATGAAAGAGACCTACATCTTCACCTTCCACCGTGGGAATTGGATTAACGCCTAAACTGAAAAGTCAGGAAGTAGGAATACAAGTATGTTGTTTGCAAATTTGGAGATACATAGCAGAAGAAATACAGAAAAGTGGTGGACTGTGGACCAGGACCTGTCGTTTTCCATGTTAAGTCTCTGACACTTGATCTCATGTGCATCTATGACGGCTGTAACCAAAAACCAAGCACAGGGGGATCCCGGGGTGGCTCGGTGGTTTAGGGCCGCCTTCGGCCCAGGGCGTGATCCTGGAGTCCCGTGTCGGGCTCCCTGCAGGGAGCCTGCTTCTCCCTCTGCCTGTGTCTCTGCCTCTCTCGGTGTCTCTCAGGAATAAATAAATAAAATATTTTTAAAAAGCACAGTTTTAAAAACACAAGGGTGCTTGGGACGGCCTGGCTGGCTCGGTTGGTGGTGCATGCAACTCTTGATCTAAGGGTGGTGAGTTCAAGCTCATGTTGGGTGGAGAGATTACTTAACATAAAACAAAACAAAATGGGGAAAAAAGCCTAACCCTTTAAAATTCTTTTAAATTTATGAAAACTTATTTTTTTTTATTGTGGACCTAAAAAATCAGTACATGAGGACGTTTTGTGAGTCAAAGGAGCCAACCCAATCCAAACAGTGGGTGCACCTCCCAGGTCAAAGACGGAGCGGCTCTGCAGCCCGTGAGCACCGAGAGCCCCCCGCCAAGGCCCGGCTCCGTGGGCGCCTGCTCGCTGCTGCACGCGGGGGCACGGCCATGGGCGTTCCGGGGCAGGAAGGAAACGTTTCCGAAATTAACTCTGAAGTCGGTCTCCGGGTGGGTTTTTGACTGCTTCTACACGTTCGATGGGCGCGTCCCGCGTGTGTATCATGCGGCTGTACCCTCTCTTTAGCACATGGTCTGCTTGATGCCTGCATGTGCGCAGACCCTATTACAGGCGAGCGCTTCGTGCTCGCTTATGTGTGTGTTGCACGTCCATCACGTGTGCGCAGCGCTGACACTGCGAAAGCCAGACGGCGGGCATTGGTGGTTGCCCCTTGGATGCCTCGGTGGGACCTTGAGGGGCTGTGAAGAGCCCTTGGGGTCGCTCCAAAGGGTCATCTCTTGGAGCCTGAAGCTGCCGGCCTGGGATGTCCGCGGTCCGCCCTGACTCTGGGCACTGTCCCCTCAGGATGCAAAGCCAGCCCCGTGTCACCTTCCACCATGCACACCCAGGGATGCGCTCAGCTTTTGTTATTTTTAAAAATATTTTATTTATTTATTCCTGAGAGACACAGAGAGAGGCAGAGACCCAGGCAGAGGGAGAAGCAGGCTCCCTATGGGGAGCCCAACGTGGGACTCGATCCCGGGACCCCGGGGTCTCGCCCTGGGCCGGAGGCAGACCCTCAATGGCTGAGCCCCCCACCCCGTGTCCCGCGCTCAGCCTACTTGAAAGACAGGACGGTTCGTGGATGTGCTATTCTTTCTCGGGGCTTTGTGGGGGCACCAAAGCCTCAGCATGGCCATCTGTCCAGGATCTCGCCCTGGGCCAGGCATTTCTGTTTAGAAGTAAAACACATGCTCCTTGAAGAAACTTGGCAACAGGGAAAGATTGGGGTAAACAAACATAAACACACGCCAGAAACTTCCGGGTGGACGTGGGCTGCTCCTCGGTGTTGCCCGCCTCCCGCCCCCCCCCGCCCCCCCCCGCATGCACACGCACAAATACACACAGGGTTACTCTTTACACAGTTGCAGTAACTCTTCGTATCTCATTTCCCACACGACAAGTTTCATTTCACATCCTTAGTGTGATAACCTGGGGACGCGATCTGGGTTTAGCCTGGGAGTGCAGCTTAGGGGAGCAGCCCCAGGATGGGAGGTGGGGTCACGGAGGCCAGGGGCGAGTCAGCCCTCCCCCCCTCCCCCCCTCCCCCCAGACCAATCGGTTCTGAACCACAGTCCCCGACCCGGTCCCCTGGCTGTGCTGCGCATGAATCGGGCAGCAGGTCGGGCCGCGAGGGACCAGAAGGCCAGAGGCCCCACAGAGGGGGGGGGGGCGGGGCCGATCCAGCCCAGGAGACCCAAGCAGGGTCCGGTCTGTCCACCTCGAAAACTGTGACTGTGCCGGGTGGGAAGTCCTTTCTGTCCCCCAGGAGGGTTCTCTTCTCCAGTGCGTGGGCTTGAGAGTGACCTCGAGGCCAGCTGCACTAAGCTGCCCCGCCCCCCCACAGGCATCGACTACAAGACCACCACCATCCTGCTGGACGGCCGGAGGGTGAAGCTGCAGCTCTGGTGAGTCGAGGCCCCCGGTCCCGGCAGACCCAGGGCCTCCCCGGTACCAGGAGGGTCCACGCTTGTGACGGGGACAGACCTCCGCAGATGTGGGAGGTTGGGAGCAAGTCGCCCTCGCCCAGGTCTGGACGGGCCTCTATCTCCGCCCCCTGCCCCCCACCCCCACCCTGCAGCCCTGGCTCTGAGGTCTGGGTCACACCCGGCCTCTGCTCCTCCAGCTCCGGGTTGGGGGGAGAATCAGGCTTTCCTGCTTTGACCGACCACTGGGTTGGCCGCCCCCCCGCAACCTGCCTGATGACTGTCCCCATGTTACCCCTGCCCCTGGGCCACCTGCATGGCTTTCTGTGCCTGGACAGGCCCAAGCCCCATGAGCTGGACGCCCCTCTGCTGCCATCCGCAGGTGCCCCTGCCGGGGGGGGGTCAGCACCCGGCCCCTTCCCGCTGCCCAGCACCCCAGGATGTTCGGGGTTGTGGGTACAGCCCTCCCTGGTGTCCTCTGGGCTTCCCGCTGCCGTGGGTCCACAAGGTCCAGGCCCTCTCCTCTTGTCACCCGACCCCTGCCTGCTGTGCCCGCCACCCGCCATCCCCGTCCAGGCCTGAGGCCTGCGGGGCCAGGGCTTCTCTCTCCCAGGAGACCATCGGGCCCCACTCTCAGCCCGTCCCTCCCGCACGCCGCCCCAAAGCACCTGCTAGACCTTCCTGTGACTCCCTGTCTCGTGTGAGCGGCGTGTCCTAGCAGGGCCCACCCTCTCAGTCAATGGCGGCATGTGCGCCTCCTCGGCTGCTCTGGCCCCCCGGTTTGCCCTCATGTGCAAGAGCCCCGGTCTCCCTGCAAAGCCAGTGGTTGGCGTCCCAGGCCTGCCTCCTTGCCCTCGACGGCTCCTCACCCGCAGAAATCCTCCGGCGCGGGCCCTGCAGAACCCTGGGCCCGGCCCCCCCCCTCTCAGCTCCTCGAGGACTCAGAAGGCAGGCCCGGGTCACCACTGCCCGGGGCTGGGGGGCGGGGGAGCCGTTCATACTGAGGATGTGCCTGGAGCTGCAGCCCACCCTCGTCCCCGCGTCCCCGTGCAGCACGTTTGCTCGGCTCCGGGGCAGCCGTGATTTCCTCTCACTGGCCTCCACTGTCTTTTGCAGGGACACCTCTGGGCAGGGAAGATTTTGTACCATATTCCGCTCCTACTCCCGGGGCGCACAGGTAACACCCCCAAGCCGGGAGGTCAGCCTCACCGAGTAATGACCCCGCGCGGCTCTCTAGTGGGCGCCTGGAGGGCAGGGTGGCACTGGCCTGGGGACTGGTGCAAGGTCTGCAAGAGGCCCTTCTTCAGCCCAGAGGCGCGCGGTGGTGCCTGCGTGTGCCTGTGGCCGTGCGTGTGCCCGTGTGCACGCTCAGGGGAGCGCTCCGTCCAGAGAGTGGCCCTGCAGTCCCCCACATGCCGCGTCCCTAGAGCGGCTGCTGGACGTGGGGGATGCGGTGCCCGTGCCCACCTCACCTGGACATTTGGGGGTTCATTGACGAGCTCCTGAAATACCACCAGGAATGACAATTTAGCTGCTCTACTTGGTAGATAAGTAAGAATAATAGGTTTTCTGTTAAAATAAGTAAACTGGTAGTTGAGCTGGGTGTGAGCCCGTGACCGAGTCGCCTGCGGCCTGGCCGGCGCGGCCCCGAGCTGTGCCCGCCTGTCCTGCAGGTGAGCCCGGTGCCTCTACCCGCAGGGCGTGATCCTGGTCTATGACATCGCCAACCGCTGGTCCTTTGACGGCATCGACCGGTGGATCAAGGAGATCGATGAGGTAGGACCCGGTGTGGCAGGCGCCGTCCGCGTGGGCACGTGGGGGGCGGGCACGTGGCCCAGACATGAGGCTCCAGCAGCATGCAGACAGTCACCTCCCAGAACAGCATGGGCCCTCATGTGGGGACTCACCCGGCCCGCAGTGTGGACGCTCCCAGGGCCGCCGGACAGCCATGGTGGACGCGGAGGGGTCAGAACCGCCTCGTGGCACGGCTGTCCCGTCACCTGCCCAAACACATTGCCAGAAACAACAGGAATTTATTGTCTCGCAGTTTGGAGGCCAGAAGTCCAAAATCCAGCGTCGGCAGGGCCGGCTCCCTCCCAAGGCCCCAGGGGAGGGTCCTTCCCGCCCCCTGCAGCCTCTGCCGGCACGCGGTGTGCGCCCCGTGAGTCCCGTGTCCCCTCCTCCCCTGACAAGGACACCAATGACTGGCTTTAGGGCCCACCCCCCGACCTTGTCTTCACTAAGCACGTCTGCAAAACCCTGCCTCCGTAGGACACGGTCCGCGGTTCTGGGTGGGCACGAGTCCAGGACGGTGCATTTGCCTGTGCGCCCAGCGGTGCCAGCCAGCACCAGATCTGGCACAGGTAACACGCTTGCCTCTCTCTCACCCCGCAGCATGCCCCCGGGGTCCCTAAAATCCTGGTGGGGAACCGGCTGCACCTGGCCTTCAAGCGGCAGGTCCCCACGGAGCAGGCCCAGGCCTACGCGGAGCGCCTGGGCGTCACGTTCTTCGAGGTCAGCCCCCTGTGCAACTTCAACATCACGGAGTCGTTCACGGAGCTGGCCAGGACCGTGCTGCTGCGGCACGGGATGGACCGGCTCTGGAGGCCCAGCAAGGGTAGGCACCTCCTCCCGCCCCGGGCCGCCTCCCACCGCGTCCACCCTCGGAGTAAATGCGTTTAATCTGAGAGAAATCACTAGAACGTTTCTGTCAGAAAGTTCACGAGAGACATTTCTGTGTGGGCGCAGAGGCGGAGGTGCGTGTGCACAGGTGTTGGGCAGGCGCCCTGCGCCCACGGTTCTGGGAAGAGCACCGCGTCGGGAATGACTCACTTTAACTCATTTTGTTTGCAAAGAGCTTGAGAGACAGAAGAGCATCGAGCGCTGTTGGCAGTCTCTAACCTGAGGCTGGAAACTGCTCAGAGCCTTGGTGTCAATCCACCCAAACGCCTGTGCCGACCCCGTCCACCTTGCGGGGACCCCGCTGGGACAGCCGCCGTGGATTTCCGCCACGGATTTCCTCTGACGCCCCTGTCAGCAGGCGGCTGTCACAGGAAGGAAAGACAATCTAGTCGTAGAGTGGGGCAGCACAGGGTTGAGGGAGCAAAATCCGATTCTTTTAATCAGGGATTCTCGGCCGCAGCCCTGCCTCCAGCTTGGACGGGAGGTTTCCTAGGGTGTCAGTATGTGCACCCCGCCTCCAGCTGTGGATGGACACCCAGTGTCCCGCAGAGTCAAAACCACCCCCAGCTGAGAGCCACGGTGCCGAGAGAGCTCCTGCTGGGCCCCCCGGGCCTGACCTTCGGGGCTAGGAGGTGGCGGCTGTGCCAGGAGGCCCCCCATCCCCATCCTGGGGGGCCTGACCCACGAGGAATGGTGGAGACGAGAGCCAAGCATTGGCTTCCGAGGCGTGCTCTCGAGCCCGCCCCTGTACAGCTGGTCACACGTGGGAGGGCGGTCACCCCTGACACCCTTGGTTTCTCACCCCACGCCGCGGTCGGGCAAGTCCTGGGGGAGGACCTCAGCGGCCGCCGTCTCCCCTCCGGGTCTGCCCACCTTGGGGCCTGGAGGGAAGGCAGCCGGGTCTCCAGGCCCGGCTGCCCGGTGGCCGTGTCCTGAGGGCCGGGAGCGGGCGCGGTGGGCGGAGAGCCCGGCCCAGGGCGTGCGGCAGGGAGGCGGTGAGGTGGCGGGTCCACCCTGGTGTCGCTCTGTGTCAGGCACGTGAACTAAACTCGGTTTCCTTTCCTTCCCCAAGTGCTGAGCCTGCAGGACCTGTGCTGCCGAGCGGTGGTGTCCTGCACACCTGTGCACCTGGTAGACAAGCTCCCGCTGCCCATGGCCCTGAGGGGCCATCTCAAATCCTTCTCCATGGCCAGCGGCCTCAACGCCAGGATGATGCACGGCCGCTCCTACTCCCTCACCGCCAGCTCCACGCACAAGAGGAGCGGCCTCCGCAAGGTGAAGGCTGCCCGGCCGCCGCAGAGCCCGCCCAAGCGCTGCCCCAGGAACAGCTGTAAGGTCTCCTAAAGCAGGAGCACGGACGGGCCTCCAGGAGAGGCTGGGCAGTCCCGTGAGGGACAGGGACAAGGACAGGGTGGCGGGAGCCCGCTCCAGGGCCGGAAACACACCTGCCGATCGCTCCTGCGACCCAGCCGCTCTGAGCGCTGAGGACACAGCTTGACTCCGATGCTTCTCCGTGGACAAGCACGAAGCTCTCGTTTGACACGCGTGTTTGTCCGGGGGCTTGGCTCTTGATGACACCAGCGTGGCCTCCCTCATAGACCTGCTTTGGAGGTGCAGCGGCTCACGCAGTGACTGTGAGGTGCAGCAACTCTGGAAAGCAGCGGGAGAGAGAGATGACCCTCGACCCCACGACCTCACGAGGGCCCTTTGTGAACCTGCAGTTCACACCCACGTGCTCGTTGACGGGCAAGGCGGGAGTCAGAGATCACACTCGGCCGTTCCATCCAGCTCGGGTCTGACACGGATTTGATACAGTTTTTGCTATGTTATTTACCATGTTTGGGGATCAATAAGTGATTTATATGCATATTTTTCTGTAAATCTACATTTTTTTGTACAAGACGTTCCATAGGTTATGAAGGTAAGGGAAGAAAATGCCAAAGATATCTCTAGTTGCGTCGAGCAGCCACACGTAGTCACAATGCATCCAGATCGGCAAGGAAACTACTGTTTGGGCCGTTTCGGTAAGGAATGCAGTGCGCCCTGTTATTGAAGAAAATGTTTCTCGACAATAAAATGCGTACCTGTTTCTTGGTAGGGCTGTCGGCTGGTCCTTTCTGATTCTGATCATATTATTGATCACCCGGGCAGGGTCTCAGCTTCCTGGGGGTACCTGCCTGACATCTCCCTGCAGCAGCGGGAGGTTATTACAGGGAATCAAAAAAAAAAAAAAAAAAGAAAAGAAAGAAAAACTATCAATGAGAAGATGCCCAGGTGTTCTCAGTTTCTATACACAATATACAGATTTTTAGATATTTAAGGGGCCTGAGAATTGGAAGCAACAGCTCTATCTGGAGATGGGCAGGTGAGGCCCAGAGAGGAGAAATGAGCCCGGCCAGTGCTGGTCACTGCTGAGGGCCTAGGGCCAGGCTCCAGGCCACTCCTTAAGATGACTGGTAATGTTCTAGAAGGAATATCCTATAGTTCCCCAAGCCCCTGTGACCTGCGGCTCTTCCGGTGTTTCTGGAGCACACTGGTCCCCAGGGGGACACTAGAAGCTGGCTGAGCCAGTGAGGAGACTCCAGGGCTCTGCCCACACCTGGATCTCAGGCTCCTGCCCCCGGGCATAAGGGTACATTTCCACCATGCTCGGCACTCCCAGGGTGGGGCACTTTGTAATCGTGGCCCCAGGATGGGCCAGGATGGCCTGGGATGGCCCGGGATGGGCCGGGATGGCCCACGATGGCCCACGATGGGCCAGGATGGCCCCAAGATGGCCCACGATGGGCCAGGATGGCCCCAAGATGGCCCAGGATGGCCCCGGGATGGCCTGAGCATGGCCCGGGATGGCCCCCAGGATGGTCCTGGGATGGCCCCAGGATGGGCCGGGATGGCCCCAAGATGGCCCAGGATGGCCCAGGATGGCCCCGCGATGGTCAGGGATGGCCCTAGGATGGCCCTGGGATGGCCTGGGATGGCCCCAGGATAGCCCTGAGGATGGCCCCGAGGATGGCCCCGGGATGGCCCCGGGATGGCCCCAGGATAGCCCTTGAGGATGGCCCCGGGATGGCCCCAGGATGGCCCCAGGATGGCCCTGGGATGGCCTGGGATGGCCCCAGGATAGCCCTGAGGATGGCCTGAGGATGGCCTGAGGATGGCCCTGGGATGGCCCTGAGAATGGCCCCGGGATGGCCTGAGGATGGCCCCGGGATGGCCCCAAGGATGGCCCCGGGATGGCTCCAAGGATGGCCCCAGGAAGGCCCTGGGATGGTCCAGGATGGCCCAGAGGATGGCCCCAGGATGGTCCCGGGATGGCCCCGAGGATGGCCCCAGGATGGTCCCGGGAGGTCTGGGATGGCCCAGAGGATGGCCCCGGGATGGCCTGAGGATGGCCCTGGGATGGCCCAGGATGGGCCAGGATGGCCCCAAGGATGGCCCCAGGATGGCCCCGGGATGGCCTGAGGATGGCCCGGGATGGGCCAGGATGGCCCCAAGATGGCCCAGGATGGCCCTGGGATGGCCCGAGGATGCTCCTGCAAGTCATACTTCACAGTATAAAGTGCTCTTAGCAAGTGGAAGGTATGGAAGTAAAGCGTGCATGTTTTGGTGGTGAATGTACTACAATATGTAAAGTGAACCCTGGAAAAACTGCCCCCCACACTGTTTCTTCCCTGGCCCACCCCGCTGGCAAACCCACCCAGAGTGGAATCAGGAATATCTGATTGTGCCCCAGATGTTTGTAATTCTCTTCTTAAGCATCTAGATTCAAAACATCATGGACAAGTGCATCTTCCGTCGCCCTGTGAAGGTCACGGCCCCACGCAGCAGCCTCCGGGACAGAGAACTCACGTCGGTGAGGGGCTGCGCAAGCGGACCCTGACCCGGGAGAAAGGGTCACGTGAGGCTCCGTGGCATCGGCCTGCCCAGGAGCGGCAGGTGGAGCAGCTGCCCTCTCTGGAGAGCCTCCTCATCGAGGCAAGTGCTGGGGGGCAAGGGAGGTGGTCCAGCCGCAGGGGATCCCCACGGACAGACGGACGGACAGACACAGGAGGGCCCAGCCAGGAGGGCTGGCGCCCGGCCGGGGGTGTGCTCGCTGCCCTGAGCTACCAGAGGCTGTTGGCCAGACGGAGGGACATGGTGGGGACGGCGGCACACGGCTGCCAGGGACGGGCCCGCGGTGGCACCGGGGCGGCTGGAGCGGGGGCTGAGCCGCGTCCTAGGCAGGGCTCGCCATCCTCGCCCCCGACCCGCGGCGGGGTCTGCTGGGTCTGCTCGGCGCTCCCGCTCTGCTGGGCCACTGAGGTCGCGGCCGCTTTCTCTCATCTCTGGGTCCTCTCACCCTTTCTTCCCACCGGAGCCCGCCGCTGAGCCGAGCCTGCGAGGCCGGCTTCCCACCGTGCTCCTCGCTGCGGCTCCCTCCCGCCCCATCCTGGCCTGAGTGTCTGGGGCAGGAGGGGGAAGGCGGTAAGGGAGCCGAGCCCGGGAGCGGGGCGCCCCCAGCTCCCCAGACCCCGGGCGATTGTGAGCCGCCTGTGGACGAGCGCGTGTTTGGAAGGTGGGAGAACGGGCCCAGGTCAAGGCGGCATCGGCGCAGGACGGGCCGACCCGGGCACTGCCCGCTTCCCGGCCCCACGGGCTCTCCCCTCCGGGGCCGCGGTCAGGTGCGGGCGTGGGCCCGAGTGCCAGCCTCTCGGGCAGGCTTCCCGCTCCGACTCTGTGGGGAGCGCCTCACGGGGCCACCGCGTGCTCTGCGGGCTTGATGCCGCCCCGAAATTGGGCCACTGCTTCACACTCCGCTTCCGAAATGGGGATGATGCGTGGCGGCTTTTTGGGAGGCTCTCTATCCATTTTACTCATGAAATAAATCACGTGAAGCCGCCTTAGAACCTTGCCTCCAAAGCCGTCTGCACACTGCATGTCTCCCACGGCTGCTCTGCTGGGGCACCTGTGCTGCCCGACAGCCAGGCCTGGTTCCTTCTGGAAGCTCCTGGAGACAGTTCGGGGCTGCTCCAGCTCCCTGGCTCCTGGCTGTCCCCAATCTCTGCCTCTGCGGTGACTGTGACACTCCTTAAAATGTCGTTACCTTCAGGGCCCACCTGGACAATCCAGGACAGTCTCTTCTGCCCCGGAAGGAGCCACATATACAGGGTACAGGGGTGGGGATGCGGACATCGTCATCACTCAGCTGACCACGTGTGCCCCCGGCTGTGGCCGATCCGGGTCTTGCCCCCAGGAGTACCGCCATCCCCGATTCTGTGTACACCACACCCTTTGCCCTCTTTCTGCGACCATCCCCGTGCATACCTGCCCCCGAACAGCCGTGCTCCGTTTGCCGTTTTGAGCTTCGTGTAAACCGCTTCACACCAGAGGTGTGCTTCTGCAACCTGGGTCTGATGCTCAACGTTGTTTGGAGACTCATCACCCGGACACAAGTGGCTCAGTCGGTCCCATTCGTGCCTCTGCACCACCTTGCTTCCCCACAGGCGGCTTTGCGCAGCATTTCCACCCATTTTGGAAAACCCTTAATAACCCATCATAGCCCCAGACACCTCGCAGAGTACCCGCCCCCCCACCATGGAGACCCTCCTCGGCTCACGGGGACACACAGGGTATCCTGAGGCTCCGTGAAGCATTTCTGTGGCCTATGTTGTTAAAACATTAGATGTCATTTTCCTCCTAGAGATAGAGAGCTGGGCTTTGGGAAGCAACACAACACTTCCCTATGTCCTCCATCTCCGTCCAGCCCCGGTGTGCGTCCCAGAGGTAAGAATGTTCCCCTGCCCCATTAGGAGAGGGAATCAGTGAGGAGCCTGGCCCTCATTTCCAGCCACTGCTCCCATCTTTGGCCTGAAGGCTTGTGAGCTACCAGTGGGCCATGCTGGTGTCCTGGGGTTGCCTCAAGCAGATGGCTCAACAAGGGACACCCATGTCCCCACAGCCTGGGGGCCCCAAGGGGAACCCCCTCCAGCTCCTGGGGGCGACGGCCGTGCTCAGCATGTGCTGGCTGTGGCTGCACGGCAGCAGCGTCAGCCTTCCCCTCAGGTGGCCATCCCCTCTATCATCTCGCCTTTTCTTCTCCACCAAGGACAACACTCGTCATGGACTTCAGGCTGCCCTAAATCCAGGGTGATCTCATCTTGGGATCCTTAATTACACCTGCAAAGAATCTCCAAACAGGGTCACAGTTACAGGTTCTGGGCGGGAGTATGTCTGGGGGCCACCACTCAACCTATTCCAGAGGGAGGTACAGCTTTGAGTGCCCGGTTAAGTCACAGAGGCTGCGGTGAGGGGCACGGCCACCAGCCCCCTCCCCAGCCGCCTGCTGCCGGTCACAGAAAGACACGGAGGGAGGTGTGGACCGCAGGGGGCCCCAGACCAAGGGAAGGGCAGGGTCTCTGCGAGTGCCTGCCTGGAGCAGCCACAGCCAGCTGGGCGGCCTCTGGCAGCAGGGTTGAGTCTGGGGCTGCGGGCCGAGCGAGGTGAGACCCTGCCCGGGGCCCTAATGACAGGCCCCCCTCCCGGGGAATGAGGCACTGACTGCCCGGGCCGAGGGTCCCCTGCTCCCTGCACGCCCACAGGGTCCCTTGAGGGGGGTCCGTGCTCCGGGAGGGGCTGTGGCCGCAGGGGCTCGGGCCCGCGGGGTTTCTGTAGGGGCCTCCATCTTCCACCTACTTCCACTTCCCCCGCGTCTCTATCTTTGTGTACGTTTTACTGCTGTTGATCGCAAAACCGTATAATGTATTGTTATCGTTATTTTTAAAGTTTTGTTTATTTATCCATAAGAGACCCAGAGAGAGAGACAGAGGCAGAGACACAGGCAGGGGGAGGAGCAGGCTCCACGCAGGGAGCCCGACGCGATGCGGGACTCGATCCCGGGACCTGGGATCACGCCCTGGGCTGCAGGCGGCGCTGAACCGCTGAGCCACCAGGGCTGCCCTGTATTGTTATTATTTTCACTGTTTTCAACCAATAAGAAGTCTCTTACACTTAATTTATATGGTTCCCGGGGAGGAGCCTCTCCCTGTGTTTGGGGCTCTGGGCCCGGCTGCTCGCGAGGGGCGCGGTGGGGCGCGGGCGCCGCTGGGGGCCGCACCGCCGTCCCGCGTGGGCTGCCCTCGGGACCCCCCGCCCCAGGCCCCGCCCCTCCGCGCAGGCCCCGCCCCCGCCGCGGCCCCGCCCCGCGCACGTGACATTCTCGGCGCTCCCCCGCCGCCCTGGCCGGGCCCGGGTGGATGCGCTCGGCGCTCCGCGGCTTCCTGGCTGCGCGCGCACGCACGTCCGCCCCTCGCTTCCGGCGCGGCGGCCTCCGCCGGACAGACGGGACCGGGCGCCCGGCCTCCCCGAGGGCATGCGGCGCTGAGGGGCGGCGGACCCTCCGCGGCGGCGCCATGAACCTCCTGCCGTGTAACCCGCACGGCAACGGGCTGCTCTACGCCGGCTTCAACCAGGACCACGGTGAGGGCGCCCCTGCGCGCGCCCGAGCCCCGACCCGGGCTCTTCCGGAGCCTCAGCCCCCGCCCGGCCCGGCCCGGCCGCTCCCTCGGTGCCCCCCGACCCCGGCCGGGCCCGCCCCCGCCCCCGCCCCTGACCCGGACGCCCCCGCCCCCGGCCGGCCCCTCCCCCGACGCCCCCCGGCCCGACCCGGCCGCACCCCGGACGCCCCCCGACCCCGGCCGGCCCCTTCCCCGACGCCCCCCGACCCGACCCGAGTCCTCCCCGACCCCGGCCGGGCCCGCCCCCGACGCCCCGGACCCCGACCCGAGTCCTCCCCCGACCCGACCCGGACGCCCCCGACCGGCCCCTCCCCCGACGCCCCCCGACCCGGCCCGGCCGCTCCTCGGACTCCCGGCCGCCCCCCGCCCCGCCCCCCGGCGCCGCCCCCACTCCGGGCGGGCCCGCGCTCCTTCCGGGAGCCGCACCCTCCGGGGCAGCCCGGCCCGAGGCTCGCCCCCCGCCGCGTGTACCGGGTCGGCCGGGAGGCTCCGCTCTCGGGGGCTCGGCTCCACCGCGTCGGAGACGGCCCGAGGCGGCCCGGCCGCTGTAGCCCCCGGCGCTGGCGGCGTCCTGAGCGGCCCCGAGCCCCGCCAGCGTTTCTTCTCTTGCTCCGTGAAGTCAGCGGCGCCAAGGGCCGCCCCGTTGAGGGCTCCTCCGGGAAGGGCTTGCAGCCGCCGGGGTCCCCGGGTGATGTAAGCGGAAGGCCCGCGGGGGGCGGCGGCGGCTCGGGAGCTTCACGGCGTTTGCGGAGCTGACGGTGAACGGCGTCGCGGGCTGCCTGCGGGGGCGGCCAAACCTGCCTCCGGGCGCTGATCGCGGGGCCCCGCCGGGCTGGGGGCCTGGGGAGGTGACGGGCGGGGCGGGGCGGGGCGGGGCGGGGCGGACCACGTCGGCAGTTCTGGCGGGGCCGGGCCGCCGGGACCGTGGGGACACGTACTTACCAGGGCAGTAGGAGTTGGGGCCAGATGTTGGCCGTCGGGCGGTGACGTGGCTGAACGTGTTGGGGTCTGGCATGCAGAGGAGGGCCTGGCAATAAGAGATCCCTTTAAGGAATTAACGGCGGCGTAACAAATCCTTAAAAAGTAGGTGTGCAGGGCGCAGGGGGCCCAGTCGGTGAAGTGTCTGCCTTCAGCTCAGGTCACGATCCCACGGCCCTGGGATTGAGTCATGCACCTGGCGCCCTGCTCGGTGGGGAGTCTGCTTCTGCCTCCGTCCCACACCTCTCATGGATAAATAACATCTTTAAAAAAAATAAAATGGAAAGAGATGGCAGCCAAGTAGCAAAGGAGAGAAGTAACTATAAAAACTGGTGATACCTTTTGTGTTTACAAAAGTGAACATCTGGGCCCCCGGGTGGCTCGGGTGGAGCGTCTGCCTCCAGCTCAGGCGTGACCCCGGGGACCCGGGATCGAGTCCCACGTCGGGCTTCCCGCAGGGAGCCAGCTTCTCCCTCTGCCTGCGTCTCTGCCTCTCTCAGGAATAAATAAATAAAATCTAAAGAAAAAAGTTCAGTGACTTGAAGTCATTGAATGCAAGACAATCATTCTTAGACCTGCCTTGATCCTGAGGGAGGAATCTTCAAATTAAATTTCAGTATAGTAATCAAGGCTTGTAATGATGTGGATTAAGAAACCAGTGAAGTTTACGGTATTTTTACAAAGGTTCATCAAAGGTTGTTTTCATTTTTTTTTATTTTATTTTATGATAGTCACAGAGAGAGAGAGGCAGAGACATAGGCAGAGGGAGAAGCAGGCTCCATGCACCGGGAGCACGACACGGGATTCAATCCCGGGTCTCCAGGATCACGCCCTGGGCCAAAGGCAGGGGCCAAACCGCTGCGCCACCCAGGGATCCCAAAGGTTGTTTTTAAAATACAGCTGTATGGGGCGCCTGGGCGGCTTGGTCGGTCGGGCCTGTGACTCTTGGCTTGGGCTCACATAGGGGTCTCAGGTCGTGAGATCCACTGAAGCCTGCTTGGAATTCTTCTCTCTCAAAAAATAAATAAAATACAGCTGTGGCTCTTAAAAGGCTATATTTCAATTGTCTGAGAAATACCTTTCTGTAAGCCTAGCTCATTTCATTGTAACAAATTGTAAAGTTAATGTTTTTGAAGGAAAAAATATGCTTTTATACTTAACCTTCTGGTTACCCTTGGGTCAATTCTCTATTCAATTTATGGTAGACAGTTGAATTTATTATATTTTGTTTTTACACATACGACTTTTAATTTCTACTCATTTTTTAGATTTGAGAGACAAAGTGTGTGTGAGAGAGTGTGTGCGTGTGCACACCAGGAGGGGGCCACAGAGGGCGAGGGAGAACCCCAAGCCAGCTCCCTGCTGAGCAGGGATCCCTGTGGACAGGGAGCTTGATCTCATAACCTTGAGACCATGACCTAAGCTGAAACCAGGAGTCAAATGCTTAACCGACTGAGCCACCCAGGCACCCCTCTACTCAGCATTTTTAATGCTCGTTGCAACTTTTGGCTTGAAATTGCTTTTTTAAAGTTTTTTAGTTGGAATATAGTTGACACATAGCATTACATTCATTTCAGGTATACAAGAAATCGTTTTTGAAAAACCTCGCTCATAATTCTTGACATTTAAACTTTTATCTTCTAGAGAAAATTTGCATGATGGTCTTCAAGACTCTTATAAGTGTTGACATGTACATTTGTATAATTTGGCTCCCAATGTTCTTTCTAGTCCCTTGGGAAACTCAAATTTGAGTGTGTACCCTTTCTCCATATACTTGCTTATCGCCCCTGGATCAAGACCTGAGGCCACAGATTGCTATCCTTGGCCTGCTTCACTGTAGTTCCTGGGAGGGGGTGGTGGGCGGTGGGGGCTGGAGCAGGGGGTGGTGTAGTCGTGGTGTATTTGCATGTGGGCTCTGTGAGGAGCCCGACAGGCACACCTCAGAGATACTGCAGGTTTGCTTCCAGACCACTGCAGTAAGGGGCTATCACAGGACATTCAGATGAATATCTTGATTTCCCAGTGCATGTGCAAGTTACGTTTACCCTATGCCATAGTCTGTTAAGTGGGCAGTGGCATTACGTGTAGAGAGAAATGTAGGGCAGCCTGGGTGGCTCAGCGGTTTAGCGCCGCCTTCAGCCCAGGGCGCGATCCTGGAGACCTGGGATCGGGTCCCGCATCGGGCTCCCTGCATGGAGCCTGCTTCTCCCTCTGCCTGTGTCTCTGCCTCTCTCTCTGTGTCTCTCATGGATAAATACATAAAATCTTAAAAAAAAAAAAAAGAAAAATGTATATATATACCTTAGTTTTTTAAAGATTTTATTTATTTGGGACACCTGGGGGGCTCAGTGGTGGAACATCTGCCTTTGGCTCAGGGCGTGACCCTGGGGTCCCAGGATTGAGTCCCACATTGGAGAGAGCCTGCATGGAGCCTGCTCCTCCCTCTGCCTGTGTCTCTCCCTCTCTCTGTGTTTCTCACGGATGAATAAATCTTTAAAAATAAGAAAGATTTTATTTATTTGAAGGAGAGATCACAAGCAGGGGGAGCGGCAGAAGGAGAGGGAGAAGCCGATCCCCCCTGAGCAAGAAGCTTGACTCGATATGGGGCTGGGGCTCTGGCTCTATCCCAGGACCCTGATACTGGGATGCCAGGATCATGATCTGAGCTGAAGGCAGATGCTGGGGGTTGCAGATGCTGGGTGACCCAACCCCTGCACATAACTTAATTAAAAATACTTCATTGCTGGCGCGCCTGGTGGCTCAGCCAGTTGTGCACCTGCCTTGGGCTCAGGTCATGGTCTCAGGGTCCTGGGATCGAGCCCCGCATCGGGCGCCCTGCTCAGGGGGAGCCTGCTCCTCCCTCCCTCTCCCTGCTGCTCCCCCTGCTGTGCTCTGTCTCTCACTCTGTCAGATGAGTAGGTAGGGTCTTAAAACTATTTCATCGCTAGAAGAATACTAGCCATCATCTGCATCTCCATCGTAATCACTGATCACCAATCCTTGTGACAGAGCTAATAGTGGAAATGCTTGCCATCTTACTAGAATTACCAGAACGCGACACAGAGACCTGAGCGAGCAGGTGCTGTGGGCGAGGGTGCTGATAGACGTAGTGGAGGCAGCGCTGCCAAACCTTCAGTTAGGAAGACGCCGGGATCTGGGAAGCAGAATGACACAAGGTGTGCCTGTCTGTGGGGCAAGCTCTGCCGTGATTCTGGCTAACCCAGGGCTCCGTGGGGTCCCCAGCTTTGGGTGGGGCTTCCTCTGTGGGAAAAGGTTGGGTAAAGACAGCAAGGATGATGCCCAGCCTCTCTAGAGGGCGGTCGCCAACCTTGGATGTTTCTAATACCTTTCCTTCTACCTTTTATGGAAGTAGGCATTCTTGACAGCACACATGCCCTAAGTGTTGAGCTTGGCGAGTCTGCCAACCTGAAATCACCTTCCAGCAGCGGTCAGGTTAAGGAACCGAACCCACCTGGCCATCCTGTGCTCCGTCCAGTCACCGCCCCACTGCCGTCTCACAGTGGCGTGCATTAGTTTTGCTTGTCTCTATTCTTGTTTCTGACTTTTTTCTTCAACATCACATTTGCAACACATTTTCCATACTGCTGAGGATCATTGTAGATCAATCTACCATTGTAGGGTGGGGGGGCATTTGGGTGGGTTCCCAGTTTTTGGCTATTAGGACGTACTAGTGCAGCTGTGAACATTCTTTTTTTTTTTTTTAATTTTTTTTTTAAATTTTTATTTATTTATTTATTTATGATAGTCACAGAGAGAGAGAGAGAGGGGCAGAGACACAGGCAGAGGGAGAAGCAGGCTCCATGCACCGGGAGCCCGACGTGGGATTCGATCCTGGGTCTCCAGGATCGCGCCCTGGGCCAAAGGCAGGCGCCAAATCGCTGCGCCACCCAGGGATCCCAGCTGTGAACATTCTTATGCACGCCTTGGACGAACATGCCTTGTCACTTCTGCAGGGCATATGCACGTCGGGGTGGAGTTGACCGCTGTAGTACCTCGCGCACACAGTGTCCCAGAGCTGTGGTAGTGGTTTACAGTCCACCAGTGGGTTGAGAGGTCCCAGACCTCTAAATGTACTGTATATTTGTCATGTTTACCATCTTGGCGACGTTAATTGGACCATTAACAACCTGGTGTGTAACTGTGACGGATTTAAAGCTTAGGCTTGTTGACAGGTAGGAGGAGGTCGTGGGAGGCCTCAGGCCACCTGAAAGGCCGTACTGCAGCAGCCCTTTCCTCCCCTGCCCCGGTTTGCTGTGTCCACACTTGCTAGGATTGCTGGCTCGCAGCTGTCCTCTGGGAGGCCTGGGCTTTCCTGTTCTGTCATTGCCTTTCCAGATCTTGGTGTATGACACACAGCACTGGAGAGACATGTTCGGAGTGGGAAAGCCAGTGGTGAGTGTTAGCTGGAGGCAGGTGTTAAGGGAAGCGTGTGGCGGTGGAAGGGCTTGTGGAGGTAGCTGGTGAGCCCCTCCTGGAATTAGTGTTTGGGCAGAGCTGGTCTTCAGGAATGCCAGAGAAAGACCCTGCAGGAGGAAGCTGGAGTGATTCCAAAGGCTCTTTTTCAAGTTAGATGACCGAAAGTGTTGTGCTAGGTTATGCACGTCATGTGATAGCAGCCCTGGGAGGGTAGTTGTGGCGAGAGCAGACCATGTCCATGTGGTCAGAGCATCTGGAAGGGGCTTAGGAAAGGCAGCTTTCTCCAGTCCCCTTGTTTTTGCTATTTCGGGCCTGGGGTCCTTAGCTGAGATCTCACTGCAGTGATTAATGTGTCTCTCTCACACTTTAGGATGCTTTGCATGTGGGATGGAAAACGGATTCCGAGTCTATAACACCGATCCGCTTAAAGAAAAAGAGAAACAAGGTAAGAATAGGTGACATTTCATGGTGTCTCCCTTTTTGCAGCCCTCAAAGAATCTGCATTTTATCCCATGTTTGGCAGAGCGGAGGGGTGGGTGGGGTGCTGGTTTTGAGAATTAAATAAGAGGTTCATGGCCCTCTGCCCCCCTGGACGGGGTGGGGGTGCAGGGGTGGTCCAGATGGCACGGCCCAACTCTGATTGCTCTGGGAGGTGTGAACTTTGAAGCGTCGTGTGTGTTTGCCCCGTCTTCAGGTCTTGCTGGTTGCAGTGGGAGAACACGGTGTAGTTGTTGCGGGCCATTCTCTCTCTCCCTGCTGAACAGGAGGGCGTAGAGAACTCAAGTAATGGGTTTAATAGAGTATATGGGACTCTTGACCCTTGATAAATGACTGCTTAGAAAATATTATTTGTAATAGTGTTTTTAATTTTTTTTTTAATATTTTATTCATTTATTCATGAGACACAGAGAGAGAGAGAGAGGCAGAGACACAGGCAGAAGGAGAAGCAGGCTCCTTGCAGGGAGCCCGATGCAGGACTGGATCCCAGGACCCTGGGGTCACGTCCTGGGCCAAAGGCAGATGCTCAGCCGCTGAGCCACCTGGGCTGCCCTGTAGCCATAAATTATAGTGGCTTCTGTTTACATATTTCAGTGTTTTAAGTTATGTTTTTGTGGAATACAAGTTTTCAAAAGCTTCTTAGGTGGAGTCAGGACTTCTGTATACTAATATAATGGTGGACTTTTTTTGCCATTTGACAGGAAAAAGTGGTAAATTTTACAGGTAGAATTTTTCCAATTTATTTTTCTCCTAATATGCTTTTCTTAAGCTTTTGGTGTCTCCTACACTTTACTTGATTGGAGAATCAAGCTTTGTCAACAGATGAACAAATCTCAGATCAATCAAAGAAAATGAGAAACATCCTTTTTCTTTCTACAGTTGTGGTTTGTTTTCATTTTAATTCAGTGCACAAGTTATATTTTCTGAGTGGAACTGTTTCTTGTCTGTAGGAGGTAGTTACTACATCCACTAAACAGCCCCCTTTCATTATCATAACTAATAATCCAGCTTCAGGGATTTTCAGAAATCTTTCTGACCGTGGCCATGGCTTGTAAAACAGTAGTGCTTTCCACCTAGGACTTGACTTTGTGGGCTCAGCTGTACAACTTCCATTATCAGAGAAAGACGGCGCAGGGACTAGTTCAGGGCTCAGGTTCTAGGCCCACACTGTTGAGCGGAATCTGGCTCTATCCCTTACCAGGCTGCTGTGTGACCTGGGGCGGCAAGTTCCTCACCTCCCCTGGGCCCCGCCTTGTGGGAAATGAAGGTGATAACTGTCTACCTCCCAAGATTAGTGTGACGATCAATGAATTAGGATGCTCAAAACAGGTAGATTAGTGCCTGGCACGCTCTTAGGTGCTGTGTAAGCTCGTGCCTTCCTGCTCTGTCAGCGGCCCTGCGCTCTTACAGGGCACGGGTCATGGTGGGAGTCTCCTATCAGTCTTCTGAGTATCTGACTTTTATTTTTTGGTTGCTTAGTGAATTAAGACAACTCTGCTTTATATAGATAAATAGTTACAAAATACTTTGAAACAATTTGACTTGTAAATTCCAGGATACTTTTTACTTAAAGTGCTCTAGAAGTTTAGGAGTTACAGGCTTAGTTTTAGGTTGAATCATTAGCAGTATATTGATAGCTATTTCCTAATTACTGAAATGTTTATAACAAATTCAGGATTTTTTTCTAAAAATACATTAGTCAAGAAGCTTTAAAAGTCTGAGTTCCAGGGCAGCCTAGGTGGCTCAGCGGTTTAGCGCCACCTTCAGCCCAGGGCGTGATCCTGAAGACCCGGGATCGAGTCCCGCATCGGGCTCCCTGCATGGAGCCTGCTTCTCCCTCTGCCTGTGTCTCTGCCTCTCTCATGAATAAATTTAAAAAAATCATAAAAAAAAAAAAAAATTTCCAGAAACGTTTGCCATTGTTACACTGAGGGCAAGTACTGTCCTCCTGCTGCTCAGCTGAACTGTGTCTGTGTCTGGAGCAGGCTTTCCCTCAGCTTAGCTGGAGTGAGTTTGAAAAGGATCCTGGTGGGGCCATGCTGTGCTTTTTGATGGTGTATTTGGAGAAGTCCATGCCTCTGCACTGTACTTGGTCTGCTGTTACATTTCTGGCAACTTACAACTGGATGCAAAACAGGCTGGACCTTGTTCCTGTTTTATCTCTGCGCTTTGTGTTTCCTAAATGAGGAGGAAGGAAGTGTGCCTGCATTTCAGCAATCACCCCCAGATCTGGGCTGTCGGCCCTGTTCTCTCCAGTGTGACTGTGGCACTGAGTAGATGTGATTGGCCGTGAACTGCCTCTTGCAGTTGTGCCCGCCGCTGGCAGGGACTGGGAGCTATTGGAGCTGTTGGACCCTCCTAAGCATTGAGGGTACTGGGTCTTATTCACACCTGAAGCGGTTGCAGCTCTGCTCCGCTCCAGGAAAGCCGTGGAGACCCAGGGAGGACTGCCTGGTGTTCACGGTGATGCTGTGGGGCCCGAGTGTAGGACTCTGATTCACATCTGAGCATACACAAGACGGAAGGTTCAGGAATGATGCATTTGGATAGAATAATACCCAGTGATTATAGAAGTTAAGGAGTATTCTTTTTTTTAAAAAAAAAAAAAAGATTTTATTTATTCATTCATGATAGAGAGAGAGCAAGGCAGAGACACAGGCAGAGGGAGAAGCAGGCTCCATGCCGGGAGCCCGACGCGGGACTCGATCCCGGGACTCCAGGATCACGCCCTGGGCCAAAGGCAGGCGCTAAACCACTGAGCCACCCAGGGATCCCCAATACGGAGTACTCGTTAAAAGTTAATTTCACTTTTTCATTTAGAAACAGCTCTTTTGTGGTGCACAGGTGATTAGAGCCTGCGTAGCCTACGCTCAGTGAGCGTACACAGCCTGCAAGGCGGGCAGAGGGGTTCGGAGGTGTTCCCGTTTTCCGAGTCCCTCACTTGTCCCTCCATGTGACCCGTGCTCACCATGGGCTGTCGGCAGCCATATGTGGGGAAGTAGCAAGGACACCGCTAGAAAGCACAGCATGTGACAGGCCGTGCTCAGGTGAGGCCCGCCTGTTGCTGAGCCCGCGGGTGGTGACCGGTGCCTTCCCTTGTCGAGTGCTGCCCTGGTGCAGAGGACAGTGACGAACAAAATGGGCAGGGTCCTTGGTGACACACCCAAGTAAGTATCTAGAAATAAAAGGTGACCTGTCGTGCACAATTCCTGACGTCACCCAGTCCAGCAGCCTACCTGAGGTGACTGTGTGCTGGGGCCTTAATCCTCGTTTGTCTGACGTCCCAGAGGTTCACCTGGACTTCGTGCTCGTGCGCTCACCCGGTGTGTCCGAGATGAAGGGACCAGAGAGCAATGAGAGAAGCCTGCAAGGTGGGGGACATGAGCTGTCGCAAGGGGTGGCGGTAGCGCGTCAGCGTGCAGCCGTGCGGAGGCTGCCGAGAAGCGGGCCATGGCATGGCCTGTTTCACGGCCATTTTTATTTTTAATTTTTTAAAGATTTTATTTATTCATGAGAGACAGAGTCAGGGACCCAGGCAGAGGGAGAGGCAGGCTCCCTGCGCGGAGCCCGATGCGGGACTCGTCCTGGGCCCCTGGGTCACGACCTGGGCCCAAGGCGGCCACTCCAGCCCCGGGCGCCCCGTGTTTCGTGGCCTCAATGGTACAGTTCAAGTTGGTAGAATCTTTTTGTAGGGTGATTTGGCAAAATGTGTTCACTACAGACACACATACTGTTGAATTCATCAATTATACCCAAAGGATTTTATCTGAGAGAAAAAAATTGGAAGTTACTAGATGTTTGTATAAAGATATTATTGTTGATCCCGAACAACACAGGAATTAGGGGCAGCCCGGGTGGCTCAAGTGGTTTAGCGCCACCTTCGGCCCAGGGCCTGATCCTGGAGACCCTGGATCGAGTCCCACGTCGGGCTCCTTGCATGGCGCCTGCTTCTCCCTCTGCTTGTGTCTCTGTTTCTCTCTCCTCTCTGTGTATTCTCAGAGATAAATAAATAAAATCTTTAAAAAAAAAAAAAAAGAAAATCCATGTGTGACATTTTTTTTTTTTTTGAAGATTTATTTCTGAGAGAGAGAGAGAGAGCTGGAGAGAGAGCACGCGCATGAGCAGGGGGAGGGAGAGATGGAGCCAGAGAAGCAGACTCTGCTGAACAGGGAGCCTGACATGGGACTTGATCCCAGGACCCCAAGATCATGACCTGAGCCGAAGCCAGATGCCCAACTACTGAGCCCCCCAGGCGCCCCCATGTATGACTTTTGGGTTCCCCAAAACTTTTTTTTTTTTTTGGGTTCCCCAAAACTTAACCACTTATAGTATACTGTTGACCAGAAGCTTTTTATCAGTAGCAGTCAGTTAACATGTGTTTTGTTTTTTATACGTATTATATACCGTATTCATACAATGAAGTAAGCTCAGGAGAAGGAAACAATATTAAAATCATAAGAGAAAAAAAATCATAAGAGAAAACACATTTACAGTATCAAACTGTGTTTATTCAAAAAAAAGTCTGCTATAATTTGACCTGTGCAGTTCACTCCCGTGTCACTCAGGGTCAAGTGGATTGTCAGTCCTTTCTAGCGTTTCTACTAGGCCGTGAATTTTGCATTTCTCACTGAGTGAGCTGATGAACTTTGGAATCATCTTGAATAATCGTGACTGATCTGTTAATTTCTGACTTTCAGAGGTTTTGCTTCCTCTCTTGCCCTTTGCCGTGCCCTCCCTGTGCCAGGAGCTCTGGTCATTTCTCCCCAGAGCTGAGGAGAGCAGCGTGGGCTGGTCCTCCTCTGCCACAGAAACCTTCCAGAGTGGGGTTTGTCTCTCTGAACCCTAAACTTCTCACCGGGTTCCTGTTGCCTTCCCTGAGCAAGGGTTGTTGGTCTTCCTTTTGTCGTGGAGGACATCTAAAGATCTGCCGATGTTTTCTTCTTAACGTAATTCATGAATACTTTTTGAGCATTTCAGACCAGTGAAAGGTGTTTTAAATGATAAACTCAAAAAAAAAAAAAAAGTTATAAACCCTGCTTTTACATTGAAGCATTTTTTTTTTTTAAGAATTTATTTATTTATTGATGAGAGCGAGAGAGAGAGGCAGAGACACAGGCAGAGGGAGAAGCAGGCTCCATGCAGGGAGCCCGACACGGGACTCGATCCCAGGACTCCAGGATCGCGCCCTGGGCTGCAGGCGGCGCTAAACCGCTGAGCCCCCCGGGCTGCCCTGGTCCATTGGCTTCTTAGGGTGCTGTGGGCTTCACATTTATACCTGGAAACACGGCTCATGAGGATGGGCTGCTAAGGGAAGTGCAAGCCCACAACTCTTTGTCTTGCCCGGCCACCCAGCAGTGTCCTTGCTGATGGTAGTCAGGTATAGATGGCTGATAAAGTCAAATGCTGAGTGTTACATTTCTCATTTTTTCCTGTATTTGAATTGTAAAATACACATACTAACTTTTTTTTTCAATATCATTTCAGAATTTCTGGAAGGAGGAGTTGGCCATGTTGAAATGTTATTTCGCTGCAACTATTTAGCTTTAGTTGGTGGTGGGAAAAAGCCGAAATACCCCCCCAACAAAGGTAAAGTGACAGTGTGCTTAATGATCATGCCTCATGTGTTGTAATGTCTGGAACTTTTTAGAGCATCTTGGGGTTTGCAGCTCCATTTGCTCTTCCCTGGTAGCCCTGTGGAGTGTGAAGGACTAGTCACCAACAGGAGGCATCTGGAGAGAGAGGCTTGATTCTGCTGTTCCCGGGAGTGTGTATGGCAAGGGTCACTTGCTTCTATTGACGTAAAGCACGTGCTTTTCAGTGAATGTTGGCCAAATAGGGGGCACGCCGTGCCTGTGGACCCGGTTTTGTTTTAAGTATTCAACTGTGGGTTGGTATCATAAATGTTAAGGGGTTTGTTTTAAAGCGAGGTATGGGAAGGTGGTTCTTCCTACAAAGAGGCACTGATTTGCAGGAGCATCGCTTTGATTGCCACATAGAACAAAACCACATTGGCTCTAGGTTTAAGAGTGGGTGTAGGTCTGTGTTCAGACAGATTGCGATGTAAGAGGTCTGGTTTTTAAAGTAGGAGAGAAACAGAAACTTTACCCACCACAGTTGTGTCCTCCCTGCCTGTAGACCCAGGAATCTCTCGGGGGAAGAGAAAGAGAGGAGGGCAGGACAGCGGAAGGGGTGGCAGGGGGATTGGGGCAGTGGGTGAGGACCTCGGGTACAGAGGAGGTGGAATCAGGAAAGCAGCCCCGTCCTGGCTTAGGAATGTTCTCGTCTAGAAGCAGTGTGGCGGACACGGCTGCCCTTACTCACAGGAAGGGGTAGGGAGAGAAGTGAGTGGCAAGTGCTGGTGACCTGGCGGCCCTGGAGGACTGTGGGGTCGAGCCCACTGCTGATGGTTCCTGAGCAGGTGGGAGGGGGTGGAGTGCTCTCTTTCCAGCTTCGGCAGGAGGAGAAGGTTCCGGGAGGTGCCGTGGGTGTGAGCGCGAGCTGGAGGTCTCCTGGAGACGACGTGGGGTGCACGACTGTGGCAGGCTCTGCGGCCCCGGCTCAGAGCTGTCAGGGGAGCCCCGTGGAGGGCGTGAGTGGGGTGGGGAGCAGAGCTGCTCGCAGGGGTGAGCCCGGGGGAGCAGAGCGTGTGGCTTGGGAGAAAGGCCGTCCCGACGTGACATGGAAGCCAGTGTATTCGGGGTGCAGGGAGGGGTCACTGTGGAATAAAGGTTACTTTAGGGGCATCTGGGGGGCTGGACGTTCAGCTCTTGACCTCAGAGTTGTGGGTTCAAGCCCGGCATGGAGCCGCCTCAGAATTCCTCCCCCTGGGGGATCCCTCGGTGGCTCAGCGGTTTGGCGCCTGCCTTCAGCCCAGGGCGCGATCCTGGAGTCGGGGGATCGAGTCCCACGTTGGGCTCCTTGCATGGAGCCTGCTTCTCCCTCTGCCTGTGTCTCCACCTCTCTCTCTATGGGTCTATCATGAATAAATAAATAAATCTTTAAAAAAAAAAAAAAAAAAAAGAATTCCTCCCCCTGGCACCTGCTGGGTCGGTGTTTGCCTTGCCGTGAAGCGTGTTACTGCTCACGGAGGAGGAAAGAGAGCGTGGAGCCCGGCCCTCCCATGGCACCGGAGGGTGGGCCACCGTGGGGTCTCCTTCACCTGTCATTTTTGTTCTCTCTTACAAAAAAACCCAAGAAGTTAACGTCTCAGAAAATTTACAGACTTAGATGAAAGCCATTTTCTAACAAATTTTGAGTAAAACCTAAATTTATTTCTTGTAAAAGAGTACTAAAGGCAGTTTTAAAAAACAACTTGGTTTGTTTAAGCTTTTATGAGATTCAGGTTTTTTTCAATATCAAAATTGTTGAATTGACTCTTAATACTTTAGTAATTGTAGATAATAAGATCCACATTGTTGACACGTGAAGAAGCTGGTGTTTGGTTTATGAAAGAGTTAAAATGAGACTGGAGATGGGTGGTCGCCGTGCAAGCAGGCGAGCAGGCTGGCTGCTCGGAGCCGAGAGGCCTCCTGATTCAGGCAGGAGCTTAGAGGGCACAGGACGGAGAGTTCCAGAACTAGGGGACACACCTGCTGTCAGGAACTGTTAAAAGGCAGACCTGCCAAATCCCGGGCAGTACACAGAACCTCCAGCCACGGGGGCAGCGGGAGGCCAACAGTGACCCCGGGTCCGTGGATTTTTCTCACTGCCTGGGGCATTGCATCTGGTCACTTTCCTTTTGTGAGTGAAATTTTGTGCTGCTGGCTCCTGGGATCCGTCATGCTGTTTCCAGAAGTTTCTAAAAAGAGTTTACTCATATTTGTGACACTTGACGTGGCTCATCTTTGGGACCCTGGCTGGATTGGGCCAGTTTACCTTTGCTTGAATTGCAGACTTGACATTAGGTTGCGGGGCCGGGGCAGTGTACTTGGGAGCTGTGTGCGAATCCTCTGCCTGCGAGGTGGTGATCTCAGCGAGGGGGCTGCGGGCGGACTGCCCCCCCCCACCCCCTGCACCCTCACCCCCAGGGGAGCCCACTTTGGGGATTTGTGAATGAAGAGACTTAGCAAACAGGGATGGTGTTTTGAAGGGGTAAGAACAGAAGTCTCTGCTCCATATTTGAATAGTTATAAATTTTTACCTTCTCAGTAGTAAATTTTATAAAAGTTTGGTAGTTCTCCTAGGTACTGTGATCTCTTGATTTAAAATTGAGGTCCTGGAGTCCATTCTGGCAGAACTTGCCCCGAATCCCACCTCCAGGACTCCAGTTGGTCATAGGGCCGGGACCCCTGGGGACCGTGGCTCACAACGGAGGCAGTGTCCCTCCCTCACGCTCTTCCCGGACAGCTCTGCGAGACAAGGCTCCGGAGAGTGGCAAGGGTTGGGGTCCAGACGGCCTGTGCCTCTTCCCCCTGCGCGCTTCTGCCCTCCTCATCCTTGGGGGTCATCTGTAATGTTCTCAGCCCTTGGGACGCAAACTACTGATGCTTCGTGGACCACATGAGTGTGTGCAGCAGAATGCGACTGAGAAGAGTGAGGACCGTCGGGCGGGGGTCGAGAGAAACCCCCAGCCCTGTTTTTTTATCCATGGAAACTGAAGCCTCTCTTCTCTGGGTCCAGGGGTGTCTCCAGCTTGCTTTGGGTTCAGGCGGGTGGAAGCCAGGAAAGGGGGCTGGGGAGAAGTTCGTCTGGAAACTAGGCAAGGTGGGCAGCGAGGAGGTGCGTGTGTGTGCGTGTGGGTTGCGGGGTGGGGGGGGGAGAGGGTCAGTGGGGGTGGTGTGGACCGGGTCGGGGTGGTGGGAGGGAGCAGGTGAGCACCCCACTGCCAGCCACCGCGTTGGGCGGGGTGCAGTGCCCCCCCCACTCTGAGCCTGGGCGCCGGGAGATCCACAGCTCCGCGGGGGACTGTTCTGCAAGGCCCCCCCGCCCATGAGTTCTCTCTGAAATTTCAGTGATGATCTGGGATGACCTGAAAAAGAAGACTGTTATTGAAATAGAGTTTTCTACAGAAGTCAAGGCAGTCAAGCTGCGGCGAGATCGGTAGGTTTGCTATCTCCGTTTTGAAAGTGGGAATAGCCTCTTTCTCTCAAGACGGCTGAAATACTTGAGGAAAAAACGTGTTTGGGAAAATTATGTCTTCAAATGTGATGATTGTAGTAATGAGCCAAAGGATGTGGAGTTCTCTGTGTTGCTGCGGAGGAGGCCTGAATTCTAGGGGCTTCCACGGATGGTTGGGAAGCAGTGGCTGTGCCTGGCTGCGGCCCGGGGGTGCTCAGTCCTTCCCAGGACGGTCCCCGTCCCACAGGCTCCCACTGAGGATGCAGGGCTGAGCCGCCCCTCGGTCCAGCGTTTCTACACGCTGCCTCAAAAACTGTTACCTGTGGGGCAGCAGCTCTTTCTGCTCACGGGTCCTGTCCCAACGCTTTAATAAAACCACCATTTTGCACCAAAAAAACCCCAAACTGTTACAAGTTGGGAGATGAAGATTTGGAGACTCCTCATGGAGACGGTGGCTTTGCTGTCACCTGCTGAGAGTACAGGCCTCTCGCAGCCACCACCGTCATGGTGTTGAGGAGGACACAGAAGTTTTTCCTAGTAGGTTGAGCAAGATAGTTTCATTAAATTGGATTTTAGTTTGGTGTGATGCATATCGACACTCAGCTACGGGAGGGGCGGAGCCGAACAGGGTGCCTGTGAACAGGGGACTGTCACACCTGCCTTCTTGGGTAGCTTGTGACTTGCAGTAATGTCCTTGGTAGGGCCCCCAACAATGCAGAGGCGGGGGCCATGTCCAAGGACCTTGCCGTTCCCAGCGTTTCTAAATTATCCAGACGTGGCTCCGGTGGATAAATAACTCCTGCCCCGTGTATTCTATATGGTTCTTAGTCTGGGTGAAATATTTGATGAAAATGTCCTTAAACCTCAGAGAGATCTGTTAGGCAGCCTGCGCCCAGGGGCCCAGGGGAGAGGCCCTCGTCCACCAGCGCCCGCCACACCCCGGGGCTCACGGGTGACCTGCTCCAGAGACGTCGCCGGCACAGGGCTCTGGTTCAAGAATGATCCTGTCTGTGCTGTTTGGACTCTCTAAGTTTCAAAATTATAAGAACAAAAATCACAAAAGTCTAGAGTTTCGCTTTGGGGAATAGGAATTCTGATTGTGTTTTTTTCCTTTCCAGAATTGTGGTGGTTTTGGACTCAATGATTAAGGTGTTTACATTCACACATAACCCCCATCAATTGCATGTGTTTGAAACCTGCTATAATCCTAAAGGTAAGACACTCAGAGGAGGAACGATGGGACTGGCTCATGGGGACGTGTGCGGGGTGCCCTCTGCTGTGGCGGGTCTGCGAGTGGCCTGTGGTGGTGACACGGGTCCTGAGGTGCGTGGGGCCCCTGACGGAGACCGGCTTCTCCGTTTCCCGCGCACGCGCTTCCCTCGGTGCCCACCACCGCCTCCTGGGAAGCTCGGCCCGCCGGCACCTGGCCTGCCAGGCAGGGGCTGCGCCCTCCCCGTCCCCCACCCCGGGCGGCGGCGGGTGTTCAGGAGCCCCTTGGGGGACCTTACAGTTGGGTGTTTTCACTGAGTTCTGAGGGGTTTCCTTTCCTTTTTCTTCCGGAGCCAGGATTGTATGTGACACTGTTCCCCATTGTAGCATCTTAATTTCTTTTTAAGATTTTTAGTGTTTTTCTTCTAGCTTTATTGAGCTGTAATATGCATAAATTCACTCATTTTAAGTATACGAATTGATAACCCGAAGTCTTGGTAAATGCCGTAAGCAGCTGTGTAACCTCCGCCTCAGTGGAGCCGAGTCCAGGCGGCCCCTTCTGCAGCTGGCCCTCAAGTTTGGCCTTTTCGGTTCTGTTCGGGGCCTTTCTCCTAGCTGACTATTTCTTAGATTCCTCCGTATGTCGTGTATTATTCTTTTCCTCGTTTTTATTGCGAAGTAATCGTGCGTGGTATGGAGAGAGTGGACTGTTCATCCACTGCGGTGGTTTGACTGTTACGAACAGAAGTTGCCGCGAGTGTTCACAGACACGTCTGTGCGTGGAGGTGCCGTTTGATTTCTCTGGGGTGAGTGCTGACAAGATCGTTCGTGTGCTGGGTCATACTGTGATGACGTGTCCACGTTTATAAAAATACCTACAAAATGTTTTCCGAAGGGGCGGTGTCTTCTTGACCCCCCCCCCCCCCCCCCCCGGGGATCTAGGAGAGCTGGATCGCAGCAGGTCCCTGCCCAGCACTTGGTGTCACTCCGTTGCCGTGGCCGCTGCCGTGGCCGCGGGAATAGTATGCGCCTGGGCTTGAGTTTGCGTATGTCTCTGAGGACTGGCACCGATGAGCGTCTGGTCATGTGCTTGTTGCCATTCAAACGTCTCTTACGAGGTGTTTTCACATTTTCTCCCATTTTAGCATTGTTTATCTTTTCAGTTGTGAGACTTCTGCGTATGTTCTAGATAAGGCCCTTGGTCTATTAGTTTTGCAGAGATTTTCAGTTGGTCTGTGGTTTTTTGCAAAAAAGATATTTTCTTCTAGAAGCTTTAGATCTTCACTTAGGTGTTTAATCCTTTGTGTGTGTGTGTGTGTGTGTGTGTGTGTATGGCATGAGCAAAGGCCCAGATTTGTATTTTTCTTTATGACTATCCGGTTTCTAGTGCCATTTGTTAAGACTACTTTTTCTGCATTGAATTATCTTGGTACCTTTTTTTCTGATCAGGTGAATATAAGATTTTTCTGGACTTTTTATTCTGTTCCAGTGGTATGTCCTTATGCCAGTACCATACTGCTTTGGTATCTGGAGCTTTAAAATAATAATTCTTAAAATTAGGCTGTGTAAGTCTTCCAATCTTTTTATTTTACAAAAAAATTTTAGCCATTCTAGGACTTCACCTTTCCTTATAACTTCTAGTGTCAACTTGTCTGTTTCTTCAGAAAGGCTGCAGAGACTTGAATTGTGACCACACAGACCCTGCGGGCGGATGAAGATTCTAGCCGTGACCGTAGTAGATCCGATCGGGTCACTCCTCCATCTGTCAGATCTTTGGTTTCCTTTTTTTACATTGTGTTACAGTGTCTTATACAGATGCTGTTAAATTTATTCCTGAGTATTTTGACTTTTTATGTAATTGTTCTTTTTTTTTTAATTTTTATTTATTTATTTATTTATTTATTTATTTATTTATTTATTTATTTATTTATTTATTTATGATAGTCACAGAGAGAGAGAGAGAGAGAGGGGCAGAGACACAGGCAGAGGGAGAAGCAGGCTCCATGCACCAGGAGCCCGACGTGGGATTCGATCCCGGGTCTCCAGGATTGCGCCCTGGGCCAAAGACAGGCGCTAAACCGCTGCGCCACCCAGGGATCCCCTTTTTATGTAATTGTTAATGGAGTTTTTAGATTTCACAGTTCTGTATTCTCAGTGGCTGGCACTATGGAAGACAGACATTTGACAAAATTCATTCAAGAATAAGTTCAGGGATGCCTGGGTGGCTCAGTGGTTGAGCATCTGCCTTTGGCTCAGGGCCTGATCCTGGAGACCCAGGATCGAGTCCCATGTCAGACTCCCTGCATGGAGCTTGCTTCTCCCTCCGCCTGTGTCTCTGCCTCTCTCTGTGTCTCTCAGGAATAAATAAATAAAATCTTATAAAAGAAAAATAAGTTCAGATGTTTCCAATTATGAGGCTGTCTCACTGGAGTTAGCTTTGTTTCTTTTTTTTGTTTTGTTTTTTTAAGATTTTATTTATTTATTCATGAGAGACACAGGCAGAGAGAAAAGCAGGCTCCAGGCAGAGAGCCCGATACAGGACTCGATCCCGGGTCTCCAGGATCACCCCCTGGGCCAAAGGCGGCACTAAACCACTGAGCCCCCCGGGTGCCCCTGGAGTTAGCTTGAGTTGGCCCTCTTGTACCTTTTACAATGAAAAGATTGTGTGCGTCCGATATAAATGAAAACCCTTGGGGGCGCCTGGGTGGCTCAGTCAGTTAAGTGTCCAACTCTTGGTTTCGGCTAAGGTTGTGGTCTCAGGGTCAGGGCATCGAGCCCCACATCGGGCTCCACCCTCAGCAGAGAGTCTCTCTAGCTTCTGTCTCTCCTCCTCTCCTCTGCCCCGTCTGCTTGGGCACGTGTGCACGTGTCTTCTCTCTAGGAAAAATAAAATCTTTAAAAAAAAAAAAAAAGGAAAACCCATGCCTAAGTCTTATTTTTTTATTTTATTTTTTTGTGAGGTAGAGGGCAGAGGCTTGTACACAGTCGTGAGTCCTTGATGGGTTTTTTCTCTGTCTCCGAGCAGGCCTCTGCGTCCTGTGCCCCAACAGTAACAACTCCCTCCTGGCCTTCCCGGGCACACACACAGGCCACGTGCAGCTCGTGGACCTGGCCAGCACCGAGAAGCCGCCCGTGGACATTCCAGCCCACGAGGGCGTCCTCAGCTGCATTGCTCTTAACCTGCAGGGAACAAGAATCGCAACCGCATCTGAGAAAGTAAGTGCGTGTCCCTCCGTTGATAGAGCCGTGCACCTGCCCCCGCCGCCCTTGCTCCCGGGGACGTACCGTGTGGGCCCCGCAGAAAGGCACCCCTTCCTTGTAGGTTCTGACTCTTACGGGTTCCCACCTTCTCTTGGGAATCAAGTCAGAGTTCACTAGACCGTGGAAGAGTCCCGTTACTTGGTGAAAGCTCCTGTTTTTGGCAGCAGAATCACTGTTCCTTTTTGTAACCAGCCGTGGGAGTTAGAACAAAGATGGCGTTTCTCTAGACAGGGCTGACAGCCCCGCAGGAACGTCCCCCCGGGCTGCGGGGTCCTCCTCGGCATCTGCCCGGCCGTAGAGGCATGGGGTCAGTGGGGAGGCTGGCGCCAGGGCTCTGGCTCCTGCCCGGTGCTGTTGGGCTGGAGAGCCACCTGCTTCTCGGGGACAGCGGAGGGAAAAGTTGAGCATTAGATGATGTGGATGAGTTTGGGAAGGGGTTGTACGGGCTAATGGGTTTGTGAGTGTGATATTCATTTAAAAAAACTAAAAAATTGTGAATGATAATAAAACACTTCACTGTTTTTCAAAGGGGACCCTTATAAGAATATTTGATACTTCATCAGGGCATTTAATCCAGGAATTACGAAGAGGGTCTCAAGCCGCCAACATCTATTGGTAAGAGAGCCCACCATTCCCCCAGGGCCATGGCTTTGGGTGGGCCACGTGGGCAGGGCGCATGCGACCGAGGGCACGTCCGGGTCCCTACCTGCTGTGGGGGGTCAGGTGTGAGCTTGTTTTATTAGGACTAATTTTAAATTGTTACTGTGGGACTATGTACACAAGGAGAAGGAATATGATTACCTGCCGTTGACCCATTGCCCTGCCTCGTGCTTGTCCGTACTTGCCATCTTCCTCCTTCTCCACTGGCCTCCCCCTGATTCTCCTGGGGTATTTTAAGGCAGACACCACAGAACTCATTAGCTCATCTGTAATCAGTTGGGTGCCCTGTGAGACACCGCAGCCCGTGGGGTTTCGTCCTTCGCACCCGTGGCCTTGGCCAGTGCTGAGCAGCATTTGGGTACGCGTGATAAACGTGATTAATACGTGACTGTAGGGACTGTGCCTGTGGAGCCCTGTGGGGTCTCCGGTGTCTGCCCTCAGGGCCCCGGGGCCTCCCGGGGGGGTCCGCAGGGAGCCTCTCCCTCTCCCTGGCACCCACTCTACTGGAGGGGGGCCTGCGTGGGCTGGCGAATGGGGGCAGTGGTGCTCAGGGTCCTAGGAATGCGAGGAGGCCAAGGTCAGGGGCCAGCTCACAGGCTGTTGCTGCGGGTGGGCGGCTCCTCTGTCCGCACGGAAGCACAGCTCCGTCTTGTGTCCCCGCAGCATTAACTTCAATCCGGACGCTTCCCTCATCTGCGTGTCCAGTGACCACGGCACCGTGCACATTTTTGCTGCCGAAGATCCAAAAAGGAATAAACAGTCTAGGTGGGTTTCCCCGGAGTTAACAGGCCTCGCCCCTCCTTTGGGCACACTGGGTGTGGAGTCACAGTCGGGTCTCAGTGCGCGCTTGGCTGTGTGACAGTGAGGGCGGCGACCCTCTGGCAGCCCAGCTGCGGAGGCCGTGGGCCACAGTACGTGCTACCTGTAGCTTTATTACAAGGACACGGACGCATGGTCCATGTTCCGTGCAGAAGAGACAGGAGTTGACCATTTGTTACTGGCGACAGGAGGGTCTGAGGGAAATGTGGGGAGTCGGTAGTGACGCAGGGAATTTCAGCTGTACGCATGGGTGTCCCTCAGCTGCTCCTGGTCGGTGGCCACGGTGTGCGGCGCGGGAACGGGCACGCCGGGCCTCCTTGCCGTCTGACGAGGGTCCGGTCCCCGTCCCGATCGCGGACCTGGGCCGGGGCCGCGCCCCTCGTGCCGCACTTGCCTGGTTCCTGTGAGCCCGCGTGAGCACTTTGGTTTTCCACGTGACGAGACCAATCAAAAGGACAGACTGCGGCCCGGCTCGGGCTGCGAGGGACCTGGCCCTCCCCGAGACTCGGCCGTAACCGCCTTCTCTCCCTCCCCTAGTCTGGCCTCCGCCAGCTTCCTCCCAAAGTACTTCAGCTCCAAGTGGAGTTTCTCCAAGTTTCAGGTGCCCTCAGGCTCTCCGTGCATCTGTGCCTTTGGAACGGAGCCAAATGCCGTCATCGGTAAGTGGGGCCCACGGTGGCCGCCCCGTGCTTGTGCTCCGGGGCGGGGTCCCACGTGGGGCCTGTGCGGCCGCAGGGGAAACACCAGCCCTGGCCCGGGGCGCCCCAGCAGCTCGTGGGTGCTTGGACTGATGACCCCACGGGGCTTCCCCACGTGTCAGTCAAACATGGGCACCCCCAGAACGGTCGGGGCTCCCAGCCGCCGTGGGCGTGGGGCGGGGCGGGGGTCCCCCATCAGCCACACTCACTCTGGGTGGCCACCTGGGGCAAGGCCATTTCCGGGTGAGCGCGGTGCTGTCTGCTGTTGACCTCGCGCGGAGAAACACGGGAGTGAAATGGTGTCCTTCTGTCTCAGCCATTTGCGCAGACGGCAGCTACTACAAGTTCCTATTCAACCCCAAGGGGGAGTGTATCCGGGACGTCTACGCGCAGTTTCTAGAAATGACCGATGACAAGCTGTGACTCCGCCGGGCGCGAGCAGCGCCCACGGCTGGCCACCCCAAGGCGCTGAGTGTGCCCGTCAGACTCTGGGGCGCTGCGCTGCCCGCGGGCCTCGTGCTCATGGCCGGAGGACCCCCTGGGACTGCGCTCCTGAAGCCATCCTGCGGTTGTCTGTTTTCCCGAGCAGGGCTTCCCGTTTCCAGTATTAAAGAAGGATCATCCTCCCGGCAGTGTAGACGCTCCCGTGGCTCTGAGCAGCCAGGCCCGACTGCTGGCCTGTCACCCGTACTCCAGCTGTGACGCTTGCTTCCGTGCTTCCACCACCCCCGCCTGTGCCCCGTGCCCTGGGCGCTCCGCACATGGACTGCGCTGACACAGCGATGGACGCATTAAAATTTGTTTTGGCCGCAGATTCCATCATTTTCCCTGAGTCTGTCACGGGGGGTGAGCACACGTGTCCGTGTTCGTCCTGACGGCCCCGGGTCTCCATGTGGGGCCACGGTACCAGCAGCCTTAGAACAGGAGGGAGGGGTTCCTTCTCCATCTGGACGTGAGCAACGACTCCACCGTGCTGGGGAGCCCGGGGTGGCGCCCCCTGCGCCGCGACCCCGCCGTCCCCAAGCCTGTCGCCAGCCTCGCAGCAGCTGCGTGCCCACGGGGCACCGTCCTGTCGGAGCTGCTGGAATCGGGGCAGAGGCCCGGCGCTCCGTGGGCTCGCCCCCAGGTTTCCATCGTGTGCATGGGGAGCAGCGCGTAGCTCTTCAGACCAGCCCCCAGGAGGGCGGCACCTGACGGGGATGGAGGGGGGCCAGGCATCGGGCTCACAGGCCACAGCCGCGGGCAGTGCTGGGGCGAAAGGCCCACCAGGACCTTTCCTGGCATTTGGGGCTGAGGCCAGTCATGGGCTCTGTGGTGTTAGTGCTCCCGGAAGTATGTATTTGATTTTCTTAAATTCCTTTTAAAGAAATCTAGTTTCACGGTTCTGGTTTCCGGTTGTGAACGTTGAAAGTCTGGGGCTGCAGCTGTCGTCCTGCCAGTTCTTTTACTGTCATGTAACCAACTCCCTTTGTACGTGGATTTCAGTGTAAAGTCTGCATGTTCCTTTTGTGTGTATTTAATCATGAAATTTAATTTTGCACTTATTTGTAATGTTCCTTTTAAATAAAAGTGACTAATTTTGTTGTAGTCCGTATCTGTTGAGGGAAACAATTGTGTCTCACAAAACCGAACCCTAGTTTCGGGATCGGCCACCCTGGGCCGCTGCACTGCGCGGGGAGCGGGGCTCCGTCGGGGACGCTGGTCGGGGCTGGGGCGGGTGCGGCGGCCCAGGGCTCCTCGTTCACACGGTCCTGGTTTGTGTTTCCCCAAACACGTCCCGCGCGTGGACACGGCACAGCTGTCGCCGCGGGCCCGCGTGGGGCCTGGGAGGCTGAGGCAGATGCGTGCCATGGCCGTGACCCGAGTGGCTCCCACGGGGTGGAGCGCGGCTGCCCCAACTGCTGACCCTGGGGGCAGGCCGCCCGGCAGGCCGTGTCCCTCCCGGGGGCCCCCGCCCCGGCGGCGTCACCAGGCTTCCCGGTGCCCCCGGGCCTCTGCACGGCCTCGGGTCGACCTCGGCACCTCGGGAGCTGGGCCTGGAATCTCGACCCTCACAAGAGCCCGGAGGAGGCTCGCGGGGTCAGGGTGGGGAGGTGCGCGGGGTCGGGCGGGGAGGCTTGTGGGGTCGGGGTGGGGAGGTGCGCGGGGTCGGGCGGGGAGGCTTGTGGGGTCGGGGTGGAGAGGCGCGCCTGGACTCACGGGCCTGCCCGATGACCTCGAGTTGCCCCCAGGTGCTAATGTGTTTGTTGCTGGCCCTTTAGGGACCCGGAGCCGTGGCACGCCGTCTGTCCGGCTGCATCTGCCGCTTTTTCTTCCAAATGGGCTTGAAAGTATCTGGGGTAATAGCCTCAGAGAAGAGCATTTTGGTGCAATTACCGAAATACAAAAATGATTGTCCCGTGCCGAGGGACCAAGCGTGTCGGGACCCTGTCACCGTGTCCCCGACACGCAGGTGCTAGCGTCTCCTCAGCGGCCTCAGACCCGCTCGTCTGTAAGTGGCAGCAAATTGACTTGCGCGGGAGGAAGCTCTGAGTTTTTCTCTGGTGTTTCATGGGTCTTGTTTGGTTTCAAAGTGAAAACTCTTTTACAAACTTAGACTTGGGAAATGGGTGTTTCTCTGTGTGCCTTATATATTTATCATCATGGGGCCTTGTTGAACTTCTTGAATCTGTAAATTTATGACTTTCATCGAATTTGTTAAACTTTGGGCCATTATCTCCTCATCCAGTTCTCTCGTCTCCTTCTGGGAGCCAGTCTGTCCTGGTCACCAGTCACTGCGCCTGTTTATATGATTTTTAAATATTTTTTCCTTTTTTTTTTTTTTAAGAAAAATAGGTTAATTTTCATCTACCACTGACTCACCACTGATGCCCTATCACTGCCCATTCTGCTTTAAAGCCTGTGACAACGTATATTTTTCTTTTAACCACGTCTTATTTCAGATACTATTTGTTCTAAAATTAGTATCTGATTCTTAGCAAATGTTCCCGGTCCTTTGAGCAGTCTTTGTTACGTCGTCGTGCATGTTCAGGGTGCAGCTGTGGACGTCTGCGATTCTAACATCTGTTTGTCTTTATTCTGAGCAGCAGTCACACTCGTGTGCAGCACTTTCTGGTCGTGACCTGGGTGTCGCATACGCACCCGGCAGATACCATATGTTCTGTGTCTCTGAGGATCACAAATATTTGTTTTGTTTTGTTTTAAGCATCTAACCCTGCTGAAGCTGTTCTCGCTCCGCCCCCCATGGCAGGTGGCGGGTGGAGGGCAGCGGGGCGCCCTGGGCTCTCACCGGGTTCACAGCCGTGGGGCTGGGGGCACGATTTTGTCGTGTAGTTTTTCTGCATCTGTTCAAGTGCTCACGTTGTCCTTTATTCTGCTAATGTGCCTTACGTTGGTTTCTGACGGGTCGGCCAAGTGTGTGGTCGGGAGGCGAACGACTCGGCCGAGGCGTGTGATCCCGCCACCCCTGTTAACTCCGTGGGGCTGCTGAACGCTGCTTGCCCGTGGTAAAGACCGACCGCGTGTCCGAGAGCTCCTTGTACCTGCAGTTTTCATTACATTGTCCCTCCCACGTGCTGATATTGTGGGTTTCAGGTTAGAAATTTTGTGGTTTGGGCATTAATTTTAAAACCATTTGCTTTAGGGATCCCTGGGTGGCGCAGCGGTTTGGCGCCTGCCTTTGGCCCAGGGCAGATCCTGGAGACCCGGGATCGAGTCCCACGTCGGGCCCCTGGTGCATGGAGCCTGCTTCTCCCTCTGCCTGTGTCTCTGCCTCTCTCTCTGTGTGTGTGACTATCATAAATAAATTAAAAAAAAAATTAAAACCATTTGCTTTATGCAACAGCCATGGAAACACACACGTGCACCGGTACCAGCCAAAGCCAGAGTGCGCCTGACGGGCAGGAGGCAACAGTGCATGGGGTGGGATTTTTTTTTTTTTTAAGATTTTATTTATTTATTCATGGGAGACCCACAGAGAGGCAGAGACGGGCAGAGGGAGAAGCAGGCTCCCCCCGCCCCCCCGGCGCGGGACTCCATCCCAGGACCCTGGTGTCACGCCCTGAGCCGAAGGCAGATGTTCAGCCACGGAGCCTCCCGGTGGCCCCCTGGGGGCCCCCAGCAGAGTGTTTCTAGTTCATCCACGTTGTAAACGTTGCCCTTTGTTGTCCCGCAGGACCTGCAAGGGAAGGAGGGGCAGTGGGACGAGGGAGCCTGTCCCCTTCCCCGTGCCTGTCACCCTCCAGGCCGTCCGCAGCCTCTGCGGCACCAGCTCCAGGCTCGGGTGGAGCCGCGCAGGCACTGCCACCAGGACACGCGCCTTCACTAACCAGTAACTCAAGGTTTTAGCTTTTCCATCCAGTTACCAGTTGGCCCAGTCCTCGCCGGGGCTGCGCGGCGTGCGTGGGTTTTGACAGAGGCCCCGGCGTCCCTTCCTACCACCTCCATGCCAGCTCCGGCCACCGCGGACTTCTGGCTTTTTTAGAAACCTTACGACAGGAGTTTCCTGTGGCTGCGGGGACAAATGGCCACAAGCAGAGTGACTTAAGACCACGGAAAGTTACTCTGCTACAGTATCGAGGGCCGCGAATCAGAATCGGTGCCCGCAGGCTGCTCCCTCGGCCCTGGCCCCTGCACCGCGGTCCCCCTGCGTCCCCCGGGGCCGGCCCTATTCAGCCGGGCCCACCGGTGGGTTGCCACCGGGGAATGCGTCCCCGGTCCCCCATCCCCTCTGCCCCCGCTCCATCCCGAGGACCCCTGGCCTCCCCCTAACCCGATGGCATCTGCACCTGTTTGGGGTTTGTGAGGCCACGGCCCATGAGGGACCGTGTCCGCTGGTCCGTTCATCCCCGGCGACATGGGCCTTGTTCCCATGCTGGGACCCCGCGCAGCTTTCCGTGTTCCCGAGGCTCGGAGCCCCTCCCGGGAGCCGTGCCAGTGGGCGCCGTGCAGTGGGTCCGTGGCTCCGAGCCGGTCCCTGAGCAGCAGCTGCCCGCCGCGTGCCGGGTGTTTGTAGCCTTGAAGAAACGTCTGTCCTAGTCCTTCGCGCTTTTTTTTTTCTGGTAAAACACACACAAGATTCACCACTTTAACCACCTTTGGGTACCGTTCGGTGGCACGAAGTCCGTCCACAGTTGACGCCGCCGCCACCGTCTCCAGAACTTTTCATTGTCACAAACGAGAACTGTGCCCATTAAGCAAAACGTTCCCGTTTCTCCGCCCCCTGGGCCCCCGGAGCCTGTGTCACCTGCCACCTAGGGGGCTCTTCCCCCCTCCCCCCGGGACCTCCGTGTGGAGAGTCACCCGCTCTCTGTCCTTTCGTGTCCGGGTCCGTCCACGTGGAGAGGTTCCCCGGGCTGCATCTGTGTGGTTTTAAATTGGGTTGACTTTTTGTGGAGTCGTTAAGGGTTCTAAATATATTCTGAGTTCTAGACCTCTATGGGATCCATGATTTATAAATATTTTCTCCTGTTCTGTAGGCTGCCTCTTCGTTCTTGATAATATCCTTTGATGTATGAATTTCAGTTTTTTATGGGTCAATTTTAATTGACATTTTCTTTTGTTGCTCATACTTCTGGTGTCAAACCTAAGAATCTGTTGCCAATTCTGAAGTCATGAATGTTTATTTCTATATTTTCTCTTTATAGTTATAGTTCTGATAGTTTAGGTCGTTGATTCATTTTTTTTTTTAGAAAATTTTACTTACTTATTTGAGAGAGAGAGAGTGTAGGGGGGGAGGGAGGATCTGAAGCAGACTCCACACTGATCCCACCACCAGCAGATCATGACCTGAGCTGAAACCAAGAGTCGGTCCCTTAACCGCCTGAGCCACCCAAGTGCCCCTCATTGATCTATTTTGAATTAACTTTTGTATATGAAATGGGCTTAGGTTCCAGCTTCCTTGTTTTGCATGTGGTTATTCATCTGTTGAAGATGCTATTCTCTCTTCTTGAATGTTCTTGGCTCCCTTGTTGGAAATCCATTGGCCATTGATGCTTGGGTTGATTTCTGGACTCTGTTGTATCCCATTGGCCCATGTGTCTACTCTTCATGCCAAAACCACAGTTTTGATTCCTGTACCTTTGTAGGAAGTTTTGAAACTAAGAAGTGTCAGTTCTCCAGCTTCTTGAAGGCTCTTTAGCTACTTAAAGCCCCTGATAGCCTCATGGATTTAAGGATCGGCTTTTCTGGGACGCCCGGGCAGCTCAGTGGTTGAGCGTCTGCCTTCGGCCCAGGGCATGATTGTGGAGTCCCGGCATCGAGTCCCACGTCGGGCTCCCTGCATGGAGCCTGCTTCTCCCTCTGCCTGTGTCTCTGCCTCTCTCTCTGTGTGTCTCATGAATAAATAAAATCTTTAAAAAAACAAAAAAGGATTGGCTTCTCTATTTCTGCACAAGGCCACTGGGCATACGGGAGGAACAGTGCTGAATCTATGCGTTGCTTGGGGAGGATGGCCATCATCCTACCTGGCAACAAAGGAGGAACTTTCCATTGTTCAGGCCTTTGTAATTGCCTTCAGCAGTGGTTTGTCATCCTGAATCTACAAATCTTCCACGTTGGTTAAATTTACTCCTGGGGGTTTTATTCTTTTAATGCTCTGATAAATGGCATTGTTTTCATTTCTTTTTGGATTGTTCGTTGCTGGTGCACAGAAATACAGCCGGCCTTTGTGCCTTGGCCTTGTGCACTGCCTCCTGCCTGCATTTGCATCTTTGCTCCAGTAGCTTCTTGTGTGTGGATTCTGTGGGATTTTCCATCTGTACGATCACATCATCTGCCAATAGAGATAGTGTCCCTTCTTCCTCTCCAATTTATATTTATTTTCTTAAAACATTTTATTTATTCATGAGAGACAGAGAGAAAGGCAGGCAGAGACCCAAGCAGAGGGAGAAGCAGGTTCCCTGCCGGGAGCCCGATATGGGACTCGATCCTGGGACCGTGGGGTCACGCCCTGAGCTGAAGGCAGACGCCCAACTGCTGAGCCACCCGGGTGCACCCCCCTTTCCAATTTAGATACCTTTTCTTTTTCTCGCCTAACTTACCCGGCCAGGCCCTCCAGAGCGCTGCGGAACAGCAGAGGCGACAGCAGGTGTTCCTGTCTCCCTGATCCTATAGGAAAAGCTTTCAGTCTGTTCCCATGGAGTCTGATGTAGGCTGCGGATCTCTGAGATTTTCCTGCTTGAACTTCGCCGGCTTCTCGCTCATTGTCCATCAGACGGGAGTGTTCAACCTCCGTTTCTTCATCTACTTTCCTGCCCTTTCCTCTTTAGTTCTCCTCCGGGATCCTAACAGTACGGACACGTGTGCTGGACCGCGTCCCGCGGCTGCCTTCCCCACCCCCAGGTCGTTTTAACTGCCCTTCTTCAAGTTCACAGATTCTTGCTGCTGCCTGCCCAAATCTGCTTTTAAACACCTAACACGAAATTTTTATTCCAGCTACTGTACTTTTCAGCTCTAGAATTTCTATTTGGTTCCTTTTTATAATTTGTCTTTTCTGATTTCCCTACCTGTTCCTACACTGTTCCGACTTAGCAGTCTGTGGTTTCCACCAGCTCCTGGAGCATATTAAGACAACTCAGTAAAGTCTCTGGTCTAGTAAGTCTACTTTCTGGGCTTCCTCACAGATGGTTTGTCCATTTTTTTCTCCTGTGAATGGCCCACCGCTTCCTGTTCCTTTCTGCGCTTTGTAATTTTTTGTGGACGACTGCACATCCTGGCTGTTGCGGCACGGTCACCCTGGAAATCAGATCCTCTCCTGCCGGCCCCGCGGGACCGCTGCTGCTCAATGAAGGCTGTAGGGGTCCATAGGTTCGGTCACTTCTCCAGCTGCTTTCACAAAGACTGTATCTCTTGTCTTGTTTGGGCACTGAGGTCTGCTCTTTTAGCTTGTGTTCACCTGATGTTATGTCCGAGGTTTCCCTAAGTTCCAGGATCCAATAAGATTTCTAAAAAACAGGGACACCTGGGTGGCTCAGTGGTTGAGCGTCTGCCTGATCCCCGGGATCGAGTCCCGCATGGGGCTCCCCGCGGGGAGCCTGCTTCTCCCTCTGCCTGGGTCTCTGCCTCTCTCTGTGTCTCTTATGAATAAATAAAATCTTCAAAAAATTGTTTTAAAAGATATATTCAGGGATCCCTGGGTGGCGCAGCGGTTTGGCGCCTGCCTTTGGCCCAGGGCGCGATCCTGGAGACGCGGGATCGAATCCCACGTCGGGCTCCCGGTGCATGGAGCCTGCTTCTCCCTCTGCCTGTGTCTCTGCCTCTCTCTCTCTCTCTCTGTGACTATCATAAATAAATAAAATAAAATCTTTAAAAAAAATAAAAAAAAAAAAAAAGATATATTCATTTATTTGAGAGAGAGAGTGTGCACACAGTGAGGGGGAAGAGGGAGAGAGAGAGAAGACCTCAAGCAGACTCCACCCTGAGCACTGATGTGGGGTTTGATCTCATGACCCCGAGATCACAACCTAATACTATTTCGGGGGCACCTGGGGGGCTTAATTGGTTAAGCGTCCAAGTTTTGACCTCAGCTCAGATCTTGATCTCAGGGTCATGAGATCAGAAGCCCCACATTGGGCCCACACCACACTGGGTGGGAGCCTCCTTAAAACACAGAAATGCTATTTCAGCTGCATTTCACAATTTTAAAAAATATTTTATTTATTTATTCATGAGAGACAGACAGAGACAGAGGCAGAGGGAGAAGCTGGCTCCATGCAGGGAGCCCGACGTGGGACTCGATCCCAGGTCCCCAGGATCAGGCCCTGGGCTGAAAGTGGTGCTAAACTGCTGAGCCCCCCGGGCTGCCCTGCATTTCACAATTTTTAAAACAGATTTTATTTATTCATTCATGAGACACACACATAGAGAGAGAGAAGCAGGCTCCCTGTAGGGAGCCCGATACAGGATTCAATCCCGGAACTTCAGAATCATGCCCTCAGCTGAAGGCAGACACTCAACCATTGAGCCACCTGGGTGCCTTGCATTTCACAAATGTGATATATTTTCATGTTCATTGTTACAAGTTCTTAGGTTTTTTAATTTTCTACTTCCTCTTGAGACTTCCTCTTTACAGCATGGATTATTCCAAAATACATTGTCTCCTTTCCAAACATGTGAGGTTTTAAAATTTGCATTTGCTATTGATTTCTAGTTTATTTACCCATCAGAGAACATACTGCCCCTGATTTTAATTCTTTCAAGTTCATAGTGTTTGCGACCCAGGATGTGTCTGTACTGGTGACTGTTCAACGCACATGGAAGGAACGTGTCCTGCTGCCAGGAGAGCCCTTCACTAACCATGAGGCCAAGTTTGTTGATGCTGCTGCTCAGAGATTCTCCCTCCTTGCTGACTTTCTGCTTGTTTTTATTGATTTCCCAGAGATAAGTGTTGATGTATCTTTTTTTTCCCCCTGAGAGAGAGAGAGTGCATGAGCGTGATGGGGGTGGGTAGGCAGAGGGAGAGAGAGAATTTAAGCAGGCTCCACACTCCTTGCAGAGCCTGATGTGAGAGTCAATCTCATGACCCTGACATGACCTGAGCTGAATTAAGAGTTGGATCCTTAACTGACTGAGCCCCCAGGCTTCCCTGTTTAGTTCTATTTTTGAGTCATCTCTACACCCAACGTGGGGCTCACACAACCCTGAGATCAAGAGTTGCAAGCTCTAATGGAGCGGCCAGGCAGCCCCAGTGCTGATGTATCTACATGTAACGTGGACTTGTCTGTTTTGTTTAGTTCTCTTGGGTTTTGCTTCATTTATTTTGTGTGAGAAGTGACCCCTTTATCGTTACTTGGCGCCCTGATCTGTGCTAACTTTCCTGGTTTCAAGCCAGCTCTGTCTGGAAAGACTGGAACTCCTCTTCCTCTCTTTTGATCAGCCTTGGCACGACATCTTTTTCTCCAGCCATTCCTTTTAATCCTCGTGTCTTCATATTTACAGTGGTTGCTTGTTGACAACATGTAGTAGGGTCTTGGTGGGGTTTATTTAAGATTTTATTTATTTATTCATGAGCGACACACACAGGGGGAGAGAGAGAGTGAGAGAGAGAGAGAGGGAGGGAGGGAGGGAGGGAGGGAGGGAGGGGCAGAGACACAGGGTCCCATGCAGGGACCCGACGTGGGACTCAATCCCAGGTCTTCAGGATCACGCCCTGGGCCAAAGGCGGTGCTAAACCGCTGAGCCAACGGGGCCACCCCCAGGATCTTGGTTTTAGATTCACTTTGACAATCTTTTACTTGGTGCATTTATTTTTTTTAATTTTTTTATTTTATTTATGATAGTCACAGAGAGAGAGAGAGGCAGAGACACAGGCAGAGGGAGAAGCAGGCTCCATGCACCGGGAGCCTGACGTGGGACTGGATCCCGGGTCTCCAGGATCGCGCCCTGGGCCAAAGGCAGGCACCAAACCGCTGAGCCACCCAGGGATCCCATACTTCGTGCATTTAAACCACCGATGTTAAAAGTGATTACTGGTATAGTTGGACTACTGGCCACCACAGTCGTTGCTGTTTTCTCTGTTGCCCTCCTACTTTGAAAATGATAATCCTGGGGGCGCCTGGGTGGCTCAGGTTATGTCCCGTGATCAAGCCCCACATTGGGCTCCCTGCTCAGCGAGAGTCTGCTTCTCCCTCTGCCCCTCCCCCTGCTCATGCTTGCTCACTCTCGCTCTGTCTCAGATAAATAAGATATTTTTAAGGGATGATCTGCTTAGTAATAGTGTTTTTGGGGCATTAATCTTGTTCCCTGAACTCCTGGACCTGTGGTTTCATGTCTGACACGGATTTGGGGGAAATTATCCATCAGCGTTGCTTCAAACATCACCTGCATCCCTGAAGAGCCCGGTTTCCCCCTGCTGCCCCTGTAAGCCCATGGGCGCGGCCCGCCCCGCAGCCCGGATTCTGCTCTGCTTGACGTATTTCCACCCTTGTTCTCATTTCACTTTGGAGGTTCCTGTTGACGTTTCCTGAAGCGCAGAGCCGGCTTCCCTATGCCCAGCGTGCTAAGCCCATCGGAGACCCTCGTTTTGGTTAGTGTTGTGTTTTTAACCCCCAACCTTCCTTTTAAGTTGTTAGGATTCCGTGTGTCCGTACGTCGCCCATGTGCCGTCGGTGCCCCACTCGGTCATCACGGTTGCTATACCTCCGTGGCCTGGTCAGGCCATCCCTGCCCTGCTGGGTCGGAGGCTCTCTCCAGATTGTGTTTTTCCCTTGAGTTACGACTGGTGGCGTCTTCCGGCCCGCAGAGCCGCTGTGCGTGAGGAAGGGCTGCACGCGGGCTCAGCTCAGGCCTCCCGCCGGTGTCCCGAGGGGGTTCCTGGGGGAGTCCGGAACAGCTGTCGTCTTTCCGGCTCCCTTGGTGGAGCCCCAGAGGTCAGTTTTGAAGCCCCAGGTGCAGTTTCCCGCCTGCCGCCGGGTCCCCGAGGTGCTTCCTGCCCGGGCCTCACCGCCCGCGCACCCAAGGAAGGCGCTCGCTCTTGTGGAGCTCGGCGGGGACTCGGCGGGACCCAGGGCCACTTCCAAGTGCCTTACTCTCAGAAAGTAAAACCGGGGCCCTGGCTTCCTTCACGTCCCTGCGAGGAGGGGCATAGGCCCTATGGGACGTCCTCATTCCCTCCCGGTAACTCCCCGTGGGGAGCTCTGCGACCTTCGACGTCAGCACAGCCGCTCCTGTTGTTTTTTTGATGTTTGCACGATATGTCTTTCCCGGCCTTTTACTTTTCACCTGTCCTCATCACTTCAGTAAGTTGGGCCTTATTTTTTGATCCAGTCTGACAATCTCTTTTTTATTTGAAAAATTTAGTTTTGAAGTATAGCGGATACACGACGTCTGGTCGTTCAGGCGAACAGCACAGCGATCGGCAGTTCTGCATGTCACCTGGAGCTCCACACCGCAAGCATAGGCCCCGCTGTCCCCGACGTCCCCTGTGCTCTGTCACCCTCGTGCCTGACGTCCTACCTGGAAGTTTGTATCTCTTCATCCCCTTCCCTGGCCCCAACCCTCTGGCAGCCACCAGTTCTCTGTATTTATGGGTCTGTTTCTGCTTTGTTCATTTGTTTTCGTTTTTAGATTCCACGTATGAGTGAGGTCACATGGTAGGTCTGTCTTACTTCATTTGATAGGACACCATCCAGGCCCATCCGTGTCGCAAATGGCAAGATCTCATCCCTTTTCATGGCTGGGTAGTACCTGCAGTGCGTGTGGGGGTGTGCACCCCCCCCCATCTTCATCCATGCATTGATCCATGGACACTTGGCTGCTGTAATAGTGCCGCAGTAAACTAAGGGTGTGTGTACCTTTTCAAGTCAGTATTTTTATTTTCTTTGGGTAAATACCCATTAGTGGAATTACTGGGCCACAGGGTAGTTCTATTTTTAATTTTTTGAGGAACCTCCATACTGTTTTCCACAGCGGTTGCACCACTTCACACTCCCAGCAACAGTGCAGAAAGTTCCCTGTTTTCCACGTCCTCACCAGCACTGGTCAGTCCTTGTCTTTGATAATAGCCATTCTGACAGGTGTGAGGCCATCTCCGTCGGAGTTCTGACTTGCACTCCCCTGATGACTGGTGATGAGGAGCAGTGTTTGGAAGGAAAGCGCTGTGGAAAGGACTGCACACCGCCCCCGCCCCCCGGAAGGAGCCCTCTACCCTTTCCCCCATGAATGGACAAAAACCTGACTGGGTTACAGGCCACGAAGGGTTAATCAGATAAAAAACTCCCAGACTCAGGGACGCCCTGGAGGCTCAGCACTCAGCGGTCTAGCTGCCTTCGGCCAGGACGTGATCCTTGAGTCCGGGGGGATCGGGTCCTGCCTCGGGTTCCCCGCAGGGAGCCTGCTTCTCCCTCTGCCTGGGTCTCTGCCCACCCCCATCTCTTCCTCTGTCTCTCTCTCTGTCTCTTAGGAATAAATAAGTAAAATTAAAAAAAACAACCGGCTCAGAAACTCTGGTGGGCGTGCTCTCCGAGCCCTCCGTGGAGCTCTGTACTATCGCTCAGTAACCACTGCTGCCCACGACTCTTCATTTTTCCACGCAGCGCGACCAAGAACTGCGGGCGCTAAAGGCAAAGAAGTCCTGTACGTTGGCCATCCGCCGGCCGCCTCTGGCCATCTATCTGTAGGTCCTCTTTGGAGAAATGTCTATTTGGGTTCTCGGGCCATAGTTTAATCGGGTTATTTTTTGGTGTTAGGTTGTGTAAGTTCTTTGTTTTGGATGCTACTCTATCAGATAAATCATTTGCAAATGAGCTCTTTGGGGTCGTAGGTTCCTTTTTGTTCTGTTGATGGTTTCCTTTGCGGAGCTTTCCTTTGGGTGTGGTCCCAAGAGTTTAGTTTTTCTGGTCTGAGGAGACATACTCATAAATATGTTGCTGTGGCTGACATCCAAGATATTACTGCTTTTATTCTTCTAGGAGTTTTAGGATTTCACATTTAGGTCTTAAATCTATTTTGAGTTTATTTCTGTGGATGGTACAAGAAAGTGGTCCAGTTTTCCCAGCACCATTTGTCCTTTCCCCGCTGTGTATTTTTGCCTTTGTCATGGATTAACTGGGTTTATTTCTGGGCTCTCTGTTCTGTTCCATTGATCTCTGTGTCTCTTTTTGTGCCAGTTCCATACTATTTTATTATAGCTTTATAGAAGATCTTGAGATCTGGGATTGTGATACCTCCAGCTTCGTTTTTTCTTGAGGTTGCTTTGGCTATTATGGTCTCTCGTAGTACAAATTTTAGGATTTTGTTCTGGTTCTGTGAAAAATGCTGTTTGTGTTTTGATAGGGACCGCAATAAATCTGTAGAAGGCTTTGGGCAGCAGTATAAACATTTCCACAACATTGGTTCTTCCAATCTACGACCATGGAATGTCTTTCGACTTAATTTATCCTTAATCTTCTCCATCAATGTTTTAGTTTCCAGAGTACAGGTCTTTTACCTCCTTGGTTACATTTTAGTCCTAGGTGGGTGGTTTTTTTGTTTTAACGATTTTTATTTGCCAGAGCACGAGTGGGAGGGCAGGAGGGTCCCTGCTGGGGGGCCCCATGTGGGACTTGAGCCCAGGAGCCTGCAGTCACGACCTAAGCCGAAGGCAGGTGAGTGAGCTACGCAGGTGCCCACGTAGTCTGCTCTCTGATGCATTTGAAAACGGGACTGTTTGAACTTCTGACAAGCTTTTTTATGTCGAGACTTTTTATATTGAACGTAACTGTTGATGATTTCGTTATTGTTTGCTTAGTTCATGGTTTTCCCTTGTTTTATGTTCCCTGCTTCCTTTTGTATTTGAAATATTTTTAGCATTCCATTTTAATTTACATTTTTAAAAAATTTTTATTTATTTATGATAGTCACAGAGAGAGAGAGAGAGAGAGAGAGAGAGGCAGAGACACAGGCAGAGGAGAAGCAGGCTCCATGCACCGGGAGCCCGACGTGGGATTCGATCCTGGGTCTCCAGGATCGTGCCCTGGGCCAAAGGCAGGCGCCAAACCGCTGCGCCACCCAGGGATCCCTAATTTACCTTTTAGCTTTGTGTTAGTTATTACAATATTCAAAGTTTTTTTTTTTATGATTTTATTTATTCCTGAGAGACACAGAGAGAGGCAGAGACCCAGAGTGGGGGAGCAGGCTCCCTGTGGGGAGCCCGACGCGGGACTCGATCCCAGGACCCCGGGGTCACACCCTGGGCTGAAGGCAGATGCTCAATCAATGAGCCCCCTGGGCATCCCTCAAGACTAAATCTTAAGTTTCACTAGTCACTGGTATTTTTAACATGGTTTTCCTGGAGTTTAACTTTTTGGGGTTTACTGAGCTTTGTGAATCTTATATTTGTCTTCTGTCAAATATGGAATATTTTCAACCATTTTGTAAAAAGATTTTTTTACACCAATGTCTGTCTCCTTTTGCTGGGAATCCAATTACCATACACCTTAGATTTTATATTTTCCTACAAGTCCCAAAGAGTTCGTTTGCTTCCAAATGTTTTTATCCACTGTATTTTTCACTTTAAAGTTTATGACTTATTTCAAGAGCATGTACCCTTCTTTCGTGGAGTATGGTTACAATAAAAGATATTTATATAAAAGCTCTGAGTATTCCAACACATTTAAGTTGACATATGTTAACTTTCTTTTCCCCTTAAAAGATTTTCCTGGCTCTCCATATGGTGAGTAATTTTGGATTGTATTGTGGACATTTTGACTGAGCTACTCTGAATCTTATTAAAATCCTGTAGACAATATTGATTTTATTTTTCTTGGAGCAAGCAATCCATCTATGTTCAGACGTGCTCATCTGCCCGGGGTGGGCTTTGGCTCTGGTGCCCACTGGTTTTCAGGCCCAGGCGGTCCCACTTGGGTCTGCACCTGCGTGAACCAGGAGTCAGTTATGTAGCAGTTCAGGTAATAACAGCTCCTACTTCCTTGGCGCAGGTCCAGGCACATGCATGCAGCTCAGGGAACCCAGGGTGTCAGAGGGACTTTAGGGGATCTTCTCATAGTTCCATCTCAGATACCCCTCCTCTTCATCCTTTGGCTAAAGAAGTTCAGGTTTTGCCTCCCTGTGGTGCTGCACACTGACTGGGTCCAGCGTGGGGCCGATGTGGAGGCCCCAGGGAGGGAAGACCACCATCACAGGGCTTCTCTGCTCCACACCCCTCCGTGGCACACGGGGACCCCTCTCCCGGTCCGTCCTGCCCAAGCACTGTCAGGGGTGCTGCTGACAGGTGTACAGCTTCATCGTTTTCCGTGTCCACAGGCCCTTCCCATGTGCTGCCCATTGGACAGGGACATGACCCTTGGGTACTATCTGTTTCTGATGTGCAGTTCTGGCATCCGGGCTGCCCAGGAGATATGAGAGGGGAAGAGATGGGAAATTAGCAGCATATCGGACGCACCTGCACTTTCAATCCCTCAGCCCCCATCTCCCTGTTACGATTTATTTTCTAGAGACCCAGGATGATCACTTTATCCCGTTAAGGGTTGTTAGTTGTAACCACTGGGAAGACACAGGGTAGAGCGTGCTTACATCACGGGGACCCAAGAGGCTTTTCCAGACTTGGGGAATTTGTGCTCACAGGTTTACCCAGCTTGCTGTTGCTGGGTTCGTAATGTGGAGGTGGTGCAGCATTTCACAGGAACCAGAGTGCTGGCCAGTGGCCCACAGCATTAGTCACCCGGAACCGTGGTTCTCATGCCTCCCTGTTTATGCCAGAACATATTATCTGGCGACTGCAGGTAGGTGCACAGTGTGCCCTGGTGTCTTCACTGCAGACGGGACATGGCCCTACACAGGGGCCAGGCCTACCTGTAATTAGCAGTGCTTTTTGCTACCTGGAAAGATCTATCAGTTAGTGAATGGTTTCCTTTCTCCGAAGGCTCTTTTCTTCAACGTCTTTTTCTTGGATGAAGTAGCTTATCCTCTAGGACAGCTGTCACCTCTGCTTCCACAGTGTAACTTCAGGGTGAACTTAATTACCAGAGTGATGCTTCCTGAGAGAAGGGGGATGAGGCTGCAAGCCTCTGAGAGCAGTTATCGGTACAACATGGGCAGCAGACCTAAGCAAGCTAACGATGAGGCTTCCTTCTGTCGGTGGAGGAATGAAGCGCCCCCAGGAGCCTTGCAGCGCTGCTTCGCTGCGCTCCCATGGGGGCTCGGCGCCATGCTTGGTACCTGCTGCCACTGTGGCCCAGGGCTACCAGCACGCTCCCAGACACCAGCCCACATCACGGGCTTTCTGGGAGCTGAGTGTGGAGCTTGCACAGCCACGTGCCTCTTCAGGTGAGACTTGCATCTCGTGGGAGGATAAATCTCAAGTTGTTTGCAGTGATCTTCTTAGGTTGAAGGGCAAGACTTAGAAGAAAAGATAGCAACAACCTCAAATAGGTTTTAAAACTGCAGCGCTGCAGATAAACATCAGCAAACCCCGTTAACTACTGCCTGTGACCCCTTGCCTGTTCCTCATGCAGTCACGTAACACCCCTTCCTAATGGCTGAGCCGACACCATGGTCAGTGTGAGCAGCTCCTTTGCACATTTGCTCCAGTGCCCTAGGCCTTTGGTACGCTCAGAACATGAGTTACAAAAATTTTTTTTTAAAAAATGCTTGCTTTAGTTTATCAAAATAACAATGACAATGATACTCTGTATTCAATTAAAATTAGTAAAAATATTTTATTGAATTTCAGGAACTTGGTAATTTTAAAATTTCAAATCTTTGCACACAAATCACCACTATACTTTCTAGGGTTGTGGAGGTTAGGACTTAAAAGATTGTCACTTATCTCCTTGTGTCACACAGCACAGAGATCCCAAGTCCTGGCCCCGCCCCACCTGCCCCCTTCTGACCATGACTCAAGGTCTGTGCTGTTCTAGGGAGGATGGCAAAGGGGGTGGGGTCTTTAAGGAGCTCAACTGTCCACGTGGAGACTAACAATGCCAGAGTAAGATGGATCCAAAATTATGCCCAGACTCCTCGGAACACACCTGTTCTGTGGCTCACATGTGAGTTTCTCTCCTGTTTTTGTTCGGTTCAGGGCAAAACTATTCAAACGAAGTTTCTAGTCCCTTGGGGGACTCAGAAGTTTGGCAAAGATCAAAGCAGAAACCTCCTGAAATCAGACATTTGGGAACTGCCAGTGAACAGCTGAGAGTTCAGTGCCACATGTCTGCTGATGGAGCGGGCCCCAGGCATCAAGCAGGGTGGAAGGGACACAAGCTCAGTGACCCTGGGCGTTTTGAGGGCTCTTGGAAATTCAGCACTAAACTGAACATTTTTAACTGCCTCTGAGATATGGCTGTTTGCAAATCCAAGTTTTTTTTCTACCTTCTCCTTGATATTCTTACCTTTCCACGTGCCAATCAATCAGCCAGCTGAACGAGGCAACAAGAAAAGGCCCCCGGGCCCTCTGAAAAAGGCCCACACCAGCTACCTTACAGCAAAAAACCAGCCTCCTCTCTCCTTTAAATGTTGAGAACTGGATGCTTTTGTTAATCTACAATCCCAGAAGAAATCCCTCCAGACTCACAAAAAGTATCTGTGTTTTAGGCTCAGAAATAACCAACTGACAGAGCGGGCTTACTTCGGGAGAATCTACCCGTCTCTCTGGATGGTGACAGGTACACAGCCGTGTAGACACATCTCCAGGAGGACATACGATGCCTCTGCCCAATCCAGTGTTCCTGCCGGGGCAGCTGCGACCACTCACCTGCCCAGGGCTCGGCAGGGCCTACAGGAGCCGTGACTGGCAGGTCTGGACCACTCAGTGGAGCGACCTGACCCTACACAAGACACAATGCAATCCAAGTTATTTTGCAAATTGCAAACCTTCTGAGAAAAAGACAAAAATATACATTCCAAGGTATCTGTAAAGTGCATGGAAGATGCAGACTGCTGCCCTGAGGTGCTCTGATCCATCCGTGCTTCAGCTTGCAAGTTAGATTTTGCTACTGTCACACACGTGGTATCATTCACATGATGGTTTTGTTTTTATTTTTTTAAATGGCTGAGTTATAAATCCAGCTAGTGTGCAGTAATTTCATAATTTTTAATACGCGTTATCTGCAATAACATTGTGACAGCTCCATACTGTGGGTTGACACACAATACTTGAACAGATTTATCATATTTGGTTTGTAGGTAAATAATAAATGTTTTAAAATTGCCTAAATATACCATTCTGAGCCGTTTCATTCCACCAGGAAAATACAGGGTTTTTTTTTTCTCCTCTCTTTAAAAAAAATTAAATACCAAAATAACTACATTTAAATAAATAACATGATGATGATGACATTTAAAAGTTCACAATAAGGCCAAAGCCCTCTTCTATTTGCACAGCTGCTCAGCCCTAACCCCCCGGAACACTCTGGAAAGGCCAGCGGTTTTCTTCTGGGGCAGCATGACTGAGGCCGGGCGGGGCCTCTACTGCTGTCTCACCTTTGTTTCCTTTCATCTCACTTTTGCTTTTTTGTAGGAGAGAAGTCAGCTTTAGGACTGCAGTTCTGAGAGGCTGAGGGGGATTTCCTGTCACAAACCAGAGAAGGACCCTTGTGTTAACATGCAGCTTCGACTCCACCCAGCACCTGCTCCCATGAGCCAGACAGACCGCATCATCATCAGGTGGGCAGCTGGTCGGACGACGGCTCTGTGCCTACAACCGGTGACAGTGACTAGCGAACACGCCACGGAGAGACCTGTGACACTCGTCTGAAAAGGGTGTGTGGTATAAGACTGAATCTTTTTTCCAAATGAAGTAGGAACAGTTCTGTCGTTTTAAACACACACAACACTTAGGAGGCTTGTTTTACTTAGAGTGGAAAATTATGCCAGGGACAAAGTCAACACAAAGGAACAAACAACAAAAAGTAGCAGGAAAGAGACCCGGGTAAGTGCAGCTCCAAGAGTCCAGCAGTTCAGTCATGGTGAACATGCGGCCCAGCGAGGGCGTCCATCTGTCCGTCCGTCCCAGATGCGTGCGGCACCTGCTCTAACACGGAAAACCTGCAGATGTCATCAAGTAGCTCCATCTGAACGTTAACAGGACAGACAAAAGGAAATCATTCCATAGGCCGAAAACAAACAACAAAACAAAACTACATTGTTTCTTTTCCCCAAATGAAATCAACACGAAAGGTCCTGTGTGATTTCAAATTTTCCAGAGTAGAAATGGAGCGATCTGAAATGTCAAAGACCCCGTTATTTCGTAAAGAAAGTACACCTCAAAATACTCTAATTCCACATGTGAACAACAAAAGACTGTCTCATCTATCAGTGCCAGCTCCAAGGCTCCTGGGGGGCGGCAGGACGGAACCCGCCCTGTCCCAGCAGCTCCGCTCCGGAGGGACAAGCTGAGCTCGGGTGGGGAGACACTGCCGGACCAGGTTTTGTTGCATGTGGTTTTGTTCAGGTGTGACTTCTGTCTTTAAGGAGTTTTAAGGCCACCTGGGTTTTGTGTTTTCAGTGCTGAGGTGAAGTCCAACCGCAGGGCCCTCTACCCACCAAGACGACACGCTCCGAGTGTCGGTGAGAGGCAGTGTCTCCTTTTGGCACCACAGAGTAGATATTAAAGTATGAAAAGCTGTCCCAGTCGCTAGTTTTGGACACCTTTCTCCCTGCCGGCTGCCGGCGGTGTGTCCACACTCAGGGCGATGACGATGCTCTCGCCGTCCTCCGTCTTGACCCGCTTCAGCTCTGGCTGCTCCGTCGGGTCGCCATTCTGGCGCTTTGTGGGCAGGGAGGCTGATGCCGATGCATGTGTCGCCAACATGTGCAGAGGACTCGCCACTGCTGCAAAGAGACAGTGAATCAGACCTCGTGTTCTTGGGTGCACCCCTGTCCCCCATTAGGCCCCCACTGGTCCGGCTCTGCTCCAAGGGTAGGCCTCTGTGCGTCACTGCCAAGGCCCGCAGCAGCCACGGGCACAGGGGTCTGGACTGGACTCCTGGGGACCAGAAACCCTGGAGCAAGCTAACTGGCCGGCGGGTGTTCTCAGGGACAGCCGGTATCTCTATTCCTTCAAATAGTGTGTCTCTTCACAGAGCCGCTGGGGAGGCCCGAGCTCGGGGTCAGGCCACGCGGCTGCTGCCAGCCCTGTGCAGAGGCCCCTCACGGCCCACATGGTGCTCAGTGCTCCTGGGTCACGTCACACACCAGGCCTGGAGTTGACACGCAGACGTGTGCCCACAAGGCCCTGGGCTGGCTCCCCGGCTCCCCCCGGCCCCCACCCGCCCCTGCTCTGCGCACACAGGGAAGCTCCAGGAGATGAAAAGAGCGGTTGCTTCCTCTCCAGAGAGTGCCACTTCCTCAGGGTGAGGAGACAGGCTGGGCTGCAGAGGAAGGCCCGACGGCCTGCGGGGCACAGCAGCACTGCCAGCCCATCTGCCCCAGTGTGAGGCCCCTGAGCCCCGATTCCCCTCCGGCCCCGTGTCAAACCAAACCCTGGAACTGGCCACGGAAGAATGCAGATGAGGGGACTGTGCTCCTGGAGTGAAGCATCAGATGAGCGCGAGGCTGCCCGGGTAGTGAGGAAGGGAGGGTCAGCTCGGCTACGGGGACACAGCAGGAGGTCAAGTGCAGGGCCAAGGAGACACAGGGATGCAGGACGCCGGGACGTGGAGGTGCCCCCCAGGCCCTGGGCAGGGGATGCACACTGGCTCACCCGGACCAGAAGGCACAGGGGCAGCCAGGGGGAGCCATGGGCCCAGGAAGCACTTGCACGATTCAGAGCAACCTTCCTTGTACCCGCCTCAGGAATATAGTTGTACCTTCAGGCAGTCCCCACCCACCCACTCCTGCTCACACGAGGGCCTCAGGCGTCACTGCCAGGTGTCCGTTCATGCGACAGCACCCGGCTACTTGATTTTTGCCAGACTAGCTACAGCCAGCCGAGGTCTGCGGGTCTCAGCCACCCGGGGAAACCCCACAGAAGCGGTCTTCACCTGCCAGGCTTGTCTGCCGGCTTTGTGCTTAGGACCCTTGTGCCTGACACAGGGGTGGAGAGCGCGCATCGTCCTGGGCAGAGGGGCCCCGGGGGACTTTCGGGGCCGGCACCAGGAGAGCTACCAGCCCCTGGCCCTGCACACAGCCATGTCCTCAGGGACGCGGGGGGCCTGCTTCCTCCGCACTGGGTGTTCCTTCATCCAAGTGCCCTGTCCTTCTTGGGAATAGCAGCCTGGTGGCTGGGGGGCGGCTCTGACACGCAGTGCAAGGGGGACGACCCTCCCCCTCCCCACCGGGTCAGCGGCGCCTGACACAAGCGGGAGTGAACCGGCGCCCAGAACGGAGCCACGCAGCACAATGGCACTTGCTGCCATTTGTCAACCAACTAACACCTTGTTCCGCATGTGTTTCTGGTTAAAGACGACTTGCTCCACCCACGCATGGAATCACGGACACGGAGCATGAGACTGAAAGCAGCTCCTCTAACCTGCTTGCTCCACAAGGCACATCACACCTGTGCTGAGCACCAGACCTTCTCAAGACTGTGCTTAGGGTCCATTTTAAACAAGAAAATCAACAAAAACACAAAAGAAGAAAAACATGGCACTACTAGGCTGTGAAAAGGCCACACACTTACGGTCAGAGGTGAGACCGGGGCAGGGGGTGGGGAGCACTGTGGTCATCTACCCCAGGAGGAGCCAGCATGCCACACCCAGGCCTCTACAAACACCATGCCGTGAGTACTGACTGGGGATGAGGCAGGTACGGAAGGCCCAGTGCATGAGGTCCTCTCTAGAAGTCCCACAGAGCACCAGCCTCAGGCAGGCTGGGCACAACAGGTACCCGCCTGGAGGTGCAGGTGCCCTGCCCACGGCTGTAGAGCAGCAGCAGGGAGACGGCACTGCTCCTCCACCCTCCTTACTTGAACCTTCCCATGCCCCTCAGAGGAGTTGGGGGCAGCTCCTCCCCGCAGCCCAGCCGTGGGGAACACAAGGCCAAAGGCCACGCTAGTCAAGCAGGTACTCTGCTGGGGCCCCCAGGGGAGGCAGGGGTGAGTAAGGACACTGGACTCGCTCAACAGAGCACAGCATGCAGACACTAGGACACGGGCCCCTCCTTACCACCTGGCAGGGCCAGGACACACAAGATCACGGCCAGACCCCCTGGGTGAGAACTGGAAGCCACTTTCTGTAAGAAGCAAGGACAAGTCAAGTGTGGATCCGGGACTCCTTCAGGGTCACCAGGAACGCGGTCAGCAGAGGGAGGACCCACTGCCCCCCGACAGCCTAGGGCAGCAGTCCCAGCAGGGACTGACTGAGGACCTTCGTGAGAGAGGCTGCAGGAATGGTCAGAGGCACATCTTCTAGGGAACAGGTCGAGGAGCCCCAGAAGCTGCTGGGAAGCGGATCCATCACACACTGGCCCAGGCCTGACTTCTGCATTCATTCTCTGAGGCCAGCATTACCCTGATACCAAAGCAGACAAAAATACTACAAGTAAATTACAATTATCTCTGACAAATACTGACACAAATATCCTCGAAACGACATGAGTAAACCAAATTCAATAGCATATTAGAGGGTTCTATGCCCCAAGTGGCGCTGATCCCAGGGATGCAAGGTGGCTGAACATAAAGCACCACACACACAGACAAAACAAAAACCCCACTTACACAACATACTGCGTTAATAAAGGAAAAACCTGGGGGATCTCTGGGTAGCTCAGCGGTTTAGTGCCTGCCTTTGACCCAGGGCATGGTCCTGGGGTCCCGGGATTGAGTCCCACATCGGGCTCCCTGCATGGAGCCTGCTTCTCCCTCTGCCTGTCTCTCTGCCTCTCTCTGTGTGTGTCTCCCATGAATAAATAAATAAATAATATCAAATAAATAAATAAATAAATAAATAACCCCTGCGCCCCGTGATCATCTTAATACAAAGTGCACGATGCCCCCCGGAGTGCCTGGTGGCTCAGTCGGTTAAGTGTCCGGCTCTGGTCGTGACCTCGGGGTCGTGGGACGGAGCCTTGTGGGCTCTCCGCTCAGTGGGGAGTCGACCTGAGATTTTCACCCCTGCACCCCACTCCCACCTTCCACTTGTGCTCTCTCTCTAAAAAAAAAAGAAAAACCCATGTGACAGCATTCAACCCCCTTTCATTATTAAGCTACTCAGCAAACCAGGAAGAAGGAAACAATTCAACATGCTAAAGTCTGTAGAGGACAACCCAACCCACAGCTCACATCAGCTTTGATGGTGAGGACGACGCCCCTCCAGATCGGGAGCAGAGCAAGGAGGCCCACCGCCATCACGATTCGATCAGCAGCTCTCGCCCCGGCCACTGGGCAGCAACAGGAAGGAAAACCGTCTCTATTGGAGACGACATCCTCCTTGAATGCAGAAAATCTTAGTAAACCCACAGAAGAAAACCCCCAAACCAAAAGCTATTACAATACATGAATTCAGCAAAGTTGCAGGATACAATATCAACAGGCAAAAACTGGCTGTGTTTCTATACAGAGACAATGAACAACTTCAAAAGGAAATTAAGAAAACAATTCCAAAGGAATAAAACAGGAGAAATTTAAGCAAGGCTTTTACACTGAAAGCTACAGAACACTGCTGAAAGAACTCAAAGACCTAAACACATGCAAAGACGTCTGTGCTTACAGAGAGAACTACTGCCTGGAACAATCTACAGGCTCTGTGCAGTCCCTATCAAAATCCCAAATGCTTTTTTTGCAGAAATGGAAAAGCTGATTCTGTACTTTGCATGGAATTGCTAGGTATCCAGAATAGCCAAAATAACCTTGGAAAAAAGAAAAAATAATAAAGTCGGAGGACAGATACTTCTCAATTTCAAACTTCCTATAAAACTGTAATAATAAAAAAATGTGGCTTTGGCACAAGGATAGACATGAAAATCAATGAAACAGAACAGAGAGAAACTCATATATCTGAGGTCAAGTGATTTTCAACAACCATTCAGTGGGGAAACCACAGTCTCTTCAAATGCTGCTGGGATAACTGGGCACCCACATGCCAAAGCATGGAGTCAGGCTCTTACACCATATACAAAAATGAACTCAAAATGGATCAAAGACCTAAACGTAAGCGCTGAGTAGAAGAAAACATAGGCCTAGGTCTCCATGACCTTAGATGTGGCAACGGATTCTTAGCTAGGACACCCCACAGCATAAGATACAAAAGGGAAAAGAGAAATAGGAGTTCACAACTGAAACTGTTGCATCAGAGACACTATTAGGAAAGTGAAGAGATAGACCCACAGAACGGGAGGAAAATATTTGGACCTACTATCCAGAAGATATAAAGAGCTCCTGCAACTCAACAACAAAAAAATGGGCAAAGGACTTCCATAGGCACCTGTGTGAAGACGACCTACAAATAGCTAAGCACATGAAAAGATGCTCAATACCATCAGTCATGAGGGAAATGCAAACCAAAACCACTGATCTCTGGAGTGCCTGGGTGGCTTAGTCGGTTGAGCATCTGACGCCTGATTTCAGCTCAGGTCATGATTGCAGGGTTGTGGGATGGAGCCCTGCCTTGGGTTCCACACTCAGTGGGGCAATTTGCTGAGATTCTCCCTCTGCCTCTGCCCCTCATGGCCCTTTTCCCTCACACCGATATCACCTCATACCCAATAACATGGCCATGGTGGGGGGAATCTCAGAAAATAACAAGTGATGGTCAGCATGTGGACAAATCAGAACCTCATACATCATTAGTGGGAATGCAAACTGCTGCCACTATGGAAGACAGTTTGACAGTTCCTCAATAAATTTTTTTTAAACATTTTTTTAAAATTTTTTTAAAAATTTTATTTATGATAGTCACAGTGAGAGAGAGAGAGAGATAGATACAGGCAGAGACTCAGGCAGAGGGAGAAGCAGGCTCCATGCACCGGGAGCCCGACATGGGATTCGATCCCGGGTCTCTAGGATCGCGCCCTGGGCCAAAGGCAGGCGCTAAACCGCTGCGCCACCCAGGGATCCCTTTTTTAAACATTTAAAAAATTTTTTTTATTTATTTATGATAGTCACAGAGAGAGAGGCAGAGACATAGGCAGAGGGAGAAGCAGGCTCCATGCACCGAGAGCCCGATGTGGGATTCGATCCCGGGTCTCCAGGATCGCGCCCTGGGCCAAAGGCAGGCGCTAAACCGCTGCGCTACCCAGGGATCCCTGTTCCTCAATAAATTAAACAGACTTGCCATATGACCAGGCAATTCTACTCCTAGGTATACATCCCACCCCCCAAAATGAAAACAAGGACTCAATGCATATACATGAATGTTCACAGCAGCACTATTCACAACAACCAAAAGGTGGAAACAACCCAAATGTCAAATGTCCATCAACTAATGAATGAATCAACCAAAATGAAAACATATTCAGCCATAAAGAAGAGCTGACCCAGGCTACATCGATGAACCTCAAAACGTGATACTCGCTGACAGAGATCAGATATAAAAGGCCTCATATCCTATTTTATTTACAGGAATTGTCCGGTGTAGGTTAACTCCACAGAGACAGCCGACCAGGGGCTCAGTAGGAGGGAAACAGGAAAGAACTGCTTACTGGGTATATGGTCTCCTTCTAGGAGGAGGAAAATCCTTCTACACTCATTAGAGGTAAAGGTTTCAAGACACTGTGAATACACCCAATGCCACTGACTTGTACACTTTAAAAGGGCCAATTGTATGGTATGTATATTTTACCATTATTTAAAAAAAAAAGATGACCTGAAAGCTAAGGAGATCCTAGGTATAAAAGACTTATTGCTTATTTTAGGGGCACCTGGGTGGCTCAGTGGTGGAGCCTTTGCTCAGGGCGTGATCCCAGATTCCTGGGATCAAGTCCCACATAGGGCTCCCCACAGGAAGCCTGCTTCTCCCGCTGCCTGTGTCTCTGCCTCTCTTCTCTGTATCTCTCATGAAGAGATAAATAAAATCTTTTTTAAAAAAATTATTGGTTATTTTATTTATTTATTTTTTAAAGATTTTATTTATTTATTCATAGACACAGAGAGAGAGGGGCAGAGACACAGACAGAGGGAGAAGCAGGCTCCACGCAGGGAGCCCGATGTGGGACTCGATCCCGGGTCTTCAGGATCACACTCCAGGCCGCAGGTGGCGCCAAACCGCTGTGCCACCAGGGCTGCCCTATTGGTTATTTTAAAAACAATAATGGCATGGTGCTTACATAGTACAAGGAAGTTCTTTTACAGATGCTGAAATATTAACACATGAAATGACACTACGTCTGGATCTGGGTGGGGAACAGATGGGGGAGAATGGAACAAGATCGGGTGTGAGTTAATTTCCGGAATGTTTGACATTTTCCATAATAACAAACTTATAAGAAAAATATCAAAGTTGCTGACTTTGACAGTTTGTTAATAACAGGGAGAAGCATGCTTTCCCTTCTCCAGAGTGATTTTCAAGGTAAAGGCAGCCACAGGCCATGCGGCATCAAGCGACACCTGACACTGGGTAAGGAGAGGCCAGCTCCAGGCCACCCTCCGAGCCTGCAGAGTCTTAAAGCTTGCCCGCCACCTCCTCCCTCCTCGGCTGGGCACTGCCGCTGGAAAGGAACATGAAACAAAGGGACACAGAAGACAGGTGCTGTGATGTGGCATCATCACTGACTGGATACAAACCCCTTTCCCAAGCCAGTGATTTCTAAAGTAAAAGGCTGCAGCCAAAATAAAGGAGAACCAACAAACATAATTTAAAATGGTTTTTGCTAAAAGATGACTAAAACTTCAAGGCGTTTCAGTATTTCTTCTATGTTTCATTCTTCCGAAAGGAAACAGGGTCTTGGGGCTGACACTGCAGTGGTTGTCAATGATATTGTGGGGCTTTCTTTAAAGCCCCAAGATTAAGAAATTCATCTTTAATAAAATTTTAACTTGTAAGAATTATATTTTTGGTTTTAACCAACACTGTAGTAGTAACTACTGATAAATCAACCCATTAGTCACAGACCATGAAATCTTCATATTTCTGCAGCCTCTTGTTGCAGAGTAAAAGTATGCTCAATAAAGCACATTCAAGCCTGAGATACTTGGCATCTGTACAAGACCTGTGAGGCAGGCGGGCCAGTCTGGGTGCTGATACGTTCTGAGAGTGTGTAGCAAATAAGGGCAGGATTCTATTAGCACATTTAAGAAAACAGTATAAAACTTTTATTTTAAAACATCAATAATTTCAATAGGAAAACATAATCTTTGCTTATTAAATTTATAAGGAAGAATTTTAAATTCCGACTTATACATGTGAAAGGGATCCATAGTTTTTCCAACCCCTTCCAGCAGACTGGTGGACATAGAGGCCCCTGAAGGCCACACCTGCTCAGTCAGGGACTTGGACAGGGATCCTCGAGGGACCCTAAGACACGGGATGCCTGGGAGTGCCTGGCCTGCACCATGGCCTCAGACTGAGCGGGACTCGGACCAGAAGAGGACTGACCATCCACCTCCCAAGGCCACCTGCTCCCAGCTGCACCCAGGACCAGCCACAAGGACAAACTGATTCAGAAAAGAGGCCCAAACAACTCTCCATACTTAGGAGACACACAGCCTGAGAGGAAAGCCTCTTAAGCAGGTAACTCTGCAGACACCTCCACTTGTCCAGAGACTGGCACACTGGAACGCTCAGGTGGTTAGTGTTCCCCAGACAAGGTTCCACCTTGTTGTTCCAGCGCATCTGCGGTGAGGCAGAGTGGGAATCTGAATCCCATGAGGTAAATGCAGGCCTCCTCCGCCCCTCCACAGCTCGGGAAGGGGTGGGAGGCCACCATGGGTAAGCCTTCCGTTGCCACCCTCTTTCAGAGGAACCGTCTGTGGGCAGAGCGAGCTGCTTCGGGCCAGCAGCCTGACTCTACTGCTTGGGGTCCTGCAGGCCTCCGCGTGCCTGGGCAAGGAGCCACTGCTCAAACAGCAGCAGCAGTAAGGACACAAAACTCCTGAGCGGACTTAACAGCCAGCAGGACGCCTAGCCTTCACCTCGCTCTGCAAGCCTGGGTGAAAGGAGGTTCCTGGTCTCTTATTTAAGAGCCAAGCTCCCTTGGTCGGCCAAGTCTTCTCTAGTTTAGAAATGCAAATATTTCCTGAGACAAGAAATGACAATTGTAACAGTTGGAACCGAAACATGGAACATGCCATTCATAAAAAGGAGAGCAAAGGATCTTCACTCTTGATATCGGTACCCTCTTACCCATGGAGGACGCTGCTTACCATTGTTCACCTGGCCGTGGACAGCGGCAGGGATTGGCACCACGTGAGTCCCGTTTTGCGTTACAGTTTTTATTGGTAGCTGGTGCTGACCCAGAGGTGCCTGTTGCACTATGGTGACCGTCTGCACAGGTGTGCTCTGTGGCGTCTGAATAATCCGGCTGGCAGCGCCCAGCGTGGCATGGCTGATTGCAGGAACCGGTTCCACTTTCACTGAAATTTTTAAAAAAGGTAAGGAAACAATACCAACAGATATAACTGGAAAGCTTACAGAAATCTCACCAGGTGGTCGGCAAACCTAAGACTTTACGTGATCAGCAGGAAAGGGTTCCAGGTGAACAAGGCTGCGGGGCGTCCGGCAGCCCAAAAACCCGCCTGCTCCCATGGCTTACCTTTCACTTCTTTGTGATCTCCATTCTCCTGCGGCTCTGCCTTTGGAGGGGCCAGCACCGCTGCCTGAGTGACCACGGCCTGGCCAGCGACCGTGTACGTGCTCGCGGGGGCCAGGCCGGCCACGCTGGTGACGGACACCGCGGGGATCTGGTGGACAACGTGCACCGTCTGCACGACAGGCTGCTGGGAGGTCGAGGTGGTCACAGGAGCGGCGACCGTGTAAGTGACGGGCTTGATCGTCGGCGGCAGCTGCCGCTGCACGGCAATTAAAACGGGCTGACTAGACAGAGGTGAGCCTGCAGGGGGTGAGGCAGCGGGGTGAGGTGCGGGTGCCCGCGGGAGCCGCCTGATTACAACCACCCGCTCAACACACAGTCTGGTGAGACAGGGCGCCCTTCCTCTGTGTAACAGTGACGTCATGCACGATGGGAGAAACGTGGTATTTTAATGGAGAAATTTAATGCATGTATCTAACTGCTAAAAACGCAATTCTCGTTGTGTTCTGGTCTGTGACAAGTTTTCCCACAGTTCTTTCCTCATGAAAAACAAAACGTCAATAGTATACGAGAAGAAGCTGCCTGCTGAGGCCCAAACAAGGGGGCCACGCTCCCCCAGGACCAAAGTCTTTATCTTACGGTGGGGGCGAGAACTGCAAAGTGCAGATGCAGAGGTACAAGCTCCGCTCTCCGTGGCTTGGGCATGGAATAAAGGAGAAGACACTCGGGTGACAGGGGCCAATGTGGTCAGGAATCCCACTGTATCAAAACTGCACTCTTTGCCAACCAAACAATAAGAGAATTAGCTTGGACACATTTCCATGCTATGGGGCGTGCGTGCGTAATTCCGCAGAGCGCACATTTTTATTCTGCATTGTGACTTCGTAATGAAATGCTCACATATTCATTAAGTAAGTGAACAGTTTCTGCTGTCAATCAATGTCTAGTTTGTCTAATTTGTGTTATTTCTTTGGGGAATTTTTTTCATTATTTTTGAATGATGAAACAATTGAGAAACAGACTGATTCTAAATTATTTCAGGCAACTACACAAACTATTTACAAAAAACAATGTGCACTGATTTTTTAAACAGTCACGGTGCTGGCAGCTTTCCAGAGCTTACGGCATGCAGGTACTACAGAGAAAGCACCGGGTACAAGGGAGCCGAGAGCTCTGGGGTGCTCGTCTGAGGAGCTTGTTGGCACCCTGCCCCGCTGCCCCCCCCCCCCCCCCCCCCCCGGCCCATCACACCTGCCCTGTTTCTGCACATCTCACCTGGTGCACTCTGGGCAAAGCGGGCCTCCTGGATGACGGCCAGCTTGGGCTGTTGGGCGCTGGGCTCGGGCTCCAGGGGGGCCGGTGAACCTTCCCTCGACAGGCTCTCGGGGGTCTGGGCTCCACTGGAGTGAGCAGACAGTACTCCAGCGTGATTGGGGGAGGCTGGGGCGCTTCTGAATCACCAAAAAGGAGAGAGTGGATTTTTACAGGTGAAGCACTCACAAAGCTGCCTTGTTTAATAAAGTGCATTCTGAAAAAAGGGGTGTCATCTGTCTTCTGTCAACCGACTACAGCTCTGTAAGTCCTATTGTCCGCCTGAATCCTGTGACCTGGGACGGACCCCCAGCAAGGCTCCCCCTGTCGGGACAGCCAGTGGGCCAGTGCTGGGCTACCACAGCTCCGTGCCCAGCACAGGCCGCACCGCCGCGGAGCCGCACGGGCTGCCCTCTCCGAGCAGCTCCTGCCGACGGGCAGCAGGGGCTGGCCGTGCGCAAGCAGACAGGGGCTTAACACTTACGTCATGGTCACTTTTTGTTTGTTTAAAAACACAGTATCTATAAGCTAAAATGTAATCTGAGAGTCAGGCAATTAACATTGTATCAATTTTGAGTCTAAGCAGCTAAAATGCGGCTTTGAAGAGCTGTTCTCATGCCCAAGAAAAGGAATGCTCGCTGCCCACCAAGCGCCGTGAGCAAGGAGTCCAATGAAGCCACAATGGCAGCAGGGGAACAGAGCGTAAATACAACTTCATCAACAATCTGCGCTGTTTCAGATCACTATTAAGAAAATGTCCATGGATAGCATCCAACACCTCTTTTCAAATCCCCACCCCAACATTTAATCATAATGCATTTGGCAGTTCCTTCACTTGCAAAAGGAAAATTGACCAATACATGGAAGGTAAATTCACTGACCAGTAAGTGAGGTCTTTTTGTTTGTCTTTTTTCCTTACCTAGACGAGAGCGGTCCCAGAGGGGTTCTAAAGCAAGGCACGCCCCTAGGCCGTCTTTTCCTAAAAGCCTGCTCTATTAATTTGCTTTCAGAGGCAGGATCTATCCTCCAGAATGAGCCTTTGCCTGGTTCTTCCTGGGAACGTGGTACTTTGATGAAATAACGATTCAGAGAGAGATTGTGGCGAATTGAATTCTATGAAACATAAAAAAATACGTAGAATTCATATATTTCTTTGCTGAGAAATCAAAATGTGCCCCAGTTTTAGTGCCCTGCAAAGCAGAAACGTAGCATTCAGCCCTTGCAGAGGGCAAACAACTTTAAAGGCAGCACTGTGCTGGAAGAAACCAGCCCCTCTCCCCTGAGTGAAGAAAGGGCTCGGGGTATGACCCCTCCACAGAGTAGCAGGGTGGACGCCAGGGGCAAGGAGGGGACCTGGGGAATGAGGAAGGGTGGGAAGTCAACACCGCAGGGAAAGAGGCAATTTCCAACAGGAAAAATGTTAACTTCCATCTTTTTTCCAGGTGGGAAACCAAGGATTATCACTGCTGTCATCTGACCTTTCCTGCGGGCCTCACCCTGCTTAAGAGATGAACAGAATCAAAACAAGCCAATCCCTTAAAATAGTTTTTGAGCACAGAATTAGCTTGTAGGAATCTGTCATAGCCAGCTAAAATGAATTAATGCAATATAAAGTATTCAGCAAACCAGCAAAGGACAGAAATGAGCTAAAGGTTGGGAAATATCGTGGACACCAGTAACAAGAGGACTTTCCAAAATGCTTCCATGTTGTTTAAATCTGACCCACAAAATAATCTTGTGAGGCACACACAGGAAACTTCTCTCTCAACCCCTACTCTCTTCTATTACAAAAAGCTTGGCTCACAGTTTGCAATTTCAGGAAAGCTCCCCACTGCAACCTGAGTAACTCTCAGGAGCACACCTGATCCTGAGCTGAGCCCTCCAAAAGTCAGGAGCAGCCAGACGAGAGTCATGCATCCACATCATTTCAAGTTTATATTAACATTGAAATTTAAAATCACTAAATTAAACAACTGAAGTTTCAAAATGGTGGTAACTCACAGTAAAACTCTGGGCTATTCAAAAATCACTTCTAAATTCTCCAATTAACTTGCTAACAGAACTGCTAACCACAGCCTGAAATACCGAATTGCCAAAGGTGGCTCAGGAATCAGAACGTATCTAATTCTAGTTTACAGCCCATCTCAGGGACTGTTCAAGCGTGTCAGCAGTCACAGGCTGTGATAAATACCCCCCAAGTCCGTGGAAGCCAGGCACCTCTCTGGCAACATGAAGTGATGGTTAGACTGCATCTGTGTTTTGTGAGACTGCTTATTAATAAACACATGCGAGAGAGAGAATATTTTAGTAACTGCATATACTATTATGTTTTATCATAGGGTTTAAGTAACAACCCACAATACCTTTCTACTACTTCCTTCAGAAAATCAAATTGTTACTGGTGTCTCCATCAGAGAAAGATAATCCTCCTCTGAATGCACACAGACATTTCTGTGTTTGGAGGACAGAGAAAGGAAATTCCAAGACTACGGGTTGGGGAAAGCAGACCCAAGCCACGACACTACAGGGCCCTCTCACTGTGAACAAGGCAATCCTTATGACTGCCCAGTGAGGGTCAAGAGGTCCTGTCCTGACTGTACTGTGGGAACTTGGCCACCTGGGCAGTTCACAAGTGCCCGCCGAGCCACACTGAAGAACATGGGAGGTGAGCAGACCCCATGTGAGGGCTGTTAACTGAGCGGGTTAATGTTCGTGCTGCCAGGAGGAAAAAGGGATGTGAGCACAGTGGGAGTCTGGAGGCAGGAGGTGCCACTTCAGGGGACTGGTACACAGGCATTTCTTCCCCCTGATACAGGAGAACAGGCCCAGGGCCTGCGGATCCATGACAAGTTCCCAGATGAAGGAGCTGGTATATTTATACTGTGTCTTGAAAAATGGGACAGAGCCTACTAGGCACCATCACAACAGGGTCTAATCTCCTCTCCACTCACAACGAGCTCTCGAACACAAAGGCTATGGTTTTCCAGTCAATAACACTAGAAAATATGAGGAAGTAGTAAGAGATATTGAATGTAGACACAGACAGAATAAAGCAACTATATTTCTAAGGTAATTTAAGGCCTTTGTTATTTGATCAAGTCAAGCTATATACGCTAAAATCACACTGACTTAGACTCTAATGTTTCAGAAATTATTATATGCAGAGAAACGGCAGCTTATTATTTTTTAAAAGTAAATATGAGGAAAAGGATCTGTAATCCTTAGCATAGTCTCTCCCCCGCCCCAAATCCTCCCCTAATCGAGGCTGTTTCCCAGAACCCACCCTCCCTGAGCACCTGCCCCTCCTCTCTCCTGTCCCCTGGGATGACACAGACCCAGGGGGAAAGCTGCAGAGCTGGTCACCATCCTCCACGAGCACCTCTAGCACTCCTGCCCAGACCCTGGTTTCTGTTCCGTCCATCCTAATCACACTGAGTGCTCTACTAAGGACTATTAAGGACTCCTAGAGAAGGGAATATGTTAAGTACCCTCCAGAAGGAGATATGAATGTGCAGGGTGAGGGGAGCCCAGAGCACTCCCGCCACTGTGAGGAACCAGCTCTGGTCCTTTCAAAGGCCCAGAATTCAAATCTTCTAGTCATCACAAATATCTCAACTCTGGGCTGGGTAAAATGAGAATTATAAATCATAAGAAAACATTATTGTGGGGCAGCCCGGGTGGCTCAGTGGTTTAGCGCTGCTTTCAGCCCAGGGCCTGATCCTGGAGACCCGGGATCGAGTCCCACGTTGGGCTCCCTGCATGGAGCCTGCTTCTCCCTCTGCCTGTGTCTCTGCCTCTCTCTCTCCCTCTCTGTCTCTTATGAATAAATAAATAAAATCTTAAAAAGAAAAAAAAAACATTATTGCATAAATATGCAACCAAAGAAATACGTCATCTTTCCAGAAACGGCCACATTTTGTTTTATCCTAGAGTTTCCTCTAGACAAATCAAAAAGCTTTGCCATGTGTAAACAATGCAAAATACCAAAAGAGAGCCTGAAAGGTAGCTGTGGACTTCCTTCCATTAGGTGTCAGAACAAGTGTGGTGGGAAGTGCTGACACATGGCTCTTAGGAACTGATGCAGAGCAAGGGGCCCAAGCCCACCAGGGCCCCCTCTCCCTGCACAGCCACCTCCTTCACCCCACAGAGGAGGGCAAGGGGCAGTCTGGAAACCCAAATTTTATTTTTTTTAAATATCTATTTATATGAGAGAGAGGCAGGGGGGTGGGGGAGACAAAGGGAAAGGGAAAGAGAATCTCAAGCAGACTCCCCGCTGAGCAGAGTCAGACACAGGAGTCGATCTCTTTTTTTTTTTTTTTTTTAATTTTTTTTTTTTTTTTTTTTATTTATGATAGTAACAGAGAGAGAGAGAGAGAGAGAGAGAGGCAGAGACACAGGCAGAGGGAGAAGCAGGCTCCATGCCGGGAGCCCGATGTGGGATTCGATCCCGGGTCTCCAGGATCGCACCCTGGGCCAAAGGCAGGCGCCAAACCGCTGCGCCACCCAGGGATCCCAGGAGTCGATCTCTTGACCCTGAGATCATGATCTGAGCCGAAATCCAGAGTCGGATGCTTGGCCAACTGTGCCACCCAGGCACCCCTGGTAACCCACATTTTAAAAATGGGCTGTTTCGGGACATCTGGGTGGCTCAGTGGTTTAGCGCCTGCCTTTAGCCCAGAGCGTGTTCCTGGAGTCCTGGGATCCAGTCCCACATCAGGCTCCCTGCATGAAGCCTGCTTCTCCCTCTCCCTCTGCCTATGTCTCTGCCTCTCTCTGTGTGTCTCTCATGAATAAATAAAAATGGGCTGTTTTAGATGACAATCTTCCCCCTACTCTCTATGCAAAGAAAATCTAGAAAAGAAAATGGATCTGGTTCTTTTGTGAAACAAAAAATGAAAAAGCTTTTTTGTTTTAAGCCAAAAGTGAGGAATTGGGAATAAAGACTCACATATACAGGGACTTTAAGCATGGTTACTTTGGGAAGGGCACCTCAGAGAATTCTCATGACAGAAAAGGGACACATGTGGGTGAGTACGGGGGGGTAGCTAAGGACCTCTTAGGACAGAAAGAAATTGAGTGCATGTCCATAGATTAAAGGGAGGAGTGCAGCAGGAAATCCCTTTCCTGCTAAAATGCTGGAGCCAGGAGGTGTGAAATGTCCCAGGAGCGGCCTGACACAGGCAAGAGGCGCAGTCACCCTTATGGACCTTGATCTAGACAGAAAAGAAGATGTTTCAATAAAAACATTAACGACAATTGAATAGAAAGGGGTACTTGCTTTGCAGCAGTTATGTGTGCACGCTCTGCTTTCAGTGCGCTCTGAAGTCAGAAGCAACCAGTGCAAGTGGGGATCACACCTGACCTGAAGCACTCCCCACCAGACTGAAGCCAGGAGGAGGCCACCCTGGAGAGCTGGCCTTTGTCCTTCAGCCAGAAAACCACATGATGCTTGGAAGCAGTTCTTGAATAAATAGATATTAGGAAATGGGGAGAGAGATCATTCAAAGCCTGGCCAGCCTTTTCAGAAATACTCACTCCTATTACGCCCAGCTAACTGGTGTTTCCAATCCTCAGAATTCTGCACTCAATGAGCTGTACATCACTCTACCACAGTCCTGACAGGGCACCCTGGGACCTCACCTGCCCACACACAGGGAGCTGTGTGCCAGGTGCAATCACCAGACACGGACACAGGTTATCATCTGGTTCTGCTTCCTCTGTTTTACATTTTCTCTGAAGTACAACTTCACTGTTCTAGATTAAAGTACAGTTAGTATTGCTGGGATTTCTTGTCCAGTGTTTTGAGAGACCTGCCAGGAAGTTGGATATGAAAGTGTTCTCCCAAACCCAGCATTTTCCTCACCACCAACTAAGAAATGGCACCTAGCTGTGCATAGGATGGCAGGCAGGGTACAGATGACCCAAGCCAGGAGGGTAGGCTGGGTCTTATTCTATATCTTCCATAATCAAAGACCCGTACATGACTGAAGATCCCTTACAAAGGAAATGTTCAGGATTTGGCTGGTGGGCTATTTTTATTAAAACATGTTTACGTTTACAGGTAGAAGAAGAAAGTTCTTGCCCCTCATTAAACAGAAAATGGATTCCCCCAACCCCTACCCCCATCACTAGGTTATGGCTATGGTTTGGCATCCATTTCTCAAAGAGTCATTTACTCACTAAGCCTGAAAGGAAGACTGTTTCCATTCTCCGTTAATTAATAAATTCAGGAACTGCAAACCTATGTTTCCTCCTTTATTATGCTTTTAATATTCTGTATTTCAGACTTGCTTTTCCTCTATTGTCTGAATTACAGAGGTCCTACTGTACGTCCAGTAAGTGGACACACACAACACAGACACACAGAAGAAAAAAAAATGCTTGAAAAAAAAAAAGAGTGTCAAAGCTTAAAAACCAAACTAAATTAAAAAACTGAACAGGGAAATATGCACTGATTTCAAAGAGTCCTCTGAGGAGGCCCAGGTTCCACAGACACTCTAGGAATGATCGGACTGCACAGGTGCACAAGCAGGCAGGCTCCCCAATTTACCATGCAGGGCAGCACCACATTTATCTGTGTCCCTGTACTGAGCAATGGGAGAGGTCTTTTGAAGAAAGGTTCCTTGGTAAAACAGTCTGAAAACCATCTCTGTGCAGACTTGGAGAAGCTAGGTACGTCAGCAGACGCAATAAGGAAGACAGGAGAAAGCCTAAGTGAGGGATAGGCTGGGTTTCTAACCCTCCTTTACCTCAGACACAGGGAGTTAACTGCAACGGTGGAAGAGGAACCTTGCAAACAAATCCGTGCCTTTCCTATCCGTGGGGCAGTGACCATAAAAACCACAGGCTGAGGTTTGCTTCTAGAGCCGCTATTCCTTCTGCTCTGTGCAGAGGAGGTGAGTGCACGGGGTTAGCGGCATCCAACATGCCTCCTCCCTGAGCAAAGGAGGGTCTCCCTTACCCTGCTCTGCTTTGCCCTGTGCCCAAGGTAAGGAAAGCAGCCTAAGTCCTCTCAGTTATCAATCAGCATCTACTGCCACGTCACAGAAATATCTCAAAAAAAAAAAAAAAAAAAAAAAAAAAAAAAAAACCTGAAACAGATTTACCTGCCAGCCCTTGTCCGCTGTCCTGTAGTACGGATAGTTTTTAGTGATGTGAGTATAAATTCCATTTAAAGTGAGCTGCTTATCAGGAGCCATCGTAATTGCCTGTACGATTAACTGTGCATAGGAATAAGGAGGCTTTGAGTCATCCTGTAGTTAAGTTAAAAAAAAGAGAGAGAGAGATTACTGAAGATATCAAAATTTTTACTAAATTTACTAAAATTCAGGATTGTTGTTTTTAAGTGTTCCTGTGAAAATGCTTAGTTTTCCTTAGTACGAAAATAATGTAATCTGAAAAACATTTGGAAAATTTTCATGAAACAAATGGAAAAGTGTATAAGCAGTGTAACAGAATATTAAAACCACATAAGGAGAAACCCCACATGGCAAAAACAGAAAACATAAGGGAAAAAAGCTACTTTTCCTGACCTCATTAGAGTCCAGGGCAACACATGTAACATCACCGCCAGAGGCCCATCACATGGATCTAACAATAAAGTGAAGAGTCAGCGTGGCAAAGGGTGGAGCGAGCTGGCACTCCCTCCCAGGGCTCAGTGGGTCCTCACGCACTTAAAGCCAAAGGGACAACGGCTCAGAACCACCGCGTACCCATCAACTGCGAGGCTCCTCCTTATAGGAAACCCCACACAGAGGCAAGCACCGCATGCCACCTGCCGAGCGCCTACACTGGGGTCTCAGGCACTTGGGCGGGCGCTGTTCTAGTGTGCAGGGCTACTGTGAACACTGCAGAGCGCACACACCCCTGGTGCCAGGTTGCTCAAGGCCACAAGTGGCTCCTTGTCACTGTAACAACTCAGCCCCCACATACATAAACCCAATGGGGAGAGGGTACACCCCTGGTTGTGAACTGGGAACTGTACGTATCAAGTTAAATGGACCACGAAGCATAATGGTAGACTCCAAGCAGTAAGCTGCAAAAGAATATACTCAAGATGATACATGTTACTTGAGGTTTAAAAATGAGCAATTTAGACATTTTTTAGGGATAAATACAAATGGAAAGAACAAACAGAGGACTGTCAGAAAAGGTAGAAAGACCTGCCAAGGAGAGGAGCATGGGCTTCAACCACCCGGGCTATGCTCCATCCTGCCAGCCAGTGGTGGGGACATGTTCCATGCAGACTGAACCACCCACCACCCCAGCACCCCAGCTTCAATAGCCAGTACTTGGGCTGGAGGACCTCAGCCGGGATCCCCACCACTTATCCTGTACTGTACCAAAGGGCCAGGCAGACGGCAGAGCTGGAGACCACCCAGGTACCAGGGAGAGAGCGTGAAGCCATCTCCACTGTGCTTATGCCATTCGGTGTGTTTCTCTGTCAACCTTTATTCTATACGCTTCTAAAAACTTTTTTTTTAATTGAAAAATGTAATATGGATAGGAAAGCGTATAATACATCCTTATCAGCTGAAAACAAATGTTTATAAAATTAACGTCAGAACAACACTAGGTCAAGAGAAGAACACAGCCCACATCCCAGAAGCTTCCACATGCCCACCAAGCCCACAGTGTCTACCTCCCAGAGAGGCCCCCATTACTTCTGACATTTTACAGTAATCACAATCCCGCTGTGATTAAAAGTTTTATCATCTCAGAATGCATCCTGAAAAAAAACACAATTTAGTTCTGCCTGATTTTAAACAGGCAAATGGATAAAACAGAATCCTACAGAAGGTGCCTCTGGGCCTGCCTCCCCTGCCCAGCACGCCCCATGCACGAGGCTCCCGGCTGCTGCAAACAGGTGGTGCATGGCTATGGTGCATCTATCCCATGGCTGTGCCTGTTCTATTGCACAAATAATAACACTACACAGTGCTTTATCTTTTTCACTCAGCATTATACCAAGGACACTTCCACAGCAGTAGCTATGCTGCATGATAGTCCCCTGCTGGATAATTCTTCTCCAATGGGGCATTTAGGCTGCTTTCAATTTTCTATTAACTTTTGTTTGAGATTTCTGCCATTTCCTTTAGATGCAGTCCTAGAAGTGGTGTTACTGGTTCAAAGAATAAAAACATGCATGGTCACAGCAAGGACCATCCCAAAAATGTGTGTTCTGTGCACCTGTGCATTCAGACACAAGCGTCTGCAACAGCAGGACTAAACCCAGGAACAGTTTCCCGGGACAGAGTACACATCACCTTGTGAGGACCAAGGGGTTCTCTTTTCCTCCACCGGCTCAGCTCTTAGCACCTGGACCCACTGCTGCCCACCAGGGAGCACCCAGTGCTGAATGACCAAGCTGTGCAACCCCCTCCGACATACACTTCACAAAAGGCCCAGGTGGGGATATTACTAGACCTACAAGCAAAGAAGTGAGGACAGCTGGCTACGTGACGGCCTCTGGGTTCTGTTTCAAGGCTATAAAACATTTACCTTTGGGCTGTCTCCACCAGAAGCTTCCTTTTCATTTTCTGGCTGCGAGTTGTCGGCCATTAAATTGAGGTCAGCTGGTATCACACGGCCCATTTTGTACCCCGAAGACCCTGCTCCCCGGGGACTGGATGGGCAGGAGTTTGCAGCACTGTGGATGGGAAAAGGTCGCTGCTATCAGACTATTAGAGAACATACGTCACACTGTGCTTCAATGACCCGTTCTGATTTCAAGTACAAAGTAGGAGAGCATCAGCATTTCCTATGGAAAATGGACTCCTTAATTCTCTTAGAAATTTAAGATCACTCCAGAAAACGTGGAAATGAGGTATCTGCTTCCACATGTGTTATCTTACATAATCATAAAACAAACTCTCAAAGAGGGTGGTGGTCCACTTGTTTCACCAGCGAGGAAACTGAGGCTCTAGATGGTTCTAGAACTTACCAAGGACACAGAGCCATATGTGATGGCCCCAGGGCTCCAGCCCGGCAGAGGGACACAGAGCACATGCTCCGCTGACTCCCTTCCCACCAAGGACATGGCCTCCAGCTATACTAGAAAGGTCAGGGACAGTCTAGAGAGAGATGAAGGCGGCTGGCCACGTGCAGGGAGCACAGAAAGGGGATGAGGCCGTGGACATGGACCCAGGTGGCATCAGGCCCTGGAGCATATGCATCAGGTCAGTTAGGACACAACATACCCTAAATGCGGAAACAGGAACCTATTTTTTAAAATTAATTAATTAATTAATTTTTAAAGTAAATTCTACCTTCAACATGAGGCTCAAACAAGTCCAAGATCAAGAGTTGCACATTCTACTGACTGAGCCAGCCAGGCACCCAAGGAACTGATTTTTAAAGACATGCTTTTTTTCACAAAGGCAAGGCTAGGGTGCTGCTTCTTGATCTCTGTGATGACCGAAGGCCATCCACACTCACCTGTGGTGGTTCACCAAGCCGTACATTTGAGCTCCTGCTCCCTTTTCTATAAAGGACCATATTTTAAAACGAGAATGAGCTATGGAAATGGGAGGGAATTATGGTAAGATCGTCTAAGAAATCCATCCAGCTACACAACAGTATGTGTGGTTACATCCGAGTTGTGTTTGGGGAGGAAAATATTGCAATATATATTACAAATATATAGAAAATTTCTGGAAAAAATACTAAAAAATAGGAGTTACCTCTGAAAACCTGAGCTGAAAGTGGAGCAGAAGGAGAGGGAAGGGGAGGAGGCCCAGCACCGTGTGCAGCACTACTGGCCTCTCTACAATGAACATACACCAACAGTACATGCATTCACTCACTGGACAGGTGTTTACCATAGGCCAGGAACAGTCTAAAGTACTACTGGGGAGAGAAGCAACAGGGCGGCACGGATCTAGCATCTTAAACACTAGCTACCAGTAAGAAGTGCTGCCATGGGAAGGTGAGCGGCCCCACAAGGCTGGCCGCTGGGTTTGGAAAAGGCAAATCTGCTCCAGCCGTAAGTCATCTGTAGTCAGGCTCCCATGCTGCTGAACCACCCAGTGCAGGCGCTACACTGATCAACACTGGCTACAGTGTGAGGCTCCAGGGTGTGGGGAGAGACGAGCAAACAAAACAAGAGGAAGACAGAGCAGAAGATGAGGAGGGGCTGGGTCAGGAGCTCTTCCCCATGCCCCCACCTTGCCCTGGCCCTGAGTGCCCATGCCATTGTCTAGGAAACTGGTGTGCCTGTCTCCACTGCTGCTGCCCCTCTGTAGGCTGCTCTCCCACTGGGGTACACAGGACATCCTCCTCTTCATCTGTCACTCTGTGTATTTTCACACAGTACTGTACAAAACTCTGGCCATGAGGTTGCTAACTGTTGTCCCTCCGCTGACACAATGGCTATTTGGTCCATGTAGTCACATGAGACAAACTCAACCAAGTGGGAAAGACAGAGGCAACTTCTACAACACAGCAGCCACAGGATGGAAGCAGAGGAGGGAGGGGCCTGATGCCAATAGCAGGTGCTATGCAAGACGCCAGACCCAGTCCACTCGCCACTCCCTCCACTTAAAAAATAAAACCCGGGATCCCTGGGTGGCACAGTGGTTTGGCGCCTGCCTTTGACCCAGGGCGCGATCCTGGAGACCCGGGATCGAATCCCACGTCAGGCTCCCGGTGCATGGAGCCTGCTTCTCCCTCTGCCTGTGTCTCTGCCTCTCCCTCTCTCTGTGTGACTATCATAAATAAATAAAAAAATTAAAGAAAAAATAAATAAATAAAACCCAACACAGATACCCTTCCAGAAGCCTACCGCTGATGCTCATTTTTAAGAAATAGAAGTGTCTGCCTGAAAGATGGAAGCCAGAGCCACCAGTTCCCCATGTCCTCTCCCTGGCTCTGCCACATGCAGTGTCAGCCTGGACAGACGAGACAAACCCTGCCCTACCGCCCAGCTGTGCCCTGGACAAATCTGGACAGCAGAAGTCTGATTCAAGAGCACAGCACAGGCATTCATTTTGCACCTACATCTACATTACTCACAGCTAAGCAGAAGACACCCAGATACACACTATTCCCTTCTTCCGAGAGCCAACAGAACCTAGGAAGACTGACCCCTTTGAGTTCTGCCCCACATCACAGCACTTCGACCACACATGGCCACCTAACCTGCTCTGATGACACATGTCTGCAGGATCCCATGGCTGTTCTTGACCTGACCCTCAGCTACTGTCCTCTGAGACCTCAGCACAACCTAAGCACTGTGCTCTGGATTCTGGGTTCTGTACCAAGAGTGTGCCCTGAAGCCGCAGACCTCTGCTTCCTGAAGCACCCAGTCTCTCTTAGGACATCAAGACAAACACAAGTGGGTTGCTTCATCACTGTGGTCAAACTCATCAATCCAAGTACAGAATTTACATGAAACTGCAGCAAACTAAAAACGCAAATGAAAACGTTGTCTCAGAGTTTACAGCAACATAGCAAATTACCTGCCCCTTCACCTTACACTCAAATACGGAGAGTCCATAAGTGAAGACCAGGATCATTTGGGAACTGTGTTTCATACTCAGGAAATGGGGAGCAAAGGGTGTTCAAAAACTGAATGGCATGTGAAGCCCCTCACACCTCCCTCTCTGCACATGTCCATTCCAGGAAGGGAGCTGGCGCTGCTGTGTGCTCCTGGCCATCATTGTGATTTATGACGGCTTCTTCGAGTCCCAAGGCAGAAGGTGAGGAATGAAACTGAGATGTGGTTATATCCATCTCAGTAGGCATGACCCCACAGCCCGACTCTATGGTGACCCCTGCCCACCACATAAGCTGCTGTACCTGATGGTTCCCGTAGGGGAGGGAAGGGGACTGATGAGGTGGGCCATGGTTTCTGGAATGTTGATGGTCAGGGGCGAGATGTGGGCCTGCACAGGCTTCACCGGGGATTCGGGAGCCTCCTGCTTCTCCCTCTTCTCACTGGACAGGGCAGTGAACGTGATCTTGATGTTTGTGCTCGGGAACCTGAATGTGCACCTGAAAAAGAAAAGCCAACTGTCAGCACGTGCCCACCAGACTGGAGGATGGGGTGTCCCACCTACAACAGGACATAGAGCCCAAGTGTCCCCAAATGCCACTGGAGCTTCATCTTGTGTGAAGAAGCCCACTTCAAGCTCACTCCACGTGTTATGATTCACTTAATGAATGAAACCACAAAGAGGCATTTCATGACTTTAAAATACTAGTAAATAGGGACACCTGGGTGGCTCAGCGGTTGAGCGTCTGCCTTCGGCTCAGGGTGTGATCCCGGGGTCTTAGGATCGAGTCCCACATCGGGCTTCCTGCATGGAGCCTGCTTCTCCCTCTGCCTGGGTCTCTGCCTCTCTCTGTGTCTCTCATGAATAAATAAATCAAAATCTTTAAAAAATAAATAAAAATAAAACACTAGTAAATAAATACATTCTTCAGACCAGCCAAATATAAGTAGGCAAAAGAGACTAAATATGATTTAATCTGCATTATTCCTTTTAAAATAAATATACAAGTCTATCTGGGTCATTAAGCAATGTAATTTTGTGGCTATTTCTTAATTAAGAACAAAAAATCACTGCTTTTGAAGAACCCTATCACCTTTTACATTGAGCACATAAGAGCCAGAGATATTAAATTTCAGGGGAAGGGTTTACAATTCAATACTCTGGTTCACCTTTAATATAACTTCTTTGACATAACTGAAGTATATTTATTTAAAAAAAAAAAGGTAATGCAAGTCAAACATCTTTAAAGAGTAAGATTTAAAAATAGCTCCACAGGGCAGCCCCGGTGGCTCAGTGGTTTAGCGCCGCCTTCAGTCCAGGGTGTGATCCTGGAGATCCTGGATCAAGTCCCGCATCAGGCTCCCTGCATGGAGCCTGCTCCTCCCTATGCCTGTGTCTCTGCCTCTCTCTCTCTCTCTCATGAATAAATAAATAAAATCTTTTTAAAAAATAAATAAATAAAAATAAAAATAGCTCCACAGACTCCTGGTCTCTGATCTCACACCCAGTTAAATATTAGTGCCTGAACTGTCCGCATATAAATGGCCAAACCACCAGCTGATGGTACTCAGCTGACCTCTGTAGGTCCAACCCAGGGCACCCGTCTTGGTGGTCAGCTCTGTCCACTACTGCCCTACCTGGACACCTGCCAAGGAAAGATTCAGCATGTGGATGGAGGGCACATGTCCCTCCCACTTTGGTGACATTTTCAAGGTAATTCTTGCCAACACTCTAGTTGAGAGCTAGAAAGTAAGCCAACTGGCAGGGTTTTGACACTTGCTGCCTGGTTCCCCCCCCCTACACTCCATCCCTTGAATGCATGGACATCAAGTTCCCTGCCCCTTTACTTCCCTTATCAGGCACACTAGTCAGTCCTGCAGCCTCAGTGGAGAGAGCAGAACCTGGACTACCTGCTTCCTGGCATCCAGCACCCATACGCTTCCCTGTTTCAACTTCCTGGGGCTCCCTTTTTTCAATCCATACTGGACTCTCCTTTACATTTCCATGTCCAACGCCCCAGACCAAGATTCTAGCCTCTGTGTGTCTCTGTCCACATTTACTGCCTGGACAAGCTCATCCAGGCCTGTGACCTTCACCTCTATACATTCCTAAATGACTCCAAACTCCACATTTCCTACGCTGTGGGCCTAATCTCTCCCCCATCTTCCTGATACCTCCCTCTGTACCTGCACTGACCATCTCTAATAAGGCCTCACGTCAGCTCCTCTCCAGAGCTCCCCCTGGCAGTGAACAGCATCACCCAGGTGCTCAGGCCAGAAACACAGGATTCACGTGGTCCACAAGCCATCAGCTCTCACCTCACAACATACTCATCATCAGAACTAAAAACATCTGCTCTACCAGAAGCCATGTTAAGACACTAAAAAGACAGGCCACTTTTTTGTCTAGTCCAATTTTTACAAATCATATATCAACAAAGGACTCATGTTGACTATAAAGATCTATCTAAAGGGAACAGTAAGAAAATAATCCACTTAGAAAATAGGCAAAAAACTAAAAAAACAAAAACAGAAAACACTTCACCAAAGACAGAGGTGGCAACTAAGCATGAAGAGATTAACAGTTAACCTCATTAGCCACTAGGGCAAGGGAAATTAAGACTGCCATGAAATGCCACTTGATGCCTATTAGGACAGGTAAGACTTACCAGGGTGACAACACCAAGTGACAGGGAGGATGAGGAGGGAGAGGTCTCCCTACACTGCTGGTGGGAAGGTAACACAGCGCAGCCTCCTGGGAAATCAGCCTGGCAGTTTCTCCCAAAGTCTCACACATGTATCAGAGGGCGAGGACCAACTGCATTCCTGGGCATGTATCCAGGAGAAACAAACACTTACGCTCACACAGGAACCTGCATAGGAATGCTCACAGCAGCTTTATTTGGAACACTCAAAGATGGGAAACTACTCCAATGCCCTTCGATGGGAGAATGGTTCAGCACACAGCGGCTCATCCACATCGCGGAACACCACTCGGCAACTAAACGGAATGAGCTCCTGGTACAGCACCCACTGTGCAGGGCACTGTGCCAAATAAAAAAACCCAGGCCCCAGAAGTTTTATCCTCCATAAGTCCATTTAAAGTAACATTTTCAAAATGACAAAATCACAGGCTTGGGGAAGAGACAGGGGCTGGCTGGGTGCTAGGGGAGGGAGGAGCATGCAGCCCCAAAGAGGCAACACCAAGGAGTCCTGTGTGTGCTGGATGTGTCATCTGCATCTCAATCACACTACCACCAAGACACACAAGACACACCTATACAGGTGACAACATGTCACAGAATCACAATGACACACCAGAACATCAATGCATGCAAAAACTAGTGGGAAAACCCATATATCTACAGCCCCAACCACTAGCTGCCATACACCACCTACCCCCCCTTGTCCCCCAGGCTGCTCCTGTGCAGTGATTCTCAGCTCCCAGGGACACTGAGCAGTGTCTGGAGGCCAGACAGGGATGCTGCCAACACCCCACAGTACATGGACGGCCCCACCACAGAGAAGAGATGCCCTGGGCAAGTCCCTCCCCTGCTGTTGGCCTCTCTTGCCCAGCCCTTCTCTGGGTCTGTCTGCACCCAGCAGCTACAGCTGAATTTCTGAAAATCTGTATGCAGTGTTCAGACACAAAAAGGCCAAAGGGAAGGTCAGCCTCCTCCCTACTGCCCTTGGGTAGTGGCCCTTCCCTCCCCATCCGTCTTCCCCTTCCAACTCCCCAGAGGCTCCTACCCCACGTCCCCTGCCTCTCATCCCTTCTTGCCCTCACCTGCTACAAGGAGGTTCCCTCCCACATCTCACCCACCTAAGAGCCTTCCCTACCGGCCCTGCCTTCACCATGGCCACATGACTCTACGTTACACCCAGGATCGCTTATAGTCACCCTCAGCAGGCCGCAAGCTCCCTAAGAGCAAAGCCCTTCCCTGCTGGGGTCACTGCTACCACCCGGAGCTTACAAGAATCCCTGGTATACATGATACAGACCCTCAGTCCACACTGTGGAACTAAAAAGGGCCCAGTCTCATGTAATAAAAAGCTACTTAAAACAAGCATATCACATGAATAAAACAGAGAAAACCACAGGTAAACACCCTTACTGCTAGTATGAATAAAACAGAGAAAACCACAGGTAAACACCCTTACTGCTAGTATGAGATCTGAATCAACTCTCAGCTTAGAGAACGTGACTAAGACCCCAATGGCCACTCAGTTCTTAGCGTAACATACATGACAACTATACAGGGCAAGTTTTCCTCCCTTTCCTTCCACATACAGCAGCTGAGCCCCTGTCCTCAGACAAATCATTCTCCTGACATCACCAGGAAGGCTGGGCTGTCAGAACAGGCTCCACTATCCAGCCCGCAGGCCTCTGATCTCGTAGAGCAGTCACGTCACTGAGGCTCAGCCTTCTTCCTCGTGAAACAGATCGCAGCATCTCCCTCTTAAAGTGTCTTGGTGATTAACTCAGGTAATATTTACAAATGCTCAGGTGTTTAGTAAGATGAAAACCGTATTACCTCCAGCTCCACTTCCAGACTTCCAGTAAGTCCAGACTTACTTTTCCTACAGACAGAATCTGCTATCTGTCCCATCGTCACCCTGAAAACTTAAAGGAAACCCAGTGTCCAGCAGGACAACAGCACACACACCTGCCTGTCCTCCATGCGGCGCAAAGCCAGCCAGCGCTGGGCACAATGCCGACAAGGGAACTCCAGTGAAGCCACCTCTTCCCTCCTTCACAGAGGATACACAGCTCTCCCAGCGTTTATTTCTGCCTTTCAGAGTAAGTGCACTCCCTCCACATTGGTCCTCGGCTTATACTTTTCCAGAGTGTCACTCACCTCTGTGCACGTAGGAAGGGCTGAGTACTGCCTTAGGGACAGGGTCCTGCCCCATCAAGGACTTCCTTTGTGTCTGAGTCCCAAGGTTTCCAATTAAAGGTGATGATGGAGACTGTTCCTGGGGTCTCCGTGGTGCAGGTGCTGTCAGGAAACCTCAAGCTCCAAGTGCACGCAGGGTGTCTAAATGGAGGCAAGGTGCTGTCGTCACACCACCCACTGACAGCTTCTGACCTATGGCGTATAAGACTTCCAACCTGGCTATCTCTGGACACTGCCACCACCACCCCACCCCCTTGACAGGTGCAGATGGTGGAATGTCTCCACTTTCATCTAAGAGGAAGCTTCTCATATGTGTATGAGCCATGAAACGTACCTAAAAACCACCCAGACATCCTGGTAACTTTTTATTTTTAAATCTAGGTTCTGATTACATAGGTGAGTTTCTGTGAAAATTCGCCAAGTTACACAGGTATGATACATGTGCTTTTCTGTACAAATAGTATACTTCAACAGAAGTTATTATTAAAAAAAAAAAAAAAGCCACCTGTGGGGCGCCTGGGTGGTGCCATCAGTTACGTGTCCGACTCTCGATTTCAGCTCAGGTATGGTCTCAGGGTTGTGGCACTGAGGTCCAGGTAGGGCTCAGTGCTCAGTGGGGAACCTGCTTGAGATTTTCCCTCCCTCCCTCTCCCTCTGCCCCACCCCCACCACTCACACATGCACACACACACTTTCTCTCTCAAATGAACAGATAAATAAAAAAAAAATTTTTTTAATTAACAAAATGCTAAAAAAAAAAAAAAATGCTGATAATGTGCCAGGGTTTCACAGTGCTATTTTCTATACTTCTGTGCTAGCAATGGCCTATTTCTTTACCTGGGGTGTGATCACACTGGTACCCACATTACAGATATAAGTGATTTTTCTATGTAGGTTACATTCAAGGTAAAATACACTACAACTGTTTTCAGGTTCTCTATGGAGTTCAATTAGCTATGAAATCCTCACTCCCCTTCAGGGTAGCTGAATGGCTGACCACTGCCTGCCTTTTCTAAGCTAAAAATAAAACACAGCAGGATAATTCTGATTAGTTGCCTTACAAACTAAAAAGGGCAGCAAAAACATTATAGTAGCTTGAAGGTGTTGATAAACCCAGGTGAGGGGATCCTCCCTGGACCTCTGCCTTCCCAACACTACCATCAAGTGGCCTGAATTTCAGGACTGGAAGTCCCATCCTGCTTGTGCACCCTGATCCACTTCCCTGCGGTGGCCTGCAGGCGGCAAGGCTGTGAGTGCCCGTGTCTCACACCTACCATCACAATACCTAACATGAGGTGTACTTTATTTATTTTAAGGATCTTATTTATTTGTGAGAGACACAGAGTGATGGAGAAGCAGGCTCCCTGCAGGGAGCCCAACGTGGGCCTCAGGACTCGATCCCAGGACCTCTTTGAGGTGCTCTTTAAAAACACTTTAATTGCAGAAAGCCTGGGTGGCTCAGCGGTTGGATGCCTGCCTTTGGCTCAGGTCATGATCCCGGGATCTGGGATGGAGCCCCGCACATCAGGCTCCTCACAGGGAGCCTGCTTCTCCCTCTATGTCTCTGCCTCTCTCTCTCTCAGTCTGTGTCTCTCATGAATAAATAAATCTTAAAAAAAAAAAAAAAAACTTTAATTGAGGTGCGCTTGGGTGGCTCAGCAGGTTAGGCATCTGACTCCTGATTTTGGCTCAGGTCATGATCTCAGGATCCTGGGATGGAGCTTGTGTCAGGCCCTGTGCTGGGCGTTGCAGACTGCTTAAGATCCTCTCTGTCCCTCTCCCTTGCCCCATGCATGCACACTTGCTTGTGCACTCACTTTCTCTCTTATCCTGAAAGATTTGTAATGAAGCTCAATACAAGAATATAAATGTTTATAAGACCCTAACAATTACGAAAAATAACAGTTGAAAGAGAAAGATAAAGAAACAAACAGTACAACAAGCTAGTCAGATGGCAGAATCACAAATCCCTTGGTGAGAAACGACCAGAAGCGTGAATCACAGGACAGCAGCCTGGGGGTACTGAGCACCTCTGAGAACTGAGAAGTTGCACATCTTGAACCACAAATCAAAATTTACAGCAGCAACACAAGAGCTGATGGTTTCAAACATATGGAAAGGACCCTGATAAGAAATTAAGTATCTTTTACTTCAACAAATGTTAATGATTTTAACACAGATTCAGACTTGCACACATCTCTTCCTCCCCGTGCTCACCCTCCTGTACTTGGTGCCTGGAATGGGAACTCTTACAAATGAGATCTGCACACCAATGGCCTCAGCCCAGAGCTCTGAATAATGAGATTCGCAGAGAGCCTCCTGACATCCTTCTCTGCTGTGCCATGGCTCACTCACTCACAAAGACACACCCCCGGAGCTGGAAAGATCTCACAAGGTGTGAGACTTCTCCCTACTCAAAAACACACATCTGGATGCAAATCAGTCATTATTAGGTTTACTCTGGAATCACTGAAGTTTGTTTTTTTTTAATAGTATATATTTTTTAGGATTTTTTATTTATCCATTTGAGATAAAGAACCCGAGCAGGGGGAGGGGCTGAGGGAGAGGGAAAAGCAGACTGCCCGCAGAGCAGGGACCTTGTGGTGGGGCTCAATCCCAGGGCCCTGAGATCATGACCTGAGCCGAAGGCAGACGCTTCACTGACTGAGCCACCCAGGTGCCCCGTCTCTCAAGTTTTTTGGAGTATTTCAGAAATTTTAAAAACTTCACAATTGAGATCCATCCACACAGCACCAACTTGGTTTGGTGTCTTATAGATGAGAAGACCACTCTGGAAGGAACCAGAGTAACTGTAGAGGTACAGGGGAGAGACCTGCAGACACCTTCCCTCCTGCCATGGCACAAAGTGGCAGCAGTACCCCCATGATGGGGTGCATACAACCTCACCTCTGGACTTCTTGCTAAAAATAATTAGCATTATCTCACCAGGAGGAAAAACATCAGACAAACCGAGGGGCATCCTACATAATAAAGGGCCTGTCCTCCTCGAAAATGTCAATGCCATGAGAGTCAAAGAAAGGCTGAGGGACAGTGACAAATGAGAAGAGGTCAATGAAAGTGTGACCCCACTCTGAAAACCATTCTGGTTTTTCTTTTGCAATGAAATTCTTCAGCAAATGACCGCTGAAGTCAAAGCAAGGTCAGTGGGCTAGATCACAGTACTGTACCAATGCTCACTGGCGTTGGTGCCTGTGCCATGGTTATGGAAGATAATGTTTTTAGGAAACACACGTGGGGGAAAAAAAAAGGAAACACACGTGGGAATACTTTAGAGGTAAAAATACATGATGCATGCAACTTACTCTCAAAAATTTTCAGAAAAAAAAAGATAAAGCATGTGTGGTAAATGTGAATATTTGGGGAATCTGGGAAATGGAAATTTCCTGTTCTATTTTTACAGCTTTTCTAGATGTCTGAAGTGATGCAAAGAAAAAGAAAACATTTTTGGAAACTTTAAAAATGTCCAGTGCATCTAGGCCATCTGTGCCAGGCTAGGAACTGTGCACAATATCCGGCATATCCATGACACCCATGACAAGGTAAACACACACACAGAGAACATTTGGAGACCATCTGACACCCCCAGCTACTCACTTGCTTGTGTTTCACAGAAGTGCTGGTCTACACTGGACTGGACCTTTGCTCCCGACAACCTGAAAGCCTACTCTGGACCATAACTCTCATCCTCATCCCTTCTGTGGGCATCTATGACATCTTAGAATCCCATGAAAATCCAAGCACAACTTTGTGGGACAAAACACAGTTAATGAAATGTCACCTCACAGGTGGCTGAGGGGCTCTGTTAGTGAAGCGTCTGCCTTTGGCTCAGGTCATGATCCCAGGGTCGTGGGAGCAAGTCCATCAAAGCAGGGGGTCTGCTTCTCCTTCTCCCTATGCCTGCCACTCTCCCTGCTTATGTCCTCTCTCTCAAATAAATTTTTTTAAAAAGGAAGAAATGTCACCTCACTGTAATTCTCACGGACTCCTGATCCTCGTCCTGGGCCTCAGGCTAAGCACTACGACCTCAGTTTGGGAGTACACAGGACAGTACCATGGCCACGTTCACACACTGACCCTGACACCTGCATACTCTCATTCACCCAACACGGCTGACATCGGTTACATACACACACCACCTCATCCCTGGGCTTCCAAATTATGACCTAAGAAGCCATGGTCGGTGGTGACACCATAGTCCATACTCTGGATTTCTTCTCCCTCGGAAGAATTATCTGTCCCATCTTCAATGCATCAATCGTCTCACAGAGCAGTATCTCCCAAACCATGATCCTTCAGCACAGCACACAACATCCATCAGCCAGCAAGGCTGAATCCTGCTGTGGTAACAAATGGCCCCCAGATCTCTGTGGCTCACAACAAAGGTTTGGATCTAGCATCTGACACTCACACTACACAGCAGCTGGTCTGCTCCACATTCGTCTCACTCTGGGACCCAGGCTACTGTGGTGGCCCCATTTAAGAAACTGCAGTCCCAAGGCAGAGTGAAAAAACAGAAGGCAGGAGCCGAGTCCCAGAGCCACACCTGCAGTCAATGTGCAGAAGGGGCCCATGGGAAGGACCTCCTCCACGTTAGCAATCCCAAAGAGGGGGTCTGGAAATCGTTTCAAACCCTTTCACCTACACAACTAACCACAGAGACACGAGGCTGAATTGCTGACCTGTTTTCAGAGGGAAAAAATGAGAGACCAGTTACTCTAAGTCATTCACCTATAACAAGTGGCAAAGATAATCTACTGTGAAGGGGAGAAAAATCTCATAGTTTAATCTCACAACTGGCAAAGGAAAAGGCTGTGTTGATAAAAATGTGTTGTACAGGGCGGACAGCGCTCCGAGGCCATCAACGACGTGTGAGTGGCGATGACCACCCAGATGGTGGAGGCAGGGACACCTGGCGCAGGTGGCTGAGCTCAAGTCACAATCTCACAGCCATGCACTGGGCTCTGCACTCAGCGGGGAGTCTGCTTCTGCCCTTCTTCCTCTCCCTCTCCCTCCCTCCACCTCAAAGAAAGAAAAGAAAGAAAGGAAAGAAAGGAAAGAAAGAGGGATCCCTGGGTGGCGCAGCGGTTTGGTGCCTGACTTTGGCCCAGGGCGCGTTCCTGGAGACCCGGGATCAAATCCCACATCGGGCTCCCTGCATGGAGCCTGCTTCTCCCTCTGCCTATGTCTCTGCCTCTCTCTCTCTCTGTGTGTGACTATCATGAATAAATAAATAAAATCTTTAAAAAAAAAAAAAAGAAAGAAAGAAAGAAAGAAAGGAGGGAGGGAGGGAAGGAAGGAAGGAAGGAAAGAAGGAAAGAAAGAGAAAGAAGAGGGCAGCCCCAGTGGCGCAGCGGTTTAGCGCCGCCTGCAGCCCAGGGCATGATCCTGGAGACCCTGGATCGAGTCCCACGTCAGGCTCTCTGCATGGAGCCTGCTTCTCCCTCTGCCTGTGTCTCTGCCTCTCTCTCTGTGTGTCTCTATGAATAAATAAATAAAATCTTAAAAAAAAAAAAAAAGAAAGAAAAGGGGGGGGAGGAGGAGGACGACGACGACGACGACAGCAGCAGAATCCTCTACATGTAAGGAGACCTGTGGACCTTTAGGCCTGGAAGATGAGAGGTGGAAGGAGGAAACCAGTGCAGAGACTCCTCAGGAGCCCAGGACGTGTGGCACTCACACCCTGGGGGCAGTGAGGACAGAAAGAGGACGGGGTTCGGAAACAGAAATATGCAGCCTGTGGATACACTGCTAAGCGTGGGCTGAGGGAAGACCTCAGGATGCTCAGGAGACAAGGGCACCAATTACTAGGATGGGGGTGGGTGAGAAGCAGGTTAGGTGGACACATGATATGTGACGTGTCCCTTAGCCACCACCACAAGGAGAGGACTCCCAGCCCTTAGTGAAGCCAGCTGGACACACACCCCAGTGTCCTCAGCACAGAGACGGCGCCTGTGCCACATCCCAGAAGAGAAGGAGCCTGAGAAACTCAGCCAGCAGGTGCGGCAAGAGAATCACCGCAAACAAGCATTCCTTCAAAGCATCACTAACATAAGAGTTTAAAATGGGTTCAAGTCCCAACTGAGCCCTGACAGCAAGCCATACTGCTTTTTTTTCCTGCAAAAATGGAAGACAATTACTCAGCCTGAGCCCCGAGGAAGACTGAAGCTGAAGAGACGCTTCTGTTCACCGCTGTCTTCCGCCAGTCTCCTCGACTGTGTGAAACACAGAAACGTACGGTGCCGCCTTTCCTGAATCATCGCCCCCACCCAGGCAAACCCCCTACTCATCAGTCACCCCCTACCCTACGCTGCCTCTTCCACGAGCGAGGAACAACGTGCCCACGTCACGGTCAGTGCTGCCGACAGGCCACCAGGCCGCCACCACCAGCAGCCTGAGGTGGCCCGAGTCTGGCGGGTACTCCTCCGCCCCAGAGGAAGCAGAGGCTACTCATAGGACACAAGTTGTAAGTACAGAGTTTGACCAAGTTTGAGACAGTTTAGAACAATGAAAAATATACTGGAAAAAAAATCATCAGAAACCCCAAATAGTCTATACTTTTGTCACACCTCAGCAATGAAACTCAAGCAACACCTATCGCCTCAGCCTGAACTTCCTACCCTGCAAACTGCTAGAACACTAGTTTTCCATGAAAACCTCTGAAATGTGATGCGATGGTGCGCATTACAGCAGGCTGGGCTGTCCCAGTCCTGATGAGGTCCAGGTCCAGCAGGATCCTCTCCTCAGAGCATAAACCTGTCGCTTCAAGGAGACGCCTGCAGCTGGGGCTCGGGACCTGCCTGCTGAGCCCAATCTTTGTGTGAAGCACTGTACTGCCATGCTTCGCTCCAAAATGACTTAGAAACTACACAGCTTATGATATAAAGCCCTTGCATAGGAGGGGCCGGCTGTGGAGGCACATGCCGACTCAGCCACACGCGTGCTGTGCAGAAGGGCCCGCAGAGGTGGCTTAATGCTCTACTACCATCATCTTGAAATCCTCAAGAATTTCATTTCTGAATTTATGTTTTGTAAGTGAAGGCCAATGACACATGGAGCACAGGTTCGGGGCATGGATCCCCAGCTCACCCACATCTTGTCTTCCTGCACCAGCACCTCTCCCATGACCATCCTCTGTCCCAGATGGGGTCTGGAAGGGGCAGGTGCCCGGGAGGGTCTGCACTTCCCCCTCAAGTGCCCCCTGCCCAAGAAAGCTTGATGTTAAGTAACAAATGAAAACACCATGGCAGGCTGAGAAAGACCACAGAAGAAAAGAAGAGGCCTTTTCCTGTTTTCTCAGTCCACATTTTCACTGCACCGGAGCCCAACTATTATGGGCTGGCCCCGTGTCCTAAGATATTAGATGTTAGGATGGTGCACTTCCAAAGGCAGACCTGGAAGTCTGGTACCCACATATCTGGAAGCCTCAATTCAAGAAACACGGCTGACCCAACTTCGGGCACTGGTGCTGGATTTCCAGCAATACACTCGAGCAGCAGCTTCACAAGTTGCTGCCCAGTGTTTGAGTTTTTCCTTGATTTTTTTTTTTTAAGATTCTATTTATTTATTTATTTATTTATTTATTTATTTATTTATTTATTTATTTATTAAAGAGACAGAGAGAGAGAGAGGCAGAGACAGGCAGAGGGAGAAGCAGGCTCCCTGCAGGGAGCCCAGTGTGGGACTCCATCCCAGGATCCCGGGATCACACCCTGAGCTGAAGGCAGATGCTCAGCCACCCAAGCACCCCTTTTTCTTGGTTTAGAGAAGAATTGCGTGTGTGTTTTGTCACTCCTCCTACTCTCCATTTGCTGTCAGGGGAAAAGCCGACTCAGACGAGAACATTCATTTAAGATCCTGATGCCAGTCTGGGGGTGAGGCTGGCAGATGTTGGTAATGTTGACTCTGATGCTCTGTGCTTCCAGCAGCCTTATAAAACATGATACAAATTCTACTTTAATTTTCAGTATGTAGGGCAGCCCTGGTGGCTCAGTGGTTTAGCGCCATCTTCAGCCCAGGGCCTGATCCTGGAGACCCGGGATCAAGGTTCCACGTGAGGCTCCCTGCATGGGGCCTGCTTCTCCCTCTGCCTGTGTCTCTGCCTCTCTCTCTTTCCCTGTGTCTCTCATGAATAAATAAAATCTTTTTTAAAAAAAATTTTCAGTATGTAATCCTCATTCAGGACACGCTCCAGACTAATGGGGACTTCTATTAGTTGTGAGAAGTAATCCCAATAGCAGCACTCTCTTGTCTGAAAGGATACATCCACAGCTTTTGGTGCAGATGGCTGGGTGGACTCTGGCTGTCTCACTCATGGTAGCAGCCGACAAGTGCACTGAGCATACAGGAGGTGCTCAATGAGAAGCAATATTCCTCTGAAGTGGGACTGCTTTTGAGATTACTCTATCCCAAACTTGCCCAAATACACTCATGTTGAGACCAGAGTAGGCTCCCCAACAAACACGTTGCCCAGATTTAATTCATAAGAGAAGCCCTGGAGCAGTGCTTGGACTTCTACCCTGTACTCAGTTTATAGCAATCCCTTCTGCTAATGCAGAAAACCAAGAGCCTCCAAATCTTTTTTTTTATTTTTTTATATTTTTTAAAAGATTTTATTTATTTATTCATGAGAGACACACACAGAGAGAGGCAAAGACACAGGCAGAGAGAGAAGCAGGCTCCATGCAGGGAGCCTGACGTGGGACTCAATCCAGGATCATGACCCGGACCGAAGGCGGCACCACACCGCTGAGCCACCCGGGCTGCCCCAAATCTCTCTTTTTTAAAAGATTTTATTTATTAATCTTATTAACTTATTTATTAATGAGAGACACACAGAGAGGCAGAGACACAGACAGAGGCAGAAGCAGGCTCCCTGAGGGGAGCCTGATACAGGACTTAATCCCAGGACCCTGGGATCATGACTTGAGCTGAAGGCAGATGCTCAACCACTAAGTCACCCACGTGCCCCTGATTGTACATCTTTAAGTGAAAACTTAAGGAGTCAACAAATGAATATGTACAATATATGAATAAGCCACCAGGAAATGAAAAGGCAGGGACACCTAGGTGGCTCAGTCGGTTAAGCATCCAACTCTTGATTTTGGCTCAGATCATGAGCTCAGGGTGGTTGAGATCAAGCCCTGCATAGGGCTCTGCGCTCAGCAGGGAGCCTGCCTAAGATTCTCTCTCCTTGCCTCCCACTCTCTCTCTCGGGTTTTTTTTTTTTTTTTTTTTTTTTTTTTAAATTTTATTTGACAGAGAGAGAGAGAAAAAGCATGAGCGGGGGAAGGAGCAGAGGGAGGAGGAGACTCCCTGGTGAGCAGGCTTCACAGGGCTGGATCCCAGAACCCTGGGATCATGACCTGAGCAGAAGGCAGATGCTCCACCAACTAAGCCGCCAACTAAGCCCCCAATGCCCCCCACTTTCCCTCTCTTAAAAAAGGCAAGGAACAAAACAGGAGGAATATTTGTTAATACACAAATGCAAACAATCTGTGTTCAGGATACATAAAATTCAACAATTAAGAACACAAACAACCCATTAAGAATGGTCAAACAGGGGATCCCTGGGTGGCTCAGTGGTTTGCCACTCGCCTTCAGCCCAGGGCGTGATCCTGGAGTCCCGGGATCGAGTGCCATGTCAGGCTCCCTGCATGGAACCTGCTTCTCCCTCTGCTTGTGTCTCTGCCTCCTCTGTGTGTGTGTGTCTCATAAATAAATAAAATCTTTGGGGGAAAAAAAAAAAAGATCAAACAGACTTCTAATAAAGAAGATACAAGGGCACCTGGCCGGCCCCAGTCAGCAGAGCATACCACTCTTGATCTTGGGGTCATAAATTCAAGCCCCACATTGGGCCCAGAGTTACTTAAAAAAAAGGATACAAGAATGGCCAACAAGTATGGGAAAAGATGCTCAACATCATCAGTGAAATGCAAATCAACCACAATGAAATACTACTACACATCCAATGAATGGCTAATATAAAAAGACTGACAAAACCAAGCACAGACAAGGATACAGAGCAACTAGAACTTTCCCACAATGCTGGTGGAATACAAAACGGTGGGACAGCTTTGGAAAAGTTTGTCAGTTTATTTGGCCAAGAGAAATGAGAGCATCTGTTTATACAAAGACTTGTTCATGAATGTTCACAGACGCATGATTCAGAATAGTCCAAACTGGAAACTGCCCAGGTAACCAGCAACTGGTGAATAGATCAAAGGTGGTATGTCCATACAAGAAAATACTTCTCAAATACCACTCAATAATTACAAAGGAAAAATTGCCCAAATAAGCAACATGGATGAATCTCAGAAAGGTTAATCAGAAAAGATAAACTGAACAAGTATATCTTGCATGATTCAATTTGTAAGAAATCCTAGAAAAGATAGGACTAGTCTACAGTGACAAAGGCATATGAGTGACTGCCCATTTTCAGCGGGACAATGAGGCAAGACTGCAAAGAGCCAGGAGGAAGATCCCAGAGAAGAGACATTCTGGTATTTTGACTGGAGTTTTGGTTCCGTAGGTGTATACATTTGTCAAAACTCTCTGAAAAGAGCTTTGTCTTATCCTATGTAAAATATACCTTAAAATTATTATTTTTTGTTCATCAAAAAAAAAAATAATCTGGCTACAATATATTTACATAAGTTATGCTATAACATAGTTTATATAGCAAACAAACGGGATCAGAAAAATAACAAGTATATTTTCTTCCTAAACTCTAAAAGATCAACTCGATCTCTTTCTGGGGTGCACACACACCAACTCTGGAGACTAATATCCTAGAGACATTGTCACATTTGTTTTACCTGTGGATTTCCACGCACATACTCTGGTTTCTCTTCAGATCGTATAAATCTTTCGCCTGAAGTTCCACGCACAAGGAATACAATGCCTAGGATTATGGGAGGTTCCCCCCCAATTTCACTGAAATATAATTGCAATATAACATAGTATAAATTGGGGTACCTGCGTGGCTCAGTGGTTGAGCATCTGTCTTTGGCTCAGGTTGTGATCCCCAGGTCCTGGGATCGAGTCCTGCATCAGGCTTCCCATGGGGAGCCTGCTTCTCCCTCTGCCTATGTCTCTGCCTCTCTCTGTGTGTCTCTTATGAATAAATAAATAAGGGCAGCCTGGGTGGCTCAGCGGTTTAGCACCGCCTTCGGTCCAGGGCGTGATCCTGGAGACCGGGGATGGAGTCCCGCGTCAGGCTCCCCACAGGGATCCTGCTTCTCCCTCTGCCTGTGTCTCTGCCTCTCTCTGTATCTCTCGTGAATAAATAAATAAAATCTTAAAAAAAATAAATAAAATCTTTTAAAAAATGGTATAAATTTAAGGAATACAATGTAATGATTTGATATTGTGTACATTTGATATGGCTATACTACAAAATGATTACTACAAATAAGGTAACATCTAAAACCTTGGTTACAATTTTATGTATGTGGTGAGAACTTTTAAGATCAATTCTAACAACTGTCAAATACACAATAAGATATTGTTAACTACAGATAGACACTATGCTGTACATTATATCTTCAGAACTTATCTTATAACTGGAAGTGCCTACCCTTTGACTACCTTCACTCATCTTCCCCACCCTAGGATTGTATATTCTAGATCAATAATAAGGCTGCCAATGACATAGTAGTAAGAGAGATCACTGTATTGACTTCCTTGTCAAATGATGAGTTTTTATGTATGTTTGACTCTGGGGTAAGGCATTTTATCGGTAGGGCACTTTATAAAAAGATTAATTTTGACTATTTATAGGGACACAAAAGCATAACCCAGAAGGGAATGGCAAGGACTGCTTTCTGAACAGGCAGCTCTGACATGGGGTTACCCTCCACCACACTGAGGTGCTTCAATGGTGAGCCCGTGCACAAACATTTACACTTTCCCTTGTCAGGTGAGCTACACACAAGAGATGTACATCAGCTGAACCTGCAAGAAAGCGTTCTGAAAATACTATGTTGAACTGCCAATAAGCACATGAAATGATCCTCAACTCATCATTTGTCCTCAAGAGAAATGCAAATTATAACCACAAAACACCACCACTACACATCCACTAGGAAATCTAAAATGAAAAAGAGAATGCAACACTGATGAAGCTGTGAAGCCACCCAAACACTCCCTTACATGGTGTTAATGGAGTATAAACTGTACAAAGCATTTTCCAAAGTGGTTGCACCTATGAAAGTTGAACATATGCACATCCTGTGAGCCAGCACAGCCATGGAGCCAAGAGTACACCCAACAGAAATGTGTGTGCTCCTCAAAACACAGCTACAGTAATCGAAAAATTTCAATTACAAAAAGTCTTACAACTTACAAAAATATCTAGAAGAACTCATGGCAGCACGGTCCATTATAATAGACCAAAATAAAACCACCTCAACTATAGCAGAACAAATTGTGGTATACCCACATTACTGAATACCTTATGGCAATGAGAATGAGTGATTAACAGCTAAGTACAAATATATGGGCTAATCTCACATTTTATTCAGTGAAAAGCCAACAGCACTCTCTGAAGTCCATGTATACGAAGTTTAAAAGCAAACAAATCCGCCTCTGGTTTAGAATTCAGGACAGTGGTTCTGTAGTTGGGAGGGGTCCTTGTGGGGTGCTGGTGATACATGCAACGTTTCTTTTTTTTTTTTTAAGATTTTATTTATTTATTCACAATTGACACAGAAAGAGAGAGGCAGAGACACAGGCAGAGGGAGAAGCAGGCTCCATGCAGGGAGCCCGACGTGACTCAATCCCAGGACTCCAGGATCGCGCCGTGGGCCAAAGGCAGGTGCTAAACCTCTGAGCCACCCAGGGATCCCCCATGCAACGTTTCTTAACTGGGGGCAGATTACATGGTAGGTTGTCATTAAGCTTTACACTTAGATCTGTGCACTTTTCTGCGTGTGCATTGCACTAAAACAACAATGACAATTATGGAAGATGACAATCAACAATTTACTTGCAAGGTCCAGGTGAGAAATCACTAAGTCAAGAGCTATATAGAAGAGGGAAGGGTAAGGGACAAGTGTGAGAAATGTCCAACTGAAATGACTGAGACAGACGTAATTCCACCAATGTAGAGAAGCAGAGTAGACCAAGGAAAGGCTTGAACTCCACCACCCTGAATGGACCACACTGGCTCAGATGAGAAAAGGAGCGCACCTGAAACAGATAGAAATAGCAGGACTGCAGATTCAGAGCTGGAGGCTTTCAAGTTACAGAATGAGGATAGACACCTGTCAGCATCTTGCTCCTCATAACCCTACTACAATGACTTGCTGCCAAGCAGCCCTACACCCCATACAGGTCCACAATCCCCTGTTCACAAATTCTAAGAGACAAACAGCTCCAAAAACCCTGACCTGAAATCGTCTGGCAGCAAATTCTGACCCAAACTGAGAAAGAGCTAATTATAGCCTTTAATTATCCTGCTTAGAATATTTATGTATTTCATGACAGAAATCCTAATGTGTTGAATTACAGGGTGCTAAGAGTGTGAAATAATATACAGTACACACAATGTACTACTTTTCTAAGATCTAAACTACTCTGATTCTGGAACACGTCTGGTTCCACGGGTTGAGGATGGGATCCACGGGTTGAGGGTGGGATCTGTGTGTGTGTATATATATATACTGCCTGTTGGCTATGCATTGTGCCATTTCCCTATGAATTTCTCTAAAAAATTCTAATTTGTTTGAGGGGAAATCAGATGGCTTGCTTCAAAAAGAATAACTCCACTAAGCTATTGTCTAGAACAGAATATCAATTAATATTTGTGTTGCCATTAATAGGCAATGAATGCACATACATAAAATGTAAAAGCTACCAAAGAGTAAAAACGAAAAACAGCAAGATTCCATCCCTCCTACAGCATTCCCACTGCTCTGGTTTCTAAATCTCAAAAATAGATCCCAGAACTATTAAACTATTCAAATAAACAAGTAAATAAGCAAGCCCTGAGCTCCAAGCAAATAGTGTCTGCCTCTCTGCTCACAATCATTTCTCTACCTCCCCAACATAGAACCCCCACAAGAGGCTCTTACAAAGCCTTCTTAAGAAGGATTTGTCTATATGCAACAAGTTTTTTTTCATCTACTGCCTCACTGGCAACTAGAATCCCATTTCTGGGTCACGTTTGACCCTCAATAATAGGATCAGCCTCCATAAATGACCAAACTACAATGCATTTTTCTTTTTTAAAAAGACATTTCATCAGGAAATCCTGACATATGCTACAACACAGATGCACCTTCAGGACATTACGCTATGTGAAATAAGCCAGATACAAAAGGACAAATAACTGTATAATTCCGTATGAGATCCCCAGAGTAGTCAAATTTATACAGACAAAAGTAGACTGATGAGGCTGGAGAGGGGGGCTGGGAAGAAGGGGAATAGATGTTATTGCTTAATGGGGAACTCTTTTCTTTTACAAGAAAGAAGTCTAGAGATGGATGATGATGGCAGTTACACAGCAATGAGAAAGTGCTTAATACCACTGAGCTGGAAAAAAAAAAAAATACCACTGAGCTGTACATCCAAAAAGTGGTTAAGATGGTAATTTTTTTTAAGGTAGGCTCAACACCCAGTACAGAGCCCAACATGGGGCTTGAACTCACGACCTTGAGATCAAGACCTGAGCTGAGATCAAGAGTCAGCTGCTTAACTGACTAAGCCACCCAGGCACCACTAAGATGGTAAATTTTATGTAATGTGTATTTTACCACAAAATTTTAAAAAAATTTATAAAGAGCACTTACAAAATTGTGTCTGAACATGGTGAGCAACTCATAGGTATTGTTTCTTTCCTTCCTTTTAAACAAAGACATTTTATCAAGAGAATGAGAAGATGAACCAGACTAGAGGAAATACAGAAAACATAATTGATAAAGGACTGTTACCTAAAACATATAAAGAAGTCTTAAAACAAGAAAACAACTCAATTTAAAAATGAGCAAAAGATCTGAACAGACACCTCTCCAATGAAAATACACAGATGGCAAACACACATATAAAACGATGCCCCACATGATGTCATCAAGAAAATGCAAATTAAAACAATGAGATATATACAAAATAGATGTATCTCAAATACATCATGCTGAGTGAAAGAAGTCAGACACAAAGTAGCATATGCTCTATGATTCCACTTATATGAAATTCTAGAACAAGTAAAATCAATCTATAATGACAGAAAGCCCATTAGACACTGCCTGGGGCTAGAGGTTATAAGGAGACAAAAAGAAACTTTTTGGGGGTAATGGAAATGTTCTATATTTTGATGATAGTGGTGGTTATACAAGTATATTCGTTTGTCAAAACTCAATGATTTATACACTATTGGTGTATTTTATTCTATGTAAATTATGCCCTAATGAGCATGATTCAAAGAAAAAAATGGAAAAACCACCACACACCTATTAGAGTGATTAAAAGTTGCAACACTGACAACACCAAGTGCTGGCACGGATGCAGAGCCACAGAAGCTATTGCTGTGGTAGGAATGCAAAGACAGTTCAGCCACTTGGAAGACAGTCTGTCAGTTTTTTAAAAACTAAATAGACTCTTACCCTATGATCCAGCAACCTCTTTGGTACTTACCCAAAGGAGCTGAAAATGTGTCTACACAAAAACCTGCACATGGATGTTTATAGCAGCTTTATTCATAACTGCCAAAATTTAGAAGCAACAAAGATGTCCTTCAGTAGGTGAATGGACTGTGGGACATTCTGACAATCGAGTATTATCAAGCACTAAAAAAGAGAGCTTTCAAACCATGGGAGGCCGTGGAGGAAACATAACTGCATGTTACCAAGAGCAAGAAGTCGATCTGGAAAAGGCTGCAGAGTGTACGATTCCAGCTCCGTGACATTCGGGGGGGCGGGAGGCAGACATGAGACAGTGAGACAATCAGGGATGGAGCTGGGGAGGGGGCGGTACACAGAGCAGTGAGGAGTTTTAGGACAGGGAAACTATCCAGCCCAACAAGAGGGTGGACGCACATCGTCATACATGTGTACAAACCCGTAAAGCGCACAGGAGCAGGGGCGAGCCGTGATGTGTGCCATGGGCTCTGGGTGATTATGACCTATAACAAATATACTGCTCTGATAAGGATGCTGATAGTGGGGAAGGCTATGCCTGTGGAGCAGAGGTGCACAGGGAATCTCTGTGTCTCCTGCTCAATTTTGCTATGAACTTAAAACTGCTCTAAAAATAAAGTCTATTACCAAAACAACAAAAAAAGACATTTCAAAATATGATTCTTTTTTTTTTTTTTTACAGTTTATTTATTTATTTGACAGGGAGAGTGCACAAGCAGGGGGAGCAGCAGGGAGAGGGAGAAGCAGACTCCCTGAGATCATGACCTGAGCGGAAGGCAGATGCTTAAATGACTGAGCCACCCAGGTGCCCCTCAAAACATTACTCTAACAGCATGTCCAGTTTTATTTAGCTGGCACTTCCAAACAGTTAAAGGGGGAAATAGATTTAGAAAACACTGAACCCGCACATGGGAAATGATCTCTGACTTGTAATGGGGGTGCGTCCACTCTGGCAACATTATGTCTTTAAATTCACTCAAGCAGTTTAACTGACTTCCTATCTCCTTCCCAGGTAAATAACCTTAAGAGTAACCAGAGAGTTTTAAAAGGCATAGAGGAAAAAGAAAAACACAACACAGCCAGCACGGGGATCCCTGGGTGGCTCAGCAGTTTGGCGCCTGCCTTTGGCCCAGGGCGCGATCCTGGAGTACCAGGATCGAGTCCCGCATCGGGCTCCTGGCATGGAGCCTGCTTCTCCTCCCTCCCTCCCTCTCTCTGTGTCTATCATAAATAAATAAATAAATAAATAAATAAATAAATAAATAAATAAATAAATAAATAAATAAGTAAATAAGTAAATAAGTAAATAAATAAATAAATCTTTAAAAAAACAAAACAAAACAAAAAAACAACACAGCCAGCACGACTTGCACACTGGCTGACCAACTGCTGGCCAATGCAGCTCTGGCCACACTTTGGCCCTTCACCTCCCCGACCTCCAGGCTCCTTTTTGATTTTCCGCCTTTCGAATCTCCAGTGAGCCAACATGAGCTTTAAAGATACGATGCCATTTAAACAGTAATCTATGCACAGTAGGGACCTTTCTCAGACATTTGTCAGAAGTTTTCCTTTGAGTGCCACATCTGGTTGTTACACAAGTTGTCAATTAAAAAAAATAAAGATTTAATAAACAAAAATGTTTAATTGTTAGACATTTAGAATCTACAACTACTTTTTTTAAACCCTAACTCCAGGGCAGCTCAGGTAGCTCAGCAGTTTAGCGCCACTTTCGGCCCAGGACGTGATCCTGGAGTCTCAGGATCGAGTCCCACGTCGGGCTCCCCGCATAGAGCCTGCTTCTCCCTCTGCCTGTCTCTCTCTCTCTCTGTGTGTCTCTCATGAATAAATGAATAAAATCTTTAAAAAAAAGAAAAAAGAAAAGAAAAAAATAAACCCTAACTCCATTAAGTTGCTTATTTCAGAAGTACTTTCTATTTCTTCAGAACACGCCTCTCCCCTTTCCCTCCAATAGAGGCTGGCCAGGCTGCCAGGAGGAAGTCAGTCAGCAAAGCCAGAGACGCACACCCACACCAGCATGCACCCACTGCCTCAGAAGATCCCAAGGGGCCACTGTACTCTGGCCAACACAGTATTAACAAATAACATGCTTTTCCACTCAGCAAGCCCAGGTGCCCAGCGCCAGGAAAGCCACTCATGGCTCACCTACTGGTATGTGCCTTATGCTGTCACTCTTGTCAGTGACATAAACAATGAGAGAATACACGACAGAATGAAGTGCCAACTTGATAATTATTTGTGCATATGTGGATTCCCTCCCTGCCATGGTACCATGAAGAGACAGACAAGGAAAGATTATGCCGATTGAGAGGAGGCAGCCCTCACAGCACTGCTGGGCACACAAGGAGGGAGTAGAGAGGGTAGAGTCAGTGCAGGTCCCTGGGACGGCTCTGGGCCTGGAGAACACACCCCAGGGAGGGCAGCCCGGGTGGCTCAGTGGTTTAGTGCTGTCTTCAGCCCAGGGTGTGATCCCGGAGACCTGGGATCAAGTCCCACGTCGGGCTCCCCTCTGCCTGTGTCTCTGCCCCTCTCTCTCTCTCTGTCTTTCATGAATACATAAAATCTTAAAAAAAAAAAAAAAAAAAAAAAAGAGAGAGAGAGAGAACACACCCCAGGGGGAGAGGCATAGAACTCAAGGGAATAACCACACTCCCCTGGTATGGACCAGCTGGAGAGGGCGGGAAGGCTTCAATTCAATTAGCTGCAGAGGGATACATATCTACAACAGAAAAACATGCACAAAGGGAAAGAATGGGGAGAAGACACAAAGGTTAAAACCATCAAACTGAAATCTCTTACTTCCAATTCTCAAAACCATTTCAGATTTTCCATTCCAAAAGGGAATAGCTTTCGGTTCTGTATTTTACGATGAACTAGATAACATTATTTCGTTGGGCATGGCCCAAGATTCAGCCATCCGTGCTGTGTGCCACGGTTAGTGTTTCTGAGCAGGTTCTAGAGTCTTAACTCATGCTTCCGTATGGTAAATACCTGTCACCTGGGTTACCCACCATCCAAACATCTTTCCTATTTGAGAGAATACCCTAGAATAAGTAGTGCCAGGGCCCACCTCCTACATCAGAAGCAGAGGGGTACAGATGTTCTGTCCCACAGCTTGCTGGCCTTAGAGCCCGGGCATGTGACCCAGGCCCTACCAAATCAGTAATATTGTGGTGGGCTATTCATACAAAAGATTGTTAAGGACCAACACGGTGTGCCTCTAGCCTATTTCAGGGTGCTGTGAATCTTCTGCACCCATGGCACAGGCAAGCATAACTCATGGCAACCACATCTCCAGACGATGGCAGCTGACCTGGCTAAGAGAGGCTGGGAGAGCTGAGCAGCTGCAGGGGGACATGAAATCACATGGTACAAGGGCAGCTCCCTGACCAGCCAGCCAGATTAACAACACGTTAAGGGTTGCATGTCCCTGGGGACTTGAGGCCCAGAGAAGGACCCGCACAGGCCACACTGCCATCAAGAGATCACAGAAACCTCACACAAACCCAAATGGAAGCAGAGCCTACAAAAACCACCCCTTTATCCCTCAAAACCCTCAATGTCATGAGAAACAAATAAAAGCTGATTAAGAGGTCCAAGGAGCCCCAAGGATTAAGGGGCATGGCGGCAGTCTGTGTGGAACTCGGGACCAGGAGAGGCAGTACTGGGGTAAATGAGAACAATGTACATGGATCATGGACTAAATACAAATGTCATATCAAAATTATTTTTCCCGGGCAGCCCAGGTGGCTCAGGAGTTTAGTGCCACCTTCAGTCCAGAGCCTGATCCTGGAGCCCTGGGATCGCATCCCACATCAGGCTTCCTACATGGGGCCTGCTTCTCCCTCTGCCTGTGTCTCTGCCTCTCTCTCTGTCTCTCATGAATAAATAAAATATTTAAAAAATAAAATAAAATAAAATAAATAAAATAAAATAAAATATAAAATAAAAAATAAAATAAAATAAAATAAAATAAAATAAAATTTAGCATTTAGGGGCACCTGGCTGGCTCCATCAGTAGAACATGCAACTCTTGATCTCAGGGTTTTGGGTTTAAGCCCCACGCTGAGTGTAGAGATTACTTTAAAATTTAAAAGATTGGGGATCCCTGGGTGGCTCAGCAATTTAGCACCTGCTTTTGGCCCGGACTCGATCCCAGGACTCCCAGGATCGAATCCCACATCGGGCTCCCTGCGAGGAGCCTGCTTCTCCCTCTGCCTATCTCTGTGTCTCTCATGAATAAATAAATAAAATCTTTAAAAAAAAATTTAAAAGATTAAAAATTAAAATCTTTTTAAACAAAATTTAGCATTTCAATTCAAATCCAATAACTTGTTCAATCTGTAGATGCAAATTTAAAATACCATAATTTCGGGATCCCTGGGTGGCGCAGCGGTTTAGCGCCTGCCTCTGACCCAGGGCGCGATCCTGGAAACCCGGGATCGAGTCCCACGTCAGGCTCCCGGTGCATGGAGCCTGCTTCTCCCTCTGCCTATGTCTCTGCCTCTCTCTCTCTCTCTCTCTGTGTGACTATCATGAATAATAAAAATTTAAAAAAAAAAAAATAAATAAAATAAAATAAAATACCATAATTTCAAATAAGCCAAATTTAAATATAATATCTGATCCAAAAGTCAGCTTCATAACTGTAAAAGCCTCAATCCTCCTCCATTTCTCCCTCCTACCTCCACATCAAGTTTTCCACTTCAAAAAGAAATCTCATCACCTCCTAGTTTAAACAAATTCCCAAGTGTTTTCTCTCTCTACCAGAAAATAAACCAAGAAATAGAAAATACAAAGACTCTAAAGACTCATCTTGACTGTTGGACTGGAAGCCCATCGTCAACTGTGTCCATGGCGGAGCCTGGCTCAGGATGGCCTAGCTGGAAGAAATATCCTAAGTTTGGTGGGGTTTTTATTCCATATAAAACATGGTACAGGGGCACCTGGGGGGCTCAGTGGGTAAAGCGTCTGCCTTCGGCTCAGGTCATGATCCCGGGGTCCTGGGCTCGAGTCCTGCGTTGGGCTCTCTGCTCAGCGGGAGCCTGCTTCTCCCTCTCGCTCTGCCTCCCCTCCCCCACTTGTGCTTTTTCTCTCTCTTAAATAAATAAAATCTTAAAAAACAAAAGGTGGCAGAACACTTTGTGCTTTCATTTTGTGCCCCCACATGATCCACAGAGGAGCCCCCATGCAGCCAGCAGTCCAGAGCAGCCTGTACCCTCCCCCATCCCATGCACTGTATCCACAAGCAGAGAACAGACTAAAAAGGATTCCAGGAGAATGAAGAGTGTGGGAATGACAGACTCAGGGTGATCTTCCCTTTTGCAAAATGAACTTAATGGTACTGTCTAATATTTTTAATAAAAAGAAAGCAGGGAACATTTAAAATGGAAATATGCATTCAACACAGGAACACCACTATGAAGAATCTAGTACTTTAAAATTCAATTGCGATATTGTTTACAATAGCAAAATAGTTCATCTAAATGCTGAATAGGGGACTGTAAAGTAAATCACAGTGTGCCAAACAGAAGCTCTTGCAGCCAATTACAACGAATGTTTAAAGAGTTAACACCATATGACGATGAATGGATAATGAAGATGTGGTATATATACACAACGGAATACTACTCAGCCACCAAAAAATGAAATCTTGCCATTTGCAATGCCATGGATGGAACTAAAGGGTATGCTAAGTGAAATAAATCAATCAGAGAAAGACAATTATCATATGATCTCACTCATGCGGAATTTAAGAAACAAAACAGAGGAGCATAGGGGAAGAGAGGAAAAAATAAAGATGAAATCAGAGAAGAAGACAAACCATAAGAGACTCTTAATCATAGGAAACAAACTGGGGGTTGCAGGAGGGGAGGAGGATGGAGGGATGGGGAAACCGGGTGATGGATATTTAGGAGGGCACATGATGTGATGAGAACTGGGTGTTATGTGCAACTGATGAATCACTGACCTCTACCTCTGAAACCAAAAATACATTATATTACTTAATTGGATTTAAATAAAAATTTTTAAAAATTAAAAAAAAAGAATACCATAGAAAAAAGTCATGTTGAGTTAAAAAAGGAAATAAAAATCCTACCTATAATAGGATTTAAAGCTATTTAAAAACAAATGCAAAAAATAAAAACAAAATGAATACAAAATAAAAAATTCAAACCTATTCATAGGGCAATGCGTGTATTTTAACAATGGCTACTCTGGATGGTGGGATTATTGCCAATTTTTCTAATCCATTTTTACAGTTCCAAATGTTCTATCACAAGCATTATTTCATATTACTTAAAACATTTTAATATCTTAAAATAAACTTTACTTGAACATTTCTAAAAAAACTACCAGCATCATGGGGATCCCTGGATGGCTCAGCGGTTTAGCGCCTACCTTTGGCCCAGGGCGTGATCCTGGGGTCCCGGGATCGAGTCCTGTGTCGGGCTCCCAGCATGGAGCCTGCTTCTCCCTCCTCCTGTCTGTCTGTCTGTCTCTCTCTCTCTCATAAATAAATAAATCTTAAAAAAAAATAACTACCAGCATCATACCAATTTGTTTCAACAAGTATCTGAATTTTTTGGAACTAACTCTAAGTAGGTGCCCAAAACTCTAGCCTACAGTCCCAATCAGTAGGTTGAGGATTAGCCCTCAATCAACTGCCAATTAGCCTGATGCACTCCAACTTAAAAAACCTTGTGCAACTTACTGTTAAGATTTAAATTCTTTTTCTTAAAGGGTGCTTTCTGGGATTCCTGGGTGGCTCAGCATAAGCATCTGCCTTCAGCCCAGGGTGTGATCCTGGAGACCCAGGATCGAGTCCTGCTCTGGCTCCCTGCAGGGAGCCTACTTCTCCCTCTGCCTGTGTCTCTGTCTCTCTCTATGTGAAAGAAAGAGGAAAAAGGAAAGGAAGGGAAAGGAGGGAAGGGAGGAAAGGAGAGGAGGAGGAGAGGAAAGGAAAGGAAAGAAGGAAAGGAAAGGAAAGGAAGAAGGAAAGGAAAGAAAGGAAAGGAAAGGAAAGGAAAGAAGGGGAAGGAAAGGAAAGGAAAGGAAGGAGGTGGGGGGGGGGAAAGGAAAGGAAAGGGGGAGAAGGAAAGGAAAGGAAAGGAAAGGAAAGGAAAAAGGAAAGGAAAGAAAGGAAGGAAAGGAAAGAAAGGAAAAGGAAAGGGGAAAGGGAAAGTGGAAAGGGGAAAGGGAAAGGGAAAGGGAGGAATAAAAGAAAAAGAGAAAAGAGAAAAGAGAGAAGAGAGAAGAGAGAAGAGAGAAGAGAGAAGAGAGAGAGAGAAAGAGAGAAGAGAGTAAGAAGAAGAGAGAAGAGAGAGAGAGAGAAGAGAGAAGGGAAGGGAAGGAAGGGAAGGGAAGGGAAGGGAAGGGAAGGGAAGGGAAGGGAAGGGAAGGGAAGGGAAGGGAAGGGAAGGGTGCTTTCTAACGTTGAATGCCTGCGAGAAACTGCTGGGGAGTTTTTTCAAAACACATTCACCCATCCCATGGCGCCCTCCCCTAGTTAATCAGTCTCTGAAGGGGGGAACGAGGTCAAGCATGGGTATTTAATTCTAACTACCAAGAAGTAGGGCCAACATGTCACCATGATGACCCTAATGAAGCTAGCAAGGGGGTGTGAGGCAGACACAATCCTGCACCTTCCATGCTTCTTGTAGGGAGGGAGCTAAGATAGAATGGGGCATGAAGGGATAAGAATCCTGAATCTGGGCAGGGGCACTTTGACCACAAACCCCACAAGTCTGACAGCACATCCTATCTGCTCCTTACTGGGTTTACCTGCAAAATGCTGTGCTTTCAGCTGATGTCAAAATTGAAAAAGTTGAAAAAATAAAAATAAAAAAATTGAAAAAGCTGGGCAGCCCGGGTGGCTCAGTGGTTTAGCACCGCCTTCAGGCCGGGGCCTGATCCTGGGGACCCGGGATCGAGTCCCACGTTGGGCTCCCTGCATGGAGCCTGCTTCTCCCTCTGCCTGTGTCTCTGCCTCTCTCTCTCTCTCTCTCTCTCTCTGTCTCATGAATAAATAAAATCTTAAAAATATATATATATTGAAAAAGCCAGGACACCTGGGTGGCTAGCTCAGCAGATGAGGGTCTGCCTTTGGCTCAGGTTGTGATCCCAGGGTCCTGGGACTGAGTTCCCTGCAGGAGCCTGCTTCTCCCTCTGCCTGTGTGTCTGCCTCTCTCTGTGTGTCTCTCATGAATAAATAAAATCTTTATTAAAATTTTTTTGAAAAAAAAAATAAAAAAACAAAATAATCTATGCCTTAATATAACCCTGGAGGATTTCCCATCACTTCCAATTTAACATGTCCAAATGAAATCCAATCACTTCCCATTGGTTAGCATGGCTATGGGGTGTGGGTTTCCTCCCAGGACCTCAAGGGACACATACTGCCCTGTGACAAGGACCTAGTGCTCCTCCACACCCACACGGTCCTGATTAGCTGCTGGTCTCGGCACCCTGCCCACTGTGGCTCATGGCCCATGCAGAACCAACCCCTGTGCTTCCACTTCTCACATTGTGAAACAGGTGACTTCCTGGGAGCACAAGCCTAGGTCCTTCCCCTCCCCATCGTTTCCTCTCCCTCCAGCCAGGAGTAAATTCACACCTGCAGAAAGAGACTAAGGATACCACACTGAGAAATACCACAGAGGGGAAGAGACATCATAGGCCTTGAGAAGCACCTGAGACCACCTCATTTCATACATCTCCATGGTGGAGCTTCTGCTTCACCAGCTTGGATTCTAGCACTCTACAAGTCAAAGGGAGCTCAAAACAAGAACTACACAGAATGAAAGAGGTGCAGTAAAAAAAAAAAGTAAATAAAGGGTAAATCCGGAAAAAAAAAAAAAAAAAAACACTATGGGATTAGAATATTAATGCTAGGGACGCCTGGGTGGCTTAGCAGTCTGCTTTCGGCTCAGGGTGTGATCCCAGGATCAAGTTCCGCATCAGGCTCTTTATGGGGAGCCTGCTTCTCCCTCTGCTTGTGTCTCTGCCTCTCTCTCCCTCTCTCTGTCTCTAATGAATAGATAAAAAATCTAAAAAAAAAAAAAAATATATGAATGCCAAAAAGCATAGAAGCCACCCAGGTGACTCCATGTTACTCTTCAGTAGGGCTTATAGCACTTGCTCTGCCTCCTGTGTGTTCAGACTTCATCAACAACACCAACAAGAACCATCAACAGGAGTCCAGAAGTAGGCCTTGTACCCACACTTCCTTCACCTCTGCGAGCTGCCCAACATGGTATCCCTGCTCCTCCCAAAGAACACCTAGAGATGGCTGCTTCCATACTCCCTTGCAGCCAGGTATGGCCATAAATCCTGGCACAAGGCAAGAAAATGCACAGAAATACCTGGAATTTGGGGAAGTGACCATCCTGCTGCCTGGATGCAGAGGTGAGGGCTAAGGCTCTGCAGGCCATCAGAAACCATGAAGACAAGAGCCACCATGGGTTTGCATTTTTAGAACAAGAGAGAAATACACTCTATGGATTTACAATCACTCACCTACAATTCTGAAATCCCCAAAGCCTCGTTTTGGTGTTGTTTGGTTGCAAAACCTGATCTGAAGGCAAGAATGTGCTGCAGAAACAGGACCTGTTTGTGTGAGGGACAGCAATGCTCAGCCTTTGTGGGGGATGCCAGGAACTGAGTTATAAGCACTGGGTCGTCCTTCTACATTCCCAAGAGATCTCTCTCCTGTGGTCAGCGCAAGGTTCTGCAGACTTGCCTCCTGAACAAACCTCTGCTAGCTTCTGTGTCTGGTCACCAGCCAGACCCAGGCCTGGCTCTGCCATTGATTTCCAGCCCCCCTCTCCTCAGGAACAAGCAAGCCCCTTATGTGGTCATGGGATCACCCTTCTGCTCACCACTGGAGGTCCCTGGATGGCAAAGGACAAACTCCCAGACAGGCAAGGTGTTAGCCAGCCTCAGGACCCCCACCCATGGATCGACGTACACAGCTTTCTAGACTGTGTCTAGGCCAGTTGACCCCAGCCTCCCTGCCCCCGCCTCTCCCTGACCCCCACAGTGACTACACCAACCTTTCTGCCTTCTGCCAAGGCAGGGTCATGTCTCCTTGGCTTCTGCATCATAGCCCTGCATGAAGGAGCTCCACCATTAGGCGCTCCAGTCAAAAAGACAAGGCAGAGTGTCCTCATAGATTCTAGCTGTGGGCTCATCAGGAAGGAGAGAGGAAAGCTGAGACCAGACAGAAACAATGTTTATACTAGAGTTTAAAGTATGTACATCTAAACAAGGGAGGTGCCCTTCAGCCCCTGAGCTGCCTCAATTGCCATCCAAAGACCCCTGGGCCCTCTCCAATCAGAGCAAGGACAGGTGCCCAGACATCCAAAAAAAGACACATTACTACAGGATAGGAGAAGAGTGACTGTGAACTATCAAAGCATGGATGCCAACAAAAGACAGGATAGTCTGGCACATAATTAGAAGCAACCCCTCATTTTTTCAAAATTGAAAAAGAAAAGCATTCTTTGCCTGTGTTCATAGATAAAAACTTGCACAAACCCAATAACTCAACCACTTACGTTTCATGATTTTCTTTGCTAATCAGAAAGCCAGAAAGGACTACAATTGCTATTACACTGCCCTATGATGGCAATTCAAACAACACAGAAACCTCAACACATGCCATACAACATATATACCAGCAACCGATTCCATATTATTTCCAAGTCCTCCTTTAGAATAGGGCAAACCTCAAATTTTTGAAAACTGCTGATTATTTTAAAAATATTCCTGAGAGCTAAAAAAGTGACGTTACCTACTGATGGGCAGTTACCACAATATGTAGACATAACCTACTCTAGAAAAGACACGACATTTCAGGACAAGACTAATACCCTTCCACGTCAAAAGCATAATACAAAATAAAACATCCACTGGTATCTTCATATATTATATGACATACACAGGAAGTTTCTCAGTTGTAAAGCAATGACACTGGGTCTAGACGCTGAGTGGAATATGGTGTACTCGCAGTAGGATATAAGTAACTAGTACGCCTAAAAGAACAGAGTAGTCTCAATCGGAGCAGACAACTTTGAGATGTAACCTTCCCTTATTAAACAAATATATGCTCCTTACAACAATTCTTAAAAAAAAAAAAAAAAAAAAGCGGGTACCGGGCTGGCTCTAATGGTGAAGCCTCTTACCTCCGGCACAGATCATGATCTCAGGGTCCTGGGATCGAGCCCCAAATTGGGCTCCCTGCTCAGTGGGGAGCCTACTTCTCCCTGTACTCCATGCTTGTACCCCCTCTATCTCGGTCTTTCTAAAATGAATAAAATCTTAAAAAAAGAAAGATAACAGATGCCCATTTGGACACACATATTCTTGTCATCTTAATAGTGTTTTTTTTTTTTTTAAGATTGTATCTATTTATTTGAGAGAGAGTGTGTGCATACATGCACATGAAAGGGGGAAATGGGAGGGCAGAGGGAGAGGGAGAAGCAGACTTCCCGCAGAGCAGGGAGCCGGTGTGGTGTTCTATCCCGGGACTCTGGGACCATGACCTGAGCAAAGGAGACGCCTAACCAACTGAGCCACCCAGGCATCCCTTAATGGTGTTTTAAATCTAGGTATGCATGGAGTATATCACACACAAACTCTTACATACAATTCCACCACACATACTGTTCCTCAACTTTTCCGGCTAAATATGGGAACTTCTTTCTATGTAGATAAATATATTTTAATGGCTATGTTAGTATTTTTTGAGCACAGTGTAGTTTACATAAACTAAATGCCAAAAAAAGATTAGATAAATCAGAGCAATCTAAAAATCTATTTTAGTTTGTCTTATAGATTTCCCCATCTTCTAATTTATGGCTGTTTTTTTAGCTTTGAATAAAGCTTGGTGATTAAGAACATTGGCAAAAAAGTTAGATGTGGGTTTGAATCTAGCATTTCTAAGCTATGCACCTTTGGAGTAATACCCTCTAATCCTCAACTCTCTCCTAAAATAGGGACAAGAATCAATCCAACAGAGGGGCACCTGGGTGGCTCTGTCAGTTGAGTGGCCGACTCTTGACTTCAGCTCAGGTCATGGTCTCAGGGTCATGGGATCAAGCCCCACGTCAACCTCCACGCTCAGCCTGGAGTCTGCTTGAGATTCTCTGTCCTTCACCCTCTGCTCCTCCCCCCTCCTCCCACTCATGCTTGTATGTGTGCTCTAAGATAAATAGATAAATAAATAAATAAATAAAATCTTTAAAAGAATCAATTCAATAGAATTCATGGAGCAACTGAGAGTAGGCACTGGGAAAGCCAGTGTGTCCTCACAGGCAGCTGCTATTCCATCTTCATTATCATCAATAGGTAAGAAGTCCACCCTCCCTACAGGCATGCTATGTACACGGTAACATTTTAAAACATTGGGAATCCCTGGGTGGCTCAGTGGTTGAGTGTCTGCCTTCAGCTCAGGGCATGATCCTGGAGACCCAGGATCCAGTCCCACATGAGGCTCCTTGTAGGGAGCCTGTTTCTCCCTCTGCCTGTGTCTGCCTCTCTGTGTGTGTCTCTCATGAATAAATAAAATTTTTTAAAAAATTTTTTAAACATTGTAGCAACTTAAAAGCAAAATTATTTCTTCCTTTACCTTAATACAAAATGTCCCTCCTAGGACTAGGACTGCAGGTATTAGGAAACATTTCTTCTTTCTTTCTTTCCTTTCCTTTCCTTTCCTTTCTTTTCTCTTTCTTTCTTTCTTTCTTTCTTTCTTTCTTTCTTTCTTTCTTTCTTTTTCTTCCTTCCTTCCTTCCTTCCTTCCTTCCTTCCTTCCTTTCCTTTCTTTCCTTTCTTTCCTTTCTTTCTTTTTCTTTTTCTTTTTTTTTTTTCATTTGAGAGAGAAAGTAAACAAACGCGAGCAGGGGAAGGGCAGAGGGAGAAGGACAAGCAAACTCCCTGCTGAGCAGGGAGCCCAATGCAAGGTGATGTGGGGCTCAATCCCAGGACCCCAAGATCAAGACCTGAGTAGAAGGCAGACACTTAACTGACTAAGCCACTCAGGAATCCCAGGAAACATTTCTTTAACAAAAATCACTATTATGGTCTTGGCTTTAGAGGAGGGTGATTTTAAAGAAAATAAAAACATATCAACAGCTGTAAGACCACTGAAGAATTTCCTATTTCCTAATTCAAAGTACAGATCCTAACAAATTACTAATAGCCAAGACAGACTTATTACAAATGACAGTCTGATTTTCATGTTATTTTGCACTCAAGGTAATTTAGAATTTTTTTAAAAAAGATTTTATTTATTTATTCATGAGACACACAAAGAGAGGCAGAGACATAGGCTGAGAGAGAACCAGCCCGATGAGGGACTCAATCCCGGGACTCTGGGATCATGCCCTGGGCCGAAGGCAGGCGCTCAACTGCTGAGCCACCCAGGTGTCCCTAGAAATTTTTCCATACTTCTATTTCATTTTTTAAAAATGAGATAATATTGGGATCCCTGGGTGGCACAGCGGTTTGGTGCCTGCCTTTGGCCCAGGGCGCGATCCTGGAGACCCGGGATCGAATCCCACGTCGGGCTCCCGGTGCATGGAGCCTGCTTCTCCCTCTGCCTATGTCTCTGCCTCTGTGTGTGTGTGTGTGTGTGTGTGTGTGTGTGTGTGTGTGACTATCATAAATAAAAATTAAAAAATAAATAAAAATAAAAAAATAAAAACGAGATAATAAATTTAATTTTACTCAAATGTTGTCACATCACTAAATCCAAGAAAAAGAACTGCTACTATTTCACACTCAGTGCAAAATGAGAAAAATGAAAATTAAAAGGACTAAAACTTTCACTCAAAAGAACTGACCAGGGCAGCCTGGGTGGGTCAGTGGTTTAGCGCCGCCTTCAGCCCAGGCCATAATCCTGGAGACCTGGGATTGAGTTCCACGTCGGGCTCCCTGGATGGAGCCTGCTTCTCCCTCTGTCTGTGTCTCTGCCTCTCTGTCTCATGAATGAATGAATGAATGAATAAATAAATACATACATACATAAAATCTTAAAAAAAAAAAAACTGACCATCAGAAGTGACACCTTCAGGTAAGAACCTCTAAGTTCTCATTCACACACACACACACACACACACACACACACACACACACACAGGAAAACAAGCAGCAACTGTCAGAACCAATGTGTGAAAACTCTGCAAGGCAGTCAGAAGTCTGCAATCACCAAGTGCTGCATCAGGAGAGAGGCACCACGGAATGGCAGGCAGGTTTTAGATGCTCCTGCTCCTGCCTACCCTCTCTGGCAGGGCAGCAGCAGGCCTTGGTGTTGAAGCACAAACGGTCTTAAGCAAACACAGTCTCAGAGTGGTGAGTGGTGGCAGCCTGGTTTGCCAGTATGGGGCTGTTTTCCTGGTTCTGGGGTTCACATTTATTGTGTATATCTATTCTAACCTGTCACAAGCTACCTGAAGGAGTGACACAGGCACCCCTGTGGTGTTTCATTTAATTCAGGCTGAAAAAGCTTGAAAACACTGCAAGTTGAGTAACAGCCCTCAGAACCTGTGGCAAAAGATTACAGTCCAAACATACAATACATTACCTAAGGTAAAAGCTGGGGAGTTTCTCTGGGAAATTAGGCCATTCAAAAGTAACAGGTTGGGGGATCCCTGGATGGCGCAGCGGTTTGGCGCCTGCCTTTGGCCCAGGGCGCGATCCTGGAGACCCGGGATCGAATCCCACGTCGGGCTCCCGGTGCATGGAGCCTGCTTCTCCCTCTGCCTGTGTCTCTGCCTCTCTCTCTCTCTCTCTCTCTCTCTCTCTCTCTGTGACTATCATAAATAAATAAAAATTAAAAAAAAAAAAAGTAACAGGTTGGGCAGCACGGGTGGCTCAGTGGTTTAGCGCTGCCTTCGGCCTAGGGTGTGATCCTGGAGACCCAAGAATGAGTCCCATGTCGGGCTCCCTGCTGGAGCTTGCTTTTCTCCCTCTGCCTGTGTCTGTGCCTCCCTCTTTCTCTCTCTCTCTCTCTCTGTCTCTCATGAATAAATAAAAATCGTTTTTTAAAAAAGTAACAGGTCATATTAAGTTCAGAATACCCCACACATGTCAAGGGCAAGATGCATGCTTACACAAGACCTGAGAAGACTCTGGGTTTCCACTTGGGCTGAATCCTAGGCATAGTGCAAGCCTGATCAAGAGCTGAAGGAGGGCCCAGGCAAAGAGCCAATTTAAAAGAATAGGAGACAGGAGAGCTGCCGATGTTCAGGAAATCTCTGTCGAAACACCAGCTAAACACAAGATATGAAACAAGACTTCAGGGACTATGCTGTCAAGGAATAAAATATTTGCATTAATAGTTTGGATAAATCAAATCTGATTTCTAGAGTTACTATATCGTAATAGCCAAATGTTTTCAAAGACAACAAATCATAAGGCACACAAAGAACAAGAAAGCATGACTTGGTCAAAAGAACAAAATAAATGAACAAAAACCATCGCTATGGAGCACCTGGGTGCCTCAGTGGGTGAAGCATCTGCCTTCAGCTCAGGTCATGATTCCAGGGTCCTGGGATCAAGTCCCACGTTGGGACTCTCCCCCAGCTTGTGCTTTCTCTCACTCACTGTCTTGCTCTCAAATAAAATCTTAAAAAAAAAAAAAAAAAAAAAAAAAGGAGAAATCATCTCTGAAGAAGGTGAGACACAAGCCTTGCTAAACAGACTTTATTTTTTTTGTTTTAAAGATTTATTTATGGGATCCCTGGGTGGCTCAGAGGTTTAGCACCTGCCTTCGGCCCAGGTCGTAATCCTGGAGTCCCAGGATCGAGTCCCACATAGGGCTCCCTGCATGGAGCTGCTTCTCCCTCTGCCTGTGTCTCTGTCTCTCTCTCTCTCTCTCTCTGTGTCTCTCATGAATAGATAAATAAAATCTTTATAAAAAAATAATAATAAAATAAAGATTTATTTATTTATTTATGAGACACACAGAAAGAGAGGCAGAGACACAGGCAAAGGGAGAAGCAGGCTCCCCGCAAAGGAGTCCTATACTTGATCCTGGATCCGGGATCACACCCTGAGCCAAAGACACCCAACCGCTGAGCCACTCAGGCATCCCTAGACAAAGACTTCAGAACAACCATGTCACAGGTACCCGGCTGAATCAGTTGGTGGAACATGTGACTCCTGATCTAAGGGTTCTAAATTAGAGCCCCATGTTGGGTCTAGAGATTACTCTAAAGTAAAATAAAAGTGTTTAAAAAAACAACCATGTTATCTTTTCTCCCCCAAAAAACAAAACGAAACAAAAAAAACATGTTATATGCTCAAATAACTAAACAAAAATGCAAAGAACTAAAGGAAATCAGAAAAATTACAAAGGAACAAAACAGGAATATCAATAAAAAGGCAGAAATTATAAGAAGGGACAAAACAATAATTCTGAAGTTGCAAAGTACTATAACTTTAATAAAAGGAGACTGAAAGGAACTTTCAAGGGCTCATGGGACATCAGTAAGTAGACCAACATATACTATATGGAAGTCCCAAAGGAGAAGAAAAGAAAAAGCAGCAGAAGGAATATTTGAAAAAATAGGGATCCCTGGGTGGCGCAGCGGTTTGGCGCCTGCCTTTGGCCCAGGGCGCGATCCTGGAGATCCGGGATGGAATCCCACGTCGGGCTCCCGGTGCATGGAGCCTGCTTCTCCCTCTGCCTGTGTCTCTGCCTCTCTCTCTCTCTCTCTCTCTCTGTGACTATCATAAATAAATAAAAACGTAAAAAAAAAAAAATTAAAAAAAAAAAAGAAAAAATAATGGCCAAAAAATCTTAAATCTAATCAAAGACATAAACCTACAAATCCAAGAAACTCCATAAACTCCAAATAGAACAAACTCAAAGGACCCACATCAGGACATTATAATTAACCATCGAAAGACAGAGAGACTCTTGAGCAGCAAGAGCAAAACAAACTGTCACATACAAGGACTCTCAATAAGGTTAATGGCTAACTTCTCATCCAAAACCATGAAGGCGGGGGATGGGAAAAAAAAGAAAAAAGAAAAAAAGAAAAAAGAAAAAGAAAAAGAAAAGAAAGAAAGAAAAGAAAGAAGAAAAAAAAGAAAAGGAAAAGAGGAAAAAAGAAGAAGAAAAAAAAACCATGAAGGCCAGAAGACAGTGGGATGACATTTAAAGTGATAAAAGTAAAATAAATTTAAAAATTAAAGCTCTCTACTGAATTATATCTGGCAAATCCGTTCTTCAAAAATGAGAAAAATTAAGACATTCCTCAATAAATTGAGGGAATTAACACTAGGCCTGCCCTATTAGAAAGGCCAAAGGGAATCATTCAGATGAAAATTAAAGATCACTAAACAGGGGATCCCTGGGTAGCTCAGCGGTTTGGCGCCTGCCTTTGGCCCAGGGCACGATCCTGGAGTCCCAGGATCGAGTTCCGCATAGGGCTCCCAGCATGGAACCTGCTTCTCCCTCCTCCCGTGTCTCTGTCTATGTCTATCATAAAATAAATAAATAAATCTTTAAAAAAAAAAAAAAACAGTTACTCAAAACCACATGAAGAGGGTCACTTGGGGGGCTAAATTAGTTAAGCATGTGCCTTCACTTCAGGTCATAATCTCAGAGTCCTCCTCCTGGGTTTGAGTTCCGCATCAGCTCCCTGCTCAGTGGCGAGTCTGCTTCTCCCTCTGCCCCTCCCCTGACTCGTGCTCCCTACACCCTCCTCTAATAAATAAAAATGTTAAAAAAAAAAAAAAGAAGAAGAAATAAAGATCTCCAGTGAAGGTAAATACATGAGAATATAGAAAAGTTAGTATTATTGTAATTTTGATTTGTAATTCCACTTTTTTCCACAGAATTCAAAATACAAATGCCTAAAAAATTATAAATATGTTATTTGGAACAGAATGTATAAAGATGTAATCTGTGACAACATAAAAGGGAGGAGGAAGGAAATACACAGGAGGAGAATTTTTGAGGTTGGTACCAATTCAAAAATAGATGGCTTTAAATTTAGGATGTTAAATAAAATCCACATGGTAACCACAGAGAAAATATCTTTAAAATATACACAAAAATAAATAAGAGAATCACAACAGTTTACTACAGAAAGAAAGAAAGAAATTAATCAATCCATCAACTAAACACAAAATCAGGCTGTTAGGAAGAAAATGAAGGACAACAAAACTGTAAGACAGAACAGCAGAACAGCTGAAGACTTTCCCTACCAGTAATCACTTTAAACATAAATGGATTAAACTCTCCAAAATACTTGAGACAAGAAATTTAAATATTTTTCTTTAAAAAAAATATTGATATTTACTCAGCCAATTCTCCTAGATCAGGCAAAGGCAATCCACACCACAACCCCATGAGGTCAATTCAGTAATATCCATGTTTACAGAAGAGAATCCTTAGGCTGAGAGATTAAATAGCCTGATCACATAGGGAGGAGACTCTCACCACCCCTGCCCAAGCAGTGCTTGACACCGATCCAGTAGTTTGATGAACATACACTGATGGGGTGCCTGCATTACTCATTTTTAGCTCACCCTCAATCTTTCCTTTGTGGAGAGAAACACACAGAAGGAAATAACAAGTAACCTGTGATTTGGTTCTTAAGTGAAAACCCGGGAAAACTGCCCTCTAAAGAACAGAGAGAGGGGACCTAAGACTTGACCTAGCACCTATTGGACACCAGGAACTGAGAGACCCTCAGTCTTCTCAGCAATAAAGTCTTTTTAATTTTGTTACTCATTTTTCATGTTTCATGGAGTCTTTTTTTTTAAAGATTTTATTTTTTTATTCATAGACACAGAGAGAGGGGCAGAGACACAGACAGAGGGAGAAGCAGGCTCCACGCAGGGAGCCCGACGTGGTACTCGATCCCAGGTCTCCAGGATCACACCCCAGGCTGCAGGCGGCACCAAACCGCTGCACCACCGGGGCTGCCCTCATGGAGTCTTTTTAAATAAATATCCCTCTTTTATTTTTTCACAATTTTATCTCTTTTTTTTTTAAGATTTTATTTATTTATTCATGAGAATACACAGAGAGGGGAGAGAGAGAGAGAGAGAGAGAGAGAGAGAGGCAGGGACACAGGCAGATGGAGAAGCAGGCTCCCTGCAGGGAGCCCGACGTGGGACTCCAGGATCAGGCCTCCAGGATCAGGTCTCCAGGATCAGGCCCTGGGCTGAAGGCGGCGCTAAACCGCTGAGCCACCGGGGCTGCCCTCACAATTTTATCTTTTACAACAAAATTGCCTTACAGCTAATTAGTTACGTGGCAAAAATGTTTGCAGTGAAAATACAGGACACAGGCAAAAATGCAGTATTGTTAAAACACCTACACACTCAAAATGCTACTATATACTGAAAGAGCAGAAAAAACATAACATTAAGTGTCCAACTTACTTGTTTAGGGTTTTTTGTATCTCATCTGTTCAAGTAAAAGTCAAAAGATGAATTTCAAACTGCCAATTATTATGACAAAATACCATGAGAAAATGACATCTGACAGCAGTTTTTTGTAATGTGGTTGTAATGACATTAATGTCATACTCCCTCACATCATCAGTCATTTTTCAGGGGAATCAAGACCAAAAAAAAAAAAAAAGGAACCACCCCACCAGAACAATTCAGTCTCTTTCCCCACATTAACTGTAAATGTTTTTACAATAATCTTAGCAATCTAACTAAAGCCAAAAAGATATGCCTGAGAGTACACATTCCAAGAGGGAGAACACTGGGCTACTTCCTAAAATACTAAGACCAATCATACAACCTAAATTTATAGAAGATGTTCTGTTGAGTGTACTTCCAAAACTGCAAAGGGTGATTCCACATCAGGCCTCTCCACCTCAGGCTTTTTAGAAAGGTGCCTGCCACTGAACTTGAAACAAATGTTTTGTTAGCTTAAAGATTTTAAGAAGATACCGTATGTAAAAAAATTACTAAGATCCACTCACAATAGCACCAACTGTCATTATCAACTGCCATAAGATTGTGCTTGGGGGGGGGGGGGAGGGTCTCCCTCTCCACTACTGACATCTGGGGCTGGATCATTATCTGTTGTGGGGGACCATCCTGTGCATTATGTTTAGCAACGGCCCTGGCCCACTAGATGCCGGAAGCAGCACCCCACTCCCAGTTGTGCCAACCTAATATGTCTCCAGATATTGCCAAATGTCCCAGGAAGGGAAGGGGATCCCGGTAAGAACCAATGTTGTACTCTAATATCTTTCACTGGTTAAGACACACACCCATTCTATCCCAAAAGACAAACTGCAGCAAAAACCAAATAATGTCTAAAATCCCTATGGAATTCTCAACAGAGCACCATACATTCTAGAAATTGATGGATGGGGCAGCCCTGGTGGCGCAGCGGTTTAGCGCCGCCTGCAGCCCAGGGCATGATCCTGGAGGTCCAGGATCTAGTCCCATGTCGGGCTCCCTGCATGTAGCCCGCTTCTCCCTCTGCCTGTCTCTCTGCCTGTCTCTCTCTCTCTCTCTGAATGAATGAATGAATGAATAAATCTTAAAAAAAAAGAAATTGATGGACGTAGGAAAGGCAGTTTTTTTGTTTTTTTTTTTTTTTTAGAGTGCACTCGCATGTGCGTGGAATTGGGGAAGGGAAGGGACAGAGGGAGAGGGAGAGAATCTCAAGCAAACTCCAGGATGACCACAGAGCCTGACCTGGGGCTAGATTTCATGACTCCAAGATCATGACCTCAACCAAAATCAAGAGTCAGACACTTAGCTAACTGAGCCACCCATGTGCCCAAGGAAAGGCTTTCTAAAAAGTGCTTCCTAATCTCCCCATGTAAGTAAGCACTTCCTGGGATGACAGCAGTTATTACCTTGTGGTATTCAAACTGCTTCAAATCACAGAAGTGGTGATGTGTGCCTTAAACAAACCCTAGTATATTGTTTCATTAGCATATTCAAAAAATCTTCATCAAAAACTGGGACTGGAAGCGTGGGAGCCGACTTACTATATCATCATTATTTAAGATATTGTAAACTCCTCCAAAACCCAAACATAAAAGAAAACATGAGCTATGCAGAAATGTTAAAGAGATAAGAACACTACCCAAGATGTTAATTTGCTTTCATTAAAAGTTTCCTTATTTTAGAAACCCTCTTCATTTTCAAAAATACAAAACAAAACAAAAAAACACCTTTCTCCTCAGCAAAGCAAGAATAGTTGTATTTTCACAATGGAAAAATCTGTTGTTACTATAATAGTCTCATCTTCTGGAATATTTCCACCAATTATGCATGAAGCTTTGCTGAGCTTCTGCAACTGTGGATCTAGACAGAAGTACTGGTAATGAGGTGGGGGGGTCACATGTGACTGGAATCCCATCACTAGACATATGATCAGCACTTGAGAACGTTGACATAACAGTATCGTCCTAAATCAGCACTCAATGGGTACACGTATTTTGGATCTATACCAAGCGATGATGGCTCTGTGCCATTTCCAGGGGACACAAACACAGATGGGACTCAAGTCCCCACACCAGGGAAGACCAACAGAAAGAAACCTAAGCACAAGATGATCAAGAGGGAACATCTCTCCCCTTCCTTAGCCTGATAGCACAAAGGGCCAGTGGCCTGCTAGTCCTGAGAAGAGGCTCCATGACCCACCACTACTAAGGGGTCCTGAGCACCACTGCCAGCCTGGAAAGCACTCCAGTGACACTACCGGCCTGCAGAGGAGTCCAGCTTCAGGTCTACGCTGCCTCCCAGAAAGAAATCATAGCCCAAGTTTCCAAAGTATATGTGGTTCCTTACACTTCAAGAAGTAAAGCAGTTTTAAAAACTGAACTGTAAACCACAAAGTTCTTCAAATGGAGGGAGAAGCCATCCTTAACTTCCAAAACAACGGTTTGGCCAATGGCATTAATGAACAAGTATCCTTCGAATCAGACCACAAACAGGACATAACTTTTAACCAGTTCCCTTCCCTGACTTTGCACCTAAGGCAGAGGCATGTTTCTTTTTCCCCTGAATCAGGAAAGCTTTGTGGTGATGCTTACATTTTGGAATGGAACCGAACCAGAACAGAGGCTTCAGGAGGGAGGGCACCACCAATGGACCTCTCCTGGCCCAGCCTGCTGGACAACACCAACCACATCCCACCACCTGTTTTTGTGCTCAGGTGCTAGGAGGAAGGGGCCAACTTCTCCCAGCTAAAGGAACTTCAAACTTCACTTACTCCAAGAGGCCCTAGATCAATTTACTGCAGGCATGTGTGCGTGTATATGGAGCTACGGGCAAGCTAAAGAGTACTGGCCCTTGGGAACACTGCTGCCCTCGTGACACATTTTCTGGCACATTAATTCCTCATGCCCTCGTGACACATTTTCTGGCACATTAAGTCCTCATGGGCTCCTTCACACCAGGACAGGTGATGGACAAAACACATGCAAGCCCCTAATGTAGCAGGGACACTGACACGGGGCTAGTTGTATCATGCAATGTCAGACAATTGTTATCCCAGGTTACACAGGAGAGAACAAATATTCAAACAGGTTAAGTGGCAGGGCGGGAATCTAGCCGCAGAGTGTCCAGCTCCAGAGCCCCTCCTCACCATCTGATACAGTCAGTACACATATGACCACCGCAGGTTACAAGTCCTCCCACACAGGCTTGTCTCTCAAAAGATGTTATAAATTCAAATTATTTTAAATCTAAACCATCTTAAACCACTCATTAAACATTAAATAACATTAAAATAAACTGAGTTGGGGATCCCTGGGTGGCTCAGCGGTATAACGCCTGCCTTTGGCCCGGGGCGCAGTCCTGGAGACCCGGGATCGAGTCCCACGTCGGGCTCCCTGCGTGGAGCCTGCTTCTCCCTCTGCCTGTGTCTCTGCCTCTCTCTCTCTCTCTCTCTCTATGTCTATCATGAATAAATGGGTAAAATCTTAAAAAATAGAGTTTTACCACTGAAAGAATTACTACAGACTAAGTGAAGTGGAAGTTAACCCGGTTGTTGGGTTATTTTTAACTTAGTAAACTGACAATTATGTTAAAATAGCTGCCCTGTGTTCTCAATATCTACAAATCAGTGATAAAATGTATCTCAATTTGGCAAATGAAAACATATTATAGCTTTCAAAGAAAAGTTCACAGTGGTCATTAAAAGCAATTCATTTGTACACTGAGCACTTTTCAAAGCGCAAAGCACCTCTGCCCCTCTACTATGCATACGCCACAACCCGTCACCTAGGCCTGGGTCCCGGAGCCCAGCAACCTTGGGTCCCTTTCTCAGCTTTGCATACAAGTTGGTCAGTCTCAGGTCATAAAAGGAAGGCATCTCAACCAACCCTGCAGCCCTGGAACAAGAAAACACAACAGGCCTCACTAGCAGTCTACTCTGGTCTTCAAACAAGACATCCCCCACTGGATCTTCTACCGGGAACCCTGTCATCCTTCACACCTTGCCTGTGTCCACTCTGCGTCCAACCAGGCCTCGGCCATGTCTCTCAGGGGTTCCTTACCCACTTTACCCTGGTGACCCAGAGGGTCTCCACTCCTCCTAAGCCTACTCTTACCTCCATCCTCCTTACAACAGCCTCCTGCCTCACAAAGTTCTCACACTCTCACTTCCCCTCATTCTCCAGCCCCACACCCAGCCTCATTCCTCATCCTCCAAGAGGTCCTGACTGCCAAGGCCATGGCTCCTCATGGAACATGACATTGGTGACATGTGAGTCACTGCCCTTTCCTGAGGCCATCTCCCCTCCTGGAACTCTGCTTATTTCCCTCTGTTACTGGTATTCTCTGGGAATCTTCAGTTCTGCCCCATGCCCATTTCTGAGCAGGACCAAGTCACTGTGAATCCCTTCAGTTCTCTTCTTGGAGTCTTCGCCTGGCAAGCTCCAGAAGCCTCTCTGCTCACCTTTCTTCAGTTCCCAACCTTCGAGGATGCTATCTCTGATTTAATGAGAAAGTCTTCAGATGTGACATTACCAAACTTAATCTGCAAGTTAAAACATGCCATACAAGAAGGAAGGAAGGGCTGTATCATGAGTGATTGGCAGCTAACCTAGCACAGGAACAGGGTCACTCTTCTAAAACACAAATGTAATTTCAGGTGTTAAACAGCTTGCAGCAACAGTAAATTCATCGTGTTCTATTGGTTTGGCTTATTAGATAGTCTAGGGCCTTTCTGATCAAAAATATGTCAAACTCACTTGACATTTCAAAGTATGTGAACAACTGTTAAAGAGTTGCTTATTTTTATTTATAAATTATACTTAGTTTGCTTCCATGGCAACAACAAGAGCAACAACACAGCCAGGCATTCCCGTGCAGCAGATCTTCCTAAAACACTTTATTGCCCACTCAGGCACCAGACCAAGACCCTAAAAAATAAGGACCTTGTCCTTAAAGAGGACATTCTTCATTCTGTCACCGACCACACTAAAAATCCTCCCCGCCCAGGCCCAGGCAAACCTCACACTCCACAACCAGGCCCCAGGTTCCTTCCAGGCTCGATCCCACCTTCTTCAGCACTAGGCTACTGGCCAGGGACACCCCTGAGGCCGCGTCCACCTGCTCACTCCTAGGAGCACCCCCCCCACACACACACACACAGGTGGCCCAGGGTTCTTCGACTGAGTCCACCCCAGAGAACTGCCCGCCCAGTACTAGTAACACCTGCCCCTCCAGTGAGTTAGACACTTCTGAAGAGGAAAAACTTTACATATCTGTACACACAGCCCCACATGCTTGGCTGAAAATCAAGGATTTGTGGAAATCACCTGTTTTCTGGAAACCACACACCCTGGCAGTCATGTGCATGCTCACACACTTGAGGACTCCAGCTGGGCCCACCAATCATCATGGAGAAACCATTTGTATTCAGACCTTACCCCAACTGTTTAAAATACAACACCCAACACACAGGATCATGATCCTCATCTTTCTCTCTTCCCCTTAAATTAGTACATTATTTGGTATTTTAATAAAACAATGAACCGTACTTCAAGCCTAAATTACTTATGCACTTTGCAAGTTTTCTGCATGTAAATTTCTAGCAAATACAAATACTAACTACAAATACAAATTCTCTCTAAAATCGGAATTGGACTTAAAAATCACTGTCATTCAAATCAGAGACCAACCATGGATCGCGCCTTTTTAAAACTTGTATGGGGATTTTCAATTCGGCGGACAAATCTGCATAATGGCTCTAAATCACACATGCTTTTAAACTTAGGCACTTGACTTTTTAAACTTAGAAAGAACTTGTAAAACCAACTTTAGTTTCAAGGAGGAGATTTTTAAAACGTTTCTTATCTACGTTTTACTAGTACCAACTGTCTTTTCACCGTTTCTTTCATGCACCTGTATGTTAACCCCTCTACAGCAGACATGCAGAAGAGAGGTGCTCCAAAGTCCTACCAGTTACCCACGCACTTCACGCTCTAACAATGTCAAAATCCTTCTGTGAAAAAGAATCCCTGGGTCCCTATGAAGTGCAGGGCTCGTGGAAGCCTTGGCAGCCCCAGACCTTCCCAGCGGCTCTGCCTGTTGCTCAGCCCTTCTTCAGGGCTCACTGTACCCCTCAAAGGGGGTCTGATTTCTGCTCCCTCGCCAACAGTCAACCTCGGATCCTTAGCGTGTCAACACGAACAGGCGTGGCCCATGACAATCAGAGAATTTCCCCTAAGAACTTCAAGACCCTCAGAGCAAAGACACAAAATCCTTTGCCGCGACACCAAGTTGTCTGTCAACAACCAAGTGTGGGGTCCGACAGCGGCTGCGGCGCACACCCCACAGCCCTGCCACGCGCCCGACGAGGCCTCAGCGGGCCCGGGAGCTGCGGGCGCAGCTTTCCGGCCGCCCGAGCACCGGAGCACAGCCCGCCACGTACAAAAATCAGGGAATTAAGGAAAAGCAACAGCTCTTATCAACATCCCCAGAAACTGAAAGCGGTTAAAAACGTGTTTGTGGACAAAGGCCGCATTTGCAACGATCTAGAAAGCAGCCCCTGAGGAGTAATTAGCATTTCCTAGACAGCAGCCTTGGGTTTTTTTTGTTTTGTTTTTTTGCAAAGTAAACGGTAACTTCACAGAACCAGAGGCGCAAGCGGAATGGCCGGGCCGCGACCCGACTGCCCCCGGGGAAGCCCCCATAACGGCCGCGCCCCCTCCTAACAGGTCCCAGCTCCTCGACGGCCTGAAAAGCAGAGTCGTGCTGGGAAGCGCCCAGTTTTCCCCAAATTTCAAGGTGCAGACTCTAGAGCGTGTCGGGAGGCGTCTGCGACGTGTGGGGCCGCTATACCCACGGCGGCAGGGGAGTCCCTGCGGCCCAGAACACATCTCCTCAGGCACCTCAGCGCGGAAAGGAAGTCTCCGGGCGGCCATCGGGGGGGATTCGGATTCTGAGTCAAGAAAACAGGTTTCGGGTCGCGGCCGGGGCGCGCACGGGGGGGCTGCCAACTAGGCGGGGGTCCCGGGAAGGCGCGCCGGCCCACGTGCAGGGTCGTGGGGGGGTCACGGGGGTCACGGGGGGCGCTGCGGCCCGGGCCCACTCACACGCGCGGCAGCTGCAGCGGCGGCGCCCCGCGCCTCTGGAACACGCCGTCCACGAACACGCCGTTCTTGCCGAGGCAGCGCAGGTAGAAGTCGCCGCCCGCGTCGGGCCCGGGCTGCGCCGACGGCTCCGGGGCCGCCCCGCCATGGCCGCCGCCGCCCGGGGGCGTGAAGATCTCGAGGTGGCGCCGCGAGATGAAGCTCGAGTGGCCCATGCTCACGTCCACCGAGCCCTGCGACGAGTTGCGCCCGATGGTCACCGAGCGCTTCTTCATCAGGTACTCGAACTCGCGGCCCTCGAGGCGCGCCACGGCCCAGCCGCCCGGCGGGGACCCGCCGCCCGCGCCCCCGCCGCCCCCGGCCCCGCCGCCCGCGGGAGGCCCGCCCGCGCCCGGGAGCGCCGCGGCCGCCGCCATGGGCCTGCGAGGGCCCGGGCCGCCTTCCGCCGCCGCCGCCGCCACGGAGCTGAGGGCCGCGCGAGGCCGCCGGCCGGCGAGCGACGAGCGGCGGCGAGGGGCGGGACACGCGCGGCGCGCTGCGAGCCGGCGGGCGCCGCTGACGGACGGCCGCGCTGGCCAATGGGCGCGCGCGCAGCAGTGGGGCTACCGCGGCCGGCCAATGGGCACGCACGCCGTCCGGGAGCCCGCACGTCCTCCGCGGCGCATGGCGCAGGCGCGGCCCCAGCGGCCTGGAAAACCCGGGGCGGAGCGCGGCCGGCGCGGGGCTGCGGGGGGCTGGCCGCGGGTCGAGGTCGCGGCGGGGCGGCGGCCCGGGTGGCGCGCGGGGGCGGGGCGGGCGCGGGGACGGGGAGGGGGGGCTCCCGGCACACGGAGCTGCCCGAGCGCCCGCGGGTGGCACCGCGGAGCCCCCCCCGGCGGAGCGCCGACTTGCCCCGGCGGGTCCGCGCCCACGGCTCAGTACACGAGGTCGGAGTGTGGAAGCGGCAAGCGGGAGCCTCCGGTTCGCGGGCGAGCTGCGGAGGCGCCTGGCCGGCCGCTGGAGGTCAAGCCCCGCAGTCGGGGTGCGGGTCGCCGGAAAAGCACGTCTTTCAGGAAACAAGCAACAGCACGAGGCAGCGGACGGCGAAGCACCCGGAGGCCCAGGCAGGGGGCCTGCCCCCGCGGGCCCCACCGGCCTCCCCCGACGTGCGGTTCGCAGACGCGCACAGGCCCGCGAAGCGCCTCAGCGGCGGCGGCACGCGCGAGCCTGAAACCCACCCTCGCGCCGACGGGGAGGTGCTGGAGCCTCGCACGGATGCGTGTCCGTGGCGTCCTTGCACGTGGTCATCACGCCCCTCGACGAAAAGCCGGGTCTTGCCGAGCAGCAATGGTAGGGGTCGCACGGTCCTGAGAAGAACCCCCCCCCCCCCCCAGGTGCGGGGACACTCAGGGCGCCAGGTCAGAGGCTGCACAGAGCGGCGAGCCCACCGGCAGCTCGGAGCCGTCGGCCTGCGTGCGAGGAGGAGGACCCGAGGGCGCCATGCGGGACGGCTCGGCGCGGGGCGCAGGCAGCACCCGAAGACGCCCGCGAGGCAGGCAGCCGCTGCTCCCTGCACGGGGACCTGAAGGCAGAGATGTGCAAGGCACACACGGACCCAGGCTTACCTAGACTTGTTCTTCCATTCAGATGTGCGCCGAGCATCCAGGCTAGTCCAGACGCAGGGGGAGAAGAGAGCAGATGCGTATGCAGGCGCACACCTGGAGTAAGTGCGGACGCCGAAGAGCAGCAGGTGCTGAGACCACGACTGTTGTCCACGTAATGGATGGGAGCAGTATCAGTGTATATGTCGGTTTTGATCAAGACTAAAAACGAGGGACGCCCGGGTGGCTCAGTGGTTGAGCGTCTGCCTTCAGCTCCGCGACCCCGGGATCTGGGATCCAGTCTCACCTCGGGCTCCCTGCATGGAGCCTGCTTCTCCCTCTGCCTCTGCCTCTCTGTCTCTCGTGAATAAACAAAATCTCTAAAAAAGGAAAAAAGACTAAAAACGAGGATATTGGAGATTTATCTCTTAATAATATGGGCTTTTTTCCAGGGCTCCCCGCCCCCCCCCCGCCGCCCCAAACACCTAGTCCAGGGCTTTTTTCCTCCCTCAACACCTAGTTCATAAATCCAATGATGAGAATTGCTGGAGTGAGGCAGGGCACAGAACCAGTATTCCCTAGTTTTCATAACTGTATGCACATAAGTAAACATAACTAGACGTTTCATTAGAGTGACCTAACACTGTTCTTTGACCCTCTTCTAGTTGCAGGTGGTACGTGAGGGTTGAAACCTTGTGGGACTGGGAGACACTGGGTCTTGGTGCAGCCAAAGCAGCACTGAAACACCACAAACACCACACCCTAGGAATAAGGGCTACACACCAGGAGTAAAGATAAAGCAAAATATTTCAAATGAAGAGCTCATTAAATTTTCTGAACACCAGAATGGACACACTAAAGAGGATTTTTCAACTCAAAGTTCCATCAGTAGAAATCATCTGAAAACAGAAAAAAAAATAGGACGAGAAAAAAGATAACAGAAAGGAATATTAGAGACCTATGGGACAAGATCAAACGGTCCAGTGTGTGTGAAGTGAAGTTGGATGTCTAGAAGGAAGGGAAAAGAAATTGGAGCAGTAGAAATATTTGAAAAGAGAATGTGTAAGAATTTTACAAATTTGTAAGAATACACTGACCTACAAATCCAGAAAATTTAGCAAACCCCAACGAGGACAAATTCAACAAAAAACACTTGGAGGCATATCACGGTCCAACTTCCAAAGGTAAAAATAAAAGTCGTCAAAGGAGGGCAGCCTGGTGACTCCGTGGTTGAGCATCTGCCTTTGGCTCAGAGCATGACCCTGGGGTCCTGGGATCAATTCCCACGTCCCGCTCCCTGCATGGAGCCTGCTTCTCCCTCTGCCTGTGTCTCTGCCTCTCTCTCTCTCTCCCTCTCTCTCTGTGTGTGTCTCCTGAATAAATGAATAAAATCTTTTTAAAAATTATTTTTAAAAAGTCCTAAAAGAAAAAAATATTTTTTAAAGTTTATTTATTATAGAGAGAGAGCACATGGGGGAGGGCAGAGGGCAGGGAGAGGGAGAATCCCAAGCAGGCCCCCTGCTGAGTGTGAAGCAGGACGTGGGGCTCAATCTCACGACCGGAGTTCACAACCTGAGGTGATGACCTGAGCTGAAACCAGGATTTGGATGCTCAACCGGCTGCGCCACCCAGGCATCCCTAAAAGGGGACAAATATTTAAGAGACTTATTACGTTCAGGGAAACTTCATTGAGAATGACTTCTCAAAAGCAGTGGGCCCTGGAAACCAACAGATGGCACCTGCAAAATGCTAGCGGTCACACGGTCTTTGGGACTAGTACTCAATACCTAACAAAAATATCCTTCAAAAATTAAGGATGTATTTAACTTTTTTTTTAATGATAGTCACAGAGAGAGAGGGGCAGAGACGCAGGCAGAGGGAGAAGCAGGCTCCATGCACCAGGAGCCCGACGTGGGACTCGATCCCGGGTCTCCAGGATCGCGCCCTGGGCCAAAGGCAGGCGCCAAACCGCCGCGCCACCCAGGGATCCCTATTTAACTTTTAACATCTGTAGTAAAAGGCATTTCAGGGGCACCTGCGTGGCTCAGTGGGTGAAGCATCTGCCTTCGGTTCAGATCATGACCCCAGGGTCCTGAGGTCGAGTCCTACATGGGGGTCCCTGTTCAGCGGGAGCCTGCTTCTCCCTCCCCCTCTGCCCTCCCTCGTGCTCGCTTGTTCTCTCTCAAATAAATAAATAAAATCTTAAAAAAAAAAAAAAGAAGGCATTTCAGATAAACAAAAGAACACTGTCACCAGAAGACCTGGCCTTCAGAAAAATACTGACGTTCTTCAGGCCTGAGGAAAGCGACCCCTGTGGAATCCCAGATCTTCCCTAAGGAATGAAGGACACCTGAACAGGATGACACGGGTGACTATAAGAGACATTCAAGGGATCCCTGGGTGGCTCAGCAGTTTGGCACCTCCCTTCGGCCCAGGGCGTAATCCTGGAGTCCCGGGGTCGAGTCCCACGTCAGGCTCCCTGCATGGAGCCTGTCTCTGCCCCTCTCTCTCTGTGTCTCTTTCTCTCTCATAAATAAAAATTTGAAAATCTTTTTAAAAAGAGACATTCAAAATAATTTCTTGGAAAGATTATCATATGACTGCTCAAAGCAGATTGTAAAGTCACGTGTTGTGGGTTTTAGAGCAATGGTGTGCAGTTCCGAGCCACACCAGGACATGTCCCGTACAGGAGCCGCCACCGCAGAGGCCTCGCGTGCGCTTGCAGTGTGGCTGGCGTGAATGAGGAGCTGAACTGTAAAGTTGTACTTGGTTATAATTAATGTAACTTGACGTTTAGCTAGCCACAGGTGGCTACTGGCTACCAGGGCAGGCAATGCAACCCTCAGAAATAAAAAGGTCGCAGGAGAACAAAAGGTTAGGAGGCAAGTCGGTGTTATTTCACTGTTGCATGGTCGATCGAACGCTGTATGATTTCAAAGTGAACTGTAATTCCCAGCTCAGCCGTAAGTATAAATGTATATATTACATATGAGGTCCTGTAATAGCTACATATTAAAAATACAATAGAGGAGATGAATGGAATTATGAATAGTCCAATAGCGAGCAAGAAAGAATAGATGCAACAAATACAGAGCAAGGTAGTGGCTTTAAACCCAACTGGGTCAATCATATTAAATGTAAATGCCTGGACCACTGCAATTAGAAGCCAGAAACTTTAAATAATGACTTTACAAAACACGCTTTCGATCTAAAGACCAAGACAAACCAAAGATACAAGGATGGAACAAGAAGCATCACCCAGACACACATCCCGTGATCGCCGGTGACACTGACGTGAGACGAGGCCACCCCCTGTCGGGACCGTTAAGGGACAGGGTCAGTTCAGCAGGAACGTGCAAGAATCCCAAGCGCGTGTCAGAACCGAACTCCCAGGGCGCCCGTGGGCTCGGTCAGTGGAGTGTGCAGCTCTGGATGTCGGGGTTGTGGGCTCGGATCCCCACACCGGGTGTGGAGATGACTTAGATGAAATCTTTAAAAATAAACAAAAAAACAGAAACAACTTCCAAGTGTTCAAAGCAAAACTTGACAGAACCGAAATGAGGGAAGAACCCACAGATGCAGCTCAAGATGTTAACACTATGTAGTTACTCGAAGGAGCCAGCAGAGACGTCCAGATGGAAAGGACAGCAAAGGAGGCCTGGCCCGTCCCGAGTTACCATCGGGCAGGCTTGGCTGGAGGAGGTGCCATCAGAAGTGTGAGTGTGTGCGGTGTGCCAGGTGCTGAAAGGACTCGTGGATCCTGACTCAGGCCGTCCTCGCGCCCCACGTGCACCTGACAGATGCTCCGCGGCTGGCGCATCACCCTGGGCCGCGGGGGACGGGGAGGCTGCTCGCCCCGGATCCCCTGGGCCACGGGGGACACAGCCTGGAGGGCCCTCCACCACCTCCCTAGAGAGCCGAGAGGAAGGCCGCCCCTACGGGCCGCTCACAGCGACAAGGGGTGCTTGGTACGTTGCAATCGTGAATTGCCATAGTTCCTAAGAAACAAAAATTCAGAGCACCATCCAGCTCTGCAGTGGTCTCATTTAACAAACGCGTGCACCCTGTGCTTGGAAGGCCTGTGCCTTAAGGATATACCCCACGCCTCAGCATCTCTCCCCGAACTGCAACACCGTCCCCGGGAGAGCGCCACACCCAGCAGAGGCCACTTCCCGCAGAGAGCCCCGTGGCCAGCTCTCGCCCAAATGGCCTCGTCCTCCCACTGCTCCCGAGCGGCGTCGCCCACCGATCCAGTCGCCTCCTGATGTCGTACACACACTGGGCACCTGAACAACTCAAAGGCCAGGGCACAGCTCCCAGCACAGCCAGTACTGGGTACGACCTGACTCCCTGGAAACTATACTACTAGTCCACTGTTGCTTGGAAGCCTTACCAATAGCAGCTGATTAACAATATGTTGTACGTTAAATGTTTTATATACTGTATTCTCACCAAAGAAAATAAGCCAGACTAAAAAACTGGTGAAATCATAAGAGAAAACAAGTTGGTGGGACGCTTGGGTGGCTCAGCAGTGGAGCCTCTGCCTTCGGCTCAGGCCGTGACCCCGGGGTTCCGGGATCGAGTCCCGTGTCGGGCTCCCCGCAAGGAGCTGGCTTCTCCCTCCGCCTGTGTCTCTGCCTCTCTGTGTGTGTGTCTCTCAAGTATAAATAAAAATAAAATCTAAAAAAAAAAAATTGCTACTACATTGTATGGGAAAAAAATCCACCTGTAAGTGGACCTACATGGTTCAAACTCATGAGGTGCAGGGCTCCTGGCCCCAGGATGTTGTAACCTGTGTGTAACAGTTGTTGGACATTTAGTAACTGATGGGCTGGTGATGTTTCTTGCTGCCTTCCTTTCGTGGTTACTTAGTTTCTGTGACGTTAGGTCCTATCTCCTCAGCTACAGAAACTTCCATTTATGCTTTTCTTTTTTAAAAAAGATTTTATTTGGGGATCCCTAGGTGGCTCAGCGGTTTAGCGCTCTCTCTCTCTCTCTCTCTGTCTCTCATGAATAAATAAAATATTTTATTTTTATTATTTTTTAAAAATAAAATCTTTTTTTAAAGCTTTTGTTTGTTTATTTATTTATTTATTTTTTAATTTATTCATGAGAGACACACAGAGAGAGGCAGAGACACAGGCAGAGGGAGAAGCAGGCTCCATGCAGGGAGCCCCATGCGGGACTCAATCCCAGGACCGCGGATCACGCCCTGGGTCGAAGGCAGGCGCTAAACCGCTGAGCCCCTCAGGGATCCCCTATGCTGTAAATTTAAAGAGTATTATCATGGATGTAAGTACTATATTCAGTAAAGGACAAATTTCACATTTTCTGGTTTTCTTCTTTAAGAAACACAAGTACTACACTGTAAAAAACCATCACCATGAGCTCTCTGCTACCCAGCCTTCTGAGGATGAACTGTTGTGGTTGATTAAACACCCTGGGCTCGGGGGCAGGTGTGTTTGTCCATCAGCATCTGCACAGCACCCGGCAGGCAGTAGGTATTTCATACATTTGTCACATTGCTGCACTGAATTGAGGTCTACTTGATAAAGAAATCCTAATTTATATGATTATGAAGTTTCAAATAGTTGTGATACAATCACAACATCACAACCACCTGACCTCAAAAGCTTACTGATGTACCTCCTCTTGTGGACCATTCAGGAGAAGTCTGGCGATCTCTTGGTGCCCATAAGCGTAATAACCAGTATCATTTTTTCACTGTCATGATATATATGGAGAAGTACTTGTCAACATAGAGCTCAGCCCAAGTGTTGAAGTAGCTATATTGGTATAGATTCTTAAACAAAAGCAACAGATCTTTGAATGTTGATTTGCTAAACTTCTGCCCTGTTGGATCTGTAGAGTAAGCATCATCCCGATCAAAACCTCAGCTGGCTTTTTTTGTAGAAATTGACAATCCAATTTTCTTCTTCTTTTTTTCTTTTTAAGATTATATTTATTTATTCATGAGAGACAGAGAGAGAGATAGGCAGAGACCCAGGCAGAGGGAGAAGCAGGCTCCATGCAGGGAGCCCGACGTGGGACTCGATCCTGGGATCCTGGGATCACGCCCTGAGCCGAAGGCAGACGCTCCACCACCGAGCCACCCAGGTGCCCCCAATTTTCATAATCATATGGAAATGCATAAGACTGGGACGCCTGGGTGGCTCGGTGGTGGAGCGTCTGCCTTCGGCTCAGGGCGTGACCCCAAGGTCCTGGGGTCGAGTCCTGCATCAGGCTCCCCATATGGAGCCTGCTTCTCCCTCTGCCTGTGTCTCTGCCTCTCTCTCTCTCTCTGTGTCTCTCATGAATAAATAAATAAAATATTTAAAAATAAATGCTAAATTTTATAAAATAGGCAAGAGGCTTGAGCAGCTACTTCATGAGTATGAATGGCCAGTAAGTGTGTTAAAAGTGTGCAGCATCATTAGTCATCAGGGAAATGCAAACTGAAACCACAGACACGGGCAGGACGGCTAATGTTACTAAGCCCACCGTCCACAGGTGCAGATGACGATGTGCAGCAACTGCAGCTCTCACACGGGGTCGGCGGGACGCAGCACAGGGCGACCACGGTGGGAAGCAGTTTGGCAGCTTCCTTGTGACGCTACACAACCCAGCTGTCCGGCTCCCAGGTACTTCCCCACGAGAAAGCAAAGCCCGTGCCTACAGGATGGCTGCAACGAGAGTCTTCACGGCAACTTTATGCAAAATAATCAAAACGGAAGCAGCCCGGGGCGCCTGGGCGGCTCATCGGTCAAGCGTCCAGCCGCTGATGTCAGCTCAGGTCGTGATCTCAGGGTCGTGGGGTCGAGCGTGGGGCTCCGCACTCGGCGGGGAGTCTGCTTGGGCCTCTCTCCCTCTTCCTTCCCTCCACTCGCTCTCTCTCAAATAAGTAAATAAATCTTTAAAAACAAACAAAAAGCCTGAAACAGCCCCAGTGTCTTCGACAAGTAAGTAAACCAACCACGGCGCATCCATGCGACGGAGTGGCCAGTGAGGCAGGGCTGCCTCCCGAGGCCCGGCCGCACGTCCCCGGTGCCGCCTCTCACGCGTGCCTCCGGGCTGCGTCCCAAGCAGACTGCGGGAAGTGTTCTGAGCTTCCACAGAAAGGTAATTAGGAGCCAGCAAGGTGTAAGGTGTCGCCGATCTAGAATGCGCCGGTGCACAGCTGTCCATCCCTGCCCTGCAGGCGAACAGAGGATCCATGGAGACGTCCACGGCCACCCGCGGTGGGCAGTGGCATATCTCCTGGGGAAGAAGTGGACGGTGGGTGTGTAGCGTGGCGCGCAGCTGTGGACAAGGCCGACCGGCCACCTGGTCACCAACAGAGTCCACGGCCATATTCGCCAGCTGCTACCAGGAGCTACTCCCATTTCTTAGGATTCTGTCCTTTTCCATTTAAAAATTAATGTCTTACTTTGCCATTTCAATTTAAAATTACATTTTGATTAAGGTTGGAACACATAATTAGATCACTTAGAAGTTAAAATTGGTAAGTTTTAAATTCCATCCGATTTTAGGAGAGAGTGAGCTTTATAGATGAATAACACATCCATCTCTAATTGAACTTCATCCTAAACAAATGAGAGCTTTAGAGATGAATCTGATGATACCAACTTTTAAAAGAAAATCATTAAATTATTGATATTAAGTGGACCTGAAAGTGTGTGTTTCTAAGGCCTCCTTCATCCAAGTCTCTTCTCCGCAGACAACCCCCAGGAGCTCCGGAGATGGGGGAGGCGTGTTCCCACCCCGCGTACTCCAGGGGCAGGCTCGACAGGTGTGTCGGGGTGCGTGTCCCACACACGTCGTGGAGCTACATGTGTTTACCTGCCTGGTTAAGGCAGTGCCCCCCGGAGGTGACCAGGGGCGGGCGGGCCCTACACAAGCGGCCCCACACGCCCCCCAACCACATGTACGAGCTTGACAAGAGCACTAGGGATGGCCTGGTCGGGGTGGGAGTGAAGGCACGCAGCACGTGGCCCTCGTGGTGCCCAGCGACCCTCGGCCGGCCGGCCACAGACCCCCTAGCACGAAGGTCCAGGGCCCCCCCTCCTCCGGGCCAACTTTCTGAATCTCTGGGCCAACGCTGGTGTCCTCCAAGGTGCAAAACGCAGACTGTGGGACAGACGGGAGTGAAAGCACAGCTACGGGCGCCCTCAGCTCAGGTGTGGCCCCGGGTCCTGGGATCGAGTCCCGCCTCGGGCTCTGCTCCTCCCTCTGCCTCTGCCTTTGCTTGTGCGCTCTCGCTCTGTCAAACAAATAAATAAAATCTTTTAAAAAATTAAACAGCAAGCCGGTGCTGGTTTCCGAACAGAGGGACCTGCTGCCCAGCCGGAGCCCCTGCTGGTCCCGCCGGCTCCCGGGAGGGGAAGCGGGGGTCTGAGCGCAGGGGCCAGCCCCCCGACACCGCCCTCGCCTGGGGCGCAGTTGGGGGGTGACTTTACCATACTGATTCCCACGGTGGCCCGTGCAGAGACCGTCCTGAGTCTGAGGCTCAGCCGAAGCCGGTCCTCAGCCTGCGGCTCGGCTGCATGGGGCGCATGCGCGGCAGCCGGTGCTCGTTGAGGAGTCCAGCGCGGGGCCGCCCCCGGGCCCTGAGCCCGACCTGAGCCCGAGGCAGAGCTGCGGCGACCGGCCCCGGTGCCCCCCGCGCCTGGCCAACAGGCACCCGGAGGCCTCAGCGCCCCAGAGGCCATTTCGCACTCACGGAGACCGTGGCGCTGCCTGCAGGAGCCGGAAGCCCGAGGCAAAGGCGGTCCTGCCCCCAGGACCATGACACAGAGAGAGAAGCCCAGGGTTTCAGAAAGCGGGCAAAGAGGAGTTCTGACGCCGGAGAGCGAACGCAGGGTGAGGAGAGACTAGAAGAATCTCCAAGGCTCTGGGCTGCGCGGGCTCCCGCCAACCCCCAGGGGACACTGTCAGACCCAGTGGCAGGGCAGGCCTGTGCCCGAGATGCCACGGCCCAGGGACGCCAGCAGCACTCCCCGGGGGAGGAAGCGGAGCTCCCCGGAGAACCTCGGGGGTCCTCGGACCCGCCAAGCTGTTCTCTGGGGCCCACGCCGATCCGCGTTCCCAGCAGCCGCGTAGGAGGGCTCCTGTCACCCCACTTTCCACCACGGGGTGCGGCAGCCACGTTAGGGGGCCGGCTGCGGTCCCCAGGTCCGGGATGCCCGGCATCGTGTCCTGGGCCGACCGGCCACGATCAGAGCAAGGGACTCTTGGCCCCTGGTGGTGCTTTCAGGACCAGAGAGGTGGGCATGCGAACGTGCCGACGGGGCCTCGGTGGGGAGGGGACTCGCACCCAGGACGGGGGAGGTGAGCCTGTGTGTGGGGTCACATGGGGGGCTGGACCCCAGGCTGAGGAGAGCTGGCGACCTCAGGGGTAGGTCCTCTGCTCAGCTGGGACGTCCACGCAGGGCCAACCCCGGGAGGCAGGCGAACACGGCCCTGCCCAGGGGCCTGCGTGACAGAGGTGCCTCCTGGTGTCTGCAGCGCATCCCCGTAGCTGCGCTGCCCAGCTGCCCAGGTGCTCGCCAGGCCAGAGGCTGCCCACGGGGCCGTGTCCTGCAGCCACACACACAGGAGCATGTCGGGAGAGGACAGGCTGTGAAGGTGTGGGGTACTGACCAGCAGAGTGCAGCATCCCCCCAGCATCACGCGTCCCAACTGAGCTAAGGCCCCACCGCGTGGATGCGGGTCAGGCCAGAGCACGCCTGTGTGGGAACATATTCTGCACAAGTGGCCCCCACCGTCCCAGCCAATGCTTCTCCCCCTTAGTGTCTCAGAACGCCCGTGCTTGGGGACACACCCGTAGCAGCACTGCCAGCAAGCCCTCGGCGGGGGAAGGCCAGCCTCTCACGCCAGACAGCGCACACCAATCTTAGCATATCTGAAGCATCTTGTCCCAAATCTGGAAGTGTCAGAAGAAATAACTCTCAGACTGGTAGTGACTCAGCCAAAGGGCCTAAAGAAATGTGTGTCCCAGTGACACAACTCCACATGCACTGCACAGTCCCGTCCGGGAGTGCAGTTTCTCCTTCACACTGTCACAGATCCCAATGCCGCGAGGAGCAATTTTAAAATGCTTTTGAGCTGCCCTGTTAGCCTTAGTTCAGACTAACTTTGCACACTTTAGAATTACTGATCATAGGAAGTCCAAACACGAGCGGAAGGAAATGTGTTACAGAAAGGAGAAGCTGAAACAAAAAGTCTCGTAGACAATTTAAAAAAAAAAATCAAAAGTGTATCACAGTGGAAACCAAAAACACTAATGGTCAAAATCATGAATAGCTAAGAAAATATGGATAATGGAAATGACACAGAAATGGAAGGTATTCTGAGACCCAGGACACCCCTAAACAGGAAGCAAAAAAGCAGAAGGAAGATGGTAACGGACGGGAAGCCAGGATGCCGCCCGCCAGCAGGGCGCCCCAGGGGCCCAGACTTTGAGATCTGTGGACTTCGTGGAGCCCTCTGATCCTATGTTACACCTGTTACCATGAGTGAGAATTCCCCCAATCACATATAAGGAAAAATCCACATTTCGGATCATGATCCCATTTACAGAGATCAAGTAAACGTACAATCGGCAAGAGATGCTTCTCAAAACATTTCGAGTTTTTTTTTCAGTTGTCCTGCACCTATTTAAAAGATTTTACATAATCTCTGCACCTAATGTGGGTCCCGAATTTATAACCCCAAGACAAAGAGCTGCATGCTCCAGTGACTGAGCCTGCCGGATGCCCCCGAAAGAAGTCCTTTTAACAGGAAGACAGCTACATCGCATTGACGAGCTTGCTCCGAGGCCGCAGGTCGCCTATATTGTTTGCTTATAATTAGTCTCAACACAGTCACGCCCGCAGACACATCACAGGACAATAGCAGGACCGTTAAGGAGCCGACACGGAACGCAGGAGGTCCAATTCGTGAGGAGGCAGGAGTCACAGCGGGAAGTGGCTTCCCTCCCTTCCCGGTCCGACCTGGAATCCTGGCCAGCCCGACACCGAGGCCGCTGCACAGCCCAGGCCAGTCCCTGCGCCCGGGTGCCCGGAGCTCCTGGGGACCGCGGGGACCGGGGGGGCTGTCAGCTCCCGCAGGCGCCCTGGCCGCACGGAGAGCAGTGCTGGCGGCCGGCGCACCGCCAAGAGGCAGGCAGAGCTGACGATCTTTTCTCTAAACTACTAACAATCTTTAAAAAAGCAGAATTTGATCGACTCTGCGTTCTATCCGCTCCACGGAAACAGCACGTTACCAAATCTTTGTCAAGAAGCGAAATCTGCATCAAAACATGTAGAAGAAAACAAGTAAGAGGTGCGGCAGGCAGGGAGCCGGCGGGACGTGTCACTGCGCGAAGGCGGCCGTGCTCCTCGGCCGGGCCGGCCGGGGCTCGTCGGCACTTCTCTTCCCCGCCAACAGCACCTCCATGCCTAACTGTCAATTTTTCACAGAAAGGTGCTGTGACGGGCACAAGGCTGTGACCTCACTGTCCTGCGCTGGTGTAGGTCCTCCCTGACTCTGACCCGCAGGTGGGCGACCTCCCTGACCCTGACCCACGGGCAGGTGACCGCCCCGCCCCCCTGACCGTGACCCGCGGGCGGGTGACCTCCCTGACACCGACCCCGACCCGCGGGCGGGTGACACCCCCCACCCTGACGCGCCGCTGGGCATGCCCCGAGGGGTCGGTGGGGCGGTGAAGGTGGGGGCGCAGTCTACGCTGCCCTGGTGGCGAAGTCACCAGACGAGTCCCCACGGCCCCCCGCCCGCGATCCCACCGCCCCCAGCTCCCCGGGAACGCGCCCCCGCCTCGCCAAGTGCGCACGCGCCGACGTAGGCGCGCCGGCGAGGGGCGGGGCGGCAGCGCGAGGGCGCGCGACGCGGACGAAGTGCGAGCACGTGACCCTCCGCCCACGTGACTGCCGAGGCCGAGGCCGCCGACGGGCGGGGGCGGGGCCGGGGGTTCCGAAGGGCGCGGGCCGAACAAAAGGGCTCCTGCGTGCGGGCGGACGGGGCTGCGCGGGCCGTGCTCCTCCCCGGGGACGGGGCGACGTGCGGCGGCCCCGCGGCCCTGTGCCCTCCCTCCCGGACGGCCGCGCTGCCGGAGGGTCGGCGCCCGACGCGGCCTCGCCCGTCTGCTGCCGGGAAAGGACCAGGAGGGCGCCCCGGGACCCCCGCGACCCCGCAGCCGGCCCTGCGGGTTCCCGTCGGGGCCTCGGTCATCTGAGAGGAGCTCGGACAGCGCGGCGGGGAAGTCCCGCCCCCTCCGTGTCCGCCCCGCAGTGGCCCCGCACCCTCCCTGTCCCCCCTTCCGGCCCCCGGTCGGTCACCCCTCGCTGCGTGGCCCGAGGCGGCCTGACACGCGGGTGTAGGGACCGTGTCCGCCGGGCGGAGCCCTTTGGACTCAGAAGGAGCGGGAATCTCGTCCCCCTCCGGCCCCCCGAGGGCTCCGTCCCAGTCCCCGCGCCTCGGGTCCCCGCGGCCACCTCTCCGTCTCCGCCCGCACGTCTCGGCTCGGCCCCGTGGGTGGCATCCGGGGCGCCGTCCCGCCCCCGGCCGCGCCTCTCGAGGCTCCCGGCCCGGTGCCGCGCCCAGGCCGTCTCCCTGCCCTGCTCCTGGCGGCCCCGGTCCGGCCGCCCTCGGGTGCCCCCAGATCCTCACGAGCCGGCGGCAGGGGCCGGAGGGCGGCGAGCGGGGTGCAGCCCGGGGAGGTGCCCGCGGGGAGGTGAGCGAGAGGGGGACGGACCCGGCCTCCCCGCCTCCTGCCCGCCGCCCGGTGGCCCCGCTGCCCGGTGTGGCCCCGCTCCAGACCCGCCCCCGGGTGCCCGGTGCCTCTGCCCTCGGCGGGTCCCTGCACCTTGGGCTCCGCGCCGCCCTGCGCCCCCACCGCTTCCTCCTGCTGCGTCTCTTGGCCCGAGAGAGAGACCGCCAGCCACGCGGGAAGTGCCCTACGTGCTTTTTACTTGAAGAGGTTCAACATGAAAGATATTTTTGCTCAAAGGATTTTTATTGAGAATGTTCTTGGGGGAATAGCTCATACCTCTTTGAAAGGGCAGGGTTTGGGGGCCCCCGGGGGGCTCAGCGGTTGGGCCTCTACCTTCGGCCCAGGGCGTCACCCCGGGGTCCTGGGATCCAGGCCTGCATCACGCTCCCCGCAGGGAGCTGCTCCTCCCTCTGCCTGGGTCTCGGCCTCTCTCTGTGTCTCTCAGGAATAAATAAAAACTTTTTTTTTAAAAAGGGCAGGGCTTTATGGTTTTTTTTTTTTTAATTATAAACATGAGCAGCAAGGTGTCAAAATGCTTGAAAGCAGTTTCGTGTTGGAGAAAGCGCTTTACTGGGCACAAAAAAGAAGCAAATCGACAGAAAACTCCACTCAGCATGTGAGCTAGAGCTCCTTCCCAGTGATCAGGACTTGCATGGTTTCTGCCGGGGGCTGCAGGCACTCTGCGCGAGGAAGGTGGGTTCCTGGCGTCTTGGGGTTTGTTTGTAACAGCTCTAGAGGACACAGATTCCAAGTTTCTTTCCTCAAGAGGCTGAAGCAGGGAAAGCAGAAGTCCAGTTAATTTATAAGCGGCACTTGATGTGTCCTCTGCCGGCCCCTGGGGGCTGCCATCGCCTTCCCGGTGGCCTCAAGGGGCTGGGACCAAGGACCTGCCCTAGGTAGGCGGCAGCAGCAGAGTGGCGCAGCGGGAGCGTGCTGGGCCCATAACCCAGAGGTCGATGGATCGAAACCATCCTCTGCTATCTGCTCTTCTTTTCCTGGTGGTACCACAGGCCCTCCTGTCACTCCTGGGCCCTTTCCACTGCCCCATTGGGGTGTGTGGCATCCACAGCAGCAGCCGGTCCCATGGTGTAATGGTCAGCACTCTGGACTCTGAATCCAGTGATCCGAGTTCAAGTCTCGGTGGGACCTGTACAATTGGTCTCCCTCCCCTGGCTTGTCTTTTGATCCCCACTTTGGTTTCCCTTTTTCCGGCTGCACTCAGGCCAAGGGTGATGCCGCAGTGGCCCCAGCGTCTTGTGGTTCTGTGGTGTAATGGTCAGCACTCTGGACTCTGAATCCAGCAATCCGAGTTCAAGTCTCGGTAGAAACTGCCTCACCTGCAGCCCTTTTGTGCACCCCCCCCCCCCCCCCCCCAGTCCCCAGTCATGTGCGATGCCACCGTCACCAGGACGGTCCGTACCTTCCCAGATCGGGTTCCCCTCTTTCGGGCTCCGGTGGAGAGCCTGGCTGCAGTCCCCTTTTTCCCCAATGGCTCCTCCGTGGCCACCTGTCCCCCACCTATTCCTTGTGTGTCCAGGCAGCCAGGCCCCCTTGCCCTGCGCTCGGCTGCCTGTGTCTTAGAGGACGTGGTCTGGTGCAGGGGCTGACTCTGAGACCTCCGGTTCTCCCAACCTGCCTTTGAGGTGCCCGGGACTCCCCGCTCCCACCCCTAGGCACCCCTCCCCAGGGGCTCTCCAGGCAAGGACCGTGGAGCTGGGTCATACGGGCGGCTCCCAGAGCTCCTGCTGCTTCCCCAGAGTGAGCACTTCAGGGCCCTCCTCATCTCTGTCGTTTTAACACCCGCTTCCTCTCTAGCTCCGCTTTAAAAAGGGGAGACCGAGAGGGGCGCGTCGTGTCACAGCCGTCCTGTCGCAGCCGAGGAACCGCTGCCTTCCTTGGTTAGAGTGGATTGAAGGGTCAGTAAGGGGCGGGGAGCCTAAGTCTGTGTCTGCCTCCCGTGACCTTGGGCAGACCCCGCCCTCAGCATCGAGGAGCTGCTCCCCGCTCTGCTCCCTGCTCCCCAGGTGCATTCCAGCTTGGCTGCCCCAGAGTGATTTCAGGCCTGGCCCGCGGCTGTGGGAGCCTGGGCCTCGGCCGCCTCCTTCCAGTACTCCCCTGGTCTGTTTGGGGCCCAGGTGGGGGCCCCGAGGAGACTCACCACCCCCCCCCCGTAGCCCGAGGACTCCCCGTGATATGCTGCGGGTGCCTCTCATCTACGCAGGACTGCTTGGATACAAAAGTGCTTAACCATCGTCCTCCAAGGAGCTCTTAGGTGCTGCAGGTGGTTCACCCGTGACGCAAACGTCATAAGGAACCTTGTTCCCGGGGCACCTGGTGACTCAGCGGTGGAGCACCTGCCTTGGGCCCAGGTCGTGACCCTGGGGTCCCGGGATCGAGCTCCCCAGAGGGTGCCTGCTTCTCCCTCTGCCTGGGTCTCTCAGGAATAAAAATCTAAAAAAAGAACGTGGTGGTTGTACTTGTCCGCTGGGCTGCCGTGCGCGGCGCTGCTCGGGAACACTTCCCAAGAGTGAACTGCCAACTGCCGGAGGGGCCTGCTCTCCTCACGGACCCAGGAGCGAACGTGTAGGTCTGTGTTTATCTCTGTGTGAGTGCTCAGAAGTGTGTGTGCATAGATGTACGTGTGCATGGGCGTGGACGTGGATTCAGTTTTAAAGTAAGATTTCCACCCTGGCACCGGCTCCTCTTGTTTTTGAAACATCTGGCTTATCCTCATTCAGAAATTAAGTGCCAGCCTGTCCCAAAGGGACACCCGCGCTCTGCTTCCCTGAGCGGGAGAGCCGAGGCTCCGTGGCCGTGGCCAGGTGCTCCGCCTCGGGCTGCCTGTGCCAAGCCAAGGCAGGGAGGGAGCCCGGGTCCCTGGCGGGTGGGCTGCCTGCCTGGGCCGCGGCTCCTCCCCTCCCCTCCTCCTAGTAGTCTCTACACTTCGGGCCAGCAGCCCAGGCGGCAGAGCACCCTGCAACTCGCCCCACACCCCCGGCCGGCTTCAACCTGGAGGTGTAGGCAACAGGAATCCCAATCCCCCTCGTGCAAAGCTGAGGAAGGGCCAGTGTCTACACCGGCAGGAACCAGCTCAAGCTCTAAGGCCAGGTGGAAATGGAATAAAAAACCCAGGCTCTGGTCTGGTCCGGAGCAGGGCAGGCGGGCACAGAGCCACTCACCACCATGACCAACACGCACACAGACCTGCTGGGCTCGTTCACGGTCCATGGAGCATGAGTGGGACCGCGACTCCACTGGGCGCAATGCGAGTCAGGACCTACCCCGCCCTCCGCCTCTCTGGGACAGACACGCCGCCATGTGTGTCACCCAGCCCACACGGGGCCGCCCTGCTCTCTGCGCGGATGGCTGGAGGCCAGAGTCAGGACGAGCCCCGCCCCCCGGGGGCAGCAGCCGGTCCGTCGGCCGGGCTCTGGCACCGCAGGCCCCAGCTGTGGCTGGACGGGCTGCTCGTGATGGAGGAGCAGCGACCACACAGCTGGCTGGTGGCCTCCTAGGCACCTTGGGGATGGAGGCCAGTGCTCCTGCTCCAGGCCAGTGTTGCCGGGGAGGGGAGGGGTCAGCCCAGGGGACAGCGCACCGGCCCTGGCGGGGAGACCACTGCACACGCTCGGACACGTTCTCCAGCTGTTTATTCCCTCATTGGTCACCGTGGAGGAGGAGCCCCGACTACGGATATATTGAAAGAAAGATAATCGCACACAACACCCAGCTATGGCCCGGGCAGGGACAACACAACACGGAACACAACAGACACAGAGCCTGCGGGGGCTGCACAGAGGGCTCCGGAGCAGCAGCGCCACCGCGGCTACCACGGTCCAGGTGCTTTGAGACCAATTCCAGGCCGTGCGTGGAGGTCTGTCACTTCAAGGACAAGCCCCGACGTGAGTGGCCTGTGCCTCTCCAGCGGCTTCGGCCCCGTCTGTGGGTGAACGGCCTCACGTGCCCCTCGAGGCTTGCTCACAGGGGGCAGGGCCGGGCAGGAAGGGAGGGACTGCGGTGACCCCCCCGGCCCCTCCTCCTGGGGCGGCACCCCTGCCAGGCCTTGTCCACCCCTAACAGCTGAATGGAAAGTGCACATCTGGGGCCAGGACACCGCGGGCCCAAGGCCTGGTCGCTGGCAGCCCAGCAGCGAGGAGCGAGGCCACCGTCTCCAGGTCTGCGTATCAGCCTGAGTCCAAAACGATGCAGTGGATGCAGGTTCTGGCAAAAGCCTTTCAGGAGTAAGTGGCCAGTGCCCCGCACGCCCCGCACGCCCCACGGCCGCGCGTCTCCTGCCGTCTCGGCCGTTTCCTCGTCCATCGCTCTGAGGCCCGTGAACCGGACCTTCTGGACACTTTTTGGATTTTTTTTTTTAAGCCTAAAAGATAGTAGTTTGTCTTCATTCTTGTTCTTTGGGATATTTTTCAATCTTAAGATAAAAGGATACTTAAACTGGGGCAATCCTTCTCATGTCAAGATATTCCAGCCACACACACGTCATGACGTTAGCACCACATCAAACCAAGTGACGGGGCCACCAGCAACCAGGGGCAGAGACTCCTGAAAGCTGCGGAGCCGAGCGTTTTCCCGCAGTGTCTCTGTTCCCAGGCTCCGCGGTGCCTCCCTCCGGGCGGTTGACCTTTACCACTTGATATCTCGGCTGAGCGCAGGGAGCCCGGGCCCCTGGTACTTGGTGTGCAGGGCCTCCTGGGCCCTGGGTGAGTCGGCCCCGTCCAGCCACTCCTGGTACAGCTCCTGCACGTGGGCGCTGCTCTCGGGGGGCCGCACGGGGATGTCTGCGTAGATGCCCTCCATCTGCCGCAGCAGCGCCTTGTCCGCGCGCCCGTCCTCGGTCTGGGCTTGGCCTCTGCCATTTAAACATCCTGAAAGACAAGCAGGGAGCTTATTCTTTTCCTCCTTTTGCTTTAAAGGGATGGTTTTGGGGCAGGAACGACGGCAGCAGGCGGCAGCGTGCTGCCCAGGCCAGAGCTCTGGGGCCTCCGGTGCTTACCTACGTGTGGCAGAGGGGCAACGGTTTTTACCTAAAGTGGGGTGAGCTGCCAACCTCTCGACCTCTCGACCCAGAGAGCAGGGGGCGGGCCACTGGGCAGCCACACCCCTGGGGTCTCACAGAGCCTCCGGCTACTCCCAGGGAGGGGTGGCCCCCCAAGCTCCGCCCCTGGGAGCGGTACTCCTCCCAGGTCTGCGGCTCACTCTTAGGCTCCCAGGTGTGTAGACTGAGGTCATGACCCAGAACCAGCGGCTAGTCTCCACCCTGGCCGAGCCCCTCTCAGGACACCGCGGGCCCAAGGCCTGGTCGCTGGCAGCCCAGCAGCGAGGAGCGAGGCCACCGTCTTCAGGTCTGCGTATCAGCCTGAGTCCAAAACGATGCAGTGGCCCACCAGCTACACGTCCGACCCTGCTGGTTCTCCCAAGGTTTGCCCCCCTCTCCAGACCCTCAGCCCCGGGCTCCCCAAGATGTAGGCACCGGTGAGTCTGCCCAGCCACCACCCATGGCTCGGGGGCTGGAACCCTCCCCCTGCACTGTGGGCCCAGCTCACCCAATGAACCTCATCCTCACTGGGTCTGCTGCTCCGCACCCCGCACGCCCTCCCCAAACGCCGGCAGGTTTTCACCCTGGCCCTGCCTCCACTCCCCAGGCCGGCTTCAGTCGTGTGGGCCTCCCCGCCCGCAGAGCCCAGGACCCTCTCCCAATACCCACACCTACTGCACCCACACGTTTCTGGCCTCTGCTTGGGACCCCTGCCCTGGTGCCTCCCGCTGGCCTCCGTGTCTCATGTGGCTCCCCCTGCCACCCGGGGCAGAACCTGGCAGCAGGTGGGGCCATCTAACCAGGAGCAGGCTCTCACCTGGTGCCCCCAGCAGCGGCTCTTCGCTGGGACTGTGATCCCAAGGGTTTCCTAAGGGGACCCCTGGCTTTCTTGCCACATGGTGAGGGAAGCAGAGCCACTGTGTCACAACCACCAGGGCAGCACCCGTGGTCCTACCCAGCTGTCAGCTGAGTGAGGCTTGGGGGCCCCTAGGGCCCGTCTCCTAGAGGGCTGTGGGGGGCACAGTCCCGCCCAGACCCCCACGTCTTACCCCCCGCGCAGGCGAGCACCTCCACGAAGTGGTACGGGAACCTGCCTTTCTTCAGTTTCAGAACCACGTTCTGGATGTTTCGGAAGCCGTACGCAGCAGCGAAGCGTAACAGAACCTCTCCGTTCTTTTCAAGGGTCACCTCCTGGAAGTCTTTGTTCCTGGAAGATGAACAAAATGGACTTTGATCTACAGAGTCCTTCCCCTGTGGCTGACAATGGTCTTCCAAGCTAAGTTTGAAAGTTAGCAAACTGAAAAGTCTGTGAATAAAAACAAGGCTTTTTGATCTTGGCTCTTCTAAAGCCTATAAATAGGACAGCCCCTGACGCCCACCCCCTTGCACGGCCACGCGCGCCCACACACGCCCGCCCCGTGCCCTGGACAGAGCGCCGACCGCACTCACAGACCTCAGGGTGCGGTAGGTGACCTCCCCCACATCCTCGTCAAACAGCTGCTTGGCTGCGTGTCTGAAGACGTGCGCCAGGTACCCGTCGGAGCTGGCTCCGTCGTGGCGCCTCACCTCCTCCTCCTTCAGGCCTCCAAACCTGGCCAGGCGGAAGAGCAACAGCAAGCATGAAGTCAGGTTCCAGGTTTATGATCCCCACGCAGAGGAACTCCTTTACGGATATTTAGACTTTGAGTTTTCCCCACCAACACGAGCGGTCACCTGGGGCCTCATCGCGAGGCCCGCTCGGCATGCGGCCTGGTTACTCCCTCCTCTGCTGCGCCGGCATCCGCGTGTCCCCAGAACAACCTTGACACTTGGAGACAGAGCCGGGACTCTGAGGGCCACCCGGGGGCACGTGCACGTGCCCCAGTGGGGACAAGGACAAGCACAGGCTCTGGCCACAGGCTCTGAAGCCAATGAAATTCCAGACACCTCCGTGAAGCTTCCATACGAGGGCCATGACTGCTAAGCGGCCCATGTCTGCCGTGCGCGGAGCCCGAGGCATATGTGGGGCGGCGGCAGCGGTCATCCATCAGATCACCAAGACAGCAAAACCCTGGCCCTCTGTTCTCGGCACGAAGGGCCTTGAGGGAGCTGCTCTTCCCCAGAGGGGACCCGGCCTCAGGCTGGCCCGGACGCCAAGGCCAGGAACACGCGAAGTTCAGGAGTGGGGGTGCGGACACGTACACATCCCCGCGGCAGCCCTGGCGCCCACACTCCCAGCGCCAGCTCCACTCACCGGGGCCGCGCTCACGTTCCACTGGGGACACGGCTGAGGGTCATGGTGGGGGCCGAGCCGCGACACGGGAAGCGGCAACCCCAGGTCGGGGCCCCCCCGCCACCCCGTCTCTCTGCCGCCCACAAGGGGCCCCTCCCTGCAGAACTCACTCACACAGTGTCGACGGCAGCATCCTTCACCGTGAGGTCACTTTGCTCCATTATTTGAGCGATTTCACCTACAGACAAATGAGGCGTAAGGACGCGCAAATAGGACATCGCTTCCTCGGGAGCTGCTTCCAAAATTACGTACCCACTGGAGATTCTGTTAAGGCGACCTTGGCCACGGTCACTCTGTGGAGGGCAGGAACCCATCTCTAGCGCAGGATGACGCTAATGTGTGGAAACTTCTGATAAAACGTAAGAGAAAAGTCCAATTCCTCCCTCTGCTCTTGAAACCAGGGATTTTGCAAATTCTCTCTCCACGTCTTTGTTTCTGAAGCAGAAATCTTGTGCCTACAGCCTCCCGTGGACAGATGACCAAGACACAGTGGCTACATTTATCACGTGGGGAACGGGATGTGCAGCAGTGGACCGAGAGTCAGAACCACTTTCCTACTTCCCTTTACATGAGGGCCCCCAGAACCCCTTGCTGGAAACAACGAACGTTTTTACCAACCGCCGTGGCATCGTACTCCCACGAGAGAACTCAACATGTGAGAAATGTAGTAAAATGGACTCTGCATCCAAGAGGGAGGCCTGCCTACGGTCCTCACGAAAACCCACCCTTTGGCAGGTGTGCGCATGCCCTCTTGTGTCCCTTCCACGGCGCCTGTGCGCTGGGGGCCCTTCCAGGGGGTCCCCATGCTGGAGGCTCAGGTCAGGGGATCTGCACCCCGAGTCACAGCTCCTACAGGGTGCGGGGGCCTGTCTTCAGAGCCCGTGTGAAGTACACCTCGCACGGGAGTAGCCCCCCCACACCGCCTTGTGACTGCGGCGTCCCGCTGCGCTCCTGGGGGTGCCAGGGAGCCACCAGCACCCGCGCACACAGGGGCCCTGTTGCGGGCTCTCGGCCTATGTGCAAGCGCAGGGCACAGTGCAGGGGCTGCCGGCAAGGTCACTGCAGCACCAAGGGTCCCCTGACTCCAAGTGAAAGGGCCTCACTGTGTTGCCAGGCACACGTCTGGTTCATCAGCAGAGCCCCCGCTCACCCGGACCCCACGCTGTGCGAGCACTGTCCCTCTCTACTTCCCTGCAGTCAAGCCCTCGGGATCCTGTCGTGACCCTAGAGGACGACCACCAGAGGCCCCAGGAGCACCCAGGCCCCCTCACCTGAGGTTAATACGCAGTCAGCACTCCGGAAGCCATGTGGAGCGGTGGGGAAGTCTTCTCGAAGGGCCTCCAGTTTCTTATCGTAGCAAGGAGCCACAATAACATGGAAAATCTTGTCTGGGGACAGGTTCTGGGGAGAAAGAGCAAACCTGGTTTGCGGCTGTGGGCAAGCGAGGAGGGGCAGCTGCAGGCCCTCCTCAAGGGCGAGGCCACGTGGGCTCTGCACCCAGCAAGGGGCAGCATCGGGTCCACGCGTGGTGCCGCCTCGCTTCCCCCAAAGCCTGGAAGGTCCGTGGCCTGGGGACGCCAGGGCGGGGCTGCAGGGAGCTGAACCCGTCTCCCTGCAGACCCTGAGCCGGATTGGCAGCCACACCAAGAGCTCCTGTGTGGAGGGCAGAGCCTGAGGACGGTGCCCATCTGCCCGTCCGCCCATCGGTCCGTCCACAGGCCCACAGGACCGCTTACCCTCTAGGGCTGGCAAACTCCTGGACCCCCTCAGTAGGGGGGTAAGCACAGGATGAAGCCCCACAGCTCATTTTTCTGCCCGTCCCCCCACTGTGAACAAGGACGTCAAAGGCACGTGGCCTCTTGAAGCTGGCCCTGGGCCTGCGGGACCCTAGTTTCGCTGTTCCCAGTTTCTGCAGGGCCAGACCTCACTGGTACCCTGGAGAAATGTATGATCTGCATGAGGAGGACTGTGGGCACCCGGGCAGCTGGGCACAGACCACAGGAGGGTCCAAGCCGTGGGTGGCATCCAGGCATCAGGGACCTCTGGGAGGACCCAGGCCTGGCCTCTGCTGGGGCTCCCGGGGCAGCCCCATGGCTGCAGGGGGTCTGAGTAGACACCTGGAGTGGGGAAGGACAGCACAGGGACCCGCTGAAGATGACGTGCCACCCATAGGGGAGGGCTGGGCAGCTGAGGGACGTGGAAGACCTTGGGGAGCCTGGCTGGAAGTTTAACCATCACATGAAGGTGCAAGTGGCTAAGGGAGTCACAGACCTGTTCGCTGTGCTCTGGGGGCAAGGCCGGGGGCCCCCCTTAGCAGGATGGACAACATTTCCACTTGGTCTGGGGGCCAGAGCACCCTGGACGTGCCCGGTGGGAATGTCCACCATCTCCTGGGCATGCACTGCCCTCGGGGAGGAGGTCAGCTCACCTGCTGCCTGGCGAAATAATCCTTCACCAGAGAGCCCATGATCTGTTGAGGAGACTTGGCGGTACACAGGTGGGGGGTAACGGGGTGGCCCAGCACTCGTTCGGCGTATCGGACCCAGCCTGGGGAGAGAGCAGGCCCGTCAGCTCCTCACAGTGGCTTCCTCCTCCTTCCCATCACACACAGGAGAATTCTGAGCGCCCAGACCCCGTCACCTGGGCCTCACACCTCTTCCTTCGACCTCCAGGGAATTCGCGGCAGCTCCCCGGCCAAGCCACTTTTCCTCAGCACCCTGGGCCCATGAGGACCCCAGGTGCACACACCCTAGACGGGAAGATGCCCCTGCTGGCCCGACCAGAGGATGGACGTGCAAACCGTGTAGCGGGTCCCCCCAGAGAGGAGGACAAGCTTGGAGGAGCAGCCGTGAGGCATCTTCCCAGGGCCGCGGCCCCACTCCCCCGTGGGCTGCGAGGCTCTTCTGCTGCCAGCAGCCACGCTCTGATGCGGCAACAGCCACAAAGCCCGCCCAGCTTTACTCACCTACTGGAAGTTAACAGGCAACCACTGCCCACTTTTCAAGGCAGTGACCTAAGAGGACGTCCGCCCCGAGCGATGGCGAGCAGAGCACCAGCACACTCGCTCTATGCTGCCGGAGGGCCCAGCGCGGCAGCGAGCACTTCCTGAGCTGCTGGGGGCCACTGTGCCCTCCGGGGTCAGCCCCGCTGCTGTGGTTCCCACAGGGAACACGGGCCAGAAGACTGCGGGGGCCAGAGCTTGCACCCTTCTCCTGGGCACAGCCGGGTGAGAGGCAGAGCACATGGGGACGCCTGCTGACCAACGTCGTGGGGCGGACAGCTGCCGAATGACAAGCTGCTCCTCAGCCAGGGACAGCCAGCCACCTCCCCGGGACCACTCCTCGCCGGGAGGAACAGCAGGCGCCAGACGATGCGACAGTCCTGTCTGAACAAACTCAAACGGGAGCCATCACCTGCACGCAGGCCTGAGTGCGCGGCGAACGTCTGCGGTGACCCACAGGAGCCCCTAGGCCCGAGGTCACTGGAGGGACTCTCCTTATCCCGTGCCTCTCAACATTAAAAATGAAGAATTACCAAAAACGGTGGAGCCTTTGGCGGCCCGAGGCCCCTCCCACCACAGGTGTGGCCCGGAAGGCCCTGGCCTGCACCCGTAGACACGGCTCTCGGGCAGATGGCATCTGTGCTGCGGGTGCTGAGGGCAGGCCGCTGTGTGCCGGCCGGGGGACCAGCAGGAACGTGGAGGAGGAACCAGGGCCCAGGGCGCCCCACATCTCTAACCACACAGGGTAGCACTTCCCCGAGGACCTCTGACCTAGAACTCAACACAGCCCACACCGGCCCTCATGGAGACGTGGCTGCGGGTTCACAGCAGCACGAATGTGACAACAGCATCCGCGTCCTTCCTTGTAAACAGCTGACCCCCCGCCCCCGCCCGCTGGCCATCCTGATGGGACAGGATAGGGGGATGTGCCCAGAGAGGCAGCCTGGCACCAGGCACCCAGGAGCTCTGCAGGTATTCTGCGGGGCACCGGGCAGAGATAACCCCCACAGGAGACATTCCATCCCTGTGTGCACAGCAAGAGCACCAGGAGCCCGCGTGACAAGGCCATGCCCAGAGGGCCAGCATGGGACTACCCACGGCCCCGTCTGCCACGTCGCACGCATCCTCTGACCCTGAGGTTGCTCTCATTTCCTTGCATTGTTGTAGAACAATGTGGATTTTGACAAGGTTTAGTTTTGAACCAAGTCTCACCTCATGTCCCTGAATCTGACATGCTTGGGTATAAAGACCTCCTGAAGCAAAGTGCATCTAGGAAGAACATTCTAGAAGCTCGAAAGCTACACGTAAACAGACTTGGACAGCTCATACCCTGAATACAGCAAGGATCATCAAGTGGGGGGGGTGGCCGGTCTGCACCGGGCAGGGGCTGAGTGGGGGGCTCCGGGGTGGGCCTGCTGGGGTCCCTCCCAGCGCCCTGTTCCCTCCTGATCTAGGATGCCCAGTGCCTTGGGCTGTGACCTCTGGCCTCACCCACCTCCGCTCCTGCCCCCAACACGGACCCGTGAAACACGGTGCCTTCAGCGAACGGAGGCGCGCGACGGCCCCAAGTGCTCACCTGGACAGGCGGAGGTGAGCATGGGCAGCGCGGGCTCTTCCTCGCTGTGCTGCTGGTATCGACGCACGAACTCCTTTTGACTCTCCAGGATGCTGAAATCTGCGGCTATTGTTGTATCAAACACATAGTGCACCCCTGCAGGAAAGAGGGCTGCGTTCAGCTTCCCATCACCTCACGTGGGACCCCCTGCCAAAGTCTGCAGGCTCCGGACCAGACTTCATGGGCAGGTCCAGGGCACCCCGGCCTAGCTGCTCAATCTCGCCTCCTTTCCACCACGAACCGCAGAAGCCCAGGACTGTCTTACCTCCTCCTTCAAACAATAAACATGGGTCGTTTCTCAACAAGAAAATACGTATGTTTTCTCTTGCTCTCTCTATGTCTACACGTACATAAACACCTCACAGAGGCCATAAAATTAATGGAAGGTTACAAGGTACCACGCACGCTCTTCTGTCAGTGGTTAAATTCCAGTCTGTGAGGATCCTTGAATCTTTGAAATAAAGTCAGTAAATTGGCAGACCATACTTTTCTGATGGCCTAATTTTTATGCTGAATTGTAACTAGCTTTTCTTTTTTAAGCTATCTTTTAAAAAATAATATCATAGGGCAGCCTGGGTGGCTCAGTGGTTTGGCACCGCCGTCAGCCCAGGGAGTGATCCTGGAAACCCAGGATGGAGTTCTGCATTGGGCTCCCTGCATGGGGCCTGCCTCTTCCTCTGCCTGTCTCTCTCATGAATGCATAAATAAATAAATAAATAAATAAATAAATAAATAAATCTTTAAAAAAATACTATTTTAAAAGGTTTTTTTAAAGTTTTTTTAAAAAAATTTTTTACTTGAGACAGAGAGAGAACATGAACAGGGGAAGCAACAGAGAGAGAGGGAGAAGCCAACTCCCCTCCCACTCCCCTGAGCAGGGAGCCCGACTCAGGGCTCAATCCCAGGACCCTGGGATCATGACCAGAGTGAAGGCAGAGGCTTAATCACCCAGGTGCCCTATTAAGCTACTTTCTAGCATTTTTTTTTAACGATTTTATTTATGATAGAGAGAGAGAGATGCAGAGACACAGGCAGAGGGACAAGCAGGCTCCATGCAGGGAGCCCAACGTGGGACTCGATCCTGGGTCTCCAGGATCAAACCATGGGCTGAAGGCAGAGCTAAACCACTGAGCCATCCAGGGTGCCCTCTTCTAGCATTTTTTTAAAAAGATTTTATTTACTTGTGAGACAGAGAGCGAGAGTAGGGGGTGGGGGGTGGGTGCAGAGGGAGGAGCCTGATGTGGGACTAGACCCCATGACCCCGAGAACATGACCTGAGCTGAAATCAAGAGTTAGAAGCTTAACCAACTGCAAAACTCATGGACTTCTTTTTTTTTTTTTTTTTAAGTTAATTAATTTATTTATGATAGAGAGAGAGAGAGGCAGAGACACAGGAGGAGGGAGAAGCAGGCTCCATGCCAGGAGCCCGATGCGGGACTCGATCCCGGGACTCCAGGATCGCGCCCTGGGCCAAAGGCAGGCACCAAACTGCTGAGGCACTCAGGGATCCCCGAGGGACCTCTTTTTATCTAACTTTTAAAAATAGGGATCCCTGGGTGGCGCAGCAGTTTGGTGCCTGCCTTTGGCCCAGGGCGTGATCCTGGAGACCCGGGATCGAATCCCACGTCAGGCTCCCGGTGCATGGAGCCTGCTTCTCCCTCTGCCTGTCTCTGCCTCTTTCTCTCTCTCTCTCTCTCTGTGTGACTATCATAAATAAGTAAAAAAAAAATAAATAAATAAATAAATAAAATAAAAATAAAAATAAATTTTTCTGGGGCACCTGGGTGGCTCAGTGGGTTAAGCATCTGCCTTCAGCTTGGGTCATGATCTCAGGGTCCTGGGCTCAAGCCCCACATTGGGCTCCCTGGTCAGGGCAGAGTCTGCTTCTCCCTGTGCCTCTGTTCCTCCCTCTGCTTGTATTCTCATGATTTATCTCACATAAATAACATTTTTTAAAAATACATTTAAAAAAATAAATTTTCTTAACACTGGCACATAAGCCTGAACCAAAACAATATATTTTTAATAATTTTTTTAAAGATTTTATTTATTTATTCATGATAGTCACACAGAGAGAGACAGAGAGGCAGAGACACAGGCAGAGGGAGAAACAGGCTCCACGCACCGGGAGCCCGACGTGGGATTCGATCCCGGGTCTCCAGGATCACGCCCCGGGCCAAAGGCGCGCCAAACCGCTGCACCACCCAGGGATCCCTATTTTTAATAATTATAACAAAGTAAATTTAAGAGCTTTAATACCTGTACCCAGTGCAAATCTTAAAATTTAAGATTAAATTAAGTTAAAATTAGTTAATTTTTCTTAAAAAGAAACATTATAAAATGTAAGTATCATCTTAACAACATACGAGGGCCAACTCTTTACTTAAAAAATTCATCCCCCCCCCAAAAAAATTCATCCCCAAAATAGGGCCTTTCAGTACGAGAAGTGAGAGTGTCTAGGAACTTTTTGGTCTTTGGTAAAGCCCAGCTGCCCTGAAGCTTCTTCAGATCATGTGCACAAGGAATGACTGCCCCACACTCGTAGCTGTGGCCGTCTGGAAGCAGGCAGTGAGTGGAGAAGCCACTCCACCCAGCGCTCCAAGGAGCAGAGGCTATGTTTATTCTAAGGGTCCCCTTATTAGTAACCCCCCATGTGGTTAGGTCTTTAAAAGCCACGGTAGGGGCGGCTGGATGGCTGTCAGGTAAGCATGTGACTCATGGTTTCAGGTCAGGTCGTGATCTTGGGATCCTGAGATCGTCTCTTTCCCTCTGCCCCTCCCTCGGCTCACGTGGTCACACACACACTCTTTTTCCCTAAAATATACACATCCTAACAAAAAACATCTGCAAAAAAACCAGAAACTCATGTGAGCAAGTATCTCCAGTTCTCATGTTTGAGAGGGAGGACCTTCCTTTGTGCACAGGACACTGCCCGTCCTCTCTCTGCTCTTCGGAGAGCATCCTGGGAAACCAGATGCCGATCGTCTTGCAGATGTGATGCTCTATCATCTGCCAGATGCTGTCTGTGGGCCCTGGGAGCCCGGGCAACACTGTACTCCTCAGTGAGCGCAGGAGCCACCTCCACGTCCCCAGCCACCCCATCACGGGCTGCCCCTGGATGGCCAGCCACAGACAGCACACGACACTCGTCCGCACAGCAAGGGCGGAAGGGAGGCCCGACGCCTGCGGGTGAGCGGCAGAGTCTGAAGTCCCTGCCCCTGCTGTGCCCTGGGGAGCTGAACTCTGCAGATACGAAGGGCAGCCATAAGCTGGCCTTGTCAACTCACAATACCAAGGTGCCTCACCAAGACTTTTGAGGAAGCCGCAGAGTCTTCTGGAAGCATCAGTCACACTGAGGCGGAATTTGGCAGCAAAGTAAGGCAGAGACTGAGGGCACACCGACACTGCCAGCACCTTGTGCTGTGAAGGGTCACATTTCTGGAGGAACAGAGAAGAGGGTCAGATGCGGCTGAGTGGTGATGGAAGTCGGCCACACGGGTGTAGCAGGTGTCCTCTGAAAGACCGGTAGCACATACCTGCACTAGCAAGTGACGAGAAGGAAATGGGAAAAAATTAGGATGAAAAGGTGTGACATCCCAAAAGATTTTGTCAATCTTTTAAAAACAATATTCTTTCAATAAGTGCCAATGCCTTGGATGAAAGTGGGTAACTTTAGGAGAAAAATAAATAGGGGCAGCCCTGGTGGCGCAGTGGTTTGGCGCCGCCTGCAGCCCGGGGTGTGATCCTGGAGACCCGGGATCGAGTCCCACATCGGGCTTCCTGCATGGAGCCTGCTTCTCCCTCTGCCTGTGTCTCTGCCTCTCTCTCGCTCTCTATGAATAAATAAATAAATCTTTAAAAAAAAAAAGAAAAAGAAAAATGAATATTACAATATTGGCCCATAAATAACTGAAATGACCCTACAATGATTAAAGACACTCATACACCAATACATGTCAATTAAAACAGAATATAGACACTGAAACAGCATCTAGAATCTGTTCCCAAAGAGGCCGCAATTCCCGCTCAGTAGGGCAAACCATAGGATGCACATTTCTTTTAAAGAGAAAGGAGAGGGATTCCTGGGTGGCGCAGCGGTTTGGCGCCTGCCTTTGGCCCAGGGCGCGATCCTGGAGACCCGGGATCGAATCCCACGTCGGGCTCCCGGTGCATGGAGCCTGCTTCTCCCTCTGCCTATGTCTCTGCGCCTCTCTCTCTCTCTGATTATCATAAATAAAAATTAAAAAAAAATAAATAAAGAGAAAGGAGAGAGGAGAGAGACCCTGAAGCGGGCTCTGTGTTCAGCACGGAGCCTGACACAGGGCTGTGACCCCACGACCCTGAGATCGTGACCCAAGCCAAAACCAAGAGTCAGACGCTTAACCGACTGAGCTACCCGGGCGCCCTAAATTGTGGGGTATTTTTTTTTTAGATTTTTTTTAATTTTTATTTATTTATTATAGTCACAGAGAGAGAGAGAGAGAGAGAAGCAGAGACATAGGCAGAGGGAGAAGCGGGCTCCATGCACCGGGAGCCCGATGTGGGATTCGATCCCGGGTCTCCAGGATCGGGCCCTGGGCCAAAGGCAGGCGCAAACCGCTGCGCCACCCAGGGATCCCAAATTGTGGGGTATTTTTAAGGAGCGGATCATTCTCACTTTCTATAAACTGTTCTAAAGGATACCGTACGAACACGGAACAAGGCTGTCAACACCCTGTAACCAAAAGTAATACCGGCAGCTCAAGAAATCCCTAGAAAAGTCTGATCAACTCATCACCAACACAAGGGACAGAAGGCAGGAGCAGCTTGGGCCAGGTCGCCGGTTAGAGAGTCTCCCACGCGACCTCCGAGCCGGAGCTCAGGGCAGACACCGGGTTTCCGCGACGGAGCTGCGCGGTCAGACGCCACCCGGTCGGTAAAGGGGAGGCCCCAACAGTGGTGTTCGGGGGCTGAGGACTGGGCCGCTCAGCAAGGGAGCCCCCACCCTCGGCTGGGGATGCGCAGGCCCAACTGGATGTGGGGAAGGGGTGGGATTCCCGCCTCCGAATCACCCCACAGAAACGTGGAAGCAGGGATCGGGGTGGGAGTCCCAGCCGCTGACAGAGGAGGCAGCTCCGGGCGACCGACGCCGGGCTTCCTCTGCCTGCGCCCCCTGGGGGTCTCCAGGCCTCACTCCGCTCTCTCAACGTGCCCTCCTCTGAGGGAGCCGCTCTGGGAGCGGCAGGGCGTCGGCCTGAGCCCAGGGCCGCGGGCGGCAGAGCAGAGAACGGAAACCGCGGAGCCTCGACAACAGCCTGGCGGCTGGCTCACCCCGCCGGAGCCTCCCCTGCTTCCAGGCTCATGAAATAACCATTTCCTCATTGCTTATACTGGTCTGAGTTGGGAACCCACCTTCTGCAGCCGAAATGTGGATTGGTGTGCACCTGCCAGAAGGATCTGCAAACATCTACTCAATAAACTTTATAAGCATTTCCACTGACGTTGACTCAGGCGTCAGCATCGGGGGGGTGCTAAGCTGCCTGACAAACGAGCCGAGTTCGTTCCCTGCAGTAAGACAGGGAGAGCCACTTTGCTCAGAGAAGGATGAGGAGCAGGTGGGGACCCCCGGGGAACCCGACCACCAGGAGGCAACAGACACACCGCGACAGCGGAAGGTCGTGCATTGCTCTCTGATGCCGGGACCTCGAAGTGCTGGAGGACGCATCCAGGAACAGGCCCCAGGGGTGGCGGTCCACCACGCAAACCCACACTCCTCACGGATCTGCCTCGCTCCGGCACCCCGAGTGTTACGAGAGGTGGGGGAGTGCCTGTGGCGCCTGCATGGCTGTGCGCCGGGTGGGGCGCGGAGGGCTTCCCAGGAAGTGGCCGTGAGTGCGAGGGGAAATGCTTTTCGGCCCCTCTGCCTCACTTGCCCTTTCACCTGTGCTTCTGTCAGGAAAGCCACTGGCCACAGCTGAGCGGCACGGGTCTACAGGACAGCCAAGGAGGCACAGCCGAGGGAGCATCGCCTGACAAGCCCGTTGCACCAGAGCCCTGCCTCTGGGAACAGACGAGGCATCCTGCCTCCTGCCACGTCGATGAGGGAACTGGTGCCCGGGTGGGGGCTCTGGACAGGGTTTACCCCAGTGAGGGCCAAGCCGTGTGCCCTGGGCCCCAGCAGAGGCCTCCGCGCCTCACCTCCACCCCTAGGGCCACCAAGCGCCCGGAAGCCCTACCTTATTGAGGTTCAGAACTCGAAAGAAGTCCTTGACGTTCTGCTGAGAAACCTGGAGTCCCTCCTCCGCGGTCACACAGCTGTCACACGCCAGGCAGTCGCTCAGAAATATCTTGGCATCAGCCAACTTATGGAATTCTCCCTTCTACAAAAGAAAGATGTTTTCATCTAATTCTTCTTCAGTAGAAACCTCTAACGCGTGCTCCTCTAGGGAGAATGTTAGCACGAGAGCAACACAGAATGCAGACGAGGGTCACCCTGGGCAACATAGAGCCAGGCCTGGAGCTCCGGATACCGCAGTCGCACAGAACAGGCCACAGTGACACCAAGGAGGGACACAGGTGACACGCCAGGGTGGGAGCAGGACAGCGCTGTCACGTGGTGGGAAGAAATCCACATGCCCGAGTCCGGGGAGCTGGCCCAGCTCCCCTGCTCACTGTCCCCTCTGTCACCCAGGGACTCCCACTCTCAGCCTGCTCTGTACCCCCCTGGGGAGCCCACCTGCCCGTGGCTCCCCAGGGAAGCTGCAGCCCATCTCAGGAGGTCTGCACACCCCCCGGGGCGGCCAGAGCTGTCACTCCGAGGGTCTGGAGCACGTGGCCTGGCACACGCCTGGGGCCTAGTACCTGCTGCTGGGCTGCACTGAGAATCCTGGCCCTGGGTCCCTGCAGGGGCGTCCGTGAGCCCAGTCTGCACGGTTCCCAGCACGACTTCCTCAGGTTCTCCTGGGCCAGACCCCCTCCCACCTGGCCTGCTCCTCCGGCCTCCTACACATGTGCCAGTGCCCCCACTGCCAACAGCTCTCCAACCTCACCTCCAGTGGAGCTCGTTCCCTTCCCAGGCTCCGGGAAGCTCCGCCAACTGCCCCCAGCGTCCCGTGCTGCACGCGCCCTCCTGCCTTCAGCACTGGTGTGGCTGCCCAGGCCTCCCTGCCCTGTCTCCCAGGTCCTGTCCTTCACTCTCCCCTGCTTGAGCCTCCCCCGACATAGGCTCTGTCCACACCTCCCCCATGCCTGGTGCGTGCACCCCGCCCCTGAGCTGCTCACCCTACTGGGGTGCCGCCCACTGTGCTGGCAGGGCGCTGCTGAGGCTGTGCACACACCTTATCTGCACCACCACAGCCCTGAGAGGGAAGTAACCCAACTCCCCAGGTCACTGATAAGGAAACGGGGCCCAGGGTTTAGATGTCTGTCCTAGGGGATGTGGCCAGAGGGCAGGTGGGGGAGGTGCCAGGCACTCCCTGCCTTTTCTGCCTTTGCGCCCTGGTGCCGGTCACATCTGCGGCTTGCCCGGCCCTACAGCTGCCAGGGCACAGGACACAAGAGGGGAGAGATTGGTTCCTGTCAGGATCACCAGACTAAAGAGAAACCTGCGGCTGTTTGTCCCACGGTGCCTGAGCTCCACTAGTGGTCAGGACCAGTCCTTTCCAAGGGAACAGTGACCTCTGCTACCCAGCAAACTTAAACCATCACTACTAGCTAAGGACAACTTAAACTCTCAAGAACTCAGCTAGGGAAGAAACCACTAGAAAAATGAACTTACAGGACCACAAGATCTGAATTGTTTTATAAATTATCTTCCTAAACTCCAATTTTACAGAACGGAATTTTTCATTAAAAAAAAAAAAAATGGAGATTTAGGGGCACCTGGGTGGCTCAGCAGTTAAGCATCTGCCTTTGGCTCAGGGCGTGACCCTGGGGTCCCGGGATCGAGTCCGTCGGGCTCCCGGCATGGAGCCTGCTTCTCCCTCTGCCTGTGTCTCTGCCTCTCTCTCTCTCTGTGTGTCTCTCATGAATAAATAAAGTCCTCAAAAAATTAAATTAAAAAAATGGAGATTTAAGTATTATAACGTTATTTTTAATAAATGACTAAAGATAATATTTTTCTTTTTTTTAAGACTTATTTTTATTTAATCATTTGAAAGAAAGAGTGTGCAAGAGCACAAGCAGGGGGAGGGTCAAAGGGAGAAGCAGACTCCCTGCTGAGTAGGGAACCCGATGTGGGGCTCAATCTCAGGGCCCTGAGATCATGACCTGAGTTGAAGGCAGACGCTGCACCCAAGGCCCCCCAGGCGCCCCCTTTTTCTTTGTTCTTCACGCAGTTTGTTTTGGCGTGGTGTATTCTGCGAAGACTTGCTCTCGGGCCCTTCTGTCTCAAAGGTCATGTGCTTACGAATGACCATCCTGCATACCCGTGGCTCCTGGCAGGGACACCACCACAGCATCTTCTTTCTTAGGGCAACGATGTGCAGGGGACATGACCCCACCAAGAGGACAAAAACAGCCACAGCGTTTACCCCAGGCTAATGCAAAACTGAGAAATCACTTGCCTCTGTATGGTCCTGGGCCAGGCTCGGTACGCCGACTGACGCATTCTCTTGGTCCTCGGTCTTTGTTTTCTTATTACATTCCTTGATAAAGCAAAGGAACATATAAAAGTACGACTTTTAACCTGACTCTCAACTTAGAAAGGTGTATACGTACGCTCTGAACCATTCATCTCCTGCGCAGAAATCTTTTCTACAGAAACAAAAGCACCTGGACTTGTGGACACACACGCACATCCTCCTCTATCTGTGTCCTTGCAGTAACTGAAAACTAGAAGTAACGGGGCCTTCCACCAACAGGTAAATTAACACTGACAACTGGGACGCCTGTTATACTTAGAATACAATGAATGAACGAATTGTGTGTAATGCTCTGAAAATGTCTCTCTCTATAATGTTAAGCAAAAAAAAAAAAAAGCAGGGAGGGCGAAATGATGGAATATTTATGCAACCCAACTTTTGAAAAAATTAAACAGGGGCAGCCCTTGTGGCCCAGTGGTTTAACACCGCCTTCGGCCTGGGGTGTGATCCTGGAGACCCGAGATTGAGTCCCGTGTCGGGCTCCCTGCATGGAGCCTGCTTCTCCCTCTGCCTCTCTCTCTCTTTCTGTGTCTGCCATGAATAAATAAAATCTTTAAAACAATAATAATAATAATCCCCATTCCTTGCCGAATGGCTCTTTATGTCATCAGAGCCTAGGAGCAAGTGTGGAAGGCTACCGCAGTTACTATGGTTACCTAGGTGGAGCCAAGGACCAGCTCCCCTCCTTCCTACCTCCCTGTTCTGTCACTATAAAGATGGAAGTCGCATAAACACTCCTCAAAAACATGTTTTGACGATTATTTTAATCATCCACATCAAGAACAGTGCTTGCTGGGGCTGCCCTGAGTGGTTACTCAGGTTGGTTCGCTTTACCGGTTCGCTGGTGTTTCTTTTGGCTTCAAAAATATTTTGAAAGGACAGACAAGCGCACCGAGAACCGGAAAGACCAAGCATGGGCCCAAATGTAACGTGACCCCGGGGCACCTGCAAATGCACCCGCAGGTGCAAGTGTCCGCGGCTTACAGGCCACCTGCGGTCGCGCTCTACCCACTGGAACCAGGACTGAGCCCGCGAGGTGACGAGGTGACCCGGACGCACAGGGGCCGGGAGCGGCCGATCCCAGAGCCGGGGACCGGGGGACGGGGTGACCCGGGGGACCGCGCCGCGGCCGGCACCGCCCGCTCGGGGCTCCAGGGTTCCGGGAGGCCGGTGACGGCAGGCAGGGCCGACCCCCAGCAGCCCCGCCCCCGGCCGGGCCGCCCCGGACCGCGACCTCCCGACTCCGACCAGTCCCGCCCCCGCCCCGCCCGGGCCAAGCTCCTGACCCTATCGGGACCTGGACCCCGACCCCGACCCGGCCGACCCCCGGCCCCCAGCAGCCCCGCCCGCCGCCGCGAGCGCGCGGGGCGCACCTTCCGCGTGCAGTGCTCACACTTCATCTGGAGCGGGGCAGGCGCGGGGCCACGGCTCGGCCTCTGAGCAGCTCCGGGAGACTCGGTCACCGACGCCCGGCGCCCGCCGCCCTTTGTTGTAGTCACCCCCGGCGCGGCCCCACCCCCGGCGGCTGCGCTCCACCAATGAGAGCGTCGGGAAGGGGCGGGTCACAACCCTAAACCAATAGGAGCGCAGAAGGGGGCGGTGCGGCTCCCGCCCACATGTCTCCTCCTGGACCAATGACAGCCGCAGGAAGGGGCGGGCCGGGCCCCGGAGCCAATCGGAGCGCGCGGGGGCGGAGTGCGGCGGACACCTGGAGGCCCGGCGGGTCCCCGCGCCCGTTTGGCGGCTCGTGGGTCGGGGGCGGCATGGAGTCCCCGGACGGACTCTCTCTAGGAGGCGACCCGGCGTGGCCCTGGGGCGTCTGGCCCGGCAGCTCGGCTGCACCTCAAGCCTGTCCCAGGCTCCGCCAGGCCACCGCCATTGCCGCCTGGAGGCGCGTCACGTAGGCCAGGCAGGTGGCAGTGCGCATGCGCGAATGGGCACCACGTGGCGCCTCGAGGATGCTGCGAGGTGGGTGTGAAGTCCGGGTGCGCCGCGCCGGTGTGCTCGGCGGGTGTGCGGGTGGTCGGGCGCTGGCTTTGCAAATCGCCAGTAGTTATTATTTCTTGGTAAAATGGCACCGCTTGCAGGGCTAAAGCGAAAATGTTTGATTTATAATAATTTAAAGAAACATTTTATCAAGTCAGTGTTTGGGCTTTGCAGGATGATTGGGAATGTGAAGAACGCATTGGAAAGTTCAATGGAGCGTAAGGAAAGCAACTGGTGACCTTGAAAATAAAGTTGCCACACATTTTGGTAGCAAAACGGGTTCCTGGGGAAGTAGAGAGTTGCAGTCCAGACCACAAGCCATCTGCACCCAAGCCATAGGCGAGTCTGGGGCACAGAGAGGAAAGCGAGTGCAGGAGAGCAGAAGCTCCTCGAGGCTGAGCTGGGGCTGCCTCTTGCTGGCTGGAGGAGACCCAGGGGCCTCCTGCTGGGGTAGCAACCTTGTGCTTAGGTGGGCTCTGTCCGCAGGTTCCTGCTGGGTGTGCAACTGCGAGCAGCGGTGGGCGAGAGCTCTCCCTGCCTGCCCCCTCCGCGTCCTAAAGAAAGTTTCCTTGACCCCGTTTCATAATTTACAGTAGTTGGTACAGCTGTTTACAATTGCATGAGTGAAACGCAGGTCTTCATTGTTGCCAGACTAACCCCTGCTTACCTCAAATCTACGTGGCACCTCTCAGAAAACACATTCCTTCCATTTTCAGCGGATAAGAAGATAAATTTAGGTTGTCATTTGTATGTATTTCTTGCCATTGTTTTAGAAACGTAACCACAGTACCATGACCATGTGTGAAAACAAATTACAATGACTTTATTTAATTTCATCAAATATGTAGTGCCCAGGTTTCCCTAAATTGAACCTCTTTAAACAAATTAAATCAGGACCTGTATAAGGTCCAATATGTTCATTGCTTTGTGTGTTTCCTATGTTTCTTTTAAAAGATCATTTTTTGTTCTAAAGTAATTTGAGGCTCACTTAGAAGTTGCAAAGACACCACAGAGTTCCTAGTCTGAAGGCATCCACATCACTCTCTGCCGTTGCACATCATCAAGCAAGTGGTTTGGCTGTAAGGCTTCCCAGAATTGCTGATGCATCCTTGTGGAGTCCTTAGTAAACCCTTGCCCTCTGAATTTCCAGTAGAGTAGAACGATGCCTGGGTGGCTCAGAGGTGGAGCGTCTGCTTTCAGCTCAGGGCGTGACCCCGGGGTCCTGGGATCGAGTCCCACATCAGGTTCCCTGCATGGATCCTGCTTCTCCCTCAGCCTGTGTCTCTGCCTCTCTCTGTCTCGCATAAATAAATAAATAAAATCTTAAAAAAAAAAAGAATGTTCTCATGCCTTGTTTGAATAGTAAATTTTTTGGCAAGATTGTTCCATAGATGTGTAATTCCATCAGGAGGTTACACTAACTCCTTTCTGTGATACTAATTAGCGCCCATTGATAAAACTGCATATGTCCATTCATTCATGATAGCAATGTTTTAATCCTACCATTTTTAAAAATTTACTAGCAGGAATACTTACATAATGAGAAAATTCTCTCATTTGCTATTTGGTTACTCTGCTGTACGTTTTATAAAGAAAGGCAAGATGAATGCATAAATTGGCCAAAAAAAATCCAAGTTCCTTTCTCAGCATCCTCAGAAAGTGAACAAAGAACTTAAAAATAGGGACAGCTGAGTGGCTCAGCAGTTGAGCATCTGCTTTCCACTTGGAGCATGATCCCAGATCCAGGGATCAGAGTCCCACATCAGGCTCCCTGCAGGGAGCCTGGTTCTCCCTCTGCTTGTGGCTCTGCCTCTCTCTGCGTCTCAGTAAATAAATAAAATCTAAAAGAAAAAAAACTTAAAAATATATCATTATGCATTACGGATTTTGGGGGCATCTGGGTGGCTCAGTCAGTTGAGTATCTCAGCTTAGGTCTTTTTCTTTTTTAATTTTTTTAAAATTTATTTATTCATAAGAGACACAGAGACAGAGAGAGAAAGAGAGAGGCAGAGACACAGGCAGAGGGAGAAGCAGGCTCCATACAGGGAGCCCAATGTGGGACTCGATCCGGGGACCCCAGGATCACACCCTGGACTGAAGGCGGCGCTAAACCACTGAACCACCGGGGCTGCCCTCAGCTCAGGTCTTGATCCAGGGTTGTGAGTTCAAGCCCTGTGTTGGGCTCCACACTGGGCATGAAGCCTACTTAAATATATATATATATATATATATATATATATATATATATATACACACACATATATATATATATGGATTTAAACGCTTGGAGATTTTCAGTTCATTTGAATTATTCTTATTGATGCTCACATCTTTTTTTTTTTTTTTTTTGCATAGAAAATCTCTTCAGCTAGGCTCCAAATTTTTTTGAGAAGATGCTAGATGCTAACAGTCACTTTGCTTTTTGATAAATTTGCTTCTACATTTCCTGCTTTAGACTTGAAATCAATCTTTTCTCCAAAAAGCTTGGTTTCTTTAGTAGGAATTGGTATTTAAAAACCAGAGAATGGATATAAAATTGCTCCTTGCTACTGCATTGATTGTTGTTTCTGGGACTTTTCAGTGGACAGCATAAAGAAAGGTGTATTTTTTTAAAGTGAAATTACTGTGAACTCACACTGGTCCTTCTAAGTCAAATCCAGTAATACAGGGTTCTAATTAATTGGTCTTATTGACCTCACATCCATTACTCCTGTTCGAAATTCCTGGTTCCCAGTACTACCTACTTAACGTACTCATTTGCATGGTCTTGGGGATCCCTGGGTGGCGCAGCGGTTTGGCGCCTGCCTTTGGCCCAGGGCGTGATCCTGGAGACCCAGGATCGAATCCCACATCGGGCTCCTGGTGCATGGAGCTTGCTTCTCCCTCTGCCTGTGTCCCTGCCTCTCTCTCTCTCTCTCTCTCTCTCTCTGTGACTATCAAATAAATTTTAAAAAATGTCATGCATGGTCTTACATCACCCACATAAAAAGTCTCAGACTAACAATGTTAACTATCCAGAATAGTTAACTATGTTAAGTCTACTATCCAGAATAAAAATACCACGTTTTACATATTATGTTTCAATATATATTTGCATCCTCTAAACTCTTTTTTTTTAAAACATTTTATTTATTCATTTGACAGAGAGCACAAGCAGGAGGAGCAGCAGAGGCAGAAGCAGTCTCCCCACTGAGCAGGGAGCCCGATGCAGGACTCAATCCCAGGACCCTCGGATCATGACCTGAGCTGCAGGCAGACGCTTCACCAACTAAGCCACCCAGGCGCCCTTGTATGCTCCCCTTCTTAAATGATAGTGCCTTATGGACGTTTCTTCATCTTGCTTTTATCGTTCAACAGTACGTGCTGGAGAGCGTGCTATAGCAACATACAAAGATATTCCTCCTTCCTTTTTCATAGTTGCATAACACCCTCTGTGTGGATATATGTATTTGACAGGGTCCAATCAAGAGAGAAAAAGCACACTATAATTTGAACAGAGTTTAATATAAAGAATTATTAGCAATAACTAGGGATTGGAGTAAGGGATTGGGCAGTAAGGAGAAATGGGGTCACCTGGGTGCCTCAGCTGTTAAGTGTCTGCCTTTGGCTCAGGTCATAATCCCAAGGTCATGGGATCAAGTCTCATATCAGGCTCCCTGCTCAGTGGGGAGCCTGCTTCTCCTTCCCCCTGTACCTCCACACTGCTCGTACTCTCTCTTGCTCTCTCTGAAATAAATAACATCTTTACAAAAGAAATGAGATTATAAAGATTGCAAGAATAGTAAGAAACAAAGAGTAGCCACAATCACCTTATCCAGGGCTATGACAGCGAGGAGCCCACTCTGTCCCCAGAGTTGAGATCTAGACTGTTGGATCTAGACCCACTTTTGGCTCGCTGTGGGGCAGAGAACCTGTCCGACGCTGCACTGGTGGGACATGCTGGAAATCCTCCCTACAGGGTGCTGGGGAAAGGTTTTTTTCACAGCACCCTCTATTGACAATGGTTAGCATCATGCCAGAGAGTATGCAAAAAATAGAAGACTCAGATCCATTTTCATGGATCAGGCAAAGAGGTGTGAATTTAGAGCTGAGATATAATGTGTTGATAATTGGCACGATATACAATTTTATTCATTCAGTCCCCTATTTATGGATATTGTATTTCCAGTTTTGCTATTACCAATATTCGTGATTTTAACCAAATTGTCACTTGTTCACACGTTTAACATTTGTTAAGAGTCCAGTACAGGCTTCATTTTTAAATAGCTTATAATCTAGTAGAAAAGATAAAATTGGGCAACCCTGGTGGCTCAGCGGTTTAGCGCCGCTTGCAGCCCGGGGTGTGATCCTGGAGACCCGGGATCGAGTCCCACGTCGGGCTCCCTGCATGGAGCTTGCTTCTCCCTCTGCCTGTGTCTCTGCCTCTCTCTCTCTATGAATAAATAAATAAAATCTTAAAAAAAAAAGAAAAGAATGCAAGTAAGTGTAACAAAGTAGAATTTCCTGGGTCTCCTCTCAGTTCTACCTAAATCCTGAGGAATAAGATCACTTCCAGCTGCAGCAAGCAGGAAGGACCTAAAGAAGGTACTAACAATTCAAATGCACCTTCAAGATAGGGAAGGGGAGTCTTCCTGGAGGAGACAGAGTGTGAGCTGAGGGGTCAGGGAGCCCGCTGTGCTCAGGCACAGCCCAGCTCTGCTGCAGCTGGGGTAGATGGTCTCAAAGTGTGGGTCCTGGACCAGCGGATTAGCAACAGATGACGTTGCAGCCCCCTCCCACCACTAGGAACAAGTGCCAGCAATCTGTGCTTCCACAAGCCTGCCAGGTGATTCAGATGCCTGCCCAGGTTAGGAAGCCACGGGCAGAGAGAAGCTGAAGCAGATGGGTCAGGTCGCGTGCCTGTGTTGGTAAGCCTCCTGGGGTTACGTGTACCCGTGCACACACGTTTCTCTGTAAGGGACTACGCGTTGCACTAATCTTACGAAGGCTGTAAAACATGTTGAGAATAGGAAAGGGACAAAGGAGAAGAGAAGCTCCCCTGTTCTTCCAACATCCCGCTGAGGTGGTGGGTGGGGGCTCCTCCTGACCGCAGCCAGGTGATGGGGTCCTGCTCGGGTCCTCACCTGCGGCAGTAAGAGAAAGTGGCATTTGGCGGAGGGAGCAGGTGGGCCTCCTACGTGGCCATCGCAAGGTTTTCCCGGAGAAAACTGCCTTTCCCACGGCAATCCTTTGTGGACAGGCTAGCCCGCGAGAGCCGGGCCCGGTTCCGGGAGCCTCGGCGCCGCGGCAGTCACCGCAGCGGGGCTCATTTTTTATGACGACTTGTCAGTGCGTGAACAAGCTATTCATGCTCCTTCGATGTTACTGAAGCTTTAGCATTTTTGCCAGAGCTGGTGCACGTGTACTGTTAGATTATCTTCGCTTTTTGTTTATCGATTTTTTTTTTTTTTAAAGATTTCATTTGAGAGCAAGAGGGGCTGGGTGGGGAGGTGCGGACCCCGGGGTCGGGACCTGAGCACACGCTCCACCGACTGGGCCACCAGCTGCTTTGATCAACGTTTTATTTTTATTTTTCTATTTTTTTAAAGATTTATTTATTTATGATAGAGAGAGGCAGAGACACGGGCAGAGGGAGCAGCAGGCTCCATGCGGGGAGCCCGACGCGGGACTCGATCCCAGGTCTCAGGAATCGCGCCCTGGGCCAAAGGCAGGCGCTAAACCGCTGCGCCACCCAGGGATCCCCTGATCAATGTTTTAAGGGAGACTTTTGAGGCCCAGTTTACCTTTCCAGGCTTCCTGGGGCGTCGCTCCCGCGCCCCGAGGCGCCGGCTCCCCCGCCGCCCTCCGCCGCGGGCGCTGCGGCAAGAGGCCCCGCCCCGGAAGTCGGGCCCGCCTCGCCCGGAAGTCAGCCGTCCCGCCCCCAACCCCGGAAGTGGGCGGCCCGCCGCGCGCCGCGAGGTCCCGGCTCAGCGCCCGCGGGGTCGTGTGTTCGGTAGGCGCGGGGGTCGGGCCGCCGTCGGGGCTGCGGGCGGGCTGCGGGCGGGCTGCGGGCGGCGCGTGGTGGCGGGAGCGCCGGGCGCGGGGGCCCTGGCTGTGGGGAGCCGCTGACCCCCGCGCCCGCCGCCGTTCGGGCAGCCCGGTGCCGCGCCGCGGAGCCCACCCTCGGTGCGTGCGCGGAGAGCCCGGAGCCCCGCCTGCTGGGTGCCAGCCGCGTCCGCGCGCCTCGGTCCGCGGGCCGGCAGCACCCGCCCCCGGCCCCTCCCCCCTTCCCCCGTCGGTCCCCCCTCCGCCTCCCTCCCCGCCGATCCCTCCCCCCGCCCCCCCGCGCCTCGGCCGCCCGAGGACGCTCGCAGTTCCCTTTCTTGGCGGGGACCGCGCGCTCCGGGAGGCTGCGCCGGGGCGAGGCTCGCGTGCTGCTGGGGCCGCGGGTTCCCGGTGCCCCCGGGCCGGCTCCCCGCGGGCGGGCGGTTGGACCCCAGCCGCGGTCTGCCCTCGCCCTTCCCCAGCCCGTCTGCGTCGGAGCGCTGCCCGCCCAGGCCCGGGATGTACATGCAGGTGGAGTCCCGCAGCAGCTCCTGCCTCCATCTGAAGAGGGCTCCGGGCATCAGGTCCTGGTCTTTGCTTGTTGGTAAGGATTTCCGTATTTCCCCCAAGCTAAAAACCTAACTTTAAAAACACGGAAACAGGGATCCCCGGGTGGCACAGCGGTTTGGCGCCTGCCTTTGGCCCAGGGCTCGATCTTGGAGTCCCGGGATCGAGTCCCACGTCGGGCTCCCGGTGCATGGAGCCTGCTTCTCCCTCCTCTTCTGTCTCTGCCTCTCTCTCTATGATAAATAAATAAATAAATAAATCTTAACTAAAAAATAAAAAAATAAAAACAACGGAAACAAAACTGTCTTGTTGCCCCCAAGTACAACAATTATCTCATATCTTTCTAGCTTTTATCCTCCGTGCGATTGTCCTTTTTCCACCTTCACCTTAAGGTTGTGCCTGTTCTCCCGAGGTCCTGGTGTTCTCCTTTTCCTTGCCTCCCAATGCCCGGGTGCGGGCGTCAGGCTGGGCGGTGGGCCCCAGTTCGCTCCTTCACTGTCCCTCTGGGCGTCCAGCACGCGGGGGCAGCTGCAGGCCATTGGTGGGCCTGGTGTGAGGAGTGGTGTGGCTGTGCCTTCAGCAGCCTGCCTCTGGTCCGTCATTCCCGACACCCTGCTCGTGGCCACCTGCCTGTAGTGCTTCATGTGCCACACGTGGTCCTTGCGCACATGCTGCGCTGGTAGAGTAAACCCCTGCTGTCCGGCTCCTCCCTCTGGTTCGCTGGTCAGCCCTGGAGCCCCAGGTAGAGGAACAGATTCCCGGAACGCAGAATGGCATTTGCCATGGTCCCAAGCGCGCCTCCTGCCTCTTGCCCTCCTTCCTGAGCCATGGTCTCTGGTTCCCCTGCTCCCCACCTCCAGGCACCCTGGCACCAGGAAGGCCTGCTCTCCCTGCACCTCTGGGCCTGTGGCTCCAAGTGAGGGGGCCCTAGGCCGCTGGTGGCCCAATAGAAGCACCTGCTTTCTTTTCTCTTTGCAGGAATCTTGTCCATTGGCCTGGCTGCTGCATACTACAGTGGAGGTGAGGTGCATCCCCCTGCCTCCCTCCCCTCCCCCCTCCCGCCCACCCTGTCACAGTCTGTTTGAGAAATAGAGAAAAGAGAGAGAGAACTCACCATTAGTGGTGCCCACTGAGCCCCAGCCTTTGGGGCCACAGGCACCTGTGCAGGTGCTGCCCCAGCCTGAGCACTGGTGCATCCTTCCTAATAGCCTGTCCCGTGCCACCTGTGCTCTTCCCTTCTCGTATCTGGAGCACTTTCCCTGGTGATGAAACTTTCTTAAAAGGTGCTCTTGTATTTGCCTGAGGCTGTTGCAGGCTAAGCCACACTTGTAGCTGCTCCTGCAGGTGGCTCCCTCCACCGTCACAGTCACACCGTGTCTCCAGCAGATGCTGCAGGGAGAGTGGAGGGCACAGAGCTGGCCGGACATTTCACATATGGTTCCAAGTGACAGGCAGGGCCAGCAGTGCCGGGCGGCCACCCTGGGCCAGGTCTGCTGGCCCCAGGTGCCACCCCTGCCCGGTATCGGCTGGCGAGGGGGCCCATGGCACGCAGGCCTCCGCCCGCTGCTGCTGCCCCTCACCCGCTGCCTGTTGTTTGCTCTGCAGATAGTTTGGGCTGGAAGCTCTTCTATGTCACCGGCTGCCTGTTCGTGGCCGTGCAGAACCTGGAGGACTGGGAGGTAAGGCCAGCGCAGGCGAGGGTGGGGGCGCCGTGGGAATCACCGCAGGGGGAGAGGCTCAGAGGCCTCACACACCCCCTGTCCTCAAACTTCAGCTTCGAGGTTTCTGGTTAGTAGGACTCAGCCCCTGGGCAGAGGGATCCCCCGAAGCTGTATTTCTCCTAGACGCGCTTTGCGACTGCTTCCACCGAATTCCTTGCTCCGTGGTGTTGCCGTAGCACGGAGCAGATTGAAGGTGCCCTGGGTGAGGGACCGTCTCCTTGGTGGGCCCTTCCTGAGGAACCACAGGACCCACGGTTGCTCTCTGGCCCCCACTCCCGTTTAGTGACCTCAGCTTGGGGAGAGCACCTGCTCTGATGCCTCTCTTTGTCTCCACGCCCCCTGGCCCCGTGCTCCCGACACGTGGGAGCCCAAGAGGGTGTGGCTGTAGGTGTCCGGCTCTGGCGGAGCAGCGCTAGGCCATCAGGGTTGGGGGGGCAGTTGGGTGACTTCTGGAGTGTCTGTTCTGGTGAGTCCAGGGCCCCTTCTGGAAGTTTCGTGTGTGGCTGGCTTGCACACAGAGAGGCTGGCAGCTGGGTGATCCCCTTCTGGCTGCTTTCCCAGGAAGCCATCTTCAACAAGAGCACGGGGAAGGTTGTACTGAAGACCTTCAGCCTGTACCGGAAGCTGCTGACTCTTTTCAGAGCTGGCCACGACCAAGGTGAGGCGTGCAGAGGATGGGACCCGGGGCAGGAGCTGCTTAGACCAGGCTAGATGGAGGGTGGGGAGTGCGACTGCAGAGACCAGGCCGGAGGCCTAGAGGTGGGGAGGGTCTGAGCTGGCCGCTTGGTGACCCCAGGTGCCAACACTGGCAGGCAGCCTCTACTCTAGCTCAGTGCCCGGCCCTTAGGCACCAGGAAGGCCTTTCTCAGCGATTGGGGAGGATGAAGCAGAAACACGGGCAGAGCAGGGCCGGCTTTCCAAGGGGACAGCGGGTGCCGTTCTCCTCCTCACCCCGCGGGTGCTCACCACAAGCCTGTGCTGCTATCCCCTGCAGGGTGGCTGCGTCAGGGCACAGGTGGGAAGGGCAGGTGCACCAGGGCACAGGCGGGAAGGGCAGGGAACTGCTGACCCCCACCCCACCCCACCCCCGCAGTGGTGGTCCTGCTGAATGACATCCGGGATGTGAACGTGGAGGAGGAGAAAGTTCGGTATTTCGGGAAGGGCTACGTGGTGGTGCTGCGGTTCGCGACAGGTTTCTCCCACCCGCTCACCCAGAGTGCTGTCATGGGCCACCGCAGGTAAGCTCTGGGCAGGTGACTGCTGGCCACAGCTGGCCACCCATACCCCCTGCTGTCAGGTGGCCCCCACAGGGCACTGCAGAGCTGGGCACAGGGAGGGTGTGTGGAGGGACGAGGCCTGCCCCTGCCGCTGGGGGAGTGTTGGGAGTCCCTACGGGGACTGGAGAGGTCTCCATGAGGACAGGCTGGGCTGGGGTCAGCTGGGGGTGGGGACCAGAGCAGAAGGCACCATATGGGAGGGGAGCCTGGGGGTGCTGGAGGCGGGTGGTCCAGCAGGAGACTGGGGTGGACTTTCTGCCTCCCCTGGGGTAGTGGGCACCTGTGCCCCGGTAACCTGCTCTTCCTCCCGGTGTCGGCCGGCCCAGTGATGTGGAAGCCATAGCCAAGCTCATTGCCACCTTCCTGGAACTGCACCGTCTGGAGAGTCCTGCGGAGCTGTCTCAGAGCAGCGACAGTGAGGCTGATGGCCTGGGGACCCAGAGCTAACGCCCCTGAGGCCCTAGTGGGCCCGATGGGCCACCAGCAGGTCTTCTTCCAGCCCTGGCTGTGTCCCTGGCAGTCCCGGGGTGGGACCCTCTGCCGTTCCTGCTGCTTGCTTCTGCCTTCTGAGCAAAACCACAGGCTGGACTTTGGACTTTGTCTGCAGGCTCTGAGCTGTGCAGGGAGAGTGTTGGATGGCCAGCCCCAGCCTGGCCAGCGTGGGCGGGTTGTGAGGGCACATGCACCCCACTGCCTGCCAGCAGTGTGGGGATCAGGTCTCTGAAAAGGAAGCAGTGCCCAGGCTCCCTGGGGTGGGGAGGGGGGTTGGCCAGCCCTGGCACCCCCAGCAGTTTGGTCCCAGTGAGAGCAGGGCCAGCAGCTGGGTCAGGCCCAGGGATGCCAGGGGGCTGCCCACGCACGCGTGCGCCCACCCCACCTGCTGCAGCCCTTCCCTGGTTACTGAGGTGCTGGCCCAGGGGCTGTGGGCCCCACCTGGCTGCGTGGCAGCCGCTCCCAGGGCCTCCACAGCCCACAGGGAGCCCTTGTCCACTGGGATGGCAGCTGGGCTTTTGCAGGTGGGAGAAGCCTGTGCATGACCCGGGCCAGGGTGGCTCCCATAGGAACCCAGGCAGGACCTGGTGCCACGAGGACCCTCTGAGCGGGTGCTGCAGAGCAGGGAGCACGGCCTGAGGAGTAGACCTGCCCCCTTCTCAGTGGAGGTCCCCGACAGCCCTAGTTTGGGGGTGCGGTCACTTATACATACCAAAGTTAGGTTTTAAAGTGGTAAAATTCAAAAGCCTTTTTCTAAAATAAAGTATGAAATGCTGTAACTGGTTTCTGGCGTGGTCATCCTGACGAAGCTGCCCCAAGGCAAGGAGGGACTGTTGGGCCCCCCGGGGTGAGGAAGGCCCCACTGTGGGCCTGAGCCGTTGGCCAGACCCCAGGTTGTTGCCTGGTCTGACTCCCACCAGCATGAGTTCCGGGTCCTGCTCTTTATTTTAACCCAACAAGCTCTACACACAATCAGGAAGCAGGCCCCTGCGTGTTTTCCTTGCACATTTTCCACTTGCCTTCCAGGCGCTAACCGTCTGCCCCATGGGTGCGGCAGGGGCGGACATTGGACGGACGCAGGGCCCGGCCCTCAGGGGTCCCGACCCGCCTGCGGGCTGGGGCTGGCGCTGGCTGCCTCCCTCAGGTCCTGCAGCAAGGCCTGCAGCCGCTGCAGGCTGGGACGCACGTTCTCCTCCAGCCACTCCTCCACGGCGTCCGGGTAGAAGACGCGCCGCAGGGCGGCCTCCAGCTCCTGCACCACGGTGCTCCACCTGGCCAGGAGGCTGAGTAGCACAGGAGCAGTGAGCTGCCTGCTGGCACCCCGGGGCGGCAGCTACAGCCTATGAGCTACACACCCTGAACGACCCCACACACGGAACGGGGCTATTGGCGCCCACCGCACAGGGCGGGTCCGAGCAAGTGTCCTGTTTCAACATCTGAAACGAATGCTCTTTGCAGCTGACCTGCAGGGTTTTTCTTTCCGCGTGAACCTGTCATCGTCTGACAGTGTCCTCCGCCCCGTGGGGACACCATGTTGGCCTCAGCTCAGCGCGGTGGGCCGGGACAGCACGAGGCAGGGCCAGCTGGCCCCGATGAGCCCTGGACCCCGTCCAGGCACTCACTGACCCTCACCCTTTTGGGCTAGGGATGCCCTAGCTTCTCTGACGCCCACGGCACAGCTGAGGCAGGAAGTTGGCTCATCTAAGCATTCATGGCTGCGATCCTAGAGAGCTTGTCTTGGTTTAAAGCAGTAGCCAAAGGACGTGCAGCCCTGGGGGGGCCCGGGGGTGGCTACTGGCAGGGGGGTGGCTAACCTGAGCGCCGGGGGCTGGATGTGCTGGACCATGACGGGGTGGATGAGCTTCCGCCGGCGGTGGTAGGGGCCAAACCAGCCGGTCACGTACCTGGGGGCAGAGCCACACAGGTGGGCCCACGGCAGCCAGCAGCCCAGCCCGCCTGGGGGGGCGGGGTTCGTTAAAATAATACCTTTGAAAAGACTGAAAAATCTGATAGAAATTTTAAAACCCAGTGAGTGTTTGTGTAGGGCGGGCCACCCCCACCCCGGCCCCGCGCCCCTGCCCCTCACCTGTCCCTCTCCAGCAGCGCGTCCACGGAGCTGCGCAGGTGGAGGCTGACGTGCGTGACGAGGGCCAGGATGTCGCTACCGGGGAAGGAGCCGGCGCCCTCGCTGCATGGAGAGCCGCCGTGCTGAGGTGGGGGTCCAAGTGTGGGGGGAGAGGCAGGGCCGGGGGCGGGCGCTTACCCTGTAAAGTCAGTCGTTTCTAGGTTTGAAATCCCGAGAAAGTTCTCCACTCTTGCTTTAACGTCTTCAGCAAAACCTCCTGCAATAAGCACAGACGGAGGTGGTCAGAGGGGCCCCTGGAGAGAGAGAGGGAGCCTGCGCCACGCATGGGCCTGGGTGGCCGGGAAGGTGACCAAGGAGGCCAGCGTGCACAGGCCAGCCCCAAGGAGACTTCGGGGACAGCTGGGCGCACGGCTCCTCACTGAACACAGGAAGCGGCTCACCATGTGAGACATGGGAAGATAGAGCAGAACCACCACCAGGGAGACCACCAGCCCGTGTTGCCTGGCACCCCCACGGCTGCCAGGACGTATGCAGCACCTAGCACGTGTGGTTCCTCACCAGTGGAATGTTCTAGAACAACTGAAATGAACCAGTGAGGCCTGCAGGTACCAGTGTGGACGGAGGTCAGGAGGCCCTACCAGCCCGTCTCCACAGCGGGAGGACTCCATGGCGGCGGCACCCTCCTCAGGGGACAGGCAGTGGAGGCCAGCCCCCAGCGTGTCCCCGCACCCTCTTCTAAATGCGTCACAGCTGACACTTCAGAAGCACCAGAGGGGAGGCTCAGGCCCGCCCTCCACGTGGGGCCTCAACGTGCTACGGAAGCCCAGGCCCCGCTTCCCTCGGTGCCTCCCACCCCACATGCAGCAGGCAGTCCTGCTGTGGGCGCCCACGGTCCACACGCACGTGGGGGGCTCGGTGGCACTGGGCACCCAGCAGTTACACGGCACAGGCACGGCCACCTCGGGGGCTCACGGCCTGGGGGCACCGGGCAGGCGGGTGGCTGAGTGAGGAAGACACAGCCGGGCGTCGGGGCTCGGCTCTGCGCGTCCCGCGCTCCTGCCGCCGTGAAGCGGGGACCTTACCGTGTAGGAGCGACTGCAGGCAGACGGCCAGGGACGGGATCCCCACGGGCAGCAGCTCGCACAGCACCGAGAAGTGGTCGTACCTGAGGCCATGGAGAGGCCGCTCAGCCCAGCACCCACGCCCACCCGGTGGGTGCTCCACGCCCTCTGCTGCCCGCGGCCTCTAGGGGCCCCTGCACGGCTGGCCGCTGCCTCCGGAAATGTCCCCCACCCAGAGGCCCTGCTGGGGCTCAGTCTGTGCGCTCGACCCCCTGAAACCCTGGGTGGCGCAGCGGTTTGGCGCCTGCCTTTGGCCCAGGGCGCGATCCTGGAGACCCAGGATCGAATCCCACATCAGGCTCCCGGTGCATGGAGCCTGCTTCTCCCTCTGCCTGTGTCTCTGCCTCTCTCTCTCTCTCTCTCTGTGACTATCATAAATAAATAAAAAAAAAAAAAAAAATTAAAAAAAAAAAAAAAAAAAAAAAAAAAAAAACCTTCCTGCATTCCTCCTGGATCTTGCCTCGGGGGACCCAAGGACGGGCAGGGCCCGGGGCCTCCGGCTGCTCCCCTGCCCCGACCCGGCCGGGAGCGCAGCTTCACTGGCAGCTCCGCTTTTCAAACGGTGTGAAATCCCTGAAGAGCTAAACTCCGTCAAGGCCGCCCTATGCATGGCTCTGGAGGCCGGGGCGCCGACGTGCAGAGGCGCCTGGGGCCGGGAGGGCCAGTGTGCTTGCGGCCGTGCATGCCCCCTCTGCAGAGTCTGGGGGTACCCAGGCCCCTCCCTCCTAGGAGCACCGGTCCCCTCCCAGGAAGCGTGAGGCCCAGACTGGACGGGACAAGCAGAGTGGCTGCGACCTGGGCGGTCGGCCCGAGCGCCTCCCTGGGGCCCGTGTGGCCTTACCTCTGCCAGCCGGTCAGGACGATGCCCTGCAGCATGTCCGCTGGCCCCCTGGCTGCCACCCGCAGCCACTGCACATTGTTCCTGAGGTGGTGCTCGATGGGGGTCAGGGCCTGGCTCGCCCCCGTGGCCCCCTTGAAAGCGCTGGCAGCCCACAGCCGGAGAAAACCACACTTCCGGTACTTTTCCATGAGAAGAGCTGGGCGAGAACGTGAGTGGTATGACCGCCTGGGGCCCCAGGAGCTGCGGCCGTCAAGCATGGACGCTGCGCTTGCCCAGAACCCGGGAGACCCCCCAGCCATCGGGTGTAGTCCCCAACAGACTAAATCTCAGTGAGAGAAGGGACCCCTGCTGTGTGCAGGTGGCCCCTAGTCCAGCTGCTTGTTAGGAAATCTGGACAGAACAGGCCATCTGGTGAGTGACCCAGGATAGGACGCGTGCCAGGGGTGCTCCTGGGCTGCCCGAGCTCGCAGGGGGAGGGGCCTGCGGGGAAGCAAGGCAGGTGGCAGGATCCCGATGCACCAGGGGTCAGTCAGGGCTGCAGGGTGTTGGGGGCCGTGGCCAGGGTACTGACCTTTGCCGTGGACGTCCAGGTCGGCCCCATAGTCCCAGAGCACGGGCTCCACCAGCTGTGGGACCCCCGATGCTGGGGGCGGAGAGAGCTGTGAGCAAGGCCGTCAGACACACCCCTGTGCCCTGTCCTGCGGCCTTGTCTGGGGCGGCTGGCCCTTAGGCACAGGCTGGACGCAGCTCGGTTTGATGGTAAATGCTGCGGCCATGCAATCGGCCAGCTCCGGAAATGACCAGACTGGGTTCTGTGACAGGTGAGCCCCCGGGCCAGGGTCCCAGAGCTTCCTGCAAGGGGGACACACTGGTCTGCGTGCTGCGGTGGGGGCGCTGGGACAGGTACAGCGGGAACACACCACAGCCTGGGTTTAAGTCTAACCAACCTTGTGAGAACCCAACGGGCCACACGTGGGCCGGGGCTGCCTCGAGGACACCCGGCCTTGCAGACCCTGGGCCGGGGTAGAGCGTGGACCACGGGTGTGTCTCTGTCCCACCCCAGAGCCCCGGGCAGGCGGCAGCCTGGGGGAGGCCCCGAGGGGCTGCTGCATTCCTGGCCCAGCAGCCAGTGTGAGCTTTCACCACGGCCCAGCAGGGCTGCCTCAGGGTCCTGTGGGGCTGAGGCGGCAGCAGCACCGGACACTGCCCCCGTCTCCCTCCTGTGGGGCCCATGAGGGCCCCATGGCTACTGTCCGGTCAGACCTACCACCCTGCCCTCTGGTGAGACCCTTGCATGGCTTCTAGGGGAACGGCATTTTGTAGAAGAATGTTTAGAAGGGCTCTAAGGGGGCTGCCCGGAGTGAGCTTCCGGGAGGGGGCCTGCTGGCTCCTCACTCCTGCCACCAGAGGCGGGGACACGCCTGCCCACCTGCGAGCTGGTCCTCGGGGATGGCCCGCAGCATGTCGTCCCACACCAGGGGCCTGGTGGCCGGGTGCCGGGCCAGCACGTGGCAGGCCACCGCCTTCATGTGGGACAGGCACAGTCTGGCTTTGGTGTTGTGCTCCTGCTGCAGCCACCGTCTCGAGGCCTCGCCCTCCCCGAGGTAGTAGACCTGAGGGGAGCCCAGGGCGGGTTTGTCCCTGTGCAGGGACACCGGTGCCAGCTGCCCGTGGGGAGGGGCCGCTGAAGGGGCCCTCCTTCTGCACCGAGTCCCGACTCTACTCCTGGGGTCCTCCGGAGGTTCGCAGCAGCCCGAGGGCAGAAGGCCGAGGTGCCCCAGCCAGCAAGCAGGTACACGCACGGCCCGGCCTGCACTGCTGGAGTGCGGACGGCCCTTGGGGGCGCCAGCCCTCCACCCCTGTGCTGCAGGCTGCACCCGCACCAGGTCACAGGGCAGCCGGTGCGGGCGCCCACACGGGGGGGGCGGCTCCTCAGTGGGGCGAGGGGCCCTCGAGTGAGGGAGGGGCTGCTGCAGCAGGGGAGCAACACCCGGCAGGCCAGGCTCAGGGGTGAAGCAGCATTGCAGGACCCACCTCGTCGCAGCCGACATGGAGCCACCGGGCGCCCGGGTGCAGCTCCATGACCTGGCTGATCATGGCTCCCACCAGCGCCAGGGACTCGGCCTCATGCGGGTTCAGGGTGTTAGGGAAAAGTGCCACTTCTCGGAGGTGAGCGAGAGCCTCGTGCTTCAGCACAAACTACAGAGACAGAAGGGGACATGAGGGGCGCCGGGAGACAGGTTCGCCGCAGGGGCTGGTTCTGGCTCCCATGGGGTCACCCCAGAGGGCGCTGGCTGGGCTGAGCCTGTTGCTGGCTCTCGGCCCTTTCCTTCCCGTCAGGTCCACCTGGGCCGGGTGAAAAAGGAAAAGCCAGGCTCACTCACATTCGGATGGAGCTGCCACCAGCTGGAAATGTGATGGGTGACCGTGGAAATGAGAGCCCCAGAGGTGATACACACTCTCCTCACAGCCCAGCTGACTGGGGGCCACACACACGCCCAGCCGGGGCAGACGGGGCAGGGCTGACCTCCCAGTGCCCCCAGCCTGTGGCCCAGACCCTGGCTGACCACCAGCTGCGAAGACAGAGGGGTGGCCTGAGGAAGCCAGGCCAACACAGAGGCCATCACAGCCACACAGGGCCGGGGACACAGACTGTGCCCCCAGAACCACGAGAGCACGTGTCTGTAGTTCCAAGTCACTGGCTGACATCCTTTGTTGCTGCGGCCCCAGGAAACACACCACCTTGAGAGCAGTCAGGCCCCTCAAGGAGCAGGAGTTGGGGGGGGGCGGTGCGCTGCAGGATGGCGGGGCAAGGGGCAGAGCGGCACTGTTGGGGGACCTCCCCCAGGTCAGGCGGTGGTTCACACAAGGCTGGAGCCAGAGGGATGGCAGGCGCCAACTCGAGAGACACAGCAGCAGAAGCGGCAGGACCTCACGATGGCCCAAGTGCAGGGGTGCGGGGGGTGCCAGAGCGCGGCAGCGGGGCCAGGGTTGGGGGTCATGAGGACGGGGAGGGAAGCAGGAGCGGACGTGTGTGGTGTGGAGAGGGAGCATGAGGCGAGGGGCCCCGAGGAGGAGCCGCGGGGACGCCGCCTCGTGTAACGGGATGCACCTGGGCCTGCAGGGGAAGCTTCAGGAGGGAGCGGATACGGCTGTGGCTGCGAACAGCCTGTGGTCAAGGACGCCCAACCAGAACCTGTCGCTACGTTTAGTGACTCGGGGGACAGAGGGGCCCTGGGGGATGCTCTATGGACTGTGGGCCGTGGCAGCGGAAGTGAGGAGCCCAGAGAGCACAGCAGGCAACATGGGCCAGGAAAGGCCGAGGCCTGAGCGTGGGAGATGCGGGCGCGTAGCAGGGGAGACTTGCGTGTGACTGGAGGAAAACGCAGCCCCTCTGATGCTGGCTGCGGTGGGGGGGGCGCCCACAGGCCCAGCAGGCATCCCCGCTAGAGAAAAACACGGAACCTATAGCCATTAAATCAATGCTGTGTCAAATCTGTTTCCCATCTTTTGATGCAGATATGAACATATTTCTGAAGATCACACAGGAACTTGGGGAGATATTTTCAGTATTAAGCGATGAATACAAGTTAAAAAGGAGAACAAATGGACTCTCGGGGCTCCATGGGAATCGTGCATCCCCACTGGCCCGTCTCCTGCATTCTGTGGACAGAGGTTGCTCAGCCCTAGAGTTTGCAGGGCAGGGGCTTCTAGGAAAGAGCTGCTCCTTGTCTGTGGCCAGCCACTGCCTGTGTGCCCCCAAGCCCACACCTGGGCACCACGGAACTGGGGTTCCTCCCACTTACCTCCATGTGTCCAAATGTCTGCACCAACGGAATGACCTCTAGCTCATTCAGTGTAGCCAGATGTAGGATCTCTTTAATTTCAGGGGGGCTAGGAGACAAAGACCACCCAGAGGTTCACACCAGCTCCTGTCGGCACACCAGCCCCTGTAGAAACTCCAGCTCTTATTCACACTAGCTATCGACACTCCAGCCCCTGTTCACACCAGCCCATTCACACCAGCTTCTGTTCCCACTCTAGCTCTTGTTCACACTAGCACCTGTTCACCTCCAGTCCTTATTCACACCATCTCCTCTTGACCCTCCAGCTCTTGTTCACACCAGCTCCTCTTGACCCTCCAGCTCTTGTTCACACCAGCTCCTCCACACTAGCTCCTCTTCACCCTCCAGCTCATTCATACCAGCTCCTCTTGACCCTCCAGCTCTTGTTCACACCAGCTCCTCCTGACCCTCCAGCTCTTGTTCACACCAGCTCCTGACCCTCTAGCTTTTGTTCACACCAGCTCCTCTTAACCCTCCAGCTCATTCATACCAGCTCCTCTTGACCCTCTAGCTCTTGTTCACACCAGTTCCTCTTGACCCTCCAGTTCTTGTTCACACCAGCAACTCTTGACCCTCAGCTCTTATTCACACCAGTTCCTATTTACCCTCCAGCTCTTGTTCACACCAGCTCCTCCTGACCCTCCTGCTCTTGTTCACACCAGCACCTGTTGACACTCCAGCTCTTCTTCACACCAGCTCCTCTTGACTCTCAGCTCTTATTCACATCAGCACCTCTTGACCCTCCAGCTCTTGTTCACACCACCTCCTGTTCACCCTCCAGCTCTGGTTCACAGCAACTCCTGTTGACACTCCGGCTCTGGTTCACAGCAGCTGCTATTCATACTCCAGCTCCTGTTCATATCCCAGACCCTGTTCATACTCGCACTTCTGTTCATGTTCCCCTCCCTTGTCAGGTTCCAGGTGGGCTCTCCTGGGGAAACTAGTATGGTCGGTATTTCCTAAAGCTCGAAAGATACTCAAGGTTTCAAAGAGAGCTCCCACCCTAGAATTTGGGGAAATGATGCTCTCTGTTATGTCCTCAAGTAACGGTTTGCTTTTTACCAGCTATTCTTACCAAACTCTGTAAGAAGCTGAAGCCATTTTACAAGACACTGGGCCATACAAGGAATCATATTGTAGAAAGGGGGTTGGCAGATGGCTCAAGGACAAATTCATCTGCCTGTTTGCTTACAGCCCATGACCTAAGAATTGATTTTCAAGTTTAATATGGTTGATAAAAAGAAAAAGAAAAATACTTCATGACGTGAAAATTACATGAAATTCTTATTTCCATGCCAACAAGTAGAGTTTCACTGGCACTCAGCTGTGGCCACTCACTGACATTTCCATTCATGGCTGGCTGCTCATGCCCCACAGATTTCAGTAACAGAGACCAGGTGACTGCAGAACTGAAACTACTGCCTGCCCCTTTATTTTTTTTTAAATATTTTATTTATTTATTCATGAGAGACACAGAGAGAGAGAGAAAGAGACAGAGAGACAGAGGGAGAAGCAGGCTCCATGCAGAGAGCCTGATGTGGGACTCGATCCAGGGACCCCAGGATCATGCCCTGGGCCAAAGGCAGACGCTCAACTGCTGAGCCATCCAGGCGTCCCTGCCTGCCCTTTTAAAGAGAAGCTCATGACCCCTTTCATAGAGAAAATGTAAAAGATCTTCGAGGTTGCAGTGAGGGGGCTCATCCCCGTGGGGGTTAGTGAGCTCCATGAGCACACCTGAAGGCGGGAATGCTCTGGGGGCCACGGACGGCACCTGGGAAAGGCTGGCTGCCCACTCCGGCACCTGCTGTCATACATGGATTTATTGCAAGAAAGTGAGTTCCAGTTTCTGTGTTTGAACCATCTCATAATCAGTTCTATGAACGTATGGACTTCAAATAGACCTTTTTCAAGCTTCACAGGTACCCTAGCACTTGTTTCCACTTAAAAAACAAATAACCAAAAAGTGTTCATCATAAGAAGAAAAATAGAGCAGCATGAAAAGAACGCAAACTTCCAGCAACCTCACTGCAGCGTTAACACTCTGGACAAACACACAGAGCACGTACGCCCCGCGGAGTTCTGACATAGACCGAACCTCCCTCCAGAGCGGCCCACCAGCCAGACGTATCTTTTCTCACCCTTGTGAACCCAGAGCATTAGAACCTTTTAAAAATCTTCACCAATTTGGGCAGCCCCGGTGGCGCAGCGGTTTAGCGCCGCCTGCAGCCCGGGGTGTGATCCTGGAGACCTGGGATCATGTCCCGCGTCAGGCTCCCTGCATGGAGCCTGCTTCTCCCTCTGCCTGTGTCTCTGCCTCTCTCTGTCTCTATGAATTAAAAAAAAAAAAAAAATCTTCACCAATTTGATAGCCAAATTTATTTATTTTTTGCTATCATTTTATTTTATTGATAATTTTTACTTTATTGCTATCATATGCTTATCGGCCATTCTTGTTCTGGGGGAGGGGATCAGCCCAATGTCTTTTGCTCATTCTCCTTTGAGGCTGTTACTGACTTACATGGACGCCGCAACCCTAAAGCCAAGCAGGGCGCACCCATGGCCGCTGTATCTGCTTTTATTAATTCTGACACCCCCTCTTTTAACCTCTGCTTTCCTGATAAGGGTCCCAACTGTGGCCTTAAAGAGCAGCATCCGCTTCCCCTCACCCCCGCCCCCATCCTTCTCCCTCCCCCTAAATGCTTCCAAATTCTCTCCAGTAAGCGTATTTTATTTTTGTAACTAAGACAGGAGTTTAAAAGCCAGAAGAGGGCTGCCCAGCACTGCCAAACCCTTGCCCGCCCTGTCCACGCCTCCAGGTGGCCCCACACATCCGCTTTCTCCGTGGCTGGGAATACCTGTATGCGTGCTTGGCTCTCAGAAGCCTGAGGTGGCCCTCGTAGGGAAACATGTCTTCGTACTCGAGGAGGAGCCCGTTGGCGCCAAGGGCATGGAACAGAGGAAAGACCTGGGGGAACAGGGATGCTATGAGGAAGCGACTATCTGAAGGAAGGTGACAGAGGTGCCACGTGTGGACTGTCTTCCTGCCTGTGGACATGGGTCGTGGTTGATGCTCACATTTCTCCTGCAAATGTTTACCCTGGAATGCGCACTGTGTGCTACACCAAATCAAACCCTCTGCCGCTGCAACCTGTTCGCTTGGCACAGGAGAGGCCTTGCACCTGCGCAGCAGAGCTGTGGCTCAGCCTTGGGGTTCAGCCGGGAGGCAGGGAGGGGCTGTGGGTGTGCGGGGACGGGCTGTCCACTTCCTCCTCTATCTCTATTTCAGAGGATATGATTCCTATCAAGCATGTCCAGGATGAGTTCACGTCTACCATACAAAGAATTGAGATCTTCTTCTAGTCTGACACCAAGGCTGGGGTGGAAAAGAGCACATTCTGGGAGCCATCGGAGGGGGCCTCCTGCAGGTATCTGAAAGACCCACCCTGCCCTGGACAAGGGGCACAGCAGGTCCAACAAGACTTTAACACTCCTGTTGATGTGTCTGTCGAAGTTTCCTCTCCTGCGAGCATGGGGACGTTCTGAAGAAGCTGGATGGAAAGAAGAAAAGAGCCTGGGGCTAATGCTCAGCTGCAGACAATTCATCATGGGCAGTCGACTGCAAATTACAAAAAGAGGCAGACAAGATGGAAAGGAGGAGCTCGTGCAGGTCAAGCACGCAGACGCGACATCAAGGTCTCGGCATTTCCCCATTTCCTCAGTATTTCTGCTTCTGGTGTCCATCGCAGCCTCCCATGGCCCTCTGACCACCACGGCCTGTATGGCACTCTGGCCATTGGGGTTGGTGGCAATCCGTCATGTTATGGGTGGTGGGGAGCTGTGGGGCCGGGCAGCCCAGGTGTCCCCAACACACACCCCAGCCCAGCATGGGGGACAGGGCTGGGAATAAGGTCCTCGCTGTAAATCCGCAGGAGCGTGCACGTGCACACACACATGGGGGGTGATGCACTGAGCCCCCTGCATCTGTCATTGAGGCTCAACATCATTTCACCTAACTTCCACTTTTATGACTGGAGTATTTCTAAGCAAATCCCACACAACACAACTGTTCACCTGTAAATACTTCAATATATATCCCTGATGAAGATATTTTTACAAAAGCACACCCCACACCACCATTATCTCATCTAACCAAATAATTCGTTAATGTCATCCATGCTCTAATTTTCCTGTGTCTAAAATCTTGTCACATATGGCTTGTTTGAAACTAGTCCAGACAATCCATACACTGCATTGTCTGAATGGATCTCTTAAGGTTCTCTGATTTTTAATAGTTCCTTCTACTTTTTTGAGTTTGTTGAAAAGACCAAGTCACTTATTTTGTATGATGTAACAAACTTTGGATTTGACGGATGGTATTCCCAAGATGTCCTGTAGCGTGTTTGCCTATTTCCTATTCTCATGGGTGCCGATGGTTAGACGTGAAGGCCTGATTACATCCAGGTGTTATTCTTTTGGCAAGAATACTTCACAGACGGTTCTAGAAGTCATAAGTCTGGCTGCCCCACTGGAGTAATGTCAGGCTGATCAGTGATGCTAAGGGGCATCAGCTGACCCACACCTAGAGCCTCTGCCTCATGGTTTCAGCCACTGCTGAAATGACTGCCCAGCGCGCACTGACCAGGAACTGCAAGGTGGTGACTTTCCAGGTTCATCACTCCTCGGGTGTGATGGCTGGAACTCTCCCTCACGGAAGAATTTCCTCTCAGTGATTACTTGGTCACTCCAGCCCTGATGATGCTGGGGCGTTCATATGCAAAGGTCAATTTTGTTGGATACAAAATCCTTGAATATCTTAAATGTTACTCCCTTGTCTTCCTGTCACAAAATGCTGTCAAAATATCTGATGCTGATCTAATTATCCTTCCCTCATATGGAACTTGTACCTCTTTCCTGTATGCCCAGAGTTTTCATTTTTTAAAAAATATGATACAACTACTAGATGATGCCTTAGTGTCTATCATCCTAAGTATACGATATGCCCTTTAAAAAAAAAAAAAAAAGATTTGTTTATTTGAGAGAGTGTGTGAGTCAGGGGAGTGTCTCAGGCAATCTCACACCTAGAGCTCAGAGACCAACTCCAGGCTTGATTCCACAACCCATGAGATCATGATCTGAGCTGAAACCAAGAGTCAGGTGCTCAACCACCCAAGCCACCCCTGGTGCCCCAGGTACGCCCTTTCAATAGACCCATGTATTCTTAAATTTTGGAATAAAAAACATGAAGTGTTTTTGTAGTTTCTGGGCATTTGTCCTACAGTACTGCCTCGGTTCTTCTTTGAGACTGTTGCAAACTGAAAACATGGCTACAATCTGTGCCTTCCTCATCAGGAAGCAATATCTATTCCCAGCCTTGAATCTGGGCTGACTTTGGACTTGCTTTCCAAGAGTTAACACTAGGCCCAGGATGGTTTGCAGCTTTGGCCCCCACACCCTCAAAGCACTGCCCTGCGACCACCATGCTAACAGAGGCTGGCCTGGCCTCCAAGAGAACAGGCACCCACGTGGAGGACCAGAACCATGGTGCCCAGTGGTGAGCCAGCACTAACTGGTGGATGTGTAAGGCCCTCTTGGACCATCCACTGTTCGTAGTTGTCAGGGGACAGCCAACACAGGAGGGAGCCCAACCAGCAGAACCACCCACCAGCCGTGGAAAGAGAAAATGATGACTTTCTATCTTAAGCCTTGAAGTTGGGCCTCCAGCAGCAGAAGACTGAGGCAAGGGCTCCGGCTGCAGGTGAGTTGGACCTTCTTTGCTTATCTTCTATATCTTTCAATTTGTCAGATGCTTTTTATCTTTTCACGTGTGACAGCCTTTTTCCTTATTTATTTCCCAACAGTATGCTTTCCACAGTGTCTGCTCACTTCTGTTCTTCTGCCTTGATCTATTTCAGCCAGACACCGCTTCTGTCTTCTCTGCATCCCTGCTCCCCTCTCAAAACCTGTTCTCTGCTTCACTTTTTTTTTTTTAAAGATTTTATTTATTTATTAGAGACGAAGAGAGAAAGAGCACAAACAGAGGGAGCAGCAGAGAGGGAGGGAGAAGCAGACTCCCAGCTGAGCAGGAAACCCGATGTGGGGCTCGATCCCAGGACCCTGGGATCATGACCCAAGCCCAAGGCAGATGCTTCACGAACTGAGCCACCAGGTGCCCCCCTGCTTTACTTTCACTGTTCCTGCGCAGCTCCCCATGGATTCGCTCAATACTGTGTTTTTAATGTGGGGCTCTGTTGTTCTAGAAGTTTCTGGACGGTATTTCTGAGAGCCGTAGGCCTCTCCAGCATTTTCCTCTGAGTCTTTTTGCAGTCTCAAATTGCAGCCAGTGAAAGCCCTCCCCTGTTCCTTTCTTGATGGAGGACAAGTACTTGTGAGCTGTTTCCTGGTACTTCTGGTCTCAGCCCTGTTAGAATTCCATTCTCTTTCCTCTATCACCTCCTGCCTGGTTATTAATCTCACATGGGCAGTAAGCTGTACCACTTGCATTTGAGACACATGGGGGTACCCCATATCTACTTTTGCTCGAGAGTGTATTAGTTTTCTAGGGCTGTTGTAACAAATTATCACAAACTGGGTAGCTTAATACAATGAGAATTTATTCTCTTCCAGAAATAAAAAATCAAGGTATGGGCTGGGCAGTGCGGTCTTTGAAGGCTCCAGGGAAGTGTCTGGTGTCACTGGCAGTCCTGGCATTCCTTGGCTTGTAGATGCATCCCTCTAATCTCTGCCTCTGTCTTCACATGGTGCCCCCCTGCAACCCCTGTGTCTAAATTTCCCTCTTCTTACAAGGACGTCACTCATTGTATTAGAGGTACCCTACTCCAATATGGCCTCATCCCATGTTGATTATAACAGCAAAGACTGACATTACATTCACAGGTGGTTAGGATTTGAACATTACCTCTTTGGGAGATGCCATTCAGCCCACAGCAAACAGGCTGTGGGTTTCTTTTGTTGTGTTCACCCCTCTCCCCACCCCTTTTGCTATCCTAATTGCTCTGTTTTATGAAGGCATTTGGGGGAAACTCAAAATCTATGCTGCTGCCAACACTGTGCCCCGACTTGGAAGCCCATAGTTGTGCTCTAAGCACACCATCCTACAGAATACTGTTCACAACTTTGAAGACCAAACCCAAGCAAGGAAAGACCATCTTAGGGGGAAGGGGCTCTTACCTCAGAGAGGTAGGAGACCTTTGGTGGAGCTCCTTTAAGGTCCAAATGAACTAATCGCATCTTAAATGGTGAAGAACCTGACATTTCACTATTTCTCAGGAAGTCATAGAACAATCCCTTATCTGGGCGCTTCTTCCTAGTGGAGAAATCCAAAGTCATAAATAGGCACAGGCTCCTTTTAGCCCCTGCCCTCCACTCTGTGCTTCCATTCCCTGGGAGGAAACTCATTTCACCAACATGAAAATGAACCAAGAAGGCTCCCTCATATTCAGGTAAAGGGACCTTTGCCATTTAGTTATGATTAGCCCCTAAAATAGAATGGCACCGGTTTCCTCATAAGATGGCTGTGACCTATAATAACACAAATGATTACAAAATAGTTTTGTTTTAAATTAAAGACCGTCTCCAGTGGTATATACTATGCTAGTGTAAACACGCAGATATGTCTAAACATTTTTCAGGCCCTGCAATATGATTTTTCTGTAGAAAATGTATCCCTAATTTTATTTTACCTTGAAGAGCATTAAAGAAAACCCCTGACATTTCTAAAGCTCAAGTCAGTTTCATTGTATGGAAGAAGAAACTGTAAAAGTTTAGTTTAGGTCAGAGAACACTAACTAGGATTTAAAATAGGCCACTGATAATCTGAAGAACAAATGAGCCAAGAGTACATGGGGCTGACTCACTTTTATAAAGAAAGTAGCTGGATGACAACAAAGTAACTGGTAAGGAGTGTGATTTCTTTTTTCCCTCTAGCTATTTTAAAAATACAAAGCGTTAGATGAGAAAAGGGAAAGAAAATCTTTGCGTATAGGTCATGTTTATAGCTCAACAATTCAAACTACTCATTCAGCGTGAGGACTCATAAATCCCTGAACCTAAGAAGTCTATTATGAAACAAGGAACATAAAATAGACACACAGGGCAGCCCCGGGGGGCTCAGCGGTTTAGCACCGCCTTCAGCCCAGGGCATGACCCCGGGGTCCCCGGATAGAGTCCCATGTCGAGCTCCCTGCATGGAGCCTGCTTCTCCCTCTGCCTGTGTCTCTGCCTCTCTCTCTCTCTTTCTGTGTCTCTCATGAATAAATAAAATATTAAAAAATAATAAAATAGGGGATCCCTGGGTGGCTCAGTGGTTTGGTGCCTGCCTTTGGCCTGGGGCGCGATCCTGGAGTCCCAAGATCGAGTCCCGCGTAGGGCTCCCAGAATGGAGCCTGCTTCTCCCTCTGCCTGTGTCTCTGCCACTCTCTCTCTCTGTGTCTATCATAAAGGAATAAATAAGGGCAGCCCCGGTGGCCCGGCGGTTCAGCGCCGCCTGCAGCCCAGGGCTTGATCCTGGAGACCCTGGATGGAGTCCCATGTCAGGCTCCCTGCATGGAGCCTGCTTCTCCCTCTGCCTGTGTCTCTGCCTCTCTCTCTCTGTGTCTCTATGAATGAATAAATAAAATCTTAAAAAAAAAGAATAAATAAAATCTTTAAGTAATAATAACAAAAATAAAATAGACACACAAAAACTAGCGTGATTAAAAAAAAATTATATTCAAAACAGTCTCCATCACAAAATCCTCAAAGCAATCCCTGAAATCACCAGCTGTTGGATGGACGAGTTTTGTGAAAACACATTCTGAACGCTGCTTTTATTTTATTTTTTTAAAGATTTTATTTATTTATTCATGAGACACACAGAGAGAAGCAGAGACACAGGCAGAGGGAGAAGCAGGCTCCATTCTGGGAGCCCGAAATGGGACTTGATCCAGGGTCTCCAGGATCATGCTCTGAGCCAAAGGCAGATGCTCAACCACTGAGCCACCCAGGCATCCCCTGAACGCTGCTTTTAAAGCTGAATTCTTAAAAAAAAAAAAAAAAAAAATTTACAAACCAAATCAATTTCCCAGGGACTAGACTTGGAACACTTCTGAGCCGGGAGGTGTGCGCGGGTGGCGTGCGCATCCCTCATCCGGAGGGAAACCCTGCGCCTGCGCCCGCATCGCGGGGCTAGGACCTTCCGGGCCTTACCTGGCGCAGACGCGCCGGCTCAACAGTCTTAAGTCTGCAAAACCTAAAGGAAAAGAAGCAGAGAAGTGGGTGTTTCGCGTCCGTAAGAGCGTGCGGGTGTCTTTTCCTGGATGCCTACCGACGGGCGGTCTCCCGCAGACCTGGCTGGCACGCCCCGGCTGCCCGGGAACCGCGTGCGCAGGTGCTGCCGCCCCGGGCCCCTCCCCCCTCCCCCCTCCCCCCGGGCCCGCCGGCGACCCCTCCCGCCCCGCCCCGGCTCCGAGCCCCGGGGTCCCAGCGGTTCCGCTTCTCACCCAGCGGGCGGACGCACAGGCGAGTCCCGAGCGCCCGCGGGTCCCAGCACCTGGGGGGGCGCGGCCCCGGGGACGCAGCGGAGGCCGCCGCCGAGGAGCGCCGCGAGGTGCGCGACCAGGTCCGCGCTCCGCCCCGCCCAGCGCGGCGCTCGGCCTCCGATTGCTCGGGCCTGGCCGCCAGCCCCGGGGTCGACGGCCGAGCGCGTCGCTCTGCGTCCCCGGCCGCGCCGGCCTCGCGCACCCTCTCGCGGCGCTCGCGCGGGGCTCGGAGCGGCTCCCGCGGTCGGCCCGGCTCCGCCGCGGCCCGGTCCGATGGCGCCGCAGCGGAGGGGCGCGCCCAAGGCGCCCGAGGGCAGCGGGGCGGCCGAGCGCCGGCGCCCCAGCAGGTACCGGGCAGCGCGGGGCCCCGTGAGCTGCGGCGGCGGCGGGCGGGGCGTGGCCTCACGGGCGTGACCGTGTAGCGGGCGTGGTCGTGAGGGGGGCGTGGCTTGCAGTGGCCGTGGCCGTGAGGGGCGTGGCTTGTGGTGGGCGTGGCCGTAAGGGGGCGTGGCTTGCAGTGGGAGCAGGACCCCGCCCCACGAGTCCCGAGGCCCGGTGGTCTCGCGCGTGTGCCGCCTTAGCGCTGTGCACAGGCGGGCGGACGGCTGAACGAGTGATCGTCTCCTCGCGGAGCCTCCCAGGGGCTTCTGCAGCTTTCGGAGCTGAGGAGTGCTGTAGGCCCCCCGCCCGGGGCAAACCCCCGAGCGCCAGTGCTTGCCCTGCGGCCTGGACCTTGCTCCCAGGCTAGAGGCTCGAGGGAGCCTCCTCCGTGCAGCGCGAGCCAGCTCACCCCACACGCGGGTGCTCACCTAGAGCAGACCCCAGGGGATGTTGCGTCCAAATCCAAGATGCAGTTGCCCGGGCCTCTGCCTCTGTCCCTTTCAGATTCCACAGCACGCAGCAGCTGTGCCTTGCAGGTTGGGGTTCCAGTCATTAGGCTGCTGAGTCTCCCTCCCTATCTGCAGTTTGGGGGAAGATAATGATGGCCCACTGGTGTCCACCCTGGTCTAAGTAGAGAAGGCTGGGTGGTCTCGGGGTGGGGAGTTTTTCTGAGCTGAGCAGACCCCCCACCTCGGTGGTCTGTGATCCCTGTTTGAAATGGTCACGTATCCACTCACCATGGGCTGACCGTGCTGTGCCCTCCTTGGGATTTATTTATCGGAATGTGTTGTGTTTATTAGCGCTGAAAAGGGTGGAGGGACACAGACAAGTATAAGTCAGGCTTCCTGCATTTCAGGAATTAAGTACATACTTGAAGAGACAGGGCACACTTCCTCAAAAGGGTGCCTTGATCTTTTGCCTTATTTTGTGCAAGTTCTTGGAGCCATACAGCCACCGAGTCACCTAGACAACAGAGCACACAGCTTCTCGGTTACACACGTGCACACATACGTGCACGTACACAGACCATAGGCATGCATGTAGACACAGATGTGCACACACACATGCTTACAGCTTCAGGTTGTGCAAAAAGTGTCTTAATTGCAGATCAAATGAAAAAATTTGGTGCTTGTATTCTCTTCTTAGCTGGTTCATGGCTTACTTAAGTGGGCTTGACTCACACTTAAGCTGCTGTGTTGTGCGCGTGGGCATGTGCAGTGGTTGGGGCAGTCCGTTTCAGCGGCAGGCAATGTGATTGGCAACAGAGATGCAGGTTCTCCGTGGGCATGGCTGGGCTAGGAGGGACACTAGCTGGCAGCTCATTGTGTTGCCAGCACGGGTTGGATGGGGCTGGGGGCCACATTCCCCACCACATCCTCTCAGGCTGGTGAGCACCTCTGGATTGGTCGAGAGTAGCTCTGACCTCCTTTAGCACAGAGCAGTTTAAGGCTTGCTGTAACTAAGTGGGTGGGGACCCTGGTCATCCACCTTTCCAGCACACGTGGGTGCCTTTGGGTGACTGCGGTTGTGTTTTGTCCTTAGCACAAAGAGTGTCCGGGCACCCAGGGAGGTGCAGAGGAAGTGGCTGAGAACCTCCGTCCTGGGGGCCTGCGCCGTGCTTGCTGGGCTGCTGCTCTGGAGCAGTATGGGGGGTGATGATGGTGTCACCGAGGTCCTGGCTCACCGTGGCGAGATCCTGCCTGGACGGTTCATCGAGGTGCCCTGCTCAGAGGACTATGACAGTCACCGAAGGTTTGAAGGTAGGTGATGCTGCTGTGGGCTGGAAAAGAGCAGCATGTTGCAAGGAACGCACTGCGTTTGTGATGCATCAGTCTTTTGCTGCAGTGAAGTGGTGGGAATCAGATTGAAAGTGGTGTGGGGACCGGGGGGTACAGCCAAACGTTCCCTCTCTCAGGTGGGTTAACCCACCCCCAACTGGGAAGGGCAGGGGTGCTGGTCACTGAGGCTAGCCTTTCACGGAGGTGCCCGCACTCTGACGGAGGGATCTAACAGAATTGGAAAGGTAGGGACGAGAGTGTTGAGATCAGAAGAGGCATTGTGTGGAGAGTGTCACAGTGTTGTCACTGCAGAAAATGTCACTGCCAGAAGCCCTTCCCCAGGTCAGAGTGTCCCATCGTGGGGGGGGGGGGGCAGGAGGGCGGGAGGCGGCGTGACGACCAGAGGCATAGCCACCCTGCACCTGCTGGCTTTCTTCCCCCACCCCCCACGTTCCTCCTACTGCTCACTTTCTCAGTTTTTAAAACCTAGCCTGCTGGGTCTTAAGACAGCCTGGGTCTTAAAGACAGAATCTCATTAATGTTTCACCCAGAGCAATGCTCTGGACCTGAACTGGGAGAAGGCTGCCGGGTGCTTCCACTGCCACAGTGAGGCCCGCTGTGGGGGCCCCGGTCCCTCTGCCTTTACCAAAGGTGTTTCCTGCAGCGACAGCTGAAGTTCTTCGTCTCACCCATAATAATCTAGCAACATTAAACCTTCACACGAGGGGGTGGTCAATGGGGAGTTATTATTTACCAGTGCAGGGTTCTAGTTTGGGAAGCAGAAAAAATTCTGGAGGTGAACGGGGATGATGTTGGCACAACGTAGATGGGAAATGGTAAATTTCATATTATGTACATTTGCCACAATCAGAAGAATTGAGGCATATTTAAAGCTTCTGGACTTCCCCTGAGCTCTTCAGGCTGGAGGGGCTTCCAGGTTGGGGGGGGCTTCCAGGTGAGGAGGCCCTGCCCCCGGTGGGGGTGTCTGGACGGGGCACTGCTCCATGGGGGGGGGGGTGCTCACGCACGTGCACTGGTGAGTCAACCAAAATTCACTTTTTCATCCAAATTACTCTCTTGACCCTTGTGCTCATTGGGCACACTGTGTCGCTGCTGGGCTTCAGCATTTCAGAACTCAGGGGGTTTTGGTTCTCTCTTTTTAAAGATGGATTTCTTTCTTTTTTTTTTAAGATTTTATTTATTTATTCATGAGAGACACAGAGAGAAAGAGAGGCAGAGACACAGGCAGAGGGAGAAGCAGGCTCCATGTAGGGAGCCACGTGGGACTCAATCCCGGTTCCCCAGGGTCACGCCCTGGACAGAAGGGGGCGCTAAACTGCTGAGCCACCTGGGCTGCCCTAAAGATGGATTTCTAACCTAATTGCAGTGTAGCTAGCTAATGTCATCTGTGCGATACACATCCTTTGATATTGGCTCAGGCTTTCTTTCTTTTTTTTAAGACTTACTAATTTATCTGAGAGAGAGCGAGCCCTCGCACGCGGAGGGAGAGGCAGAGGGAGAGAGAGACTCTTGAGCAGACTCCAAGCTGAGCGCAGAGCCGGTTGTGGCCCGATGTCACCACCCTGAGATCGTGACCTGATCTGAAATCAAGAGTCAGGCACTTAACCAACTGCACCGCCCAGGCGCCCCTCAGACTTTTTTTTTTAAGATTTTATTTATTTATTTGAGGAGAGAAAGAGAGCACAAGCGGGGGTGGGGGGGGTTGGGGCAGGGGCAGAGGGAGAAGCAGGGTCCCCGCTGAGCAGGGAGCCCAACGCGGGACTCGAGCCCAGGACCCGGGATCATGAGCTGAGCCCAAGGCAGGTGCTTCACCCACGGAGCCCCCACGGGCTCCCAGACTTTCTTTCTGACCTGATACATTTTTGTTAACGCTGCACATTTCTTGGCAAACCGTTTCCTAACGGTCGCGTGCGGAGTTCTCCGTGATCCTCCTCGCCCCCTCGTCACATGTGCAAGCCCTCCCCATCCTCGTGGATTCCATGTCCTTTGTCCATCAGTTCCCGGGAGAGGTGTGCGGGCGTCGCCAGGCGGCAGTGGCTCTGGCAGCTTCTCCTGTGTGGCCTTTCGTGTGGGCTGTTCCGTACCTGACACGATGCCACCTGTGTTTGCCGTCCTTCCGTCTTCCCGGGAACTGTTCCGTCACCCCTAAATGTGACCCTCCTCTTTCCCTGTGATGATTCGTTTTGTTTTTTTTTCCCTGTGATGATTCTTTTGTCCTGAAGCACAGCGGTCACGCAGGTACCGTTCTCCAGGCTTTCTTTGGATTATCGTCGTGTCGGCTTTTGTTTTTTCCCTACCGTGTCCTTATGTTCAGGGAGTGACCCTTATAAAAAACATACAAGTGGCTTTTAAAAAATGTGTAGCTTTTGTTTCTGATGGAAACCCCTGTGTGAGTAGGATCGTATTTGGCCTCTGGTACTGAGGCACCCCTCCCCCGACGGCCCCCAAGTAGAAGTTTCTTTTTCCCACGCGCAAGGCATGCAGAGAAAGGCCCCGCAGCACTTGACACTCGGTGTGTGGCTCGCTTACTCTACCTGCAGGCACCAGGCTCCTGTCCCAGGCGGGAAGGGGGAAGAGGGTGAAAAGCCACAGGTCACCAGCCCAGCCTGTCCTGAGACTGTCCCACGGCTCCGTGTCGTGGCCGGGACGGCGAGGGAGCCTGCCCCGCTCTGATGCTCTGCTCCATTGACCTGACTCTGGCCTCGTCCCCATCTGAGCTTCTCTGCCCTCCTGCCCCTAAGCAGCTGCACGTCCGGGTTCAGAGGGACAGAGGGAGTGCGGGAGGGACACGCGGTGAGCACCTTTGGTGCAGCATTTGCCGGGTCCCTGGGACTAGAGTTACGAGCATAGTTTGTGTTGTCCCAGGAGGGCTTTGTCCAGGGGCTGAGGAAGGCTGGGCCTCTGGTCATGGCTTATTGTGGATGCGGCACCTGGGGCGGCTCTGGGCTCTCTTCCCAAGGGTAAGCAGAGTGCCAGGTCCCCCTGAGCATCCCGCCCGGTGTGGGGCCACCAGGAATGTGGTGTGTCCAGCAGGGGGTGTCGGTATGTCCTGCACTTGCACCAAAAAATCATTGTTGCTTCTCTGAAGTTCGCACCTATGTGGGTGTCCTGTATTTTATTTGCCAAATCTGGCCCCCTAATCCTGTGGAAGGCACAGCCCCACCCCACAAAATTTCCCAGGGGTGGGGGCCCACCGACAGGGGAATCCTCAACAAATGCAAGTGGCAGTGTGGTTGGGGTTCAGCTTGGGGTCAGCGTCTCATTCTGGCTCGTCTCTCTCCAGGCTGCTCCCCTAGGAAGTGTGGCCGGGGGATCACCGACACGGTCATCACCAGGGACGAAGCCCAGCGGATTCGCAGGTACCTTCTGCCCTGCAGCCTCTTATTCTGTCCTGAACAGGCGAGAAAGTGGGGCTGGGGACAGGAATCAGACAGTTATTTCTGAAAAGGTGATTTAAAGACATTCATTTAGGGGCTCCTGGGTGGCTCAGCAGTTGAGCATCTGCCTTCGGCTCAGGGATCGAGTCCCACATCGGGCTCCCTGCAGGGAGCCTGCTTCTCCCTCTGCTTGTGTCTCTGCCTCTCTGTGTGTCTCTCATGAATAAATAAATAAAATCTTAACAAAAAATTAATTTAGAATTCCGTAAGAATTTCCCTGTGTGCTTCAGGGGCAAAAGTAGGCTTTTCCACTAGCTGTGACTCATGACAGGGTGAGCGGTCTTACTCAGATGCAGTCCACACTGGACTTTGTTGGGGTTTTAAAAACAAGATCTTAAAGCTTTGATTCTGCAACAAATTGTTCAGACAAAGAGCTGTTTAGACACATGTGCCGAGTGCGAAGCGTAGCAGCCACTGGCCCTCACGCTGCCTGTGTGCCCTCTGAGAGTCCCAGCAGGGACATACTCCCCCTGTTTCTAGATAACAGTGTGGGGCTTACCGGGCAGCAGTCAATGGAATCGGGGTTGATCGTCCCCAGGTCAGTTCCCCAGTTGCCATTTGTCTACTAAATGTGCTAGAAGCTCCTACGTCTTCAGAGGTGGGCCATCCTGTCACGCCTGGCACAGGCCTCCACGGCGCCTCCGCATCCCGAACTGATGATCGCAGAGGCATCCCCGCCAGCCTGTGATGACCAGGACAGGGACCTGGGGCAGTAGCTCAGCCCATGTGGGTGGGCACCAGCTCTCAGTGCTCAAGATGGAATTTAAGCCCAATTGTTTCTTTCTTCTTCTTCTTCTTCTTTTTTTAAGATTTTATTTATTTATTCATGAGAGACACAGAGAGAGAGAGAGGCAGAGAGACACAGGCAGAGGGAGAAGCAGGCTCCATGCAGGGACCTGACACGGGACTCGATCCTGGGACTCCAGGATCACACCCCGGGCCAAAGGCAGGCACCAAACCACTGAGCCACCCAGGGATCCCCAAGCCCAATTGTTTCTAAACAGTGTCATATTTAACAAGACAGTGAGCAAATATTGCCATTTACTCATTTAGCTTTGAAAATGAGTCCTTTGGTCTAAACATGTGTTTACATCATAAATATTAAACAGTCTGTTAAGATTGCTTAAATCACGCTGGTTGTTATTTGCCTGGACGTATCACAGACAGTTCTACTAACTAAGTCCTGACTTATAATGACCTCCCCACAGCATAGCCGAGAAGGGGCTCTCCCTGGGAGGATCCGACGGAGGGGTGAGTTCCTGCTTCAGTTTTCTTTCTACCCCTTTAGCATGCTCTCTGTCCAAGGGCGAGGAGGCACCAGGTACGTGGGGCCTTTGGGTGTCCCCTGGCCTCCCCCCACATTGCTAGTGTGGACAGGCCATATTCGGTGGGCACGAGAGTGTCTCCCCTCCTCACAGTGAGGCACAGCAGCCTGCTCCAGATCTCACCATGTTTCAGACAACCTGCTGGGGGCAGGCGGATCTGGTCGCGGACAGGGAGCTGACAGTAGGTGAGTTAGGAGCCCAGTGAGGAAGGTGGCAAGCCTGGAAGCGGGAGGGACTCCTGGGACACAGTGACAAACGTGCTCCCCAGCCTCCAGACTGGAGACCTCACAGGCGCGGTGTGCAGGGGGCCCAGGGTGGGGAGGCTTCCCTGGGGGATCTCATGAACTATGCCTCCACCCAGGGCCTGGAGACAGGACCTTATTTGGAAAAGGGGTCTTTGCAGATGCCATAAGTTCAGGGCCTGAAGATGAGATCATTTCTGGATTGGGGTGAGCCCTAAGTCCAATGGCAAGTGTCCTCCTGCGAGAGACAAAGAAAGAGATTTGAGGTAGAAGAAGAGAAGCCACAGGAAGCCAGAGGCAGAGGGGGAGAGATGCAGCCATAAGCCAGGGACTCCCAGAGCCACCAGAAGCTGGAAGACGTGAGAGGAATTCTCCTCTAGACCTTCAGAGGGAGCGTGGCCCTGACCATACCCTGGGATCTCTGGCTTCAGTAGCTATGAGAAGATAAATTCTGGTTAAAGTCCCCAGTTTGTGCAGTCAGTTACAGCAGCTGCTGGGAACTGAGGGCAAGGCAGCCTCCCGGGAGTTGCTCTGCCTCCTGGGCAGCCTCTGGGAGTCCTGTTCCTATGAGCCCCGCGCAGGAGCTTGCCTTCCCGTGTGGTGTCCTGAACATGGGTCTCCTCACCCAGCGTGTGAAGCTGTGGAGGATGCAGTCTTCTTTGCATTGTTTAGTGATTGCTGAATTATCCCCATTATGCAGACCCGAATCAGTCCACATGTTTGAAAGCCCTGGGAGGATTAGTTTATGGACTTTGCTAGAATTTCTAAGTATTTCTATGATTACCTGCATGACTTTATTTTATTTTGCAAAATTTTTCCCTGGAGTTCTGAAAATGAAGCTCTTCTTATTTTAGTTGGTGTGATTCAGGGGGAACATTTATTTTATTTTTTTTTTTTTTGGGGGGGGGAACATTTATTAAGAACCCACTTGTTCATGGACTCATCTCTTACTCTTTGTTGGGCATTCCCCTAGGAAGTTGTCTTGTAGTAAATTAACTGGATTTGATGCCTTTTAGTTCAGTTAACATTCATTAAACTCAAATTATGTTCAAACCCCTGGGCTGGTCACTGCGTCAAGGAAGAGAAATATAGTAGCTTCCTAGATAGCATAAAAGTGACCCGTGCTGATGACCACTTCTCCCAGACATGGGAAGGACATGGGGTAGGCAGGGTGCAGAACACTTTGATAGTCCTTTAGAAAAGCATGACCTGGGATCCCTGGGTGGCGCAGTGGTTTGGCGCCTGCCTTTGGCCCAGAGCGCGATCCTGGAGACCCGGGATCGAATCCCACGTCGGGCTCCCGGTGCATGGGGCCTGCTTCTCCCTCTGCCTGTGTCTCTGCCTCTCTCTCTCTCTCTCTGTGACTATCATGAATAAATAAATAAAATCTTAAAAAAAAAAAAAAAAAAAAAAAAAAAGAAAAGCATGACCTGGCAATCCGATTCCTAGGGGTTTACTCAAGAGAATAAAAGCATCTGTCCACACAAACTTGTCTGCCAGTGTCAGGGCAGCTTTATTTGTGATAGCCCCCAGCTGGAAACAACCCACGTGGTTGTGGCTCCCCAAACCACAGAGTGCTCCTCACTAACAAGATGGGGTGGATGTCTGTAGACACAACGGCATGAGTGAACCACAGAGTGGTTATGCTGAGTAGAAGGAGCCAAACCCAAAGAGAGTGCATCTCGCATGATTACATTCACGTCTAATTTTTAGAAAATGTGCATCGGTCTGTGACGGCAGGAAGCACATCACTGGTTGCCTGGGCAGGGAGGGGTGGGTGGAGAGAGGCAGGAGGCAGGATGGCAAAGGGGTGCAAGGACATTTGGGGATGTAGTTGCTATCTTGATGGTTCACGGGTGTGTGACATCAAAGATTATCAAATTGTGTAGCTCATGCATGCGTTACACCTCAACAGGGCCGCAGGAGGGAGGGTGGGCAGGGTGTGATTCAGCTGCAGGAGTTCACAGGTCTGTGGGCTGTTTTCAGACAATCAGTCTGGGGAGGAGAGAACCAGATCTGTCCTGTATCTACCCTGGGTCCACCTGCCTTGAAACCCAGCATCCCTCCCCTGACCCAGGGTGAGCGTAGGACGGATCTCCAGGCCCCTGCTACCCTTGTGCTCTGTGCACATCTTTTCCAGGCGTCCATCCTGGACTTGCACTCAGGAGCCCTATCTGTGGGGAAGCACTTTGTAAACCTGTACAGGTGAGAACCCAGAGGGGCTGCAGCCCTCACTGTGCCACGTGACCTCGTGCCCTTGTGCATTTCTTAGGGGGGACCTGGGAGGTGTGGCCCGTCCCCGGGGCAGGATCCTTGTTCACCAGCCACAGGGAATGGTCTCCTGCTATATCAGGGGCTTCTCAGGGTTTTCTTAGGAAAGCAGGACCCGCCTGAGGCCGAGGGACAGCTAGAGGACGAGGGGGTTGGGGGGCAGGCCTGGCTCCTGGGATGGACCTGGATCCTCCCGAGGCCAGAGACGCAGGTTCTCCCCACCTGGATGCGCATCGCTCTCACGGCTCTCCCTTTCATCAGTGGTGGTCACTGTAGAAACAGAGGCGCCCAGCAGGAAACACCGAATCTAAAGGAAATAAGGAAACACTCACGTGTTATGATAAAGCGCTGACAACAGACGTCCAATGAAATGTTTCATTTGTTAACAGCATATTTTTTCACAGATACTTTGGAGATAAGATACAAACCGTCTTCTCAGAAGAGGACTTCCGGTTGTATCGGTGAGGCGGGAAGCAGTGATGAGGTCAGACGTGGAGGCAGGTGTCGGGGCGAGGGGGGAGGGAGGGTCAGCCAGGGGTGGAACCCAAGAGCGCCCCGCCCGCCCCGCCTCGCCCCCAGGCCACACCCACCCTCGCCAGCCCCGCCCACCCGCCCTCGCCTGCCCCGCCCCCAGGCCCCCACCAGCCCTCTCCAGCCCAGCCCACCCTCCTCACCACGCCGGCCAGCCACGCCCACCCAACCCTGGCCCTTCAAAGACCACCTTCTGCTTCACCCACCTACCACCACACCCACCAGGCATGTCCACCCCAGCTGATGGCTTGCCCTGCCCTGGCCCATGCAGGGTGCTGCGCATCCGCCAAGGCTGTGACACAGCCCTGGTTTGTCCTGGGCAAACAGGACATGAGACAGAGGGTCTCGTGACAGCTGAAACTATACCCTGTCAGAGTTCGGGCAGGTGGACACGGGGCTGGTACCTCGCTGTCCGTGGGCACAGGGAGCCCATAAGCAGAAATACTGAGGGGAGGGGGTTGCCTGGATCTGCCTGTCTCGGCTCCATGGATGGTTTTTCTTCCTTCCTTGGTGCTCTGTGCAGTCAGGGCGGATTCACAGAAGGTACTAAAACAGCTGTGGGTACACTACCTGCCTTGGTAGCTGCAGGTCCAGCCAGGCCATCGAGCCCACACGGCCTGGGGAAGGAGCAGGCCAGCGGAGGCCATGTGCACTCCCCGTCTGCCCCTCACACAGCTCACCGGTAGGAGGCCGAGCCAGCCTCAGGTGCTGCAAGATCTGCTGGACGAGCAGCCCAGGGTGCTGCAGGGGTCGTGCCCACTCACGGGCCCGCCACACGTGCCGGTGCCGGGTATCAGGCACAGCCCTCCTGCCCTGGCAGCTCCTCCACTGCCAAAAAACCTGGAGTGGCTTTTTTAATTAAAACGTTTAATTCTTAGATAACCCGGACTCCTATACTGTTCTAACAACACAGGGAGATCGCCTGTGCCCTTCACCCCGTTTCCCCAACCGTCACAGCTCGGTGTGAGCAGAGCAGGGCATCACTCCCAGGAGTTGGCTCCAGGGCTACCCGCCCTCCTGCTCAGAATGCCTGGTTCTACCTCATTTGTGTGAGTGTGTGTGATTCTGTTACCTGTGTCGGTCACATCGGGGCTGCCAGTCGTGGTACCAAGCGCCTCATCAGTGGGCGTCCTCCGCGTTGCCCTTCTGTCCCCTCGGCGCCAGAACCCACCCCCGACCAGCTACTCTAGCTGGTTGCTACTCTAGCCCCGTGGCCTGGAAACAGCCACGGCTTCCCCTTGGTGACGTCTCTAGGAAGACCGCTCCTGGTCCAGAGCAACACACAAATAGTAGCGACAGTGAGCGGGGCCCTTGACGCTGGCCACGCACTAGTGACCTCGGTCGGCCCTGAAGCCTGGGCCTAGAGCGAGGCAGGGTGTTGCAGCGCAACGGCCGGGCGCCTGGTGGGGCAGGAGCCTGCTCTGCAGTCCCCTGTGGCTGGTTTACCTTCCTTACTGCCTTTACTAAAGTTAAGGAAAAAGCGTGGGTCGGTATTTTAACGTTCATGACGTCAAGGTTTTATGAAACATAGAAACGATCACCGCAAATGAAGGGAAGACGCTGGGTTTGTGTCTCATTCGAGTGCAAACCCGCAGAGGGGAAGGGATGTCGGTCAAACTGTCGTCTGGTCATGCACGGAACCCAGGAAGAGTCACACATGAGGAACGGAGTTTGTGTTTCTGGAGTGAAAACCCAGTTGGCTGTTGCATGGAGAAGCACAAGTACTGTGCCCAGCACGTGGGCGCCGCAAAGAGGCTTGCCACAGAGGCACCGGCTGCCGGCGGCGTCAGCACGTCTGTTAGGTTCCATCAGGGCTTAGGGCTTAATAGTAGCTAGACTCTAACTACTAACTAACTGGTAGTTATCAGTGAAAAATGGAAGGGAACACTTAGTTTCACAGAATAAAACAATTACTAAAATAGTAATAACCGGAGCGCCCAGGTGGCTCAGTCGGTAAAGCGTCTGACTCTTGGTTTCGGCTCAGGTCATGATCTCAGGGTCATGGGATCGAGCCCTGCTTCGGTCTCTGTCAGTGGGGAGTCTGCTCAGGCGTCTCTCTCCCTCTGCCCCTCCTCCTGCTTGCACCGGCTCTCTCTTAAAAGATTAAAATCTTTAAAGATTAATAATCATAATCAATGGTTAAAACATCTCAAAGTACATCCTCACACAACGTTGTCAAGGAAACAGCAGTGTTTGGAAGGATGCCATTGGACTCTTCTCTAACCTTCTCTGTTCTGTGGTTAAAGTAGTTGAGCATCTCGAGACACAAGAGTATTGCCAGTACGAGATCCCACCGTGGTCTCGTTTATGGTCTGGGTTGTCACAGAACAAGAGCGAGGTGTGGGGACTCCCAAGGCCTTGACCTGGCCACCGTCAGAGGAGCTGCCCATGTCCCATGAACGGATTCTGATGATTCACACGACGTACCAAATGCTCCACTCATGTGTCCTGTGAGCTGCAGGGAAAACTGTCTGAGGTTGGCTTATGGCTGATGTTCAAGATAGATGTTCAGGGTAACACATTCACCAGGCCACACCTGGGGCGTCGCCGAGGCAGTCAGCACACGTGGGGAGCAGCGCTCCTGCCACACACGGCACGGGCTGTCCCGGGACCCCGAGTCACTGAGCCCGCCGTTCCTGGCGGTGCTGAAGGTAAAACCATCAGCTTGCTTCCCATCTTTCCTGGGCCGCCCTCTGTAGGTGGACGTGGGGGGCATGGGGATGTGCAGCAGGATGTGCAGAGCTGTCTTGGTGAAGCGTGGGCCCCACAGCGGTGGAGACAGACGGAGGCCCGCATGCCCCGGGCAGAGCGTGGGCTCCAGGAGAAGCAGCGGCACCTGTCAGGACACTCACGGCCTGTGCCATCCACAAGCTGTGTGGTCGGAGGACAAAGTGGGAGAAGGTCACGAGCTTCTGCATTCTTTGAGGTTGTTGAACTGGGACATTTGGCTAAACGGTGTTTGCAAAGCATTGCGCCCTGAAGGTGAACAGAGATGATGAAGGAAACGGAGCCCATGAAACAAGTGACATTAGTGACATTCTCCTAAATGGTTTTTCTGACTGGCTGATGAGAGCTCCTGAGCGCCCCGTGTCCCCACCTCGCTGGAGGGCTAGAGCATCCCCACGAACACCAGGGTGGTAGAGTAGTAGTAGGTGGAGTAGCACCCTGAAATGGGTCCTGGGAAGGGCCCAGTGCTTCCCCCCCGGGGGGGGGGCCTGCCTAATATTGGAATGATTTATGTCCCATGGTGCTGGAGCCGCCTCGTTTGTGGTCCTAGACATGGTTCACTGTATGTTCCATACGTGTGTGCATAGTTCATGGGTAGGCCTACGTGTGAGCGTACGCGTGGGCGTGTGTGGTGTCTCGCAAGCATGTTTTGTGCATGTGAGGAATGTGTGCATGTCCGTGGGGCGTACGTAGGCAGGTCCACGTGTGTGCATGTGTATAGGGCTGTAGGTAGGCAGGTGATGTGTCCACCTGACGGGTGGGTCAGCCTGTCTCGCATTGCTGCCCTGCGCCCTGGCCTCTCGGAGGTCAGCGGTGGTCCAGGGCAGGGTGGTGCCCCCACCACGGATGCCGACAGGACTGTGCCCCAAAGCCCCTCACCACACAGCTGCATGTATACGGCCCATAGCGGGCGGCAGCCCCAGCCCCTGACCATGCTCGGTGTGGCTCTCAGGCCCTCCACCAGGAGTCGTGTGTCCTGTGCAGAGGGCCGCTCACCCCCACTGCTGCTTCCACTTCCGTGTGTCCCCCCGGACAGCGTGGCCATTCCTGCAAGGAGCGGGTCCTCGGTGCCTGGCCTAGCACAGGGCTCCCTTGATGTGGGGGGTTGCCGTGAGAGTGTCCGTCTTACCGCCCCCCCCCCCCGCCCCGCAGTCCATGTCTGGTCGAGTGGCACTGCATGGCTCTGTGGGACCCATGGAGAATTCTCTGCGGCCCCGCGGCTCCTGGGTGACGCGTGTGTCCTCCCCACAGGGACGTGCGGCAGAAGGTCCAGCTCACAATTGCCCAGGCTTTCGGCATCAGTGCATCTTCACTGTACCTGACCAAGCCCACGTTCTTCTCACGCATCAACAGCACCGAAGCCCGGACGGCTCACGATGAGTATTGGCACGCACATGTGGACAAGGTGAGCAGCCCCGGGGCTGGTTGGCGCCGCCCGAGCTGGCTCAGCCTGGGTTTCTGAGTGTCCACCTGTGGCGTTCCATTGTTGGGGTTTTAGACATCTTCGTCTCTGATGTGGGGACTGTGCCCTTGTGTTTTAGGGGAACACCCTAAAGCCCGGGGACCCTGGGGGTATAGTCAAGGCAGTAAACCCTGCCCCCACGTGTGGTAAAATGCACGGTAAGAACAGATGGGCACGTGGCACCTCCCCTGGGGCCTTGAGCTGTCGCCCCCACGGCTGCAGGGGGCCTCCCCCGGCCTGCCTTCCGCCCACTTCCCACCTCTTCACGGGAAGGTCTTGACCACACAGGATCTTCTGGATCTCCCATGCTGGATCTCCTGTTGTTCTGTAGACACAGCCCCAGCTAATTAATGATCTTGACCCACTGAATTAGAGCCCATCCCCCCTGGTTCTCAGTGTGCTGCCAGGGGATACCTGAGGGTGGCAAGAGGGCAGCCCAGGTGACCTATGACCCTCCCTAGGGCCCTCCCTCACATCCCTTGATGCCAGAACGAAAGAAGCAAGTGAAAAATACCCAGAAAGCTTGGGATGAGTGATGAGGGCAGGTGGGGACACATGCTTGCAAATGGCGCTTCAGCTCTGAATCCTGCCGGATACGCGGCCGTGGTTTAACCCAAGGACCCCGGTGTGGAATCAGTTCCAGCCAGCTTCAGTGCAAGTGGCATCTGCGGCCAGGGGCTCCCAGCGGGAAGAGACGTCAGGAGCGTCGGCAGCCCCAGGCTCTCCAGCACGATGCCTAGAGCCGGGAGGCCACAGGGTCTGCAAGAGCCAGGGTCGCCTGGGGGCCTGCGGGGCAGCCACGGGCTGCTCACGTGTGGACATGGCAAAAGCAGTCCTCAGACATAGGAGAACTCTAGAACCTGGCGTCTGCCCTCACCCGCGCGGCTCCCGTCTCAGGAACGGAGACACCGCAGCAGAACTCGCGGGTCCCATGGCCTCCCTCCCAGGTCCCTGGTTTCCTGGCGAGTCCTGGGGGCGGGTGGGACAGGGTCAGGTTCCGGGACTCCCCTCCCACCGCACCTGGGCCGCTGTCATGTGGTGTGTGTGTGGTTTTGATGGACGTGAGGCTCGCTGCCGAAGCTTCACTGGAAGCGCTGCCCCAGGAGACTCACAGGCTTACGTCCCTCTGCCACTTGTTCAGTGACGGGATTCTGGACAAGGGGAGCCTGGGCTGGCATCTGGGGGATGCGCAGCTGAGCCCAGGTGCGTACGGGTCCAGCCTCATGGTGCACGGTCCCGAGTTTATGAGAAGGTGACGCTGTTTTCGGTCGCCATGGCAGCCTTGCTGGTCGCCCCACCGCCCATCAGGAGGTGACTGTTGTCATGGTGATGGGGTGTCGGTGGTTGCAGGGGGGAAGGCTTTGGAGCCTTGATCAAGTATGTCACATGAGCCTGGCCCGGGGCTTCCAGGCCACTCCCAGGATGCCTGCAGGTGTAGACATGTCAGACTGGCTGGCAGCCCGGTAGCTTAGAGGCAGGAGTCACGTGCTCCAGGGCCGGCGGGGTGATGGTTTGGACTGTAGTCCATGGACTCTTCCCTTTCTCTCTTACCCCAAACTTGCTAATGAACAGTTCATCAGCCTGGAAAATGTCATTAAGGAATTAACATCTGTCATTTGTTGTGCATCATTATCTTTGCACAAAAAAAAGATGCAGACTCAGTAATCCCCTTTATTAGCCAGATCCTGACTCGAGTGAGTGGGTCCTTGGAGACAACACCTCCCGTGCGTGTCGCAGGCAGTTAGCTCCTCCTCAGCAGCCTGAGGTTTTTAACCAAACCCTGCAAATGTCACACCGAAAACAACGTCTCCACGTGGTGCCCCTTGTCTGCTCTGGCTGCGAACAGGGCCTTGTATCCCTGACTTCAGGGCATCTGAGGAAACAAATGATAGCCGCCTCCTGTTACATCCCTTCGTCCAGGCTGGGGTTGGGGGCCGATTGTCAGAGGGTCCGTGCTCGGACCAGCTGCCGACCCAGACCTCGTCCCGCATCGCCTGCTTTGCGCTGCCGGAGCCGGCTTCCCGAAGAGCGTCTACACACACCGAAGGGCAGAAGCTTCAGGTCTCTGCCAGTGTGAGGTCCCTGGGGTCGTCCGGGTCAGAGACAGACAGAAGGGTGGGTGCCAGGGGGTGGGGTGAGTGTGTGGTGGGGACAGCTTCAGCGTTGGAAGATGCCGGCAGACTTCTGGAGACAGACGGGGAGATGGTCCCGACACCAGGACTGGGCTTCGTGCTCCCGGGCAGGACACGAGGGTGGTCAAAATGGCAAATTCACATGTGTATTTTACTACAGTTAAAAACAAAGGTTGGGGGGATCCCTGGGTGGCTCAGCGGTTTCGCGCCTGCCTTTGGCCCAGGGCGCGATCCTGGAGTCCCGGGATCGAGTCCCGCGTCGGGCTCCCGGCATGGAGCCTGCTTCTCCCTCTGCCTGTGTCTCTGCCTCTCTCTCTCTCTCTCTATGTCTATCATAAATAAATAAAAATAAATCTTTAAAAAAAAAAACAAAAAAAAACAAAAAACAAAAAACAAACAAACAAACAAAAAAAAACAAAAACAAAGGTTGGGGCAGCTCCAGTGGCTTAGTGGTTTAGCGCCGCCTTCAGCCTGGGGTGTGATCCTGGAGACCCAGGATCGAGTCCCGCGTCGGGCTCCCCGCAGAGAGCCTGCTTCTCCCTCTGCCTGTGTCTCTGCCTCTCTCTGTGTCTCTCATGAATAAATAAATAAAATCTTTAATAAATAAATTAAATAAAATAAAAACAAAGGTTGGACTAGCCCCACACGGAAGAAAGAGCAAAAGCACTTGTCGCCACACTGGTTCCTTGTGGATGCGGAAGACTGGACCTGCTGGTTAGCGAGTGGAATCGCCGCGGCGTGGGCTTGTCTGCGTGCGTCCTGCCAGGAGACGGCCTCCATGAGCTGTGTGCGAGTCCCAGGCAAAAATGCGTGACTGTGGGCTTCAGGGGGCCATCTGTGACGCCGCAGGGGCAGCAAGCAGCCCCGTTGAGAGGTGGACATGTGCCGTCTGCTGACCGTCCTGGGCCCATGAGCCCCGCCGGCCTCCAGACGGTGACCTGCCCCCTCACACTGTGCCCGCAGGTGACCTACGGCTCCTTCGACTACACGTCGCTGCTCTACCTGTCTGACTACCTGGACGACTTCAGCGGGGGCAGATTTGTGTTCATGGAGGAGGGGGCCAACAGGACGGTGGAGCCCAGAGCAGGTAGGAGCCCCCGGCGGCGGCCTCGCGACGCTGTTTGCCCGGATCCGTCTGCGGGTCCGCGGCCCCTAGGCCCCCTGCCCACAGCGCAGCGGCCTCTAGAGCCTGTCCTCCCTGCCCTGCGGCGCAGCCCTGCTCTCCCCCAGAGGGATGCAGCGGCTCCAGGGACGTAATCGTCCCGACCTGAGAATGTTGAGAACGGCACCGAGCACGGGGTGGTCCTGGGGCCCCCGGGTGGGTGCTCAGAGCCGCCCTGTGAGCACGTGCCGAGCAGGTGGCCACGCTCTGCTGGCAGCGCTTCTTCTGAGAACATCTTGACCTCACCTTTCCTCACAGATATTTTCACGGGCTGTGAAACTCGGGGTTGATAGAGTTTTCCTTTCTCATCATAAACATCATTGCTTTATTCGGAATCACTTTTTGCTGAGAGAGTTGCCGTCAGCGGGTCACTGCCTGTTTTCTCTGCTGCTTCCAAGATTTTCCCAAATCAATCTTTCATTTCACCCATTTGACTTGTCTTGGGCCTCAGTGTGGACTTCTTTGTATTTTCCCACTTGGAGTTTGCTGCACTCATTGGATTAAAAGCCAGCAGTGTTCCTCACGTCGGGTCATGACAAAAGTTTGGGTCATTTCCTCAAGTCCTCCTTTTCTGCCCCAATGTTCTTTGTCCCGAGGCTCTGGCAGTATGAACGGTGGGACCTTCGTGTGGTCCCAAGGCCTCTGCAGACCACAGGCGCCAGGGTCCCAGGATCGAGTCCCACGTCGGGCTCCCTGCATGGAGCCTGCTTCTCCCTCTGCCTGTGTCTCTGCCTCTCTCTCTCTCTCTCCTCTCTGTGTTTCTCATGAATAAATAAAATCTGGAAAAAAAAAAAAAAAGATCCTAGGCGTCCGGCCTGCGAGGCCACGGGCGGCGGGCCTGGGGCGGTCACATGGTGCCCTGGGTGGCGGCAGGGCCTCGATGCCCCCAAGTCCGGGCCTGCCCACCACAGAGGGGCCCTCACCCGGGCCTCGCCTGCTTGCCGCCGCTCCGAGGCGGTGGGCCCGCCGTGCTGTTGGCTGTGCGGTCACTTCTCTCCTCTGCCCCAGGTCGGGTGTCCTTCTTCACCTCGGGGTCGGAGAACCTGCACCGTGTGGAGAAGGTCCAGTGGGGCACCCGCTACGCCGTCACCATCGCCTTCACCTGCAACCCCGACCACGGCATCGCAGACCCGGTGTTCACGTAGCCCGGCCGCCGGCTCTGCCCACGGGGCAGCCACAGGATGGCACCCCTCCTGCCCTTTTGGCCCATTTCCTCCAACAAGGTGCCTTATGAATCCCCCCGACTGGTTTGCTGCCGCTTCAGTCATTTCTTCGTCCGTAAGCGAATTAGGGGGCCGGCCCCCCGCCTCCCAAGGCCCGGGGGCTTCAGCGCACACCAGCCGGGGCCACGTGTGCTCCTGCCCTGGACTGGAAATCCCCGTTTGTCGCCGGGGCGGCGCCGACTTTGGAATGTGGACTCTGCGCGGCGTGGAGGTCCCGTGCGTGGGCGGCTTTGGGCGGGGCCGCGGGCCACGTCGCTGACAGCAGCGTGGGGTCCCGCCTGACCCGGCATCCCCAACGCCACGCGGGTCACACCCCACGCAGGCCCTGCACGAGCCCGGCGAGCTCTGTGTGGGGAGGGGGGGACTGTACATATAAGGGGGGGCGGGCTGTATTTATAACGCGGGGAGCAAACGAGGAAGTGGGACAGACGCGCAGCGGTAGCAGACTGAGGCCGAGCAGCGGGCACCACCAGGCCGCGGGCAGTTGCCTCCCGGCGGCCTAGCCCTGGAGGCTCGGGGAGGAGGGGGCGTCCTCCATGGCACAGCCCATCCCTTTTGGGCTGATTGGCGCTGTAAATGCTAGTTTCCTACTTGATCTTGAGTCCAGGAGAAGCAGGTGTAGACAGCCAGCCCTGAGTCCCTGTTTCGGGGCCCCGCCTCTGCCCCCCACCCTCCTGCCCCCCTTGCTTGCTCAGAGCCCTGCTGAGGCCTCACGTCCAGGGCGGGCTGGCCTCGCCTCAGACAGGTTCAGGGGCTTGGAGCAAATAATCCCTCAGAGGGGACACCAGACCCCACGCCTGGATCGGGGCCCCTGAGACCCCAGCTGGTACCCCTCCCTCCCTGGCAGCTCAGGCACCCCTCCCTCGCAGCCCAACACTGGTGGGCACACTGCTCACTCCCCTAAAATCACCCCCAGGGCCGCCTCCCGGCTGCCAGGCGCCGACTGCCCAGCCTGGCACATAGGGGACGCACACTGTCCACCTCTGCTCCCCCACGGCCCCGGGCTTGAGGAGGCCGAGGGCAGACCCGGAGGTCCCCGCTGCAGTCAGGCCCAGGTTCGGGGCGGCCTCAGAGTTTCACGCTAACACCTGGGTTTGGGGGGAGACATGGGCTCTGGGCTTTCGGCCCAGCTGCGGGGCGTCTGGGGCCCCCCGGGGCAAAGGGCAGCTGAGGGGCAGGGGCTCCTGGCTCAGCCCCCGCCTGGAACCCCCGCGTCCGGGTTTCCCCGCTGTGAACAGGAATAAGCACGTAATGAAAGAGGGCCCAGTGGTGCGCTGGCCGAGGAGGCCACGGGGACCAGGGGCACACGCGTGGAAGGAGGGCAGGGAGGGGCTGGACCCCAGGCCACAGACCGCCGACCCCACTCAGCATCCAGCCCTGGGTTTCTGCAGCAGGGGCGGGCGGGGGGTGGACAGGTCGGAGCTGCCAGCCTACGGGCCTGCCCCGGGCAGCTCGGGGGACAGCCGATCCTGGGAGAACTGGCCCCTCGCCCCGCGTGGGGTGGGCCCTCGGCCAGCCTGGAAGGAGCAAGTCTGGGGCGCTGGCTGCTGGCAGCCTCGCTCCCTGCCGGCGCGTCATCTGTCTGGAATTCCAATGGAAAAATCTGCCCTGGCGCTGGGGCTCTTGGATTCCTGGTTTGGTGGTTAGTGGGTGTTTGGGGGCCCAGGCTGGACTCTGGCCCCCCGTCCCCCTTGCACGGGGACGTGGGCGCCCACCTCTGCTGGCTGAGTCCCCTCCTTTCTCATGCCTGGCTGGCGGTTGAGGAATGTAGCCCCACAGCTGGGGACGAGCCCTGGGCGCTTTCTTCCGGGGATGAGGGAGCCCCAGAGTCCTGTCCCCCAAGGCTGGCCCTTCAGGGGATCGGGATCAGGAAGCCCAGCCAGCTGAGTGTGTGCAGGTGTGGAAGGAGGTGAGTTCAGGCTGCCCTCCTGGACAGGGCCACGCATTGCCCCACAGGCGCTGTGCTGCCACCCACACGAATGCCAACACTCCCCATCCCACCGAGGTGTGCATGGGGAGCACAGTCTCCCCAGCAGGTGAACAGTGGTGTCTACTGCTTCAGGTGCAGCTCCCTTCCCAAAGAACGGGTTCCTGCAAAGACAAGGAGTGTGGGGAACGCAAGTGTGGGTTTCTCGTTGATAAATGACCTCCAAAGTGCAGCTGTCCCGGTGTGCCACGGAGTCCCTGGGCCTGAGCCCCCTGCAGGCAACCCTCTGGGGGGTGGGGGCCCCTAAAACAGCCCCACCAGGGCGGTGATCCGTGATGGGGGGCTGGTCCCTCCAAGCCGGAGCCGCCTGGAGCCTGGAGCAGGAACAGGCCCGCGTCCCTGGTAAACCCATCATCCCACGGCTCCCGGCCCACCGCCAGCCCGCCGCCAGCCCGCCACCAGGGAGTGAGACCTCTGCTGGGCTCTGAACCGTCCCCACCGTCCCACAGCCCCTCCACCGCCTCCCGGAGTACAGAGGACAAAGGAAATGAGGACAGGCAGCGGTCCCCGTCAAGAACACACTTCATTCACTCATTCATTCCCCACTATCCTATTGGGCCCCACAGCCTGTCCCAGGAACTAGGTAGGGTGAGGGGGTGGGGGCTGGGCGTCCAGGAGCGTGACACCCTGTAGGCCACGTGCCTGGAGGCCTGGCATCGCCCGGTCCCAGCTGCTCCCTGTCCCGGTGGCTCCGCTGCCCAGGGTCTTCCAGAGGGGCTCATGCCCCACCTGCAAAGGCCTCCCCCGCCCTGGCCCCCCGCCCCGGCCCCCTGCCCTACCAGCCCCACAGACCGAAGTCTGAATTCATGGTATGTTCAATGGAAGGCAGCCCGTGCTTCACACAGCGATTTCAGTTGCCTTCTGGGAAAAGAAATCCGTTGCCCACATGCGCCCCAAATGCCATCCACTCCAGGGGGACACAGACACAGGACCCCTCGCACCTGCTGTTCCACGCCTGCGTGTATGCAGCGAAATGGGCGCAGAGACCCCCACGCCAGTGCTCCTAGTTGCTTTGTGGATGATGAGCCAACACAGGGCCCACAAGCCATCAGTGGGTAATGGGGGGCAGTGCAGCCACCAGCTCCCCAGTGACAGGAACGAAGTAGCGATGACCATAGCCCGGAAACCTGGAAAGCACACAGACGACCAGCCGGCGGCCAGACCCCGCTGGTAAGTCCTGAGAGCAGCAAAACCTGTCAAGGCAAGTGGCGAGGACATGGCTTCTGGGGCCCTGTGAGGAGGGTCTGCGCAGTTCTGGGGGGCAGGGCCCCATCGGGAGGGGGGACGGGGGTTCTGGGTTCTAAGTCACGCTTACAAAAGCCTTCCAATTCCTTATACTGGAAATATATTCTAGCATATTCTAGGGAGGGGCACCCGGACGCTTCCATCCATTGAGCATCCCACTCTTGGTCTCACCATCCTGAGTTTCCAGCCCTGTTGGGCTCTGTGCTGGGCATGGAGCTTGCTTAAGAAACAAAAAAATAGATTCATTGTTTTTTTTTTTTTAAGATTTTATTTATTTATTCATGATAGTCACAGAGAGAGAGAGAGAGAGGCAGAGACACAGGCAGAGGGAGAAGCACGCTCCATGCACCGGGAGCCTGATGTGGGATTCGATCCCGGGTCTCCAGGATCGCGCCCTGGGCCAAAGGCAGGCGCCAAACCGCTGCGCCACCCAGGGATCCCTGTTTCTTCTTGTTTTAATGATGTTATGACTCACAGCTGCCATAGAATCCATCTGGATTTTACTTTGCCTGGACGCAGCCCACGGTCCTCCTGCTGGAACTTAACCTCCCTCCTGTGCTGGACACCTCGCTTTCTGGGGGACCCCGGACTCTGGGCTGTTCCATTTCTGAGCCTGGGCCACCCTGTGTGAGCGGTCAAGACCTCGGGGGACAGTCTCATGCCTCGGAGGAAACCCCCTGGCTGTGGTCATCACTCCTCTACGTGAAGTGCAGAGGAGAGTCCTCCTATTGTCCCCAAACCCCGGGGCCCAGAGCACAGGCACCCTGAGCCCCCCACGAACAGAGACCCTCCTTTCCAGATGGGGTGGTGAGAGCAGGTGGGGTGGCTCAGCATGTCCAGAAGGAAAGTGAACATTGCAAACTGTCCTGGAAGCTTCTAGAGACCCAGGAGCAGCCCAGAGCACCTGCATGGATGGCCTGGCCTTCGTGTTCTTCCTCCTGTGCAGATCAGTGTGGAGTGGACAGCATTTAAACAGCTAGGGAGCTTGTCATCACCCTGGGTGCCCCTTAGCCGTCCTGTGCCCATCAGCCTGTGTCCAGATCCCCCATCTCCACTGCTGACCCTGCTGCTCTGGAGGCTGGGGCTGGACCCACACGGAGGGTCCGCTGGGTTCCCGGCAGCCAGTGCTGTGGCCTCAGAGCACCTGCTGCTCCCATCCCCTCCCCCTCCTCCCTGCTCTCCCTTTCTGTCCAGGGAGGAGGTCACCCCTGAGGCTCCCGTGACCAGAAGCCTTGTCTCTAGATCAAATTTCCCCAGAAAAGGGGAACATACCACATTTCAACTGACAATTGCCAACCTTCCCCCACCTGAAAGGGCATGGTCCCCTGTGTCCCCAGAGCCCAGGCAAGGAGCCAGCAGATGGACCCTAGAGCCTGCGGAGGCAGGCCTGGCCTGGGTCCCTGAGTCCCCAACCAAAGCCCTGTGACCTTGGGCTCCAGAAAACATGAGGGGGTCACAGAGAAGGCCCTCCCTCCCTGGGAACTGTTGAACGGCCTCCTGGCCCGATCTGAGGCACACTAGGCCCATGGACGTGCCTGGCCAGAGTCTGTCCTGGGTCAGGGGACAGGGGAACTGGCCCGTCCAGTTGATCCACGGGGATGAGGGCCACGGCGGCGCCGTCCGCCTCCCGAGGGCCCTGCAGGCCCCTTCCCACCCACGCCCCTGGGCTCCCTGTGCTCAGAAGCCAAGGCGCCATGGCCCGGGAGGGGAGGCTCCAGCCGCGGCCACCCAGCCCTCCCTGAGCAGCCCCGTCCTGACGCCAACCTCAGCTGGTGTGCACAAGGCCTGCCCCGCCTCACAGACACTTGCCTCTGAGAGGCTGTCAAGGTCACGAGCGGCCAGTGCACCAGAGCAGCTGCTCTTTTATTATGAAACAGCGCGTGCCCAGGGGGAGCACGTGCGGGGAGGCTGCGGGGTCGGGAGACCTCTGGCTCTGCAGGGGACATGTGCACGAGTGTCCAGAGCAGCTCTGCCCGGTTCGGGAAGAGGCGGCCACAGCTCACAGCCTGTGACCCATGGGCACATCCGCAGTCGGGTGGCCCCACAATGAGGACTCCGCTGTAAGTAGGAACAGGGTGCTGACCCCAGTACAACGTGGGTGAGTGGACCTCTGTGGCCCACTGACTCCTCACGGGGTGGCCTTGTCCACTCGGCTGAAAGCCTTAGAGCGAAACATGGCGGTTTCCCAGGAAAGCAGGGCTTCCACCCCCGAGGCTGCAGCGCGAACGCCCCAGCCTCCAGCCTGGGCTCCCTGATTGCACAGTCAGTCCTGAAAAGAAATCCCGTGTCCTCGGTGGCCTATCGGTTTGGCTTCCCTGGGGCACCCCGGCTGGCGGCTGGGTTGGTGATGGTTGCACCGCCCTGTGAACTGACAGGTGGGTGCCCGTGTCCCTGAGCAAGGACGGCCCTGAGGGCTTGGAGCTCAGTTCTGGCCCCTGCACATTCCAGCTGGGCGACCCCTCTCCCTGGGACTCCCCCCTCACACCCGGGACCCCCCCACCCTCCGGCTGGGCGACCCCTTGCCCTGGGACACCCCCCACCCACAGCCCGCCCGCTCTGGTCCAGGCCCTTCGAGCCCCCTCCAGCTCCTGCCCCAGCTCAGCCCTCCTGGAACCCTCAGCGGCCTCAGGGCCCTGGGGGGTGGCGGGGGGCTGCAGGCAGGGGTCCTCTTGTAGGAACCAGCCTGGCCTCGGAGCAGGCAGGGCAGCCTGGGGGGGCCCAGAAGCCCGACTGTGTCCCACAGGTCATGGGTCTTGGGCCAGACGAGGCCTCCATGGATCTCCCGGCCTCCACGGAGGGGCCCTGGGGCGAGGCTGTGAGCGGGGCCAGGGAAGGGGGGCTGCACCCGCATGGGGCTGACTGTGCCCTACAGGAGCCCCCACGATGTGTGAGAAGAGGGAGTCTGTGTGCACCCCGGGCCTAACAGCTCCGACTCTGAAGCACAGGGGAGGGGGTCTGCCAGGGAGGGGCGGGGTGCAGTGGGGGGATGGGGGAGGAGGGAGGGGTGGGCCAGGGCGGGTCACCTGGGACTGGGGCAGGATGACGATGACGCCGCAGGTGGGGCCTGTCGGGGAGGCAGTGGGGGCGCCTCCGCAAAGCAGGGATTTCCTTTCTGACCAGCCGTGAGCCTGCGGGCAGGAGGCCCAGAGACGCAGCCTGGGGCTCTCCCTCCCCGGCCCTGCAGCGTCGGCCCCCCCCCATCCCCTCAGGGGGGGGTCCCTCCCCCCCCACCCCCTCACCCCCTCCCACCTCCGCTGAGCCTGCCCTGCTGAGCTTGCCTGCTGCCCGAGGTCCTCAGGGTGTGGGCGGTGAGGCTGCCGGAGCGGGCCTGGCCCGGGGCGCTGGGACCTGCAGCCACGCACAGACAGGCGTCCCCACCCGGCTGGGCCGAGGCAAGGCGGGTCCACGCGGCCCGGGTCCGCAGGTTGTGTTTCCATCTGGCCCAGGTGCGCCCGTGGGAAGGCACATCCTCCTCCGCTTGGCCCTGTGGGGGGACTCGCGGGTCCTGGCTCGGCCGCCCTGCGCCCTGGGGCTGTGGCCCCTGAAACTTGCTGCCCTGCACCTACCTGAGCCTCCACCCGGCCCGGCCCGAGGCTGTGCCCTGCCTCCCACGGGGAGTCGGGCTCCCCCAGACACCCCTGCTGCTGCCCTCACCTTGGCAAAGTAACTCCCTGGAGCTTCTGGGTGGCTCGGGTGGTTGGGCGTCTGACTCACCCTCTCACCTCAGGTCTCGGTTTCAGGGTCGTGGGTTCAAGCCCATGTTGGGCTCCGTGCTGGGCGTGGACGCTCCTTAGAAAAAAACTTTAAAATTTCAGAGAGCCTGGGTGGCTCCCCCGGTGAAGAGTCTGCCTCCAGCTCAGGTCAGTCCCGGATCGAGTCCGGCCTCAGGCTCCCTGCTCAGCGGGAAGTCTGCTTCTCCTCCTCCCTCTGACCCTCCCCTGCTTGTGCTCTCCCTCTCAAATAAAATCTTTAAAAAAAAAAAAAAAGGGGGACGGGCAGCTCTGGTGGCTTAGTGCCGCCTTGGGCCCAGGGCGTGATCCTGGGGACCTGATCCTGGGGACCTGAGATAAAGTCCCATGTCGGGCTCCCTGTATGGAGCCTGCTTCTCCCTCTGCCTCTCTCTCTGTCTCTCATGAATAAATAAATAAAATATTAAAAAAAAAAAAAAGGGACGCCTGGGTGGCTCAGTGGTTGAGCATCTGCCTTCCACTGAGGGCGTGACCTCGGAGTCCGAGGATCAAGTTCCACATCAGGCTCCCCATAGGGAGCCTACTTCTCCCTCAGCCTCTCTCTGTGTCTCTTATGAATAAATAAAAACTTTAAAAAAATCTCTTTTAATTTAAAAATATTTTAAAAATGTAACTTCCTTAGTATCACTCCAAGATATGGTGCAAAAAACATTCTCACATGCAGATGAACAGGGGCTCCAGGGACACTTTGGGAGGTGAGTTCTGGTCTCCAAAGCTGGGGGCTTTTTAGCACATCCTAAAATCAGGATGTGGGAAGCAGAGACCCCGGGTGTTGGTCAAGGTACACACTTCAGGCCATTCCCTTCCAAAAGCGTTTGGGGTCTTAAGTGGGACCGACAGCTCCAGACCCCACATTTAGGGGCCACTGGCAGGGGCAGCAGCTCTCTACGGGCCCACGCGTTAGGATCCTGGTGGGGCCTGGATGGTTCTCAGTCTGACTTGCAGCCGAGGCTGAGACCGGCCTAGGGGTGGGGGCCGGGCCTCAGTACAGAGTGCACAGGCTGGTGGGGCAGGGAGAGGCCTAAAACCCTTCTCCGGGGCTAAGGGCAGTCTGGTGGCCTCCGTGTTCCCAGGAGACATGAGACAAAGCCCTGTGCCATGAAGGGGTGTGATCTCAGCACCCCCAGTTCCTGCCCCACTGCACCATGGCCCAGTTGCCCCCTCTTCCCTGAGCAAGGTGGGGCTGGTCTTCCCCTATCTTGCTCACAAGGTTTCAGGCCCCACACCGTAGGGTCTGGTGCAGGCTGGATGGCACCTGCCCACCAGGTCAGGACAGTTGGACCAGCCTCCAAGGTTATTCGCGTCCTCCCAGCCACCCAATGCTCCTCCTCGTGCCTCCTCGTGCCCTTCCTCGTCTCCCCACCGCTTGGCTCGACATCCCATCCCCACTGCTGAGGCGGGACAGGGGCGCGCAGAGCTCAGGCTTTATTGTTCTAATGCTAATGCGCCCAGAACAGAAGAGCCATGCGGGAGCTGGGGAGGTCAGGAGCAGGGGCGGTTATGGGTGCCACAGCCAGGAGGGGAGCGTGCCGCCATGGGTGGCAGCAGGCATGCACATCTACTGCTGTGGGTGGTGAAGACTGTGTGTGCCGTGATCTTCAGGAGCTGGTTCTGGGCCTGAGCCTCCCACGGACCCTCCTCAAGGGCCCAGCTGTGGGGTTTCCGGGCTGCTGAGGCTGATGCTCCTTTTGATGCAGAAAGGAGAGCAGGGAAGTTTCTGGAAAAAGACTAAGTAACGGGGGGCTGATGGGCTAGGAGGGGCTCGAAGGGCAGCCTGCATTCTGGGACCCTTCACTGCGGGACTCCAGCCACCTCAGACCTCGGACCCCAGTGTCACGTGGGGCCCAGGCCCCTCAGGCACACAGCACTGTTGGGGCCGCCTGGGACGTGGCGGCGGTCTCCGTGGCCTGCTGGCCACTGGAGGACAGCGAGTGACCGGAGCCACGGTGGAAGCGGACACGGCACCGCGGGAAGTGGCCCGCGGGCACGGGCCCACGGGCGGCCCTGGCGCGCAGCGAGCGCTGGCGGTACTCGCGGTAGTTCTTGGTGAGCAGCGTGTAGAGGAAGGGGTTGACGCAGCTGTTGCCGTAGGTGAGGCAGGTGGTCAGGTAGTTGACGATGCGCGCCATGCGGGGCGTGAGCGGCTGGGCCCCCCGGTACTGGGCGAGGAGCTGCCACAGCCAGAAGGGCAGGAAGCAGGCCCAGAAGAGCAGCACGATGCCCAGGATGAGGTAGAGCACCCTGGGGTTGGGCAGCCGCCGCGTCTGAGCGAAGGAGGCCCGCTGGGACAGCCAGTAGGCCCGCGCCAGGCGCACGTACAGCAGCCCGATGACCACGCCGGGCCCCACGATGCTGGTCCCGAAGAGCAGCGTTAGGTAGGCACGGTGGGCACGCTGGCCCCAGACCGGCAGGCAGAGGCTCTTGTGGCCCCTGTGGACCAGCCGGATGGCCAGCATCATGGGCAGCGCCAGCAGCAGCGCCAGCAGCCACGTGCCCAGTGCTAGGACCTTGCGGTAGCCCTTGGAGCGCTGCGCCGTGTCCAGCGGCCTCAGCACCGCGGCGTAGCGCTCACTGCTCATGACGGTCAGCGTGAAGATGCTGGCGTGCATGGTCAGGAAGTCCAGGCTGAAGAGGACGCGGCAGCCCACATCGCCAAAGTGCCACTCCTTGGTGACATAGGTGGCCACAATGAAGGGGATGCTGAGCAGGTACAGGAGGTCAGCAAGCGCCAGGTTGATGACGTACACATACATGGAGGCCGAGGTGTGCAGGAAGCGGCACATGACCACCAGCGTGTACGTGTTGCCTGCCACGCCCACCACGCCCATGGCTGAGAGCACTGCGCCGATGGCACCGGTGGCCACCAGGTCCTCCAGGGAGCTGGGCTCCGCCGGGCTGGCCCATGAGCCATTGTGGGAGGCATCGGGGGCGCCCGACAGCTCGGGGATGGTGCTGCCCGTCGCAGCCAGCACGGGGAACCCGCTCGCTGGCTCGGGGCTCAGTGCCATCTGTGCCGCCTCACGCTGGGCTTGGTGCTGGGCGTGCTGCTCCTCTGGGTGGGGCGGTGGCATCTGCGGGCAACAGAAGAACATGCGCTTTAAAGATCAGCTCAGGGGGATCCCTGGGTGGCGCAGCGGTTTGGCGCCTGCCTTTGGCCCAGGGCACGATCCTGGAGATCCGGGATCGAATCCCACGTGGGGCTCCCGGTGCATGGAGCCTGCTTCTCCCTCTGCCTGTGTCTCTGCCTCTCTCTCTCACTGTGTGCCTATCATGAATAAATAAAAATTAAAAAAAAAAAAAAGTTAAAAAAAAATAAAGATCAGCTCAGGGACGCCCGGGGGCCTCAGCGGTGGGGCGTCTGCCTCCGGCTCAGGCTGTGACCCTGGGGTCCCGGGATCGAGTCCCACATCGGGCTCCCCGCATGGAGCCTGCTTCTTCCTGTACCTATGTCTCTGCCTCTGTCTGTGTCTCTCAAGAATAAATAAATAAAAATTTTAAAAGATTTTATTTATTTATTCATGAGAATATACAGAGAGGAGAGAGAGACAGGCAGAGACACAGGCAGAGGGGGAAGCAGGCTCCATGCTGGAGCCCGATGTGGGACTCAATCCCGGGTCCCCAGGATCATGCCCTGGACTGAAGGCAGCGCTAAACTGCTGAGCCACCCAGGCTGCACTAAAATATTTTTTAAAAAATAAAAAATAAAGATCAGCTCAGATACCCCCTCCCACACCCAAGAGGCTGTGTGAGGGCACAGTCCCAACTGGGCTGGGGGACCTGCAGAGGGCCATACTGACTCCAGCGTCCTTTCTCCCAATTATTTCTTCTGCATTTAAAAAAAAAAAAAAAGTGTGTGTGTGTGTGTGTGTGTGTTTTAAGATTTTATTTATTTATTCATAGAGACACAGAGAAAGAGAGGCAGAGACACAGGCAGAGGGAGAAACAGGCTCCATGCAGGGAGCCCGACGCGGGACTCAATCCCAGGCCTCCAGGATCACGCCCTGGGCTGAAGACGGTGCTAAACCGCTGAGCCACCTGGGCTGCCCAAATGTTTTGTTTAGATTGCAGAAGTAACATCCACCGATTTTTAAAGTTCAAATAGAAAAAAAACGAGTGGTGAAAAAGGGAAAGTGTTTGTAATCTCTCTCTGTTCACATGGGGACACGAGCCTTGGTCATGCCATACACAGAAATAATTTGAGGTGGACTGTGGATCTGCATATAATAGGTTAAATCAATCCATCAGTCAAGCTTCTGGAAGAAACATAGAATACCTGCAAGACCACAGACAGGCAAAGTTTTCTCACAAAAGAACAGGAAACGCTTGCCAAAAAGGTAAAGACCAATCAAACAGACTTTTTAAAATTAGGGACCTCACAAGGAGAGTAAAAATGTAAATCACGCCCCGGGAAAAGATTACTAGAGGACAAAGAACTAGTAACCAAAATAAAGGAAAGAGCTGTACATTAACACAGTCTAACCACTTGTGGGCGGGGAGATCTGGACAGACCTTCTCAAAAGAGGAGATCCGAAGGTCTGAGCGGCGCACCGAGAGCAGCTTGGATCCTTAGTCATCAGGGTCACTAAGGTGAAGACCACCGCTCCCTCGGTGGCGGCAGAGTCAGAAGGGCAGATGCCTGTGCCAGGCCCCCGCAGCGGCGGGTGGGAGTGTGACACCGAGCAGCCCCTTCTGTGTGTGACCGAAAGCAGCGTGGTGCCGGCCTTGGTGGAACAGCCCCCTTCCCCGCACATTCCCACTGGGACCCCAAGAGATCAAGTGCCATTGTCCCCAAAACAGCAGCCAGAAGGTTGACAAGCAGCCTAGTCCTGGTATCCGGGAGCTGGGACAACCCAAATGTCCGTAAATAGCCGCACGGATAAACACTGACGTCTCCACAAAGGTTGCAATGAGCAGAGGAGGGACGTGTCGCTTCAGTCCCTGACTTGGATGATCATGCAGACCAGCGACTGAGTGAGGAACCCCGAGGACACCGCCGGGTGGTCTCGGAGATGGGGATGCTGCTGGGTGGTGGGGCTGCCGCCCAGGCAGGACAGCAGCGCCAGGGGTCAGAGCAGGGCTTGGGGCACTGGGGAGCCCTCGGGAGGGGACCGAAGTGCGTCCTGACCTGAGTTGAGGTTCCTGGGCACGGACACCATACTTAGGGTCTGTGCTTCCTGGATGAAGATTATCCCCACAAGAAACGAAAAAAGCCCCCAAACGTGGGGTACCGAACCACGGAGGAGAGGCGCCTGTGTCCCCCCACCTCCCAGCGTCCAGGGACCGTGACGGTTTCGGGTTTTCTTGCTCTGCACGCCCAGTGTCTGTAGTAACAGGTCCCACCCTGCGGACCGACCCCGCGTGCAGAGGGGACCCGGCCCAGCCTCCGGTCAGGTGCCCGGCCAGGGGTCCCCTGGGGCTGCCGAGGGCTGTGGGCCTGGGGGGTGACCACCAGGGATGCGGAGCCCCGCGGAGTCCCCTGCCACCCGCGGCTTCCAAGGGGCCAGCGGGACGGCGCCGCGACACCCCAGCGCCCTGACACCTCGATGCCTGGACACCCCGATGCGCCAACGCCCTGTCACCCCAGGACACTCCCGCCCCAGCCCCGGCCGCCGCACTCGCCACGGCGCCGCGCTCACCGGACTCAGCGGCGTGGGGTCCACCCTGAGCCCCGGGTCGCCGTGCGGGTCCCCGAGCGCTGGGCGGGGCGGGGGGGCTCCTGGGTCGGCGGAGGGGCGCCCGCCGCGGTCCCGCCAGGAAGGCTGCGCTCCCGGCTCCCGGCTCCCGGCTCCCGGCTCCCCGCTCCCCGCTCCCCGCTCCCCGCTCCCCGGTCGCCGCCACCTGCCCGGCCGCCAGCTGAGAATGCGCGGGGCGGGTATTAATAACCCGGGGCAGAGGGGGCGCTGGAGGGGGCGGCGTGGGGGCGGGGGAAGGTGCTAGACAGCTGGGAGGTGTGGGGGGGCGGGGAGGTGGGGGCCGTGCTGGAGGGAGGGGCGGGGAGCGGGGGTCAGCGGGGGAGAAAGCGGGCCCTGGACGCCAGGCCTTGGGGCCGCGGGGTGCGGTCGGGGCGCGGGGAGCGCAGGACAGGTCGGGGCAGGAGAGTGGGAGCCCCGGGTGCTCCGTCGGGGCAGGACGAGGCTCCGTTTCCTGCCGTCGCCCCTGAGCGTCTCCCTCCGAGTCCGTGTGTGCGTGATGCGGGGGACAGTGGGGGCGACTGAGGGGCGAGGAGCCGGTGCCACTAATGACTCACACTGTGCAACCGTCACCATCTCCGGAAGTTTCTTCTCTTCCCAAACTGAAATCCTGTCCCTCAAATCTTCTCCACCCGCGCACCTCCTGTCTCTGAGGTGTCGCCCCCTGGGACCTCGGGCCCCCGCTGTCATACAGAACAGTGTCCTTCAGCTCCGGGCTTCTTTCCCTTTAGTGTAACGGCCTCAAGGTTCATCCGCCGTGTGGTTCGCGTCTGAATCGCCCTCCTTTTCACTGCCGAATAACATTCTCTCGTGTGTACGTGTGTACATGCCACGCTCCGTCCATCTGTGACCCTCCGGCTGTGCCACCTCTTGGAATGGGACTGTGTTTGGTTTAATGATTTCCTGCTCCTTCTATGGGTGCTATTCTTTCCTTTATCTCTGAAAAGTCCTAACCATCCTTATTGTCAGGTGTTTTCCAGATGGCTCCATCATTTTCAGGGAGCCTGGCCCCTCTGAGCAGCACTCCCCACTTCTCACTGACAGATGGAGACCCTTAACCCGCGGGTCTTGGTACAGGAGCATCTGTGTCACCCCACCGCATCTCTTGGCCAAGGGGACTCACAGACGCGTCTTATCTCACCTCCATGAGCAGGTGACTCAGTCTGATGGGCCTTGTCATGTTTGGCCTTATCTGCTGCCTTGGTCCATACATCCCCATAACCCCGGAACCCCTCGCATGTCTGGGTCACAGAAGGAAGCCTCCAGGAACACAGCCCTTGGCCAGCTGGTGGGCCTGAGGCCTGAGCCCTGCGCCCTGAGGCCCCACGGCCACAGACTGGGATGTACAAATGACCAAGGACAGTCATCACCAAGCACAGGTCGGCTCCCTGCCCTCCTCTGAGCACCTTTGGGCCCATCAGGACGTCCTGCAGAGCCACCTGCCGCACAGTCCATGGCCCTCTCTCCATTCGCACCATGAGGGAAGGGCAAGTGGGCATCCAGTGTGCATGCTGGGGACACCCTACAGACAGTGGGGAAGGGGCTGGGCTGTCCCCTTCCCCACTGATGTGTGTCCCCCCTGAGTGTGGGGGACAGGGATCAAGGGTGGGGAGAGGGAGGTAGGGAGAGGCCTGGAGATGCTGGTGGCCAGAGATGGCCCCTTGTAGGTGGGGGACACCGAGAACCTTCCTCTTCTACATGGTGACCCGACCTGGACCTGAGAGCACCTGGGCATGCACAGAGGGGGGCTCACTGCTCAGTCCAGAGCCGAGGGAGGGCGCGTGGGGCCAGGGCTCCTGCAGGAAACGGGAATTCAGGGGCTGCTTCCGTCCTCAGGGGTTGTGGGGACTCCACCCCTAGAACCTACTGTGTTCCGTGCAGAGTGACTCTGCCGCCTGTGATTCACTTGGTGGACCGTTAAATTATAAATTATAATTATAAAATCCCCACTTTCCACTAATGTGACTTCAATGTTTTGCTTTTGGGTTCATCATGTTTTGAAATAACAGTTTTCCTGTAAGAACTCACTTCCAGGGATCCCTGGGTGGCGCAGTGGTTTGGCGCCTGCCTTTGGCCCAGGGCGTGATCCTGGAGACCCAGGATCGAATCCCACATCGGGCTCCCGGTGCATGGAGCCTGCTTCTCCCTCTGCCTGTGTCTCTGCCTCTCTCTCTCTCTCTGTGACTATCATAAATAAATAAAAATTAAAAAAAAAAAAAAGAACTCACTTCCAATTGCATGACTAAACTGCATGGAAAACGAGGTTCCACGGACAGAAATCTGGTTTCGTGAGTCTCTTTACAGGTGTCCATCCAGCTGGGCCACAGACCTGTCAAAGAGGCACATTCTATCACGGCCCCTCCAATCCTGCGTGAGAAAGATAAAGGGGTGAGCAGGACCAGGGGATGGAGGAAGCGAGCCCCGACAGAGTCCAGGCCAAGGCTGCCTGAGGAGCCCCCCCTCGGGCAGAAACGGCTGCAGGCCCCCCCAAACTCAGTCAGGCCCATGGGCTCCAGGCACTGCCCGCAGCTAAGGGCACATGCCTGGGAGGAAGGTCCCAGCAGGGCCACCCCTCCCTGGCCGCCCTGCCACCTCCCCAGGACCCCTCTACAGAGGTGAGGGCCCCTGCATTTTCCTGGGAGACCCTTCCCCTGGTGCTACTGCTAACGTCATTCCTTGCTTTCCGTTTCAGAAGCTGCGGACTCCCCAGTCCTGGTTCCAAACAACTAAAATATACACAGGCCTCCAGCTGGGGGCCCCCCCCGTTAATCAGTGGAGAGCCTCCGGCATCCGCGCAGGCACGTATGGTGTGGAGTGCTCCCTTGGCAGAGTGTGCAAGCCCAGAAAGCTGAAGTGAGCGAGGCGGGAGATATTTCAAGAACACAAAACACTGTCTTTTCTCGGAAAGGCTCCTGCGGGCCCCTGGGGAAGGCCGGTGGGCCCGCCTCCTGGGGCTCCCCGTGGGGGAGGCTGTCCCAGTGGGACCGCTCGGGCTCGGTGACCCGTGGGAAAGGGTCTGATTCCAGGGCTGCGAAACCCCACGTTCTGAGTGAAGGGGCTGCTGACAGAGTCCCGAGGGCCGCTCCGCGGTCTGCAGAGGAGTCAGTGGGCAGGGAGGGTGGACCTGCGGCCCTCGGACGTCCCCCGCGGGCCCTCCCGCAAGGCCACTGTGCTCACCGAGTCCCGGGAGGGAGCACAACGCCCAACAGTGTCCAAGCCGACTGCTCCCTCTGTCCCTGGGAAGCGCGGCGGTCAGGAGCCCTGAAGCCCCATCCACAAATGAGCAGCGGGGCGGGGGTGGGGGGGGTGGGGGTGGGGGGCTCAGAGCTAACCAAGGGGGCTCTGCAGCAGCCAAACCTCAGGGGGTCTCTCCTGGGGACGTCCTTCACCATCACCTTCACCATCACCGGGAGCGCTGTGACCACGAGCATCATCACCACGAGCATCACCAGCACCTCCACCAGCAGCACCATGGCCACCATCAGTTTTACACTCTCAGTGTATGACACGCCTAGGTACCACCATCTAGATCAAGTGACAGCATTTTTAACATGTTTCAGAGTGTTGTATTAAGAAGCAGAATGGGGATCCCTGGGTGGCACAGCGGTTTGGCACCTGCCTTTGGCCCAGGGCGTGATCCTGGAGACCCGGGATCGAATCCCACATCAGGCTCCCGGTGCATGGAGCCTGCTTCTCCCTCTGCCTATGTCTCTGCCTCTCTCTCTCTCTCTGTATCTGTCATAAATAAATAAAATATTAAAAAAAAAAAAGAAGCAGAATGTCCCTAGTCCTCATTCCCATTCTCTTCCCTGCATAGAGGCGTCCCTGCCCCGACTTTTGGGCAACTCCCAAGCTTTTTTTTGACCTTGTATTTTCCATGTACAATTAATATTCACTGTAAAATCTTCGTAGGTGGGACTGTACTGTACCTAACCTTTTGCAGTTTTCTGTTTTCTCTCAATCTGAAAGCAGGAAACAGGAATTCAGGGGCAGGTGGCATCTGAACAATAAAAGTTCATCCACGCCTCTGAAAGGCTCGTGACATCCCACTGCAAACACCCCAGCTCACTTCCATTAACTGCCAGAACCAACTGCAGTGGTTTTACGCAGAATGGGATAATTCATTGCAGCTGTGTCGGGGATGGGGTTATTCTTCACACGTCCTCCGGGAAGAAAACACACAGTTATTTCTACTCTGGACCAATGTGCTGCAACTTTCACATTTGGTTTTTAAAATTTAAGGTGAAATTCACATAACGTAAAATTAACTATTGTGCAGTGGTCAGCTCTACCCAGTTCCAGAACATTACCATTGCCTCCAAGGAGACCCTACACTCATTAAGCAGTTACTTCCCACTCCCCCTTTCCCTCAGTCCCTGGCAACCACTTACCACCACTGTCTCTATGGAGTTGCCTGTTCCAGACATTTCACGCGAGTGGAATCCTACAACAGTGAGGCTTCCTTCACTGAGCGGCTGGTTTCAAAGTTCATCCACAGCATGGCACGTGTGGAAGCTTCACTCCCGTGTACGGCGAGTAATAACCTGCGCCGTATGGACGTGCCACATGTCACTTAGCTCTTCATCTGACCACGTGGATTGCGGACAGTGCTGTTACAGGCGTGTACCTGCAGGTTTTTAATTCATTTGGGTACATAATTCATATGGCAATTATATAGTTAACTTTTCGAGGATGTATTTTATCTTTTTTCATTTTCACCGTAATCTCATTCGTTGCTGTTTTCTCTATTTTCACACGAGAAGATCTGAGGAGCCATCTGCAGTCTTCCTGTATGGAGCTGGAGCTTCCACCTGGGCCCTCCTGCAGGACTGACTGCTCCTGGCCTGCAGTCCCTCGGCTCCCAGGCTGCAAAGAAGCCTGGTCATTGAGGAAAAAAAGGTTGCCTCAAACAAGAGTTTGCTGGAATAATGAATAAATGGACTGTTTAATCTGGAGGGATGGAGAAAGAAAGGGATGAAGGTGAGACCAGGCTGGGTTTGTTTGGGAGAGAAGTCAGGTACATTTTATTTAAAAAAAAAAAAAAAAAAAAGATTTTATTTATTCGAGAGAGTGGGAGAGGGAGAGTGGGAGATCACCAATGGGGGAGAGAGGGAGCAGGGAGCCCGACCCAGGGCTAGATTCCAGGACCCTGGGATCATGACCTGGGCCAAAGGCAGAGCTTCACCCACTGAGCCCCCAGGTGCCCCTGCAGGTGCAAAGTCTAAGCCAGACTCCACCTCACTAAATGCTGGGACTATTATCAGGAGGCGGAGAAGGGCAGTGTTTCGAACTGCTGCTGCATCAATGTGTTTTCTCAAGAAGCGTCAGAGTCTTCATGATTTAAGACCAGAACTACTTCTACAAGACACATGGGGTGAAGACTGCCCTCAAAGTTGATAGGATTGAACCTAATGCACAGTCATCCCCCTCCTCCCCGGTGTCTGTCCCTGAGAGGGAAATAGCCCATCCTTGGATCACTGGAAGGCTGTGTCAGCCAGAGACCCCACGGAGGACTAGAGAAACCTCCAGATCACTCATTTACAAGAAGGAAAACCTGCTGAGAGCATCTTCTCTGATCAGAGTATCTCCCCGCCCACAGCACCTGGCGCCCAGAAGTCCAGGGAGTGAGCAGCAACTGGGCCGGGGTCCCGGCCCCGCCGCTGATCCTGAATGTCAGCAGGCTTTACACGTGGCCTGCCTGCAAAGCTGTTTTTTAATGGGGACACAGATTTAGACTCATTAAAATCTGTGTTTGAGGGTCACTCATGATTGTTCACAACACGGCCCCTAGAGCGTGTGTTTGTTTATAAGCAACGTGATGAACACCGTGAAGCAGCTCAGCCCATGAGCCAAAACCCTGACTCACCTGCCCTGAGCTGCCCCCACTCTGTCTCCCGCTCCTACGAGATGTAAACCTGTCAAGGTGGCTCCTCTAATGCCCGAGGGGACCAGGCCACACAAGGACCAGCGGAGAGATGACAGCCCAGGCCCCACGCAACTCTGCTGCTGACCTTATCTAGTTCACAGCCAGCTCACAGAGCAGCAGGTACTCAGGGCCACGCTGCATACAAGAGGCACCATTTGAGACCAGGTCTCTCTGAGCAGAGCGGCCCCAGCACCGCTGGCAGGGCCCCGGGGAGCCCCAGACACCTGCTAGGTGGGGGAGCACCCCTGCTGCTCCGGGAGCCTGCGCCCACCCGAGACCACGTGCTGGGGCCTGAGGCAGTGGGTCCCAGCTCCGCAGCGTGGAGGGAGGGCCCTTCCCCCCGGTTCCGGTTCCCGGAACCTGGTCCCTTCCTGAGGCTGCTGACAGACCCTGAGGGATCCTCACGGATCCTGAGGGAAGCTGATGGGATCTGAGGGATCCTCACAAAACCTCAAGGAAGCCTACAGAACCTGAGGATTCCTGACAGAACCTAAGAGAAACTGACGGATCCTCACAGATCCTGAGGGAACCTGAGGGATCCTCACAGAACCTCAAGGAAGCTGACAGAACCTGAGGATTCCTGACCGAACCTGAGGCTGCTGACAGAACCTGAGGGGTCCTCACAGACCTGAGGGAAACTGATGGGATCTGAGGGACCTTGACAGAACCTCAAGGAAGCTGACAGAACCTGAGGTTCCTCACAGATCCTGAGAGAACCTGAGGGAACCTCACAGATCCTGAGAGAAACTGAGAGATTTCATGGAACCCGAAGGAAGGTGACAGACCCTGAGGGATCCTCACAGAATCTCAAGGAAGATGATAGAAACTGAGGGATCCTTACCGAAACTGAGGGAGGCTGACAGACCCTGAGGGAATCCTCACAGATCCCGAGAGAACCTGAGGGATCCTCATGGAACCTGAGGGAAGATGACAGAACCTAAGGGATCCTTACAGTCCTGAGGGAAATGTATGGCATCTGAGGGAAGCTGACGGGATCTGAGGGATCCTGACAGAACCTGAGGGAAACTGACAGAACCTGAGGAATCTGCACAGAACCTGAGGCGACCTGAGGGACCCTCACAGAACCTGAGGGAAGCTGACAGATCATTAGGGATCCTCACAGAACCACAAGGAAGCTGACAGAACCTGAGGATTCCTGAGAGAACATGAGGCGGCTGACAGACCCTGAGGGATCCTCACCGATCCTGAGGGAAGCTGACAGGATCTGAGGGATCCTGAGTGAACCTGAGGGAAGCTGACGGAACCTGTGGGACCCTCACAGAACCTGAGAGAACCTCAGGGATCCTTACTGATTCTGAGGGAAACTGATGGGATCTGAGGGATCCTCACAGAATCTCAAGGAAGCTGACAGACACTGAGGATTCCTGACAGAACCTGAGTAGACTGACAAAACCTGAGGGATCCTCACTGATCCTGAGGGAAGCTGACAAGATCTGAGGAATCCTGACCAAACCTGAAGGAAGCTGACAGAACCTGAGGCATCCTCACAGAACCTGAGAGACCCTGAGGGATCCTCACAGAACCTGAGGGATCCTCACAGAATCTGAGGGAAGATGACAGAACCTAAAGGATCCTTACAGTACTGAGGGAAATGGATGGTATCTGAGGGAAGCTGACGGTATCTGAGGGACCCTCACGGAACCTGAGGGAAGCTGACGGATCCTTAGAGATCCTCACAGAACCTCAAGGAAGCTGACAGAAACTGAAGATTGACAGAATCTGAGTGGACTGAAAAAACCTGAGGGATCCTCACTGATCCTGAAGGAAGCTGACAGGATCTGAGGATTCCTGACCAAACCTGAGGGAAGCTGACAGAACCTGAGGGATCCTCACAGAACCTGAGAGAGCCTGAGGGATCCTCACAGAACCTGACAGACCCTGAGGGATCCTCACAGAACCCGAGGGAAGCTGACAGAACCTGAGGGATCCTCACGGAATCTGAGGGACAATGACAGAACCTAAGGGATCCTTACAGTCCTGAGGGAAATGGATGGGATCTGAGGGAAGCTGACGGGATCTGAGGGACCCTCACGGAACCTGAGAGGACCTGAGGGATCCTCACAGAACCTGACAGAACCTGAGGGATCCTCACAGATCCTGACAGACCCTGAGAGATCCTCACAGAACCTGAGGGAAGCTGACAGAACCTGAGGGATCCTCACGGAATCTGAGGGAAGATGACAGAACCTAAGGGATCTTTACACTCCTGAGGGAAATAGATGGGATCTGAGGGAAACTGATGGGATCTGAGGGATTCTCACAGAACCTGAGAGAGCTGACAGAACCTGAGGGATCCTCACAGAACCTGAGAGAACATGAGGGATCCTCACGGAACCTGAGGGAAGATGACAGAACCTGAGAGATCCTTACAGACCTGAGGGAAACTGATGGTATCTGAGGGAAGCTGACGGGGTCTGAAGGATCCTCACGGAACCTGAGGGAAGCTGAGAGAAACTGAGGATTCCTGACAGAACCTGAGGGATCCTCACAGATCCTGAGGGAAGCTGACGGGATCTGAGGAATCCTGACAGAACCTGAGGGATCCTTACAGACCAGAGGGAAACTGATGGGATCTGAGGGCAGCTGACGGGATCTGAGGGATCCTCACCGAACCTGACGGAAGCTGACAGAGCCTGAGGCATCTTCACAGATACTGACAGAACCTGAGAGAAGCTGACAGAACTGAGGGAACCTGAGGGGAGCTCTCGGAACACCTGGTCTAGCTGACCCCTGCCCCAAGCCCATGATGGCCCCCCGGGCGCTTCAGCTCACCCCACCCCTCCCCGGCAGCCCGGGGCCCCCAGGCCCTCTGCTCAGCCCGAGGGGTGCTCACCCTGCCTGCAGACTCCCTCCTGGGGGCGCCCCCCCGAAAGGAAGGGAAGCAGCCCACCTGGCACTACCTTTCCCATGGAGCTCTGGGCTCATCTGCATGTGTCCCATGAGCCCGGCCCACCAGGCAGTGGAGCTGCTGAGTCACCCCCTCCCTCCCAGGAGAGCCCTGGGGCCAACGGGGGCAGGCCGCCCCTCTCCCCCCCAGCAGCACCCTCATGCCTTCCGCTGAGTTCCCTCGCTGCCCACGGGGGTGCTGGCCGCCCTTTCCGCCTGCAGGCCTCTGCGACTGTGCAGGGCGCGCCTCTGGCGCAGTGCTTTTGGCTTGGTGGGTGACGTGCTCCCGGGTCCTGACCTGGGCTTGAGGGGGGTCCCTTCCGTGGCCTCTTGATTCAAGGTCTTCACGGATTCCAGAAGCCGATCAAGTCTCACTTCTTTGCATTTAAATGTTTCTGCCTTTGGTGGCTTGTCACACTTTGTTTAAACTCCATAGATGGAGTCTAATGTGTCAGTCGGTCCTTGAGAAGGGGTCTTTTTGGCCCGTGGCCAGAGCATCTTCAGCTCCCCAAGACTGTAATGTGTTTCTTATATATTTTTACCTTATTCTTCCACTGTTTTGCTTGTTTCTTGTACTTCATCATTTTTTATTTAAACATATGTTCCGGGATCCCTGGGTGGCACAGCGGTTTGGCACCTGCCTTTGGCCCAGGGTATGATCCTGGAGACCCGGGATCGAATCCCACGTCGGGCTCCCTGCATGGAGCCTGCTTCTCCTTCTGCCTGTGTCTCTGCCTCTCTCTCTCTCTCTCTCTCTGTGACTATCATAAATAAATAAAAAATTTAAAAAAATATATGTTCCTTTTGTAAAAATATGTATAATACAAGAGTACAGATAGGTGGCTTTTTAAATAATTTACTAAACCAATCGGATTATTCGGCCCTTCCTTCCACACTTGTAACCTGTGCACCCAACTGCACCTGGCACGTCTGCCCCAGGACATCTGATGCGGGCCCCGAAGAGCAATTCCACAGCTGGGCCTGGACTGGGCCGCGCCCACAGGAGACACAAGCTGCTTCTGTCATTAGCTCACAGTGGAGTTCCTTGGGTCAGTGTTTCTCAAATTTTTCTGCAATTCAAATTTTCTAGGGCATTCAAAAAGTCCCGGTGTGCGTGTCACCATGTGGCAGACACCCGAGGTGACTCCCAGTCAGTCGTGCACTTCCTATGATTGAAGGCAGAAGCTGTGACTTGTTTCTTACCAAGCAAAGTGGCCAAGTCGGTGGATGTCATCCCTTGATTACATTATTTATGCAGATGCACATTGCTGATTTTATGGTCCGTATTTTATACAGTTACCTCATGATTTATATACGTGCACTACGTGTGCACTACGACACACTGATGTATGTCATGCACATGTCCATGAGGCATTGGGCGTGCCCCTGTCCGCACTCACACACCCACTCCCAGCTGACTCACCCTTGCTCCCCCTCTGCCCCTGGACGAGGGGGCACCCACGCTGTGTGCTGTGCTTACAGCTGGTAGCCTCTGGTCAGTGGCTGCAAAGGGGGGTGGCCACCCTCCCCCGGGGGGGGGTTGAGGACCTGCAGGGACACAATGTCCCCCTTTCTGGCTCCTCCCGGGGCCGGTGGGACATGGGCACAGGCTTCCCAACCTCCGTGCACCCGTCAGGATGCTCAAGTGAGTCATGAGAGGAATGATCTGGAACTTATGACAACTCGGGGCAGCCTAGACCTCAGCCCCTTCACAAATGCCGGTGGTAGCCCAGGGGCGAAGAGAGTGGTAAGTGGATGTGTGAGTCCGCCAGAGCAGAGGCATGACGCATTACAGGACGGCGGTGACCAGAGCCTCGGAGAGGTCACCCAGGCCCCGGCGAGCAGCAGGATAAGCTTGAAATTGCAAAACAGGCTGTGTGTTCTGGAATGAGGAGAAGGAGTGGAAGCTGGAAGGGGAGCAGCGCCTGATGGGGATCTCATTAGGATGTGGCCACGCCGCGGCCCGCCGCCCAGCCGTGGAAACACGTCCTCACCGAAGACCCGGTGCAGCATCGTCAGCCTCGGTTACGTGACAAGAGAAAAAGCAGGTTGTGAGTTTGTACACACAGTATTGCTTTGATTTTCTGAAAGAAAAAGTCTGTGGCCACGTATGCAAATGTTGGGTGTGATGCCTGCGTCCGGGCTCCTGTCCCGCATGCGCAGCAGGTGTCACGTGTCTGCGAGCCTACACAGAATGGGTGAGGACAGGTGCACCCGCGGCGGGGCCCGCCCCTGGTGGTAGCATCAGCAGTTACTGAACTTTCTTTATAGATTTCCACACTTGCTGAATTCTCTAGAATAGACAGGTGCTGCGGCCACCCCCTCGGAAGCAAGTGAAAGCCCCGGAGCACTCGGTGGGCAGCTGCGGGGTCTAAACCATCCTGCTCTTGGGGCCTGAGCCCAGCCCTGCCCCCAGGCCACCTCCCCGCCACCTGCGCCCAGAGCAGGCTGGGTGCCCGCCGCCTGGAGGCCCCCTGCAGGCCGGCACCTCCTGCCCGGCCTCTACTGCCCAAGCCCTTTGGGGGCTGACTCAGATGCCCTGGGGGTCCCCCTCCAGTTCTTTTACATCCAACCTCGTGGGCGTCTGAAGCTGCACCACAGCCAAGGCCGTCGCGTCCACTCAGCCCCCCACCGTCCCACTGCCGGGCTTACGTCCCGGCCGTGCAGGCTCGGAGCCCACGCCCTTGTGGCCGCCCGGAGAGCCACAGTCCCGGTGATTGTGCCCCCGAGGAGCGAGCGTTGCGTCCCCCCACCCCGATTCCCACATGAGGCTGCCTGGTGTGGGGTCCGCAGCCCAGCCGCCCAGCCGTGGCCACTCTCTGCCTGGGGCTCCCGAGCCCTTGGATGCTGTCCTGGGACACGGCCACCTCCACCCCGGGGGACGCCTCGGACTCGGGGTGTCCTGAGAACCCCCAGAGCCTCCCGGGCAGAAACACAATCATCTTGCATGAGCTTCCTGTAGCCACCACACAAATAACCACACACTGACAGGCTTAAAGCAGCACGCGCTGATTCTCTCGGGGTCCTGGACATCCGAAATCTGAATGGGTCTGCAGGGCGGCTTCTTTCTGGAAGCTCCAGGGGACAATCCCTTCTCTCGCCTTCCCCAGCTTCTGGAAGCGCTCGCAGCCCTTCCTCCATCCCCAGGCCAGCAGGGATCCTCTCTCTGTCCCTGTCCTCATACCTTCTCCCTCTGACTCCGCCCCCCCGCCCCCGCCCCCCTCTAGTAAGGACCCTCGAGGTGCCACGCAGCCCACTCGCAAGCAAGCTAACCCTCCCACCAAGATCCCTCACTTGGTCACCTCGGCAAAGTCTCTCCGGCCGTGGCGGTGACTTGCGCCCAGGTAGGGCGTCAGGACAGGGCCACCGCCCAGCAGCTACCCTCCCACTCCGTGTGCCTGGTGGCCTCTGTCCAGCTCTGGAATTCCCAGAAAGAGCCTCTTTTCTGTCCGCGCACCTGAGCAGCGTCCCAGCTGTCAGACTCCAACTCGCAGCGCCGTCTCAGGCCCTCGGCTCCGGAGGCCATGCCTGTGCCGCTAGCGCCAGCCCGGCAGGAGCGGGCAAGGGGACGAGGGCCTGGAGGCGAGGGCACAGCTCCTCAAACACCGTCGCGTAACAGCTGCGCGGAGGCCGGCGGTCAGAGAGGATCAACGCGACGGGGCTGCTCCGGCTACAGCGCAGGCCGCTCGGCCCCGAGCCCGGCCCCGAGCCAGCGCAGGCCTCTCAGCAGGCGTCTCAGCAGGCGTCTCAGCAGGCCTCCCAGGGCCCTGAGCCCAGCGCCGGGTCTGACCTTCCCAGGCTTTTTGAATTTCTGGATAGAAAAATAAAATTGGGGGAACGAGAGGGGTTGTCAACAGCTTACTTTTCCAACTAAGGCGACCTTCCATAAGGACGTTTTCTCACACTGGAGGCAAAAAGTCCATCCTGACAGAAGGATTTTTTTTTTTTTTTTTTTTTTTTTTTTTTATGATAGGCACACAGTGAGAGAGAGAGAGAGGCAGAGACACAGGCAGAGGGAGAAGCAGGCTCCATGCACTGGGAGCCTGACGTGGGATTCGATCCTGGGTCTCCAGGATCGCGCCCTGGGCCAAAGGCAGGCGCCAAACCGCTGCGCCACCCAGGGATCCCTGACAGAAGGATTTTAAACGGGTTAAACTTCACTTCTCGAAAAACTCTCTCCTACTCTTCCTCTCCGAGCAAGGCGGCCTCCTGGCCTCGAGTCGCTGGGGGACCTTCCAGATGACCACGACGCGGGTCGAAGACAAGAGCTCGCAAGCGCATTAGGAAGAACCTGCGAGAACTGAAACGGATGGTCTGGAGCCGCCGCACTCGGGGCCTGAGAGTCCGAGCAGCGGTCGCAGCGGAAGGCGCACCGGGCAAATCCGAAGATCCTCAGCAGCAGATTGGAGAGAAAGGAAGGAAACGACAGGATGGAGCTGGAGGACGTGTGGGCACCCTCGGGGCGGAGTCCTGCGAGGGGCGGCTGCACGTGAGCACCCCGCCGGCCGGTGGGAGCTGGGCAGCGGGGGCAGCGGGGGCAAGGGCGGCCGGCCATCCGCTCCGGCAGCGGCGCCGGGTGCACGTGTGGAAGGGAAGCAGCCGGATGGCAGGGCCCTTGCTCTGGACGAGGCCGTGTCCCCTCCAGGTGGGAGTCCAAGGCCCCCCCGCACCTGCTGACAACCTGCCACTCGGGGGGTGAGGCCCTCAGGGAGCACTCACTGGAGTCGGCTCCTCAGATCCTCGATGCACACTTGTCCTTCCCTCGTGCGGCAAACGGAGACCGGGCCGTGGACTGCGTGGCTGGCGGCTCTGAGGGACGTCCTGACCAGGGGATGGGGTGCCGGGAGGGCGACGAAGGGCAAGGAGGGCAGCCACGGCCCCGATCTTGGGCTGATGCACCATTTCTGTCGAGTCACACATGGGTGGTGACCACGGGCATCTCGGGAGACAGACATGGACACGGTTTCTGTCCCCAGAATGGCAGCCCTGTGTCCACAGCACGTTTGCTCCCCTGAAAGCCAGGAAGTTAGGCTCCCACGTAGGGGCTGCGAGGAGGCTTGGCCGCCCCCAGAGGGCGCGCGGGGCAGGGGCGAGCCTCGTGGGCCACAGCCTGTTGAGTCCGGAGTGGGCCTCGGGGCCTCTCTGCTCAGGGCTGCTCCCGGGGAACGTGTCCTAGAGCCGCGTCCTCAAGGAGCTAAGAAAGTCACGCAAGCTCAAGTGTTTCCTTCCTCTCCCGTTCTCTTTCTTTTTTTTAGATTTTATTTATGTATTTGATAGAGCTAGAGACCACGAGTCCCTCCGAGCAGGGAGCCCATTGCGGGGCTCGATCCCAGGACCCCGGGATCATGACCTGAGCCAAAGGCAGACGCTTGACCGACTGGGCCGCCCCCACCCCGTTCTCACTTTTTCACCCCCCACAGATTTCCCTTCAACAGCAGGGGAGCCAAGCGCTGACCCCAAAGGGAAGCAGCAGCTTCTCCCCACAAAGCAGCCGCGTCTCTAAGGGCTTCTTGGGAGGAAACGAGTGAACCAACTGCAGCCGCGCCCCAGGGGGACGGTCGGTGCACACCTGCCGAGCGGGCAGGCCGGGCCTGTGGGGGGGTCTCCAGCCCTTGGACGCCAGGCCCCCTCCTCCACCCGGCTGCGGCCCCGACCGCCTGGGCGGCCACGCGGGAGGCCCGTGGAGACGCGGCCGGCAGCAGCATTTAACCGCGTGTCACCTCGTTCCGGTGCCGCACAGAGCCTCGGCCGCTGGAGCCGTCCGGGCCCGGCCACCGGCGCCGCCTGCTGCGTCCCCCCTGCCCCGGCGCCGGCCGCATGTGCTCGCGCCCGCTACTCAGCAAAGTCACTGTGCAAAAGGGCCCGGGCTGCGCCCCCATGGCAGAGGCCGCGCCGCCCACGCTGAGGAGCCACCCGCACAGTGGGCGCCCCTGCGGCCTCCCCGCCTCGCGCTGCCCGGACCGCGGAGGGGACACCCGGCCGTTTCGGGACAACTGTCCTTCGCGGTCAGACCTCTAGGGAGGGCGGCGGGAGGCGAGGGCGCTGCGGCCTGACAGGAGGGCCTGGGTGGGAATCGGGCCGCAAGAGCAGCCTTCAGACAGGCCGGGAACAGAGGCAGCTACCTACTGGGTCTTTTCTCTTTTCTTTTTTTTAAGATTTTATTTATTCATGAGACACAGAGAGAGAGAGAGAGAGAGAGAGAGAGAGAGAGACATGGAGACCCAGGCAGAGGGAGAGGCAGGTCCCTGCGGGGAGCCCAACACGGGACTCGATCCCGGGACCCTGGAGTCATGCCCTGGGCCGAGGGAGACGCTCCCCCGCTGAGCCCCGGGCGCCCCGAACTATTTGGTTCTATAAACTCTGAACGATGAGATGACGCCACACACAGACGATTGCGTGTACACAGCATGTGCACCTGAGTCACCCCAGCACTCAAAGTGCAGTGTCCCCGTGTGCGCCGCTCAGGGAGATCGGGCTGTGGTGCTGCAGATCAGTGTGACCTGTCGTCTGCCCGGGGGACGGTGGATCTGAAAGTCATTTTACGGTGAACTCAGGACCCTTGCTCGTTTTCATGGCTCATTAGGCTCCTTTGGTGACAGAAATATTATCTGTCCCTGTCTTTGTGCCTTTCTGTTCTTTTTACAAACACAACTGTAACTATAGGGTGAGTCAGTAAAAAAAAATGGGAAATCGACAGGCAGGCAACTGTGAAGCACGTCTGACCTCCATGGGCCCGGGGTCCTTGCCGGCCGTGGCCCCCCTGCGGAGCCAGGGGCCTCCCTCGCGCTGCCGGGCTGGGCTGTTCTCTCTGGAGCCCCGGTAGTGAATCTGTGCAAGACGCGTGCAGACTGCTCTTCTCCTGTGGCATCCCCTGCGAGGGGGAAGGAAGGAGCAGTCCGTAGGAACTCCTGCAGCCGCGAGGAGCCGAGGCGCCCTTCCCTCGCAGCAGAGCGGCAGCCGCGGGCACGTTCCTTTAAACTCCGAGCACCCGGACTCTCCCAGCGCAGCCATCCTCTCAGTGCGACGACTACAGCCTTCAAGGAGGTTCACTTTGGGGGCCCCCGGGGGGCCCAGCAGTTGAGCGTCTGCCTTCGGCTCAGGGCGTGACCCCGGGGTCCTGGGATCGAGTCCTGCGTTGGGTTCCCCTCAGGGAGCCTGCTGCTCCCTCTGCCTGGGTCTCGGCCTCTCTCTCTCTCTCAGGAATAAAAAGATAAACATCTTAAAACAAAAAAAGATTTTCTTTGGTGAATCACCTGATTATTTAAATACACTTTTCTTTCTTATTAGGACTTGACTACAACTGAGTCACCTGCCCAAAGCTTCAGGCCTGCTGGGCCCGGAGGCTTTGTGGGTCAGGTGGTGCCTGTGGGCACAGCTGGCCGGGCTCGGGTCAGATTCTAGGACACGCTGGCGGGGCCTGTGCCCAGGAGAGGCGCCAGCCCCAGCTTGGCCCTCGACTCGTCCGGGGGATGCAGAGGCTGTGCATGGGAACACTCTGGTGGCCGTCCCAAGGACGGGGGTCACTAAGCCAGCCAAGAAGCAGGAATGCATCCACACCACAAACATCTCTGGAATGTTCCCTAAACCTCAGGAGCCCTACAGGCCTCAGGGACAAGACAAAGATAAACACTACCAAGCTCAAAGGCACCCCAGGGATGCCAGCCTGTTTCCCCTGGAGGGTCACAGCCCTTGGGGCAGAGCGGGCCCCTGGCCTTGGCCAGCACGGGCATCCGGGTCCTCTCGTAATTCTGACAAGACTTGGCCACAGTCCCTGCTTGGGCTTCTCCCCCTTCGCCCTTCTCCGCTGCGAGAGCTCGTACGTCCTGGGCCGGTGGAGATGGGGCTTTGGAATGCGGGCAGGTGTGGGCGCCGGGTTCTGGTCCCCGGTGGCCTCCAGGTCATGGCTGTGGCCCCGTAAGGGCTGTGACGTGGGTCCGCTCACATACTTGTCAGTTTGTAGGAGGACTTGCAAGTCCCAGGGGGTGTGGCTGGGTGGCTGCGTGGACCCTGGCTATTTGGGGTCCCTGCAGAGCCTGGCTCGAGTATCAGGTAGGCCGAGACTAGGGTGGGTGGCGTGGGTGGTGGTGGTGAAGGATTAATAGCTCAGTATCTGTGAAAACATCTAAGGCTCACCTAGGGGTCCAGGCACTGGTTCTAGAATGTACAGCATATTGGAACCATCTGCAGGATTTGAAGGACACCGAGGGACGCCTGGATCCCGTGTGAGAATTCTGACACAACTGGGACGGCAAACGTTAGTTTTCTGTCATTTAATAACAAATGACCAAATTTAGGCTTAAAACAACACACATTTATTTTCTCCTGGTTTCCGTGGATTCGGGATTGGGCCATGCCTTGGCCGGGCCCCTCGCTCGGGCTCTGCGCAGTTGCTCCCTTGGTGGTGGGTGGAGCGAGCTCTCGGCTGACAGCACACCTGCCCCCGGGCTCAGCACCAGGGCCACCGCCGCGCTGGCTGTCAGCTGGGTGCACCTCAGGCCCCGGGGCTGGCCGCAGCTCCCGCGGTTCAGGGCATGGCTGGGACCCCCCGAGGCCGGGAGGGGACAGTCAGACCTGCCGTGGGGTCTCACGTGTATTCACGGTAACGTCACTGCGCGAGAGACACCCGTTGGCCACATAATGTGACTTTAGGCAGTAGCGTCCGCCAGTACCGCTTCTTGGTTAGAAGCAAGTCGCAGGCTCCACCTCCAAGCACAGGGAGGGCATGGCCGCTGGAGGTGGCCCCAGACGTGTCTGTCCTTGCTGTGGCGCGCACGGGACTCTCCAGGGCTCCGAAGAAAATGTTACTGTGCGGTAAAATTTAAGAACCACGGATGGAACCACCTGGCCCTCATCCGTCCCGACCAGCCTTGCCTTCTCCCAGGCCCCGGTCAGCCCACCTCACCCGTCAGGACGAAGGTGTCAGGGCGCAGACATTGACAGTGGGGACGCTACACACGGGAGCGGCAGGTGCACGCTGGAACCGTGTGCGTTCTGCTCGGCGCTGCTGGGCGCCCAAAAGGCCCTAAAAGAAAAGTCTACGTTCAAAAAAGTGTTCAAATAGTCTTTTTTTTGAAAGTGAAAAGAAGAGCCAAAGAGGGAGAAATGTGTTGAAAATCTAAATAATTCGGGGATGCCCGGGTGGCTCAGGGGTTTTTTAGATTTTAAATTTTTATTGTTTTTATTATATTTATATATATTAGGTATGCATAAATATTTATATTCTTAATATAAGTATGTATTTTATCATTATTATTAATTATTAAAATTATGAGAGACAGAGGCAGAGACACAGGCAGAGGGAGAAGCAGGCTCCCTGCGGGGAGCCCGATACGGGACTTGATCCCGGGACCCTGGGGTCAGAAGGGACCCCCCTCAAGCCCAGGCCAGGACCCAGGAGCACGTCACCCACCAAGGCACAAGCACCACACCAGAGGTGCGCCCTGCACAGTCGCAGAGAGCTGCAGGCGGAAAAGATGGCCAGCACCCCTTTGTGGGCAGCGGAGGAACACAGGGGAAGGCATGAGGGTGCTGCTGGGGGGTTGAGGGGCCCCAGGGCTCTCCTGGGAGGGAGGGGGTGACTCAGCAGCTCCACTGCCTGGTGGGCCGGGCTCATGGAACACATACAGATGAGCCCAGAGCTCCATGGGAAAGGGCCCTTGGTAGTGCCAGGTGGGCTGCTTCCCTTCCTTTCGGGGGGGCGCCCCCAGGAGGGAGGCTGCAGGCAGGGTGAGCACCCCTCGGGCTGAGCAGAGGGCCTGGGGGCCCCGGGCTGCCGGGGAGGGGTGGGGTGAGCTGAAGCGCCCGGGGGACCAGTGTGGCCTTGGGACAGAGGTCACCTAGCCAGGGGGTTCCGTGAGTTTCCCTAGGTTCCCTAGATTCTGTCAGGTTTTCTCAGATTCTGTGAGGATCCCTCAGGCTCTGTCAGCTTCCCTCAGGTTCTGTGAGGATCCCTCAGGTTCTGTCACCTCTCTCAGTTTCCATGAGGATCCCTCACATCCCGTCAGTTTCCCTCAGATATCATCCATTTCCCTCAAGACTATAAGGATCCCTCAGGTTCTGTCAGCTTCCCTCAGATCCCGTCAGCTTTGCTCAGATTCGGTGAGGATCCCTCAGATCCCGTCAGCTTCCCTCAGGATCTGTGAGGATCCCTCAGGTTCTGTTTCTCTCAGCTCTCTCAGGTTCCATGAGGATCCCTCAGATCCTGTCAGCTTCCCTCAAAACCCATCCATTTCCCTCAGGACTGCAAGGATCCCTTAGGTTCTGTCAGCTTCCCTCAGGTTCGGTGAGGATCCCTCAGATCCCATCAGCTTCCCTCAGGATCTGTGAGGATCCCTCAGGTTCTCTCAGGTTCTGTGAGGATCCCTCAGGTTCTGTCATCGTCCCTCAGATTCCGTGAGGATCCCTCAGGGTCTGTCAGGATCTGTGAGGATCCCTAAGTTTCTCTCAGAATCTGTGAGGATGCCTCAGGTTGTGTCAGCTTCCCTCAGGTTCCATGAGATTCCCTTAGGGTCTACAGCTGCCTCAGGTTCTGTCAGGAATCCTCAGGTTCAGGTCTCATGAGGTTCCCTCGGGTTCTCTCAGGTTTATGTGCAGATCCCTCAGGTTCTGTCAGCTTCCCTCAGATCCCGTCATCTTCCCTCGGGTTCTGTGAGGATCTCTCAGGTTCTCTCAGGTTCCCTCGTGTTCTGTGAGGATCCCTCAGGTTCTGTCACCTTCTCTCTGTTTCGGTCAGGAATCCTCAGGTTCTGGAGGCTTCCTTGAGGTTCTGTGAGGATCCCTCAGATTCTGTAAGGTTCCATCAGGTTCCATGAGGATCCCTCAGGTTGTGTCAGCCTCTGTCAGGTTCGGTCAAGATTCCCTCAGATCCCATTACCCTTCTTCAGGTTCTGTGGGGATCCTTCAGTTGGTTAGTTTCCCTCAGGTTCTGTGAGGATCCCTCAGGTTCTGAAGCTTCCCTGGGTTCTATCAGGATCCCTCTGATCCTATCAGCTTCCCTCGGATTCTGTGAGGATCCCTCAGGGTCTGCAGCTTTCCTCAGGTTCGGTCAGGATCCCTCAGGTTCTCTCAGGGTTTGTGAGGTTCCCTCAGGTTCTCTCAGGATCTGTGAGGAATCTCAGGTTCTGTCAGCTTCCCTCAGGTTCGGTCAGGACCCCTCAGGTTCTCTTAGGATTTGTGAGGATCCCTCAGGGTCTGTCACCTTCCCTCAGGTTCCATGAGATCGCTCAGGTTCTCTCAGGATCTGTGAGGTTCCCTTAGGTTCTCTCAGGATCCGTGAGGAAACTCAGGTTCTGTCAGCTTCCCTCAGGTTCCGTGAGGATCCCTCAGATCCCGTCAGGTTCCCTTGGGTTCTGTAAGGATCCCTCAGGTTCCTTCAGGATCTGTGAGGATCCCTCAGTTTCTCTTAGGTTCTGTCTGGAATCCTCAGGTTCCATTAGCTTCCTTGAGGTTCTGTGAGGATCCCTAAGATTCTGTCAGCTTCCCTCAGTTTCTGTGAGGATCCCTTAGTTTCTGTCAGGTACCCTCAGGTTTGGTCAGGATCCCTTAGATCCCATAAGCTTCCCTCAGGATATGTGAGGATCCCTCAGGGTCTGTCAGCAGCCTCAGGAAGGGACTGGGTGCCAGGAATCGGAACCAGGGTGAAGGACCCTCCCTCCACGCTGCAGAGCTGGGACCCGCTGCCTCAGGCTGCTGTGTGTGTCTGACCTGCCCTGGCCCTAGCACGTGGTCTCCGCTCCCAGAGCAACAGGGGTGCTCCCCTTGCCAGCGGTGCTGGGGCCGCTCTGCTTGGAGAGACCTGGTTTCAAATGGCGCCTATTGTATGCAGCGTGGCCCTGAGTACCCGCTGCTTTGTGAGCTGGCTGTGAACTAGATAAGGTCAGCAGAGTGTGCCTGGGGCCTGGGCTGAGTCATCTTTCACCTTCTCCATTTCTGGGGACAGGTGCCTCCTGGCAACACCAGCTTCTCCAGTCACAGGTAAAGTCTAACTTCTGAGTTAGGGACGATGGGAAGCACAAGGGAGACCCATTGGCCCTACCTATTCTACTGCTGGGAAGGTTGCAGGATTGGGCTCGGGAAAGTGTCCCGGAAGGAGTGGGACGCAGTACCAGGCCACGTGTTTCCCTCTCCCCCTTCCGACTTTTGAGACCCCCCAATAATCCAATAAACATCCAGTGGAAATCCCAGCATGGTTTACGGGACCCGGGACCTAACGTGCAAACACCTACTGCCATTCCCTCCTGCCAGGACCCGCTGTGACAGGTGAACGTCACCCAGAGCCCCGAGTACAGAGCGGCAGTAACTGTGCGATGGCCCTTCTGTGATTAGTGCTGGGAACCATGAATCACTAAACATTTATTGAGCACCTACTGTGCACCACGCAGTGTCCAGGCGTCTGGATATGTCAACGTACAAAACGGAGCCCAAAACGGAGGTCACGGGCCCTCGGGCTGCAGGGGTGGAGCTTCCACTCCAAGGAAGGAGAGGACCGTAAAAGATGTGGTTGCAGATGCGGAGTGTGGGGGGAGCAGCGGCAGGGGGACCAAAGGAGGGGGGCCTCGCGAAAATACGGTGTTCGGGGGAGGCGGCCCGCAGCCGCCCAGCCTCTGCCCTTGCACCAGCTACTGAGCTGCGGAACGTGGGCTCCCTGCGCTCCCAGGGGGCCCGGAAGCTGCCAGGAGGAAGTGCATCGCCCGGGGCTGTGTGAGGCCAGAGCCCAGCCCTGTTCTCCAGCCCTAGGGCACTTGGAGGCCCTTCCAGAAGCCACTTCCCATGTGTTTGCTCATCTCACAGTAATGCATGTGCAGTGTCTATAATTCAGAAATTAGGGGCCGGTAACCCGACCCTCGGAGGGGGCGCGGTCCTAGCTGGCGCACAGTGTATTCTTTTTTCTGTGGATAATTAGAATTTTTTTTTTTAATTTTTTTACAGTGAGGGCACCCGGGGGCTCAGCGGTGGAGCGTCTGCTTCCGGCTCAGGGTGTGACCCAGGGTCCCGGATCGAGTCCCGCATCAGGGTCCCCGCAGGGAGCCTGCTCCTCCCTCCGCCTGGGTCTCCTCCTCTCTCCGTGGGCCTCAGGAATAAGTAGATTAAAAAAAAAAAAAAAAAAAAGCTGCCGGGTGAATTGCAGTGGTTTTGCAACAGCCTCCCTCGGCGGTGGCCAACGGGCCTCACCGTCTCTTCTGTGCTTAATGAAGAACATTCTTTGTGGTTCAAGTCGGCTCTACTTCGGTTTAATCTGCTGATGTGAGGCGAGCGTGAGCGGACTGTAGGGCGCGCAGCGGGGCGTTGGGCCCTCGGCACCGCAGGGCCGCACCGGCTCAGCCCGGGACTGAGGAGCCCCTGCTGCTGGGAGCAGCGCCCAGCCCTGCGGCGACGCTCAGGTCATCCCAGTAGCCTCGCGGTCCGCGGACCCGCAGCTGGGCCTGTGGGGGCACCGGAGGGGACACCGCCAGGCACGCAGAGGCAGCTGGGCCACCCTTCTCGCCGGGACCCAGCTCCTTGGGTGGGCTCCTGAGGTCCTGTCGCAGGCTGCGCTCTGCCGGGCCGCCAAGGGGATGCGTGGCACCGTGCCCACCGCTTGCCCCCGGCAGAAGCTGCGTGGAGGAGGGGGGCCTGGGCCTGACAGCCCCCCGCGGCCCTGCGGATCCTCCTCACGAGCCCCTGTCCCCGCCGTGCTCGGCGCGTTGTGTCTAAAGATCCGCAACTGGAGAAAACGAGCCACACACCAGCAGCGCTGAGTCAAACCACCTGCGTTCAGGTGGCGAAGGACACTGGAGACTGCCGCGTGCCGGGGGCACCCCCTGGCGGTCGTCCTGGCGGGTGGCGTCCCCAGCCTCGTGCCTGCGGAGGAGCCCGGGCCAGCAGCCTGCCCTCAGGAAACCCCGACCCCGCTCTGCCCTCTGCTCCGGCTTCCATTCGGATCTGTGAGGTCAGGACACCTGACCCCTGGACTCGGGGTCCGGGGTCCCCTCTGGCAGAGCCCCTGGCTGCTGGGCTGGGGAGACAGGAGGCCTGCCCAAGCCTCCCCAGCTAGCTCCCTCGTCCCCCAGCCCGTGCCGCTCTCCGCCCCGAGACCTGCCACGAGTGTGCACCGGTGAGCGTGGGAGCACACGTGAGCGCGCTGTGAGTGTGCCCTGTGCCCATATACCTGTGAGTGTGCGCGGGGGTGTGCACATCCTCCCGGGCCCGGAGCAGCTTTCTCGGTTCCGAGCCGTGTCCCTGCCAGGCCACCTCTGGAGGAAGAGCCAACTAAGGACCACAGGACCGTGGGCCGGGGACGGCCTGGCCGCAAACACAGCGCCGCAACGTCAGGGCTGAGACCCAGGTGTTGGCAAAGGTCACCGTTGCAGGGGACGACATGGGACACTGATACTTCCTGCTGGTTCTGAAATGAGCTTAAACTACAAGGCGACCAAAGAGCCACAGGTTCCCGTGCTGCCCGCAGGGCAGGCGGGGCCGAGCCGCCGAGAGGCAGGAACCAGCCGTGGAGGTGACCGGTGCCACCTTCCCTCACAGACGGAAACCCCGGGCGCAGGCACCAGGCCCCGGGGCGACATGAGCGCCACCCCTGCGCGTCATCTCAGGCCCTGGCCCGGTCTCCCCGGGCTCACTTCGCCTGTGATGACGGAGGCTCTCCAGTAAACAGCATGCTCCCCACCCCCTTGTCACAAAATTCCAGGGTTGGAGGTGAAGCGCCTCGTTGAGCTTCCTTTTGTTAATACTTTCTCCTTCCTGCTATTGGTTTTTACCTTTAGGTATTCTGCCGGCCCGGCCCACGGTAGCAGTACCCTATAAATTGTGCATATGAAACGCAAAGCTACATGTAAATGCCAGATTAAAAACAATCAAGTTTTTCTGTCCGCTTTGACTTAACGAGTGGGATGTTGATTATAAAGTTTTTTTTTCTTTAACCAAAACAGTAAACAACGGTTTCTAGTACCTTTCCCCCATGCATTTGTGGCTTCCTTGTGGCTCCTTCGTTCCACCCCCAAACTTGCTGTAATGTACAAATAATCTGAATAAAACAATGGGCTTGGTCTTACTAGGAAAGAAAAAAAAAAGGCACGGAGTGATTCCGGAACGCCAAGAAGGGCACGGGCATTGCTGCACGAACGGCAGGCCTGGCCGCCGCTGTGAAAGCTACGGGGAGGGTGTGACCCACATCTGAGTAGTGGTGCAGGGCCTGGGGCCACGGCGCTTGTCTGCCATCAAGGGACTGACCATGGGGGGCCTGGAGGTGACCTCCAGCACAGACAACACTCCTATCCCGCACAATGGCTTCCGCCCGAGGAAGGCTCAGAGGCTGTGATGGAAAGGAAGCCTGTCCCTGAACCTGCCCTCGAGTCTACCTCCAGCTGGACCTCGGAGAAGGCACCCTGTCAGAGCTGTCTCCAGTGGAGGGCTTGCTGGAGGCCTCTCAGGGAGTAAGGGGGAGCCTTGCCCCCTAGCGTGGCGGCCTTGCTTGTTCCTCCGACTGGAGACCAGTGTCCAGAAGGGACTCGAGAGGAGCTCCAGGACAGCTACCACTTAGACTCCATAGCCAATAAGTGCTGCCTCTGCTCTGCAAAAATAAAAATATCTCTGCCACCTGAAAAAAAAAAAAAAAAAAAAAAAAAAAGCTTTGTAAAGCTGAAAAGGGCCCAGGGCTGCTCACTCCTCCTCTCCTCCTTCCTCTACTCACCCCCACCCCCCAGCAGGATGAGGTAATGGGGTTGTGATTATGACATCAGAGGCGGTTCAGTTGCTTGTGGGGGGGGGGGGGCGGGGGAGGGTGGAGTATGGTGGTTGGTTACAGCTGGACCACTTTCCTTAAGACAGAAAGGGAGGGAGGAAGGAAACAGGCAGCTGCGTAAAAGATGTTGATAGCTTTGTATTTCCTCTTCAGGAAGAGGATGCCACCCTTTATTAGATTTCCACCACTACCACCACCTCCCACCTCAGCCAAAGTTTAAGTCTTTTTTGAGAAGACTGAATGTAGGGAGGAGGTTGGGGAACAGCTAAATGGTTACTGGCTCTTATGTAAATTTGAGGCTCAGCTATCAAAGAAGGTTTAGAAAAGCAGGCAGAAATGGGAAAAGAAGTTTTAAACAATGCCTTCGTGTTGTGATCTCTTTGTAGGGCAGTTTTAGATTTTTTATTTTAATCAATTGGGAAGTAGCAGTAATGCAAGTAATCTTTACTGTTACACTTAGCAACACGTCCCTTGAAAGACATATGCTTTCTCTAAATATTTTGTGCCTCATTCAAGTCTGGGACAGGTATGTAACTGTGATCAGCTAGAAAGTAGAACCAGTGGTGATCTTCCTCATAGAGCCAGGGAAAGGAGTAGGCAAGAGCTACCAAGTCTGCAAACTGGGCTCCCTTCTGGTCTTCATCCAGATTCACTGATGGTTCCATGGCCTGGAACCAGTCATCCAGGAGGTTATCCGTAGGTGTGGAACCCATTGCCTTTAAGAGATGCTCCATTCCCTGGCCCTCGGACCTCCTGCCCTTTTTTTTTTTACCCTATCCTTGCTGTAATTTCAAAGTCTCAGAGAATTTAATTAGAGGAATCCCAAGAGTAATTTAGATCTGTCTTGTGTTTCATTGGTCTTGCATTGGCACGGCTCAGGACATTCAGGATGTATTTGTGTCCCTCACCTTTTCTTCTGTCTGAGTCAGAGTCTTTTACTGTCCCATTTGGCCATAGTACAGGTCTGGAAATCTTTGAGCCTAGCCCCCAAGGACACATATGTACCACTGACCAGCCCCCATAACACAGACATTCTTTGGGTTCTCTTGTTGGCTGGAGTTATTTCACCATGTCTGAGAAGCTGCTGAAGTGACAGCTTCACCTGTGTCCCGGCTCTATCAGCTCTCACAGCTGTGGCAATGTGAGCGCCTGATGTAAATGCAGTCAAGGCCCTGGGAGGAATCCCTGTGTATAACCTAATTATTTTTCCCTCTTTATCTGCTCCGTCATCATCACCACTCCCCATATCCCCTGAGATCCACCCCTGTCAAAGTGCTTCCCTCTCCTTCCCATCCTCTTCTGTCATTTTTTTTTTTTTTTTTTTTTTAATTTATGATAGTCACAGAGAGAGAGAGAGAGGCAGAGACACAGGCAGAGGGAGAAGCAGGCTCTATGCACCGGGAGCCTGACATGGGATTCGATCCCGGGTCTCCAGGATCGCGCCCTGGGCCAAAGGCAGGCGCCAAACCGCTGCGCCACCCAGGGATCCCTCTTCTGTCATTTTTTTTATCTCTTCTCCCACCATGAAAATTTTTTTTCATATTTTTGGTCAGATAGAATTGGGAGGGTCCCACACTCCCCTATTCAATCTCCTTACCATCCCAAGCTCCCTTTTCATTTCTGGTCTTTATGAATATATTTATATGGACAGAATTAAGAAAAGCAAAATTGATTTCCCTTCTCTCACTTCCCCCATCTTGCCTCCCAAAACCCCAAAGAGTTAATACTTGGGCCTCCCCCCCCACCTCCCAGAACACTTGTATATTGTTTGTTTGAGGTTTGTGCCGCATTAATAGACAGTATTTAATTGCACATACAGATGTTTGCTGGGTATATTCACTGTAAATTTTATTTAATCTGATTTTTTGTTTGTTTGGGGGGTTATTTGGGGAGAGGTTGATTTTGTTTTTAAATATAAAAAAAAAATCTGTCACTAGAAAAAAAAACAAAACTATAACCCAGGCTGGCCCGGGTGACGGCCGTGGACCCACGGAGACAGGTGAGGTGCCGCGGCGCCAGATGGTCAGGGGCGACCGTGCGAAGGACTCGGAGTCTCGCTGAATTTCCATCTGGGGGGTGGGGGACCCAGAATGCTCAGACCCCGACCCCAGGCTTTGTCTCCTCCAGCCGGCAGACTGGCTGTCAGAGTGACTAAGTTCGGGAAAGCGGAGAAAAATGGGTTTTCTTCAAAGGGTATAAGAGCAGGCTGTGATGTGTCCCCGGGCCGGGCCTGCCGTGGAGGGGGTGACGTGCCCTGGGGCGGCCACCCCATTCCCACCCTTGCTTAAAGCCACGCCCTGCGTTCCCGACCCTGCAAGTGAGACTCTGGGGACAAGAGGGGGTCGCATGTCCTCGCGGGAACAGACGGAGGTGGGCAGGCCGCGAGCCGTGGCGGGCAGCAGGACACGGGCCGGAGACGTCGCCGGGCTCTGGCGGCTTCGTCGGCGGGGAAAATCAGTGAGACAAATGCTCTTAACATCAGATAAGCTGCGTGCAGATCCTTAGAGAAATCCAGTCTCGGGGAGGGCGGGGCCTGCGTGGGCTTCGAGGACTGAGGCCGACCCCTCTCCTCCGAGCTTCCGAAGGGCTGTGGGAGGGCGTGCAAGAGGCTGGGGTGCAGGGGACGAGAGGTGGCTTCGGGGTGGCTGGGCCAGCCTCAGGGCCACTCAGTATTTGTGTTTAAGCTTCAACTGCTCCAGGGGACGCCTGGGGGCTCAGCAGTTGAACGTCCACCTCTGGCTCAGGGCGTGACCCCGGGATCCTGAGATCGAGTCCTGCCTCGGGCTCCCCGCAGGGAGCCTGCTTCTCCCTCTGCCTGGGTCTCTGCTCCTCTCTGTGTCTCATGCATAAATAAAAAACATCTTTAAAAGAAAAAAAATTAAAAAGCTTGAGCTGGTCCATAATAGAAGCTGTTTGGACCTCACCCCCCTGAGTCCTCTGCCTTGACCCCAGCTGCCCAGGGCAAGGACGGTGCTGTCTTGCAATCGCCTGGCATCTTGGGACCAAGTGACAGTGGTGACCAGCGCAGCATGCGCGGCCTCGGGGTCTCATGAGCTGTTTGTGGAGGGGACCGAGGGGCCCTCACCCTGACTGGCCGGTAGGTCGGGGTGGCCCCTACAGGCCCAGGTCCTGGCAGGAGTCCTGAGGCCTTGGGCACCAGCCGTCTTCCATCCTTCCAACCACTGGGCCCCAGAAGTAAAACAGAAATCCGGACCCCACTTCCCCTGGCAGAGACAGGATGGTGTGGACTGGGAAGTCAGTTCTAGCAGGAGAAAACCCAAGGAAACGTCCTTGGGGATCGCGCCCCTGTGCTGTGTCCGGGTGGTGACCCAGAAGCTCTGGCCACCCGCCAGGCCTTGAAGCTGGGCCCCTCCCCCTCTGTCTCCAGGCCCACCCGGCTCCCCAACTCCCCGACTCCCCGACTCCCCGCAGAGCCAGTCCTACCGCCTGAGCCCACCTCTTGGCCCTGTTTCTGGGGTTGCAGGTATGCAAGGTGTGGGCAGGTGCGGTCGCTCCCGCCGGCCGTCTGGTCCGCACGTCTCCGCGTCCACTCGGTGGGGGCTCATTTGAAAAATAAAAATTAGGGACACCTGGGGGGGCTCAGCGGTTTAGCGCCACCTTTGGCCCAGGACGTGATCCTGGAGTCCCGGGATCGAGTCCCATGTCGGGCTCCCTGCATGGAGCCTGCCTCTCCCTCTGCCTGTGTCTCTGGCTCTGTCTCTCTGTGTCTCTCATGAATAAATAAATAAAATCTTTAAAAAAATAAAATAAGGCAGAAAGCATTTATAAAAAAGAAAAAGAAAAAGAAAAATTACTCTGACATTTATACACGGAAGCTGTCAGGGGATTTACTCATAGTTTGGTGGCAGGAAGGCGGCGGTGGCCCTGAGCTCCGGCGCGTCCCGCGGGAGCGTTCGGGTGTCCCGGTGAGCACGTCAGCCGCGCGGTGAACGTCCACATGCGTGTGCACAGGGTGCGGCCTGTGTGCGCGGGTGTGCGTGGGGAGGCTGGGCCCGCGGGGCTGGGGCTCTGCGGCTCGGGGCGGAGGGCCTGAGGAGCCGGCCCCCCGGCCCACCCTTCCTGCCGTCTTCTCAGGTCAGGAGCTTCCACCCTTTCCTGTCGCATTCAGAGCCCCTTCCATGGGTGACGGGCGTCCCACCCCCGGGTCCGGCCCGCTCACTCGCACCTCTGCACACTCACGCCTGGCACGCCGCGCGGCCAGGATGGGTGAAGGGCAGGGGGCCTCACCCACAGGAGGACGTCACCCGCCCCTGCCCAGGTCTCGGGCTTCCTCCAAGCTGCCTGTGCTCTGGCCCCGTCTGCCCACCAACCTCGCCTAGGAGGGGCCCCGCCTCACCCCGAGTCTGGCCTGGCGCCGGGCGGTGGGGGCTCCGTGGGCTCCGTGGGCCCCGGGGGTCAAGCCCACCTGCTTGTCCGTCAAACATCTTGGCCGCTTCAGACCCTTTGCTTTTACTTAAGAATTTTATAACCAAATTTTCTACTTTTATTAAAAACTCTCAGGAATGACTGAGTTTCACTGATTTCAGGATGATGGGTATCTTTGGGTCCCACCCTCACACAGGGGTCTGGGAAATGGCGTCGCCCTGTGGTGTCCACGAAGAGGACACAGACGCTGGGGCCCGGCTGGGCAGCTCTGCCAAGTGCGGCTGCATCCGGAAGCCTCCGAGACGTGGGCCAAGGCTCCGAGAAACTGCCTGGGGGCCCTTCGTGAGGACCAACAGGCTGACACGCAAAGCCTGGCTGCTCAAACCTGGCCTGGCACCGTCACCCGTGCACAGCGGCCTGTGTGACAAGGGACCCACGGAGCCCCATGTGGCCAGGGCCCGGCAAGCGGACAGCTGGGAGCTGGTGGGGACGAGACAACGAGGGAGGGAAGGGACAGCAGAGGGCCGAGGGGGAGGCTGTAGGCTTGTTCTCCGGCCCCCAGGAGCCAACCCGGTGCAGCCAATGTCCAGAGGGCGCACACGCCTGTCACCTCCCTGGGAGGAGGTGGTCGGCCGCCCCGCTTGGGCTTCTGTCCCGAAGTCGCCCTCGTGACTCGAGAAACAAGGAACTGGAAGCAGCGTGTCTGTCCCGGCTGGCTCGTGGTGAAGAAGGGGGACAGGCCACGGGGGAGGGCGCACCCCAGCTGCGCGGGGCCTCTCGGGTCTCCGGGAGAGCCGGCCACAGCGCTCAGCTCCCCACGCGGGATTCAGGCTGCCTTCATCAACGTGGGGCTGGAGGTGGACAAGAACATATATTTTTCTTTGATTTCCTTCGCATCAAGGTCTGAAAAGGCCCAGAGGAACACAACGGACGAACATGACCGCGTTCCTGCCCCCACCCGCCTGATCTCTGGTCCAAGCCCCATTCTGAAAACAATGAAAGTCTCCCCTGTGGCCCCTAATGCAACCTAGTTAGACGGCCCAGAGCCTGCAAGGTCCCCAGAGGCCCCCAAAGGTGGGCTGTGTCCCCCATCCCGGTCCTGGAGGGACAGTCAGGAGGGCCGGGCAAGTCTGGGCCTGGCGTGCAGCTGAGAGGGGCCCGGGAGAGGTCAGTGGTTCCGGGGGAAGGCAAAGAGGTCCTTTCCTGAGGGGGTTTTGTCAACCTTAAAAATAAAACAGCCAGTTATCTACCAGCAAAATGAGTTTCTTCAGGAACATCAGAGAAAGTGCAATTCGGGACGTGCACATGAGGAGGAACTACAGGAAGTCTGAAGAGAAAGGGAAGGTCTGCTTGATTAAGTGTGAGGAGGAAATTGGGGACAGTTATTTGCTGGTGAAGAAGTGCTGGCCGTGGGCGGTGGTCAGTGCGTGGCTGTGGGGAGGGGCAGGGGCAGGATGCTCCTGTTCCCCTTAAAAGTAGGAGCAGCACGTCATTGGTGAGAACGTCCTCCCCGTCCTGCTGGATGGGCAGCCGTCCGTCCATCCTGCCCGCAGCACCCCTGCGATCACCCCGCGCGGCCCGGCCCACGGCCCCTGGGAGCTTCAGCGGCTCTCGTCCCGTCCAGGGGAGGCCGCCCGGCTCGCTGGCCTCGGGGGGAAGCTGCCGCCCGTCCGCAGAGACATAGACAGGGTCCGGTCGATGCCACAGGGAGCACGAAGCGTCTGGACCCAGGCAGCAGGGGACACGCGCACCCACCTGCACACTGTGACTGGTCCGGCAGGAGGGACGCCCAGGGGACGCTCCCCAGGGCGGCTTCAGGGCCCAGATGGCGCAGTCCCACAGGGAGGGGTCTCGGCCGGCCTGGGTCCCGGGCCCTGAGCAGCGAGGTCCCTGCCAAGGCCATGACACAGCTGCCCTCTGGGCAGAGGCCCCCGTGCCCCGCAGGTCTCCCCACACTGGGGCCTGCACCGTGAGCCTGCAGCTGCACACCTTGTCCCATCCTGGCTCGCCATGCTCTGTCCCCTGGTGCTGGGGGCCTGATCAGCTCAAGCCAGCCCCCAGGGCCGACACCCTGAGCCTGCGGACGCAGCTCTGCCGACAAGGGCCATGTGCAAAATGGGCTCCCCCCCCCCGATGGTGGGACCCCCCCCAACCACCTGCTCCCTGTTGTGGCCCCCACCTCACACCCAGCACCTGCGTCCTCCTACAGAGGATACAAATCCTACTGATTTAAGGAGCGAGGGTCACAGACATCCTGATGGACACACAGCCGTCTGTTGGACCAGCAGCCTTGGGCTCCCAGAAAGCTGTGGGGTCATTGGGGGCCATGTGACAGGCCAGTGGGACAGAGGGGATGGCACAAAACAGGTGGCCAAGCTGACTGTCCTCTGGGCACAACCGCTGAGGCGCCGCTCCCTTGGAACCCGCAAGGAAAGGCCTGACCCGGGAAAGGAGAGCAGTGCAGACCGCCCTGTGCCCACGGCCCTGCCACCCCTGACAGCCTCGCCCACCTCCCAGAGGCGTATCAGGGTGTGTGGGGCAGAAGGCTGGGCTCTCTGGGGCCAGTCGCTCTGCCCAAGGCCCTCCACCCATGGCCAGCTCGGCCTCCGAGAAGGGACGGCCTCCCCACCCAGGACCCCCGCTCCCCGCCCCGCATACCAGCCAGGGGGTCAGGGGCAGAGGATCCCCCATCCCAGTGACTCCTCCACCCTGGCCAAGCCTCTCCCTCGGAGCAAATCCTCGCGTCGCTCTGGGGACTATGAATCCGTCAAACCCTCCATCGGTGAACGGGCACGGCGCCCATACAGCACGCCAGGTGCTCAGAAAGTCCAGCAGCAAAATTGGAGCTAAGTGGCAGGCACCCCACAGGGAACGGGTTTGGAGGGAGACGCCCGTTAGGGCCCCACCTTGATGCAAGCAGAGATAGAAACCCTGATTGAGCCTGCACAGCCCCAGAAAGGCGCACGTCCTAATACGGGGCATTCAGTGTCGCGGGCGCTGCCAAGCACCTGTCACCACGGGCCCCTCGTTGCCTCGGACCAGACTCCGACCTGCCAGGCTCAAAGCGGTCATGTTGCCAACACATCCAAATATTTTCTAAATACTATAGATTGTCCTTTGTTAAAAGAGTTTCTGCTAGAAGTCTAGAAACAGCAACGTACAAATCCAGGTGACCATGTGATGAAACGAATTTCCTTATAATTTTTTTAAAAGATTTTATTTATTCATTCATGAGAGAGAGAGAGAGAGACAGGCAGAGGGAGAAGCAGGCTCTACGCAGGGAGCCCGACGCGGGACTCCAGGATCACACCCTGGGCCAAAGGGAGACGCTAAACCGCTGAGCCACCCAGGGATCCCCAAATTTCCTTATAATTATACGAAGGATGTCCTTATAGTCAGGCTAAAAAAATAAATCGCACAAATAAAAATCTGCTATGCACCCTCACCAAGAAGCACATTTAAACGGAAACATAGATAATGGTCACAAATATCAGATTCACTTAAAACGTAGCAGCGGGTATCACGGCAGCGGGGGGAGCCGTGTGGTAGCCCCGAGGGTGAGCGCCCAAGGGGGCCCTGGGCTCTGCACCAACGGACCCCGACCCCCGACCGACGGGTCCCGAGAGTCCCCGACAAACACAACACACCAAATTCTGGGAAGGGCCCGTGTTTTATGGAGCAGACCTGACTCCGAATTCTCCAGAAAATATGCTTGCCTCTGTTAAGAGAGAAATGGAAGCAAAAATGATGAAGATTACGGGCCTTTACTGGGGCGCGGGGGATCCTCCGGGATGCAAGTGGGGGAGCGCAGACTCCGGGGTGATCAGAAACACATCCAGCTCACGCGGGGAAAGCGAGGGGTTTTCACGACCAAGAGGCAAGGCATCTTACGTGATTTAGAAGAAGAAAAGAAGAAAAACCCCTGCGGATCTGGGGACAAGGGCGGGGCCGCTTCTGACCGGCCAAATGGATCATTTATCAGGGGATCGCGAACACCCCCCTGGGGCTTGTTATCTTGCAGGCCCTGATTTCCCGTGGTTTCCTGCCCCGACTCACGCTGGCCCATCCGGGAGCTCATCATTCAGAAAGGAAAACCACACCTGTCAGGTCCTGGGGTTGGTGCAGCCCCGTGCCTGGCGCCCACCTGGTGGGGGGCGGGACACAGGCTGCGGGAGGTCGGCCGCACATCGGCCTGCCCTGCCCACGGGGCAAGGGGCTGACAACCCACCGCGGAGCACCGAGTGTGAGCACTGAGTGTGTGGGGAGGGCAGGCGTTGTCCACCTGCAAAAGCGACACGGTGGGCAGGACGGAAGTGCCTGGGGGAGGGACGTGCAGGCCTGCGGCTGCCCTGCTGCCCACCCCCCACCTCCCAGCCACCACAGCCCACGATGCTGCCTCCGCTCCCTCAGCTCTGCCCTCCAGCCCTGTGGGACCTGCGACCGCCGGGAGCCCGGGGCACCCGAACCCGCCCGCGCGGCCCGGCCGGGGTCTGCCTGCGTGGCTCAGGGCGCCCTCACCACCTGCCTCAGCCTTCTGCTCGGAGCCCTCCCCCGGGGCCCTCCTGACCTTCTGGCCCTGGGGGCACTCCCTGGTCTGGACACCCGTCCCGGGCGCCTCAAGCCCAGTGGCCTCAGGCCTGTTTGACCCGGCCCTGAGCCAGGAGGGGAGCTTGGGGGTCAGGTACAGAACGAACGACCTGTGGGGTGGACAGACAGGGAAAGGCCAGGAGGTACTCCCTGGTTCCTGACATGTCCTGGAGCTGCGGGTTCACCCCATCAGGCCAAGGTGGTCAAATTGCTCCCCGGACCCCGTGGCACCCAACTCCTATGTAAGGCTGAGTGAGCCTCCAAGGGGAGCCTAACGGGGCAGCAGGAGGGCCTCGTGGCCTGGGCGAGGCCAGGGAGGCACCCCTACCCGTCCGGGTGGCCTTGAGGGCCCGCGTCCCCCAGGAGAGAAGGTGCTGTGAGCCAGGCCCACGGCCCTCCCCTGAGGAAGGTAAGGACAGCCTTCAAGGACAAGCCCAGGGCATCCCAGCCTGTCCCGGGGAGGCCCAGTGGGCTTGGGGACGGAGGGAGGAGGTCAACAAACCACTCTCTGATGGAATAAAAATTACAGTTTCTTCTCTTTTTAAAAAAAAAATGGGGATCCCTGGGTGGCGCAGCGGTTTGGCGCCTGCCTTTAGCCCAGGGCGCGATCCTGGAGACCCGGGATCGAATCCCACATCGGGCTCCCAGTGCATGGAGCCTGTTTCTCTCTCTGCCTGTGTCTCTGCCTCTCTCTCTCTCTCTCTGTATCTCTCATGAATAAATAAATAAAATCTTTAAAAAAAAATGTATCTATTTATTCATGACAGACACAGAGGGAGAGGCAGAGACACAGGCAGAGGGTGAAGCAGGCGCCCCGTGGGGAGCCCAATGAGGGACTCAATCCCAGGATCCCAGGGGTCACACCCTGAGCCAAAGGCAGACGCTCCACCGCTGAGCCCCCCAGACGTCCCTACAGTTTATTCTCAAAGAACGTGGTTCCCCCTGATTAAGTACATGTCAATTATAGAAATTTTAGAGGACTAAGAAAAGCTATAAAAAAATTCCAAAAACCGGGCAGCCCGGGTGGCTCAGTGATTTAGTGCCGCCTTCAGCCCAGGGCGTGATCCTGGGGGCTTGGGATCGAGTCCCACGTTGGGCTCCCTGCATGGAGCCTGCCTCTCCCTCTCTCTCTGTCTCTCTGATGAATAAATAAATAAAATCTTTTAAAAAAAAAAGATTAAAAAAAATTGCAAAAACCTGTAGTTCCCTGACTCAGACTTAATGTCTGACAGCATTTCATCCCTTTCTAGCTTTTCTGGAAGTACATGTTTGTGTGTTTTTATTTTTGTTTATTTATTCACTTACTGACTTATTTTTATGTGTGTGTGTTTTTAAAATGAAATTGGGCCAGGGCACCTGGGCGGTGCCGTCTGTCGAGCGTCTGACTCTTGATTTCCACTCAGGTCATGATCTCAGGATGCCGGGATCGAGTCCCACTGTCAGGCTCTGTGCTCAGTGAGGGGTCTGCTTAAGATTCTCTCTCTCCTCCCTCTGCCCCACATAAATAAATAAATAAATAAATAAATGAAATGAAATGAAATGAAATGAAATGAAATGAAATGAAATGAAATGAAATGAAATGGGGCCCACGCTGTCTGCACAGTCTGGGGTCTGGCCGCCTGGTGCCGCCAACCCCAGGCACCATCCGTGGGTACCCCGGCTCTGACGCTGCCCCCAGGTCCACATGCCTTTGTGCGGCGCTCTTGTAACCAACGTTGGGATCCTGTTTCTCCCCAGACCCTCGGATGGTCCAAGAGCTACCTCTACCGGTCAAGCCCATGGGTCGCTGGAGAAGTCTCCAGCCCCCGTCCCTTCCAGTGGTGTGCCCTGGGGCCCCCCTGGGGCCCCCCGCCTCCATGCAGCCCCTGGAGAAGGTCCATCTGTGTGGTCCCCAGCTACAGAGCTCCCCTTTGTCAGCACCGTGTCCAGAGAGCCTCCTGCCACCTCCCCTCTTCCCCCCGGGGCTCATGGAGCCCCCCCCCCCCCCCGGGAAGGGCTGTGGCTCCAAAGGAGCTGTGGTCCCTCCTCCTGGCTCAGGGACCCCTGGGACACCGGCCCTGGCCCACCCTCTGGTTAGGTTGGGGTTGGAGCCTCCTCAGGGAAGTGTCCTGATACTGGAGTAATTCTAGGACTCAGGGGAAGGCAGCCTCAGGGAGAGGACGAGGTGCGTGTGGGGTTGTCCTGCCAGCGCCGGCCCGTCTGGAGCACCCGGACTGGCCCAGGGGCAGGCGAGCCGGGGCTCGGAGGGAAAGCACCACCCCGAAGTCTTGGACCGTGATGTGCTGGAAATCCCTCGCACTGGTCCCGCCGGATTTCCTGGGGTTGGTGTTCAGGCGGGGGTCCCTGGGCCACCCCTGCTCAGCCCTCGACAGCCACAAACAACGGATCTGAGGGAGGATGCGTATCGCGGAAACAGAGCGGTTAGAGCAGCGAACATTGAGGACAGCGCGGGATGCGATGCTGCCCGCGGGGCGCTGCCCGCAGGGTGGGGTCCTGAGGGGCAGGGCCAGTGGCCCCAGTCCGCCTCCCCTGCACCCTGGCAGGGCGGTGGAGGGCTTGCCTGGGTCTGGGGGCACAGCTAGGCCAGGGCCCCATCCCCCTGCTTCCCCCGCACGGGCGGAGGCCAGGCTGCCTCGGGGTGCGCTGCCCTGGGCCGGTCTCCCCGGGGGCCTGTGCCTGCCCCCTGTGGCCCCCACGCCCCATGGCCACCCCAGGAGTGACGGGCGCGAGTGCTCACCGCCGCCCCCCCGGCTGGACCCAGTCTGGACAGGACGCCACGTGAGCTCGGAGGTGCTGGAACATGGGGCATCTTGCTACTTGGGGACCAGCCGGAGGCCAAGCAGGGGGCGACAGCTGGACGGGGCCGGGGCTCGGCCCTTCGTGCCCTGAGAGCAGCGGGGTTGACTGGACCTTCCCACGGAGGACGGAGCCCACAACCCCGTCACTGCTGCCGTCACTATGCCTGTAAGTACCAGAAGGTTCCCTCCAGGGGCCGCATCACAGGTGACGTGGGGCCGTCAACGTCCTGTAGTGGACACCGTGTCACAGCTGTGGGGAGAGAGCATTTTCATTTTTAAAGTCACCCAAAGGGGACGCCCGGGGGGCTCAGTCATTGAGCGCCTCCCTTCTGCCCAGGCCGTGACCCGGGGGCCAGGGATCGAGTCCCGCGTCGGGCTCCCCGCAGGGAGCCTGCTTCTCCCTCTGCCTGGGTCTCGGCCTCTCTCTGTGTCTCTCAGAAATAAATAAATACAATCTTATAAAATAAAATAAAATCACGCAGGGGAGGCAGGCCCGGGGTGGTGAGCGCGCCCCTTCTCCTCTGCACCCCTTCCAGGCAGAGCCGCCGCCGACTCCATTCCTGGTGACACCTCAGGAAAGTGGCAGCAAGGTGCCCGGGGAGGGTCCGTCCCCAGAAGGGAGGGACGTGGCGCGCGAGGGTCTCGCCCCAGGTCCAGTGGGCTCAGCAGGGACGGGGGGCACAGGGTCCAGCCCCGGCCAGAACTGGGCCGGGAGGCCCCCAAACTCCCGCAGTCATCCTTCACTCAGATGCCGCCACGCACGTCTGAGGAGCCCACAGGACCCGGGGAGGAGGGGTCGGCACCGTCGCCGAGCAACACGTGAGCCACTGTCCTGCAGCACCCAGGCGTCCCCTAAAGCAGCCACAAAATATTCCCCAAATTTAGTAAGAAATGTGAGCTGCTTATATAAATTATGTAATAGTCTGAAGAAAACAAAACAGCATTCAAATAAACAGAAAAGTATATCTTGGTCTTGGCTAGGAAGGATCGATATTAAAAATGTGATTCTTTTAGGGCGCCGGGGTTGGGGGAGTGCTCAGGTCATGACCCGGGTTCCCGGGACCCAGTCCTGGGCCAGGCTCCCTGCTCCGTGGAGTCAGCTTCTCCCTCTGCCCCCCTCACTGCTCCTGCTCTCCCCCTCTCTTTAACAAATGAAAAAAATCCTTTTTAAAAATGCAATTCTTTCTAAAAGGAAGCTATCAAGATAATAAAGTCACACGATGCCTCAGGAAAAAATAAACAGATGTTTGAGGAAAGAGATTGCAGAAGGAAAACAAGATGCTGATGTGGAGTCCGCCAGAAGCCGAACTAGTACGTGAGTCAAAAATGTACCAATAGTCATACATTTTAAAACTCTAAAATTTTCTAAAACCGGTGAATTGGAATTAGATTAAATTAGATGAACAAGAACAAGACAACAAAGAACCAAGCACCAATCTCGGGTAAGAAAAACAAGCAAAGACCAGGGTGGGGGGTCAGAGGCAGCCCGGGGGGGCCCTGAGCAGGGAGGCAGCCAGGGACAAAAGTGAGATATTGTCTACTCAGCAGAGACGCACCAAAGGCCCGTGGACTCACAGCAGTGGAAAGGAAAAGTCTTGGGAAAAGATCAGGAATATTCTAACCAAAGGGAGTCAGTGCTACTGATACCAGACAAAATGGACTGTGAAATAAATGGGAAGATCACGGTGGACACAGTCCCTAATGATAAAGGCTCAATTTACCAAGACACAATTTATTACTTTTTTTAAGATTTTATTTATTTATTCATGAGACAGAGAGAGAGAGAGGCAGACACAGGCAGAGGGAGGAGCAGGCTCCATGCAGGGAGCCCGACGCAGGACTCGACTCCGGGTCTCTAGGATCAGGCCCTGGGCTGAAGGCGGCGCTAGACCGCTGAGCCACCCAGGCTGCCCCCAAGACACAATTTAAAATCGGAATGCATCTGATAAATTAGCTTCCAAACACACAATTAAAGATCGCTAGCATCCCCCCCTCTCGATCACCGGTAGCTCACGGCGATCAAAATCGGCAAGTACACAAGAAAGCACGCTGGTCAGTGGGGACACTGACCACCCTGGCCCGGGGGCGCCAAGAGCCCTGCTTCTGCCGTCAGGGCCACACGCGCATCCCAAGGACATGCGAGCCGCGCACAACAGGTGATCAGTTGCTCCGCACACAAAACCACGAGGTTCAGAGACGGGGAGCCAGGGGGTGAATGAAGTCAGGATGGGGGTGAGCAGCGGTAGCAAGAAGACCCGATAGGCCCGGGGGGGCACGAGAACACGCTGCTGCACAGTGTCCTGGGTGGGATAGGAAATTGTAACTGAAACCACACATTCCAAGAACCAAAAGGAAGAAAGTGAAACCCACCATCACATGCTGCAGCAGAAGCTGCGGTCCGAGAAACGGAAAGGGTAGGACACCCTACAGAGAAGGAGAAAGGGGAAACCAAGGGGCCAAGTGCCTGGCCGCCGACCCCACCCCAGGACCGTAGGAAAACAGAAAGGAGACAGGGCACCCGCGTGGCTCAGTCCGGTGAACTTCCAACCCTTGATCTCAGCTCAGCTCTTGATCTCAGGGCCCTCCCCCTGCTCTCTCTCTTTCTCTCTCTCTCCGTCAAATAAATAAATAAAATCTTAAAAAAATTTTTTTAAATAATAAGATTTTTAAAAAGAAATGGGAAGGATACACACTTGGGGTACATATACAGAACATTTCTAGAAAGTTATGGGGATGTGTCCACAAGCGTCACTGCTGGGGAATGAGGCAGGAGTCACCAGCTCCTTTCATTGGTCCTTCCGAGGTTTCTGTCCCACTTCCAAAATAAACAAAACTTGTTTCACTTTCAGGATATGCAAGTGCCTGACACGGGTACACATTCACGTCAAACTCTCGGAGGCCTCCCAGGGGGACGGAACGCAGTCAGCCCTCAGCGGTCGCCCGAGGTCCCTCACCGTGTGGGGTCCTCCTACCCTCCCACCCAAGCAGCCCCATGCCCCAGGGACTCGGCGGCCACAAGCTGCTGCCCAGGAGCCCATGCTTAGTGAGGGGCCCTGGATTATGCTGGATGTGATGGGAAGAAAGGGCTGAATTGGGGGGTGGCCTCAGGGACATCCTCCTCCAGGCCCAGGGGCGGCGCATGGGGGTCGGTGGTGGGGGGACAGGCACAGAAGCCTGGGCAGGTGGCATTTAGGTCCCAGGCTGGGTGATCATTTGCGGGGCCTCTGAGCAGGGGCTGGGGCTTCCGGCCTCCACACCCCTCCATGGAGCGGCTGAATGTCACAGTAGCCGTGGTGCCATCTTCCTGTGACAACGACGAGCTTTGAGCTTCCTCTGCCTGCCACAGCAAAGCTACTCCTTTGGAACAACCGCCCCAGGTGTAGGCTCACAGGACGGGACGGTCCGCAGGCCAGTCCGCACAGCGGCCCGCAGAGCTGAAGCGGATTGGCCAGTGAGCAGTGGCAGCGAGCGGACGAAGGGCCAGTGACCCCCTCTCCGTCCGCATTAACTGAAGCAGGGCCCAGGCTGGCGAGGCCTGGAAAGCCGGGCCACAGTCCAGGGCAGCACAAAGTCCCCTAGAGTCCCACAAAGAACGAACACCTCCACAGCAGCGAAACTTCCACGCACACCTCCTTGCTCCCACCCTTGATGACTCACAGAGAAAATTTTACCTAAGTGATTTTTACAAGAATCACCAAAACCATTTGCATGGGATGAAGGAACAGATGGCCACTTCCCCAAGCTTCTCTTTGGGGCCCCACCCTGTGGGAAGGAGCTCACACGGGGGCACCTACAGCGCACGCAAGTCTGTGGGTGTCCCCACCCACGGCGGGACCCTCAGTGGGGAGAAGCTGCGAGGAGGCCTCCTCCCGGCCAAGGGCTAATAGAGACCGTTTGACCTTTTAACGGTGCGCCCCTCTCCTGCCCAGTCCTGCCTGCAGCCCCTCACGACCTCCAGGGCCCACTGGTGCCAGCCGCTCCACTCTCGCTGCTCAGCGCTCCGGCTCCCGCACTGCGCCTTCACTCGTACACCCCCCTCCGCCCACCCCCCCCAACCCCCCACCCCACCCCCACCCCACCCCCCGCTCAGGTGCGCATCGCGCAGGTGAGGGAAGCCCACCCACCTGCCCCAAGGGGCATCTGCTCCACGTGTGGAGAACCTTTCCTGGAAAACCGGCCCCTGCTGTCTTCCTGTTACTTCAGAATGACCATCTAATGCAGCGTTTTTAATAAAGATACAATAAGGAACTGTCAAGCAAGTCATAAACGTTTTCTGAGAACTCAGGGCAGTTCCCGAGTCTCCAGCGACTTCCCTGAACTTAGGGTTTCGGTCCTGCATCCAGGACACGAGGCCGTGTCCTCATTCCTGCAGCCTCCTCCCCGGCCCCGCCCTCTGAGCCCGCTGACTTTCCTCTCTGAGCCCAGCACGCAAAGACCAGAGGCCACGGGCAGCCTGGAGCAGCGGCAGGGACGTGGGGTGCAGGTGAGGGAGCGTGGGGACCCGGAGCACAGGTGAGGGTGCGCGCGGGGACCTGGGGCACTGGTTGGGGGGGGACCTGGGGTGCAGGTGGGGGAAGCGCGGGGATGCAGAGCGCAGGTGAGGGAGTGCGTGTGGTGTGGACCCAGGGCACAGGTGCGGAGAGCGCGGGGATCCAGGGCGCGGGGATCCAGGGCTCAGGTGAGAGAGAGCGCAGGGACACGGGCAGGTGAGGGTAAGCTCAGAGAGTCAGAGAGCAGGATGCAGATGAAGAGCATGCACATTGGGGACCTGGTGGGGTGTTCCTCCGTCGTCGTGGGGCTCCCCGTACTGGGGATGGAGACTCTAGAGCGCTGGGCTGAACTTTATACCTGTGGACATTTGGCCAAGTGTCCCCCCAGAGTCCATGGGCCACGGGCTTGGGGGAGGAGAGAAGACAGGGGCCGCAAGTCCCTCTCCGCAGGGCACCCTCAGGCTGAGGTCTTGCGGGGGTAGGAAGGTGGCATCTCAGGCTCCTGCAGACTCACACACTCAGTGACACACACACACGCACACACACACATACGGCTGAGACTTCTCCAACCCTGGGAGGGATACTGTGCCTGGCAAGCTTGGAGTCGAGCCTGTTGCCCCAGAGCAAATTTTCTGGCTGCCCACCCCCGTTTTTTTTTATGATTTCACTTATTTATTCATGAGAGATACAGAGAGAGAGAGAGGCAGAGACACAGGCAGAGGGAGAAGCAGGCTCCGAGCAGGGTGCCCTACGTGGACTCCATCCTGGGTCGCCAGGATCACGCCCTGGGCTGAAGCCGGCACTAAACCGCTGAGCCCCCCAGGCTGCCCTGGCTGCCCCCCCTTCATGCTCCAGGTCTCCTTTGGTTTGGCAACAATCTCTAAATTCAGTGCATCACCCAGTACTGCAATCCAGTAATGATCTGCAGCCTGAAAACCACTTTCTAGGCCTGTGGGTAGAGGAACCAGAGCCCCGGGGGAGGCCCTCCTGTCCCTGGGGATTTTGACAGTGAGAATGGGGGACAGATGTGCTTCTGGCCCCAGGGACCAGGGCAGGGGGCTTACTGGGCTAGTGGTGGGGAGGAGGGTTCTTGGAGCAGGTGGCTTGTGAGCCCAGCGGAAGGCAGCCAGGCAGGAGGGAGACAGGACATGCTGGCCTGCGTGGTCCCCAGGCCTAGAGGACTTTACTGCCAGCTGGGGACCCTCCCAGCCACAGCAGCACCCCGGCCTGGGGCATCTCTCCAGCCCCGCTCAGGCTCGGCTGTCCCCTGGACGGGGTTGGTCACCTCCCTTACGGAGCTGTGAAAGGCTGGCCAGCCCTGCGTCGTCGTCGTGCACAGCCTCTTGGTATCAACACTGAAGTATTGAGCCCCCAGCAGCAGGGGAGAAAGTGGCACCAGTGTCCCGTCGGGGTTGTGGGAGGCGAGGACCCCTATGCACTGGCCTGCTGAAGCCCTAGCAGTTTTACGTTTTCCCAAACCGGGACAAGCTGCTGGCAGCAGAGAGCACTTTCCAAATCCTGTCCCTGACTCCTGAGTGTGAGTCGCTCCAGAATCCATGGGTCGCCCTTGGTCAGGGACCCCCGGCTCTGTCACTCCTGTCTGAGTAGGCGGGTGCCAGCCCCGGGAGAGCACCTGCGCTGTGGAGTTTGTCTGGCCGTCCAGCCCGTGCCCCACACTCGGCCTCTGCCTTCTAGCCTGTCCCTCTCCTTGTCTTGTCCTGGTCTCCCTCCCTCTGGTTTGTCTGCCCTTTGCCGCGTTGGCGGCCAGTGAGAGGGTTCAGGCAGTGGGAGAGTTGCCGCCACAATTACACGTTTGATCTTGAAATATTAATCATTCTTTACGTGTAAATATGTCCCCAGTAGTGCACGGCATGTGCTACAAGTGACTGGTGTGTACCTGGTATCGGGTAGCTGGGTGCCGGCATCGGGCCTGGCAAGCCCAGCGGGGAGCCTGTTTCACTGGACTGAATTTTCTCCAAAAAAATTCCCTGGAACAACCCAGCATTGCTGCTCGAAGGGTGGCACCCCCGATGCCAGGACACCTGGGCTTGGCTGCTCTTGAATCTAGTGCAGAACGGCCCCCGGGGGTTGGGTCAGCCAGGGGCGGCGGGCAGGGAACCAGCCACCAGTGGGCAGGAAGCGCTCGGCCCAGTGCCTGCAGCTGGCCTCCCCAACTGGGGTCCAGTTCTCGTGCCGGACGAGGGCTGATCCCCAGACAGACAAATGAATGGGCAGGGCCAGCACCGCAGGGGCAGCGGCTAGAAACAGCACGTCTGTGGGACCTGCTGCCTTCAACTCTGTGCCCAGAGTGGCCCTTGTGACTCATGGCTGAGAGTGCAAAGTTCCTGAAGCCCGTCCTGCCTGGACTCAGATAACCTCCCAACCCCACAGTAAAGAAGGGATCTCCCAGAGCTGACGGCAGGCAGAGCAGTGTCGTGACAAGGGAGGGGGAACCCTGTCTGGCTCTCTGCTCTGCCCTCTGCCCTCTGGACTATCCCAAGGGTGGCCAGCTGAGGGGGGGACTGTCCTCACTGATAAGCCAGGGTTCAGCATTGGCATCCATGCCACGGGCCCAGCTCAGATCTGTGTCTGGCTCCAAAGGGAGGACCTCTGGTCAATGGGAAAAGTCGGGCGGAGCCCGTGACTCGAGATGGGGGATCCAGACTTGAGATGGGGGATCTGGACTCAAGACGGGGGATCTGGACTAGAGAAGGAGGATATGGGCTAGAGATGGGAGATCTGGACTCAAGATGGGGGATCTGGACTCGAGAATGGGGAGCTGGACTCGGGATGGGGGAGCTGGACTACAGATTGGGAAGCTTCCAATCCTCTTGCACATCCTGCCACCCTGAACCCTTGTGGGCTCCCACAGCACCCCCTCCAGTCCAGATCCCTCCCTCCCTAGTCCAGATCCCCCCTCTCAAGTCCAGATCCCCCCCTCCACTACAGCTTTTAAAAAAAAAAAAACAGGGATCCCTGGGTGGCGCAGCGGTTTGGCGCCTGCCTTTGGCCCAGGGCGCGATCCTGGAGACCCGGGATCGAATCCCACGTCGGGCTCCCGGTGCATGGAGCCTGCTTCTCCCTCTGCCTGTGTCTCTGCGCCTCTCTCTCTCTCTGTGACTATCATAAATAAATAAAAATTTAAAAAAAAAAAATAAAAAAAAAAAATAAAAAATAAAAAAAAAAACATTTTAAGGGGACTCCACACCCAACATGAGGCTTGGACTCATGGCCCCGAGATGGCGTTGCATGCTCTGCTGACCGAGCCAGCCAGGCTGCCCTCGTCCCACTCTTTTCTGGCAGGTTTTCCAGTGCTCCTCTGAGGTGGAAGTTTGTGCCCGTGTTTTTCAGGTGTAGTTCAGGCACATTACGACTTGTCTGTGGTCCTGGCGGTCTGCGCCAAAGCTAGGGTCAGTGCTTCCCTACGCTGATTTATCTGCTGTTGGAGCTGACCGCGGGTCTGCAGCTGCCCTTGCTAGGGACTGCTCTACACCATGGAAGGCCTCCTCGCCCTGAGGTGTCTGGCCTGGATGGGGTAGGAGTGAGGGGGCTAGGCCCTCTTATTCTGAAAGATGTAACCTGACGTCTAGTCCCAGCCTGGCAGGAAGCTTCTGCCTCCCCCACCCTGCCCACTTTCTGGCCGGGACTGGGGGTGCCCTGAGCGGCTGTCCTCAGTGTGGAGCGCACAGACCGCTCCCAGCCCAGATGTGCCCAGCGGGTCTCTCCTCAGTTCTGTTCTGAGGCCCAAGCCCTCCTAGACTGATACCCCAGACATTACTCTTGACTCTCCCAGTGACCTGAACATGCTCCAAGGAGGAAACCTGACTCTGAGCACCGCTGGGGATAGGGATGGGGTCACTGGGGGGCTGCTTAGGACAGTCCCAGCCTAGATGACCCACTGCCCACCGAAGTAGCAGATAAGCTCACCCCAGCTCAAGGCCTGACATCACCAGCTTGGGCCACAAGGCCTTGAGGGCAAAGCAGGCCTGTTCACCCAGCCTCCTTCCCCAGGGGGGCCTGCTCAGTCATGTGGCTGTTAACCTGCAGCCTGTTCCAGAGACGCCTGGGCCGGTTGTGGTTTGGGCCGACTGTCCTACTCTAGTTGCCAGCAAAGACTCCCACAGCTGGCTGTGCCACCCAGTGCCACAGGGGCTGTGATGGAGGACATGACACCAGGCCAGATGGACACAGTGTGGGGCCGAAAAGGAGTGGAGCCCCGGTGTCCCCTTATCCTAAGTCTGGAGCCAGAGGATTTCACCAAGAGGCAGGACCTCCCCCTACATAAGGAGAGTGTGAAGGTGCCTATGGGTGAGGGGAGGGCAGTCCAGAGCCTGGGGGAAGGTTCGGAGGAGGTGGGAGACTTTGGGCAGCTGGAAGAGAAGCCCAGAGCCCATGCCCTGAGCGGGCACAAATTCCAGCCTCCCTCAGAGGACACAACAGAAGACGGCCAGGGGCTGCCTTTACAGAGGTTGCACCCCCAGGGGAGGGTGCCCGGTGGTGCTAGGGAGCCCGTGACGCTTCCTGGCTTGTTTTGCAGCCAGGTCATTGTGCATAGGAAAGCATGCGTACCAAGGGCACATCTGATGACCACTGCAGATGTGTACTGCTTAAGGTGAGGCTGGCGTGCTTCTCTCGGCGGGCAGACCAAACACTGAGTGTGAGGGTGACCGGGCCGGGACTGCCTGGGGCTCGGGGCGCCCCGCACCCATCTCCCCTGGGAGGTTGGGCCTGCTTGGGCGGTCACCATCCCCCACGCCCAGCTGCCTCATGTGACAGAGACAACATTCTCTGCCTTTCACTTTCCTTTTGCTCGCCAACACACTCTCCCTGTCAAAGTCCGATGGGCAGGTCAGCGCGTGTGATGTAAACACACCTTCCCCGAGGTGCCCGACTCTCTAGGTCACCCGGCCCGAGTGAGGACCAGAAGGGAGGCCGCTCGGGTCCACGGGGACGGACACCTGCTGCGTGCAGAGCATGTTGGAGGACCCGAGGAAGCCCAGACATGGTGTGTGTGCCCAGGTGCGCCTGCGAGTGCACGAGCCTGGCCGTGTCACCAGCGGTCGGGGAGCCAGCGGAGATCACAGAAGGCCCGACAGGGCGGTCCTGGCTGGGGGTGGAGAGAGGCACTGAGGCAGGACTTTGAAATAGCCCGTGCATGTGTTATTCTCAGTCAAGATTCCAGAAAGTTTACTTGGAATTTGAACCATGACTCTAAGCTTCTTGGGAAGGATAAATACCCGCAGCAGTCACGACCACGCGCGTCTCTCCCGCCTTCCCCCTCGGTCCTGAGGTCACAGCCGGCCAGGGGGTGGAGATGAACGCATGCCTGGACGAGGGGCGTCCGTGTGCTGGGTGTGCGGGGGGTGTGCGGGGGCGTCCATGTGCTGGGTGTGTGGGGGCGTCCGTGTACTGGGTGTGCGGGAGGCGTCCATGTGCTGGGTGTGCGGCACACACCAGGCACCAGCGGGGGGGACTCTGCTGCTCGCTGGCAGCCCAGGCGGCCTTCGGTTCCTGTTTCCGTGCCAACCCTCCACGTCGAGTGGGGGCCCCTGCCCGGTAGCTGGGGTGTGCCCTCACTAGAGCCGGGATCAGCGGGCGGCTCCCCCGCGCGCCTTCCACCTCCAGCCGCAGGAGCGCCGGCCTGCCTCCTCACCCCGAGACTGGGGCGCCCCAACCCATGTTGGATGCCAGCGGGCGCCGGAGGCTGCGCTGAGGATGGGGCAACACGGGGCTAATACTCTGCTGACCCCCAGCTCTGTGCCCACCCCCAGGCCCCCCGGTCTCCCGCAGGCTGACGCCGAGGGCTCTGGCCGCGGGACTGGGGAGACCACCCCGACCGGCAAGGGCGTCTGCGCCACTGGGCACCGTGTTGTGTTTTCCGATTTAAGGAAAGCTGTTTTGTAACAATACTCAGGGAAAACTTCGGGCAGATCTTATCTGAGGTGCCAGGGAAACCCCAGCGGAGGAAGTTTCGATGAGTCTTTCTAGAACCTTCCACCCACGTAAACAATATTTAATGGTAATGAGCCTTTCGTGCCTGATCCTGCGATTGCCAACAGGGCTGCCACTGGATCGTGTCCAGCTGTGACATCTCCGCGTCTCTCGTGTTACTCAGAGCAGATTCATTCAGGAAGGACCCGGGCAGCTGCGTCTCCACTCGCCAGCAGATTCCAGTTCTAAGGGAAAAGTCGGTTTCAGTTCCGTTAATGTTCTCGTGGTGCAAGCAGCCTGAAGGGGAGATAGAGGCCCGGCTTCCCAGGGGGAAAGCAGCTCGGGCAGCTCCGGGCAGCTCCGGGCGCTGGGGTGGCGGCGCCAGCAGGTGGGCCGGGCCGAGGGCCGGCTGGGCGGCCCGGGAGGGGGAAGACTCGAACCCCTTGCAGCACCTGCAGAACGGCTTCGAGGGGATTCGTGAACCAGACGGAAATCGACCCCGTGTGTTGGTCCGCGGGGTCCCCACCGTCCGGGAAGCCCCTGTGAAGGACCTCGAGCCACAACAAATAACGCTGGACTTTCCACGAAATCTTGAAGCTTTGAAGGAAAACGCAGGGCAACATAAACGTGTAGAGTCTTTTTATTCCACAAATCCAAGAGGAACCGAGAGAGCAGGAACAGGTTGGTCAGGCGGGTGACAGTTCATTTCTCTGAAACACGAGTCTTAGGGACCCAGGAAAAGTAGGCAGAGTCTGCCAAGGCCTGAAGGACGGGGGGACAGGCGTCACCAAGGTACCAGGCCCTGTCGGTGCCCCCGGACAGGCCCAGGGGCGGAGGGCAGCGCTGGGGGCAGCCTCACTGCGGTGTGGGTCCCGGGGAGAGGGGGTTAGGCCCCCCCAAAGCACACCACAAGGCGAGACCCAGATGCAGAGTCCCGGACATGACAGGACCGTGAAGGCTCCCTCCTCGCCCGGGGTTTGCAGGGATCGGGTCGGGAGAAAGCCGGGGTCACACGGTCACTGGGGTGCGTGGGCTGCAGGCTCGGGGCAGGGGACTGAGTGCATGTCCTGGGGCAGCCATTGCAAAGGACCAGGAGCTGGAGGCTTGTTTTCTAATGGTGATGGAGACCAGAAGCCCAAAATCGGGGTGCGAGTGGAGCCCTGGGCGAGGATGCTTCCTGTGTCTTCCAGCTCCTGGTGGCCCCAGCGCTACTGGGCTGGTGGCCACGCTCCGCCCTGCGGCCTTCTCCCCGTGTGTCTCTGTCTCTGTCCAAATTTTCCTCTTCCATAAGGACACCAGTCATGCTGGAGTCAGTGCTGCAATATGACCTCATCCCCAGGGATGAGGTCTGCAAGGACCCTGTATCCAAACAAGGTCCCGTTCAGAGGCTGTGGGCAGGCATGTCTTCTGGGGGCCGCCGTTCACCCCGTGCACATGGGATGGGGGCGAAGGGGCAGGGCGGGGACCGAGGGTCTCATCTAACAGTCTTCCATGCGCCTGACACCGGGCGACGCGTGAGAGACATGTGAGAGACGGGCCCGGGGACCCAGGGCCCAGGACGTCTTTTCAGTGGTTCTTTCTGGTCACCTGTTCTCTGTTGCTTGCTCTTGTTTCACAAACAGGGCGCGTGTATAACGAGGAGAAGAAAAGCTGTCCTTCTGGCCTTAAGTTACAACTAGAAACACGGTTAGAAAAATCAAGCAAGGGGCGCCTGGGTGGCTCTGCGGGTGGAGCGTGGGACTCCTGAGCTCAGCTCAGGTCTCGAGCTCAGAGTCCTGAGTTCCAGTCCCCTGGGGGCTCCCCGTGGGGCATGCAGCCTACTTTAACAAGAAAAAAGGATAAAAGAAAAGAAAAAGGAAAAATTCAGCAAAGGACAGGGAGGTGGGGGGAAGACAGCAGCGCCAGCCCCCTCCCCAGGCCACCCCGGAAGGTGACTCAGCTCCTGGGGGAGCCGCACCCACAGAAGGGAAGGTTGGGAAGGGAGGCCCCCCCACCAGAAACAGCCCCTGTAGCCTGTTAGACCATCAGAAACTACGGAAACAGGGGCAACCAGGGGCTCGACCGGTTAAGCGTCCAACTCTTGGTTTCAGCTCAGGTCATGACTTAGGGGTCCTGGGATCAAGCCCTGAGTCCAGCTCCCTGCTCCTAACATCCACTAGGAGGATGGCCGTGCGGGAGTCGTTCGCATTTGACCTTCTTGAGACTCTCTTCCCATCTCACGTTAGCTGTTTCATGAGCTGGATCTAGGCGATTTCCTGTCGTCGTGAGGCTCTGCAGGGCAGGGCGGCCTTCTCTCGCTGCTGTGGGTTTTCCTGTAAGATTCCTCCAGGAGCCCCGCCAGGAGCCCCGGGGTTGGCTGGTGGGGTGGAGATGGGGGGGCAGGCCCGCCCAGGGGTCAGGGGTCGGGGGTCAGGGGTCCAGGAGCTCCGCGCAGAGGCAGGCAATGGACAGGCTCTGTGGCTTTGGCTCACCTGGGGGTTCTCCCTCCCAGCGCGACACCCCCTCCTGGGGTCTGGACTGGGCCTGGCCACAGGGGCCCCAAGTGCCTGGAGGCCCCTTAACCCGAGTGCCCTCTGCCCCCGGCTCTCGTGCTCCACCCTCCAGACCCGGACTGGAGACAAACAGTGGAGCTCAGACCAGAGGGTCCCAAGTGCACGACTTTATGAAACAGGCAAAGCTACGGAGACAGTAGGAAGGCCAGGGGGTCGGGGGTCAGGGGTCGGGGGACGGGGAGCAACAGATGGACTTAGGGTTTTAGGACAGCTCTGTATGGGACCTGATGATGGCGCAAGTCAGCATGCATCTGTCTGAACTCCCCTGGCGTTCCACACAGGAGTGAGCCCTGGGGTCCACCACAGTGTGTGGACGCTGGCCCGTGGCTTGCGAGGACCGCGCCCCCCCCAACACGTCCACTCTGCACTTTCTGCCCAATTTCTCTGTGAATCTAAAACTGCTCAAAGACAAAACAAAGACTCTATTCCTATATTTTTATTATTATTTTTTTAATTGAAAAGTCAACAAAAGGTCTGGCAAGCAATTTTAAAATACTTTTAAAATAGGGGTGACCGGCTGGTTCAGTGGGTGGAGCTGCGACTCTTGGTCTCGGGGTTGTGAGTTTGAGCGTGGCCACGTTGGGTGCAGAGATGACTTAAAAACAAAATCTTGGGCAGCCCAGGTGGCTCAGCGGTTTAGCGCCTGCCTTCAGCCCAGGGCGTGATCCTGGAGACCCGGGATCGAGTCCCGTGTCGGGCTCCCTACATGGAGCCTGCTTCTCCCTCTGCCTGTGTCTCTGCCTCTCTCTCTCTTCCTCTGTGTCTAATAAATAAATAAAATCTTAAAAAAAATAGTTCAGACTAAGCAGAAAAAATGTCATAATGGAGGCCGAGAGAGTGATGGAAGCCACAGCGGGCATCTGCATGAGAGGAAAGGGAAGGCCGCTGCACAAGGCCCACAGGAGGGCTTCTCTTCTTGACAAGAGCAGGTCCCTGAGGGGGCCCTGAGAACAAAGCAGGGGCACCCCGCTGGGGAAAGTGTGAGGGTGGGGAAGGCAGGGGCGGCCAAGGTGGTCTTGGGATGGTGTCAGATCACAGGTGGGCATGACCTGGTTCCGCGGGAACACGATTCAGGCCAGTTTTGCACATTTTATTATAATTATGACCATGTCAGCAGGGCTCTCTCCCAGAGACTTCCCTCCTGGCTTGTCCGTGTTTCTGGTTTGTCATCAGCAGCCAGCACCGTGTGTGTGTATGTGTGTGTGTGTGTGTGTTTTAAGATTTTATTTATTTGAGACAGAGAGAGAGAGAGAGAGAAACACACACACACACACACACACACACACACACACAGTCAGAGGGAGGAGCAGGCTCCATGCAGGGAGCCTGACGTGGGACTCCATCCTGGGTCTCCAGGATCACGCCCTGGGCTGAAGGCAGGCGCTAAACCGCTGAGCCCCCCGGGCTGCCCTTCACCAAGTGTGTTATGAAAGTACAGAGAAGGTGTAGGGGAAGGTGCAGGGCAGCGGCTCTGGCATCTGGGCACAGCTGGTTGGGGAGCAGCCCAGGACCCCTGTCTGTGCTTGGCCAGGCTGCAGCCCAGGAGAACTCTGACCCCGTGGCTTTCTTTCCTCCAGGGAGTGTCCCAAGAACCAGTGAGGAGGACGCAGGACCCCTGACACTTGCCACCCTGTCCTGCTAGCCATGCTGACCTTGACATTCCCCCTTCTGGCTCTCCCCCTTCTCTGGACCATCCTCCCGGCCACCTCCCTGAGTGTTCAGAGTGGAAGTAAGTCTCAGGATCCCACCCTGTCTGCTGGGGGGCCCAGCAAGGGGGCGGGGGAGGCCGAGGCAGGGGTGAGAGGAGCAGATCCACGCCCAGGTGGGGCCCAGGCCCCAGGGAGTGACCATGATCCCGAGGTAAGGGGCTGGCCCAGGTGAGGGGATGAGCCAAGTCCCCCCACGATGGCAGACAGCGGGTCCCCAGTGCAGCACCCAGTGATGGCTGGCAGAACACTTACGGGGTTGGCTAAGAACACGTCCAGGTTCTAAGGGAAAGAGGGGTCCCGGCCCGTCAGCGACAACGCACAGGCCAGGGGAGGGGCAGGAGGCCAAGTCTGAGCATCCTCTCTGCTCTGTTCCCGATCCACCCTCGGACCACCAGCTCCTGCATCACCGGGGAGCTTGTTAGAAATGCAGACTCTCGGGCCAGGCTCGGCCCTGCAGGACCAGGGCACAGGGGGTCCCGCAGGACCTTCCAGCCGGTCCCCTGCACACAGCTCTGGGGCAAGGCAGCGCCGTGGAATCACCCCAGGGGCTCCTCAAAGCTGTGGGGCCGGGCGTACCCCAGTGGAATAGAATCACGGAGGAGGGAGCTTCTGGAGCTACTGCGGCAGCTCTGGGGGGCCACGCTGGGTCATTGGCACAGGGTTGGCAGGAAGCCAGGGAGCGCAGAGCCCCTCCTCCTGGGAGCCCAAGGCCAGCCAGGGGGTCCCTGGGCAATGGGCAGGTGACGGCAGCCCGATGGGGCCTCCGGTGCATCACTGTCCACGGGGCTCTGCCCCTCACCCACTGGGCCGGGGAGCCAGTCCCAAGCAGTGGCCCTGCTGGGGTCCTTCCTTGCAGAGCCGGGGGGACCCTGGGGCCGCGGGGACCACGAGGGTGTGAGTTGGCACAGCGGCCACGTGGGGACGCACAACCTCCCTTGTTTCTGTGTTGTTTTCTCCCTTGAGACACACGTGCTGATGGGTCCGACAGATGTGTGAGTAGCTTCAAGGGGCTCTCTGCCACCCTGAGCAGGGCTCCTGCGTCCCCGGGGGTGTCGTGTCCACACCACTCCTCCCTCGGCCCCGGGAGGGTCGGCGAACGTCCTGAGGCCCAGCAGTGACCCCCGTGTGACCTGCCCCCCCCCCCCCCCCCCCGCACACAGTTTGGGACGACCCCAGCTGCACCAAAGGCATGGTTTCCGTGTCCAGAGGGGAGCGTGCTGTGATGGCCTGCAACATCTCCAACGACTTCCGGGGCGTCGTCATCTACCTGGGTGCCCACAGGAAGGGCCAGCCCCTCTTCCACGTCAGGCGTCCAGGATACTTCAGCCGGGCCGGGTGGCACCTCCACGTCCAGGGAGGCACGGCGCAGCTGGTGATCGACGATGCGAATGACACCCAGGCGGGGTGCTACACGTGGCATCTCCAGGGCCGGCAGAGAAATGTCAGAGTCACCATGCTGAACGTCTCAGGTGAGGGGCGGCGTCGCGATCCCCCATCCCACCTGAGGCGTTTCCTACTGGGGAGGGGCAGCGGACAATCCTCCCCCCCCCCCCCCCCCCCCCCCCCCCGCGCCTGGAAGCGCCCTGGCCCTCAGGATGGGGCCCAGCAGGGCGGGCCTGGGTTCCAACAAAGAGAATGAAATAAGACGAGCCTCTGCTCCTCAAAGGGCCTGGCACCTGTGCCACAAGGGGCTCAGTCTGGGGGCTGCACGGTCCAGAGAGGAGGCGAGGCCCGTGCACGTCTCTCCCCCTGCACCCCAAACCTTCTCCCACACACCCAAAATGCCAGTGCTCCCCGAGGCCCCTGCGGGGTTTGTTCGGTCTTCCTGTGCGCACCCAGAGGCCCTGTGATCCCTCAGCTTCTCCAGCTGGCCCCGAGCTGCCCCAGCCTTGCCCTGGACGCTGTCCGCCCCCAGAGCCCAGTGTCTCCCATCCGGGACCTCCCCTTCGACCAATGCACACCCATCCACTGCCTCCACTCATTCTCACTTCCGTCACTTGGAGTAATGTCTGCCCCCGCACTCCCTCCAGGACACTGCTCAGACCCACAGAGGACTGCACCCCTCCACCCAGTCCAGTCCCAGCCACCCTGAGCTGTGGGAGGGCAGGGGCAGGGGGCGCTGAGGACGGGGCCCTGGCCTGACTCAGAGAGCCCTCTGTGGACTCCTGTTGTCCTGGTCTCACGTGACACTTGGGGCTGGGGGGGTGCATCAGAGGCAGAGCCCCAAGATCTGAAGGAGACAGGACATCTGCTGTTTGCTTCTTCGCGCGGTAGGTGCTTTTCCTTACCCCCAGGTGCCCCCAGGAAGCCCCTCAGGTGCCCCCAGGCTGTCCCCACCCTCTGTGCCTGGCACCCATCCATCCTGCCCGGGGCGGGGGTCATGCCTCCCCTCAAGGGTGCACTCCTTGTGGGTGACTGAGTGATGTCCCCCATCCCGCCTCCCACAGACCCGGACATGGACACGCCACACCTGCCCAGGGCCAGAGACCAGCTCAACGTGGTCGTTGTGGTCATTAGCGTCATTGTCTTCCTGGCTCTCCTGCTGGTCAGCATGTCCACCTGCACCAAAAGCATATTTCCCCGCCCCTATGCCTTCTGGAAGTACGAGGCCCCCCGGGTCTGACACCCTGCTCCTCTGGAGGCTGGTGGGAGTAGAGGTCACCCCAGGCTGCAGGTGCCAAGTGGAGCAGAGAGCACACACCCCTCGGTCCAAGGACCCCAGGTGCTGTGGCAGGTGCCTACCCCAGCCAGGCCCTCCGGGTCCCCAGAGCACTGGCTTTGTGGCAGGACGCCCCGGAGGACACACAGAAGCTGGGCTTCCTGCTCCTTCCAGGAGACCGCGTCCCGAGGGTGCGTCTGCGTGTATGTGAGCACGTGTGGCCTGCGTGGTCCTGAGTGTCTGCGCCACAGATCGCTGACTCTGAGCGGAGGAGTGAGGCCCTGTGAGGAGGGTGACCAGCGGGCCTGAAACCCAGAACCGGCCCCAGGAGCCCTGCCTGACCCTGAGGCCACCAGCCCCTTCCGTTCCCCTCCTCCTGGCAGGGAGCCTGCTTCTTCCTCTGCCTGGGTCTCTGTTTCTGTGTGTCTCTCATGAAAAAATAAAATCTTTTTTAAAAACTAAAAATAAGATCTTTGATAATCTGAGAATCCATAACCCTAATCCTTACGATGAATAAAATAGACCAATCGAGAAACCATCAAATGACCTGGGAAATACACACTTTTTAAGTGGGGAAAAACACAGAAAACTAAAAGAAGGTGCTTCCTGTCTTAAAGCACTAAAAATGCCTAAAGCATCCAAAAGATGCCTGGTGCCTCCCCTGTGGCCTGGACCCACAGGGAAGTCCAGGGTCTGGGTCTGTTTTCATCTCTTGCTTGCTGCTTGTATGTTCACGGGATTCTCTAAGGAGGTGGAGTTCTGGGGCCTCACAACGGGCCCCAGGCCCCTCGCGGATCCCCAGCCCGCCCCGGCCTCGGCCCCCGCCCCGGCCCCCGCCCCGGCCCCCGCCCGGGCCCCGGCCCCCGGCCCCCGCCCCGGCCCGCCCTCCAGGGCCCCGCCCCCAGCCCCACCTGGGCCCCGCCCTCCAGGGCCCCGCCCCCAGCCCCACCTGGGCCCCGCCCTCCAGGACCCCTCCCTCGCGTCATCCAGGTCCCGCCCCCAGGCCCCGCCCCCAGGCCCACCTGGGCCCCGCCCTCCAGGGCCCCGCCCCCTCTACGGCAGGGGTCACTGAATGGTAGGCCAGATTTCCGGGCATCAATGAGCTTCAGCAGAAAAAAAAAAAAAAAAAATGAGCTTCAGCAGAAAGTCAACCGGAGAAGGACAAACATTATATGGTCTCATTCATTTGGGGAATATAAATAATAGTGAAAGGGAATAGAAGGGAAGGGAGAAGAAATGGGTAGGAAATATCAGAAAGGGAGACAGACCATGAGAGACTCCTAACTCTGGGAGACGAACTAGGGGTGGTGGAAGGGGAGGAGGGCGGGGGTGGGGGTGAATGTGTGACGGGCACTGAGGGGGGCACTTGATGGGATGAGCACTGGGTGTTATTCTGTATGTTGGCAAATTGAACACCAATAAGAAATAAATTTATTAAAAAAAAAAAAAGAAAGTGACCCAGGGGAACCAGGGCATCTGGAGCCTGACCCCCCCACCCAGGGACCTCCTTGGCCTTCTCCCGGCCCTGTCCTGGCCCAGGCCTGTGGAGACATGGAAGGAGTGGCGGAGCAGGACAAATGATCACCCAGTGGGCGCTCAGAAGGACAGTGCAGAGGGACAGGAGGGGACGAGGGCCGGCCCTGCCAGCCTGGCCCTCAGCACCTCCCCTTTCCCACAGCAACGCCTCCAGGAAGGCCTCCGGGGGTGCCTGAACCACCAGTCACCGTCTCCTGCTGCACGGGCTTTGGGGGTGGTGCCTCCACGCATCTGAGTGCTGCAGACAGGAAGAGTCTCAGCCAGGCAGATAGAGAGCTGATGGTGGCGGGATGGCGGTGAGCAGGGCCCCAGAGCTCCCACTGCTCCCTGGGCTCCTCACACTCCCCTGTATGCTGCTCCGGGCTCTGGCCATCCCAGGTAAGCCCTGCCCAGGCCCAGCACCCCCCCCACTGCGCACCCCGAAGTGGGCTCGCAGCCTCACCGGGAGGGTGCTCCTTCCTGGGAAGGGGGTGGTCTGGGGGTGCTGAGCAGGACCTCCCCCAGGGCAGCCACCCGGCTCCCCGCCCCCGCCCGTGACTGATGTCTGAGGCATCACCACCGCTCTGGTCTGTCTTTACCGAAACATCTTTTCCATAATTAGCAAGGTTGCCTTGGTTCTGAGAGAGTTTTGTCTGTTGGTTTGCTTTTTAAAACATATATTCGAGCAAAGTTCTGCAAGAAGGTGCAAAGCTCAGTCACATGAGGCAGGGTGGGGAGCAAGAGGCCCCGGGCCAGGACAGGGCCAGGAGAAGGTCAAGGAGGTCCCTGGGTGGGGGTCAGGCTCCAGATGCCCTGGGTCCCCTGGGTCACTTTCTGCTGAAACTGATTGACGATTCTGATTGAATCCTGATGGATTGGATCCTGATGGAGAGAGAAAGAGAGAGAGGAAAGTAGAAGCTCTAGAATTCAGTTTGCAGAGAAGCTGATGTTTGGGTCACATTAAAAAAGACTCACATGTGCACCTGGAGGCTGGTCCTGCCAGGCCTCGGCTGGGCAGATGGGGACACTTGTGGGCGCCCCTCAGACAAGCTCCAGCTCTCAGTGCCCAGGGAGGCACTGCAACAGGAGGAGAGGGCACTGCCCCCGGCCATCCTGGTCACTGCCAGCCGGGAGGGAGGAGGCCAGGGGGCGGGGAGGCCGATGGGGCGCCCAGTGAGGAGCCGCAGCCTGAACTTGCCCTGGGCCCCAGTGTGGGGAGGGTCACAGCCAGCCCTGCCCCGGGCACCTCTGTCCCTCCACCCACCACCCCTGCGTGGAGGAGGGTCCCTGCCCCTTGAGGCCACCGGGCAGGTGACAGCAGGGGGTCCTTCCTGCAGAGGTGTGGCAGTCGCCCCACTACATGGTGGCCCTGGAGGGGAGCTCTGTCAACATCACCTGCTCCGCCAGTGGGGTCCTGTTGGGGGTGTACCTGAGGCGCAGCTGGCCGGAGCCTACCAACGTGATTTACTATGAAGACGAGAAGGAGCCCACAGTAGACGAGCAGTTTCAGGGTCGCATTGCCTTCTCGGGGCTGCAGCACAACCTGACCGTCACCGTGGGCGGCCTGCAGCTGTCTGACAATGGCGCCTATGTGTGCCAGGCCGTCACGATGGACGCCGAAGTCCAAGGCTCTGGCACCTTGCTGGTGGTGACAGGTAGGGGATGCGTCTGCCCGGGACCCACCCCGCCTGCCTCCTAGGCAGGCCAGGCTGTGCCTGCCCGTGCGCATTCCGAAGCGTCCTCCCCGCCTGCTTGAGTCCTTCATTCCAGCTGCACCCACGGCCTCCAGGAGGCTGCCCGGATTGCTCATCCCGCCGTTGCAGAGCCCCTCTGTGAACCCGGGAGGCTCTCAGGGAGTCCACCCCCGGCCACAGGCCGCGCTCCCCTCCTTCTTCACAGACAAAGCAGCGGGCACGTACCAGGAAACTCGGCTGGTCTCTGCCGTCTGTCCGGTCCTGGCTATAAGCTTCTTCCTCATCGGGCTGGGGATAGGGGCCGTGTGCGCGCTGAGGACGCAGGTCGGTGGGGAACCCCAGGTTTCACCCGTGTCCCCGTAAGCCAGTTCCTCTACCTACGGGCGGGAAGGAGAGGGGTGAGGCCAGGGTCCCAGGGGGGAGGGAAACCCAAGAAGGAGCCAGGAGCACCGGGAGCAGGGATGGGTGCAGCCCAGGAGGATGGGCCCCGTGAGAGGAGGGGCCAGGGAGGCATTCAAGGGCTGCCTGAGCGCCTGAGCACCGTGTGCACATGGGATGTGAGTTGCAGGTGGGAGCAGGTGTGAGAAGGTGTGAAAGTGCACGGGGAGGGGTGACGGCTGCGGTCTGCCCTGCCCAGGCACCCAGCTCTGTAGCGGACCTGCCTTTGCCCAGCTCCTCCCGCCCCTGTGACCTTGCACCCCCTGCAGCCCCCCTCACCCCCGCCTCCCTCCACTGCCCCCTGGACTCTGCTCCCAAGCCAGTCCCTCCCCCGCGGGGGGCAGCCCAGGGGAACCTTGGGAAACCTTGTGAGCTGGCCTCACGCAGGCCTGGAAGCCCAGCGGCATTTGGAGGAGGAAATCAAGACGCTTCCTAAGGGGGAGTGCGCTGAGGAGGACGTCCCGAGGGAGCTGGCCCCCTACAAAGGGCACAGGCTTTATGTTTCAGGTCAAGAAACTCTGCTGCAGGAAGGATAAGAGCTCAGTCTATGTGGTGTACGAGGACATGTCCTACAGCTGCCGAAACAGGATGTCGGCCCCCAACGAGTACCAGTGAGCCCGGCAGGCCCCCCCAGCCCTCTCTCTGCTCACACCTCTGGTCAGGGCCGCCTGACCCAGCGAGACCACACTGGCAGCTCCCTGCAGCCATCAGGCCTTGGCACCTCCTCCAGGAACCCTTCCTTGCCTGCATCCTTGCCTACATCCTGCCCTGCTGCTAGGGAGGAAGCCTCTGTGGCTGCCCTTCCCTGGCGAGGCAGGAGGGGCTTCTCTAGGGTGGGCTTGGGCCCAGGGCCTGGTGGAGAGGCCAGAGGGAGGGGAGGCCCAGTCTCTGGTGCAGGCTTGCCACAAATAAAGTGCTTCTCTTCTCCCCTTTCTGCCTCCATCACGGATTTCTCAAGCAGCTCAGAGCTGAGGAAGGGGAGGGCTTTGCCTGACTCCTCCCCAAACATCTGGTAGGACATCCTCCTCTGGAGACCCTGGAGGAGGGAGAGGGGCAGGGGGCGCTCCCCACTTCAGGCCCCAGGGCCCTATAGGGCGAAGGGACCAGAGCCCTGGCCCTCCCCTCAGCACCCCTCAGGCCCTCCCCCTGCCTCACCTGCATCCACCACAGAATAAGGTGGGGGTCAGCCGGGAGGGGTGCCCGTGCCCGATGGGGGGCAGTGGAACCTTGGCAGCTGTGCCCGCCATCCGGGTGGGAGACAAGGCACCCCTGGGGGGTGTAAGCCGCGCTGTATCCTCCTAGACTCTGGGCAGAGGAAGAGCTGACGTGCTGCCCACCCCGCCTGTCCTGCACCCTCGACTCTCCCATCAAAGCCGCAGAGACAAAACTAATACAATTGACTACATGGAAGCTCTAAACCCTCGCTCTTCAACACTACAGACAAAGGGACACTGGGTGGCTCCTCGGCCTGAGACTCCTGGTTTCCACAGGGGTCCTGATCTCAGAATCCTGAGTCCTACCCCCTGGAGGGGGCTCCCTCCCATCCCACCCTCCCCGCTCCCCTGCTGCTGCCACACGCACAAGCAGCACATATGCGTGCACACGCATGGGCACACACACACACATACACACACACGTGTCGGTGTTTATAAAGCACAGGTGGGCATTTGTGGTTGTTTAGATCCACAACTTCAGCCCGGTGAGGAGTGGGGCAAGGGTGGAGGCACCTGGGAGCTGAGATTTAGGGGCAGTGGGAAGGCTTCAACTTCCTCACCTCTGCAGAACTAATGGCCTGAGACCACAGAAGCTGGAAGCAAGGACCCTGACTGTAAGAAGCAACACTTGAAGAAACAGCCCCCATGCCCAGGCCACAGATGGGGAGCGGGGGAGCTTTGAGACTTGGAGAAACAGGTGGCTGAGTGCAGTGGAGAACAATGGAAACACGCACCACAGGGCATTGAGTCCTACACTGGCCTCCAAAGCCAGAGGATGGCCACTGGTCCTCCCACGAAAGCTAAGGTCCCAGCACAGGCGCTGGCCAGGGACAGCAGCCAACAGGGAGAAGGCTGGCTCGGCAGGAGGAGCATCTTGAGGGGTGGAGTCCCAGCCTGCCCACGGGTCACCCCTCCCCACTCCAGGTTGGCCTGCCCCTCAACCCTGGACCTGACCCCAGGGAGACTCATAGCCTGACACCATGCATCATTAGGAGACAGCCAGCCACCTGGACCATGGCCATCTCTGGGGACAGAGCCAAACAACACCAGAATCAAGGCCAGAATAATAGAGACCCAGGCAGGACAGTCATCAAAACATCCATTTGGGAAGGTCAGGAATAAAACCGTGATTGTTGACCCAAGAAATAACAGATGGAATGAGCAGCAGCAGAGGGAGGGGAGATCCATCAGGAAATCTCCCGGAAGGAGAAGAGAAGGAAAGAAGCTCTCAGAGACACAGGCAGTAGAGGAGAAACTTAGCCAAGGAAGGCTGAGAAAGGCAGACAGGGTGTCGAGCGCCCTGGGACTCCCGGGAGAGGGGCCGCAGACAGCCCGCTCACAGAGGGAGAAGGCAGCCTGCACCCCACCATTCCAGGGGCAAGCAAGAAATCCCAAATCTCGGGGGACATCAGATTTCTCACAGCCAACTCTGAATTCAAGAAGACAATGGAATACTGCCCTTGACTATTGAAGGAAGTAACTTGTCCTTGGAACGTTATCGTCTCAGTGTAAGAATGTATTAAAGACCTTCTCAGGTACATAAGAACTTAAGACACTCTGCTAACAGTCGACTTTGGAATCACTCTTGGAGGCGGTGTTCAAATAAAAGAGATCCAAATACAGGAGACATCACGTGAGAAAAAAACCCACAAATGACGAGAGCATTTACTTCCATCCAAAAAGCAATGCCTAAAGAAAATAAACATACAATCTACAATCTGTGTGCAGTCTGCATAATCATCGAGAACTAAAATTGTAGATGAAACTAGCACCTCAGAGACCGGGAGGGTGGAGACCAGGGCAATGAGAACACGCTGAGACATTTACCTTGTCAGAAGGAAGACGCAGATGAAGATAAGGTTAAGAAATCACTCTGGGTAGGTGAACAGGAAGTGGGCCCAGGGGCAGCCACCGCGAGATTCTAAGCAGAACATATGACATAAACCAGCAGAGAGCTGCCCAGGGGAAATGGAGAAAAAAATAAATGCAAAGAATTGTGCAGTGAACAGAAAATATGAAATGGGGTGACAAAATTAACTAATTTAACAGCAAGTACAATTAGTCCTAATACCAGGAATTACAACTGCAGTAAGTACACAATAAATGTAAATGGGTCAAACTCAACAATTAAAAGGTAGTGTCGGGCAGCCCGGGTGGCTCAGCGGTTTAGTGCCTCCTTCAGCCCAGGGCCTGATCCTGGAGACCCGGGATCGAGTCCCACGTCGGACTCCCTGCATGGAGCCTGCTTATCCCTCTGCCTGTGTCTCTGCCTCTCTCTCTCTCTCTCTCTCTCTCTGTGTGTGTGTGTCTGTCATGAATAAATAAATAAAGTTAAAAAAAATAAATAATAAAATAAAATAATAAAAGTAGTGTCATACTGGGTTTAAAAGGGAAGATTTGGGACGTCTGGGTGGCTCAGTGGTTTAGCGCCTGCCTTCGGTCCAGGGTGTGATCCTGGAGTTCCGGGATCAAGTCCCACATCGAGCTCTCTGCATGGATCCTGCTTCTCCCTCTGCCTATGTCTCTGCGTCTCTGTGTCTCTCATGAATAAATAAGTAAAATCTTTAAAAAGAAATAAAAAAGGAAAGATTCAACTATATATGGTTTGCAGGAGATAACACTTTCTTAAAAAGAGATTTTATTTATTTATTCACGAGAGACACAGAGAGAGAGGCAGAGACACAGGCAGAGGGAGAAGCAGGCTCCATGCAGGGAGCCCGACGCGGGACTCGATCCTGGGACCCTGGGATCACTCCCTGAGCTGAAGGCAGACACTCAACTGCTAAGTCACCCAGGTGCCCGAGATAACACTTTAAACAAAAAGACATCAATAGGTTGGACACAAAAGGGTGGAGAGCATAAAAAGCAAGCATGAACCAAAAGAAAGCTGGAGTTATCAGTCCTATTTTCTGACAAAATAGAAATACTGGTAAAAGCAACAATAGGACAAAAATACAGAACCAATGCAAATACATATGAACCTAAAAACAAGCAGGTAAAATATGTAAAGCCAGGAATGACAGGGGCCCTGGGAGAAATTGATAAATGAACCATCTCAATCTGGGGTCTTGATGCATGTGCCCCTTTAGATCTGAATCATGCCTGTGATCAATATGGAATTCCACACTCATCAAACAGAAACCACAGGTGAAACTTATTTTTTTAAATGATCATTTACTGTCATCAGGTTCTGAGCAAAAACAGAAACAGAATGAGGTCTATAGGCCCGATAGACACACCACCTACATGAATTACAAACACACACTCACAAAGTAGGAGTGTTCGGTTTACCTTAGCTAGATGCTTAGGATGGTGCACGTGAAACTCGAGAGGCCACAGTGGGAGAGCGTGGAGTGGGCGGGGGCAGGACAGGAGAGTGCGCCCCTGGGGAGTTCAGCCCTGCACACAGTCTGGAGGGGCCCCTATCAGGGCCCAGCCTGGGGCCGTGTGGCCACATCCCTGTGCCACACCCAAGTCTTCCCTCTTGCCCCCTGCATCCTGCGTGTGGTTCAGACACAGCCCTACAGATGGTCCTGGATAAATTTGGGAAACAGGGCTGCATCGATGCTCCCAGAGAAAAGCAGCAAGGTCAGCCCGGGGGAACCTGAGCCTGTGCAGACGGAGAGGGACCCCTTCCAGAAACACACAGAATCACAGGCAGAAATCAGGCACAAAAGCGAATATTCGGAACAAGAAAAGAAATCACACATTTCAGAAATCATCCAAAACACCCAGGAAATAACTTTAAACCAGTGGATACCACAACCATTCTGTTTCTGGCCACGTAATTTGGCCGCCTGTGCTCTGGCCTCCTCCTCGGGTGACCAGGAGTCTGTGAGGCCGTTTCCTAGGGGGAGCCCAGAGCTTAAATGCCGTCCCATCTAAAGCACAGCTCGGCCCGGGGCGTGCTTGGCTAGCTGAGCACGCGTGGAGCACGAGCCTTGCTCGCTGCACACACCGGAATTCCGGGAAATTCTACTTTTCAAAACTCTTATCAAAAAAGAATAAAAGGGGGATGACACAGTTCTAATCGTGCTGGGCCCATCACGCAGCGTCATCCTGAAGGTGAAAACATGTTTTGACCCGCGTGGGTGAGCACCCAGATTTCACCCCAACGTCCCACTCCATAGGCCTCACCTAGCGCCTAGGCCAGCACGGCGGCCGCGCCCTGGAGGACACGGCACCTCTCAGACCCGGATGAGGGGGATGAGGCTGGAGAGCAGCCCCATGGGCAGTGCGCGTGCCTGGAAGGAATCGTTATTCTTTCCCACGGCTGCTGTGACACGTTCCTACCAATGTGGTGGCTTAAAATAACGAACATTTATTTTCTCACAATTCTGGAAGCCAGAAGTTCAAAATCAGAGCAGGGCTGGATCCTCCTGGGGGGTCTGAGGGAGCGTCTGCCCAGGTGTCTCACTGCTGCTGGCGGCGGCCAGCGATATGTGTCCTTGGCCTACGGCCTCTGTCGCCGCGCAGACTTCTCCCGGGTACCACTTGTGCCCACATTTCTCTCTTCTTGCGAGGACGCCGTCATACTGGATTTAGAACCCAAAGGCCTCATCCTAACTCAAGGGTCTGCAAAGACCCAAATCTCCAGATAAAGTCCCACTCCCATCCTATGTTGGCACGGGGGGGGGGGGGGGGCACCACTCACCCCAGGATACCATCCCCCTCCCAAAAGATAGCAGAGACTTCTTCACTCTTGGGGAGACAGCACACCCATAAGTAGACCCCACTGAAGCCCAACAACGTACGCCCCCCAGCCAGGCCCCAGGGGTGCTCCAGGCCAACCCACAGCCGCCTGTCCGCCAGCACAGGACACAGGGGTCCCCACACTGCGCTGAGAACGTCCGTAGCCAGGGCTGCAGTACACCTGACCGAGCAGGAGCTGCACACAAGCTGCCCGGGGCCACCCGCTGCGGCGGCCTCTAGAGACGCTGCCCCACCCACGGCCTCTGGGTGCCACGAGGTGTGGTGGTCATTTCTGCCCCGGGAGGCGAGGGGGGCTCCGGGGCTGAGGGGCAGCCCTCATCCTGGGTTACAGGCTCCACTTAGGCCCTCACCCCGACGTCCCCAAGCTTCCCTGAGGGTCTCTGCAGGCCCCTTGGGCTGACCCCCCACTGTCGGGGTGTGCAGGCCTGCCAGGCACCAGATTGGCTGTGGGGTTAGGTCGGGCCCCTTGGGGGCAGGGACAGTGGATGGGAGCTGGAGGCACATGCTGGGCCATGCCCAGTGGATGACCCTGTGGCTGAGACCACTTTGGGGTTCCAGACACAGAACCAGGGGCAGGTGATTGTTCTCTGCATGAGCGGGTTTTACGTCCATCCATACTGACCGAGTGGCCACTCTCCACAGGGTATATTGGTCTAGGTGCTGGGGGCACAAACAAACTCAGGTACCTGTCCCCAGAGAGCTGGCATTCCCAGGGATGCAGGAGGGAGACCTGAAAGGGGAAACCCCACATGGCAGAGAGCAGGGCGCAGGACGAGCCTCGAGGGGCTGGGAGCAGAGGGGGCTGCTGTGGGGACACCGTCAGGCAAGGGACAGGAGGGCAGAGGTGCTGGGCGCCAGCTCCTAGTGCATCTGGGAGCCTGGTCGGAGGTGGGAGGCAGGAGCACGGGGTCAGGGAAGGCGGCGCAGGCGACACAGATGGGGGGGCAGGTCACACATTCAGTCTGGGAGGGCTGGAGCATGTGACCTGACCAAGAAGGTGACAGGGTCCCTCTGGCTGGGGACGGGGCAGGGAGCCGTGAACCTGCTCGGGACGGTAGTGCACAGAGCAGACGGCGGCCGAGCGCTGGGCACCCAGCAGAGACTAAGCCAATGTCAGGGCTGAGCTGACAAGAGAAGGGGGGTGACGGTCCCGGTTCTTGGGGTGTGAGAGCCCAAGCAGGTGTCCCTGAGGGGACAAGGACCTCGGCAGACACGGGGGTGGCCCTCAGCGCCGCCGAAGGCTCAGGGCTGCAGAGAAGCCACACACCCCGCCACCGCCTGCCCTGCAAGCAGAGCTGAGCAGCCGCAGACACCTGCCCCCCCCAGGCTGCGGCTCCCTGGTGGCCGGCGGGGGCTGGGGGGCTGCTGTCAGTAGCAGGAAGGAGCTGTGCGCCTGCAGGGCCCCCACCTGCCTCGCCTCCGTGCCCCCATCCTGGTGAGGCCTGCAACCCGTCCTCTGGCTCCTCTGCAGACCCCCCCAACACCCACACACTACGGCGCCCGCATCTGGGTGTCTTGGTCTTTCACACTTCAATTAGGTAACGGTGGGTGAATAAAGTATCTTCTCGGCCACCCCTGCCCCCACAGCCCCCACCGCCACCACCTTGGCAAACAAACGCCCACGGCCACGGTGGAGAGCCAGGCCCAGCTGCAGGCCTCCCGTCCTGCGGCCCTGCCCCAGAGGGCTCAGCCCCGACTAGAGCAGGGGTCCCAGGCACCTGGCCACCTGGCCACCCGGAGCCACCGCAGTGCCCCCCTGCTCCCAGCCCTCCGGGTCTGCCACTTACTCCTCCCTCCTCCCCCTTCTTCCTCTTTTCCATCCTGTCCTCTGTCCCCTGGCTGGGGGCGCCACCACTTTCCGGACTCTGATCACCCGGCGGTCAGGTGGCCCTTGTCCAGGGCCTCCTCAAGCCTCCCTGGTCTCCCAGGGGACGGCCCGGCCACGGGCAGGTGGTCCACCTGCCCCGAGGACACCACTCAACCTGGGGGACCCGTGCCCCTACCCCGTGCCCCTGTGTCAGCCCTGGGGCCCTGCCACCCCTTTAACAAAACCAACCTCACGCCGGAGAAGCTGCGAGGTGACTGGATGAACAGCCCGGGAAGGAGGGACCCCAAACACCCCGTGGAGGTGGCGGGCTGCTCCCGGGTCCTGCGGCCCCGCTGGACAAGCATTGAGCACAGCATCCAAAGCACCGGCCCCCCATTCAGATGACAGCAGCCCCAGGAGTCGCGGAGGGGAGAGGGCTCCCTTCGCCGGAAGACTCACAAGAGGGTCGTGGGAACCGGGAAGAGCCAGGGACACACAGCAAATGACCAGAGTTCCCAGGGCTGCTGAGTACAGTCTTGGGGCTTCCCCAGTCAGAGATCAAGCTTCCCTGGAGACCACGGAGGAAGATACCAGAAAGCCTGGGGGGGAGGGCGTGGAACGAGACCCCGCTGTGGGCTCCAAGGAGCCATCATGTGCCCGAAGCCGGCGCCCCAGGGAGAGGGAATGTCTGCTATGGACTATCGGCCGGCTGGACACTGGGGTCCTCAGGCACGCCGGGTAACATGCAGTGACCCAGGTCCCAGGTCCTCGAGGAGCCTTGCAGGCCACAGCCCAGCCAAAGCTGGGAGGTAGCCGCTGTCTGCATCACAAGCGCCAGGTGTTGGGGCCTGCCCATCCTCCTGGCCGTCACGCACAGGTGTCTAGAGGCCTGCTGCGGGGCCTGGGAGCAGCTCCCCGAGGCTGAGGGCGACGGCCTGCCTGGCCTGGGAGCCTGCAGGGCCCCCCGTGGTCCTCAAGGCCAGGTCCACCCTGCAAGGCCAGCAGGCTGACACCACAGGAGCTGGGCTTCCTGTTTCTCAGAGATGGGCAGGGAGGCCACATCCTGCCTCTCCTGGGGTGCTCTTTCTTCTATGAAAACACCCAGCTCTGGGACAGTGTTCTCTCAGCCCCCAAAACCATCTACCCCCACACTGCGCTGAGAACGTCCGTAGCCAGGGCTGCAGCACACCTGACCGAGCAAGGGCTGCACACAAGCCGCCCAGGGCCACCCGCTACAGCGGCCTCTAGAGACGCTGCCCCACCCACGGCTCTGGGTGCCTCGAGGTGCGGTGGTCATTTCTGCCCCAGGAGGAGAGGGGGGCCCAGGGGCTGAGGGGCAGCGCTCATCCCCCGTTACAGGCTTCACTTAGGCCCTTACCCCGACATCCCCAAGCTTCCCTGAGCGTCTCTGCAGGCCCCTTGGGCTGACCCCCACTGTTGGGGTATGCAGGCCTGCCAGGCGCCAGATTGGCTGTGGGGTTAGCTCTGGCCCCTGATGCTTGGGACAGCCTCCATCCCCTCTGGAACTCCCCATCCTATAAGACCCTCCCTCCATCATGGTGGGTTGGAACTTTCTGGTTCTCCTAAGGCTCAATCAGCGGCTGGGCAACTGCCTTGAGCTGGAGGTCCAACTGCTCCCCAGAGTCTAGGCCAGGAGAGGGAGGCCCAGAGGATGCCCCACCTGCTCAAGGCCACCACGATCCCCACCTGGGGGGAGGCCCAGGAAGGAAGACACCTTTGGGGGGGACCTCAACCCCACAGATGTGATTTCACCAGGTGAGGCAACGCTGTGTAAAAGCACGCACACTGCCAAGATCTGAGTAACGCGGAGGCATGGGCCGAGGAGCGTGATCTCTGGGAAGGGGGTTCCTGGGAGGGGCAGAGGACACTGGGGCAACCCCGCATTCCCTCCCGGGCATGGTAGGAGGCAGGAAGGTCCAGGCTGTACTCAGCATGTTCAAAGACAGCCCACCTTGACCACAGAGTCCTCTACCTGCCCTCTCACTGCCCACATCTTCCGCCTAAGTGGGTCTCTCTCCACCTGGGCCTCTACACTGCAGCCTCTCACGGGACCAGGACGACACTCACTGTCCCACCTCCCTCGCCTTCACCTCCCCCTGCCAAGGGGCTGTCCCTTGCCAGGCTTCGGGGCCCTGAGTGCAGCCAGCCCCAAAAGTCAGCTGTGGTCCTGTGATCCCCTGGCCAGGAGGATACCCCTGGTCCTCATCACAAGGGACATCTGATCCTGGCCAGTGAGCTTGGGCAGGGATCCCTGAGGATAAGGCTGGTCACATCCTCTCGCTCAGAGCCAAGCACTTAGAGGTGGGGTCACATTTCCCCGCTCCCCCAGGACTCTGTGTGTCCCCCAGGTCAGCCTCAAGATGCGGGACTTCTGCCCAGATCCATCTCTTGGCTGCAGGGCCACTGTCACATGCTCCCCCCGCCCCGCCCAGTCCATTTTCTTCAGGGTTCCCTGGGCAACACCAGACCAAAAAGGCCGGCTCGTGTCCTCTGCTCGCCCGGCGCCCACCCTGAGCTCAGGTCTGCCCCACAATGCCGCCTTGCCCCGGCTCCCTGGCGTCCACGCTGAGCCCTGAGGGCCTGTCCCGCCCGCCGTGTGTACCTGGAGCTGAGCGGTCCTGACTCAACACCTCTTGCTCGTGGTCGCGTCCTGCCCACGTGTCCTGGCGCCTTCCTCCTGGCCGCCTCTGCGTGTCTCAGCCGGCGGCCCTGGCCTCCAGCATCCCCTTCCAGGCGGAGCTGGTTTTGTGGGGACTCTACTTGCAGAGGGGCAGGGGAAGGGTCCAAGCAAAGGAGGGGCCCCGAGGGCTAGCTGCACCCACAGCACCCTGCACACCCCTCCACACCCTTGCCCTGCCACACCCTGCCCCACCTGGCTACCCCTGCCCCTCCCCACCTGCAGCTGGCTCGCTCCCCTTCCTGTCAGCCTGCCTCTGAGGGCCGAGCAGCCCCTGGCCTCCCAGATGAAGGCCAAGTGGGGCCCCCAGCTCTCTGTGGGCACCGTGGAGCCCTAAGCCATCTGGCCCGCACAGCAGCCCACTGCCTTGCTGTGGAGCCCCCAGGAGCCCAGTAGAGCCCCCCAGACTCCCTCAGTCCCCCAGAACCCAGCAGAGCCCCCCAGGAGCCCCCCAGAGCCCCTCAGAGCCCAGTGGAGCCCCCCAGAACCCTCAGGAGCCCCCAGAAGCCCCCCGGAGCCCCGTGGAGCCCCTCAGAGCCCCCCGGAGCCTCCAGGAGCCCACGGACCCCACAGAGCCTCCCGGACGCCTCAGAACCCAGGGAAGCCCCCCTCCCCACGGAGCCCAGCACCCCCCACCCCTGCTGTTGCAGGGCTGAGCGCCCTCTGGCGGCAGGACAGGCAGCGGCGGGAGGCAGCGCGGCTCCCGACTCCCACAACAGGCTGGGAAGGGAGTGGGGACACAGGGACCATCCCGGTGACAGGTGGAGAAACTGAGGCCTACAGGTGGCAGGAGCCTCTGACAGAAACGGAGCCCCCCGCCTCGAGGCGACTTCCCCAATTCGCGGGGTGTGGGCTGCAGACCGCGAGAGGCTCTCCCCGGCCGGCTCCTGCCTCCTGGGGCGGCCCCCACCCCCCCACCCCCCCAGGGCCTGAGGCCCCCCAACCGGCCTCGGGTTTGGCCTGGAAACGCCCACTTGCCGTGTTGGGCCCGGGTCACTAACGTGGGTGTGCAGCTGCCCCCCCTTAGCACCTGTTCCAGGCGGCCTGCAGGCGGAGAGGACCCCGAGGGCAGACGGGGCGGTGCGCTCAGCCAGGCAGCAGCGGGCAGGACAGCGGCCCTGACTGCCAGGAGGTGGGGGCTGTAGCTAAGGGGCGCCCCAACGCAGGGGGTGAAAGGGTGAAGGCGGAGCTCCAGGGCTGGGAGCGGATGGGGGGATGGGGGGCCGGGAACGTCGGGAATTGTCGGTCCCTGTGCCCGGTGTAGGTAGCCCGTTGGTCAGCGGGTGCCTGTGGCTGTCGGGGGGCAGGTGGCCTGGTGAGCCCGGTGGCCGCTGGGGGCCCCTCCGCCCGCTCCCCAAGAGCGGCCTCTGTGTCCCAGACCTGCAGCTTGTGTCCCAGGCCTGTCGCCATTCGGGAGCAAAGTAACCCCCGGGACCGTCACCCAGAGCACAGCCAGCGTCCTCCAGAGTGGACGGACCGATGGCGGGTCCTTCAGGACCCCTGGCCCCTCGCTCCCACCCCGGCCGCTGACAGGGCTCCCACGACACCAGAAGATGCGGCCCTGTCTCCCTGGCTCTGGGGGAGCGCTCCTGCTCAGTTCCCAGCCGGTCACCTGCACCCCTCCCCTCCCTGACTCTACTGTGCGCCCCTCCCCGGGACCCTCCCCTCCCCACCCCGCCCCCCTCCTTCTCTCCCCCTCCCCCCACGACTCTGCTATGCACCCCCACACACATGCCCCCCTCTGCATGAATCTGGATCAGAACGCAGCACTGCCCTGTCACCCCCACAGCGTCACTGAAATGAAACTGGTTGTCCTTGCTGTGACCAGCGTCATGCTGTGCTGACCTTCACAGCCCCGTGCACCTCTGACACACGCAAGTGCCTCTGAGGAGCCTGTCGGCGTCCTGGGGTCCTGCCCATGGCCTGGCCTGCCTGCTGCTCCCTTCCCGTGGTGGACGCTGCCCGATGCACTTGGAGGTCACGCTGGGGGTAGTTGCCCCTACCTGGGCCGGGAAGGGGGTCCCGGGGACGCTGCTCTGTTGAAAACTTCCTGCCAGTGCCCAAGGAGGCCCGCAGGGGGCTCAGAGGCTTGTGGTACGGTCCTCAGGAGCAGGGGCCGCTGACATTGGCTGTGCCTCTGGGTCACAGGAAAGATTCGATGCTGTGTTGTCATTCCCGGGCCGAGGCCTGAGTGTGTCCATCGTGCCTTCTCGAGCTGCGTCATCGCTGCCCACGCATAGCTTCCTGGGAGACGCCGGCCAGCGCTTCTGATGCACATCTGGCAGGTCGGGGCGGCGCGGCACCTGCCTGTCACCGTGAGCACCCTGGGGGGACGACTCAGCACCCACTGGCCACGCAGCACAGGGGCCCTCCTGCGGCGCGAGCCACACCCCAGCAAACGTTCCTGGAACCGGGAAACGCACAGCCTGCCCCCCAACACACACAGCCTGCCCCCCCCACATATACACACTCCCACACACAAGGCCGCTACACACACACCTGCTCCCCTCCCAAGGTGCTCCCAGTCCTGCAGGACTCTTCACCAGCACCCCACCTCTGCAGCTGTTCCAGGCCAGCACTTCCCACTGTCACCCCCACTGTGGGCTCAAGGGGAAAGGATCTGGAGGCTCAGGTGTTTCCACGCGCAAGTCCCTGAGGGAAGCCCCCAGCCCCGCATGGCAGGAGACAGAACAGGCCCCTTCTTGCTTGTTATACTTTAATTCAGATTACAAATAATTCACAGAAGTAAAAATAAAAGGACAAAACAGAGGGGCGCCTGGGCGGTTCCATCGCTTAAGTGTCTGCCATCTGCCTTGGGCTGGGCTCATGATGTCGGGGGCCTGGCGTGAGCCCCGCGTCGCTGCTTGCTGCGCAGGGAGTCTGCTCCCCCCCTTGTGTGCGCCGTGTGTGTCTCTCTCTCTTTCTCTAACAAATAAATAAAATTTTTAAAAAAGAAAAAAAAGTTGGGATGCCTGGGTGGCTCAGCGGTTGAGTGTCTGTCTGCCTCTGGCTCAGGAGGCGATCCTGGATTTCCGGGATGGAGTCCCTTGCCGGGCTCTCTGCATGGAGCCTGCTTCTCTGTGTCTCTCATGAATAAATAAGTAAATAAAATCTTTAAAAACTAATAAATAAAAAACAAAATAAAAATTAAAAAAAAACTAAAAAGAATGTAAACAGAGAAAACTTTGTACTTGTATAAAGCCCTCCCGAATCACAGCGGTCATAAAGAGGAAGGAGAGCTGCGGCGGGGCCCTGAGGCCCAGGGCTGGCCCGCGTGCTGGTCGCAAGGTCACGTGCGGCCTGCGGACAACGAACTGGCAGGGCCGCTGTGCCTGGAGCCTCACGGTTCAGGACGGTTGTCTTACCGCCATCGGTGGGGCCCCGAGCTGTTCCCTTTCCCGGTGCATCATCGGGCAGGTCTCTTCCCCGCGCCCTCGGGGACAGCGGAAGGGGGTGCAGGGGGAGAGCGGCGGCCCCCAGGAACCACGTGCCTCCTAGGAGGTCCTGGAGGGCAGCGCTGCCCGCGACCCCGGCGCCCTCTCAGGTGACGCCCTCGTTCTTTGCTTGGGCAGAGCCGGGCGGAGCTGCCGAGTGATGACAAAATACTCCCCGGGATGACGAAGTAGCAAAATGTCTCAAGACGGAGCAAAGTGAGCTGCGGACGTGGCCTCGAGGCCCAGGACCCAGGTGCTTTGGAACATGTGACAGCCAAAGTCATGAAATGCCAACCCTTTTGTGTTCTGCAGACGGTGCCGAGGGTGCCCGGGGCTGCCCGGGGTGACCGAGGGTGACCGGGGTTATCAAGGATGCAGGAGAGTGGCCGGCGGTGGCCGAGGTCGGGCTGCACCCGCGCCCCCTGCAGGCCGAGGCCGGTGGTGCCGCGCAGGGGACGCGAGGCTAAGGCGCCCTCGGGCGGTGCTCGCGGCGTGTTTGAAATGTCTCCTTAAACAAAAGCCTGAAGGGCCGGCGGCAGGAGTCTTGGCCTTCGGGGCTGAGCGCGCGGGCGGCCGGGACGCCGGGGCGAGGAGCGGAGCCGGGCCCCCCGAGCCGCGGAGCCCCGCGCCCTCGCCGCCGCCTTCCCCGCCGCCTGCCGGACCTGGCCAATCACAACACAAGGAGCCACGGCGTCGACGATTGGGCGAGCGGCGGCCACATGACCCGAGCCAGCCAATCGAGGCCCAGCGGTGCCTATTTAAGGCAGAGGCGGGGCGCCGCGGGCCAGGGCTGGCTTTGACCTCAGGTCGCTCCTGTGTGTCCCCGTGGCTCCCCGTTTCCTCTCCCAGTGTGTCCCCGTGGCTCCCCGTTTCCTCTCCCAGTGTGTCCCCGTGGCTCCCCGTTTCCTCTCCCAGTGTGTCCTCGTGGCTCCCCCTTTCCTCTCCCAGTTTGTCCCAGTGGCTCCCCATCGCCCCCTCCCAGTGTGTCCCTGTGGTCCCCGTTCCTCTTCTCCTCAGTTGGTCCCTGTGGCTCCCGGTTCGTCCTCTGCTGGAAGGGCAGCTCCACGTGGGTCAGACACTGTCTGATGTCTCGGGAGGGAGGCTGGGGAACTGGAATCAGGAGTCTGGAGCAGGGTCGCTGCTGGCTGGCAGGCCCATGCCCGGAGACACCCTGCTTCCAGCCCTAGGCAGCCGCTGATGCGCTGTGGGCCCTGGACACGGGGCTTCGCCAGGACCGTGCTTGCCTCCTGTTCACCGAGCACACGTTAGGTGCCTGTCTTCTACTGCCTCACGCACCTGGGGTCATGGAATAAAGTCATGACTCATGAGTGCAAAGGCCCTCTCTCCTTTCAGCTGTTCTCACTGAACTCATCTGCTCCCTGTCCCCTGACCCCACAGGCAACCCTTCAGATGTACAAGTGTTCTTTTCATTTCAAGAGATTATAGATTTAAATACTCATTAAAATTATTAATGGGGCTAAGAATAGCAGGGAAGATCTGTAACTTGTGATAACAACCAGGAGCCTAAATATCTTTTTTTTTTCTTTTAAAATCAGCTTTTCATTTTAGTATAGATTTGGATTTACAGGGATGCATGGGTGGCTTGGTGGTTGAACATCTGCTTTTGGCTCAGGGCGTGATCCCAAGGTCCCGGGATTGAGTCCCACATTGGGCTCCTTGCATGGAGCCTGCTTCTCCCTCTGCCTGGGTCTCTGCCTCTCTTTCTGTGTCTCTCATGAATAAACAAATAAAATCCTTAAAAATAAATAAAAAAAAAGATTTAGATTTGCAGAAAAGTCACAAAGAAAGTACAGAGTTCTCATCCACCCCACGTCCTCACTACTCACCAGCCAATGTTGATACGTTATTATTATTAACCAAAGTCCACACTTTATTCAAATGTCCTTCATTTCTATCGAGTGCCTTTTCAGTGTCCTTTTACAGCTCCAGGATCCCACGTCTCTAACTTTCCTGGTTTCAGGTGATCCGGCAGTTCTGGGAAGTGCTGGGCAGAGATTCTGCTGGAATGTGTCTGATGTTTTTCTCACGTTTAGTCTGGCCTTGTGGGTTTGGGGAGGAAACCACGGAGGCCAAGGGCTCTTGTCTCCATCACGCGGGGGGCGGGTAGGCGTCAGTGCTCTCAACAGGACTGCTCACCTGTGGATGCGACCATGAAGGCCTGGCTGAGGTGTGTCTGTCCTCAATTGCATTGTGTCTTACATGGGGAGGACCGGGAGCGGGGCAGGGAGGGCAGGGCCTCCACGCACGTTACTCTGGTTCTTGTTGTACGTGGATTTTCTCCCTGTTTATTTTTTTTTAGTTTTAAATTTTTTTTTTTTTATTTATGATAGTCACAGAGAGAGAGAGAGGCAGAGACACAGGCAGAGGGAGAAGCAGGCTCCATGCACCGGGAGCCCGATGTGGGACTCGATCCTGGGTCTCCAGGATCGCACCCTGGGCCAAAGGCAGGCACCAAACCGCTGTGCCACCCAGGGATCCCTTCTCCCTGTTTATTTGCCTGTGCGATATTTTCCTGCCAGTTCAGACTCACAGACACCTATTTATTCCAACACTGTTATTTATCTTGTTGCCCACATGGGTCCATCTTTAGGCTCCTGAGGCTGGTGTCCCTCTAACAGCCCCTTCCCGGCTTCTGTACTCCCTCGAGCTCTGCAGCTTCCAAAACAAAGCACCACAGACATCGATTCCTCAGAGCCCACAAGCAAGATGACGGTGGAGCTGCTTTCTCCCAAGGCCTCGCTCCCCGGCTGGGAGACGGCCGCCTTCCCCCTCCGCCCCCTCGCGGCCTTCCTCTGTGCACTCATCCCCTCTGTGGCTTCCTCTCCTTGCGACAACACTGGTCCGTTGGATCGGGGTGCATGCTTATGACCTCATTTAACCCTAACTACCTCCTGAAAGCCTCTGTCACCAAATACGGCCACATGAAGGGTTAGAATTTCACCTATGAAATTTTTTGAAAAAATAAAAGAAGAAATTTTTTTGGCGGGGAGGGGATGCAATTCGGTCCATCACACTAGCACTACCTGATGCCCCACGATCATCATGTACGTGCAACGTCGCAGTCCTCAAATCAGCCATTTCCCCAAGTAGCCCTGGTTTCTTTTCTCAAAGAAAGGTTTGGGAAACCAAGATCTGGGAGCTGGGTGTGCTTGCAGCTACTGGGCGTCACTGCTTCTCCGCCGACACGGCAAGGAGACGTGTCTGTGTGTGCTACCCCACCTGTACACACATATCTACAAATATTTCTACGTTTCTCCATAAGGATCTATGTTAAGCATGAGTCCTCCCTCTCACCGATGCCGCACAGATCACCCTCCTCGCCCCCTGCTTCTCGGCCAACTCCCACCCCATGGCGGGAAACCCGGCTCCCAGCAGCCAGCACCCAGAACCCAGCACCCAGCGACTCCGCCACCCGGTCCCAGCGCGCCTGCCGGGGGCCAGGGTGCCCACGAGCGCCCCGGGGAAACTGCCTCCGCCCTGGCAGCGCGGGTCCCGCAGCCCCGCTGCTTCCCTGGGGGCCAGCTCAGCACCCGGCCGGCGGCTCCAGGCCCCTGTAACTCAGCCGGGTTCACCCCGAAGCCCTGCTTCCTGTAGAGTCTTAAATTTGCGTCTGTTAAGGCCCTTTCCTTCTGCTGTCCGTCCACGGGTTTCCACAAACGAGTGGTTTCATGTGTCAGGCGTGCCAGTATCACACAGAGGAGTCTCCCCACCCTCAACCACCCCACCCCCCGGTGTGTCACCCAGTCATTCCTTCTCCCCTGCCACCCTGGCAACCACTGAACTTCTTACCGTCTCCATAATGTGCTTTTCTCCAGAATGTCCACTAAAGGGACTCACAGAGCCTGCAGCCCCTGCAGACCGGCCTCTCACTCAGCAACGGGCATTTCCAACTCCCCCCTGCCCTAGTGTGTCCCCACCGCCCCTTCTTTCTTACCGTGGACGACACCCCGTTGCTTCGATGCCGCAGCTTGTTTACCCCTTCCCCTCGTGAGGCACGTCTTGGTTACTTTTAATTTGGGGCAATTATGAACAAACCCGCTATAAACATTCGCATGGAGGTTTCGGTGTGGACATGAGTTTTTAACCCGCTTGGGTAAATACCTAGGAGCGCATCTCAGCTCAACAGATATTTCTTTCTCGCGTGGTGGAGGCTCAAGTCCGAGACCGAGGCGCCGGCAGGGCCTGTGTCCGAGGGGGGCCCGCTGCCCCACTCGCAGACCCGGGTCTCCCTGCTGGGTCCTCAGGCCGAGAGCCCAGCAGGTCGCCAGGCACCTTAGGACGGCGGATGCCACCTAGGGCTCTCCGGGGAGCTCGGCGCCTCCCCAAGGGCCCCTCCTAGTCGGCCCTGGACAGCAGCACTCGCGGTGGGTCAGCCTCGGGCTCGGCTGCTGGGTCACAAGGCGTCTGGGCCTGTGAACGCGAGCGTCACGCAGCGGCTCGGCCCGTCACCATCTGGCCACCAGCTCTCTCCCGCCGACGCCGTCTTGGGCGTCTACCCTCCACCCCGGGAAGGAAATGCTCTTCTGTCTCTATTGCGCTAAGAGCTTTTTAATCAGTAACAAAACACTGTATTCAATGCAAGCGCCCAAGGCTCTTCTGCACCTACTAAGTTAATCATAGGATCTTTCTTCTTTAGTCTATTAATGGGCCAAATTCCACTGATACCGTTTGACGTGAGACTAGAGACGCCCAGACCATGAGGTCGATTTCTCACTTATAATTGTCAGTTATCGGGATCCCTGGGTGGCGCAGCGGTTTGGCGCCTGCCTTTGGCCCAGGGCATGATCCTGGAGACCCGGGATCGAATCCCACGTCGGGCTCCCGGTGCATGGAGCCTGCTTCTCCCTCTGCCTGTGTCTCTGCCTCTCTCTCTCTCTGTGACTATCATAAATAAATAAAAAAAAATTTAAAAAAAAATGTCAGTTATCTAGTATTTTATTTCAGAGTTTTTCCACCAAAGTTCCTGGGTGGAAAACAGATCTCCTGTGTTTTCTTTTTGTTTGTCCTTGTCTGGTTAGGAGCCACAATCCGCCTCTTTTCCACTTTCTGGAACATTCTGTCCAGGAGACAGAGTTACTGGTCCCTGGGCTCAGGGTGTGGCCCCTCACAGAGCAGCCTGCAGCCCAGGCCAGGGCGGGGTGGGGGGGGGGGGGGTGGGGGGGCAGGGGGTTCCCACAACCACGTTTTCAGCCACTCCTGTGCCTCTGTTTGTCCTTCTTTGGGTCACTTTATATTTTCCCAGGAATTTGTTTACTCCATCTAGGTTTTCCATTCTATTAGCTTTTAGGTGTTTCTAATTCTTTTACTTTTTAGGTGTAGGCTGGGTCTGTTGCTACTCTTGTATATTTTGTTTGCTTTTTCCCTTCTTTCTTGCCAGAGCGCTTCCATGTGATCCTTCCGCCATGAGGCAGCTTTAGTTTGTGCTCACCCTGCTCCTCTGTCCTCCTTCCATCCTCCGCCCTCTGTCCTCCACTGCCTTTACTTTTCTCCCTTTATTCTTGGTGGGACTGTGCACTCTGAAACCTCCCGTGTTCCTGGAATCCATTCTTAGTTGCAGCAGAGCTGGTCTGGAGCCGGCAGCCTTTGCCAGCTCGCCCCTCCTTTGACGTCACTCAATTCTTCCTAAGGATCATGACCGACCACGACCGCGACCACGATCACAACGGCTGCCCTTTCCCGGTGTTCAAGTGCCCCGCACAGGGCCGGACCTCAAACAGCTGCCCCCCAACCCACACCCCGAGCTCCCTGTTTCAGAGCGCTCCGAGTCTCGCCTAGACCTGATCCCAGTACCCTGACACCTGCCCCCCATGCCCAGGACCCCCCCAGGAGCCTCCCCAGGAGGCAGGCTTACAGCTGGCCAGGGTCCACCAACTCGACCACCCTGCGACAGCTGAGTTGGCGGGGCGTCCTGGCTGGAGGAGACTGCTGGGGGGAGAGTTGCTCTTTCTTCACAGGCCACAGCTCCCGCGCCTGCAAAGACTCCTCCACGGGGCCTTGGCGGGGGTGAGGCAGGAGCCCCAAGCCTGCCTGGGTGGGCAGCCCCGTGAGGCCTCAGGGGAAGGGGTGCTGGGGAGGTTCCTGTGGCCACTAGCTCACGAGGTGGCCCCTGCAGGGGGCCCACACTCCTGGGGCACGTGGGGCACCTTACGGGCACAGGACCCCGGAGGAGATGGGCCCAGTGACTCACTGTCCAGTCACGTGCACAGTGGGAAATACAGAGACGCGCAGGTGATCAGGGCTGTGTGAGCAGGAATGGCGGGCACCAGACCTGACCTCTGCAGCCCGCGTAGCTGCTGGGCACGCCGTGGGCCACCACGGGGAGGGGGACCATCCTGAGGCCAGGGCCAGGCAAGACCCTCCCGCCCTTGCCCCGGCAGGCTAGCAGCCCGGTTCATCAAGCAGGGAGATGTGGAGGTCACCGTAACTTCCTTCAGGCCAGAACCACAAGTGCTCAGTTGCATGGGCCTCGCCTCCCACCTGCAGGCCACCACCCCCGCACCTGGAATGGCATCTCCAAGCCCTGCTGGACTTCAGGTCCACAAGGAGGGGCTCTCCGGCGAGTGGTGTGGACCTCGACCAGAGGACAGCCCCCACCCCGTCTGGCAGGAGATGACCAGGGACAGAGACCAGCAGGGCTTGGGGCTCAGGCCAGAGGCAGTTATCCCTCAAGGACAGAGGGGTGAGGCAATGTGGCTGTTGGGCAGGGTCACCACCGGCCTACAGGACAGGGTTGGAAGGCAAAGGGGTGCCAGCCTTAGGCTCAAGGAGTACTGCAGGCCTGCTTCCTAGCCTGGAACAAGGTGTGAGGCCACCTTGGGGCCTCCTGAGTCTACGGGCAGTGGGTGACGACAGGGCCCATTCCAAAAACACCTCCTGTTTAGGGGCCCACCTGAGCCAGCTGGAAGTAAACAGGGACCTGGGAAAAGGGGTGGGAGCCTGGGGTCAAAGGTCAGGGTTGGTGTACTCTCCTAGCAGGTCCTGCCCCTGCCCTCTCTGCCAGGGGAGAGGTAAGGACCCAGTGAGCTGCCTTGAGCCCCTGCTGGCCCCTCTGGTTCCCCCCGCCCCCATGAAGTGGGCAGGGAGGCTAGTCAGGGGTGGCTCAGCCTGGTCCCGCTGACACTGGACACTGGGTCATTCTCCATGGGGTTACCCTGTGCACTGCAGGATGCTGAGTGGCGCCCTTGACCACCCACGAGGTACCAGTGAGCCCCACAGTGACGACCAGGCATTGCCGAATGCCCCCCCACCCCCAATCCAGGTGGGACCCCCTGGTCTCCTGTAGGCCTGCCCCAAAGAGCTTTCCAGTTCTGTGCTTCCCAATCCAGGCATCACTGAGCCCTTGGACCTTGGCTACTGAGGCTGAGGAAGTGGATTTGTACTTTTGTTTTCATTTTAATTAATTTGAACAGCCAAGTGAGGTTGGTGGCTGCTCTAGACGCCTACCGGGGCCGAGTCCCAGCCCAGCCCTGGCCTCTGTCCCAGCCTCTCCCGCACCTGGGCTGATCTTTGCAGGCTGGTTGCGGTCCTGACCTGACATCCCTGCCGGGGCTGCACGCCTCTGCTCACCAGCGGCGGGGCTGGCACCAAGACCTGGGGCCTGAAAGGCTGCTCCTCCTGGCTCCTCCTGGTGCCTCTGGCCAGCAGGGGCCCAGGAGAGCCTGGCATCCCCAGAGTTCTCCTGGTCCAGAGGCTGGGCACTGGCTGTGGGACACTGTCAGGCCTGGGAGACCGCTTGTGTCCCACCACGACCCTTCCTGCTGGCTCCCTTCCCCAGGGCTGCGGTCATTCCCTCAGATCTCTGGGGAGGGCCTATCTCTGGGACCCATAGACCACAGCCGGTGCCAGCCTGCAGCCCCTTGTCCAGTTGGAAATTGCTGTTCACTTTACCACAGTTGTCCCTCCTCATGCCCTCACACCCGGCCCCAGTTGGTGAATTTTGTTAATTAAATGGGGATAATCATTAGTGCTGGGCCCAGCACCCTCAAAGCACAGGCACAGGTCCGAGGGCGAGGGGCAGGCATGGGTCCTGACCCATCCTGTGGACCTAAGCAGGAGGCCACCGTCGGGCCTAGGTGCCACCCACTGCTCTGCCAGCGCAGCCACCGCTGGCACCTGCGTGACGATTCATTCCCCAGGTAAACAGTAATTATGTGCACAGCTCGTTCACATACACCACCACTCGGTTCCACTCCTTCTGAACTGTGTGTCTGTGACCCTGTTAACCTTCTTCACTACCCTATGGTGGTGCTGTGAGTACCTCCATTTCACAGATAAGAAAGGAGAGGCATAGGGAGGGTGAGTCGCCCGCCCAAGTTCACACAGCTGGTGGCAGAGCAGGAATTGAAGCTTGGGCACCTGACCCGTGGGCTCAGCCTCGGCCTAGCCGCTGCCTTTAAGGGCGTAGGCAGCTCCTCTGCTCCCGTGTGGCCATCTGTCACTGGTGCGAACCATGGCCACTAGGTCAGCATCGTTCACTACGGAGAGGGGAAACAGAGGCAACTCAGTTGAGCAAAGGTCAGAGACAAAAACATCACAGGGAGAAGGGGCAGTGCGTGCTGAGGCCCCGGGGCAGGAGACGCGGATGCTCTCAGGGAACCGCAAATCGTTCCCATGGAGGCATGAGAAGGGGCACCATGAGGACCCCCTAACCCCGGCAAGGAATCTGAGCTCAGTCTCCAGGGCTACTCGTGTTATTTTTTTTAGATTTTATTTATTTATTCATGAGAGACACACAGAGAGGCAGAGACCCAGGCAGAGGGAGGAGCAGGTTCCCTGCAGGGAGCCCAACATGGGACTCGATCCCAGGACCCTGGGGTCACGCCCTGAGCCAAAGGCAGGCGCCCAGCCACTGAGCCACCTGGGCGTCCCTACTTGTGCTATATTAATGGAAAATTTATTTAACATAAAATTCACCATTTTAACAATGTTCCAGTTCATAATTAAGTGGCTTTTTATATATTCATGATGTTACCCAATCACAGCGTCTGCCTAGTTGGGACATGTTTTTGTCATCATCCCACACGAGTGGTCCCCACACCCACGGCAGTCTGCCCCAGCCCCACTCCCAGCTCCCTCTCTAGCCCCAGTCCACCTCCCATCCTAACCCCAGACAGTCCCTATGAACGTGACCCCACAGGACGTGGCCCTTTGAGGCTGGCTTCTTTCACTCCGTGTGGTTCCCTGGCTGGTCCGCACTGTGGCAGGTGTCAGGGCTCCATGGCCCATCACGGCTGAACGATAAACATTCCATCGCCAGGACGGACCTGGTCTGGTGGTCCACCCACCCGGAGCCGACATTCGGGGTGTTTCTACTTGGGCTGTGATAATTTCATGATATAGGACGCTGCTGTGAACGCTTGCGTGTGCGTTTCTGTGCAGACGGACGTTCTCAGTCCTCTAGGGAACCGCCGGGGAACCGGTGACCCGACCTTCATTGCTCTGAGGGGCCGCCAGGCCGGTTTCCAGTTTTCCAAAGTGGCCGCGTTGCTTGACGCTCCCGCGGGAGCACACTGGCCTGATGCAGGGCGGCGCCTGTCGTGGGATTTGAACTCGGAACAGTGTCGCCGCGCAGTAGGCACGGGGCTGGGCGGGGTGTGCAGGCCTCTGGGAAGGAGCCCTGATCGGAGGCCGGGCTTACGTTCCTGCTGCCAGCCGGGGAGTGCCCACGGGAACCAGCATGGGCCCTCTAAGAAGCTCCGCTCCCCACCCCACCCTCCGACAAAATCTCTTCCCCGTCCTCCCTCCTCCTCACCTGTAATGAGACCTCTGCAATCACCCTCCTCCCCTCAGTCCCTGCCCCCAACTTCCAATTTATTAGAACCCCTCACAGTGGTCCTTTCCCAACTGAGAGTCTTTATTCAGACTTACTTTCCCCAGGTCCAGAGACGCTCGTTCCCATTCCCCACTTCACGCCCACACGCAGGCAAGTACATGTGCACACACAGATGTATGCATGTGCACACCCATGCGCGGGTATACGGGCACGTGTGCATACATGTGCACTTACTGGGGTGCACGCGCATGCCCACATATGTGTGTGGTGGCTGCTTCTCTCTGGTGCACACACACACACCTCCGCATGCACAGGTGCACTCACAGCGGTGTGCACACACGCACACATACACGTACAGGAGGGGCTGCCAGAGGGCTCCTTATCCCTTCACCTCCCTGTCCTGAGATCAGGTTCTAGATCATTCTTGTTTACCAAGAGGCCTTTCTGGGCCCCGGGCGGTGGGTGGGGGGGCTGGCTTCAGCACCATCTGCCCTGCCAGCAGGTGCGCTTCCACTGCGTCCTCTGGCAACCCCTCCTCTCCAGGTGCAAGGTCTGGCTGTGGAGGAGCCTTGGCAGCTGTGGCACCTCCGCTGGGGATGCTGACGAGGTGACCCTCCTGCCCTTGGGCCGGTGGCTGCGCTGGGCTAGGCTAGTACCTGAGCCAGCACCTGAGCCAGCCCTGAGCCAGCACCTGAGCCAGCACCGGCCCATGTCCACGACCCCCTTCCCCTCAGGTTACAGAGTCAAAGCACAGACAAGACCCAGGCAGATGGCACAGGGCACAGTACCGCTGCCCCTGTGGGAAGTCCTTGCTGCCAGGTGAGATAAGCACCCCCCTCTCCTCCCCCCTTCCTTCTCCCCCCTCCCTTACCCTCCTCCTCCCCCTCTCTTTTGGTCCATGGATTTTTTTAAAAAGTTGTGATAGAGTGTACCTAGCACACAACTTACCATTTTTACCACTAAATGTACAGCCCAGTGGCACCAAGCACCTTCGGTTGTGCAGCTGTCACCACCATTCACCTCCAGACTCTTCCCATCATCCCAAACCAAACTTTATCTCCAAGAATACTAACTCCTGGGATGCCTGGGTGGCTCAGCGGTTAAAGCATCTGCCTTTGGCTCAGGTTGTGATCCTGGAGACCCGGGATCCAGTCCCACATGGGGCTCCCTGCATGGAGCCTGCTTCTCCCTCTGCCTGTGTCTCTGCCTCTCCCTTTCTCTGTGTCTTTCATGAATAAATAAATAAAATCTTAAAAAAAAAAAAAAAAGAAAGAATACTAACTCCCCTCCCCCAGCCCCAGAGCTGCTACTCTGCTTCCTTGCTGGCCCTACGCCTGGGAACTCGGGTGACTGGAATCACACGGCATTTGTGTTTTTGTATCTGCTTATTTCACAGAGCACAGTGGCCCTCAGGTTCACCCACACTGCAGCAGGTGTCAGGATTTTATTCCCTTTTCAATACTTAATAAAATTTTTTTTTAATTTTTTTTTTATGATAGTCACACAGAGAGAGAGAGAGAGGCAGAGACACAGGCAGAGGGAGAAGCAGGCTCCATGCACCGGGAGCCTGACGTGGGATTCGATCTGGGGTCTCCAGGATCGCGCCCTGGGCCAAAGGCAGGCGCCAAACCGCTGCGCCACCCAGGGATCCCTTCAATACTTAATATTCTGTTGTGTGGAAAAAATACGCTTTGCTTATCTGCTCATCCATCCTTGGACACTTGGGCTGCTTCCACGTTCTGGCTATCCCATTCTGTCTTGAACCTCTCTTTTTGTTGGTTTTTGTTAAAATCATACAGAATATTTTAAATTGCAGCTACCCTAGAAAACCTAGAAATTTTAGCTGAACTGTCTCTGGGCCTCTGTTTCTGCATCTAGCGAAGATGACTCTAAGGGAGTAATACCGCTCTGCACTGCTGTGATTTATCAACATGCAGCAGGGGTGGAACCGAGAAGACGGGTCACCTCTGGGTGCCCACGCACCAACTAGATGAAGAGAGCGGCAGCTGGGGCGACCTTCTCTCCGGTGTGGGAGCCTGAGGCACAAAGCCTCTCCTTGGTGACCCAGCTGCCCCAGCTCTGGCCCAGGGGAGCCACAGGTCCTCAGGATTTGTGCAAAGGACTCAGTCCCCATTAATTAGTCCCAAGGTATTATTGCTGGGCTTGCCAGTGACCTGTGACCTGGGGCAGAAAAAGAACCGGCCAATCAAGACCAGCTAGTTTCCTGCTTTCAGGAAGCTGAAGAGGCACAGTAGAGAGGTCAGAGGAGCTCACGGGCAAAACGTACTAGAAGCTAGAGCACCATAGCCCAGGAGGGCAGAGAACTGTGCCCTGTGGCAGAGGCGGGGAGCTGCCCGCAGCACTGAAGATGCGCAGGCCCGGGTCAGGTACCCTTCCGAGGACACAGGCACAGGCACACACGCACACCCCTCCTACTTCCTGAGACTGGACTGTGCCGCTCTTCCCCAAAGGGTCAGACGCAGGGCCACGGTGGGAGAATGGAGACGTGCACCTGCTCCGACAAGGAATCACAAACCGTGGCAGCCTGATCCGGCCCTGGCCACGCCAGTGAATGAGAGCACAGGGCTTCGAGGCTTCGTGGGGTGCGGGGGGCAGAGCTGCCGGCTACAAGCTTCTTTTCCGGGAGATGAAAAGGTAAAGTGGATTGAGGTGATGGTTGCACACCTCCGTGAAGGCACTAAAATCCCCTGAACTGCATCCTTTAAAAGTGTGCATCAAGTGGCGTGTGAACTAAATGTCACTAAGGCTGCTCACACGCGCACACGGACACACTCCAGACAGCAGGCCTGGGAAACCCCCCACTGCCCGGACCCATGGGAGCTGTTTGCTTCTCTCCACTCGGCTTCTACTGGTCGGCAGCCGTCAAGCTGGACCCACTGTCCTTCAAGGCTTCCTGGCCTGCCCAAGAGGTCAGGGAGCAAAGGGGACAGTCGTGTCAGTGCATTGAAACCTCAGTGCTGGATGGAGCAGGAATCCACCGCAGACACACTCGTGGCACCCGACAGACAGCCTAGCACTGTGCCCTGTGGTAAGAGGGGGGAGCTGTAGGGGCAGGCCTGCGGGGCGGGGCCCACAGGGGGCGGGGCCTGGCCCCAAGGGTCCCCAGCACCAAGGCTTTTGGGTGAGACTTTCCTTCTACTGCAGGTTTGGATTAAAATAAAAAAGACGCTGGCCCAGTTAGGAACACACCCCCAGAGATCTGGGCGTGAGGGAGTTTTTGGGGGAGCAGATGGCACAGGCCAGGGAGGGGGGCAGGGAACCTAGCTGGGGGTGAGGCACAGGGAGGACACCCCAGCTGCAAAGGCCTGGCCTGGGAGTCATTCATGAAGCCAGGGTTTATTGAGTGCCTACTATGTGCCAGGGGCGGTTGTGGGTATGGCTCGATGTCAGTGTGAGCTGGGACACAGGTAAGGCTGTTTCCAACAGCAAGAACACATGGGCACCTGTGCCAGCCTTCTCGCCCCCTGCGTTATTCCTGGTGCTCTCATCGACGCTCCAAGGAAGGGTCTGGGGGCAGGGACTCCAGCCCTTCTGAAGGCCACACAAGTGAGGGGATCCCTGGGTGGCTCAGCAGTTTGGCGCCTGCCCTTGGCCCAGGGCGCGATCCTGGAGTCCTGGGATCGAGTCCCGCTTCGGGCTCCTGGCATGGAGCCTGCTTCTCCTTCCTCCTGTGTCTCTGCCTCTCTCTCTCTCTCTCTCTCTCGGTCTATCATAAATAAATAAATAAATAAATAAATAAATAAAATCTTTAAAAAAAAAAAAAAGGCCACACAAGTGAATGGCAGAGCACGTGAGCACAGAGAGGATGCTGGAGCGTGCACCAGCCAGGCCAGCGCCACTCTGACTCACCCTGGACTCTGGAGAAGCAGCTGTCGTGGCACGGCCTCGGCTACCTCCACCCTGCAAGGGGCTTTAGCAACAGGAAACTAGGGAATACATTGGGGACAGTTGTAGCCTCTGGGGCAGGCCGCCCGCAGCATGGTGCTGGGGTGAGAGGCCTCTGACCTGGGCTTAGGCCCTTGTAGATGGCTCCTCAAAGAAGGTGCGCTGCTCCTGCGCAGGCCTCTTCCGGGCACTCCCCCCATTATGGGAAGCAAAACACAAGCAAGGACTTTGGTCCTGTTGTTGGCTGATTAACCTGACCAATTCCAAGCGTAAATGGGGGATATGGGCAGAACCCTGGGACCTGGGGGAGGCCCCAAGAGTTGCAGCTTCTTTTTGAGAGAGGACACTTAGTTCCCAGGATGGGACTGCTGGCCAGTCATCAGCCCAGGGTGGCTAAGGGAGCGGCCGGAGGTCTGCACATCCAGGTCCCTTTCCCTTTCTCAGTTTGTACTCATGGCTTTTGGGGAGGGGAGCAGGACACTGTTCACCAGGGAATTCTGGCAACAGGCTGTTTTTACCAGTTTGACAATATCCCCCCACCCTCACACTGTAAGACTGAGAAACCAGGCTGACACGGCCATGGGGCATTCCCCACTGCCCACCGCTCACCAGCGGCTGATCATGGTTTGCCTGGTAGCCTCTCCCGTGTCCAGGCACTGCTAGCAACGCTCAGGAATTGATGCCAGCCTCCCCAACCCCACCCCCAGCTATTTTTGGACAGGGGCTGCACTCCTGAGACTGAGTGTGGGAGAGGGGCAGAAGGACACTCACTGCCCACTGCGCTCCTTCCCCGCCTCCCCTGGGCCACCCGGAGAGGAGGTCCTGATGGTCCATTGGCACACAGGCTGCTCTCCTGGCCGCAGCCAGCCCCGTGCACAGGCCCAGCACACAGGCCCCACGCATAGAGTAGTAGGTATTTGCCAGATGCTCCCAAGTACGCATTAACATTATGTGCTACGGTTCTCCCTTTTTACGTGGGGCGTAGGCGCCAGAAGGAATGACAAGGAAGTCATTCCTTCTCGGCTTGGATGCTTCCCTGGAGGACTCCCTTCCAGTGATCAGAATCAAGACTCCAGATCTTTGAAGCCAGGCATCATTCTGAACTTTAACATTCTTGCTTTCTTTTGCAAGAGGAACCTTCAGACTAGATACAAATTAGGTGAAAAGGTTGATTTGTTCTCCAGGAAGATGAGACTGAGAGGCAGGCCCACGGCCTCACCATTTGAATCCCTGGTAGCTGCGCCTTCTCCTTTCGGGTCTGACCTCGGGCTCTAGGTTTGAGCGCATAAGGCTTGAGGCGTGGGCGGGCAGCGGCGGGCAGTGCTGCAGCGGCGGGCCGGGCACACCTGAGTCCCCGGGGTCCTGCGGGTCCCTGGGCTGGAGGGGCAGACAGGCTCCGCCCCCGTCCCTCTTGCAAAAAGCACTGCCCTGGGGCCTGTCCCAGGTGTGTCGCGGGGAGTCGCTGGCTTCCCCGGCACCCGCGAGGACATACGAAGCCCCTGCGCCAGCACGTGCAGGCTGCACGTGGAACGGACCCCCGGCAGCCCGGGGCTGAGGCGGCTGGGCAAACCGAAAAGAGGGGACCGCCCCGGGGTCCCGGGGTTCTCGAGGACGCGGGTGCGCGCTGGCCCCGCCCCGCCCCCTGGCCCCGCCCAGGCCCCGCCCCACCGTCCGAAGCCGCGGCCCCGCCCCTCCGGGTTGCTAGGGGAAGTGACGTCACAGCGCGATGGCGGCGGCTCCTTCGGGCAGCTGAAGGGGGATTTAGGCCCGGAAGATCCGAGTCCATCCGCGGCGGGGAGAGGGCGAGCGGGGTCGGCGGGGGCCGGAGCAGGGGCGGCGGCGCTCGGACTGTCCCATCCGCCCCGTATTGAGGCGCTGGGAGCAGCGGGGCGGCCGGAAAGCGATGGTGAAAGCGGGGCCGTGAGGGGGGCGGAGCCGGCAGCCCGACCCGCCGTAGCGGCAGCAGCGGCGCCGCCTCCCCGAGCTCAGACCCAGGAAGCGGCTGGGAGGGCAGGAGCGAGCCGGACCCGCCGCCGCCGCCGCCATGGAGCTCAGAGTCGGGAACAGGTACCGGCTGGGCCGGAAGATCGGCAGCGGCTCCTTTGGAGACATCTATCTCGGTGAGGCGCCCCTCCCCCCCAGCCCGGGCCGCCCCCGGACCGGCGTCCGCGCCCTCCGCGCCCCCCCCCGCCCCCGGGTCGGGGACCCCCGCCCAGGACCCCGGACACGCCCGGACCCCGCTGCGAGGCCCCGCGGCCCGCCTCCGCCCCGGGGACCCCCCTCGCTGGCCCGCGGCGGTGACCGGGACCCACCCCTCCGCCCCGCCCCGCCCCGCCCCCAGCCCCTCCGCGGGGTCCGGCCGTGCCCCGGGGCGCCTGCCCGGACGTGCGCCCCAGGCTGCCGGGAGCGGCCCTGCGCCGCCCCAGACCCCCGCCCGCTGTCCGCGCCCGGGTGTCCCCCGCGGGCAGACAAAGGCCGCCGGGCGGGTGTGCGGCCCCCTGCGGCCCGGGCACGTGGGGGGGCCCGGGGGGGGGGGGTCGGGGCGCCGGCCTCAGGCTTCCGCGGCCCGCGGGCCCGTGCGACGGCGCAGCCCCAGCTCGGCGGCTCCCCGGGCTCTGACGGCGCCGGGGCGGGCGCGGGGCCGCCGGGTGGGTCCCCCGCCCCGTCGAGCGGCCCCCGAAGGACATGTTGCGCATCCAAGTTGTGGACGGGGTGCCTCCGCCGGAGCCAGACTGGGATTTGGGGGAGCGCAGACGGAGTCGGCGTCGCGGTGTGGGCAAAAATTAGAGGCAAATAAAGTAGTAAAGCGCTCTCTACTCCCGAGGTGGTCCCTCTGGCCGTTACGGTTCTCCAGGTACATCTGGGGTAAAAAATAAAAAAATAAAAGAAAGAAAGAAAGAAAAATGGGATTGGAAAGTTCTGGATCGTTTCCGATTTGCAGTGCAAGGAAATGCACGTGTAACGTGAACGGTCGGCTTGAGCCTTCAAGTTGGGGATTTAAAAATAACTTTTGCTGTCGCCGGTACCCCCCTGGACCTGGGGACGCACAGCCTGGCGGGGCTGTGTGCGCAGAGGGACTGTTGCGCAAGTCTGGGGTAAACACGCTCCGATGTTGCGCAGAGCCCCTGCCCTGCTGCTTCTGTTGGGCTATGTACCTGTCAGAGGGGTCAGGAGTGGCTTCAGGGGGTCCCCACCCGGCCTCCCGTCTTGTCACCCGGAGCAGCTGCACCTCCGGGGCTGACGGCGTTAGGAGTGCACACGTTTGTTCATTACCGCTTTTGGTGCCTTCTCACCCCACAGAGCAAGCCTGTCCCGGGCCCTACAGATGCCTCTGATCCTGCCTGCCCTCTGCCTTACTGTCCTGCTGAGCAAAACACACTTCACAGACGTTTCTCTCCAGTAGTTTGCTGGCTGCCTTCTGAGCAGCGTTCCTTTAGGGAAATTTGCTGGGTGAATGTAAACTGTTTGCGTTATTCCCAGAACAGTAAAATTTGGCCAAAGTTTTAATCTAGGATCTAGGAGCTGTCCTGAGAAGTCCATGCATTCGTCACCTTTACACGGGCATCAAAAAGTAGGTATTTGTTTTGGAGCTCTCTGTCCTCAGGTGCTAGCCAGCTCTGTGCTTTCTGAAGCTGGTGCAGGGAGCCCCGTGTGCTTATTCACCGTGGTGCCCTCTGGGCCTCCCCTTGTGTTAGGCACACCGGCGGCACCTGATGCACGGCTCAGGCTGACCTGTCCCAGAGGGGTCTCTCCTCAGTCTCACACCCTCGCTCCTAGCACCCGCACGGCCTGTTGAGGTGCACTTAGGCCACAGCTGATCTTTTCCGTCAGCATGGGCTCTGGGCCCCCACGGGGGTCCATTCAGGCTGAGTGCTGCTCCACAGAGGAGAGGTGATCTTGTTACTTGAGAGATGTGGCTGGACCGCAGGGTCTGAGGAACCCCACCAGCTGTAGGTGAGACTCAAAGATGGCTGCCCCAAAGACCACGGAACAGAATGAGTCATCCCTACCATAGTTCCTCCTCTGTAGGTAAAGGCATTAGTTAAGGAATTGCATCCTCATATCTTGAAAATGGTTAGGTTCCATGTATTCTGCTGTGATTACAATTTAAATCACTTCTGCTGCTGTCATTTTACTATTGATCAGAACACTCGACTTCTCCAGGTAGGTTCCCTGTGTTGTGATCCTGCATTTGGGGTCTTGGATTTCTGCCTGGGACAGAAATTGTTGTGTGCTTTCAGAGGTTTGAAACTGCGAGGAGGGGAGGCCGTCTTTCAGTTTACTGAGTGCCTCGTGGACCAGGAGGGCCCGGTATTGGCCTGCCTTCCCGGCCGCCTGCTGCATTGACATGGTCATGCGGCCCTGTGCCCTGCCAGTTCTTCCAGTCCATCCCACATGGCCCTTTTAAAGATGGGCTATTTCTCCAGTGCCTGGACTTCAGAAAGTACTGCACTTGGGCCACGATGGACCCCCAAATGTGTGGTCCCCATCTTCTATTTACCTCCAAGCTTGCCAGATCCCGAAGGCTGTCAGGAAGGGCAGGGTGCAAAGGCCTCAGAGTTCCTGTATTCTGTGCGATACGTGCTTATGCGAAACGTTGCCTGTACCTGCTATTTTGGCCATAAGGCAAAGCCTTCCCACCCCTGTGTCTTCATCAGCTTTAGCTTCCACGTGCTTTGGCCCCTTGCTGTTGGAGGTGATGTCTTGTGAGGCACTGGACATCAGAAGCCCTTTCATTTGCAGACAGTGTACCTCCTGTATACCTGCTAATAACATTTGAAAACAGGGAGGGAGTGTTCTTACTGTGGACCACGTGTTCCCAGTGTGACCAGTAGAGCTGAGGGAAGAAGAGGATGTGTGGAGAAGAGTGCTAGAGCCAGGCGGGTGGTGGTGCTACAGTCAGCACAGACCCTCTTCAGTTCATCCAGTGTTCCAGAGTGTCTGCAAGCCCCCGTCCTCTCTGTTGTCATCCATGTTTGTCTTGTAGAGGCTGGCTGAAGGGTCCTCGGACCCACCTACGCCCCTGTCTTTCATGGTTGATGGAATGTAGGTTTTCTTCCTGTCCGTGTTGGCCTTTGGGGTCACTCCATTTATCAGAGGATGGCCTCCTCTCTGCATGTGTTACCTGGATGGACTGTGCAGCCTGCCGTCGTAACGTACATGAACATCTATAGAGAGCTAAAGTTTAGTAACCTCTTCATACTCGATATTCATGTTTTCCCCTCTCATGGACTTTCCTTTTTCTTCAGGAACACCATGCAAGGATGTCTGGCACACAGTAGGGGTTCTAGAGTGGTGGCTGGCTGGCCAGCTGGCTGGGAGAGAAGACCAGTTGCCTGCACTGTCTGAAGCTTTCCTGGTCACCTGGTTTCATTCTTTAGGGTGGTAGCTTAAGCTTTGAGTGTCCCTAATGAGAGGTTGTGATCCTGCATCAGTTGCCTAGTCAACATTTGCCCTGTTTAGAGTGACCTTTGCCTGGCTGCCCAGAGGCCTCTCCCTGTTTCTTTGATAAGACAATCCTCATTGGGAGTTGGGCCTAAGGACAGCTGTCCCAGGACAGACTCAGGCTTGGGGTTCGGTTCACTTAATTCATCATCTGATTTTGTCTGCTCAACTTGAGAGACATAATTTTGTTTTCCTAGGATCACCACTAACCTGTGTCTAACAGAATAACACCCTTGCCTAGAGAGAGGAACTCTTGTCTGACAGGGTGGGGCTGCTTAAGCTGCTGGAGGGGCTGAGGTTGTTAGTGAGATAAAACTGTTTTAAGTGTAAACGGACACTGTGGATTGACTGCCTTGTGAATCTGAAACCCAGTGCTCAGTGGGGTCTTCTAACTTCTTGTTCCCTATCTAGAAGTACTTATAGAAGTTGTGCTGAAGGAACAGGTTTTGTAATTACCAATTCTTCATAAACCATTACCTTTTTTTTTTTATTAAGATTTTATTTACTTATTCATGAGAGACAGAGAGAGAGAGGCAGAGACACAGACAGAGGGAGAAGCAGGCTCCACGCAGGAAGCCCGACACGGAGATCCCGGGTCTCCAGGATCACACCCTGGGCTGAAGGTGGCGCTAAACTGCTGAGCCACCTGGGCTGCCCCATAAACCATTACTTTTGTAAAGTAAGGTTAAATGTAGCAACATCGCTTTGCTCTGATCTCCTCAATGCTCTCTTGCTGCCCTGTATTGTTCCCCCCCACCCCCACTTGGACAGGTGGACAGGTGGTGGTTTGAGCACTAGACTTGGAGCAGGACTGCCAGGGAAGCATGAGGTGTGATGCCAGCCGTAGGAGGTGGGGCAGGGCTACAGGGCCCTAGACCACTGGACCTTGGTTTTGCCTGTGATGTTTGCTTCTCGTGGAATGCACAGTGCTTGAAGCTGGGCTCCTTGGTACGTCTACCCATTGGGCACAGACCTTGCTGGGAAGCAATCCAGAGTGTATGCTGTTATCACATTTATTTGCAGAGCCCAAGCCCAGCTCCTCTTTGGTTCATCAGACTTGAGGCAAGCTTCACAGTTGTGATCTTAGGGGAGGCTGGCCCTCTTTGTTGGTGTGATCCTGGGGGAGGCTATCTCTGTTGCTGGTGTGATCTTGGGGGAGGCTGGCTGTGTTGCTGGTGTGATCCTAGGAGAGGCAATCTCTGTTCATTGGTGTGATCCCAAGGAAGGCTGGCTGTTTGCTGGTGTGATCTTGGGGGAGGCTGGGTCTGTTGCTGGTGTGATCCTGGGGGAGGCCAGCTGTGTTTGCTGGTGTGGTCTTCGGGGAAGCTGGCCCTATTTTCTGGTGTGCTCCTGGGGGAGGCTGGCTGTGCTTGCTGGTGTGCTCCTGGGGGAGGCTGGCTGTGTTTTTGCTGGTGTGATCTTGGGGGAGGCTGACTCTGTTGCTGGTGTGGTCCAGCAGGAAGATTGGCACCATGATAGGAGAATAGGATTCAAATTGAGTTTTAGAGTTGCTTATGGTTATTTGTCTCCCAGACTGTCCTGTCAGTATTGCTGGATTGATGGCCAGATGTTTACATTATCTGCCACAATAGGGTGGAGCTAGAATGTTCTCTGCCCTCTTGAAGGTGGTGGTCTGGTAGGTAGTCTGTTTGGTCCAGGCTGTCTTGTCATTGAAGACCCGCTTCATGGCAAGGGTGACAATGCTGACGTAGTTGGCGGAGCAAGAATGCTCTCACTAAAGGCTCCACTGCTCATGCTTTGGGGAACAGAGTTGCTGATGTAACCAGTAAGCTGAGTCATCCATTTCTCTGTGTCTCCTGGGCTGGCGGGTTCAGCTCGGAGTCCAGGTCCTCACAGGAACTCCCAGTGCATTTCTCATTTGCACAGTACATTTACGATGAAGTCATTTCTCTTGTAATTGGATAGATCATCGCAAATGCGGGTAGGAAGAACAAAATGTATTACCTGTCTTCTTTCTGAGTGCCCAGAAGAATCTCTGTGGAATGGTAAATGAGGTTCTTAAATCTAGAATGGTCACTTGCAGTGGTCAGATGCTGGTTATTACCATGGTTTTGGATTCAAGCCCACCAGAAGCCCTGTACTTCTTGGAGCCATCTGGGTAGTCTGGGGGAGACGTTGGGGGTTCTTAGGTGTTTAGTGGACACATGAACAACAGCAGGCAGGGTTCCTGCAGGCTGCTTGTGGTTTTAATGCCTTTGTCTGGGAATCTCAAAGTGCTTTGTAACTGTTAACGCACCCTCCCTTGCAAGCGTCTTGTGAAATAGACTGCACTTCTTCCCCTGAACTTGGGGAGAGAGAAACCAGTCAGTTGAGGTTGCTTTGTCCAATGCTACGATCTCCTTGGGAAGGAAATGTCCCGGGCCTGTCGAACTGCTGGAACCAATACAGATAAACATACTGCTGAGAAGGATTAAACTGGTTTGTACAGCAGACATCCTTATCCACAGGGGACATATTTCATGACCCATACGGGATGCCTAAAACCATGGACAATACCAAACCCTACGTATACCTTGTTTCTTCCTAGACATACTTACTCATGATAATGTTTATAGATTACGTATAGTGAGAGATTCACAACAATAGCTAATAATAAAATAGAACAATCATAGCAACATATTGTAAATAAAGTTCTGTAACTAGGGTCTCACAAAAATCCTACTGAGCTGTACTCCCCTTTCTTGTGACCCTGTGAAGTGGTGAAGTGCCGATGTGACGAGGGGCGGGAGGGAAGTGATGCGGGTGTGTGACGTGGCGTGAGGCTCCTGCTGACCTGACCAGAGGGCAGGCACAGGAGCATCTGTCTGCAGACCGAGTTTGACTGCAGATAAGGGACACCTGTACTTACAAGGCACCTGGGGGAGAGCTAGGTGTAGGTTAAGACTCTTCCCTGTTCTCTTCAGCTAAAGCTTCTTGAGGAAGGTTTCATGGGCACAGCTTTGGGTCAAATGGGAGCTCAGGAGCATTTGTGTGTGAAGCCTGGGGCAGGGCGTTGTCATATCTGCATTTCCTTAATTGAAGTAAAGCAGAGATAGAACATAGGCTGTTATCAGGAGGTATTAGCTGATGTTTTGTTAGTTTTAGCATAAAACTAACAAAAGGTATGTGACAGGTACATGTTGCATAAGTGTCATTTGGGCTCTAAAGGGGAGTCCACCCTTCTGGTCCAGTATCAGTAAGAAATGCACAGTAGTGTCCTATTCCCCAGGAAGGGAGAAGGTTGCAGAGTGTCCTTGGGGGAACCAGCTCCACTGGAGAAGTGCCTTAACTGTTCTGAGATTTATGCGGCTCAACACCCAGGGTGGGTGGACTGAAGCCGTGGGTGTTTGGTAAAAAGGAAGGCCCACACCCACCCACCCACACAGGCCTATCCAGGCAGCATGGAGAAATGGGGAGCACACACAGTCACCCTGGAACTGCTTCGCCCTGGGTAGGTGAATACAGGGGCCAACCACCAGCTGGTGGGACAGGAAAGTTCAGGGCAGAAAAGATGGGAGTCCTTGCAGAGAGAAATGCACTGCCCTGTCTCTGGGTCCCCTATTGACGTGATCAGAGTGGGACATATGGAAGTGGGTGAGGGAATACTAAATAAGACTTTTCTATACATATCAAAGACTTCCTGCTTAAAAAGTGAAAGTAATGATGGTTTTTCCACAGGGTTTGTCAACCACCGACACCCATCTCACAGGGGAAAGCGGAGCAGAAGGTCTGTGGTGTGTTATAGTATTGCGTTAGGTGGTGGACACCAGATTATTAATGTTTGTGGTTTTTCTCTTTTGCCAAGGTACGGACATTGCTGCAGGAGAAGAAGTTGCCATCAAGCTTGAATGTGTCAAAACCAAACACCCTCAGCTCCACATTGAGAGCAAAATCTACAAAATGATGCAGGGAGGAGGTATGCCCTTTACCTGTTCAAAAGAAAACCAGGGTTGTATTTGATGAGGGAGAATGGATCATGAAGCATAGCCTCTGGTTTATTTGGGAAAGGGAGGGAAACGTCCATACATGTGACTCAGTCATGTGGCTTCCTTCAGCTACCAAGAGGCCTACTGAAGGCCTCGTTCAACATAAAGCATGATTGTCTGCTTTTCCGTAGCCTCATGTTAACTAGTCGTGTCTTTGAACTCAGGGTTTGTGTAAATTGTGATTTTTCAGGCACACTCCTGATTGTTAGGTATGCCACCTCGGTCACATGGTTTGCTCATAGCTTTGGTGGGGAGTCCCTTCAGACGCTCCTGAGTGAAACAGAGTTTGAACTCTGTGATCTCTGTGTCCCTTTCTAACTCAATTATTGTCCCAATTCTTCGAAACCTTCTCTTGGGCCTAAGGGTATCTGATGTCTGATCTTAACTTTTAGAATTCTCTGGACTTTAAGATAGTTCAGCTAAGGGAGCAGGCGGGGCTTTTCTTGGGCGTCTCAGAGTCCTGAAGACACCTCAGCATTAGGAAGGACATGTCCGTGCTTTGCCCCAAGAAGCTCCCCTTGGGAAGAAGGCTTTGTGTCTGAAGAATGGCTGCACTTCATCCTGTTAGGAGACCCTTCGTGGCAGAAGCTTCTGTGGTACTTTCATAGTTTGGAGTGTTCTCGGTGCCTTGCAAATGAAAGCTTGTCTTCAGAGTCTGAATTGCGTTTTTTCAGGTGAGAAGGGAGGATTAATTTCACTCTGGCATCTTTCCTCCACAAAAGTGGTTTAATCTGTGTTGCTACTAGCAACCAACATTTCTTGCTTTACACAGCAACACATGTCTCTCATACATATCAGAGCAACACAAACAGTCCTTCAGGACACTTCACAGAGGAGGTCCAGGGTGTCCCATCTCGGCTTTCTGGGGGCCTGAGGAGGCCATTGGTAAAAATGTCCTGGCCCCTGTGGGCCCCAGGGAGTGGTCAGCAGAGGACCCAGCCATTTTGTCTGCCCTCTGGTGACCCTCAGCAGAAGGCCGGCTTCTTAGGCATCAAGGACAGTCTACACAGGGATCCCTGGGTGGCGCAGCGGTTTGGCGCCTGCCTTTGGCCCGGGGCGCGATCCTGGAGACCCAGGATCGAATCCCACATCGGGCTTCCGGTGCATGGAGCCTGCTTCTCCCTCTGCCTGTGTCTCTGCCTCTCTCTCTCTCTCTGTAACTATCATAAATAAATAAAAATTAAAAAAAAAAAAAAAAAAAGGACAGTCTACACAGCTTAACAGGTGGTGATGAAAAGGAGATGACTCGGGAGGTGGCCTTCGTGGTTGGGGAGGGCCTGATGCTGGGGGTTGAATAAAGCTTCCAGTTAAAAGTTGTGTTGAGTGTTAACAAGCAGCATCTCTGAGAATTTGCAAGCTGGAGGGCCAGAGGGCAAAAGGAAAGAAGACAGTCAGCCGATACCCCAATAGGAATTGGATAAGAGAGACTGGACAGAGAAGACTTTATTCCCTTCAGGATGGGATTTCTCTGTCCCTGAACCACAATCGTCTGCGGCAGGCCTGAGGGCCCAAGCTGCAGCATTGCATCTCACTTTGAATCCTTGCGTTAAGATTTGTGCCCCTTCTCTCGGACCCTAAAAACCTAGGATCTTCTCCCTTCTTGCCATCCTCCACCTGTAGATTGAGTTTTATTCCTGTTTCAAATGTGCACTTAATGGATATTATCAAGGTGCTTTAAAAAAAAAAAAGGTAAAGATACCAATTTTTGAAAAGAGATGATGTCCAGAAACGCAGAGTCCATGATTCTGGTAGTGTTGTGTGAATTCCTCCTAACCAAGATGAAGCCGCTGGGGCTGCAGACAGGATGCAGGGGTCCTCTTGCTGAAGGTCAGCCTTCTGCATTACATCTCATGCAAATACACACAGACCACTTGGTTGTGGTGAAGGGACGGCAAGTATCTCTGACTGTGGTTCTTAGGTGCTTTTAATGCTGCATCCTGGGCTTGCTTGCATGTGCGGATACATCATAGGAGGGAGCTGAGACTGCCGTGCACTCTGTAGCTTGCTGTGCAGGGTTGTCTAGATACTGCCTGGCCTGTGGCAGTGGTGCTGTGCCTGGCTAGAGAGAGCGGCACTTAGGCAAGCAGGCCGCCTAGGGGAGGAGTTGGTCTCCACTTACAGACACTGGCATGTCTGCTGCCACTACAGTCCTGTGCAGAAACATGTCAGCCAGCCTTGTGTCCTGACTGAGGAAATCGATACGCAGAACTTGCCCGAGGACAGAGATTTGAACCTGAGCATCGTCGTGCCCAGGCCACTGCTGCATAGCAGCTCTGCTCCTGAGGAGGCATGCAGCTGCCCTGCCTGGCAGTCAGCACCATGCCCCAGATGCTTCTACCTGCCGCAAGTTTGCTGGCAATGGTGGATTAAACGCCTGGAAAAGCAGGAATAAACCTTGCTTAGATGTGTTGGTAAATGACTTGGGGAGACATTATGTTCTTCTCAAAATGCAGTAGAGTGCCAGGTCCTGCTTAGACATCAACTGCTCTTTCTCATCTGGATGTCTCCAGGGTGGCTTTGGACCATCCCTTCTTTGGTGGCCTCTCAGTAGAGAACATTTGTTCAGTCCACAGCTGCTTCTGGTCAAGGCTCAGGGCGGGTGTGGTGTGTGGGAGGGTGGAGTGGGCCATTTGTATAAAATCTGGGCTGGCAGTGAGGGTGAGCACTGAGCACGCATGGCCCTCACGGTAGAAGTGGCTGAGTCCCCCAGTTCCCTTCTCTCGTCCTGTGTCCTGGTCAGTTCCCATAGCAGAGAACATATGTAATATGTGGGAACTGATCCTAAAGTGAACACCCATTGCTCCCACCTACTTGAGAGGCGGCAGGACCCCAGCCCCACCTGGTGCTCGCGTACCAGTTCCAGTGTGCCCTGAGGGAGAAGCCATGGTCCAGAGTTTGCCCCTGGCATCCTTGCCTAAGGATTTTTGTTTCTCAGCCACCCCATAAGTAATTTGTTTTTGAAAGTGTAATGACCTTGTCTAGAAACATTTGGCAGTTTGTTTATGGTTGTTTTAGGTTTGAGTTGCCAAAAACTTTGTGAAAATTTGTATTTATTTGCATTAATGTCAAATACTGGAATTTCTCATAAGTAAAAATGGAAAGCATATGCCTGTTCCCGTCGCCTAGTTTTTCACCCCCAAGCAGAGATTTTGGTATCTTTGGACTCCCATCAAGTGTTGAGAACTACACGTAGTGACACTAGGCCACCCATTTGCTATCTGAATGGCCCGTGGGTGGGGGTAGCATGCTGGTCACTGCTGCCCTCGCCCTACCAGCCTTGCCTGCATGGGCCCAGCAGTAGTGTGCATTTCCACGTTTCTGATCGTGCTGGCACCAGAGTCCCCATCTGCGGACAGGCAGTGGGAACATGCTTGTGATAGATTTATGGCTGATTGCTTCCTGGGGCCTCAGCACTTGATATCTAGACTGCTCAGGACAAAGCAGGCTACACAGAAAGCTGAGCATCTTCTCACCAGAGAACTCTTGAGAGCAAGGGCGCTCTGCCTTTACTGCATTCTCTCTGCTCCCTGATGCTGGGTAACAAGACGTTGGGATCGACTACTAGGAGAAATGGTGCCGCCACTGGAACACCTCAGCGGTGTAAACGGACTCCGTGCGTCTTTGAGTCACATCTGCCTCACATGTGCAACATATGAACGTCTTTGGTATGGTTTTCACATACCATTCAACTTTACTTTTGACCCCACATGCTCCCAAGATGTCCTGTGCCATGGCTGTTTAGTAATCTCCTGTCTCTAAGCAGTTTGCTCCTGCTTCTGGCCTCTTATTCTTGGGGACGGTGCCTCAGTAGCACCTGATCATGTTTTCTGGTGCACAGCCTGAGAGTGGAATTGTGTCTCATGGAGCAGGCAGGCCCTTGGCCTGCAGGTTATTTCCCAGCTGCCTGGCATCTGAGCTTCTGTTGAAGCCACATCCTCTTTGGTCTCGTCATCACCTTTCCTCTCTAGCATGGCACGGGGTCCCCTTTCTAGCTCCGAAGACAAAGAAGAGCATTTAAAAATAAGGGTGGGAGAGGAAGAAATAAAACTTGTTATTTGTAAAGGAATGGACCTCTGGTGGGTAGCTGGCTCTCACTACACATATCATCGGTTCACTTCATTACACCAGTACCAATCCATTACAAGATGTCTGTGTCCCCTCAGGTACCATTCCGTCTCTTCTGTATCTTCTGAGGGAAAAGGAAAGGGTTGCTGTGTGTGTGTGTGTGTGTGTGTGTGTGTTACACAGCAGTCGCAGATCCCACCATCACATCTGTATGCTCCAGGGATGGCGTCACTAAAACTAGGGGCTCAGTCTCCTGTAATTCAGGAGCAGGAGGAAGCTTGGGAGAAGGCAGATAGGCACAAGCTTCTCTCCTTCCCCAGAAATTCAAGATTCCACAGAAAACTTTGGTTTCCTGCATTAAACATGGAGTTACAGTCAACCATATCCTACTAAACCATCTTGTGGCCCCTTTGACATGCATGTCTTAAACCTTCAGGGATGCTCCTGAGTAACTTGGAGGTCCAGTCATCTTCCCTTCTTGGTTTCCCAGTCCCCCACCCCACACCTTTTCCCTAGGATTAGAGACTGAAAGAGGTTTGATCCCTCTAAATACAGCAACATGTTTGGCATGAATCATGACAAAGAACAGTTTTGACTCAGAAGGTTGGGGGCAGGGGATGGAACGTTTCTGGCTTCTTCAGAATTTTGTGCGAATCATTTAAGCATTGTGCAGCCAACCCAGGAATTGTAAGAGTATACGAGCTTTTGTGTGGGACAGGGTGGGTAGAGAAAGGAATAAGGTAGGAAGGAGGCAAGCTTTTAAAACAGAAGATTGGCCCAAATAGGAAACAGAATAAAGGGGCACCAAGAAGAGATGGCTCAAGACACCGCCCCCTTCAACATATACACATACATACTTAAGTTGGTGAACAATAAAACCCCAAAAGAACATGGAGAAAGACCAGCTCATTCTGTTTACACAAGCCAGGCTGCCTATTGATAACCCAGCCGGCACCTTGTGAGTCCTCCAGGCCTAACAGACACAGCAATTCAAGGGAGTGGCTAGAAACCAGAATGAGGCACGGCTGGTCCCAGTGCACTCCATCATACTCCCCACCATGGCACTAACCACTGCTGTGGCAGGGTGCTGGCCTTGGACATCGAGGTCTCTGGAAGCCCAGGTAGGAAAACCCAGCATTGTTCAAGGTTAAGGATTTGGGACATTGCTTCACTTAACCCACTGAGCCACCCAGGTGCCCCTGGGGCTTTGCTTCATACACACACACGGACCCTGATGTGCTGGTAGGCTGGACTGAGCCAGTGAAGGGAGCCCATGTCCTGAGATTGGGGGTCCAGAATAGTAGTCCATTGCTGGTGCAGACCAACATACCATAGTCGGGGCTTCTCAGCGCCTTCTGACCCCCTTGTACACCTTTCCTGTTCAGACCAGTGCCCAATCTTCTAGGAGAGAGACATCAAGTCACAGGGCAGCCCTGGTAAAATGGGGTGGTTCCTGCGCACCCCAAGTAGTTCTGCATGCTGGGGAAATGGCAGAGCAGAGTCCTGTTCCAGAGTCCTGGGCTGCTGCTGACTCCCTCCCTGAAATGGCTTTGCCCCGAGAGAGAACCCGGTACAGAAAGAGAGCATCACCCAGAAATACGGGAACGTAAAACCAGAATGCTTATTACATCAAGAGCAGTTAGAAGCCATCAAGATCTGTCATTTATACAGGGTCAGGGCAATTGGAGTCCTGAGAATGTGGGACCCCGGGCGAAGTTCTTTGGGACAGTGAGAAGTGACATAGTGCCTCTGAGAGCGATGCCTGTGAGCTTACAGCAGCGAGTCTGCAGCTGTGGCCTGGCCACACTCCTGCTCCAGAAAGCCTGCCCCACCTCCAAGAGTCCTCCCCATGCACCAAGAAGTGCCCAGAGTAGAGGATTGAGAAAGCTGTTCATGGGCGTTCCTGACAAAGATGCTGTAAATGTTTGTGTAGGTATTTGCATGGACGTTTATTTCCTCTTCTCATGGGTAAATATCTTTTCTAGGAGTGGAATGGCTGAATCAGAAGTAGGTGAATGCTTTTCCCTTTTAATAAAGTCCAGCTGCTTTCCAGGTGGCTGTCCCATTACGTTCCCGCCAGCAGTGACAGGACTTTGATGGTTGGTGTCTTTCAAACTGTCTGTGTCATCTGTTACTGAATTTACTGACATAAAGCTGTTTATAATGTTCCTCTATTTAGCCTTTTAATAGATGTAGAATCCATTCAATATTGCTAATTTGCGCCTTCTCTTATTTTTTCCTCATCAGTCTGATTAGAGGTTTATCAAAAATCTTCTCAAAAAACATGTGGTTTCAGTAATTTTTGTTTCTTTATGTTCCTTTCCCTTGATTACTCCTGTGATCATTTTCATTTCATCTGTTTACTTTGGGTTTAATTTGCTATTTTCTGAGGCATTTGGTTGCTATTGATTTTTCCCTAGGTGCCCCTAGAGCAGGTCTCATAAACCCTGATGTGTTGTGTTTTCATTTTTATTTAGTTCAAAAAACTTTCTAATTCCTCTACTGATTTCTCCCTGATAGGCGGATTATTTTAAAGTGTATTATATAGCATCCAAATATTTGGGGGTTTTCCGGAGAGCACTCTGTTATTTCTGACTGAATTCCATTGTCATCTGAGAGCATACTTGGTACAACTTGAATCCTTTTAACTCCAGGTCTGTTTAATGTCCATCGTTGGGTATGTCTTGGTAACCGGCCCAGGTGTACTTGAGGAGAGTCCGAGGGCCTGTTAAGGACACCATCAAATTGTTTGTTTTGCCAGCTTCCTTGCAGTTTTACTTCACATGTTTTAGCTCTGCTATTAGGTGCATGAATGTATGGAGTGGTAATATTCTCCTCACAAGTAAGGCCTTTATCCTTATGAAATAACAGGCACATCCCCAGAAATGCTCTCCGTAGCCTGCTGCACCCCGTGTGAACCCAGCTCCGTGCACCCTTCTGTCTAAAGTTGGTGTCCTGGGATCCCTGGGTGGCGCAGAGGTTTGGCGCCTGCCTTTGGCCCAGGGCGCGATCCCGGAGACCCGGGATCGAATCCCACATCGGGCTCCCGGTGCATGGAGCCTGCTTCTCCCTCTGCCTGTGTCTCTGCCCCTCTCTCTCTCTCTCTCTTTCTCTCTCTCTCTCTGTGACTATCATAAATAAATAAAACAAAAAAAAATTAAAAATAAATAAATAAATAAAAATTAAAAAAAATTGGTGTCCTCCTTAGAACCTGTTGTGTGCAGTGTTGGGAGGACTTAACGCTTGATGTGGTTCCTGACAGGCCAGGTTTGTTTTTTTGTTTTGTTTTGTTTTTTTACCATCTTACTGCTGGTTTTTGTCTCCCCTCCTCCTTTGCCTGTTTTTGGATTAATCAAGTATTTTATTTATATTTCTTTTGTTTTTTAAGATTTTATTTTTTGGGGATGCCTGGATGGCTCAGCGGTTGGGTGGGTGCCTTTGGCTCAGGGCGTGATCCTGGGATCCAGGATCTAGTCCCACATCAGGCTCCTGCGCGGAGCCTGCTTGTCTCTCTGTCTATATCTCAGCCTCTCTCTGTGTCTCTCATGAATAAATAAATAAATCTTTAAAAAAAATTTTTTTGATTGATTTGCAAGAGCACGAGCAGGGGGAGGAAGAGCAGAGGGAGAAGCAGGCTCCTCACAGGGAGCCCAATGCAGGACTTGATCCCAGGACCCAGGATCATACCCGGAGCCAAAGGCAGACATATGCTCAACCACTGAGCCACCCAGATGTCCCAAATATGCATTTCTCTTAAAGGGATTTAAGTAATTTTTAAAAATCTTAGGTGTGAGGGACACCTGGGTGGCTCAGTGGTTGAGCTCCTCCTGCCTTTGGCCCGGGGTGTGATGCTGGAGTCCCAGGATCGAGTCTCGTGGGCTCCCCACAGGGAGCCTGCTTCTCCCTCTGCCTGTGTCTCTGCCTCTCTGTGTTTCTCATGAATAAATAAATAAAATCTTTATATAAAAAAAAGATTTATAAATCTTATATGTGAACTTCTGTTGTTATTTCCAGTGCTTTCCATCCTTTTGTGTGGGCCCACACTTCTGCCTGGCATTGCTTGCCTTCTGCCTGAAGGGTGACCATTCCCATATGTAGCAGTGCAGGTCTGCTGCTGATGGATTCTTCAGCTTTTTTATATCTGAAAATCTGTTCATTCATCTTGGTTTTTGGAGGTTTTTTGTCCTCGGTACTTGAAACATGTTGCCCCACTGTGTTCTTTTAGATGCCTCGTTTCTGACAAGGAGTCTGCAGCCATCCTGGTCTTTGTCCTCTTTATGTAACGTGGTTTTTCAACCACTGGTTGCTTTCAAGATGCTCTATCACTAGTGATTTTATTAGCAAGTGTGGACATTTGTGTGATGTTTTTTGTGGCCCTTGTGTGTAGGGTCGGCCTAGCTTACATCTGTGGGTTTGTTGTCTTCATCCAGCTACTTCCAACATCTCTGGCCCCCTCCTCCCTCTTTCCTGAGTGCTCCAGTGATATAGGTATTAGGTGGCTTGAAGCTGTTCTTGCTGCTTTTCCAGTAGTATCTGTTGCTATGCCTTCGAGTCATGCAGCTTTTCTTTTGCACCATCTAATCTCAGACACTAGTTCTCATCTATAAAAGTTGGATTTGAGTCTTTTTATTTTTTTAAGATTTTATTCATGAGGGACACAGAGGCAGAGACAACAGGCAGAGGGAGAAGCAGGCTCCCTGTGGGGAGCCCGATGTGGGACTCAATCCTGGAACCCCGGGGTCACAACCCGAGCTGAAGGCAGATGCTCAGTCACTGAGCCACCCAGGTGTCCCAGATTTGAGTCTTGTATAAATTTTCCATGCCACCCCTTTGTAGCTTTTTTGACATGGAATATAATTAGAATATATAATAACTTTTAAAATATTTATTTATTTTTAGAGAGCACACGAAGGGAGAGATGGGGGGGAGAGAGAATCTCAAGCAGACTCCTTGCAAAGCACAGAGCAGATCAAGAGTCAGACACTTAACTGACTGAGCCACCCAGATGCCTCTATAATAACTATTTTTTTAAAGATTTTTATTTATTTATTCATGAGAGACACACACAGAGAGAGAAGCAGAGGGAGAAGCAGGCCCCATTCAGGGAACCCAATGTGGGATTCAATCCCAGGGCTCCAGGATCATGCCCTGGGTGGAAGGCAGGCACCAAACTGCTGAGCCACCCAGGGATCCCTATCATAACTCTTATTGTGCTTCTCTGCTAATTCTAACATCTGAACCAGTTTCAATTGATTGTTCTCAGTGTGGATGTTTTCCGCTTCTTTGCATACCTGGTAATCTTTGGACGGCAGACGTTGTGAATTTTACTTGCTCACCTGCTTGGTATTTTATTCTGTTCCTCAGGTTCTTTCTCTGCCTAGTTATGGGATGAAGTCAAGTTACTTATGTCTGTTCAGTTTTTGCATTTCTGCTGACAGTTGAGGCAGGAAGGGGGCAGCCTATGGCCCACGCAGCTTGTGTCCCATCTTTCAGGCCTGGGTGTTGTTCATTGTCTCATGTTCAGTGTTTTAGAAACCATTTTTCCACATGTTCTGAGTTATGTTCAGTCTTCTTGTTTTTGTGGATGTCAGGGCAAGTTAGGCCCCCATTACTCCATCTTGGTTGATGTAGAGTAACTTAATAATAGTATCTGCTTCTGACTCAGGGTTTCTTATACTAAACACATTACTCATAATGGAAAAGATCGATATGTTCATCTTTGTTAGAATTTCTCATCAAAAAGCTCCAAAAGAAAAAAAATGCCTCACATAAAAGCAACAATGGTTTAGTACCAAGAATTTTTTTAAAATTTTATTTATGTATTTGAGAGACAGTGTGCTTGCACACTTGCTCAAGTAGGGGGAGGGGCAGAAGGAGGAGCCAACTCCCCTCTGAGCAGGGAGCCTGACACAGGACTTGATCCCAGGATCCTGAGATCATGACCTGAGGTGAAGGCAGATGTTTAACTGACTGAGCCACCCAGGAGCCCCAGAACCCAGAATTTTTAAAGAACGGCTATAAATAGGCAAAAGACTACCTGATACAGAAATTGCGAAAGACATGGGTAGACATTTCAAAGAACAGCTTGTGGCCAGTAAGTATATGGAAGAAAGATCCAAATTGAGAGTTCATTGATACACTCTCTCACACCCACTGCATTTTGATGAAGAGTCACCGATCTGCTTCCACCAGCTCACTGCTGGTGGGTGTGTGGAGTGGGCTCTCCGTCTTAGGAAACAAGGTGACATTATCTTGCAGAGTCAGACAACTTGTGCTCTGTGTTTGTAGGCATGTGCCTGGGGAAACAGGATGTGAATAAGAATTTGGTGTAGAAGAATTTTCATCCGGGGACATGAATAAGGGTGTACTTAGTAGCACCGTCTGTAATGAAGCAAACCCAGATAGTCCAAATGAAAGAATAGATGAATTATGATCTGTTCTCCAAAGGGAAGACTATACAGCAGGCATACTTCTTAAAAAACAATGTAGGGGGCACCTGGGGGGCTCAGTGGTTGAGCATCTGCCTTCGGCTCAGGATGTGACCCCGGGGTCCTGGGATCGAGTCCCATATCGGGCTCCCTACAGGGAGCCTGCTTCTTCTGTGTCTCTGCCTCTCTCTGGGTCTCTCATGAATAAATAAAAAAAAATATTTTTTAAAAAGCAGAAAAACAACAATTAGAAATATAAAATTCCATTATATTAGTTTCTGGTGTATAACATAGTGACTTGACAGGCCTCTATATTACACGGTGCTCACTATGGTGGATGTGGTCACCATGTCCCGATAGTATTATTGACTGTATTCCCTTTGTACTGTACTTTTCATCCTAGTGACCTTTTTATTTTTTTCTTTTTTTTTGGACTTATTTTATAACTTGAGAGATTGTACCTTTTAATACCCTTCACCTATTTTGTTCCATCCTCTCTGGCAAGTCTACCACTTTACTCTGTATTTATGAATGTTTCTTATTTGCCTGTTTTGTCCATTAGATTCTACATAGAAATGGAATCCTATGGTATTTCTTTTTCTTTGACTTATTGTACTTTGCATGATATTCTCTAGTCCATCCATGTTGTCTAAAATGACAAGACTTTATCCTTTCTAATGGCTGAATGTTAAACCGGCATCCTTCTTTATTAAAAGCAAGGGAATGATAAAGTCCTGGATGGGTCATTCTGTGGGGAGTACAGGAGTGAGTGGAGAGAGGTGTGTAACGGTAGGCGTAGTTATGAGGAATGACCTGGGTCTGGGTAGGTGGTGGGCTAAAGACCTTTGCTTCATTCTGCTGTGTAACTTAGCTATTTTTTTAATTTGTTCTCATGAAACATGTAACACGTTTTTAAGTAATTTTCAAAGTGAAAGGGAGTTGCCTAGTTGGTATCACAACTAAATAGAAAGCTGAACTAAAAACTTAGTTTTGGTCAAGGGCCCCAGCCCTCAGTGTTCACAACAGTGACGGGGGACTCAGTACAGATGAGAGTAGAAGGTGGATACCCACAGGCCCACATCCCACCAAATAGTGATTGAATGAGTAGACGGGAAGGAAGAGACAAATCTGAGTACTGTATGTAGATGTTCTGCCCTCAAGAAGCGGAGCAGGACCCCGGCCCGAAGTTTGGGTTCGCATGGTCTTCCCAAAGAGAACAGTCACACGCCCTGAGGACAATGAACACACCCCAGCCAGGGGTCACGGCCCATCCTCGGTGACGAGCAGGGACCCCTGAGTGACGCGATGAGAAGCCTTCAGCTCCATGGTCTTCCTCCCCAAACCCATCGCCCAACGTGAGACGTGTCCCGATGGAGGGAGGGTCCCAGCACCCCCAGAACTACTGGGCCACCTGAAACCAAGGACGGGAGAGCCAGCATGGCCCAGAGGTGTCGGGGAAATGTGATGTTCAGGGCGGAGAGAGGGTGTGACGGGAACCAAGGAAACCTGAACAGAGTGTAGACTTTGATTAACCACAGGGAGCCTGTGCTGGTCCCAGATTCGGATTCATGGGGAGGGCGGGAGATGCGGGGCAGGGCGGATGGGGACTCAGCTTTTTTCAGAGGAGCCCTTCTTGGTCTGCTCACTTCCCCCCTCCCCCCACCTGCCACTGGCCTTCCATTCTTTCCTTGGTGTCACTTCTAGCCGCTGCCCGCCTGGTCTTGGCCTCATGGTGTGTCTCGTGGGGTGTGTGCCAGCGTGCAAGCACAGGCATGGCGGGTTTCTCTTGCAGTGGGCATCCCCACCATCCGGTGGTGTGGTGCAGAGGGAGACTACAATGTCATGGTGATGGAGCTGTTGGGGCCGAGCCTGGAGGATCTCTTCAACTTCTGCTCGAGGAAGTTCAGCCTCAAAACTGTCCTGCTGCTTGCTGACCAGATGGTAAGAATCCATTTTTCTGAGGTGACAGGGAAGCTGGGCCCCTGACACGTGCTTGCTGTGACTCAGAAGTCTGGCAGCTCATTCAGGGGCTCTTGTCCTTGTCTTATGCCTGTTAGCGCCCAGGGACTGAGCGAGAACATTAATCTTTGGTGCCGGATCATGCGTGAGGGCTGGGCTTGGAGACCACCCCACATGGCTCCATTTCCCTCAGGATCCTGTGTGTGCTTCCTGGTGGGACCCTGCAGGAAGGACTGCTGGTGTAGATGCGTGTCTGGGAGTGGTGGTCCCATCAGGCTGCCGTGGGTCCAGCCCCCTGAGAGCCAAGGAGGGAAAAAGCCCGGGCCTGGTTGGGGTACTAAAGGTGGTCCAGTCAGCATCCTTCCCTGGTTGTTGAGTTACTCTGCTCTGGCTGAGAGCTGCAAGACGTGCAGCTGAGGGCACGGCCCTCACTCTGCCAAGCAGATGCCTTTCCCGAGGCTGCTGCTGGGATTCAATCTTGTCATTACTTCCCCACCTACAGATTAGTCGCATCGAATACATTCATTCAAAGAACTTCATCCACCGAGACGTGAAGCCAGATAACTTTCTCATGGGGCTGGGGAAGAAGGGCAACTTGGTGTACATCATTGACTTTGGGCTGGCCAAGAAGTACCGGGACGCCAGGACCCACCAGCACATCCCCTACCGCGAGAACAAAAACCTCACTGGGACGGCGCGGTACGCCTCCATCAACACGCATCTTGGAATCGGTGAGCCCGTGGGTGGTGGGGTCTCCTGTGCCCCTGCTCACTAGGATGCCTTGGGCACGTCCATCTCTTGGCTCAGGGAAGGGGCAGCCTCCTGGGGGAACCCTGGGAGTGGTCAGCATGTTTGGCATAGAGGCTGTCATCAGTGCTTTGTGGCAAAGGCTGGTTCTCCAGACTCTGGAAAACCCTCTGTGAGGTGTGGTGGGGGCAAGTGAATGATTGTTTGGGCTTTTTGACAGTCCTTGTAACGTCGGGGTCACTCATCCAAGGGTGTCACAGTTTCCTAAAGGCACATCAGGGACAGCTGCTGGTGAAACAAAGAATCCAAGAATATTTTTCTGTGGTTTCAAAAGTTCATTTTCACAGTAAGAGTGTGTCTGGGCTCTCGGCACTGTGGCTGCAGGCGCACACATGCTGTCCTTGACCTATTTTCCATCTTTTTCCAGAACAATCTCGAAGAGATGACCTGGAGTCACTGGGCTATGTGCTCATGTACTTCAATCTGGGCTCTCTGCCCTGGCAGGGGCTGAAGGCAGCCACCAAGAGGCAGAAGTATGAACGCATCAGTGAGAAGAAGATGTCCACCCCCATTGAAGTGCTGTGTAAAAGCTACCCCTGTGCGTGTCCTCGAGTGCAGGCGCCGGGCCAGCCCGTGGTCTCCAGGGTCAGGGAGGGCACTGGGAGCCAAACAAGGCACACCCCCGAGGCCAACTCCCAGACAGCGAAGAGTGGGTCAGTGGCCTGTCCTTGAGCTGGCGGCAGCCTTCTGTCCCCAGCGCTCATTTACCTTCCGGGGCCATGACCCAGGGACTTTCCCTTTGTTCCTGTGGAGAAATGCCCCAGCTGGAAGTAAGCTGTGCTCTGTGGTGCTGGGTTTCCTTAAACGAAGGTTCCTCCCAACATGACCAGTGTTTCTGATGCTGCGTCTCCCGTCTTAAGTGTGCGACCATGGATGTTGGCAGTAATGTCAGTGCGACCATGGATGTTGGCAGTAATGTCAGTGGTCAGGTATTGCTAGTTAGCGCTGAGTCTCTTGTTTTACAGCTGAGTTTGCCACATACCTGAATTTCTGCCGCTCCTTGCGTTTTGACGACAAGCCCGACTACTCCTACCTGAGGCAGCTTTTCAGGAATCTTTTCCACCGCCAGGGCTTCTCCTATGACTACGTGTTTGACTGGAACATGCTCAAATTTGTAAGTGTGCCACCAGCTCGTTTACATCATGGTATGAAGGGGAAACAACCGGTCAGCCAGAGGCCTCTGCTGGACGAGGTGCAGGCTTTAGAAGGCACATGCGCTGCATTGGGGGAGCCGAGCGTACCTGTGAGGGCTGTGGCCTAGGTGGAGTCCACCATGGGCGGGAGGTTCTGAGAAGCAAGTTACCCATCGGGAGAGCAGAGGCGGCACCTGGTCGGTGCTGGGCCCCCTGGAGCCAGCAGAGGATGTCTCGCAGGTGCAAGTCTGCCCAGAACCAAGGCTGTTACTTGAGTGATAAATCTTTAATTGGAAGGTCCTTCTATTATCACCGTCCACGTGGCTAAGAGCACCGTGGTTGTGACTGCCTGTGATGTTGAGGCACGGGTCCAGAGAGCGTGTTGTGCGGGAGGGTATGGCCAAGGGCTTCGGCAAGGTGCGGTCACCTCTTGCCCCTCCTCCTTCCGACGCAGCTGTGCAGGTGAGCCAGCAAGTGGGTGCCTGGAGGGGTGCTAGACTGTCACTGACTTTGGTACCTGGCTTATCAAATGGGCACAGGTGTTTGGGTGTGACCGTGTGTAGAAGTTGAGCTCTGATGTTTTTCTTCTCTAAATCTGCCCGCCCACCCTGAATCTCTTATATGAACCTGAGTAATTAATTTTCAGACACTGTTGCCAGAAAGTTTCAGGGTTTTTTGTAACTTCATCTTTTGTTACAAATTTGTTCTCCTTAGTTATGAACTTTTAAAACAGAAATTGGAACCTTTCCAAGGTAACAAGATCTGACGGAGGAGCAGAACCTCCTCTTTGGAGGGCATAAGACAGACAGACTGGTCCTGTGGCGTTGGCACGTGCAGAGGTGATGCCCCACAGGGGAGATGGGTGCCCCACGGTGGGCTGGCTCAGGATGCACCACCCCACATCGCCCAGAGTCTGGGCCCTCTTCTGGCATCATTCCCCTCCCAGTGGGGCTGGCTACCCTTCTCTGGGAAGGGCCGGAGAATGAGTCATGTCCACTTGGTGTGTGCATGGTGGTCCAAGCACTGAGCTGTGTGCTGCCACGGGCGCTGTGTGTCGTAGGTGGGTGTGGCTGCAGCTGAAAAACTTCATTTACAGAAACTGGTGGCTGAAGTTGGCCTGTGGGCTGCCCTTTGCAGACTGCATTACAGCGCTGTTTGTAACAACGTGGCGGGTTTTGCACCCCCCCCTACTCCTCTGGTTCGTCATTCACTGAGTATAACTACTCGTCATTCACTGAGTATAACTAGCTGTTTGTGCTGGGAGCACAGCCAGTGAAGTGGTGGCCACCGTGCGGGCCTTCCAGGACAGACCTGGCTGCCTGCATTCTTGTCACATGGGCGCTGGCCCAACATGTGCCCTGGGGCTGGCAGTCTGGGCTCTGGCTGGGCCCGCTGCCCACCAGACGCCACTGCTTCTGCGTGCCTCTGGGATCCCCTGTACACCAGCACATCGGGCCCGCCGCTGACCTGATCTCCTGCGATTTCTCACCCCTGTGTGGATGCTCAGTGGGGAGAGGCCACCCAGTTCCCATCTGTGTTTGGAGTTCCGTGTCAGGGACACCTCGTGCGTGCGCTCACAGGGTCTAGGGGCAGGCTGCTGTCCTAGAGGGAGAGCCGCCTCTTCCCGGCCGGCTGCGTTGCTGCGGATGGCTTCTCTAGCAGCAGGTCCAAGTGCGCCTGGTGTGTTCTGGAGTCGCAGGGGACAGCCTGTTTCCACCAAATCCTGTTCAGTCTGGTCTTACCCTGTTTCCTTCGTAGGGAGCCAGCCGGGCCGCTGATGATGCTGAGCGGGAGCGCCGGGACCGAGAGGAGCGGCTGAGGCACTCCCGAAACCCAGCCGCCCGCGGCCTCCCCTCCACGGCCTCTGGCCGCCTGCGGGGCACCCAGGAAGTGGCTCCTCCCACCCCCCTCACCCCTACCTCACACACTGGTGAGTGGGCGAGCACCACGTCTCCTCAGCAGGCACTTGGGGGTTTCTGGTTTGTATGTTGGCTGCTCTGGCTGAGCTGCAGGGCCCCACACGGGTCCAGGTGGGCGCACCTCGTGGGCGAGACTGTGTGCCTGTGGTTCCGGTAGACTCTGGTTTCTGAGGATTGGCCGGCCCGGGGAAGTCTCTTGCACAGGACTTGGAAGGCCCTGTCACCGTTGTTTCTCTTTCTCGTGATTCCAAGTGCTCCCTTAGAGGCTCTCAGTACCTGGTGCTTTGCTCCCAGGAAGGCCCGCCTGGAGCCAGCACGCTGGCATCCCTGAGTGCTCCGTGCACTCTGCCTACCACTGCTGAGCTCAGAATCGGGGTGCAAGCCGGCCAGGGTGCAGCAGCACCCACCCCTCTGGTCGTGGATGCTGAGGAGAGGCCCCCTCACACCGGGTACGGGGCTGCCCCAAGCCCTCACCCTCGCCCCTGTCTCCCCCTCTAGCTAACACCTCTCCTCGGCCCGTGTCCGGTGTGGAAAGAGAGCGGAAAGTGAGTATGCGGCTGCACCGCGGCGCTCCCGTCAACATCTCGTCCTCTGATCTCACGGGCCGGCAAGACACCTCCCGCATGTCCACCTCACAGGTACGCGCACCGCACGGGTTCGCGCTCTGGGCTCGCTGAGTTCGGGCTGCTGCAGGCCTTGGGCCTCTCTGTGTTGGGGCTGCTCTTGGGGCACCAAGCCAAGTGGGATGTGGGTGCTGACGAGCTTGCTTCTTCTTTCCTTCCTCCTCCATTTCTGAGTTTTAACTGGAGAGGGACACTGCCTCTTGCTGCCGTGCAGCCCCTGGGTTGGGAGCCCAAGGCGGACGAGGGCTTGTCTCCCCAGCTGCGGGTACAGGTGATGGGGCTTTTTCTCTTCTGCTGCCTTCCTCGCAGCCCCAGCTCCGTCCCTGAGCCAGCCCTGGACGCTAGGCCACCTTGCCATGCAGACTGGAAACGCCACATCTCACACCACGTGTTTGTCATGGGCACACACAGCCTGTGGGGGGACTGCTGGCGGCCCCTATAAGGTGGTGTGGACAAGCCTGTTGGAGCCTGGCGCCAGGCAGTGTGCCGCGAGGGAGGGTTCCTGTCTTCAGAAGTCCCTGTCTGGTTGTCTTCTGACAAGGCAGGTGTCCTCAGGGAAATGGCTGGGCCATGTGAGGCCCCTCCGCTCACATCCTGCTCTTCCCTCTGTGGCTTTGGTGCCGTGGCTCTTGTGCATTCACTCACGTGCCCTCCACAGATGAGCTCTTTGCACGCACATGGACTTTCTTCCTCGGGTACCTTTCAGGGTCCTCTTGTGCGAATGGCGGTGGGGTCAGAGGGTAGAGCACCCACCTGAGCAGGACGTTGTTCCTGTCTCTGCTGGGGTCCTCTGGGTGCCTGTGCCCTGTGGTGTCTGCTGGGTGGCAGGCACTGGTTGAGGAAGGTGCTGGAGTGCTGGGCTGTTCTCAGGCCTCTCGTGGCTGGGTTAGCATTGGGCCGTGCTGTGGGCATGCGCTTGGGGCTCGGTATAGCTTATTGGTGGATTGGTGGGTCGAGCACCTTGGCTAGGGGAGTGCGGGGCCTATGAGAACTGCTTGGAACCCCAGTTCTGCGGTGTCTGCTTGGTCTGTGCCCAGGAGGCAGAGGGAGTGTCCTGACCTTTGCTTTTAATCAAGTGAAGTGGATAGTTTCACTATAAACATGTCCAGTTTACCAGTAGTTCTGCCAGAAATGGGTTGTTTCTGTATAAGTTTCTCCCAGAGAGACTTAGGGTGCAGATAGTTTGAGTTGTGGGGCCGGGGGAGTCTGGCCAGGGTTATGAGATTGGGCCCACTGTGGCTCCCAGCCCCACACCCCTCCTCCCTCCCGCGGGACACAGAGAGGGCTCCAGGCTTCTTCCCACAGGCCCCGGAATCCATGAATCAGCAGCCAGGAAGCGGTCCTGGGCCATGTGTGCCCACGCGTGGCCGAGAGCACAAGCTTGCGGCCTGCTCTGGGTCTGTGGACGCCCCGGGCTCTGTCTGGACTCTGGACCCACAGCCTGGGCCTCCGCCAGCAGAGATTAAGGAAGGAGCAAACTCTCTTTGTGAGAAAAGAAAGTGCCTGAAGGGTTTGGGACCCCTGAGGGAAAGGAAAGGATTGGAGAACGTGTGACCCCTGGGCTGAGCCCAGCTCCTCCTCTGCAGCGTGTCCAGCCTCAGCCCACACGCCCCAGGAGCCTTGCCATGAGGTCCTGGCTGGGACCAGCTTGCCACTGGGAGTCCCGCGTGCTTGTTCTTTTGTCTTTGCTTGTGAAGAAGCCGCAGGGCTGGACAGGAGGAAGGAGCCTCCAGAGATGTGATTTGCGGTTTCCCCCTCCCCCTGAAAGGAGCACTGGTCACCCTAGAGGGTTTCTTAGGATCTTCACGTTGAGGACAGAGTTAGTTCCTGGAGGTGTGTCCTCGATGCAGCCCCGTCCCATGGATGTCCTTCTCTGGGGTTTCCCGATCACCTGCCAGCGCCCTTCCTTAGGAGACTCTGCGAGAGGCTCCTGCCTTCCGAGGGGTGACAAGCACCCTGCAGGACAGCAAGAGGCTGACCCCCATGTCTGCCTTGGTGGTTTAGAAGTTCCAGAGCAAGGGCAGTTGCCCCAGCTTCTACGATTCTTCAGGTTCCATTCACATTTCCCCCAAAGACAGTGGGGTGAAGGTAGACCGGTGATGCTTCTGTAAAGCAAGGGTGGCCCTGTCCCCCCTGGGGCTGAGGCCGTGTTCCGCCAGCTTCCCCCATGGCTGCTGTTTTTGTCTCAGTTCTTTGTGCACGCTGAGGAGAGGCTGTGTCCTGTGCAGAGGTAGCAAGTCCAAGGAAGTAGTTGATCTTCAGCAGGAAGGTGCTAGAGCCGCCAGCCCTCCTGTGGGAGGACCCTGCTGACTCTCCAGCTGGCCACGGGGAGGGGCCGATGACACCTGTGTCCTTTCTCCTGAGACCCCCGCCATGGCGCACTCCGACTTCCAGGAGGGTGGCCGCTCCTCTGCCCGACTCCCTTCTCGAGGGCGGCTTGTGCTAGAGCACAGTGCCCTCACTACCGACCCGGAGTGTGAGTCCGGCTTCTCAAGCAGAGCAGCACGGAGCCCAAAGAGCATCCGGTCAGTGAACCTTTCTGCGGGTTTTTCTCTCTCAGAAGAAAAGGCCTCCTGGGTCCAGTGCTGTTAATAGGATGCGTCCCGGTCTCTGAGCCAGTTACTCCTTTCAGTTGGTTGGTTTTCATGCTCCCGAAACAAGACCTGCAGCCCTTCCGTCTTCCTCACGGCCAGTCCGTGCGTCCTGGCGGGGCTGGATGTTAGGTTGGCTCACTGCCGGAGGAGTGAGGAGGCTGTGCCTGGCCCCTTGTTGGCCTCGTCAGCTGAGCGACCCAGAGGAGCAGCAGTGGCTGCCCTCGCCCGGGGGCCACTCGCCAGGTTCCTGGGGTCCCCTGTGAGGTGGCGCGGCCAGTGGTGGGCCTGGCTGAAGTGAGGTGAGGAAGGCCTCCGTGCTCGTGCCAGCAAAGCCCTTACCAACAGCTCTCTTTTCCCCCCACCTCAGAATAGCATTCCTTTCGAACACCACGGCAAGTAGCTGCACGTCTCCCCGTTGGAAGGCAGCACCGGGTGAGTGTGCTCATGTTGGGTCTCGTCAGACGGCAGGCACCGGGCGGGTGGGCGCTGACCACCCCTGCGTCCACCACAGGGGTGCGCAGGCGGGACTGGGCTTGCATGCCAGGTGCTGCAGGGAGAGAGACGTCCCTCCGCCCAGTGCTTCTCGTGTGGATTCCAGAGCAGACCGGGAGTCCCTGAACGGGGCGGCCCCGGGACCCTGCTCACCGTGGGCTGGCCGTCGGCCCCATGGCGGCGTCTCAAGAGTCAGGGGCCTGTGGTGGGAGCAGGCACCCAGGGCTCTGCACTTGCACTTGGCTCCAGTGGCCCTGGGGCTGTAGGGCCGTCAAGCCGCCCGGCCCGGGTCCGTTGTGCGGGGCGTGTGTCGTCTCGTGCTCAGCTGAGCGGGCCGTGCTTGGGGGGGCTCTTGCGCTCTCGCTGCGGGAGTCCTGGTGGGCTCTGCCGCCCTGGCTTGGTCACTCTCTCCTTTCGCATTGATTTCTGTCGTTTGTTTTTCTTTTCGAGCTCGGTCTCTGCTCAGCGTCCCATCCGTGCTGCCGTCTGTATTAACCCGTCACAGCCACAGCCGCCTGCTCCCCTGCCCTTGGCGCATGTCGGTCGGTGACACCGTGGCTCCTCCCAGCCGGGCCTTGCCGCCGCCGGGCTCCGCGGTTCCCGCGTGACTGCGTTCTCGGGGGCAGCTCAGTAGGAGCTGCTCCTCGCACCTCCCCCACGGGGAGCCCCAGTGTCCACCCGGCGCCTGGTCCCCGCTTTCAAAACACCAGGTCACTTTCCAGGAAGGAGAGCGGGGAGCAAGTACCTCTTCGAGCTTGGACTCTGTCTGGTCCGATCGTTCTCGGGCTTCTAGCTCCGTGGCCACCTGGCCTCCTCGCTTGCATGCCTCTTCTCCTTCCCCGTCTTCCTGTCACTCGTCCTGCTGAGCACGTGTCCTGGACGCACAGGGGCCGCCCGGAGTGGCTGGGGCGCGGGCGTCCAGAGTAGGGCCGGGCAGCGTCCCCGTCCCCTCGCCGTCACTGCTGTGTTGTGCCCGAACCTGACTGGCCCCGTGCCTCTGGCCTCATGCTGACCTTCTCCTGTGCTTTGGCTCCGACAGATTGCCGGTCGGGTGGCTTCCAGTGCTCTTCAGTCTGTGGTGCACCGATGAGAACTCTCCTTTTTGCTGTGAAGGGCAGACAATGCATGGCTGATCTACTCTGTTACAATGGCTTTACTAGTGACACGCCCCCCGGTCTAGAACCGAAATGTTAACACCGGGAGCTCTCCAGGCCGCCCACCCAGCGACGCCCGTGGGGGAAACAAAACACAAACTAAACCGGACAGACTCCAAAGCGCTGCCGTCGCAGGGGCTGCACCGAGGGCCCCCCACGTGGACTCGGTTGTCACGGGCTGGGAAGAAAAGCAGAGTGTGAGAGACAATTGCAGAGAGAACCAAACTCCCGCTCCCTGCTCCCTGACGAGCCTACTGTAACCACCGATCTTCTACTTGGTTAAGACAGTTTTGTATCATTTTGCTAAAAATTACTGGCTTAAATCTGTGTAAAGAAATCTGTCTTTTTATTGTTTCTTTCTCGTCTGTTTTTGCGGTCTTAAAACAGATGTTGACTTTAAAGCACCCGAAGCAAAGGCTGGTGTGGAGTTTCAGTGTAGGACAGAGCGAGTCAGGGAGCAGAGCGCGCGCGGGCGCCCGTCCTCTGCTTTGTGGTCTGTCGTGTGGTCCACTGTGGAGAGGGGTTTTCTCACCAGAAGTGCTGTCCTGTGTAGACGTGTGTAAGTGACGTGTGTGCGTCTGTGTGTGTGTTGTGTGCCGTGTGTCCCATGGCCTCATTACGCTGGTGTCGGCTCTCACTGTCCCCCACCTGCACCGGAACACCTGCACGACGCGGGCCTCAGAGCAGTTAGTGGGCGTGGCGTACCTGATTCCCTTGGATGCGGCGAGGAGGAACCCGAGCACGGAAGACCTCGGAAGCCAAGGCTTTGTGTGGGCGTCGCTGGTCCCTCAGGAGAGGATTTTCGAACAGAGAGACATCGGGCCTTTCCTTGGGGTCATGTGTGGCTATTTTGGTGGTGGTGTTGCCTCAGTGTCTTTGAATTTGGGAAATTTTCTAAACAGACTGTAAACGTGATCAGTGTAGATTGGCCTCCATGTGTGTGAACCTGTGTGCTCGGAACCCAGGATGTGTCTGCACTGTGCTGGGCTCACCCGCGGAGGCCTTGGGCCCAAGGGGATCCGCCTTGAAGTGCCAAGAAGCTGGTGATTCGACCTGGCCGTCCAGGAGGGTGTGGCGTCCCACACTTCCTCCACGACCTTCACTGGGGCGTAGCAAGCTCCACGGGGGTCAGGGAGCAGGGCAGGTCGGAGTCTCGCAAGTATGACCCTCTCGGGCCCGCTGGCTCCTGCCGGTTTTTCCGGGTGCCCCCTCATTCTGTAGCAGGTAGCGGCACCGGGCCACGCGGCTGCCAGTAGCTGGGAGCCCCCGTTGTGGGAAACAGGTGCAATAATGGGTATTCGTGGGTACTCCCACCTGACCACCTATCACCCCACTGCGAGTGCTGTGTCTGCCCCCAGGCCGCTGGCACAGGACGCCGGGACTAGTGTGTGCTGACCGTGCGGAGTGCGTCCGTGCTGCTTCGTGAGTCCCAAGCGGGCTACTCTGTTTTGGGGTGCAGGGACTTGGCCAGATGGGGCTGTGTTTCTGGGAGAGCAGTGTGAGCCTGGGCAGGTCAGGGTGAGTTGGGGGCTCTTCAGAGCGGGGCTTGCCCCTGTTGGCGAGGTGTTAGCAGCTGCAGCTGCCCATGGAGTGCCGGAGACCCGCTAGGGGCAGCTTCCCACGCTCTGCATCTGGGCTTCAACCTGAAATTGCTGGATTGTGTTTGAGAGGTGGGCCCAGATCCTGGGCCCTCAGCTGTGCGGCCGTGCACACTCGCTGCCCTCCCACTGCAGGAAATGTAGTTGCAACGTCTGTATCAACCTGTGTATTGGTGGCCAGTCTCTGACTCGGCACATTTGTGTGATCACTGCATTTATGTGCTTACCCACCGTGTAAATAATAAACCCGTGATGACTTTTACCTTTCCTCCCCGCCCTCCGCTGCTCTTTATTTCATAGAGAGGTGTCTGTGTGTAGGTCAACCATGTGAAAACTGATTTCCTGAGAAGGGGCGTTGCTGTCTGTGTGGGGCCCGTCGGCGCCGTCTGTCAGCTGGTCGGCAGCAGGCCACAGGGACGGGCCGCCACTTCCTGGGTCCCAGAGCCGACACAGTGCAGCCGTACCCACGTGCCTATCCACGTGGGTCTTCTGGAGACCCCCCCTCTCCCCCCCGGCTTAACCACCTTCACGAAGCTGGTGCCGAGCTCTGGGGCCCCTGGGGCAGCCCAGGAAGGAATACTGCCACCTGCCTGGAGTATTCTGGGAAGTGAGCAACGTGAGAGCTGGCGTGCCTGCTGCCACTGAGGGGCACGCATGGTTCTTGCGAGGCGGCACCCAGGGGCCTCTGCCCAACCAGGGGGCTCAGGCCTGTCAGCCTCAATCCCTCTGAGGGGCCACTGCTCAAACCCTGTGCCCGGGGCTCTGCCCTCCGCCCCTCCTCACCCCGCCACTGCCCCCAACCCCCCAGCTCCGTGGTGGGCCCCTCCCTTTATTGTGCTCGCGGCCTCAGCTTGCTTCTCCTGTGTGAGCTGTTGAAGCCCTTGAGCCCCCGACCCCACTGCACAAGAAGATGGGCTGGCCGGTGGTGTGCCCCAGGAGTCAGGTGCTCTGGGCCTGTAATCTGGCCCTTCCTGCTCCAGGGCCCTGGGGGTGTCCTGCAGGGTGTGGGCCCAAAGTCCCTGCTCTCCGGCTGGGCTCTTCGTTGACCCTTACCCCTCCTCATTCAGCTGCCAGCATTGGAAAGGCAACACTCGGACTCCTTGCTGCTCACCCCAGCTGCCCGCCCTTGCCCCCAACCAGAGTGGCAGTGACACAAGCCCTGGGCTGTCCTCCTCTGTTCTGTTCTGTCAGGAGGGGGCTGCAGCAGGGCGGGGACCACCGCACTGCCTTCTCCCCAGAGCCTCCATGGCCCGTTCCTCGCTCCCTCGGTGCTCAGAGATGTATGCCAGCTGCCCCCACCTCCCTGACCCGGGGCTCAGCACTCCACTCCCTGCACCCCCTACAGACTTCACCCCCACTGAGAGGGCTATCGGGAGCCCAATCCTGGAAACCCCCACATCCGTCCTTTGTCCCACTCCTAGCTCCGCCTAGCAGGAACTCTGGAAGCAGCGCTCTCCATTGCCACACGCCTGTACCAGGTGTTTTAGGTCCCAGGGGAGTGTCCACCACGGCATATGTCCTCCAGGCCACAGTTTATTTATTTTTTCATTTTTTTCAAAGATTTTATTTATTTGAGAGAGAAAGAGAGAGAGAGAAAGCACAAGTAGGGTGAGAAGCAGAGGGAGAAGCAGGCTCCCCTCTGAGCAGGGGGGCCCGATGCAGGCCCAGGACCCTGGGACCATGACCCGAGCAGATGCTTAACCCGCTGAGCCCCTCAGGTGCCCCCAGGCCACCATTTAGGTCCTGGAAAGAACTGGGCCCAGGACCCCCAGTAGTGGGCCCCGCAGGTCCTGGGCATCTGCCTCCCAAATTGTCACTGGCAGACCCTCCCTCCCCACCCCGGCACCCCCAGTTTGGGGCCCATGTGCATATGCCAGGGTCTTCCCCACACAGGCCCCTCCCTGTGCGTGCCTGTGGGAGGTGGACCAGGTCTAACCAGGCTAGGGGCCAGCAGCCCAGGGTGATTTGGGGTGATGTGTGCAGGCCCTGCCAGGAGGGGCCGAGGAGGCACGGCAGAGGCACCTGCATCCCTTGGGAGGGTTGGCTTCCAGGGTGCTGGCCATGAGCCTCCTCTGGCAGGGAGCTCTGGAGGGTGAGGGACCACCCCACCCATGGCCGCCCGAGTGCTGACTGCTCTGGGCTCCTGTAAGGGAGGGGCTTCGGCCCTCGGTGGCCACCGCTTCCTGAGGACAGCAAGTTTTCCTTTTTCCCATGTCCAGCCCAGCCCGGAACATCTGCAGTCCAAACCTAGGCAGACAAGACTGTCTGCTTACCCTCGGGCCTTGAACCCCAGCCTCCAGTTGTTGATGGCTGTGGTGGGCAGGGGCCTTCAGCCCACCTAGCGTGTCCACTGAGGTGCCAGCTAAGGGAAAGACGGGCCCTTGTTCCCAAGGCCAAAGGAGGGTGGCAAAACTCTTGCTCACCTGGGAGCATGTGTGTGCATGTGTGTGCGCCTGGTCCCAGGCCCCCAGTGCATCCTGCCCAACTGGAGCAACGCTGATAAGCTGGCCATCCTACAGCTACTTCATATGAAGTGTCCCCGGAGCAGGACTGGTCCTCACGCTGGGCCCAGCCTTGGGGCACAGTCACAGAGTCCAGCGAGGACTCACGCTGCCCTTGCTCCGGGCCAGCAGCAGGGAAGCAGTTTAGGGTGAGAGTCAGGGACACTGCAGTGTGAGGCCCAGGAAGCCTGGGCAGCGTCACGTGCCAGCAGCAGCTGGGGGCCCCGCCAGGCTCCCCCTGACACACGTTGAGGGCAGGAGATGCAGAGCTAGCACCAGCACAGCCCAGGGCCCCGGGGCTTCGGGCCAGCACCCCAGGAAGGTGCCTGGTTCCTCTGCACAGCTTGATGGGCAGATGGAGAAGGGACTGCGGCACCCCCTCGGGGGTGGCACCTCTGGGACAGACAAGATGTGAGCTTTCACTTGCTTTTCATTGCAGAGGAGCAGGGACGTGGCGTCTCTCCGGCTGCACGCGGCCCGCCAGGGTGCCCGCTGCCGTCCCCAGCGCCCGCGACGCACCACCTACTGAGGCGGCCCCAGCGGCCTCTGACCGGGCTCCCAGCCACGCAGGCCACCACTGGCCACGAGGGCAGGTGGGTGTGAGGTACCCGGGGCGAGGCCGAGCAGGGCTGGACAAGGACGGGAGCAGATGCCCGCCCTGGGCACTCACCGCATAGGGCCACGATCAGCCGACCAAGGGGTGAATAAATGGAAGGCAGGAAGATCATTTTCTTTAAACACACACATAGTGAACACGAATCACACGTATGTCTCAGCTTAAGTGCACACGCCCGTAGGGGTTCCCGGGCATGCCCCATCCCTGCAGCAGGGCCCACTTCCCTGCCGGCCCCAGGGCCCTGTGAGGACACTCTGAGCCGTTGGGGCCCCTGCAGAGAAGGGTCCAGAACCAGCAGCGCTTAGGAGGCTGACCTGGCCCAGAGCCACTCTGTAGAAACGACCAGGTTGTCTGGCGGAAGTGAGTTTGGAGTGAACGGTCAGACACCCCCCCCGCCCCCCCCCAGCTCCTTTAAGATGTTCCTTCCAAGGTGGCTCCTCCCACACGCAGGTTTATTTCAGGGGTGAAGGAAGGGAGTTTTGTGCCCTATACACCCCGTGAGGGGTGGGCTGGGGCGCCGCAGTGGAGACTGGGTAGGACGGGGTGCAGTCAGCGTGTGGGGAGGCGGTGCCGCTCCACTGGCCCTCCCCAGCCCCCCTGATTCCGGGCGTGTTGTCTCTGAAGCGTGGGTTTCCAGGTCCCTGAGCTCAGCGGTGGGCACCGGGCTGCTCTGGGGTCAGCAGGCTGGGTCCCTGGTGCAGACGGCTCGTAAACTCGCAGCACGGCTTCACCACAGACCTGCTTTGGAATGACACGGTTCCCACCCCACCGACTCCCCAGAGAAACACGGATGGCCCCGCCCCAGCTCGTCCTGTTTGTGAAATAAACACAAGCATTGGAAGTGTCTGTCCGGTTCCGTGAGCCACACTGGCCTCCTCGGCTCAGACGCTCGTCTCCGGGGTGTGAATGACTTCCCCATTTTTCTCAGGCTCTGCTTTCAGGAAGTGCTCTACCTCCCGAGAGTCCACCCTCACGTCCGCAGGGGGCTTGTGGCGCTGCTCCTCCTCCTCCGCCACCGCTGCCACCACCTCGGGCCTCTTCCTAATGCACAAGAAGTTGCCCAGCACCAGCACGAGGGAGGCGGTCAGCACCTCGGCCCCCGCCAGGATAAACACGTACTGGTAGACGTGCGTCGCATCCAAGAGCTTGCCTGCAGAGGAGGGACCATGTTGGCTGGGCTGAAGTCGCCCCCAGTCACCAGCTGCCTGTGTACACTGTGCTGCTGGGGGACCCTGACCTGACCTGGACCCCCCCACCCCTGCAGGCAGCACAGAGCCAGAGGCTCAGAGGAGGTTTTGGAGCTGTGTGGGTGCAGGAGGCAGAGTCAGGGTGAGGTAGCCGGCCACGCTGCCTGTCACTGTGGAGGCCTCTTCACTGTGGCCCTCATGGAAGCTGCCCAGGCCCCAGAAGGGCCCCAGGACCACGGAGCACAGCCCTGGCGCTCTCGGGGTCCCCTGGGTGGGAGCCCATAGCATCTGCTGGAGAGACGCTGGCCAGGGTGCCCCCCTGGCCCACACTGTTTAAAATCCCACCCTGGGATATTCTCAGCCTTCACCAAGAAGAGCAAAAGCCCGACCCCCACCCTGGCTCTGAGCCAGCCCGTGTGCGGGGTAGCAGCACCCTCAGGATTCTCGCATGTGCCTGGGCCCCTTTCTGCGGGGGACTAAGCAGGTTCCTGGAGGCTCCTGACACCTGCTGACTGTGAGCTGGGCCCTCCCAAGGTGGGCCCCCCTCCCCAAGAAGGCTCGCTGCCTGCTGCCCTCCCCCTACTCACCTCCCGATGGCGGCCCAATGAGCACGGCGATGGCCTCCAGCAGCAGCACAAGGCCGATGGCACTCGAGAACTTCTGGGTGCCCACGATCGCCATGAGTACCTCAAACTGCAGGGCCCCCACCATGCCGTAGGAGATGCCGAAGAAGATGCAGAAGACCACCAGGCCTCCGTAGTCGCTGGCTGTGGACCCAGTGAGGTCCGTGAAGCCATTGAAGAACATGGAGAAGCTGAAGAGGTAGACAGAGTAGGGCCGCACCTTTTTAAGGCCCGTGATGAAGCCAGCAGTGGGCCGGGCGAAGATGTCGATGAAGCCCAGCACGGTGAGCAGGAAGGCAGCCTGCGTGTCGGGCACACCCAGGTCCTTGGCGTAGCTCACCACAAACACGGGAGGCACAAAGAGCCCCAGCACCATGATGGAGGCGGCCACTGCGTAGATGAGGAAGCCACGGTCCCTGAAGACGCTCAGGTCCAGCAGCCGCCGGGACGGCCGCTGGGGCACGGGCCCCGACCCGGGCACCGGCGCCTCCAAGGGCCTCATGAGCGCGGCGCACACGCAGCAGTTGAGCAGAAGGCCCCCCAAGATGAGGAAGCCGCCCCGCCAGCCATAGTGGTCCTGCAGCAGCTGCCCCAGTGGGGACAAGGCACACAGGAACACAGGGCTGCCCGCGGCCGCCAGCCCGTTGGCCATGGGGCGCCTCTTGTTAAAGTAGCGGTTGAGCATGATGAGTGACGGCTGGAAGTTGAGTGCCAAGCCCAAGCCTGCGGGAGGGGCGGGCGGGTGAGGCGTCGGCCAGCCCCCAGCCCCTCGTCCCTGTCCCGTTTTCTTCCCTAAACGGTTCTACGTGGGGGTCTCCAGGTGTCCCTATGGGGGGCCCGGTGTGTGTCCAAAGCCCCTGTCAGATGAGGAACAAGGGACAGACCGGCGCGAGGGACAGCCCACGGCCACCTGCTCCTCAGAGGCCCTGCCCGGGCACATTGCCCCAGTACGCCTGAGGGGCCAGCCATGGTCTGCCCCGCTCCCGGCTGGGCCCCACTCACCGGTGATGACCCCTGTGGTGAGGTAGAGCTGGATGATGCTTCTGCAGAAGGACGCGGCCACCATGCCCAGGGACGCCAAGAGGCCACCCATGAGCATGACAGGCCGGCAGCCAAAGCGGTTCACGCACACACTGCAGAGTGGGCCTATGGGGAGGAGTGGGGGTCAGGGTACAGGGCAGGGCCAGCCTCTCCGCACTCACCCAGGGACCTGGCCCCCAGCCCAGCTCAGCAGACACACCAGGCGCTCAGGGTGCAAGTCACACTTAGAGGCCTGCCCGAGCACAGCATGGTTCACAGTGGAATGTCCTAGATGCACGTGGCCTGTGCCCGGTTTGGCCCGATGGGGAGCCACGGCCGCTCCAGGGCTGCACTCCAGGCCCCCCGGAACAGGGGCTGCAGGTACCCGATGCTCCTGCCAGCCCCCCACCCCCAGGCCTTCCTGGAGCTCCTAACCAGAACCGCACTTGGTGACCTCCCGAGGTGACCACCGGACGTGACCACCCCTTACCTGTCCCATACAACATGGCCAGCAGGATGGAAGAGATCCAAGCCGTGTCACTGTAGCCGATACCAAACTCACGCATGAGTTCCTTGAAGAAGACGCTGACCGCCTTGGGGAAGGCGTAGGAGAAGCCCGTGATGACGAAGCAGCCGAAGAGGACGGCCCAGCCCCAGCCGCCGTCAGGGGCCCTGATGCCCGTGGGGCCCTCATCGACCACGGCACCACCCATGGCCAGGAGGGCGGGTCGTGCGTCCCTGAGGAAGGAAGTCAGGCTGACTCAATAGTGTGGCCTTGGCCACCGCGGGGCCACAGCAGGGCCCCCACTGCCCCCCCACCTGAGAGCCCCGCCCCCGGCCCTCACCTGCGCCCCTCACCTGGGCCCGGGGTGGAGGGTCTGGGCGGACCAGCAGCTGCAGCCCTTCCTCCCTGCTTCCCGCTCAGGCCTGGCCTGCTCACACCCAGCTGGCTCTAAAGGGCAGTGGCTTTTTTGGGCTCAGCAAGGTCTCAGGTTACCTCCTGAGGAGGACAGACCCCAGTGGGGACGTCAGCCCAGCCCAGCCTCCTCCCCGCTGACCCCATGTTGGGGAGCAGCCTGTACTTCCCACCCCCTGCGAGCAGGTCCTATGACGGGGCCTGGGGTGGTGTCCCTCCAGACCTCAGCTTGACGTGTCCAGCCGTGCTCGCCCACCCCCAAGGAACAGGGCTCCCGTGGTCACACCGCACCCCGAGTGACAGCCTGAGGATGGGGCGGGGGGGGGTGGCGCTCTCCCAGGCTTGGCTGTGCGGGCTGGCAGGCTGGGAAGTGGACAGTCCGTGCCGCAGAGGAGGCCTCTGTGCCCTCTTGCCCCTCGCCGTGCCAGTGCTGGCTCCTCCCACCCACTTATCCTCAGGCCGAGCTCCCACGAGAGCTGGGGGTGGTCTCTGCTGCTCAAGGAAGGGGAGACCCCGGGTGGGCAGGAGGGCTGAGTGAAGGGATAGGTGGGCAGCGCCGCCGCTTCCATGCCGCCCACTGGAGCAGCCCTCTCCGCCTCCGGGCTGCTAAGGCAGCCGTGCCCACTGTCGGCCCGAGACCCTACAGCGGCCCTGGGCCCACTTCCCTCCCAAACCCCCAACTTAGCCCTGTTGAGGCCCAGCAGCTTGGAATGCTGGGACCGGATGTCCAGCCCAAGACCTTCCCCTCCCGTCTTCGCCCCTCAACTCCTCATCCTCACACAGAAGCCCCTCACCCCACAGATCCAGCTGGTGGTCTGGTTCTCCCCACCTCATGGGACAGAGGCTGTTCTCTGTGTGGGCGGGGAGGGGGGCAGCCCCTGGGCTGCTGCCAAGGATCCCTTCTGAGAGAAACAAGCCCCCATGGGGAGCGCTGGCCCACACTGATGCCCAGGAGCGCCCCTGCCAGGTCCCTCACAGCCCCCGTGTCAGGCCTGCCTCCACCCTGTCCCCTTTCAGACACAGTCCTCCTCCTCGACCTTGACCTTGCGGAGCCCCTGGGTGGCGCGTTTGCGTATGTCGGGCCGAGTCGGGGCGTAGCTGGAACCTGGACAGGACTTTGGAGCGAGCACAGGGTCAGCGTGGGGGGGAATGACCCCCTCCCAGCATCGAGGTTGCATGTGAGCCCTGCCCTCTGGGGACCCTGACTTGGCTGCCTGGGGGGCACCTGGACTCCGATTCAAGGGGTGTTGTGTCCAGGCAGGGGAGTGATTTTGAAGACTCTCCGGGTGATCCCAAGCAGCTGCTGCTAAGGAGGAGCGCCGTCTGAGGCCGGGGTCCCCAGGAGCCTGCTGGCTGCCAGGCCGGTGATGAGGCTGACACAGCCCAGTGGAGCAGCACACGGCACCAGCCCCCCTGCACCCCTGCCCCCGGGGAACCCAAGAGAGCGCCCCCCCCAAGGCTCCCTACCCCATGCCCTTTGGCCCCCCCTGGCCCCCCTGGCATCCCTGGAACCTGGGACAGGACTGTGCCGGGATCGTCTGGCCTCACCCCTGGGTCCTCTCCTCCAGGTGCCCCCTCACACCAGCCACGTGCCCGAGGCTGGGACGGGACACTACATGGGGCTGAATCCCGCCCCCAAAACACACTAGGTGGGTACAGCAAGCCACGGTATCCCTTCACCTCACTAGCGCCAAGCTTCAGAGGTCCCCAAGGTACACACAGCGGGGAAACTTAATAAAAAACCCAGAAAGTACATCTTAGGACTGTGTCATGATGCAGGGATACTGTCTAAGGCAGAAAGCACAAACCCCAGACGCAGGGCGGAGGACGGTGGGGGGCCGTTGTCCCCAGTCCTGGCTTGTTTGTGGTTGTGGGCTTACAGGCAGTCATTGATTTTTAAAAATACACCTAGTGAGCCGTGCAAAGGCCAAAGAGGGAAGTGTGCCTGAAACCCCAAAATAGGAGCTGCTCAGCTCTTTATATGCAGGGTCACAGAACCACCCGCGGCCCCCCTCTGAGATCTTGGCTGCCCCAGCCACACTTGCAGGGGAATGCCAGCCCCCATCTCCGCTGCCCACCAGGCCTTGGCCCTCCCTGGGGCTCCCGTGGTCTGTGTGGCTGCCACGGGAGGCACGGGGTGGGGGGCACAGTCCTCTCTCCGACCCACCCCTAGACTCCCCAGCGGCTCTTGAGACACCCCTCCCAGCTAGCCCCCAGCCTGGGGTGCCAGCCACACTAAAACATGCCCCTCCCCGTCTGTGCCCCACACCAGCCAGTCCTCAAAGTGAGGTTTCTCAACAAGGGGGCAGGTGGGGCATCTAGGTCTGCAGCAAAGGGATTTTGCCCAGCCGTGCTCTGCCCACATAGGGGGGCCGGGTAGAGAAGGGGTTGGGATTTCCAAGAACAACATGGCCTTGTCTGCCCAGCATGCCTTGGGGGAGGAAGGCCAGCAGAGGCATAGACTGGGGTGTTCCCAGGAGAGCCCTACGGCGCCCATGACCCAGGACAGGGGGAGTGGCCCCCCTGGGTGCTGGTCAGGGACCCTCACCGCTGCGCGGGGGGACCTGGTGCCAGCACATCTGTGGCGCACCCCCAGCCAGCTGGCCTTGTGATGACATTACCCTCCCGGGGAAGCATGCAAACCACGTCCCCAGCCCAGAAATAACCCGCCCTCTGGGCCTCAGAAAGCTGATCTCCCTGGTGGGGTGTGTGTGTGCCCGCTCCTGGGTCAGGTGAGGCTCCGGGAGCTGCCCCCCCCAATTTCCCAGAGGTCCCACCGCCCCAGGCAGCTGGTAACCGAGCAGAAGAAGGCCCAGGGAGGAACGTGCGAGGGGACCCCTCGGAATGCCCCGTGCAGCAGGCCACACGCTGGAGGGCCCACTGTGCTCTCCCGAGTCAAGGGCTTGTGCCAGCTTCTCCCTCAGGGTCCACTGGACTGTGGACCCCGGCCCCTGAGCCAGCCTGGCCTCCTGCCAGCCCTGTTCTCCAGCAGCATCTCCAGCATCTGCCCTCCCCCGTGCCCCCTCCTCTGCCCGGCCCACCCACCTGCGTCTCCACCTGGGGAACCAGTGCAGAGCGCACGCAAGCAGCCCGACTCCTCACACCGCCGGCCTCGAGCCGCCCCACATCTTCCTGCATCTGCCTGCCCCCCCAGACCTCTGTGCCAGTGGTCCTCGCACCCACCTTGGGTCCTGGGTGTCTGGCCTGTCAGGTCCCCTAGGTTCAATGTGCGGCCTATCCCAGGTGCTCCGTAGCTTCGCCTTCTGAGGAGCCTGGCCAGTTATCTAAGTAGACGTCCAGGCCTTGGAGACCAGCTCCAGGTGGGCGGGGCGTGAGGGGCAACGCATTCCTTCCTGCAGCTTCCTGCACCAGGAGGCCTGGGAGACTCGCCTGGGCACCAGAAACACCTCATTGTGGCTAGCAGCTGGCTTCACCTGACCCACGTCCCCACGGCGTGAGGGGGTGCTGATGGACGTGAGAGCGCCTCCCTTCAGGGGCAGGGAGAGCCTCCCGGGCCCCTTCCTTCCTCTCCCGACTGCCCTGTTGTGCAAACGGGCCACAGCTTATCCCGATGCCTTTGTCCGCCCGGGGCTCAGACAGCGCCTCTGGTCAGCGTGCTTGTCCCCCTTCCCGGGCCGGCGCAGGGCCCCAGATGCCCCCAGCCGTGTGCAGAGCCGACTGCAGGGAGGAGACGTGGGCCTGGCCACTGCCCCAGCATGACCCAGGCCTGTTAAGCGCAGCCTGGGCCCCCACTTCCATTGACCACGAAGCCCCCAAGGCACGTCTGGTTTTCTCAGAGCGCTCCTTGCAGTGGCCAGTGGAGCGAGAACGCTGGCCTGTCCGTCAGACGACACCACACTGGGGCCAGCCCCCCTCCAACACTGTGCCCCATGTGACAAGGACGGGGCCAGGGCCCTGTGGAGGGTCGTGGGCTCACCCTGTCAGGGCACCCTCCTCTAGAAGACTCCGCGGAGCCAGGGAGCAGTAGAGGCTGGAGCAGGCCCCAGCAACCCCCCAGCCCTGGACCCTGCCCATCACGTGGCCACCTTGTCCCTCCTCGACTGCCTGTAGCACCGCCCCCGCCCCCCCCCCCCCCCCCCAAGCCAGAGCGCTAAGGCCAAGGCCAGGGACGGGTCTGTGCATCCCAAGCCCTACTAGCCAGCAGGGGCCCCTCCCACCCCACCCCACTGGGCTGGGTAGGGGTCAGGCCGCCTTGGGCGGGCTGGAGGGGTGTGGGAAGGGAGCAAGCTCCGCCCGCCCTGCCGCTGCTGCTCGGCCAGGGGACGTGGGGGACGTGACCACGCCAAGGGAGGAGCCGCCGCCGTATTGCCTGGAGTAGGCGCTCTCGGCGGGTCCGCTACCGTATAGGCGGCGCCCGGGGTCCCGGAGCAGCCCTGGGCACCAGTGATCCCCTGGCCCCTCCCACGGCCGAGCCCAGCCCACAGGGTGCACCCAGCTCCTCGACACGACCGCGCCCGGGAAGGCTTCTCTGCACCGCCCATTCCCCAGATGGGGCCGCGCCTGCCCGGGCAGCAGTGTAAGGAGCCCCAGTCTCTCCCATCCCACCGGAGGCCTGACCCAGAGGTGCCTCAGATGGACCGGTCACTCTGTGAGGCAGGCGGCACCTGCTGGACTCCCAGCCTCTGAGGACCACTGGCCTGGGCACTGCCAGGACGCACCCTGGGCCAAGTAGGGCCTGGCCGCAGGGACAGCACAGGCCCCCGTGACACACCCTGGCCACTGCCCGGGAGGGCACAAGCCCCCTTCTGTGGCTGCCCCTCCGCACTGAGGTTCTAGCGGGGGTGTGGGGGGGGTGGGGGTGTGTCAGGGCCAGGTTGACTCCAGGGCACCAGGCCCTGCCCAAGGTCACACCGTGTCAGGCACAGCCTGCCCTGGGCCCAGCCTCCTGAGGCCCATCCCAGGCCCCTGGGCAGGGAGGCTGCTCACCTGCCCCAGCACTGCCAGGTGAGTCCTCAGAGCCCTCAGCAAGGCCTCCGTCACACTGTCCCCGACAGGCCACCCCTGTGTCTGTTTCCGAGCCTCTCCTGCCCAGTGTGCGCTTCTGACGTGCAGCACAGCGCCCCTGGGATAGAAGGGCACCGGCCTCTGGGCTACCCTCTGTCCCTCACCCGGATGCCCAGCAGCCCCGGGAGCCGTGACCAGACTGCTTCCTTTCCCCTCAGCCCAGCGGCCACAGCCCAGTGGTCGCTCCAATACCCAGGAGCCTGTGTTGTCTGCCCATTTTTCAGATAAATAAACTGAGGCCCCGCCAGGTTTTCCCACGAGCCTGGCAGAGGGAGGGGCCCCCCCTAACTGTCTGCCCCACACCAGGGGCTGGGGACCGACACCCCAAGGTGAATGTGTTGGGGGGTTGGGGGGTGGCAAGAAGCCGGAGGAGGTGAGGGAGACGCAGGGCCCCACCGGCCGGCGAGTCGCCGGGAGCACATGCTGCCTGCGCCCGGGTCAGAGCTCTTGCCACCCGCGAGCCCGCTCGGCTGCCCCGTGCAGCCGCCTCCGGCCAGAGCCCACCCCCGAGAGTCACCAGCTCGGGGCGCATGGGGTCGCGGAGGGGGAGGGGGGGGCACGGGAGGGCATGGGGGCCACGAGAGGGCACGGGGTCGCAGGGGGGCACGGGAGCATGGGGCGTACGGGGGACACGGGAGCGCGGGGGGTAAGGGGGGCACAGGGGGCTCCCGGGGGCCCCTCGGGGCGGGGAGCGGGGGGAAGACCGGAGGGGAAGGGGCGAGGGTCCCGGGCCCGCCCCGTGAGCATCCGCGCCGCGCCTACCTGCCGCTGGGCGCCGCGCTCGGTTGGCCTGGCTGCCGGCCCCTCGGAGCTCCGCCGCACGTCCCCCGCGCGTCACCGCCGCCTGGCACCGCCCCTGCCGCCCCGCCCGGACCCCGTGCCGCGCGGGAGGGGCGCCCGGAGCTCTGGCCGGGCGGAGGGACCCCGCCGGGGAGGGAGCTGCGCCTTCTTCCTGCGCGCCGGACCCGCGGGCTCCGGCCTCCCCGCGCGCCCCTGGAGTCCCCGCCGCATCCGAGCCTCGCTCCTTCCCGGGACCGCGGCCCGAGGGTCGTGGCTGGGCAGCCAGCTGCAACCAGCTGCTGTTTCCCCTGGGGCAGCCAGAGGGCCGGCGGGTGGCCGCCAGCCCGGGGTGCTCCGCATCCTGGCAGCTGGGATCCCAGCTGGTCCCAAGTGAGGTGCCTCTAGCCCCGTCCTCACCGGTCACCCGTCACCTGAGAAGGGCCAGCCCAAGTTTGAGGATGTGCGGGGAGTCAGGCCCTTGGTGGCGGCCTTCGGCCGGGAGCACAGGAGCACCTTCCAGCCTCCCACTCTGAAATGATGCTGCAGGTGTCCTGGACTACCTACGGGGCACGCGGAGCCCACCGGGTGGGGGCAGAGTGACTCCTCCAGGGTAACGGGCAGTGGGGGGAGGAGCAGTACCGGCCTCCTGGCCATGCCCTGAGATCTCCTGAGATGCCCAGGCCACCCGGGCCTTCTGCCTTCTCTCTGGGATGCTGAGAGACCACACCCCACATGCCCCCCTGCTTGGAGCCCGACCACCATGGGAGGACCCCACACTCCCCACCAGTGATCGGAGGGGGTGCCTGGGATTCAGCCCTGTGCCCCTAGAAGGGAAGGGGCATCGCACCTCCAGCTAGGAGAGCTGGGGGCGGTCAGCCAGGGACACCGTGGTCCTGCAGGAGCCCTGAGGAGGAAGAGGACGGTCCCCCAGACCCAGAGCCCCTCAGTCGTGGTCTTCTGTGCGTGTGTGCCCTGGGGCCAGCCTGCCAGCAGAGCCTTCAGGGCAGGGGCTTCGACAGGGGCTGGAGTGGAAGGAAGACTGGAGTGGAGGGGGCGGGGTGATGACAGCTGGTGTGTGGGGGACCAAGTGGCCCATAACCAGAGGACCATAACCAGGGGTGCCCAGCGCGGGAGAGCCTCGGTGGCCAGGCTCCATGCTGCACACAGCCCCATGGGGCCCCATCAGCTTTGGGCTGAGCCCCCTCCCCTGCGATCCCCTGGACACTTCATTCCTCTAGGGTGGTGCCTTGTGCCCTGCAGCTCCCCAGGGCAGGGGCACCCAGCCCAGGCCTGGCCCCACCACCTGTTCCGGGACGGTGGCCCTACAGCCCAGGCTGCCCTTTTCTGACGGAAGGGAGTGAAGGGCCAAGGAGATGCAGCCACCCTGCCGAGGGGGTGGCTTTGCAGGATGGCCCTGTCCTGGGCGAGGGGCACTCCCCCGTGGCCTGATCTGTCCCTGGCCCTGCCTGGACTCCAAACCCTTGAATGGTTGCAAGTCACAGCTTTGGGCCCTGCAGCCTGCTCTGAGGGCTCCAGGGCTGTCCCCAGCACACTGCCCAGCCAGCTGCAGCTCTCAGGGGACACACTCCACCTTTCTCAAGAGCTGCTCCATCTGGAGATGGACCGGAGGAGGGGTGTCTGCTCAGGCACCGTCTGCAGCTCATCGTAGCCCTGTCCTCCTTGTGCGTCCAGGCAGAGGATGGGAGCTGGGCTCTGCTGCCATCTCCAGAAATGACCTTGGACACCTGGAGGGACCGTTGAGGGCAGCGGCCACAGAGACGGTGGAGGAGCGGCCACCCACCCGATGGACAGGACCAGGGCCAGGCCAGGCCAAGTGAAGGGAGCCAAGTCACATGACAGACATCTGGGCGGACCCACGGTCCCCTGCCCTCCTCAGGGACCCGGGGGCACACCTGTCCCAGGTGGCGCTCACTCCCGCAGCTTGGCACCTGTGGCCACACCTCCCCCTCCTGCAGGGTGGAGAGGCCACTTTCAGGTGGAGCCAGGGGTAGAGGACCCTTCCCCAGCCAGGCAGCCTACCCAAGGCCAGGGCTTTCTAACCGCCCCCTCCCACCCGCTGCCTCTCCCTGGGCCTTTACCTGGGATCTGTTCAGGCTCCCAGAAAAATAAACATAGCAACCGCTTGGCTGGCCCGGGCTGTGGACGGAGGCGGAAATCGGCTGCAGAGGCCAGACCCCAGCCCAGCCTGGCATGACTCACCTGCAGTCCCCGCCCAGGGCGGGGGTTGGGCCTGGGGGTGGGGGTGAGGGGTTGGGTGGTGTCTGTGGGGAGGCTGGGGTATCTGGAGATTGAGGGCATCGGGGGTTGGGGTGCCTGGAGGCTGGACACGGAGCAGCCCCGAGTGTCTGGGCTCCCCATGCCCCAGCCTGTTGCCCTCCAGGCCCTGGTCTGGCCCCCCTATGCTTTTCTTCCCCCTTGCTCCACTGCCCCTGCCCTCCACCTCACAGGTGCCACAGACACTCGGCTGCTCTGTTCTTCCCCAGCGGTGGAGCCCTGGGGTGGGCCTGGGGGAGGTGGGTGGAAGCATCCACGCCCCCTCCTCCCCACAGGGTCCTCCTGGACCTGGGCCCTCCAGGTTCCACCTGCCTTGTCCCTGTAGCCCCGCTGCCCATTCCTGCCCCCTCCGCTCCTGGAGGGCCCCCCCACCCCCGAGCCCAGGCAGCAACAGACGGCTCCCCCTGTTCCTGCTCCATGTCCCTGGACTCAGAGGCGGTGTCTGTTTCCCAGGCCTTGTGCCCCTTGCCTGTCCCCAGCCCTGGCTGAGTGAGATGCTGCTGAGGAGCAGGGACCCCAGACAGCACCTGTGAAGGACTGGCGGCCAGAGGCACCAGTGGGCTAGGGTGCAGGCCCCTCCCCTGGGGGCTGGCCCCGCGTGGCCTCAGCTGCTCCAGAGCCTGGGGGTCCCAACACAACTGGTGGCTCCAGGACTCTGCTGGCCTGTGTCGGGCCTGACAGTGGCCAAGCCATGCCCACAATGTACTTGCTCTTCAGGTGACGCGTGGCACCCATAACTGGGCAGAGACAGCTCAGAAGTCACTGAGCTCAACCTGCACGGGACCTCCCTTTGTTAGGGTACCTTGCCCGGGGGGCACCTGGCAGGTGCGCGCCGCTGCCTGCGCCCTGTTGGCCCCAGCCTCCAGGGCTCCCCTGCCTGGCTCTGCCCCTGCAGCTCCAAGGGCACCCCCACGCTCCCTGACCCCACTCCTCCTCTGTGCATGCCAGCTGGAGCGTGGCCGTGCCCACTCCCAGGCCTCTCAAGACCATTCTTGTGCTGGCAACCTCGAGATGCACCAGTGCTCAGGCTCCCCGGGACCCCACGCCTCTTGGCCCCAGCAGACCTCCCTGCATGACCCCGCTCGACCCCCTGAAGCCCTCCGCACATCAGGCTGCCCTCCGGGTTCCGCTCTTTCCTGGGCTTGCACATCCATGCCTTGGCCAATCCTGGGCTCCTGTTCCCTGGGGCCATAGCCCCCCAGTGGGGAAGGCCCTGCCTATGCCTGGAACCTGCCCGGACAGAGCAGGGGCTCCATGAATGTGGGTGAGGGAGGGACACCGGGGGATGGCGCCCTCTCACGCCAGCGGAGCTCCCGGTCCTGCCCCTGGTCCAGGCTCCCGTGTGCCCACGTGGTGACACAGGAAGCCTCCCAAAGCCCCCAAGGGCCAGGGCGCTGGCAGGGCCCCTGTCCTTTCCTCCTCAGCCCTGGGGCGGGGCATCACAGCCCCACAGCCAGCTCCGCCCGCACACTGCGCCCGACCCTACACCCAGTGGGCTCTGCGGGGCCCACCCTGTTCCTCGATTCTGCTCTCCGGGGGTCAGGCTCGGCCCCCTTGGGCTGCCCCTCCGTGGTGGTATCTGCCGTTATAGCCAGCCCCCCACGCTCCCCCACGGCCCCCTAATCTCAGTGTGGAGCATTCGGGGCCCAGGGCGCAGGGGCAGAGCCCCCAGGTCCTGCCTGGCACGGGGAGATGCCAGGTGAGGGGTGGTGTCTTGCCCTATAGGGCATGGTGGGAGGGGCGGCCGCCAGGCCTTGGCCAGGGTAGGGCCAGTGGGGCCGGGCTGCGTGCCAAGCGCGAGTGTTCCTCTAGCCTGCGGGGAAGGGAAGGCCTTGCCCCACCTTCCTGTTCCGACCTCAGCCCCCCCTCCCGGGTGACTCAGCACTGGGACTGGGCCGCAGCTGACCGCCTGGGGGCTGGGGGGGATGTGGTGGGGGACCTCGGAGAGCAGGGGCGTGTGGGGGCCATGGGAGCGCCTTCGTCACCCCCAGGCCCAGAGGGGGAACCTCAGGTGGAAGCTGCCCCTCCCACAGGCCCCCAGCCCCTGCGAGCCGCCTCAGGCTGCTGTCTGCGCTGTGGTCAGGACGGTGGAGGGAGCTGGATGCCAGCCCCCGGTCAGGGCGGCCTTGGGGGCTGGGCTGGGGGCACGCTCCTCTTGGTGCCCGCCTGTTGGGCAGCGTGCTCCTTTCACACCAGCCCCCGAGGGGGTCACCTGCCAGCTCCACGTCTGCCCCTGTGCTTGGACGTTGGTGAAACAACTACTCTGGGCCCTGTGGTCCCTTTGTCCCTCAGGAGCCCCGTCCTGCCCAACGGGGTCCCTTCCTGCTCCGGGCTGTGAGGACCCCTCCGCTCCCGCAGCCTGCTGCCCAGTTCAGGTTCACAGGGCGCCCCGTGATGCTGGGGGGCAGGGGCCGCGTAGCTGGCTGTCCAGGGCGCACACTGGGGTTGAAGGATGTCACCCCCAGGTCGGCCCCGCCTTTCCTGCCCCCAGGCCCGCTAGCAAATGGGGAAGTTGCCCTGGGCCCAACCTGAGGTGAGGGGCACGGGGCGGGGCACTTCCTGATCCCACAGAGAGGCCACTTGCTCGAGGCCACACAGGTGTGCGCCCAACCCGGCACCGCCCCCGGCCCCGTATCAGGGGCCCCACACGGAGGTCAGCACAGGGGCTGCCCCTGCTGCTCCCGGCGTGTTCCTGGGCGCGCTGTCGCTTCCAGGCCGGGCTGTCCACACAGGGGCCACTCTGGCCACCAGGTCCCAGAGCCACTGCCCTCCTGGCGTCCGATGCCCGGCAGCGGGATCACCTGCCACCCAGTGTTGAGACCCACCCTGGGCCTAGGCGCAGGGGGGCCGTGGCAGCAGGACGCCCCTCCAGCCTCGGCCTCCTCATCTGTAACACGGGGGGGCTCCGGAACCGCGCAGGGGTGCCCAAAGGCCCTGGGCAGTACGGGGGGCCCGGGAAGCGGGGCTCCCTCCCTGGCCCTCCAGTGACCCTCCAGTGTGCACCCCCTCAAACAATCACTGAGCCACACCCAGCTGTGCTGCCGCCAGTGGGGGGCAGGGTCCGCAACTGTGATGAGCGGACCATGAGGTGGCATGGGCAGGGCTGGCACCCGGGGCCGGGAACCCCTGCAGCCCCAGTGAACAGTCTGGAGTGGGCTGAACGGTGGCCCCAAAGGGACAGGTCGGGGTCCTCGCCACCAGCTCCCCAGGTGCCACCTTCCGGGGAAACAGGGTCGCTGTGGCTGCGGACGGTTCAGACGAGGTCACCTGGGAGCAGGTGGGCCCTCGTCCGGTATGACTGGCGTCCTTATGAACAGAACAGCATGGGGGGACGGCGACATGGGGAACAGGCCAGGTGCCCGCGGAGGCAGCTGTGGGGAGCAGGTGAACACCGGGGCTGGGGGGGCTTCTCTCTGGGCCTCCAGAGAAGCACAGCCCGGCCCCACGTCCCTTCAGACTGGGGCCTCCAGAACTGTTTTCTGAAGCACCCACTTGTGATCTGTTACGGCAGCGCCAGGACACGGGCACCCACCCTGTTGTCAGCAGCGGGGACGCTGCCGGGAGGCCCAGGGCGGGCAGGTGGCACTCTGAGCGCGGGAGGGGCCGCTGTGATCTGCTCTTCCGGGAGCGCACGGGGTCTGGCCCGAGCGTCGGCGCTGGCCTCGTTGGGGTCACTGGGTGGGGGTCGCTGGGCATCGGCGCTGCCGCCGGTGGGGTCACTGGGTGGGGGTTCTGGGCATTGGCGCTGGCCTTGGTGCTCTGAGGAGCCCCTGGAGGAGGGGGGAGGGCGGGCTCCAGGTTGGAGGTCACTATGCTGCTTAGATGAGTGAGGGATGAGCAGTGAGGGGCCTGAGGCGGGCAGGGGTGGCCACTGCTGAGAGGGGCCCCGGCCAGCCAGGGGCAGAGGCCATGGAAGGGCTCTGCACGCCTGACTCTGGTGGCCAGGATGTCCCTTCCTCTGCCCACAGACATGTCCTGGGTCACTGGGCATGGGGCACGGATAAGGAGCCCCAGGGACACAAGAGCGCAGACCTCAGAGGGGCCGTGGGGACTGGCCATGTGTGGGGAGGGCCCTGGCAGGGTGGCGAAGGCCCAGGCTCTTGGCAGGGCCCACTACGGCCCCTGCCATTTTGTTGGCTGTGTGCCACGCAAGGGGAGGCAAGTGCTGCACCTCTCTGGGCCTGACAGCCTCGAAGCCTTCCCTGGGATCCTGGTGAGCAGGTCACAAGTTGTGGGGTGGGTGGGGCGAGGAAGGCACATGTCCCACCCCAGGGCAGTAGGAGCTGGCCTTGCCCCGAGAAGCAAGGCCATGCTGTCCCTGTGGTTAGCATTGGCGCCATCAGCAGTGCTGGCTGGGGGGCTGAGGATGGCGAGGAATGGAGCTCTGGCTGTTAGGATTTGCTCCCGTTGAAACAGGCGGGTCCCCTAGGCCCCTCCCGGGGGCTGAGCCAGGACCTGACCCTCCAAGCACCAGGGAAGGGAGCATGTCCTCCCACCGTATGCAGAAGCAAACCAAGTGCTGGAGAGATATCGGACAGGAGGGGGCCAGGATCGAAGCCTGGCTCTGTGACAGCAGGTTGCCCTGGTCCGGAGGCCACTCTGGGATGCAGGTTAAAGGCTATGGGGACCCCGGGCTGCACCTCCAGGCCAGCCCGCTACGATCACTTGGTTTCTGTGCAGGATGTGAGATCTTCCATTTTTCATGAGGCTTGAATTATTGATCTGCTTCATATTTAATAACTCCTGGACCTCCCTCCAGGAGCAGAGCCTGGATTAGGGCGTGGGTCCAGCCCTGGCAGGACCCGCTTGGGGACCGGCCCCAGGGAGCCAGCGAGCCCCTGGGGTGGAGGAAACACAGGAGGGGTGACGCAGGCCACAGGTGAGTGTCCCACCAGGCTCTGCCAGGTGGGGGCTGGGCATGCGTTCTGTCCCCGCTTACTGCCAGGCCAGCGAGGAGGCCCTCAGGGGCTCCCCAGAGCTGTCCCGGAAGGAGCAGCAGGGCCTGGCCCGCCTCTGGGAGGCAGGCTGCCTACAAGGGCGATTTGGCTTTGTTTTCCACTTATGTTTGAGCACAAAGGCAAAAGCGCACAAGTTAGGAGAGCGAACTGATGGATTCTCCGCACCACACGCAACACACGGTGCGACCTCCGCAGGACGAGAGGCTGCTGGAGCCACCCGCCCCCCCCAAGGCCCATGCACGGTGCTGGGGGGGCACGGACCCCGCCCCACTGCCGCCCCCGATCGACCCTCCCCCCCCGTCCCCCGCAGCCCCGGCCCCGCCTATGGACACCTCCCCCACCGTGCAGCCCCGGGTACCCCGCTCCCCTTCCCCGGTGCAGCCCGGCCCCACCCCCGCGTACCCAGCCCCCCATGTTGCCCCGCCCCCTGGACCCGCCCCCGTGCAGCCCCAGCCCCCACCCCGTGCAGCCCCGCCCCCTGTGCAGCTCCGCCCCCCCACGGCCCCGCGCCCAGTGCAGCCCTAACCGCCCCCGTGTAGCCCTGTCCCTACCCCGTGCAGCCCCGCCCCCGCCCCGCCCCCCGTGCGGCCCCAGCCCCCACCCCGTGCAGCCCCGCCCCCTGTGCAGCTCCGCCCCCCCACGGCCCCGCGCCCAGTGCAGCCCTAACCGCCCCCGTGTAGCCCTGTCCCTACCCCGTGCAGCCCCGCCCCCGCCCCGCCCCCCGTGCGGCCCCAGCCCCTACCCCGTGCAGCCCCGCCCCCGCCCTGCCCCCCCGTGCGGCCCCAGCCCCTACCCCGTGCAGCCCCGCTCCCCCGGCCCCGCTCCCCGTGCAGCCCCAGCCCCTACCCCGTGCAGCCCCGCCCCCGCCCTGCCCCCCGTGCGGCCCCAGCCCCTACCCCGTGCAGCCCCGCCCCCCCGGCCCCGCTCCCCGTGCAGCCCCAGCCCCCACCCCGTGCAGCCCCGCGCCCAGTGCAGCCCTAACCGCCCCCGTGCAGCCCTGCCCCTACCCCGTCCGGCCCCGCCCCCGCCCCGCCCCCCGTGCGGCCCCAGCCCCTACCCCGTGCAGCCCCGCCCCCACGGCCCCGCTCCCCGTGCGGCCCCGCCCCCCGTGCGGCCCCGGCCCCCGTAGCCCCCGCCGTCCCTCCAGTTCCGGGGACCCTCTCCCGGCGTCAGGTGGGCGGGAGTGGGCCCTCCGCCCCTTGGCGCCTGCGCGGGGCGGGTGAGAGGAGGCCGGAACCCGGCGCCGGAGCTCGCGTTTCCGGGCGGTGGGACCCGAGCGCCGCACCGAGCGCGCCGGAGCCGCGAGGGCGGACTTGGTCACCATGGCGACGCGGCGGGACGGAGGCCGGTCCCCACGGGCGTGCGCGGTGAGCCTGGGGCGCGGGGCGGGGCCGCTCCCGGGCCCAGTGACGGGGTCGTCGCCTTCCCGGGGCGGGGCGTGGCTGCGGGCCCCCCTCCCGCGAGCACCCTGCTGGCGCCCGCGGCGGCCTGCCCCACCCCGCGCGGAGGGTCGGAAGCCGGGAGGTCGGTCCGGCGGCCCGCCCAGTCGTGGAGAGATCCCCCGCGGCGCGGCGGGGTCAGGCGGGGCGGGGGGCAGCGGGGTCAGGCGGGGTCAGGCGGGGGCGGGGCGACTTGGGGTGGGACCCCGCGCTCCCGGGCCCAGGGCGCCGCCTGCCCCGCCGCTGCTCACGCACGTACTTTCCGTGTGTCCCCATTCTAAAGTTGCCATTTTTCGTTAATGATACTTCCAGGCCACGGAAATTGTTTCTTTATCTTTTTTTAAAAAAGATTTTATTTATTTATTCGTTAGCAACCGAGAGAGAGAGAGAGAGAGACCCCCAGACCGAGGGAGAAGCAGGCTCCTTGCGGGGAGCCCCACGCGGGACTCGATCCCGGGTCCCCGGGGTCATATCCTGGGCCGAGGGCGACGCCCAGCCGCTGGGCCCCCGGGCGCCCTATATATCTTGTTTCTAACCACACTTTCTATCACAAGTGTTTTCTGAAACAATTATTAATATTTTTTTTACCAATTAAGGATTTTTCTGTTTCCATTATTCTTTCCAACTAATGGAATTCTGTAAGAAAGAACCTCCCGCCCCACCCCCGTTTCTTTTAAGTAGGCTTCACACCCAACATAGGACTCGAACTCAGGACCCAGAGATCCAGAGTCACACAGGGACTCTACCGACTGAGCAAGCCGGGTGCCCCCAGCACCTTACCTTCCTCCCTTCCCCCCTCATCTCGTGTTGGTATACACGTTTTTATTTTGTTTTTATTCCACACCTGTATAATACATTGCTATAATGTATTTTGTTGCTAATTCTCCAGGTTTGGGCATTAGGAGCCCCTTCAAGTCAGCGTGTCCCCCCAGCATTTCTCGGCACCGCCAGATGTTCCCCACCCGTCCTGTGCTTTCTGGAGCAACTTCAGAATTGCCAATCCGTATTTCTATGAAAAATAGACTACTAGCTAGAGTGTAATATTTGCATACAGTTGTTTTGCTTTTATTCTTGGAATTTACAGTCAAGATTTTTTATAAGATTATTTTAGTGCATTTATGTAGGTTTTGTTGCATTATGTCAATCACTTGTTCCTGTTTGTTTTTTTTTAATTTTTTTATTTTATTTTAATATTTTATTTATTTATTCACGAGAGACACACAGAGAGAGGCAGAGACAGGCAGAGGGAGAAGCAGGCTCCATGCAGGGAGCCCGACGTGGGACTGGATCCCAGGTCTCCAGGTTCAGGTCCTGGGCCAAAGGCAGCGCCAAACCGCTGAGCCACGCAGGTTGCCCACTTGTTCCTCTTTGTATTTCGTTATGAGTCCTTACTGATTTTAAGTTTCAATGTGTGAACCATGTTCTAAAAGTCAGCAGCTCATGGGGCGCCCAGCTGGCTCAGTTGGAAGAGTGCAGCCCTTGATCCCAGGGTCATGAGTTCGAGGCCCATGTTGGGTGTAGCGATTACTTAAATAAGTAAATAAAAAGTCAGCAGCTCTCAACTGTAAGGTGATTCAGCTTCCCTTCTGCTTTTGTTCTCATTTACTCAATTTTTATTTGTTTGGTTTTTGTTATTTTTGGCAAAGGAATTTGGCAGGTGTAAATTGTAATGAAAAAGCACTGCATATCCCTCACTTTAGCGGTATCCCTTAACCCCAGCCAGTACCAGTGGTGGAATTAAGACCTGAGATTTTTTTTTTTTAAGATTTTATTTATTTATTCATGATAGTCACACAGAGAGAGAGAGAGGCAGAGGAGAAGCAGGCTCCATGCACCGGGAGCCCGATGTGGGATTCGATCCCGGGTCTCCAGGATTGCGCCCTGGGCCAAAGGCAGGCGCCAAACCGCTGCGCCACCCAGGGATCCCCCTATCTGAGATTTACTTGAGATTTTACACATGGTTGTGGGTACTGTTTGGCACTCAGTGAAGTGTGAGGAAGACGGCTTGTGGTCACAGGCCCCTGATTTTCATCCCCTAGACACTACGCTGGAAGAGTACGCGTACCAGGGTTAGCTGGACGGCCCTTGTTGGGATTCCAGGGGGCGCCAGTGTTGAGTCCCGTCCTGAGTGCAGTAACAGATGAGCCCCCTCCAGACTTTCCTTCAAGTCCCACAAAAGCGTTTTGTAAATTAAGGTCACTAATTTATAGTAATTGAGCTCACGTGTTTATAGAGCAGCGAGATAGCTTTCCTTAATGAAGTAGATTTGGGTTCTCGTGCGTTAGGAACGGGGGGCTTATTAGCCGCTGAGTCCAAAGCCCAGAGCATCTGGAACCGCAGCCTTGAGGGAAAGGAGGTAAAAAGAAACCTCTGCTCAGCCAGTGTGTCCGAGTGGCTTGTTCGTCAGCGTCTGGTGACCGGCTTTTAGCCCTTTGCAAACATTCCCTTGTGTACATTGTGCACTCGGTAACTGCTTATGTTTTAATGAGGTCATGCAATGCTTTTCCAATTAAGTACTTACGAGATATTTATTGTAAAACAAATTGTTCCAAATTTTTGGTCAGGCGCATGGAGTGTGATGAACTCTCGTGTCCTATCTGCGGATTGGGTAACCCGGGTTCGTCTCTGACGTGTTTTACTCTGATGTTCGGGTCGTCTGGGGAGTGGTAGGATTTGTCAGTGGGACGAAGCATCCTGCCATAGTCCTTCCTGTCCCTCCAGCATCTTGTCCCTGGAGGCCTGCAGGAGGGGTGAGGCACCCCCAGGGCGAGGCCAGCCCCCTGCAGAGCTCCCGTGCTTGCAGAGCTCTGCACCTCCCTTTGGAGGTGGGAGGTGGGCTCACCTTTGTCTCCAGCCCTTTCCTCTTTTTTTTTTTTTTTAATTTTATTTATTTATTCATGATGGAGAGAGAGAGGCAGAGACACAAGCAGAGGGAGAAGCAGGCTCCAGGCAGGGAGCTGGGCACGGGACTCGATTCCAGGACTCCAAGATTGCGCCCCGGGGCCAAAGGCAGGTGCTAAACCGCTGAGCCACCGGGGGATCCCCTCCAGCCCTTTCCTCTTAACCGTGGTGCCAGCTGTCAGAAACACTTGGCGTGGACCCCACTTGGGGCTCTGGCAGTCTTTGGCTCTGTCCTAATTTGTGAGGACGTGTCTGAGTGTGTCACTAACCGGAGGTGCCAACTTCAGAGCCTCGGTCTCTCGTGCCCTGCCTGAGGAGTGCCAAGCCCCGAGCGTTGCCCCCCTGCCTCCCATAAGGCTGCCCCCGTGGTTGGGGTCACCCACACAGGCCCCTGGCCGGGTCGGCGAGTGAGTCCCCAGCTGCCTTAGCTCGGGGACGCAGTCGTATGTCTTACTGACGGAGGTTGCCTTCCAGATGGGGCCTCTGCGGCCTCCTCTGTCCGGGGCTGGGAGGCCATGGCCTTCGTGAGCAGTTATTTCCATCTTCCTAACACCTGGGAATTTCTAGGTGCTTTTCAGGCCTCGCAGGTCTGAAATAAGGGTTAGAAAGCTCAGTGTTTCACAAATGAGAAAGTCAGAGTGCTGCATGACGCAGCCTGGCCCTGCCCCATGCCCTGCTGGCCCCACGGGCTCTCTAGAACACCGTGAGCAGTGAGCAAAGCCGTGGTAACTGCGTGGCTCCCCCCTCTATGGGGCTCTCTGTAGTTTCCCCAGAAGTTTCATGTGGTGCCTCCTGAAACCTGGGTGCTGGCCGGGGACATCTGCTGGCTGACGGACAGGTTGGGTCCAGACTCTGAACCTATGACGTTTAAAGCTGATTAATGTCAGCCTCAGGGCTTTTAGGGTCATCTTTGGTGAGATTTAAACGCAGCAGGGCGCAGCTGTTGTGTGATGAGGGAGGGGTACAGAGCGCTGGGCGGGCGCCTTCATAGGGCCGGAGCCTGGGGGTGCCGAGGGCAGTAGGATCTGCTGTGCACGGTCCAAGCTGCTTGCTCTCTGGGGGGCGGGGGTGTCCTAGGACTCCTCGGGTGCCGTTCCAAGCAGGTTGAACTTTACCTTGAGAAGCCCAGAGCCACAGGCATGGTATCACGTGATCAGCTGTGTGTGTCACAGGAGTGAGCCCTGGGGGTAGCTGTGTGACCTGGTGGCAGGGCCTGGCACAGGACAGGGTGCTAACGAGCAGTCCCCAGAGGAGGGGAGGCCCGCTGACCTCCAGCCCTTGTGAAGGACGGTGGTGATGACTCACAGGCGCTTCAGGAGCCCGTGAGTCACCAGCGGTGGCCGTGGCGCGGGCGTTGTTCAGTGACATGTGTTTGCTTAAATCCTGATTCTTTCCCTGGGAGTGGGTGCAGGCATGTGGGTGGCCAGGGTGCCTGTCGGTTTCTGTTGATGAGACTGTGGCTGACCCCGGAGCTCCTAGACCACAGCCAGCACCCGGCCCATGCTCTCCCCTGCTAGTGGGTATGGGGGTGCTGGCCAGTAGATGTACAGTTGGTGTGGGGAACCCCCAATGCGGAGGTCGGCAGTGCCACACCAGCGCTTTCAGTGGGCTGCGTGGCCGACGTGGCTAGCGTGGCCACCATAACCCTGGGTTCCCAGGGGTCCTGGGAGCCCTGCAGCCAGCACGGGGACCACAGCCCCCACAGGACCTGTGAGCCTCCTGAGGGCCAAGCAGAGCCCCTTCCTGGCCGTCCTCACAGGCGGGGGCTTCCCTGACCTCTGTCCAGAGCAGCTGCTCCTGTGATGTGCAGTTACCTCCTCTGCCTGTATTCTTTTGTGCTTCTGTCCTGCCCCAGGATGACAGCCCATTGGTGCGGGGACCCTACAGTCCGTCTCCAGTAGGTCAGACGGTCCCTGGCACCTGTGAAGTGCTAAATAAATACTTGGGGTTTTTTTTTTTTTTTTGTATATTTTTTTATTGGAGTTCGATTTGCCAACATATAGCATAACTCCCAGTGCTCATCCTAAATACTTGTTAAAGGAATTAAATGAATGACTTTAAGAAAGCTCACTGTGCCTGTTGGAGTTTTGTATCACCAGTATTGTTTCCTGGTTACAGTGAGGTAGCACTTGAGATACAGCAGCAGAGGTTTGCTCCTGAGTGAGGCAAACATTTGTCATCCCCTTCGTGTGCTGGGACCTGGGGCTCAGAGCAGAGTCTCAGGTGACCTCCGCACATCTCGCTGCCTACTTGGGGGAATATTTGGCCACGGGCTGATTTGAAGCCAGTAACTTCCTTTTTTATTGAATTAAAAACTTAAAAGTAAATGTCTCTAGCTTGTCTGTGATTCGTTTCTACGTCCATCAACACGTCTAAAGGTCAAGTTATTGTGGATCTGGAGCAGGGGGGCTGGCGATTGGAGGGGAGGGTGCTTGGGTATTTGGGGTTGAGAGAAACCATGGCCCGTGCCCCGTGTGGAGCCGCCTGGGGGTCTGACACCACCCAGCACATGGCGGCAGGTGGTAGGCTCCAGCTCGGCGTGTTCCAGCCCTGAGAGTGGGACGGTGACCCAGCTGTTTTGGAATGGGAAGCCCTAGGGAGTTAGGCTTTGTTTCCTTCTGTTTTGTAAGATCCTTTGGCGCAGCTCAGAGTGAGTGCGCAGCCTCGAAGTGAGGCCCCGTGCAGGTCAGGGATGATGGGGGGGATGAGGTGCGTGGGGATGGGCGGCAGCAGGCAATCAAGTCAAGGCTAATCCCACGTTTAGCTTGGGCAGCTTGGAGCACAGCACCACACATCTGTGAAATGCTCATTATTTCTGGGGTCCTGACGATATTTTGGGATTCTCCAAATACCAGCCCGGACCATTTTGGCAATTTCTCCCTTACTTTTTTCTCCTTTCACCTTTTTTTTTTTCTTTGTAGCAAGAATTACTACCAGACTACCCTCGTTGAGCCCCAAGTCCTGTGCCGTGTCAGCGGGAGGCTTGCCCCTCCCGGACCACACTGGCTACCTGCATTTGCAAATTCATTGTTTCGTTTTTTTCCTTTTACTACCAAAATGTTATAGTGACACATTTCATTATATGGATAGTTTTTTGTTGGTGGTTTTCATTATTAGTAACTTCAGGAGTAAAATGAGACTTCACATCCCTAAAAAGTAGCCTTGGCGATTCACAGTGGTCGCCTGCGTAGGAGTCCTGGAGCTAACATAAAGGAAACGGAGCTCCGTGGCCCCGTGGGTCCTCTTGTTCCTGTACTTGCTTTACGAGGACCGAGGCGGACGCTGCCTGGACCTCTGCGACTCCCTTTCACGGCGTCCCTGCAGGCCTCCGAGGTCCCACCCACTGTCCATCTCCCCTAGTCCCAGAAAACTCACCATCAACCACTACCAAACCAGTGAGTCAAGATGACACGGCACAGTGGGACCTTTTCTTTCTTTCTTTCTTCCTTTTCTTTTTAGATTTATTTATTATTTGAGAGTGAACGATCTAGCATGTGAGCGGGAGGAGGGGCAGCAGGAGAGGGGAAGCCGACTCCTGGCTTCCCTGATCCCACGACCCTGAGACCATGACCTGAGCTCACACCAAGAGTGTCAGCTCAGCCCATGGAGTCCCCCAGGCGCCCCAGGATTTTTTTCTTCTTAAAAAAGAAGCATCTGGGTGGCTCCTTCAGTGAAGCATCTGCCTTCGGCTCAGGTCATGGCCTCATGGTCCTAGCATTGAGTCCCGAGCCGGGCAAAATAAAAAGACCCACTTCACACGACTCAAGACATTTTAGAATCTTTGGAATGAGAGTGATACTCAGACGTCCCTGGCCCTTTGGGAAGGTGCTGTCGGGGACGGGCTGCTGTTTGCCCTGGAGCCTCTGCCCCCAGGATGACAGTGGGCTTGCTGTGTGGCCTGAGGTCAAGGCCCAGAGCACCCCTTGCCTGCCAGGCGATGGAATGTCAGCAGTCCCCATGGTCTCAGCACGCCTGGCAGTCCTTGCTAGCTGCCCCCACCACGCACATGCACGCAGCCCATCCTTGGTACACGCAGGAGCAAGGGGTATTTAGCACTTGTTACAGTTTGACAAAGTAGTTTTATGCTGTTGAATCTAATAATTAAAAAGTAGAGCTTATGTACTATATAATCTTTTTAAATTTTATTTTCCTTTAGTGCTTTATTGTTATTGTGTTTTAGGAAAGGACCAATCAGTGATGGATTAGAAATAGAAGAGCCAAGGAACCTGCTCCTGAGTGCTGAATCTCCAGGAGCCGGGGCCTGCGGCAGGAGCGGAGTGTGGGACAGGAGGGGTGTTGGCCCTCAGAGGCTGGGGGACTCCAGCACTTGCTCAGCTCCTTGGCTGCCTCGTTTTCTCATCTGCAAAGTGGGAGAGCGCTTCGTGAGCCTGTTTTAAAGGACCCAGCCCTTGTAGGTGAGCAAACGATGTTTCCTATGTCTCCTTCCTCTGCGACCCTAGGCTTACCACCCTGTGGCTCTGCTGCAGGGTGAGAGTAGGCTGGGCCCTGGGTGGGTCACCTGGGGTGCTTCAGAACATACGCGTGGCCAGACGGCTGCTCACTGGCCGAGGGTGTGCTCCATGGTGGTGACAGCAATGCCGGAGATGGGGAGCTGAGGCGGGTGTTGCAGAAGGACAGCTCAAGCGCCTCACCAGGGCCTGCTTCCCACCTTCTCCCCGCTGCAGCTTTCTGGATGCTGCCGCCGCCGTCGCCTTCGGAGGCGGCCCTGAGCCAGCTGCTGGCCCGCAAGGAGGAGGAGTGGAGGGCGCTGCAGGCCCACCGCTGCCAGCTGCAGGAGGCCGCTCTGCAGGCCGCGCACAGCCAGCTGCAGGAGGCGCAGGGGGCGCTGCGGTGCCTGCAGGAGGACTTCGCGTACAACCTGCAGGTGCTGGAGGAGCGGGACCTCGAGCTGGAGCGCTACGATGCCGCGTTCGCCGAGGCCCGTGGGCGGGAGGAGGCGCGGCAGGCGGAGCTGAGTGAGCTGAGGGTGCAGGTGGCCCGGCTGAGGCAGGCGCTCGCCGGTGAGGCCCAGCGGCGGGAGGACCTGCAGCAGCAGCTCCAGCTGAAGCTGCAGGAGCACCGGCTGGAGCTGGAGCGCATCCACAGGTGAGGTGCCGCGCCCGCAGCGCAGTCAGCACGGCGGGACGTTGCTTTCCATGCCAGGCACTCTGCGAATTATGAGTCCGCATCATTTCACCAAGACTTGTGAGCCGTGATTGTTTAAATGATGCAAAATAGCTAGTAATTCCCAAGCGCGGGGAGCTCATGTGAGGCAGGTTGACCGTGAACCCAAAGCCCCGGAAGCCGCTCTCATGGCACACGCACCTCTCTCCCCCTTGAGAGAGAGAACACGGGCTTCATTTTAAAAACTTTGCTGTCCTGAGACACCTGGGTGGCTCAGCGGTGGAGCGCCTGCCTTTGGCTCAGGGCCTGATCCTGGGGTCCTGGGATCGAGTCCCATGTTGGGCTCCCCACAGGGAGCCTGCTTTTCCCTCTGCCTGTGTCTCTGCCTCTCTCTGTGTCTCTCAGGAATAAATAAATAAAATCTAAAAAAAAAAAATCTTTGCTGTCCTTCCCCTGTCAGGGTGTATGTTCGTGATGTCACCTTTACTGTCAGGGTGCATCCCTCTGGTGCGTGTGTGTGCACACAGACGTCAGCGGCAGGCAGCATCCTGCAGGTTCTGTTTGCACTTAAAGTGGGGCCCTGAAGAGTGTGTCATGTTGTCAGTTTGTACTGAGAAGTGCTCGTGGGACAACCCAACAGTAACAGTGTTCTGTACGAAAGGTAGGGGAGGTGAGGAGGGAAAGCTGCCCGAGGGCTCTGCTGTGTTCATGGCTGCGGAGGCTTGTGGCAGCTTCCCAGCAACTGGGCAGCTTTTCCCTGGGCCTCCCATCGAGTGCACCATGCCTTTTTTTTTCTTTTTCTTAAAATATTTTATTTATTCATGAGACACAGAGAGAGGGAGGCAGAGGCACAGGCAGAGGAAGAAGCAGGCTCCCTGCGGGGAGCCCGATGTGGGACTCGATCCCAGGACCCTGGGATAACGCCCTGAGCTGAAAGCAGATGCTCCACCGCTGAGCCACCCGCGTGCCCCGCAGCCACATCCCTTTATGAGGCTACCTGGCCTTGTTCTATGCTTGCCGGATGCGTTAGCGCTGTGCTTCTCTGCAGCAGGAGACTCAGTGGCAGGCCAGGTGTCAGGTGGGGAGGACTATGTCAATGGGTGTGGGACCATCGGGACCCCCCGGCCTCCTGCCCACCCACTGGCTGGCATCTCCAGTAATAAGGTGTTGGCATAGCTCCCAGGGGCCCGGTGCCGCCCTCCTCAGGGATGCCTGAAAGCTCCACCACGGTCAGTGTCCCCTGGAGCAAGGAAGGCTGCATGGCCTCCGGCGGGGTGACATCCTGACTCTCCCCGGACTCCGTGATGCTCCTGGAGGATCAGCAGCAGCTGCTCTTCACACTGGGACACGTGGGGCCAGTGCGCCCTCCGTGGAAATACTGATTTTATTTCCCACAGCTGTTTTTGAGAGATTTTAAAGTATCGGTGAAGTGTTCCACATCATCCTGTAAAGTGTCTCCTTACCTCATTTCCCCCTCCTTTTTTTTTTTTTTTTTTTTTGCTAAATTTGAGATATTTTCAGCCGTTTCTTTAAGTACGTGTCCTCTGCTCCCGGGCTGGGGCTCCGTGGCTGGGCATTCGGCCCTGGTGACTGTCCCACAGCTCCGGGGGGCTCCGCTCATGCTCTTGTATTTCTCTCTGTCGTGTGATGGAGCTGTCTCCGTGGCTCTGGTGGTCAAGCTCATGGATTCTTTCTCTGTCCTGTTGTCAGGGTCATCCGGCTGTTGAGCCCACCCCACGGAGTCTTGTTTGGTTGTCATATTTCCTAGTCCTCAATTTCTGTTTGATTCTTTGTTTTTCTTTGCCGAGAGTTTCTAATTTTTTATTTAGGAAAGCTCTGAATGGCTTGCTGAAGCGTTTTGGATAACGGCTGCCTTAAAAACCCTCGTAGGGAATCTCCACGTCTGTGTCCTGTCGCTATAGGTGTGTGCTGATTGCCTTTTCCTGTTCGGGGTGTAACTTCCCAACCCAGGGCTTCCGCTTGTGTCCTGGACACTTTGGGAGTCACGTGGTGTGACTGTGGTGCCACTTGAGGCTCCCGCTGAAGCCACCGTCGGGAGGGCCCTGCAAATGGGTCCCCTCGGGGAGCATTCAGTGTGAATTTTCTTAATACTGTGATGTTCACACAGTGACAAGAACAGCGAGATGGATCAGCAGCGGGAACAGTACGAAAACCTGAAGTGGCAGCTGCAGAGGAAGCTGGAGGAGCTCGAGGGCGAACTTGCTCTGCAGAGGCAGGTAAGCGCGCGGGTCTGGCCTCTGCTCGGTGTCTGCGCCGCTCGCCCGTGCTCACGCCGTGCCGGTGAGGAGAAGACGGCCTTCTGTGGACTGTGTGTACCGTGGGGTCAAAGTTAAATGAGTGGAGCAGGTTCCATCCTGGGGTGGCCTGGACGGGGCAGAGGGCGTCCGCACCTCGTCTGCCGTGCTCTCGCTCCTCAGAAAACGGTCAATGTTTTCTTCTTCATTTCTTTTAGAAAAAAGTATCACAAAGTCAAAATTTGTGTTGCTTACTGTAGGAAAGAGCTGGGAACTCAAATTGTGAAAACTGTATTTCTGTCAAGAAAACCATAGGTCAAAAAAAAAAAAAAGAAAAAAGAAAACCATAGGTCGGGGATCCCTGGGTGGCGCAGCGGTTTAGCGCCTGCCTTTGGCCCAGGGCGCGATCCTGGGGTCCCGGGATCGAGTCCTGCGTCGGGCTCCCGGCATGGAGCCTGCTTCTCCCTCTGTATCTCTGCCTCTCTCTCTGTCTCTCTCTCTCTCTATATATATATATATCATAAATAAATAAAAATAAATTAAAAAAAAAGAAATTTGTTTAAAAAAAAAACCTTGGTCATCCTATGTTTTTTGTTTTTTGTTTTTTTTTTAAGATTTTATTTATTTGAGAGAGAGAGCGAGCAAGCGAAAGAGCACGAGCAGGGGGAGGGCCGGGGGCAAAGCTGACACCCCGATGAGCAGGGAGCCTGACACGGGCTCAACCCCAGGACCCTGGGATCATGACCTGAGCTGAAGGCAGACACTTCACCCACTGAGCCCCCAGGAGTCCCGAGATCATCCTGTTTCAGGATAGATGTGTCAGCCGACAGGTGGCACTTAAACCTGTCACCAAATTTCCCCTCATGATGCTGATACTCAGCTGCGCTCCTGACAGAATGAGGTGTGCTGGGGTTTGGGTGAGGACACTGTTCACACTTGTGGCCCGAGTCCGTGTCCCCGGAGACCCGTGAGCGCGGGTGCTGGGGGGTCCTTCGACCGTGGGCTGAGCTGGGTCATCGGAGCCATAGCAGCCTTTGTGGGGTCTGCCTCCGTGAAGCTCCTTGCACATGTGTGACCTCATCTCACAGCAGAGACGCAGTGTTCACATGAATTTCACAGATGGAACTTAAAGTCACCTGCCTCCGATCCCCTTAATAAATGGCAGAGACAGAATTTGAGTCCAGTGTGTAAACTCTTAGCCACTGTCACCCTGCCCTGGGATTGCGGTGGTCGGCAGCAAGAACTCCCGTCCCCCTCAAGGTCCTTCCGGCTCGACTAAGTCAGATCAGCATGAGACAGAGGCACAGGCGAAAACCACATTCAACAGGTGTATACTTGGGGGTGCTGCACCGACACGGAAGTTGCAGTCAGGCACAGTGAGGTCTGAGCCGTGGAGAAGGGGATGGGCGTCTGGGACTTCAGGTGAGAGCGCGCTCCTCCCGCGGTGAGAAGAGCTGATGTTTGCCCTGCCAGGGGCGCCCATGTGACTCCTGATCTCAGGGTCATGAGCTGGAACCCAACATTGGACGCAGACGTTATTTAAAGAAATGTGCATGTGTATTGAAGATGTCTGGGAAAAAAGATGTTTGCCCTTCCACACAGTTCGGTCACTCAGATAAACTTGATCTCTGCTAATGACCCTTATTCTGGGAAAGACGCCCAATTTAGCTGCTTCTGTGTGGTTGAGAGAGGAACAGAAGTTTCTCTTGAGGCTGCAGGGTCTCAAGTGCCTCCAGCTCAAAACACTCCACATACCGAAGTGTGCGTTCGGGGATGTCTGAGCCCCTTCACACTGTCCTCATCCTCGTTCTAGACGGCTGCTCACGCTAGCCGAGAAGGAGCCGGATCTGAAGTCCGCTTGAGCCGTGTCTTCTCGCTGCCCGTTCTCACAGCCGTTGGCTCAGGCTCGTTCCCTGCGTCTTGGTGCGTGCAGCGCGCTGGCCGTGCCGGCTCCGTCCAGGCGCTGGGGCAGCAGGGGGTGGACCCATGCTGCTGGTGGGCTGGCCCGACCGCTGGCCCGTGGTCCCGAGGCACCGTGTCGGCCCCCGAGACACGGCAGGGTGTCCTGTGGCCACGGAGGCGGCGGCCAAGGCCCTGCTCGCAGCCAGGCTTACTGCCTCAGCGCGTGGCGCCCTTTCCCTCCCCTCCGGAAGCTTCACACTCATTCTCCGTGATGCCGGCGTGGCTTGGGGCGCCCGTACAGCTCCTCAGACCTCCTGCAGGGACCTCAGAGCTTCGTCCGTCATGGTCATGGGCGGGTTTGGCTTCTGGAAACAGCTCAAGGCCTGAGCGGCAGGGTGGAGGCAACTGTTGTGACTCACCTGGGAGTCATGAGGTTTCCTCAGCAGCAGGTCGCTCCCGCAGGCAGGCTGTCCTGACGCTCGGGGGCAGCGGTGACCCGGAGACCTGCGGGGCTTCCCGGCCTGTCCCCACTCAGCCGCTGCTGTGACTCAGGCTGGTTCCAGCTTTGAGCTCCTGTGTCAGCCGGCCACAGGGGACGCTGGTTTCCAGAGCAGCCCTCGCTCTGGAAGGAAGGAAGCTTGATGTTGAAACTCCCCAGCATTGTCGTCCCCCCGAGGCGGCTGCTGGGACCGTGGGCGGCATCTGTCCAGCGTGGTTCTCAGGATGTGGCGTACGTGGGCTCAGCCCCGCTCTGCTGCCCACAGCTTGCTGTTTCGGTGGTTGGACTGGCTCTTAGGTGATCCCCTTCGGGCGGGTTTCCTGCCTCTTGTTCTGAAGGTCTTTGTGTCCGTTATTGACCTGTCAGAGGTAGAATGGATTCAATAGTGGTAATGATTTTTCTCTTGAAAAATGAGGTCTGAGATGATGGGAACTGAGTTGGTCTGTTTGACTCCTGCTGTACCTGCAAGTAGTTGGCTCTGGGTCAAGGGAAGCCGCCTTCTGTGTTGGCGAGCGTCGCGGGAGTAGAAGAGGAACGATTGATTGATGTAGTCATTCGTTTAACAAATACCGTTGGCACGTGAGTCACGTGCTCGGCGTCCCCCCACTCCTGGAGTTAGGACGTGAGCACCTGGACCTGCCTGCTCTGGGAGCGAGCTGGCCCTCGTGGGTCGGAGTGGACCCCCTAACAGTGCAGCCTCTAGTGGGATATCCCAAGGGTGTCACCTGCACGACCAGTAAGGCACAGTGGTCAGGAAGAGGACCCATGAGCTGAAGCCTGTGGGTGGTGAGGGATGTGGAGGGAGGGGTGCTACCTGCATGTGTAGGGGGCCCGGGGCAGGCGTCCCAGGTCAGTGGTGTGGAGGTGTAGGTGGCCACGTCGGGCTCACGGGCAGCAGCCCGGGTATAGCAGCAGTGCTGTCAGGCCGCGTGGGAGGGGGCTCCTGGGCTTCCAGGCACACGTGTTGGGTGAGAGGGGACTTTGCACATTGGAGGTCAGGTGGGGGTCACAGGGTACAGAGCTGGGAGCCCCAAGGGAGTGTAGACAGAGGAGCCTTGGGCAGAGCCTTCAACGGGAGGGTGGGAGGCGAGGGCCAGTCAGAGGACCAGAGGAGGATGGGCGCCCTGGAGCCGGAGAGCAGGAGGGTGGAGGTGGGCGTGAGTGCGAGTCGGGCTGAAGCGCTCCTGGTTCCTGGGCCTCCCTCTCAGGCCAGCGCTGCCCTGCTGGCCCTGTGCATCCGCAAGATGCCCCGCACCCGGGGCCCGCAGAGCTTTGAGCAGAAGCCAAACGCTTCGCAGTTTTGTGATAGAAAAGAATCCCACTGATTCTCCTATTCTGGACCCAATAAGGGGTATTCCTGTGACCACTTATGCTTCGTTTTGCTTTTCAAAGGATGAAAAAAGTAAAACGTAAGCTCTTTTTTTCTTTTTTTTTAAAGATTTATTTATAAAAAAAATAAAAAATAAAAATAAAATAAAGATTTATTTATTTATTCATGAGAGACACACAGAGAGAGAGAGAGAGAGAGGCAGAGACCCAGGCAGAGTAAGAAGCAGGCTCCATGCGGGGAGCCCGACGTGGGACTCGATCCCAGGTCCCCAGGATCACACCCCGGGCTGAAGGCAGGCGCTCACCTGCTGAGCCACCCGGTACCCAAACATATGCTTTCGGCCGTACTTCTGTGAGTGTCTGAGGCCCCCGCTCGACCTTCAGAGACGCGGGGATCCAGCTGCGTGTATCCCGGGAGATGCATGGCTCCCACCTGCCTCCCTGGGAGAGGCCGGATGTGGCCACATTGTCGCCGTCAGTCAGGCTGCGTTCAGCCTCCCCTCTGAGCTTCCCGGGTAGCAGAGTCTGCGGAGCCCCGTCGCCTCATCAGCCACGCGCCGGCTCTGCCGTGCTGTCCGCACGCTGTGCTGAGGGGCCTGCCCGCCGGCTCCTTTGCGGGGACAGCCTTCACGTGCTGCAGGTCACCTGTCCCCTGCTCTAGGCGTTGGGGCTGGGGCGGGTCACCGTGACACCGTGGGGCGGGACAGACCAAGTCAGAGCCTGACTCCTGTTTCCCCTGAGGCCTCTCTGCCCCAACTCCTGTCAGTTCCTCACACGTGAGCCCATCTGAGGAGCCAGCACGCGCGCGCCTCAGTCCACGCGGCAGGTGGGCTGTGCGGGCCCATCGCTTCTCACGGGGAGCGGGACACTAGGGCCCGGCCGCGGTGAGGGCCGGGTGTGGCGGGCGGGACAGGGGCTCGGGGGCGTGCTGGGGCCGGGCCTGGCCTGGCGTCAGGTGGAGAGCTTGCGTGCACACAGTGCCCAGCAGGCAGGGGCTCCCTAAGCAGCACTACTCGCCCCCGGGCAGAAGGGCGTGCCGGCGCGGGCTGTGGGGCCTGCCGCACAGAGCGACGTGGGGGCCCGCCCGCCACATGCGCCGTCAGCTCCCAGGTGCCCGCGGTCTGCACCATGACCCCTTCGGACACTCGCACACGCGTAACTGCCAGGACAGAAGCCGGTGTCACGTGAAGTCCCAGCAGCTGTGACGGGCGACGCCTGTCATTGCGAGAGTCCCACGACATGCTGTGGCGGTGCCTATTCCTTCTCTGGCTGCTGCGTGCCCCGGTGGCTGTGGCAGTCGCCTTGCCACTCACCGGGGCAGGGCCGTTTCAGGCTTCTGGGTCGTTTCGGTTCCAGGCCATTACAGGTGACGTTGCCGAGAGCCTTCTCGGCAGGCCTCCGTGTATTTGGGTAAATCACTTGGGAGCAGAGTTTCTGGCTTGTGCACTAGGGCACATTTAACTTTGTGGGACGCCGTCAGACTGTTTTCCAAGACACTTGTACTGTTACGTTCCTGGCCGCGCCGCAGGTTCTCGCGGCTCCACGTCCTTGTCAGGCCGAGCATCACTGTCTCTCCCATTTCAGCCGTTCTCCGGGGCGCGTCGTGCTGTCTCCTTGTGCTTTTACTTTCCTAGCCCGACGGTCAGCGTGGAAGCATCCTTTCAGGTGTTCCTCGGCCAGCGATACACCTTTATTGTGAAGTGTCTGTTTACCTTTGCTGCTCCTCTTAGAAGGTGGATTATTTGTCTTCTTGTCGTTGATACGTGAGAGTTCCTTAGGTATCCCAGAAACAAGGCCTCGGGTACGTGAGCTACAAGCATCCTCTCCATCTTGGGCTCGGCCTTTTCCTTCCCCAATAGCAGCAGGTGATTGAACTTTGGTGACGTTCTGGTGAGCTTTTTATTGCCTCATTCCTGAATAGGTGCATCCAACTGAGGCAGGATGGTGGGACGTTGAGACTTGCCAGCAGCATGGGAAGGAAGCCAAGAGTAGCAGGGAAAGTGGCCCTGAGAGAAGAAATGGTTCCTGGGCCAGTGACCCTGAAGGCCCCACTGCGGGGTGAGGCTGCCGGGCGGTCGGCAGACGTGCCCATGCCAGCATCTGGTTGGCCCTGCCGGTCTAGCTGCAGACGAGCCGGCGATGCTGTGACCCCCTGCCCTCTCCACATGTGAGAACTTGAGCCTGCCTGGAGTGGGGTGGGGGCAGGGCCAGCCTCACCTCATGTCATGTCTTAGTTTCCGGGCTCTTGGGGTCTCCCTGTGATTAGCGCCACCAGAGATAACCCAGGAACCGAGTGCTAGGAGGAGGGACCATTCACAAAACAAGAAAGAATTGGGACTGTTAACAATATATTTAAAGAGATAAATTCAGATTGAAGAGAAAAAAGAAAATCTGGGGAGAAGTTTAAGAGACATGTAGGATCAGCTGAGATGTTCGATGTAGCCATCACTTCCAGAGACAGGGTGGAAAACAAGAAGGGGCAGACTGGCAGGGAACGAGCACGGTCACTTCCTGGGGTGGGGATTTCGAACAAACGGCCTGCAAGGCCCGAGCAAGGAGCCGAAGTGTTTCAGAGGCACTTGGAAAACCTAGAGAGTGGAGAACGGACACGGCGGCGCCGCTGCTCAGCGGTGTGGGCGCAGGGCCCTCGCGTCCGCACACACAGGTGGAGGGGCCTGCCCATCTGGGCTCAGCGGGGTCTCCCGGAAGTTACTGGAGCACGCTCTAGCCTGGCCAGGGCCAGGGGCTCGGCTTTAGCCACCTCCATTCCCTTCTGAGTTCAGGATGGGGGAGCCAGGAGATGGGAGCTGGACTGGCTGCCGGGAGAATGGGGGCCCAAGCTGAGCAGGCGTCCCGACGTCCCCAAGATCGGTGGCCCCAGCACAGGGCCGAGCTGGTGGCCTCACATCCCAGAGTGCTCCGCAGGAGCCAGCGGGTCCAGGCCAGCCAGAGCTTCCAACCCCAGGGGGAGGCCGTGGGGGGTGTGGCAGGCAGCAGAGGCTCTCCCCAGAGGAGGGGGCGCGGGAGCCCCGGGACACGCGGGGAGTGTGAGGAGCAGCCGGGGAGACAGTTGAGCAGTAGCCCCGGAGAAGCCAGGCCGGAGTGTGGAGGCTGAGGCCTCCGGGAGCCATGGCCCAGGACAGGGGTCCCACTGCCCAGGTGGACGCCGTGGAGGAGCTTGGGGGACCGAGGTGGAGGGGCTGGGGGTGAGCCGCTCCAGGAGAAACAGCAGGCTGTTGGTTGGTGAGCTTTTATCGTCACAATAACCTATGGAATTTCTGGAGTCAGCCTGGGGGGTGAAGCTCAGAAGACTGCCTGCTTGCAGAGCCGGGGCCCAGAGCCGTGGGATGGGGCTGGCCTCCAGGGCCCGTCCCCGCAAGGACACAGGCAGGGCGCCGTGGCATGTGCATGGTGTGGGGAGACCCAGCCCAAACTGTTGAAAGCTGTTGCGGTGCTGCCCCCTCACCGCGGCCTCCGTCCCAAGCCCCCAGTAGTGCACAGGCCCCGTGGGCGCCCGCAGGACCCAGTGGCACCACCGGCAAGGACACAGATCGCGTCTGTGGGGGCACCCGGACGCCGCGAGAGCCCCCCAGGTTTACGTAGACAGCATAGACCACGTCCCCAGGGTGAGTGTGGCGCCTCCGCCACCAAGGACCTGTGTGCCCCGCTGGCTTCCGGCCCGCCCGCCCGGCGGTGGCAGCGTCCGCCTCCTCTCACCGAGAGCCCTCTTGTTTCAGGAGCTGCAGCTGGAATTCGAGTCTGAAATGCAGAAGAGGGAGCACGGGTTCCGCCTGCAGGCTGACGGCATGAGCAACGCGGTGCTGACTCAGGAGCTCAAGGTGGGTGGGGGCTACTCCCTTCCCTGCGGACATGTCCTGGGGGGAGGGCCGGGTTCACGCAGAGGCCTCCCTTGTGGCACCAGGGTCAGGGGTGACATGCCTGAGGAGCGCCTGCCACCGTGACCACTACGTGGCTCCTCGCACGAGTGACGGAGGAGGGCTGGTGTCCCCGCTGTGCTTGACCCAGCCTTGGGGAAGGGCCCCCACCCGGGATAACCTCCACCCAGCCCTGGCCAAGGCCTGTGTCCTCTGTGAGCACTTGGAACGGCCTCTGGGGAGGTGCTGCTCGACCGCCATTTCCAGCAGAAGAGGCCAGGCCAGGTGGTCAGGGCCATGTGCGGCTGTGCGCCAGCCACGGTGCTCGCCACCCCTCATGGCTTCTCTAGTGCACTAGCCCCATGCTGCCAGGGCACATGCGAAGGGCGCTCATGCCTGACCTTTAGCCTGGAGATGGGTGGCGAGGGTGGGGGTGGCCTTGAGGGAGCCCGAGGTTGAGCAGGGGAGGAGGAAGCAGGGGCGGACACCTGGCCGGGGCCCTGCTGCCCCAGTGGCTTGCACCTGCACGGGCGTCCAGCAGATGTCAGTAGGGAGTGCCGCGCTCACAGTCGGGGTGGGGGGCCCTCCCGCAGGCCGCCAGCCTTCCTGCAGCGCCACAGTCCAAGGGCAGCACACGGCCAGCCCGAGGCCCCAAGATCCCGGGCCATTGTCGTGGTCAGCGTGCTGGGTGGGCAGCTCGCAGCCCAACCTCACCTCTGCAGGGCACCGCTTGTCGTGGAGCGCCAGCCTGTGTCCTGCCAGGCCCCCGCCTGGCCCCTCTGCACAGGCACCCCTGACCACACTCCCCCTGCCAGCCAGGGGCCAGGCCCAGGCTGCCCCACGGCGACCCTCAGGAGGCCACTCGAGGACTTCTGAGAGCCGAGGGGAGAGGGCAGCTGGGTCGTGCAGGGCCGTGCCCTGAGCTCACAGCCGGGTGGGCACTGCTGTGAGGGTGGGGCTGGGGACACGCAGGGCATGGGCGCTGGTCCACCCCCTTCTGCGTGCCAGGCGGCTACAAACCCCCAAGAGCCTTCTCCCTGGAGGGCTCCACGCAGACGTCAGGGCCGCAGTTCACATTCGAGGAGACTGAGGCCGTGGTCTTACACGCCCCACCTGCTTGTGCGATTCCAGTACCTGAGCAGTAGTCACAGAGCAGCCGGGACCGTGTGTTGCCGCGATAGGCTCATGCACGCGGCCCCGTCGTGGGTGCAGCCGGGGAGCCGTGGTGGTCAGGTGGGGACTTGAGGACGCCCTCACGGTGTGCTGCTCTCGAGTTGTTTTCTTCTCTCCGTTCAGCCCCAGTGCTGTCCTCATTTTGAGTTCTTTATCTCTGGAAGGTGAAACTGCTGAACAAGGAGCTCGGGGCCCTGAAGGAAGCTGCCGCCCAGGCCGCAGAGTCGCTGCGGGGTGCTGAGGCCGCCAATGCGGGGCTGGAGGAGCAGCTGCAGCACAGCCACCAGGAGCTCAGGGACCTGGCCGCCTCCAAGGACGCCCGGTGCGCAGCCACACTGCCGCCTCGGGGCTGGGGGCTTCCGCCTGGCCCGGCTTGCTCCAGGCCGGCTGGCTGTGGGCCCGTCTGCTTTTTCTGCTAATGTTTCCTCCTTTTCAGGATAAAGGACTTGGAGGGCAAACTTAACTCTGTGCAGCTCTCCAGGAAGAAGGAAGAAGAGGTCTTCAGGAGGAAGTGAGTGTTCCCGGCTCGTGGCCTCGCGGCCCCGGGGTGAGGTCCAGGCAGAGATGCCCCCCGACCTGCGGCCATCCGGCCTTTCAACTCACGGCTTTGGGTCTCCTTCCATGATCTGTTCAGGATTCTCAGTGGTAGTGAGGCTTTTTAGTGTGTTAAAACTTTTTCAAAAAATACATATACATTCTTAAGGTTTTAAGTCACCTGTACACCCAGTGTGGGGCTTGAACTCACAACCCCAAGATCAAGAGTCATGTGCTCCACCGACTAAGCCAGCCAGGTACCCCAGTGTCTTAAAGCTTTTGAGCTTAAAAGTCTGGTTAACCAGGGGCTCCTGGGTGACTCAGTTGGTGAAGTGTCTGACTCTTGATTTCCACTCAGGTCATGATCTTGGGGTCATGGGGTTGACCCCGTATCTGGCTGGCCCTGGAAAAGCAATGTTCCTCTTCATGTCCTCTTCTAGAGCCTTCTTTTTTTTTAGTTTATTTAAGTGATGTTTCCGTCCTGTGGGGCTCAAACTCACAACCCCGAAGTCAAGAGCCACACACTCCCCTGACAGCCATCCAGGTGCCCTAAAAGTGTTTTTATTTGTAAACTGAAATCGTTGAAAATGAATATGATTTTTTAGCATATTATAAATATTGGCATTAAGAAGTAAAACTGTCAGGGGCACCTGGCTGGCTCAGTCAGTAGAACACATGACTCTTGGTCTTGGGGTTATGAGTTCAAGCCCCACACTGAGTGTAGAGATTACCTAAATTTTTTTAAGAAAAAAAGAAAAAAAAGAAGTAAAACCATTCAGTCCCCCCCCTTTTTTTTAAATATAAGATTTATTTATTGAGTGCCTGGGTGATTCAGATGGTTAAATGTCTGCCTTTAGCTGCAGTCATAAATAAAAAAGAATTATTTATTTGAGACAGAGAAAGAGAGCACAAGTAGGAGCGAGAGGTAGAGGGAGAAGGAGAAGCAGACTCCCCTGAGCAGGGAGCTTGATGGATGTGGGCTCGATCCCAGGACCCTGAGATCATGACCTGAGCCAAATATCAAGAGTCTGACCGGGATGGCTAATGAAATGAGTAGTTATTTCTGACTTGCATTGCCACCTGGTGCCCTGCAGTCACTCTAAACACCCCTTGCCATTGACTTAAAAGCATAGGAACCAGCCCTTCCTGAGCTGCCAGAAATATCACATCTTCCCTTTTTCTCCTGCCTACCCTCCGATTTCTATCTGACTTTCTCAAGGACTTATATTTGAATATAACATATTTTTAAAGATTTTATTTATCCATTTGAGAGGGAGGGAGAGAGAGAGAGAGAGAGAGCACAAGTAGGGATGAGGGCCAGAGGAAGAGGGAGAAACAGACCCTGCACTGAACAGGGAGCCCGACATGGGGCTCGACCCCAGGACCCCGGGATCATGACCTGAGCTGAAGGCAGTTACTTCCCCGACTGAGCCACTCAGGTGCTCCTATAATGTGTTTTTTTTTTTTTTTTTTTTGCTTCATAAATTTGGAATCAGTCTCCTCTAACAACGATACATATATTTATATGAACTAAAAACAATGAAATTTGCTGGGGTCACAAAGCTGTACATGTTCTAAAACGTTTCTAAACGAAGGAATTCTGATAATTATTTGTATACTTTACAAAACGACATAATATATTGTAAAATTCAATAACTAAATAAACTCAGTCCCTTTAGGAATGCCCCCTGACTGAGGTGAGCGGCTGCGTGGGGGTGGCCACCGGCTTCTCCGGCAGCATCTCCAGACTTTGAACTCCTTCCAGTTATGACCAGGGCCACCTGCTGGTCTCACCTCCAGGATGTCTTTGTGTCCCGTGTCTGCTGGTGACGCAGCAGCTTCTCCAGCTCTGGGGGTCGGAGGGCTGCAGTGCCTGGCTCGTCACAGGGTCTGCACACGGTCAGCAGGGTGGTTCATGTTCTCAGGTTCCAGAAGCGAGGATAAGATGCTTTTCTAAGACCTAATCCGTGACTGTTACACGCTGGGTGCCCTTGTACTTAGTGACAGCTTGGGAAGCCCCTCATCCTGAGACGCTGGGAAAACTGGGGAATTGTGACGCGGAGAGCATGTTCATCAGCATGATGTGTATACAGCAAGATGCTTTACCATTTCTCCCTAAAACCTCAGGCTTGCAGATTTAGTTTCCATTTAGGGAACGTGTCCACAAGACCACCAAAGCCGCATCCTTCCTGAAACCACTAGCTTGGTCAGGTTGCTTGCTCTGCGAGAAAGTCTCACTTTGTTTTGTTTTTGTTTTTTTAAAGATTTTTATTTATTTATCCATGAGAGACACTGGTAGAGGGAGAAGCAGGCTCCCTGCAGGGAGCCCGATGTGGGACTCAATCTCGGGACCACGCCCTGGGCTGAAGGCAGATGCTCACCTGCTGAGCCACCTGGGCTGCCCTCACTTTGTTTTTCACTCCTGGTAAATTTGTGTATATTTGGAGGAGTATCCTCAAGACGCTGAGAATTACAGAACTCGCCTCGTACAATGCACTAAAGCAGTCTCGGTTAGGACAATTTAGTGCTAATACGCTTGACACATTTTAAAACACATTAGAGCAAGTTCTCAGAGCATGTGCAGATGCTTCGCTCAGGTCACACTGGGTGACGCTGTGGTGTCACCAGTGGCAGAAATGGAGCCAAGGTGACAGCAGGCGGGCCTCCCACCCTGCAGTCTGGTGTTTGCCTTTCGAGAGTAACTAAACGACAATCATGCAATGCAGCTCAGAAATAACTCACGTCCCTCGTTGTCACGATCAGACTTTTCCTGGTTTGATGGAGGAGAAAGGCTTATGCTGCCAGACACTGGAAAGCACAGCAAGTAGCACATGGTTTTTTGTTTTGTGTGTGTGTGTGTGTGTTTTTTTTTTTTTTTTTTTGCTAATGGAAGGTAGTAAATATTGAACAGGTTGTAAGATAAATAAGATGAGGCTTAATTGCAATTAGAATGGAAAGTACTCTAATGTGTCTTGCTTGGATAAGGCTTCACCATCTCACTGAAAATGCTGATGGATCTAAAAGAAACCACGCGAGGCCTTCTGGAGAACTCCGTCGGTTCAGCGTCCCACGTGATTTCTGTTGAGGTCATGATCTCAGGGTTGTGAGTTCAAGCCCCACATCAGGCTGTGTTAGTGTGAAGCCTAAATAACATACTTTCTCTCCCTCCCTCTACCCCCCCACCCCGGTCTCTCTCAAAAAATAATAAATAAATGAAATTGTGTACAATTATGTATATATATATTTTAAAGATTTTATTTACTTATTCATGAGACACACAGAGAGAGGCAGAGATACAGGCAGAGGGAGAAGCAGGCTCCCTGTGGGGAGCCTGATGCGGGACTCGATCCCAGGACCCCAGGGTCACACCCTGAGCCAAAGTCAGATGCTCTACCGCTGAGCCACCCAGGTGTCCCAAATTTTATTTTTTAGTGTATTTAACTTTTTATTGAAACCAACTAGAGTAAAAGCATAAAAAGTCCTGAGCATTGCCCATCAGCTGTCCACACGACACCTGCCAGGTTGGTGCTCTGTCAAGATGATCATCTGTCCTGGCCATGGACATCTCATAGCCTTGGCATTTCCTGCAAAGACAGAAGCACGGCTGGCGTCCCACGGCCCCAAGTCACAGGGGAGCCCCAGGTTCCGGGGGATGCTGCTGGGCTGCAGAGGCAGCACATTGCCTGTGCCCTGCTCTTGGGGGCTGGTCGGAAAGCCGGCAGGGTGGCGGCAGGATGGCTCTACTAGAGCTCCTGTTGTGGATGTTGTCTTCTGGGGGGTGTTGAGCTCCGGAGTCATGCAAGGACCTGACATCTGAGCTGTTGAGCCAGTGTCTCCCTGAGGAGTGTGAGCAGATGGGTGTGCTGCGGCTGAGGTCAGAGGTGCGGGACCCGGGATGGGGGTGTGTACACTGCCCTGCCCCACCTGTTGCAGGCACGAGGAGCTCGACCACCTGGCCCGGGAGAGGGACGTGGCACTGGTGGCTGTGAAGGAGGCCCACGCGGAGCAGCTGCGGGCGCTGGAGGCCCGGGCCCTGGAGCTGCAGGCCCGCTGCGAGACCCTGGAGCTGCAGCTCCGCAGGGCAGAGTGGAGGCGGGCCGACGCCCTGAAGGAGAAGGATGCCGCCGTGGACCAGTGAGTGCGGGTGGGCATCTCGGCAGCCCTCTGGTCGTCTTCCCTAGTGCTTTGTCTCCTCTGTTATCCACAGGAGTGTGTGTGTGTGTGCGTATGTGTGAGTGTATGCGATTATTTGTGGGAAAATATACGTAGTGTATAACTTCCACATTAACCATGTAAAGCGCACAGTTTGCTGGCGTTAAGTACATTCGTGTTGTTGTGCAGCCACCAGACTGACTTCCCATCCCCCCCAACCTCCCAGAAGCCTGTCTGGGCTCGGTGTCTGACACGGCTGACCTCAGGTCGCTCTTGTGAGTGGAATCCTCCCGTGTCTGTCACCATAATGCCTTGCAGGCCCACCCATGTTGCCGGTGACAGGATGTCCTTCCTTTCTGCGGCTGAGTAGGGCTCTGAGGTGTGGATGGACCACGTTCTCTTTCCCCATTCATCTGTCCGTGGACACTTGGGTCGTGTCCACCTTTTGGCTGCTGTGGACATAAGTGTGCAAATATCTATTCAGGTGTCTCTAAAATTTCAGGGGGGATCTATCCAGAAGGGGAATTGGTGGATCCGATGGTTTGATCATTTGAGGAGCTGCCAGACTGGTTTGCAAGCAGATGCTCCATTAACTGCTTTCTTACTAAACCCAGTTTTCTTTCCAACGTGTAGACCAGGCTGCTGTGCATAGCGTCCAGGCCGACACACATGCATGTAGGACCACTGGAAATGGACTTGGAGTTGGACTCCAGGCTCCTGGCTGCCAGTGGGGAGGTGATCCTTGGAGAAGCTGTGTTTACTAAAAATGATTAAGATGGTCAACACGGTCATTGGCTCGTGTTCACCTTACTTAGCACTTACTGTATGTTTGGGACATGTGCCCGGCTCCAAGAGGGTGCTCTGCCAAATTATACTGCCGTCAGGGGGACGATGGCTCTTACTGTGCAGCACCAGGAAGTTAAAGCTTATTCAAGAAGATTTCCTTAGATTGAACAAACAGCCTTGTTTGATCTGTTCGATGCAAGCCACAGTAGTTAGAGAAGCAGAAGTGACAGTCTAACGGGCGTGTGTGTTCCCGTCATACCCTGAGCTCCGGGCTTCGCGTGGGCCCTTCTCTGGGCTGCTGTTGGGAATCTACGAAGTTCCTTGTGTAGCAGCCCCAGGCCGGCCTCCTTCCACCTGCGCTCACCATCACAGCCCATGTCTTCTCATACTAAGACACGCGCTGTGTGAAAGCCAGCAACAGGGCAGCCCGGGTGGCTCAGCGGTATAGCACCCCCTGCACCCCAGAGCGTGATCCTGGAGACCCGGGATCGAGTCCCATATCGGGCTCCCTGCATGGAGCCTGCTTCTCCCTCTGCCTGCGTCTCTGCCTCTCTCTCTCTCTGTGTCTCTCATGAATAAATAAAAATAAATAACATCTTTTTTTAAAAAAAGAAAAGAAAACCAGCAACAAAAACAGCCCAGATTTTGAGGTATTTCTTTGGGCATATTTGTGATGATTTACCTGAGAGCATCGGGTCGTGAACGCCACAGTAGAGAGGCCGTGGCCCCACGAGGTGTTGCGGGAACCCGACCGTGTCACATACCACAGATCACGACCAGCCACACAGGCCACTTCCAGTGCCCACAGTTAAGGCACAAAAAGACAGAAGGGAAATTAATCATGTTGCATGTCATTAACAGGTAATCCATATAAAAACTAAATGATATTTTGCCTAAAAGAATTACTACAGGAGGTATTTTACTACGGGAGGTATTTTACATTTTCGGGGTGCTAAATTTTGAAGCTACCTCTCAATTCAGACCAGCCACATGCTCAGAAGCCGTGTGTGGCCCGCGGCCCCGTGGTCAGCAGCACACCCGATTCTCAGGGGGAGCACCCTGCTCTCCAGAGCTCTGACCGTACTGGGCTGGGTTGGTCCGAGCAAATTCGAGCAGGAGCTAGAGTGTACTTGGGAGCACAAGCAGAGCCCTGCGGGAGGCAGATGGCTTGGTCGGTGTCTTTGGAAACTGAGAAGACCTACAAATGCAGCTCCTGAGTTCCAGCAGCTTCTCCCATTCTCTGGTGGGGGAGGGAGCTGCCACACTTGGGGTTCATAGGAGCAGAGTTGGGGAGTGCAGCAGGAAGTCCAAGCAGAAGTGCCCTGATGCTATCTGAGGCCTGGGCAGGTGACCTCTAGGGCTGCAGCTGCTCTTTCCTATCTGGAAAGTCAGGAAAAGCCTCAGTGATGGGTTACCTCCACCCCGAGGTCCTCTGCCCCTTAGAATTGCTAACAAATGGGTGATGAATCCAGAACGGGGTCCGGGTGTTTGTGTCCAGCCAACTTCTTCGTGACGTGTGGTTGGGAACGCAGCCTGAGGAGAGCCCTCACCCCCCATCGTGTCAGACACTTGGTGGTGCTGCGGTGCAGCCAGTGGAGGCCCAGACCTGTGGGGACGTGGCTCCAGGGTCACATGTGTCAGTCACATGTACCATGTCGGTCACATGTGCCACCCTGGCAACGGTCCCTGCCTGCACTTTGTCACCCTGGCCGCCCTGTGGTCCCGGAGCGGGCCCACACTCCTGTCACCTGCACAGTGTCGTACCTGGGTGTGCTCTGAGGTTCCCTACCCCGTGCAGCCCTCTGTGATTCAGAACAGGCCATGTTATTTTAGGTAAGGGTCAGGGTGAGTTTGCACGAATTGTACTAAAAATAATTTGTTGAAAGCATATGAAGAAAAATGGTCTTTTTCCTGTGGCTAAAAATAATGCTGGGAACTCTGTTTTGACAGACTCTCTCCTCTGAGAACGTCTGTGACCCCACATTTACGACGTGCTGCTTCCAGACAGGTCGGCAGCTGGGCCCGAAGGTCTCGATGCCTCCAGGTGGGGCTTGCTCCCCCCTGAGGTGGCAATCCGCACTGCTCCCTGGAATGACAGGGAAGCCAGCCTCCCGGGCTGCGGGCGGGGGGACCCAGCGCCCGTCGCACAGCTGGTGCTATGGCTTCCCCAGCCTGTGTCTCTAGGTGTCTTCTCTAGTTTCTCTCTGGTGACTCTACTGGGTGGTGGAAAGGGTTCTGTATGGCCTCATTTTACTGTTGAATTTGAAAAAGCTGTCGAACGTCCATGTGGGGGGCTGCACGAGGCGTGGCCACCCCAAGGCCTCCATGGCTCACCCATCCCCTGAACAGCCGGCGTCGGCGTGGCCTGTTGTAGGTCTTTAGTGGACACTGGGGTGGGTGGAATGGTTGGGTGGATATTTCTTCTTGGGTAAGACTGTTTCCCAATCTGGGCGAGGAGGTCTCTGCCTGATGTGGAGACGTGGGTGTGGAGGAGACCCTGGTGTCGACTTCCTTTGAGGGCTGCGCGTGTGTTGGGGGCGCCACGTAAAAGAAAGCTTGAGGGGGCCACACGCCCATATTCACACAGCTCCCCTTCTTTGTGCAGACTTCGGGAAGATGCATCGACTCTGAGGTCGGGCTGGGATGCCCAGGTTGCTCAGCTGTCCAAGGACATAATCTCCAGGGACCTTCAGATTCAGTCTCTGCAGGAGGAAGCAGGGGAGCTCAAGGCACATCTGGCCCGGTGCCAGCAGGACGTCGGAAGGTGACTTCCCCCACCTCCTCCCCACGGGGGTCTTCTCCCCGCACGCCTCCTGGGGGCCCCGGTGCCATGCTGGGCGCTCAGGGTACAAACAGGAACAGAACCAAGGCCCCAGCCTCACATCCTGTCGAGGGAAAAAGATGAGAAACAGGAAACAGAAAACAAACTTCTGTCGAGGGAAAAAGATGAGAAACAGGAAATAGAAAACAAACATCTGGTCGTGAGAAGGGAGAGCAAGGGTGAGGAGGAGCTCGCAGGGTGGGGTGATGGACGGGAGTCCGGAGAAGGCCTTTCCTGGGCGCCAGGCCGCGGTCTTGCTGCTTGGTCCCGTGTGCAGTCACCCCTCGTGTCGCCTGTCTGACTGCTGACACCTCATCAGACGGAGTGAGTGCTTGGGTAAAGAGCGTGTCCTCTCCGGGAATAGTTTAAATATAAGAAGATGCACTCACTTCACCTGTATGGTTGGTGAATCTTGACCCGCGTGTACCCCTCTCAGCCACCCCCGCAGCCGAGACTGAATCCTGTCCCGGGCCTGCCAGTGCCCCGCAGTTCCCCCGAGCCCCGAGCCACCCGGGTGCACATTGCGTCTGGCTCCTCTGCGTGCGTGTTGCAGGTTTCCTGTGTTTCTGTGTCAGTTTTGTCTTTGGGGGAGTTTGCCCATTTCCCGCCGTCATTGACGTTACTGGTACGAAGCTGGCGGTGGTGTTCGTGTCTCCCCAGGTGTGTGGACCTGTTCTCCGTCAGTCTGGCTGGAGATCTCTTGATTTTACCAATCTTTTTAAAGAAATCGCCTTTGGTTTCATTGACTTTTCACAGTTGTTTTCTGGAATTTTACTTTCACTGATACCTATTCTCATCTTCGTTATTTTCTTTCTTCTCTTCCTTTGGCCTTAATTTGATGTTCTTTTGACAGCTTCTAATGATGGGGTCCTCAATTATGATTTTTGGACCTTTCTTCTTTTCTAACAAACATAAGCATGTCATGCTGTGAATTTCCTTTTGAGCACTACTTTGCTATGTCCCACAGATTTTGATATTATTTCATTAAAAATACTTTCTAATTTTCCTTGTGATTTCTTCTGTGGTCCATGGGCTGTTTAGAAATGTGTTGCTAAGTTTCCCGTCATTTTGAGATTTCCAGAAATCTTTTTGTTACTGGTTTCTACTTTAATTCTGTGGACAGAGAACCTACTCTGGGACCCGAGTGCAGGGAGCGTGGGCATGTGGACACGTGATGGTCAGGGGACAGGCTGGCATTTCCTGGCGTTGAACAAAGTGTTGACCCTCCATGGACATTTTAAAAATAAACAACTCGGGGGCGCCTGGGTGGCTCAGTTGGTTGAGCGGCTGATTCTTGGTTTCAGCACAGGCCATGACCTCAGGGTCGTGAGATTGAGCCCCACATCGGGCTCTGGGTTCAGTCTCAGAGTCTGCTTGGGATTTTTTCTCCCTCTGCCCCTCCCCCAGCTCTCTCACTTGCTCCTTCTCAATAAATAAATAAATAAATAAATAAATAAATAAATAAATAAGTCTTTTTAAAAAACGAACAAGTGGGCTCTCCCCAGCTTGTGAGGCCCCGTCCCCCTGCTGTGAGCCTTTGTGTCTGAAGTTGTCCCCAGGTGTGCCTTCTTGAGGAGGAGTGCTGAGTTGCTGGGTGTAGGATGCTCAATTCCAAATCATTTCTCCCCTGGATTTTTTTTTTTAAGATTTTTAATTTATTTATTCATGAGAGACAGAGAGAAAGAGGCAGAGAGAAAAGCAGGCTCCACGTGGGGAGCCCAACATGGGACTCAATCCCGGGACTCCAGGATCAGGCCCTGGGCTGAAGGCGGCGCTAAACCTCTGGGCCACTCAGGGATGCCCAAACGTCCCATTTATTATCTGCGTTTCTGTGCTCAGGAGTCCGGCTCGCTCAGCTGGGTCCCCGACAGAGGGTCTCACTAGGTGGGGACCATGGTGTTGCGGCCAAGCTGCCTTTCTTCCCGGGCTGCTTCAGGCTGGCAGCAGAGTCCTTCCCAGCGGCTGTGAGCCGTCGGCGCCCACAGGCCCTGACCCTGCAGTCACCGGTCACCGTGCAGCTGCTGCATCTCAGGGCCAGCAGGAGACTCCCTCCAGGCGCAGTGCTGGGGCGCGTGGGTCCTGTGGTGCTCGCAGCCCGGCCACCCGGCCAGGGGCCACCCAGAGCCTCCCAGCGTGCGTTGCCCCCGTGTGGCCGACGGGGAGCCCGGCGCCCCTCTGGCACTGCTATCTCTCACCCTTCTCTTTCTAGCTGGGGCTCACAGTGCACATGGCGTCTGTGCCGCTCCCCGCCTAGTGCTCGCGAGCTTCTCTGGTCCAAGGATGTGCATCCCCCCGGTTGTGCTGGCTTTCCTCCTTCGTCTCTTGCATCCTGATCTCCCTGGACCTGCTCTTAGATGGATGTGGGTCCTCTCTGGAGGGCTCTGTGTGTGTCCTGGAGGCTCTGAGCTCTCTGCTCCCCTCTGCCCGCATTCCCACGCTCTCCAGTGCTCGCTCCTTGCAGCTCTGAAATCTCACATTTCTCTGCTGGAATCACTTCTTTTTTTTTCTTCAAGTTTGTTGGCTTTCCTCTCCTCTCTTCTTACGAATCAGTTCTTGTGTTTCCTGAGTTTGACCTTCCATGGTACTGGCTTCCTTGGTGCTGGGAGTCCCTGCCGTCCGCTCCTCTCTGAACCCGAGCTTGCCCGTGCGTGGGTGTCTACACTGCACAGGCTCCTCCCGGCTGCAACCCCTGAGCATGTCATGTGCCCCAGAGCCCCGGGGAGCGGGGGCTGGCCCACAGGGGCCCTACTGCCACGTGGCGGCGCCCTCCCTTCACCCCGTCGCCTGCAGCACAGCTCTGCTTGTCACGTCCAACACGGTAACGTCCGTGCTGTCCCATCCCGCAGGTACAAACAGCAGCTGTCGGCGGCAGCAGACAGGGAGCGGTGCCTGGAGCGTGAGCGGGCGCAGCTGGAGCTGGACTGGCGGCAGCGCTGTGACAGCGTGGAGAGGGACCACTACCGCAAGTCCGAGGACCTGATCCAGGCCCTGACCGAGGCGCGAGATCAGGTCTGCACCCCCAGCCCCGTCAGGTTCGTCCTGCACCGAGTGGGCCGGGAGGAGGGCTCTGGGCTCTCGCCACGTCGTCGTTCCAGTTGGAAACTGCGGAGCCTCCCTGAGCAGCAAACATTAAGGAATGAAGCGCGTCCCTCTCCTGCCCGCAGCCGCCCGTAGCATTTTAGTGTTTATCGTGGCAGTGGTGCCCCTCGGTGCCCGTGCTGGGGTCCTGGGCCACACGGGCCGCTCGTTCAGGCGCCTGCCATCTGCTCCCCAAGAAGGACCCCAAGGCTGGTGCTGTGGCCCGGGAGCCCTCCCGGCGGGAACTGAGCCCCACTTGTGTTCTGTGTGTTCCAGGCTGCTGCCAAGCTGCAGGAGACCGAGCGGACGCTGCGTGACCAGGAGGTGGTGCTGCAGGCCTTGAGCCTGGAGAGGGACTGGGCCGTGGAGGCGCTGAGGACACGCGGGCTCCTCCCCGACAAGGAGGTGCAGGTCAGTGCCGCTGCCCTCGCTGGGCCTCTGCTGGCGACGCCAGGGCCCCAGCAGCCCACTCCTCGAGCCTCCCCTCAGCCCTGGCCTTCCCCGCCCCGGCCCCTCCCAGTGTCTCGGCCAGTCTGACACCGAGAGGGCCACAGCAACTCTGGACGCAGACTCTTGTTTGTCTCTCAAAACCTCAGAAAACCTTACGTTCAAACATCATGCCATCCAGACAGTCACTGTAACACTGCTGTGGCGTGGGTTGCCTTGCGCCGTGATCCTGCCTGGCGGGACTACCGCGTGCCGCCCGAGTGCTTCCCGGTGCCAGGCCGCCCGAGAACCTTGTCTGCTGGCCCTCAGTTCTGGTGCTGAGGCCGGTGCTGTGGTGCAGATGCAGGGACCCTGTGGGGCAGCTTGGGAGGGGCAGGGCCAGGCTCCGAACCCACAGCAGGGGTCCTCAGTCGGGGGGGCAGGGCCTGCACGAGGTCGGGGAGCCGACCGGGAGGCGGTGCAGGAGGATCTTTCCAGGCCTCCTGCTTACATCAGTGAGACACACAGATCTTCAGCGCGCGGCTCAGGTGAGTGTGTCCAGGGCGCCCAGCCTGCGGGCACGCCCCTCCCCACCGGTCCCCGTCACCCCCAAAGCCCGCAGCTGTTCTGACTTCTGGCTTCTCACAGGGACCTGGTGGGGCAAGGTTTCCTCCAAGACGCTGTGGTGGCCGCCTGTTCGTAGGCTCAGCTCCTAACCGGTGTTGGGAGAGTTACGTTTGGGCGCCCAGCCTGTCAGTAGAGCGTGTGGGCCCTGATCCGGGGTGTATGTTCCTGCCTTGTCCTAACCAGCCTGGAGCCCAGGACCTCTGCTTCTTCCCTCAAGAATGTTAAGTTCTCGCAGAGTCAGAGTTAATGTTTGATGACGTCTGGGTCGTTGTGGACATTGTCAGAGCCCAGGACACTGACCCGGCGTCTGTGTGGACGGCGGGGCAGGAGCCACAGCCCCAGGGAGGACACGGCCTGTGAGCGCGGAGGCTCCCAGCGGCAGGAAGGCTGGGGTGTGGGGGGTCAGCGGGTGGCAGGGGCACCAGTGTCCTTCCTGCACCACCGCAGGCCACAGGGTCAGATCACTTACTCACTTTAGAAATTGTCAGGAATGCTTGTCCTGGTAGCTTCGGCGCTGATGTCGGAGGGTGCACGTCCCATCAGATGGGGTGGGAATCCACGAGCAGCCAGGGGCCCTCCTGGACTGGGGCCCGCATCTCTCCAGGAGGGACAGGACTAAGGGGCTGGAGTTTATCCCAAAAACACACGTCTTCACACGTGGCATCTGAGGCACCGACATGCAGCCATGGTCGTTTCCTCCTCACAAGATCCCTTCACTGATGGAGAGCCGCCCAGAGCCTGACACTGACCATGAGGTGCCCACAAGCTGAACGGTGGCCCCGAAGGGACAGGTCGGGGTCCTCGCCGCCAACCCCCCGGGTGCCGCCTTCCGGGGAGACAGGGTCGCTGTGGCTGCGGGCGGTTCAGACGAGGTCACCTGGAAGCAGGTGGGCCCTCGTCTGGTATGACTGGCGTCCTTATGCACAGAACAGCACGGGGACATGGGGAGCAGGCCAGGTGCCGGCAAAGGCAGCGTGGGGAGCGACGTGGCCCCAGAGGGGGCACCGAGGGGAGCAGGTGAGCACTGGAGGCTGGCAGGGGTGGGAAGGTTCTCCGCAGAGTCTCTGAGGGAGCATCGGCATCCAGTGTGAGGCATGTGGCCCACAGGCAGCATCCCAGGAAGCCGCAGCCCAGCATGCGTCCACCTCACGGCCCCCAAGGGAAGCCACGGGAGAGGCGCCTTCTGGGACAGTGCCAGGTGGTGTGTCAGCACTGTCCTGCTTCCTCTGCCTTTCTGTCCTTCTACGAAAAGTCACTCAGCCGGTTGTTCGGGAGAACAGAGCTACTGGGATCCGCCCGAGGATCTTTCCAGCAGCCTGTCCCCTCAGCCGTCCGTCATTAGCCTGGGGGGCGGGAAGGGCGACTGGAGGCCGGCGACTGTCCACGGGCCTGCTTGCACCAGCGCGCACAGTAGCCAGGCTGCAGAGAGGAGAGCACGCACGGCTCACATGCCCGCTGCAGAGGGGAAGTGGCCCTGGGCCTCTGGCTGCGCCCTGTGTGCTGGTGCTCACCCTGCCGTTGGTGTGCGAGGCAGGGCTGTCCTGGGAGTCACATGAAGGTCATACCCCGCCCACCATGCTGGGAAGTCACCCCGCTCCTGCCCATTCATGTGCACACCTTGGATCCTGTGGGGGGCCTGGCCTTGGGGCCCGGAGCCAGGGTGAGGGGGATGCAGCAGGCCACACCGCAAGGTGGTCAGAGACGTGGGGCCTCAGAGCCAGGATCAACAGGAGGATGCTGTGCACTGTTTGACACAGTGGGAGGACGACCCCTAAGCCCTGCGGGTCCCTCTGTGCCGTGGGGCAAGGACCCACTGGCAGGTGAGCGATGGGCCATGTGGGAAGGATGCAGTGGTCACCAGGTAGGCTGCCCAAGCGGTCTAGGTGGGCCCCTGGCAAGTACGAGGAGGATGAGCCAGCAATACCCACTGTGCCCGTTGCCGCGCCGTCTTGCCACCGGGCCCGAGTCGTGTGCATGCAGCTCCGGCAAGGATGGTATTGGTCATCCTGCCGTGTCCGTCCCGCAAAGCACAGGCCCTCCCGGCACAGGGCGTGGGGGGGCGGGGGGGGCTGTGCCCCCAAGGCTTCATTGCCACGCCGTGTCACAGATGAGACCCTGACTCTCGGAGCTGGCTGGGCTGCCCAGGGCCTTGGGGCTGATGCGGTCTCTCCGTCGCACACTAAGAGGGAAGACCCCGAGACGGGTGGTCCCTGCCCCACAAGCGGCAGAGGAGGTCTTTGAGCAGGGCTGGGCCAGCGACAGGCCCCTCGTGCGGGAGCAGCTGGGAGGCTTGGTGGGAAACATCCCGAAGGGCACAGGAAGGGGGTGGGCGTTTGCAGGGAGACGGTGGCCCCTCTGCCTGCAGTGTCCAGGGGAGCCCTCGGCACGGGGTCGGGGCTGGAATGCAGCACGGGTGCAGAGCGAGCCAGGGATGGTGTGCCGGCAGCGTTGGGAAGCTGGGGCCTGTGTTCGGGAGATAAAAAACTCGCTTCCTTCTGGAAGGAAAAGTACCGCGTGGCCGCCGCAGAAATCCAGCAATTTCAGCTTAGCAGCACGGCCTGTGGAAGGTCCTGGGTCTGGCCGCTCAGCTCCTGTCGGGCCCCAAGCGCTGCCTCGTGCAGCCTCTGTCGCTTCTGTGGACCCGAACGAGTGGTGGGCCTCGTTACCTGGAGCGTCGGAGCCTTCGTCTGTGCCACGCGTCCCCTTCACAAAGCGTGAATGGGGGGTGTGACCCAGCACGAGGCTCGCCGCGGGCTCATCAGCGCACGTTCCCAGAGGCCGCGGCCTTCCCCGGGGGCCGACCTTCGGGGCGCTGTCCTGCGGCTCTGGTGGCCTCTCCGTGTGGACCTCGTCCATGTTCCCAGGCACGTGCTCTCTCTGGGCAGGTCAGGTCTTGCTATCGGATTTGGAGGTTTTTCCACTTGTGCAGTGACTGTTTTTTACATCATTGTAATTCTTCAAAACACAACGTAAATGGTTGTGTGTCGCACCGCACAGCCCATCCCTTCCGGGCGGCCGCTGAGATGCTCGGCTAGCCCCTGCCACCCTGGTGCGCAGGCTATGCTCATGCGTCCCCGGGAGCTCGCCGACTGGCTGGAGCGCCACTGGGGCTGCAGGGAACCGGGGGCTGCAGACTGGGCGGTACTGGGGCGGCGGCCCCCTCGCACAGTGAGCACAGCTGTGGCCCTGCAGGCCTGTGTCTGTGTGTGTGGGGTGACCCTGCAGGCACGTGTCCATGTGGGGAGGGGACCCCACAGGCCTGTGTCCATGCCGGACGGAGTAGGGTCCTGCAGTCCCATGTCCGTGTGTCAGGGGGACCCTGCAGGCCCGTGTCTGTGCCAGGGGCTCTCCTAGGGCTCAGACCAGGACCAGGCAGTCTGCCGGGCTGCGCTCCCTGCCCCCCTTGTTCAGGCGCCGTGTTTCCCTGCCAGCGGGTCTGCAGACCCTCGTTTCTTGGAGCTCATCTGACTTTCTGGTGTTGACAGCCAGCAGCGGGCCTGCCGCGGTGAAGCCCTGTGCTCAGGGCCGTAGCCTGTGTCGCTGTCATTTCCTCAGGACGCCACCGCTGAGCGTGGATGCGGGGCCGTGGGGCGTCCCCTTCCTGCACGCCGCACGCCCACCCTCCCTCTGTCCCATGGATTCCAGTGGCTGTCATGAGAAGTCAGCAGAAACCTGGTATCTGTGCCTGTGCGTGCCGAGTGTGCTGTGTTCTCATCGCTTTTGGGCATTTTCTATCTCTGATCTGTTTTAGGAATTTGATGATGACGTGCTGTTTGGTGGGATTTTCTTTGTGTTTATCTTGCTTTGAGTTTGGTGGACTTCTTGCATCTGTGGTCTTCTGTTCTCATCAATCCGAAGGTACTGTGGTCAGCGTGTCGTAACTGAAGGACTTCTTCCGCAGAGCCTGTTGATGCTCCCGTCTCTCCCTCCTTCCTGCACCTTCTGGTCTGCTCCCAGGCCATCCTCAGTGAATTTATTATTTCAAATGATGTCTTTCTCGTTTCTCCAGAAATTCTGGTTCTTCTAAAATTATCTTCTGGGGGCTCCTGGGTGACACAGTGATTGAGCATCTACGTTTGGCTCAGGTCCTGACCCCGGGTCCTGGGATTGAGTCCCCACGTGGGGCTCCCTGCTCAGGGGCGTCTGCTTCTCCCCCCGCCCGCCCCATGCACTGGCTCTCTCTCTGAAATAAATAGATCTTTTAAAAAGATAAATAAAATTCTTTTCTGTTCTTTTGCTTTTACGCCCATTTTCCTTCCTTTCCCTGAGTGTGTTTGTGGTTGCAACTGTGCTCAGGTTCTGACGGCCACAGAGCGTGTCTTCACGGTTCACCTGGGGGATCGCGTGTGTCAGGGCTTCACTCCTCTTCATGGCTGAACATTGCTCCATCTTGCCACGTTTTTTTAATTCATTCATCCATTGGTGGATGGTTGTGTTTGCACATTTTGGCTCCTGTGAAAAATGCTGCCGTGAACACGCGTGTGCAGGTTTTGCCGGGGCCATCTGTTTTTGGTTCTCTTGGGCTTATGCTCAGGAGCGGAGTGTGGGTCGGGAGTCACTCTGTGTTTGATCCTTGGAGGAGCCGCCAGACGGTCTTCCATGGCGACGCGCCGTCACACACACGCAGCAGCCCTCCCTGTGGGCACTCTGCCTGCCTGTCTTTTCCACACCAGCTGCCACTGTAGCTGAGAAGGAAGCTGCCTGTCAAACAGTAGGCTCGTCTTCCCAGCGCCTGCTGGGAAGGTTTTCATTGTCCCCGTCAGTTTAGGTGGAAGTTTCCTGCCGCCGGGTGGGCAGACGGGAGGGAGTGCAGATGCGGCCAGCCCTGGATGGGCAGCATGCCACCGGTGTCTTCCTAGCTGTCAGCGTTTTCTTTTCTTTTCTTTTTTTTTTTTTTTTTTTTCTTTTCTTTTCTTTTTTGTATGTGCCAGGTGCTCCTAAGGCATCGTGAAGAAGAAACCAAGGAAAGTTTTCCGTCCTATGAGATCCAGAGGCTCCAGGAGCAAAACACAAGCTTACGAAGGGCTGTTTCAGAGATGAGGAAAGAAATGGAGACTCTGAGTGAGCATGTTCTTCCTCCTGCCCCGTCAGGGAGTCAGGCCGGCGGCCCAGAAGAGCCCCGGCCACATCCAGAGGCAGCTGCGAAGGCTCCTGGTGAGTGAGGGCGAGGGTGGGGGCAGGGGCTAGGGGTACGTGGGTCTCCACGGGTCCCAAAGGGGCTCACTTGGAGTCTGTAAATGAACAACTGCTTTAAAACATCACATCAATGTGTGGCAGCAGCCTTCCCCCGAGAGAGGTTTCGTGGAGTCCGTGTTCACAAAAGGGGTTACAGCGTTTTATTGGTTGGGGACGAGGAGAGCGAAGGGCTGCGTCCTTGGCACTTCCAGCCGGGAGCCCGCTGGCCGGGGAGCTGCTGGGCGCTGTTCAAGTGGCGGGCAGTGTGGGGCTGGGGACGCTGAGCCTCTCCTCGGGGTGTCCTGTGCTGTGGCGGAGCGGGGCCCCACTGGTGGCCCAGGAGTGGCCGTGAGCAGAGGGCCCCAGGCAGCACGGCCCCGCGCGTGAGACGCCGTGCACTCCCACAGACGCCAGTGCGTGGGGGTGAGGGGGTGCTGCCTGTCTGCCTCCTTAGGGAGCGCCCTCGCCGCAGGCGGGGGGGGGGCATTATGGGTGGGCGGGCAGGGAAGCCAGCCACCCCAGCCCGAGTGGGCCTCTACCTAGGTGACGGTGATGGGAGCGTCCGTGTGTGTGCCTGTGCATTTACTGGGTTTTTTGGGGGCAGATCACGTTATGGTCCTTGAAACGGAAATACGAAATCTAAAGGATAAACTTAAAACCCTGGAGGAACAAATAGAAGATGTCTTAGATCCTGCAAAGAGGTCCTCATCTTACGCTGACGTTCAGCCCAGTGTCCACTGCCCGGCTGAGGCCCCCGGTAAGTGTCCTCGTCTCCTCCTGTCGCATGCTCTGTCCCACTGACGCGGCCTTTGTTTTCATTGGAATATAAACGCTACAGCAAGTGCAGGAAATGCAAAGGCACAGGTCAAGGAAGGATCACAGCCGCGGGTCCCTGTTCCCGGTGCCCGGGAGTCCCTGGGCCAGGCTGCTCACCCCTCCATGTGGGCACCTCCCTGCCCCCCACCTGCTCGGCCGCACGCAGATGCCCCCTCAACCTGGCTGGGGCGCTGGCCCAGCGGAGGGTCTACCTGGGGGACTAGGGGGCAGACGCCGGCCAGGCAGGGATGATGTATGGGGAGGGAGGGGGAGCAGGACCCCCACCTCCAGATCACCTGGTCTCCACCCCGGGCTGGCATTCCCACAGCCCGTCCCTCTTACTCCTTTTCCTGGCGGGGTCTCCCGTGGGACGCTGATCATCACTGGGCTGTCCCTGATCCCGGGGGAAGCTTGGCAGCGTTTCACTCTAATACCTGCCCGGGGTTTTCCAGGGAGGCGAGTCAGAGTGAGGAGGTTCCTTTCTACTCCTGCTGTAACGCAGAGCTTTGTTTTTTATCGTGGTGCTGTCAGTTTGGGTTGATGGGTTGTGACGCTTTGTTGTTGGATGCGTCCAGCACTAGGACCGCGGTGTCTGTACGGGGGACGGGCCCTCCTGTGCTGACGGAATGGTCCTGTCTTCCCGGCCGCCCTCTGGGGCCAGGTCCATCCACTCCATGCTGCTGGTCACGCCACTTGACTTCCTGTGGCTAGCGTCTGTTCCGTGTGTCTCTGCGGTCCGTTCCCTCTTGACCTGCCTCTCCCGCCCTTGAGGTGAATATCCTATAGGCGGCACATGGGGCAGCTTCCGAAGTTCATTTTGCTGGTGTTTTTATTTTTTATTATTTATTTTTTTTTAATTTTTATTTATTTATGATAGTCACACACAGAGAGAGAGAGGCAGAGACATAGGCAGAGGGAGAAGCAGGCTCCATGCACTGGGAGCCCGATGTGGGACTCGATCCTGGGTCTCCAGGATTGCGCCCTGGGCCAAAGGCAGGCGCCAAACCACTGCGCCACCCAGGGATCCCCTTGCTGGTGTTTTTATAACTGATACGCCCATTGGTCACACCACCCACACTTGCACTTGTCGCATTGAGTGTGCACGGCCGCTTCCTGCCCGTGTATGTCCCTCGGCCACTTCTTTCCTGCCCGTGGGTCACCGGTGTGCAGGGCCTCGGTGGCTGCAGGGACCACAGCCAGCTCCCCCCACGCTGCATGGCCAGCAGTGGAAGGCGGCAATCCTTCTGCCACTCGGGCCTCGTCCCTGCACCTGCTGTCGCCAGTGCCACCTCCCTTGTCAAGAACCACTTCGGGCAGGATGACCGTTTTTGCTCTGGACTGTGAAACGTAGTTTTAAAACCTCGAGAGGATGGAGCGCCTGGGTGGCTCAGTGGTTGGATGCCTGCCTTCGGCCCAGGGCGTGATCTGGAGTCCTGGGATCGAGTCCCACGTCAGGCTCCCTGCAGGGGGCCTGCTGCTCCCTCTGCCTGTGTCTCTGCCTCTCTCTCTCTCTCTCTCTCTCTCTGTGTCTCTCATGAATAAATAAAATCTTTAAAAAAAAAAAAAAAAAAACCTCAAGAGGAAAGATGTGAGTCTGTGGTGATCGGCCAGACATCGGCCCTGGAGGTCCAGGTGCTCCGACATCCGCTCTCAGGGCAGGTGTGCTGCCGAGAGTTCTCTGGTTTCCCTTCACCCGGAAGGGGCGTATTTGCTGGTGGGAAGGGAGGAGCCGACGTCCCGGCGTTCAGCCCTTGAGCTGGCTGTGCCACTTCCTTCCGAGAGGTCCTCTGTGGTTCCGGTTCCGTCCGCACCACCGTCCCCGAAGAGCCAGGGGCTGAGTCTGTCGCTTGGGTCACAAATCTCAGGTGATGTGTCTGGACACGCACTTCCTCAGATCATCCTGTTTGGCGTTGAATTTGCCAAATTTAGGGAGTTTCCAGCTATTGCTTCTGCAGGTGTTTTCTATACTCCAAGCTCTGTTCCCACGCAGGCCCGCAGGGGTGAAATGCTGGCTGTCCTGTTGGTCTCCCACGGGCCCCTGTAGCTCTGGGACTTTCTTCAGTCTGGTTCCTCTGTGTCCGTCTGCAGGCTCTTGGGCTTCGTACCCCCGGTGCTGCCCTGGACCCTCCATGGGACTTCAGATCTAACATTTCCATCTTGGTTTTCCTTATCTTATTCCTCTGCTGAAACTTTTCTTTTCCCGTTGCTGTAAGAGCGTATCAGCTTGCGTTAAGTTCCCCGTCCCATACTCCACATGATCCTGTCCTGACATCTGTGTCCTCCTGGTGCTCTTTCCATCTGAATTGGGATTATCCCGGTTACAGGTGTGATGAGTGACGCTGGATTGTGACGCACGTACCAGGTGCCACGGCCTGGAACTCCGACCCCGAGTCGACTCCGGATCTGTCAGGGCCCCACCTTCCTCGGGCACGATGGGTGCCCGTACCCTGGCGCACTCCCGGGGGCACGTCTGAGTGGCTGCGCACTCTAGGACTTTCTGCTTGATGCCCTTGTGTGTCGCCGGCCCAAGGCCACTGACGTCCTGGCCGCCATCCCTGCGTCCCTGCCTCCCCGCGTCCCCGCCCCTGCAGAGCTCAGCTCTCAAGGCTGCGGCAGATCCCTGCTGCCCGGTTTCCCCGTGGCCCCTCTGTAATCCTTGCCATGCGCTCGTCCCAGGAGGGTGCAGGCGGGTGGTGTGGGGTGAGCCTCTGTCTGCATCAGGCCCACCCTGCGGGGAACGGGATTGTCCGGGGCCTTCCGTGGTCTGAGCTCCCTGGGTTTCTGGGCTACGCAACCGGTGTCAGAGCTGGGAGGGACAGGAAGGACGTGGGCGTGCAGCCCCTGCAAGCATCCCTGGGCCCCTCGCCCTCGCCCGCGGGGCAGCCCTTCGGTCGCTCCAGGCCCTCAGCTGCGGCGAAGGTCTTACGTGCGGTCACCAGCTCACTGCTTGAGTGTCAGACCAACCGTCCATCTCTGGAATCAGCTCAGCAGGTGGCACGTGTTCCTGAGTGCCATCGGCCTATGCCCGTTGCTCCTCAGGATGCCCCTGGTCAGGGTTTACGGTCACGGTTCTGGCGTCAGATGTGTCGGAAGATGTCCCTCATTCGTCTGTTTGCTGAAAAAGTTTGTATTAGATTTATGTTAATATTTCCTGAACTAATAGACTTCAACCCTACCGCCCCCCACCCCCCCAGTTTTAGGATTTTCTGTGTGAAAAGGTTTTAAAGTGTGAATTCAGTTTTTTTTTTTCACAGTTAAAGGATGACCCAGATTTTTTGTGTGTGTCACTTTGTGGTGTTGTATTTTACTAGAAAGTTGTCCATTTCATTTAATTCTTTGAAAGTTGCCTATAGTATCATCCTATGGATTTTAAAAGCCTGTAGGGGGATCCCTGGGTGGCGCAGAGGTTTGGCGCCTGCCTTTGGCCCAGGGCGCGATCCTGGAGACCCGGGATCGAATCCCACGTCGGGCTCCCGGTGCATGGAGCCTGCTTCTCCCTCTGCCTATGTCTCTGCCTGTCTCTCTCTCTCTCTGTGACTATCATAAAAAAATAAAAATAAAAAAATAAAAATAAAAAAAAAATAAAAGCCTGTAGGATCCAAAGTAAAACTGTGTTTCTAGATTTACTTGTGATTGTGTGGTTTTTGTTGACTCTTTCTCTTGCTTAGACTCACCATAGATTTATCTTTATAAAAAGCCTTTTGAGGAGCCCGTGACGCTGTATGCCCGTGTTCTGGATCTTCAGCGTCTAGTGTGAGCTTTACTCTCTCTGTCCTTCCTTCTCCTGTATTTCGTTGGTCTTTTTCTCATTTCTTGAGACAGACACTCAGCTCATTGACTCCATCTGCCTTCTCTTCAGGAAGCTCTGGGGACACAGGTGTTCTTGCAAGGACAACCTTTAGTGCATTCCTGACATTTGTTTGCTTTTAAAGTTTTTTTTTTTAATTATTTTGGGGGCAGCCCTGGTGGCTCAGCGGTTTAGTGCCTGCCTTTGGCCCAGGGCCTGATCCTGGAGACCAGGGATCGAGTCCCATGTCGGGCTCCCTGCATGGAGCCTGCTTCTCCCTCTGCCTATGTCTCTGCCTCTCTGTGTGTGTGTGTCTCTCATGCATAAATAAATAAAATCTTTTTTTTTTTAAATAAAATCTTTAAAAAAAATTATTTTGGGGCACCTGGGTGGCTCAGTAGGTGAAGCATCTGCCTTCAGCTCAGGTCATGATCCCCGGGTCCTGGGATCGAGTCCTGCATCGGGCTCCCTGCTCAAGGGGGAGCCTGCTTCTCCCTCTGCCCCTCCCCCTGCTCGCATTCGCTCTTGCTCTCAAAAGAGTAAGTCTTTTTTTAAAAAATATTTATTTAACACAGAAAGAGAGAGGATGAGCAGGGAGGGGCAGAGGGAGAAGCACACCCTGCTCAGCATAGAGCCCAATACGGGGCTCGATCTTGTGACCCAGAGATCATGACCTGAGCTGAGATCAAGTCAGATCCTCGACCAACTGACCCATCCAGGCACCCCTTGTGAAATTTTTCTTAAAAAGATTTTCTTTTTAAGTAATCTGTACTGTCAGTGTGGGGCTCGGACTCACAACCCTTGGACCGAGAGTCGCACGCTGCACCAGTTGAGCCAGCCTGGCAGCCCTGCTTCTAGATTTTTCGATAAGCAGTGTATCAATGATAATTCAGGTCAAAATAATTTCTGACCTCTACTGATTCCTTCTTTGACCTATGCTGGTAGGAGCACCTTTCCCACCTCCCGGAGGCCTGGGAGCCAGACACTAGGTGGCGCCTGGCCGCAGCCAGACACTAGGTGGCGACACTGCTGTTTCCCTGCAGAGAGTCCTGCTTCCTTGATATGGGGACAGGGGAGGGCAGGGAGCATGTCCCCTGCCCTGGACAGCACAGGCCCTGCACCCCAAACAGGGCAGGCGACCGGCATGTCCCCAAGGCAATAGGGCACCTGAGCCTGACAGAGTCACTCTTTCTACAGGAGGAGCCATGTCAGCTGGTCATGCACCTGTGGGGCAGGCGCTCAGGAGGCTCAGAGACAGGACGCATCTCACCACCGTCCTGGTGGCCCGGCTCAAGCAGAAGGTATGGCCTCCCCTTGACACTGGGGCTGGGGATCTCCCGGCTGGACCACGTGACTGCTCTGTGCCTCAGTTTCCCTCCAAGGGAGGGGTTACTGTGAGGTAACGTGCAGGCCCAAGACGGCACTCAGTAAGACCCATTGAGTCCAGGCACCCATGGCAGAGCACGGGGCCTGCTATCTTTGCCGTGCACGGGGCTGCGACCGGCCAAGACGTGTGAGGCTGGAGGCGCATTCAGGACACGCTGCAGTGAGAACGGGCCCCAGGGGTCGGGGCCAGTGTCCACTGTGCACAGACACCTCAGCAGCCCGACCCTCGCCGTCAGCCAGGCTGCCTATCAGGAGTCAGGCCACAGTCGTGTGCTGGGTTGATGCCCCCTGCTTCCTAGGGTGCCAGCCCTCCTGTCACCTGTGGCTGAGTCCCAACACGGGCTTTAGGGTGCAAATGCAGAATTTCTGTTTTGTTTTTTTTTTTAATTTTATTTATTTATTCATGAGAGACACAGAGGCAGAGACACAGGCAGAGGGAGAAGCAGGCTCCCTGTGGGGAGCCCAATGTGAGACTCGATCCCAGGACCCTGGGGTCACGCCTTGGACTGAAGGCAGACGCTCAACCACTGAGCAGCCCAGGCGCCCCAGGAATTTTTTTGTGTTTCCTTTCGTTGTAATGAAATACATAGAAAGCTTGTAATTTTGAGGTATAAGTTCAGTGACAATAACTATGCTCCCAATACGTATAAACGACACCACCGTCCATCATTCTTGGATTATGCATCATCTGAACAGAAACTGTCCAAATCCAGTCAAGTCTAACACCCTTCCCCGCGGGGCACATTGGTCCTACATGTGGGATGGACGACTGTCGTGGGACTGGACATGCGGAGGCTGTTAGTGACCAGTTACTGCGACTGGCCCTGTGGCAACTCTGAGTTAGTGACTAGTTCTTGGGCCTGGCCCTGCAGCAGCTGCACGTGTTTGACCAGTTCCTGGGACTGGCCCTACGACATCTTCCTAATGACCAGTTCCTGGGACTGGCCTTGTGACAGCTGTGATTTTGTGATCATCTCCTGCAACTGGCCCTCCGCAGGTGTCCATCTGTGACTAGTTCCCGGGACTGGTTCTGCGACTGCTGTTACTTTGTGACCAGTTCCTGGGACCGGGCCTTCAGCAGCTTTGTTAGTGACCAGTTCCTGTGACGGGCCCTGCGACAGCTCTGTTGGTGATCAGTTCCTGGGACTAGCCCTGTGCAGCTGTGACTTAGTGACCAGTTCCTGGGACTGGCCTTGTGCACCTGTGAGTTCATGACCAGTTCCTGGGACAGGTGCTGCACAGCTGTGCATTAGTGTCCTATTCCAGCGACTGGCCCTGCAGCAGCTGTGAGTTATGGACCAATTCCTGGGACTGGCCGTACGGCACATGTCCATTTCTGACTAGTTCCTGGGACCAGTTGTTCAACTGCTGTTAGTGACCAGATCCTGGGACTAGCCCTGCATCAGCTGTGTGTTAGTGACCACTTTCCAGGACTGGCCGTGCAGCAGCTGTGAGTTTCTGACCAGGTCCTATGACTGCCGTATTGATGACCATTTCCTGTGACTAGCCCCCTGCAGGTGTCCATTTGTGACTAGTTCCTGGGACTGGGTCTGCGACCACTGTTAGTTAGTGACCACGTCCTAGGACTGGCCTTGTGGCACCTGTTACTTAGTGATCAGTTCCGGGGACTAGCTCTCATCAGGTGTGAGTTACTAACCAGGTCCTGGGTTGGCCCTGCTGCACTGTGAGTTTTGACCAGTTCCTGGGACTGGCCCTTTGACATCGGTCCACTGTGACCAATACCTGAACTGGCCTTGCGCAGCTGTGTGTTAGTGACCAATTCCTGGCACTGGCCTTGCACACCTGTGAGTTGGTGACCAGTTCCTGGGACTGGTGCTGTGCAGCTATCAATAATGGAGCATTTTCTGGGACTGGCTATGACACAGCTGTGTGTTAGTGACCAATTCTGTGACTGACCACCGGCAACTGTGAGTTAGTGACCATTTATGTGACTGGTCCTGTGACAGTTGTGAGTTCCTGACCAGTTCCTGGGACTGACCCTGTGCAGCTGTGAGTTGGTGACCAGTTTGTGGGACTGGCCTTGCGGAAGCTGCCTGTTAGTGACCAGTTCGTGGGACTGGCCCTGAGGCAGCTGTGAGTTACTAACCAGTTCCTAGGACAGGCCCTGTGAGAGCTGTGAGTTAGTAACCAGTTCTTCTGACTATGTGACAGGTGTGAGTTTGTGATCAGTTCCTGGAATGGCCCTGCCACAGCTGTGCATTGTGACGAGGTCCTGGAACTGGGCCTTGGCAGGGATCCTTTTGTGACTACTTCCTGGGACTTTCCCTGCGGCAGCTGTCAGTTTGTGACCAGATCCTGAGACCTGCACTGTATTGGCTGTTAGTGACCAATTCCTGTGACTGGCCCTGCGACAGCTATGAGTTATGACCAGTTCCTGGCACTGACCCTGTGAGTTTGTGACCAGTCCATAGGGCTGGTAGCTGGGCAACTGCGTGTTTGTGAGCCGCCTGTTACACTGGCAACATGGGCTGCTGTCCCTTTGTTAACAGATCATTTCTCTTATCACCTTGTTCCAGGTCTGTCATCAGGGGGTAGCCTCAGCATTTCGTGATGCTTTCCAAGGCTTAAGTAACATCCTATTCTGTTTCCCCATCGTGGATACGTGTTTGTTCTCAGCTTTTGGCAATTGTGGATTATATGGTTGTGAATGCCATGTCTGAGCATCTGTGCAAGTCCCTGCTTCCCATTCTTTCCGGTACATGTTGAGGAGTGTAATTTGTGTCCTATGGTAAATCTGTATTTCACTTTTTTTTTTTAATTTATTTATTTATGATAGTCACACAGAGAGAGAGAGAGAGAGAGGCAGAGACATAGGCAGAGGGAGAAGCAGGCTCCATGCACCGGGAGCCCGACGTGGGATTCGATCCCGGGTCTCCAGGATCGCGCCCTGGGCCAAAGGCAGGCGCCAAACCGCTGCGCCACCCAGGGATCCCTGTATTTCACTTTTTGAAAGACCATGAAATCATTTTCACGTTTACTGCACCGTTTTATGTGCCCCCCGCCCGTGTGTGAGGATCCCGACGGGCCACGTCCTGACCCACGTGACCTATTTTCTGTGTTTTTTATTCTGGCACCAGTGGGTGCGAACTGGTACCTTGCTGTGGTTCTGATTTGCATTTTTCCCAACGACTGATGATGTGGAGCATCTTTTCATGTACTTACTGGCCTTTTGTGTGTCTTCTTTGGAAAAATATCTATTCAGATCCTTTACCATTTGTAATTGGGTTGTTTGTCTTTTTATTGTTGGGTTCTAATAGTTCTTTATATATTCTCGATACTAATCCCTTATCAGCTGTACTATTTGTAGAATTTTTCTCCCATTCTAAAACTTCTCTTTTCACTTTCTTGCTAACATCCTTTGAAGCACAAATATTTTTAGTTTTTATGGTTTTGAGTTTTGTCTAAACGTTTTTTAAAAGATTTTATTTATTTATTTGAGAAAGAGCGTGCAAGAGCACAAGTAGGGGTAGGGGCAGACTCCCTGTGGAGCAGGGACCCCCACCCCAACACCAGGCTTGATCCCAGGACCCTGAGATCATGACCTGAGCTGAAGTCAGATGCCCAACAGACTGATGCACTGGGCGCCTCTGTTTATTTTATTTATTTATTTTTAAAGATTTTTATTTATTCATGACAGAGAGAGAGAGAGAGAGGCAGAGACACAGGCAGAGGGAGAAGCAGGCTCCATGCAGGGAGCCCGACGGGGGACTTGATACCCGGTCCCCAGGACCATGCCTTGGGCTGAAGGCGGTGCTAACCGCTGGGCCACCGGGGCTGCCCGCGCCTCTGTTTAATCTATCTTTTTATTGCTTGTACTTTTGGTATCATACATCCTGTTTCCTTTTGCACAGGTATTTTTTCATGAGGTTACAGGAAGAGGAGTTTTCACATGTCCTTTTAAGTCCATAAATACATAAATCATACTGCTTTGTATGCCTTGCATCTTCTGTGGAACAGAACACACCACTGAACACAAGCGTATTCTGAGCCTTCAGCTACTGCAGGATGCAGGTGGCACCCGGGAGGCTGGTGCTTTACCCTGCTGGGGGCAGTTTTCACTCTCAGGATGGAGGGGACTCAGCAATCTCTTGTTTCTGCTCACGGTGTCCCAGATCTGTGCACATGCGTGAGGTGAGGGCCTCAGGACACTCAGACTTGCTGCTTCCAGCTCTGCCCACGGTTGGAATGTTACACACACGTGTGCACACACACGTTTACAAACAAGAAATAGACATTTTAAAAAAGTTTTAACTTTTCCTTGATAATTATAGGTGATACGATTATCACAAGGAAAAATGTTTGCCTCAAAGTGTTTTTTGCTTGTTTTTCAATTAAGCGTTTCCCAAATGGTCACCTCTTTGGGTGTGTATGTGACAAATTCAAAGAATAAAATATTCACCAGGGATTCGTTATAGGAGTTCCTGGAATAGAAACATATTTTCTCTTCCTGAGAATAAAACAGGAAAGAGTGTAGAGCAGATGTCATTTTTTCTATCGCCTCCTCCTTTCCTTCTATCAGCAGGAGGACACACATCCAGAGAAGCTGCCAGCGTGAGGGGCTGGCCCTGGAGCCCTGCCAGGGTCCCATTCTGGGGATCTCCTGGCCGACCTGTAACTTCAAGGCCGCCCTGCGCCTGGGACCTCCCTTCCTGGCCCTTGTCCACCTCTGCCTTCTGTGCTCCCCGCTCCTGAAGGCCTTGGCCTCACCCCTCTCGCCTCACCACCTCCCATCCCAAGCCCCGGGGTGCCCCCTACGAGTTACCTACATTTTCTGCACGTGTTTGTTTCTACCCGAGCTGGGCTCAGGAAGAGGGTTTTAGGCTGTCTGCTTCTGTCCCGCAGTTCCAGGCCTGGAGGCTCCCGCCAGCCTTGGCGCCTGTGTCCGTGCTGCAGGAGACAGGTGGGGCGCAGCGGTGGGGAATACGTGCATAAAGCCAGAGCCGAGGGACTGGCCACCGCGTCTCCTTTCCGGTTGTCCTGCGGTTCTGCTGGGTGCTTCCGTCCTTCCCCGCTTCCTCGCCCTCCTACCTGCCCCAGCCCACACTCTCCTTCCTAACGCTGCCCTGAAATGGCCCCCCAGGTGCTGCAGAGACCCCTGGACCCAGACATCATCCAGCACGAGCTTTCCCGTGATGTGGACCAGGTGCACCTGGAGGTTTTAGAGCTGCAGAAGCAGATGGCTGAGCTTGAGGAGCATCTTGGGGGCAGACAGCAGTCGGGAGCCCCAGACAAGGCTGTCCTCGGTGGGGAGGTAGGTGCCTGTGGACCCTTGCTCCCGCCACCCTGTGCCATGGGACCCTGCTGCACAAGTCACCCTCCCGGGCCCCTGGTGCCCCGCCTCAACTGGCTTTCATGTTGGGGCCTCATCCTCAACAGAGGGGTGCTGCCCCACCTCCGGCCTCCAGGCATTGGGCTCCCACCATTTAAAAGTCCACCGTAGGGCAACCCCAGTAGCTCAGTGGTTTAGTGCCGCCTTCAGCCCAGGGTGTGATCCTAGAGACCCGGGATCGAGTTCCGTGTCGGGCTCCTTGCATGGGGCCTGCTTCTCCCTCTGCCTGTGTCTCTGCCTCTCTCTCTCTGTGTCTCTCATGAATAAATAAAATCTTTAAAAAAAATAATAAATAAATAAAAGTCCAGCGTAGGAGGGGCGCCTGGGCAGCTCATTCGGTAGAGCATCCGCCTCTTGGTTTTGGCCCAGGTCGTGATCACACAGTCGTAGCATCGGGCTCCACATTGGACTCCACACTCCGTGGGGCGTCTACTTCAGATTCTCCCCCTCTCTAAAATAAATAAACAAATCTTAAAAATAAAAGTCAGTCCAGCATAGGAAACCCACATGTATGAAGAGGGCTATTCTGTTTCCTCTAGAAGTGAGTGCTTGACTGGCCAGGACGGCTCTGGGAACCCTGAAATTGAATGCAAAATTGGGTTTTTCCTTCGAGAGGACCCCTGTGGGGATTCTGAGTGTTCAGGGCCACCGCCCCTGTGCTCATGACAGTGGGGCGTGTGCGGGTCTCGTGCCCTCCACACCCGGGGCCCCACGGGCTCCGTGGCTGGTTCTGGCCAAGGCTCTGAATGGGGGGAGAGCCTGGCACTGCTGTCCCCACAGATCTGACACACAGGCCACTTCTCTTCTTACCCAGCACTGTGATGGAAGAGCTGTCAGGAGTGTGCTGTCTTTACTGTCAGTTACCTGTGGTGACCTGGGTCACCTGTGATCATCTTTGGGGACCTCAGTACCTGCAGTTACCCGTGGTGACCTGCAGTAACGTAGGGTTACCTCTGGTGACTCACAGTGACCTGGGTTACCTGTGCTGACCTGAGGTGACCTGTAACCTGTGCAGGCCTGCAGTAACGACTGTACCTGATGTCACAGCTCACCGCCCTGAGCTCTTTGGCAGAAGCAGTGTAGAAGTCAGAGGTTGTTCCAAGGGCAGGAGGGAGACGGCTTCAGGACAACTGCCAGCGCCGAAGGACCAGAGGAGAGGGTGGGTCCACTCCTCTCTGGCTCAGGAACACCAGGGGGACCCAGCCAGGCCTTGGGACAGACGGACGGGGGAGGCACGGCTGCAGGGGAGGCTCCCGAGTAGAAGCTGCCTGGAGAGCCCAAGCCCCGGCCCCTCGCCGGGCCTCCCGCTGTCCTGCAGCTCGAGGACACCGTCCTGGCCACAGAGGCAGGAGAGCAGCACGTCTGCCTGAACCCCGTGTCCGCAGTTGGTTCCAGGGGCTGCCCACACTCGGGCCCAAGGTCAGCAGCACCAGAGCAGCCCCCAAGGTTCACAGCCTGGTTCACGGACTCTGCTGCTTAGACGGGAAGAATTGTGGGCCTCAGCAGGATTTAAAATCAGGATGTTTAATGCTGTGGCTGACTGGCTGGAGCTAAACTGACTATGACCTTAGGGAGAAATAGAGGCTCAGGAAACCCAGGGGGTGCTCCCTGTGCCCAGGCCAGGTCCCCCCAGGACGGCAGCATCTTGGGGGCCCAGAAGCCTCCAGCGCCAAGAACCTGGTTTTGGAATTTCTCACTCTGCTGAGAGGAAGCAGGCCCAGGCCGGGGGGCGGGGGTGGGGAGATCCACCATGGCACCTGGAGACGGGACAGGACGCAGCTGCCAACGGCCCCGGCGCTGGCTGCGGAGTAAGTGGGACTCGGGTCTGTGCTGACAAGGCGGGAGGCTGGGCCTGGGCCAGAACAGGCCTGCAGACACGGGGGCCGGGCGCTGGAAGCCATCCTCGTGCACCAAGGAGGGCAGGCCGGGACTCGTGTCTCCCCCACCATGACTGCTGTTTCCAGGGAGGCGGCCTGCAGACTCCCCTTCAGCAGGGGATGCGCTGCTGTCATGGACACTGGGACAGAGGGATGTCCGGGGCTTCCAGGCCAGCTGCCCCCAGGGCTCCCGGCCGCACCGCGGGCTCAGCCACAGGGGACGCGCCACCATCAGTGGGCCCACGCTGTGGAGCCTGTGGGGACCTGGCGGTGGGGTCCCGTGCCCCGGGCGAGAGAAACAGGCTGTAGGCCATGCTTGGACAGCTGTGAGCTTTGCGTGTGGCCGGCGTGTTAGGTCATAGCGTCGTATCCGTGGTAAATTTCTGGTTTTCATAGCTGTGGTTACGAAGAGAGTGTCCGTTTTAGGAGAAGCACAAGCTGGAGCCTCGAGGCATAAATGAGCAGCTTGTCTCCAACTTCTGCCCGCGGTCCCGGAAGAAATTCCTATGGTGAGGGGGGCTCTTGGCATCCTGTCCTCGCGGCAGCCCGTGCGGCACTCTGGGCACCTGGCCTGGCGCCCAGGGTCCCCCACCCTCCTGCCCACCACTCCTCCCAGTCCTGAAACCCCTGCGGCCCTGAGCCCGGCGGCAGGGACGCCCTGGGATCACTGGGGGGCGGTGTCCACCAGTCCTGCCTGCGCCCCGGGTCGTGCAGAGGATTGGAATCCCTCTCGTCCCCCAGACCCCTGGGGCCCAGCCGGCGCCCCTCCGAGCCCCTCCGTGCCGACCTGGGCTTGCTCCGACGTCAGCCTCTGCGGAGCGCAGTCGCCGCTGCCCTTGGGAACAGAGTCCTCCCTGGTGAGGACACCTCAGCCGGCCAGACCCTCACTGCGCTGCGCCAACCTGCGCCTGCCTGGCCAGGACACGGGAGCAGCCCCCAAACAGGCGCGGGCGGATGGGGCCAGCACGGGGGACCGCGTGGGCCCTGAAGCGTGCGGCAGTTTTAAGTCCTGGAACGTGTCATTGGAGCCACTTTCCTCTTAAGTATCTTGAGCGTCACTTTGCAAAGGTTCCTTTCGGGGTTGCTCACTGAAAATGGTACAGGAGACTCCAGCGTCATGCTCCTGTGGAGGCCGGGCCTCCATCCTCCCTCCCTCGAGGTCTGTCCCACCCTACAGGCCTGAGGACCCCAGTCATTCCTGGCCTTTGGAGACTCAGGTGAGGCCGGTCCCCGTGCGGTTGGTAGTGGGCCCACGTCTATCAGGGGGAAGGGTCTGGATTGGGTGTTGGGCTGTGGTGCCGCAGGGCCGCCTCCCCCTCCTCCCTGCTGCCCCCCTGCCCCGCCTCCTGCCCACCCAGCCCGCGGCACACGCTGGAGGTGCCGTGCGTGGTGGTCACGGCTCTAGGCACCTGAAGAATAGGGGCCCCGGAGTGCACAGGTGCCTGCCAGCCCTGGAAGGGTGCACCAGGAAATTGGGGCCAGGACAGAACGTGCCAGTCTGTCCCAGGGACTCCAGGCCGGTTTCTGTCCTGGCTCTGGCCCACGCAGTCAGCACAGGGCACAGTGTAGCTTTTCACGGTGTCAGGAGCGGCCGTGCCTAAGTAGGCCACCTGCCTCCCTCGGGGCTTGGACGCCGTTTCCTCCAGGCCTCTGTCTGGCACACAGTCCACACGCACACTTGTCTTTTCCTCTCTCTCATTCTCTGACCCCGTCGTTCTGCACACCCTCCAAGTGTGACCGTGTGTCTGTGCCCTGTGGTGACCTAGCACGGTGACCCCACAACACGTGGTGCAGGAAGAGTTGAGGAAGGCTGGCGCCTGCCACACACCCTCCATCAGGCCTCTGCCCGCCCCTCCACACCAGGTGACCCCAGGACCTGTGACCTGTGCACCCGGCCCGGGCCCCGCTGCCACATGGGGGATCCAGTCACACGCGCGGCCCCCGTGGATCCTGGGCCCATTGGAGGCTCCCGCTGGCTCCTCATCGTCTTCGCCAGAAAGGCGCGGGCCAGGGGGCGGGGGGGGCCCTGGCCAGTGGTTCTCCCCCGGCCCACCTGCGGAGGAGGGGCGTCCATGATGTGAGGCCCCCGTCTCACTACGGAAGCATAAGCACGCTGAGCCTCCCCCCGTCGGCCACCTGCACCCACCGCACATAGCCCCTCTCACCCAGACGGCTTGTCTCAGGGCTCAGGGACCCTGTGTCTGTGGCTTTTTTCACAGGTCCCTGCAGACCAAGGACCCCCGAGGACAGAGGACTTGTCTGTGCCCCGACTCCAGCGGAGACTAAAGGAGGCGACCCGAAAAATCCTCCGCCTCTGCGAAGAGAAGGAGCAGCTCCTGGAGATGGGGAACAGGCTCCGTGCAGCGCTGGCGCGCGCCCCAAATAACCTCCCAAGTAAAGCGGGGGCTGTGGCTGCAGGTCCTGGGGAAGGGGCGAAGGGGCAGGAGGAACCCGGGAGGTGGGAGGAGAGCGAGCGGGGTGGAGGGAGGCCTGGCCTCTCGGAGGGAAGCGGGGTCAGGAGTCCAGAGCACAGAGCAGAGCTGCGCCTGCGACAGGCATTCCGTGACTCCCGCCCCAGCAGCATTGGTGAGAAAAATACTGCAGTTGGCAAAGCAGGCGGCGCCCCTGTGCTGCTTGCTGGGCACTGGCCCCGGCTGCCACGTGCTCAGCCTGCTCCGCCGTCTTGTCGCCAATGGCCACTGTGTCACCACTGAAACCAGGCCGAGCCCAGCGGCAACGGAGGGAGCAGTCCCCGTTTCCCTGTGGCTTCAGAGGCCGCTGGCTTTGCCGATAATTTAGTCAACACAGGGCAGCCCGAGTGGCTCAGCGGTTTAGCACCAGCCTTCAGCCCAGGGCCTGGTCCTAGAGACCCGGGATCGAGTCCCACCTCGGGCTCCCTGCATGGAGCCTGCTTCTCCCTCTGCCTGTGTCTCTGCCTCTGTGTGTGTGTGTGTCCGTCATGAATAAATTTAAAAAAATTTTTTTTAATTTAGTCACGCAGGTTCACTGTGGGAAGTATAATTCATGATAATAATATTTCCCAAACCAACAGCGCACAGGCCACTCTCTTCCTCAGCTGGTAAGGAGTAACGTACTCCAGAGTGATGGCCAATAATCGCAGTTGTTCCATGCAGGGGAGATGGAGGAAATAAGGTCCAGATCGTGCTGAGGTGCCCCTTGCTGCCAGGGGACCTTGGGAGAGCCGCTGTAGCGTCATCCCTGAGAGCAGACGCCCGGCTGCCGGCGCACAGCCAAGGTCTCTTGTTGGAGGACCAAAGGCACCGGCGTTGGCGGGCAAGGTGGCGTCCTTCACAGGGCGGCTGCGTGCTTGTCACCACGGCCAGCCAGGACTAGCCTTGCCCAGACCAAACACTCGGTCAGCGCCCAGCACGAGCCACTGGCCGTCAGACCGCATCCACGAGCGGTCCCTCTGTTTCCCTGGGGCAGCCCAGTCTTCACGCTGTAGCCCTTTGCCGCACACGGCTTCTGCCTCTCTGTGCTTTTCCAGCAAGAGCTTTGAGGTGCTGTGACCAGAGCCGAGAGGTTCGGGCTCACCCAGGGTCGAAGGGGACAGGCCATCCTCTCCTGCCTGTAGTCTGAAGTGGAGAGGAGGTGGAGGGCTGCAGGCCCGCCAACTACTCTGCTTCAGAAGGAAAGCCCCGAGCACTGCAGAGGGCACGTCGGCAAAAAAGCGTTTCGTCTGTCAACTACGGACTTGGCTTCCCTGGGTAGGTCCTTCTGGTTCCCAACCACCCAGCGCTCAGACAGGGGAAGGTCCAGCCTTGTGCCTCATCCTCACGGCTTCCCGTGGCCAAACTGTGGATGATAATAGAAGTTGTTAATATGTTACTGTTTTTGGTGTGAACACGGCCAAGAGAATTACCCGGTGAGCGGGAAGTGGAACGTGGGAGAACCCAGGCAGCGGGGCAGCAGTGAGCACCTGTCTGGGAGAGACGGTGCAGGCCCCTGAGGAACTCTGAAGACGAGGCCGGTGCATCCAAGAGCTGCCTGGCCGAGTGGCTGCCATGGGTCGGGGCCCGAGCGGCAGAGCAAACAAAGGCTCATGGGTAAAGTTAGCCCAAATCGCTCTTTGCAACCACACAGGATGTCCACCCGACCGCGTGGGGTGACGGAGGAGAGGCTGTCCCAGAGGTGCCGTCCTTCTGAGGGTCCACCTCTGGAAGCAGAGATAGCAGACGGGCCCGACCCGATGTGTCTCCCGATGCTGTCAGCCTGCACAGCAAGGGCAGAGGTGTCGTGTGCCTGCAGCCCCGGCAAGGACTGCCTCTGCCTCAGGACCTGCTCCATGAGGGCCCTTCCCCATCCTCCCTCCAGGTTGCAAGTGAGGAGCAAGGCTGACTTTGCCTGTTCGTCAGACACACTTCCAGACCATCTTCTGCCACGTTCAATAAAAACCTTGTCCCTAAAAACAATAGCAACAACAAACAAACAAAAAACAACCTTGTTTCTTTGGAAGACCCACCTGCCTTGGCTCTCCTCCCTCACACCTGTCCTTTAGGTCGGCAACTGCAGCAATGTCAGCATTTATCGCTCTGATTCTCCTCCTAAATTCCATTCTCCTCCTGTCTTCTTTTTTTTTTTATTTTTTATAAGTTTTTTTTTTTTATTTATTTATTCAGAGAGAGAGAGACTGAGAGGCAGAGACACAGGCAGAGGGAGAAGCAGGCTCCATGCAGGGAGCCCGACGTGGGACTCGATCCCGGGTCTCCAGGATTAGACCCGGGCTGCAGGCGGCGCTAAACCGCTGCGCCACCGGGGATGCCCTCCTCCTGTCTTCTAAACCAGCAACACCCTCCCACAGCTGAACTTTGCTGCTCTTGACTTTGGCCTCCATGCCACGCTGTGCCAATACCAAGATGCCCTCTCTCAGCTCCCAAGGCCCCAGAGCTTTCCTCTGACTGCAGCCATGCCTCCCTCTTCCTCTGATCTACATTCCAGGAACTTGTCTTTCTTCTTCGTTGTAGTTACTTATACCCAGCCTGGCCTTATGGCCAAGTACTTCATTGAGTCACTCAACACCCACCCACTCATCCACCCATGCCCCCATTCATCATCCATCCATCCATCCATCCATGTATATACATCCATTTACTCATCCACCTATCTGTCCATTCACCCATCCACTCTCCCATCCACCTGTCCATCCATTCAGTCCACCTGTCCATCCGTCCACCTACCTACCCATCCATACACCCACACATCCACCCATCCACCTACCTATCAATTTATCCATCCATCCACTCATCCATCTACCTCCCCATCCGTCCATGGACCCATCCATCCACCCATTCATCTATTATCCATCCATCCAATAGAGAAGCTACTGCCATGTGCCAGATAGGTCCGCCTTCTGTAATTTCTGCATCACTAGGCATCATATCTGGCTAAATTAGCTGTTTTCTGCCTCATAGTGTCAGAGAAAGCTACAGATCCCTACTAAGTTTGTAGCCTCCTCTGAAGGTTAGGGAGACCTCAGGAAAATAATTTTCCATATTTGGTGACTGTTTTTTTTTTTTTAAAGATTTTATTTATTTATTCATGAGAGACACAGAGAGAGGCAGAGACACAGGCAGAGGGAGAAGCAGGCTCCATGCCGGGAGCCTGACATGGGACTCGATCCTGGGTCTCCAGGATCACATCCTGGGCTGAAGGCCGGCACCCCTTTGGTGACTTTGTTAATGGTAATTTTAACTGTCTTCATTTTCTTCTATGGTGATTTATTTATGTGGGGTTTTTTTGCCCTTTCTTGCATTAATTTTGGTCATTTCCATTTTGCTAGGAAACTACCCGTAGTCCCCAGCCTGTAAAGTGCCACCGTAGAGTAGTCCATAGTGGCCCATAGTGTTCTGCTCTCTTCTGGGCCTGTGGCTGTCTCCCCCGACCTTCTAAAACCTTCATGTAAGCTGTGGTGTGGGAGTCAGTTCAAACTGCCTTTCCCCATTGGCTGTGCACACATTGCCTCAGTGCATCTTTGCAACAACCCAAGCATGGAGAAAGGCTTCCCTGAATGACATTAAAAATTAAAATAGCCCCATAGGCAGAGGAAGTCAGACAACAACAGATATGATGGCCTTACATTTTAAAAGTCTCTAAGGAGGGCAGCCCCGGTGGCACAGCGGTTTGGCACTGCCTGCAGCTCAGGTGTGATCCTGGAGACCCGGGATCGAGTCCCACGTCGGGCTCCCTGCATGGAGCCTGCTCCTCCTCTGCCTGTGTCTCTGCCTCTCTCTCTGTGTGTCTCTATAAATAAATAAATAAAATCTAAAAAAAAAAAAAAATGTCTCTCAGGAAACAACATCGTAAACACAGATAAAAGCTAGTGACAGACTGGTGCAAGTGGTGACGACATGTCCGACAGGTGAGGAGGATCAATACCCCAGGTGGCGTGTGCAGGTCACACACAAGGGCCAGGATGGCGAGTCCCAGGAGATCGCCTAGCTGACGGTGCAGGTAACACGCGGCCTCCCCAGGAGCCTGAAGAAGCAGATCAAGTCAGTATTGAGTTTGGATCTCAGGTGGAAAATCTCACACTCGGGGCCCCAGCGCGCCCTGGTGTAGATCCTCACCGGTGAAGCCTTTTTGGAGGGTGATTTGGCTCTTCTGCGAGGTTTTATAACGTCCATACCCTTTGAATCAGCAATTCTTCTCTTAGAAATCTGTGTAAAAGATTTTTCACCAACATGAACTAGATGCACGTGCAAGGATATTCTCGGCAGCGTTTCACTGTGAGGCAGCGATCAGGACTGGTGTAAATGTCCGGGGTGGGGCCCTGGAGTCCAGAGCATCCCCGCGGGGAGCTGCCTCCGCCTGGCCTCAAACCACTTGGGGTGGAGAGTTCTTCCCCGTTGCCTTCCAGCGCATTGTGAATGACACTTGGGCGACTACAGTAGAAAGGTGGCGGTCCCACAGGACTCCCAAAAGCCCTGGGGCTTGCGGTCATTGTATCATTTTGTCGCGAGCCCAGAGCAGCGAGGGGACCGCGGGCCTGCTGGCCCCTCGTGCACCTGCTGCCTGTGGTGCTGGCCTGTGAAAGAAGCAACCGCAGGAGAGTACGTTTGCCCCAGTGAGCACATGAAGAGGGTGTGTGTGCACACGAGCGTGACTGCGCACATGTAGAAGGAGGACCGCACGGAAGTGTATCAATTTCAGTTGGTGGTTTGGGGAGGAAGATCGGGACTAGACCTGGGGAGTTTTCTCTGTGTATTATTTGCAGTTGGCAAATCTACCCAAACACTCTACATTCGTTTCCTTTTGGGAAGCGTCTTCCCCGAGCGCACCGGTGGACTCCTGCTGCCCCGGGAAGCACCCGGGCCCCTTGGCAAAGGCCCTTTGCAAGGCTGGTCTGTCTGCATTTTTTTCACAAAGACAATTTGGTTTGTAAATACATCTGGTTTATAAACCAACTGTGACAAAAACATCTTCTCGTCATTTAACAACATTAATAATTTAAGACCATCCGGCCAAGGTGGCGCCCCAGCCCTCCATCCATCGGCAGTGGTTTCCACGTGCTTCTCCAGCTTCTCTGGCGGGCGAGCTCCCCGGCCCTCCCCACCGGGAGCTGGTGGTCGGGCCTTCATGGCCTTGGCTCTGGCTGCTCAGTCTTCATCGCACACCCCCTGCTCCCCCCCCCGCCCCGGGTCAGGCTCCCGCGGCCCGCCCCCACTCATGCGCTCCGCTCCCAAATAATTAAATCTTTTTAAAAAAAAATGATTTGGTAACAAAAAAATAAGTTAGGGGCCTAGCTTTAGTTAGCCTGCTAACCCGACACTACTTATTAGGCATGTATCCATAAAGAGTGAGATTATTATTTACATTTATTACATTTATTGTTCCTAACTGCACATGCATCTAAAATCTCGATGTAAAACTATAACTAAGGTAGAAGCCGTGATTTCCAGGCACGTCGTGTGTCATTGTGTGTCCTGCTTGACTGGCACTCTTGCGGCCTGGCTCCGACACCGGTGCCCTGTCACACGCCGGCCGAGGCGAGGAGCTGCGCCCCGGGCTTGTCCAGTCTCGCCCGAGGCAGTGCACACTCTCGGTGTCTTGAAATGATTTCACGGTGGCCATTTCCAGTGGCCTGGCTGGAACGAGAACCCGACACTGGCATCTTCTTATGATCTTTTTTAAAAACAAATGCCCCAGTGTCTTCAGAACAGTTGGGTTTTCTGAAGACGGTTTCCCGTCCTCGTCCTCGTCCTCGTCCTCGTCCTCGTCCTGGGTCCCCCTTTTCCTCAGGCTGCCTTTCTCCTGGGTCACCAGCCTGTGTCTGCATGAGCTCAGTTTGCCTTAGTTTAACCTGCTTAGGAATTGGTTTGTTTTCTGAAATCTTAAGATTTAGGGTTGTTTGTGTGTTTTTCCCATTTGAAATTCTCAGCCATTGTTTCTTTAAATACTCTTCTATTTGTTTCTAATCTCTCAGGAGATCTCATTAGACCTGCTGGAAATCTCTCCCATCTTGCTCTCCCCCCCACCCCACCCCTGCCACCTTCCCCCTACCCCCTCCCAGCCCCCTCCTCCTCTCTCCCTCCGCCTCCCTCCCTCCCTCTCCCCGGCTTCCCTCCTGTCTCCTGGGGTTCCCTCAAAGGTAACCGGTGGATGGATTCCTGTATCTTTACATGAAGTTTACAGCTCGTGTTTGTTCATTCCTTTTCTTGCTTTGTTCTTTTCCTGATTTAACATTTACTTTATTCTTTCTTGTTTAGTAATTGCTTTTTTCCAAGATTTTATTTATTTATTCATGAGAGACACAGAAGCAGAGACACAGGCAGAGGGAGAAGCAGGCTCCCTACAGGGAGCCCCCATGCAGGACCCCGGCGCCAAGGAAGGCGCTCAACCCCTGAGCCCCCTGGGTGTCCCCTGTAATTGCATTTTTTTAAGGTGTGAATTCTCCATCTGAGTTTTGCATGGCCATGTCTCAGAGGTTTTGAGGGACAGTGTTATCAGCGTGATTAGCTTCTAGATACCCTGCCTTTATGCAGTCAGGTTTTCTATTTCATTCTAGTTGTTCAGGAGAGTTTTAGAATTGTTTAATTTATTTTCAAACACGTGTTGAATTGTACTTTGGAATTTGTTCTGTTAAGCAGTCTTATTATACATACTTAGGAACATTCTTTCTGAATTTATATGTATTGGCATCCCTGGGTGGCTCAGTCGTTGAGCATCTGCCTTCAGCTCAGGGTGTGATCCTGGAGACCTGGGATCGAGTCCCGCGTCAGGCTCCCTGCATGGAGCCTGCGCCTCCCTCTGCCTCTCTCTGTCTCTCTGTGTGTCTCTCATGAATAAATGAATAAAATCTTAGAAAAAAAAAAGAATTTATGTGTATTTGTCAACTTGAACTGCCAGGAACCATGATTTTTTTAAAAAAGATTTTACTTATTTATTCATGAGAGAGACAGAGAGAGGCAGAGACACAGGCAGAGGGAGAAGCAGGCCCCATGCAGGGAGCCCAACGTGGGACTCGATCCCAGGTCTCCAGGATCACACCCTGGGCTGAAGGCGGTGCTAAACCGCTGAGCCACTGGGCTGCCCAGAAACCATGATTTTTTGTGTTAAAATCATGCACAGCTCTTATATTTCTGCCCTGTTCTCCTTCCCTTCTGCACCGTCATGCGGCGTCTGTCTTCCTGCCGTGTCCGTTAGCGTGAAGTGCCCTCAATGGCTGCAGCTCATCCTGGTTCAGGTTGTACAGTGTCCTTTCTGATGTTCAATAACATTTAATGCTATTTTAAATCAGGTGTTTAAAAGGGTTGTTTCCAAAAGTAAAATATGACTTAAATAGCTATGAAAATGAGCACAGGTTTAGGATTTTCTTCTCTCTGTTAAACAGTGAGGGGACCAGTCAGATGTTACAAGGAAAAGCTCAAACATTAGTTTATCTGGATTAAAGAAACTGAATTACAAATGGGGAGATCAAACTGGTTTTTCTAAGAGGGAGAGGGTTGCCAGTGGAACCTTGGAGGGACAAGTCACAAAGAGCATGGCCGTCAGTGTGCAGAGTAGCTCGAACTCGGGCAGCAGGCCTTGCGTGTGCAAAGCATGCTGCACATGGTGCAGTTTCCACTGAAGCACACATTTCTTCTTACCATTTTTCTGCTTGTTGGTAAAACATAATCTCAAAGAAGGACCATCCATGATCACTAACAAGGCTGGTTCGTTGGCCGGATTGTTTCCAGAGGTGTAGCAAAAACGTGAATTAACCGAATAGGCGGCCTTCCAGCATGTGCTCTACTGGAAGTTTCCATCAGGAATCCAGATTGGACTTTAAAAGTTGTCCTGAGGCCATGAAGCCAAGAACTCATCAGGTTTCATCTGCTGAAGGCTTTTGAGAAAATTCCTTTCTTCTCAAGTGTTTGGAAATATCCTGAGGCTCCCAGCTTTCCATAAGCTGTGAACCTCAGCTCCATAAGGTCAAGCACGGTTCCTGCTGGTGACCTGTCCTCACAACCAAGTGAGTGTCGTCCTTGAATCTGGCCAGGCAGGCAGGGCCATGGCTGCACCATCCAAGTGTCCAGTCAAATCTCAGGATCCCTGAGAATCTGTGCAAATAAATGACCATATTGCCAGGAAGGAGCTGAGAAACAAAATTCAACCCAGTAAATGTGTAGATCTAATTGGCTCTTATTAAGCAATTCGTGAATCAGGCGGCATCCCATCTAACAAGGAGGGAGCTCCTCAGAGCTGTCCAGAATGGAAGGTTTTTATGGGAAGGGGAGTAGGAGCAAAAAGTTATTAGCAAAAGAAAAGGATTGTTTAAGGCAAGGTCACCTTCCTTTTTTTTTTTTTTTTTTTTAAATTTTTATTTATTTATGATAGTCACACAGAGAGAGAGAGAGAGAGGCGCAGAGACACAGGCAGAGAGAGAAGCAGGCTCCATGCACCGGGAGCCCGACGTGGGATTCGATCCCGGGTCTCCAGGATCGCACCCTGGGCCAAAGGCAGGCGCCAAACCGCTGCGCCACCCAGGGATCCCAAGGTCACCTTCCTTATAGGTTAGGGTGGGAGTCTTGTCCTGCCCAGGACCTCCTCTTCCTGTGGGGGTGGAGAGGACCCAGTGGCAGACCCTGTACTGATTGGAGAAGTCCTGACAACCAGTGAAAACTGCACTGCTGGGGAAGGTTGAAATGCATCTAGGTCAGGCATAAAGCCCTGGTTTGGGACCAGGCCTAAGTGACGCCACTTCGGGCCTGTGATTTTGCCTTTTTTTTTTTTTTTTTTTTTAAATCAACATGCTGGTTGCTTTATTTTTTGTTTTAAAGATAACACTAATATCGGAACCTCTGAACTTAACTATACTTTTCTGAAAGTATCAAAGAGTAGCTCCAATCCTAAAATGATATTGGCAGAGGCTGCTGGGAAGATGGCAGAGTAGGAGGATCCTGAGCTCACCTCCTGTGGTGTAGCCACCTAGAGAACAGCCACATCGGCATAAATAAGCCAGAAAGCCACTCGAAGACTGGCGGAAGAGACTCTGCAGCTGGATGTAGGCAAGAGGCCATGGCCCAGTGGATCCATCCCCTTTACTTTCCTAATGGAAAGTAATCAAGCTGAGCAGATAAGAAGGAAAAAATACACAAAATGAGCAGAGACCCAGGGGGCTCAGCAACACGGCCAAGCATGATAACAATGCCATGATGGGGATCCCAAAGGAGAAGAGAGAGAAAAGGAGGCAGAAGATTTATTTGAAGAACTAATAGCTGAAAATTTCCTGAATCTGGGAAAGGAAAGAGAAATCCAGATCCAGGAGGCACAGAGAGCCCTCAAAAAACCAAGCCAAAGAGGTCTGCACCAAGACACAAAGTAAATAAGATGGCCAAAAGTAGTGATCCAGGGGGAATTTTAAAAGCAGCGAGAGAAAGGAAGGCAGTTACACACAAGGGAAACCCCATGAAGCTATCGGTGGATTGTTCAGTGGAAGCTTGCAGGCCAGAAGAGAGCGGCATGATATATTCAAAGCGGCAAAAGGAAGAAACCCGTAGCCAAGAATACTCCATCCAGCAAGGCTTTTGTTTAGAACAGAAGGAGAGAGTTTCCCAGAAAAACAAAAATTAAAGGAGTTCATAACCAGGAGCAAAACCAGCCACATCCCCCTCACACACGATGCGGGTCCCAAATCCGCAGTCCCACCTCCCTCCTGCCCGAGGTGCACTGCCGGCAGCCTGCTCAATGCCAAGTCAACACCCCTTCACCTCAGATCGACAGGGACTCAAACTGACATTCTTCCCCTCAAATTCCAGCCCCTGTGCTCAATTTTATACACAAAAACGGGCATAATTATAACAACAGAACGAAGCAACCCAAATAGTGACACCGAATTATGTGGAAGATATAAAGGATAAAAGGAGCGTACTAGGCTGAGAACATCTCCAATAAGCACATCAAAGAGCAATACATACAGCGTGACTCTAGGTACTAAAAGAAACAAACCCAGGAAAAATAAAACAAGACAAAATCAGAGAGAGAAACAGACCATAGAGGCTCTTTTTTTTTTTTTAATTTTTTTTATTTATGATAGTCACAGAGAGAGAGAGAGAGGCAGAGACATAGGCAGAGGGAGAAGCAGGCTCCATGCACCGGGAGCCCGATGTGGGATTCAATCCCGGGTCTCCAGGATCGCGCCCTGGGCCAAAGGCAGGCGCCAAACCGCTGCGCCACCCAGGGATCCCCATAGAGGCTCTTAATCACAGGAGACAGAGTGAAGGTCGCTGGAGGTGAGGAGGGTGGGGTAACTGGATGATGGGCATGAGGAGGGCGCATGATGCTATGAGCCCTGGGTGTTATATATATATAAGACTGATGATGAATCACTGACTTCTACCTCTGGAGCTAATAATACATTATGTGTTAATTAACTGAATTTAAATTTATATAAAAAGAAATCCACCCCCCAAAAAAAATACAATAGCATCCATAAAGCCAATATTATTCTTACGAGTGTCAATGGGCCATCCTGAAACCAGGTAAAATATAAGTATCTTACTGTGTACTTTTTAAAATAATTTATTTATTCATGATAGAGAGAGAGAGGTAGAGGCAGAAAGAGAAGCAGGCTCCATGCAGGGAGCCCGACGTGGGACTCGATCCCGGGACTCTAGGATCACACCCTGGCTGAAGGTGGTGCTAAACCGCTGAGCCACCCGGCTGCCCTCTTACTGTGTACTTAATTCGAAGTGTTGCCACTGAAATCAGTTACAGATGTTTATTCTGAAAGATGCTGCTGTGAAGGCTGCAGACTCAACTGTGGTTAGTGGTCTTCCAAAATTAAATGTATGGAATATCCAGAAAATAGGTTGAATTAGAACTTGTAGACAGTTTTCAAATACTCACTAGTAACAGTTTTTTGTTTTCAATTGCCACATGGCCGTAAACCAAAGAGACAAATAATTTCAAATGCTCACAGATACTATTTAGGCAAAAATGATCGTGTATCAGTACTTTTAACATTGCATGCATCAAATTATAATAGAAATTATAAAATTTCTAATATATATATAAAATTTATAATAGAATCATAAAATTTCTATCAAATTATAATAGAAAGGTAACTATAAACGAGATGCAGGCTCGTGAACAGCATATTTTCGTGAACAGCATAAGAGATGATAGGAAACCAAGGTCACATTCTGCCATCAAGTGTGGCTCCCCCATTAATTCACTTTGTGACAGGTCATTAAGAACATCTTTACATCTGTGGGACGCCTGGTGGCTCAGTAGGTTAAGTGTCTGCCTTCAGCTCGGGTCATGACCCCGAGATCCTGGGATCCAGCCCCACATCGGGCACCCGGCTCAGAAGGGCATCTGCTTCTCCCTCTGCCCTTACCCCGCCTATGCTCTCATGCTCTCTCTTTCTCATAAATAAAGAAAATCTTTTTTTAAAAAAAAGAGAAAAGAAGAAGAAGAAAAGAGTATCTTCACATCCAATAGTCTCCTTACCCCTGAAGATACTCAGAGAAAAGTTTGAGCTCGGAAGAAATGGAAGACTCTGAGCCTGTTGCTCTGCCTTGAATTCCATTTGTAATTTTAGCAGAAAAAAATTATTTTATCTTAGTTGAGCTGGAACTTTTGTTCTGATAACTCAAGAGGATGAGTGGGCACAAGTTCATTTTTCACACAAGGAAGTCCTTTTCGAAGAAGATGACTTTCAGCGGGTGTGCTTGCTGAAGGTTCACTCTGGAATACTGTCCCTTAGCCCAGGTGCTCAGCGTCTGGCACTGTCTTCGGCTCACTCGGGGACACGGGGACAGCCTCGCAGCCGCACCACCAGCCACCCCACTTCCATTCCCGGGCCGCCTCCCGCGGTTTGCTTGTCAACAGAGCACTGCCCGCGGGGGTCCCCGAGTCCTGGAGGACCTAGGGACACTGAGTGTGAGCATGAGGTGGTGTCGCGGGGCTGGAGGCCTGCTGACCTGACCCAAGCCCGTCGCCTTGGCTCACGGACCTGGACCCCGACCTGGATGCACACCAGCCACACAGCTTGCTCTCCTGTCTCTTCCCTCCCCCTTGGCTCTTTTCACCAAAGTAGAACTTTTCCCACAGCAACTGCCTCGTCTCGCTCTCCCTGTGGCGGTGTGCACGGTCCCCAGTGGTGTGCATGGGCCTTGCTCTCCCCCCAGCGGTATGCACGGTTCCCCACCTCCCGACCCCAGTCGCCCCAGCGGTGCACACCCTCGCTCTCCCCACCCCCCGCCCTGCGGTGTACATGGCCCTCGCTCTCCCCTCCGCCTCCCCCCCCCCCACCCGGTGCACAATGCACAATGCCCTGCCAGTGTGCATGGTTCTCACGTCTCCGCATCCTGGCAACACTTCCCTTTTTCTTCTGTCCGTCCTCATGAGTGCAAAGTGGTCTCTCGCTGAGATTTTCATTTTGCATTTCCCTGATGACTAAGGACGTTGACCACATTTCCATGGGCCTGTTGGCCATTTGTGAGGCTTTAGAGTCCACAGCTTTTAAGCTCAGGTATTAGAAACTAAGGAAAATAAATGCATTTCCAACTTTTGTCTTTCCCATGTCCTTTCATCTTCTGGAAAAACTGATCTAGTACCTAGGACCCGGCCCAGGAGGCCCAGGGTGGCACAGGTAACTTCATAACCACCCAGATATTAATATGCAGTGTGTCCACCAGCACCATCTTCAAATGAATAGATAATAAGCATTTAAAAAATTTCCGTTTCAGTTTCTAGCACAGTCCACCTCAATATTTACAACTCCTATGCACAGAAGCCTCGTTGGAGTCCTCAGTAAGCTTGTGCCTAACCAAATAGATTCTTATTCTGAGAACAGTAATTGTATGTTGTAGTATGTCAGCTTGAAGATGAATTTCCATGGTTTGTAGGTAATTGAACCTAAACGGAGTTAACGAACAGGTGTTCGTGGGCTGCGTGACCATTTCTCCCTAAGACGGTGCGTGCTGAAGCCTCTTACACGCACAATCTTTCAGTTCATTCACCCAACCTGCTGCTTATTTTTCTGTGAAACACATTCACTGACCCGAAGACATAAGCTGCGTGAGGCCTCGTGTGGCTGTAGAAACCTGTGTGCACCCCAAGCCTGCTGCTGTGTCACGCAGTTGATGGTGTGGCCCGCACGCACACCATGAGAGAGGAGTGACACGTGTCACAGGGACCGTGTGTTCTGGAGTGCTGTGGTTGGCACGGGGGAGGTCAAGACGCCAGGCGCACACGGAGGGCAGACCCTAGAGGCGCCTGGGCTGGCTCGGTCGGTGGAGCACATGACTCTTAATCTTGGGGTTGTGAGTTCAAGCCCCACACGGGGCATAGGGCTTACTTTAAAAAAAAAAAAAAGTGAAAACAGAAAGCAAGCAAATCCTTTTCCTTTTGTTTCTAGGGAAACTGCCTCGTCACCCCCTGCCCACCCTTGAGGCCCCTTTGGGACAGTTGCAGCCCCACTTTGCAGCCCAGGTAACACTCCTTTATCTAAGAAATGTAGTTTTAATGACTTTTATTAGTCACGTGAATATTGCATTTCATTACGAAAATGTAAAATCCAGTAAACACAAAGGCCTCCAATTGCCAGCACCCACAGTTACCAGTAATCTCCGTGTGTTCCCTACCACTTTTTTAAAGATTTTTTTTATTTATTTGAGGGGTTGAGGGAGAGAAAACCTCAAACTCCTCGCTGAGCACGGGGCCCGACACAGGGCTCAGCCTCCTAACCCTGAGATCACAACCTGAGCCAAAACCAAGAGTCAGACGCTTAACAAACTGAGCCACGTGAGCTCCCCTCCTGCTGTTTTTTTAAATTACATACATACGTGGGGCCCCTGGGTGGCTCGGTGGTTGAGCATCTGCCTTTGGCTCAGGTCGTGACCTCGGGGTCCTGGGATCGAGTCCTGCATCAGGGTCCCCCTGGGAAACCTGCTTCTCCCTCTGCCTATGTCTCTGCCTCTCTCTGTGTCTCCAGTGGATAAATGAATGAATGAATAAATGAAGCTTAAAATTACATCCATAGATAAATACAAATTACATCATGTGTGTTTTACTGTAGCTTTACTCCCCTGGGTGTTATTTTTGAATCTTTACCAATATGATGGGTTAAAAAATTTTCATTTTTTAGAAGTTTTCTCATATCCTTATTGGTATTAAAGTCTGTAATCGGCTATTTATATTTCTTCTTTTGTGGGTTATTTATACATGTGCTTTGCTAATTATTCTACGTGTGTGTGTACTTGCTAGTTTTTAAGAGTTCCTCATATACGAAGGAACAACTGTTTGTCCATTATGACCTTCTCAGACTTGTCATTTGCCTTTAACCTTGTTTCATTTTCTTAAACTACAGATAACTTTTTTTAATCTAATGAGCTCTGTCAGTCTACTTTAGTGATCTTTTTCACTGTAGTTTTTCTCTATTCTGAGTTTAGGTAAATATCCACCCATTTCTTCTAGCTGTCGTGTTTCACTAACTGTCACAGTGCCCTTAAGTAATTGTCCTCCTTTTTCTTGCTGGCGTTGAATTGATCCTTTTTTTTAAGATTTTATTTATTCATGAGAGACACAGAGAGAGAGAGAGAGAGAGAGAGAGAGAAAAAGACAGAGAGAGAGAGGCAGAGACACAGGCAGAGGGAGAAGCAGGCTCCATGCAGGGAGCCCGATGCGGGACTCGATCCTGGGTCTCCAGGATCAGGCCCTGGGCTGAAGGCAGCACTAAGCCGCTGAGCCACCTGGACTGCCCGAATTGATGTTTTTATCATGTGCTAAACATCTAAATTCTTGTGTCTTTTCCAATCAATTTTTTTTTATTTTGAAACATTTTCAAATTTAAAGTTACAAATATAGCATTACACCTTTCACCTAGATTCACCAGTTGTTAACTGATCACTACATTTACTTTACCATTCTTTCTCTTCCTCCCTCGGCCTTCCCAACATTTTAGATGGATGGATGGGTGGATGGATAAATGGTTACATGAGTTCATGATGGATGGTTGGGTGGATGATGAATAGATGGATGGATAAATTGATGAGTGATAGGAAGAGAGACACACACAGTGAGACGGCTTTGCTCCTGGACCAGCTGAGAATAAGTTGCAGACAGTGAACCCCTTTATGTCTGAAAACAAGGACACCTCCCCACATAATGAAAATCAGGAAGCAACATTAATATGGTCCTAGAATTTAATACATATCCTATATCAGATTTTGTGAGTCACAAGTCTAGGACCCACGTTGCCTTTCACTTGTACACCTGTGCCTGTGTGTCTGGTTGTGTAGTCATGCATGTAGATGCACTTGGGGGTTTGCATGTGTAGGTGTGTTTGTGCACATGTGCAGTGTGCACACGTGTGTGCGTGTACGAGGAGGTAGATGCATGTGTGATGGGTCTTCTGACCCGGTTTGTCCTTCATGATGCTCACCTTTGGGAAGAGCCAGGCCAGTGTTTGACAGACCGTGGGGTGGCGTCTCGGCATTGCTAGACTTGGACCTGTATTTATTTTCTACACAGCTCCAGTGAAGAGTCCTCTCCCCAGCTGGTGCCGACCTTTTTTAAATATCATACCTTAAAATAAATAAATAAACAAACAAACAAACAAACAAACATCATACCTTTGCGGGGCACCTGGGTGGCAGGCAGTTAGGCAGCTGACTCATCTGGGAGTCATGGGATCGAGCAGGGAGTCTGCTTGGGACTCCCTCTCGTTCTCTGTTCCTCCCACTGCTCACACTCTCTCTCTCTCAAATAAATAAAATCTTTTTTTAAAACCCATACCTTTGTAATATCTTTAATTTATTACAAATGCATACAACAAGGTTGCCCTTGTTTCTATTTTTAGAAAATCCTCACAAAGCTTTCTTAGCCGTTTGTCCCATTTGATCTTTACTGGGTAGATATTTTAATTTGTGTATTTTTATTATAAATATTTTGGACTTCTAAGAAGATACAAAGACTGATATGAAGTAAACCATCCAACTTAATAAACAAAATAGTATAAAGTCAAGACCCCATTACGTGTTCTACCCCGATACCTCCCTTCAGGCTCTCCTGACTCTGGTGTTTCTCTTAGCAGATATTTTAAAATCTGTATAAATCACATTGGTTGTGTATGTATCTTTCTGCACAGCGCTTTTATTCCACTTTATATTTCTGAGCTGTGTCGATGCGGATGCAGCTCTTCCATAGAGGGCTGGGGGTGGGTCACTGCGTAGGACCACACCTCTGAGGGCTTCATGTTCTCTACGGCAATGTAGCTCCGCAAGTGGCCTGGAGGCGCCACAGGTGACAGGTGAGCAGACAGGCCTGGATGTGCTCCAGGAAAACTTCATGGGTCCTGGAAGTTTCATTTCATAGAATTTCATGCCATGCAACTTTCTTCTTTTGATTTTCTTCAACTAGTTAAAAATGTAAAAACTATTTTTAACTCGTGGGCTGGACAAAAACAAGGTGGTTGGCAGGATTTGGCCTGGCAGGTGTGGCTTTCCAAGCCCAGGTCTGGACACCACTGGTGTACATTCTTTGCTGTGGAAATATATCAGCACGGATGGACCTGCTCGGACACACGACGGTCACCCGGAGCCCGTGGCGCACATCATGGCTCACCCTGCTCCTGTGCGCTCTACGGGTTTGCACACATGTGTGATGATGTGCGTCCACCCTCTTGGGCTGGATAGTTTCCCTGTCCTAAAACTCCTCACTGCCCTGTGTACCGCCCCCTCCCCAGCTCCATCCCTGATTGTCTCTCTGTCTCATGCCTGCCTCCCACCCCCCAAATGTCACGGAGGTGGAATCGTACACTCTGCAGCCTTTTCCAGATCGGCCTCTTGCTCTTGGTAACATGCAGCTGCGTTTCCCCCACAGCCTCCTATGGTTTGCAAGCTCTCTTCTTATTGCTGGACGGTGTTGTGTTCAATGACTGTACCGGTTTGTTAATCTCAAGAATCGCTGTTGCAGGCAATCAGGAGCATAGTTGGCTTTTACCAAGTTTTCTTTTCTTTTTTTTTTTTTAAAGATTTTATTTATTTATTTATGATAGAGAAAGAGAGAGAGAGGCAGAGACACAGGCAGAGGGAGAAGCAGGCTCCATGCGAGGAGCCCGACACGGAACTCGATCCTGGGACTCCAGGATCACACCCTGGGCCAAAGGCAAGCGCCAATCCGCTGAGCCACCCAGGGATCCCCTTACCGAGTTTTCTACGTAGCAACTCCACAGAACTGATTGGTGCTAATACGTGTGGCAGCGGTTTTCCTGTGTTCTCTGGGCTGACGGAGCGCGTCTGAGGCAAGTGCCAGGCTCCCCCTGCACAGTCCTGTCTGGCACTGCTGTCCTGGCCAGGACTCCCATGGAGCGCGGAGAGCAGGGTCACTGGCTCCCATGCCTTCGTCCTGATTTATAGAATGCTTTATTGAAATTTTTTTTTTGGTAAAGATTTTATTTTTTTAAGCAATGTCTACACCCAACGTGGGGCTCAAGCTCACAGCCCCGCGATCAAGAGTCACACGCTCCACTGACTGAGCCAGCCAGGTGCCCCAAATGCTTTATGCATTTTATGTCCAGGTAGATGGTTTGCTGTAAGTCAGACATGGTTGAATATCAGCAGTTCCATATGGTTTGGCCTCAAGCAGACGGTGCCTCATTTTAAAGTTCTTTCTTTAAAACTCTGCTGAGTTTTTACCCAGAACACATGTTGAATTCTGTCTGCTGGAGCTCAGGCCCGCGGGTGTGCCAGCTGCAGGCGTGTGGGGCCTGGCGCCTGAGCCCCGCACGGGCTGCGTGTGGCTGCCTTCAGAGTCCTGTTCTTCCCAAGCCTTTCCCCACGACTAGACGCTTCGCCTGTACCGAGCTGGTGCAAGGGAGCAGGCGCGTGTCAGCGCTGCGTCTGTGCACCTGTGTCTAGGGTTTCACTCAGTGACATTCCGTTTCCTAGAAGGATACGGGGGCTTTAAAAGGCTTATGGCTAATCTTTATCCGCCCATGTTCTGCAGATCGTCTCCCATGTGTGGCTTGCCTTTTCGATTTATTTAAAACAAAGAGAAAGCCGGCTGGGAGGTGGATGCCTGCGCCGCCCGGGGTGACGTGAGCCCCTAGAGTGGCGGCCGTGCCGAGGCTCCTCGCCGACCCGGGGCCTGGGTCCAGAGGGGCAGGCGGCCTTTGAGGAGAGGCACCCGATCTGGAGGCCGCTGAAGCCGGGACTCGCTGTGGGATGGATTTGGGATGTGAGAGGGAAGGAATCCCGGTTCGGGGCCTGGCCACTGAGTGGGAGGAGGCGAGCGGTGGCCAGAGCCTGGCAATGCCTGAGCTCTCCTGCCACGCACGGCCCGGTGGGAGGGGGGCTGCACTCGGGCTCCACAAGCCCTCCGCGAGGCCAGGGGCTGAGTCACGGGACAGCGAGGACAGCGCCACGGCCCCCACAATGGTCTGCCCGATGGGGAACACCGGCCTGAGGCGCTGGGCAGGGCCAGCCACAGGGAGGGGTGGAGACCCTGGCATTCTCCAGCAGAGGACCCCTGCCCCAGGGGACCCCTCCCCTGCATGACACTGTCCCCTGCGAGAGCCCCGCTCACCTGCACCCCCGCCTCTGGAGGACCCCTTCACCTCTGGTGGGAGATGCACTGACACGCCAGCTCTTGGTAACCGTGAAACCGCCTGCGTTGATCAAACTTTTAAACATGTTATTAGAAGGAAATCTCCCAAATCACCCATAAACCTGAGCGTTATTGGTTACCTGCCTGGCTCGGCTCCTTCCCTTCCCTGTGCCCCCCGTCCTGCAGATGCCCCCACAGGTGGGTGTGGGGGGTTCAGGCCGCCGGCAAGTTGCCAGGCCCGGGGCCTCCTCCCCTGACGCTGACGAGGGGTCCGTGACGCTGAAGGCCGGGCGCTCAGGTGGACGCGGCCACACCCCTCCCTCTGGCTTGTCACCGACGTGCAGGAGTCCCCGATCCCAGAAACACGGGGACAACATTTCCCCGATGTTGAGGGAGACCTCGGCAACACGCCCCAGCAGCGACCCCGACGCTGAAATCCTCTTGCTTGCATTCCCACGCAGGACTCGGAGCACCTCAGGGAAGAACGTGTCCCTGCCCGCCCTGGAGACGTCCAGCCCGGCGTGGCCCAGACCGTCGGCAGCAGCCATCCTCCGCCAGGCTGCGCAGCGGGGGCGGCTGAGCCCGGGCAGGTACGGCAGGCCGGTCTCGGCGCAGGGACCCACCCCGGGGAGCGGCGCACCCGGTGTCCTGGCAGGTGGCCATCACCGTGAGTGATGGACCAGACGCCGCTCAGGGTGGCAGGACCTGCTGGTCCCTTTGGCGAGTGGGTTCCCTGGGGTGCTGGGCACGGGGCCGGCTCCTGACCACAGAGGTGCACCCGCAGAGGGCTCGGCGGGGCCTTGGCTCAGCCGGACAGGCATCGGTCCTTCCAGGTCCCACCTCCCATGGAGACCACACTGCCCTTGCCCGACAAGGCAGCTATGTCCGTCCGGCGTCCGTAGGAGCGCCGGCCAGCCTGTCCCCAGAGCCCCACCCCACAGCCTGCCTTTGGCCAGGCCCGCTCTCTGGTCGCCTACTGGGGGCTACATGTCCTACATCTTTACATTCATAGCGACAACACAGGTCAACTCGACAGAAAGAAAACCGGTCCCCAAGGCCACGCCCGGCTCCCGGACCCCACAAGGAGAGTGGCCACCACACCCGAAGCTCCTCAACACCAGCTAGCAGTCCCCTCCAGGACACGTGGAAGCTGCTGGACCTGGGATCCAGCCCCTCCGGCCTCACCTCCCAGGACGACTCTGAGCCAGGTAGACTGAGGCCCAGGCTCCCGGGCTCCTGGGCCCCAACAGGGCAGAGACGGTGCTGGCGACTGCCTTACTTCAGGGAGGCCCGGCCCCGGGAGGACCCCACATGCGTCCGGAAGATTATCTCCAAAGTGCAGAAAGCACTTCCTGGTTTATGGGACGACTGTGTGGGACAAAGGTCATTGGGTACATGCGGGTGGGCATTGAAGGTCAGGTCGGGGGTCCTGCTGGCTCAGGGCAGTCCTTCAAGCTGGAGGGGAGTTTGGGTTCCTGTCAGCGACCCTGCTCTGCCAGAGGCAACAGGGAAGCCGGCAGGAGGAACTTAGTGACAAACTAGAGCCAGGGGTCAGAATGGAGGGGAGACAGTGTGTCTCTGGCCTCTGCTGGCAGGGCTGGGGGACAGCAAGGTGGCCACGGTGGCCACGGCCAGGCTGAAGTGCAGGCGCACATGCTAAGCCCTTCCCGCCTGGGTGGGCTCCCGCGCTGAAGCCCGGTGCCGTGCGCGTCCCCACCCGCGGCGTGGTGCAGGCCCCCTCCGCAGGGAGCCAGAGCCTCCAGGCCAGGAGACGCAGGCGTCCTCTGTTCTGCTCGGCCTCCTGAGCATGACCCCGTCCTGGTCCTGGTCCTGCCTGGTCGTCCTGGGTGTCCAGCAGCGTCCATCCGGAGGGCCCACCTCTGGGGAGCCGCATGACCCCACGTGGCCCAAAGGCCGAGGCCAAGCCAGGGCAGCTACACGCACCCCTTGGGGGATCCGAGCGCAGGGAGAGCCCTCGCCCCAGCTCTCTGCCCGCGCGGTCGCGCTCCGTCATGCGCACGTGAACCGACGTGACTGTGTCCTGCAGCGGACATTATAGATTATTTCCAACCTTTGTCCCACACGTCATGTTACAGTGAATGGCCTTGTACACACTCTCTCCAGGGTGTCTGTAAATTCGAGGGGCGGAGCGTTGCTTTGTCAGAAAGCAGATGCATTTCTCACTGGGGAGGTGTCCAGCTGCTCTGTGTGGACACCAGCAGTTCCTGGGCACACAAGGGTGCAGGGTGCATGGGGGGGAATGTGGGGGGTGCGCAGGAGGGGGTAGGGGGTGTGCGCAGGGGAGGTGGGGGTGTGGGATGGTACGCGGGGGGGGTAGTGCAGGGGTGTGCATGGGGGGAGTGGGGGTGTGTGTGCAGGGATGTGCATGGGGGGAGTGGGGGGTGCATGCGGGGGTATGCGCAGGAGGGGGGTGGGGGTATGCACAGGGGTGCACACAGGGGAGGTGGGGTTGGAGAGGTGCGTGGGTTGGAGGTGCGGGTGCGCAGGACCCGTCACACTGGCAGTGGTGGCCTCGGTCTTCTTGTCTCCAGTTCTCACCCCTTTGCACGTGGTGTTTGCTCCCTTTGTCTCACTGATCTGTGGGAGCTCATCTTTATGGTGGAAATCTGGCTTTTTCTGAGACAGAATTACAGATCTCAGCCCCCCTCAGTGTCTCATCTGGTTTTGACTTTGCTTACACTGGTCTTTGTCACACACGTATTTTTCATCTTTATGCTCCTGAGTCACTGGGCATGTTGTTAATCCTCCCTGGATTTTGTGCCATATTTAGGCCTGTTCCACCCCAAGGTGAGACAGGTTTCTTTCACGGTTTCTTCTAACGTCATGGCTTCATGTTTTTGTGTTTAAAGCCACGATCACTGGGAATTCATCACGGTATATGTTATAAAATAGGGGCCAAACCTTTTTTTTCCGGTGGCCCGGGTGGCCACACAGCCGTCCCAGCCGCCGCGACTGAGTGACCGCGGCCCCACTTTGCTTTGCCCGCAGAGCTGATCCCCGGGCTCCTCCGGGGGCGGTGCCTGGGGCAGTGGGCCTGGCGCCACCCGGGCCGGGCCGCGCCTGCTGGTTGTCCCCGGCTTCCCGCTGTCCCCGGCTTCCCGGTGGCCACCGCAGCTCCGCAGCCCTCCCCCCGCGGTGCCTCTGCTTTCCCGGCCTCAGCCCTTCGGGCTCCTGCTTCCCTGACCCCTTTCCCGCCTTCCCGCGCCCTCCTGTTGGGGGGGCGGCCTCCATGGGAAGGCCGGCACCGTCCCCTGCGCCCCACTCGCGCCCCCAGAGCCTGCCGGGCCCCTGCCCGCCCCGTCTTAGTTTGTATTTTCTGCTCCGCATGCTTTGAACGGCTTTCCTTTCCCCCTGCCCTTCGCTGGGAAGGTCGCATTTGCCATCTCCTGCCGCTTCCTCGGCTGCCTTTCTTACGCTTCTCGTGGTTAGTCCCAACCTTGTAACGTAGTCTTCAAGTGTGAGGCCGGCGGGGTTGGACCCGACGGCCAGAAAAGAATTCTCGAGATGTCTTCGGGGCAAAATGGTGGGTTTATTAAAGCAGGACGACAGGTGAGCTGCGGCCCTGGAGTGTGAGGAGCAACTGATTACACACGTAGGGGTCGGGGAGACTGGCCATACAGAACATTCCAAAGGGACCTTTGTGCTCTGAAGACTTGCGGGACCCTGGAGGCCCGGCTGCGGCCGAACCAAGGCTGTGCATCCCTCCAGTGAGGCGGTGACGGGAGGACAGTTGGAGCCTCCTGGAGGAACGTTCCATTCTGCCTCCCCCAGTGTTTCTCAATAGGCTGCAGGCTATACGGACATTTAAATTTTTTTTAAGATTTTATTTATTCATTCGTGAGAGACACTCACAGAGAGAGGCAGAGACAGAGGCAGAGGGAGAAGCAGGCTCCACGCAGGGAGCCCAACGTGGGACTCGATCCTGGGACCCCAGGATCAGGCCCTGGGCTGAAGGTGGCGCTAAACCACTGAGCCACCTGGGCTGCCCACGAACATTTAATTTTACCTACATCTCCCTCTGCCTTTGTTTCCCGCGTCAGTCCCTCCCTGAACGATTTGGACCCCTCGATCTCTAAGGTTGCTGAGGGTGGAAGGCCTCGAGGTCTGTAACCTCCTCCTGCTGAGTAGGGGCCTGGAGGTGTCCCTGCCCGCGGGTTGGCACCCGTCAGTCGGGGAATTTATGTATCGAGTCACTGAAGGCAGAGGCAGCTACCCCAAGGTCGGCGACGTGTGGAGCCTCCCTGAGTAGGAAGGGTCGTCTCTCAACTAGAGGTGCGGAAGCACCTGAAGGAGTCTGGGCACCAGGCAGGGAGACACCATAAAGACAACAAAATGAGGTTGATACTATGATGAGCAAGAGAAGCCTGAATAAAAAGACCCTTGCTAGTTAACCAAACTCGCCCTCCAACTCTTTACTGTTGTTTGAAGAGAAGTTTGAGGTCTTCCACTGGTTCACAGGGATAAGAAGGCACGTGAGTTTGCTCGTTGGTTTCCCCTGACGGAGATACAGGTTTTATTGTAGGCCGATGAGCCCCCGAGGAGTGGGGCCACGTGACATGACCCCGAAGAGGCCCTTCCATTTTGGAGTTAAACCCCCTGCTATAGGAGCCCCCCTTCCTTTATGTTTTTTTTTTAGATTTTATTTATTTGAGAAAGAGAGTGATGAGAAAGAGAGCATGAGTGGGGGGTGGGGGTGGGGGTGCAGGGGGCAGAGGGAGAAGCAGACTCCCCCCTGAGCAAGGAGCCCGATGTGGGACTCGGTCCCAGGACGACCCCGGGATCATGACCTGAGGTGAAGGCAGACACTTCATCCACAGAGCCACCAGGCACCCAACTCCCAATCCTTTAAATCATGTCTGTGGGGATCCCTGGGTGGCGCAGCGGTTTGGCGCCTGCCTTTGGCCCAGGGCGCGATCCTGGAGACCCGGGATCGAATCCCACATCGGGCTCCCGGTGCATGGAGCCTGCTTCTCCCTCTGCCTGTGTCTCTGCGCCTCTCTCTCTCTCTGTGACTATCATAAATAAATAAAAATTAAAAAAATAAATAAATAAAAATAAATCATGTCTGTGGGGTTTATATGGGGTGGGTTGCTAGTGTCTGTCAAGTCAGGTTTCCGGAGGATATGGTTTGCATATTCATTTAGAGATTTATGAATTAACCTGGCCTTGAGTAAATAATTTAATAGAGCATTATAGTCTCCGTCGATTGATAGGTCTATAGGAGAAAAGGTTTGCCACATAGTAACTCCAAAGGGACAATAACTAATAACTCTGTTGAATGCGTTGGGGCAACTCTCACCCAAAGAACCCCTTATCGGTAAAAGAATAATCCAGTTTTCTTGAGTCTCAATGCTTAGAATCTATCTACAAAGACGTGTTACTGAAACGTTTTCTCTCTACCGTAGCCCTCACCTGTATACAGAGGTAGCCAAATCGGGACCTAGTCATTTGTAAAACGAGTCCAGTTTTAACAAAACGTGACCTAATGATTTATATAAGCTCAGGAGGAACAGAGATTGATCATTTAGATCTTTCAGAATCCACTTTGCTGGAAATTTTTATAAGGAATCTCTAGGTTGAACTTCTGGTAGCCTCTCCAGGCCAGAAGCCAAGTCCAGTACTTGTCAGACATGCCTGTAATGCCTGTAGATTTGGGCGTATTCCTCTTCTCAAGGTCCCCAGGGTATCCTGAGGCTCCTGCACCTGCCAGGAACTGACATTCTTTACTCCCTGGTGAGGCCGTTGGGAGCTCCGGCCCAGGTATCCGGCCAACATCTCCAAGGGGCTTTACGGCTCCAGGTTTCAGAAAATCAGCCTTCATTCCTTCAAGCTGCTTAGTCATATCTGAGTCTACGCCTGTCTCTCAAAGATGACGCTCCGCCAAACCTTGGTAAAATAACCGATGTTTCCAGTGGTGTCCTGTTACAAGAACAGGTTCTTATTGAATGTATGCAAATGACCATGGTCGCCACGGAAGAAAGGACACTGACCAGGACCTTTAGGATTTCAGAGGGTTCAGGTAGAAAAGTTAAAGGCTTCAGTTTGCTGGCAGAGGAATACTTTATTATTCCCATATGTCGCTGATGTCCTAAGACAAAGTTTCCTCAGGCTGGAAGAGCAAAGAGCAAATATTAAAGAACTGGCAATGTTTCAAACAAGAGTCATAAACTGTAATCATTCTCAGTTTAGTTAGTTCTGGAAATTCTTACTAATTTCAGTTTTATGATCCTAAAGATACTGAATACCTGTATTTTTCCTAACAGTCCTTTGTATGAATCCTCTTGAAGATCAAACCCATTTTTCAAGAGAATAAGAACAGTAACTGTAAATGAAAAACTCAAAAATGGCCGTGGCTAAAGATCTGTTGAGAGGTCACAACGTAGCTGACAGGGAAATCTGGTTATTTCTGCCACACAGCACTTCAGTAATCAGAATGTCAAGTGATGGCCTTATACCAAGTGATGGCCGAAGACTTTAGGAATTGCATATCCTCTCTGCAATATTACAGCATTTACCCAAGCAATATAACCTAAGGCTTATTATTTAACAGTTCTTCCAGAGGAACTTAACATGCCAAATAAAAAGACTTAATGAGTCAAAAGAATCTTGGAAAATTTGTTAAAACCTTAGGAAGTTTTAAACAGCAAGAGAAAGAGAAAACACACAGAGGCAGAGGGAGAAGCAGACGCCCGCTGAGCAGGGAGCCCGACGCGGTGAGGAGTCCCTGGACCTGGAGCAGGACCTGAGCTCGAGGCAGACGCCCAATCACTGAGGCCCCTAGGCGCCTCTGGATCTGTTTAAAAGTCAGTTTGTTCCCCATTGTCAGCTTTTACCTGGGGCACTGGTGGAGAAACATGGAGTGGGTGGTGTTAAGTCCAGGATGTGTTCTTGGCTCCTCGAGAGGAGGGTGGGAGGAGAATCAAGGGTGGTCTAGAAGCCAGTGTGCAGGCCGCACCTAGGATGGCGCAGAGCAGGAGGAGGGGGCCGGAAGGCAGGAGAGAGGGCCCCCGGTTCTAGAGCTCAGCAGACCCGATGGAGGAGCACACACCATGTTTTCCCGCCAACAAGGGGGAGTAGACAGTCCGTGGCCAGAGAAGAGAAGAATTTCCCCCAAAGGGACTTTCGGCAGCTGCTTGGGAAGATTAGTTAAAGTCCCTGCCCTGAGGTAGCCTCACCCAAGGCCATGGTTCCAGTTACAGCCGTTAACCTGGGACAGGAGTGAGGGAGCTGCCCCCGGCACAGCCAGAGGGACCCTGTGGAGCCCCCTTGGGTAGGAAGGCCTGCGTTCCCCAGGTAACCAGGGTTTTTCGGAGGAGGCCTATTTAGATAATCATCAGCACGAGGGAGTTTACTGGTCTAGTTACGACCAAACATGTTCTATTAGAGGCCCTTAGGTCCGGGTCCCAATTCAGAGCCCTGAAGGCCTGGGATGGACCTCGGTAGGGCCATCTGTTTGCCCTGTTTCCTGCAGGAGAGATCTAGCTGATAGATCCTACTGAGCCCGGGCAGGACCTTTCTTACGTTCTGTAATCTGAATGGTTTCCCTTGGGTTGAAAAAGCACCACAAGGGAGTGTTTGGGGACTGAAGAGACAAGGGCCGTTACCAAAAAAAATCTCCCCAACTCCCGGTGGCGTCCCTTGGATGCAACCGCCATGATCACGGCCCGTAACGGCCCCTGTAGGAGGGCAGCCTGCCTGCCCCGCGCTGCCCACCACATTCTAGGTGACGCTGCGGTGTATGGACCCCAGTGTGCCTGCCTTCAGGGCCCCTTGGGACCCTCCATTTTTAACCCCTGGAGAACACCAGACAAGTCTTACAGCAAAGTGCCCAACTTTGTACCGTAGGCAGCAGAGGACATTGACAGAAGCCAGTGAAGACCAATCCGCCGTGGTGTGAGCAACAGTCCAACTCGTGCGTCCTTACCGCCAACTTCCCTCAGACACGGTCCCCAGTTGGATCTGATTCCATCAGGTACTGGTTTTGGCCGGCTCCCAGTGGAGGTCCCTCAGCCGGACCAGCGTGGGGGGGTCACGGTGGACCAATGAGGAGGGAACCTCACGCAGAAGCCTGAGATCGGCAGCCGTCCTGGTGACTCGGGTGGCTGTCCCGTGCCCAAGACAGACAACCTTGAGGAAGGACAGGATACAGAGAGCGCATCGGGTTCCTGGGTCTTACTACCATCCCGCCCAGGGGACTGCGTAGCCACGGGCAGAGGATCACGGCCTGAGCTGTCGGCAGGGACGTGTCCCAGGAAGACTGCGCCCCTTGAAGGGTCCCGGGAAGGAGCGTGAAGGAGGAGGAAGTCCTCACCCAGTGTGCACCGTGACCCACAGTCCAGGCGAGAAGACTCAGGGCCCCACGCTGAGAAGAGCCTGCCGGCCCCTCGGCCTGTGTCTCTGTCTCTGTGTCTCTCATGAATAAACGAACAAAATCTTTGAAAAAAAAAAATGCCACCGTCATGCTTGAAGGCACATCCTTGAAGCACATGTCAAGAAGGTAAAGAATTCCTTTTTTTAAAAATTGTAGGGATCCCTGGGTGGCGCAGCGGTTTGGCGCCTGCCTTTGGCCCAGGGCACGATCCTGGAGACCCGGGATCGAATCCCACGTCGGGCTCCCAGTGCATGGAGCCTGCTTCTCCCTCTGCCTGTGTCTCTGCCTCTCTCCCTTTCTCTCTCTGTGACTATCATAAATAAAAAAAAAAAAAAAAAAAAAATTGTATTTATTTATTCATGAGAGACACAGAGAGAGGCAGAGATGCAGGCAGAGGGAGAAGCAGGCTCTTTGTGGGGAGCCCCATGCGGTCCCAGGACCCCGGGGTCATGCCCTGAGCCGGAGGCAGACGCTCCACCACTGAGCCACTTGGGCGCCCTACAAAAATCCTACAAAGGAAGAGCCCTGGCTGCTGACTGATCACCACCGTCAGCTCTGGCCCCAAGGCCTCTGTCAAACTGCGTGAACTTGACACTGGGTGTCACAGCCTCACGGTGTTTAGAAAGCAAGTGACAAAAGTCAGGACCCACCTAGGGTGGGGATGTGACAGGTGATGCTGCCCAGACAGCAGGGACGGGGAGGGGCCCCACCCCCGTCCGTGGGTGGGAAGGTGAGCGGCCCCGGGCTCCGCCTGCCTCTGCCCCCCGAGGACAGGGCCCTCGCCCTCATGCAGCCTGCAGGACCTTTAGCGCCAGGAGCAAGGTCTACGTGGTCGGAGGACCTTAGTTCTCCATGACTCTGACCTGCTCGGGCCCCAAGGACAGGCGGTGGCCAAGACGGGCCATAAAGATGCCCAGAAACCCGATTCCCACTGAGCGTGGCGTCCTGCACAGCGGGTGCAGGGCGCGGGGCGGAGGACGCAGGAGAGCGGGACGGGGTAGCTGAGCTCCCTGGGTTCGGGGAAATGAGAGAGGACGTTCGGGACGCCAAGAGCCACGAGGAAAGACCAGACAGACTTAAGAGCAAACGAGTCTACGGAACGAAAGATGTAATCATTCAAAGTCAAAGCTTGGGCTTGACAGAGGATTCTGTGCTGCCTCAGCGACGCGGCCCTGACAGGAGGGTCACCAGAGGCAGAGACGTGGCCGGGGACGCAGGAAGCAGGGGGGCAGGGGCCGTGGAAGGCGGGGGCAGGGCCAGAGCCGAGGCAGGGCCAGAGCCACGGCAGGACAGGATCCCGCAAAGGCGCCCCTCGGCCCGGGAAGCCTCGCACACCCCCATGTGCAGACGTCGGCGACGCGCTGGCGTGTGTACAGCACTCAGGTCACCCTTGGCCAGACGCTGCCACCTGCCAAGAGCTGAGGCCCGGCCCGACGGCGGCCTCCTGTCAGCCACAGCAGGGGCGGAGGCCCAGGGCCCCACAGAGACTGCGGGCACCGAGAACTGAGCAACTTTGCCACCGCCTGTCCCTCCTTTTAAGACATAAATCCAGAGTCAGAGTTGGCGCACGTTTCTGTAAAGGGCCAAGCAGTAAGTGTCCTCGGCCTTGTGGCCCCACAGCGTCTCTCGCCACTGTGCAATTCTCGGCCTGAAAGAGCCACAGACCAGCTGTTCACAAGGGGCGGGGCCGCCTGCGAATAAAACTTTATTTAGAAAAACAGGTGATAGCAATGCTGTTTCTTTCTTTTTTTTCTTAAGATTTCATTTATTTATTCATGAGAGACACAGAGAGGCAGAGACACGGGCAGAGGGAGAAGCAGGCTCCATGCAGGGAGCCACATGCGGGACTCGATCCCGGGACCCCGGGGTCACGCCCTGAGCCGGAGGCAGTCGCTCGGCCCCTGAGCCACCCAGGCGTCCCAGCAACGTTGCTGCTTAAGCTGAATGCACAGGTGTTTGTTTTATTCTTATTTATTTTTTCAAGTAACCCACACTCACAAGCCCCAGATGAAGCGTCGTGCGCTCCAGCAGTGGGCCAGCCAGGTGCCCCCGTGTCTAGTCACCTTATTTCTGTCCTTTAAACTGTGCGTGTAGGTGTGTCGGTGAAGCCTGGGAATCCCCTGTGATGAACGTCCTAGCAAAGAGTGGTCCCCAGGGCATGTGGCAGGGAGGGCAGGACGGTGCCCGGGGCGCAGTGGTCCGGGTGCGCAGGTGGCCCGTGGCCACGGGAGCAGCTGGAGGGCGGAAGGGGTGGACAGCCGCAGGTGCCGTGCTAGGGGTGGGGGTGCTCCAGGGGCCACGGGCGGGGGGGCGCCTGTGTGGGAGGAGGGGGGTTGAGGCAACCTGCTCCTGTGTCCCCAGCCCCCGGGCCGGCCCTTGGCAAGGTGCGAGGCTGGGCTCGGACGGGCGAGTGCAGGCGGGGAGTGGGCTGCGACGGCAGGGGTGCGGGTGACCACCGCCAGGTGTCCGGGGGACGGCCGGGGCAGCGGGCTGCCATCAGTCTCTGTTGCTGCCTGCTCCCCCGTGCGACCTGGGCCTCGGCAGTGCGGAGGAGGCCGGGGAGGCCCGCAGCAGCCAGTTGGGAAACAGTCGTCAGACAGGTCGGGAAGCCCGTGGGAGGGGACGGTTACGCCGCGCCAGGCCCGCAGTGAGTGGGCGGCCAGCTGCCTACCGTGGGCGCGGCCGAACCCGCCCTGCGTGGGGGGCCATCGCGGCGGGCCCCACGCAGCACAGGTCACAGGCCAACCCGGCGAAGTGAATGAGCGCGCCTGACCCCCTCCCCGCGCCGGGGGCCTTTGGTGACCGTCCTGCCACGCGGTGCGCCTGGCACGGCTGCGGAGCGACACGCTGACCCGATGTCGGCGTCCTTGAGCTCGCTGTCAGGGCCCGGGCGGAGGGGCCTGAACCCTGCGACTCCTCCGGCCCGAGCGTCGCACCTGGGAAGGGCGTGCGTGTCTGGGTTCTGCCAGCGGAGGGCTCAGGCGCCGCTTGGGGAGGCCGGGAGGTCGGGGCGGACGGCGCCCTGTGGTGACACAGCAGGACGGAACATCCCGTGTGGCTTTTGGTTCACCCTGTGATTCATGGGGGTGAGAGGAGGAGGTGGACGTGAACGCGACTCAGGTGTTCTCATGTCCGCACACCTCTGCTCCCCTCGTAGCCGGGGCGTTCAGGACTGAACTACCTGTATGATACTCACTTTGTGTAAGGATATTTTTTAGTTCAAGATTTTCTTTATTCCTGAGAGACACACACAGGCAGAGACACGGGCAGAGGGAGGAGCAGGCTCCTGCAGGAGCCCGAGCGGGACTCGATCCCGGGACCCAGGGTCATGCCCTGGGCCGAAGGCACACGCCCCACCGCTGAGCCCCGGCGGCCCCTGGGGAAGGAACCTTTTTAAGCCTCACTAGTATCTTCAAAGCTACTGTCAGGAAGGCAGGAGCTCGAGACGTGAGTGTGGGATCCTAAGCATTTACGGCAAAGCACAATGTGGGGCATTGGTCCCCAAATAAGCAGTCTGGAAGCTCCCTTCTAGAAACTGGGATGAAGGGTCTCCTGCGTTTGCCCATCTTCGGTGCGTTGTCAGTAGGGATCGTGGACGCTCAAAAATGGTAAGGAAATCGTTGAATGGTGTGGACATCTGTGATCAAACATGGAGATCCACTTTTCTTAGATGGTGTTTCTCATGGCACATGGTGCTCGTGCTCCCTGGTTTCGAGGTGGGACTGGAGCCGCCTCATCCTGCCCCCAGCAGGCCCGGCCGCACCCCCACCCCCGTGCCTGCTCCGCTGCTGGGTGACCCAGTGCACGCGGGGCCTTAGGGTCCCAGTGGCCCCTGCTCCATCCTGTCCAAGGCCTTGGGCCCCTCCACTCCCAGCTGCCTTCTGTCCAGGCCCATCCCCTGACCCCAGCCCTCTGTCCCCTCTCCCCCGCAGGGCCCCGGGGCTGTGACCTGCTGCCCCCCAGCCCCCTGCAGCCTGCCCCTGCAGACACCTCTGCCCCACCTCCTTTCCCAGCACCTGCCTCCACCTCAGGGCCCTTCCTTCCCCGCTAAGCTCTCGCCATCCTGGGGGCTGGGGTGGGGCACCGTCCTTGACCCTGCCCCGCCCCTGGTCAGCACAAGCAGGTATACAATAGGTGCTCAATCTCATTGAGCAGGGAGATACTGGAAGAATGGAGCCAGGGAGGCCCTGAGTCTGCAGCTGGGGGAGGGGGCGGGGGGGACGGGGGGGGGGGCGGGGGGGGGGGGATCGAGATTCCCGGGAGGAGGTGGGATTGGAGCAGCACTGCCGGGGAGGTGCTGAGGAAGGAGTATCCCGGGAGGAGGCAGGAGGCGTCGTGTGCTCTCAAGCTGTTGCCCTGCGTAGACGGTGGGAACATGGGCAGTTTCCTGGAAGCTACGTGAGGGGGTTTCGGGGCTCGAGCAACAGGCCTGTGGAGAGGTCATTCACGGCAAGACCCAACCCTCGGAGGGGTGCAGGGCGTCGCGGGTGGGGGCGAGTGGGGGCGGCACGGACCCCCCAGTGGGGGCAGCTGCCCGCTGAGGTGCCCCCAGGCAGTCACATGGCTTAAAATCCAACCTAAAAATACACAGAATCAGAACTGAGGAATCACACACAAGAAGGGCAACCTGGGATGTGATTTAAAAAATCACAACTAGGGATCCCTGGGTGGCGCAGCGGTTTGGCGCCTGCCTTTGGCCCAGGGCGCGATCCTGGAGACCCTGGATCGAATCCCACGTCAGGCTCCCGGTGCATGGAGCCTGCTTCTCCCTCTGCCTGTGTCTCTGCCCCTCTCTCTCTCTCTCTGTGACTATCATAAATAAATAAATAAATAATTAATTAAAAAAAAATAAAATAAAATAAAATAAAAAATCACAACTATAGGGGATCCCTGGGGGGCTCAGTGGTTGAGCGTCCGCCTTCAGCTCAGGGCGTGACCCCAGGGTCCCGGGATCGAGTCCCGCATCAGGCGTCAGGCATGGAGCCTGCTTCTCCCTCAGCCTGCGTCTCTGCCTCTCTCTGTGTCTCTCAGCAATAAATCTAAATTTTTAAAAAGTAACAACTATCTACAATGATTCTTTTTTAACTACAATATTAATCCAATTGGAAGGATTTTCTCAGGATGACACATGAATAAGTCACCAGGTTGGCGGGGACATGCGCTCAGCCAGGACAGCACCCGAAGATCACAGCGTCGGCCCCTCCGGCAAGCAGCAGCTGCCCTGGTAAGCCGGACCCAGCAGGCGAGGCCGGGGCGCCAGCGCTTCTGGGAGTGCGGTTTGCCGGGGTGACCGGGCAGGGCCAGTTAGAGCCGTTGGCCCCCCAGGGGTCCCCGCACGCACGCTCGGGGTACGGGATGCCCGCTGGGGCTAAGGGGGCGCAGACCTCGGCGACCTGTGCCCCGCACCACGAATGGTGCCCAGGGTTTGGTGAAAAGTCAGTCCACCCCTCCCGCCCCCCGCCGTCCCCACCCCCCGTCCCGCCTCCGTCCCCCAGGCCACCCGCACCTGTCCCTGCTCCTCTTCCACATGCCCTGCGCTCTGTGGCCATAGAGGCAAATACGTAGGGTGTGCATCACACCAGTAGGCAGCTTGCTTTTTCATTCCCACCTGGGCCTTCTGCTCGGTACCCCCGAGAGGTCGGTGATCCGACTCGTGACGACGTTCTTTACCTGAAACACTTCGTGTTCATTGATGTTTAAATGGCCTGTGGTCTTAGCTCCCAGACTGTGCTGCAGCGAGCCATCCTGTGTTCATGCAGGGCTGTGGGAGTCTGTTGTCAGAATAATCCAGAAGTGAAATCGCTGGGTCAAAGGTATGAGTGGTTTGACTTCTGCACGGTGTTTCCAAATCGCCCTGGAGAAGTTGGCCCAACTTGTGCTCGTGGCTGCAGGCTGTGACAGTGTCTTTCCTAACTCCCATACTGGTACTGGTGGATTTTTTTTCCTTAAGATTTCATTTATTTGAGAGAGAGAGAGAATCTCAAGCAGACTCTGAGCAGAAAGCCCCACGTGGGGCTTGATCCCATGAGCCTGAGCCGAAATGAAGAGTCGGCCGCCTGACTGACGGTGCCACCCAGGTGCCCCCAGTACTGGTGGAATTTTTTTTTTTAAAGATTTTTTATTTATTTATTTATTCATGATAGTCACACAGAGAGAGAGAGAGAGAGAGGCAGAGACACAGGCAGAGGGAGAAGCAGGCTCCATGCAGGGAGCCCGACGTGGGATTCGATCCCGGGTCTCCAGGATCGCGCCCTGGGCCAAAGGCAAGCGCCAAACCGCTGCGCCACCCAGGGATCCCTACTGGTGGATTTTTATCGAGCATTTTCCTTTATGCCAATCTTGATAGACGAAAAATATATTTCATGATTGGTTTTAATTTGCAGTTTCTAAACTCCAAGTGAGGCTGGCCACCTTCCGTGTGCTCTGATTGTCGTCAGGCCTCACAGCCTGTATAGGGGCGACTAGGAAAGCTCGCGGAGTAAGGACGTGCACGTCGTGATTTGCAGGAGTCAGAACACAGCGGGGCTGGGGGGCTGTGCTCCTGGGGCGGGGGGCTGCCGTGAGCACTGCCGCCTGTGCCCTGCCATCACTGCTGTACCCCGAGAGCACTAACCCATCTGCACAGCTACTGGAGTCCCACTTTTGAGTAAGGAAACTGAGGCCGGGGGGCACGGAGTGCCCGCCTGAGGTCCCAGGTCCCAGCCCTCCGTGTACCACAGGGTTCCAGAGGGGGCGTCCTGACCCCCACAGGGCGCACAGTCAGGGGGAGCCACGACTGTCCTGGAGCTCACACAGACATTGGCTGGGAGCTCCCGACGCGTGGAACCGCAGGGTCACGCTCCTCTGGAACAGGAGGTCAGTCTGTCCCGGAGACCTCACCCACCTGAGGCCCATCCTGTTGTGAGTGGTGGTGGCGGTGGCTCAGGGGCATCCCAGGTGCTCCCCTGGCAGAGACCCTCACCCTCCCTCCCCTGGTGCCCCCAAGGGGAGCCCTCGGGGGATCAAAATGATGAGGGACAGAGGGGTGATGGCAACTTTTAAAGAGTACGATGTGGGTGTTAATTTTTTTTCTTTAAATTTTTGGGGTTTTTTGAAAATTACATTACATTACATTGAATTACATTGAATTAAATTCAATGTTCTTGAAATTAAACATTTTTCTCTTTAAAAAAGGGTTGCATAAAATGTTGAGAAAAGGGTACACACAATGCTATTAACTGGCTACTAACCCAAAATTAGTTTTAAATCCCGTGTAGTCAGAATATTTCCATACAGACCTCTCTACAGAGCTGACACCTAAATCAGATAACCACGTTGCCAGGCTTTTCTTATCCAACGATCCAGATAAAAACAAAACCAGCCGCCTCTTGCTCATAGCCCAAATGCTTGCGGAGCCCACACCAGCACCACAGAGGCCTGGCGTGCGCCTGCCACAGCGGGTCCCTTTCTCAGCAGTTCCCAGAGCCGGGAGGTCGGGGCTCTGCGTTCCCCTGGAGAGACGCGGGCCCAGAGTGCTCCCATGAGGTCTCACAGCTCCCAGCCAGTGGAGCAGGACCGGAGTCCAAGCAGACCCTGAGTTCACTGGCTGAGATCAGCCCCAGACGCCAGTGCCCCTGGGCACCAGGCAGCAGGTGGCTGGGTGAAGGCGTGCAGGGGCTGTGCTAACTGCCAGGCGGCACTGTGCGTGGGGGTGGTGACGCCTGGCAGGCTGGCTCCGTCTAGCGGATGACGCCATCCTACAGGTGCCCCTCAATGGCAGATGGTCCAATGAGCCAGAGCTTCCCATTTTTCAAGAGAAGCTGGAAATACTGTTTTTTTTTTTTTATATAGAATGTTTTCATTTTTGAATATCGGCAGCTAATTAAAAAATCAAAACAAAGTGTGGGCCAAATTACAGCTCAGTTTGTCAGCTACACACTTCTGTAAGCCAGACCCAGCCATGCCTAGTGACGTGGCTCCAGCCAGGAGCTATGTTTAGGATTTTACATGGTTGAGAAAAGGACAAAGAAAGTGCTACAATGACCTGGATCAGCCCAGTGGGCTCCAGAGAGAAGCCCAGCCTCTGGCAAGGCCTCTTCCCAGCCTGGGAATCAGGTGACTGCTGATAAACCTGGGCTTCTCTTTACTAGCGACTCACCTCACAGTGTGTTTCTTTCTTTTTTTTTTTTTTTTCACAGTGTGTTTCTCTGCATGTTCTTGCAGGGCGAACGCACCAGGCCCTCCTGGGTTTGTCCTCATGTCCGTCCTGCAGGGCCTTACCTGCCCGTGACGAGGGCCGAGTGGGCCCCCAGGACACCATCTCACCTGTCCCCTTCTTGGTGTCTTGTGCTCTTGCATGGAGACTGCCCCCTGTGCCTTCCCTGGACTCAGATTGCCTCTGCTCTGGCTCTGCCAGCTCAGCCATGGTCTGAGGTCATAAAAACACACTGTGAACGTGGGACCTTAGACTTACTTTGTCCACACGCCCTCAAGACCAAAAATATTGCCATCTGGCTGCCCCACAGATGCTTTACTGTTTCTCGTGAAACCCAGGGGTTGAGCATGGGAGGCAGGCTGATGACCCAGCACTGTTTCCGAGTGATAGCCATTCATGATAAGGATCTATGATAAGTAAGAAAAGGTTAAAATCACACAGGATAGGTGACCTCAAAGAACTGCTAGTGACTCCATTGTAAATGCACCTGGAACAGTACATTCTGTTCTTCCTGCGTGGTCCTCAAACCTGTGCACTAACCAGGGAACTCCCCTAAGGCCTGAGAACCTTATCAGAATGTGAGCGTCAGTGAGACGGACAGACCTAGGAGAGCCTTGTGAGACCCGGCTGAGAGACCAGCAGCCTAAGCCACAGGGGGAGGCCAGCTGGAGCCCGGGAGGGCTGTCCTCTGCACCAGAAACGTGTCGTGATGCAACACGACAGGCAGGGCCCTTTGGCTGGGCTCTGGCAACACGAGCTACGAACAGGGTGGAGTGCCTCCCACTAGAGGGCTCAACACATCTTCTCATTGGCCACTATCACAGGTAGACTGCACGAGGCAGACAGGAGCAGGAGTTGTCCCTGGGAACTAGGGAGCTTATTCAGCACTGTGACTATTAGGGTACAGGACCCCAGGGGGCAAGGGGCCCTGCCCTCTTACTGCTCAGCACCCTTGATCCTCTTGGCTCTGCCTGCCTCACTCTCAGAAGGGATCAGATGTGAGTGCCAACACACCAGTGAAATTGTACACGATGTGTGCCGCCTCTCAGCACTGTTACAATAATAACTAAAGAAATCCCAGAGCCAGTGTTTTGGTCAGAGGAAGGAGCAGTGCTGTGTCCTGAACTGAGTGACCAACACCAGCTTCCTGCTGGTGTTGTGCTAATGATTACAACCTGAGACTATTTAAGAAGTGCAGAGTGTCCTGTAAACCTTTGAGAAGCGGAGGTCAAGTAGATCTTTGTTAGCTCTCCTCTTGAAGGCACTGTGATGAAACAGTTACGCCACTTCGGGGAAAGTTTATATAGAAAAAACTTCTACACCAAAGTAAATACTTTAAGAAATAGCCAAATCAGTGTACTCCTCGATGGTGTGTATTCTAGAGCCACAGCATGGCTAGTGCTCACTTCTGCTTCTGGCTGGGCTGTTACTGACTAGACTTTAATGTCTCTCCATAAACAATTAGAAAGTTGGACAAAATATATGAAACTACTGTTTTCAGACATCAGATAATAGTCAGCACAGGACCATAGTCCTTGAAAAAAGGAAAACAAATGAGATGAACTCCAAGATCCCCCTAGCTTTCTGCCTGAAGGCACTTTCTGGGCCACAGGCATAGGGAGGAGATGCCAGACAGAATTCAGCAGCCTTGGGGCCCCTGGGTGGCTCAGTGGTTGAGTGTCTACCTTTGGCTTAGGGCATGATTCTGGGGTCCTGGGATCGAGTCCTACATCGGGCTCCCTGCATGGAGCCTTTTTCTCCCTCTGCCTGTGTCTCTGCCTCTCTCTGTGTCTCTCATAAATAAATTAAATTTTTAAAAACTCAGCAGGCTTCTAAGTTGGAGAAATGGGAATTGGAGTTTGGGAAGCCACAAGGGGCTGGCAGCTGCAGGAAAGAGTCCAGAAGGGAGGGTACTACACAGAAGAGAGCTCCAGAAACTTGGGGAAAAGGTTATATGTAAAGAACTGCACAGGCACTTTTTTTTTTTTTGAGTCCTCACCACATACTAGCCCATAGATGTATGGACTAAAGCTCCACAGTTCCAGGCAAAGGAAAGACAAATAACTTGTAAGCTGAGCCATTTCCAGAGCTCTCAGAGAGCAGGAAGATATTCAGAGTGAGGAGTCCCCATCATCACCTTCCTTCAGTGGAGAGACCCAGATAAGTCACACCTCAGTAGTAGGGCTAGGTTTCTCTGGAGTGAAGGCCCACGTAGACTTACACTAGAAAAGTTTAAAAACAGTCTTGAAATGACCAAACAAGGGCAGCCCGGTGGCTCAGCGGTTTAGTGCCTGCCTTCAGCCCAGAGCATGATCCTGGAGACCCAGGATCAAGTCCTGCGTTGGGCTCCCTGCATGGAGCCTGCTTCTCCCTCTGCCTATCTCTCTATGTGTCTCATGAATAAATAAATAAAACCTTTTTTTTAAAAAAAGAAAAAGAAATGACCAAACAAGGAACCTAACTGCCTACCAAAATAAAACCCCACACTCTCAAAAAATTTTTTGAGAAAATATTACAATGCCTAACACCCAATCAAAAATTACAAGACATGTGAAGAAGCAGGAAAATGTGATCCAGAATCAAGAGGAAAATCAGTCAGTAGAAAGAGACCTAGAAATAGCAGAAATGAGGGAACAAGCAGACAAAGACATTAAAAGAACTGGAATGACTATATTCAAGCATTTGAAGAAAAACATGTACATAATGAGAAGAATTGAGAAAATGAAAAGAACCAAACAAAGCTTCTGGAGATTAAAACTATAATATTTGGGACACCTGGGTGGCTCAGCAGTTTAGTGCCTGCCTTTGGCCTGGGGCGTGGTCCTGGAGTCCCGGGATCAAGTCCCACATTAGGCTCCCTGAGGGGAGCCTGCTTCTCCCTCTGCCTGGGTCTCTGCTATTCCCTCTGTGTCTCTCATGAATAAATAACTAAAAATTGTTTTTTTTTTTTTAAAAAAAAAAAGGACGCTCTTCAGGCTGAAGGAAAATGATGCCAGATAGAGACATGGGTCAACGGAGAATAGTGCAGAAGTCAGACGTGGCAGGTCTGCATGTAAGGGAAGAGGGTAGGTCTGCTTTTCTTTTTTTTACATGTCAACCGATTGTTTAAAATGCACATACTGGGATCCCTGGGTGGCGCAGCGGTTTGGCGCCTGCCTTTGGCCCAGGGCGCGATCCTGGAGACCCGGGATCGAATCCCACATCAGGCTCCCGGTGCATGGAGCCTGCTTCTCCCTCTGCCTGTGTCTCTGCCTCTCTCTCTCTCTGTGACTATCATAAATAAATAAAAATTTAAAAAAAATAAAATAAAATAAAAAAATAAAATGCACATACTAACATACGTGTATCACAAGTCTCATAATACACCTAGAAGTAGAAGGTACGACAAAAATGGCATGCATGGTGGGAAGAGGAGAGGGAGGTATACTCTCCTGAGGCTCTTCAGGTGACATTGTGCAACCCTGCGTCACAGCAGAATGAGACAAGTTAGAAGTGCAGAACAGACATTCAGAAACGACAGCAAAGCACAGCCAGTGGCACAGATAAAATGGAGTAGAAAAAAATCAACCCAAAAATAGCCTCAAAAAGAGGAAAAAAGGGAAAAAGGACAAACAGGACAAAGAGAAAAAAATTAGTAATTGCAATGTAGAAAAAAAACATTTAAAACCAATCACATTGAAAATAATATTAAAGGTAATGGTCTAAATATTGCATTAAAGGGCCGACTGGGAGAAAAAGGCTAGCCAGCCTCAACGGTGTGCTGTCAACAAAAAACTCACTCTAAATACAGAGACACAGTTGGATGAAGAAGGCTGGATGGCTCTTTCACGTCAGGCAAAGCAGACTTCCCAACAGGGAATATTAACCCAAGATAAAGAGGGACATTTTGTGATGGCATAGGAGTCAGCTACTAGAAGAGACAACCTTCCCAAGTATGTATGTTCCTAGTAGGAGCTGTAAACACGTGAAGTTTAAAAACCCTCAGAAGGGCAGCCCGGGTGGCTCAGCGGTTTGGTGCCGACTTCAGCCCAGGATGTGATCCTGGAGACCCGGGATCGAGTCCCACATCGGGCTCCCTGCATGGAGCCTGCTTCTCCCTCTGCCTGTGTCTCTGCCTCTCTGTGTATCTCTCATTAATAAATAAATAAAATCTTTAAAAATAAATAAATAAAAATAACCCTCAGGAGAGGGGCACCTGGGTGGTTAAGTGCCCAGCTCTTAATGTCAGCTCAGGTCATGATCTTGGGGTCATGAGATCGAGCCCCACATGGGGCCCTGCGTGCAGGGGGGAGTCTGCTTGAAATTCTCCCTCTGCTTCTCCCTCCACCTCTTCACCCCATTTGTGCACGCTCTCTCTCTCAAATAAATAGGTAAAATGTTTTTTAAAAAAACTCTCAGAAATGGAAGGAAATGTAGAGAAGTCCGTAATTATACTCAGACTCTAGTACTTCTCTCTCAGCGATAACAGAACAAGGAGACAGAAAAGTCAGTGGAGGTAGAGAATAGAGGGTTTGAGCAGCGCTGTCAGCCAGCTCGGCCTCACTGGCACGTGTCCACTGCCCCAACCATCAACAGAACACACACACTTTTGAGGTGCACACGGTACGTTTGACAAGATAGGCCACATGCCGGGCTATAAAACTGGTCTTAGTAAATTTAAAAAGGTTGAAGTCATACAGACTGTATTTGCTGGCCACAAACCTGCTACACTGGCAATCAAGAACACAGAGATATCTAGAAAAATATCCAAAAGAATTTAAAAATAGAAGGCTCATGGGTCAAAGAAGAAATCACAAAGTCTTACTTACAAACTTGAGCCTTTAGATACTTAAAAGAGACAAGAACAGTGTTCTAAAGTCAGTGATCAGAACGCCTGGGTGGCTCAGCGGTTTAGTGCCTGCCTTTGGCCCAGGGCCTGATCCTGGAGACCCGGGATAGAGTCCCATGTCCGGCTCCCTGCATGGAGCCTGCTTCTCCCTCTGCCTGTGTCTCTGCCTCTGTGTGTGTGTGTCTCTCATGAATAAATAAATAAAATCTTTAAAAAAAAATCCTTAGGAACTTTAAAAAACACAACTATTAGAACAAAAAAGTGGCTTTGGCAAAGTACCAGGACTAGGTCAATACAAGATCAATATGTCAAATCAGTTATATTTCTATACATAACAATGAGAATCAGAAACTGCGATAAAAAATATCATTTACAGGGATCCCTGGGTGGCGCAGCGGTTTGACGCCTGCCTTTGGCCCAGGGCGCGATCCTGGAGACCCGGGATCGAATCCCATGTCGTGCTCCTGGTGCATGGAGCCTGCTTCTCCCTCTGCCTATGTCTCTGCTTCTCTCTCTCTCTCTCTCTCTGTGACTATCATAAATAAATAAAAATTTAAAAAATATATATATATCATTTACAATAGTATCCAAAACCGTGAAATACTTAGGGATATACTAAAGGAATGTGTGTGCACTGAAAAGGACCGCTGCACAGAAAAGTCAGACCTATAATGGAAAGGTATACCATCCTCATGGACTAGAAGCCTCAACGTTAAGATGTCATTTCTCCCAAAATGTACCTGCAGATTAAGCAAAGTCCCAATCAAGATCCCATGAAATTTTTGAAATTGAAATAAAAAATTAAAATTTACATGGATATGGGAAGGATATAGAAAATTCAAAGCAGTCTCAAAAAAGAACAAAGTTGAAGGATTTTACCTAATTGTAAGACTTACCATAAAGGTACAGTAATTGTGACAGTGTGCTGTTGGCACAAGTGTGCATGTGTACGACAGAGAGCGCAGTGGACACACGCACACTAACAAATCAGTTAATGCGAAGGCTCTACAGTAATTTAAGGAGAAAGAATATCCAACAAATTGTGCTGGGATGACGACATATCCATATGGGGAAAAATGAACTGCATGTCATGATCTCAGGGTCGTGGGATGAAGCACCACACGGGGCTGCGTGCTCAGGGCAGAGTCTGCTTGTCCCTCTCCCTCTGCTCCTCCCCCTGCCCCCTGCTTGTGCGCGCGCGCTCCCTCCAAATAAATAAAATCTTGAAAGAGAGAAACATTCGTGCACTCAGGCAGGAGGGCCCTTCTGCTCCCCCCCAGTCAGAGTCAGAATCGTCAGCGTGAACGTTTATAGTGACTTCATGCCCAAATGGGGGACAACACAAGCACCCACCACCGATGAAGGGGAGGCCAGAGTGCTGGGCAGCCGTAGAATAAAGCACTAGCCCGCAATCAGAGGAGTTAGGGTCTCCACGACGACGACTACACGAATGAACCTCAAGAAACATTTCTCGGGTCTCTGGAAGAACCAGTCTTCAAAACGTGCCTAGTGAGGCTCCAGGAGGGACCAGTGCTTGCCTGGGGCCCCTGCGTGGTGGAATGTTCCAGACGCATAGATGCATACATGCTCTAAAAGGCTTTGAAACGTAGATTTTTAAAATAGGCGCATTTTGGGGACACGTGGTGGCTCAGCAGTTGAGCGCCTGCCTTTGGCCCAGGGCGTGACCCCGGGGCCCTGGGATCCAGTCCTGCGTCGGGCTCCCTGCAGGGAGCCTGCTTCTCTGCCTGGGTCTCTGCCTCTCTCTGTGTCTCTCATGAGTAAATAAATACAATCTTAAAAACATAAATACAAAAATAAAAATGGTGCATTTTATTGCGTGCAAGTTATAACGCAGTCAAAACGATGTTTTAAAGAAGGAGCAGGGATCCCTGGGTGGCGCAGCGGTTTGGCGCCTGCCTTTGGCCCAGGGCGCGATCCTGGAGACCCGGGATCGAATCCCACGTCGGGCTCCCGGTGCATGGAGCCTGCTTCTCCCTCTGCCTATGTCTCTGCCTCTCTCTCTCTCTCTCTCTGTGACTATCATAAATAAATAAAAATTAAAAAAAATAAAAATAAAAATAAAGAAGGAGCAGCTGTGGGCCGTGGAGGTTCTGTGGGGCGCCCGCCCCCTGCCCGGTGCGTCCTTGCTGCACGGCGCCGCACCCCCGTCCATCCCCAGCGCGGGGAGCTGAGCCACGGCGGGCAGGACACTGCCGCCAGCCACCCTCCGCACGTGTCGCTGCACATCCTCAGGGGAAACTGGTAATTCTTATCAATTTGCTGGGTTCCCTGAGTTATTCTGCAGTGTGGGACCTCGGAGCTCCTGGGGGAGGTCATTAGTGTAGATGGCGTACTCCCCGCGGGCCCCGGGGCCTCTCGGGTCGGGCCTCCAAGCCTCATCCCAGACCAAACTGCCACCCGCTGGGGCCCGGGCACAAGGCTCTGCTTGAAGACGCAGTCCTGCAGCCCTAAAATACCCGAACCCGTGTACACCTTCCGGCTCTCTCTCTCTCTCTCTCTTTCTCTCTCGCTGAAGCAGCACGGTTGGCATGTGCAGCTTCCTATTAGTTGCAGGTGTGACAGCTGCTCCCTTGTCTCGTGGGGGTTATCGCCTCCCTGGAGAAGGCCGCGAATCTCCGTCACACTCCTTCACCTCTGGGCGGGGGGCGCAGGAGCCTCGTGGAGACCTGCAGCCCCCCCACCCCTGCTGAAGGGACCTGGCAGCCGCCCGCCACGGCAGGCCACAGCACGGCGGCCTCGCCCTGAGGCCTTCAGGATATAGACAGGTGGCTGCAGCTGCACCGGGAGGGTCCCTGGCTCGCGGTGGCCTCCTCGCTGGTGCTGAGCTTCCACACTCCTACCAGTTGGACTTTGGCGCTTCCCCCCCCCGCCCCCCCCCATAGGCTGCCCTCCAGCGCAGTTTCCTCCCCCACTCTGCAGTGCTCCCACCCCCCCACTGCTCCCTCCTGCACACCTGCCTGGGCCCCGCCAGCCACTGTGCCGTGGCACCTCATCCACTTGCAGGCGGAAAGCCACGAGGCTGGTTTTTCCCGTTACATATGATTGCTGTGTGTAAAAATATGGCCTTTATCAAATTAAAATTTCCCTTTACATTCCTGATCCACAGAGCTCTCGTGACAAATAGGCATTAAACCTTGTCAGATTTTTTTCCGCATTGAGGAGGAGAAACCCAGTTATGTTTTCATTTATTGACGGGGTCGCTATGGTGGGAGACTTTCTGAAAATGGGGCCGCCTTGCATTGGTGAGATAAACTTTACTTGATAATGACGTATCCTTAACATTTGCCTGATTTGATTCGATAACGTTCACATAAAGGCTTTGCAGCTCCGTGTGCAAGCTAAATAGGCCTGTAAGCTTTTTCCTGCATTGTCCTCAAGTGGTTTGGGAATACAGTTCGCTGGGCATGCTTCATTCTAAGTTACTTGTCTGAATCGTTTGAATGAGATAGAAACGAACTCTTCCATGAATATTTGATCTCTGTGAACATCCAGCAGAACCACCTGTAAATCCACCCAAGCCAGGAGCCTTTGGGAAGAGAACCGTTGAATACCAGCTCCATGTTTTAATACCTGTTGGGTATTTCAAAGGCTATTTTTCTGTTCTGGTTTTGGAATCTTCCATTGCCTCGAGGCTCTATTAATTCACTGGCAAATAGCTCTTTATAACATTCACTTTTGCCCAGTTGTGCGTATTTGTTCTCCCTTGTTTGGATCAACCTTGGCAGGAATTTATGTTATTAATCTCTGTAGACACCAGCTTGGACTCGGTTGATGTTCTATAGCACTGTTTTCCTTGGGGTTCTCGTTGAACTGTAGCGTTTCTTTACCCCTTGTTTCCCTGAGCTTGTCGTGTTGTTTCTTTCCATCTCCTTATGCTGGAGGGTTAGCTCATCTCCTCGGGGCATCACCTGTCTCTGTTCGCTGAGAAGGGCATCTCGGGGTGTCCTGCAAACACTGGGATTCAGTTCTCAACATTTCTTTTCCTCCTTCTTACTTCTTTCATTTCATTTCATTTCTTTATTTTATTTTATTTTACTTTATTTTATTTTATTTATTTTTTTAATTTATTCCTGAGAGAGAGAGAGAAGCAGAGACACAGGCAGAGGGAGAAGCAGGCTCCCTGCGGGGAGCCCGATGGGGTACTCGATCCCGGGACCCCAGGATCAGGCCAAAGGCAGACACTCAACCACTGAGCCACCCAGGCGTCCCTCCATTTTTTTTTAAGATTTATTTATTTATTTGTAAGAGACAGAGCATGCATGAGCCAGGGAGGCCCGAGAGAGAGGGAGAGGGATCTGGAGCTCGGCAGGCACAGAGCCTGCCGTGGGGCTCCATCTCACAACCCTGAGTTCACACCCTGAGCCAACGCCAAGAGTCAGACCCACTCATCCGATGGCACCACCCAGGAGCCCCTCCTCTTGCATTTTCTGATGTGAACTTTCATCTCCAACATGCAGAGCGACCCTGCCAAGGCGTCCACGTGGTGACCACGGGCCCCAGAGCCAGCCCCACTTCGTGTAGAAGAGCCTGTTGTAGAAGCATCCACGCAGAGAGCACCCAACGGCACTGCAGGCGGCCGAGGCAGGAGGGCCCTTCTGCTCCCCCCCAGGCAGTCCCATCTTTGGGCCACAGCCGCCCCTCTGCCTTACGGTCCAAGGAGTGGTCACTGCGCCAGGGTGGGCGTGGACTGTCCTGCAGGCCCCGGAGGGCAGGAGTTGCCTGAGGCCTCCTTGTCACCGAGACCCTGGCCTGGCCCCCCCCATGGCGGGGCCTGCCCCCCTTGCCGGTCCCCAACCCCCGCCCCCTGCTGGTGTCTCCACGGGGCCTCTCCCGCTCCCCAGGCCAGCCATGGGCCGCGTGGCCGGGAGCTGAGGGCAGCCGGGGCCCACTCGGGGCGGAGGACCTCGTCCACAGGCGGCGTTTCAGGCGGGGGCCCCGGGGGGTATGCAGGGCAGCCCGAGCTGCGGGGAGGACGCTGAGGTTCTTCACATTTGTCTCCTGATCTGTGCAGCGTCCCTGGAGCCCCGGTACCGTGACAGCCGGGACCAGGGCCGCTCCTCCAGGAAAAATCAGGAACGTGGCAATGGTGCCTCTGCGGCTGAGCTCGTGACACGGGTCCGGTTAGTCTGTTCTGGTCGGCTTCCCCGGGCCACCTCCGGGGCGTGGACCGCTCCTCACCTTCCCTTCGAGGGTATCGGGGTGCGGGCAGGGCTGCGGCCCTGGGCGCGCCGTCAGGGAGAGGGCCCCGCGGCCCCCAGGCCGGCAGCTGGCCCCGGAGCGCCCCGCCTGGCGCAGAACGGGCAGCCTGCGTGGTGCCGTGGCAGGGCCGCCCTCCCCAGGGGCCGCGTTTCGGTGGCAAAGGGAGTGTCGCCTCGCTGGCTCCAGCAGCTCCCCCGGCGAGCGGGGCAGAGAGCAGCTCCTGGCAGCGGCTTTCGTGAATCTTCCGTTTCTCTGGGCTGGGGCCTGGGTGAGGAGGCAGGCCAGGGCCCACCCTGGCCCGGCCAACCCCCGCCCGCGGCCCCCTCCTCTCCACACTGCGCAGGACGGTGCGGAGCGCCCAGGGGCCGGGCGACGTGAGAGCCGTGTGGCCCCTGGGGCCGGACGCCTGTCCACACTTGCCACACCCCACATGCCCTGCACCCCTTGATCCCCGACCTGCGGTTCGCACTGTCCCGGCCTCACCATCCCCCCGCCCCATCTCTGGCTGAAGAGCTGGGCCTTGGGGTCCAGGGGGAGTACCCCTGAAAATGGATGGCATCAGGAAGGAGTGATTGGGTATTAACCTCTGGGAGGAAGGGGGCAGAGCCGTTGACCAAGGCAGCCACCCCCCACCGGGAGCAGCCCAGGGGGCCCTGCCCCCCCCCCCCCCACTGAGGACCGGCAGGCCCAGGATGTCCCCCAGCGCCTCTGCACCGAGGGCACACGGCAGCTCCCGGCAGGCTCGCTGGGGGCAGGCTCGGCGCCCTGGGAAGCAGCTGGCAGCTTCTGGAAGCTCGGGGCCGGGCTCTGGGCTCTGGGGAGTGAGGCCACTCCAAGTCCCAACACGGTGGGAAGCCTTGGAAGGTTCCGGGCAGTATGACGTCATCTAATTCATAACCTTTAATTCACAGAGGGGCGGGGGGACCTGGGTGGCTCAGTAGGCGAAGCCTCTGACTCTCGATCTCAGGGTGTGAGCTCAAGCCCCATGTCGGGCTCCACACTGGGTGCGCAGCCTGCTTAAGGAGAATGAAGGGGGGGTTGGGATGAGGGGCAAGGTGGGGGGGACGTGCAGGCTCATCTCATTTAGGAAGAGCCGCACGCAGGGCAGGAGGAGCTCCCGCGGGAGCAGGAGGGAGGCTGCAGTGGAGCAGCGCCCGTCGGTGCACGGGGCCCTTAGCGCAGACAAGACAGAAGGAGGGAGACAGAAGGGAGCCTGGGGAGGCCTCATCCCTTGTGCCCGAGGCCTGAACAGACACGTGAGAGCTGAGCTGCGCACCCCCCCCCCCCCCCCCCCGGCTCCAGGGGAGGCTCCGAGGCTCAGGGCCCGCGTGAGCTCCGTGGAGCTCCAGCCCTTCCTGCAGCTCTCAGAGTCCGGGCCCGTGTGCTCAGGACCCCCTGCCAGCCGGGAGCAGCTCAGCCTGCTTCCCAGAGCCCGGCCACCTCCCCAAGTCAGATGGGAGCTGAGCAGGGGCTCCGAGCAGCCAGGCGCCTCCGAGACAGACCCAGGTTCCTGCTCCCAGGTTTGAGCCACAAGGCCTCGGGCAGCTCCCCAAGCCTTCCTGGCAGTGGGGCTGGACCCGCAGCACACACCTGTGCCCAGGTGCTTCTCCCGAAGCCTAATCAGGGCCCGGGGCACGTCACCCTGCCACACACCAGCCCCTGGTCTGAGCAACGGCAAATCTCGCGTTGACAGGGAAGGGACACATCACAGTCACAGGGCCGAGCTGGGGGCAAACAGGCCCGACCCGTCCAGCTTCATGCCTGAGCCACGACTGCCCCTGCCCTGGAGCCACCAGCTCCCTCCTCAGGGAGGGCTGGGGGGGGGGGCACCGGGGGCTCTGCTGCCTCCCCAGCCTCCCCCCACTTCAGAGGCCCTGCTGCCACCACCAGCATCTCGGGGAGCACGGCCCCCCAGCACAGGGCCTCGGGCCCTGGGCTCTTCCTTCCTCCTGAGCCTCACTTTGTCGCCCTGGCAGCAGATTGTGAGGGTGAACTCAGGCCAGGCCTGAATCCGTCCCCTTGTGGGGAGGGCCCCCACCAGTGTCACCAGGGTCAGGGTCCCAGCCCTGCCTGTCCCCACCGGCCGCGGCTTTCCAGAAGGAAAGCAGCCAAGCAGAGGGTGGGCCTGGGCCTACATCAGGACAGGGCTAGCTGGAAGTCAGGGCCCGAGGGTGTCCTTGCAGAGACCAGGTCGGGAGGGCGCATGTGGGGGAGGAACTGCTCTGAGAAGCCAAGGCGCCGGCCTTTCCCTCACGAGGGCGAAGCAGGGGCAGCGCGAGCGCATCCGGGACCAGCCTGGCCCGCGGCAGAAGTGGGTGCCGGGAGGCCCGGCAGTGGGATGGGGGCCAGCCCAGGAGCGGATCCAAGGGACAGGAGGGAGGCCAAGGGTGAGCCTGAGGAGGCTGCGGGGAAGGGCGCCGTTGCAGGTGCTCGAGAGGACAGAGGAGGCCCGAGGCGAGGGCCAGGGCGCAGTCCATGTGGCAGAGGTCCCGCTGTCCGCGGTGGGGACGTGTGTGCATCTCCTGGGCGTGCTTCCGAAGCCCAAGCCTCCTCCTGGCACCCAGCCCGCGCCAGCCTCCTGCCCCTTTGGCCCGTCCTCAGGCCTCGCCCCGGGGGGTCCCTGCCCTGCGGTGCCCCCCACTTGCACTGCACACAGCCCTGCGCTGGCCAAGCCCAGGGTGGACGGCTCAGAGACGCGGGGCAGGGTGGGCGTGTGACCGTGTGCTCACGTGTGGGAGAAGCTGGTGCCAGGCCCCACCTTCCCGTCGGTGCTCTGTGCCCTGAGGCAGCATTCCCATCCCGGGTGGACCCCCCGGGGCTCCAAAGGCCCCGGCTGCACCCACGAGGCCAGCCCCGAGGGAGGGCCACCCAGAGCGTACATCTTATAACTGCTTAATAACACCTTTTCTGTTTTTTGCTTTTTTTTTTTTTTTTCAAAAGAAGTACATTCCTAGTTCTAAACACTTGGCAAATAGAGGAAAGCTAGAGAACGAAAGTCTCCTGCTGCCCTAGTGCAGAGACGCCGTGCCGGGCGCTTTGGAAGGGCTGGGCCTGAGCGTCGGCCCAGGCGCGCAACAGCGTGGTCAGGCTCCTGGGTCCTTGGCCTGCGCCTGGACACGCATGTCAGGCTGGCGGTGCCCGGCCAGCGTGGCCCGCAAGCAGAGGGTGGTGGACAGCCGGGAGGCGCCTGAGGCATCCCGTGGGTCAACCATTAACCTCCGCGCCCCCAGGGGCCCCGTTACGAAATGGTGACAGCAGGAGATGGTGTTTTCGGGGCCAAATGTCCAGAGTGCCCAGCGGAGGGCAGGCCCGGGCCCCGCAGCGCATCTGGAGACCATGTGGCCCAGAGACCTCCTGTGCCAGGGCCCCGGGGAGGACTCTGCTGACAGGCTCTGGAAAGAGCCAGGCCGTGGGGCCCCGGGTCCTGCTGGCAGGGCGCACAGCCTCTTACACTCGGGGAGCGCCCCCCCCTCCTGCTCCCTGGGGTGTGACAGGCTGTTCTCTGTGTTCTTCGCGCAGGTCCAGCCACCAGCAGCCTCGGACACCCTGACCCGAGCTCCGTGGGCACACAGGCAGCCTTTGCCATCACAGGGGTGAAGATGGAAGCACAGGCCAAAGCCAAGCCCACCGGACCCTCCAGGGCTCACCCTGCAAGGACAAAAGGCTGCCCGCGGCCCCCCAGGCCCCCCAAGATCCGGAACTACAATCTGAAGGACTGAGTTCCTGGGCTCGCCCCTTCTGTCCCCTGTGGGCGCCTGGGGCCTGTGCTGGACTCACACACCGGCACTGTGTGTGTGTGTGTGTGTGTGTGTGTGTGTGCAGGCCCCATGTGCGCACGAGGACAGTGCGGGTGCACGTGTGCGCACACGATGCAGGCTGCAGGCAGGCACCCCAAGTGCTGCAGAGGCACCCCGTGGCGCCCTGTGTCCGACCAGAGCCATTAAAGCCCATGCCCCCGTGCTCTCGCTTGGCCATCGCGTTGTTGACCTGTCCTCCTCAGAAACGGCATCTGAGCACTGCGGCCATGTGACAAGGGGCCTGGGGGGGGGAGCACAAGGCCCCTCACAAAGTAGGCATTTCCCCAGAGAGCGTGGCCCATGCGAGAGCACCTGGAAGAAGGGAGCCCGGGGTCCAGCTGGGCCGGGCGGCCAGGCCTGCTGGGGTGCTCCCGTCGGGGAGCTGGAGGGCGCTTCCCGTCCTCGTTGGCCCCGGGAGACCAGCCCAGTGGGTCAGTCCGTGCCCTCCACATACTCCCCCCTCCCCGGGGGGCAGCAGGACACAGGACAGTAGGACAGTACTGAGGCATGATGACACCGCCATGCCTGGGGCTGGGAACCGGATTCCTTCACTCCGAGGGCCACAGAACCCCATGTACAAGGCCACACCCGGAGTCCCACAGGTCCCAGCTACAGGCCCACGACGCTGTGGGTTTGCCCTGCCACCAACGGCACGCTGGAGACGGCAGCATCCTGTGCCAGGAGGGACGGCGTGGGGGGCCGGGCCGTACCACTCGCAGACCATCACTCCCCTGGCGTCCACGCCCGTGTGCACAGCCGGGCTCCTGGCCCGCACCAGTGCCCAGAAAGGGAGATGGCCTGTCCCCACCCCAGGCAGAGCACGGCTGTGCCCTCAGGCAGCCTGGGCGCCGAGGCTTTCCCTTTCTGGGCAGCGGGCGTTTGCTGAACCAGGCGGGCGGCTTCTCCCAGAGGAGGGACCCGGGCCTCCCTGCTGTGCGACCTGCACACCCCATGTAGCCTTTGTGGCTTCAGTTTGTCCTCAAGTGAAATAGGAGCGGTGTCCTCTCCCTACCGGGCTCCCAGGTGTAGGGGCGTGTGCACACGCACACCACAGAGACCACACACAGCAGCGGTGGCGGTGCTAGGCGTGCACACACCCCCCCACCACCACCGTGCAGGGGCTCCTGTGCGCCCCGCGCCTCCCTGTGAGCACCTCACTGCGCTCCAAGGGCACATCCTCCCCGCGGGCTCCCTGCTCATCCTGGGCCCGCGGTGCTCCCGGAGCTGTGGAGGCACCGCTGGCTCGCGCCCACTGCGCCGGGGAGCAGCAGCCCGGGGTGTCAGGGGTCCCTGCTCTGCTGTTCCTGGTGTGTGCCCTCGGCAGTGACTTCCTGAAGCTGAAAACCTGAGCGGGGATGCCCCGTCACTTTCCAAGGAGGCACTTCAGCGCCTGTGACCCAGTCCCTGAGCCTGCGTCTGTGGCGCAGAGCCACATTCCGCACCCCAGCCCCCCAGCCCGGGTGGGCCCCCCTCCCCGGGGCCCCTGCAGGCCGCAGCCAGCAGAGCACAGAGCCCCCACTGGCCGGCGAGAACGGAGCCTGGGATCATTTAGGTCACCCAAGGTCGGGAGTGTTACACGCCATGGTCCTGTGACTCCTGACCCAGGGTGCAAGGCCTCTGAAAAACCCCTAAATTGGAAGAGAAAGACAAACCTGCGAGAAGGTTGTTCAGGACCTTAACTCAGCTGTTGGACCTTAGGGCGTTCTCTCCTGCCCTTTCCGGCCCGCCCTCCTAACACTCGGGTTAGAGCCCCCAGTGAGGGGAGGCCAAGGGAAGGACCAGCGTCCGGGCATGGAGTTGGCACCCGGAGCTACGGGGCCGCTGAGCACTGCGGGGCATGCAGGGGCACGTGTGGCCGGGCTTCACCGTGCCAGCCTCGTTTTGTGCTGTCCCCGAGCCTCGGCGGCCCGCCTCCGGCTCCACAGGCCCCTGAGTCCTGAAAGCAGAGCCGGAGGGGTTGCCATGGAGCGCAGCCAGGGGGGCCGCGCTGGCCTTCGAGACAATGAGGCGGTGGAGAGGAAGCAGGGCACGGCCGTCCTGGGGGCCGCCAGGGGCTCCCCTGGCCTCGCAAAGGGCCTGCGTGGGGGCCCCGAGGCGGCCTGGGTCCTGCGGGGCACGGCCACCGGGGCGGGAGGGCGCCGTGCCCGGCTCTCGGCTGAGCCCTAGACGGTGGGTGTTTCCTTCGGGTCCGGAAGCCCGGGCCTTTCTGGAAGTTCAGCCACCCGGTGCGCAGGGGAGCGTCGGCCGGTGTGCACGCCCGTGTGCACGCCGGTGGGTGCGGGCGGCCACGTGCGCGCGCCAGCGCCTCTGCCCAAGGGGGCGCCTTTGTTCGAGCGGCGCCGAGCGGTGTCCGCGCCCCGCCCCAGACGCGGGCTCCGGGGGCCGTGGGGCGCGCGCCGGGCCCGCGAGCGCGGGGAGGCCGGGCCGCGCCGCGCTGACCGGCAGTGACCCCGCCCGGGGCGCCCTCGGCAGGGGTCAACGACCGCCGCGCCGCCCGGCCCATCACCCTATCGCCTAGCAACGCCCACTCGCGCGCCGCCATTGGGCCGGAGCGCACGCCCCCGGGCCCCGATTGGCCGCGGCGGCCGGCGAGCCCCGCCCCCCCCGCGGCCCGGCTCCGCGGGGCCCGAGCGCGGGCCGGTCGGCGGGTCCTCGGGGGTCCGCGCCCCGGCCCGCCCCCGCATGGTCCCCGAGTGGCGCCCAAGCACAGCCCCGTCCAGCTGCACCGCGCGGCGCGCACGCGGCCCTGCGGCCCGGGGGGGGGGGCGGGGGCGGGGGCGGGGGCGGGAGGGGCGGCCCGGGGGGGCGGGGGCGGCCCGGGAGGGGGCGGGGGCGGGGGCGGGGGGCGGCCCCGGGCTCCGGCCCCGGCGCGTGCGCGTGCGTCCCCGGCGGTGCCGCGGCTCGGGCCCGCGGGGGCGGGGCACGGAAGCCGGGGGCGGGGGCGATGCGGCGCCCCCCGGGCCCCCCCGCGTGCCGGGCCCCCCAGCCCCGCGCGCCCCCGCGCGGGGTCCCGGAGGCTCGGGGGCGCGCGGCATCACCCCACCGGCGGCGGCGCGCCGGGTCCCGGGGCGCAGCCCCGACGCTCATTGGCCTGGGCGGCGCAGCCAAGCTGTCAGCCCATGTGGCGTGTCCGCGCGGGGACGGCCGCGGTTAAATAGAGTCGGCGCCGGCCTAGAGGGAGCCAGAGAGACGGCAGCGGCCCGGCCCCTCCGCACCGCGCTGCATCCTCGCTCCGCCGCCCGCCCCGCCGCCCGCGCCCACAGCAGGTACGAGCCGGGCCGGGGCCGGGGCCGGGGCCGGGGGCGCCGCCGGCCGCACCGCGCTCCCGGGGCGCTCCAACGACGGGGCCGGGGCGGCGCGGCGGGGCGCGGCGGGGCGCGGAGGGGCCGGGCGGGCGGGCGGGCGGGGGCGGCGGCGCGCGGCGAACAGCCATCTTGGTGGCGGCCCGGGCCACGCGGGCCCCTCGGCCTGGGCGGCCCGGCTCGGCCCGGCGCGCGCACGAGTGGGGAGGCCGCCGCCCGCCGCCGCCCCCGCGCCCCCCGAGGGCCTTGGTTCGGCGCCGCGGGTCGGGCTCGGGCTGGGGCGGGCGGGGTCGGGGTCCGGGTCGGGGTCGGGGTCGGGGTCGGGCCGCCCACGAGGGAGCCGCCGCGCCGCCCCGCGCCCCGCATCCGCCCCCCGGGCCCCCACGAGCAGCCGGGCCCTGGCGGAAGCGCGCGGCGCCCCTGCCCCTGCCCCTGCCCCTGCCCCTGCCCCTGCCCGGCGGACGGCGGACGGCGGCGCGGGGGCTTCCCCAGGCCGCACGCTGCGGGCGGGCAGGCGGCGGGGGCTCCGGCCTGCGGGGCCGTTTTCCCCAGAGCCCTGCAGGGACCTGGCGCTTGGGACCCCTGTGTCCCCCCAAGCCCTGGCGGTGGTCGGGCCCTGTCCCCGCGTGGAGACCGAGCTGGGAGGTGGGCGCAGGACCTCCACTCGAGCTTCGGCACCCTTCTCCCCTGCCTGCTTGGTTCTCTGGGTCGGCTCTTCGCAGACCAAAGCCGAGCGGCCCTATCCCGGGAAGGGTCCGGCCCTTCTAGGGTGGCCCTGCCTGCCGCCCTCTGTGGGGTCCCTTCTCGGAGCAGCCCAGCAGCAGGTTGCAGAGGCCACTAACTGTTGTGGGGGCAGACACGGGGCAGCAGGGCCCTGCTGTAGTCAGTCACCTAGGCCAGGGCCCCACGTGACACTGGCCAGTGCCAAAGACCAGAAGGCCCAGCCCACCCAAGGAGAAGCAAGCGCTGGGCAGAGCAGCACAGACCCCTGCGCCGTGCACCCGAGCTTCTGTCCAGGCCAGCATGGGATGCAGAAGCTGGCCACCTGGATCTTGGTGTCACTGCTCCCAAACCCATAGGTGGTGCTGTGGGGCCAGGAAGCCAGGGGACAGGGTGGGAGCGGCGGCCCCGCAGGAGGCTGCACGCCAGCCGGCCGGCCGGCAGCCAGGGCTGACCAGGGCTGACCAGGGCTGACCAGCGTCTGGCCCCCGCACTCCCCATCCTGCGCAGAGCAGCCATGGAGGAGGTGGTGATTGCTGGCATGTCCGGGAAGTTGCCCGAGTCGGACAACATGGAGGAGTTCTGGGCCAATCTCATCGGCTCTGTGGACATGGTGACAGACGACGACAGGAGGTGGAAGGCAGGTGAGCTGGTGGCCCTCGGCCTCTCCCCCCACACAGGGAGGCCCTGGCCCGTTCTGGCTGTGGAGGCAGCCTCCCAGCTGCCCAGGCACCGCCACTCTAGCCTGAGCCCGCCCCGACTGCAGAGCCACCAGGCACCGGTGCGACACCGGGGCCTGGGAGCCCAGGGGAGGCGGGGGGCCAGCACTGGGCACAGGTGAGCTGCTGGAGGAGCAGATCCAGGTGAGGCCAGGCAGCCCTCCGGCCCAGCCACTGGCAGGTGCGACGCCGGGCTCCACAGGGAGCTGGTTAGACGCCCTCCCGCCCAGTAGGCTCCCGTGCAGAGCGGCCTTACCTGATCTACGGGGTGTGAGTCAGCCGGTGGGGCCTGGCCCGGCCTCGGCAGCCAGGCAGCGTCAGCCCGGGGTCCGGGGCCAGGACAGAGGTGGGCGGTGGAGGAGGAGGTCCCCAGCGTGCTGTGTTCCAAGGCCGCCTCCCACGCGGCCACCCGGCGGGGGAAGGGGGGCTGCTGTCCCAGAGGCACCCTGGGCCCCGCAGCACTCGCCCACCGCCACAGGGACTTGGCCGTGGGTCACTCGGGGCCCCCGGCCTGGCCCTGCCTGTGTCTGCAGGGCTTTACGGCCTGCCCAGGAGGTCCGGCAAACTGAAGGACCTGTCCCGGTTCGACGCCTCCTTCTTCGGGGTCCACCCCAAGCAGGCCCACACGATGGACCCGCAGCTGCGCCTGCTGCTAGAGGTCGCGTACGAGGCCATCTTGGACGGAGGTGAGTCTTTGTGAAGCTGCTGGCCGGCGGGGGATCCCATCCCTGAGGGTCCCCCTGCCTGGAAGTCGGGAGAGCGCCAATTCTCACTGCTAAAAGCAGCTCACGTCCCGAGTCAGAGCCTGGAGCCACAGGAAGCGCAAGGCGCTGCGGCTCCCCGGGGCGCTGGTCCAGGCCCAGGAGCTTGGGGGGGCGTGGGCCTGCGAGCAGGTCGAGGTTTCACAACATACATGCAGGTGGCCCTGGTGTGCCCGGACGCCCAGGTTCCGCCCTCCCCAGTGGACAGCTGCTCTTGGGGCGAGGGTGGCGTGCCAGGCAGAGCAGGAGATGGGGTCCAGCCCCCGGGACTCGTGCTGTCCACTCTCCCCCGTCTGGGTTGTGTGTGGCCTTGGACAAGTGCCTCAAGACGGCTGTCCCTCGTCCCGGGGCACAGACCTGTCCCTACTGCCGCAGGGGCACGGAAGTCCTAGCTGGCAGGGAAAGGAGGCCGACCGTGTGGGTGTGGTGTTTCAGCAGGTGGGTGGCAGGAGCCTGGCTCTGAAGGGGCCCCTGGGGCCACCCGCTCCCACCTTGGCTAGCAGTCCTGACCCTGCAGCTCGCCCTCCAGCAGGGGCTCCACACGGCTAGCCCCCGCCCACACTGAAATGGACAGTGTTGCAGGCACACAGCACCCCGGGGTGAAGGGCGAGCAGAGGCCTTCCCACTGCCCAGTCCTCACCCGGAGACCTTGGATGCCACTCCCCGGGTCCTGGCCAGGGTCCCCCCCTCCTTTCCCAGCCTGGACACTCAGCCTTTGTCTCCCTCTGTTTCCTTATCTTGGCCTGTCCTAGGGTAGGCTGCCCTTGGTGCTTGGGTGCTCATTGGTCATTGGGGCTTGCCAGACCCTACTGGTGACACCAGGGGCCAGGGGAGTATTCTGGGGACAATGCTGCCTTCTGTCCTCACCTCGGCTTTCTCTGGTCTCTCAGCCTGGCGCCCTACCGTCCCCTGGGCCCCGGGTTCCTTGTGACCCAGTTATCTGTCCTCAGCCCTACCTGGGCTGGCTGCCCTGCTGGGGCCCCTCCAGAGTGAAGCGGGGAAGGGGTCGCCCAGACCCAGGCTGGAGAGGCCGCGAGGTCTTACCGTCGCTTCCTGCAGGCATCAACCCAGCGTCACTCCGAGGGACACGCACCGGTGTCTGGGTGGGCGTGAGTGGCTCTGAGGCCTCAGAGGCCCTCAGCCGAGACCCCGAGACCCTCTTGGGCTACAGCATGGTGGGCTGCCAGCGCGCCATGATGGCCAACCGCCTCTCCTTCTTCTTTGATTTTAAAGGTGGGTACCCCCCAGCCCCTCTGAGCCTCTGGTTCCCCCAGGAAGGCTGGTCAAGGCCAAGGGGTCAGCGTCCCGGACTCGCAGTGGAGGGCCCCCCACTAGAGCCGCCAGGGCCCCACATTGTACTCTTGCTCGCAGGGCCCAGCGTCGCTCTAGACACGGCCTGCTCCTCCAGCCTGATGGCTCTGCACAGCGCCTACCAGGCCATCCGCAGCGGGGAGTGCCCGTGTGCCATCGTGGGTGGCATTAACATCCTGCTCAAGCCCAACACTTCTGTACAGTTCATGAAGCTGGGTATGCTGAGTCCAGAGGGCATCTGCAAGTCCTTCGATGAGGCTGGTGAGTGGTGGGCCAGGGGGACCAGGGGGGCCACGGCACCTGCCCTGCCGCCCCAGAGCCCCTGGGCCTGATGTGCCGTCTGCTCCCAGGAGCCGGCTACTGCCGGGCGGAGGCCGTGGTGGCCATGCTGCTGACCAAGAAGTCCCTGGCCCGGCGAGTGTACGCTACCATCCTGAATGCCGGCACCAACACGGATGGCTTCAAGGAACAAGGTGGGTGCCCCCCTCCCCTGGCCGGGCCAGCCGGGGTCGTGGCTTGGGGGCTGAGGTCTGGCTCCTCCCGCAGGTGTGACCTTCCCGTCCGGGGAGGTACAAGAGCAGCTCATCCGCTCCCTGTACGAGCCGGCGGGGCTGGCCCCGGAGTCCCTCGAGTACATCGAAGCCCACGGCACAGGCACCAAGGTGAGAGCCCGCCCCCGCCCCCACGCCCCCCGCCCAAGAGGCACCCGGGTGGGCCTTGATCCTCCCCTCGCCCTCCATAGGTGGGCGACCCCCAGGAGCTGAACAGCATCGACCGAGCCCTTTGCAGCACCCGCCGGGAGCCCCTGCTGATCGGGTCCACAAAGTCCAACATGGGGCACCCAGAGCCCGCCTCGGGGCTCGCGGCTCTGGCCAAGGTCAGCAGGCTGCTGTGGAGCCATCCTTCCTGGCAGGCGGGGAGGGTTCCCACGGGCTGTGCTGAGGCATGCCGGCCTCTGGTGCCCTGCGGGGCCCACACTCGGCCAGAGTGGGTGGCAGTGGCCACAACAGCCCCAGCAGGTGGCCGGGCCCTGGGGAGACCGTGCACTGGCAGCTTCTGGCTTCCTGGGGCTGCTGTAACCTGCTTGCAGTTCCTGCGAGAACCAGGACCTGGAGTGGGCTGCGGGGAGGCGGGGCGGTGTGGGGTGTGGTTTGGCCACTGGGTCCTGGGGCTGTGGCAGGGTGAGGCCGGGGGACGGAGTGCGTGGTGGCAGGCAGCAGGGTAGGGAGCACAGGGCCGGCTGCCCCGCCAACTGCGAGCCCCCCGCAGGTGCTGCTGTCTCTGGAACACGGGCTCTGGGCTCCCAACCTGCACTTCCACAGCCCGAACCCTGAGATCCTGGCACTCCAGGATGGGCGGCTACAGGTGGTGGACCGGCCCCGGCCGGTCCGCGGAGGCAACGTGGGCATCAACTCCTTCGGCTTTGGCGGCTCCAATGTGCACGTCGTCCTCCAGCCCAACACGCGGCCACCCAGGCCGACCACCCCACACATCACTTTGCCCCGTCTGCTGCGGGCCAGCGGGCGGACCCCAGAGGCCGTGCGGTGCCTGCTGGAAAAGGGCCAGCAGCACAGCCGGGACGTGGCCTTCGTGACCATGCTCAATGACATCGCGGCCAGCTCCCCCTCCGCCATGCCCTTCCGGGGCTACACTGTGCTGGGCAGCGAGGACGGCAGCCACGAGGTGCAGGAGGTGCAGCAGCTGCCTGCCGGCCGGCGTCCCCTCTGGTTCATCTGCTCTGGTGCGAACCCTGCTCCCCAGGCCCTCCCCGGAGGGGGAGCAGTGGCTGCAGCTGGCCGGCCACCACCCTGACACCTCTCTCTGCAACAGGGATGGGTGCACAGTGGCGCTGCATGGGGTCGAGCCTCTTGCGCCTGAGCAGCTTCCACAATTCCATCCTGCGCTCCAGTGAGGCCCTGAAGCCCCTGGGCCTACAGCTGCCTGAGCTGCTGCTGAGCACAGACGAGACCACTTTTGACGACATCGTCCATGCCTTCGTGAGCCTCACCGCCATCCAGGTGCGCCCATGGGGTCTAGGGGCTGTTGTGACAGTGCTGGGGGCCAGCCTGGCATCCCCAGAACAGGTGTGACCCATCACGTCCCCATTCCTCGCAGATTGCCCTCATAGACCTGCTGACCTCCATGGGCCTGCGACCCGACGGCATCATCGGGCACTCCCTGGGGGAGGTGGCCTGCGGCTACGCAGATGGCTGCCTTTCTCAGGAGGAGGCCGTCCTCACTGCCTACTGGAGGGGCCAGTGCATCAAGGAGGCCAGCATCCCACCAGGGGCCATGGCAGCCGTGGGTAGGTATCCCCTCTGGGCCCCCCCTTTCCACACCTCCCACCAACCCAGGAGCCCTTGGGGTGGGGGTGTCATCTCTGGCGTTCCTCGTGTTCACCCTGGGCAGTGGCCGGGGGTCTCGGGGAGCTCCATCGGCCACCGTCCTCACTGCAGGGTGCCCGGTGGCCCCCCCGGCCCCTGCCCACTCAGCGGTCAGCATCAGTCCACACTGCTGCTCTTCCTACCAACTGGGCTAAAGCCATGTGGGGCATGAACAGCACCCCTCCCCGCACTAGAAGATGTAGGGTGTCGGGTGCACTGGCCCTGGCCCCCTTCCATTGGCACCTGCCCCCCAGGGGCTGCAGGAGAAGCAGTAGGCTAGGCCGGGGACAGGAGGGACACCTCCCAGAGCCACCACCCCAGGGACTGGTTGGGGTGGGCTGTCCTCACTGCAGCAGGACCCGGCTCCCCGCCTGTGGGACGACAGGGGAGACACCTTCCCCCGAGATCAAACACGGCAGGAGTGAAAGTGCCCCATAAAGGCCCCGCTCGGCGGCTGTCATTACCGCACCCCTGTCATTAAGGCCTGCCCTGGGCAGCGCCTTCCTCTTGGTGGGGCCCTGGCTCCCCGCTGCCCGCCCCCTGAGGCCATCCCTGCCCACAGGCCTAACCTGGGAGGAGTGTAAACGGCGCTGTCCCCCTGGCGTTGTGCCCGCCTGCCACAACTCCGAAGACACAGTGACCATCTCGGGACCTCAGGTAGGCCCCAGGAGGCCAGGCTTGTCCCCGAGTCCCTTCCCGACCCTCACGGAGAGCTTTGTGTGGGGACCCAGGCAGATGGTCCGGCTCCACTCGTCCACTCCTGGCACCCCTGTCCCTAGGCTGAGGTGGCCGCGTTTCTGGAGGAGCTGAGGCAGGAGGGCGTGTTTGCCAAGGAGGTGCGCACGGGCGGCATGGCCTTCCACTCCTACTTCATGGAGTCCATCGCCCCCACGCTGCTGAAGGCCCTCAAGAAGGTGGGCTGGCCGCCCCACGGGGGACTTCCTGGAGGCGCGGGTGGGGGTTGAGTGCCCACACAGCTGACCATGCCGTGTGTGCAGGTGATCCGGGAGCCAAAGCCCCGCTCCGCACGCTGGCTCAGCACATCCATCCCCGAGGCCCAGTGGCAGGGCAGCCTGGCCCGCATGTGCTCGGCGGAGTACAGTGTCAACAACCTGGTGAGCCCCGTGCTGTTCCAGGAGGCGCTGTGCCACGTGCCTGAGCACGCCGTGGTGGTGGAGATCGCACCTCACGCCCTGCTGCAGGTGCGTCCCCGCGGGGCCCGGGGGCGGGAAGGGGCGGCGGGGGCCGGGGGGCTGAGGGAATGGGCCTCGGGAGGGTGGGAACCTGTGAGGAAGGCCAAGCCGTCTGCCCCCGCAGGCCGTCCTGAAGAGAGGCCTCAAGCCCAGCTGCGCCATCATCCCCCTGATGAAGAAGGAGCAGAAGGACAACCTGGAGTTCTTCCTCAGGAACACGGGCAAGCTGCATCTGCTGGGGTGGGTCAGCTGCCGCTGCCGGGGGCGGGGGCCTACGCCCGGCTTCTCCCGACGGTGAAGCCTGTTATCGGGGCCGCTCCGTGGCTGTGGGGTCATCCCCAGGAAGTGGGCTGGGGGTGCTGGGCCGCCCGAGCCCCGTGCTACGGCCCCCACCCCAATGGCGATCTGCGGGGTCCCATGGGAGGTGGTGGGCTGTGGGAATGACAGGATGGTCCCAGGCGAGGCCACCGGGGCCCGGTGTGTGCCTCACACCTCCCTGCCACCCCCCAGCATGGACGCCAACCCCAACGGCCTGTTCCCACCCATGGACTTCCCGGTTCCCCGGGGGACCCCTCTCATCTCCCCCCACATCAAGTGGGACCACAGTCAGATCTGGGACGTGCCTGCCGCCGAGGACTTCCCCAACGGCTCCACCGGCTCGTCCGCTGCCACCATCTGCAAGATTGGTGAGTGGGGCCAAAGGCAGTAGAGGGATCGGGCGAGGGTGCCGGTGGGCTTGGCTTCTCCCTCCTGGCCGCCGGCACTAAGGTCCAGCCCACACAGACACCAGCCCCGAGTCCCCTGACCACTACCTGGTGGACCACTGCATCGATGGCCGTGTCCTCTTCCCTGCCACCGGCTACCTGTGCCTGGCCTGGAAGATGCTGGCACGTGCCTTGAACCAAAACATGGAGGAGATGCCCGTGGTGTTTGAGGACGTGACGCTGCACCAGGCCACCATCTTGCCCAAGACCGGTGAGATGGGGTGGGCCACTGGGGTCAGGGTGGGGAGCCGACTGCTGAGCCCTGATGCTCATCTACTACCTTGCTGTCCACAGGGACCATGGCCCTAGAAGTGCGGCTTCTAGAGGCTTCCCAGAGCTTTGAGGTGTCTGAGAATGGCAACCTGATAGTGAGCGGTGAGCAGAGGGCGTCTGGCTGGGCTGCAGGGTCTGGTAGGGGCTGGCCTCTGAGTGGACCTCAGCCGCCAGCTCCTCTCTGCCCACCCTCAGACCCTTCTGCCCCCGACCCATAGGAAAGGTGTACCAGTGGGAGGACCCTGACCCCAAGCTGTTCGACCTCCATGGTGGCGCAGACCCCGTGGACCCCACGGACCCCACGGACCCCATGGCCGCGTTCCGCCTCACCCAGGGGGACGTGTACAAGGAGCTGCGGCTGCGTGGCTATGACTACGGCCCCCACTTTCAGGGCATCCTGGAGACCAACCTTGAAGGTAGGGCACCAAATGTCCGTTGATGCTCTGGGAACGAGCCTCGGGACCGCCTCCCCTCAGGCAGGGCCTGACCTGCTGCCCAGAATCCAGGTGCCATGTGACTCCGGCGTCACCCAAGCTGTGAGGGGCCGCTGGGGGCACCCAGGCCAGGGCATGGAGGAGAGGGTGCCGTGAGCAAGAGAGACCCAGGCCAGCCAAGCTGACAGCCCCTCTGCCACAGGCAAAGCCGGCCAGCTGCTGTGGAAGGACAACTGGGTGGTCTTCCTGGACGCCATGCTGCAGACGTCCATCCTGGGCAATCCACAGCGCACCCTGTGCCTGCCCACCCGCATCACCTCCATCCACATCGACCCCGCCCTTCACCAGCAGAAAGTGTACTCGCTGAAGGGCGATGCCCGAGGTAGGCCCACGCCCAGTCCCCGCAGGCCTGTGTCGCTGCGCCGGGTGCTGCCCATGCTCACCCACCTCTTTCCTCAGTGGTCGACGTGAAGGTGAGCAGCTGCCTGAACAGCACGGTAGCCGGCGGTGCCCTCATCTTGGGCCTGCACGCTTCTGTGGCCCCAAGACGGCAGCAGGAGCAGCATGCACCCATCCTAGAGAAGTTCTCCTTCACCCCCTACATGGAGGGAGGCGTCCTGGCTGGAAACGCAGCCCTGCAGGAGGAGCTGCAGCTGTGTAGGGGTGAGGCCAGCTCCCCACCTGCGCTCTGGCCCCTGACGCCTCTGGCAATGGGGGTGTTTCTCAGCTTCTCACCACACCCCCCGCGCTTTGCAGCGTCCTGCTGCTTCTGCGAGAGGCTCCCCATCTTGGGCAGGGGCTCTAGGCACAATGTTGGATTTGGTCCTTCCTCGCTACGTCCCCAGCCAGCCATCTGCGTGTGGTGCCACAGGGGCCTGGCCCTGCAGACTATCCCCTGCAAGGGCTCGTCCCGTCCCCATGCAGATGGGTGGATAGAACAGACTGGGGTGCCACGGGGGATGTCCAGCACTGAGCCCACACTACGTAGTTAGCCCTCCTCTGTGCCCCTGACACCCTGGAAGGGTAGTTCTTAGTCTTAGGGGACCAGGCTGCCCACCCCGTCTCTCCCATGCATTTGCTTATGCGGGGACAGGGCCAGGATGTGGGCCCTGGGAGGACAGTCACATGGGTCCTGGTTCTGGATGGATCCCTGCTCCAGGCAGACGTGCTGGGGGGAGTGCTGGCCCAGCTGAGACCCTCCCTAGCGCCCCTTTCTGCCCCCTCACCCCCCCAGGGCTGGCACAAGCACTGCAGACCAAGGTGGCCCAGCAGGGCCTGAAGATGGTGGTACCCGGGCTGGATGGGGCCCAGGTCCCCCGCGAGTTCCCACAGGGAGGCCTGCCTCAGTTGCTGGCCGCTGCCTGCCAGCTGCAGCTCAATGGCAACCTGCAGCTGGAGCTGGCCCAGCTCCTGGCCCAGCAGAGGTCCCTGCTGCACGATGATCCCCTGCTCTGCGGTCTTCTGGACTCCTCGGCGTTGAAGGCGTGCACGGACACCGCCCTGGAGAATATGACCAGTCTCAGGATGCACATAGTGGAGGTGGGTGTGCGGACCGCCTGGCGTGAGGTCACGGGGTTAGAAGCTGTGCCCAGGCTGCCCTCACGTCCCTTCCCGGGCTGCCCTGACCTCGGGCAGGGAGGGCGCTGGCCAGTGGGTGGGCCTTTCTGGCCGGTGTTCCCAGCTGGGATCAGGAGGCCTGTGCAGTGGGCGGCTGATCCAGGAGGCTGTCCTCCCTCCAGGTGCTGGCTGGTGATGGTCGCCTGTACACCCGCATCCCCACGCTGCTCAGCACCCAGCCCTTGCTGCAGCTGGACTACACAGCCACCGACCGCCACCCTCAGGCCCTGGAGGCCGCCCAGACCAAACTGCAGGAGCTCGGGATGGCCCAGGGCCAGTGGGACCCCACCCAGCCCGCCCCCAGCAACCTGGGCACGGCCGACCTGCTGGTGTGCAACTGTGCGGTGGCCACCCTCCCCGACCCAGCCTCGGCCCTCAGCCACATGGTGGCCGCTGTCAGGGAGGGCGGCTTCTTGCTGCTGCACGCCCTGCTCAGGGGACACCCCCTGGGAGAGACCGTCGCCTTCCTCACGGGCCCTGAGCAGCAGCAGCAGCAGCAGCAGCTGGGGGGCAGCCAGAGCCTCCTGAGCCAGGTGTGGGAGCGGGGCCGCGAGGGTGGGCCGGGGACGGGGCCTGGGCGGGGCGGGGCCAGCACTGAGACACCCCACACATGCAGGACGAGTGGGAACGAGTGTTTGCGGGCGCGTCGCTGCACCTGGTGGCCCTGAAGAGGTCCTTCTACGGTTCCGCGCTCTTCCTGTGCCGCCGGCCAGGCCCCCAGGACAGCCCCGTCTTCCTGCCTGTGGAGGACACCAGCTTCCGATGGGTGGACTCACTGAAGGTCAGGCCTGGCTGGGCCCCCAGCACCGTGACCGTGACCGTGACCATGGGCCCGGGGAACCGTCCCAGAGGCCAACCCTTCTCTCCTCCTGCAGAACGTTCTGGCTGACAGCTCCTCCCGACCCGTGTGGCTGACAGCCACTAACTGCATCACGTCGGGCGTCGTGGGCATGGTGAACTGTCTCCGCAAAGAGCCCAGTGGGCACCGGGTTCGGTGAGGGGCCCAGAGAGCTGCCTGCTCCCCTACCTCGCCCTTTCTCCCTCCCCCCTCCCCTCTCTCTCCTCCCCTCTCTCCCCCCCTCTCTCCTCCCTCCCCTCTCTCTCCTCCCCTCTCTCTGCCCCTCCCCTCCCTCTGCACCTCTCCTCTCTCCCCCTTTCCTCATCTGTTTTCCTACCTACAGATGCATCCTGGTGTCCAACCTGAGCAGCACATCCCCCATCCCCAAGATGGACCCCAGCTCCTCAGAGTTGCAGAAGGTGTTACAGGGGGACCTCGTGATGAACATCTACCGGGATGGGTCCTGGGGAGCCTTCCGCCATTTCCCACTGGAGCACGGTGAGCGCTCCAGGATGCCTCCATGATGCCACCGGCTCCTTGCCGTGTATCTGGGGGGCTGAGCACGACAGTGGGGCTGAAGGGCCCTGGCCGGGAAGCCCCTGTGGCAGCCCCACTTCCTGTCGCCCTCAGGCCTACCAGAGGAGCAGACTGAGCACGCCTTCGTGAATGTCCTCACCCGGGGGGACCTCTCCTCCATCCGCTGGGTCTGCTCTCCTCTGCGTCATGCCCAGCTCACTGAGCCTGGGGTCCAGCTCTGCACCGTCTACTACGCCTCCCTTAACTTCCGAGACATCATGTTGGCCACGGGCAAGCTCTCCCCTGATGCCATCCCAGGTACGGCTGCATCCCATGGGCACGGCCAGAGGCTGGGAAGAAGAGGTGCCTTGATCTGCCACCCTCAGGACCCTGGAGGCTCCTCGGGCCTGAGCATGCATGCTGGGCCCCCCCTCCAAACCACGGGAGATACAGGGCTCACCACAACCACCTGCCTGCAGGAAAGTGGGCCGCGCGGGACTGCATGCTGGGCATGGAGTTCTCCGGCCGAGACGCCAGTGGCAAGCGTGTAATGGGACTGGTGCCCGCTGAAGGCCTGGCCACCTCCGTTCTGCTGTCTCCGGACTTCCTGTGGGACGTGCCATCCAGCTGGTGAGTTGGCGGGACCGTGACCCGGTACCCCACACGGCCACAGCCGAGGCGCAGGCCCAACCTGAGTCCTTGCACTGTGCCCGCAGGACCCTAGAGGAGGCAGCGACCGTGCCCGTGGTGTACACCACCGCCTACTACTCGCTGGTGGTGCGGGGGCGCGTGCAGCGTGGGGAGACGGTGCTCATCCACTCGGGCTCGGGCGGCGTGGGCCAGGCCGCCATCGCCATCGCCCTGAGCCTGGGCTGCCGCGTCTTCACCACCGTGGGTAAGCCCATTGGCCCTCCCCGGAGCCCGGGGCCGTCACCCCAGCCCCACGGCCCGGCTCCCCAGCACGTGCCTCTCCCTGCCAGGCTCGGCCGAGAAGAAGGCATACCTCCAGGCCAGGTTCCCCCAGCTCAGTGACACCAGCTTTGCCAACTCCCGGGACACGTCCTTTGAACAGCACGTGCTGCGGCACACGGCCGGGAAGGGTGAGTGGCCTCCCCGGCACAGCGGTCGCTCTCCACCTGTCCTCCCACCCTCCTCCTCTCCGCTTCCTCACCAGCCCGGGCGGGTTCGAGGGCTGGCCGTGTAGACCCAGGCCAGGGGCGTGACGCCAAGGACCTCTCCTTCCCCACCCGCCAAGGTGTCGACCTGGTTCTGAACTCTCTGGCCGAAGAGAAGCTGCAGGCCAGTGTGCGGTGCCTGGCCCAGCACGGCCGCTTCCTGGAAATCGGCAAATTCGACCTTTCCAACAACCACTTACTGGGTGAGGCGGGCAGCAAGGCTCGTGGGCAGGCGGGGGCTGCGGGCTCAGCCGGGGGCTGCGAGTGCTGAGCCGGCCCCCCGCCCACCCAGGCATGGCCGTCTTCCTGAAGAACGTGACCTTCCACGGGATTCTGCTGGACGCGCTCTTTGACGAAGCAGGCCACGGCTGGCGGGAGGTGGCCGCGCTGCTGCAGGCGGGCATCCGGGATGGTGTAGTGCGGCCCCTCAAGCGCACCGTGTTCCCCAAGAACCAGGTGGAGGACGCCTTCCGCTTCATGGCCCAAGGGAAGCACATCGGCAAAGTGGTCGTGCAGGTGAGGGCAGGGCCCCCGGGGTGCCCCGCTCCAGCCCCGGAGGGCCGTGCCTAAGCGGGGTGCTGCTTGGGCTCCAGGTGCTCGAAGAGGAGCAGGAGGCGGCGCTACAGGTGACCAGGCCCACCATGATGACAGCCGTGTCCAAGACCTTCTGCCCGGCCCATAAGAGCTACGTCATCACCGGGGGCCTGGGCGGTTTCGGCCTGCAGCTGGCCCAGTGGCTCGTGTTGCGAGGAGCCCAGAAACTCGTGCTGACCTCCCGCTCTGGAATCCGCACAGGTGGGCAGGCCTGAGGGGCGGGGCGGGGACGCCGATGGGTCAGCCCTCGTGTGCCCTCGGGGAGAACCCCAGTGGGCCCGACGCTGCTGCCCTGCGTCCCACAGGCTACCAGGCCAAGCTCATCCGTGAGTGGAGGCGCCAGGGCGTGCAGGTCCTTGTGTCCACCAGCAACATCGGCTCGCTAGATGGAGCCCAGAGCCTCATCGCTGAGGCCGCACAGCTGGGGCCTGTGGGAGGAGTCTTCAACCTGGCCGTGGTGAGTGCGACTCTGCAGGGTCCAGGAAAGGCCCTCCCAGGCTGAGCACCCCCGGGATGTGAGGTCAGGGCAGGCACTGAGCACCCTTCACCCCCAGGTCCTGAGAGATGCCATGCTGGAGAACCAAACTCCTGAGTTCTTCCAGGACGTCAACAAGCCCAAGTACAGTGGGACCGTGAACTTGGACAGGTGAGGCGCAGGACCCCCAGCCCCCAACCCAGCCTGGCTCTGCCCTGGCACACACTAGGAGCAATGCCTCCCCCTACTGCTGTGCACCCCAACACAGAGTTTCCTCTGCCGCACAGGGACCCGGCCCTGGGCCTCTGCTGGGGCCTGAGCTGGGGGCTCCCTGGCGTGTTGGTGGGGGCGGGGCAGGGCAGGGCCAGCCAGCGGGGTGTGACTCCCAACACCCACAGGGTGACACGGGCGGCATGCCCCGAGCTGGACTACTTTGTGGCCTTCTCGTCTGTGAGCTGCGGGCGCGGCAACGCTGGCCAGACCAACTACGGCTTCGCCAACTCCACCATGGAGCGCGTGTGTGAGAAGCGCCGGCATGATGGCCTCCCAGGTGGGCCAGGTCCCCCCCTCGCCCAGCGGCCCCTGCCTGCTGCCGCCCCCGCGTGTGCCCCCACTCACCCCCGCCCCCGGCCCTGCGCTCCCATAGGCCTCGCCGTGCAGTGGGGCGCCATCGGTGACGTGGGCATCATCCTGGAGATGATGGGTTCCAACGACACGATCGTCGGTGGGACGCTGCCTCAGCGGATGACCTCCTGCTTGGAGGTGCTGGACCTCTTCCTGAACCAGCCTCACCCCGTCCTGAGCAGCTTCGTGCTGGCTGAGAAGAAGGCCGCCGCCCAGGGTGATGGCAGCACCCAGCACGACCTCATGAAGGCTGTGGCCCACATCCTGGGTGAGGGAGCACGCTGTCCCCGCGCCGGCAGGCACTCAGCCCCCGGGGGGCCATTGCCCTGGCTCAGAAGGAGGCCGTGCTTTTTGGCTCCGGGAGGGGACAGGCCAGTGGCCCGGGCACAGCTGGGTGGGGGCCGTGTGCTGTGGGCTGGAAAGGTGAGCGGCCCTCCCTCATGGGGACTAGCCACCGAGCTGCCCGCGCTCACCCGGGGTCTCTCCCCCTCCCAAGTTGTCAACTGAGTACCTGTCTGCAGGCATCCGGGACCTGGCCACCGTCAACCTGGACAGCACACTGGCGGACCTGGGCCTGGACTCGCTCATGGGCGTGGAGGTGCGCCAGATGCTGGAGCGCGAGCACGACCTGGTGCTGTCCATGCGGGACATCCGCCAGCTCACGCTCCGGAAGCTGCAGGAGCTTTCGTCGAAGGCTGGCATGGCTGACGGTGCGTGGCTGCGAGGGAGCACTTGGAGAACGGAATTTACGGGGTCTGGGGGGGCCCCGATGGACCCGGCTGCTCTCTGGGGCTACTCCTGGCAGTGGCCAGCTGGCGGCCTGAATGCCCCTCCCGTCCCCCCCGGCCACCAGCAGCGCGAGGCAGGTGGGGGTGAGTGTGCCCGTGCTGGGGTCTGCGGGGGGCCGCCTGTGTGACCCCCGGCTTCTGCTCCTCCTTGCAGAGCGGGGGGTGCCCACACCCAAGCAGGACAGCCCCACCTATCAGCAGGCGCAGCTGAACCTCAGCACCCTGCTGGTGAACCCGGAGGGCCCCACCCTGACGCGACTGAACTCCGTGCAGAGCTCAGAGCGGCCTCTGTTCCTGGTGCACCCCATCGAAGGCTCCATCACCGTGTTCCACAGCCTGGCCGCCAAGCTCAGCATCCCCACCTATGGCTTGCAATGCACCCGAGGTGTGACCCGTCCCGCAAGGCTGTCCTCATGCCCCTAGTAAAGCAGGGTGGGGGCCTGTGCCTCCGGGGCCGCCTCCTGCCTGCCACTGAGCCTCCTTCTGCCCCACAGCTGCACCCCTGGACAGCATCCAGAGTCTGGCTGCCTACTACATCGAGTGCATCCGGCAGGTGCAGCCCGAGGGGCCCTACCGCATTGCCGGCTACTCCTACGGGGCCTGTGTGGCCTTCGAGATGTGCTCGCAACTGCAGGCGGCACAGCAGAGTCCAGCCCCCACACACAACAGCCTCTTCCTGTTTGATGGCTCACACAGCTATGTGCTGGCCTACACGCAGGTGAGGGTGCGGGTGGCCTGGATGCGCCCCCATCCCCACCCCCAGGGCCCCAGCGCCGCTGCAGCAGCCCCTCCTCCCTCCACAGAGCTACCGAGCCAAGATGACCCCCGGCTGCGAGGCGGAGGCCGAGGCGGAGGCCATGTGCTTCTTTGTGCAGCAGTTCACCGACATGGAGCACGACAAGGTGGGTCCTGGGAGCGGGTGGGGGCAGGGGCCATCCTGCAGCGTGGGGGGGGCGCTCCCCAGAGCCCACGGGCAGGGCCGCTCAGAGCCGCTCACACCTGGTCCCGCAGGTGCTGGAGGCACTGCTGCCCCTTGGGAGCCTGGAGGAGCGCGTGGTGGCCTCCGTGGACCTGATCCAGCACAGCCACGCGGGCCTGGACCCCCGCGAGCTGAGCTTCGCCGCGCGCTCCTTCTACCACAAGCTGCGCGCCGCCGAGCAGTACACGCCGCAGGCCACCTACCACGGCAATGTGACGCTGCTGCGCGCCAAGACGGGCAGCATGTACGGCGAGGGCCTGGGCGCCGACTACAACCTGTCCCAGGTGTGCGATGGCAAGGTGTCCGTGCACGTGATCGAGGGTGACCACCGCACGCTGCTGGAGGGCAGCGGCCTAGAGTCCATCCTCAGCATCATCCACAGCTCCCTGGCCGAGCCGCGCGTCAGCGTGCGGGAGGGCTAGCCACGCCGCAGCCCAGGGGTGCCCGGGGGTCCTGCCGGTGGGACCTCTGCCCGCGCCCTGCGTGCCACCGCCGCCGCCTCGGAGACCTGCTCTGGTCTGTGAAGAGTCGGCCGGGCGGAGCCTGGTGTGCCGCGTGGGTCCGTTCCTCGGTTCTCCATTCAGTTCTATTTATTGCGTCGCTGGGGAGACGCCGGGGCCTCGTCCACCCGGTAAAGGCCGGCGGCGCAGGAGGCCCGGCCCAGGGACCCCATGATGCAGGGCCCTGTGGAAAGGAGCAGCCCCGGGCGCCGGGCACCCATTCTGTGTTTGTCTGTATTCGTTTTTCAAGAAATATGATTCAAATTGCTGCTTGAATTCCGCGATTTACTGTAACCGTCCATGTCAGGAGCCCTATCCAGAGACCCTGTTCCATTTCTACACCAACCTGGTGAGGGCCGTGCCCCTGCAGAGCCCCCCACAATTAAACCCCATCTGAGCTCTGGCCTGCGGTTCCCCCTTTCTTCCCTCCCAACAGCTGCTGTGGGGGCCCAGAGTGGATGCCCATTTGCTCCCCACAGCCCCGGGGGGCAGGGACTCCCTGGGGGGCTTGGGGGCAGGGGGTTTGACCAGAGAAAGGAACCAGGAGGGCAGGCAGAGAGTCCACCCCTGGGCCCTTGGAGAGGTCAGCAGGGCAAGTCTTGGGTCCCCTGCGCTACTTGCGGGAGGTCCTAGTCTCCAGGGCTCCGCCTTGTGGGAGGAGGCCCCACCTTATGGAGAGTGACCTTTCCTGAAGTCAGGCGGCCAGGGGCAGGACCCTCATCAACAAAATAGCTTCACAGCAGCACCTAGACGGCTGTTGGCATAACTGGCCAAGTTGACCGGGAGACTGACCATCGCAGTGGTTTAGGCAAAGGTGCAGAGGCTGGACCAGAGGAGGTCAGAGGGCAGGGCGGTCCCCTGTGCATGTGCGCCCCAAGAGCCAAGGGTGGGCACCGATGGATCCGGGGTGCGTCAGGGGCCAGGCCCACCTCGAGGCTTCTGAAAGGGTGTGTTGAACCCAGAAACAGCCCAGTGGTCCTTCCATGTTCCTCAGAAAGTTGAGCATAGAATTCCCCTGAGCCAACAAGTCCCCTCCGAGATGCACACACTGAAGAGCCCTAAACTGGGGCTCGCACGTCCATGTGCAGCGGTCGTAGCAGCACTGCTCACAGTGGCCGAGGGCAGGCGGGTCCTCCAACGCGAACGGATGTCCACGCGTGGGCTGCTCGTGCCTGGAGGATCCCCCAGCCGTGCTGCCACGTAGACAAGCGTGTCAACAGCGACGGGCTCAGCAGAGTACATGCAGGATGAAGGGTCACCGCGTAGTGATAAGAGCCAACTAGCGGAAAGGACGTAGCCGTCCTGAATGGTTCGGCCCCAGAACAGTCCCCGGAAGCAAAGGTTATAGGTCCGAAGAGAGAAAGACAAACCTAAAATTCAAGATTTTAAAAGTCCGCTCTCCTGAAGTGGCGGAGCAGAGACGGGAACTCGGCAGGCGTGCGGGGCGGACGCGCCCTCAGCCAGTTTGCCCCGATTGACAGCACGCCGCCCAGCAGCAGCGTAGCACGTTCTTTTCAAATCTACACGGGACATTCACCCAGGTGGCTCACGGTCTGGGGCATGAAACTAATGTCTGTAGGTCAAAGAAAATGCATCAACTTCTATAAATGTTTCCTCTGACCACAATTGAATAAAATTAGAATCAGTAACAAAAAGATCCCTAGAATATTCTCAAATGTGTAGACCCCAGATAACAAGGGTAAAGCATCCTCAGGCTGAAGAAAACTACCAAAAGGCCTCAGCCTTTCGAGTTGACTCGCCAGCAGCACCTGCGGGCTCCGCTCCCGGCCGCCCTGGCAGGCCTGGGCCTGGGGCTGCGGCCGGAGGGAAGAAACCCCTCAAATGAACAGAAACGACAAACCCCAGCGACTGAGACCCAGCTAGGCAGGATGATGGAAATAACACACCACAGTGGAAACCGATGAAACAAAACACAGAGAATTAGCGGAGCCAGAAGTGAGTCTTGAGAAAATCCGTACTACATAAACCATAAGCAGATGGAGCTGGAAGGGAAATAAAGACACAAAGTACCCACAGCGGGAACCACAGAGGAGACGCCGGGGATTCTACACGTGTCCAGAGGCTTAGGGAATATTATGGACAATTTCAGGCCAAACAATTGGACAATCTAGATAAAATGACAAAAGTCCACATGAGACATAAAGTGATCAAGAAATCACAACCCGAGCGACCCCATATCCTATGGAAGAAAACAAGTCCGTAGTTCAGACCTTTCCACGAGGAGAAGTCCAGACCCAAGTGGCAAATTCCGCAGGGTATCTGGGAGAAAAAGGTTACCCATTCTATCCAAACTTCCAGAATTCTGGAAGGGAAACCAGTCTCATCAAGTCCAAAAAGGTTCGGATTGGCGTGAAATATCTTGGGGATGCATGCGTCTGCTCGTGCTGCCATCACCCACACTGTGGACGGCGATCTGTTTTCTCGCGGCCAGGAAACCCGCGGTGGGGCTCCTGCCGATGCGGCCCGGGGAGAGGCCCCTCCTGGCTCCCAGCCAGCTGCCTCGGCTGTGGCCTCACGTGCTGTCTCCTCCTCTTGTAGGGCCACCAGTCCTACCAGATGAGGGTACCACCCTTCTGGCCTCATTTAAACTTTATCACCTCCTTACGGGCTCCGTCTGCAAATATGGTCACTTTGGGGACTAGAGCTTCCCACGTGAGTGGGGGGGCCGGAGGGACACGTGCACTCCCGGCAAGGGGGTGATGCACAGCTCTCCTAGCGGCCAGCATTCCTTTGATACCAAAACCCAACATTACAGGAAAGGTAGCAATCTCCCATCGTGGTCACCCACGCAAAAGATCTACACAGAATTTTAGCAGATGCAGAGTCCCGCATTAACACGTCATGACCAAGTGGAGTTTATTGAGGAAGGCAAGGCTGGTTCAACATTCCGGGGGGCTCCGCGGTGGAGCGCCTGCCTTCAGCTCAGGCTGTGACCCGGGGGTCCTGGGATTGAGTCCCCCATCGGGCTCCCCACAGGGAGCCTGCTTCTCCCTCTGCCTGGGTCTCTGCCTCTCTCTCATGAATAAATAAATAAAATCCTTAAAAAAAACATGTGTGCCCAGATCTTATAAAGAACTTTCAAAAATTGAAAAGAAAAAAATAATTAATGTTTTTTTTTTTTTTTTTTTTTTAACGATAGTCACACAGAGAGAGAGAGAGAGGCAGAGACACAGGCAGAGGGAGAAGCAGGCTCCATGCACCGGGAGCCCCACGTGGGATTCGATCCCGGGTCTCCAGGATCGCGCCCTGGGCCAAAGGCAGGCGCTAAACCGCTGCGCCACCCAGGGATCCCATAATTAATGTTTAAAAATGGGCAAAAGGAGGGGTTCCTGTTGGCTCAATCGTAAGAGCATGTGACTCTTGATCTCAGGGTTCAAGCCCTATGCTGGGTGTAGAGATTAAAAATAGAATCTTATTTTTTTTAAAGATTTTATTTATTCATGAGAGACACACAGAGAGAGGCAGAGACACAGGCAGAGGGAGGAGCAGGCTCCACGCAGGGAGCCCGATGCGGGACTTGATCCCGGGACTCCAGGATCACGCCCTGGGACAAAGGCAGGCACTGAACCGCTGAGCCACCCAGGGATCCCAGAACATTCTTGTTTTGAAGATTTTATTTATTTATTTATGAGAGACACACAGAGAGAGAGAGAGGCAGAGGGAGAAGCAGGCTCCATGCGGGGAGCCGGATGCGGGACTTGATCCTGGGCCCTCGGATCAGGTCCTGAGCTGAAAGCAGACGCTCAACCATGAAGCCACCCAGCTGCTCCAATTTTAGTTTTGTCCTGATTTAATTTTACTCTTTGAACACACAAGGTATTGAGTAATTCCCAAAGTCAAAACTACTGAAAGGTGGGCCCCCCCAGGTGGCTCCGCAGTCGAGCGTCTACCTTAGGCTCAGGCCATGATCCCAGGGTTCTGGGATCGAGTCCCACGTCAGGCTCCCCGATCAGCAGTCAGCTTCTCCCTCTGCCCCTCCGCTGCTTGTGCTCAGTCGCTTGTGCTCTCTCTTTCTCTCTCTGTCATTTGCTCACTCTAGCTCTCAAATAAATAAAATCTTTTAAAAAAAATAAAATAAAATTGGAGACACAGAGAAACGAGTGAGTGTGCGTACAGTTTGCATGGGTGAGGCTGGCGCCCGGGAGTTGCTAGCCGTGGTAGGTGCGTGTCCGCCCCGCCCGGGCAGGAGGACAGCAAACCCTCCTGACCTTGGGGTTGCGGCCGCAGAACAAGGGAGCCCGAGGGGTGGGCTGGAACCACAACTGCTTGCGTGTTTGCAGAGCCCCCCTCCGGGTCTGCGGGCGCAGGGAGGGGTAGAGTGAGGCTACGCCCCAGCTCAGGGACCCAACCCTCGACCCCCAGCATTGAAATCAGTCGCGACATAGCAGGTCCACGCTTGCAGGTGGCGGCGACTGTCCCCCCGTGAGCCCCGGGGACCGGGGCATGGATGGAGCGGGTCGTGGCGGCCTCTGACACCTGCCGGAGAGGGTAGGGGGTGTGCGGGCGAGCTCGCCGCTCTGGGGGCGGTGGGGGGGGCTGAGCGCCAGGGCCCCTCCCCGGCTGCCACCGGGTGCCCCCCCAGTGCACCTGCCGAGCTGCAGGACCCGGGAAGTGGCCTGCGCGGCTGGAGGCTGGGCCTCAGCAGGGTGGCCCATCCCTTCCTGTCGCCCCCGCAGTGCTGACGACAGGCCAGGGGGGCAGGGGGGACTGCCTGGCACCCTGAGGGCGAAGCGCAGATGGAGCAGAACCCGAGGAAGCAGCCCGGAGGGCAGCCAGGCCGAGGCGGCGCGGGGGAGAGCAGGGCTGCACACCCACTAATGTCCTCTGTGCCGCCGAGCAGCTCAGCGACGCCCAAACACGAGCAATACAAGTAAAACCAGTCAGACGTAACACAAACAAACCGCCGTAAACCAAAGATAAAGAGAAAATCTTGACTCTGAGGACAAAAAAAAAAAAAAATCACCTCCCAGCAGCAATGATGAGGTAAGGGGACAAATGCTGCGTCTACAGCAGCCTCAGGAACCCCAGAGCACGAGATGCTACGAAGTGAATTTTGCAAGCGCTGGGGAAGACTCCTCGGGGAGCTCAGAAGGCACCGTGGGGAGGTCGAGGCCCCACAGGCTAACGCCTCTGCACCCCATGCGGGCCCAAGTTCAGTGTGATTCTAGCCACAGGCCCAGCAGCCTTGCGGCTCAACGCAGGAATCTGAAAAGCTGATTGTAAAGCGTGAGTGGAAACGCGAAGAACCGAACGTGGGTGGAACAGAAGAGCAGAAGTTGGAGGAATCAGGCCTTTGGCTTGGAGACCGACTCAGAAGTTCTGGGCGCTGAACTGGGGAGGTGCTGGGGGCTACGCAGACCGACAGAGCGCACGGAGGGCCGCCCCCACGCACACGCACGGCCGCCGGCATTGCTCAGAACATTCTTTTTTGAAAGATTTTATTTATTTATTCTGAGAGACACAGAGACAGAGAGAGAGAGGCAGAGACACAGGCAGAGGGAGGAGCAGGCCCATGCAGGGAGGGGACCCCAGGATCATGCCCTGGACTGAATGAAGGTGGCGCTAAGCCGCTGAGCCCCCGGGGTGGGTGGGCTGCCCTAGACGTTTCATTTTTGTTGGGTCAATTACCAACAGTGCTGTGATTACAATTTCAGATTTTATATCTTTCTTTTAACATATACAAATGCACTCCTGGGGTACCCAGCCGGCTCAGTTGGCAGAACTGTTGACTCGATCTTTGTGAGTTCGAGCCCCCTGCTGGATGTGGAGCCTACTTAAAAAAAAAAAAAAAAAAGTGAATGATTTTCGTGTCCTGACCCTGTGGAGCTCACTTATTAATTGTAGATTTGTTTTTTGGTGGGGGGGGGGGTATTGGGGGATCCTGGCAGAACCACCGCGACTCTTCTGGGTACAGGAGGCAGCAGCGTCCTGCCTCCCTCGGGATCAGAGGCGAAGGCCGTCAGCAGGTTCCTCCCTCTAGCAGAAATGCTACTGTTCTTACCTTTTTCCAACATTCATTTTTTTCTGACAATTTTGAGTAATCTCTAGACAACGAGGGGCTGACCCCGCCCAGCTCCGCCGACCCAGCCAGGCCCCGACGGTCAGTGATTGTTCTCAAAGCGCTGTCGCATGTCTGTGCCTTGGGTCGAGTCCTGCTTTAACACTGATTTTGGGGACGAGACTTGGAAAGCGTCTCCACCTGCTGCTCCAGGCGTCCTGCCCAAATATGCAAATGAAGCGGGGATGCACCCGCGGGCTCGGGCCCCGACAGGGCGCACCGGCGGGCGCCAGCCTGTCCGTCGGGGTGACGGGCGGCCCGTCCTCGGGGAGCGGTCGGGGAGACCCGGGGGGGACCGGCCGGGAGTAAGGTCGGCCCCCCCGGGCCCCGGCCGCCGCCGCCGCCTCCCGACTGCGCCTGCGCCTGCGCCAGCCCCCGTGGCGGGGGACGCTCTGCGCGTGCGCGGCGTCGCGAGCCTGCCCCGCGCCCAGCGGGTGGTCCTCGCGCGGCCCCGGAAGTGCGGGGGTGTGGCCTCGCGGACTGCGGCACTTCCGGGCTGCTGGGGGCTCGCTGGGGGCGCCGGTGCGGGGCCGACGCGGGGCGCTCGCAGCCCGTTTGGGAGAGAGGCGGGGACGCGGAGTGGAACTCGGCGCCCGCGGTCGGCGCGTCGCCCTTCCCCGCCCGGGCGAGCCGTGGCGGGGCCCGGCCGACCTCCACCCTCTGACCTCCGACCCCGCGGGGCGGGGCCCCTCCGCGGCCCGGCGCGGTTTCCCGGGGACGCGATTCCCGCCGCACCGCCGGCCGCCCGGACCGCCCTGGCGGAGGCACCTTCCGGCGGCCCCGGCGCGGAGCCCTGGGCCGGGCGGCGGCCCCGGCGTGGCGGCCTGCGGGCCCCGAGGGAGCCCTCCCCCGGCTCCCGGAGGCCCGGCGGCGGTCGCGGAGGAGCCCGAGCCCGGGCGCAGGTGGGCGTCCCGCGGGTCCGGCCGCCTCGGGGCCTCCGGAAGTGCCGACCCCCAGGGCGCCCGCTCAGTGGCCGGGACTGTGCCCCGGGGTGGCCGCGCTCGGGCCGGGCCGCTCGTGGGGACGAGCGTCTGGGCGGCCGTCTCCCGGGCACGGAGGGCAGGCGGTCCCCCTGGCCCCGGGGCCCCGAGCTGCGCGGCGTGGGCTGGGACGGCGGGTTCCCGGGTTCGTTGGGGATGCGGGGGCTCTGCTGGAAGGGGATGGGCCTGGGTTTCCGTCCTGGGCCCGCCCGAGGGGCCTGGGCCCGGCCCGCGCCGCCCGCTGAGCCGCTGCTCCCCCTCCACCCCCCAGGACCGAGGCGATGCCAAAGCTGCAGGGCTTCGAGTTCTGGAGCCGCACCTTGGGGGGCGCTCGCCACGTGGTGGCGCCCATGGTGGACCAGAGTGAGCTGGCTTGGAGGCTGCTGAGCCGCCGGCACGGGGCCCAGCTCTGCTACACCCCCATGCTGCACGCCCAGGTCTTCGTCCGCGATGCCAACTACCGGAAGGAGAACCTGTACTGCGAAGTGTGCCCCGAGGACCGGCCTCTCATTGTGCAGGTGGGGGGCAGTGGCGGCAAACTCCAGGTGGAGCATCTCCCAGAAACTGCTTCCCCTTGGGGGGTGCTGTGGCGCAGCGGGTGCTGCCCCAGCTTTGGAGGGGGGCGCTCTGGGTGCCGCCTGTTGAAGAACGTTTTAGTCTCTAAAGTCAGGGATCCCAGCTTTCCGTTGCCGTGGAGACCAGCGTGAATCTGGCTCACCCTCCGGAGGGCTCGTGTCATCCTGTAACCAAGGATGGCACGATGCCGTCCCGCGTCAGCCCCAGGGACCCCAGCCCTGATGGGTCCCACGTGAACTCGCTGTGGGGCTGGGGGCTGAGGTACCGTTTGTGTCTCCCAGTTCTGTGCCAATGACCCAGAGGTGTTCGTCCAGGCGGCTCTCCTGGCTCAGGATTACTGTGACGCCATCGACCTGAATTTGGGCTGCCCGCAGATGATAGCCAAGCGAGGTGAGCTCAGTTCCTGTCGCTATGTAGAGCACTGCCCGGGGCGGGGGCCAGGCCCTGAATGCACAGGTGCCCCGCTGGAGGCTGGGGTGTGGGTGGGCTTGGCGGAGGGCCCGGCGCTGCTCCTGGTGGCAGCGGGCCGTGCAGGTGGCGTCCCAGTCTTCCTCTGCTCCCCTACCTGGAGGGACAGGGTTCTGCTGGCTCTCAGGCTCCTCGCTGGCCACGGTGCCCGGCAGTCGTCAAGCTCCCTGTGGGTAAACACTCCTGGTGGGAAGAAGGTCTCGTGACCTGTCACGCTGCCAGGTGTGCAGGCGAGAGGTCAGCCCTGGCTCCGGGCCCGGAGGTTTTCTTCAGAGTCCGAGGGATTGCTGGTTGGTCCAAGACTGCCGGGCAGCCATGGTGTGCGGTGCCCTGGAGCTCCTCCCGCAGGTGTGATGCTCAGAAACTGCCCAAGTCCACAATTGGCCCTGCTGCCCCTTGGGACCGGCTTGGCTGGGGGCTCGAGGCCTGTGTGGGTGCAAGAGGAGGAGGGGGGCCAAGGGCCATGCTGGTCTCTTACAGGTCACTATGGTGCCTTCCTGCAGGAGGAGTGGGACCTGCTCCAGAGAATGAGTGAGTCGGCTGTGTGCTGCGGGTGGGGGGGTCAGGCTGGGTCATGGCGAAGGAGCCCCGAGACGGTGGCTGATGAGTCCTGGCCCTGGTGCTCTCACTTGCTGCAGAAGGGGCTGGGAAGTCGGCTGTCCTGCGCCAGCTGCACGTCCTCGAGCCTGACAGGAGGGCTGGCGGCAGGTGTTCTGGCCCCATCCTGCCCCTCCAGCACTCTGGGGGATGGAGGCAGGTGCTCCAGCGGGGCTTGGTTGTGGTTCCTCACGGCCTGAAGCGAACGCCACACTTCTCAGAAGCCCACTCTCCTTTCCTGCAGTTCTGCTGGCTCATGAGAAACTCTCTGTCCCCGTCACATGCAAGATCCGTGTCTTCCCAGAGATTGACAAGACCGTGAAGTATGCCCAGATGCTGGAGAAGGCTGGCTGCCAGGTGAGGGCTGTGGGCTCGCAGGCTGTGTGCTGCTCCCCTGCCTTGTGTTCTCTGGGTACAGAGGGGTCCTCATCCCCAGAATCCTTGGGGCACTGCTGCACTGGGGTGGACTGCAGTCGTGGTGACCACGAGTTGAGGCCCGATGAGGGTGGGTGAGCTGCATGTTCCCAAGGAGGGGCTGGTACTGGTCGGGGGGAGGTGCCAGGCCTCAGCTGCCCTCTCCCCACCTGCCCTCTCCCCACCTGCCCCCAGCCGTGGGGTCAGGTGGGTGCCCGCCCACCCGTCCCTGATGCCTTTGGAGTTCGGGTGCTACCCCGCCTAGGAACACTGGCCCTTGAACAGGGCTGGGCCTGTCCGCTCTGCGTCCTGGGTGGATGCATGGGACATGGGAGCCCCAAGGCTGCTTTGCTCAGGCCATCATGGGTAGCTGACGCCAAAGCAAGAGCATCCCCTGGGGTTGGTTGGGGGTCTGTGGCCACGAGCACGGTAGAGCCAGGCACTGCTGTGTTATAGCTGCTGACTGTGCACGGGCGCACCAAGGAGCAGAAGGGGCCCTTGTCGGGCACTGCGTCCTGGGAGCACATCAAGGCCGTGCGGTGAGTATGGGGGCTGACCCAGGGCAGGGGATGCGGCCCGGCCCCGAGACCAGGGGCCCGCCCTTCAGGTGTCAGGGGAGGGCGGTGCCGTGGGAGAAGAAGCACCTGCCTGTGGAGTTGGGGGCTGGAGTGCTGGCGTGGGGGTGAAGGGACAGGGGCTTTGTCGTCTGAGGGTCTGTCCACCTGCTCCTGACAGGAAGGCAGTAGCCATCCCCGTGTTTGCCAACGGGAACATCCAGTGCCTACGGGATGTGGAGCGTTGCATCCAGGACACAGGGGTTCAGGGGGTCATGAGTGCAGGTGAGGCAGGGCCCCGTCTGCCTGATGGGCCTGAGCCCTCAGACTCACGGCTGTCCCTGGCATGATGTGTGTGTGTGTGGGGGGGTCATCCTTCTGAGACATGTGCGCCCACAGCTTCGAGCCCCAACCTCCATACCCCACAGAGGGCAACCTGCACAACCCTGCCCTGTTTGAGGGCCGCAGCCCTGCCGTGTGGGAGCTGGCCGAGGAGTACCTAGACATCGTGCGGCAGCACCCCTGCCCCCTGTCCTACGTCCGGGCCCACCTCTTCAAGCTGTGGCACCACACGTGAGTTCCTCCCCGAGCCAGACGCTGTTGGGTCTGAGCCTCTCCTGGGTCTCGGGGTTTAGAGGGAGCTCTCTGGAAACACTCAGTGGGAAAGCTTGCTACCAAGTGGGGTCCGGATCAGAAGGACCAAGCCCCCATCCATGTGCAGGGCTAGGGCTTGGTGGTGGGGGGGGTGGGGGGGGTGGGGGGGGCTCTGGGCGACGGAGCCTCTGTCTCAGGCTGCAGGTGCACCAGGAGCTTCGAGAGGAGCTGGCCAAAGTGAAGACCCTGGAGGGTGTCACGGCCGTGAACCAGGAGCTGAAGCTGCGGTGTCAGGCAGGCGACGGGGCTGGTGGGGCTGGCGGGCTGCCGCGGCAGAAGGGGACCAAGCCTCCTGACCCGCAGTGCCCCGGGGTTCTTGCAGGAGGACATTTCCAGGCAGAAGGAGGGAGAGAAGCCCTCCGGCGGCTTGCCTTTCTTCCACTGGATCTGCCAGCCCTACTTCCGGCCAGGGTGAGCTGAATACCAGCCCGTGGGCCGGTGGGGGCACGATGCACGCAGGGGAGGGGCCCGCCAATGCCAGGTTTGCGTCTCACCCCTCTCGAAGGGCTCTAGCTTTGTTATGTTTCCATAAGGTGGCTCGTGAGTGCTTGTGGCCCCGGGTGGGTTTGTCCTGGGGGCAAGAGCCTGACACCCCTGAGCTTCCACCGGGTCCTCTGAGGCCCAGCCACGGCCTGGGCAGCCCGAGCGCCAAGCTGCTGGGGCGCTGTACGCACGCCCTCGCCCTGGGGCCGGGCTGGCGGGTCGTCTCCCGCGGGTGCCCCCAGCTCTGCCCGCTGCCCTGCTCTTTCAGGCCCAGGGAAGGGAGCAAGGAGAACGGGGGAGCCCGCAGCAAGCGGGCCCTGGAGGAGGAGGAGGGCGGCACAGACGTGCTCTCCAAGAACAAGCAGAAGAAGCAGCTGAGGAACCCCCACAAGACCTTCGATCCCTCGCTGAAGCGTAAGCTGCGCCGGGGAGAGCGGTGGGGGGCCCCGAGGCGAGGCTGCTGTGTGAAGGCCCGCAGCCCTGCCTGCCACCTGCTCCCTGGGCGGCTGGGGCTCCCAGCAGGACTAGGACACCGCGGCAGGGTGCAGGCTCACTGCTCAGCCGCCATCTGCCTCTGTTCTGTTCTCAGCAAAATATGCGAAGTGTGATCAGTGCGGAAACCCAAAGGTGAGCATGGCTCTGCTGCCCAGGGCAGAGCCCAGCGGTGGGGGGCGGCGGGCAGGGCGGTCCCCGCTGCCAGGCCAGCACCCCCTGCCTGCTGAGGGCAGGGCCCGAGGGGGGTGGCTGCCTCTCACCTCAGGACAGCCCCTCATAGGGAGAAGGCAGGCCCTGCGCAGGGGTGCAGCCCTCCTATTCGTGGCCAGCCCTGCACTTTGGGGAGCTTGCTCGGTGGGGGGGGGGATCAGCCACAGGCTCACTAGCTTCCCTGTGTCCAGGGTAATAGGTGTGTGTTCAACCTGTGCCGGGGCTGCTGCAAGAAGCGAGCTTTCAGAGAGGCTGCCGACTGCCCAGGTGAGGGGCACCTGCTGCCATCAGGCCCCGGAGGGCAGTGGGACCTTTGGCCTCCTGAGTCCCACCTCTTTCCTCCTCTGCCAGGTCACGGATTGCTTTTTAAAACCAAACTGGAGAAGTCTCTAGCCTGGAAGGGGGCCCAGTCCCGGCTGCAGGAGCCTCAGCCGGCAGGATCTGGGGAGCCGGGTGGCTTTCCTGAGGTTGTGGGCAGTGCCCTGGCCTGAAGGGCAGTTGGCGCCCGGCACACTGCCCCCCAGCCCTGGGACCGCTGCCGAGACCTCAACACATCCCATTTAAGGAAATGCCTTTTCTCAGGGAACCTCCCGCTACTCAACATAGAAGGATGAGCTGGTCTTCCCCTTGGCCTCCGCTGGGAGCCCGGAAATGCTGCACCAGGGAGCAGGCTCCCAGGCTGGACCTGTCCCCTCCTCGCAACGTGTATTCAAAAGTGAACAATAAATCTTTTCAAAGACGTGCGATCTGAGAGCTGGAGACTTTGTGAGGCCCCAGGCCCAGCAAGGCCGTGAGCTGGGAGGGTGGAGCGGCCCGTGGACACGCGGAACCAGCTGCCAGGTGCGATGCTGCCTGCATCAGGGTGGGCAGCCCTGGCCCCCGGCCCAACCCCGCGTCTCAGAGGACCCCGTAGCAAGAACAAACAGCACGAGGGGGGTGTTCTCAGGCTGCCCTTTAATGGGCTGAGACTGAACTTGTCTGCAACCCTGAATGACGCGACAACAGGGAGGCTGGGCCTCGGAGTGGGGGGCACACGGTGGGCCCCACAGCTCTCTCCTCCCAGGAAGGGCCTCGAGCAGCAGCCCCCTTCGCCAGGCCCCCAGCGTGGGGAACAGGGTGGAGGGAGCACAAGAAGCTGGATGTGGAAGCCCGGGGGTGGGGGGGACCTGCACAAGGGCCATACGCACGAGCGATAGGAGCCTGTGGGTGAGTCCGAAGGTGGGGGCGCGGGAGTGTAGACCGCCCTGAAGGCCGACAAGCACCCTCACATGTTGGTGCTCATTCGGGACTGGCTGTTGGCCGGCGTCAGCTCCCCCTGGCTCCCTTCTCGGGGTGGGGACTGTGGCAGAGACACAGCTGCTCAGGCCAGGAGGTGTGCGCGTGCCCACCCCGCTGTTCCCCACACCAGGGCCGCCCCCCTCCCTCACCTTGACGTGAATCTGGTTGCGAAGCACGGCCGCCCGCAGGATCATCGCTTTGGCACGTCTCTGGAACTCCTTCCCCATCAGCAGGGACTTCTCGAAGGTGGTGCTGCGCTGATCCACGTCCCTGGCATACAGGATCTGCGGGGGGAAGGGTGGGGCGGGGCTCAACGGTGCTGAGGGCCTCAGGTCCCCTCCCCGCACCCATGGCCTTGCCCCACCCAGCCACCTTGCTGTGGGAGTCGATGCGCGCGTTGATGAGACCCTCCAGGATGAGCTGCGTCAGCTCGTCCTCCAGTGCGGCCACGGTGGTGTTGAAGGCCGCGGCCATCTTGTGCATGTCCGCAGACACATAGGGGCTGAAATACTGCGGGGCAGGGGGCGCATCAGCCACCTGCAGCTCCCAGACCTGCCCGCGGTGCCCTGCCTCGGCCTCCCTGCCCCACCTCTACCTGGATGAGGGCGCGGTTGCGGATCTGGGTGTACAGGGTCCTGACGTGGGGGGCCAGGTACATGTCCAAGAGCAGGTTGTCCTGCGGAGGAGACCAGGTCAGGCACGGCTGCCCCGCCTGCTGCCTGGCCCCCTGGAGCAAGCGGGCCCTCACCTTCATCTCATCCAGCATCTTCAGACACGACGCGTACTTGGACTCGTAGAATTTGAAGATAATGTCACGAACCTGTGGCTCCAGCTCCAAGAACAACTTGAAGGAGCTGCAGGTGCAGACCCCTCAGAGCTGGCCCCATACCTGCCCACCTGCACAGCTGCCCTGAAGGCCAAGGGCGGGGAACTGGAGCCCCACAGGCCCCAAGAGCACCAGTCCTCTGGCTTCTGGCCGGCACAGGACCAGAGAAAGGACCCCCCACCCCGCTGGGAGGGGCGGGCTGCAGGGCTCGCACCCCACTCTCCACCCACCTGCTGGAGATGACATTGCGCTGCAGCTCCTGCCGGTCAAAGGTGGCCAAGGCACATAGGCCTCCGTAGACGGCCACATTGCTGGGGGAAAGCAGCTGAAGGGCAAGAAGGGATTTAGGTCTGGATACATAGGGTCACTGCCGGTCGAGACAGAAGTGGAAGAGAAAGCCCAGACACAGGCTGGGTGACCCCCCGCCCCACCCACCACCCACTAGAAGAGTAACCAGGACTCCATCAGGGGTTCCCCTCAACACAGTCCCACCCACGAGCCGCCCTCCTGCTTTGCAAGGCCCCAGAGACTCCCTGCCCCTCACCTCGGGGAAATCACAGTGATCGAACGAAGCCAGCAGGAAGCACTTGGCAGCCTGCTTGTACTTGCGCGCAGCCAGCTCGGCCAGACCTGGGGGTAGAACGGAGCCCAGGGGAAGCTGCTGGAGCCGCATGGGGCCACGACACGTGCCCTAGCCTCTCCCACCGCAGCTGCTCCTACGTGGCAGGGGCAGAATCTGGCCATGGAGACGTGGCGGCACCCACGAGCACTCACTGGGCGCTCTCCCCGTTCTCCTGGCATCAAGGGCCCAGAAGCCATGCACAGCCGCGGCCACTCTTGCCAACGACCCCCAGGCCCACCTGCCCCAGGCCCACCTGCCCCGGGCTGTGCAGGGCACCGGCTGTTAGCCACCCCTCCAGCCCTGGCCACAGGTGGACTCCCCACACAGGACAGAGGCCAGACAGGCACCCCTGGGGCCACGGAACGGACGCAGGGCTAGGAGATTTCCTCGGCACTGATGGGGCCCACGACCTCGCCTGCAGTCAGCTGTGGCGCCCTCCTGCCCCAGGGCTCTCACCGGCAGCACACTTGAGCTTGGTGAGGATCGCCTGGGTCTGGCTGTCCCGCTCCCCACGCTGCTGCAGGGGAAGGTGGGATACATGAGCCTACGGCCTCCAGGCCCTCATCCTTTCCCGGGCCCTGCTCTGGACTGAGAGGGGGCCTGAGATGGGCGAGGGCAGACGGGACAGACCCCAGCAGGGCCGCAGTGGTCCTGGGACAGGGAGGACAGGAGGCCGGCATTACCTCGGCAATCTCCGGGGTGGACTCGGCCTTGCTGACGTAACTCAGCACGTGAGACCAGTTCTGCAAGTAGACGCTGACCTGGTGGGTGGGCGGGAGGACTCAGCCTGGGGCGCCCCCTCCTGGCTGCCGGGCAGTGCTGCCCTGCGGCCCCTCCCCCGCCCAGGCAACCGTGGCAGGGCCCACCTTGATGACGTTGAGGCACATGTTGATGACGTGCTTAGCGCTGGTGCAGTAGTCCCGGGCCCGGGAGTAACACTTGAGGGCATTACTCAGGTCCCCACAGTCCAGATAGTGGTCACCCAGGTCGTCGTGGCCACGCCTACGGGCCCAGACGTGAGCGGACCGGACCTGGGCCAAGAGCCATGCAGCCCTGCAGCCCCCCAGCCCTGGGGCAACACCTGATGTTCCCCTTCCTGCCAGCCCCACCCCCCAGTCCCAGGACAGCACCCCCAGCCCCAGGCAGCACCTGATGCTCCCCTTCCTGCCAGCCCCGCCCCCCAGGACCCCAGCCCCCATGCAGCACCTGATGTAAACCCTTCCTGCCGGCCCTACCCCCCACCCCACTCCCAGCCCCAGGGCAGCACCTGATGCTTTCCTTGATGGAGTTGCCCTTGTAATTCTTCAGATCTGTGTCCAGCTTCTCCAACTTCAGCAGGGCCTTCTTCCGTGTCGCCTCGACCCAGGCCGTGTCCAGGGGCGGCGGCTCCACGCCACTCTCTGGGATGGTGTCAGGCGCGTTTTGCAGCTCCCTGAGGAGGTTCCTGGACGTCAGGACTCCATGTGCCGGTGGTGTGTGTGTGTGTGGGGGGTGTCTCCCAGGGGACCTGGCTCCTGCTAAGCGACCACCCAGCAAGACAAGAACATGGGGGACCCACAGCCTGGGGGGACACCCTGCAGGAAAGGGCCATGCGTGCAGCTAGGCCCAGAGGAAAGAAGCAAGCGGCCGTCTCCATGAGCTCTGCTGGACGTCAGAGTCGGTGTCGTGTGCACACAAGAAGCCACCAGGGCGGTGCACAGCCAGCCACACAGCAGGGAGAGTGAACCTAGCCCGTTTTGCTGTTCACTGTTCTTGCTGGGTGTTTACCCAGACAGGCCAGGTCACGTGGAGGCAGCGATGCTGTTGAGCGACCGCACGGGGTGCTGTCGGGGGGCACAGGAAGGGCCCTGCTGGGGCTGGACTGCAGGGGTACCACAGCACGCCCAGCCCCCAGGCTCACCTGGTGGCCTCCGAGAGCTTGCGGTGGATCTCTTCGTACATGTCCACGTTGAAGGTCCTCTGCACAAAGGAGAGGGCCATCTTCAGGGCCTCCACCCGCAGCGGGGGGCAGTGGTCGGCAATGAACTGCAGGCGCTCGATGCGCATGAGCCCGCTGTAGCTGGCTGCGTACTGCTCCAGGTCCTGGGGAGGGGACAGGAAGGGACGGAGACTGTGAGGCAGGACCCCACATCCCAACCCCGGCCAAATGGGCCAGGTCGGGAGCGGTGCCCCAAGGCTGACCCTGCAGCGTCCAGGAGACCCGAAGCCGGTGACCGGAACGGCTGGCCAGCAAAGGCCGCTCAGCGGGGCCAGCGCTGGGTGCTGGGGGCTGAGCTCTGACCCGGGCTCAGGAGGCTGGCCCCCCCCCCCCCCCCCCCCCCCGCCCTGCGCTCAGCTGGGAGAGCCGCTGGGGCCTGGCAGGTGGGAGGGGGTGGGAGGGGGTGGGCGCGGCCGGGCCCCACCCCAGCGGCCCGCGGGCTCCTCACCAGCGTGGGGTTCTCCACCACGTAGTTGACATCGGGGGCGTTCTGCGGGTCCTCCTGGGGGTCCACATCGATCTGCATGGGCTCCACGGCCCCCTGCAACACAGGAGGGCACCTGGGCGCTGGAACCGCAGCGCCGGGAAGGGCCACACGCCCCCTGCGCCCAGGGCTGGCTGTGCCCGCGGCCGCTCGACCGGCGGATCCCGTCCCGGCCCCCCCCGCCCCGCTCCTGCCCCCCGCGGGTCCCGGAGCGGAGCGGGCGGCGGGGAGGCCCCCGCCCTGGAAGGCGCCTCGCGGAGCAGCGTACGGGCCGGAGGAGCCCCGACCTGCTGCCCGGAGGCGGGCGGCCCCGCTCGGTCCCGGGCGAGGAGGCGGCGCTGGCGGCCGGCCGGGCCCTCACGCCGCCCCGACCCTGCCCCGCCCCCGCCGCGGAGCTGGCGCCGCTGAAGCCGGAAGGCGCGTCAGCACCGGGCCGGGCCTGCGGGCCCACGGCGGGGACCCTGCGCGAGGCCGCCGGGTCCGCGGCTCGTTACCTGCAAGTTAAACACCTGAACCGGCAGCGGCATCTTCGCCCACCCCGCCGCGGCGCGCCGACCGCTTCCGGGGCAGCGCCGACCGCTTCCGGGGCAGCGCTTCCGGGGCGCGGAGGGCGGGGCGACTCTTAAAGGGGCCGCGGCGCAGCCTGGGCCGGGCGGTGCCCGCGGGTCCCGCGGCCGCATGAGCCGCGCGCGGGGGGCGCTGTGCCGGGCCTGCCTCGCGCTGGCGGCCGCCCTGGCCGCGCTGCTGCTGCTGCCGCTGCCGCTGCCCCGCGTGCCCGCCCCGGCCCCCGCCCCCGCCCCCGCCCCGGCCCCGACCCCGGGGCCCGGCCGCCCCGCCCCCGCCCCCCGCCTGCGGCCGGACGACGTCTTCATCGCGGTCAAGACCACGCAGAAGAACCACGGGCCGCGCCTGGGGCTGCTGCTGCGCACCTGGATCTCCCGGGCCCGCCAGCAGGTGGGCCTCGCCCCGGACCCGCGGCTCGCGCTCCTGCCCCGGGGAGGACCCGGCCCCGGACCCATCGCCCAGACCTCCCGTCCCCCAGGCCCCCATCCTTCAGGTCCTCCATCCCCCAGGACCCCCCACCCCCTGGACCTCCCCATTCCTCAGGCCCCACATCCCCCCGGGACCCACCACCCCTGGGTCCCCCACCCCCAGGACCTCCCCATCGCCCAGGTCCGCTACGCCCCCAGAGCCCCTCACGGGGTTCCCAGCCCAGGACCACAGCTGTCCACGACCCCTGGCACCGCTGTCCCCCATCCCTGGGTTCCTCCGCCCACGGCTGCGTCCCCAGAGTGATGGCCAGAACCCTGCCCTGAATCGGTGGGGACCCAGGTCCCCTGGCCTCGTGCCCCAGCGGGGCTCCTGACCTGGTGAGTTCTCTTGGGAACCCCGGACCAAGACCCCACAGACGACACGTGAGAGCAGGCCTGGCCTCAGCCGCCGCTGGGATGCCACCTGCCCTCTCCCATCCCAACCCCAACCCCAACCCCAGCCGTGCAGGCCCGTCCTGGGCACACTCTTCTCATCCCGAAGCTCCAGCTCTGCAGCCCAGGCTCACCCACTGCCATCCTTGCGGCTCCGTCTGGGTCCACCTGGGGTCTCACAGGTTGTCTCTCCCCAGACGTTCATCTTCACGGACGGGGATGACCCTGAGCTACAGCTACAGGGAGGTGAGTGCCCTCCCCCGCACGTGCACCAGGGCCCCCCACTCTGCCTCCTTGGGTGAAACGGCCTCTGGGTACAGAGCTCTGGGAGGGGAGCCGCTCGCCCAGGATCACACAGCTGGTAGGGAGCAGAGCCAGGAGGCCCACCTGCCACCAGCATCCAGCCCCCACCCCCCCACCCCCCGGCCGTGCTCAGCCTCCTGAAGGGAGGTCCCTGAGGACACTGCAGCAGAGCCATCCCTTCTTGGCAGCCCCACTTCAGGCACACATCCCCATCCCCGGGTGGCTTTGCATGCTTGGGATTCCAAATGGCTGTCTCCTGCCCGGGCCCTGTGGCTCAGCAACAAGGTCAGCAAGTGAGTCCAGGCCAGGCTGGTTGGACCAGTTGGACCCGGCCTGGGGGCTTTGAGCTGGGCGAGATGGCGCGGCCTGCAGGCTGCCACGGTTCGGCCTCATGTCTGTGGGGCGGCAGGCCTCACCGACGCTGACCCTCCTGCTCCCGCGTCTCCGCAACCCGGCAGGCGGCCACGTAATCAATACCAACTGCTCGGCCGTGCACACCCGCCAGGCACTGTGCTGTAAGATGTCGGTGGAGTACGACAAGTTCATCGAGTCCGGACGCAAGTACGTGGCGGTCGCGCCCCGGCGTCCCGGGGAGAGTCCAGGGCTGGGGAGGCCCGCACAGCACCCAGTGTCCCCCCCCAGCCCCCTAACCCGGCCCCGCTCGTGAGCATCCCCCCGCCCCCAGGTGGTTCTGCCACGTGGACGACGACAACTACGTGAACCCCAAGGGCTTGCTCCAGCTGCTGGCCACCTTCTCGCCCAGCCAGGATGTGTACCTGGGGCGGCCCAGCCTGGACCATCCCATTGAGGCCGCCGAGAGGGTCCAGGGAGGTGGAACTGTGAGTGCAGGGCCGCAGGGCAGGCGGGCCGAGCAGGGGAGCGGGGGGCAGGGGGGACGGCCGAGTGGCAGCCTGGGGAACACGCCACCTGGCACCTTTCTCTCCCCTAGGTGACCACCGTCAAGTTCTGGTTCGCTACTGGTGGGGCCGGGTTCTGCTTGAGCAGAGGCCTCGCTCTGAAGATGAGCCCCTGGGCCAGGTGGGGGGCACGCGGGCACGGCTGCCCGGGCTGGGGGTCCCAGGGTGGGGGTGCTGAGGGCTGAGAGCGCTCTGACCTTCGGCTCCCCCACCCCCGCCAGCCTGGGGAGCTTCATGAGCACCGCCGAGCGGGTGCGGCTACCGGACGACTGCACGGTGGGCTACATCGTGGAGGGGCTGCTGGGGGCTCGCCTGCTGCCCAGCTCGCTCTTTCACTCCCACCTGGAGAACCTGCAGAGGCTGCCGCCCGACGCAGTGCTGCGGCAGGTACAGCCCACAGGGTGCTCCCGCACACTTGCCCCTCTTCTTCCCTCGGGTGCCTGGCCCTTCACCCAGTGGTCTCCTGGCTGCCCAGGGCTCAGGGGGGCCTTCCCAGCACCGCATGGAGGTTGCTGCAGACCCTGAGCTTGGCCTGTTGGGACCCGGGGGCCTGGGTGCGGTGGCTCCTGGTAAGGGGCGGCTGCTGTGCTCTCAAAGCAGACGGTGGATGGGCCCAGGGCAGCAGCGGAGGCGGTGAGGGCAGTCACAGGCAGGTGCACTTCTCAGCCCTCCGTGCCCTGCCTGCCCTGGGGGCCCCGCCCCAGAGCTGGGGCAGGGGATAGACGGCCTGCCCCTGGGGGCCTGGAAGCCAGAGGTGCAGCAGCCTCTTCTGGCCAGATTCCAGACTCTGGAGGAAGGAGAGAGATGGAGGGTTGCAGGGGAAGAGCTGGCCCTAGAGAGCGACCTGCTCTCCTCCCCTCACCCAGGTCACCTTGAGCTACGGAGGCCCAGACAACCCACATAACGTGGTGAACGTGATGGGAGGTTTCAGCCTGCAGCAGGACCCCACGCGGTGAGTGGGCGGCAGGGAGGGGCTCTGGCCCAGCACCCCCCACAACATACACACCTGGGCAGGCCTGACCGCCACGTCCCCTTCCCAGGTTCAAGTCTGTCCACTGCCTTCTCTACCCGGACACAGACTGGTGTCCTGTGCACAAGCAGAGTGACCTTGTTTCTCGGTGACCCTGGGCTCCCAACCCAGGGAGCAGGAGCGTTGCTGACCCCTCCTGGCCTCAGCTCTGTGGCCACAGCCCCGTCCGGGGAGATGTGGGCGCCCTGCTGGCCTCCCCCAAGAGCCCCTGGTGGCCCCATTGACCAGGGCCTCTGGAGAGCTGGCTGCCCCAGAAGACAGGACGGGGAGACACTGCTCCTCCTCCCAGCCCAGCCCCCAAGGCCTGCTCTCACAGGAAGGGCCTCCGAGCAGGCTGGCATCTGGCTCCCAGGGCTCCTCCTGCCCTCCTCACCCTGCTACAGAGGGGGTTCCAGGCAGCCTGGGCTCCCTGAGCGGCTCCAGGCCAGGGCCACGTGCAGGATCTGTCAGCTGACCACAGGCGAGCGCAGAGGCTTCACCTGCAGGCCTCTGGAGGCGGGGGGAGCCGCCCACCCCCCACCCGGCTTGTTTGCCCAGTGAGAACACTGTGGTCTCCGAGGGAGCTGCAGGAAGGACTCGGGCCGCTGGCCCAGTGAGGCTCAGGACACAGCTTACTCCTGGTCAGGGCATCTCCCTCCAGAGGCCTGCAGGAGACCTTGGCCAAGGTCTTATTTCTGCAGTCTGTTGCCCCACCCCATCCCGCCCCACCCCATCCCAAGCCCAGAAAGAGCAGGGGCCCTTTGTTTGGGGCTCCCTCTGCATTGCCAGCAGCTGACCCACTTTGTGCCTTTCCATGGAGGAGAGAGGGGAACGGGGGAGGCCGCACCTCGTTCTGGCCCCTTGCGCTGTTGCCACAAGTGAATAAAAGCTTGATTATTACTTTTTGTTGGCTCATTGACTTAACGGAGCACGGCAGCACCTGGCAGCGCCGCCTCCTGTGGGCCACACCGCCTCAGCTGCTGCCGCAGGACGGCGCCACCCCAGGCCTCTGATCCCTACGGCGCTGCCGGCTTTGAGCTGCCCGGGGGACTCTGGTGGGGACTCTGGTGTGAGCCCAAGCGTACAGAGGGGCTGGGGGCCAGGTCCCACAGGGAATGAGGAGCATGTCACCAGCCTGTCCCTGAAGGACGGTCTTCCTGTTAGGCTTACTTTCTCAGCACGCTGTGGAACAACTAGTGTGTGTCTGTGGAGGTGTGTGCGCACACAGATGGGCACGGGTGTGCACCTGAGGTAAGCAGCAGTGTACGTGGGCATGTGGGTGTGCATGGCTGTGCACGTGAGTTTACATAGTACGCATGTGTGCACAGCTGTATTTTGAGGAGTGTGCACGTCTCAAGTGTAGTACATGGATGTGTGTCCTCGAGGGTGCATGGCCATGCAGGTGTGTGTAGGGCAGGGAGGCAATACCCAGAGATGCAGCTTGGAGTCAGTGTGCACTGGTTTCCGGGTGTGATTCGATGGTGTGACTCGGCCGGAGGAAGATGCACCCAAAGGTCGCCTGGAATCAAGCAAGGCTGCTTCTGCCAAGTGTTGTGTCCCCAGAGGGCCCCAGACTGTCAGGGCGGGGTGGGGGGTGCTACGGGAGGTCCAACCCAGCGAGCCGCCACCTCACCCGATCCACCTGGAGGGCGTCCTCGAAACTTGCTGCAGAGGACCGCAGGGGCTCAGCGGTGGATCGTCTGCCTTGGGCCCAGGGCGTGACCCCGGGTCCCGGGATCGAGTCCCACGTCGGGCTCCCCGCAGGAGCCGGCTTCTCCCCCTGCGTCTCTGCCTCTCTCTGTGTCTCTCAAGAATAAATACATAGGGGATCCCTGGGTGGCTCAGCGGTTTGGCGTCTGCCTTTGGCCCAGGGTGCGATCCTGGAGTTCCGGGATCGAGTCCCGGCATGGAGCCTGCTTCTCCCTCCTCCTCTGCCTCTCTTTCTCTATGTAGAAAGAAAGAAAGAGAGAGAAAAAAAGAAAGAAAGAGAGAGAGAGAGAAAGAAAGAGAAAAAAAGAAAGGGACCTCTGGGTGGCACAGTGGTTAGCACCTGCCTTTGACCCAGGGCGCGATCCTGGAGACCCGGGATCGAGTCCCACGTCGGGCTCCCGGTGCATGGAGCCTGCTTCTCCCTCTACCTGTGTCTCTGCCTCTCTCTTTCTCTGTGTGACTATCATAAAAAAAAAAAAAAAAAAAAAAAAGGAAGAAAAATAAATCTTAAAAAAAAAAAGAAACATGACAGCAGCAGCGGAGGGATCATGACAGAAACAGGCACCGGTCTCAGCCCCGGGTCAGCTGTGGGCGCCCCCGCACGTGGTCTGCACCCCGCCTCGCTGGATGTGGGTTTGCGTGATGCTCCCCCCGCAGCCCCGGGGTCCCCATCCCCCCCCCCCGAGTCTCCAGGAGGCCCTCACGGCGCCCGGGGTCTGGGGTGCTGACGCGACGGGTCCCCCGCAGGTCAGGTCCCCCCTGCGGGTCCACGCGGGCTCGGTCAGGTGCCTCCCGGAAGAGGTGCTCCATGTGCGCCGCCTCAGCCTTTCAGGTCCCGCTCTGCTTCTCCGTCTCCTGTTCGGGGCCGGGCTCATGTCCATGGACCCAGGCCTGGAGGCCACGCCACGGCCACCGGCGCTGCTGGATGTGGGGCACACGGTGTCCTTGTCTGGTGTGTGCCAGCCGCCGCCAGGCCCGCGCCCGGGGCCTCTGGGGCCGATCGTCCGGCAGCCCTCGCTCAGCGGACCCCACGGGGCGGGGGCGGGGGACAAGGGGGGACGGGCGGGGGGCTCGGGGCCCAGGGGCGGGTGGAGTGGGCAGCAGCCAGACCCCGAAGCAGCAGGTCGGCTGGGGCGCGGGTCCCTTGGGAGGGGCTGCGGCAGTGGCGGGCACCGTCCGGCTCGGGAGCTCGGCCCACGCACATCCCCGGACCTCGCGGCCGCTGACCCTGGCCCCCCAGAGCGCAGGCCCGGGCCGGCGTTAGATCGGCCCAAACTGCTGGAGCCCTAGCCTGGTCACCTGAGGGGCCCGACCCCCTCGTCGGGTCCGGGGGAACCATTGTCCGGACCCCAGGCACCCGCCCTCTGAGGGGAGGCGAGACTGGCCGGCTTCCTGTGGCTGCGCAGGCTGCCACGCCAGCTGGTTCAGTGGTTTTTCAGAGAGAAAAAAAAGCCTGGAAAGAAACACCAAAATGTTTAATTGTCTCTGAAAAAAATGCAAAAAGGGTAAAATGCATTTTTCTCTTTCTCCTTTATGGTATTTTACACATAACAAAGTGTGTCTTGTAACGCACACGTACTAGATGCATAATCAGAAAACATTAAAATTGTGTGAATTAAATTTAAAAATTAAATTGTGAGCACTTGGACCTCCATCTAGCGTGTTTTGAACGAGTCTTTAGTAAGCATCAGGACATGGGCAGCCCCGGTGGCGCAGCGGTTTGGCGCCGCCTGCAGCCTGGGGTGTGATCCTGGAAGCCTGGGATCGAGTCCCGCGTCGGGCTCCCTGCATGGAGCCTGCTTCTCCCTCTCCCTCTGGCTGTGTCTCTCTCTCTCTCTCTGTCTATAAATAAATAAAATCTTTAAAAAAATAAATAAATAAGTATCAGGACACATCCCCAGGCCAGTACTAGAGGGACGGAGACCACAGGGCAGGCCAGATGCTGAGGACGACTGGGGGTGGGGGGCGGGGAGCGGCTGATGATGGGGGGGCCTCCTTGGGGTGACGAAAGCACCCTTGGGCCCCATTTGAAGATCCTATGTTTGCAAATTTGCCCCCCTTAACAATGTTGTAATCAAGATCAGTACTTCTTGTTTTCCTGGTCATTGGAAGATGTGCAAATATTTGCACAACCCCAGCCAAGTGGGGCCCTGCCTCTGAGATGAAGGCGGGTGGAGGGGTTCGGGGCCCCGGCTGGGGTGCGAATCCCCACTCCCGCACCTGTGGGCAGGGCCGCCTCAGGCAAGTTCTCAGAACATGTCAGAACCTCGTTTTCTCTTCTATAAAACAAACAATCTACCAGAATGAATTGTTTTTCGATTTCCAGGGTTATTGTGTATGTTGCATGAGGTCGCGTGAGCGTGTGCACGCATGTCTTCTAAGAGCAATGCCCCTGCAGGGGATCCCTGGGTGGCTCAGCGGTTTCGCGCCTGCCTTTGGCCCGGGCGCGATCCTGGAGTCCCAGGATCAAGTCCCACATCAGGTTCCCTGCATGGAGCCTGCTTCTATCTCTGCCTGTGCCTCTGCCTCTCTCTCTCTCTATGTCTATCATAAATAAATAAAAATAAATCTTTAAAAAAAAAAAAAAGCAATGCCCCTGCATTAGCCCACTTGGTATTTGTGGCAACTTCGTCCCACCGTGAATAACAGGGATTAACCTTTTTTTTTTTTTTTTTTTAACAGGGATTAACCTTATTTTGGGATTAGATAGTGGTGGTTACACAACTCTGAGAATATAATGAAAACCACTCAACTGTACACTGTAACACCGTGCACTTCCTGATGCAAATAATGTCTCAATAAAGATGTTGTTTAGACAGGGAGCCAAGATGAGATTCAAGACTGGAACAGCCCAATTTATTACATAATTTCAACAAATGAATGGAAACGTTCCCACGAAGACATATCCAGCATCAAGTGGTTTCACTGGCAAATTCTATCCAATGTTCAAAGAGGGAAGAACATGAGCAAGTCTTCGGGAGCATGGGTAAGGAGAGGCCTGGGCCCTTGTCTGTGAGGTCAGTGTGACTCTGGCACCAACGTTGGCCAGGCAGATACATTTCAAACAAGCTGAATCTAAACTTTGTATGAGGGGCACCCGGGGGGGCTCAGTGGTTGAGCGTCTGCCTCCGGCCCAGGGCGTGACCCTGGGGTCTTGGGATTGAGTTCCACGTCGGGGAGCCTGCTTCTCCCTCTGCCTGTGTCTCTGCCTCTCTCTGTGTCCCACATGAATAAATAAAATCTTTTTAAAACTTAAAAAAAAAAAAAAACATTGTATGGAAGCGCTAAGCACACAGGATCTTAGAAAAGAACAGAGTTGAAGGACTCCCAGAGCCCGCCGTCGGGACCCACTGAAGCTACAGTAGGGAGACAAGTGTCGACCCTGGGGCGGACACAGGTGCACAGGTGCACTGTCACGGGGGTCCCGGGAGAGCCCCCAGAGCAATCCAACAAGGAAAAGTCTTTTCAACAAATCATGCTAGAATTAATTTATTAATTGGTTTGCTTTTACTTTAAAGAAAAAAAAAGGGCAGCCCCAGTGGCTCAGCGGTTTAGCACCGCCTGCAGCCCAGGGCGTGATCCTGGAAATCCTGGATCGAGTCCCATGTCAGGCTCCCTGCATGGAGCCTGCTTCTCCCTCTGCCTGTGTCTCTGCCTCTCTCTGTGTCTCTCATGAATAAATAAATAAAATCTTTCAAAAAAAAAAAAAAGCCAGCTTGGAGCGTTAGCCAGGACGGGCTTGGCGGTGGCACAGAAAGGGCTAAGCCCCTGACATGCGTTTGCTCCCATCACAAGGTGCTGGCAAGGGTCAGGAACCCGGGGCTTGTCTCCCCTTGGGGCTCACCGCCTGTGCTTTCCTCGTTGCCCCAGCGTCACCCGGTAAAAGGGAGGCAGAGAGAAGAGAGTGTGATGAGCACAGAGGCTCAGCGCCCCAGCCCGGAGGGGACACACAGTCGCCTCCGGAAAGTGTGGAGTGGCCCTGGGTTCGGTGAGTGCCCTCGACCGGTGACTCTGAGCCGACTGGAGGGACTGGAGAGGAGCCGGCACGCCTGGACTCCGGTGGTGTTGCCGGCTCCGGCTTCTCACAAGGCACCTGTTACCTGTTATCACGAGAGACACAAACTCCGGTTTTCAGCCAGCGTGAACCACTGTGCTCCTGGCCCGACGTTTTCCTGCTTGGAATGTGGCGCCGGGCCTGCAGCCCCCGGACAGGTTCTGGAAGGAGAACAAAGGGAAGGAGAAAGGCGAAGGAGGAAGCAGGGAAAAGCACGGAGGGCCGGCCACGCTCGGGGCCCCCCTGGCACGCACACGCCGCGGGCGCGGTCTCGTGTCTCCTCGGAGGAGAGGACACCAGCACCACATTCAGTTGTGGGGAGTCACTGCGGCGAGGGGGTCTCCACGGCGTCCTGGCCGCTCGGCAGGGGCACACGGGGCTCGGTTCCCACGCCCGCACCCAGACGCACCCTCCAGGTGGCTTCGCCGGGCCCAGGGCCGGCCCTGCTCCGCACCCCAGGCCTCGCCCCCCACCCAGCCGGGCAGGTGGGCTTCCCTGCCCCCTCCCACAGCCGCAGAGCCCCGGCTCCTTCCCTCCCAGCTCTGGGCCCCCAACCGCCTGAGGCCACTTTCCCAGCCGCGCTCAGGACAAGGCCCAGGCTGCCTGGACCCCGGAAGGTGGGCACCTCTCTGAGGGGCTCGTGTAAGAACCTGAGGGGCGCCTGGGGGACTCAGTCAGCCGAACGTCCCGCTCTGCATCTCAGCTCGGGTCTTGATCTCGGGTTCCTGAGTTCCAGCCCCGCGTCAGGCTCCACACTGGGCTGCAGCCTCCTAAATAAATAAATAAGCAGCTTGAAGCCACACCCATGGCCCCCCGGCCCCCAGCCTGTCCCCCGTTTCCCTCGCCTGGGAGAAAGGAGAAAAGCTGCCAAACGTGTGGCTGAGTGGCGGAGCTGCAGACTGGGGTCAAGTCCCGGGGGCGTGGGTGGGCCCAGGGACCTCCGCAGCCCTGGCCCTCCCCTCGGGGGGCAGCCCCGTGGCTCTCCCAGGTGGCTCTCCCCCGAGGCTCTCCCTCGGGCATCCCCTTACAGCCGCTGCCTCCGAGCCTCGGGCAGGAGCTCCTCAGCCTCCGGGGACATCTGCCCACAGGCCCTTCGGGTCTACCCCTTGTCCCTTCTGCATCGCCCCAGTGTCCTGGGTGCAGGGGCCTCAGGCCTGAGCCCAGCAGAGAAGCTGTCAGCAGTCAGAGGGCGGCTCCGGCCCAGGCCCCGGGAGCCTCCGGGCAAGTGACCCTGATGCCCAGGTGTCCCCTCACGTGCCCGGGCCCGCACTAGGCTGCCAGGCAGTGAACTCCCAAGAGGCCAGACACCACCCGGCCCGGGTGGGGTCAGGGCCTTCCGGAGACGGTGGATGCAGGGGGCCTCCCTGAGGCTGCCAGCGGCTCAGCAGGGGCCAGGCTCGGGCGCAGCCACGGGGTAAGGGTCTGCCCCAGACGGGCTGCCATCCCACGGGGCCTGACGACGGGGTGCGGACGCGCTGCTCCCGGGTCCTCCGGAACCAGGACCCACACGGTGGCCCGGGCGATGCAACCTCCAAGGTCTTAGGTCTTTTCAAGCCACTCAGTGTCCAGAAGAAAACAAAATACAATGTCGAGGTGCCCCTGGCGTCCCCCAGAGGGGCGAGCGCCCCGTCCTCACCCACGGGTGTACTCAGAGCTCCCGGTGATTCTTACTTTGCTCCTCCCTGCTCCCTGCCACCCCGCTCTTGCTCTAAAATAAAAAAATCTTTTAAAAAAACAACGAATGTGCCGTTTGTTCGTTCACTCATTCCTCACTCCACAGACACGGTTGGAAGCACAGTCTCTGCCAAGTGCCAGGGAGACAGTGGTGGACGGCACACCTGTCCTCCTGGGGTTCAGGCTGTCACGTCAGCCCTGGGGTCACCTGGGGTGCAAGAACCCAGAGGGGCGACCCCCAGAGAAGCTGACATTCCAGCCTGGCTTCCTGGGCCCAGAAGCCCAGACGGTGAGGGAGCAGAGAGCCAAGCAGGCAGCGGCCAGCGGGGAGGGAGCCCGGGCCTCTCCCGGCAACACGCAGGAGCAGCAGGGCTGAGAGCTGGGCTGGGAGAGCGCAGGTGGGCTGGCCTGGGGGATGGGAAACGGGATGCAGGCAGACCCTCGTGGAGCTCGTGGAGTGGAGCCAGCGGGTCCTGGTGGGCCGAGGCGGCCAGCGGAGCATGAGGAAAGGCCTAAAACAGCGCAGGCTCGGGGCGTGGGTGGTGACAGGGCCCGGCAGAGGCGGCCGCTCCAAGAGAAGCCACTCGCTCAGTGTGAACAGCACAGGGCAGCCCCGGTCCCTCGGCCTTCCTGGCACCGAAGTGCCCTTGGGAGGCGGTGGTGGTTTCCAGGCGCCGTGCCCACCGGCACCCTCCCCGCCTCACCACCTTCTGGAGGGACAGAGTACAGTCCTGCGACCCTGCCTGTCCACACCTCCCGGTCACAGAAGTTTCTAGGTGGCATCCCCACTGCTTCCTGCTCAAGTGTCCCCTGTGGGGTGTGGCTGCCAGTTTCAGGCAGGTCTGCTCAAGTGCACTCTCCTTGTCCTGAGAAACAGGAAAAGTACTTAAAACCTCCCTCCCTCTTAAGGAGGGAACCTGAGAAGTTGAGAAGTTTGCTCGGAGGCTTGGGAAGGACCTTTGTCCAGCTGCAGCCAGGCCTTTCACGTGGGGTTTCTGGGCACCCGGGTCTCCCCACCCCCCACCCACCTGCCAGCACCTGCCGCATGAGAAGCCAGAGTCCTCGGGGCCTCAGCGCCCTGCCCACTGTCCTCCCTGCCCTGCTGCCCTGGCCCAGCTCTGTGGCAAGCGTGTGCTGGGCTGCCCTCCCCGGCAACCCCCGGGCCTGTGCAGCGGGCAGGCAGTGAGGCAGGGCCTGGGGCGCCACTAGGGCTGCACACAGGGGGCTCACGCACAGGGTCTCCTGGGGAAGGAGCTGCTGAGAACAGCTTCTCTCTGCAGGTGTTTTTCTGCAAGTGAGAGCAGACAGGAGCCGTAGTTGGGGGGGCTGAGGGGGTGCTGGGAGCAGAGGGCAGAGGGCGGGGGGCCGGGGTCAGCACTGGAGGAGGTAGGCTGTCAGCCCAGGGGGAGGAGGGTCGATGTGAAGGGTCTGTGGAGAGAAGAGGAGGTGAGAAGGACTGGGAACCACGGGTGGTCACTGGAAAGTTCAGAGGCCAGGTGGTTTGTGGGGACCCAGCACACAGCCTGCTACTCCCGGACTCACCTGGGCGCTAAGTGCAGGTGGGACCGGGAGGCTCAGCGCAGCTGCAGGGGGAAGCAAGGCCCGTCACTCCCAGGTCTGCTCTGAGAGCCCCCACGCCACCCGCTGCGAGGACCAAGTTCCAGAGGGTGCAGCCATGAGGTGACGAGGTGGCAGAGGCTGCACAGCTGGCCCCGGGCCCGGGGGGCGTCGGGGAGGCTTCCTCATGTCAGGGCCCTGGGGTTCCGGGGCTTGTGATTGCAGCGCGGGTCTGGCCTGTGGCAACAGAGCTTAGCAACTGCAGCCTGGAGCAGCCCCAGTGGCTCAGAGGTTTAGCGCTGCCTTCGGCCTGGGGTGTGATCCTGGAGACCTAGGATCAAGTCCTACATTGGGCTCCCTGCATGGAGCCTGCTTCTCCTTCTGCCTGTGTCTCTGATGAATAAATAAATAAAATCTTAAGAAAAGAAAAAAGAAAAGAAAAGGAAAGAAAAGAAAATTGCAGCCCAGGGAAGCATCATCCCCAGGAGACCATCCCCATCTCCGACAGCGGTGGCGAGGTCAGGGGTCCCAGGGCCACCCTCAGCTTTCGTAAGTCGCTAGAGCAATCCACAGAAGCCCGGAAGGTGCTGCATTTAGGATCACAGTTTTATTACAGCAAATGGAATCAGAAAACCACCACAGGGAGAGACAGGGTGGCACCTGGCGGGGTGGGGGGCCTTCCCACGGTCTCTTCCCCTCGGAATCCTGGCCTGTGACACTGAGCACATGCTGCCAACCCGGGAAGCTTGCCTGTCCTGGTGCCGGGGGCTTGGGGCACTCGCTTGCCCACTGGCTGTGTGGCCGCCGGGCCGCAGACTACCGCCCTCCCCACAGGTGCCCATCTCGGGCGGCCCCCCCACCCCGCATAAATCAGCCCCCAGACTACCCACAGCGAGGCCCCATACACCGAGATGCTCGTCAGGAGGGACGTTGCAGAGGCTCGGAGTCAGGAACCCAGGGCCAGAGGCCAGGGCCAGACCCCACCGGCCCGCCCTTCTCCCTCAGGGGTTTGGCCAGGGACGCCCATGCAGCGCGGCTGAGTGACTGCTCCCCATCCAAGCCTCGGGCTCCTGCCAGCCGGGCCACACCCTTCCTGCGGCCTGTTTCACGGTCCCCTTCCCTCTGGGTCCAGCACACGCAATCCAAGCGCAGAGCACAAGCCAGACGTGGTTCCTCATGCTGTGCAGTGAGGAGCCAATACCCTCCTTTAGGAGGCAGTGATGAGCCCGTGTGAGAGGCCCTGGGGTGGGGGCGCGCGTGGGGGTTGGCAGGGGGCTCGCGGGAGGCTGCGGGAGGCCGTGGGGCTGCCCTGTGCCCCGGCCGCTGGGGGGGCGCATGTTGGCACCTGTGCGCATCTGCAGGCCCTGGCCCTGCCCCCATGGCCTCTGGGTCCCAGGCTCACACAGACACTGGCAGCGGCTGGGACCCCACAGGAGGCTGGGCCTGGGGCTGGCGGCGGCCTGCTTCGCTGCTCACGGTGGGCTGTGCCCCATGGTGTCTGCGTTCCTGTGCCCGCAGCTGCGCACCACTCCACAGCAGGGGGGTGGGGGGCAGGGGGACAGGGATACAGGGCATGTGGGGACGGCAGGGACGGTGGGGGGGCAGGGGGACAGGGGCGGCGGGCTGTGCTGGCTGCTTCTCCTGGCGCAGAGACACAGGGGAAGGGGCAGTCCCAGCACAAGGCCTGCACAAGGGACCCGAAAGTATCCTCAATGGTCCTGGAAGCGCTGAGCTTCTGCAGATGCATGCTCAGTGTCACCCCGAGTGATGGTGCCAGGGGACCGCTCGGGCCCCAGGGACACTGTGTGAAAGCAGCAGCACCAACCGCTGAAGCACCGAGGGCACACTGGGGCGGGTCGCGGGGTCGCACTTTGCACCCAGTGCGGGGAGCCTAGTGTCCCTCTGCCGAGAGGCCGCGGCAGCCGGGCTGCATCATCCTGCCGCACAGGCCCCGGGCAGCTCTGGCCGCTCGCACAGCGGTCCGTCCGTCCGTCTGTCCGCTGGGCCAAGTAGCAGCGTGACTTTGGGGACGGGTGTGCGGGACTCCGTGTGGGGACAACGGGCTGGGAGCGGCGCCGAGGGTGGAGGGCACACAGAGCGGAGAGGGCAGCCTGGCGTAGGCCTCCGCCCTCGGGCATCGGGGGGCACCGGGTCGCACAGCCGCCGCCGCCCACCGCCTGCAAGGCCGTGGCACGAAGGGCACGAAGGGCGGATGCAGGCGGCTGCTCCTCCGCAAGGCGGGGAGGGAAGGTCACGGCAGCTCCTCTGCCCCAGAGAGCGGCGGGGTGGGGGTGGGGAGGGCCAGCGGGGCGCCGATCCCCCAGGACGACATGTGGCCATGACGTGTGGCCATGACGTGTGGCCACAGCGCTGGGCCGCAGAGCTGGGCACAGTCAGAGGGTGGGGGCCGGGCCGGGCGGGCGTCCACGCGGGCGCTTCTCCCTCCCGTCCCGCTCCCGCCCCAGCTCCGGTGCCAGGGCGGCCTTACCTGGAAGTGAAGTCAGACGTGCTGTGGCCCGTCCCCCTGGGTGGGTGGACAGCCCACGGGGCCCAGACCCGAGTCCTCTCTGGCGCCTCGGAGACAGCGTGGCCACAGGGGATGCTTGCCGAGGCGCTGAGGACAGATGTGAAGTGGGAGGACGACGCTGCGCCTGCGGTGGTCAGAGCTGACACCCCAGTCCCACCACCTTCCATCCGTGAGACCCGGGCCTCTCCCCGCTGCCTCTGACGGAGATCCACAGCGTCTACTCACGATGGAACACGGGGCAGGCCCAGCTGAGGGACTTTCTACCAAAGAACTGACCTCTGGGGCACCCGGGGGGCTCAGGTGGCTCAGGTCATGATCCCGGGGTCCTGGGATCGGGTCCTGCAGCCTGCATCGTTGGGCTCTGCTCCACGGGGAGCCTGCCTCCTCCCTCCTCCTCCCCATGCCCCCTGCATGCGGTCTCTCAAAGAAAGAAAGAAAAAAAAAAAAGAACTGACCTGCAGTCTTCAGAAATGTCAAGGTCATAAAGGTCAAGGAAAGACTGAGGAGGGTTCCCAGTGAGGGAGATGAGAGACCAGGCAGCCCCAAACCCAGGGGGAGCCTGCTCTGGATGCTTCTCCTGCACAGAACTGACACGGGGGATCCAGGCAAGAGGAGTGAGGTCCAGGGACGGCCGAGCCACCAGGACGCCTGCGCAGGGGGTGGGCCTGTTGATGGCCTTGATTGCAGTGACCGGTTCACCGCCCTTTGCCAAGGCCCCCAGGTGTATCCGTTCAGTGTTGCTCAAAACCATCAGCCCAAACTGCAGTCACTGAAGACAGAGACCCCTGACCCAGTGGACCTGGGCACAGCCCGGCAGCGCTCGGAAGCAAACTGAGAAACCCCGCTCCACCCCCCCCCCCTCCCGGAGGCCGCCTTGCCTTCGCCTTGCCTTCTCCCGTTCCCTCTCTTCCTTTGAAAACCTGTCCTTGAGACCTGGGGTGGCTCTGCCTTCCACCCAGGGCGTGATCCCAGGGTCCTGGGATTGAGTCCCACATTGGGCTCCCTGCAGGGACCCTGCTTCTCCCTCTGCCTTGTGTCTCTGTCTCTCATGAATAAATATAAATAAAACCTTTAAAAATAAATAAATAAAAAATAAACAAAAATGTGTCCTTTCCTGCTGCTCAGCGGGGCCTCTCTCTACTCCCCTAGGTGGGAAGATGCCTAATCCACAAATTGACTGAGAAACCCAATTAGATCTTGCAAATGTACTCAGGTGAGTTTTTGTCACTTCACAGTGCCTATCAGTTAAATCTCGAGGAAGCCGTTCTTTTTAAAAAGAACATCACTGGGCTAGTTAACGAGACCTGGATGGGAGCTAGTGACACGTGCTGCTAGACTCCCGGCTATCGTGTGTGTGTGCATGTGCACAAGCATGTGCTGTGCTTGTGCAGGATAACATCTGTGTTTGAAAGAAGCAGACATGAAGCTACTTGGAGGTGACAGGGTGTGTTTTACTCTCAGATGGTTTAGGGGGAGGAGACTCTGGCATCCTTGTAATTCTGAATTATCTCAAAAACTATCTGTAACATTTGGAACGTGTCAGGAACTTGGTGGTGACCGTGGAGGAGAGGGGCACCTGCTGCTGGGTTCTGATTTGGGGTGTGGGTTAATGAAAGCAGGGAGATGTTTTTAACCTGCGGGTGTTTGGGAGAAGGCTCCCAGAGGGACTTCTGTGCACAGATCAGGCAAGGGGCGGGCGGAGGGTGGGGGCTGTCCCCCAGGCCACGTGGAAGCCAGCTGCGGGGCCTCTGGCAGGGGTGGGGCAGGGGCACTCCGTGCTGGGGATCTGGGTTTACACCTGAGGGTCCCATGGTTGGCGAAGGCTTAGCTGTAGCAAAGGTCGCGCTTCCCAGCCAGCCCTCAGTGCATAATGGGGCCTGCCGGGCACGGGACAGATTCAGCCTTCCACCCCCACAGCTGGCACCCTTGGAGATGAATTTCTAACAAGTATCTGGGAAGAAAGCCAGATGGAATGTGCTGTGTCATACCCAGGGTGAGGGTTGCCAACCTTCTACCCCCAAGGGCAAGCCCACCTGGGTGCTCTGGAGTTCAGGGGTCTCAGAGACGCAGGATGGCTCTCAGGACAGGAGCCTGTCTTGCTGGGGCTGCACCTGGTATCTGGCCAGGTCTGAGGGAGGGAGAGGCGGCAGGGCTCACCTGCATGTCCGGGCCACACCTGGAGGGCCTGGCGGGGGTGTTCATGTGCCCTGAACGCAGGACCTCCGGACGGTGGCTTTGGTCCCACAAGGCCCCTTGCACAGGACTGGGAGGCGCTCAGGACATGCCCCCGGCTCATCCCCATCAGAAGCCACAGGGATCAGTGGCTCCTCGGGCACCTGGAAGAGTACATCGGATTTGCACGGAGATGAAATGCAAAAGGCGGGGAGGGAGGGAAACCAGAGAAGGACAGCTGGGGAAGGAGAGGACCCCCCCTCCCAGAGCCACACCTGAGAGGGAATGTGGGCACCTCAGGACAGCCACTCCTGTGGACAGGGCTCAGCGCTGGGCGGGTGGCCAGAGGGTAGGAATTCCCGGGCTGGCCAGGGGCAGGTGAGGAAGACTCTGGAGCCGCAGTGGCCCCCACGCTGGGGCCCCGGTGGAGTCAGGGTCAGGAGGGCAGGAGGCCAGCCTTGAGCCCAGCGCGCCTTGGCCACTGTCTCCAACCAGCCAAGAACAGGCATGGCCCCAGTCTAGGATTTATTTTTATTTACTTTTCCAAAACTCAGCGTTGAGCTTTGGGCCAGCACCTGTGAGGTATGGGTGAGGAGGGCAGCAGATTCCTGTGAACAGTGGTGAAGCGTCTGCCTTCGGCTCAGGTCATGAACAAGGTCCTGGGATCAGCCCAGTGTCCTTGCTCAGCAGGGAGCCTGCTTCTCCCTCCTCCTCTGCCCTTCCCCCTACTTGTGCTCTTTCACACCCACAAGCTCTCTCTCTGTCAAGTAAATAAAATATTAAAAAAAGAAGATTCCGGGATCCCTGGGTGGCGCAGCGGTTTAGCGCCTGCCTTTGGCCCAGGGCGCGATCCTGGAGACCCGGGATCGAGTCCCACATCGGGCTCCCGGTGCATGGAGCCTGCTTCTCCCTCTGCCTGTGTCTCTGCCTCTCTCTCTCTCACTGTGTGCCTATCATAAATAAATAAAAAAAAAAAAAAAAAAAAAAAAAAAAAGAAGATTCCTGTGAACAAGGAAACAGAGCTGCTGTGATGCCCCACCCCTGCCCTGTGCCCCCAGCCCTCCTTCCTCAACGCCCCCACAACGGCCCGCCCCAGGCCTTTAAAACCTCCATGCCTTCCTCTCCCGCTGGAGGGAGGCTCTGAGTGAGCACCATGCAGCTGAATTTCAGCGGCCTGCAGGCCCTGGTGACAGGGGCAGGGAAAGGTGGGTATGTGTAGAGCAGGTGAGGGTGCGGGAGGGGCTGAGCTGGAGAGGAAGGTGGGGTCTTCCCTGAAGCCTCACAGGCCTGTGTTGGGGATCCTGGGAGTCCCTGCATGCCTGTCACAGACCGCCCCGCCAGCAATTATCGCCCCCCTGCACTCCTAGCAGCCCCTGGACCTGAGCCCAGGCTGATGTCCACCACCTAGCAGGCTGTGTTGGAACAGGACACTGGCCACTCCCTGGTCAGTGCAAGCAAGTCCCCCGCCCCTAGATAGTGGCCCTCAGGCTCAGAGATCCATCTGGGACCTCTTCCCCCGGCCCAGTGGGAAGGAGCTGCTCTCCGGGGCCTCCCGTGGTCAGATCCTGGCTGGCAGAGATTCTGACTCAGACGGCCTCTTGCCCCATGGTGTCCATCCTCTGGCCAGCACCTTGTTCTTTCCTCAGTGAAAGGGGCTGCAGCCCTGGCCCTCAGCCTTGAGCTACATGTACTGAGCCATCTGCTCACCCACTGCACCCCTGCAGGGATCGGGAGAGACACTGTGAAGGCCCTGCATGGCCTGGGAGCCAGAGTGTTAGCCGTGAGCCGCACCAACACTGACCTGGTCAGCCTCTCCAAGGAGGTGAGGCACATAACCTCCACCCCACCCCCTCACCCCCAGCGCCAGGGCCAGAGCCTGCTCCCACACACCTTTGTGAGCCTGCTGGGACCACCTCCTTTGGTCACCAGCCAATGCTTCTCCACAGTGCCCTGGGATAGAGACCGTGTGTGTGGACCTGGGTGACTGGGAGGCCACGGAGCGGGCGCTGGGCAGCGTGGGCCCTGTGGACCTGCTGGTGAACAACGCTGCCGTGGCGCTGCTGCAGCCCTTCCTGGAGGTCACCAAGGAGGCCTTCGACAGGTGGGGAGTAGGAGAGCTGGTAGACTGGGGCAGGGTTGCTGAGATCGTGGGGCAGATGTGGCCACGCACTTGACTCTATGCCCCTCCCCCAGGGCCTTCAACGTGAACTTGCGCTCGGTGGTCCAGGTATCCCAGGTGAGCCAGGGGGAGGACAAGGCCCAGCGATAACAAGGCCCAGGTGGGAGCACGGTGGGGTCAGATTGCCCCTCTCTTGGCTTCTAGATTGTGGCCCGGGGCATGATCCACCGTGGAGTGCCTGGCTCCATCGTCAATGTCTCCAGCATGGTGGCCCATGTCACCTTCCCCAACTTATCTGTCTACAGTGAGTCCCTCTGCCCAGCCTGTAGCCCCGCCCCCCACATTCCATGCAGGAGATGCTGGGCTCCAGGCTTAGCCTCTGTGCAAAGAAGGCTGAATCCCTAAGTGTCCTCAGCACTGCCCTCCCTCCACAGGCTCTACCAAGGGTGCAATGACCATGCTCACCAAAGCCATGGCCTCAGAGCTGGGGCCATACAAGGTGGGCGTGGAAAGGGGGCCCTGAGGGACAGGGGTGGGGGGGGCCACAGGAGGTGGGTCTGCAGGCACAAGGTAGGTGCTGGGGAGTGGGGCTTGCAGCTGGCAAGGGTCATGGGCAGCATGGGGCGTGGGGTATGGGAGAGGCCTGAGGGGGATCCGAGGCTCTGGCAGTGGGGTCAGAGATTGGACACGGAAAGTAAGTTCTGCGGGGCGGCGGTGGGGGGGGTGGGGGGGGCAAGGGGGGCTCACCTACCTGCTGAGGCCGTCGTTGGCCCCCGGGCCCTAGATTCGGGTAAACTCCGTGGACCCTACGGTGGTGCCGACGGCCATGAGCCAGAAGATCCTGACGGACCCCGAGTTAGTCCGGAAGCTGAAGGAGCGGCACCCGCTGCGGAAGTTCGCTGGTGAGCGGGGCTGCGGGGAGCGGGCACGGGCGGGGCGGGGCCGGGGCTGCCGGGACGCGCCCCCGCTGACCCCGCCTGCCCCCGCCGCAACCCGCAGACATGGAGGACGTGGTCAACAGCATCCTCTTCCTGCTCAGCGACCGCAGCGCCTCCACCAGCGGCTCGGGCATCCTCGTGGACGGCGGGTACCTGGCCTCCTAGGGCGCCGGCGCGGGCGAGCCAGCGGGGCTCAGCTCGGTCCACCGGGCCCCGCCCCCGCCCGCCCCGGCCCCGCCCCGGCCCCGGCAGCCCATCTCCGGTGCAGGCTCCGTGTGTGGCCGCGCTCCGCACCCACAGCCGCGCCGCCGTGAAACTCGCCTCATCGCCCCCGCCCGCTGTGTCCTCCGTCGCTGGTGGGATTTGCCTAAATAAACGGAAGCCATTGTCCTGGATCCGGTGCTTGCCGGGTTTGGAGGGAGGCGCCGGGAGGTGAGGGGGCGGATCCCCGGCCGCCGGGACTCCCCGCGACCTGGCTCCTGGCTGCAGGGCTGCGCCTTGTTTGCACAGAGAGCCTCGCGGCCCATGCTCTTCCCCAGAGCAGCGCAGCAGCCCTGCGCGGAGGCCAGAGGGCAGGGCAGAGGGCGGCTGCGGCCACCTTCCCCACCCCGCAGCTCCGACCGCCAGCAGCCGGGCGGCTGCGGGTCTGGGAGCTGGGGAAGGTGCCCTGGACTGGACCAGGCCATCCCTCGGGAAGACGGGACCGGCCCCCAGCCGCTGGGACGGGGCGGTGCTGGAGCAGCCCAGTTTATCCCGCACACTTCCCTCCCCGCACCAGACCACTGGCCGGAATGGGTCCGCAGTGGGGCCTGCCTGCTGTCCCGGCAGAGTCCAGACCCAACAGGTCTGCGGGCCCTGTGGGGTTTCACTGGAGCTCGCCTGAGTGGAGCCCCCACATGGCAACCGCGGGGTGATGCAGCCTGTGGTGGTCCCTCAGCTAGACTGGGAAAGCGTCCCTCCCTGGCCCAGGAAGTGGGGAAGAGGGGTTGGGTGGGTACTGCGGGGCTAGGAGAGCCTCCGGCCCTGGCGGTGGTGGGCACAGCTCGGGGCATTTCTGGCCAACCTGCAGGGCCCTCCCGCAGCAGGGCTTGTGGCAGCTGGACTGACCCACTGGGGATCACAGGACAGGTCAGAGGGTTTGGACACCGTTCTGAGGTCAAAGGAAAGTCACAGAAGGGATCTAAGCTGATGTGCCTTCCCAAAAGGACCTCAGGTGGCCTCCGGCAGGCAGAGGACAGGGTTTGCTGGGAAGCCACAGGGTGTGCACCTCAGGGCCAGGCTGGGTGGGGAGGACTCCCTTGGCTGTTCTCCAGGGGCTTCTCAGGTCTGTGCTGTATGCTGCCCTGGCTACCGTCTCCTCCAGCCTGTCCACTCCTCTGGGCCCAAAGCCCCAGCGACCCAGAGGCCCTGCAATCACCGAGTCCCTATTCTTGACCACAGAAGGGACTCCAGGCAGTTCTAGGCTTTCTCACCATGACCCACATATCAGCTTTTATGGGTGAGGCAGTGCACACGCAGGCTCATATATGTCTGTAAATGACCCCACAGCCTCAGGAAGCAAAGCTTGCCATCGCTGGACACCACCCCGACAACCCCAATCCCATGTCTCCTTATCCTGCCCCAAGTGTTTTATTTTTTTTTTTTAATTTTTTTTTATTTATTTATGATAGTCACAGAGAGAGAGAGAGAGAGAAAGAGAGGCAAAGACACAGGCAGAGGGAGAAGCAGGCTCCATGCACCGGGAACCCGACGTGGGATTCGATCCCGGGTCTCCAGGATCACGCCTTGGGCCAAAGGCAGGCGCCAAACCGCTGCGCCACCCAGGGATCCCGTTTTATTATTATTTTTTAAGATTTTATTTATTTACGAGAGACACACAGAAAGAGAGACAGAGAGACAGAGACAGACACAGGCAGAGGGAGAAGCAGGCTCCATGCAGGGAGTCCGATGCGGGACCCATCCAGGGTCTCCAGGATCACGCCCTGGGCTGCAGGCGATGCCAAACCACTGCACCACCGGGGCTGCCCTGCCCAAGTGTTTTAAACAGCTGGTGGTCTCGGGCAGCCCAGGTGGCCCAGAGGTTTAGAGCCGCCTTCAGCCCAGGGCGTGACCCCGGGGTCCTGGGATCGAGTCCTGCCTCGGGCTCCCTGCATGGAGCCTGCTCCTCCCTCTGCCTGTGTCTCTGCCTCTGTCTCTGTCTCTCTCTGTGTGTCTCTCAGGAATAAATAAAATCTTTAAAAAAAAAAAAAAGGAGCTGGTGGTCTTAAGTGGGCAGGCCTTTACACTGGGGTTCAGCCCCCTGGAAGTTCGAGTGGACCTTTGCGGCAGTGGCTTCTTCAGGCTGACAGTTGTCCAAGTGAAGCGGCTGAGCCACGCCGGGGGCGGGGCAGGAGGGCCAGGCCGTCCTCCCGCGCCGCGGCGCCTTCTCCGGCCGCCACCGACCACCCCTGGGTCTGCAACCGCCCGCCGGGAGGAGACGCGCGGAGGTTGACCGGCCGCCCCGCCGCGCCCGCCCCCTCGGCCCGCCCCTCCCCCGCCCCGGGCGGTGCTCTCGCAATGTCCCCGCCCCACCGGACACCGGCCTGTGACTGGTCCCCCGCGCCCCGCCCCGCCCCGCTCCCGCCTGCGGTCGGGCCGCGCCGCGCGCAGAGTCGGAACCGCGGCCATGGAGCTGGGCCTCGCGGGCCGCCGGGCGCTCGTCACGGGGGCGGGCAAAGGTGGGCCTGCGGGGCTGCCGGGCTCCGGGGGTCCAGGGGGTGGCCGGGGTCCGGGAGGAGGGGTCTGGGGGTTGCCGGGGTCCAGGGGACAGGGTCCGGGGGTCCAGAGGGTGGCCGGGGGTCCAGGCCGTGGCTGGGGTCCGCGGGTCGGGCTCCAGGTGTCCAGGGGGTGGCCGGGGTCCAGGAGGAGGGGTCCGGGGTCCAGGGGGTGGCCGGGGTCCAGGAGGAGGGGTCCGGGGGTCCAGGCGGCGGGGGTCGGGGGGCAGCGGTGCGCCACACCCACCCACACTCCCTGCAGGCATCGGGCGCAGCACGGTCCAGGCGCTGCACGCCATGGGGGTGCAGGTGGTGGCAGTGAGCCGGACCCAGGCCGACCTGGACAGCCTGGTCCGTGAGGTAGGCTCCACCCTGTCCCCCCGCCACCCCGCCACGGGCCACGAGCCACGCGCAGGCGCCAGGCGCTGAGGCTGACCGGGGACCCTCAGCAGCCCCTCCCGGGGCACAACCGGATGTCCGTGGGTGGCCAAGTGTCGGGGGAATGGCGCTGCCGCCTGGGCTTGAAAGGAGCCAGAAACGGCTGCCCTGCAGCCTGGGGTGCGGGCAGTGGACCGGCCAGGGGCCCAGGGGCCGTGTTGGTGCCTCAGCCACCTCCTTCAGCGGCCTGGGGCGCCGGACCCTCCGGGACCTCTAACCCCTCCCGGTCGGCCTGGAAGGCCTCACGTGGCAGAGGCCCAGCTGTGCGCCCCCCCCTCCCCGGGCATGGAGCCTCCCCCAGCTGTGCCCCCCCCATACACACAGTGTCCCGGGGTGGAGCCCGTGTGTGTGGACCTGGGTGACTGGGAGGCCACGGAGCGGGCGCTGGGCAGCGTGGGCCCCGTGGACCTGCTGGTGAACAATGCTGCCGTGGCGCTGCTGCAGCCCTTCCTGGAGGTCACCAAGGAGGCGTGTGACACGTGAGCCGGCCAGGGTTGGGGAACCCTAGGGCAAGGGCTGGCCCCTGCGGCAGCAGGCCCCAGTCCCTGACCAGGGTCTCCCCATCTGCCTCCAGGTCCTTCCACGTGAACCTGCGGGCCATCATCCAAGTGTCCCAGGTGAGCTGCCTTCAGGGCAGGGGTGGGAACGGCCGGTGGGTGACTAGTTCTGCCTCACGTTCCCTCTGCAATTCCAGATTGTGGCCCGTGGCTTAATAGCCAGGGGAGCCCCAGGGTCCATCGTGAACATCTCCAGCCAGGCCTCGCAGCGAGCAATAGCCAACCACAGCGTCTACTGTGAGTAAGCCCCCCACTCCGCCCTCGCCTGACCCCACGGACCCCCAAGCCTGTGGCCAGCTCGGACTCCAGGCATGCCGCTCCTCACAGGCTCCACCAAGGGTGCCATGGACATGCTGACCAAGGTGATGGCTCTGGAGCTTGGGCCACACAAGGTGAGCCCTGTGGGATGCCTCCTACCACCCAGCCCACATACCCTGGGCAACTAGTCTGCCTTGCTGACCTCCCTATCCTCCTGGTGCAGATCCGTGTGAACACGGTGAACCCCACAGTGGTGATGACCCCCATGGGCCAGGCCAATTGGAGCAACCCTCAGAAGGCCAAGACCATGCTGGATCGAATCCCACTTGGCAAGTTTGCGGGTGAGTCAGGCAGGAGCCCAGCTGGAAGTTGCACCAGTAGCCCCAGTGCCTGCCTAGATGAGGGGTGGGAAGGGAGGATGGAGGAGCACCCCCTCACCTGTGCCCTGACTCCCACCCTGCCTGCAGAGGTGGAGAACGTGGTGGACACCATCCTCTTCCTGCTGAGTGACCGGAGCAGCATGACCACGGGTTCCGCTGTGCCGGTGGATGGGGGCTTCCTGGCCACCTGAGTCTCTACCTGACACCCCTCCCCCCCCGCCACCCAGTTTCTCCAATAAACATGAGTCTTCTGCTCAGCCTGCACATTGATTCCTAGGCTCTGGCAAGTGGCCAGACGATGCAGAGTCCCGGGCTGCGTGCAGGAGTGAGTCCCCGGTGGACTCACACCCCAGGCCGGGTGGCACGTGACTCCCTTGCCTGAGGTTTTCAGGCCTGGGAAGTGGGACCTTCCAGAAGGCCAGCTCTTAAGCCTGGTGGTGAATTTGACCAAGGATGACCTTTGGCCCTGTCCAGAGGCCTTTGGGGTACAGGCAGCGGAGTCTTTAGCAGCCGGCTCTGTGGGGTAATCCTGACGTAAATGTTGGTTGATGTTCCTCAGTTAATGAGTTAGACAAACGAGAAACGAGAAAGATGGACATGGGAGCTTCGCTAATTGTCAGGGATCTGAACAACTTCCTTGTTGAATTAGATGATAGTTCTCAGATACTGGAATAACATTTTTTTTCACCTTTTTAAGAGTTCCTCACAAAGTACTGAGCACATGGGACGCAGCACGGGAGCTTGATCTGCACTTCTCTGTTGCTTTCCGTCTAGACAGTTCATGGTAAATCAAGTCCCGTGGGAGAACCTGCCTGTTGCAGCCGTGTAGACACGCAGCCATTTGATGGCATTGAGGACAGGGCTGGGGAGAATTGCGTGGTCTCCCACTTTTTTTTTTTTTACTATTGACTTATTTTTTAAAAAATATTTTTTAAAAATATTTTATTTATTTATTCATGAGAGACACACAGAGAGAGGCAGAGACACAGGCAGAGGGAGAAGCAGGCTCCATGCAGGGAGCCCGATGTGGGACTGATCCTGGGACTCCAGGATCACGACCTGAGCCGGAGGTGTTCTCTCAACCGCTGAGCCCCCCAGGCGTCCCTTGATTTATTTTTAGAGACACAGTGTAGAGGGAGAGGAAAGGGAAAGAGGACCTCAAGCCCCCTCCCTGCTGAGTGCGGAGCTGACCGCTCCACACCGTGCTCGAGGTCATGACCTGAGCTGAAACCAAGGGTCAGAAGCTCAACCAACGGCCCGCAGGCGCCCTGAGGGCTCCCACCTTTATCCTTACCACAGGGACATGGACGATAGTGCTGCGTACGGGATCAGCTAGGGGTGTTTGCAGTATTCGGAGTTGATTTTGCTTTCAATTCGGCTACATGTAATCATACGATGATCAATAAAGGCTCTCTGGCAGCTGGCTAACTCCCGGCAGCCGCAGCTGGCCCTTCAGACTCGGCTCGGGCCTGCTCTACGCACTGTGGGGAGCGGTGCAATCACGTGTCTGCCTGGAGGTGCCCTGTGGCCTCAGGGTGAAGTCTGAGCGCCGGACCAAGGCCCCCCCACCCCCCCACCCCCGGCCGACCGGCCCCACCTCTCAGGATTTCTCAGCCCTGCCAGACTGTACCACCTGCCTCCCCTCTTGAGTGTTGCTCAGGCCCGGCGGGGGCGGGGTTGGGGGGTGCTGCTGCACAGTCCTGACGGGCTCTGTGGGGCTCAGTGGACCCCGACCACATCTGGCTGCTCAGTGAGTGTGCCCCTCTCAGGACCTGGAAGTCAGTACTGGGGGGACTGGCCCTCTTCACCCCAAAGGGGCTCCGTGCCCTTACTCCCACTTTGGTCTGGTCACATCCTTTGTCCCCGGACACAGCTGAGCGGGGTCTTCTTCTCATCTTGCCCAGTGTGTGGGGTCAAGCTTCCCCCTCTGTGTTCTCCCTGATGGAGGTGAGGGGCGAAGCACCCCGCGGAAAGAGGCGAGTACCCAGACAGGCGAGAGATGTTGGTGGAGAATGTTTATTGTATAAAAGAAGAAAGGGCCACCCCATCCTGGGGCGCACGAACAGGACCCATCCCCCCAACCCCCCCCATCAGGAAGCCCATCCTGGGGCTGCCCTGGACCCGCCCCTGCAGCCCGAGGGAGACCCTGCTCCCTTCCAGCCTCCCGTGGGGGCCAGGCAGAGCTGGAGCTGTGCCCCCAGAAAGAGGAGACAGAGCAGACAGGACTCTGGTGCCCCAGCCCCGTCCCCAGGAGCGGTGGCCGCGTCCCCATGCGTCTTCCCCCTCCCCACCCACACCACTCCCCCACAGCGGACTCAGAGACACCAAACATCTCAATACGACAGCAAACAGGGCCGGGCGGGGCTGCTCCTGCAGAGGCAGGCTCTAGAAGACCGTGCACTTCTTCCCCGGCTTTTTCACGGGGGGTGGGCAGAGCACAGCCCGGATGGCCTCGTCAAACACGGTCTTCAGGCCCCGCTGGGTGAGGGCCGAGCACTCCAGGTACTTGACAGAGCCTAGGGGGAGCGAGGGACGGGGGTCAGCGACGGAGGGGCTGGTGGCGGTGGGAGGGACAGTGCAAGCGGGGTCAGCATGGCGGGGGCCCGCTCTGTGCCCTCCAGGGCACGCCCCCGCCCCCTTCCTGCCCCTGTGGTGCCCGCTCACCAATCTCCCGGGCCATGGCCAGGCCCTGGGGGTAGGTGATAGGGGCCAGCTTCTTGTCCCGCAGCCGCTCGATGGTGTCCTTGTCGTCGCGGAGGTCCAGCTTGGTGCCCACCAGGAGGATGGGCGTGTGGGGGCAGTGGTGTCGCACCTCTGGGTACCACTGTGGGGATGGAGGCTCTGACCCCTACACCTGGGGCTTTGTCCTGCAGCCATGTCCACAGCAGGCCATGGCCCCCAAGGGTCCCCTCCTCTCAGCCCCTGCGCCACACTGAGCCCTTCCTGCTTCATGAAGTGGCCAGTGGGCTTGGTGGGGAAACCGCCAAGGACAAAAATACCCACCGGGAAGTTTCCATGGCCCTCGTAGTTGGCCCCGAGCGCCTCACCCAGCACCCCTACCCTGCCTCTGCCCCCTCATCGCTCCCCTGGGTCACCTTCAGATCCAAGCAAAACAGATCTCCTCTGCCTCCCAAGGACACGTGACCTAAGGTCTTCAGGCAACACTGTCCCTGCCCTGCCGGGAAGGTGCTCTGGGCACCCCCCCACGCCCCCTGCTCCTGCACACGGGTCCTCCCAGCGGCACAGGCCTACCTTGGCTCGAACATTCTCAAAGGATGCCGGGCTCACCAGCGAGAAGCAGATCAGAAAGACGTCCTTGGGAGAAAGGCGAGGGGGGCCCAGGTGGGAGCGGTCAAGGCCCTCCACACGGCCCCCATGACCCCCGGCAGGACCTCAAGCACCCCGCACCCAAGCGCCCCAGCCCCCCGGGGGCTGGCCCCGTTGTCACCTACAGTTTGGGGATAGGACAGTGGCCGCAGCCGGTCGTAGTCCTCCTGCCCCGCGGTGTCCCACAGCCCCAGGTTCACCGGCTTGCCGTCCACCATCACATTGGCCGAGTAGTTGTCGAAACTGCCAGGCAGAGCGGGCCTGTCGGCGGGGCCGGGCCGGGGCCACACACCCCGCGTGGCGCCGCCGCCCAGGGGAGCCCCGGGGAGGGAGCGCGCGGAGGGAGCCCGCGGAGGGAGCCCGCGGAGGGAGCCCGCCGCCCCCGCGCAGCGCTCACACGGTGGGGATGTACTCTCCCGGGAAGGCGTTGGTCGTGTAGCTGATGAGCAGGCAGGTCTTCCCCACGGCGCTGTGGACACAGGCCGAGCCTCAGCCCCCGCCCCGCCCCCGCCCCGCACGGCGCCCCCTCCCACGGCCCCGCCGGGCCTCCGCGGGGGGCGGCCGCGGGGCTCCGTGCAGGTGAGAGGCCCGGCCCCACCCCCGGAGGCCGCACAGCATCAGGTGGGCCGCAGGCCCGCGCCCCCGGCCCCCGCCCGCCCCGCCCGCCGCGCCCGCCGCCCCGGGGTCCGGCGCCCCCGCCCCGCCCCGCGCCCCGCGCTCACCCGTCGCCGACCACCACGCACTTGATGGCCTGCATGGGCGCGGGCCGGGCGGGCGCGGCCGCGAGCCGAGCTGCGGAGAAATGCCCGGCGCCGGCGCCGCAGCGGCCGCGGACCCGAGCCGAGCGCCGAGCCGAGCGGCCGGAGACAGCCGAGCGCCGCCGAGCGCCGGGCGCGGAGACAGCCGAGCGCGGCCGGCGGGGGGCGCGGGGGGCGCGGGCCCGCCCCGAACCCGGCGCGCGCGGCTCGGGGACCGCTCGGTGGGGGGCGCCGGCGCCCAAGCCCCGGCGGGCTCCCCTGCGCCCCGGGACCCACGCCACCCGCCGGGGGCAGCGCGGGCGGGGGGGTCCTCGCCCCCACCACTGCCCCCGGGGCGCGCAGGGGCGTCCGTGTGCACGCGGCGTCTTGGCGGGAGAGCCCCGGGCCGCAGCCGGGACACCGTGTGCCCGTGTCCCACCACCCCCGCCCCCCGCAGTGGCCCCGGGGTCCTCCCGCCAGGGTCGGGGCAGAGGGTCCCCTCGGTGTGGGGCGCACAGACACGTGTGGGAAAAGGCACCACCCAAAATGTATCACAAAGTGTAAAAAGTGTATTTTAGAAGCAGGAGATGCGGGCCAGCCTCCCGCACCAGGTTACAGGTGAGAAGGGTGAGATGCAGGGGTGCAGCGTGGGCTCCCGCAGGTCTTTTACATTTCCTCGCCCTGGGGGTGGGAGGGGGGCTTTCCTGCAGATGCATCCAGCAAATTCCCCGGACTGGAAGGGCCTGGGAAGGGCCGGGGGTGCCCACTCCCCACCATATGGCCAGCCCGCCCTGGGTCTGACTGATCCAGCCTGGCCCCGGACCCCCGAGTCCCCAGCTGCAGACCCTGCCTCAACTGCCAGGCTGCATCTTGAGACGAAGGGACGGGCAGGGACGGGGCACGGTGTCTGGGAGACGCTGCCTTGCCGCCCTTCACTTCTGGGGGCTCGTGGCCCTTCGAGAAGACCCCTGCACATAAGCCAGGACAGCATTTTGCAGGAAGTTGGCCCTCTGGGCCTCCTCCTCCCGGATGCGGGCGATCTCGACCTCCTTGAGCCTAAGCTTCTCACGGAGGGAGGCGTTCTCGCTCTCCCTGTCCAGCAGCGCTTCCCGGTGGTCACCTGCGATCACTGCAGAGGGGAACACGGGCTGGAGGTCCACTCGGAGGCCTGGTGGGGCGCGGGCAGGCTCCCCGATTCCACACGATCCCACAGATCCCACACCACCAGGCACCGCTCAAGCCTGCAGCCCTGCAGCCCGGCCACCTGTCGGCTGACCCCCTGCGAGAAGGCCCCGGGGGCTCTGGGCCCAGCTCACCCTTCAGCTGGCGCTCCAGGGCCGCCACCTTCTCTTTCAGCGCCTCCTGGGCTGTCAGTTCGGCCTGCAGGCGGCCGTTCTGCTCCTGCAGCTCCACCCGCACCCTGGTCACCTCAGCCACCTTTTCTTGGTCCTTGTTGCTTAGTTCCTGCCAGACACGGGGGTGAGCGTATGGCTGGTGTGGGGGAGCCCGGGGCACCGTGGGGAGACCCTCAACGCCCCAGTCACCTGCTGCAGCTCCTCCAGGCGCCGGCGCAGGCCTTCCGCCTGCAGGCCCAGCTGGCTGGCCCGGGCCTGGGCGTCGGCCACCGTCTGCCTCTGCTGCAGGCAGGCGCTCTGAGCCTCGTCCCGAGCCTGCACCAGCAGCCGCAGCTTCTCCTCCAGGTGAGCCAGGCGCTGTTGCTGGGGTCACGGGAGAGGGGCTGGTGAGCAAAGTGAGGAGGACTCAAGGCCTGCCTGCTGCTGCCCTGCACGTCGCCCCAAGCACCAGGGAGCGAGACGGACACCCCACCCCGCTCAGCCGGAGTGGGGATAACCTGTGGAGACAGCCTCCTAACCCGAGTTACCCAAGTTACATGTGCATATTCTCAACAGGCTCAACTTGAACTAGCCTGTAAGTAGTACCCTTGCCGGGCTCCCCCCATCTCCCAGGCTGACCACTCTGTTCCGTGGTTCCGGCTTGGGCCAGGCCATCACAGGCTGCATGTGGGTGAACCCCTGCCCCCATGCCAGGGCTGGACGCCAGCAGCTCTCTGTAGTGGTTGGGATGTGATCCTGGGCCTGTCCTGCTGGGATCCTACCTGCCCCCGGCCCCTTATGGCTCCTGTCCCCCCACCTCCCCTCACTGAGCCGGAAGCCAGCCTGAGTCCAGCCTATGCACCTCAGCCCCCCAGGCCTCACTCCCTGGTGGGCGCTGCCAGCAGTGGGCTCACCTCTTCCAGACGGACTTGGTTCTTGGCCTTCATGAGCTCCTCCTCAGCCTGGCCACGCTCACTGAGAGCTGCCGCCTTCACTCGGCTCAACTCCTGTAGCACAGACGGTGACCCCCGGGCCTGTCCTCCCAGCCCTGGCCAGGGACCCCTCTGGCCCCACCCAGCTGCTGGGCTGGGGTGACCCCTGCACCAGCCTCCTGAGAGCTTCGCTCACTAGGCAGGGATCCCATGTCCCACCTCATTAGGTCCTCTGGCCTCAGAGGGATGTCGGTGGGTGGGTCCTGATGAGGTTCTGAGACCGAGAGCCTAGCACCCAACCAGCATGTGCTCACCTCCTCCAGGGTCAGCCGCGAGGCCTCCAGCCTCTGTACCCTCTCCTGCATGGCCCTCTCACTCTCTTCCAGGTGGCGAGTCATGTGTTCCACCTGCCAAGGTGAGGGGCAGGAATGGGGCTGGAAAACTAGCGCCCCAGCTTACATCCCCCATGCAATCTCCACCCTGTGGCAGGCAAATCGTGGTGACACTTCCTCCTGAGAAGGGGCTGCCCCCCTGGCTTGGCAAGAAGTAAAGATGGAGGGCACGTCCCAGGGCCACGCCCAGACGGCACGGAGCACCTGGCAGCCTGTGCTATGGTCCTTTCTAGAGGCTGGTCGGGAGTTTCTGGGTCTGTCACTTGCTGGGGCTGGCCGAGATCTACCACGCAGCACCCCAAGGCTGCCAGGGAGCACAGCAGGGGTGTGCTTTGGGGACACCATGCCCCTGAGGTTCCCGTGGGCCCTAGGCAGTCACAAGGGACGGCAGGTGGCACCTCCTTGGCTCGCAGCTGCTCCAGGTCCTCCGAGCTCTGTCGGGACCTCTTCTTCTCCAGTTCCAGACGCTCTGGAAGCCCAGGGGAGACAGCGTGGGTGGGACTCCCCGGGTGCCCTCGCCACCCATCCTCCCCTCTCTGGGCCCCTCCACTGTGGGCTTGCATGTGCCCACCCTCAGCCTGGATGGCCCGCGCCTTCAGCTCAGCCACCGTGTTGGTCAGCTCCTGCCTGGCCAGGAACAGCTGCTCCTGCTGAGATCTCACCTTCCGCTCCAGCTCGTCCACCTGGGAAGCCAGCACCATGGACGGAAGCTCCGGTCTGGCCCCTGCCCGTGACCCTGTCCCCCTGTGGCCCTGCCCCCTGCCTGTGGCCCTGGCCCCCTGCCTTTGCCCCCTTCCCCGTGGCCCCAGCCCCTGCCCTGGCCCCCTGCCCCATGATCCTGCCCCCTGCCTGTGGCCCGGCCCCCTGCCTTTGCCCCCTTCCCCGTGGCCCCAGCCCCTGCCCTGGCCCCCTGCCCCATGATCCTGCCCCCTGCCTGTGGCCCGGCCCCCTGCCCCCCACCCCAGTCTCCCCAGGGCCCTGGCCCACACCCCCATACCTGGTTCCGCAGAAGCAGGTTCTTCTCATTGGCAGCAGATAAATCTTTGAGGAGCTTAGACTCCCGTTCTGCAGCCTCCTGAGGGGGAGATGGGGCATCGCTGGTCACCCCGCCTGCCCGCCCTTGCCCACCCTGTGCCCACCCAGCCCTCCCTGCTCACCTGCTGCTCTAGCCTGTGCTCCTTTGCCTGCCTCTGTGCCAAGCTTCTCTGCTCCTGCTCTGTGGTAGCCAAGAGCTCCCCCAGGCCCTGGGCCTTCTGCTCTGACAGGGCCAGGGCAGCCTCGGCCATCTGCAGCCTGGGAGGAGGGGAGAGCCAGCCCCGTCCCAGCTTCGCCTTGAGCCTCGCACACGCGGTGCCGTTCTCACTTTTGCCCACCACTCTTCACCTCAGCTAGAGCTCACCTCCTCCAAGACGCCTTCCGGGGTTACCAACCCAGGGATCTACTTTGTATACTGGGGACTAGTTCTTGTGTGTGTCACTTTTCTACTGTGGGTCCATCTCTAAAATGTTCCAGAGCCCCCCACTCCTGCCCGCCCCCACTCCTGCCCCCAGCCCCACTGACTTGGCCTTGAGGGCATTGATGATGGAATGTCTCTCGTTCAGGGCTTCCTGAAGCTGACCCATGCGTGCTGCTGACGCCCTAGAAGCAGAAAGGAAGGTCCGAGAAACCTCAGAGCACTCCCAGGCCCCCTCGCTCTGGCAGCAGCGGCTGCTCCTCATGCTTCCACGACGTCCCAGCCGCGGCTAGTGGTATTCTCAGCGGCCGCCCCGAACCCGCCAGCCCGTGTCCTTGGGAAGCACACGCCACCACCTTGGCGGGCAGGTGACGAGGCTTGGGGTCAGTCATCCCACAAGGCCGAAGCCAGGACCCAAACCGCAGGCGCACCGACGGGGCTGCACTCACCTGCTGCTCCTGGCCATCTCTTTTCGCTGCTTGTCGATCGTCTCCATCAAGTCCAGAAACTGGGGGCAGAGGTGGCCAGAGCCCTGTGAGGGCCCGGAGCCCGCCTGCTGGCCCTGCTCAAGCTGGAAGGGGCGCCGACGCCCAGTCAAGCAGCAGAGCGGAAGGGCACTGGCCTCACAGGAGGAAGGAGCTCCCGCACTGGGGAGCGCAGAGGCCCCAGGGATGCCCACCTGCCCGCCTAGACACGGGCCAGACCAAACTGGCCGAAGTGCTGGCCAGTCAGAGGAGCTTGGGGTCCTGCCGGCCCCCCGAGGCCGGCCCCTTGCCCCGGCGGCTGGCATGAGGCTCCGCGGTCAGAGCAGTGCTGTCCTCACCTGCCGGGATTTCTCTTCCTGGAGATGCTGCACCTCCTTGCTGAGCACCTGGGTGCGGGCCTGATTCTCCCGGGAAGCAGCCTGCCGCTGCTGACTGTGGGCTATGGCTTGCTCTGTGGAAGGAGCCCCGAAGGCCAGCATTAGCCCAGCCCCGGGCCCCGAACCCGTCACCCGTCACCCGACAGTCGACACTGTGGGCAGTCTTGCCCCACACGTCAGAGCGCGCCGTGAGGCCAAGGGCTGTGGAGGCATAGGGAGGGGGCAACGGTGGGGCCAGGAGCCCGGGAGGGGGGGCATGCCTGCGAGAGGGGCAGGGGAGACCGCTCAGCTGCCGCAGATGGGTATGGTCCTGGGGCATCTGGGCTCACCCCAAGGGTCAGAATCCACCGCATGACTTTCAAGAACTGAACGTCACGCTCAACTCCCGTGTTCTGGAGATCTGGGCAGCAGCTGGGGAGGAGCCAGCCCAAGGTGGTGCCAGAGGCAGTGAGGAGTGCTGGGGACGACACGGGCGGGGCAAGCCCAGCCAGGGTGGAGGCCACGAGCGGGACTCCTGCCCACATTCAGGCCCTTGGGTGCCTGGTGCTCCTGAAGGACAAGCAGCCGCGCTGAGTGGCAGGGTGTTCAACTGGGCCCGGGGCTGCGTTGTCGGGGTCACGGATGGCAGGGGACCACAGAGGCCGGGTGGCCCCGCTCCCACATGGCTCCCACGCACAGCCGTGACCTCTGGGGTGTCGGGGCAGGGCCAAGAAGCCCCTTTTCCAGCTGTGGCTGGGCCACCAAGGTATTGGCATAACCATCAGGGCAAGACCACATATGCCAGCACCTCTGCTGCTCCGTCTGCCACCGGTGACCCCCCACCTCACGGGCCTAACAAGCGAGTGCACACGGGACAGCTCAGAGCGCCACAAGCGAAGTCCCCCACGAGCTCCCCGCCACCATACCCTTCCCTAGACACCTTCTCCCTCTTCGTCCCATTTCTGGTTCGGGCCACCCTCCTGATGCTGTTCCATGTCCCCGTCCTGGGCCTGGAGCCGCCCCTCCCTCGGTGGCTAGCCCAGTCAGAAGGCCAGCTCCAAACCGTGCGGGCCATCGGCAGCCCCGGGTGCCCATACCCACAGCTCTGAGGATGTCACCGGGGATGTTGTTCCCAGCCAGCTCCAGCCTCCACAGGCCTCTGTTGCGGGGGAGACAGTTCACCAGGGCCCGGCCTCCCAGGAGGCCGATGCTGTTCCAGCGCAGGTCTGGAAGGAAACCTGTGGTCACCAGATGGGGTGCACCCGGACAGAGCTGGCCCAGCCTGAGATGCTTCCTTTGGGAAGAGTGCTCCCCGTGATCCCTAGCCAAGCAGGACCCCAGCTCCCCAGGCCCCTCCCCACACCCTTCCGCCCCCTTGCTTCTAGAAGAGGACAAGAGCAGCAGAAAGGCGGAGGGGAACAGTGGGATAGAGCCCCAGGTCTCCAGGACTGCAGATCTGGAGAAGGCCGGGGGGTGGGGGGGGAGGCCTCACCCAGCTGCTGGAGGCTGGTGTTGCATGCCAGGGCCAAGGCCAGCTCCTCTGCGCCCTTGTGGTTGATCTGGTTGTTGCGGAGGTCCAGCTGCTGCAGGGCACTGTTGCCCGCCAGGGCCCCGCAGAAGGTGGCAAAGGCATCGTCCCACGAGCCCAGATTGTTCCACTCCAGGGTGATACTGCAGGAAAGGCAGACCTGAGGTGTGCGGCCCCAGGGAGCACCCTGCTGCCACAGGAGCCAGAAGACAGGTGCAGGCTTTGGGGTCTTCGGCAGAAAGGCTGGAGCCTCGTGAGGAACTTACAGTTGCCAACACCCTGCCAATGGACGACTGGCCAGGAGATGACTCTCCTAGGCTGCAGGACGGCCCCTGGGCCAACCCCGAACCACTCATAGGGTGCTGGTGGACAGGGCGAGGTCCAGGATCACACCTCACCTCTGGATGGACTTGTTCTGTCGGAGGAGTTGTCCCAGAGCCTCAGCCCCTGCAGCTTGAAGGTTATTGCCCTAGGGCAGGAGGAGGCAGGCTGGTGACTCGCCATTGTTACAGGCTGGGCTCCAAATGCCCCATCTGCACCCCACAGGGCCCCGGCCAGGCAGCGGATGGGGCCTGCTCACCTTGAGATCCAGAAACCGCACGATGGTGTTGGCACACAGCCCCTGGAGCAGCAGTGAGGCCCCTGTGAGGGGGCAGGGCGGTCACTCCTCCCCGTGGGTGCCAGCGTGGGGCAGCTCCACAGAGGAGAGATGACTGTCCCAGTGGCCCCAACGGTCAGGATTTGTGCCCGAAGAGAGTTGCCCTGCTCCCTATTTGGTGCAAAACACCTGTAACCTCTGCTAGGCGCAGGGCCGGGCTGCTGACCTCACGCCCCCAGGGGAAGGGAAGGTCTCTCTTTCACAGAGAGATTGCCCGCTGCCGCCAGGGACGCTGCTGCCTGCTTTAACCACACGCAGCGCGCGACGGAAGCCTCAGAGGGGCGCCTGGGTGCCTTGTGGGTGAAGCATCGGTCTTCAGTTCGGGTCATGATCCAGGAGTCCTGGGATCGAGCCCCACGTGGGGCTCCCCGCTCAGTGGAGAGCCCGCTTCTCCCTCCATCCCTCCCCCTGCTCCTCCTCTCTAGTTCTCTCACTCGCTCCCTGTCTCTCAAACAAACAAAATCTTAAGGAAAAGAAGAAGACCCCTCACAAAGACGAGGTCTGGTGGAAGGGAACAGCTCTCCGCCAGGGGCTGCCGAGGCACCCGGACCCCGCGCAGCGCACCAGGCCGAGCGGAGCCAGGCAAAGGGCGGGACCCCAAGCCCAGCTCTCCAGTTGCAATGGTTGCAACCCCCGCGGCGCCCCGCAGCCCGGGGTGCCCACCTTCCTCGCTCAGCATGCAGTCGCTCAGGATGACCTCCGTCAGCAGCGCGTCCTTCGGCAGCAGCTTGCCCAGGGCCCTGCAGGTGTCCACGGTCAGGCTCTGCGCGGCCAGGTCCAGCCGGCCGCGGGGCAGCTCCTGCAGTCGCTGCAGGACGGCTTCCTGGGGCTCAGCCCCACCTTCCTTGCACAGCCGGCTGTAGGCGAGCCGGAGCTGCTGCATGGCGCTGCCGGAGGGGCCGGCAGCGGACGGAGCCGGGTCCCCCGGGTCCCCGGGGCCGAGCACAGGTCCCAAGTGCTCAGCGGCCGAGCGACGGGGCTCCACGGGAGGGACACCCGTGAGCGCAGCGGGGGCGGGAGCGGCGGGGTGAGGGCCCACGCGGAAGCGCTCGCCCGCGGGGGGCGTGACCCCAGGCCCCCAGCCCGCGCGCTCCGGACCCTCGCTCTCCCGCCGTGGATGCCCGCGGCCGCCGCGAAGCCTCAGTATCCAGGAAGAGCGAGGCGCGCCGGGAAGGGCGGGCGCAAACTGCAACTCCCAGGAGGCTTTGCGGAGGCGGGCGCTTGCCTCCGGCCAATAGGGACGAAGGGGCGGGGCCACGGAGGGCGCGCCGCGGGCTGATTGGCTGGGGGCGCGGGGGCAGGGCCACGGAGGGCGCGCTTAGGGCGGACCGGCCGGGGGCTCCGAGGGCTCCGGAGGGCGCGTGTCGGGGCCGCGGTCATGGAGGCAACTGGCGGCGGCTTCCGGAAGGTGAGCGGGCCGGCGGGGCGGGCCGGGGCGCGGGCGGGCTGCGGGGTGCACAGAGGCTGCCGCCCGGCCCCACGCGGCGCGGCACTCACCGTCCCGGGTCGCGCCCTCCGCGCGGGGCCCTGCAGCCGAGCGTCCGCGGCCCGCGCAGGGGTGTGTGCGGAGACCGTGGGGCCCCGCTCGCCGGTGGGCCCTGCCTGCAGACCCTTGGCCCGTTGTCTCGCGGGCCTGTGCTCGGGGCCCAACCGAGGCCCTGCTGGTGCGAGTTCCGGGGGCCCCGGGACCGGGGTGCGCGTGTGCCTCGCGTGGACCTAGACACCTCCACTCAGGCACACTTGCGTGCTCTTGGCAGAGGCTGATCGGTGAGGATATGGGTCTAGTACTATCCTCACTTACCAGTGGGGAAACTGAGGCCGAGTGAGGGCTTCATTCAGGCCATTCCGCTCTGGAGCGGCAGCCGTTTGAGGTTCTGGGTGGGTGGCTGGGTACGGAGGGCCCCGGCCCCCACCCCTGCAGGCTGTGAGTGGCTTCTGCGTCTCACTGGGTGGGCCTGTCCTCGGGTGAGATCAAGCAGGTGCACCAGGTAGGCCTGAGGGCCGTGCTCCACCCGTCCCAGGGCAGGAGTTTCGGCCTCACAGAGGCATCCATTCTGTGCCTCACCTGCCTCAGCCTCCTTTGTCATCCAGGACGGAGGCTGGGCCCTGGCCCAGAGGGGTTAATGACGGGAAAAGGGAGGTCACCGAGGCCAGGGTGACTTGACCAAGTGACCAGGAGAATCCCCCCATCATCACTGCTGCACAGAGGGTCCTGGAGGGCGCACCCCGGGGCTCTGCCAGAGCCGAGGCCATGATTACCCTTGGGCAGGGCTGTCCCTGCTGAGGGTGGTGGGGACGGAGAGACCAGAGCCCCTGCAGGCAGCGGGGCGAAGGCTGAGTGCATCCAGGTCCTGTCCTGCCCTCTGCGAGTTGAAGTCACTGGTCTGACTCCTTTGGGGTCACAGCCCTGCTCGGTAGCTCTGGGGGCAGGAGGGCGTCTCCTCCCCGGCAGGTGGCGCCAGGCTCTCACGGTCGCTGCCTGGAGGGCGAAGCTGCGTTCCAGTGGTCCCAGTGACCGGGTGGCAAGTTCTTACCCCCCTGAGCCTGGGCCCGTGGCGTCCACGCCCTCTCCTGCCCCTCTGCTCTGCTCCTGGGCTTTCCCGAGCTGCACCGGGCTGAGACGGCGAAGGCCCCATGGCTAAAGCTGCAGGGCTGGTCAGTCCCCAGTTCACCCTCCCTGCGTGACACCCCACTTCTGGGCTCCTGTGGCCACACTCCTGCCTCTCTGCTGGCTCCTCACTGACAGCCTCTTCCGGCCAAACCCTGCTCTCCGTACCCGCCCTTGGCCCGCTCCCCAAATCCTCATCATCCTTCCCCCACCTGGCAGCTCTGCCTGGGTGCCTCCCAGCCCCCAGGATCTCTCACCCACAGCCCTCAGCTCTGCAGAGGGGTGTTGTCCCTTATGGGTTCAAGCCCCCCCCCCCCCACCTTGGGGAGTCCCGGCTAGGACCCATCCTTATTTGTCAGGAGGCCCTGTAGATGTGCCCAGGCTGTGCTCCCCTCCTCCTGCACCCACCCTGGCAGCCCAGCCCCCATCCAACTCTGTGGTTCCCAGTGTCCATCCCGTAACAGGAGGACTCCCTCCTGCACTGCAGCCTCCTGGGGGTGGGGGGCACACCTCCGATGGACCACCCACCACCTAGACCTGGCACCTAGCGCAGGGTCTGGCACAAGCTAGGCAGTGTTGCCAAATGTGTCCACACCAAGAGCAGCTACGTCCTGCCCCGCTAGGAGTGCCTCCGCCCAGGGGCGGGAGCACAAGACCACCCTGGATCCCGCGGACTGGAGCCCAGACAGCAGCAGGTGGGCGCCTGGACTGCTCCCGCCTGTCCCCTCCACGTGCCAGACTTCTGATCCTGGAGGCATCTCGGGGCTTCTCACTGCCCAGTCCCCCACCCTGGGAGAGGCCACACGGACGGAGGACCTTTCCAGCAACCAGAACTAAATGCCTGAGGGGTCTGGCAGGCAGGGTGCCATGCGGGCCACTGACCTCGCTCCCCCACCCCTTTCCTCCCACCCCCAGGAACTGGTAAGCAAGCTGTTGCAGATGCACTTTACGGACAGTAAGACCAAAGGTGCGTGGGCACCAGCCGGTGGGCAGGACCACACCTGGGGGCTGCCAGGCACCCGTGACTTGGGGGAAAGGGGTCACCTGTGTGAGGAGCTCCGATTAGTGAGGAGAGCTGTGGGGTGCAGGCCGGGCCTGGGGCCCCAGGGCAGGGGCGGGCAAGGCGTGGCCCGTCACCTGCTCCCTCCCACCTTGCAGTCAGCGGGGATGCGCTTCGGCTCATGGCGGAGCTGCTAACCATCTTCGTTGTGGGTGAGCCCGAGGGCCCTGGTGTGTCCTCCGTGTCCCACGGGGCTGGTCCTGACCCTGTTCCCCTGGCTTTCTCAGCGGGGGGATCAACACGCAGCTTGGAGCCATTTCCCCACCAGCCCTACGCCCCGTTGCTGGAAAACCCCGTGTCCCAGGGGCCCCCCCGAGCTCCATCCTCTGAGCTGCCAGCCAGCGCTTGGGGGAGGGGGACCTGGGATGCCCCGTCACTTCCCCCGTGTCGCAGCAGAAGCGGCTATCCGCAGCGTCCGACAGGCCCAGGCAGAGGACCTGGCTCTTGTGGATGTGGACCAGCTGGAGAAGGTGCTACCTCAGCTGGTAGGTGCCTGCGGCCCATCCTGCATCCTGCGCTCCCGGGAGCAGGGCTGGGGCCCGTGGGCTGAGTGCTGCTCTCCCTGCCTCACAGCTCCTGGACTTCTAGGGGCTCCCACCCCTACCGCGCCTGCTGTCCCAGTCAAGACCAAGCCCTGCGCACACATTTCTGTGGCCTCTGGCCCCAGCCTGAGGTCCTGGCAGATGCTCTGCTGCTCCCGGGGTTCTCTGTCCTGCTGCTGACCCACTGGACACAGCAGATGGGGTGGCTGAGGGGAGGTGGGGGGCAGGTGCCCTCCCCTCACCCCTCACATCCACCGGGGAGAAAGCAGGTGCGGAGAAGCAGCAGGCCTGACACCCCAACATCGAAGCTTCCCTGCAACCTCTTAACCACTCGCTGCCCCTCGGAAGACGCTTCCCTGAACTACGTGTTTGCTCTCCCAAGGCAACATCAATAAATCAAAACCGCCTGCCAGGCACACCTCCGTTGCCATTAATCACCCAAAGTCCGGTTGCTTCGAAGCCCATGGGCCTGCCTCTACCCTGTGGAAGGATGGCATGGAACTGTGTGCGAGCGCCCCGTGGAGGGCCACGGCAAGGGCCAGGGAGACCTGAGGCCCCACGCGTGGCTGGGAGCATGGATGGCGCTCCTGCCGCGGGATGCTCGGCTGTGCGGCTGCCACTGGCCCAGCAGCATCACTGTGGGCAGGGTCAGCGGGGCCTGGAGGCCGGAGGCCTGGCCTCAGGCCGAGCCCCCAGTGGAGATCCGGGGCTGCACGGGACCCTCAGGAGCTGGGCCGGGTGGTATGGCTGCCCGTGGATGCTCATGGGCCTGCCTGCCCAGCCCCCAGCTGCTCCCTCCGCACCCTGCAGCACCTAACTCGCTTCAGCTCCAAAACCTGCTCAGGGACTGTGCAGTCTGGACACAGCCGCAGGATGTCCACTGGGGAGGATGCCTCACCCACCCCGGGAATTGGGAGCAACCCTAGAGGACCTCCCGGGGGCAGCCTTGTCCACACCTGAGCAGGGCATGAGCTGCGGGGGCCAGCCTGCCCTCCCTGATTCACCCCGCTGGCTGGCTCCCCAACTTTCTCCTCCCGCCCAGCTCCTTGGGGAGTCGCAGGGGTTCAAAGTGCTGGAAGGACGTGGAAGTGATTAAACCCGGAGGGGCGGCTGGGAGAACCCGTGCCCCGAGGCCGAAAAGTGCTCAGAGGGGGCAGCAGCCTGCCTTCCCTGTCCCTCCCGTCCGGTGCCCTGGGTTAGGGTGGCCCTGCTCACCTGGGGCCTTTCCCACACGTGGGTTCTCGCGGGAGGGGTGATTCCTGGGGTCAGTTAGGTAAAGTCGCGGCTCACAGTAAGACCCATGTGCCTTTGTCCACAAGCATGAGACCTGGGCCGACACGTGCAGGCCAGCGGCAGGACCCATGGGCCCAGGGGACAGTGGGGCCCTTTGCTGTAGAAAGGACAACGGCGGGGGCGGGAGAGCAGCTCACACCTTTATTCCTGCTCGGGGTGGCGGGGGGGTCCTGTGGCGGCAGATGGTGCGTCCAGGCTGGCGGCCCTCACCTCTTGCCGGCTGCAACGGGAACACCAGGATGACCACGGGGCCCTGGGTCAGCAGCCCCTTCCCTCCGCCACGCCCTGCTACGGTACCTGGCAGCTTCAGCCACTTGGGCACCTTGCCCAGGTCCCTTCTGACCGGCTGGGCCGACCCAGGGCTGGGTTCAGGGAGCCGCACTGCCTCCGCCTCAGCCGCTGGCTCCAAGTCAAGGGGTGCAGGGTCAGGGGCCGGCATTGGGGGTGAGGTCCCAGCAACCCTGGACATGCACCTGTGGACAGAAGGCCGGAGTGCAGAACGGCCGACGCGCCACGGCAGGGGCTCCCCCTTCACAGCGCAGGCACTCACCTGGCCACCAGCACGTCAGCCGCAGACGGGGAAACCGTGTGTTCCAGCAGCCTCGGCGCTAGGAAGAGGCCTGCGGACACCCAGCCCACCGTCAGGCCACAGCTGCTGGGCCCTGGGAGGGGAGCGGCCCAGGCGGGGGGCTGTCTGGGCACAGACCTCCCTCCCACGTGTCCACATGTCCCTTATTCCAGGGCATACGACAAGCCAGGATGCTCGGGGCCCGGGGCTGGCCAGCTGCACTGGGCAAGGGGAGGGGCCCCTACTCACCTGTCGGTTCCTCAGCTCCAAGATGCACAAGGGCAGCAGGGAAGAGATTTGCCTGTGGGAGAAAAGGAGGCAGCTCAGGGGACAGGTGGGGGGGCTGCAGCCCACGTTTGTGGTGGCCTCTTGCAGGCTGCACGTGCAGCTACGTGCACTCCCCAGGACCAGGGCTCCGCTGAGAGGGGCCACTGCCCAGCCCCGCTCTACTAGCTCCCCCTCCCACCAGCCCTGGTGCAAGCTGGGGCGAGGTGAGACCCAGGAGTCCCTCCAGGAGCCCCTGAGCACTGGGTCCTAGAGCGAGCACTCTGGCATTTCTACTGACCTCTTCTCCCACCGGCCTGGCTCCCTGGGGAACCTGCCTGGAAGTCCCCCCCCCCCCCCCCCCCCCCGCAGAGACTGCAAGGGGCCAACAGGGCAGGGACAAAGATGGACACAGGGAGCGGGAGGTCTGGGGAGCAAGAAGGGGCGGTGTTCCTCAAAGAACAGCCAACAGGGGTCTGCGGCAGTGGGGGGCACGCAGACCTGCTCACAGTGGGGACTCTCGCCACCGACCACGGTGCCCTGAGAGTCCTGCGCAGGGAGGGGCCACCCAGGTCAGCCAGACCCCGAACGCCCACACCAGAGTTCCAGTCCCCGCCCCCCCCAACGCGGCTCTGGGCAGAGACCTGGTAGGGAAAACTAGGACCAGGGAGGGCGCTGCACCGGGAGCCCCGCAGGGGTAGTTGGGGGGGGGAGGGGGGGAGGGGGGAGCGGGCAGGGCTCCCGCTAAGGTGTGGGTCAGGGTGGGTCTCGGGGCCCCTCACAGGCCCGGGAGGGGGGCGCGCAGACCCAGCAGGGGCTAAGTGGAGGTGCAGCATCAGGGCTGCAGGCAGGGGGCCCCAGAGTCCACTGGGCCTGCCTCAGCACCTGAGGAGTGGCTCAGTGGAGGGCGGAGGCAGAGGCCTAGGCTGAGGCCGGGGCAGATCCGAAAAGCCCTCTCGCCCCATCCTGACACAGGCCATCAAAGCCTCCTGCGGGGATGGCCTGCGGGGCGTGCAGGGTCCTGGAGGCACTAGAAGATGGGGAACAGGATGGGGACACAGGGATGGTGCTGCCCCAACCCCCGGGAGCCCCGGCTTGGCCGACCCTCCGGGCACCACGGCCCCTCTCAGCGCTGCGTATATGAGAATGTTCCAGTTCGTGGGACTTTGCCCACACCCGCCTGGCAGGGCGGTCTGGGGGCTGCAGGGCCTCAAGCCTCAAAGGCGTGCTGCAGGGCCCTTGAACCCAGCCCCCCACCAGCAGTCCACCCTCGCCCGCTGGCATCTTTGGGGCTCCAACCAGGTGAGGGGTGAGTGGACAGCACAGGCGGCCACGACCACCAGGAAGGAACGCTACCCCTCCGCTCAGGCACACGCCGGACCCTCTCTGCGCAGCGGGTGGGGGTCCCCTGGGCCCAGGACAGCACTGGCACTTGAGCCCACGCGACGGGCACCAGGGGCGCCCGCGCCCACCAACTGCACCCCCTCATCCCCCCTCACCTTGGCCCGGGCCCCACCTTCGCCAGCACGCACCCACCCCAGCTCCCCAGCCCGACACTCCCTGGGCTGAGCGCGGCCCCCGGTGGGCAGCCTCCGGGGCAGCCGGCGGCCAGAGCACGGCCTTGCCAGGGACATGAAAGCAGCGGCTTCCGCGCCCACGCCCACGCCCGCGCACCCACACGGGGCGGAAGGCTTCCTTCCCCGGGCGCTGCCAGCGCTCTGATCGCGGCGGGCGGGGCGGCCACCCCGTGCCGAGGCCCCGCGGCTCCAGCTGACAGATGAAAGGAGACAGCTGCTGGCGGCGGGGGCACAGTGTCACCGGGAAGCGGGCCGCGCCGGTCCCCCCACCCTGGGCATCTCCTAACTTCAATGTTTATCAACAGGCTGCCCGGGAGGGAGGAAGAGGCCCAGTGCCCCTGGGGCTCCCAGGCCAGGCAGGGAGCTGGGGGGCAGCACCCTGCCCCCGCCGTCCTGGCCTCTTTCCTTGCTAAACTCCCAGTCCCTGTGGGCCTTGCCCCGTGTCCCCTCCCAGCGGGGCAGCCGCAGGCAGCACGCAGCCCCCTGCCCCAGCTCAGACCTCGAGGCCTGCCAGCCATTTAACAAGGGCAGCCTCTGTTACTAATTAAAATATCTGAAAAGACTTTGAAGAGGAAACCATTAGGCCGCAGGGCTGGGGAGGCCCCAGGCTACCCTCCGGGGCAGAGGAACAGGACGTTCTTCCTCCTCTGGAAGGCAGGCCCCCAGGGCAGGGCAGGGCACCCCAACCCTGCTCCCCCCTCACCTGCAGGAGCTGGGGGGCCACAGGGAGCGGCAGCGGAAGCAGACCCAGCTCTTGGGGAGCGCACATTCCCCACAGAGGCCTCGGGGTGCAGGGGAAGCAGCAGGGGAGCAGGCCAGCAGCCGCCCCCGCAGCCGAGGCCACCCCTCAGGGGCCCGCAGCCAGCCAGCCGCCACCTGCAGGTGACGCCTTCGCCCTTCATCTTCGGGGCCCCCACAGCCCTGCCTGCTTGGCCCGTCACCCAGACCCCAGGGCGGCCACCAAGGCAGGCCCCACCCCACGGGGGCAGGAACTGGAGGCTGGAAAGCCGCAGAGGTGCTCCCCCCATACCCCTTCTCTGAGGCGTCAGATCTTCCCGTAGAGCTGCCAGGGTGCTCCTCCTCGAGCCAGCGGCCGCACCTGCACCCCCAACCCCCAGCCCCCCCCCCGCCCCAGGGCAGTACCTGAAAGAGGGTCAGCGTGTGGTCATCCAGGACAGTTTTGGGAGGAGTGATGACTGCAAAGAGACAGCTGTCTGGGCCACGGAGCACCTTGCCCCCCACCCCAGCTCACGGCCCCCTGCCCACCTCTGCCGCTATGAGAGCCCTGGCGGGGGGCTTAGGGGCAGCAAGGGGGCCCCGGCCTCACACGTTCTCCGCGCAGCCCAGACACCCGGGAGAGGGGAGGCAGGCTGGAAGCAGAGGGTGCAGAGGCGCTGGGGGGGCATGAACCAAGCTCCCCTCCCGAGCCCCTGATCATCTGCCTCGCCCTCTGCCACCAGTGAGGCTCACACAGTCGGGACCCCCGGCAGGACCAACAGCCCCGCAACGTCATTTCTAGGGCAAGGCTGCTTCGAGCCCCAGTTGGGAGGGGTCAGGGGTCACCAAAGGCCACCCGCAGGTGTCCAGGGGGCCCAGGAGAACTCACACAGGTAGAAAGGCAGCTCAGGATTCCCCAGGTGGCTCCTCACAAAGTCCCGCAAGTCCCCCACTGGAGAAGTACAGGGAAAGCAGAGAGGCTCCATGGGATGGGCACAGGCCCCTAACTCAGACCTGGGTTCCACACTGCAGACTCCCCAAGACCTGCGGCCAGGGGCCACCCCAGGCAGCTGGGCACCCCCACCCTCAAGCCAAATTGAGGCCCGGGGGGAGGAACCCAAGCGAGTTTGTCCCAGAGTCCCGAGGTGCTCGGCCTGCCGGGGCGTCCCTCTCCTCACCTCTGCCCACCACCCAATCCTGAGCTCCGCCCTGGGGAGGCCGCAGCAGCACCCCAGGGACCTCAGGGCCCACCTACTGCACTCATGGCCTGGGGACAGGTCGCCAAGGACCCCACTCAGGATTGGCAGCACAGGCACCTTCCTTCTAGGTGAACTGCAGCCCCAACCCAGAGACCCCTCCTGGGGGGGCTGGGCCCACCCCTGCTCTGGCTTCTCCTGTTTCATCTGAACAGTGGGGGCACAGGGGTGCTCGGCACCAGGCCAGCCCTCAGCGCCGTGCCCACACCCCCAAAACTGCAAGCTCACGGCCTGCCCCACACGGGCAGCAGCAACTGGTAACACCCACGTCCCCCAAAGGCCAGGCAGCCACAGTCTCACGCCCTGGAAAAAAGAAGCCCAGAGGGGCTCAGAGGGCCCCCCACCCACCCCAGACGCCCAGGCAGGGCCGCTTACCAGTCTCGTTAGGGCGGAAGAAGCCCTGCAGGATGTAGCGGTCAGGGAACAGGACCCTCAGGACCACCTGCGCCGGAACGAGGCAACGTCAACAGAACAGCCAGCCCCGTCCGGCTGGGCCCTAGACCCTGGACGCCCAGGAGCCGCACCCAGGGCTGGGGCAGCAGAAGGGCCAGCAACCACCTGGGCCCGGGCGACTGGCACGCTCCCGGCCAGGGCTGCAGCCTCGGCTCGCCGCACACGAGGGCCCGTCAGGCAACCACCGTGCACGTTTGTGAAAATGTATCAGTGTCTGCTTTCGACACAAAATGAGGCTGATTGGCCACGACCCATGGCTAGGCAGGCCCCGTGAGGCCTCGTGTGAAGCGTGACCAGGCCGGCGGCCCCGGGGCTGTGTTTGCTGCCGGCAGGGCCCGTGTCTGCGGCAGGAGCCCAGAAGGCTGCGGCCCAGATGCGTCCCCAGCCGCGCTCCTACCTTGGGGTAGCGCTCCAGCTTCTCCCTCATCTGAGCCTCTCTGAAAGCCTTGGTCACTAAGGGCGCTTCTTCCAGGCGCTTCCTGCAGGGGTGTGGGTGGGGGCGTGAGGTCTGGGGTCTCCCTGGCCAGGCCGAGTGGGGGCCCCTCACGCCCACACGGGCTCCATGGGCTGCTCCCCCTCGGGGCCAGATGGGACCGGGGACACCCTGCCTGAACCCCTGTACCCTCAGACCTGCTACGGGGGCCGTGGGAGCAGGGCGGCACCGATGGGGCCGGGGCACACCCACCGCTCACTCTTGAGCTGGGCCAATCGTCTTCTCACATCATCCACGGTCACTTCAAAGAACTCGTCCGGCAGCTCCGCGGGCCAAGCCTGGAGCAGCTCTTCCAGGTCCGGGTGGCACACCACGGGGTCCCGATCCACTGGCTGGGTGGGCAGAGGGCTCGGCTGACGCGGGACCCCAGGGCCCAGCTCCTGCCTGTGGGGCTGGTGCGCCCAGGCCTCACGGCTGGGGTGGCCACACGGACCCTGGGGCCTGACGCTCACTGGCCATCCCGTCCGCCGCGGCCAGGCCCCGCAGGCACCCTCGCAGTGGGGGGCCTGGTGAGTGGGTGGAGCGACAGTGCGGCAGGGCCGGCCGTGCCCACAGCTCCCTGCTCGCTCCCTGTCTTGACAAGAGACCCCGATATCAGGCTCCCCCAAAGAGAGCAAACTCGGGGAGCAGCATCCTGGTCAGGGCCACATCGGGGATCCCAGGAGAGCAGGGGAACCGACAGCCCCCAAATTACAGGTCTGGCAAAAACCTGCCAGCCATTGGCCCCACGGCCCGGCTGCCCCCACCTCCCCTCCATAGGGGAGTAGCCCAGCCCACCCTCTCACCCCCGAGGAGGACACAGGAAGCAACAGCATCACTCCTAATTGGCAGCGAAAACAAAGGAAACGGGAGGCAAGGCAGGGCGTGCTTGGCTCGAGGTGCCTCCGGGGGGGTAAGCGCCCCTGTGAGTCTCCCGAGTGTGGGGGTGGGTTACCTCTCTGCGCCAAGGCTGCCGTGGGGCCGGGCCTGCCAGGGTGTGCAGGTCCCGCCGGGAGGCCGCCACGTCCTCTCCGTAGCAGGCGAGGGCCCGGCAGGCTCTGGAGGGCGGGCCACCCTGGGGACGAGCCCCGGCTGCTCCGCACGCCCGCTGTGCCCGCACGGCCGACTCCGCAGCCGCACCCCGGGCCGTGGCCGTCCACCCCGGGCCAGCGCGTGCCCGGCTGCCCAGGCAGGGAGGCGGGCTCCCATCAGGAGGCCCTCGGACCTGGGCTGCGGGGCGGAGCGGCCACGGAGGGCCGGCTAAGCCAGGGCAGCAGGGCCCGTCGGGGGCTGGCCGAGGCCCCTGGGGGCTGCCCCTTCGAAGCCACAGGATCCTGCACTACTGCGGGCGTCTACGCCAGAGCTTTTTTTAACAAGATGCCAGGCGCCAGGCTGCCCCCCACAGCCACGGCGCCTGCATTCCAGAAGGGCCAAGGGCTGGCCTGGGCGCCCGGGGCGGGCTGCGGTGGGGGCAAGGGCAGGACGCGGGTGCGCCCAAGCCGGGAACCGCCGTGTACACGCGTGCCAGGCCCCGGGCACTCAGGCACGAAGCCCGCAGGCTGCCAGGCGCCTCCGCGGCCTCTCCCGGGGCAGACCCAGTGCACACTTCGCCCACAGAACCGGCGACCCGGCGGCACGGCGTCCGCGGCGCCCAACACACCTGCCCGGCGAAGGCAGTCCCAGGGAGTCCTGCCCATTGGGTCCTCGCGGTCCTCCTGGGCGCAGCCCGTGGTGCCCGCGTCCCAGGCCCCTTCCAGGACGGGGGACCCCGGGGACACCCACCCCCCGCGCCACACTGCTCAGGGGCCACGACTCTCGGTCAGAAAACAAAACCAACCAGACCCTTCCTGGTTTGGGATCTGCCCTGCTTCCTTCTCTCCTCCCGCACCTCACGCCCTCCTGTCCGTCCCGCGGGAGCCAGGATGCCGGGCAAGAGCAGCCGGCAGAGCGCGGGGCCAGACCTCCCGCCGTCGAGGCCCAGGCAGGCCCTGCCCCGCGAGGCCACACGGAGGCCCGAGCTAGTGCTGGACACTGGAGAAACCGGCACAGCCCCAGTCGGCCTTCCCCGGGACAGCATGTCCCCCGCAGAGGAGGAGGCTGTGGGCAGGGGGAGCTGGGCCGAGCCCTGGCCCTGCTCATGCCCGACCCTGAGCCAACAAGCTCCCCCCCTGCCCCCCGGCGTTCCTGGTCCAGCGGTCACGCCACACACTCCCATCCTACGCGGATTCCCGGAGAGCTTTCTGGATGGAGAGCACACGGCTCCAGCATGACACCCTCAGGAAGAGGAGTACACTTGGTGGCCACCATGAGGGACAGTTCTGGCAGGACGGAGGACACGTGGGCACAGAGCAGGACAGCTCGACGGCTGTAACGCTGCCTGCAAGGTGGGTAACGCTGGCCAGGGGCCCAGGGGGGCACAGGAGAGGCCAAGAGCGCGTCTGCGGGGGGCCCGAGCTGCAGAGGCTGAGCAGGCCCGCAGCCACCGAGCACCCGCTGGGGCCGGCCTGCGGGAGGCGCCCTCCTTCGCCAGGACGGCCCGGGGCCTTGCCCACCCTTGGCCCCATGCCAGGCTCGGGGCGACTGAGGGCAAAGGTCAGCACCCCACGTGGAGGGCCGGGCGGGCCGGGCGCTGGGCCCACACCCTCTGGCAGCGGCCTTGCGAGTGGCTGAGCGTCCACTGGGCACACGGGTCCCCTCCTGTCGGAAGTGGCCTCACCGCTGCTGAGAGTTCATTTTCTTGACAGTAATTTTCCGGGACGTGATGACACACAGAGAAAAAATGTAAAAACGATTTGGGGGTGACCTCAACCCCAGATTTTCCAGCTTTCCTGTGAGGGCCCTTGTTTTTCTCCCCCAGTCCCAGCCCAGACTGTCCTCTGACAATGGTCTTTGGTCAGAGGGAATGTGAAGCGTTTCCCCTTGAGGCTTGGAGCTTAAATGAATCAGTACGCGAGGGCCGCGGGCCAAACCTCCCGAGTTACTCACAGAGCCGGCGCCCTCCGCCTGCCACCACCGGAGCCAGAGGGCGAGGCCAGCCCGGGCCCAGGGGGACTGCCAAGGGGGCCGCGCAGGACACCTCACCCCGGCCTGCGGCCCCTCCCGAGCGGAGGGAACAGCACAACCGGGAGGCTGAGCACCAGCAGTGAAGCTCAGGCTCCCACGTATCGATGGCGTGACCACACGTGTGTCACCGTGGAGGAGATGCCAGGCGAGGCGTGGGGCCTCCTCGTGCACAGGCCGGGCTGCTGCCCCCGAGGACCCCGGGGAGGCCACAGAGCGTGAGCTCCGCAGCCACAGAGCAGAGGCCCCCACCCTGTGGGAACAGTCCCGGGGGGGGGCCTCCACCTACACGGGCCGCCTGGCCCTGCCTGGCCAGCCCTGGGGGCCGGGCCACCCTGCATGCCCACTGTCCACCATGCTGTGTGCACTGGGCGTCTCTCCCCCACACTCAGCTGCAGCAGAGGCGGGTAGAGGGCACCTGCCGCACCACGTGGCCAGGACCTTCGGAGCCACGACCTCTCTGCCTCTGCGGCTGCTAGAGCCTGAGGGCTGCCACAAACAGTGGCCGCGTGGAACAAGGGCAAGTTCCAACCATGCCCTGGGCCCACACATGGGGGACAGTGGGGCGTGCTCGCAGGAGGGTGCTGGGGGGTGCCCGGGCCAAGAGGTAGGAGCAGAGGGCACTGCTCGAGGTCTGCTCTGACCCTCAGGCCCTGGCCGGGCTCCTCCAGCCCCACATGCTCTAAACCTGCCCACAAACCAGGGAGCAGGGACGGCCAGCGGCCAGGCTGACACCTGCCCCAAGACGGAGGTCGACGGCACCAAGGACGGCCCAGGTCGGTGTCTGAGGGAGGAGACCCAGTGCTGCTGGGTGAGGGGAAGGCAGGGGAGGCTGCCGCCAGCTGCCCGCCCTGCCCAGGGCACCAGGGCCTTTGATCAGAGCCCCCCATACCGGCTGGGAGGTGGGGGGCGCCTGCTGGGATCGTGGCCCAGCCGCACACAGGGCTGCGGGGCGGCCTCCTGGGCAGGCAGAAGGACTTCAAAGGACAGGCCAGGGGCCGCTGGGCAGCCCCAGCCTCTCCCTGCGCCCGGCTCTGATGGCCAGTAAAACTACCTTCTAATAATTAATGTTTTGACATCAAAGGCAAGAGCCGCCCGGGTCTGTAAACCATCCCAGTTCTCAGCCGAGGACCTGCCTATATTTTATCCTGTCTCTTCTGACTCTTTATTTAAATCCAAAACCACACACAGGCAAAACATTAATGGAAAACTTGGAAACTCTTTTTGATTACCAAAGTGCACCTTTGAAGTTCCCCCAAAAGTTCCGTTTTGTTCCTTCTCCCCCCACCCCCCCCCCCCGGGGGCTGAAAAGGGACACAAAGCAGACACCATGTGGCCGGCCAGCCCTCTGGGTGTGGGGCTGTTAGTGACAGGAGGCACGAGGCAGACGGGCGGGCAGGCGGGGGACGCTCCACAATCAACCAGCTGCTGGGGCGCCCAGATCAAAGGCACCCGCTGCTGGCGGCCAGGCGGCCCCTCCCCGGGACTCCTCCCGCTCGGGGGCCCCAGGTTCACAGCCTGGGGATGCACAGGGGCCAGAGAGCAGCCCCCTCCGGGAGGGCACCAGGCCAGACCCCCCAGGTGCCCGCAGGGCCGTCTGCAGCTTCCCAGGACACCTAGAGAGCCAGGGCCTGCCCGGGGCCAGGGGGTGTCCCGGCCCACCAGCCGCAGGCCACGGTGGGGAGAAGACAGCCAGCCCTGGCCCTAGGGTCCAGCCCCCAAACCCAAGGAGTTCCAGAAGAGCAGGCCCAGGTGGAGCCAGCCCCTCGGGATGGGCTCACCCCAACCACACACGTGTGCTTTTAGCCACGGATGCCCGGCCCAGGTCACAAAGACCATGAACATGGGGACTGCGCATTAGTTTCTGAGACAGCTCAAACGTCAGCTGAGGGTCCAGGGCATCCCCACCGGCTCCCCAGGATGGCGGCCACGGGACTCAGGACTGGCTGCGGCCCTTCCCTATGCCACCCCCCCATCCACTCGGCAAGGACACAGTGAGGGTGGCTCACCCGCAGAGCAGGAGCAAGTCCCAGCCATCTGCCCCTGAAAGGATGCAGGCTCTGCCCCCGCTCTCCACCCCACGGGCACAGGCACCCCTGACCCTCCACCCCCAGATGTGCGACCTGGAAGTAAAGAGGAGGACCCCAGAAGGGACCGGATGCACGTGGGTGGCTTCAGCGACGCCCACACGCTGGTTTACCCGAGCTACTGGCGCCAAAGCCTGAACTACAGCATCAACTCCAACAGAGAGGCTGCGGGAGGACCCATGTCACCCAAACTGGGTCGCTCCCTGGAATGCAAGGATGGTGCAAGGCAGGAACCTACCCAAATCTTCACACGTGAACAAACTAAAGGAGAAAGTGGGCCTGCCCCCGTGCCCACCAAGCAGCAGCAGGAGACAGCCAACGAGCGCAGGGACCCCAGCTCGGGGACAAGCAACACCAGGGCGGCCTTCGGGTCCAACAGCTGGCGCGGGCACAAGGGTAGAGGGCCACGGCTCCCAGGCACCGCCTGCGCCCGGAGCACTCGGCTCTCCGCCAGGACGCCAGGACACCGGCCACAGGGCACACATTTTGGTCAAAACCCACCGTGCTGTACGTCTAGAATGTGCCTCGGGGAAGTTAACACGAAACAGCAGCACACAAACCACTCCCCAGAGAAGACGAACACGCGCCCATCGACCCCGCCACGCCCCCAGGCTCACTGGCCAGGAGGGAGGACCCCCCGCCCCAGCCCGCTTCGTACCGGCTCTGGCTCTGGCGGGGGTTCCTGGCCCGGCCGCGACTTCTTGGGCTTGGAGGGGCCTCCGGGGCTGGAGAAGGACTTAGGCAACTTGGCTGAAGGCGACACCACAGACTTGGTGGACCCGGAGGGGCCCCCCAGGCGCTGTCCCCCTCCTGAGAAGGGAACAAAGGGGGCGGGGGTGGGCTCCTTCGAGGTCGGCTTGGCTTGAGCATCCACATGGCCGGTCCCCGAGGTGGCTGCTTCATCGTGATGGCTCACGTCACCCTGGCTGAGCCCAGCTGGATCCAGCGGGAGCAGGGGGCTGCCGGCGGCCTGGTCGGCGGACAGGGAGGGGGTCGGGCTTCCTGGGGTTTTGCTCCGGGAGACCCCAGGGTCCTGCCCACCAGCCGAGCTGCATCGTTTCATGGAGAACCTGAGGCGCAGACCCAGGAAGCAAATGAGACCCCCCGGCGCCTGGCCCACCCGACCCCGGTAACCTGAGGGCCCGGCAGGAGCAGCCTCCAGCCAAGTGGGGGGGGTGCGTTCCCTCAGACCCGGTTCCCCCCGTGTGGACTGCAGGGCCCCCACCTGATGATGGCGCTGCCCCCAGTGAGGCCCAGGGACTGGAGCGTCGTGGCCTGCAAGGCGGCTCTGCCGGTCACCTGAGAGGACGGAACAGGACACGCAGCTGAGCCCACTGGCCGCCCCCAGTGAGGGCACTGCAGGCTGGGTCCCCCGGCCCGAGCATGGGCACCACTGGCCCCACGGGGGTCCCCAGCCACCCCCCGGGGGACACCGCTCCCCACAGGCCGGGCCCTGCCTCCCGCACCCCACCTGCACCCCAGCATCTGTCGGTTGGTCCACAGCTGCCTCCCCCACGGCGCCCCGTCCCACCAGGTCCCTCCCACTGATGGCCCCGGGGACCTGCCCTCACAGCCCCGTCCTGGGGCACCTCTAGCACGACAAATAGGTGGGCACAGCCCGTCCACACCGGGACTCCTCCCAGGGCCCCTTGGGGACAGGGGCCACCCAGGGCCAGGGAAGGGCACTTGGCCAGACTCAAAACAAAAAGCCCCTGTGAGCCAGGGGACCAAGTGCCAAGAGGGTCCCCGTCACGGGCAGGCGGGTGAGGACAGGCAGGGCCGTGGTGCCGGGCTACGCCTGCACCGTGCTGCCCTCGGTTTTGAAAAGATCAAAACACGGAGCAAAGCAAATATTTATTAAAATTAAACCACTTTTGTGACTCTCAGGCTTTGAGAGACGCTGGGAAAACAAACAGGGCGTCGAGGAGGTTTGGGGAGCAGCCCGGGCGGCCCGTGGTTAGCGCCAACCGAGCCGGCGCTCTGCTTTTTTCCATGAAACACATCACGCTTTCAGAGGCCGCTGCTTTGAAGGCGGGCCTGAGAGTGAATTTTCCAGATTGGAAAGCGGGGCCGGGCCGCGTGGTGACTCGGGCCAGGCGGGGGGGGGGGGGGGGGCACCTACCTCGTCCCTCATGTACACACAGACCGGGCTGGCCTCGCTCGGCTGCTCCAGGCGCTCCCTGCGGGGGAAGGACACCTCACAGGCCGCTGCCACTGCCCTCAGACGGCTCGGGCGGGGGGGGGAGGCAGGATGGCGGCCTGGGCAGGGTAGCGGCCAACGGCTGGCGAGGAGCCACCTGCCACGGGGCCCCGGGCTCCCAGACAAGCCTCGGGCCACCGTCCATGCCGGGGTCCACAGGAAGGAGCCCTGCAGCCCCCGAGCTGGGCTCCCGTGGGAAGCCGTCCCCGAGAGCCCCAGGCCGGGAGGGCAGACACCCTGTCCCCCTGGGGGCTGTGGCCTCAGTCCTTGCCCCAGCCGCGTGGAGGGCAGCAGGGGCCCCCTGACCTCGGGCCGTGACGCAGAGGCCTGGCCCACACAGGGCCCTCCACAGCCCCGCGAACCACTGTCACCGAGAGGTAAAAGTACAGGCTATGGAGGGGCACGGGGTTGGCACGTGGGGCAGGACGCACGCCCTAGCCACTGTCACACGGGCCGGGCACCGGGGCGACACGAGGGCACACAGACCAGAAACACCACAGACGCTCCACACAGACATGTCTCCATCATCCGGACCCAGTGTCCCCCTCAACATGTCCTCCAGGTCGCCCAGGGCCATACCACCGCCCCTCTTCTCCACGCATCGCCTGCACCAGACCAGACATCCTCTCCCCTGGTCCACGCACCCCGTGGGAGGAAAGGGCCCCGGGCAGCGCAGCTGGACAGCTGAGGGACGGCAGGTGTGCAGGTGCGCACATGACACACACGCTCCATGCACAGCCGTGTAGCACCTGACGCCGACCCCTGCTCCACCGCCCTGTGCTGACACTGGAGGTTACGGGACGCAGGCCGAGTCCAGGCCTCGGAACCCTAAACTGCTGCTGGCAAAGCGGCGGGAAGCTCACTGCAAGCGCCCACTCGAGACCACACCTGGAGCGGCCTATCTGGTTGTCCTCACCCTGGAAGGGCGAACCAAGGGGTGGGGCCCACCCAGGCGGGAGGCTGCTGCCCACGTACACGCGGCTGGGACAGGAAGACCCGGCAGCAGGGCCCCCGGCTGCCCACGGACACTCGGAATGCACGGCTGCCGGGGCCCGACCTCAAGACCCCTGGGTCTTTCTCCTCTTTACTCTCAGGTTTTGTTTTTGCACCCGCCCAGAGGTGAGACCCCCAACCCGGAGCCAGAACCGGACCGTGGAGGATGGAAGGCCCGACCCCTGCCCCACCCCCGCCCCCGCCCCCGCCCGGCCAGTCCTTTTGCTCCCAATATCCCCACAGGAATATGGGAGGCCCCTCAGTGAACAGCCCCCCCGTGGGGCTCACCCTGTCCCCACCGTACACCTACGCAGACAATGGAGCTGCACCCCAGAGCCGGCTGCCAGCCTCAACCGAGCAATACAGGGGGCTGGCCGTGACCTCATGTGCACCGCCCCAGCCTCAGGAAAAGAGGACCCCAAACTCCCAGAGTGACGCCCCTGGCCAGACCCACATGCTCTTCTTACTGAACGTAAGACAGAAGACGTGTGGAGGAATCTCTCAAGGAAGATGCGTCCGGCAAACAGGACCCACCCCAGATCCAAGGACCAGGAGAAAGGGGTTCCAGGACCAGCGGGACTCAGAGGGCCTGCCGACACCCACCACGTCCAGGGGGTCCCCTCTGCTCTTGGCACCTCTGGCCAGGCCTGGGGGCTTTCTCCAAGCCCCTTCCTCTGGGCACCTGAAACCCCGACGGGGCTCACAAATCACAACCCCACGAGAGCACAACAGTGCCCGGGAAGGCCTGCTCACCGCTGTGCCCTCCAGGCCTCTGGACATCAAACGCCAGCCGGGCTTTGATGTGCGGCTCCTCCAGAGGGATCAGATTCCCCTGTGGATCTGAGGGAGAGGCTGTAAACATGCCAGGGGAGGGGCGGCCGCAATGGCTTCCAGACCTTCCCGGCCAATGAGCAGAGCTCTCCCTCCAAGAACAGTGGACCCGGACGTTCCAGGGTATTGGCCGCTGCCCCCTCAACAGAGACTCACTGAAGTCCCCAGACTCGCGGGGGAGCAGGGCCACGGGCCTCCTGAGGACGAGCCCTGTGCCCAGGCTGCTCCCACACCACACCAGGCAGAGCCGCTGGGCCTCGTGCAGGCCTTCCGTGGGTGCCGCCCGCCCCTCAGACGTGGCCTCAGTCCCGCAGGAGGATGCTAGCTCCTCTGAGGTTAGCAAACCTGCTCTTCGGTCGGGCCAGAGGCCAGTGGGGATGGCCGGGCAGGGCAGAGGTGCTGCCGCTGGTGGCCATGCAGACGTCCTCACTCACCACAATCGTGCTGTCCCCACAGGCGTGAGACGTTGTCTCCCGGGCCAGCTCCTGGCGGGGCACCGTGCTGGGGGCGAGCCAGGCATCTGGAGACCCTCCTATTTACCTCACCTATTCGGGCCTGAGCAAGACGGGCCGGCACAAACACAGGCGCTGCCAACACAAGCCACTACGTTCCCTGCGCCAGAGCTCAACGGGCAGGGCCCAACCCAGACCAGCAGAGCCATGACTTCAAGCTCAGCAGCCACAAGGAGCCCCCCACCCCGGGCAGGGCCACATCCCCAAGGGCCAGGCGACTCGTCCCCCGACACAGAGATGGGGTCAGGGCTGGAGACAGCCACACAGCCCCCTCCTCCTGGGCGGTTCAGTCCTCAGCGTGACTGTGGGCTGGTCCCCAAGCTCACCCGCAGCCCCTCTGCAGCCCATGGCGCCCCAGGGTCGCACAGCTCTGAGCGAGACCCGCAGACAGCCTGCCCTGCACAGGGACACGGAAGCCCTGCATGTCCCACCAGGGAGATGACGGCGCTGAGACGGGGCGGGCTGGGCCGCGGGGCCGGGGAGAGCAGAGTGGCGGGGGCACTGGGGCAGCACCCCGGAGCCCCTCCCCGGTGCCCCCCCCACCGTCTCTGGCGGCTCCCGGCCTCGGGCTCCGAGCACACACGCGGCTGCGGCCACAGGGGCCCGTCCAAGCGGGAGATGCGCCGGATTTCAAAGCCCTCCACCCAACAAAGGACTAAAAACATCTCGTTTCCCTACCAATCACGTGTTCAAAGCATCACGCTGGGGACACCCTGCGTCAAGCCGATCATGATCCTAAAATTAATCGCACCTGTTCTGACTGGTGTTTTGATGTGGCTGCCGACTCCCCTCCGCGGCCCACACGTGCGGCCCACGTGGCCCAGCCGGTGGCCAGGGAGCAGGGCCAGGCTGGGAGCAGGGCAGGGCCGCCCCCGACCAACAGCAGGCCCAGGATGCTGCGCTCCCCTCCGCCCCCCCCAACCTGAGTGAGAAAGGGCAGCCCCCGCTCACCCCACCCCACGCACACTCAGGACTCCAGAGCTGCCGAGTGGGCACCCGCTGTGCCTGCCACACGAGCGGCTGTGGGGGCCACGCCCACACGGACCCCACGGTGTCCCCACGGTGGCCGCCCCACCAGCTCATCAGGGGCCGTGACCCAGGGCTGAAGATGCCACCAGCCCTCCCACTCGTGATTCCTGCTGCGCGGCCCGTGGATGCCCGTGGAGCAAAGGCTGGGTGCCGGGCCTTTGAGGAACTCTGCGCGGGGCCTCCGTGCCAGCCCCACACCCTCCCCCTGGAGCGCACGGTCAGCGGGCACTGGGGGCTGGACCGACAGACGGTGGCCCGCTCCCGCTCTCCCCGCGGCAGCTAGCGGAGCAGCACCCCAACTGCCTGGAGCCGGGGGCCGCATCCACACAGCCATGGCCAGGGCGCTGGGAGGAAACTTCTAGACAGCTGGCAGATGCTCACAGGCCACACGTAGAGGATGGAAACTGCTCAGTGCACAACGAGGAAGCCCGCGCCCACACATTCGTGGGCGCCCCGCTGCTGAGTAAAGCGCCGGTGTGAGCCAGTTTCCTCCAAGAGCGGTCCCTCCCCTGGTCCTGCAGCGTCCCTCCCAAGGGGCTGTCCACCGTGTCCTCACCTGCTTCGTGCCCGACTGACCAAGGACCAGGTCCAGCGTCGCCGTGGGAGAGACTCGCCACTTGGGTTCTGATTTCTCAGGGGTTTGTTTCCAACACTGATCCTTCTGTTTTTATTTGTACCTACTGCTGCCTCCTCTGGAGGGAGCGTCCTCACAGCGAGGTGGCCCGCCTCCCTGCCACTCTGCTCCCCCAGGCGGGACTCCTGGCCTGCACCCACGTCCAGCTCCTTCTGGGGGGACCCTGCCTGCCCTTCGGTGGAGTGGTCTCAGCAGCTTCCTGAGAGCATGGGCAAGGGGTAAAGGTGTGACCCCCACCCCCCCACCAGCCAGGAGTGGCTCTGTTCCATCCTTACCTTCCACTGATACTTTGACAAATAGATAATTCTAGAATAAACACTTTTCCTACAGTTTTTGAAGGCCCTGGTCAGCCAGCTTCCCGGTGGGACCTGGGGCCCACGTCTGTCCCTGTCCTGTCCTGACACTCGGCCTCCTGGCTGTGTCCCCAGTTCCCATGCGCTCGGTCCCAAGCCTCAGCCAGAACAGCCGGGACCCGCACCCTCAGCTCCGAGGATGGCACTGCCGGGCCTCACATGCCCTGCTGCCACCTCGAGGTGCCCGGGCTACCAGCCGAGCTGCCCAGCCCAGCTGACACTCCACGTGAGCGGTATGGCGGGTCCTCAGACCCGGGAGATCTAGTGCCACAGCCCGGCCTGGGGCCTCCCGACCCACGGCCAGGCTGCCTGGTCCCCGCGGCTGCCACCTCCGGGCCGCTCCCACAGGAACCAGCCCCCCCCCCCACCCCACAGGAGCTGCAAGTGCTCTGGAGGCCACTGCTGAGGGCTCCACCCACATAATCCCCGTTCAGGAAACAGCACTCACAGCCTCAACCAGGCAGGCACCCGGAGCTGCACACAGTGGGGGAGCAAGAGACCCCTCCCCTCCTGCTCTTTGCCCAGCCATCGCCCACCTGCCCGCGACCTGGTGCAGCTGCATGGGTCGAGCTCTAACATTACAAAATCCTTCGGTGTTGGCTTCGGTGCCTTTTGGGAGGGGAAAGCATGACGCGCTGCACTCCCTGGTCCTTGCTTCTGCGGCACGGCCCAGAGGCTCCCCCCCACATCCTGGGCAGCTGCTCCCGAGACCTCCCGTGACCCAGAAAATGCTGCCCTTCCTCCCTGTGACATCTGCTTATCCGCTCCGCGCCATGCGGTGAGCTCCAGGAGGCCCTGGCTGCTCACTGCAGCCCACCTGGCCCGAGCGCTCCAGACGAAGGAGAGAAGACAGACAGACACAACAGCAAAAGGCAGACGCCCACGGCCCCTGAGCGCTGAGGAGCCCTGAGCAACTCCAGGTGTCCTGTCCTTCTTCCAAAAATCAGGATAATAGAAGCCTGGCCTCACCCAGCTGATGGGGGGCCCTGATCAGACAACAGGTACCACCACTGCTGATGGCCACCGAGGCGGGGGCCACCAAGTCCTCCCCAGGAGCGCCCACGGAGGGAGCAGAGGCAGCCCTGGCTGCCAGGGCCCAGGCGCAGGCAAGCAGAAGGGAGCCAGCTGGTCAGGGCATAGCAGCCCCCGCAGCCACGTCACCAGTAGGACCAGCACAGCAGGAACGGGAAGAGAACAACTCCGGGCAGGGGGAAGAAGTCGGCTGCTGGGACGGGGGCGAGGGGGGCAGTGGGCCCCGCCATCCAACCACTGTGGGCTGTCCTATGGCGGGGCCCTGCCACCCGGAGGGCCCTACCCAGAGTCCCCTCTCCCACAAGCATGCCACCCTCACATCGCCCTGGGGAGGCCCAGAGGCAGCGGGCAGCAAGCCCAGGGCCACACAGCGACCACCACACCCTCCCGTGGGCGCTTCCAGGCCAAAGCAGAAGACCAAAGAGTAAAGCGCTACCATCACCATTGCGACACATTCAGAAATGAGATTCCAACCGTTAATTATCGGACGGAACCTGGCATGTGTAAAACTCCATTATGACTTTCTTTTCAAACGTGGCAGTTACCACGATAAGGAAGTCTACGCCTGAAGCCCTGGTCCACTGAGGAGCCCAGAGGCCCCTGTGCCCCTCACTGCTCACCAAGCCCCTCATGACGACAGAGGACAGCTTCGCCCTCCAGGAGGACAAGGCCCCGCTGTCATGACAGAAAACTCAGTAAAAAGGATGAGCTGCTGGCAGCCAGCACCTGCCGGGGGCAGCCAACGGCCGGCAGACTCCTCAGCTCAAAGCAGGCCTCTTACCAGGATCACAGAGCTGAAAAGGCACGGGCTCCGACCACAGCAGCCCTCGGCGTTGTGGCTCTGGGCCAGCCGCACCGACCCACGGTCCTCACCAGAACTTGCCAACACCCACCTGGTCTGTGCAAAATGGCTGAGAAGCTCCCAGAGCGTCTGGCCCGAACAGAAGGTGTCTTGCAACCGAGAGCCATCATCCAGCTGCAGAGCGATGCGGACCTGAGGAAGGCAGACACAGGAAACCAAGTCAGGGAGAAAAGGAGCTGTCCTGCGCTGTGCAGGGCCCGAGTCTCAGGGCACAGGTGAGAGAGCGCTGGCCTTCGGGGCTCCCGGGACCTCCTGGGAAGCTGGCTCCAGAGGTGAGCGCTGCTTCCCAAACACTGCTGATGGCCACCGAGGTGGGGGCCACAAGCATCTGTCTGTCCCTGTGTTGTAAGCTGCTGTATCTGGGGTTCACCTGTCGTGTGGGCAGAGATTAGGAACGTGCTACGTCTCCTGAGCTTCCTTCACAGACGAGCACAGTTAACAACTTCTGCAGCTCCACAGTTAACAACTACGGCCCACAGTTAACAACTACGGCCCTAAGTAAGGACGTCTATGACCCAAAAGAACTTCCTTCCTGGTCCTTCCGCCAAGTGACAGACACACAAGGGCACGTGTGCACAGAGCTCGAGGCCAGCATGTGTCCGACACCCACGTGCACCTCACTGGGCGCCTGGTTGAGGCCGGGGGCTGGTTCTGCGGCCTGGCATGCTGCGCTCTGGCCAAGACACCGTGTCAAGTGCACATCTGCACTGAATCCCAGTAACAAGAGAGGGATGATGTGTGTGCAAGAGAATCTCCCCCTGCAGCCTCAAGGAACCCCCAAGGGAAGTCAGGGTTCCTTCTGAGTGAAAGTTTGAGAACCACAATCATAACAAAAAGAGGGGTGCTGGGCCAGTCCCCGCTGCCTGATTCCTGGTGAGCCCCAGAGAGGTGTCGTCCTCAGGACCGAGCTTATTTCTTTATCTCTCTACGGGGATGGAGACCCCCTTCCCTAAGGTATCTGCAGGACCCACAGAGACACACAGAAGTGGGCAACCAGCACTGCAGTCCTTCCCACCCACACAACCGTGGGGTCGTCCACTCCATCTCTAGAACCTACAAGTTACTGAGCTGGTGGACAGCTGCAGGCCTTGGTCAAAGACATGGGCTGTGGTCCAGGCAAGGCCTGTGAAGTCTAGGGTGAGGCCTGAGCCCCTGGGCCACATGTCCTCCTCCCAACACTAGGCTGCGCTCGACATCCCACAGGACTCTGCAGGTTCCCATTGCTCAGCGAGTCTACGACCAGAGTCATGAGGCTGAGCAAGTGCTGCTGACAGACGCAGCACAAGTAACCTTCCCCCAACGATAAATTCGGAGGGAAGGGATCCCTGGGTGGCGCAGCAGTTTGGCGCCTGCCTTTGGCCCAGGGCGTGATCCTGGAGACCCGGGATCGAATCCCACGTCGGGCTCCCCGTACATGGAGCCTGCTTCTCCCTCTGCCTGTGTCTCTGCCTTTCTCTCTCTCTCTCTCTCTGTGACTATCATTAAAAAAAAAAATTAAAAAAAAAAATTCGGAGGGTTCCTTTCCAATCCACAGCTGCCCCTGGAAAGCGGTGCAGGTGTGAGGACACGGGTCTCGCCTGACACATCCCTCCATTTACCCTCACGCTCCTCCGACCACTGCAACAGACCATCCCATCTGCTTAGCATGCTGAGGCCTCCTGTGGTCCAAACAGCTTGAGTCAAAGAGCCAGAAGAAGCAGTCCTGCTGGCCCCTCCCTGAGAGCCACCTACCATGTTCTCGGGCCCCTCGCGGCTCCGGGAGACAGGCACCATCTCCAGCTTGGCATTATTGGGCAGATTGGCAAACCTCCACTGGAGAGACAGGTCGAGCACATTCCTCTGAAACCTGCAAAGCAAGCCACAGCTCATGGGCTCCCCTGCAGATCCTGACACAGCCCAGCTAGGAGCAGGGTATTAGCCGAGTGATGTCTGTGTCCATGCAGCAACTCCCCCAGCCAATGCCCCCAAGGCTGCAGGAACAGAGGTGCAGCCTGCAAGCTTGCAGAGGCACAGCAGGTCCCTGTCTGCAGTGGATCTTCCAATGGAAAGAGAAAGTGGGCATGGACTCAGCGTTGACCAAATGAGCAAAGAGCAAGAGGGAGAAACCAGAAACAGGTCACCCTCTGAGGCAGGAAAGGAGCTGCCCGCCCAGGCGTAAAGCAGCAACAGGTCCGAGTACAGACTCAGAAAATAAAGACACATCCAAGGGGCGGCTGAGGGGAGTGTACCTAACTCTGCTCTAGAAAGTTCTAACCTGCTTCTGGGAGGTTGGGGGGAACAGAAAGAGCATGAGGCTCTGTAACAGCAAGCCGGGGACAGGCAGCATGGAGCACGGCCCTGAGTTCTCAGGGGCAGCAGGGCCCAAGAAAGCAGGCTCCCCCACCAGGGGCTCCTCTTGTCCCCGATGTGAAGACGGCTATACCACTAAGACACACTGCTAAGGTGAAGCGCTCCTCAGGTGGCACAGAAACCCACACCTACCGTGGCAGGGTTCTGACCCTTCTGCTGTTCTAGACCACCTAAGAATCTGCTGAAAGCCCTCCCCCTCTTTTTTTTTTAAAGATTTATTTATTTATTTTTATGACAGAGAGAGAGAGAGAGAGACAGAGACACAGGAGGAGGGAGAAGCAGGCTCCATGTCGGGAGCCCGAAGCGGGACTCGATCCTGGAACTCCAGGATAGCGCCCCAGGCCAAAGGCAGGCGCCAAACCCCTCAGCCACCCAGGGATTCCCCAAGCCCTCCCACTCTTTAGAGAGATACCCAGAGACCCATGCATGCAAGCCCAGGGCAGTGAGACTGCCAGGCCCCACGCACACACTGTGCAGGTTTTTCCCCGTTTCTGCATGACCACTTCCTCCTGCCCTCAGAGCCCCCACAGGAACTTATACAACCAAATGCACAAATACCATCTGCAGAAACCCCTAAAAAGACACATCCACAGCCTGACCCCCAGAACCTGGAAATGAACTTTGCAGATATAACTGAGTTAAGGATCCTGAGATTAGGGCATCCTGGATTTGGGTGGGCCCTAATTCCAATGACAAGTGTCTTACAGGAGACAGAAGAGGAAAAAACAACACAGAGGTAGGCGGCCTCGTGAGGATGAGATAGAGGCTCAGTGAAGCCACCAGAAGCTGGAAGTGATAAGGCCCTCTCCTAGAGTCTTGGAGGGAGTGTGGCCCTGCCACACCTCGACCTGGGGTTTCCGTGAGACAACACACTTGTTGGTTTAAGCCCCCAGGCCGGGGAGGGGTGGACGGACTTGGATCCTAGCAAACTCACTTCAGATCGTATTCGCTGGGGTTGAAGTCCTGCCGCCGGCATGTGTCCTCCAGAACCTAGGAGTCAGACGACAGGACGGTGAGCCACTGTGGCCTGGCCTGGTCGCTGGGTTGGCAGGCACAGAGTCCACCTCTTGGTGAACTAACTGGCTTTGCCAGACCAGGCCTAGTACAAGCCACACAATGGACTGTCCACCCGACAGATCCACACCCTCCGCTGCAACTCCCAGGCTCTCGGCCTGTCCTCGCTGGGGCCGCCGTGCCCACCGCCCCCCGCCCCGTGCCCCGTGCCTGCAGGACAGGACAGCCCACGGCCACAGACGCCCCAACACACCTTTGGGACCCAGTCCCCACGCACGGGGAGAGTTGTCTGCAGTGCTTCCCCGTCCTCTCCACCGGCCGCCACCGCCCCACCCTGGGGGCCGCTCCCGGGACGCAGCAGCCCCGGGACCGCGGGGCCCAGAAGTCTCTAACGCAACAGCTGCCCCGGAGAAAGTGCAGCGAGTGACTCAGCAAATAGTCTCCAGGCGCCAAGGCCGTACGCGCAGTGGACCCCGGGCGGGCACACAGCTCGGGGCTCGGCAGTGGACTCGGCGGGGTGCACGGAGGCGCGGACCCCGACCCCCGCCGGCGCGACCCCAGCCCCGCAGGGTCCCGCGGAGCCCGGGGGCCGGGAGCCCGGCACGGAAAGGGGCGGGCCCGCCGCGCCACGAGGCCGTTCATTGGCCGCCGCAGGCCCCGCCCCCGCAGGCCCCGCCCCCGCGGCCCTCGGGAGCCAACCGCAGGCGCGCGCCCCTCGCCGCCGCCGCCGCCGCCGCCCCCGTACCTGCAGCAGCACGGTGCTCGGCGTCACCTTCACCGTGTGGCGCCGCCCGTTCGGGGCCAGCACCGACACCGCGGAGCCCCCGCCGCCACCCGGGGCCGCCATCTTCCGCTCACGTGACCCGCCGCCGCCGGCTCGGCGTCAAACCACTTTCTCGCTAACAGCCGGGACGCAGAGCCACGCGGGGGCGGGGCGGGTTCTGAGGGGCGGGGCGCGCGCGCGCTTCCGTTCCCGCCCCCAGCCTGGCCCCGCCCCCAGCCTGGCCCCGCCCCCAGCCTGGCCCCGCCCCGCCCCGACGCGTTCGCGGAGCACCTGAGCACTCGCCGCGCGCGGGGTCGCCCGCGGACCCCCCACCCGGCGCCGCGCGCTACCAGCCCCGCCGGCCTGGGCCCCGCTTGCCCTTCGCCCCCGGCTCCAGCGCCCGCCCACTGTCCCCGGCCCCTGGGGCCGCCTGTGGACCGGAGAGCGTGCAATCAGTGAAAGTCAGACCAGCCCTCTGCCCGCCGGCTGCCGGGCTCACTGCGCCAGAACTTGTCCCCAAACCCAGGCTGCCCTGTGGGAGTCTGGGATCCTGCTGCCGTTTTGTGTGGGTGCTGCCCCACGTCCACCTAGATGTTGCACCCACGTACTGACCAACGCAGACCCTGCAAGCCTGTGACAGGAAACCAGGAAAGGTCGAGGGTGGCTGCAGCTCCAGGGACACCTGTGCTAGTCCAGCCTGATGGCGCAGGTGCAGCCCAACACTCAGGGGGACCTGGGTGTCTCCTTGAGCCCTCTCCCCAGGGTGAGCCCCTCCCTCGAGGCCGCGGAGCATCACAGGACATTGGAGATGTCGCATCTCCAGGAGATGACCTAGGAGGTCATCTGGTCAAGCCCCATTACCAGCCACTGCCAGGTCTTCAGTGGCTCAGAGACAACGCCTGCTGCCCTGTCCCTTCCTCACTATCGCCTTGCCCTGCCCACTCCTGTCCTCAGCTGTCTGTGTGTAGCTGGGCACACTGGGGTTTGGAGCAGACACTCGGGCATTTGTGGTCACTGCCCTGTCAAGCTCTCCCGCCCCAGCCTTCAGCCCATCAGGGCCCCCACAGGCAGTTCTGTGGCAGCAGGGCCACAGGTCGTCCTCAGCCCAGCCTCTTCCACATGGCAGCCTGCCGGGGCTCCCTCGATCCACAGGGACAGGCCGTTGGCACTTGTTCACTTGGCTGCTCTTACCACCTGTGGGGCCCTTAGCTGGGACGGCTCGCAGAGCAGAGCCGGGCATGGGGCAAGTGTTTGGCAAACATCTGCTTGACCATTGATGGTACAGCAAACCCAGCCCCTGAAATGTGCCTTCGCCTCCTGCTGCCGACTCTCACCTGGCTCTGGCGGTGGGAGGTGGGACAGCCGGGGGACCCGCCCCCCTCAGTGGCCTGGCTGGTGAAGACCAGGGCACAGTGAGGCACCTGTGGACAAGCCCTGGAAACGACCTCCGGATGCCTGCTTGGAGCCAGCGTGCTGCACCCACCGCCTGACAAGCCTCTCAAGGAAAGAAACACCCAGCAGTGCCCCCACACCCCGGGACAGGGGTGTACTTCAAGCCAGAGCCAAAATTTCAGGTCCTGGACATGCCAGATCCCCGCCACAGTGGGAAGGCCCCTCACCTGCCTTTGGGGACTTTGCATGCTCGGGGTTGGCCACCCACACTGGGACCGTGCGTTTGCTCTACTGAGAGGCCTGTCCCCGCACCTGCCTTCCTCAGCTCCTCTCTGCACCTCAGCAGGTTCACTGCCGCTCCAACACCTCCTGCAGGCATTTCAGGCACAGCCTCCAGCTACCCAGATTCCAGGATGTCACACATCACATCAGAGGCCACCGGAGACCACGGGGCCAAATGTCATCTTTGGGAGGTTTGCAAGGCCTTAAAGGAAAGTTTTATTTTTTTTTAAGATTTTATTTATTTATTCCTAAGAGACACACAGAGAGAGGCAGAAACACAGGCAGAGGGAGAAGCAGGCTTCCTGCGGGGAGCCGATGTGGGACTCGATCCCGGGACCCAGGATCATGACCTGAGCCCAAGGCAGATGCTTAACCGTTGAGCCCCCCACGTGTCCCGAAGGGGGTCTTTGCTTAGGTGTTTGTTCAGTGTCTTTTTGCAGCTCCTGTTTTTCATTTCTGATTTGGTATCTCAAAAAAGGACAGGTCTGTACATTAACGTACACAGCAGCTTTATTTGCAATACCAAAAAACTGGGATGAGCCCAGATGTCCTTCGACAGGGGAGTGGTGGAACACACGGGCACAACGATCTGAAAGAACAAAATACGGGAAAAAAAAAAAACAAAACACCAAAATATGGAGCAACCTGGGGGCTCCCTGGGGGAGTGCGCGGGGGCATATAAAGGCACTCCCCGACGGCTGCAGGCATCTTGTACAGCTCCAGCGACAGAGCTTTATGGAAACAGTATTTTTAGAAATGGTGGGCAAGGGACGCCTGGGTGGCTCAGTGGTTGAGCATCTGCCTTCAGGTTAGGTCATTATCCCGGGGTCCTGGGATCGAGCCCTGTGTTGGGCTCCTTGGTAGGTAGAGGGTCTGCTTCTCTCTCTGCCTCTACCCCACCCTCCCTCATGCTCTCTCTAGCTCTCTCGCTTGCGCTCTCTCTCTCTCTAATAAATAAAATCTTAAAAAATAAAAAATGACATCTATAGGGGCACCCAGCTGGTTCAGTTAGAGGAGTGTGTGACTCTTGATCTCAAGGGTCATGAGTTTAAGCCCCAGGTTCGGCTTAGAGATTACTTACTTAGGGATGCCTGGGTGGCTCAGTGGTTGAGCATCTGCCTTCAGCTCAGGTGATCCCAGTCCTGGGATCGAGTCCCATGTCGGGCTCCCCGCATGGAGCCTGCTTCTCCCTCTGCCTGTGTCTCTGCCTCTCTCTGTGTGTCTCTCATGAATAAATAAAATCTTTAAAAAAAATGACATCTAGAGAAAAGCTAATACTTAATACATAGGAAGTTACTACTTTCCAACACTTCTGTATACTTTTCTCTAGATGACCACTGTTAACATCTCGTCATATGTCTTTTTTCTGTGCATTTATATTTGCGTATGTATTTATATTTGAAAGTCAGTTGATGATATCCTGGCACTTTCTCTCCAAATAATTCATCAGCTCCTCCTAAGAACCAGAACCTTCTGTTACTTCTCTGCATGCACCCAACGGGCATGCAGTCATGGATACAATGACATTATTTAACACAGGCTTCACTGTAGCACTGCCCTTGTCCCAAAATGGTCCTTTACAGCTGGTTGTCACATTGCCTTTGGTCGTCACATCTGCTTGTGCTCCTTTAATCCACAACAGACGCTCCGTCTTTTGTTTTGCTTGTTTTAATTTTTCATGACACTCGCATTTTGTGACAAACCCAGACCCATTTTCTCTAGACTGTTCCATAGTCTGGATCTGCCTTTTGGGGCTACACATTCAGAGCAGCGAGGCAGGGCAGGCGACAGCCCATTGGGAGATCTAGGACATCGACTTGTCTTGTTAATGGGCAGTGCATTCTGGACCCTCGGTCCAAGTGAGTCTGCCAGATTCCTCCATGGCTAGGTCCTTTGTGGAGTGAACAAGCCATGTGGGGGCAATTTTTTGACACTGTAAATATGTTTTTCCAAAAGCCATTTACCCAGGGTGTTAGCCTCCCATGAATGGCTGTTGTCTGAATCCTTCATTACGTTTATGATTGCAAAGTCATGACTTTCTAACTTTACCAATTCCTTTACATGTAACAGGCATTTTGTGGTCAAGAAACACTTCCTCTCCATTAAAAAAAAAAAAAAAAAAAAACCAACTTAAAAAAATTTTTAAAGATTTTGTTTATTTATTCATGAGAGACACACACACAGAGAGAGAGAGAGAGAGAGGCAGAGACACAGGCATAAGGAGAAGCAGGCTCCATGCGGGGAGCCCGACGTGGGACACGATTGCAGGTCTCTAGGATCAGGCCCAGGGCTGAAGGCAGCGCTAAACCACTGTGCCACCTGGGCTGCCCAAAACTTTTTTTTTTTAAGATTTTATTTATTGGGATGCCTGGGTGGCTCAGCAGTTGGGCATCTGCCTTTGGCTTGGGCATGATCCCAGGGTCCCAGGAAAAGAAAGATTTTATTTATTTTAAAGATTTTATTTATTTATTCATGAGAGACACACATAGAGAGGCAGAGACACAGGCAGAGGGAGAAGCAGGCTCCCTGCAGGAAGCCCAATGTGGGACTTGATCCCAAGACCCTGACATCACAACCTGAGCCAAAGGCAGATGCCCAACCGCTGAGCCACCCAGCTGCCCCCCAAAAAAATTCTTAAATGTTAATATGAAAAAAAATGTTAATATGAATTCATAGTTTTTTTTCCTTCAATTATTCTTTTTGATGCTCAAACTGATCAAAATTTGGCCAATGAGACCCCCTTCAAGCTGGCTCGTATGGGAGAGGCTGATTTTTATTTTCATATTACTTTAAACTTAGAAGAATGTCACAAGAACAGTACAAGAAACTCCTGTGTCCTCTTAGACTCAGCAGTTGTAACATGTCACCCAGTTGTTTTATCATTGGGAAATCTACCATTGATACCAACCTCTAGTCCACAGGCACCTTTCTCAGTGACCTCTTCCCTGCATCCCTTTGACCTATTTCCATTATTCTCTGAGTACTTCTTTGCTTCTGTCACTTCAGATGTCCTAGGCTTATCCAGAATGTTCCATCCCAGCCCTGAATCCACCATTTCTCAAGGAAGCCCTAGTCTCCAAAAGAGGAGAACGGGTTTTAGAAACCAAGGCCTGGAGCTAAGTGTGCTCAGTGCTATGGAGTGAGTGCCCCTGTCTTCCGCGGCCTTGCCAGGGACAGAGCCAGCATCCTGAACACATTGAATGTCTGTCTCCCCAAACCAGGCCCCGGCCAGATTTTCCTCTTCCCTCATCCCATATTTGTATTTGGTTGAATCATACGAAATTGCCAACGTTCAACCATTTTTGTTCTAAAAAGGAAAGAAAGCAAATCTACATGGTCCAGGCAAATATCCCTTTCTCCACAGTGAGGTTTGTTTTCAGTAACATCAGTATATTTACTAACATTCTCTGTCCCCACATTCCCTCCAAATAGCTACAGAATTACTACACCAATCTATTGACTACTGACCTACTCATGAAATTTGGAGATCTCTTTGTAGTAATTTTTGTCCTTAGAATGTATACCACTAAAGAAATACAGATTATTGTGTGGGCGCCTGGGTGGCTCCGTTGGTTAAGTGTCTGATTCTTGGTTTCAGCTCAGGTCACAATCTCACAGGTCATGGGATCAAGCCCTGCTTGAGCTCCACACTCTGTGGGGAGTCCGCATGAGGATTTTCTCCCTCTGCCCCTCCCCCCACGTGCAGTGTCTCTGTCTTTCTCTCTCTCTCTCTCTCCCTCTCCCCCCCTCCCAAATGAATAAATCTTAAAAAAAAATACAGGGTACTGTGTTCAAATTTTGTTTGAATCAATTCTCTTTTTCTGTGTAGTTGTATTTGTCTGCTACATAGATTCACTTATTTCTGAATCCTGGAGTCGTTTTTCATCTTTTTTGATTGAATGTTATATTTGGTTAGCAAAATATTCATGTGATTCAAATGTTATAGGTGTAAAACAAGACAGCCAGAAAGGGTCACTCCCTCTTGGTCCATTCCTACTCACCCCAGAGAAAACCATTTTCTTTTAGTTCTGGGGTAGTCTTCCTGCGTGTCTGTTTGCAAAGACAAGCGTGTGCGTCAGAATCCTAAGGAGACACAGGTGTGAATTCTGTCTCTCCCTCCTTCTTGCACAACGGATGGCACAAATTGTGCCCTCGTCTGTTCATTTCCCCGTGGCCCACCTGACCCGCTCTGGGACCGCCTCTCCCTCCGCGTGCGCTGCATCCAGAGCACCAACTGTCCCGATTGGACGTTTAGGGGATGTCTCAGCATCTGGGCAGCCGAGGGAGCGGCCGGGGCTTGTCGTCCTGGCTGCCTGGGTCTCGGTTCACCGCTTGTGGAAGGAGACCAACAGCGGCAGTCAGCACTCGGGAGACGGAGGCTCGGCGCTGCTGAGCTACAGACAGCATCACAGGCAGTGGGGGCCCCACAGTGCGCCCCCACAGGACCCCAGTCTGGCCAGAAGACCAGGTGGGCGGGTCCCTGCCCAAGCTGCACAAGTCTCTTCAGGATGGCCCGGCCCAAACCGAATGCTGAGGAAGGAGGTCCGCGGGGGGTCCTCTTCCTGGGCCTGCGAGTGGGGCGAAGGCTGTATTTTTCAAAGCAATGATGCTCCAAACTGTGGTCCCATTAGGACCTCGGGCTATATATATTCTGGGTAAGAAGCTCCTGGCTGGCCTGGGAACCGAAGCCCCTATTACCTCAAGGAGCAAGTGGAGGGGGAGGCACAGCCCTGCCCCATACCACACTTACCATTCGGCAAACTGCATTTAACACATACGTATGTATTTATTTTTTATTTATTTTTTTTTATAAATTTTTATTTATTATTTATGATAGTCACAGAGAGAGAGAGAGGCAGAGACATAGGCAGAGGGAGAAGCAGGCTCCATGCACTGGGAGCCCAACGCGGGATTCGATCCCGGGTCTCCAGGATCACGCCCTGGGCCAAAGGCAGGCGCCAAACCGCTGTGCCACCCAGGGATCCCCATACGTATGTATTTAAGTGCATTTATATATACACTTACGTGACTGCGGTAACATCGCACTTTTTAAAAATATTTTATTTATCTATTTACGAGAGACAGAGACAGAGACACAGGCAGAGAGAGAAGCAGGCTCCATGCAGGGAGCCCGACGTGGGACTCCATCCCAGGTCTCCAGGATCAGGCCCTGGGCCGAAGGCAGCACTAAACCACTGAGCCAAAGGGGCTGCCCAACATTGCAGTGTAACTTAACCAACCTAATCTACTTTCCAACACAGACCTTTCTAGAAAATACCTGTATTCCCACTAAGGCAGGGATTTCCCATTGCCAAAGAATGAAACACAGGCAACCCCCTCCGCACCGCCGCTCTGGTCCACTTTCTTGTTTTCTCACCTCTGGCGTCCCCCCCCCCGCCCCCCGGGGACAGCTTGGGGCCAGGGCTTCACAGAGCGGATGGGATGTGGCGGGAGGGAGGCAGAGGCCCAGGCAGGGCAGAGGCCCAGGCAGGTAGGAACCTCAGCTCACCCGGGCACCGGCTACTCTGATCTAGTGTGGATGTCACGAAACAAGTGGAGTTTCCAAGCTGCCGCCCTCCTGGCCGCCAGAATAACCCACAACCCGGTGCCACCCCAGCCGTGGAGGGGGGCCTCGGCGGGGCTGACGGTGCCTCGGGCCCCCCACCGGGCCCGCGACCCTCCAGCGGCGCCGCGCAGCAGCAGCCAAGGCAGTGGGCTCCGGGACGACAGGGACTGCTGCCTTCACTCCTTCGGCCTGTCCTCCGTGCTCTGTCCCAGGCGGTAGCTGGACAGCTGTTCGCAGGATCTGCTTTGCATTAAAGAGTGGTGTGGTCCTTTAAGAGAAGCATCTGCCGCCCCCGCGCACCACGGCCCCTTTGATGTCGCGCTGAGAGGTTCCCAGCCGGGAGATCTGAGGGCTGCTTTCTGCCTCCCCAGGGGCCACGTGCAGATCACAGGGTGGGAGGGCGGCGGGGCCGAAGGTCACATGGCCGGTCTCCCTGGCCTGCAGCCACGACTGCCGCCGCGAGGGGACCGCAGGCCGCGCGGACGGGGACCAGCTGGCCCCAAGCTCATTAGGGTGTGGAGGAGCCAGCAGCTGGGAGGGCCAAGGAGGAGCCGTCTGGGGCTCTCCGCACCCGGCCTGGGACAGCCTGACCTCCCCGACGCCCTCCCTCACCCGGGCGGTGAGGCTCCGCATGGTGGGGACACTCCCGTGACGCCCCAAGGAGCCCTGTCTCCACGGATTTTCAGGAAGCGCCTCCCACCCCATGCCCTTCCTCCTTCCAGCTTTGGAATGTGGACCCTGACCCTCCAGAGTCAGCCCAGGCAAGGCCAGCCGCTGCCAGCACGCAGGAGGGTCCTTCAGCCAGGACGATCCAGGGACCGGCTGAGGCCCCGCGGGGAGGGCACGAGGGGGCAGGGGTGCCGAAAGGCCAGCAGGTCCTGACAGGCGACCGGTGGGATCCAAGGGTTGAGCTTGGGACCAGAGACCCTGCACTGATCCTCTGCTCACTGGCATGGGGGGTAGGGAGGGAAGATCACAGCAGGATGATGGGGTGCAGCCTCCTCCTGTGGCCCTGGGGGCTCTCCCTGCTAAATGAGAGGGTACAGGGTATGTATGGTCCCCCTGTGCCAGGTGACCCCAGGGCTGCTCAGGCTGGGCTGTGAATGGCCACCTGATTCCCAGAAGAGGACACGTCCCCGCTTCAGACCCAGAAGTATCCATAAGGGCCTCCCGCCCCGACTGCACCAAGCAAGTGGTATTGCTGATCAAAGTCCCAGGAAACAAGGCCAAAGGGCATTGCCGATTGGATGGGGTGGGGGGCTTTGGGGAAACAAAAGGGGGTTCAAATTCTGTGATCGCAGGCTCTGGCTTGGGGTCCCTCCCCAACTCATAGCTAGAGATGGGCTCTTGACCGGCTGGGAGCAGAACCTCCTCTCAGAGCTGGGGGGAGCGGGATCGTCTGCCCTGCTCCCCTGCCTCTTGGGCCTCAGCGGCCAGCAGCGGGGTGCGGTGCGGAGCTGCCCAGGTGGCTGCACGTGGTGAGGTGGCCGGGCGGCAGGCAGCAGCTGGGGCCCAGACGGTGGCCACAGCTGGAACTCAGAAAAGCCCTCCCGTAGAGCCAAACCCGCGTCCAGGCCCTCACGGGGCCCCAGGGGGAGCCAGCGTGTGGCGCAGGCCATCCCACATCTGGGCCATAGCACTGAGCCCACCGCTTCTAGATGGCCTGAGTCCCCACAGGCCCGGCCCTCTGGTCCCATTACTGGTGTGAGGGGCCCTACACGGGACTCCAGGTGGGACCCCCGCACCGCTGACGACCCTGCACCGTGCCCATGCCCTCCCCCTGTCCCCGATGCCTCCTCTGGCCAGTCTAGGCCCTGCGCCTGCCCCACCTGGGGCCCTTGCTTTTTTTCTGAAATATTCCATCTCTGTTATCCCCAGGAAATGGGCACGTGTTCACAAGTGGGTCACATGTCAACTGAGCTCTTTGGCTCCCTCCCCCATATCTTTCTCCCCAAGGGCCAGCCCTTGCACCCCCAAACCGTATCTGGGGATATTCCTCCTAAAGAAATGGAGCTCCCCCCGCTCCCCAGCCAGGTTCCCATTTCCCCAGCTTCCTTGCAGCTGGGCAGACGCCAGATCTAAGCTTAGCCAGAAGCACCTGCTGCCCACCCGAAAGGGAGCCAGGAAGCCGAGGGGCGGGAATAATGCAAAGTCTACTGCATGTGGCAGTGGGCAGAGGGCAGAGAAGGGCGAGCCCCGCGCCCAGCACGTGTGGTGTCCCTGGTCAGGGGGCCACCGCCGCAAGGCGATTTGGGACATTGTTCCTGCTTCTTGTCCCCATACCTCCTCTAGACAATCCACGAGCCCTTCGTACCCAGGCCCTCGATCTCCCCTGGTCCTGGAGAGATGGCCAGCAGCCACACCAAATAACAGCCATCGTGTAGCATGTGCTCACTGGCCTCTGCAGGTCCTGCCTCATTTCACGTTCCCATAACCCTGGGAGGCAGGTCCTGTTGTCGTCCCCACTCTTTAGATTATGAACCTAAAGATCAGAGACCCCACCACAGGCTGGGGAATCAGGCCCCCTGTCCTGCCGCCATATCCCCCACCGTGTGGGTCCCCTAGACTTCCGTCTAACGAGCAAATGGGGGTGTGCACATCCCACGGCCCAGAATTCCCAGAGCTTGGGTGGCACCCCCCTGTTCCAATTCAGGTACTCAGTTTACCTGGCGCACAGCTTCAGTCACCCGGTGTCCTACGTCCAGCCTGGTGACCAACGTGGGTCAGACGCAGTGGCGCTTTAGGGTTTGTTTTTGTTTTTGATTTCGTTTTCAGGTAAAATTTACAGAACATAAAATTTAGAGCATAGAATTCCATGGCACTTAGTACGTTCACCAGGTTGCACAATTACCACTACAGTCATTTTGGAACATTCTCATCACCCCAAAAAGAAACCTTGTACCCATTCCCTATTCCTCCCACTGTCTGGCAACCAGCAGTCGGCTGTTTCTGTGGATTACCCATGGTGGACACCCCGCAGAAGTGGAATCGTACACTACGGGGCGCTTTGTCTCCGGCTTCTTTCACTCGGCGTGATGTTCCTAAGCTCACCCGTCTTGGGGCGTGTGTCAGTACTTCGTTCCCTCCTACGTCTGAATACTATTTTATTACGCGCAGCATAGACCACAATTTGTTTATCCGTTCATTTGCTGATGGACATTTGGGTTTTCCACCTGCTGACGACCATACACGACATTGCCATGAACAGTCACATACAAGCGTTCGTGGGGACCCCTGCTTTCAATGTTTTTAAGACCACACCCCGGAGTGGAATCACTGGATCATATGTTCTTCTGTACAAACTACCGAGGGGCCAGCAGACTGGCTCCCCGCTCCCCCCCGCCCCCCGCAGCTGCCCCATTTTACATTCCCGCCAGCAGCACCCAGGTTCCAGGTTCTCCACACCCTCACCGACACCTGTCCTTTCCATTTTCGACCACAGTCATCTTACTGGCTGTGCGGTGGGACCTGACCCATTGCTGCTCAACTGTGGATCTCCCTTCCTCCCACCCGTCATGGCCACGGTGGCCGTCGCTGGGCTGCGTGCGGACAGCCTGGAAGCAGAGGCCCAGGGCCGGGTGGCTGGACAGAGTGGCTGTCCTGGGAGGACCCAGCAGATTCCAGGGGTTGAAAACTCTGAGTGGAGGAGTATGAGGCGTGGAAGGTAAAGCTGGCCTGGGGCGCGGGGGGGTGCAAGGACACACCTCCATCTGATGAGTGTGAGCAGCCCACCGCCACACCAGGGTCGGGGCTGCTGCTCTAAAGGAGCAGGACTGGGGAAGGCGGAGACACAGATGGACCGGGAAGCTCTGGGGAAAGCATTTCGATTTTGCTAGTTATGTTGAACAAACCAAAACAGGAACTCATTTCGGTCCAGTACGCAGGCTAAGACACACTAGGGCACACATCAGCGACTATAATATGCGTGCTCTTCCCGTGTCCTGGAATTTCGTTGCCAATCGTGACCGCCATCCCTGCCGCGAACCATGCTGAGCACTTTCACGCATGGGCTCCCGTAATCCCACAAAAGAACCACTGATAGAGGCACGGTCATTACCCCGCTTTAAAGAAGAGGAAACGGAGGCACAGACAGAGGTCACAGGCCTTGCCCTGAATCGCCCAGCCAGGAAATGACTCAGAGCCAGGTGAGTGTGAAGCAAGCACAACCCAACGTGGTCGCGCCATCCGGCTGGAGGTAGCACTTCCCGCCTGGGACTTGGAATAGTAGGCTCCTAGAAGGAGAGGGCTCCTTGGGCAGGTTCTCCCTGAAGCCAGGGTCAGCGGGGGCTGGGTGGGGAGGTTAGATACCTCTGGACAGGACCTAAGTTTGAAGCTACTGCCTCTGGCTGGCCAGTCCTAAGCACGGCCTCTAAACAGACCAACGACAGGGGGACGGCCAGTGTGGACTTTGGGATGAGGAGAGCTCATCGTCAGCTCTTCTGTTAGCTTCTCTGAGTCTCAATTCCCTTCATCTGGAACATGGGCACACGGCTGCCCTGACGGTGCCTGTGGGGAGGACCTGCGCTTGTGACACAGCCTGCCCCCTCCTTAGCTGAATGACCCCAGCCCAGGTCAACCTCCCGCGCACCTCAGACTCATCCTAGGCTTCAAGGGCTCTGCCACAGCATCTCTCACCCCTCAAGTGCCCCAACACCGGCTTGTAAGGACCCTCTGGGGTCTGGAGCGCAGCCAGAGTGGCTGCTGTGTGCGCAGCTCCACGCCCAGCCTCAGGCCTCCCGAGAAGGACAGAGGGCGCTGGGGCCAGCAGCAATCCGGGAGGCTGGGTGCGGAGCTGGGCCAGAGCCCCCAGCAGCCGCTGAGACCCTGCCCCACCAGGGGACACCGCCTCCCCACTGCCCTGATTTAGGAAAGGGGCTCAGTACCCCCCCCCCCCCCAGTTCTGGATCCCTGTCTTTAGCGCGGGTGTGATGCCGCCGCTGGACCGCCGCGGGGAGGGGTAAGGAGAGTCCTGCGAAAGCTGTCCGTGACACTTTGTGGGTGTGGATGGAGGGCGAATAAATGCTCTTTTTCTCTCCCCACCCACCCCGCCTAGCAGCCTCCTAAGCAAACACCTGCCCCCCTCCCCGTTTTGATGTCTGAGCATCTCATTCTGTCCTCAGTGAGGAGATGAGCGATGGGACGGAGGAACTAGGTCGGGAGGAGGTCAACGAGGGAGACCAAGCCCGCTGCTGCTCCCGGATCCGGGCCCCCGCCCTCCCTGCGACGGCGGGGCAGGGAGAGATTCTGGGGGTCCTTGGGGTGCCGCGCTGACGGGGTCAGGCCGGGGCGCTGCAAGCCCCACCCCAGGCCCGGTAAGCGGCGGCCCCCACGGGTTCCAGGGCCGCGCAGAGTCTGTGCATCCGGCGCGGGGACCGGCGACTCCCCCGTGGCGCCGCGCAGGTCAGCGAGGGCGCCAGGGACCGCGCCACACCTGTCCGCTCCTCCCGGAGGCCCCTCGGCGCGGGGCCCCGTGTCCGCCGTCGCTTTGATCCCGGGGGCCCCGCTGGATAAAAGTCTCGGCGGCTCCGCGCCAGCGCCAGAGGGGGAGCGCAGCCGAGCCGGCGTCCCAGCGGGCGAGCCGAGGAGCCGGGCCGCGGGGCAGCGGCGGTGAGCGCGGGGGCGCGGGCGGGGCGGGGCGGGGGAGGGGAGGGGAGGGGAGGGGAGGGGAGGGGAGGGGAGGGGCGGCGGCGCAGGTGAGCGCGGGGGGCGCGGGGGGCGCGGGGGGGGGAGCGGCGGCGGCGCAGGTGAGCGCGCCCCCCGCGCCCCCGCCCGTCGGCCCGGCCCCTGCGCTGCGGCGGAGTCGGGGCGCCGAGGAAGCCCCGCTGGCCGCGCCCCTGCAGCCTCCCGCGGGCGGGGGCGGCGGCGCCGGGCGGGCCGCGGGGCACGGGGCTGCCGGGACGGCGGGGCCGCGCTGCCCCCCACGGAGCCGGCCGGGAGCGCCTCCGGCGGCCGCGGCGGGATAGGCCAGGCCCCTCCGTCAGGCTTGCGGTTTGGGAAGAAAAGGCGATGCCTCCGCCAAGAAAGGAGCGAGCGCGCCCCCCTCCCCCTCGGCCGGGCGGGCGGCGGCGGCGGCACATCTAAGGCGCGGGCACCCGGGCCGCCGCGGCCCCCGCAAACTACGCCCAGGCTCGGCCCCCGCCGCTCATTGGCGCGGGCCGGAGCCAGCGCACCCGGACCCTGCGCTGCCCTCGCCCGCCGCGCCGAGCCCCGCCGCCCTCGACGCCGAGCCGGCAGCAGCGCCCCGCGCCCGCGCCCGCGCCCGCGCCCGCCCCGCCCGCGCCCCGCCCGCCCCCGGCCCGGCCCGGCCCCGCCGCCTCAAGGCCGCCCGCTCTCCGCAGGTGGCCGCGGGCCCGAGCGGCGCGGCCATGGGCCGAGGGGTGCGCGTGCTGCTGCTGCTGGGCCTGCTGCACTGGGCCGGGGGCGGCGAGGCCAGGAAGACCTGGCGGCGCCGCGGCCCGCAGCCGCCCCCGCCCCCGCCCCCGCCCCCGCCCCGCGCCGAGGCCGCCCCCGCGGCGGCGCAGCCGGTGGAGAGCTTCCCGCTGGACTTCACGGCCGTGGAGGGCAACATGGACAGCTTCATGGCGCAGGTCAAGAGCCTGGCGCAGTCCCTGTACCCCTGCTCGGCTCAGCAGCTCAACGAGGACCTGCGCCTGCACCTCCTGCTCAACACGTCGGTGACCTGCAACGACGGCAGCCCCGCCGGGTGAGGCCTGCCCCCGCGCCCCCGCGCCCCCGCGCGCCCCGCGCCCCTGCCTGCCGCCCCACCTGGCTGCTGGGCGCCCGCTGCCCCCTCCCTCGGCGCCCCGGCGGAGGGCCCGGCCCTGGGACCCGCGGGGGTGGGGCAGCTCGCAGCGCGGGCGGGCGGATGGGCAGGCGGGGGCACTGACCCCTGGGTCACCGTGCCCGGCCCCTCTGCTAGCGTCCTTCGGGCTCTGGGCGGGCAGATGCAGTCCCCGAGCGGCCCGCTCCGGCAGGAGGAGGCGGCCCAGCGGGCGGGGAGAGTCCTGCTGTCCCCCCCAGTCCCCTCCGCGCTGCCACCGGGACTGCCTGGGATCCCAGCCAGCCGGAGGGACGGGAAAGGGGCGCAGGTGGGACCGGAGGACGGGGGAGCGGCGTCCACCCCTCTCCAGCCCTGAAGTGTGCAGAGGAAGGATGCTCGCCTGACAGTCAGGGAGGGCCCCGACGGCCGGAGGACCAGAGGTTGGGTCGAGCCTCGGTGACACCCGTGACCTCGCACGCCCCACTGGCGGGTCAGGCCCTCACCCCACACACACGTCTAGTGGGGGCCCTTTTCGGGCTCCGAGCACCTTGGCGCGTTCCGGGAGATCCTGAGCCCAGCGAAGACTGCCCGGCTCCTGGCACCGGCGCCAGGGTTACAGCGGTCCCGCGCGGGGCGGGCCGTGGGGATTTTCCACGGACCACACAGCCCCTCGCGGCCCTTCCCGCCCCGCCAGCGCCACCTCTCGGGACGGTCGCTGCCGGCGGCGCCGCGCACGGTCCACGGGGCCTGGTCACTGGCGCCCTCGTGCGGCCCGCGCTGCCCGGGCAACAGGTGGAACGACCCTTTCCTTCCCCAGAGCTGGGTCCTGCTGACCTCACATTCCTCCCGTCCCCGCCCCCCCTTTGCAGCTACTACCTGAAGGAATCCAAGGGCAGTCGGCGGTGGCTTCTTTTTCTGGAAGGTGCGTCCGGGAGCCCAGGCGGCGTGGTGGGCAGAGGCCCCTGCGCACAGACACTGACAGGGTGGCTGTGCCCGCAGGTGGCTGGTACTGCTTCAACCGGGAGAACTGTGACTCCCGTTATGACACCATGAGGCGCCTCATGAGCTCCAGGGACTGGCCGCGCACCCGCACAGGTCAGCAGGTCACCGACTGCCCCCCCCACCTCCTGGGGGGTGGGCGGGGCAGGGTGGGGCTCACAGTTCCAAGTTCCCAAAGAACTCCTGCCCTTTGCTTTCTAGAGCCCTGGGGAGCCCCCCACCCAGTTCTCTCCCCCTCCTAAGGTCAGCGGACACCCACTTATCATTCTTCATTCTTATTCCGCAGGTAACCTCAGAGGCTTACCATGGCTGCTCTGCGCACCAGTCCTCCTTGGGCCAAGGCAGCCAGTGCAGGGTGGAAGAGGGCAAGGGTCACGTCCGAGTGATTGGCCTGGCCTGCCTGCCTTGTTGTGGCCAAATAAGATGGCCCACATCCCACACTGTCCTGGAGCCCCGGTCGCTGCACAGCCCTTCCCCCCAGAAAAACCCCTGCCTCTGTCCTTCCCCAGGCACCGGGATCCTGTCCTCCCAGCCAGAGGAAAACCCCCACTGGTGGAATGCCAACATGGTGTAAGAGGGAGCAGCGGGGTGCCTCCTGAGGGGGTCCTTCCCTGGGGAGTCTGTGGGGGGTGGTCCTCCTTGGGGAGGGTTCCTGTTCCTGAGGGTCTTGGCAAGCTCACTCTGTTCTCCTGTTGCAGCTTCATCCCCTACTGCTCCAGCGATGTCTGGAGTGGGGCTTCGTCCAAGTCTGAGAAGAGTGAGTCCCCTCCGTTTCCTGCCCCCAAAGCCCAAGCGGGGAGGACAGGGCTTCTGTCTCATAACTCCCTCTAATCCCCTGACGCCACGTCCCAGGGTGCCTGCCCCGAGCACCTGCTGTCAGTTGTCCATGGCTGGCTTGGCCGCTGCAGGGATCCCGCTCCTGCGTGTTCCCTGGGGAGGGGCCCCCAGCTTAGCCTGGGACACCTGACCGCCTCCCTCCGTTCATCCCAGCCCCCTCCCCTGGAAGAATCTCCTCCTTCCAACCTGGAGGTAGGAGGCCTTGCTCTCTGTCCAGGCCCCCCTTGAAACCACCCTCCTCCCCCACGCAGACGAGTATGCTTTCATGGGCGCCCTCATCATCCAGGAGGTGGTCCGAGAGCTCCTGGGCAAGGGGCTGAGTGGGGCCAAGGTGCTGCTGCTGGCAGGGAGCAGGTGGGCCAGGCGGGTCAGGGCCAGAGCGTGCAGGGTGGGGCGGGAGGGGAGGGCAAGGAGGGACCCAGCCTGGGCAGGAAGCGGGAGGGTTCTGCTCCAGGGTAGCTGGAAGCCTCCAGAGGACGCCTCTGGGCTCTGTGGGTGCGCATGCGAGGGAAGCTTGGACTATGGGGACCAGGGCGCCCTCTCTAACGCCTGGGGTCCCTGTGAGTGGGATAGCACCTGGTCGCTGTGCCCCTGCAATGTGCGGGGGCCCAGAGGACATCTGTAGAGTAGAGGAAGGGGCCTGAGGTCGCATATCTCGCCATGGTTTGCAGATGAGGAAACTGAGTCAGAGAGTGAGAGAGAAGGGAAAGAGGAGTGGGAGCAAGTGGGATGGCCTGCAACTTGGCTCATTGCCGTGGGCTCAGGGCCAGGGGCTCTGCTAGCCTCTCCTGTGCCTCTGGGACCCCAGAAGGCCTGTGGGTCTTCCACATGATCCGGAATGTGTGGGCAGTTCAGGACGCGCCTGTCCACGGCCGTGGGCCTGGGGCCGGCGGGCTCTGGGACCTCACGGGCTGCTTCCTCTGCAGCGCGGGGGGCACAGGGGTGCTGCTGAACGTGGACCGCGTGGCCGAGCAGCTGGAGGAGCTGGGCTACCCGGCCATCCAGGTGCGGGGCCTGGCGGACTCGGGCTGGTTCCTGGACAACAAGCAGTACCGCCGAACAGACTGCATCGACACCGTCACCTGTGCGCCCACGGAGGCCATACGCCGAGGCATCAGGTGCCGGCCGCCGGGGGACCGCTGCCGGGCTGGCGCGGGGCCTATGATGGGCGGGGAGGGGGCGGCGCCGCCTGACCCGCAGCGTGTGCCCAGGTACTGGAACGGGGTGGTCCCGGAGCGCTGTCGGCACCAGTTCAAGGCCGGCGAGGAGTGGAACTGCTTCTTTGGCTACAAAGTCTACCCAACGCTGCGCTGTGAGGGGCCGGCCACGGTCGGGGTGCACGCGGCAGGGTGGGGGGCTGGGAGCGTTGGTCTCGGCTGCGGCCAGCCCGGAGGCCACTGCCCCCTCTGAGGGAGCTGGGTCGCAGCTGGCCAGGTTTGCCTGGGACTGGCCTGGGTTTAGCATCACAAGTCCACTGGGGCCCAGGCCGACCGGGACAGTTGGTCACCCTGTCCACAGTCGCGGTTGGGAACGTGCTGCCTTTGGGCGGGGCCTTGGCTGTCCTCCTCAGGTTCACGCCTGAAGGGACATGGTCACCAAGTTGTGGTCAAAGCGGAGACCCTGGGAGCCAGGCCAAGACGGGCTGGGAGGGAGAGTAACAAGGGTGCCGCGGGGGGCTGGCGGCCAGCACTCTGAGGGGAGAGCTCAGCTGGCCTGTGAGCCCACCAGGGAAGGGGCCGGGGCCTCAGGCGCCCCGAGCCTGGGGTGGGGCAGAGTGCCGAGGCAAGGCCCAGCTGAGCTGTGCCCCCCAGGCCCGGTGTTTGTGGTGCAGTGGCTGTTCGATGAGGCTCAGCTGACCGTGGACAACGTGCACCTCACGGGACAGCCTGTGCAGGAGGGCCAGTGGCTGTACATCCAGAACCTGGGCCGTGAGCTGCGGAACACGCTCAAGGATGTGCCGTGAGTGTCCTGGGGACCCCCGCCCCCGACTCAGCCCTCTAGATACGGGGGGAACCGTGAGTGGTCTCCCAGGCGTCCAGGTGTCCAGCCGTCCAGCCGAGGGGTGTTTCCCCAGCTAAAAACAAGAGCTTTCAAACCATGGGAGGCCGTGGAGGAAGCGTAGCTGCATGTTACCAAGAGCAAGAGGCCGATCTGGAAAAGGCTGCAGAGTGTACGATTCCAGCTCCGTGACATTTGGGGGGGCGGGAGGCAGGCACCAGACAGTGAGACAATCAGGGATGGAGCTGGGGAGGGGGTGGTACACAGAGCAGTGAGGAGTTTTAGGACAGGGAAACTATCCAGCCCAAGAGGGTGGACGCACATCGTCACACATGTGTGCAAACCCGTAGAGCGCACAGGAGCAGGGCAAGCCGTGATGTGCGCCACGGGCTCTGGGTGACCGTCGTGTGTCCGAGCAGGTCCATCCGTGGTGACAGGCACACCTTTGGTGTGGTGTTGACAAGCGGGGGAGGCTGTGCGTGTGGAGAGGGCGTGCGCGGGAAATCCCTGCTCAATTTTGATGTGAACCTAAAACTGCTCTAGAAATAAAGTCTATTAAATGAACAAAGCAAAATACTCACACATCCGGGTCAACCTGCCGCCACTGCCCAGCCGGCCCTCCCTGGAGGGGTGGACTCTGAGCAGGGTCTGGAGGCAGGAAGAGACGAGCGTGAGCAGGGAGCACGTGGGTTGCTGGGGACAAGGCCTGGTCCAGAGGGCAGCTGGCTAGGCGCAGCCATGGAGGGGGGATGGGAGCCAGGGACAGGAGAGGTGCCCGGGGGAGGGGGCTGGAGCTACTGTGACCTGCGGGCACGGGGGTGGGGTGGGGAAGAGGCCCAGGGGATCGCTGCAAGCCTGCTGTCTCCTCCCCAACAGGGCCAGCTTCGCCCCCGCCTGCCTCTCCCATGAGATCATCATCCGGAGGTCAGTGTTCCTCCCCATGCCCGGGATAGATGGCATCTGGGTCTCCTGCAAACACCCACGGCCCCACCCCCACTTGCTCGTCACCGCTTCCCCAGCTCTGTAGAAAGGGCTTCCTTCCAGGGCTTTCAGTGCCAATTGTACAACCAGCCACGTGGCTGAGATGGGCCTGCCTCCACCTGGTCAGGCCACCCCGCGTGACCCCACCTGGATTTCTGTCTGCAGCCACTGGACGGACGTCCAGGTGAAGGGGACCTCGCTGCCCCGGGCGCTGCACTGCTGGGACAGAAGCCTGCATGACGGCCACAAGGCCAGCAAGGCCCCGCTGAAGGGCTGCCCCGTCCACCTGGTGGACAGCTGCCCCTGGCCCCACTGCAACCCCTCTTGCCCCACCATCCGGGACCAGTTCACCGGGCAGGAGATGAACGTGGCCCAGTTCCTCATGCACATGGGCTTCGACGTGCAGACCGTGGCGCAGCAGCAGGGCCTGGAGCCCAGTACGCTGCTGGGGATGCTGAGCAGCGGGAGCTAGGGGTCCCGCCCCGGGGAGCTGGCGCTGGGGCCGGCCACGCCATGGGCTCCACTGCCCCTCCTAGGACGGACGGGGCCCCGGCTGGCCCCACAGCTGCCTTCACTGCCCCTCTACCACTGCCACCTGGAGCCCAGCCACAGCCCCCAGCCCTGCCTCCTGCCCACGCTGGGGAGCCCCAAGCACTGGGCTCCAGCCCACCAGCCCGGAAGTCCCCCGAGCCCAGCCCCAGCCTCTCTTGGCGTTTTGTATTATTTTATAAAGTGACTTTTTTATTACTTTAATTTTTTTTAAAAGGAAAATAAGAAATATATGATTAATGATATTGTTCTGTAACATATTTTTTTTAAATAATGAAAAAGAAAAAAAGACAACAAAAGAGCCTCACCCTGCAGACGTGTTTATTTGAATGGGTAGCTTGGCCACTTGACACACCCTGCGCCCCATCCCCAGGGAAGCAGGGGTACTGGGCGCGACCCCCGGACGCACAGATCCTGTCCGTGGCCCCCACCCCACCTGTCCCATCCCAAAGCCTCCTTCCGTCCATGCGCTCAGCAAACACCAGTCATGGGCACAGCACAAGCAAGGCCCTGACACAGCGGTCACAGCCAATGCTTCTCAATCTAGTGACATTCACACAGCGCAAAATTTCACCATCCCCAGGAAAACACTCCTTAGCCAGCTAACCTTTTCTTTTCTTTTCTTTTCTTTTCTTTTCTTTTCTTTTCTTTCTTTTCTTTTTTCTTTTTTTTTTTAAGATTTTATTTATTCATGAGAGTACAGAGAGAGAGAGAGAGGGAGGCAGAGACACAGGCAGAGGGAGAAGCAGGCTCCATGCAGGAAGCCCGACGTGGGACTCGATCCCGGGTCTCCAGGATCTCGCCCTGGGCTGAAGACAGATGCTTAACTGCTGAGCCATCCAGGCGTCCCCTAACGTTTTCTTAAAAGTTTGCATTCGTACCTGTTCTTACCAGGTCACCTGGGCATATTCTAAGATGTAGATTCAGGGCGAAAATCCCCCTGGGCCCCGCCCCCACTCTGACATGTTTGGTTTTTATTTTTTATTTTTTAAAGATTTTACTTATTTATTCATGAGAGACGCAGAGAGAGATGCACGGACACAGGCAGAGGGAGAAGCAGGCTCCCTGCGGGGAGCCCCATGCGGGACTCGATCCCGGGACCCCGGGGCCACGGCCTGAGCCGAAAGCAGATGCTCAACCATGGAGCCACCCGGGCGTCCCTCAAGTAGGTTTTGTTAAGGCCCGGAAGGACAGATACAGTTGCTGCGGCCTGCAGGGTGTGACAGGGAGGTCTCCGCCGGGTCAGCCTGGGCTCCACACCCTGCTCCCCAGCACAGATGTCAGGAGCCGGCAGGCCTGTGCACAGAATGGGGAGCTTCTCAGAGACCCCACACCCTCACTCCCAGCAAGGTCAGGGGCCGTGCCGTGGGGACGTCAGAGCCACCGTGGGCCTTAGAGGGACCCAAGCAGACCCCGAGAGCGCCAATGTCGTCTGCAGAGGGGTCTCCTCCCCGCCACCTGTGGCCAACTCGTCACCGTGTTGGCATCCCCAGGTGGCCCTGAGTGGAGACCTGTGGTGTCCTCCACGGGCCGCTGCTCCATGTACCCTGTGGGACCTGTGCAGTCCAAATGGCCCAGGGAAACTGAGGTCAGGGATGGGGCGGCCAAAGGCTGCAGATGAAAACAGGTGTACACGAGAGTGCCGCTAGCTTGGGGGGCAGCCTCTTCCTGGGGCCTCCCGGAGGGCCACGGACAGTGGGCTTCCGGGGAGAGAGGGGCTGGGAGGGCCCGACAGCAGAGACTTCAGGGGAAGGGGCCTGCCACGGTCACCTGGGATGTGGGGGACTCAGGTGCTGCTGCCTGAAGACCAGCCCTGTGCGGAGAAGGGTGGTGGGCGGTGACACTGGCACCGTTAGACAGATGTCCCACCGCGCCTGAGGCGGGCCGAACGGGGTCAGCGGACAGCTTTGCGTGTCTTCGAAGCCCGGGGTGCGTGGAGCGTTCATTATACCTGTGGGCTCGGGCAGATGGGATTTCTCCACCAAAGGAATACACGCTTTCCCCCTGTGTTCCTGACAAAGAAGGAAAGAGGCAGGACCCAGCCCAGGGCCTCGGGGTCAGTCCTTGGTGCACTTTACTGCCAGACCAGTGACAAAATGAGCCCAGGACACGCAAAGACAGTGGGTGCCTAAGCCAAAGCCATAGGACTCAGCGAGGCCGCCCCTGGGACCTGCAGACCTCTGCACGCTCAGGGCCCCGCTTTCCCAGAGATGTTGCTACTTTACACCTTCCGTGTCACGTGAGTCCTATAGGAGCAAAAATGCTCAGCACATTCTTGTAAAGTGGAGGGGGGCACCTGGCTGGTGCGGTCGGCTAAGTGTCTGACTCTTGATTTCAGCGGCGTGAGTCATGATCTCAGGGGTGTGAGTTTGAGCCTGGCAACCCGCCCCTCGCTGGGCGTTGAGCTTGCTTAGGACGCTCCTCCCCCTCCCTCTGCCCCCACCGCATGCTTGTAAGCCGGAGTTCTCTCCCCCACCGTCTCTCCCCCCAGCACCGTTTCTCCCCCCTCTCTGTCTCTTCCCCCCCCCCGCCCCCCCTCTGTCTCTCAAAAAAAAAAGCCAAAAGATCCGAGTGCCGAGTGCCAGAGCAAGATGCACACCACCTGCTGCCCCTCTTCCCTCTGCCCTCAGAGTGGCTGTGACCTCCAGGCCCTGCCCGGCTGTCCCACCCGTGCCACCAACCCCAAGCCCCCGTGCCCCTGAGAGCAGACACCACACCTGCCTTCAGCCCCCATTGACACCTGCGCCCAGCCCGGCCCTCAGCCTGCTTAGTGTCATCACTGAGCTCACAGCCAAATTGTTTCCTCTCTAGAGGGCTTTCACAGACTTCCCCAGGAAGGCTAAATTCACTTAAAATTTTGTTGCCATTTCTGCACCGTGAGGAGCTAGAATCGCAGGGTTTCCGAGGGTGACACGTTAGCGGAGGCTTGAGAACAGAAGACATGGCCCAGCAGCCTTGGACCGAGCACCTGGGGACCCAGGGTCTGGAATGTGGAGCAGGTCCCATGTCAGGCCCCAGGTCCTGACCGCCGTCCCCGCCACCAAGCAGCCGCCTCTGCTCCCAGGGTGGGGTGACCAAGCAGACAGGGCCGAGGACGTGGAGGCTCCCGTGGGCGCTGCAGGCGGGCAGAGGCCAACCGGCCCAGCCCAGGGAGTTGATGCAGCTGTTGTCTTAGATCAAGGTCCCTTGCAGACAGGGAGCCGGTAAGAACCGAGAAGGGGGAAACGGGAAGGCCCTGGGCCTGGGGCCACCACTGAGCAGACCCCCTCGGCCTCCGCCTCCTTCCTCCTTCCTCCTGGAACTCAGGGCTTGGCTCTGCCCCCAGGGCCTTGCGAAGAACTGGGGGTCCAGCAGCCAGGGGGCTGCACCCGGACTCGGGCACAGCAGGCACGAAGTGGTCAGGAAAGGCAGGGCCCAGGGCAGAGTCTGCAGACCTGAGTCTGGGCCCGGCCCCCAAGCTGGCTGCTGGCCAGAGGCACCAGTGCCGAGTGGGGGGACCGTGTGGCTGCGGGGAGCCTGGTGGCTCGGGTCAGGGGTCTCCGTTTTGTCACAGATTGAGTCCCATATTGGGGTCCCTGCATGAAGCCTGATTCTCTGTCTGCCTGTGTCTCTACTTCTCTCTGTGTCTCTCAGGAATAAATAAATAAAATCTTTAAAAATAAGTAAATAAATAGAATAGAATAAATTTCCCAACTGAAGTTATTGCATACAGGTTCTTTTTTTTTTTTTTTAATTTTTTTAAAGCTTTTGGGGATCCCTGGGTGGCTCAGCAGTTTAACGCCTCCCTCTGGCTCAGGGCCTGATCCTGGAGACCCGGGATCGAATCCCACATCGGGCTCCCTGCGTGGAGCCTGCTTCTCCCTCTGCCTGTGTCTCTGCCTCTCTCTCTCTCTCTCATGAATAAATAAAATCTTTATAAAAAATTTTTTAAAGCTTTTATTTATTTATTTATTCATGGCAGAAAGAGAGAGGCAGAGACACAGGCAGAGAGAGAAGCAGGCTCCACGCAGAGAGCCCGATGCGAGACTCGAACCTGGGTCTCCAGGATCAGGCCCTGGGCTGAAGGTGGTGCCAAGCCGCTGAGCCACCCGGGCTGCCCTGCATTCAGGTTCTATGGGAGAATGGCCTCCTCCTTAGGAGATGTTTTTGGAAGTATCTACTGACAAATTGTCATATCTGCATAATTAATTAGTCCCATGTCGGGCTCCCTGCATGGAGCCTGCTTCTCCCTCTGCCTGTCTCTCTCTCTCTCTCTCTCTCTCTCTCTGGGTCCCTCATGAATAAATAAATAGGATCACGCCCTGGGCTGAAGGCAGTGCCAAACCACTGAGCCACCCAGGCTGCCCTTTATTATTTTTTTTGTATTACTAATTATTAATGGTGTACAGGAGAGAGAACACAAATAGGGCAGACTATTGATAATTCCTGAATCTAGGTGAAAGATATCTGAGTGTTCATTGTGTTATCTTGCAACTCTTCTGTAAATCTGAAATCTTTCTAAATGAAAAGTGAAAAGAAACATGCATAAGGATGTATAGAGATGCACAATGTTCATAGAGCTGACTTGGGCAATAGCGTTACAGGCAAATTTATTACTCTCTTCCTGTGGTGACTGGGCCTCCACATGGACAACTTTTACAGTCAGAAAATTGGTTTTCATTTTCCTTTTTTTTTTTTAAGATTTTATTTATTTATTCATGAGAGACACAGAGAGAGGCAGAGACACAGGCAGAGAGGGAGGAGCAGGCTCCCTGAGGGGAGCCCCACGTGGGACTCGACCCCAGGACCCCGGGGTCACCCCCTGGGCCAAAGGCAGACCCTCAACCGCTGAGCCACCTGGGTGCCCTGTTTTTCATTTTCAAAATCATTTCACATATTATTAATATTTTAGCCTAAGGAGGGGAGACCCGAGTTTTTTCTAGCCATTATCATAAGTTGAGGAAAGGGAAGTGAAGAGCCCCATAATGAACCCCTCATGACAGCGAAAACTCTGCACCCCAAGGTCAGTCCCGCCACCTCCAGGTCGGGGGTGGTGGGGGGACAGCCCAGGGGACTGGGCAGCAGGGGCCTGAGATCCCCCTCCCTCCTCAAGGAGGGGGCTGGAGGCGTAGGTCTCCCCCTCCCCCTGCCCATCTCCCTCCCCTCCCCGCAGGCAATGGGGCAGCCTACCGCAGACAGACCAGACAGACGCTGGGCTAGACGCAGGTGCTTTGGAGGCGGGAGGCGCCAGCAGCCAAGGGGTTAACGGTCCTGGCGGGGGTTGGCGGCGGGCGCAGGGGTCAGATGACCCTCCGGCCCGGGGACAGACGCTCTCAGCTGCTATTCCGGGGCTCCAATTGAATCGTGAGCACCTATTTATAGTGTGGGGGGGGCGGGGGGGGGCCTGCGCCCCACAGGCGCGGAGAGGCTGCCCGGCTGCAATGTCAAGCGGCGGCGTCATCGCTACTGCAGGCGCCCGGCACCTGTCACAGCCACCCCAGGAGGCACAGGGCCCGCGGCCCGCCAGGGAGCCGGATGGGCAGCGCCATGGAGCCCCCCGGGGGCGGGTACCTGCACCTGGGCGCCGTGGCGTCCCCCGTGGGCACGGCCCGGGCGCTGCAGCTGGCCTTCGGCTGCACCACCTTCAGCCTGGTGGCCCACCGCGGGGGCTTCGCGGGCGTGCAGGGCACCTTCTGCATGGCTGCCTGGGGCTTCTGCTTTGCCCTGTCGGGCCTCGTGGTGGCCTGTGAGTTCACCCGCCTCCACAGCTGCCTGCACCTGTCCTGGGGCAACTTCACAGCAGCTTTCGCCATGCTGGCCACGCTACTGTCGGCCACGGCCGCGGTCATCTACCCGCTCTATTTCACCCGGCTGGAGTGCCCGCCCGAGCCCGCGGGCTGCACAGCCAGGGACTTCCGCCTGGCGGCCAGCGTCTTCGCCGGGCTGCTCTTCCTGGCCTACGCCGCGGAGGTGGCCCTGACCCGGGCCCGGCCAGGCCAGGTGACCAGCTACATGGCCACGGTCTCAGGGCTCCTCAAGATCGTCCAGGCCTTCGTGGCCTGCATCATCTTTGGGGCACTGGTCTACGACAGCCGCTACGGGCGCTACGTGGCCACCCAGTGGTGTGTGGCTGTCTACAGCCTGTGCTTCCTGGCCACGGTGGCCGTGGTGGCCCTGAGCGTGACGGGCCACACGGGGGGCCTGGGCTGCCCCTTCGACCGTCTGGTGGTGGTGTACACCTTCCTGGCCGTGCTTCTCTACCTCAGCGCCGCTGTCATCTGGCCTGTCTTCTGTTTCGACCCCAAGTATGGTGAGCCTGGGCGGCCCCCCGACTGCCCAAGAGGCAGCTGCTCCTGGGACAGCCAACTGGTCGTGGCCACCTTCACCTACGTCAACCTGCTCCTCTACATTGCCGACCTCGCCTACTCCCAGAGGATCCGCTTCGTGCCCACCCTGTAGCTCTGCAGGAAGCCGCTGCCCACCCGCGCTCTCCAGGGGCTGCGGCTCCGTGAGGGGACCCAGGTGAACCCAGATCCCCGGGTAGCAAGCCGGAGGGAGGCAACCAACTGAGCACTCCTGGATTTCTGGCTCAGCAAGGGGAGGAGGGGGAAGACGAGCGGATCAAGGCCTGAGCAGGACCCAGGCGAGCACCTCCCCGCCGGCAGCTCCCTGCCGCTGTCTGCCTCTCTCCTGCTGTGCACATCTCGTCTCTGTCTGTACCCCCCCTCTGTCTCTCCCCATGTCCTGGCCCTCCCTGGCTCCGTGCTACCCACTGTAATGTGAGAAGCCTTTGAAGCAGATGCTGTTGTGACCCACTTTATAGGTGGGGACAGCAAGGCAAGGGTTTTGGAGGCAGCCCCACGTGCCCGGAGACCACATTCGGGTGTCAGCAGGGTGCTGCTGGGGCGGGAGTCCGTGCCAGCTCAGAGAGGAGCTGGGACTTGGGACCCAGCCTGCCCACCTCTGAGTGGCTGTAACAAGAGCAGGACTCGTGGTGTGGTCGCACAGGGCGGCCTCAGCAGGCTGGGGACAGTGCCGGGGGCCGGCAGGGGCCCGCCGCAGGTGGGCAGCCCCACGATGAGCCCAGAGTGCTGAGGGGAAGTAGGGCGCCCGCCCCGGTGAGGGAGTGCCCACCAGGCGCCCCCGTCAGCCCTGCCAGCAGCTCCTGCGGTGCCCGCTGTGGGCCCCGGGGAGGCCGGCTGGCGCAGGGCAGCCCTGACCGGGGAGGGCCCAGCCTGGGACAGCCACGGGGCCGCAGAGCCCGGGCACCGAGCACCCCTCTGGTACTCACAGGCCCGTGACCTCCGAGCAAGCATCGTTCACCCGGCCACGACCACCAGGGCCCATTGGGCTGTCACCCGCCCCGCTCCAGCCAGCCTCTCCCGCTCAAGAGCTCAGACGGGGCCACCCCAAAGCAACCTGCAGGAGGGCCCCTGAGATGGCAGCAGCCTTGAGCCAGAATAAACGCCAGTGTTGACTTGCACCCCGGCTCTGGTGAGCAGTCTGTACCGAGGGGCGATGGGCAGCAGCAGCCCCTGGGCCGTCCCCCAGTGTGAGCAGAGCAAAGGCTGGCGACGGGCCCCAGGGAGGGGCGGGGGCTGCGGCAGAGCCGGGCTCCCTCAGGCCGTGGGCGGCCTCCAGGGGAAGAAGCAGGCAGTGGGCAATGTGGGCGGCAGGAGAGGAGGGTGAGGCAGAGCTTGTCTCGCCCCCTGCGGCACCCCACACTCCTGCTGGGGCGCCAGGGGCATGGCCATGGCAGGCGGGGCTGCTGTTCCCAGGGTGCCTGAGCCCAAGCAGCTCGAAGGCGTGGGCTCCGCAGGCTCCCTGGCCCTGCGCCCCTTGAGCGGGCACCACACAGACCAGGGGAGCAGGGCTCACCTGGCAGGTCGGAGCGGCACGATGACACCCGTCCTTTACCTGCAGGGTGCGGGCATTACTGGCTCCACAGCCAATCACCAGAGGGACCAGGAGCCACGGGGGCCTGAGGTGTCCCAACGGCCCTGGCTGGCTGATGGGGAGCGGGGGCCAGGGGTACGTCTCCGGGTGACAGAGGAGCATAGGGGCCACGTCCTTCGTTGCTCACAGGGGGGCCTGGACACTAACCAGTCTTCCTTCCTTCTCTAGCTGAACTTCTGAAACGCTTATCTGTTGCCAGCTCCCCAATCTCCTCATTGTCCAGTAGCTTGGTGCCCCCAGTGGCCCTACATTTGGCAGAAGTCCTCCAGGACGCTTGTCTTGGGATGCTCCTGCTGACAGTCACTCCCTGGGTCAGAGGACTCCTTCTTTTTGGAGGAAGGAGTTATTTGCTCTTATCAGTGAAAAACAGGACTTTTTAAAGAAGGGGTCATGGCCTTTGATTATGTATCGTCAGGCAAAACTCAGTGGGGCTGCTGGCCTTGATGTGTATGGGTTTGAGTCTGGGCCACTCCCCAGACAGTCCACTTTGGACAAGTGGGGTGGGGTTGGGGGCAGGTTGGAGGGTAGGGGCCTCGGGGGGAGGGGCACTTGGGTCGTGAGGCTTGGTGGGCATGGATCCTGGGGGTGTCAACTGGGGTAGGGCCTCTTGCTACGGCCCCTCCCCCCGAGGGTAAGGACTAAATGCTCAGATGCACCTAAGTGGGGGATGCCAGGAAGTCGCCCACACCGTCACTACCCAGTGGTCTGATGGTGCTGGTGGCCACCAGCGTGTCCACAAGAGCTCACAGCCCTGCTTCTGGGGCATATCCACCAGAGGAATGCTGGATCCCGTCTGAGGGTACCTTGTTACCATTTAAGTTACAGAACTGAAAAAAATAAACCATATCCCCTGGGGGAGAATGGGTTCTCCATGACTATTGCTTCTTACTTTGCCCTTAACCGTGTTGCTGACGGACCCTGGACTGTCCTGAAACCCAAATGCAAACTCAACTCCCATGAGCCCTGAGCATGTCCACAGCGAGAAAATGACTTTTTCTCCCAAAGGTAGGGCCCAACATTTCCATGCACGCTGCAGACAAGATGTCAGTAGACATGGGGTGTTCCACGGGAGTGGGAGGGCACTATGGGATCTCTCCTCTATTTACCGGTTGATCACTACCTACCCCAAGCATCTGTTTGGGGAGGTTTACATGGTAACAAGCCTATGGCCTCAGTCACTCCTGAGCCTGGGTAAAGACTTGCAGGGGGACGCCTGGGGGGGCTCAGTAGCTTGGTGCCCACCTTTGACTCAGGTTGTGATTCCGGGATCCGGGATCGAGTCCCACACTGGGCTTCCGGTGAGGAGCCTGCTTCTTCCTCTGCCTGTGTCTCTGCCTCTCTCTCAAGTCTGTCTCTCCTGAATAAATAACTAAATCTAAAAAACAAACAAACAACAACAACAACAAAAAAAACACTTGCAGATAAAACCTCACTTGGGAAGAAGAGGGTCTGGATCTCAGAGGGGACTGAACTACGCCTCCTAGGTGCCCCCCAATTTTGAGATTCTCAAAAGCTTAGAGTACCCTCTCCAGTGTTCAAGCTTCTTGGTACAATAAATTTCAAAGAGACAAAACACAGTATCAAAATGGTGTTATTTTTGAATGTTTCCATTTTGCAAATTGTTTTCAATCCTCCCACAAAAAAAAAAAAGGTGGGGGGGAGGAAAGAAAGAAAAGCAAGCAAGCAAAAATCTTACAGTTTGGGCTTCTCCAAACAGGATGACCACGTAGCCGCAAGCACCGGCCCCGCGACTGAGGACACCCGCGTGTCCGTGTCCGCGTGTCCCCCCGCCAGGCCCCGCGCGGGGACCCCTCGGCCGCAGCCCCCAGCACAGTCCCCACGCGCGGTCGCGGGGGCGCGGACCGGCTGGGCGGGGGCGGCGCGGGCGTGGCCCCGGGAGAGCGGATGATGCAACCGCCCCCCGCGGCCCCCGATTGGCCGGCGCCTGGCGGCCGCGCAGCCCATTGGCCGGGGCGGCGGGGGCGGGGCCGGGAGGCTGGGGTGCCGCGTGGCGGGCGCGGCTCCGCGGGGCCTGGGCGACCTGCGCGCGGGGACCGGTGAGTGGGGTCGGGCACAGCTGAGGTCGCGCGTGAGGGCGGCGCAGGGGAGACGCGCATCCGCGTCCCGGCTCGGGTCTGGGGGGGCCTGGGGGGGCCCGGGCTCCGATGCGTCGCCCCCGCGGAGCTCTGACCCGCTCCGGGGGCCGGCGCGGCCGCCCGCGTGTCCTCCGTGCGGGATCCCCGGGAGCAGGTCGGGGACGGCTCCGCGGGGCGGGGACGGGGGTAACTGCCCGGTCGGAGCTGGCGGGCGCTTGGGGGAAAGTTGGACGGGGCGGGAGGAGACGGGGGGAGCCGGGGGGAGCCGGGGCGCGGGGCCAGGCCTGGCACTGCCCGCCCACGTCCTGCCCTGGATCCTGCCCCGGATCCTGCCCCGTCTGGTCCGCAGTTGCCCTGCAGCGCCGGTGCCGGCCTGGAGCTGTGGGCGCGCCCGACACCATGAGCGTCGGCTTTATCGGCGCCGGCCAGCTGGCCTTTGCCTTGGCCAAGGGCTTCACGGCGGCAGGTGGGTCCCTCAGCCGGGCGGGCGCGGGAGCTGGGCGCCTGGAAGACTCGCCTTGTTTGAGTCCTGTGGGACTGGGTCCTTGTGATGTTTGGGGTGGGCGGGGGCTGGCTGTCCTGCTGGGGGTGGGGGATCTCCACTTCCCTTCCTGGGAACTGGATGGGGGGCAGGCCTTGAGGAAGGGTGTTACCTGCAGGCATCGTGGCTGCCCACAAGATCATGGCCAGCTCCCCGGACATGGACCTGCCCACGGTTTCTGGCCTCAGGGTAGGTGCGGGGTGGGAGGGGGCAGTCCCCGAAGGGGCTAGTCCTGTGCTGGGGAGAGCCGCGATAGCCTGGACCCTGAGAGCCAAGTGTGAAGGCCCCAGGGGGAGACAGCTCGCCGCCCCCCACACAGGAGGAGGGCCCGGGCTACAGCATCCCAGAGCCTGCCTCCTGGCCTGCTCACAGCCCCTCTTGTTCAGCTCTTGGCCTCTGGGTGACAGGTACACAGGCGGCTAGCAGGGAAGGTGTGCTGGACTGGAATGGGGCCCCCCAAATGGAGCCCCCCCCCCGGGGCCGCAGGAGCCAGGCAGACGGGGCCTCGGGATTGGGGCCAGGTCAGACACATCCAGGCACTGAATACAGCTTCGCTGCCAGGGCTGAATTAGGGCCCCAGGTGCGAGGGCGGGGCGGGCCCCCAGCTTGCAACTAGCCCCCCCAATGCCACGCACCCCTGGAAGACAGCAGCCCCCCAAGGCGGGGATGCACATCTCTTCTTTTCTTGCGGAAGGATCACATTCCCAGAGCAGCGCTCCTTCCACTTCAGGGTGGAAGGGTGGCAGGGGGCTGTCAGAGCGCCATACCGAGCCTCCAACCCCGGCTGTCCAGTCTCAGCAAGCTCTGCCCTAGTCCACGTGTGGGGCTCTTAGCTTGGGGAGGATACTGGGGGGCCAGCCAGCTGCGGTGCCAGGCTGAGCCCACGCTGCATTCCCTGCAGAAGATGGGAGTGAACCTGACCCCCCACAACAAGGAGACCGTGCGGCACAGCGACGTGCTCTTCCTGGCCGTGAAGCCACACATCATCCCCTTTATCCTGGACGAGATTGGCGCCCACATCGAGGATCGGCACATCGTGGTGTCCTGCGCAGCTGGTGTCACCATCAGCTCCATCGAGAAGGTGGGCACTGTGGCTCTAGGCCAGGGGCACCTGTGGAGGGGACGCGAGTGTGTTCTGTACAGCGCTCAGGAGCTCTGGCTGTGAAGTGGGCCCAGCGGCCCAGCCCGTAGCTGGAAGTCAGGAAACGCTTAGCTGGGTGAGTGGGGGCACCCTCACGCCCGGCACGCTGCGCCGGGCAAGGGGCAGGACAGACACACAGCTGGTTTCTCCTCCAGAAGCTGATGGCGTTCCAGCCAGCCCCCAAAGTCATCCGCTGCATGACTAATACGCCGGTCGTGGTGCGGGAGGGGGCCACCGTGTACGCCACGGGCACCCACGCCCAGGTGGAGGACGGCAGGCTCCTGGAGCAGCTCATGGGTAGCGTGGGCTTCTGCACGGAGGTGGAGGAGGACCTGATTGATGCCGTCACGGGGCTCAGTGGCAGCGGCCCAGCCTATGTGAGGCCTGGGGATGGGCGGCGGGTGGTGGTGGTGGTGATGGATGGTTCCAGGGCCTCCGGGCACATCCTCCGCCCTCCTCCCTGCTCTGGCTGCTGTGGGCAGAGCTGCTGGACCCGCCGGTGCCAGAAGGAGGAGGAGGAAGGGCCCAGGGTGGGGCCTTAGTTGTCCTCTCCCTGCAGGCATTCACAGCCCTGGAGGCCCTGGCTGACGGGGGCGTGAAGATGGGGCTTCCCAGGCGCCTGGCAGTCCGCCTCGGGGCCCAGGCTCTGCTGGTCAGTGTTCTTCCCGATCCTTTGGTGGGGGCTCCTCCTGGCTGGGCCTGATGCTGTTGCATGGGGGCAGGTGGGTGGAGAGTCAGTGGGTGCACGGTGCCCGGGGCTGGGGGCAGAGGCCTGTGGGCCGGACAGGCGCTCCCGTGGCAGCCAGCTGCTCTCTCTGGCTGTAGGGGGCCTCCAAGATGCTACTGGACTCGGAGAAGCATCCCGGGCAGCTCAGGGATAACGTGTGCTCCCCCGGCGGGGCCACCATCCACGCCCTGCACGTCCTGGAGAGCGGCGGCTTCCGTTCCCTGCTCATCAACGCCGTGGAGGCCTCCTGCATCCGCACACGGTGGGCCCCAGCCGCGCGCCTCGCTCCCCAGAGCCCCTGCAGATTTTGCTCAGCCATTCACCCAACAGACGTTTATCGAAGCCTGGCAGTGGTGCCCTGGGGTCACAGCTGGCAGCACCCTTCAGCAGCCATGGCCCCTGGGGGGACGGCTGCCCTCTGGGCTCACGCTGTGCTCCCCCCATAGTTTCCCCAGCTGTAGCCCGCAGACCAGGCTGGTCACCCAAGCCGGGGAGGCAGGCCAGCAGGTACAAGAGGGAACCCCAGGTGGGCCCCACCCTCCTCACCCCCTCCCCGGTCCTGGGGAGATGAAGCAAGTCAGCTGGCCAGATGCTCAGTGTCCCCAGCTGGGTGACAGCAGAAAGAAAATCCAAGAGGGGGGACAGCAGAGCTTGGTGGCTTGGCTTGGAGCCGTGGTGCCCGGCTCAGGTCCGCAAGATGGACAGGCGGCACTGTCACCTCCCTGCCTGCCCCCCAGTTGAAACCCAGAACTTCTCCAAGTGCCACAATGTGACGGCAAGGCTGCCTCGGATGCCGTGCTGCCCTCCTGGCGCCAATCCTCAGGGCCTGCAGATACGGCCCAGGGCCCAGTGGGGTGGTGATGGGTTCTGGGCCGGGGGGCTGCTAGTAGGTTCGGTGACCCGAGCTGATCTGAACGAGGGGAGAGGAAGGCAGATGGCTGTCTGGGGGAGGAGTGGCTGGCAGGAGGACATGAGACGGGAGTGACAGCACAGCAACCCAGGTGGGCAGGTGCCCCCTCTGCCCTGGTGGACCCTTGGGCTCAGGAGGGAGGCAGAGGCCTGGAGCCAGCACTCCTCACTGCCCCCCCAGGGAGCTGCAGTCCATGGCTGACCAGGAGAAAGTCTCACCAGCCTCCATCAAGAAGACCATCTTGGACAAGGTGAAGCTGGAGTCCTCTCCAGGGCACTCACTGGCCCCTTCTGGCCACTCCAAGCTGTTCCCGCAGAGCCTGGCCCCAGCAGGCAAGGAGAACTGAGGTGTCCACCAGGCTAGCCTGGCTCCCCACCTTCTGTCCGCCCCCCCTCCCCGGGCTTGGAACTCCTGCGCCGGCTGTCCTTAGCTCCAGCCACACGGGGTGTCCCCGTAGCTGCCCACTGCCCGTGACTTTGGTCACATTGGGTCAGTGGGGGCTGTAACCAGGGCGGGCCCACATCTCTGCCCATGGGAACCGGTGCAGTCGCTGAGCGCTTCCTGGCCCAGCGCCGAGATGGATTCCGACCCTCAACCTCCCCCTTCCTCTGCCCCCAGACGAGGTCAGGAGCACTTCCTCCAGGAGGCCCTCAGGAGGCCTGGGGGTCTTTACTCCCCATGGCCCGCTGGCTTGGGGCTTGGCCTCTTCTTGGGTACAAAGGTCAAAGTTCCCCTCCCATGAAGGCCCAGCCAAGGAGGGAACCCCTTCCCACCCCTGCTCCTGCTCCAGCCTCCACTTGGGGTGAGAAGGACCAGAGGGTCCCAAGCATCCTGAGCCCAGGCCAGACCACAGCTGCCAACTATGCCTTATTTTTGGCATTTGAGGAAAGGGCTCCTTGGGTGGTCCCAATCTCTGAGGGCCTTACTGCCCATTCCCGACCTGACTTACAGAGTCTATCACTCTGTCCCCAACCTTTTCGGTGAAATACATTAGTTTCCAACCCGGTGCCTGTTTCTAACTTTGTCACCTCATGTTGCGGGGACCCCAGCTGCCCTAGAAGGTCCTCGTTGAGTGTAATCGAGACGCCACCCGCAGCCCGCAGGTCCTGAGCCCTTTCCTGCAAGGCGTTCTGGGCCTCAGTGAGCAAGGCTACAGGGAGCTTCCAGGGAGGAGTGCGGTGCTCTGGGCCATTCTTAGCTCCAGCCACACGGGCTCTACAGGTGTGATCAGAAGCTGGCACCATGGGCTCGGTGTGCCCTGCTGGGGGAGAGGCACCGCCTCTGCACCCTCCGTACCTCCCAGCTCGGGGGGCGGTGGGGGGGGCAGATGGCTCCTCGACTCACGCAGGCAGGAGGCCAGGAAGGAGCCCCTAGGGCTCTCCAGAGAAACAGACCCAGTAGATGCGTATGTGTCTGGGCCTGGAGTGCCTGTGCCCTGCTTCTCCGTGTGGATGGAGGTGGGCACGAGGGTGGGCAGTGAGCAGCCAGTCACCCCTTCTCTCATAGAGCCCTGGGAAAAGGGGTTCCCAGAAGAGGTTAGGCCACCGGCCTTTCCAGGACCAAGCTGGGGAGCGCTGCAATGCTACCACCTAGAGAAGCCACCACAGGGGTTGCGCTGGGGAGGGTCAGCTTGGCCAGCTTTCCTGGCTCCCATGGTGCCAGATCTGATACCTCCCATGTCCTGGACCTCCCCAAGGGGACAGAGCCTGGAATGAACTTCCTGCCCTTTGCTCAGTGGGCCAGGTGAGCCTGGTGGAAGAACCAGCTCCCTCTGCTTGGTCCAGCTTCTGCCTCAGTTTCCTAACTGGAACCTTGCCCTCGGCTCCTGCCTGCCTAGATGGGGCCTTGCCCTGCTTCTCTCTGCCAGTCCTTTCCTGTACCAGGCTCACCTTGTCCTGTGGCCCCCATGCACGCTGGGCTCAGGCTGCAGAACAAAAGGACCAGCAGCCCTTGGCTAGTCAGAGAAGGAAGAGGTCCATCCTCGGAGGGCCCTGGCCTGGACACCTGTGGGAGCAGAGCCAGTCAGTCAGTTTGGACAGCAGCCATATCCCGTGTGCCCTGAGTCTCCGTACGAGGTGGGGGCCTGCTGAACTCCAGGAGAAGCCAGTGGGGTCCCAGGATCTGCTGGTGGAGGGTGCAGGCTGAAGGGGGGTTGTGGAGTTGGGAGGACACCTGGGGGGGCACCAGCAGGAGGGCGGCATCCAGCTGCAGCAGGAAGCAGAGTGCTGGAGGCCCAGCGAAGGCCAGACCAGGCCAGAGACCCGGGTCTGAGCGTTGGCCCTCAACAGGCAGCTCTGGAAGCTGGTCATGGTGACTCTGTGTGGACCAGCAGGGATGTTGAAACCTGTGGCCCTGTCTCCTTGAGGTCTCACTCCCAAGCAAGGCCGCAGTGCTGTTCCCGGGGACAACCGTCCTGGACCCTGGGCGGGAGGCAGCCAAACTTAGGGCAGCTGAGACCCACCATGGACTCCCTCGGGCTCTTCAGCTGGACCCAGAGACTGCTCCTGGAGGCTTGGGTATCTTGGCTGTTTCAACGTGGCACGTCCTCCTCCTCGATGGCCTCCCCCAGACATGCAGACAAACCCACTGTTACTCTATAGGTGATCAGGACACTGTTCACATATTCTGCCCACGCCCCTGGAGAAGAGTCTTGGGTGAGAGGGCAGCAGGGCCTGGGTTGTCTCCTGGGACATTCCCCTCCACACAGGTCCCAGAGATGAGAAGGTGGGCAGCACTACATCCCATCACGTGTCCGGAGGGCTGACCTCAGGGCCTGGGGCCATCTGCAGGAAGCAGCCCTAACATCCTCTCACTGGCCTCCAGGTGCATTGGGCCCCAATTCACTTCCCATCGACCTCTCTGGTGGCCCTGGGTGGGCGCATCCCCCTGCCTCCCTGTCCCCTCTTCCAAGATGGAAGAAGTGGCCAACTGTGTTCCCAGTGGGGGGAGGAGGAGGAGAGTCCTTCCTGAGAGTAGGAGCCTCCTTGGGGAGAAAAGCAGAGCAGCAGGTGGCTGATAAAGCAGCCCCTCAGTCACCTCTCGTGTATAAATGGCAGCCAGACTCCATCCTGTGAGGACTGAGGAGTTGGGGGTGTGGGAACGTGAGCGGATTAGCCAGTGAGCTTGCACCCATGGTGGTCCCAGCCCCGGGGTCAGTTGCTTCTATTTTCTGATGGCATCGTGATTCCCGGCTTGAGCTGGGCGGCACCAGGTCAAGCCTGCGTGGCCTGCCAGGGTCCTGCTGTGTGGAGTGGCCCCTGGCCCAGCAGTCGGTCAGACTCTACGTCTCCACCAGGTGTGACCTGGAGAACTGAGCTGGTGGTGGCGGTGGGGAGGCTGGTGGAGCTAGAGGCCACAGGACTGCATTTCCGTCCTCAAGGGCAGGCCTTCGTTGTTGCTAGTATATCGAGTTGGCTATAAAAGTCATGGCCCAGGGACACCTGGCTGGCTCAGTCTGTAGGACGTGCCATCTTGAGTTTGTGCGTTCGAGCCCCATCTTGGGTGGAAAGAGTACTTACAAACAAAATCCTCAAAGAAAAAGAAATTGAGAGTCACAGCCCAGATGTCTTAGGGCCCTGGAGTCTCTGAGACTGCAGCCACGCCCCGTACGAGGTCGCGCCCTGGCCTTAGCACTTTGGGACAGACAACCACAGGGAAACCTCCTCCTGGAGGGGGCGGGGGTCCTGCGGGTGCCCTCGCGCCCTGGCTTTGGGGACCTCTGCAGATGGCCTTCCTCAGGCGGTGGCACTGAATTCCCATCAAAACCCCGCCGCCGGCCTCTCGCTGCGCCTGCGCCAGCTCACCTGGGTGCCCCGGGCCCGCCCGGCCAGGTGAGCCGCCCTGCTCGGCTCTACACCCGAGAAGGGAAGTGCAGAGGCGACGGGATCCCCCCGACGTCCCTTCTTCCCCCGGGGGCCTGTTTCCCTGGGAGCCGAGCAGCAGCCAGAGGTCCCTGGAGGGCGGGGGCAGACGCGGCCTCGCGGGCCCGGAGCCCCGACAGCCCCGACGGCGCGGGAAGGGTCTCGCCGGCGGAGCGGGCCGCGGCGCGGGCGCCTCTAGGACTGGGCGCAGGGCAGCCCCCCGCGCGGACGCTGGACGGCGCTGCGGGGCCCCTGCGAGCCGGGGGCGGCGGGGGCGGCGGGGGCGGCGGCGGGGGGAGCGCGGGGCAGGGCGAGGCCGCGGGCGCGGCTCCCCGCGCAGGCGCAGTGCCGCCGCGCCGCCGCTCCGGCCCCTTTAAGCCGCGGCCGGCCCGTCGCCGCTTCATGAATGGAGCCCACGTGACCAAACATCATGTGACGTCTGTGGAGCGGCGGCGGCGGCGGCGGCGGCGGCGGATCCCGAGCCTGGTCCGGCCCGGCCTTCCCAGCGCGCTCGGCCCGGCCCGCGCAGGCGGCGAGCCCCCACCCCGGGCCCGGAGCCCCCGCGCGGCCCCGACCCCCGCCCGCCGGCCGCCCGGCCTCGGCCCGCCCGGGCCCGCAGTGTGCTGGGTGAGTGCGGCGGCGGCGGGCCGGCGGCGGGGGTCGGGCCCGGGCGGGGGCGGGCGGGCGGGCGGCGGCTCCCCGGGCGGCGGCGGCGGCGGGCGGGCCGCGCGCTCCCCGCTGCTCGTTTGCCGGCGCGCTCCCGGCGGCCCGTGCCTCGGTTTCCCCGCGGGTCGGAGCGGCCGCGGGCCCTGGCGCCCGGGGTGCCGGGGGTGGGCCGCGGGGGCCGGAGGAGGGCGGGGCGGGGCGTCGGCGGGGCCCGCTCGGCGGAGCCCCGGGCGCCCTGGTGGGAGGGGCGGCCGTGTGGCGGGAGGAAAGGGTGGGGTGGAGCGGGGCGCCCGCGGCTCCGCGGAAGAGCCCGGGGCCCGGCTGCTGATTCATCAGGTGTCCGTGCCCGCCGGCCCGGGCGCTGGGGTCCCCGGCGGGCCGCGGGGGGGGCGGCACGTGGCGGGCCCGGGAAGACCCTGCCCGCGCCGGCTTCGCTCCGTCACACGCGTGCCAGAGCCCGGAGGGAGACTTGCTGAGTCATCAGCATGAGGTCACTGGATGCTCGTTCTAATGGGGGGGGGGGGCCGAGCCAGGGGCCTGGGGTCTGAAAGGCCGGGGGATGAGAGCGGGAGGGGAAGCGGGGCGGGGGCCAGGCCCAGGGCAGCGGCTCAAGTCTGGGCTTCTGGGCGAGCTGAAGGCTGGGCGAGGACGAGGTGCAGGGGCCTGCGTGCAGGTGTCGTGTCCCGGCCGAACATGAAGCCCCCGCCCGCCCGGCCCGCCCGGCCGTGCTCGCCTCCGGCGTCCGGTCCCCAACCGGCGTCTGGGACACTTCCCCAAACTGGGAAATAGTTCTGAGTGAGAGGAGGGGAGGAGCTTAGGGGGGCCGTGCTTGCCAGGCTGGGAAGCAGGCTTTCCCTGTGACTGGTCTAGTGGGCTGGGCTGGGCAGCCCCTGGGCGGGGAAGGGAGGGATGCACCCTGGCCGGAGGGAGTCAGTGGCAGAAACAGGGGTGCCTGGATTCTCCAGTCCCGGAGGACAGTGGACAGGGCAGGGGCGAGCAGGTGCAGCTCTACCAGGAAACTCCAATGAGACGGGGCGGCAGGACTTTGGCACCTGGGGAGTGAGGTGCTGGTGAGCAGGCCCTGCCCCTTTGGCAGACTGGCCTTGGGGTTTGGGTCCAAGCCCTGCAGGTGGCGGCCACAGCCGAGGGCGCCTGGTCCTGGGGCACAGCCGGTGGGCTGGTGTGGGAGGCACGCGGAAGGCACTCCGCTCCCCATCACCCCAGAGCTGTCCCCCTCCAGGCTGGGCTCCGTGCTGTGTGGGTGTTAGTGAAGACTGTGGCCCCGGTGAGTGTCGGGATTGGGAGGGGGCAGCCTGAGGGTGGTGTGGCCTGGGCTACCTTTCCTGACTGTGGATGGCTCCTGGCCTCCAGGGGCGGGGGTGTGGTTCATGGCTAGGTCTGGCCGGCCTTGTGGTCTGTCTTCAGGGATCCCCCTCCCCCCCCCCCCCCACACACACACACACGCGCGCACTCACAGACACACGCATACTTAGCTTTGGGCTCATCGATGCCAGATGTTTAACACCTCAGCTGATCTTTCCTTCTGCGGCAATGTTATACCTGAGGAATGCAGATTCCCGAAGGGCTGGTTTTCTAAGTCTTCTTCTTTATTCTTAGTGGAAATTGAGTCGTTGGCTTTTTCCAGAATGGCTTTCAGCGGCTGGGGGATCTCGGAGGAGGTGGTGAAGGCCAGGCTAGGTTGAGGCCACTAGAATTTGGGGCCAGGCCCAGGAGCAGGGGCTGGCTGGCTGTGTTGCTCTTGCCACCTGTCCACATCCTGGTTTGGGCCCAGGTAAGGGGTGGCACTGTTTGAACCCGTTTTTCCCTTCCCAGCTGGCTGTCAGCCTGAGGAGGTGGCCCAGCATACCCTGGGGATTCCAGGCTGTTGGGACCACCCGAGCCCTCTCTACGAGGTGGCTCAGCCTCTGGGGAAGGGGAGCGGGGAAGGATGACAGAGCCTGTGGGACGGGGGAAAAGCAGAAGCTTCTCCTTAATCCGGCCTCCCGGGTACCCTTTCTTTGGCTTCTAGGGGTACCCTGAGCTGTCTCTAACAGTCCCTCCCCAAAGGCTATCACTGTCACACCTGTGTGTGTCCCAGGTGGGCAGAGGCCTGGTCAGGAGCCTGAAGCACAGGCTTTGCAGAGACCTGCCCCTCCCCCACCACACGCAGACACACGCTACACCTTTGATTAGGAGGCGAGTGGCTGCACTTGTGCTGAGTTCAGGCCTTCTGCAGAGGGTGAAATCTGTCGAGGAGGCACTTTTCAGCTTCCAGCCGCCACACTCGGCACTTCTCTGTGTGATCTCTTCAGGAAGTCACCGTTGTGCTCAGCATTCGGGGGTGGAGGGAGGATGGCTGGCGGGAAAAGCTGGTGCTTGGGCTGTTCCTTTGGGCTGACAACGGTTAGACCCAGGGGAGTGTCCCTGTACCCTGACTCAGACTCGAGGCTGGGGGAGCCCCCTGGGTGGGTCTGGGGCTCTGGGGATCTTCTGGCCTCCAGCTGGTGTCTTCTCCATCCTCTGCTCTGGAACAGCCATGGGACCAGCCTCAGGGTCTGCCTCAGAGCCCTGGGGAACCCGGCTGTGGTGAGGCACGTCCCGGGACTAGGACGGGGCTAGGTGAGGTGGCCGCTGTACCCTGAAGCCGCTTTGCACTTCCACCTCCCCCACCTGTGCTGTATCTCCCCAGTGAGGGTGAGAAAGCCCCCAGCCCAGGGCTACCTGCAGAGCTTGTGACCTCCTGCAGCAGGGAGACCACGGTCCTTCTTTTTCTCCAGCCACTTACCTTTCTGTGCCAAACCTGGCAAGTAGGGGTTTGAGAGGGAAGCGTCCTTGTTTAAGGGTTTGGTGGGGGGCTGGCTGGGCCAGAATTGCAGGATTAGGTGCACAGAAATGTCCTTGGCAGGGCTTGAGAAAGCATTGAGGGCCGGGTATGGGAAAGGCAACTGAATGGCTGCGAGGGGGCCCTTTGGTCTGCACCCCCCAGTCCTTTTGTTGTTCTCTGAGCTGTGGGCATTGACCCCTGGTGGGGGGGAGGGCTGGAGGAGGCTGAGCGGGTCCCCCGGTTGGGTGGCTAACCGGGCACTGTTAGGAAATAGCAGTGATGGGGTGGGGCAGGGGCACAAGATGCCGCAATCCAAAGCCACAGGAAGGTTGCTCCACCAGGCAGCGGAGGTGGGCTGAGCCCAGCCTCTGCTGGGGTGCCTGCCACCTGGGGGTGGAGGGGGGGGCTCCCACCAATGCTGAGGACGGTCAAGCTCTTCAAAGTGAAAAGTCTGACTCGCCTGCATCCTCGTCTTGGCCCCGAGGCCTTCACGGGAACCCCCCCCCCCAGGACCCCCGTACCAGGGCAGCTAAGGGGAGGGGGCTGTCGGAGGTCGGGCCCTGGAGTGCACAGGTGTGGGGGCACTGGCCCCAGCAGCGCTCTGCCCAGGCTGCGGGTCCCCGGGCTGTGCTGGCTGGCAGCCCTGGGGAGCGCCAGGCCAGGCTGGTGAGGGAGCGGGAGCGATGTGCTGAGTCAGCGTGACTCGCCAGGAACAGCCATGCTCTGGGGCGCACACTGGGGTTATTTTTAAAGCTCCCGGCTTCCTTCTAGGCTGGCCCCTCCTGCATCCCTTCCATCTCTTCCCGAGGCCCTTTTCTAGTCTCTGCCGTTCTCTAACAGCCGTTCATTCAGTTTCCCTCCCCTGATCTGGCCCACTGGGTTCCTGGGCACAAGGTGCACGGGGAGCAGCCTAGCCAGAGGGTGGCAGGTGGTCCTCTGGGCCAGGTATCGGGAATGGTCAGGTGAGAGGCGAGGCTGGGGGCTCTGCGGCCTGGGGAGGGAGAGGAGAGTGGGCTGTGGGGTCCTGACCTCTGCTCCCTGTCCCGCAGAGTGCCTGCTTGCCGTGCCCCCGGGTTATGACGACCCCCAATAAAGGAAACAAAGCCTTGAAGGTGAGCGGACAGAGGGGGCGGCGTCTGGAGCCGGGGAGCACCGGGGTGGGCGTCCCCCCTCCGCCCCCACCTCACGCCCTGTCGCTCCCCCAGGTGAAGCGGGAGCCGGGAGAGAATGGCACCAGCCTGACCGACGAGGAGCTGGTGACCATGTCGGTGCGGGAGCTCAACCAGCACCTGCGAGGCCTGTCCAAGGAGGAGATCATCCAGCTGAAGCAGCGCCGGCGCACGCTCAAGAACCGCGGCTACGCTGCCAGCTGCCGTGTCAAGCGCGTGACGCAGAAGGAGGAGCTGGAGAAGCAGAAGGCGGAGCTGCAGCAAGAGGTGGAGAAGCTGGCCTCGGAGAACGCCAGCATGAAGCTGGAGCTCGACGCGCTGCGCTCCAAGTACGAGGCCCTGCAGAACTTCGCCAGGACCGTGGCCCGCAGCCCCGTGGCGCCGGCCCGGGGACCCCTCGCCGCCGGCCTGGGGCCCCTCGTCCCCGGCAAGGTGGCCGCCACCAGCGTCATCACGATAGTAAAGTCCAAGACGGACGCCCGGTCGTAGGGACGCGCGCTTGCCCGGGCGGGTCTGCGAGGGGCCACTAGGCGCATGGCGAGTTTGGCAGCCCTGTCCCTTCTTTCTCCTCTCCTTTCTTCCTCTCCCGCCTCCTCCCTCCCCTGCAAAGCACAACCTGCACCCCGGGGGCGCCGGGCTGAGCCCCTCTGATCTCGTCGTTGTCATCGTGTGTTTTGTACGTTGGGATTGGTCAGTTCGGCGGTGGTGTGGGGTCGCCCCAGTCCCCTTTGTACCAAGGCCGTGCAGGCTTGGAGTCTAGGGCTGGCCCCGTGGGAACAGAGGAACACCGGACGCGCACTCTGGGGCTTGCGAGTTTGAGCAGGGAGGGCTCCAGGGCAGGGGGCCGCTGGCCACTCCTGGTGGCCCACAGCCCTGACCGCTGCCGGCTGGCAGGGGGCTGTGGTTCACTCTCAGTGCGGCCAATGGGCATAGATGGCCTCTGCTCCTACGAGTAGGGTGTCCTCGAGGGCCCTGCATGGGCGGGCCACCAGCCTGGGCGCTACAGGCGCTGGGAGGGACAGGGCGTTCTGTGGCTTTGGGCCAGGGGCCACGGCGCTCCAGCCTGACACATTGCACTGAACAAGACCAAATCACTGGTTGTGAGCATACGTGAAGGGTGTGTCCCGTGTCCTGCGATGGGTCCCGTGTCACTGTTTACATGAGCTATTTGTGTGGTTACATAGCCCTTTATTTAAAAGAGAGGAGTTCCTTTTACGAAGTTATTAAATTATATGTTTAAAAGCTAAAGAAAAAAGAGCTGCAGAGTATTTATAAAACTGTCTTTTTAAAAAAAAAAAACAAGCAAGAACATTTGACCGTATATATGGACAAGGAAGGAAAGTATAATAGAAACTTTGCTAGTTTAACAAAAGAAAAAAACAAAAAAAAAATCCCTTTCTTGTAAACTTATGGACAAGTCTTTGTGGCTGTTGGAGTTTAGTTTTTATATACACAGAGTTATCAGACGTTATTTATAAAACTTAGTTTTAAAAAAGACAAAAAAAAAAAAAAAAAAAGCCAAGCCGTGAGCGACCACAAGGCGCGTGCTGGCGCCCTCTTTGCTATCTCTTTTGCAATTGTACCGAAAGTGACTTACTCCCTTGCCCTTCCTGCTTCCGTCTCTTGCCGGTGCCGTGCCGTAGTGCTGTCGTCTGAGCCTGGTGAGGTCTTGTGCAGCGTCCCGTGCTGGTGCTTCTGGTGACCTTTGACCTGTGGGTGTCACTTCTTGTGTCTGTTATTCCCGTGTCTGTTTTTTGGATTTGGTTGTGTTTTTGCTTCTGCTGGCATGCTGGGCCTGCACTGGGTGCTGGGCAGCTCCTGCTTCGGCAGGGCCTGGGAATCTGCCCGCCAGCCCGGCCCCTCTGCCTCGGTGCCTGACCCAGGACCCCAGAGGATCAGATACGGGGCTCTGCCGCTCTCACCTCTGCACAGCCTTGGCTTCGCATGTCTCTGGAAGGCTTGGGCTGAACCAGTGGCCGGGTGGGTGAGACCAGGGGCCATCCCAGAGCGCCCCCCGACCCCACCGCTTCCGTGCCCACCGCTTCTGGCCATGGGTGACAGACTAGCAGGGACCAAGAAGTCACTAGGTGCCCCCAGGTGTCTTCCTTCTGGCCTCTCATCAACACGTGTGGGCTCTGGCCGTCGAGCGCAGCCTTGTTCCTGCAGGTGTCACGTGGGCCCCATCCGGGGAACCCTATGGCCCATGTGGGAGTGTCAAGGCCTGCTGCCCACCTATCCTAGCCGTGTTTCCATGCTGTGAAGGGATACTTCCCGGGAAACCAGGTGGTTTGGGGCTTGTCTGGGGTGGCCCCTCTCCCTGCCTGCGGGCCAGAGTGGGGGGGGTCTCCACCAGTGTCAGACAAGGGCTACAGTCTCCAGGGCCAGGTCCTGTCCCTCACCTCGCCCTGAATGTGCTCCGGCTCTTGGCTGTGGGCCACTTTTTGCCTCCCTTTGGGATCTGTGTCTTCCAGGGATGCGCTGCTCAGCTTGTGGAGGTGCATCTCTCCGGGGCTGAGCCCACCTCCCCATGGCCCCTCGACAGAGGCAGCTAGTCTTCCAGCCCTGGCTCGGGAAGCTCCTCCTAGGCCTGTGACGGGAGCTGCCTGCGGTGCCTGCCCTCAAGAGGCTACTGCCCTGTCTCTGGCCACATGGGTCTCGGCTTCTCCTGGAGGTCGCTGGGCAGCTTCTCTGGGGGCTTGAGCCCCTATAAAGCACAGAGGTGTGGGCTGGTGAAAAGAATCTCACTGCAGCCTGGTGGGGCATGACTTTGGGGGCAGCAGGGTTTCCCTCCCTGGGTGTGACCCCGGGTGCCGTGGGATAGGAACAGGGCCATGCTGTCCGATTCTATCTTCTCTTGGTCCTAGATGCTCCCCGGTCCCGGTTGGACTCGGGTCGGCCTGCCGTGGAGATTCTGACTGTTGACTCTCAATACTTAGTGGCTTACTGCCCCTCCCTGCCATGTGGCTTTGTCTACCTAGGGTCCAGATGAAAGTTGTCGATGTTGGTCGTAGCGGCACTGATTTGGAATCCCATCCTAAGAGTCTCTGAAGAGAGGGAGAAGCCTGTGCCCTCCATATCCACTTCTGGTCCCCACTTTGGTCCTGGCTAGGAGGCAGTCATCCATCTCCCAGGCTGGAGACCTGGAGAGCAGAGGAAGGAGACAGGCTTGGAAGGTGAGAGGCAGGCTGTGGGGGTGGGCACCCGGAGAAGACCAATTGCAGATCTGATTTAGGTAATAGAAGAAGCTTCTAGAGTTAGTGAGGCCATGTTTCCTTTCATGGTTTTTGGATTTGGAGCAACTGTTCCTTGGGTCTGGGGGAACATCCCGTTCCTGTCAAGCCCGCCCAGCGGGGCCACTCCGCACTCTGCCCCTTCCCTCCCATCACCTTGGTTTCTTGACAGGTACAGCCTGTGTCCACATGTGACTGCTTTGGTGTCTTTCTGATTCTTGTTAATTTAGTTTTCCTACTGTGACGGTGTCGTGTTCTTTTTCCCGACTTTTCTGACACAGCGAATCGAGGGCTTTGGCAGAGGCCAAGTCTCCCAAACTTGCCCGCTAAGTAAACCATGATGTGCACCTTCCTTCCCATCTTGCCCTCACTCCTCCCTTATCCCAACACGGACACTCAGATTTCAGAGGAGAGCCCTGTGGGAACAGGTCAGCTCCTGCCCTGAGTATGACCCCAGGGAGACCTCCCCATGGCCCTGGCTTGCTGCTCTGGGTGGCACTGCTGTTTGTCCAGGTGAGGAGATGTGGCTGCTCAGCCGTGTGGTGCTCTGGTTTCTGCCGGATGCCAGGTCTCCCCTGGAGGCTTTTCTGCTCTTGCTCCAGGTCTTTGTGCACACCGCTGATGGTCAACAGCAGCCTCTGTGGTCAGCGCGTGAGCCCACAGCTCTGATTGGCTGCGGCCTGCTTTGGGACAGGTGGTCAAGCCCCCTCCTGTCCCTGTCGCCTCCCCTCTCTGAGGTGGCCAGTTGGCTCAAGCTCCCATCCACCACTGGGCAGCCCAAGCCACAGCCTGCAGCACCGCTTCCGCTCTGGGATCTTGTAAGTTGCTTTTTTAGGCTGTGGTTTGGTGAAAGGAACCAACACGGTAACGATCCCCCCCCCCCCCCAGAAGCCACTGAATAATTCGTTTTGGCGCGTTTTTGCCTTCCTGTTGGCCGTCTAGTTTTGGAGCAGGCGGGGAGACGTGGAGGGCACACGAGGCAGGGCTGTGGCCTGTCCTCCTGCAGGCCTGTGTGTTTTGAGCATGTGCTGTCCCCGTGGGCCAGTCACCGGGTCTCCACCCCGCGCTGGGGCAGCAGCCTTGGTGCGTGGTGCCTGGGCAGCCCGAGCAGGAGGGGAGCGTGCCGGGGAGCTTCGAGGGGCCGGCCCTCCCTCCCCCGCACCCCGCACCCTGCTGCTCCCTGAAGCCTTTAACCAAACGGGAGTGGGTGGCGCCGCCGTTTAGCCCGGTGCCCGGCCCCGGGGCCGCCCTGGCGCTGAGGGGCTGGGTGCAGGGAGTCGCCGAGGGCTGGAAGCAGGGGCGGGGGTCCGGGGGCTGCCGGGGCTCCCGGGCCGTTGAAGATCCAGGCGAGGAGGGGCCTCCCTGGGCCGCGGCGCAGCGCCCCGCCTGCCCTGTGCAGTATTTATTGCTAAATTATTGTCCAGGGGGGGGCGGCACTGGGCCGGACCCCGGGTATTTATTGCTGTACATAGTGTATGTTTGTGATATATAAGGTTTTCTTTATTTTGTATATGACCAATAAACACCTTTTAAAGAGACCGTCAGGTGCCTCCTTTGCGCGCGGCGTGGGCGGGGCCGGAAGGGCGGGGCGCCTGGCGCGCATGCGCGGTGCGCGGCCTGCCGGGAGGCGGAAGCGGAAGCGCGGGCCTCCCGGGAGCGATGGCAGCCGGGGGTCCCAGCCGCTCGGAGCGCAAGGCGGCGGAGCGGGTCCGGAGGCTGCGGGAGGAGCAGCAGCGGGAGCGCCTCCGCCAGGTACGCCGCCGCCGCCCGCCCCGCGCCGCGCCCCCGGCCCGCGCCGCCCTCACCGCCCGCCCCGCGCCCGCAGGTGTCGCGCATCCTGAGGAAGGCGGTGGCCGAGCGCAGCGCCGAGGAGGGCCGGCTCCTGGCGGAGAGCGAGGACCTGGTGACCGAGCTGCAGGGCCGGAGCAGGCGGCGCGAGGGCCTGAAGCGGCGGCAGGAGGAGGCGAGTCCGCGGCGCGCCCGGGGCCGGCGGGGCGGGGCGGGGCGGGGCGGGGCTTACGACCGGCCTCGGCGTCTCGGCAGGTGTGCGACGACCCGGAGGAGCTGCGCAGGAAGGTCCGCGAGCTGGCCGGCGCCGTGCGCAACGCCAAGTACCTGGTGGTCTACACCGGCGCGGGGATCAGCACGGTGAGGCGGCCCTTTCCAGGGTCCGGCCGCCCGCGCGGGGCGGGGCGCCCCCTGCCGGGTGACGGGCCCCAGGACCCGGCAGAGCCCTCTGCGCGCCGGCCCTGACCCGCAGGAAACGCACCTTCGCGCAGAGCAGCTCTGCTGTGCTGTCTCCAAGCCGTTGCTTGGTCCATTTTTAAAAGCAATTTCTACACCCAGTGTGGGGCTGGGACGCAGGACTCAGATCTAGAGCTTCACGCTCTTCCGACTGACGCCGCCAGGCACCCCACTGTTTTCTCTCGTCATTTTTTAAAGTCTTACTTATCTATTTGAGAGAACGTGCACAGGGCAGAGGGAGAGAGACTCTCGGACAGACTGCCCCCCCCCCCCCCCAGCGCAGGGCCCCACCACCCGGAGATCAGGACCTTGGGTGGCCACCAAGCGCCCCCTACCCATGTGGTTTCCCAGAGAGGCTTGAAATGATTCCACTTCAAACTTCACTGGGGAGATAAGCATTTATCAACGTATGCAGTTTTTGCGATGCCTGTTTAGACACAAGAAAGGAAGGAGGCGTAAGAGGGACTGAAACCTCAGTGCCTGCGGGCAGCTCCTCACTTAAAGTCAAGGTGGTTCATCACTAGCCCAAGGTTAGGTGGGCAGAGTTAAGCCCAGAACTTGTCTCCAGGTTCCCCATTCACCGGATTTTCTACGTGTTGAAAGTCACTAGGAAGCAAGGCAGGACGAACGAGAGTACACCAGGGGAAGGAGAGAAATGCGTGGGGTTTGGGCAGGTTTTATTGGGAAGCTGTCTCGGGCCACAGAACATGGGTAGCTTTGAGAGTGTCATTGTCTACTTAGCGGGTGCATGTTGAGTGTGACGCAGTGTAGGCCCAGCACAGGGGAGCCTGAGGATTTCCAGCCTCAAGATGCCCGCAGGCGATGAGAATATGGCGTGTAAGCAGACAGCTAAGGCAAAGCTGGTTGTGCTAGGTTGCTAGAGTGGAAACGCAGACAGCCACCTCCCCATCCCACCCCCTCATGGCTTCAGCAGCAAAATCCATCTGGTTGGCTTTCTGTGCGATACAGCATTGAAGCCAGGCCTTGAAGGTTGAGTAAGGTTTTACGGGCAAGGGTGAGAGTAAGAGCCTCCAAAACAAGAATGTGTAAGGAGCACTGAGCACCCTGACTTGCAGACCCTGGAGCCCTGGTAGTGGGGTCTCCTGCCTCCAGTGACGTGTGCGTTCCTGTCATTTGTGGGGGTGCTGCACAGGGTTACGGACAGCCGTGTGCTGCTCTGTAGTTGAGCATTACTGATTGAGGTTTCTCTTCAGTGTCATTCAGAACCACGCTCTTCAGGATGGGCATTTTTCCAAGCTTCAGCTGCAGGAGGGAGACAGGGCTCCCCAGAAGGCAGGTCACTCACAGCCTGGGGAACACAGGAGTCCTTGATCCTGGCCTACTGTCTTCTCTCATGATGGTTTTGTTTTGCTGGATCGAGAACTAGAGAAGTTCAGTGGTGCTTATCTTGTGTGGAGAGATTGGCTATCTTTGTGAAGGGAAGACAGCAAACACTACCAGGATACAAGAATTAGGACAGTTGAGTGCTCTGACCTGAGGTTTCACTATTTGCTAAACCTTCCCGGAGCACTGGCCGGGCCCTGGGGACCCACAGATGAGCCTGGCCAGTCCTCTGCCTCGGTTTAGAGGACGGGTGTGGCTACATAGCCTGGGCTATTCCCAGTGCTGGAGAGGTTCCCAGAGTCGGCAGGATCCTTGAGACCTGGAGGGATGAGCTAGACCAGGTGGGAGCAGAGGTGTGGGCAGAGGGAAGGAGCCCCTCTGTCTGGGTGCAGGCAGGTTATGGTAGGAAGTGCTGAGCCTCCAGAATGGATAGAGCCTAGTGCGAGGACAAGCCTGGAACACCACGTGAAGAGGAACGTTTGCTTTTCACTCTTGCAAATTGTGCCAGTTCCTACAGTGATGCATTGTCACCGGGTTTATGTTCTTTGTGGACGTGCAGGCAGCCTCCATCCCAGATTACCGGGGCCCCAATGGAGTGTGGACGCTGCTCCAGAAAGGGAGGAGCATCAGGTAAGCGGCCTAGCGCAGCCCTCACACAGCCTTCGCACACGGTCCAGCCAAGGCAGCGTGGGCCTGACCTCACAGCTTCCCACCCCTGTGCTCCCTTCTACCCGGCAGTGCCGCTGACCTGAGTGAGGCTGAGCCGACCCTCACCCACATGAGCATCGCCCGCTTACATGAGCAAAAGCTGGTAAGAACCCGAGGTGGCTAGCTGGGTCCCCAGTACAGGACCTGGAGGGCCACCTCTGTGCCCGAGCAGCAACTGCGTCATAGCTTGTCAGCCCTTGGACGCTGAGATGAGTGCCTACCGCGGGTTTGAGACTCCGGGTTCGAATCTCTCTCATGAATCATCCTGTACGGGACCGATCTCAGGCCCAGAGCTGCTGGTGGCTCTTTCCCCCTGTGTTTCTATCACATTGTCCCCACAGATCTCAGAAGGCATCTACATACAGGGGAAGCTCGTGGGCAACCTCTGGAGACCCTCTGCTGAGCACTTTGAACCATGTGGGGAAGGGTCAATCCTTCTGGTCCTTCAGCTACCTGAAATGTAATGAGCTGAGCCCTTCCTAGCTGAGAGCAAGCATCTGCCCTCTTAGCTCGCCAAGTGCTTCAGAGCTGTTGGGGTGGGGGAGATGCCGGAGGGGGGGGGGTGTGCCTGGGGCCTTTCCCACCCAGGACCCTCCTGAGTCGAGCTAAGACCGGCCTGCCATTCCAGTTTTGCCTTTGAAGCTTCATGCAGGACTGGAGTCCCCCCTGGTTTGGGAGCTCTGGGTAGGGTTACGGATGGTGTCCTGGCTGAACGCAGCGCCACAGCACCAGCACGCACGCACACACACACACACACGCACACACACACACACACACCCCGACCCCTGCTGACCTGCCCCATCTCCCCTTCAGGTACAGCATGTGGTGTCTCAGAACTGCGATGGGCTCCACCTGCGGAGCGGGCTGCCTCGGACGGCCATCTCGGAGCTCCACGGGAACATGTACATTGAGGTGAGCAGCCCCTCTGGGGTTTCGGGGGCCGGTGCAGGCCGGCGGCTCCTGCCCACAGCGCCCTCTCCTTCTCAGGTCTGTACAGCCTGCACACCCAACAGGGAGTACGTGAGGGTGTTTGATGTCACTGAGCGCACCGCCCTTCACCGGCACCAGACAGGCCGGGCCTGCCACAAGTGTGGGGGCCAGCTCCGGGACACTATTGTGCACTTTGGGGAGAGGGGGACGCTGGGGCAGCCTCTGAACTGGGAGGCAGCCACTCAAGCTGCCAGCAAAGCAGACACAATCCTATGTTTAGGTTCCAGCTTAAAGGTACGTGAACAGCGCCATGGAGGAGGGAGTGGACGGGACAGAAGGGGAGGGAGCCTGCTTGCCAGTCCCTAGCTGGATCAGTGTCGGACCCTAGCTTCCTGTGGCTTCGTTTGCTCTTGTGCATGGGCTCTTTCTGTCTGTCCGTCCATTCGTGCAGGTTCTGAAGAAATACCCTCGCCTCTGGTGCATGACCAAGCCCCCCAGCCGGAGGCCCAAGCTCTACATCGTGAACTTGCAGGTAAGTTGCACACCAAGATACACCTCCTTAGATCTGGACCTTAGAGCAGGAGAACCAGAGAGTTCCTGGGGCATTCGTGTCCCAAACTTATGGGCCACAGAGGTCTGGCTGAGAAAGGGCCATTGCAAAGAAGTGAGATGTCCTCACTCGCCTCCCCCTGTTCCTAGTGGACCCCGAAGGATGACTGGGCTGCCCTGAAGCTACATGGGAAATGTGATGACGTCATGCAGCTCCTCATGGATGAGCTGGGCCTGGAGATCCCCCCCTATAGCAGGTGAGGGGGGCACGGGGGCATCCGCCCCTTCCCTGCCCCTGTGTGGATGGGCCGTGTCTGTCTTTACTCGTGAACCTGAGCATAGAGAATGCTCTGAGATGTTGCAGATGGCGTCTGAGGTGTGACTGCAGCTTGGTGACCTCTGCAGGGAGTGGCTGAGGCATCAGCGAAGGCTGATGTGACTCCCTGTGGGGAGAGGGAATGTGCCAGTGTGTGCCTGGAGCGCCCCCTTCTACCTTAGACAGCCTGGACGGGAAGGTGCCTCGAAGGGACGTGGTCTCGGCAACTCCAGTCAAACAGATTCTTGGTGCACCTGGTTTGGGGAGCTGGCATACTTTGGGGAAACTTAAACTGTACCTTAATACAGAATTTGTGATAATTTAGACATGGTGTATGTATTGAGCAAAAAGTTTACACTTTCTTTCTCTGTGAATTTTCAGGGTCTTATAGGGGAAATCAATAACTTCTTTTAATCAAAGGGTTCAAGAATTAAGGATCCCTTCACCTTCTGGGCCTGGCAATTCTTGTATGTTATGTTTGTGGTGTTCTGTAATGTGGGCCTATTGTGTACCGTACTTTTTTTTTTTTTTTTACATTAACTTAGCTCATTTTCTTTATCAGTGCTTATCTGTATCTTAAGTTTATAATATGTGGTTCTGCATCTCAGACACATGATCTCTTCATGGTGTAGTTTATAGGCCACGCCTCCCTAGTTAGCTGGCCTCCCCACCCCCCAGCCCCCCACCATCAGGTCTTGCAGCCTGGGAAGAGGGAGAGGGTCTGGTCCACCTGCCCCTGGCCATACAAGTGAAAGGTGGGACCCAGAGCTGCTAGTGATCCGTCCCTCTCGGGGCTACTCCTGCCCCACCCTGGGTGTGCACGGCCTGCTCCATCGCCAGCACGGACACAGTTCTGCAGAGGCTGAGCTAGTAGTGTGAGCGCTGACCTTTGAGTTCCTGGGAGCTTACTCCTCTTGGCGCTGTTCTGTAGCTCAGGAACAGTGGAGCTGCCGCTAAGCCAAGGCTGGCCACAGTTAAGATCGGGAGGGGAGCAGGGCGACCTCAGTCAGCTTTCCCGCCCTGGGGCAGGTTGTGCCGAGGCCCCCAGGCACACCTGACCCAGCTTTCCCTTTCCGGTAGGTGGCAGGACCCCATCTTCACCCTGGCCACTCCCCTGCGTGCGGGTGAAGAAGGTAGCCACAGTCGGAAGTCGCTGTGCAGAAGCCGAGAGGACCCTCCGCCTGGGGACCGGGGTGCGGCCCTGAGCTCGGCCCCTGTCCTAGGTGGCTGGTTTGGCAGGGGCTGCGCCAAACGCACAAAGCGGAGGAAGATCACGTAACCTGGGGCTGTGGACAGGAACACTTGGCACTTTGCGGACGGCAGAAGTCTTACTCAGGGGCCGGCCCGGGGCCCGGAGCGTGCTCCCGGGGTGACGCGCTTAGCCCTGGGTCCCGGCGGGAGCCCCCTGCACTGCTGTGGCCGCCTCCGGCCTGGGCCTCCGGAGGATGCCTCACCCGTCCTTGGCGGCGGTCATGCCTTCCTGCGAGGACAGAACTCGGGTTATTTTGCGGCCGGCCGGCTGGGGAGGGGGGGAGGGGGAGCACGCGGCTGCCTTACCTGGTCCGCCGGGCTAGTCTCAGGGGCCTCAACCCTTTCTACTGCTTCTTACTAAAACATGGTAACTTTACAGCAACCTTTTCTGTGCTGGGTGTGCGGCGGCGGGGTGGTTCTGAGCCTGGGCTCTCAGCAGGCCTTTTTATTGTTATTAAACGTCTCTGCACTGTCTCGCGCGTGTCCTCGAATGACTGCCCTGCTGGCACCAGGACGGGGGCGGCACCGGCACCGGGCCGGGGGCGGGCGCCGGGATGGGGCTCCTCGGGGAGGCGGGCGGCGCCCCGCGTGGCCCTGCCCCGCCCCCTCGGCCAGGTGCGCGTGCGCTATTGGCCGCGCGCGCAGGGGGGCGGGGGCGGGGCGAGGCCCCGGCGGCTCGCGCCATTGGCGGCGGCTGGGGGCGGGGCCCCGGGGCGGGGCGGCGCTCGCCATTGGCCGCGCGCGGCGGGTGAGGCCCGCGTGACGGCGCGTGCGCCGGGCTGGGCGGGGCGTGCGCGGGGCTGGCGGGCGGCGGCCGCTGGGAGTCGCGGAGCCGGTCGGGCCGCGCCGCTGCTGCGGGGCCATGATCCGGAACGGGCATGGGGCGGCGGGCGGTGCGGAGCCGCCGGGCCCGGGGGGCAGGCGCGCCGTGCGGGTGTGGTGCGACGGCTGGTGAGCGCGGCGGCGGCGGCGGCGGCGGCGGGCGGGCCGGGGGGCGGGCGGGGGCCGCGGGGCCCGCTGCGCCGCCGGCCGAGACGCGCCCGCGGACCGGCCCTGGGTCCCGGTCCCGGTCCCGGCCCGTCCTGGGGACGCGGGTGCCCCGGCCGGTGGCAGCGCGAGTTCCGTGTCCGGCCCCGACGAGCCGGACCGCTCCAGCCCGGTACACCTCGCGCCCAGAGCGACTTCCCCGCGGTCTCGCCGTCGGTCCCCAGCCTGCCCGTCGCCAGGGCAGCACACGTGTGCCCGCGACCCCGGTGAAGCCCCCGCGACCCGGGTCCCGCCCAGGGGGCCACACTGCCCATCCGTTCTCTCCCCGGCGAGCCGGAGACCTGGGGTTGTTCCCAGAGAAGTTTGGGGCTGTCAGCAGACAGGAGGAGGACTGCCGTCTGAGGGCTGTCACCTGTGATGTTCCCTCGGGCCTTTACCTGGCGAATCACGGCAGGAATAGTCCCTACCTGGCCAGTTTACAGAGCTGGACCTTGGCGGCCCTGCCTGAGTCACCTTGGGGAGAGGGAGCACGGCTTCCCTTGGTGGACTCTGACCTTGGCCGCGGTCTGTCTGGGCCTCTGCCCCAGCAGGCCACCCACAGCCACAAGGCCCCTGTGGCTAGGACATGCCGCAGTCCGAGCTGCCCACCCTGGCCTGCCTGTCCAGGGAGCTCAGGGGCCAGTGGGGCTGCTGGATTTGGACTTAGCTCCCCTCTCCCCCCAGGGCCAGAGCAATGTGACCCACAGGCCTGTGTGCGGGGACTGGGTGGGCCGTGGTGGAAATAACAGGTGTCGGGGACTGCAGCGGCTCGTGCACCAGGTGGCCCGGGTCTCCTGGAGAAGCAGGGAGCATCTCCTACTCAGGAGACAGCTGGTTTGGGGCCAATTTGGGGTCTTCCCCAGCCCACCCAGGGAGCAAGTGGGCCTGCACCTGAGAAGCCACTCCTTCATCAGGCCCAGGTTTAAGGATAAAAGCTCTAGAACAAGGTGGCAGGGAGGTGGTTGTCAGCCCCGGAGAGCAAAGCCTCGCTGAGTTTCTGGAGGCTGTGGGGGAGCGCGCAGGATTTCCAAAGCTACCAACTACGTTTGCTCATTTGTTGGACTTTGTTTTGTGTTGGCCCCAAAGACCATCCACCTGTCTCAGGGTAGTACAGAGTCCAGCCTACTCCTTTTTTTTTTTTTTTTTAAACATTTATTTTATTTATGATAGAGAGAGAGAGAGGCAGAGACACAGGCAGAGGGAGAAGCAGGCCCCATGCACCGGGAGCCTGACGTGGGATTCGATCCCGGGTCTCCAGGATCGCGCCCTGGGCCAAGGGCAGGCGCCAAACCGCTGCGCCACCCAGGGATCCCCCAGCCTACTCCTAAGTTAACATCAGTTTACAGCTTGCAGGGACTTCCCCCCCACCCCACCCCCATGGTTTACAGTAGGGGAGAGGAGAGGGTGAGGGCAGAGGGCAGAGCTCCATGGCCCGGATGGGGAGCCGAGACTGTTCCTTGTGCTCACCAGCCCCGGGGACCGGCAGGCCTTGTCCCTGGGCACAGCCCAGCCCGTCGCGCTCGCTGGATCTGGCCCGGGGCCAGTGGTGGGGAGAGTGGAGTGCCCACCTCCCCTCTGAAAGCCCCAGCTCAGCCTGAGGAGCCATTCCCAGAGGCAGCTTCCCAGAGGGCTCCCTAAGGAAGCCCCAGAGGAGCCAGGCTGCCCCGCCCACACCCAGCCCCAGCTGCTCAGTCCCCCCCTCAGCACAGGGACTCATCATCCTTCCTTTCCACAGCTATGACATGGTGCATTACGGCCACTCAAACCAGCTGCGCCAGGCGCGGGCCATGGGTGACTACCTCATCGTGGGCGTGCACACCGACGGTAAGCTGGGGCTGCTGCCTTTGACTAACCCTAAGGGGCCCTGCAAGGGTTTAGGCCACGCTTATGGCCATCCCTCCCAAGAGCCCAGCGCGGCAGGTACACCCGCCGGGGGCTCTCCATCTCACGGCTCAGGTTGAACAATGCAGCCGAGGGGTCAAGCTTCTGGCCCTGGCATCCACTCCCCTTCCCCCAACAACCTGGGTCCCAGGGTCTTCGAGAATGGAGCGCCCGGCTGTCAGAGGACTTTGCCTGGAGCTCTGGTTGGGTGAGGGAACTGTGCAGTTATCCAGCAAGCACGTCCTGAGCACCTGGACTGGCCCATAGAGAACAGGATAGAGGCCACTGGGTGCGTTTCTGCCCCCGGGGGCTGAGGGCCCAGGGAGAGAGACAGCTGTGTGCCAGGGGCTCCCACGCCTACCTCGTCCTTGCTTTCTTCCCTGGCTCTAGAGGAGATCTCCAAGCACAAGGGGCCCCCGGTGTTCACTCAGGAGGAGAGGTACAAGATGGTGCGCGCCATCAAGTGGGTGGACGAGGTGGTGCCGGCGGCTCCCTACGTTACCACGCTGGAGACCCTGGACAAGTACAGCTGCGACTTCTGTGTCCATGGCAGTGAGTGGGTGGGCCTGTGGGCGGGCCGGAGGGGCCACCAGGGTGCTGGGGCCTCGTCACGCTGGGTCCTTGCCCTGAAAGAGTCCCTGCCCCCAGGGGCCTGGGATGAGGCTCACGGGTGCTCATTCTCACACATGTGTTGCTCCTCAGATGACATCACGCTGACCGTAGATGGCCGGGACACCTACGAGGAAGTGAAGGCGGCCGGGAGGTACAGGTGAGCCCCCGCGAGGACCCCATCTTGTCAAGGAGTGGGGCTCAAAGCGCCCCCCCCCCCCGGGCTCTTTCTGCCTGCCCAGGGGGCTGTGCGTGCGGTACATCCAAGTGGCTGTCGGGCGGGGAGAAGGACGGTGTGACTAGGAGCGTGTCATCTTGTTGAGGAACTCAGCCACTGTGGCCAGCGGCTCCTCCGGGTACAGCGCAGCCTGGAGTTCCCTTGGCAGAGGGCGCGTTGCAGGGCAAGGCCAGATCTGCAGTCCGTGCGCGCCGTGGGGCTGGTGGTGCCCGCCCCCCCACCCCCCGACTGGCCAGCCCCCCAACGCTGCACACTGAGCTGTGGCAGCACGCTCCCTCCATTGTAGTGGGTTCTGCAGTTGGTAAAGCACAGTGTTCCCCCACGCTCCTGGGCCCGGTTTTCTGTCCGGCCCGGAGTGGGCAGTGTGCGCACAGAGGCAGCCCCGGGGGGAGCTGGCGGTGGGCTCGGGAGCACGTCTGGGTGCGAGCCCTGAGCCCACGTCCGTCCGCAGAGAGTGTAGGCGCACCCAGGGCGTGTCCACCACGGACCTTGTTGGCCGCATGTTGCTGGTGACCAAGGCCCATCATAGTGGTCAGGTGAGCCTGGGGGGAACGGGGCGGGATCCCCAAGGTCCCAGGGCTAAGGACACTGCTGGGAGGGAGGGAGGGAGGGAGCACCCGATCTGCCTGGTGCTTACTCCTCTGCGGGCTCCAGGACAAGGAGTTTCGGGGTCTGGGGGTTGACCATGTCCTCCATGTCCCCCACCCTTCCATTCAGGAGATATCCTCTGAGTACCGGGAATACGCGGACAGCTTTGGCAAGGTGAGTGCGGCCCCCACTAGCCAGGCCAGTACCTGATGCCCCCAGGCCACCCCCGGGAGAAGGCTGGCTGGGACCCTCACCCTCCTCGGCTCCCCGGCTCCTGGGCACTGACTAGGTGGTGGCTGCCAGGCTTGGCAAGCTAGCAGGTCAGGTGGCCCCTGGAGAAGGAGCAGGGACTGGCTCTAGTCGGGCCGACTGGTCCTCTCTCCCTTTGTAGCCCTCTCACCCGACACCCACCCGGGAGACGCTTTCCTCGGGAGGCTCCTCCCAGGTGACCAGAAGGTGGCCTCAGGGTGCTGGGTCCCCACAACGGCAGTGTCCACAGGTGGGCTGGTCTAGGCGGCAGTGGTGTTGGCTGCAGTACCCACTGTGGTCACAGGGCAAAGCCACACGTCCCACTGGTCACGGGGCCCTGGCCCAGCCTGGCCCTGGCATGTTCCTGCCAGAGGCGCCTGCCTGTGGGCTCTGCGGGCAGGTGTGGGGGCGATGGGGGTCTGCAGTTCTGGTGTATCAGCCCGTAGCTGCTCCCAGAGCCGACAGGCAGGCGCAGGCAGCCCTAGGCCCAGAGGAGGGGCTCTGGGGTGGGAAGAGGCCAAGGACGTGCCTGACCGGCGTCTTGGCTGACCAGAGGCCTCTTGGCTTTCAGTGCCCCGGGGGACGGAACCCCTGGACGGGGGTGTCCCAGTTTCTGCAGACATCTCAGAAGATCATCCAGTTTGCTTCTGGGAAGGAACCCCAGCCAGGGGAGACGGTCATCTACGTGGCCGGCGCCTTTGACCTGTTCCGTATCCTCCGAGACCGTGTGGGAGGGTTGCCCTGCCTGGCCCCCTATGCACCCTGGGGTCAGGGGACCCAGAGCAGCCTCACTGACTCTTCGAGGCCCCCGGGCTGGGGCGGAGCTCGAGGGGCCCTGCTAGAGGCCCTGGTCCTGCAGGCAGCCACTCCCTATCTTGTTACTTGCTTCTTAACCTGGACACAGACATCGGCCACGTGGACTTCCTGGAGAAGGTGCATGGCCTGGCAGAGAGGCCCTACGTCATCGCCGGCCTGCACTTTGACCAGGTCTCGGATGGAGCGTGGGGCCCCCTTGAGTGGCTCCTGGGGTTGAGGTTGGGCACAGGTGGCCCACGGGGTGAGGCCTTGGGTGCTGATGGAAGAGGAGACAACCCGGGGCCACTTCCTGGGGACCAGGGCTTCCCCCCCCCGTGGGCACCCATGAGGAGCACCCATGAGGAGCACCCATGAGGAGCACCCATGAGGGGCTTTTGGGGGCGATGACAGCTCCGCCCCCACTGCCCGGGGCTGCGCGCTGACCCAAGCTCGCTCCGGCCCTAGGAGGTCAACCACTACAAGGGGAAGAACTACCCCATCATGAACCTGCATGAGCGGACGTTAAGCGTGCTGGCGTGCCGGGTGAGTGTGGGCCGTGCTGGGGTGCGGCAGTGAGGACCCTGGTGCACGGGCCCGACCTGGCGGAGTCCCGCTAATGGCCTGTGCTCCTGTCCCCGTAGTACGTGTCAGAGGTGGTGATCGGGGCCCCCTACGCTGTCACGGCAGAGCTCCTGGACCACTTCAAGGTGAGGCTCCTGGTGGGCCAGGTCCCCCCGAGGGCCTCTGAGTGCAGGGCGCCAGGGCCCTGACCCGCTCCCTTCGCAGGTGGACCTGGTCTGTCACGGGAAGACGGAAATCGTGCCTGACAAGGATGGCTCAGATCCCTACCAGGTGGGCACGAGGGTCCCTGGGCTCATGGCACCTGTGTGGGAGCCAGGCTAGGGGCTCGGTGCCCAGCTGACGCCCCCCCCGCTCAAGGAGGCGGCAGGGGTCTGCGCGTCCATGTCCTGGGCATCCGGGGGTGACGACCCTCCAGGCCCGGGGCTGGGCAGTGTCCTCGGGGCCCGGGGGACGGCCCTCACCCCCTCCCCCCCACCCTCCCCTTCCAGGAGCCCAAGAGAAGGGGCATCTTCTGTCAGATTGACAGTGGCAGTGACCTTACCACAGACCTCATTGTGCAGCGCATCATCAAGAACAGGTGAGGGTGGCGGGTGGGGCCTGGGGTGGTGCCCGCAGCCCCCACGGCCCCAGGCCTGGGCACCCCTCACACGGCCCGCCCCCAGGCTGGAGTATGAGGCCCGCAACCAGAAGAAAGAGGCCAAGGAGCTGGCCTTCCTGGAGTCCAGGAGGCGACAGGAGGCGCAGCCTGAGACGGAGCGACTGTGACCTGTGAGCGCAGGACGTCCCACGCCCGGCCCGCTCTGCTGCCCAGCCTGCAGGCCTCAGTTTCCACGGTTCTTAACTGCGGCGCTCCCCCTCGCCGCCCAGTTCCGAGGTTTCCAAGGGGCAGGCGCTGCCCCCACCCCCTGCCGGGTGGTCTTCCCACCCAGCACAGAGGGGTACCCAGCACAGCGGGGTGGCTCAGCACAGGATGAGCACGGGGTCCCTTCGGCCTGGGGGCACCGCCCCGTGCGCCACAGAAGGCCTGGCTCCCACTCCTCCCCCAGCCCCTGCAGACCCAGGACGCCCAACTGCCCAGCACTTTCTGCCCTCCCAGCCTCCCTGGCAGCCAGCTTCAGGGGAGCAGAGACCTGGAGGGGACACCCATTGGCCCTTCAGGTCACAGACCATGCCTCCTTCGCGTGGGCACATCTCCTGGGCCCTGGCCCGCTCCCCCCACTTCCTGGGCCTTGCTGGTCTCCCCACAGACTGTTCTCTCGACTTTGTCCAGTTGGCTGGCGTACAACCAAATAAACCTGGTGGGAGGTGTTCTGTGTCCAGCTCTTGGCCCCGCTCCCCACCGTCCACGCAGCGGGGAGGCGGCGGAGGGGTGTGGGCGGCCTGGCAGCGAGGAGTCCCTGGGTCCCGGAGACCCCATCCCAGGGAGCCCGTCCCCGAGACCCTGTCCCGAGGCCAAGGGAGCCACTCCCTGTGGCTCTGCAGAGCCCACACCTCCAGGAAGGACCGGGCTCCAGCTCCCTGACTGGACCCAGAGAATCTTAGGGCCCACTGGGAGCAGCCCGGCGGCTGTAGGGTGCTGACTCTGGTCACCTCATTGTTTAGGGCAGGGGGGAACAGCAGTAGTTCAGACGTGTTCAGAGGTGGGGACGGTGGGGGTGTTTTCAGCCCCCACCAAGGGCATCCGTTCCTCAGCAGCTGGTCCGGGTGAGGCCGTACCCTGCAGCCTGGCCCACGGAGCACAGGGCTGGGATCCTTTCCCTCTAAGACACGGCCTGTCCTTTTCTTCCCGTTGATGTAACTAGAACCCCGTGCAGGACACAGAAGGGAAGTGACCGTGGAAGTTCACATCCCCACCCTCGGCTGGGCAGCCACCACCAGCTTTCCTTTCCTCCTTCCCCAAGTTAGGGTAGAAAGTCGTGAGAGGCATGGGACCCCCAGCTTTGGGGGCGTGGTGGTGTCCGGCTTCCCCACACTTGAGGCTCCTGGTCCCCTGGGCTTCAGGGTCTCATGAGCGGAGGGACAAGGAGGGACCAGCCTGCCCTGCATGGAGTCGGATGGGGCAGGACGGGAGCAATCAGCCCTACACCTGTCCAGAATCCCCCCTTGTGGCCCTCAGCTGAGGACTGCGGGCAGCGGGGAGCCCTGTGGGACCGACGAAGGAGGCCCAGAGCCTGGCAAGCCCGTGCCCCTGGAGAGACATGCGCTCGGGAGCAGCGGGGCTGTGGGGCTCCCATAGCCTCTGAGTGCAGGGCCCTGCACGCCCACGGGGTTGGGGGACGCCCAGCACAGTGCCCACCTCGTTTCAGCCAGCCTCCCCGGAGGGCCCGGTCCGTGCCCAGAAGGGACCTCAGGGTCGGGCTCAGCAGGCTGGGGTTTCGAATGAACCCAGATTCCCCCCAATAAAGTAGGTGATTAGCCTGGAGGAGGGCTGAGTGCGGGCGCTGGGCCTGCGAGGGGCGGGGCGGCCTTGTCAGGCCTCCTGGGGCGCCGTGAGGTCCGCAGGCTGCTCCCCACCCCGCGGCCACTGCCCCGTGCTTACTACTTCGAGGTGTTTCAGGAGCGCCAAGAAAGGGTGACCCCAGGGGCTGCCCCTCCAGTAACAGCCTTGTCCCGAAGAGATCCAGGAAGCAGGGCGGAGCCGCCTGGGGTGGGGGCGGGCGTGGGGCGCCTGCGTGGTCACCGCGGAGGCCCGAGCTGGGCACCTTCTCTGCCCCAGGGTTTGGGGTGCCTCTGCCTGCCTGGGGGGGCTGGGACACCCGCTGGGGACCCGCAGTGTCTGGCGGCGGAGTCGGGGTCCCCAGGCACCGCCCGCCCCCACTCGGAGTCCAGCTGCGCTTCTCATTTATTCACTTTTTTTTAGTATATGTGCTGCCGAAGCGAGCACTGCTTCTCATTTATTCACGTGGCGGGTTACCGCGGGGGGCGGGGGGCTCAGGCGCTGCGGCAGTCGGCGGCGCGCAGCGACAGGAACACGTCCGCCCGGCACTGGAAGGTGGCGCGGCCGTCGGGGAGCCGCTCGCAGCTCCGCAGGTTCGGGGAGACTTCCTTGACACACGCGGCCTGGGGGCGGGAGGAGGCTGAGGGGGCGCCCGGGCCTGACCCCGCCCCGCCCCCGCCCCCGCCCCGACCACGCCCCGACCCCCTGACCCCGCCCCGACCCCACCCGGACCCCGCCCTCCCGATCTGGCCGCGCCCCGCCCCCGCCTTGACCCGGACTTCGACCCCGCCCTGACCCGGGCCCTGACCCAGACCCCGCCCCGACCCCGCCCCCCCACCCCACACTCACGAGGCTCCGCGGGCGGCGGGGCTCGGCGGCGGCCCGGCCCGGGGGTCCCGCGCTCCCGGGGGGCTCGGAGCGGCGCGCGTGCGGGGACCTGCGGAAGCCGGCCAGCAGCCCCGCGGCGCGGCCCACGGAGTAGGAGCTGGGCCCGGCCGCCGGCTTGTACCACGCGAGGCCGGGCGGCGCCAGCAGCAGGCACAGCGCCAGGGCGGCGGCCACCAGGGGGACGCTCGGGGCCATGGGGACGCGGGCGCGGGGCGGCGGCCTCGGCGGCGGCCGCCTTATATCGGCCGCGGGCGCGGGGGCGGGCGCACAGCGCCGTCGGGCCCCCCCCCGCCGCAGGGAGCCCGCTGGGTGGGGGGGGCCCCGCCGCTCCCCATAGGGCCTCACTGCCCCCAGGCGGGGGAGACGGCCCCGCCGCTCCCCATAGGGCCTCACTGCCCCCAGGCCGGGGGACACCTCTCGGGCCCTAAAGCGGGACCCCTGGCCCGACCCGGGGTAGAGGCGACATGGCTGTCGCGTGCGCCCGGGGCCTTACTCTGTTGCACACGCAGGACTACTCCTGGGGGTCCTTTGGGAAGAGGTGGGCAGCAAGGCCAGGCCTGAGCTCGGGAGAGCAGACGGAGGGACAGCTGCCAGGCCCTCCAGCCCCCCACTCCCTGCCCTCGGGCGGCCGAGCCTCAGGCCTTCTCCTGAGAGCATCTGTGGCCCCCAGGAGGGATCAGCCCGTCCGGGACTCAAACCACAGCAACTGGGAAAGCAGAGCTCCAGAGCCGGAGGGGGGGCAGCTGGGGGGGGCTGGGGGGCAGCCAGGGGAGAGTGATGGCAAAGGCAGGTGCTCTGAGCCTCAGCGTCTGGAAGGAGGGGGGGACGGCTGAGGTCCCAGAGGCCTGAGAGGACCTCGCAGGGGCCCTGAGCTTCCTGGGGGGATCCCTGGCCGGAGGAGGACAGGACCTGGCCAGCGGCCCCATGGTCGGCTTGAGGCCAGGCAGGCCCTGCGAGGACCATGCTGGGGCCCGGGAAACAGTGCGAGAGCCAGGGTGGCAGGGCAGTGCACGCAGCCTGCGGGAGGGGCCATGGGCAGCCCCTCTGGGGACGAGCACACCCACCCCACGGGGCAGGGCTGGAAGGCCGGTGCGGCTGCCCTCAGGGTCTGACACCCCAGGAGACCCCCCCCCAAGCAGGGGGAGTGGGCTGCAGAGCCCTCCCTGTGACTCCCCGGGTCCTGACAGTGTAGACACAAACATTCAAGAATACAGAGTAGCTGGCCTGACCCTGCAGCCGGTGTAAGCTTGTTTGTGGATGTAACTTTGTGGGGCTGCTGAGAGCACCCAGGAGGGGCTGCTGGGGGACCTGGGCCCTCAGGAACCCCTCCTTCCACTCATTGTCCCTACACATCCTGGTCACAACCCATCTCCCTTGGGGTGCATCCTCTCCAGGGCAGACACCAGCACAGAGGTGCCCTGTCTGGACACAGGGCATGTGGCCTCCAGACTGGGGAAAGGTAATGGTCCCCAGGGCTTTCTTCCCTCTGGGCAGTGTCCAGACACGAAGTAGGGTGCCACAGAGGTGGCAGACCAGGAGGCCAGCCCCCTGAGTAAATACACGTGCCCCAGGGCCCTTGCACCACCAGGCCTTCCAAGCCCCCAGAGCCAGTCACTCGCCCCCAGGCTCTTCCGGCTGACCGTCCGCTCCTTCTGCGGCTGTGACTCAGAGCCTTGGTGGCATTGCATCGAGATGTTTATTCATGAGTTTTCCTATCAAGACACTGTGACGCTGCATCGGGACCAGAAAACAGGCGAGCAGAGGCCTCCAGCAAGGTTCAGACAATTTAATGAGTTTTACTTATTGGATAAAAGTGTCACAATCTGAAGAAAAACAAATACAGCTCCAGTCCTTGTTTCAAGTGTGTCCCCACTGCCACCGGAGGGGCTGTCGCCAGGGAAGAGGGTGGCGGGGCAGCGGGGGTGGGGCGGGTGCTGGCACAGGGTGGCCTCACTCCTTGAACTTCCACTCCTGGCGGCACATGGGACAGTGCTGCTGCACCTGCTGCGCGTTGAGCCACTTGAGGATGCAGTGCATGTGGAAGCAGTGGGAGCACTGGCCCCACACCAGGGGGCAGTCATCGCCCGGCACCTTGCCTGCGGGAGGGGGACGAGAGGACCAGCAGGTCATACGGAGCCGGGGACCAGGACCCAAGGATGTCAAGCACCTGCGCCAGACGGCTGCCCGGGGGGCTCGTGTGCACAGCCTCACACCTTGTGTTTCAGGAAAGACAGAAACCAGGAGTGTGAGCACACGCTCTGCAGCGTGCCCCCCAACAGCTCCGCCCTGCCCTGCAACGGGTGCTTGACTGCAGGGGGCGGTTCTCGCCCAGCCCACATCCCCCTCCCCGCCCCCGCCCGGGGTGCAGGCCCAGCTGCAAACCCACCACTGAACCTGCAACACGGGAGGTACAGCACGAATGTGCTAGGCGCAGCCAGCCCCCTACCCCCACCCCCCACACCCGTGCCCAAGAGCTGCTATCTGAAGAGAGAACTATTTCTTTTGCTCAAGGGAAGGACAGCTGGGGCCCTGGGGCTGAGGTTTCTCTCCCAGGTGGCAGAGACTGAGCACGAGACAAGGGAGTGGCGCTTGTGGCCCCACCCGGAGCAGCCAGCGAGCAGGTGTGACCTCCCACCTCTCCCATTTCTGGCCTGAAGGGGCCCCACCACCAAGGCCCAGGGCTCATGCTGCTCACACTCCACTCCATGTGCCTGGAAATACGACCTCCGTGGACGGCTACAGGGGACATCCACGCTGCCCGCAACCACAAGAAACAAGACTTCCAAAACCAAGAACATCCCATCAAACAGCTGGCGCCAACAGAGCATAACGACCTCCCTCAGGCCCCGTGTCAGGGTCCCCGTCGGCATGGAGGTGCTGTGGCTTGCCGCCTCCACCTTTCCTGGGGTGTCACCCCCATCACTGCCCTGGGGTCCTCTACGCCTGCTGAGCGCCAGCTGTATCCAGCTGTCACTGGTGTACAAACAGCAAGAACCAGACAGACAAGCCAGGGCTGGGACTATCAGGACATCTTGTCCCGGCAGCAACTCCACTTCAGCACATCCTAAATGCAAGCTGGGTGCTCTGCAGGAAACCCAGACTGCCTTTGGACTTCTCTGACCACAGTCCTTACTCCTGACACCAAACACAGGATGCTCAGTCCTGCAAAACACCAGACGACATAAAGCTCCCTCCTGGCACCTGCTCCTCACCGGCCTGGGGCTGGGAAGCTGCCGAGCTCTCAGCCAATCTCCCCAGAGCAGCCCCTGCCCCACGGCAGTGCCCGCACCCCACCAAATCAGAACACACATCCGCCACGTCTTTTTAGTTGCTTGCTTTGGGGTAGTGTTTTTCAGTCTTTAAAAAAAAACTTTTTACAAGAAAACATCACTACCTTTCTGGAACTTTTATGACGAACCACCAAAAATTATACACTTGGCAAAAAAAAGAACTACCGCACTCACTCTGCTTCCCCAGCCACAGGGGCGGGGGGAGGGGAGACCCTGTGCCTGGAGCTGTGTGACACCTGAGATTACATCCCCCACCCCCACCCCAGAGCCTTCCTAAGCCCAGAACTCAGAACTCAGCTTGGAATCACCACTATGAGGTGGCTGGAGGCGGGGAGGCACTCAGTGGCTAAGGCGGCTGCCTTCAGCTCAGGTCATGACCCTGAAGTCCTGGGAATCGGCTTCCTGCACGGCAGGGAGCCTGCCTCTCCCTCTGCTACTCCCCCTGCTTGCCAGCGAGTGCGCGCTCTCTCTGTCAAAGACACAAAATAAAAAATCTTAAAAAAAGAAAAAGGAATCACACCTATGAAATCAGAGTCCCCTGCGAACAGAGGACACACTGGTGGGGGGGCAAGGGATGCCCAGGTGTCCCACTGATGGGGTTGTACCCAGGCCACTTGGTCCCTCTGAGGGAGGTTTGTTAGGAGAAGGAGCCACTTCCAGTAATGCTACCTGCAGGCAGGCCACCCGAGGCATGTGACGAACACGGGAGCACAGAACACGGGAGCACAAAGCGGTGACTCACCCAAGGGCTTGTTTGCCTCTCGATGGAAATCTTTAGTAAAGAAAACACCTCTCGAGAAGACTTACTCCCAAAGCCCTCTGGGCCTGGGAGCAGATTATTAGTCTTAGTCACTCAGGGTATTTCACAAGAGCTCAATTTTAGCAAGAGGAACCCAGTGTCACTTCACCTGTATAAAGGCTCGTCACACACTCTGCACGGTAGGATTGGCTCTGAAGATGAGGCTCCAAGCCCCCTACTCTCAGCCAACGGGTCCCCTTCCACAAGACCTGAGCACTCCGGCAAACACAGGTATGCCAGCCACAGGCCCAGCTGCAACGGCACAAGCTGGGCTCCGCAGGCTCCGCGCCAACGCCAACACACCGCTCACGCTCCCACGTCCAGTCTAGGGCAATGCTTTCCAAGACTTCTCTTTCCAGAAGCTAACAATCTGTGGCTCAAGAAGCTGCAAGTGTGCGCCCCTGCAGGCTCCCACTGCCTCTGCTGTGTCCCTAAGGACGCACCTGAGAGTGATTAAAACAGAATCAGTAAAACCAGATCGTGAGCTTTACTGCTAAGTAAAACTTAATCAAGTAGAGCCAATCAGTGACTTCCTACGGTCACATCCCACCTGACTGATTCAATCAGGATGGATTAAGTCCTGGGAGATGAGATTTTCTCTCGGCCAAAGTAAAGATCAAGGCCATAACAAAATAGTATTTGCACTAAAACTCAATAATTTGAATTTCACTGTAAGAATAACCCCGGTTATTCTGGGCGCTCTCCTGACCCCACAAAAAGCCTGGTCACTTACAGGCCAGAGGGGCCCCTCAGTCCCCCCAGGTCTCATTTTCCTCTTGGGACTGCCCCTGTCCCCCCAAGGGTCAACCTGCTTCTGCTTAAGTTCACTTTGGTTTGGCTAAAAACACAATTCGCTGATGCAAAAGCCTGTTTTTGACTTAAAAATACACTCAAGCAAAAATAAAAAAAGAAAATACACTCAAGCATTTCTACTTCACCAGAACGTGATGGGACAGAGGTGAGACAAAAACCACCAGAGAGGTCTGATAAAACCTGGCGGTGGGCACTCTGTGGCGTGACACAACCACTTTGCTGAAAGGTCAGATGCCTTGAAAAACGAGGGAGAGGAATGGAAGCGCCTGTTCTATATTCACGTTCAACAGCCAGGGCAGGGCTGAGCGAGCACACGCACGGACACCTGAGACAACGTGAGCAAGCACCAGGAATGGGGGGACACTGAGGGCTTATCGTCACGTCCGGTGTGACGGTGCTACACTTAGTGACTGGGCTGGAGGGGAGCCGGGCCCCAGAAGCCACTTCCAAGCCAGGACGTGAACACAGCCCTTAGCAGCGCTTAGCAGCGACGGTGGGCGCTGGCCGAGGGGACGGGCACCCCCACGACAGCCTGCGTGCCCGCTGGAGAATCGTCCCGTGGCGCTCCAGCGTCCCCCGGCCCACGGGCGTCACGGCTGACTGTGAGCACAGTAAAAAGCCACACGGTCCTCTCTTACAGAACTTTCCATGGGCTCCTCACACAATCATGGGCCCAAACCACCTGCCTTTCTTCTGTCAGCTTGTGTTGAGCAGAGTGACCCCAAAACCCAAGCACCTTGCGCAGGTGTTTCCGAGGAGATGCCCTGGCCAGGCCCGCAGGCAAAGCTCGAGGGGGAGGGAGCACAGGGCACACTCACAGTCTGGGCAGCAGCCATTAAAGGCCATCCGGCAGATGCCACAGTTCTCGTCGTTGGCCACCCAGAGCCAAGTAGCCACGCCGTTCCAGCACTTGATCTTCACCTTCATGGCCGCGGAGCCTACAGGGGGAGGAGACATCGCCGGGCCACACTCAGTCTGCACAGCTACCCATCTAGGCACCCAAGGGGCGCGGCTCCCAGCCGAGGGTCAGCCGGGGCCGGACCTGCTGCCAGAGCTCAGAAACCCTGAGAGCTCTGCACCAGCGGCAATGGCAGGGCCCGGGCCACCCTTGGGAGAACAGCGCGCCCCAGAGCCAGAGTTATCGGCGAAGACTGCAGGGTCCGCCCTGCGTCCCCAAAAGGGCACATGGGCTTCGCCAGTAATTCCAAAAACGTACCATACGGGTTTTTTTCAAAGAGATACGACTAAATCGGGGTTGACAAATAGAGACCCCAACCCAGGTGACCACGAGTTCACGCCAGGGAACCACCACCCAGCCCACTAGGCCTGCGCCACCACCCCAGGGTGAGGGTGCAGAGTGGGGGGTGCCGGGCAGGACCCGGGGTTGCGGGGGAAGGGGTGAGGGCAGGAGCATGCAGAAGGAGTGCGCAGAGGCCAGGAGAAAGTGAGGTGCAGGGAGGGACCAGGGTGTGTGGAGAGTGGGATGTGGGGAAGCGGTGGGGGGGGAAGGGCGGAGCGGAAGGCGCAGGGGTGCGAGCAAAGAGTAGGGGAAGGGGTAGGGGTGTGGGGAGAGGGTGGGGTAAGGAGCGGGGGTGCCTGAAGGGGGTAGGGAAGGCGCCGGGGTGCGGGGAGAGGGCAGGGGAGACGCAGGGGTGCGGAGGGAGGCGCAGGAAGTGGTGGGGGAGGTGCGGGAGCGCGGGGAGGGCGCGAGGCCGGGGCGCGGGGAGGGGGAGGGGAGGGGAGGGGAGCCGCCCGCCCCGCCCCGCGGCCCCGCCCACCTGCGCCCCCCGCCGGCCTCCGCGCGCCGACCCCGCCTTCCGTCGGCGGCGCCCGCGTGGGAAGGTATAAAAGCGGCCGCGGCCGCCGCCGGCACCTCAGCTGCGCCCGCCGAGCCCGCCGTCCGGCGCACGCGCCCCCGCTCCCGCCCGCCCTGCCCGCCCTCGCTCCCGCCCGCCGCGGCCAATCCCCGGCGGCCCCGGCCTCGGTCCCGGCAGGCCGCGCGCGGCCCCGGAAGTGACGCGCCGACGTGCTGACGCGCGGGCTCGAGCCGAGGCCGACTCCGCGCCCGCCATGGCCGACAAAATGGACATGTCTCTGGACGACATCATCAAGCTGAACCGGAGCCAGCGAGGCGGCCGCGGCGGAGGTCGGGGCCGCGGCCGGGCCGGCTCCCAGGGCGGCCGCGGTGGCGGGGCGCAGGCCGCCGCGCGAGTGAGCCGGGGCGGCGGGCCCATCCGGAACCGACCGGCCCTCGCCCGCGGCGCGGCGGGCGGCGGCGGCAGGAACCGGCCGGCGCCCTACAGCAGGGTGAGCGGGGCGGCGGGCCGGCGGGCGGGGGCGCGCGGGGGCGCGGGCGGCGGGCCGGGGGGCTCGGGCCGGGCGGGCGGGGGGGCGCGCGGCGGCCGCCCGGGGCGGCGGAGACCCTCCCGGCCTTTGTCTGGGCCGGGCGCTGGGCCTCGTGGCGGCGGCGGGCGTTGGGCGCGGCCGCGCAGGCGGCGGGAAGCGGGTCGGAGGGAGCGGCGGCGCCCGGGACGCCGGGGGGACGGCGGGCGGGGGCGTGCGGGCGCCGCAGGGTCCGCGGGAGACGCTCACGGGCCGCGTGCTCCTGTGCTCTCCTCCCCCCGCAGCCGAAACAACTTCCCGACAAGTGGCAGCACGACCTCTTCGACAGCGGCTTCGGGGGCGGCGCCGGCGTGGAGACGGGTGGGAAACTGCTGGTGTCCAACCTGGATTTCGGAGTGTCGGACGCGGATATTCAGGTGAGGGGCGGGCGTTCGTCGGTGAGCGGGTCACCCGCACCCGGTGGCCCCGTTGAGGACGCGGCCTGAACCGCCCGCGCCGCACCTTAGGGCGGGGAGCCCTCGGGGCCCAGGGGCAGCCGCCGGCCCTCTAAGGGCTGCAGGAGTGCAGAGCGGAGGTCCTGGCCCGGGAAGTGCGGCCGGCAGGTCGGGGTGTCGGAGGTCGGGCCCGGCCTAGCGGGACGAGCTGCCGCTCTTCCTGAGTCGTGCCCCGCGCGGGGGCGCAAACCCCCTGCCGGAGCCCTCGCTCCTGGCGGGAAACCTCGACCTAACCTGAGCGGTTTCTGTTCCTGCCTCGCTTAGGATCTGCGTTTTGTTTACTTTGTGCTTCTTTTAACGGTTTGCTGGGAGGACAGAGATCTTTTTCTGTGGAAGCCTACGGGCAAAGCACAGACGCAGGACGGCGCTGGGCATGCTTTTGTTCCGCTGGCCTTGAGCCCCGGCTCCATGTCGTACAGGACCTATATCCTGTCTTTCTTCCCCTCTTTTTAGTGGCATGATTCTCAATCCCGACTTTGGTTGAAGCTTCTTTGTTTTCTTTTTGTTGCTGTTGTTGTTGTTTTGGTTTTTGGGGTCTTTTGGTTTTGTTTTTTTGGGGTGTTTTTGTTCTTTTGGGTTTTTTTGTTTGTTTGGATTCCAAAAGCATATAAACTTGTTTTTTGATTAAGTAAAGACATTTTGGGGATCAGTCCCAGAGATGGCTGGGTCAGGGTGCTGGGCCTTCCTGGGTTCAACTTCCCCAGAGCCCAGCTGTTTGACTACCGTGGGAGGACAGAGCAAGGCCGGTGAGCACTCACGGTGTCTCAACACTTTTTTTAAGGTGGTTTCTGGCATCCACTGGAAACCGCTTTTGGTGAACTCCACTTCCCGCTGTGTGCCTGCGGCCGGAGTAGCCCCACACTCTGGGTTCCCTCTCCAACTCCCAGCCTGCCTGAGGTCAGGGCAGTTTCCATGGCAGCGCTTGACTTCAGCCTTTGCGGCAGGCTTGAGTAGGAGGAGAGGGAAAGGTGAGCCAGAATCTGCCCTGGGGGAGGGGCTGGGTCAGGGCTCCCGAATCGACGGGCCCTGTGAGCTGGTGTCCACATGTCGGATAGCATCCCTTGCTCTGTGATCTTGGCCTTTGCGGTTTCTTGGTACAGTCCTTGGGTGTGTTGTCAGTTTTCCTCTGTTGAAGAAGATAGCGACTTAATCTTGTTCCCTTCACTGGCGGGTTCTGTGGTCCTTTACCTGCATCCTGGTACTGATGTAAGGTCCCCACACTGGCAGGAGCCCTCAGACCCAGCTGCTCCGGGAAGTGGCTGTCCCATCTGCCCCTCCCTCCCCGTGGTTTCCACTACCAGTGCCCTGCCCCAATACGTGTCTGCCTCCCAGGGAAATAACCCCCCCTCAGCAGCTCACCCTCCCAGGGACTGTCCTGGGCCACAGGAAGGGAAGCACCTCACTAACAGCTGCTCTTTCCGGCCCCCAGGAACTCTTTGCTGAATTCGGAACTCTGAAGAAGGCAGCTGTACACTATGACCGCTCCGGGCGCAGTTTAGGAACAGCCGATGTGCACTTTGAACGGAAGGCAGATGCCCTAAAAGCTATGAAACAGTACAACGGCGTCCCTCTGGATGGTGCGTCTGAGGTTGGACCCGGATGCTAGAGGGGCTGCGTCTCGTGGAGTCGGGCTGGCCGCTATCCGTGCAGGAGTATGGCTTACCCCTGTGGCTGAGGACACTTTGCATTCGCCCCTTTGTCTCTCTCTTCCATTCCGCCACCTCTCATGCTGCCCCACACATCCGGACCAACCTCTTGTGAACCCCCATCCAGCAAGCTACACCCTCCCCTCCTTCAGCTCCTTCCGGAAGACTCACTTCTGTGAAGCCTTCTCAGAACCGCCATAGTACACCTCTGAGTGCGGGGCTGTAGTCGTAAAGACAAAGGTACCGGTTCTTCTTCCGTCAGGCCACCCACACCTTTCCACCCATGAGCACCCCGGACACCTGACCAGACACCCAGCTAACTGGACTGAGAAGGAGCGAGGAGGTTTTGGTGGGGTTGTCATTGGCACCATCTCGTTCTCCCACCAGTAGTGCTCGGCCACTCCCCTTGTTGGGAGCATTTGGAGACACAGCCCCTTTCCAGTGCTTGCATGGAGACCGGGGTGTGGTGCCCCTCGGCGCGTTTCGAGCCCTCTAACTGCATGTGTCCTCTTGTATTCTTTGCCACAGGCCGCCCCATGAACATTCAGCTTGTCACGTCACAGATTGACACACAGCGGAGACCCGCGCAGAGGTGAGTTCTGGGGTCTTTGGGACGGTGCTGACCTGTGGTAAGTGGGCGCTCACCCCATGGGCCTTTGAACATCACGTGAGTGAGTCCCCTCTACCTTGGCAGCGTAAACAGAGGTGGGATGACTAGAAACCGTGGCTCTGGAGGTTTCGGTGGTGGCGGCGGCACCAGGAGAGGCACTCGTGGAGGGAGCCGGGGCAGAGGTCGAGGCACTGGCAGGAGTTCGAAGCAGCAGCTTTCTGCAGAGGAGTTGGATGCCCAGCTGGATGCTTATAACGCAAGAGTAAGTCACAGACGAGGGTTGGGGAGGGCAAGAATTGACTGGAAGCGTGAGGGCTCTTGTTGAGCGGAAGTTTCTGTGTTTCAGATGGACACCAGCTAAAGAGACCAGCAGATCCTCAAGTGGAGCAGGACCCAGATGTCTCCTCCGTGCTCCCTGGCGGGAGGGGGCGGTGGACTGGGGGCTGTGCAGCCAATGATGGATTTGTTTCTTTTATGTTTTAAGATAGGATTTAAAAACTCATGTAAAGGTTTTTTTTTTTTTTTCTCTCCTTTTTTTCTTTTTTTTTTTTAATTCTGAAGCAGCCCTGTTTTGTACCGAGTTATTTTTGGGATAAATGTTACCGGTTGCCGTTGTGGGGAAGGTGGCGTTTTCACCTTTGCCATAATAAAAGAGACATGTGTGGAACTAGAGTTCTGTGGCTCATCCCCTGTCGCAGTCCTTGCTTGGGCCACAGCTGTGGTGTCGGGGGCTGACGAGCGTGGGGAGCAGTCTCCCCTGGTAGCTGGAGTCTGCTCGGGAGGGAGATGGCTGCTGCTCCGCCAGGCCTGACTCCTTCCTCTCCCACCTGGTGGATGCGCCTACCTAGCTGCCTGTACCAGGAAGTGACAGGGTGGGTTGGGGCGCCCTGTTGTTGCCAGATTCATATGACTGGGTAGGGCTGTTCCTTAGCTTCTGGTGCTCTGGTTCTCAGAAACGTGGATCAGCAGTTACGACTTCATAACAGCATCCTTTCTCGTTTCTCATTTGCGTCAGGCACAAGCCCCAAAGTGTCCTCTTAATCTCATCCCAGGTGAAAGGCTCGGGGCACCTGTGGCAAGAGTCTGGTTGCGGGTACACAGACTTGGAGGGGCTGGCTGACAGCTGCCCCTTGGGGACCCCCTCTGGGACAGAAGAGGGCAGACCACTAGCATCACTTGGACCCTTGCCTCTGCTGCCCAGAGGAGGCTGAGGCCCTGGGAGGGGAGGCAGGGCAGGGAGATGCAGCCGAGTCCTCAGGTTCCTACATCCTCCAGGTGGTGCCCGTGGGCCACCCAGCTGCCCAAGGCCCACCGGCACAGCCTAGGCTGCAGCAGGCGGTTGGAAGGGTACAGCTGCTGTGGAGAAGAGAGACCTGGGAAGGCAGGTGGGCTCCGGGGAGCAGAGGCTACCATTGGGGATGCCAGGGAGGGGACAGTCACCGCAGGAAGACTGGCCGGAGCGTGGCCTGCGGCTCAGCAGCCCAGCGGCCCCAGGTCCACTTCGGGTAGAGCTCGGGTAGTGTCTGTAGCCGGAGGCCCCGTGCTGTTGCTCTGGACCCAGCAGCCGCCTGGCTCAGCCCTGGAGGAGCCCGGGTCACGGGAAGGGGCTGGTGTGTGCCCGGCCTTGGCTGCTGCGGCAGGAGGGGCGGCGGACCACCGTTGCAGACGAGCTGGAGGGGGAGGACGACCGCAGGCCTCTGGGCCGCGAGTGCTGGAACTAGGGGTGCTGGGTGGGGGGGGGTGGCTCAGAGGCGTTGGAGCGGTGGCTGGGTTGCCACGCTACGAGGGATCCCTGGGTGGCGCAGTGGTTTAGCACCTGCCTTTGGCCCAGGGCGTGATCCTGGAGACCCGGGATCGAATCCCACGTCGGGCTCCCGGTGCATGGAGCCTGCTTCTCCCTCTGCCTATGTCTCTGCTTCTCTCTCTGTATGTGTGACTATCATAAATAAATAAAAAATTAAAAAAAAAAAAAAAAAAGCCTACGAGAAAGCAGGTGAAGGGAAGGGGCCAGGCTCCGTTTGGGATCCAGGAGGCAGGCAGTCAGCAGACCTGGACAGTCATCTGCAGGCGGGCGCCCGTGGCCCTTTGAGCTAGGTAGCAGCTGTTGACACGTGGACATTAGCAAAGCGGCAGACGGTGTGGCCCAGGAGAGGGTTGGAGGTGGCAGGAGAAACTGGAGGTAACATCATGGGAGCTGGGGACACCCCGAGGCGTGAGGGGATGACTGATAAGACCCTGAGATGTCGCGATGGGGCGGACGGAGCCGGATGACACGCAGACCCCGTGGGAGCCAAGAGCAGCCTTAATCGCTGTGAACCTCAGCTCCTTATTTGTGAGACAGGAAGCCCCGTTTTACTTCAAGAGTGGAGGACCGAGTCCCCGTCTACGCCGAGACGCTCCTGAGAGCAAAGCAGGGTGCTGGGTGTGCAGACGGCATCCATGATCCGAGGCAAACCGAAGGGACGGCGCCCGGCGGCCCTGCTGCGGCCTGATCTTCCCCCAGTGTCGGCCGGAGGGCGAAGGCCGAAGTGACGCCGGGCGGTCTTGGCTCCGGCAGAAGGCCGTGCCCCACAGCCGCCCAGCGCATTGGGCCACCTCCTTAGCCCGGATGCAACCCGTCCGACCCTCTTCCCAGCCGGCGGTCCGCGTGGCAGCTCCGTGGAGGGTCCAGAAGCGGGTACGTGACCCGGCTGGCCTGTCCGAGTCCCGCTTCCCGCAGGGATTGGAGCCCCTGGGCCTTTGGCCGACAGGTAATCAGGTGGGGCTGATGGAGGGAAGCCAGTCAGCTCCGGAGTGGGTTCTTGGTTTTTGCTTAGTTGAGCAATGATGCATGTGGTTACAGATCAATCTGGAAGAAGAAACAACAGCACTCAGGACCCCTGGGGGGCTCCGCAGCTGAGTGCCTGTCTTCAGCTGAGGGTGTGACCCTGGGGTCCTGGGATTGAGTCCCGCATCCAGCTCCCGGCTCGGAGCCTGCTTCTCCTGCTGCCTGTGTCTCTGCCTCTCTCTGTCTCAGGAGTAAATAAAAATCTTTAAAAAAAAAAAAAAAAAAAAAAAAAAAGAAAGAAAGAAACAACCACTCTCTGTGCTTGTTGGTGAGCGATGGCTGCCCTTCTCGGACATCCTTCAGGGCCCTCTAGCCTACTCTGTGCAAGTCCCTGGAGTGAGGACACTTGTTCTTGCCGTCAGGGAGCTGAGAGTCTAACACGGGAAACAGAAATGAGAAATTGTAATCCACTCTAATATCTACGATGGGAAAAAAGTAAGTGTGGGGACGAGACTGCGGGCGTGTGTCTTGTCCCGGCCACAGGAGCTCCACCTGTACCCTGAGGGCCTGTGTCTCCCACAGGCCGGGTGGCCCACACAGGTCCCGTTATCCTCCCAGGCACCTGGGGAAGCGAGCTAAGTGAGCTATTTTTGAGTTTAAAGAAAACAAAATTGATTTATTCATCCAGCAAATGTGTGCGTGCCTGCCAGGTACCAGGCCCCATCGTCACACGCTGGGGAAGTAGGGGGAGTGAAACAACCCTCTGCCCTCAGAGCTGGGGGGTGGGGTACAGGATGTCAGGGGCGTCCTGGCCAGATCGCTGGGCAGAGCCTGCGACTCTTGATCTTGGGGTCATGCATTCAAGCGTCACATTGGGGGTAGAGATCACTTAAAACACAAACAAATGGGGCACCAGGATGGCTCAGTCAGTGAAGTGTCTGCCTTCATCTTGGGTCATGACCCCGGGGTCCTGGGATCAAGTCTTGCATCAGGCTCCCCGCAGGGGCCTGCTTCTCCCTCTGCCTGTGTCCCTGCTTCTCTCTCTCATGAATACATAACTAAAATCTTTTTTTTTAAAGTAAAAAAAAACATCTGGATGGGGGATCTCCAGGTGGTTCAGCAGTTTAGTGCCTGCCTTCAGCCCAGGGCGTGAGACCAGGGTCCTGGGATCAAGTGCTGTGTCAGGCTCCCCGCAGGGAGCCTGCTTCTCCGTGCCTGTGTCTCTGCCTCTCTCTGTGTCTCTCATGAATAAATAAAATCTTAAAAAAGAAAAAACATCTGGATGGAATAACAGCCCTCAGAGGTAAGGTGTGCCCCCCGGGTGACTCCAAGGACCCCCCGAAGCGAGCTGGGGGTGCCGCAACCAGCATGCCTCCTGCTCAGCATAGTGGACTCCTACAAGGTTGACCTTGTCGAGTGGGAGGAGTGTCCTTACTGCAGTTTCACAAAGATAAGGATCACACCTGACCTCTCTTCTTCGGGTTGCCCTGTTTTGTGAAAATCTTCTGGAATCCTCTCTCGAACATGGTAAGACTCCTGAGGCGATACAGCCACAGGTCCCTCCGGCATTATCCTCCCTCTCGGTCCCCTTCTGTCCTCCTACCTGTGTCCCCGGGAGTGCCATTGAGTGTTCCTCTGTCATTTCCATACTCAGATTTACAGGGAAGTGACCGTAGTGCAGGGCGTCTCCCCAGACGTGGCGTCCACTTGTTTAATCTGAACCGAGACGAGTGCAGCATGATGCCGCGTACCCCAACCCTTCTGTGTTTTTCCTTTTTTTTTTAAATTTAAGATTCATTTATTTGACAGAGCGAGAGAGCACTAGCAGGGGAGCGGCAGAGGGAGAGGGAGGAGCAGGGCACCCCCGCGCGGGCCCCATGCCGGGACCCCGACAGCAGGACTCGAGCTGAGGGCAGGCCCTTCACCGACTGAGGCACCCAGGGGCCCTTCTGTGTGTATTTCTTTAAAAACAAGGATATTCCGGGGGCACCTGGGAGGTTTGGTCATTTAAGCATCCAACGCTTGATTTCGGCTCTGGTCCTGCTCTCAGGTGTGAGATCCACCCCGCGCACAGGGGGCACAGGGGCGGCCCCAGGCTCTCTCCTCGGCCCCTCCCCCACTCCTTCTGAAAAACAAAACGAAACACTAGGACACTGTTTTCCATAATCAGACGCCAACAGTGGTGGCTAAGGGTGCCACCCTCTGAACTACAGGCCGGATTCCATTTAGCCAACTGTCCTTTATTTTTTTTAAGGTTTTATTTATTCGTGAGACCCAGAGAGAGGCAGAGACCCAGGGACAGGGAGAAGCAGGCCCCCTGCAGGGAGCCCGATGGGGGACTTGATCCCGAGACCCTGGGGTCATGCCCTGGGCCAAAGGCAGACGCTCAAGCGCTGAGCCCCCCGGGGACCCCAGCCAACTGTCCCTACAGCCTGTGTTGTACATGCTGTTCCTGGTCCACAGGGAAGGGGCTGCCCGGTCCGCTGACCGCAAGACATCCGTGAGCATCTTAAACTGGTGGTGCCTCAGCCTTGCCTTATCTTTCATGACCTGTGTGCTTCTGATGGTTGGTCCCACCGGGGACTGTCTCCTTTCTTCATGATTAGACCAGGGTGACGGATTCCTGGTAAGAACAGCGCAGGTGGAAAAAAAAAAAAAAAAAAAAAAGAACAGCGCAGGTGGGCTGCTCCCATCCCAGCACATCCCGCGGGGCAAGGATGGCAGTCTGTCTGTCTTGGTAGTGCTGAGGTGGCCCTGGTCACCAGGTTCAGGTGTTTGCTGCCCAGCTTCTCTATTGCAGACTCACTGCTTGCTCTCCACTCTGTGACCCACAATTATCTTCAGGGAGACGTTATGAGGTTAAGTGAGCACCTGTTTCAGGGCACCTATTTTTTATTTAAAAAATAAAGATTTTTAAAAAGATTTTATTTATTTATTTGGGAGAGAGAGAGCACAAGCAGGGTGGGCAGCAGAGGGAGAGACAGAAGAAGACTCTGCTGAGGAGGGAGCCTGATGCAGTACTCGATCTCAGGACCCTGGGATCATGACCTGAGCCAAAGGCAGATATTCAACCGACTGAGCGCCACCCAGGCGTCCTGTCTGCAGTGAAAGATTTTATTAAAAAAAAAAAAAGGCAGGGGGATCCCTGGGTGGCTCAGCGGTTTCACGCCTGCCTTTGGCCCAGGGCACGATCCTGGAGTCCTAGGATCGAGTCCCACATCGGGCTCCCTGCATGGAGCCTGCTTCTCCCTCTGCCTGTGTCTCTGCCTCTCTCTCTCTCTCTCTCTATCATAAATAAATAAATTAAATATTTTTTAAAAAAAGATTTTATTTTATTTTTTAAATGTATTTATTCATGAGAGACACACACAGAGAGAGGCAGAGACATAGGCAGAGAGAAGCAGGCTCCATGCAAGGAGCCTGATGTGGGACTCGATCCTGGGACCCCAGGATCCTGCCCTGGGCTGAAGACAGGTGCTCAACTGCTGAGCCACCAGGCATTCCTGCAGTGAGGGATTTTTTTTTTAAGATTTTATTTATTTACTCATGAGAAACACACAGAGAGAGAGAGAGAGAGGCAGAGACACAGGCAGAGGGAGAAGCAGGCTCCATGCAGGGAGCCTGACATGGGACTCAATCCCTGGTCCCCAGGATCAGGCCCTGGGCTGAAGGCAGCGCTAAACTGCTGAGCCACCAGGCTGCCCGCAGAGAGAAATTTTAATGCAAAAATAAAACCATCAGGGTACCAGGAGATGAGCTCATTAATTTAAAACATATCACCTTGTCTGTGATCATTTACCCTAAACTAGGCCAGAGCCAATTGTTTGTAATCTATGCAAGTTGTAAAAAGAAACTATAAAATGTTTCAGCATGTTAATTAATGGGAGCATGCCATTTTCTTAGTGTACAAATCCATCCTAAAGCCATTCGAATTACCATTAATGATTTTGTAGATGTAACATTTCTTTTTTTTATTGTTCTTATCATATATATAAACATCCAGGTGTTCATAATGATATCTTTTTAAAAAATGTTTATTTATTTTAGATAGAGAATGAGCAGAGGGACAGGCAGAGGGAGACAGGGAATCTCAAGCAGTCTCCATGCAGAGCGCAGAACTGATGCAGGGCTCAACCCTAGGACCCTGAGACCATGACCTGAGCTGAAATCAAGAGTCAGATGCTCAAAAAAAAAAAAAAAAAAAGTCAGATGCTCAACCAACTGAGCCACCCGGGTGTCCCTTAATTACGAAAGAAAAAAAATTAATGTTCATCATTGGAGACCCTTGGGTGCTAATTCATTCTAAAAATTGGCAAATAAAAGGAAAAAAAGTCAAACAATCTTTTTTTCTTTTTTTAAATTTATTTATTTATTCATGAGAGACAGAGAGAGAGAGGCAGAGAGAGAAGCAGGCTGCATGCAAGGAGCTCGATGTGGGACTCCATCCCAGGTCTCCAGGATCACACTCCGGGTGAAAGCGGCGCTAAACCGCTGAGCTACTGGGGTTGCCCTTAATCTTTTTTTCTACACAAATTGTATTTTGAAGAGATTACATAGACGATGACCCCAGGTTTTTTTTTTAAATATTTATTTATTTATTCAGAGAGAGAGAGAGGCAGAGACACAGACAGGCAGAGGGAGCCGATGTGGGACTCCATCCTGGGTCTCCAGGATCATACCCTTGGCTGCAGGCGACACTAAACCGCTGCGCCACCGGGGCTGCCCGACTCCAGGTTTTTATTTATTTATTTTTTGTTATTTTTTTAATTTTTTTTATTTTTTTTATTTTTTTGACTCCAGGTTTTTAAAAAGAATTCCAGCTACGAGGGGGCCTGGGTGGCTCAGCTAGTGAAGTGTCTGCCTTCAGTTCAGGTCATGATCTCAGAGTCCTGGGATCGAGCCCCATGTCGGGCTCCCTGGTCAGCAGGGGGCCTGTTTCTCCTTCTCCCCTCACCTCTGCTCATGCTCTCTGTCTTTCTCTTTCTCTCTCTCTCAAATAACTCAATAAGATCTTAAAAAAAAAAAATTCCAGCTAAGTAATGCAGAAGTATTAGAAAATGGCCATTTGCACATGCCTAATGAAACAATACAGGCTGAGAACAATCCCGAGAGGCTGCTGAAACCGTCGGATGAAAGGTCGATGTGGCAGTTGATGACAGGTGGACCAGCCTGACGTCCCAGAGCCTAGTGCACCTCACCACAGGTGGGACAAACAGAGTGTCCCCTGAGGTGAAGCAGTGGAAACCCGATGGGGCTCACCCAGCCTGAGACCCCAGAGGAGCAGATGAGCATGCCACAGCTCACCTGGAGGATCCCATCAGGCAGATCCAGAAGCACCCACGCGAAATTCTCAACCCCAGTGTCCTGGTTTCCTGCACACCTAAGCACCACAAGGACAGAAAAGGAGACGGAAGTGAGTGTGGTACAATAAATATATATTTGATCTTTGTCCCCAGCTCCTGGCACAGGGCTCCTAAATCCCGTGGAGTTTCCTGAGCAATCCGAATGGTCTTGTTCATAACCAGCTCCTTTTAAGTACACCAGGGTCTGTGTTGATGAGATGACTCTTGGGGGCCCCTGGATAGTTCCACGGTGGGGGCCGGTCACCGGAAAGACCAAGATGTGCTTAGAGGGTTGGGACTTTCAGTGCCACCATACCCCACCCTCTGGAGAGGGGAGCCCAGTTAATCATCAATGACTGATGATTTCATCAATCGTGCCTTTTAATGACACCTCCATAAAGACTCCTAAATGGGGATCCCTGGGTGGCGCAGCGGTTTGGCGCCTGCCTTTGGCCCAGGGCGCGATCCTGGAGACCCCGGGATCGAATCCCATGTCGGGCTCCCGGTGCATGGAGCCTGCTTCTCCCTCTGCCTGTGTCTCTGCCTCTTTCTCTCTCTCTGTGTGACTATCATAAAAAAAAAAAAAAAAAAAAAAAAAGAGACTCCTAAATGATGGGGTTCAGCTCCTGGGTTGGTGGACCCTCGGAGGTGCCAGGAGGGCAGTGCACCTGCACAGAAGTGACACCCCCCAGCCCATACCTCGTCCTAGACATCTCTCGCATCTGGCTCTTCCTTTATAATAAACCAGTGATTAGCCGGAGGCGGGGTGGCAGGCTTGGGAACCAGCAGAGGAGGCCCGTTTGTGCCGGGCAGCGCTCCGTCTGTGACCCTGGGAGCTCTGCTCCCGGTAACACAAAGGGCAAAGAGCCCCTGGTTTTCGTGGCAAAGCCCCACCCCAGAGCTCCTTTAACATCTGTTCATTAAGTGCAATAAATTTTTCTAGAAAATGGCAAAAAAAATAAATTAAATTAAAATAAACCAGTGATTGTAAGTAAAGCATTTTCCTGACTTCTGTGACTTGTTTTAGCAAGGTATGGAACCTGACGCGTGGTCACGGGAGCCCTTTTATGTGCAGTCGGCCAGCAAAAGCCTGGGCAGCCTGGGCACCTGACCTGTGGCCGGGGTCTGAGTCAGGGGCAGCCTTGTGGGATTGAGCCCTCAACCTGCACCAGGTAGCACCAGAATTTGACTGAATTGTGGGGCACCCAGCTGGTTTCAGACGGTTTGCTTGAGAAAAAAAAATCTTAGTGCAAGTGCATAGTGCATTGTCCAAGTGCGTAGTGTTGACTCCATCTGGATCTTGATGTAGATACACCAGCTTGAACAACAGTTTTGGACACAAAAAATAAATATTTCATATTTGATGATCCTAAGAAAGTACTGTTGACTTTGGTAGGTATGTTAATGGTAGTGTTTTGTTAATGATATTGTTATGTTGAAAATAAGAATCCCCCCCCGTTTTTTTTTTTTTTTTAGAATCCCTATTTTTTTGCAGTTGAAATGGAAAAAGCAGACTCAAAAAAATTAAAAATTTAAGGCAGGGAATTTCAAATTAAATTTAATTTAATTAATTAAATTTTAAAAACTTAAATAAAAAAAATACCAATAATTTAAGACAAACCAAACATTGGGAAACAGACAAGGATGTGAACAGGAAGTTCATTAAAAAAGAAGAAAGAAAGAAAAAAGAAGAGAAAAGAAGAGAAAAGAAAAGAAAAGAAAAGAGAAAGAAAAGGGATCCCTGGGTGGCGCAGCGGTTTGGCGCCTACCTTTGGCCTGGGGCGTGATCCTGGAGACCCTGGATCGAATCCCACGTTGGGCTCCCAGTGCATGGAGCCTGCTTCTCCCCCTGCCTGTGTCTCTGCCTCTCTCTTCTCTCTCTCTCTCTCTGTGACTATCATAAATAAATTTAAAAAATTAAAAAAAAAAAAAAAGGGAGGGAGGAAGGAAGGAAGAAAGAGAGAGACAGAGAAAGAAGAAAACATGCCCTTTTAGGGACACCTGGCTCGCTCAGTTAGTGGAGCATGTGATTCTTGATCTCAGGGTTGTAAGTTTGAATCTCGTGTTGGGTATAGAGATTATTTACAAATAAAATATTTGGGATGTGACCTCAACTCGGGTCCTGATCGCAGGGTCCTGGGATCAAGTCCCACATCGGTCTCCCTGCAGGGAGCCCACTTCTCTGTGTCTCTGCCTCTCTCTGTGTGTCTCTCATGAATAAACAAAGTCTTTTAAAAATTTAATTAAAAAAATGTTTTAAGGGCAGCCCCAGTGGCGCAGCAGTTTAGCGCTGCCTACAGCCCAGGGCTTGATCCTGAAGACCCTGGATCGAGTCCCATGTCGGGTTCCCTGCATCGAGTCCCATGTCGGGCTCCCTGCATGGAGCCTGCTTCTCCCTCTGCCTGTGTCTCTGCCTATCTCTCTCTCTCTCTCTCTCTCTGTGTCTCTATGAATAAATAAATATTTTTTAAAAAGTTTTAAAAAAATGTAATGCAAGAAATGCCCTTTTAGTAATGCAAGAAAAGCAAGTTAAATAATATGATGCCATCATTTTATTTTTTTTTAATTTTTTTTTTCATTTATTTATGATAGTCACACAGAGAGAGAGAGGCAGAGACACAGGCAGAGGCAGAAGCAGAGGGAGAAGCAGGCTCCATGCACCGGGAGCCCGACTTGGGATTCGATCCCGGGTCTCCAGGATCGCGCCCTGGGCCAAAGGCAGGCGCTAAACCGCTGCGCCACCCAGGGATCCCTGATGCCATCATTTTAGAACATTAAGTAGTCAAAGATATATTTTTCAGGAAAATTAACACAATCCTATCTTGGAAAGGTAAAACCACAGTTTCTCTCTTTCCCTCTCTCTCGAAGATTTCATTTTTAAGTAATCTCTGTTTTTTAAAGATCTTATTTATTTATTCATGAGACACACACACAGAGGCAGAGAGAGAAGCAGGCAGGCTCCATGCAGGGAGCCTGATGCAGGACTTGATCCCGAGACTCCAGGATCACACCCCGGGCCAAAGGCAGGCGCCAAACCACTGAGCCACCCAGGGATCCCCATATTTTTAAGTAATCTCTACACCCAACATGAAACTCAAACTCACAATCCTGAGATCGAGTCCCATGCTCCAACAACTACTGAGCCAGCCAGGAGCCCACCAGGGAATTTCACATGGATGACATAATCCTACGGTAGAAAATGTTAAGGAATCATGCAAAATTTAAGAACTAGTGAATAAGTTCAGCAAGGTTGCAGGATATAAGACTGATATACAAAAATCAGGTACCGGGCGAAGTCGTGGACTGTTCAACTCTTGATCTTGGGGTTGTGAGTTTGAGCCCCATGTTGGGGGGAGAAGTTACTTTTTTTTTTTTTTTTTACTTATTTTTTTTAAGATTTTATTTATTTGTTCATGAGAAACACAGAGAGAGAGAGAGAGAGAGAGAGAGAGAGAGAGAAGGAGGCAGAGACACAGGTAGCGGGAGAAGCAGGCTCCATGCAGGGAGCCCGACATGGGACTCTATCCCGGGACTCCAGGATCACGCCCTGGACTGAAGCCAGCACTAAACTGCTGAGCCATCCGGGCTGTCCCAGATCTTAAAATTTATATGGAAATTCAAAGGACCTAGTATAGGCAAAGCAATTTTGAAAAATATAACAAACTTGGAGAACTTAAACTATCTATTATCAAAAGTGACTACAAAGCTACAGTAACCAAGGGATTGGGGTGTTAAAAATGGGCATATGGGCGGTAATCCCTGGGTGGCTCAGCGGTTCAGTGCTGCCTTCGGCCCAGGGCGTGATCCTGGAGACCCAGGATGGAGTCCCACGTCGGGCTCCCTGCATAGAGCCTTCTTCTCCCCTCTGCCTGTGTCTCTGCCTCTCTCTCCATTCCTTCTTGAATAAATAAATAAAATCTTAAAAAAAAAGAATGGGCATATAGGTTGGGAAACAGAATTGAGATTTCAGAAATAGGGAGCCCCGGTGGCCAGCAGTTTAGCGCCACCTTCGGCCTGGGGTGTGATCCTAGAGACCCGGGATCGAGTCCCACATCAGGCTCCCTGCATGGAGCCTGCTTCTCCCTCTGCCTGTGTCTCGGCCTCTCTCTTTCTCTCTGTGTCCGTCATGAATAAATAAATAAAATCTTTAAAAAAAAAAAGGGAGAGAGATTTCAGAAATAAACTCTTAAATTTATGGTGACCTGGGGTGCCTGGCTGGCTCAGTAGGTGGAGCATGTGACTCTTGGTCTCAGGATTGTGAGTTCAAGCTCCATGTTGGGTGTAAAGATTACTTAAAATCTTTATACTTCCAAATCATACACCTGATAAATGATATCCAGAACATATAAGTACTATTACAACTGAGTAAGGCGACCCAATTTAAAAATGGACAAAAGGGCAGCCCGGTGGTTCAGTGGTTTGGCCCCTGCCTTCGGCCCAGGGTGTGATCCTGGAGACCCAGGATCAAGTCCCACGTCGGGCTCCTTGAGTGGAGCCTGCTTCTCCCTCTGCCTGTGTCTCTGCCTCTCTCTCTCTCTGTGTCTCTCATGAATAAATAAAGAAAATTAAAAAAAATAATAAAAATAAAATAAAATAAAATAAAAATGGACAACAGAGGGGATCCCTGGATGGCTCAGCGGTTTAGAGCCTGCCTTTGGCCCAGGGAGTGATCCTGGAGTCCCGGGATCGAGTTACGCGCCGGGCTCCCAGCATGGAGCCTGCTTCTCTCTCTGCCTGTCTCTGCCTCTCTCTCTACCATAAATAAATAAATAAATCTTTTTAAAGAAATGGACAACAGACTTGAGTAGATGTTTTACCAAGGAAGAGACGTCTTCAGGGAGATGCAAATCAAACCCACAATGAGACATCATGTCACACTGGACTTTAATCAAAAAGACAGACAGTGCCAAGTATTGTCTAGGGTGTGCCCCACTGGAACCTTCTTTTATTGCTGGCAGGACTGTAAAATGGGAACATCCTCCTTGGAAAACATGGGGAATCCCACTCTTGGGAATCTACTGGAGATAAAAGAACATAGGTTCACACAAAGAAAAATGCAAATGTTCACAATGGACAAAAAGGAAACCAAAAGGCCATCAATGAACAAATGAATAAAAAAAAACGTGCTGTAGTTACTTAACCAACAGGATAGCACACACATTTCATGCCATAGATGGACTTGAGAAACATTAGTCACAAGACACCATAAGACTGTTTATTGTATGATTCCACTTATGTGAAATGATCAGGAAAGGCAAAAAAGGCCCAAAAAGCAGGACAGTGGTTGCCAGGGTCCGGGAGAAATGGGGTGGTAGGAAGAGGCATCAATGGCAAATAGCTTGAGGTAAAGTTTGGAGTGATGTTTATGCAACTCTACAGATTTACTAAAAAATAATTGAATTATAAACTTTTGGTGGATGGATTTTGTAAATATACCTGTAAAAAAATGGTCTATGTTATTAACTCTTTTTATTTGAATCACATTGAAAAGCTTTAATTCACAGGGTTTTTAAAGTAATGTGTATCAGCATTTGTATTTATTTATTTAAGATTTTATGTATTTATTCCTGAGAGACACAAAGTGAGGCAGAGACCCAGGCAGAGGGAGAAGCAGGCTCCCTGCGGGGAGTGGGATGCGGGACTCGATTCCGGGACCCCAGGGTCACGCCCTGAGCTGAAGGGGCCTGAGGTGAAAGCAGGTCCTCAACCGCTGAGCCCCCCGCAACACCCCCCGCCACCCCCCCCCCTCCGGGCTCCTGCATCAGCATTTATTAAATACCGCGTAGATATCCTGCCACCGCAGGAGAGTGCAGAGCCACGCAGTGATCTGTTCCATGCTTTTCAGAACCCTGGGATGAAAAGGTTTGATGCTGAAAAAATGCTGCAGTGAACCTTGTATCCAAACCTCTGCTCACACCCACGGTGATCTCCTCAGGGTAAGTTTTTCACCTTGCCCTTGCTGAGACCCACCACCTGAGCACTGCTGAGGTGTAAGGTGTAGGTAGGTCCACAGCTGCCCCCAGCCCCCCAGCCCCCCTGCATCAGGTGCGGCCGTGCTGTTATCCCGCGTGCTCACATCTTAGGTTCTTTGCTAATTTAACAAAAGTTCCCTGGGTGGCTCAGCGGTTTGGCACCTGCCTTTGGCCCAGGGTGCGATCCTGGAGTCCCGGGATCAAGTCCCGCGTCAGGCTCCTGGCATGGAGCCTGCTTCTCCCTCTGTCTGTGTCTCTGCCTCTCTCTGTGTCTATCATAAATAAAACTTAAAAAATTTTTTTCAAAATAGTGTCACTGCTCCCTTGTGATGGTACAAAAACTAAAGGAAGCACCACATCACATCCAAAACCTGGTTTCCACAGGTCTGCCCTCCACCCCACGGAAAGGATGGAGGACAGGAGCGGCTCAGTGCTGGGCTGGGGGGTTGCCTCCAGGTTCTCAGCCATGGGGACTCTGCAGGACCCCAGGGTCCTTCAACAGGACATTACATGGAGCAAGGAGGATGATCCTATCCATGAAGACACCAGTGTACAACTAACTGCCATGCATGAAATTTAATTTGATTCTGATTCAAACAAAAATCAAAGAACTCACAATGTGATCAAGGAAAATAATGTATGGATCTTTTTATTTTTTAAAAAGATTTATTTATTCATGATAGAGAGAGAGAGAGAGAGAGAGAGGCAGAGACACAGGAGGAGGGAGAAGCAGGCTTCCTGCTGGGAGCCCGACGCAGGACTCGATCCCGGGACTCCAGGATCGCGCCCTGGGCCAAAGGCAGGTGCCAAACCGCTAAGCCACCCAGGGATCCCCTGTTTGGATCTTTTTAAAAAAGATGTATTTACTTATTCATGGGGAGAAGCAGGCTCCCCATGGGGAGCCTGATGCGGGTCTCAATCTCAGGACCCCAGGATCACGCCCGGAGTCAAAGGCAGGCACTCAACCCCTGAGCCACCCGGGCGTCCCCGTTTGGATCTTTAATGATGTTTAGGACTGTTGTTCTTTTTCCTGGTTGGTGTTCCAGTGTCAGTTGCTTTATAAGAAATTACCCAAAACTTAGTGCAAAACCAACACCATTTTATATCACACTCCCAGATTGTGTAGGTCAGGGAGGGAGATGGGATGGTTTATCTGGTGATGTGGGGCAGGGCTTCCGGTTCTTGGGCCTCAATTTTCAGATTAAGAGAAGCCGCACCCCAGCGCCACTCTCCCCTGCACCTGAGCTGAAGTCAAAAGGGGATGAGACTTCTGGGGGTCTTGGGAGGCCACATGTTTATAGGAGAGGAATGCGAGTCATTTGGTTGGATCAGGAGGCCACACGGTGATTGCTTTTCTTCCTTGAAAGAGGTGGAATCTAATGTCCTGCCCTTCACCCAGGAGGACTCATGTCTTGGGCTTGACTAGTGAAAAGCTGCCAAAGTTTGGTTTCTGGCACTGACCAGTGGGCTCCCACCGAGACTTGTGAGCAGGCCTCTCAGAACACCTGCCCTTGGAATCCAGCTGCCAAAACCCCACAGGAGTTGTGTGGAAGGGCCTGGGGCTGGCAGCCTCGGCTGAGCGCTGGCCCGGAGTGGGGGGGGGCTCCAGCATGGACCTGACCTGACGGCAACGGCAGGAGAGCTCCGGCTATGCTCGAGCAGCCCACAGAACAGCAGAGGCAGCTGCAGGTTGCTGCTCCGAGCCAGTCCACTGAGCTGTTCCTTACCCGGCGGTAGATCCTGCAACAGGTGGATAAGGGTGCGGTGGCCAGAAGGGATCCCCTTCCTCTGAAATAAACACATGCTAGAAGATTTATGGTCGCCGTCACCTCTGAGGTTTGCTTCAAACCTGCTGTGTGTGGGGGAGGAGGGAGGGCACAGGTGGAAGAAAGGCCGCAGGCTGCTAACTGCTGAAGCTAGCTGCCAAGCCCACCGGGTTCACAGTACTCTTCTTTGGACTTTGGTGCATGTGGTGGGGCACCTGCAAGACAGGGCCCGACGGCCTGGCCGGCCCGTCTTCTCACCCCGTGGCCCCTCCTACACTGTCCTGGGGCAGGTCTGTGTGAGCAGAGCACCAGGGACCTTGCTTCTGAGATTCAGCTTCTAAGAGCCAGTGCAGCTTCGCCTCCAGTGCTTGCTGTTTCCCGGCTCTTGTCCTCTGTCCATGGTCCATCTGTCCGCCTCTGAGGCCTCACCTGGGACAAGTCAGCTACCTTGCTGTGGGCAGCCCTCTGGAGAGGTTGGGAGTGCCAGGTGGCACTGAGTCCTCCAGCGCAGGAGGAACCAGACTCCTGTTCATAGCATCTGCAAGAGCCTAGGGACCGGGGCTCTGGCTGGCGGCTGGCCTGCGACCTCACAGACCAGGAGCCAGGGCCGCCTGCCAAGCAGCTCCCTGATCTCAGCCGTAGAACTGCTGTGTCAAGCTGCTAAATACCATGGGAACGTTTTTACACTGTAATAGATCACGTATAAAATGTGTTTGAATTTTCCTACAGCTGTTTTTTTTTACTTTTTGTTTTGTTTTTCAAAAGCACTTGGGTGATCTGCAAGCCGACCTTTTCCTCTCCCAGCCGCTGGGCGTGTAGGGCGGCGGGCCGGGTGCGGGCTTGCACAGGGGAAGCGGGAGAGCAGCACACCGAGGCGCTCACCACGAGGCTCTGCACACACAGCCGAGGCTCTGCACACACAGCCGGCGCGCGGCTCCTACGTCACGCAAAATCTGCACATATTCCCCCGGTACTAAAAAATATCTCCAAACCGGTAGCCAGGTTCGTAGCTTGCCTTCAGTTCCCTCCGCACAGGTGCCGCGCGGGGCCGAGCGCCGGGCCGAGGGCGGGGCGCGGGGGGGGGGGCGGCACCTGCCGGGGCTCGGCGGCGCGCGCGGCTCATTCGGACACCTGCCGGCCTCGGGGAAGGGCGGGCGGAAGCGACCGGGCCGGCCGCACCGGGAGCTTCCGGATTAGGCTGCGAGGAGCGCCTCGGGGCCGGACCCCCCTCCGCCGCGCCGGGACCCGGGGACGCCCCGCACCGGAGAGCACCCGGCGCCCCGCGAGCGGCCCCGGCCCCGCCCCCGCGGACGCGCCCACGGAGGCCGGCTCCACAAGATGGCGGCGGCGCGCTCCCGGCGGCCCGTGCGCGCGCATGCGCCGTCCGCCCTCCGCCGTCCGCCCGGCGCGAGCGGAAGTCGCGTGACCCCGGAAGTGGCCGGCCGGGCGCGCGCGGGCGGGGCGGCGACGTTCGTCATTCCGTGCGGGAGGGAGCGCGAGAGCGGCGCGGTCGAGCCTCCGGTGAGCGGCGGCGGCGGCGGCGGCGGGCAGGGCGAGGCGGGGCGGGGCGGGACCGGGAGGGCGGGCGCCGCGGGGCCGGGGGTGCCGCGCCTTTGTTCGCGCCGCTCGCCGGGGTGGGCGCGGGCCTCCTCGGGGGCCACCGCCCGTGTCCCGCGGCGCCCCCGTCCGCGCCGCTGCTCGCCGGCAGACTGGCCGGCGCCCCCTCCCCGGGGATGGCGGGCGCGGCGCCCTCACGGCGGCGTGGTCCCGAGCACCCCTCCCCGCGCGGCGCGCCCGCCCGCCCAGATTGCGGAGCGCTGCGGAAGGAAGTGTGGGCCGCGGCCATCGCTCTCGGAGGATCCTGTCCCCCGCGGCCACACTTGGGTGGCGTCAGGGCGTGAGCCTTCTAGAGGAATTCCAGAGGAAGCGGCCGGGAGGCCTGGAACAGCGGCTGGCCCCACCCCGCCGGCGGCGGCCCTTTGTGGGGCTCGGGCCGCCCCAGGCGACCCCAGGCGGCCCGCCGGTCCGTGGGGACGGGCAGGCCGAGGTCTAGGGGGCCAGGGCCCCGGCCCACCTCCCGCGCCGCCCGGAGGACCCGAGCGGGCTTCCGTGTCCCGGGGCACGCTGTCCGAGCCGCCCGGGGCCAGGATCCCGGAGGAGGATCTTGAGACCATGTGGGCACTGCCGCGCTTCCCAAATCGTGGCTCACGTACCCTGGCCGTTGGAGAAGAGGTTGGCGGGTACTTAGGGCTCCTGGTGAGGGGCCGGGACCCACCTGTGGGACTCGGGCTGGCCGGGTCACCAGAGCTGCGCTGTGGGGACTTGCTTCCCTGTTAGAACCGGGCCCAGGGAGTGTGTTTGGTCAGGGAGACCCAGGAGGAGGTGTCGCTTGGGGAGAGAGTCTGGGCAGCTGCAGAAGAATCTCAGGACTTCAGAGGTGACCCCTCCCTGTCGGGGCTGGGAGTGCTGTCTTCTCCCCCAGGCTTGGGAGAGGGATGCCTGGTCTTTTCAAGGAGCGGGTTGCAGGCCCCACTTGGTTCTGGGTGCTCTGTCCCAGTTTCCAGCAGGTCCCCGAGGTGGGCAGGGCAAGGAGTGTGGCCCTCTCTGGGCCTTAGGAGCCTGTTTGGGGGGTGAAGCTGAGTCTGCAGTTGCTTTCCTCCCGAAGGCTTACATCCCCTTGTGCCCAGACAAGGGGCCGGGTTACCTGCAGAGGGCCCTTCAGTACAGCGCACCTGCACCAGCGGGGGGGCTTGCTGAGAGGCAGGAGAGGGAGATGTGCGTCCCTTCAGGCTGACACAGCCCTGTCCCTGCCCACAGGTGTCCCAGACCAGCTAGGAGTGAGCATGGCTGAGCAAGAGCCCACAGCTGAGCAGCTCGCGCAGATCGCAGCTGAGAACGAGGAGGATGAGCACTCTGTCAACTACAAGCCCCCTGCCCAGAAGAGCATCCAGGAGATCCAGGAGCTGGACAAGGATGACGAGAGCCTGCGCAAGTACAAGGAGGCCCTGTTGGGCCGCGTAGCCGTGTCTGCTGGTAAGTGGGCTGAGGCAGCACCAAAAGGGATGCTTGTCACTTCTGGGTTTCAGCCGCCAGCCCCACCCCCCAGCCTCCAGCAAGTGGGAGGTGGGGAGGCACTCCAACCCACTCTCCCTCCGCAGACCCCAACGTCCCCAATGTTGTTGTGACCCGCCTGACCCTGGTGTGTAGCACAGCCCCGGGCCCCCTGGAGCTGGACCTGACAGGTGAGTGGCATCACTGAGGTCCTCCCGCCTGCCACCCTGCTGTTTCCGCTGAAACTAGTTCTCGGAACGCGGGTGCCCCCTTGTGGGGGGCGCGAGAAGCGCAACCAGGAAGTCTGCAGGCTCTGGCTTTGGAGGGACCTGGGCGGCGGGTGGGGTCAGGGTGGGGGCCGAAGGAGCGCCAGGCGCTGCAGATGGGAGATGCTGAGGTGGGCAGCTTCCTGCAGCTGAGCCTTTTAGTGCAATCTTCTTGGGCACAGGGGACCTGGAGAGCTTCAAGAAGCAGTCCTTTGTGCTGAAGGAGGGCGTGGAGTACCGGATAAAGATCTCTTTCCGAGTAAGGCAGAGGCTGTGGGAGGAGCTGGGAGGTGTCGGGCCTGGAGGGCCCCACCGAGCTCTGCCTGGGTTCTCCCCCTGCAGGTGAACCGGGAGATTGTGTCGGGCATGAAGTACATCCAGCACACGTACAGGAAAGGCGTCAAGAGTGAGTCGGGGGTTGGCCCTGCCCCCGAGATGGCGTGGCACCACTTAGGTGGCCTGTGGGAGGGGGCAGGGTGGAGGTGGCCGCCCAGGGCTCTGGGACCAGGAGGGAGAGGAAGATGGTGGTGTGTGCCCTTAGCCCTGGTGGGATCGGGAGCACCGGTGACCAGTGTGTCTCCTGCACACAGTTGACAAGACCGACTACATGGTGGGGAGCTACGGGCCCCGGGCAGAGGAGTACGAGTTTCTGACCCCCATGGAGGAGGCACCCAAGGGTATGTTGGCTCGCGGCAGCTACAACATCAAGTCCCGCTTCACAGACGACGACAAGACTGACCACCTGTCCTGGGAGTGGAACCTTACCATCAAAAAGGAATGGAAGGACTGAGCCCTGGCCTGGGAGGCGGGCAGGCCTTCGGACAGACAGACGGACCTGTCTGACACGCCCCACCCCTACTGCCCCCACCCCATCCCAACCCCTTACCAAAGTGCTGACGGGTCTGCTCTCCCTGGCCTACCCTTCCCATCCCTCCCGGCCCCACCCCGCAGGCCCCAGCCTCCTCGGTGGTCTCGCCTTGCTGCTTCTGCCTGTGCTGGGGGGGGGAGGGGGGAGGGAGCCTCCAGGCCAGGCCCCCACCTCCCCTTCCGTACCCCTTCATGTTCCCCCACCTGTCCTCACCTGACCTGAGGCCCTGGCTTTTCCGAGGGAATCTCGTGGGGGTGCTCGGGTCCCTGTGGGCCTTCGCAGTAGCCCTGAATCCTGTTCTTTCTCTTCTTCCGGGGTGGGGGTGGGGTGGGGTGCATGATTCGAGGCCTTTTGGGGGCCAGCCACCCTCCTGCTTTCACCTGTCCCCGGTCAGTTCATCCATCGCTGTCCGTAACCGTCTAACCATGATGCCTTAACATGTGGAACGTGTGCTGTGGGGGCCGTCACTAACCTCTAACCCCCCCGTGTCTGCATGAGCATGTGGTCTCCCCCGGTCCTTGCCCCCTCCGCAATCCCCGTGGCCCGGGGAGGTGTGTGGGATGTGCTGCTGCTGCTCCCCTGCCCACCAGGGCCTAGCCAGCCCCCTCCCCTGGCCAGGGCAGTGGGGGTGGCTCCAGGGGCTTGGGGAAAGCCAAATTGCCAAAACTGAAGTTGCCTCCATTCCCATGTGGGAGGCCAGGTGTCCTCACGCCTCTGCCTTCTCTGTCCCAGGGGGTGGTGCAGGAGCCCGGGGCCCCAGCACACAGCCCTCGCCGGACAGAGCCAGCGGCCGAGCCTTACTTGTCCCACCCGGGCCTGCCGGCCTGGTGTCGTGTGCCTGGTCGGTCAGTATTTATTGCCTCCATATGTGCCGTCCTCTGGGCCCCCTGGCCTGCCACCTCTGCCCCCAGGCTCGGTGCCACCATCCCCGGCAGGCCATCCCCGGACCCAGCCAGGACAGCTGCGGGACCAAGCCGCACAGTCGGAGCCCTCCCCTGTGCCTCCCTCCCCTTGCCTCCCTTGTTAGGCCTGGGCCTAGGATGTTCAGGAGCCTGACCCTGCTTCTCCTTTTCTGACCGGGAAATAAACTCCCCCAAAGGAGCCAGGGTGTCTGCTGCTTGTCTCTGGGGCGGGGGTGGGGGGGCAGCAAGGACCCACAGGGAAGTGCTGGCTCTTCCCTAGGCGGTAGCCACTGCCCCTATGGCCGTTGAAGGAGAAGGAAGGCTTTCGTACCAGTTTCTTTTTTTCTTATTTTTTTTTTTAATTTTTTTTTTTTTTAAATTTATTTATGATAGTCACAGAGAGAGAGAGGCAGAGACACAGGCAGAGGGAGAAGCAGGCTCCATGCACCGGGAGCCCGACGTGGGATTCGATCCCGGGTCTCCAGGATCGCGCCCTGGGCCAAAGGCAGGCGCTAAACCGCTGCGCCACCCAGGGATCCCTCTTTTTTTCTTTTTAAAGATTTTTACCCATTTATGAGAGAGAGACAGGCAGAGGGAGAAGTAGGCTCCGTGCAGGGAGCCGGATACGGGACTCGATCCCAGGACTCCAGGATCATGCCCTGAGCCAAACCAAACCACTGCTCCACCCGGGCTGCCCGGCTTTCATGCCAGTTTCTGTGGCCAGTGCTTCATGGCAGGTGGAAGCCTGGAGTCTCCCCAAAGGGCCTGTGTTGCAGGGGTTCTGGGCCAGTGGGGAGGGGGAGGTGCAGGTGTGCAGCAGGCCTGTCTGGGGGGTCTGGAGCACAGGCTATGCGGAGGGAGTCCCCCAACCCCAAAGAAGGGGAACCTGGCTGGATCCCGGAAGCCTACGCGAGAGGGAGGGGGACTGGAGGATCCCTGCAGCTGGGGCAAGAGGCTGGAGGGAAGTGGGTGCAGCAGGGAGCAGCCGAGGCAGAATGGGTGGAGTGGGGTTGATGGGAGGAGACTAGGGGACCCTCACTGTTTAGAGGTGCAGGAGCCGCAAGGGGGGAAACCCCTCCGCAGGGCCGTGGGGGCAGGGTGACCTGCCTCCTCCTAGACCACCCAAGGGCACCAGCAACTGCGCAGGCCCGGGATGGGGAGAGGCACATGAGCCACCCGAGCTCCAGAGACTCTGCCGTGTCGCCCGCTGTGAAACCTCTCTCCGTGGCCTGAAGTGGCTTAGGGTGTGCCGACTGGGGGCTGGGAAGCTGCCCTCCTAGGCCGCGAGGCCTGCCCCTCCGCTCCTGCAGCGGGGGCTGGGGCAGCCTGGTAACCCAGGTCCTCGCCGGGGCCCCCTGCTGGCTGACTCGTGCGGGTGGCACTGCCCGCTTAGTGGCAGCAGCCGCAGCGGGCAAAGAGCGGGCCCGCCCCCAGCCCAGCGCTGGAGCCTGCCTCCCGAGCCCGCCTCCCGCTGCCCCATCTTTCCCAGGCTGCTTCCTGGGAGGCCCAGGGCGGCCCTGCGCGGTCAGCACTGCTCTCCCCGCCGGCCCTCTGAGCCCCTGACACGTGAACTGGGACCCTACCTGCCCCGTTGTGCAGGCTCCCTGCCAACAGCGAGGACTTTGTGCTGGCTCCGCCCCGGGTGAAGGGCGATGTCGGGTGGTTCCCGCAGGACTTACATGACGTGTCTCTTGGGTCCCAAGTCTAACCTGATTTTCCTCCTGGCTCCACACAGAACCTGGGAGCCAGGGCCTGTGGTCCTCTCTCCTCCCGTCCTCTGCCCGTGTCCCCCAGGAATCCCCAAGCTGCCCCCTCATCTACTCCCAGATGGGCCTCTCTTCCTTGAGGAAGTGCCAGTGGATGCCAGGTCAGGACCTCTGATGGGACCGACTCATTCCTGTGACTTAGTACAATCTCCATGCCCAGCACTGTTCCACTCCAACCTCAGGACCCCCTCCTGCCCCCAGGCCGCACTCCTCACTGTGTCCCAGAGTGCACACTGGGCTGGCTGTGCTGGCTGTGCGGTCCTGCCCCACTGGGACCCTACAGTCAGGAGCCGACCCCTCGACCCCTTGGCTACACGTGGCCAGCGAGCACTTCCTGGCTGCCATGAGCCTGCTGGTGACTCCCTCGAAACCTACCCTGTCACAGACTGGGAGGGAGCTTTACTCTGAGAACTCTTATTTTTGAGAATAGTATTTATCAAAATGTCAGTCAGTACTTCAAATGAGATTTAATGGGCAGCTTCTCAGAGAAGGAGAGACACCTGGAGGATGCCCTGGAGCTGCTGTGCTGGTCCTGAGAGGTGCCAGAGCCACTGTCACAAGGGCACATTCCAGTGCAGGGCCCCGGGTACAGGGTGAACAGCCTCAAGGCCTCTCTCTGGAGCTGCTTCTGGAAGATACGTGAGGGGACCCTTGGAAGGAGATCCATACCAGGCCTCCCCTCCAAGCCAAGGCCTGCAGAGGTGTTCAGTGAACCTGCCTGTGTTCCGAGACCAACCCCACAGAAACTGGGGATCTCGGGCCTTCCCCAAATCAGGCCTCCTTCCAACTTGGAGGACCCCAACATTGCTGCTCTTGCACAGGTTGGCACAAAGCCAATTCAAGAGGCGCAGGCACCCTGAGAAGCACACAGTGCAGCCAAGATACCAAACACTGTGCCCTGTCCAGGCCAGAGCCCTGCTTAGTCTTTGCTCTTCACAGGACATGACTTGGCCTTGCCACCTGGGCTGCACTGTCATCACCTGCATCAAGGTGTGTCAGCTGCCCTTGGCTACATGGAAGCACAGACTCAGCTACCAGAAGGCTCGGTCACGGCCGCAGCTAGACCCTTGTCTGGTTTGTTCTCCCCTCAATCCCAAAGTTCTCATTTTTTGTCAGACAGTATGCTCCAGGGTGAAGCTGCACCAAACCATCACATACTCATCAACCAACATCATGGTATCTTAAATCTCTTTGCTCTGTCCCCAACAGCAGGAAAAAACAAAGCCGCAACATGCAGCCATCTAAACACTGGTCTTTATGAGTGCCTCTGAAATCCAGACAAGGTACAAATATTGCTTATATCAGACCCAAAATTGTGGTCTACACAATAAGGGTTATGGTAATCACAAAAACGTCGGAAGACACGGCAGCAGCCATGAAGCAACTGCCACCCGTTGGAAAAAGCAAAGGGGACTTTGCTTGCCATTAGTTACGAAGAGCTGTCATTCATTCCTTGAGCTGCAGGGCCAGGGCCCCACTGAAGCTGGGCTGAGCGGCAGCTGCCAGACACGTGTGCATAGCCCTTGCGCCCGAAGCCCCAGCAAAGCCCCAGCTCAGACGACACAGGGATCCGGGCAGGTGCACCCCCTCTGCTGACCCTTGCTCTAGTGGCACGGGGGGCAAGACACGGAGAACCTGGTCTTGACCTTCAGGAACTCGCTGAGTGGAGGGAGCCCCAACAGGAGGTGAGAGAGCACGGCCTCACGAGCCAAGGCAGCAACAAAATGCGAACTCTGGAGGGTATAAAGGCACCTTTTTTCCTGTGTCTGACCGTTTGTGAAATGAGGACGTTAGGACAGCCAACGTGTACATTGAGCGTGGGCGTTTCTCTCCTTCCTGCCAAGTTATTAAATTGATGATTAGTCCTCAAACCAGTGGTGGTGGCCCTTTCGTAAGAGAGGAAGCCAATTAAACGAAGAGGAAGGTTTCCTGGAGAAGAAAACGGCCCGTTCAGAGAGCGGGGGCGGGGCGGGCTGCTGGGACGGGGGGGGCCAGCTGACTGGTCTAGCGCGGGGCCAACGAAAACAACGTGAGCCACGCTTTGCACGTTACTTTGTCATTTTTAGTTTCCTAGAACCTAGTTTAAAAAGAAAAAAAAAACCACACGGCTAAAATGGAGTATTTTCAGTTAACCCAATGCATGCAAACTACCGATACGTGTCCACACACGCATCTCGGGGATCCCCGTCCTGCCTCCGAGTCCCGGCCGGTGCTCCGTAGCCTCGCGGCCGGCGGGGTCGGGGGAGCGGCTGCAAGCGCGGGGCCTCCCGCCGGCCGGACACTGGCGGCGCTCGGGCCGCTGCCCCGAGGCCCCGGGAGCACGTCCCCGCTTCCGAGCCCGCAGGGGGGCCGGCCCCCCCCACCCCGGCCCCTCTTGCTGACCCCGCTCGGCATCGGCCTGCCCCCCGCCCCCCTGTCCGCGGCCTCCGCAGGCACCGCCCGAACCTCACGCGCACCGGAAGTTGCGTTGCCCCAGCTTCCGGCTCGCCGAGCGGATGTGTGCGGGGGGAACGGTGTCAGTTACGGGCAAGCCGTCCAATCAGAATGCAACACGAGGGGTTTCAGAGGCGCAGGCGCAGCCCCGCCCCTAAGCCGGGAACTCCGCCCCACTGCCACGTTCGACGAAGGATCGCGCGGGGCGTGCGCGCCTCTCTAGGCCAATCAGGAGCCGCGCAGCTCCGGCCGCCGAAGGTAGCAGCCAGTCCACACCCGCGGAAGCCGAGGGAGAAAGCCACCAGTCACAAGTCGAGGAAGAGAAAGTTCTCCCCCGGGAGCCAATGAGGAGCCCGGGAAGACTGCGAGCGCGAGCTCCTCGGCCAATCCCGGGCGAGGCCGAGGGCAGCGGCCACGGCGATTCCGAATCCGGGGTCGGGGGCCAGGGCGGGCAGCCAATCCGAGCGCCTCGGAGGCGGGCCCCGGAGCCCGCCAGCCAATCGGGCGCGGGAGCGGGCGGGCGCGCGCGCGGCGGCGGCCGGGCTTATAGGGGCGGGGCGGGCGGCGCGCGCTCTCGTGGCCTCGCTGTCCCGGCGGCGCCAACCGAAGCGCCGCGCCCGCTGCCGACATGCTGCGCCGCGCTCTGCTCTGCCTGGCCCTGGCCGCGCTCACGCGCGCGGGCGCCGCCGCCCCGGAGGAGGAGGACCACGTCCTGGTGCTGCACAAGGGCAACTTCGAGGAGGCGCTGGCGGCGCACAAGTACCTGCTGGTGGAGTTCTGTGAGTGCCGCCGGCCGGGCCGGGCCTGGGGGCGCGGGGGCGCGGGGCCGGGGCGGGGCCCCCAGGGCTGCCGGCGCTCCCCGCCCGCGGATGCACGGGCCGCGCGCCGACGCTGCCCCGCGAGCCGCTGTCAGTCCCGGGGGCGCCCCTCCTGCCCCGGGGACCCAGCCCAGCGCACCGCCGGCCCCGTGCCGCCCGCCAGCATCACCAGCCCGGCCCGGGCGGAAACCTAGAGCCCAGCGCCGCCCCGGTCGGCTGAGCGGCGGCCCTGCCCGGCGCCCCGAGCACCGGAGCCACAGCGGCGTCAGGCCGCGTGCACACCCGCCCCGCACACGCACGACCGGGTCTCGCTACGTGTGCAGGTGCCGCGGCGCCGGCCTCCTAGTCCTGTGCTCCCCGGGCCAGCGCAGGGGCCCCTGCCCTTGCCGCCTGCAGGTGCTCGGAGGGTCCCCCGGAGTTTGTCCCGTGCTGTGACGGGGCGCGGGGGGCGGGGGTTGGTGTGGCGCTGTCGTTCGTGGCCTCTGTCCCGATATTGCCTAAGAGCATCGAGCTATCAGCTCAGCCCCGCGCGTTCACAGGGGGTTATCTTGGCGAGTAGATAAGGTTTTTATGGAAGGAAGTGCGCAGAAGAAGGTGAGGGGAGCGGTGGAACTTGGTCAGTGCTGCTTCCTAGCACCCCGCTTGCTCTTCCAGACGCCCCTTGGTGCGGCCACTGCAAGGCTCTGGCCCCCGAGTACGCCAAAGCCGCCGGGACACTGAAGGCAGAAGGTTCGGAGATCAGGCTGGCAAAGGTCGATGCCACCGAAGAGTCTGATCTGGCCCATCAGTACGGGGTCCGTGGCTATCCCACGATCAAGTTCTTCAAAAACGGAGACACGGCTGCTCCCAGGGAGTACACAGGTGCGGCCGCCACACTGCCCCTAAGTGCCTGCAGGCCGCGCAGGGTACCTGAGGGGCAGGAGGGGCCCTGTCCTCGGTCCAGTCCGGCCTCTCCGGCTCCCGGGAGGAGTATTCCCAATCCCTGCAGAATCTTTTGGGTGGAGGAGGGCAGCCTTTTGGGGTGGATAGCAAGCTGAGGCTGGTCCTACGATTGACCCTGAGGAGAGAAGGGCTGGGGCCCCTGGGACCTCACAGAGCAACAGGTGTAGCTAACCCAGGTGTGCCAGCCGGCGTCAGTCACCTGTCACCGAGCTCAGACGCAAGGCCAGCTGGGTGCCGCACGAGCCCAGCCCTCGTGGCCACCTCTGGGGCTGCCTCCTGGGGGCTGGGCTGCGCTGTGGCTCATAGGTAATGACGAGAGGAGAAACTTTTGTCTATAGAACCGGTTCTGTAGCTCCCTGTCAGAACGCTCTGGAGCAGCAATCCTGACGCCGGTGACTCTGGTCTGCATCTTAGGCTGCTGTTCATTGTTCCCACGTTCACTTGTGGAACAGGAAGCGCAGAGTTGTCACGATCCCGTCGCTGACACGTAGCTTTGAGAACAAAACAGCTACTCCTAATTCCACTTGTAACTGATGACTCAGCTTTGAACTGCCACTTAGGAGAATCCTTTTTAAGTGTGAGCTTTCACAACCTTTCTCGCGTTGGACCAGCGAGCCAAACTGAGGGGACCGGTGACTGGCCTCAGTCTCAGGAGGAGCAGGCTCCTAGCGCTTCGTTCGGTCTGCCCTGTGGCACGCAGGTGCATGATCACGCTCCCTCCCTAGTTTGGGAGGCACATGTAGTAGGCCACAGCAGCCACAGACAGGGACACCTGCCTGAGTGGCCTGGATGCCCAAGGCCAGCTGTTGCTCAGCCTGTTGTCACAGGGAAAGCTGGTGTTCATCTGACTTTCCAGCCTTTTTTTTCCCCTTTTTAAAAAGTTGCACTGCATCTTTATGATGAATGAGGCCACCGGGGGAAAGTGTGTGTTTAATGAGTTTGAAAGACCGGGAAATTGAAAAGATGTAAAGGGACTGGAAAGGGAAAAGGAGTGGTAGCCCTATTGCTTGGTAGTAGCCGCTGCCTTTCCCCTGCTTCAAACTCAGTCACAGTTTCTCATGTGCTCAAGAAAGCGTTTTTAGCCCTAGAATTTGCACAGGTGTGTAGACAAGGTGGCTCTTCTGTGGAAAGAGAATATCCTGCCTTGGTTTTGGCAGAGAGCTCAGGATGATGGGCAGGGAGGGTGGGCCTGGGTTTCAGTAGAATGTGCATGTGTTTGGGTGCAGCTGGCAGAGAAGCTGAGGACATTGTAAACTGGCTGAAGAAGCGCACAGGCCCTGCTGCCACTACGCTGCCTGATGGGGCCGCCGCAGAGGCCTTGCTGGAGTCCAGCGAGGTGACCGTCATTGGCTTCTTCAAGGTAGAGGCTTTGGAACTTCATTTCGGGCCTTCCCCCCCCAACACACAACCACCCTTCCCCATCGTCATTGGTTTCCCGTGGCCTGGGCAGCGGGCTGTCCTGCTGCTGACCCAGGCAGGGAGCCTCAGCGTCTGGGTGTCTGGCCACCTCTGCTTCTTCTTCCCTGTAGGACGTGGAGTCGGACTTTGCCAAGCAGTTCTTGTTGGCGGCAGAGGCCATTGATGACATACCTTTTGGGATCACGTCCAACAGCGACGTGTTCTCCAAATACCAGCTGAGCAAGGATGGGGTTGTCCTCTTCAAGAAGGTGAGTGCCACCCCACCCCCCCCGCAGCCCCACCCCAGGTGAGATGCCGCGGCCAGGGGCTGCTTTCCTTATTGCTCGCAGCGCCCGAGGACCTTGGCCGGGCGGTGCTGGACCGCCAGCTGGACTCATCGAGCACCTGTTTTGCAACATCAGACCTGAGGAGCCACTTACAGTGGCCTTCAGACTTTGCGCTGTGGGTCCTTTGTTCTGGCTTGTGTGGCAGCACCAGGGCTGATGAAAGCAGAGCCACTCTGGGGTCTTAGTTCTCTCTTTTTTTTTTTTTGTTTTAGTTCCTCTTTAAAAAAAAAAAAATGTTATAAGACACGTAGCAAGGTTTGCCATCACGATAGTTTTAAGTACATGGTCATAAGTATGTCGCATCAACGATGTCGACACTGCTGTGTGACCCTTACTGTTTCCATGACCTTTGGGCTCACCGGAAACCGACTGGAGTCTCGCCACTGCTGGCCCGGGCCCCACGGTGTGGCGAGCACGGGTCTGGGACCGGTGCATTTCGGTTGCTTGCGCCATTGCTGGGACGTGGCCTGGCTTACGTGTACGGTGTTACCACAGGGCCTCGTGTTTCTGGATTTTTATTTTAGCCACCAGGCAGCCAGGTGGGCTGACTGAACGGCCTTGCTGGGGAGCACGGCTGTCCCCACGTCGTCCCTGTGGGTCAGCAGCATGTGGCTCAGCACAGGCAGCGGAGGCGAGGGCGGGAGGCGTGTCTTGGGCATGGAGAAAGGGCAAGAAGATGGCAGGTGTAGGGCTCCCGAAAGGTGGCGCACCCCACGGTCCCGAGGGGCACCGGTCTCTGCCTGTGTGTGCACCCCACGTGTGGATCGGGCAGCTGTGTAGTGAGGGCAGCCTCTGGCACAGTGCCCGGGGCTGCTGGGAGGGGCGAGGGTGCCTCCTGGTCACACTCCTGGACCCGGGACACCACAGCTAGGGGGCGCTTGCTCCGGTGTCCTGGCTGTTCCGCTGTTGCCCCTCCCCGGGAACTCCACGTGCTCTTCCCGAGGCACCGATCCTCACAGCACTCCCCGGAGACAGCGGAGTTGCTAGATTAGCCCATCGTTATCACACAGGGGTCCAGGAGATCCCAGTTCCCAAGTGAGGGGAGCCCGTGGGAGCCCCGGGGGCCGGGGCGGGAGGTGAGAGTCCTGGGTCCTGGGGTGGAGGCTGACGGAGGGGGAAAGTTTCTCTGAGGCCGCCAGGGCCACACACCTTGCTGGGTCCTCACACTGCTTTCCCATCGCCCTGAAGTTCCAGGGCACCAGTTTTCACGCAGGCCCCGTGCTGCTCCATGTCCTTGAAGGTCTATGGAGGCGGCGTGTGCGGGAGCTCAGCTGTGGGCCGACCGACGAGTGCTTGCTTCCCGTTGTCCATGTGCGCTGGGCACAGCCGGGCCCCTGGGGCTGGGGCTGGCTCGGGGGCAGCCTGGAGCATGAGCCTGGCAGAACCGGGGACTTGGTGTCGCGCAGGTCAGCGGTTGCCCCACGGGGCGGGGGGCTCAGGTCCAGCCCCTCCCAGGTTCCTGCAGGGCCACCCGTCTTCTCCACGTGACGCCTTTGCTTGTTCCTTCCTCCAAGGTCCAGTTGCGCACAGTGCGCTGGGTCTGCCTGTCTGCCCGGGGCCGGGTGCCTCCCCAGGGGACAGGGCAGATGGGCTCCAGGAGTGGCCAGCTGCCACTTGCCGGGAGGATGGAGGCTTGGGTCATGGGTCACTGCCGGTTGGACGGCTGGTTTGAGGGCCACTTACCTGTGTCTTTGTCGGGTGTTTGCTGTGTTTGCCTCTTTCTCTGAAGCGGGCAGATCAGGAGGCGCTGTGGGGCCAGCGTCTCCACTGCCTGCAGTGTCAAGCCTTCGGGCTCGTTTGTCTCTGGGGCCTCGTGGAGCTAGTTGCTGCGGCCGAATGAGGGCCAGTCGTCTGCTTTTCACTCAGCAGACCGCGAGCGTAGTGTGAGGTGGCAGCATTGCTAAAAGGTTGCATCTCGAGGCGGGTGCACGGGGCAGCTCTGTTCCTGGGGCTCCCAGCATGAAATCGGGGAGGCTGCTGACAGGTGGGGGTGGAGATGCGGTTCTGGAGGAGGCCGGGCGCTGGCCTAGTGCTTCTGGTCACCGCAGCGGCACGCCTGGTGGGCCTGGCCTCCTGGCCTTGGCTTCTCCGCCCCCTTTCGCTCTTCTCCGTCCCAGGTTTGGGAAGACAAAGGCTTTGGCTTTGCCCGCCGAGGCCTAGGCCTCGATCTGGTCTAATTTAGCAGCCCCTGTTGTGCACCAGCTAAATCCCAGGCTCTACGTGTAATGGAGGGAGCAGGGAGTGGCCACCTGTTCTTCTAGAAGTTTCTTTAGGGAAGCATAAAGGGAAACGTCTAAGATGAAAAGAGTAATTTGTCTCGGGTCTGATCTGAGAGTCCAGAGGGAATGAAGAAGGCAGGCTCACCAGTACCCTCACTGGGCAGGGCATCAGCCCATCTGCGGCAGGGGGTGGCTTCTGTGCGCCCCTTCCAGAGCCCCCCTTGAGGGGGCTGCAGGCCCCCTCTTGGGCCTCTCTGGTCAACAACCACGGCCTCCCACCCTCGGGGCTCCAGGACTCCTGGAACTCTTCCATGTTGTTGGGGATCCCGAAGAGCTTCTGTGGTTGTGGATTGATTATACCTATTGATTTTTATTGGGCCACAAATTAGAGAAGTGTCTTAAACAGTTTGTTCATCCAGGGTCACCTGACTGGCTCAGTCGCTGGAGCAAGCGACTCCTGATCTCAGCCACATTTTGGCAGAGGAGCCGACTTAAATCCCTTTCATCTAAAATAACATTGTATGATCACAAGTAACAGTCTTGTGAAAGTCCCTTTTTCTCCAGACAACTGCAGCTGAGTGGTAAGAGTGTTCGGTTTCTGCCAGTCTCCTGGCCGACCTCAGCGTGCGGGATGTCCTCCATCCCTCCGCTTCCATCCAAGGGCACGGTGTGCTCAGGGGAGGGTGGGAGCAGGAACTTGCAGCTGCTCCCTAGGAAAGGCCGCACCATTCCCTTGGTGTCCTCCCCTTGGTGTCGCTGTTGCCTGGTGCCCTGGAGGATGCTGCCCTCTGCAGCCCTCCGCTGGCTTGGTTTTGTGGACAGAGGCAAGTGGCTTCTGCTCCCATTGCCCCCCCCCCCCCGCCCCCCAGACGGGAAGGTGCGGGCTGCCCCGGTCGCAGGGAGGGTGGCACAGGAGGCTGGGGGCTCCAAGGCACTCACGGCCCTCTCTGCATCCACAGTTTGACGAAGGCCGCAACAACTTCGAGGGGGAAATCAGCAAGGAGAAGCTGTTGGACTTCATCAAGCACAACCAGCTGCCACTGGTCATCGAGTTCACAGAGCAGGTGCGGCTCTCTAGTGGGTCCTGTGCCCTGAGAGTGGGGTGGCGCCCCAGGAGAGGTCCTGGCCCCAGGGATCCCCAGGCGCCGAGTGTGTGGTGGCGGCATCATAGCTGTTGAGAGAACATCCTGTGTTCGTGGCTTGGTCTGTGGCTCAGACTCAGTAACCTGTGTTTGTGACACAGACGGCCCCGAAGATCTTCGGAGGGGAGATCAAGACCCACATCCTGCTGTTCCTGCCCAAGAGCGTGTCTGACTACGACAGCAAACTGAGCAACTTCAAGAAGGCGGCCGAGCGCTTCAAGGGGAAGGTGAGCAGCCTGTGCGCCCGCTTCCAGCAGCAGGGTAGCAGCAGCGTCCCCGCTTTCAGGACTGCAGGCGGCCACCCTCGGCCCCCCACCCACCGAGCCATTTCTCCCCCCAGATCCTGTTCATCTTCATCGACAGCGACCACACTGACAACCAGCGCATCCTCGAGTTCTTTGGCCTCAAGAAGGAGGAGTGCCCCGCTGTGCGCCTCATCACCCTGGAGGAGGAGATGACCAAGTACAAGCCAGAGTCGACCGAGCTTACGGCCGAGAAGATCGAAGATTTCTGCCACCGCTTCCTGGAAGGAAAGATCAAGGTGGGGGGCGCCGCACGTGGCATGGGGCTGGCCCTGGGCCTGAGCCGAGGGTCCCGAGGACGGGGCGCCGCATGGGCATGACCCCTTTCCAGGCAGCGCTGGTCCTCGGGGCGGGGGGCGGAGGCCCGGCGTCCCTGACCTCGGCCCACCTGCCCTCCAGCCCCACCTCATGAGCCAGGAGCTGCCTGAAGATTGGGACAAGCAGCCCGTCAAGGTGCTTGTCGGGAAGAACTTTGAGGAGGTCGCTTTCGATGAGAAAAAGAACGTCTTTGTGGAATTCTGTAAGTGAGGGGCCTGCAGCTCCCTGGTCTGAGTGCCGGAGCGCATGCACACTGGGGGTGGGTGGCCCAGGGCCTCAGCGCCGTTCTCTTTCAGACGCGCCGTGGTGTGGCCACTGCAAACAGCTGGCTCCCATTTGGGATAAGCTGGGAGAGACGTACAAGGACCACGAAAACATCGTCATCGCCAAGATGGACTCGACGGCTAACGAGGTGGAGGCAGTGAAAGTGCACAGCTTCCCGACGCTCAAGTTCTTCCCCGCCAGCGCGGACAGGACGGTGCGCCACGCGCGGGCCCGGCAGGGAGGCAGGGAGGGGGAGCTGCTGGCCAGCTCCCTAAGTCTCCCTCTCCCCCTCCACAGGTCATTGATTACAACGGTGAGCGGACACTAGATGGTTTTAAGAAGTTCTTGGAGAGCGGTGGCCAGGACGGAGCTGGGGACGATGACGTGAGTAGGAGCCAGTGGTCGATGGGCCCTAGCCAGTGTCTGGGGATGCGCCCTGTGGTCCAGGGGCAGGCCTGCGGGGGCACCGTGGGAGGCAGGCGTGTGTACCCGGGCTGGGGGGAGCTAATCTCCAGATGGGTACTCCGTATGTAGGGGTCCTTAAATGCTGGCGTTTGCTCATGGCAGCTGAGACGTGTCCCGTGAGGCTCCCTGCTAACTGGAGCTCACATGCTCTCCCCAGCCCATCGGCTGAGGTCTCCCACCAGACGGCAGCTTAGGCCTGTCCATGTTGGCCTTGGGCAGCTGTGGGTGTGCCCGGGCCAGGGGGGCTGGCATAGGGCTGGAGGCCCACAGTAGCAGCAGGCCCGCCAAGACAGTGCTCCGTGAAGCCGTGGTGGGCTGTCACCGAGCTGCAGACCCTGGAACCTGGGGTTCCACACATCCGCTCGTAGATACCAGAGTCGGCTGCTTCTGTCCTGATGGCCAACCTGTCGGGGTGCAGGGCATGGCTGCTGGCCGAGCTGTGCCACCCTCCTGACGGGTTTCTCCACTTCCTTTCCTGCGTCCTCTCCCGCAGGATCTGGAAGATCTGGAAGAAGCAGAGGAGCCTGACCTGGAGGAGGAGGACGATCAGAAAACTGTGAGAGATGAGCTGTGAGGCAGAGTGCAGACCTGGGCACCCCAGACACGACCCCCACGGCTGCACGTCCAGCAGCACGGCCTCTGGAAGCCCGCGGACCCTCACCGGGACGAGGGAACACCGATCGGAAATGCAGGGAACTTTTCTGAAGCCACACTTCATCCTAACATACGTGTAAACTTAGGCCCGTCTCTTCCTTCTGCTTTTCAATTTTTGGAAAGGGATTTATCTCCAGGCCAGCCCATCTTGATGGGCCGTTTTTTTTTAAATTGTGATGTACTTTTTCGTACATGGTTTTGTCCAAAGTGCTCGTTAAAATGTCTTGGGATCTCATGCCCGTGAAGCCTCCTTCCTGTTAGGTTTATACTCTCACTTTAAAAAATTCCATTTGTGGGATTTTGAGACATTTTTGGACGTCAGGGTGTCTGTTCCACTCTGGCCGGGCCTCCCTGGAGACTCCTGTCCCCTGTGTGGGGAGGGGCTGGGCCGGGCTGGACGGGTCCCTCCCACCTGGTGCCGGTGTTGCCGTGACTGAGCATGGGTCTCACATTGTTTGCTTAAATGGAGACTTTGGATCTCTGTCTCGGGGGGCCTTCTAGAAACGACTGGAGGGGCGGTGGGTGCTGGCTGAGCCCGGATGGGCCCGGGCAGCACCCCTTCCCCCCCAAGCTGGGCTCCCCGGTGCTCTGACTCCCAGGGTAGCCTGAGGCCTGCCCCAGGCAGAACCAGAACCCTCCATTTCCAGGCTGGGAAACGGCCGAGGGTGCTTGAGCCGAACCACGTGCAGGCCGTTCTTCAGCCATTTCTACCACGATAGCAGAATTGAACACATTGGCCAAATAAAGTTGAAATTTTACTACCTCTTGTCTCTATCTTAGGAACTCTCCAGGCCACGGGGCATGGGCTTGGGTTGGGCCTCTCCTGGTCGCATCATGCTTACGGGAGCCACATGAGTGTCACGGGTAGTTTGCTGTGTCGTCACCAAGTGGAGGGCATTGCCTGCCCTGGGGGCTGCTGCGGGGCCGCGTCAGGTGGGGTGGGTGGGTGTCCTGGCACTGTCCTTGGACCCCCGGCTGCCACGTGTGTCCTGCTCCGTGCTGCTCCAGGACCCAAGGTGGCCCTGGTCTGTTGCACCAGAGCAGTCTCCCTGCCATCGTGGGGTCCAACAAGAAACGGGGCACACACTCCAGGGTGGGTGAGTCGAGGGCATTGCCGTGCTTCACCAAGAAGCCTTCACAAGCAGGATTGTGGGTTGAAATAGCAAGTTACCCAGTTTTGTTTTGCTTTTTTTTACGATTTTATTTATTCATGAGACAGGCAGGGACACAGAGGGAGAAGCAGGCATCATATAGACAGCCTGACGTGGGACTTGATCCAGGGTCTCCAGGATCACGCCCCGGGCTGCAGGTGGCGCTAAACCACGGGGGCTACCCTAAATAAAATCTTTAATTAAAAAAATGTTAGGATGCTAATGTTAAAACTGAAAAGGAGGGCAGCTCCGGTGGCACAGTGGTTTAGTGCCGCCTGCAGCCTGGGGTGTGATCCTAGAGACCCGGGATCGAGTCCTACATCGGGCTTCCTGTGTGGAGCCTGCTTCTCTCTCTGTGTGTGTGTCTCTATGAATAAATAAACAAAATCTTAAAAACAAAAAAAAAAACTGAAAAGGAAAAATTTCTAAAAAAAAAGAAAAAAGAAAAAACCTCAGCTTCCTTGGTTCACACTGAGGACCGTCGGAATTGGTTTTCCTGCAGACGAAGCCACCGGCCTAGCTGCAGTCCTGGGCACATGGGCCTTGTGAGCCCGACTGACTCCTCGGGCCCTGCTGCCCAGCCGCACCTGTGGGTCCCCCTCGAGAGCAGGAGAGGAGCCCCACACGGGGCTGGCGGGCCTTGGGTAGCCATCTGTCCCTGACAGCAGCACCCCCCGGGTCTTGGTATCTGCCGCTCTCAGCTTGTCTACAGGGGCAGGAGGGCCACCTGGTGATCTCCTGGGAGGGGGACGGATGTGGACATACAGTCCACCTTGGGTCAAGGACAGCGCACGTAGCTAGGTCTCTACAGAGCCCTGCCTGTCACCGCACGAGTCCCCCAACATCTCCAGCCCTGCCCGCCCAGGGCGCTGATGCCCGTGTGCCGGGGGGGCTTCGAGGTGCCGGTGCCTGGCTGGAGACTCCACCGTAGGACGTGCCATGGACATGGCTCTCCGGCGTACTCTGTTCACTGTCGCAGCCTGTGTCCTGCCCCGGCCCTCCCTGCTGTGTCAGCCTGCCCCAGGCCTCCACAGACCTCAGCCCAGGTGAGCGGGACCCTGCGCAGCAGCGGCGCAGCAGCCCGGGCCTCGGGCGGCCTGTCCTGGGGCTGGTCTCCAGCTCCTGCGCTCTGGGGCCTAGGCGCGCTGGGCCTCTGTCCTGCTGATGGAAGGCGACACGCAGGCAGAGAAAGGTGAGCTGGGCCACTTCTGGGGGAGAGGATGGTAGCCCTACCCTCCAGACTGAGCCGTTCCCCCAGGGGTCACGGGTGGGGGGGGGGGGAGCAGAACCTCCGGGGGAGGAAGCCCGCCCCGAGCAAGGCCATCAGGATCCTGCGCTCCCGCCCCATGGATGGGCATGGGTGACCCTGAGCACCCAGCGGTGCCGGCCAGGCCCTGCGCACAGAGCTGGGACCCGGTGCCGCTGCCCAGAGCTGCTGTCATGTGCTCCTGGGAGAGGGACTGAGTCACCCATACCTTTCCTCTTTTGCAGAGGCAGCTGATTAGCACATTCCAGGGCCTGGATTGGCTGGGAGGCTGTGGGGTGGAGTCCAAAACCTGGCGGGGCTGGTGGATTAGCAGGCAACTTTGCAGCTCAGGGTGGTCAGTCAAGGCTTAGCAGCCCGGGACATCCCAAAGCTCCCTCTTCCTCTCCTCCTCCCTTCTCTTCTGCTCTCTGCAGGTGGTTGGAGGCTGCTGCCTCCGAAGTGCACCAGACCCTCGAGGTCCTCGGCCACCAAGCCTGCCGGCAGGGGACAGACACCAGTGGGCCAGGCACCCGTTCTCCTAACAGGCTCTCCAGCTCCGTTTTCTGCGGGACTCAAAGCAGGACTAATTGTGTTTCTCGGCCTTTTCCAAAGTAAGCTTTTTGGGTTAAATATTTCGGCCTGCTCCAGTTCCCTAGAAGGCAGAGCCTAACGGCAACGTCGCACAAACCACGTCACTTCACAGGTTTACTTGGGTGTCAGGGACAAGGCTGGATAAACACTAGGTTTGGTCCTGCCTGTGGCTGCATGAAAGATCCACTTTGCCAGATGGTTGGTCTCAGGTTGGATGCTCCCAGCCGGCTTCTGACGCCCCAGGCCGCGCCCTGGTTCAGAGGACATCCTGTGTCCTCAGCAGAACAAAAAGCACAGCAAAGTACTTTCCAGAGAGTCTATGGTGACTGCGGGGCTTTGGGCACCGGTCCCTTCTCAGATCCACATGGAAACCCCAAAGCCACCGATGCCCAAGCTCTCGGCTCACCTCAGTCTGATGGGCCAGGGGCTTCATCACTGGGGTTGCCTACAGGTTTGCACTGGCCTGAGTTGAGCCCAAAGCTGGTCGCTCTCGGGAAATGCTGTACCCGTGGCGGCCTCACTCAGGGTTCTTGGAGGCCAGACAGAACTTTCCACAGCACCAGACTAGGCAATCTTCACATCAAAGGAAAGTTCAGCCTCCTGTAAACAAGCCAGCAGCAGCTACACCGACTCCTCCCAAGTGACCAGGAGTTAAGATCACCTGGCACCACACTCATACTCGGAGCCCCGAAGTGCAGGAACACTGGGTACCAGCGGGTATCAGGGCTCCCGCAGGGCCTGGGCTGGGAGGGGGGTCCCGCGGGGCCAGGCCGCCAGCAGGTGGAGGCTCTGAGACTGGCTGGGAAACCCTTGTCAGGGCGGGGAGTCTGTCCTAGGCGGTGCCCCATTGTTGCACAGCATTCGGCCGAAGGCTTTGCACCTAGAGGGTGTTAAATACATTTGATTTGGTTTTGTTGGATCAAAACCAGCCTGGTGATGCAAGGCTTGCTGGTCACCAGGCTGCCTGCCCCACCCCCGTGCAGAGTACTGGTCAAGTGCTGGTCAATCTTGGTTCTGTCCTCCTTCAGGACTTCGGTGAGACCACCCACGGGGATCTCACCAACGTTATGGGGGAAGCTCCTCCAACAGTCCTGTGTTGACCCCAGCTCCTCAGTACATGATCTTATTTGGAAATACAGTTGTCACAGATGTGACCAGTCAAGATGAGCTCTTCCTGGACCAGGAAGGAGCCTGATCCCATGACTAGTGTCCTTATAAAAAGTGAAAATTTGGGGACACCTGGGTGGCTCAGTGGTTGAGCATCTGCCTTCGGCTCAGGGTGTGATCCTGGGGTCCTGGGATCAAGTTCCACGTCAGGCTCCCCATGGAGAGCCTGCTTCTCCCTCTGCCTGTCTTTCATGAATAAATAAACAAAACCTTAAAAAAAAAAAAAGGAAATTTGGACACAGACACGCACACAGGGAGAAGGCCACATGAACGTGAGGGCAGAGATGGGTGGATATGTCCGTCAACGAGAGAACCCCAAGGAGCACCTCCAGACCCCAGGACGTGGGCCCGGAACAGATTCTCCTTGGAAGGAACCCAGGATGCTGACACCTTGATCTTGGACTTCTGGCCTCTAGAATCATGAGAAAATAAAGTTTTAAGCCCCCAGTCTGGTCCTTTGCAACAGCAGCCCTACCAAATGCAGCCAGCCAACCTCACGGGCTGCAGGGGCTGCCCCCGACCCGACAGGTATGCTCCCACTCGTGCGCGCTCATGTCCACTGGCCCTTCTCCCCACGGAAGCGGAAGCCACCTCCAGACGTGGCTGCTGCGGTGAAGACAGTGAGCGACGGCTCAGCCCTCTGCCGCTTAGCCCCTCCCAGGGGTCTGGGCCGGCCAGAGTGCGCGCCCCCCTAGGGATGTGATGGTCCATCCTGCAGGGCAGACCGATGTTCCCTTCAGTGGGAGCACGCGTGGCCTTGGCAGTAAGTGGCAGGAGCCTGGACCCAGGGGAGAGGCGGGGGTCAAGGGAAACAAGTGTGGGATGGGCTGTGGCGAGCGGAGGCCTTTCTTCAGATTCCAACCTGGGACATTTGTGAGGCGGAGGGCGAAGTGGTGTAGGCCCTGGTGAAGGTGACAAGTGACCGGGAGATACGGACGGGGCTGGGCCTTCTCTGTCATGCTCAGGGCCCTGTGCCTCAGCTGTGGGCAGCCCCTGGCTTTCCCGGAGGTCGAAGCAGCCACCTTCACCAGACATCACGGCCTTTCTTCGGAGTTACCAGGTCTCTGGGAGATGCCTGGGTCTTCTCCGTGACCTTGGTACCCACTTGTCTTCCTTATGGGTCCTGTCCTTCTAGTGCCTTCTCCTGTCCTCTGTAAACACCTTCTAGGCCCAGCTGTGGAGCAGACGACAGTGGCCAGGAAGGACCTGACCCCTTTGGCCGGGGCACAGCAACAGGTGGGTTGAAAGATGAGCCATTAAACATGATCCTGAGCGCAGGGCCAGAGCTGCTCTGTTTCAGCCCCTCCCGGCGTGAGCATGACTGCGCAGCTTTATATAGCGCTGCGAGTCCTATATAAGAGGGACGTGCCCTGGTCACAGGGGAGCACGGGAGCAGGGTGGCACTGGAAAAGACTGCATGCGTTGTGTGACCCGGGCCGGACACGTCCCTTCCCCGAGAAGCAGGGTCCCCACAAGGTGGGCCCTCCACGGCACCCAGGATGCCCAGCAGGACCAGCCGCTATGCCCGCTACAGCCCCCGGCAGCGGCGCAGGCGGCTGCTGGCGGATCGCAGCGTGCGCTTCCCGAATGACGTCCTGTTCCTAGACCACATCCGCCAGGGTGACTTGGAGCAGGTCGGGCGCTTCATCCGGGCTCGGAAAGTCGCCCTGGACACCATCCACCCGTCAGGTGAGTGCCTGCCGGACCAGCGGAGGGTCTGTGGGGTGTCAGGGCAAGGTCTCGGCCTTGACCCCTCGCGCCCTGTCCTGCGCAGGCCTGGCCGCCCTGCACGAAGCAGTGCTCTCTGGAAACCTGGAGTGCGTGAAGCTGCTGGTCAAATACGGCGCAGACATCCACCAGCGGGACGAGACCGGGTGGACACCCCTGCACATCGCCTGCAGTGACGGCTATCCCGACATAGCCAGGTGAGAGGGTCAGGCCAGGGGCTCCAGGACGTGGTCTCCCCGAAGGGGGCCCTGGTCGTACGGCTAGGAACCCTCGGAGCTTCTCGAGTCTCCTTCCTGCCCTCCTGCCTTCCCCAGAGCAAACTAAACTTCCCTCCAGCCTTTGTTTCTGGAGGATCAGGTTTCCTCCTCTTCACCCCTCCTGGAAAAATTAAAACAAAACAAAAACAAAATCAAGATGCCCCTCAGGACTCAGCCTGTGCTCCTCCTGACCGCATCCTCACGGCCAGTTTGCACCCCAGGTACCTCATCTCCCTGGGGGCAGACAGAGACGCCACCAACGATGACGGGGACCTGCCCTCTGACCTCATCGACCCGGACTTCAAGGACCTGGTGGAGCTCTTCCAAGGGACCAAGATGGACTGAGCCCCGCCTGCCCTTCCGGGGCTCCTGCCCCCCAGGTGCCAGGGCCTGTCCCACCGGTGGGGCTGGCAGGCGCCCAGGACCCCGCACCTGGGCACAACCCACCCCTCACACTTCTGGCCTGGCTTTTTCTCCAGGTGAATTTTTTATTGTGACACTTTTTACTTTTTCAATAAATGTCATTCCCTAGCCCCGGTGGTAGCCTCTTTACTGGGGATGGGACCATCTGCTCCCCCGCCTGGCTCATCCGACCCAGGCTGGGGGCCCAGGGGACAGCGCCGGCGCAGTTCCCCCACCCCCCACCTGCCCCCGACTAGACCCCGACCCCGACCCGCGGGCTGTGAGGTCTCCGGCCCGCCAGCCCCGGACCCCCGGGACCCCGCCGCACCCAGCCCTCAGCGGCGCTCCCCGAGGGGGTGCGAACCCCACCCCGCGCCCCGCACCCCGCACCCCCGACCCCCGCCGCGGCCCCGCCCCCACCGAGGCCCCGCCCCGCCGGGCGCGCGCGCCGGCCGTCACGTGCCCTCGCGCTGCCCGCACCTGCGCCTGCGCGCGCCTCGGTGACGTCACTTCCGGCCGGGCCCCAGCTGGCGGCGGCGGCGGCGGCGGCGGCGGCCGAGCGGGCGAGGTGAGACGGGAGCAGGGGCGGGGGCGGAGGCGGGGGCGGGGCGGGCGCGGCCGGGACCCGCCCCGGCGCGGCGGCGGGCGCGGGGAGGGCGCGGCGGGCACCGGCTGGGCTCCGCCGCGCCCGAGTTTCTGGGCCTGCCGGGGGCGCGGGTCGCGCGGCGGGCGGGGCGGCGAGGAGCGGGGCGTGGGGACGTGGCGGGCCCCGCTTCCCCGGGGCCACGGGCTCCACGGGGCCGCCGGGGGCCCGCCCTTTTCGGCCTGTGAAGGGGCGGCCGCCGGGGTGGACAAATGTCTTGCCCTCCGTTTTCCAAAGGGGACGTTCCTGAGGATGCTTCGTGGCTCTCGGAGTGCAGCCGCCGCCCCCCCGCCCCCCCGCCCCCCGCCGAGACTTTCCTTCCTTCCGTTTTCCAGCCTTCCCCGCGGTGCCGGCCTCCGCCCGCAGGTGGTGCGCGGCTAGGTGCGGGGTGGCCAGGGTGCGCGCTGTCTGCAGGGCCCGCCCGCCCCGGGGCTGCGGGGGTGCTGCACGGACGGGGTGGACGCCCCGTGTGGGTCCGAGTCGTGACACCGAGGGTGTGGAGGTGCAGACGCCAGGCCCCCCGGCCAGCCCTGGGAGGCTTCCAAGGAAAGGCGGTCTTTTAGCAGAATCCCAAGGATGAGCAAGATCCTGTTGGGCGGCGGGGACACCTTGAGCAAAGGCCCGAGACGTCAGCGGGGAGCAGCGAGTGAGTTCTGGGGTTGAGAGAGAGAGAAAGAGAGAGAGAGCGAGCAGTGGGAGTGAGGAGGAGCCGGGCAGGAGCCTCCTCCAGGACCCAGGACGGAGGCTTGACGGGGGTGAGCTTAGGGGATGCTGAGGTTTCTGGGTCCGGGGGTAAGGGTGCCCAGGCTCAGGGCTACTGCTTGGGATGCAAGCTGCTGCCATCAGCCAGGAAGGGGGGGCGAGGGCATGCTTCGAGTTTGGATCCGAGGTCTTCAGGGGAATGCCCCTTGGGGCGTCTAGCGCAGCGCTACTCTGGCACCCGTGTCGATAGCAGTTTTTTGTTTTCTTTTTAAGTTTTCATTTATTTATTCATGAGACACAGAGAGAGAGAGAGAGGCAAAAACAGGCAGAGGGAGAAGCAGGCTCCACGCAGGAAGCCCGACGCGGGACTCGATCCCGGGTCTCCAGGATCACGCCCTGGGCTGAAGGCAGGCGCTAAACCGTTGAGCCCCCCCGGGCTGCTCTGCAGATCTTTTTCTAGAAGGCTTAACGGCTGAAAGTGTCCAGTACCGCAGAGACAAGGAATGTCATGGGAAAGTGGAATCCAAGAAAATTCAAGTATCAGAAATTCCAAAGGAAGACAGAACAACCACCGTTTGCATCACTGATTCTAGCTCTAGAACACTCATTGTCACTTTCCCGAACAACAGCATGTCATCTCCTCTCCTGTCCTTAGGCATATGGCTGTGTGCGAGGAAAGAATTTGAGACTGCGGGGCTGGAGGCTGGGCATCGGGTTCCCCATGACCTGTCTCCCGCCCAGGAGGTCTCAGAAAGTCCTTGGTTCCCCTGCAAGAGCAAGGTACAAAACTTATCCATTGGGGGAGACTCCCTCCTCGTCTCTGAGCAGGGCCACGTTGATGCCAAGGGGGCCTGCCAGCGGGTGTGGGAGAGGCCATTGGCAGGCTCTTGGGTGCTCAGGTCGGCTGAGGTGTCTGAGCCTGGCCCTGACTGCTGTGGCCCTGGAGGCTCAGAGGCTAACAGCCACTTGGGGCTCAGACCCTGCTTTGCTGGGTGGCAGCTGGTGGCACTGCAGCCTTTTCACATGTCCTGGGCTTCCGTGGGCCTCCAGGTCCTTGTGAAGGGGCTGGCGCCGCATCTGGTGCACCCAGCACTGTTCTGGACTGTGTGTCATAGTCAGCAATGGCCCTGCCACTCCCAGAAGCGCCCAGTTAGACGGTGTGCTCTTTCTGTGATTGTCCTGTCTGTTGTCAAGCAGGAGAGCCTAGCGCGCATTCTTGGGGACTGCTTTGGCTTAGATGAGTACTGTGAGGCCCAGAGGGGAAAGGGGCTTCCCTGGAGGCAGCAGAGCAAGGGACGGATGATCTCCAGCCACAGAATTGTTTTGGACCTTGCCGTGTGCCCAGCACGTAGCCACTGGCTGCCGTGAGCCCCGCAGAGTGTGCAGTGGGGGGCAGCATGTGGCTCCCTGTGGTGATGGCAGCAGGCAGAGGGGGCTGTGTGTCGGAGACTGTGCTTGGGGGTGGGCTGGAGCCCAGCAGAGACACCTGAAGAAATAGACTGGGCCACGCTGGGGGCTCCATGACAGCACAGGGCCCAGGGTGTGCAGGCGGGGGATTCTTTGGGGAGGGGTGTCAGGACCGGAGTGGGGGAGAGTGGTGCAGGAGACTGTGCTGCCGTACCGGGTGGTAGCTGGCCAAGGGGAGGCTGCGAATGGGAAGAGGTAGCCCGAGAGCACATTGGCGGCTCTGGGAAGGATGGCCCTGGGCTTGCCAAGGGTGGGATCGTGGGCCAGAGGAGACCATTGTTGTGTCATTAGATCTGAGACACCAGGAACTGAGCTGCCCCTCACATCACTGTCACCCGAACCCGTAGGACACTGGCAAACGTCAACATACTGGCAATTGCCAGGTGTGGCGATACTTCAAAACCATTAAAGTGAAAAAAGTATCTTGGAGTTGATGGGACTAAGTGTATATAGTAAGATTTTAAGGTCCAGAGTTGAAAAAATAACTTTTTGAAAAGATTTTATCTGTGGGAGAGAGAGGGTGCGCCCAGGAGCATGAGCAGAGGGGAGGTGCAGAGGAAGAGGGAGAAGCAGAGTCCCCCCCCCCCCCGCCCCCGCCCCAAGCAGGGAGCTCCACCCGCGATCATGGCCTGAGCTGAAGGCGGATGGAGCCACGCGGGTGCCCCCAGAGCTGGGAAGTAGTTGCGCTTCATAGTCCTTGTGAGCAGAAGAGGGAAGACAGATGAGAGGAGGGGTCTCTGGCCTGGGCGTCTGGCCGGCAGCCCCTGCCCCCTGCGCACCGGGCTTTCGTCCTCCTGGACTTGAGGCTCCGTGGTCCTCGTGGCGTGGCCTGTCTTGCTAGGGGTCCTTGGCCACTGGCCCCAGTGCGCTGGTCACTTGGCCCCTCCACACCTGCCTCTTCCGTGGCCGTGGTCAGCCCGGCCTCCAGCCTCCCTTCAGAGCTGCTCCTCCCCACGGCAGCCTCGCTGACCACCCACTTCCTCCCCGTGTTCCACGGAGACCATTCCTGCTGAGCAGGTTTGTCACGCTGGTCCAGTGGTCGCTTAGGTCCAGGTTGTACTTGACTCCAGCTGTTCCCTTAGATGGGTCTCCGCCGACCTGAGCCTCTGTGGCTTGGCCTCTGCTGGGGCTGCTCCCAGCCTGCTCCTGGCCCCAGGCTTCCATCCTCTGTCCTTTTGGGTCACTTCCTTTTGCTCAGCCTCAGTGCTAGGATTTGCCTGCTCTTGTGTGGTTCATGTTCCCAGCGGTGTCAACTTCAGTGGCGAGAGTGGGCCCGACATAGGCCACCTTTTCTGGTGGCTCTTCCTTTAGGTGCTCATGAGTGACGCCTTTCTGGCCGCTCTTGTGTGCCTCCCAGTGGCCTCATGGCCCTTGTGTCAGACACGTACCCGGGACTAGAATGGTTTGTCAGGGTGTGCGTGATTATTCATGTATTTTTTTTTTTTAAGATTTTAGGGGCTCCCTGGGTGGCTCAGCAGTTTAGTGCCTGCCTTTGGGCATGATCCTGGGGTCCCTGGGTCAGGTCCCGCGTCGGGCTCCCTGCGTGGAGCCTGCTTCTGCCTCTGCCTATATTTCTGTCTTTCTTTGTGTCTCTCATGAATAAATAAAATATATTTTTTAAAGATTTTATTTATTTTTTCATGATAGTCACAGAGGAGAGAGAGAGAGAGGCAGAGACACAGGCAGAGGGAGAAGCAGGCTCCATGCACCGGGAGCCTGACGTGAGATTCGATCCCGGGTCTCCAGGATCGCGCCCTGGGCCAAAGGCAGGCGCCAAACCGCTGCGCCACCCAGGGATCCCATATTTTTTAAAAATATTTTACTTCTTTACTGACGAGAGACACAGAGAGCGAGGCACAGACACAGGCAGAGGAAGAAACAGGCTCCACGCAGGGAGCCTGACGTGGGACTCCATCCCGGGTCTCCAGGATCACGCCCTGGGCTGAAGGCAGTGCTAAGCTGCTGAGCCACCTGGGCTGCCTCTAAAATGTCATTTTATTTGTTCTTCTGGCCCCCGGGCTCTGAGAACCCACTGAAGGTATGACTCCGGGCAAAGGTGCTTCCTAGTTTAGTTTATCCAGGGTACCAGAAATCTCCCTAACTGAAGTAGGACGTCCGTACGGGCGGGCCTTTGGTGACAGAGGCCCAGGCCTGGGACAGGGAGCACATGTCATGCTGCTGCTTTAGTCAGGAACCGGGGGCAGCCGGGCTGGGTCCTCCAGGTGGGGCCCTAGTGCTCCGGTCACAGGTACTCCCGCGCAGGCCCACTGCCCTGGGGCCAGCCCAGATGAGGCCTTCGGTCTGCAGAGACAGAGGAGCAGGTGAGGTGTCCAGAGACCCCCACTGTGGCAGGTGTGTGCAGGGTGGCGGGAGCCGAGAGGGTAAGCACCTGGGTTAGCCTGAGAGGGTGAGTAGGGGACCCTGAGATGAGGGCCCCGGGCCCATGAAGGCCAGTGGTCCCCAGGGGCTGTGACTGGGCAGTGGGGGGGGCAGGCTGCCCTGCGGGGAGAGGCCTGAAGTGGGGCAGGGGAGGCACGAAGGGCAGGTGCCCTGCGGCCGGGGTCTCCCAGGTTGAGGGGGACAAGCTGGGAGAGGGGCAGGAGATGACGAGGGCCTGGCTGAGGGCAGGCAGGGGCTGGCCCGTCCTCCTGGAGCTTCACGCCTTGTGCCGCTGAGGACAGCCCGAGTATCTCAGGGTGTCCTCGGCCAGAGTGGGCCTTTCCTCTGCTCTGGTGTTCGGGGGGCTGGTGCCTGGGAAAGAGGACCATGGGCAGCGAGACCCCAGAGTCCGGGAAAGAAGTCACTTTGCGAGGGGCAGGGCAGGGTTCGGGGTCCCCTGTGTCCTGGAAGCTGGCCGTATGCTCAGTCGCCCTTGTTTGGAACTTGGCTTGTGTTTACCCGTGCAGGTGTTCAAACGCTGGATCATTTATGAGATGACCGAGCAAAGTAGGGAGCAAGTGCACCCAGCGCCCCATCTTTCCGGGCCTCTGGGAAGGTCTGCAGCTACATGCTGTGGGCTGTGTGGGGCCCCAGGGCCCCCCAGTACCTAGGGGCAACCTGTCCTGGGGCCGGCCCGGGACAGGCCGCTCCCTGGCCGTGTGCTATTCTCAGCCAGAGGGGGCACGTCCAGCTGGCTATGGTGACACTGAGCCTGAAGATACCCCCCCACCCCGGGGGGCTAAAACCTGAGCTGAGGGAGGCTGTGAACGGGCAGCAACCCCGGGCTCTCTGTCCCTGGGTCAGGCCTTCCCCCAGCCTCCCGTCTGTGCTGGGGCCCCAGGCCCCGGAGGCTGCGCATGCCCTGCATCCCCTGGGCCCCGGCCTCCGCCGGGCTCCTCACCCAGACGCACGTCCCTGTTTTGCGGGTGGGAACCAGACTCAGTGGAAACAGGGCGCCGGCCCTGCGGCAGGAAGGCAGAGTTAGGGTCCTGGGGTCGCTGAGCCCTTCCTGACGGGTGTTCTGTCCTCTGGAAAGGCGGCCCCAGGGCACTGCTGCTGGCGCCACCAGGCTGCCTACCGCAGGGGAAGGGCTCCCCGGCGGCAGGGGTCCCGGCCCAGGGGTGCTGGGGACTCGGCTGTTCCTAGTGGACGGCAGGTTGCTGGCCCCCGGCCTCACGGGGTTGTGTCTGCCCGGCTTGTGGCCTCCTCTGGAGGGGTTCCTGGTAGGCCGCGAGCCCGGAGCAGTTTGTCGGGAGCTTGAGAGAGGAAGTAGACCGCCCGCGCCTCCCCGAGCCTCCCCTCCCCGCAGCCCCGTAGCCCCGTGGAGACGGTGACTGTCCCGCTCCCGGCCCTCCTTCCCTTTCAGAGGCCGAGGGGACCCGGCAGTGCAGCGCAAGGACCAGACGCCCCCGCGATGACCAGGTGGGTCTCGGGCAGTGGCGCGACCTCCCCCGGGGGAGGGGAGGGGAGAGGGTGGGCCCCGCTGCCCCCAGCCCACCCTCATGTGCCGGGCACCCCCAGTTCCCCTGTCTCCAGAGTCGTCTACAACGGCAAGAGGAACAGTAGCCCCCGGTCTCCCCCCAGTAGCACCGAGATCTTCACCCCGGCCCATGAGGAGAATGTGCGCTTCATTTACGAAGGTACGTGGGGAGCTCCCCAGAGCCCTCCTCCTCTGCACCCCGCCCTCAGGGCCGGGGGCCAGGTCCACAGGGGACTTGCCTGGTGAGGAGACTGGTGCTGCCAGTGGGGGCAGGCAGCTCCTCGGGGGAGGAGCATGGGAGCTGGGCAGGTCTGCAGGGGCGGGAGCCGCGTGCAGGACGGGCAAGTAGGGGCAGCCATGTGTCGTGACCGTGTGCCAGGAGGCAGGGGCTGGGGGAGCAGGGAAAGGTGCGGAGCCTGAGTGGAGGATCGAGAGCCCATGGGCCCCGGTCACGGTACAGATGCGGGCGGGCCCCCTAGGAGCCGGGATGGGTGTAGGGAGGGGAGAGGGGTGCTTTGAGGACAGCCTCAGGTCGGGAGCAGGCCGGCGGGGGGGCTGCGGGCTGTGAGGTGGGGGGTGAGGGGAGGGCCGGGGAGGGGTGCGGGGCTGACCGCTTGGACCCGGCCCGCTGCGCAGCCATCTGGGGGCTCTGATGCCACCTCGTTGCTTCTGGCAGCCTGGCAGGGCGTGGAGCGAGATCTGCGGAGCCAGATGTCAGGCAGCGAGCGGGGCCTGGTGGAGGAGTACGTGGAGAAGGTCCCTAACCCCAGTCTGAAGAGTGAGTGGAGGAGCGGACCTAGCAGGGAGTGGCCTGGCCAGGGGCAGTGCTGGGGGGCGGGCAGGAAGGCCCCTCTACTTGGGAGGCGGTCTGGGGCGCAGGCCCTGCCTCCCATCTGTGCCCCCACTGACCACTCTATCCCCCCACAGCCTTCAAGCCCATTGACCTGAGTGACCTGAAGCGCCGGAACACGCCGGACACCAAGAAGTCCTGAAGGGCACTGGGGTCCCTCCCCTGGCCTCTGGGAGACCGGGTGCCGCCTCATGGTGGTCTCCTGTGGGCCCAGCTCCTGGGAAGGGGGGGGGACGTGCGCCCGCAGGGCTGTCAACCCCAGGACCAGGAGGGGCGTGGTCAGTGGCCAGGGCTTGCCCTTCCTCCCCAAGGCCCCTCCTTTCTTCTCAGGGGCCGTCAGGCTGCCCCTGTCCCTGGGGGGGGTCTGGGCCCCGCCAGCCCCGGCTCTCCCCCTGGTTGTGTCTAGAGCTACGTGCTCTGCCCCCACCCCAGGGCCTTGACCCTGACTCCCCTCCGCTTCCCATCACCTTCCACCGCCCCTCCCCCCCAGCTTTTCCAAGGTCAGGAAGGCAATGAGGGCCCTCTGCTGTCCCCCGGGCTGGTGGGCCCAGGCTTGTCCCTAAGGTGGCCCGTCTCACACCCCGTGTCCCCCCCCACCCTCTGCTGCTTTTCCATCCTGGACACATTGGGGAGCGTCTAATTCTTCACCCTGCTGTCCAGCCTGGCCCGTCCTCCCCTGCATCAGCTTCAGGATGGCAGCAGCTCTCCAGGCCTGCGATGCCACCGAGCACCCCCCTCCACGAGGGTCCTGGGCAGCCAGGCCTACCCCCTTGCTGTGTGCGGCCCCGTGGCCCCGGCAGTCCCTTTGGACAGGGGCATGGGGCTGATCCTGGCCCCGAACTATGTGCCAGGGTGGTCACCAGGGTCCCCTGTTGTTCCTGTGCCCTCCAAAAGCCAAGTGTCTATGACTGGAGCCCAAGGGCCAGTGAATAAAGGCAGGTGGCACTGGATTGGCCCCTTGGTCTGTCAGGCCCCTGTCCCAGCAGCCCACTCAGGGCTGGACGTCCAGGGTCGTGCTCCAGGCTGCTGAACCCAGAAATTCCATCTGGTCCCTGAGTTCTTCTAGGGGGTGCTCAAGCCTCCTGGGGGGGGGCACTGGGAGGCAGAGGGTGGGGGGTTTCTGGAGGAGGGAGGCTGAGGCAGCCTTCCTGTGTTCTTCAAGGGACCAGCCCCCTCCGGGTGGGGGCCCTGGACCTACACACTGGCCCCAGGGGAAGGATGGCCACTGGGCCCCGAGAGACCCAGGCGCACTTGACCTTCAGACCTGGAAAGCCCTGCTAGGCCAGGCCCAGATAGCCAAACGAATTTATTTTGGGAACACCCTTTCCTGGAAGAGTATTCTGAGGCCCTACAGGTGACTCCAGGAGGTGTCTTCTTCGGCATGGGGGGGTGGTCCCCAGGGACAGGGCGCAGGAAGGACAAGTCATGTAATAAACAGCTGCCTGGGCTCGCTGCCAGTGGGCGCTGGCTGGTGCCGGGCCCTGAGCCAAGTCTCTAACCACATGGCCTTGTTTGCTCCCCGGGGACCTGTGGGGTGTTTTGCTGAGGGGTTGGGATACCTACAGCTCCCCTCCTTGGCCTCTTGTGCGATGTGATAGCTGTGGGCCTGTACCCCCCTGCGGACCACAGGGGACCCCGCAAAGGCTTGTCACTCAGCGTCCCTGCCAACCTAGCTGCTTTGGGAGGCGGAGGCCCTCAGGCTGTGGTCTTTCTGCCAAGAACACCTTGGAGGTGGGAATGTGCTTAGGAGTCCACGCGCTAGGAGGGCGCAGCCCGGCTGGGGGCAGGGGCAGGGAGGCATGCTGCTGGGTGTGCAGACGTCCCTGACGGGGTGGGGGTGGGGTCACTCCGTGTGGCCCTAAAGGGGGTCGTGGGGACCAGGGGCCGGCGTGGGTGGAGGGGGAGGTGGGGCACAGGTGGTGGGAGGGCGGAGGGCCCGCCTCTCTGAGGGGCACGAGCTGTCTGGGCTGAGGGCAGCCCCAGCTGCTCCCTGTCCAGGGTGCGGGGGGCCCTCACCAGGCCCGGGCTGCGTGGCACTGCCGCAGACTCCGCCTCGGGTGCAGGGAGGATGGGAGCATCGGTTTGGCCCTCGGTTTACTCTGCACATGCGCACATCACTTCCAATCACTGTTGACAACTCCGTGGGGCAAGTTCTAACCACCCTACGTCTGCAAGTGAAATGGTGACCTTTTGGAGACGGGTCCTACTCAAATTTTTAGGCTTTTAATTTTGTTTTGTTTATTAATTTTTTTTTTTAATTTTTATTTATTTATGATAGTCACAGAGAGAGAGAGAGAGAGAGAGAGAGGCAGAGACACAGGCAGAGGGAGAAGCAGGCTCCATGCACCGGGAGCCTGATGTGGGATTCGATCCCGGGTCTCCAGGATCGCGCCCTGGGCCAAAGGCAGGCGCTAAACCGCTGCGCCACCCAGAGATCCCTAATTTTGTTTTGTTTAGATTTTACTTATTTATTCATGAGAGACACAGAGCGAGGCAGAGACACAGCAGAGGGAGAAGCAGGCTCCCTGTGGGGAGCCCGATGCAGGGCTTGATCCCAGGACCCTGGGGTCATGGCCTGCGCTGAAGGCAGGTGCTCAGCTGCTGAGCCAGCCAGGCGTCCCTGGACTTTTAATTTTATCAGTTTTAATTCAGTAAATACTGAACATGTGCTCTGAGCATGTTTATGTGTATTGAGCATGAACAGCAATCCCCAAATACCTGCTCCCCAGTCCGTGTTCCCTTGACACCTTAACCTGCGGGTTATGGCCCCGGGGCGGGAAGGCCAGGTGTAGCTGTGTCCACTGCCCACCTGCCCCGCTGTGTCCCCTGCCCCGTCTATGCATTGAAGGGCCTTGGCTGCTTCAAGATGGAGTTTCCTGAATTCCAGGTTTGACTGGTCACGTCCTGGCAACCGGCTTCTCTGTCCCCTGCGTTTCTTTTTTATTTGTTTGTTTGTTCATGAGAGACACAGAGAGAGAGAGGCAGAGACACAGGCGGAGGGAGAAGCAGGCTCCATGCAGGGAGCCCGACTGGGACTCCAGGATCAGGCCCTGGGCTGAAGGTGGCGCTAAGCCGCTGAGCCACCCGGGGTGTCCTGTCCCCTGCATCTCTGTAAATAAGAGATCTGGAGGCTCCATGGGATTCCTGGGGTGACACCTTGGATGTGAAAGGACTGCTCTGGCTGTCATGTGGGGAACAGACCGGGGGCGGGGGGAGGGCAGAGACCTCCCCAAGCTACCTTGGGACTGTGGGAAGAGGAAGCTGAGTGGGGGGCTTGGGGAACTCTAGGAGGTGCAGATTTGGGGGGCCCAGGGGCTGGAGATGGGGAATCGTCTAGACAGTGGTAGTTTTCACCTAGGATGAGGGAAGAAGGTGGACTGTTCCGGGCGCTGTGGGCGAGGAGGGGAGGGGGTAGTGGGGGGGGAAGGGGACTGAGCAGTGCAAAGAGCTCAGGGAAGGCAAGCAGGGACAGGGCCCGAGGCTGAGGCTGTCCAAGCGTCCAGGAAGAGGGGAGGCTGTGCGGGGAGTGCACCAGCCGCCTCCCCCCCCCAGACAACCATTTCTAAGTCTTCAGCTGATTGATTGTATTTCTATTTCTAGATGGCAAACACACAGTGCTCTCGGTTTTCCTACTTCATTCTTGTCCCCGCTGCCACTATACAGACACGTCCTTCCCCCCCACCATCCTCCCTAGATGGCTCTTTTCTCCTCTCCTAACTTTGGTTACATCATCCTGCAGTATTTACATTATGATGTCTATGTTTGTAATTCAGAGTTAAACCATGTGGTGAATTATGACTTTTTGCCCAACTTTTTGTTTTCCTTGAAGTTACTAATGGCCTTCTTTTTTCATCTACTTAGTTTCCTATGTACTAACACTAATTACGTTTTGAACTCTCCACCAGGTCATTTAAATTTCTCGTCAGTGTACTTACTTTGGTCCCCTTTAGGGTAGTCTGGGGGAGCTTTCTGCCTGCTTGATGTCCCCTTGCCCAGTGATGCACTCATCTGCCTTCCTGGGGGTGACCTCTCCACTCTCCCAGGTCTGATCCCTGTTTATTGTTTTTTTGTTTTGTTTTGATCCCTGTTTATTGTAGTCTAGGTTTTCCCCTTTGCTGTTTCTCACACTCTTTAGTAGCACGTGTGTATACGTGTGCACACCTGCACGGCAGGATCCATATAGTCCTTTGGAGGCCTGGAGTGAAGGACTGCAGAGGCGACGGAAGAGCCCCAGGGCCTGGGGTGCCCATTTTCCTGGACAGGGGCTATCATGTGGGTGCTGGGCTCAGCGGCTCGTGCCCCCGCCTCCCCACCTGCCCCCCGCCTGGTCGGAGCCGATGCTTATTGGCCAATAGGCCGGGCAGGTCCAGCCCCCGCCAGGCCTCTGCCTCTGCCCTCCCCTCTCCCGGTTGGCTCCGGTTCCCTTGGGGACAGGGCCAAGGGTGAAGGAGGGTGAGGGCGCAGGGAGTCAGGGTAGAGAGGGCTGTCAGGAGGCCACTGGGTGGGTGACGCCCCCCCGGCAGTCACCAACCCCTGGCTCAGCTGGCGTGAAGGAGAACTGCCACTGTCCCGTACTAACTTGTGCCCTCGTGGGCTTCCAGGCATCAAAGTCCGGCAGGGGCCTGGGGCCGGGGCTCGCGTGGGCTGGGGGAAGCCGTGGCCTGCGGCCTCCAGTCGGGCCCTCCCTCTTCCCGGGGTCTGCAGCCCCCGTGCGACTCAGGAGTCCTGGGGCCACAAAAGATCTCCGTTTCCGCCGACGAGCCTTGGCCCCTCCGTGCCCCGCCTCGGCCCTTGGCTGCCCGTCCGGCCTGCAGTGGCGTGGGCGGCGCAGGGTGAAGGTCCCTCAGGAGGGCCGGGGTGACTAATTTTATTTACCTTTCCTGAGAGGCCTTCTGTCCTCTCATTTTCTCCAATTAGCCTGGCTCTGCTGAGCAGCTCCAGCCCGCGCAGCGCGGCGCCCGCACCCCCCCAGGGCTCGGTGGTCCCTCCCCCGGCCCCTTGGAGGGGACACCTGGCGGGCGGGCAGCCTGCCCTCGGCGCTGGCTCCTTCCTCCGGCCGCCCCGTCCCAGCACCGGCTCCGGCACCCCGGCGGGTGACCACAGCCCACACCTCCTGCCTCAGCCGCGCTGTCCCCCAGACGGCAGGGACGCTCCACTCTGTGCTGAGCCAAGCCGGGGGCCCCCCACCCGGGGGAAGGTGGGGTCTGGGGAGCCACTGCCACTGCGCTGGGCCCGGGGCTTCCTCCTCCGCTGTGTGGGCGGCGGCCTGCGGCCTGGGGAGCCGTCTGAGCGCGGCCCCCTCGCTGCCAGCCACCCCGCTCGTCCCCGTGCTGGCAGGTGCTGGCTCTTGGGGGGTCGGGGGCTTTGGCCCAGAGGGTGTTGGGGCCCGCTCTGGGATTCCAGCTCCCTTTCGCCCAAAGGGGGACTCCGGAGGGAGCAGGCCCCTTCCCGGGGCCCTGCCCTGCCCGCCGCCCCTCCGGCGCCTCAGCTCCCCACGGTGTGCCAGGCAGCCGCTCCGCAGACTCTTTATTGTCGGAGGAGACCGCATCCTGGGCCTCCCGAGCCGCCGCCTCCGCCCGCGCCAGCCCCCCAGAGGGGGCAGAAGGGAGGCCAGCGCCGGGCCGGCACCAGGTTTGGGCTTGTCCCGTGGGGCCTACTTTCAGCACCTGAGTCCGGCCCCAACCGGGGCCCCGGGGGGCTCCTGCGGGCTCTCGAAGGGGCTGGCGGCCACCCCAGGGGGGATGCCCACCAGGCCGGTGTCTGCAGAGGGGTCCCGGGCCGCCCCGTCGCCGCCCCTGGAAAGCAGCAGCTTCTTGCTGGGGGCGCCGCCTGCGGGCCGGCCCGGGTCGGGGTGCCTGCTGGGGGGGCGCTCCTCCCGCAGCCTCTTGCCCATGCGCCAGCGCTGCCAGCGCCGCAGCAGCTCCGACTGCACCTGGGCAGAGGGGGGCAGAGGACGGGCTGGGCTCACTACGGGGCGCCCTGGGTGCCGAGCGAGGCCAGCCCCGCCATGGAGCACGGGGGTCCCCCGATGCCTGGGCACCCCCGTCGAGTGCTCTCCCTGAGGAGCGGCTGAGGCTGCCCATGTCGGGGTCTAGCGCCCAGTAAACGCAGGTGGACGTGGAGGGCTCCCCCCTGCCCCGGGCGCCTGTGCTTCCCCTGCCACCTACCTCCTTATTGAGGAAGCAGTACAGCACGGCCACCAGCAGGCCCTGGGGGGAGGCGACAGTCAGGGCGGCTGGGGTGGGGGAGCGGCGGGGGGGGGGGGGCGCGCAGGTGCTTACAGGGGCGGGGCGGGCACCTGGAAGGAGCTGAGGAAGAGGTCGAAGAAGAGCTTGGCGGAGCGCAGCGTCCCCTGGGCATGCTCATCCGTCACGAAGGCGAACACCACCTCGTGGACCCCCAGCAGGGGGATGAGGGTCAGTGTGGACTTGGCCAGCCTGCGGGTGGGAGCCTGAGCCACCGCGCCCCCCGCGGCCCCCGCCCACCCCGCCCGGCCCGCGCCGCCCGCACCCACCGGAACTTGTAGTCGCTGTAGCGCATCTGGCGGGCCCGAAGCTTGGCCATGAGGATGAGGAGGACGCGGATGAAGATAAAGAAGTTGATCTGCGTGCGGAGGGCACGGCTCAGGGCGGTGCCCGGGCCCCCTGGACCCTCCCGTAGCTGGACCTGGCAGCCGCATGGGCCACACTCGCAGGGCTCCGGGGCCGCTGGGCACCCAGCCAGGGACCGGCCTGTGTCCCGGCTCGGTGCCAGGGCCCCCTCCCTGTCCCAGGCAGGATGTCATCCATCTCCGCAGGCCCCGCAGGCCGACAAGGAAGGCAGGGCGGAGTCAGACCCTCCCGAGGCCAGCAGGTGCCCCATCGCCTCACCAGGATCGCCAGGAAGACCGGCAGGCGTAGGATCCACCAGAACCCCATGTTGTCGTTGCTGGTCCAGCACCTGCAGGGCGGGCCCGCTCACAGCCTGCCGGACCCCCCACCCCCCGACACTGAGGGGGTCCAATCAGGGCCTTGGGAACCGAGGGGAGGCACTCAGAAACCAGCCCCGTCCTGGGGCAGCGTCGCTTCCCCACCCAGTGCGTCCTCTGGCTGGAGGACCCCCGTCCCCTGGTGCCCGGCTCCTCCCCAGAGCCCCCCGCCAGCACCCACCGGAGCCGGCGGCCAGGAGGGGTGAGCCCTTGGGCGCCCCGGGCCCTCCCCGACTCAGCTCGTACTCACTGGATGTTCTCAAACAGACACTTGACCACGGCCCAGGGGACGACAAAGAGCACGGGGGCGCCTGCGGGGAGGGGGCAGCTGTGGTCCCCGCCTCCCCATGCCCGCCACCCCCCCCGCCCCCGGCCCTCCGCAGCCCACTCACCCCAGCCGACGGCCAAGTACAGGGGGAAGAAGCTCCGCTCGGGGAAGGTGGCGCGGCCCAGCAGGCTGTGCAGGTACACGCCCTCCACCAGCAGCCAGCAGTAGTTGGCCACCACGCCGTACTGCATGAACACCGCGGCCACCCGGCAGCCGGCCACCGCCTGGCCGCAGGGGCAGCATGAGCTCGGGCCGCGCGGCCCCTGCCACCCTGGGCCCCAGAGGCTGGGGAAGGGGGTGCTCACCCCGTTGCTGAGCCAGACGCTCACGCTGAGGTCGTCGCCGATCTTCTGGCTGTAGCGGGTCTTGAGCAGCGCGTCGATGACCAGCACGGAGCCCGCCTTGAGCACGAACGAGGCGAACAGGTTGGCGTGGATGTAGTTCCGGGTGCAGCGCAGCTTGCTGCGGGGACCGGGGGTCAGTGGCTGCCCGCCGCCCTGCCCACCGCAGGGGGCCGTGCCCAGGCCGAGCAGCCTACCTGAGGCCCAGCAGGACCACCAGGGCCAGGAGCAGGGCGCCCAGGGAGAGGGAGTACCCCACCGTGTACATCACCTGGAAGCTGCTGTACATCTTGGCCACTTCCTTCTACAAAGTAGAGTGGCAGGTCAGGTCTGGGGGGCCAGGCACCCGCCCCCCGGCCCCCCGGCCCCGGCGCCCCTGCGGACCTGGACTTCAATCTCCTGACCGTCCAGCTGGCACTGGGAGGCGTTTCTCCACGACTGCCCCCGGGGCCCGCGTACCCACTGCCCATCGGGCCCGCACTTCTTGAAGACGAGGCGGTGCTGCACTGGAGGGGCAGCCCAGTCAGCTCCGACCCCCAGCCGGGCCCTCAGCCTCCCCCACCTCCCCGGAGTTACCTTTGTGGTGCCAGGGCAGGTACCAGGGGCAGGAGATGTTGGCCGTGGTGTTGGGAGGGGTGTCGGGCCAACAGGAGTACTTGTCGAAGGTTCTGTTGCAGACCAGCTCTGTAAGGCAGGGTGGGGGCGGGGCCCCTCAGCAGGGCTGGGCCCCTGTCGTCCCCTCTGAGGTGCCCTGCGCATCACCCCCTGTGCCCCAGCACGCAGACTTTGCCACATCTCCCGGGGCCCCAGCAGCCTCCTCCCCGCACACCTCCCGTCTCCAACGTGCCCCAAGCCCACCCGAGCTCGGTCCTCTCCCCAGTGGCCCCCTTGCAGTGCTCCCCGCTCTGGGGGCTGCACCCCAATCTGTGGCTTCTTTCCAGGCTCCAGCGTGACCTCTGTGGCTCAAACGCCCTCCTTCCTCTGCCCAGTGCAAGCCCCTGCCCCCATCTGACGATGGCTCTCGCCCCCTGGCAACTACCCCCATCCCGACCTCTTGCCATACCCTAAGGGACCCTCAGAACTGGTATAGAAGGGGGTGTCCTGTCCCTGCTGGAGCCCACCTCCCCCCCACCCGGGCCTTGGGTGGGCTTCGTGGGCTGCCTCCCCTACCACACTGCCCACCGGGCCTGGAGCTCCCAGGGCGTGAGCTCAGTAGGTGCTGGCCAGCCAAGACCTGGACGTGGAGGGGAGGCAGGGGGCTCACCAGTGGGTGGGGGCAGCAGGCTCAGGTTGTAGAGACATTGATCACCATAGAGCTTCCACTTCTCAAACAGGAAGTCCATCACCTGGGCAGAAGAGGCCTGTGGCTGGGGGGACAGATGAAGGGACAGGTGGGACCGAGCCACGTCAGCCGGAGGAGCAGGCAGCAGATGGGGCCCCAGGGGGCTGGCGGGGGAGCGGGCAGTGGGGCTCACCTGGCAGGCCAGCAGCAGGAGGAGGAGGTGGGGGCAGCGTGGCCGGGCGGGGGGCATGCCTCTGAGCAGCCTCCCCCCACATCTGGCTGGGGCCACACAGCTGGGGCAAAGGGTCCTCGTGGGCACACGCACTCCTCTGCGGACTTCGGTCAGAGCGGCAGGGCCTGTGGGGGGACCCCCATCAGCGAGGAGACCCGGCTGGGCTCTGCTGTGATGAGCGGGCTGCCCTGCTTCCCTCAAACCGCCCCCCGAGCCTCCTGGCCTATTGATGAAGTGGGAGCCGGAGGGAGAAGATGCCAGAAGTAGTCCCTCGCTGCCAGTCACGGGGCTGGGGTCCTGCCGCCCAGCGGGCTGGGTTTCCCACGGCCGGTGGCGTCTCCCTGCAGCTCTGACAGCCCGGAGCCCACCCCTCGGTGCTGGCTGGCAGAGCCACCACGCTGCCTGGTGGCAGAGCCGCCGCCGGAAGGAGGAGCAGCCTCCCGGGATCCACCTCCTCCCTCGGCCTTTGCCGTCCTCCCCACCTATTCTTAGCCCCTGGGAAAGGCAGCTGGGCTGGGGCGGTGCCAGGGCCATCCATCACAGAGCCAGCCCCGGCCTTGCCCAGGGCACCTGCTCCGGATGGCCCCTGTCCCTCCCGTGCCCCTTCCCCGGGCGGGGGATCTAGGTGCACCCCCGGGCCCCTCCTGGGGCTCAGGCCCGGCCTCCGGGGTCCCCTGGGGCGCATCGTGCAGGTGGCTGGCTGCATATTCCTTCGAGATCATTAGTGCTGGCGCCAGGCCCCTGGCACGGGCCCCCAGCCCTGGTGGTGCCAGCAGGAGGGCTGCCCTGGGCCTGGCCCAAGTCTGGGTGGAGATCTGGGGCACCAGGCCTTATTAATTCTCCTTTCCTTGCTTGCTTTTGCTCTGACTGAATTCCACAGGGGTGCGGGGGGGCCCCTTCGAGCCTGGGTGTGGCCCTGCGGGAATGACTCCAGGGCTGTGAAGGCTCCCTTCTCTGGCACCCTGGCAAGGAGGGAGCAAGTGACGGATGGATGGACGGGTGCGCACACGGACGGATGGATGGACGATGACCAGCAGGCCGGAAGACAGTGAGCAGCCAGGGGTCAGGCTGCAGCAGGTGGAGGGGCTCAGCCTCGCCCATCAGGGTCCAGTGGGTGGAGCTGGGGCGAGCTGGCCGAGGAGGCCCCTGGGCGCGCGCCGCACCCCTGCCCCTGGCTGGGCCCCTGGGTGTCCACCTCATTCATTCGGCACAGGGTCGTCCCGGGGCTCACGGGGCTTCAGTGGCCCCCACAGGAGGGAGGGCCCTGGAAACGACAGTCCACCCTGCTCTTCAGGTGGCAAAGCTCATTGACGCCTCGTGACGGGGCAGTAGGGAACCCCACAAGACACGCAAGGGAACGAGGCCCTGAGAAGTCAAATTATGGGCCCTGGTCCCGGGGCCAGAAAGGGGCCAGCAGGTGACGCGCCCTGTCCTGCAGGGCCAGCCTCACTTCAGGGTGCCCCGGGCAGGGGCCTGAGGCCCGAGGCTTGGCACAGCTGAGGGTCGGCACACGCTGGGCTCCCGCTTCTCCAGCGGGTGAGCAGGGGCGCGGCCCCCTCAGGTGCCTCCACACTGTGGTCTGGGGCCTGTCAGTTGGCCCTGAGCTCCTGGGGGCCCCAGCTCTGCTGTCCCACCCCCACCCCAGCTGCAGGGCTGGGCAGGGAGCATCCTGTTGGGCAGTGTCCTTGCTCCCCCATCCCCTCCTCCCCCCAGAGCCTCTAGCCTCTTGGGCCCCTGCGCCCACCTCTCCTCCCACCTCTACCCTGCAGGCCAGCCCAGCACCCCCCCCCCCCCCCCCCCCCCCGCCAAAAGGAAGGGCAGCAGACAGGGTGGTCTGATCCGAAGCAGGAGATAAAGCCCCTTGGGTGCCGCCCACCGCTTCTCCACCTGCCTGTCACCTCTGCCTAGAGACACTGTGGCTCCTGAGCCCTCAGCCTGGGTCTGGGACAAGTGGCTGTGGGGCGAGGAGGCCTCCACCAGGCCTGGCCTGCACCCGTGACCGAGGGCCGGGCCAAGACGCCCACAACAGGCCGTGACCTGGGCGCCTGGCCTTCGTGCCAGTGTCTCAGGGTCCCCTCAGGGCTAAGGGGAGAATCGCCAGGGGGTCCTGGGTAGAGCCTGCCGAGCACTGGGTGTGGCGCACTCCCAGGGCCTCCTCACCCTCCAGCTTGGCGGGTTTTCCACTTTATTACCCTCACTGGAGCCAGTGGGGGGAGGGGGCGGCCCTCTTCCGGGAACAGGCCCTCCCCCCTTCCTGGGCCTGGGGGTCCCGCTCCCCCGGGGGTCTCGGACCCTCCCATCCCAAGCAGCTCAGTGTTGGAGATGCCGGCAGGGTGTCAAGGGGAGAGTCAGGGGTCTGTGGGCGGCCTCTGGGCCTGGCCCCAGCCCTCCCCCCCCCCCCCCCCCCCCCCCCGCTGGGCTGCTTGCACGCAGGTGCCCTGCCCCGGGCTGCCCAGAACACGCCACCTCTAGATGCCAGGGCCCAGCCAGGGTCCCATGGATTTCCCTGGGGACGGCCGGGGGGCCCCCAGGCCTGGAGTGGGAGGTGGGGCCCCCAGATGGGCGGATGGCCCACCCCACAGGCAAGGCCGTGGGGTCACCCCTGCTGCCCTGCGCTCCGAATGGGGAGGGAGACTTCCAGGGTCAGAAGGGTCCGAGTTGGTGTGTGTGGGGGTGTTTGTGAAACCGGAGCAAGTAGCAGGAAGGTCATGGCCCCAGGGCAGGATCAGGGGCCAAAGGCTGTTGACAGAGCCCGGTTCCTGCTTCCTCCCCTGGGCACCCAGGCGGGTGACCTGGAGGCCAGCCAGAGAGCAGCTCCCCACCAGCCCTCATCCCCCAGCACAGAAGGGCCCGGAGGCAGCCAGCACCAGCCCGGAAGATGCGGGCAGCAGGCAGCAGGGATCTGTAGGTCCAGGTGGGGACAGACACCCTGCCACCCAGAAGTGGCAGTGGGGGCCGCTGGAGAGGTGAGAGCAGGGCAGTGACCCAGCCTCCCCGGGGGTCAAAGTGACAAGTGTGGGCCCTGCCGAGGAGCTGACCAGGTGGGGAGCGGGGACACCGGTGGAAGGGATGCCGCTGGGGGGGTCCCGGGGGGGGGTGCTGGGGCCCTCCGCAGGGGACAGCAGCTGCCCAGCCCCCTCCTCCAGGATGGCTCCATGTGGGCCCCTGGGGAGGGCCTCGGGGTGGGTGCCAGACAGGGAGTGCAGGGCTCCCCGCAGCCGCAGGACCGCCTGCCTGGTGCCCCCGAAGCGTCCCCGAAGCGCCCCCAAAGCGCGCTGGCGACCTTCCCCAGGGAAGGGAGGGCAGCGAAGCCCTGAGACCCCAGCCTGCCCCACGGGGAGCGGGGTCGGGGGGACGGGACACACTGGTTGCCTGGCTGAGCTGGAAGGGCGCAGCCAGGGACTGGGATCAGAGGCGCCCAGAGGGTGCGGACGGCGACGCCCCAGGCCCTGAGAACTCCCGCCCACGGCAGGGGTCCCCGCTGGCCATCTTGGGCTGCCCATTCCGAGCGCCCCGGCCGCACCCGCCCAGGTGGGGGCTCTGGGGACCTGCCCTCGGGGACGGGACTCACCGTGCCGCCCGCTCCTGCTCCGGCCCCGACCCTCCCGCCCTCCGCCTCCGGCAGCTCTGGTCGGCGCCGGCTCCGAGGCCAGCGGTGCGCAAACTTTCCAGCGGGGACGCTGGGTGGCGGTGGCGGTGGCGGCGGAGGCGGAGGCGGAGGGGCGGGGGCGGCCCCCGGGAGGGGTAGAGGGAGGGGGAGCGGCAGCCAAGGGTCCCCGCCCGCCCCTCCGCCGGCTCCTGCCTGCGCCTCCGGCCCCCAATGCGCCCCAGCACCTGCCCCCCGACTCCTGCCCTCAGATCCCCCCTGGACTCTCTCTGCAGCCCCCCCGCCAGGTCTGGGTTGCCCCCTCCCCTCGGAACAGGCCTGCGGACAGGGTCACGGCGGGGTCCGCAGCTCCCCACGGGGACAAGGGAGGAGGGTGGACAGGAGGGGTCTGCGCCTGGACGCCCCCACCTCTCCTGCCACCCTCCCCTCCTGGGATCCTGGCCGCTGATTTGCCGAGAGGCCTGCCCCCCCAATACCCCAGTTACCCCACCTTGGCTCCCGGGTGACATTCTTTCCCGGGAGCGTAGAGCATGCTGGACTTGGTGGGGAGGGCAAGGCTGGGGGCGCTCAGGGCCCCCCAGCACCACTCAGCAGTCCCACTGGCCAGTGGCCGGTCCCCCACTGGCCACCGCTGCTCCTGTTGCCCTGGGGTCGCCGGCCAGCTCGTGTCCCGCCCCCTGCCCACTTCTGCCCCCAGCCGCCCTCCTGATGCCCTCGCCTCCCCCAGGTCTGAGGCCTGAGTCCCAGCCCTTGCTCAGCGCCTGCTGACTTCAGGGGCCTCATCTTTCGGCCCGGGACATCCTGGACCCTGCAGGTCACGGCCTCCCAGGAAGTCACCCTGCGTCTGTGGCCCCAGGCGCACCCCCCTGCTACCCTCCCCTCCCTTCCCCTCCCCTCCCCTCCCCTCCGTCCTCCCTCCCTGCCCGCAGCTGCGTGTCACCCGGACCCTGGGGCCTCACCTGGAGCCCTCTCCCTGACCTGCTCCCCTCCCCGGGGCACTTCACCCACTGGCCTCTGACACCTGGCAGTGTCCCGAGGGCTCCCATCCACCAGCAAACCGTGTTGGTGTGGGGCTGCGGCCTCCTGTCAGCCCTTGTCTGTCACCCGCTGTCACCCAGGACACCCCCCAGTCTCCTTGTTAGGTGCTGTCCTTCGTCTTTGGGGATCTTCACCCAACTTTTCTACTTTAGGGGGTGTCAGCTCCCAAGGCCCTCCTTCCTGCAGACCGACCCGCTGCCGGCCCACAGGTGGGTGGTCTTCAGCGCTCTTTGCGCCCTCTGGGGACTCAGGAGGGGGGCTCCCGGGGGGGTCCGCACCGCCCTCCAGACCCCAATTCTTATCTCTTACCAGCCCACCCCAGACCCTACCCCCAGGGCGAGCCTTTGTGTTTCGGTTCTGGGAATGGGCAGAAGGCAAAGGTCAGAGATTGTGGCCCTGCCTGTGAGGGGGCTGGGGGTGCTGCGGGGAGCAGGTGCTGGGGGGAGGCTGCCTCCCTCAGCGAAGACACCCCTCCCCCAGCCCTCCCTCTAGCGCCTCCCTCTCGTCTGGGGGTGGGGTGCCCGTGTGGGCTGGCACAGGGCCCTGGAGGTGTGTCGTGTCCCCCCTCCAGCCCCTGGGGGGACCCTGCCCTGCAGCCTCGGTTGGGTCGGTTGGGTCACAGCCCAAAGAGGTGACTTGGAATAAATGTACGTGAGGAGCGGGGTGGGGGGAGTAGGGAGCAGACGGGGTGGGGGCCTGGGGGGGGCTGGGCCACCTCTGTTTACATAACCGACTCCTGGCTTCCTGGCTGTAAACAGCGGGAGCTGGGAGCCAGGGGCTGGGCCTTCCCACGTGGCGTCCGGGGCCGGGCCCAGGATGAGGGCCCAGGAAGGTGCCCGCTGCCCTCCGTGGAGCCACCCCGCCTCCCCCATGAGTCCCCAAGGCGCGTCCCTGGGGGCCGGGAGGCTCGTGCTCTGGGAGGCCTGGGCTGGGGACTGACGCCCCTCCCCTGCCCCTGGAATGCGGGCTGACCTTCTGCAGTGCGGGTTCTGACAAGCCTGCTCTGCCCAAGGGGGCGAGGGGGCGGCACCTGCTGGCCTGGGGGGGACCCCAGACACCCACCCTCAGGGCCCAGGGTGGTGACAGGAGGCAGCAAGCAAAGGGGTGTTCAGCCCAGATAGCAGTGGATGGAAACCCAGGCAGAGGGACCGCGGGTGGGGAGTGGGGAGGGGACATGGGAGCTGAGGGTGGAGGGAAGGGGTGGCGGGCGACCCGCTGTTTCTCCCGGGTTTGGGGAGTCCACTGGCCCCTCCCCTGACAATGGCTAGAGTTCCACACCCGGCCTAGTACTCGGTACCGCGGGGCCTGTCACACGGGCGTCCCCGTGTCAGCCGGGGTCCCTCGAGCATTGCCTCCTGGGCGCCCTGGCCGCACTCCCCGGGTTTCATGCCACCACCCGCCCCGCCCCGTGGTGGTGGCCGCGGTGTCCTGGCTCCAGGTTCTGGGCTCGCAGGCAGGGCGGGACCCCAGGGGACCCCAGGGGCCGGGGCGGGGGGGGGGGGGGGGGCGCGCAGGCTGGGACCCAGGGCGACGCTGCAGGAAGCAGGGAGAGCCCCAGGCCCGCACCTCTGCAGCCGTCGAACAGAGGACGAGACGAGCCCGTGACGAGAACCCTAACATCTGCAATTTTCCAAGTGGAAGCAAGGCGCTGCAAGGCCAGGGGCCCCACTTCCCGTGTCTGCTTTAAAATATGTGAGACGTTTCAGGCAAAAAAGGTACAGAAGGCGTCAGTTGCATGAAGAACCGAGCGCTATAACCGAGCCGTTAGGGGCGCCTGGCCGCCCCGTCCCTGGGCCAGCGGCTCTGGGTCTCGGGGTGCCGAGTGCGAGCCCCGGGTGGCGTGCAGGTGACTCCGGGGAACAAAGAAAAAAGGAAAGAAATCGTGCCGCTGCCGCCACCAAAGGCCCTCCTGCAGAGACCCCTGCCCCGGCCCCTCGCCACATGCGTGTGCGCGTCCAGATGGCGCGTGAGCTTGGGGAGCGAGCTGTGCCGGGCATGGCGGGGGCCGCGCGGTCTTGGCTGCTGCCGCCAGTTGAGCATCGGACACTCGGTCTCAGCTCCGGTCCTGATTGCGGAGGGGGGGGGGGGGCGGTGTCGTGGGATCCAGGCCGCGAGGCTCCACCCTGCTTGGAGTCGGCTCCACTTCCTCGCTCTGCGCACCGCCCCCCACCCCACCTCTTGCGCGTGCGTGCTCTCTCTCAAATAAATAAATACATCTTTTTTTAAAAAAAGATTTTGTTTATTTATTCATGAGAGACACACACACACAGAGGCAGAGACACAGGCAGAGGGAGAAGCAGGCTCCATGCAGTGAGCCCGATGCAGGACTCGATCCCAGGACCCTGGGGTCATGCCCTGAGCTGAAGGTGACACTAAACCACTGAGCCACCCAGGCTGTCCCTTAAATAAATACATCTTTAAAAATCAATAAACAAAAAGAAACGGCCAGGCTCTTCCCGGGGCAGCGGCTGCCTGGCAAGCTCCCAGCTGCCGAGCTGAGGGTGCGGGGCCCACCTCCGCCCGGACGCCCAGGGTTGGCAGGCCTTCTCGTTGAAAAAATTGGTTCTTGAAAAACTTGAGTGATAAGAGTTCCTTCTACCTTCTGGACAGAAGTCGCCTTTAACAGATACTTAGTTTGTAAGTATTTGCTTCCATGTGGTGGCTTGTCTGCTGCTTCCTTTTTTTTTAAAAATTTTTTATTCTTTTATTTTTTATTTATTTATGATAGTCACAGAGAGAGAGAGAGAGAGGCAGAGACACAGGCAGAGGGAGAAGCAGGCTCCACGTAAGGAGCCCGACGTGGGACTCGATCCCGGGTCTCCAGGATCGCACCCTGGGCCAAAGGCAGGCGCCAAACCGCTGCGCCACCCAGGGATCCCAAATTTTATTCTTTTAAAGATTTTATTTATTTATTTGAGAGAAAGAGAGAGAGAACCCACAAGCGGGGGAGGGGCAGAGGGAGAAGCGGGCTCCCTGTGGGGACTCGATCCCAGGACCCAGGGTCACGCCCTGAGCCCAAGGCAGACGCTCACCCGCTGATTCCCCCCCACCCCACCCCGCACCCCTGGAGCCAGAGATCGAGAGCGCCTTCTGGGGACCTCCCTCCCGCGGGGTCTTCAGTTGTGCCGACACAAGCCAAGGCTCCAGGAACCCGAGCCTGCGGAGTGGGGCGCGGGGAGCCCACTGCTCCTTCTCTCCCGCTTCTGGTCCTGCCCCAGATCAGAGCGGCCTGGCCTCTCTGGGCGGAGACTGTGTGCACGCGGGGTGCACACGCACGTGCCCGGCCCCGGGGGTACTGGCCGCCCTCTGAGTCTCCAAGGAGACGGTCGGGGAGCAGTGAGGTTGCCGAGGAGCCACCTTGCACCCCGGAAGGCCCTGGCTGACCTTTGGCCCCGGGTCAGGCGTGGGGGGTGCTTATGGGCTGCTGTGCATCAGCACGGGTCCAGCCCGGGGGGAGGAGGGGCACGAGCCTCAGGTCCGTCAGCAAACAAAAGCTGGTGTCACGGGAGAGGCGCTGCCAGGGCAGGGGGGACGGGGGGTCCTGGGCACTGGAGGCCGGGCACCTGCGGGTTGGTCCCGGGGCTCGCGGTGCCCTGGTGCCGGCCGCCTGCCCGCAGCTGGGCACGGGAGGGGGCCGCCTGGCCCGTCTTCATCTCCCTGGGCCGCCTTCTCCGCACCTCCCCTGATCTTGTTGTGTGGTTGTAAAAGAAGCACCTGCAGGTGGCCTGTCCCCCCAGGCCGGGTGCTGGCCCAGGACCCCCAGGAGGTCAGGAGGTGGGTGCAGTGGGAGCCCCGAGCCCGCGTGCCTGATCTGCAGGGGGTTCTGGGCCCCGAGACCAGCCTCCGTGGTCGCTGCCCCAGTCTCCCAGGTGGGAGGTGAAGTGGCAGGTGCAGGGGAAGGGCCCGGCAGGCTTGAGCGGAGGGAGGCGAGACCAAGGACACTGGCACTCTCCCTCTCTGGCCATCATTCTCTCCCCGAGTGACCCCCATCCTCTGGGAGGACACCTGGGTCCTGGCCTCTGTCTCGCCGGCTGCCTCTCGCCCCGAGCCACCATCCAGGTCATTATAGGCTCTGTGCAGTCACATGAGGTGTCATCCAGTGCGGCTGGAGCAAATCAGGCCACTTAGAGGGATGGCTGCGGCGGGAAGGGGCCCTGGGGCCACCGGCTCTGGATGGGGCCAGGTTCAGGTCAGTGACAAAGCAGGGGGGAGGGCGGGGGGCCGGTGCCACTGGCAGAGGAGGCGGGAGACAGGTGGTGGTGCAAGGGCTCAGAGGAGCCGTCGGGCAGGTGGCCCCCAACCCGGGAGCTCAGGCTGCGGCAGGGCAGACAAGCCACGGGCCCCCATTGAGGTCATTAGAGTCAAAGGTGACTGGGACGGAGGAGGCCTTGTCCCCGGGCTCCTGCGGGGCGCTCCAGGCCCAGTGGCGAGGGGGGACGAGGGGCAGGGAAGCCGGCAGAGGGACTCAGGCTGGCGGTGCCCGGTGGGCTTGCCCACAGCCGGAGCCGCAGCGCTTGGGGGCCGCCCCACGGCCTTCTGATGCCCCGTGGGCTTACGACCCAGCAAGGCTCCTTGTGCCCCCACCCCACTGGTCCCCGACCCCCGACGGACAATGGGGTCATCTCTCAGGGGCACACGGGGCCCACAGCCTGGCCCCTGCCTAACCTCTCTCGTCTCAGAAGGGTGAACTGGGTGGAGCTTGGGGCCAGGAAGCTGGGGGTTCCCTGGAGGGTGGCGGCAATGGGGTGGGGACAGCTGCTCACCTGGGGTGGACGGGCCTGCGCGCAGGGTGGGCAGGAACCCGCTGGCCACAGCTCTCCAGTGTTCCACAGGCACGGGGGTGACAGCAGCAGGGATTGGGCTCTGGCCGGTGGGAAGCCCTGAAGCAGCAGCAGGAACTCGGGGTCCCCCCACCGAGCAAGACCCGGAAGCGCCCTTTAGGGGCCACGCTCAGCACCCCACACGTGTGCGTGGAAGTCTCAACGCCAGTACCTGTGTGACTGGCAATGAGATCATGGGGTGGGCACCGGCCCAGCATGACCGGGTCCTTTCTAAGAGGTGAGAACAGACTCACGTAGACAGACGACCAGGTGAGGCCCGGGGGATCCCTGTGAGCCGAGGGAGAGGCCTCAGGAGGGGCCGGCCCGGATCCCGGAGCCTGGCTCTGGACCCCGAAAAACCAGGGGTGCTGTGGAGCCCCGGCGGCCCCAGCAGTGCTCAGGGTCCCGTCCTAAAGCCAGGCAGACTCAGGCCCAAGATTTGATTGAAGGGTGCTGGGCCCCCAAGCACCGGGCAGCCTCCCCACGACGTGGGGCCACAGGGACCTAGAGCGGAGGAGACCCCACCAGCCAGTGGGACACCTGCCGGGAGCACCCAAGAGCCTGGAATCCGCTGGCCCGAAGCTCGCAGGCCCACACAGGGGTCCAGTCTCCTGCGTCCCTGGCCAGGACCTCTGCCTGCCTTCTGTACTGCCCACCAGAAAAGAGGGTCAGTTTTTGTTTTTTTTTTTAAGATTTTATTTATTTATTCATGAGAGACACAGAGAGAGAGGCAGAGACCCAGGCAGAGGGAGAAGCAGGCTCCATGCAGGGAGCTCGGCGGTGGAGCGTCTCTGCCTCTGCTCAGGGCGTGACCCCGGGGTCCCGGGATCGAGTTCCGCGTCTGGCTCCCCGCGGGGAGCCTGCTCCTCCCTCTGCCTGCATCTCTGCCTCGCTCCGGGTGTCATAGATAAATAAACAACATCTGAAAAAAAATAAAAAGGGAGCGGCAGTGAGTCGGCTCCCCAGGGTGAGGAAGGGCCTGGCTGCCCGGGGCAGGACAGGGTGGTGCCCCCCAGGGGCCCAGGCTGGAAACAGCTGGGTCCCTCTCTGCACCTGCTCAGGTGCCCCGTCCGGCCTGGGGATTACGGGGTCTCCCCACCCGGTCCCTCGGGGCCCGTGTCCCTCGGGAAGCCATGGCCACCGTCCCCAAACCTTCACCCCAGGCAGCCTGGGCCTTCCTCCCACGCTGTGCCCCAGACGCGCGCGGGCTCCCCACGGTGCTGGCTGGGGTCGGGCTGGATGGACTGGCCGTGTGGCCCGACCTCTCCCTTCCTCCTTCCCGGGGGTGGGGAGCTTGGGTCACCGTCTGCTCGGGAGGACCTCAGGGTCCGGCGCTTCTGCCCCTGGGAAGCACAGAGTGGCCCGCCCAGGAAGTGCATCCCCGGGCTCCTCCAGCCCTGGAGGGCGGCCACCCGGCCAGTCCTGCGTCGTCGGCTCCCCGTCCCCCTGGGAGGCCGTGTGGTCAGCCTGCACCCCGCCACCCCCTGCGGGGCACCCCAGGCCTGGCCCGTTCTGCTCTGGGCCTTCCCGGCCTGACGCCACAGGGCTGCCCCCCAGCGGCCACTCGGGGGGCGACAGGCTCGGGCGTACCTGCAGCTCCGGGGCCACAGCTTGGCACAGGCCACCCCTGACGCCCCTGGGGCCGCTGCCTGGGCCACCGAGGAAGGAGCCTGGGACCCCCATTAGGGCTCTGACGGGGCCACGGGCCTCATGGCTCCAGGACAGACCTGCACAAGCGGAGCTGCGGGTCCGGGGAAGCCGCTTGTCCCCCACGCTGCCCGAGTCGCCTCCAGCCCAGACCCTGCAGGTGTGCGCCCGCCCCCCCAGATGGCGGCAACCCTCCCACGCCGTTCGTGAATCACTTAGCGTCCAGTCTGGAGGCGCCAGGAGGGTGACAGCGCTGCCTTCCTTGTTTTATGTTTTTAAAGATTTTATTTATTTATTCATGAGAGACACAGAGAGAGACAGAGACAGAGACAGAGGGAGAAGCAGGGAGACAGAAGCAGGACTCGATCCTGGGACCCCGGAGTCACGCCCTGGGCCGAAGGCAGGCGCCCAACCTCTTAGCCACCTGGGTGTCCCCTTTTTATTTTTATTTATTTACTTGGGAGCGAGAGCAGGAGTGGAGGGAGGGGCAGAGGGACAGGGAGACACAGGCTCCAGCGAGTGCAGAGCCCACCTCACAGCCCGAGCAGAAGTCAGGCCTCCGACGACGCTCTATGGGCCGTGCTTCCCCCCCACCCCACCGACCGCCCCCACTCCTGCGTAGTGCCCTTTCCAAGGACTTGGGGACACAACAGATTCCACCAGGACAGGATCCAGGGCTGTTTCCATTTCTTTTTCTATCCTTTTTTTTTTCCTGTAGTTTCAAGTTTTTATTTAAATTCCAATTAGAAAAAAAAAAATCCCAATTAGTTACCGTAAGGGGTAGCACCAGCCTCAGATGCAGGACACAGGGACCACCTTCCGGACCGACGTCACCCGGTGCCGCCTCGACAGGCGCCCTCCCGCATCCCCAGCACCTGCCCCCGCGGCTCCGTCACCCTCACTCTGTTCTCTGTGGCGAAGAGTCTGTTTGTTGATTTGTCTCTTTTTTCCCCTTTGCTCACTTGTTTTGCTTCTTAAATTCCACACACGCGTGAAATCACATGATGTTCGTCTTTCCCTGACTTTTGCTGGGCGTCATACCCTCTAGCTCCGCCTGAGTCACCGAACATGGCAGGATTTCATTCCATGTCGGGGCGGAATCATCTTCTGTCGCTGTTTTAATTTCTACGTCCGGTTGCGGTGGGCACAGCTGCTGTCCGCAAGACATTGTCTCGGGCAGCCCGGGGGGCTCAGCGGTTTAGTGCCGCCTTTGGCCCAGGCCCTGATCCTGGGGTCCCAGGATCGAGTCCCACGTCGGGCTCCCTGCATGGAGCCTGCTTCTCCCTCTGCCTCTGTCTCTGCTTCTCTCTGTGTGTGTCTCTCATGAATAAATAAATAAAAATCTTTTTTTTAAATTTTTATTTATTTATGATAGTCACACAGAGAGAGAGAGGCAGAGACACAGGCAGAGGGAGAAACAGGCTCCATGCACCGGGAGCCCGACGTGGGATTCGATCCCGGGTCTCCAGGATCGCGCCCTGGGCCAAAGGCAGGCGCCAAACCGCTGCGCCACCCAGGGATCCCAAATAAATAAAAATCTTAAAAAAAAAAAGAAGACATCGTCTCTTCCTGCTTGGTTTTCTTTTGGGGACCGTCCCACCCGTGGGCTACAGCTTGGCCGGTCAGCCCGTCCTGGGCAGCTGAGGTCGGGGTTGACTCAGGAAGGCGAATGGCTCCCATGGGGTCAGTGAGAGGTCATCTAGGTCTTTGCTCTCGCCCTATCCGTGGGGAATCTGAACTGGTGGAACGAGGCCTCCACTTGAGGCTGCCCCAGAAAGAAGCCATACAGAGGAAAGCTGGCCTGAGGCAGGAGAAGAGGAGTGGGTGAAGCACCTGGATCAAGCCATACCTGAAGGCTCACCCCCCAGGGTTTTCAGTTATACAAGCCAATACATTTTCTTTGGTACCTGTCATTTTGAACCTTATTTCTGTACCATGTAATCAGGAGACTCCCAATTAATGCAAGGTGTATGACCCACTAAATATTAACAATCTTAGTCTATTTTTCTATCAGATTTCTGTTTTTTTTTTTTTTTAAGATTTTATTTATTTATTCCTGAGAGACAGAGAAAGAGGCAGAGACACAGGCAGAGGGAGAAGCAGGCTCCCTGCCAGGTGTCAGATGCAGGACTCGATCCCAGGACCTCGGGGTCATGACCTGAGCCAGAAGCAGATGCTCAACCACTGAGCCACCCAGGAGTCCCAAGGAATTGTTTTTCTATTCCTGAGTTGCTAAGAAATTTTTTTTTTAATGGCAAATGAGCATTCAATTGAATCAAGTATCTGTGCAGCCATGGAGATGATGGCACGTCTCTTTTCTTCTCTGATGTGTAATGAGGAATGTGCTCATCGGCTTCCTGACACCGAAATCCTGCTGTAAGCCCCATGTGGTCATGAGGGCTCACATTTTTCTTTTTCTTTTTAAGATTTTATTTCTTTATTCATGAGAGACCCAGAGAGAGAGGCAGAGACCCAGGCGGAGGGAGAAGCAGGCTCCCTGCAGGGGGCCTGATGTGGGACTCGATCCCAAGACCCCCGGATAAGGCCCTGGGCCCAAGGCAGATGCTCAACAGCTGAGCCCCCCGGGCGTCCCTTACATTTTTCATATCTAGCTGACTTCACCTTATTACCAGTGTGCTGAGGCCCTCTGCACTCGGTGGTGAATCAGGTTGGTCTACTAATTTGCATTTTGGGGTTGAGCTCACAGGAGCCTTCTGTGAAAGTTTTAAGACCCAGATGTTCCTGTTCTGTAAACATTCCGTGAACATTTTTTTTTAATTTATTTATTTTTTTAAATTTTTATTTATTTATGATAGTCACAGAGAGAGAGAGAGAGAGGCAGAGACACAGGCAGAGGGAGAAGCAGGCTCCATGCACCGGGAGCCCAATGTGGGATTCGATCCTGGGTCTCCAGGATCGCGCCCTGGGCCAAAGGCAGGCACCAAACCGCTGCGCCACCCAGGGATCCCCTCCGTGAACATTTTTTATAAAAGATTGTGTTTATTTAATCATGAGAGAGAGAGAGAGAGAGAGAGAGGCAGAGACACAGGCAGAGGGAGAAGCAGGCCCCATGCAGGGAGCCCCACGTGGGACTCGATTCGGGGTCTCCAGGATCACACCCTTGGCCGGAGGCGGCGCTAACCCGCTGAGCCCCCCAGGCTGCCCACATTCCATGAACATTTAATCAGAATTTGCCTGTAGGGACACCTACAGGCACCTGCCTTCGGCCCAGGGTGTGACCCCAGAGTCCTGGGATCAAGTCCCCCATCGGGCTCCCCGCAGGGAGCCTGCTCCTCTCTCTGCCTGTGTCTCTGCATCTCTCTCTGTGTCTCATGAATAAATAAATAAAATCTTAAACAAACAACAAAAAAGAATTCGCCTGTGCAAGCAGCTGGAGCGGTGTGCAGCCTGTGGGCGGGACCGCGGGGACTGGCATTTTGGCAGCGGCTCCAGGGCAGGCGAGGAGCGGGACAGGGACCATGGACCAGGGCGCTGCCGGCCGGTGGGGCCCAGTGGGGCGAGGCCTGCGGTGGGCGGGGACGGCGCTGAGCACAGGTGCAGCCTGGGGGGCTCAGCGGGTTAGTGCCGCCTTTAGGGCCCCCGCCTGGGGTGGGGGGGGCCTGGCCGCTTGGGCTGAGCTCGTGGGCCCAGCTCGCCGGCCTGGCTGCTCTGCTCGTTCACTCCGCCTGCCTCGTTCTTAGGACGGAATCTGCTCCATCCTCCGCACGAACCAGCCGTTCCTAGTGTCTGCTCGGGACTGGGTCTCCGGGATTCCGGCTCGTGGCCACTGGGTCCCTCCCATCCCGCGCGCTCCCGCCACAGCTTTGGCCTTTCGCGTCTCCTTGAAGTGTGAGCCTTGAGTTTCTGTCCATCGATTTCTTTCTTTCATCCTCATCTTTAGTCGCTCCTTCCTCCTGTTCTCTCTGTGTTTCTGTTACAACCGCCCCCCCTGACCGCGTAGACGCCGGTTCAGTTTTGCAAGAAGCGCATTTCAGGCTGCGCACCTCCCCCGCGCTCCTGCGGTCCGCTGCACGGTTGGCTGGGTTGCACACTCATCATTGGCCGTTGAGAATTTTCCACGCTTTCCCCTGTGCTCGTCCCCTCGGCAGCCAAGCCACCTCGGAGCGGGTATTTTAGTTTTGAGCATATGTTTCTCTTTTGAGGAAACTCTCTTTTGATACTTAAAAGAAAAATATAGTTTTGGGAGGATTTTTTCCCCCTTTTGTAGATTCCTTGGGGTTTTCGAGGGGATAGCAAGACACGGGCAGATGGAGGTAGTTTTATTTCTTCCTTTCTATTCGTGTCTTTTGTTTTTCTGCCGCTGGCTCTGGAGCCGGAGCCTGCTCTGGCCTCAGGGAAGCCCTTTGTCCCCAGTGTCCAGGGCAACCCTAGCCCCGGGCTCTTGGACGCTTTCCCAGTCCTGTTGCGATAGTTCCTTCTAGTTTCCTGAGAGGTCTTTAAAATCATGAATAGGTGTTGAATTTTGTCAGGTTTCAATTCTTCTTCAGTCAATGAATGGCAGTGACTTTCCTTTTTATTTTTATTTTTTTGAATTTTATTTATTTATTCATGAGAGACACAGAGAGAGGGAGAAGCAGGCTCCCTGCGGGGACCCGATGCGGACCTCGAACCCTGGAATGCGGGATCATGGCCTGAGCCAAAGGCAGATGCTCAACCACTGAGCCACTCAGGTGTCCCTCTTTGGAGTTTTAAAATTATGAATCCAATGTCCTTCATATTCATAAGGCTGTTCGAATGACCTACTTCACGTTGGATCGCTTGCGGTCATCTCTGCTCTCCCGGGGATAGTCCCCTCCCATCTAAGTTGTCAAATGTACTGGAGTAGACTTGTTTATCATGTTCCCTCAATATCCTTCTGGGGTCTGGGGATCCCAGGTGGCTCAGCGGTTGGGTGTTTGCCCTTAGCTCAGGGCGTGACCCCGGGGTTCCAGGATCGAATCCCGCGTTGGGCTCCCTGCGTGGACCCAGCTTCTCCCTCTGCCTGTGTCTCTGCCTCTCTGTGTGTGTCTCTCGTGAATAAATAAAATCTTAAAAATTAAAAAAAATTTAAAAGAAAAAAATCCTTCTGGCGTCTGTAGGATCTGCAGTGATGGTCCCTCCTGTCTTGCTAGAAGTCTATCAATTTTATTGACCTTTTCTTTTTTTTTTAAATTTTTTTATTTTTATTTATTTATGATAGTCACAGAGAGAGAGAGAAAGAGAGGCAGAGACACAGGCAGAGGGAGAAGCAGGCTCCATGCACCGGGAGCCTGATGTGGGATTCGATCCCGGGTCTCCAGGATCGCGCCCTGGGCCAAAGGCAGGCGCCAAACCGCTGCGCCACCCAGGGATCCCTTTATTGACCTTTTCAAAGAAACATTTTTTGGTTCTTTGATTTAAAAAAGTATATTTTGGGCAGTCCGGGTGGCACAGCAGTTTAGTGCTGCCTTCAGCCCAGGGCCTGATCCTGGAGACCCTCTGCCTCTCTCTCTATGTCTCTCATGAATAAATAAATAAAATCTTAAAAAAATAAAATTGAAATTTAAAAGTATATTTTATTTACTTATTTGAAAAAGCGAGAGAGATCACATGCCGCGGGGGAGGCAGAGGGAGAAGCAGACTCCCCGCTCAGCGGGATCACGACCTGGGCCCAAGGCAGACCCTTCACCGACTGAGTCACTCAGGAGCTCCTACTTGCTTAAAATTTCATTGATTTCTCGTATCGGTATTATTTCCTTTCCTTCTCCTTGCTTAGTGTTTGTTTTTGCTCTTTTCCCCTCTAGACCTTAGAATGGAATCTCACCTTTTCTGTTTGAAAACTTTCTTTTTAGTCTGTTTATTGCTACAAGTTTCCCTCAAAGCTCTGTGTTTGTTGCAGTCACAAAGTTTTTACATGTTGTACTTTCGTTTTTATTCACTTCAACTTTTTTTTTTTTTTTTTTTTTTTAGTTTTCCTTGAGCTGTCTTGTTGACGCATGGGTCATTTCTTTTCTTCTTTTCTTTTTAATTTTATTTATTTATTCATGTGAGACACAGAGAGAGGCAGAGACACAGGCAGAGGGAGAAGCAGGCTCCCTGCGGGGAGCTGATGCGGGACTCGATCCTGGGACCCCGGGGTCACGGCCTGAGCCGGAGGTAGATGCCCAACCACTGAGCCACCTGGGCGCCCCGCATGGCTTGTTTTGTACATGGTGTGTAGTATAGTCTCCAAACGCTCGGGGATTTCTTATCTATTACTGATTTCATTGTGGCTAGAGATGCAATTTGATGATTTCAAGTCTTTTAAGTTTGTTGTGGTTAGTTTTCTGGCTCAGGGTATGGTCCCCCACGGTCTCCCTGGGCTCTGCCTTTGTGGGTGGAACATTCTGCACGTGCCCACTAGATCCTGTTGCTCAGTGTGAGGAGACCTTCCACATTCCTGGGGATTTTCTATCCAATTCTTCTATTAGCTGAGCTAATAGCTTTTATTAGCTTCTATCCAATTCTTCTATTCTCCTATTATAATCGTAGATTTGTCTATTTTTCGAAATAACTCTTGAGTAAAAAGAAAATCAAATGATCAAAGCATCTGGCTGGCTCAGTCTGCAGAGCATGTGACTCTTGATCTCAAGGTCATGAGTTTGAGCCCCAAGTTGGGCCTAGAGATTAGCTAAAAATAAATTTTTAAAAGATTTTTATCTTTTTTTCAATGATCCATAATGAGGGAACACTATCGATCAGCAACCTGTGGAATAGAGCAAAGTCAGTGTCAGAGGAAACCCGTTATAACCATTAAGGCATGACTTAGAAAATGTGAATGGTTGGTAATCAGTGGAGTGATGAAAAAGATAATGAGCGAACATTAGGAACAGCTCCAGGCCAACACATTCAACACATTTCTTGAAAAACACAAAGCACCAAAGCTCAGTGAAGAAGTAGTGCCCTGGGATCCCTGGGTGGTGCAGCGGTTTAGCGCCTGCCTTTGGCCCAGGGCCCGATCCTGGAGACCCGGGATCGAATCCCACGTCGGGCTCCTGGTGCATGGAGCCTGCTTCTCCCTCTGCCTGTGTCTCTCCCTCTCTCTCTCTCTCTCTCTCTCTCTCTCTCTCTCTCTGTGTGTGTGTGTGTGTGTGACTATCATAAAAAAAAAAAAAAAAAAAAGGGATCCCTGGGTGGCGCAGCGGTTTGGCGCCTGCCTTTGGCCCAGGGCGCGATCCTGGAGACCCGGGATCGAATCCCACGTCGGGCTCCCGGTGCATGGAGCCTGCTTCTCCCTCTGCCTGTGTCTCTGCGCGCCTCTCTCTCTCTCTCTGTGACTATCATAAATAAATAAAACATTTAAAAAAAATTTAAAAAAAAGAAAATGCAAATTAAAACCACATGGAGGGACACCCCGGTGGCTCAGTGATTTAGCACCTGCCTTCGCCTGGATCGAGTCCCACATCGGGCTTCCCCCAGGGAGCCTGCTTCTCCCTTTGCCTGTGTCTCTGTCTCTCTCTCTCTCTCTGTGTCTCTCATGAATACATAAATAAAATCTTTTAAGAAACTAAATAAAAATAAAAATAAAACCACAATGGAGGGACACCTGGGTGGCTCAGTGGTTGAGAATCTGCCCTTGGCCCAGGGTGAGACCCTGGAGTCCCGGGATCGAGTCCTCCATCAGGCGCCCCACAGGGATTGTGCTTCTCCCTCTGCCTGTGTCTCTCTGTGTCTCTTATTTATAAATAAATAAAATCCTAAAAAAATAAAATAAATAAAACCACGATGGATACCACCGCACACCTATTAAAATGGCTGAGAGTAGGAAGACCCACCGCAGCCTCGGTCAGCCGATGGCCACCACCCCGGGAGGGCGTGTCCAGGTAGGCCACGAGCTGCGGGGTATTTACCGAGACAAAGGAAAGCATGTGTCCTCGCAGAGACTCGAATACAGATGGTTGTAGCAGCTGTTCCTGTGACAGCCCCAAGCTGGACTCCACCACCCGTGTCCTTCAATAGGTAGGTGGCTAAGCCAGGTGGGGTTACCTGTCCCCACGGCCGTCAGGTGCCATGAGCCCCGTGGATGGGTCGGGGCTGGGCGGGAAGGCCGGCAGGAGCGGACAGGCCGCGGGCCGGGCTGGTTGGCGGAGCCACCACCTGATCTCAGTCCTGAGTTCAAGCCCCGTGCTGGGCGGAGCGCTTACTTAAAAAAAAAAAAAAAAAAAGACTACATATTCTATGACTTTATGCATCTGAACTTATGGAAATCTATAGTGGTGGAGGGAGATGGGCGGCTGGCCGTGCCGGGGGTGGGGATGGGCAGGAGGTCGGCGCTGCGGGGCTTCACCGCTGGGCTGCGGCGATGGTTTCACGGGCGTCGGTGCACGTGCAGACGTGTGAAATCGTGCCCTGCAGAAGCGTGTAGTTTGTCGCGTGTCCGCGTGGATCAGATTGTTTAAAACTTCAAGAGGTGGCGGCGGGCAGGCGTGGGGGGCCCTGGCCACACTGGTCAGAAAAGCCGGTGACTCTGGGTCTCGGGGTCACGAGTTGGAGCCCCGGGAGGTGGAGCGCTTACTGAATAAATAAATAAGCTAAAAAAACAACTTCACCTGGTTTTCTGGAACATCCGCTTTGGGGAAGGTCTCTCTGGGAACCCAGTGGCGGCGCTGTGATGAACACAGGTCACAGGAGGCCACTTGTGGGCACATCAGGTCAGCAGCCCGGGGCCTCCCAGCCAGCAGCAGCCACAGCATGAGGTGACCTAGGGCCCAGGTCCAGCGGGGCACGCGGGGCCAGAACGTGTGTGCGTGTGTCCTGGGTGTGGAGGCCTCTGCTCCTGGGCAGTTGATGTCTGGAGAACACACTGAAGGTGGGCGCTACAGGATGGGCAGGGTCCTGGGTCACCTGTGAGCGAGGAGGCCCTGAGAGGCCCTGCAGGCGCAGAGTGGGCCCGAGACCAGGGCCAGCCCCGGGCTTGTAGAGCCAGGCTGGAGAGGGGGGGGCGGGAAGCTGTCCACTGCACTTTGCGGTTTTCCATCCCCTTTCAGGAGCCAGCCTCTCCTGTGGAAGCACTTCCCTGACGTGGAGCCCGCAGCGCACTTGCCCACCTGGTGGCTGGGGCTGTTTCTGGGGGGGTCTGCTGGGGGGGGGGGGGAGCTGCGCTGTTCCAAGAAAAGCCTTCCCCACCCGTGAAGGTGTCTTGTAGTCTGCGGGTTACTTAAAAACAGCCACTATTATAAATAGATGTGTGAGCTAACCCCAGGCCGGGAGCACAGGGAGGAGGTGGGTGAGCCAGGGTCCTGGGGCCGCTGGCCTTGGCTGCTCCCTTCACAGGCTGCCCTCCGCCCTCTGCGCTCCTTCGGGCTGATTTCAGGGTTCGACCCCGTCCCCAACTGCCCCAAAGGACACCAGCCCCGTTCAACGATCTGAAGTTACATGAAGGGCTCCATCAGGGTGGGTTTCTTTTCTTTCCTTTCCTTTCCTTTCCTTTCCTTTCCTTTCCTTTCCTTTCCTTTCCTTTCCTTTCCTTTCCTTTCCTTTCCTTTCCTTTCCTTTCTTTTTTTTTCTTTCTTTCTTTCTTTCTTTCTTTCTTTCTTTCTTTCTTTCTTTCTTTCTTTCCTCTTTCTTCTTTTCTTCTTTTTTAGGTTTTATTTATTTGAGAGAGAGCAAGAGCAGGGGGAGGGGCAGAGGGAGAAGCAGGGAGCCCCACGAGGACTCGATCCCAGGACCCTGACATCAGGGCCTGAGCCCCAGGCAGACGCTTCACCGCTGAGCCCCCTGGGCACCCCAGGGTGGGCACTTCTGCAGAGTGTGGACACACCGGGCTGTCCTGCCCATGTCCCCTGGTGTCCCCAGCATCCACATCCGTGTGGCCGGCGGGCGTCCCACCCATGCTGCCTCCGTCCATCACTGCCTGCGTCCATCACTTACTACCGTCCTGTAATCACCAACCGTTTTCAGGCACAGAGCACGTGGTCGTTGGCCCAAGCCCCATGTTGAGTGTAGACATGACTTAAAATCTTCACTTAAAAAAAATATTATTTATCTTATTTTTTTAAAGGTTTTCATTTATTCATTCATGAGACACAAGAGAGGCAGAAGCAGAGACACAGGCAGTGGGAGAAGCAGGGAGCGCTACGTGGGACTCCAGGATCACGCCCCGGGCCAAAGGCAGGCGCCAAACCGCTGCGCCCCCCAGGGACCTCTATCTTATTTTTTTAATTGAAGTTCGATTTGACTTAAAATCTTTTAAAGAAAATTCTCTTTTCAAAATTAAATATAATTACCTCCCTTCTAAGCAAAAAGGGAAACTTTATTTAACGTTTCTCTATAAGGTTACGTGGCCAGCATGTTATGTCCCATTTTCACAGGGGTTCAGTTTGGGGGGGTGCAGCGGCTCTGCTGGAGAGGCGGGGGCGCAGGGACCCTTCCCTGCGGGGGCGGAGGCCTTGGGGGGAGGCCGTGGGGAGGGAGGCAGTGGGGACGGGGCTGTGTGGTGAGGTCCTGGGGGCGGAGCCCTGGGGCGAGGCCCTGGGGCGGGGCCATAGGGGAGACCGTGGGGGCGGGGCCATGGAGGGAGGCCGTAGGGGGCGGGGCCCTGGGGCGGGGCCGTGGGGAGGCCGTGGGGGCGGGGCCATAGGGGGGAGGCCGTAGGGGGCGAGGCCGTAGGGGGAGGCCGTGGGGAGGGAGGCTGTGGGGCGGCCCCGTGGGGAGGGAGGCCTAGGGCCGGGGCCGTGTGGGAGGCGGCCGTGGGGAGGCCGTGGGGGGCAGACCCCGGGCCCTCGGGCGTGTCCGCAGCACAGCTGCCCTCCCAGTGTCCGCAGGGAGCCGCCCCCGCCCCGCCGCCCGCTTCGGCTTCAGCCCCGACGTCGGGCCGCCGGATCCGGGGCGACCCGGTGAGTCTGGGCCCGTGTGAGCCGAGGCTGCAGCCCCGCCGGCGCGTCAGGGCCCGGCACCAGCGCCCCAGTCCTTGCCCCGTTGCACGGCCTCGGCCCCTTGTTGAGATTTCTCCACCTCAAGTACTTTCCCAGAACTTCTAAACCGTGAAGTGTCTAAGAAAGAGGCCGCCGCTCCCCCCTCCGGGGCTCAGCGGGTGGGCGTCGGCCTCACCCAGGGCGGGACCCCGGGGTCCTGGGCTCCCCACACGGAGCCTGCTTCTCCCTCTGCCTGGGTCTCCGCCTCTCTCTGTGTCTCATGAATAAATAAATAAAATTAAAAAAAAAAAAAAAGGAGGCCGAGGTGGATGCCGCTGTGCGTCACCTGCCAGGCTGCGTATGCAATAATCGGCTTGTGGTGCGGCGTGGCGTGGCGGGGCGCAAGGGTGGAGGGTGGACGGTAGAGGGTGCAGGTGCAGGGTGCAGGGTGCAGAGTGGAGGGTGCAGGTGCAGAGTGGAGGGTGCAGGGTGCAGGTACAGGGTGGAGGGTGCACGGTGCAGGTGCAGGGTGCAGGGTGGCCTGCCCACCGCTGCCCAGACCGGGCCCCGGAAGCCAGCGTCCCGCCCACGACCCAGCCCTGCCCACCGAGTGTAGCCAAACCTGTCGGGCCTGTCTCATCAGCGGGGCGCTGGGAGGCCTGGAGGCTGGCGAGCTGCCAGCTTCCCGGATCCCGGATCCCCGGGCGCCGAGCACAGAGGAAAATGAATCCTCGAATCCTCGCTCCAAACCAAAGCAGCTTCAGGGAGAAAGCACTAGCCCGAATCTAACGCTGTCCTAAGGAGCCTGGGGCCTGGGAGGAGCAGGGGCCTCCCCCGACCTCACGCGGGCGCCCCTACCTCCCCCTCTCCTTCATTACTGGGCTCTGGGTTCTAGTGGCCTCAGTGGGGGTTCCGACCTGGGTGGGGAATCGTGTGCAAGTGGCTGGGCAGGCGACTCTTTGGACAGGCGGGCGTGCCTGTCCCCCAGCAGAGCCCCCCCAGGCGCCCCGAGATCCTGGAGGCCTCGCTTCACCTGCTGTGGGTTTCCAGGTGCTTGGCTGCTTTGTGAGGCCCCCCAAACCTGGTTGGGTCCTGAGGATCCCCCCAAACCAGGATGCAGGACCCCCACCCCACACCAGGTACTGATGCTCAGAAATAGGACCTGCGTCCACATCTGTCGCCAGTTTAGGAAATTCAGGGGTGAGGGTGCCGCCCGGGCTAGGATGGGGGGTGGGGAACAGACGCCCTGCAGGCAGCTCTGGCACTTGGAGACCCTACACCGGGAGACCGGCTCTGCCCAAGTGCCGCTGGGGAGACGCGGGACAGTAAAGAGGGCCCATTACACTGTTTACGTAGAACAAATTACTACTGGAGTTGCGTTCGTGGTTGTTAAGACCTTTTAAAAAATATTTGAGAGGCAGCGAGAGCACAGAGAGGCAGAGAGAGAAGCAGAGTCCCTGCCCATGCGGGACACGAGCCCGGGACCCCAGGATCACGCCCTGGGCCAGAGGCAGACTCAACCCACTGAGCCACCTGGGCGCCCCGAGGGATTACCTCTAAAGATTTATTTGGAATAGAACACATTTATTTACTTGAGATAGAATCTCAAGTCGACTCTGTGCCGAGTGCAGAGCCCGATGCAGGGCTCTATCCCACGCCGCTGAGATCACCTGAGCCGAAACCAGGAGCCGGGCAGTCGGCCCACTGGGCCAGCCAGGTGCCCCCGAGAGACTGTTTTTAGACACACGAGCTGATTTATGTATAAATGACTCAAAGTCTGGAATTTGCTTCCAAGTAGCCCCGCGGGTGGACACACGGGTGAGGGACTGTCGTGGCGGCAGCTCCGAGCAGATGCGGCAGGCTCGGGCTCCCCCAGAGCTGGGCCGCTCTCACCGCCTCTGCTGGGCGCGCGGGATGCTCCGGAACCAGTGGGAGGTCCTGCTGGTGGGCTGCCGGAGGCGGGGGTCGCCCACCCGCCCGGGACGTCGGGAGGCTTCAGGGGTGGCACCCGTGCCACCTGCTGCCCTGGCCTGTCTGTCCAAGGGTCTGTGGTCTGCAGAACAGGGGTCTCCCCCGCCCCTCTCTGGGCCGGACCCCAGAACCCAGGACTCTGACCCGAGGGGCTCCTCCCAGAGCCCAGAGGAGGCTCCCAGGGCAGCTGGGGACCCTCAAAGCTGGTGGGGGGGCAGCTTGCAGCACCCAGGTGCCAGCTGAGAAGGGAAGCCCTGGGGGTCCATGGGCTTGGATCCAGAAACTGAACACTGACCATACCCGCTGGGCACACCCACCCCCTCCCTCTGGTTTTGAGCTGCTGCAGCCCCAGCACCCCCAGTTCCTCTGCCCACAAGCCACCCCAATGTGTCCAGTCAGGGCTGGGGCTTCTTTCTCCCCTGGCGCCCTCAGCCTTGTCCCCCAGAGACGGGACAGCCCTCCTTGGGGGATGCAGAGTGGGTCCCGTGCCCCGGACAGCGGAGCAGCCCACAGACAGCGCCACCAGCCTACACACAGACACCAGGCATGCAGCACTCCACCGTCCTTTATTAGCGCCCCGCCGAGCACCCTGCTGTCTGGGGGTGCAGGACTCAGGGGACCTGGGGAGGCAGGAGGTCGCAGCCCCCAGACCACTGCGGTGGCAGTGGGACTCAGGCGCTGGTGTTTTGGGTCTCAGCTGTGGGGGGGCCTTGTGGACAGCCACGTCCACACCGGGGGCCCGGGGACACCCTGCAGCCCGCCTCTGCCTGGGGGCCGGGGAGCGAGGGGAGCGAGGGGAGCGAGGACAGCAAGGACAGCGTGGAAGCTGCGCAGCAGGCTCCTGCTGAGAGATTTTGGCGAAACTACTTGTTAAAGCAACAGGGGGCGGCGGGACCTGGTGCCTGAGGCCACGGGCCGCCCCACCCCTCCCCTGGAGCTCGGGGTGCAGCTACCCTGGAGAATGTCAGAGAAGCTCTGGTCCCACTCAGGCAAGAAAAGTGCATGTGCACGCCCCGAATCCGGTGTCAAGGCCGGGGGCTGCCCCCCCCACTCTGCCACCTAGCTCCTTGCTGGAAGCTGCTGGAAGACGGCGCCAAGGGCCGCAGAAGGGGCAGGGGACTCCGACCCTACAGAGCCTGGGCGCCCACCTTTCCCACCTCCCGGGTTAGGCGGCTGCTCAGGGAGGAAGAGACCACCCGGGACCTGGGAGGGCAGGAAGGAGGTGGGGGGACGAAGGTCCCTGGAAATGGCTCAGGCCCAGGCAGGCTGGGAGGGGTGGGGGGCAGGAGCCTGCAGCCAAGCCAGGGAGGGGGAGGCTGGGGCGGACGCCCGGCCTGGGGCAGCGCTCAGCCCCACCCCCCTCCCGGGATCAGCGCCCAGGCCTAGGCCTCCTGGGCTCGGGAAGGACCAGGCTCGGCCGCGCCCCTGCCCCTCAGGAAAGCACTTTGATGCCGAAGTGTTTGCGAAGCTGCTCCAGAAACACAAACGTGAGCACGGTGTGCGGCATGAGGCGGATGCCAGCAGGCAGGAGGCCCTAGGGGAGCACAGGGGGCAGGACGTGGAGCTGGCCCCAGGGACCCCCGCCCGCAGCCCCGCCCCCTCAGCCCCATGCCCCTCCCCCCGACCCCGCAGCCCTGACCCCCCTGATGCCCCCCTGCCCCGCCCCTGACCCCGCAGCCCCGACCTTCCTGATGCCCCCCTGTCCCGCCCCTGACCCCGCAGCCCCGACCCCCCTGATGCCCCCCTGCCCTGCCCCTGACCCCACAGCCCCCTGACCCCGCAGCCCCGACCCTCCTGATGCCCCCCTGCCCCGCCCCTGACCCCGCAGCCCCCCGACCCCGCAGCCCCGACCCCCCTGATGCCCCCCTGCCTTGCCCCTGACCCCGCAGCCCCCACCCCCCTGATGCCCCTGACCCCCTGATGCCGCCTGCAGCCCTGCCCCCACCTTGTAAAAGGCCAGCGGCCCCAGCTTGGCCGTCTCCACAGCGCAGTGGAGGACACCCTGCAGAAACAAAGCTGTGAGACGCGGCTCCTGCCGTGGACGATACGCGGCGCCCACCAGCAGCCGCGGGCAGAGGGCGGCCTGGAACCAAAGTCCTGCCAGCAGGAGGGGCCTGCGGGCAATGAGGTCCTCGGCAGCAGAAGCAGCGCCCAGGCCAGGTGACCGCTGGGCACCCCAGGCGTGGGGGGCTGGCGGGGAGAGCGGGCGCTGTAGGGACAGGGCGCCACGCACGCCCGCAGGCTCCGGGCCCGGCACCTCACCGAACTTCACTGACTACAGTGAACCGGCGGCCTCTGTAAACACGTCAAGGACTCAGATTTAAAAACACACACGGGGGACACCCGGTGTCGTGGGGCATGTGACTCTCGATCTCAGGGTCCTGAGTGCAATCCCCACGCTGGGCGTGGAGCCTACTTGAAAGAATAAAATAAAATCTTTAAAGACACACACACGGGCCGCGGGCCGCTGCAAGGCTGTGCAGGCGGGAAACGAGCCTCAGCCACACGCCAGGACCCGGACGCGGACCCCCAGCTGCGGAGCCTCACCTGGTCCCCCTGGCCCAGCACCCCCACCCGTACTCTGGGGGAATGGTGCCTGCAGCCTCCACTTGACTGTGGCAGCGTGGGGACCCCTCTCCTGGTTCCCTGCCCCCCCATACTCGGGGGGAGAACGCTGCCCGCAGCCCCGCTCACCTGATACTCGCCCTTAGAGTTCATCAGACGAGTCTTGAGTACGTCCAGGGGCTGGCACAGGATCGTGGCACATCCACCCTGGGTGGGGGGGGGCTTATCACCACTGGCAGGGCACGCAGGCGCCCTTCATAGACCCACCCCTACAAACAAAAGCCCCTGGCCTGGACGCCTGCAGGACCCCGAGGGCTGCTCCCGAGCCCTCCTGAGCCCCGCATGGGCCCTCAGCTCCCACCCGCACCTGGTCCAGCACTCACTGCGATGAAGCTGGCGACAAAGTGAGTGAAGACTCCGTCAGTCAGGTACCCGGTGCTGAGGACCAGCTGCTTGGCCTGGTCGTAGCAGGACAGCTGTGGGGGTGGAGGGGGCGGGCAGGCCTGTGAGATGGCCCCCAGCTCCAGGGAAAGTACACAGGGGCCCCCGGGGACCCCACTGGGGCTGACCACGTGCCTGCGCTGCGGTCACCTACGTGGGGACGGTGACCAGGCAGACGGGCGAGGCCCATGGGGACGGGCCTACCCACCTCCCAGCCCCCACTGTGGTCTGTGCCCAGTGCCTTCCTCCACCATCTCTCCAAGGGCTCAGGGCGGGTCCCACAGATGCTGTCCTGACAGCCCCCCGCCAGCAGAAGCCCCACCTGGCCCACGGTGACAAGCATCCCTCGACTGGATGCCATGCTTGCGCCCGAGAACAGCTTCTTCAGACCCTCTGCCGGAGAATGGAGGTCAGGCACCCAGCCAGATCCCTCGGCTCCCCCCGGACACCCCAGGCCCCTCTGCCTCCTTGGGCCCCACCAAGGGCCTGCTCCCCTTACCTTCGCGAGCCACACGGTACAAGCCGTCCAAGGCATGGGCATAGCTGCCGGGGACAGAGAATGGGTCCCCGTGAGGCCCTCCCTGACTGCCGACCCCCGGGCCCTACAGGCATCTTCCCTGGGGAGCGCCGTGCGGCTTGCACGGGCGTCAGGGGCCCCTCAGGTTCTACAAGAAAACACCTGGGCGCCAGCCCTCGAGGCTGGTCCAGAGGTGAGAGGGTGCAGCCCTTTCACTTGGTCCGCCTTCCCGGCGGCTCACACCGGCCAGAGTGGACACAGGGCTGGCCAACGCCTGCTCTCTTGCTAGGGCGTCAGGCCACAAGCACCTTGGAACCAACAGGACCTGAGACTTCATGAAAAACAGTATTTTCACCATAAAAAAAAAAAAAATATATATATATATATATCCCAACTCCCAAACCTGTTTAAAGGCCCAAACTCACTCAAATTTTTAAATTATCCTTCCTGTGAACCAGCACAAGATACAAGAAAGGTGGCGGGGGGTGGGGGCAACCTCCCGGGCCCTCCTAGCCCAGCCGCCCGCCCAGACCCGCCCCCCCCCCAAAGAACCCAGAGGCCCTCCTGACTCAGGGCAGCCGCGCTGCAGGTTTTCAAAAGCCGTCAGCCGGCCCTGTTTGCTCCCAGCTGGGGCCCGCAGAGCTGCTCAGGGCTTCCTGCTTGGCACCCCGCACCCCAAGAGCAGAACCCCGTCCCGTTACTCACTTGCGGCGCTGATTCGGGGGCAGCTTCATGTCATTCTGCATCCTGAAACAACCACACTGGCTCAGGAGGGTGGCAGGGGCCCGGACACAGAAGCTGGCGGGCATCGGGGCTCAGCCTGGCCCACCCCCCAGGAGCCAGGACCCCAAGGCCTGAGCCACCCGTCCCAGTCTGAATATGGGGCACGGCCCGCCCGGGCAGGGGGCGCACACTGACCTGACGTTCACCATATCTGCGGGCGTCCCCACGAAGCCTCCAATGCAACCTGGGCGGACAGACCGGAGCCCACGTGTGACAACTGGTGATGCCCACCTGCCCCCCCACTCCCCCGCCCTGCCGGCAGCTCACCGCTGATGGAGCCCAGCAACACCTTCTTGTAGAAAGGCAGGGGCCCCTGGCTGTCCTTGGCCACGTGGTCCCGCACCGTCTCATAGATGGCAAAGCGAGTCAGGGAGTAGGTCATCTGGGGAAGGGGGCCCGGCTCAGAGGGTGCAGGTGGAGGGACCCTCCCGGTACACAGTCTTCAGCTGAGGGGCCACGGGGTGACCCTCCCAAGGCCATACTAACCCGGGGCTGGCGGAGTCCAGAGCCGCGCGCTTGCCCCCCGTTTGCCCCCCGGGCGGGTCTCTAAGCGGAGGTCTGAGGCCGCTGGAGAGCAGGGCTGACCCTGACCCTGCGGGAGGCAGAAGCTCCCCCTGCCCCCACACCCCGCCCCCTCCCTGGGCCCGGGGTTCTTGCCTAGCCACTGTGAAAAGGAGACAGGGATGTCCCGGCCCACGGGGCAGCCACAGCGAGGAGGCAAGGCCGCCTCCGAGGCTGGGCCTGGGCCACGGCAGCCTCTCCCCCACCTGCATGGACTCTGGACCCGGGACTTTAGGACGCCCTCACCCGGAGGCCGGGGGCCTGGGAGGCAGAAGGCCCTGGCGAGAGTCCTGCCCGCCCACTGTCCTGGGCGGCGGGGCCCCCAGAGGCACCTGTCGGCACAGGGAGGCACTGAGGCCGTTGTAGAGCGCCAGGATGCCATCGGAGCGCACCACCTGCAGCGCCATGCCCGTCATGCGCAGCTTCACCTCCTGCTGCGTCTGCAGATGCACCTGTCGGGGTCACACCTGCTCAGAACAGGGCCCGCCCAGGGCCCACCCAGCTCAGCCCTGAGCCCTCTCCTGCCACCTACCACTTCTACACCCACACGAAGACCCCATGGGCTGAGTGCTGTGAGCACCCCAGTTTAGAGATGGGAAACTGAGGCACGGGGAGGCCCAGCTGGGGTGCAGAAGGGACTCCACGCCCACACCTGGCACCAACCTCTAGACTACACTATTGCTCTACGTGTGGCAATACCAGCTGACACATGGGCCCGCCAGGCCCGTGACAATACTCCACATGCGTGCCTGCGGCCTCACAGCACGGGCTGCAGGGGTGGGGTCAGCAGTGTCATTTTACAGATGAGGACACTGAGGCAGGGTGTGACCCCCAGCAAGGGGACTGCAGAGCCCCATTTCTTAGCCAGACCACGTCTCAAAAGAGTGATCAAAGTTACGGGGACTCCAGAGGCAGCCTGACAGCCTGCCAGCGGGCTTGGAAGAGACGGCAGGAGTCTGGCGGGGGAGGACGCGCCTGCTGTTCACCCCAGCCTGGGCGGCCCCAGTCACGTTCTGGGGGGCCTGCTTGGGCAGGTTACGGGCCCTCCTGCCTCGGTTTCCCTCAGTGGGGGTACCCCTCCCTTCCTTCTCTGTCGCTGCCCAGAGGACTGGGTGGCGGGGCAGCGGAGGTGGGAGGGGCGCTCCGCTCAGCCACAGCCGCCAGCTGGACAGGACAGAGGGCACTGGGCCTGGGGGCAAGGGGGCCACGCAGGAAGCGGCCCTCGTCCAGGCAGGGAGCAGCTGTGAGGCCTGAGCCGGGGCAGGAGGCAAAGTGAGACCAAAGAGCTGTAATTACTCCAGTGGCCTCGCCGCAGAGAGGCAACAAGCCGGCCTCCCTGCCGACCTCCCGCCCGCTGCACCCCGCAGAGGACTGAGGGCTCCCGGGCCAGACAGCAGAGTCCTGTGGCTGCGGCCTCCCGTGACCCCCTCCTGGCAGCATCGGCAGCAAACCAGCACCCAGGGGCAGAGCGTGGGGCGGTGATGCCCAACGGAGCCCTGGACTCTGGGCCGTCCCGAGGGCCTGGGGAAGCTGTGTCCACCCACAGCCAGGCGCACACCTAACCCTCAGGGCCCCACGGCGGGGGTGGGGGGGGCAGGGCCAGGCACAAGGACCTGTGGGGGCGGGGAGAGCCAGACAACACAGACACGGGGAAGGTTCTTCCTTCCCCAAACCAAAGAGCACCTTCCTCCTCACCGTCACCGCTCCTTCCCGGAGCCCGGCACCCTCCAGGCCTGGCCCCGCTCCCCTGGCCGCCCCTCAGGCCCCACGCAGGCCTCTCCCAGGACGGGTCGAGCCAGGGCCGAGCTGTGCCGCCCCATCTGCTGATCCTGCCTTGACCGGCGGGGATCGTTTCTACTAGAAAAGTCAATCTCTTTCATTTAGGACAAGAGCTGCTCAAAGAAACATATCCTCAAGTGGAGGGAGGGCTGAGGTTTGGGTCTACGGGGCCAGGGCGCCAGTGCCCCCCTGGGGCTGCCGGGGGTGGGAAGGAGGGGGCCGGGCCGGGGCAGGGCCTCGGGGGCAGACCGAGCTGTGCTTTGCATCATCGGCCCTTTGTTCTCTGGGGAGAAAGGGGCAGAAACGCCCCCGCGCCGGCTGCCCCGGGAGACAAGAGCAGCTCTGTCGCGGACCGGGCCGCCCCGTAGGCACTTTCCTACAGAAAGTAGAGCCGCGTGTGAACGCTGCGGCCGCCTCCCGGGCCCGCGCCGCAGGTGCGCCCCAGGTGCCCCACCCAGGGGAGGCAGCCCCCGGCGCCCCCACGCCCTCCCTCGGTCGCCCCCGCGCCGCTGGACCCACGGAGCCGCGGCCCACTCGGAGCCCGCACAGTCCGTCCTCAGAAGTGCGGCGCGGACCCTGGCCAGAGGCCCGGCGCGGGGCCCAAGGTCACACAGGTAGCGGGGGCACGGCCGGGGGAGGGGCGGCGGGCGCACGGCGGCATCTCCACGCCCGCGGCAGGTGTCCGCGCAGGGAGCTCGGCCCCCCGCCCCCCCGGCCCCCCGGCGCCCCCGCCCTCACCTTGAGCAGGTCCAGCGGGTGCGTGCAGCAGGCGGCCCCGCAGGAGGCCAGGCCCCCGAAGTACCAGCGCGACACGCGCGCCTCCGCCGCCATGGCCCCGCCGCGGACGCCCCGAGCGCCCCCGCCGCCCCCCGCCGCCCCCGCCGCCCCCCCGCGGCGCCCCGGCCCCGCCGCCGCACGCGCGAGGTTCAAAGCGCCACCCGCCACCCGCGCCCCGCGCAGCCAATGCGCCCGCGCGGGCCTGGGGGCGGGGCCAGCGGGGGCGGGGCCAGCGGGACCACGCCTCCCCCGGGGGCGGAGCGCGCGTCTTAAAGCGGCCGCGGCCCGTCAGCGGAGCCGAGCGGGCGTCGCCGAGCCGCCCGCAGCTGCGCCCAGGGCTGGGGTGTGGCGGGGCTAGGGCGCACCGACCGCAGGGAGCCTGCTGGGCGGGCCTGCTCCACTCCGCCGGGGAATCTGGCGTCCCCCGGCCCCCAGGCTCCGGCCGTCCCAGGGTCACCCCCACGCCTAGGGCTGGTCCCCGAAGGTCACCGCGAAGGAGCAGCCTCGGCTCTGGGCCAGGCGCCGCCACTCCTCCTGCAAACAACCCGCCCCAGCCGCGGCCCTGACCTTGCACCCAGTGTCCCAGCCCAGCCACGCTGGCCCTGGGATCAGCCCTGGGACTCGTGCATCTGCAGGAGGTAGCAGAGATTCTTTTTTGGAGCCAGTGTGCGGATTACACAGAAAACTAGAGGCGAACGACAGTTCGGGGAGACCAGCAGCCCTCTCCGGGGCTCCCAGCCAAGTCCAGCCTCAGGTCTGCTCTGACCAGACAGCGCTAGGCAGATATCCTGGAAGAGGACAGTTGGCAGGCTGCCTGCCCCCCGAGATACCCACCTGTGTGCAGATTCTCAGTCTCATCCCACATCCAGCAAACAGGTGGTACAAGTGTGCTCCTAGGTGAAAGATGCACCTGCTGGCCAGAGGGGAATTCTGCATCTCCAGGGCTACATTACAACAGGGACACATGGACCCAGGAGTTCTCTGCAGCTTCCAATCTCAGAGAAGGCAGAGCCAGACCCACTGCAGCACCCCCACCCAAAGGGAGAAGTGTGAGGGGCATTGCAGAAACAACTCTGGATCCCATGAACCTGCCAAGCGCCGTGACCAAGTCCAGCCAGGCCTCTGAGCGTCCTGTGACTATGTCAGCAGCATGGTACGGGTCAGCAAACTTTTGTTTGCTTAAAGCTGCCACTTGGAGACTGTCTTCTAGAACCCTAGGAGGCCTCTCACCCCTGAGGTCTTCAGCTCGGGAAGTGAACAGCTGCAGAGATAGTGTCCAGCCCAGGAATGCTGAGGACCCTGGGAGGTGGGGGGAGTCAGCCATATAGGCATCCCGCTTTATCTCAAGTGGACGGGTGGGACTGAGGAAGATGCAAGCTGCAGACTAGATGGAAACACAGCCGGGAGGAGGCATGAGGGGGCAGGGTCACAGCAATTCACCGGAGGAAACAGTTCTAAGAGCATGGGGTTCTTGATCTTGGGGTTCTGTGCTCAAGCTCCACATTGGACATAGAGCTTACTTAAAAAGATTATACTTCTACACATCAGTAATAAACAAATTAGGAAAAACAATTCCATTAAAAACCCAGAGAAGATGCGAGACACACACCAGAGCTCTGCAAAGAAGTGAAATGTGTCATCAAAGAGATGGCTTTCACACCTAAGCCCTTTATTTAGAAGCAGAGCTAACAGGGACACCCAGGTGGCTCAGCAGTTGAGCATCTACCTTCAGCTCAGGGTGTGACCCAAGGTCCTGGGATCGAGTTTCAAGTTTCGCACCGGGCTCCTGCAGGGAGCCTGCTTCTCCCTCTGCCTCTCATGAATAAATAAATGAAATCTTTAAAAGAAAAAAAAAAAAAGGCAGCAGCTGCAGAGCTAACAGACCGAGCTGATTGGCCTCCTTGCCATTGTCCCACCAGAAGTCAGTAGCCCATTCTGAGACCCAAGCCAGCACAAAACCTGCCCTTGTCATTCGGGATAAATCACGATGTCCAAATCTCTGATTAGCCCCGGGACAGCACCATCCACACATGACTGCAAAGCAGCAAACAAGTGGGTGACATGGTGCGTGCTGCTCCCCTCACTGTGGTCACATCAGCAAGAGTCCTGAACCTGCAGTGGGCTGGGACACCCTGGTGCACAGGCCCAGGACCGCCCCCAGAGGAGAACAGCAGATCCCTGAGGCTTAGGAGCAGAAGCTGAAGATACCAAACATAAAACATACCAAACTAAAAACATAAAGAACAGCAGCATGGCACGCCCTCGAGAAGTGGAAACAGGCGAGAAGTCCTGGAAAATGGGAAGTGCAAGTATGGAGAACCTTCTTAAGGAAAAGTGGGACTTTGGGAGCTATAGGTCAGGGAACTCAAAAAGATCCCCAGCTGACCTCTCAAGTGGATCACAAAGACTTGTGCACAAACCCAAGGTCTTAGATGGGGAGGTCAGGTGAGGTCCTAAAACAGGCTGCCTGGCCAGACCTCTTGCCGGGGCACTCCCACTTCCCCATGCTGCTGGGGGAGGACCGATGGGGCCATGGGAGGGACAGGCAGCCGCCTGGAAGGTCCTGGACCCGGCTGGAGGCAGGGGTTGGCTCCAGGTCTCTTCTGCAGTTCATCAGCATGGACAGAGACCCAGTATGCTAACTCCCACTAGGATCTGACAGGACCTTGGAAGGACTCACGTGGGTGCCATCAGGCCAATTCAGGACGCACAGCAGACCCACCTCCCCGTGCTGTGTCCTGTGGGCCAGGCCAAGTGGCCTCCGGGGACCCAGGCACACCCCATCTATCGCCAGGTCGGAGACACAACTTTATTGGCCAACTGCAGACCAGAGTAGATCAAGCCCAGAGGTGGGGGGAAGGGGGATGGAGGGAGGCACCATCAGGGACGGCGACGCCAGGCAGGCAGAATGAGGGCCTGAAGGCCGTGGGGTATGGCACCAGTTGTACTTCTGAGCAGCCACCCCTACGATGTCCAACACAGAACAGGGGGTCCTAATCATCACCTCAACTCCCCTAGAACATGCAGACTCTGTAGATCACCTGAAGAAGGCCTAGGCTGAGAGCTGTCCCTGAGTTCAGACCACATTCTTCCCCCAGAAGAGGCAGCTGGGTCAGCAGGATACCCGCCCCAGGAGGCCCAGCAGTCACCTTCCTTGGGGGGAGGCACGCCCAGCTGATGGTAAATCATTAATCCTTAGGGACTGCCCAGGGCCACAGACTTGGCCAGTGGGGCTCTCTGGGTCAGGGAGCAGCCTTTCAACAAGGAGGCTCGGCAGGAAGCACATCCTCTGGGGGCCCTTCAAGTCCTGGGCTGGGCACGCCCACCCGGGAGCACACCAGCTCCCCAGGCCTGTCCTAAGGGCCCAGGCTGGGCGCTCCCAGATGCAATGTCCCCTTCTGGTCCCGCAGCCCTGTTCCTGCAGGTTATTCTTCCAACAGGACCAGGGCGGGGGCGGGGGGGGATACATGGGGGCCTGCAAATGCCTCATCTCCTGCTTCAGTCTGCTAAAGACCCTCACAGGTGCCCCAAACCCACCTCCTAGGTGACATCTGGCATCAGTCACGTGCCAGCTGTTGCTGCCCAGGCAGGACTGGTGCTGCTGCCAGCCCTGGGAGGTCAGGCCCCTGCACAGAGGACCTGGAGGTGGTGGCCGCCCCTCACACATCCCGCTGAGGGGTGAGGGGGCCAGGAAGGAGCCCTGCCCCCCCAGATGGCCATCCTAGCCAGCTACACGCCACCCGCCTGGCAGCCCACCTAGACACACCACTCTGCACACACCGCACCCGAACAATGTATTTTTCTCAGTGGCCACCAGGGGGTGCATGTTGACCGTGGTATGTTCTAGAGTCCACCTCCCTGGTGCTCACACAGGAGCCACGGCCCCCATCCCAGCAGGTCCATCCAGAGTTGGCCAAGGTGTGCCAGTGCCGCAGTTCTGAGCAGATCCCGGATGTTGGGGGTGTGGCGGGTGGGGCCTCACCCAGGTCCCAGGGACCCGTGTCCACCAGTCCTCAAAGCGGCCTACTCCAGAACCACGGTGCCACCCACCGCCTCCAGGGCTGCCTTGATCTTCTCCGCCTCTGCCTTGGCGACGTTGGCTTTAATTTCCTGGGGCAGGGACTCCACCAGCTTCTTTGCCTACCATAGAGCAAAGTCAGATTGGGCCTGGGTTCTGTGCCCACCTGCCCCAGAAGGGGCCAGTCCCGGTGCTGCTGCCACGTTAGGGACAGCAGGAGGACCGCGCCGCACACGGAGCTCACCTGGACGAGATTTATGCCCGGGATGTAGTTCTTGATCTCCTTGATCAGCTTCACCTTATCCACGGGCTTTGCTTCCGTTAGGCGGACAGTGAAATGTGTCCGTTCTTTCTGTTTGGGGATCTCTTCTTCTACTGCCTGAGGGGAAGTGGAGGCACCAGGTAAAGCAGGCATATTCACTCCCGGGCCACCCTATCCTGTAACCCCTAGGCCAGCCCAGCAAGGCCTGCAGTTCTAGCAGGAGGCCGCTCAGAGCCTTCCCTCTGACACACTCCCCAGTGAGACGCGGTTCCCTGGCTGCAAACCCTACCTCTCTCTGGAGGCTGCTCTCAAACAGCCGCTCAAGTTCCCGCACCCCGTAAACGCTGTAACTGGGGCACAGGCAGGGTGACATCAACAGGTCTTATCCAACACTGTCTCAGGAAAGCAGTGTTCCCATCCTCAGCTCAACCCCAAATCACAGGTGGGTGACAACCTGACAGGCAGTCCCAGCCCCGCTGTCACCTGGCGACCCACATCAGGACTGTGCTGAGTGCTCCCTGCAGCCACATGTGAGACTCAGCAGCACCAGTGGGGAGCAGGGGGCCACCTGGCATGGCGGCCTGAGGCAGTCCTGGTTTGGATTTGCCCCCCGGTTACTACCAGCATCCCTTCATTCTCAGAAGAGTTCCAGCTCAAACAAATTTCATAGTAATTCTCTCTCCTTGCCCCAAATGTTCAGCCTGAATCTCATCTGCCTGTAAAGGTACCAGTTCACGCAGACAGGAGAAGTGGAGCTGACGGCCATGGAACCATCAGACACATCTGGGACATGGGACACTCCCCAGGACCCCTGACCTGGCTTCCTCAGCATTGGATGGCTGGGGAAAGGGGACTGAGGCCAGGATCCAGACTTCAGAGACCCAGAGGCCAGATGCAGCACACAGACCTTGTTCAGACGAGAGCAAACCCACTGCTATAAAGTCCGGGACTATCAGCTAAATCTGAGCAGACGAGCTAGAGGATGACCATTAACTATGTTTCTTGCACAAATGGCTCGCAGCTACATTAAGAAAACAGCTACCCGGGATGCCCGGGTGGCTCAGCGGTTGAGCATCTGCCTGTGGCTCAGGGTCTGATCCCGGAATCCTGGGATCGAGTCCCACGTCTGGCTTCCTGCGTGGAGCCTGCTTCTTCCTCTGCCTGTGTCTCTGCCTCTCTCTCTATCATGAATAAATAAATAAAATCTTAAAAAAGAAAAAAAAAAAGAAAGAAAATAGCTGCTCGTTGAGAGATGTGCTGGAACACCGAGGAAGGACAGACCAGGAATGTGCTTTAAGCTTCAAGGAACAAGGAAGAGTAAATGGGGCAAAACCTTGATTGTTGCGGAGGCTGGGGGATACACACATGGGTCACTATTTGTACTCACAGATAACCCGAGCTATTGCTAACAGAAATTGCAATACCTGCCCCCAAACCAAAGAACCAAACACAAAACACAATAAATTAGTGTGTGGCTTCAGATCTGTTGGATTCCTCGTGGAGATCCACCCCCGCCCACCGCCTCCCCGACGTCTGCTCCAGCCCTGGATGTACCCCATGCAGGCTCTCGTGCCTGCTGGCCTTCTGCTGGGAGTGCCCTGCTCTCTTCCCGTATTCCTCACATCTCCCCCACGGCGTCACCTCCTTTTTGGGGCCTTCCTTGAAATTGTAACCATCCCCTTCCTTAAGCCTTCTTCCCTACATTTCTCCACAACACTTATTATGCTCTGCTACTCAGTAAAATTTTCCTTTTTCCTCTTATTCGGATCATCGCCAATTTCTCTCCATGAGAAACAATCTCCATGCAGGCAGGGACCTGTACATCTCGGCGGGGAGGAGGCCCCTATGAGGCTGCAGGGGAGCCCACAGCCAGCACACACGGGTTTGCGGGATGTGTCGGCTGATGCAGGACCAAGATGAGGGACAATGAGAGAAATCTGGCTGGCTGGCCACGTGACATGGGAAGAACAGGTACTAGAGAAAAACCGTTCTGCACGGGGCCCTGACCTGGGCTCACCTCGGGGGCTGCTGCGGCAGGGGCAGCACTGGGCATCGCGCCACCCATCGGCATGAGTCCAACATCCTGGATCTTCAGTGTTTTCTGCAGGGAGAGAGGAGAGAATAGTCTCAGCAGTCGCCCATCACATCCAAAGATACACAACAAGCCTGGCACGGAGCGCATGTACTTTGTACCCAGGGAGCACGCCCCAGACAGACCAGGGACAAGACACAGGCTGTGGTACCTTCAGGAGCTCGTTGAGATCTGAGATCTCCAGGAGTGTGAGGCTGGCGATGTCCTGGACCAGCTGCTGGATCTTGGGGGGATACTCTTTGGGGGCGTTATCCAGGGGTGCACCGGCGAGGGCCTCCCCCATCCGATGGCTGCTGCATCTCATCAGCCGCACGGCGCAGACGCGGGGCACCTGTTGCCTAGCCCCCCATTCAAACAGAGCTGTCAGCCGGGCTCGGGCGGCTCGGGCGGCTCGGGCGCAGGCGCTGTGAGCTCAGGTCTAGCTCCCGGGTCCCAAGGCCGGCTTCTCGGATTCCAGGGTCCACGTGGATAAGGGGATTGCCCAGCTACCTTAAACCCTCCAATGACTTTTAGAAATGCACGCAGGCATTTGCAGACGTGAGACCCACGTTAGTTTCCGGGTCGAAAGACTGTGGGGCCACGAGAGCAGGGCAGTAACTTGAATGCATTCATTCCGACGCACTAGGCATGTCCGAGCCGGGGCCCTCGGGCGGCACAAGGCCAGACCCGCCGACGGAAGCCCTAGCACGTCCCTGGGGTTGCGGGGGACACTGCGGCTGGGGAGGGCTGGCGACCTGTGTGAGGTCACCCGGGGCCACCCCTGCAGTCAGCAGCCCGCGAGGTTAGGGAGCCGGCGCCGGGGCCCTCGCGACGCCCACCTCCGCCGGGACCGCCGCCCCGGGGGCACCCGCCCGCCGCGCGCGGACGCCGCCGCCGCCCTGCACCCCATGTTGCCCGCGGAGGGCCCCAACCCGGCCACCCGCCAGGCCTCGGCGGGCCGCGTACCTGGCGAGACGGAGCGCAGCGCCCTGAAGCCTGAGACACGACCCCCAAAGGGGGCGAGCGGCCGGCGGCAGCATCGGTCCGCGGGCGGGAAGGTCACACGCGGCTCCCCGAGAGGAGGACGCTCTAGCCGCCGGGGCCGCCGAGCATACGAGCTGGAGACGACGCTCTAGCCGCCGGGGCCGCCGAGCATACGAGCTGGAGACGACGCTCTAGCCGCCGGGGCCGCCGAGCATACGAGCTGGAGATGACGCTCTAGCCCACGAGGCCTCCGGGGAAACGAGCCGGAGACGACGCTCTAGCCGCGGCTGCGCTTCCTTCCTCTCGCTCCCCAAGGTTACCCACAAGGCGGCGAGCCGCGCAGGCGCAGTGGCTCGTTGTAGGCCGCCCGGCGTCGGGGTCGGCCGGGGCACGACGGTGGCCTGCGAGGCCCTTTCCGCGCTGGGCGACCGCAGGCCCAAGGCGGCCGACGCTCGGGGAGGCCTGGGCCCGTAGCCTCTGCTCTGCCGCGGGGCGCGCACGAGGGTCCCGAGCGCCCACTCGGCAGGTGCTGCCGCCGCCCGAGGTCACCTGCGGGCAGCCTCGTCCGTGCCCGCCCGACATTCCTGGTGACGGGGGCGGAGGACGTGTGAGCACCGGCTCTGCGCCAGCCGCCCGCCCCGCCCGCGCCCCGCCAACACCCGGCGTGTGCGCCCCGGGGGCCCCGCTCGGCCGTTTTCTAGGAGCCCGGCCCGGAGCAGCGCCCCCACGCTGGCCAGGCGGAGCTCACGCGGCCTGAGCCTGGAGGAGCTAATGCTGGGGTCGCCCAGGGGTCGGGCCCTCGGGCGTGAGATCCTCGGGCTGGGAGTGGACCGACTGGGGAGGAATCCAGCAGGTCCTGGGGGGGCGCAGCCTGGGGGGGGCTGCGGCTGTGGGACCCGGCCTGGCTCTGGGCACAGGTGGCCGCCTGCCGAGCCTACCGCGCCTGCAAAGCAGGACCAGCCACCCACCACCTTCCTTCTCCAGACTCCGAGACGCTTGTTGAAAGACATTTTATTATCAGTGTTCCATTCCGTCTACTCAGGGCACTGGATGAGATGGCGGCTCAAGCAGAGAAGCTGGAGACAAACCCCCACCCTCCTGGGAGGGCCAGGAGCGCCTGCTGACCTCGGGGGCCACGCTGGAGAGCTCTGGGGAGCAGATGGGAGGGCACTCCAGCCAGCCCTCCCGGGCCCTGGCTCACTGGGAGAAGGTCCTTCCCTCCCACCCTCAGAGGCCCAGCCCTGGGGAAAGGAGTCAGAGACCAACGCAGGGAGACGGGGATGAGGACGGGGGCTGGGGGCACGGGCAGTCAGCAGGAGAGGACGGGGGCGGGCAGGGTGAAGGGCCACCCCCAGCCTGTGGCAGGGACACTACATGGCAGTAGGAGAGCGAGGCAGGAGGACGACGCTAGTTAGAGACGGAGGCGGTGGTTTCGGAGTACCATAGTGTTCTGCATGGCGGGCTCCCGGCCGAGGATCAGTCAAACGAGATGAGCTGGGCCTCGCTGCCCTGTGCAGGAGGGCCCTGCGCAGGCGGCGGCTGGGCCACAGGGGGTGGCTGTTGGGGGGGTCCCCCGGAGGGTGCCATCTGGGGGGCCCGCACAGGAGCCATTGTCTTCCTGCCACAGGCCCCAGCCTTCCCACCTCCAGGAGGCTCCACCCTGCTCTCAGCCCCAGGGCTCAGTTCCCCCCAGGCCTCCCGACCAGTGTGTGGGGTTGAGCTGGGCACACGCGTGGTCTGGGCATCTGTGCCTGTTGCTGCGTGCATGTGTGTGGGGTGTGTTCCATCCTCGCTGTCTGTTGGGAAGCCATCCTGGCCTACACTGTTCTTCCCAGGACGGCCACCATGCTCAGCATCCTGAGCCTTGACACACTCACCTGCTGGTACATGGGCTGCTGCCCTGCGATGTAGGGCTGCTGTGGGGGCGGCAGAGGGGCATCCTGGCTGGGAAGGGTGGTCATGAGACTCTGAAAGTGAAGTGAAGCCTGCGTTAAGGAATCCTGCATGCCAAGAAAGGGGGCATTTCTGACTTGGAAAAATCAAATGACCACCTGCAGGGAGAGCCTAACAGTGGGGAAGGGGCCCACCCAGTGCTCCCCCAGCCTCTTCTCCATCCGGACGCCACACAGTCTCACCTGCATGCCATAAGGCTGGTAGCCCATGGACACCGACTGGCTCCCCATGTAACCCATGGCGCTGGACTGCGGGGGCTGGGAGATGGCCGGAAGACTCTGCGGTGCCTGGGAGGCCACGTTCTGTGGAGGGAAGGGTGTGATGGGAGAAGGTCCAGGGCCCTGGCTGGGGAGGGGAGCTGCCCCACCCACCTACCTGATAGCCCTGCGTGGGAGTGGGCTGGTAGGACGAGTAGGCGGGGCTGGCGGTGGGCCCGCTGGGGCCCTGGGGGGCTGCCTGGGCGCCGGCTGCCCCTGCCGGGTACATGTAGGCGCTCACCATGCCAGGATCTGCGGAGGGAGAGGAGATCAACAGATTTCCTCTGTTGCGACTTTGGGAACCAAGTTCACTTTTCACATTCTCACAAAAGTAAAAGAAGGAAAATCCAGGATGGGTGAGGAGCTCTAACACCGAATGGAACTGGAAATGAACCAAACCCTACTGACGGGGAGTGACAGGACGACGCAGGAGGGCCGGGGAAACAGGCCCCTGCACCTCCTGAAACTCTTGGCCTGAAGACAGGACCACAGACCCCACGCCGGGTCACAGGCACCCCTTCCCCGGGGCTCGGCCTGCCACTCCCCAAACCACGTTCTGTGTGTTCCAGGAGCAAACAGAACAAACAGAGCGTGAGAACGAGAACGAGACTTGCTGGCGTGGAAAGGGGAGGAGCCCCGTGCTGTGTCAGCGAGCCTGTCTGCCACACAGGTGAGCCAGGTGTGTGCACACAGGTGTCCTCACAGTCGCCACAGAGCACACCAGGCCACGGGGGCTACCTCCGGGGCTGAGAGCAACAACGTGAACACGGAGCAGCCCGCACCTGGGACAGTCTGAGCACCAAAACCAATTGTGAAATTTGAAAAAAAAAAAAGAAAAAGAAAAGAAATTTGAATAAAACGGGTCCATGCTGATGCAGATGACAAAAAAGCAAACGGGAGAAGGAAGACTGCCTCCTTAGCAACAGGAGAGGGCCAAGGTGCCAGAGTCACTAGGTGACAAACGCAAAGACAGCCTCAGACGCAGCAGAGGAGATGCTAGAGCTAGCAGGTAAAAATTTAGGAAGAACAAGCACAGGTATAGGTCTCATCTCCCCACTGGACTGGGGCTGTCACAGGAGAGCCAGTCCCTTCTGGGGAGGAACCTGGACAGGCTGCCACACGCCTCGCGGCCAGCAGCTGGCTGTGCCCTCCCACTGAACACTCCAGCGCCCAGACGCCTGGCCGAAATACAGCCACAGACGGTCACACCAACGAAGACAAAACTCACTGTGGGGGGAGGGGGTCTGCAAGACAGCAGGCCAGCACCTTGGAAAAGTGAGTGCAAGAACGCCAAGGCAGTGTGGGAACATTCTAGATCAAAGATGACAAGCAGGGGATCCCTGGGTGGCGCAGCGGTTTGGCGCCTGCCTTTGGCCCAGGGCGCGATCCTGAAGACCCAGGATCGAATCCCACATCGGGCTCCTGGTGCATGGAGCCTGCTTCTCCCTCTGCCTATGTCTCTGCCTCTCTCTCTCTCTCTCTGTGACTATCATAAATAAATAAAAATTAAAAAAAAAAAAAAAAAAGATGACAAGGAGCCGAGTAGCTAAAGACAACCACCATGGGGTTCCCTGTGGGCACAAGGGGTGTGACAGGGATGCTGTGGGAGAGCTGAGCCCCACAGTGGAGGTCACACCACAGCCTCGGGCTCCCGACCTGGAATCCATGCCCAGGTCACAGGGGAGGGTCTCGCATTTGCCGGGAGCAAAGGGCATCGCGCCTGCCACTTGCTCTAAAAAGGTTTAGGAGAGAAAGCCCGTGGGTGCACACGTGTGCATGTGCAGAGAGCAAGCAGATTTGTGACGCGATGTTAATTGTTGGGAAAATACAGAAAACTGTACTGTCCTTTCAACTTTTCTGTAAATCTGAAATTATAGCAAAGCAAAACCAAAAAAGAAAAAGTAGCGGTCTGGGCTCATCTTGGCTGGCAGCACCTCTGCCCGGCCCATTACCTGCTCCGGCCCCAGGCATGCTGGGGTAGGGGCTGGCGGCGGCGGCGGCCGGCTGGCTCAGGTACACCGTGTGCATGGGGGAGCCCTCCACTGAGCCTGCGGGGCTGAAGGTGCCCGGGAAGCTTGTTGGGCCGGAGGGCTGGTACAGCACGCCCCCTGCCGGAGGCATGGCCTGGAGCTGGGGACAAAGAGGGACAGTGGTCAGCGGCTTCCTCCATCATTGGAGTCGGGGGCAGGGGTAGGACGGGGCTGGGTGCGTGCCTGGGCATAGGGCAGGGAGAAGGCGGGCATCTGGGCCCGCATCTGGATGGTCTGCTTCTGCTGCTCCAGGCGCAGCTGCCGCTCCTTCTCCTGCTCCTGGAGACGCTGGATGGCCAGCTGCCGCTGCACCTCCAGGTACTCCTGTGGGCCACAACGCGGCAATCAGGGCTGTCCACAACCTTGGCTCCCCCAAAGTGGGGCCGAGCACCACACCTGCTTCTTCTGCCGCATGATCTCCAGCTTCTGGGCCAGCTGAATCTGGCGCTGGCGCTCAGCTTCCTCGGCGGCCCGGCGAAGCTTCTCTCGATGCTCCTCCCGCAGGGCGCTGAGTGCTCCCCGGGCATCGCGGATCTGCGCCAGCTTGTCCTGCAGCCCCTCGTAGTACACTGTGGGGACAGGGCACAGCCAGGAGTGCTTGGCATGGGAGGGAAGCCTGGCTGCCCCACACTGGGCTTTGGCTCTGGGCCGTGGCCACTGGGCCCGCCCTTGCCCAGCCGAGTGCTTGTCATCAGGGCACGGCTGGCCGTTGGGCTCCCAGTGTCAGGGCTGTGGGTGGGATTCCTTAGGCTGTCTTGCGCTTAGCGGGACACCTCCCATCACTGGGACTACCTCCTGAGTGGCCTGCAGCTCAGAGACGGGCTCTTGAGAAGCTGCCGCCCCTTGGGGTAGCCCCGCCCTTGAGAACCTTGCCGATGCCCAGAGCGACTGGGCCGGCGCGGAAGGTGCTCACACAACACTGCACCCAGGGGGCACAGTGAGGCCTCGAGACGAGGACCCTGTGCACCGCAGCACCTACGCCTGCGCTCGTCCAGCTGGTTGAGCAGCTCCAGCAGCTGGGGGTGCATGCTGTTGATGGACTGGAAGAGGGACAGCACGGCTGAATCGTTGGTGATGCTGCGGCCCCGCACGTGGTTGCTCTTCATGCGATTGACGAAGGTGGTGACGGCGTTCTGTAGGGCCTTCAGAAACTGCGCGTGGCTCTCCTCCGACTCCCCGTTCTGGTACTGCTGTGGGGACACACGGTGGGGTCTTGTGGAGCCGGCCCCTGTGCCCTCCAGGCCTCCTGGGCGGGGGCAGCACCCACCACTCCAGGCGCTGAGCTCTGAGCCTGCTGTGCATGCCCCCCTCCCTCCCAGTGGTGCTGTGAAGGGCGCCCTCGGCACCCCCTTTTACAGATGCAAACACTGAGGCCTAAGAAGTCTTAACTCTTGCACATGGGTATGGCACTGGCCAGGACAGAGCTAGCTGGAGTTCGGGCAGCCCGGTTCATGGCCCCTCTGTCCCTCCCCTATACGGGGCCTGCCTCCCTCGAAGAGACCCTGGTCTCTGACTCCAATGACCAACAGAGCCCAGCAGCCCCAGGACAGGACAAGGACTCATCCAGGTGGTGCTGGGCCGCCCTACAATACCCCGATCCGTTCTAGGCAGCATGTGGCCAAGTTCTGGACCACAGCCACCAGCCCGGCGAGGTTCCATGCAGAGTTCTGGGCTGGAATGACTTGCCTCTAGGAGGTCAGTGTAGGCAGGGCTCACCCTATCAGACAGGTGCCTGGGCGGGCCCGTCAGGGAGCCACAGCTTACCTCGCCAAAGGGGCCGCCGGAGGGAGCTATGGGCTGAGGGTCTGTCTCCGGGAGGGGAGTCTGGAAAAGGCCAGAGCATGAGGGGGGGCATCCGGTGTGGCCCACCCCCCCCCACCTGGGAGCTGAGAGCAGCCCACCTCCAGCGCGTTGGCTGGGACTGCGTGTCCCTCCACGGGTGGGGCGGCCGGCTCCGTCAGGGGTGCAGGGGCAGACGGTGTGGGGCTCTTCCGGGCCTCCTCCTGCTTCTTCTCCCAGTAGTTCCGGTTGAGGTAGCGGGCAAGCTGCGTGCACAACAAGGGTCACTCCCAAGGGCCAAGGAGCGACAGGGGGAAAGCCCGGCATGCGGGGGTGCCCTCACCTCTGGGTCGATGTCCTCAGCCAGAGGCGCCGACGACGTCTGGGGAGACAGGCCAGAGCAGCGGTGACCCACAGGCTCAGACGCTGCCCAGCCCCTCCCGGGCCGTCCCTCAGGAGGCTGGGTACCACGACGGTGATGGTGGGCACAGGGCACTGGCCGGTCTGGCTGAGGGGCCCTAGGAGCTCTGTGACCGTGAGCAAGGTGCCGGCAGTATCCCGCCGGCTTCCTTGCAGCCACACGGCCGGTCCCAGCGTGGGCTGGCAGGGCTGTTCTTAGGCCCTCGAGCGCCTGGCCCCGCCCCCGCCCAGAGCCCACGGAGCCCACGACTTCCTAAACCTCTGTCCCACCGACACCCCACTTACATGGTGCAGGGGGGCCGAGGCTGGAGATAGCCAGGCCACCCTGACCCCAGGGCTTGCCTGCCCCCCTCTCACTCTATGGAGGTCTCCAGCCTTCCCAGCGTTTTTCTGCCCTACAGGGAACTCTGACCAGGAGCAGAGAGCTGGGGACGGCCAGGCCGGACCTTGACCTGCACCTGCTGGATCAGGCATCTTCACCCATCTTCTGGAACAGCCCTCCCTCCCCCCACAGACCGGTGGCCCAGCAGGGGAGCGGGCTCACCACCGGCGAGGAGTACAGGCTGCTGGCAGGGGGCGCCGACGACGCCACGGGCGCGGGCTCCGCCTTGGGGTATGTGGCTGTGGCCGCGGCGTAGGCGGACTTCTGTCTCTGTAGAGAGGTAGGAAGTGTCCTGGCCTGGGTGGGCCAAGCCTCTACACTCCGGTACCCCCCCAGACATCCAGGGGCCCGGCACCCCCACACCAGGGGAGCCCGCCCCACTCACCATCCTCTCCTTCTCCTCGGCCTCAGACTGGGACAGAGCAAGGGCCAGCTGCAGCTCCTCCTCCTCCTGCAGGGCCGTCTCATCCCGCTTGGGGGGCAGCTAGGGACAGAGAGGCTGTGAGCAGGGCCCGGGGCAAGGCACCCCTGGGGACCCAGGGACCCGGGGCCAGTACCTGGGATTGCTGGGACAGAGGGCTGGTCAGGTACTCCGGTGGCAGCTCTGTCGTGGATGACACCTTTCCTTCTGCTTTCCTGGGAGCGAGAGGACGCTGGGTGGCTGAGCGCCACCCCTTGGCCCCCAGCATCCCCACAGAACAACACTAGGGCCACAGGTCACACTCTGGACAAAAACTGGTCCCTCACACCAGCTCTGCTGTCCCTCGGACGCAGGACCCCGGGCACGTCACCCGGTCTAAACCCCAGCCCCTCTCCTGGAAACGAGGTTCAAACGTGGGAAAGGAACTTTCCAGGGGAGCAGCCTGCAGTCACCACGTAACCAAGGGATGAGCTCCCATCGCTGACACTGGGAGACGGACAGCAGGGACCTCAGTGCGGCTGCACCGAGGGAGACAGCTGCATCCTGGGGTCGCACCCAGAGCAGAAGCACACCTCAGGACAAAGGCTGCACACAGGTCACAGGAGCCAAGGAGGCGTGACAGCCACCTGCGTGTGCTGTGGACCTGGGCAGGCCTGCCAGGGGCATAACTGCCACACGACACAGCTGGGACTCAGTGGAACCAGAACAGGAACACAAACCAGGGGCCGGCGCCAGGCTACTATCACATGTCCCGGCCTGCCAGTGGTGTGCTGGTCCCACAAGCACACTCCTCCCGGGAGTCTCAGGTACAAGGACTGGGTACCCGCACAGGTTCACAACGAACACGGCATGTGGGAGAGCCCGTACAGAGGGGGACGCAAGTGAGCCCCACGGCCACAGCCACACCGAGGGACCTGGGGGGAGGCCGCACCGTGTGGGGTCCGCTTCCCACTCCTGCAATTCTTCTCTAAGTTTTACTTCCAAACTAAAAAGTTAAAAAACCTGACAGACCGGGCAGCCCCGGTGGCGCAGTGGTTTAGCGCTGCCTGCAGCCCAGGGTGTGATCCTGGAGACCCCAGATCGAGTTCCACATCAGGCTCCCTGCATGGAGCCTGCTTCTCCCTCTGCCTGTGTCTCTGCCTCTGTCTCTCGAATGAATGAATGAATGAATGAATAAATAAATAAGAAGAAAGAAAGAAAGAGAAAGAAAGAAAGAGAAAGAAAGAGAAAGAAAGAAAAGAAGAAAGAAAGAAAAAGAAAGAAAGAAAGAAAGAAAGAAAGAAAGAAAGAAAGAAAGAAAGAATCTTATAAAAAAATTTAAAAAGCTAAAAAAAAAAAAAAAAAAAAATTTAAAAAGCTGACAGACCAAAAAACAAGCCTAAGCAACTGGCTGGCAGGTGTCAGACCCTGGGCGCGTCCCGGCCCTGCGGCTGGACGGCGGGGATAGAAGCCCAGCGTCCCCGAGCACGCCAGGCCCCACTGCACCCAGCAGGGAACTCACTTGTTAAGCTGCTCGTAGCAGGGCTCACACACGCGCACCTCCTTCTCGATGCCAAACTTGGGGATGGTGGAGTACTTGGAAGAGCACTTGCCGCAGAAGATCTGGCCACACGCCCGGCAGTGGTGCTGTGACATGGAGCGCATCAGCGTGCGGCCTTGTGCTGGGCCAGTGGCCCCTCGCACCAACCCTGCCCACTACTGCCTGCCGCAGGGCGCACCAGCCTGGGCCTCCCCAGGTGGGCGCCACAAACGCCCTAGGGAAACGGCACGCTTCCAGGCTCTTAACAGCAGTCGTTTGGGGTAAAAATGTCAAACTAAAAAGACAGACTCGTGAACATCATGTGTGAGCTGTGCGGAGGTAAGAGATGTTGCTGATGGTGGCTCCAGTGAGGCTGCTCAGACGCCCTGGCCCCAGGCCTCTGTGCCGCAGTAGGAAGACAGGCGCCGCCAGAAGGCTGTTGGCCCAGGCCACGCATGCTGCCACGCACACCGGAGCCTCTCGAGGCTTCTCCCTGCCCCCTGGGGAGTGCAGCCTCACCCAAGCTTCATCCCACAGCACAGACCATGGACACAGGACCCCCTGGAGACCATGCTCACACGCTCACCGCCTAGCTAGGAGCTGCATTTGCTCCTTGCATCACGAGGTCACAGCCAAGAGAAAACGGACCTGGAGTGGCCCCAGTGGCCTCGTGGGGACAGCGGGGACCTGGGGTCGGCCCCGGGGCAGGCACACTCACCTTGCGGGTCACCACCCCGAACTGCACCCTGCATCGGTGGCACTCCTCAGCATCCACCCAGTCGGGGGCCTGGGGGCAGACAGAATCAGGATCACACAGCGCCCACCCTCCCGGCGAGATCCCGACTTCCCACAGACAGGAGAAGACCCAGCGTGGGCTCGGGGGTCAGGGGCCAAGGGCCGAGTCTGCAGCGAGGCATGAGCCACCGCAAATGGACGCTGCTTCCTAAAGATGTGACAGCGAGACTTCTCGCCGCAGCTCAAGGTCCATGTTTGTCTCAAGGACGTGACCCGTTGGCCGTGGCATGAAGACACCTTGAGCCCCATTCCAAACTCAGCCTGCAAAGCACGGCTGCACGTTCCACAACGGCAGCTCACCCACCGACGTTCCCAAAGCCGGGACCCACGGCTTCCCTTCCGCTTCCTCAAAGCAGTCTAGCTCCTGGGGTACCCAGCTGGCTGTTGGAAGAGCATGTGGCTCTTGATCTTGGGGTCATGAGTTCAAGCCCCATGCTGGGTGTACAGGTTACTTAAACTTAACAAAACAAAACACAGGTAACTGCTAGATCCCCAGCACCTCGTGAACTCACTCTTTCTGCAGCAAACATGGCATCACTCTCCTTGAACTCTGGGAAGACGTGTCCTGGAGAGAGGAGACCATGGTCACTGTTGTGACAACCTTGGTTGGTCTGCCCCGAGACCTTCAGGAACCACATCCTAGCTCTGGGCATCCATCTCCCTAAGCAGACCTACAAAAGGAGGCCCAGAGCCCCTGGGCAGCAAGCACAGTGACCCGGCACCAGGCGAGGGCGCCCGGGGGCATAAGTGGGCCAGCTGTCCCCAGGGTGGTTCCTCGTGGGCTGCCCCATCCTAGGGCAGGGAGCTTGGCCTCGCTCCCACCATGTCCAGGCCCCACAGGTCTGGCCTGGACCTCCTGTCTGGCTCCTGGCCCCATGCTCTGGCCAACTGTATCTCTCACAACTCTTCAAATGGATTCCCAAGCTTATTTTGAGGCACATAACTTTGGGGACTCCATAAAGCTTTGGATGCCCTTCCAGGAAAGTGAACGTGGGTGTACACCCACCATCCCATGTCCAACGTCCAGTGTTGGGGGCCTGAGGCCAGCTCAGCGGCATGGACGGGACCCTCATATAGTATCCAGATGCTGCTCCTGCTCCACGCCTCAGGACAGGGCCTCTGCACAGGTGGGTGCACCCCAGCCCTCTCTCTCTTGCTGCCCAGCGTGGGCACTATGGCCTGAGTCCACTGCCCTGCTCACCAAGCCCCAGCAGATCTGGGTGGCCACCACAATGGCTGGGATGAGCCCAGAAGAGGCCTTGAAAAGGTCCCTCGCCTGTCACAGCCCCACTAAATGCCTCCCAGGCCTTCCCACCACTCTTAGGGCACCTCAGCTCCCACCCCAGCCGCTCCTGCAGGCTGCCACCCCCTGTGCCTTGTCACCGGTCCACCATGGCCCCGGGGCCCGGAAGCGAGTCCCGCCCAGGATGCTGGCAGCAGCCCTCCTCACTGGCTTGTTCACATTCAGGCCCGGCACAGAAGCTGCCTGCTATCCAGCCTTCTCCCACCCTTGGTGCTCAACCAGCCGCCTGGAGGCCAGGGCCCCCAGCTTTCCCTCCCCCCGAGGACCCAACGCTCGGGAATTAGCTCCTCTGCTAACTCTCCCCATGTGTGTGTTGTCTGCCGCATGCCCTGTCCTGCCCTGACTGGGTGTGAGGTCGGGAAAGGCAGGGGGTCCACGGGGACCCCCACTCCACTTTCCTACTGCCGCCCGTCACGCAGTGGGGTGCCATCACGGGGTGCACACAGCCTTCCTTGGCTCCGCCTGGCACAGAGCTGCCCCTCGGCTCCTGGAGGCTGTGTCCTGGGCCTGGGACGGACCCCGCCCAGCTCACCTTCCACCTTCATGATCTGGTACGTGTCCTGGACCACCTTGTACTTGGGCTCGTTCCGGAAGGCATGCGCCCAAGCCTGGATCAGATACAGAATCTTGTTTCGGACGTTTACTTCCACCTGCCTCTGCACGGAAAGGAGGAGGAAGAGTGTGACGAGGGCTGCGCAAGACACCAACACCAGGGATGTCTCCCTGTGACATCGCAGCTGGCAGAGCAGGGACGGCCCCGGGTGGGACACCGGGCCGAGCACAGACCCACTCTCTAGGCCCAACCCTCCTCCTTGAAGCCCCGTCCTTCAAACGAACCCGTCGTGGCTACCTGCCCACTCAGGGCTCGACCCTTCCTTACTGCCCTAGGAGAAGCTAGGGCACCCCGGGAGCCCAGCTCCCCAAAACCACATGAATCTTCCTCCTGCCCCAGGAGCTTGACCGCAGGGAGGCTCCGGCAAACGCCAGGCTCTAACAGGGGGAGCCCACGAGACCCGCACTGAGGGGGCAGCCGTGCAGCCAGCCCGGGGGGCGGGCAGCGGGCATGCAGAGCCGCCACGTCCACCGGGTTAGAGCAACACCAGCCAGGTTCCTAGAGCTCTGAGGGATGCTCAGAAAGATGGCAGGATGAGAAAGCTGCTGCGTAGAAATGCCGACCAGCTCACGCACTAGCCCTCTGGTTCCTGCCCGTGATGTGTCCAGTCCTGAACTCCTCCTCTCCGTTGTAACCCTTCCTCTCCAGGGGGCACTAGCCGACTCAGACCACACGCGGCACAAACAGGACACGATCGCGTGACACGAGAAGTACTAACCCTCCTGCTCCTTCAGCCGGGCCACAGTAAGGACTGGCCGGGTCACCGGTCGGGGCCCAGCTCAGGGCCTGGCAGGGCTCTCAGCCACGCGAGCCCACACAGGCCAGAGAGCAGCAGCCCCCCGCCACCAGGGGCAGCAGACACGGCATCCGGGGCTCCGCTACTCGCCTCACCCTGTGGGCCACCCTTTCACCTCAGGAAACAGGTGCACCCCTGTACCACCTGCTCTGCATCACACAACCTGCTGGTGTCACCACCCACATCACAATCCCTGCAGGTAGGCAACACCAGCCTATGGGGCCGGGGGGCAGTGGCCCGTGCAGCACACTCTCTCGGGGCTCTACAAACCGAGGGTGTGGAGCCCACTTCCCAAGGCATCCCTGCTGCGCCATGTGCCCCAGCTCTCCTTCCGTAAACACGTCAGGCTCACACACCTCCATGCTCAGAACACTGGCTCTGCACATGGGACCCACCCAGCTGCCCCTGGTGCTCCTCCCAGGCCTCTGCCCACACACCCCGCTCATACTCATCCCCACACCGCTCCTTCCCTTCCTCCTCCGCCACCCAGTGAGGCTCTGAACCCTGCCCTGGGAAGCCTTTCCTGACCCCGTAGAGCAGAGCCTCCTCCGTGTCCCCAGACACAGCACCCCCTGACATCACCAGCCTGGGATGCTCGAGGTGCAGAAACCACCAACACCCGTCTTCCTGTCCTCTGTCTGCCTAGCACTGCTCCTGCCTCAGGTGCTGGCAAACACCCAGAAAAGCACAGGCCCAGCCTCAGGGTAACTGTGTCCTCTCCTTGCTCTGGACCCCGCTGCCTCCTACCAAGCGCCCACCTTCAGCAGCTCCTTAAGCTCCTCCATGGTCTGCTTGTTGGCCACCTCGTCGTGCACCGTCTGGCCACAGTTCTTCACCACAGACTCCATGACCTGCAGGACCCAAGGAAGGGAAGGGTGGGGCCACTGGTTGGGCAGGGACTGCCCCTGGGACAGGCCCACCTCAGGCCACCTGGCCCCACAAGAGTCCATGTGGCAGCTCTGGGTCAGGCAGCAACCCAAGCTGTGTGCTCCTTTGACCGTCCTCTCTTCCAATGAGGCTCAGGAACCAGAATCACCCTCTGGGCCCTAAGCCTGTCAGCTTCAGGCGGGGCAGCTGAGGCACTGCCTTCCATCACAGCTGCTTCTACCTACCCTCACTCCCCAGGCAGGTGGGCAAGGCCCCGGGGTCAGCCTGTCTCTGCCCTCCAGACACTGGGGTGGGGTGGGGGTGACCCTTGAGGTGGCCGGAATGCAGGGGTCTAGTTACCTCCAGGGCGTACAAGGCCACATGGGGATTCTTGTCGTTGACTTTTTTTTTGATGGAACTCACGGCATATTTAGCTCTGAAAAAAAAAAAAAGAGTATTAGTTAAAAAAAAAGGTGAAAAAAAAACACGTATCTTAGAAGTTAAATTGAGAAAAGCCCCCCACCTCCACCCCCACCCCGATCTTCAAAATCCCCAAGCAAATGTTAAGGACCCCCAGGCTGTACCGAGAAAACCCTTTCCTTGTCCCCAGATCCCAGAAACCCCAGTGCGGAGACCACTCGATTCTCCACTTAAGGTCTAATGTGGTCGACTCCCGTCAGGGCAGGACACTGCGGGATCCTGGGGCACCAGTGTGCAGCAGGCAAGCCCAGAGCGCCATGCTGCCAGCCCCCGCTTCTGAGCAGACAGAGCCCCCTCGCTTACTGCGTGTCCCCCTGGCGGATGAGGTCACAGATCTGGAGAATGGACTCCCAGTCGGTCTCCAGCAGAAGCTGGCTGGTCGCTTTGTCTAAGGCAAAAGCACACCGTTACCAGGGCTTGTCCTCTGCAGTTCCCTGGGTGGTCCCCCAGCTCCGCAATGGGGAGAAGAGACCGCCTCGTTCCCACTGAAAACACTTGGGCTGAACGGGACACCGATGAAAATCCTCTCGGCGCCCGATAACCACGAGGGTGCTGTGTTCCCCGAAAAAAAGCAGACGACGTGAAAACTACTAACGCCGAGCACCTGCCGTGCACTCACGCACTCGCGTGCCAAGTGCCCTTCCAGACACCCAGCGTGATCTGAGGTCTTACACGAGCTCCTGAGCAGCGTCCTGTGTCCGTCGTCTTTACGAACAAAGACGACGAGGCCGAGAAGCGAGGTCGCTGCCCAGAGTGGCACAGCGTGGCGCAGAGCCAGGCGGGGTTTCACCCCACGCCGGGCCACCTCCTGCCTCGGGGTCCCTGGCTTTCCCTGGCTCTAGCCTGTCCGCTGGGATGTCAGCGGGGCAAGGCTGGACAGGACGCGGCGCCGACTCGGGTCCCTGCTTCAAGCGTTGGGGGCCGGGCCGGGCTGACCTCCGGCAGGTGCCCGGGTGCGCCCCGGCCTGCTGGCCCTCGTCCCGGCGCCGCGGGGCCTAGCCAGCCGCGGGCGGCACTGGCCTGCTGGTAAGCTGCGGCGGATCTCGGGGCCCGAACCGTCCTCAGCCCACAGGAGCACGCCTCCTCGGGGTCTCCTCCAAAGCCACACCCGAGGAAAACGCAGGCGGGCTCCGGGCCGCCGCTGGGGCGCCCCCGACACCGAGCCCGCCGTGGCCCTGGGGTGACGCCGCGAGGCTGCGGAGGGCGCGGCGCGGACGGGGTCCCGGGGGGCGGCGCGGGAGCGCGGAGCCGCTGCGCCGGGCACCGTCGGGCCCCGCAGTCCGCGCGGTCGGGGGCAGGTGCCCGCCTCCGTGACTCAGGGCCCGCGGCCGCTCGCTCGCAGGCCGCGCCGCGGGGGCTCCAGGCCGCCGCCCGCCCGGCCTCCGCGCGCCCTCGCCCACTCGGGTCGCAGCCCGCGCCCAGCGCCCGCCGGGTCCCCGCACCGCCGCGCCCACCCACACCCCGGGGCCGGCATCGCGCCGCGGCCGCCCCCCGCCGCTCCCCGGACGCGGGCCAGCGCGAGGGGCGGGGGCTGCGTTACCTAGGAGACGCTCGAAGGTGCCGCTGCCGCGCCCCATGGCGACCCCGGACCCCGACCCGACGCCGCGGCGCTCTCGGCGGCGAACCGGCGCGCCCCCGACTTCCGCTTCCGCCTTCCCTCGGGCGCGCGCACAGGCGCGGCTCCGGCCGGGCGGCCCTGGGGACGGCGAGCGCCCAGAGCCAATGAGCAGCTCGGACGTCAGGCCTATCCAATGAGGGCGCGGGGGGGCGGGACTTGCGCCGCGTGCCCGAGGCGGGGGCGGGGGCGCGATGTGTCTGCTGCTGGGGGCCGCGGGCGTCGGCAAGACGCTGTTGGTGAAGAGGCTGCAGACTATCCTTCCGCGCGGGGCGGGGGCCGGGAGTGGGGGTGGGGGGCCTGGGACCCCGGGGGAGCGGGGCGCCCGGAGGAGCGGGGCTGGGGCGCCCGGGGGCGCGGGGGCCTGGGGCGCGGGGGGGCGGGGCTGGGACACCTGGGGGAGCGGGGCGCCCGGGGGGGCGGGGCTGGGGCGCCCGGGGGGGCCCGGGGCGGGCTCCGGCCGCCGCCGCCTTCCCTGCCTGGCTCCGCATCCTTGACGGCCCGCACAGCTGAGCTCCGCGGATGGGAAGGGCGACCTGGGCGACCCCCCCCCGACGCGGCCCACGGTAGGCTTCCGCTCTCCCGCGGGTTGGCACAAACGGGTACCCTCTGGGGCCTGGAGTCCGGCCGGTCGGTGTTTTAGGGCAGCCCGCGGCAGGTGAGCCGGTGTCACGGGGAGGAGCCTGCCCCCTGGGACGGAGCTGGTCCCCCAGAGGCCGACCCGCTGGTGGGTGTTGGAGCCGCGGCCAGTCAGCTCTGGGGTTAGGGCGTTGGCCCTTGGAAGCCAGTTTCACCTTCTTTGCTTGGGGTTGTGCTTGACGGTCTAAGCCCCTGAGAGCCGGTGTGTTGGGCCTTAGGCTAGTGGACGTTCCCAGTGGAGAAGCGCCTGTGTCCTTAATGCTTCCTGGTTTTTTCCCACAGGTGGGCACCGACCTGACAGACATCGTGGTCCCGAGGAAGATCACCATCCGGGAGCTGGGGGGCTGCATGGGCCCCATCTGGCCCAGCTACTATGGAGATTGCCATTGTCTCCTGGTAGGTCAGCAGCTGGTGGGCTGCTTTGGGCATTGCTGGGCAGGAGTTTGGGTTCCTGGGCAGTGATGCTAGCTAGTCAAGGGAACAGGACTCAGCTTCCAGTGGCTTCCTTTTGGGACCCCAGTTTGATCCCTAGTGCTCCTGCCCCAGAGCTGATGCACAGCCTGTGTGGGGCTTGCTGGCGGAAGTGTTTATTTTCCATTTGTAAGGCGCTTGCTGTCTGCGGTGTTCCCATGGGTGTGTTTTAATATTGACTATTGAATTGTACCCATTGTGGGTTTGTTCCATCCTAGCAAGGCCTGGCCCCAAATCCCAGGACCCTTCCTGGGAGAAGTGACGGCCACACGAGTAGAGAGGCTTCCACATGGGTGGAAACAAGTGACACCAGGTCACTCTCGTGCAATTCAATTTCCTCTATTTCCCCTGACCCCAAAGTCGTTTGTTTAAAAGTCATTTTGCTTTTCTGAGCAAGGTCTCGATGCCCAAAGGAGGGCATTTGGCAATGTCTCCCTCATGGGGTGGTCTTGGTCTGCATTTTCTTCCCCAGTTCATGATGGATGCCGCCAACCCCACTCAGCTGTCCGCATCCTGTGTGCAACTCCTGGGTCTTCTTTCTGCAGAAGGACTCGCAGAAGCATCAGTCCTGATACTCTTCAATAAAATGTAGGGGTCTGTCCTCCTGGAGGAGTGTGGGGTGCCCCTGGGGAGGAGCTCCCTTGGACCATAGCCAGGAGGGTGGCTCATGGGGCGGCGAGGGCTGGGATGGGCTTGTGGCAGCACACCGTGACTGCGTGCTGCTTCTGCTCTAGTGATCTGCCCTGTTACATGACCATCGAGGAGATGAAGTCCTTGATCAGACTCCCAGACATCATTGCCTGTGCCAAGCAGAACATCACCACGGCAGAAATCAGTGCCCACAAGGGCACTGGCTTATCTGAGGTCATGCACTGGCTCCAGGACACCCACAGGCCTGACCGCTGACCACCTGGAGCAGAAGTGTGACAGGCTAGCTCCGGGGAGGAGGCAGAGAATAGCACCGTTCGGCCTCCAGCGATCTCTACTCGTCAGGGACGGGATGACCCAACACAAGCCGAGGGGCTCCTGGCCTGAGTTGCAGTGATGGGCAAACTGAGGCACCCCAGTTACAGAGACTCCTGATAGCTGGCCTCTGAATGAAAAAATTGTCCCCACGGCAGGGAGAGGAAGCTGGGCTTGCAGGGTGGCTGGGTGTCCTGCTGCCGTCCTGGAATCTACTCCTTTCCCATCAGGACTGCTCTTTCCCAGAGGTGTTTGCGCTGCACAGCCCCGCAGACTTGGTCTCTTGACTGTGGTACAGATCGTACCCACGAGTTTCTGACATGCCGACATGTGTGAGGCCGCTGTCATAGAAAGAACCAAGCCTGGAGTCAAAACGAGAACAGTGTTTTCATTAGTTCACGTGCCGAATGCACATGTGTGCCCAGGAGGGCATCGGGGTCCCACGGGTAGGCGAGCGTGGGGGCGGCTCTGATAGAGCGCAGGAGGTCCTGGCAAGCTCATCCTGATCTCAGCTGGGGGGTTTGCAGAACACCTGTCGGGTGTATTCGTATCCTAGGGTCTCCGTAACAAATTGTCACCAACTTGATGGCTCACAGCCACCTAAATTTATGCTCATGGTCCTGGAGGTCAAAAAACTAACAGCAAGGTGTCCGCAGCGCTGGTTCCTTCTAGAGGCTATGAGGCAGAATGCATTCCTTGCTGCTTTTCTGGCTTCAAGTGGCTGCTGGCAGTTCTCCATAGAACTTGGCTTGTGACTTGTGGAACTAGAATGCTTGCCTCTGCATGTGGCCTTCTCTCCTTATAGGGACCCGTTACTGGATCTAGGGCCCACCCTAAATCTAGGATGATTTCGAGATCTCTAGTTGCATCTGCAAAGACCGTTTGTCAAAATAAGGTCACGCTTGTATGTCCCCAGGGTTACAATGAGACATGTTCTCAGGGCTGCTGTTCAGCCCACTGTGGTTGGGGTTAAGCCCTCTGCTCCGGGTGTGGTGGTGTTTCCTACAGATGGATTTCTTCAGCTCAGCTGGCGGGTGAGGCTAGTAGGGCCTCCGGACGTGCAGAGCAGAGCAGGGCCCAGGCTTCAGCCGCAGTTTCCACTTGGCTACTTCGCTGCCAGGGTCTGTATACAGGAGTTGGATGCCTCCGAGAAGCTCTTGCGGGGCCCCTGGGGCTGAGTCTCTGCCCCCCACCCACCCCGTGGACGTGCTCCTCTCTGGAAAGTCTGGGATCACTGTGTGCTGCGTCACTGTCCCGTGAATCGCCCCATGCAGCCCTGGGTGTGAATGGCCTCCACCCCAGGATGAAGTCCTTGTGGCTTTCAGACAACTTGGCACCCAGAGTCCCCAGCCTTCACCCACCACCCCCACCCCGCCCCGCTTCAGTTACACACCGTGCACGCTCAGGAGACAAGCACCTGGCTGTCTTTGGGGTGACCCCAGTCTGGGCACCATCTCTCAGGGGTGGCCCCCTGGCACAGGCTCCACCTCAAACTTTACATCTGGTGACATCTCATGATAAAGCTACCCCGGGCCAAGTTGTTGAGTTTTGGGGACACTCTGACAGGCCTGAGAGGATTCCATATGCCATGTGACTGGTGAACCTGGTTGTGAAAGGCAGACCTCCTCCAGCCACAACCTGTTTCCATCTTCCTGCTTTAGTGCCACGCTTGGCAACACGTCCAGGAGCATGGGCATTTCTCAGGGACTCGTTCAGTCCTGGTCTTGCCACTGTGCCACGTCCTGGAATCTTACCGCAGAAAGGGTGCCAGCCACTGAAGGAGCAGGCGTGCTGCCCACCCCACTGCCACTGGAGACCTGGCTTGAGTCCTGGCTGCTGCAGGGCGCCTAGCACTCCTGGTCACCCAATGTAGGACAGGGCCCCCACCACACAGAAAGACACCCTCGAGCACAAATACAACTTCAACTTAAGTTTGTTTAACTCAAGTTTAAAAAATAAATAAATAAATAAAGGATGCAAACAAGGGCAAAAGAAGGATCCCACAGAGCACACTGCCTGTGTAGGGCCATACTGCAGGGCCACCTGGCCAAGGCTGAGATAGAGCATTTCCTGGACTGTCCAGGCCCACGTCTGCCAGCTACAGAGCCAGAACTGGTGAGCCCAAGCAGAGCCAGGTGCTGTCCTCACCAGGGTAGGAGCAGCAGGACTCTCCCCTTAAGGTCTTAAGCACATTGCTGTCTGGACATGCACGCCCGCCCGCCCGCCCTCCCTTCTTCCCTCCCTCGGCTCTCGTGGAAGGGTCAAACCTCACCAGGCCCTGTGGTTGGCAGGAATTCCCACATCGCCTTTTTCTAACCACAGGCAGGACCTGGGCCAGGGTCCTGTCCTTGCCATCACACGGTTTCATACCTCTTTTTTCCCCAACCAACCTCCTCTCAAACCCACTAGGTGTGGGTGGTGCCATCAGTCTCTGTACCCCAGTGAGAGCCTGGGTGGGCTCCACCTGCCTCTGTAGGGATGTGGACCCCGACCTGCTGCCTGGCCTGTGCTTTCAGCCATGCTGTGCTGTTCAGCCCCACAGAGCTTCAGTTAGATTCGGCCGAGCGAGCACGGTCTCTCCAGTGGACTGGCATTTAGTCTCTCCAGTGGACTGGCGTTTAAGGACTGTCCTCCCTAAAGTGGCCCTGAGTTATCTCAGCCTGGACCTGAGTATTCAGAACAAAGCTGTGAGTGATGCCAGCTTCAGGGGAATGAGGCTAGGTGTGCCCGACTGTGTCCCAAACAGCTGTTGGCCACTCTATGGGGACTTCAGACACACAAGCAGACGGTCACTCACAGGAGAGCCATCCTAAGGAGAAAAAATGAGAGCAAAGGCCTGGAGCCTTCTGCACCAGAGAGCGAGTCCATGGGGGCCCCTGAGAGTCCCAGTGTGTGTTCCAGGCCGTGTACTCGTCCTCCCCCCACACAGGCGTGGATGCCCTGGTCCTGCCGTCACAGACACGTCTCTGCCTTCTTCCTGGAAGCGAGGTGGGGTGGCTGTGGTGACTGAGTCCCCTGCTGCTGCCGCTTCTTCAGTGCCCTATAGGCCTGCACGGCCTGCTCTCTCTCCTCCCCAATAATCCGCTGTCGGGCCAGTGACGTGGTCAGAGACTGGGACATGCCACCAGAGCTCAAAAGCTTCCTCAGCATCAGCGATTTCTTCCCAGGCTAAAGAACAGAGATGGAAGACTGATGCCAGGTTCAGGAAGGAGGGGAGATGATGAAGAACCCGTGTTGGTCCAACAGCTGTATGCCTGGTGAGAATGTGGCATTCCATGCAGGCTCCCGACCAGGCCTACTTACCTGGCCCCTGCTCGCGCTCGACCTGGGCTGGGCAGTCAGCTCTGGGGGCTGCAGGGCCACCTCGCCAAACTTCACTGGGTCTGGGGGGACAGAGGAGCACACTGATGCCTCTGCCCATGCAACCACCAACCCCGGGCCCCAGGACCCGGCCACCCATCGGCCGCCTGCCACCCCCCAACCCCGCTGACACATAGGTGCCCAGGAAGAGCTACCTCGGAGCAGCTCCTGCTCCAGCCTTTCTGCTGCCTTCTCCTCCCTCCTCTGCCGGATTTTATCCAGTCGCCGTTGCTGGAACCTGAGAAAGAAAGCACAATGCTGCTCAGACTCCTAAAGTCTCACCTCATCGGACTCAAGGCAGAGGTCACCCCTGTCCAGGAGGATGCCCCACAGCAGAGCCCAGCGAGTTGCTGCCAAGTCCCCACTCTGGCAACCACCTACCCCCACAGCCATGCGCCCGAGGGGGCCCTGAACAGCAGGCCCCAGAGTTCCAAGTCCACGTTCTCAGTGGGGGACACTGTGCTCCCTAGGGCACACCTGGAGACATTCTGGGTGGTCACAATGGGTGGGGTGCTCCTGGCACCTCAGGGGTAGAGGCCAGGCTGTTGCTGGCCGTGCTGTATACAATGCCCCCCATCCCCACCCCAAGACTCACTGGCCCCAATGTGGATTGTGCTGCTGCACCTAAACGGTCTCATAGAGCAGCACTGTGTTCAGGAGATCGCTGCGGCTCTAGGTGGCACGTGGGACAGTTTTCTGTGACGTACTTTTTGTCACTTGAGCTGACTACCAGTACGGAGAGCGCTCGGGTGCGGGCAGCCCCAGGAGGCTGCAGACCATCTGCAACCCTCACAGCTGTTAAATGAAGCTTGGAGCAGCTCATCTCAAAAACCACAGTTATGGCAGGAACATCTCAAAGAGCTCTTTTTTTATTGAAACAACCTCCCATGGGTGCCTGAGTGGCTCAGTGGTTGAGCATCTGCCTTTGGCCTGGGGCGTGACCCCGGGGTCCTGGGCTTGAGTCCCACATCGAGCTCCCCGCAGGGAGCCTGCTTCTCCCTCTGCCTGTGTCTCAGCCTCTCTCTGTGTCTCTCAGGAATAAGTAAAATCTATAAAAGAAAAAAAAACCACCTCTCAGCCCCTGCCCACAGGCCCAGGGAGGCGGCCCATGGCTTCCTTCCCAGGCTTCTACAAGGCTGGGGGGCAGAGGAGCTACAGCTGGTGGTAGGCTCCCTCTTGGTGCCGGATGCCACCCTCAGGAACCCTGCAAGGATCTCACCCGAGCCCCCGCTGGACATGCCAGTATCCCTGCTTTACAGATGAGGCACTGGAACCGAAAGAGGTCACAGCTGAAGGCCCCCCAACTTCAGGGAAACGACCCCAGATCAGGTTCTCGGAGAAGAGGTGGCATCAGCCAGGCAGAAGCAGGGGAGCCCCAGAGCCGCGTGGGATCCCCCACCTGCAGTACCCATCTCCAGCGGGCAACCATGGTCCCCCAGGAGCCAGCAAGCCTTCCTGAGCGAGCATCAGCCTCATCTCCCCTTCTCCCCTATTACAACTGCCCTCGACCTCATCTGGCTCTTGGCCCCCCTTGATGAGAAAGGCAAAGACAAAGCTAGGCCACGAGTTCTGTGGATTCAGAGGCTCCCTGAACCCCCAGGGTTAAGAAGCTCTGACAGAGAGAAAAACGCTCAGCAACCAACCAGGTTTTCACTTCCTTCTGTGCTCCCCCTGAGTCGTGGGGTGGGGTGCTGGTCCCCCAGCAAGAAAACACTGTCACCGCAGAGAACAGTCACAGGATCCCTACCTCACCCCTACTCACGCTTTCTTCCGCTCCGACTTCTCCTTTTTGGGAGCCACTGGCACCTCAGGCTGCCGGACCACCTGGTTCTTGCTGAGGAAGAGCACGTGCTGGGCCTCCTGCTCCATTCGCTGGACGTAGGCCTTCTCAGACTCCCACTTCCTCTGCTTGAATTTGGGGACCACGATGTCCGGCTCCACTCCCTTGGCTTCCTTCTCCAGTGTCTTTCTGAAGGCCACCTGGGCTGAGGACAAAAGGAGATGTCGGGGGTGTGGTGCTGGGGGGCTCCATGCTCCTGTCCCTGTGCGGAGCCACAGGGAAGACCAGACTCCAGTAAGTGGGGGCAGCCCAACCACGGGAGCTAGAGAGGATTTGCAATGCCCAGCTCAGGCAGCCACGCGGAGGGATCTGCACGCCCACTGCTGGGCATCAAAGACATCCACCACAGCTCTGTTCAAAAGGAAAACAGCCAGATAACCTAAACATTAGTCAACTGGGGACTCGGTGAATCACTACCCCGTTTATGTAACGATTCACCGCACAAACCCAGAACGTTAACCAATGCACAGAAGGAACGTGTAGCTTTTCCATCATGGATACATGAGAACTTGTGTGGTATTTCTCTGCGGCAGGTATATGGGAGGATGAACAGTGCTTTGTTTCAGGTGGAGGAGCAGGATTCAGAGACAGGGAGGGGCGCTATGCCATACCTTATACCTTTCACCACTGTGTGTGACTGTAGGTCTTAAATAACCCAAACTAAGAACCAGTTCAGTAAAGCACAGTTCAAAATGTGCCACCTTCCGCTGGCGCCAGTACACCGACTGTACTTCCCACCTTCCCTGCCTCTGTCACTATCTCTTTATACCCGTATACCTCCCAATGAAAAACCAGAAGGTTACAAAAAAATCGATGTAAAAACTTGAGAAGACAAACGTATATGCGCAAAACACCAACAAGCCAGACTCCATTCTCCGTGTCCTCTCTGGCAGAGGCTGACAGGTACGCACCCAACCCGGCCTTGAGTGAGGGGTTGGAAAGGTAAGCTTTTTGGGGGAGGCAGGGTTTCATCAATTCCCTCCTTCACCTCCGGAAAACAGCCACTTCTCCCCACATCATTTTGCAACAGCTTCACTGGCCTGCCCTGCCCAAGCCCTCAATTGTTTCAGAGATCGTTTCTCAAAGTACATCTGAACCCATCATCCCTTCGGATGGATCTCTGCTAGTTTGGGGGGCGGGAATCAACAATCCTTACAAGAGGGCTCTGTCGAAACCTCATCTGAGGGCAGCCCAGGTGGCTCAGCGGTTTAGCAGCTTCAGCCCAGGGTGTGATCCTGGGGTCCCGGGATCCAGACCCACGTCGGGCTGCCTGCATGGAGCCTGCTTCTCCCTCTGCCTGTGCCTCTGCCTCTCTCTCTCTCATGAATAAATAAGTTAAAATCTTAAAAAAAAAAAAAAAAAGCCTCATCTGAAACCACGCTGCCACCTGCTGCCAGCCACCTCCTTGGCCCTGGGGACACCAGCCTTTGGTCAGAGCCCCACGTGCTCCTGCACCTTCGGACCACCGCGAGCTGGCGGGTTTCTTCTGCTGAAGCCCGGGTGCACATCCAGGCAGCTGGGGACTGGGACACACACAGCTGCATCGCCGCCCAGCCCGGGCCTGCACGTTACCTTCTCTCTTCCTCTTCCTGTTACTGGTGGCATTTTTCATCTCCTGGCGGCTCCTCATAATCTCTCGGAGGCGGAAGGGGATTTCCTGTTCATCCTGGTTCTTGGGCTTGCAATTCACTTTCTTCTTTTCTTTGCTGGAGCGAGAATAGGAGGGTGGGACGCGAGCTAGGTTCGGCATAGGCGGAGTCAGAGGCGCCGAAGCTGGGCTGGCAAGGGCACCGGCAGGCCGCCTGGCTGCTGGGGTGCGGGCCCGGCGAGGGCGCATCCTGCCCGGGGGCCGCCCCTGCGCTGGGTTCTCGCAGGCGCTGGCCCAGGAGGGCGGGAGGGCAGCTGCCTAGTGCCCGGCCGGAGACCCTGGAGCCTCCGCACCACCCCCCCCCAAGCCGATCCTCCGGCGCGCCCGCCCCCCGGGCAGAGCGGGGCGGGCAGGGAGCGCGGGCGCTGAGACCCACCTGCGCGGCCCGGGCCACGGCGCTGAGCGCTGCTTCCCCGGCGGCTGCCGCCCCTGCGGCCGCCCTGGACCCCCCGGGCACACGGGCGCAGCCCCTCCGCGTCGGGCCGCCGCCATCCCCACGCCGGGCGCTCCCGGGCCAAGGCACTTCCGCCCTTCCGCGGGCCCCGCCCCACGCCGCCACTTCCGCTTCCTGCGCTCAGCCCGCCGCCCGTTGGCCAGGGTGGCTGCCCGTCACGCCGCCGGCGGGGCCGACGCGCGTGTGCAGAGGATGCTGCTGCGGAGCCTGGCCGGGGGAGGCCGGTCGGCGGCAGCTGCTGCGCGCGCTGCGGCAAGTACCGGCGGGCGCGTGCGGGAGGCCGGGGACCCGCGCTCCTGCTCCTGCTCCTCGCGCCAGTGAGGCCGAGGCGGCGCGGCAGGGTCGAGGGCCCGGAGACGGCAGAGCAGGGGACAGGACCGTGCGGCCCGGGCCGGAGAAGGCACAGAAGGGCGCAACCGTGCCTCTGGGGGGAGGGGGCTGCCCTCGGGGCCTTGGGCGGTGACCTGGGGGAGGCCAGGGCCGCGGGGGATGGCCCAGCCCGGTAGAGGGAGGGAGGAGCCACTTCCACCCTGCCCCCATTTCTGCCCACGGTGGGGTGCCACCTACCCGCCCCCCGCACCTGCTGGAGTGTGCACGGACTGCCTGTCCCTGACTCAGCATCTGCCTGGCCCTTACATCCACGTCACAGAGGGTAAACCGAGTCTGCAGGCGAAGTAACCTATCTCAGGTCTCCTGGGAGATGAGGAAGCAGAGACGCACCACCTTGAGCCCCCTGCCAGTTCCCCCGGAGCTGGGGGCAGGCAAGGCCTCACGAGCATCTGTCCTCTTAGGGGCCGCGGCCACTCTGCAGCTGGGACCCGCGCCCAAGGCTTCCCGGAGGCAGCAGCATTCTCTACAGGCCTCAGGCCCGGATCCAGGTCCGTGACGGCCACGGAGAGTCTGGAAAGGACCACGCAGAGGTGGGCTGTCCATCAGGTGCAGATGGCACCAGGCAGCCCAAGTCCTCCCTGCCCGGCGGGGGCCCTGCAGAAGCCCCGTATGCCCCGCCCCCTGAGCTCCAGCTCCCCACAAACTGCTGCATGAGTGGCTGCCCCAACTGCGTGTGGGTGGAGTACGCAGATGCGCTGCTGCAGCACTACCAGGATGGTGGGGAGCGCGCCCTGGCTGCCCTGGAGGAACACGTGGCTGACCAGAACCTCAAGGCCTTCCTCAGGTTGGAGATCCAGCTCCGAGTGAGGAGTGGAGGCTGAGCCGACTCACCCGAACAACCACACAGGCTCCAGCCAGACGGCTCCACCACAGGGAGCAACACAGAGCTTTATTCTCGGCCCTTCACGTGGCAGGTGTCAGACGGCAGTAGGAAGCATCATTTACTGACTTTATCTGAGAATAAATAAGTTCTTGTGGTTGGACAGGAGGTTTCTGTGCTGTTCCCTTAGGACTTAAGTTACGTTGTCGAAGAAAGCAGGTTGGGGTTGCCATCCAAGTGTTATCGTCAGCCTATAGCTTTCACCAACCTATACAAGTGAAGTAAGATCCATTGCTTTGAATATCCGCATAATGACAACCCCAGGAGCCCCCTTCCATGCCCCCGCACCCCAGGAGTCCTGCCCCGAGGTCAGCTCTGGTTATTCTCAGTGGCCGAGGGAGGATCACCCAGTCCCATGAAGTTGCCATTGGCAAAGCCCTTGGCAGGCAGGAACCCCGGTCGGCAGCCTGGGAAGGGTCCGTTCTTCCAGCTGCAGGGCTCCTGGGGAGACAACCCATTCAGCAGCCAGGTAGAAAGCCGTGCATCAGCCCGCAGGGGCCTGACCCTCCAGCCCTCCCAACCCACTTAGCCACGACCATTGAGGCAACTGGCCAGGTGTAAGGACCCGGAGGCCTCCGGCATCAGCCCTAGAATCAGCCTCCTGGCACTAGCCTGGTCCTCAGCTGCAGACCTGGCCACAGGACCGTTGAGCCCAGGAAGAACTTTATCTTTGGGCCCCCACTGCCCATCTCCACCTCCTGCTCACCCCCATCATGGAACTAACCCCACTTATCTCCCTCCCCCAGCAAGCCCAGGCGCTCATACCAGCGGCCTAGATGGAGCAGAGGCCAAGGACCTTGTGTGTGTTTTCTCTCATCTAAAGGAAAAGCTAAGGTTGTAGCATAAATCCATGACGGGTTTGAGCTGGTAAACAGGCCTTCCCAGGGAGGAGCTTTAACATAAAGCTAGCGTGTTCCATAGAGATGTGTGGGCGAGAGAATGGAAGCAAAACGCGGTGCCTCGTCAGATGCCTGTAGCTCAGGCTGGACAGCTACGTGCCTCCTTTCCGGAGGCTTTGGATGGTTCAGAGAAATCTGGTTTATTTATTTTTAAAAGATTCTATTTTTATCTATTCACGAGAGACAGAGAGGGGCAGAGACACAGGCAGAGGGAGAGGCAGGCTCCCTGCAGGGAACCCGATGTGGGACTCGATCCCAGGTCTCCAGGACCACGCCCTGGGCTGAAGGTGGTGCTAAACCGCTGAGCCACCCGGGCTGCCGGAGAAATCTGGTTTATGGTGACACAGCTCTATTAGGCTGTATCTCAGAGAGCTGCCCGTTTAACCCATTCTCCTACAAGTTCGAAAATGTCCCAGAAAGAGAAAGACTTTCCCCAGAGACAGCAGCACAGCAATGCGTGGTGGGCTCCGAGGCTCCACAAGGCCGTGGCTTACATCCGAGACGCAGAGGTTTTTTTGTACGCACCTGTGCGTGTGTGCAGGTGCACATCTGGAGGATCCCACTAAATTAGCCCCACTGCAGAGAGCAAGCGTCACAGCGGAGTGCTGTGCGGTGTGAGATGTCTCCAGAGGGCAGCCACCTTGTCCTTGCAGCCAGGTGAGCTCGTCCGACACGTAGCACACGGGAGTCGGGGATGCCCGAGGTGCCAGCTCCAGGCTCGCCCAGAATCACCCAGGTGTGGGTCTTGTCTGTTCATTCATTTGTGTCACGGGCCTGGTTGACCACCTGTGTCGTGTCTGGCGCTGGGCTAGAAGCTGGGGTCTACTGGAAACGGCTGCTGCGTGCTGCTCTGACGTGGAAGACAGGTCAACACGAGCGTCATCCAGGTGTACAACTGTAAACGTGAAGGACTTGTAGCCTCCATGAGTCCCTATGAAATAGGCATCCTGGTCTATCCTGAGGGGTTGCCCTGAGGAAGTGACCCCTGGGCAGCGCTCTGAGGCCCCAGGAAGAGGCAATGAGACAGGTACACGGTGCAGCAGATGCAAAGATCCTTTTTTTTTTTTTTTAATTTTTATTTATTTATGATAGGCACACAGTGAGAGAGAGAGGCAGAGACACAGGCAGAGGGAGAAGCAGGCTCCATGCACCGGGAGCCTGACGTGGGATTCAATCCTGGGTCTCCAGGATCACGCTCTGGGCCAAAGGCAGGCACTAAACCACTGCGCCACCCAGGGATCCCAGATGCAAAGATCCTGCGGTGGAAAAGGGGCTGGGAGCATATAGAGTGAGGTGAGAGAGAGAAGGTGAGCCCAAAAGAGTAGATAGTGGCCTGACCACACAGGACGCTGGGGGCTGTGAAGACAGGTTTTTTGAAGGTCAGAGGACAAAGTGGGGGGGGGGGTCCCAAGACAACAGCCAGCTCAGTTTGTTCTTTGCTTTGAAGACAAGCAGCTTTAGCAGAGTCTTGCCCTTCTCCGGTGGTTGTGATGGCACAGCCCATCCCTGTCCTGACCCCGTCCCACCTCATCGTTCCTTCGAGCCCTTGACTGCACCCGGGCCCCTTCCCTTGTCTCCTAAATCCTCCGTGGTGATGCCCTCACCCTCCTGAGTGGCCCCGGACAATCTCATTAGTATAGGGTCAGGGGACAATCCTAATCAGCTTACCCAGAAGGTGGATAAATGGCCAGCCGGCACCCTGCTGGGGGATACCTGGCCACTCACACCCGTGACCCTGAGACCTGCCCAGGGCTTGGTGAGTAGTGACCTTCCCCAGTGGCCTGTCTTGGCTGCCACTTACCCGAGGCTCAGAGGGCGGGGAGTTGGCGGGCGTTTCGCTGCCACACTGAGGTCTGTCCTATCCAGAGAGGCTCCCAGCCAGTCACCTTCGGCTCCCCTGTATCAGGTGATGGTTGCAGGCAGTCCCCAGGGCCACCCTCTCAGCTAACCCGAGTGGGCATCGGCCGCAGACTGGACTGGGGCTGGGGCAGCTGGGAGAGCTTGGATGGTGGTTTGCACGAGGCCGGCATCTGAGAGTAGCCATCCTGTATGGGTTGGGGTGTGCACACCGGGCCCACGGCCTGGGGCAGGTGGAGGGGTCCGGCTGGGCCTACACCACCTGGGCTGGGGACGTGGGCGTCAGGGGCCAGAGCAGCCGGGACCACCAGGCCTGCTGCTGGCCGCTGTGGACCCCGTGCACCTCCTGGGCTGGTGCAGGTTCTGGCCCAGAGGACACATCCCAGGGAGGAAGGGTCATGTGGGGTGCAGCCTTCCCCTGGTGGGACCACCTGTCCTCGCCCACCCGTTGGTCTCAGCCCTGATGCTGTAGCCAGCAGCTGGTGGTGGCCCGAGGCTGCGCTCAGGCACTGCAGAGGGGGCCCAAGGGGGGTGGTGCCTGGGCATCTGGCGTGAGGGGCTCCTGTCTGTGTCATGAGCTACCCCCGGAACTTTCTAGGCTCACAGCGGCCCTGAGAGATTAGAGTCACCCTCTGGTGCTAATAGGCTTAGGGGAAGCCGAGTTGCCCTTGAGCAGGGTCAGTGGGGCTTAGGGTGTCCAGGGAGAGGCAGAGGGGAGGTCACCCTGTGCAGCGGGTTCAGGGACACCCGCAGCTGACACACTGCTGCCCAAGGCAGTGTCTGAGCCAGTGAGTGGCCAGCGGATTTGCCAGGAGAGGGAAGAGACTGCGGGGTGGGGGTGGGGAGACGGTTGCTCAGCTCAGCTCGGGACTGGTTCCCAGACAGGCCCCTCCCTGCCCAGCACCCTGCCCTCCAATTCTCCCTTGACTGTTACTGGCACTGCTTGGTGCCCGGCCACCAGGAATGACACTGGGTGTCCCTGCCCCCAGGGATTGCGGTGGGTGGGAACGCAGAAGGGGAGACTCCCGAGGGGGTGCAGCTGGGGGCCTCATTCCCCCTGCCTGACCCCAGGTGGAGCCCCACGTGGAGTTGGCTGGCTGCTCCTGCTGGGGTCATGCTCAGGGCCCCCTGGGTCTCCTGTTCCAGGACTTCCTCTGTTCAGCTGGTTGAGACCTGCAAGGGGGGCAGCCGCAGGGGGGCTGACTGGTGTGCCCCCAGCCCACAGCGTGAGGGAGTCTAGAAGCCAGACGTCGCCGTGGGTTCTCTGCCAACCTGGCCATGAACCTGGAGCCACCGAAGGCCGAGATCCGGTCGGCCACCAGGGTGATTGGGGGGCCCGTCACTCCCAGAAAAGGGCCCCCCAAATTTAAGCAGCGGCAAACCAGGCAGTTCAAGAGCAAGCCCCCCAAGAAAGGCGTCCAAGGGTAAGCAGAGCTGGCGGAGGGGCCCAGCCGCAGGCTACCCAGGAATTGGGGGGGGCGGCCACCCTTTCCTGGCTGAGGTCGGTCCCACCATCCTACTAGGCTGGGGTGGTGCCCCTCATTCCTCAGCATGGAGGTGGGAGGGCTCGGGGCCCCCTGGCACTGTCCCCCTGAGGACCACACTCACTGCCCCTTAGTGACTGGGCCACAGCCCCCGCACCAGCCTGTGTCCCCGCATGCACCCCCACTCCCCTCCTCCTGGCCACTGGCCCTGACCACTCTGTCCTGCAGGTTTGGGGACGACATCCCTGGAATGGAAGGCCTGGGGACAGGTATGACGGCATCTAGGGTCTTCCCAGATCCCCCAACTCTCCCGCGGGCCGTGGGCCTGGGGCCCTGTGCTCCCTGTGCTGTCTCCAGCCGGAGCTTACCTAGGGCATCGCCCCAAGCCTGTCTGTCCTCTGCCCCAACCCCGAGCTTTAGCCTCACCGAGGGGCTGCTCCTTTCAGTGGGTTCGCCGGGTACTTGGAGGTGCCGGAGAGCACCGAGGGGCCCTCGCTGTCCTCTCACCTCCCTGGCGTGCTGTACCCGTACGCTTCCCTCGACACCCTGGGAAGAGGACCTCTGGGCGTGGACAACAGGGCCACGACCCCCCTGATGCCCTGTCCCTTCTCCTGCAGACATCACGGTCATCTGCCCTTGGGAGGCCTTCAACCACCTGGAGCTGCACGAGCTGGCCCAGTACGGCATCATCTAGCGCCAGAGCCTGACCCAGAGGCTTGGGGCCAGGGTCCCTGCCGCCCACTCCGCTCCCTGCTCCGGGTGCCTGCGAGGAGGCCGGCCCCCCCCCGCGGTGTCCAGATGGCCCAGTGTGTGTCTGGAGACCCTCGCAGGGTGGCAGCCTCAGCCCCCAGACGCCCATTACCAGAAGCCCACCAGCTCCCTGCAGGACCCCTCGGGCCCTGCTTCACTTCCACAAACACCGGCCCACAGACCTTCTCTTAGGGCAGGAAGGCCAGGCAGGTGTCCCAGGAATGTGCATCACACCCCGCTCCCCTCCTTTGGTCTAGTGACGAGGACGAGCCCCCCTCACTAGTCTTCCCAGCTGGCGCCCTTGAGCTGAGTGGGCAAGGGGGGGGGTCCCCGGCGGCCTCAGAGCAGCAGCCCTCTGAAGCCAACACAGCAGCAGGAAGCATCCTGTCCAGCATTGCCCATGCTTGCTGTCCCTGTTTCAGAGTAAAGTTAGTGTGGCCCCCACTCACTTGTCTGGAGTGTGTAGGGGGGCAGGGCTGGAGGGTGCAGGTCTGTATGGATGAAGGTGCTGGGGGCAGCGGGGCCCTGGCCAGGCCATGAAGGAGGGAGACCCATTAGATGCAGAGCCTGGCCGGTGGGGGTCGGGGGGTGGTGGGGGTCAGGGGCCGGGAGTCGGGGGCTGGGCAGCACTGGTGAGGCTGGGAGGAGGAGAGCGCAGCCCTGCCGCCCAGGTGAGGGGACAGGTGCAGGGAGAGTGGGCAGTCAGCCGAGTGGCCCAGCCAGCCCGTCCTTGGATGTCCACTGCGGCTGGACAGGTGCCCACCAGTGACCCCGCAGTCCCCCCCCACCCGGACGCCGCACCCTGGGGAATCGGGCACACCTGCACGCACAGGCCTAGTAAAACTGTCCCCAGCAGCAGTTGCCACCTGGAAGCCACCCAAGTGTGTGTCCACATAGACCAGGGGCATTTGTGGGGTGTCTTCATCCCACAGGGACCAGATGGTGATTCTTGGCAAGGGCTCTCTGTGATCCCATTTATGTGAAAGCCAGAAAAACTCACGGTAACTGAAGGCGCTGAAGGCCAGCTTGGGTGGCCACAGGGAGGAGGGAGAGCAGCCCGCTGCCGTGGGCCCCTGACCCTGCCTCGGGTCCCCGTGTTCACGTCGGGAAGAGTCCCCACGCTGCCCGCTTGAGACTGGTGCCATTTACCGTATGAGCCATGCATCTCACGAAAGTTTATTCCCGCCTGGGTCTTGCTTCCGGCCACCACAGTGGACGGGAAAGGGCCGGCCGGTGGTAGGGGAGTGGGGCCACAGGGCTGGGCCTCAGCGGCAGGCATCTGGGGGGCTTAGAGCCTCGGGCGGGGGTCGGAGGTGACGGTCAGGGCAGAGAGGTGGAGGCCTGATGGAGTTCCATCCAGTCTTGGCAGGCGCGAGCCCTCCCCACTGGCCAGGCCCCTCATCCAAGCAGCCGGGGGGGGGGGGGGGGGGGGGGGGCAGACTCTGCTTACACAGGCCTCGGGCGGTGTGGGCGGGGTGGGGTGGGGCGGGGGGCCATGCCTGGCTCAGGGGCTGAGGACAAAAGTCTCCAAAAGAGTGTGACATCAAGTGGTGGCAGGGGGCTCGCCCTAGCAGGGTTGAGGGAACCGGGAAGGAGGTGGACATGGGGCGGGAGGCACAGCAGGTGGAGGAGACCAGGGGTCTGGGCCATGCATGGTGACTCGATGCCTTTCCTGGGTGTCCTGCTGGGCTGTGAGCCCTGGGCCAGCCGGGCCACTTAGGCAGGGGGCCTCTCCCTGGGTGCCCCCGTCCCCGCGGTTCTGGAGCTCTGCAGCAGCCCCTTGCGAACCGCCAGGGCCCTCAGCAGCCCGGCGGCCAACAGGAGCTCGGCCCCCTGGACTGCGACGACTGCGATCGCATAGACGCCAGTGGCCCGGAGGCTCCTGCGGAGCCACCCTCGCAGCAGGGGGCCACAGCCCTGCAGATGCACCACCCTCTGAGCGGCCTCCTCATCCAGGCCCAGAGCTCCGAGGCCACACGGGTCGCTGACGGCCGCCGCATCTTCCCTGGGGCGGATGCAGCAGGAGGCGGGAAGGCTGCAGGCCTGGGCTCCCGGGGAGCTGCAGTTAAAGTGCCTGTGAGGGCACAGGGGCCTCAGACTGCGGGCGGGGCCCACGGTGCGGGGCCCGGTGCCAAGGCGGGTGCCCCTTACCTGCCCTTCAAACCGCCGCGGCCGCACACTCACATGCGCGCACGCGGGCTTGTGCACTCGATGCCCCGCTTCCTACGGTTTGTCCTGCAGGCGGCGGCCTCTGCACACGCAGGCTCGCCCCCGCCCAACCTCACACACAAGCTCTCGTCTCCCGGAAGAGTGGGCCCCGCCAAGCAAGGACCCTTCCTGACACCACGGGGGCTGCCACAGTCCAGTCACACACGGCCCACCAACGAGAAGGCCACGTGGATGCTTCTAGAATGCCTGGCACTTTTTAGTTGGGTACTGGTGGCTGGTTCTCAGGTGTCTATATGACTCCACTACTCATGTCAGTTGTCCTCAAGCAGAATGTAAAAACATACCGTGCCATGTTCCTAAATAGACAATGCTTACAGACACACAGACGGAGACACGACACAGACACATGTACAGACACACACACACACAGACACGTATGCAGACACAGACCTAGACACACACACATGCACACACACAGACACATGCATAGACACACAGACATGTGCACAAGAGACACATGCACACGCAAGATGCACACACATGCACAGATACACGCATGCACACAACAGACACACACCCACATGCACAGACACACGCCGTAGAGGGAGACCTGTGGAGTCCACAGCGATGTCCCCAAGAGCCTAAGTTCACTTGACATTCAGACGTTTTGCATGACGACCTCACTGAAAGCACTCCTCACTTCCTAGTCTGCGGGCTCAGTCTCCCACTAAGATCCCTGTCCACCTGGTCCTGGTGAAAACCCGAGGCGGGGTTTGGCCTGGGCCTGAGTGTGTGTATGTGCGTGTGTGCGCACACTCGTGTGCCAGCGACTGTATCCATGTGGGTGTACGCGGGTGTGGCCTGCTGACCACCAGGGACTGCCCCCTGCACCTGCCGCGCCTGCCCCGTGGCCTCTGGGACTCACAGGTTCCTCGTCCAGTCCTGGTAGGAAGACACCCCACAGCACTGCAGCCCACGCTGCACCTGGTCGATGAGGAAGTGCAGGTCGGGGTCATCCTGATAGTGGGCGACGGCCGCACGCAGGGTGTACTCCAGGCCGTCCTGCAGTGGGCCCCACAGGGCCACCAGCAGGGCACCCAGCACAGCTTCCAGCAGCAGGAAGGCGAGGAGACCCCCAGAGAAGCAGTGCAGCAGGCAGGCGTTCTCACAGAGGGCACCCAGGCAGCCTGCCAGGCTCACTGCGCCGACCGCCAGCCCCCCCAGCGCCAGCCCCAGCATGGGGTCTCTGGGCAGGGCCACCCCACCACTCCCCAGGGGCCCCTTGACTGCCAAGCCCCAGAGCCCGATGGCCAGGGCCAGCAGACCAAGCAGAGAGAAGACAAAGTTGAACAGGAAGGTCAGGTACTTCAGGCAGCTGCTTCCCAAGGGGAGAGGGGAGGCCGGATCGCCCCCAGCCCGCCAGATCTGGTCCTCTCGGGGTGCCGGCCCCGGGTGGTGTGAGGTGAGTGGGCTGCTCCCGGGGAGGGCCCAGCACCCAGCGCCCTGTGGAGGAACGAGGAACAGACAGGGAGACCTCAGGCGCAACATGATACTTGACAGGCAGGTGACCTGCTGGTGGCCAGGTGTCGGGGCCTGGCAACAGGGAAGAGGCTCAGAGGCCCGGGGCGGCCGGGGAGGCTCCAGCGGGCGTGTCCCATGCAGCCAGGCGCCAGAAGGCCCGTTCATGGTGGACGCCAAGCAAGGCGATCCTGGGCAGCAGGTGTCCGCGAGCACACGCCCGTCCCTTCTGCCCTCTGAGCGCGGAGGCCGTGGGCCCCAGGCACGTGGCAGCCAGAGCATCAGTCCAGGGGGGCTTCCCCACCCCGCCAGTCCAGGGGGACTCCCCCACCCCACCACGAAGGGCTGGCCCCGGGGACGGCGCCGTGTACATCCCCCGTCAGGCCAGCCAGCGGCCAGGACCCCTCCGTCGGCGCCACGCTCTGAGCGCCGAGCTGCACGTACGGCTGCACCCGCCGGGCTCGCAGGGCAGCTGGAAGGGGCCCGGGCTGGCCCTGAGCAGGACCCCCGGCCGCGCCCGGCTGCGCTGGTTGTACCAAGTGTGGGGAGTAGAGGAGGGCCGCCTGCGGAGGAGCAGCCCACGGCGGGGGTCTGCGGAAGCCGCGAGAAAGTCTGCCCGCTTGGGCCCTTCATGGTCAATCTCAATTTCAAATCCCCCCCACCCCCTCCCAGCCCTCGGAGACTTCCGTTGTCCCCCTGCAGGGAGGAGAGGCATGGCTGCCCCAGAAATCTGGGAGATCTAGGCTGCTGTGGCCCCACCTCGGGCAGGGCTTCCACGCCAAGCCAGCTGACCAGCAGCGAGCCTCCTGCACCCCCGGCCCCCTCCGCCTGGAATCCTCTTCACTGGGCACCTGGAGCACAGGAGGATTCCCCCCCGCCCAGACCCCAACGGGCAGGAGGAGCACAAGGCCAGGCCGCTGGTGCCAGCCCAGCCTGGGCGGGGGAGGTGGGGAGGGCAGGGGGGCCTTCAGCACCGAGCAGAGCCCTCCAGTCCACAAGCAGCAGCGGGGGCTGGGCAGGACAGGTGGAGGCCCCGAAGGCCCCAAGGGGCACCGCCCACTGGCCATGTGCTGCCCTCCGCACGTCTCCCCCCCCCCCCCCCCCCCCCCCCGGGAGCCCAGGGGCCAGGGTAGGAAACGGTTCAGAGCTGCAGCAAGGTGCTGGGTGAGGATAAGGCACCTGGCCAGTAAAACCCCCATCCTGATGTCAGCTCCTCTGGGTGTCCACCTACCGGCTAGCCCCAGCCCTCGGCCAGGCTCAGGGTGGGACCCGGGGCCAGGGTCCTCTGAGGCGGAGACATTCCCAATGGGGGGTGGAGGCCCCCAGGGCACTGGCTTACCTGGGACAGCAGGGGGCTCCTTTCCCCGCCCTCCATCCTCCACCAGGACAGGTGTGCTGTCCCCGCCCCTGGTGTCTCCAGCTGCACGTTGCCCGTTCCCCCCGCCGCCCTGTTGAGCTGTGCGTCCCAGGGCCGCCGGGCTATGAGCTGAAGCAGGGCGCCACAGTCACGACCCGATCATGTGAGGCATCACGTTTTAGGGCTTAGGACAGCTTCTGCTTGTTGAGACGCAGCCCATCCTTCTTCTTAAGCGCAGATTGCAGCCTTGCTGTGGATTCCCTGAAGCCCTGTGCAGGCATGACGGGGGTGGGGTCCTCCGTCACCTGGTGGCCGCCACTGCAGGGCCCCAGTGTGGGCCTCAGCCTGGCAGGTCCAGCGTCCGCTCCATCAGCTCACCCCTGAGAGCCAGATCACAGAAATAATCCTGGGAGACCCGCCAACAGTTAAACGCCAGTTACCCCCAGCTTATTCCCTGTAAGAATGAGACAGGGTCCACTGGCCAGATCACATCCTTCCTGGTTTTGAGGTACGCGGGCTCCTCCCTCCTTCCAAGCTTCTCTTCTCAGGGGCAGGACTTGGTCACAACCATCGTCACGTGTCCTAGCGCTTGAAGGCTCCGGGCCACGCAGCTGCCCCGCACACAGGGCTGCTCAAGGCTCTGTGACCCTGTCCTGTCCTCTCTCCTTGGCTTGGACGGCGGTGGGAGGGAAGGTTCCGAGCAGATCCCCACCCACGCCAGGGCTCGAACACAGGGGCACACACCTCTCCATGCCTCCCTCGTTGCTTTGGGAGGTGGGAGGTTGACACGAATGGCAGTCATTGGCTTGCGGGGCTATTTGGAGGTCGCAGAGGGACCCTCCACACGTTTTCATGGCAGGAGAAAGGGGGAACCTCCCGCGCGATGCCACGTGCCCAGTCTGCCTTCGCCATCTTCTCCCCCTGGTGCTTCTTCTGTTTGACATTCGAGCCCCAGGCACTTCCCCACTTGACCCTCCACCTTACAATCCAGCCTCACGGGCTGCTTGCTGGCTCTCACGCCCTCGACCTTGTTCGTCCCCCGAAATCTCCTCCCTGTGTCCAGTTCTAGATCACATCCTGCCCAGCAGGCAGGGGCCTCCCGTCTTCCCCGGGGCTTTTGGGACACGACTTACCATATTTTGTGATGATTTGTGATTTGCGTTCTTGCTTCATGCCCCTGCCCCCTGCCCCAGCTTCCCACGTGACAACCACCCAACGGGGCCCAGCCTCAATTCCTGACCCGCAGGACCGGGGTGGGTGGGTAGTAACTGGTCATTGTGTTAAGTCACTAAGTTTTGGAGGAGCTCACTTCACAGACTTATGGTGACAACGGATTTACAATAGACGTACGATTATACAATAGATGACGGACAGTGGATCACTGATCTATGTCAGGGAGCGTGCTGAGCCACGGCCAAAGACCCTAGTCAGCAGGAGCTTACCTCGGGTGAAGAGGAAGTCATCAAGGGAGCCAACAAAGACGTGAATATATGTGATTTTTTATGGTGGTCAGAGCTGGGAAGCCAGCAAAGGAGGGTGAAGAGTTGGCTGCGCCCCAAAGACATGAAAACGGGGACTCAAGTACATAGATGCACATGTTCACGGCAGCGTTATCCACAATTGCCAAAAGGTGGCAAGCACCTGACGTCAATCCACAAAGGATGGAAAGTCAAAATGTGCTCTATCCACCCAGTGGAATGATTCCAGCCATCGAAAGGCGCTCTGACAGCTGCCACGCCGCCGTGGATGGGAAACCGTCAGGCAGTGAAAGAAGCCAGCCGTCAAGTCCACGTCCCTATCATTCTGCTGACGTGAGATGCTCAGAGTAAGTAAATCTGTAGACGGACGAGGATGGGTGGGTGCCGGGCCCTGGGGGCGGTGCTGAATGGGGGTGGGGTGTCCCTCGGGGGGTGAGGGGAACGAATGTTTGGGAAGTAGATACAGGAGGTGCTTGCACGACACCGACATCGTGACAGCACCAAATGCCACTGAATTGTTCAAAGATGGCTGGCCGCATGCTGCGTGGGGTTGATGTTAATTAAATAAAAGAGGAAAGGGAGAGATGGGAAAGGTTTCTGGCAGCCTCCGCTCGCCTGTCCACGGAAGCGGCCCACCCGGACCCCTGGGTGCCTGCCCCCAGCTCCACCGCCAGGGTCTCGGGTGACGCCAGTCACCTCTCCAGCTCTGCTCGCTCCTGTCCTGACACTGGGCGACACCGAATCAAACTACAGCCCCCACCCCGCCGAGGGGCTGGACTGATTCCCTTGCACCCACATGTTGAGGCCCCAAACCCCAGAACCTCAGAAGGTGACTTGGAGAGCAGCCCTTCAAGAGGTCACCAACTTCAAACGAGGCCAGAGGAAACTGGGCCGCACTGGCAGATGCCAGGGACACTTGAGATGCTCGGGCGCAGCGGCCTGTGGCCCAGGGGAGCGCCCCCTGAGAGTCCCAGCTCCCTGTCACCGTGCTCGCAATTTCCAGTCTCCAGAACCCAGAGAAGAGAAATAAATCTCCACTCTGGAGCCTGTGGGATTGTGCAGTGGCCGTCCTAGCAGCTCGGCCGCTGATGCAACGTCAGCAGAGTCAGCGGCAGAGCCTCCCGGTACCACGAAGGGCTGAAGAGGTGAGCGGGGGACCTGTCACCGCGCAAGCTCACTCCTGGGGGCGCCAGGAGACCTCACGTAGAAGACGGGGTCTTGCCCTCTGTAGGATGGACATGTTTGTTTGTTTGTTTGTTTGTTTGTTTTTTAAAGTGTTTTTTTTTTTTTTAATTTTCATTTATTTATGATAGTCACACAGAGAGAGAGAGAGAGAGAGAGAGGCAGAGACATAGGCAGAGGGAGAAGCAGGCTCCATGCAGGGAGCCCGATGTGGGATTCAATCCCGGGTCTCCAGGATCGCGCCCTGGGTCAAAGGCAGGGACTAAACCGCTGCGCCACCCAGGGATCCCATGATGGACATGTTTGGGTAGAAGAGAAGCAGCGAGACCAGAGGCCGCTCTGTAAAGGAAGAGGGGGAAAGCGACAGTGGAAGGATGTGTGTCGTCCAGTCGGAGGCCGGTGTCCCGGTCTTGCAGGGAACCCTGCGTGCGGCTGGGTCTCGCTGCCTCCTCAGCAACCCCCCCCACCCGGCCTCTCTTCCTGCCTCTCCCTGGTCTCCTGTCCCTCCAGCCTCCAGAGAATCTGTCTGAAACACAACGGAGAGCCTCCTTTGCGTCACCCCTCCAAAGGCCTTCAAATATGACACACTGAGACTAGCGCCCAGATGCCTTTCCACGACCCACCCGGTTCTTGGGCCCAGTCCCCCGCTGCCCTCTGCACGCCTTGCTGTTCTTGGAGAACCCAGTGCTTCCCGGGCCCCAGGACTTTGCAGATGCTTCCCTCTCGTCCTGTGTCACTCTTCTGGGACTTGCTCACACTTCACGTCCTCAGAGAGATCTTTCTTGACCGTCTTATTTAAAATTAAAATAGCCTCTGTCACCCTCTGTCCCCTCTGCTGCAGCGGTTGCCGGCGACCAGACGTTGCACACTTACACGTTTCATGTGTTTACACATAGATTCCACTGGGGCAGGGGCTCCCCCGTTCCTGTTCCATCCCCAGCATTCGCCCCCACACCTAAATAGACTAGCAAATATTGGAGGATGGGCTGAGGAGGCACATGACCTCTTCCCTAAAACTGAGGTCACAGAACATGTCATGTTGTGAACACTGATATTGTCAAACGGTAGGAGGATGGAGAGGAAATGAGGGTGATAAGGTCCTAACTTTTGCGGCACACGAGATACACAAAGGCGAGCTGGAGGGGAGCCCTGGGGTTAAAACACATAGACTGGGCAGGGAGGGGGTGGGGGCTCGGCGGGTTAGCGCCGCCTTCAGCCCAGGGCCTGATCCTGGAGACCCGGGATCAAGTCCCACGTCGGGCTCCCTGTGTGGAGCCTGCTTCTCCCTCTGCCTGTGTCTCTGCCTCTGTCTCTCATGAATAAATAAATAAAATCTTAAAAAAAAAAAACCACATAGACTTTGGCCCCTTGGACATTTCGGTGGCTTTCCCCCACAGTCATGGACAAGGTCACAGAACCTCGCAGGGCCTGGAGCAGGAGCAGGGATGACAACTAGCCGGACCCAAGCAGGAGGCCTGCAGGTGGGCTGGTGGCCCGTGAGCCACGACAGTGTTTTGTAGGACATTACGTCTCTGTGGCCAGGGAACATTGCCCTGAAATGCAGTATTTATTTATTTATTATTTTTATTTATTTATTTATTTATTTATTTATTTATTTATTTATTTATTAAAAGACTTTATCCATTTATGAGAGACAGAGAGAGAGGCAGAGACCCAGGCAGAGGGAGAAGCAGGCTCCATGCGGGGAGCCCGATGTGGGACTGGATCCCGGGACCAGGATCATACCCTTAGCCAAAGGCAGCCGCTCAACCACTGAGCCTCCCAGGCGTCCCTCTTTATTTATTTTTTAAATATTTTATTTATTTGAGATAGAGAGGGGAGCTTGAGAGAGCACAGGGGCAAGGGAGAGGGAGAAGCAGATTCCGTGCTGGGGAGGGAGTCCCAGGACCCCGAGATTATGACCTGAGCTGAAGGCCCACACACAACCTCTAAAATGCAGCTAAATTCAGTTTTCCTGCCTTGCCTGGATTTTCATAAACAATGTCATATTCCCTGGGGTACTCCCTCCTCTCTCCATCTGCCCCCCCAACCGACTGGTCTCCTACTCAGTCTGCCCCCCCCTCCCCAACCCCAACTGCCTCCTCCATCCCCCCACACCTCCCCATCTACTCCCCATCCCTCTGCTGGCCTCTCCAGTCTGGTCCCCACCCCGTCTCCTCCCCTCCCCCATCTGCCTCCCACCCCTCTCTATCTGCTCCTCCCTCCTTCCTCCCATCCCCACCCACCAGTCTGGTCTCCCAACCCCCTGTGCCCCCACCCCTCCCTAGCTGTACCTCCCTCCCTCTACTCCCCTCCTCCACCTGCCCACCCCTGTCTTCCCCCCCTTCTCTGCCTCCTCTCCCCCCATCTGCTCCTCTGCTGCCCTCCCTCTCGCTGCTCCTCCCCTGTCTGGTGTCCCGGCCCCTCCCGTCTGTTCCCCCCATCTGTCCCCCTAACTCTGTCTCTACTCTCCTTACCACCCCCCCCCCGTCTGTCCCCCCCTCCCCCATTCCGTCTGCTCCCCGCCCCCGCCTGGTCTCCCGCCCCCTGTCTGTCCCCCCCACTCGTCTACTCTCTCCTCTCCCCCCACCGTTGTCTGCCCCTCCCCTATCTGCCCCCCCACGCTGCTCATCACCCCCATCTCCCGCCCCCTCCCATCGGTTCCCCCGTCTGTCCCCCCCACTCGTGTGTCCCCCCACTCCGTCTACTCTCCCTTCCCCATCTGCCCCTCCCCCGTCTGCACCCCCTGCTGCTCCCCCTCCCGTCTGCCCCTCGCCCGTCTGTCCTTCCCCCCCCATCTGTCCCCTCCCCTGTCTCTCGCCCTCTCCCGTCTGTCCCCCCTCCCTCTCCCGCCCGGTCTCCCCCCCGCCGTGTGCCCCTCCCCTGTCTGCCCCCCCTTGTCCTCCCCCGTGGTCTCCTGCCCCCCCCCCCCCGCGTCTGTCCCCCCCCCACTCCGTCTACTCTCTCCTCCCCCTCCCGCCCGGTCTCCTCCCGCCGTCTGCCCCTCCCCCACCGTCTGCCCCTCCCCCGCCTGCTCCCCGCCCCCCCCGCGAGCTCGCGGCCGCCTGGTGTGCGCATGCGCGGGCCCTTGGAGCGCCGGAACTCGGGTTCGGGGCCGCGCAGCCGGCGGAGCGCGTTGGACGAGGCGCCGGACGTCGCGCGGTGGCGGCGGCGGCGGCGGCGGCGAAGCTGGAGCGGCGGTGGCGGCGGCGGCGGGAGGCCGGGGCTGAGGCCGGGGCCGGGGCTGCGAGGCCCGCGGGGCGGCAGGCGGCGGCGGCGGCCCGGGGCCCGAGCCCGGAGACGGGAGCGGCCGCCATGGCCGAGAGCATCGTGAGTGGGGCGGGAGCGGGGCGCCGGGATGAGGCAGCAGATTTACCGGCGCGGCCTGTGGGGCGGCGGCCCGCTCCCGCCTCCGCCCCCGCCCCCGGCCCCGGCCTCGGCCCCGCTCCCGGCCCGGCCGCGGCCCCTCCCGCCGCCCGGGCTCCTGCGGGCTCCTGCGGGCTCCTGCGGGCCGGGGGCGGGTCGGGGTCGGGCCGGGGCTCGAGTCCCCGCGGGCAGCGCTGTGTCCACGGCCGAGCGGGCGCGGGGCTGGGGGACCGGGGCTGGGGCACCGGGGCTGGGGACCGGCCGCGACCCCTGTGCGGCTCGGACGCTCGGACACTGACAGCTCCGTGTGCGCAGGGGGCACGTTCCGAGGGTTGACCTCGCTCCTCTCCCGGAGTTAGGGAGCGCCGTGCCCCCCCGCCCCCGCCCCCCCCAAGTGAAGTGAAGGAACTCAGCGAAAACGAGAAAACAAAACGCCGGACCAGAACAGTCCTGCGTTTACTTGTGGCAAGTTCCCTTTCACAAGGGAATGTGGCTGGGAAAGCCTCCGCACGGCCGTCGGACGGAATCTGGGCTGACGTCGAGGAGCTCCTGGGATTTGGGGGGAGCACGGCAGGTGGCAAGTCACTCCCGCTTCGGGGCTCCCTCCTGGGGTCTCGAGCCCTCGGAATTTAAGGCCTTCCCGCTCCCTTCTCCCCTCCCCTCTTCCCCCCTCCCCCAGTCTCCAGGGGTCCTGGAGTCTCCTCCAAGTTCCCCAGCATTGACAGGACTAGAGGGAACAAATGGCCCAAGACAAACTTCAGAGAAAGTAGCTCCTTTTAGAATAAGATTTCCTTTTTTTTTTCTTTTTTAAAACATTTTATTTGTCTATTCATGAAAGGCAGAGAGAGGCAGAGACCCAGGCAGAGGGAGAAGCAGGCTCCATGCGGGGAACCCGACGTGGGACTCATCCAGGGACCCCGGGGTCACGCCCTGGGCCGAAGGCAGAGCCCAACCACTGAGCACCCCCCCCGCCCCCCCCCGGGGGGGAGGCCCTTTGCTGTAATACTTTTGATTCAAGTAGCCACAAACCAATGAGTTGTTTTAGAAAAGGCTGTTTTTCTGGTCCTAAGTATACAAGGCGAGGTGCTTACTGACAGCATTGGCTGTCCTCGAATTCTTCTGTAGGAGAGATTGTCTGCAGGTAACTGATTTTTATGGTGCCAAGAAGTATTCTGGGCTCATTTTCTTATAGGTAGCGAAACCCAAGTCACCAGGAGGCTGTGTGTCCGTGTTGCCAGGTCTTGGAGTGTTTTTTATACTGTAGCCCGTGTGTCAGACACCAGGCGAGAACTCACCTCAGTACAAACTATGTTTGTGGGTAGGTAAATCCTGGATTCAGTCGACAAACCAGGGCTGCTATGCCCTGTTGCAGATCCTCAAACAGGATGATTTCTTAAGCTTTAGAACCCTCCGGAAACCTGGGAAACCTGGACCTTTAACTCCTCAAGGAGTGGAGTGTCAGGCTCTTGTTCCCGAGTGAACAAGGGAACGGTCACAAAATCTCCCACAGAGAAGCCGAGCTCTCGTTAAACGTGCTGCAGTGTGGGACACAGATTTCAGAAATGGATTACTTGGCAAGTGCCCATGCTGTATGCAATGAAGACGTTTTTCTAGGTGTCGAATCCAGAGAGAAGGGTAAAAGAAGAATTTGTATTTGTATTCCTCACTGATGAGTGAGAAAGTTAAGGAGATGTAGTTAAGCAAAAAGAAGGGCAGCCCGGGTGGCTCAGCGGTTTAGCACCTGCCTTCAGCCCAGGGTGTGATCCTGGAGTCTTGGGATCAAGTCCTGCATCGGGCTCCCTGCATGGAGCCTGCTTCTCCCTCTACCTGTGTCTGTGCCTCTCTCTGTGCGTCTCTCATGATTAAATAAGTAAAATCTTAAAAAAAAAAAAAGGCAGAAAAGATACTTTATGCCTTAACAATTGGGATTTCTAAGGATTATTCAAAATAGAATCTTGAGAACAGTATCAGAGCAAAGCCTTTTCAGTCCAATGAAAGTTAGTAGAAAATGAGAAATTCAAACTAACTTAGGAAAATCTAGATTAATCTTGTTTGATAAAAGCAGACAGTGGATCAAGAGCTATTGTGTGTCAGTGAAATTTTTTTTTTAGATTCTGTTCTTTTAAGGTTTTATTTTTACATAATCTCTACATTCAACGTGGGGCTTGAACCCACAATTCTAAGACCAGGAGTTTCAGGTTCCACTGACTGAGCAAGCCAGGTGCCCCACCGAAAATCTTTTTTTAAAAACAATAGCTTGTGACATTTTTCACTCATAGAGGTTTTTGTTTTTTTTTTAAGTGTTGTTTTTGGTATAGTGTACAGTGCAGTAATTGCTGAGAAGCCACCACAAGTACTTGGTGGTGTGTTGCTGCCTTTCTTTCTTCCCACCCCTCAGGTGTTGGAGCCTCGTCCATCTGTTTGCAGGGCGTTGCAGGGCGATCCTTTTCTTGCTCCCTGACAGTAGGAACTTGCCTAGTGGGCCAGGCACAGGAACTCACCTTCCCAAGGACTTTGACCTGCATGAAAATCCAGTTGGAATGGGAGGCTCTCTTCATGCAGTGTTCCAGGCCTGCCGATTGCTACAGGCTTGCCATAAAAATATGTAGGGACACCTGGGTGACTCAGTGGTTGAGTGTCTGCCTTCGGCTTAGGTCGTGATCCTGGGGTCCTGGGATCGAGTCCCCACATTGGGCTCCCTGCATGGAGCCTGCTTCTCCCTCTGTGTCTCTGCCTCTCTCTGTGTCTCAGGAATAAATAAATAAAATCTTAAAAAAAAAGTTTATAAAACCCTGCTACATTTATCACGATGTTAAACACCTTTATTTCTTTTCTTTTAGTTTTTCTATTGAAAACAACAGATGAGAAGATATCCTGTGATTCTTTTAGATCATTCTAATTTTTGCATATAGATTCTAGAACAAAGTGAGATCTTTTTTATTTTTAATTGTTGTGTTTAAAATTTTTATTTATTTATTTATCTTTAAAGTAATTTCTATACCCAGTATGGAACTTGAACTCACAGCCCTGAGATCCAGAGGTGGATGGTTCACTGACTGAGCCAGGCGCCCCAAAGTGAGATCTTTTGTAAAGAGCCCAGTCGTTCATGATTCATGAATAGTTTTTTTTTTTTAATTTTTTGCTGTTGTGTTGTTTTTGTAAATCTGAAGAGAAAATTTAAGTGTTTCACATATATTTCTTGTAGATATGGTTAAAATTTTTTCTTAGTGAAATGACCTGGAGTTGAGAGGCAGGGCGGTAGTCTCTTCACATATGTTGATGAATCTCATACCTCTGCTGTTGCTTGGGTGTTCCATGGGAAAGGGCGAGGCTTGGCTCTAAGTTTCGGTGACCCAGCTGCTGAAAGACCTCAGATGTTAGTAATAGGTCAGGAACTTACTAGTCTGTGCAGTAACCACCTTGTTTCATTTGTGACAGATAATTCGTGTCCAGTCCCCAGACGGGGTGAAGCGGATCACAGCCACAAAGAGAGAAACAGCTGCAGCATTTTTGAAAAAGGTAGCTGTGGCTTGGGTGTTTGCATTGTTACCCTCCGCTGTTACTCCCTTCCATCTCTCCCTTTCCTCTTCTCAGTCTCTGTTCCTGCCCACTCCCTTTTTCAGTCTCTTGCATTGTTCTCCTCTGTCATGACTGGATTGATCCAGGGTTGGATTGCGTCACAATTGACCCTGGCTTACAGCTGTGGTACCAAGGGTCTGAAGGCATGTGTTGAAGTAGTTCAGGAGGGTGAGAAATCGGAAAAATTAGAGTCAAAGACTTGAGTTGTAAAAAAAAAACAAAAAAAAAAAACAAAAAAAAACAAAGACTTGAGTTGTCCATCAAAGGAGAATTATTATTTTTTTTTTAATTTTTATTTATTTATGATAGTCACACAGAGAGAGAGAGAGAGAGAGAGAGGCAGAGACACAGTCAGAGGGAGAAGCAGGCTCCATGCACCGGGAGCCCGATGTGGGATTCTATCCCGGGTCTCCAGGATCGCGCCCTGGGCCAAAGGCAGGCGCCAAACCGCTGCGCCACCCAGGGATCCCAAAGGAGAATTGTTAAAAACAAATATAGAATAATTCCATTTTATTCTTATTTTTTTTTTTTTTTAAGATTTTATTTATTAGAGAGAGTGAGGCGCGGGGGGCGGGGGGGCAGCACGAGAGAGCAAAGCATGGAGGAGAGGCCGAAGCAGCCTTCCCACTGAGTAGGGATCCCAATGCAGGGTTTTATCCCAGGACCCCGGGATCACAGTCTGAGCCAAAGGCAGATGCTTAACTGACTGAGCCACCCAGGTGTCCCAATCCCACTTTACTTTTAGAAAATTAGAGCCACAGGGTGCACCTTAAGTGGCCTATTCTTGGTCAGCTCAGGTCATGATCGTGAGATTGAACCCTGAGTCAGGCTCTCTGCTTATCAGGGAGTCTGCTTCTCTCCTTTTCCCTCTTCTTATGCGTGTCCATTTCTCTCTCTGTAATAAATAAATCTTAAAGAAAGAAAGAGAACAAGAGCCACATATACAGATCTGGTGTGTGAGCACAGAATATAATATAAAAGAGCACAGCCAGACTTAAAAAGGGTAGTTTTTGGGATCCCTGGGTGGCGCAGCGATTTGGTGCCTGCCTTTGGCCCAGGGCGCGATCCTGAAGACCCGGGATCGAATCCCACGTCGGGCTCCCGGTGCATGGAGCCTGCTTCTCCCTCTGCCTGTGTCTCTGCCCCTCTCTCTCTCTCTCTCTCTCTGTGACTATCATAAATAAATAAAAATTAAAAAAAAAAATCTTAAAAAAGGTAGTTTTTTAAGAGAGGAGAAGGAGGAGAGCCTCACTAAGGAGAGTGGCTTTTGCTTTATACTTCATACAAGAAAGAGATCAGCAAATTATGGCTCATGGGATGACCTCCTATTCTTTTTTTCCCTTGACATACAGTTTGCATTTCCCTGACCACTTTTCTTTTCTTTTTTTTGAAGATTTTGTTTCCTTAGCTACACACGCAGGGCGGGCGAGGGGCAGAGGGAGAGGGAGTGAGAGTCTTCTTGAGATGAGTGCAGAGCCAATGCTGGGGCTCAGTCTCATGACTCTGAGATCATGACTTGAGCTGAAACCAAAGAGTTGGTTGCTTAACTGACTCAGTCACCCAGGTGCCCCTATTTTTGTAAATAAAGTTTTATTGGAACACACTCACTGGTTTCTTTGTTGTCTGGCTGTTTTTGAGCTCCTACAACAGAGTTGAGTAGTTGTGACAGAGACTGTATGGCTTGAAAAATTTTGTCAACTTTTACTTTTTACTTTTTTTTTTTTTACATCTTTTACATTTTACATTTTTTATGTTGACTGTTGCAAACGGGTGTTTTTGTAATAATAAGTGTTGTTTCTCATTTTCGTAAGCATTTAAAAGCTGTGGGGTTATAGATTGTTGGAGCCAGAGGGAATCCTAGGTGTCGTGGAGTCTAATCTTATTTTCACAATGGTGGAAACTGATGGCCTAGTGAGTAAAGAGATTTGCTGAGGATCACTAGGTTGTGATCCGTTAGTGAAGCCATAATACTCATTTGGGAAATTTGGTTCCTAAATGATAATTGCTGTCATAATTGCCATAGCACTGCTTGTGGGGTCATATTTATAAGAATAAAAGAAAAAAGAATTAGGTGCAATAGACACCAGAGAGGAGGGTCTCTGAATCTAAGAAATTTGTTATTTCTGGGATGCCTGTGTGGCTCAGTGGTTGAGCATCTGCCTTCAGCTCAGGGCATGATCCCAGAGTTCCAGGGTGGAGTCCTACATCAGGGAGCCTGCTTCTCCCTCTGCCTGTGTCACTGCCTCTCTCTCTCTCTGTGTCTCTCGAGTAAATAAATAAAATCTTACTTTTTTTTTTTTTTTTGTAATTTTCTATTCTTTGCCCTTTGAGTAGCAACTGACACCAGCTTGCTCCTAGAGATGGTGCTAGGTATGGTACATGTTGGAATTCACCAGAGATCATCCGAGGCAGAGATTAAGCATTAAGTGGCTATTGCCTAGACAATTGTGTGGATAAACACCAGGCCTAAGAGGTGCACGCAGTTCTTTTGTTTTCTCTGAGCCTTTGTGGAAATTTCTTTTCTCTTCGGTAGGAAAATTTCTTAAATTTGTAGTAACCATGTAGGAATATGATTTTGTTTTATTTATTTATTTATTTATTTTTATTTTTTATTATTATTATTTTTTGATTTTTATTTATTTATGATAGTCACAGAGAGAGAGAGAGGCAGAGACACAGGCAGAGGGAGAAGCAGGCTCCATGCACCGGGAGACCAACGTGGGATTCGATCTCGGGTCTACAGGATCACGCCCTGGGCCAAAGGCAGGCGCTAAACCGCTGCGCCACCCAGGGATCCCATGTTTTTATTTATTTATTTATTTTTCAATTTATTTTATTTTAATTTTTTTTTTTATGATTTTGTTTTTAACTTAAGGCTTTTGTGCTTGATACCAAATGTAGAGTAGTCAAACAGGTTAAATTCAGAAGGTTTCAGAGAAACCTAAGAACATAACATTATAATTCTCACTTTTATATGCTTCAGTAGTATTCCTGAAATGCTTGGATTTCCCACTGAATGGGTCCTGGTTGCCTTGTACAGGGAGACACGGAATGAGAGCCAGTCACTGGGACGGTTGCGGTTGGGGGGTGTAGTTTAGTTTTGACCTCTTGGTCCCTACAGCCATGACCAGCACAGTAATTACTGCTTAGGAGAGATTTTCTTTGGAATACTCAAAAACAAACATGGTTTACTACTCTGAAATGTTTCCCCTCAAATGAAAATTCTTCTGATTATAAGGATAATATGCCTTAGTTATAAAAAGCTTAAACAGTTCAGAAAAGTGTAAAGAAGCAAGTAAGAATCACTTGAAATTTTACTACTCCAAAGCAACTGTTAACATGGCATGTCTTTAGCACACGCACACTTACACACATGGACTTTTACCAGAATGAGATTGTGCTGTACTATTTAATGGTGTATTTCATCGAATCTATGACATTTTTGAGTTTAAGAAGAAACATTTATGTATCAAGAAAGAAAAAAATGCTTTCACATTTGCTCTCCTTTGTCATTTAGATTTTATACTTACATAAAGTGCTTTTTCTTATTTTTTTAAAGAATTTTTTTATTTATTCATGAGAGACGCAGAGGGAGAAGCAGGCTCCCCATAGGGACCTGATGCAGGACTCAATCCCAGGACCCCGGAATCATGCATAAAGTGTTTTTTTTAAAAAAAAAAGTATTTATTTGAGAGAGAGAGAGCGCGCGCGCGCATGAGCAGGGGGAGGTGCAGAGGTAGAAGCAGACTCCCCTTGAGCAGGGAGCCTGACACAGAGCTCTATCCCAGGGACCCTGAGATCATGACCTGAGCCGAAGGCAGATGCTTAACCCACTGAGGCACCCAGGTGCCCCACATAAAGTGTTTTTTCAGACTTACTTGGAAATATTTTAATCACGTGTTATGCATCCATAAGAAGGAAAACTTGAGTGAAATTAATTAGGTACATCTTACTACAGTGTCACATTCAGAGTCTGGCCCTTTTGAACATTTTTTGATTCAGTTGTCGATGTCCACGTCTCCCTGTAAAGGGTCATCATTTGTTTTTTTTTTTTGTTTTTTTAATAAAATAATTTTTATTGGTGTTCAATTTACCAACATACAGAAAGGGGTCATCATTTGTACTGTCAGGAGATCAGGGCCAGCTGTCAACACCTGTTCTGTAGGTGCTTTGGGCTAGATTTCTTTCTGTCTTATTAGGACTCGACAATCAAAAGTCCTGTCTTTTCCTTGATTGATCATTAAATGGCTTGTTTGACAGAAATGTTGAGGGATAACAGCTGTTCAACCATGCTACCTGGATGACGACAGGTTTACATGAGTCCAGGCAGTCACCTGTATGCCCTGCTGCCCCACAGGCAAGAATTACAACACATTGTTCCTAAGATGCATCCATTCCAAGGATGTTAAAAATTACATTATAGGATAATTTGTTACCTGTTTTTTTTTTTTTTCACTTGAAAATGGGTTAAGCAATGGTTTTATGTCAGTAAATGTATTTATATCTTAAGATTTGTGTTTAAAAATAACACTTAACAGGGGCACCTGGATGGTTCAGTCAGTTTAGTGTCTGCCTTCAGCTCAGGTTGTGATTTCTAGTTCCTGGGATTGAGCCCCCCTTACGGCTTCCTGCTCAGCAGGGAGTCTGCTTCTCCCTTTCTCTCCCTTTTCCCCTCCCCACTGCTTGTTTTCTCTCTCTCTTTCTCTCAAAAAAATAAAATCTTTTTTTTTTAATTTAAAAAAATATAAAATCTTAAAAAAAAGTCACATAACAGTGGGGCTTGGGTCTCATTAGGTTAAGCATCTGATTCTTGATTTTGGCTCAGGTCATGAGTCAGGCTCTGTGCTGGGTCTGGAGTCAGCTTTAGATTCTCTCCCTTTCCCTCAGCCGCCTCGCCCCACTGGATCACTTGCACTTTCCATGCTCTCTCTTTTTCAAAAAAATAAATAACACATACGAGGGGTGCCAGGCTAGGTGTCAGTAGTGTTTGTGACTCAATCTCAGGGTTGTGGGTACGAGCCCCATGTTAGGTATAGAAATTACTTAAAATCTTTAAGAAAAATGCGTAACATAAAATTTGTCATCTAACCCAATTTTTTTTTTTTTTAAGATTTATTTATTTATTCATGAAAGACACAGACTGAGAGAGAGAGAGGCAGAGACACAGGCAGAGGGAGAACCAGGCTACATGCAGGGAGCCTGATGTGGGACTTGATGCCAGATCCCAGGATCACAACGTGAGCCAAAGGCAGGCATCCAACTGCTGAGCCACCCAGGCATCCCATCTAACCCAATTTTTAAAGTAATCTCTATTCCCACTGTGGGGCTTGAACTCACAACCCTGAGATCGAGACTTGCATGTTCCTCCAACTGAGCTAGCCAGGTGCCCCCCGTCTAAATCATTTTTAAGTGTACAGTTCAGTCGTGTTAAGTACGTTCATATTATGCAGTCATAACTACCATCTATTTCCAGAACTTTTTCGTCTTGCAGATCTGAAACTGTATGCATTAAACAACAGCTCCCTTTTTTTCCTGGGCCCCAGTCCTTGGTAACTACCATCCTAATTTGTGTCTTTGTGAATGACCACTTCAGTATCTTATGAAGTGGATCCTACTCATCTTCAATAATTAGTAATTTGGCTGTGCATAAGTGGGTTTCCTGTTCCTCATAGACTTGTGTGCTGACCACTGTGAACATTGCTGGCTCCAGCTTGCTGTCCCTACATTTGATAGCCTTGACCCTGCTTTAACATGTGGCATTATGTCCTCTAAGGAATTCCTATTTGCAAGTATGAAGAGATGGGTGACATGGAGGATATCTCATAGAAATTTAGAGTTGCTGGTTCTTGGAAGACCATCTGATGCTGCTCATTCTGTGGCTTATTAGACCATAAGCCCTTCTCAGGCAGGTTCTTCGTCTGTCTTGCTCAGCAGTGCTCCTTCCTCAGCTCACTCTGTTGGGTTGCTGCTGTTGCTCCCCTGCTCAGGCTACTGAATGGCTCTATCCTGTCCCAGGTGACCTCAGCAGTCTGTGACCTTGTCTTTTTTCCTTATATGTGTATATATGTATGCATATATATATTTTAAAGGTTTTATGTATTCATTAGAGACACAGAGAGAGAGGCAGGCTCCATGCAGGGAGCCCGACGCAGACTCTACCCTGGGTCTCCAGGATCACGCCCTGGGCTGAAAGCGGCGCTAAACCACTAAGCCACCGGGGCTGCCCCTTTCTCCTTATATTTAATTTATATTTTGTTTTGTTTGTTTTACCACCAAGTAAAGTACATACTAAGAAATGCCTGAAAAATGCCAAATAACTGATGGTGAAGCAAACACTTAGGTCAGGGAGGGCACTGCCCGTGCTCCAGAGTATGTTAGCTTCCCCACTGTCTTACCCCCTCCTGATGTGATGAGGATGGCTCCCCCCTTTTTCTGTGTTGTGCCTCCTCAGCGTGCATTCCTAAACCCTAAATTGTAGTTTTGCCTGTTTTGAACATGAATGGAATAATGCTGTGTATTCTTTTTTGTTACCTTCAATTATAAGTATTAATTTCACTCCAGACTCTGTTTCTGGTCTTTTTTTTTTTTTTTTTTTCCCTTAAAACTGTGTTTATTCATGAGAGACACAGGCAGAGGGAGAAGCAAGCTCCATGCAGGGAGCCCGACATGGTACTCGATCCCAGGTCTCTAAGATCACGCCCTGGGCTGAAGGCAGTGCTAAGCCCTGAGCCACCCGGGCTGCCCATGTTTCTGATCTTATTACAACAGTTATGCATAAAGTTTACTTCAGGTATGAGTATAACATTTTTAAGATTTTAAAGATCTATTTAATTATTTGAGAGGGAGTGTGTGAGCGTGGGGCTGGGGGAGGCAGAAGGAGATGGAGAGAATCTTAAGTAGACTCTGGTAAGCATGAAGCTCGACTCAGGGCTCCATCTTCCAAGCCTCAGGTCATGACCTGAGCTGAAATGAAGAATTGGACGCTTAAGCAACTGTGCCACCTAGGTGCCCCCATTTTTAAGATTTTAATGATCTTACGAGACTGCTAATATTTTTTTTTTGAATGGTCAGTGTCCTTTAGATTTATGTATCTTTAAAGAACTCAAAAGTTCATAGAAGCAGTTATGTTCACAGGAGGAGCATAAAAAAGTAATACATGTATTTCTGTATCTCAAAAGTGGGATTCGACTGGAAGTACTTGTGCTTGCTATCATTTGAAAATGCATCTGGGGGCACCTGGATGGCTCTTGGTTTTGGCTCAGGTCATGATCTCAGGGTCGTGAGATGGAGCCCTGTGTTGGGCTCTGTGCTCAGCTTGGAGTCTGCTTGAGATTCTCTCTCTCCCTCTACCCCACCCCTCGTGTGCATACATGTGCATGTGCTCTCTTGGATAAAATTTTTTTTTTTTTTAAGGATTTTATTCATTTATTTGAGAAAGAGTAAGCAAGAAAGAGAGCACAAGCAGAGGGAGTGGCAGAGGCAGAAACAAAGCTCCCCATTGAGTAAGGAGCCTGATGTGAGATTCAATCCCAGGACCCTGAGATTATGACCTGAGCTAAAGGCAGACACCCAACTGAGCCGCCCAGGTGCCCCAATAAACAAATCTTAACAAACAAACAAACAGCTCTATCAGTCCTCATCGGAAGCATAAAACTCTGGTCATGTTGTCCCAGGAGACTTATACAAAGGGCTGGCCCGACAATAATCCCTGCCCCATTTTGGAAACTCCTTTTTATCCTGGGAATGTTGTGGTAGCTTTCATGAAGCTCACACTTCTGGTGATAGCTTTCTCATTTTTGGATATAGCTTGCAGGGCTTGGGGTACAGGAAAACACGATGTGTTTGCAGAATAGCTGAAATGCCACAGTTGGTTGGTTTCAGCTTCTATCTGAGCTATTTCAGAGAAAAAGACATTATTTTTAGTCTTTAATCTTAATTTTTTTTGCAGTTGGGAATACAAATTTTGTGGTCTTAATTTGCTGATGCTTTATTAATGCCTATTTTAGTTTGGGGAAAAAAACCCCGTATCAAATACTGTAAGTTCATCTGCTATAAAATCTTATTTATTTCTATTTATTAAATTTTTTAAAAACACATATTTTAAAAAAATTTTAAGAAATCTCTACACTCATTGTGGGGCCTGGACCCATGACCCCAAGATCAGGAGTTAAAACACATTCCACCAACTGAGCCAGCCAAGTGCCTCAAATGTGTGTTTTAAGGACCATTTTTTATTGTCTCTTTGAGAATTTCAGAATGACAAGGTGGAGTTACTTGTAATCCGTTCATTTAAAATCAGTAGGAGGGACCCCTGGGTGGCTCAGTGGATGTGTGTCTGCCTTTGGCTCAGGGCATGATCCCAGAATGCTGGGATTGGTCATACCTTGGGCTCCCTGCATGGAGTCTGCTTCTCCTCCCTCTGCCTGTGTCTCTGCCTCTCTCTGTGTGTCTCTTGTGCATGGATACATAAAATCCTTTTTAATTTAAGACTGTATTTATTTATTCAGGAGAGACACAGCTTTTTTTTTTTAAAGCAACTCTTTTTTTTTTCTCATAGTGAATAAATTGTGGGTTTTATCAATAATTTCATATTATTATTATTATTTTTAATAATTCCATATTAAAGGAGAAATCAACCATAGCTGAAAAGCAACAGGTAGAAGTAGGCATAAATTGTATTTGGTTGACTCAGGGAAACATGCATCACCTCTTTCCAGTCTCATCCCTGACCTGTGTTGTCTGAGGATTCTCATGGCAGTTCCCCTTGCCCCCGCCTTTCATTTAATTTTTCTATTTACTTATTAATTACTTACTCAAGTGTAGTTGACTGCAGGTTTTTTTTTTTTTTTTTAAGATTTTATTTATTTATTCATGAGAGACACACACAGAGAGAGAGGCAGAGACACAGGCAGAGGGAGAAGCAAGCTCCATGCAGGGAGCCCAACGTGGTTCTCGATCCTGTGTCTCCAATCACGCCCTGGGCGGAAGGCCGCCCCTGAACTACCTGGGCTGCCCCAATGCGGTTCTCGTTTAAAAACCAATCACAGGACCTTTAATGTGATAGTTTCAGGTTGTGTAGTTCAGAGCTCTTGCTGTCCTGCTCTCTGCCTTATGTGTCCTTCCCGTGTTGTCTTTGGGTCTGATGTGATCTGGTGTCGCCTTCCTTGGCCTGCAGATTGAGCATCTCCTGGCATTTACTGAAGTGGAGGTTTGCTGGCGACACAGGCCTGGAAATGTTTTCAGTTTTGCCTTTGTATCCAAAGGGTATTTTTGCCCAATACAGAATTCTGAGTTGCCAGATTTTTATTCCCTCTCAGCACTTTGAAGGTGTCATTCCACTGTATTCTGGTCCCCATCAGTCTGTGGCTGTCAGCGCTTTGACCGTGAAGCATGCCCTGAGAGATTGGGTTTTTTATGTATCCTGCTGGGGGCTGCTGAACTTCCTGATTTGTTAGTCTGTGTTTGTCATCGCACTGGAGGTTTTCCACATTCGTTCTTCAAATACTTTTCAGTCCTAGCCTTATTTTTTTTCTTTAGGATCATTACATATTGTCCTAGGTGTTCTTTTTTTTTTTTTTTTTTTGCATGAATCAGGCAGCTTTTATTGACCAGCCAGCCAGGCGGGAGCTGAGAGCCTAGGAGGAAGAGACTCCGCCTGGGTCAGAGCAGGGGCGGCGCCAGCAGGGGCTGTGCTCAGGATGGCTCTGGGGAGCGGCGGGGGCCCGCGAAGGCAGTTGGCTCCGCAGACCATGGCTGAGCAGGAGGCACCCCGAAGGCTCTGGCCTGCTTCTCCGGGCTCCGCCGACGGGCGCCCCGCAGCGGCTCCAGTCCGGGCGCGGGCTCGGCGGCGCGCGGGCTCCGGGGCGCACGGGCCTGGAGCGCAGCGTGGGAGAGCCGGCGTCCAGTCTCCAGCAGCTCCGGAAGCCCAGAGGGAAGCAGGAGGGCGCCGCGGGGCCCGGGCGCCGCCGACCCGGCGTCCCCGGCTGACGGCCCGCGGAGGGACGCGCCCAGGCCCGGGGTGTAGGGACCCGGGAAGCCCCCGGGGGGGGCGGCGGGGCGCAGCGCTCGGCGCCACAGGTAGGGCGAGCGGCGCAGCCCCACGAGCAAGCCCGCGGCGCGGCCCACGGTGGGGTAGCGGGGACTCGCCACGTGCTTGTACCAGGCGCCCGCGGGCAGCGCCAGCAGCAGCAGCAGCAGCAGCAGCAACCCCGGCCCGAGCGCCCGCCGGCCCGCAGGGCCCCGCGGCCCCGTGCCCCGCGCCAGGGTGCTCGGCTGCCAGCCGCCCGCGGGGCAGGCGGGGACCAAGTCGCGGGGTGCGCTGCGGGACTGCTGTCCTAGGTGTTCTTAAGGTTCTCTTCATTTTTCTTTCAAATCTCTGTCTTCAGATTGCAGGTTCTCGTCCTTTATCTTTTTCTGGTAGATGACTTTGCATCTCCTCTCTGCTGATAAGCCTGTGTGGTGTTCTCTATTTCAGTTCTTGTTTTCTTTCTTTCTTCTTCTTTTTATTTTATTTTATTTTATTTATTTATTCTTGAGAGACACAGAGAGAGAGGCAGAGATACAGGCAGGGGGAGAAGCAGGCTCCATGCAGGGAGCCCGATGTGGGCTCCAGATTCCAGGGTCACGCCCTGAGCCAAAGGCAGACGCTCCACTGCTGAGCCACCCAGGTGCCCCTCAGTTATTGTTTTCTGTTGTAGAATTTCCCTTTGATTCTATTTTATTGTTTGTTTCTCTGCCGAGACTCCCTGTCTCTTCATGTGTTTGCCTCTGACCCCTGAATGTTGAGCAACCACTTGGACTCCTCTCCTGGCCCCAGGCTCACGTGCTAATAACTGCCTGCTGGTGCCTTCCCCTGGTGCGAGGCACCACCACCTACCCTCTTCTGTGCTTCCTATAGCTGTGGCCTTCCCCTTGCTTCTCAAGCCAGAAGTCTGAATACCACACTGATGTCCCTCTTTGCCCTGCTCCACTCTGCCCCTCATCCCAGCCATTAGCAAGGGCTGTTGATAATAGCCAGGCGTGCTCCTCCTTCCACCTCTGCTGTCCTGGTTGGCTGAGACCGTCTCCTCTAGGCTGGACAGCTGACTCCTGTCTCGTCTTCCCACCTTCAGCTGAGTGTGTGGATGAGAAGGAAGCCCCGTGGCTTGACCACTCTCTGCCGTCAGCTCCTGTGGCTTCCAGGGTTCCTGGGCTGGAATGCAGACTCCCCAACCCTTGTGGTCCTGCATGCCGGCCCCGTCTAGCTCGCCATTCTCCTCTCTCACAGTTTCCTGCCTGCCTGCTGGGCTCTGGCCTTATTGGCCTCTCTCTTCCCAACTCCTTCCTGCCTCTTGGCCTTTGTGCTTGCTCTCTTGACTGCATTATTCTTTCTCAGCTGGATGAGTAGCAGCCTTAGTCTCCTCCTCAGAAGCTTTCTCTGTCCTGTTCAGAGTGGCCTCTCCCATGCTTCTCTCTTTCTTTCTTGCTTACAGCTGACTTGTGCCTGTGGTTCTCATCTGGTAGCTTTCTCTCCCCTACCTGATGCTGAGGTCCTGGGTGGAGGAATCTTGACTGTTTTTATTGACTGTTGTGTTCTGAGCACCCAGAGTGGAGGTGGCACAGGGGACTGCTTACTGTTTGTGGAGTGAGCAAGTGAGCGTTCTGGGCACCTGGTGTAGTGCCTGGCGCGGGTACTCGTTGTTGGGACTGACTTGGTGGCACCATTCTTCACTTCTGTTTTTCTTTTCTTAGGTTTTGAAGTTGGAATTGGGTTTTCAGGGGACGCCTGGGTGGCTCAGCGTAATCCTGAGTGTAATCCTGGAGCTCCGGGATTGCGTCCTGCATTGGGCTCCCTGCATGGATCCTGCTTCTCCCTGTGCCTGTGTCTCTGCCTCTGTCTCTCTGTGTCTCATGAATAAATAAATAAAATCTTTTTAATTTTTTTATTTTATTTTATTTTTCTTAAAGATTTATTTATTGATTTATGATAGACATAGAGACAGAGAGGTGCAGAGACACAGGAGGAGGGAGAAGCAGGCTCCATGCCGGGAGCCCGACGTGGGACTCGATCCTGGGACTCCAGGATCACGCCCTGGGCCGAAGGCAGGCGCCAAACCGCTGAGCCACCCAGGGATCCCAATAAAATCTCTTTTAAAAAAGGAATTAGGTTTTTACAATTGATTTCAAAAGTAGTAATTAAACTTTCCAGATATAGCTATAGCCGTGTCTTTTGCTTGCCTCAAACTCTTAAATGTGTCCTATAGTCTTACCATTATTTTTTTAAAGATTTTATTTATTTATTCATGAGAGGCATACAGAGAGGCAGAGACACAGGTGGAGGGAGAAGCAGGCTCCGTGCAGGGAGCCTGATGAGAGACTCGATCCCGGGTCTCCAGGATCCTGAGCCAAAGGCTGGCGCCAAACCACTAGCCACCCAGGGATCCCTTAGTCTTATCATTTACACAGAGCTTTGCTCCTGTTTGGACACTTTGCTCATTTTACTTGACATCTATGTGGACAGTACACATTTTCTCACAGGAGAGCAAAATCACAAGAGAAATTTGGTTTTTGAGTAGTTGCTAAATTTAGTGAGTATTATTCTAATATGTGGCCAGAGTAGTGACACTCAAATATTTTTTTAAATCTCTGTTGTTTGGGTCTTGTCTTAGGTCGCAAAGGAGTTTGGCTTCCAAAATAATGGCTTCTCAGTTTACATCAATAGAAACAAGACTGGAGAGATAACAGCATCGTCCACCAAATCCCTCAGTCTGCTCAAAATCCAGTAAGTGCTATGGAGGGACGATAAGGGGAGGGGGAATGACCGTGGGGGTCTGCTGACTCCCCCCCCGCCCCCCCCGCCGCCCCCCCGCCGCTGATGCCACCGTGTTTCTTATGAGGTAGTCAGCAATCATAGTGTGCTGCTCCTCTTGTCTGAGCTGACCGACTTGCAGACTGTGACGTGTGTCACCGAGGAGAGAGTTACGGGTTCGGGGTGTGTGTGTAGCTGCACACTCAGCTCCCTCTGCATGGAGGGACCTTGAACGGGGCTCTGTGCTGTTCTGCCTTGGGACGGCTTGCTGGGTAGGAACGGCCATCTCCCACACTGTATTTCTTGGTGGTGTGACCCCCTTCAGCTCCTCTGACGTGGTCAGTCATGTCAGTGGCATTTCTAAGACCTAAAGAACTTTTCCTGCAGCCGCTGCCTGGTTCTTGTAGCTTAGCTGGAGCCTGACCACATTGTTCGTTTGTGTGTGCTCGTGCCGCAAGGGTAGACCTGAGCGATTGTGACATAGACAGTATTGCCTGCAAAGTCGAGAGTATTTGCCATTTGGCTCTTTACAGAAGTTTGCGGTCTCTTGTCCAACCTGTCTGGACACACCTGCTCTCGTATCGGTGATTTTAGCCCTTAGTAGCGGGCTCGGAGCACTCCTGTCTGGACTGCAGAGCGTGGGGCTGCTGTGGCCACTGCTGGGTGATTGGGTGGGGCTTTGCTGGCAGTTGGCCATATGTCTGTTTACCAGTCAGAATATTAGGATATTTTGACAATTTGTATGATCGTTTTTAGTTTCACAGATTAATACATTGAGGAAAAAAAAATGCAATTATAGCACTCATCCATTTGTTCCTCAGCAAGTATTTGCTGGGCACCTGTCACTCGCCTGTCCCTGTAATTACCTAAAGCTTTTCATTGTCATTGATGTCGTTTACACCCCGCATAGTGAGGTAGCTTGTAAAGATTTTTGGCATCTTAAAAAAAAAAAAAAAAAAGATTTTTGGCATCTTGAGAATCATTTCTCGTGAACGTTATGTGGTTTGTGTTCCTGCTCCACCAGTCAGTGGTGCTGAGCCTGGGGAAGTCGCTTCACCTTAGGGGGCCCCACCACCCTTGTCTGCAAGCAGGTAGCAGTGCTGCTTTCACAAGGTTGCAGGGTGCCTCATATGGCAAGCATGCGGAAGATGATAGCTCTGTGCTTTGGAACTGTTTTGATAGCAGATATAAGCAGAGGAGGCTGTAGACACCTTTGAGAGAAAGCCATGAGGCTGTAGTGTGGCCATACTAGTGCTGTCCCAGCGGGGTGGGACCCCAGAGGGGTGAGACGGCTCAGCCATCCCATGGAAGGAGGGCACTTAGAGGGGATGTCTTTCTGAGTTACCCTTGAGAGTATCTTTCCAGTGAGAGTCATAATACTTACCAGCTTGGGTCTAAACCTGAGGGCGATGGCTGTCTTCCCTGAAGCCTGTCTGTGGGAGGGAGTGATTTCTCGTCCTTGAGCTTGATGTTGGTTTCTCTCCACTGCTTCTGGCTTCTGTGATTGCAGTTCAGTCTGCTGTATTCTGTTTTCATGCAGCTGATGTTTTTTCCCCCTCTGGCTGCTTTTAGGTTCTTCTGTTTCTGTTGGGATCCTACAGATTGTGTCTGGTGCATCCAGGTGTAGATTCCTGGTTTGTTTGTTTAATCCTACCTGATGGATGTTGTGTTTCCTGTACCTGGAGATCAGGTCTGGAAAATTTGTGACCATTATCTCTTTAAATATCACTTGTCTCTGGATGCCCAGGTGGCTCAGTGGTGGAGCGTCTGCCTTTGGCTCAGGGTGTGATCCCAGGATCCGACACCAAGTCCCCCATGGGGCTCCCCGCAGGGAGCCTGCTTCTCCCTCTGCCTGTGTCTCTGCCTCTCTCATGAATAAGTAAATAAATAAATCTTTAAAAAAATATATATCACTTCTCTCCAATTGGCTTTATTTTTTAAGTGATTGTATTTTTTGCTTTTAAAATATATGATTTGATTTCAAACCTAGCTATTCGCTCCAGGTGCTCATGGGGGGGGTGCGTTACTCTCACACTGCCCCCTGGCTTTTGCTGAGGACCACTGGGCTCCTCGGGGGCTCTGCCTCGGCCTCTCACAAGAATAATGCTTCCCTCTTGGGTCTCAGAGTATCCGTGGTCTGTCTACCCCAGGTGGAATCAGGGCGGCACTGTTGTCAGAGCTATGGGTTGTTTGGCTTGGCTATACGAAGGGTATTTGGGAAGATTTACCCAATCTGTGGCCACTGGCACTCGCTTCCCAGAAGCCCCTGTCGCTTTTGGCAGCCTCTCGTTGCTTGTGCTCTTTCTGTTGAACATTCTGGAGACCTTTATGTTCCATGTCTTGCAGTTCCAAATCTGAAGTCCTTGGCTGTTTAATTCTGTTATTGTTGTGTCTGCTCACTCTTGTGCGTGGTGGCTTGGTTGTCTTATACATCCCGTGACCCCTTTTTGGGAGCTCATAATTGATGAGACTTGGTCATGGGGAGTCTCTGAGGGCTGTAGGCCAGTGACTTTTCTGCGAGGACACTTGCACTTGCTTCTGTTGGCACAAGGGGGCACTGTGGCCCTGGCACTCCCTCCAGTCAATTTCTGTCTTTGGGCTTCCTGAGCCAAGCAGCATCTCTAAGTCCACCCCGAATGCATGGCAGAGGAGGCCTGTGGTTACAGACTCTTAGAGGGGACTGGTTTCCCTACTGCGCAGTGGGTGCAGGAAGACAAGATTTCTCCTTGGTTCCTATTTTCAGCTGGTGATTCTTCCCAGCTGTTGAGACATCAGGCTTTATGTGGTGTTTGAGGCTCAGCATCCTGCTTTGGGATGGCAGCCTCATGGACTTGCAATCCTATTGCCTGGAGAACGAGTGTGTAAGCCAATCTCAGGGGTCCTTTAGGATAATGTCGTATCGCCATTCCTGTTGGGGTACTGTGGGCTGTTTGGGGCCACGAGGAGTTCCTTACTTAGGTTAGAGCTCCGTGGTACATTTTAGAGCGAATCTGTTAAAACTGATGGAGGAGCTGAGCCAAGGGTTCTGTAGCTCGAGGGTGTTTAGGAATATCTGGTCTATTGCTAGAAACAAGTCTCTAGTTACAGTTAGGCAATTTTATCACCCCTTAATTATGGAGGGAGGAAGAGAGAACAGACCTATGGAAGAGCAGCAGCCATGCTTCTTAGTGTCCTGTGTCTTTGGTGTTTGCTCTCAAGGCCTGCTGCCTGTCCTCTTTCAGTTTGTTAAGTTAGGGCTGCGTGCGGCAGGCTACTTCTTCACACTTCCATTTGCATATTGTTGGTGGCAGCTAAGTATTTACCAAATGGTAGTGCTGCAGCTTTTCCTTCAAGACTGGGGTTGATTTTAGTGTTGCAGACCCTGTGTGTGCAGCCCACGCTGCTTCTGTACAGCGCTTGTAAGTGGGAGTGTCTCACACCTCGGGTCTCGTTGGTCTGGCTGTGCTAACCAGGTCCTGCAGTGAGTCAGCAGTGTGAGTGAGAAAAGAGAGAGCATGACTTATGTGGAAATGGTAGAAAATCAAACACTGCTGCTTGAACTGTGAATTGTGCGGCCTGTTTGGAAAGCAGCGCATCGGTGACTTCACAAATAAAACCCTCTGTTTGTAGTAGGGTTACTCCTGGAAGTGTGCCCTGTAGAAGTAAAACCACACAGTTGCCCATCTTTGGGCCTTTCCTCAGGTGCAGTTCTTGGTGGTAGAAATGTGATGGTCGAGCACGTGCCTGTCAGTGTGGGGGTGCCGGCAACTGTGATGAGGCGGGCTGGCTGCAGAGCACTATGCTGCCATTAGAAGCAGTGATTAGACACAGACCCCGTATTTGGAGAGATCTGGGGCGAGGTATGATTGAATGAGAAAAGCAAATGCAAAACATCTGTCTTTGGTAATTTCATTTTTGTCAGGCAGCATCATACATGTCTGCGTGCACGTGTGTGGGGGTGGGAGTGCAGAGAAAGAAGCGGAAAGCTGTGTAGTAGGTAGATGAAGTGTTGGGGTGCTAAGTAGTAGACGGTAGGGAATGAACAAGGAAAAGTGGGAGCTAAGCCCAGAATGAGAAGCAGGGAGAACCCTGCTACAGGCCAAGTGTGTATGTTGTGGCCGTATCTCATCTGTGTGGAATCCAACGGGCATATGAAAGTTTTACAATTGTAAAAGAAAGTGAGTCGCGGTTAGAGAGAATCCACTGAGACCTTTCGAATGCTAGGGAGCATAGGAGACATGCAGAGGGAGAATTCTGGTCTCTTAAAATTAGAAGCCTCGTTATTCAGCTTTTAGGGAAGTTGGTGTTTGCCTCTTGGATGTCAGAGACTCTCACATGTGAGCAGCTCTTCTGTGCAGCCAAGGTTGTGGGAGGAAGGAAGGCAGGCCCTGCCCTGTGTTTGTTGTCTGACAGGCATGGAGATCTGCTGTTCCTGTTTCCCTCGAGCCTTGCTGGACCCTCCTCAGAAATGGAGACATCGGCCCCGCCGGGGCTGAAGGCCTGCGGCGCTCCCAACGTGGTGGAGGATGAGATCGACCAGTACCTCAGCAAGCAGGACGGAAAGATTTATAGAAGCCGCGACCCACAGCTGTGAGTGTGTGGGGTTCCAGTCCCACCTGTGCTGACTTGAGTGGCGCAGGAAGCAAGATGATTGTAACGTGCCCTGTTTGAGTATCTACTGAAGAAACACAAGTTTTGAGTTTGACCATCTATTTTCAGATAAAATTTCACTTCAAGTTATTTTGTAGGCTTTTTCTTGCGTGAATCTGAGTATATTCCACATGTACTTGAGAAGTTTCCTAGTGTTTGGAGCTAAGAGATTTGAGAGGACGGATGGAACTGAAACCAAGTGTTGAGTGCAGTACGCTCCTGAGGTGCTCCTGCCGTGTAGCTCGTCAGGCCTGTGTGGCCATGTCAGGGCGAGAGCAGGGAAGTGGGGAAGGGGTGGTCTTGGCCACAAACCAGCACAGGTGCTCATTCAGGTCATCTTGCTGGGTTCAGTCGAGAAATGTCAGCGCCATATACATGTTCTTCCCATTCTTTTCACTGGTGCTTCATGCATTGAGCACGCTGCTCCCTTGAATAGTTACTGTTTATCTAGGGTTAATGAAACAATTACACTGGGTATGTTTCTGTATTTCTGATTTTTTGCAGATCTTTTAAAAATTTTTAAAAAATTTTTAAAAGACTTATTTATTGATCTTAGAACATGTGGAGGGAGGAGGAGCAGAGGGAGAGAGAATCTCAAGAAGAGGGCAGCCCTGGTGGCTCAGCAGTTCAGCGCTGCCTTCAGTCCAGGGCGTGATTCTGGAGACTCGGGATCGAGTCCCACATTGGGCTCCCTGCCTGGAGCCTGCTTTTCCCTCTGTCTGTGTCTCTGCCTCTCTCTCTCTCTCTCTCTCTGTCTCTCATGAATAAATAAATAAAATCTTAAAAACAAAAAAGAATTTCAAGCAGATTCCTCACTGAGTGCAGAGCCGGATGCAGGCCTTGATCCCATGACCCTGAGATCATGACCTGAGCCAAAATCAAGAGTTGGACACTTAACTGACTGAGCCACCCAGGCGCACCGGCAGTTCTTTTTAAAGAAACCGGTTAGATACACTTGAGTTTACATCAGTGATGTGAAATTATCTGAGTGAAGGTTTTTTGTCTCTGCACTAGAGCCTTCTATAACTGCCTCACTCCATAAACATGATGGGGTGCTGACATTGAGATATTGGGACTCTAAGTGCCGCATTAGCAACTTGTATGTCTTAGATTGAAGAGCCCCAAATGGTGCTCTGCTGCAGTTGGTGTGGAGCCACTTCACAGCCATCGCCATCAGCCCGTATGCCCCTTTCATTTGCATTTCCTCCCAGGGAACTCATGCTAGCTCCCCCCACGATCTGTGTCTTCGAGGCCTCATTAGGAATCTTTTAGGGGGTGCTTGTGCATGTGTGCGTGTGTTCTGTAAAAGCCTCCCTGTTAGGAGACAGACTATCTCTACTCTGAAGTGTGGAATGCACATGCGTCCAGGAGTTGTGACCCCACTTAGCAAAGGATACAGTTGAGCCCGAGGGACCACCACTTGGGTTTTCCACCAGCCATCACCACCCTCCTTACCTGAGCACATTATGCTGTCACGTATGTGTGGAGCTTTTAGGGCTTTAGTCTTTCTTAGTGACAGAAATCACTAAAACCCATAGAGCCAGGCATCTTCGTGCTTTTCCTAAATGTGCACAAAATGAGTATTTCCCAAACTGGACTTCTGTCCCACTGGGAAGTTTTTTTTGCCATATCCCATCCCAACATTCTTAGTGTTTACTTAACATCGATTAAAATAAATTTTAAGTCCATTCACTTTATTTAGTGTCATTTTCAGCAGTTAATATCTACACAGTCACAAGTGAGATGTGCTGGGCAGTTTTTTTCTAACACAAATAAAAATAAATACTAAGTTATTAAAATAAAAAATGCTTGGGCAGCCCGGCAGCTCAGCGGTTTAGCGCCACCTTCAGCCCAAGGCCTTATCCTGGAGTTCTGGGATCAAGTCCCATGTCAGGCTCCCTGCATGGAGCCTGCTTCTCCCTCTGCCTGTGTCTCTGCCTTTCTCTCTCTCTCTCTCTCTCTCTCTCTCTCTCTCTCTCATGAATAAATAAAATCTTAAAAAGAAAAAACTGCTCACGTACCATGTTATGTGAAAATAATTCCACACAGGGGATGCCTGACTGGCTCAGTCAGTAGAGCGCACGACTCTTTATTTAGGCTTGTGAAGTTAAGCCCCACATTGGGTGTAGAGTTTACTAAAAAATAAATAAAAATAAAGCAATGGACACAGGTAGGGAAATACTCTATTTAAGTGTCAAAAATGTGAGGTGGCAGTCACAGGAAAGCAGGCATACTAATTACTGTGTTTCTCTTGCCCTGTGCTCTTAGGTGCCGACACGGGCCTCTGGGGAAATGTGTCCACTGTGTCCCGCTAGAGGTGAGAGTCTGTGCAAGCGTAAGGCCTGGGCTGGTGGGAGGGGCCGCTTCCCAGAGCCTGTCAGTACTTTCCTTGCATCCCGGCGCTAGGTCGGAGTGGGGAAAAGATCTTAGCTCTTTGTTGCCCTGGCCTCATGGTCCCACTAACACGAGCGGCTTGAAGAGCACGAGCCTTTATTTATGGGAGCGACCTTCTGGGTGGATGATGAATGGCTGAAGCGTTTGTATTGCTGTGATGGAGGGGCAGCACTTACCGTGGGCTCCCTGGACAATCCTTTTGAAACCTGACACAAAGCTGGGGCTGGCGGTTTCCTTGCTCGTCATTGTTTTGATTTACTTTTCCCTGAGTCTCACATCCTCCTGCTGATTCGTCCTGGTGAGATTGAGAGTTACCATAATAATGCTGACTGGTAACTGGTTAATGCTGAATTTACAGCAGCAAGGCCAACCTGATTTTCTTCATGAGCCTCCTCTTCATCTCGTGGGCTTTTTCTTTTTTTAATTTTCCTAGTATTTACTTGACCTAGAGCATTTTGTATTTAATAGAGATTCATTTTAATCTTGGAACGATAACTGGTACACAAAGAAACCTTTGGTTCTGACCTAGAATGATGAGTGAGAACCAGGTGCCCGACCTCTCTCATTGCCCTCCCTGGGTCCTGGCTTGGTCTCTCCCCGCGTGCAGCGGAAGCTCGGCTGCCCGCCCTCCGTGCCTCGAGACGCCAGCAGGTGTGTGAGCGTACTGACTGTGTGTGTTTTGGCAGCCGTTTGACGAGGACTACCTGAACCATCTCGAACCTCCTGTGAAGCACATGTCCTTCCACGCCTACATCCGAAAGCTGACCGGGGGGGCCGACAAGTAAGCAACCTGAGCGCAGTTAGGCTGTACCAATGTGGCTTGGGCGTGCACAAGTTCTTTTTGTCTATCTGGCAGGTGTGCTTAAAGCCTGTGAGCACAGGAATGAGAACAGCAAAGATCGGGGTCTGGGCACAGAGCGTTTGAGTTCGTGACTTTTCCCCTGATTCTAGAAAAGAAACAGACGAGTGGAGCCTCTGATGCCCTGTCATAGTCCACATGCTCAGAGTGTGGGGCAGATGCCATGTTGGCAGCAGCCCCCATGGAGGCCCCTGGGGAACATCCCCAGACTTCCTGCAGGTGTGCAGTGCTCTGGCAACTTAGTTGTATGTGAAGGTGGATGAAATGTGGTGTGATGGTGGCCAGAACTCATCTTCTGCTTTTTTGGAAAAACCATACCACTCCATGGTTCTCTCGGCTCAGTTATTCCATGGCCCCCATCAGCCTTTTGCCCTGGAGGCTGCCTCTTTATCAGCTTGACTTCATGGCCGTCACAGGAGCTGAAGCAATGGTGCCGTCCACGGGTGGGCCTCATGGTGCCTGGTGCCTCAACAGGTACTGTTTGCAGGCTTGGCCACGTGCGCAGTGGGGCGACCATCTCGCACCTCCCTGGGTGCAGGCTGTGACAATGGCTGGAGAGGGGCTAAGAACATTTTTTTTTATAAACCATGTCAAGTACTTCCCTGTGTGACCCCTTTCTGTTGACTCCATGACTATATGTGCACCTTTCCAGAAAGTAACGGACTTGATACCATGATTTTATAATTCCCATCAATGCAGCAGGAGGAGCTGGTGGCTGAACCCAAGTCAGCAACATTTTGTGAAGAATGTCATGTTGGCCTGATTATAGTTTTTCTCTGACAAACTGCTGACACCCTAAAATGGCTTTTTAAAAAAGTTAGATCACGGGAAACAAGTCTTACCAGAAACCCATCCTTGCCTGTCAGTGGGGTAAGCCGTGGGACTTTCTGGATGAGGGAATGAGTAGCGATTCATTGTGCTGAAATCTGTCAGCCTTTCACCAGTCTGGGTCCAGGCCATGGTACCCCATGGGGGGCATATTGGCAGTTCTCGCTAACATGCAGACTGGTAGCAGTCACTGCTTCTCAGGGGCCCGCGGGCCAGCGTCCTATCAGCCTATGAAGACAAGATTGAGTTACTGGACCATTGAGTGAATGCAGAAGTGGCATAGGGTGAGGGCATGTGTACACCCTCACCCTATGTCAGGGTGGGGCCCTGGGTGCCTCACTGAGCGGTTGTATTTCAGCTATAAGTTGGGGTACCCACATGAGGTAATTCAGAGTTTTTTTTTTTTTTTTTTTTACAAATATGTCAGTGCTGGACTCATGATGTAGAGCTTGCTAATGAGTTAATGAAACTTAAAAACAAGCTTGGTTTCCTCTCAGTGGCACAGGGTAGTCACTAGGTATTTAATAGTGTTCTTGAAAATTTTCATGGGTGTTAGTGACAGACATTGAAAACAGAGACTTTAAAAAAAAAAAAAAAAAAAAAAAGAAAACAGAGACTTTTTATAGGGAAATAAATAGTCATGCATTTCTGCATAGCCTCCATGTGCAGGCCAAAGCCGGAAGTCCACAATGGCAATTTTTAGCACATTTTCCCAGCTGCTGCTTGCCATGTGCTTAGCTTCTTAGAACTCTGTTCTGGAGGTGTAAGATGTTTGACATGTGATTTCCAGTCTCCTGCTAAACTTTTCACCGTTGGAATGTTTAATTAATTAAGTTCCCTCTTCTTATTCAGGGGGAAATTTGTTGCCCTGGAGAACATCAGTTGCAAGATTAAATCAGGGTGCGAGGGACACCTTCCGTGGCCTAACGGCATCTGTACTAAGTGCCAGCCAAGTGCCATCACGCTGAACAGACAGGTGAGATGCTCACTGTGTCCATCTAGGCAATGGAAAGCAGTAGATCTGTATTCATGGCTGAGAAATAAAAATTTCCAGAAAAGGTCTTCCTTGGAGGGAGGATTGCACTACATGTGGCTAGTCTAAGTGCACTTCTGGGTCATACGCTGGACACGTTATTGCTGAGATCTCTAGCTGTTGTAGGCATGGAGGAGAGGGAGTCTTGTTTCTCTTCTGTTGGCTTGAATGGAGGCAGAACTTTCTTGGTGACTGTTTAAGTTGCTTCATGGTTGCGACTTTGCTTTCTAAGAAACCATGGCAGGACGCCTGGGTGGCTCAGTGGTTAAGCGTCTGCCTTCGGCTCAGGGCATGATCCTGGAGTCCCAGGATCAAGTCCCACATCGGGCTCCTTGCATGGAGCCTGCTTCTCCCTCTGCCTGTGTCTCTGCCCTTGTCTCTCTCTCTCTCTCTCTCTCTCTCTCTCACTCTCTCTCTCTCTCTTTGTCTCTTATGAATAAATAAAGTCTTTAAAAGAAAACAAAACATGGCTCTGGAAGCTGGTAACTGAACTGTCCCGGAGCCCCCTCAGAGCACCTGTCTGGGTCAGGTAAAGAAGGAAGCTGGGCTCTGAAATGAGGAAGAGACCAGTATTCTGGCCGCTTCCCCTCTGGTTCCCGTGTCCTTGAGGATCGCTCACCTCGCTTTCTCTGCATTTCTGGCCAATGTTTTACTCCATAGAGAGCTCTCCAGAACCTTTGTGACTGTTCGGAAACTGCTTCCTTTCTCTTCTTCCTGGCGCGTGCTCTCTCTCTCTTTGAAAACAAATTTTAGTACTAGAGATAGTGAAAACCTGAATTTTTGGTGAAATCCCAGTAAGTTTAATTTGAATTAATTTATTGAGGAATCCCACCACTACCCTACCCTCCCTCTAGAATCTGAAATGGTCTTAAGGGCAGAGCACATTCTTAAAACGTGTGTATGTGTGCGGGCGCATGTATAAAGAGTTAAATAGAGATTTATAAGCGGCTTTTTTTTTTTTTTAGATTTTATTTATTTATTCATGAGAGGCAGAGACACAGGCAGAGAAGGAGGCTCCCTGCAGGGCATGTGGTTCACCCCCCCCCATGTGGAACTCAGTTCTGGGTTCCCAGGATCATGCCCTGAGGCCAAGGCAGACGCTCAACCACTGAGCCTCCCAGGTGTCCCTTATGAATGGCTTAAACTGGAAAAATTATTTATTTATTTATTCATTCATTCATTCATTCATTTATTCATTCATTTCTGACAGAGTATATTCATTAGCCCATTGTTTGCTCTACAGAAATACAGACATGTGGACAATATCATGTTCGAGAATCACACGGTTGCCGATCGCTTCCTTGACTTCTGGAGGAAGACAGGGAACCAGCATTTTGGGTATTTATATGGACGGTATACAGAGCACAAAGACATTCCTCTTGGCATCAGGGCCGAAGTAGCTGCCATTTATGAGCCGCCTCAGGTAGGTGAGCATAGGCTTCACAGTTCATGGCCTTCATGTTGCCCGGCTCTGAAGGCTGTGCAGGCTCTTATTAAAGACTTCATTTCACTTCTCTGCCCTGTCACTGTCAACACACACACAAACAGTGTTTATTTTCTGAATTCTGGGAGGGTAAACTTATGGCCCCTAAATATTTCAGTGTGCATTTCCCGACTATAAGGTCATTGACTTACAGGGTAATAAGGACCCTTTTTTTTTTTTTTTAAACTTTATTTATTTACGATAGTCACAGAGAGAGAGAGAGAGAGAGAGAGAGGCAGAGACAGAAGCAGGCTCCATGCAGGGAGCCCGACGTGGGATTCGATCCCGGGTCTCCAGGATTGCGCCCTGGGCCAAAGGCAGGCGCTAAGCCTCTGCGCCACCCAGGGATCCCAATAAGGACCCTTTTTAATGTCAGTAGTTGAACATCGTTGGAATTTTTTTTTTTTAAGATTTTATTTTATTCATGAGAGACAGAGAGGCAGAGATGCAGAGGGAGAAAGTAGGCTTGTTGGAATATTTTAATCTATTGCCTGTGTTCTACTTTTGTTGATTTCCCCAAAGTGCCACAATGCCTGCTCCCTCCTTCGTGACTGTATCTCCTTTGCCTATGCCTGTGGTCAGCTGGCCTAGAAATGGTGGCATGGGAGGATCGCGGGATGACTCGTGTCCTTTTTTTTTTTTCTTAAGATTTTTATTTATTTATGAAAGACAGAGAGAGAGAGGCAGAGACACAGGCAGAGGGAGAAAGAAGCAGGTTCCATGCAGGGAGCCTGACGTGGGACTCGATCCTGGGACTCTAAGATCACGCCCTGGGCACGAAGGCAGGTGCTAAACCGCTGAGCCACCCAGGGATCCCCTTGTGTCCTTTATCCCATGCCACACACACAAGTGTCTTAGAACAATAGTCTCAAAATTACCACCAGTATAAGACTGAAAACCATTTAAGGGTTTTTTTGGCGGAAGGAGGAGGATCCTTAGAGTGTGTCTCATGAGGGACAAGCAATCAATTACTGTGTTTTATTTTAATTTTCATTATTTTTTTTGAAGATTTTATTTTATTTTATTTTATTTTTTTGAAGATTTTATTTATTTATTTATTTATTTATTTATTTTTTATACCTATCATTTTTTAAAATTTTTTATTTATTTATGATAGTCACAGAGAGAGAGAGAGAGAGAGGCAGAGACACAGGCAGAGGGAGAAGCAGGCTCCATGCACCGGGAGCCCGACGTGGGATTCGATCCCGGGTCTCCAGGATCGCGCCCTGGGCCAAAGACAGGCGCCAAACCGCTGCGCCACCCAGGGATCCCAGAAGATTTTATTTATTTATTCATGAGAGAGACAGAGTGGCAGAGGGAGAAGCAAGCTCCCTGTGGGGAACCCAGTGTAGGACTCGATCCAGGACTGTGGGATCTCGCCCTGAGCCAAAGCAGATGCTCAACCACTGAGCCACCGGGCATCCCTAGTTTTACTGTGTTTTAAAGTCATTTGGAAGGTCCTCTCTGTAAGACTATGCCACCAACTAGTTAACACATTTATGTTCATTTATTTTATTTTCAGTATTTAGGGATTAGTGTTTCATATACACATTTGTTGTATAGCTATACGGAGTATTTATATAGTACGTTTCATTACATATATATTACAAACGTGGAAACATTGAATTTTGTCAGTGATATATGTGGTGAAGTGCTCGGGAGGGGTGCTTGTGTGTGCAGTTTACTGTGATGTACAGCAGAGTCCTACAACTAAGATGGCTTGGGGGTGATTAGAGGGATGGGTGCAGTAGAGTAAGCGTTAGTGGCCCAATCTAGATAGCTGATATGTGAGTCCTCACTGCGAAATTCTTTAAACCTTGCTGTGTGTTTGAAATTTGTACTTAAAATGTTGGAAAAGAAAAAATTTTACTCGTTTCCAAAGTCAGATCTACAAACAAGGTATCCCCTTCATCCTATCCCTTTCTTTCCAGAATGTTTGGTTTAGACTTCTAAATTTTAAGTTTAAAAATATAAGCAAATATACAGAATATTTATACCACTGTCCTCTCTTTACATGTATGTCATACCAGACTCACCTTTGTCACCTTGCTCTATGTTCGGTAAATCAGTCCATGATCAGCTGACTTCTTAAATAAGCCAAGGTCTGAAACTGCACGCCCTGTGGCTACTACTAGCTGGTGTGCAGGCCAGGCCCATGGCTCTTGCACAAATGCCATTGTCTCCCTGGCTGGATTTATGCAGAGTTTGAATGTAGTCTCCACCTTTTTGCCAGTTTCCATGTTTACTGAGAGCTACAGGGAAGTATTTGTGGGGGCCTCCTGTGGTGTTTCATTTAAAAGGGGATGCTAAGTGGTGATGGAGACCCTGCCAGAAGGTTGGGGTTACCTAACCACCAGGACAGTAAGTGTGCTCTGCAATCAGGGAGCTGCTTTTGGACGCACTTTATCTTCAAACTCAGTTTTGTAGAGGTCTCTTTCATGAGCAGCTTCAGCAGTCGTGTTAGGAGTGTGATGGAGTAAAACACGGAAACAGAAACCTCTGTGTCCAGACTACTAATAGCATCTCCAGAGCTCCCAGCTTCAGGATCCTGAAGGTTGAAACCATTAACTATAATAACCTTTAACTCATTAGAAGTTGAAGCTCAAGCTCATGCTGCCACAGGTCAGGAAATCAGATCCTTAGATTTGTTCTGAATTTCTGATATGACCTGTGCTCTGGAGGCATTTAATGATTTGCATATTGTTAATACCCAGCAACAGAAAGTTATTTTTTGTTGTTTTGCCATAATTTGACTCATTTGCAAGGATGTACCCAACTAGTATAAATTGGTTTGGGATTACATTCACTTTTTTTTTGCTGTGGCCAGAGTTTCTGCTAGGTACAGGACTTACTATTCATGACCTCGAGCTACATTCAGTGCAGATGAAGGATTTCAGCAAACTTTGTCCACTGCAGGAAGTTGGGGTCCTATGGCCGGTTTAGGTTGCATATGAGCCAGAGTCCAAGCCCACCTATTACCCCAAGCCCTGTGCTCTGCCCAGCAGGTTGCCGATTTAGGTTCCTTTTTTATTCCTCTGTGATTCTCTCATTCAGTACCTTGCCTTTGAAGCTCAGCACTACCCTGCAGGAGCTGCACAGAAATTTTCCTAGCCTGTTTACTGGGCACAAATGTTATACCTTGCACCTGGAAGCTTGCCCAATGTACCCAAAGCTTTTTGGAAGGAAACTGTTTCTCCAAGGGAGTTTTGAAACTGACTTTCCCCAGTGAAGGAACCCATTAAAAAATTGTGGAAACAGCCTTCCTCAGTCCTAAGAGCAACCACACACTTGACAAGAGACTGTGTGATGTAAACCAGCCTGAATGTCCCCATCTTCTCTCAGAGGCTTGACTGGAAAGCATGATAAAATGTGAGAAGGGGCAGAGCCTGGAGGGTGCGGGCTGTGTTTTATTTGGATGTCAACCTTTTTATGCTGCCATAACTCTCCTTTTTGGCAAGGGGTAGAGCAATAGAGCAGTGTGCCCTTGGGACTCCTGAGACAGAATTGGAGTGGGATGGCTGTGGGTTCCTCTGAGTTTGTCTTCTCCCTTTACTGCCTCAACAGATCGGCACACAGAACAGCCTGGAGCTTCTGGAAGACCCAAAAGCTGAGGTGGTGGATGAAATTGCTGCCAAGCTTGGCCTGAGGAAGGTACTGAGGCATTCTGCTGGCCTTTGAATGGGGTACCAGGGCTCTCTGTTGGGATCATTGGGGTGGGTGGCATGGCCAGGCCTTGTCTGGGACTGAACTCCCAGCTGCCTGAGGTCAGGTGCAGGCCCAGCATGTTGTAAAGCCTGCTTGAGTCTTGTGTTCCTCAGGTTTGAAATAGAATATTTCTCTGAATTAAAGTAAAATGAGGGGCAGCCCGGGTGGCTCAGTCGTTTAGCACTGCCTTCAGCCCAGGGCCTGATACTGGAGACCTGGGATCAAGTCCCATGTCAGGCTTCCTGCATGGAGCCTGCTTCTCCCTCTGCCTGTGTCTCTGCCACTCTCTCTGTGTCTCTCATGAATAAATAAATAAAATCTTAAAAAAAAAATAAAGTAAAATGAAAACAAACAATCCCTATACTGGGGCTGTTATGTTGAAATCTGCAGGCCTCACTCCCTGAGGACAGCTTCAAAGGGTGTAAGAAAGAGGCAGCTGGACGCACATCCCTTCTTCCTGCCCAGGAAGGAGCCTCAATGCTGAGCTGTGTGTCTTGCCCACACACCGTGGCCTAGCCTCTTAGTAGGAGCCCTTCCTTCATGTGTCCTTGCAGCTTTGCATCCTGTGACAAAGGCCTGTGCACAGGGTTCACTTCCTGCTCTGGGCGCTTGGAGCCTCTGGCCATCTTCCGTCATCAGTGGATTTCCTGTTTCTAATTTAGATGTCTGAACATGTGAGCTTTCCTAGTTTTACTGGACAGTAAGACAACAGGGAAGAAGTTTGGAGTTTGTTGATCTGGTTTGTGTCACATCCTTGGTGGAGCTCCCAGGAATTTACAGTAGGGTTTCTACATGTGTGTATGGAACGTGAAATTGAATACCTCTTAGAATTTCACAGTTAATAGCTATGTAAGTTTTATCCTTTGTTTGTTAATCAACTTAGTGGAAAACAAACTCCCAGATAAACAGGAACATTAGAAAATGTGCTTAGAAGCCTTGGGAGGAAAAAAAAAAAAAAAAAAAAGCCTTGGGAAGCTATAGAACAAAGTCATTTTAACAAAAGCTTTAAGAAAACAGTTCCTATTGTTTCTAGTAAGGAATCACCATCTTTTTTTTTTTAAAGTAGGTTCCATACCCAGCAGGGATCCCAGCATAGGGCTTGAACTCACAACCCCGAGATCAAGACCTGAGCTGAGATCAAAGATCTTAACCAATTTACCCGACTGAGCCACCCAGGCACCCCAGGAATCAGTGTCTTGATTTAGAGTCCTATTTGGCTTAAATTTTTGAAGTTTCTCGTGTTCAAAAGAGAAACTAGTGTAACTTTTTGACCTTTTTTTTTTGTTTTAAACATACAGTTCAGTATCACTGTAGTTCTAATAGATCTTGAAGTGACTTCAGTGTCTGAAACTCTGGCTCTGTTGCTTTAGCTGACTTCAGCCTGGCTTTGGCTCTGCTTTACTCATTGCTTTGGCTCATTTACACTGCAAGTCTCCTTTTCTTTGCTGTGTCCTCTACGGGTTTTTTTTGTGCATTGGGGTATTTTTAAAGAAAATAAAGTTCTGGGCAGCTCGGGTGGCTCAGCGGTTTAGCACCGCCTTCAACCCAGGGCCTGATCCTGGAGACCTGGGGTCAAGTCCCACATCAGGCTTCCTGCATGGAGCCTGCTTCTCCCTCTTCCTGTGTCTCTGCCTCTCTCTCTGTGTGTGTCTCTCACGAATAAATAAAATCTTAAAAAAAAAAAAAGAAAAGAAAAGAAAATGAAGTTCTCCACATTTGCCTGTTCTTGTGTGCAGGAGATGGGTTTGAAGAGTTCTGTACAGGGTTCTGCTGGACAGGGTCATGGGCACCACTTCTCCAAAGGATGTGGACTTGGGGTCCAGCCCTGCTTGTAAACCTCCCAGCCCAGTTACAGTTCAGGAGGGGCAACCAGCTGTGAGGTTCTTGGGCATAGGAGGCCTAGGAACCCAATAGACAGGCAGCTAAGACTGTGGCTTGCCCTAGGGATGAGGGTTTTAGCTTCTTGGGCCCTCACATGCTGTCTCCAGTTCTGTAGCAAGGAGTGTAAAGGAGCCTCTGGGCAAGGACTTTGTGGTGGTGGTCCTTATTTTAAGTACCTTTTCTAGGGAGTCTGTTTTTTATGGAGAAAGCCCTAGCATCTCAAATAGCATTGTCTCTCTTTGCAGTGTCCGCATTCTATTAATCTTGTTCACCCCTGGGGTTTCCCCCGAGCCCAGCACAGTGCTGGGTATAGAGTTGGTGCCATGGAGTTTCTAACAAACAGATGAGCTCTGCTCATGCAACATCACCTCCAGTCCAGCAGCACCAGAGGAGAATGGCCGTTTTCAACTGAATGGAGTTTGAAAGTCCTGGTAGTATACTTGAGGATCTGACTCCCCTAGAAGGAAGTAGCTCACAACAGTCTATTACTGAAACATTATTCTGAAGGTCTTTGGACAGAGGCCAGAAAGCATTCATTGCCTGTTTCAGGGAGAGGTGGCTCAAAGGATACTTTCCTTTTCGTTCAGGTTGGCTGGATATTTACAGACCTCGTCTCAGAAGACACCCGGAAGGGTACCGTCCGATATAGCCGTAATAAGGTGAGGGGTAACGGGAGTGCCCAGTGCCCTCCTAGCTTAGCCTGCAGCTCAGTTACAAGCCAGCTCTGGCTCATGCCTGCATGGTGGCTGTGTACAGCTCCTCCTGGCTTTTAGACCAAATTGTTTTCAACACCAGTGCTCTTGATAAATTAAGGGTGGGTCTCTTGATGGTGTCTTGTAGAGCAAACCCCCTGGGCCTGCACCAGTGTTTTTTGGAGGTCAGCCCGTAGGGGATGCCTGATGCTTCTGGCCTTTCTAGTTATTCGTGGTGGGAGAAGAGGGGCCCGAAAGAGCTAGGAGCTGTAGGTGTTTGTTTCATGCAGTGTTTGACAGGCTACCATTTAGTTCTTAATGTTATCTAAAGAAGAAATAGCATGTTTCCACATGATGTTGTAAAATGTGATACGCCGGCTCTTTTCTTTTAGGACACCTATTTTCTGAGTTCGGAAGAATGTATCACTGCAGGAGACTTCCAGAATAAGCATCCCAACATATGTCGACTCTCTCCAGACGGACATTTTGGATCTAAGTTTGTCACTGCGGTGGCAACAGGTGTGTGTTCTGTTCCTCTTTTGGCACATTTTCATTCTTAGCTACAGTAGATTTTCTTAATGTTCTTGTGGGGCACAAATTCCACTTTTTGTTTTGTGTTAAAAATCCTAAAGTTACCCACATCACCTACAAAACTCCTAGAATTGGGGGCTCAGCGTAGCTCTTCTCTCATCTGCTCACGTTCCATGTCGAGGCCAGTTTGATTCTGGATCTCAGCTCAGGGCTGCCTTTGCCACTTCCAGCAGCCAAAGAGGACTCTGGTTATGCAAGAGAAAGAGATTTACTATTGGTTACTTATTTTTGACATTATGAGCAAGAGTTTTTTTTTTAAGATTTATTTATTTATGATAGACATACAGAGATAAAGAGAGGCAGAGACACAGGAGGAGGGAGAAAGGGAGAAGCAGCCTCCATGCTGGGAGCCCGATGTGAGACTCGATCCCGGGACTCCAGGATCGTGCCCTGGGCCAATGGCAGGTGCTAAACTGCTGAGCCGCTCAGGGATCCCCAGCAAGAGTCATTTTAAGACACCATGTCCGTGTGTGTGTGTGTGTGTGTGTGTGTGGTGATACATATATTTTGTACTATATATATCATAAATATATAATAAAAAAATTGTGGCCCATAAAAAGGTACTATCACAATCTTTAACAAGCTTTACATATGTTGGCTTAGGAAAAAACTGGCCATAGGCCTATACAATTTAAAAAGAATAGGAATTTTAAGGGTGCCTGTGTGGCTCAGTCAGTGAAGCATGTACCTTTGGCTCAGGTCATGATTAGGGTTCTGGGATTGTGTCCCACTTCGGGCTCCCTCCTCAGCAAAGCGTCTGCTTCTCCCTCTCCCTCTCCTCCTAGCGTGCTCACTCTTGCTCTCTCTCTCAAATAAATAAGTATAAATAAATTAAAAAATAAAAAACAAATAGGAGTTTTAAACTTGGAGAACCAACTCATGAAAGCCTAGTCTATTTGGTCAAATTTTTTTTTTTTAAAGATTTTATTTATTTATTCATGAGAGACACACACAGAGAGAGGCAGAGACACAGACAGAGAGAGAAGCAGGCTCCATGCAGGGAGCCCGATGTGGGACTCAATCCCAGGTCTCCAGGATCACGCCCTGGGCCAAAGGCAGGGGCTCAACCACTGAGCCACCCAGGCATCCCTCAATTTTTTAAAGTAAACACTAACCTGGAACCTATGAAGACCTGGTTTCTACTGTCACAGAATTGATAACCCAATTTGTTCATGGTAGTCAACCTTCCCCTAGTTCTGTAGAAAGAAGCACTCCCAATTGAACAAAACCAGTTTACAAGTAGCCCAAACATGTAAGTTACTGGATCCCCTGTTAATCCCAGTTGAGGCTGTCACACTGAGAATCATGAAGAGAAACACTGCCTGATTTTTAAAGATCCATGGATTTAAGATGCAAGTGGATTAGTCACTTTCTTTTTGAAAGGAAAGGTACTTTTGAGGCATGAGAGGCAGTGGCAGCATCTTTCACATGCTAGTGTGAATTAGTTGAAGTCTTACCTGAACATGTGAACATGTCCCCTTCCTTCTGCTAACTTGTTCTCACACTCCTAAAGATTCACCATGGATTAAAACTCCATGTTTGTTTTTATGCATATGTATAAAATATGGTTGAATCTTTTTCTTCTTTTTTTTTTTAAGATTTTATTTACTTGAGAGAGAACATAAGCAGGGGAGGTACAGGGGGAGAAGCAGACTCCCTGCTGAGCAAGGAGGGCTCGATCCCAGGACCCTGAGGTCATGACTTGAGCCAAAGGCAGATGTTTAGCTGACTGAGCCCCCAGGTACCCCAACAGCATCGTACATCTTGTACCTCCAAACAGTTTGCTGTTCCCCTGCGTCAGTGGTTTTTGACCACAAGCACACACGGAGCGGCCCCACTGTGCTCCTTCCCTACCTTCCCTGCTGCCCTGTGGAGCTGTTTGAGCTGTGCTTGCTGTACCCCATCCCTGAGTTCCTGATGGGCTGGGAAGGAGCTGGCCTGTGTGTTTGTAACCATTGCCCAGGAGACTGTTGCATCTGGGCTTTATGGTGCTTCTGCAGGCACTGTGCTCGCAGCTCCCCTAGAGCTGCTGCTGAAGCTGCAGGCTCCCCCTTGCCTTTCCCTGCCAAGAACAACTCTAGCTTGAGACCTGTGGAGGAAGAGAGAAGTATGTGTGGGTTTGCTCTTTGGAAATGGATCTAGTGACGGATCTAGTGGAAGGAGGATGCATAATTTAGCCCAAGTGTAAACTCCTTGCCCCGATGCTGGCATCTCTGTGCCTTGGTAGGCTGGCCACCCTGGCCACCCATCCACATCTCTGGGCCGTGAGATTCCCTTCTTGAGGCTGCCTCCCAGGCACAGAGTTCTTCTGCAACAGGCCCTTTCCTCCCACATGCAGGTTTCCTTTGCAGATTGACTTGAGAAGGAAACAATCATATTGTTAGCTTGTCCCACTGCCTCTACAGCCCAGCCAATATTGGGTTTCCGGAAAGGGTAAAGAAACCCATTAGAACTTGGTGTCTTGTTCCTCCACATAGAGAAGGAGAGCTTGCAATTCCTCTCTTTGAATCTGCCTTTTTATTTACTTTGCATTATTTTGATTAACATCTTGAATGGAGAGCCAAACGTTCCCTCTTCACCTGACCAGCAATGGCCCTTTAACTGCAGTAGGGAAAAAAAAAAAAAGAAAAGAAAAGAAAACCATTTTGTGTGAAGATTGGTGACAACCGGCACTTAAGATCAGAAAAAGAGTTGTATATATCGGATGCTTTAAGATGCTGTCTACCCAAAGCTCTGAAAGACTTTAAGATAGGAAGTAATACCTAACCACAATACCATTGAGTTTTCGTAGAATTGTTACATATGATAATAAAAACCTGCCTGTTTAATCTCAAAAATCTTTTTTTTTTTTTTAAATCAGTCCTTTGTCTTTATTAAATCTTTTTTTATTTTTATTTTTATTTATTTATGATAGTCACAGAGAGAGAGAGAGAGAGGCAGAGACACAGGCAGAGGGAGAAGCAGGCTCCATGCACCGGGAGCCTGACGTGGGATTCGATCCCGGGTCTCCAGGATCACGCCCTGGGCCAAAGGCAGGCGCCAAACCGCTGCGCCACCCAGGGATCCCAGTCCTTTGTCTTTATTAAAGAGAGCTAGAAAGAGATTATACCTGGCAACCAAAGGGTGAGGTACTAGGCAGAAAGGTGGGTTGGGCTCAGGCCCTGGGGAATCACAGGCAAACTGATGGCCTGGGAGGAGCCAAGGAGACCAGTTCCTGGCAGCAGCTGAAGAGATAGCCAAGGGTGAGCTTTCAGGCACTGGGGCAATCAGCTGGTTCTGCAGAGGATGCAGGGTAAGTTGGGCTGGCCTGGAATTTACCTGAGGCCACCCTGCCTTGTCTACCTAGATCATCCACTGGTCCTGATCCTGTTCGTTGCCTTCCATGTGGACTAATGTTGCCCTTTTTTTTTAAGATTTATTTTAGAGAGTTTGTGCATGGGGAGGGGCAGAGGGAGAGAGAGAAACTCCAAGCAGACTCCCTGCTGAACTCGGAGCTGGACTTGGGGCACCTGAGCCAAAACCAGGAGTCAGTTGCTTAACTGACTGTGCCTCCCAGGGACCCCCTAATGTTGCTTTTTATTTTTTTTAACAGCCTTCAATTTCACAAATACTGCTATTTTTCTGTTTCTCAAAGAGAAATCTCAAAGAGATTTTTTTTTTCTCTAATGACCCATCACACTTTAATGATCAGTCTAAGAGCCAGTGTAGGTTTACAACGCCCAAGGTTAAACAAGAGCCAGATGCACACACAGGGGTCGGCGTCACTGTGCTCCTTCACTGCCTTCCCTGCTGCCCCTTCTAAACCATTGCACTCATCTTTGGTGCAGGAATGGTATTCCTTTTTTTTTTTAATTAATTAATTAATTAATTAATTAATTAATTAATTAATGATAGTCACACACATAGAGAGAGAGAGAGAGAGAGAGGCAGAGACACAGGCAGAGGGAGAAGCAGGCTCCATGCACCGGGAGTCTGATGTGGGATTCGATCCCGGGTGTCCAGGATCGCGCCCTGGGCCAAAGGCAGGCGCTAAACTGCTGTGCCACCCAAGGATCCCCAGGGATGGTATTCCTAACCCTGAGCACACCAGGGGGTGAAGCGACCTGTATCTGCTGCCTCGACGCTAGTGAGTGGTCACAGCCAGCTCTCCTGAGTGTGTGAGGGAGGGTGACACCACGCATAGTTTTGGAACTAGGCTTGTTTGTTGAGTGGGCCTCTGGAGCCCATTTGCGTTTCTGGAAGCCAGCTACTATCGACCTCTGGTGTGCAAATTCGAGCAGATGGCAGGCCCCTGGCTTGTGCCCTGTTAGCTGGTTCTGCCCGAATCCTTCACAGTTCTCTGTTTTTCCACCAGATCTGGTAAATGTTTGAAAGCCAGATGGAAAAATTTTCTTTTTTAATTTTTTTGAAAATTTTTTTATTTTTGGGGAAAATTTTCTATTCCCTGATCAGTAACTAACTTTGTTTTTGTGAAAGAAACTAAAATGGAGATGTTGAGCATGGTTTGTTTGTTTTTTTTGACGGTGGTTTTAATTCTCCCAAACTAAATAATTCCAGACAATAAAGTTGTCAGAGCATATAACCTGATGGCAGGAGCGCACGTGTGTGTGTGGCGGTAGGAGTCCGCCATGTGCACTGTTGCTCTTACCTCTTCTAGAGGCTCAGGGTCCACCTTTGACAGGGTGCCCATCCATCTCTTTAGGATCTCATCTCAGCTAGGTTCCTGCTCAGCTTAACTTCACCGAATGGTTCACTCTTAGCAGCTTTTGCGCTATCCACGTCCCTAATTTTAAGTCACATTGCAGGTTTTATGGCATGACGATTGAAGAGAGAGGTAGGGGTGAAAGGCACAGTGAAGGCAGCAGCACAACCTAGGCCCCTTGCGTGCTGGCCCTGGCTCTGTGCCGTGTCCACACCTCCTGAGAGGGGTGCTGGATGATGGTGTGGTGGCCCTGCAGGCATCTTGGGGGTAGAGCTGACGGTACAGACACTGGCATTGTTTTCACCATTTGTCCTGTCCGTCTCCATCCCCCCACTCCATTCACTCAAGTTCGGAAGTTTGCTGGGATGAGGGCTCTGTCTGCCATTCTTGCCTCTGGTGTTTGTAAATCAGAGCCGCGGTACGTGGTGACACCACGCATAGTTTTGGAACAGGTATTAGAGACCTGTTGGGGGAGCTGTGGTGGCGTCTCCCAGCTCTGCATCCGAGGCTGTGTGCTCAAGCTACTCAACAGGTTATTGTCCGACATTTTTGAATTCTTAGCCCAAGACAGACTCTGGAGGGTCTTTTCGTTGTGTTGGTCCAAAGTGATGAGTAACAGATACAGACTTGGTTTGAGTCTTCTCTGGTGGATTTTCCATGAAGGTCTCTCTCTCGCAGGTGGTCCCGACAACCAGGTCCACTTTGAAGGGTACCAGGTCTCCAATCAGTGCATGGCATTGGTCCGTGACGAGTGCCTGCTGCCCTGCAAGGATGCCCCTGAGCTCGGCTATGCCAAGGAGTCCAGCAGCGAGCAGTATGTGCCCGATGTGTTCTATAAGGTAAAAACACCACGGCGCAGAGAGAATTGTGGGTGGGGAATAGCTGAATGCTGACTTGTGTCAGACTCCACTGTCCTGTCAGCCACTTGTCCTCTGGTGGCTCAGAACCCACTCTGTGGGTGAAGGCATTGCCAGAGCACGTTTGGGGCTTCTGACGGAAAGTAGAAATAACATGCGCTGGGCTGGGGATATGTGATCAGATCAAACCGTTGCCACACAGACACAATTTCCATTTCTGAACGTGAGAAAAGTGGATACATCAGCCTCAGCAGGAGTAGAAAATGGAGCCATGTGATTCATCCACGCACTCTCCTCAGGACACCAACGTGTGAGCTAACAATTTAGACGCATCATCGTCCATTACTAAATCTTTGTTTCTTGCGAGAGCTATTAAAGCTATTTTCATTGAAGAATGTCCTGCTTGAACAGGTAGGAGTTAGGTGCTCTCCTCTGCGACTGGAGAGTCCATTGTTCCTGCTTCGAGGCCAGGTCCCTTCTTGGTTCCCGAGTGGGCAGCCTTTGCGTTTCTCCCCAGTACCGTCCTGCTGCCTGGAGGGTTCCTTCAGTTCTCTCTCCTGCAAGGCAGCTTTTGTCTGTCTGGAGGCTATCTTGTCTTCGTTTTGCAGGCTGTTTTCACTGTATAAAGAATACTAGGGGGCAGCCCAGGTGGCTCAGCAGTTTACCGTCACCTTTGGCCCAGGGTGTGATCCTGGAGACCCAGGATTGATTCCCGCATCGGGCTCCTCTCAGGGAGCCTGCTTCTCCCTCTGCCTGTGTCTCTGCCTCTTTCTCTTTGTCTCTTATGAATAAATAAATAAAATCTTTAAGAAAAAAAAATGCTAGATTGATGGGTTGGTGTCACTGTGACTCTGGACGTTTCCAGCGGGAATCCAGCTGTCCCCCTCATGGGTTCCTTCATCCATAATAAGACTTTTCTTGCTGCTCCTTCTTACGTTCTCCTCTTCTTACTGCTTTCAAGCAACTTGGTCCTGATGTGCTTGGGTAGTTTTCCTCATTTGTCCTGAATTTGGGGTTTTTTGAGCTTCTTGGGTCTGTGTGTTTGTGTCATTTTTGGCCATTGTATTCATCTCGTGTGGCAGCCGTAACAAGTCGCTACAAACAGGGTTGCCGTAACCACAGTGCTGTGTTCACTCACAGCGCTGGCTCTGGGCAGTGCTCAGCCATCGCGGTGTCAATTGGGCTCTGATATTATTATTATTTTTTTTTGGGGGGGGGAGGCTCTGATATTATTATCTGCAGGGAGATGTTGGCAGCACCAAGTACCTGGGCACCTCGCCCCACGCACTTCACAGAGAGGCAGTCTGCTGCTTCTCCCTGGAGGCCTGCCAGGAGTGTGTTCCTCTGATTGCTGCTTCCCTTGCACTACTTGACAGGCTCATGTCTTTCGATCTGGCCTGTCTAGCTGCTCCAAGGTCGTCTTCTGACTTGAAAGTCAGTGGAAAAAAAAAAAAGAAAGTCAGTGGATTAGTCATCTTTTTTTTTTTTTTTAAGGCATTATTTTTTTATTCCTGAGAGACACACAGAGAGAGGTGGAGACACAGGCAGAGGGAGAAGCGGGCTTCCCTGCAGGGAGCTCGATGCGGGACTCAATCCCAGGACCCCGGGATCACACCCTGACCTGAAGGCAGACGCTCAACCGCTGAGCCCCCCAGGTGTCCCTGGATTAGTGACCTTAATGCTATCTGCAAAATTCCACCCTGTACACTCCTGAAATTTGCATCATCTTGACAGGGAGAATGGCTGTGTGTTTGAACCCCCTGTGTCTAAGATGTGGTCATCCCAGCCCCGTGCAGAACTGGCTTCTATCTGCAGCAGTGGCCTTCCACCAGGGACAGAACCAGAACTCCTAACCCCTCGTGCTCTCAGGAGTGGGGAGAGCCTCAGCGTCACTCCATACTTCACTCAGTACTCTGTCTGGGTTTTCCCTGTTCACCTGTGTTGTTTCTCGGTCCCTCCTACCGGCAGTACTTTTTGCCTTGAGCACAGGCACGCTTTGGAGATATTGCGGGTTCAGTTCCAGACCACCACAATAAAGCAGATAGGGCAATAAAACCAGCCAGATGGCATTTTTTTGGTTTCCCAGCGCACGCAAAAGTGAGACGTGTAGTAGGATGTCTAGAAAACAATGTACATACCTTAAATTAAAGATATTTGGGATCCCTGGGTGGCGCAGCAGTTTAGCACCTGCCTTTGGCCCAGGGCGGGATCCTGGAGACCCGGATTGAATCCCACGTCGGGCTCTTGGTGCATGGAGCCTGCTTCTCCCTCTGCCTGTGTCTCTGCCTCTCTCTCTCTCTCTCTCTCTCTCTCTCTCTCTGTGACTATCATAAATAAATAAAAATTAAAAAAAAAAGATATTCCCGAGAAGTGCTAAGGATCATTGGAGCTTTTTCAGCAGGTCATGATCTTTTTGCCTCAGTGTGGTTGGCTGCTGAAGGCTGGGGTAGCTGTGGCAAGTTCTTACACTGGGGTTGCAGTGAAGCTTGCTCCGTCACTTGTTCCTTTCATGAACGAGTTTCCTGTAGCAGATGATGCTGTATGATAGCAGGTTACCCACAGGAGAGCTGCTTTCAAAATCGGGAGTCAGTTCTCTCACATGCTGCTGCTGCCTCATCAAGTTTATGTAATATCAGAGATCCCTGATCACAGACTGTCCTAACACATAATAACAAAGAAGTTTGAGGGGTGCCTGGGTGGCTCACTTGGTTGCGCTAAGGTCATGATCGAGCTCTGTGCTTGGGGGCAGTCTGCTGCTCTCTCTCCTTCTGCCTTCACCCTGCTTGTGTGCAAGTGTGCTCTCTCCCTCCCTCTCCCTTGCTGTCAAAGAAATAAAATATTTTTTAAAAAAACACAGAAAACAAAGATGTTTGAAATAATGCAGGAGTCACCAAAATGTGGCACAGAGACACGAAGTAAGCAAATGTTATTGGAAAAATGGTGCCTATAGACCTACTCAGTATGGGGCGGCCACAAACCTTCAACTTGTAAAACCTCACAGTGCTGGTGAAGCGCGGGACACCAAAGTGCAGTGAGATAAGGCGTGCCTGCTCCGTGGGATTGCAGAGGCTGTTCTCTGCCCTCCGGGTGCTTGGCCTCCTGTGTGCCTCAGCGTCAGACAGCGTGTCTGCGTAGCTGGGTGGACCCTCCAGCCCCTTTTGGTGTCCGGTTTGTAGCTGCAGCCCAGCTCACACCTGCGAGAAAGGCCTGGCTGCGTGCACTCTCCTGTAGACATCTGCCGGGGGCCGTATCCTCACCCCTGGGTGGCATCCCACCCACCCCCGCCCCGGAGGTTGGTCCTCGGCACCCTTGCCACCCTTGCCACCCTTATGCCCACAGCGCTCTGACAGCTTTTAAAATGCAGCTTGGAAGTCCTGTGTTTCTGTGGTGTTTGTGGGAGCTCTTGTGCATGTTGTGTGTGTGTCTCCAGGCCCTGGAGGCTGGATGGACACCATGGTGTGGGGCTGGAGGGGGTGGATTTCAGGTGTTCCTTCCTTCCTGAGAAGGGCCTTGCTCTCATTCAGTAATGTGGCCCTGAGTGGCCAGTAGAGACACAGGGAGCCAACGGAAACTGTAATTCCAGCGGGCTGCAGGCTTTCTGAGAGCTGTCGGCATCTCCCCTCGTCCTCATGGCACCCTACAGGGTTAGGTGGTGTTAGGGGTACTGTTGTCCCTTTTCCAGGTGGGGAAGTGGAGGCACAAAGATGCTTACGCAGCCAGTAGATGGCAGAGGCGTGGGCATGGCCCATCTGAGGGCAGAGTCCTGGCAGCAGACACCTCTGGGAGGAGCTTGTCATCCCTGCAAACACTCAAGAGATGCAGCGCTCCTAGCACACGGGGAAAGTATCCTGTCTGGTGAGCCAGATGCCCTGCGTGAAACCTGGCCTGATGGCTTGCTTCCCTCTTATGCTGTCTCTGCTGAGCCCTTCATTGTGCAGAGAACGTTGGAGGTGATGCCCCTTCCAGAGTTGTTAACTAGAAAATGCATGTTGGGAATTGATTTGCCAGGAGGGCCTTGGGGGTGGCATTTGGAAAGTTGGAACATGTTCCAGCCCATTGGGTTCCCGTGCTGTGGGCCCGGGACACCTTTGAGATCCATTTCTTAAGTAAGCAAGTGTCTACACCAAGTGAGATTTTTTTTAAAAAAAGATTTTATTTATTTATTCATGAGAGACAGAGAGGCAGAGAAGCAGGCTCTATGCAGGGAGCCTGACATGGGACTCGATCCCGGGTCTCCAGGATCAGGCCCTGGGCTCAAGGCGGTGCTAAACCGCTGAGCCATCCGGGCTGCCCACCAAGTGAGATTTTATTCCTGTGTATTTACTTATTTATTTTTTATTTATTTATTCATGAGAAAGACAGAGAGGCAGAGACATAGGGAGAGGGAGAAGCAGGCTCCCTGCACGGAACCCCATGGGAGACTCGATCCCAGGACCCCAGGATCACACCCTGAATGAAGGCCGATGCTCAACCCCTGAGCCATCCAGGTGCCCCACTCCAAGAGTATTTAGACACTGTGTTTATGAAGGAAATAATCTTAAACAATTGATACTAATATTCATGGCTTTTGTCAAGAAAATGAATTCTAGAGTATGTACCATTTAAATTGTTTTGGTATCTTGATTTTCAGTGAGGTGTGATTTTTTTCTTACTCCTTTTTGTTTTATTGAAGTTTACTTGCATCAGAATGAGTTCTTTTCCAGGCATATGTGATAAAGATTTAATTCATTGTAATCCATTTCATAATTATTTCTGTTGTGAAATAAGCTACATACAAAAGAGTCAGTAAATAAGAATAATCAAACAGGATCCCTGGGTGGCTCAGCGGTTTAGCACCTGCCTTCGATCCAGGGCATGATCCTGGAGTCCCGGGATCAAGTCCCACATCGAGTTCCCTGCGTGGAGTCTGCCTCTCCCTCTCTCTGTGTCTCTGCCCCTCTCTCTCTCTCTGCCTCTAATGAATAAGTAAATAGAATCCTTAAAAAAAAAAAAAAAAAAAAAAAAACAATAAAAAAACAGCGTGTCTTCACCTTTAAGAAACAGGAAGGTAGGGGCACCTGGGTGGCTCAGTCAGTGAAGCATCTGCCTTTGGCTCAGGTCATGATCTCAGGGTCCTGGGATCGGGTTCCGCGTCGGGCTCTCTCCTCTGCGGGGAGTCTGCTGCTCTCTCTCCCTCTGCCTCTCCCCCGACTTGTGCTTGCTTTCTGTTAAATAAATAAAATTTAAAAAAAATAATGAGGCTAAATATTTTTTAAAGGTTATTTATTTAAGAGAGGGGGAGGGAGGGAGAAAGCTTGGGGTGGAGGTGGAGGGAGAGGAAGAGAGAGAATCCCAAGCAGACTCTGTGCCCAGTGCAGATAAGGGGCTTTGATCCTGTGACCCCGAGACTACAACCTGAGCCAAAACCAAGAGTCAGAAGCTCAGCTGACTAAGCCACTAAGGCACCATTCCTCCAGCAATTTTTAAACTTGATGTGTGTACTTTTCTAGTCATTGTTTTAGTACTTATTATTTCTATCAAGTTAATTTTTTTAACGATTTTTTAACGATTTATTTATTTGAGAGAGTGTGCATGAGCGGGGAGCCCGATGCAGGGCTGGATCCCAGGACCCTAACCAAAGTCCGATGCCAACTCACTGAGCCACCCAGGCACCCCTCAAGTTAAATGTTAAAATGGCTTTTTTGAGATATAACTCACATACAGTATAATTCACCCATCGAAAGTGCACAGTTCACTGGGTTTTAGCATATTCACACATATTCGTGCACCACCATCTGATTTTAGAATACTTTTATCCCCCAAACAGAAACCCTGCATGACAACTACCCCTCCCCAAGCCTCTCGTTCCGAAACTACTCCTGGCAGTCGGAACTCCTGGCAGTCCTTTGTCCCGTGTGTGTGTGTGTGTGTGTGTGTGTGTGTGTTGTCCTGACAGAGTCACCCCATGCACCGTCTGTTGTGACGGGCTTTCTTCACCACTTTCTGTAATGTCTTCAGGTCCAGCCATGTCTGCAGCGTGTAGTGCTCATTCTTTGTCTTTGCTGAAAATCATTCAGTGCTTGATTGTACCAGAGTGCTGGGGTGGTGGGTGGCGGGAACGCCCAGACACTCAGTCCCTGTGTGGAATGACATCGTCTGTGTTGGTGGGTCCGTGTTCACGGGCACGGGAAGGGACAGGGCAGTGAGTGTTGGCCCACTCAGCAGCACCCTCCTCGGCTCTCTTCTGCCTGAGTCAGCACAGTTGCCACAGCTCAAGGGTCTGCGGGTTCTGCGGGAGCGCTGGGGTGGTGCCCTGAATGCTGGGCCAGCAAGCAGAGGCAAGTGTCCAAAGGCACAGGCCAACTCTTCTTGTCAGCCACTATCTGGAAATGCCTGTGGAGCCAAGGACGATGGCACTGCTGCACCTGCTCTTTCCAGACTGGTGCAGGTGAAGGACAGAGTAGGGCTCTCCTGTGACAGCTCACTTGGATGCCTCTCGGGTTTGGGGGAGCAGTGGAGCTGGTGGGGAGGGGCACTCCTATCATTCTTCCAAGGAAGTGATTCCTAGCCCCTTGTATAGTGGTTCCTCTTCTCTCCCCCTGCATCCTCCATGGTGTTTAATAAAAATGATTGGCCTCTAGAGCACACACCCTGCCCTTAGATCCTGTTTGTGGAGCAGGTACTTCAGTTTTAAACTATTATTAAATGCTCACACCTCAAATCACATCACACTGGGAACCAATACAAGAAATAGAGTTAGTTCCTCCCCCTCCAAAGTTCCTACCTTACAAAGATGCATTTGTGATACGATGTTTTGTAATGTAGAATCAGTGTTTTGACTAGTTTTTAGGACCTGAGGTCAAGGGTCCTGCTGGCTGCCATTCTGAGCATTTGGACAGTAATTTCATTTTTAGGAAAGTGTGAGAGCCTGTGGGTGATGGCAGGACCTGGTGCCCTCACGTTGAGGAGCTCGGCGTGTTTTACATCCTAGATTCCTCACCCAGGCTCTCTGGCTCCATCCCGGCACCTGCTTAGGAAGCCCTCCGTGCATACTATCAATGAATACATCACTTTAGATTAATTATGCTCCCATCTGATTCTTTTTGAAGTTTTTAAAATTAAATACCAAATAGATAGGAAAGATTACCTATAAAATATGTTTAAGAAATAAAACATCACATAATACCAAGTCTGACCTGGCATTTAAGGACTACAATATTCCTGTGGCCTCTGAAGCTCCTGGGACCCTCCTGTGCTTCCCCTCGTTTTCTCTCCCAGGAGGTGACCTCAGTCTACAGCGCTGAGCTGCCACCCCCAGCTTCTCTTCCTAGATCTGCATGTTGTTGTAGTCGACAGATCTGAGACTGTGCTCCCCCCCAAGCTTGCTGGGCTCCTTCCCTAGAGTGTTCCCCGGCTGCGCACAGGTGCCAACCACTGCTGACTTCCACACACTCTTTGTTGTGTTATGACTTTTACTCACCTGATTGTAAGTGAGGTCAGAGTCTTTGTGTGTTGGCTCGTCCTATGTCCCGTGTCCTGTGTCCTGTGTCCTGTGATGTGCATTTCAAGTAGGCTTCCTGTTTTTGTTTTTTTTTCCTGGGTGGTTGGTTGTGTCTCTTTCATGTTGATTTGTAAGTGTCCCCCGGTATTCCATTTCTTCCCTTTGTCAGTGACACATGTGACAGCTCTTCACGTGGCTCATGTTTCCTCTCTGTGGTGTCTTGATGCCAGAGGTTGATGTTTCATCATGGTCAGCTTTGTGGCTCTTGTCGTTAGGGTTTAGCATGTTGAGTCATAAGATAGTCTATCGTCTTGTACGAGGTTTATGATTTTGTCTTATACATTTGAGCTCTTAGCCCACCTGGAATTTTTTTCACTGGATGGTGTGAGGCAGAGGCCCAACTTCTTTCTTAATTTTTAAAAAAATCTTCTGGATAATCAACTGGAAACACCATTTATTGAAAACCCTCTACTTCAACCCCTGTTGATCTGTGGCACTTTGTCATCTGTGTCCCCTCGCCCAGGATGTGTTTCTGCTCTGCTCCGCTCCATTGGCCAGTTTTCTCCGCTGGCACCAATATTATGTGTTCACCATCACTCTGACTACGGTTACCCTCTGTGCCTGATTGCTTATATCCCCACCATACTTTTCTTCAGGAGCCTTGACTGCTCCTGACCCTTTTCTCTTCCGTAGAAGATAGACAACTGGCTCACAAGTTGCACCAGAACAAACAAGTCTTACTAGGACTTCATGGCCCCCTTTTCTGTGCTGAGTTCCCCTGCGAATGTGGGGGTGCTGCACCTGCTCCATGTCCCCAGTGTCTCAGGGACTTAGGGTCATCGGCATGGAGGTCCTGCCTGTAGATTGCTCCTTGATACTTACGGTTTCTACATATTATAAATAGCGTCTTTTTTAAATTATGTTTTAGCTATTTGAAACTGATAAATGTTTGGCAACTTTGATATCTATTATTGGTTCCTCTGAATTCACATGTATATTCCTCTGGGCTTTCTGCACAGATGAGTGTATTATCTAGGAATGGCGATGGTCTCTCCCTTCCCATTCATTTCGCCTCCTCCTGTTGGTAGGGCTTCCAGAACAACGTCCAGTGACCAGCACTGTTGTCTTATTTTTAACTGTAAAGGAAGTGCTTTTTTTTTTTTTCCTTTTAATGTTCTATTTATTTATTCATGAGAGACACACACAGAGAGAGGCAGAGACACAGGCAGAGGGAGAAGTAGGCTCTGTGCGGGGAGCCCGACGCGGGACTCGATCCTGGGACCCCAGGATCACGACCTGAGCCGAAAGCAGGCGCTCAACCACTGAGCCACCCAGGCTTCCATAAAGGAAGTGCTTTTAAGATTTCATCATTATCTAGGAGTTTGCTGTGGGTTTTTTATTTGTTTGGTAATATCCTTTATCAGGTTGAAAATGTGCTTTTTACTTCCATTCTTGTAAATTTCTTGCACTTAAGAAGTGCGCACCCCCCTCCCCTTAAGATTTTGTTTATTTGAGAAAAAGCACGAGTGGGGGGCGGGGCAGAGGGAATCTCCAGTAGACTCCCCGCTGAGCAGGGAGCCCGTTGCAGGGCTCCATCCCAGCACCCTGAGATCGTGACCTGAGCCAAAGTCCAATGCTTCACTGACTGAGCCCCCCAGGCGCCCTGGGAAGTGAGCTCCCTTTGATCACAGAGCCTGTGTTATTTCTTTAAATCACGCTGTGTTTTTTTCCCGGATTGCTCATTTGGCTGTTAGTTAGTGAGAGCAGGGTTGCCATGCTTCCCACAGTTGTTTATAGCCTTGTAGGATTTGAGATATTCATTTCTCATATGTTTTAGGAAAATACAGTTTGAGCAAAGAGACCTCTGAAAGCAAACATGGAAATAATCCTCTTGGTCCTCCCGTGGGCTGTGGCTGGGTTAAGAGTCAGCCTTGCAAATGGGCCGTGCACCAAGGTTCACCTGAGGCTACTCTTCTTGGTGTCATCTGTGATAACAAATATGGGAGGCCACCTAAAAGTCCAATAATGGGGCATTAAATTAAAATATGTCACTGGGTAGAATATATTGTGACCACTTAAGGCATGTGCTTGAAAATTATTTAAGGACCTAGGATAAAACTCAAAACGTAAAATTCAATACATAACTGTATATGCAGCGTGAGCATACGTGGGTGGTGATGCTCATGTTCCTGTGGGTGTGTGTACAGTGTACAGAGGACAGGCCCGGAGAGCTTGGGGGGCTTTTGTGAGGGCAGTGTTTGGCCACACTCTGGTCTGCATGCCCTGGCGGGTGGTGTGCAACCCATGAAGAGGGGCTGGGCAGGGGATGTGATTGAGAGGCAGTGAGTCTGGAGAAGTAAGGATCGGGAAGACGTGCAGTGACATCCAAGGCATGTTGTTTGTAAAAGCAGGTGCTTTCCTGAGGGAGCTACTGCTTGATGTGGGTTATCTTGGGGCTGTTCAGGGCAGAAGAGAGTATGGTATTTTCTTTTCTCCCTTTCTGTGCCATTTTACACTCCATTTGGTTTCCTTCTGTAGTTTAAAGCAAGAGTTTTGGGTTCGTGGTCGCACACTTGATCTCTATAGAAAGACCCGAGGGAGGCCTGGTGAGCAGTAACCACTGTCTGCATCTGGCCTACTTCTCATTTTTTTACTGTTGCTTTAGGTCAATCATTTATTTTTTTAAGATTTTATTTATTCATGAGAGACACAGAGAGAGGCAGAGACACAGGCAGAGGGAGAAACAGGTTCCCTGTGGGGAGCCCGATGTGGAACTTGATCCCAGGATCCCAGGATCCCAGGATCATGACCTGAGTTGAAGGCAGACGCTCCACCGCTGAGCCACCCAGGGGCCCCTAGGTCAATCATTTAAATGTGATTATGAAGAAGAAGGAGCACATGACTGAAGATGTGGCTAAATCATAGCGTCTGTAACAACTGAAAGCTATTCCGGTTGTTCTGGGTGCTGTGAGGGCTCCTGCGTGCGCCAGTGCAGCTCTGGACCTAGGCCCATGCCTCTACACCACCCTGGCCGGGGGTGGGTGAGTATGGAGCCTGGGACAGTGAGTTGTACCTGGAGGTGGGTCTGCAGATGTGCTGTGTGGATGGTGTGAGGGGCTGTTGCCTGGATGCCATCGTTGGGGAGGAGAGGTGGAGACGAGCATTCAGGGGCAGGTGAGGGCCGCAGCAGAGACAGTGTGCACTCCCGGGATGCCAGGGGGCACCAGGAAGCCAAGCCGAGAAACAGGTACCTTGTCATGTGGTGCTGACAATCCCAGAATGAGAGTATTGTGGGCACCATGTGGCCATCGGGGCCCGAGCAGCTGGTGTAGAGAACGCAGGGCTGGCTAGTGTGGATTTAAAGGAGAGGCCGGCCAAAAACCGAGTCTGCTGGAAAGGTGGGAGGCGATGGACAGTGCTTGTGTGGGAAGTGGGAACAAGATGTTTTCTCATTTGGGGTTTTTGTAACATGAGAAAAATGATCCACGTGAGTGCTCCTGGTGTTGGTCCTGTGGCAAGGGGTGACTGGTGTGGAGCAGAGGGTCTGGGGAATTCGGAGATGGCCACAGGAGGGAGATGTGAGGTGGGCCTGAAAGCAGTGTGATGTGTGATAGGAGGTGCTTGGATACCAGGTTGTGGGTGGGAGGTCAGTGTTGTAGATCATTCTGGGCACAGAGTTGGGGAACCCAGTGAGAAGACTGGTGCTGTAATGCAGGGGACACATGTCCACTCCCTGTGGCCGTTGGGCAGAGTGCCCCGGAGGCCTCCGGGGTGGCAGGGAGGAACCCAGGCTGGAGCTAGGTCTCTGGCCAGGGTGAGCAGGTGGGCACTGGAGTCAGATAACTGCGGTGAGTAGCACCCTGAGACCTAGGGGCCAGTGTTTGGTGTTTGAGGTCTGGGATGGTGGGACCAGGAACGAAGCCAAGCAAGCCATTTTTGGTGTCAGTTCCACTGGAAGCCTTGCAAGGAAGTGAGAGGACGGAGTCGGCCGGGCCGGGCAGCCCCACCGCCCCATGGAACTCGGCTCTTTGTGGGGCTGGTTCAGGCGGTGGGGCAGGAGGGTGGGATCCAAGGTGTAGCGGCGAGGAGGGCACGGAGGCAGAGGGGGTCGTCCCTCCTTCAAGGAGCTGGCTGTTGAGGGACCCAGGTTTGTGCCCAGCACCTGGCACTTCTCAGCAGTGATCCTCGGCCCATCCCTTACCTTGCTTTTGGTGTGTGCTCTACATTACTCAGGACAAATCCCCAGAGCTGTCATTATTTGTTGAAGGACAGTTGTATTTCAAGGGTGTTAGGCATTCTCCCAAATCTCCAAAAAGGTGGCACAGTTCCCTCATGCAGACTGGGCTGCAGACCACACTGCCCTTGCTGGCGCGTGGGCGCAGTGGCTCTGTCAGGACCCTGCTCCGCACCCGCTTCATCCCAGGGTCTCCTGTGTCCTTTGTGAATTGCCTTGGCGTGTGCAGCACTGGGTATTTGTGAGGTGATTCATTGTTTCTGCATTGTTTGTTGGGTTTTGTATGTTAACCCTTTGTCGTATGTTAGAGACACGTGCCAGGCTGTCATTTTCTTTATGTTTTTCCTGTAAAGATGGTGAAATAGTTTCTGATTTCAAAGATCCTTTTTCATGGTAATTTCTGCCTTTGTTATTATATTTAGGAAGTAATTCTTTACCCCATAACTCTATATTTACCTACATTTTCTCCTTGTGGGTTTTTTTTTTTTTCCTTTTGAAGATTTTATTTGAGAGAGCGAGCACCAGCTAAGGGAGGGGCAGAGGGAGAAGCAGACTCTCCGCTGAGCAGGGAGCCCGACTTGGGGCTCGATCCCAGGTCCCCGAGATCAAGACCTGAGCTGAAGGCAGATGGACACTTAACTGAGCCCCCCCCCAGGCACCCCATTATAGTTCCATAATATGTTTCTGTATTTCTCAGGGTAAAGACCGCTGCACTTGTAAATATTTTTTAAACAAATATTTTAATTACAAGAGATTATGTTTGCTACATAATGGGCATTATTTAGGAAAATTTATCAATCAAGAAATTGCCAATAAGAGAAGAGACTCTGAACCACATATTGTCATGATGTCCCAGTCTAGGAACAAGGATTCTGTGGTACCCATTCTTTCTCTGGAGTTGGAGGTAGCAAGTTTTGCTCAGCATGATACTTGCAGGACTGGAGCCTGTGGTCACAGGGTCCCCACAAGTGGGAGTGGGGTTGGAATGTTTGACCTCGGTGCCAGCGCAGGGTGGAAGAGCAGAGTGTGTCAGGTTCCAGTGCTGAGCTCTGGGGTTCTGATATGGGTAGACAGGGTCTCTAACCCCCTCCACCCACCTCTACCAGGCACTCCACCTCAGGCACATGAACTCACTTTGGTAGCCCCTGATGTCCTCATGCACTGGGGCCTGCTGGTTGTATACATGTGGTGTCTAGCCTGGACCGTGTACCCCCAGCACCTAATATATGTTAGCTGCTGATTCTGTTTGCCTCTGACAGACACTCTGTAGGTGCTTATTGACAGGACTGTTTCCTAGACAGTGATTCTTTTGAGAAACATTGTTCTGAGAACTTTGATTTTTTTCTTTATCCTGTGAAGTCTCAGGTCAAGCTGCTGGTGTTACTTGTTATCCTTCTTACCAATTCTTTAAAGAGAAAAGCAATACAATAGGGATTTCGTTCACCTTTTCCAAGAAAGATGGCACCACCAGGTCAGTGGAGCTTGTCCTTGTCCTGCCACAAAGACAGAGATCCCTGGCCTTCTCTATACTATCCCGACGGTGGTGCAGCTGTCTGCAGACATGGCCATTGCAGGTGGCCTGGCACCGAGGACCTCAGCCCTTGCCTATCCCAGAGACTTCCTCCCCGTGGAGATGAAACCGCTGACACTTTGTCGGCTGCCGACCTGGGAATTCAGAGGCCCTCCTCCCCCAGCCCGACATCTGCTGACGCCTATAAAAAGTAATTGCTTTTCAGATGCTGTGTAGGGCTGGGGACTGGCTGGCAGAAACATAGACGTGGAGGCACGGGGGAAAGATAGAAGTTACCTGTTCTCCCCCCGGGGAGCAGAGGGGGATGCAGCACCTTTATTTTCTTGGGGAGCAGAAAGGTACAGTTGGGTAGTTAAATTTGAAAGAGAATAGCATGACGCAGAAAAAAAAGAGAGAGGGGCATTTAACAAGAAAAATCCCTAGAGGGGAAGATGAAAGCGAACAGGTGCTGGAAGAATGTTTCTGCATATTAGAGCTTAATTAGATTGGAAGATGAATTCCAGATGGGCTAATTATATATGAGTTGTTGCAGGTTATTTCTTGTAGGGGCAAGCGTGTATTTTTGGAAGTGGTGATTTAGTGTGATTGGATTTGATTCCCGCCTCCTACCATATCTCCTTTATCGAGAAACTGCCGCTTCTGGGGCCCCAGGACCTACTCCACCGGCCCATGTCTCAGGCTGCCCCCGTCCAAGCCAGGAGAGCCACAGAAAGCTGGGCTCGGCCTGACTGCTGTGGAAACCAGCGCAGGGCAGCCACCTGTCACGTGTAAGGACAAGTGACTCTTACCCAGATGGAGTGGAAAGTAATTCCAACTTCAAAAGAAGCCAGACAGACAAAGCATGGTGTGTTGTTTCCAGGAATGTGTCCTTTGATGGGGTGCTAATGCTTCCTGTGTAGTTAGATTTGGACGGTGTCCTGGGAGAGCAGAGGGGCGGGCTCTGGTTGGCAGCTCTCTTTAGTTGTGAATCGAAGAAAGGTCAGGAAGGCATGGATAAACAGCTTTATTGCAGACCAGAAATTTAAATTTCTAAACAAAAGGATCTGGGCCAAATAGGACCTCCGGACTTGCCATTAGGATGATAGACCTGGTTCAACTTAGGAACAGCCTGGGAAGGTTGTCTTGAACGACGGTGCGTGCCTCTGACGTCCCTGGAAAGGTGGGATATGCTGGGGTGGCCTTGCGTCATCCTACAGACCTCAGGGGGGACCTGCCTGGCATCCATTTGGGTCTGAGAGCTTTAATAAATGTAAACTTTTATGGAAGGCCCCATAATTGGAAGTTATGGATGTATAATTTATATATGACTCAGTGAATGATTTATATGATGTTAAATGATGATTTAGATAGAAAATATGACCCCCTCTCACAGAATCTTTAATGAAAAGTGTTGGTTCTTATGAATTTATTTTAGAGCTCTGTTTGAACTCAGCATGTTTGACATAAATCAGATATAATTGTCATTTTATGATTAATGAACATATGCTGGCCATTTTTCCCCATAATTAAACTTTATGTTCTGTGCATCTGACAAAGCAAAACAAGTTTAGACTTTGACAGATTGGTGGTGGGGGTTTTCCATGTCTGCGTATTTGTGTGTGTGTGTACTCGTTTGTGTATGTATTTATTTTATTAACGTATGTGTATTAAGTTGGGTTTTCAGAGGTGTAAGTAGATCATTAGGAGCTAGCATTTAGGCTCAAGATTGTGGGGAGCTTGTCCAGGATGGAAAGGAACAGGTGTAGCCTGGGAGGCAGGTGGGAGGGAGCCCTGGACCCGTGTGTTGCACAGGGCAACGTTAGTGTGAGGCCTGATGTGTATGCTGGGTAGGGGGCTGTAACATAGGCTCCCAGCAGAGACTACGCATGGTAGAAAAAGCATGGCTGGTTTTCATGTTATGGCCATCATCATACAGAGCTCCAGGAAATGACAGAAGGTGGATGCGTAGCAAAAACATGCACAGTATCCTGTCTGCTTTTCATACACATAGGCAAGAATTGTAGTCATTGGTGGCGCCTGGGTGGCTCAGTTGGTTGAGCATCTATCTGCCTTCAGCTCGGGTCATGATTTCAGGGTCCTGGGATCGAGTCCTGCACAGCGGAGGGGGGGCAGTTCTGCTCCCTCTCCTCCCCCCTCCTCTTGTGTCCTCTCTCTCTTACTCTTTCTTTCAAATAAATAAATCTTTAAAAAGAAATTGTAGTCATTCAAAAGCTAAGACAAGCATGTAAAAGATAAACCATGTCACTGATCACATCTTTGCTCATGCTGCTCACTTTTATTTCCTGTTTCAGGACATAGACAAGTTTGGCAATGAGATCACCCAGCTGGCCCGGCCCCTGCCCGTGGAGTATCTGATCATAGATGTAAGTGTACAGCGCCCCGCCACCCCCCTGGGCTGCCGGGTGGGGGCCCTGTGAGGGTAGCAGCAGTAGCTTGGACAGTTGCCCCTATACCTGGCCCAGGATGGACACCCGGGAAATATATGAATCATTGAGCTTCTGTCATCATGAAAAGCTGGTGATTTCAAGGTCTTTTTCTTCTAGTTTCTATGTTTTTATTTCCTTAAAAACAACTTAGGATTTATCTTCTCCCAAACCTAAAGTATAACAAAGGACCACTGACCTGGCCAGGCAGCCTGTGGAGGTCAGCGAGCCCAGTGTGGTACTGTGCATGGTGCGGTGTGTGCGGGTGCTGCCCTGGCCAGACTCAGACCTCAGCTGCCAAAGCCGGGCTCACGGTGGTGGGTCACTCTCCTCCTGAGTCAGTCCCCCGGGGCAGGTAGCCATGATTGTCCTTGAGTGAGATGGTAGTGTGCTTTCCTGGGTGGAACTCCAGAATGCCTGGTCCCAGTCTCAGCTCCTTTCTGGAGGCGTGCTCTAGTCCTGGAGGTGTGGTCCCAGGCCAAAGGGCAGTCGAGGACTCCAGCATGAATGCCCAACACATTTGCAGCAATCAGCTCTGTTCCAAGGGGACGGGCGGCTGCTCATTTCCTAACCGCTGCCTGCAAGGATCTCTCTGGGCTACATTTGGACTCAGGAAGGGCATGTGATTCAGGTTGTAAAATATCATTGCATTTGGAGCAGCAGGTCCCCATGAGCCAAGCCCATCGGTGCTCCATTCCAATTGACAGTTCCTGAGAACGTATTTATTACCTAGGCCGTAAAGGCATCTGTTTTTTAGACTACCTAGGGTGTAATTAAGATGAAAACAGATTGATGGAACATACACTTAGGAGGAGTCTGCGTGATTTAAAGCCCACTTTCTGAGGTCTTCTTTCCTTGTGGCCTCCCCACCTCTTTCTTTTTAGAAATGGGCCGAGTTCTTGCTTAGTGTGTTGAGTCAGTAAAGTTTGGTTGTGAGGGAACATTCTGCCCTATGATACCCAGGCTCTCTGTTCTTATGGAACGAGGTTGGGGCAGTCCCCCTCATGAGCAGGCTGCTGTTTCAGGCAGGAGAAGGGATGAATGAGCCCCCTTCCCTGAGCTGCTGTGGATGTGCTGTGGATGTGTCAGGGCATTGGCTAGATGACCTGAGGCAGGCTGGGTTGGGGCTGTTGGAACACAGGTCGAGGTGGGCGTCTGGGATATTCGCAGACTGCCTAGTGAACTTTGGTTCTGTCATGCTCTAAGGGGAGGTTTCAGGTCTAACACATATGTCTCTTAATTCCACATCTGCTGCCTGGTAGGTGCTCTGTTGTTGCTGGCCCACCATCGTCCCTGCCCTCCCAAAGCAAAAGTGCTGTGGCTTCCACAGACCTTTGTCTCTACAGCCTGGAAGGCTCTTCCGGCGTCTTTAGAACTGTGACAGCAGCTAAGACTAATAAGGCCTGTGTGTCTGAGCCTTAGTGGATGTAGGCACTCGGAGTCATCTGTGTCTCACAGAGGAACAGACTGAGGCTTAGGATCCGTAGCTGACAGAGGCCATGCAGGTACGCGGCGTTGTGGCCAGAGTCCCCAAACTGCATGGTCTGGTCGATAAAAGACCAGGGGAAGAGACGGTGGGAGAGACGCCTGGCTACTAGCTCCGTTGATGGAGTGTGACTTGCTCTTGGGGTTGTGAGTTCAAGCCCCACGTTGGGTGTAGAGATGACTTAAAAATAAAATCTTTAAAAGAGCAGTGGGGCTCAGGTCTCAGATGCTGTGGATGGCTCAGCTTGTCCTTCAGAGTGCTGGCACAGTCACAGCAAATCCTGGGCCAGCCAGCTTGAAACGGCCCGCTGCCTTCACTGATGCAGAAAACAGACCAGAACAACATTTTCATTCTTTAGAAATAGTCCCGAAGGAACCAGAATAGCTACCCTAAATCTGGATGAGGTGTAATCTGCTGCCGCTGGTGTCATATTGTAGAGGAAAAGCTGTGTCAACCAAAAGGTGGTTGATAGCTCACACTTGGGTGCTTTCGTGGGGAGAGGCGTCTGCCAGGAGGAATGAAAAACTATATTTGTATTGATTCTTGTACATTTACCACTGTCCCTGTAGTTTCTATTGATTATGTGTTAGATTTAAAATGCCCTCTGCTGTTACTAAAGCATGTCTGAGCCAAATGAAGGGCTCAGGTTCCCCTTCAGACATAAGCTCTTGACTCCAGCCTGTCTGATGGGAAGAGCAGGAGGGCTGTGTGCTGCATCTCAGAAGCGTGGGTTCTCCTGCTGCCTCGACATGCCCTGGCTCCGTGCAGTGGTGCCGTATGTCCAGAGGGGCCTCTGCAAGCTCTGGAGGTCATTGTGTCTCTCACAGCATCAAGGCTGACCCTGAGAGTTCTTCTGTCCCCGTCCACTGCGTTCCCAGAGCTCACTCTCTGGCTCCTCCACGGGGAGGGCCTCTGTGTGAGCGGCTGGGCAGATGGAAGCCTGGCCAGCACACACAAACTGCCCACAAATGGCACGATCCTAAAACTTGTGACCAGGGATCCTTCAGTTTGCTTCCCAGAGTCAGAGTGTTAGGGCTTTCATTTAGGGTGTCATTAATGGGTGACCCTTGTGTCCAGTGGGGAACAGTTAGGACTCTGGCCGGAGCTCAGGGGTGGGTGCTGTGCTCAGGGCTGTTTGGGGCACCTGGGGCCGCCCTCACCGCTGTTGGCAGCACAATTTATCAAGGATTTGTGTTTTTGTTCATTAGATCACAACAACTTTCCCCAAGGATCCAGTTTATACTTTTTCTATTTCACAAAATCCATTTCCTATTGAAAACCGGGATGTATTGGGTGAGACACAGGTAAGCTCTTTGTCTTTAGAAACATAATTTAAAGTAACTACTGCTTGTTCATCTAGTGTCAGTGTTGTTTTTCCAGAAAGTACCAAGGTTTCAAACTCTCCTGATTCATTCTTGTGACGAAGCCCAGCTAGGACTGTCTCTGAGACACTGTTGATCACCCTGACATCCACTCCGGGCTGACAGATAACCACAGAACAGAGCCCCATGAGGCCCCAGGCCTGTGGATCTGCCAGAAGGGCCATTCTCACTTGACTTCTTTTTTTCCCCAAATTTATTTGTCACTCGTGTCCTCTCCTAACAACTTTTTTATTTGTTAACAAACGTCATTTCTTGTGGAGATGTGTCACTTCACTGCTTGCTCTGGCTTCCTGTCCTGTCACCCTGCTTCATCTCTCATGCACCATCCAGGACGTGTGTGGCGTTGTGTGGCCCGGCCACCCAGGCTTTCTAGCACTCGGTGCGGGTCTCACGCAGCACATCCTGTGCCGTGACCCCTGCTCTCTCCTGCAGGTGCCTCTTGCTGCCACATGGATGGTCTGGGACATGTTTGTTCGAATTGTTAACAGGCATCACAGAAAAGAATATAAGGATATTTTCTTGAGAAGCATGGTGCTTCACTTACAAAACCTCTCTGATGCTTTGCTCTCCTCATGGCCCATCTGTGGGACTCAGGGTGCTTATAAAGGTGCAGAGCCACTTTCTGGGTGGCATTCTTGAATGCCTGCGTTTAGTTTTGCTGAAGGCGGTCATGTTGCATAATCCCCCCAACACTCTCTCTCTCTCTATCCTCGCGGTCCAAGTACCCAAGGTCAGCAGTACAGGTGAACCGCGAGTACCAGGCAGGTCTTCTCCTAGCCCCGAAGTCAGCCCTTCCCGCAACCCACTATCCCCCTGGAGGTGGCGGGTGGGGGGCGATCTGTCCTTGTGAATGCATTTGCCAGCTGGGTCAGCTTTATAACTGTGTTCTCTTACACCTGTCGATAAGTCACATGTGTACTGAGAGCATCCTCCTAGGAGGATAGAGCCACAGCTCATGTTGCAGCCATGTGTCCCTCTGGCCTGGGTCCCCATCAGTGTTTATCAAACAGGATGGGGAGTGGTGTGTGTCTGAGCTCTGCACTCAGCCGTGTCTCAGGAGGGGACGATGGCTCTCTGGGCTGGGACCCAGGGCTGTCTGGGGACGCTCGTGCTCACTTGTTTCCTCCCTCACCACTGTAGGACTTCCACAGTTTGGCCACCTATCTGTCCCAGAATACCTCATCCGTGTTCCTGGATACCATCTCGGATTTCCACCTCCTGCTGTTTCTGGTCACCAATGAGGTCATGCCTCTGCAGGTACAGGCCTGAGTGTGTGTGCCGACTGAATATCTGGCTTTGGTGGTCCCCAGGTGGGGTTTGGCTATAAAAAAGATGCTTCCTTTTCTCACAAGCCAGAGCATGGCTGGGAAGCTGGGTCAGAGTCCCTCTTAGGTCCTGTGGGCAGTGGCTTTTCACAAGGGGCTTCTTGGTACAGAGATGGAGCTTCCACATTTAGCAATTACACTGAAACAGCTTCTCTAAGCCTCGGTGTCGTGTCCCCACCCCATGGAGGACAGTTCCATTTGTCATAACTGCATGGGAAGCAGAGGACATTGAGCTCTGTCCTCTAGCATGGAGCATTAGAGATGCAGCACTCTATAACGGTTTCAGAATCACAGCCCCTCCTTCTTACTGATATCTCCTCTTCTCCTGAATCAACTGTGGTTTTATTGCCTTGGCCCAGAAGGTTGGCTGGCATCCAGGCCCTGAGTCCACAGCTGCATAGTTGGCGTTTTGAAGACGTGCTGTCAGGGAGCCGAGAGCAAGTGTCACCAACAGTGGCTGCTGTCTGAGCAGCGTAGGGGCAGTGGGTCCACCCAGGAGGCCCTTACTTAGTGTGTGCCTTTCTGGTGCTTGAGACCTTTGGGAATAGCAGAGTGAGAGGAATGAATTTCTTCTGAGCCCCTGACTTGACACATTCCCTGAAGGTGACAGAGGGCAGAAGCGCCTCAGTCCCCACTTGTATCCTGTTCGGTCTATCTTGTGTCTGTATCTTGGCCCCAAACTACCTGCTTCATATATTTGACATCAGGTACCCCAAGATTTCCCTCTGCCTCTGCTTGCCTCATTGAGCGCAGAGAGTGGCCCTTCGGCCCCAGTGCAGGCCACTGCTCATCCAGTCGGGCAGGTGCCAGAGGTCTGGGCTCTGCACACCAGGCCCGCTTGTCAGTAGACATGTACTGTTTGGCAGTCACCTGTTGGAAAACATTTTCTGGGGAGCCCCTGAGATCCCCTGAAGCTTTAGTAGTTTCTCATTGTATAGACTATTTTAATTTTCTGTACTTGGACCCTGGAGGTGTAGGATCTAGAGACGTTTGAGAAGACAGAGAGCCTCCAGGGAAAGCATGAGGGTGGAGGGTGGACCCCATGGCCGTGAGCTCCTGTCTGTGCATCCAAGTTCTCAGGATAAGGGATGTGAGCTCAGTATCTCGGTGGTTGAGCATAGTGGTCTGCTTGTGGCAGAGGGCAGCTCTTCAGGATGAACTTAAGTTTAGCTCTGAATTTAGCACTTGATTTTATAGACCTAAGTGTGTGGCATTTTGTGTTTCATAGTGACAGCCTGTGAGATTTTTTTAATTCCCTCTGGAGTATGTCTTGACATTGGGGAAGAAGAGTCTTATTAACAAGAGTGTGTCCACCATCGCACAGCAAGTTGGAGTCTTCATTTTTGGGTTCTTGCAGGACAGCATCAGCTTGTTGCTGGAGGCAGTGAGGACCAGAAATGAGGAGCTCGCCCAGACGTGGAAGAAGTCTGAGCAGTGGGCCACCATCGAGCAGCTGTGCAGTAAGTGTCCCTGCCCTCCCATCACCAGAGCCCAGGGAACTGGGCACTACTCTGTAAGCCTCTGAGGTCCAGCACAAGCTGGGTGTCGAGGGCAGTCCAACAAGCACACAGACTTTTTCATTGCTGCTCATGCACACTGTCAAGGCCACACAGATCTTGGGTGTTCAGCTCTGTGCTCGTACCTATATGTGTACAGATGATTTGCTAATCATCCAGCATCTGAGGAGCAATTGGAAAGTCATTGCATTGTTTTTTGTCTTCTAATTTTTTAAAAAGATTTTATTCAAGAGAGAGCATGAGCAGGAGGGACAGAGGCAGGAGGAGAGGGAAATTCCCTGCTGAGCAGGGAGCCCGACGCAAGACTTGATCCCAGGACCCTGAGATCACAACCTGAGCTGAAGGCAGGTGCTTCACCCACTAAGCCATCCAGGTGCTTGAATATCACTGTTTTAGATAAACAGAAACCTGGCGTTTCACCATAGTGCTGAAAGGCCAGCACTCCTCAGGCTTTTCTTTTTCCCTTCCTACTCCTGGTCCTCAGACCTTTCTCGATGGATGAAGCGGAAAAGCCTTACAGAATAGAATGTAGGGATCTGTGTCCGCAGGGGCCCTCATCACCTCGCAGCCCCAGGCAGAGCCTCCCGGGCTGCATTCCCGGGCAGCTGCTCCCGATATCCCCGCCCCGCCAGCAGAGGGCTCAGAGTGGTGGGCTGCTGGTGGCGTCCCTTCCTTTGTGGCTCTGAGAAATACTGGAATGCCCTCTTCAGACAACTTTGAAAATACATGGAAATGTTTATACCGTTTCCTCAGTGTAGTGGGTTAGGTACTAGAACCAAAATTAGCCAAGAAAAGACCCCAGTGGAACCTACGCCGTGAGGGAGCCTAGCGGACACCTCTTGTTCTCTTGATACCGATACCTGGGGCATCGGTGGTCTGGAGCGCCTCAGTAGTGGTTGTGCTACATTGTTTGTCAGGTTTTCTTTTTTTTTTTTTTTTTTTTTTTAAGATTTATTTATTTATATTAGAGAGAGAGAGAGGCAGAGACACAGGCAGAGAGAGAAGCAGGCTCCATGCCGGGAGCCCAATGTGGGACTCGATCCCGGGACTCCAGGATCGTGCCCTGGGCCAAAGGCAGGCACCAAACCGCTGAGCCACCCAGGGATCCCCAGGTTTTCTTTTCATACAAATCTGACAGAGCAGTACTGTGGCTGGCCAGCTGTGCCACAAGCGCTTGCTCTCCTGAAGTTCTGCTCACCACTCTAAGGCAGGAGACAGCTTGTTCCCACCAAATTCCCTACAGTGAAGCCCCACAGCCTCGTGTCCTCGGGTGGACAGTGGTGTGGTGCTGGCCACCCCCCCCGCAAGTCTGCGTGCTGCCCCCACCCCCGCCCGGGCCACCAGTGTGGTTTTTAGATCCTTCACGGAGAAACATTACTCAGCAGCTTTAATGTTGTGGCACCGTCTGTGTCAGTCCGGGGTGCCTGGAGAGGCTGCAGGTTGAGCCCAGCCATAAGCCTGTAAGATGGTGGTGGGGTGAGCCCACCTGCCTGCGGGGGCACCGCGCACTGTACAGGATTGTCATAGGATTGTCAAATCACTATATCATATGCCCGAGACTGATAGAACCTCCTGTGTCAACTACACTAGGATGTAAAAACAACCTGGGTGACTTAGACTTTTCCCCACAAGAGAACAGCAACACTGAGCAGCCTCAGTCGGCCGGGAAATGGAGTTTACTCTAAGCAAGAGCCCATCACCCCCATCAAAGAGGCCGTCAAAGCAGCCACAGCGCCAAGTGCTGGCGAGCTTACAGGGCAGCTGGAAGCCGCACGCACGCCGGTGACAACGTGAAAGCCGCCGCGGTGTGTTTTAGAAACCTTGACTTCCTCTGTGATCCAACAAGCCTGCTCCTAGGTTTTTCCCCCAAGACGTGAAAACACAGGTCCACCCAGAGCTGAGAGAGGTGTGCCCGTGCATTGACGGCAGCTTTGTTGATTGTAGCTCAAAAGTGTCAGTGGCCCAAATGTCCATGAGGAGGGGCACGGGTGGCCAGAGGCCGTGTTTTCACCCGGAACCCAGCCTTGGTAGTAGGAGGGGGAGCCCCTGACCCGCAAGCAAGGAGGGCAGCAGTGGGATTGAGCCGGTCGCGGTTGACAGCTTTGAGTTCTGCGGGTGGCCGCCCTGTAGGGCAGGGCTCTGTGTGCGAGCAGGGCCCCTCGGAGGTCCTGCAGCCCTGTCTGTCCGTGCCTCTGGCTGTGGTGGAGGCCAGAGTCGCCTTTTACTCTGCTGAGCAGCACGATAGAGGGCTCTCGGGGTGGAATGTCTTCCCCACGCGGAAACACCGAACAGCAACGAATGGCCACTTCTCTTCCACCCACAGGCACAGTCGGAGTACAGCTTCCGGGTCTCCACGAGTACGGCGCCGTCGGGGGCTCCACGCACGCCGCCACGGCTGCCATGTGGGCCTGTCAGCACTGCACCTTCATGAACCAGCCTGGCACCGGCCACTGTGAGATGTGCAGCCTCCCGAGGACCTAGGGCTCCCGGCCCCTGCTGGCAGGACTGGGCCCAGCCCAGCCCTCTCTGAAGCCGGGATCATCGTAACCATTGCCCGATGGCGGGCAGCCCTGATGGGCAGGGCAGGGTGGCTGCCCTCGGGTCTCTGACCCACAAAGCTTCTCAGCAGCAGGCTTCCCTGGAGGGAGAGCCAGGCTGGTGCACTGTGGGCTGACGCCCCGTACCAGCCTCCCAGGTGGCGGAAGGACTTGGGCACCTCAGAACCGTCCCCTGGGGTAGGGAGGGGTGGGGAGGGCTTACTGTCACTATCCACCTTTCTCTTCCCTTCCTCTGGATGCTTTTTGTTCTCACCCCTCCCACGGTTCCAGTTGGGAGTTCCTGGTGGCTGCTGTACCCAGTTGCTCTGGGCAGACCCTGGCTGGGAGACTGCCTCTTCCCCTGCCGGGGGCCATTGCCATGGAAACCTGAGTTGGCCCAGGGTTCCTGGCCTCCCTTGTGCTTGATCTGCAGGTTAATTTGCTGCCCACCCTCCTCCTTGCTCTCACCTGACCTCCAGGTGCGATTTTTAAAGTCTGCGTTGGTTGTAATAACAGTTATCAGTAATTTCTGCCCAGAAGACTTTTATTTATTTCTTTTTAAGATAAAAACTACATAAAAGGGGAGTGAGAGAGACTAGTTCCCACTTCCTTTCCTCTAGTAGTGAGTTCCCAGGAGCGGGTGCAGGGAGGACACAGGGTGGGCGAGGGTGGACAGAGACCCACGGTCATTTCTTGGAAGTAAACCTCAGTGCCTGAGACTTTCTTGCCAAGCCACACAGCTGTAGATGTGGTCCAGCAGGAGGGCAGCAGCCCCTCCAGGAGGCTGATGCCTCGGGCCAGGCCTCCCCGGGGTGCACTAGGCTGCCCAGGTCCCAGAGCTCTGGCCCCTTCTTCCCATTGCCCTGCCCATCCCCTGGGCTCCTGCACGGTGACAGAGCCGTTGCATCAGGCCCCCGTGAGAGTATGGGTTTGGCCTATTGTGAGGCCCATGGGGACTGTTGCGGGGTCCCAGGACAGAGGTCATGGTCAGGCCTTGTACCTGTGCACTAGGGTCCCCAGGCAGGTGTGGGCGGCACCCTGATGCCTCTTTGCCTTAATGAGGGCCGGGTCTCGGAGCTGCATGGCACCCACAGGAGAGGCTGGCCCAGACATGGACTGCCCTGGGGTCGGGGGAGGCCTGTGGGACTCTCCCTTAGTCACGGCACTGTGGACAGAGAACTCTGGTCTCTGCGTGTTGGCTTTTCTGGTGGTAAGGGCTGTGCCTGGCATCTTCCAGTGCACCTGGTGTGGGTCACTCAAGACTGGTCTGCTCTGGGGGCCAGGGCCCCATCTGGTTGGGTCTGCCTTCAGCAGAGCCATTGGTGTTGGCGAGGGGGTGGGGTGGGCCGGAGATGTGCTGAGAAGCCGGCCTGAAGCACCGACCCCCACCGGTGTGTGGTGATTGTCGCCGGAGCTCGGCTCCCAGCCACCTGCTGAGGGGCCACCCATGGCCTTGCGGATGTGATTCTTGCGGCTGCGCTGGCTGGAGCTCTGGCCCCTGGGATCCGATGTGAGGCTGCAGAGGAGCCTGGTGGCCCGGGCCCTGAGCGCAGCCCCCTGTCTCCCAGGGCCCCTCTCCACCGTTTACCCCAAGCTGGTTCCCCTCTCTCTTCAGCCAACATTCTCCTCACTCTGAAGTCGTGGCAGATGCATAATTCGTTTTGTCTTTTAGCTGAAAGAAAAGTGTGATTTCTCTGCTTCTGGTTTTGAGTCACTTTGTTCAGTAACGCACTTTACTGTCCAAATAAATAGACTCCAAGCTCAGCGTAAGGGTGTGGGGGGCACCCCGCCGGAGGCTTTGCCCCAGCAGCTCAGCCACCTCCTCCCGCACAGAGGGGTCACCCGCACCACCTGCATCCTGCTGGCCCTCGCGTGGACACAGCCTCTCCCCGGGGGACGGAGCTGGCTGCCTCGGCCTCTGACCAGCTTGCCCCGGGTGCTGCCACTCCAGCTCCGCGGGGCCGTGGCCACTGGGCCTGCCATAGCGTTACCTGGATGCCGGCCCCGCCGTGAAGCCAATAAAACTCCTGAAGTGACTGCTGTGCTCCAGATTGTCATTCCTGGGCCCTGGGGCCTTCTGTGCCCCAAGTGTGCCTGCCTGATGCTCCCAGGTTGGCCTCCTCGGGCCACTGAAGGGGAGACCCCAGCGTGTTACCGGGCTGGAAGAGAGCCGCCTCCCTTGGGTGCTTCCCTGCCCGTCAGCCATGTGGCTGCTCCTGGAGGGGGGAGGGCAGATGCTTGCAGCAGGTGAGGGATGCAGTCTGGAAGCCCCCAGACGGTTCGGGTGTCGGGTGAGTGGGCTGCAGCTGACGTGCTGCTCGTCCTGAATCCCCTTGCCGATGGCAGCCAGAGGCACCCCCTTTTGCTGTTTGGATACCAGCCTCCAAACACCCCTCTCTGTACCACCCTGTCCTGTGGCCTCGAGACTCCGGCCACTGTCAGGGCCCCAGGGGCTCTCAGGCCTGGCTGCTCCCAGCAGCAGTGCAGTTGGCATGACCAACCATAGTCCCCAAGTTGGTCACTGCCCCCCTCCCCGACCCCTGGTGCACCTCAGACTGTGGCTCGATGAAGGGAGCCCCCCACCTCAGGGAACAGCAGAGACCCTGTGCTGCCTGCGAGGGGTGCCCTGCACTCACCGTGGCTCCTCCCTGCATTTAGCATCAAAGGCAGTAACAGCAGTGCGCAGCTTGCAAGCCCGCAGGAGGCTGTGCGACTCCTCACCAGCCCTCAATTCCGTTTGTCTGTAAATCCCCTGGGACTGGCACTGGGGGGGGGGGGGGGGGGCGGGGGCTGTCCCTGGAGGTAGGCTGTTTATCATAAAGCCAGGGCATGGGGCAGCGAGTGGTGACCCAGCCCGACACTGCCTGCAGGGGCATCCTGGCCAGCCCTACCTCCCTCCTTCAGTCCCTGGCGCCTGGGAGGGCTGGGATGGGAGTGAGCTCGCCAGGCACGGTGGTCGCCCGGCGGGGGAGGCAGAGTGCCCTCTCCTAGGAAAGGAGCCCGCCCTGCTCCCCGGTTGTGAGGGTCTCACGGGGAGCTCTTCTTCGGGCCGCCCTACTCTTCCCCCAGCCCCGACTTCACCGTGGACCGAGTGCTGCGTTCACCTAGAGTTCAACCCAGAAACCCTGCAGCAGTGGCTGCCACGGCCGGCGCGAGGTGCCCCCCTCACCCTGTGCTCCCGGGTCAGCGCTGGGGCTGGGGCTGGCGCTGGGGCCGCCCAGCAGGGGCCCCTTGCACGTGCCCGGGGGCTTGCACGCTCGCCGTTGCCTTGAGGGAGGGGCCCACGTGGCCGCTGCAGCCCTGGCCCCAGTGGTCGGCGCCTCCCCAGCAGGGAGCAGGCAGGGGCGTGGCGCGGGGAGCCGTGTCGCTTCGCCCCGCCCCACGCGGTTACCGGCCGGGGGCGGGGACGGCGGGGCGGAGGGCGCCTCCGCCCGAGGTCAGCTCAAACCCTGGCGGGGGGCGGCGGCAGCTCGGGGAGGTGACCCGGGGAGGTGACCCGTCCCCGCACGGCGCAGCGGGGAAACCCCCGACTCCAGGAGCGGCCCGCGGGGACCCCCGATCTCCGGGCCCGGCCTGCAGGGTCCCGGGGCGCACGGGGGGACACGCGACGCGACCTCGCGCTCAACCACCGGGGCTCGGGGCCCCGCACGGCCGTGGAGCGTGGGGGGCTGCCGGCCGCGGGGCCCCCACCGGGAGGGCGCCGGGGGCGCGAGCGCAGGCCCTGGGGTATCCCGCGTGTCCACCGCGCTGCTCGCGGGGCGCAGCCGGGCCTGGGGTTCCCGCCGTCACCCCAGCAACCCGCGCCGCGGAGCCCGGGCCACGCCCCCGCCACGCCCCGCCGGGCCGCTTTACGGTGGAGGTCGCGCCGCGACGTGGGCGGCCGTAAAGCGCCCCCGCCCGCAGCATGGCCCGCCCGGCGCCGCGGGTGGACTACCTGGCGGCCTTCCGCTGCCCGCTCGGGGGCCCGGCGGCGGGCAAGCCGCACGTGCTGTGCCGCGGGGCCGAGCTCTTCGTGTCCACCGGGCGCGAGCTGGTCTACGTGTACGACCAGGAGGGGCGGCTGCTGACCGTGAGCGCCGGGGGGGCGGGGGGGCGGCGGGGCGCGGGCCCCGGAGGCGCTGGCCTGACGCCGCCTTCCTTCCCCCGCGTCCAGGCCGCGTACCGGCTCCCCGGGCAGGTGTGGCACCTGGAGCTGTCGCGCCCCCGCAGGACGCTCTACGTGCTGTGCGCCCGCAAGGGCATCTACGGCTTGGCGCTGGGCCAGGCGAGCAGGTGACCCGGGGCGGGGCCGCGCGTGCTGGGGCCTCGGGGCACTGGGCCAGGGCCCCCCAGGGCCGGAAGGCTCAGGGCCGGCGCTGAAGCCCGGGGTGCCCCTCCAGCAGCCTCCCGCTCCTGCAGAATCCACAGGAAACGAGCATCTGGCTGCAGTGTGCACCCGAGGCAGGGGCGGGATCCCCCTTTTGCACGGGGCTGTGTGGTTAGCCGTCAGCCAAAGCACCCTGAGCCCCGGCCAGTGGTTAGAGGGGCCGCCCCCCCGTGCACCAGTGCAGAGCCTAGACGCAGATTCCTGCCCGTTGCTGGCTCAGGACTGGAAAAGGGAGAGGGTGCGGTTCACAGACTAGGCCTTGGGGGTCTTACAGGTCTGCACCCATGAGAATTTGCTTCTGAGCCCCATTTCTCAAAGCCCGATACATTCCATTGCATGTGTGTCCTGGGGTGACTGGTGCCGATGACAGTGGTCCGTGGGCAGCTGGGAGGTAGTGCGGCGGGCCAGCTGCCCCCGGGTGGGCCTTCTGACGAGGGGCTGTCCTGGTCACTGAGGTCACTCCCCGGGAGACTCCAGGCCCAGTGTGCTCAGTGACGCCGTGCGGGTACAAGAGCTTGCGAGCCTTCTGACTAGCGGTTCCCTGGTTTTTGAAGGTCCGTGAGCCAAGGTGACGGGGAGGACAGGGACAGCGAGGACAGTGCGAACGGTGAGCCCCCTTGCACCGTGATCCCCGTGGACCCGGAGGCCTGCATCCTCCCCAACACCACTCTGTGTGCTTTCACCGTGGTCGACAACATGCTTGTCACCCTGGTACAAGGCCCTGCCCGGTGGAAGGTACAGCTGTTTGAGTGTCCCCGTCCAGGGAATGACGCTAGACCCGGAGGCCAAGTCGGCGAGGTGGAGTTGTCCACCTCCAGCCCCCTGGCTGGGACCCTTGGGGAGCCCGCAGCCCCTCGCTCCCTGCCGGTGCTGTGCTGCGTGTCACCGCCGGGTAGCAGCGCGCTGCACGGCCACGTGCGGGGCTCCGGGGGCTTCACGCTGGAACAGGCCCTCTTTGGGCTACTCTTTGGAGTTGATGCCTCCCTCCTGGAATCACCCGTGATCGTCTGTGGCCTCCCCGATGGCCAGCTCTGCTGTGTGGTCTTGAAGACCCTGGTCACCTCAAGGTTGTCCCCTGGTGACCCAAAGGCCCTCGTCAAGATCCTCCATCACCTGGAGGAACCCGTTGTTTTCATTGGGGCCTTGAAGACCGAGTCATCGGCTGAGGACACACACCCTGACTGCCTCGTGGCACTCGGTCACCACGGCCGGATCCTGGCCATTAGGGCCAGCTGGGCTGAGGTAGGGAACCTGGTGCCAGACCTGCGGGAGTGCAGGCTCCCAGGGCCCGTGCTCTGTGCGGCTTGTGGCGCAGGGGGCCGAGTGTACTATAGCACCCCCTCAGAGCTATGTGTCGTGGACCTGGCTGCGGGAGGCGCCCCCTGGAGGCCCGAGCAGCCCGACGGGGGCCCGGGAGGCCTGCCATCTCCGCTGTGTCCCACCAGCTTAGGCATCTGCAGTGTCGTCACCCTGTCTGTGTTGTCCGAGATGCCTGAAGGTACAAGCTGCTATTAGAACCTGAGACCCCGCAGCCTGTCATGGTGGGGGTGGGACGTAACGGGTGGCTGTCTCCTGTCCCGTGAACTGGCCTGTCCCCCTCACCTTGCTTTGTTCCCGTGTCTCGCACACCTGATGGGCGGGCTTCCCAGCTGCCATAGCTCGGCACCTGGCGCGCCTTGTCTCAGGGCCAGGGTGTGCCTGGTCTGGTGTCTTGTGTGGCTGGGGGTGGGGCTGCACCTGGTGGCCCAGGCAAGGGCATCTGTCCGTGACAGGGCTATGACGGGCAGTCCAGGGAAGTCCACATCACTTCCAGTTAAGCCCTGGCATTTCTGAAGGCTAGCAAACACCTGCCCCGCTTCCCGTGGGGCCCGCTTCCGGCCCGCTCTGTACCCGGACAGAGCCCAGAGAGGGCTGGAGCCGTGTTTGCCCGGCGCCATGGGGCAAGGACAGAGCCACCCTCCTCCAGCGCACGCAGTTGTCCAGATGGCCCACGAGGCCTGCAAAGCCACAGGGGTCAGTGCTTGATGTCGGGTGAGAGGCCGAGTACATGGCAGCACCACGTACGGGCTCCGTACCCGCCGTTCTGGCTGCCATGCCTTGGCCTGTGGGAGATGCCAGACGGCTGCGGGAGGCGGGGCCCAGGGGTGGGGACGGGGACGGGAGGATGCTAGGGACAGCAGGCTTCCAGAAAGGCCCCAGTGAGTGCGGCGCCCTTCCCATGCAGCCCTGGGGGCAGCCCCACCAAGGCGGCCCCTTCGATGGCTCTCCGCGGCCCACGCGCGCGTGCGGGGCTCCTCAGGGCCGTGTCCGGGGCCTGCCTTTCTCCCTGGGGCACTGGCCCCTGAGGATGAGCCCCTCCCCGCCCACTGACCGGCCCGTGGCCGTGCCTCTCCAGGGGGCGCCAGGCTCCTGGCCCTGTCCGCTGGGGGCCGCCTCATGATCTGCAGCCTGGCCCTGACCTCCGACGCGCCGTGTCCCGGCAGAGCCACCGTGGCCAACAGCGGCCAGAAGATTAAGGAGCTGCTGTGTGACATCGGCACTGTGTCTGAGAGGTGAGCGGCCGCGCAGCCTGCAGCTCGGACAGGCCGGGGCTACGCCGGTGGGAAGGTGAAGGGACGCCGCCGCCCCCTAGAGCCCGCCTGCCGGCCCCTTCTCGCCCCCTCCCGGTCCCAGCGGCTCTTTGCTCTGACCCGGCGGGGAAGCGGGCTCCCGCCACCCTCAGCGGCCCTTCTGCATGGCCCAAGTGCGTGGGTGGGCTCTGGTGCCCTGTGGCTGGGGCTGTGGTACCTGCCGCCCTCTGGGCCATCACGGAGGAGCGCCGGGGCCAGTTCAGTGCGGCGGGACGCGGCGAGGAGGCCAGCCCCCCCGCGGACACCACCGGCCCACGCAGCCCTGACCCGTTGGCGCTGGAAGTGTGCGCCGGGTCAGCTCCGTCCTCTGGCTGCTGTGGTCCCACCACCCGAGAGAAGGCGTCAGGCCAGGTGGCTGGGCGGGACCGGAGTGCTGCCCTCAGGTGGTGCTGGCTCCTCACGGATGTGTGTCCGGGAGCGAGGTTCTGGTGCCTTCCACTCCCGGGAGCAGGGACCAGGCCCCCACCACCTTCCCCGCCCTCGGCGCACGCGTGTTCTTTCCAGGGTATCTTCCCTGAAGAAGGCAGTCGACCAGCGGAACAAAACCCTGACATGCCTCAACGAAGCCATGAATGTGAGCTGCATCCTGCTGGCCAGCCGGGAGGGCCCCAGGCCCATCTCCTGCACCACCAGCACGGCCTGGAGCCGCCTGCAGCTGCGGGATGTGCTGACGGCCACCCTCCGGCTGCAGAACGACAGCGGCTTCCGTCTGGACCGGGGCTGGGCCTTGTGTGTGCAGGTGCTGACCAGCTCGCAAGCCCCAGACCCAGACGTGGCTGGCTCGGCCACCACCTACACCATCCCCGTGGACCAGCTGGGCCCTGGCGATCGGCGGGAAGTGACGCTGCCACTGGGCCCTGGTGAGGATGGCGCCCTGGACCTGCCCGTGACGGTGTCTTGCGCGCTACACTACAGCCTCAGGGAGGTCGTGGGCGAGGCCCTGGCCCCTTCAGAGTCTTTCAAAGACTCCTGTTTGGATGAGGGCCCCCCCGCCGTGCTGCCCGAGCAGGACGGCATCTGCCTGCCCCTGAGCGAGCACACCGTGGACTTGCTGCAGTGCCTGCGCTTCCCTGGCCTGGCTGCACCCCACACGCAGGCTGCCAGCCTACTGGGCCCCGCTTGCGACCCTGTGGACACCTTCTTGGGAGCTCTCCTCGGGCCGCACGGTGAGCCAGCGGAACCTGCTTCCCTGTGGGCCAAGTTCCTGCCCCCGTCGGTGGCTACGATCAAGGTGTCAGCAGAGCTGCTGAGGGCCGCCTTGGGGCCCAGTCACTCAGGTTGGTGTTGCTGAGTGGTCTCACTTGGCCCCAGGGCCTGTGGACACGGGGCCCCACCCTCTCCCAGGACCCACCGGAGCTCACTGCGCCGCCCCTGTCCACCAGCCACGTCCCTGTGCTGTGCCACCCTGCAGTGGCTCCTCGCCGAGAACACCGCGCTGGAGGCCGTGAGGACCCGACCACTGTCCTCCATCCAGGGAGTGGCCCCAGATGGCACCGAGGTCCACCTCACCATCCGAGAGGCAAGCAGGGGTCAGCGCCCAGGGGGAATGGGCCTGTATGGTAGTGGTTCTCCGCGTGGCATCTCAGGGCTGATTGAAGGTGTCAAGGCACGGGTCATCTGCCTGGCCAGGGTTTCTGACACGCGCCTGGGGCATGGCTGTGCTGGAGCGGCCTCTGTGGCGCTGGGGTGTTCCTGTGGGGACCGGCCTGTCCTTCACACGTGGGCCCCCACCCCCCGCGCTGGAGGTGTTCGTGGCCAGGTGCCCCGGCACTGCTTAGCGGTGGTCTGTACCCCAGGGCATCGCCCACTGACTCCAGTCCCTGAGCGGGGACTGCTGGTGCTCTGGCCCCTCGCTCTCCACACTCGTTCCTCCCTGAGGTGCTCCTGCTGGCAGGCCCAGGCCATGTCCAGCAGACTCTTATGACCGAGCACTGGGTTTTTGCGGAGCCGCCCAGGCTGCCAGGACACGTGTCCCTGAGGCGGTGGGCCGGCCCCTGCACAGCCTTTCAGGCCAGGCCATCATGTCTAGGTTGGGGCGTCCCTGGGCCCTGGTTCTGGGCCCTGCATCACAGGTGCTGGAAATGGCCAGGTGCTCTTGGTCTTCCTAAAATGCCCAGGCCCCTGGGGCCTTGCACATCCTGGCCCACGGCCCATCCCTGTCGGGGTTTTAGCTTCGGCTTTGTGGGGTTGGGATGTTCTGGGGAGCAAGTGGCTGATTGATCACCCAGCCAGCTCCCTGTTCCACATCTGAAACCCTGGCCCTGCTGTTGGGACCCGGGATGCCCAGTGTGGGCCGCAGGGTGGTCCAGGCAGGGACTGTCCACGGTGAAGCAGGCACAGTCACTTCCTTGTCCAGTGAGGGTCATGAGTCTAGATTCCGAGGGAAGAGGACTGGGGTCCCCAGGGCCTCTTGGGGACAGGTCGAGCTGCCCTCAGGGTGGGACGGGGCTGGGTGTGGGTGGTAAGACTCCTCCCGTGTTATAGGTGACCGTGACCCAGGTGTGTGCAGCAGGGCCCTTGCAGGCCGTAGAGATCCAAGTGGAGAGCTCCTCTTTGGCCACCCTGTGCAAGGCTCACCACGCTGTCATTGGGCGTCTGCAGGTAGGTGGGCCTGCTTGGGAAGTCGGGGGAGGCGGTGGGGGGAGGGACTCGGGGCTGCAGGGGCGTGGCTGCCTGCGTGGGGGTCGCGGGACCGTCCCTCCTTCTCTCTGCTCCTGCGTGTCTGTGTCATGCAGGAGAGCTATAGGCAGCGGGGTGGCCGTGGGGGAGCTCTGCGGGTTGCCCTTCAGTAACAGGAGCTGTCCCTGCTGTGCTGGCAGCCCTTGCGCTCCTGTGACAGAGGACGGTGCGTGTTCTCCGTCACAGTCAGCCGTGGGTCCCTGCCCTTGCCTGGCCAAGCAGAGGTTGTGCGGAGAGGCCATGCGCCGGGGCTGGGTGCCTGGCGTGGGTCCCAGGCCGAGGCATCTGCACCCTGAGTCTCCGCATCTCTGTTGGGAAAGCGAGAGTAGGGCCACCCCACCTGGTGTAGCAGCCAGCAGCCACGTGGCCAGCCAGTCCGTTCCCCGCCCCCCCCCGCCACTGGTTCTGCCTGTGGCCTTGGCCCCAGAGGACTCTGCGGGGGCGGCCATCAGCCTCCCCTGGGAACTGGCCATGCACACTCCCAGGCTTGCCCCAGACCCTGAGAATCGGAGGACCCGCAGTCTAGGCTTTTAGGCTTTGACGAGGCCCTGAGTGCTGCTGGTATCGACACCCCGGTGCGCCCAGGGCGTGGGTGCCACTCAGGAGCCCGTGTCCCCTGCGGTCACCCCGTGCGGCTCCACGATGAGCGCAGTGTGGCGCGTGCCACTCGGGACTATAGTTGCAACACTGCAGGCTGTCAGCGGGGCTCTCCCAGCAGGGACACCCGGTCCCCAGACTGGTTCCCGTTCCTTCTGCCCAGAGAGGCCGGCGCCTCAGATGGTGTCTCCGCATCCCAGACCCTGCCGGGCACGGCAGCCAGAGCGTGTGCCAGGGGGAGGTGTGACCACCTTGGGCAACAGGAGTTCAGTGCTGTGGGCCGAGGCCTCTCCCCACGGCCACGTGCGGACAGAGCTGTTCTTCGTCTGTCCTGACTGCTTGTCCTCATTGCTCCCCCTCAGACTTGGGGCGCACCGCGTGCGCTCCTCCTGCCTCGTTGGCAAGTGCAGTGCAGTCCCAGTGCAGTCACGTGCTGAGCTGCTGGGGCCGCACTTGCGCATGTGGATTTGGGGGCCATGGTTTGGCGGCTAACGGGGAGGCTGGGTGCCCCCGCAGGAATCTGTGAGGGGGCCGCAGGCCATGGGCCCTCCTCTGCCAGCGGACATCGTGCTCCCCGGAACAGGAGCACCCTTGAGAACCAGCACATGTTCTCTTGGCTCCTCAGTTTTGGGGACCTGCCAGGTGGGTGGTAGCCACAGAGCCTGGCGGGGCCTCACCGCCTGAGCCTGTCTGGGCACTCGGATCTGAGCCCCCAGGAGCTGCCTGGGCTTCCCCCAGAATGTGGGACAGGCAGCAGCCCCAAGGGGGGCCATGCCGAGTGCATGTGCCACTGGGGCGGTTTGGGTGGCCCCCGCGGGGAGCAGCAGCCAGGACTGAGGAGCAGGTGACTGCCAGGTACCTCTCTGTCAGGCGAGGGCTGGAGTGGAAGAGGCACAGGGGCCTCGGAGGTGGCGGAGCAGGGCTGAGGTCAGAGGGGTGGGAAGCGTCCTCTGCAGCCCCTGCCCCTGTCTCCCCAGAGGATGGTTGTGCAGCAGGCTGCCCAGAGCTGCAGCCCGCCTGACATCCGTGTGCAGTATCTCCGCCAGATCCACGCCAACCACGAGGTGAGGCCCCTTGGCTCCTGTCCCCGGGGCCTCCCAGCGGCCTGGCCAGCAGGGACCGCCCCCAGCCAGGCTTCTCTGGGCTCACACACCCGCGTCATGGGTCACCCAGCACTGCGGGCTGCCCAGTGCTCAGCCAGAGGACTCTGCTCCTCACTCCTCATGGCTGTCCGCCTCCACTAGGACCCTTCTGTCCCCTGGGGAGGGGGTCCCCCTCACCCCAGCTGTTCGCTTCCGTCCTGAGGGGACTTGGGGGCCTGGCTGCACGTCCCATGCAGTCCTGGGTCACCTGCTACAGCCCATAGGGTTTGTGCATGATGGGAGTCCCCAGAGGGGTGCCCGGCAGGAAGGCGGGGTCCGAGCCCTTGCTGCCCCCCCTCCAGGCGCTGCTGCAGGAGGTGCAGACCCTTCGGGACCGGCTGTGCACAGAGGACGAAGCCAGCTCCTGCACCACTGCCGAGAAGCTCCTGCAAGTGTACAGGCAGCTGCGGAGTCCCAGCCTCCTCCTGGTGTGATGCCTGCAGGGCCTGTCCGTCCCACCACGGTGCCCACGTGGTCTTGGGGAGGAAAGCCCAGGACATGAGCGGCTGCTGCCCGGCTCCTGACCCTGGTGTCGCCGTGGGGAGTGGGGGAGGCAGCTGAGCTTGGCCGCCGCACAGGACAAGGGCACCGGCCGCACGTGGGTTACAGGCGCTCAGGGAGGTGTCCACGCGGGCACGGGGCCCTGCCCTCGCTCCCCACCCAGTCCGCCCGCATCATTCCTCTTCTTTCAGCACCTGCCCACGGCTCCCCACTGAACCTGGTCATGGCACTGGAGCCCTGGGGTGGCTCAGCGACACCCCTCCATCCAGATGTCAGGCCCTGGAGACGGGGCTGGGGCCACAGAACATGTCGGTGTGGGACTTGGGGTGGGTTCATTTCTGTGGCCGGGGCCGTTCCTACCACTCTGGCCCCCACTCACCCGCGCACACACCGTCTTGCCCCCACCCCTCCGGGACCTCAGCCCTGCCCCTGTGCAGCTGCCAAGGTCACCAGCTGGGACCACGTTCCCCCGTGGCTTGAGCACATCACACAGGTGCCTCCGGCCGGGGCTGCACCCGCGCCTTGCACTGTGCGCGGTATCCAGGGCCCCTCAGCCTGGGCTGTGGCTCCACTCTGGTGCTGGTGCTTTTAGCATCTGGGGGGGTGACCCTCCTTTTGGACTTAGACATGGACATGGTGCTCTCCTGTGCGTGCGGGAGCCGCGAGGCACCCCCTGCCCCAGGACAAGTCTGTTCTTCGTGTTGAACTCAGTTTCCGCTGTGTGTTTTATTGGGGGGGGGGGGCAGTTTCAGCTGCATTTCTGGGGTCCCTCAGGTACACTTGGGTGAACCTTGTGTTGGCCTTTCCATGGTCGTAGGAGCCAGTAGGGAGTCCCCCAGCGCTGGGCCGAAGTGCCCACCAGGCCTTGAGGGTGTGGGAGGACCGAGCCATCTCCCAGTGGGTGCTCCCCATCAGAGCCAGGAGAGTGGGGGTGGCTACACGGAGTCCACGCTGGGGGGTGGGGGGCGGTGGTACCTCCTCCCTTGGCCCCTGGGGCTTGCTGGGCTGCCTCTGATCCCCACCGCGCAGCTGTTGCCCCCGGGGACGCCTGGGCACTGGTCCTCCCAGGGCTGGAGCAGCAGTGGGAAGGGGCGCTTCTGCAGCTGGCAGGAGGCCCCTGGAGGGCGGGGCAGGTGTGGGGCCGTCATTCAGGGCCCACCACCTAGTCTCCAGAAAAGGAGAACCCCAGGGACGCCTGACAGGTGACAGGAAGTACAGTGGAGTCACATGGAACCTTCACAACCGAGGGGGGACCGTAGTGGGGTGAGGACCAGTGGGACACAGGCCATAGGACGGGCCTCGGCCCAGCCGGATGCTCAGGGCAGCGGCAGATCCGCGGGGAGCCTCTGCTGGGTGCCCTGCCAGCGCCCCATCAGGGACGGGACGTCCCACGGCTCCAGGTGTCCCTCGCCAGCTTCTGCTGCATGGGGCTCCTCACCCCCGGCGTGGCCCCCTCACCCGGTCCCAGCCTGCCATGAACCCCCAGCTGGCCCCTCCTGCAGCCCCCCAGGCCCTCTTCCTGCCTCTCCTCCCCGGCCGCGCGTGCTCTCCTCAGCAAGTGTCTATGGGCAGGCGCGCCATGGCGTCAGCAGGGGGTTCGGGGACCCCAGCGGGATCCTCACACTGTGGTCAGCGAGGGGCGTTGGGGACGCCAGCGGGATTCTCACACTGGTCAACGGGGCAGGTTGGGGCTCCCGATGGGATCCTCACACTGTGGTCACTGGCTGTCACCTTGGGGCGCCTGAGCAGGTGACCCCAAGCCCTACCCCGAGTGCCAGCAGGGGGCAGCACAGGCTGTGGCTGTTGCCGCTGCCTCAGGGCTCTGGGTGGGTCCTCCCAGGGGGGCACACTGGGGACTCGCAGGAGGAGGGCAGTGAGGTGAGGAGCAGGCCAGGCTGGGGGGTGTGGGTCGGGGGGTCTTCCCGCTGTGGTCTGCACATGCGCCTGGATCCCCACCCTGCGAGCGCGCCACAGTCCTCACTGACCCACCGTGGCCCCTGCTGGGGGGTTTCGGGACCCAGGCCAGGGGAGCAGCTTGGATGGGCGCCTCCCTTCAGGCTCTAGGGCACGTGACTCCCGGGGTCTGCATCTCCCCCTGGGCTCTCCCCTCTGATGCCCTGGGTCACGCAGCTCACCCAGGAGGCACCGGCCGGGGTGGGGGTCCTTGGGGGCTGGGGAGCCGCAGACCTTGCCCTGGCATCCAACCTGCGTGGGGCAACGAGAGGGGGGTAGCAGGAGGCCTGGAGCCCGCCTGCTGGGCTGGGGGGCCCTGTCCCCAGGTGCTTGGGGCATTGCCTAGGACGCCGCCCAGGAGCCCCCCGAGACCCCAGTGGCCGCCACCCGGCCCGCAGGCCCCGGAGCCGCCAGGCCGTGTTGCAGGCTCAGTACTCCCAGAGCGCGAGCCCCACGGGCGCGTCGGCGTCGGCCCGCAGCAGCCCCGAGGCGCCGCCGCGCAGGTACTTGCCGCCCCGGGCGCGGATGGCCAGGCGGCCCTGGCCCCGGAACTCGAATAGGAAGTCCTCGGGGCGCTCGCCGTCGCTGCGCACGCTGCCGTGGCTGCCGGTGTTCCAGAACCCGCCGCCGCGGCCTGGGGGCGAGGGCGGGTCGGCAGGGGCACCGGGTGGCCCCCCACCCTGCGCTCCCCCGCCACCCCGGGGCCCACCTCGGATCTGGTAGGCGCCGTCGCTGAAGCTCAGGTGGAAGACGTCGTAGACCGAGCGGTTGGTGTCCAGCTGGTTGGAGCCGCGGCGGTGGCAGACGAAGCCATCGAGGCCCCGGAGCACGAGGATGGGCCGGTTGATGAGCTTGAGGATGAACTCCTCGTCCTCACCTGGGGGGTCGGGGTCGGGCCGCCGGCGGGGTTAGGGTGGGCGGTGGGGCCCCGGGGCACAAAAGGCCGCAGCCGCCGGTGACACAAGCCCAGGTGCCTCTATGTGGCGGTAGGTGCCCAGGGCTCCGGCTCCTCGCCGTCGGGAGCAGTTACCTCCAGCGGTGAGGTCGGGGCACTTGCCGGCGGAGGGACCAGCTCTTAGAGGCGGGGTGTGGGCAGGTGCCGTCCCCCGGGAGAGGCCCGGCCCCGGGTCCCCAGGACACGTGGCGACTGCTCACCCACAAAATCACTGACGGCCGCCAGCTGTCCGTTCTTCTTCATGCACACGTAGCGCCCGTTACTGGCCTTGAGGGCCACCCGCCGGCCGCGCCACTCCACCTCAAACATGGTGTTGGCAGAGCTGGGAAGGTCAGGGTGAGGTCCCCTCAGGGCAGCAGGGTGTCGGGAGCTGAGGGCCAAGCTTTCCTCTCCCCCTCGGGTCCAGCACCGAGCCCAGCCTTCCGCTGGCCCGCACCACGCACCACCATTCAGAGCCCCCCTCGCCCCAGTGGGGGTTCTTTTCTGGCTGGACTGCTGCTGCGGTCCTTGGGGGCGGGGGGAGGTGGGGGTGCAGGTGGAGGACGGGGGGGGGACACTCACACCTGCGTGGCCGTGGCCTGGATGCCCCCGTGGGCAACCAGGGTCCAGTAGCCTCCTGTGCTGGAATAGAAGGTGCACTTCCCCGTGTCGCCGTCAATCTGCATCAGGAAGGTCTCGTGGTGCAGCTCTTCGTCCTGGTTGGCTGACACGTTGACCCCTGCGGGAGGAGACAGGAGCCCCTCACGCCTCTCCCTGGGCGGGGGCGGGGGCGGGGGCCAGGAAGATGGGGAAAGCAGGCTCTTGGGGCACCTGCCGGCAGAGGGGCCTCCTCCAGAGCCTTTTGGAGTTAAGGGGCGCCCGGGGGGCTCTGCCGTTGAGCATCTGCCTTTGGCCCAGGACATGACCCCGGGGTCCCGGGATCAAGTCCTGCATCAGGCTCCCTGCACGGACCTGCCTCTCCCTCTGCCTGGGTCTCTGCCTCTCTCCATGTCTCTCATGAATAAATACATAAAATACTTTAAAAAGAAAACAAACCCTTTGGAGTTAAGATCTAGAAGGCGCTCCTCGGAGGCAGGAGCCGCGCGGCCGGGTGGCCACACTGCAGGCCGCGACACTGCGTTCCCTGTGGGCCTCGGCCTGACCCCCCGCAGCCCAGGAGCCAGGCCCCGCGGTGCCAGCAAATCCCCCACTGTGCTAATCATCAGGTAATCTGCCTGCTGCTGCCCTGGCGCCCCAGGACCCACACCAGCCTCTATTTATAACCCCCCTCCAAAGCTGCTGGGTGGGCACAGCGGGCTCCCTCGTCTTCCCCCACCCACGGCCCAGGGCACAGCTGGGGCCTGGGGTTCACTCCCAGGCCCGTCGTCACCTCCCTGCCCTCCTCTTGTGTGCAGATGGCAGAGCGGGAGGAAAGGGGGCCCGAGGGTCCCCAGGAGGGCAGGGCAGCCTGCACCGGAGGGGTGAGCCCTGCCGTCCTCCACCAGCGCCTGAGGCTGCTCCTCCCGGCCCGGGGCAGCGCCATCCCCACCGTCCCATCAGCAGCTGTGATGCTTCGGTCACGTGATCGGGCCTGAGCTGGCGACCGTGTCCATCTGGGACCCCATCACCCCCAGACTTCCACTTCTATGAAGCCCGGCAGTGAGTGCAGCAGGAAGAAGCCGACTGGTTCAGGGGGTAGCAAGAAAAGGTGGTGGGTGGAGAGAACGGAGAACCGGGGTGCTCCCAGACACCCGGTGGGGAGCAAGACGGCTTGGGGGCGGCCTGGCCAGCAAAATTGCTGGGATCCGCAGAGCCCCCAGCTCCGCCTGCCTCTTCCCCCAAGACCCAACCCATGTCCTGCAGCTGTCGTCGCCAAGGCAACATCTGAACATCGGGGGGCAGGTCACAGGCCCCGGGGTCATTGCACAGGGCCGAGCAGGCCAACGTGGGTGCCCCCACCTCTACAGCAGAAGGCACGCCGCGTCCTTAGCAGGGAAATGGCCCGTGGCAGAGACGGTCCGAGCAGGGCAGCAACCACCACCACCGTCCCCACCAGCACCACCGCGTCACGTGCCACCTGCACCCATACAAGTGCTTGCGTGCCCAGCGCCTCCCCCGAATCCCACAGTCACCCGGGGCCTCCTGCAGGCCGGAGCGCGGTGCGGCTAGACTGGGAAGGACAAGGACCCATGGTCTCCGTCGGGGCCCAAGACCAGGCCGGGGTCCACACGGGCGCCCGGGAGGTGTTCGCTGAATGCCCGTCGCTGCAGGACTGGCCTTGGGGACCCCGGAGCCGCAGCGGGGCTGCCCCTCCCATGTGCTCCTGGCTGGGCCCCTGCCAGCTGGACTCGCGGTGGCCGTGGGCCAGGTCAGGGCGTGCCGGGCCACTCCCAGGTCTGTGCGCCCAGGTGGGGGCAGCTAGGGGCCACTCCGGGACCTCAGGTTCACCTGGGGGGCGTGTGGTCACGTATGGAGGCTCCTGGTCACACGAGGCGGGGCTGACGCAGAGCTGCACCTGCCAGGCAGCGACAGCGCATTCCACCAGGAAGCCAGGCCCCGGGCGAGGCCACCAGCCTGGAGGGACCTCAAGGTCCCTCCTGGTTGGACGAGGATCCCCACCGGTCAGGCACGGAGGGCTCTGAGTCAGGGCTGCAGCCCAGGGCCACAGTGTGCTCGCCCCGCCCCCACTTTCCTGTAAAGTTCAGAAGATGGAGCAGACGAGAAGGGGAGCAGGGGGCAGCGCAGCGGGGGCACAGCCCCCCCCCCCCACCGTGGCGGCCCCGGCCTCGCCCGCCTCCCCCAGGGCGCCGCCGTCCGTCCAGCAGGCCCAGGGCTCGGGGCGTCAGATGGAGCCGCCGCCTCAGCCGCCTGCACCGTGCACTGCCCCCCACCGCCGGGCCCCGTGACCCCTGAGGGCGCCCCCGCACGCAGGGCCCCCGGTACCTTGCCGCACCGACACGTAGCGGCGGTTGGCAGCCAGCAGCACCACCTGCGGGTGACTCTCCTCCAGGTCGAAGAGCTCGTCCTTGCCCGGCCGCGTGTTGCGCCCCGCCCTGAGCGAGCCTGCGGGCCCCGCGGGCGCCAGGTAGCGGCCGTCGCAGTCCTTGAAGGCCAGCTTGCCCGCCTTGAACTCGAGCGTGTAGCAGGCACTGGCCTCGGGCTCCCACACCAGGCGGCCGTCGCTGCGCAGGTAGCGGCTGTCACAGGACTTGAGGCAGTACTGGCGGTTCTGGAAGATGAGGGTGATGAGCGCGTCCACGCCCCACGGGGTGTTGCTGTCGGCCGCCATCTCGTCCTCCTGTGGGCACAGGTGCACGTAGCGCCGGCGGCTCACGCTCAGCAGGTGCGCCTGCGGGTGGATGGCCAGGTGCACGGTCCACAGCTCGGCCGGGGAGATGGCCGTGGCGAAGCAGGACAGCCGGTCCTCGGTGCCGCCGAAGAAGCGGCCGTGCGGCTCGGACCGCAGCACCCAGCGCCCGTCGGGCTGCGGCAGGACCAGGAAGCGGCAGTCGCGGCCCGGCCGCTCGGCCTCGCAGGCCACGCGCCCGTCCTCCTCGGCGGACAGGTAGCGGCCCAGGTGGCTGCTGCGGAGCAGCACGGCGCTGCCCTGGCCCGGGTCCGGCTCCAGCACCCACATCTGCTTCCTCTTGAGGCTGGGCGCCGAGGCGTTGACCTTGAAGCCGAAGCTCTCGGCGGTCAGGTAGCGGTCGGCGTCGTTGACGAGGCCGAACTGGATCTTCAGCACCTGGTGCAGCCCGTTGGTGGGCATCTTCGGGCCCGGCCCCGCGCCCCCCGAGTGGCCCGGGAGGCTCTCTGCGCGTCCCCCGGAGGCCCCGCCGGCCTCATGGACCTGCCGCCCTCTGGCCGCGGCTGCGAGGGCGGGTGGGAGGCGGATCCGAGTTGCTCCGGCTTAGGGACGCGGCTGCCTTTTGTTACCTCAGCTTGGATTTCAGCCACCCCTGGACTGCGGGCCGGGCCGGAGCCCGGGGCACAGGGGTGGGGAGCTCCGCCCGCCCGCCTGACCACCTCCCCGCGTGTGCTGGCGGCCCCCAGGCCCTCGGCTCCGGCCCTGCGCCCCGCCTCCCGCCCCGGGCCACGCGGGCTCTCCCCTCCTCTCCTCGCCGTCCAAGGGGCCTACGCGGCTCCCACTCCCCAGCCCAGCCCTTCTGGTGGAAAACTCGCGGTGAGGCCGCAACCCGATCGCAGCCCTCCACCCTCGGCGGCCGCCAGATCCTCGGCCAGATCCAGTTACCGCTTCTCTGATTCCTGGTGCCAGGAGCCCGGCAAGGCCCCCCAACTCAGGCAGCCCCGAGCTCGCGTCACCGACGTCCCCCCGGGCCGCTCCGGGGCCACAGCCCGCCGTCCGGCCCGACACCCCTCCCCAGGCGGCCTGGGCGGAGCGATGGCAGGCGGGGGGGTCGGTGCCAGCGAGCGGCCAGGTGCGCCCAGGGGTCCCCATCCCGCACTCGTGGCGCCCAGACCCCAGCCAGGGTACAGGCGGCGTGGGGAGGCCGTCGGTTGCACTCCCGTCGGTTGGCCCGGGAGGGGGCCCGGTTGGCCCAAAATGGAGCCGGTGACATCCGCCTCGGGGGCCACGCGGAGGGGAGGCGGCGCGGGCGCGGAGCAGGGCCGTCCTGCAGGCAGCGGGACCCCAGGGCAGAGGACCCGGCCTGCCGCTGACCGCTGGGCGTGAACACCTCGAGGCCCACACGCTGCTCCCCGCACCGTGGCTGAGCTGCGGTGGGGCCAGCCTTTCTGCGTGGCCCCGGGGACCCCTGACTGAGTTGGCGTTGCTGGGCAACTGGTCTGACGTGCAGGGTCTCTATGGGGTCTGGCCGCCGGGGGTGTGGGGGCAAAGGCCTGTCAGTGGGCAGGTGGGCCCCAGCCTTGGAGAGGCGGGAAGCTGGCCACCCCCGACCCCAGTCCCCGGGACCCCTGGGTGACACCCCTGCCCTGAGCCCGAGGGGGCCATCTTCGGGGACCTGCAGGGGGCCTGCTGGGCCACAGCCCGCCTGTCTGTCTCCTGCACCTGCCTCGGGGGCTGGGAGCCAACTCATGCAACCAGAGCCGCCCGGCCTGGGCCCAGGCCAGCCTCGGTGTCCTCTTCCTTATCCAAGTGTGTGACCCTCAGGCTTCCCTGGGGAATGGGCCCGGGGCCACGGGCACTTCCAGCCTCATGGCCCCTTGATGTGGCAGGCAGCAGCACGCCAGCCCTCCCGGGGCCGTGGGGGTCCAGCCGCCTGCGAGGGCCGGGCCCAGGGGGCAGGCAGGGCAGACACTGGAGACCAAGGGACCTGTCCCCTCCCTGGGGCCCAAGCGGGATCCGGGAGACAGACCCGGCACCAGTCCCCACAATAGCCTGGTGCCCGCTGCGGGTTGGTCCGGCGGGGCCGGTCTTGGCGCCCCCTGACAGCATCGTCCATCTCTGCGACCCACACAGCCTGGCTGGGCTGCGTGCAGGAGATGCGTGTGGGGTAGCACCCACTCCCCAGAGCGAGCACCCATGCTGAGTCCTCCACGTCTCGGCCCCGATGCCAGGGAAGCGTCCCTTGTTGGGGAGTAGAAACCATGATGCTGCCCACACCTGTTTCTGGCTGGGTCTCACTTCCTGCCACCCCGCAGGGTTGCAGGAACACGCGTGGAGCAGGTGCCCAATGGCACTGCTCAGTTGGCCCATGCATGGGCCCTTCGGCCTGCGGGGCAGCTGTGCCCACGGTCACCCCAACTCCCAGCCAGGCTCTGATCGGATGCCCGATCAGTGTGAAGTCCTCATTAGCGCCTGACTGGTGCTGGCAGGGTGCTCGGCAGTGCTCGCGGGCATCACATGCCCAGTGGGAGGAAGCCCAGCTGCCAGGCGCTAAGTGGGCCTGGCTCCAGGCAGCGTCTTGGTGGCCAAGCCAGAAGAGGCCGTGGTCTCTCGGTTCTGGGGCCCCAGAGCCCCAGGTGGGCACGGGGTGGGGCTGTGAGCCAAGGGGTGACCTCGCAGGCCCCAAGGGGGACTCTGAGGGGTGGGCCGCCCAGCCCAGGCTTCCTTGGAGGGAGGAGTTTGCACGGATTGCCCCCACTCCCTCTCAGGAGCCAAGCCCCGAGCCCAGATGCCTGCCAGGGGGCATGGTTCCTTCCCGGATCCCCCGCACGGCCCCGGCGCACAGGAGCCACCGTGAATGTTTGGGAGGGTGGGAGGGAGGGTCTGGTTCCCGTGTGACGCACTGAGCCTCTGCAGGTGGGGAAGGCCGGGTGCCCGGCAGTGCGGGCGCGTGTGTACAGGTGCACACGGACGGGGCGGGACACACTGCGCCATGGTCCAGGCTGGGCCGGCGCTGGCCCTGCAGATGCTTCCCTGGATCCCAGCCTCACAGCCCACGCATGGCTGCCCAGCAGCGTGGTCAGGGCAGGGCCTGGCACAGCGCAAGGGAATCCGATTCAGGGCTGTGTCTTCAGGCAGCAAGGAGCCCACCTCTCGCGGACACACGCGCCCCTGCCACGGGGGGTCCTCACAGCCACCCACGGCAGGCACCGAGGCCTGCGGCCTGCCCAGGAAGCCCTCGGGGGCACCCAAAGTCACCTGAGCCCACTTACCTCTGAGCCTGGCCTCCTGGGGGATGGGGGTGTACCTGGGGTGTGTCCAGAGCCCTGGGCTTTCATCTGCCACCACGGGACAAGGCCTGAGCACGGGTGTCGGGCTGCCTGATGCGCCAACTTAAATGTGTGACATGAGGAGAGATGCCTTTCCCTCTTGGGCACTGTGATGTCATCGTGCGAGTGGCACCCCCGGATCCCCAGGTCAGGGAGCGGCCGGCTGCAGATGTCAGCAGGAGCTGGGCCTCTAAGGTGGGGGTGGCTTCAGCTCCCCACAGCTCCAGCAGACAAGGTGGGGCAGACGCGCGGCCTCCAGGGCCTCCGCGTGAGGTCAGCTGCCGCCAGGAAGCCCCCAGCCCCCTGGCACCCACTCTGGAGCTCTCGGGAAACTGCCCCCTCCCTGGGATGGGGGGAATGGGCAGGCCTGGCCACCCACGGGGCTCCCCCCTCCCGTCAGGCCCCTGGTGGGGGTGGCCACAGGGACCGGACTCCTGGTCCCACATATCCAGACCACTGGCCTTGGCCGCTGCAGCCCAGCCTGGGCTCCTGCCAGCGCACGGCATGCTGCCATGGTGACTGGCGCATGTACCAGGCTGGGTGCCCGGGCAACGCTGCCGCTGGTGGCGTGAGCTGGCACCGGCCCCACATGTGTACAGGCTGGGGGAAGGGGTGGCTCCCCACTTCGGCTGGCCTGGAGCCCTGGAAACTGGGACGTGGCCCAGGACGGAGGGGCCTCCCCAGGCCACACCTGTCCCAGACCCACGTCCTGGCTCCGGCTCCAGCAGCGCCAGCTGGGCCCTTCCCTGCAGGCCAGCGGGTCTCTGGGAATCACTTCACACGAGGAAATTCCAAGGCCCAGCCCGCTTCCTGTGCCCCACTGCCCACACCTCTGTCCCACTCTGCCCAGGCACTGTGAGCCCCACGCCCCCGGGGCCCAGCCACTCTGGCCAGCCCCCGTGGGGGCCTCTGCTGTCCCCGTGAGCCCGTCCCCGGGGCGAGGCGAGGCTTTCCTGCTGGCCTGGACCTGCGGGGCCCAAGGCCCTGATTTCCAAGCTCCCAGGCCCAGCATCTGTCCCTGGGGTCCAGCCGGGCTGGTGCCCAGGGCCCAGGCCCCTGCGCTGCTCCTGCAAACAGGCCCGGGGCTTGGCTGCCTCATGATTTTTTCATGGCCGAGCTCGGCCACTCTGAAGTTCCGTTTACACAGGCAGGCGGGGCCTGGGTTGGTTTACGGGAGTCTCCAGGCGGTTTAGGGTGACAGGAGCCCTTCTGCAGGGCCGCAGGGAGAGGGCAGTGTTGGAATGAAAAATGTGGGGAGGGGGCTCCCGCGGCCTGGCTCTGCCGCCTGCTGCACGCGGAAATCCAGCCCCTGCCTCTCCCCTTCCCCACCGGCCCTACCCCCCAGGACCCCTCTCTTCCCTCACCGACCCAGCCCCACTCCCATCCGCCACCCGCCCCCCCAAGGCAGGGCGACTCACTGAAGTGCTCTCCTGCAGGGTGCTCCCTTCCCCTCCCCCTGGGGTGCAGAGCTGCCAGCTGGGGAGGCCCCCTGGGTGCTGTGGCGGGGGGGGGGGGGGGGCGGGATGGGGGGCTGGTGCAGTCTCCTGGCTCCTGGCTCTCCTAAAATCAGGAAGTCCTGGGGGGGGCGAGTTGGGGGCCAGGGAAGAGACAGAGGGACCAAGGCCTTTTGGGGCCATGGCAGGGCTGAAAGTCCCTGAAGAGGCCACGTGGGCAGGACTGGGCATCCCGGCTGCCGGATGCCCTGCGACCACTGTGGTCTTCGGCACCCGGGCCCCAGGGCCTTTGCATATCTCTGGAACAAGAGGGGAGCATTCACAAGAGTATCTGAGAGCAAGTCCCCGGCTGCGTGGGGCTCAGATTCAGGACCCAGTCGACTCCAAGACACTAGACGGCTCTTTACTGTCCACCTGGGCTTCCAGACACACCTGGCACGGACAGTCGGGGTCCCAGGGCTCTGTGGGTGCCCAGGGCAGCCTCTGCGCCCCCCCCAACACTTTCACGTGCAACCGTGCACACACACGCACACATGTGCCGTGCCGCACCCACGCACAGAGCCCCAGCCTGCCACGAGGGGACCAGACCCGCACGCCAGCCGTCACGGGCGCACACTAAGTATCGACGGCGTGCCCGGGACCTTGCCTGACATCCCAAAAGGACTTCTGGGACAAAATGGGAATGGGCATTTCCCATCCCACAGTGGGAAAGGCGGTTCCCTTTGTCGGGCGGCACCCCGGGCACAGCACCAGGCCTGGTCTGCTTCCCGGGAAATCCGCACACCCCTAGGTGCTGCCCCGCGTGGCGGGTGATGGAGAGAGGAGCCCGGGGGTGTAGCCTGTGATGTGCCTGACGCCCGAATGACAGAGGTGGCCCTGCACGAAGTCGGGAGGGACCCTGTAGGGACAGCCGTGGTCATCAACATGCAGACTGTCCTGAGGTGACCCGCGTCCTGCTCACGTTAAATTGGACGACGTGGGCCGTAGTTACCACATAGGTCAGTGCCCCTGTTCTCACGCCGAGCTCCGAAGGGGTGAAGGGCGGAACGTCTGGAACCAACTCCCAAGCGGTTCACAAGTGAACAGACAGATAATAAGACAGAACAATAAGACAACTGTGGTAAATGTTAGAAAGTAAGTTTGAAATTATCCCAAAACAAAAAGGGTTACAAACTATAATAACTAGGATAAGAAATTCCACTGCAGGGTCAGAAGAAGTCAAGGATCTCAGGAAGCTGGGGGAAAACGGGTCACAGAAACAGTAGTGAGGGATCCCTGGGTGGCGCAGTGGTTTGGTGCCTGCCTTTGGCCCAGGGCGATCCTGGAGACCCAGGATTGAATCCCACATCGGGCTCCCGGTGCATGGAGCCTGCTTCTCCCTCTGCCTGTGTCTCTGCCTCTCTCGTTCTCTCTCTCTCTCTGACTATCATAAATAAATAATAATAATAATATAAAAAAAAGAAAAGAAACAGTAGTGATATTAAAGGTCTTGCGGAGGAGATAGGACACCCCATTATCAGAAATCCCAAACCACAAAACTGAAAAAAAAAAAAAAAAAAAAAAAAAAAAACAGAATAGAAACTATGAAAGAAAGAATGCAAGAAATTTCCCAAGAGCTGGAGAATACCGTGTGCCCAGGGCCTGGAAGTGGTGGGGCCATGCCGGGACCTCAGCCACAGCACAGCCAGAAACGGAGAGAAAAGCCTAAAACCTCAGAGAAGCACGAAACAATCCTGGCTGATAGATCGGGACTCAGATGACACCCATTTCCCCAAAACAACAGTCTAAGCAAGAGACAGGGAGTCAAACCTTCAAAATCCAGGGCACATTCTCCACACAGAATTCCCTCCATCCCCCAGCCCCCCGCCCCAGGTAGAGTAAACCTCAGGCAGGTGCAGATACCAGAACTCAAGACCCTACAGACCCCTGCCTGCCCCTCCCCAGCTGGGTGCCCACCAAGGGTCAAGCGTCAAGTGGGGCCTGGCGAGGGGGTCCGGGAAGGCACTCAGCACAGCTACCCCAAAGGTCGCTCTGGGTGCCACGGGGTAGGGCCGCTCCCAGTGCACCCCCACAGTCCCCAGGGGGCGCACGTGTGGGGCCAGCCCACCTGTCACCCAGGGAGGTGGACGGAGAGCATCACCTGTCCTTCCTCAAAATGACCTGATCCCTCCACTCCACCTTCAGGGCCACCTCTGCTCCCCCACCACCCAGGCCACTCTGGGGCTCCTCCTGCCCTGGGGTGGCACTCCAGCTCCCCCTGCCATGCTCTTGGGGCTAGCCCTGCTGCTCACCGCCCGGGGGCTGCCCCTGGGAGAGTGGAATAAAGCCACCCCCTCTGCCCCCCGCCATGGCCTCCCATAGCTAGTGGGGTACCGAGTCAGCCCACGGCCCCAGTCCTAGCCCCGCCTCTCCTGCTGTGTGACCTGGAACCTGCCCCAGCCTCGGAGCCCCCTCCGTTCTCTGCATTGGTTGTCAACAGGCATCTGCCTGGGGAGCCTACTGTGCAAATAACCCAGCGTGCCCAGGGCAGAGGGGCAGCTGGGAGGCCGCACGCCCAGCCCCTGGGCACAGGCGAGGCCAGGTGTGCACGGGCTTTGGGGCCCCTCTGGGGGTGCTGTCTGCCCTGGGCGGGGGTGGGGGGGAGCCTGGCTATGGGCGTGGGCTGGCCCCGCCCGGCTGAGTCAGGGCCCTGGCGCGCCCCTCCCGCTGCCGGGTGCTGGCTGACCCCAAGGCCACCACCTTCTCTCCCTGCGTCAGCCCGGCTGAGGTCACCGGCCACTCCCGGTACTCTCTGGCCAGAAGAGTGCGGAGCCTCCCGGACAGGGGCAGTGGCTGTGACCCCCACCCCCGCGCTGGGGCCGGGAGGGCGGCGCAGACAGGTGCGGGCCGGCCTCCTCGCCCAGCGCTGCTGGCGGGGCCCACCTGGCGGCCCACCTGGGCATAGCACCAGCCGCCGGGAGCGGGACGCCCCCTCCTGGCCCGGGCCTTGAAGCTCGCTGCGTCCCCGGGCCCGGGGTCCGAGGATGCAGGTGGAGGGTGCGGTGGGCGGGGACACTGCGCTAATTGCTCGCCTCCCGCAGACCCGGCCGACCCGGCAGGTGAGGGCGCCCCGGGCCCGGGCTCAGTGTGCGCTGCCGCTGCCGGTCCGGGGTCACTAACGCGGACCTCCCGGAGGCGGGTGGGGGGCGAGGACGAGGACGTGCGGCCTGGGCACCCCCCCCCCACCACATAGGGACACGAGGCCCCAGGAGCGCCCCGCGCCCCCGCACCCGCGGCGGGTGGGCGGGGGCTCGCGTAGCCACGCCCACCCTGCCCCGCCCCTTTTCCGGGAAGCCCGGGCCCTTGACCCGCCCGGAGCCCCCGCTGACCCCGGCCGGTCCCGGCTTCCCTCCGCTCCGCCCACCCCAGCTGCAGCCCTCGGGGCCGGGGCGGAGGACGGGGCGCCCGGAGCGGTGGCCTCCTGCCCACGACCCGCCCTGATGCTAGTCCTGGGGGTGGGGACACCTGCTGCGCGGGGCCCTGACCTCGTGGAGGTCAGGGGAGCGGGACCAGCCGGGGCCTTCTCCAGGCCTTGCCCCCCACCCCCTCGCAGCACCGACCCCTGCACCCTATGAGCCTCGGAGGTGGCGCGTTCCAGGGGGCAGTCAGACCTTGGTGCTCCCCTCCTTCTCAGTCCAAGGACATATCCCCCCTTTCGCACACTGGATTTAGGGTAGGGGGACAGCGCGCCTGCCCCTCCCAGAAATTCCTCCAGAGCTGGGAGCCCCTCCCTCTTCATGCCTCCTGGCCCTGCGGGTGCCGGGCCCTGTTCCAGTCACTGGAGCACCAGCTTCAGCACCGTGCCCTGGGAACCTACGCTCTGCGGCAGAGGGTGGGGACAGGGGAAATCACCAGTACTCAGGTAGGCGGTGGGGGGACTGGGCCTGAGGCCCACGCACGGCCTGGAGGTGGGCAGGGAAGAGGATTAGCCTGGAAGAGGAAGAGCCAGGCACTGGCTTGGGTCACAGGGCAAGAGATGCAGAAGGTGACAGGTGGGGTCGGGCAGTGCCCCCCGCGACCACCTCCAGCAGCAGGGCAGGGGCTCTGTTTCTGCGTCCAGGCAGTGGCTTGCACAGGGAGCAGGGGCCAGACTTGCAGCATCAGTTGTGGGGAAGCAGGAGGCTGGACGGACATCATGGCAGGTCGGGGATGCACCCAGAGTGCTGCTGCCAGCCTGGCACCCCGGTTTCTGGCTTTAGCCACGTGCAGAGGTGAGGCCCTGTTGTGAAGCCACGGGAGGCCTGGACGCCTGGGTCTCATCCTTGGTTTCCCGTCGCAGTCTCGGGGTAAAGATCACGAGAGTAGGAACTATGTGTGAGTGAGAAAGTGGTGACCCCTGGGGAGGTGGCTGTGGGGGGGGCCCAGCCGCATAATCATCCTTGGCAGCGTGCACAGCAAAGGTGTGAGCAGACAGCCTGACTGCTACCGGGCCACTGTCTGGGGTCCCTCACCCCCGCCCTGTGGCACAGGGAGCGCTGCCACCCACTCTGTCTACTGAGTTCACGGGAAAGCGAGGCCTGGAAACGTGCCCTGGAAGCAAAGCGAGGAGCCAGCTGCTCCATCACAGGCCACTGGCTGTGGCTCCCAGGAATCTTGGGTCTGACACACAGAAGCGCTTGGTGAGTTCTTGACCGAGAATTGAACATGTAGGGGTGTGGAAGCCAGAGGCAGGGAAGAAAGCAGCGAGGGCCTGGGGGGCAAGGGTGGCGGGGGATTCACGAGGCCACCCCATGGCCTCCTGTCCCTAGACCTGTCGTCCAGGGCAGGAGGACCACCAGCCGCAGAGCCTCTGCTGGGCCTCCTAACCTTCCCGTCACTGGCCCACTTCTTTATGGAAACTGACGCATGGGAAGGCTATAGGGGCACAGGGCTGAGCCTGGCCCAGAACCCAGGTCCTGACTCAGCTCACTGCTCTTCCAGGGGCCTCCTTGGTTCCTGCTCCACCAGGATGAAACTACGCGATAAACTCCAGCCTGGAACCCTGCTCTGCTGGAACAGCAGGACGCAGGGGAGGGGCCCAGGGACTCCTGGCCCGGGTGTCTGTGCTCCTGATCCCCACACTGGGAGCCTGTTTCTCCACCTGTGAAACGGCATAGTTCTGTGGCACGTTCCGGGCAGCCAGAGTGGGGCAGCACATGCAGAGGCCTGGCCCGGTGCTTCCTGGCATGGGACAAGGTGGCAGTGATGAGCCTGCACAGCCCGCTCCACTCCCACAGGCGCACCTGACCAAATGACCAGCCGGCCACCGTGAGGCCTCACAGAGGGGCTAGAGCCCCAACTTCCAGGCATGCCTCGGTGTGCTCAGTGCTGGCGGGTGAACGAACCCCCCTGGGCACCAGTCCAGACGAAGTATGTGGCTCTGACTTCCCCTCTGACTTGAATCTGGCAGCCAGCAGGCCAAGCCAGCAGGAACCTAGCCTCGCCCAGGGCAGCCCTTGGGACCTCGTTCCAGACAGACAGCAGCGCTCAAGCCCGCCTGCCCACCTCCGCTCCCCCGGGAGCCTGCCCAGCGCCTGCCCAGCACCCGCAGATGGCTTTACACGGCAGAAGCACCATCTTCTACTTGGTCTGTGCACAGGCCTGGGAGGATGAGACAGTGACCTAAAGATAAACTGGTTTTCCTTGCATTTTCTAAAACGAAGTTTTTATTATGAGTCAATTTTAGATTTACAGAAAAGTGGCAAAGACTGAGCTTTGCTGTAGGCTCCCCACTCTGTTTCCCCTAATGTGACAACTTACACAGGCGTGGTGTAGCTGTCACCGAGATGAACTTTGGCACCGGGCATTAAACTCCAGACTTGTCCTCGGACTTCACCACTTCTTCTGCTGCCGTCCCGTTCTCTGCTCCAGGATCCAAGCCCGGATCCCACGTTGCACTTGGATGGAGCAGGAAAGGCATTCCTGGCAGGTGGAATGGCAGGGCAAAGACTAGGATCAGTGGCCCATTAGCAAGTTGCCCACCCTGTGTGCTGGGGGTGGGAGCCAAGCAGTGGTGAATGAGTGTGTGTGTGTGTGTGTGTGTGTGTGTGTGCGTGCGCGCGCGCGTGCGGGGCGGGGTGGGGGGGTGCTGCAGGCCAGGCTCCCAGGCACAGAAGTCCTGGGGAGCATCCCTGGAGCGGAAGCAGGGATGTCGCGGGCTGGTGCAGGGTTGCGAGGCAGCGCCCAGAGCCAGGAGCGCTAAGTCTCAGCCCCATTACTTGCCAGGTGGCGCCAGCTCCGTGCCCCTATTTTCTCAGCCATCGCAGGCACGGGAGATAAAACGAGATGCAGCAGTCACAGTAAATCCCCCAAAGCCAGCAATGAGGTAGAAAAAAACCACATTTCTCTGAGGCCCGAGTTTCCATCCTCCCGATGGGAAGGACGCGGGGCTTCTGGGCAGGAGCGCGGCCCGCAGCCTCCTCGCTCCCGCAGCCGGGCCGGCGTCCTCGCGGCCCCCTCCCCAGGGGCGCCGGGCGGGGTGGGGGCGGCCCCGAGGTGACCTTGGGCAAGGCCTCGCGCTGCCCACTTGCAAAACAGAAAGCTCTCAGTAGGGATCCCTGGGTGGCGCAGCGGTTTGGCGCCTGCCTTTGGCCCAGGGCGCGATCCTGGAGACCCGGGATCGAGTCCCACGTCGGGCTCCCGGTGCATGGAGCCTGCTTCTCCCTCTGCCTGTGTCTCTGCCTCTCTCTCTCTGTGACTATCATGAATAAATAAATAAAATCTTTAAAAAAAAAAAAAAAAAAAAAAAAAAAAAAAGAAAGCTCTCAGTGCGGAAGGCGGGGCTCCCCCCCCCGGCCCCCCGCCCCGGGGCCTGCGGGCCCAGTTCTACCTGGAGCCGGGCGCCACCGCGTCCACCGGGGTGCCTCCGGGTGCCTCCCAGAAGCGCGGGCCCTCCGGGCCGGCCCCACCCCCGCCGCGGCCGGGCCTGCGGGGTCGCGGGGAGCCGGGGGGCGGGGGCGCGCTGCCCTCCCGCCCGCCCGCCGCCGCGCCCCTTTGTTCCGCCGGCCAATCGGCGGCCTCCTTGACTAAATAAGGCGAGGAGCGCGCCCGGCGCCCCCCGTCCGTTACTTCCACCCCCGCCCGGCCGGTGACTCAGGGCCGGCGGCGGGCGGGGACGGGGCTGCCCGGGCCGCGGCTTCCCGGGGCGGGCGGGGCTCCCGCGGCGCCCAGATCGCCTAATATGGCCGCGCGGCGCCCGCGGGCCGCCCCCCGCACACCTGCGGCCGCACCTTGCGCCCCCCCGCCGGTGACACACCGCGGAAGAGGAAGGAGCGCCGGCGCCGCGGGGGGGGCGGGCTCCGGGCCGCCCCGTGACCTCCGCGACCCTGCGGCCGGGCGCCGGCGACTGCAAGGTGCGGAGGGGCGGGGACCGCGGTGTCGGCGTCCGCGCCCCCCCCCGCTGGGTTCCCAGAAGCGGCCACCCCGGCAAACCCCAGACAAAGGAGGGCGCGGGGCGGCCGGGGCTGCAGAGGCAGGTGCCCGCAGCCTGCGCGGGTCGTGGAGTGGGCGGACACCTTCCCCAGGCCCCGCGTGTGACACCTCGTGACCCCCAGGTGGAAGGCACCCTCTATCACCAACATCCCCACCTGGGGGTCGGGCAGGCCGGCTGAGGGCGGGAGCCGCCGCCGGCGCCCAGGGTCTCACGGAGGCCCAGACCGGACCCCCCCCACCCCCCGGTGGAGCCCTCGGCTGGTGCACAGCAGCCTCGCCCTGCGCCCCTGCGGAGCTTGGGGAGTCTGCGCCCAGCTAGGCCTAGGGGCGCGCGTGGCCACAGACAAGGCCTTGGCGACTGGGGGAGGCTGCCCAGGTGCGCGGGCAGCTGCTTGGCCTCTGGGCCCGCGGCCTCGCCCACAGGGGGCCCGCAGCTCACCTTGCAGGGCTCCCGGGGAGCCTGCCCCGCCCCCCCGCATCAGACACCCCCCTGGATCTAGCGGAGCGCCCCCAGGCCCTGCCTCACTCTGCCCGGCCCCGCGACCCCCACTCTTGACCTCCGCTCTTCCCCACGCCTCCTCTGAACGTTTAATTCCATATTGAGCACTTCCAAAAGCCTACAAACCAGCCCAAAGAAATCCTAGTCTTTGGTTCCCCTCCGGGCATAAGGAAAACACTGGCGCCAGCAGGTGAGGACAGGACCCTGCTGGCAGCGACAGGTCTCCGAGCTCAGGGTCCTGGGGGGAAGGGGCAGCCGGGGCGCGGAGGCCTGTGGCGACCCCGGGGAGCAGGGGGGCGGCCCGCTGTAGGGATCAGCGAACCCCTTCCACCCTGGGGGCTCTCCGTGGCACCGCGAGCAGAGGAGAGGGTGCTCCCCAGCTCCCGCCCGCACTGCACCGGCCGGGCAGTCGCAACCTCCCTTTCCTGCCTCAGTTTCCTTATACTGCTCACAGTGGATGGGGGTGGCCCTAAAGCCCGAGGGCACCCCGCTCCAGGGACAATCGGGCCCGAGGTTTGAGAGGCAGGAGGCGTCGGCTCGAATGAAGCCTCCGTCCGTCCCCGCACCAACGGGGACCCCAGGCAGGGCGCCCCCTCCTCCGGGAGGACGCCGGGGGACAGGTGGCTCAGCCCTCGCCACGGAGACGGGGAGACGGGGAGACGGGGTCCCGGGACCCCGCCCCACCCCCAGCCCGGCGCCGGCCTTGGCAGCCCACGCCCCTTGCGGAGCCTCAGGGTGCAGCGCGCAGGGGGCGCGCGGGGGCAAAGCGGCCCCCCCCCGGCCCCCCCCCCCCCCCCCCCCCCCCCGGCACCGGGCCAGGCGGCGGGGACACACCCCGGCTCGGGGCGCGGCCGAACCCTGGGCCAGGCAGTTTCGGGGCGCAGCCCGGCCCTCCCCCACGGCGCAGCAGTCCCGGGGCGGGGCCGCCGCTCGGCCCCGCAGGGCAGCCCGCGACCCCCGGGGGGCGCCCCCGGCCCCGCCCGCGCGCGGGTCCGTGCGGGGTCTCGCGCTCGGGGTCCGGAGCGCGCGGGGGCGGCGCGGGCGGGGCCGTTGGGGGCGGCGCGGGCGGGGGGCGGGGCCGGGCGCGGGGCCCCACGTGTCCCGGCCGGGCGAGCCAATGGGCGCCCGGCGTTCGGAAAGATCGCCATATATGGACATGTTCTGGGGCCGCGCGCGCCGCCGGCCCGCGCGCGCGTCCCGCTCCGCTTAAATAGCGGCGGGGGAGGCCGCGCTCGGTCTCACTCGCCGCAGCCGGCCCGCGCTCCGTGTCCTCCCGCCGCTCGTCGTCCGCGTCCGCGACCACCGCCTCCGCCGGTAAGAGGCCGGCTGCGCGCCCCGGGGCCTGCTGCCTGCCCCCCGCGCCCCGGCGCCGGCCCCGGCCCGCACACGCCTCCCGCCCGCGGCTCCCGGGTCGGCGGCCTGGGTCAGAGTCCGGGCCGGGGCTGGGGCCGGGGCCGGGGCCGGGGCGCGGCGGGGAGCTGGGGGGGCCGGGGCGGGGCCGGCCGCAGTGCGGAGAGCCCGGCCGCGCCGCTGCCCGCGAGTGGGGGGCGCCCCGGAGACGCCGGGCCGGGTTCCGGGCGGTTCGTGCCCTGCGGGGTGGGCGGCGGCGGGGGCAGGCGGGGGCAGGCGGCCCGGGCCCGGCGTGACACGCTCGCGTCCCCGCGCAGATCGCCATGGAAGAGGAGATCGCCGCGCTCGTCATCGACAATGGCTCCGGCATGTGCAAGGCGGGCTTCGCCGGGGATGACGCCCCTCGAGCCGTGTTCCCGTCCATCGTCGGGCGACCCCGGCACCAGGGCGTGATGGTGGGCATGGGCCAGAAGGACTCCTACGTGGGCGACGAGGCCCAGAGCAAGCGGGGCATCCTGACCCTCAAGTACCCCATCGAGCACGGCATCGTCACCAACTGGGACGACATGGAGAAGATCTGGCACCACACCTTCTACAACGAGCTGCGCGTGGCCCCCGAGGAGCACCCCGTGCTGCTGACCGAGGCCCCCCTGAACCCCAAAGCCAACCGTGAGAAGATGACTCAGGTAGGCCCTGCCCCATGCGACCGTCTCCCCATCTGTTTTCGTTAAGCCATGTTGTGCTCAGCTTTATTTTCTGAAATTCAAGTATTTCTTTCGATATTTCCAGGGTTCTGTTGTTCCTCTCCTGGCATTTCCTTCCTGAAGTCTCAAGGTTTCTTATTTGTGTTTCTGCCTGCAACCTTTTCTTTTTCTCTACACATCACATTTGTGGCATGCTAGCATGCAGTGTGTGAGCATGGGGTGGCTCCGCGTCTCTGCCTCTGATTCAGGAGCTTGTTGCCTTTTCTCCAGATCATGTTCGAGACGTTCAACACCCCAGCCATGTATGTGGCCATCCAGGCTGTGCTGTCCCTGTACGCCTCTGGCCGCACCACTGGTATTGTCATGGACTCTGGGGATGGCGTCACCCACACTGTGCCCATCTACGAGGGGTACGCCTTGCCCCACGCCATCCTGCGTCTGGACCTGGCTGGCCGGGACCTGACTGACTACCTCATGAAGATCCTCACGGAGCGTGGCTACAGCTTCACCACCACTGCTGAGCGGGAGATCGTGCGTGACATCAAGGAGAAGCTCTGCTACGTCGCCCTGGACTTCGAGCAGGAGATGGCCACGGCCGCGTCCTCGTCCTCCCTGGAGAAGAGCTACGAGCTGCCCGACGGGCAGGTGATCACCATTGGCAACGAGCGGTTCCGCTGCCCAGAGGCACTCTTCCAGCCTTCCTTCCTGGGTAGGTGTGGGGCGGCTTGAGTCTCGCCGAGGCCGTGAGGGCTGCGCCGTCTGGGGCCCCCGAAGGGGCGTGTGCCCTCTAAGGGAGAGTTTTGTCTCCTAGGTATGGAGTCCTGCGGCATCCACGAGACCACTTTCAACTCCATCATGAAGTGTGACGTGGACATCCGGAAGGACCTTTACGCCAACACGGTGCTGTCTGGCGGGACCACCATGTACCCCGGCATCGCCGACAGGATGCAGAAGGAAATCACAGCCCTGGCCCCCAGCACGATGAAGATCAAGGTGAGTCCAGCACAGCGGCGGTGGGCTGGGGCTCCAAGGCCTCCCCGTGAGGGCGGTGCCGTGAGCTAAAAGCCACGTTCTTGTTTTTCCAGATCATTGCTCCTCCGGAACGCAAGTACTCTGTGTGGATCGGAGGCTCCATCCTGGCCTCGCTGTCCACCTTCCAGCAGATGTGGATCAGCAAGCAGGAGTACGACGAGTCGGGCCCCTCCATCGTCCACCGCAAATGCTTCTAAATGGACTGCGAGCAGATGCGTAGCATTTGCTGCATGAGTGAATTCCGAAGTATAAATTTGCCCTGGCAAATGTATACACCTCATGCTAGCCTCATGAAACTGGAATAAGCCTTTGAAAAGAAATTTGTCCTTGAAGCTTGTATCTGATATCAGCACTGGATTGTAGAACTTGTTGCTGATCTTGACCTTGTATCCAAGTTAACTGTTCCCTTGGTATATGTTTAATACCCTGTACATATCTTTGATTTAAACCCTTAGCACATGCGGCTCGGTCACTTCACGGCTGAGGTTGAGAACATGTTTATGGGAGAGAAATCCACTGATTTGGAGAATCCACAAGACCATCGGGTTCTTGATCTGTGCAGGGTATTCATGTGTAAGAGCCGCCTATTCCAGGATTTCTCTAGAGGCTGGCAAGAGTCTGAACCAGTTGTCATTTCTGTCTTGCCGGTCTAACAGGGTTGGGAAGGTCCGAGCCTTAGGACCCACTTTCCTGTCTTACCCAATGTTTTCCTGCCAGAACACCGTGGGTGGTTAATTGCCTTGAGTTGGAAAACGGTTTGCATTTACAACTGTAAATTTATTCATCCTTTTAATTTATGTAAGGTTTTTTGTACACAATTCTCAATTCTTTTAAGAGATGACAACAAATTTTGGTTTTCTACTGTCATGTGAGAACATTAGGCCCCAGCAACGCGTCATTGTGTGAGGAAAATAAAGTGCTGCAGTAACGTGCGGTGGCTTCTGTCTGGGGGGAGTGGAGGGTGGGGTCTGGGGACAGAACTCCTTGGCTGAAATGGGGCGACAGTCTGGTTTTTCTAAGAACCGGGTCTAGTGAAAAGCTTGGCACAGCACAGCTGGAGGATGGGGGAGCCCCTCTCATGTCGGGGGCCTTTGTATACAAGGGATCCTGTGAGCTGCCCACCTGAGTTGAGGGCGGCCTACAGATCCGTGTCTGGGGCATCTTGGATGCTCAGGGCGCGGGTTCCCTCCGTGTGCCCAGGTGGAGGTCGCTTTCCTTCCAGGAGCTCCAGGAGAGGCCAGGAAGTTGATGAAATCCCTGGGTCCCTGGACCAAGAGACTGATCACGGATGAGGTGAAAGTGACCAATTTCCTTTGGAGGCATCCAGTGTGCTCCTGCACGTTTTACCTTGGCCTCCGTACTTCTAATGGCATATCTGAGCCTTCAGCTTTTTCAAATATTCTTTATATGCAGGTTGGGACAAAAAAAGTTTTCCTTAGTTTTTTTGAGAAGGTGCATTTTGTGGGGTTGGGTTGAGGAGAGAGGGAGAGAGACTTAAGCAGTGGGGCTCGAACTCGACCTTGAGAATCCTGACCTGAGTAGAAGAGACGTGTTCTAGGCTGAACCATCCAGGCACTTCAAGGTAGTAAGATTTCTTGATTGAGAAAGCTTAGGAATTTGGAAGGACTTACTTGAAATGGTTAGGGAGCCTACTGGCTTGTGGACCATTTTTCGCTGTGCTGCAGGAGAAGGACATTTCATCAGTGGGGGGCAGGGGTTGGGGGGGACAGTGGTGCTCCCCAGCTCCAGGTACGTTGGTTGGGGAGGGGGCTCTAAGGTCTGGAGCAGGGCACCCAACAGCACGTGGTCCTCCTGGGGCCCAGGCCTTTATCCCGCTGTTCCCTCTGACCACCCATGGGAAGGACCAACCTGACGACTTTCTCACCCTGGGCAGCTTTCCACTTTGGGGCTAGGTCTAATCCTCAGGGTGCACGGACCCCAGGAGCGGAGCAGAGGGCTCCCTGTGTGTCGGGGAGAAGAGGGAGGGAGGAGAACCTTCTACTCTACTCGGCATGTCAGGCCCCAGACAGGCACCCGGGGAGGAGGGGTGGCTTCTCCCCATGGATGTGAGGATGCAGTGCGGCCCCCACACCTGAGCCAGCAAACCACCCTGGTCAGCGTTTCTCTCCGTAGCCCTGAGTCCACCAACATGCTAAGCTTTGAGGAAGGAGATGGGGCTTGAGATGACATGGAACTCCATGCAAGACAGGGATAGTTTCAGCCTCCACAAAAGAAAAAGGGGGCTCTCTTCAAGGGAGAACGTCATCAACAACGTCGACAGGCACTTGGGGCGCGCATCTTCCAGGTGGAGAACCAGGGCTTCTCTCCAGACGACGCAAGGAGCTGCGAACCAGGGAGACAGGAAAATCTGCAGGCGAGTGAGGGAAAGGATCCGAGTGGATGCCTTCCAGAAGATGAAACCTCAGATGCTAACATCAGCCTAAATACCATTCGATTTAACGAATGGAAGCTTCTGGACGTATGCGTCCTTGGAGAAGCATCTTGTACACCCGGGCACTCAGTGCACCCCTGAAAGGCTCGCCTTCCCCAGGGCCGCCCTGGTGTCCTGCCCGTGCGGCAGAGGGGAAGGGCTCCGAGGGGAGCAGGAGGCTCACGGGCGCCCCGGCTTTCTGCCTCGTGAGGAGCGTCCACACGCCCACCAGATGCTCAGTAACTGCTCCAACCTGGAGTCAATGCCCCCAGAAAGATGGGGGTCGCGTTTACTGGATGCAGTTCCAAGTCCAAGGTCCTTTGTCTCAAACGGCCAGTGTTTTAGCAGAGGACAGAGACCATGTCAGGGATTCGCACTGGAGACGCTGGTGTCCCTCGAGTGACAGGCTGTGGCCTGCAGGACCTTGTCCGGTCGCAGGCCCCCAACATCCGTGGCTCTGGGAAGCGCGGGAGCCGCTGCTGCTGCCCACGGATCCCCCAGGGCTTCCCACAGCTGTGCAGGCCTGCAGCCCCAGCCCCGACCCAGCCTCCAGGAATTCCTTGGCGCAGGAGGCCGCCCCTCCCTTGCAGCGCCCTGTGGGGGCCTCCTCGGGGTGCCCGGGGTATGTGATTCCCGAGGGTCATCCTACATTTGCAGGAGGCCGCCCCCCTCTGGAGATGGTTACACTTCCTGCCCCAGCGATTGCGGGTTTGGCCACGGGACCCGTGTTAGACAATGAAATGGCTTTAGGAGACCTAGGAACCAGTGCGGGCGGCCTTGCTCTCTTTCCCCGGTTCTGGGGCCACAGTATTCCAGAGAGAGTCTTCTCCCTCCATCTGGAAGCTGGAGAGATGCCATCAGAGCCAACCTGGGTGGACATATGGGGTGGACGAGAAAGAAATCCTTATTGCTAGCAGCCAGCGAGATTGAGGGTCACTCCTTACTCAGCTTAACCAAGCCTCTGCGGCCTGATGCAGCAGCATAGTGGATCTGTGTGAGTGGCACCCTCTGGAGCTGTGCCGCGTACCACCTGCGTGCCCGTCCGTGCTGTCCCTGCACAGCCCAGTCTGCCACCGTGCTCCATCCCACCAGTTCGGTGCCTGTGCTATTTGTTGCCCTCCCTGGTCTCTAGGATTCATGGATGGATCAATCTATCCATCTTAAAAAAAAATTGTGGTAAGATAAACAAGACATAAAATGTATCCTTTTTAGGGGGCACCTGGGTGGCTCAGTGGTTGAGCGTCTACCCTCAGCCCAGGGTGTGATCCTGAGGTCCCGGGATCAAGTCCTGCATCGGGCTCCCCGCAGAGAGCCTGCTTCTTCCTCTGCCTGTGTCTCTGCCTCTCTCTCTGTGTCTTTCATGAATAAATAAATAAAATATTTTTTTTAAATGGTGCTGGAAACTGGGTTGTCCACACGCACAAGACTGAAGCTGGACCCCTACCTCACACCACATGCAAACATAGGCTCGGTACTGAGCAAGAACAGAACCTAAGACCTAGGAAACCATGGAAGGAGAGCTCCACGACGCTGGACTCGGCAGGGATTCTCTGAGGGTGACACCAAAGTCACAAGGTGACAAAAGAAAAAAAAAATAGACCAAAAGAACCTCATGAAAATTCTACACTTTTGTGCATTGAAAGACACAGTCGATGGCTCTGAGGACTCTGGGACCTTGGGTGAGTGGAATCACCTGCCTTCTTGACTGAGCACAGCGTCCCCGGGCTTGTCTGTGGTGCCGCGGGTGTCAGGATGTCCTTCCATGGATCAAACCCTGTTGACACAGAGACTGTGTTTCGTCTGTTCATCCACGGTGGCCACGTGGCTGCTCCCACGTCTGGCTCCCATGAATTGTGCGGCCGTGAGCGTGGATGCACGAGTGTCCCCTAGGGGCCCGCTCCCCGTGGGGCACAAGCGGGGAGGCGCGACACAGGATCCTGCCGTAGTCCTCACCCCCGGAGCCCCCTCCCAGTCGGCCGGCCCTTGCGGCTTCCGCTCTGGCCCCGGCGGTGGGCCGCAGGCTCTCTGAGGGCAGGGCTGTGGGCTCACCAGGGTGTCGCCCCCTCAGGCAGGGCCTCCCTGGCACCTGCAGGTGCCCGGGACCTGCCGGGGACTCGGGCCCTGCCTCCAGGGCAGTAAAACCAAGCACTCTGAAGGCACTTAAGCTTCGAATTCAGGGAGCGGAGCAGAAACCGGCCTTGGGACGGCGCGGGTGGCACTGCGGCCTCGAGGGCGCGGTTGGCATCCAGGGCCAGCGCCACCGGCTGAGCCCGCGTACAGGACTTCGCCTGCAGGGCGTGACCTCCAGGACCTCCGGCCGGTTGCTGGAGGCCAGGCGGGGTGAGGGCCAGCGCCCCGGACACGGGCAGTTCTGTCTCCGCTGACCCGGCTGCGCCCCACGCACCCAGAGCCCTTCGCTCCCTGCCCCCCAGCAGAGCCCGGGCACCTGGAGCAAAGCCGCGGCTGTGCCGCCCGCCCTGAGGGGCTGTCGGGCGAGCAGGACGGAAGGGCCGCTCCGGCCTCCTGCTGTGGCACCTCACGCCGCCGGCTGCCCCTGACATCCTGTCATCCGGGGTCTGTCCCCTCTTGGGCCTGCGCAGGGCCCACTGCTGCGGATCGGAGCCTCCCCCGCACCCCGCCCGAGCTCTGCACCCCACTCCCTGGGCTCCCAGCAGCCAGCTCCGCCCGGTCCCCTGGCTGGGGAAGGCCCCAAGGGCCACTCGGGGAGCCCCTGCCAGGCCCCTGCGCCCTCCCCGTGCTGCGCCCCCCGTCCTGATCACGCGCGCTTTGCGTCGCCCCAGGGCTGCTGGACGGCGGGCCGTCGGGGGCACCGGGCCTGGACCGGGCCGAAGCCTCGCCCCGCGGAGTGTGAGGCGGGCACAGGCATGAAAGTGTTTGTGAATCACTAAGTGCCCCAAACACACGGGTGGCGAACGCGGAAGGGACGGCGGCAAAGACGCCTGAAGTGGGGTCTGAGAAGGGAGGAGCCGGCCGGGGACCTGCCACGGGGAGGCTCGTGGGGCTGCAGGAGGAGGGGTGCCCCTGCCCGCCCCTGCCCCCTCCTGAGGGAACCGGCCGCCCTCTCCCCGGCCAGCTCTCAGCCCCGCGCCTTGGGGTGGCCTGGTGCGGGGTAGGGGGGAGCACTCGCTCTCCCAGGCCGCGCCCCGCCCACCGAGGGAGGTGTCCGTGATGCAGCTCCTGGGGGACGTCGTCGCGGCGGAGAGCTGGCCAGGCTGCTGTGGGCACGTGATCGCGGAGGCCACCCCGGAAATCTGGGTTCCAGCCACGCAGCCAGCCTTAGGGGGTGCGTGTCCTGCTCACAGACGCGTTCGCTCCCGAACCACGGCCGGCCCCAAGCCTCGTGGACCTGGTCTCCGCTTGCATCGCCCTGATCTGTGGACAGGGCTGCGGGGGGTTCCGGGCTGGCGGCGTCAGAGGCAAAGGGCAGGCCCACTGGCCCCGGGGGTGACGCCCCAGCTACTGTCTCCCCGAGTCACAGCATCACCCGTGATGTCCAGGAGCACCCCGAGTCCTCAGGACGGGCTAGGGGACGGTGAGGACGGCACTCCTCCAGGAGGATGGCACTCCTCCAGCCCAGGCCCCCAGAGATGAGGGGCTGAGGAGTGGGGGCTCTGGTGCCCCCGCCCGCCCCCTCCCCCCCCCCCCCGACTGGTCTTCCCCAAAGTGGAGCTGAGGGCTGAGGGTAAGCTGGGACGCAGTGGGGGGACACTAGAGGGAGCCCCGCGTCTGACACCCACACTCAGGGCCCCGGGGGGTCACAGCTGTCCCATGGGCAGGGGCTCCTGAGGGCCGTGGGGGCCACCCCAGGGGCTGGACCCTGCCCAGGTGAAGCTGCAGCCATGCCGAGGGCCCGGGCCGGCCCAGCGTCCCGCCCCCGCCCCCCTCCCCGCCGTCCTTTCTGGAAAGACAGCCGCTGGCCGGTGAGAAGTAGGCGCCTGGTCCCTGCCCAGCAGCCGGCTCTGCCCAGGGGGGTAGAGGCCGAGGCAGTGGCATTGGGATGTCCCGTCCCCCCACCCCGGGGCCAGGAGGGAGGCTCGAGCCGCGCGTGGCTCCCGCAGGACACGAGGGGCATCCTGCCTCCCCTGCTCGGGTGAAGAGAGGCAGGAGGCCCCGTAATTCTCGGTGGCTCTCTGTGACCGCCACGCGGCCCACTGCGGCTGGCCTCCGAGGAGCCTCCGTCCCCCTCCTGAGGGGAGACCCCGCGATGTCAGAGGCCTCCGCCCCTGCCCCGAGGACCCCGCCTCCGGAGTCAGACACATGGCTCTGTGTTCAGGGAATAACACATTGGGGGGCGGGGGGGGGGGCTCCGTGGTGGAGCTTCTGCCCTCAGCCCAGGGCGTGACCCCGGGGTTCCGGAATCGAGTCCCAGGTCGGACTCTTGCATGGAGCCGGCTTCTCCCTCTGCCTGTGTCTCTGCCTCTCTCTGTGTGTCTCATGAATAGATAAAATCTTTAAAAAAATAAAATCTTTAAAAAAGAAATAATGCATCATGTCTGTGTGTAAAGGTAAAGCACTTGGAAAATATATTTTTTTAAGATTTAATTTATTTATTCATGAGAGACACAGAGAGAGGCAGAGACACAGGTAGAGGGAGAAGCAGGCTCCATGCGGGGGGCCTGATGTGGGATCCGATCCCGGGACCCTGGGGTCACGCCCTGGGCCAAGGCAGGGGCTCAACCGCTGAGCCCCCCGCGCGCCCCAAGCACTTGGGAAGTATAAAGGAGAAGTGATCGCCGTGTATCACCGTGTATCGCTGAGGAGAGCTTGTGAGCCCGGGGTAGGCCGTCTGTTTCTCTCCTGTGCCTTGAAGAGGAAAAGACACGTTCATGCGGGGTGTTCGACGCCCCCCCCACCCCACCCCCAGCGATGCCCATTGTCTGCTGCTTCTTTCTCTTCCTCCCCTCCCTACCTCCCTCCCTTCCATCCTTCATTTTCTTTTTTTTTTAATTTTAAAATTTTTCTTCATTTTCTTTTTAATCAACTTTCAATCTTAGGACAGTTTCGGATTCCCAGAACTCGGGGGTCACGGCTGTCCCGAGTCCCCATCCGCCCCGCCCCACGTCTCCCGCCCTCCCCACGAATCCGAATCTGGGACCAGCACAGGCTCCCTGTGGTTAATCAAAGTCTACACTCTGTTCAGGTTTCCTTGGTTCCCGTCACACCCTCTCTCCACCCTGAACGTCACATTTCCCCGACGCCTCTGGGCTGTGCTGGCTCTCCTGTCCTTGGTTTCAGGTGGCCCAGCAGTTCTGGGGGTGCTGGGACCCTCCCTCCATCGGGACATGTCTCACGTTGGGCGATGGGTTTGGGGAGGAAGACCACGGAGCTGAAGGCTTCTCATCACGTCACTCAGGGGTCCCTGCTGTCAGTGTGATTTGTCACCGAGGACGGGCCGTGAGCCCTGGCTGGGGTGTGTTCATTGTCCTCAGGGCGTGTGACCATTCTCTTTGGGGGGACGTCACCGCGTGGGCCCAGGGGTCCTGCTCCGCCTACGCCTCTCCTTCTCGAGCGGGGAGCCTCTCCATAAATGATTCCCAGGTCTGCGTGGGAGCTCGTGTGTCCTCCATCCCCTCATTTGTCGTGTGTCCCCACCAGTGGATATTTCAGTATCCGGGATGCTGTGGGCTGTAATCCACTTACTGCTTCACTCCAAAGGCCCCGCGGTGTGGATCGTCGCCCGCGTGTCCCCCCTCTGGCCCCGGCGGGACGCAGCAGGCTCCCTGGACACCCCCGCCTCGGTCCTAGGGTCGGCTGGCCTCCAGCTTCTCCTTTCCTTGGAGGATGGAATCAGAGGCCACACTGGGGCGGCTGGGCGTGCTCAGTGCCCCTGGGGTGCCCTGGCTTGCAGCCCCTTCTGGTGACAGAGCGGGGAGTGACGCGTGCATGTGCTCACGTGCACACAGGTGCACGCACCTTCCTACCTGCGACCGCCTGTGCTTCTTGTAAAGCAACCGAGAGCACCCACGGCCTTCCCACCTCCAGCCCCAGCCCCCTGCTTCTCGGCCAACTCCCACCCCACGGCAGGCAACCCGGCTCGCAGCACCCAGCACCCAGCAGCCAGCACCCAGCGACTCCGCCACCCAGTCCCAGCGCACCTGCCGGGGGCCAGGGTGTGACGAGCGCCCCGGGGAAACCGCCTCCGTCCCGCTGCAGCTCCAGGCCCCTGTCACAGACCCAGTCCCCCTGCCGGGGTCCTCCTGCCCGGGTCCTCCTGCCGTGGCTTGTCTCCTTGTCCTTCCTGCGGTCCCCTGACCTACTGAGTCGCCTGGGAAGCGTCGTGCACGTGATGGCTCACTGTCCTGCTGGAAAAGCCTGCAGAAGCGCAGCCCCCCGCCCCAGGACTGTGGAGCTAGGGCCCCCCCCGGGCCTGCTCTGTGCTGTGTCTTCTCCACCCCCCCCACCCCACGCCACCCCCATCAGGCCCCTGGCGATCACCCTATTTACTCTCTTGTTGTCGCTCTCTCGGTCGCCTTTTCTAGAAGCCCGTCGACATGGAAGGGACAGGATGTGGCCTTTCACACCGACCTTTTTGGCTTTCGAGCCCAGCTCTGTGGCTTCCCTGAGTCCCCGGCCGCTGCCTCCGGCCTGATCACCGGCCACTGTCCCACGTGCGCGGCCCACGGTCACCTCCTCATGGGCCTGTGGTCGGCTCCCGGCCCTTGGCAATAAAACCATTACAGGGGCGCCCGGGGGGCTCAGCGGAGGAGCGGCTGCCTCCGGCCCAGGGCGTGACCCCGGGTCCCAGATCGAGTCCCAGGTCGGGCTCCCTGCAGGAAGCCTGCTTCTCCCTCTGCCTGGGTCTCTGCCTCTCTCTGTGTGTCTCATGAATAAATAAATAAAATCCTTAAAAAAAAAAAAAACCATTACAAACGTGTCTGTGGAGGCTTTGGCGCGGACACAGGCTCTCAAATCAGGTGGATAAACCGCCCGGGGAGTCACTGGATTCAATGGTAAAAATTAGGTTTGTCTTTGTTTTTTTTGTTTGTTTTGCTTTTGTTTTTGTTTTTGTTTTTGAGGTTTGTCCTTGTAAGGACCACAGCTCCCCTCCACGGGCGGCCGCTCCGCGATCCCGCGGGCAGTGAGCCACAGTTTCCGATGCTCTGCTCCTTGCCTGCAATCTCATATTCTCGCTTTTCCTTTTCTAAATGTGGTAAAACACACATAATGTAGGATTTCCCATCAGAACCACTTTTAAGCGTTCGGCGGTGTTGAGTTCATGGTGGTGCCACCCATCTCCAGAACTGTTTTCATTTTGTAGAACTGAAACTCTGTCCCCACCAACCAACCGCCCGCCTGCCCCGGCCCGGCGCCTGCCGTCCTTCCGTCTACCCCAGGGACCTCATCCAGCAGGTTCCTCATAAGCTGCCCTGCGGTGCGGGCTGCTTTCACTTGGTATAATGTCTTCAGGCTTCATCTGTTGTAGCATGTGTTAGGATTTCCTTCCTTTCTAAGGGCAGGTAACACTCCTCATGTGGGGGCCCATTTCGTTGATCCATCCATCTGCGGATGGACACTTGGGTGCTTCACGCTGGCCCTTGTGAGTAGGGCTGCTATGAATATTGGGCTGCAAATAGCTAAGACCCTGCTTTCAGTTCCTTTGGTTAATGCCCAGAAGTGAAATTTCAGGGTCATATATATAGATGATCATTCTCTTTTTAATATTTTTGAGGAACTGACATGTCAGATTTTTACTTTAAATTTTTTTTAAAGATTTTATTTATTTATTCTTGAGACACACAGAGAGAGGCAGAGACACAGGCAGAGGGAGAAGCAGGCTCCATGCAGGGAGCCCGACGCGGGACTCGATCCCAGGACCCCGGGATCATGGCCTGGGCCGAAGGCAGACTCTCCACTGCTGAGCCACCCAGATCCCAGTTTTTGATTTAATTTTAAAATATTTTATTTAGCTAGCTATTTTAGAGAGAGAGAGAGAGAGAGAAAGAGAAAGAAAGAGAGAGAGCAAGCACAAGCACGGAGGAGGGAGAGGAAATCTCAAGCGGACTTTGCACTGAGTACACATCATGACCTGAACCAAAACCAAGAGTCAGGTGCCCAAACTACTGAGTTACCCAGGTGCCCCTGTTTTTTTTTGGGGGGGGGGGTGTTTTTTTGTTTTAACTTTAGCCATTTGAATAGTAGTGTAGCTGTAACTTGTCTTAATCTTGCATTTCTCAAATGACAAATTAGGTTCAACATGATTTCACATGTTTGTCACCTGTGTATCTTAGGTGAGAGGTCTATTCAGTTCATCTGCCCATTTTTTTTGTTTGTTTTTAAAGATTTTTTATTTACTTATTCATTAGAGACACAGAGAGAAAAAGAATCAGAGACACAGGCAGAGGGAGAAGCAGGCTCCGACATGGGACTCGATCCCAGGTCTCTAGGATCACGCCCTGAGTTGTAGGTGGCGCTAAACCGCTGAGCCACCGGGGCTGCCCAGAGTAAAAGTTTTAAAGTTTAATAAAGTCCAATTCAATTTTTTCTTTTGTGGATCAGGATTTTGGTGTTACATCCAGAAACTCAAATCCGAGGTCATGTAGATTTTCTTCTGTCCGTTCTAGAAGTCACAGAGCTTTACATTTTACGTTTAAGCCCAGGGCTTAGGACTTCAACGCATGAATTTTGTGGGGACACAAGTCAGCCCATAAAACAAATCAGTGTGACTAGAGCTTTATCAAAGTTACTGAGGTTTTCAAAGAGCTAGTTTTTCCTTTAATTGATTTTTCTCTATTGCTTATTCATTTTCTATATCATTGATTTTTGCTATTTTCTTTGTCCTTTCTATTTTGGATTTAATTTGCTCTTCTTCTTATTCTTCTTTTTTTTTTTCCAGGTCTTAAGATAGAAGCAGATATACTTGATTTCGGACCCTTATTATTATTATTATTTTTATTTTTATTTTTTTTGAAGTTTTTTTTTTTAATTTTTATTTATTTATGATAGTCACACACAAAGAGAGAGAGAAAGAGAGAGAGAGAGGCAGAGACACACAGGCAGGGAGAAGCAGGCTCCATGCACCGGGAGCCAACATGGGATTCGATCCCGCGTCTCCAGGATCGCGCCCTGGGCCAAAGGCAGGCGCCAAACCTCTGCGCCACCCAGGGATCCCCCTTATTATTATTATTTTTTTTTTATATTTTTTTCTTTATTTATTTATGATAGTCACACAGAGAGAGAGAGAGAGAGGCAGAGACATAGGCAGAGGGAGAAGCAGGCTCCACGCACCGGGAGCCCGACGTGGGATTCGATCCCAGGTCTCCAGGATCGCGCCCTGGGCCAAAGGCAGGCGCCAAACCGCTGCGCCACCCAGGGATCCCAATTTTTTAATGTAAACATTTAAAACTATATATATCCTCTAAGCATTGCTGTGGTTGAAGCACCAAATTTTTGATATATTGTGTTTTCCATATCATTTGGTTAAAAATATGTCCTAATTTCTCTTGTGATTTATTTTATAATCCACAAAAATCTTAGAAATATGTTGGTTACTTCCAAATATTTTTAATTTTTCCAGAATCTTTATGTTGTTGATTTCTACTTTACTTTTGTAGAGGTCAGAAAACATAATCTATATTCTTTCAATCCTTTTGGATTTATTTATTTATTTTTTAATTTTTTTTATTATTTATTTATGATAGTAATACAGAGAGAGAGAGAGAGGCAGAGACATAGGCAGAGGGAGAAGCAGGCTCCATGTACCAGGAGCCTGACATGGGATTCGATCCCGGGTCTCCAGGATCGCGCCCTGGGCCAAAGGCAGGCACCAAACTGCTGCACCACCCAGGGATCCCCCTTTTGGATTTATTTTTTTTATTTTATTTTATTTTTTTAAAATTTTTATTTATTGATGAATCAGAGAGAGAGAGAGAGAGAGAGGCAGAGACACAGGCAGAGGGAGAAGCAGGCTCCATGCACCGGGAGCCTGACGTGGGATTCGATCCCGGGTCTCCAGGATCACACCCTGGGCCAAAGGCAGGCGCTAAACCGCTGCGCCACCCAGGGATCCCCCCTTTTGGATTTATTAAAACTTGTTTTATAGCCCGGAATTTGGTCAATCTTTTATTATTACTATTATTATTATTATTATTATTAATTTAAAGATTTTGTTTATTTATTCATGAGAGACACACACACAGAGGGAGAGACACAGGCAGAGGGAGAAACAGGCTCCCTGCGGGGAGCTGGATGTGGGACTTGATCCCAGGACCTCGGGATCCCGCTCTGAGCTGAAGGCAGATGCTCAACTGCTGAGCCACCCAGGTGTCCTGAATTTGGTCAATCTTAATTTATTTTTAGATAGTGGGGAGGGGCAGGGGGAGACAGAGAGAAAGAATCTCAAGCAGACTCCCATCCGGCTTGGAATCAGATGCAGGGCTCGATGTCACAACCCTGAGATCATGACCTGAGCCTAACCGACTGAGCCACCCAGGTGCCCACTTAGTTAATTTTCTACGTATACTTGGAAAGGATGTGCAGGGCACCTGGCTGCCTCAGTCAACAGAGCATGCAACACTTGGGCTTACGAGTTCAAGCCTCAGAGCGGGTGTGGAGCATACTTTAAAAAAAATAATTAATTTAAAGAAAAAAGGGAAATGATGTGGATTTTGCCATCTGGGGTTCAGTGTTCTAAAAATGTTAATTAGGTCAAGTTCTGAGTGGTGATGTAGTTGGTTCGGGTATTCTATTCCTCGCTAATTTTTTTTTTTATTGTCGTCTCACATTCTCGTTTGTGACTTTTGTTATTATTATTATTATTATTTTAAATATTTTATTTATTTATTTAGGATAGTCACAGAGAGAGAGAGAGAGAGAGAGGCAGAGACACAGGCAGAGGGAGAAGCAGGCTCCATGCACCGGGAGCCCGACGTGGGATTCGATCCCGGGTCTCCAGGATCGCGCCCTGGGCCAAAGGCAGGCGCCAAACCGCTGCGCCACCCAGGGATCCCTGTTATTATTATTATTAAGTGAGCTCTATGCCCAATGTGGGACCTGAACTCATGACCGGGAGATCAAGAGTCACATTCTCTACTGAGTGAGCCAGGCACCTCTGTATTCTCAATTTCTAGGAGAAGATTGTTGAAATCAACTCTACATGTGAACTTTCAGTGAGATTTTTGTCACATATTTTGGAACTTTGTTATTAGGTGTATATACCTTTAGAATCGTAATGGTTTTACCTCTGAAAATATTCCCTGTCCTTAAATCTACTTTGTCTGATACTAATATAGCAACTCTCCTTATTTTTTCCTTTTTTTTTTTTAAAGATTTTATTTATTCATTCATGAGAGACAGAGAGAGAGGCAGAGGCAGAGACAGAGGGAGAAGCAGGCTCCATGCGGGGAGCCCAACACGGGACTCGATCCTGGGACCCTGGGGTCAAGACCTGAGTGGAAGGCAGCCTCTCCACCGCTGAGCCACCCAGGTGTCGTCGTCGTCGTCATCGTCGTCCTCCTCCTCCTCCTCCCCCTTCTTCTTCTTCTAGATTTAATTTATTTGAAGAGAGAGTGAGAGAGTGAGAGATCACGAGCAGAGGCAGAGGGAGAAGCAGACTCCTCGCTGAGCAGGGAGCCTGACGCGGGCCTCGACCACAGGACCCGGGATCATGAGCTGAGCCGAAGGCAGATGCTTCGCCCACTGAGCTGCCCGGGTGCCTGCAACTCCCCTTTCTTATGATTACTGTTTGCAAGCTATAATATGGTCCATTTTTAGACTTTTAACCTATTTCTGTCCAACGTGTGTTTCTGGCAGGCATCAGTTACTTGGTTTTGTTCCTCATCCAGTATGGCCATCTCTGCCATTCCCGCTCCCCTACCCCCTCCGGCCTCTCTCTCTTTCTCTCCAGACATAGCACACTCTACCTCCACGTACAGATTTTACCAGTCCACATCTGATGTAAGAACCTTACAATAATACACTTCTATTTCCTTTTTCTTGTTTTTGTGCTAGTTTTGACATATCATACTTTTACATGTGTTAAAACCTAATGATGCACTGCTATTCATTTTTGCTTCAGAGTCAACTATCTTTAGGCAGCGCCTGGATGGCTCAGTCAGTAAAGCGTTTGACTCTTGGTTTCAGCTCAGGTCAGGATCTCAGGGTTGTGGAATCAAGCCCTGTGATCGGCTCAATACACAGTATGGAGTCTGCTTGAGATCCTCTCTCTCCCTCTGCCCTTCTTCCCCTCTAAAATAAATAAATAAATCTTTAAAAAATAAAGTCAGTTATATATTTTAAAAAATATTTTATTTATCAGACAGTGAGAGAGAGCGAGGAAGTGAGCACAAGGAGGGGGAGCAGCAGAGGCAGAGGGAGAAGCAGGCTCCGTGCCAAGCAGGGAGCCCAAAGTGGGACTCGATCCCAGGAAGGACCCCGAGATCATGACCTGAGCCAAAACCAAGAGTCAGACACTTAGCTGATCTAGCTGAGCCAAAGGCAGATGCTAGACCCACTGAGCCACCCAGGCGCCCCCAAAATCAACTATATTCTAAAAGAATTAAAAATATAAAAATTCTTACATTTCCCATTTTTGGCATTCTTTGGTATCAATTTTCTTCAGTTTGTAGCTTTTCCTTTTTAAAAAAATAATTTTAGGGCAGCCTGGGTGGCTCAGCGGTTTAGTGCTGCCTTCAGCCCAGGGCCTGATCCTGAGTCCCATGTCGGGCTCCCCACAGGGAGCCTGCTTCTCAGAACCTCTGCCTATGTCTCTGCCTCTGTGTGTGTGTGTGTGTCTCATGAATAAAAAAATAAAATACTTGAAAAATAAATAAAGATTTTATTTTTAAAACTAATCTCTATACCCAGTGTAAGACTCGAACCCACAGCCTTGAGATCCAGAGTCACACACTCTACTACTGAGCTGGACAGGCGCCCCACATAGCTTTTCCTTTAATATTTCTTGTAGTGCACGTCAGCCAACAATCAATGATTTCAGCCTTGTTTGTCTGAAAAAGTTTTGTTTTGCCTTCCTTTTTGAGTAGCATTATCTCTGGGTACAGAATTCTAGTTAATAGGGTGTTTTTCCTCCTTTTTAGCAATTTAGATATGTCATTACATTGTCTTCTGGTTTGCATTGTTTCTTACAATAAGTCAGTAGTCCTTCTTGTCTTTGTTTCCCTCAACGGAACATATCTTTTTTCTCCCTGGATGCTTTTTACCCTTTTTACTACTGGTTTTCAAAATTTTGTTTTGTTTTTTTATTTTTTTATATTTTTTATTTTTATTTATTATTATTTTTTATTTATTCAGAGGCAGAGAGAGAGAGAGGCAGGCAGAGAGGCAGAAACACAGGCAGAGGGAGAAGCAGGCTCCGTGCAGGGAGCCCGATGTGGGACTTGATCCCGGGTCTCCAGGATCACACCCCAGGCTGCAGGCGGCGCTAACTGCTGTGCCACCGGGGCTGCCCTATTTTCAAAATTTTGATTCAGATCTGTTATAGTGTGGTTTTACTTATCTTTCTTTTAAAGATTTTACTTATTCACAGAGAGAGAAAGACAGAGAGCACAGGCAGAGGGAGGGGCAGACTCCCCGCAGAGTGGGGAGCCCGAGGCTGGACTCCACCCCAGGACCCTGGGATCATGACCTGAGCCGAAGGCAGATGTTTCACTCACTGAGCCACTCAGCTGGCCCTTTATTTATCTTTACTTTGCTGGGGTTTGTCATATTTTTGGATCTGTGCCTTTATAGTTTCCAACAACTTTGGAAAAATTTTAGCCATTATTTTTTCAAATTCTGATTATATATAGGTTGGGCTGATTGCTTCAGTCCCACAGCATCACTGGGTTTCTATTCACTTTTCACCCATTTTTCTTGCTGTGATTTAGTTTGGACAGCTTTTATTGTTGGGATCTCAAACTGACTGATCTTCTGTTTTGCTCATTATCTGCTTCTAGGTCCATATAGTTCATTTTTAATTCCAGTTAATTTTAATTTTCAGTTTTAAAGGTTCCATTGGCTTCTTTTATATAATCTCTTTCTGGGGATCCCTAGGTGGCTCAGCGGTTTGGTGCCTGCCTTCGGTCCAGGGTGTGATCCTGGAGTCCCGGGATCAGGTCCTATATCGGGCTCCCTGCACGGAGCCTGCTTCTCCCTCTGCCTGTGTCTCTGCCTCTATCTCAGTCTGTGTCTCTCATGAATAAATAAATAAAATATTTTTTAAAAAATCTCTTTCTCTCCTTTTTTTTCTTTAATTTTTTTTTTTTTTTTTTAATTTTAAGTAGGCCCTGTGCCCACTGTAGGGCTTGACCTCACCACCCTGAGATCAAGAGACTCATGTTTGTTCCACTGACTAAGCCACCCATGATCCCCTTTTCTGAGGCTAACTGAAAGCTTCATCTGAGTGAGTCTGGGTTAGCCTTTTCCCCCAGGGGTAGCTTAGCTGTCCTACCCAGACATGACTAATGGGCTTTCCGTGCAATCCTCCGGGTGCCTCACGAGGTCTGCTGGGACCCCAGGGTCTCTCGTCCCAGGTGAGCTCTGGGAAAGGTTCAGCTCTACAGTTCACCAGGAGCCGTTCTCTGCGGAGTCTCATGGGGTTTCCTTGAACACAGGCCGGGTCTAAAATTTCCCAAAAACCTTCAAGGAGCCTCTGTGTGGATTTCGGGAGCCCCTTCTCTGCACAGCCACGCTGGCTGAGGTGCTCTGGCCTGCTGCTCCCAAGTGCTTCCGCCCCACCCTGCTCCAGTCCCTGTGCCTCCATCCTGAGAGCACTCCAGGCAGAAAGGTAAGATCCTTGTAGGGCCCACATTTTTGTTTTTCGTCTCTTAGGGACCCCACAGTCCCAGGCTGCCTGTTGTCCAACATCTTAGAAAACGTTGCTACATATTTTCTTTTCTTTCCAGTCTTCTTGGTGACAGCAGGACAAATCCCATGCTGCGTATCCCATGATGGCCAGAAACAGAAGTCTCTTCTATGGTTTGTAATGTGCGTATATTTTTTAAAGATGTTATTTATTTATTCATGAGAGACACAGAGAGAGAGGCAGAGACACAGGCAGAGGGAGAAGCAGGCTCCCTGCGGGGAGCCTGACAAAGGACTCGATCCCAGGACCCCGAGGTCAGGCCCTGGGCCGAAGGCAGACGCTCAGCTGCTGAGCCCCCCGGGGCGCCCCTGTAATGTCATAGTACAAAGGATATACGCTTCCATGATCTGGTTTTTCTCGTATCAACATGCCGGGTGTCACCATCTTTCCAGGTCAATACACTTAGGTGCACCTTCTTGGCGGCCGTGTAGTGTTCCGCCGTGGAAATTCACTGTCCGTTAACCCCTCTCACTCGCGGCCACGGAGGTGGCTCTAAGTTTCTTGTTTTTACACATACACAGTGATGGGAGCTGTCATGCATGAGTCTTGATGAGCTCGTCTGGGGGTGTCCACTTGCCCAACTCTCTCCGCCAACGCCCCTGAGCTTCCTCCAAGGCCATTTACATTCGAAGGCTCGCGCTGATTTTCCAGGGATACATTCCCAGCCGCTCTGCCAACAAAGCTAAAAGCTTAGCCTGGGTAATTGGTTTCTTGCTTTCAATAAATGACACTTCATCAGACTTTGCCAAGACAACTCCAGGTATATCCTGTTCCTCTCACTTGCCATGATGACGTAAGCGTTCCCCTGATGATCATATATTCTCTGCTCGACGACGGCTGGGCCAAGAGTCTCGCACTTGCCGCTGCCACAAGCCATGGTTAAGCTCAGCCCTGCTGTGCAGACAGGAGCCCGCTTCTCCCTCTGCCTGTGTCTCTGCCTCTCTCCGTGTCTCTCATGAATGAATAAAATCTTAAAAAAAAAAAAAAGATTTTATTTTTTTTAAATCTATTTTTTATTTTTTATTTGTTTTTGAATTTTTATTTATTTATGATAGTCACAGAGAGAGAGAGAGAGAGAGAGAGGCAGAGACACAGGCAGAGGGAGAAGCAGGCTCCATGCACCGGGAGCCTGACGTGGGATTCGATCCTGGGTCTCCAGGACCGTGCCCTGGGCCAAAGGCAGGCGCCAAACCACTGCGCCACCCAGGGATCCCAAAAGATTTTATTTTTAAGAATCTCTACGCCTAACGTGGAGCTTGAGCTTACAACCCCGAGATCAAGAGTCTTCTGGCTCCCCAAGTGAGCCAGCCAGGGGCCCCTGAAGAGGAAATTTTTTTTAAAGATTTATGTATGTGTGTGTGTGTGTGTGTGTGTGTGTGAGAGAGAGAGAGAGAGAGAGAGAGAGAGAGAGCACGGGCGAGCCCGTATGAGCAGCGGGGGGCAGAGGGAGAGGGCGACTCTCGGGCGGACTGAACAGAGAGCCGGCCGTGGGCCCTGATCTCACAGAGCCCTGAGATCATGACCCGAGCAGAAAGCAAGAGTTGGCCGCTCGGCCTGCAGAGGGTTGGCCTGCTGCAGAGCCGGGTAGGCGGGCACAGCCCTGCTGCCGCCGCCACCGCATACAGCAAAATGCAACCAATTCCGCCTGCCAGACACCCCCGGCCGCTGCCACCCCTGCTGTCAGCCGTGCTGCCGCCCATCGGCAGAGCAGGTTCTGTGCTGCCTCTGCTCAGGCTGGGATTCGGGGCTGCGGGTCGGTGCACCAGGCTGGCGGAGCCCGGGCCGTTGACCATCGCTGGGAAGGAGGAACCCGTCGGATAGAAGGTGACACATTTCAGAACGCGGTTTGGCAACATCTAGGAGTAGCCTACAGACGGCCACACCCCGTGGCCCAGGTAAGCTGTCTCGGGGAGCGTGCTGGTCGTGCTGGGGAGCCTGTCACGAATGGGGGAGCCCGATGTGGGACTCGATCCCGGGACCCCAGGGTCACGCCCTGAGCCGAAGGCAGACACTCAACCGCTGAGCCACCCAGGGATCCCCCAAAATAAAATCTTTTTTTTTTTTTTTTTATGATAGTCACACAGAGAGAAGAGAGAGAGGCAGAGAAACAGGCAGAGGGAGAAGCAGGCTCCATGCACCGGGAGCCTGACACGGGACTCGATCCCGGGTCTCCAGGATCACGCCCTGGGCCAAAGGCAGGCACCAAACCGCTGCACCACCAAGGGATCCCCCAAAATAAAATCTTATTTAAAAAAAAAGACCTGTCTTCTGTGTGAGTGTGCCAGAGTCTTCCCACCTGTGGCAGCATGCCCGCCGCCCACCCGATATTCACTCCCACTTCTTTCTGGCCTAAGGAACCGCTCCTTCGTTGGGGCTGCTAAGCCCCGGGGATGTGCTATGCGTGGCTAGGACCAGCCGTGACAACCGGGTTCCTAGCCGCCTCTGGTGGGGGGTCACGTGCTCTGTTCTGGCCAAGAAGGCCTAGGGTAGGATCTGAGGCAGAAGCTCCTCGGAGAGGTTTCTCTCTTCCTATAAAAGGAGACAGATGCAGGGCGCCTGGGGGGTTGTCGGTCAAACATCTTCCTTCAGCTCAGATCATGATCCCGGGGTCCTGGGATCGAGTCCTGCATCGAGCTCCCTGCTCCGCGGGGAAACTGCTCCCTCTGCCTCTGCCCCTCCCCCCGCAGGTGGGCGCTCACACATACTCTCTCTAATAAGTAAAATCTTAAAAAATAAAAATAAAAAGGGGACACGTGACCGGGCCTGCCTCCTCTTCCTTTTCTTTTCTTCTTTCTTTTTCCCTTCCATGCCTTGACTGTGGCGCGTGAGCTATGTTGGAAACTCCGGCAACCACCTTGTGAACCACGAGGACAAAAGCCAAGCCTCCTGCTAGCAGTGTTGGAGCGGAGAGACTAAGAGTGTGGTCCTGGACGGGGACAGCCCCCACCTCTAGATTTCTGGTTATATGAGGAAAATGAGCCACTATGAGGTTAATCTCTTAATTGTGCTACCGGAGTGGAATTTATTCCTAGCACGCCATCCCTACCTGGACACACCCTGGACTTGCCTCTGCAGATGGATGCAAGGATCCACACCGCGCCCCGGGCCTTACAGAGGCTCTCACTTTTGGGCACCCGCCTGCCACTGGGCGCTACGTTCTCAGTCAGGATCCTTGGCTGTAAAAGCAACGGGCACCCAGTGTTGGGTGAGAAGCTAAGACACGGCCTGGTGCATGAGGGCAGGCGACCCACCGATGCCACAGGCGGTCTGAGAGCCTTTCCCAGCGGGTGGGCAGGAACCCGAGGCAGCGGGGCCCCAGCAGGTGCACCCCACACGGTCCAGGCATGCGGCCTCCTGGCATTGAACCCTCTGCTGTGGGCCCCAACTCTCCGTTGGGTGCTACTGCTGGTGACCCCCGAATCGGGGTCTTTCTTATCACCACTTCCAGATACATCTATCCCACTTCCAGAAGCGTCTGCCGTGCTGGCGGAGGCCGGGCTGCAGGGCTGGGGGTGGGAGGGCAGAGCAGCCAGCGGCTCGCATCACGCTTCCCGAATCCAGAGGACTGGGGCCGGGTGAGCCAGGCTGCGCGGGCTTCTCTCCGGCTCCCAGCCCTGCCACCGCAGACGCCCCCTTCGCGTCCACACGGGCCCGCCGTGAGGGGCCAAGTTCCCCAGCACCTGAGACCTGCACCTCCGCCCCGCGGCCCGGGCCTCCAGGGGATTAGACCCCGGGTCGGGGAGGACCGTGTTCTGATGGGCTGAGGCCCGGGCTATCTGGCCAAGCACCTGGAGGGAGGCTGTGGCGCTGCGGGGCCCTAGGGGCAGGACCTAGCTCAGGAGTGCCGCGGCGTCCCATCTGTCCTATCCTACTGGTCACAGACCTGGGCTGGTACGTGTGGGAGGGGACCTCAGGGACACGTGCACCGGAGGTGGCCCACCACCCCTGGCTGCCGCAGTGTCTGTCTGCCATCTACGCGTTAGTCTCAGAAGCTAATTAGCAGTTTTGATATTTATTTATATTTTTAAGATTTTATTTATTTATTCATGAGAGTCAGAGACACAGGCAGAGGGTGAAGCAGGTCCCTGCAGGGAGCCCAGTGTGGGACTCGATCCTAGGACCCCGGGGTCACGCCCTGAGCCGAAGGGAGGCACTCAACTACTGAGCCACCCAGGAGTCCCTGTTAATTTTTTTAAAGATTTTAGGCTCAAAAAAATAAAAAAAATAAAAATAAAAATAAAAGATTTTAGGCTCCGCTGACTGAGCCAGCCGGGCACCCCAGCCAATTTTGTTATGAAGCTGCCTCAAATCCATCCTCAGGTCCATGGAAGGAGGTTGAGGGTCACACCTAGAGCGTGGCTCCTCTGTTGGGATTCTTCTGGAAACCGCTATGGGACATCCTTCAGCCGCAGATGGCCTCAGCCTGTCCGGTGTAGACAAATAACTCCCTTGGATACTTTCCAGATTTCTTTTGCTGAAAACAAATCCCTTTTTGTGACTCCCTCAGATCTTGTCTGTCTTGGTGATTTAGGCAAAAGAACAATCCACACTGTCCCAGCAGCCTTGTCAGGCCTCAGGGAAGGTCAGGCCCCCGCCCCCACCCCAGTCCCGAGACCGCCTGTCCCCTGGGAGGCCTGGGCTAGAGAGGCCAGGGGCCAGACCCTGTGGCTTGCGGGGGCCTCCCGGACTGACGGGTGTCCACTATCATGGACAAATGAGCCAGCTGCCAAGGACAGTGGCAGCTCTGATGACACCGTATGGGGAATGGCCCAGAGCCAAACCAGGGAGCATCCGGGAGACGGGAACGGGGCCTTCAGCGCTGGGGACCCATTACATCAGCCACCCAGGGTCAGGAGATAATTTGTCAGCTCTCTGCCCCACGTGGCCCCTGTGGAAATCAAACAAGCAGTCCTGCCCATTTTTAGAGATAAATTAAATGCATCAATATAAAAAAGTCAGGCAGCAATGCAGAGGGGAGAGGGTGGAGAGGTGCACGGAGCTGTGATTTATTGGCTCTTTAACAAGTATTTCTGAGGCTGCCCTGGCCGCCTCCCGCCCACCTGACGGTGCCCGCGGGCCTCTCCACGGAGCTCACGAGTGGAGCTGCCACTCTGAATTGCCACCCACCAGCCAGAGAGGCGGATCTCCTCCCAGCTGGTGCCCGGGGCATCAAGTACAGACTGCACTGGGATCCAGATGGCGGAGGAGGGAGGGAGGCAGGCCAGGGCTGTCCTGAGGGAGGGTCTCACCAGCTACCCCTAAGCTGTACTCCCTCGGGTCCTCAGGGTCAACCTGCACGGTCACTGCCCTCCCTGCTCCCGTGGGCGCCTCTCCCCGGCACCCACCCTGCGATGTGTACCAGCCCGGTGGGTGAGAAATGACACTCCTGGCTGCCTGAAGGCTCATGTCTGAGCCTGGGTGCTGGAGCGCAACCTGGGGTCACAGTAGAAGGTCTGCTAGCAGCCTTGGCCTTTTCCTTGCTGATTAATAAAGACCCTCTGGGGCAGCTCGGGTGGCCCAGCGGTTTAGCGCCGCCTTCAGCCCAGACCGTGATCCTGGAGACCCAGGATGGAGTCCTGCGTCGGGCTCCCTGCGTGGAGCCTGCTTCTCCTCCTGCCTGTGTCTCTGCCTCTCTCTGTGTGTCTCTCATGAATAAATAAATAATCTTTTAAAATAAATAATAAAGACCCTCTGATGCGTTGAGAATGCTAACATTTTGTCCCGTACGTTACACGTCATGGCCCGTTTTGTTGCTGCACTGGCTCCGGGTGGGGCTGGGAGGGGGCCGACCTTGATCTGGAAGGTGGTCTGCAGATTTATGGTGGATTTATATCCACTCCTTTATTGTCAACCGATACTTAGGGAGGGCCTCCTGGGAACCATGCAGGATGCAGCTGGACACACAATGGGCAGAGAGAATTCACAGCCTAGGAGAGGGAAACAGACTGACAAACAAGGAAGCTACAGTGTCACAGGGGATGTGAGCGGGGGAGGGGATGAAAGTGGAAGTAGGGGCTGGAGGAGGCCCCCCGACAGGAAGACGTGAAAGAAGATCTGAAGGACATGGGGCACCTAGATGGGAGGGAAAAGAGGGGTTCCCAGAGGTACGGACAGTGTAAAGGCCCTGGGGTGAGTGCAGGCCTGGGTATCTTCCAGGAACTGTGGAAAGGCCAGTGGAACTGGCGCATGCCAGTTTGTGGCCAGGAGATAGAGCAGGGGAGTGGGCACAGGACGTGGGCTGTGGGTTCCTGGGAGGGCTTTGGCTTCCCCTGTGAGGGCTGGGTGGGCAGCCGTCCATTCTCTAGCAATGCATGTGGACGGCTGATTGGGATTCCCAGTTTGGGCCGAGAGCACTGAGGCTGCGAGCTGAGCGACTCTCACAGGCTCGCCTCCCGGCCTCCGAGGGCCTCCTCCGCCGGCGGCGCCCGCCCTCCCCCTCCCAGCTAGGACCTGGGGCTCCCGAGGCACACCCAGGGGAGCAGAGGCCCAGGTCAGGGCCGGCCCCCAGGACTCTCCGCTACAGGGCGGGGAGGGCAGGGGGAGGGGTGTTATCGGCCTGGTGAGTGGTGTGCGTGTCCCTCCCAGGGCGCCGGGGCTCTCCCTGTGGGTCAGCGGGGCGGGGTCACAGTGGGGGTGGCGGGGGATTCTCAGCGCCGAGGCCGCCGGTCGGTGCGCAGGCCCGGCTCCCGAGACAAGGGACAAGGTCCCGAGGTCCAGGGTCCCCGCGGCCCTCCGGGAGGCCGGCACGTCTTCGCCGCAGGTGCCCCGGGCTCTCCCGAAGCTGACCCAGTGGGGGCTCTGGAACCCCGTGCGCTGGGCCCGGGGGTGGGAGGGGGGAGGGGAGGAGGAGGGGAGGGGGAGGGGGAGGGGGAGGGGGAGGGGAGGCCGCCCCGCCCGGACTGGACCCGCCGGGGCCTCGCAGGCCCGGACGCCTTTGTCTCGCAGCGCGCGCGGCCGGACGCCGCCCCCCGCCCCCGCCCCCGCCCCCGCCCCCAGGGGCCCCTCGGCGGTCCTGCCCCTCCTTGGGCACCGCGGCGCCGATTCTCCCGCAGTAACATTTCCGCGGCTTCGCAGCGCTTCCTGCTCCCGGTGCAGGTTAGAGGGTCCGGGCGCCCGGGGCCGAGGAGGGGCGGGCGGGCACCGATCGCGGGGCAGCCCGGCGAGGGCGCGGGGGGCGCGGGGGGCGGGCCCGCCTGCAGGACCCTGTCCGAGCCCCGCCACGAGGCCGGAGCGCGCGCAGGCTCCGGCGCAGGCCAGAAGCGCACCCCACGCGAGGACCCCAGGCGCCCGGGCGGGACGAGGGTCAGCCGGGGGCGGCCCCTCGCGGCGGGGGCGGGGCTGCACGTAGGGCCCGGTGCGCACGCGCCCGCCGCCCCGCGTGATTGGCCCGGGCTGCCGCGCTCCCGACCAATGAGCACGCGGCTCCAGGGCCCGGCGGGGGGCGGCTCCGCTGCGGTCCTTCCGCGGGCGGGTGAGGCCGCGAGTGGGCCCGCGAGCCCCGCGATGCGCTGCGCACCCGCCCGCAGCCTGCTCCGCCCGAAGCGCGCAGAGCGTCACAGCCCCCGCGCCTCTGCGCACCCCCGCCGGCATCCTGCCGTTCCCAGGCCGCAGGCTTTAGAAGGCAAACCAGCCCCCCTCGTAAAAACCAGTCGTCGGCGGTGGGGCCGGCGGCAAAGACAAAATGTTTTCTCCTCCGTCGCTTATAGATCATCTTCAAGGAATCCATAATTTGTAATGAAATTATTACTTGTTGAAATGCTACACGGTGATAATAACACGGAGACAAGAAGCAAGTGATGATGGGGATGCAGAGAAATGGGCACCCTCGAGCAGTGCTGATGCAGCCCTTCTGGAAGTCTGTACACTCAGAGCGCTGGAGAGGGGATTGCCTCCCCCCCCCCCGCCCAGGGCACACCCAAGGGCCGAAAGCAGGCGCTCCACAGATCCCGGTGGCCAGTGTTCACTGCACCGGTCCTCACCATAGGGAAGGGGTGGCAACAGCCCAGGTATCCATCAGCAGAGGAAGGATAAACAAAATGTGGTCCATCCACACAGCCGAATATTATTCAGCTTTAAAAAGGAAGGACATTCTGACACCTGCCACAGTGTGACGAACCTCGAGGACACGATGCTAAGGAACTGGGGTCAGACAGGAAAAGACAAGCCTATAATTCTACCTACATGACACATTTAGCACAGGCCAATGCATTGAGAGGGAAGGTAGAGGTTAGTGGGGGCTGGGGGGAGGGTGGGCCAGGGGGTTGTCACTTAATGAGTACAAAGTTTCTGTTTGGGATGATGAAAAGGTTCTGGGAAGGGTGCACATGGTTGCACAACGATTTGAATATTCTCCAATATTCACAGTGCCACTGAACTGTGCACCTAAAAGTGATTTTAAAATGGCTAGTTTAGGGGCACCTGGGTGGCTCAGGGGCTGAGCGTCTGTCTGCCTTTGGCTCAGGGCGTGACCCCGCGGTCCCGGGATCGAGTCCCCCATCGGGCTCCCTGCATGGAGCCTGCTTCTCCCTCTGCCTGTGTCTGCCTCTCTCTGTGTGTCTCTCATGAATAAATAAATAAAATCCTTAAACAATAAAACGACAAGTTTAATATCATATATATTTTACCACAATTTTAAAAATTAACGATGTAATATACCCAAACCATGGAGTCGTACACTTCAAACGGGTGAATTGTATGGTGTGTGAATTGTAGCTCAACAAAGCTGCTGAAATATTGAAAGCAGTAATATTGGAGAGAGCGTGTGCCGGCGGCTCCGGGAGCGCGCCTGACCCCGGGAGGCCCACGGGGCGGAGGTGCTGAGGACTCCTGCGGCGGCTGGGACGCGCACCCTCTCCATCCTCCCCTGCGCGCCGTGAGCAGTGCCTGACCCGGGAGCACCCCACCCGAGGCCGCGTCCGCGGAGAGGCGCACAGCCGCACCTGCTGGGAGGCAGCCAGACACCCCCCCCGGCCCCCTGCAGGCCGGCCCCACTCTGCCGCCTGGGCATCCAGGCTGGAAGCCCGCAGACTCCCCAAAAGGCATTTTGCTCGTGACACTCAGCGGGCGCCCCCCGTTGGGCTCCCCAGTGACCTCCCATCCGGTCGGGAGCGCGCGGCGGCCAGGCCAGGCGGGGGTGGGAGGGCCGGCTCCCCGCCCCGCGGTCCTGCCGCCCGCCCCTGCCGCCGCGGCCGCTGGAGGGCGCCCCCGCACCGCTCCTGCCGACCCGCGGGCTCCCGCCGGGACGGCCCTCGGCGGCGCCGGAGCTTGATCTCCTGGTTCGGGCTCGGCAGGGGCCAGAGGCCGCAGCCGTCTTCAGACGCGGTGTCCAGACCCCGCGGCGGCCGCTTCCCGCCCCCAGGCTGCACCGCAGCTCCCCGTGGGGGCCACGTAACCGCTCGTTCCTGCCGGGCCCGTGCGCTCAGCTCTCAGGGAAGCTGGACGGACAGCCCTTCGCTTCCTTAGGACGTGATACTAGCCGGCCAAGACCCATCCATCCCCCCCCAACACCTCTGTGTCTCAAAACTCTACTCTAAAGTGGGGGTCCTCAGCAGGTGACATGTGAGCAAGAACCAAGAGAGGGACCCTCTCCCTGCCCCTCCTCACCTCTCCCCCAGCGGGCAGGACCTCTGGCTGCAGAGCTGGGCCTGGAGCGTGGGCCGCCTGCCTGCACATCCACGCTGAGGTCCTCCCCCGCCATGGGCTTCTCATCTTCCAGGGAACTGGCCCAGGCTAATGGCTGCAAGCGGGATCCTGGGCCAGCCCGTAACCCAGACACTGGCTAACCCCAGTGCCCTTTCTCGGCCTCTGCCCGGGGGCTCCTGAGTGCCGGCAGATGGAGGGCTCCCGCTGACCACTCTGTCCTCTGTGGCCGATTACTAATAGGACCCTGTCTGCTTCAGGTGGTCCAGTCATAGTCACTTGACTTCAAGGGACAGTCGTGGCCTGGCAGTTCAGGGTGACAGTGAGAGCACCACTGTGCTGCTGGCGTGTGATGAGCAAGAGCCCTTTGGCGAGTACCTGTGCGGGGATGGCCGCTGGCTGGGGAGCCTCGTCTGACTCGCTGGGACCCTGCCCCCCCCCGCAGCCCCATGTGAGGCCAACAGCCCGGGGCTCTGGAGGACGGTGCTGAGGAGGTGGCTCCGCTGGAGTCGGGGCACAGGGTGCGGCTTGGGCACGGGGCACTCCAGCAGCTACATGGGCTCCGGGCAGTGGCCGGCTCTAGGTCAGCGGGGTCACAGAGCAGCCAGCTCCTAAATCGTTCTGGGCCTGCCCGAGGGGGAGGCTTCCGCTGCAGGTGGGTAACTGGGGGCCTCGCTATCACCTCCGCAGTCTGTTTCCTCTTTCCTCTGCTGGCTCCCCGGGCCTCCTGGGGCCGTCTCCTCTCTACGTGGAGCCTCCCTGCTTCCGGAGGCCTCTGTGTGAGAGCAACAGAATACCTCTGAAAGGAGCCTGTGGTGCAGGGAAGCTTCTGGTGCCTCCTCAGTGTGTAGGGCAAGCAGCTGAGAAGCCCAGAGTGCCTGAATCTTAGGTGGAGAAAGGGGTCTCACTCGGCGAGCAAGAGCAGGGAGGAGGCCCCCTTACCATGCGCGGAGTCTCCTCCACCGCACCCCTGGGCTGGCTTCTCTTCCTTGATGTGGTCAGCAGAGGGTCTTTGCCCCTAAACAGAACGTAAAGGGGTGCATCCCACTGGCATCTTCACCCCGAACTCTCACCAAGGGGACGCCCCAAGAGACAGGTGTGCAGTCCCCTTACCTTTGCTTCCCTTCTTCCTGTGGCTATGCCCAACCACCCGGATGGGGACTGTTTAATTGATTTAATTTGTCCAACAGTAAAAACACTGCAGATGTCAGCCTCCCAGCACCCCGCCCCCAGGGAGGCAGCAGACACCTGCCAAGGCCCTGGGGCTGGGAGTCCTTCCAGGGCCACTATGGCCAGGCTGCGGGGGAGGCCCCTGGCTCCCATGCTGCTTGTTGGGAATGGCTAAGGGACGGCTCCAGGCGGCACAGAGGCATGCTGAACGAGGATCAGATCAGTCGGTCTTTCTCAAAGAATTATGGTTTGTACGGACTCCCAGTTCCAGGCAGATGACTCTTGTTTTGGTGGAGATGCTACTCCTGGGCCAGTGGTAGGGTTCCCTATTCTCCATCAACTAGGTCCTGGGGGCTTTTCCAGGCCAGTGGGGGATGGGAGCAGCTGAGGGTTCCCTGGGCTTGACTGCCCCCTTCCTAGGGCTAGGGCCCCTCGCCAGGGCTTGGTGGTCTCCTTGTTGCCACCTGGTGCGAGGAAAGCAGTTGGGTCTCTGAGCTCCCAGCTGGCTGGGGACCCGAGGCCTGTGCAGAACTTGGTAGCCCTGTGTCTACAGCCTGGGGTAGCATCTGCCTGCGGGGTGTGTCTGTGGCCACGGCCACACTGGGAGATGCTTCTGGGGGGAAGGTGCTGGGCCAGGAGGGAGACTCACCCTGAGTCCCTGAACCCTTAGCCCAGCCCGGAGCCCCAGTGTGGGGCCCCACCTCCAGAGCCACCCCTTTCCACCCCAGAGGGGGACCACTGGGAGAGAGAGCAAAAAGCAGGGGTGATTTAGGGAGGGGCTTCTCTCTGCGCCCTCACCACCCCTCCAACGCCATCAGGGGAGGGCTATCACCCTGAATTTGGGGTCGGCCCTCCCCCACCGCACCCTCAGGAAAAGCCCGGGCCTTTCCATCATCTACTGGTTACATTTTCAAGGATCCCAGGCTCTTTCCTCCAGCTCCTCGGGGACAGGGAGAAAGCAAGGGTAAGGGAACCGCGCGACGGAGGACCCGGAGGGCTCGTCCAAGGTCAGAGCCCGCGCAGGCCGCGTGTCGGGCCGCAGGGTCGTTCTCCTGCGTGTGGACCAGCGGGCGGGGAGGGCCGGGCCCCGCAGCGGCCACTTCGGAGGGGCGGCGGGAGGCAGCCTGCGACCCCCCGCCAGCTCCCCCGCGGCCCGGGCCCGGAGCTCCGGGTGGGGGTCCCCGGGGGCGGGAGCGGGAGGTGGGGCGCCCGGCGCCGGGGAGGAGAGAACAAAAGGGGGCCCCGCCCCCTCCCGGCCCGCCCGCGGCGGCCAATCGTCGCAGCCGCTGCTGACGGCGGCCTCTGATTGGCTGCGCGGCGGCCAATCCGGCGCCGGAGCCGCGAGCTCCTGCGGCCCCACGTGGGGCTGTGCGCGCGGCGGTTCGCGGGCCGCGGCGGGCGGGGCGTGCGGCTCGGGGCCGCGCTCGGGGACGGGACGGGGCCGCGCCGCGCCCCTGGGACCCCCGCCCCGGGCCCCCCGAGCGCCCCGGGCGCGCGCAGCGCTGTGCGGGCTTCTGGCTGGTGTGCACGCGCGGGGTGACCAGAGCGCCTGTCGGGGAGGAGGCCGCGCCCCCCGCCCCCCAGCGCTGCACCCCCAGGCTAGGCCCGGAGGCCGGGCAGGTGGCCGGGAGACCGGGTCTGCAGCGGCCGGCGAGCCCTGATGCAGCGCGCTCCCCACGCGGTCCCTAGACGTCCTGCGGTGGCCCCACCGCGGCCTGGGGTGTCTCTCCCGGCTTCCATGAGTTGCTCCAAGCTCCTGCAAGAGGCACATGTCGGAGTGGCCTTTGGCATGAGTCAGGGCCGGGGCGGTGCATTTGTTCGGCGCCCTTCGCAGGGCATTTGAGCGCAGACTCGGATAAATGGAAGTCCCACGCATGAAAGGAGAGCGGGAGCCGTCCCCAGGGCGGGCAACAAAGGAGGGCTACCAGCTACCACTCCAGGCCTGAAGGGCGCGGGACTCCGCACAGCCAGTGGGGCTGTGACCTTGGGCAGAGAGACACAGAGACCCCGCTGGCAGGAGAATGGATAGTGCAGTGACCCGGCTTCCCGGCCTGCTTTCCCTGCCTGCAGGCTCCTCACTGTCTCAGTCCAGCCCCAGTGGGCGGGGAGTCCTCATCCATACCTGCCTCTGGCTACCGGGCTTGGGGGGGGGGGGTAAGGTGTCCTGGGCTTGTCCCAAGGTGTGAATAAGGTCACCTCAGAAATGCTGCTGTCCGTTTACGGCAGTGGCCTACAACCCGAGTGAGACCCATGTGCGTCCTCTGCAGAGGGTGGGGCAGGGCGCCACTGGGCCCTGTCTACTGCACAGCCCTTGGGAGCCTCTCCTGCCGAGACAGCCTGCACATGGCGAGTGGGACACAAGGCAAGTTGGTGAACAGAGCTCCTGGCAGTGTGCATGAGCAACACCTTCAGGGGCCTCCCCCTCCAGGAGGCCTTCCTGGATGCTTGTTTTCATTTCAAGAGTTGCCGTGGGGTCCATAAATCACAGTCATAGGGATTGCCCTTGTTCTCGGTCCTCTCTCCTCGGGGCCTGTGTCTGCTGGGTGCTCAATACACGCTGGAGGCTGAAGGGACCCTGCTTTTTGCCTGGGTGAGGCCAAAGACAGGTCTTCCCTGGAAGTAGGAGCATTTGTTCCCCTCAATAAGACTTTTGTTTTGTTTTGTTTTGTTTTTTAAGATTTATTTATTTATTCCTGAGAGACACAGGGAGAGAGAGAGAGAGAGAGAGGCAGAGCCACAGGCCGAGGGAGAAGCAGGCTCCATGCCGGGAACCCGACGTGGGACTCGATCCCGGGATTCCAGGATCGCGCCCTGGGCCAAAGGCAGGCACTAAACCGCTGAGCCACCCAGGGATCCCCTCAGTAAGCCTTTTGGGGGGGCCTTTCTCTGCACAGCCAGGGCTCAGCCCCAGGGGACCCCAAGGAGAAGAGAACACGTTCTAGTAGGGAAGTTCACGGTCCAGGAGCACAGCCGCACGTTAGTCAGGATGAGGCAGCCTGAGCCAGGGACCCGGAGGGGTTCAGAAGGGAGAGGACTCCTGGCCGAATGGGGACAAGGGAAGGGGGAGGCCCTGAGATGGCGCTGAAGGGCAGGTAGGAGCAGGGGCAGCGGAGGACGGGGAGCAAGGGGCGAGGAGGGCCCTGATCTTTAACTCACCCAGAGGAGCGGGGCCTGTGGGCTAAGCCCCGCGATTCATGCCCCCGCTGCGTGTCTGTGGCGGCTGCCTTGGCGCTGCTGTGTTGTATTCCGTGGGATGGGCGGGCCCTGGCTTCCTTTCCCGGGGTCCCCTTAAGGACGCGGGCGCTCTGCAGAGCCTAGGGTAGTGCATCCCAGCGCGGCACCCTAGCGGAGCTCCTGCGCCTGTGCCTGCCAGCTGGGCTGCTGGGAAGCCAGTGCTCCGCCCCCACCCATGCCTCCGGTCCTCCACGTGGCGGCCGGGGTGGGTGCTGGTGGCCTGTACCTGGGCCAGCCCTGGGGATGACTCGGCCCTCACTCTGCCGTTTGGGGTGGGGGGACACACTCCTAACACCCCCGGCACTCGGATGACTGCCTGAGGCGAGGAGTGTCACCCCACTTACGGGACAGAAACTCTGGGGAGTGAAGCCACATTTGCCAGTGAGCGCTGGAGCTGCTCCTGGAATTCCAGTCTCAATTCTTCCAGAAAATGAAATGTGGCTGGGATGGGTAGCTGGCCAGCCCTGCGGCACGCCGCTCCAGCGTGAGGTCAGGACTGGTGCAGAGCAAAGCGAGCTGGGGAGGGGACTCTGGGCTTTGGGGGAGGGCGGGCAGCAGCGGGGCCTTGGGAGCTGAGGGCTGAGGAGGCCGGGCGGGGGGCAGTGGGGTCAGCAGGGTCAGCGCCCACCTGGTGGGGCTTTGCTGGGGGCACATTTGTGCCCAGAGCCCGAGCTGGGTGCAGGGACATAACGGTGAACCCACGCAGGCAGGGCCCCGCCGCACGGTAATGGCAGAGCAGGGCAGCCGGCAATCAAGGAAATCCACAATAAATACATAATTACAGGCTGCGATGGGCGCTCTGTGCTGAGGCCTGACCCGGCCTGACATGAGGACCGAGAATGAACTGCCCTCAGACATCACGATGTCCCGGGGACTCTTAAAGGAGGTGGCCCAGCAGAATGGGGAGGAGGGCCTGGGGAGGTGGCGGGGAGCCCACCGAGCCTGGGGGGGTCACTAAACCACACCTAAGCTCGGGATTCGTCTCCACAGGACCTCCAAAATACGGTGACGTAGACAAGGACGCATTTCTTTCTTTTACGAAAAGCCTCCAGGACAGCTCTGGGGGCTCCAGGGTCACCGGGAACCTGGGCTCCTCATGCCTGGTGGCTCTGTCATCCTCAGCCGGGGCTCCGTCCTTGTGATCCAGGGGGGCTGCTCCAGCCACCCCGTGGGCCTGGCAGGTGGCAGGAGGGGAGAAGGGACCAGGAGGAGCGCAGCCCCGACCCCTGCCCAGTGCACGTGGCACTGCCGTCCTCCGTCTCCGGCTGCAGCGTGGCCCAGCGTCCAGCAGCGTCCAGCAGGGGCCCCGCCACGAGGTGGGGTGCTTTACTAAGGTCTCCGCCCCTCCCAGGAACTGGAAACCGGGAGATGCTGCTCAGGGCCAGAAAGCCCCAGCAGAAGGGACTCCCGTCCCTCCCTGCACATAAGGTGTCCCTTGGCACCCAGGAGCGGAGGCCACAGGCTCCCAGGGCTGCTGCAGCCCCTGCCCAGGCCCTGTCCTGCTGGCACTCCTTTCATCTCATGTTCAGAGATGGGGAAACCAGGTGTCAGGGGAGCAAGGGCCCACAGCTGAGACACGGGCCAGGAGAGGCAGGCCCGATGAAAACTTTCCAGAACTTCTACCCATCTGGGGGGAGGTTCAATACCACGAGGCCCCTGTCATTCCCTCACCCAAGATGCTTCCTCTCTTCCTGTCCCTGGTGGGCCCAGGCCATCACTGCCTCTTCTGTAAGCAGGACACGGGACCCAGGGGTGGCCCTAAGCCCCCTCCATCTTCCCAGAGTGCAGGAGGCAAGGCAGAGACAGTGAGGGGAGGCCAACCTCTGGGTGACCTGTGTACCCTCAGCGTTGGACAGGAGCCCAGGCAGGTAGGAGAGGACCTGGGTGCTGCCCGTCTCAGCCCTGGGATGCTCCCCGCCGGCTCCCCGCTCTGCTCCCCATGCAGCATCCTCCCCGCCAGAACCTGCTCTCGGAGCGGAGTCACAGATGCTAACTCCGGCTCTGCCGTTTGCCATCACCTTAAAACTTACAAAGGGCCACACGCCTGTAAAAATGAAAGCAGACGCTGCTGAGGTGCATGAGGTCAAGAGTCAAGTCCTGCTCCCCAGGTGTGTCGAAGCCTCGCCCACAGGAGCCAGGCGGACTGGGGGTGGCAGTTGCCAGACCACGTCCACACCCGTGTAAGTGCCGCCCGCACACACGCAGACGTGGGACGGGCTGTGAAATCAGGGGAACCGTGCACCACGCTCCCCTTCCCGGCCAGGTGCACGGCGCCGAGTGGGGTTGCCGAGTCCCGCGGACGGTTGCTGACGGGCATGTGGGTACTTCCAGCTTTCCGTGGGAAGTCGCGATTTCAGTACTTGTGCAGTGGCGTTGTGGGGGGGGGTGGGTCCCCAGAAACCACCGCCCTTTCTCCCTCATCAGGCCTCTACGGGCCCCGCCCGCCACCAGAGCGCTTGCAGGACCGGAGCAGGGGGAGGCTGTGCCTTGGCAGGAAGGGCTTGGGGCCTCCGGCTGCGCTGGGAGTACGGGGCGGCAGGGCACCGGGCCCCAGGGCTCGCACACCCGGGCCGATTGGAAGCCCGACGCCAGGCTGCTCAGCTGAGGTTGCCTCCGAACAGCAAGGGGCGGCCCCGGCCTCTGGGTGTCTGAAGCCGTCAGAGATGCAGAACTTCTCTTGGTTGGCTTTGCTTCCTCTGCACACTGGCCGGGCCACCTGTCCTCGCTTGGTTACCCGGTGGGAGCACAGGGTTCCCTCTGCACGGCCAGGAACGGGCTTGCTCCCTGGGCCAGGGGTCAGCGTGCTGTGACCTTCCAGGCCTGGTCCTGAGCACACCCCCGCGCTGGGGATGGTTGGTGGCTCTACAGAACCATGTGGATCTGGTGAGGGGATTTCCTGCAGGAAGCAGAGCATCTGCTGTGGGAAGCATGGCGAGGAGGCCCACGCCCTGGCCCCGTGGAAGTCACACATTCTCCCTGCACTCACACCCACGACTCTGGGGGCCCCGCCTGGCACAGTGCAGCTGTGCGAGGGTCAAAACACCTCCCTCCCAAGAGAGGTTGAACTAGGGCACTTGCCGTGGCAATGGGAGGTGACTGGGGCCATAGTCCCCTGGGGCGTGTCCACTTCCCTGAGTTCTGGTGAGATCCTGCCCAGAGTGTGCAGCCTCAAGTAGGTGCCAGAACTACCCACTGCCCGCAAGTCTGAGACCCCACAGCAGGAGGAAGGAAGAGCAGAGGAGCAGAGAGTAAGATGCATTCAACCCCAGACAAGTCAAAACGGCCCCCTTTCTTCTCCCCATCGGGTCACAAACTCCTGGTGGTCCCTGTGCTGTTGACCTTCCATATTGGTGCCTCGGGCGGTGGCCTCTCCCTGGTAGGCTGACCTAACCTTTATTGCTGAGGAGGTAGGAGCCCTTGTGCCTTCTGGCCTCCTGGGATTGCAAGGTCCGCCATGAACACATCTGCACACTATGGAGGATCGTTCCTGAGGTCCCCAGGCGCACCGTGTCCTCCTGCCCACTGAAGGCCAGACTGGTAACCCCACACCCTCTTTCCCCATTCACCCGGTGTGGCCCCAGCTCCCATCTCCTGGCCGGGCAGTGTCCTCCCTTGCGTAACACAGTGCCGCTCTGATCAGGACAGAAAGCAGAGCCCTCGTTTGCTGCATGACGGAAGAAGCTCTGCCCGCTCCTCCTGCTCCTGGACTTGTGTCTGGGGCAGGGTGAGAAATAGCCCTTGTGTGGGTCTGTGGGCCGCACCCCCTCAGCCTGAGCTGCAGACGCCAGGGCGGGCGTGGCACAGGGACGGACACGTTCCTTCCTGTTGTACCTGTGCTCAGAAATGAGTTCCTTGCTTGCAGGGGCCAGGTGGGGTTTCCTGAGCGGGAGGGGTTCACAAGGCCCACGACACACATCCGCATCCAGAGTGGTGCCTATTCCTGGCGAGGATGTGCCACGATGGAAGGGCCCAGCGGAATCAACTTCCTGCCGCACAGCTGCCTGGCTCCCCCGAGGCCTGGGATCCCAGTTGGGATTTGAGGTCTGTTGTTGTTGCTGACAACTGGGTGCGTGTTGGGGATCCAGCTCAGCTATTAGGAGCAAGGTTCACGGTGGGGTCCTTGTCATAGTCTTCCTGCCTGCCCGCTGTGTTCTCCGCTCGAGCCCTTTTAGCAAGCCTGAGGCTGTCTGGTGGGAAGGGAGCTGACAGGCCGCCCTGGGGCGGGTCACAGGCCTAGTGGACTAGCGAGGGCTCTTCTGCAGTGGACCTCCGATGACGTCACACGATGCACGGCCTCTGGGCACAGTCCACGATGTCTGTCCACGCTCCTTCTTCTGCCTCCTTCCGCCTATGCTCCTTCCAAGTCCCTCATGTCTGGCCAGATGGACGAGCCCTGCCCAGGACTCTGTGTAGACTCCGGCCTTGGACGTCCAAGCCTCTGCTCCATGTTCTTCCCCCCAGGGGCAGGTGGGATTGTCCTGCAATGGCTGTCACGGCTCGTGGTCCGCTGGGGCTAGGGCTGGCACGTCTGTAAATCCACTCTGCTTCTTCCTTAGCAGATCGCGGGGCTTCACAGAGGCCACGGGCTTGTGCAGGAGTGGACTCCAGTGGCCTCCTGTGCCTGGGGCCTCTGCTCCATGCTGGGCAACTGCTGGGTGCACCTGCTTGTGGTCAGGTGGGCTAGGCAGCACCCGGTGTGACAAACAGTTGGGATTCAGGGTCATCCCCTTGTCTCACAGTAGCAAATAAATATAAGATGTCCCATAAGTCAAAATTTTAGACGAGGGGATGCCTGGCAGGCTCAGTGGGTACAGCGTGACTCTTGCTCTTGGGTGGTGAGCTCAAGCCCCATGCCGGGGGTAGAGTTTACTTTAAAAAGATGTAGATGGGGGATCCCTGGGTGGCGCAGCAGTTTGGCGCCTGCCTTTGGCCCAGGGCACGATCCTGGAGACCCGGGATCGAATCCCGTGTCGGGCTCCCGGTGCATGGAGCCTGTTTCTCCCTCTGCCTGTGTCTCTGCCTCTCTCTCTCTCTCTCTTTCTCTCTGTGTGACTATCATAAATAAATAAAAAATTAAAAAAAATAAAAAGATGTAGATGAACAATGAGTAATGTGTAGTATAAGTATATCCCTAATACTGCACGGACCATACTTACACTAAAAGTCCTTTGTTGTTTATTGGAAAGTCAAATTAGCCTGGGCGGGGGGTCCTGTATCTTACGCATGCTCAGTCCCGGCCGAGCACCAAGTCCGACACCCAGGATTCATGGGCGGTCCCCCCGGGGTGCAGGCGGCGTCCAGTGCAGGCCCCGCGCTCCCGCCGGGTCACCCAGGCAGGGGCCACCCACCTGAGGCCGTGCTCGCCCACACAGGTTTGTGGTCTGATGGGCTCAGAGGTCACATATCGGCCCCCAAAGCTGAGCACCTCGCCTGATTGGGCCACTGAGGTCATGCAACCGTCAAGGCCGCCTGCGTGCCCGGTGCTTGCAGGGGTTCGCGGGTGTTCGCAGGTGTTGGCAGGCAGAGGGTGCAGGGGGTGTTGGGCGGCAGGGGGGATCTTCCCGAGGCTGGAGGGCCCCGGGGCATCGGGTGTGCGCAGCCCTGGGGCAGGGGAGTCTGCGCACGGGCGGCGGGGCCGAGCTCCCTCCTTGGGGTGCCCCGCCAGCCCCACACCCAGGGCACCGGCCCGCGGCGGAGGGGTGGTGGGGAGCTCGGGCGCGGGGTAATTACCCTGTCAGTGCGGAGCCTCCCGACGCTCGGCCGCCCGCCGCCTCCCCGGGTCTGTTTCTTATAAGTGAAAACACATTTCCTGACAAGGGGCGAGATCTTAAACGTGTTCAAAGGCTCCCAAATAAAAAGGGGGGTTTTAACTTTCCCTCGCAGCGCACCTCATTGTGAGGAGGCCCCTAAAGCGTTGCATGGCTGCGGGAAGGTCGGGGTGCAGCCCCCAACCCGCACCCCGCAGCGGCCAGCGGGTGCCCGGGCTCTGGCCAGGCCGCCCCAGGGTCGAGGTCCCCGCGGCAGGTGGCTCCCCCCGCCGCCCGCCACCACAGCCTCCTGCTCTCCTCCCGAAGCTGCTTCAGCTTGAAGGTTTTGCTCGGTTGCAGCAGGTGGAGGAAGCTGTGCAGGTGCCCCAGGAGTGATTCTGCGGGGGCCGGGCTCCCACCGCACTCCCCCGCAGCTGCTCCGTGCTAAGGGGCGCCTGTCCGGCCCCCTTTCCTGCCACCTCCCGAGGCCTCTCGGTACCTGGCAGCGGGCCCGGCACACAGTAAGTCCTCGGCGGACTCGTGGAGGTGACGACAGGTGGCTGAGCAGCTGCAAGCTGCGCTCCTGCGGGAGCCGATCGCATCTGATGGAGAAGCCTCTGTCCTGAGGGCGGCTGCTTCCAGGACGTTCGCGGCAGAGGCATGTGTTGGCAGCTTCGCCGCCAGCCGGGGGTCAGCGCAGAGGGAGACGGGACCCGTGGAGGTTTTCTCCGGACCCTGGGCCCTGGCCTGGGGCGAGAACGGGCCGAAGACCTGCTGTGCGCTGGGCCCTGCCAGGCCCCCATCCCCCCAGTACCAAGCCAAACATAGCGGGGAGTTTGGAGGCCACTGTGGCCCCCTTTTGCCCGCACCGTACCCTCTCAGGACTCCCAGCGGTGTGGGCTGGGACTGGGAGTCAAGACTGCAGGATGGTGGGGGGGGGAGGGTCTGTACAGCCTGCCCCTGCCCACACCCCAGCTACGGCCTCCACCATTCCCGAGTCCTGCAGCGGCCCCCGACTGTCCTGGCCTGACCCGAGGTGAGGAGGGCAGAGGAGGGGCCGCAGGGCTGTCCCCAGGGCCCACCGTGCCCCAGCCATCCACCTCCTCCTGGGGCGTCTGGGCCCTAGCAGGTGGGATGGACACTCTACCTGGGGCCCACGTCCAGCTGGACACGGGTGCCGTGTGTGTCAGTGCTCCTGCCAGGGCGGGTCCGGGAGCTGGGCCTAGGGACAGGCAGCCAGTGCGGGGAGGGGGGCAGCAGGGGAGAGGAGAGGTGACACGTCCTACCCCAGCTGCCACCCAGACCCCTCCTCACCTGAGGCGCCCCTGCTCACCGGGCCTGGGAGCCTGGGTGTTGATCCTGTTCGTCTCAGAGCGTTTGCCCCTGTGGCCCCCACGCTCCTGCCGTCTTCAGGGCTGGTCCGGGTGCTGCATGGGGCCTTGGCGTCCAGGCTAGTGTGGAGACGGGGAGGCGTGTCCAGGGGCTTTGGGGCCCCTCCTCCTTCAGCAGGGTGGCAGGTGGGTGCGAGCCTGATGCACAGCCCCAGGGAAGCCCCTGTCGGTCCCTGGACCGAGTGGGGGTGGAATCTGGCTCTGCTGCGTGCAGCCTGGGGCCAGGCGTGTGACCCCACACCTGTCCCCACATCTGTCGTTGCTGGCCGGAGGGTGAGAAGCCCCTGTGCTGGGAAGTGTGACGTCCGTGCTCAGCCCGGGCCTGGCCTGGCCACTCTCCTTCCCACCCGGGGCCGTGGTGCGGGGCCCAGAGAGGGAGCTGTGCGAGCGTGCATGTGCGCGGCTCCAGAAATCCCTTTTGCCACCTCTCGTGAACTTCACCTTAATCTCATCACATTCTCATTGGTGACAAGAGCCGGGTACCCTGCTTTCCAGCCGAGGACCCTGAGGTCAGGGCTGTTGCCGGAAGAGTCGGGCTGCAACCCCCTGCCGCCTCGCCCTGCCTGCCTCCACCTGTCCTCTCTGGAGACCTGTGTCACTCTGCCCCAGGTGACCTCCCGGCCCTTCTGCCTGGAGCCCGTGCATGGAGCAGCCCTGCTTTCTGCCACTGTCGCGGGTCGGAGCACGTGGCCTGAGTCAGGCGCAGGAGGCCCGACGTTTAGAGGAGAAGCAGCTTTGGGAGGGGGGTGCTGGCTTCACTGGGACCCCTGGAAATGGGGGCTGGGTGGAGTGTGGAGGTTGGGACCCTTGGGGTCCTGGCAGGAGGCCCAGATGCCCCTTTGCTGGCTGGGCCGCAGAGCTGACCTCCTGCCTGTCCCCGGCCTGGGCCTGAGACTGGCTCCCACCCTGCCCCAGGCTGGGGCACGAACAATTAAAACCCCTCGTCCCCGATTGGTTTGTGGTATTAAAAACGAACGGCGATCAGCCGGGTTGTCATTTCTACCTGATAAAACATCACTTGTATTGATCTCGCTCACCCAGTGCCATCATTTATCTTGCTTCGCGTTTCACATAATGGCTCGTTTGTCTTGATCAAAGTGTAGTCCTGCATGTTTAACCCTTGGGGCCCTGCTGGCGTCCACCCCCTTCCCTCGCCTGGGCCCCGTTCTGGGCGGTCGGAGGTTCTGGAAGGCAAGGGCCACCGTGTCCGAGTGAGGGTGGGCCGTTGGAGGGGCTGGAGGCCCCGGGGGTGGGGGCAGGCGGAGGTGGGGCTGCGGGGGCTCACCCAGTCCTGCTTTGGCTCCCCAGCCCCCCGCTCACCCCACCTGCCCGCATCCCTGGGCCCTCTGGCTCTCCGCCCCTGCCCACCCTGGGCCTTCCCGCGGCGCCGGCCCGGCCGCTCTAACCCTGACCCCGAGTCTGAGTGCGGTCCCCCTGTCCCAGTCCTGCTCTGGGGGCCCCTTCCCGTTGGGCCGCTGCCACACTCTGGCTCCCAGCAGGCCGCCGGCCGCTCCTCACCTTCCTGCCTGCCTGCCCTGTCCCGTTCTGCCTGCGGGATGGCCCGGGTATCCCCTCCTCCTCCTCTGGGAAGCCCTCACGGACTGTTCTGGGCTGGGTGGGGGGTTCCTCGCGGTATCCTCGTCTCTGGCAGGACGGCTGCAGCCGGGACCCGTGCTGGGCCTGCAGGCCTAGCTCAGCCCTAGTGTCACAGTGCGGTTCCGCGGGGGGCATTGTCTCGGTGGCACGACCGTCCCCAGGCCTCTGCACGACCGTCCCCAGGCCTCCCGTGTGTCTCTTGGGCACAGGGGCGTCTAGAAGGCTGGGGCTGCTGCCTGGCGTGCTGCTGGCCCCGCGGTGGCTGAACAGAGGCTTCGCACCCTCGACCTGCCCACAGGGGCTTTCCCACGCAGCTCCTGGGGGGTCAGGGCCGTCCTTCCCGTGGCTCGCCACCCATCCCAGCCTGCCCCAGAACTTCCGCTGTGACCGCTGGTGCCCACTGGGCCCTGCACGGCCAGGCAGGCCTTGGTGTGGGCGGGTGGGTGGCGCGGTGGAGTCGCGGCTCAGGGATGCCAGAAGCCCCAGGGCCCCCGGAGTCTGCTCTTCACGTGGCCGGACATCCGGATGCTCCTGAGGCTGGGGGGTCCTGCGCCTCTGGCCTCGCCCCGTTCCCTCGTCCCCTGCCCACAGGGCCCCTCACCCGGAAGCCTAGGGGAGTGGGCCCCTGCCGTCAGGGCTGCCGGCCTGGGTAGTGGGCCCCACTGCGGAGCCGGGCCCAGGCTCCTGCAGGCCTACTCGGTGCCTCACCCTGCCACAGGCCTTGCAGGTTCGGGCCCAGGGTCCAGGGCTGGAAGCCCCCATCAACCTGCGTGTGGGGGGCTGATTCACAGCCTGAGTCCGAGGGAGAAGTCTGCTCGCCTTCAGGCAGGGCTGAATCCAGGCGTGCAGACCCTTCAGGCAGGGCAGCCCCGGGCCTCCCGCGCAGGTACCCGTTCTAATCCCCCCACCGCGGCTCAGAGCCGCCCAGGAAGAGCTTCCGGGGCCTCTCCCATCCTGTCTGCCTGCTCAGGGCTCTGGGCACCACCCAGGGTAGGGGTCCTGTCCCCTCCGCACTCCCCCGCCAACTTGGCCCAGGGGTGGACGTGAGAAAGCAGGGATGGATGTCCCTAGGGCTGGCCGGTTGTGTGTGTGTGTGCCCGTGCAAATGGCCCACAGCTCCTTGCACACCTGCAGAGGTGGGGGGTACATGTACACTCCCCACACTTACCCTGCCCCTGCACACCTGCCCTGAGTCCCCTCAATGGGGTCCATGATGCCAGCTGGGACCTCCCTCCCCGGGTATCCTGGAGGTGGAGGGAAACGGAGCGCCAGCTCCCTGGCTACAGGGTCGGGTTCCGGGAAGACCTGGGGCCTGCAGGTTGGCTGGGCGTGGCTTCCCAGACCCCCACTGTACCCTGCCTCCTGGCACCCTCCAGCCTGGGGGCTCAGCTGTCCATTAGCGAGCTGGAGCATCGTGTATTTGTTACCCCTACACACAGCTGCCAGCTGTTTCTCGAATGAATGAACGCGTGCTCTCCTTGAGGATGGGTCTGCTGTCTGGTCCGCCCGGACCCCGCCCCTAGCTGGCCACGGCACTTCGGGGACCACCCTCCCTCCGTGTGGCCGTGCCCCGCGGGGCCTGGCCCTCCGCTCCTCTGCCCAGGAGCACCTGCCCCGGCCACAGACGGCTGGCTCACTTCTGGTGGGATCAGTAAACAAGGGACCCTCAGCTTGGGAGCTCCCGAAGGCCAGAGCCGCCCTGAGGGGCTCCCCTCTGGCTAACGTGGGGGCTCCCCCGGCCCGGATGTGGGCACGGGGCTTGGGTACGTCGGCTGAGACCCCCCCAAGACCCCAGGGCCCCCAGAGTCACCGCTGAGGTGCACACAGACACCGAGGCACAGTTAGGATTCCGGACCACCGAACACCTGTACAATAGTTCATATATTTATTCTTAAGCAAGTTATCAATAAAAAATTTAATACTAAAATGCCTTTACATAGAGTTTGCTGTTCATAAAACCTTTGTGTTTTTTTTTGTTTGTTTGTTTGTTTGTTTTTAGTGTTTACATTGAAAAAAAAATCCAACCATCCTCTTAGTTTACACATTTACAATAGTCGTGCTTCGCCAGGTCTAACCGCCGTTACAGGGAGGGCCGCACCGCCCACACGCACAGATGGAGGGGGCAGGGGGCGCTGGGGGAGGAGGGGCGAGGAGGGCAGCCCAGCTGAGAAGAGGGGCTTTTCCTTCGCTCAGTGCCTGGGGTTGAAAATAGCCGGAGGCTCTAACTCTTGCGGCCGGGCTGTCCCCACTCAGCGCCTGGGCACCGCGTCTTCTCCGCTCTGCTTGTCCAGCCGCGAGCAGGCCCTCGGGCGCCGCCTCCCAGGTGACCGCCAGGAATGAAATATTGCACTCGTGCCGAGACAAAGGGGAGAATGGGGGTGGGAGAGGTAAGCTGGGGTGCAGGGGACCCCATCCCTGCCCCAGCACTTCCCACGGAGCCAGGAGCGGGAGGAGGGGCCGGGGTGGTTTCCTGGCTGCAGAGGAAGGGGGCAGAGGGGCCGGGTTGGGGTGCCGGGCACCCGCCGACATCCCATGTTTCCCGGGGACCCGGGCTGCAGGTCCGTGGTCACACAAAATCTAGTCCTAAGGAACAGTGATGAACTTGGGGGGCCTTCCAGGGACTCGGGGGGTGGCACACGGAAATACACGGCCCTCAGTTCATTTCGGGACAAGGGCCACTGGGCCATAGACCTGCCCTGTCTCTCCTGCCACAGGGGAAGTGGGGGGGTGACGAGGACTCTGGGGCTCCTGGGGTGGTGCTGCGGGTCGGTGCAGGGGTGAAGCCCCCAGAGGGGTACTCCAGCACTCGGGCCAGGGCCTGGGGTCGAGGCAGGGGGGCCCGGGCTCGCCCCACGCCCCACACTAGCTGCCAGCCAGGCCACCCGCCCGGCCAAGTGGCCACAGAAAAGGCCCCGAAACCTCCACGTGAGTCGGTGGGGGCTGGTCCCTTCCCTGCTCTGAGTGGAGGCTGGGCAGACTGGCCATCAAAACGGAAATCAGACATGACTGGGAATATTCAGGAAATAAAATCAAAACATTGTTCTCTCGTATCGATACTTTAAAATATTTGTTCATTTTTGTTTTGTTTTAAACAGAGGTAAGATACATGTATGGCTGCTGTCACCATCCGGGCTGGGGGGACCAGCTGGTCCTGGTTTCTCCTTCAGCTTCCGGAATCCCTCTCTCCCCGGGGCCCCTCGTCCTGACCTGCCCTGCTCCCTGACACCCCGATCCATTCTTCCCAGTGGGTGGGGCAAGAGGGAACACACTGCAGTGTGACTTCCATGTCACGCGGCCCCCGGTCAACGCTGTGACCGTCCCCCCGCCAGCTGCTTCTGTTGCCACAGACGCCCCTGTCAGAACTCAGCTAGGCTGAGCAAAACAGTGCATTTTCAACGAAAACCCCCAGAATAAAACCTACACACACACACACACACACACACACACACACACACACACGCACACACACGCACACGCATGCACATACACCCTAGTCACGCCTGTGGGGAAAAAAATCCTTTTCCGCTATTTTTTTTCCATAAAACTTCCCGCAGAAATACAATATTTACATAGAGAAATAAATAGACAACACACCTGATTTCTGCTTTCCCTGGTGGGAGACAGTCGGAGGTACTAGGGAGAATATGGCTTGGATTCTAATCTCTCGGGAACTGCTGATGGGGAAGTGGGGCGGGCGGCCGGGCCGGGCGACTCTCGAGGGCCGGCCTGCTCGGGGGGACCGCGGCGAGGGCCCGGCCGCCAGCACGCGAGCCCTCCGCCCCGCGCCCCCGGCTCAGCACAGGATGGGCGCGCCGTCCGCCGCCACCAGGCGCCCCGTGGTGGGGTCATAGGTGCCCGCCAGGTAGTAGAGGTCCCGCCGGTCCTGGCACTTGCGGCTCCGCGTCATCTGCTCGTACTGCTCCCGCCCCACCACCTGGCACTTGTGGGAGATGGTCTGCACGTCGTTCTCGTCCTCGTGGCAGGACTGGTACAGCGCGTTCTGCGGGCAGGGGCAGGGCTGGGGCTGGGAGGCGGCCGGAGGGAGGCCGCCTGGGGCCCGGGCTGACCTCTGTGTCCCCACGGGAGTCAGAGAAATGCCCCTCTCTGTGCCACCTATACACTCGGGTTCTTCCCAGGGCCGCGCAGACAGGGCGGGAGGGGTTCTCTGTGTGGGGGCTGCATGGGGGGGCGGGAGCCCAGGGAGGGGCCGTTGCCCCCCGGGACCTGCTTGCTGCTACGTGCCCCCTAGAGGGGAAACCGTCCCGTTTCACAGGGAGCCAGGGAGCCGGGGAGGGACCCTGGTGACCTGGCTCAGGCGACTGCCTCAGCTGGGAGGCCTCAGGGTGTGCGGGACGGCGAGGGGGCGTTCACGGATGAGGGGACTCCTCTTATTTTGACTGCCACCCCTGGTGTCCTGTCCCGCCTGCCCCAGGCCCCTCCAGGCCCCCAGCTGCACCCAGACCCCTCATCTGCCTCAGGTCCCCTCACTGCCCCCAGACCCCTCACCTGCCTCAGATCCCCTCACTGCCCCCAGGTCCCCCACCTGCCTCAGGTCTCCTTCCTGTCCCCAGGTCCCCCCACTACCCCCAAGTCCCCCACCTGTTCCAGGTCCCCCACCTGCCCCAGGTCCCCCCACTACTCCCAGGTCCCCCCCATTGCCCCAGGTCCCCCACCTGCCTCAGGTCTCCTTCCTGTCCCCAGATCCCTCCACTACCCCCAGGTCCCCCACCTGCCCCAGGTCCCCCCACTACCCCAAGGTCCCCCACCTGCCCCAGGCTCCCCACCGTGCATGCTCCTAGTCTCACCTTCCCGTCGCTCTGCCTCTTTCCCAGCTTGGTCTCCTCAGGGTGATAGAACCACTTGACCTTCACCACCATGTTGCTGGCCCAGGACTCCCACATGCTCTCGATGCGGCCGATGTACGGCAGGTTGGGCCGCCCGGCCGACAGGAAGACGGCACAGTCGCCGATGCGCAGCGTCTCCTTGCCCCGGACGATGGCCTTGTAGAACAGCTTCCTGGCTTTCCCCTTCATGCCCCGCCGCTGCAGGGGAGACAGGAAGCGGGCAATGAGGGGGCTGCGCTGGGGGGCGTGGGAGTGTGACAGAGGGAGGGACGTCTCGTGTGCAAGCGTGTGTGCGTGGACACCTCCAAGGGCTGGACGCGGCCCCACCAGCACCCGCCTGCACACAGGGTCACGACCTAAGACGAACTGAGAAGGGGCCCTGGACCTGCCTGTAGGGCCGGTGGAAAGAAGCCACCCGCGTCACCGCAGGGTGGTTCACAGGGGCAGAAGGCTGCGTGTCCCCCCAGAGCGCTGGCCAAGAAGGTCCGTGTGCGTGCAGCCCTCCCCGCATCCCTCCCCGCACCCCGCACCACTCCCAAAGCCGCGACCCTTGTGTGCAGACTCCGAAAGATGTGCTGCCAGGTGGGACCGCCCCGCGAGAAACAAAACCCTGGGTACACGCCCCCACGGCAGGGTGTGCTCAGCGACTGCCCAGCGGAGGCGGGGACTCAGAGGGGGCGCGGCTGCCATCCGCCTGGTCACATCAGGCAGGGACCCTTGGTTCTTCCCAAAGTTTAGTTGTTTTCTTTTTTTGGTTGAAATGAAACAGGAAGACCCAGCGAAGGAAGGGAGAGGGCGGACGCGGCTCCCTGGCACGGGGTCCTCGGCGCCAGGAGGGCCCACCTACCTGCGTGGGGTTCCCCGACCACTTCCAGAGCTGCCGGGCGGGCAGGAAAGCTGAGATCTTTGGCCGGTTTTCCACGGAGGGCAGCCGCTGCCTCCGGGAAAGCTCTTTGGCTTTGGAGAAGCTCAGGGCCTCCTTGCGCTTGAGCTTGGACTTGCCGCCGCCCGCGCCCGCGCCCGCGCCGCCCACCGGGGCCCTGGACAGGAAGCAGCGCTGCGCGTGTGCGTGGGGCCCGCCCCCCTTGGAGCGCAGGGCTTCGGGCTGCGCCAGGAGCGCAGGCACCGGGTGGGTGAGGCAGGTCTGCAGCAGCAGGGCCGGGTCCTCGTCGTCCGAGCTGTAGGAGGAGCCCTCGTCGTCCGAGGAGCAGAGGCTGGAGGTGGATAGGGAGCCCGATGAGGAGGAGGTGGAGGAGCCCGAGGACGACGACGACACGGACAGGCGGGCGAGGAAGCGGGAGGGCACGCCGGGGGCCAGCCCGGGCCCGTCCTCTTCATCCTCTGAGTAGGAGCTGTGACAGTCGCTGTCGCAAGGCAGCGGGAACTCGGCCTGGCCCGCGAACTTGCGCAGCGCCAGCCCCATGGGCAGCGGGTGCACCGGCGCGCGCCCCTTCCTGTCCTTGCCCACGAGGGCCGCGTGTGCGTAGCTCGGGCTGGCCAGGGGCCGTCCCAGCTTGGGCCCGGGGTCCTTGTCACCCACAAGCAGCGCCTTGCAGTTCTTGTTCTTGGGGGAGGTCACGCCCTCGTGGTCCAGCTTGACCAGGAACTCGCTGCCCGCCCGCCGCCGCGCGCCCTTCTCCGCCTCGGCCCGCTCGGCCTTGCGGGCCCGCAGCAGCTTGTGGGCGCCCCCGGGCAGCCCGGGGCCGGCGCCGCTGACGAAGGGGCCGTAGGCGCTGGCCAGGCTGCTGAAGGAGTCGGCGCGGAAGCCGTTGCCGAAGACGGGCGCCGCCACGCTGTGCACCGGGAAGAGCGCGTCGCGGGCCCGCAGCTTCCGGGCGCTGCCGTTGAGCTGGAAGAGGTTCTGCAGCACGCCCGGGCCCTTGCCGCCCGCCGAGGCCGCCGCCGCCGCTGCCGCCTTCCGCTTCGTCTGCGCCACCGCCGACCAGCTCAGTAGCGGGCTGCCCCGGCGGCCCAGGAAGTGGTCGGAGGCGCCCCCCGCGGGGGCCTTGGCACCTGAGGTTAGGAGCTCCGCCTTGCCTGGGGGGGGCGGGGGAGTCAGAGGCCCACCTGCCGCCCCCCCTCCCGCCCCCCCGAGGGTGCTCCACGCCGGGCCGAGTACCGGCTTTGTCTTTGCCCGCGGACTTCTTCCCCGGGGTCTTCGAGGCTTCGGGGCTGTCGTGCGCCTTGGGGGACAGGCTAGGGGCTGCGGCCTCGCCGGGCGGGGGGGCGTCGAAGGAAGCTTTCTTGGTTCTCCGGCAGCTGCTGGACACCAGCAGGGCGGGCGAGGGCTCGGTGCCTGCGGAGTGGACGCGGAGCTCAGCACAGCGCCAGGGAGGCCCGGCCGGACTCCAGCCCCGGCGGCTGGCGCGGGGTGGAGGCGGGGGCTGCCCACCCTGGCGCCCCGGGGCTCACACTGGATTTTGAAGTCTGGAGGCAGCAGCCTGATGTTGGAGACGGCGATGTGGCCGGTGTCGCCATCATCAAACTCCACCACCACAGAGTCCAGGTCCTCTTCCTCGTCACTGCAGGTGCCTGGGGATGAGGCCCCCCTGAGCACCGGGCCCCCTGTCGGGGTGCACACCGCTCTCCCCGGTGGCCGGGCGTCCGGGGCGGGGGGATGACAGGACGGGCTCCTGGCGCCCAGTTCTGCCTCCTGATCACACTCGACCTGGGAGCTGCCACGGCTGCCAGGACACGGACGGCCTCCCCTCCGCCACCCATCACCCCCACCTGAGGCCCACACACAGGGACGCAGGGCCTGTCACCCCCCACCTCCTACCCCCACGCCTGCCTGTAATCCCCCCCGGGGATCTGGGGGGTCAGGAGGATTCACCCCCGGGGAGCTGGTGCCCACAATTACGAGTTCGTGCCGCCCAGGATGGGGGCTGTGGCCCCTTCCCAGTCTCATGCACGCCCTCGCCGGTCCCCTGTGGCCTGGGAAGCAGGGCTACTGGGAGGCCCTCCATCTGCCGCTCTGCCTGGGGGCGTGCGGGAGGCCTTGATGGGGAACCTGAGCATGGCTCACCTCGGACCACGTTGCCCGGATACAGACAACGGGACTTCTGGCTCCAGTAGGCGCAGACCCTCGTGCCTGGCGGAAGGTAGCGGCTGGACTGCGGCCGGACATCCAGAACCTGCAGGGGTGGGAGGTGGACTGTGAGTGCAGGCGGGGCTGAGGGGTGCCCAGGAGGGGCCGGGGGCAGCCAGGCCCACCTCCCCGGGGCGGCGGGCCGACTGGGGCCCATCCCCTCACCGCCTCCTGCAGCAGCTGCTCCAGCGAGTAGATCCTCTGCCGGTTGCCTCTCTCGCCCTCGATGACGATGCTGTAGCTGAGGGCAAGGGGGGGGGGCATGAGGGGCCTGCGTGTGCACGGTTGTCCACCCAGCAGGGCCCGCTGCCCGCCCTGCCCACACCCGGGCCTCACATGTCGGGGGGCTGCAGGGTCCTGACGCTGCCCGCGTACAGCAGACTGTCCTCCTTGGGAATGAGCACGGGTAGCCCGTCCTGCAGGTCCTCCTTGTGGATGGTGCACGAGCGTGCTGGGGGGACAGGGCCGCCCCGTCAGTGTCAGCGTCCGCCCCGTCCCCACCCCCCTGCTGCGGCCTCCCGGCCCTTCGCCCAGGGCCACTCACCCAGGGCAGCGCTCTGCTCGGCGCTCAGAGGACCGCTGGCCGCGGCCGGCTCCTCCTCCGCCTCCTCCTCCTCCTCTTCCTCCTCCTCCTCCTCCTCAAAGCTGCCATTGTCGTCAAATGCAAAGTCGTCCTCCACAGCAAAGCTCTCCAGCAGCCGACTCACTGCCCGGCCCTTGCCCTGGGGGGCCAGAGAGGTCAACTCCCTCTGGAGTGGGGTGGGGTGGGGGTGGGGAAGGTCTGCACCCTGCCTGGGCACCCGGGCGGTGGGGACGCTACCTGCTTGCCGACGGCCTTGTTTTTCACCTTGCCCACCTTCCTGCCTTTTCCCAGGATGGCCTTGGCGTTGCGCGGCGACAGGGCGATGGACAGGGCCCCGTTCTTCCGCTGTTGGTATGGGTGGGAAGGAAGTCAGGTCAGGGTGGCTGCAGCCAGGGTGTGATCAGGGCTGTGATGCAGGCTGACCCCGGGTGTGAGCTCAGGGCTGTGATGCACCCCGACTCCGGGCGTGAGCTTAGGGATGTGATACAGGCTGACCCCGGGAGTGCTCAGGGATGTGATGCAGGCTGACCCGGGTGTGAGCTCAGGGCTGTGACGCAGGCTGACCCTGGGCATGAGCTCAGGGCTGGATGCACCCCGACTCCGGGCGTGAGCTCAGGGGTGTGATGCACCCCGACCTCGGGTGTGAGCTCAGGGCTGTGATGCACCCCGACTCCGGGCGTGAGCTTAGGGATGTGATACAGGCTGACCCCGGGAGTGCTCAGGGATGTGATGCAGGCTGACCCGGGTGTGAGCTCAGGGCTGGATGCACCCCGACTCCGGGCGTGAGCTCAGGGGTGTGATGCAGGCTGACCCCGGGTGTGAGCTCAGGGGTGCACTATGCACTGACCCAGGGGCAGGCCTCAGTGAGCTGGGAAAGAGGGTGGGGTGAGTACCTGGGCTTCACCCGCCGGGTCCCCACGGGGCCCACTGCCTCTCACCCTCAGGCCCGGCTGGAGGATTGTGCTCTTGCGTGTGGCTCTCTTGAGGCGCTCGCTGGCCAACTTGCTGCCCTCCTCGCGGCAGGTGAAGGCCCGGGCAGGGCTGAAGAGGGCGTCCCTGCTGGGGGCGGCCCCCGGCTCTGCCCGCAGGCTGCCTTTGGCCTTGCCCTTGGCTTTCTTTTTGCCTGGTGCGCCTGGGGGCCTGCGCCCTGGGGCCCGCTCCAGCTTGGTGCCCACCTTGGCCTTCACCGTGCGCCTCTTGACCTTGACCTCACTCTCTGGGCTAGACAGGCGGCAGGCCCCTGCAGGGGGAGGGCGGCTGTCACAGGGGCCCCAGATGCTGGGCTCCCCCCACCAGGCTGACCCTGGCCCGCCCTGGCCTCCTGGTTACCTAGCAAGCCCTGTCTCTCCTTCTTCTTCTTGGCCTTCTGGTTGGCTTCCATCTTGACCACGGAAGAGGGTGAGGGCCCCAGCATGGCCACGCTGGCCCCTGCATGCAGCGCCAGCCCGGGCTCCTTGGGGGGTGCCTCTGTCCCCAAGAACCCCTCGCAGTTCTCACTGTCATAGCCACTGCCTGGGGGAGGCAGAGGGTCCAGATGACTCGGCGTTGGAGCAGCACCGTGTTGGGGTAGGGTCGGGGGAGCTGATCGTCCGTGCGCACGTGGCTATGTTGGGGGGCCGTGAGGGGGGCCCGTCACTGTTGCCCTTGGGGCCGCTTTACGGGGCAGGCACCCGGGCCAGGCGTCCGGGTGAGGGTGTTTGCTCCAGGATGGGGAGGGGAGGGGCCCCTGGCTGACCTTCCTCCCCCTGCCTGTTTCCTTTCTTACGCCCTGGGCGGCGGGGCGCCTGCCCTGCAGGCCTGGGGATCCCCCCTCCCCAGGGCTGCCCCTTCCCCTTACTGCCCTCCTGCTTCCTGCTTCCTCTTCCCCTCCCTTTGTTCTTTCTCAGGCCAGGACTTGGTGGGGTGGGCAAGGCCTGGAGGGGAGGAAGCATCTATTTTCCCAGGTGCCTGTTTCTGGACATGTGGGTTAGCTGGGGGCCAGATAACCCCTCCGGGTCAGCCCGGCCGGACACAGCAGGACGGCGGCCTACGGCGGGCAGAATGGCTATATTTAGCCCCGTTTCCGGGATATGTGCAGGGCCCCCCTCCTTCCCCGGCCCCGCAGAGCGCCACTGGGCTCAGCTCGGGAGGGGTCTCCTTCCCCGGGGCCTGGCACGCTCCGGGAGCCCCGACCCGGCTCTGATGGCCGTCGCGGCCCGTCGGCCCTCTGCCCCTGACCCCGAGGGACCGTGGCCCAGAGGCCCTGGCTGTGGGCTCAGACCCGTGACTTGCCTGCGTCCTGTGCCGTGGCCACTGCTGACTGGGCTGGGAACTTGGGGGAGTCCCTGCTGCCGCCGCCGTCGCCAGGCTGTGCATGCCGGGCTGCCCCGGGCACCTTGGGACTCTTGGCTCGCGACAGCTTCTTCCGGATGCGTCCCCCGGAGGCGGCCTCCTTCCGCCTGAAGGGACTGAGGCCAGCAGGCAGCCCCTTGCTCTTGATCTTCGGCTTCAGCTGGGCCACCTTGTGGGCCACGGCGGATGCCAGCTTCCCCTGGCCGCCGTTCTTCTTGCACCGAACCTTTTCCTGTGGACAGACGGGCAGCCGCTGCACAGGACCCCCACCCCAAGGCACAGCCCCGTGGCCTCCAGCCTGCCCTCCGAGGGGGCCCGGGGGGTGCCTGGCCCACCCCCCATGCCACAGCACCCCCAGACTGCCCACCCCCCTGCTAGGGCTCGGGACACCAAGGGCCCAGGTGTCTGTTCTCAGGGGGATGGGCAGCGTGACAACACGTCCCTCCCAGGACCTTGGAGTTGGGGGGGCCGGAGGCGCCCCCGACTCTCGGGAGGAACAGGATGCTGGCGGCGTGAGGGAGGCTGCCCACTACACCAGGGGTGCACCTGGCCTCGGGCTGCTCATCTGAGCAGGGGACCCCAGCTGGGTGCTGGCGCAGGGCAGGGGTGGCCGACAGGGCAGGGCAGGAGCAGGGCAGGGGTGCCTGACACCCGAGACCCCGAGCCCCGAGCCGAGGGCGCGAGGGTGCCGCAGTGCTCACCGCAGAGGCTGGCTGTAGGCCCACATAGACGCCGGGCTCCAGTCGGCTCCGCTTCTTCGTGGGCTCGTCACCTCCACGCAGCTCAGCACATAGCAGGCTCAGGCTGGACCTCACCGCCCTGGGGACACGGGGGCACAGGTGGGCACGGGGCAGGTGCAGGCACACCCTGGCACCCTGGCCTTGTGCTCACGATGGTCCCTGCGGGGGCTCTGCTTCCTTCCTGGACAAAGCTGTGGCCCTGGGCCGGGCTCCTCAGAGCACCACACGGCTTCTGGGCGGCCTGGGGGCCAAGCCAGTGCTGAGAACCCCCCACCCCGCACCTGTTCCCCAGCCAGGGCCTCTGCTTGCTGACTGGGAGTGGGGAGGCAGCCCAAGGCTCAGCAGCCAGGGCCCTGTGGCCAGCTGGACCACTAGGTGGCCAAGCCGTGGCCTCAGTCTTCATACCCAGAAAATGGGGATGGGAACCACCGTGGCTCTCTGCAAGGCTGGGGGGCCATGCAGGTCCCTGGCCTGGCCCGGCCCTCGGGGGTGCCAAGGCCAGCTGCTGCAGCGGTAGGTACACAGAGGGGGCTAGAGAGGCTCTTGAGAATGGGGTCTCCTCCCTCTACCTCTGCCGCTGCTAGGAAGAGGCCGGGGGTGGGGTTGGCATGGTGGCTGCAGAAGCTCACGTCTAGGCTCTGCTCCCCAGCCTCCCCCAAATTAATTCCAGGTCTGAAGGGAGGGAACCCTGCACACCACCGCCCAAATCCCCTCACTGACACCAAGTCTCAGTGTCCCCTTGTCCCACGGTGGGGGGGGAGCTTGGTTGCCTGTGGGGCTGGGTTACTTGCGTGGCCTTCATGAAAATGGGTCACAGATGGGGGCTGAGGGCCCTGACTCTGGGGGGCCCAGAGAGGTGAGGCCAGGTGGGACACTGGCTGTACGTGATGTCCCCCTACCCATGACCTTCCACCTCCTGCCTGGTCCCTACGGCTGGCCAGTCCTGCAGAGCCCAGCCCCGTGGCAGGAAGGAGGGGGAGAAGCCCAAGATTTAGGTGGGAGCCCCAATCCTTAGGGAGGGAGGGGCTGAAATCTGTGTCCTTCCGGGTCCTGAGGCTGTTCCCCCCTTGGGGACGACCTGGCTTCTGGGTCAGTGGAGAAAGTGGCTGGGAGGCGAGCAGCAGGACTAGGGGCTCAGTGCCACGTGCACTTGGGCAAAGCGTGGGGCGGCCTCGCCAGGACTCCTTGTCAGGGCTGCTGGCCAGACCCTGGCCTCAGTGGGCTCCATCTTGGCCAGCGGCCCCGATGGCAGCGGGTTCTCAATAGGAAAGCCTGAGGGTCCCCTGCTGGGTGGCACCTGGGCAGGGGGCAGGGACAGCTCAAGGGGAGACCCTCAACCATTCGGCCTCGCCAGGCCCCCACCCATAGGCGGTGTGGACTCCCCCTCCCTATAACCTTCTCTGCATTTGCTAATGTTTTGTGACATAAAGCCCTGAGATTAATTTTTTGCCTCTGTCTTAATTGAAGAAACCATTTAGTGCCGATTTAACTATTATTACCAAATCATCAGGATTGATGCAGTGCGCACACGCGCGCGCCAATCGCGTTTGCGGGAGCTCGTTGGATTTATGCAAATAGGTCTGTCGGGAGAGGCAATTTGTAGCCGAGAAGGACAATTATGCCCGGCCCGGGAGCGTGCCAACGAGTGCGCCGGGCGGGTAATGGATAATAACACGGCGCCGGCCGCGTGAGCAGCGCCCCAGCGTGACCAACGGCGTGATGCAGTGCGGAGAAAGAGGCTTCTCCGAGGGGGCGGGCGGGCAAGGCCACGGCCGGGTGCGACCTGGGGTGGCCCTGCTCCAGGGCCCCCGTGGCACCTGGCGGCAACCAAGCCGCCGCGTGGGATGTCTGCACGGACACTCACGGCGGCCGGGGTTCTGGGAGGGGGTGCTGGGTCTTCGGAGGGGGCGGTGAAGGGGGCACAGCGAGGGGCCTCAAGGGCACCCTGGACCCACCCCAGCCCCACCACACGGCCCCCGGCCCGAGGCTGCCCCCGGCGGCCCACGCACCCGGGACTCACTTGACTTTCTTGCCGTCGCCCCGGGGGAGCTGGCCGCCGGGACGCAGGGCGGGCAGCAGGCTGGAGTACTTGCGCTTCCTCGGCCGGCCGGGCCCTCGGCGCGCGGGGCTGCGGGAGCTCTCGTCTCTCCTGCGGGTGCGGGGCAGCGCTCAGGGGCCGCGCCCACCCTCCCTCCCGACGGGCCCTGCCAAGGCCGCCTGGGGAGTTGGCCCTCATACTGGGGGCAGTTGCTCGGCCTGGCCGGACACCCTCTCGGCCCTCCTGCTGCCCCTGGGGCCGTCCCAGACCGCAGCCTCCCGCCTGGCCTGGCACCCACGGTGGCTCCCGCCCCGCGGCAGCGCGCCCCACCCCGCGCCTGGCGGGCCGTACTCGTGGTCATGCCTGCGCTGCAGGCGCGCCAGCTCGCGCTGCTTCTCCTTGTAGCGCCGCTGCAGTTCCGCCAGCCGCACGCGCATCTCCACCTCCTGTGTGTCCAGCCGGTCGATGGCGGCCTTCAGGGGGCAGACCTGGGGGCGGGGTGGCAGCGGCCGTGAGCCCAGCTACAGGCCCGTGACGGGGCGGCCATCCGGGTGCTGGGGGTCCCCATGGGTTACAGCACTGGGCGCGACCAGGGCCCCCCACTCACGGGCTTGGTCTTCGGCGTCCAGGTGTCCTTGCGTTGCAGAATCTGCATGCGAGGCGTGAGCGCGGGAGCCCTGCAGGCGGCAGCGGCCGGTGGCGGGGCGGCGGCGGAGGGGCTGTCCAGGCCGGCAGCCTCTACCAGGGACCAGGCCGAGGCCAGCGTGGCCAGGCGCTGCAGGTCGAACGCCAGCACGTCCTCTTCCTCTGCAGGGGAAACGAGGGTCAGCGTGTGTGCAGGGGTGGGCACATACCGCCCCTCAAAGAGGCTCCCGATGTCAGCCCGCATCTCAGCGTGGCCTCCAGGCTGCCCTGCTCCCAAGAACTTGAGGACCAAGGACCAGGTGGGGTGGCCGGGAAGAGCGAGACGCCCACCTGAGCAGGCACCCAGCACCCCGCCTCTGCCCCGGGACGGTGGGCCAATGTCCCCCTTGGCTCCCGGGGGCCAGGCCAGCCGGGATGCACAGACCTAGGGGAGGCGCCCACACCGTTGACTAAAGGCAGGCGGCTTGAGATGCACACAAAGCGCCCACGTGCTTCCACCGCCCAGACCGAGGACACTGAGGGGAGACAGATGGTGCAGGGTCGGAGCCGAGCCAGTGGAGGGCAGCGTCCATCCAGGGAGAGGCCCGGGGCCCGGACTCAGGACAGGGCAGCAGCTGGCAAGGCACTGCCCCAGGACGGGACGGGGAGCCAGCCAGCGGGGGGGAGCCCCGTGGGGTCAGACGGGAGGCCTGGGGCTGAAGCTGTCGGTGGGCAGCGGTGACTCTGAGCAGAGCTGGGCTCCCTGGCTCCCTGGTGCAAGGTGCACACCTAGCACCCTGACCGCGGCTTCGCCCGCCGCCCCCCCGGGAAGGAATCGGGCCCCGCGGAGAGAGGACTGGTCCCAGGGACAGCGGAGGCGCGCGGTGGGCCAGGAAGGGTCAGAGGGTGACTGGGCCACAGCACACATGTGGGCGGAGGGGGATGGATCCGAGGACCCCATCATCAAACAGCAAGGAGGGTGATGACAGCCAACCAGGGAGAGTGGGAATCCAGGAGCCACGCGGGCGCCGAACAGCAGGAGAGCGCCCCGTGGGGAGACACCGCTAAGTGCCCAGGGGCACCTGTCCGGCCCGGCCGCAGGGACAGCGAGCCGCATCAACGGGGCCAGGCGGCAAGGTCGGTGCTGGCAGCACAAACCTCCGGACCCCGGTTCCCAGCTACGGCTGTGGGGGCCTCGGGCCACATGGCTGCTGTGTCGGAGGCACCCGGACGTGCGGGGGACACGGAGGCCGAGGGGCTTCCTCCTGCCCCTCGCACCAGGGCGGGGCATCCCAAAGCCCTAGTTCAGCTAGACGTTCCATGCGGTGTCCTATCCGTTGGGCTCACCGTGGTGGCCAAGAGCCCCCCGCACCCCCATTCCTCAGGCGAGGCCTGCCAAGGGGTCCCACGGGTGAGCCTGCGGGGGTGCACATGGGGAGATGGGCGGGGGGGCTCTTCTTGGCTTCCAACAACACACTGCATGGCTGTCTCATCCTGGGGGCTGTGCAGAGAGACAGCTCTCACAGCCCCACCCCAATGCCGAGGTGGGGGGACACCAGCTCCGTCCCTCGAAAGGCCTGGACCGGGGCTACCTGCTTGCAGGTGAGGATGGAGCCCCAGACTTCCCGCCACAGTCCTGCAGGGCAGGTGGGAGCTGGCAGGGCAGAGGGAGGTCAGCCGGCGGGGGAGGGGCGTGGGGGTCAGCAGAGCAGTCCGGGGGGGGCGGGGGTGGGCCCGGGCGCAGGGTGGGATCTTGGCTCAGCCCATCAGCTGGTTCCAGGCTGACTCAGGAAAAAGGGCAGCCGCACTCTGGGAGGGACAGGGCCTGGACTTCCCAAAATTTCAGGGTGGACGGGAGGCTCAGTGGCTCCCCCAAGGGTGGACTGTTCTGGGGTGCCTCAGGGCTGGGCCCCTGCGCGCAGGCCTCACCATCCAGGCTGGACAGACACAGGGTCTGACCACCAGCGCCTTTGCTGCCCCAGGGTTCAGTCTGGGGCCCCCAGTCCCTGCATCTGGTATGGAGGCCTGGGGCGGGGCAGGTGGGGTCCTGCAGCCGAGGCCTGCGGGGTGGGGCCTGAGGGGGTCTGAGCACCCAGGCTGCTGATGGTGCCCATGAGCCAGTGGCTTTGGGTTTGAGCACCTGCTCCACCGCAGCCCAGCTGCCAATCCCCACTGCCATTCACCAAACACCATGCCCGGCCTAGGGGGAGTTCAGGAGGTCCCCTCTGGGGAGGAGGGGGCAGGAGGAGACAGATTCCCCCTGTGAATCTTCTGCTCATCTGAGAACACAGCTAATCTCCTAATTCATTTCAGGGACCATGTTCCCTGACCTTATAGGGAACAGGTCTGAATCCCAGAGAATGTGCAGACTGGCCAATTAACTGGGACAGGGGAGGTGGGGTCTGGGGGCTCCAGGAGGGGAGAGGAGGGTGGGGTCTGGGGGCTCCAGGAGGGGAGGGTGGAGTCTGGGGGCCCCAGAAGGGGAGGGGAGGTGGGGTCCCAGGAGGGGAGGGGAAGGCGGGGGTCTGGGGGCCCCAGGAGGGCAGGTGGGGTGGAGACCTGGCCTTGGTATCTCCCTTGGTCCATGCACCCGGGTGACTGGGGCGCCTGGCCCGGCCGCAGCTGCACACCCACACGGGGACACACGTGGTCTCCACGTGAGCGTTCATTCAATGGACGGGCGCCGGTCCAGCAGGCATTCACATGCACAGACTGGGTGGCCACACACACGGCGCCCGGCATCCGCTCGGCACACTGTGCCAGCCACGCTCACGTGGTGGCTCCGGGCGGCACAGGCCCTGTCCCGGGCGCCCCTGCCTCACCTACAGCCCCCAGCCCTCTGTGAGCCCCTCCTAGGGGTCCAGCTGGGAGCCCGCATGGACGTGCTCCCCAGCAAACTCCCCTTGGCCCGGCGGTGGGCCCGTCCAGGGGGACGGGAGGAGAGTGACACAGAAGCCTCTGGGGAAAGTAACTTTTTGATAACATTTGCTTGATGTCCAAACAGCACAAAAGGCGCCGGTGACGGGCAGCAGAGAGCTTTATGCATCAGGGAAACAAGTGGGCAAGCCCAGAGAACTTCCTTGGGTTCTTTCTATAAATATCAGTGAGCACAATGCCTGGCAGGGGCGATCCCCCCAGGAAGGAGTCTCCTCGAGGCCCTCTGGGGTTACTGCTCGGGCAGGGGGAGGGTCCCCCGTGGGGTGGCACCAGCCCTGTGCCTGCGCCCCGGGGCTTTTCCGGATGCTGGGAGCACAGGAGCCTCTCGGCCTGCAGGTCCCCAGGTGGCAATGACCAGCACCCGGCCCCCGGCCCCGGTGAAGCTGCGGGCGACGAGGGGGTCCAAGGCCCGGGGAGTGCTGATCGGCCTCAGGCCACCTCCCCTGGGCCCGGGGGGGGGGGGGGGTGGGCAGGAGCGGAGGCAGGCCTGCACACCCTGACGGGGGCGTAAACCTTCCTCCCCGTTAGCCACCTCGTCCCCCGAAGGCCTGGGCATCATTGTACGTGAGAGGAAGATGGCCAGGCCACTGGCCCTGAGTCCCCCACAGGGCAGTGTGGACGTGGCGACCACGGCAGCTACGCCCTACTAGAGGCCACCCCCAGCAGCCAAGGGCCCTGCCCCCACCAACAGGGCCACAGATGGGGCTGCGTGGATAACAGCCCAAGCCCATGGACAGACCCCCGCGTGCCTCCGGGGCCCCAGGGGGTTCACGGAGGGCTGCGTGGGGCTCACCTGGCAAGGCCGGCTCCCTCCTCTGCTGCTGGATCTCCAGGTCAGCCAGCTCACTGAGCAGGGCAATCCCGTGAATCCCTGAGCTGCAGGGCGGAGGGGCGGTGCGCGGGAGCCCCGGGGCAGTGGCACAGGCTGGGTCCAGCGGGCTGGTGCCTGGCAGGTCCCCCAGGTCAATGGTGGCTGCCACCAGGGCATCCAGGCCCAGGAGCACCCTGGGCAGGTGGCTGGTCTTGGAAGCTGAGCCCCCGGCCTCGGCCTCCTCCAGCTTGTCCTCCCGATACTCGGCCCCCTCCTCCGGCTCTCCTTCCCTGGGGGGCTGCTGCTTGCCTGGCCTGGCCTCCTCCAGGCCGCCTGGGCTCCTCTGCTGCTGCAGGGCCTGGGGGCCCGCCCCCGACGAGGGCCCTGGCCCCACCTCCCCACCCCCCTCCGCCGTAGCCCTCTCCTCTGCAGCCCCTCCCTGAGTAGAACGAGCCTGGCCAATGGCCTCGGGGGCCCCTCCCTCGAGGAGGGCCCCACATGGCAGTTCTCGAAGCCCCTCCAGCGGGCTGGGGTCTGCTGCCTTCCCCAGGGGTCCCCGCTCGGCAGGGTGGGGGGTGGCGGCAAGGTCCTGGGTGGCCTCCTGGGCCCCGGAGGGCAACCCTGGCTCCTGCGGGCTCTTGGGGCTTCGGGGGGGCAGCTCCCCGGGAGGGAACGTCCTCACTGGCTCAGGCTGGACCCTAGGGGCTGCAGTTTGCATAGTTTTGGGGTCCAAGAGGTCAGAAGAGTGCACGTCGGGGGACATGGAGAAGCCCGAGCTGGTCATGGCAGGGCAGGTGTATCCAGCAGGCAGGTCTGTGAAAGAGCAGGTGTGTCAGGAGGGGGCAGCTGGGGGCACAGGTGGCCCTGTTCTGGATGGGGAGACAGGGGCCTCAGATCCCTGGCTCACACCCGGGGTCCCCAGCCAGCCCTCTGCCCTCACTTTTGGAACAGGTGACATAGGAGCAGCAGAGGGGAGCGCCCCAGTGCAGGGGAAGGGGTTCCCCGGACCCAGGACCTCGGCCCCCAGCCCAGCCTGGGCTGCTCTCCCTGGCCGGCGGGGGCCCCAGGGTGTTCAGGGGCCGTCTGTGGCATAGTGTGGCATGGCTAACCGGAGGTGGGGTTCAGATAAGGCATCGGGGGCTCTCCCTGAACCAGAAGGAGCATGCACCCTGTAAACTGCAATTTAAAAATAATCAAGAAAAAAACCCAGCAGACCACTCCACCAAAAACAAAAACACCCCCACCCCCTAAATGCCATCTCTGCTACCAGTTCCCTTCCAGTGGAACTGGGGTGGTTTCATATGCACCACACGGCTTTGCCGCGTGAACCTGCAGCCTCTGGCAGGGGGCCCGTCGGCCGTGGGGGCGTGGGCGGCGGAGGCAGAGCCGGGACCTGGGGAGCAGGTGGCGGGGACCCTGAGGGCTTCCCCCACGGCCTGGCCAGGACTGTGGATGGGGACGGACAGCAAGGACGTGGGCAGCCCCGCGCTGCCCACTCTCACCTGGTTCCAACGCACTGAGGTCGGCTCCGGCCCGCCAGCCCTCCCCGCTCTTGTCCTCGGAGCCGGGCAGCCTGGAGCCGGGCCCGGGGCTGCCAGAGGGGCAGACGGATAAAGTGCACGGGGCGCTGGGACGTGGTGGCGTCGGGGGGCAGCCGGGGGGGGGCCTCGGGGTCGGTGAGTGGCAGCAAGGGGACAGCTTGGCAGGGCCTACGGTGGCGGGTGAGGGGGTGCCCTTGGCTGTGGGGGTTAAGGCAACTGGCTTGTGGGTGGACTTCAGGGTCTTCTCCTGGACGGGCTCCTCCAGTTCCGGGTGGTGATCCTCGGGCTTCCGCTGTCAGGGTGAGGGAGAGGCTCAGCCGGCCGGCCCCTGCTCAGGGCATCCCACGGTGGGGGGGCTCCTGGGCCAGGCCAGGCTGCAGCGGGGCATGGGGAGCATGCCCCGGATCCCAGCTGGCTGCGGCCTGGGGGGTACCTGGACGGGGCCTGCCCGTTGCTGCTGCTGTTGCTGCTGCTGCTTCTGCTGCAGGGCATAGAGCTCTTGCTGCCGCAGGAGCTGGGACCGGGAGTACACGGGGAGCTGGCCTGGGTGCTGCACGTGGGAGGCGGGGCCCCGGCTCCCATACATGGGCGGCCACAGCGAGGCCTGGTCCATGACGTCAGCTGCGGACAAGGCCAGAGGAGCCGTCAGACCCAGTGAGGACCCCAGCGAGGACGGGGACCCCAGCCCTGACCCCAGGGCCAGCCTCGCTGCCCCGATCCCTCCCTCAGACCCACTTCTGACACCCCAGCCACAGGAGGCTCTTACCAAGCGCGTGGGGGGTGGTATGGGGTGTGGGCTCTGAGGGCAGGATGACCAGCTGTGCAGGGCTGTCCTGGGACAGGGGGAAGACCGAGGGCATGGAGCCGGGGACGGAGGTGGTGAAGCCTGGGGGCAGGTTCTGGTGCAGGGCGGGGTGCCCAAGGCCTGGGGACATGGGGCACAGCAGTAAGGCAGTGTGCGGACCCGTGCTCCTGGGCCCCCCGCGCCAGGCTGAGGGGGGTCAGCCAGGGAGGGTGCCCTGCCCCATGCCCACTGGCAGCCCCCCTGCGCGCGGAGCACTGACCGTAGGAATGTCCCCCCATCCATAAGGAGGGGCTGCGGGTGCGGGGCAGCCAGGGAGGGTGGGCAGGGTGCGCGTGGGAGGCTGGGTCCCCGCCCAGCTGGCTGCTTTGCAGGGAGGAGCCGCTGGCGATCATGAGATGAGGGGCCAGGTCTCCAGGGCAGCTGCCCGGGGGGTGGATCCGGGCAAACTCCAGGCGGTCTTTGTTGTCTCTGTGCATCACGGGGGTGGAGGGGGCTCAGCTCGGCCGCCCGGCCGCCCACCCACCTCCCCGACCCTGGCCTGTCCACACCAGCCCTGGAAGGAGAGGGGCCTGCAGGGTCTCGGGGATGCCCCGGGGTCAGGCAGGCCTCTGTGGTGGGGATGCCCGCCCAGCAGCGGCCCTGACAGCAGAGGCAAAGTCCGCAGAGCACCCCTGACCCCGACACCAGCACAAACCCCAGCAACCCCCAGGGGTCGGGGGGCACAGCGCCGCCCAGGTGAGTCCACAAAGCCTGATGTCCCGGCCACTTCATCCCACACGGCCAAGCCCCGATGGCCGGAGCTCCCTCTTCTTACTGCAGCAGCAGATCCCGGCCGGTGAGCCCTAGGCGCTCCTCAGACAGACGTGCCCTCTCCTCCTCGGCCTCCAGGTCCAGCGTGTGGGTGGCACGGGGCGGACCGCCTGCTACATGGTAGGGGATGAAGGGATGGGGGTTGGGATAACCGGGAGCCCGCGGGGATGGCGAGCAGGGGCCTTGCTCTGAGCCAAGGGGGCTGATGGCCCGAGGGAGGGTCTCCTGCCCTGTGGGCCGTGGGGGTCCTGCCGAAGACAGGTGTGGGGGATCCGTGGCTTCAAGGGATAGGGGGCGGGCAGGTCAGGACCGCGCACGTGGGGAGAGCCTGGTCCCGGCAAACGCCAGACGGGCACCCGAGGGTGGGCAGGCTGCACTCCCCACCCCTTCCCTGCAGAGAGGCCTACCTTTGAAGGCAGGGGCTGCACGGCCCTGGCGTCCGGCGTTGGTGCCATAGGCCGTCTCCGGCCGGCTCACCGGGTCCTTCTGCCGGGACAAGGCCACCGCGATGCCCACGGGTGGCTGCCTCACTTCCGCGTCACTGTGCGGGGTGTCATGCTCCCGGCTTCGGGCGCAGTCGGGCCTCTCTGCCTCACTGGGGACCTGGGCTGGGCCCTTGGACGCTGGGAACTTCATATCCTGCTGGGCACAGCTGGCCTTGAGGCTGCCCAGGCCCACGAAGGGCGCCTTCTGCCCAACGACCAGGGCCTGGTTGCTGTACTTGAGCAGGTTCTTCATGGCTGAGACCTCATCAGGGGGCGCGGGCAGGTCCTGCGGCAGGAGGGCGGCCTGCTGCAGGCTGCCGCTGAAGGGGTCCAGGTAGGCGCCACCCTTGCGCTCCTCGCCAATGGCCATGGCGGTGCCCTGGCCTGACTGGATGCTCCACGGGGGCAGGTGGGGCCCGCCGTAGCCCAGAGACGCCAGCTCCAGGGACTTGCGCTTGGCTTCAGACCCGCCGCCCCCGGGCTCCACCTCGGGGGTCGCCAAGTGCTGCTGATGCCGGATCCGGGCCACCTTCTGCGCCCCAGGGGGACCCGAGGGTGTCTCCTTGCTGGCGGTTTTATCTAAAGTGCAGCAGGCCTGGGTGACCTTCCCACCCAGCGGGTCCTGGTGACTCGGCCGGGCACAGTCCTGCGAGTGGCCGGGCAGCTCGAAGTAGCCGCTTTTGTCCAGACCGCCTTTGGGGAGCCCGGAGAAGGAGGTCTCGGGGCCCGAGCTGTTGAGATACTCCAGGCCCTTCAGCCGGGGGTTGAGGGTGGCCTCGAAGCCACCAGGCCGCCGCTCGCCCTTGCCCTCGGCCTTCAGGTGGGCATAGGAGACCCCGTAGGGCACGGTGTGCTCGGGGGCCAGGGCCGCATCCAGGTGCCGGTCCGTGCCCTCACCCGCCACGGCACACGCCTCGGCGGCCTGGAAGGGGCGGCTCTTGTCGGCCAGGTGTCCCACGGAAGGCACGAAGGTGGGCCCGCTGGCCTTCAGGTCCCGGGGGACTTTGTCCTGCAGCGGGCACAACCCGTCCGGGCCCGCGTGCAGCTGCAAGCAGGGGAAGGAGCTGGCGGCTGTGCTGAGGGGCGGGGGCGGCCCGGCGGGCAGGCCGGACGGCACCGTGTAGGCCACGGCGTGGTGCAGCATCTGCCGCCGCTCCAGGCACTCGCTGAAGGCCGGCCCGGGCTCCGCGGGCCCCGCCGCCTCCTTGGAGCAGCGCCCCGGGGCCGCGCCGCCCACGCCGGGCCGCACCAGCACGCCGCCCGCGCAGCTGGCCAGCGCCGCCTTGCCCATCTCGCCGTTGAGCACCTTCGTGTTGAGGAGGCAGGAGGCCAGGTGCTTGGGGCGGCCCTCGCAGGCTCCCCGGGGTGCGGCGCCGCCCTCCCTGCAGTGGCCGTCGGCCGGCATGGGCAGCACGGGCTTGTGCCGCTCCTTGCCGCCCTCGTCCTCGGCCGCCGGCCTCTCCTTGCCGTCCGCCGCCTTGCCGGCCTTCTCTCTGCCCAGGAGGAAGCGGTCGAAGTCCTTGGCGCCCTTCTGCAGGGGGCCGGCCTCGCCTCGGTCCCGGCTGCAGGAGCCGATGGGGTGGCCGGGGGCGGCCCGGGCCACGCTGGGGAAGTTGTGGTTGGCAGGCAGGAGGGTGGGCTGCGGGGGCAGGTAGAAGTTATCTGCGTGCGAGAGAACCGAGGTCACTGGCGGGCCGGGGCGGCCGGAGAGGTCCGCCTCCCCCGTGACACGCGCCCAGGAGCCCGTCCACGTGGCCAGCCACCGGGGCCCCGAGGTTACCCGCTCCGGGAGGTTTACCCGCGACGTCACGTGCACCGTCAGCATGTGGCCTGGCTCACATCCCACCGTGCAACCCCAACACCACCCGTCCCCAGAACTCTAGCATCGTTCCAACGGAAGCTCCGCGCCCAGTAGACATTAAGTCATCGCCCCCCCCCCCGGAAAGTTCTGACTGTGTGCAGCTCCCAGGGGAGCCCCCGCCCTGCGCCTCGGTGGTTGGGGGAGGGCAGGCGGGACAGGTGGCCGCGTGCACTGACCAGCACGGGAGCTGGAGGTCTGGGGCAGTGAGTCCTCTCCCCCACCCCGGCCCCCCGCCACGCGGGGCAGGATGCTGGCTGGCAAAGCGGGCGGTGGCGCCCACGATGTGCGGCCAGACACCGTGATACCCGGGGCGCTGCGGGAGAGCCCGGTGATGGGGGCCAGGCGCTGAGGGCCGCACCTGACCAGGCCCCGGGAAGTGCTGAGACAACCTCAGGAGACAGTGAGCCACGCCTGAGGATGGGTGGGTGTGGAGGCCCCACGGAGGCCCCCAGCTGCCCTGCGTGGTAATGGGGCCCTCGGGCTGGGGCTCCAGCGACGGCGGCACAGAGAAGCAAGAGGAAGCGGCCCCAGTGGGCAGCCCCTATGCCGAGCCCATCGGCTCCCCACGTCCCTGAAGCTCTGGGCCCCTCCCAGCGGGTGGGTGGTGGGTGTACCCCCAGCTTCCCCAGATGGGCCCAGCCTGGGGCAAGCCCTTCTCCGGACGGCCCCGGGACGCCCACTGCTCCCAAAGCTAGGGCGGGGTTCCCGTGTCTGGGGCCCTGGGGGCCACCCCCCGACGCCCAGCTGGGGTGGCAGACGGGCTGCGTGAGGGCCTGGAGCCCAGAGGGGCACGCGGCGGGGAACAAAGGAACATTTGGAACTTGTAAAACCGTCCTCAGCCGCGTAAGTTCCTCATCAATTTCCTGCTAATTAAAACAAGGGGGAAGAGGGGATCCTGGGTGAACCCTAATTAGCTGGGTTTCCGAAACCCAAATGTTCTTGGATGGGACCCCACCGCAACACGGAACTACAAGGCCGCCAGTGACCCCCAGCCCCCCGGCTGCAGGCGGGCTCCGTTGCTGCTTCACCCGGTTGGGTTCTCACCCCTGACAAACGCTGTCAGAGCGGCTGCATGCGCGGGCGTTTGGGGGGGCTCAGCCTGTGGCCTGGGGGCGGCTGTCCGCTGGGCAGCAGGGGGGCGGGGGGCTTCTCAGCCGCAGGCGCAGTCCTGTCGGCAGCGGCCCGGGCGCCGGTCCTGGGCTGGGTCAAGGCCAGGGCTCTCGGCTGCCCGACCAGGCCCAGGGGTGCAAGACACAGCAGGGGGGCAGGCTGGTTGGGAGAGAGGGCTGGAGGACGTGCTGGTCGTCGGCTCACCCCCAAAACCGCCTCGCTGGGGTCCCCCTCCTTCCTGGAGACCCCTCTGATCTGACCACTACCTCCCGAAGCCCTGCCTAGTGTCCTGTCCACGGCCCAAGCCCCGCGGGTGCTTTGTGGGCTCCCCCTCTGCCCCCACAGAGAGTCTCTGCCTCAGGGCTCCTTGGGGCTCCCCTGAGCTGCGTCTGCCCTCACGACCCTCCTCACCCAGGGCAGCTCCGTGCCCCCTGGCCCTGACCCCCACCAGGTGTGTCTGGATGGTGTGTCCCCTCCCACAGCCTGGCCTCGGGTGCAGGTCATCTGGGACCTCTCGACCCTCGTGTCCCCTCCACACTCTCCATGGGGCCCCGTGTCCCAATTCAGTCCCCCTCCCAACAGCCTCCCTGCCCGTCTCCCAGGAGCCACCCCAGAGAGACCTTTCTAAAACCCAAATGAGATGTCGCTCCACCCAGGAAAGGTCGGTGAGAAGGGGGGGCGGGTACTAAGGCCTCCAGGAACTCCCCGCGCCTGTCCCATCTCCAGGCGGCTGCACCCCCTGGGCTCCTGGATGGGCTCCACGCCCCGGAGGCTGGGCCTCTGCACGAGAGAGTGTGCACGAGAGAGCACGCACGTGCATACATCTTCATCCCTGCTTCTCTCGAGCAAATGACCTCAGCACCCTTCTCCGAGGACACCTCCTGGAGGCCCTGTCCGCCGGGACACATCGCTGCCCCCACGCCGCCTGCAGCCCTGTCTGACCTGAAGCCCCGAGGTGCAGTGGGGGCCTCCCCGACCCCTGCCCGGCGGCATCTTCCCTCGGAGCTGCCCAGGCAGTCGGGGACAGCAGTCAGGTGTGCGGGGCAAGGCTAGGCACTGGGGGAGCTGGGCGCCACCTCTCGGGGCCGCGGTTACTGGAGGTGCTTCCGCTGCCGCCGGAGAGGTCCAAGCAGCGTGGCTGTGTCTTCGGCGTGCTCACCTGGCCCCAGCACATAACCTGCCTCTTGGCCACGTGCTGGGAGTTTCCGTCCTCCTAGAGCCTGAGAAGCAGGCTCAGTCTCCCCCAGTCCCTACCCTGCTGTGACCTGAGACCCGCGGGGAGGCCTGCCCAGGCTGGCTGCCATGACGCAGCGCCCCCGAAGCACCCCGCCCTGCCCAGCCCCACCCTCCAGGATGCCCCTGCGCCCCAGACCCCAGCGCAGCCCCAAGCCAGCACTTGCCTTTTTGGGTTCCATAGAAACGATGTTGCCCATAGAGAACATTGCTGTTTCCATGGTGATCCAAGTGGCTCATGGGTAGAAAGGTGGATGCCAGACTCCCCGAAAATCTGGGGTACCCTGGAGCTGGGGAAGCAAGGGGACTGGCTGCAGAGGCACCTCTGAGGCCCAGGCCCACAGCCGCCCAGACCCCGGGGAGGTGGGACGCAGCGGGCGGCCCCGGAGCGATGCCCCGCAGAGCCTGGTGTGCAGCCCGCCGGTGGGAACCCATCAATACATCATATTAACTCTGACTCGACTAACACCATCCCTCTGGTGCGGCACAAATTGAATTGCTGATGGGCTGGGAGAGGGGAGGACGGAGGATGGAGGAGGGGGCCTGTGGTCCCCCCAGCAGCACTCGGCGCGGGAGCTCCAAGGCAGGGCAACAAAGCGGCTCTGGGAGGATGGGGACGTCGCAGACGCACACGCTGGACAGAGGCCCTGGCGGCATGGGCTCCACCCCAGCCAGGACAGCCGGGGCCAGATGCCACCCTGGACTGCATCACCCAGCAGGCACCCGGGTGACTGGGCAGCCCCGTCCTGCTGGAGGCTGCAGGCGGCGTGGCTCCGCACTGGCCGGGCCTCCTCGGTGCCTGAGATCTGCAGGGCGAGCTGGCCCCCGGCCCGAGACCCTCCCTGGAGCCTCTGAGTCATGCCAGGCCAGCCCTTCTCTGTCCCTCTGGGGGCCTGGCCCTGCCCAACACAGGGACGCCAGCCACCTGGGACACACACGCTGCCCCAGAAGGGATGGACACACGGCGTCCGGGCCGGCCGCAGGGCCCCCAGCCACCTGAAGGAGGCCCTTCGTGCTGGTCCTTCCGACCCGGCCCCGCAGGGAGGGCAGGAGGTGGCACCCAGAGCCGGGGCAGCCGGGGAGCCAGCGGGGCTGTGGCGGGCAGGACGCAGTCTCACTGCAAGACGCGTGCGTTGAGCTAATGCCCTCAACTTTCTCTCCACGGAGAACGGGCTCTGTAGGAGTTTCTCTTGGGGGCCCCACGACTGTCCCAAGAGCGACCGGCCCCTGGGCGCAGCCTCCCATCCTTCTGGGCGGCCTTGGCTGTGAAGAGGGAGCAGCAATCCAGGGGTTTCCCCAGGGAGCGGCGGCCACAGGGACGGGGACAGGGAGGCGCTCGTGCAGGGCCCCGCACAGCAGTCCTGGGAGGGGAGCGAGGCCAGGCCCAGTCCCAAGGCCAGCGTGGGAGGGCCTGTCACAGCCGAGCCGGGAGCCACAGGCCGGGGGGCAGGGGCACAAGCACCCCCTCGCAGGGGGTCACAGCGGGGTCCTGACAAGCCCTGAAGCAGAGAGCTCCGTTCCATCCTGCTCAGTAACCGTTCTGCACACTCCGTTTACGACAGAAGCAAACATTCCTGTGAGCTGGTGAGCATCCCAAGGGGAACGGTGCTGCAGAAGGGGCAGGGTCAGCACCACAGGTCGGGCCTGCCCCCCGCCCCCCCCCGTCCCCCCCTCCCGTCCTCCGAGGGCCTGGGGTGTTGGCTCATGGCCTGAGACTGGCCTGCCTGGACGCCGAGGCGGCCCGTGGGTGGGGTGGAGCGGTGGGGCCTGGGCTCGCTCTCAGCGCTGGGGGGCGGCTGCAGGTGCGTGGGGGAGCCTGGAGCCCACTGGAAGCATCAGGGGCCGGGGAGGCTAAGGGGGGAACCACCATGGGGAACTCAGCTCAGAGGTCAAGAACGGAGCTACGGGGGCAAAGCTTGGCACGCGGCCTCAGCGGCGAGCGGGGGGCACCCCGGGGTCCCTCAGGAGCAGGCTGCCATTCAGACCCTAGGATGCCGTCTGATGTTCCCTGGCCCAGCGGGTGGGCGGTGAAGCAGCGAGTCCCTCCCCGAGAGGTGAGCAACGCAGGACGTGTCCCGGGTCCCACGGGCTCCTAGGAACCCCATGTGGGGGCCCCAGAGGGCCCGAGATGCCTCCCCGTGCAGGGCTCACATCCCCGGGCACCTCGGAGGGCTCGGAGGGCTCGGGAAAGGTGCCAGGCACCACCCGGCCCGTCCCCCTGCAGCCCCTCCTGCTGAGGGCAGGGCTGGGTCCGCAGAGCCTGGCCAACTGGCCTGGTTTGTGTGCGGAGACGCATCTGGAACAGCTGCTGCCTAGATTAAACTCAGCTCCTGGAAGACTTGACAAAAGCTGAGAGCCGGACGGGGCCGGGAGCCGCCGGGTGGGGGGGCCGAGGCCTGTGTGTGCTGGGGGGGCTAAACCGCCACAGCTGTCCCCTTTTAATTGGCTGCTGTTAAATGTTTTACGGGGCCTCGTTTTGGTAAACAGAAGTCTGTAAATTCCTCCTTCCCAGAACCCGTTTCCCGGGCGTGGACGCCCCCCTCCTGCCGTGACCCCTCGGGAGGTCCGGGCCCGCCGCCCACCCGCCCCCTTGGGGGTTAGGCCTTCAGCACCCGGCCGGGTCGGGGGGGCAGTGTCAGGGTGCCGGCTCGGCGTGTCCCTGTCCTGTTCCTGAACCTGTGATGGTGGCCTGGGTCTGCTGGGGGCGCAGGGGGCCCCTGCCCAACCCGAGGCCCCACCCTCGGAGACCTCAGACAGGAATACGGGCTGAGGGGAGGAAGCTGGGGACAGATGAGAAGGAAGCAGCAGAAAGGGCATGGGCCGGGGTGGGGGAGGAAGGGGATGGGGGGCCTCCCCACCCAGACACAAAAAGATCCCTTCCTCTCTGAACTGAATAAAAAATGATTTTACGAACCGCAGCAGCTGTTCTGAGCCAGGGCTGCCAGGGCCAGGACCCGAGGCCGGGTGCTCGAGGGGCGATGGCGTGGTGGCTGTGGGGCTGGAGCCGTGGCGGGGGGCAGCTGGACACCCAGGGACCCGGGCCCAGAGCCCCTCCCCAGACCCTGGAGGTTACTGTGCCCGCCCGAAGTGACAGGTGGCAAGTGTGCGTAAAGCAACGGCCAACGGTGGGGAGGCTAGGCTGTCCCTGGGCTCCCGCTGCCCTGACGGCCCCAGAGGGCCTGGCCCAGCTGCGAAGAGGGGCCCCGGGCCTCAGTGGACATTTCACCGTGGACACCCTGTGAGTTGCCAGGAGACTCAGGCTAATCCCATGACATAAGTGACAAGAGGGGACAAAGGGTCTACGCCATCACCCGATGGCTGGGATGAACAGTCAGGGGCTGGGCAGGAGCAGCACCACCGGGTCCCTGGGCCGCTGGGCAGCAAGCTGACCACACAGAGCAACCCCTCCTGGCATCCTCTGGGCCTGTGCTGGCTGCCCGGGAAGGTCAGGGGTGCAGGTGGGAATGTGGGCAGCAGGAGACGAGGCAGTGGGCAGCCCTGCCCAGCCAGGGGACAGGGGGGACAGGAAGAAAGGCAGGGGCACCCTACAGGGGACATAGCCTCGAAGACGGGCGCATTGGAGGGAGGGGCTTCTCCCGACACTGCAGTGAGGACGTGGGTGCCTGCAAGGGTCCTGCTGCAAGCCTCCCAGCCACAGAGGAAGGAGGGGCGGGCCCGCAGCCACTCGGGGCCCCCTGCACCCCATGTGTGCCCTCCACCCAGCCCGCGGCACCTCCCCGCTCCGGGTCTCCCTGCCGTACTCCCCCACCGCCCCGGGCCAGACCCTCCCAGGGACCACCCTCCTGGGGGGCGCTGGGCACTGTCCTGGGGCTCTCAGGAGCCCAGGGCTGGGGGTGGGGAGTGCCCAGCCAGAGGACCCCAGCCCAGGCCCACAGCCCACGGCGCTCGGTGAGCGCTTCTGGAGGCTCCATCCCAGCACCGCTCCCCGAAGCAGCTCTCCACTGCGTGGCCACAGGGCCGGCGGGGCACAGGGGGCAGGCTCTGAGGACCTCGACGGCCCGACGGCCCGTCTGACCAATCAAGGCCCCGTGTCCTCGGGGCCAGGCCCAGTCTTGGGGCTTCAGCAAGGGTCAGACCCTCCAGACGGAGCCCCCGCAGGCCCCCCCACGCCTGCTGGCCCTGACGGGTCCCACGATGACCCACGGAGGCCCCTAGGAGGAGCGGCCCTGGACCAATGGCCCCCGCCCCTGGCTCTCCTGCGTGAAGCCCCTGCCAGGAGGTCAGGGGGGTCACTGTGACACACGAGTCTACTCAGTGGTAGTGACCACCGGGTGCTGGGTTAGGAGAGGTCCTGGGGCTGCGTCCCCGTGCAGCCCTGCGTGACTGACTAATCACGTCTGCCCCGGGAAGGGGAGGGCCGGGCGGCCGGCGGGCAGGACCTGCGCATCCCTGGGCTAGCCTCCGCCGGGAGCCTCCTTGGCCCCAGCCCCCTCCCCGTGTCCTCCCTGGCCCTGTCCGTAGGCCCCTCACACCTGGTGGTTAGACCCCGGGTGTCCAGGCTGGGCTTTCAGGCAGCTCCCAGGACCGCCCCCGAGCGCTGGGGGGAGCCGAGTGAGCCCTCCTGTGGGAGGGGGTGCCCTCGCTTCAGCCTCCTGCAGCTGGGCACATGGTGGCCCTTTCAGTGCACCTGCCAAGCCGTGGGTCACGATGCCCCATGCACACATGCCGCCCCCACCGCCCAGGGCGCAGGCGCAGAGCAGGGCTGAGGCCCGGGGGATGGGGCCAGGCTCCGGCCAGGGGGTCCAGGCACCTCGTGGACAGTCCCGGACTCCTGGCACGCGCTCGCGGGGAGGAGTGAGGCCCGGGCTGCCCAGAACGCAGAAGCCGCAGGCCTCTTGCCGGGAAAGGCAATAGAACCTCAGAGCTGAGAGCTGGGGGGCAAACCAGCGTGACCCCCAAGACCTTCACTGACATCCCACAGCGCACCTGTGGCTACTAGGAAGCTCTGTGCCAGGGGCCGCCACCTGCTGGTCATTGGGCCTGGGCAATCCTGGGGCTCTGGGGTCACAAGCCGGGCTGCAGACGGGCCTGGGAGGTGACACAGGGACCTCTCCCTGGCCCAGACTCGCTCCCGCTGCAGACGTCAGCCCAGGACGGCACCAAGGGCCCTGGAGCAGTGGGCAGCTGCTCCGGGGGACAGGCCAGCGGGGAGTGGCCGTGCTCAAGGAGGCCCCCGCCCGGCACCTGCTGGCCAGGAGGCAGCGCTCCAACCGTGTCACACAGGGTCGGGGGCTCTTCTGTAAGGGCGGCGGGCACACAGAGTAAGCAAGGCTGCGAGGGGTGCTGGTGAGGCCAAGCTGCCACGGCTCCCGAGCCCTGCAGATGACCTCACAAGGTGTAGGGCTTTGGGCCTGGGCCAGCACGGCCCTGACTCCCCACGGCCACCTGGGTGCGGGCAGAGGCCTTGCTGCGGGCACCCCGGCCTGGGTGCCAAGGGGGCCCCAACACCGACCAAGAGCCTGGCTGATGGTCTGGCACGGGGACCAGCAAGAGCTGGAAAGGGGGTACCTCCCCCCGACACGAGGGAGGTGGAGGGAGACAGGGTTTCAGGGACGCGTCCTGGGGCAGCTGGAAGGGGAGGAGTGGACAGCCTCCCGGTCAGGAGCTCTGGAATGGAAGCCACCCTTCCTCTGCCCTATGAAACGGGGTGAAGAGCCGCCCAGTACCCTGGTGCCACTCAGACAGGTAGACAAGGCAGGTGCCATCCCTGGGCCAGGACGAAATGCCCCAGGTCTGGGCACCACAGGTCTGTCCCCGGCCTGACCTCAAGCCAGTGACTGGCCCGGGCGTCCTGGCCTCAGGGCAGCCGTGGCCTCAGGAATGAGCCAGGGCCGGGTAGAGCCCCCCACTCCGCCCGGGGACCTGCCTCACAGCCATCTGGCTGGGACCTGCGCCCCAGCGACCAGGCGAAGGCGCAGGAGGGTCAGGCCCAACAGCAGGGCAGGGGACACTGCAGACTGGGACCCTGGTGGGAGGGTGGGCCAAGGCAGCCAGTGGCTGCGGGCGCCAGGAGGGGAGGGGTCAGGGAAGGCCCAAGGAGGGTCTGGAGGGAGCCGGGATCCCCAGGAGACGGCCTTCTGCTGGCCACATGCGGCCTACCCGGCAAGGCAGCCCTGATGTCTGTGTCGGGATCCTCCCCACACGGGACCCTCGGCAGATCTCAGAGCGGCCAGCTGTCCCCACGAGCCACCCCCTTCCTTCCGGCACGGGCAGGGGTCAGGGAGGCAGGGCAGGCATCTATGCCCGGCTCAGGGCGGGGGCACCAGGACGGCCATCACCAGCAGTGGTAGGGGCAGAGTCCCAGAAGGTCTGAGCTGCGGGGGACACTGAGGCAGGAGAGAGGGGGTGGAGCTGACTGGGCCTGGGGGGGTCCGGGGGTCCAGGGCAGAGACCCACCTCCGACAGCTCCTCTAGACAGTTCTGGACCACGACGCTGCAGGAGGCAGGATGGCCTTGGAGGGCTGGGAGGCGGCGGGTGCTGTCCCTCCCACAGCCTCTGGCTCCCTCCCAGAAGTCCCCGAGGGGGGACCGAGGGGGCAGAGAGGCAGCATGTGGGGAAGCTGAGGGTGCTGGGCGCAGCAGGGAGCACCGGGGCTGGCCTGGCCCGGATGGAGAAGCAGCCGATGCCCGCGGGGGCCCCAGGCCGGGGATGCCGCGGGCGCTGCTGCCCCGGAGGCGCCCCCTTCAGGTGGCACGACAGAGCGCAAGGAGCCCGCGGTGCACAGCGGCCGGGCCCACCCCTCCCCAGCTGAGCCCCCAGGAACAGAATCCCCTTTCACTGGCCCTGTGGGTGGTCCCAGCCCCAGCCGGCAGCTGGGGGTGGGGCGGGCAGAGAGGGGCCAGGCTCGATGACAATGGGACCAGCTGTGCTGTGCCCCCCCAGCCCCTGCCCCTGCTCCGACCCACCCAGGGCAGGCAGGCTGGACACCGGCTCACCCCTGCCTGGGCCAGTTCCGCTGCCCACTCCCACCCTCAGCCTCAGCGGGGAACGTCCAGCTGCGGGCAGGACCCTTCACTTGGGCGGGCGAGGAGGCCGGGAGTCTGGGGCTGCACTCTCGGTCCCTGCCCCAGGCCAGATGTTCCGGGGCGGCTCCTCCGGCTCCGCGGATGCTCCCCTGTACCCCAGCAGCTCCGCCAGGGAGGCAGCGAGCCTGGACCCTTGCTCCGGCAGCTGCCCCCCAGATGCCGAGCTGGGCGCACCACGGGCCGGGGCGAGTCCCGCCTGGCACCGGGGGGTCGCCGCCTGGGCCCCCCCCCCACGCTGCCCGCCCGGCCTCCCTGCCCTCCCCACGGGGCTCCAGCCACCTGGCCCGCCGCAGGTCAGGGGGGGCACCTGGCACCCGGCGGCCCGGGGCGGTGGGAGGAGGGGCGGAGGGTGGGAGCCAGCCCGTAGGCGGCCCGCCCAGGCAGCCCACCGTGCCTGCGGCCCCCGCTCTCCGGCCGTGTCGCGTGCCCCCCGCCCGCCTCACCCCCCTTCTCTCCGAACACACACGGCAGAGAAACAGGCCCCGGCACGCGGGGAGCCAGCTGGCACCCAGTCAAACTAGCAGCCAGGCACGCTGCCAGGGCAGCCAGCCAGCGAGCGCTGCCACTCGCTCCGGCCCCGCCCGCCCGCCGGCCTTTCCGCTCCAGCTCCGGCGCGCAGCCGGCACCACGTGGCCTGTCGGGGGGCGAGGCTGCAGCCGGCGGGCGGCGGGCAGGGGAACCCCCGCAGGAAGGAGATCCCGAGGCGGGGCGGCCGAGTGGAAGGCACACGGGGGATGCGGTGACGGGTAAACCGAGGCACCAGCCCGGACGGCCCCCTGGTCCCCCGCCCCAGCTACCCTCGGGTGGGCCCTGCTCCCCCCAGGCCCTGTGCCCTGGAGGCTGGCCGGTGGGGGGGGTAAGAGGCCACATCCTGTTTCCCTCTGTCCCTTGTCCCCCTGCGTCCCCCCGGGTCCCCCTGAGCTGGCCCACGGAGCCTCCCCACGCCGGGCCGCAGGTGAGTCCAGCCCGAGGCAGTGCAAGCGGTGTTTTGGGGCCGGGTGGGTGGACCGATGACCGCTCGGCCTCAGGGCTGGCCCAAGAAGGAGGGACGTCCTTGGCGAGGCCTGGCACTAACCCTCGTCCCACTCAGGCTGCCCCGTAGGATGCAGGGCAGAGGCCCGCCCAAGCCCCGGAGCCCCCCACCCCTGCCCTGCGGGGGGCTCCCCTGGGGCTGCCGCTTGCTCGGCTGCTGGTGCCCCAAAGGCGACAAGCCTCTTGGCCGAAGCAGCCGTTGGCTCAGGGGAAGTGAGTGGCGGGAGGCCGTTGAGGGCGCAGTCTGCCGGCTGCCTCCCACCCGCCCTCCCCGCAGCCCCCAGAGGGGCAGGACAGGGCCACCCTCTCCCTGGGCCCCGGGGCAGGTGGTGCTGCCCACAAACCGCCCTCCGCGCTGGCGGGGTCCCCCAGGGTGGGCCAGAAGGAGCCGTGCGCGTCCTGACACAGAGCTGCTCCCGCTCCCGCCCAGCCACCACTGCACGGAGGGGAAACTAAGTCAGCCAACCTGGGTGCGCCCGTGCACCTGTGGCCAGGCCGGGGTGGGGCAGGGGCCGTTATTCCGTTACTTGGTTATTTTGAGGTGGTCCTGGGCGGCTGCTGCAGGCCTCCCCCCTGCTCCCCCACGCTCGGCCACCCTCCTCCCTCCCACAGACATCCTTCCCAGATGCTCCTGCCAGGGCTGGGAGCTTGCCTTGCAGACATGGAGGGCGGGCGGGCTGGAGGGGCTGGGGGGAGAGGTGCACGGTGCACGGGGCGCACCGCAGGCGCCAGCGAAGGCACAGCCAGGGCCCAGCCGCATGTGCACCAGCCCTCCCCTGGGGGGCCCTCAGAGTGCAGAGGGCAGGGGGCCGGCCGCGAGGGCGAGTCTGGGACGGGGACCCCGCTCTGCCCGCCTGGCTGCCCCGCCACCAGGAAAGAGAGCTGCTCCTTATCGCCTGCCCAACATGTGCACTCTGCACAGCGCTTAAAGCCCAGATTATTTTAACAACTGTCCCTCACTTGTCACCTGTCCTGTTTGGAAAACAGCCCCTTTCTTGTTGCACAAAGAGGTTTCTCTGGCTCTCCGGTAGCGCCGGGCGCTAATCTCCCTGCCTGGAACGCGGGCGGCGGGCGCAGTGTGTGGGTGCTCGCTCTGCAAACGCGGTGCTTGCCGCCCAGCAGTCACTGAGTTACGGCGGCGCTGGTGCCAGGAGCGGAGAGCCCTCTGTGCCCGCTGCCAAGTGCAATTACCTCTCCGCGTGCCAGCCAGCGCCGCCGGGCTTAACCCTTCCCAAGCCGCATGGATCCCAGTGACCTCGGGCGTGAGCTGCCACCCACGTCACAGCACCGCGGGGCTGGACAGACAACAGGGCGCTGGGAGCTGCGGGGAGCCCCAGAGTCCCCAAGGGGCCCCCAGGGGCCTCCCTGCTGGCCGCGCGCCCTGTGCGCACAGGACTCCATTCCACAGGGAGGCCAGGCCCCCGAGGTGGCAGCGGGAGCCTGTTGACAGCTCTGCCCTCCCCGCCCCTCCCTCCCAGCGGGCACATCTGGAACCCACACCTCTCCGAGTCTGGGGAGGTGGGTGCAGCCCCAGGCAGAGGGTGCAGCCCGGCCCCCGCCCGCCCAGCTGGGCTCCACATTTCCCTGGCCCCCCCAGAGCCCTCTGGGCCCCTCCTCCTCCTCTCCCTCTCTGCCCATCTGTGTGCACATCTGGCTGGGACCACTGCCTGGCGGGGCCCGCCCTCCGTTTCCAACCAATTACCACCTCCCCCGTGGGGGCTTCCTGGGCAGGCCACAGCAGGGGAGCCCCCTCTGCTCACCCCCGGCCCTGGACTTACCTTCATGGGAGTGAGAGAACCAGATCTGGGAGGTGGCAGGGTGGGAGCTGCGGTAGGCCTGCTCCGAGGGGGCCGGGGCGGGGCCGCTGGGGTGCGCGGGGGCCGCCGAGCCCAGGCTGCCGGTGAGAAAGCTGCCCATGAAAGAGGAGGCCGCAGAGTTTCCCATCAGGCGGCTGCCGGCTGTGGACACGGGGCAGGGGGGCGAGAGTGAGTCTGAGCAGGGCAACCTCACCAGGAGCCTCGTTCTGAATGCTCCTTCTGGAGCCCTGGGCTCCAGGGCTGTGGCCTTCCAATACCCCCCGGGCCCCCAGATGCCCTCAGGGTCCCGTGCCCCCGTTACTGTTTGCACTGCTGCCACCACCACGTCCCTGTCCCCACTCCACCCCTGCAGCCAGATGCCAAGCCCTGTGCCCGTGGGGGGCACGCTGCGGTGTGGGTGGGCCTCCTCAGGGGCAGAGCCCCCGACCCTCCCCGGCTGAGGTTCCCCCGCCACCAGCACACCTGCCAGACGCCTCTGCCCACACCTCCCAGGGAGCTCCAGCGTCGGCGGAGGCCCTGCCCCAGCCCCGGGGGCTCCCCAGCTCCCGGGCAGCACCGGGGTGACTGGCCTCACCCCACAGTGGGGTCCTTGACTTTCTCCCCACTTCCCCCCAGTTGACTTATGAGCCCTGCCCCAGGTGAGCGACATGGAAACAAACGGCGGCGAAGAGGAAGAAGAGCCTGCGGAGGGCTGGGGACACGCTTCTCACAGCCCCCGGGGTCTCTCAGGGTCAGGGTCCGGCCGGCGGGCGGCACACCCACGGTCACCCGCCTGCCAGGACCCTCTGCACCTCCGGGGCCGCCAGCCTTCGAGGCCTGCACGGCTATGGCCACCTGCACCCTGCGCTGCCGTGCCCCCTCCGTGCCCCTCCCTCCCCAAATCTAGCGGCCAAGGCCAGGCTGAGCGAGCCTCCCTGGATTTCCACACCGACCGGGCGTCTGTGCACACAGATGCTCTTCCAGGAGCGGCCCCTGCTGCCCGCTGGGTGCCTGAGGGCCATCCTGCGTGGCCCCCACCCTGGCAGCGCCTTGTCACCTCCGTTCCCCGGCAGCGAGCCTGGCCTGGGACCATCCCGGGGGATGGAGAGCCGGGCCTGGGGGCTCACCACCCCACTGGGCTGCATGTAGGGGCCCCGTGGGGTTCGAAGGGGCGCTGGGGGCCCGGAGGCTGTAGGCCCTGCCCAAGGTGAGTCAGGGCAGCTGTTTCCCAGCCCGGGAGGCAGGGGGAATTTGTGAATTTGTGATTCCTCATCCAGCCTGGCGTGGCCCTGGGAGCTTCCCAGACTCGGGGTGACTCAGCACAGAGGAGGCAGGGCCCAGCGCAGGGGCAAGGGAGGGGCGGCCCCGGGGGGGGGGGGCACCCTGGCGGCCTCCCGCCCCTCCCATGAGCAACGATGGGACCTACTCAGGAAAGGGGCCTTTCCTGGGCGCCGGCCACAGAGGCAGGTCTGAGAGCGCTGGCGGGGGACCAGGCTGCGTGCTGACCTCCGTGGCGGGTGTCAGGCTGCAAGGGGACCCTGAGAGGACCGGGAGGCAGGGGACGAAGGTGCCCAGGAGCCAGGGACTTCCCGGACCGCAGGGCTGGGACTGCCATGGGCCGTGGCCAGACCACAGGCGTCCAGCCAGGGGAGGGGACTCTGGGCTGGGAAGGGAAGTGTAGGCCTCCAGGGGCTGGGGTGGAGGGGCAGGAGGGGGCAGGCAGCCCCTGCCGGGCTCCGGGGACCCTGGGGGGGCCATGCCTGGGGGATGAGCAGGCCTCTTCCTGCCTCGCCCAGGCAGCCCCTAGTCTCCCAGGGCCTCCCACCCCCGCACCCTCCCAGGGAAGTCCCGCCCACCCTGCTCCTCCCGGGACAGTGGGAAGCAACCGGGTCCAAAAGTCGGGTCTGGATAAAGGATTTCTCCAGGAGCCCAGCCTGAGAAGCCTGCACCTTGAGCTCTCCCACACGGCGGGGGCAGGCGGCTGGCCAGGCCCGGGCTGGGCAGGAAGTGCAGCTGGGAGTCCCTGGGGCCGGGGAGCAAGGCTTGGAGGATGCTCGGAGGTGGGTCCCGCCCACACAGGGTGTCCCCAGCCTGGGTGCTGCCGTGGCCGGCAGGTGGCCTCTGAAGACCCACCGCCCCGGCCCCTACGCCGAAATCAGGTCGGGGAGGTCCCGGGACATCATGGGTGCCCTGTTCTGACACTATCCCAGGAGGAGGTCCCACTGCACAGGTGGGGGGAACCTGGGCTCAGCGGCCCCTCGTCATGGCTCCAGAGAGCAGGGGACACCCCCTCTGCCCCCGAGCCTGGGTCTATCTTGCCCCTGTCTACACAGCCTCTCTCAGATTGAGGGAACCCTCAGGGGGCCCCTCAGCTGGTTTCTCGGGGCCGAGGAAGGGACCCGAACCCCAGCCCTGCCCCTCCCCACCCTGGGACCTTCGGGGCCACCCCTCCCACACCCACCTGACCTAACCCAGCCCCCCATGGCTCTGCAGCCCAGGGCCTGGTCCACCGGGTCCTCCTCCACCCTCCCCTTCAGGTTGAAAACACAAGAGCCTTGTCATGCACACGTGAGGTCTGCAGCTTCGCTGTAAACTGCACACACGGAAGGAAGCAGAGGTCACCAGAGACCCCGCTGCCCCGGGAGCACCCACGTGTTCTAGGCATTTGTGCACTGGCCCCGACAAAGGTCGCTGGGGACACCTGCCACTCCCTGCTGCACAGACATCGCACACCCCGAGCCACCGTCGGAGACTCTCACGAAGACCCAGGGGGCCCCTCCCACCCAAACCCGTCTGCAGTGCTAGGTCCCACCAGGGGCTCCCACACCCCTGGCCCGCAGGCCAGTCCTCCCGGCCTGGAACCTGTGCGGTGGGGCTCTGCAATCCTTGCTCTGAAGGGCTCCATGTCTTCCTTCCCACCCGGGGCCTAGAAGCTTGGAAGCAGCTGGAGGTCCCAGGGCAGGGTGGCGGGTGGCGGGAGAGGGAAGAGGACCCCGGAGCCTCCCCTCCCCTAGCTGGCTCTCACTGTCACCTCCACCTCCAAGGAGTCTGGACATGGCAACGTGCCTGGCCAGCAGGGGCCTGGGCAGACCTGGCTGCCGCCTCCCCAGCCCCTCCCGCCAACCAGTAGCCAGCCCCAGACAGAGCGTGAGCAGAGGCGGCCTGGGCCCCGGCCAGGGCTGGAGCCTCGCGGCCAAGTCTGGCCGGGAACTGGGCTGAAGGCCTCTTTCCTCTTGGCAAGGTCCTTGCCCACGGACTGCTGCGGTCACCGGCCCGGGGAGGGACAGTGGGAGCCCCGAGCAGCAGGGAAGGCCAGAGAGGTCCTCGGGTGGACACCCCCGCCCTCGGCTGGGCGCCCTCACCCCGGAGCCTTGGGCTCCAGCCTCTCAGACCAGGGGCTCTGCGGACCTCACGCATTGCCTTCATGAAGTCCCGGCCGGGGGCCCACCGTGGGGCATCCCCGTGCGGACGCTGTGGTCCCAAGGGTGCCAGCTGGGGCTGAAGGAGGCCCATCCACTCCGAGGCCGCCCTGTTCCCCCCAGCATGCGTGCCCAGGTGGCCGCTGCCCCGGGATTCTCCGTCACTGTCGTCACAGACGTGGCCCGTGTTCAGGAAAGGGGCCTGGCCGCCGAGTGGGTGTGCGCAGGGCCGCCGGCCGCCCAGGCTTTGCCGCCCCAGACACAGGGCTCCGGTCCCGGCTCCGGCACCGCCCAGGCTGTGCCTTGTACCCCACGGAGGCCTGGCCCGGGCGCCGGGCTGGCTGAGAAACCTGCTACCGAAGCCAGCATGCCCGGGGCGGGGGGGGGGGGGGGGGGGGGGGGGGGGCACACGACACCCCCTGGCGGCCCAGCTCCTCAGCACAGCCCCGACCCCGAGCCCCATCTGACCCTGCACCCCGAGGCCCAGACCACCCGGACCGGGAAACTGGCCCTCCCTGGCTGGCCGCTGCCCTCACAGCTGCCCCAGCTGGACGGGGCTGGGCTGCAAGGCCCTGAGCACCCCGACATTGTCAGGTGACTGCTGAGCCCCGCCTTCGCCCCCGGGGCCTCGGTGCTGGGAGGCTAAACCCAGGCAGACAGCAGCCGCTCTGTGGGCCTGGCTGGGGTGGCCCCACGTGGCCGGGCACGCCCGAGGACAGCTGCGTCTTCCTCCAGCTACCCTCTGGCCAGGCCACCTGCCACCGCCAGGAGTTGCGGCTGCTCCCACCCGAGCACAGGTGTCACCCGGGGGAGCCTCCAGCCCAGGGCACTGACTGGCGGCTTCGCACCCAGAGCTCGGAGGGCCTGGTGGCCTGGGCAGCCGGGTGCCTGCAGTGCTTCTGTGTCCAGCCCCACCCCTGTGCCAGACCTGCGGGGGGCCCCAGGAGCCCGGCTGCTCACTGTGACCCCAGGCCGAGGGCCGAGGGAGCAGAAGTCGGGCAGGCGAGGGCCTCAGAGCTGGGCACAACCAGCGCTTGTTTCGTCTTGAGTGAGCCACGGGGACGGCACCCTCCCTTCTGGAAGCCGAGCTGTGTTGTGCAGAAATGGCCAGGATGGCTGCGGCTGCTCCTGAGAAGCAAGCCTCCCGGGGCTCCCCTGACTCCCCGAAGCCCAGTGACTGCCGATGGCACGGGACTCCCCGGGCCCTGCATCCTCCAGCTCCCACCCTCCCGCTCATACCTGCTCAGGCCTGCAGGGCTCACCTGGGCGCTGGGGACACCCGAACGCTGGGGCCATCCCTGGGTCTCCCCCAGGACACCAGAGGGACAGGAGGTGTGCCGAGGGGCTGAACCAGGCCCCCAGGGAGCTGTCGAGAACAGGGGGCAGGAAGGACCCACAGCCCAGCGCAGGGCCCAGCCACACCCCTCTCATCCGGGACAGGGAGCGCGGAAGGACAGTGTCCAGCTGGCGTCCAGCCTTAGTCCTGCAGGGACGGAGATGCTGCGGCCTGGGCAGCCTGCGGGAAAGCGGGTGGGGGGAGGGGGCCAGGGAGGGGGCACTCTGGGTGTGCACGGGGCTGGAGGATTCCCAGCGACCGCCCGGAACGGTCCCGACAGGGCTGGACCCCACTACGGCCCAGGCATGAGATGACAGGGCGTGCTCGCAGGGTGACCACGTGTGAGCGCCGCTGCACGGCCGCTAGTGTGTGCACGGGGCACAGATGACCCCGCGTGTCTGAGGCATGGGCTCTGAGGATGTGCACTGCACCTGGGTGTGGACACGAGGCACAAAGCACGCACGAGGGGCCCTCGAAGGCCTGCTTCCCAGGCCAGACTCCCGCCAGACTGGCCCCCTCGCGGGCCCAGACCCTGGCCTTTGGTTCCGTCTGCCCGACCCCCGGGGGACATGGGAGGGGGCAGTGGGCTGACCAGCTGCCTGGGTCCTGCCTACCTCCTTCCTCCTCCACCCTGGGAGGTGGGGGCACAGCCAGGCTCGCCTGGGGCGGAAGGGGACCCTAGCCTCTAGTCCACACCACACTGTAGCTCTAACACCCCCAGGCTGTTGGGGAGCAGGACCCTGACCAGGCCAGCTGCTCAGTCCCCCGCAACCTGGACCTAAAAGTGGCCCCAGAACTCGTGTGGCTGCTGGGGGACAGCTGGTAGGCCCGTGGCCAGGCCCACCCTCCAAAGGGCAGCCCATCCTCTCTGCGGTGGAGAAGCAGCTTGGACGGCATGGAGCCCTCTGGTCTGGGACGCCCCCCTGCAGGGCCAGCCTTGCAGGGCAGGCTCAAAGACCCACACACCCACTGTGGGGACCTGGGGGAGTCCCCTCCCTCCGGCTGCAAGCTGGCCGCCCCCAGGCATTGGCCTGTCCAGCGATCCCGGCTGCTGTGCACAACTCTGAGATGGTGGCTGGACCAGAAGAGGAGCCTGAGGCAGGAGCCGGGAGAGAGGAGGGAGGGGGAGAGTCCGAGGGGGCAAGGATGTGAAGCAGAGGTTGAGGCTGCGGGCCGGCCCAGCCCGAGGATGTGGAGCAGCCCAGGGTGAGGGGCAGCCGCCCAGAAACATGAGCGTGTCACATGGGAAGCCCCTCTCCAATGGCCCAGGAGAACGTTCCAGAAGCCCGGGTTGGCCCAAAGGCAGCGGTTCTCAGGCCATAATAGGAAAATTCTGTGGTTGCTGAGCCACCCAGCCGACCAACGTGGAGGCAAGATGACAGGGGAGGCCCAACCACCAACAGCCCAGAACTAATAAAAGAAAAGGAAAATCGGATATAAGTCTGGTTCTTATTAAAAGGGTAAATTTAGCCCTTTGGCTGGGCAAAGGGGCCGCCCTCGGCCTCGGGGCGGGGAGTGACTCAGAGGGCCCCGGCCGGGGTCGAGGGTCCGGGCACAGCTCTCCTCCGTGCTCCCCTGCCCTTCACACAGCCTCCTTCCCTGCACCCTCCCCGGGGCAGGCGGCCAGCACCTCCCCCCCAGAACCCCCCTGAGGGCAGGCAAGCGGCGGGGCTGGGGGGTGGGCTGGGGGGTGGGCTGGGGAGGTGGCCGGGGCGGTCAAAACCACCCCTGAACACCCCCAACAGGCAGAGTGTCCTTGGTGAAGCAAGGCCCTTCCCTTCCCGCCACCTTGAAAGAAGTCGGTGCGAGGAGCTGGAGGCTCTGGTCTAGACGCTGCACTTGGGGCTCCCGAGCCCAGCCCTCGGCCCCCAGCCGCCGGGCCTCCCACAGAGGGCCCAGCACACCTGCTCGCGGGGCCTGGTGTGACGTGCTCACACCAGCACAGTATGGGCCCCGAGTGAAGGCTCCAGGCCGGGGGTGGAGGGTCTAGTGGGCCTGGCCATCGTGTCCGCGTTGCCTGGCACTGGACCGGTGTCCAGGGGTGTGATCTTCCTCCTCCCACCCCCACCCCCACCCCATGAAGGTGAGATGGCTGCCTGCACTTGGCAGAGGCTCCAAGGTCAGCACAGCAGGAGGAGGCTCTAAGGGGTGAGGCAGGTGCTGGTGGAGGCCACCTGGGGTCAGGCTCACCATCCCATGGACCCATCCCTCCCTCCCTCCTTCCTTTCATCCCTCCCCTCCCATCGGATTATCCCTCCCTGGTAGGCAGTCACAACCCCCAGACCCAGGTATAGTTACTCCCTGTCCTGCCACCCTCAGCCCTACCTGGCGGCCGCCCCGGCCATGGGCCCACCTGGGCGCTGGCCCTGAGCAGGGGGCATGTGTGCTGCAGCTGCCCTGGCCCCAGCCCCCTGGCCCCGTGCCCCTCGCCTGCTGGCCACAGAGGCAGTCCCCTTGGCACTCGGCTGGCATGAAACCTCACGGAAGCCGGCCTCTTGCTCTCGGCTGGTTCACCAACCCCTTTGCCGTTCTCAGTAAATGCAGGACTCTCCCTGCCTGGAAGCTGGCAGTTCCAGGGTGGGGCGCTCAGAGGCACCTCGTCTTCCCAGGGTGAGGAAGGCTGGCGAGCTCCCTCAGGTGACATCCCACATCCTGCCCCGGGTCCTGCTACCAGGCCCGGAGGTCGGGCTGGCCTGGGTGGGCTGGAGGGATCTGAAGACAGACCCGTCCCAGACTCCTAGCAGGGCTGCGGGCTGACCCAGGCACCTGCACCCACCCCCAGGTGGGAGAGGCACTGGTGTGCGTCGTGGGCTCCAGCGGAGCCGTGGCTGCTGGGCAAGGGCAGAGGCGGCCGCAGGCCCTGGGGTGCTCCGTCCGGTGGCTACCACGATGCGCTGGGGAGCTCCGCCTGGCTGCCGCCCGCCCTCAGGCCAGCTTCTCGTGCCTGAGAAGGACCAGGGACCATGGGCCGGACCCCCAGGCGGGCTGGCTCGGCTGCAGCGTCCTGGAGCGGGGCCAGGAGGGTGGCCAGGAGGGCACCCGAAATCTGCCCGGGTCACTGTGTGGACCAGCCTCCGGTCTCTGAGAAAGAGAGGGCAGGCGGGCAGGGCAGGAGGGCCCTCTCAAGTTCTATAGGTCCCTGACGCCGGTGCCAACTGTCCTCGTTTCCCCACCCACTCCTTTAGGTATGGTTCGATCCAGCCACTGGGACTCTTGCTCCAGTGCCGCCCCCTCCGGGAGAACACGTCCCTTCCTGATTCTGTTTCTCGAGGCTCCACGTGCACCCAGGCCGCCCCCGCGCAGGGCCCTCCGCTAGCACCTGGCCAGGCACCGCGTGGCCGCCCGACCCCAAGTGCCCTGGGAAGCTGGTCCTGCCTCAGTGGTCAGCGCGTGGCCACCGTGGGCCTGGCAAGGGGCCGGCTCAGGAGGGGCCTCTCAGCCCAGGGGTTTGCCCGGGGGGGGGTGCGGGGGCTTGAAGTAGGAGAGACCAGCGGGAAGGGCAGGGAGCCAGGAGCAGCCCAGGGAAACGTGCACACACACCAGGGCGCGGAGACGCGGAGAGAAGTCACGACGAGCACGTGAGAGCCAAGCCGGCAAAGGCTCTGTGGGATGTGAGGTTGTGGGACGTGAGATATGATGCTGGGGGCGGGGGTGGGGAGTGGGGGGGGGCGGAGGAAAGGCGGGTGTCATTAGCGAAAGATGCTGTTTATTTTGCAGGAGATGGCATCGCCGTGCAGGGGGGAGGGGGGACGGGCAGGGGTGGCCCACGTGACTCCCCCAAGGGCCCCGAGGGAGACCAAATCCCCCAGGGGCCCCTGGAGAAAGGCTGGATCCAGGCCTGCTCCCCACCACGCACCCTGCTCCCACAGACGGGTGAGCCCAGGGCCCCGGGCCCTCCAGGCAGAGACCTGCAGGAGCCCCAACTTCTGGCGCCCCCTTCCCACCCCGAGTCCCCGGGGCCAAAAGCAGGGAGGCGCTCGCAGGGAGGGCTGGCAGCGGGGTGGGGAGCGCCCGCAGCCCTGCAGCGGTGACAGGGACAACCTCGCTCCCCTACCAGCACAGAGAGGAGGTGTTCTAACCTCTGGAAACACTCAGCGTGAGTGGAAGGGAAATCTCAGCCCCCAGCGGTGACGCTCTGGCGTTTCTGGGGACTCTCGAGGTGCAGGGGCAAGAAGAGCAGCTTCGGGGCTGGGGGAACACACCCCACAGGTCCACAGAGGGGCAGCCCTGAGGCGGGAGGGGTGGCCTCCAGAATGGGGTCGATTGAAGGCCGGCCCAGGGGGCTGCCAGCAGGAACTTGCAGCGCAGAGAAACGCCAGCAGCACCCCTGCGTACCCCTGTCCCCCTGCCACCTTGGTGTCCAGCCCCGTGCTCCCCACTCCCCACAGGCTGGGGCCTGCGAGGGGCCGGGGTGGGAGGGCTGGGCAGAAAACCAGCCCAGGGAGACTGGGCTCCCGCACTGCTCCCAATGTGACCCCAGGGCAAGTGGGTGGCCTCACCAAGCTCGGCCACGTGGGCCCCATGCACCCCAGGAACGGTCCCTAAGCCTGAGGACTGAGCCCCTCCCCTCAATTCCCACCCCAAGCAACTGCATACAGAAAAGGCTCTGCTGCCTGAGGGGGAAAGGGGGCGTCTGCTGGGCTGCCCAGACAGGACAGGCCCCCCAGGGCACCGCCTCACACACAGCCTCAGAGGGTCCGGAGGGTCCGGAGGCCACCAGTGCACCATGACCTCTGGCTCCCCGTCCCCAGGGTCTGGCTGCAGCAGGCCCAGGGCACCTGCTGACCTCGCCAGGGCAGGCCGCTGGTCCACGCACAGCAGGGAAGGGCTGCCCAGACGTCACAGTGCAACACCCCTGTCACCCAAGCCACAGCCTGAACCCTGGGCTCCGTCCGGACAGTGAAACTCTAACCCGACTCATTCATTAGACACACAATTACCGAGTGCCCGCCTTGTGCGGGGTCAGCGGCCCTCGCCCGGGCCCAGCCCGGAATCTGAGGAAACCACAGGCCAGGCACCCTGGCCTCCAACAATGACCCTTGGATCTCGGTGGCCCACACTGTCCTCGAGGCTATTTTGGGGCCAAGTCGCTGCCTTGCTGGTGGCATCTCTCCAAGGGGACATCTCTCAGGTGGTAAGACGATGCCACAGCCAGCACGTCTGGCCAGCCGGGCAGCAGGGCCACGTCTGTCTGGGGGCCTCCATGGAGCAGGGGTCGGGCTCTAGGAGGGGACAAGCCAGAGTGGGGTCACCGTGAGGAAGTGATGACAAGGTTGTGGAGCAAGGAGGGGTCTGAGCTGAGAGGGAATGAGGTAGTTCTCCAGTGGCTTGGCCAGGTCACATGCGGGGAGCCGGGGAGTGTGGGTGGAGGTGGGGGACAGCGCCCCACCCCCCCGGGGCCGCCAGCTGGCCAGCAGTGGGACAAGAGTGGCGGGCATGACAGGGCACTTATGGCCTCAGGAGGGACTCAGGTGGGGGGGGGGCTCCCGGTGACCCCTGACCTCTGGTATGTAACACACACACACACCCTCCCCCCCCCCCCCCCCCCCCCCCCCCCGCCCCTTGAGCCCAGAGGCCTGTGGCAGCCACAGGGTGCAGGGGGGCCGGAAGGGGGCCCACCAGCACCGAGCCTGGAGATGCCCGCAGCCCTGGCGACTCCTTGACTCAGATTCCTGACCCACAGGAAGCGTGACACAATGACGCATGCCACTGTAAGCTGCCACGTTTGGGATGACTTGTCACACGGCGATAGCTGACTACCGCAGAGAGGGGAGGGAGCCCGGAGCAAAGGAAGAACCTTCAGGAAGGTAAAGGGAGGATCAGGAGGGGAGTCAGCAACTCAGCAAACAGATCTGCTTCTCCAGAAAAGCCAGAAATCCAGGTTTAGGTGGGAAGTCCCCCTGAGCCCCACCTGCCTCCTGACCTCACCACACAGACACAGATGCACCCCCAGCTCCCCCGGGGCCCCCCACAGCCTACTTCCCTTCAAGCCAGGCCCAAGGTTAGTTACCTCTGTCCCTGACCGCTGCGGGCAGGCACAAGCAGGCGCCGTGCAGGGCCTCGTCCCACCCCCTGCCCTTCTGTTGGGGTCCTACGGGTCCTGTGGCCATCTCCTCCTCAAGGGCCTTTCGGACTCAGTCATTTCGGATTTCGACTACGTATCTGTCCTCACATCTGCGACAGGTGACGAAGGGTGGGATGGCCTGACTTCTCTCAATCTTACGTGTGTTCACATACGTTAAGGACTTTTTAAGAGCTGGCCTAAGATGCATTACAACTTAATTTAGATTTAATTCTAATGTTAATTTAAAATAAATTGAAAGCTTATTTTTAGGAGACCCACAGGGATGAAAAAGTCTCAGAAAGGGGACTGGCTTCAGGCAAACTGCCCACGAGTGACCTGCTGGCCGGGTGGCTGGGGCACACGGCAGGCTGACGGCACAGGGCACCTGCCCCACTGGGCAGACCCAGCAGGCCCTGTGGGCTCCAGAGTCCAGCTCCTTCCACCGCGTCCTGTGCAGGGTGAGGAGGGCCGTGCACTGAGGCCAGGGACGAAGGGATCTGTTGTCAGCACCCCCAGAAGGTGCCGCGGAGGCCAGAAGGGAGGTGGGAGCCCCAGTTCCACCCTCACCTGACTCACATCCCTGCCCGGGGCCTGAACCCGCAGCCTGCAGGCCGCCGGGGCCCTGGGGAGCGCCGCCGGTGAGGAGGCGCCCGGGCTGGTGCCACACGGTGCCTTCCTGAGCACACGTGCCAAGGCTACAAGGGTACAGGGCCGGGGGCGTGAGCGCGGGGCTGGGAGGGAAGCGTGACGGGCGGGAGGGACCTGAGTGAGTCGCACAGGCTGGGGTGGAAGGTCTACAGGGCACAGGGGGACACTGATGGCCCAGGGACCACCTGGAGCTCCGGGCTCCCCCTGGGCAGGTGGGTGGTGCAGGGGAGGGGGAGTCCGAGCCACCTCCAGGGGTCACACATCTCCAACCCAGCACCCGGGGGCCACGACACAGCCAGGCAGGGGGGCAGCAGCCCACCGGGCCTCCCAGCAGATGTGGGGGGCCAGCTCCACAGACAGACTGGGCTGGGGCTGCCCTGCAGAGTCAGAGGAGGGAGGGAGGGGGAAGCAGAGAGGGAGCGGGGAGGCCGGCGCGGACCTCGAAGTTCCTGGGCCTCCTGTGCTCAGTGAGGATCCAGGGGCAGAGGACAGAGCCAGCAGCGGGTGGGTGACCCTCCCCACCTGTAAGTCAGTGGCCTGTGACCTCCCTACGGGTCTCCCCAGCCTCACACTCATTGGCCCAAATCAACCACAGGTGTGGGCGGGGTCAGGGTTTGGAGGCACAGAAAACGGGGAAGCAGGAAGGAGGCCACGCAGGGCACATCCGCGGAGGGGCAGGGCAGAGGGCTGGGGACTAGGACGGTGGCAGCCGGGGATAGAGGAGCAGATGCCTGGCCCCCGTCCCACTAGCATCTCGACACACAGAAAGGAGGCACTCCTCCCTGCTGACCCGCCCGCCCGGGACCTGGCCCGGGTCATCTGCCCAGTTCCCCGGGGGCCGCCCTGCCTCTGGCCTCGGATGCTCCCCGTGGTCTCCAGAGAGAGATGCCGGCACCCCCACTCCACGCGCAGGTCCACGGCTCCTCGTGCTGCCCCATGGGGCTCTAGGACCTGCAGGCAGGTCGCTCTGCCCACCCCAGGGGTTGCACCTCTGTCCCTACGAGGCCAAACCCCCGTGAGAAGCCCCAGACACGTCCATTAGCCCCACTCTATGCCTACGGCCCCCAGAAGCAAGAGCCCACCCCGGTGGGCCATGGCAGGACCCCAGTGCCGGGGCGCAGGAGCCAGAACCCATTTCCTACCTCTGTGATCAAGACCACAAGACCTCAACGGAGAAGGGCTGGGGGGGCTGTGACCCATGAGGGAGGGGCCCCAAGTGCTTCCCTGCCTGTCCCCCCGGGGAAGCAGCCCCTCCTGCAAGACTCAGGCAGCACCTTCTCTGCAGGCCCCTGGGCGCATCCTGGGGCCGGGTTGTGCACACGTGTGTGTCCAGCCAGCTCCAACGGGCTCCTCGGGGACAGAGCAGGGGCCCCCGGCTGTCAGAAAGCCTGTGTATGGCCAGTCCCACCACGCACACCTCCCGGGCCAGGCGTCTGGCCAGAGAACCAGGAGCCAGCTCCCAGGGGTGAAAGGCCTGACCCCTCGCATGGAGATGCCACGGAGGGCATGGGATGAGACTCCAGGCCCCGCCTGGGGGGCTCCTGTGTCTCTCCAGGGCCCTAATCTTGGGGGGGGGGGTGGCCCCACCCCATCCAACTCTGCCTGCAGCCACAGGGGAGGGGAGGGCAGCCCTCCCCAGCTCCCCCCCTCACCCACCACTGCCCTATGACTCTGGTGAAGCCGCTGGCCTCTGCCCCCAGCCCCCGCCTCCAGGTGGGACTCTAACAGGGGGACAGCTCACTCTGCCAATCTGTTTAGCTCCGACACCTTTTAATATGTGGCGCACACAGCTTGGGAGCCTCTGCAAATGACGAGATGCTTCTGGAAGATGAGGAGACGCTGACCTGGCCCCTGGGAGGTGGCCACACAGGCTAGGGACACGCAGGGAGCACTGCCAGCATGCATGTCGCACTCAGGTAGGGAGAGGGCACCTTGGTTTTCGAGAACAGACCAAGGGTCAGGGCAGACCCTGGCACGTCTCCCATCCCTCTCCCCCTAACTCGGTCCTCCCAGAGACAGTCCTTATCTGCCCCTTTCTCCGACGTGGCTGTGAAATCATGGGAGGAAAACCAAACGGGGCCCTCCTCACTCCCCCAGGCATGTGCGTGCCACCCTGGCAGGGCACACATCCCCCCCTGGGGGCCCCCACCACCCTGGGAGGCCCAGCCCCGGCGGGCCTGGGGGAGGGGGGCACACCCAGGAGGGCACCCACCCCGCCGGCAGTGGGCAGGGTCTCGTGCACCGGGCAGCCAGGAGGTCAGGGCCAGAGATGGGCTGGAGGCCCAGGGAGGCCCTCCCGGGAAGGACAGGTGGAGTCTGAGCAGAACACGGTGGGGGTGGGGGTGGGGGTGGGGGTGGGGGTGGGGGGCTGGGTGGAGCTGCCCAGCACGGGCACCTGGGGGCTCTGAGAATCTGAGGCCAGGACCCTCTGGGACCAGCTGCATGACGAGGCCCGGGCGGCGGTGGCCGTGGAACTGGCTGGGGGGTGGTGCCGGCGGGGGGGGGGGGGGGGCAGGGCAGGGAGCCCACTGGGAGTACTGGGGGCTGCCCTGGGAGCCACGGGGTGTCCTGCGGGAAGAGCTTCCAGGGTCCACGGTGAGAGGGCAAGAGGGAACTCGAGCAAGGCGACCAGTCCCCTCCTGCAAGGGCGGGCCCTGAGTGGGCACCACCCTGGCCGGCCGGAGCTCAAGGACAGAGCAGGTGGCGCGAATGGACACGGGCCAGCGCTCGCATTCAGGTCACCGGACGGCCGGCTCTCCCAGGGGCGCTGGAATGTGATTCCTTGAAGGCTGGTTGGGTGGGCACGTGCCACCTGTGGGCACGCGTGGGGCCTGTGTTGGGCAGCGCGGCCCCAGCCTGGGCTCTGGGCCCCAGCGGGCCTCCTCCCCGCTGTCCAGCTGTGCTCAGCACTCGGGGGGCCGCACCGCCTGCCCCTGGAGCTGCCTGTGGAAGGGAGTCCCTGGGAGGAAAGCCCCTGGCTGCCCCGGGGGACAGGCCGAGGGACAGGCCGAGGGACTCAGCCAAGACCTGCCTTCCCAGAAGATGGCAGGGGCCGTTCAGTCCTTATGCAATTTGCCTCAGGCATCTCCATCTCTCTCTCCATCTCTCTCTCCATCTCTCTCTCTCTCTCTCTCTCTCTCTCCCTCTCTCGGTGGGGCGGCCCCAGGAAGGCATTGCTCCCAGGCCGCCCTCGGGCCCCAGCCAGCTGCTGAGAGGCCTCGATGGACAGCACCAGGGTCCTCTCCTCGGTCCCCCATTTCTGGAAATATCCAGCGGAAAACCAAGTTCCTGCCCTGAGGCGGGGAGGGGCCGTTTCCTCTTTCCTCCGGGGCCAGGCACGCAGTGGGTCCCCCCAGCGCATGGCACCGGCCTTCGCATCTGAAGACACTGGACTCTTTGTTGGGGGGTGGCGGGGGGGGGGGGGCAGGGAAGCCGACCCACCTGTTCCTTGTCTTCCCCTCCTCCCCCCACCCCAGGCCAGAATGAGAAAACCACTTCCTGGCTGATCCCATCTGGAACCTAATCGCCCGGACAGCTGCCGTGGCCCTTGGTGCCAGCTCCTGGTCCCGCTCGGCGCTGGACGCCGCCCCGCGGCCGCCCTCGCCCCCCCCCCCCTCCAGCGCCGTCCCTGTCGCCGGCCGGGGCAGCTGCGCTCAGGGCCAGGGAGGCAGGATGTTATGTATTACAACCAACAGGGGCGGCCCACTGTCAAGCGGGCCCGCGTGATCTAAACGGTATATTATCCCATAAAAACGTCATCGGGCAGAGCGGCAGAGCCAAGGTGCAGCGGCAGGCAGCCCCACCGAGCGCCGCAGGCGCAGGCCCAGCTTCCTCGGGGCTGGGGGGAAGGGGTGGGGGTGGGGGGAAGGGGGACGGGACTGGGAGAGGGGCTGGGGGTGCCGGGGAGGAAGGGGCTGGAGGGGAAGGGGCTGGGGGAGGGGCCAGGGAGGAAGGGCTGAGGGAGGGGGCTGGCGGGAGGGGGCTGGGGGCTGGGGGCTGGGGGAGGGGGGTGGGGGAAAGGGGATGGGACTGGGGGAGGGGCTGAGGAGGGGGCCCGGGGGACAGTTTCTAGAGGCGGCAGGCTAGCTTTGATTTTGTTGTTCCCCTGCAATCCCCAGTCTTTGGCCCCAGAGGAACAGGGGAACAGGGGAACAGGGGAACAGGGAACCGAGAGCTGCTCCCTGGAGAGCTGCTCCCTGGTGGATGACGGGGGCGGGGGACATCAGACAGGTCACCTGTCTGCGTGCTGTGCCTTGGCGGGGCTGTCTCCAAGGGGCATCCCGGAGAAGCCACCTCTCCAGGAGGCTGCAGGCCAGGACCGGAGGTTCGAGAACCTTCTCTTGATGGGTGGTGACAGGCCAGGCTGTCCTTGGACACCTGTCCTGGGGGGATGGTTTCTTCTGAGAAGCTGCCAGAAGTCACTCACAGGGTGCACACAGTGGACACGGCTTGGGCAAGGGCTAAGGACCCGAGGCCTGGGGAGCGCGCCCGCCAAAGGCTGTGAAGGGTCTTCTCTTGGGACTGGTGACGGAGACCAGCCCTTCATGCACGCCCTCGACGGGGAGACCGGGGCCCCTCTGAAGGACAGCACGTGCCTTGGGCTGAAATCAGGGGGCTGGGGGGGCGGTGGGAACCTCCGGGGGCTCTGCTCACGCCAGTCAAAACAGCGGCCACGCAGGGTCCAGGGTGCAGGGCAGCTCCCATCTGCTGGGGCCCAGAGGCCTCTCCCAGCGGGCTGTGCCTGCTCGTCACAGGGCGCTGCTGGGTGGACCCGGGGTGGGCTCCTTGGGCTTCCTGCCAGCTGTCCCCAGCGGGCCTTCTTCTCACCCCTGTCCACTGTGCTCCAGGGGGTGCCACTAAGGCCCTCCTCCGCCCACGCGGAAGCACTAGCCGGGCAGTCTCTGTCCTGGGGACTCCCCCCACCCCTGGAGCTGGACCGGGGGCATCCTGGGAAGCGGGGTCTTTCAGGAGTTTAGGAGGGCCCGCAGAGATCTCTTGGGGGGGGGTTCCACTGAGGCACAACCAAGGAACAGAAGAGAGCCAAGCGGGGGTGCTCTGACCCTAATCCCTTGGTGGAAACTTAACATTCCTGGAAGTGGCTGAACATGGACATCTGCCGCCTGAAGACACCAGCCAACAACGCTGCACTTCCGGCCTCGGGTCCTCCCTGCAGTGTCTTCTCCAACAAGCCCACTAAACTCTTACTTTGGCGGGGAGACCTGAGGACTCCCTAGAGAGGAAAGACTTCCACCCTCCTGCCCCCACCCCAGTCCTGTCCTGTCCTCCTCCTCTGACCACTGACCCCAGACACCAGGAGAGAGAAGCGCCAGCAGGGGACAGGGGTGCTACCTGCCCGGCTCCGGGAGAGGCTGCAGCACATCCCGCACGCTCTGGCACATTATTTATGCTCACAGCCCGCTCTGATGACATATGTAAGTTGACAGCGAACATCCTATCAACTTGCTGGAGTGTATCTTGATTGTTAAAACACACTCTTAAAGGTGTACGATCATTTATCAAATTAAAATAGCCGCACCTTGCCTGTCTCTTTCCCGTCGCCCCCAACCGCCCCCTCCCTGCAGGCAGCCCCCCTCCTCCTTCCACCTCCTAGGCATCCGGCCTTTGCACCCAGGCCCTCCTCCTCAGGAGCCTGGAGGGACTCGAGCTTCCAGGGACCCCAGGCCCGCCACCCCCTCCCCATCCCGCCCCAGGCCAGGGCAAGCCCACTAATCGCCAAGAAGTGACAAACGCCAGAAGCCCCACCAATTAAATTTAAACTCATGCAAAGCTCAGTGGCCAGTAAATTATTATTTTTATTAGCTTGAACCAAGTTCCCGTAAGAGAGAAAGTCAACTTGCTCCCATGAATGGCTCTTGTATAATTTATTTAACTCTGTGCTCTTTGCCAAAGCCTGGAATATTTTTAGCTCGTTCTGTTGTTGGATTTGGCTTTTTTATGTGTGTTTCTGAGGGGTATTTTTAGCCTCATCCGTGTTATTCTAACAGACTCCTATGCGTTTGGTCCTGTCTGTGCGGGCTGCTGAACCTAGTCTCGAAGCAGAGGAGGGAGATTTCTAAGAATAACCGGGGAGTGTTTGGGGGTGCGTGTGTTTTCCTGGGGAGATGGGCTCTCCGTACCAGGCCGCTCCCCGCCTCGCGGGCTAATTTGCTTTATTACTCACGTGACCTGAATATTCCTATAGGAATATCCTTATGGGCGATAATCAGACACGGGCAGCCCGAGCCCCAGTGAGAAAAAACCCACATTCCAAAAATGGCTTCGGCGGGGCCGCCGGGGTTCCCGGCTCTGCAGCGGGGCGGCCGCTTTGATGTCTGCTTCTGTCACTTCCAGAGCAGGATGGGTAGAGTCTTCAGAAAGTAACTCTTTTCACACCTACTTAATGTTGGTAACTGTTGCAGAAACACCATCCTGTCATTGAGTTAATGAGGTATTTACGAAAATGTATTTTTTCTCCTTTACAAAAAAAATCACATGACGAGGGAGGGAGAACCTCTGATGGGGTCTTTTCACACTAGGAAATTATCTTTTTTTCCTCCAGTGTGTTTTGCTTTCTTTCTTTTGGAGGCTGGTAATCAGGAGTATGTTGAGCGACGGAGGGGTCGGCCGAACCCCCTACAGAAGGGACCTGCCGCCCTGCTCCTTCCCAACGTCCCCGCCCCCCCCACCCCGCAGCACCTGGCTTCCAGGCTGGGCCACGTACACCCCAAAAGACACGAGAGAAGAGGCAGAGGAGGACCCAGCCCACAGCCAGATCGCGGAAAAGCAAGACCTGCATGGGCACCTCCGCCTGCCTTGGGGAAGGGCCGGGTGCTTCTGGAAGGCTTGGCCTCAGGGGGGATGGACGAGGAGGATGAGGGCAGGGCCGGCCGGCCGGAAGAGGGGGTGGGGGCCGGCCTCTCCCAGGCCCGGCGTCTCTTTCTTAAGCGCCTTTCTTAAGTGCAGGGAGAGGCGCGGTCCCCAACCGCTCCAGGCAGTAGTGCTGATGAAAAATCTTGGGTTGATGCGTTGTTGATTTTCCTTTTTTTTTTCCCCCTAGATTTCACAGCTTTGCCTCCGGACCATCTGTATTAGAGACAAAATCTAACACTGCACTAAAAATAATGATTCCAAACATTTTAATTGCACCTTTTGGTGACAAGGTTACTGGAACTGCACTTTACCATAAAACCCTACAGCCCGATTACAAAGCTACCAGCACTTTCATTTTTAGAAAGACAATGAAAGAAGCCTTGGAGCCCAACGTCCCATCAGGGTCCTCAGGCTGACATCCTGAGAGCACTGGGTGGGGCGGGACCGGCGGGCGGGCGGGCGGGGGCAGGGAGCCTCTGGGCCCAGCCCGGTGGCCACGCCAGGGATGAGCCGCCCTGGGAACGCAGGGACTCCACCCGGGCCGGCGGGACCCTACTCCCCGTTAGACCTGGACACACGAAGAAGCTGGGAGTGATTCTCCTTTCAGCAGGGCCGTCGCGGCGGGGAGGGGCGGCTGGGCTGCCGGCAGCCTTGGCCTGGCCTGCGGATCGGAGGCCATCCGCGGAAATGGGCAGAAAGTCCGCCAAACTAGCCATTTGGAAATCCGCACACAAATGGGGAAAATTTTTTTTAACTTAATTATACTTTTTTTCTTTCTAAACTAGATCATATATGGATACAGACCAAAGCAAAGTGATCTGGGGTATAATTCCTTTAAAAAAAAATTGATGTAGCTAAAATTTAAAAACCAATACGATATTCTGGCTTTCAGCAATTTCAAAAGGCTTTCAGCGGCAGATGTTTCTAGCTGGACGCCCGTTCCGCCAGCCTTTCCGTCACTAATGGGTCGGACACCTCCAAGCACAATAGGTCTCTCTGGTCCCCCAGGGGGGTGGAAATGGCCTCCAGGAACAAGGAACACGTGGCCCTCCGGCCCCCCTCTGAGGGTGCCCTGGGGACCTCCAGCGCCCCCTAGAGCACCCTGCATAAGGGGAGGCGGGCTGAGTCTAGGTCAAGGACACAGACCAGGCCGGGGCCCACCCAGGATCTCCAAACCCAGCATGGCCTCTGCTCCAAGAACCACGTGGTCAAACTTGGAATGAGCAAGACAATGGTTCAGGCCACCCGACCACATTCCCACCTGACTTTGTGGTGCCTGTATCGGGCAAAAACAGCAAGAAAGGGACATGGCGGCTGACCGAGACCCGGCCCGGCTGTGGGTTGATGAGTGGGGACAGGGGAGGCAGCGGGGACCTGAGCTGACGGGGAACCTCACCTGGCTGTGCCTCCCCAGAGAGGGATGGCCCTGGGGAAGCCTTGGCGTCGGGGGCCCTTCTAGACCCTTGTTTCGGCGGCGATGCTACTACCTGCCCGGCTAGCCCGCACGGTGTGGCGGGGGGGGGGGGGGGGGGGGGGGTTTGGGGGTGCAGCTGCTTCCTCCCATCCCCCAACCTGCAAGCTCAGCCTGCCCACCCTCAGCAGAGGCTGCAAGGCTGCAGCCAGGAGAAGGGGCTGGGAGGGAGGCCGCACCGTCCCCGCCAGCTCGCGCCCCAGCCCCAGCCGCAGCCCCCCAGCGTAGGCTGAGCTGGGTGGGCAGCAGCTCCAGCGCAGAGGCAGGAGAGACACTTAACTTCAGGGACAGCCAGGACAGATATTTTTAAATCACCAATTTCCCAAGCAAGTACGTTTCCTCTTTCGAGTTATAAATCTAGAGAGGAGAAAAGAAGAGGGCAGAACGAGGGGAACAGCAGGAAGAGAAAGAAGGGCGGCCTCGCCGAGGGCGCGAGGGCTGGCGCTGGAACAGGAAGCACCTCTCACGCGGAGCTGAGTCTAGGAGAGCCGGGGAGCCCAGCCCCTACCCTCCTGCCGCCTCCGTCTGAACTTTCTGAACCTCCAAACTAAAACCCCATTCGTAATTAAGCAATTTTGCATATTTTTTTCTTTTTAGGAAATTTATATTTCCCTTCCTGACTGCCCTCCCTCCTGACATCCTCCCTTCTCAGCCCGGCTCTTCCATCCGTTTTAATCCACACACTAATTGTAATCCCATTAAAGCAGATATAATTTTATTAGTATTCACAGTTCATCAAGCTAGCAATAATAACTGTTACTGCCAAATTAACAAACAAACAAACAAACAAAAAAAAGTGGCAATGTTTCCGATGTTTGGAACACACTGTAAACAAAAGCCAGCCGGCCTCCGAGGCTGACCAGCAGGTCCGCACACCAAGCCCCAAACCACCCCTGCCAGCTCCGAGGGCGCCGGCCAGTGACCTCCGGGGTCTGCTGGAGGCGGAGGCACCCTGGCTCCCCGCGGCCCAGCTCTGCTTCTCCCGTGACCCCGCTCAACGGTCACATCGGGCGGCCCGGAGGGTTCAGGGTCGCTCTGGAGGCCTGGGTCAGCCCTGCCAAGGACCAGCCCTCTCCGGAAGGGGAGGGGGGCACACTCAGGAGATCTCTTGGAGCAAACTGGCAGCGCGCTCGCCTCCACCGAAATCCCAAGGCAGCTCCCCCGGCCCCGGGCCTCAGCCTCGGCCGCCAGCCTGGGCCGCGCTCCGGCGCGCTGGGGCCGGCGTTAGCAGGATACCAGAGGCGCCTGTCAAAGCACACGCAGCCCCTGCAAACCCATTCTCACCCTGACACTTCAAGGCTTTATATAGAAACAGGATTTGCTCGTCTTACCGCAGCAGTGCCCATTAGCGCTCGCCCCGCGCACACCGCCCTAATCCTCCGGCCGCGGGCCCCCCGCCCCCCGTCACAACAGCCGTTTTGTTCCCGCAGAAAGCGCCTCGTTGTCCCAGCCCCGGAATGTCTTAAGGATGTGAATGCAGCATGCAGAAAGGAGGTTTCCGGGGAATTTAGCTTTTTTTTTTTTTTTTTTCCCCTAACCCCTGCAGGAAGGGGTGGGGGAGGGGGGCCGGAGGGGAAAGGCTTTATTTTTAGCCGGCCCCGGGGCTGCCCCTCGGAGACCCCGGGGACCCCGGGGAAGGCCGGTGCAAACCGCGATGATCCGCCTGGGGCCCGCCGCCGTCGCCCGGGCAGGGAAATGAAACCGAAGGCGGCTCGGCGAGCGCTCGGGGCGCAGGAGGGGCGCGCGCCCGTCCCCCCGGCACCGCGCCCCGCGCCCCCCGAGCCCCCGCACCCCGCGCCCCCGCGCCCGGCACTGACCTGTGTGCGAAGCCATGGGCAGCGGCGACGGGAAGTACTTTCCGGGCTGGAAGTGCGCCGGGGGCTGCGCGGGGGGCCCGGCCGGGGCCAGGCGCGCGGCGGCGGCGCTGCGGTGGCCCAGGCTCCCGCGCTCCGACAGCAGATGCGGCGGCGGCGCGAAGTCGCGGCCATCCATGCCGGGCCCCCGCCCCGGCCCCGGCCCCACGCCGCCTCCGGGGATCAGCGCGGCCGGGGCCCGGGGGCGGCTCGGCGCGCGCGGGCGGCGCGCGGGCGGGCGGCGCGGAGGAGGCGGCGTCCGGGGTCACCGGCGGGGCGGAGGGCCGGTCAGCACGCCGGCGGGCTGGGTTCCTCGGCGGGCGGCCGCGCGCCGGGCCGGCGGCCGCCGTGCGGGTCCATGGTCTGCGGAGGCAAAAGCACAAGACACTCGGTGACTCCGGGGCTCGGCTCGCCCAGGGGGGTCCTCGCCCCGCCCGCCCCAGCGGCGGCCGGACAGGCCGCCGGGGCCCGGGGCTCACCGGCCGCCCGCGCGCGCGCCGCGGATGCCCCCGCGCACACGCACCGGCCCGGCCGCGCTCGGCCCCTCGGAGCCCGGGGGAACCCGGCTGCAGCGCTCGCCGCTTCCCCTTCGCGTCCCCGCGGGTCCCTGCGGCGAGGGCGCCGCGGCAAGAGGCTGCTGGCTCCGCTGGGTGATAAAAACCCAAATCTGCGAAGCCATCACGCACACACACACACAGACACACACACTCGCACGCACACCCTCTCCCCTCCCCCGCTGCCCGGAGGTGTCTCGGAGGAAAGGCCTGAGGTCCACGCTCGCCTCTCCCCCCCATTCCGAGGTCCAGCTTTTACTACATTCCGCTTAACCGAATAACCATGCTAATTAAGCGAGTAATTTTATTGATTGTAACTCAAGAGTTGTTTTTTTTTTTATAACCTTCTCTTTTCTGCACTTCTCCCATCCCCCCATGCGTCTTTCGGCCCATTCTTTAGAACCCGCCGCCACCCCCCCCACCCAGGGGGACAACCCTCCCCACCCACCCACAGCACCGAGGCAGGGCCTGGGGCCAGCTCCGCCGATCCCGGGAGCCTGCGTCCGCCGCCGGGGTCACCTGGGCGGCCACGCCGCAGTGCCCGGCCCACCGGCCCGACCCGGGAGCTTCCCGGCGAGGCTGGAACAATTACCCCGCCCCCCAATCCAATTCGCCCAGGATCTTCCTCTGCGGACTGGGGGCTTTGGGGCGGCGTGAGGGGTGGGGGTGCCGAATGCTCTGAGGCTCAGAATTTCCCTCTTAGCGCCCCAAATCGGCCACAGAATTTCCCCCTGCAGTGCCAGCCCCGGGGTCGCCAAGCTGCACGCGGGGGTCTGCGGTGCCAGCGCTGCCCACGGCCCCAAGCGACCTTCGCCCCAGCCCAGTCCCAGCCACCCCGGGGCTCAGTCCTGGGCTTCCACGTCCCGGCTGGGCCGCCCAGAAACACCCCCACCTCGCTTCTTCCAACCCCCACCCACCCAGGGGAGTGCACCCCGGGCTGTGCGTGGAACGCGGGGCAGGCAGGGCAGGCGGCGGACACCGAGAAGCCGCTCGCCCGTGTGCCCGCGTGGACCTCTTTCACTTTGCATATTTCCCCTCATTTCCTAAATCCGCAAAGCTGCATTGTTTGGGTGTTTGCTATCACCTCCAACAAAAGGGAGATGGGTGGTAGGCTCAAGATCCTTGATTGTGGACCGTGCAGAAAACCTGATTTAAATTTTTTTTTTTTTTTTTTTTTTTTTTGCCGTCCCACCATGACAGCAGAGCCACGGAGATGTTTTCCATTTCGTGAATACCATTTTAAATTGCTATATTTAATGCTACGAGTTCAACAGCGTCTTATTTGCAGACTATTTTGTGTTTGATTTAATCTATAACCGAAAACATAATGTATTAAGTGAATACATATTTGCTCAGCTGATAAGCTTTTTTAATATTTATTCGGAGAACTTCTGCATTGTAAATAAATGGGACCCAGACAGAGTCCTCTTTGTCTCTCAACTTCCTACAAAGGGGTTTGGGGTTCCCTCGCCTCTAGGGATCGCCAGCTCTCTCCCCCGGTCTAACAAATCACTCGCCGCGCGGCGGCTCGGGCCTGCAAAGCGAGCGCCGAGCCGCCAGGGCCCAGGCAGCGCCGGCGAGGGGGCAGCCCGCGCCGGGGTCAGGGGAGGGGCTGCCCGGGCCGGGGGCCTCGGCCGGACAAAGGGAGGGCAGGAGGGGAGGGAGGTCTGGAGCCTGCGGCTTCAAAGGCGCCGAGGGCCCTGGGCTGCGCCCGCGGGGGTGCAGGGCTGCCCGGCGGCCTCCGGGGAGTCGTGTGCGCTACGCTTTTGTTTTGTGGGATTTCTTTTTTCCAGTAAAGAGATTTCAGTTCTGCCGAGAAAGCGCGAGCCGCTCGCGGTTCTCGGGACGCGGGCTGGGCGGCCGGCAGCAGCGGTCATGGTCCACCCCCGGCGGGCGGATCGCGGGCCCCGCAGCCCGCCAGACTTTTTACGCAGCTGGGGGGAGAACTGCAGTCGCCCGCCTGTGCAACCGCGACCCTCCCTGGGCTGGAGGGGCTCCCCTTTGTGCTTTCTGCTCGCGGGGACAGGCCGCGCAGCGCCTCCCCGCCGGCCTGCGGAAGCCAGGCCGAGGCGGGCGCGGGGCGGGGGCGCACGGCCTGGGCTCGGAGCCCCGGAGCCTCGGAGCCCCGGAGCCCCCGCCGGCAGGACCCCTCCCCCCAGCTCGGGAGAGGCCGCGGCGGAGGTCGGCGCTGCAGCCCCGGGCCTGGCCGCGCTGGGGGAGGGAATGGAGCGAGCGCGGCGGAGCGCCGGGGGCTGCGCGCGGGCCGGGGACACCATGACTAGGGCATTTTGGAAGGAACCGCACTTGGGAACGCCGGGCTGGCGGGGCCCGCTCCCAGAGCCGCCGTCCCCCCTTGGCGTGGCTCGCGCGCCCCTCGCTCTGGGGCTCCTCCAGGTCGCCTTCGGGTTTAGCCAAAGGACTAAAAGCCGCACGGCCGCATCTGCCGCCCTCGGGGGACGAGCACCCCCTTCGGAGCGCCTTCCCCGGCGCCGTCTCCCCGCGCGCGGACGCCGTGGGGCCTGCAGGCCGGGCTGCGGCCAGGGGCGCACGGGGGCGCGGGCTGCTCGGGCGCCGCCGCACAACCCGCTCCCTGCGAAATGGCCGCGCCCGCCCCCGCGGGAGGGGATGGGGTCCCCGGCCGCGCCGGAACCCGCGCCCCCAGGGCACGCTCCCCCGCAGACCCCGCCTGGAGGGCCGGGGCCCGGGACCCCGCACGCTGCCCGGAACGCGCGCGGCGAGAACGCCCCGCTGCGCTGGCCTCGCCGCCCCCTTCTGCGTCCAGCATCCCCCACCCCCCAGGAAAAGAATTTCTGAAATGCTCTGCAGTGAATCAGGCTCTGGAAAGCCAAACCCGAGAGCGCGCTCGCCCGTCCCCGCCCCGGCCCCTCGCCGGCACCCAGCCGGCGGCCGGAAAGCCCCTGCGGCCAGCGGCCCGGGCCCCGGAGCCACCCCGCGCCGGCCCGTTCCCAGCGCGGCTGAGCGACCGGGCGGGGCCGAGCGGAGCTGCTCGGGGGAGGGAGCGAGGCGGGGTGGGGGGGGCGAGCCACCGGGGCTCGTCCGCGGTCGGCCGGCGCCCGGGTCCCCGCCGACTGTCCGCTTGCAGCCACCCGCGCGCTCCGCGCTGGACGCAGCCCGGCCGTCCCTGTCCTGTCGCGATTATTTATTTCTAATGCTGGGTGTCGATCGAGACAACAAGCGCTCAGAGCAAAGCAAGGACGCATTACGGGGGGAGGGGGGGCGGAATTTCAAACCGATCGATACGATTTTTCAGAGGAAAAAAAAATCGCTCTTATATATATAGTCCATCTTAAAAAAAAAAGCCTACTCGACATTATAACGGAATCTTAAAAAGGGAAGATATATCTTTCTCAACATCACAACCCTGAATCTCTTGCTAAAGAGAAAAAAAATGTAAATCCCCGAAGCCGAAATAAAAAAATAAAATAATAATAAAAATACAAAAACAAAAAAAAATGAAAGCAATTTCAGTTACTTACTGGAGGTTGTTTCCTGGATACAATTGAATGCAATACAATTAAATCAGTAAATGTGACTTTGTTTTGTATTCCTATTGGTATTTTCAATGTGCTGACTGTTGCACTGTAAAGGCACCGCTTCCACAACAACGACTCTAGCGAGCCCATCCAGAGCGGCTCTCAAACCTGCAGCCCGGCGCGGCGAGCCACGGGCCCTGCATACTAATAAGCTCGTGCCACTCAGCCCCGAGCAGCGGGCGCGCTGATTGGCCGCGCCGCCCTCCGCGGCCGGGAGCTCGTGCCACTCATTCGGCGTAAACAGGCCTCCCAATAGGCTGGCGCGGGGCCAGAGAGCTGCCAATCAGGGAGCAGCAGGGCTACTACTGAGCCCGATGGCGCCTAATTCAAGCCCGGCGACTGCGCAGCTCCTCTGCGCAGATCGTTGCTGCTGAATGGGAATGCGATGGCGCAGGGCGGGAGAGCGAGCGGGGCGAGTGGGAGCGCGTGTCCGCGCGCAGGGGACGCTTTTCCTTTTCCCTTTCTTCCTTTTCCTTTTCCTTTTCCCTTTTTAATGCAATCCAGCAGGTCTCACGTTGGCCTTCCGGTGCATCCAGGCCGGGACGAGAAACAGCAGCGCCCGCGAAGGCAGATGTTTTTGTTCCTACCTGGGACCGGCCTGGCAGGTGGCTGAACCGTGCGTACGTAGGCCCGATCTCGGCGCAGAGGCCTCCTCGGCTTTGCGGCCCCTCCACCGCTCCGGACCCTGGCCTGCTCGGACCGAGCCCGGGGATGCGCGCTCGCTGGAGGCCGGGACAGTGCGCGTGGGCCCCCGGAGTCACCTGCCTGGCCGCCTCTCCCCCAGCCTGCCCATCACACCTCAGGGACTCCGTCCTGCATCTCTGGCCATCTACCTGCGACTCCCATTTTCATCTCCCTCGGCCGTCCTTTGCCACGGAGCACCGACCTAAATGAAATACGGGGCTGTAAGGCGAAGACAAATATTGCCCTTTTCTTCATCTGCAGCTAGATTAAAAAAAAAAAAAAAACGTTCACCTTGATATGCACAGGGCGAAGACCCTGCACGGTGTTTCTCGGTGCCACTCTTCTGCATCTCCGCTCCATTCTTCCCGCAATTGAAAGGAGCCACTGAACGATTGTCTTCCTCGTTACGAGACGCAAAGCACTTTAAAAAAAAAATAGTCTCCGAATAAATATTTCTGTTGGAATGTGGTTTCCCAACAAAATGCTATTTATTCTCGGGGAGTCCAGGTGGTGTCTCAGTAGTGATGGGTGCATTATTCTTGCCCCTCTTTCTCATTGTGAGTCTCGGCCCCCACCTCTGGGGGACCAAAAAAAAAAAAAAAAGGATATTTGTTTTGTTAGATGCTGACAAACGCGTGCACACGCATTACGGCTTCTCCAGCGGCTCATTCCGATGGGGACACGAAGGGGTTAAGCCCGGGGCCTTCTGTTGTCTCCTTCCTTTCCCGCCCCCCCCGCCCCCCGCCCGCTCCCGCGGGACCGCCGGGATTGGCTGGCGCGCTGCCAGCAGGCTGTCCATCACCGAGTGTAAACAAGGCGCTGATTGGCTGTTGTCCAGTCCGCACTGGGCCTCCTGAAAAAAGCAATTACTGGCTCCGCGGTTTCAAGGCGCCCAAGGCCGCTTGATGAAAGGAGATAAGCTGGGGACAGTTTCCAGGACCCCCACGGGCCGACCCCGGCAGCCCGGGAGCCGAGGTGCGCCGCAGAGCCCGCGGATCAAAGGAATCCGGAGAGAAAGGGGAAGCAGGCGCACGGCCCGGGCCGGCCTTCCCCCGCGGGCACCGCTGACCTGGGGTTGGGGGGCCTGGGCTGCGCGCGGGGGCTCCGGGATGGGGCGGCGCGGCCGGCGGGGCGGCCCCGGAGAGCGCGGGGCGGGCAGGTAAGCGCCGGGACCCGGCGAGCGCGGGCCGGGGCGCGCGGTCCCGAGGGCAGTCTGCGGCGAGCCCCCGGCCCCCCCGCGCCCCTGGCGGGTCCCCAGGCCCGCGCCTTCGGAAACGACCCCGGGCGGCGCGCGGCGGCCGCGGGAGGAGAGGCGGCGCGCAGAAATCCATAAAGCGCCTGCAGATCCGATTAGCGCGCGGCTATTCATTAGGCCGTGGGCGATTGAATTAGGGCCCCGTTGCGGACCCGGGGGGGGGCCGGGGGCGGCTCGGGCTGGGCGCGGCCCTCGGGGCGGGGGGTGGCTGGCGCGGACCACCGGGTTCGGCCGCGGCTGACGGCGGACCGAGGCGCGGCGGCGGCCCCGGCGGATGCGGGGAGGCCTGGGCTCCTGAGCTCCTGGGGTCCCGCCCCTGCTTCCCGCGCGCGTCCGGGAGAGGGGGCCCGGCTCGGGAGAAATCGCTCTCACCCGGGGTGGGCGGGCGGGGGCGGCCTGCAGGGCTGGGGGGGGACCGGGAGCTGCCGGCAGCGCGGCCCTGGGGCGCCCCGGGCTCCCTGCGCGCCCCTGGCTCCGGTGGCCTGGTGCGCGGTGTTGCCCGCTCGGTGCGCCCCGGGGCCCCCACCAGCTTCCGCAGCCCCCCACCCCCGGCGCAGGCCTCCAGCCGGGGCCTCGGAGTCCCGACCCCCGCAAAGGCCCCTCGCCGACAGCACGTAGCCCACTGTGGTTCCAACCGGACTTCCCCATTGCTGACTTTCTCCAGTGAGGTTGCCGCCCCGGAATCTTTTATATATATATATATATTTAGGTTTTAAAGCTCCGTTTGGAATTAAATATTTAAGTGAGCAAAATACATATAAGAAAAGCGATCCTCCATCCAAGAGAGAGAAAACACTCTGACTCTGGCGACCGGTGGAACCCTGGGTCTCTCCGAGCTCCCCAAGTGTGTCCCGGGAGGGGACTCCTGGCCTCCAACCGCAGGGTCGGGAGTCGCAGCCGCTTCTGGTGTTCCAGGATCCCCCAGCGTCCCCCAGCGTGGGCGCAGAAGGGCCCCTGCTGGGAAATTCCCAAACCCTACTTGCACCCCCCTGGGCAGAAGATTGTCTGAAGGTCCTGGAGCCTGATGCGCCCCCCCCCCCCAGCAGCGCTGCAGACGGCAGCTGGGGAGGTCCCCCGCAGGTTGCAGGTCACCCATTCTTTGCAGCTCACCCTCACCAGATTACTAATTCAGTGGGGGAGAGCCGGCTTCCAGAACCTCTCGAGTGCTGTGCTCTGCCCCTGGTGACTTGCATCCGGAGTCAGGCTGCAGGCCTGTGGAGGGAGGGCCTGCTGGCCTTGCATGTGCCTGGGCCTCACCGCTCCCTGCCCTCCTCTGCCCACCCCACCCTGCCCCCTCCTTCTTCCCCCAGCATCACTTAAAAAACAAATCTAGTAGGCTACCCACCCCAGTGCTGTTTCAAAACAGTTGTTACAGCAAATACCCGCATTTGGGCCTGCTGGATGGGGCAGGGTCTGGCGGCCTCCAAGCTCGGGCCCTGGGCCGCTAGGCAGCTCCCGCCGCGCCACCAACATAAGCTCCCCGTGTTCTCCCTTGAGGCTGGGGCCGGGCCACGTCTGGCTGGGAGCACTATCGGCTCCGAGCTTTTCACTCTCCCTGCTGTCCAGAGCTAACAAATGTTTTTAATTTTAGAGAAACATGGTGTAGGGATCTGCAGACTCGCCTTCCACGAGGGCGGCAGAGAAAGCCAGGGAGAGGTCAGAGAGGAGACAAGAAGGGGTCCCGACGGGAGGCCAGGTTGAGCTGGCGTGTCCAGGGCTCTGCAGTCGCCGGCAGTTTCACAAGGGAATGGGCTCCCACAGCCCAGCAGCCCGCACGCCTGGCCGCAGCCTGGAACCCTGCCAGAGGCGTCCCTGAGCACCCCCCCCCCCCCCCCCCCGCGTGCTTCCTCCCTGCAGGAACCCCCGCTTCCACATGCCTCTCCTGGCACACACCACTCCTGGCTTACCCTCTGGCCTGGGAAGAAGATAAACAGATGCCCGAGAAGCCAGCTGTTCTCTGACACCTGGGCACACACTCGAAGACCACACTTAAGTCCACACTGCACACACACACACACACCACCCATGTGCCACCTCACATGTGCACACGTACATCACACATGATGTGATCACACATCACATGCGTACACCTACATCACACTCAGGCACACACTTGATCATCACACAGCACATTATACTCCCATGTGCACAAAACATACATGCACGCACTTCCACATCACCAACACGTGTTTGCGGCATGTGTGTGTATCAGCATCCTGAGAAGCTGCCTTCCCCAACGCGGCCCAGGGCCTCTGACATCCCCAGAGCCCATCCCCGGCCCTGGCGCCCCGTCTGCCGTGCTCCCCGAGAGGTGGCAATGGATCTAGGTCTCCCAGCTCCCAAAAGACCATGATTCTGCTCTGTCCAAAATCATGAAATAATCATTTTTTAATACAAGAGGGTGGGGGTTTCGGGTACATTACATAAAATTGTAAATTAGTCCCTGCGCCAAATAAACACCCGCTTGGGCCAGAAGCAGAGCTGCGTGCTCCGTAATTGTGCGTCGGGGGGTCTCTCCATTGTTCCCTGGGCCATTAGTCAAAGGGCCAAATTAGGGACTATTTCTTGACGAAAATTGACTCCTAATCCTAGCCATACCCCCCAGGCTCAGGGGGCCAGGGCCAGGGAGCAGGCGGGCAGGACTGCCTGAAGGGGGGGCCCTGTAACCACAGGTTTGCATTTGCCCAGCATCTAGAGGTTGGGCCGGAGGGGGAAGAGGGGTGCGCGGGCCTGCACCCCCTACCCTTCCTCACCGGGAACATGATGGATGTCCATCCTCTCTTTCCAAGGACAGTCTATGGAGATTAGGAGTTTGCACACATGCCCTCCCCCCCCACCCCAGTAAAAGGGGTAGAAACAAAGTCAGACGCATTCCCAGAAGGGCCGTAGCTGGAGGAGCTCGGCCAGCACCACCGAAGCCTCCAGGACGCGGTGCTGGGCGCCCGCCCCAACTCCCTGAAGGAGGTCTCCTGCCACCAGACATGGGGGGGTCGTTCTGTTCATCGGGGTCTCCGGCTGGGACACCAGAGAGAGCAGAGGTGTGGGGGGAAGGTGGTGTGGGCCAGGCCTGCCCAGACCTGAGGAGCCCTGTGCACCTCGAGGCTCCCTCACTAGGCCGTCAGCAGAGCAGCCTGGACCCCTGTGCTCAGCCCTGGCTGGCTGGAGTCGGGAAGGCCCCTGGGACCCGCAGAGGTCCTCCCCAGGGTGCTGCAGCCCGGGCTTGGTGCCTAGACTGGAGGGTGCTCTTCTCTTGGACGTCTTCCTCGTGGGGCGTTAAGCTTAGGATGGGCCCACTTTGGAGAGGACGGGAAGGACCCCTCCCCCAGAAGAGGGGGCTGGCCCCCCAATAGTGCTTCCAGTCAGAGGCCAGGTGACGGGAGCAGCAGACTGCAAGGAAGGGTTGTGGGGCCAGGCCAGGCCAGCAGGGTCCCTGCCACACCTCCCCCAGGGGCTCCCTCCAGCACAGCGGTGCCCAGGCTGAGTCCCTCCCAGGTCCAGCTCTGGGCCGAGCTGGGGGCCCTCAGAGTCCTGCTCACTCAGGAGCCGCCCCCCAGGCACAGCTGGTCCCCGCGGGCCACAGACACACTTGGGGGTGGGGCTGGAAGTTTCAAAAGGCACCGAGAGCTGCTGGGGAGCCAAACTTTGAAGTTGGATGAACAGCTTTCCTGGGCCCCTCCCCCTGGGGGGTTAATGCTGTTCCCGGTTGGCCCAACCAGGTCAGGAGGCTGCCCAGCCCCCTCAGCTCAGGGAAGGTGCTTGTTAAACACAGAGTTGTAATTTGTGGCTAAATATAACCCAGTGTGTTCACACGTAAAGTATAATTCAGGGTGCTGGTTGCGTGAGGTTATCAACGGGAGACCCATCTGGGTTAAACTGAAGTGATTTTCATAAAAGGGCAGGAGCGTCCCATGGCCCTGCTTCCCCTCCCGGACGTTTGATTAGTGGCAGCAACTGTTAATACGGCTGAAGAGATGAGGGGACGGGAGACGCGGGACCCCCAGGGGTGAGGAGGCCCCGAGGAGAGGGAGCACGCCCTTGCCCCCTCGCTGCCCGCTGTCGTCCCCCGCCCAGCCTCCTGGCCGCTTTCTCATGTCCTGGGGAGAAGGCCAGAAGGCCGGGGACCCTGGGGGAGGTCTGGGGAGGAACCAGTGTGTGTGCTAGGCCGCCCTCCCCGGAAGGCCAAGTGCTCCCCCTCCCCCCCAATCACCCTCTAAAGCCAAAACTGGGGGTGGAGGTGCATTTCAGGGGATCTCCTCCCAAGAGATTGACCCCAACTGGGCCCCCCATCTTCCCACGCATGTGGGGAGAGCCCAGCCCCAGCCAGTGGGAAAGGAGGAGGTGACCTAGTGGCTGGAGCCGCCCTGTGGAGGACAAAAGTCTAGTAGGACCTAAGGAGGGGACAGCTCTGTGGTGCTCCTAGGAGGCACAGACACGGGAGGCTGGCTGCACCCCCCCCCCCAGGACACCTGCCTCCTTCCAGAGCAGGCCTCCCAGACCGGCCCGCGGGAGTGCCAAGTAAGCAGTCGTGGCGGGCTGCTCCCTGGCGGCTGTGTTTGGGTGTGTTTACACATGTCGCTGTCAGGGTATGTCTGGACAGGGTCTCTGGGGCCGGACTTCCCGGGCCTGAGCTCACACTGGTGGGAGGGCCCCGAGAGAGGGGCTATGGGCTGGGTGTCAGGGTTTCCTCTGATAAAATCCAGCTGGCCCACGCAGAGCTGCCACAAGCAGGCGAGGCCAGGAGCAGAGCCGAACGGCGTGTCTGGGACCAAGCTGGCCCGCACGTTGGGGGCCACAGCTCATCAGACCCTGCTCCTCAGCCCCAGCCAACAGAGTCCTCTGAGCACCACTACCAGAGCTCAGGCCGCAGGAGGGCCCCCCAGACGGAGGGGGAAGGCACCTGCCCTTCCCACCCTGGCCTCCAGAGCAGGCAGGAACCTCTAAGCAAACTTCCCAGCTGGATTGTTTCACATTCCTGAAGGAGGCAAGCCCCCCAACCTCTGCTAGCCTCCCCTTCCTACTCTCCCAGCGCAGGGCTCCAGGGGTAAGGGGCAGCACATTCAGACTGGCTTCTGACACATAAAACCAGAGGCCGGGCCGGTGCAGCTCGGCAGGGTCGCATGCCCAGCCCTCCTGTCCTCCTGTAAAGCCGTTGCCAGCCAAGCTTCCCACTCACATCCCAGACCTACTTTCTGGGGTGGGTCTGGCTCACAACGTCCTCTTGCCCCTGGGCTCAGCGACACCCCCCACCCTGGCCTCCCAGGACTTTCCTCCCAGCTGATGGCCAAGGCTGGAGGCTCCCTCCCGGGCTGCCCTGGGGAGGAAACCAGGGCTGGGAAGGCACCAGATAACGCCTCTTCTCCTGCTTATTGCTCGGGGGTCGAGCCCTTGGCCTGTTTACCTGCAGCAGATATGGACCAAACACCGATTATATTCCCATCCAAGTTCCCCTAGAGCGGCTGGGGCCTGCGGCAAAGGCCCTTCTCCCACTCCTCAGAGGCACGCCCACGGGCCCACCACCCTGGCCCGATTGGAGCACGCCCACCGCCTGCTGCTTTTGTTAACAGGACAGTAGATCCCTTTAATTGAAAATCATTCAATAGATCCGCTGTTTTAAAATTTTTGTTTGTTTTTGACCTGCAGAAATACATACTGCATCGCTGCTCATGACGCATCAACACTGGCTGCGGGCAGGAACTGGGGGGAGGGGGTTGTGGGGAGGGTCCCAAAGGGAGTCTCCGAAGAGGAAGAGAACCGGGCCCAGCCAGGCCGGGCAGAGGGGCCTGACCCGGGGCAGCACGACTGGGGCTGGTGTCCTCAGCCCCCAGGGGCCACTTCTGCTGGGCCTCCAAGGCTCACTGCTGCGCTCTGGGGCATGTGGCCGCCCTGGGCCTTGGACCAGGTCAGTGTCCACGTTGGGGCTGTGGGAGGGAGCAGATTGCAAATTGGGGAGTTCTCTTTCCACCTTCAGAATGCATCTTCTTGGGTTTCCACTTGTATTTTTTAATAGCAGGCATTTTTGAGGCAGAAAGCCACCCCCAGGCCTGTGGGAGAAGACATCCCAGCTAGAAACAAAGCCCTGTGCCCGGGGCCTGCTTCTCAGGCCTGGGGAGAAGCGGCACCCACCGCAGGGCACCCCGGTCCCCTCCGCTCCAGCCCCAGGTCCCGGCCCGGCCCCGTCCCCATCCAGGTCCTGCCCCGGGGCGCCCGGTGCTCCACCATCCAGACCTACTCCCCGGAGCCCACCCGGTGCCCTGCGGGGAGGTGGCCGGACGCGCCATAATCGCAAATTTATGGCCCGGGTGACGCGCTTCCCTCTCCCACAATGGGGCCCGGTGACACTAAACGGAAAATTGATGAGAGAGGAGCGGAATCTAATCTCCACCGTCCACGCTGGCTCGACTCGCTTTCCAGGCAGGCCGCGGGGAGGGGGCGCCGCGAGGTGGGGCACTGGGGCCGGATGCCTCCCCCGGGTCCGCGCCCCCCCCCCCCCCCCCCCCCCCCCGCCGCCCCGCGGCTCCCCCGCAGCTCCGGGCCCAGCCGCTGGGGCTCCCCTGGAGCGAGCGGCCAAGCGGGCGCGCTGAGAGCCCCCCCACCTCCCGCCCCCACGGCTCCTCCAGGGCGCCAGGCGCCTCCTGGCACAGACCCCGCTGCGCCGTGTCCTTAAAGGCGCCGCCCGGCCCGCAGGCCTTTGTCCGCTCGGAGAAGGTCAGGCCCGCCCGGCGGGGAGGCGGCGTGCTGGGCGCTGGCCCCCATCCCCTCCGCTGGGCCCCGGGGCAGCATTCTGTCCCGCTGGCGGCCCGGAGGAGGCCCGGCCGGTGCCCACCTGGCCACGGGGAGCCTGAGACCCCCGGGCTGGGGCCAGATGCCTTGTCCGGCTGGGGTATGCGGTTGGGGCGGAGAGCCCGGCTTTGGACACCTGAAGGTGAGGGGTGTGCTTCTGGGAGAGAATGAATGAGGGACCCCAGTGGCCGTGGCTGGCAGAAAGGGAGGGCCGCATGCTCAAGAGCAAACACCCCCCACCAACCAAGCTGGCAACCTAGCTAAGCTGGGCGCTGGCCAAGAGGGGCCTCCCAGGGGTGGGACGCAGTCCCACGTGGGGGCCCAGACCAGGATCCAGGGTGCAAGAGTTTGGCCAATTCCGCTGGTCCACCTCTCCAGCCTAAATGACTACGTGGGCATCTGGGTGCCAGATGGTGTCCTAGACACTCATTCAATCTTCTGGACAGCCTGGGACACAGGTGGCATGGTGATCGTGCCCATTTTACAGATGAGCAAACTGAGACTGGGGCAGTAAATGACAGGCCTGTGTTCTCACCCAGGGGCTGGGTCTCAGATTCTGCAAAACCAGGACATGGATTGACTGCTTGTGGGTCCTGAGAGCCCCAGGGTTTGTGGACAGGCCAGACTGTCCCGACTCCTCCACGCCCCTTATGCTTGTGGATGGAAAGCAGAAAAACGTGGCCTCCTGTCCCCCACGGTGGGCCGCAGCACCCACGAGCAGGACGCCACCAGAGCCCCCTTCTCCCTGGAAAGTCCCCTCTGCGGGTTCTGCTAGCCAGGCCTGCTTTTCTGAGTCTCAAGGATGAACGCGCAGCGGGGCCAGTCACCGGCTCTACAGCTGGGAAGAGCTGCTAATATATGGGAAGAATCTGGAAGCCAGATTCCAAAAGGTCACATTGGACTGAAACCAGTAAGATTATGTTTAACAGGCTGGATATGAACCTCCACTTTTTAGGTTCTAAAATCAGTTGTAAACATGCAGGCGGTTCCCCCCTGAAGACATGCCACGCAGACTTGCAGCTGTCGGTACCTTTCAGGCAGAACCGCCCCGGTCAGGCCCCTCGAGCTTTCCCCGCGCCCCAGCAGCTGAGCCTGTGCCCTTGGGGGCCCTCCGGGGTGTCAGGCTCACGGTGGGGGGGACGCAGCTGGGGACGGCAGAGAATGGGGTCCTTGTGCTGCTATCATCAAACCCAGGGCTGGATGAACACAGCTTTGTCTGCACCCACACTCCCGTGGTCACCACGGGACCAGGGATCAGCGCCAGGGGGGCTGGGGGCGCTTCACAACAACAGCGGCTCTGCTTTTTGGCCTCAGTTAACCCTTGAGTGGGTGTTGCATACGTAGCGGTCCCTTGCCCACCCCACCCCATCCCCCCGCTCTGTGCTTGGGGGCTGGGGGCTGGGGGCACACAAGAGAAGGGCAAAAACAGTGTTGGGACCGGAAGTTTCGAAGGGGTCATCAAACCCATTTTTTCCCCCAGATTTCAATGGCTGCAGCCATGGGAGGAAGATGAGAGGGTGGGCCTCGGCCGCGGTGGGGGCGGGAGGGGGTCCAGGTGGAAGGAGCTCGGGGGCCGCTGGGCCTCTCCCACACAACGCCCTGCCCGCCCAGGCCCATCTGGGAATAGCCGCCCGGTCCCATGGCACCCCATGCCTGGCCTGGCTGCGGCGCGCGCTTCACCTCTGGGGCGTTGCTGGCCACACAGAGCAGGTCCCACCCTGGGATCCGTCAGCCCTGCCGGAGCTCAGCCCCAATGACCGGGAGGCCAAGGACCCCCAACTCCAGTGGGGACGGAGGACCTTGTGGTGGCTTCAGAGCAGGCTGGGGTGGGGGTCGATCAGCAAGGGCAAGTGGAGGTCGGGGAGGGGGGCGTTGCAGACGAGGATGACTTGCAGGCCTCGAGTTCGGGGGTCTGGGCTTGAATCGCCGCAGTGGATCTGGGCTAGGAAGTGGACGCTCCCTGCGAGGGGGGCATTGTCCTCTCTTAGTAAGTGGCAGTGGGGGCAGGGGCAGGGGGGCTGGGAGGACAGTGTGGGCCCTCAGAAGCCCAGGGCTGCAGTGTGTCCGGCCTACTGACCTTTTCCTGGGCGAGGGGTCTGAAGGAAGATCACCTAGGTCGAGGCAGATGGTTCTCTTCTTTCCCATTTCCTATAGCTCTCAAATGTCTCTTTTGAAATGTACCCATTTTGTAATCAGAGAAACCCAAAACAATAAACATTACCCCCAAGCACATCCCCAGGCCCAGAGGGAGGCCCTTATCCCCGCCTCACTGCTGGGGAGCCCCCGGGGACACCCCGCTCCCTCTCCTGCTGCCCTGGCTCAATGCCCACGGACCTCCCCAGCTACCTCAGCCCCACCCTGGCCCCACAGACCCCTTGATGGTTTGTAGGCCCAGGGTGCCTCTGTTCGCCCTACGCCCCCCCCACCAGGCCCCACAGAGCCCACCAGCTGGACTTGGGGTTCAGATGCCATCTGCTCTGGGTCCCTCAGTCCGCAGAGTCCACGGGGTACGCAGACCAGCCCCCAGAAGCCCCTCCCACTTCCCCAAAGCTGGGCACTTGTCTCCTGAACGCCCACAGTAAGGTGAACGCTGGGCAGTCAGACCCCCGCTTGGGGAGGCCCGCAGCCCCGAACACTCCATGCCGGGGCTCAAGGCATCAATACCCAGTGACGGCAGGCCGTAGGGTCCCAGGCCTCGGGGCTGCGGCCAGGCTCCCTCACAGTGTCAAGGGCCTCGGGGAAAGGCTCCCCTAGGGGTCAGGGTCCTCTGCTGGCAGGCATACCTCGTGTGGGCCCCGCGGGAGGAGCCTCCGGGTGTGGGCAAGGGTGAGCTAGCTTCCTTTGGAGTCTGCAGTCGGGTCCTGTGCCGCCCGCACCCCCGCCCATGCTGAGGCCCCAACCTGTCTGCACAGGGCTCCTGGCCGAGGGGCGCCGTGGGTTGGAAACCCCCGTGAGGGTGACAGGGATGGGGGTGCTAGAAGATTTCCAGCAGGGCTGCTGGGTAAGACGTTGGCTCCAGGGACTTGCTGGCGTCGCAGGCGCTGGGGCGAGGGGTGCCAGGGTCCTGTGTGCGGACAGAGCAGGCCTAGGGCCCTTGCAACCCTGGGGAGGGGCAGGAGGGATTCCCCAGCAGAGTCAAAAAAGGAATCCAGTGGGGCAGGGGTGGAAAAGGATGAGAAATGGCCCTAGCCCCCAGCTAGGCCTTGGGGCCCAGCAGCCACTGGTCGTCCTCACTGACCCAGTGGGCTGAGCACTGGGCCTGACTCACCAGGTGGCCCCTCAGGGCTGGCCAAGGCCCCAGAGGCAGGAAGGGGGGCTGCCAGTATTTGCACCCCGGGCATTGGCCTCCATGAGAGCTCGAGCCACTCCCAGCCCCGAGAGCACCGAGAAATGCAGGATTGGGGGTCCGATGGGCAGGCGCAGAGGGGCCACTGCCGGCCTGTGCTCAGGACAGCCCGAGCTGACCCAGGCGTCTGAACGGCCAACGTGGGGCAGCTCTTCCCAGGCTGAGCCCAGCGCTTGGCCCTCCCTCCGCGGCCGTGATGCCCGCGCTCCCCTGGCCCTCCGGGGGAAGGGGGAGGGCGGAGGGTGCTCTCCCGGACACCCCCTGTTCCCTCACCTGAAAGGCCTCTTGGGGGCAGAGGTGGCAAGGCTGGGCCGAAGGTCTGTGGGGAAGGGAATGAGCCGGAGGCCCGGAGCTCGGGGGGCAGGCGGGGGGCCGGGCACAGCCCAGTTCCTGTCTCTTCCTCCGGTTGGGAGACTTACATCATTAATAACCCGAGATACAAAGTTCAAAGTTTTGAGCGGCCCATCAGCGGCAGACGGCTCCCGGGCCTCGACCGCGCAGTCCCCCCGGGGCCACTAGAGAGAGGCTGCCTCGGGCCCCAGCCAGCCCCCCGGAGAGAAGTTGGGCCCTACACCCACGTGCCTCTGGCTGCCTGGGCACGTGCAGCCCCACTGTGCACCTGCACCTGCGGTCCGACCCCATCGCACACGAGGCCCGCCACACCCAGGGCCCACAGGCCGACCTCGCCACCTGCACCCCAGAAATGGAGTCTCAGGGGGCACTTCCAAGGTTGCTTTACCTCCCGTTTCTAAGGGACTGCCTCTCACCCCCGGGGCCCAAGGCCCTTCCCTTCCTGCAAGCTCGTTCTGGCCTAGTGGCACCTGCTACAGGACCACCCACCGCCAGGCGGGCCAGGGCCTCCTTGGTCTCAGGAGACCCGGGCCCAGACCCTGGCCTGCCATGTATTGAAGGGTCCCCCACCATCACGGGGAACACCCTCTAGGTGGGGATGAGATGGGTGGCGGGGTGGTCCTGAGTGACACGGAGAAGCCTGGAGGCAAGGGTGTGCACAGTGGCAGCCTGCGCTCTCCCCGCTTCTCCCAGGCCAGACCCGCCCTCGGGACGCTCTTTCCCCGAGCCCGCCTGTTCTTGTCCCGTGTTTGGGTTGAGGAGTCGGCTGACTTGCCCACAGCTCTCAGACCCCGTACCCCACTTTGCCAATCATACGGCTGGGGTGACTGTGTCCCAACTCTGATATTTGGGGAACCCTGCTGGAGTGGCTGGATGGTGACCCCAAAGCCGAGTCCACCTGGATCCTGAGGGTGCAAACTTTGTTCAGAAAACGAGTCTTCTTTGTGGATGTAACTGAGGTAAAGATCTCGAGGTGAGGTCATTCTGCGCTAGGTGGGCCCTAAGCCCCATGGCAAGTGTCCTTCTAAGGGAGAGGCAGAGGGACATGTCGGGAGGCCGCGTGATCGCAGAGGTCAGGACTGCAGGGATGCGGGGCAGCGAGGACCTCGTGGGGGCCCCAAAAAGGGGAGGATGGGAGGAACGATGTGCCCCTGGAGCCCTTGAGGGAGTGCGGCCCTGCCCACACCTGCATCCTGGACCTCTGGCCTCCGGGGCTGAGAGGGTATGTTTGTGCCACAGTAAGCACCTGGTGCGTGGTCACTTGCATGGCAGCCCCAGGACGCCAACCACCCGTGGGCCCTGGGCAGGCCGGCTCCTTGGATGCTGGGCAGAAGGTGAGCTCCTCCCCGGTAGGGCCCACAGGACGGCAGCGGCACTGAGCGGAGGGAGCGACCCCAGTGGGTCACGGGAGGTCGGGGGAGGTCGGGGGAGGACGGGGATCCCCAGCCCTGCTCTGACAGGTGGGGGGGTCTCAGTCACTGTGATGCTTGGTTGAATTTGGAGGTCACCAGGTTGGAATCTGGGGCAATTAACTGGGTTTAGGCGGCAGTTGACTTTCTCTCTGGAGACGGGCCGTTCCTTCCTGACGCATCTCCCAGGGCAGCGCCACCCCACGCGCTGCTGTGAGCCACGCACGCAGAAGGGAAAGCTTGCTTGTTTTTTTCCTTTTTTTTTTTTTTTAAAGATTATATTTATTCATGAGAGACACAGAGAGAGACAGAGACCCAGGCAGAGGGAGAAGCAGGCTCCCTGCGGGGAGCTCGACGTGGGACTCGATCCCAGGACCCTGGGGTCACGCCCTGAGCTAAGGGCAGATGCTCCGACGCTGAGCCCCCGGAGTGCCCCAGGGAAAGCTTTCTGGTAGCCACAGCCCTTGCCCTCCCCAACGTTCACTTCCCGTTCGTGTGTTCACGCACATGCACATGCGAGCACACGTGTTCACGCAGGCACTCTGGCCTCCCGCCTTGACTCCGCCCTGGCCCTGGCCCCCGGGCACGCTCCGCACACACCTGCGAGGCGGGCACTCACACCGGCGGCTCCGATGCTTCCAAGGGCGTTGCCGCTGACTCCCCCGAACCCTGACAGCACCCACCCCGCCCCTGCTCAGACCCAGAGGTGGGCACCGCTGGCCAGCAGGCCTCCCTGCCGCCCGGGGTCTGGGGGGCGCTCCTGTTCGGATCAGGGGACGGCACCTGTACTGGGGGCTTTGGTCTCCATGTGACCCTGCACCTCGGTGAACACGGATGTCCCACCCCCCGGGGGGCCCTTGGGGCCTCCGGGTTTTCAACCTCCCTGGCTCGCAGCTGCGCTCTGTGTGCCTCTGCCTTCACCTTCCTTCCTGGCCGCGTCGCTCCTGTGAGTCCCCCCCGCGGGGCTGCGCGTGTCAGCAGTTCCTCTTCACGACCCGGTGACATTCCATCAAGGGGAGAAACCACAATTTGTTTATCCGTTCTCCTACTGATGGGCATTTGGGTTGTTTCCAGCCTGGGCCTCGCTGAGCAACGTGGCCCCAGCGCAGGACGCATCTACCACGTGCTCTGAACGTGCCTTTAATTGGGAGAAGGTGTAGTTAGTGATCTTGAGGTGAGACTACCCTGATGAGGGTGGGCCGTAAAACCGGTGACGAGTGTCCTCATCCGAGTGGGGCAGGGGGAGGGGGAGGCGCAGAGATGCAGGAGAGGTCACGTGGTGACAGGAGCGGAGACTGGAGTGATGTGACCGTGAGCCAAAGGGTGGCGCAGGTTGTCACAACCACCAGAAGCTGGGAGGGAGTCGGGGGGGACTCACGGACCGAGGGACAGGCCCTGCCGACGCCCTGAGTTCACACCTGCAGCCTCCAGAACTGTGACAGGGTGGGATGCTAACACCGGCTCCGTGGGACAGGAACGGCCCGCCTGATCGACCGGCAGGTCCGCAGCCCCGAGGACACCGATTGCAGCCGGGCTCCTTACCTCGAGCTTTCCCGGTGGCCATGGGATGCACGTCATTGGCGTCGTCACAGTTTAGATCTTTGTTTCCCCGGTGATTAATGAGGCTGACGGATTCTACATCCGCACGCGGCCCCCCAGAGCCTAGAGGCCTGCGGACAGCCCGTTCCAGGGTCTGACCCCACAAAAAATGTTTGGTTTATCTCTTTCCTATACCTTTGTGGGTGTTCTTTATATGTTCTGGATAGGACTCCTTGGCTGGGTGGGTGTCTGTGTTCAGACACGGGGGCCCCCTGGCTGGCTCCGTCCGTAGAGTGTGCAACGCTTGGATCTCGGGGTTCTGCGTTCAAGTCCCATGTTGGGCATAGAGATTACTTAAAAATATAGTCTTTAAAAAAAAAAAAGATACACAAATGTATGGCGTGGACATTGTCTCCGGTTGTGGCCTACCCTCTCTCTCTCAATGGCACCTCGATGAGCCCACATTCTTAAATTTATTTATTTATTTATTAAAGATTTTATTCATTCCTGAGAGACACCCAGAGAGGCAGAGGGAGAAGCAGGCTCCCTGCAGGAAGCCTGATGGGGGACTCAATCCTGGGACCCCAGGATCATGCCCTGGGCAGAAGGCAGACGCTCAACCCCTGAGCCACCCAGAGATCCCCCACATTCTTAAATTTAATGACGTCCAATCTTTCATGGTGAGCACCTTCTATGTCCTATGTAAGAAGTCTTTGCCAGTGACAGTGTCTTGAAGGGAGTCTCATTTTTATTCCAGAAGCTTTTTTGGTTTTGCTTTGCACATTGTGGTCCGTGATCCATTTTTAATTAATCTTCGTATATGGCGTGATGCAGGGATCAAGGGTCATTTTCCCCCATCAAATCCAACCGATACGGCACCTTGAGTGAGAAACCCATCCGAAGGCCGCCTTTTCTCCCTCGCGCTGCAGTGGTCTTTGTTATAAACCAGTTTGGCCACAGGACCTGGCCCTGGGATCCAGGATCGAGTCCCACATCGGGCTCCCTGTGTGGAACCTGCTTCTGCCTGTGTCTCTGCCTCTCTCTCTCTGTGTCTGTCATGAATAAATAAATAAAATCTTTAAAAAACAAAATAAACCAGTTGATTCGAAGATGGGTTGGGGGGCGGGGGGGCCTCGTTCTGACCCTCTCTCCTGTTCCATTGGTCTGTTTGATTATTATTGTGCCAATCATCAGGGCCTTTTGCTGGCCGCTCGTGAGTCCACCCGCTGGCTGGAGAGAGGAGGCCGGAGGGCTGGCCCGAGAGCTTGTCGGACCTCCGGGCCTCGAAGGGTCCGCCCAGCTGGCTTCTCTTCACCGCGGACGGTGGCCTCCTCCTCTCTGCCCCACGGCAGTCTCAGCAGAGCCCAGGATGCCCGGGCCAGAGGCGGCCCGCGGGCCCGAGACCCAGCCGCAGCTCCCGAGCGTGCCTTCCGGAGGATGCCGTGCGTGAGAGTGGGGGCAGCTTCCAGGGAAGGGGCAGGCCAAGGTCAGCCCCCCTGCCACGCAGTAGTCCTCACTGCCAACCCTCCTGTTCGGCCGCCATGCCGTCACCCTGTGCCAGACGTGGGCCGCTGTGTACGCCCGGAGAGCTGGGACCTTGAGGATCTGACCCTACCCAGGGGGTTGGGGGGGGGGCAGAGTATGCACCGAATAGGTCAGCTGTAAGGCATGCTCAGAGGGAATGCGTGGAGCCCAGGAGGCTGGACGGGTGTTTAGCCAGGGCACCCAAGGTGACATTTGAGCAAAGCAGTAAGGGACACGAGGGACCCAGTCATGTGGGTGTGTGGTGGGTGGAGGAGGAGAGCATTTCAGGCTGCAGGACTGGCAGGTGCAAAGGGCCTGAGGCTTCTAGGGATGAAAGGAGGCCAGTGGGCTTTCCGTGGGTGGGGGGAGGGACAAGGCAGGGGCTGGGGCAGCCAGTGGCTGGATCCCACAGGTCGTCGCAGGCCCTGGACATTCTGGCAGGAGAGGCCAGTGGACAGCCCTGAGCGTGGGAAGCATGGCTGTGGCAGTTGGCAGGCCCCTTAGGGGAGGAGGCTGCCGTCCAGAGAAGAGAGGATGGCACCCGGCCTGGGGAGGGCCGGAGTTGGATTTTGCATGAATTTTGAAACTCAGAGCTGTGGGGATCTGCCACGGGTTCGGGGAGCAGAGTCAGGCATGACTGCAGTGTTGGGCCCGAGCCCAGGGAGACAGGGGGTCCTTTGCCGGGAATGGGTGCTGAGGGCCGGCTGGCTGGGGGGCAAGGGGCTCAGGGGCCCTGTGCACTGTGCTTGGCGTGAGGGAGGCCTTTGGGCAGCCGGGGAGTCTGGGGTGCTGAGAGCCCCTGCGGCTTGCAGAGCAGGCCCCGGGAGCCCGGGCAAAACTCAGATGGAAGGCAGAGGTGTGGTGGGGGTGACACAGGAGCGAGGGGGACAGCCAGGTAGGTGTCATGTCCTGGTCAGCCCAGAGGAGGCCTGAGCACGTGGATGGCATGCAGCGCGGTCACCAGCCACCTGGACAGGTCCCTGCTTCCCTCCCCTCCCTCTCTAAGGCTGTGCGCCAGCGCACGACACTGAACCCCACCCCACCCAGTGTGGGCTGCAGGGTCCGCTCCCCGAACTGGCCTCCTGGCCCCAACCTCTCAGCCTTGCAGGGAGGCCCCTGCCCCGAGGACCACCCCCTCTGTGCCCTGTGAGCCCAGCCGTGTCCCCAAGGTGCCCAGGCACCTCCTTGGTCACAGCCGGCCCTCCTGGCCGGAGAGGACGCCCGGAGGCCCGGTCAGACCTGCATTGGGGACCCGTCCCAGTGACCCAAGCATTGCACGTGTTCCCTCCTCCCCTGCCCCCAGCCCCAGCCCAAGCTCGGAGGCTGTGGTGAGTGTCCCGGGGCGGCTGCCTTTGGCAGCTCGAGAGGCTGCAAGCCCTGGACCACGTGCAGCTCTGAAGGGCAGTCTGATCATGCCTCTTGGCCTCTGCTGGCCATGACAGTCCCCTCCCCGCCACCCGCCAGCCGCATCTCTTCTGTCTCAAATCTCCTTCTGCTGGGATGCCCGGGTGGCTCAATGGTCGAGCGTCTGCCTTCGGGTCATGCCGTGACCCCAGGGTCCTGGGATCGAGTCCCACATGGGGCTCCCCGCATGGAGCCTGCTTCTCCCTCTGCCTGTGTCTCTGTGTCTCTCAGGAATAAATAAATTAAAAATCTTTAAGAAAAAAATCTGCCTTGCTCTTTTTTTCTTTTTAAAACTTTTACTTATTTTGTTTTTTACTTATTTTTTAAATTGGGGTGAAACGTACATAAAATGGGCCATTTTGACTGTTCGTAAGTGTACTGCTCAGAGGCCCGAAGAACCTTGTCGCCGCTGTGCAGCTGCCTCCACCCTCCATCCCCGGCGCCTCACTGGGTGAGGAAGACACCAGTCACCCAGTTAGGGCCTGCGGCCCTGGGAGCAGGGGACGGCGCCCCCACGAGCAGCGGGAGCAGGGAGCCAGGGCTCTGCTGAGGCCCTGGGCCGGCTTCTTCCCCGCTGGATCCCCCCTGGGCGCTCCAGCCCCCCGAGCCTCATCTGAAAACTGGGCTCTCCAGCCTCCCTCCGAGGGCGCCGTAGGAGTGACAGCCCAGCCCACCTCGCAGAAACAGCCAGGAAGGGCCAGTGGCTTCCCTCAGGACCCCCGGGCCTCCCAGCCCTTCACCCCACCTGAGACGAGAAGCCCTGAGAGGCTAGAGGGGTGGGGCAGCCGGGGACCCAAGAGGGCAGGACGTGGGCGGGGGGGCAAGCTGGCTGCTCCCACCAGGGGAACTGGGCCCCGAGAGCTGATGGCTGATGTCCTGGCTCGGCCCCTCCTGTCCCGGCGGCTGGAGGGCACAGGGCTAGGCCCTGGGGAGGCCGGGCACTCACTGCCCAGGGTCCCAAAGGCCCGGGGCAGCAGCTGGCAATAGTGTGGCCCTGTCACCGTCGCCCTGTCTGAGCTGCTGCAGACGGCCTGGTGCAGGGAGAGCGCTGCCTCTGGGCCTCAGGGCCCTGGCCTCAGCTCACCCCAGTGGCTGTGACACATAGCCCTGTCTCCTGTCCGAGCTCCGGGCCTCATCCTGCTTCTCAAGGAGGAAGTGTCTGAAGCCTCGGTCGGGCGTGGGGCCTGGGCTTCCCTTCTGGCCCGGCACCTCGGCCCGGCCCCACACCTGTGCACGTAGGGGTGCCACTGTGGGCCTGGCCGCCTCCAGAACTAGGGGCGCACAAAGGGCTGGATGGGCCACCTGCCTGTTCCTCCCAAGGCCAAATCTTGGGTGAAGTCTGGGGGCCAGACCAAGTCAACCCCCACAGGCAGCCCCAGGGGCCCCGGTGGACGGGATGCTCCACCCACAGGTGAGGAACAGAGGTCACTTGCCAAGGCCCCGGGCTGCGCGCAGAGCCCAGGGCCCCCTGACCCCAGACACCGCCCCCTGCTGTCTCCAAGGCTACGTGGGCAGAGAGCCGGATGGTCAGCGGAGCCAGCAGGTCACAGCTGCACCATCCAATCCTCTCTCTGGGCCCCACTTGGTCTCTGCAGCACCTGGATCTGGTCTCAGATACACATAACGCTTTTACTGTGGCTCTTCTGGCATATTCCAGCCAGGGCGTGCTGGGCCCCAGGAAAGGGACACTGGGAAGGCAGCCCAGCCGCCCAGGTGCCCAGGTGCTGAGGGCACTAGCCCGGGCCAGCTCCCTTCCAGGCCCACACACCTGCAGAGGAGGAGCTGGCCTCCAGGTCCGGGGGCCCCTCCTGGTTCTGATTTACATCCTATTTTCACGTGAGGTCATCCCAGACTTAGGCTGGGCCCTAAATCCAAGACAGGCACCCTGTTAATAAGGGAAGGGCACAGGGAGGGAGCCATCCAGGGAGGAGGAGGCAGGGATTGCAGGGAAGCCTGGGGCCACCCGGAGCTGGAACAGGCGGGAAGAAGCCCCCCGGAACAGGAGCCTTCAGAGGGGCCCAGCCCCGTGGACACCTTGATTTAGGACTCCTGGCCCCCGCTACCATCGGAGCATAAATTCCTGCTGCTTTCGGGCTCCCGGTAGGTGGGAGCGAGTCACAGAGGTGGGGGGGGGGAGGGGAAGTAACCCAGTCCTGAGAAAAGGAAGTCCAGGGTGTAGAGACGAGGAGACGAGAGAGTGAGGGATGCTCCAGGGGCCCGGCGCCCTCCCCGCGGCATGGACGGCTGGACCCTGGAAGGACAGCCCCCCACTCCCCGAGTCCAGCTCAGGACCCTGACCCGCCCCCCGTCCCCCCGCTGCTGTCCCTGGCTGCCAGGACGGCTGTCCCCGTCCCACCCTCTGGGCAAACATGGAGAGAGCCTGTCCTCCCGTCCCCATCTGGGCCACTGCACGGGAAGGGGTGGAGGGGGCCCGGAGCGCGGGGAGGGGGGCACGGCCGGCGTGGCAGCTGCGGCAGGAGGCTGGCCGCCCCCCGTGGGTGATGGACGTGCGATTAACCTGCCTGTGGTTATGTTGGCAACTGAGCTGGAACAGGAAGTCAGCGTCATAAACCAGGGCCTTTCAAGTTATGACAAATTCATCAAACAAATGAACCTGTGAGCACAGAGGGCAGCGCGCCTCCATGTGCGGCGGGAGATAAGGTCCGCTCCAGCCTGGGACCGGACTGAGGTGCCTTCCAGCCCCTTCCAGCCCCCTCCAGACTCTCCCGCTGCAGACCAAACAGGAACAGCGCTGCTGCGGCAGGTGTGTGACCCCCCCCCCCCCCTCCGAGCGGCCATGCGGCTGGATTCCAGACGCTCACCTGGCCCGAAGCTGCCCCGGCCCAGCGCAGGCCCCACAGCCCCTGGCGCCCCTGCTCCACGGAGCAGTGTCAGAACCTGGCTCCCTATAGGGTCTGGTGGCTCTGAGCGGCGTCTCTGGGGCTCACCCTCTGCCCGGCCTCTGCAGGGCCCCCCACCCCCCGGCCTGGTCCCCAAAAGGCCTGAGCAGCCGACACCTTCATGCTCGGGGCTGTGCTCACAGGGCGGGCTGGCTTTTAGGTTTGAGGCCCAGGATGGGTTCGTGACGGGCCTGATAGCTCAGCAGAGGCTGAAGGGTGGTGGGAGGGGGCACAGCACCCATGGGGAAGGGGTCACAGGTAGGACTGTGAGCCGGGGATGGCCCAGCTCTTGCACAAGGTCCCCGGGCCAGCACGGGCTCACGGCTGCCCTGGCCCACCGAGGACCGCTCTGGCTTGTCCAGACCTGAGGCCCGGAGCCGCTGCATCATCGAGGCCGGAAGAATGAGGACAGGTTCCCTCTGGGGCTCGGGGCCCGATGCTGGCTGCAGTGCAGAGGGTCCCTGGCTACGGGCGGAGCGTGTGGACGCTGCCCAGCACGGGGTTCCCGGGTCCTGCCCACAGCCACCTGTCCCTCATCCTGGGTGAGCACCTACTGGCCCCCAATTTTTTTTTTTAATATAGAAATAGAGGCCGGGGGCGGGGGGTGGGTGTGTTTTCAGCTCCGTCGGCCAGAAGGGCCCAGAAACAGTGAAGTCCCAGGAGCAGCGAGCACACCTGGTGCCCAGATCTTGGTTTCCAAATTCCATTCTCTTCTAAAAGGCTTTTTGGAGAAGTGGCGGGTTCCAGGGCTGGGTCAGGGGAGGCTCCAGATGCGCCTGGTGGGACCAGGAGGCAGAAGAGGCTGGACGGGGCTCCTGGTGGAACAAGCAGAGCAACAAAACACAGATCGTAGAGGGCTGCTCTCCCTACTCAGGGTGGAGGTAATTCACGAGGTAAATAAGAGAACGAATTCAGGACCGGGACGGGAAGCAGACCTTGCGATGCGGAAGGGACTCCACAGTTCGAGACCGCGACTTGGGCAGCCCGCACATTAATCACTGATTCAGGGAAAAATCCACAGCGAGGTCTCTGCTGTCATTGGCACAGGCTGGTGAAAACAGGATGTTTACACTCAGCGTATCTCCTTGCTAATTTTTTTTTTTTTACTAATCATTGCTTATTAATTTTTAAGTTCAAAGTACGAAGTAATTAACCTTCCGGTGGAGAAACCTGGCGGACGGGACCTTAGCCCGGGTGCCAAACACTGATACCACCTGCGCTGGGACGAACAGATGTTGCATGGTGCCCAAGGTGATGCGCCAAGTACACCGCGTCATTCCTGGGACATCCTGCTGGAAGAGTAGATGTGGGACCCGATGAGGAGGAAGCATCAGACACACCCAAACAGAGGGAAATTTCACGAAGTCAGCGGCCTGTACGCTTCAAGAAGATCACAGTCATGAAACAGAAAGGCCAATTCTGAAGATAAAGTTTTATTTATCAGGTTTTTCAAGTAGGCTCTACACCCAACGTGGGGCTTGAGCTCATGACCCCGAGATCAAGAGTCGCACACTCCAGTGACGGAGCCCACCAGGTGTCCCTATGGATCACATTTAAAAAGTTTTTATTAAAAATAAAATAGGGCAGCCCCGGTGGCGCAGCGGTTTGGCGCCGCCTGCAGCCTGGGGCGTGATCCTGGAGACACGGGATCGAGTCCCACATCGGGCTCCCTGCATGGAGCCTGCTTCTGCCTCTGCCTGTGTCTCTGTCTCTCTCTGTGTTGCACATGGATAAATAAATAATTTTAAAATATATATATATATTAAAATAAAATAAAAAGTTTTTATTGGGCGGCCCCGGTGGCTCAGCGGTTTAGCGCCGCCTTTAGCCCAGTGTGTTACCCCAGGATCCTGGGATCGAGTCCCCCATCGGGGTACCCGCAGGGAGCCTGCTTCTCCCTCTACCTCTCTCTGTGTCTCTCAGGAATAAATAAATAAAATCTTTAAAAAAAAAATTAATTAATTTTTTTTTTTTTTTTTTAATGATAGTCACACAGAGAGAAAGAGAGGCAGAGACAGAAGCAGGCTCCATGCACCGGGAGCCCGACGTGGGATTTGATCCCAGGTCTCCAGGATCGCGCCCTGGGCCAAAGGCAGGCACCAAACCGCTGCGCCACCCAGGGATCCCAAATTTTTAAATTTGAAGTAAAATTGACATACCCCACGGCACTATTTTCAGGTGCGCACGGTACATTTGCTGCAAGACGGTCACCACTCAGCGTTGTTCCTGTAGCGACGCCACACTCCTTGCCGCACTCCCATCTTATCCCCGCTGTAGCTGCGGGGTCACCCATCTCGTCCACACCGTAGGTGACCACCGGTTTGTGCCCCGTACCTGCGAGTCTGTTTCTGCTGTGTGGTGTTCTGTGTGTTTTGCAGGCCCCGCGCGGTGTTTGTCTCCCTCTGACTTGCTTCACCCGGCAGAACGCGCCCCAGCTCCATCGCCCTTGTTGCAAACGGCACGTCATCCTGTGTTGTGGTGGGGTGACACTGCGTCGTGTGCGTGTGTGTGGGCGCATGCCCACGCACCACTTCTTTATCCGTTCATCTGTCCGTGGATCTCTGGGTCGTTTCCACGTCCTGGCGATTGCGGATAATGCTGCGACAAAGAGAGGAATGCGTGAGCCTTTCGGAATTCGTGTTTTGTTTTCTTTGGACGAGTACCTAGAAGTGGAATTGCTGGACTGTCAGGGGTACGTCTGTGTTCGGTGTTTTCTGCAGAGTGGCTGCCCCAGTCTGCATTCCCACCAGCGGTGCACGAGGCCTCCTCTCTCTGCACCCTCGCCAACACTTGTTGTTTCTTGTCTCTTTGATTCCAGCCATGCTGACAGGTGTGAGGTGAGATCCCATTGCGGTTTTGATTTGTGTTTCCCTGATGATGAGTGATGAGGAGCATCTTTTCATGTGTCTGTTGGCCATCTGGATGTCTGCTTTGGGAAAGTGTCCATTCAGGTCTTCTGCTCATTTTTTAATTGAATCATTTGGATTTTTTTAAATATATTGAGTTATGTGTGTTCTTTTTTTTTAAAGATTTATTTTTGGTGATCCCTGGGTGGCTCAGCGGTTTAGCACCTGCCTTTGGCCCACGGCGCGATCCTGGAGTCCTGGGATCGGGTCCCGCGTCAGGCTCCCTGCATGGAGCCTGCTTCTCTCTCTGCCTGTGTCTCTGCCTCTCTCTCTCTCTCTCTCTATCATAAATAAAATAAAAATAAAACATTTATTTTTTAAAATTTTTTAATTTATTTATGATAGTCACACACAGAGAGAGAGGCAGAGACACAGGCAGAGAGAGAAGCAGGCTCCATGCAGGGAGCCTGACGCAGGACCCGATCCTGGGACTCCAGGATCGCGCCGTGGGCCAAAGGCAGGTGCTAAACCGCTGAGCCACCCCGGGATCCCCATGTGGGTTCTTTATACTTTTCAGATGTTAACCCCTTGTCAGGTATGTCATTTGCAAATACCCTCTCCTGTTCAGTACATTACCTTTCAGCTTTGTTAATGATTTCTTTTGCTTTGCGGAATTATTTTTTTTAAGATTTTATTTATTTATTCATGAGAGACACAGAGAGGCAGAGACACAGGAGGAGCAGGCTCCCTATGGGGAGCCCAATGCGGGACTCGATCTAGAGACCCTGGGGTCATGCCCTGAGCGCAAGTCAGATGCTCAACCGCTGAGCCACCCAGGCATCCTCCTCTTTTTAAAAAAATAATCTCATGGGATTATTTACCCAACATGGGACTCGAACTCATGACCCTGAGATCAAGAGTCACATGTTCCATGGACTGAATCAGCTGGGCGTACCAGAGTGAAGAAGCTTTTTATTTTCATGTAGTCCCATTTGCTTTTTTTTTTTTTTTGCTTTGCATGTCCTTGTCTGAGGAGACAGATCCAAAAAATACCACTAAGGCCGATGTCAGAGAAATTACTAGGTTTTCTTCTAGGAGGCTTGTGGTTTCAACTCTTACATTTAAAGCTTGAATCCATTTTGAGTTTATTTTTGGTTATGGTGTAAGAAAGTGGTCCAGTGTATTACTTTTTAAAAATATATATATTTTAACCTATTTTCTTACATTTTTTAAAGTAATCTCACTTTTAAAAAAATATGTATAGTTTAAAACTTTTTCTTAAATTTTTATTTTTTTTAGGGCAGCCCTGGTGGCTCAGTGGTTTAGCGCCGCCATCAGACCAGGGCGTCAGGCTCCCTGCATGGAGCCTGCTTCTCCCTCTGCCTGTGCCTCTGCCTCCCTCTTTCTCTTTGTGTCTCTCACTAATAAGTAAATAAATCTTTAAATAAAAGTAACATTTTTGGGATCCCTGGGTGGCACAGCGGTTTGGTGCCTGCCTTTGGCCCAGGGCGCGATCCCGGAGACCCAGGATCGAATCCCACATCGGGCTCCCAGTGCATGGAGCCTGCTTCTCCCTCTGCCTGTGTCTCTGCCTCTCTCTCTCTCTATCTCTCTCTCTCTCTCTGACTATCATAAAAAATTTTTTTAAAAAAGTAAAATTTTTAAAAAATTATTTTTTTAACTAATGGAGTTCTAACTCATGACCCTGAGATCAGGAGGTGCACACTCTGCCCACGGAGCCAGCCAGGCGCCCCCAGTGTATCACTTTTTAAATTAGATTTTGGAAAGCTGACCCTTCTGTCCTCCAACCTTTGGGTTGCCTGATGGGTTGGCAGTGACATCCTGAGTTCCAGGGTGTGTGCAGCCCCAGATCAGGCTAGTGAGCCCGGAAACCCCACTGTCAGCTGGTTGTGCCACACTGAACAAGCCCCTGTGTTTTCTGGCCTCGGTTTACCCGTGTGCTCGCCATGCTTTGCCTGGCCTGCCTCCCGCCCTGAATTCCAATGCGCTGACCCTGCCCAGCAGACCCACATGTGGAAGGCAAGCTTTCCCCCCAGGCCTAAGTGTCAAAGCCACAGAGGAAGACTTGAATCCCAGATCGACAGATGCTAAGGAAACATGACAACAAACCAACGTGTGACCCCGGATTGGATCTGGAGCTCTCAAAGACATGTTGGGGGGCAATCGGTGACATCTCCTGGGACTTGTGGGTGAAGAGCAGTGTCGCATCGATATTCCTGTCCTGATTTTGATCGTGATGTGGTGGCTATGTGGGAGCCCGTCCTTGTTTGAGGAAATACACAGTCAGGCTTAAGGGGTGATGGGCAACATGTCTACGACTCACTCTCGGTGATTCAAAAAAGTTGTAAAACAGTAGAACAAGGAAAGGTGGTAGATGATAACACTTGGGGAATCTGGATGAACAGTACATAGGAGCTCCTTGCGCTATTCTTTTTTTTTAAAGATTTTATTTATTTAAGGGCACTTGGGTGGCTCAGTGGTTGAGCATCTGCCTTCGGCCCAGGGCGTGGTCTGCTTCTCCCGCTGCCTGTGTCTCTGTCTCTCTCTCTGTCTCTGTGTCTCTCATGAATAAATAAAATACCTTTTTAAAAAAGATTTTATTTATTTATTTGAGAGAGAGAGAGAAAGAATGCGTAGGGGGCAGAAGGAGAGGCAGGCCCCCTGCAGAGCAAGGAACTGGATGCGACACTTGATCCCAGGACCCCAGGACCACGACTGGAGCCGAAGGCAGGCGCTCCACCATCTGAGCTACCCGGGCGTCCCTCTTTGTAATCTTCTAACAACGTTTCTGTAAGTTTAAGAGGAAAAAGTTAAAAAAAAAAAAAAAAAAAGAACCCCTCCTGTCCCAGCTGCAGACCAGAGGCGGAGCACAAAGCCCCTGAGGGCAGAGGTAAGCAAACTGTCCTCCTGGTCAGCGGCCGGCCGGAAGGCAAACAACGGGATCAGAGGATGAGCAAGACGCGCCGGCGTCCTCACCAAGGACACGCAGGAGGCTAAGCAGCGCGTGAAATATGTTCAATGTCCTCGTTTGCCAGGGAAACGCAAGCTAAACCGCCGCGAAATGCCAACCCGCACCTCCAGAGGGGCTCTGGTCCCGCGGTGGCAGTGGCAGTGGCGGTGTCTGTAAAAACTAAGCCCATGGCTCCCTTCCGTGGGGCGGCGTTCGTGGGCATTACTCAGAGAAGCGGAGCCCCGAGTGCACGCGAAACCCTGAGCACGACCGTCCGCCACAGCTTCATCCCTAACGGTCAAGACCAGGAACCCGGCCACCGGACCCCCGGCAGGTGGGCCTCCCCCCGGGGACACTGCTCAGCCGCGCTTGGGGGAGCTCCCGGGAGTGACGCCGAGGCCCAGACGTCCCTACTCTCTGACCCCACTGACGTGCCATTCATTGGTGAAATGACGAAATCCGAGCTGACCCCTGTGCTGACAGGGCTGCCCTGCCTCTTACCGTGATGCTGCGGTATCGTTTTGCAAGACGCTGGCACAGGGCGGACTGGGGAGAGGGTCGGTGGGATCTCTCGGGGTTATTTCTGACAACTGCACGTGAATCCATAATCATTTCAAAGTAAAAAGCATAACGACAGCGAACCATGATGTTACGTGCGTGTATGCGTGCATCTAATGTGATTTCATGTAATTGCTAAGTATATACCGTGGCGCACTATCGTGTACATTTGCATGCACGAATACACTTTTAGGTGTCTAGGGAACAATGCTGGTTCCCGCGGCTCCTCCAAAGCCTCTAACTGGAGTCACTGGTGGCCTGGCCGGCAGGTTCCCGTTGGTTCTGGTCTTGTCAAGCCCACTCCTAGGATCTGTGAGCAGATGAAGGGCTGGTGCGGGGGGGGCAGAAACCAAAGACGGGACCCTGCCCCCCCACCAGCCCTTCAGGGGAGCTCACCGGCTGCGGGGGCCAGAGGCAAGGCCAAGCAGAGGCAGCCACCAAGGCCGCGCCCCGGGACCAGAGCACACCTGCCGGGCCCCCGTCTCGCGCCTGTCGGGGACCCTCACCCGCGCCCCCGCCCAGGTCATAGCCTGCGCCCAGCAGGCCGGGGCCCACCCCCCTCACCTATCCGCCGGCTCAGCTGGGGTGGGAGTGCTGATCCCGACCACTCACACTCCCGGCTTGGAAAACCCGGAGAAAATCACCGTGATGTCTGTGGGAGTGCGTGTGCCCTGGGGCCGCCTGCGAGCTGCCAGGACCCACGCGGAATGAAGACACCAAACGTGCTGCCCCGGGTTCCTGCGCAGCCCGGACTGAGCGCCGCCAGGCTGCCCCGGCCTGGGGTTTCCCTCGGGCGGCCCGACCGGAGCTTCTGCGGCTTTTCCAGTGGGCGGGCGGGTGTCTGAAAGCAGCAATGCTCGCGACCGACCGCGCAGACACCCTGTCCACCAGGCCACAGATCTGTGTCCCCGCCCCGGCCACCCCGTCGAGTCAGGGCCGCCTTGCCCACTGGCTTGGCTGGGTCTGAAAAGACCTGCAGCTTCCACCTAACTCTCTCGGGGTCCTGGCGCCCCAGGCTGCCGGGTGGTGGGGAGCCCAAGCCCCGAGGCGACACCCCTAGCTGCTATCCACCGCCAGAAACAGGAGTGCAGGTGTTTCCAGAGGATTCCAGGCCCCCGGCCATTGGAGTCACCCCCAGCTGTCTTTCCAGCCCAAACTCCGGGCCTTGTGGGGACAGAGCAGGACCGGCCGTGCCTGGTCCAAACTCCAGCTCGCGCACCGTGTGAGCGTGACGAAGCGAAGGTTTCAGCCCTGAGTCTGCGGATCGTCATGCAGCATTAGTGACCGGAAGAGGGCAGGTGCACCCCGTGGCGAAGCCTGAGCAAACCTCCCGGGGGTCCTGCCCCCCCCACGTCAGGAGCACCTGCTTCTGTCCTGTGGGGTGCCTGGATATGTGGCTCTTCCCTCGGACCTGTAGGCCATCTGTACCCTTCCATGTGAGCTCCGGGAACCCCACCCAGGGGAGGAGTGCCCACCACGCGGTGCTGCGGACACGGAAGAGGAGGTGGCCGAGGATCTGGGAGGCGGGGGCGGGGGGGCTGGGGTGCGAATCCAGCCCTTCTCAGCAGCAGGCATGGAAGATCCAGCCCCCAGGGTGGCCCTCCCGAGACAGCATGCAGATGCAGAGAGCCCAGAGCTGAGGGTGCACTGGGCGGCAGAGAAAGGGAGCCCAGGAGGACAAGAAGGGGAGGAAGGAGGGGGCACAGGAGAGTGATCTCTGCCCAGAAGAGGCGCAGAGGTGGTGTCCTGGAGCTGCCCCAGGAGGGAAGGACTCAGAAGCCGTGGGGAGCCTCTGCAGCACTGCCCTAGCCAGGAGGGTGCAAGCAGGGCCGTGGTGGTGGATCCGAGAGTGTGCGGGCCTTCCCCCCGCAGGCCACACCCCAGGCCCAGGGGAGCTGCCCGGGAGCCCAGAGCCGGCATTTAGCAAGCTGACAGGGGCATCTCGGGCTGAGGAATCCAGCGACACTAAATTAGGGCCCCACTGTGGATGGTTTTGGGGGTTTTATTTATTTTTTTTCTAGGAATTCATCTTACTATATTTTCCAGAGGAACTGGTTCCAATGGCTCCCAACCAACCCCCAAATAAAACAGAAGCCCCCAAGTCGACTTCTCTTTCCGGGTGCCTGGCTGAGGAGAGAGGGAGCTGGTGACAGGAAGGTGTTTGGGGCTGGTTTGTCATTGATGATGCGGTTTACTTTCGGGGGAAGAGAATCCTGAGCACGTTTATACACAGAGAGAAAAGCCAGCAGGGAGAGAAGGATGACAGGACGCAGCAGGGATGTCACTGAGGGAGTGAGGGCCCCTAGGGGTGATCACACACACACACACACACACACACACACACACACACGGAATGAGAAAAGGGACCAAAGCACCAACAAAATAAAAAAGAAGTCTAGGGACGCCCGGGTGGCTTAGCAGTTGAGCATCCACCTCTGGCTCAGGGCGTGACCCCAGGGTCCTGGGATCGAGTCCTGTGTCGGGCTCCGTCCATGGAGCCTGCTTCTCCCTCTGCCTGTGTCTCTGCCTTTCTCTGTGTCTCTCATGAATAAATAAATAAAATCTTTTTTAAAAATCTAGATTATTTTCTAATGGGAAAAAAACCCTAAAATTGACTTCAGAGGAAGTAGAAATAACTACTGGAAATTGGCAAGATGGTCAAGAATCCACCCATAAAAATGCCCAAATGGTATTGAGGCAGATTCAGCCCCATTGTCACGGCCCAGGTAAGAAGCGTATATGGAGACCCCTGCCCAGCGGGGAAAACAGGGCTCTTGCTGGCCCTTCCACAAACCCAAAGTGGAAAAGACCCAGCAGAAATCTGTTTCAACGTCCTGTGTTCTTTTATGGACACAAATGCAAAGACCTTGGCTCAAACGTTGGGATGGTTTTGTTGCTTTTTTATAGGCTTCCCCAGCTGAAACTGAATTTGTTCTTTTTCAGTCTTTCTTGCCTTCCAATGACGCACTTAGGCTCTAAGGTTTCAGTTATTCCTTGGGGATGGAGCTCGGGTTTTGAGATATAGTAGCCTCATTGCTTCTTCATTTATGCATAGTTTACAATTGCTGTTTGGATTTCTGTCTTTAGCCAAGAGTTGTTCAGAAGGGTGTCCTTAAACATCCAAGTGACTAATTTTTATGTAACCTTTTTCCTCTTAATTTCTAAATGATTTCATCATAGTCAAGGAATGTGAACTGCATGATTTCAGCTCAGTTGACCCATCAGATTTTTTTTTTCAATTACATAGGCTCCACGCCCAACATGGGGTTCAAACTCACAACCCTGAGATCAAGAGTTGTGTGTTCCACCAACTGAGCCAACCAGGTGTCCCATCTATTAGAATTCTGTTTTTAAATTATTAATTTATTTATTCTAGAGGTAGGAGGGGCAGACAGAGAGAGAGAGAGAGAATCTTGACCAGGCTCCATGACCCACGTGGAGCCCGACATGGGGCTTAATTTCACGACTCTGAGATCATCACTTGGGCCAAAATCAAGAGTCGGATGCTTAGGCAGCTGAGCCAGCCAGGTGCCCCAATCGATTAGATTTCTTTTGTGGCCCAATAAATGGACAATTCTGTGACTGTCCGTTTGTGTGAAAATAGTAGAGCTTCTGTTCATCCATCACAAAGTTCTATTATAGAGATCTATTGGATCACATTCGTAAATGGTGCTTTTCGAAGCTGTCATATACTTGATTGTTTTTTGTTCACCGGGTCTCTGGGTGTCTGAGAATGCTGTGTTAAGATCTATGTGCAGATCTGTGTACACTATAATCTTTTAAAAGATTTTATTTTCAAGCAATCCCTACACCTGATGCGGGGCCAGAACTCACAGTCCTGAGATCAAGAATCGCGAGCTCTACCGACTGAGCCAGCAAGGCGCCCCCTATAATTTTTTGCTCTTTGTGTTTTGAAGGTGTGTTGGTTGGTTTATAGCAATTCGTGATTGTTGTGGCAGACTGTGTGCCTTGAAGACGGGGGCGTCCACGTGACCTAGTGCTGGCCAAGGAGATGTGGGCAGACACGTCTAAGGACTTCTCCTAAAAATAAAAAGGGGGATGCCTGGGTGGCGCAGCGGTTTAGCGCCTGTCTTTGGCCCAGGGGGTGATCCTGGAGACCCGGGATCGAATCCCACGTCAGGCTCCCGGTGCATGGAGCCTGCTTCTCCCTCTGCCTGTGTCTCTGCCTCTCTCTCTCTCTCTGTGACTATCATAAATAAATAAAAATTTAAAAAAATAAAAATAAATAAAAATAAAAATAAAAAGGAAACTTTGTCGAGATAAAGCTTTACCCCTTGGCCCTTCCCTCTTCCTCATTTTTGGAAACAGGATGTAACTAGAGGCGCAGCAGCCATCTTGCCACCATGAGGACACGAGACACATGTTGCCAGAAGGTGGAATCTGTGCCTCTGACCATTTCCTCAGGTAGCTCTCTTAATCTTGGACTGCCAACATCTGCGCTTTGCCTCATGAGACCAACAAACTCTGTGTGTGCAGGTCACTATTAAGTTTTATGTTATTTATTTTTTAAAATATTTTTTAGGATTTTATTTATTTATTCATGAGAGACACAGAGAGAGAAAGGCAGAGACACAGGCAAAGGGAGAAGCAGGCTCCCTGCGGAGAGCCCAGGACCCTGGGGATCACGACCTGAGCTGAAGGTAGATGCTCAACCACCGAGCCACCCAGGCATCCCAGGTTTTCTGTTATTTGCAACCAAACAGCTACGGAACACCTGATGCAATTGGCGCGGCTCTGTGGCGGCTGGACATGAAATGCGGTGGCCTTCAGGGGGTCTCTTCACGTGCCTTTTGCCTTGAATTCCATTTCTCTCACTAATATTACTACATATGTTCCTTTTTGTTAGCATTTGATTCAGCATGTTTTCTGTAATCCCATGAATTTTTCTTTCTTTTCGTTGTGGTAAAATATACACGCGAAATTCATCATTTTAACCACATATAAGTGTAGGATTCTGTTACACGAGGAACATTCACAATGCCATGCCACCATCACACTGGTCTGGCATTTTAAAATTTTGAATTGAAGCACAAAATACATACAGACACGCACCTATATTAAATGTGTAGCCTACTGGGGCGCCTGGGTGGCGCAGACTGTTGAATGACCGACTCTTGGTTTCGGCTCAGGTCATGATCGCAGGGTCTTGAGATCGAGCCCCACACTGGGCTCTGCACTGCGTGGAGTCTGCTTAAGAGCCTCTCCCCCTGCCCTTACCCCTGTACTCTGTCTGTCTGTCTGTCTTTCTCTCTCTCTCAAATAAAGACATCTTTAAAAGAGTATATGTGCAGCCCTACAAATTCCCATGTAATGGTCACACCGCACACCCCACATGCAGATCAAGCAGCCGCACATTTGCCCGCTGTCACCTGTGAGCCTCACTACATTTTCTGTGCTCGTGCAGCATTTTCTTTCGGGAGGGTGTACAGGGGCAGGAACTCTGTCTTGCACTGACTGGCGTCACCAATAATGAAGTTTAGCATTTCACACGGCAGACGGGGCAAGCACCGGAGGTCCCGCAGTGTCTTCCAGGCCTGGGGTCCTGTGCTCCGACTCAGAGGTGGGGAAGGGCCGGCTCTGCCCTCAGCCTGGTTGCAGGATTCCCACCCAAACCCAGTAGGATCCAGGGGGAGCCAGAACATCTCTTCCAGGAGCGCGCCCAGAAATAATGAGCTTGTCTTGGAGCACCTGTCCCTTTGCAGGCGTTCACACCCACCCCACCCGGATCCGCCTTCAGCAGCAGAGTCACCAAGATTGGCCTGGGCTCTTCTGGGCACCTAGGGGTCTGTGGATCCCTTCTCAGAATAAGGCCTTAAAAAACATGGAGCCTGCCTCTCCCTCTGCCTGTGTCTCTGCCTCTCTCTCTATGTCTATCATAAATAAATAAAATATTTAAAAAAATAAATAAAATAAAAATAATAAAATAAAAAGATAAATTCATAGTGACAGCACAGAACCTTAAAATGTTTAGGAACTTCTGACCACTATGTTATTATTATAAAAACCAGTTATATTGGAATACAATCACCAAAGTCTAGGGTTTGTGTATGTTTTGTACGTGTGTATATTGATATATTGTAACAATCAACATGTGATATTTGAGCATCTTCATTAACACATTACATCACTACAAAATTTTGGAAGTACTGGTGGACAGAAGCAGTATTTCAGGGGTGCCTGGGTGGCTCAGTCAGTTGGGCGTCCGCCTCTGGCTCGGGTCGTGATCTCGGGGTCCTCAGAGGGAGCCCCGCATTGGGCTTCCTGCTCGAAGGGGAGCCTGTCTCCCCCTCTGCCTGCAGTTAACCCTGCTCATTCTCTCTCTGTTGAATAAATAAATAAAATCTTTTATTTTTTTAAGATTTTACTTTTTTTTTTAAAGATTTTATTTCATTTACTCATGAGAGATACAGAGCGAGAGAGAGAGGCAGAGACACAGGAGGAGGGAGAAGCAGGCTCCATGCAGGGAGCCCGACGTGGGACTCGATCCCTGGTCTCCAGGGTCAGGCCGTGGGCTGCAGGCGGCGCTAAACAGCTGTGCCACCGGGGCTGCCCAATAAAATCTTTTAAAAATAAAAAAGAAACAGTATTTCAAGGGGTCTGCAATAATTGCAGTGTGGTTTGAGGGAGTGTCATTGCAGTCAAGTTGTGTATTCATAACCCGAGGCTACGCCAAGTTGCAGTTGGGAATGAGAGAAAAGATGGGAATAACTGTGTCCCAGGCAGCCCCGTGGGCCCTGGGACTCCATCCAGGAGCTTCCCGCCTGGGCTCTTTCCATGGGCCCGGGGTTGGGTGTTGGGGCCAGCCTCCCTGACAGCACAGGTCTGGACTTTGAACGTTTTATTTATCTTTTTTTTAAGATTTTATTTATTCATGAGAGACACAGAGAGAGGCAGAGATACAGGCAGAGGGAGGAGCAGGCTCCATGCAGGGTGCCCCATGTGGGACTGGACCCTGGGTCTCCAGGATCACTCCCTCGGCTGAATGCAGCCGCTCAACCTCTGAGCCATCCAGGCGTCCCTGGACTTTGAACTTTTATTTATCCCCTTTATTTATAAAGTCTCTGCCTTTGAATGCATGACTTTAACTTCTTCACATTTATTGTGATTCCAGTGTACTGAAACCCAGTCCTGTGATCTAGCCTCACGTTGCCATTTGCAGGTTTCCTGCCCGCACCCCCCACCCGCCGTCCCCCTCCCGCCTTCATTTCCTGTTTCTGTAGGATTCGAAATTTATCTTTGTTCTAATTTTTTCTTCTAATGGTTTGGAAGTTGTTGTGGTTTTTTTTTTCTTAAATCATATTTCTATTCACCTAGTGGTTACTTAAAATTTTTAGCATTCATATTTGAACTTACCTTTCCCTACCCATGTCGAGAATGAATCAGTATCCCGATTGTCCACAGGATTAAGACACACTTTCCAGCTTTATTTCCCTCCTCCTCTCCCCTCCCTGCTCAGGATGAGATCATCTGGATTTTCCTCCCAGACTGTTGAGAGTATTTTCCAGCACGAGTTCCCTGATAAAAATAGTTTCACTGACTCCTGTAGGCCATGTCTTCCTCTTGGATTCATTTTTCGTTTTGCTAGAGCATATAATCTAGTAATTATGTCAGATAGTATTTGTTGGAAATAAACTCTCCGAACACTTGGCATGACCCAAAAAAGTGTTTGTTTTTCCTCCCAGCTGAATGGCTGTTAGGCCTGGCAGAGAATCATAGGCTCAAATAATTTTCCCTCCAAACTGTGAAGGTGCCCCTGGATTGTTTGCAATCCAAAGTTGCTGATGTCTGACATCAGGCTTATCCTTTTCTTTCTTTTTTTGGAAGTAACATGTTTTCTTCCTCCACCGCCCTCCCCCGCCCCCACTGGGAGCTTTTATTTGCTCACTTTGTGTTCCAAAGTGTTGTCATGTGTCTTCTTGGGTCCAGGACGGCTTTCCTGTACTCTTCACTGACAGAGAGCGTTTCCCCTGGTCTCTGTCCTTTGGGATTCCACTTAAATAACTGGATGTAGGAAACTGTGAAATCATTTTCCTCGTTTCTTAAATTTTCTTCCTACATTATAACTTTTTACCTTTCACTCTGTGTTGTACAGAATTCTTCAGCCTGACGTCCCGCCTCACTAGTTTGTGGCTCAGCCGTTTCTAGACCGCTCCTTGGCCTACCTATCGAGTTGTGGTTGCTCGTCTCTTCATTTTTTTTAAAGTCATCTCTATGCCATACATGGGGCTCGAACTCACCACCCTGAGATCAAAAGTTACATGCTCCACTGACTGAGCCCGCTAGGCGCCCTTGAGTATTTTTTTTCAGCATTTTTTTATTTCAATGTCCAAATTTTTTACACCCCCAAGATAGTTGACTTCTGGAAGGTATCTTTTTATTTTATTTTATTTTTAAAGATTTCATTTATCTATTTTCCAGAGAGAGAGAGAGAGAGCACAAGCAGGAGCAGAGGGAGAAGGAGAAGCAGGCTCTCTGCTCAGTGGAGCAGGACTCGATCCCAGGACCCCAGGATCATGACCTGAGCCGAAGGCAGACACTTCACTGACTGAGCCCCCCAGGCGCCCTTGGAAGGTATCTTTTAAAACTCATTTTAATTTTTTTTTTCACAACAAACATGTCTTTGTTGTTTTTTCCTCTGAACATAAAAATAATACATTCCTGTAAAAATCTATGATACCTAAAATTATCAAAAAGAGTCGCTCCTCGCACATGCTGTTGGGCAGAACTAGTTACCCGGGGATCCGGGGAACGTCGAGCATCGGGGGCCCGTGCTGGACGCGGACACATCTGCCCTTAGGCCTCCAGAGGTCCAGCAGCGCCCAGGCTTCCCCCCCATCTCGGGGCGGGGGGGAGGTGCCCACCCAAAGCCCAAGTCTCTCACACGTGTGCAGCCTCCCACTGGGCTCAGGTGTGCATCCTTCCTGTCCACCTGAGGGGCTAGCTGTCCGGGGACCTGTCCCCTGCCCCCTCCAAACTCATCCTCACCGGATCTTTGCTGCAGCACCCCCCCCCCCCCACCGTTGGCCGAGCTGTCTTCCCTGAAGGCCCGGGAGCAATCGGGGTTCCTGCTCTTCGAGGTCTAAGCGGTCGGCTCCCGTCCAGTGGGTCCCCGGCCCCGGGGCCACTCTGCAAGCTGGCCCTCGCTTTTCGCTAACGCCACAGCGAAGCAGCAGGCACCTGCCAGCGCGCGCCCGGGCCCTAGTCTGTCACTGCCCCGGTTTTCCCAAATGTGCTGCCGCGACATAACACGGGAAGTGTGTTATTATTTCCAGCTCACCAGAGCCGTTTCCCCGGCATCCACAAGCTAACCGCTAAGCCAACACCACATAGTTTAGGGCTTTGTCACGCCAGCTCCCTGGGCACCCATTTCTGCATCAGTGAGGGTGGGCGTATTAGTCAGCTGTTGCCACAGCAATGCTGCATAACAAACCACTCCGGGTTCGTGGCAAAGCAGCCTCCCCGATGCTCACACCGCAGCTCTGAGGGTTGCTGCAGGCCAGGTCCCGGCGGATCTGGGGCTCCCCACCCCAGTGAACGAGGCGGACCCCACTGGCGCACTTGGAGCCCCTGCTCACTTCACGCCTGCCACCAACGTGTCGGCGGCGGAGGGAGTTGCACTGCCAAGTGCAAAGTCCAGAAGAGAGGCACATCCCACTCATCCCGAGGCCGCGGTGTGACTGGCAGACGTGAGATTCTGGTGCAGGGGAGCGATGAGCAGGGATCCCGGGAAGTTAAATCACCCCCAACGCACAGGCCCTGGTGTGACAGCGCAAACCTACAAGAAGCTTCTTTCTCTCTGGCGAAGCCATAGGAAAGGCCCCAATTAGGCGGTGGCCTTAACTCCCGCCTTTGTTCAGGGCCCCACGCTGACAGCGACCAGTGGTCTCTGAAACTCTCGTCACCGGCTGCCGTCGGTTAGGCCCCGGGAAGGGGAAGCGTGCGGAGCAAGGTTCTAGCCTGGAAGGCGCACCTGTCCTTCTGCTCAGGCTCCTCCGGAGAGCGGCTGGTGTCCTGGCTACACTCCCCGGCTAAGGAAACTGGAAAACCGGGGATCTCTGGGTACCTCAGAGGTTTAGTGCCTGCCTTCGGCCCAAGGCATGATCCTGGGGTCCCGGGATCGAGTCCCACATCAGGCTCCCTGCATGGAGCCTGCTTCTCCCTCTGCCTGTGTCTCTGTCTCTCTGTCTCTCTGTCTCTCTCTCTCTCTGTGTCTCTCATGAATAAATAAATAAAATCTTAAAAAAAAAAAAAAAAGGAAACTGGGAAACCAGGACCGTCGCCCGCGGTCTTGGGGAGGGGCACGCGACCCGGGGGACAGCTGCAGCCTCTGCCCTGCGTCGCACCTCCACTAGTGCTGCTCAGTTGCCCACGGGTTGCCGATTCCAGGTGGGTGCTCCTCCTCAGATGCCAAGTTTGCCATTTGTCTGTCAGCAAGCTGTCAGTGGCCTCGAGCTGCTGGGTGGAGGTCCCAGCATGTTGCTGGGGGCGTCGGGGACCGCTCAGGGGGGTACACGGGCTCCCTGTGCCTTCCAGGTAGCAGTCACAATAGGGTTTCTTCCTTGTCCACCGTCGGCTGCCGGGCACACCCCAGACCCCCGACCCCCAACCCTGCAGCTGCTGCCCCTGAGCTACCATCACCGGCCAGCCTGGCTGCCTCTGCGCTTGTAGCTTGGTTTCTTCCCTCAGGCCAGGGCGACCGTTCCCACCATCACCCATCTCCCCAAAGGCCCTGGGATTTCTGGTCCACTGAGGGCACCTTATTGTTCTTGTGGTTAGAATGGATTTTATTTTATTTTTTTAAAGATTTTATTTATTTATGCATGAGAGACATAGAGGCAGAGACACGGGCAGAAGGAGAAGCAGGCTCCATGCAGGGAGCCTGACGCGGGACTCGATCCCGGGTCTCCAGGATCACACCCTGGGCTGAAGGCGGCGCTAAACCACTGAGCCACCCGGGCTGCCCTAGAATGGATTTTAAACTCTTCTGTCATTTCCTGGTTATTGAGGGTGGGAGTCCAGAGACTGCTAGGAAGGGTCTAGACCACCATCTGTACTCAATCTCCTTGTGGCATCTAAACCTGATCAGTTCTCAGGATGTGGGACGCTTCATCCCCAGGACAACTTCCAAGGCCAAGCTGATGGGGTCTGTGGGGCCTGGGCCATGGAAAGCTGCTGCTGGCCTTCTTGGACCTGCCTCAGGATCCCCTTGGCCTGGAGTGGGGAACCCCAAAGTGGACACTTAGAGGTCACTGTCTTGTGGCCTTGGAAATAGGGAGCTGCCTGGTGACTTTGGTGGCATCAGCTCCAGTGGTGTGGGGACTGAGAATCCTGAGGCCAAACCCTACGAGTCCTGGGACGGTTGTGACATGGCAGGTCCCTCTGGCAGCCAGCACCTCACTCCAGTGTCCACCCCACCCCCCACCCCCCCCACTCCCCACCCCCCCACCCCCCACCCCCAGGAGGGTCCGCACCCTCCAGAGCGGACATTCCAGCATCTACTAGGTCCAGTGCTTTCAAAGTGAGCCACCCACAGACTGCAGTGCTCAGGTTTCTACTTTGGTTTATTTGCGATTTTATTCTGAGCCCAGATTTGGAAACCAAGGCAAGTTTGGAAGCCACCCTCTCTGAGGCCCGGGACCACGCGTCCTGATTGTGTCTCCTGGTGGAACTAAGGCTGTATCTTCTACCTCCAGAGAAGGTAGGGGAGCGGGGCGCGGAAGCCCCCCCAGGAAGAAGCAAGCCAACCTGCTTTTCGTGTGTCTCCCTGGGGAGGAGACCGGGAGGAGCAACTTGGCATCCTGGGGGGTGGGGGGGTTCACCTCCTCCCTCGGTGGGGAGCGAACAGGACATCATAGAGGGGCCAAAACGCGTCCCCCGCACGGGGCGGGGCGTGGAGGAGGGCTCGGCGGGGACCCTGCCCTGGGTGGGTGCTCCTGGTGGGGGGCGACCCCGCCTGCCCCAGGAGCGGGGCGCAGCAGTCACCAGCCCTGGGCATCTGGGAGGCTCCGGACCTTGCTCAGGGGCGACGGCAGAGCCGCCCCCTGCTCGGGGTGACCCCGGTGAGCGCGGCCACTCCCACCCTGGGGGACCCGGTCTGGGGCGGAGACGCCTCTGAGCCGCACGTCCCTGGAGGCTGCGGCGCTCAGGGTCCCCTCGCTCCCCCCGGGGACACGCGGGTCCCGCCGCGCACGGTCACGGCACCGGCAGCTCCGAGAGCCTCCGGCCCCGCGGCGGGCTGCCTGCCTCCGCCCGGCAGCGCACCGACCGGGGCCCAGGCTCCGCCCCCCGCGGCCCGTCCTGACAGCCCATTGGCCCAGGCGCGCGCCGCCCGCGTGTCCGCGCGCTGCCATTGGCCCGAGCCCGCGGCCCAGACAAAGGGAGCGGCGGCGGCGGGCGGTGATTGGGCGGCGGCGGCGGGCGGGGGCGGGGCGCCGGGAGGGCTCGGCGCGGGGACGGGGCGGGGGCGGGGGCGGGGCGGGGCGCCCGGGAGGGCGGCGGCCGCGGGGCGCGGGGAGCCCGCCCCTCCGCCCAGCACCCCTCCCGCCCCGGGGCTCCTGCCCGGACCGCGGCCGCCGCCGCCTCCTCGTCTTCCCCGAGGGCTCCGCGGCCGGCTCCGCAGCTCGGCGGGGGACGTGCGCACGCGGGGCCCCGGCCGGGGAGGACGCGCCGCTCCCCGGCCTGGGCGCCCCGGCCCCGGCCCCGGCCCCGGCCCGCGGGGATCCCCCGGGAGGAGGCGCGGGCCCTGGCGCCGGCAGCAGGACGCGGCCCCGGCGGCGGGCTCCGCGCGCGTCCGGGGAGGGAGGGACGGGCCGCGGGGCGACCGGCCGGGCGGGGAGTGGCTTCGGGGGCCCCTCGGAGCGCCGCCAGGTACGTGCGTTTCCTTGTTTCCCGCGCGCCCCGAGCGCACCCGGGTAGGGAACGAATAAACCCGGCTGGTGTGTACGAGCCTTTCGCTGCAAGCGTGTGTTTCCGCGGGCTCCGGGGGGCGCCGCCGGCCCTGCGGGGCACCTCCTCCCCGCGCCTCTGCCCCGCCGGGGCGGGTTCCCTGGAATTCACCAAAGAGACCACGAGCCCCGCCTCGGCCCGGAGCTGGGGCGTCCGGCTTTGTTCCCCGCACTCTCCACCCTCCTCCCCTGGAAAACCCGGATTCCTTTGAGCGCTGCGATGCTCAGTTCGGGGGAAGCTGGAATGGGGAGACCCGAGCTCGGCCGGTGCAGGGCTGCAGCGAGCTCCTCCTGGCCCCAGGAGCCCCGGACTTGCCAGTTAGGGCAGGCCGTGGGCTTGGTTTTTGGGGGGGTTGATAGGGGAGGCCGCATAGCCAGCCTGGGGCGGGCTCCGTCCCCTCCCCCATGCCCACGTCAAACAAAAGAAGTCCTCGGAGAATCGTTTTTGGGGGGGAACTCTTCTGATAGTGAACCTGTAACCGCCCCCCCCCCCCACCGCCCCTGCTCTTAGGACGGAACTGAATCTTTGCAACAAAGGGGAGGGTTGGAGAGAGTCGTCGGAAAGGGCGCGCTTTATTTGGGGGATACTTTAAGGAAGGGAATGCGTCTTCTGCCCACTCTCCCACCCTGACTGATGGTCTTTAGGTGATGTTCGGATGCGGGGTGTTTTTGTTTGGAGACTTTCACAAAAGAGTCCTACGTGGGAAACTGGGAATTCGGCCTCTACCAGGTGGGGGGGAAATTCCCCTTTGGAGTGAAATGTGTTCCTTGCCTAGAAGGGAGGCTGAAAAGGAAGAGATTTGATGATTAAAGCGGAGGGGGGCATTTTGTGGCCGTTTCTCCCGCTCCCCCCTCCCTCCATAAATGAGAACAAAGGGCCCAGGCGAAAGGGGTGGGGGCTCGAACAGGGAACACTCTTAAGAAAGGCCTCACCTCCCAGGCCCCCTGCACACCCGAATATTGTCTTTTGAGTCTGAACTGAGAAGAAAAGGAGGCCCCCACCCGGGCTCGGGCTGTGTACCGATACATAGTCCCTAAGACCCTGCTTCAGTTCCTCCCAAGTCGTGGTCACCCAGCTGGGGAGAGGGGCCCCGAAGGCAGGAAGGGCCCCTCCTCCCAGCAAAGTGCAGAGTTTCGGTTTCCAGCTCCAGGGCCGCGGCCGAGGGGTTCGCGGCGCCCTCGCCCAGCGCGTCCCTGGTTGCCCGGCGCGGCGGCCCTGGCGCAGACCCGCATCCACCAAAGCCCCGAATAAAACTCAACAAACCGTAAAGGCTCCCCATTCCCGGAGAAAAGGCGCCAAAGATTTATGGTCCCCCGAATTCCCCACACTCTAATTATCCCTGTTTTTAGTTGACTTATGGGTGGTGACCACTAAAGTCATTTTCCATTTTAGAATTTTTTTTTTAAACATGAAAAATGCAAGTTTCACTCCTTTCTTACCCGCTTGGGCGGATCTTTTATCTTGTGGGAAGAAAAATCCGGCCTCCCTCTGCCTTCTCTACTGCCTCCGGTTGGGCGCACCCGGCCGAGACCCCTCCACGAACCCCTCCACTGCAATTTAGGGGAAGTATTTTTTTCTTTCTCCCGCCGCCCCAGGGCACTTACAGGGAATCCTCCCAAGGAGCCCTGCCTGCTGGCGCGTTGGACTCGCTACCGACGCTCCAGGCTTGGAGACCGGCCCGGGGGTCTCGGCCCCCACCCTAACCGGTGGCCGAGGGTGAGCCGGCCGGAGAGTGAGCTCCCCCCACCCCGCCCCCGGATGGTCACCCTCCGTGGGGGGACCTTCGCCTTCCTGGAGACCCAAGCAGGGTACCGCCTGGGGCATCCTGGTGCCCCCGCCGTGCTGGTGGGGGGGACCCCGCCGATTCCCCGTCACTGCCTAGAGTCCCATCCCCCATCCTCCCTTTGTTTGCTTCTCTGGACACTGAGTTGAAAGTGGCAGGAACAAAATAATTAGATGGAAGTCAAAGATTAGGCGGGTGCGCTGGCGGCCTCGGCCAGGCCTGGCCGACACTCCGCCGGCGCCTCATAAATTTGCCGCCGCCTGACACCCAGCCGCGTCCCGGTTACCTGGGAGTTTCGAGCCTCTCGACCCCCTCCCTGCCATCCCCCAACAGCCCTCTTCCGGAGCGCGGGTGGAGAGTCCCTGGGCTCCCCAACTTCTGGCCAGTGCACACGCTGGACCCAGCCTGGAGTCAGTTAATTCTGGAAAACAGACGGAGGTGTCGCCGAGGGAGGGTGTGGTCTGGGCAGCGAGGGCTCGGACCCGGCCACCCCCCCCCCCCCCCCCCCGGCGGGCACGCAGTGCAGCACCCCGCACCACGGCTGCCAGCCAGGTAACTGCTGCCGGGGTGCTGGAGGGCCCTGCTCTGCGCTGCTGCAGCACGGCCCAGGGTGGGCACGGACAAGGGGGGTGCCGAGTAACCCCTCGTGGGCGACTCCTTTGTCTGGCCTGGCCACCGCGGGGAGCCGCCACCAGCGCGCTAGGCCGCAGGCCCTTCTCCGGCCCAGGTGTGCAGGCTGCACGCGGGCACAGGGACGTCGGCAGGGGCCGGGCCACGCGGTCCCCGCACCGGGGCCACAGGGCCGGTGCCCGAGCTCTTCGGGGCCCATGTGCGATCCACCCGGGAGTCCCGTCCTGGACGCATCCAGCCACCGAGCAGAAGAGAATGCCGAGGACGTCCCGGCCGGTTCAGATTGTTTTAAAAACTCGAATTAATTGGTGAAACGGTCACCGCGCTTCCCAACGCGGAGAAGGGGTGAAGGGAGGAAAGCCTTTTTTTAATTATCCCCCCTTGTTGTGGCAGTCCTACCTGACCTCCTCCTACTATTAAAAGAAATGTTGCCACATTTAATTTTTGTTGCCAAGAGATATGGAGAGGGTAGCCCCACATTTTGAAGTAATTTGATAAGCCTTCAAGTAGCAAATCCGAAAGGGAGGCTGGCCCCAGGTATGGTTGCCTGATAGCCTGAATTTACAATGAAAGCATTCTCCTTTATGGATATAATAGATTAGATTTCACAACTTAATTCACCGGAATGGCTCCGTTTAAGGGAGCTCCGGCTGATTTTATTACGCCAAGCCAAATTGGATGTTTGTGGTCTTAACGAAAAGTGATTGTGACATAAAATATATAATTTTTTAAAGTAAAAAAGAAAAAAACACACACACAACGGGTTCGACCCTGTCTCCCCCCCACCCCCATCCTTCCTTCCCACTCCCCGGCTCCCCAGTTTGGGAAATACCGAGAATTGTTTGTTTGTTGATTTCTGCCCCAGAGACAGGAACTCACACCCTGGGCGGGGGCGGGGGGAGCAGGGGAGGAGCGGCGGGAGCTGCCGCCCTGTGTCCCCCGTGGCCTCTCCCGCCGGCGCCACCCGGTACCGCGCACTCGGCGCCCTTTCCCCCCAGCTCCTCTGGGTCCTTCGCGGTGTCGAGAGCGCAGCACGGGCTCCGGAGTCTCGGGCCGTCCACGCGGGCAAACGCGCCCCCCCGCCCGGCAGGGCCCGCGGGGACCCTGGGGACCGAGCAGGCCCGGCCGTGCCACCGCGTGCCACCCGCCTGCGCTCCCCAGAGACCGGGGCTCGCGGGACCCTCGGCGCCCTGCCCCGCGGGCCCGAGCGGCCGGGGTGGGGGGCAGCCCGGGGAGCCTCCAGGCCCAGCCGGCCCGCCCGGAGCCCGCGCCCTGGGCTTCCCGTTAGCGGGCCCTGCCCGTTCCCCCACGTACTGGGTGCTTCCTTGAGCACCCTGCTCGTCCCAGCCTCCCGGGGCACAGCCCCCTTCCCTTCCCCCAGGGCCCCGTGGGCGGCCTGGACCCGGCGGCCTGGATGCGCCCCAGGCTGGGGCTGGAGCCTCTGGGCCCGAACCCCGCACCCGGGCAGCCAGGGCGGTGCGCGCCTTAAATTAGATCTCCGCGGCGCCTGACCTGGTTTTTTTCTCGGCCCGAACACAGCAGCAGCTGTTTTTTCCAGAATTCCTGCTGCTGGGGGAGGGGCGTTATTATTATTATTTTTTTTGGTTGTCACAACCTCCTGGAAATATTCCCTGGCCTCGGAAAGTGTAACAATAGCCCAGCGGATTTCTGGAGGAAGCGCCCCCTCCCCTGCCTTCTGCCGGGATGCCTTTGCCCTCTGGCTGTGGTGGGGACCTCAGCCCCAGCCGCAGCCCCTGCCCCCAACCCCTGCTGGGCTTTGGGCTCTGGCCCTGAAATCTGCCTCTGCCTTGGGGGCCACAGGGCCCGGAACTGGGAACCCAGTGGCCTTCTCCACCATCAGCCCGGCTGCCTGCTGGGCCCTGAGGTAGAGCCTTCCCACCTGCCCCCACCCCTACCCGAGGCCCACTCCAGGTGGCCCCCAGGTGGAGTGTCCCTTCCCCTGGAATCCTATTCCTGTTTGCTTTCGGGGTCAGCGCTAGCCCAGAGGCAGTTAAAGATTAATGGGCCTGGGGCCCTGGGGGCTGGGCTGGGGGCGCCGGGGATGGAGTCCGCACAAGTGTTCTGAGGGCTCTCGGTGTCCTTCTCCGTTGGGCACAGAGTCTCGTTCAAACCCCAAGGTCGAGCCGAGGTTTTAAGAGGGTCACAGCCGAGCCGAGGTTTTAAGAGGGTCACAGCCGTGTGTTCATCTGTCCTGCCCGCGCCGAGATGGGGAGCTCAGTTGCCACCCGCAGCCGTGATCAGCCCTGCAGGCTCCTAGTGGATAGTGTAGAAGGAGGAGGGGACCCCCTGGGCCTCCTGGCCCTGTCCTGTCTTGGTGCAAGAAGCCCGGGAAGGTGGGCTCGGGGAAAGCCAGGCTCGCGCCCGTCCTTGTGGAGTGTGGCCGATCTAGGTCTCTCGTGTGAGCCTGGCCACGTCAATCCCGTTCTGCTCCTCGCTCCCTGGGGGTGTGCAGTGAGTGTGGAAAGGCTGCCGGGGCCCTTACACAGCCATGTTTGCATCGCCCTCCTTGGTCAGGAAAGAAAGTGGGGGGTGTCACAGCCCCCACCCCCTCCTGCCCCAGGCACAGAGCTCTCTCTTCCCAGGACCCCCTGACCCCTCACTCAAGGAGGCAGGGACTCCACCTGTAGCCTCCAGGACCAGCCCCAAAGCCTCTGATTCTGCCCATAAATTTATTTACGCTCGAGTTATGCAGGTGCGTGGACGTGACCCCAGCATCCCCCAGCCTGCGTGGACAACAGGAATTGAACTTTAGTCTTCAGGCGATTAAGGCCGCAGGGACTAGACTTCATTAGTAGTTGTTATGCAATAAAGGCGATAAAATGGCCCCTACTTATGATTTCAAAATGCGATTTATTTTAATTTACGTTTTTAAGTACTTCTGGGGTTTGATGGGGCGCTAGGGCATCAGCGGAGGGGCCGCAGCCCCTCCACCGGAGGGACAGGAATGGCCTGGCCCAAGTCGGCCTAGAGCAGCAGGAGACGGACGAGGGGAAGCTGCAGCTGCAGGCCGAGGCCATAGGCTGGCAGATGTAGAATATTCTGGGCTGCCTTTGAAAAATCGGTGAAAAGTCACTCTGAGGCCTTGCCCTTCTGTTCCTGGACCCTGCAGGGCGGGCCTGGGGAAGCATTCCTGAGCCAGACAGCTGGAAGCTTGCTGGCAGGACTGTCCCCCAGGGCCCTGGGATCTCGCGCACAGTGGTCCTCGGCTCATCCTGCGGGCAGCAGGGCTGCTTCCTCACGTTCACAAGGAGGCTGCCCCGAGGCTTTAGAAGCACCCCCGACCCCCGTCAGGAGCCCTACCTTGGCTCTACACGCCCCCCCCCCCCAACTCCTGGCCTTATGTGTGGATCCCACTCCCGTTTCTGAAGGCTCTGGAGGGTCCAGCTGACTCCTGCGGGCTCTCTCTGCCAGGCTAAGGCCTGGGGGCTCAGGAAGCCCCTGCAGGTGTGCCTCCTGGTTTCCTTCTGCACCCCTCTGCCCCCTCCCCATCCTGTACGCGGACTTCGGGCCAAGGCAAGAGCCAGGACGGGATTGGGGGGGCGGTTCCTGAGAGGTGGAGGAGCCAAGGCTAGCAGAGTGGCCCCCAGCGTTGAAGTGGAGGGGCCTGGCTTTGCACAAAAGGGAGAAAGGATGTGAAGGACGAGGACTGGGGACCGTCCAGCAGGACATCTGAAAACCTGAAACACACTCGGGCCCTGGTTGTCACAGGATCCAAGGCCACCAGCTCCTGCATTCAGACGTGGTGCTGAAGTATCAGCTTTGCTGTTCACACGTGTACACTGTGAGAGCTAGGGCTCCCAGCCCAACCTACCATGTCTGGCCCCCAACACACACACACTCACAGTCTAGCAGCAACGGCCCAGAAGACCAGGACCAAGGCAGACTTGCCCCTCCTGCCATTTGCCAGTGGCCATGGGTGGGTAGGGGCTGGGGGCGGCCTCCTAATTCCTCTGTGGCCCTCCAAGCTCCTGAGGATCATGGAGTCTATACCTGCTTCCCCCCACGGCCCTCGCCAGGACTGTCCTGGGTCTCTGCCTGCCTCTCCCTACCTACTCCGGGTGCCTCGGTTTGCTGAGTTAATTGGCAAACTTCCCCAGAAGTAAACTTGGGGATGGAAATTAATAATTTTCCTGCCATTGAACTCACTGCTAATCATGCCAGCTGGGAGTCGGGGGCCCGGGTGCACAAGGACCCCTGAAAAGCCATTAGTCAGGAATCCCCCATGCAATTTAGGGGCTGCACAGCCCCGGTGCCCAGGTGGAGCCGCAGCAGGCGTGAGGGTGCTTTGGAAGGGTTCATGCCACCCCGCCTCCCTCCCACTCCAGATCTTTTGCTGGGTGACCTGGGCCTAACGGGGTCTTCTGGGTGCTTCCAATTGAGGACTGGAAGCCCTCACAAGAGAGGTGCGGGAAGTAGGGGGCCTGACTGGGTGCCCAGAGACCTCCAACTGTGGGGGTGGGGAGGCCATGAGGGGAGGCCGGAGGGGGTGCCCAGGGGCCGGGGTGAGGGAGCAGGGCCACCTGCCCCTGTTTGGAGCTCTCCTTTTGACGATGTGATCGTGGTCTCACTGGTCCACTCGTGGCAGAGGGTGGCTGGTGCTGAAGACCTTGCCCTGGGACTCCCCCAACCTGGAAAGAGGCACAGCCTCCTCCCTCTCATCTTAGGACTCTGGGCTGGACAGGCCCTGTCCTGTTGGGGTTGTGAGGGGCACGAATGCTCTGGCCGAGCAGGCCTCCTCTCAGATCCGCCGTCCCAGGAGGGAGGCGGTCAGGTCCTCAGCAGGACCTCCGTCCGCTGCTCCACAGGTTCCTTGGCCCAGCCTTCAGCACCTTCCAAAAGATGTGACAGTGCAGGGGTTCTCGGGGTCCCTGGCGGAAACCCTGACGCCAGGCCCTCCCCTGGAGAGAGGCCTGGGAGGCGTGGGGGTGATGCAGGGAGTCCAGCTACCGAGCACCCAGGACACCGGGAGGCGCTGCCGGGCCGGGAACTGGGGCAGCGGCCTGGGATTCATCTGGCCCTGCGTCCAGCCCACCCGTCACCTCTGTGCTGCCGAGATGTGACCAAGTGCAGCTGGAGGGGCCAGGCTATGATTGAGGGGGAGGCAGTGAGAACGGAGCCAGCCCTGCTGGGCCGCATGGCATTGCTCCCAGCTGCCGGGCACCACTGGACGGGCCTCTCCGCTCACCTGGCAGGTGCAGAAGCCACCTGCGGCCACCTCAGCCGTCCTCTGTTTACCCCGAGCCGTGCGGACCCCACCTTGGGCTTGGTGGTCTGCTGGGCCACCGCCCTGCCAGCCCCAGGCACCCTGAGAGGACTGCCAGGCTGCTTGGTCTGGAGGCCACAGGGACAGGGGGCAGGAGAGAGACGGGGAGGAAGAGACCTGGCTCCTGCCTGCACCTGTACCTGCTGCATTTTCAGCATTAGCACCCTGGGTCCCCCTGCCTGGGGACGAGGAGCGCAGAGAGCTTCGGTAGTTTGCCCAGGGCCACACGGCAGGATTTGTTTTTTGTTTTTTTTTTTCACATGGCAGGATTTGAACCAGGTCTGCCGACCGGGAAGCTGGCCTCTGTCCAAGACCCGACAATACTGCAGATTACTTAAAATCGTCATCCCAGCAGGGCACCCGAGGGGTCCCTCCTCCCACCTGGGACTGTGTCCATGGCCCTGAGCCACCCAGCTGACCTGGCTTCCCGGGCTAGGCAGGCTGGACGGCCTGCTTCTGAGGGTGGAGGCTTCCCGCACAGCTCCGGGGCCCCGGGGTGGTCCAGGGGGCCGAGGGCACAGGAGGCTCTGGAGGACAGTGCTAGGAAAGGGGCGACCCTTCCAGGAACAGTCTCACTTCCCCCCTGCCCCGACCTGTCTCTGTCCCGTGGGGTGGCCGGGTGCGTGGGTCAGATCAGCACAGGACACACTGCCCCGGTGCTGACCCCGTACCCCCCCAAAACACACACCATGGCTGAGGGCCTCCGCGCACCCAGGGGGCCTGTCCCTGTCACTGCAGGTGATGGTGTCCTTGCAGGAAGTCCCCACGGGCTTGGGGGAACTTTGCAGATACGGCTGCCCTGGCAAGGCCCCCCCGGCGAGGGCGTCCCCAGGCACCCTGGGGAGGGGGCACGCAGGAGCGGGGGAGCAGAGGGGTACCGGCTCTCTCCGGGGTTGCAGCCCCTTCTCCCCACCCCTAACCTCTGGTCACACCAAGTCCTGCCCATCCTGCCCCTGACCTCTTGTCTGTAGCTCCTTCGGGGCCTGATCCCTTATGTGTCACAGCCCTGCTCCCGGCCTCCCTGACCCAGTCTTTCTCCCCAGTGGATGTCATCCACCTGGACCCACGCATAGCCAGGAGCGTCCACAGTCCACACACCGTCCCCGGTGCCAGGCCTAGCAGGCCTCCGTCCTCCCTGACCACGTCCAGCCCCGGGATGGCCGTCCTCACGGCGTTGCAGCACCGGGGACATTCAGAGGGGCGGCGCTGGCCCTGGGGAGACCCCAGAACCAGGGTGGGCAGCGGGATGCACTCCCCTTCCCACCGGGGTGGCCCTGACAGGTGCAGGGGCCCAGCTGGGGCCGTGGGCTCTGGGCCCCCCATCCTGGGACTTGGGAATCTGCTGTTTGGTGATGCTTTCATCGAAATGGAATTTGCTCTCTGGTTGTTCATCGATTTGGGTTGCTGTGGCCAGATGGGCGTGGCTTGCAGGCGGGGGGGGGGGCCACCCCACCCCGCTGCTCCGACCTTGAGTGAGTGGGTGCTGCTGGTGAGGAGGCGGGTGTGCTCCCCGTCCCCACTCTGGACCACAGCTCTCAGGGCTCCCGCCCCCCTGGGCTCCCGGAGGGCCTTCTGTCCAGGCCCCGGACCCCCGGCCCTGCCAGCCCCCTGCAGGTGCCCCCAAGGCTCCCTGTGGGCGGGTCCGTCGGGGGATCCCCCTGGCAGATCCAAACCACACGCTGCTCTGATGGCCTAGTGCCCACTTGGCAGCGGCAAAGCGCGCGGGCTGGGAGCGCCGGAGATGGCAACAGAGAGGCCCTCCCCAGGCCCCCAGAGCCCCCACACCTAACTGGCGGGGCTCCCCTCTGCTGCAGCCACAGCACCTTCGGGATTGTGTCGGAAGAGAGCTTGGGGAATCAGGGAGGCCGGCCTGACCCCACGCCCCTGGGGCTGCAGGCGTTCCACGCCCCCCAGCCCTCTAGGGTCCCATGTGCTCCCCGCTGGCCCCTGGGTCAGCTCCGAGGATGCCCCGCAGGCAGGTCATGCCACGGCCGGGAGGTGGCGGACGGCCCCGTGGAGCCCCTGCAGCAGGAGGGGGAGGCCAGGCCTGCGGTGGTGACCGACTCGCCCCACCTCTCAGAGCCTCCGGTCCCCCGGGTGCCTCAGGTCACGGGTGTGATGCTCTGTCCACAACACTGGACCTGAATCGAGCCCCAGGGAAGAATGAGGAAACCCCGACCATAGGACGTTCCGCCAGCAACCACTCTGGAGGCTTTCAAAGGTCAGCGGCAAAAACGGCGAAAAGGTGGGGTGTCCGCTCTACAGGAAAGGGGGTTAAGGAGACGGGACAGTGCAAGGCCCGGGCAGGGTCCGGCCCCTGAGGACAGCGACGAGGGGACCTGGGAGATGGTGCCGGCTCCCCGCCAGGAGGGTGTTCAAGAGCCCTTCCCGGACACCAGCTGCCCACCTGCTGGGGCCCGCCCGTCAGATGGCCGAGCATTCCGGAGTGAAGTGTCACAGCCACCGACTCCCTAGTGGTTCAGCAATTTTCTCTCAAGGGAGGAAAGAGAGCAGATGCCACAGCATCTTTTAAAAAAGAGCTGCTGGGAAGAGGGAGGGCGCTGGGCTGGCTCAGCCAGGGGAACATGTGACTCTCGGTCTTGGGGTTGTGGGTTCGAGCCCCACATTGGGTGGGAAGGTTACTTAAATACATAAACTTAAAAAGATTTAAAAAACCAAAAAGCGGGATCCCTGGGTGGCTCAGCGGTTTGGCGCCTGCCTTTGGTCCAGGGCATGATTCTGGAGACCCAGGATCGAGTCCCACATCGGGCTCCCGGCGTGGAGCCTGCTTCTCCCTCCTCCTATGTCTCTGCCTCTCTCTCTCTCTCTCTCTCTCTATCATAAATAAATAAATATTTTTTAAAAAAAAGCTGTTGGATACAGAGTGAACGTGCACAAATACATTTTATTTGTAGGTACTCGCAGAAAAATGCCTCCTGGGGCCCTTGGGCAGCCCCCGCTCCTGCCAACACCCGCAGACTGTGCGGATCCCAGCGCCCGCTCTGGTTTCTGTGGCTCCAATGGCCCCCGCCTTGGCAGTCTGGGGTGTTCGTGGAGGGGGTTGTGTTGCTCAAGAGCACCTGAAAGGAGTGCTCACAGCCCCCCACACACACACCTGTCCTCACACCTGAGGGACAGAACAGCCTTGAGGGCCCCCCAGAGGCACTTGAAGGGGAAACCTCAGTAGTCACACAGTCCTGTCTCAAATACAGACACCAGGAGTCTGCTGTTAACTCATTTTTATTTTATTATATTTTTATTTTTGTTTTTTATTTTTTAAATGGAATATTATTTTTATTTATTGAGAGAGAGAGAGAGAGAGAGGCAGAGACACAGGCAGAGGGAGAAGCAGGCTCCATGCAGGGAGCCCGACGTGGGACTCGATTCCGGGTCTCCAGGATCACACCCCAGGGTGCAGGCGGCGCTAAACCGCTGCGCCACTGGGGCTGCCCTATTTTATTATATTTTTAAAATAAATATATTTTAAAAATATTTTATTTATTTATTCCTGAGAGACACAGAGAGAGGCAGAGACACAGGCAGAGGGAGAAGCAGGCTCCTCACAGGTAGCCCGATGTGGGTGGGACTCGATCCCAGGACCCCAGGATCACACCCTGAGCCGAAGGCAGATGCTTAACCGCTGAGCCCCCCAGGCGTCCCTTAACTCATCTTTAGATAGGAAACAGAGGGGCACCTGGGGGGCTCAGCAATTGGGCGCCTGCCTCTGGCTCAGGGCGTGACCCCGGGGTCCTGGGATCAAGTCCCACATCGGGCTCCCCGCAGGGAGCCCGCTTCTCCCTCTGCTTGTGTGTCTCATGAATAAATAAAATCTTAAAAAAAAAAAAAAAAAAGGAAACCAAGGCCAGGAAAGACTAAAGCTCAGGAGAAGCTGGTGACACCGTGGCTCAAGCCGACCCAGACCTCACCACGCACGGGGCCCAAGTCATCCGAGCCTCACGGCAGCGCCGTTCCACACATGAGAAAGTGGAGGTGCGGACATCACCACTGAGCCCAAGGCCCCCAGCCTGTCTCCCTGCAGCCCCGCCGCGATGCCCCAGACTGCCCACGTCCCCACGTACTGGCAGGGAGGGCACATGCTCCCACCCGGGGGCCTTACTCTCGGCCCACGGGCCTGACACCCAGCTGAGAGTGTCTCATGAGGGCCAGGTGCAAACCACAGAGGAGAAACCGGCTCGGAGACGGTATGAGGCTTGTCTGGCTTGTGTGGACCCCCCTGGAACCCGCGCCCGCCCCTGTCCACGGTCCACAGCTCTGGGCGGGCTCCTCTGCGCCCACTGAGGACGAGGGTCCCATCCCCGGGAGGGAGGGCGGCACAATCAGCACTGAAGACTCGGGCCTGGGCCGCCTCATCGTCGTCAGGTGGAGCCTCCTGGACCGCCTGGGCCCTCCAGAGGCGTCAGGGAGGCCGCGGCCTCTCCTCTCCTGCCCTTTGAGACCCCGGGCAGCCTGCAGAGCCCCCTCAGCCTCCCCCTGGCTGCCTCCAGGCCCAGCTCACCAGAGTTTGCCTCTTCTCTTCCCCTGGTTACCCTTTCCTGTGCGTGAGACCCCACACCCGCCGGGGGACAGTGGGCCTCGTGGGGGTGCAGGGGGCACGGAGGGCAGGGCCGGGGCTCTGGGCCAGCTTGCAGGCCTCCAGTCTCTGCTGTCCCCGAGGCCGGGGGTTCCAGACCGGGGAAGGACTCCCAGCCTGCTCCTCAGAGCTCACGTCACAGCCCGGCACCCCCAGGCCCAGCCGAGGCTGACCGTGCTGGCCTCCCCAGCTCAGACGCCTCCCTGGTCGGGACGTGCCCTCTGCCCCTGTCTGCTCTTGGGCACGCCTCCCCCACAGCCCTGGGCTCCACTTGGTCCCCTCGGGCCAACGGGCACGCCTGCGTCCGTGTGTCCCCGTCCCTTGGAGGTGGTTAGCAGGCTCAAGACAAGAATCCATATTTCTCTGATGGGGGGTGAGCCTGGAATGTAGGACTCTGGCTCTGACCCCCCATGTTATAGCAGCACTTGGACTGGGGGGTGGGGGACCCCAAACCCACGCCCGTCGTGTGGGCCTTGCCTCCCCCTCAGGGCTGCTCCCCTCCCACGTCACCGGGAGGCCAGAGAACAGGAGTGAGTCCCCCCGGCCAGAAAGGGAGGCAGGCGTGAGGCTCGGCCCGGGACACAGCCCTTGTGCACCCCGATGCCAGGAGGCCCTGGCCATCTCCCACCCCCTGTTCCCCACAACGTTCCAAGTCCTAGGTCCTGGTCCTCCGGACCGAGTCAGCCTGGCCCTGCCCAGGAGCCACCGCTCTTTGCTCTGCCAGGAATTTGTTCTCTGCTCCCCGGCAGCATCTCCTTTGTCAGGACTCAGCCAGCTCCGGAGAGGCTGGGTGTCCTGCTGCCACTGGGCCTGGCAGACAGGCCTCTCCTGCTGCCGCCTGGACTGGCCCCCCTCACCCCCCCGCCAGCGTGTCCTGAGTGGTCCCAGCCCCCTCCACCAGGGAGCGTGTGGGAAAGCTCTGATCCTGGTGTCTGCTGCCAGGGCCCGGAACGCCTAGCCCTCCGCTCCAGGGGACAGAGGGAGGGGGTCAGGCTCTAGGTCTCTGGAGCCTTGGGGGTCACCTGTGATGCCTGCAGAGAACCAGGACCAGGTGCAGAAGCCCGGAGAGCCAAGCAGCTCACCAGGGCTGGAAGAGCACAGGAGCCTCAGTTTCCAGCCCTGCCATCAAAGCAGGTGCTCCCCGCCTCTGGTGGAGCACCCCCCCCAGTTGAGTGCCCGGGACTCGGGCCTGGATCCTGGGTGCTGGGCCCCAGGGGGAGCGCAGCTGCAGTGCCAGTGCGGGGAAGCTGCCAGGCTGAGTCGGCCGCCCTGGCCTGAGGCCTGCGTGGGTGTGGGAGGCAGCCCGCAGCCCAGCCACACCTGTCCCGCCGCGGGCCCTGGGGTGGGGTTTCCCATCTGTGCTGGAGCCGGCTCAGGTTTCTCACTTCACCCGGGGGCAGGGCGCAGCGCGAGTGGACCCTGGCCAGCGAGGAGTGGCCGCCCAGCCTGCGGCCTGCTTGCCAGGGCTCCGCGGACGGTGGGCAGGGCCGGGCTGGAGCATCGGGGCGCCTGCAGGGGCGGGGGGCTCCCTCAGGGCTGGGGGGGCAACTCCTGCCAGCCCGGCCCCTCCGGCCGCTCACCCGGGCCCCTGTGGGGGGAAGGGGGCACACATCCCGAACCTGGGTGCCCCCAGGCCCCAAACCGCTATTCGCCCCACACACCTCCTGTCATTGCAAGGGTTTCTTTTTCACCTGCTCTTGTCCCGGGAGTTAATATCTGTGCAGTTGAGGGCGTGACGTGTCAGTTTTGTTTTTTCTAGCACATGCTCAGAGAGATCATGCATTTAAACCAACTTCGCGGGGCCGTCTGTGGATCGGGTCAGGCAGCCCCGCCGGGGGCAAGGCCAGTCCCTGCTTTGCAAACGTGGGGCCCACAGGGGGTCCAGGCAGCGGCGCAGGTGATCTGAGCCCGTGACCCTGAGTCCAGTCTGGAGCCCCCCGCCTCACCTTTGACAGGCCTGGACCCCCAGAAGCAGCCTCTCTAGGCACAGCCGGGGGTGCCCGCAGTCCTGGGGACAGCGTGTGTGCAAACCCTGGATCCCGAGCAGGCTTCCTGTGGGCCCCACAGCCGCACCTCCCGCCGACACGTGTTCGGGCTGCGCCCCTCATCTCGGCCTGCGCGGGGTGACCTCAGCCCCTGGGACCCACGTCTGGGAGAGACCAGCATGGCCAGACCTTCCAGCCAGGCCTGCAAGACTAGGCGGAGCACAGCTGGGCGCGCCCCAGGCCCAGGGCCAGCGGCCTATGCTGGGCGGAGTCCGCAGCCCCCCGGGAAAAGCCAGGGTGTTGGCGGGTTGCAGCGGCGCCCCCTGCCGGACAGAACCTTGGGCCGCTCTCGGCCTCCTGCCCTCCGCCGCTGGCCGCCCCTCTCCCCCTCCCCCTCTGCCCCCTCAGGGGCAGGCAGCGAGGAAGGGAGGAGCCTGCGCCCCTCTGCCCTCCTCCCTGCACCCCGGCCCCTCCTCCAGGCTGCCAGGTCCACCCCTGGGGCTCTGAGCCTGGACCTGCGGTGGGGGGGGGGGCGCCTGGGAACAGTTTAGAGCCGGACACAGTGTAGACAGGGCCCCTGAGACACCTGGGCTGGGTACTGGGGGTCCGGGACCATGTTCCCCAGAGGGAGGCTGGGTGTCCCGAGGCCAACGTTATCAGGCACTGGTGACCTGCCAGTGTGGGACTTGTGTAGGCCTGTGTCCACACTCAGAACCTCCAGACAGGTACATGCTGCTCTGGGCACCTTTGACAGATGGGGAAACTGAGGCACAGGGTGAAGGAGTCACCCCTGGACTGGGTTGGGCAGGGCCGGGGGGAGATGCCCGCTGGCCCAGACTCCAGGCAGCCGGCAGGTCAAAGCGCCCCACACGGCTGCCTGCAGGACCCTCAGCCACCCGCAGCTGCTCCCTGACATCTCCCACCTTCCCGGATTCCCCTCTGGCCTCAGGGGAGACAAATATATTTTTTTTCAAAAGTAAAAATGGGTTGAAAGAGGAAGGGAGTTTGGTAGCTCCTTAAAAAGCCAAGCACAGAGGGGCGCCTGGGTGGCACAGTTGGTGGTGTCGGACTCTTGGTTTCAGCTCAGATGTGATCTCAGGGTCAGGAGATGGAGCCCGTGTCGGGCTCTGTGCTGCGGGTGGGGGTCTGCTTGGGATTCTCTCTCCCTCTGCCCTTCCTGCTTGCGCGCTCTCTCTCTTTAAAATAAAGAACTCTTGGGGGATCCCGGGGTGGCTCAGCGGTTTAGCGCCTGCCTTTGGCCCAGGGCGCGATCCTGGAGTCCTGGGATTGGGTCTCACATCGGTCTCCCGGTATGGAGCCTGTTTCTCCCTCTGCCTGTGTCTCTGCCTCTCTCTCTCTATGTCCATCATGAATAAATAAATAAAATCTTTAAAAAAAATAAAATAAAGAACTCTAAAAAAGCTAAACATGGAATTACCGCGTGACCCAGCAGCACCACTTCTAGGTCTACACCCCACAGAACTGAGCACAAGGACGCGGACACATGTGGACACCCATGTTCGAAGCAGCGTCATCCACAACAGACAAGAGGTGACACAACCAGAGCGTCCATCAGGGCGGGGCGGATAAGCAGGAGTGCTCCGTCCAGAGGTGGAGCAGAGGCACGGGGCCTGGGGCACATGGGTCTGGGGACGTCGCGCCAGGTGAAGGAAGCCAGATAGGAAGGTGACATAGAGGGTCTGATCCCGCGTCTCGGGAGCACTTAGAGTGGGCAAATCCGTGGAGTCAGAAAGCAGTCTGGAAGCTGCCGGGGCTGGAGGGAGGCGGAATGGGGAGTTACTGCTTGATGGGGCTGGCTTTCCATTTGGGGTGATGAGAATCCTGCAAATTGACAGCACCTAGGGTCCAGGATGCCGTGGACATGCTCAAAGTCCCCAAGTTCTACACGTCAAAATGGTTATGGGCGCCTGGGCGGCTCAGACGGCTGAGCGTCCCACTCTTGGTCTCAGCTCCGGGTGTGATCTCAGGATCAGGGGTTCGAGCCCCGCGTTGGGCTCCATGCTGGGCGTGGTGGAGTCTACTTTTAAAAAAAAGGTTAAAAGGGCTGATTACATGTTATATAGGTTTTACCACATTAAACCAATGATTTTAGAAGGAAAGGGCCCATGAGAGGCACGTAGGGGCTCCCTGGGCTCCTGTCCCTGCCCCATCCCTTTGAGGCCCCAGTCCCCAGCCCACCTCCTCGGCGACTCGGGTGCCAGACAGGCCCCGCGGAACGGGAGACTAAAAGCAATCCTGTCCACTTTGCTTTTCTTCAAAGGTGGACGGGAAAGGACGACGCCACGGGCACAGATATGGGCAGGGCATCACCTGCAGCCTCCTACACCCCTCGTGGGTCGGCTGCTGCCAGCCTGGACTCGGGGACCCCGTCGTCCCCCTTGTGTACAGCCCCACCCCTTCTCGGTCGCTGGCCAGCGCCTGAGCCCCCCCAGTGGCAGGAATGCCAGCCTGAGTTAGGGCCTCCTTCCGCCCCTGCCCGCCGCGTGGCATCGGGTGCACCGCGACCTTCCTGGGCCGCTGAGTCTGCGTGGAGTCACCCCACAGCATCAGCAGTGACCTCCGTGTGTGAGCCTGAGACACCGGGCCCGGTGGTGCTCCAGGACGGTGCTCCTCCCGCGGGGCTTTCAGATGGCGAGGCGGAGCCCCTGCTCTACCAGAGCCTCCGGTGTCACTTGGCAGGCCCCCCCCTCCCCACCCCAGCCCATGGGAAGAGCACAGGCCTTGTGGGAGGCAGCGCCACTGCTTTCAAGCTGTGCTGCCTTGGGGAAGAAGCTTAACATCTCCAACTCCTTTTTCCTTTACCTATAAAGTAGGGTAACGCCATCCACGTACCAGAAGTGCGAAAATTAGTGTAAGAAAAGCACTTATTGGTAGGACACTTATACAGCATATGATCCCTCACGAGTGGGTTCTGGGTGAGGCTAGTCTCTAAGTACTGGGTTGAATGGTAACCCGCCCCACCCCGATACATCTACCTGGAACCTGTGAGTGTGACGTAATTTGGAAAAAGGGTCTTTGCCAGGCCACCCTCACTCAACCCACTGACGCCCATCGTGCGGGGCCCATTGTTACACCGTGTTTCCTGCTCAGGTTGCCCTGTTCAGCCCCCAGGCCGAGGGCGAGGGCCACCATGGGGTATCCGGCCTCCTGGGAAGGAGCCCCGGGCCCACTGCTCCAGTAATTCTGCTTTGTCGCCTCCCCTGGAGCTCGGGGCCCGGGCGCTGGGTCTGACTGGCAGGCAGCGTGCAAGGCGCCAGCAGGCCTCGAGAAGAACCAGTCCGCCTGCAATAGGCCCTGGCACATCCAGGGTCCTCTGCGAGCTTCCGTGTCCTCATTGGCTGAACCCGGGGCACCCTTAGCTCACGTAAGTGTTGGAGAATCACCAGCGTCATATTTACCCAAAGGCCTCTGTGGCTTGGAAGGCTGCTGTGCTGTTACTGCCTGGGAGCGTGCAAATGCTCCCCGGAGGGGAAAAGGCCCCGCACGCACGGTGTCGGCCTGGAAGGCTCAGGGTGCAGAGAGCGCGCTGGGGACTCCCTGGGCCCAGGCAGTCCTTGGCTGACCTGGCTGCAGCCCCGGCGTGACCCCAGCTCCCCGGCCAGCCCTCTGAGTCCTGGGCGGGCTAGGACACAAGGGCCTGGCCCTTGCAGCTCAGCCTCCAGAGTCGGGGGACGGCGGTCCCAGTGAGAGGAGGAGCTCCGGCGGTGCCCCCCGCCTGTCCTGGCCGTTGTCACCCCCACAGGAAACAGGCCCCGGCGGCGGTGGCCTTGGCCTGGGTGCTGGGGTTCGTGCGCCGGGCTGCCCAGCCCCACGGGTGTGGAACCGATTTATTCGGTAGCTTTGCTGCTGATTAGTTGCAGGTGAGTGGATGGCACGTGGTTCGTGTTGTAACAATATTTTGGGACAATTAGATTGAAACCACATTGTTGGAGGGCCTGCTGGCAGCTCGCCGCAGCCCTGCACTCTGTGTGCCCTTTGCGGCTCCCGGGCTGGCCGGGCCACCCCCAGCCCTCTGGGGGCCCCGGGGCCGCGAGGCGAGGGGGCCGGGGCCTCCCCCCGCACCCCCAGCCAGCTCTCACCACTGGCCTCCGGCTGACCCCCGCCTCCCGGTGCCCCAGGAAACAACTGCTGGGGAGGTGGGGGGCCTGCGGGGCCCTGAGGGGGCTCCTGGGCTGGAAGGCCACCCCCGCCCCCAACGTTCATTATCTTGCACATCCCTGCCCCTCCTCCAAGAACAGCCCCTCAGAGCTCCTGCTCCACCCCTGCCGACTGCACCCCGAGACCACATGCCCTAGGAGACAGCTCCCAAACCCAGGGACCCCAGAGGAGGAGGGGGTGGGGTCAGGTCGGCCCGCTGCTGTGGGGGTCCTCGGTCCCGCCCCACCCCAGTCCCAGGCCATGGGCAGAATGGCCTAGACGCCGGGTCATCCCTCCCACCACAGGCGGTAGGGGCCGTGCACCCTACGCAGGCCCTCCGAAGAGGCTGAGGGCCCAGGGTCCGTCCTGCGAGGGGGCCCCAAAGGCCAGGCTCAGACTCTGGAGGTGGGCAGGTGCTAATGTCCAAGCACAACAGAGTGGGCGGAGTGGGACAAGGCCAGCCCCCGCCCTGGAACAGCCAGTGGCACCCTTGGGCAGGGCCAGGGCGGCAGCGGGGGGGCACCTGCAGACGGGGATTTTACACCCAGACACACCAGGTCTGAGCCTGGACTAGTGCAGGATGGGAGGTGATGGGGGTGGAGGTATGCTGCCTCCTGGGGCAGCATCAGGGGCTCTGACCTGCCTTCGCTTCTAGAGAAGCTGGGGCGGCACACTTCAGGCAACAGCCCCTGCCCGAAGCATTCTGGGATAGCCCCTGGGGTGGGGGCTACACTGGGACCCTGCGGCGGGGGGTGCCGCGTGTGAGGGGCACTGGGCCCACCACTCAGCCCTCAGACCGGGGTGCTCCTGGGTGCTGGATGCGGGGTGGGAGTCTACCCCAGGGGCCCGCCCCTGCCCCCTGGAGACCCCCCAGGACCCCCGCAGAGACACCAGTAGGACCGTGGGAAGGAGAGACTGCGTTTTGTGACCAGGTGATGGGGGTTATCCCGATGCAGTCTCCACGAGGCTCCTTAGCAGCCTGTGTTCCTAACGCTTCCAGAGCACCTACGAGTAATTTTTCCGAATGAATTTCCCTGGAGTTCTGCTCACTTGCCCACTTTAGCTCCTGCTGTTCCTTGCCTGGGACCCCGGGCTCTCCCGTCTGCCCTTCCGTTCCCGCGCAGGCCTGTGACGTGGGCCAGTTCCAGGGACCAGACGGGAACAGGCCCAGGGCCTGAAATCTCGGGCGTGTCTGACGTCCGGAAGCCACCTGGCAGGTCCCCGGCACACAGAGGGGACAGCCAGCTTTCCCCTTCAACCCCACACGCCTGGCTCCATCCCGGGAGGCCTAGCCTCGCTCTGGGGCCTAAGGCTTGGTGCTGTGGAGGCCCCTCTGCTACCTGGGCCCTTCACCTCGGGACTGTCTCTCTCTCCGAGTGACTCTGCCCTGTGTCACTGCCCTGTGTTCACATCTGTGTCCTACCAGAACCCCTATCCTGGCCCAGGAGTGAACAGGGGGCTGGCGGTATGAGGGCCAGGAAATGGCCCTGTCCCGGGTGGGCAGAGGCCTCTCAAAGCTTCCAGAAGGCTGGCCCACGTCTCCTCCTTTCTGGGTGTCCCCAGAGTAGCTCTTCAAGGCCCTCCGCAGCCCTGGGGCCCAGCAGGGAGGGCACCTTCCCCAGGGGCAGAGAGAGTCCTGCTCCCCGTTGTGGCGTTGAGGAGGCCTCAGAGTTGGGGTGGGAAGTACGCACAGAGCACCCTTCTGGGCTGAGGGGGACCAGGCCAGGCTCCCAGCCCCGAAGCAGGAGCTCAGACCCACCTTGTCCCCAGATATGGAGTGCTGGCATGGGGACTGGATTCAGGCCCTGACAGCCAGCTCAGGGGGCCCCTGTCCTCCTGCAGCCTGGGGGTCCCCGGGCCTCGGCAGCCACGGGCGGCAGCAACCCCCCTCCTGCGGCTCTGGGCTGATGCTGGCTGGCGCCCTCACCCTGGCACACGGCCTCATTAGGATCCGGGGGTGTCTGGAACCGTGGGGAGCGCCTGCCCCAACACAAGCGCTCCCTCCCACCCCCAGCCCCAGGCAGGTCATTCGAGGGCATCTCTAGGGCCTGGCCTGAGTAGGAGTCACTGTGTGCTTGTCACATTGCCTGTGGGAGTGTACACACCTTGGGTGCCCCCAGGGCGACCCCACACTGACGGGTGTGGAACAGGAAGCGGGAGAGGTGGTGAGGCCCCCACAGGTGCACCCAGCCTCAGCTGCAAGCGGGGGTCTCCTGGGAACCAAGTCCTCCCCGCCCGGGGACTCTGGCCTGGGAGCCAGTGGCCTTGCCTGGGGACGGGGCATCTCCCTCCATCCCTGGCCATGTGCTGCATGAGCCCGGCAAGAGCACGCCTGTGACAGGCCCAGGCCTCAGGCTCAGGCTCATGCAGGCAAGGGTGACACCGCGGTCGCCATCCCTGTGGGGCACCCAGCCCCTCACCAGCCCTCAGGCCGCCACCAAGGACCCCGCATGAGAGTGGAAGGGAAGCTCTGGGAGGGTGCAGGCCTTGCCCGGCTGGGTCCAAAGGGCGGAGCCACACACCTTCCCTTCTGATTATAACCAAGGCCCTTGGGCAGCCCGGGTGGCTAAACGGTTTAGCACCGCCTTCAGCCCAGGGTGTGACCCTGGGGTCCCGGGATTGAGTCCCACGTCCGGCTCCTTGCATGGAGCCTGCTTGTGTCTCTGCCTCTCTCTCTTTGTGTCTCTCATGAATGAATAAATAAAATCTTAAAAAAATAAAGCGAGGCCCATGGTCGCCTCCCATCAGCGGGTCAGCCCGTCAACCCCAGGACCCCGCGGAGTTGGGGCAGGGTCACGGCCAAGCTGGCCAATCAGAGCAGGCTACACCTTGATCACCTGGGGAAAAGGTGGCCACAAGCAGGGGAGACACACCTGCTCAGGGTGGCCCAGCACCTCCAGTCGGGCACCTGCAATTAGGAATGCGGGGTGCAGACCTGTCTAACTGGAGGGGCGCTGGTCTGCGGCTCGTAGGGGGGTGGGGGGAAGGACCTCCTGCAGCGAGGCAGGCAGACCCCAGGAGCTGGCAGGGAAGAGGGCGGGAGGTCTGGGGCTCAAAGACCCAGCCTGGAAAGCATCTGTATTTCTTTTTTTTTTTTTTTTTTAATTTTTATTTATTTATGATAGTCACACAGAGAGAGAGAGAGAGAGAGGGGCAGAGACATAGGCAGAGGGAGAAGCAGGCTCCATGCACCGGGAGCCCGACGTGGGATTTGATCCCGGGTCTCTAGGATCATGCCCTGGGCCAAAGGCAGGCGCCAAACCGCTGTGCCACCCAGGGATCCCCAAGCATCTGTATTTCTGTAAAGACAACACAAGCCTGGGGAAACAGATGTATGATCACGAAGTTATAGGATGGGCTGAGAATGGGGGACCGGCCCCCCACCCCGACTTGCTTTGCTGGGCTAACAGTAGGGCAGGGTGAGCCGGGTCCTCCCTGTCACCCCCACGTGGCTGGGAGCCCAGTGTGAGGCTGCCTGGCTCCCAGTGGGTGGACCTGGGATAACCCCCCCAAACCACAGTGAAGCTCGCCCGTGCCCATGGGGGTGGAGGGGACACAGGAGGCCTGGCACCGTGGGGGCCCGGCGCACATCCAGGACTTGGAAGGGCTCTCGAACGGGCCTGTGGGGCTGGGAAGGGCCGCCGCACATGGGACCTTTGCGCTCCCTCCCTTCCAGATGTGCGGGGTCACCCGCTTTCCCCCACAGATCAACCCAGAGCCCAAGGCACCCCGGCATCCTCCCCGCCACCCCCGGGGTCTAACCTACATCCCTCCTCCTGCCCCCAGCCTGCTTCTTCCCGGAGGCTCTGCTCTGCTGAGAAGGTGCCATCTACCCACCCTCGGGGCAGCAGCTACATGTCTCCCCTCAGGAGCACCCCTTCATCAGCACCCGCCCCCACCAGCACCCCTCCCCCTACCAACACCCCTAGCACCCCTCCCCCACTAGCACCCCAGCACCCCTCCAGCCCCTGGCCTGGGGCTGTTTGGGAGGGAGGGCTGGGGGGACACGGGGGGGTTTGTGTCTGAGTGGCATAGGGAGCAGGGAGGCATGAGGTGGCCCTGATGCCCAGTGCAGCCCCCACACGGTAACGCCCTCCTGCGCCCACAGCCCCCGGGGGGGGGCCCCTCTGCCCCCAGCACTGCCTCACCGGGGAGCCGCGGACCTGGTTCTTCGGCTAAAGCGTAAAATCAGAGACCTTGGTCCCCGCGGCTGAAGCCCCCAGCTCCGGGGGGCCTCACCCCCACCTGTACGGAGGCCACACTGCAGGCTGCCTTCCGGGGAGCTGGGATGGAACTGAGATGTGGTGAGGAGGCGGTGCCCGGGGGGCGGGGGGAGCCTCCTGGGGGAGCCCCCGCAGGAGCTGGAGTGAGAGGGACACATGAGAACAAAGGGCAGGGGGGCCTGAGAGCCCGAGGGGGCCAGCAGGGGGTGGGACCCCGGGACACGCCCTCAGGGGAGGTCCCAGCAGGGGCACTGGGTGCTCCAGTGGCTGGGGGCCTGGGAAGGTCAGTGCCACCCCCCGTCACAACGGGTCTGGGCCCTTTGGAAGCATCGACTATCCGATTACTTCCTTGGCTGCCCTGGTTTCACCTCCACACACCTCCCTCGTCTGCCCGGTGGCGCCAGCATGACAGTGGGGCCCTCCCTGGGGTGGGCACACGGGGGGCCCAGAGCAGGACCCGGGTTCCTGGAGCTGCGGGTGCCCGTCTGCCCGCCGGGTCCCAGGGGCACGCCACGGCCTGGTGGCCTTCCCAAGCACACGTCGGCTCTGGGCTGGGGGCTGGGGGCCTCTATGCACGGCTGCCGTGGGCGCCCCCGAGCGTGAGCCTTTAGGGGACACTTCTGACACACGTGTTTGGCGGGCTGCAGCCCAGGGGCCCGCTGCTGACCCCTGTCAGCGCACCTGCATCGGGCTTTCTTCTGTCCCCTTCTCACCCCTACGCCCTGGGGTAGCTCCCAGGGCCCGTAGGGCCTTCTCCCGGGGGCGCGCAGGGAAACCCCAGCAAGCCTGCTCGTCTCCTGGGGCTGCCGGCGTGAAGACCACAGGTCCGTGGCTTTAAACAACGGACACTGATTCTCTCCCAGCTCTGGAGGCCGGAGCCCGAGAGCCGGGTGCCCGCAGGGCTGGTCCCCTCTGCCGCTCAGAGGGGGAGCCCTGCCTCGCCTGTGTCCCAGTTCCTGGGTCTCTGGGCCGCTCCTGGCACCCCTTGGCTTGTGGCTGCTTCCCTCCAGTCCCCCCACCCCCGCAGCATTTTCACATGGCCTTCACCCCCTCCGTGCATGACGTGTATCCTGTCCTCCTCTTACGAGGACACCTGTCATGGGTTTAGGGCTCCCCTATTCCAGCACGACCTCTTCTCGGGATCCTTACCTGAGTCACATCTCCAAAGGCCCTTCCTCGACACTGGGTGGACACACCATTCAACCCACCGTGGCGAGTGACCCTGGAGACCCTGTCGTCATGGTATCAGGGAGACAGTGGGTGGCAGCTGGCCTGAGCCTGAGGGAAGACTCAGCAAAGCAGATGTGACAAGAGGAGGGAATGAGGGAATGAGCCCTGGGGTGCTGGCTAGGAGTGGGGGGCCCTGGCAGGGCAGGGGGAGCAGGCCGTGGAACAGAGGCTAGGGCCCTGAGGGGGCATGGCCCGTGCTGACCGTGGCTGCACCTGTGTGCCAGGAAGGAGAGGGGACAGGTGTGGGGCTCCCTGAGCACGTGGCCTTGGCTCACAGGTCAGGCCCACTGGTCTGGACCGCTCCCTGAGCCCGCTGAGCGCCTCGGGGCCCTGCGGGCATCCAGCTCCCTCCCTGTGGCCCCAGGCACCCACAGACGGGCTCACTGTGTGGGCGCCTGCGGCTTCCAGTGGTAACTTCCAGCCTCCTCCAGCTGGGGACCCAGGGACAGCTGTGGTCAGAGGGGGTGACAGTTGGGAACGGGCGAGCTGTGCAGATGGCAGGACAGGACCCTTGGCGTGGGTGTCGGTGTCCACGGTCGGGGGTGGGCAGTGGTTGGGAGCCGGGGTAGGGGCCCCAGCATGTTGCAAACACCTGTGAGTAAAAGGGGCTCAGCCTGAGGGGCCAATTTCTGGGGACTGAAGCCGTCGCTTCACAACCTGGGTCTAAAGGGAAACCGATAAAACCCGAAACCACCAACAGAAAGAGAAATTTATTACACAAAATGTTTGAAATGTCTGCATGATAAAAGCATCATTATTAATAAATGTCAAAAGGCAACAGACTAATCAGGCAAACGCAGCTCAGAACCACAGGGAGACCCCCCCTGCCACTCCCGGGGAGCTGGGACCCAGCCCAGCTGTGGGGAGGCAGCCTGAGGCACTGGGAAAGCTTGGGTGCCCCGCCGCTCCCCCCTGCGGGCTCACCCTTGAACGAGCCGCCTCCTGCTGGGATGTTCCTTAATAGACAACCCCCCCCCATGGGCCGACCAAAGGGACACACCCTGAATGTGGTCCACCCAGGTCACGGTCCCTAGGCGGCAGTTGGAGGATACACACCACAAACAATGGATATGTCTCAAAATCGTTGTGCTGGATGTGGGAGCTGCTTGTTCTACATGATTCCATTTCTTTTTAAAATATCGTATTTATCGGGCAGCCTGGGTGGCTCAGTGCTGCCTTCAGCACTCAGTGCTGGCTTAGTGCTGCCTTTAGCCCTGGGCGTGATCCTGGAGTCCCAGCTCGGGCTCCCTGCATGGAGCCTCCCTCTGCCTGTGTCTCTGCCTCTCTCTCTCTCTCTCTCTCTCTGTGTGTGTGTGTGTGTGTGTGTGTGTCTCATGAATAAATAAAATCTTTTTTAAAAATCTTGTATTTATTTATTTGAGAGAGGCAGCGAGCGAGCGCACAACAGGGTGGGGGAGGGACAGAGGGAGAGGGAGAAGCAGACTCCTGGCTGAGCAAGGAGCCCAACAAGGGACTCGATTCCAGGACCCTGAGATCATGAGCTGAGCCCAAGGCAGACACTTAACCTGCTGAGCCACCTGGACGCGCTTCCATGATTCCATTTATATGAAATTCTACAAAAGGCAAAACCATGCTGTAGTGTCAGGAAGGGGATTGGTGGCCATGGGACTGCCATCGGGTGTGGGACTGATTGTAAAATGTCCTGAAAGAGCTGCCCTGGGGGGCCCGAAATGTTCCACCTTGATCATGGCGCCCATTACATGGCTGTAGACATTTATCCAAACTCACTGAACTATATACCACTTAAGATGGGTGCATTTTATTGTCTCTAAGGTATATATTAATAATGATTAAATCTTTTTTTTTTTATTCATGATAGTCACACACACAGAGAGAGAGAGGGGCAGAGACACAGGCAGAGGGAGAAGCAGGCTCCATGCACCGGGAGCCCGACGTGGGATTCGATCCCGGGTCTCCCGGATCGTGCCCTGGGCCAAAGGCAGGCGCTAAACTGCTGCGCCACCCAGGGATCCCAAATAATTATTAAAATACATAAAATAAAGTAAAATAGAATAAATCCACCAGGACACGAGTTGTCACCTATCAGACGACAGAGGTCAAAATGATTGGTGAGACCCAGCTGCGCCAAGGACATGGGGCGCGCAGCTCGGGCCTGCGGTGGTGATGCTGGCACACTCTTGCTGGGCAATTTGGCAATAGCAATCGAGATTTGAGACATGCTTGCCTTTTCACCTAGAATTTTCTCTTCTAGGAATTGTATCTTCCAGATAGGCTTGCACAAGGGAGCAAAGATGTGAACAGAGGCGTCCTCTGCCGCAACATTTGGTACATGGAGAAACTAGAAGCGTCCAGCCGTGTAGGAGCGGGCGGGGCGCTCAGAAGCTGAACATCTGTCCCAGTTTCCCGGGACCGTCCGGATTAGTCCTGAAAGTCCCCAGGCCTGGGAAACCCCCAGCGGATAAGATTAAATAAAATGACCAAGTTGCAGGTGGCATGGAGCCATTCACAGACGTTTCCTCTGGAGACCCGGGGTGCTGGGGAGACGCTACTTCCCCTTTGCACCTCCTCGTGCCACTGGTTTCATTTATTTTGTGCGTATACGGATTTTATAATTAAAAGAAATATTTTCTTTAGGAAATGTGACCTCGGTCTGCAGTCAAAAGCGGTGGGTGGGGCCTCTGAATTACAGCCCCCCCCCAGGCAGGTGGGGGCGGGGGAGGGGCCCAGGACCCCTTCAGCAGGAGAAGGACGGGGTCTGGGACAGGGAGGGTTGTCTCAAGGTCACAGCCTGGGGCCCGCAGGGGAGGCTGTGGACCTCTGGGCCGTCTCCAGCCCTCCGCTGCCTTTGGCTGGTGTGGACCCCTCTGGAGGCGCCCCCCACCCGGATCCGCCCCCCGGAAATTGGCTCGGCTGTGGCTGCCTTTGAACCCAGGGCCTCCAGCGGCCGCCCCCCCAGCCTCAGCCAAAACAACGCAGCCCAGGATTGTCACGCAGATCGGCTGGGGGGGCCCCTGAGCCGGGCTAATTCCTGTGTCTTAATGAGTAGGAAGAGGAGCTTTTTATTCATCACTGGGGCTTTAAAGATTGCAGTAAAGTGGCCCACTTTATAAAGAAAAAATCAATAGAGAAAACAGGAGTATGTAAATGGACAGAGTGACAAAAAGCAGGCCAATTACCCCCAAAACGAGACTCAGTTATGGCTCCATTAACTCAATTATATTTTCAAAAAGATTTCTTGCGAGGCCCCCACCCCAGCCCACCCCCACACGCCTGTAATTTTTACATCAACTTCAAGCCATTAAGTTGCATTAAATTATTTTGTGGGAGAGAGAGGTGTGTCTGGGGAGGGGGAGCTGCGGGCCTGTCCGGCTCTGCTGGGGGGCTGGGGGCACCCAGGGGTGGGGGCACCCAGCTCTCAGCAACCCCTTCCCCCTGCCCCCTGACTGGGCCCTGGGACATGGTGAGGAGGACGCCGCAGGCTCCCCACCACGTGGCCGCACCAGGTCCTGCTGGCGTCCAGGCCCGAGGCCCCCCACGCCCTGCCCCTGCGCTGGCATCCTCAGACCACCCCCCTCTGCAACCCACCCCTACCCCCACCCCAGGAATGGTCCTGAGCCTGCAAGTTCATGGTGGGTACCTAACCTTCCTGGCTTTGTGAGCCTTCTCTTTGTCTCGTTCCAGTTGGAAAACTTTGTTTTTTCGAGAAATAGGAAAATTCAGTATTTTTAAAAATCACCACCCAAACTGGAGACTGAACAGGGATATATCCGACTCTCTTTGCCGTCTCCCTGAAAGTGAGGACCCTAAAGGACACTGGGCAGGTGGTTGTCCCTGTGGATGGCCCTTCTGTTTGCCCAGGGGTCGGGGGTGGGGGAGGCCTAGCAGCCACCCCCCCCCCCGCCCACCCCCCCCCCACCACCCTCCCTGCCCCGTGCTGCCCAGAGCCAGCCCACCTCCGCCCCCTTCCTCCACCGGGAGGCCCAAGGCACTGGCTGTAACCTGCTTTTCTGCCAGCTGCCCCAGGGAGCCCAGGCCTGCCCTACATAAGCCTGTGTCTGGGCCAACCGGGATGGCGCTTAATATCAAGGATTCCAGGAGGCTGGAGGAGGAGGAGGAGCGCTGGGTCACAGTGGGGCGGAGGAGCCGTCAGCCGCAGTGTCACTAGGCAAGATGTCCAGGGACACGGGACCAGGCCTGGGGCCAGAGAATATGAAACCAGCGGAGAGGAAGGCTGAGCAGGGGGTGGGCGACGCCAAGGCACGCGCCAGGGCCCCTCTAGGGCTGGCACAGCCAAGGCTTAGGTCACAACACAGACAATCACCGAAGAATCAACCCCCGCCTTCCATTTGGGGCACGAGACCCAGGCAGCAAGGGGCCCGCTCAGGTCAGGCTCCGGGGACAGGTCTCCAGATGTTGCCAGCACCTGCCAGGGGCTGTGGGGGCGGCGGCAGGGAGGGAGGAGGGATAAGGTGAAGACAGAGGCCTCTGTGACCTGGAGGAGGTGGCCGCAGCGTGAGGGCACTTGTGTGACCTGAGGCTCCTCATAACCCCTGCCGCCCACACGCACTCCAACCTCATTGAGCTGATGCAGCTGCAAGACAGGCCACCACTCCCTGCTGCCCACAGCGGCCCGCTCAAGAGCCCGGGGCAGGGATCCACAGCCGGGGGAAGGGACAGGCACATGGACGTGTGTGTGCACAAGTGAGTGTGTGCGGAAGAGCAGCACCTACGCCCACTCCTGCCATCTGCGTCCATGCCCTGGGGAGCCTGAGGCTGGGCAGTGTGTGCGCCTGGACCCAGAAGTGGATCCCACAGGAGAATCGGTGCTCCAAGCTGGGGCCACGGCGTGGCGTGCGAGTCCCCAGGAAGGGGGGAGGCGGGGGGCCGGGGGGTGGTGGTACCAGGGTGTGGAGGCAGCTGGGGCACCAGGGCTGGCAGGCTGGCCATTGTCGGGGCCCAGAGGCATCAGCCAGGGGGTGCGGGGGTGACAGGCTGGTGGGGTACAGGAGACCTTACAAAGCGGGCTGGGGAGCGCCCCACCCCCACTGTAGCCCTGCCCCGGACCAGCGCTCCCCAGCATGTGCCCTTTTATCCCCTCATCCAGCCCAGCCACCCCCCCCCCCCCCCCCGTCGGGTCAGGGACCCCCTCTCAGCCCCCAAGCCCTGAGGATGCCTTCCCTAGCCGCCCTCCTTCCCCCCGGGGCCAAGCATCCCTGGCTGTGGGCGACCCCGCCTCCCTTGGGCCTGGACCCTGGTGTCTCCTTGCTCTGTCTTCCTTATCAGTCGTCTGTCTGCTGACTGCCAGGCCACAGGCCTCCAGCCAGACGTGCCCTTGCCAGCAAGTGGCCTGAAAGGGCCATTGTCCCGACGGGCTCGGCAAAGGCGTGGAGACCCGTCCGCTGTCAGCCAGCCACGAGGTCAGACCCAAGGACCGAGGACCGGGGCCGGGCCAGTCTCAGGAGACTCCCCAGGGCCAGCGGTGCCGGGACAGCCAGGGGGCCCCCGGGGGCAGTGCCCGAGCGAGGCCTGGACTCCGCGGCCACCTTCTCTGCGCGTGGTCCTCCTCCCGCGTGGCAAGTCCAGGGCCCCGGAGCCTCTGGTCCAGCTGAGCAGCGGGAGGGGCTTCCCGCGGCAGCCCAACGTCGGTCAGTCCCCGTGTCCTCCTCCTCGTGTCTCTGTCTCCGGGCATGTCTCCACCTCTGCACCCCGTCCCGTCCTGCCCCCAGTGGCTCGGCCCCCACAGCAGTCAGGCCGCTGGGCCATTAGAGGACAAGGGGTGTCCAGGGGCGCCACGCCGCAGCGGGCACCGGGTCACCTGCCGAGGGCCCCGCAGCTGGGCGCTGCCCCTGGGGGGAGGGTGCCTGCGCGGGTCTTCTCCCCGGGTCTGCTCAGGGGGAGGCCCCTCCCGTAACTTCCCCGGCTTTTCCCCCCACAGCATGAGCTGGGGGTCCTTGGGCCGAGCTCTGTGGGCACAGCCCCGCAGCCAGAGGACGCGGGCTGGGGTGCGAGGCGGGGTGAGCACAGGAGCTCGGGGAGCAGATGCTGCGGTGGGTGTGGAGGCCCAGCCCTCAGGAGGCCAGCACCCCCTCCCGCCCCCGGGGACCTGAGGGGCAGCGAGGTCGCAGGGCCCCCCAGGGCTGGTCCCGTCTCCATCCAGGGCTGTGTGTGCGGTGGGGGGGGGGGGCAGGTGCGGGGGTCGCCCCAGTGGGAGTGGAGCCCGGCTAGGGGGCCACGGGCAGCCCGGGCTCCCGTCAGGCCCACGTGCTCTTCCCACCGCAGAGCCCCCCAAGCTGATGAGGGCGACCTTGAGGGCTCTGGCTGTCCCACACCAACGTCCAGGCATCAAGGTCACTGCCAGCCTGAGCTGCAGGAAGGGGGAGGGGTGGCTGGGAGGTCGGGACGAGGAGGGGGAGGGAAATAAAAAGAGATTAGATTTTGTAAAAGGTGCTCTCGCTGTCTGCTGACACCGTCTCTGGTCTCCATCCGTTTTATAGCCTGACGGCTCGGGCAGCTGGGCCTCCTCCGTCAGGGCGCGGGGGGCGGGGTAGCCGAGGAGCCCCCAGGGCGGCCTGCTGGACGTGCCACCCCTCCCCGCGGACGGCAGGACGAGGGCGCCCAGCGCAGGCAGGACCCCGAGGAGGGAGGAGAGCCCGGCCCCCCACGGGCGGCCACTATCGCTGCCCATCTATCCCCCCTGACAGGTCAATTTTCTCCCATGTTTTACAGAACCTTTCAGAGCAGGAAATGTGATCCTGCGGCTGATTTATGTCCTTACCTGGTCTTTGTTCACAAGCTGCCCTCTGCAGGGCTGCGCCGGGTGTCCAGCCCGGCTGGAGGACATCTCCCCGAAGGGATTCCCACCCTCTCTTCCTTCCGGGGGCCGCGTGACTGCGGAGCTCACCTGGGAGACAGGGGATTGGGCCGCCACTGCGTTCTGTGAGGGGCTGTCTAGGGGGTGGTTTGAATTCCCCGTCCGCTGGGCTGGCCTGGGGACATCCTCCTCACCACCTGCACTCATGAGTAGCGTCTTGGGGCCCCATCTGGGTGGGGAGGGGTTGTCCCTTGGCAGCATCTCCCCGTTTGGAAGGGACAGTGACGGGGATCATTGTGCTTTTTCTTTCCACAGTAAATCCACTTTTGTTTCTCAGACTGTGTTCTTTGATGTCGTAGCTGAGCTCCCAGGGCACACCTGGGCACAAGGGTCGCCTCCCAGCAGGTCCCCCCTGGAGGAGAGAGTTGTCCCTTCAGCAGCTGCCTCCAGAAATAACGAGAAATCTTTTGTGTACAACTGATGAGCTTGCAATCTTCCATAAAGTGGCGCAGAACGTATTTAGGAAACTTCCAGTGGACGTTCCAAGGGAAGACCACTCAGTGTGATGCGGCCCCTGCCCAGCCCCTGGCAGGCAGATTCTCCCTGGCTCTGTCACCAGGCGAAGGTCCAGATGGAGTCTCCCCGGTGTGGTTGACCAGGTGACCTGTCCAGGCTGTGCCTCCTAAGAGGTCGGTAATGCTCTTCCTGCTTCTCATCTGCCCGGGGTCTCTGCTCCCAAGTCCACGCTTTAGTCGCCTGTTTCAGCTGTGAGCGATCCCACTATCCTTCCCATCTGACTGATAGTGAGAACAGCCCTGGTTGCTGTCACCTAAAGCTGACTGAAGACATTTGGCTGACACAGGACCCACCAAGATAAAACTGACAGGGTTGGGACTTGAGATTCCACTTGGAGGAACCTGTAGTCCAGGTTATACCCACCCACCCATCTGTCCATTCATCCACCTACCCGTGCATCCATCTGTCCATTTATTCCCTCATCCATCCTTACCTATCTATTCCTACCTCTGCCACTCACCTTCCTGAACAGGCCACTAACGATATTCCAGGCCTGGTACTAGGCACCGAGACCACCATGGTACACAAGTCCTTCCATTAGTCTTGATCTAGGGGAAGAGACAGCAACACGTAAGTCCAGGGGGCTCTGGGTACATAGAACCCCTTCCCGGGGGAAGGAGCGGGCCAGAGAGGCTTCCGGGGGGAGACTGGAGCTTCCAGATGGGTAGGGAAGGCAGGCCTGCGGGGCAGAAGCCGGGAAAGTCTTGGTTTCTTCAAGGTGCACGGCCCGAGGAGGCCAGAGAACAGAGCTGGGGGCCAGGAGGAGGGCTCGGAGCTGTGGGTCTGACGTGATGGGGCTCACTCTACCGATGGGAGAGGCATGAGCAGTCCTGTTTTGGTGGCTGTGGCTGTTGCACTAGGAGTGGGGCTCTGAAGGGACAGGGCACACCAACCAGCTAGGATACCCCAACACCCAACTCCAAGAGACTTCCTGAGGTCCAGCAAGAGCCCTTCCTCCGTCCCTGGGCTTTCCTTCTCCCCGCCACCCTCCCAACCCTCCAGCCACGACTGGCATTTCAGCAAAAGTCTCCCGACAAACACTGGTTTCACAGACGAGCGGCCGGGCGTGTGGCACGGGCCCCAAGCCCAGAAGGGCCCTGTGCTTTATTGTTGTCTTGAAATTCTGAATAAGAAAGAAAAGAAAGAAAGAAAGAAGGAAAGAAGGAAAGAAAGAAAGAAAGAAAGAAAGAAAGAAAGAAAGAAAGAAAGAAAGAAAGAAGAAAAGAAAGAAAGAAAGAAAGAAAGAAAGAAGGAAGGAAGGAAGGAAGGAAGGAAGGAAGGAAGGAAGGAAGGAAGGAAGGAAGGAAGGAAGGAAGAAAAAATTAATTCTGAAAAAATTAATTCTGAATAAATTCCTCTTTTAGCCTGGGTTTGGTGCATGGGACCCTGGAGCGCAGCGAGAGCAGAGGAGACAGGTGCGTGGCCCGTGCCATGCGCCTCGTGGGCAGGGTCCAAGAAGCCCCGGGAGCCGATCTGGGGGCCGTGATGCGAGAGCCCAGGGTGAGCACAGGGTGTCACATGTGGGGAGCAGGGGGGCCCTGCAGCCTCCGGGGCTAAAGAAGCCGGGGGGGGGCGCGGGGGGATCAGGTGACCCCGGGGCGTCTGCCTGGCCTTGGGGTGCACTCTGGCATGTGCTGACGGTTTACAGTTTTCTTCACTGAGAATGACCTTAAGGAGCCAATAAAAGCCCCACGAGGAGGGGAGGACTGCGGAGGAGGGAAAACTCTGTGCTGCGTCTCCTTCCTTCCCCGACATCGTCCCCGCCTTCGGCGCTGGGCCCCACAGGGCAGGCGGTGGGTCCTGCAGATGACAGGGGGACGTGCTCTTACCCACGGCTGGGGGGCCGCTTGAGAGAGGCCCGGGCTGGCACCTCTCAGGAGTCGCCTGTGGGGGTGACTCCCTCCCACCGGCTCGGGTGACCTCCGTCCCTTGTCTGCTAAGAAACTGAGGTGACCTTGTGGCTCAGCCTCCAGGGAGGAACTCCCCAAACAAAGCGTCCCTTTCAAGACCCCCGCCCAGGGCTGGGGCTCCCCAGGAAGGGTGACTGCTTTCCCCAGAAGAGTTGGGGCTTCTAGCCTGCGTGGGCCTCCTCTCTGTGCCCCCAGAACGCTGAGCGTGGACTGGCGGTCGTCTGCGTGGACAGGAGGGGGCAGAGGACTGGCACCGCTGTGATAAACGGCTGTGGGTTAGCCACTGTGCACTCTGAACCCCTGCCTGCTGGTCCGGGCCGGTGAGCACCCCACTGCCTGCCCTGCATCAGGGGAGGAGGAGGGGTCCTCCATTCTCCAGACACACCAGGGGGTGGGGACGACTAGAGGAGCATGGCCAGGAACCCCGGGTCTGGGGGACCAGTGGGCCCTGGGTGACTAAGCTTGCTCAGTGCCCCCAGCCTGAAATCTCAAACCCACCTGTGTTTTTTTTTTTTTTTTAATTTTTATTTATTTATGATAGGCACACAGTGAGAGAGAGAGGCAGAGACACAGGCAGAGGGAGAAGCAGGCTCCATGCACCGGGAGCCCGATGTGGGACTCGATCCCGGGTCTCCAGGATCGCGCCCTGGGCCAAAGGCAGGCGCCAAACCGCTGCGCCACCCAGGGATCCTCAAACCCACCTGTGTTACATGAAAACGTCGTCTGTGTTTGTCCGGGCACCCAAACGACAATGACAGTGACACCAGCTGGCAGGGATGTGTCCCCAACACACCTACTGCTTCACCTCTGACCCCTGACAAGGCAGGTGCTGCGACTGCCTCCTCCATTCCCAGGGCACAGGGGCCTGTGAGCCACCAAGAGCCCAGCAAGAGGAGGCCTGTTTCTCTGGTGCAGAGATAGTCGTGGCCCCACCGTGGCTACTTCCAGAGTGAGGGATGGGCGCCGCCAGGGGTGGGGTCCTGCGGTGCTCCAGCTTCTGTGAGACTTCATTCCTGCCACTGTCATGGGAGGGGTGAGTTAGCAGTACATTTCAGGAGAGGAAACAGAGGCAGGGGTGAAGACCCTGGTCCAGGCTGAGGGCAGCAGGGTGGGGAGAGGATGTGGGTTTCGTCTGGAGCCTGCGTGTGGTATGCGGGGAGAAGAGGGCTGAGGCCGCCTCCCCCCACGCTAGGCAGGGGAGGGGTGGGGGTCCTGCAGCAGGTCAAGGCAGAGACCACTCCCCACCATGGGAGGGGCCTGAGGATCCCCACAGTCCTCAGGAACTCAGGGGTCAGTCAGACCCCTGCCCTAGCCCTCCGTGGGGCCCCCAGTGGGACAGTCTGTCCCACCCCTCCCACCTGTGCTCCTTGTCTCCATCACCCCCAGGGTGTCACAGGCTCTAATTACCAGGGCTCCATCAGCCCAGGGCCCCCGCACAGCTGGGGAGGCTCTCAGGCTCGTCCCTTGCCTGGGCATGTCGCATTCCTGCATACCTCCCTGTGGCCCAGTGTCCTGCTCTAGTGCAGGGCAGCCTTGGGGGGGCTGCAGCTGCGGGTTGGGGGAGCCTGGATACAGCCCAACTGAGCCCCAGGGCTCCCAACTGTGTCTCCCTCCCCTCCCCACCGCAGCCCATCTTCCAACCTGGCAGAGAGAGGAGGGTAATTCATCACTCAGGGCCCACGGGCCGCCTGGGGAAGCACTAGTGTCCTGAGGACCAGGGGAGGACTTCCCCAGGAGAACAATGTCCCAGAGAGGCAGGCCCATCTGCTTGGCTGGGGTCTCCCCCAATCTGCTGCGGGTCGTAGCCTCCCCTGGAGCCTGGGCAGGGCCCTGGGGCCTTGTGGGATGTGGACAAGCCCTCCCTGAGGCACACCTTTCAGGGGTGGGGAGGATCAGTTCTGGGGAGGCGTCCCTGCATCTGGGGCCCACCCAGGTGGACCAGTGTAGAAATGGGCATCTCCCCCTGGGGGTGCTGGAGAGGAAGGCCGGCAGGGACCCCCAGGACCTCCCGCCACACCTGCCCTGGGGGTGCTGCTGCAGTGGAAATGGCTGTTTCCCACTCCCTCTCAGAGACTTTGGGGTGTTTCACCACGTGGCAAGCCTGAGAAGCCTGGGGAGGGCCCAGCAGCGTGAGAGTGGCTGCAGGGGGCCAGCAAGGGTGGGGGGGCCTGGGAGGGCTCAGCGGAGGATGGTGGGGCGCTGGCTGTGCCGGCCCCTGAGTGAGAAGGGGCTGAGCGGCCCGCAGCCTGTGAGGAAGCCAGAGGAGCGGCTCCTCAGTGAGGAGAAGACTGTAGCGATCTGGGAGGCAGATGGTGGTAGCCTGGATCCCGGTGGGACAAGCCGAGTGTTGAGAGGTGGTCGGAAGTGAGGCTCTGAACACGGGCTCAGCAAGACTTCTCGACAGACCAGATGGGGGCTGTACTGAAAAGGAGAAGCTGAAGACGCCCCCGTGGCAGCTGGAGCTCCAGCCATCACATCCGCATTCCAGGCAGCAGGAGTGAGGAAGGAGGGGAAGGTGAAAAGGACACTGAGAAGCCTTGCGGAGGCCGGGGACAGTCATGTCTTAGCTGGCTGCCTGCTATCAGCCCTGATGGCAAAGTGCAGCTAACAGGGGAGAGAAGAGCGTGGATGCAGGTCGGGGGGCCACTTGGGGGAGCACAGGGAGCACAGGGAGCATGCAGCCCAGGCAGCCGGCTGCTGGATACCCCTCCCCTCTGGAGAGGACCAGCAGTGACGTCACTCAGAGCAGAGCACGGCACCCGCTGGGGTCCCCATGCCTCCGGCCGAGCTCCAGCTCTCCCTACAGGGCCTGCGGTCCTCCACCCCGGAACCCCGGGGCCTGACACAGTTCCAACTCCAGGAGCAGCATCGTTTCCACTCTTGGGGCTCAAAAAGGAATGAGAATTTGTTTTCTTGGGGGGGGGGACTTTCATTTCCGTCGTCCAGTGGCTGGGAGGGGAGGGTCCTGCGTCTCCCAGGCACTTTTGCAGAGAAGCACGGCGGGGAGCGGGGCAGGTGGGAACCCAGCCTCCCTGCTCTGTCCTGACCAGGCCTGTCGCTCTGTGCTCCCTCGTCTCCCCACGCGAAGACCACGGAGACACCATGGAGTGATGGCCTCAGACCCCCAAGCCATCTAGGGGGTGGCCTCCTCACGCCTGCCCATCCTAGGGCTGAGCTCCGGTCCTGCAGTGTCCCCCCCTCACCCCATAGACCTCCCGCTGGAGCAGGTGCCGGAAGCGAGCAGCACAGGCTGGAAAGCTCTGAGAACACGGGAGGCTGCCAATGTCGAGGTGGACGCCCCAGCACCCTCTCGTTCCAGAATTTGCTCCAGGAGAAGAGAGCCTGCAAGGCTCTGGGCCTCTGAGCTGGGGTGCGTTTGCATGAGGGGAGCCCGGCAGGGACTCCATGGGACCCGCACCCACTGGGCGGCTGATGCTACAGAGAAGGGCAGAGGGCACGAGAGCCTGAGAAAGCTGGGCTCCTGCCAACGGGGTCTCCGAGGGTGGCACAGAGCCTGGGCTTCAGGCCAGAGTGGCCACCTGGCGGGGCAGGCAGGAAGCGACAGAGGTCAGAGCTGACGGGGAGCAACACGGGTCCCTGGTGGGCTCCTCACCTTCCCACCTTCTGCGCCCACAGTCACCTGCTGGAATCAGGGCAAGTTTCCCCTCGGCACGTGCCTTCGGCAGGCGGCCCCCCGGGTGCTCCAGGGTGACTGCTTCCACTCAGGTGCTGGGTGTACGGCTGGCCTGGGCGGCCAGGGCGGCCAGGAGAGACGGCGGGGGCGGGGGCGGCAGGGCCTGGAACCCGGGGGTGTCCCGAGCGGGCTGCATGCCCCCGTCCTGGGGCCCAGAGCCGAGTTCTGTGAGCCGGGGCGTCCAGGCACAGGGCTCTCCCGTCTGCCAGGTGCGGACACAGAGCCGGAGCTCAAGGTGTTGGGAGTTCTGTTCCTGCCGAGCTCTCTCCTGGCGCTGACGTTGCTGGCACCCCTGGCTCGAGGGTGAATGGCTCCAATCCCCCGCCCGCCTTCCCGGGGGTGCTCTCACTGGGTGCACATCGCCCTCCGCCCTTTTAGCTCACCAGTTACTGCATTCGGGCTGCCCTCCGCACCTTAAGCAATTACATCTGCAAGGATCCTATATCCTTCTCAAAGCTCCTCAAGGGCCCGCCTGCCCTGGGCAGCTGGGGCGTGGCCCTGGGCAGCTGGGCCGTGGCCCTAGTCGTGCCTGGCGGGGGCGAGGGGGGGTTCCAGAGGTGACCTGCGGAGGGGATGCTCAACGACTCCTATTCCTTCTGCTGGGCCTGCTGTCAGTTTTACGGCTGCGGGGTTGTATAAAGAGCAGGAGGTGGGGACGGAGCCATAGGCCTGGGCTTCCCCCAACCCTCCACCAGACACCTCCCAGGGTTTGGGGCAGCCTCAAGCTCTGCAAGGGGGAGAACCAACCCGAGAGGGATGCAGGCTACAGTTTCTAGAGGGTGCACCCACGGGCTGCAGTGAACAGTTAACCCGCACCTGCCCGGCCCCACACAAGGTTCCCCAACACCCATATAGCCCGCACCCCCCTCCCCGGGTCCCTGACACTCATTTCCTGGCCTCCCGTCATGCCTGCCCTTTATCACAGAGATAAAGCCGCTCTGTGGGAGAGAAGGGACCAGTCCTTGTTGGGACCGTTGCGTGCCCCCTCACGGGGAAGCCCGGAGTGGGGTCATTGGCTCCACCATCCACTCACTAATGCAGGACTCATCCTGCCCACTGGCCCACGTTCTCCTGCCACGGGCTCTCCTAGGGCCCTCGCTGAAGTGGCCACAGCTTCCACGCAGACTGAACCCAGGCTGGACCCCTGCGTTTCTTCGGTGAGGATGGAGGTTGGGGGAGCAGCAAGGGGAGACACACCCCTGGCAAAGCAGCACCCCACCCCCTCCTGCTGGGGAGGAACAGGACCCTCACTGCAGACAAGTGCCAGTGTCCTCTTTGAACACGGAGGCTGGCAGCACCCAGAGTCAGGACCCACACCCAGCCTCCTTCCCCAGATGGTGGTGGGGTGCCCCAGAGCAGCCTCACAGAGGGTCACAAGCGTGCCTGGGGTCACACAGCCTTACAGGTGTCTCCCATGTGGTCCATCGGCTGTGGTGGTCAAGCTCAGGTGCCAGTCGGAAGTGTGGACAGGGGTGCAGAGTAAAAAATGGCCACGGTGCTTCCTCTCCCTGCCCCTTCCTTTCCCTGACTTACACTCCAGTCCTAAAAACTTCAGGGGTGGGGGTGGGCAGGATGAGGTGAGTGTCTGTGCCAGCAGGGATTGGGAGGTGGAGAGGCCACCCAGAGCTGATGTGGATAGAGACACGGTCCAGGTAGGGGGAGAGGCGGCCAGGGGTGGGGACGTGAGCCCAAATGAGGTAGGAAGGCATCAACCAGGGTGTTACTGGTGCAGAAGGGGGGCTTCTGGGCCCTGGACCTCCAGAAATATTCAGAGGTCCTGCTGTCGCTTGTGGCCTTCACATATACAGACAGGCTTAGGCTGTGCTCTGGATGGGAGTGTGTGGTACATACACACCGACCTCCTGGCGCGGCCCACCGAGGTGCCCTGCAGCCGTGAGCACACCCGGGGCTCGGGCCTTGGCTTCTATCACCATTCTCCACCAGAAGGAACTAGGGTTCCCTGGAGGAACAACTGATGGCAGGAAAAGCACAAGATAGTGATAGTAATGGATCGTAGCCCACCGAATGCAGCAGGAAACTGCGAATCTGCACTGACACCAATTGATAAATCGGAAGTTGATAGGGATCGGGATATTTGGTTTCACATCACCAGCCTCCAAACCACTCTGTACTTATAAGGGACAAAGGGATGTCTTCACGATGGAGAAGCTTGTCTAATCAAGCTGTCCACGGGAATGTTACCCATAATTGGACAAAGCACAATCTTGCAGCATCTGATAGGATTCAAAGAAAACATGGCATCACCTTTACGGTATTCCTGCCAAAGGAACACAACTTAAAATCTCAAAATGGGGGTGGGATAATGCCCTCTCCAGAGATGTGCACCTGTGAATCCCTGGAACCTGTGAATATATTTCTTTATATGGCCAAAGGGACTTTGTAGGTGTGACTAAGGTTACAGACCTTGAGATGGAAAGACTATCCTGGGTCATCTGATGATCTCAATCTAATCATATTTCCTTAAAATTGGAAAACTTCCTAGCTGGATCAGAGACATGCACTGCGAGAGGGAGCTGACGCCTTCCTCCCTGGCTCTGAAAGTGGAGGGAGGGGGCCATGAGGTGGCCTCTAGGAACTGGGGGGCGGCTGTCAGTTTGCAGTTGGCAAGAAAATGGGGGTCTTGGTCCTGTCTTCCCGAAGAAGCGCATTCTGGCTACTGAAGGAGCAGGAAGTGGATTCTCCCCTCGAGCTTCCAGAAAGGAGGCAGCCTGCCTACACCCTGACTGCAGGCGCGGAGAACCATACTGGACTTCGGTCCTACAGAACAGTAAGATAAGGGACTTGTGTTGGGGAAGCCGACAGTTCAGTGATTTGTGACAGCAGCCATGAGAAACCAATACAGCGAGGAGATAGCGGACAAACCCAAACTGAGGGACACGGGGTTAGTTATCAAACACATAGAAGGAATTCCTGAAAATTCATAAGGACAGAGATAAACAGTTATTTAGAAAAATGGGTATTGCACTGTGCTTACTCCTGAGCAGAAGGAAAAGGAGTGTGTGTTATAGGAGAAATGCATCTGAAGAACTCACAAAGATGACAGATGTGAAATAAACAAAAATTCTTAAGGCAAAAAAAAAAAAAAGAAAAAAAGAAAAATGGGTAAACACGAATGGGCATTCCACGAAAGAAGTATGACTGGACGATAGAATTTGAGTAGGTGATTGGCCTCATTTGTAACTAAGGGGAACAAAGTAAAAGCAAAATGAGATTTCATTTTATTCACCAGATTGGCCACATTGATGGTACCAAAGGAAGGGGATAATTTATTTTATTTTTATTTTTATTTAAATATTTTATTTATTTATTCATGAGCTACAGAGAGAGAGGTAGAGACACAGGCAGAGGGAGAAGCAGGCGCCCTGAAAGGAGCCCGATGCGGGGACTTGATGCCCTGAGCCAAAGGCAAATGCCCAACCACTGAGCAACCCAGCGGGAGACCACAGCGTACAGCTCTCAGGCCAAATTGAGCTAGCCAGTGCTTTTGTAAATAAAGTTTTATTGGAACACAGACACTCGTCTGTTTATGTACCGTCTAGGGCTGCTTTCGAAGAGCTGCAACAGCAGAACCGAGTAGGTGTGACTGAGGCCATATGGCTGCACAGCAGAAAATACTTGCTCTCTGACTCTTAAAAAAAAAGTTTATTTATTTGAGACAGAGAGCACAGGCACGGGGAGCGGCAGAGGGAGAGGGAGAAAGGGAGAGGCAGATGCCCCACTGAGCAGGGAGCCTGGCACAGGACTCGACCCCAGGACCCCCGGATCATGACCTGAGCCGAAGGCAGGCGCTTCACCCACTGAGCCGCCCAGGCATCCCCTGCTCTCCGATTCTTTACAGAAAAAAAATTTCCAGCCTGTGATGTAAACGAGCAACCCTCGTAAGTCCTGCGAAGAGCGGTAGCTGGTGGCAGAGAGGCTGCGGCTGCTCTCGAACCCACGGCTCCCCGGGAGGTTTCCGCTCCGGCAAACTGATCCAGGGGGGGAGCCGAGGCCGCAGCCGCCACCGCGTCGCCACGCAGGGGCCAGGTCGCGGGGAGCGCTCTGGTGCCGTGGGCAGGAGCGAACACTCCGTGTTGCGGGCGGTGTGAAGAGCAGAGCTCCAGAGTGCAGGGGGAACAGGAGTCCGACGAGCAGTACGATGGTGAATCTTGCCAACAGTTGAGCGGAAAAGGATGTTGCAAAACAATACGTATGTATGAAGCCATCGGTGTAAAAATAAAACGTGCGAAGATGCTCTGCCCAGTACACTGCTGGGTTAGGGGGGCGGGGACCTGGCTTTCACGCAGCAGAGTCCACGGCAGCAGTGGCCTAAGCGGGGCTGTCCGTGTCCCCGTCACGGAGCAGCATGGCGAGGCAGCGAGGGCTGGGACGCGGCTCTGCTCCGTGACGTGGCCCAGGGATCCAGGTTCCTTCCAGCACTGTCCGGGTGGCCCCAGATGGCTTCCCCCGTGACCCCGATGTTGCCATGGGACGAAGCTCCTCTAGCTGCAAGGGAGTCTGGGAAGTGCGTTCTTTATTCTTGGCGGCCCTACGTGCCTGCAAACCTCGGGAAACAGAGTAAATGGATTCCAAGGGACAAACAGCAGTGTTCCCCGTAATTGCCTGGGGGACGCATCCATGTGCCGTAAACCTTTAAAGAATAGCGGAGTGATGGTACCCGACGGTGATGACACCAGGACAGCTGTGAGGAGGACAGGAGGGTGGACGTGTGGGGGCACCAAAGGGTGTTCTCTAAGTTTCTGTTAACATCCTGCCTCAGAGCTGCGCGGTGCAGTCATGAGAGTCATTACTTGCTGTTAAAACATACCTTCCTGGGCAGCCCGGGTGGCCCAGAGGTTTAGTGCCGCCTTCAGACCGGGGCGTGATCCTGGGGACCCGGGATCGAGTCCCACATGGGTCTCCCTGCATGGAGCCTGCTTCTCCCTCTGCCTGTGTCTGCCTTTCTCTCTGTGTCTCCCATGAATAAATAAATAAAATCTTAAAAAAAATGAAAACAAAAACATACCTTCCTGCCCCAGAGCCTGTCATAGAAATTTAAGAAGTTGCAGAATGAATGTATGGTTTACACAAAGGTGAACGATGGCATGGACTATTTTGGCTTTGAATTAAGTACTTTCTTTTTTTCAAGATTTTATTTATTTGAGAGACAGAGCAGTGGGGAGCGGCAGCAGGAGAAAGAGAGAGAGTCTCAAAAAGACCCCTGCTGGGGGGATCCCTGGGTGGCTCAGCGGTTTAGCGCCTAGAGACCCAGGGTCGAGTCCCCTGTCGGGCTCCCTGCGTGGAGCCTACTTCTCCCTCTGCCTGTGTCTCTGCCCCTCTCTCTCTGTGTCTTTCATGAATAAATAAATAAAAATCTTAAAAAAAAAAAAAAACTCCTGCTGGGTGCAGAGCCCGATGTGGGGCTCGTTCTGGGGCCCCGAGGTCACCATCCGAGCCCAGCACCTAGAGCTGCCCCTTAGCCGAGGGCACCCCCCTCCCCACTCCAGGGTGCAGGACGCTTCCCCTGGGACCCCTCTCTTCCCCTCCAGCGTGGGTGCAGCAGAGCCTTGTCTAGGGCTGCCCTGGGGAGCTGAGGAGTCAGCTTGTCCTAGGACATAAGGTCCCCCACGCCCCACAAACGCGGCGGCCCCTGTCCCCTGTCCCGCAGCCTCAGGTTCTTCCTGCACCCTTCTAGGGCCCACCTGCCTGTCCGGAGGAGGCCCTTCCTTCCAGCTCCCCTGTCCCCGCATCCGTTCCGCGGACACCGGGGGGCTGAGCATCTGCCAGGTGCCAGGAATTCACACAGGTGGCAGGGCCTCCCGTTCCCACTGCTCCCTGGCAGCCGCCTCCTTCTTGAAGCCCCCTGCATTTCTCCAGTCCTGCGCGCCTGTCACGTCGCCCAGTCCGCGTGCACTCCTGAAGGGCGCCGGCCCAGGGAGCAGACCCTCACGCGCTCTCCACGAGCTGTGTGCCCTCCGCGGAGCCGCCAGCCCCTCTGTGCCTGCACGTGTCCCCCCGCGAGACGTGGGTGCCGCCTCCGCGGACCGGGCTGGGTGTGCACCTGCAACGGTGACGCCGGGTCCCCACGGCCCGGCAGGCCCCGCCCCCGCCGCAGGCCCCGCCCGCAGCCCCGCCCCCGCTACAGGCCACGCCCCCTGGAGTCCGCGTCCTCCGAGCCCCGCCCCTTCGGGCCACGCCGCATCCTTCCCCTCGCCAGCCCCGCAAGACTCCCGCCTGCCCTCCCAGGCGCGCCTCTCATTGGTGCGCGCCCGCGGAGCCCCGCCCCGTGACGGCACTTCCGGGAGGAGGAGCCTGCGGAAGGCGGAAGTGTGCGCGGAGAGGCGGCCCTGAAGACCAGGTGAGGTGTCCCTACCTGATCCCAGGCTGCTCTTCCGCGTCTGGGCGCGGGGACCCGGGGGCGCCCAGCGACGGCGAATGGGGGACGACGCCATGAGGCAGCCGCAGGGCCTGGCGGGGGCTGGAGGTTGACCGTCCCTGCTGCCTTCCTCGGGGGCCGCCGCCTCCAGGCAGTCGCCCGTCCCTCCCGGCGTGTCGCGTCCAGCCGTGGCCCCAGCTCCTCGGCCCGGGCTCCTGGACCCTCGGCCCCGCGCAATGACCGCGGCCGCCGCCTCCAACTGGGGGCTCATCACGAACATAGTGAACAGCATCGTGGGGGTCAGCGTGCTCACCATGCCCTTCTGCTTCAAACAGGTGAGTGCGGCGCGCGGGGCTGCGGCGGCACCTGTCGGGCCGGCCCCGGGGTCGCAGGTGGACGGTGGCCGCAGGGCTCCGTGGGGTTTCCCTTTATTACTGTTCCTTTTTTGTTTCTTTTCTTTTTAACGATTTTAAGTAATCTCTAGGCCCAACGTGGGGCTGGAACTCTGGGGTCTCCCGCACCCCCGACGGAGCCCGCCAGGCGCCCCCTCTTTGCTCCTTTTATTATTTTTAAGATTTTATGTATTTATTCCTGAGAGACAGAGAGAGAGAGGCCGAGACCCAGGCAGTGGGAGAAGCAGGCTCCCTGCGGCGGGACCCCGCTGTGGGACTCGATCCCGTGACCCTGGGGGTCACGCCCTAGGCCCAAGGCAGGTGCTCCACTGTTGAGCCTCCCAGGGGCCCCGCTACTGCTTTTTAAACCTCTGAGCAGACCCGCACCTGCTCCGGAGCCCACAGGTCCAGCCCTGCGCGCCCCGGGACTCGGTGGGGGGTGTTGGTTCCAGGGTGATGGGATTGTGGGTTTCACCAACGTTTACACGTTGCTGTGGCTGAAAAAAAAAATCTGAAATGTATTTCGAAAACAAGTGTCGTGCCAGCGTTACAGACCGCATGGAAAAAAGCCACGGGTGGGTTTTGCACCGTGGACCCATGTAGCTTCTGTTTAATCCGCAAGTAAATGGGTATTTGGGGCTTTACAAAAGGGAGGCTGGTGACGTCATCCAGCGGGGAAGCTTCTTTCCTAAAATTGAAGTCCTCGGCCTCACCTTGACCGGGGTGGGTGCGGTTGCTGGTCCCCCTGGGCGCTGGAGGGGGCTGGCAGCATGTGGGGGAGGAGGAGTGCGGCACCTGGGAAGGGCAGGTGGCTGCAGGGCACAAGGACCAGCCTTAGGCAATGAAACCAAATAAGGAGAAAAATTGAAATAAAATGCATACTTTGGAACTGAAAGTGGGCACCCATAGTTTAATTTTAGATTAACAAACATTTTGCCTTTTTGAACAAAAAGCATCTTTAGCATCTTTTGGACAAAAATAGCACAAACTTTTTTTTTTTTTTTTTTAATTAAAATCTGGTGATCACCGATCCCCTACTTCGAGCCGACCAGCCTGAATTGCTTCAGAGTTCCCATGTGAGTTATTGATGACTGCGCTGGCAAAGGCGTGGGCAGGAGGACAGGGCTGCTCTAGAGCCCCGGGGGCGGCCGCTGTGACCTAGCACCGTGGATCCCATCGTGCACGGCCACTTGTGGGCATTTCTGGAAGGGACCACGTGTCCCAGGGTGCACTGCCACTTGCTAGTATGGAGCTACCTCCTGAGGCACGTGTGGCTGTGCATCTGCAGGCCCAAGGCCTCCATCCTCCACCGGGGTCTGACTGTGCTTTGCATGCACTTGGAGCCTGCCGCGTGGTGGGCACAAGGCCCCTGTCAGGGCATTTAAACGTGGGCCAGACCAGCGCGCCTGGGAGGAGCGCACACTTAGTGGTGGAGCCCCATGTTCAGGCAGAGAACCACAGGCGCTTCCCCCTGTCCTGAGGGCCTAGCAGAGCGGGGACCCCTCTCTCGGGTGGACGCAGCATCTTCTCCCGGGAAGCCCTTGGCCAGAGCACAGCGGAAGGCCAGTGGGCAGCTTGGGGATGCGTGTGTTAGCCTTGGACAGCCATGTCATTTATTTATTTACTTATTTTAAAATTTATTTGAGAGTAAGAGAGTGAGCACAAGCAGCAGGGAGGGGCAGAGGGGGAGGGAGAAGGAGAAGCAGACCCCCTGCTCAACAGGGAGCCCCACGTGGGACTCGATTCCAGGACCCCGAGATCATGAGCTGAGCCAAAGACAGACGCTTCGCCCACTGAACCACTCAGGTGCCCTCAGCCATGTTATTTAAAAAATTTTCGTTTTGGGGTTTTTTGTTTGTATATTTGTTTGGTCTTAGTAACTTGGGTACTTTTCATAAAAATTAGCATTTCACTGAAGTATAACACACATATAGAGAGTGCCCTCTTGGGTGTATTCTTGGTGAGTTTTCCAAAAGTGAACAAAATCTTGAACTAGCTGCCAGATTAAGGAACAGAGCATGGCTAGCCCCCCTCGTCCCTACTGCCGGGCCCACCAGCCCACCTGTGGCACCCTAGGTCAGTAGTACCTGTGTTGTAACTTTGTTCTGTGCCTCCTCCTGGCTCCCTGTAGCCCTGTGTGGCCGTGCTGCCGTCTAGGCCTTTGCTCAGCCTTCAGGGTATTTCTGACCTGGAGTTCTGCAAACACCTGTGTACAGGCTTTGACGCCATGTGTGTAATTCTCTGGGGTGTTGGTCTTGGAGCAGAGTAGCTGGATCGTAGGGTATGTGTGTGTGTTCACCTCTGGGTGAGACTGTAGGATGTTCGTTTCTTCAGTTTCTATTTATTTTTTCTCTGCGAATATGTTTGATACCGTAGATTACACAGAAGAGGGAGCAGGGCAGCCCCGGTGGCCCAGCAGTTTGGTGCCGCCTTTGGCCCGGGGTGTGATCCTGGAGACCTGGGATCGAGTCCCACATCGGGCTCCCTGCATGGGGCCTGCTTCTCTCCCTCTGCCTGTGTCTCTGCCTCTCTCTCTGTCTGTCATGAATAAATAAATCAAATCTTTTAAAGAATAAAAATAAAATAAAAAGAAGAGGGAGCAAGAAGGAAAAGACATCTAAGGGAGACACCCAGAAATTCTTACAAAAGTCCCAGGCTGGCTGCAGCCCTCAGGAACCGAGTCACCATTGATGTTAGACACTAATATAAAATTTTACAAAAGTTTGCTTTTTGCAGCACTCAGCAGGTACTTGTCCAAAAGGAGGGTTCTCTCTACAGGCTCCTGACTGTGATGGGGACCCAGGTACCTCACCTGGCGCAGGGGACCTGGAAGCCAGAGAGGAAAGACAGATAGATAGAAACACACAGTCAAGGGCGTTCTCTGCTGGTCCTGCCTTCGGTTTTTTCCTTGCTCTCACCCCAATCTCAAAACCTGGTCCCAAGACCCCATGCTTATTTTTAAAAATGCTCTAGCCCTTTAGACTTTCCCCGAGGCTTCCTAGTTCCTGCCCTGAAGCTGTTTCTTCAGCTTTAAATCACGGATGAACCCGCTATATATAAACACGGGCAGATAAGTTTCTGCATGAACACGTGTTCGTTTCTTCCGGATAAATAGCGAGGAGTGCAATCACTAGGTCAGATGGCGTCTATTTAACTCATAAGAAAGGTGTAAATGTCATTTTTAATCTCTCCCTGCCAAAATGTGTTCACCACTCCTCGCTGTTGATCCAAGTGGCTAGAAGGTGCTATATCGGGGCGTGTGCAGGGAGCTGGGGAGGCTGGTTGTTGGCAGTGCCTCACTGTTCGCTGAGACTCGGTGGGGCCGTGGAGGAAGTGGTTCCCTGGCACTCTTTCAGGGTCACAAAGCATGTGGCCACCACATGCAGAGAATTGGTCCCTTTCAGTGCTAGGAATTGTCACCCGTAGGCAGGGAAGTGAAGCAGAGCCGGGGCCTGGCATCTGCAAGAGTCTGGGGTGGGGGCAGCAGGGGCGGTGGGGGGGCAGCGGAGAGGGCTCTCAGGAGCCATGTGTGTGAGGCAGCAATACCAGGTCATGTCATTTTTTCTCTTTACCTTCCCACTCTCCAGTGTGGCATCGTCCTGGGGGCCCTGCTCTTGGTTTTCTGCTCTTGGATGACACACCAGTCCTGCATGTTCCTGGTGAAATCCGCCAGCCTGAGCAAACGGAGGACCTACGCAGGCCTGGGTGAGGATAGCGGCGCTCGGCTGGGCAGCCCTAAGCCCTTTCTTTTTTTTTTTTTTATTTATTTATTTATTTATTTATTTATTTATTTATTTATTTATTTATTTATTTTTATTATTTTTTAAATTTTTATTTATTTATGATAGTCACACACACACACAGAGAGAGAGAGAGAGAGGCAGAGACATAGGCAGAAGGAGAAGCAGGCTCCATGCACCGGGAGCCCGATGTGGATTCGATCCTGGGTCCAGGATCACGCCCTGGGCCAAAGGCAGGCACTAAACCGCTGTGCCACCCAGGGATCCCCCTAAGCCCTTTCTTGGGAAGCGCAGCGTTCGAGATCTGGGTGCAGGGCCTTGCTCTTTTATTTACTTTCCATCCACCGTATGATTAAAGAGTTCCTTGAACAGCAGGTTTTCTTCCTTATTTTAAAATTTAATGCCGTTTTTAAAAACCATTATGAGAGACACATGCTTCACCGGGGTGACACTTACTCTCCTGTCTCCCGTTTATGCAAATTCCAGTAGAGCGCCTCCCTTTCCAAATTCAGGCAGGACCAGCGGCCTTCAGCCCCACTGTGCACTTGCTCATCGTCTGCCTGTCCTGAGCACCCAGAGCCTTCCTTCAGAGCTGCCTGCCGGGGGTCTGTGGCACTTCCCTGCTTTGACGGTGTGGAGGAGACGGCCGTCGGGCCCAGGCTGGTGGCTGGGATCCAGTCCCCCGTCTCTAGCACTGCTGTTTCCTGATGTTGTTGGTTGTAATTTCATTTCCTTTAGGTCTTTCTTCCTTTGATATCGGCCAAGGGTGAGGAGGCTGTGCTTTCTGCTTCCTTTGGGTTTGGACTGCTTCCTGGGCCACTTGGCTCTGAGAGCAGGGCCCTTACATTCCCACCGCCCTCGGGCTGCTGTGCTCTGCATCCCGTGCTGGCGGTATTTGCATGGGGGTTCTCAGGAGCTGAGGAGACTCCCCGGGCTCTGGATGAAAGCCCCCCCACCCCCACCCCCCCCACCCCCGCCCTACCGCCTGCCTCCAGCCAGTGTGTGGCCAGGTCCATGCAAAGCTCTCACAGGGAGAGGAGGCGGCGAGAGGAAGTGGTGTGCAGATTCCAAGGGGCCAAACAAAATAAAAACATCTGCAAGGTCCACGCGTGGGCTTTTGGCAGCACCACCTCTGGTTTCCTTCCAGTTCGTCTGCTTTTCATTGGCACCAAGATACTAGCATCTGTTCTGACCTCAGAGCTGAAGGAGTGCCTCCTTCTCTCCTTCCCCATGAGAATGGTGCCGTGAGGCTCTCTCACTGTTGCTGGAGTCACTTGAGGAAGTGACAGTTACAGGTAAAGGGACCACGCTGATGTGACCTGACGCAGTTCAGGATGCCACGTGCTCCAGGGCACCCCTTCCTCCGCCTGCAGGGCCGTGGCCTTCAGGGTAGCCTATTTCTCCCCTCCAAAGGTCTACATATTCCAGGGTTCCTGTGGCACGTGCCCCTCGAAGTGCTTGGCTGTGCCCTGATGGGACAAGTGGCCCTAGACCACGGAGGCTGGTGGCTCTTGACAGCGGGCTGTCTGATTATTCTTAGAAAGTCTGGTTTGGCCAGGTGGGAGAGGCTGAAAGGAAAGTGGGCAGTGGCCACCCTCACACTTGGCCGCCTGGGGCTCCTGAGCTTCAGCTGCTGGCTGTGACTGCAGCCCCAACTGCTAGAAGCACAAAGATCCCAGACCACCCGGGGTCTTCAGTTGTGTCTTTGGTCTCAGAGGAGAGGGCTCCATTGTGTGAGCTCCCACGGACCCCGTGGCCCTGTCTGCAGCATCAGCTGCCTTGGATCCAGGCTCGGGGCCCAGGACCGTCTCTCAGAAACAGAGACCCCACCGCTTGGAAAGGAGCCCTAGATGGGAAGAGCTGAGAGTCCCTCAGGTCAGCTGAGAGTCCCCTGTGGGTCAGCAGCCCTCCAGCACCTAGGCAGACTTACTGAAAGGGTCTTTCTCCTCGCCCTCTGCCTTCTCCTGGGTGGGAGACCCCATGAGAGCTTGCACCACAGCTGGAGAGGGTTTCCTGAGAGGAGGCCCCCCTGCATCATCGGCTGGATCCGTGGGCATTGGGCAGCCCCTGGGGGCAGGGATGTGACCAGATGGCCTTCAGCCAGACCTGCAGAGGGAGCAGGGCCTGGAGCGGCAGATGTCACTCAGTCTCCACGACAGGGCTGGGGTGTGTGTGTGGGGGGGAAGTTCCATGGATGTGTCTGCCATGCCCAGACGTGAGTGAGACTTTGCCCCGTTTCTCGGTTTGGTGAGGCCCCTCCGCTGGGACCAGTCCGCAGTTACAGCTCTGGGGCAGCGTCTGTTGACGTCACTTCGGTGTTCTGGTGGCTGCTCTGGGGGCCCGTTGGTGACTTTCATCCCCTTCTTACCTGCTGCTCCCTCGCCCTCTGTGTCTTGTTCACGGAGACTTCTCTAAACCTCCTTTTCAGGAGGTAGACGTGCCAGCCAGCCCGTCTCCCCTGGTGTTGCCAGCCCCCACCCTGCTGACTGGGGCTCTGAGCTGTCAGTTGTGAGCGCCCATGCTTTTGGCACTATGTCTGCGGGCCCATCGTTTGGCCACCTGGGGTCCCGGGGTCCTGGTCTGCCTGCTGCCTGCCCCTGGGCCCAGGTGGGGCCTGCAGAGGGCCTGTCCAGCCAGTTTTCTCCCTGCCGGCCTTCAGTTGTGTGACCTGCATGTGTGGCTACCTGGTGGGCTGAGGGCTGTAAGGCCAAGCTTTCTGACACCCGGGGGTCTGTACGTCCTCATGTATCCAATAAGGGCTTTCTTGTCCCCTGAGCGTGTGGTGCTGGAGAATCAGATGCAGCCCAAGGCCTGGCTCTGGGGACGACTGGGTCGAGGTTACCCTCATATCTTGAACAGCGCAGTTTGGCGTGTGTCCCACCTTCTCCGGCCTGCTGGTGCTGGGCAGTGGTCCGGAGGAAGCCTTGGACTGCTGAGGGAGAGCGGGTCCTGCACTGAGCCGGGTAGCCGGAGCGTTAGCCCTGTGTCCACAGCAGCCTTAGAGCCGCGGGCCAGGGAGTGGCCCCAGGGGGAGAAGCTGCTGCCCGGCCTCCCAGGGGAAGACGGGGAGAGCCCTCTGGATGCCCATCCTCGCTCTGCACAAGAGCACTGGTTAGACTGGGATGAGGCCCGGCCTCTTAGCTGCAGAGTTCCTGTCACAGGGAGGGCTGACCCAGGAGCTCTGGACTGCACCGAGGCATGCTTGCTTAGAAATCCTTTTGCAGACACCTGCCAGCCCCCCGAGAGACAGTCCTGGGCCCCCTCCGCCCTTCCAGTGCGTGCTGGGTGGGAGGCTGAGGGCTGGGGGCTGCTGGATCTGCAGCACATGGATCTGCACATATGAGGTGGGGGTGGGGGAGGCTGGGGCAAGAAAGGGGGGAGGGGGGAGCGGAGAGGCCAGAAACTGGGACGGTCCCATCCAGGAGGTCGTCCTGGGCCGCCCCCTGCCTTGCTGAAGTACCTCGCTGTCCAGGGTGCAGGTGTGTCCTGGAATTTTTCTGGCAGCTGCTCTGAGCATTTGGAATGTGCTGTAGATACTCAGCTTCCTCGAGGGGAAGGGATGGCCGGAGCGGGGCCACCTCTGTGGGGCACGGAGTTCTGAGTCTGGTCTATAGGTGTGGCCGTCCTTGGGAGCCTCTGAGTGCCTCCCTTTGGTGACAGCGGGCCTTGGGCTGCTGGCTACTGTCTGGAGTCCTTGGTTTGTGAAGGTCTCAGCATGGCCTTGAGTCTCCGGCATCAGACGAGCCAGGGAGGCCGGCGTGACCGTCAGGGCGGGGGCCTGTGCTGCTCACCGGCCCTCTGCCCGTGCGTAGCCTGTGTCTTGTGCCAAGCTTCCTTGCTTTTGGCAACGCTGTACCTCTTCCTAAGTAATTTAGAAGTGACGAGTGTTGTTTGGACTCATTCACAGCAACTGGCTGCATGTTTCCTGCTCTCCGAGCCTCCTGGGACCGGCAAGCTGGGCTGTGCTGTCACACGCACCCCTTTCTGGTCGCTCCGGGGAGATGAGAACTTCCTAGAGGGTGGGAGGACGCAGGGTGCCCGGGCCGTGCTTGGGTCCTGGGACAGGTCTTGCCGAGCCAGCTCTTGGTGTCTCGTCTGCTCGCAGACTTCTGTCAGGAAGGGAGGATGGGCAGCTCCTCTCCGCTGGAGGACGTGCAGAGCTGCACTGGTCGCGCCATCCCCCCTCCGGCCCCAGTGTGCGCAGCTTCGTTGTGGGCACCCCCCACCCCAGACTGTGTGCGGAGGCCGCCACTTCACCCCAACAGCCTTTTTTTATTTTTTAATGAAAAAATTCAACTGCCTGTGTCTTTCCCTCTTTTTTGTTCTTTTTTTCTGTGGTTTCCATTTGGATGGTAGAGCTGAAAAAAACACGAGACTAAAATCTTATTATTATTATTTTTTTTAATTTTTATTTATTTATGATAGTCACACACAGAGAGAGAGAGAGAGGCAGAGACACAGGCAGAGGGAGAAGCAGGCTCCATGCACCGGGAGCCCAACGTGGGATTCGATCCTGGGTCTCCAGGATCGCGCCCTGGGCCAAAGGCAGGCGCCAAACCGCTGCACCACCCAGGGATCCCGAGACTAAAATCTTAAAATGCTCTCCTTATACCCTTGAAACGCCAGATTGGCCTTCCTGGCTTCCCTGGGTGGTGTCTTGACCGGTGTGCTTCTCATGCTGTCAGACTGAACGCTGATTCTCTCTCTCTGCACTAGCCCTGCACGCGTACGGAAAGATGGGGAAGATGCTGGTGGAGACCAGGTACGTGGTGCCGCTCGCCGGCCTCACCCTCTTCCTCACCTGCCCCGAGGAGGAACCTGAGCGCTGTTCTACACCCACCCACATGTCTCGGACATGGACTGCTGTATGAAGTCATACTTGCCTCAAGTGTCCCTAAATAGTTTAAAGTTCAACTTATCGTATCCTTAAAATGAGTGTCGGGCAAAAGTCTTATTTAAGTCTTACTGAAGAGGATGTAAAAGTGGGGAGCTGGGGGCTCAGCAGAACCAGAGGCTTGGCTGTAGCTCCTGTCAGCATCGCCCCCAACACCTGCCCCCAGCCCCGCACGCTGTCGCCTCGAGGTGGCATTACATGGGAAATATCCTGTCATTCTCCCTTTGTTTGTTTTTTAAAGATTCTATTTATTTATTCACAAGAGACAGAGAGAGAGAGAGGCAGAGACACAGGCAGAGGGAGAAGCAGGCTCCATGCAGGGAGCCCGATGTGGGACTCGATCCCTGGACTCCAGGATCACACCCTGAGCCAAGGGCAGGTGCCAAACCACCGAGCCACCAGGTGTCCCATGTTTTTCTCCCTTTGGAGTGAAGTTTTAGAAGATGAAAAGAATTGCTGGGAAATTACACTTCTAGGCTTATAAATTAGGGAATTGTGAATGCAAAAGAACAATCCTCTGAGAGCAGTCGATTGTTATTTTAACTTGTGTAGCATCACGGTGGGTCTTGATAGCCCTGGAGAGAACGTGCACAGTCTCCTTGGAGAGAGAAGTGTAGTTATTCAGTGTTTGTTCCAAGTAAAAGAGCCACTTGCACCTGGCGCACCCCAGGTCTTCAGGCCGGCGAACGCTGGAAACTCCACCTTGCGTTGGGCCAGCCCTGGGCGGTGATGGGCCGGTCGCATCGGCAGGGACGGGGCTCGGCCAGGGGAGGAGACAGTGGACTCCTGCTAGGATGGGGCCCTTTCAACGCCACCTCCTTCTCCGCAGCATGATCGGGCTGATGCTGGGGACCTGCATGGCCTTCTACGTTGTGATTGGCGACCTGGGGTCCAACTTCTTTGCTCGGCTCTTTGGGTTTCAGGTGAGAACCCGCTCAGGGGCCTGGTGCGTTGGCAGGCTGTGGCTGCTCCTGTGGCAGCTCCGTGTGATCTCCTGCAGGGCCATGTCTCAGCCCCATGGGGACAGGTGAGGGTGAGACCAGCAGCCTGAGGTCGGTTAGGAGAAGCTTCTGGATGCCCCGGGGTTAGTTCCGGGCCTGCGGGTGGGAAACTCTGGGGGCTCAGTGAGGTGATGGCTGCCCAGCACGCTCGGCTCCCCCCAGGTGACTGGCACCTTCCGTGTGTTCCTGGTCATTGTGGTGTCCCTGTGCATCGTGCTCCCACTCAGCCTGCAGAGGAACATGATGGCCTCCATCCAGTCCTTCAGTGCCATGGCCCTCATGTTCTACACCGTGTTCATGTTTGTGGTGAGTGACAGGGGCCTGGGGCTGATCTGGCCACCAGCTGCTTCCTGGGGGTGACGGGGAGGTGGTTGAAAGTTGGGGAAGCGTTAGAGTTATTCCGGTGAACCCTGGGAGGGCACACGGGCCTCCTGGACTTGGGCCAGCACCGCGAGGGCGCCAGGGCAGGGGCACGGCTGATGCCCCAGGAAACCGAGTGTAGATGCTCCTCATTTTACCGAAGGGTGTTCTATGTATCGTTTGTGCTCAGAAGTCAGGGTGCTAGCGCTTCATCACAAGGGGCGGGTTGTTTCCTAGATGAATGTTTATAGCCGGCCAGTTCTGGGGGGTCCCGTGTGGAGCGCCCAGAGACCTCTCAGTAGGAGCCCCTGGAGCCTGAGGGTCAGAAGTCTCAATCCTGAGTGAACGGCGTAAAAATCTTTGCCGCTTTCCTTAGAAAGCTGAGTGCTGGGTGGACGTTCCCGGTCCCCCAGGTGTGAGGGCTGCCCAGTGGTGGTAGCACTACTCTCCAGACAGCCCGGTCCTCTGAGGCTTTGTCTTAAAATGTGGGGGTGGGGGGGCACCTGGCTGGCACAGTTGATAGAGCGTGCGACTCTTGATCTCAGGGTCGTGAGTTCGAGCCCCACATCGGGCACACAGGTTACTTTAAAAAAAAAAAAATTGTCCAGATGGGCCTGGGAAGGGCCTGCCCAGTCTGCAGGGACCATCCTTTCACCTGAGGCAACAGAGGTGGGCAGGCAGGTGGGCCTCACTGTGCCCCCTCTGTGCTATGTGTTTGGAGCACGGGCAGCTGCCCCGAGTGCCAGGAGGCCCTGCGGCAGGAAGTCCAGCTCGCGGCACAGCACGGGGCAGCGAACTGGGGGGCTGTGCGTCTTTAGGTGCCCAGCCCGGCATGGGGGTCCCGAGTCCTGCCCTGTGTGCAGGTCGGTCCTGAGCGCTCCATTCTCGTCCTCGTGCAGATCGTGCTCTCTTCTCTCAAGCATGGCCTGTTCGGGGGGCAGTGGCTGCAGCGGATCCGCTATGTGCGCTGGGATGGTGTCTTTCGCTGCATCCCCATCTTTGGCATGTCCTTCGCCTGCCAGTCGTGAGTACCGTCTGCCCCCGGGGGCCCGAGGCGCGGGGGTGCTCCTCGGGCAGGGGTCTGAGGCCCGGGGAGGGGTGTCGTCTGCTCTCTGTAATGGGCGATGCAGGCCACTGACTCGTAATGTCTCATTCTGCTGTGACTTGTTCCCCCTCCAAGCTGAGGGAGAGAGCTGTGTGTATTTTTATCGAGAGAGAACTCGACTTTATTCCTGAGATGTGCTGTCGGCAGCACTGGGGACAGTGCCCAGTTCGCCCCCCTCCCCCCAGAAGAGTTGGCTGTGGGGAACACAGAACAGCCCAAAACCATCTGATTCACACAGTCCCAAGCATTTTGCCAGAATTGAGCTATTCGTGTGAGAATATTTAAAAGGAAATTGCACAAACATTGACTTCCGACTGCCACCGGGGCGCCTTCGGAGGGGTGTGCGCGTGCGCGAGTGTGCTTTCTCTCTGGCACGCGGAGCTCTGTGAATGCAGATCAGGCTATTTCCATAATTCCAGCAGCATTACCTTCGCCACCGAATGACAAGAGCCAGTGATTCATGCCCGGTCGGAACGGTAACCCGCTCAAAAGAGAGGCGTAAATCCGGCACGGACGGGAAAAGACCATCAGTGCACGGGGGGGGGTTGGCAGAGCCAGCCCCCCCCGGAGCTCCAGTGGGCATGTATTGTGCCAATCGTAAACTAATGTGGCAGATAGAATTTGCTCGTGCTGCTGTGTTTACACCCACATGCGAGATCCAAATCGTCATTTCCCACTTACTGTCTCTCTTGGCAGCTCGGTTTCCACCAGAACATGCTCCTCTCTTGCTGTTCAATGTCCCCATTATAATTGGTGACAGAAGTTACAATCTCTTATGGTGTACCTTGTTACCAGTTGTCCTTTTTGTCTGAGTTTGCTTTTTAAAAAATAAACCCACGGTTGGGCTTTTTGCTGGTGGCCACGTTGTAGCCGGCGCACATCTGTTAGGTTTGGTTCTTAGGTCAAATTACAGCTTCTGGAAGGGCTGTGAGCCCACATCCTGTTCTTCTGTACGAAGGGGGCGTCGGCCCTATGGCTATGCCCACGTTCTCCGCAGTGAGTGGCTGGCAAGGGGGGTCCACAGAGCTTGGAGTGATCAGTTTGCTGACCTCCCCGTCCTTAAAAACATTGGTCTTTGCCAAGGGCCGAGACAGAGCTCTCCGCTCCTGCTGTGTCTCTGCACCAGAGTGCATGAGAGACAGGGACTTGCTCGGTGACCCCCAGGTGACCACCAGGCCCTGCCTGCCTGACTGGTGGCCTTTTTGCAGGGATGGGCCAGGCCTCTGCTTTGCTCTTCCTGTCTGGCCCTTTCTGGTCTTACTTCATCGTAAACAAGTCCTTTGTGGTGCAGAGCCAATTAGGCCCTGTGGGCCAGAGAAGCGGCCAGCACAGTGCTGAGCCCAGAGGGGCCTTGTCCACGTGGAGGCCCGGGGCTGTGTGTTGGGGCTACATGTGCAAAATCCATCTGACTGGGGTAAAGTGAGTCTTGGGACTGCTACACAAGGTGGAGGGCCGAGCTGGGTGGTCACGGACATCTGTGGCTCTCACCAGTGGGTTCCTGGGGCCTGGGCAGGATTAGACGGGCCCGCCACCTTGGCCTTTCTACACTCGTTCATGTCCCCGCACAGGGCACAGCCCTGTCCCCATAGTACCTGCAGCTCCTGGTGTGTGCTGGGGCCTGGGGGAGGGAAGGCCCGTCCCAGCCCGAGGAACGTTCGTGCTATTTCCCCTCTGGGCCTTCTGCCGTCTGCTTGGAGTGCACGGCAGCCTCTGCCTGGCACCCTCCAGCCAGGCTGAGGGGAGGGCGGCTGTCCCGGGTGCCCTCTGCCCACTGGGTGCCCCGGCGGGATGGTGTGCCTCAGCTGGGAAGCACGGGGGTCAGCTTCTACCCACCGGTTCTCCCACCAGCTCCTGTGTGCTTTTCAGTGACGTTTCCTCTTACTTTCTCAAAGGTGGTTTTGGGGTTTGGCTCAACTGACTGTTATGCTTGTCCATGTATTGGCAACGATTGTCTGTGTCCTGACGCACCCCTGCCAGCTGGCATCCTGCATGCGTGACCGCTGGCCGTGGCTCCCTCTCCTCCCGCCGGGACGCCAGGGTACCCAGGGTGGAGAGTGCCGCCTCTCCATCCCTCACTCTCCGCACAGCTTCAGCCCCACCTCTTTGTCTTGACTCCCCGAGTGTGGCCTCCCTTCCCAGGTCTGCACACGGCCCTCCCCTGTGCCCCTGCCCCCCGCCCCTCCCACCTGCTCCCCTCAGGGACTCTGTTTGCCGAGAGCCCTCTGGACGTGTCTCTTCCACCGCCGGCAGCACCATGTGGCTGGCCCTGGGCCGTGCGTGGGACAGAAGCTGCTCTTCTGTCCCTGCGGGCTCCAATTTCCAGCACGGAGGCGAGGGCAGGTGGCCCGGCCCTGCTTCTGTTTGTTTAACTTTCTGTCCTCTTGACGGCAGCTCTCTGAACCGCATCCTGCTTCCCCTGTAAACACGTGCTGCCTCAGTGCAGCCCAGCACTCTGCGCGGTGGTCACGCTCCTACTTCGGCGGGACAGACGGCCTTTCATTCTGTGGCACTTCTGAAATGTTTACAGAGAGCCCGTCGGGGGGGGGGGGGGCGCTCCGCCATCCAGACCCCGGCGGTGGCCCCGCGTTAACCGTGGCGGTGGGTGTGGTTGGAAGGAAGGTGCTGGAGACTCGGCGGGGGACCTGGGAACCAGGCAGCCAGGGGTGTGTCTGTCTCTGGGATCCCCTTGGTGAAGTTGCTCGTTTCTCTACAGCCAGGTTCTGCCCACCTACGACAGCCTGGATGAGCCGTCGGTGAAAACCATGAGCTCCATATTTGCCTCCTCCCTCAATGTGGTCACCACCTTCTATGTCATGGTAGGAGCCCTGGTGCGCCGCCCCCGCCTGTCCCGGGTCAGAAGCCGGCTCGCTCTCCACCCCTCGACCCCTCGCGGGCTTGCCCTTTGCTCCTTCACAGCAACCCTCCCCCCGCGGCCCCGCTGTCCCCCTCTCCCCCCAGGTTAGGGTGGGTGCTCGGCGGCACCCTGGCTGGGAGTCTCCTTCCTTCTCTCCGAGACCTTTGCTGATCCACTGTGGAAGGGGCTCTGTTTACTGACACTGAGAAGTGCAAAGTAGTGGAGGAAAGTTGTCTTTGATTCCAGCCCGTGGGTGTGGTTACAGTTAACATGTTGGTAGACTTCTCATCCGGCCTCCGTGTTCCCGTTTGTTCTGTTCCCTGAGCTGCGTGGCGTCTGCGTTCCCGTTAGTTCCTACACCTGCCCCACGCACTGTTGTCCGCACCGTGTGTCCGTCCATGGCGAGCACGGCTGGCCCTTGGCTCCCAGGTTTGGATTTCGCCCCAGATGGAGGGCAGCTTCCCTGTGCCTGCCGCCTGCCGCTGTGGGTACAGTTCCCTGGGCAGGAATCCCATGAGCGGGGTGGTCTTGCTGCAGCCCCCGGGCTGTGTCCAGGGGGAGTGTGGCCCACCACACGCCCCCCACTGTCGCCCTTCCACAGGTAGGCTTCTTCGGCTACGTGAGCTTCACTGAGGCCACTGCGGGCAACGTGCTGATGCACTTTCCCTCCAACCTGGTGACTGAGATGATGCGAGTGGGCTTCATGATGTCGGTGGCCGTGGGCTTCCCCATGATGATCCTGCCATGTCGACAGGCCTTGAACACGCTGCTTTTTGAGCAGCAGGTAAGGTTCTTGAGGCTCTTCAGGCGGCATTTTGCCAGGAAAATGTTACTCTGCTCATCTTAATTATGTTCTCTTCTGTTGGCTTGCAGGGGTTCTCTAGTTTTCGGGGCTGTGGCAGGGGGAGCTTTTCCTGGTTAAAAATGGAAAAGCTGGAAAAATAAATAAATAAATAAATGGAAAAGCTGGGATCCCTGGGTGGCTCAGCAGTTTGGTGCCGGCCTTTGGCCCAGGGCCCGATCCTGGAGACCTGGGATCGAGTCCCATGTCGGGCTCCCTGCGTGGAGCCTGCTTCTCCCTCTGCCTGTGTCTCTGCCTTTCTCTCTCTTTCTATGTCTATCATGAATAAATAAATAAAATCTAAAAAAAAAAGGAAAAGCTTTGCTTAAAGTGAAATCTCTTAATAGGGTTTTTTTTTTTTTTGAATCAACTCTGGAGGAGAGAGACTGTGTCAGAGCACACAGGGGTCTGCCCACACGGGAGGCATGGAGCCGTGCCCAGTGTCCGAGCAGATAGGGCCCGCCTTGGGGGCTGTCACCCCCACATCAGAGGTGGAACAGGAAACCCTGAGGGGGGAGGAGCAGGAACGTGGAAGAGCTGGCTTTGCAGGCAGGCGTTGACCACAGCCAGGTCAGCAGCTGGGCACTGGGGTCAGTACACTTTGCTTTTTATGTTTATATAACTGAAAATTTTAACAGTTTGACAAGAAACAGCTTAAGAGGCTGGGTTTCATTCACTTTCACATGTGCAGCGGTGGCACTGCTTTAATCCTTCATTCATTCATTTATTTACTTTAAAGATTTTATTTATTTGTGAGAGACAGAGAGAGAGGCAGAGGGAGAAGCAGGCTCCCTGTGGGGAGCCCGATGTGGGACTGATCCGGGACCCCAGGATCAGGCCCTGGGCTGAAGGCGGCACTAAACCGCTGAGCCATCCGGGCTGCCCATGCTTTAGTCCTTTATGAGAACTTTTTTTTTTTAAGATTTTATTTATTTATTTATTTATTAATGAGAGACACAGAGAGAGGCAGAGACCCAGGCAGAGAGAAAAGCAGGTTCCATGCAGGGAGCTCGATTCGGGACTCGATCCCGGGACCCCAGGGTCACACCCTGAGCTGAAGGCAGACGCTCAACCACTGAGCCACCCTGGTGTCCCTTATGAGAACTTTTCAAAGGTATAAGATTGGAACTAAAAGTCGACTCTCTGTTGCTGAGTTAACAACAATAGGTCCGCGTGTGATAGCTGGTGTCCTATGACGGGGGGGTGACCCCGCGCCTACCTTGGGAGCCCACAGACCCACCCACAGCTTTTCTCTGTGGTTGTGTCTCCTGTCTCTGGCCTGAGGTCCTTAGTGTGGTCTGCGGTGTCAGCAGGACTCCTGGCAGCCACACAAGTTGAACTGGGGGCTTGGGGTCTCAGACCTCTAAGAGAGGGGGTCCAATAGCCAGACTGGGGAATGTGGACCACCTGGGCCTTCAGAACAGTAGAACTGGGCCCGCTGTCCACGTGGTTGGCATGTGCTCAGGGCAGCTTCCTGCCAATTTTGCCACCAGAGCCAGCACCTCACAGCAGAGGCTGAGCCCCGAAGGATTGGCCAGCCTCCCCACTCTTCATCCCCCACCCTGTTAGCTGTTCAGGCACCTAGGCACCAAGCGTGGCATGATTTGGTGCAGTCCCTGGGGTCTGCACTGTGAGTCACTGGCTTCCCTCTTTACCGGTTTGATGCAGACGTGTGCTTTGTGTATGAACGGCATTTGTGTTTCCATATATAATACATTTTTATCATTAAAAAATATAAAATCCAGAGTGGCCTGAGAGGCAGTGTGAAATCAGGAAAGAAAATGCAGCTCCGTCCGTCCTCCCACAGATGACGTGGCATTTGTGCGGGCCTCTTTAGAGTCCTTTCACTGAGCTCTCCTGTCTTCCCTGGGTGTCTCCATGGAAACCCGTAGCACCTCTGCGCTCTTGCTCTTCCAGCTTTTGTGGGATGCTCTGGTTGTTGCAGTCCTTCACGCTTGACCTCTCAGGGATGACTCTCGCTGGACCTTCACACACAGAGTTTCCCCTTCTCCCTCTCCTCTTGGGCCTCTAGGTAGATTTCTAGGCAGGAGTTCTTGGGTCCAAAGGTCCAAAGCCCTAACACCCCTCCTCGCCACAATTGGTTCAAGTTGTCATCCTCAGGTCGATCAGAAATCTGGGTTGCAGTCGCCCCTGCCCATCCTGAGACAGCCGCCTGTGTAAAGATCTATTGTGGAAATGGGGTGCTTTGAAATTCTACTTACAGAAAGGTTCTGAGGCTCGCCTGGAGTGGGGTTTTCCCAGCCCAGGAATGGGAACCATGCGTGGTTGGCCCTTCCTGGTGCCCAGCACTGCTCTAGAAGCTTCACTCCTGCTACCTACCTGATGGGGAGATGCATCTGCTGAATGGGCCCTGGGGGAGGAGTAACTTTGGGGTTGGCGCAGTGTCCACTTTCCTTCTCCTGGGACTGCATGTCAAGCACCTGGAAATGAGGACAGACTGCAGGGCAGTGGGTGTGTGTGGGAGTGTGTGCCACCCTGGGAACCCTGTGCCGCCCTTGGAACCCAGCAGCCTGGCTCCGTGGGACTGGGGCTGGGCCTGGGTCTGGTGGCCACGCTCCTCACCTGGTCCTGTTTTGAATCTTTCAGGCTCTGCTCTGATGGAACACGGAAGGCCCGATGCCGTCCTGGCGTTGTGCTGCCTTGGGTTCTGGGCTGGGTCACCAGTTCACAGGAACGCTGCTCAGCCAAGTCATAAGGCTCTGGAGTCACCTGCCGGTCACGCACTCCCACCCACCTGGGACACCAGCCCTTTAAGGGAGCAGGGAGGAGATCCGTCATTTCAAAACCTTTTTGTTTTTGTTTTCTTTCACCTAGCAAAAAGATGGGACCTTTGCTGCTGGAGGCTACATGCCCCCGCTCCGGTTTAAAGCGCTCACCCTCTCAGTTGTGTTTGGAACCATGGTGGGTGGAATCATGATCCCTAACGGTAAGTGGGAGGGCTGCCCTGGCTACGGGTTTCCTGCGGGCTCTCTCCTCTCCCCTGTCCTCTGTCCCCGACCTCGCTGTGATGTGGAGGGACCTGTGGTGGTTGCTGCTGGAGTCTCGGTGTTTAAGTAAGACACCCAGAGCCTCACACTACACTCTCTGGTCTCAAAAAAAAAAAAAAAAGAAAAAAAAATCTAGAGATTCCTCGTGAATCTTTCCTTTGGCTCCCTGAGAAGCACAGGACAGGGCAGCAGCCTCCGGGACCACGGGCAGGGGTACAAACCTGAGCCGTTGACCCTGGGTAGGGACTGAGACGCAGGGGCACTGGCCTGATTGGGGAGATCGTGGTGATGTGGCGGCTCCTTCCTTGTTGTTTGTTGACTCCTGATTTTGATGGCACGTCACCAAGGGAGGGGGAGGGCCTGAGCGAGGCCGAAGCTGTCACACACTTATCCCAGACACAGCTTCTCCTATCAGACACCGAGTGGAGCCTGCATGGGTTCCCCCAGGCAACCAGCCGGGTGCCGATGCTCTGTCCACGTCCTGTCGGTCACTTGCCGAGAGGGTAGTGATCTTAGTTGAGCCATCAAGAAGCCCCCACTGGACCCCAGGTGCTCTGTGCTGCAGGCCTCACTCTGTGCTGGGCCCTGCGGGAGGACACCTGCTCCTCCTGCCTCCCTGCTGCTCTCACGATCAAGGGACGGAGCTACGTTGCCTCCATTTCACTGGCCAGAATCCTGAGGTGCAGGGAGCGTGGAGCTTGCCCGAGACTCCTAGCTGGAAAGGCATGGCCTCTGCTTCTCATGGGGCTGCTGACCCCCACACTGTCCTTTGCGGAATCAGACAGGATACCCTTCAGGGTGCTCGGGGCACAGAGCCGTGGGTCTCTGCTCCCGCCAGCGCTCTGGAGGCATGTGAACTTGGGCCTGGCGGCAGGGCTGGCTTGCCCACCTGTGCTTGCTGGAAGCCTTCGTTTGCTTCCTCACCGGAGCCCCTGGCGCTTACCCCTTCCTGTTGTTTCTTGTTCCCAGTGGAGACCATCCTGGGCCTCACGGGCGCGACGATGGGGAGCCTCATTTGCTTCATCTGTCCAGCTCTGATCTATAAGAAAATCCACAAGAACGCCCTTTCGTCCCGGGTGAGTGCTGCTCAGTGCCCCCCAGGACTGGCCTGGGGTCGTGTTCCCAGATGAGGTTCTAGTATAAAAGGTTCTGAGGGTCTGGGAGGCTCAGGGTTAGGCCAGGCCGCTACCACGTGTATGTGGAGGTCCCCGGGGGCCTGGTGTGTGTATACAGAGACTGGATGGTTCGTGTGCCCCCGCCCTGTTCCCATTCCCCTGCTGGGGCCGCCCTCACTGTCTCGCTAGGGGACTGATGGGGTCACCTCTGCGGTGCTCTGCCATCAGGGAGGAAGCTGTGCCGATCCTCCGTGGACATGAGTGTTGGGATGTATTTGAGAGCGTGTCTGTAGGAAGCTTTCTGGAAATGGAATCCCGGTGTCTGAGAGTGAGTGTGTATACCCGCAGTGGCTTTCAGCCGAGGCCCACGCAGAGGTCCGCACCGTCACTCCATAGCCGAGCCCCGGCCTCTTTCCCTCTTCAGCCTTCAGGGATGTCGAGCGTCTTTTCCTGTGTTTATAAGCTACTGCATTTCCTTATCTGTGAACCGTCCAGGCTTCTTGCTCATCTTTTATGGACTTACTGAACTTTACCTTTTCAAGATGTTTTGGTAATGGTTTCAGGAGTGCTGCAGAGCCAGCAATACAGCAAAGCACCTAATTCTCCATGCGGCTTGATGACCGTTTGCCAAGTGAACCAACCACAGGGCCACCGTCTAGGGCAGGTTTAGAACCTTCCAGCATATGCCAAAACTTCCCTGTGGTGTCTCATAGTCTTTCCCCTCCGAGGGTTACTGCTCATCTGTCTCCTAACATTTGGGAGTAATTTTTTTTTAAAATATTTTATTTATTCATGAGAGACACAGCGAGAGAGAGGCAGAGACACAGGTTGAGGGAGAGGCGGGCTCCCTTCGGGGAGCCCGATGTGGGACTCCATCCCGGATTCCGGGATCACACATTTGGGAATAATTTTGCCTGTCCTTGGAGTTGGTGTAAACGGAGTCTCACAGTGCGTGGCTGTGTGTGCGTATCTGGCCTCCTCACTCCAGCGTCACGTCTGAGCCGAGTCGCGTGGCTGGAGGTGGAGCAGCCCGTTCTCCCTGCTGCGCGATCCTGCCCGGGTCCCCGGAGCACACGGTGGGGCTCTCGCATGACTCGTCCGCGATGTGTGTTCAGTGTGTCGGTGACCCACGGGGGCAGGGTTATTATCGGGTCCTGGGGTTGTGACTGTGCAGCTTGAGGAGATTTCGCCGGCCTTCTCCTGGTCTTCCAAGGTGGTCCTCTGGCACCGAGTTGGAATTCTAGCTGCATTAGCATCTGTGTGCCCTTCACAAACGCCAGCCGCTAGCCCTTCCCTTCCGGAGCCTGTGGTGGTACTTCCTTTGGGTTTTAATTTGTGATGACTAATGATGTTGAGCACTTTTTCATGTGCTCGTCAGCCACGTGAGCACCTTCCTTTGTGAACATCTTTCACGTTTTGCCCCATATTACCTCCTAGGTTGTCTTCTTCTTAATGATTTCTGGAAGTTTTCAAATGATTCTAGATCTAAATCCTTTTTTTTTCAGAAATACAGATTGCAAATGTTTTCTTTCACTCTTGGCTACCTTTTCATGTTCTTTATGATACTTTTTCACCAATAGGTGTTCTTAATTTTATCTTATTTATTTTTGTTTTACTTTTTTGAAGGCTTATTTATTTCTGAGAGGGAGAGCGTGTGCAAGCACCTACAGTGGAGAGGGGCAGAGAGAGGGAGTGAGAATCACTAGCGGATTCTGTGCTCAGTGTAGAGCCCCACCTGGGTCTCAATCTCATGACCCTGCGATCACGACCTGTGCAGAAACCAAGAGTCCGATGCCCACCAGGCTGTGCCACGGCCACCCAGGCGCCTCAGGTGTTCTTCGTTCAAGTGTAGTGCAGTTTGTCGCCTCTTGTCTTGGCTGGGTGCTTTTTACATGCTGCCCACTGCAGGGTCCTGCAGGTCGCCTCGGAGGTTATGTTCTGGTAGCTTATTATTTTCTCGTTCACACTCAGATGCGTGCTCTGTCTGGAATGGTTGGGAAGGTAAGGTGAAGGCTCTTAGCTGATGGCGCCCCTTTCCCTGGCACTGCGGTGGCATTGCTGTCACCTGTCACCTGTGCACACAAGGGACTGCTGGGGACACTTCTGCTGCTGGTCTCTTGGTCTTGTCCTCATGCAGCCCTCATGTCCATGCATGTCCCCACGCTCTGAGTGCTGCGGCTTGACAGTGAGTCTTCTTGGTGGGCGGTAGGAGCCCTCTACCTTTATTCTCCAAGAGGGTCTTTGCATCACCGGCCCTTTGCATTTGCAGCTAAGTCGCAGCGTCTGCTTGCCAGCTGCCTCCCACACAGCCGTGTTGGATTTCGATGGGGTTCCACCAAACCGTGGATGGAAGGACTGACCCTATCCTTCAAGTCATGGCACTTCCAAATTTTCCTCGTGTCTTCTTTTACCCAAGTCTGCTTTGGATTTCCAGACCGTGGAGATTTCCTAGTAATCTCTTGTACCAACTTCTGGTGCAATCCCACTATGCTTGGAGAACACACACTGAAAAATTTGAGTTTTGGTCCTTTGACATTTGTGAGACTTGCTTTGTGACCCAGCGTATGGTTTGCTCTGATGGATGCTCGGCAGGCTGTGTGTGGCCAGATCGGGTTACTAACTGTGATTGTCAGATTTTACATGTTCTTGCTGTTTTTTAATCTTGTTTATCAGTTATGGGAAAGATAGGGCAAGCTCACCGTAATTGTAGATTTGTTTATTTCTCCTTTTAGTTGTATCAGCTTTGCTTTTTATCTTGAAGCTATGTTGTCAGCAGTATACAGTTTTAGGACGGTTATATCTTGTTAAACTGACCCTTTTTCTTCTGAAATGTCTCTTTTTATCTTTGGAAATGCTTCTGTCCTTAAAGTTGGCCTTGTCTGATATAGTATGTAACCAACCCGGTTTTGTTTTGGATTTATATTTACACAATACAGGTTTTTCCTCTTTTCTTTTTTGATCTCTCTGTGCCTTTATATTTATAGCATATCTCAGATAACAGCATATTTATCCAGTTTGTTAATAGGAGTATTTAAGACTCTTTATAATGAATGTAATTACTGATTTGGGGGGGGAGGATTAAAGCTTTCGTCTTGCTCTGTTTTTTACTTGTCCCATCTGTCCTTTTTTGTTTGTTTCTTTCTTGCTGACTTTTGGATAAATCAAGCATTTTAAGTATTCATTTTTTATTTTTCTATTAACTGGAGTTGCACATTTCTGTTCTAATGGTTATACAAGGCAGTTTATTGAAGTTGACTATTAAGTTGTTTTACCACTTTCCACACAAGGCAAGAATCCCATGATATTTTGCCTCCACTTCCCCTCCTCTTGCCTTTGGTGGTGTTGTTCTTGTGTATTTTGCTTTTCCACAAATTTTAAATATCCCAAGACATTATTACTACTGTTTTAAGTTGTCAGCATTTATTTTTCTTGCTCCTTTGCAGCCTCTTGGTTTTCTGTCACTCAGTCCTGCCTTCTGGTGTGCTTGGTAGTTTGCGGCCACTGTGTTTGAGAAATGGTAGAGGTTCTGGGTGATGGGGTCTTCCAGCAGAAGGCCTGTGTTCAGTTGAGGGGAGTCTTTTCCTGGTTTGCCTCACTCCTGGGGCACAGCCCTTCCAGGGTCTCAGCTAACACCCTGCCCTCACGTTCCTAAGTTCTCTTCTTAGCTTCCATCGTCTTGGCAGCTGCTCTTTGCGCCTGTCTGCATAGCTGGTAGCTGGCATGTGCCTCGGGGGGTGGGGGGTGAATTGCACACCGAATGTGGGTGCCCTTCGCTGAGGATGGTGGCTGCCCAAGTTCTGGCTGCTGGAGAGCCCTCAGCCCTGACCCCTGGAGTCTGCCCCAAGCATCACACAAACTCCAGGCTTTTGCTCTCTTGCCCGGTGCTCAACACCACAGATCCTGGGGGAGCCTGAACTCACAGGGCCTCCATGCTTAGCTCTATCCTCTGAGGTGTCACCCCAGTCTGAGTGGCCGGGGTTGTCTGCCAGTGTCTTAATAAGGCAATTTTAGTGAGTTTGGGAACTTACGGCACGAGGAGATTCACTAGCCTGCTGCTGCCAGATTGCAAATGTTTTTCCATTGGTCAAGTCCCTTGGACTCTTGTAGGGGAAAAAAAGGTCATTGTTAGAAAGGCTCTTCTTCTTCAGTATTGTTTTTAAAAATTCTTTCCTCATTTCTAGTACTTTCATGACTTCATTTTTTCATTTAAATCTTTGATCAAAAAAAAAAAATCTTGGATCATCTGTGTTTTATTTTGGGGCTCCCTAGACACCGAATCACTGGTGCTGTCACGGATGTGCAGTGTTGCCACTCCTACAGACTACATCTTCTACGTACTCGGGGCTCCTTTGGGACTTGGCATTTGAATGTGCCGCTGGCCTGCCCGGTCATGCAGCCTTCCATGCTGCTTGCTGCCATGGCTGTCGTAGTGCCCCCTGCACGGTGACGCATCACTCTGGAAATCGTTTCTTCTTTTTAAAATTTGGATCCAACTTTTTAAAAGTTTATTTATTTATTCTTAGTAATCCCTACACCCAGGGTGGGGCTTGAACTCATGATTCTGAGATCAAGAGTCACACGCTTACTGGTGGAGTCTGTAAGGTGCTCGGCTCTGGAGACATTTTAATTCTTTTTTTTTTTTTCTTAAATATTTTATTTATTCAGGAGAGACACAGAGAGAGGCAGAGACACAGGCAGAGGGAGAAACAGGCTTCTCAGCGGGAGCCTGATGCGGGACTCGATCCCAGGACCAGGATCATGCCCTGAGCCGAAGGCAGATGCTCAACCACTGAGCCACCCAGCTGTCCCAAGATATTTTAATTCTGGTCCTCTTCCTCACTTTTATTCATGACATTTCTGGATATGCTCGCCTGTTCGTTTTCCATATAAATATTCGAATTAGTCAATCTGACTCTTAACAAAACTAAATCCAGTTTTTTGGGTTTTTTTGGTCTAATTGGAATTCATTGAAGCTGTAGATTAATTTAGAAAGTGTCATTGTCTTTGCGCTCTGGTGAATCTGCTGTGTGTACCTAACAGCCTCCCTGTGCAGTCATGGGGTGTGGTGTCCAGCCCGCATGTCCCAGACCACCAGACGGTCGCATGACCGTGTCTGCCATCCCCAGAGCTCCTCTTCCACTAACTCTCCCCCTGCTCGTGCAGGGAGCCTCCCTGTTTCACGTATTAACCCTTTACCCTCCTCACTTATTGCACTCTTAGGGCACCTCTGGGTAATCTCACCCCCTCCTTCCCAGTTGCTAGGACTTGTCTTTTGTCATCTGTGTGGCCTGCACCCCTGGCTGTGCTGCTGGCAGCGTGAGGGGCCAGCTCGCCATCTCCTGACTCAGCCGCGACAGCCCCAGGCACTGTGGAGCCCGGTGAGGCTGTGGCTTCACGCATGGGGATGAACATGCACATTCACACAGCTCCACACACACTCCGCAAACACACGTGAAATCATGTTACCGAAGCGTCTGTCTACGCCTGCTTCACTATGGTTTTTAAAATCCAGAAAGCACACAAACCGAATTAACCAGCTGTGGAGATGGTTGAGTCTCTCCCTCTGGAGAGTCAGGTCACAAGGCAGTTCTGGGCCATCCGACTGTGGCATGCTGTCCGCACGTGCTGCTGTGTTTTATTTCCAAACACGCAGCTTTAATGTTTTGAGGAAAAGAAATCTTCCGAGGTACGAACTTGGCAGTGTGGCTGGAGTTAGGTGCAGACCTCGGTCCGGGGGTGCACCTGCTGGGCTCCTGGCTCCTGTCCCAGGAGCTCTAGCTGCTGCTCCGATGGAAGGCACAGTCCCGGCATCGGGCCTGGATCCGCTCTCCCGGCCCACCGGAACGCTCCTGGGCACAGCGGCACTTGTCCCTGGACAGGGTGCGTGGGTGCTGGGTGCGCCGGGCCTGGGCTGCAGATGGTCTCAAACAGAGGAGCGTCCTGAGAAGCATCCTCGTGGGAGGAGCAAGGACCATGGACACACCGTGAATCCTTAGTGAATCCAGAAGTAACTTTGTCTGCCATCGTGAGTTCATTTATCCCAAGAATTGGAGAAATTGGACGTGGGGGGAGGTGCTGCGACCTGGGAGCCAGCAGGGGGAGCAGGAGCTGCCCGTCCCGAGGAAGGAGCCGAGCTGCGGGCTCACCCTGCGGCCCTTCTCCGGGCCTGAGTTGGTCGGGAGCCCAGCGGGCAGCGGCGCCCAAGCAGGGACCCGAAGGCCGGCCCGGTGCTCCTGGAAGGGTATAAGTGCGTGCATGCACACCGGGGCTCAGAGACAAGTGAGCCCCCCGCCGGCTTTGTCCCACCTCGGCCAGGATCAGCAGGCTGGGGCCGGGTGGCTGTTGGATGCCGAGCACACCGGCCTGGGGACCAGAATCGGGCCGTGTGGCTGCAGGGCGGCCGGGCCCCCGCCCCCAGGGCTATTTGAGCAAGAGGTACGGGGTTGGAACCAGTGTGTAGTTCAGACAGGCTCACGTGTGAGAAGTGGAAGTGAACCTCTCCATCCTTATGAATCCACCATACGTCAACAGTCTTCTCTCCAGGAAGCTTGCCATCCCCCAGCATTGATGAGGTTCATGTCTTTTATTTTGAGTGTGATGTATTTCTTTTAAGCCCAGAAAGCCGAGGGTTAAAATGAGTCATTGCAAGTCACAGGTGAAATGTTGCTGTTCCAGTCTCCTGTGGGAATGCTAAGGGATGTGCTGCGAGGGTCACATCAGGGATGGCCCCAGCGGGCGCCAGCCTCAGGCTGCTCCGGAGCAGTGTCCTCCCTGCACAGCCGGTGACACCGGCAGAGCGGCTCGTCCCTCCATGCGAGTCCTGGGGGCTCTCACCCACCTGTCCTTGCCCTGTCCGCACGGGTCCAGGTTAGGAGGTGAACTTCTGTTGTTGCCTGTCAGCAAGGCCATTTCTGCTGTTGGTTGGAGAAATATAAAATGCAAGGGATTTGGGGATACCTGGGTGGCTCAGCGGTTTGGCGCCTGCCTTTGGCCCAGGGCATGATCCTGGAGTCCCGGGATTGAGTCCCGCGTCGGGCTCCCTGCATGGAGCCTGCTTCTCCCTCTGCCTGGGTCTCTGCCTCTCTCTCTATGTCTATCATGAATGAATAAATAAATTAAAAAAAAATGCAAGGGATTTAAAGTGTCCTTTTGACCTTTAAAAATGACCTTGGTCACTTCTGGACACCGTCATTGCCCCACTCATCTTACCTTCCCGGGGAGAGGACGTGGTGTGCTAAAGCTGAGCGTCCTCAGGCTCTCGGGACAATCACTTAGTGGGAGGTCGTGGTCCCGGTCATACTGTGGAATCTGCAGGCACTGCTCTGGCCTCCCAAACCCCTGCGTGTACCTCTGGTGGCCCCCTCACAGCTGGCCGTGGCAGGTCGGGGGTTCACCGTCAGGGGCCTCCGGTGTCCACAGGCCTCCAGGACTGAGGGCCGACCTTGGGAGCGTGCCCTGTCCTTGGCCCCTGAGCACCCAAGCCGTGCAGTGGACTTGTTCTGGAGGCTTCTATAGCTGGCCTCACCCACCTTGGTGAGCGGAGGCCCTTCCTCCGAGGAGCACCCCTTCTCCCCCTGGGTTGGACCTAGGAATGGCTCCCGGGTTGTTTTGAACCGATGCATTTTAAAGTCAACACGCCTTCTAGAAAAAGGTTTGCATCCTGGTTCTGAGGCTATGTAGAGGTGAGGAGTGGTCCCCCTGGCTCTGGGGGCAGATCTCCTCCAGGGCCTCTCCCACAGCCTCTGTAGGACCAGGAACCAGTGCTCCCTGGAGAGAGCCCGGTGGGCCGGGGCAGGCAGGGCACGAATGGCCGTGTCCACTGCTATGGCAGCACAAATAATTGTGCGCGCTGGTCCAGCGTGTGCGAGTCCTAAAATAGGCGCTGCAGGAGGCGACGGCGTTGCATAATGCAGGGCTTGGGGCACCGCATACCGAGGGCTGCGTCTCATCAGCTGTGGCTCCCCAACAGGAGGGCCGGGGTTGGGGTCGGGGTGGGGATGAGGCTCACCCGGAGCAGGGCTAGCAGCCGCCTCCTCCATGGCTTTCTTCCATCCCTGCCGGCGGCTCTGGGCGTGTCCGGCCCAGTGGGTGATGTGGGGGGCAGAACGATTGCGCCCAGGAGCCAGGTACCCAGGGGCCTGGGCTGCCTGCACACCTGCTGGGTCGGAGGGCGGGGGTGCGGGGGGGGTGGCAAAGTGCCTCCTTAGGGTTGGGCAGCTGCCCTGAAGTTCTTGCTCATCTGACCAAGGCCTTTGGGAGCCTGACCTCTGTAGCCATGGGTGCAAGTGGGTTTGGCCCCTGCTCTCCAGGAGGCCTGGTCAGTGGGCTTGGGGGACTCCTCTGCAGACCGCCCTCGTGCTGCCCCAGCCCACCCCTTCCCCCCTTGCTAGCCCGGCTCCAGCAGGTTCAGCTGATGACTGGGTCACGCTCACTAGTTAGAGACCATCGTCTCCTAGCGGCCAGCGTGAGTGGTGGGCAAGCCAGCAGGACTGCGGTACCTGTGCGCACCGTGGTCCCCATGCCCCCTCCTCGCTTGCACAGGGCAGGGGCGCACAGACTACCTGACCTCTTTTGCTCTTGGGTCTTTGTCTCGTCCAGGTGGTGCTCTGGGTTGGCCTGGGCATCCTGATGGTCAGCACACACACCACCCTGTCCGTGAGTGAAGAGGCCCCGGTGGACTTGGCCAAGGAAGCCCTGGCCGGCCGGCTTGAAGAGGCTGAGGGCATCATAAAGGCAGAGGCAGCGCGACTCCCAGGTACGCGACTCCCAGGTATGCACACGGCCGCCCAGCCCCGCAGCCTTCTCGGGGCCCCGGCAGCATCATCTCAGGTTGTGGCCCGCAGGTGGTGCTTCCAGGCTGTCTTACCTGCCCCTGTACCATCTGGGTGATAGAAGAGGGCGGGGGGTTTGCACGCAGGGGACAGGCGGCACACGTTGGGCAGTGGACAGCGGGAATGGGTTCAGGGCCGCTGTTCGCTGTGCCTGCAGGTGAGCACAGGCGGCTGTTGTCACGTTTGCTGGCTCTGTTTTGGGGATAAGGGTTCAAGCCAGGTTTTGCTTTGGACAAAGTCAGCAACACCCCTTGGCTTCGTTTGCTGTTCTGCGATGCTGGTGACCACTTGGCCTCTACAGCTACGGGCCTGCACCGTGTGGCTGTCACCCCGCCTGTGGCCATATCTGTCATGGTGCAGGGTGGTTTCTTTTTTCTTTTTAAATTTTGTTTATTTGAGAGAGAGAGTAAGCATGAGCAGATGGGAGAGGCACAGGGAGAAGCAGACTCCCTGCTGAGCAGGGACCACCCCACCCCTGCAATGTGGGACCCGATCCCAGGACCCCAGGATCATGACCTGAGCTGAAGGCAGACACTTAACCTGCTGAGCTAGCCAGGCGCCCTGCTGGGTGGTTGCTGAGCGTGGCTTTCCGTGGCACAAAGGGGGCTCCATGGTGTTCAGAGTTGGTCGGGAGAGAAGAGTGTTCTGTGAACCCCTGGCTGTCCCAGGCATTGACAGGAGGGTACAGGGAGAGCCTCCTCCAAGCTGGCCCCTCACCACCAGCAGCGCTGAGTGGTATCAAGCTGGGGCACTCCCTGGTGGATTGTGCTTCTGTGGTGACGTTCATTCTGGGGGCTTCTGCTCTGACGATGGTTGGGTTTTATGCATTCACACCAATCGTGTGTCCATGTGGGTCCGACTCCCCTCCTCTGCAGATAGACCCCCGCTTGGATTGAGATTTGCCAGGATGCATGCCCCTGTCGGGGAGGCCCCTGCAGGGGGACAGTGCCTGTGCTGGTGGGTTTGACAGTGTTGGGAAAGGAGAGCCTGCCCCAGGTAGGAGCCCTGGTCACCCCACCTCCATGATCAACAAAGAAAAGGTCCCAGAAGGCTGGCAAGAGAGTTGAATGTGTCCTGGGTCCCTGCTGGGCTGGGCCTGCCAGCAGTGTCTGTGCCTGGACTTCGAGAGCCCCTGGCTGGCATCGGCGCCCCCACAACCTCCCCTGTGGGAGAACAGTCTCTCCTGGGGCTCCGAGGAGCAGGCTCTGCTCTCTTTTGCCTTCTTGGGATGATGAGGGCTGGCAAAAAGATTCCCCTTTTGGAGTCTGCAGAGAGGACCCCTGGGAATGATGGGGTTCACCAGGGAAACAGAATGGTCAGCAGCCACCTGAGTGTGTCTTGCACCGAGCTACATGGATTCAGCAACTTGGAGAAAGTCCACTTGAAGAGGGAAGTGTGTGGCATGCACCTGCCCCTGCTGACGGCCCTGGCAGAGCTGGACTCGGGCACCCGTGACCCCGGCTCAGCCGGCCGTGGATTCCCCGGCATCGGGGGCACCGGGCTGCCTGTCCCCATGGTGCTGTGCCGCCGTGGTCCACGGCCTGTGCCGGCAGCTGCATCCTGTCGTGGCAGCCGGCCGCGGGCTCACCTGGAGCCCGCCGAGGCCACATCTGGTTTCCATTTCTTCCACGAGCCCGTAACAAAACACATGGCCCCCCTCAGGAGCACATGCCGTGTGTTTTTAGCGCGTTCTCTGTTTCTTTCGCCTTCGGCCTCCCCCGTAATTGACGGGCCGCCTCGTGGAAGCAGGGCTGGGACTGCAGGGCCTGCGCCGTGCGCGCCCTGTCGGACTTCTGCCCGGCAGCCTGCAGTGGGGTTTTATTGGTCCCTTTGATGTTGCAGAGGCCAGAACGGTGCTAGCTTCCCTTAGAGCCCCGAACTGGCCCTGGGACAGATGATGGCGGTCCCACCCTGCTGGGGACACGGGGACTGGCACTCCTGGAGAGTTGAGCCCGGGATGCGTGGTGGTGTGGTGAACAGCACGTGTGGAAGAAAGAGGTTGCTGGGCCCTGCGAGGCAATTATCTGTTAAAAAGCCTAATTAGGCCATTTATCTCCTATCTGGTAGCACCCCGGAGGGTCCGGCAGCGCAGGTCGGATTCTGTAACACGTTTGGCTCCGTCCTCCGAATGCGGCCACGTCCCCTCTCCCCCTTCCCCTCCCAGTGTCCCCACCCTGTGTCATGGTGTCTGGGCACCCCTGATGCACGCTCTCCCCGCCCCCCGGGTGCGCGGTTGCTTCTGCTCTGGGGGGAGAAACAAGAAGGGGCAGGATGGGGCCTCTGGGTGTCAGGCTGGGGAGCCGGCTGAAGGCTGTGGGTGGCAGCACAGCCATGGCCCTGGACGCAGGTGGCAGAGGGTGACCCAGGCCCGAGTGGGAGCTCGTCACAGGGCCCCCTGCTCCGTAATCTCCCAAGGGCTCGCCCCTGCACAAGGCAGGAAAGTGTCCCCACTCTGTGGCAGGTACCACACATGTGTGAGGGAGACAAAGCTCTACACACGTCTGCCTCCTCTCCGCCCGGCGGCTTGGTCCCTGCCGAGAGGGGCTTTCCTTGGCCACGTGTGTCAGGAAGCCGCAGTGAGCTCGTCTCACCCCTGCCCTCCCAGGCGACCTTGCCAGCCCCTCCAGACCACATTTGCAGGGTCCCCTGGGGCAGGGAGGGCACTGCCTCACGTGTGCAGCCCCCAGTGACCTGGACCTGCCCTCGGAGGCCCCTGGGGAGCCACTTGCCCACCTCTGCCCATGGGTAGACCTTCCCACTCTAGGGGACCTTGAGGAGTGAGGCCGGGGCCCCTGTGGCCCCTTGAGCAGGAGGCTGGGGTCTGGGGAGCCGTTGCAACTCCGCAAACTTGGAAAGGTGAGAAAATGCAGAAGTCAAGGCTGCGCCTGCCAGCCAGACCACGAAGGGGGGTCTGAGAACCCCGCGCTCCCTAGCCCGCTCCCACAGCCACCTCCAGGGCAGGCGCTTTGGGGGGCGCCAGAAACTGGTCACACGGGAAGCCACCTGAACACAGGGCCTGGCTCTCTCAAGTGCTGTCAGGCGGCTGCTCTGGGTTTACAAGTGCGTGGCCCTGGGGTCCCGTGTGTCTCCTGAATCGGGGTCCTCTAGGGGGCCAGGGACCCCATCTGTGGACTCTGGTATGATTGGAGCTTGATGGTCTGAGATGATTGCCTTCTGTCTTAACTGACCTCCGGGCCCCCGGGGAAAGGCTGGTTGATAGCAGCCACCCACAGCACGCCCCCCGACCCGGGCCCTGGCTGCGGGCTTCCTCGGCGGTGGGCAGGGCCACTCTAGGGGTCATGCCGTCCACACTGCCTCCCTGATTCTAAAGACAGCCCGGAGCACAGTGTCGGGGTCTTTGGGCGTCCTTCCGGCTGAGCTAGAGTTACGGCCTTGATGCCCACGTGGACCCTGGACAGGAAGGCCCGATGGGTGACCGTCCGTTGGCCTATCCCGGGGGTGCACAGCCTGCAGCACCGTCAGGTGGATCCCTTGTCACGTGCAGTGCAGTTCCGCTGAAAACCACTGGTCTCCGAGCACCGGGTGGAATGTGGCAGAGACATGGGCTCGGCGTGGGTCTGCCCTGGGTCACTGGGTTGCTGGTCCCCGGGGGTGACAATCCTGATGGCTCTCTGTATCCCGTCTGCGTGGCCCCAGCTGCTCTTCGGTCACCCATCCCGAGGCTGTGTTTGGCTGGCGGGGAGGCCCTACTGGCAGACTGTGCCCCTGGGGAGCCGTTTCCAGCTTGGGGAGCGCCTCTGGTCGCTGTGGACTGTGGGGCCACCCGGCCAGGTGCACCTCACAGGTGGTAGAGTCGTGTCCCCCGCCGCGGTTTCCAGGGGCCCCGCAGGCTGACTCGACCACCATCGGTCCCCGCCTTGCCACCTGCACGGGGGGCCCCCCTCGGCCCAGCCCCCGCCAGGCCTCCCTGGCTCTCATGGCGACACCCTGGGTCCTGCTGAGACAGGACCATGTGCGGGCCGCTTGGTCCTATGATAGCACGGCAGTTTCCTGTTTTCTCCGGTTTTTCCTTCCCCTTCTGGCCCTTTTTCTTAACTTCGTGATGTGTTGGACAGACCCCTTGATTTACAGTGGTTCCTGGGTGAGCATGGAAACTCTGGGAAGGGGTTAATTGTGTGACTGAGACTGGGACGATTCACCTGCTCGGGAACGTTCACACGCTGACTGTTATCAGTCACTTGGTTAAACTGTAGAGTCCAGAGTCTGCTTCCTGCTGGCTGGCTCTGCCCCACCACCTGGCAGGGCCCTGTCCCCGCAGCGATCCAGTGAGGGTTCTGTCCCCGCTGCCACCTGGCACCCATGCAGGTGAGGGCACCGCCCCGGGCCAGCAGATCGGTCCGCCTGGGACATTTCCTCTCCTTGGGGACAGCCAGAGGCCCGTCCCTTCTGGCCTTGGGGCGGCTGGTGTCCTGAGATGGGTCACAGAGGCTGCTTCCGGTCTCTGGGATGAAATGATGGTTCTTTAAAGCATCTTTTCCCAGGATGTTTAGTTTCTGCCACATTTGCCAACTTTTTAAATAGAGACCATGTCCTAACAGACTCCGTTCTGCTGTGCAGGCGAGCTGGCATGGACAGCCGCGTGGGGACGGGCGTGGGGCAGACGTGGGGCGTAGGGGCGGGGGAGGCGCTGCTTCTCTGGCTCTGCGTGTGGCCCTCTCTCTCTTCCTTGGAGCTGATCTTACTGTGGGCGGGGTCATGCGTGGGTTTTCCCAGCAGCATTCTCCTTGAGCATCTCTCAGCCCCCCCCCACCACCCCCAGTGCTGGCTTGTAGTGGGGGGTGTGGTGTGGCAGGGTGGTTGTCCCCAAGGGGGGACCCTGGGCAGATGCTGGCCCCAGGCGGCAGCTCCCATTATGTGGCAAATGCGGGCTCGTGCTGCCATCTGGTGGCAGCGGCCGGTGCTCCATGGCGCGGCCGTTTTCCGCACCCAGTTAGGTGTAAATTACATCTTGACATATTTTTGTTATGAATACACATGAAAAATGACAGTTTTTTGTGGTACTTAGCTGCTAATGATTGAACAGGAAAAAAAAATAACTGTTTAGGCTCTGCCATTCGACTAGGAAATGTGATTACAATCTAGGGAAAACCGCCAGTCCCATGCTGACGGGCGGTGTAACCACGCGGAAACACTGCTCAATTAGCTGTGCCGGGCTTGCAGGCCAGAATCCAGTCGTGGACGTGGCCGAGGACGGCCGAGACAAGCCGAAGCTGCCCAATGACAAAGATGAGATGGAGCAGGCCCAGATTAAGGGCCCCGTGAACGTGCCCCAGAGGGAAGGCACCAAGGAGAAGCAGGAGCAGGCACAGCTGGACCGCCCGGGCCAAGGTGGGGTGGCATTTGTGGCGGGAGGGCCGGGGAGGGGCCCGCCTAAGTTCTGGGCCTTCCTGCTTCCTCCTGTGGCTCAGACGCATGTCGTCCCCCGGGCCCCTCCAGCTGGCTCGCAGCTGCGCCTTTTCTCAGTCTCTAGAAGTAGCCTCAGCGCTCAGGAAACAGTCCCATCTGGGAGAGGTAGCACTTGCCAGCCCGTGTCACCGGGACTCCGTTCACACTCCTGGGAAGGAGGGCCGGGCCAGCCTCCCCTGCCGGCTCCCTGACGTGTCTATCTCCTCCAGGTGTGGCGGTACCTGTGGGCGAGGCCCACCGCCACGAGCCCCCTGTCCCTCACGACAAGGTGGTGGTGGACGAAGGTCAAGACCAAGACCAACCGGAGGAGAGTGAGCATCCGTCCAAGCACGTGGATGAAAAGGCTTTGGGGGGCAAGGCGCAGATGGTACCTCCTCCGCCAGAGTCAGAGAGAGACCGACCCAGACAGGACCAGGTCTTGGAGGTAGCAGGAGGTCTCCCTGAAGATCCCCAGAACATTCCAGAAGGAAATGGTCAGCCAGCCATCAAGCCCATGAAGGAGGACCAGGGGCCAGGCAACAGGGGTCTGCAGCCAGGGCCCCAGGCCTTGCCCCCCGACGGGCAGGACGCTCTGGCAGCCGGCGCAGGGGAGAGAGCCGCTGCAGTCCCACTGCCGGGCCGGGCCGCAGGGGCCTTGGGCAGGCTGGCGGAGAAGAGCGAGCCCGGTGGGTGTCATCTGGGCCCCTGAGGCCCCTCTGGGGGGAGGAATGTGGGGCAGCAGGAATCGATCGTTCCTCCTTCCGCTCAGACACCCCCCCACACTCGGCTCCCAAGATCACGCGAGCGTGTGAGTGCAGTGGCCCTGCTGCAGCTGCTGGGGAAGCTGGGGGTGGTGGCCTGACAGCTGCCGTGGTGTCTGCCACACTGTTTGCAGGACCACTAAGTGTCAGGTGCTGCGCTGCTCCCATGTGTCTGGGCGCTCATGGGGACGCGCTGGAGCGCTTGACAGGTAGCACGTTGTTAAGTGCCGTCTAAGCGCACTTAGGACGGTTCTCGCATGTTAATTGGTGAAGGTAGTTAATGCTGGCTCGCCGCCACGAGCCCATGGGATTGTTAAATATGTTTTTATTACTTCCCCGGTAATCATCGGGTCGGATATAAATTGACGGGTGGGGGGGTGGGGAGGAGGGTGGTTTTAGGAAGCATCTACCCCCCTTCTGCCTCCCCACCTCACTCCTCTGAGTTCTTTGCCAACCTCTCCAATCTCCATGTGTGCAGGCGGGAAGGCTCCCCTCCTGTTGAAGCTGGCCCCCGAGGCTGGGCCTCAGGCAGAGCTGCGAGAGCAGAGGAACGCGGAGGGCCAGGGCGGAGGAGGCCAGGGCGGAGGCCACGCTGGCAGCAAGCTGGAGGGTAAGGCTTGGCTTTTTTGCCGCATCCTCCTTGGGGCCCCGAGCCATCTGCCCCTTCTTTCCAGCCCCGCAGCCATGACCGGGAAGGAGCCGCAGGTGCCTGTCCTGGGGGGGAAGCTTTCTCTGTCCCCTGTCCCCCCCACCGCCCCCCGCCACATAGGTTTTGCCTTTCTTCTCTTTTTCCTCTTAAAAAACATCTGTCATCATGTCACATGGTTTTCTGTTCCCATTTGTAGCTCTTTTAAAGCGGCTGTGTCACTGCTCCTAATAGGAGTGGCGTTCAGCACCGCCAGAGTGGGGGTGTTCGTGCCCCCGGACGCTGCTTGTTTTCAGGATGTGCCTTCCCGGTGACCCGGTTGGGAGGGCAGGTGGTTGGTCCTGCCCGCCTCACCTCCGCCCCTGTGTATTCCGCCCCCTCAGCTTGGGGGGACGTTTGTGCCCGTCTGCTGTGAAGACCTAGCACCTGTCCTGTGAAACAAAAGCTTGTCACACCTTATCTCTCCGGTAGTTAATCCTCCTTCAGACCTTGGTGCCTGTTCTGGGGTGACTTCAGCTGTTGGTTTGATGACCGCCCCCTCCTCGCGGCCCCGCCCTGGTGGGCACTGCCTCCGTAGTGTGGGTTGGGGCAGCCTTCCTGACTCCTGATCTCCTGTCCTCATTTGGTTGGTGACCAAGGGGCCTGTGCACAGCTGCTCCCCAGTTAGAACTCCATCCTACCACCACCCCACCCACCTCCCGGCATCACCGAGTCTGTCTGCGGAGCGGCCCCACCCACCCCTGTGAGCTGTGCGAGGGTGTTTCTTGCTGTGCCGCCAGGGTCTGGGCGCGTGGGTCTTGGTGGAGCAGCACTGGGGGCTGTTCCCGAGACATATGTGCTCTGCTGCCCCCCTGGGCTGCCTCCCAGCCGGAGCACTGGGCTTGGGGCTGCCCGCTGAACCCAGGGACAGCCAGAGGCCTGAGCCAGGAGACCCTGGAGGTTGTCTGGAGTTAGGGGGCTGCTCTAGGGGTTTCACACGTGTTGCTTCGTGTCTGGTTGCCTCCCTGTGTTCACTGATTCCTGTCCTTATATTCTGTTACCTAAACCTGTTTGATTCTTTTGATTTTTTTTCTTTCTGAAAAGACAATTTTCACAGTTTCCTACTCTGCCTTTCTTCTGTACGCCTCTCAATGGGATGAGCAGCTGAAATCAAAAAGATAGTAGCAGGTACGGACCCAGATGAGTGTGCTCCAATCGAAGGCCTGCTTGGGGGGGATCTAAGAGGCCAGAACGGAGAAGGCACAGGCTGTGTTCGCACGTAGCCTGCCCCGCCCCAGGCTTGGCCCCGGCCCCTCAGTTGGGGCCCCCTGATGTCCCAACTCACGCCTTTCCATAAGTGCCCCGGTCCTGGAGGACGATGGGTGCCGTCTGTATGTGCTGACGGGGGCCTGTGTGGAATTTCCGCCCTGTGCATGGCCGGGTACTAGTGTGTCCTGCATGTGCATTGACATCCCATCTGTGGTCCTGGTGGGCCGGGGTCTGCCCGAGGACATGGCTTGTCACCACTCTGTTTCGCATCTGCCCTACCTGTTGCTTCTGGCTGGACATGACAGGCACCACTTCCCCCCCATCCAGCACCTGCCCTGGGGATGGGCAGTTGTGGCAGCATGTGAGGCTGTCCCTGTACTGTTGACCATTATATGGGCATGAGCCACGGGTATCCAGGGTGACAGCGAGGCTCATGGCCGGTGGCTGGTGTAGAGCCCTGGGGGGACGACACTGCAAACGTCCCCCATATAAAAGGCTGTGTGTGGAGCCCTGGTCCCATCCACAGGATGTGGCCCTTCTGAGGCAGGCACCTTTGTGACCCGAGGGTGTCTGGATGACAGCGGGCTGGGAGTGGGGACTGCTGCTCTGGGGCTGGCTGAGGGGCCTCATGCTCACAGGGTCCGTCCTCCACGTGCCTCGTTCTTGCTGTGGGCCTCTTGGTGGGGAGGCCAACCCCTGTGCTATTGTGGCAGGTCACAGGTCACCATGGGGAGGACAGGCCAGCACGTGTGTGCCCAGCACGTGGGGCCTTACTGGGATGTGTGCTCTCACCACTCCTTGTGAGCTTGCCCACCCACCTGCCCTAACCGCTCATGTCACCTTCTCAGCCTCCTGCTTAAGGACACACGTGTCATAGCAGTTACACGAGCCACGGCTGCCCGGAACATAGCTGACCCAGGGCTGAGGCGTTGGTAGTGAAAGGCGGGCTCCCTCATGCACACACTGCTGGCGCCGGGTGCTCAGACTCGGGGCCTCCTCCTGGGCCCAAGTTCTGGGTTAGGGGTGTGGGGAGAGTGTGGTGAGGCCTCTGACGCACACCTGCTGCGCTGCCCCCCACCCCCTGTGCCAGCCTGCACCAGCCCCCCAGGTGGCGGTCAGGAGCAGCGTCAGGAGCCCTGTATTATCTGCAGCTGGCCTTTGCCTCATCGAGGTTCCAGTCCTGGTCACTGCTGAAAAGGAAGACAGTTTGTTTCTTGGATTCTCCCCTTGGAGGAAACTCTCCAAGGGCTGCTATTCTGATTTTAGAGCAGTTTGTAGCTTGTACTCTCTAGCCCAGGACCCTGCTGTCGTTCCCACTGTGGCAGACCTCCTCTTTAGCTTCTCCCAACATTTATTCCCAGCGGGCAGCAGTCTGAGCAGTGGGGCCCACGGGAGCCAGTGCAGGCGTGGGGCATCCCAGGGCGGGCATCCCATCACCGTCTGCCCGGCACCACACTTGTGTGGCCGGGACAGGCTCTGACTGTGCGCCTTCCCCTTGCCAGAAGCGGGCCGGGCGGAGCTGCTGGACCACGCCGTCCTGTTGCAGGTGATCAAAGAGCAGCAGGTCCAGCAGAAGCGGCTGTTGGACCAGCAGGAGAAGCTGCTGGCGGTGATTGAGGAGCAGCACAAGGAGATCCATCAGCAGAGGCAGGACGGCGAGGACGGCAAGTCAGGGCCGGGTCGGGGAAGGCGGCTGTCACTGGATGTGTGATCGCCAGCTGGGGCTCCCGGTGGCTCCGTGTGGCTGGGTCTGTGGCCCCGGGACCTGTAGTCCTGTGGGCAGAGCTTTGATTTGTGTGTGATTGCTGCAAGTTCCCCTCTCTGGTCCCCGTGGTGGTAGCTTCTGCTTATTTCTGTGGCTAAACTGAGACTTATTTGGTTTGCAGCTGAAGCGCAGCCAGAGCCTGGGGTGGCTGTCCCCAGAGGTAAGGAGGAGTCCCACGATGGGGAGACGGTGGAGCCTCATCCCCAGCAGCCTTTGGAACCTGCACGTGGAGCTCCTGGGCATCCCCCCGCGCCGCCCCAGGGACACGGCCCGCGCTCAGTGGAGGAGCCCGAGGGGGCTGCAGGCAGAGCTCCAGCTGCTCCTCTGGGCGCAGCCCGCACAGAGCCCCGGGCAGCCCAGGCCGAGCCGAGGGAAGGCCGGCAGGGCGCTGTGCCCGAAGCCGCCGATGCTGGCGTGCAGGAGCAGGTGCCTGAGCCAGGCCCTGCCGAGGCGCCCAGGAGCCCAGAGAAGCTTGTTGCTGCCGAGGTCCTGGAACCGGGTCAGGACGCTCTTGGCAGAGGCTCCCACGAAAGGAGACGATCCAGAAAAGAGGTGGGAGCCACTGGTGCCAACGTTCAGGAGGCAGAGGTCTTGGGAGCAAGAGAGACTGGGGACCTTCCCGTGAAGCCCCAGCCAGTGAGCCGAGACTGGGGACCTGCAGGCCTGTCCAGCAGGTCGGGAGGAGCAGCCCCTGGGGCCCAGGCCGAGACCGGTCAGCTGGCACACCGGGCTGTTTCTGCCGGGGGCCAGGCTGGGCAGCAGGGCGGTCACCTGGAGGCCAGAAAGGAGGCCGTTGGTGGGGACCGTGTGCCTGTTCTGGGGGTAGACCCTGCCGTCCAAGAGCCTGAGCAGAGGCAGGACCCTGATCTTGGGCCCAAACCAGCCGTCCCTGGGGCTCAGAAGCCAGACCATGCCAAATCTAACCGAGACCTGAAAGTCCAGGCCGGTTCTGACCTGAGGAGGAGACGGCGGGATGTGGCTCCTGGGGCAGGAGGGGACCCGGCCCCAAGGGACAGGGTCATCATCAGCTTTAATCCTCTGCCAGATGTGCAGGTCAATGACCTCCGCAGCGCCCTGGAGACCCAGCTGCACCAGGCCGCGGGGGGCGCGTTGCGGGTGGTCCACGGCCGCCAGGTGAAGCAGCTGGCCGGGGCCCAGGAGGAGTCCTGAGTAGCCACTAGCCGCCACGGTCCTCCTGGTCGGCAGGTCTCCTCCCCCAACCACGCGGGGACCACGTGGGTGCCGAGTCAGAGGTCCCGCGGTGGCGGGGGTTTGGACGGCCTATGCCTTTGCCAGCCCGCATCTTAAACTTGCTGGGGTGACCGAGCTCACCAGGACTCAGACGATGCAGCGGCCGGCCGGGGAGCGTGGCCCCGAGGTGACACAGGCTGCCGTGAGGCCCACTGCCCGCCGGACTGCCTCTCGCTCTACATAGTCGTGGTTCACGTGATGCTCCGAGTGTGTGGAGAACTGTCACAAACTCGGCCTCTGCTCAGCTGCTCGGTGGCCACGGCTCCACGTGGGAGGACATGGGGCTGGGACTGCGGCATCTCGGTTAGCCAGCTGCCTGAGTGTGTGGCCGCCTCAGCCCTTGTCACGGTCCCTCTGCGCTCCCTGTGCTTTCCCAAACTATAAAGTTGTTTTACAAATAAGAAACATCCCAATGTTGGGTCAGTGAAGCCGGTGTTGAGAGGAGCCTGTGTGGCCACCACGTGCAGGGAGTCTGCTGATCAGACTGGCGGTGGTGTGCAACTGGGCACGGCACAGCCCCGGAAAGACCCTGCGGGCAGCCGGGTGGCGTTTGTGGTGTCGTATTTTCAATGAATGGGAGAGCCGGTGGGCAGGGGTGGCCGTGGCAGGCTGTCCACCTGCGTGCCGAGGGCCCAGCAGCTGTGCCCCCCACCCCCCCCCGAGGGCCATGTGTGCCCCAGACCCTGCCGTCAGGGGCTGCTGGCTGGAGGTGCCCAGGCCCTCGGGAAGACCACCACGGCTCGGCAGCCCCAGCCTTGGCTTCCGGTCTCGTCCTGCCCCTGCGCCTTTGAAATCCTGTTTGTTGTGGTTCCCGTGTTCTCGGGCAGCCCGAGGACTAGACCCGAGTAGTTCCTCCCGAGGCCGGGCGCCAGTGCTGCCAGGGAGCCCCTGAGAAAGGGGGTGAGTCTTGGGGTGCTTCCTTGCTTCCTGGCCTTCGCTTAAGTAATAACTATCCTAGACAAACCCCGCTCAGTGGGAAAACACCTTCTGGAGGTTGCCGAGATCGGAACTCTACGTGTTCATATGTTTTCAGGGTGGGATTCTATTCCCAGGTGTATTTACCTGGATGTCTTACCTCAACCCAAGTTTTATGTCTTCCTGGAGGTAAGGCCTTTCTCCTGCCACAGAAGGTCATTTCCTTAGAGCAGGGACCCAGTCCCTGTCCCCCGCCCCCCGACCCTTGGGGTCTCCCTACCATTCATGCTCTCCCGGCCTCCCCAGCCCGATGTCCCTCAGGGAAGAACTGGGACCTGTGTGTGGGGCTCCTTGCCAGAACCACAGGGAGCTGGCAGGGGCTGGGGGCTGTGGTCTGCTTTGTGAGCACAGAAGACTGGTGTCAAGACCAGCAGGTGCAGTGAGTGGTCCAGCCAGAGCAGCCGCAAGCAGGGCCATCAGTGAGTGACTGTCCTCGTAGGAGCTGCCCCAGGTGACGGGTAGGATCTCATGAGGATTCCCTTTCTAGGGCAGGGCCACCAAGCCCAGAGGGCCGGGTAGGAGTAAGGATGGAAACCTGGTGCACACAAGCCCTGAGTTCAGATGCTGCCTGAGGACAAAGGGTTCTATGTGACGATGCAGCTCCAGGAACGGCTGCATCCAGACACCAGTTCTCTTGTATTTCCCCCAATAAACATGGTCTTGAGGATGGAGTGAGTTTGGGGATGCCAGAGAACTAGGACAAAGGCCAAGAAACTTGGGAGTTTGGTGTGTAGCCCGAAGAGGAGGGACACACAGGAGGACGCCTGTGGAACGCGTCTTGCAGGCTCCTCACAAGAAGCTGCAGAGGTCGGAGTGGAGAGCGTGAGGGGCCAGAGAAGCCCGGCGTCATGGTGTCACGGATGCCTGGCTCCAGCAAGCCAGGGGCTGGGTGGTGCCCAAGGGCAGGGTGACCTCCATGCTTCAGGAGGGGCTCCTGGAGCACAGTCCCCAGGCATCCAGCAGGTGGCGCCCTGGCCCTGTGCCAGGCATTCAGGGGCAGTGCCACCCCTACTTTCATACCCAGGTCAAGGGCGGGGCAAGGAAAGCCAGAAGGGCTTAGGCTCTGACCCTGGGGGGCCTCAGAAGGGCAGGCACCCCGCACTGCCCTGGGTTCCTAAGCCCAACCCTCCCTCGAGGGCACCTCTCAGAAACCCACAGGAGGCAGCTTCCCTTCTCTGGTGTGGCTGTGCTTTTATCTTTGGCACGTCCTGTAAACTGGCAGCTACATCTGGCGGCTCCGTTAGGCTCAAATAAGGTATTTTGGGTAAGAATTCTTGAGAAAGTGAGACTCCTGAGCAGCATGTTCCCACAGCCATGTCCAACAGGACAGCTCTCACATGGTCTGCCGTGGTCTTTATTATCGCGTCAGGATCTTACTCTAACCCAAAGCCTCACACACGAGGCAGAAAAACCCACGCCCGCTCGCCCACCACTTCCCTGACGCGCCTGCAGTCCTTCTAGCTCTAAAAGTGTCAGACGTTTTGGACGTTTGCCCTTGGTGGCCGTCAGCACCAGGCGCCCGGCTCTGCTCCCTGGGGCAGTAAACAAGTGCAGTGCTCGCTCGTCCATCCTAAAGGCCTCCCCTCAGGGTCTTTTTGGCCTAGAAAATAAAGAATTTGGTGTGAACAGGTTAAGTTAGAAGAGACCATAAAACAAGAAAACCATCCCACCAAACGCCGTCCGGCAGCAGCAAACATCTTCCAGAGAGCCCGGCTGCGGGCGCCGGCACGGCCGCGTGGCTGGAGGCTCAGGTGCTTGGAGCTGCCGCAGGCCAAGGCCCTCAAGCCACGCCGCCCTGGACCAGGCCCTGTGCAGGCCCCCCAACACAGCGCGCTCAGTGCTCACAAGGCGGCGGGAGCTCCTTACAGAGAACGCTGAGGTGAAGCGCCGAAAACACTTGCCCAGAGACAGGGCTCCCTGGCACGGAGCTGGACGGGACCCAGCACCCTCTCTGCCTCCTCAGGCAGCTCTGTGCAAGGCTGGGGACTGCAGCAGACTGGGCAAAAAGGTGCTCATCGGTGCATTTCCTCGTGGTGACAAACACTCAAGCACCCTCGTCCTGAACGTCAGGTCCCCCAGCTCTCAGCAGGGTCATCTTCCGTGATGGGGGCATGGGAAAGAGCCCCCAAGCTTAGGGCGCGCTGTGGGAGCATCTGTAGACGACCATGGCAAAGGAGCATACAGGCGCCTGGAACAGGTGGGCCCTCACCACAAAAGGTGCCACGGAGAGACCTGTGTGTAGGGAACGTGTTTGGTCCTTCCACGGAGCTTCTTCCAAGCTGCAGCCCCAGAGTGGAGAGTCCCCCGGGGAAGACTGTAGAACCGGGGAGGAAGCGCAGGGGACAGGTGTGCCTGGCTGCACGGCCCACGTCATATACGAGGCTGGCCACGGGTGGGGGGGGGGGCTGGCTGGGGGCAGGACCAGGCCTGAGCGTCCCCGGGGAGGTGCAAAATCTCCGAGCCCCCGGGAAGGGAGCCTCGCACTGTCCTCTCCCAGACAAGCGGCCAAGGCACAGCTACCCGCTCAGGATGATCGATCCCGGAATGTCAGGGGACGGACGGCCTGAGGTCCCCGGAGTCCGCCGAGCTCAACCGCCCTGTCCGCGTCGGGTCCTCTGCACCGGCAGCTCCGGGGGACACAGGGGATCGCGGGCATCCCGGCCCAGCCCAGGGCCCCCTCCTCGGGCGCCGGGTTCCTGGAGCATGTCCAACCCCATGTGCTCCACGCGACCCGTACTCTCCGCTTTGGGGCAGGGCAGGCGGTCACAGCACCTCCGCAGGCTGCGCGTCGGCAGCAGAAGGGGCGTGATGCGGCGCGGCTGAGTCCCGGCCCCGGAGCAGAAGCCCCGCGGGGGCCAGAGGGCCAGCGAGCGCCGCTCGGGGGCTGCCCTTCCCGGGGAGCGGCCTCCTGAATGCCCTTCGCCGTCGGGGGTCGGGCGGCGCGGCCGGCCTGAGCGCACGCGCGGGAAGGAGACGGCAGCTGCCGCTGCGCCCGGGCCCCCCCCGCCCCGCGCCCCACTGTCCCCCGGGGGCGCCCACCTACCGCGGCGGCGAAGCAGCGCCGCAGAGCCTCGAACTCCGGCGCACAGAGGTCCTTCGCCAGGCGGCCGCCCGGGGCCGTGGACGCCTGCACGCACCTGCCGTAGGCCGCGGCCTGGAGGGCGGGCGGGACGCGCCGGGATCGCGACGGCCTCCGCGCCCGCCGGTCACCGCCCCGCCCGTGCGGGCCCCGCCTGTCCCGCAGGCCCCGCCCCGCCCGGCGGCTCCTCACCTCGGCCCCGCAGGCCGCTAGGCGCCCGGGGAAGGCGCGGAGGCGGCCCCGCACGCGCCCCCACACCGCTCCGTTCCCGGACATGAGCCGCTACTCCCAGCACCCGTGGGCGCCGCCATCTTGCGCCCGCCCTCTTCCGGCGCCCAGCGTCCCGTGCGCCCCCTGATTGGCTGGGCCTCAGCCCCACCCCACCGCTAGCCCCGCCCCCTTCCGGAACGGCGACCCGGCTCCGGGAACACTGCAAGTGGCTGGCGGGTTTGTCTGTCTTTGACGTGGGACTTCGGATTGGTTCAGGCTCGCGTGGTGTGCCCGCCCCGCACGGGCGATTGGCCAGCTGGGCCAGGCGTGCGCGGGGATTGGAGGGGGGCCGCGGCGGCGGGGGGGCCGGAAGGTGACCGGCATGATGGCGGCCACGCCGGCGCTGCGGGACCGGCTGAGCTTCCTGCACCGGGTGAGTGCGGGCGGCCGCTCAGCCCCCGCCGGGGCCTCTTGCCTTCGCCCTCGGCCGCCTCCCCGCGGCGCTCACGCCTTGCGGGCCGGGCCCTGTTTCCTCTCCAGCTCCCGCTCCTCCTGAAGGGAACGTCGGATGACGACGCCCCGTGTCCGGGCTACCTGTTCGAGGAGATCGCCCGTATCCTTCGTGTCCGCCGCTCGCCCGCGGGCCGGGCCGCTGCAGCTCCTGCGCCGGAGGCCGGGGGGGCGGCGGGGCGGCGGGGAGGCCCGCGCGGGGCCGGGGGGCGGGAGGCGCGGCCGACCCCGCTCAGCCCTTCCCTAACCACGGCCGGCCAGGCATCTCCCACGAGTCCCCGGGCAGCAGCCAGTGCCTCCTGGAGTACCTTCTGACCCGGCTGCACAGCGGCTCCGGCCGCGTGAAGCTCAAGGTGAGTCCCCGCGCGGCCCCCCACCCAGGGCAGGCCCAGCTCCCACCCGCGGGCGGCGGATGCAGGCGGGGCGCGGCGGGGTGCGTGCCGCCTGCCCCACCTGCCCGCCCCCCAGGTGCTGAAGATCCTGCTCCACCTGTGTGGCCACGGCTCCCCGTCTTCCGTGCTCATCCTCAAGCGCAACCCCGCCTTCATCCAAGAGGCTGCAGGTACCGGGCGCGGGGCGGGGGGCCCTGCGCCGACCCCCAGGGGTACCCCCACCGCAGGACCCTTCCTGGCAGCTCCCGTCTGCGCCCCAGCCCTACTGCGTCTGGCCCGTCACTTTCTGCCCGTGTGTCCTGCCCGGCCTGGGCGGCCCAGGCCCGTCCTGCCTGTTCTAGTGCCCGACCCGCCAGAGATGATTCGTGTCCTCAGGGCCCGAGCCAGGGAGCGCTGTGAGCTTGCACGAGGGGGGCCTGGCCTGTCGCGGTCTAGGCGACAGATGGGGCTGCAGGGGAGCCGCCGGTCTCACCCCACCCACGCCGGGGGCTGTCCTGTTTGTTTCTCTTTAACTAGAACTTGGGAGGCGTGGCCCGAGACCTTCCCTCAGGTGAGGCAGCTGCAGCATCTACAGGCCCCGCCGCCCGGCCTCGGGGAGTCTTGGAAGGGCCCACGTTCAGGCAGGAACCGTGCACACCGAGCTGGGCCCGTGAGAGCCCCGGGGAGGCACCTGGTGCGCTCGGAGGACCCCCATCGTTAGGCAGCACCTCCCCGCCCTGAAGCCACCTCAGCCCTTCAAGGACAGGCTGGGCGAGGCTGGGCACTCGGCACCCCGGAGAGCATCCTGCCCCCAGACTTGGCCGCTGCCCCCGGTGTCCACCGGGGCTCGTGCTCGTCACCAGTGCCCCCCAAAACTCCTGTGCAAAAACAGCAGGCCTGCCTCGCTTACTTTCGCCGGCCGGGGCGTGTCTGTGCTGCCAACTTGCACACAAGCCGTCCCCCAGTCCTGCACCCCAGGAACACGTGGCCACAGCCTCCATCTGCCATGCTCCAAGCCCAGGGGACAGCGCCAGGCTGTGGGGAGGTGGCCCCAGGGCAGGAGTCCCATGGGAATGAGGGGGTGCCATCCCCACTCACTGGAGGTTCGGCTCCCGGCTGCTGGTCCTGGGCCACCAGCCGCAGTGGAGACAGCACGGTGCCAGGGGGCTGGGAAGAGAGGTGCGTCTGTGACGGATGAGACAGAGCCTAGGGTGGGCTCGTTTTTTCTGGAGAATCTCACTTGCTGTAACCCTGAGCTCAGACCTTCGAGAGGTGGAGCTTGTGGGTCATGATAAAGAGCGGGCTTTTGTCACCCGGCCCCCCGGGACCTCTGTGGGGCTTTGGATTGGACGAGATCCTCTGTGTGTCTTTCGGGCAGAAGGGGGTGCAGAGGTAGTAAGGCTGCCCCTGCAGGAACTCAGAGAGACGGTGGGGTCAGGGAGGGGGCCACCCACGTCGTGCTTTGCAGGTCGACACGCAGGCCTGGTGTGAGCATGGGAGCTGGGGCCTGCAGGGGTGCGGCTCTAGAAGCAGCCTGGGGCAGGGCGTCCTGGATGAGGGGCTCTGGGTGCTCTCCAGGCTTTGTCCATGGGGCAGAGCATTCTGGGGGGGTGGCAGCTTCCGCGGGCTGATGGCTGCTGTAAGGACTTTGACCTGGAAGTGCTGTCATGTGGGGGATTTGAGGTCCGACCTGTGCTTTAGGGAGCTAACCCTGACCCTGGGGCTGCCAGGGCCACCTGCCGGGGATCAGAGTTGTAGGGGCCCCTGGGGGGCCTGGTCACGGCCGGGATGGGCTGCAGCTCACCCCCCCAGGGAACGCGAGTGTTGGAGCGTCACCCCTGCGGTCACCAGCGCCCGCTCAGCGTTGGTTCTCCGGCTCTGCCCGCAGCGTTCTCAGGGCCCCCGGATCCTCTCCACGGGAACAGCTTGTACCAGAAGGTGCGGGCGGCCGCCCAGGTGAGTCGGGACTCAGGTCGGCTCTAGGGCAGCACTGGGCCTTTGTTCTCCAACCGCCTGGGACCCTGGCTCTGTTCCTGCTGTGGGACCAGCCCCCCGTCCCCCCCACCCAGCCTGGCCTCTGAGAACCCTGGGGACGGGGGGATGGGGGGGGATGGCAGCCCAGCTGCACGTGCTGAGCACCCTCCTCCTCATCTAGGACTTGGGAAGCGCACTATTCTCTGACAGCGTGTCCCCTCCGCCTCACTCCCAGGCTCCCAGGGGCCTGCTTCCAGCAGGTAGGCCGCTGTGTCCATCCCTGCCGCTGGGTGTTCCCTCTGGAAGGCCTGGGGTCCCTTCTCCCCACCTGCTGTCCTCGGCCGGCGTGCCACTCTGCGCAGGGCTGAGGATGAGTAGCCACACTTGCCTGCAGGCATGGGCTCGCAGTCCAGACCCCAGGGCTCCCTCCAGGGCTTCGGCTACAGCAAGGAGCGGGGCCACACGGGTGAGTGCTGCGTGGGCTCCCAGAGCCGTGGGGGCGAGGGCCTGGCAGCTCAGGCCTGCCGAGCCCTGGAGGGTGATGTGGCCAGCTGGCGTGCCCTGCCCACTCCACCTTCTCTGCCGGGGCCTGTGGGACGAGGCCGGCCGGGTCTGCTTAGCCAGCAGGGGAGAAGTCAGGCTGGGCCTCATTTGCACACACGGCTCCTTCCAGGGCCCAAGGGCAGAGGGTGCTGGGCCTGGCTACCACAGGTGACTCGGCAGGTGCGGTGCTGAGCTGGCTCTGCATGCCCAGCTTGCCTCGGTGGCCTGTTGCTACTCATTCTGGTCACAGCTCTGACCCCCCGGCCCTCAGGGGGCACTGATTCCTAAAGCGGGTCTGGCTCGGAGGCCTGTCCTCTCCTGAGGTGGGGTGACAGTGCTCGGTCCTCGTAGGGCACAAGGGTGGGGAAGGGCATGAACCACAGCTGGATCGCAAGTGCAGTGTGGGGCACCCAGGCTCCATCAGCCCCGGGAGCATTCTGGAGCAGAATCCACCGGGGAAGCTTCTGCAAGAACTCCGGTCCCCCACGTAGCCTCTGCTCTGTAACTACAGCTCAGATCTCTCTTTCAAGCCCAGAGTGGAAGCAGTGCCTCCTTCTGGGAGACACGAGAGAGCACAGGGGACGCGACCAAAGTAGGCCATCTCCCTCTCCCTGTGGCGCAGGCTCTGCGGGCGAAGCCTTCCTCTCCACCATCCAGAAGGCTGCGGAGGTGGTGGCCAACGCCGTGCGCCCGGGGCCCGAGAGCCCCGGCACCCAGAGGCCCCTCCCGCGGGGCGATGCCTACCAGCCCGCCGTGACGCCTTTAGCCAGCCAAGGTGGCTCAGCTGCTGGGAAGCCGCTCTCCAGGGGCTTCTTGGGTGCCCGAGGAAGCGGTGAGAGCCTTCTGGGGGGTCTAGCTTCCCCCTGCCAGGGTCTGGGTGAGCAGAGGAGGCTGCGGGGACCGAGGGACGGGACTCCCTTAGTGTCAGCGGCCACAGGGTGTGGCTCGGGGAGGGATCTGACTAGAGGCCGGGGAGGGCGGTGCGCCCTGGGTGGGGTCAGGGAGCCCTGCTGTCCTGTCCTGTCCGGCCCCAGAGGCGGCATGTTCTGCGATGTTCCCGTGGCCAGAGCCCTCCACCAGCATGGTGCACGTTCACTGTGGTCTGTACTGGTTTCCTTCTCTCACAAAGCTTGTGCGTGGCGCACAGACGCTACCCTGCCAGCGTCTCACCAGTTGCTTGGAGTTGGAGCTCGGGTGTTACGGCCCCAAAGCAGGCAGGGCTTCCAGAGGGTCCCCCCGTTCAGATATGGACCCGGGACCCCCGCTCAGCTTCTGCTGGTTCAGCTGGGGCCACAGTGACACCAGGGCCAGCCTCCACAGCACTTGTATCCTAGCAGGGGCAGTAGGCAGTGCAGGTGCAACACAGAGCACGGTGAGGGTGAGGAAGGACGGCGGGACAGGCGTCGGGGTGATCTGCACCTCCGCAAACCGCCTCCCACTTGGCCTTCAGTGCCTGGCACTGCTGTGTGTTCACGAGCTGGCCCTGGGGCAGGCGTGTTCCATGTCACCTCATACCAGGCATTTTTCTGGAGCTCAGGGCCTTCCTGAGCTAGTCCAGGTGCCACAGGAAGGGGCGCATGAGGCGAGTCAGAACCCCCCCCGCCCCCCCCGCTCCACTCTGACTCCCAGTTCCGTCCCTCACAGTCCTGAGACCCCAGCCGGGGCAGGCTGGAGGGGGCTGGGACGAGCCGGACAGCAGCTCCAGCTCCCAGAATTCCTCCCAGGAGAGCGGTGACCGGAGCAAGGCCTTGGACTCTGGCAGTCGGTCGGGCAGTGACAGCCCCTCTGCGGCCAGCCAGGCACCCAGCGACCTGGCGGAGCGGTGAGTGGGCCCCCTGGGCGCCCTCCCTGGGTGGAGGCGTGACCCGGAGGGGTCTTTCTCTGACCCTGACCACTGTGCCCCCCACAGGGTTGAGGCCGTGAGCCTGAGTGACTGCCAGCAGGAGCAGAACCTGGTGCAGACCGTGACGTGTGGGCCACATGCCTTTCTGAGCCAAGAGGAGGCACAGCGCTTCATCAAAGGGTGGGTCCCCTGCCCGCTCCCCGCCCCCCCATCCTCCGCCCCGGCCCCCTACCCCCCATCTCCTGGTTGCCCCTTCCTGCAGGTGTGGATTGCTCAACTGTGAGGCTGTGCTGGAGCTGCTGACGCGCCACCTGGACGGGCCCAGCGAGTGTGCACAGATGGTGAGGCCTGCCTATGAGTGGGGGGTGGCCGTGGGTATGAGGGAGTGAGCAGGGGTAACTGGGGACCTCTTCACGTGGGGAGAGGGGGCTCCGCCCTGGGAGACGGGCAGCAGGGGGGAGTAAGCACAGGATTCCAGGGGGCCTGCCCTGGGCTTCCCCAGTGTGGGGCTGTAGTTGGGCCAAGAGGAGGAAGGGAGCTGGTCAGATGGGTCTCCATCCTGGGGGGGCCCTGCTGACCTCCTGTCTCCCTGGCAGAGAGCCCTGGGTGCCATTGCATCCCTGGGACGCACCGACCTGCTCTCCCAGGAGCACATCTTGCTCCTCACCCGGCCGCGGCTGCAGGAGCTCAGTGCAGGCAGCCCTGGACCTGTGACCAACAAGGCCACCAAGGTGGGCAGCGGGGCCCAGAGGAGCGGGTGACGGGGTGCCTCAGCAGTTTCATACCTGTTGGGGCCAGCCTTCCCCAGACGTACCTGTACATGCCCGCTCCTGGCTGCGTGGGACAAGTCGTGCCCTTAGGACAGCTGTGGTCCCTGGTTCGTGGAGCCTCTTCCAGTTCCTGAACTTCCCAGTTCAGCTGCCTTACTGCTCAGCAGCTCTGCTCTGCAGGCAGCCCCCCACCCCTCCTTGGCTCAGCTCACGGGCAGCCTTCTGCAGGAAGCCCTCTGTGCTTAGATGGATTTACCCTCCTGTCCTCCACTCTGGGTCGCGGTTCACGTATGTGCCGGGCGCTTCGATCCCTCCCCGGCCCCTAGGGGGCGGAATGGTCTCATTCACCTGGAGTCCCTTTAATGTGCCTGAATTGTGTGCAGGTCTCCTGACTCTCACCGGGCAGGGAGCCTCTGGGCAGCCCCCCTGCAGCTGGGCCCCCACACCTCCTGCCTAGTGGCATCCTGGGCATCTTGTCTTTAAATTGTCCTTCATTGAAGAATCAGTGACCTGGTCATAGTGGTGTTTGTGGGCATGAGAGGGCGGGAGTAAGCTCTGTGCACAGCAGTGGGGAAGGAGCAGAGGGTTTAGGGCACGTTCCTTCCTTCAGCGTCTGGGTTGGCGCTGGCATGGTGCCGGACAAGGGACACCCTCTCCCTGAGCCGGCTCGTCATGCAGCCAGGCTTGCTGACAGGTGCGGCCGTGCATGCGCAGAGGGTTTGGCCGGTGTTGAAGGAGGTCCGGGGAGGACAGGAGGAGGAGGTCTGGGTGGGCGGCCGTGCTGGGGAGGGGTGTCTCTGTGCCCCTAGGGCACACGAACCCTCAGCCACCCCCCTTTCCTTCTGCGTCCAGATCCTCAGGCACTTTGAAGCTTCCTGCCGACAACAGCCCCCTGCCCGCAGGCTGCCCGCTGCACCCAGCCCCGCTGCTGCCCGCGTGGGCCTGTCAGACCTGCTGACCGACACCGTGCCTTTTGCTGGGAACCAAGCCTTCCTGCAGCCTCTGAGTTCCACTCTCTTCTCGCCCGAGGGCTCTGCACTACCCCCTCCCCTGGACAGCTGCCCCCCGTCAGTCCCTGGGGACGCCAGGGAGGCCGAGACGAGGCTGGCGGGTTCTAGAGAGCGGGTGGCTGGATCTGAGTGGAGCCCGTTGGGCGTGGGCCCCCAAAAAGGAGCACCGGAGTCTAGCCTGGGGCCCAGCTGCTGCCTGCAGAGCCCAGTGCCCAGTGGCAGCTGTAGCTCCCTGTTCGCTGGAATGGAGCTGGTGGCTTGTCCCCGCCTGGTAGGGGCCGGGACTACCACAGAAAAGGCGCCCCAAGTCCCATGGACATTGTCACAGAAGGCAGCAGCGAGAGAGCCTCCTGGCCCAGAGCCGTCAGCTTTCCCATTTCTAAACTCATGACCTTGCCGCCCTGGGCCACACGTGGAGTTCTCGTGGCCCCCGGCCTGGAGCTCCCAGGACCCCTGACTCTGTGCTGTCCCATCTGACCCGGCCCCCACGGCCCACCAAGCAGTGGTTCCCCTTGGGTCTGTGGCCGGCCCTGCTCTGTCTGGTGTCTTCCCCTTGCTTGCGGAGGACGAGGTGCAGGCCACTCAGCACAGCAGATAGGACAGAGCCAGGTGGAGCCAGGTGGCATGGTGCGAGGGAGTCCTCGGGTCGGCTCCCAATCCAAAGACAGGTTTCCCACTCCCCCCACTGGGGAAGATGAACCCCCTCATGGGGTGGGCCCTCTGCCATGAGGGTCAGAGTAGCACAGGGGCAGTGCAAGGAGAGCAAGCCCCACGCGGACCCTGCGGGTTTCTAGGCAGAACCAGGATCTGAGCTGCTTGTTCAGGTCGGCCGCTGGGCCTCCTGCGCAGCACCTGGCCGGTCATCCTGTCTGCAGACGCTGTCAAGCCCGTTTCCCTGCAGCCAGAGGGGTCAGAACGGGGCAGAGGGTGCGGTGTGACGCCTGGCGGGGCAGGACGGGAGGCCTGGCTCTTCACTCAAGAGCTCAGGGTCGTTGTGGGCACCCAGCTCCTCCGTGAGGGGACACGTCAGAAGGAGATGGAGCCCCGGCTGTGGCCCTTGCCAAGCTGCTACTGTTTCCAGTGACCACCCTGAGAGGAGGGCGTGAGGCTGCCTCAGTTTCCCTGTGTCTCTTTTCAGAGGCTAGCTGTTGGGACTTGAATTCCTGTAGCAGCAGGCAGGCTCATGGCAGGGCCTGGCAGTGGGGACCTCAAGGGTGCCCTGGAGGCCTGTGCCTGCCTCGCAGCAACCAGGCTTTACATGGATTGGGAACCACGACTTGGGTCTTTATTTTCAGTTCAGATCGCTGCTCTGAGGTGGAGCAGGGCTGTCTACAGCGGCAGGTCACTGTGCGGCCGTGGTCCGTGCTGTGGCTGCAGACTGCGGGCTGGCCTCCTGAAGGATGCTGCTGCTGCAAGGCTCATGCCTCCTGCACGTTCTAAGTAAACACTAGTGTTCACACAGACCTGCACTGGTGCCTTTTTGTGTGTGTGTGTGTGTGTGTTTCAGTGAAAACAGCATTAACAAGGGGCACACTTAGAGGCCTCCTGATGGTAAATGTCAGGGAGAACTCCCTGCTGGAGCCATCTGGTCCCTTAATGTTAACTGTGAGGTTTTAACCATGAAACGGTTTCTCAAGCAGGTGCAGGGCTCTTCAGGTCATCTCATCCCACGTGAGCATCGGGAATCTGTCTTCCAAGAAGCCGGTCCATTCCACAGAAGCTGTGTGTCTGTAGGGTCTGTAATGGTGCTCCATCCTTCATTTAGGTTGATGACTTTTTCCACTTGTTCTTGATTAGTCTGTTTAGAAGTTTGTTAATTTTTTTTTCAAAGATCTAAGCCTTTGGTTTTATTTTTCTACTGCTTTTATGTTTTGTATTTCATTGCTATCTGCTCTTTATTTTTCTACTATTTTGAATTCATTTTTCCTTTTTTTTCTAGTTTCTTAAAAGTGGAAGCTTAGATTAGTGGTTTGGGACCTTTATTATTTTTCTAACATTAAAATCTTAATGCTATGTTTTTCTCCAGATTGCATCCCATGAACTATGATAGTTTTATTTTTTTTAGGATTTTATTTATTTTAGACAGAGTGAGGAGAAGCAGATGGAGAGGGACAAGACTCTGCTCAGTCTCACGACCCTGAGATCACGACCTAAGCCAAAATCAAGAGTCAGACAATAAACCTACTGAGCCATCCTGGTGCCCCTTTTATAGTTTTATTTTCTAATTACCCTTGGGACGTCCTTTTATCTGATGGATTGTTAAAGGTGTGTTTTTCTGTTATTACTATTTTAATCCTGATACAGTAAGAGCATGTTTTCTATAACTTCAGTTGTATTCTCCAAGATTTGAAACTTTTGTTGAAGTTTGTTTTATGGCCCAGAATAGTCTATCTTGGGGAATGTTCCATGTGCACGTGGTCTAGACAACTAGACCAATCTCCTTGATGAACATAAGTTTTGTTTTGTTTTGTTTAATTGTCAAAAAAATATTACCAAAATGAATCCAACAGCATATTAAAAGGTTAACATGTGGGACACCTGGGTGGCTCCAGTTGAGCGTCTGCCTTCAGCTCAGAGCGCGGTCCTGGGTCTGGGGATCAAGGGAGCCTGCTTCTCCCTCTGTGTCTCTGCCTCTCTTTGTATCTCTCATGACTATATAAATTTTTTTTTTTTAAGGTTCATATGTCACAAGAATTGGAGTTTATTCCCAGGATATAAGGCTGGTTCAACATCTGAATATCAATCAGCATAATTCACCAAGTTAACACATTTACAAAGAAAAATCACATTTTTTTTTTTTAAATTTTTATTTATTTATGATAGTCACAGAGAGAGAGAGAGAGGCAGAGACACAGGCAGAGGGAGAAGCAGGCTCCATGCACCGGGAGCCCGACGTGGGATTCGATCCCGGGTCTCCAGGATCGCGCCCTGGGCCAAAGGCAGGCGCCAAACCGCTGCGCCACCCAGGGATCCCACATTTTTTTTTTTTAAAGATTTATTTATTTATTCATGATAGAGAGGCAGAGGGAGAAGCAGGCTCCATGCTGGGAGCCCGACGCAGGACTCAATCCCGGGTCTCCAGGATTGCACCCAGGGCCAAAGACAGGCACCAAACTGCTGCGCCACCCATGGACCCCTGAAAAATCACATTTTATGCAGAAAATGCGGGAGACCTGAAATTTAACATTTCATTCATGAAAAAAAAAACTTCACATAGGGATCCCTGGGTGGCGCAGCGGTTTGGCGCCTGCCTTTGGCCCAGGGCGCGATCCTGGAGACCCGGGATCGATTCCCACATCGGGCTCCCGGTGCATGGAGCCTGCTTCTCTCTCTGCCTGTGTCTCTGCCTCTCTTTCTCTCTCTGTGACTATCATAAATAAATTAAAAAAAAAAAAAATTAAAAAAAAAAAAAAAAACTTCACATATGAGAAATATGACAGTTTGTTTCACCTGGTCCCAGAGCTGACATCATAATGGTGTAGGACTGATTGGGAACAAGGAAGTCCTATCCATTCTAATCACTTCTGTTCGGCGTTATACTGGAAGCCCTGGCCAGTTCAATAAAGCAGGAGGAAAGGGGGACAAGTATGTCGGAAGGGGAACTTATTCACAAACATTACTGTCTATGTAATGTAGAAACCCCCATAGAATCTACAAAAATTCCTAAAACTGATGAGTGAGGTTAGGAAGGGTGCAGGCTGCAGGGTAAACTATACTGCCAAATATTTTTGCATACTAGCAATAACACGGTGTGCAGAAAAGCACAGGAGACTGACAAGAAGGCAATGAAGGCCTGAATGCTCAGGAATACCATGCTCATGGAATGGAAAACTTTCCCCAAATTCATCAACAGATTTAACATAATTCTCATCAGAGTTCCAGCTGGGTTGTTTTGTAGATGCTGACAAGCTGATACTGAAACTTACAGGAAAAGTTAAAAATTGAATAGCCAAGGCAATACTAAAAAAGAAGAACAAGGATCCCTGGGTGGCCCAGCGGTTTAGCGCCTGCCTTTGGCCCAGGGCGCGATCCCAGAGTTCCAGGATCGAGTCCCACATTGGGCTCCCTGCATGGAGCCTGCTTCTCCCTCCTCCTGTGTCTCTGCCTCTCCTCTCTCACTATCATGAATAAATAAATAAATCTTAAAAAAAGAAAGAAAGAAAAAGAAGGACAGGGGATCCCTGGGTGGCGCAGCGGTTTGGCACCTGCCTTTGACCCAGGGCGCGATCCTGGAGACCTGGGATCGAATCCCACGTCGGGCTCCCGGTGCATGGAGCCTGCTTCTCCCTCTGCCTGTGTCTCTGCTTCTCACTCTCTCTGTCTCTCTGTGTGACTATCATGAATAAATAAAAATTAAAAAGAAAAAGAACAATGAGGATCCCACTACCTGACTTGATTTCCTACTCAGGCAGCACTAATGGAGACAGTGCGGTGTTGGCAGAAGTTCCCACAGGCTCAGTGAGCCAGTGTAGACAGTTCAGAAACAGACCCATACAAATGTGGTCAGTTGGTTTTCCACAGAAGCGTTGAGGTAATGGGATGGAGAGAAGAACCTAACAGACGGTGCATGCTTGAGAGACGAGGGGCGGTGGGCCTGGGGTGCGGGTCGGTGACCAGGTACCCGGGGTAGGGCTGCCTGAGAAGGGGCGCCAGCGGGGCTTCCAACCCGCAGGTAAGCGGTAAAGGGAGCTTTGTGGGTAGGGGACGCAGCAGGACCTGTGTCCAGACGCAGGGAGGGTGTGGGCAGCAGGAGATGGTGTTGGGCTCGGGGGTCGGCGTGGGCGCCCGGGGATCGGCGCGGGCGACCAGGACTGTGGGCGCCGGGGGCCCGCGCAGGCCGACTGGGTCCCAGAGAAGCAGGCCGGGAGAGCCCCGCGCCCCCCGCGCCCCCCGCGCCCCCCGCGCCCCCCGCGCCCCCCGCGGCCCCGCCCACGGCCGAGGCCGAGGCCCCGCCCCCTCCGGCCGCGTCCAATCGCCGGCCGCTGCCCCTGGCGGGAGGGGGCTCCTCGCCGCGCGGCCCCTCCCACGCCGGGCGCCCCGACGGACAGCCCCGCGCCCAATGAGCTCCGGGGCGGCCGGGGCGGGCACGCGGGCGGCCAATCGGGGCGCGGCGCGGCAGGAAAGGCGGGCCCCGCGGCGGGCGGGGGAGGGGCCGGGCCGGGGCCCGAGGCTGGTTGCTGGCGGCGGCCGCTCGCCCTCGGCCCGGCGGCTTCATTGTCACCTGGGCCTCGGGGCCGGGCCGGGCCGGGGCGCGAGGTCGCCAGCGCCGAGCCTGGGTCCGGGGCGTCGCGCCTGGGAGGGCCTCGCACGGGCCCCGCCGCCCGCCCCGCAGGCTCCCCAGGCGGGGCTCGCGCAGGTGAGGGCGCCGCGCAGGTGAGGGCGCCGCCGCCTCCCCCGTGCAGGTGCGGGCGGGGCGCTCACGGGCCGCGGTGGGGGGTCCGGCCCCTGGAGCCGAGCGCTCGGGGCCCGGAGCTGCCGGGGGGAGACTCCGGGGCTGAGGGGTCGGGGCAGGGGCTGGGACCCCGGCTCGGGGCGCGGGGCGCGGGGCGCGGGGCGGACGGCCTGTGCGCACGGCCAGGTCGGCCCGGACGTCTCCAGGGAGAGGCTGTGTTTACCGCCTGAGCCCCGCGCGCTGCAGCTGCAGCCCAGGGGCCGGCCTGGGTCCCGCGGGGTGTGGCCAGTGCTCTGGGGACAGACGGTGTTAAAGTCACCCCCGCAGCCGGAAATGCTCCAGTGAGGCCTGGCGTGAGTGGCAGGGACAGCCCTGGGCTCCCCTGGCCAGGGCCCCCCACTCGGCGCCTGGGCCCAGGCGGGGAGGCCGCTGCGCTGCCCTGGCGGTAACGGCGAGCCACCCGCAGTGCTCCTGGCCGGAGGGCCGTGCCCTTCCCTCCCTGGTGGCCGTGTCCTGCCCGCGCACCCACTCCTGCTGCTGGAGTGCCTGCCACGTGCCGGGGCCGTGTGGGCCCTGTCCTCGCGGAGCTGACGTTCTTACGAGGGGTCAGACAACACAGACCGACCTGTGTGGCCAGGCCGAGGGAAATAAAGCAGGAGCGGGGAGCACCGTGCCGGGCCTGGGGCTCTCTGAGTGGAGGGGTGCCCGGCGGAGGGCCCGCGGTGCAGAGGCTGCCATGGGAACCAGTTCCGAGGAGCAGCGGGACGGCTGGTTTGGCTGCAGCAGAGCGACGGCCCCCCCGGGGGTGGGGGCAGCGAGGAGGTCACAGAGAGAGCAGAGTCAGATCCGAGGGCTGCCGGGTGTTTAGACTTCATTCTCTGTGCCCGGTGCGGGGCCCTCGGACGGGTTTTGGCAGGGACACAGTGTGACCTGAGACCCGCTGCAGAAAGGTCAGCTCTGGCCACAGGGAGGGGGAACGAGGGGCTGCTGTGCTGGTCCAGGTGCAAGGGGAGCTCGTGGAGGGAAGGGCTGTGTGGGGAGAGGGCGCCCACTGGCTGGCCGCCGGGGGAGCAGGGGTGCTGGCCAAGGGGGACATGTCAGCCTGGGGCCTAGGGCCTGGCCTGGGCTGGCCACAAATTGTGGCCCCTGGAGGCGGAAGTCAGCGCCCTGTTTTGGTCTCTTTGGGGCCAAGGCACCAGATGCGCAGGAGGTCCTGAGGCAGGGGTGAGGGAACAGGGTGGGGTGGGAACCGCCAGCGTCTGCATGGAGCTTGGAAGCCAGATGTGGGCCCCCAGGTGAGAGGGTGGGTGGAGGGGAGGCCAAGCCTGAGCCCGGGACCCCCTGACCTGAGGGGTGAGGAGCAGGAGGGAAGGGACAGCCCGGAAGACTGGAGGGTGGCGGGTGCTGGGAGGGTGCAGGGCCTGGGAGTGGGCGGCCGATGCCAGGACGCCTGGGGTGCTCCTGGGGGCGCTGGGGAAACTCAGGGGTGCCGTGGCCAGATGAGTTGCAGACCCTGGGTCGGGTGGCAAGCATCAGACCGGGTCCCCGTTAGAACATCTCTCGTGGCGCGTCCTGCCCGCCGGCCTCAGGATGACCCCAGGGGGCGGCCCTCTGTAGACACCTGCCTGCCCCCCCGATGAAGGAAGGCAGCTGCCCCCGGCCACCCTCGAGGGGGTCCCTCCGGAGAGGCGACCCTGCTCTGCTTCATGCCTTCTCCTGGCCCTGGGACCCCCACCCACCCTGCAAGGAGGTGCCTGCGAGGCCGGGCGGGAGGTGGTGGTGGGGCGGCCCGGCTCTCAGAGGGCGCCCGCTGCATGTCTTGCCTGCTCAGGGCCTGCTCCGCCCCCATGAAGGGCTCCCGCCCCGCCAGCCGGCCCGCCAGCACCCCCGAGGGCAGCTCAGAAGGCGTGGACCTCAGCCTGACGGGCCTCCCCCCGCCGGTGTCCTGGCGCCCCAACAGCGCCTCCACCACCAAGCCCATCGCCCGCTTCTCCGTGGTCGCCGGCAGTGAGCCAAGGAGGAAGGCGCCGGTAAGTGCCGGAGCCGGGTGTGCGGGCGCCCCGAAGAGCCGCCGCACCCCTCACGGCTGTTGCCTCTTCCTTGCCTGTGGCCGCCCCGAGATCCGGGGAGACTCCAGCTCGTATAGACCAGAGACCTAACTCCCACGGGTTCAGGCCAGGGTCGGGGCCTAAATCCTGCTGGCACCAACCCCTCGGTCCCTCCTGCTCCACCAACATTTGGATTAGTGAGGCGCTCAAGGAGCAGGAGGGGATGAGCTCCAGCGCCCTGAAGGGACCTGATGGGCAGGCTGGCAGCAGGTGCTGCGGCGGGAGCGAGCGGGCCACGCTCCTCGGGGATCCGTCGCCCACTCCCCGGCCAGGCCCACCCTCTTCCTCCTGGACCCTCACCATACCGCATCGCAGGGAACCACTCTGCTCAGGGAAGACGAGGCTTCTAGAGGCTGAGGACCTGCCCGCGCCCCGGGTCACGCCGAGGACCCCGGGGGTGCCGTCCTCAGAACCGGGAGACCGCGCTCCTCTCTCTGAACCCGTTCTCCGAGGCCCAGGGAGCCCCAGGAAGCCCCAGGATGGCATGCGGTGCTCCGGCGAGTGTCTGCAGCCCCCGCCACGGGGTGCTTGTTTCTCCTTGTCTGCAGGAGGGGCCCGGGGGTTCCCGAACCGTCAACAACCTCCGCAGATCCAACAGCACCACGCAGGTCCACCAGCCGCCGGCTAACCAGGCCTGGACCGGCGCCCCCAGGTAGCCCCTGGCGCCCTCCCCTCCTGCCTCCGTCAGCCCCTCTTGCAGCCTCACCAGGCTGGGCCCCAGCTGGACACGGGCCTGACGCGACCTGCACTCAGGCCAGCCCCACGGGGGGCAGGGGGCAGGCGGGATGTGCCTTGACCCATCCTACCTGCAAGTAGATACGCGGACCCCCAGGCCAGTGGCCCTCTGCCTGCTCGTCTCCCCCTGTCCCTGCGGCGCCCTTTGTGCAGGTGTCAGGGTGGCCAGGGCGCGGCGGGAGTGCTCGGGGACAGAGTTTCCTGGTGGTGACCTGGCCCCTCCCGTCCCCCGGAGGATGTGGCGTCCGTGCTCCTGGAGCTGGCTTCCCGGGGCTGACTGTCCCTGCTTGCCGTCCCCTCTCCCGACACAGGCCGGCCGAGAGCCCCCATGTCCTGACGCTCTCTGAGGGCAGCCCCGGTGGGAAGAAGAGGGCGGCTGGTCTGAGCAAAACTCCCAGTGAGAAGGCAGCCACGTGGAACGTCCTGGTGAGGGCCGGCGCCAGGGTCTGCGAGGTTCCCTCTGAGTTCTGGGGGCACCTTTGATCCCAGCATCAGACGTGGGGGAGGGGCACAGAAACCCGCAGCCTGTGGGGGAGCCAGTGGGGGATGAGCCAGGGGCCTGGGCAGCAGGTCATGGTCCGAGGAGGTGGCATCTGTGTCACCGACAGGATGACCAGCCCAGGGCCTTTGCCTCGCCACCCGACTCCCGGAGCCCTAGCACCGTCGGTGCGCCCGTGGGCCCCCGGAGGAGAGAGTGCACCGTACCCCTGGCCCCGAGCTTCACTGCCAACAACAGGTGGGAGCCGCGGTCGGGGCCCAGCCACCTGAAGCCCTGGGGGGTGGGGGGCACGCTGCATCTGTCATACTTGTCCAGGACCTGCGTGCTCCAGAATGAACGAACCAGTGGGGAAACCAGTGACTGAACTTGTCACCCGGGGCCCAGGGAAGGAGGCCTCGGGGGAGGCGTCTTGCATGCGGGGGCTCCTCTGGCCTGCGCCGCCCTCTTCCGCACAGGCTGGGCCTGGCGAGGCTCCTGGGGGGGCCCCGGCCGCACTGCGAGGCCCGACCCGCATCTGGGGAGGGGCGCAGCGTGTTAGCCGGGGCCCTGGCTGGTCAGCGTGCGGGCTCCAGGGTCCCTCGTCGGCCCCCACGGCGGGCTGGAAGGCGGGGTTTGCTGTCCCGTGGCCGCCCTGCGCACCCCTGCGCACCGCGCCTCGGCCGCTCCATGGGCAGGTGCGCGCCCATCTCTGGGGCGGGGCTTCCACGCAGGGCCAGCACCCGCTCTGCTTCATCCGGATTCTGGGATTTTGCGTGGTTTTTTTTGTGTTTCGTTTCTGCCGTGGAACTTGTGGACCCGGGCCCTGGATCCTCGCCCTGCGGGTCATGCTCTTATTTGCCCCGCGGAGTCGGGAGGGTTTGCCGGGGAGTGCGCTGCGCTCGGGTGCCACTCCTGTGGGGCAGGCTCGCGGCTCGCGGACCCTAAAATGATCTTTTTTCCTGCGTGTTGTCTGCGTCCCGGCCCTTGTCCCGGACTTGAGGATAGAACCCTGAAGCTCCTCTGCGCAGAGAAGGCCCTCGGGGCCTGGCTCCTCCGCCTGCCCCACCCCCTGCCCCCCTCCCCGTGCACGTGCCCCCGCCTTGGGGGGGCGGGCCCTCCTTCCTCTGTCTTCTGGGCACAGCCTCCTGCAGACCCGCCTCCCCCCGCCAGGGCACCGGGTGGCGACAGGAGAGCCGGGTGAGCCCAGGGCGTGCCGGGAAGGGAGCCGTCAGGGTCACCGTGGCTCCAGGGCCCCTGCTGCGGAGTCTGCCCTCCCGATCCCCGTCCTCTCCGGGTGCCACGTTGTCTCCAGACACGCTCTGTGTCGTCCCCTTGCTCCCCCACGTGGAATCTCGGGGTGCCTCTGCACCCTGGGGCCTCCGCGCTCTCCTCGGTGCCCCCACCCCATGCTGATGCTCAGGCTGCTCGGTCCCGGTGTCAGTGGCCCAGTGAGCCTGCTGGAAGGTTCTAGAGAGCCAGCACCTCCCCAGTCGTCGTCTCCTTTGCCTTCAGCATCGCCCCGAGGGGCCTGCGTGCCCCGTGCTGCAAGCCTGCCCTGCCCCAGCCCCGCGTGGGCCTCGTCCCACAAGCTCCTCCTGTTGCTGGGGCGGCAGATCTTGCTCCATCTCCCAGGGCTCCGACGGCAGCAGGCGGGGCGGTGGGGCCGTGGGCGCCGCTGCAGGGTCACCGGCTGGGGGACTGCGCTCCCGCCCCGTCTGCGCTGCACCGTCTGGGGTCCGCCGTGAGGGCTGCGTTGAAATCGGCGCAGGCCACCAACAGCCCGTGCCGCAGACGCTGTCCCTAGGGTGTGTGGACACTGCCCCGGGGCCCGTGTGGATTCTCCGAGACACCCTGTCCCGCCCCCTCTGGTCATCCGCCCTTCACACGGCGTCTCCTCATGTCTGGAGTCTGGCTCTGGGGCCTTTCCCAGGGGTGTCCTCAGTGTTGCCTGGTGGCTCACGTGGGGTGACCAGGAGGGCCGGGCTGCCGGCCTGGGGGTCCGTGCCATCGGCGTCTGGGGCTTTTCTCCGGGCGGCTCGGTGCCCCTGGGGAGGGATTCTCCGGTCTCCCGCCCGCCACAGCGTCACCGGGAGAGCCAGCCTGTCGGAGCGGAGGGACGGGCTCGGTGCCTGGGTGCCGAGGGAGGAAGGGGTCTGCGGTGCAGCGTAGCAGAGCTGGGGGCCTCCACTTCCCGCAGCTCTGTGGGGCTCCCCTGGTCCCCAGCTCCCTGTCCCCAGCCCTCCACGTGTCACTCACCACTGGTCCTTCTGATTCTCATCTCGTTAAGCTCTGTGCTCACGTCTTCCGTCCTCGTGTGTTTATACCACGTGTGTTCCTTCCCGGGCGTTTGAGGGGCAGAGAGGACGGTGTGTGTCTTCCGCCCTGTTTCGCTGCCCCAGGAAGGCCCATCCCCATCGACAGGTGGTCTCTGACCCATGTCCCCACTGCAGGCATGTCCGCTGCCAAGGCCCAGGTGCTCCCTGCGCAGCTCGGGTTCTGCTCAGTGGAATGCCTGGGGGCGGGGGGGGGGTGCTGTCCCGGGCCCCGAGGAGGCCCCCGCTATCGGTGTGGCGGCCGTGGAGGGGCCCCAGGGACGCCTGGATGACGCCACCCCCTCCCGTGTCTTCCGGCAGGAGCAATAAGGGCACCGTGGGCAACTGCGTCACCACCATGGTGCACAACCACTACACGCCCCCAGAGAGGGCGCCGCCCCCCAAGAGCTCTAACCACACAGCTCCTTCCCTCAAGTAAGGCCTGGCTCTGGTCTGGGGCAGGTCGGGGCGCTGGTGCTGCTGCCCTTGCCCGCGACGGGCACCGGGGTGGGGCGCGGGGGGGCACTGTACGGGCCAGACCTGGTGGGCAGTCAGGCCAGCCTGGGGCTCAGCCCCGCGTGGGGTCCTGCTGGGGAAGCCGCGGCCACCCTAGAGTCTCCAGAGCAGCTCTGCGCAGGCCAGTCGGGGGCCGGGACTGCCCACGGGTGGTTCGGGTCACTGTCCGGCTCTGGGATCCTGTGACTCTTGAGACCGCTTTGCTTTTTTGAACGTAATGAGCTCGTTAATCACGGGGCCACCAAAGTGGATGCCACCGAATGGACCCCGGGAGGGGGCGGGGGGGCGGGCAGGCGGTCCTGGGGATCTGCTGGCGCTCGGGCCCAGGCCCAGGGAGCAGGCTGTGCTCACTCCTGAGGTCCGGGGGTGCGGGGCCTGGGCCCGCCGCGAGCCTTTTCTGCCCTTCCCGGTAGCAACATCCTCAAGGCGGCCACCGGGGCTGGGGGCAGCGGCAGCTTCGGGAAGCCGCACGGGGACCAGGCCGGCAGCAAGCATGTGGCCCAGAACAACACAGGGGGCGCCCCGGGCCCGCTCAGACGGAAGGAGGTGACAGAGGAGGAGGCCGAGAGGTGACCGGGGGGCTGGGGGCTGGGGGGAGTGGCGGCGGCGGGGCTTGAAGCTCCCGTGAGAGAAATTTCCAGTTGATAATAGTTTTAGAACACGGAGGCTGCCAAGCTCAGGTCACACGACAGTGAGGTCAGGCGCCGGCTGCTCGGTCACCTGCCTGGCCGTGTGCTTGTCCTGTGGTGGCCACAGCCATGTCCTGGGTGCTCCCGGGGGACCTTTGCCGAACGAACCAGCAAATGGTCCCAGGAGCTGAGATCAAGGGTTGACTCTGCTTTATCCAAGTGAACTGATTTATGAGATGGTCCCGCAGGCTAAGGGGTGGGCTTGGTGAGTTTGGGCACACATGTGCACCTGTGTCGTCTACACACACAGCCGCCAAGACACAGAAGGTCCATCACCCCTACAAGCCCCCACATGCCTTTTATCCAGCTTCTCCAGGCCCGACCCTGGCCACAGCGATCTATCCCCTTAGGGCTTTGCGTTTTCTAGAATGTTCTGAGGGGGCAGCACTTGGTCCGTGGCCTATCACGCCTGGCCGTGTCCTTGGCTTGCCGCTCTCTGCGGGGAGTTGCCATCTGTGTCAGGATGCAGCGTTCACCCCCAGCCAAACGGTGGGCCTTTGGGTTATTCCTGGGGTTTCATTTCTGCGGGAACGTGCAGCCGTTAGCTTCCCTGCCCACCTGGGCCTTCGGGGATCCAGGGACAAGAGGCCGTCGCTCAGCTGCCTGGTTCCACGGGACACGGGGCCCAGGCTTGGTCCCGAGCCCTGCTGCCCCCTTCCCCCTAGGTTTATCCACCAGGTGAACCGGGCAGCTGTCACCATCCAGCGATGGTACCGCCACCAGGTGCAGCGGCGCCAAGCCAGAGCTGCCCGCCTAGAGCACCTGCCAGCATCCAACCAAGAGGTCAGCGTGGGTGTGTAAGCCGTGCCCCGAGGAGGCGGGCGAGGGTCCCCGGGGTCTCAGCTGCATATAGTGGGGTTTCTGGGACCCGTGGGATTGTGGCCTGGAATTGCCCGTGGCCCGTACCCAGTCTGGGGGCCCCCTGCTCCCTCCCTGCCCCGGGTCAGGGCCTGGGGATCGGGACACGCCTGCCACCTACAGTCTGAGTGGGTTTCTGGCTGCAGGGCCCCCGCCCTGAGGTGCAGAGCGGCCTCCCCACCCGGAGGAGCCACTGGCTGCCTGGATGGACGCTTTTCTCCTCTGGGGCAGAGAGACAGCAGGTTGGGGGCCAGGGTGTCCCGTGGAAACCAGGTCTGCACCGGGCGGCTCCATCTTCCCAGTCAGACCAGCTGTGGCTTTGGCTTCCACAGGAGCAGCGGCGGCAGCTGGGAGGGGACAGCCTCCTGGACCAGCACCAGAAGAAGGAGGCGGCCAGGAGGAAGGCCCGGGAGGAGAAGGCACGCCAGGCCAGGCGAGCGGCCATTCAGGTACGCCAGGTGACCCGAGGCGTGGGGACCCCGTGCCAAGGCAGCAAACACTCGCTGGGTCTGCCCTCTGTGGCTGAGAGCAAGACCGTGCCCCCGGGGGACCCCTGCCCGCCACCTTCCCGGAGCCCTCCTTCCCCATGCCCCTGGTTGTTGGGCGTTGGGCAGCTCGGCACAGGGTGGGGGGACGAGGGGCCTGGCTGTGTCCAGCGATGCTGCTCAGAGCTCCCCCTCACGGCAGGAGCTGCAGCAGAAGCGAGCCCAGAAGTCAGGTGACCCCGAGCTGAAGGAGGCCTGGGGGCCAGAGAAGCCCCGGCCTGCCCAGGAGCTGCCCCCAAGGCCGGGGGGCACCACCCACACCCCCCAGACCCACAAGGCCAACAATGCCGGTGAGCACAGCAGAGCCCGCGGGCCACACTTCTGCCTCCGGCCTGTGCACCCTCAGGGTCATCAGCCCACCCCCACCCCTGTCAAGGTCATCATCTCACCCCGACCCCCCTCAAGGTTATCAGCCCACCCTGACCCCCCCCCCAAGCTCATCACCCCGGCCTGACCCCCATCAAGATCATCATATCACCCCGACCCCCCTCAAGGTCATCACCTCCCCCGACCCCCCCCTCCCCGGAGGGCTGTGGTCCCTCCCGATGTCCCCTACCCCACTTTGTGCCACGGCCCGTTTGGCCACGTCCCCCCATGGAGGAGGGGCCTCAGCGTTAGGCTTTGCAGCCCTGCTCCTCTTACTCTGCAGCTGGTCAGGGGACCCACGGAGCAGTGAGGCCTGCCTGGAGTCCTAGGGTCGCACTAGTTCCCCTGACCCTTCACCCAGAGGAGCCCGTGTTGCCCAGACTCCCCGATGGCCCGTGTTGTCCTGCTGTGCCTTCCTGAGTGTGGCCCCTTCTCAAGGGCTCCTCTGGATTTGCTGCCCCGGCCGGGGGGACGCCCAGGTGGGCCACCACTGTGCTCTCTTGCACAGGCGCTGGCTTCCCGACCGCGCGCCCAGAGGAGCCCTGCCAGTCCGCCTCCCCTTCATCTCCGGAGCCCCAGCAGTTGGCAGAGGACAAGCCTCAGGTGTCCCCACGGCTCCTCCTGACTTCCCTCCCTGGCTTCAGCTTCGGGGCGCGTCCATGCCTGGGGCCACTCATGCCAGGAAGGGCTGGGTCGTTGCTCCAGTGCGGAGCTGGGGAGTCAGGGCTTGCTCTGACGTCCCCCCAGACTTTCACAGACACCCTGGGGTGGGGCCCCCTGCACCCGCTTGCAGAAGGGAGCGGGAGGCTCCGAGGTTAGGTGTGGGCCAAGGGGCGAGAAGGCCAGCCCCAGGGGCGCCCTGCCTGGCCACCCTTCTCGTTTCCCTGGAGGTGGGTCGGGATGAGTCCAGGCCGCGTGGCTTGAGTGGCTTCAGTGGGTCTCCCTCCTCTGTGTCCGCTGCAGGATGCCAGCGCCCAGGGCATGCCTGGTGAGGATCTGGAGGTGGGGGGCCCTGCCCAGAGCAGGGCCAAGTCCAGGGTGACACTGGACGAGCTGCTAGACACACTGAAGCTGCTGGAAGAGGAGCCCGAGCCGCTGCCCCGTCCCAGGGCCTACCGCAAGGACAAGTACTCCTGGACGGATGAGGTGACTGTGGGCTGCGACTGCACAGGTCACAGGGGCACCGTGGGGGCACCTGCCTGCTTCATTCGGGACCCCAGTGAGGGCCACGTAGGGCTTCATTGAGTCCCCCCCACTCTTCTGAGGGCTCGCTGAGATTTAGGATGCTCAGTAATCCTGGGGTGGGGAGAGAGGGCCGCCTCCTTGCTGGGGGCCCTCAGCGATGCCCTGCAAGCACCTGGGCAGCCGGAGAGGCCCTTCCTTCCAGACCAGGTCCAGCCGCCTTCCCCAGATGCGCCTGCGCGTGCTCCTGCCCTAGGGTCCTGAGCTGCTCCTGGAGGCCAGCGCAGAGCCCTCGGCCGCCCCGCAGCCTCTGATGCTGCGCCCCTTCCCCTGTACCTGTAGGAGGACGATGCCAGCAACCTGACAGCTGACAACCTGGAGAGATTTGGGAAGCTCAGCACGTGCGACGGTCCCTCCGAAGACGGGACCCTGCTCTCTGAGGCCAAGCTGCAGAGCATCATGAGCTTTCTGCACGAGATGGAGATGGAGCAGTTAGGGCAGGACCGGCCGGCCTCGGCCCCCCAGGTGTGGAGGGGCCCCGGGAGGGACGGCAGGTCCTCACCGGGGGACCAGGGCCTGCCTGACATATGCTGCCTCCCCAGGGGCTGGCGCTGGAGGACGGGCGCCCGGAGCCCGGGTCCACGGTGAGCACATCTGTGATGCGGCTGAAACTGGAGGTGGAGGAGAAGAAGCAGGCGGTGGGGCTGCTGCAGAGAGCGCTGGTAACGCCCCCGCCCCCAGCCTCGCCCACACGCACGCGCACGCTGCACCTGCTCCCCAGCTGGGCACCCTGCCAGTGCTGCTCCCTGAGAGGCCTCGCCTTCCGTGTCCCCCTCCTGGCTCTCTCTGCCCCGTCGCCGCCCCGGCACCCCTCGCAGATGCAGCAGCGGGACCTCACCGTCCGGCGGGTCAAGGAGACCGAGAAGGAGCTGGGCCGGCAGCTGCGGCAGCAGAGGGACCACTACGAGGCCACCATCCAGCGGCACCTGTCCTTCATCGACCAGGTGCCTCCGCCGGGCAAGGGGGCACCAGCGGCGGGGGAGGGGACCGGGACCTGCTGGGCACATGGGGTCGTCGGGGTCCAGGCCGGCTCGGGCCTCTCGGAGACTTCTAGATCCACGGGCCTCCTCCCCTCTGCGGAAACAGGCGGCACCTTCCCCTGTGGGAACTGCTTGACAGGTCATCCAAGGCATCATGGTGTTCCCCCCACAGCCGTGACCTGCCCCTGCCCCGCGGCTGTGTCCCCCACCCATGCTCTCCGTCCGCTTGCCGCCTGCCCTCCCAGCCCCAGGGCCCCTCGCAGGCTCCTGCAAGGTGGGCAGTGATCACGGGGGCAGGGACCCTCTGGGGGCAGCAGCTTCAGCCCCGGCCCCTGATTGCAGTTGATTGAGGACAAGAAGGCCCTGGCGGAGAGGTGTGAGGCTGTGGTGGCCGAGCTGAAGCAGAGGGACCAGAGGCGCAAGGACAGGGAGGCCCAGGTGCAGGAGCAGCACGAGCTGGTGAGCCTCTCGGCCCGGTGGCCTGCGGCCTGAGTGGCCGTCTCTGCACCGGCCGTCCTACGGCCTACCTCCAGCCCCGCGGTGCTCTCAGGCCCCGTGGGGGCAGGTCCCTGCCTGGCCACCCCAGAACCAGGCCGCCTCGGAGTGTGAGAGTCACGGGGGCTTGTGCACCCACCATGTGGAGCCAGGAGCGCGCACGTGAGAGCCTCGGGCCTGTGGCCCACACACGGGGTGCCAGCCAGCGGCCCAGGCAGCGGACATGCCGCCCCAGCACCAGCATCTGTCCCCTCCCTCCCCTGGAGCAGCTTCCTTCTGACCGCCTGGGTGCTGGACGCTAGGGTGGGGGCCAAGGGACTCGCAGTCCCCCTCGCTGTGTCACGTTGGAGGTGGCAGGCAGTGCTGGCCACGTGTGAACCTGAGCGGCCCCCGGTCTGGGCCCTGGGGCAGGGGACCTCACCTGTTTTTCCTGGTTTTGCTGGCCGAGGATTGGACCCCTGCTCATTGTGCTGTGCCGGCGGCCGCCATTCACAGGCTCCCTCCCCCGCACGGCCACGCTGCGCACACTGTGGGCAGCTAGTCCCCACACCCAGAGCTGACTCTGCAAGGGCGGGCACTAGCAGTTTTTTTTTTTTTTTTAAGATTTATTTATTTGAGAGAGCGTGCCTGCAAGCAGACACACAAGTGGGAAGGGGGCAGAGAAAGACGAGGGAGAGGATCTCAAGCAGGCTCCCTGCAGAGCGTGGAGCCCAATCCAGGGCGTGACCCCACGACCCTGAGATCACTACCTGACCCGAAACCAAGAGTCGGGCGCTTAACCGACCGAGCCACCAGGCGCCCCAGCACCAGCATGCCTAAGGTCCACCCTGCCCTGGCCAGCGCAGGGTCAGCTGGTGCTAGGGACTTGGGGTGCCCTGTGGGGCCCCCGCTTCAGGCCTCCAGACTGGACCCTGCCTCCACCTCTGGGGAGGGCCGAATGGGGTCATGGGCATGTGCGGGGGAAGGGGTGGGTGAGGCGCAGGGGTCCCTTTGCGTCTCTAGCTTCCTCACCGCTGCCCTGGGGACTTCCCCGTGTCCTTGCTGGCAGGAAATCAAGAAACTCAAGGAACTAATGAGTGCCACCGAGAAAGTCCGCAGGGAGAAGTGGATCAACGAGAAAACCCGAAAAATCAAGGAGATTACAGTCCGAGGTGGGGGCCGGCCAGCCCCTGGGGCGGGTCAGAGGCTGATAGGCCAAGGGCCCAGAGGCAGGCACGGCGGGGGGGGGGGGGGGGTCCTGGGCAAGGACAGTGGTTTCCGTTACAGCCACGGGAGTGACCACATTCCCGGGGAGCCCCAAGGCCTCAGGGTGGGTGACCGCATCCAGCTGGCTTGGAGGCCTGGGTGGCGGGCGGCGGGGAGGCAGGCCACAGGCCTCACACGCAGGTCCGGGAGGGGGGCCCTGCTTCCCCTCTGCACCCTGAACTCCTCCACCTTCCAGGGGAGCATGGGGGTGCCCCGGGGTTCCCTGCCACCTGGCACCATCGCTGCTCCTCCCGCATATAGAGAGTGGGTCTGGGGGCTGACGGGCCCCCTTCCACTGTGCCCACTAACGCCTGGACCAAGGGGAGACCCCGCAGGCCTGAACCCCAGGGCGGGGAGTCGGCGGGGAGTTGCAGTGCCGCAGGCAGAGGGATGGGCCTGCCCACGGGGACTCCGCCGTGCTTTGGGCTGGAGCCTCCAGTGTGGCCGGGGTCAGGGACCCCCTGGCCGGATGGCAGCCCCAGTGTCCCAGCGGGTGGGAATTGGGAGTCCCTGCAGCCCCGGGGGCAAGGCTCGGGGCCCTGGGTCAGGGGTCCTCTGCGGGCCCCGCAGCGTGATGCCCTCCCTCCAGGACTGGAGCCTGAGATCCAGAAGCTGATCGCCAGGCACAAGCAGGAGGTGAAGAAGCTCAAGAGCGTGCACGAGGCGGAGCTGCTGCAGGCGGACGCGCGGGCGGCCCAGCGCTGCGCTCGCCAGGTGGAGGAGCTTCGGGAGCAGCTGGAGCGCGAGAAGGAGGCGCTGGGCCAGCAGGAGCGGGAGCGCGCACAGCAGCGGTGGGTGCCCTGGACACGCGGGCCTGGCCCGGGAGAGCTGGGACGTCCGGGGGGCGGGGGGCGGGGCTGAGCCCTCGGCCCTCGGTCCCGCAGCTTCGAGCAGCACGTGGAGCAGGAGCAGCGGGCTCTGCAGCAGCAGCGGCGGCGGCTCTACGGCGAGGTGGCCGAGGAGAAGGAGCGGCTGGGCCAGCAGGCAGCCAGGTGCCACCCGGGGGGGCCCGCCCGCCGCCCCCTCCCCCGGCCGCCCTGCTGGCCTTGCTGACCTGTCCCGGCCCACAGGCAGCGGGCGGAGCTGGAGGAGCTGAGGCGGCAGCTGGAGGAGAGCAGTGCGGCTGAGGGCCGGGCTCTCAGGGCCGAGTTCGAGAAGGGCAGAGAGGAGCAGGAGCGCCGGCACCAGGTCTGCGCGCCTCCCTCCCCGCCCCTCCCCTCCCGCTGCAGTGTGGGGCGCGCCCGTCTGGGGTGCAGGGGTCACCACCCAGCCCCGCCGGCCGGGGAGCTGGGCTGAGCCGAGCTGGAGTGGCGGGGCTCCCCGGCCAGCGCCCTGCGCACCCACAGCCTGGCGTGCGCGCCGGGGGCTCGGGGCCTGCTCTCACGGTGCTGCCACCCCCCAGATGGAGATGAAGGCCCTGAAGGACCAGCTGGAGGCGGAAAGACAGATGTGGGAGGCCAACTGCGCCAAGAAGGAGGTGGGGAGCGGGAAGCAGCCCCTGGCCGGCACCTCGGGTGTCGGAACAGCTGCGTGCGGGTTCCTGTCCCGTGGCCTCCCGTGGGCCCGGTCTGGGTTCCCCGGACTGGCCGTTCAGGGTTGGTGGTGGGGTTGGTGGATGCACCGGACCTGAGTGCGCTGGTTCAGGCCTCCTCCGGGGAGACTGGGGCCGGGGTGAGTCCCTCTGATGGCAGAGGAGGACCTTCCTCACCCTCCCTTCACCCACGTGGCTGCCCTTGAAACTAGCAGACACCGCCCACCCGTGTTCGGGGAGCACCGAGGAGGCTCCCTCCTCAACTTGCGGTGCCTCCCTCGGGAAGTGCCGGCCTGCACTGCCGGGTCTTCTGGAGAGAGGCTGTGTGGACAGGCGCTCCGGGCCATGCAGGAGCCGGTGACCCATAGGCCTGGGGACCGAGCAGCCTCCTGTCTGCCCCGTAACCATGTGCAGGCGTCACTGCATTTGTGAGGCACGTTTGTGGACGCGGGGCGGCTGGGTCAGAGCGTGAAGCCTGACGCGAGTCTCCCAACTGCCTGCCCTGAGCCCACCCCGTCGGGGCCCTGCCCGCCCCAGGCTGGAGGTGTCCAGTCCCCCCCTCGGACCCCGGGCCCCTGCCGGGTCCTGACCATGGGGCCAACGGGGCGCAGGGCAGGGCGAGGTCCTGTGGGCAACCCTGCGCCAGCCCCACCGAGCCCCTGCACCCCCAGGAGGCATGGCTGCTGACCCGGGAGCGGGAGCTGAGGGAAGAAGTCCGCAGGGGCCGGGACAAGGAGATCGAGCTGGTCATCCACCGGCTGGAGGCCGACATGACGCGCGCCAGGGAGGAGAGCGAGAGGGCGGCGGAGAGCCGGTGAGGCCCTGTCCCCGGCGCCCGGCTCGGCCCTGAGCGCCCGGGCCCCCTGACCCCGGCCCTGCCCTGTCCGCCCGCCAGCGTGCAGCGCCTCCGGGACAAGTACGACGCGGAGCTCTCGGAGCTGGAGCAGTCGGAGCGGAAGCTGCAGGACCGGTGCACGGAGCTCAAGGGGCGGCTCGGGGAGGCGGAGGGCGAGGGCCTGCGGCTGCAGGGCCTGCTGCGGCACAAGGAGAAGGAGCTGGCCCGCGTGACGGCGGTGAGCAGGGGCGGACGGCGGCCCCATCCCCACGCCCCCCCACCCCGGCCACATGCTCACTCCCTGCACACCCCCCCAGGTCAACGAGCAGCTGGTGGGCGAGCGGAGCGGCCTGGCCGAGGTGCTGCGCCGGGAGTTTGCCGACCGGCTGGCCGCCTCCGAGGAGGACACCCGGGTTGCCAGAGCCGAGCTGGCCGAGCTGCGGGCCCGCCAGCGGCTGGAGCTGGAGCAGCTCTCGCGGGAGAAGCAGGCGGAGCTGGAGGAGGTGCACCAGAGGTGGGCACGGCCCTGGGGGCGCACGAGGGGGTGGGTGGGGGGTGCTGGGTCTGAGAAGCGGATGCGGGCTGCGGGTCCGCCTCTCCTGGCAGCTGGGGTGGAGCTGGGCGTCCAGGCCGCTGGGGGCTCCGTGTGACGCGTGGCCCGAGGGCCTGGCCGGCTGAGCACCAAGCCCCCCAGCAGGACCGGCTCCCCAGGAGCGCCCCACGTGGGTCTGCAGAGAGGCAGCTCCCCGCACCCTCCACCCCCACACCCCCATCCCCGGCCTGGATGAAGCAGCTCCTGTGTGGGAGGAGTCTAGGCCCCGAGGGGTTAGGGGGGCAGCTCCCCTCCGTCCCAGGGCTGGGGTGGGGTGAGCACAGCCATCCCCCTGGCCCTTCTGGGACGGGGCCCCTCCCAGCCACTGTGCTGCTCCTCTGAGCTGCACACGGGCCCTGGGGTCTGGCCGGGGGTGAGGCCCCGAAGCCCACCGCGTGCTCCCCACAGGGTGAAGCTGGCCCTGACGAAGAAGGAGGAGGCCGTGCGCAGCCTCCGAAAACAGCATGAGGTGGGTCCCCGAGGCCGGGCCTGCCCGGGGGGCACGGGGTGGGGGCGACTCGGGCCTGACCCCTGGCAGACTGCGTGTTGCAGGCCGCGGTGAAGCGGGCCGACCACCTGGAAGAGCTGTTGGAGCAGCGCAAGTGGCCGTTATCGAGCGCCAAGTGACCACCGCAGCCCGGAGGGGTCGACAGCAGCAGGGCGGGGGGTGCCTGGTGTGAGGCGGACCCCAGCCCGGCCCCAACCCCACCGACCCCTCTATTCCTCCGCCCTGGGCTCCGGTCATCCTGACGTTAGAGCACCATGCCTGCATTTTAACAGTAAAGAGGTGTTTTTCATACTTTGTGCAGCCCCTGCCTCGTCTCTTTCTCCTGGGCTGCGGGCTGGGGTAGCAGGGGCTGGAGGCCAGGCATGGGGTGTCCCCAGCCCCTCCCGGTGCATGTGCCTGCTGCAGCCCCTGGGGCTGGGTCCCAGGCCCCCAGCAGAGAGAATGGCTCTTGTTCCAGCCTGGGCCTCGATGGGCCCTGTGGCTGTTGGTCCCCGTGGCTCCTGGGCCCTGTGGCTCTTGGCCCCCGTGGCTCCTGGGCCCCATGGCTCTCAGCCTCCGTGGCTCCTGGGCTCCGTGGCTCCTGGGCCCTGTGGCTCTCGGCCCCCGTGGCTCCTGGGCTCCGTGGCTCCTGGGCCCTGTGGCTCTCAGCCTCCGCGGCTCCTGGGCTCCGTGGCTCCTGGGCCCCCGTGGCTCCTGGGCCCCGTGGCTCTCAGGTCCTGTGGCTGGCCTGCTCTGCCCCAGAAGGGGCTCGGAGGCTCCTCCCCTTCCTCTCCAGCAGCCCTAGCGCCTGCTGTTCTCTCCCGATGGCTGGAGACAGTGTGGCCCTCCCAGGAGACCCTCGTTTTCCTTCCCTCACTTGAGGACACCCCCCCGGAAGTGCAACAGCCGGGAGCCCCTGAGGAGTGGGCACTGGCCAAGAACTGCCCGTGAGGAGGGGGGAGGCATGAGAGGGGAAGGCCGAGGTGCTCCTTGCGGACGCGCCTCCCCTCCCTCTGCCGGCCCTCGCTCACCACGGGCCTCCCCCTTCCTGCCGCCGCCCTCCCCGCTGCCTTGGGGTATGTCCAGCTGCGGTTTCCTCACCTGCACGAGAGTCTTTTCCCTCTTTGGTGCTGGGGCGGGGCGCCGCAGGGACACACACCCGCTCCCTCTGGCCTGACCCCTCCCGGGGCGGGAGCCTGGGCTGGCCCCTGGACAGCGTCCCCGAGCCCGAGCCCCTCCTCACGGGGCTGTCGCGTCCTGTGAGGTGCCTGGATCGGGAGGAGAGCTTGTGGCCATGCAGCCGGGTGTGGCTGGGGCATCCAGTTCCGGGGCGGGAGGTGAGGGGGGCTGTCCGGGTCTCTGCGGAGCTCCGGCCCCCACTCCCTGCTCCGTCCCTCAGGGCTAGGGTTGCCCTGCGGCTCACCCTCTCCACCGGCTGTTCCAGGATCCAGGCTGGCCTCTGACGCCTTCTGCTGGAGCCGGGAAGGGCGCGGGGTGGGGCTCCTCTAGGGGAGGGCGGCGGGCACAGCTCAGACCCCTCCCTGGGCTGCAGCTGCAGGCAGAAGGAGCTGACTGGTCATTGACTGCGGCCAGGCTCCCAGGAGCACGGCGGGGACGGCACGGGGGAAGACAGGTTTTCCTATCGAGGCTCTGACCTCCCTCCACCCACCAAAAAAAAAGGTATTTTTGTCTGAAGCTGTTATTAGGAGTTGCCATGGGGAAGTGGCTGTAAATTACTCAACTATGTAGTTTTGCAAGTAAGGTATTCAGCACATGGGAAGACGGTGGTGTCCAGAGAGCAGGGCAAGCAGGAAAGCCAGGAAACCCGTAGAGATGGGTGGAGGTGATGCTCCAACCAGAGGCAGGCCTGACCTCCCGGCCCAGGTGGCACTGGCCACCACCAGCAGGAGCACCCCAAAGCCCCCTGTGGACAGAAGAGGGAGACACCCTGGGTTTTTGGCGGGGTCCCTTCCCTGGATGACTATGGGTTATAGGGGCAGCTAGAGGGATCTCTGGCGCCACCTCACCTGGACCCCCTTACCAGGCCCCCTGCACCCGTGGCCCTCTGACAGACAACCTGCCTCCGACCCACCACCCTCTCTGGATACAAGTGACAGCACAGATAGGTCGTTGAACTTGCGGTTGGATCTGTGCTGCGCAGAACTCGGAGCCAAACAGACCCCCAGCCTGCCCTGTGGGGTGTGCGCTCCTGCAGGGGCCAGGCCAGGGGGCGGGGGCACTGACTGGCCTTGACCCTTCAGAACTCCTCTACTCCCTTCCCTCGCCTTTAAATGGAATTTTCTTTCCTTTCTCTGACTTCTTGGGGAGAGTTCTTAGACCACTGATGGTCGGGCTTTCCCTTCCCAGTCCATGCAGCAAACACTGAGTTTTCTTCCAAGCAACATGAGGTTTTGGTTTATTGTAGTTTGGTTATTCTTGGGTTCAAGATATTTTCTAATTTCCACAGTGGTTTCTGTGAACTGGGAGTTGTTTTGTGCTGCATTGCTTTTCTTTTTAGTTTACAGTTTCTAACTTGATTTACCTACGGTCAGAAAGTGCGTTCTATATGTTTCTTCAATGCTCTGATTCAATTGAGACTTGCTTTATGGGCACCATTTGGGCAATTTTGGTAAATATTTGTTGATTTAAGGAGAATGCAGTTGTTGGATGCAGAGTTGATCTGTATCATTTGGGTTGAGTTCATTCATGGTATTTCTAGTCTCCTGTATCCTTTTTTTTTTTTTTTTGTATCCTTTTTTTTTTAAAGATTTTATTTATTTATTCATGAGCAACAGAGAGAGAGAGAGAGAGAGAGAGAGAGAGAGAGAGAGAGAGAGAAGCAGAGACACAGGCAGAGGGAGAAGCAGGCTCCGTGCAGGGAGCCCGACGTGGGACTGGATCCCGAGTCCCCAGGATCACACCCTGGGCTGCAGGCGGTGCTAAGCCTCTGCGCCACCGGGGCTGCCCTCTCCTGTATCCTTAATGATTTATTTTCCCTCCTTGCTCTGTTGATTCCCAAGAGAAATGCTAAAATGTGCCACCATGATTGTGCATCCTCTCTTTCTCATTCCAGTTGGCTCATTTTTGCTTTATGAATTCTGAGGCTGTGTTAGTGGGTGTGTACATGTTTAGAGCTGTGTGTCTTCCTAGTGAACTGACCCTTCATCTTTATGAAATGGTCCTTTTTGTCTAGCAGTGCCTCTTGCCTGTGGTCTCTTTCATCTGATAGTGGTACCTGTACCCACTTGCTCATGGTAGTGTTTGTGTGGTGTATCTCTGTGATTCTTTTTACTTTCAGGCTTTGTGTGGTCCTCCAGTTAAGTATAACTTGAAAACGACCACAGATACTATGCAAATAAATGAGTGTGGCCAGGTCTGGCCTGCACTGGGCCATTTTTGGCCCCCGGTCCACAGGGACTTCTTCTGCTCTGAGGGGTAGTGAAGCAGAAGGATTGGCCTAGCTGTAGCCAGACTCCAGTCTCTGTGAAGACTGGCTTGGTTCTCCTGTCCACTCCCCACTTCTTAGAGCCCCAAGGCAAGCCTCTCCTCCTCCTCCCTGGCAGATACCAAACACCCAGGAGGCTGCTGGATGCCCTCCTCAGCTTCTCAGTCTCTTGGGCACTGTTACCAATGACTGATGAGCAACCTGTGCCAACATCAGGCTTACCTCTCAAAGCCTTTCTTCCCTGGGGTCTCAGATCCCCATGTCCTTGACACTTTTCTTACTCATAGTAAACATAACAAATACATAAATATTATGGTATATTAGTGGGAGGTGAGTACTATGGGGAAAGATATCAGGGCAAGGAGATGCAGAGCATGTAGCGAGGCGAGTGTGATGTGCAAACTGTGGGTTAGGATTGACTTCTTTGGGAGGTCACATTTGAGGGAATTTAGAAGGAGACAAGGGAGTTAGTCATGCAGATGTGAATCTAGAGAAGAGCATGCCAGGCAGGAACAGCCATGCAAAGGGAGCAGCATGGCTGGAATCAGGGCCTGGAGGAGAACCAGGACATGAGGGGCATTCCAAGGAATCAGCTTGACAAGGGAGCCTCTAGAGGGTTCTGAGTGGAGCGATAGATCTGACTTGTTTTTTCTAAGTAAGCTCTATACCCATCATGGGGCTTGAACTCATGACACTGAGATCAAGAGTTGCGTGCTCTACCAACTGAGCCAGCCCGGCGCCCCAGATCTGACCTCTATTTTTAAAGGACCTCCCTGCTGCTGGGTTGAGAACCACCTGTCAGAGGGTAGAGGCCGGGCAGCTAATCTGGGGGATATGGTAGCCACCCAGGCAAGAGGGGTGGTGATCAGGATGGTGGCAGGGACAGGGGGGCGTGGCTTCCTGAGGGTGGAGCCAGTGGGATTCTCTGGAAGGTGAGGAGAGGAGGAGGAAGGTCGGGCTGGTCAGGCCACCTCAGGCTCCTCCTTCCTAGAGGGTGTAGAGTCCCACACAGCAGTGGGAGGATGAAGCCCTCCTGTAAACCCGCCCCGATGCTCACCCCCACTGGTGGACCTGGGGGCCAGGTGGGGGGCCCAGTGCTTTCCCGGGTCCAGGTCCGGGATGGACGGGGAGTGCAGCCAGCGCTCCCCGGGTGTGGGCTGCAGAGCTCCCGGCCTGATCAGCCCAGGCCCAGGAATGATGCACAGCCGACTGGACTGGTGGGACTTGGGACTCCGTAGAGCTCGGCCTCGGGCTCTGAGATGACATCTTCACATGACCCGGGGCGTCAGGAAGCCACGAGGGCTCAGGAGTGGGGAGCAGGGCGCAGGGGGCAGGGAGCCCCAGCCCACAGGTGGGGCCTAAACCACAGGATGGAGCTCCCCCTAGGGGGCAAGCAGCAGAGCCCGGAGGCCCAGCTGGGGGCGGAGGGAAGCAGGCGGGCAGAGGACTGACCGCAGGTTTGCGGCTTGGGGCACATGCCAGGTCCCCCTCGGCTGCACCCTGGGGTAGCAGGTGTCCCCGCGCTGTGTCCCTGTGCAGCTGTATGAAGCCAGGGCAGCCTAGCAGGGGCCAGCTGGGGCTGGAGAAGGGGTGTCGGTACAGAGCACTGCCAGGAGCGGCGAGAGCCCCGTGGTGTGGGGACCGGGAGGCGGTGGGGCCGGGGCCGCTGCACCCACCCAGCCAGCCTGTGTGCCCCCCTCACTCCCACACTGGCCCACCCCCCCAGCTCACACACTCCACCCAAGAAACACTCGGGCTGCATCGTTCATTTAATGACACTGTTCTTCCATTTTCCTGGCATGCGCTGTGTCCACCCCCATGGCCCCCTCGGTCAGGCATGCGAATGTCCCACGATGCCCAGGGCCGAGCGTGGTACTACTTCTTCTTTGGAACTTTTTCCTTTTTGATCAGTTCAGAAAATTCTAGGATAGGAGACAGATTTCTAGTAAATAATCCCCTGGCCTTGTGCCCCTCAAGGCCTGCAGACCCAATGGGGAGGCACGCCCCATTTTATGAGGGGGAGTCTCACCTGTAGGGGATCCCGTGGCCTGCCCTGCTGGGCCCTGAGGAGCAAGGCCGACCAGAGCTGTGCCGTCTGCACCCCCCGCGGTTGCTGTGGGCCCTGTGTCCCCACCCAGGGCCTGCGTGGTGGACTAATGATGGACTGGGTCATCCTGCCTTTCTCAGTGGGGAAACTGAGGCCCAGTTGAGAGGCTGGGGCGCTGAATCCTGAGCCATCCCCTCGGCCAGGCTGCCCTCTGCGATCCTGGGGCTACCTGGCAAGGCAGGCTTTGCGGGCCCAGAGAGCTGAGCTCAGGCTCCCAGCGGGCGGGGCGGTGTGGAGGCCTGTCCGTCCTGGGCCCCGAGCCTCGCTCCGCTGTTCTCAGGGGCCACCGTGCTGCCTTCTGCCTTCTGGTCCCCGAGCCAGCCCGAAGGGGTGCTGTGTGGGGACCAGACCTCGGGGCCTTGGGCTCTGGTTCCCACCTTCAAACCTCCCCCTGCCCCTCAGACCACCCCGCCCCCGCCCAGCCGACCCTCGCCCACTTAGAGACCGTGGGCCCCCCCGCCCCCGCACACTCAGCATCTCTGACGCTTGGTTTCCCGCTGTGCGGGGCTGCACCCACCCAACATGGCCGAGCGCCCCGTGCCCGGGGGTGGGGGCCAACTGGAGGCTCCTGGCGTCCCCCCCAGTCCGCACCCACCCACCTTCGAAGTCAATCCTCCCGTCGCCGTCCGTGTCGGCCACCTGGATCATGGCCTCGGCCTCCTCGTCCGTCAGCGGGGCAGTGGGCCCGCTGCTGGGAATGGTGGACAGGATGTACCTGGGGTGGGGGGCGGGGGCGGGCTCGGGTCAGAGCTGGGGGTCCGGCCGGCACCCAGTGGTTTGCACAGGGCCCCCTCCCCGTCCTACAGGTGGGGAACGAGCCCTGCTGGAGGGGGTGTCCGGGCCCGGCCCCAGCGTGGGGTGCCTAGACTTTCTGGCCGGGCCCGGCCCCCCGGGGTGCTGGGGGGCTCAGTACCCCACCCCCGGCCGGGGGCCATTACTTGATCTCGTTCCACTCGATGAAGCCGCTCTTGTCCTTGTCCAGGGTCTGGAAGGCCTGGCGGATGGCACTGTCCAGCTGGCCCGCGGCCTGGAACTTCTGCATGTACTCCAGGAACTTGAGGTAGTTGAAGGAGCCTGGGACGGCCGGGCGTGGGTCACCAGGGCCCAGGGGGACGCTTCCGCCCTGCGGTGGGGACGGCCCCCTCCCCCCACCCCGCGGGGCTGGCGGCTCAGCCCCGGGAACGGGGAGCCCGCCGATGGGGCTCCTGCGGCTCCTGCGTCCGCGGCCCGGCCGGGCCGGGGCGGGGGGACAGTGCCGGGGACGCGGGGCGCGCTCTACCGTGATGCCTCATGTCCGTGGGCAGCAGCTCTATGTCCTTGTCCGACAGGGACGTGCCCATAGCCAAGGCCATCTTCTTCATCTGAGAGGAGAATTCCTCGTCCATCGTGGCCCTGCGGGGGATGGGAGGCAGCTTGGGGGGCGCGCACGGCAGGGGACAGGGCGCTCTGCTGGGACCGGAGCAGACACAGTCCCTGCAGGTGCCAACTCCTGCCTCCTGAGCAGGGTCCCCAGGGGCCCAGACCAGGCGTGTGGCTGCCCTTGACCGCAGAGGACACTCCTGTGCCCGGGGCCCCCTCTTGCCGGCGGGCCATCCTGAGTGTCACTTGCTCTCACGGAAGAGGCCGAGGCCCCCAGACGGTCAGTGAAGAGCACAAGGCCCTTCCCTTGGCTCCCAACAGGTGGTGGCTGCCCTCGGCCCCCTCAACGCCGCCAGGGAACTTCTGTCTGTCCTTTCAGGCCTGTCTCAAAGCCGCCTCCTCCGGGAAGCCGCCCCGTACCTGAGGCCCCACCTCCTTCCCCCGTGACTGCGGCCCACAGCCCTGGCCTCGCCCTCCCAGGCCCCGCAGCGGGGCGTGCTGACAGAGGCCAGCCTTGGGTTGGCTCCGGGAGATGGGCGCCCGGGCGCCCCAAGCGGGGAGGCCTGCTGCCCCCTGTTCACGGAAAGTCGCTGTCAAGCAGGAGCCACTGAGGCAGGCCAGGCTTCCAGCCGAGCGGGTGGGGGTCTGGTCACAGGCTGACGGGCCAGCAGGTGGGGACCGGGCTGTCCTGTGGCCCTCAAGGCAGTGCCTTGTGACCTGCCGGGCTCTCGGGTTGCTGTCCCCAGGGGGGGTTGGGTTCTGGGGCTTGTGGCAAAACAGCTATTTCAGAGGCTCCTTGGCCTTCTCAAAAGTTCACGAGGTTGCAGAACTTTCTGGAACATACTCCCAGGACCAGGGGGGCAGCCCAGGGGCCCATGCATCCTGCGTGGGGCTGGGCAGTGGCCGGAGGGATCTCTACTCTCCTCCCGATAGAGGAGCCACGGGTCAAAGGTTGCGGCTCAACCCTGGCAGGAGCCTGTGGGGGGCAGGGCGTGCTGCCTATGCCCCCGGACTTCCTGGCCCGGGAGCACCCCACGGCTGCCCTGGGCCTCGGTCTCCTCATCTGTGGAGTGGGGAGACCCCTGCCCATCCTGCCCCTTCTCAGGGTCAAGTGAGGAGCCAGGAAGGAAGGTAGATGCTGGGGGAAGGGCTCCGGGCCTGAGATGGGCCTGGAGCGGGTCCCCGGCCGTCGTGCCCGGAAGGAGGCTCCTGGGGGGCTGGCCTGGGAGGCGGGGGGCAGCTGCCATCGGAGGCCCGCTCAGAGGCGAGACCCGGCTTCCGCTCTCCCGGGCCAGGGTCTCAGAGCTCTGTGCTGCAAGGAGGTGCCCTGCCCGCCCCCATGGGCACCCTGGTTGTGCCTCGTCGCCAGCCAGTCCCACACGGCTGCTGTCAGGGGTGCCCCCGCAGGAAGGCAGGGGAGCCCAAGCTCGGAGCTGGAGCGGGGGCGAGCCCGGGGCCTCGGCCGCCCCGTTAGTTTATTTATAGCCCTGATCCAGGGCCCGGGCCGCAGCCGCACTCACCCCAGAGGGAGGCTGACGTGTCCCGCCAGGGCTGGGGGCTGGGAACTGCGGGCACCACACAGAGCCAGCGTCTGGTGGCCCGGGTCCCCCCCAGCCTCCTGGGCTGCTCCCACTTGGTGCCTCCCGAGCACGACCCCTCCCTCCCTCCCTCCTCACCCGGACGCCCGCCGTCCTGGGGCCGCGTTCTGCTGGCATCTGCCAGCGAGTCACCCACCAAGCTCAGGTGCTGACAGGAGAAGAACGCTGCACGGGCTGGGGGCGGGGGTAACTGAGGCAGGGGGCCCAGCAGGGGGGGCCTGGGTCCCAGGGAGCGCGGGGCTGGGGGCTGACAGAGGCAGGGACTCACGTGAAGCCGTGAGGGTACCTCCAGAGTCAGTGGGTCTGTTGGCCCTGGGGGCTCCCGGTCCCCCACTCCGCACCTGGGGTCCTGAGGTCTCGGCCTCCCCACACGGCTCCCCAGCTCCTGGCGCTGTCGGAGGCCACGGAAGCGAGGTGCACCCCGGGCCCACCCCTGCGGCCCCCAGCTGCCTCCAGACTGGGGCTCCCCCGGGGCCGCCCCTCCCCCTCCGCCTCCTTGCCCTGCATGCCCTGGGCCTCCCTGCGGCCTCCTCGGCCCCCCGGGCCTCTGCTTGTCCTGTGGATGATAACGCAGCTGGGAGCCCGGCTGGGCCTGGAGCCCACACCGCCCCTCCCGGGCAGGGCTCACCTCCGCCTGGTTTCCCTTGAGGGTTCTGGGGAGGCAGGTCAGGCTGGGGTGCTGAGAGTCTGCCCCAGGGGCCCCAGCTTTTATACCTGCGAGCACTGGGGCTATTGACAGCCGGGCTGCACCTGTCCCCCAGCGCCTGCCCCTCCCGGCCACTCCCGCCTGGCGCTGCCTCCCCCAGGGGCTCACTGGCACTTGGCGCCTCCACGCGGGGCAGGCTGACCCTGGGCAGCGCCCGGCCTCCCCGAGCCCAGGGCGGGGGGGCGAGTGGGCAGCTCGGGGGCAGGTGCGGTGTCCGCCGCGTTAGGTCCACCCTGCCCCCGGCCGTACCGTGTGAGGGAGGGCATCCAGGACGGGCTGGCCGGGGCCGCCAGGGTCACGGGGGCGTGCAGACTCACCTGCATGTCCGAGAAGCCACTGGACCGGGGACCTCCTCTGGTGAGCAGCCAGGCCGGGCAGCTGTCCTTTGTCCCTGGGTCACCGTGGGGGACCAGGGAGCCACGGTGGGGCGGACCAAGCGGGGGAGGGCAGGGGAGGGTCCGTCAGCCCCAAGGTCGTGGGGAGCAGGGCCGTGGGACCCCAGGCAGTGCTGGCCTCTCCCTGGGGGGGGCCTGAAAGACAGTCACCGGCTTGAGCACAAGGAGACCAACGCAGACGCACCCAAGGGCTCCTGCCCGACACCCCTCAGGTCCTCTGGTTTTTAACAAGCTGCACAGACCCCCGGGGCAACCTCTTCCCAGCCCCTGGCCACCACCAGCTGCCCTCCGTGCGGCTTCCCTGCTCCGCATTTTGCACGGCGTGGACGCGGCTCTGAGATCTGCTTTCTCTGCGTGAGAGTCGCTCGCGCATCCCCGGGAAATTCACACGTCCTGTGCGCCGCCTCGTGTAATGGCTTCACACGAGGCCGGCCATGCTCCAGAAAGTTCCTCCACTGGCCGCCTGCTGCCGGACCCTGAACCGATCCCAGCGTTTTGCTGGTAGAGATGCTGTTTCAGCGTGTGTCTCTGTGGGGGGGCGTCTCTGGCTCCGAGGCCGCCTGGGAGCTCTCCGTCGTGCTCGTGTGCTCGGCCCAGCGCAGGGTACACACCTGCACACGCCCGCGAGGCCCCCAGCAGGCAGCACTTCCCCGCGCCGCACGTGGCCCTACGGGGGAGGCCGTTGCGCACAGGCAGGAGGAGCCACACGCTCCCCAGGCCGATGGACCCCGACCCTCACGTGGACAGGAAGAAGCCAGTCACGGAGGAGCCCATGGCGCACGGTGCGGTTTGTATAAAATACCTCGAATTGGCAAATCCACGGACCCACAGAGACAGAGGGCAGGTCGTGGCTGCCGAGGGCTGGAGGGAAAGGGAGTGAGGAGTCAGTGCTGACCAGGTACAGGCTTTTCTTCTGGAGAGGGGAGAATGTTCTAGAACTGAATAGAGGTGGTGGTTGCACACTGTGAACGTGCTGAATGCCCTTGAATGGTTCATGTTAAAATGATTTGTTTTACATCATGTGCATTTCCTGGATTTAAAAAAAGGGGGGGGGGCAGTCCTTGTGGCTCAAGGGTTTAGCACCTGCCTTCAGCCCAGGTCATGATCCTGGGGTCCCCGGATCAAGTCCCACGTCGGGCTCCCCCCAAGGAGCCTGCTTCTCCTTCTGCCTGTGTCTCTGCTTTTCTCTCTCTCTCTCTCTGTCTCTATGAATACATAAATAAAATATAAAAAAAAAAAAAGGAATAGGGGCCCCCGGGCAGCTCCGTAGTTGAACATCTAACTTTGGCTCAGGTCATGACCCCGGGGGTCCCGGGATGGAGTCTCGCATCTGGCCCCCTGCTCAGTCTACTTCTCCCTCTCCTGCTCCCCCTGCTGGTGCTCCTTCTCTCACTCTCTGTCAAATAAATAAATAAAATCTTAAAAAAAAAAGAAAAGAAAGAAAAAGAAATATGCAGAACAGGAAACGATGCTTTTAATGAAGCATAAATCAAACAGGAAACATAAATAAGCAGCAGGACTGGCCAAGCGCTGAGCCGGCCCGCCTGACCCCACGAGGGAAGCCCCTGGAAGACCCAGTCTGTGTCCACCTCTGTGGGGGCTGCACATGAGGGGTGGGGAGCCTGCCGCACCTCCTCGCCCACAGCTCTGTGGCCCCCACGCTGGGCTGAGCTGGCCTGGGGGCAACTCTGGGGACACTGTCCTCCCCCCACATATGCAGGCCCTACAGCCCTGCCCCTCCCACGTGGAGCAAGTGTGGGGTGGGGGGCCGGCCCTGGGCCCCCCCGCGGCCCCCCCAGCCCTGCCCCGAGCCCCAAGAGTGTGAGGCCGGTCAGCCCTTCTGTTCTAGCGAGCAGTGAGGACAAGAGCCTCGGCCTCCTCCCAGGTCACGGCGTAACCCCCTGGGGGTGCTGGGGGTGCTGGGGGCACCTGGCTGGCTCTGGGCACTGGCACCCTCCGCAGAGGCCCCCTGCCCTCTGAGGCCTCTTGGGGAAGAGCCGGGACCCCTTTCATCCTCACCCCGCCGAGCACAGCTGGGGTGGGCAGGCTTGTGGAGGAGACTTCTGCGTCTGGGGCCTGTCCACCAGCAAGTTCAGGGGGCGAGGGACAGTCCCCTCCCCTTTGCAGCGGCACCCCCTCCCCCACAGATGGGGGCAGGCTGTGAGGACAGTAAGGAGCACCTGACCCCCTCCCCCACCCCCAGCCTGTGGCCACGTCCCCTGTGCAGGGGGCCTGGGGGTGCAGGGGTGCCAGGTCCCTTGGGGCTGAAGGCCCAGCAGGCAGGGTGTCCCCGGGGCAGTGCCCACTGTGGTGCCCACATGAGGGGTTGTGGGCGGGATCCGGGCAAGCTCAAACGCTAACATGTCTTCTTATTATAGGCGGGACTCTACGGACACCCACACCCACCCTGTGCCCTTGGCCCTGCCCCTGTGTCGTGGGATGGACAGTGCCCCCAGAAGGTATGTCTGTGTCCCAGTCCTGTCAATAGGATCTCCTTTGGAAATAGGGTCTTCATCAATGTGCTCAAGTTAGTGTGGGGCCCTATAGTTAGCACCAGGCCCTACAGTGAGCCCGGGGCCCTGAAGCCAGCATGGGGCCCTTCTGGATCAGGCTGGGCCCTCAGTCCACTGGCTGGCTCCTTATGAGAACAGGAGAGACCCAGGGGATGGTGTGGCAGGGCCTCAGGCACAGACCGCTGGTGCCCCTGGGAGCTGGAGGAGGCAGGCGGGGGTCCCCTAGCCCATCAGCGCCCGGGGCTGCCAACAGCTCAGTGCCAGGCCCCAGAGTCGTGGGTCCATTTCTGCTGCTTTGTGGCCCAGGTTCGTGGTCATTTGTGAGGGCGGCTCCAGGACGTCCAGCCTCAGGTGAGGACTCGGGCAGTGTGGCTCCTCCCTTATTAGGGGCCTGGATGCCCCGGGGGGGGGGAACACAGGAGGCCTCCCCCCCAGGCTGGCCGGGCTCCCTGGCTCCGCGGCGCCTGGCATGGCCAGACCAGGGTGCGCATCTGAGGCTGGATGTGAGGGGTGCCCGGCTGACGGGTGAGCGGTCCGGGCTCCCCAGGCCTCAGGCCGCGCTGGCTGTTCCCGCTCTTGCGTGGGTTTCCTCAGTGATTCTGACTCTCTAGCGTATTTTACATTAAAATATCAGCCACCTGCTTACGGAGTTTGACGGCTTTGCTGAGCTACAACTCCTACACCACAAAGGTCAGTGCTCAGAATGCACAATTCAGGGTTTTGTGCGGATAGTCACAGGGTTGCACAACCACCTCCTCTGTTCCAGAACACGGTGATCACCCCAGAAGCGGGCCCTGCGCCCCTTCGCGGGTCTGCCCCTCCCTGCGCCACGGCTCTGTGGTCAGGGGCAGTGTGGTCCCTCACACGGATGCCCATGGCATCTGTCCCTCCTCGCCTGGCTTCTCTGCCTGAGCACGTCTCCCAGGTCCCCATGTCCCAGCAGGTGTTTGAGGACAATGCACCACACTTCGTGGGCCCACTCACCTGTAGACAGACATAACCCCCGAGTTTCTGGGGCCCCTTGGTGCCCCCCTCATGTCACCCCACCTGGCCCCAAAGGGAGGGGCCTCCCCTCTCCTGCATGTCCTCTGGGCCCAGACTCCTTTCTGTGGACACCCTTCCCGGCCTGGCCTGCGCCCTCGGGTCCTGGGTGGGGCAGGCAGGACGTGGGCTTGCCCCCGATGGGACCCCTGGGACCGTAGGTGCAGAGGCTCTTGGCCATGACCCCGGTCTCCGTGGGCCGAGGGAAGCTCACTGTGTGTCCCGTGGTGGAGAAGCCAGGGAGGAGGCGTGACTGCCAGCCGGGCCTCTGTGGGTGGAAGCAGGGCCTTGGGCAGTGGCCACTCAGGTAGGTGGCAGCCCTGCCCCGGCCCTTATCGGGCCCAGCCCCCGCTCCGCTGTGGAGGGCTCTGGGGCATCCTGCCTGCCCCAGCTCAGGGGAGGAGGGCGCGCGTCCTCAGGAAACTGGGGCCACCCCAGATTGGCCTGCCCTGTTTCTTCTCAGAGGTCAGGGGACTTGACCCCCGGCCCGGAGGCCAAGGAAAGATTCCCAGGCAGCCCGACTGGCCCCGAGCACCTCAGCTGCGCCCTCCGCGGGGCTGCCAGGCCCTGTCCCCCCAGGCGGTCTCATCACAGCCGGGGCTCCGGAACCCCTGGACGGACAGCAGTGCCCGTCTGGGGGGAAGCAGGCAGACAGACGTCCCCTGAATTCCAGCGCCAGCCTCCCTGCCCCATGCTGGGCCGACAGTGAGCGCTTGCTGGTGGGCCACAAGTGGGAAGCACTGATCCAAGGGACAGATTCATGGGCGGGGGCACCTGGGACACCTCTAGCTCAATGGTCACTGTGCCGGGGAAGTAGCTCCTGGTCGCCCGGGGGGGAAGGGGTGTCACTCTGGCCAAAAGGGGTGGGAGTGTTGCCCCTGGAGCCCCCGGGGTCTTCCCCTGCCCTGCCTGGACCCCAGAGGACGGTCCGTGGCCCCAAGGCTCCAGGATGTGGCCCACCCTCTGCCTAGGCTTGTGCTGCAGGCGGCCGGAGGGTTGGGAGTGTGTGCACATGGTGGCGCACACAACTGTCTCCTGACCCTGGTCCCTGAGGCCGGCCACAGTGATGCAGAGGCTCGGGGCAAAGGTAACTCAGGGCCACGGGTCACCTCCCCTGCCTGTCCCCAAGGGGCCTCCCCGGCCTCGTGGGTATCTGGGGTGCCCCCTTGGGTGGGCAGAAGCAGGCCCCTCTACACGGAGCCAGGCGGCATTGGGCTTGCCTCCTGGGTGGGGAGGGGAGGTCGCGGACGGTGGACCCGGCCCCCTTCCCGTGGGTGCGCTCCTGGGGCAGAGACCTCAGCCCGCCCCACCCCCAGGGGCCTCCCTGCTCCTGGGGCTGGGATCAGAGCACCTGCCACAGGGCAGGCCGTCTGCCGGGCCACTCCACCTGTGGCTCTCTCACCGTCCACAGCGGCCTGTGGGGCAAAGCCTCTTAGAGCAGCTGCCACACAGCCAGGGCCAGTTGGAAGGTTCTGGATGCCCTGTCCTCCACGGGCCTGTGGTGGCGGAGAACTGCCCACAGCCTCCGGGAGGGACTTTCTACACCGGGAGCCCCCTCAGGAGAAGGGCAGGTTTAGGCAGCCTCTCCCTAAGGGGTGGACTCCTCGCCCGGAGCACCAGGCTCCCTCCCGCTCCCCAAAGCCCCCGGGCCTGGGAGGGGGAGCAGGTCCCTGGGGGGGGGGAGCAGGTGCCCCCTCCTGCGCCCCCCCTGCCCTCCAGCGGGCCCTGCGCAGGGGCTTTGCTCACCACCCGGGGGATGGACCGCGCGGAAGGAGCCTGACCCGAGTTACATAAAACCCAGATGCTCAACCACCCCCCCCCCCCGCTCCCCCCCCCGCAGCGGGCGCGCATCGGGCAAGATGGCGAGGGGGGGCGGGGAGGGGACGGTCCCCGGGTGCCCGGCTGTGCGCCCCGGGCGGGGGCGGGGGCGGCCTCCTCCTCTCCCCGGTCGCGGGCTGCACAGGCGGGCGGCTCCTGCAAAAATACCCCCAAGGGCGCCGCCCCAAGGGCGCGGGCCGGACCCGCGCCTCCGAACCTGCGTGTGCGGCCCGCGCGTGGCCCCCCTGCGCGCCTTCGCATCCCCCTGCGTGCTCGTGCGCCCCGGTGTGCCGCCCGCCCGCAACTCCCCGCCGCGGGGCGCCCCCCAGCCCCCGGCGCGTCTCCGTGCCCCCCAGCTCCCCCAGCTCCCCCCGCCCGTGCCTCCCAGCTGCCCCCGTGCCCCCCAGCTCCCCCAGCCCCCCAGCTCCCCCAGCCCCCCAGCTCCCCCCGCCCGTGCTCCCCAGCTACCCCCGCCCGTGCCCCCCAGCTCCCCCCGCCCGTGCTCCCCAGCTACCCCCGTGCCCCCAGCTCCCCCCGCCCGTGCCCCCCAACTCCCCCAGCTCCCCCAGCCCCCCGTGCTCCCCAGCTCCCCCCGCCCGTGCCCCCAGCTCCCCCAGCCCCCCAGCTCCCCCAGCCCCCTGGCTCCCCCCGCCCGTGCCCCCCAGCTCCCCCAGCTCCCCCCGCCCGTGCCCCCCAGCTCCCCCCGCGCGTCTCCGTGCCCCCCCAGCCGCGGAGGGAGCCCCCCCCGCCCGCGCGCGCTCCCGCCAGTGTTTTCGGACTGCACCAGCCCCAGCCCCGCGGCGCCGCCGAGCCTCCTCGTCCGCGCCCCGCCCGCCCCGCCCGCCCGGGCCCGCTCCTGCGGCTGCGGCTGCGGCGGTGGGCGCTCGGGGGGCGCTCGGGGGGCGCTGCGGGGCGCTCGGGGGCGCTCGGGGGCGGCGGGCAGGGCGCGCTCCGCACCTGCGCGGCCCGGCGATGGCGCGGCGCGGGCCGGGGCCCCGGGCGTCCTGAGCGAGCGCCAGCCGGGGTGCCCGCGCCGCCGGCCCTGGCCATGTCGTCGTCCTTCTTCAACCCCAGCTTCGCCTTCAGCTCGCACTTCGACCCCGGTGAGTCCGGCGGGGAGTCCCTGGCCCTGCTGCCGCCGACCGGCTGCGCCCCCAGCCCCCCACTGCGGACATGGTGCCTTCCTGAGCCACGGTTTCCTCTTTTGCATGGAAATTAACCCTTTGGGCACCCTGAGCCCAGCCGCAGAAGGAGCTGCTGGCGGGAGGGCCCCGGCGGCGGGCAGGCGGGCAGGCCGCGGGGCTGGCACCTGGCAGGGGTGGGCGCGGAGGGCCGGCCGCGTCTCTGGGGATGCCTCGGGCACAGGTAACTGGGGCAGGAGGGCCCGCATCGGGCCCAGGTGTCCAGGGGAGGAGGTGGCCAGGGGCGAGGGTCCCCTGGGAGGGTGGGAGTGTCACCTTTGGGGCCCAGGCCTCCGTGGCCCCTTGCCCGTCCGTGGTCTCACCGTGGGAGCCTCTCTCGCTGCCCAGAGCCGGTTCCGGGGAGCCCTGCCCGGCGGCCCAGCAGCCTGCACCGGGAGCTGGGAGCAGCGGCCTCCCGCAGGACAGAGCCCACCGGGCAGAGGCTCGGGAGGTGGAGCCCCGTGGTGCCCAGGCCCCCTGCATGGCCGGGGGAGGTCCAGGTGGCCGGCCTGGGGGGCACAGCGTAGCTGGCTGCGAGGCCCCGGGGCCCGGGCTCTCACCTTGCCGGGCAGCTGGCACCGGCCGCCTGTTTACTCATGGCTGCTGGCATCCTGGAGGGGTGGGTACCGCGGGGGGCGCAGGGGGCACGGGGCCTGGGACAGCAGGAGGCCCGCGTCCGTCCCCGGGAGGGGGTAGGCTTCCTTGCCTCTATGTCACCAGCTCCAGCCCTCCTTGGTCCGAGTGGGAGAGAAATCCCTGTCCTGGAGCCCTGGCCCAGGGGCCAGAGTCCCACCCACATGTCACTGGAGCTCGGGCACAGGCCAGTGCAGCCAAAACAAAGCCAGGCACATGTGACAGGCTCTCCTGGGTCTCCCGCCTGGAGCCGGGCCGGCGTGTGCGGCCATGCGCGGCGTCCCCTGGGCACAGCCCCATCTGAAGGCATCTGCTCCTGGGGGAAGGGAGCTGACGTGAGGTCTGTCTGCTGGGTTTAGGGTGTGGGTGTCAATCCCTCAGCAAAGCCTTCCCAGGCCATCGGCCCCCAGGGCTCGGGAGCTCGATGTCACCCGCGGACGGCCCAGCGTCTGGGTGGCAGCAACCCCAGGCCCCGCCAGCCTAGGCACAGCCCTCCGGGCGGCTCCGGCCACTGGTCCCCGCAGCCTGCGGGCCGGGAGGTGGGGGGCCGACCCCAGGACTGCGGCCGTGGAGCTGCCGGCAGGGTCGGGGATGCGTGGGCACATGTGCCAGGACTGGCCCTGGGATCACCACCCCCTCCCCTGCCCTCCCCCGCCTCTCCCCGCTCTGTGGCGCCCGAGCTGCCCTGTGTGGGGTTCGGCCGCCACGTCCCTACGCTCGGTGTGTCCTGGCACCAGACCCTGCCCCCACTTCCGAGGACCAGAGCTTTGCGGGGCTTGCAAGTGTTTGCGTAAACAGCTGCGATCGTCGTAATTATAACGTGTCAGTTTAACGACGTACAGGGAAAGTTGTCTTCAGGAGGGCAGGGGGAGGTCCCCTCGGCAGCCCTGGATGGCGGCAGTGGGTGATGGCTGGGGTGCAGGGCTCCGTGCCGGCCCCCACGTGGGCGAGGCAGGGCCCCCTGGCCTCCCGCTAGATGCCCGGCCCCGTGGAGTGTCTCTGGCGCTGTCTTCTCATCGGTAAAAATGGGACAGCAGGGCCTGTCCCCCCCCCGCCCCCGGCCCTCGTGCGGTGGAGTGCTGGGGAAGCTTGGCGCTCCGTGAACAAAGATGCTGTTTGGAGAGGGTGGCGGTGAGCCCACGGTGGCTCCGTGGCGTTCCTCTGTCCCCAGAGTGGAGGGGGGTTCCTTCTGAGGGCTGCTTGTGTGTGGAGGGCTGGGGCGCCTTGCTCGGGCCAGCAAGCCCAGGGGGCAGGGAACACCCGCGCCCTCGGCCACCTGGGAGTCTGTCCCTGTGGCTCCCCCTCCAGGGTGGACGGGGAGGCCGGGCCCAGGCCGCACCTTCACCAAGTCACCCGCAGGCCACGTGTGCTTCCTGGGATTCCCTGGAGGTTGCCGCGGGGGGTGCAGCAGGGACGGTGGCAGTTGTGTTGAGAAGGGGACTGAGCTTGAGGCTCAGGCTGTGAGTACGGGTTCCAGGGGGGCCCGGGGCTGGGGAGCCCTTGCCCAAACCAGCGCCCTGCGGGGCCGCCACCAGCTCTCATGTGTGGGTGGGACTGGGGTGCGTGAGGGGGCAGGCCTGCACGCGTGCTCTCGGGGTGGGCTGCCACTTGTGGGGTCCAGTGCTTTCTCCCACGGTATGGGTGGCTGTGGGGGATTTCCTCATGCCCTCGGGGCTGTGTGGCCTTGGGCTGATCCCTCAAGCTCCCGAGACTCGGCTTGGCGCAGGTGACCCCTCACCCTGGGGAGACCGGCTGGACAAGGCCTGAGGGGTGCCGGGGGTGCCACATGCTGGGTCGGGAGCAGTTGGGACGGGATGGCCCTGGGGGACTGGGGGGTCCCAAGGCAGGAGACTGGGCGGGTGGGGCCTGGGGGGGCCTCGGTCAGTGGCTGGCAGGTCCAGGCCTCGCTGGAGCTGCTGCGGGTCCCTGACCCACCGAACACAGCGAGTCCCCGGCCCGTAGGGTGCCGGCTGACCGGCTGGGGGACCTGGAGGTCAGGGACACTGCGCAGACCCGGCGCCCCTGCCCCTTCCCCCAGCCCCTTGGCTCCCGTCCTGCCTGGGTGCTCACCTCATGTTCCCTCCGGGGAGAGGCCTGCCTGGGGGGCACTGGGGGGCAGGTGGGGAGCCCTCTCCCTGGCGGCAAGTGCACGGCGGCCGCAGTTCTTGAACCTGGTGGCCTCTGCTCTGCGGCCTGGCTGGGGCGCCAGGGACCCACCCTGCGGCCAGCGCCGCCACCCTTCCTCGCGCCCGGGAAGGGCGGCCCCCGGGTGGGGGGCGCGGGGGGCTTTGCTTCGGGCACCTTCTCCAGGGAGCCAGCCTCTGCCTTTCCTCCCCCCGGGACCCTGCTCCCACACCAGCAGGTACGCTCACACGCATGCACACACACGTGCACACACATGTCCCCAGAAATGTTAGTAAATGTTTGTACGCCTCTCACGGACACTGTAAACACGTGCTCACACACACCGGCACCTCTCACGTGCACACATGCATAGGGGTGACCCCGGCGTGTGCACACCTGCACACGTGCTCTTCACACAGCTGAGCACACACAGGTGCCTGGTGCGTACACCTGGGGCAGAACCCGTTGTTTAAAATATGTGGTTACCGGGGATCCCTGAGTGGCTCAGCGGTTTCGCGTCTGCCTTCAGCCAGGGCCTGATCCTGAGGTCTTGGGATCAGGTCCCGCGTCGGGCTCCCTGCATGGAGCCTGCTTCTGCCTCTGCCTGTGTCTCTGCCTCTCTCTCTCTATCATGAATAAATAAAATCTTTAAAAAATTAAAAAATAAAAAATAAATAAAATAAAATATGTCGTTACCTCCTTGGGGGCGGAGGGTGTCTCCTGGGCGAGGTGGCCCCGTGTGTGGCCTCTTGACCCTCTGGCTGCCCATCCCCCCACCCGCCGTGGGAGAGTCCATGGGGCAGGGCCCGCACTGGGGCTGGACCCCAGTCCCTCCGAGGCCTGACCGGCTCCCCAGCCTTCGGTGACCTTGAACTAGGCGCAGTGGTGCCCCTGGCTTTTGAGTGTGGCCTTCCCCGCCACCCTGTGGTAGGCACTTGGGCTCCTGACTCGCTCAGGCGGCCCCCGGGGCTCCCAGCCGCCCCCGCCCTCCGCGGCCTGCGGTGCCCTGTAGATGCGGCGCCCGTGCCCACCCGGGGGAGGCTTCAGAAGAAAGGGAGGGAGGCAGGTGCGGCGGCCTGGGGACCTGCGCGTCCACCGCCCGCCCCTCGTGCAGGACCGGGCGCCAGCAGGACGCGGCCTTGCCTCCCCGCCCCGGCAGAGGAAGCGGCAGAGGAAGCCGGGGCAGGGCCGCGGCCGAGCCAGTTCCCAGGCGGCCTGTGTGGGCCGCGGCCGCCGAGCCCTGGGGCCGGGCCCCTGGTGCCCTGAGCGGGGTGGGGGTCTCCCGAGGCCACCCTGGGTGGGACCGCCAGCCGGAGCACATGGGAGCACCGCCTGAGCCGGGTACGGCGGGGGGGGGGGGTTCCTGGGAGGACGCGGTGCCCGGGGCGGCGGCTTGTCGTCACGAGGGCCGGGCCCTGGCGGAGGAAGTGGCAGGACAGGAACGGGCAGGGCTGGTGCCCTGCTGGTCCCACCTCAGGGCCACTCACCTGTCATGGCATGGGGGTGAGGCGGTGGGGTCCCCGTGAGCCGGGCCAGCAGCAGGGAGGTGGGAGCTGGCCCCAGACTCTGCCCAGGCCTCCCCTGCAGCGGCCCAGGGCCGAGAACCCCGTCCTACATCCGAGGAGTCCTCGCAGGGGGCCCGGCCTGGGGAGGCCCCACGGGGCTTCACCCCTGCTCCCGTCACTCTCCGATCCTTCGTGATTTGGCACAGGGGCCCTGGGGTTCCGATTGCAGCAGCCCTGCAGGCCCTGCAGCCAGTCCTGGGGGGCCCTGCCGGCTTGGGGCCCCGGCTGGGGGCACCGGGCAGGTTTACCTGCAGGCCCCGCGGTGACTGCTGCGGAGGCCGTATGCCTGGGGCCATGGAGCCGCGGGGGTGGCGGCAGGTGGGGGCTGTGCTGAGCGAGCCCCTGGGGAGACCCCCCCAGGAAGGCGGGATTCGACCCCATGGGAGGCAGTTCCCAGTGCGCCCGGCTGCTCTTGCTCAGACTCACGCGGCCCGCGCCGGTGGGCCTGCCCGAGGCGTCCTGGCTCGCGCCGCTGGCCGTGTTCCCTGGTGACACGGCGCTGTGCGTTCCCCGGCCCCACGGTGGACTGCCGTCGCCTTCTGTCCCCCAGGTCTCTAACTGTGTCACGTGACGCAACCCACCCTGCAGAGGACTCCTCCCTTTACAGGGTGGGCTCCAGTGTTTACTGGCCTCTGGGCATGTGCAGCTGTCCCCGCCTTCGTCCCCCAGGACCAAGCCCACGAGCCTGCCGGTCCCCCTCCCTTCTCCCCCCGCACCTCGCGTGCATGTACAGGGTCGCCTCACGAGGTCACGTCATAGCAGCAAATCGTGTGACACGGGGCCTTCCTCGTGTCCCCTGATTGGCTGGCTCGTGGGGCTTTGCTCCGAGAACAGCAGGAGCAGCTCGGGCCCCGGGGCAGCGGCGGTGGCCGCCGTGGGCAGCCCCTCCCGGGGCCCGCGTCTGCCCTCCCGCGGTGGCCGTGCTGGGGCGCAGATGCCGTCCCCCTTCCCCCGCGGCGTCGCCCGTGTGGCGGTTCCTTCCGTGATGCCCCTCTGGGCCTCTCCTCCCCCGTCCTTTTGGGGTGGCATGTCTGTACCCTGGAACCCGGAGCCTCGGTCCCACGCGTGTGTCGTGGCTCACATTTGCTCTCCCGGTGCTGTGTGGCCGCGGAGTGTGCTGGCGCCAGCCGCCCATCCTTCCCAACCCTGCGCTCGGTGACGTGGCGCTGGTGGCCATCGGGCTGCAGTGGAGGCTGCGCCCCAGGAGCTGGCAAACGCCGCCCATGGAGACCTCCCCCCTTTCCTTTTTCCTTTTTCCTTTTTCCCACAAAGCTGGTTGTGGGGCATTTGGGCCGCCTAGTTCATCCTGGGGACGTGCCTGAGCCCTGCTGGTGGCAGGCTGGCACCCCCAAGCCGCAGCTCCTGGTCGCCGCGGGGACGCCTGGAGGAACGATCCTGCTCAAAGCTGCGTAGCCTGGGAGGGGGCTGTCCTGTCCCCTGGCGGGGCCTGCTCCGGGCCTGCGGGGTCTGGGCTCCTTTCCCAGGCCCACGGGTGTGCTCCTGCCCCTGGCGAAGGCCGCAGCTGGCCCGGCAGTGCCCCCACTGCCCCCGCCCCCAGCCGGCCGCCCCCCAATAGTGCCCTGCATGGTGTCCAGGCAGAGACGTGGAGCCAAGGGCGGCGGGGCGTCCGAGCCTGGTGGCCCTGGGCCTCTGTCTACCAAGCTGCTGTCCCCCGCGTCCCCCGCCCCAGCCGTGCTGGAGATGGACTTCTCCGTCCTGCTCAGCTGCCCCGGGACCTGGTGCCCAGCGTGTGTCAAGGCAGGGTCCCTGGGTGAACAAACAGGCCTGTCTTCCCGAGGTGTCTCCCACAGGCCAGGGGGCGTGGGGGGCGTGGGGGCCGTGGGCGCGTGTGCCTCGGAGGGCCAGGTGGGCGAGGCTGGGGGCCCGTGGGGGGGCCGTCCGTGCAGGGGAGACCGTGTGGAAGGTAGAGGCAGCCCCCGTGCTCCCCGTTGTCACTCCCACCCCCCAGGCCCCCCACCCCGGGACCGGCCATGCGGGTGGGCCCCACGCTGTGTGGGGGGCTCTGTGGGGTCGGCGGTGGCACCCTGGCCTGGGCCTTCTCACGTGTCACTGGACAGTGTGGAGATTGCGGAACTTCCTTCTATCCCCGTGTTTGTGACAAGCTGGCCTGACGCGGGGCAGGGCCAGGGCGGCTGCTCAGCTGGTCTCGGCCGGGCCCCCCCAGACCACCAGGCCTACGCCCCCGAGCGTCTGTCCGTGCTGTGGAAACGTGCGCAGGTGTGTGCGAGTGGGAGCGTGAACATGTGTGAGTGCGAGTGGGTGTGTTCCCCTCCCCCAGGCCCCCTTGGTGCTGTCCTGCCCCTGGGGAGCCAGGGCCCGAGGGTGCCCCCCGTAGGCTCTGTGTGGGGCCTCAGCGGTGACCCACACGGACGGCAGGAAGGGGGCGCACCGCACGCCAGCTGCCAGGCCACCCTTGGCGGGTCAGGGGCCCGGGGTCCGGGAAGGGGTCCTCCTGGGTGAGCCCCTTGGCCCCAGTGCGCCCTGCGCACCCTGCGGGGGCAGCACCCCGGGGCTGCTGAGCGGCGTGGTCACCGGGGTGGGGGCGGGGCACGCTGGCACCCGGGCCTGGGACACGCGTGCTTCCCTGTGTTGGAGGAGGCCGGGCCTTGGCCTCTCAGCCCCACCCTCCGTCTTCGGGGTGCGCCCTCCCTGTCGCCCGCTCCCCGCACACCCCCTGCCCTCTCAGCGCCTCCCGTGCCCTCTGTCCTCATGCGGCGGGCGGTGCCCTCGACCGGGCCTCGGGGCTGAGAGGTTTGGAAGGTTCTGGAGTGGGGGCAGCGGGGCACAGCCACCCCAGCCGGACGCCCCGTGGGCCTCTCTCATCTGCTGGGGGGTGGAGGTCGGGTCTGGCTGCACCCCGGCCCAGAGCCCGGTTCTGAGGGGGGAGGGTGTGCCTCAGTTTCCCCCACCTGGCTCTGGTCAGCTGAGCCTGGCAGCGGTCCGTGACGGTTCTGGGTGCAGTGCCAGCTGTGGGGCGGGGATGTGTCCTGCGGGGGTGGCTTTGCTGTGGGAGGCTGGGGTTGGGGGTCCGGAGCCCGCGTGTCGGAGCCCACGCGTGTGGGCAGGTTCGTTCCGGCTCACAGACGCCTTAGGGCCCTGCTCTCAGCCCTGCTCTGCCCTCTCGTTCATCAGGTGGCCTCTGAGGTTCGGGGGACGTGGGGCAGCAGACGTCCCCTGCGGTCACCCTGGAGCCTGAGGCCCCGAGGCCCTGAGGCCGGGTTGCTGACCCGTGGAGTGAGCTCCCCGTGGTGTGAGCAGCGGGGGGCGGGGGGCTGGGAGCTCTGGGGGCCAGGCCGCCGTGCCAGTGCACCCTGAACACTTTCTTAAATTGAGGTGAAACGCGGGGATCACTGGGTGGCGCAGCGGTTTGGCGCCTGCCTTTGGCCCAGGGCGCGATCCTGGAGACCCGGGATCGAGTCCCACGTCGGGCTCCCGGTGCATGGAGCCTGCTTCTCCCTCTGCCTGTGTCTCTGCCTCTCTCTCTCTCTCTCTATCATAAATAAATAAAAATTAAAAAAAAATTGAGGTGAAACGCACAGAACAGAGTGACCTGTCAAAGTGAGCAACGCCCAGCGCTTAGTGGGTTGACATGTCATGCAACCACCCCGTCTAGTTCCGGAACATTCTCCTCACCCCGTAAAGACACAGTGGGCCACCTGCAGCCCCGTCCCACCCCCGGCCCCTGGCGCCACCCCCGTTTGCCGCAGACGGTCCACACTGGGGGGGGTGGTGCATGGCGATGTCCAGAGGAGCCCCCACTTTCCCTCGGGGTCACTGGCCGGGACGGGCTTCCCGCTCTCCGCGTCCTCGCCACACTCACTTCTCATTAAACGATTTGTGACCGTCTTGGTGGGTCAGAGGCCTCGCGTATGCTTCAGAGCAGCTGCCGGGTGGGACAGCAGGCTGTGGCCCTGGGGGACGCTGGGGAAACAGAGGCACGGGGCCGCGGGGCTGGAGGGCTTGACTGCTCTGCCCTCGCTCTGCCCAAGTCGTTCCGGAGTGCTGTGTGTCGCAGGCCCCCAGCCATGTCCCCTCAGGCTGCAGGGACAGTGAGGGGAAGGGCCGGCCTGTGGGCAAGGGGGTCTGCGTGGACGGCCCGGAGGGGGCGTTGGTGGGCGCTGCTTTTGGAGATGGCTCTGGTGCTGCGGAGGGAGGGCCTAGACACCCCAGACCCCCGGAGTTGGCAGGGTCCTGGCTATGCTGGTGGCCGTCCGGGCCTGGGTGGGGTCACCCGTGGGGAGAGGTGACAGGGGTGCAGGGGCAGCTGGCTGTGCGGTTCCGGGAGTGGGTGGGCGGGCACGGGTCCAGGGAACGGGTCCACCCGAGGGAAGGGCCCACCTGGGGGTGGCGAGGAGGGTCCAGGTGGGGACCGCGGGGTGGGGCCGACGGGGAGGCCTGGGGGGTCTGCCCCATGGCCCAGGATGCGGCTCCGCCTGCTGCAGACACGGCCCAGCTGGGCCCGCTGAGCTCTGGCTTGCTGTGCCGTCTCCCCGCTTCCTTCTGGGTCCCCGTCGTGTCCCCGGGGACACCTGGCTGCCCTCGGCAGGTGGCTCCCGGCGGGGGATGGATGGGTGATGCTGAGGCCCTGGGCTCCTGATGGCATCGAGCGCGGGGACGGTGACGTGGCTTACGCACGTGTGACCGGAGGCGCTGCGTGCTCGTTGGGGCCACGAGGCGCAGATGGCGGGAACGGAGGCCGCTGCTTTGCTGCCCGACAGGCGCCGTCCATGCGTTGAGGGCTTTCTTGGGGGTGGTTTGGTCTTTCTTCGTCCCTTGACGTCCCCGGGACCTGGATTTATGAGCGGTTGCGGTCCCGCCTCGGGTTCCACTTAGTGCAGGTGTAACTGAAGTGAACTCTGCGAGGTTTGGGTTTTCTTGGAGTTTTATTTGGAGGGAGCGCGTGCGAGTGTGCGAGGAGTGGGGGGCGAAGAGAGGGGGTCCCGGCCGACTCCACCGTGACATGACTGACGCCTGGCGCCCCGACGTGTCCTCGTGGCCTCGCAGCGTCTCCGTAGCGTGGCGGCGAGCTTTCCTCTTTGGGAACGCCGTCTTCGGTTTGCTGTGTAAGGCTTCCTTTGCAGATGTACTGATTTTTTCTTTTTTTAATCCTTCCCTCTTTTGTGGACTGTTCGGGCTCTTTTTGTCCTAAAAACATCACCTCAACGAACATCTCTTCTGTCTGCGGTGGTGACGCGCTCAGTCCTGGGTTCGCCTCGGTTCTGGCTTCCCGTGCCCTCTGGGTTAGGCTCATGGTTTAAATTCCCAGACGAGGGATCACTTGGCCAATGAGGGGGCCGGTCCCCCAGGGGGGCCGTGAGGACGGCTTTCCCGCTTTCCTGATGCTGCCGGGTGCAGGCCGGGGAGACCGGCGGCAGGGCTGGAGCGCAGGCTGCGGCCGAGATCGCCCCCCAGGCCTGGAAGAGGACGTGGCCTTTTGGGTTGCGCTGTTTTGATTATGGATGAGGCCAAGTGTGGTTTTTTTAGATTTTATTTATTTATTCATGAGAGACACAGAGAAAGGCAGAGACACAGGCACACGCTCCACCGCTGAGCCTCCCGGGCGTCCCTGATTTGGGGCTTTTGTGGAACATACGTGTTTATGGAGGCAAATCCATCGATATATTTGATTTCCTCTGTTGCTTTTATTTTTTCTTAAAAAGATTTTATTTATTTATTTGAGAGTGATACAAGCAGGGGAAGCAGAGGGAGGGGGGAAGCAGACTCCCCTCGGAGCAGAGCCCGCCGCGGGGCTCGAACCGAGGTCCCCGGGGCCCGGTCCTCCACTGCTCGTTGCCTCAGCGTCGTGCTCCGCGTGGAAACCTGGTGACGTGCCTCCCTGGCTCCCGCCGCCGGCCTGGCCCTGGGCCTTTCCTTCTGCGCCTGGCCTCCCGCGTCTTCCCGCGGCACCGTGTGCGCTTCGTGGTGGCCACGTCCTCGCGTGGGGTCCGCTCCGGCCCACGCCCTCCCCGGCTCTGTTTTGCTCCCTGGCCCTGTGTGGAGCGTCATCCCCCACAGGGTCACAGGACTGGGACAGGGGCTTGGAGAGGGCGTGGGGGCCACCCGGACGTGTGACAGCCAGTCCCACCCCCTCCTGATGAAGACGCGGTCACGTCTCCCTCTCAGGGAGGGCCGGCGCCGGTTCCGCTCTGCGCTGGGCCCCCTGCTTCCCGCACCCAGCTCCCTTCGCATCCCGCAAGGGGCCCTGAGCACACGGGGGAGGGTGACTGGGCGGGACGGCTCCTCGGCGCGGGGTCCCGGGGGCAGCGCTGGGGGTGCGGTCCCGGGTGCGTGGCCACCGTGCCTACTGCCCTCCTCAAGGGCCAGCGGCCAGAAGACCTGCCCAGTGGGGGGGGAGCGGGGACGCACGGGCCCCCGTGGGTGACCCCCAGGGCGCTGGCTGCTCCCCGGGTGCGGGGCCGGGGCTCCTCCCAGGGGACGCTGCGTGGACGGGGCTGTGGAGGCGCTGGGAGGTCTCTGCCTTGGGCCCCCTGGGCTCGGGTCGCGGCTGTCCCTGCCGCCCTTGCCCCCCAGTCCCCTGGCCCTGTGGGCGAGGGTGGGGCCCAGGGACCCGGCAGGTGCCCGGTGCTTGCCCTCGGGTTCCCGCGGCCTCTGGGCAGCCCCCCAGTCAGCCCCCCAGATAGCCCGTCAGCCCGCGGCCCGGGGTGCCCATGTGGGCGCAGGAGGGCAGCTGTGCCGCCTCAGGCTCCTCGCTCTCGCCGGGACGCCGTTCCCTCCTGTGTGGGGGAGCAGGCCCGGGGTCACCTCGGGGGCTTTGGGTCCCCTAAGGCCTTGCCGAGACCAGGGGTGACCCGCACGGACGCACCTGGTGTGGCCGGCTGTTGCATCGGGTGACGGGGTCTTGAGGGGTCGGCCACGGGGGGCAGGGGGGGTCGGCGTGACAGGTTGGGGGCAGGCCGGGGTGCCTGCCTGTGTCTCGGGGCTGTGGGGGCGATCCTCTGTGTCCGGGGAGTGGCGCTCTCCCGGCACCCACGTCCCCACACCTGGTGACGCTCAGGGCCGAGGCGCCAGGTGGGCCGGGTGCGGCCCTGGGGGTCCCTGCTGCTCCCGGGACAAGCAGCATCAGGGGGCCTTGGGGACGCCAGGCCGGGTGCAGGAGGCCCGCGGTGCACCCTCCGGGGCCCTGGGGTCCCCCGCCCCCCGCCTCGGCTCCAACCCCGCCGCAGAGCCTGGCGGGTGCCTCGCTCCGGGCGCCTCTGGGATCCTCACGGCTCGGGCGGGATGACTGGCCTTGGGGCGGCGCCGGGAGGGCAGGCGGGTGACCGGGTCTCACGGGCGGGCGTGTCAGTGCCCCATCAGCCGCTGCTCCGCGTCCTCGGACTGAGGCCAGAGCGGCGCCCCGTGGCCATTCCGGGAACTGCGGGTCCGGGCGGCGGTGGCCGCGTGTGCACCTGCGGAGCCTGTGGGTGGCAGGTGTGGCGGGCCCGGGGCGGGGGGCAGGGGGCCGGGAGGCCGGGGTGGCAGGGGTGTGGGGCCGGGCGAGCTGCCCCTATAACCCCCTCTCCCTCGGCAGACGGCGCCCCCCTCAGCGAGCTCTCCTGGTCGTCCTCCCTGGCTGTGGTGGCCGTGTCCTTCTCCGGGCTCTTCACTGTCATCGCCCTCATGCTGGCCTGTCTGTGTTGTAAGAAGGGCGGCATCGGGTTCAAGGTGAGGGCTGGGGGGTCCGAGGCGGGTGGACGGGATCCCAAGGGCCGGGCCCTCTTGTGCCCACGCAGCATGGGCTTCCCTCCCTCCTGGGGTCACCTGCAGGCCACGCAGACCTGGGACCCCACAGCCTCCCTGGGTCCACCGACGGGAGGGGCCTGCAGGCTTTTGGGGACCCCCGCCCACTACCTCCCACACTTTGGGTGCCCCGTGTGGGCCCGGCCCCGTGCTGTGGGATCCCGGCTCGGGGCCCGGCCTCAGCGCCGTGCGCAGGTTGGGCGCCCTGGGACAGTGAGGAGGGGCCTCGCGGGCGGCCGTGGGGGTCCCGAGCACCGTGGGAGGGGACTCGCTTCCCCAGGGGCCCCTGGCTTCCCAGGGAGGAAGTGCCCCCGGCCCCTCAAGCCCTGATCGTGGGACCCAGCAATGAGAAACCACAGCCGCCCGCACACGCTTCCCGCGCACCAGGACCCCCCGGCCAGCTGGAATCGCAGTCCTTGGGGCCCCCGGGCCCCCACAGGGAGGGGCTGGGTGCCGGAGATCGGGGCGACCGCGCGGCAGTAGCCAGCGCTGCTGTTCATGGAGCGTCAGCCAGACGCACGGCCCTGGCCTCTCGAAGGCCGCCCCCAGGGTCGCTTCCAGGGAGCCTGGGCCGGAGTCAGCGCCGAGGCCCGGAGAGTGGCCGGGGGCTCCCCGGGGAGCTGCTCGGGGAGGGAGGACCAGGCGGAGGAGCTGCCCGCCCAGAACCACCCAGAACCCTGACCGGAGGCCCCTACCCCGGCCGCCTGGGCTGGAGGCAGTTCCCAGGCCTGGCGGCTTTAAGAGGGGACCGGCCATGCACGTCCCCGCTAAGCGGCCCGCACCGCAGCCGCGACGCCCCCGTTTAGAGAGACAGCACCCCTGCCACGTAGGCCGTGGCGCAGGAGGCCCCGCGGGGGGCTGTGCACCTGTCCGGCGAGGATGAGGAGGTGCCTTTCACCCAGCCGCCCTCCCGGGTCCCCCAGTGCCCCTGTGGCCGGGCTGTGCCCTGGCAGCTGCGGGGTCCGTGCCCCTGCCTGCGCTCCCTCGGCCGGTCCTGGGGAGGCCGTCTGCCTGTCCTGCGTCACCTCGCAGCACTCTGGGCAGGATCCTGGAGCCGTGAGGCCGTGGGGGTGGGGTGGGGAGCCCATAGAGGTCAGCCCCTCCCCAGGGCACGGTGGGAACAAGGCCCCAAACAAAGGCCAGCCTCGGCCCCTCCCACCCGTGCCCTCCTCACTTCCTGGGGAACATGGTGCCCAGAACATTCCGGCCCCAGTGCGCCTCGGTGGGTGGGCCTGCCTGCACGGGGACTCTTGCCTGGTCTCTGGGGGCCCGGGGCTGGGCACCCCCATGGAGCTTGCTGGGAGCAGGGGCCAGGCAGCGATGCTCACGCTGTCCTACGTGATCGCTTGCTCTGCTGGCACCATCCGGCGGGCTGCCAGGCGGCACCGTCAGGTATGGGCCGGGGGCTGGGGCCAGGCGTGCTGGGGGGTGGATGGGGCTGCAGTGGGTACCCCAGGGCCCCCAGGGAGGGCTCATGGGCCCTGGGAAGGGGAGGCATCGCAGGGGATGCTTCCTGCTGTCCCCAGGCTCTGTCCTCTCTGGGTCGGTACCAGGACTAGGGTTGCCTGCAGTGGGCTTCGGGGACGAAGGAGGGTCCCCGGGGGCACGAAGGGCCAAAGGAAGAACCTAGGCCGCCTGGCTGCCGGTCCAGCCACCTGCCCACATAGGGGCTGTGCTCTGGGCCTCAGTCTACCCACCTGGGCAGTGGGCTTGTGGGCTCCAGGGGTGGGAGCTGCTCTTGTTTCTGTAGGAGGGGATTCCTGAGCCTCTGGCTCTGCTCTGGAGTGCGCTCTGGACCCGGGGGAGGGGCTTCTCCACCGACAGGTGCAGCAGCTGCATTTCCAAATAGCAGGCCGGCCAGGTAGGGCCCCCCGCTCCCCACCCAGGCTGCCACGGCTGGGCCAGGCTCTTCAGGAGCCCCCGGAACAGAGGAAGGCCCTCCTGGGTCGAGGTCCAGGGCGGCCCGCAGGCAGGTGGCTGCAGAAGGTGGCAGGGAGCCTGGCCTAGGCCTGCAGCCTGGGGGGTGGGCTCCCTGTTCCGGGCCCTCAGGAATGCAGCTTGTGGAAGGGGCAGGGTGGGCAGGCTGACGGGGCCCCTGTCCCTGCTCCCCAGCCCTGACCTCGAAGTTGGGATCACAGGCTGCTGGGGGGAGTGGGGGCGCAAAGAGGGTTGGGGGGCTGACCAACCGGATGGGCAGGGGCAGCCGGCCTGGGGCTCCGGGCACCCATGCTTGAGGCCCCCCCCAGGCCTCTGGGAGGAGAATCACCCTCCCCTCCGGCCAACACAAAACAAAGCTGTCTGGTCCCCTAGTGCCCGGGCAGCTGGGGGGAGTGGGGGAGTTCCCTGCCCGAGGACTGGGAAGGTGGGGGGAGCTGGCAGGTGCCCCACCTTGGTCAGGCCCCCAGCCTGCTCCACCTCCGGCTCCAGAAGGAGCGGAGAGCTCGGTGCTTGCCGAGCCTGGCCTGCACCCCTTGCCCCTGCCCTGCCCCCCGTCCCCGGAGCCCTGGAGTCACTGCCAGCGGGCGCCCACCTACCGCCGCAGGAGTTTGAGAATGCCGAGGGGGAGGAGTACGCCGCGGGCTTCTCGGCACAGGGGTCCCCTGCGACAGGGGCTCAGAACGGGCCAGACGTGTACGTCCTGCCACTCACCGAGGTCTCCCTGCCCATGGCCAAGCAGCCGGGGCGCTCAGGTGAGTGGCCCCCCCCGGAGAGGCCGGGTGGTGCGCACCCGTGTGACTCCGGGGTCCAGCCTGGCCTCTGGGCTCAGGAGGGGAGAGGCAGGAGAGGGCTGGTAGGTGCCCCCTTCTGGTGGGACCTGGGGCACCGCGGACAGGCTTGGGTCGGCCTCCTGCCCGCCCCCCGGGGGCTGCTGTGCAGAGGGGCAGCTCGGGCCACAGGGGCGAGGAAGCTGTGGGCCTGGTCCTGCGATGGGCTACCCGTGTGCTGGGAGGAGGGGCTCCCCGGCTGTCCCAGGATGGCTGCCCCCACACGACCCCCTGAGGCCAGCAGGGACATGGGCCCCATTGTGCCCAGTGGGCAGGGCCCACCTACTCAGGGAGGAGGGGCTTGTCGGGGCCCCTCCGTGGGCGGGCTCGTGAATGGGCCTTTCACTCAGGCCTTGGGGTGGGGGCAGGAGCAGCAGGGCCTCTTCCGTGGCCCCCTTGCCCTGTGTCCCGTTAGTTCCCCGTCCTGGGGTCCCCCCCAGGGCGAGCACCCACAGGACAGATGTGAGTTCAGGCTGGAAAGGTTAGAGGTCAACATCCAAGCTGGGCTTCAAACCCATCTGCCTGAGGCTGGTGCTGTGGGCACCACTGGTCGTGTCCGGGTCTGTAGGGGGAGGTCCCGCGCTGACCCCCACCTCCGAGGCAGCTTGACCTCAGTCCCTGCGGGCTCCGAGGCAGGGCCGTGCCCACCACCCTCCGCTCCTCCAGGGGCACGAGGAAAGGGTGTCAGGCCCTGAGGGGTGATGAGCAGGCCCATCCCTGTTCTGTTCCAGGCCTTGGCAGGCCCATGACCACGAGGCTGCCCACTGTGAAGCCCAGACTTCTTTGAGGGCTGGGGACCCCCAAGGTGCTGAGTCCTCAGAGCAACCCTGTGGGCCCCCAGCTGCCGGCCCTAGGGCCCGGGTTTCCATGGGTGTCACAGCCCACCCTCCAGTCCGTGTCTCCTGGAGGAGAGGTCACCGGTTAGGCAGGAGCCAGGGCTGAGGCTCAGAGGCATGTGCCCCCCGCAAACTCCAGAGGGTAGGCCCCCTGCTGTAGGACGCTCCCCTGGCCTTCCTGGATGGCCCCGGGGCTCTCTCAGCTGTGCTGGCCTGGACACTGTGGCTGGTGGGGAGCCAGGGGTCACCTACCCCCAGCCCGGGCCTGTCACATGCACACAGTGTCTGGGACCTCGAAGGATCTTTGAGACGTGGCTTCTCCCCCCGCTCGGGGGGCTGTCCCTGAGGGTGGGAGCAGAGACCAGAGAGAGCAGCGATTGCTTGCTTTCTCCATTTCCATAGTCCATGTCTCAGATCTGCAGGATACCCCGTGTCTGGGGAGGTGATGTCGGGGGGCAGCCCCCCCCGGAGGTCAAGGCTGAAAACCCGAGTAGCAGGTGCCACCTGTTGAGACTGTAAATGGAGGAAGACAGTGCAGGGGGAGGACCCCCGAGGCTCGAGCCCCAGTGGGACCCTCCCCACCCTAAATTCTGCTTAGCGTCAAGGTCCGTGTTCCCTGGGAGCCGCCCCCCATCCCCGGGGCTCTCCTGGCATCCTCGGCCCAGCCCTGTCCCCTGGGCCCTCAGGGCGGTTGGCGTGGGAGCAGAATTCGGGGAATCCCTCGGGGGACAGGGTGTGAGTGGGCTCGGCAGCCGTGGCCCATCCTCCAGGGCCCCCGCTGACCCTTCCTCCCTGCTGACCTCACCCAGCGAGGCTGCAGGAGAATGGGCCCAGTGTGTTCCGTGCACGGCTGTGCCAAGCAGCCCCCAACAAAGGAGCCTTTGGTGTGCCTGGTGCTGGAATGCCAGCCTGCGGCAGGGGTGAGGGGACGGGCGGCTCCAGGGCCCTCCTCCCCATGGGCTTGGCCCCGGCCATCCCGCCTGCCTGGCATTGCCCACGCACTGGTCTTGGCTCCAGGCCCTGCTGTCTTTGCGGCTTGTCCCTGTAGTTTGGGGACCAGCCTTCCCAGACCCATCCAGAAAGATGCCCGGATGCAGCTCGCAGGTCCACAGCTCTCCTGGGCAGCAGGCATCCTGCTCCTGATGGCAGCCCCCCAGCTGTGGCCCCGGCGCTGGGGGGCTGAGGGCAGGTGCTGAGTGGGCAGCCCCGGGAAGGGCAGATGGGGGCGCTGACAGCCCGAGCCGGGGTTCCTGAGCCCCCTGCCCTGTTACAGTGCAGCTGCTCAAGTCCACGGACCTAGGCCGCCACAGCCTCCTGTACCTGGAGGAGGTTGGCCACGGCTGGTTCGGGAAGGTGAGTGGCTGACCCCAGGGGCGGGCTGGTGCGCGCTGACGCCGGGGGCCAGTCTCCTGCCCGGCAGGCACAGGGGCAGGATGGAGACCCCCTCCCGGGGGCGTCCCTTCCGGGCAAGTCCTGGTGTCAGATGCTGGGAGGCGCCCTGGGAGCGCCGGGTTGGGGGCGGCGCGGGGTCTTGGTCCTGGCTGCTCCCCGATCCCCAGCCTGGGGATCCCCACTTCCTCCCTGCGGACCCCCAGAGAGAGCCGGAACAGCCGGGGCCTTGGGATGAGCACGAAAGGGAGGATGTTACAGCCGGGAGGGTTCCCCCAGGAGGGGCCCAGAGCCCCTTCTGCAGATGAGTAAAGCAAGGCTTCCAGGTCGGGGCTCGGGGGGAGCGAGGAAGGACAGGGCCGCCGTGACGCCTGCCCCCACAGGTGTTCCTCGGGGAGGTGAACTCGGGCATCAGCAGCACCCAGGTGGTGGTGAAGGAGCTGAAGGCGAGCGCCAGCGTGCAGGAGCAGATGCAGTTCCTGGAGGAGGCTCAGCCCTACAGGTGGGTGGCACCTGGGGCCGGGCGGTGGCAGGCGGGGGCTGCCGGGCACGGGGCCCTGTGAACAAAGGCAAGCTCTGTGCTGTCCCTGCTCCTCCCCTACCCCTGCAGAGCCAGCCCCCCTCCCCGCCCGCCCGCCCCCTCCTGGCCTGAGTTCGAGTCAGGGGGGCAGCCTGTTGGCTCCTGCAGGGCCCTGCAGCACAGCAACCTGCTCCAGTGCCTGGCCCAGTGCGCGGAGGTGACGCCCTACCTGCTGGTGATGGAGTTCTGCCCCATGGTGAGTGGCCGCTCCCGCCTCCATCCCCTGCTCCCTGAGCAGGCCGGGGCGCATGCCCACCACGTCCCGCTGCGTCTGGGCCCCGCCGCCTGTCCCGCTCAGTTAGGACGCTTTCCTGCAAGCCCTCACCTCTGCGTCCTGGGCCTCACGTGGCCCATGTTCCTCCCAGGGCGTGACCTTGGCTGCCCTCGCCCCCCGTGGCTCCAGGCGTGCTGCAGGCTCCCCCCCCCCCTCCCCCCGCCCCGTCTGCCAGTCTGGTTTCTGGACGACTCTGGGCCGTAGCTGTGACCTCCGGCTTCCCCAGCGGCTGGGCCCTTGCTGGAGCCGGGCGGTGTCCGCAGGTCAAGGCTGTGCCCGCTGATGCTCGGGTCGTCTGCCCTGGGCCAGCAGTGAGGTGGCGAGCACATGGGCCCCAGGGCGGTACACGGGGCATGCTCCTGTGGCCCCGGGCCCTCCACCCGTGGGGTTGTCCTCCCGCGAGCAGGCCACTGGGGCAGACCTCGTGGCTGTGGGATGGCTGTGCGGCCACCAGGCCCTGGGGGGGAGGGGCGCCTGGGGGGCTGGCCGGGGTGCCCGCCCCGATCGGCGCATGACGGTGCCGCCTTTCTTGGCAGGGGGACCTCAAGGGGTATCTGCGGAGCTGCCGGGTGGCAGAGTCCATGGCGCCTGACCCCCTGACCCTGCAGCGCATGGCCTGTGAGGTGGCCTGTGGGGTCCTACACCTGCATCGCAACAACTACGTGCACAGGTGAGGGCGGGGCAGGGTGCCGGCTCTCCGGGCGTCCCCGTGGGGCTCAGGGCGGCTCTTGCCCTCGCGCCGAGGGGCCCTGGGTTCCCGTCTTGGGGCTGTGTGAGGCTCAGCTGGTCCATCTTTATTCAGCCTTTAGGGACCATGGTGCTTTAATGAAGACCAGACAGACGGGGCGCGGGGTGGGGACCTGCTTCTGCAGGATGTCAGGCTGGCCCGGGCGAGCACAGGCAGGGCCCAAGGCCCATCCACCGTCCCTGGGGTGGCCCCACACTGGCCCTTGCTGGCCTCTGGATCCCTAGGCCCCGGGGGAGGGATGGCTCTGTTCTGCTTCCCACCCTGGCCCTGGAAGTCAGAAAGATGGACCAGGGTGCCCAGCCCAGGGGGACGTGCCAGAAGAAGTGGCGATGGACAAACGGCCCACCGGCCCCGGACGCCGCACGGGCCGTCCTCCCCAACAATATCCTGGTGCTGAGTGATGACACATGCAACTCCAGCATCAGTGATTTTGTTGAAGAGGGCAGCTGCCAGCCTCCCGACCTGCCCGCCGGGCCCACCCAGGGGGCCCAAGCACCCGCACGCCCCACAGGCGCGGGCCCGTCTGTGGCCCCCGGTGGATGTGCGCTGACCCCACCTTTGCCGTAGGGGCCCATGCCCCCCACACCCTGTGGCCCCCGAGCAGGTTGGGGGGAGGTCCGCAGCCCTGGGCCCGCCGTGCTCCAGGGGGGCACTCCTACCCCTACCCTGTCCTGGGCCAGGAGGGGCCCAGCCCCGTGTGAGCAGGGCCGGCCCGGATGCCCTGGGCTGCTCAGACCCCAGGGTGCCGGTTGCCGAGGGGGAGGGTGGAGCGGGCGGGAAGAAAGCCTGCGGTGTCCCTGGCTGGCTGGCTCCCGAGGGGTGGCTCAGTGGGCAGGGGGTCGGAAGCCAGGACAACAGCAGGGGTCAGGAGGGAGGGGCTCCAGCAGGGCCGTCCGGGCCCCCGTGCGTGCTCCCGCCCTCCCTGGGCCTCATTTTCCTTGTCTGTGGTGTAGCGTGTGCGGCCCGTCCCCGTGGGCCCCCGGGGCGCCCAGTGCTGGGCCAGGGAGGGGGCTCGGGGCAGCTGGGGGGACAGGCTGCCTCTCAGATGCCCCTTCCCACCCGCTCGTGAGCGACAAGGCCTCGGGGACACGCGGCCCGCCCCGCGGCCCCGCTGCCCCCCACGGGCCCTGCCGCTGACCCACACCCTCCCGCCCTCTAGCGACCTGGCCCTGAGGAACTGCCTGCTTGCGGCTGACCTGACGGTGAAGATCGGCGACTACGGCCTGTCCCACGGCAAATACAGAGTAAGAGCGCGGGGCCGCGTGGGGGGCAGGGCCAGCCGCCCGGCGCCCCCGGGTAACGCCGCCCCTGCGCCGCAGGAGGACTACTTCGTGACCGCCGACCAGCTGTGGGTGCCACTGCGCTGGATCGCACCCGAGCTGGTGGACGAGGTTCACTGCAACCTGCTGGTGGTGGACCAGACCAAGGCCAGCAACGTGTGGTGAGTGGGGGGTCGGCGGCGCTGGAGGACACGCCTAGGGAGACCCCGAGGCCGCCAGGCCCTGGTGTGTGGGTGCGTGTCCGGCCAGGACGCGGGGCCTGCCGGGTTCCAGGGGGCAGAGACGTGGGATGACCTGCTCATCTGCCCACCTCACCTCTCCATGGCCCCCCGGGGAGCTGGCGGGGCTGCTGGGCCACCTGTAGCCCACGGTCCTGCCCCTCCCAGATCCACGGACACCCACAGACCCCAGGCCCGAGCACACGTTCAGGTGGGGAGGCCACCGGGACTGAGACGGGGCCTCAGCGTGGCCCCCGCTGTCTGCGAGCAGGCCGGGCTCTCCTGTCTGTAGTCTGGAGCCCCCCTCCTCCCTGAGCACCCGGCACCGGGCGGGGCACAGAGGGGCACGCAGACCTGGGACTGCAGCTGCCAGAGGCTCTGGCACAGTGGTCCCCTCTTCCTTCTCCACCTCTCCCTTGCACCCTGCCAGCCTGTAGCTCCCGGGGCCTGTCTGGCCTCCCTCTGCTCCCATTGAGTGCTCAGAGCCTGGACCCATGGACCCCCCCCTTCCTGAGCACCCCGGGGCGTTTCCCCTAGTGCATCAGCACTGCACCCCTGTCCCCTGCCGGCCCATCCTGACTGGGGTCCTCTGGGTGGCTCTGCTTCGGGCCGCCCGACTTCTCTGTTCCTTATGCTCTGGGTCTCTGGGGTCAGCCTGGGCCTGGAAGCTGGGGGAAGGACCACGGAAGGAACCCAGGTGCCATTTCCCAGCCCTGGAGGCTGCGGCCGCCCCTGCCCACTCCCTGGGCCCATGCGTGTTGTGGACCTAGACCCCCCCTCTGCCATCACCGGGCCCCTAGCACCAGGAGCCTCACCGGGTCGCTCCAACCCCTGGTGCAGTGTCCAGCCTTCACCGCGGCAGTGAACAGATCGACAAGTGAATGGACTTGGGTTTGGGGAAAGGCCGGCGTGGCTTTTATTTGCCTGGGTGACCTGGGCGCCGCCTTGGGCCTGGCCGGGTCGTGCATCCTGCCAGTTTACCCAAGGACCGTGCTACCCTTTGGGAGGGGCGTCCGTAGGATGCTGGCGGGATGACAGGAGCTGCCCTGTGGTGGCCGAGGCTCTGAGACCCCGGGCAGCCACGCCAGCCCCCTCTGAGGGCCGTCGTCTCCGCAGGTCCCTGGGCGTGACCATCTGGGAGCTCTTCGAGCTGGGTGCGCAGCCCTACCCGCACCACTCAGACCGGCAGGTGCTGGCTTACGCTGTCCGGGAGCAGCAGCTCAAGCTTCCCAAGCCCCAGCTGCAGCTGACTCTGTCTGACCGCTGGTGAGGACCCTGGGATGCCAGGCTGGGTGGAGCGTCCCCAGCCGGAGGGGCGAGACCGAGTCTGACGGCCTGGGTTTCCAGCTCACGCCAGCTCCCCCTCTGCCCAGCACTGACCTCTGGGCCCTGTCCTGTGCCCACGGCCCAAGTGGTCTCTTTACCCAAAACACAAACGCACCTGCGGCCAGGGTGGGGGCGAACTAAGGGGAGAGCCCTGTGCCCACCACTTTGGGAGAGTTGGGGTGTCTGGGAGTGAGCTGGAGGCTCTCTTCCCTGTCCTTGGGGGATTCTGGGTAGGAGGAGAGGCCCCAGACCTTGGTGCAGAGGGCCGCTCCACTCGTCCCGGCGGGGACTGGCGTCCAGGCTGGCGGTGCCCTGGGGCAGCAGGTGGGCGGGCGCGCGGGCAGGGCCTGAGCCCTGGGCCTCCCTCCGCGCAGGTACGAGGTGATGCAGTTCTGTTGGCTGCAGCCTGAGCAGCGGCCCACGGCCGAGGAGGTGCACCTGCTGCTGTCGTACCTCTGCGCCAAGGGCGCCACTGAGGCGGAGGAGGAGTTTGAGCAGCGCTGGCGCTCCCTGCGGCCGGGTGGGGGTGGCGGGGGCCCCGGGCTGGCCGGCCTGGCTCTGGGGGGCGCGGGCGAGCTCGCGGCCACCTCGTCCTTCCCGCTGCTGGAACAGTTCGCGGGCGACGGCTTCCACGCGGATGGGGATGACGTGCTGACCGTGACCGAGACCAGCCGCGGCCTCAACTTCGAGTACAAGTGGGAAGCGGGCCGCGGCGCCGAGGCATTCCCCCCGCCCGGGGGTGCGGGGAGCCCCGGCCGCGCCTCGCGCCTGGAGCTCTGTGCCCCTGACGGCGCGCCCCCCGGCGTGGTGCCCGTGCTCAGTGCGCACAGCCCCTCACTGGGTAGCGAGTACTTCATCCGGCTGGAGGAGCCCACACCCGCCGCCGGCCACGAGCCTGACTGCGCTGGCTGCACCCCCAGCCCCCTCGCCGCGGACCTGCTCCCCGACGCCGGTGACCAGGACAATGACTCAGAGGGCAGCACTGCCGCCTCGTTGGCCATGGAGCCGCTGTTGGGCCACGAGCCGCCCGCTGAGGGGTCCTGGGGCCACTGTGACTACTATGGGCGGGGGAGCCATGCCCGAGACCCGCCCTGCCCGCTGGGCTCGCCATCACCGGGGACCCTCGGGTTGGCACAGCCTGGGGAGGAGGACACCGACTGGGGCGCGGCTGCCTTCTGCCCACCCTTCTTGGAGGACCCATTGGGCACGTCCCCCTCGGGAAGCTCTGGGGCTCGGCCGTCCCCGGGTGGGGAGGAGGTGGGGGAGGCCGAGGCATGCAGGGCCGCCCAGCTCAGGCACTGGAGTTCCAACGTGTCCGCCAATAACAACAGTGGCAGCCGAGCACCAGGCCCCTGGGCCCCGGGATGTGTGGGGGGCTGCATGGGCTGTTGCCTGGGCGCAGAACACGCCCTACAGGCTGTCCCTGAGCTGGCACGCCCCCTGGCCCTGGAGGACGCCAGAGAGCCTCTCCTCAGGCTGCAGGGGGCCTCCTCTGGCCTGGAGCTAGGCCGCTGCCTTGGCCCCCCTCATCTGTGTCCTGCTGGGGGCCTGGCACCTGCCACCTGCCTGGTGACCTCGTCCTGGACACAGGGGGCTGTGGGCTGGGGTGACAGCCCCCAGACAGAGCCCAGGCTTGCTGAGGAGGCCGAGGGCTCCAGCAGAGCTCAGCGACCCCTTCCCTCCATCCCAGCCCCATCCCAAGAGGGAGCCCTGCTGCCTGCCGAGGAGGCTGGTGCCCTCGCCACCCTGCCTGCCTTGCCCCTGCCTGCTGGCAGCTGGGAGACTGCCCCTGAGGTAGCCCCGAGCCCAGAGAGCCGCACTGGTTCCCCTGGGCTGGAGGCGCCAGTCAGAGAGGATGAGGACACAACAGAGGCCACTTCCGGCGTCTTCACGGACTTGTCCAGCGATGGCCCACCTGCGGGGAAGCTGGATGTGACGCCGGCCTTCTGCTCCCTGCAGAAGCAGGTGGGGACCCCTGACTCCGTAGACTCCCTGGATATCCCATCTTCTGCCAGCGATGGCGGTGGCTGCGAGGTCTTCAGCCCGTTGGTCACTGGCACTCCCGGCGGGCAGCCCCGAGCTCTGGACAGTGGCTATGACACGGAGAACTATGAGTCCCCGGAGTTCGTGCTCAAGGAGGCACACGAGCCGTGTGAGCCCGAGGCCTTTGGGGAGCTGGTCTCCGAGGGTGAGAGCCCCGGGCCCAAGACTCAGCTCCCCACCTCCCTCGGCGGCTTTGGGGAGAAGAACCCCTACCGTGACTCAGCCTACTTTTCGGACCTCGACACAGATCCCGAGGCCAGTTCGGGCCCCCCGGAGAAGGGAGGAGGTGCCCTGGCCTCCAGGCTAGAACTGGATCTGGAGAGCCCTGGGCTGCAGTCTGCACAGCCCTCGCCTGAGTCTGGGGTGCCTGGGGGGACACAGGGCCCTGGCCCCAGGGAGGTGCCGCCCCTGCGACTGCTGCCGCCGGAGGACGCGTTTCCGGAGCAGAGCACCTGCCCGGAGAGCCCCAGACTGGAGCCTCCCTGGGCTCCAGGGCTCAGCCCCGGGCGCCCCAAGGTTTTCCAGCTGACCCCAGTCCCGCTGAGCTCCGAGAGCCCCCGCCCTGACCTCCAGGAGGCCCAGCAGGGACGGACGGGGGGCCCCGGCGCCCCCAGGACCCCGCTCGGCTTGGCCTTGCCCGCACTGCCCGCGGCCGCGGAGGGCCGGCCGGAGGAGGAGGAGGAGGACAGCGAGGACAGCGACGAGTCCGACGAGGAGCTGCGCTGCTACAGCATCCAGGAGCCCAGCGAGGACAGCGAGGAGGAGGCGCCCCCGGTGCCCGTGGTGGTGGCCGAGAGCCAGGGCGCGCGCAAGCTGCGCAGTCTGCTCAAGATGCCCAGCCTGCTGTCCGAGGCCTTCTGCGAGGACCTGGAGCGCAAGAAGAAAGCCGTGTCCTTCTTCGACGACGTCACCGTCTACCTCTTCGACCAGGTGGGCGGGCGCCCCGGGCTCTGCGGGGCGGCGGGGCTGGGGGGGGTGGGGGGTGGGGGGGTGGGGGGGGCGGGCACGGCCCCGCCCCCGCCCGGCACGCCCCGCCCCCGCCGGCCGCTGCAGCCCCGTGCCGCTCTGACCCTGCAGGAGAGCCCCACTCGGGAGCTCGGGGAGCCCTTCCCCGGCGCCAAGGAGTCGCCCCCCGCCTTCCCGGCGGGCAGCCCGCACGCCCCCGGCGCCCCCGCCCGGCCTCCGCGGGCCGACACCGCCCCCGACGGCTCCGCGGCAGCAGAGGGTGAGCTGGGGGCGGGGCGTGCCGGGCGGGGGCGGGGCGCGGAGGGGTGGGGCCTGCCGGGAGTGGGCGGGGCGTGTCGGGCGGGGCGTGGAGAGGGGCGGGGCGTGTCGGGCGGGGGCGGGGTCTGCCGGGCGAGGGGCGGGGCGCGGAGGGGTGGGGCCTGCCGGGAGTGGGCGGGGCGTGTCGGGCGGGGCGTGGAGAGGGGCGGGGCGTGTCGGGCGGGGGCGGGGTCTGCCGGGCGGGGGCGGGGCGCGGAGGGGTGGGGCCTGCCGGGAGTGGGCGGGGCGTGTCGGGCGGGGGTGGGGTCTGTGGGGCGAGGGGCGGGGCGTGTCGGGCGGGGCGTGGAGAGGGGCGGGGCGTGTCGGGCGGGGGCGGGGTCTGCCGGGCGAGGGGCGGGGCGAGGAGGGGTGGGGCCTGCCGGGAGTGGGCGGGGCGTGTCGGGCGGGGGTGGGGTCTGCTGGGCGAGGGGCGGGGTCTGCCGGGCGGGGCGTGGAGAGGGGCGGGGCGTGCCGGGCGAGGGGCGGGGCGTGCCGGGCGGGGGCGGGGTTTGTCGGGTGAGGGGCGGGGCGTACCGGGCAGGGTCTGCCGGGCGCGGCGTGGAGGGGGGGAGGCGGGCCGGCCGAGGGGCGGGGCGTGCCGGGCGGGGCGGGGCGGGGCGGGGCGGGGCGGGGCCGTGTCGTCCCCGACGGCAGTGACGTGCGGCCCGCTTGCAGGCGGCGGGCTGGCGTGGGGAGACGGCTTCCCGCGGGGCGCGGTCCCGGAGGCCGCCCCGCCCGCCGCCCCGCCCGCCGCGCCCCCCAAGCCGGCGGCGCCCGGCCCGTTCTCGCGCTTCACCGTGTCGCCCGCGCCCGCGTCGCGCTTCTCCATCACGCACGTCTCGGACTCGGACGCCGGGCCCGTGGGAGGTGAGGTCCGCGCTCGTTATTTCTCGTCTCCGGGTCGAGCGCGGTTTTCAGACGGGGAAACTGAGGCGCGGAGCGTCCGGCCGCCGTGCCGCCTCGCCCGGGGCTGGGCCCGCCCGGTGGAGATGCGGCGCCACCTCGAGCGGCCCTCCCTGGCCTCAGCTCCCCGGGGCCTGGGCAGCCCCTGCGGCCAGAATCCGAGCCCCCCGCCGGGGCCCGCCCCCCTGCGGCTTCCCTGGAGGCTCCGGGCAGGATCCCTGAGCGATCAGCCGGCCACCAGGAGGGGTTCGTGCCGCGGCCGGCTGCTCCTGCCCGGGCCTCAGTTTCCCCACCCGTAAGAGGGCGAGGGCAGGGCCGAGCTTTGCTGGGCCTGAGGGTCGGGTCTGGAGCCTGGTGACGCGGTGGGAGGAGACCCGGTGCGGCCCCAACCGGGCGCATGGGCAGGCCCCTTGCAGGGGAGGCGCCAGGCCGCAGCCCCAGGGGTCACCTGGTCCCAGGAAGGGACGGAGGTCAGGTGGGGACCCCGGCAGGCGACTCTCGGGGACCGCTGTCTGCAGTGTGTCTGCAAATGCTCACGCGGCACCTCCTGTTGGCCAGGCCCGGTGGCAGGTGCTGGGGGCAGCTGTGAGGAGGCTTGAGCCCCTGCTGGTCCCGCTCCAGGCAGCGGCGAGGACGGTGGTCGGCGTCCGGCACCCCGGCACCCCGGCACCCCGGCACCCGCGCGGCGCTCTGGAGGAGCGGGGCAGGACTACTCTGGCCGCTCGGGTTGGTGGCGAGCGGCTGGGGGTGCCCAGAGCCTCAGGCCCGAGCAGCCCCTGCCCCCAGCAGCCCCCGCCACCCCCGCCCTGCGTTACAACGGGCTGCTTGGCTTCTGCGGCCCGAGGACCTGCTCCCGGCTGGGGGCCTTGCATGCCCGCCTGCCAGCTCCTGCGGTGAAGACAGGGCGCTGTGTCCTCGCCCGGGGGGAGAACGGGCACAGGCCTGCTGGGACGGCGTCTCTCTGCCCCCTTTGCCCCTTCTGCCGGGTTCTGGGTCTGCTCAGCAGGAAGAGGCCCCCCGGGCTGTGTCCCCCGCCACCCTTACCTCAGAGTCTGTGGCTGTGTTTTCCCTGGGCGACTCCACTACCCCGGGGCTCCCTCCCTACGTGGTCTGGGCCAGCTCCCATCTGGGTCCAGGGTCTGAGTCCACGGCTGGAGGCCCGGGGTGGGGGGCGGGGGGGCTGCCCAGCCACACCTGTTCTAGAGGTGCCCGTGGCTGGCCCCGCACCCAGCTCCCCTGCGGGGCACTGCCCGCACCGGCCCAGCTGCGACGGGAAGTGGGGGCTGCACCTCCACCATGTCAGGGGCTCCTGCCTGGCAGGTGCAGAAAGGGGTGGAGCTGGGAGGGGCGTGGGGGGTAGGGCAGCACAGGGAATATTTTTGTAACTGCTGTTGTCTGAGCGAATGGATATGGGATGATTTTAAGTTATTGTTGCCAAAGAGATGTAAAGTTTATTGTTGCTTTGGGGGTGTGGGTGGGGGACTTGTTTTGGGTTTGTGTTTTTCGTTTTTTATTAGTTTGAGGCTTAGGATGCTGGTGCAATGATTTTCTTGTTCCTTTTACGTTTGTTTTTTAAAAGAAACCAAGCTAAGAAAAAAAAAGGCTTCATGCTACACGTGTGTTTTCTTTTGGGGGTTTGCATCTAAAGCCCTGGGCAGGAGGGGGCCTGGATGGTGCCGAGGAGGGCACGGTCGTCCTTCCTGACCATGGCAGGGTGGGGGGATGCGAGAGGGCGGCCCCCGCCGTTCCCGGGTGGAGGTCTGCACGGAGCAGGGGGGAGACCGGACTGCAGCCGCCTCTTCCTGTCCTGCGAGGAGGGAGACCCACACACCTCCCCGATGGCCTTTCCCCTTGCCTCGCCAAAGTGCAGCAGCGGGGGCAGGACGACTCAGGGCTTCCGTGCATCTATACCCCAAACATCTGCCCTGAGAGCCCGCCTGGCCCGTCCCCAGCCCCTGCGAGGCCAGAGGCCCGTGTCCCCACCTGCCCTACCTGCGGCCCCTTCTGCTTCTCTTCCTGGGCCGCGGACTCGGTGTCGCTTCAGGGCTGCAGAACCTGGCATCAGGAGCCTGGCCCGAGTGGCTGCCCCCACCACCGCTGGTCACCATGGGTGTATTTCAGCCACAGGCAGCATGCAGGCAGCTGGGGGTGGGGGGGGACTCCCCCAACAGTGGCACCCACCATTCACTCCAGGGATGGAGGAGAGCCGGGGGCCCCACAGCCAGTTCTGGAGGGGAGTCGGGCCTGGGTGGGGTGGGGCGGAGAGCCCCCCAGAGCTGCCAGCAGGGGTGGGGAGGCCCAGCAGAGCCCCATCGGGGGGCATCTGCCTCCTCCTCCGCCGCAGGCCTCCCGCCCCCTCAGGCCCACAGATGACAAGCAGGCACAGGTAGGGCAGCCTGTTTATTGACCAGACACTGGGGAGCCACGGGCGGGGCGGGGGCCGTGCTCCCCTTCCAGCTACAGGCCGACGTCCTTCCCTGCCCCGAGGGCCGCGGCCCAGGGGCACCTCCGAAGCAACGGCCGGGGTCCAGCCCAGGCCAGGCTGCAGCGGGGCAGAGCTGGGCAGGTGAAGGCTTGCAGGGAGGGGAAGGTTCTTTCTCCGAGCGGGGAGCACGCAGACTGTTACAAAAGAGGGTCTGCGTGCGGGTGGGGAGCAGGGGCCCAGCGGGCAGCGGTGGGGGCCTGGCCGTCAGCTGAGGAGGGGTGCAGACCTGTCATTGGTCACGGTCGGCTTCAGCTGGACGCTGGCAAAGGGGTTCCTGAGAGAGGAGAGGAGAGTGGTTTTAGTGCCGGGACGGGCACCGTTGGGCACCGAACCACCTGGGCTGCCCAGGCCCCAGGGTCCCCAGCGGGAACCCGGAGCAGGGAGACCGTGGAGCCTGCTGGGGACAGCCAGGGATGGGCTCTGTGCACAGGGCCAGTTGACTGCCTGCGCCCCACGGCCAGGAGTCACTTCTTTCTCCAAAACCTGAGGCAGTCCTGAGGGAGCCTGTGTCCAGGTTTGGGGAGCCGCCGCCCCACGAGGCCAAGAGGACCCTCCACCTGCCCGTTTTTAGACATGCCACGGACACACACAGCTCAGCAGCTCACACAAACCCGGCCCATGCATCCCGGGGTCCCGGAAGGTGGCTGGGGGCAGACACGGGGCCTCGGCCGCCCCACACCAACAGGACACACACGGGGTGCACGCACACCGGCGGCCGTGGGCCAGCAGGGCTGGACCAGGGCTCAGCCACCTGTCAGTCCAGGGAGCTGCGCCCTCCCCTGCATGCCTGAGGCCACAGCTGACGGACAGACGGACTCGCCAGACAAGAGGTTGAGATGGGACAAGATGAGCACAGCAGAGGCCGGCACGCAGCCTGGTCCTCGCGGAAGCCTCCCCTCGGAGTCCCTAAGGGGCTCGGGGGGCCCTGCTTGGGCAGGGACAGCAGAGGACAGCGGGCTGGGCGTCATCAGGCGGCCCCAGGGGTGACAGCACAGATGGTACGAGGGACACGGAGGGCTCGGCACGGACAGGACTGCACCCCCGGCGAAGCACTTGGCTCTCAGGCCATTACCTGGGGCAGGGGTCGCCTCTGGCACAGCTGGGCTGGTGTCCACGGCAGCTGGGGGGCACATGGGCTGGGGGCCCCTCCCTGTGTTTTCTAAGACACTGAGATAACTCGGACGGAATTTTTAAAGGATAAACTAGGGAGAGCGGCCGACTTATTGGCGCACGGCTTCCACGTCTGCGCGGGGACAGAAGGATCCTGCTTGGCCCCGTGGCCCATGAGCTTCTTCTGATGTGGAGCGCGACGAGCCCGGCGTTCAAGGCCCTTCCCACCCCGCGAGCTCCCCCAGGCGTGCCAGTCTCTCCTGGCCGACGTGTGCAGACCGGCCGCAGCTCAGAGGCTCGGGGGGCAGCGGCCACCTCTGGCTCCCAAAGCCAGGTGTGCTGTGACAGCGATGTCTGCCCCAGGCCCTGCCACCGTGACTCGACTCTGGCTCCAGAAGGCGGCTCTGGCTCTGGGCCCTTGGCTGTCCCCAGCCGGGGTCAAGGCAGGGGGCGTCTGGGGGGCCGCAATGGGGCAGCTTTGTTCAGGTGGAGGTGGGGGTCGAGCAGCTCCCGTGCGGGGCCAAGCGGCTGTGGGCGGCACACCCGACTCCTGCCCTGGTCCCAGGGCCGGGGACCCAGCCGCAGCAGCTGGGGCCGGAGGGGGGCGGCAGGGTCAGAGAGGCCCCCCCCAGAGGGTGCCTGGCCTCCGATCCCCCTTTCTCATCTTCCCCAAAATTGAGTGCAGGGCACCGCGCCATCGACACCGCAGGTCCCGGGGGCCTCCTGCCTTTGGGGAAGATGGGGCTCAGCAGCTGCCCCAGGGTGGGCGCCCGGGTGAGCCCGGCAGGTCAACCCCCTGCTGACGCAACAGGACAAAATCCCAACCCAGGGCCCCCTGCACAGTCCCTGGCCCCGCGGACATCCGTCACTGCCGGGGGAGCCAACGTGTGACCACAAACCACCAAGATACAAGGAGGCTCCAGTCGCGCCGGCAAAGGGCGGCAGGGACCATCTGGATGGCAGGGTCTGCCCCAAGCCGGCCCCTCCCGTCCCCACGGGAGCACCCCCGCTGGGCCCCGGACGGGGCGGTCTACACTCGGCAGGGCAGGCCCAGGGCCACCGGTGCCGCCAGCTCCCTGCCCAGCCGGGCCCCTCCCCAGAGGCCGATCCAGCACCCGGTTAGCAGTCACGCTTCGGGGTGTCGCGGGGCACAGACCCTACAGCCCTACAGCTGAGGGGGGCCGAGCGCTACGGCCCAGCACCTCTCCACTTCAACCTCTCGCCGCGCACTCCGGGCGTCGCCTGTTCTGAGTCCACTACGTGAGGGTGAGCGAGAAACGTGATCGGAGAAGAGCAGCGTCGTTTCGGGGTGCGGTTCCCAGCCTTCTGTGGTTCTGGAGCAGAGGGAGCCCAGATTTCCACTTCATCCTCAACTTTCTCCTCTGGGGCCTGACTGGTCCCTGTGCCTCCGGGACGCCCACCCTCCCGGGGTGGAGTCCACTGTGTCCCGCCCCTCAGGGCCACACCCAGGGGGCACCTTGGCAGAGCAGGCAGGGGTGCCTCAAACTCCCCGGGGGCCCTGACACCCACCCCGGGTGACTCCTGGGCCAGGCCCAGTCTGTGGGGGATGCCCCGGCTCCCACGGGGGGCTGCAGCCCTGTGCCTGGGGGGCGGGCTGGGGCAGAGGCTGGGCTCCGTCCAGAGCCCTGGGGCCAAGGGGCAGCGGGGGTGGCAGGCGTAGGCCTCCTAAGGTCTCTTGGAAGAAGGAATCTAGAGGCAGGGAAGGCATTTCCATCCGCCCCGTCCCCAAGTGTCAAGAGCATTTGTCTCCAGAATTCTCCAGAAGTTTCTCACGCTGCAGCTCAGATGTGGTGAGAGAAGAGAGTCCAGGACTGTTGAAGCAGTCACTGCCCGTGGGGAGGAGCACATCACGGCGGTGCTCTGTGGGGTAGAGGATGCGGGCGCCAGCTTCGTGGGCAGGCTTCTCGGCGACGGGGTGGGGCAGGCACAGACGGGCCCTGGCCCGGAGCGCCGGGCTTCCCCTTGCTTGTTGTCGGGGCTTGCTTCCCTGGAGCCCGGCGGGAGGGGCCGGCACGGTCAGGCTGTGGGCAGTCAGCGAGGGCACCCGCACGCGGTGGCCGGAGGCCTGGTTTGCAAAGCCTGGTGCGGCCTCTACGCAGCCCAGACGGGGCGCAGCCGCCGTATCCACCTGCCTCGGCGGGCCTGGTGGTCCGACCCCAAGACCCACCCTGGTGTCCCCAGCCCCCCAAGAGGCCGCAGTACTCACCAGCCAGGGAGCCGGCCGGGCCGGGTGCGGGCCCGAGCCCACAGGGGAGTGTCTGAGTGGACACCGAGCCAGGGGAGCCCAAAGCTGGCCTCACAGCCCATCACCAGGCCTCGCCCCAACTGCGGCCGAAGCACCCCGCAGAGGCAGGAGAGGAACCCGGGCAGAGGGCCGGGGCCTGACCACGCGTAGGGGTGCGGGAGGTGCTGGGGCGCAGGGGGAGCAGCCAGTCAGGCCCGCAAGCTTCCAGACGGAGGGCGGAAATCCCAGAGCCCAAGGAGCAATCCAAGGAGAAGCGAAAGCCCAGGCCGGAGCGGGGCAGGCCCGGCAGACCGAGCAGCGCGGAGCTCGGGGCGACTTACTAAGTCTAGTGAGGGGCGGCTCAGAATCTGGCCACTTCCACTTCGGCGCTGCAAGGAAACACAGGGCTCCGTTGGTGGCGGGCGCAGGGGGCACGGCCGGGGCAGCCTAGCCCCGAGGCCACAGGACGCAGGCTGGCCTGCTGAGGCGCCCGGGCCCCGCAGCGGGCCTGGAAGGACGCGCCACACTCAGCTCAGTGCAAGAAATAAAACTTTTATTCAAACGACTGCAGTACAGGGCACAATTCAGATTAAAAAAAAAAAAAAGAGGAAAGGAAACGAAAATATTTTGAGCACTTTACATCTTCATACAAGTGTCGCAGTTTTGTGTCTACATTCATCCACTGAGCATGGAATCCCCTGGATTTGAGATCTTTTAGCAAAATGAGCACACACCACGGAAGGCTCTCTCTACTGGGTCCACGTTCTGGCTTTGTTTTTTCCTCAAATATAAAATGGGTCCGTCTGTGTCTTGAGCTGCTTCTCTCGCGAACGCTCCCAGGAGAGCGGGCGGAGGGTTTTCTTAGATCACGTCAGAAAAAGCGTCCACAGCTTCACGGGGCTCCCGGGGCCGCGGCCTGGCTCCCTCCCCAGACTCAGGGTGTGAAGAGGCAAAACCAGTAGCCACGGAGTCCGGCGTGTCTGCTTCTGAAGTCACTGAGACACACGGACAGACGAGCGCGCTGGGGCAGGCCGGGCGGTGGGCCTGCTGCCCCCTCCCCAGGGCCGCCCGGGCCGGGGCTGTGGATCCCTCGGGCTGTGCGCCGCTTTCCAGGACGCTCGGGGCGGCGGGGGTGGGGTGGGGTGGGGTGTCTGCAGCTCTTTGGAAAGTCCGAGCGGCTGCAACTGCCCCCCCCCCCCTCCGCCGCGGAGGGCCCATGCCCTGGGGCCGCCCACTCTGTGCTGCACACGGGCCCTGGCGTCCGCGGGAAGAAGCGCTCAGGGGCCCGGCTGCGGGGCTGGGGGCCGTGGCCTCCCTCACAGGAGCAGCCAGCTTCCTCAGGAGGCCCCCCTGCTTGGCAAGACCCCTGGAGGGTGCGGCCCTCGGAGGGGCGCCTGCGGGCCGCGAGCCTCCCGACACAGATGCCAGCGTCCGCTGGGGGAGTCAGATGCAGGAGTAACAGTACGCACACCGGAGTCCATGCAGATCTGGTTTTGTTTTTCAGGAAAGAAAAGTCCTTTTCCTGTTTTGTTTTTTGTTTTTTTTTTCTGTTTTCTTTTTTTTCTTTATTCTTTTTTTTTTTTTTTTAAAGATTTTTCTTTTTCTTCAAACATTAGGCCTGGCTCGCGGTGAGCCTTCGACAAGGGACAGCGCGTCATGAACACGGCGGCCGCGGAGCAGAGGCAAGGACGCCTGCCCCCGCTGCCCCGCCAGCAGCTCCTGCCTGGCGGACACGCGGGGTGGGGGGCGTGTAAACACGGGGAGCAGAGATGGGGCAGCACCATGGACCCTGGGGGAACTCAGAGTCTGGGGTCACCATCAAAAGGCAGGACAGGGCAAGTGAGGAAGAAAAAGAACCCGAGAACAAACCAACGAGCGCAGAGGAGGGAACTGATGGAGGCCAGACAGGTGGGGGGGCTCTTCCGAGCAGCGGCTGCCCGTGGTCAGCGTCCTCACACTGTGGACACCAGCGTGCCGCTGCCGCTGTGAAACAAAGCACAGGACGCTGCCGGGCCGCACGCCTCTCCTGCAGCAGCTCCGCCAGCAGCTCGGGGGTAGCAGCCCAGCCCTCCGCGCCGCCCGGGCTGGTTCTGGGGATGGGAGCCCAGGGCCAGGCGCCCCCCTTGCTGCACCAGGAGGGAAGGGCAGGCGGGAGAGCAGCGGGACCAAGGGGCTTCCTGGAAGGCGGGGCCCCTGGGGCCACGCTGGGCTCCCGCGGGGAGGGCCCACTCCCACCCGCCCAGCTCTCCGGACCCCCAGGCAGTATCTGGGGCTTGGGCTGCTGCCTGAGACACCCGCCACGCAGACAGGGGAGAGAACGGGCGCCCGCCCGCCTGCCCGGACCCAGAGCGTGGCCTCCAGTCTCTGGCAGGCCCCACGGAGCAGGCCGTGGAGCGTCTGTGAGCGGAGCCGGCCCTGTCCACCCACCGCCCCCAACGACGCGTGTGAAACCCTTACCTGCTCACAGCCCGTGCTCCGTAGTCATCTAGACCCTGGGGAGGAAAAGCACCACGGGTCAGGCTGGGGTTCGCGGGGGGAGGTGGGGTCTGCAGGACAGGGGGCGGCCAGGCGGCTGTGCCCTACTGCAGCCGAGGGCACGGGGGACCCCTCCAAATGCCCAGCAGGGACAGCCCAGCTCCGCATCCAGCCAGTGGCAGACCGTGCATCGAGCGAGCTCACGCTCACGGGCACACGCCCGATGGGTCCTCTGGTGACCTCTCCACACACATCTCCTGGATGAGCACCAAGGCAGCTGAGCTCGGGCTTGCTTGGCACATCTCGGGGCAGGCAGGGGGGGCCTCCCGAGGACACCAGCCTGGGCCAGTCCCTGGATGGGACACGCCCCTGCACCCCGAAACACCAGCGGCAGCTTCCTGGCCTTGGGGGAGGTGCTGCCACCCCAGGAGGGAGAGCCCTGGCTGTGGGGCTGAGGGATGGGCTGTGGGCGCCACCTGGGGACACCCTCCTCGGTCACCTCAGTGCTAAAGCCAAAGCTGGACGATGGACACGGGAGTGGTGTGTGGTGGCCAGACCACACAGCTCAGCTGGCTGTGTCCTGGGCCCAGGCAGGGCTGGATGGCGCTGGGGCGTTGCCTAGGGCCCGTGCTTCTCCCAGGCTGGATGAGAACCCCCTTCCTGCTGCTGCCTGAGCACCAGCCCTAACCTCACCTTCTCTGGAAGCTTCCAGCCCAGGGCCTTAGCTCCACCCCCCAGTCGAGTCCTTCTCACTGCGCTTGTGCTCCTCCCGGGAAGGGGTGGGCAGGCCGCTCAGATGGTGCTGCGTGTGGCCCTCCCTGGACCTCACCCACCTCGGCCACCGCTCTCTGCAGCCCTGGGCAGGCCTGATCTGTGGGCGTCACCGCTGCCCGCGTCTTAGAGAAACTTCTTCTCACCCCTTGCAGGGGCTGGGAGCTCACCTTGGAGTCAAGGACTGGAAACCCCGCTCCTGACACCCCCCGGGAGACCAATGTTCCAGAACCTTGGGCTCCTACAGCCCTAGGAACCTGCCCATCCGCGCACACAGCCTGGCCTCACGTGGACTTCAGAACCACCATTGCGTGCTCGAGGGCTCCACTGGGACCCAGGCCCTGACCTCCTGCCTCTGGCCACTTGGTCCTGGGTCACCTGGGCATACGTGCCAGGCCCTGGCTCCCGAGGCCCCGAGACACAGCAACAAAACGGTTCTGGCCGCCTCCCAGGCCTCCGGTGCAAGTGCTCGTGTCCACACTCGGGCCTAGGAGCCCCACGGTCTGAGGCCACTGGTGCCCCCACCAGAGGGGAGGCTGGGCAGAGGGGCTGCGGAGTTCACCTGGGAGAAGGCAGGCACAGCCACGCTGTAGGGCCTCTGCTTGAAGGTACCGGCCGTCTGGGCAGGGAACGCACGGGATGACGTGCCGTAGTCGGGGGGCGGGAGGGCCAGGTCCTCCTTGTCCAGGAGGTTCCCCGTGCTGCTGCTCTTTCCCTGCTGCAGGCTGCGGAGATGGGGGTGCTCAGGGGCTGGCTCCACCCCTGCCCGGGACCCCGTGGGGCCCCCACCTTCCCCTTGGACCCTCGGAGAAGGCCTGGCGATGGGCTGCCCTGGAGGCCCAGGAGCAGCCTCACTGAGCCGTGAAACGGGGCCTGAAGGTGTGGCAGAGGGACTCCCACAGCCGTGCCCCCAGCCCTCCTGGTGCCACTCAGCCCCTCGGGAGGGCAAGGGAAGCCCCCACCCCACGGAACACCCGTGACCCCCCAGGCTCCCTGACTCCCGCCTCACAAAGCGCACTGCAGCCAAAACCTGGGGGCCTCCGACGCACAGCATGCTGGGCCGAGAAGGCACCAGAGCCCAGCCGAGCCGTCTGGGCCGAGAGCAGGGGCGGCTCGCAGAGCCGCACACCCACGGTGCCCTGTTCCCAAGCGGCCTCTGCAGAGCCAAGGGCCAGCGCCCTGGTCAGCAGGCTCACCTCATGTGCAATCTGTCGCCGCCGTCGCCGTCCAGAACCCGGGTGTAGGAGAAGGGAAACCAACCCCGCCTGCAAGAGAAGACAGGTGAGAGCGACCTGGGGCCCAAGAGCCCTAGTTCCCCGGCCCGCTGCAACCGTCTGGAGGGAAGGTGATCCCACATTCCAGGGAGACCCCAGACCCCAGCCTGCGCCCTGGGCACACACCCGGCCCTGAGCCCCCGCCCCGGACGGGAGGCTGCGGATCCCCGGCAGGAGGGCAGGGCTCCTGCGTCTGCAGCAGCCAGGGCTGGTTTCCGGCCACATGGCCCCAGCATCAGAGCAGCTGTCTGGAAGGCGGCAGATGCGCCCGGGAGCAAGGTGGCCTAGCGACCGCCCTGCCAGGATGGGGGCTGCTGGGGCTGCGGCAGCGCTCCGACCAGCCCCTCCCTGGCCAAGGCGGGGGCGTCTCCCATCTCGCCAGCAGCCACAACCGGATGACAGTAGCGGGGGCACGGCCCCGCGGTCGAGCGAGAGCGAGAGGCTGGCAGGGCCTCTGTGTCACACGTGTTAAGGAAACCGTGAAGACGCGGCTCCGGGGACACAACAGCGTGACCTCTGGAACCCCAGCACTCGGGCTGGTCAGAGGAGCCTTGGGGGCAGCAGGAAGCCTTGGGGTGGACGGTGGGCCTCGGCCAACTGGGAAGCCACAGCCCTGACAGCGGCGGGGGGGGAGGGGGAAGGGGGCGGTGCCTGACGGGCTGTGTGCACGTGTGGGGCTCTGGGCCAAGTGGGTGACGCAGGGCAGGGTGGGCAACGGGCTGCTGAGCGACGGTGGGGCTGGGGCTTGGACAGAAGCCGTCACGTCTGTGCCGCGGGGACCGACTGAAAATGCTCAGTGGGAAACAGTCGGGGAAGGACCCCGAGCCGCCAGGACGTCTGAGGGCCTTGGGGCCGGGGGCAGGCGTCCCGAGCACAGCAGAACGCAGGGCAGGCTGCCCGCCCTGACACCCCGACGGCCGGCTAAGAGGGTGCGGCCGGTGGACGCTTACATTTTGGTCTTCTCGCTCTCGCCGTAGTGCCAGCCGTCCCGGGCCTCAGGCACCAGCAGGGTGATGAGGTCTCCCTCCTTGAAGCTCAGCAGGGTGCTGTTGTCCCCGGCCGCGTGGGAGAAGATGGCTTTCACTCGCATGCGGCCGTTGCGCTCCAGGCCAGCCGCCATGGAGCTGGAGCGCGGCAGGGTCTTGTTCTCAGCTGCAGGAGGACAGGCAGGAGTGAGGGGCTGTGCCGGTCCTCCTGTCAGCTCGGCTGCCCCGGGGGCGGGGCGGGGCTGGTGGGGGCCCTGCCTTTGGACGTCAGAGTCAGAGGCACATGGGGCTGCAGACCTGCCGCAGCAGGTGTGGGGAGCTCGGGGCCTGGGTCTCGGCTCCCCCGCCTGCTCATCACTGACCCTTGAGCTGGGGGACGCGTGGGGTGCCGCCCACGGGAGCTGGGGGGGGGCTGTTCCACCCTCCCCTGCAGCCCCGCGGTGTCCCCCCTACAGCCCGCCACTCGCCAGAGGCCTAACGGGAGGCGGGGGGAGCCAGGCGACGCCTGAGGATACAGGACAGAAATCTCAAAGGGGGTCAAGGTGCCACCCAAGAGCACGCACACACTCGGGGCCCGGGGGCCTCCCCAACCTCCCCTGGGTGTGACACGACCACCCGGGGCTGGGGGCACGTCCAAGCCCTTACTGGCTGCGTAGCTGTTCTTCGGAGCCACGCTTTTGCGCACGGGGAGCGTGTTGGAGTAGGAGTCGCTCAGCTTGCTCTGTGACTGTGGAGGAGACGAGGTCTTGGGCTGGGCGGCCTTGCGGTCGGCCCAGGGGCTGTAGTCTTCGCCATCTGGGCCCGAGACGCCATTCATGACGGGCGTGCTCTCCTGGGCAGACAGCCGCTGTGGGGAAGAGGCGGGGGGTGGGGGGGGGCGGCGGCGCGGGAGGGCCTGGTCAGGCGAGGCTGGCTTGGAGACCCCTCAGCCCAGCCACCCCGGTGCAGGGTGGGGGGGCATCTTTCCACACCCAGAAAGCTTGCTGGAAGCTGCAGACTCACCCCCACAAACGGGGCCAGCTCAGGGGGCACCGGCAGGGGCTTGGCCCCCGGGATGGGGTCTGAGATGACCAGGCTGGACTTGGAAGCCGACAGGGCGCTGGGGAGGACGGAGCCGTTACTGCTGGCCATCTGCTGCATCAGCTGCACCGCGCGGTCTGGGATCTTGTTGGGGTCGGCGCAGGCCTGCTGCCATAGTGGCAGTTTCTGTGCCAGCAGCTCCTTGCCCTGCAGCAGAGGAAGCAGGGAGGGCAGGGGCAGGGTCAGGGCTGGCCGGGGAGGGGGCCGTACCTGTCAAGCCTGATGGCTGCTCTTCACCAGGTGGGGACACACAGCCAGAGTGGCCACCTGTGAGCCCTGCCCGCTGGCCCCTGGGAGGGCTGGGCTGTAGCAGTGAGCCAGGCAGTCATGAGGCCACCAGGGCTCAGATGACACCAAGGTCCAAGCTGGGCAGGGGCCACCGAAGAAGGAAAAGGAAGAAGGAAAAGGGGACGATGGCCCAGTAGCCATGCAGCTGACTGACGCACCGTGGGTGACCTCGAGGCCCTGGGGATCCTGGCCACAGGCAGGCCAAGCTGCAGGGGGTGCAGGACGGCAGGACCCACCAGGCAGTACCCGGTAGATGCAGGATGCTAACTGTCCCTGCCCCCAACCCAGGGGCCCAGAGCCCAGCTGTCCCTCTGCGTGCACTGGGCCTGCGATCAGCTCGGCCAGCCTAACAGGATGAGGAAGCCAGGGGTCTGGTTGGGAGGCACCAGCCTGAGGTTCCCTGTAGCCCACCCGGGTCTGGTGCCTCCTGCATGAGCCTGTCCAGGGCCTGGGGGGCTGTGCCCTCCCCTCTCCCATCTGGCCGAAGTGGCACATGACCTTCATCCCACTGCAGAGCCTGGAGCTCCCCTGGGTGGCTTGCTCCCCAGCTCAGGGCCTCCCCAAAGGCGGTCTGGCCCTCGTGGCCTCTCTCCACTTCTGACCTGGGTCTGGGCAGGGAGGGGGCGTCTGTGTGGGAAAGCAGGGAGAAGCGAGGAGAAGGCCCTCTGAGTGGTTCAGACCAGGGCCCAACAAGCCATGGCCTGAGGGCTGGCCCCCGTTCTGTAACGTACCCCGTCTGTCCCTAGTCGGGCTGCTTCTGCGCTACAGCAAAACCCAAAGTGTTACCTGCACCCAGGCTGAGATAACTGGTTGACAAATCTGGGTGGTGGTGACAAGAGGCCTACAGGGACGCGGCACCCAAAGGAGGCAAGCCCAGGTCTGTGACCCTCGAAAGGGCTCCCTGTTGGGGGCGGCGGCCCAGCCCAGGGCTCCCACCTGGTGACGAAGCCCGTCCGTGGGGCTGGGACACACCTGCCAGGGAGACGCCTGGGGGCCCTCGGGCCTCTCTCACCTGGCTCGGGAGGGCTGCGTCCAGCCCCTGGGGGTGGGGGGGGAGCACCAGGGCCTTGGCAACAACCCTGCCTCCGTGCGCCTGCAGCACTGGGGAGTCCTGACCTGCCATGGGGCCTGGTGCCACCAGAGGGCGCGGGTGCCCACAGCGAGCCGGTGTGTGTGGGCGGGGCCACCTCTGCAGCTCCCAGCTCCCAGCTGCAGGCACCGCACAGAGCTCCTGGCAAGGCTGGCTTGGTGCCCCAGGGAGCCCTCCCAGCCCCCACAGGGGACGCACGTCCTTGCACTGTCCTCACCCCGCACCTGTGGCCGGGCCCTCAGGAAGGCCAGGAGGCAGAGCCTCTGCGCAGGGAGGGCGGCTCCCCTTCCCAGTCCAGGCTGGGTGAGCAGAGAGCAAGTCTCAGGTCAAGCACACGTGCGTGAATGTGCATTCACACTGCTGATCCACCGGCCCGTTCGTGGAGAAAGGATGTGAATGCGGCTGCCTAGGCAGGCCCTCTGAGCTCCTGGAAGGTTCTGGAGTGCTCCCTCCCTGGCTCCTGACTACAGACTATGCACAGAGGCCTGTTCCTGCAGGGGAGCCAGCCCCAGGGGCGACACCACCCCTACAAGGGGTTTCCCTGGCACCCAAGCCATCCCCAAGGAACCAGCCTCCAGCCACTGTCCTCAAAACAACAGCCGGCAGCTTCTAACCAAAGCCTCAAAGGTCCCCGCGGCATCTGGCTGGTGACTCTTGCTACTCGCACGCCGTCCCCCGGGACGACCCCAAACGCTCGGTATTACTTTGATCCCGCTCCACGGGGAGCGGCCCGCGCAGCGAGCACCCCCACCTTGGAGTGGTAGGCGGCCGAGTTCTTGGCCACGGCGCACTGCTTCTCCACCAGGAAGCAGAACCTCCTCCTCTCCTCGGTCAGGGCCGTCTTGTAGCCGTCCGACACGTAGTTCTCCAGCTCGCCCTGCTTGTTGCTGATGGCGTCGATGTACTGGGGGCGGAGAGAGCGGGCGACACGCGTGAGCAGATGGGACACCAGGGGCCACGCCCAGCTCTGGGCGCCCCAGGCCCCCCACCCCCGCAGCCATGCCCACGCCGGCGCAGACCCTGCTGGCAGATTGTCGGTGAGGCCCTGGAGGCATCGTGGCGCCTCCCGCGGTGCTGATCCAAGCATCTGAAGCCGCCCTGACGGCGGCCGGGAAAGCTCACCCGGCACGACGTGTGTGAGAATGACTAATTCACACCCAAATCCTGCGGGGGTGGCCAGAGAATGCAGGAGACATTGCTTGAGGCCGGGGCACGCTGGAACAGTCGGATTTGCAGGCTGGAAACTTTGGGTAACAAAACACCCTCAAGCCGTAGGCAGCCGTCGCGGGGGGTGGGGGCACCCAGACGCACCGCTCGGGGACCGCCGTGCCCCTGCCTGGGTGTGTGCGCGTGTGATAGGGCCCGCAGGGTCCCGGCGCCTCTCCCCTGCACCCTCCGCCCCGGGTTGCTGCCCTGTGCGGCCCTGGGCTCTCCTGTGCCCCCCGCAGGCCCTGCCTAGAGGGCGCCTCCCCCACGGCTCTGACTCAGCCTGGGGGGCGGTGCTGAGCCCAGGTGGGCGCCGGGAGGAGGAGGTGCACAGAACGGGATGTTCCTGCCGCCTCCCTTCCCTTCCGGGCAGCGCTGCCGGAGGGGCGAGCACCCGCCTGTGGGTGTGGCTTGTCCCCCGCGGCCACCGTGCAAGCTGGGTGCAGGCTGGGTGCAGGCTGGAAGCAGCCACACTACCCCACTCCCTGTGAGGCCTGCCCCCAAGACCCGGGCCCCCCACCCCTGGGGACCACACGGCTACCCACGCAGAGCTCCACTGCCCCCTTGGGGAGGACGGTTACCGGGACTCCCCATCATCCGCCCACCGTCCGCAGCCCCAAGCAACAGGCCCACCCCCCGTGCCTGAGGGGACCCAGGACGGCTCTTGGGGACCAAACCCCCCTTCCCCTGTGGCCACCCCCGCCCCGTGGCCACACACCTCCCTCACCTCCCCCCCCCCTTCCCTGAGCTGCCTGAAGACTTTTCTCCTGGTTATGAAACGTGCGCCTACCAGCACCTCCCCTGCACCGTGGCTCTTCCCCAGGCAGGGGAGCAGGCCTGGCGCTTGGCGGTGCCCCGGGAGACGGCGGGGGGAGGGGCTGCTGGGCACAGCTGCACTTCACGGGGGCGATTCCAGCTGTGGCCGTGGAAGGGGGCCTTCCCAGGGGAGGACGGGACAGCCCGGATGGACGCACACCCCCAGGGCCCCATCCTCAGCATTGGCACAATGCTCCGTGGCTTCTGCGCCCTCCCCACCCGGGCCGTCAGGGACACCGCCGTCGCCCTACAGGCCTCAACCACCCACAGCAAGGGCACCTTCCTCGACGCCACTCACCGGCTCAGCCCAGTGCCCACGAGCCCCTTCGGGGGGCGGCCTCAGGATGAGGGGTTTAACCCCCAGGGAGGCCCCCAACCCACCCTCTCCTGGTGCCACCACCTCCCGCTGTCCCAGGGGCTGCTCTAGCGTCCCCACCAACTGGCTGGGGGCTGGGGGAGGGCCAGGCTAACCACGATGGGCTGCCCGCCTCGTGCAGGGAGGCCCAGGGAAGACCGCCCAGAGCAATGGCCTCCACGCTAGCTGTCACCTACGGGGAGGAGAGGGACCACTGAAAGGTCAGTACGGGACGGCGTGGAAACCGGGACGTGGGGCCCCCTGGGTCTGCCCGCCCAAGCACCGAGCACAGCTCCTTCCAACCCCAGCCCTCGAGCTGCCCCGTGGTCCCACCTGCATGCGGTTTCTGGGTTTTTAGGCTGTGGCACATCTTCGCCAGCGGTGTGCCCCGCTCCCAGGAGTGGAGAGGAACGGTGCCAGGCCATGCGGTGTGGGGCACTGGCCTCATTTCGGGGCCTGGCAGCCTCCACGCCGGGGAGGGAGGGGAGTTTTATTTTTAAGATTTCCATTTACTTAAGCTCAGAGAACGGCTGAGAGCAGCGTGGGTCTCAGGGGACGGGACGGAGGTGGAGTGCACGGCCCTGGGAGAAGCAGGGGGGCCGCGACCTGGGGACCGTGCCTCCCAGGGAGCGGGGAGCGGGCAGTGGCCCCAGCTGGAGCTACAGCTTCCTCTGTCGAGGAATGACAGCCGCCCTCCCGGCCTCCTCTTCCTGGATGCAGCTCCTTGAGGACCGAGACCACAGCTTCGCTGGGCACATCCAGGAAATCTGGGTCAAGTGGGGAGCTTTGCCGTCGAGGGGGACAGGCGGTGCAGCACGGCCACCCACGGGGCCCGGGCCACACCGGCTTGCTCCAGGCAAGGACACCCACGGCCCTGAGCGCGGACGAGCAAGCACGCACCCACGAGCCTTCACGCACCCTGCAAGAGCGCAGGGGGACAGGACACGGCCTGGCCCTACACCTCCAATGACTTAGCTGCTGAAAGCGGTCCGAGCCGTCCCCGCCGTAGGCAGGCGGGCAGGTGGGTGCTGTGGCCGGCTCGTCGCTCCCGCCCCTCCGCCGTGTTCCTGCTCGGCCTACGGTGCCATGGCGACAGTGCTATAGAAACACCCAGCTGAAAGCGTTTAAGAACGCAGAACGCTCCCGCTTAGTCACCCTGGGCTCAACAGCCCTGTAATCCGAGAAGACAAAAGTGATCAGAACATATGTCTCCTCTCAGAGCGAGCAGTGACTCACAGGGGGGAGGGGCGCTCGAGAACAATCCTCGGCCCACGTGGCCGTGGCGCCCCACGTTCCTCAGGGCCCTGACGCTGCCCCTTCGGGTCTGCGGCTCATGGATGAGAGCATCGTTCCGGGCCCTGGGCTGTCACCGCAGGAACCGACCCCCAGGAGGCAACCGAGGAACTCAGCTGGCTGCGGGGACCAGGAAGGGGCAGCAAAATCTGACCCCCATGCTCTGTCTGGACTCTGGGTACCTGCCAGCCGCACCAGCGGCTGTCCTGGGCCTCGCTGGCCATGCCTGCGTCCCCTCCCTGGGGGGCCGGCCCGGTTCTCAGAACAGGAAGGCCGCGGGCATCAGCGGCTGAAGCCTCACCAGCCTCAGTCCCCTGGGGGGTGGGCGTGGCGGGGCCGTGGGCACAGGGCAGTGCGTCGGGGGAGCCTGAGGGTTTCATTCCAACACGAGGGGCCTGAGCAAGACTCAGGTCGCCCTCAGGCCTGTGAGGGGAGGGCCAGCCGTCCAGCTCCCTGAGCCTGGGGGCTCCTGTTTGCAGGGGTGCAGAGCTGCGTCAGCATGGCAGGAAGGTCTGCAGACCCCACGTGCGGACGCCCTGCCTGGCACCCTTGCAGCCCAGAGGCCTGGGCAGAGCGTGGGGCCCCTTATGTCCACACCCGTGGGCCAGATGCCTGCCCTGACAGATGCCCGTCAGGCCCGCAGCGCAGCCTGTCCCCCAGCCCCACCCAGGGGTGCGGTGAGCTCGGCCCCTCGGGCCTGGAGGAAGCCAGAGGCTGGGTTTAGCACCGGCTTTGCCAGGCAACCCCTGCTGAGCTGCGAGGCCCTGGGGGTCTCCGTTCCTCCGCGGGGGGAAGGGGCGGGCCCGCCTCGCCCACGCTGGCACGCCGACACTGCAGCCCTGGCCTCCTGCGGCCACGGAGCTCCTGCCGCTCCACGTCCACGCCCAATTTCACAGACTTGATAGGAAAAGAACACGATGTATCTCGCTAGTATTTTTCAGGGCGATGACATGTCAAAGCCACGTTCTAAACACGTTCAGACAAGGGCTGTCACTTAAAAACGTTATTACAACAAATGTCATTAAAACCAACATCGCCTGTTTCTTACGTTTTTAAGGTGGCCGGGCCTGGGTGTGAGAGGTCAGAGGCCACGTGCCCGACATGGCCCCCGAGGGCTCTGCGGCTCTGATGCCCAAAACGTCCCAGACCACTCCCGGGCGGCCGAGACGGTGCCGAGGCCACAACCCGCCGCGCGGCTCCATCTGGGCAAGCGGGGGCCGGTGGGCACAGGCGCGGTGTGCGGGGCGACACGGCCCCCGCGGCCCAAAGGTTCAAAGGAACAGAGGGCGTCCCCCAGCCTCCCTGTCCTGGGACCCTGGCACCCCTGATGCCACCTCTGGACACACAGGCCCTGACAGGGCGCAGAGGCCGCTGCTTTCTCAGGCTCGGCCGGTGCGCCTCTGGTGGGACGGCGTCCACACCGCGGCCGGGAGACTTGCCCACAGACCGCCTCGGGCGTGGAAGAGCTTTTTAAGTGAGACCGGGAGGTGCACAGAGGGCTTGAACCACAAGCACGGCGTCAAACTCCACACGCTGATGGGACCAGCCTCTGCCATGATCTTTTTTGAAGACCTAAATTATGGTTATTTTGTTTTTGTTTCGTTAATTACACACCCCTTTAAATAGAACAAACCTCCCCCCTCGCAGACTGGGATCTGGATGTGTGCACCTCCTGGAACACGCGAACCCAGGGAGGGGGGCGGCCGCCACGAGGAGGCCTGCGCCCCCCGCTTCTGACGAGGCCGTGCTGAGGATCTCCCTGGACCTCCTCCTCCAACACAACCAGCGTGGGGCTGCAGAACCTCTCCCCCCATGGCTGCATGGCCCTGGGGACGGGAAGGGACGGGAGGGGATGGGAGGGGACGGGGCCTGGCTGAGTGCTCCCCGCAGCTCCGAGTGCTCAGCAGCCGGACCCTGCCCGGGTCAGGGGCTCCAGGGGCTCGGCCGCCTGAGAGCCCCATGCGGCCGTGGCTCACCGTGCTCAGGGCAGCAGGCCTGGCCCACCCTCGGGGGATCCCGGGCAGGGTCCACCCTGTCTCTTTTCCTTCCCAGGCGCTCACCTCTGCCTTTGGGGCCCTGACAACCCCTCTCTCGGTGTATGGAGCCTGTACACAGGAAGACACCCCACTTCCCTGGACCCCAGCCCACCACGTGCCTAACGTGCGTTCTTGGGTTTTCTATCCGTCAAGATACCCCTTGGAGGGTGGGGTCCCCTGCCTCTGCCCATCTCGTTCTAGTCAGAGCTGGGCCAGGCTGGGCCAGAGGAGGCAAACACATGCAAGGCTGCCGCCTGGCCTGCAGCACTGGCCACTTCCACACCAGCCGCTCACGAGCCCTGGGACCACCGGCCGCCCAGCGGGACTGGCTGCCCGTCACAATCACCCAGAAGCTCTGACGACCCTGAAACAGTGCCACCGCTCACACCTGTGCGTTGGGGAGGGGGACGCGGGCTCCGCGGAGACGCCGAGGGCCAAGGGGACAGGGTCATGCAGCATGTCCTCCACGGCCCAAGCACCCTACGGCCCCGTCCACAAGGACGGGCGCTCCATGGGTGCCAGGAGGTCTGGGGAGTGGCCTTGGCCGTCAGGACGGCCCCTGGTGCCTTCCCTACTTCTAGATGCCACCCTCGTCCTACTTAGTGCCCCAAATGCCTCTAAGCACCTGTTCCCTGACCTACAACTAAAATCAGTTCTCTTGATGGAAATCCCAAAACACAGCCTCAATTACCAGCGGTTCTTGCAAATGGCCGGCTCTGACCCAGTCCCGTTCACAGGGAACCCCTACTGACGGACCGACACCCAGTCGGATCAACGTCCCTTCTGCCGCATGGGCAGTGGGGTGCTCTGGCTCGGCCTGGCCACAGAATGCACAGCACAGGCCCTGGGGGAGGACAAGCGGATGGGGGCGTGTCCGGGGGGCGCAGAGCTGCCCGAGGAGCCCCCAGGGCTGGCCCTGCCCCGTGGGCAGCCCTTCCTCTCCCCAGCAACCATTCTACACACGTGACATCGGGGGGGGGCGGGGGGAGGACGCCAGCAGCTGAGCCTCCTGAAGGACCACCCCCTCTCCCTGGCACCGAGCAAACCCGTGCCTGAAACCCCATGCTGGAACCCCCAGCCACAGTGTCCAGGCCCGCGCCAGCCCGTGGCACAGGCTCAGGCCATCTGGTTTACCACCTGCTCTGGCAGGGGAGTGCCCCGAGGGCAGGGGCTTCGGTGAGCCTGCCTGGGCCCCGGGACGCAGGGCCTGCCCCCCCCGGGCTGCATGAGGCTCGGGGCCCAGGAGCACAGGAGTCTGCGAGGGAGCACGGAAGGCCGTCAGCTGTGTCTGAAGCCCACCCCACGCCCCTTCCCTGGGGTCACGACTCTCCTCCTCCTCAGCTCACGGATGCAGCCCCAGAAGCCCACACAAGTCAGGATCCTGCCCCTCCGGGACTCGGGAACACCACGTGGGCACATCTGCCTCTCCCAGCTCCTCCGCAGGGCTGGGGACAGTCGCTACAGCGCTCTGCAAACCACCTGACCCCATACAGTCCCAGCCAGGCCTCCTGAAGTTCTGTGTGCTGGTTCCACGGTCCCTTTGCGTCTGCCCTCGAGGAAGGAAACTGAAATAATGGGACACATCCAGGCTGTCACGGTGCGGCACCTGGTGCTGAGCACCACACGACCTACCCCTCCCGGGAAGGGGCTCAGTGACCTGGGAAAAGTCATGATAAAACCCTTGGATGATCACAGATCCAACAGAAGGAAGATGGGTTTGGAGAAGCAGGAGACCCACAGGTGGGGCCTGAGCAGGTGCTCGAAAGAGGGAGGGGGATGCTGCTCTGTGGGCGTTGGCATGTGGGGGGAGGACCCACCCCATAAAGGGGCGGGCAGGCTGGGCGAGCCTGGAACTTGCCACCACCACACCCCCTGCAAGGGGCAGGGCCAGGAGGAGAGTCCAGATCTGCCCACCAGGCCTCACAGCATGGCCTGCATGGGGCAGGGCCAGCCTGGGTTGTCCGCCAGCCACGTGTGGGGTGACCAGGCGCTGCTGCACAGCAGGTGCCGGGGAGGAGGAGGGGCAGGGGCCGGCCCTCCTGGGGGCGGGTAGGCTGTGCTGACGGCCAGGGCTTGGGGGGTGACCCTCAGTCATGGAGACCGGGGTGGACGTGGCCAGCTCACCAAGCTGGGGCTCTGCCGGGAGACCCCGTGCAGCGAGAACAGAGCCCCCACCTTTCCAGCAGCACCAGACGAGGGCGTGCAGAGAGGGTGCATGCAGGCCCTGACGTGTCCCCTTCCGGCCCCGCTCTGCAGGCCCGAGGGTCCAGGGTGGCGCAAGGCACACTGAGGGCCGTGGGTGGCTGGGGGCCACATGCAGCAGAGTCTCCGGACTCTGCAGACGCGGGGGGAAGAGCTGTCAGGGCCTCCACCAGCCCCGCCCACCCCCGGTGTCCTGGCCATGACCCCCACCCTCCAGCTGCAAACTCTGGTGACGGCTTCCCGGGGGCTGGTCACAGCAACTCAGCTGGTCCAGGCCCAGGCCCTGCTCAACAGAGCTCCCACATTCGTGGCCGTGAAAGGAGAACGTTCTGACACAGGCAACAGCGTGGACCAGGCTGGGGCGTACGGTGCTGAGGCGGGAGGCCGGATGCGGAAGGCCACACGGTGGTGACCCATTCACACCAGATGCCCGGACGGGGCCGGTTCACACGCGGACAGCAGATCACCGGCTGTCTCAGGGGAAGGGGTGCCTGCGGGGGGGCGGGGGCCTCCTTTCTGGGGTGCTGGAAATCCTCTGGGCGGAACATGGGGACGGCGGCACAGCTGCAGGGGTGGGCACGCTCCAGGCCCCCGCCCACCCTACGGCATGCGAAGCACATCTCCAAGCTGATACCAGGGAAAGGAAAAACTGCCTTGAGGGGGGTGCACAGGCTCCGACCCCTGGACGAGCCGGCCTCCGTGTCCCCGCCACCACACCCCCTGGGCCCCTCAGCGGGAGCTCAGGGCAATCACACCAGTGCTGAGGGCGCTCCTGGCCTCCAGCCGGGAGGGCATGGGGGACGGGGACTGTTCACCTTTGAAGCTTGGGTGAGCAAAACGGCAAAACACCACGGAGGTGACGAAACCGAGACATCCAGCGAGGCGTGGGCTTCTCACCGCTCAGCCTCACAACCCGCTCCTAGACAGGACTCTCTCTGCAGATGACTCTGTGGGACGGCCTCGGGGACAGGCCCTCAGGGCTGACGGGCTGGGGCAGTCCCGGGAGAGGACGTGGCAAGAGCGCGGCGCCAGGACTTGCGTCTGACTCAGGAGCTGCCCGCCGCTGCCCCGGGCAACAAGCCCCTCCCGCTCCCCTCGCCGGCTGTGCTCGTTAGTTCTCACCTGCTGTTGCCAGGACCGTGCACCCCACCAGGCAGGCCCGGCACAGAGGGGGGCAGCGGGGGGGCCTGTCACCTGCACCCGCTCAGGGAGGGCGCGGGGCGCGTGCTCCTCGGGCACCACCCCACCTCTGGGTCCCGGCATGCAGCCGAGGGACGTGGGCCCGCAAGCAGGCATGCGTGGTGCACCTTGGCTTGTTAACCGCTGCCACCTGAAGGGGGGGCCTCGTGCCCACGCCCGACCCGGGGTGCTTCCCTTGAAGCAGCTGGGAGAAGCTTTCTCGAGGTTTCCTTTGGAAACAACGGGCGTCCTCCTTGTCTGAAGTCCGCGCAACCTTGGGGGGTGGGTGTCCTGGGCCTGACCTGTGTCAACCTGCACCCGGGGGTTCACCCCAATATCCGGGGTTCCGGTAGCTCCGGTGTCTGGGGCTGTGCCCACCATGGGCCACGCTGTCCTAAATCCCCGCCCTGCTCCGCGCCACGTGCTGGCCGGGCCACCTGCCTCATGCAGCAGGGCTAATGGCCCCGTCCCCGCGGCGCCGGCCGGCCGGTCCCACCTGCAACTCCTTGTCCGAGTACTTCTGCGGGTTCTTGCTCCCCTGGCTCTTCTTGCGGAGTTTCTTCAGCTCGGCCTGGCACTTGTCCAGCGCATCACCCTTGCTCCTTTGCTCCGTCTGGTATTTCTTCAACGCGGCCTGAGGTACAAAGATGCGAAGATGCCACATGAAGCAGAGACCGATGAGCCGACCGGCCTTCCCACTCCCTGCCCCGCGGCGGGCAGCTGGGCCCCGAGGGCGCGGGCAGCACCAGCTGCCGGTAGGAGGGACCGGGCGCACGGGGCACCCAAAGGCTGGCGCCCCCCGGGCTGCACTTGTCGCGGACGGGAACCTGCAGGACCGGGAGCTCCCGGCAGACGCAGGCGCCCCGCTGGGTGGGGGGGGGGCACTACTTACACTCAGGTACCTGGAGTCCAGCTCCACCTTCTGCTCCAGCTGTGTAAGCAGCTCATTGTGGAACGACTTGAGCTGGATGTGGAGGAAGACGCCAGGTGGTGAGCGGCCAGGGCGGGAGGGAGGGAGCCGCCCCCAAGAGGTGCACCCCGGACGCCGGCCACCCCGAGGAGCCCGCGGGGAACGTCCCACTGTCCCGGCCTTTGTGACCTCGGGGGCTCCACTCCAGGCAGAAAACAGCAAGAGCCCCTGCGAGCCCCCTGCTCTGTGCCCGGTCCTGCTGAGTCCTTCTGTACGTCCCTGGCCCCCTGGAGAGTCAGCTCCCCAGTATGTGACTCCTGTGAGGCCTGGGATACGCCCCCACCCTGACGGCAGCCACATGCCTGTGCAACGTGCCCTGGGACACACGGCCAGGGCACACAGCCGGCTCTTCCCCTCCCTCGGACCGGCCGCCCCTGCCTCCGTCCCTTCCTCCCCGGGGCCCTCACCATCTCTTCCAGCTGATTCTGAATCTGCCGGTGGACTTCCGCCATCTGAAAGAGAACGTCTCCTGCAAAAGCATGAGGGTGGGGAAGACACAAAGGAGAGAAAAGGTAAGTTCTCCGCACTACGGCCCCTCCACCCTCCTGTGGCCGAGGAGCAGGGCGCTGGTGGTCGGGTGCAGGGGCCTGGGCTGCGGGTGACCAGCAGGCAAAGGTGCGGGGATGGGGCACCAGGCAATGGGAGGGTCTCGAGTGACGGGGGATGCCCAACCTCAGACACTGATCACTGGGGACTTTGGGGGGCGTGGGTCAGAGTCCTCAAGCGTCTGCACCAGACCGGCAGTGCCCAACAGAAGCAACAGGCTGCATATCTCCAGCCCATGAGCGAGCCATGAGCACACGCATGTCTGACCCCGCGTGGCCGCCAACCACCCACCCACTCCGGGGCCAGGCGACACCAGGGCCAACAGACCTGTGCCCACCCTCCCGCCAGTAATGGGGCCAAGAGGAGATCTGGCTGCGGGCCCCAGAGGGAGGCCTGCGGAGGCGCCCGGAGCACGCAGGGCCTCTGGGGACAGCGGGCGCGCACAGCACAGCTCTCCAAGCATCTTTTCTGGAGCAGCGACATTTCGGGGATGCTGATGGTTCAAGCCCGTCATCACAGGAGACAGGCAGGAGGGAGAAGGTGGCAGCACGAGGAGGAGGCTGTCCCCCAGAGGCTGCTTCCAGTCTGGGTGTCGGCGACACGGGCTCATGTCACCTGCACACAGGGCGCGTTCCTGGGGGCTGACCTGACATGAGGCCGCACCTCCCGAACTCTCTGCAGCAGCCAGCGTGCTGCCAACCGCCCCCCCACCTCCCGAGAGGAGGAGCAGAGACAGAGGAGCCGGGGAGAGGCCGTGGAGGGCGGGGGGCTCAGCCTCGTTCTCCCTTCTCCGCCAGCTGCCACCCTGAAGTGTGCTCAGGACCAGCAGGCTGCAGCCCAGGGCACGACAGTGGCCAACAGGCCCAGTACCCGCCCCCGAGCCAATGCCCCCAGGACAGAGGCCTAGGCCCAGGCCGCTCACCCAGAGACCCTCCGGGCAGCCCCGCAGCGCTGGCACGAAGGACGCCCTCCTTGTGGCCCAGGGACAAGCTGACCGGGCGGCCGGACCGTGCTCGTCGGAACGGCTCCTATTTGCTTAGTGCCGTTCGCAGAGCCAGTGCCATGAGCATGCTGTGGACACGATGGATCAGGGGGCGGGGGTCACTCTGCCCTCAAACCCCGTCCCCAACGTGCTGCTGGCACCAGCAGCCCTCCCAGCTCACGCCTGGGCCCCGTGACCCAGAGATCCTTCCTGGGGCAGTTGCGAGGGGTGCCCTGGCCCCCAGAAGGCACCCTGGTGGGGGGGTGGGGTGGGCGCTGCCTGCCGGCCACACGGGGGGCACCAGGCCCACTCTGCCTCCCAGAAGCACCCCGGGCTCTAGGGCGGCCCACCACTCGTGGCCACTGGCTGTTCCACGAGCTGCTGACGCTCACGGGGCCTGCAGAGCCCCCGCTGAGCCCAGGAGCCGCCCGACCTGAGGCCCGCAGGCTCCACCCCACCCTGTGGGGCCCCGGGCTCTGCCTTCGGAGCTGAGTCGCCTCCTGAACCCATTTTGCCTCAGAGAGACCACAGATGTCTGCTGAGGGTGACAGCACCTGCCCGGAAGCTGGGACCCCGCTGTCCCGCCACGGCCTCCTCCCCGCCCAGGCCCCTCACGCCTGCCCCGGGGCCAGCCTGCGCGCAGGCCTGGGACAGAGGGGAGGCACCGGGCCTGAGTGTGTACGGGTGAGTGCGCGTGTGAGCACGAGCCTCCGTCGGGCAGGGCTGGGCCCTGTGCACACGGGAAGCCCGGCGGCTGGGCTGCGAACACGCGGCCCCCGGACCAGAGCTGTACCTGCTGGGTCTGTCTGCAGGCCCGACGCACGGGAGGCGACCGAGGAAGGGACACGGGCAGGGCCGGACTCCAGGAGCTCCCGGTGCACAAACCCCCTAACTGTGCGGTCACCCGGTGGTACCGCCACAGATGGCAGCACGGCGAGCACCTGCGGGGCCCCGGGTCCCTGGACTTACTCCTGCTCTGCTCCAAGCCCTGGCCTGGCCTTGTGGCACCACAGGGCGTGGCAGGGCAAGGGGGGCTGTGGCTTCCCGTGGTCAGGTCGGCGCCCTGACCACATGCGGTCCACAGTCAACCACACGCGGGGTGGGAGGGCTGACCAGCCCCACAGGGCGCCAAGCCTGCCCTGGTCCTGACCCTACTCCCATCAACCCTGACTCAAGGCCCAGAACGACAGGAGACGGAGAATGACAAGGAGGGGCCTGGGCCCAGTCCTGGCCGAAGGGAAGCCCATGGGACAAGAGGAGCGAGGGGGTGCTGGCCAGGGCGGTCCGGCCCGTCGCAGACACTCGGGCGCATCAGCACCTGCGGGGGGACCTGGGTACCGGCCTCGGCCCTCAGCACCGCCACCTGCGGTGTGCAGGGGGTGCGTCCCGCGTACCTGGAGCGGCGCACACAGCCAACCCCGACCCACGGATCCCGCCTCTGGATGCTCAGAATCTGTCTAAGCCCCAAGAGGGGCAGCTCCAGGGTGATTCTGCTTCTCGGCGCTTCTGGCGTTCTGGAACTTTCTCAAAACAAACACCCACTACTCTGAGATGGGGAACACATTGTGGTCTCATTTGTGACGGGTCTTCCTGTGTCAGCGGCCGGGACCCACCCTCAGTCTCCCTGCCCGCAGGCACCTGGGAATCGGTTAGACCGAGGCCAAGGGGTGCGGGCCCACATGGCACAAGGTCTGGCCGGCACGGGGAAGGGCCGGACTGGACCGGAGGGCCTGCTCCCAAGCGCCCACCCCCTGCCCCCACGGCAACCTCAAGGGGCATCAGCCTGCGTGGCAGCGCCCACACGCGGTCCAGCCGGTCTCCCCGCAGGGGCGGCACCCAGGGCACCGGCCTGTAAGTTAACAAGATCAAACAGAAAACGAATGTTTCCTGAAAATTCTGTGTGCGAGCAGCTTGCGGAGAACATCTGAGGAACACAACCCCGCAGAGTAACCCCTTCAGAAAGGAGGTCCCGACGCCAAGAGGTGCATGAAGCTCTGTGAGGAACCGCGGCCGCTGCACCCCTGGCTCTGCCGACTGCTCAGGAGCACCCCGGAGTCTCCCCCCCACCCCCCACCCCCAGCAGAGGCCCGGCCCGCCCCCCCGGCCGTGCTGTCGGTGCGCCGGTGCAGTGCGCACACCGGCTCCAGGCCCCAAACCCAAGGCTGCACCAAGCAGCCCACACAATTTTTAAACTGCATTTTACAAGCAGCTGCAGGAAGCCATATGCTCACGAACCACGCAAGGCGGTGGCGGGGGGAGAACGAGCAGCCCAGGCCCTGGACCCCTGGGGCAGGCGGGGTGCACTGGGCTGGCTGCGGGGACCGGGACCCCGCCTGCAGGGCGAGGCTGGCCCCAACATGGGCCCCTGGAGGAACAGGGAGCCACAAGTACCACACTCCCTGGTCCCGGGGCGCCTGTGCCTTCCGGGGCCCGCGGGCAACCTAGCGGGGGTCCTGAGAGCCAGAGCCAGCAGGGGCCGTGTTGCATTTCTGGGTTCCGCGAGGCACTCCACCCCGTGTCCCAGACAGCACGAAGGGGGACACCCTCCCAGGGGGGAGGTGGCCGCGGGCTGCCCCCGCCTCCCGAGTGCAGACGCATGCGCCCCGGGGAATCTGTGTCCTGGGTTCATAGCACAGGTGGCTCAAAAACTTGACGAACCGGGTTTAAAATAGCAGCGCAGACCCAGCCCTCCACAGGCCAGGGTGGCGGAGCGGCCAACTCGGCCCACCGCCCGCCGGGGCGCCAGGGCTCCAGAGGGCGTGCACAGAGGGGTGCCAGGCGGCAGGTGCCCACGGCCCGGGCTGGGGAGTCAGCAGAGCCTGGTGGCCGGGCTGGAGGGGCCGCGCAGGCTCGAGTCACAGGCGTGGAGAGGATCTGCAAGCGGGGAAGGGGTAAAGGCCACGGGAGCAAGGACAGGAGTCGAGGCCCGCGTGGGCGCCGTGGCTTCCTGAGGGACCGGCCCCATGCAGAGCACAGAGGCATCTGAGTCAGAGGCCGCGTCCTCCCCTGCCCTCCGAGTGTTTGCCGTACCAGCCAAGCAGCCAGGGCAGCGGTGAGTCACCTGCGCACGCCCCTCAGCTCCCCGTTTTCACATTCCAGGTCCTGCCCGTAACCTCAAGCAGCTTTCGGGCAAGGAGCGGAACTTGGTACACACGGCAACGCCCCTCTGCAGGGGAAGCAGGGGCGTTCACGCACGTCAGTATATGCACGCACACACGTGCACCCGCCTTCGTATACACACACGCTCACACACACATGCAAACAGACACACAAGTGTACACACAGCCACACAGGGGACGTGCCGGTCATCTTTCCTGGAGTGAAATGTGAAACGTGCAGGGGACGTGTGGCTGGACATTAACTGGTTTTGTCTCATGTGCCCAACACAGGACAACGGTGGGACAGTCGGGACCGACCTGGCAGCCAGTGCAACCTCTAGAAAGGGTGCAGCTAAGGTGGGCTGGGGACGCTGAGGACGCTGCTGGTGGCCCAGCCCTGGGGTGACAGGGACAAGTGACAATGCAGCCTTCCATGGGGGACACACACCCCAACAAGGACACAGAGCTGGAACCAGGCCTGTGGACCCCCCGACAGGCAACTCTGTCCTCGACTGCATGCACCGGGTCGAGCAACCACGATCCTTGACTGCAGAACATTCCATCAGCCACAAACCTGTCCCCACGAAGTCCCATCCCTCCCACCTCTCTGAGCCACCAGTCTGTACGGGTTTCACTGTTTTGGAAGTTCCCAGCAGGGCCCTGGGGAGGCAGAAAGAAGAGCCACTCTCACCTGGCACGCCAGCCAGGATGGGACAGTGGGAAGGACGGTGCCTGCTCCCATACAGCCGTGTCCTCTGAGGTGACCAGAGGGTCCACCACACACCCCAGGGGGCTTTCAGAACCTCCAGAAGGACGCCACGGGGGAGGGGGCCACAGAGCACTCGGCCACTTTACACACCTGCAGGGTCGTAGGACCACACCCGACATCCCAGAACCAGGAAAACCTTTGCTTGTTTCCCCAAACTCAGATCTTTGGGAAAAAAGTATTCCAGAAAACTGGAACAAAGGACAAGTACCAATGTTTTAAAGGTACAGACTCTACAAAGTACAGGCTGGTGTGTCAGTGTGAGAACTGCCCCCAGGTCGAGGTGACCAGCTCACAGCCTGCGCACTTGCTCACGTCTCATCCTCTGCGGTCACGCCCCACGGCTCCGTGTCAGGTGCCGTGGCCCGTGTGCCCTCCGGGGCCGCGCAGAACCGGGAAGGAGAGCCGCCAGGACGGCGGGGCTGGTCGGTGTGCTCTGGGAAGACCGAGAAAGCCCTTGAGGCTGGCAGCTGGTGGGGAGCCGGCCTCGGGGTCCCCAGGATCCTGGGGGCCCCCACGTGGCAGAGAGACCACGAGCAGAGTGGGCGGCCGGCAGGGGGACCCAGTCGGCAGCTTCTCTGAACCCAAGACCAAGACCCTCCTCCCATGGGAACCGGAGGCGCTAGGCGGGTCCCCCGGAGCTGGCCGTGACCCGGGGCTCCAGGGGGGCCTGCAGGTCGGCCCGGGGCAGGTGCGGGCCCATTCTACAGCCACACCCACAGGCTGCCACCGGAGGCCCCGGGTAAACACAGTGGGACCTGCTGGGCGGTAACAGGGCCGTGAGTCACAGCTTCAAGTCCCCTGTCCCCGGGGCTGAGAGCACAGCACACGTTCTCATCCCGGCCTGACCTTCCGAACCTCAGGAGGTCACAGGAACAGTGAAACAAACACCGTGCACCGCCTCCTAGGCCCCCTGGTCCTCGGCGCTCGCCGTGTTTGCTCACGCCCTGCTTCTGGTGGATGTGCACACACACACTCATGCACACACAGGCACACACTCGCACATGCACATACACAATGCACACACACACACACCCCCACGCACGTACACATATACACATGCACGTACACACACGTTCCGCTGAACCATCTGGGAGTCAGCCCCGAGCCCGGGGACGTGGCCCCCACACGCCGGCACGCACTCCCCAGCAGGGCCTGGTGCCACAGCAGACAGCCCCGCCCCGCTCAAGGGAGGCGGCCACGGACGCACGCCCCCCTCCCTGACAGCCCCACAGCGCACCCGCACACGGACGCGGTGGCCGCCAGCTTCTCCCCCCGGGACTGCACGCCCATCTCTCGCTCCTCTCCCCGAGGCACTCCGCACCGTCGGCCTGAACGTGGCTCCAAGCGTCGGGAACTGGTGAGCCCCACGCAGGCCCGCGGGCCGGTTCCCAGGGACGGGCGTGGAACAGGACTCGCATCTTCACCTCGGGCGCCTGGGTCTTCGTCTGCACCTACAGAGCCCTCCCACGCCTTCACGACACTGAATCCGTAAAGATTCAGGCTCGGTTTTTGTGGGGGTTTTTTTTGCTTTTACTTTTTTTTTTTATTTTTTTCATTGGTGTTCAATTTACCAACATACAGAATAACCCCCAGTGCCCGTCACCCATTCACTCCCACCCCCGCCCTCCTCCCCTTCCACCACCCCTAGTTCGTTTCCCAGAGTTAGGAGTCTTTACGTTCTGTCTCCCTTTCTGATATTTCCCACACATTTCTTCTCCCTTGTCTTATGCTCCTTTTCACTATTATTTATATTCCCCCAATGAATGAGAACATATAACGTTTGTCCTCCGACTGACTTACTTCACTCAGCTGCTTTTACTTCTTACAGAAGATATGACGCATTCTTCTAATCCTCAAATGACAGGAAGCTGAAAGGGAGCGGGACTCCAGCTGACTGACAAAGACACGGGGTAGCACGGGGCCCCGGGGTTCACTCGCCTGCAGGCCGGCAGCAGACGTGGGTCCATCTTCCCCCCACCAGGCTGGGGCGGGGACCCACGTCCGCCTGAGGCCCCTCCAGGGCCACCCCGCCGGCTCCTAGTCCCCAAGGAGCGAGGACGGCATTTCACCAGGATTTGAGTTAACGCCCCATCGAGGCTTAACAAAAGAACACGTTTGGGGATCCCTGATCCCTGGGTGGCTCAGTAGTTTGGTGCCTGCCTTTGGCACGAGGCCTGATCCTGGAGACCCGGGCTCGAGTCCCGCATCAGGCTCCTGCATGGAGCCTGCTTCTCCCTCTCCCTCTGCCTGTATCTCTCTCTGTCTCTCTCATAAATAAATAAGTAAAATCTTTAAAAAAATAAAAATAAAAAAGAACACGTTTTTGCCAGCGCCACACAGGCCCGGGTAGCCCGCCCGGGGGATGGCCCCCACGACAGAGGCCCGTGGCCTGAGCTGACACCACAGGGCAGGCGAGCAGCCCAGCGTGGAACGAGGCGGCTCTGCAGCAGCTGCCAGAGGCCACGGCCGGGTGTGCCCCTTGCAAGGCCGGCTGAGCATCACCTCCCAACTGACAGGTTCACAGGCCGCCCAGGAGTGGGACCTGTAAAACCTGACTAAGCCCAGAAATGGAGAGGAAGCGGGGACCCCAGTGGAGGCGGCCGAGGAGGGCGGTTTCTTTCCTTCCTTTTAATTCCGATTACCGTACGGGGTAGCACCAGCCTCAGGTGTGGGACACAGGGACCACCTTCTGGATGTCACCCGGTGCCGCCTCGACAGGCGCCCTCCCGCATCCCCGGCACCTGCCCCCGCGGCTCCGTCACCCTCACTCTGTTCTCTGTGGCGAAGAGTCTATTTCTTGATTTGTCTCTTTTTTCCCCTTTGCTCACTTGTTTTGCTTCTTAAATCCCGTTAAGTGAAATCATGCGGCGTTTCTTTCTCTGACTGCGCCGGGTAATACCCTCCCGCTCTATCCTCATCGCTGCAAGCGGCAGGATCCGACGTCACACCTTCCTTGTCTGCTTGTCAGTCCGTGGACACTGGGGTGCCTCCGTGACTTGGCTGCTGTGGACATGGGGTGCACGGGTCCCTCCGAGTCAGCACTCGCGTGTTCTCCGGGTCGGAAGGCAGCTCTGTCTTGACCCTCGGGAGGCGCCTCGGGAAGGCGGTGTGCGTGTCCGAGGACAGGCCGCCTAAGCCCCGATGTGGCGCGCAGGGAGGGAGAAGGGGCCCGGCACCACCCTCGGCTGCAGCTCTGTGGCCCATCTGCAGACCAGGGAGGGCTGCCCGGGGGAGATGGCCTCCCAGGCCAGGGGCCCGCGGGGGAAGCCCAGGAGGGCTGCTCCCAGGCACGACTAGTTTTCTCAAGGGTTAAGCACGGATGTCAGTACCTGGTGTGACTGAATCAGTAGGACCAGGCGTCTCCTGACAGGGGACCGGGCCAGCCAAGCACACGGCACACGACACAATCCCTGCCCCAGGGACAGGGCCAGGCAAATACTGGCCTCCATTAGCAACAGTGACAGTGGGGCGCGGCACCGCCTGACAGCCACGGCGCCTCCAGGCACAGCCTCCCCACTTAAGCAGAAAGACGATGGCGGCTGAGGTGGTCAAGCAAACAGGCAAAAGGCAGGAAAAGCCCCCAGTGGGGGCAACGTTCAGTCCCCGTGGAGCCAGGCCTATGCCTGTGGGAGGGCCACCGCCCACCCGTGATCAATGGGTGGGCACCATGCGTGGCCCCTTACCTCCCACCCGACACCCTTCATCTGGTGACAAAGTCAGGCCTGGGAGTGGGTTGCAAGTGCCAGGTGTCTTCCTCGCTGTGCCCGCCCACCTGTGTCCTTCTCGCGGCTGTTACAACCGCACAGGCCTGTGGACAAGAGGAGCCGCGCACAACGCACGGTGTCAGGAGGGGCGGACCCAGGTGGAACCGGTGCTGTGGGACGCAGGGGATCTTCAGCTACAGACGGCAGGCAGTGATGTGACCAGCAGCTGGCCCGCCGGCCCCTGGGGCAGGTCCGCGCTCTCAGACCACATGGGTGCTCCAGGAAAGCACTGGGCTTCCCGGAGGGGGCCCTGGGTCACCCGAGGAGGCCCCATGTCCTCTGAGGATCTTCCTTCCACTTGAACCCCATTACCTGCTGGCCTGCACCCAGGGAACAGTCAAGCCTGGACACCCCGGTGTTGGGGAAGGGTCCTGCACACACCTGCCACCCCTTCTGGGTACAGGAGGCTGGCATGGTCAGGTTTGGGCACCAACGGGTGCCACCTGCCAAGGCCCCCACCCCAATCTCAAGTGGCCCACGTTCCTCTCTCCTGGGGGTTAAACCGTGTGCCAGTGAGAGGGCAGCCATGCCCAGAGGCAGCTGGATGTGACCAGGCGGCCAAGGCAGGGGGCCCCAGGGCTGCAGGCTGAGCTTCAAAGGTCAAAGCCCTCCCAGACCTGGCTATTTTGACCACCAGCGTTCTTGAAGGCAGGGGCTGGGTGGCCTCAGTGGGACTGGGAGCAGAATGTCCACACCATCCTCCAGGAGGCTGTGCTCCCTGGCACTGACAAGCACGGGGGTCGTGTGAAGCAGGGGGGACCCCGGGAACCTGGAGGCCCTGAGATATGATGGCAGAGGTGCACTCTCTGACCAAGAGGAGCTGGGCCTTGCTGCAGGAACCTGAGGGAGCCTGGGGCCAGGGACAGGGTGAGGGCGTGGAGCACAGGGAGCCCCCAGGGTAGGAGCCCACGGGGTAGGAGCCTCTGGGGTGGGAGCCCTCGGGAGGTGGGAGCCCCCAAGGTGGGAGCCCATGGGGTAGGAGCCCCCGGGGTGGGAGCCCACAGGAGAAGGGAGTGTCGTTTGCCCATCAGGCCGGCAGATCCCGTGAGCTGGCTGGCCTATTGGGGGCCTGGGACCCAGCATCCCAGGGTGGGGAGCACAGCAGCCGCAGGCCTGTGGGGACCCTGGCCCCTGCCTGGGCACAGCCGCTGAGCATCTGGAGACCAGCCCTGGAGAAGCAGAGCTGAGACCAATGACGTCATGGCCGCGGCTCGGCATGAGCGGGTGCCGGGTCGGGGCAGGTGGACTTGCCGATGGTCTCAGCCTCTTCTGGGCGAGCCGCACGCTGGAGGAGCCCTCAGAGCCCCAGACAGTGCCGGGGGCTGCAGGGGAGGCATGTGACCTCCCTCTCGTGCCTCAACCTCCAGCCTGGGGGTCTTGGAGCTGGATGGGGCCACCCTGTGGCTCCTCAGAGTTCACGGCATCCCTGTGGTCACAAGTGGCCAGCGAGGACCCCGAAAGCTCGAGTCTCTGGTCTCTATCATTTCAGAAGGGGCTCCAAGCCAAGGGGTCAGCTGCTCAAACTTGGCTGGGAACACACACCACCTTCTGGAGCCTTCTGAAGCAAATATCCATAATGCTCAATTATTCTGGTGGCTTCCAGAGCGGAAGGCGCCTCCGAGAGCTAATTAGCATATGCCCGAATGAGGCACAAATATAGAGCTTCACGGGGAGGACAGTGAGGGGCTGAGGGAGCGCCGCACCGTCAGGACTGCGGGAGGGGACACGGAGCCCAGACAGCACCACGGGGACCCCCATCAGCTGCCAGCACCACCCTCCCCGCGCCCACGAAGCCTCCAGCTCCTCCCAGGAGAAGGGGGTTCTCTCCTGCTCACAAAAAAGGCAAAAACGGAAAGCGGCGGGGGGGGGGGGGGGGGGGGGGGGGGAACGATGGCTGTGTTGCCATGGTGATGACGGCAGACAGGGCTCCTCACCAGCTCTCCGGAGGCTCAGCAGAGCCCCTCCCAGCACCCGATGCCGGGCCAGGCCTTCCCGGCAGAGGCAGAGGCAAGGCCGACCCCGCCCGCTGAGCCGCACAGCCACCTGCTCCGGGCTCAGGGCCTGGCCGGGCGTCGGCTGCGCCTGGAAGTCTGGACGGATCCAGAATCACCACCGCCGCAGGCCTCCCGGTGCCAAATCTGTGCTTGGCCACGATCCGCAAGCGAGTCCTACAGGCACACCGCACGGGCCGGGGGCCCCAGGCCATCTGGTCAGGGTGGCAGGGGTGGCGCCTCAAGGGGACCTGCCGAGGCAGAAGGACCAGGAGGCGCCAACCCTTGGTGGCAGCGCCCAGGCCGTCACCTCTCGCCGTGGGCCCCGTGGTGTGGACGGCACCCCGCGCCCGCCCCCCACCTCCCGCGTCCACCGGGGCTCGGCTCCAGCAGGCTCGCCACCTGCCAGCCGCGTCTTTCACTCTGCCTGCCGCGACTTGCCAGGAAATGCACGGTGTGAACACAGATGAGGATTTTTCCCTGCATTTTCCTCCCAAAGCAGACACCAGGGACCAAAGTCACCTGGGGGAGTGAACCCCGACACCCGGGCCTCCTCAGGGGTGGGCAGACGGGGCCCAAGGCCCAAGGCCACAGTCCCCCGGCTCGGAGCAGAGAGGCCGTGCTCCCGCTCGGGAGGCACTTCTGGTGCCGCCGAGGACCCTCCGTGCTGAGGGCAGCCCTCCGTCAACCTGCCTTGCGCTCCCTTGTTCGCCATCCAAGTGGACGTCGGCTCTCCGAGGGCAGCTTCTCGCTTTCTCACGAAGGCACAAACAGGAGAGAAGCCACTGGTAGAGGGCTGGTCACCAGCACACCAGGTCGCCACCGTCAGGGTATCACATTGCCTCTGACGCGCCCACCCTCCCCCAGTGTCAGGGACTCCAGGGACCGGCACCCCCCAGGAGCTGGCACCCCAGGGAGACTGGAGCCCTGCCTCCCAGGCCCCTGAGCAGCACGTGCACTGGCCCTGGGGCCACCACCAAGCGGAAACCAGCTCCCGCCTGAGGGAGAAAACGAGGGACCTACTCTTCTCCTCAGATGTCCTCCGCGGGGTGCTGCTGTCTACAGCACCGCACATCGGGGGTGACGGCTGGGGTCAGGAGACACGGTCACTGGCCGCCGCGGGAGAGCTCTGGGCCCCCAGGCTCTAGGGCTGGCCCGGGCACGCCGCTGCAGGGCGGGGTTCACAAGGCCTCAGCTGCAGGCCAAGACACGGGACGAGTCACATGCTCCCCGTCGGAGCAGAGGCCGGGGGCCGGTGGTCACTGACCCTGCATGGCCCCACGGCCCCCCCAGGGAACAGGCTCTGGACAGAGCTACGGCTCGGGGCTCCTCTTGGCCCCTTCCAAGCAAGAACCCCGGTATCCTGGTAGGAGGCCCTGCGGTCCCACCTGTCCTCAGGATGAGACCCAGCCACCGACTGCTATCCCAGCACAGGCCCCTGGACGCCAAGGGACGTGAACACACGCTGCAAGACCTCTCCCGCTCTCACTGAAGCCATCACTGAGAAGATGACGTTTACCGAGGTCTCCTGGCCAAGGCTCAGTCTGCCTGACGCTCCCATCAGGGTGGGCCACGCTGGGGCACTGGGGGCCCCTGGCAAGAGTGACGGTCATCTGAGCCCCTGGGCCCCGAGAATGGACCCCTACATGTCCCGGCCCTTTCTGTGTTCAGCCCTGAGGCCCGGGCTGCCAAGTGGGGCCGAGGGAACGCTGCCCAAGACAGCGAGGCTGGCCCGCCCACTCCCAGGCTGGCTTTGACCCTTGAGCGTCCACACAAAGTGGAACAGAACAGCAGAGCCACAACGCTGCCCGAGCAGAGCCCCGATGGGTCCCAAGTCCCTACGGCCGAGGAAGACCAGAGAGCAGGGTCTTTATCCCTGGGGTCCGGCCACTTCTCCGGGTGCTGTTGGGGGAGCCTCGGTGTCATTAGCTGGGAAGGGGACATCAAGACAGGACCCAGGCAGGGAGCCCTGTTCCAGGCTGGCCACGGATGTGCAGCCTGCGGGACACGGGCTCTGAGTCGGGCCCCCCGGGGACATGAAACAGAAGGCCCCAACACCAGGATCTGAGTAAGCCTCCAAACAGAGCTCCCACTGTCGGGGTCCGACAGCAGGTGGCACTTCCGCCCCACTGCTGTCACACGTGGCCTGAGGGGAGGCAGGGGCACACCTGAGGCCCTTGGCCGGGTGCGGGCAGCCTACCAGACACGACAGAGACACGGGAGGGGGGCTGCAGCCAGACCACCCCCGGGCCTCCAGGAGCACGGGAGCCGGAGCAGGTGGGCGGCCGACAGAACCACCTCTGCCAACACAGCCTGTCCAGCCACCGTCGCAAGGTCCCCGGGGTCGCATCACCAAGGGCACGCCCTTCTGCTGGGCCCCCTGCACCCCAGCCCCTCAGGCGGGAACAGGCACCTGTGCCTCCGAGGGAGAGGCCCGAGTGAGCAAAGCCAGCTCTGCGGGGGGGACCAGGAAGAGGCACCCAAACCCCACAGGGAGTTCTCCGCGGGCGGGCGTGGGAACGGTGACCCTGCGGAGAGCAGCCAGAGGCGGGGCCGCGCTCAGGCCGCACCTCCCCTAACCAGGGACTGGGGGCCAGAGCGGAGGGTTTCAGGCGCCTCCCACCAGCATGGGGCAGGGCCGCGCCCAGCACGGAGCTCCTGCCGCTCTCCCGGCGCGGGTGCAGGCACACGGCAGCCCTGCAAGCACACACACGCCCCGGATCACAAACAAGCAGCCTCTTCAAAGGCAGAGAACAGAAACAAAACGGCCGTCCACACGGATGAGGCAACCAGAGCAGCCGCGGACGGGACAGGGCGGGCTCGGTGGGCAGCTCAGCCACACGCGGGGGACACCGAGGCCAGCAGAGGCTGGGCCCTGCTCACCGCCACCACAGGTTCTCGTCAAGCAGTGCCGCCTTCGTGAAAAGTCTAGAACCCTCTAGAAGTCTGCCCTGCAAAGCCAGGGAAGGCCAAAGAGCAAGCGACGTGATCCTCTTCCGCCTGAGTGATTCCAGCACAAAACACCTGAATCACTTCACACATGTAGAGAAACCCAGGGGCACCGGGACCCTGGCCCCCACTCCTGCGCCCTCCGTGGGCTCAGCCTGGCTCCTTGCACACAGTCACCCTGCAGAGACAAGGCAGGGCTGTGGCTGCCGCCTCGTCCAGCGGGTGGGACATACTCAGGTACACAGCACCCCGGGGGCACCACAGACCACGGCACCCTCCCCTGCAGAGGGACCCAGAGCAATGGTGGGCTCCCCCAGGAGCAGGGGTCCCTCCAGGAGCAGAGGTCCCTCCAGGAGCAGAGGTCCCTCCAGGAACAGGGCTCCCCCCCAGGAGCAGGGCTCCCCCCAAGAGCAGGGGTTACCCCAGGAGCAGGAGTCCCCCAGGAGCAGGAGTCCCCCAGGAGCAGGGCTCTCCCCCCAGGAGCAGGGGTCACCCCAGGAGCAGGACTCCCCCCCAGGAGCAGGGGTCACCCCAGGAGCAGGACTCCCCCCCAGGAGCAGGGGTCACCCCAGGAGCAGGACTCCCCCCCAGGAGCAGGGGTCACCCCAGGAGCAGGACTCCCCCCCAGGAGCAGGGGTCACCCCAGAAACAGGGCACCCCCAGAAGCCAGCTCTGGGGAAAGCACCATGCATCACACACAGACTGTGCCCTGGAGCCACAACCCATTCTCCAGTGGCTGTGACGGGAACAGAGGGCCCAGAAGCCAGCCCCCCGCACCTGGATGGGGACACAGGTGCTTGAGCCCCACAGCTGGGGGCACCCGCCCGCAGCGCGCACAGAGCCGGGGCCAGAGAAGAGCCGAGGTACGGGCAGGGACTCCTGGGGACAGGGACGGCGGCAAAGGCACGACGGCATGGGGGTTCTCGCCACTGCCCTGTCTGCTTTTCCCCGAACTGAGATGTCCGAGCACCGGAGCTCAGGTCACCAAGAGCCTGGAGGGGCCCTGGCCGTGCGGGGGGCCTCCCTGGCTCAGGCCCCGCAGGGCGGGTGCTCGGGCAGTGCGCCCCCTGAGCTGCGGAAACACCAGCCTCTTCAGCTGGAAGAGAGCCTGGCCCGCCCCTCGCTGGGGCCTTCCAGAAACATCGGCAGCTCAGTGCTGTGCTCCCGTAGCAGGCTGTCGGCACTTCTGATGGTTCGTCGTCAGGACGGATGAGGGAGAGGCCAGAGCAGGGGGGCCACCCGTCCACCGTCCAAGGGACTAAGGTGGAGGCGCGGGTGGAAGCCCCGCCCGCCCCCCAGGGCCCGGGACCCGCACGCGGCCGGGGCGCCCTCCCTCATTGCCCCGAGCTGCCAGTCAGGCCCAGCCCAGGCCCGGAAGGCCGTGGACGGTGCACAGAGCAGGAAGCAGAGGCTGGTGCGCTCAGGGGTCACCGGTGGGGGGGGGGGGGCTGGCACTCAGGGGTGGCCCAGCGGAGCCCCGCAGGCGGAGGTCACGTGTGCCGCCGCTGGAGGCAGCAGGAGGGGGCACGAGGAGCTTCTGACTAGGCCGCCGCGACCCGGAGCAGAGGGGCGCCCCCTGGCAGCTGGGGCGATGGCCGCCCACCCACTGCAGCGGGGGCCAGGTGGAGCAGGGCCGCCTGGGGCGCTCAGGAGCGGGGAACCACACGGTGGAAGCCTTGGGCCTGCGACTTGGGGGTTCACCCGGGAGGGCCGCGTGAGCTGAGCTCGTGCTGGTGGTTCGGGCGCACAGGGCTCCGCAGGGAGCGGGTGGCGGCAGCGTCCTCACAGCCGGCGGGTTGGAGCCCCACAGGGAGGGGCCGCGTCGCCGCCCCAGGTCCCTGCCCAGCCCCGACCCGCAGCCCCGGCCTCACGGAGGCCCCATGGGACGCAGCAGCCAGAGAGTGGACCGAGCTCTCTGACGTCAAGTTTCTGAAAACACCTGTGGTCATGAAGCCCTGGCGGCTCCTCCTGGGCCGCCCCCAGGGGCGCTCACCCTTCCAGACCTGGTCGTTCCCAGGCCGTGGGGGTCCTGGGGGGAAGGCCTGCGGGGAGGAAATGGTCAGAAACAGCCCATCCCCAGGGGCCACAGACAGGAAGACGAGCAGGTAGTCAAATGAACACCAGACAAAGCGACAGAGGGGTCAGCTCCGCAGGAAGGTGTGACCACACACGGGTGTCACCTCACAGCCAGAGACAAGCCGGTGTCCTGGGGCCCAGGAGCGTGCGTCGGCTTCCCCATCAGTCCACGAGCGTAACACGGAGTTTGCACCTCTCGTCAGGGGCCAGGCGTTCCCTCCGAACACAGCACACACACACGTATGTGCACACGTGCACAGGGGGCCACGGGCCGATGGAACAGCCTGTCAGCAGGTGCCTAAGACGTGGTCACGTGGGAATCCACAGGGGCCTCACCCGGGGTCTTGACTTGCCTGCAGGGAGGGGAGCTCAGACCGATGTCCCCGCTCCCCGTGGACCGATGGGACCAAGGAACTAAGGAACCAGAACGAAGTGCCCCTCAGAGGGTGACGTGACACCTAAAACCCCAGTGACATGGTTCCCTGGTGACAGTGGCCAGAATGTGCCACCGAACCCCAACCTGTGCAAACTCAGCCAAGAGCAAAGGATCCCAAATGTGAAATTTCCACCAGGGCCTCAAGGCAGGAGCAGGGACAAGCGCTCGGAAGGGCCTGGAAGACCTTGCACAGTGACCAGCCCAGGACGGGCGCCCCCTGGGAGGCAGCATCCGCCCCCGGTACATTGGCACCTCTGACGCCCCGAGTTACAACAAAGCGAAGACAAGTGCCTCTTGGTGTCCGAGAGGCCTGACCTGTCCCTCCCGGCCCCCATGCCGGGCTGGCCAAGCCGGCCGGTAGCTGCTACTGTGGCACAGGGGTCAGGGTGCATGCGGGGGTCCTGTCCACGCAGATGTGGCCCGAGGGCGTGCGAGGAGAACACGTGTGCTGAGCCTCACGTAGAGGGGAGCCTGCCAAGGCTCACAGAAACCTCAGCAGGGGGCGCAGGCCACTCCCTTGCTCCTGTCCCAGAGGATGGCAGCAGGTCAGCAGGGAGTGCTGGGTCCCCCCAGCAGCCCTGGCGCCACGTCACAGGTGCCACGTCACCGTGGAGGTGACCCTGTGGCAGGGCTCAGCACCACGGTCCTATGGACAAACTCGTTCAGAGCAGCAAAACCCGCCCAGAATAACCCAACTGCCGACGGAGAGGAGAGAGAAACGATGGTTTGCTCACAGAATGTTCTACTGTGCCAAGTGGGCTCTGCTGCTGGAGAACGACCCGAGGGGGCACAAATCCATCCTCCCAGGGCCCCCAGCAGCCTCTCCACGCTCCTTGGCTCCACGCTGTTCCCATGTCACCAGAGCGCCTTGTTCCTGCCCACCTTGCACTGTGTGTCCCCGCCCCCTCCCTTCCCCTTTCGGGGTCGCAGCTTCGACGCCAGGCCCTGGTCACCCTGCCCGGGGTCCTGGAGGCCGCACGCCTCGTCCACGACTGGGGGATGCTCTGATCTGCAGCCCAGCCCGCACCCCCCAGAGCCGGGAGGCCTCCAATGCCCTCCCCCCAAGAATAAAGATTTCAAACACTTCCAGGAGGAGAAAAACAGAACACCCTAAACTAAAACCTGCTTGGAAGAAAGCAGAGCTGGGCCGGGAGTGCCTCCTTCCCCAGGGGAAGACGCAGCCTCCTCCATCCTAAGTCAGCCCCACCTTCCACCAGGTGGACAAACAGCTGCGGACACACTGACGAGGCCTAGGCCCTTCCCACCCCCGTGCTGAAGAAGCCTCTACAGACCGGACGGTCCCCCGACCCAGGGGAAGCGGGACCCAGAGCACACGGTCTGGGCCCAGAAGAGGGACGCCTGGTGCCCGGGGAGCGGCCGGGAGGACGGCGGCGCAGGAACAGCACGGTGCCCAGGGGCCTGGGACTAAATCAGCAGAGGTGCTCGGGAACGAAGCGAAGGAAGAAGAAACAGGTGAAAACCATAACCAGAGTCACATTAATAAAAACCCACGACCTAGGGATGTCCGGATGGCTCAGCAGTTGGCCATCTGCCTTCAGCTCAGGGCATGACCCCGGGGTCCCGGGACCGAGTCCCACATCGGGGTCCCTGCAGGGAGCCTGCTTCTCTCTCCGCCTGTGTCTCTGCCTCTCTCTGTGTCTCTCACGAAAAAACCCACAAACCGTAAAGTCCAAGAAAAAAAAATCAACCAACTGGACTTCACTGAAATTAAACACGTTTGTTCTAAAATCCCTGCTCCGGACACAACAGGTGAACACTGGGGGCGCCGGCTGTGGGGCTCACGTGACCGACGATCTCCATCGAGAACACACGAGTCACACGAGTCTCACCCTTGGCCACGGGACCAAAACCCCAGCAGAGGAGGAGGACGTGAACGCACACTTGGCCGAGGAAGAGATGCAAGCATGTGAGGCGCTGCTCATGTGTCGCTGGTTCACGGGGAAGAGGCAAACTTGGAAAGGCCCACACTGGAAACCGCCCGGACACTGCTCGGCAGATGGCAGGACAAGCAGGCGCCTCCATCAGGCGGGAGGGCCCGGGCGCTGCGGCGGGAGGGACGCTGGCCCCATGGGGACAGGGATGACTGTCACGCAATTCTGACGGTAGCAGAAGCCAGGCCACACGCAGGGTACAGTCCGCCCCACACGGCCCCACCGACGCCACGCCGGCAAATACCCGCTAACTCCCCGTGCAGAGAAGCCCGACTCCATGGCCAGGCGGTCACTGTGGTCTGGAGCCAGCATCTCCGGGGGACGACAGTGGCTGCAGGGGCTGGTGGATGGTTGCACCCCCCGTGAATATCCTAGAAGCCCCCCAGCCCCACAGCTGACCCCCGTGTAAGTCGTAGGGCACGTGAGTCACGTGTCAGTAAAGCTGAGAAGAGATGAGCCTGCGGAGGAGGGGCTGGCACAGAAGACACATTCACGGTTGGGCCCCGAAGCCCCTGGGAGGCCCTGAGCGACGGGAGCATCGTGCATCCTCACGTCCTCCGGGTGGGCCATGGGGCTGGCCACCAGGAAGGCCCCGCACAGCCACACGCTGGTCTGTCAGCTGCGCCCCTTCCCCTGGGGCCGGAGGGCCTGGTGACTGAGGCCCTGACCTGCCCACGTGGCGAAGCCTCCGTGAAAATGCCTGAACCACAGGGTTCAGGGCCCTGCCGGGAGGGGAACATGCCCTGGGCTGGGGGTGCGGGGACCGAAGCCCCCGGGTTCAGGCGTCCCACCCACGGTTCCCTCCATCTGCCTGTTCATCTGTATCCTTCTGGCACCTTTAGGATAATCTGGTCAATGTAATTAAGTGTTGCTGAGAGCCGTGAGCTGTTCTAGCAAATTCTCCAACCTGATAACAGGTCACGGGAACCCCTGCCGTGTAGCCCAAGTCCGACAGCACTGTGGCCTCCGGACACGCTGCTCCACCTCGATGGTGTCCGGGAAGGCCGCGGCCGCCAGACAACGGGAGACCTGGCTGACCCAGGGAGCCCCACGCTTGCTGCCAGCGCGTGTGCTGAGAGGACACGGGCTGACGTTGCCCGGCACCTTGTGGCCACCACTGCAGATGCGCACACACCCAGCAAATTCCTACCTGGTGCCGGGCCCCACGCTCCCCATCCTGGAGCCACACGCTCATCCTGCCCAGTGCGGCCGCAGGGAGCAGACAGGCCTGGTGCCAGGGGAGCATGTGACTCCCCCCACAGCGGAAGGGCCCTCTTGCTGCAGGAGCCTGTGCGCACACAGGTCACACAGGCCACCCACCCGCCCCGAGGGTGTCGGAGGGCCCAGAAGCCCCAGGCAGGCCCACGTGTGGCCTCTGAGCCCAGAGCCCGCTGGTCCAAAGCACCACCTGCCACAGGACCAAGGGCCTCCGTCACCGGCCAGGCTGCACAGCCACCTCCCCATCAGCACCCTCCGCACCCCCAGGTGCAGGGCAGCGCGGCGTCTGTGGAGGCCATACGGGAGCCAGGGAGCAGCGCAGCCCTTCAGACGCCGGACAGAGGCCGCCCGCCACCCGTGCAGGCAGAGCCAGCCTGTGCGAGGGGCCTGCCCTGGCCACACACCCTGTCCGCACGGTGCCCCCGGCCCCAGGAGGCTCCTTGGCCGTGTCTGTCAACAGAGCAGCCGTGTTTCACACCAGTCTGGGCGCCGCAGCCATTCCTCCAGGGCGGCCACCACCGGCAGGGGCACGTGACCGCCGGGCCCGGGCGCAGGCCCCACGTCCCCTGACAAGGAGCACCAGACGCCCCTACAAAGCGCCACAGCTGACAGGCTCTGCTTGTGGCTTGGGACAGTGTGGGAGGGCGGTGGCCTGCTCCGGGAACCACAGCAGCGACGCCGACAGTCTGGTGCCGCCACCTGCCAGTGTGACCAGGACACACAAGGGACACTGAGCGCCTGGGGCACGAGCGACACGAGTGTGTAAAACAGTGAGAGCACAGAGAGAACCACCCGCCGCAGGGGCTCCGCCTGCTATGCTCTGGGGCCTTTCCCCCACTTGTCGGGCAACAAGCATGCAGGCGGGTGCGTCCTTTTCCAAAAAACCAGGTGGCCCCACGTGATGGGCTGGGTCCCTCCTCGCTATCACACCAGGAACACTCCCCGTCACCTCAGTCCCACTGCTACACGGTGCCCAACACCGGCCTCGTGGTTCCATCTCCTCGCCCCCCACCATGCTGCTCGGGATGGGGGTGGGGACAGACCCAGCGGGCGTGCTCTCAGCAGCCCCCGAAGCTCCCAGCACACCCCACTTGCAGCCGGGCATGTGCCTTGCGGCCCTCGCCAGCTCTGAGGCTCACAGTCCCTCAGAGATGCCGATTTGACAAGGAGACTGGACCCCAAGAGGAATCAGGACCAGGCACAGGAGGGGACCCCAGACCCGCGCGGGCACATCTGACGGGACAGCCGCCTGGGGGTTCCCGCTGCATCAGGGGTCTTACCGAGTTCCTTGGAGCCCTGGCTCTCGCTGGCTAGTTCACCCATCTTCACGAGGGCGTCAAAATAGCCTTTGGCCGCGTAGGTCACACCTGAGAGGAGAGAAGGGACAGTCAGTGCCCACCGGAGATGGACAGGGCAGCCCTCAGCACCGCCACGGTGGTCGTGGGCACAGCCCGCTCCGTGGCCCTTCCACCTGTGCTGAGCACAGCCCGGTCCGGCTGACATCCTTCCAGCAGCTTTCCCCTACGAATGCGGTGCCCGCTCAGGCCTGGGGCCTCTCAAGCCCATGCCGGGTGCTGCCCCCAGCGCCCGGATCCGGCCAGGCCGCAGGGTCTGCTGACAGCTCACCTGGGGGAAGCTGTGGCGTGGAGACCCCAGCCGTGGACGGAGGGTGCCCCTCACGTCTCTGAACAGAAGCCATGCGGCGGGCTGCCCCACAGTGACCGTGGCCGCATGGCCGCGTGCCTGGAGACTGGGGGAGAGGGGACCCGCCTGCCCTGCAGGCCGCCGGGAGCACGGGGCAACGCAGCCTGTCATCTCTGCCTCCAGAGCCAGGCCGGGCCATCTCACCGGGCCCTTCATCACAGGCTATGCAGCGGCTTCCACGGAAGCGACAGCCAGGAGCGCGCTCGGCGCCCAGACGGCTGGCCTGTGATGGCTGCCCAGAGGAGTGGGCTCCTCAACGCTGATCAAAGGGCAGCCGAGCCCCGCACGAGTGTGGCCACGGGGACGCTGAGTGGAGCGGAGGGGCCGGTGGTGGCGTGGCTGCCCGACCTCTGTGCCACTGGGTGGTCCGGGAACACGGGGCGGAGGAGCCGCCAACTTTCCACCAGTGCCCCTGGGGAGCCTCGGGGAACCGGGAGTGGGGGCAGAAAGCTCTGGAGGAAAACTTGGCCTCACGTTGAAGAGAAGTGGGCGGCATGGTCTTGACCAGGACTGACTGGGAGTGAAGTGACACCCCAGGAGGCAGCCAGGTGAGGGCGAGCAGAGTCCCCGACGGCGGCTCCACAGAGGGAATCCCCGTCAGCCGAGTGCACGGGGAAAACCCGCCCCATCAGAAGAGATGAGCCTGGTCCTGCCCCGCCGAGGTCCGCACCCCGCCCTCCTGCGCTGCCCTCCTCCAGCTTGGCACACGGGGGGCGTCTGGGGCAGCGGACCCGAGGCCAAGCCAGCCTGCAACCCCCGGCAGACAGAAGCCCCCACTGCGGCCTGTGACCTGCAACAGGCTGCGTTTCAGCTCCAGCAGCGGACAGAACCTGTGTTGATGAGCAGACGTGCCTCTGTCCCTGCTGGGGACCGGCAGGCTCCCGGGCAGCGTCCCTGCGCTCAGGGCTGCAGCACCGGGTGGGGTGGGGGGGGCTTCAGAGAGCCTGGCTGGGCGCAGAACGCCTGTGAGCACCCCACAACCAGAGGGCGGCACGGGACCCTGCCCGCCCACAGGGGTCAAGGCCATCGACCCCTCAGCAGGAACAGGGGAGCACGCCCCACACTCTGGGCCTGCTCTGTGCGTGACCTCAGGCTCTCCTTCACAAGGGTCAGTGGGCAGCGGCCTCCCCCGGAGGGGAGCCCCAGGGCCGGGCAGAGGCCCACCTGGCAGAGGGGGGTACGACAAGAGGCCCCCCCACCCCCAAGACATTGCAAGTGGGCAGGTCTGCAGCCAGGCACCTGCACCTACAGACCAGCAAGGCCACGTCCAGGAGCAGACAGGTTCCGCCGGGCGCTCTGTCCCCCGGGCGACCACGGAGACAGAAAAGAACAGGAGCTGCCCAGCTTCGGCCTCTCCCTCCAGGCTGCTGCCTCCAGGCCAAAGTCCCACCAACCAAGCCCCCTTGGGGCCACGGACATCCCAGGGCAGCTGCTGGGGGTGTGGGCTCTGCTCACAAGGATGCCACCCCCCCAGGTCAGGGGGCTTGACCCCCACCCTGGAGACACAGTCAAGGGTGGGGGAGACCAGCAGTCAGGCCCCCAGAACAGGGCGCCCCTGACCGCAGTGTGAGTTACCCGGCCCCCGCCAGGGTGGAAGCGTCCATACACACCCGCGGCCCGCGCTGCAGAGAACTGGCACTGACGCCCCTTCCCTGAACAAGACCGGGCAGCGCTGCCCCTGCCCCAGCGCCCAAGCCCAATCCTACAGCCTCAAGACGCTTCTGCAGCAGACATCCACACCCGCCGCCTTCAGGTGCTGTGGACGAGCACCGAGCCCAGACCCCAGGCCGAGGCCAAGGACGTGGCCGCCCCCCAGCCGTGGGCGCAGACAGCAGGCTCGCACGACGCCGAGGTATCCACACCCTCCCTCTGCCAAGGGTTTTCTTCTGGAGCAAAGCACCTCCTCCCACTACTGAGCCATCCACCTGCTGACAGGCCACTGCTCCCACGGCCTCACCTGCCAGGGCCTTCTCATAGTTCTTCCCCATGGCAATGAAGTTCCGGAGACTGGGGTTGAACTGCTCCATGATGGTCTGCGGAAAGCAAGAGAAAGGGCGTGAGTGACCAGGTGGCCCGGTGACCCCGGGAGTGTCCCAGGGGAGAAAATCCACAGGGTGGAGACCGGGAGGCCCCAGCCCCACCCTCGGCAGACCCCCCCAGCCTCAGTTTTCACCTTGTGCAACGGAGCAAGAGCGGCCTGCTGCCCGGGGCTCTGCAGATCGCACGCCGAGCACAGAGTGCCTGGCACAGGATCGCGCCCAGAAGTGTTGCTGCTGAGGTGCCATTACCCCGTCTGGAGGAGCTGAGTCGGGGAGGGGAGCCCCTCCGGCTGCACATAGGGCTCAGTGCCCCTTCCCACCCAAATCCTGGCTCAACACGCCAACTACGAACACGGCTCTGATCAGAGGGGCACACGGCGGACACACAGACACCCCGCTATGAACCATCTCGCAGCCCCGGGTCCTCTGCCCCAGGGACCGCAGTTCTTCATCGGATGAAATCAGATGTTCGCGGCCAAGGCCAAGCAGATGTTTTAATGACAAGGCGTGAAAACAGGCCCACGCAACCTCCCGACGTGAGTTCCACGGGGTAACAGGGCCGACAGCCGACAGTCGAGAGCCGGCCCGGCCACGCGCGCCCCTGCCGCACTTTGAAAGAAAACCCGCCGTCCCTGACGCCCGTCTGGGAACAGAGGCGGGGGACTGTGTCCCCCCAGAGCCCCTCTGTCCCCCAGTCACACCCTCCGTCCCCTCTCCTTGCGCTCAGCCAGCAGGAGGGGCTCCAGCTGCCCTTGCCCGCCCTGGGGTGCAGCCAGGGGCATCCACACAGAGGGACGGAGACCTCAGCCACAGGGAGCTGTGCCCTCCTAAGCCCTGGGGCTGGCCCGAGGTCCCACACCACATGGGAGCAAGGAGAGGGAACACGGGCAGCCGTACCCATGGGGCGGCGAGGGAAGGGCACTGCTCCGCACAGCACAGGGGCCCATGGCGGCGACCCTGCCTATGCCCCATCCCTGTGGGGCTGGCATCCCAAGAGCAAAACACGTCCACACCACATGCCGGGCAGGGGGCAAGACTGCGGGACCTGGCGGGGGAGCAGGGGAGTGGGGCATGCTGTCTACAGAGGGGAGGGCTGGGGGTAGGGGATGGGGGGCGGGGCCAGAGCAGGGAGGAGGGGGCGGATAAGGGGGAGGGCTTGGGGCAGGGGGTGGGGCCGGGGGCAGGGCAGGGCTGGGGGGGGGTTGCAGGGCAGGGCCTGGGCAGGCAGCAGCAGGCAAAGCCTGGGCCCAGCCACTGGGTGGAGGACAGGGGCGGCCAGGGGCTGAAAGGCTGGGGAGGAGGCAGGAAGCAGTGGGGAAGGCCCTGCTCCCGGGCCTGGAAGGGAAGTGGAGAGAGGGTCTGAGCAGAGCTGTTGTCCAGCCACCTCCCGAGGGGAACCACTGGTGCTCGGGGGACTGCCGCCAGGGCCCAGCAGACACAGGAGCCCTGCTGGACCTGCCCTGGGATCTGAGAAGCGGGGCCCACGGCCCTCGGGTCCCATCCACAGGCACCGGGACGTGGGTCAGGTGGGGCTGAGGGGCAGCGGGGAGGCAGGCAGGATGCAGGCCGCTGCTCTGGGGCCCCAGGAATGTGGACCAAATCCAGGGAGCACCTGGGAACCGGGACAGGGGCGTCGTTGCCAGGCAGCAGGATCAGACATCGGGAGGATTGGGAGCAGGAAGCCAGGTTTAGGGGTCACCAGCCAGGCGTGAACACAGGGCGTGTGGGAGCTCCAGGCGCATGGCGCAGGCTGCCTGCAGAGACCTCAGGACCAAGGAGTGCGACAGGCTTCATGTATGTCTGGTTTTTGTTTTTGTTTTGTTTTGTTTTAAGATTTTTACTTATTCACGAGAAAGACACACGGAGACAGGGAGCTGAGCAAGCAGGGGAGGGGCAGGGGGAGGCAAAAGCAGGCTCCCCACTGAGCAGGGGCTCCATCCAGGACCCCGGATCACAACCTGTGCCCGCGGAGCCACCCGGGTGCCCCCACGTGTGTCTGTTCGGTGAAGGACAGAAGGTCCATAACCCAGGCAGGGTAGGTTGGGTCCCTGAGCCTGCTGGCCAGGGGTGCCTGAGGTGTGTGTGTGTGTGTGTGCTGGTGTGTGCACGTGTGCCCAGAGCTTCAGCACAGCACGAGTTCCTCGCTGTGACAATGGGCACAGGTGTGAGACGCTGCCCTAGTTGATGCTGGTGCCAAACCCACCCGCATTCCCAGGACCGCAGCCACCCTGGCTCCGGGACAGCACCCCCGGCCTCCTGGGCAGAGGAGGACACGCTGCCCAAGCTCACTCTGAGCCCATCAACATCCTGACAGCAGGAAACGGGCCAGGAGGCGCCCAGGCCAAGCGAGGGGATCACCGTGGCAGCCCGCCCACACCCTCCCAGTGACACACGGGGACAGCCGCCAGGTTTCGCTCCCTCTGTGCGGCAGCTGAGCTCACGCGGAAGGAATGCGGGAGTGAGTGGGCAGGGCAGCCTGGGTGCTGGGGTGCGAGTCAGGCCACCTGGGCAGGGCAGGGCCTCCGATCTGCTGAGAAGGCTGGTGGCCAGGACAGCAGGCCTGGTCACACAGGGGTCACTGTCTCAACTGGAGGCGGTGACAGAGGCACCTGCTTGCAGCCCTGTGCAGATCCCGCTCTCTGGCCTGGAAGGCAGGCCTCCTACGGAAGTCTGGATGGACACACAGCCAACCGTCACCCACCTGCCTCCCGGTCACTGGCTCTCCTGGCACCGGGGCAGCCAGAGACCAGCCAGGTCTGCCTCAGAGGCCTGGCATGGGGTTCCTCCTCCGGCCCGGCCCAGGGGGAGCACCTGCTATACCTGCCCCAGCACCACTCCCCTAACCAGGCCCGAGGAGGGGCCCCGGAGCCGATAGAGGCAGAAGCATCATGGGCGCCCACAGCTCATCACACAGAGGAGGCCTCGGTGGGCTGTCACTGGCCACCTGGACCTTTCTCAGAAGCCAAGGGATGGCACTATCTTTTCCTGGGCTCTGCCAGGAGGGTGCAGAGACCAGAGCACCCAAACCCTGCAGCAGGGCCTGATTCCCTGGAGAGGAAAACTTGCTTCTCCTCAGGACTGTTGTGCCCAGGGCGCTGCCAACAAGAGCAAGGCCGGGGGCAGCCTGCCTCCCGTGTTTCGGCCACGTGCTGCAGCCTCACACTCGTCCTCAGGGTGAGGGCTCGGTCCCACAACATGAGCAGCAACCAGAGTCATCTTCCAGCTCTGACCCCTGTGCCCTGAAAATGAGATCCCCAAATCGGCTCAAAGTCTGCAGTGCAACACGGAGATGGTGCACGTATTCCCTTGGCAGCTTTCTGGGCCGAGGACCACACCGCTGGCCTCGAACAACACAGGAGGGCACGTGCGCGCTCACGCCGGCATTTTATCAGTAGATATCCGACAGCCCTACAGATGTATTTTCTCTAACGATTCTTTTATTAAGATTTTATTTATTTTAAGAAAAGAGAGACAGAGAGAGACAAAGAAAAGAGAGAGGGGACACACGTGTGCATATGCCAGCGGGGGCGGGGGGGGGCGGCGGGCAGAGGACAGACTCTCAGGCAGGCACCCGCAGAGTGTGGACCCTGACAAGGGGCTCGGTCCCAACACCCTGAGCCGAAACCAGGAATCAGATGCTTGATCATCTGAGCCACCCCGTCCCCCCACCCCCCACAATGGTTTTAAGTAACATTTTCTCCCCTGGTTAACTGCATCATAACAACGCAGCACGTAGCACACACGACGTACAAAACGTGCATTAATCAACTATTCTCATCATCGGGAGGTCGGCTTCCAGCCAACACTAATCCACGGGGAGCCAAGTTTTGGGTGGGGTCCCACGCTACACGCAGATGTTCGGCTGGGAGGGAGGTTGCGCCCCTAACTTCCGCGTTGTTCCCGGCTCCACTGTATTTAGCACCAAGCACTTACTCGCTGGTTCCTTCCCCTACTAAGGACCTTCCCTGGGTAGCAGGTGGGCGGCTGAGATCGGCAAAGGGCACCCGGACGCCCCCCCAGAATGTATGCTGCGAGAGGGCTGGGACGAGGAGGGGTCCCTGCAGGACACACGCGCGAGCTCAGGCTTGCTGTGCTGTCACCCCCCGGCCAGGACATCCTGAGCTGGATGCCCCCGCCACCCCGGAGGCTACCTGAGTCTCCATGCCGCAGATGCCCGGCCGCCCTGCCCAGCCCTGGGGAACCACATGCCCTTCTACGAGACCAAAGGGGAGGGGACAAGGGCAGCTGTACGGGCGGCTGTCACCAGGACCCCAACAAGGGGCCGCTCTCCGCCCGCCTGCATGCTGACACGCATCCCCATGGACTTTGTGGTCACAGGTCCGCCTGGCCGGTGAGGGGAAAGGGCAGCGAGGCAGCCCGGTCTCCGACGCGGGGGGACGAGGAGGGCGGCCAACGCATCCTGGAAAGGAGCTCTGCCAAGGGACTTTGCTCGGGCCTGCCCTGTGCCCGCACCGGCCGGCTGCTCGGAGCGCAGGAACTCCGTCTCTTCCTCAGCACGGGCTCCCGCCGACGGCCCCCCTCCAGCGCCTTCCTGGCAGGCCGGTCGCAAAGTGCAGTTTCTCTGCTGACAGAGGGGAAGTGACATGCCTTCTGCTTCCCCTCCAGCCCCTCACACGCAGCAGAGGAAGGACGGGTTGGGCGTGTTTGCCTGTGTCCTGCGCACACTCATGGGAACACACTCAACACCTGGAAGCGCACATGCAGAGAACAGGACGGTGCTGGGACCCCACCTGGCCTTTGGCCCCCATCACCCTGCACCCTGGCTTGACCGATCCGAGCGCGCCGCCACCCCATCTTACAGACAGGCAGGGAGAGGCGTGGGGAGGCCAAGAGCCTGCCCGGTAGTTGCCGCGGAGACAGTTCCAGCCTCAACCGCAGGCTGGCCGCACAGCTGAGCTCAGCGCTCGCCGCACACGGGCCTCCCCGCTATCCCGACAGCCGCCGAGGCTGGACCAGGCGCCATCTGGGCCACCCCGCCTGCCCTGGGTGCCCTCAGGGGCCATGGCCAGCAACCCCAGAACGAGGCGAGGGCCGAGGTGGTACATGCCCGCTCCGGGACCATCTGCGGAAGGGCTGACGCCGGGTGCCCACCCCAACTGCTTACCCAGGACACAGGGCCTTCAGCCACAGAGTGGCCCGGCACCTGGCTGCCCCGGCCACCTGCCCTCACGTCCCACCTCGTCATGACCGCAGGATAAGGAAGCACAGGGCCCAGCTCTACTATGGTGGCCTCTGTCTAGGAGCTGCCCGGGAAGGGGCGGCCATCCTCCCAGGGGAGCCCTGCTGCAGCCCCCCCAGAGCGCGCCGGTTCACTGGGGCCCTGATGGAGGGTCTGGCTCACCGTGCGAGGGGGGCCAGGGGATGGGAGGCGTGGGAAGGACCACCAGGCTGAGCCGGGAGAGCCCAGCTCCTCAGCGCAACTCTGCATGACTCCCACCTGGGGTGGTGGGGGGCAGGTGGAAGGCTCCATTCCTCTTTAAAAACTGGGGTATCGGGACGCCTGGGTGGCTCAGCAGTTGAGCGTCTGCCTTTGGCTCAGAGTGTGATCCTGGAGTCCTGGGATTGAGTCCCGCGTCGGGCTCCCTACGTGGAGCCTGCTTCTTCCTCTGCCTGTGTCTCTGCCTCTCTATGTGTCTCTCATGAATAAATAAACAAAATGTTTTTAAAAAGCAAAAACCGGGATACCTATTCTGGGGATCCTTTTCGAAAAAATAAAACCAACTTGGAAAGTTCAGTGAGTGCTAAAGGGGGGCTTCCTGGAGGAGGCAGGTCTTGAGCTGGATCTCACTGGGTTAGAGCCAGAGAGAAGGTAAGAACATGTTCATACTTGCTCAGAAAATGACTGGATGTGGCGAAGCTTCCAGAACAAAACAGCCCCTGGGGTGACAGTGGGAGGTTGGAGGCCAGCAGAGGATGCAGAAACACCCCCAGGGGAGCAGGGACAAAGCGAGCAGCACTCGACACAGACAGGCTCCACTGTAACAGCACCAGGCGCCCCACCCCCACCCCCATGGGCCGTAGCCCCCGCAGCCTGACCCGACCGCAGGCACTCACGGCCTCGGCCCCACAGCCAACAACAGAGACGCAGACCCCACAGGGGCTTGGGGAGGCCAACCCAGCTGCAGCCCCCCAGGGACGGAGCATGAAAAAGCAAAGGGACCTGGTGGCCACAACCCCACCACCTGGAGCCAGGCCGACCCCGCAGCAGGTCCACATAGGGCCCACGGCCTGGCTGCTCCCCTCCCATCTGAGGCTCCCTCCACCAGTCCCCGACCTCAGTTGGCGCGGCCTCCCAAGGGCTCACGGCAGGCACCGGCCCGGCCAGCACGCCTGCCCTGAGCGCTGGCCCCGCGGGAGCAGCTGCCCTGGGCCAGGGGACCTGTGTCCTCCCACCGCTTCCCGTCTGCACTTCACACTCAGCCGAGGCCCCGGCCCCACCAAAGGCGGCTCGGAGCGCACGGCCCCCGAGGGAATCGTGTGGTCACACCCGGGGTGGCCGTTAGATTGAGGCTGGACAGAAATCCGTCACGGCCCGAGCACGCCCAGCCCGGAGTGCCGTCACTCCGACTCGGACGGAGCGCAGCCAGGAGCCCCTGGCGACAGCACAGCCCGCGCCACCTTGGGGTGCAGGCCCAGGCCACACGGCTGGTAGCAGCTCAATCAGGCCCGAAAACTTCCCGTGCGGAAGGCCTAGCGCCCGGCACCTCAGCACGGGGCTACCCGCAGAACGACGGTCCTGACAGAACGAGCTGGTGGGATGAGGCCCTCGGGTGAGCCCTGATCCAATCTCACTAGCGTCCGTCTAAGAAGGGATCGGGACAGGAGCCCACAGAGGACCAGAGCGTGGGGCCGCGGGCAGGAGGCGGCCGCCCGCGAGCCAGGAGAGAGGCCCGGGGGAACCAGCCCTGCCCACGCCTGGATCTCGGACTCCCGGCCCCCACGGGCGTCAGAAATAGGTGTCCCGTGAAGGCTGCCACCTACGGTGCTGTGTCATGGTGGCCAGAGCACCTGGGGACACTGGGCCAACCCCCACTTGCCACAGGAAGGCCCAACGCTGACGACAAAGCAAGGTCTGGTTCCTGTGTCCCCAGTTAGGACGTTCCACTGACCTGTCACCACCCCTGTCCCTGTAGAGGCGCTGACCTGGGTTTCAGGGTGCTGGGCTCCCCACTGCATGAGTAACTACCTCTGAGCAAGCAGGGAGGCAGCTGCGAACGCTCTGGAACCGCGCCGGTCCCACTGCCCTCATGTTCCACAGGACGCACCGGCCAGGAAGCGTCACACCGACGGGCACACCGGCCACCGCGCCCCGCAGGCCCGGCAGCGGCAGCAGCGTGTAGGGCCTCGGCCTGGGCCTCCTCGGCCTGGGCCTCCCTGCCCTGCCCTCCCCACTGCCCCCTGGAGGTCTCCACTCTGCAGGCTAGTCACGCACCCCCCCCTTCCGCGTGCCCCCAGCGCTCTCCGCGAGCTAGGAAGTACTCGACGGGCCCTTCACTGGTCAACGAGGGGATGGCGCAGGGCGCCCGGGGGGGTCAGTCCTGATCCCAGGGTCCTGGGATCGAGCCCCACGTCGGGCTCCCTGCTCCTCCCTGTCTGCCGCTTCCCCGGCTTGTGCTCGCTCTCTGTCGAATAAACGAATCTTAAAAAAAAAAAGGAACAGAAGAAAGAAAATGGTAGCACAGAAGCTAAAAAAGTTGCCTGCAATCTGTGGACCCCCGAATGGAAAGACAGACAGTGCCAGGCTTCAACAGCCCTGTTCCGGCCCTGGCTCAGCCCCGGAGCAGCCAATGGCGTTGAAACACGCCGCCTCCCCTCGCGGAGGCTCCCCGCCAGCCGGGGCAGCCAGGCCCCCCGGAGAAGCAGGCTGAGGAATAAAGCAGGTCATGCGCACGGCTCACAGCACGGCGCCTGGCCCACGGCCACGAGGTTACTCGAGATTACCAGCAGGCAGGAAAGCCCAGGTGGCCCGGGGCCGATGCTGTCTGCCCCCCACCCCCCCAGGCCGAGCCAGGCACCCGACGTCACACCCCCTCCCCAGGTGGGGCCCGGACGGCCCTGGACGCCCAACAGCAAGGCGGCCACGGCCTGAGCTCCGTCGGTCCCTGCACCACAGAGGACAGGGCTTCCGTGTGCGGACAGGAGGGAACAGAGGCGGCCGGACAACAGGCCTCTCCGGCCACACAGTGTCCCCCAGGGCACGGGTACACGGAGGGACCCTAGATCTACTGCACCTCGGAAACCGGCCCTTCCACGTCTGCCACAACTCCATCTTTTCTTTTTTAAGACTTAATTTAAGAGAAAGAGAGAGAGGGAACGCTCACATGTGCGTGAGCTGGGGAGGGAGAAGCAGGCTCCCTACTGACCAGGGAGCCCCACGCGGGGCTCGATCCCGGCACCCTGAGGTCAGGAACTCAAAAGGAACAGGGGTCCTGGCTGTCCTCAAAAAACCTCCTTCAGTCGAGAAACAAGAGGCGGGCAATGAAAACAGCGGGATGGGTCTCAGGGCTAGGAGAACATCCCAGAGACTTCCTCAGGAGGCGCTGGTCACTGCTGCCCGACAGCCCAGGGGAGGGTGCTGGGGACACCGTGAAACAGGGGGCAGACTCTGAAAACTCTACCGACGTACTTCTTGTCCATTTAATACAGGCTTTCCTAAACGTTGCTGAAATCATTCCAAGACACTGCCCCTACACGGAAAATTAAAATCTCAAACAGGAAGCACGCACTCCTCTCCATTCTGATCAGTGGCCTTGTTCCCCCCTGGTGGCCCACACTGGCCCCCGGCATCTCTCCGGTCGGGGTGTGGGGTCCAGTGATGTGTGTCGAGACATCTTCTGTGCTCTCCGCCCAGGGTGCGTGGTGGCTTCAGGACGAAGACGACAGACTGACTCGCCAGCCCCCAGATGGGCAAAGGGGAGGGAAGGGGCACCTGCAGGTGGACCGCCCTGGCCATGGTGCACCTGAGACCGCCGGGCCACAGAACCAGGGCAGGGACCAGCCAGGCCAGCGTCTTCCCCGCCGGCCGCAGGAGCCCGAGGGCCAGACAGGTTTCTGGGACAGATGGAGGCGCCCGCAGCACAAGTCTGAAGGAGGAGCTAAAGGCAGGAGGAGGGATCCTACAGACTGTGTGGGCACAGATCCCCTGGCCCCTGGCGCCAAGGTCACCTCGCAGAGAAGAGCTTGGTCTGGCTGCAGGCCCTGCCTTCCCAGTCCAGCCACTCTCCACAGACCCGAGGGTCCCCCCAGGATGCTGCAGGACCCCCATTGCCCAGCCAACACCCAGCCTGCCATGGGCTCCGGGAACCAGGGACGCGTCATGCTCGGGGACGTGCACCCAGACAGCCCCAGAACTCTCGAAGCCAACAGCCCGAGGGCAGACCCACCAGAGACACGGACGGCAACGCAAACGCAGGCACCCCGAGCCCCGGCACTGACGCTCGTGCTGGCCAGTCAGGCGCCCGCTGGTCCGGGGTCTCAGGGCAAGGCTGGGGTCGCCTGGGAGCACATCGTGGGCAGACGAGACATTCTGCCCTTTAGGAGAAGCCCAGGCACCCACCTCCCCTCGGGCCACCTGTGCCCCTGCCCCCAACGCATAGCCCACTCACAGTGACCGGAGCGGGGCAGGCGGCTGTGGTCAGCGGGTGGCGGCCCGGTGCTGACGGGGCCCTGGTGCTGTGCACCCGGGGGACACGGGTCTACATCGGGACAAGGCAGCCTGCCCGCCCCCGCCAGGCCCAGGTGGAGCGGCCAGGACGGCAAGGGGGGACGGGCCCTGGCTCAGTGCAGCTACGGGCAAGGGAAGCGGACAGGAGCCGGCCGGGCCACAGCCCCGGGCACCCCCACCCCCCGAGGACGCAAACCTGGGCACTGTGCCAAGCGGGGCAGGGTAGGCAGGCAGCAAGGCCAGCCCTGCCTGGGGCCCACCCAGGCCCGCGGCCACACCCAGGGCTCTCCCGAGCAGGACCCAAGTCTGAGCACCCAGCTGGAGAGCCCGGGGCAGGGGACAGGCCCCCTTACTGAGCCCCTAGCCCTCCCATGACAGGCTGCCCGTCCTCGCCAGAGCCGGGGGGAGCAGGGCTGTCCTGAGGGGAGCTTCATCCCAGACCAGGCAGCCCCGTCACGGCCTCTTCTGCCGGTGGTGCCCTGAAAGCCCGGGGCCAGCGTCAGCCACCACTGGGACCTGGAGCCTCAGGGGCACGGGGTTGGTCCCACGGGCCAAGCCAGCCTCCCAAATGCAGGCCCGTGCTCGAGGCAAGACCCGTAGGGACAGCGCAGGCCTGGGCCCATGACCTTCTGGGGCAGCAGCAGCACCCCAAGAGCCACCAGGGGCCTGCACCGTGCAGCCGACGATCTCTGGGGTGACCTGGGCACAAAGAACTACCACAGCCCGTCGGCTCAGAGCTCACTGCAACAGAGAAACCATTTCGCTGCCCCGGCTACTCCAGAAAGGGGGTGGAGGAGCTCCCCTAAAAGCCTAGTAGGGGAAGGACAGGCCGTGTAGCAGACCCCAGTCGGCAGCAGCAGGCCCCGCCACCTCCTCAGAAGACATTACAGCAAGAAACACCCCCGAAAGCACCTTTAGGGCAAAGCACACGAGCACCACACACACATACACACGTACTCACATTCACCCTCACACGTATACCAGCAGAGATGCGTGTGCACAGAGGTGGGCGCAGTGCTGTGACTCCTTGCCTCCTCCACAAAGCAGGCACCAGCTCCGCTCCTCCCGACAGGCGTTTCCGTTGCCAAGGAAGTGCCTATCAGTCCACCTTCTCCAACTGGGGGCCCCCTGGGCTCTGTCCACGCCAGACGCCGGACTTCTGATGGCAGCACACGCTTTGGCGTGACTGCCCAGCCGCGGGTGAGGAAGCGGGTCTGAGGTCAGCGGCCCAGGGCTTCCCAGAGCGCCCCCAACACCCACCTGGAGCGGGGACCGGGACAGTGGAGGGTAGTGGGCAGGGCCCGGGCAGCCAGGCTTCAGTGGGCTCTCACAGCTGCCTCCCCGCAGCGCCCAACACCCCCCTCCTGGCACCAGGAGCCCCGTGTCACCCTCCACCCACGGAGCAGCTATGGCACAGCCAGGCCAACATCCCCACAACAGCCACAGACCTCCCCTAGTGACCAGCCTGGCCCTGTTGACCAAGGCCCCAAAGCCACACCGCCATAGAGCCTGCCCAAGGCTCTCCTGCGAGGTCCCATCCTCGGGCCGTCTCCCACCTTCCTGCAGCCTCAGGACAGGTGATGCTGCTGTCTCTGGAAAAGCTATGGGAGCTGCCATCCCGAGGAGACAGAAGGTCACCTGAGGGCCACAGTTCTTCTAGGCATAAAAGACCACAAGGAAAACACCCTGACCCCAAACCCAGCCAGGAGGTGAGGTCCAGCAGGTGGGGTCACGCAGAGGTCTCTCCCAGGACGGCTGCGGTTTGGCCCTAAGTCTAAGCAGTAGATGCCTCTGCCCCTGCCCCAGTCTGTCCCTCCCTCTGGCTGTCACCCAGGGCTGCCCTCCAGACTAGGTCCTGGCACCAGGCTCTGCTGCCCGCACCTTAACCCCACACCTCCCCCCAGAAGGCTTTGGCACTTGTCGCCCTGGCCCGGCGAGAAGGGGAGCTCTCAGCTGCCCCCTGAAGCTGTTTGACCTCTTTCCCTTCACCTCTCGTGAAACTCCCCGAGGACGTGGCTCCCGTGGGGACCAGGCCACAGGGAAAGAGGTACAAGTCCACGGGACTCATTCCTCCAGGAGGGAGTATGTTCTCTTCTCACATTTTTAATCAGCAAGACCAAGGACGAGCGTCCCTGCGGCTCCCTCCTCTGCCAAGGCAAACAGTGCTCCAAACTGCAGCTGGAACGGAGCAGGGCCAGAGCAAACAGCTGGGCTGCCCCGCGGGGCACACGGCTGGGGACACGGCCCTGCCACGCTTCCGCCAGCCCCCGACCTAGGCGCAGAGGCGGCCCGGCCCCCGGACGGGATGGTGGGCCAGCTGGGTCCACACGGGCAGCTTGGCTGCACCCTGACTGTGCCTCAGGGAGGCCGGGCCTCCACCGGGCCTCCACCAGGCCAGGGTGCCCCCGCTGCCCCCCCCACCCCCCCAGGGAACGCTGAGCTTCCTGGGGATAAAACACAAAAGGGTGAGAGAGCACTCGGCACTCGAGGACTTGGCAGGTGGGCCACAGGGTGGCGGGGACGGCGCCGCCCACGAAGCCAACCTGGCTGCGGTGCTGGGCTGCGGGGGGCACGGCCCTGCGGACACCGGGGCTCCTTGCCACGCTTCCCCGCGAGCTTGCGAACCGCCTGGCCCTTGGGCACAAAGCACGGGCTCGCCTGTTGAATGTGCACCCGACGCCCTCCAGCCGGCTCCCCGAGGGGTTCACGGTCCTCACGCTCAAACCCCGCTTGTTTTCTGCCAGGAGATCTCACTTCAGAGCTCCGGATAAATCACAGCTCCATCTGGAAGCCGCTCAGCCGTAACTGCACGCCTCGCTGCCCAGGTTATGAGAGTTCTAGCAAGAACGATTGTGGGGTTCCCCTGAGCAAAGCCACACCGGGCACCCCTTGTGAGTCTCCCCATGAAAGTTCCTGTTTAATGGTTTCATGGCAGAAACAGGGTAAATAGGAAAGAGATCCTCTGGCCGGCACTTCCCTTCCACCCCCTGCAGCAGCGAGCAAATGGTTATGGAACTAATGACTAATAATTTAATAAACCTCCCTTCCCTGACGGCATTAGCAGAACCCCACCGCCAGGAACGGACGCCACAGGTTCTCCGCGATACCGAGCACCAGACCCCCAGAGGCTGTGCCTTCTACGCGCCGAGCCCTCCTCAGCCGCTGTCGTGTTTACCGGCGGCTCTAACATGGCTCCGGGACGGCTTCGTCCACCCCGCCCGGCCTCAGGATTCCTCCCGTCATCCGGCTCTAACTTTAAAACCCGTGTTAGAAGCCGCCCTAGAGGAGTCCGCCACCTGAACCCCAGCTGCGAGCGCGGGGTGGGCCCACCGGCAAGTCCCGGGGTGGGGGCCGTCCGGGGCGAGGTGCTGACGCGAGGGCGGCGCAGGCCGGGCCAGGAGGGCTCAGCCACAGCCACAGGCGCTCCACACAACCAGAAACTGTTGCGCCGCCAGCGCCTCGCAGCCCCACGTAGCGGCCGGGCGCCCGCCACCCCCGCCCCGTGAGCTCCGGGCGCCTGACTCTCCCAGCCCAGCAGGAACGCCCCGGGCTTGGCTCTGGAACCCGCGCGGCTCGCTAAGCCGCCTGCTGCGGACGCCCAGGCCCCCGGCCTCCCCCCACGGAGGACCTGCCGCGTGGGACTGATGCGGGCCCAGGGGCTGCTCGACCCGGGCGAGGCTGCAAACTGGCGACGGGGGCCGGAGGGCCAGAGCACAGGGCCGGCTCCTGTGGACCGGGCTCAGCGGGGGCGGAGGGGCCGCCCAGGGGTCTGGGGGCTGCGCGGCCCTGCGCTGCGGCGGCGCCGGAGTGTGCAGGGGAGGACGCGCACCCACTCTTCACACACATCAGAGGCGGAGGCAGGCGCGCCAGCCTCCTACACAATTAGTCTTCTCCTCCGCGGTTACATAAGACGATGGATTATCTGTCCCCCCTCCAACCTGCCCGCGCGACCTCCCCCCCGGGCCGTCCAGGACGCCAGCGCTCCCGGGAGCGAGTTGTGCGAAGGCAGAGCCCGTGGGCGACAAAGTGCCCGGGGGCTGGCGTGACCGCGGCCGCAGGGGCCGCCACCGGGTCCGCACGCCGCCGGGGGCGCGGGGCGACGCGGCCCCGACCCGACCCGACCCGACCCGGCCCGACCCGGCCCGACCCCGGCCCAGCGCTGGGCTCCCGCGAGGGCCCGGTTCCGCGGACGCGGGGGCGGCGGGGCGGGGCGGGGGCTGCGGGGCGGGGGCGGCGGGGCGGGGCGGGGCGGGGCGCCCACCTGTGACCCGCGGGCAGGCGCCGGGCACCGCGGCCGCGCCAAGACCCGGGGGCCCCGGGCGGGCCCGAGCGCGGGCGGCGCGGGGCTCACCTTGTACACGTTCTCCGTGAGCCGGTGCATCTCCTCCGTGCGCGACAGCGACATGGTGCGGGTCCGGCGGCGCCGCGGGGCGGAGCGGGGGCGCGGGCGGCGGGCGGCGGGCGGGCGGCGGGCGGGCGGGCGGGGGCGGGCGCGGGCGGCGGGCGCGCGGAGCCGGACCAGAGACGCGGCGCCCGGCCGGCGGCCGCCTTTATAGCCGCTCTCGCCCCGCCCCCCGCAGGCTCCGCCCCCTGCGCCCCGTCGCCGCCCCCGGCCGCCCGCCCGCCCCCGGCCGGCCGCGCCGCTGCCAGGCAACCGGCAGGCCCCGCCCCCGCACCGCCTTTCCCATTGGCGGGTTCCGGACGGGGAGGGGGCGGAGCTCGGCGGCCGGCCGCAGGCGCCGATTGGCCGGCGGCGCTGTCGATCCCGGGGGAGGAGGCGGGGGTGCGGCGCGGGCCGCGGCCTGGGAACAGCCCGGGGGCCGGGCGACAGCCGGGCTGGGGGCGGGGCGGCGTGGGCCGGCGGCGCGGGAGGGGCGGCGCGGGGGCGGGGGCGGGGGCGGGGGCGCCGCGGGGGGCGCGCGGGGGGGCTCTGCGCCGAGTCTCGGTCTGGGCGGACCCCGGGCGCCGCGGGTCGCGGGCTCGGGGCAGGCCCGGGGAGAGGCCGGCGCGCGGCCTCGGGTCCCGCCCCGACCCCGACTTTCGCGAGGTGAGTGTGCGGGGCGCGGGCGGGGAGGGGGATGGGCGGGAGGCCCTGGGGGAGGGTCCTGGGAGGGCTGGACCCCGGGAGGGTGGGCTCTGGGGTGTGTAGGGGGGTGTCATGGGGAAGGACCCTGGAAGGGGTGGACCCTGGGGAGGATCCTGAGAGGGGCGCGTCCTGGGAGTGGACCTTGGGAGGGTGGGCTCTGGGAGAGGAGGGCCCCGGGAGGGGTGACTCGGGGGCCGGGTGGGCCCCGAGGAAAACCCTGGCAAAGGGAGCATCCTGGGGACAGGGAGGACAGTTTGCCAAGAAGATCATAGAGGGGGTGGGTGGGCAGGTGGGACAGGACCCTGTGGAGAGGACGGCCCGGGACCCCCAGGGAAGGAGAGGACCTGCGATGGCAGATGACCCTCGTCGGGTACACTTTCTTTGGGGAGGGGTGGACCCTGGGGGTGGAGGACCTCCCTTGGAGGGATCACGGGGTCAGACCACTGGCTGGTTCTGAAGGCCTTTCCTGGGAGGGTCCACGGGGAAGCTGACTCAGCTGGCCCACAGGGCTCCCAGTATAATTCCTTTGGAAAAATATTTACAGAAATTAGAGTTACACGGAGGGACTGTTTGCTTTACGTTGTAAGACACCAGATCTCTCGAAGCCCGACGCCGCGCCGCATCCTGCCCAGGACAGCGGCTCACACGGCTCCTCACACGGCTGCTCAAGCACAGGAGCCCAGGAAGACACAGCCCCGCCAGGTGGCCCTGCACAGAGCGGAACTAGGGCAAATCCCGAAGTCACAGCGCCCGGATCCAAACGGACAGCCCTCCGCCTGGCAGAAGGGCCCCCGAGGAAGGGGAGTGACGTCGGGGCGAGCCCCCCTGCCCTCCTGTCTGCCGGCTCCCATCACAGGCAGAGCCTTCTCGGTTTCGTTTCCTTCCTGCTCCCAGCCGTGGCTTCCTCTTTTTTTCTTTCTCGACTGCCGTGATTTAAGGCGGGTTCCTGTGCCCACAGATTCTGGGATTCCTTTGGTTGCAAGTGTCGGAAAGCAGGCCGAGTGCAGCTCTCAGAGCCGGGGCACCTCTCTGCTGGCGGCGGGCGGTGGGACCATCGTCCTCCTCCCTTTCCCTTTGCTCCGGGCCACCTCGGTGCGCTGCACACGTCCATCCTGCCAGCCCTACGACCGACGTTGGTTGACCTGAGCGGGGTCAAGGGCCGAGGTGGAGCTGGGTGGGTGCAGAGTAAAGCTGCTGCCTTCCCTAAGGGAAGTGACGTGGTTGGGACCAGAATGACAGGTGGAGGCTGGCAGGAAAACCAGAGGGGGAGGTCTCCTCGCTGTGGGAGGGGAATGAGTCTGGAGGGTTCCGAGCTGTCTGCTCCCATCAGTGTCACAACAGTAGAAGGAGGAGAGGGCCCTCGCCAGAGAGGCATCCATAGTCCTGAGTGCAGCTCCACTCTCTAGAAGGTTCTAGACTGTCCCCCTCCTGCCCAAGGGCATGCTCACTGCTGGTAGTGGCAGAGGTCAGGGACCCACCCTGAGCCTGGCCTGCCTCCCTGGTGTGCTGATGGTCCTGCAGCCCATCCTGGGCCTCTTTGTCTCCCTGGCAGCGGAGCAGGAGGCAAGCGGCAGGGAGGGGCCAACACGCAGCACCTGCCACGGGCGAAAGTGAAGGAGCATTGCCCGGAGCATCACCGAGAGAGCCAGCAGGGCTGATGGTGGGCGCAGAGTGAGATGTGGGTGCAGCGCTGGAATCCAGGCCTGGAGACGCGTACCCTGCCTGTGCCTCTCTGAGCCACTAGAGTCCAGAAAGGTCTCCAGCACGAGTGCACCCCCCCTTTGGCCGTGAGAATGGGTCTGAGCCCCCGCCTCGGAGACACCCCTGTTCTCTGAGGATTTTCTTCATTGTATGGAAGCCCCTTTGCAGTGGTGATGGTGTCTGGGCCGGGAGCTAGGGCCTGAGCAGTGCACGAGACTAGATGTTGGGCTGGGTGCCAAGGTCAGCCCCAGTGCCAGCCCCCAGAGTTAAGGGGGCACCCTTATCTTGCCACCTTCTTACTCGGGAGGTGTCCAGAGGCCTTTCCCCTTTCCCAGGTGTTCCATCTCCCCTGAACACTCAGCGTATTGGGGGCAGTAGGATCTCAGGCCTTGCCTGGAGGTTGGCAGACAGTGCAGCTGGGAAATCACTGCCCAGATGTGGGGCCTGGTCTGCCCCCTCCAAGGCCAGCGAGAGGAAGGTGCTGTCACCATGGAGAAGTCCCAGGGGACTGGCAAGAGTGCCAGCACCAGTACCGCGAGTCCCGTCCTTGCCCCAGACCGGGGTGGTGGTCCTCCTACACTCAGGGCAGGGCTGGGAAGCAGCTCAGGGCTCCCTGAGAAGGCAGGTGCTCTGGCACCCCGCACCGCCGACTTCCCCGTCGCTTCTGATTGTCAGTCCCCACCTCTGGGCTGCGCGGCCGGGCAGGCATGTAGCCACGTGGGTCCTCGGCACCCAGCTCTGAACCAGAGGGTCCCTGGCCCCGAGCAGTGGCCCTGGGGCTGGCGCCGGCAGGCTGCCGGGCTGTGGTCGGAGGCGAGAAGGCGACCACATGGAGCTGCCGCCGTCGACCCCGGCTCCGCAGACCCCGGCCCGGGTGGCCCGGGAGTAGAGGGCTAGAAGCAGGAAGAATAAAAGTGCGTCTCTTCATCAGCTTATTTTTAGGCGTGTTATATAAGTGGCTTCATCTCAGCGTCACGTAGGGAGGGGGGTCTCAGATTTAATTACAGGATGACAGGCTTTGCTTTTCAAGCAAGCTGTTCTCCTGGCAGGCAGGCACAAGGATTTGTGAATTTTTGCTAAACAGAAGGAGCCCTTTCTGAGGTGGCCGCCCAGCAAAACTTTGAAGGGCTTTCACCTCCACGTCTCTCTCTGCCTAACCTGGTTTCAGCTGAGCTGGGCCTAAGGGGTGGCCGTTCAGCTCAGATGCCAGGGACGGGTGTGCTTGGCAAGGAGGCTGTTTCTCCCTCCGCCCTCCTCCTTCCTCCCAGCTCTCTGAGAAGGGAGCCAGCCAATCCGGACTCCTCCTCCTCTTCTCCTTCCTGGACTCAAGCACTTGTAATCAGCAATCAGAAAGTTCCAGGGCAGGAGGGACGGGCATACCTGGCGGGACCTCACCTTTGGCCTCCACCCGGGTCTGCGCTGCTGACGCCGTCCACTCCAGGTGCCCCAGGCGACTGGCCCGGGCCGTGGTTGTGGTGCAACTGTCCGAATTGTGTCCGGAGAACTGTTTTCTGGTTCCCGGCCAGGCCCCCGGTCTTCGTGACCGTCAGCAGTATCGGCAAGGAAGCCTGGAGCCGCCCGGAGCTGGAAGATCTAGGCCTGGGGGAGTCCTGCCTCCTGCCAGCAGGAAGGTCACCGCCTCCGGCGCACCGTGGCCTTGCGCGGCACAAAAGGGGAGCTGTGTCTTCTGCCCGCGGGTGAGGCCTGCCTGAGGTCTACCGGCTGGGAGTGGACACAGCGTGCAGGAGGAGCCAGTCGCTGGGCAGCCCGGCGGGGCTCGGGGGCTTCCCCAGCCTCTGTGGGCCCCACTGGGCGGGGAGGGGGGCAGGGGCACCTGCCCCAGAGCTTGGGGACATTCAAGGTGCGAAAGACAGGAGAAACGCCGAGAACTGTGCCTGGCACGTGGCATGCCTTCAAATGTTTTACAGATTGTTGTCATCGGCCCTTAGACATTTCTAGAAAGCACCCAGATGCCACGTAGAAAGGCACCTGAGAAGCTGCCCTTTAAAAAGCGGGGGTGCCTCAAGAAGACTCCCCAGCCCTTCATACGTGGGCCGTGCGTGGCCGCTGCCTCCCAGAGAGCACGGCAGGCAGGAGAAGAGCTTCGCTGGGAGACACTGGGGAGCAGTCCCCAGCCAGGGGAGCCAGGGCATAGCCACGGCGGGCATCTCAGCGACCTCCTGTGGCTCGACGACGTGAGGGGGGCGCACTGCGCTCTTCTTCTCAGAACCTGTCCCGCCAGCGTAATCCTACAGAAGCATCAGAAGTGTCCCGGCAGAGGGACAGCCCCTGCACCCCCACACGGCTGGGCCACCCGAAGCCAGGGACGTGAAGGCCACCGCGGCCCAGAGGCGCCCGGGGAGATGTGACGACCAGGCCGAGAGGGTGTGACGGGCGAACCAAGGAAGCCTGAACAGAGAGTGGACTCCTGCTGACCGCGGGCCCGCGCTGGTTCCCGATGTGTGACACGGGGCGCGGCGGGGAGGCAATAATTGTGTGAAGTGGAAACTGTCCTGATATGGGAAGTGTATTGGGGGTGGGGCGCATCACACCCCAGATCCCAGCCTCGGGGCCAGCGGTGGGCGGCTGCCTGCCCCCACACGGGGAGCCCAGGGCCCAACTGCCAACAGCAGGGGCCGCGGGGCACCACCCAGCCAGGAGGGGGTGCCACCCCAATGACGCTGTCACCCCCAGCTGTTTACTCGGGTTTGCACTTTCCCAAAACCCACTCCCCCTTGCCCTGAAGTCCGTTTAAAGGCTTTCTCCTCTAGAGTTGTCCCTGCAGGACAGCTGTGGGCTGGCCACAGGGATGGCGCCCTTGCCTGTCCCCCCCCCCCCCCGCCAGGAGCGCAGGCACGTGCCCAGGAGGGAGGCCTGAGCGGAGCCCTGCCTGGGCAGGGGATGGGCTTGCCGTCCCCCCAGAGGGGGCTGGAGGAGTGCCGGGCAGGCTCCGGGGGTCGTCTGGGCTCCTCCTGGCCCTCCTGGCAAGGTGGCCTAGAAGGTTCCCCAGCTTCCCTACTGGCCGGGCAGCGGGAGGGCCGCAGGGGGCTCGTCTGGGGCGGAGGAGATGAGGCGCGACTGTGGCAGGGCCGGGTGGGAGAGGTTCCCCGGCAACCGGCCTCCTTACATAATGCGCGCGCCTCGGCGTGACTCCAGGGGCCGTGGGAGGCGGCGCGGGGGTGAGCGCCGGGGCGCGAAAGGCTCCGACTTTCTCGGGGCCCCTCCCCGCTGTGTGTCGGCGTCATCCCGCGTCTGCCAGCCCGGCACCCACCTGCTGATCGAATGCCTTAGCTGACGGTGCACATTCACAGGCGCCCAGGTCGGGGGGGCGGGGGCGGGCAGGTGCCCCGGTGACCAGGCCGGGGGTGTGGGCCCGGGAGGGACGGGGACCCGCCGCGCCTTGCTCGCCTGGCTCTTCGCATCCTCCTCTCTGCTTCCTAGGAACGTGAGGGGCCACATGGTGACGGGCAAGGCGTTTGGGAGCAGAGAGGAGTCGGGGCTGGGGGACGGCCTCCCTGTCGTCGAGGCGGCCCCGGCCCCCGGGTGCTGCCAGGAGACTGCAGACGGCGCTGCCTGGCGCGCAGATGGCTCCCCTGCCCGGGACCGCTGCTTCTAATTTCAGCTGCCGGAGGCTCCGCTCGCTCTTTTTTTATTCCATGTTTATTTAAAGCCAGATTTTAAAATGTTGTCTTCAGCCCTGAAATCTTTTTCTTCTCACTGCAGATCCTTAAACCCCCCAGGGGAGCCTTGCGACCCACTGGGGCTGGGCCTGTGGGCCGCCCACCCTGAGCGGGGAGTACAAAGCTGCCCCAGCCTCCAGCATGTGGCCACCGGCATCTGCCAAGACTGGCCCAGTGTTGCGTCCCTGGGTCCCAACTACAGCCGCCCTGTCGTCTCCCTGTCTGGGTGGCTCCTAATGCTGGGGGCCTCTCCTGGGCCAGGTGGGTCCCCGGCGATGGCACAGGGACCAGGTGGGCAGCTTCCAGCTGGTGAGGCGGCTCCCACATCTCCTGCTGGCACTCAGGCCTCCCCCTTCTCCTGTGGTCGGGAACTGGGGACGTGCAGAGGGCAGACTCGTGGTGTTGACGCGACACTGGGCCACTCTTACAGGAAGACGCCGGCCAGTCTTGCAGACGTTTGTGTGCACGTGCCGGGTCGTGGGGCAGCTTTGTCCCCCTCGCCAAGTGGGTGAGGCAAAGGCCTGTCCCCTTGGGTAGCACGTAAGTGCTTTGTCTCCTGCAGCCCCTAGAATGTACTGGAATAACCATGGTAGAACTGGACAGGCAGACAGCAGGGCTGCCGAGGGGACCTGGGCGGGTACCAGTGCACCCTTGTGGGGGACAGAGTGTGTGTGTGTGTGTGGCCACAAGCTCCTGGAGCAAATGGTAGGGAAGCCCAGGAGGAAGGGGCTGGGGTCTCGGGTCAGCAGTGCCCACGGTCCAAGCCCACGGGGCGGCCAGACCGAGACGCCACAGAAGCACCTGGTCTGTGGTGGGGGCTGGGGGAGGGGCAGCGGGCCGGGGACGCCGGGCTCCATTCCGTGCTCCCGCCGGGACCCAGGCTGCAGTTGGGGCCGTAGCTCGGGGAGCCAGGCACTTGTCCCAACAGCCCAAAGCCCCCGCCACGCTCTCGTATCCAAAGACGGGGAGTGTTTCAGAACTGCTTCCCTGGCCGGCCTGGGCAGGAGGTAACGTGATTTTGAGAGAGATTATTTTAGCGTCTAGCTCTAGAATATTACTTGCCCCACCAGGCTCTTCTCTCCCTCCGTCTTTCTCTCCAAAGTTGGAGGAAACAGACTTCTTTGCAGAGGCCTCTGGAAACTTTGTTGCCTAGATGTCAGCAAGGAAAGAACATTCCCTCGGTGGGGGAAAAACCACGTAACAGCTCGGGGTGACCTTTAACCCCCGGCCAACCGTGCGGCCTTCGCAGGATGAGGCTCCGTGGGGACAGAAGTGAGGCCCCAGGGGAGCCCTGGCGGCTGGGCTGCTCACTCGCACCCAGACCTGGAGACTTGCTCCGCCGCGGGCGCCAGGGACTGCAGTGTCGCTTGTAGGAATTTTGTCTCATTCTTTGGCTCCTGGAGTTCCTGCTGGGAAAGGTCCACGACCTCGATTCTGCACCGGGAGAGTCAAAGCCGAGACTCTTGGGCGGCCACGGGCTCCTGGTTGGAGAGCCCAGGTGGGATTTCAGCCGGAAGTTGGGCTGGTAATTTGCGGGCTGTTGGGACACGGTGGTCAGGCCGGGCGGGGGGCGGTGTCAGTCCCAGAACACTCCGCGGGGGCTTTGCCAGGTGTCTGAGTTGGGCCCCAGGGGGTGTCGGAGTGTGTGCCCCTCTGCCCGCAGGTGCCCAGCCCCGCCTCCTGGTCCACGGGGCCTCGGGGCGCCGCCCGCCGGGTGGGCAGGGCCTCCACATCGGGGAGCCTTCGCTGCCATCTGGTGGACAGCCCAGGGAGATGTCCTGCCGCGCCGAGTGTCCTGGAGGCCGGCGGGTGGGTGGGGTGCTGACGGGACGGGGTGGCCACTGGCTCAGGTGGTGGCGGTGCCGCGCGGCCCTGAGTCCCGGGCGTCCACAGGCCTCCGGGCCCAAGGGGCTAGGAATTCTCCAAAGACGTTGGAGACCCGGCAAGGCCCCAGCCTCCCAGGAGCCCGTCCCCCCGAGCCCAGCGGGAAGAAAGGCCACAGGCGGGCGGGAGGCCCTCCGCGCGGCGCGGACGCTGCCTGGGCCCTGCGGGGCGGCCCTGCGAGGAGGCCTGCTCGCGGCGATCTGTGTTTTCAGAGGGCCCGGTGACATCCTGTTTTAAGACTGAGGTAGAAGTCATGTGACAGCGAACGTTTTTGCAGTTCGGTCCCCATCGGAGGCACGGAGGGCGGTGCTGCGCACCCACCACCTCGACCACGAACAGGTTCCCAAACTTTGTCAGCAGCTCAGAGGGAGCCCGTGCCCGGCCGCGGCCCCCGTGCCCCCCTTGCCAGCTGCCAGCAGCCTTTCTGTGGCCGGGGTCGGCGTGCGTGGAATCCCCCGACGTGTCCCCCTCGGTGTGGGCTCTGCGTCCCCTCCCCGGCCCAGCGCTGCCCGGGAGGAGCACTCTGCCTTCGGGGCCGAGGGGCCGGTGCTGCCTACCTCACGTGCCTGCTTGTCATCGGTCGGTGATGCGTGTCAAGCTGGAAGCGCTGCGTCACCTGCGTCACCTGCCGACTTGTGTTCAGCTGCGGCTCCGAGTGACCCGGGGTCCTGTGCCCCGCGCTCCCTCGCTGTGCTTTGGGCTGTGCTTACCCAAGGCCGTTGGCGCGGAGGGGCCCAGGCTCCTGGGGGGAAGAGGTCTGTGCAGCCCTGCAGCCCCCACCCCCCTGCCCGGAGCTCTGGGGGAGCAGCTGCCCTCAGACCCACAGGGCCTGAAGTCCTGAGCTGTTGCCTGCGGAGCCCTGGGTGGGAGCCCATCATCTGCAGCCTTGGCAGGCCGGCGGCCGGGGGTGGGGCAGGGGCCGGGGGGCCAGGTGCCAGCAGCCTGCCGGAGGCATCCGACCACCAGCCCACAGGACCGGCTCCAGGCTCAGGCTGTCACCCGGAGGCCGGGACCTGGAGGGGCTCTCCCTGCCCCCCCCCCCGCCCCCTGGGCCGCTGTACCCGGGGTCCTGACAGGCCAGAGCCCGGGCTTGAGCACGAAGGGCTTTGTGAAGAGGAGGTGGTAGGTGGTGGGAGTCTGGAGAGTGCGTGGCGCTCATCCGGGCCCATCACGCAGTGGCCCCTGACCTGGGTCCCCACTGCCCCTGCACCCTGCCCCTCCTGCCTGCCCAGCCTCCCTGTTCCCTGGCAGGCCAGCCTGCCACACCATGGAGAGGAGCGGACCTGGGAAGGTGGATCTGACGCCTGCTCTGACTCAGGAGCACAGCACACGGTCCCCAGATCACACTTGAGGACATGTGTGTGCATCTGTGGGCCACACGCATGGTCTCCAGGCAGGGGGTTTACACCGTGGAAGCCACTAGAGGCCTCGCTCCTCTTGGCAGGCCCAGGCCCTTCTAAGGCTGTGTCAAGGGGGGCCCGGCCACGGCGTTCTCCCCGTGCCCCTGGAACAGTGGCTAGTGCCCAGAGCCCCAGGAGTCCCATCACACTCTCCAAGCAGGCGCAGCAGTGCTCCCACGTGGCAGCTGTCGGGTGCTCCAACGGGGCGAGCTCTCCCTGTCGTCGTGGGAGCACTGGCCCGTCCCGTACTTCTCCATCCTGGACGGCAGGAGCCTGTTTCCCGTCTACATGTGTTTCCAGTTGTTCCAGTTGTTGCCAGTAGATATAGAAACGCATGTGGCATTTTGCGCAGTGATCGGGTCACCTGCGACCTCACCAAACCCGCTGGCTAGTTGTAAGGGATTTCCTGTGGGTTCCTTCGGGTTCCCCGCTGCAACTAGAAACTCTTCTTTCTTCCTTCCCGACATGGGTGCATCTTATTTCTCTCTCGGTTATGCTGCCGAGGACCCCGACGTGATGTTGAGTACTAGTGGTCAGAGGAGCCCCCTTGCCAGGTTCCCGATCTCGCGGGGGGGAAAGCACGCCGCCCTTGGCCATGAGCATGCTGTTAGCTGTAGGGTTTTGTGGATGCCCTTTATAAAGAAGTTCCCTTTTTTCATAGTTGCTACTTTTTTTTTTTTAATCATAGATGTTGAAATTTGTCAAACGCTTTTCTTGCATCTACTGAGATGTCCTCAGACTTTCTTCTGCAGTCTGTTGGTATTGTGGATTGCATTGCGTCATAGCTTGACCTTGTATTTCCAGGATAAACCCCACTTGATGTATCCCAGAGTCAAGTTACTCCAGGATAGAGACCCTTTCTAACCTATTGCTGGATTCAGTTTAATAGTTTGCTGAAGACTGTGCACCTGTGTTCCTGCCGGGTGCTGGCTGGACTCCGTCTCTGGCTCTCCCCAAGTTCTTGCAGAATTGCTAGGACGTCTCCCTTCAGTGTCTGGTGAGAATGAATTTCTTTTTTTTTTTCTTTTTTAAAGATTTTATTTATTTATTCATGATAGACATAGAGAGACACACACAGGCAGAGGGAGAAGCAGGCTCCATGCAGGGAGCCCCAAGTGGGACTCGATCCCGGGACTCCAGGATCGCACCCTGGGCCAAAGGCAGGCGCCAAACCGCTGAGCCACCCAGGGATCCCCGAGACTGAATTTCTTTAGCAGATACGAGTGTGTGGCCCATCCGTGCAGCCTCGACTGTGCTGCGCTGTGTGTGGCTTTCAAGGAATTGGTCCATTTCTTCTAAATTGATGAGTTTACAGGCATCAAGCTAATATTTCCTTAATGTCCTTTTAATGTTTATAGGGTCTACAACGATGTTCCCTTTCATTCCTGGTGTAATTTGTGCCTCCTTTGTCCCCATCACTCTGGCCCAGGTTCATCAGAGTCACTGAGTTTTCCAAATAACTGGTTTTTGCTCTCATTGATTTTTCTTTCGTGTTCTGTCTTCATTGATTTCTGCTATTATTTCCTTTGGTCTGATCGCTTTGAATTTGCCCTATCTAATTAATTAAGGTGAAGGTTTAGCTCATTGATTAGAAACTCCCCCCCCCTTTTTTTTAAAGTAAGCATTTAGTGTTATGAATTCCTTTAGAGGTAAAGCACTGCTCTTGCTACAGTTCATGAATGTTAACGTTTTCATTTTCATTCAATTCAAAATATTTTCTAATTTGTCTTATGAATTGTACTTTACCCCATTCATTGTTTAATATCTGTGGATCTTTCAGAGATCTGTCATTGACTCATTACATTATGGTCTGAGAACATACTTTGTAGTATTTCAAGTTTTTTTTTTTTTTAAGTTTGGGTTTACAGGACGGCCCAGAACGCGGCACGTAGTGACGCGCCTTCCGTGCACACTGGAACGGACGTGTGCTCCGCTGCGGGCGCGTCCGTCTGGCTGCCTGTCTCGGCGGGTGAGGGTCTGAGCTCCGACAGCCCATCAGTCCTGCCGTCCTGCCAGGCTTTGCTTCCTGTGCGCTGAAGTCCTGTGGTTGTGGGTACTCATCCTCGGTTTGAAACCTCCACCGTGTGACGGTGACGTAACCGTGCCAGCTTCCCTTTGATTCGTGTCTCCAGGATAGATTTCCCCATCTTTTAATTTTTCCCCCTGCCTTTATATTTGGAGTGGGCTTCTTGTAGACAGCATAGGCAGGCTTTCTTTTTTTGGTTAAATTCCAATTTGACAATCTGTCTTTAATTGGTGTATTTGGACTGTTTATATTTATGTAGTTATTCAGAATTGAATGTAGGGACGCCCGGGTGGCTCAGCGGTTGAGCATCTGCCTGCAGCCCAGGGCATGATCCCCGGCATCCCGGGATCGAGTCCCGCGTCGGGCTCCCTGCATGGAGCCTGCTTCTCCCTCTGCCTGTGTCTCTCGTGAATAAATAAATAACATCTTTAAAAGAGAATTGAGGGGGATCCCTGGGTGGTTCAGCGGTTTAGCACCTGTCTTTGGCCCAGGGCGTGATCCTGGGGCCCCAGGATCGGGTCCCACGTTGGGCTCCCGGCATGGAGCCTGTCTCTCCCTCTGCCTGTGTCTTTGCCTCTCTCTCTTTCTCTATGTCTATCATAAATAAATAAAATATTAAAAAAATAAAAGAGAATTGAATGTAGATCTACCACTTGTTCTGTTTGTCCACCTGTGTTCCCCTTTCCTGCCTTCTTTTGGATTCTTTGAAAATCTTAGTATTCCACTTGACCATCGGACTTTTTGCTGCATCTCTGTATTTTTTTTTTTTTTTTTTAGTGGTCACACTAGGGATTTCAACATACATGCTATCCTTTCACGGCTGACTGGGAGCTAACCGTAGAGGCCTTACCTCTGCCATGCCAGTTGTGCGTTCACAAGTCGTGTGTTATAATTTTTGCTTTTGACAGCACGTGTTTTTTAAAAACTTAAAAGGGAAAACAATCTTTTCTATGTACTCAGATATTGCCCATTTCTCTTCGTCCTCCATTCCCGAAGACACACATCTCCGTGTGGCATCATTTCCTGGCGGCCTGACAAGTGTCATTATATCTCCTTAGAGCAGCTCTGCACAACCAACTCTTACTTTCCCTTCTCCTGAGAGTGTCTTCGTTTTTCCTTCCTCCCCAAGGCATGTTTTCATAACTCACTGAACCTTGGGCTGACTGTTGTCCTCCAGCACTTTCAAGATCCTGTTTCTGCGTCTTCTAGCGTCTGCGGGTTCTGATTCACAAGCGCGTGTTTGGACTGTTGTTCCTCTGGGCAGGTTTCGTATCTACCTAGTGCCGTCCAGATTTTTATCTTTGCTTTGTTTTTAGCAGTTTATGATGTGTCTAGGCACGGCTTTCTTTGGATTTACCATTTGGAGGTCACTGCAATTCTTAAATCTATAAATTGAGGTCTTCAAATGTGAGAAATTTTTGGCCAGTTTTTCTCCAAAAATTGTTTCCCCCCTGCTCTATTTCTCTTCTCGGGATTCTAGTAACATGACGTTGGACCTTCTCATCCGGGCTCATAGGCCCCCGAGGCGTGGGCTTGCCCCCAGACTCCCATCTCTTATCCAGGCTGGATTTCCTTTGGTCGATCGTCCAGCTCAGAGTCTTTCCTTGGATACCTCCTTTTTGCTATTGAGCTTGTTAGTTTTTTTTTTTTTTTTTGGTTTGTTTTTCAGTTCTGAAATTTGCATTGTTCTTTTGTATACTATCTCCCCGTCAGTTGAGATCTTTCCGTCTGTTTCCAGTGTGTTTGACTCTACCTTCTGTGACATGGTCTTGATAATTGTGTTCACGTGTCTCATTCCACCACCTGGATCTCAGGGTTGGCATCTGTTGATTGTCATTTCCCTTGGAAACCGGTCACGTTTTCCTAATTCTCTGTAGGTGAGTAACTTGGGATTGTAAATCCGGCATGGTGGCTGCCGTGTTGCGTAGGCTCTGGGTCTGTCATAATCCTCCGGAGAACACTGGTTTTCGTCTCAGCAGCCTGTCACCCTGGCTAGTTTACGCCGCAGGTTCTGCTGCCTCCAGCGGCCAGTGTGGCGGGGCCTCCCCGTGCGTCTGTAGCCAGGGAGTGACCACGCAGAAAGCCAGCACCACCTGAGGCCCCTGTGTCATCAGGACAGTGCCCCACGCTCTGCCGTGTTCCCGATCCCCTCTGGGTAGGACAGGGTGTCAGGGAGACCCTCTGGGGTGGCCGTAGACGGGGAGAGGGCCAGTGCCTCCCCAGGGCAGGGCACACGGGTGATCCAGGGTGCCCCCAGCTCATCCTGGGCACCCCTTCCTCCCAGCTCCCCATCCCCTGCTTTTATACTTTCCATGATGCCTGTACTGGGGACAAATGTGTGCCCCACCAAAATGGTCCCAATGCCTCGTCCTCCCCCCTGCCCTTTCCTGTCCCAGCTCCCCAGGTAGTCCTCTCTAGTCTGATGGCCCCTGGTCCCCTTGTTAGCCCCTCCCACCGGTTTCCCTGGCCCCCAGTGATCTTGAGCAGGATACCAGCTCTGCCGCTGCTACAGACAACTGTAGTGCTCCTGAGCCCTATGCCCCATACGTTAGAATCAAGTGGGGTCAGGGTCAAGTCGCTGGGGTTTAGGGCCAGGGCTCAGTGCTGGGCAGGGTCAATGCGAGGCTTGTGCTCGCAGGAGAGGTCACCCCAGCTCCTTACGCGCGCGCGTGCGCGCGCGCACACACACACACACATACACTGACAGGCGCTGGCAGGCCAGGCAACTTAGGGCCAGGGCTGAGGAGTCAGCTCAAGGTCAAGCTGGGTTTCAGGGCCACACCTTCCTAGGTAAACAGAATAAATGTGTAAAAAGAAAAAAGATGATTAATGGGTACATACGACCTAACTTCTTGGACTTTTGAGAGGATAAGCTTCCCTCTCCAACTTCTGGGCTATTTCAGAGGAGATGAGGGTGCCCCTTGCGCGGGGCAGGAGGAAGCCAATGATGCTGCAGGGTGCACGTCGGGGAGCGGGTGGTTCCCTGGGAGCAGGCTGGGCGGACCCGGGCAGGTTCCCTAGGTGCGCACCAAGAGGGCATCAGAGCCCTGACGCCCCACCGTGCAGCCCCACCATGAGCTGTGAGGGGGCCCAGTCAGTGCGCGGCAAAGGGCAGGCTTTGCAGACAACCCTGCCCCCTGGGTCCTGGTGGGAAGAGGGAAAAGAGGGGAGGCACCTCCCCTAGCCAGGCTGCCCAGGCCCTCCATACCCTGGGACCGGCAGCTGCCGTGGGATGGGGTCACCGGATGGAAGGTCTCCTCCTAGCCTATCAGAGCTGCCCCCAGGGGCACTGTGCATCTTGGGGACAGGTGGCTGGGTTACCAAAAACAAATAGGGGGGCCCAGCCACCAGACTGGCACTGCAGTTTCCTGCAAAATCCCCCAAATTAGCTGGCAGACAGCCCCCTCCTGGCTAAGGCATGCATTACACCCCAAATCCAGGTTGAATTTTCAGCTCATCGCCCTTCTGGCTGCATCCCATCATGCCCTCAGAGTGAAGGGCACGGAAGCCCCCTCTTAAGTGGGACCCCCCCATCCCTCTCCTTGTTGTTGTCTGCTCACTCCCCGGGGCACTGGGACTCCAAGCCGGCTGCCCTCCTGGAAGTACGCCACTCCCTCACCCCAAGGGGTCTGAGGCCGCCTCAGTGAGTGAGCCCACGAGGGTCTGTCCCACCGGAAGGGGACAGGACACTGCCCCCCTGCACCCTGCTACAGGCAGCTGCCCAGAGGTGATGGCGGAGCCCCGCCGGGCGCACCGAGAACCTTTGCCTGTCCCCGCGTCCCCAGCCCCATGGGGTGTTGCCCCAGCAGGCGCCCTTGAGTGAATGCCCTGGTAGGGGCAAGGGCCTTGTTTCAGGGATGCTAGAGTACAGGAGCCACACTTTAACGCACCCAGGTGTTCCCATGGACCCCACGCCACACGGCAGCAGACCATGCAGGCATCGACTTTAATAGGGGGCTGACCTGTTTGGGGGGCTGGGAGGGTCCCCTTTCTGTTCTTGTTGGGAGGGACGTGTCACTGGGATTGTCTGAAACCAAGATGAACCGTCAACTAGGGAGCCGCGACCACCCTCTACAGCCTCTGCCCCACAGCTGATGACTCAGAGACGGCGGGTCAGAGAGCCCGGGGTGCTCGGCAGGGTCCCAGGCAGCGGGGCCGCGGCCACTAGAGCAGTCCCCGTCAGCACCTCCGGGGACTCCAGTGAGACCGCTGGCTCCCCGGGACGTCCCTCTGTGGTGTGGCCGCCTCTGCATGCACAGCCGCACGTGATGGGGACTGGTCGGGGCTCCTGCAGCCACCAACCCAGCAGGGGTACGTCCTCCCCGACCGGCCCGATGCCCCAGAACGCCGACACAGAAGAGGAGAGGTTTCCAGCCCTGAACCAACGTGGAAACTGGGCAGGTCAGGAAGCCAGGCCAAGGCAGGGACTCTTCCACTGTGCTGCCGGGCTGCCGTCGGGAGCAGCAGGGAGAAGCGAGGGAAGAAAGGGCAAGGAAGCTAGGCTCCACGCGCCCTCCAAACGAGAGAGCGGGCTGCAGAGAAGGCAGCCCGTGGAGCCTCGCGGGGCCAGAGACAGAAGTGTGCTGGCACCAGGAGCGTTGGGCCTGCCTGTGGCTGCGTGGGAACCACAGCATCAGAGCTGTGTTGGCCGGAGGGTCCAAATGTTGCCATTTAATCCAGAAATGAGAGCAAGACAGCAGCGCCAGGGCAACGCTCCGTAGAGTCATCCTGGTATCAAGCCCGGTGTGCGCCACGTTGCGCCGTCAGCACCTGACCGGCCTGGCCTGGCGCCGGTGTCCTGGGAGCCGGGTCAGGGCTGGCCACGCACCCAAACTCTGTGGGCCCCAGTCTCTGGGGAGTCCCTGCCAGTCCCACGCAAAGAGGCCAAGTTAGGAGGCTGCCACCAGGTCCACCTGCTTGGGCCTGGCCTTGATGGGGACTTTTTCTGTGGAGGAAAGAAAGAGGTTAAAAAAAAAAGAAAGAAAAGAAAGAGGTATTTGTCAAGTATACAAGACCCCACCAGCAGAACTTCCAGAGAAGGAGGGGAGGTGGCAAGGAGCCAGGTGCCAGGGCGGTGGGCTCTGGGCAGAGCCTGTGGGGCTGACAGGCAGTGCCAGCGAACAGAGCGGTCCAAGGCACTCAGGGGCCTGGCGTGAAGGAGGAACGCAGAGGGGCAGAGAGAAACGTGGAGAGGCCAGCAGCTACGCAGGGCCCCTGTGGAGAGCAGCACCACAGGGCCGCTCGGCCCAGGGCCCTGCTATTTAGAGGACAGCTCGTCCTGGGCTGGACACGGCCTTTTCCCAGCTCTGCCTGTGGGATACGCCTGTCTGAACGGGGTTAGGCTCTTAGAAGTGCCCCCCCACCCCAGAATCCAGGCCCAACCCTCCCGAGTTGGCCTCGGCAAGCTCACCTGCCCAGATCTCCCACCAAGCAGGAAGGGAAGGACCTTGCAGCTGGGGGATTTTGCTTTGTTCTAGAACTCACTGTTTTCCAAAGCACAGAACAAGCAGCGTACCTGGTTCCTTTGTGGGAAGGGGCTCCGAAGGAACCTCTGGGAGCTTTATCTGCTCCTGCAAGAAACAGAGGGTGGAGGCTGTAGACACAGCCTGAACAAGACCTCCCGTGCCACAGCTCCAGAGCGCCTCTGAGACTGGAATGACCCCAGGGGGCTTCCTTGGAGATCCCTCGTCAGACCCTGGACAGGCAGGAGCACAGGCTTTGAAACAGACCTCAGTCTAGCACAAACTCTAGTTATTTTAGGAACACCAGCTGCAAAGCCAGAGTGGTGTACTCACATGAAGCCCGATGCAGGTGCTCACCTAAGGCCAACGACCACAATGGGCAGAGGCCTCCTGGGGGTCCGATCCCCTGAGCGACCGTGCCCCGTCCTGGGGGTCCGATCCCCTGAGCGACCGTGCCCCGTCCTTACCTGAGTAATTGCATTCAGCTCCTCCAGGATGGCATCTTCATCCTCCTGAGTGAAGCTTCCTGCCAATAGTTCGTCTATTTGCTGCAAAAGGAGGAGCAGAGATGAGGACAGTGGCCAGGCTGGGGCAGGGGGTACAGTGGCCCCTTGTGGAGGAAGGAGACAGCCCGTGGCTCAAGGCCCTCCTCACTTGAGAGAAGGTGACCACCAGAGGCCTGGGGGGCACGGCCCTCGAGGGTGGTCGCTGGGCATGCCCAGGCGGCAGGTGCGCTCGCCAGCTGGTGGAAGGTGGGGCCCCGTGACCCAGCAACACCAAGCGACACCTACCCGCTGGTACTCCACGGCTTCCTGGGTCTCCTCCAGTATCCGCTCCACTTCTTCTATGGACATCACCTAATCAGTGCAGAGCGTGGGGGTCCCGTCAGTGAGGCACATAACCAACCCCCGAGGTAAGACCACCTGGACTGCAGGGCACAAGCCAGGCCACGTGGACACACAGCTCTGGTCCTTTCTGCCGTGGGCTGGGCCTGCGCACAGAGGCTCCAGGGCTGTCAAGACCCGTCTCTTCAGAAGCCTTGAGTGCACTGCTCAGACTCCTGCTGGCCTCTGCCGCAGGCCTTCGGGTACCCCAACCAACCCCAGCAGGTCCAGGTAGAAATAAGTAAAACGGCGTCAAAAACTTTCTCTGGGCAGCTGACTTGACTTCCTTTGGGTTCACAGTAGCTCCTTCGCTTGAGTGGCAGGCACAGCACCACAGGGACGGTCAGAAAACCTGGGAGGCCGTAGCGCCCCATGTAGCCCCTGCTGTCCACTCATCAGGAGATGGCCTCCCTGGGCCTCACCCTCCTTTTGCCACCCACCCCTATGCTGCTTCCTGGGACGAGGCTCTGGTCACCTCCTCCAGGAAGCCCTCCCAATGAGTTCATTACCCCGTTGGTGCACCCTCACCAGGCTTTTCTTCCAGTCCCTCGAGCATCTGCAGACCCAATTCATCGTCTCTGCCCATCACCCCATCCTCAGGCCAATACCCGAGTCTGTCTGCTCCCAACACCATCACCCTCTCCCACATTCCCGCCAGGCATGGACAGCTCCCGGCCGAGGTGTGAGCGCAGGAGCAAGCCCCGCCCCCCCTTTCTCTCTGCCCCCACCCTGCGAGGACCTACCTGGTGCATCTTCTTCAGGCACTCGTTTCCAATCTGCAGCCCTTCCACCACCTTCATTTCAATCTGGGTGAACTCAATGCTCTGGACCTGGGGAGACCGCAGCAGACCCGGCCGTCAGGGGTCCGCCTTCCCCACCCGCTCCCCACCGCTCCCGCTCGCCTACCATCGTTTCCAGGCTGCTGATCTGGTTCTCTGTCTTGTCCAGAAGCTGCTCCCGATACCGCTTCTTCTTAAGCAGCAGCTTGGCGCGGCTGCAGAGGGAACCCGAGCAGTGAGCCGGCAGCCGTAGCCGTTGGCCGGCCTTGCCCGGCGCTGACCAGCCTCCTGGGCCAGCCCACCCCCGGTGTGGAGCCTGTCCACGCGCAGCCTGCCCTGGGCCCCACTCACTCCTTCTTCCCGTCCCGCAGGAGCTGCCTCGCGATCTCCCGCTCCCTCTCCAGCTGCTGAGTGATCCTCTTCTGGTACTGCTTCAGCTTATCCCGCTGCTGCTTTAGTTGCTGCGAGAAAGCAGGCCGAGGTCAACAGCACGGCCGCCCCGCACCGGGCCCCGCGGACCACCCGGCACCCGGCCCGGCCAGCCTGGAGGTGCTCGGACTGCCGCCCCTGGCAGCACACCCACTGAACAGTTCTCCAAGGGGGCCGTGGGCACATGGCGCAGTATCTGGGCACGTCCGCGGCTGTCACGAGCCGGGTGCTGCTGGCCCCGTGGGTGGAGGCTGGGGATGCTGCTCAACGCCCTGCGATGCCCGGGATGGCCTCGACGCAGAGTGAGCCGGCCCCACCGTGCACGGTGCCGAGGTAGGGACCAATCTGCAGCCCTTCGCAGGGGGCTGATGCTCACAAGCGCATCTCTGCACGGCACTGCCATATCTGCTCTGGGGGCAGGCCAGGGTGCTGCCGGTGCCTCGAAGGTTCAGAGACAACATGGAAGGGCACCAGAAGGCACCATGCCCCCGGCCCCAGCGAGGGTTTGGGGCCTTCCGTCCCGGCTTCATTTGGGTAAACTGTTTGCGTGATCTCACCAAGCCCCTGGGACCCCCAGGTACTGTCCCAGAAAGGATGCATGGTCATTTACACATGCCAGTCAATGCTACCCTATTTTAGGCCATTCACGTCTCTTCCAAATTTCATTTTTGATGATGCTACGGTGAGCACCTGCAGCCACAGGGCATTTCTCATACATAGCATTATATCTTTAGGATCAATTGCTCTGAATTAATGAAATTAACTAAGTCGTGAGCTAGGTACATCCTTAAGACTCCGTATGGCTAGACACCACCCAGCAGTGTAGACGTGTCTGCAGGAGCCTGTTTGAGGGTCCCTCTACAGCACGTTCTCCCGAGGGCCTGGCCCTACTGCACCACGGGGCCTGTGGGTCAGGCTCTGTGATGGTGCCGCTTTCCTTGCTGCAGTGCAGGGTGCCCAGTCTCCTGGCCCCACGGCCCAGGGACAGCGTGGCCAGCCTGCCGCCCAGTCTTCTCAGCTCTGGCTGCCCTTCCTCCCCAGGACCTGGGCACCCACCCCCACCCCTCGGGCCACTGTCCCAGCTGGGTGCGCACAAAGTATCGAAGATGAGCCAAAGAAGCAGGTGTGGCCAGGCTGCCCCCCCACTGTAAAACAAGGAGTGTCGGCAGAGGGTCACAGGACGGACGTACACTGGGCTCGGAGCGTCTTAGGAAACCATCAGGCGGTAATTTGTTTTAATGTGTGCAAGCCTCGTTCCCCAAACTGAATCCCCAGCAAGTGGCAAGGCCTCCTCCAAGAGGAACCCAGAGGTGAGTCCTTAGGGGGAGACGACGCCCGCCTTGGGGGCTGCCCGGTGCCAGAGCAGCGACCAGCAGGGCCCGCTGCCCCCGATGCCCCCCTGCTGCCCCCGCCCGACTTCCCATCCGGCTCCCGCTCAGCACCCAACGCTGTTCAGATCTTTAGGGACAATTGTGCCTGATTCTCCTTCCTCTGGGGAACTTCAGCTAAGAACCCGTTATGACATAGGGCTTCTGAAGCCAAGGTGGGAAAAAAAATCGTCTGTCGCTTGAATTCGTTTCTCTCTTGGTGCAAAAATAACGGGTTTTCGTTGCAGGCAGCTTAGAAAAGACGACATGCGAAAAAGTCAACTCCGCTCGCACTTAGGACCCCTCCCCACCCCCCCGACTCTCCACCTGCCGCGTCACTTCACCCGACACCGGGTCTGTCCGCAGCAGCGAAGTTTTCTACCCGGGGCTCCGCGGACTCCGCGGGCGGGAGCAGCAGTGGGCGCGGGGCTCCGGGGGCGGGGCACGGGGGCGGGGCCTCCGCCAGGGGCGGGGCTCGGCGGGGCGGGGCCTCCACCGGGGCTCCCTCGGGCCGCGGCCCCCGCCCCCGCCCCCACCCCCAGCCCGGAGCGGAGCGGGACCCGGCGGGGCGCCCCCACCCCCACCCGGGACGCGGCCGGGACCTGCCCCCTGGAGCGCGCGCCCGCCTGCAGAGCAGGTGCGACCACGACGGCGCGGCCCCGGCCCCGGCCCCGGCCCCGGCCCCGGCCCGTCCAGCGCCCCCCCGGGCGCCTGCAGCGCGGGGCTCGAGCTCGGAGGCCGCCGCCCGGCCGCAGGAGCCCGCCCAGCCGCCGCGCCGCGGGCCCGCTCTCACCAGCACGGCCTTGTCCTGCTCGGTGACCCGGCTCTGCTTCTTGCGGCCGAACAGGTTGCCCATGGCGCCCCGGCCCGCGCCCCGCCCCCGCCGCCCTTCCGGCCTCCGTACTCGGGCCCCGCCCCCTACGGCGGCCGCGCGGGACCAGGCGCCGCGGAGGGCGACGCGCGCGGGCGATGACGTCCCCGGGTTCGAATCCGCCCCTGCGGCCTCGGCCACCGAGACACGAGGGCGCCGCCGAGGGATGCGCGCCGCGCGACCTCCAGGAGGCTCTGCAGGGCTCTCGGGCACGAAGGGGTCCCTGACGCCGCGGTCGGTGATGCTCTGTTCGGCCCGCGGCCTCCCCGCCGCCCCCGGGGCCGCACCTGACGGCTCCCTGTGCCCGGGCAGCCCCCGGCCCGGGCGCGGGGGGAGGGGCTCCGCGGGGCCTCGGGGCGCGGAGCATCACAGCCCCTGGCTCCCGGGACGCGCTGCGCTGCGACCCGCTCGGCCGCCCCCGGGGACCCCGTAAACCCCAGCCCCGGGCAGCCCCGCGGCCCCGGCACAGCAGCCCCTGCCTCGCCCCTGGGCCAGGTGCCCCCCGCGGCCCGGCCAGCCTCGGCGCCCACGGCCCGCTGGGGAAGCCCGGCCGGAGGGAGGCCGCACCCAGAGCCGGCGTCCTTCAGTGGGGACAAGTCACCGCGTCCCGGCGGAGCGGGTCCCGATGAGCCGACCGCCGCGGGTGCTGGCTGGGCCCCCAGGCTGCTCTGGGCTGTTCTGGGCTGTCCCGGGGTCCGTCGGCCGGTGGGCACTGAGCAGCCGTGGGCAGCGGCCCCGGTTAGGGGGCTCCGAGTTGCTGAGCCCGCGGCCTCATCCCGGCTGCCGAGGCCACTTGGCACCGGGCCACCAGCCGGGAGGCAGGAGAAAGTGCTCATGGGGGCGACCCAAGTCCGCTCTGGGCCACGAGGCCTGGAGTTCTGTCCGTGGTGCCGGCACCGCTCTAGGGCTGCCCCATACTTCATCCTGGACCCCGTGACTGGCCGGGGGTCCCCTAGGGGGCCGCAGCCGCCTGCCGGGGCAGGTCCAGCCTTGCTAGGACAGCGGGGGCCTGCCTGCGGCGACGCGCGGGTCCTGAGGCGAGAGCCAGAGCTGGTCAGTAGGAGAGGCCGCCCCTGAGCCGCGAGAGGCACCGGGCCGCGGAATCCACCGCCCGCCCCGTAGGCCTTTATGTCCAGCAGTAGCGATGCCCCGCGACCTCCAAGGCCAGGTCACGAGGCGACACAGCCCCATCTCTCCGGTTGCGCACTCTGGAACCCAGGTCCGAGGAGCCAGCCCTGCGAGCGCCGCCTGGAGACTGGGGTTTCTGCCGGGGGGCACAGGAGCTGGGACAGCTTTCCCCGCGGGCCCGGCCTCACAGTCGGAGCCACCAGCGCAGGGGTGAAGTGACACGATGGGGCGGCGGGCGATCTGAGGGCCCATCCTGCCCTCACTTCCAGCCACCCTGGACCCGACTCGGCCGGAGGAGACGTAGGACTCTGTTGGGGACATCGCGCCAAGCTGGATGATTCTGTCCACGGCCGGGGCCAGCATTCCCACACTGTGCACCTTGCTCGGGTCTAGGGGCCCGACCAGCTGTCACGTCCTCCACGGATGCTGGAGGTCCCAGCACGGTCCCTCGTGACTGCTGCTCCCACGAGCCCCTCCCTCATCTCTGGGCCCGGCCCCTCCGGGTCCCCAGGGGAAATCAGGGGACCCAGTTGTGATGGCAGCACCTCTACCGTCATCCCTGGCCCACAGACAGCTTCTCAAGCTTGTCTCGCCAAGGGCTGTCTCAGGGCCTCTGCAGGCTGGCGTGCTTCGGGGACACAGTGAGGGCCCCAGGGAGGGGGCCGCACCTGACAAGCTCGCACCGCGTCCTTATCTCCCTAAACCCCTGCCCTGCCCACCCGGGCGCCCCCCGTGGCTGCGGGTTTGAGCCAGCAAAGTCTCGGTATTCTCGGGGTGGGGTCCCGAGGACCACCAGTGTCCCGGTAGTGACTGCCCACGTGAGGGGCTGTCCCCGACAGGCAGGAGGGCCCCCGGGCTGGCAGCTGGCTTCGGGGCTTAGCTCGGGGACCCGGACGGGGACTGGGGGGGGCGGGGACAGGGATGGGGGTGGGGGGCACGGTCCATCCTCTCCATCTCCATCCTCAGCCGTCTCCAGGCTCCGAGCTGGCCGGGCGGGCGGACACCCGCCGCGGGCCGTAGTCCTTGCAGCGCGGGGCGAGGCTGGGGGAGCGCTTCCCGGACACCGCGTCCCGCCCAAGCACTAAGGTCTCCGGGAGGCCGCCAGCTTTTCTGATCTGGATCCGCCCTGGCCCTGAGAATGTAAAGATGTGATCTTGCCCCTGGGCGGTCAGAGGTCGCCAGTGGGCGCCGGCCCCCACGCTGTGTGCAGCTGCCGCTCGGGCTCCCAGAACCCGGCCTCGGGAGCACCTCGGCTGGCGGTCACAGACGCGCTTGGCCACGTTGGCGAGCACAAGTCGGCTGCCCAGCCCCTCGCAGGCTGCATGGTCTCTGGGGCCGCCGTGACAAATTGCCACAGACCGGGGGGCGGGAACCACAGAAACGCGTGGTCTCTAGGCCTGAAGGCGGGAAGGCAAGGTGTGGGCAGGGGCCCGAGGGGGTCGCCCTGGTCCGCTGGCGCCGTGGCTGGTCCTTGGCCTGTCCCTTGGCCTGTCCCTGCAGCCACCTGCCTCCGGCCGCCCTGTCTGCGCGGCTGTGTCCAGATTTTCCCACAAGGTCCCTGTCATACTGGATCAGGGCCCACCCAGGGGCCTCTTCTTATCTTGATTACCTCTGCAAGGGACCCTACTTCCAAGTTAGATGACGTCCAGAGGAACGGGGGTTAGGACTTCAATAGCTGCATTTCCAGGGGACGCAGTTCAACCCTCAACACAGCGATAAGGTCACCACTTCTTATAACCTATTCTGGGTTTCAGCCTTCGAGGCTCTCTCCTGGGGTTAGAGGCTATGGGAACCCCCGCATCAGCCTGCTTCACTCGGGGCACCTCTCGGCATTTCAAGCCCAAGGTGTGTAATGCAGGGTCAGTGCCTCTAAACCAGCGATGGGGTGGCAGGAATGAAGGCGGGGGGCCCATCACTGGATCTTGGGGACACCGAAACTCCGCAGCCCTAGGGAACGCGAGGTGTCGGAGAGGGCGGCCTCCGTCCCCGGCGTCCTGTCCCCTCTCACCTGCCGCGAGCCCCCCCCCCCGCCCCCGGGTGGCCTGCTGCCCCCAGCGGGCTTCGCTTCGTTTCAGGGGAAGCATGGAAAGTAGCCTGGAATCCCGATGTGGTGGCCCCCCGGGGGGCGCTGGTAGGAAAACACGGTCCTCGTGGGGGGCACCGGCAACAGGGCCGCTGGCGGCTCCCCCGAGTGACCCCAGGCCTTCTGGAGCAGGCGACAGAAGCTGCACCTGAGACGCGGGGAGCCGGCTGTGGGGACCACCTGGGACTCGGGGCCCCCGCGGTGCACCTGCTGCGCATCCTCCGGCCGCGCTCGGATTGGCCGCCCTCCGCGGGCCAATCGGCTGTGGCCGTGGGAGGGGCTGGAGACTGATTGGCTGAGCCTGGCTGCGGTGCGCGCAGCGGGCCAATCCGCGGCGGGAGGGCGGGGCCGCGGGGCGGGCGCTCCACGCACGTGCTCACCACCGTCCTGCCCGAGGCCCGTGGTCGTCGCACCTGCATGTGGGTCGTGGGTCCTGCGGGCGCCGAGCCGGGGTGGCGGGAGCGGTACAGGCGCAGCGCCGACGGGGCCCTAGGGCGTGTGAGGCGTTGCCAGGGGTCCTGGGCGTAGGGTGCAGGAGGCACAGCAGGAAACGGCGGGAAATGCGGGATGAGCCAAGGAATCTTCTGGAAGAAGTCAGAAGAATCTGGGCAAATTCCCAGGGACTGGGTGTGAGCCCAGGAGATGCTGGGGACCCAGGTCAGGGTGTTGGCCCGTGGACGCTGGAGCGGCCCTGGGGGTGGGCCTGTGGGGGCCCCGGGGCAGGCATCGTTGGGGGGACTGGGGAAGGGAAGCGGCTCTGAGAGGTCTGGACTGCAGGGGGGAGGCTGTGGCGGGAGGCCTGAGGGGCTGCAGGGGGTTGGCCCGAGAGGGGCTGCAGGGGGAGGCCGGGGAGGGGCTGCAGCGGGAGGGCCCAGGAGGGGCTGCAGGGGGGAGGCCCTGGGGAGGCCCGGCAGAGGCTTGGTTTGCAGGCCCCGCGGCAGCGGAGCCCCGGGACCGCAGCAGGGCAGGGGCCGAGACACGTCATTTGGGGCCTTGAGGGAGGAACGGACGCGGGCCGTGCGGGGCGGCGGGGCACCCACGTCCTTGCTGGAAGGTGGGCGGCGCTGCGCGCGGGCAGCGGCGAGCCCCGGGCGGCCACGCGGTGGCGCTGCAGGACAGCCTGGCGTCGGGGCGCTGCCTCCCCGCAGGGACCGCCGCCAGCCCCCGCGCCCCCCGCGCCCCCGCCCCTTCGCAGGCCAGCACCTGCCACCCAGGGGGCCGCGGGTCCAGGGGTCCTCGCAGGACGGCGGGGCCGCGTGGAGGGCTCCCTGGCCGGGTCCCTGCCCGGGGTGGGCAGCTGGGCGATGCCCTCGGCGTCCTGTCCGCGCCCGATCCCGCGCCGCGGCCGCCCGCCTGTCCACCCGCACTGGGTGCCTGCCACGTGCAGGCCCTGCTCTGGGTGCTGCCCGGGTCTGCGCCTGGGGGGGGGGGTGCTGAAGACCGGGTCAGGGTGCCCTGGTGGGGGCCGGGCACCGTGGGGCGGCGGGAGCTCTGGCCCCGGGGCAGGGCCGCGCTCACCTGGATTCGCTCAGGTGGCTCAGAGGCTCCCCGGGGGCAGGGCTGGGGCCGGGAACCCCCCGGGCGTCCTGGCGAGCGAGGCGCAGGGTGCAGGTGGCCTGGTGTCCCCGCGGCCTCATGCCCCCCCCCCACTGGCACAGACTTAGGAGAGCCCCCTCTCCGCCTGCGGGGCCAGATCCAGACCCAGACCCAGACCCAGACCCGCCGAAGCCATGCCCCAGCGTGAGCTCGCGCCTCTGTCTTGGGGTTTTGTGTTTCTTTAGGTGGAATCCACGTCACATAAATTCACCATTTTATTTTATTTTATTTATTTATTTATTTATTTATTTATTTAAATTTTTATTTATTTATGATAGTCACAGAGAGAGAGAGAGAGAGAGAGAGAGAGAGAGAAGCAGGCTCCATGCACCGGGAGCCCGACGTGGGATTCGATCCCGGGTCTCCAGGATCGCGCCCTGGGCCAAAGGCAGGCGCCAAACCGCTGCGCCACCCAGGGATCCCTAAATTCACCATTTTAAAGTGGACGATTCAGGGCATGTGGTGCCTTTGCGATGTTGCGCCACCGCGACGTCCCGCAGCTCCAGAACATTCTCGTCACCCCTGCCTGGCCCCGGGAACCACTGGTCTTGACACGGGTTCTGCGGGGCCGGGAGCCCGGATATTTCTCTTTTTTTAAGATTGTATTTATTTATTTTTTAAATTTTTATTTATTTGTGATAGTCACAGAGAGAGAGAGGCAGAGACACAGGCAGAGGGAGAAGCAGGCTCCATGCACCGGGAGCCCGACGTGGGACTCGATCCCGGGTCTCCAGGATCGCGCCCTGGGCCAAAGGCAGGCGCCAAACCGCTGTGCCACCCAGGGATCCCCAGCCCGGATATTTCGTAAAAGGACAGCACGTGGCCGCGCGCCTGTCCCCTCCCCCGGCCAGCCCAGCCCGTGGCAGGTTTGCCACTGGCTTCGTGCGGTCAGACCTCGGCCTGTGTACCGGGTGCCTGGGGACTGCGTCCCGGCTGTGGCGAGGAGCGCTGCTGAGAACGGTGGAGCCTGGGCCCCGCGGGGCATCTGTCCCCCTCTGGGCCCGGGGCTCCCACGTCCTGTGCTCCCCGAGGTTTCGAGCCGAGCGCGCTGCTCTGCTCCCTGCGGTCCTGCCGCCCTGGCGGTGGCCTGTGTGGGTTCCGGGCCCCAGCGGGCGTGGGGTGGCACCTGTTTGCGCTTTCCTAGACACTAATGACGCCGAGCCTCTCGCTAATGTCCGCTGAGCCGTGAGAGGGCTGTGTTCTCGGCAGTCAAGCCTTCCCGGCGCACGGTTTGCACACTTTCTGCAGAACCGTCGTCCGTAGCTTGTCTTCCCTGCATCTTGGAAAATGTATTTGATGCACAAACCGTGTCACTCAGTCAAGTCTGACCGCCTCCTCTTCCGCTGCAGGTGTCTCCGGTGCCCCTGCAAACCCCCGGGCCTGACGACTCCCCGTGTGTCTTCCCCACGAGCCTGGCGGGTTCAGTTCTTGTGTTTGTGCCCCGACCCCAAAGTTGGTTCTCGCGGGCGGTGGGAGCTGAGAGGGCCCCTGCACTCGGCTTCTGGGGCTTGCACGCCCAGCTGTCCCCCGCCTTTAGCCCGATGGGGGGGGGGGCGTCTGCCTCGGTGCAAGGCGAGTGCTGGAGGCCTTGGCGCTCAGCTCGGGGTGGGGGGCGCTCTGGGCCCCCCTCCCCTGCCAGGCAGCCCAGCCTCGCGCCAGCAGCACCATTTGGATCATCGTAGCTTCGTAGGAAGTTGTGAAACAGGGAGATTCGAGCCCCCCAAGGTCTGCCTTCTCATTATGCCTGGCGACCTCGCGGCCCCTCGCACGTCGTCCCCGTGCGTCGGAGGGGCGGTCCCCCCAGTTCTGCGGGAAGGCGCCCGGGGGTTTGACCGGAGGGTCCCGGGTGCGCAGGGCGCCGTGGGGAGGCTGCCGCGGGCGGCGGGGGGCTCGGGACGGCTGCACCCCAGGATGCGCTGGGTGGGCGGGGGGCGCGGGGGCTGCCCTTGGCCCATGTCGCCGCGCCGCACCCAGTGGAGCCAAAGGGCCTTTCCTCGTCCTGCTGCTGACAAGCGGGGATGCTGCTGCCCCACGGCCCACAACCCGTCAGCCAAGGAGCTGACCGCTCGGCGGCTTAGAGCCTGTCCGTGGCCGGGCCACCCGGAGGGGTCCCCCCCAGGAGGAGGAGCGGGTGGCCCAGGTCCTAGCAAAGCCCTGAGGTCAAGCCCCTGGTGGAAACCTTGACAAGGACGAGGCCATGGGGGCTGAGCGCTGACCCCTGCTCTCTGGGCACCGTGGGTGGCCGGGCTGCCCCCGGGCTGGTCTCGGATGAATCCCCAGGGCCCTCTCCCCACTCTCCGTGCAGGGCCCGACACTGGCATCACCGGGCGCGCCTGTGTGCCCGCGGGGACAGGTGGCGGCGGCCTGGGCACCCGGCGGGGGCCTCTGCACCTGGGTGTGCTGACGGGCGCAGTCAGCACCCGGTGAGGACAGCCCAGGGGACGCTCCTCGGAGGCCCCCAGCAGGATGGGGCCTCCCCAGGGGGCCCCGCAGGACGACCCCACCTGACGCCCACCCGGAGGCCGCAGCCCTCCCTGCCCTGCCGCCGGACTGGGGCTGGGGGCGAGTCGACTGCAGGGCCCCTGGCGCCCCCGGTGGCCACCTCTGCCTGTGGGAGCGTGTCCGTGAGCACCGGCTTTGCATGCAAGTCTTGGAGCCGGAAAATATTACTTTTCGTCTGTTGGTAGGAAGATACTTTCTGTGGGGAAGCACGGGCGCGGGGGGGGGGGGTGGGGGGGGGCTGGGTGTCCTTCCTGCACAACACGGACGTCACCGCGGGGAGCCGGAGCTGCAGTGCTCAGGCCCCGGGTTTCCATGGCGACGCCCCCCAGCACAGCAGGTGCAGCCTCTGCCCCTCCCGACCCCTTCTCCCCACCGTGGCAGCATAGACGCTTTCCTTCCCATTCCCGCCGCCGCCCCCTCCTCTGGCCAGAGGGGCCCCTGCCTTGTAGACAGAGGGAGCAGTGGGCGGATTAAAGCCCCTAAGGATGTCCGAGTCCTGCTCCAGCCGTGCCTCCAGGGCACTGGGCTTCGGGGTGTTGGAGACTGTCCCCCCGCCCCCACACCCCTGGGCCTTCACAGTGGAAGAGGAGGCGGAGGGTCAGCGTCAGAGCCACGGGGACACGGGACACGGGCCCGGAGCCTGGACGCCGGCAGCTCCTGGAAGCTGGGAAAGGGGGAAATGGAGTGTCCCCTGGGATCCTGCTGCAGCGGCCTTGCCTGGCGTCTCCAGACCGGGTACGGTTTGGGGGTCCCGCTGCACGGGGGTGTCATCGATCTGGGGACCCATGGTGCTGCTCCCGTGACCTGGCCCCTTTCTTACCTGCCTGCCTCTTGCTGCAGCCCACCTGCCGGCTGCCCTGGGGACCCTGTCCCGAGCCTCCTTCCAGAACAAGGACGCACACGATCCCCCCAGAACCCCTCACCCCGGGAGCCAACCAGCGCTTCCTCCGGGAAGCCCGCGCGGCAGGGATGGGGACCTTGCGTCCTGGGACTCAGGTGGCCCCTGGTCTGTGCTGGCCGCGGGGCGACACGAGGGCGCTGGAGCCTCCCCGCACTGCACCCCTGTGCCCCTGCGCCCGCCCCCGGACCTGGGGTGCGCCCCGCCCTGCTGGAGTGGAGGTCAAGCAGGCCTCGGGCGACCGGGGCACACCCAGGTCTCCCCCACCCCCGCGGCGCCAGCCCTCCATGCCCCTCCCACAGAAGGCCCCGCCCCCGCCCCCGCCCCCGGGCCGAGCCACCAGGCCGCAGCCGGTCACCTCTGCACTTGTTTATTGTCATGAACAGTTGCCGATCGCTCGCGCTTTCACTCCGCAATTCTCATTTGGTAAAATAAATAGAGATAAACGAACCTTCAGGGCGTGCTCTGTGGAGCCCCGGTTAACTCCATGATTGGATTTTCGCGTGGGCCCCGGTTAGACCGGCCCGCGCCCCGCCCGCCCCGGGCCCGCTGCAGGGGGTCGTCCCGGGCAGGGGCCCTCCTTCCGGCGAGGCCGCTGGGGGCGGGGTGGTTAAGCCAGCTCACTCTTCCACGGTAACCGTGATTCCCAAGGAAAATGGAAAAATGCTTTTCAGAATCTCATCATTGGGGTTTTGTTTTACAAGCGCTGTCATCGGTCAGCACACCGCGGCTGTCCTTCGTGGGGAAACGGTCCCCATGGCCCTGAGGTCTGCACGGGCTGTGAGGACACGCGCACACCCATGTGTGCAGACGTGCAGACGCCCGGGCACACCCTGAAGCGACCACCACGAGACTTCTGCGTTACTCATTGCAAGATACACACTTCTGCTGCACCAGCGAGTGGCGGCAAACACGGGCCACTGTTTACCACAGACGCCCCTGGGTCCCCAGCCGCCCCCTGCTGGGGGGCATCACGTGTGTGATGCACGTGCCGGCAGGGAGGCCACGGGGCCACACGTGGACACGCATGTGCGGGCTCGGGTGTGGAGACCGTGGGCCCTGCGCACACGTGTACACCCGTGTGGGAGGCCACAGGCCCAGGTGGCTGTCACTGCACCTGCCCAGGGGCAGCACTAGAGACAAACAGGCCCCGTGGCCCAGTGGTGGCCGGATCACCAAGGACCTGCCTCACCTGTCCAAAGCCACAGGCCCCTCCTGCTAGCGGGTCTGTGGTGAGAGGGGCCCGTGCCAGGGGGTGGGCTGCGTGGCGGAGGAGCGGTGCCCAGCCTCACACCGTCTGGCCGTGAAGGCCCCCAGTGGGCGAGGACTGGGGGTTGGCGGGAGGCTCGGGCTCTCTCCTTCCACATGTACGGCTCTCTTGAATATGCCCCCTCCCAGCCTGCTTGGAAATGCCCCCCCGGAGCGTGTGGCTTGCAGCCAGGGGGATGCCCGGCCCAGAGACCCGCGATGAGCCCCAGAGCTCCCCCATCCGCCGGGGTGGCTGAGCCCCGGGGAGCCGGCTTCCGTCTCGGAGCTTTCCTGGAGTCAATGCTGGGTCCTCGCAAAACAGAACCAGTGCGTTTCCCCCTTTAAAAATCTCAGAAGCAAAACAGGACGGGAAGGGTGCTGGGATGTCTGCGACGGTCCTTGGGCTGTCACACAGCAGGACTCCACCAGAGGCCCCTTCCCTGGGCTCCTGGGCATGACAGTGACCACAGACGGACGGACAGACAGACAGCGAGGGGCCTCCGGGAGCCCCTGGCAGCAGGTCAGGACCAGTGTTCAGGGTGGTGCGGTGGATCCAGTATGTACACGGAGGCCTGGTGGGGGGGTGGGGGGGCGCCTGCTATCTGGCACGCTTCTCCACGGAGTACACGGAGATGTAGTAGTCGTTGCTGCCCACGGCCAGGTGAGGCTGCGAGGAGAGCAGGGCAGGTGAGCGGGCAGGCGGGCGGGCGGGAGGGCGCGGTGCAGCTTCCTCATCCCCACCCCGCTGCGGCTCTCGGCAGAGGCCCCACAGCCTGCCACAGGGATGCGGGGCCCTCACGGCTCCCTGTGGGGATGGTTCTGCGAACCCAGCGCCGTGCGTCCAGGCTGAGAGCCCCACACTGCCTGGGGGCCTCTGGCGGAGCCCACAGACTCGTGGAGCGGCCGTAAGGGATGAGCACAGATCTGGGCTGCTCCTCCCCGGGGCCCACGGGCTGGGTGAGGATGCCCAGCACCCTCCTCACTGCGAGGCTTCTGCAGGGGCGGCATCAGTGCAGGCCCAAAGGTGACGAAGAGTGGGCTGCCTCATGTCTGTGCAGCCCACGACGCCCTGCCTGATGCAGGAATGTGGTGCTGCTTTTAGAGGCAGTTTGGGGGCCGTGACCCCTGGAGACCCTATGCCCTGACAAGATCCTGTTTCTCAACCTTCTTGGACATGGGACAAGGTGGTGTGGGGCGGGCCCGGCTGCAGTCCCACCTGCCCGCATGCCCCCTCTGTCCCCTGTCCCCCCGCCCCGAGTGCCCCGAGCCCCGGGTGTGGGAACACAGACCCAGTGCGGGTGGAAGGCCAGGCAGCTGATGGCCCCGACGCGCTGGCCCATGAACCCGTCGTAGTACTTGATGTGGTTGATGAGCTCCCCGTTCCCGCTGTAGATGGCCGTGAACTGATTCATGGAGCCGCTGCGCACAAGGAGGTCCGGGGTTAGCCTCCCGCCGGGGCGGAAGCAGGGCAGGGCAGAGAAGCTGGGCGGTGGCCCCTCCCCCCACACGGCACCGTCCCAGACACCGGGCTGCCCTGGCCGCCCATCACCCAGGCACGAGGGTCCCCACAATAATGTGGCTCCAAAGAGCACTGCTTCCCAGGCATGGGGGACGGCGCCGGCTGTTTACATGGAGGCCCGAGGCTGACTGTGGTGCTCTGGCTGACTGTGGTGCTCTGAGAGGGTCGGGCCAGGAGAGGCCTCTCATTTTCCCTCAGGGTTGGTACCTACCAGGCGATCAGGTTTGCCTGGGGGTGGATGTCGAGGGCCGTGAGCCCCTTCACGATCTGAAGGACGTTCACAGACTCTGGCATCCGAGGGTCGAAGAAACGCACGTCCCCGTTGACACTGCCGGGAAAGGGTCACCGTCGGGGCCCGTGTGCACACGCACTGCTCAAGGCCAAGGCCGGCTGGCCCCTGAGGCCGAGCATGAGCCCGCCCCACCGGCCCCGAGCCCCAGACTCCCCACCAGAGCCCGACCAGGCCCTGCGGCCCAGGCGCGGAGCAGCGTAAGCAAAGACACGGGGGGTGTGTGTGTGTGTGTGTGTGTGTGTGTGAGTTATGGGTTTCATTTCCAGTCCCGGAGATTAGATTTCGTGCAGCCAGGGATGCAGTTAAGGGATGGGAGGGGGGGCAGGGAGGCGGGGAGGCCGCGGGGCGGCACGTGGCCCCTGGAGCCCCTCCTTCCCGCCCTCGGGCTCCGGCGGGTGTCGTGCCGAGAGCTATGTTCTGCTTTAATACTCCGAACAAGGCCGAGAGCACCTCTTGGAGCAATGGTGGCTCTGTGACAGTAAATCACATTTTGCTGTCCCTTTAACGGGCAAATAAATATTCGCTGCTCTCAGCACGGGATTTACCGGGCAGCAGAAATGAATTTACGGGCAGACGGCTACTCCACGCAGAGATCCCGCAGCAAAGGGCCGGAAGAGGCCCACCGGCTCCCGGGCACACCCCGCCAGCCCCCACGGAGCAAGCCTCCCGTCGCCAGCGGGCACGGCTCTGCAGCTGGAGGCCCAGTGTGTCCCTGCCCTCCCACCGGCCCTGAGCTTTCCGGCCGGTCCCAGAGCGGAGGTTGATTACTGCCCGGAAATGCCACCCTTTCCCAGCTGTTTAAATACCAGGGACATATTTTAAATGGAGGAGAAAATACTGTTTTTACAGCAAAACGTCTCATAAATATTTCGTGCTCGTTACCTCACGCTCATGATGTGGCCCTCGGGGTGCTTCTGGAGGTAGGCCTTCACCACCCAGGCCGTGTGCTCCCGGTACGTCATGACGCGGCTGGAGGGGAGGAGGCAGGGTCAAAGCCTGGGGGGCTGCCCAGGGGAGGGGAAGGGGAGGCGGGGGGGGGGGGGGGGGGGGGGGGGGGGAGGGGCCAGGCTTGCCGAGGGTGTGACTTCTCTTGAGCCAGGGAAACCCGCTGTTCCTTTACAGGGGTCAGGGTCTCCTGCGCCCACCATTCACGTGATGCCCGGACGCCAGCAGGCCCCTGGGAGCACAGCGCTGCTGCCCTAGAGCCCCCCGCCCTCCAACAGCGAGCCCCAGGTCACAGCTGGGGTGCACAGGTGCCCAGCGTCACTGCCCTCAGCATCAGGAGGAGGCGTGGCCTCTGGGGGTCCCCAGCTGCACCCTCGGAGCCACTCCATCATCCTTGGCTCTTTTCGGGTCAATTTGTGACTTTACTGCCTGCTCGGGGTAGCTTTTTAAACTGACAGTCTGATGGAGATAAAACTCATGTACCATAAATCCACACTTTAAAAGCGCAGGGGCAGTGGGTTTCCGTGTGCTCGCGGCCGCGGGGGGTATTTCCAGCAGCCCGGAGAGAAGCCCCACTCCCCCGCGGGGACCCTTCTAGGGAGAACCTGCAGGGTGCGTGCGGGCCCACCCGGCACCGCTCCAGCCTCGGGGCTGCACCTGCAGACCAGCCCTGACCTGGCCGGCTTGTCCCGGCACCAGGGCCTCTGCAGCCAACAGCCTGCCCCGTGGCTCATCCCACGCAGCTGCCCACTTGCCACCCTGCACCCCGAAGGCCAGGCTGGATGTTCTGGGATGGAGTAGGTGTTAATGAGCACCTCAGGTGCCCCTGGAGGCCGTGCAGTGGGGCTCGGGCTCGGGACCACCATGGGGACCTCAGCTCCTCACTGCCCACAGGGGACAGCACTGGCCCCCAGTGCCGGGAACCGCCCTGACCGTGCGCAGGGCTCCGCGCTGCATGATGCCCACACAGGTGCTCCCTGACACCATCTCCTTGGCTGTCCACTGAGCTCAGGGAGGGTCCCCAGCCCTGCTGGCCCCGCTCCGTGCGTCGTGGGAATGTGGCCTCAGTGGGGGGTGCCCAGTGGGCTCTGGGAGGCTCACTCTGTCTGGGCCCGGGAACCTGGCAGGAACATGACCACCTGGTTGGTGCTGGTGCTCGGGGGAGGGTTACCATTCACTGAGCGCCATCCTTCGGTCGTAGACACGGATGGAGCCATCGCCGAGGCCGGCCACGATGAGGGAGCGGTGGGAGTCACAGGACAGGCTGGTCACGCAGCTGTCGGCGCCTGTGGGGATGTCCTGGGGCACAGGGACGGCAGTGAGGCCCACCCACGGCGGCCGGGCGTGCCACCACCCCTGACATGGGGCCCTGCCTTCTCTACTGGGGAAGCCATTGAAGGCACAGGGAGCCTGTGAGCCGGTCCCCAGTCCCCAGGGCCACAGCCAGCACACAACTCTGGAAACTGGCTTTGGTGCCAACTACTTTCCAATGTCTCTCTTCCCTAAAAGGGAAGACGCAGCACAACTTGGTGGGGAGGGATCCTCCTAGTTAGTTCAGGAAAGGGGCCAGGGAGTTCGCCTCTCCTCCGGGCAGGTGTAAAGACCAAGGAGGGCAGGGGTGATGAATGCTTGGGAGGAAAGAGCAGGGGACAAAAGGGGCCACAGGAGGGCAAGTGCCTTCCCATTGTCAGGGCTTCTGCTGCTGTCGGGCCCACGGGGAAGGGATCCCACGTGCATGGATCCAATCTGCTTAAAAGGCACCAGGATGAGGGGCCGCAGCCACACCCCTGGGATACCCGGCCTGTGGCCTGCTCAGGGGACCTGCAGGCGGGAGGGGTGGGACCCAGGCAGCTGAGCTGGAGACACGTCCCAAGTCCCAAGAACGGGCTGTGAGCACCGGCGAGTCCCTGCTGCACGGGAGGGCTGCAGGGGCCCCGGGAAGGGCACCGTGGCATTGAGGCCCTGAGCGCAGGGCAGACGGAGGTCACCTCCACCTGGGCGGCCACCCTGGCAGTGGAACCCGTGGAGCGGTGGCGGTGGCTTGGAAGAGCGTGCCCTGGCCTCACAGCGGCTCCGTCCCCAGCCCTTCCAGATGGACCCGGAGCCCTCTCTCCTCCTCTGGGCGCCGGTGTCACTGAGGGCTTGGCGGGAGGCTCAGGGCCGGTGGGAGGCCAGGAGGACGGAGCTCCCAGGCCTCACGCCATAGCCAGCACCGCCTCCCAGAGCCTCGGTGGTCCCCAGCTGTCTGCGCCCTACTCCCTACGGCCCCTCCCAGGTTGTCTCAGTCAAGACCAGTCCCATCCTCGCTCTGTTGATTAAAATTGGAAGTAAAAGACTCTTTACGAAGCAAGCATGCAGGGAAATAATTCACCATTCCAATTTAAAATGTTTTCACCCTGCGGCTTTCTGATATTCCCTCATTTGCACAGATAAAATAATATTGGGAAATAATGAGGATTAGCAGAGGCTTAATCATGCGGCGACGGAGGGTCAGGGTGTCACGAGGAGGGCGGATCAGGAGCTAATTAGCTTCCGACGGGGTGGAGGCCTCTCCCTCCCCGACTCCTGCTTCTCTGGGAGGACGGCCTGTGGGGGGAGCGGAGCTGGGGGCCGGGCGGGGGCTGGGCTTACCTGCACCTTCATCTCACGGTCCGTGTCCCAGATCCGGACGATCCGCACGTCCCCCGAGCTCATGAGGAGGCCGGTCTCCTGCTCCCAGTCCACCACCATCCCAGCTCCTGGGGGGACACAGACCGCCCCGGTGTCACGGCAGGAGCCTGGCCCAGCCCCTCTGCACCACGGAGCGCCACAACACCCACGCCCGTGGCTGCGTCCCCAACCCCACAGGAAGTCCAGGGCACGGATCTGGGCCGGGGCAGCAATCTGGGGTCCATGCAGATCCCTGGGCTGCCCGGGCACCTGTCGGCAGGACAGCGCGGTCCTAGGACCCCTTGTTCAAAACGCCCGTCTTCCAGAATGCTGGGCACAGCGGGCAGCCCCGCCACCTCAGGGTGGCCGTGGAGATGCTTCTCTTGGCCATGTCGGGGCTCAGGGATGTGGCTTCTTGGGGCTCTGCGGGGGCCGGGCAGACGACGCCGGGCGAGAGGCCCACGCTGGGGCCGCATGGGAAAGCGGGGGCTGCGGCGCTCCCAGACGTGGCATTACAAGCTCACGAGAGGGACTCTACTTAAAACAAGGGTCTGTCTTGAATACCCGGGGGGATCCCGTACCCCCCACCCAGCTCTGACGGTGGCTGGCGTTTCCCCCTTTTTGCTCTCTTGAAAAGTAAGATTTTAGACGAGTGAAAGTCTCACTTGCCGACTCCGATCCTGGCTGAGCCGTCCCCGGGCCGAGGGCACCCTCCTTAGCCGGCCGCGGGCCCCCCAGGCGCACCCGTCTCCACAGGAGGGTGGCCTCGCCAACACCACCAACTCCAAATGGGGTATACTTCCCGGGAACCTGCATTCCCCTTACAGGCAGCAGGTAGGGGTCTGGTTACCCCCCGGACCGTTTATTTAGCTCTTCCCCGATTCTGCAAACCGTGGCTGCAGCGGCAACTGGAAGGAGGCACCGGGGGCGCGGGTCCCCCTGGGCGCAGCCGCGTCAGGACGGCACAGGGGCTCCCGGACCCCGCGCTGGCTGGCGTCTGTGTCACTCTCCCGGCCAGACGTGCGCCCGGAGCTGCGTGGGGACAGCATCTCTCCCCGTTCTGTCACTTACGTGCTAACCTCGCACGTGTTCCTTGGGTGACACGCAAGGCCTCCTGGCTGCTGCTCTGCGCCGCACCCCCTGCGCCCCCCACGGCCTCGGGCACCCGGCTCTCCAGGGCATCAGCCTGGACCCTGGAACTCCTCCTCCCCCTCCCTCCAGGTCCCAATCTCCCTTCGGAGCCCCAGCCTCTCTGCCGGGTCCCCCGCAAGCAGGGTGGGAGCCGGGCCCAGACCTTGGACCCACGGGCAGCTCAGCTCGGCGGCGAAGTCTTCCGAGTGTCACTGCGAAAGGACCTGTGGGGAGACTGAACTAGTGGGCACGGGGTTTCCTTCTGGCGTTGAGAATGTTCTGGAACTAGATGAGGGGGTGCACATTACAACTGCACAAAATGCCACTGAACACTTCGGAACGGTTAATTTTATGTTATATCAGTTTTACCTCAAAGATAATCTCAAAAAAAAGAAAAGACGAGCAAGAGGCCTCCATCCGGCTGGGGTGTTTGTTCTTCTTGAGCAAAGGTCACGTGTCCAGGTGCAGAGGCAGGGTCCCCGGGGCAGTCCCTCTGGCCAATCTGTGCCAGGACGATACCCCAGGCCTGGGGGACGTGCTGAGGCTCCAGGCACAGCTAGCAGCGGGGGGCGGCGGGCGAGGCGGGGGTGTTTACCATGTGGGGGCGACCCTGTAGGAAGCTCCCTGGCCTGGGGAGGGGGCAGGATACTGAGGGCGCCCGTCCCGAGGGGGAGGGAGACTGCAGCCCCGCTGCTTCAAACCCCATTTTTACTGGATTTGATATATTTGGTACCATTGAGGATGGAGAGCGTGACTTCCGACCCCGGCCCCTTGGCCACTGTCAGTCATGGGCCCTTCTGGAGTCAAACCCCAAATGCATCCCTCAGAACGGGCTGCGACCCTGGGCCAGCACCCGTGGGGTCACCCAGGTGGCCTGTCCCAGCCAGTGTCCCAGGAACCAGTCCCTCCACCTGTGAGCCTTCTGCCCCTCACGTCGCGGGGACTGGACGGCCTCATACAGCGAAGCCAGTGCACATGACGAAGGATGGATGGCCGTGCGTCGTGGGGCAGCGCACAACCCCGTACAGTGGGGGGTGGACCTTCTATGATGGGGAACAGACACGGCTCCTGAGGACGCTTTTTCGAGGCCCCTGAGACCCAGGTGTGACCTGAGAATGACGAAGCTGGACAGCCATGAGTTGGTCCCACGGTGGGTGGGGGGAGGGGCGCGTAGTTGTGCCGCCCTGTGTCCACTAGACAAACACACGCCCCCACAGCAGCCCTCTGCAGGCCCCTGGGGCACACCAACCCGCAGGCCCAGCAAAGTACACGGTGTGGACGCAGCCCTTCGGGGGAGAGGCCACGCGACGGCTTCTCCGAGCAGCGGCTCTGCTGGCTGACCCGGGGCAGAGCGGTGCCCACTCCCTTTCTGGGACTGCTGAGCCCCCTGGCACGGGAGCCCCTGGCTGCCACTGTCCCCACAAAGGAGGGACGTGGCCACACTGACGCAGGACCTCAGTCACGTGCCCTTATTGCCAGCGATGGGCAGTTGGCCCGGGGACCAGCCTCAGGAGGGACCTCCATCGGGAAGGAGCCACCTTCAGGGAGGGACCACTGCCCGCCGACGGGCCCATCTTCCCCTGGTGATGTTGGTAGGGATCACGTGCACTCCTGGTGGTGCCGAGGCCGTTCTAGGACTTGGATCTGTCATCCCACTGTGGGCCACGTGACCAGGCCCCTGGGCAGGCCTGGGATGGGTTCTGCCCTCACCCTGCTCCTCAGGGGCTGGCGGGCCCTGGAGCCACGACGTGAGAGCTCAGCCCATGAGAACCAGGCGGCTTGAACGAGACCCTGACTTCTCCCACGTGGAGGCTGGAAGTCTGAGGTCAGGGTGCTGGAGGGTCGGCTCTGGCTCGCTGACAGCAGCCTTCCTGCCATGTCCTCACGCAGCGAGGAGAAAATCCGGGCGCTGTCCGTATCGTGGGCCCCACCACCATGACTCTGTCAAACCCCAATCACTGGGGATCAGGCTTCAAGAAGTGAGCTTTGGGGGCCACGCACATTCGTCCACAGCCTTCCTCGCTTTGAGGACAATGACTTCCTCCGGCTGGATTCACTGTGACGTGGAGGGAGGCACCCGTAGGAGCCCGTGGAGGAGGTGACCTATGGCAACAGGGGCGGTGGGAAGAGGCAAGGCCCACGCAGGGCCGTGGACTGGCCCTCCCGGGGGTGCGGTCTGCACGGGGCCGTGCCTGAGAGTAACCAGAACTGGCCCCCGGGTCAACGTGGGGCCTCGGTTTCCTGCAATGGCTCCAGCTTCGAGAAGCAATCTTTGTAAAATTTGTTAAAACTAAAAGTCATTTGCTTTATGTAGACTCCTAAGGTTATCTTAAAGAATAAGCGAGTTCACAAGTCTGAAAGCACTGAGGTCAGAGCACAGGCCGTGGCCCTGGGGGGGACTGCCGTGAGGGGACCACTGGGTCGCTGCGGGGCCGCCTCTGCACCCCCCTGAAGGCGGGCAGAGCTCGGAGAGGCTGGCGACGAGGTTTCTGTCCTGGCGGGGACAGTGCACCGTCCTGCACAGCCAGACCTCCTAGGCCCCCGAATCGTGACCCGCAGGGCGGCCGCCGCGGCAGAGAGCCCGCTGCCGTGTGTTCAGACGTCCTTGGCCGTCCGCCTGGTGCTCCGTGTCAGCCCCGCCGGGCCCTTCGTGGTGTAGTTGATGAGCGTGTGGGCCAGATGGCATCTGGAACACGGCGCCAATGTCTCAGTGCCAGCATCTGGGGTCACGGGGACGAGCAGAGAGGGTACGGGGTGGGGTGGGTGACCCAAGGACGTGAGGCGAACGCTACAGCTGCCCTGCGCGGGGGTGTTTTGTTCTGGAGGCAGCCGCTTCCTGAGGCATCGCCTTCACGATGATCCGACGAGGGGCGCTGCGGAGCCAGAGGGAGCTCGCCCGGGTCAGGGCCCCGATGCTCTTGTTCTGACTTGATGGCCTCTTTGAGGACCTCTCAGGCGTGGTCACCTGGGTGCCGACCCCAGGCCTCGGCATCTCCCTGGCCCAGAGGCTCTGGGAGGTGAGTCCACGCGGCCACCTGACAGCCCCCAGCCCCTCGTGAGCGGAGCCAGGGGATTGCAGGGGCTCTGGTTCCTTTTAAACTCTGGACTCTGATGCTAACCACGTTCTGGCTGAAACTAGTGTTGCAGTCGAGGTGCTCGGGAGACTGGGTTTTCCTGAGTCCTGTGCCCCACGTCTGGGCAGCCCAGTCTGACCCCAGATAGGAGGTACAGGTGCCTGCAAGGTGGTGAAAGCCACATTCTCTGACCCTCTGACCCTGAGACCGTGAGACCCACAGCACGGACGTCCAGCCCTGACGTGGGGCTCCCATTGCCAAGAGAGCCACTGCCCCTCCTCGATGCCAGTTCCCGAACTGAAAAACGGGCAGCCGGCAGTCCTGTCCCAGAGGAGGGCCAGAGAGGGTAATGGTGGGATGGCTACGACCCTGTCTCCTGCGCAGGGCGCTTCCTACACGGGGGCCAGGTGCCCTCACCAGCCGCAGAGGCCATCCCCCGGGGCCCGGGGCCTGCAGGGTGCATCTTTCTACCATCCCAGTTGCAGTCGAGGACCTAAGCTCAGGCTGGTTTGGGGACTTTTACAAAAGCAAACAAAAGGGAGCTGAGGGAGAGTCGGGGCCTCAGATGAAGCCCACCCTTATTCAAGTCTGTTCTCTCGTGGGGCTGCCCGGCCTCTGACGGACACCAGGGGAACATAAACTTTCTCGACAACTCAGTTGTTTCCTCTTTTAACTGGAAAAAACGCCCTCGAAGCTGACCTCTGAGGTGCACACGACGGCCGGCGAATGGCCAGGGCTTCTTGCTGCCCCGTCTGCCCCCCGGGTACTTGGACAGCGCTAGCCAGGTGGGGCCCTGCACCCCGGGCGTGGACAGCCAAGGGGAGGGTCCTGGACACGTGCGGGAGGCTGTGGGGCTCTCAAGGTGGGGTGCAGGTCACCGGGACACGGCAGCACGTTGGCGGGCACAGGAGAGCAGCGTCTGTTGTCGGTTTTAGTTGAAAACAAGCTCCGCGGGAGCTGGAATGTGGTTTGGGAGCCTTGGGGCCCGTGCCCTCGGCGGTGTTTGAGTTTGCGGGCGCCCCTTGCCGAAGACGGCGAGGCTGCCGGATGAAAGCAGGCTGTGCACCACACCCACCCCGCACTTCCAGGAGGTGCTCCTGCTCCCGCCCGGCCGCCCAGGTCCCCCCGGGGCCAGAAACGTGGGGGGAGGCCACTGGCGTTCTCACCGACCCTTTCCCAGCCAGCCCCGCGTCTCGACTTCCAGACATGATGGGACAAGAGGCTGATTTATTATGAGTTCAAGACGATAAAAGGGTTTCGTGTTCTTCCCAGATGGGATGAGCGGAAGGAACAAAGTGGACGCGTGTTTGACACTCCGAAGGCTGGCCTTGCACGAGGTGGACTTCCTCCCTGTAGGTCACCACCAGCGCCTCCTCTCTTCTCTTCCTGGAAGAGCAGAAGCCCATCTCCTGTTCGGTTGGGGTTTCCTCCCTGGAGCTTGTCTGCGGAGAAGGAGCTACCACAGCGGTAGTTTCTTCACAAAACACTGACCCGTGAGTCCATGAGATTGTCCGCAGCACCCCGGCCCCTCGGCCTCATCGGCCCTCCTGCGGAGAACGCCCCCAGCTCCGGCAAAGGGACAGGCCAGGGCGGAGGCTCCGCGCGCTCTGAACCTGACCCTGTGAGTCACAGGTCGGGAATCCTGTGTGCCGCCTGCATCCGTGAGCCCCAGCTCTTCGCGAGGTGCCCACGCGCTGAAATTAAGAAAGAAAAACGATGTGTTTTGCTGGCTACAGGTTCCATGTTTGCTAACCCAGTTCTACAGCTGTGGATCCGCGGGCAGCTGCGTGTGGGTGTTCTGTACCTATTAAGCTTATACGCGGAGTTTTCAGATGAAGACAGGTGCTATAAGAAACTTTGCATTAAATTCTGAAAAGGATTATTTTTCAAAAGTTTAGGTGGAACCACCAGTCTTGATGCAGGACTTCTCTGGCCCTGCTGGTGTCTTGCCCGCAGGGCTGGGCTGGTCACAACCTCCCTCCAGCGGGTGTCGTCTGGGTCACCTTCCATCCCTAACCAAGCGTGGTGTGCGGACGGGCCATCCCGAGCTGCGGGAGCCCCACAGGAAGGCAGCACAGCAGAGGGGAGGGATGAGGTCCCAAGCCCGCAGGGCTAAGTCCCCACCTTCAGAATAAGTGGGACCAGGAGGTGCCACCACGAGGCCTCGGATCCCAGGGAGATTCCCGTTGACGGCTTTCCTTCCATTTCTCCCCAGAGCCCGTGCGGCTCCCCGGCTCGTCCCCTAACACCTGAGAGCCCGCTGGATGATCATTTTTTTAAGGGAGGGGCAGACAGGTAAAGGCACAGCCCTAACCCCTGCTGGCCCCGAAGAGCGGAGGGTGCGAGTGGAGGAGAGGGCCCCAGCTCCCCCAGCCCCGCCGGGGCAGCCCCGGGTAAGAGAGAGGACGCCTGTCCCTGCTAACTGTGGGCCAGAGACACCGAGGCCTTGTGGGTGAGGACACAGGGACCGTGGGTTTCACGTGGGGCTTAGTGGGGCAGCCAGAGCAGTTACCAGGGTCAAACAATCCAGAGGGGTTAGAAGAACACTCCAGTAAAAGCAGCGGGGAGGCTCGCAGGCGGGGTGGCCGAGGCCACAGCGTTCTGCAGTCTAGACAAAAAGGGCCGGCCTTGCCCCAAACGGGCCTGACAGATGTGGAAACCCGGTCACCAGGGTTTCTGGTCTAAAAATTAAGTCTCTGTCTAGGTGGGAAATCGGAAGGTGCTGCATTTCCTGAGACCCGGCCAAACGTGCCGCTGGAACTTCCAAGTGCCCGAGCGCCCGTGAGTGCCACGGCGACGGCCACTGTGGCCGGTGCAGGGAGGCCTCCAAGTGCGGAGGCGGTGCTGTCGGCTCGGGCAGGTCGGTGGCCAGAGGGCTTGTGGCAGGCGTGGCCTGGGGGCAGGAGCTGCCCCGGCAGTGACCGCAGGGAGCACCGAGGGGAGAGCCCACCTGCGGTTCGACTTCAGAGCACGTGCACGGTGTGCATGCCTGTGGCGTGTACGTGTGCCCAAGCGTGTGTGCGCACTCACGTCAGCCAGAGGTGCTTTAAGGGACGGATAACAGCTCACATTTCACGAGACTCCCTGCCTCCTCCTCAGTCACAACTGCAGATTCAGACCTCCCTGAACAAGCTGCCGGACAGCACCCTGGCGACAGCGCCCTGGCAGGTGGATTCCAGCCACGGAGAGCTGAGCAAGGGGCTTCCAGCCGGCGGCTCTCCAGCTGCGTGGTGGCACCAAGTTCCCCGGGTCTGCGGGCAAATGCCCCTCCTCGCCCTGCACGCCCAGGTTCCCAGAGGACGAGCCTTGTCCGTGGGTTCCCCAGCAGATGGGTGTGGTCGGCCAGGCTGTAGGGGCCCCGCTCCGGGTGTGTGGCTGTGCAGGGGGAGCTCATGGCCGCCAGGCCCCCTGGCCTGGACCATCCCCCGCACGGACGGCAGACAGCTTGGAGGGCCAGCTGGAGCACGCACGCCTTGCCCTGCAGGAGAGGGGGTGCCCCAGACGCCGACAATCAACGGCCTGGGGAGCGGCTCTTGGTGTCCTCACTCCGTGTCTCTCCAGGTGTCTCCCTAGGGTCGCAGCCCTGGCCTCTGCCGGCCGTCACGTCAGAGGCCAAGACAGTGCTGGGCAGGGGGAAGGAAGTCAGGAGCTCATGGAAGAAGGTGACCAGCGGTTGGCACAGGGGCTGGCATTCCACCTCCGACCCTCGGCTGTGGAGCTTAGATCCCGAGACGGGAGTTACATCGGGGGGACTGTGGGGACCGAGGTGGGTGGCCCTGACCCCACAGCACCCGGCCCATCCTGTTTCCACCTGTAGAGCAGCAGCCCCCAGCTCCCGCCCCTCTGTCCTTCCAGCGTCTCGGGAAGAACAAGGAAATAGCCTTCTCGCTAAGCTGACGCCGCCTGGCTACGAGGCGGGACCCAACTCTGGCTCAGCAGCCAGGAGAATCAGGGCGCCCCCCGGGCCCTCAACCCGCCTGCTGATGAAGACCTGCTGCTCCTCGCCCCTCCCTGTCCACCTCTCCTGCGGGAGGGAAGGGGCTGGCGGGAAAGGCACATGTACACAGCGGAAGCCACGCTCAAGTCAGGCCCGCGGTGGATGACGGGCCCGGAGCGGCTCCCCGCACCCTGGTGACACGTGGGGTCCTCTGATGGGGAGAAGACAGATGCAGGGGCGCCTGGAACCCAGGTCGGCCCCCTCAGCCCTGCTCCCTCTGCTCCCAGCTGGACACCCCCCCCCCCCCCCCCACGCATGCGAGCAACGACGCTCCCTGCCTCCCTCGCCCCGGGCCAAAGCAAAGGGAACAGCGTTGCGGGTGAGACTGTTCTTGGGGTATCGAAACCACACACCCCATCTTTGGGGGCAGAGAGGCGGGCGGCTGCAAATGGATCCGCTGCACCGTCGGCGGGTCCCCTGCTTTCTCATCCTGTGGCCTGGCCATGACCCCGACGGCCCTGGGCAGCTCCTGCCGTGCCTGCACAGGGGTCTCGGCCGTGCGCACGGGCCTGGGGTGTGTCACCCACTGGACAGCAGCAGGAAGTGAACGACCCAAATCTTCGTCTCCAGGGTTCCCACCTGTACTGTGGGCTGCGTGAGCACCCGGGTCGGGGTGGGGTTGTGTGTGTGGGCATCATGGCCCTGCCCCCACGCAGAACCCCCAGCAGAGCTGCCTGCATGGCTGGGGCAGTGAGGTCTGTGGGGGAGACAAGCCTTTGCTCTAATCCGGGAAACTGAGACAGAGGTGGAAGGACACAGTATGTAGCTTCATCGTCCCCGTCAGCGTGTGACCCCGGGGCCTGCAGGGGTCCAGGGCCGTGTGGGGGCCTCAGGGGAGGGGAGGATGGATGACTATCCTTTAACTAAAATAATTTGAAAACACAGCGACATTTTAAAGCCACCACAGACGCCGTCTGTGCTGGAGCTGCCCTCCTAGGGTCGGCGACTCCCCGGGATGGGCGCTCGGACGGAGGGGAGAGAAGGAGCCACAGAGACGACAGGCCGTGAGGATCGTGGGCACAGGCGAGGCTGCATGGGGAGTGGACCACGTGGCAGCGAGGCCGGGCCTGCAGCGCAGGGACAGGAGGGCTGAGCTGCTTTCCCGTCAGTTTACGGCGAGACGGCGAGACCACGACCCCACGGCCGCGCATCCCTGGAACCCGGACCCGACAGGCTGTCCACACGTGGCGGCACCACAGCGGCCATCAGCGGAGAGGAGCCTGCTGCCAGTCCAGCTCCTGCCCTGGGCCCTGACGGAGTGGCCGAGGGGCGGCGGCCGTGCCCACCCAGGGGCAGCAGCCGGGGGCGCCTCTGTGGGCCGGGGGCTGGGCGAGTGGCCAGGGCTCCCGCGCAGGACACCCCCGCTGTCCGGGCCCGGGAGTCAGCCTGGCGCAGAGACTCGGGCAGGACAGGACAGGACACGGGCTGGAGCCGCGGGCAGCCCCCCCAGGGGCAGGTGGAGGGGGCGGCAGCGAGGGGCTGCTCCCGGGGACCCACCTCTGGTTGTCGGCAGCATGTCCGAGAGTCCCTGCCAAGCCGTCACCATCTCTGGGTTCTTCTCCAAATCTGCGAAGTTCTTCCAGACCCGGATGGCGCCATCATCTGGGGAGAGGATGGAGGGTGAACGTGGGGGATGCGGGGGACGGGAGGGGGCGGCCCCTCGCTGACAGGCCCCCGGCCTCAGGCCAGGTTCCCGGGAGGCCCGTCTTCCCTGGGGCCCCTCAACTCCCTCCTGGGCCGCGGGGACCCCACAGGGGCGTGTGGGACCTCCGGCCGCAGCCTGGGACGCCCAGCACGGGGCCTGGCGTTCTTCGCAGCCCGGGTGGCAGGTGCGTGCGGCTGCACCCCATGGCCTTCCTCTGGGGGCTCCCTGGGCTCCTGGGCCCCCTCATGCGGCCCTCTGAGGTGACTCCTGCCCGGGAATGACCACTCGCCTCACCCGCAGGGGAGGCATAAGGTTGGGGGACACCCACTGGGTCGTGTCACTGCGACAGCCACGTGTTTGTCCTGCTCCTACTCTGTGACCATGAACCTTCCCTGCACTGGAACCCAAGAGCGTATGCTGCTCCTCCGACGGGACCCCCACGACCACTCCTGTGCACCCTGTGCCCGGAAATCACCCTCTCCCTACCCATAGCTCTCAGGGTGCTTGGGGGCACCTGCCCTCTGACTCCGCTGAGCCACCCCAACTCCCCACGGCCGCCCCACGCTCCTCCACTCCTGCACCCTGAGGCCTGAGGCAGAAGGATCTGCTGTGGGTGCCTCCACCTGGTGTGTGGAGGCCCCGCCTGGGAGGGAGGCCCCAGCAGGACCCTTCACCGCGGGGCCAGAAACACCCCGAAGGACGGGGCGGCAGCGTTCTCACTGTAGTCAGCTTGCTACGTCCATGACTCAGAGGCTCAGGCCTAACATAGGCCGGGGAGGGGTGGGACAGGGTGGGGCAGACCAGGGCAGGGGAGAACAGGGACAGGACGGGAGTGAGCCTGGACGTATACCTTGCCCCCCCAGCCTCGTGCGCCCCCCCTGCCCTCTCCCCTATCCCCGCCCGCCCCACCCTGGGCCTCTTATCCGTGAAGGAGGTGCAGTCGGTCCCACGGTGACTCCTGGTCACCCACAAACAGCAGGGATGTGTCCTTAAACAGCTAAAGGAGGCGGCTGTTCCCCAGGGTGGCTCACTGGGAAGCTTTTGGGGGGGCGCGAGGTGGAGACGTTTCGGGCCCAGAACGCGGGTGAGGCCCTGTGGGGGCAGCAGCCCTCCGGGAGGCAGGCGTCAGGCCCGAGGAGGAGCTGGACGCGGTGGCGGCGGGAACCCGCGGGAGCCGAGGTGGGCCTGCCTCCCCGCCCGCGGTGCTCCGGGACCCCCCAGGCCTCGCCTCCGAGAGCGTCTCAGGGGCCATGAGGGCCGAGGCTGCGGGCCTGTCCTGGTCAGGGTCACCCGGCACTGTCACTGGGTGTCCCCCGGGAAAACTCCTGCCTCGGGGTGGTGACCGTCACCACGAGCAGTGCCCTTCGCCGCAACCACCAGGGTCTAACAAGGCTGCGTCTGCACCCGTGTGGGGTCCCCGTGAAGCGCACTCACCCGTGGCCGTGAGCAGCAGCGAGCAGTCCTGGCCGTTGAGGTACTCCATGGCGGTGACCCTGGTGTACCGGGGGTTCCCGTTGTGGAAGTAATCCAGCTTCTCCCCCTTCTCCCAGTCCCAGAAACTTCAGAGGAGAGAGAAGGTCTGTTGTCAGGGGAACGGTCATGGAAGCCACAGGGCGGTTCCCACCCCGGCCCCTGCTGGGATGGCCACACGGACCCGCGGCAGCCACGAGCCCCGGCACGTGCACACAAACAGCCTGCGAGCACGGCTGCCGGGCGCTGGCATGGGGGCGCCCTGAGGCCCGGGGTCCCGCTCCTGGGCGCGGAGATGCGAGACACGTCTGCCCACGCCCACAGCCACCAACGGGGTGGGGGGGTGGCGGCGGCCACAATAATGACTGGGGCCCAGACCAATACAGAGGCCCCAGCGCCGCGCAAACGGGCCGTGTTGGGTGTTGCAGACAGATGGCAGGACGGCGGGACGGCAGGGTCAGTGACGAATGGGGACAGAGTTTCAGTTTTACAAGATGGTGAGGGCGCCCATGCCCCCCGCCTGTGCACTGACACTGTGAAGATGCAAAGTTTTGTGTGCATTTTGCCACAATAAAGGCAAGAGGAATAGGAAACAGGTAAGGACACCCCGACCGCCTCCCTTGTGAGTGGGGACCTTCTCCGTGACACAGGGCAAGGCAAGGCTAGTCATAGACTCGGTGTCTCACTGTCAGGTTTCTTTGCAGGCAGTAGCAGGACTGAACCCCTGGCGCCCATGTCTCCATCACAGTGCAGTTCTGAGGAGCCCACAGTGTGCGCAGGCGCCAGAAGCTCCCACCACCACCCTGTCCGTTTCTCCGCGTGTTCATGAGCCCCGCTGCTGCGACCCCCCCAGAGGGCTCGTAGAGAGAGGCGGCCACGCGGCGACTGTGGCACATGCCACTGGGTGCCTGTTACCAGCTGAGATGCAAGCGCCACAAGCGCTCGGCGTACCAGATGCTGTCTTTATCAGCCACGGCCACACATGGTGTAAAGGGGTGGAACTTGACCACGGAGGGGACGCCGGGGTTCCTGTTCAGAAATATCTGGTCGTCCAGTTTTGCGATACCTGCACAGAGAGAGACATAACCATGGGCCGCCGCGTACAGGCCCGGGACGCTGTCGCGCTACCAAGGCCGAAGCTGCACCTCCTGTCTGGGGACCCGGGAGGCCAGAAGGGACACATAGGGCAGCGGCCGGACGAGGGCCTGGCTCCCTGACCACAGGGCGCCACGAGCTCCCAGCAGGAGGCGGGCACGGGGCAAGTCTTCAGTCGGTCCTCATCAACTACGCGCAAGGCTGCACGCGCGAGCTCGAAGGGCGATGGGGCGGCAGTTTCTGGAGGAAGGAGACTCCGCGCCTGCGGCCATGGTCCTGGTGGGCCTCTCGGGAAGGGGTCCCTCATCACCACAGACACAGGGCGCCGAGTGGGGGCTGACACACCGGGCCCCAACCACCAGCACCGGGAAAGAAGCCCCACGGGGCTTTGGAGGAGTTTGTTTTAGAGAAACGATAAAAAGAGGCTAAAGAGGCCAAGAGGTCAAGACAGGGTTAGATGCGCTTCTGGCGACTAATCCATGGCTGAGCGGCCAGGGCCGCGTGGGGGTCCCCTGGAGGGTGCTGGCACCCGCCTCACGGTGACGTGGGTCCTCCGCCCCCGCCGTGGGAAAACAGCTGACACTGAAAACCACCTGGTAACAAGGTCGGAGTCTGAGCAAGGGCTGCCAAAGGGCCGCAGCGGCTGTGTTCACGGTGGGGGCACGTTGTGGCCGGAGGGGCCCAGACCTCGGGCGCTGGGAGACCCGGGGACCCCGGCTCCCGAGTCAGGGTGCATGCACGCGTGTGACAGCACTGGTCCTGGTGGCCGCAGTCGCTGGGGTGAGGCTGGGCACCTCCCGGTCCGGTCACCTCGCTAATCTACGGGCACCAGGCCGCTTGCTCATCACCACACAGGCACTCGGATCGCCGCATGCGGGCTGCAGGGGGGCGCGGGGGGCTGAGCGAGCGCCGTGTCCCCTGCTCTGGTGGCCGGGTCCACCGCACGACCTCTCCCTCTCCAAGTCCCCTGGCCGACGTCTCCGGCGGCTGGTCCAGGAGCCCCCTGACTGTTCTACCAACGAGGCGTCTGTCGCACGAAGATGGAGAGGAGAACCGGAGCCTGCTTTACACATAGCCCTTTGTTTTTGCCTAGAGAACGTGGTTGTGTCTTGAGTCTCGCCCCCTTTCCTGGGTGTGACATCGCCGTGGGGGCCACTCTGCCCTCAGATGCCAAACCTGCGACTGGGCTTCCCCATAGAACCAGGGTCCCGAGGAGCCATGGCCTCCCGATGCCCTAATGCCGGGAGCACCTATCAGGCCCTGGAGGCTCCGCTGTCTCCTCGCCGAGGGCGCCGTGGGGCCGCAGCCCCTGCACCGAGGCACAGAGTCGCACACAGCCACGACTCGCTTTCAGCAGAAACGACTACACACGCTAAAGGCTACGTGGCCCCAGGGTGGCTCCGGGGAGCGCCGGACAGAGGCAGCTGCGCGCGACGGCCTCCAGAGCGGCTGCCGGTGTGCTCGGGGCCCAGGGTGCGCCAGGGTGGCCGTCCAGCCAAGCGTGTCTGGGTGACAGCCTGTCGCCTGGGCCTTTCCCCGCCGACTTGAAAAAGCAAGCAGAGCAATCATCACAGTTTGAGAGGACAGGGGCGCAAGGTCAAAACCGTAAGTCGGGAGAACGACTTCCCCGTGCGCGGGACTCTGGGCCGCTTCCGTCCACCGTCTGGTCGGCCCGGTGACGAGGGCGCGCTGGCTCCTCAGAAGATGCAAGTGCCTCCCACCTGCCTGTGCCCTAGAGAGGGAGGGGGCGGAGCGGGGCTGCCTGGCGAGCCCGTCCCTGACCTTGTCCTATCCCTCCCCGTGCCCCGCCGGCAGCCCCTCTGTGGCTGCTTCAGCACGGGGGAGGCTGGGGCCCGGCAGATGGAGCGGATTGGCATCTCCTGGCAAATGTGCTAAAAGGTTTGGTAAAACGTGACTGAAACACAGGTCTGGTTGACGAGGGTGGTGATCCTGGGGACACGCAGGGGCCAGTGGACACAGGCAGGGCCCTGTGTTTGTCCCATGTCCCCGGGGAGAGTGCAGGGCCGGGGGTGGGGGTGCCTTGCTCCTTCCCCCCGGAAATGGCGAGATGCACAAGCCATGCTCCTGAGAGGCCGCCAGCCAGCCGGCTTCCCTTGGAGAGAGTGGCCCAGGGCTCGGGGCTCCTGCGGCCCAGGGTGCGCCCCTGGCCTCAGCCCCCCACGACCCCACTGTTCCTCGAGGGGAGCCCGCACCCCACCCGCACCCCGCCAGCCCCCGCGGAGGCCCTGTCCCCACCGGCCCCGGGCGGCTTACCCTTCTGGATGAGCTGGCGCGCCTGCTGTCGGACGCGTGTGTTGCGGAGAAATCGCCACTCTCGTTCCTTGCGGATCTGACTCTCCAGGTCGTGTTCTTCTGGGATCTTCAACAATAAAAACACCGCATGAGGTTTGGCCAGAACAGGCAGGTGCAGCCACCTCGTCTTACCGTGACTCGCAGATGCTGCGTTTCTCCCCAACGGGAGGTCTGCGGTCACCCCGTGCCCGGCACGCCCGCGGGCACCATCGTCCCAATGGCGCCGGCGCACTTAGTGTCTGCTCATGTGTTGGTGACTCTCACACACCCCACGTTGTTCATTATCAGCACATTTGTTCGCGTGACCTGGGGTCTGTGAGGACGCCTCTGAAAGCCCAGGCGATGGGTAGCATTTTCCAGCAATGACAGACTTGTTATGTATGGTCTACGGGTCGTTTTCTCAGACACGGTGCTACTACTGTGCGCTTAGCGGACTGCGGTGTAGGGTGAACGTGACTTTTACACGCACAGGGACACCACAACACGTGCCTTTTGTTCCCAAAAGAATTTGGGTTCTTGGGTCTGGCCAGGGCACCACTGCCCTGCTGGCAGAGCGCGCCCGGGCTCCCTCCCACGGTGGTCTGGGGGCTGAGGGGCCAGCCGCCTGTCAGGGAGGCGGGCGGCAGGCGGCACGACGGCAGGGGAGGGCAGTGTGCCATCCCGCTCCTAGGAGCCCAGTGCCCTGATGGGGGCAGCAGGGTGGCCACTTCCAAAGCAGACGAGGAGCTCCGGGAGGCACAGGCTTCAGGGATGAGGGGCCGGCGGGATTCGGGAGGGGCCTACGGGCCGAGCCGGGCTGGCAGGAGGCTGACGCTGTGCACGTCGAAGAGGCAAGCTCAGAAGCAGGTGGGCGAGCTCAGGGACTTTATTCTCTCTGACGTCAGCGAACTGGGGCTTCTCTTGAAGAGAAAGGGGCGCAGGACAGCGACACAAGGGCCCGGGCTGGAGGCCCTGTGTGGCCTGACCGGACACGGCCTGGGGTGGAGCCGGCCGGACCCCAGGCTGCATGGTCAGGAAGCAGCTCAACTGAGAGTCTGCTCAGCCCGGACAAGCACCTGGGAGCCCAGCTCCCTCGCCGCCAAGCGCGCTTCAGAGACTGAGCTCACGTCCCCTTTGCAAACTGGCCGCTGTGTCCCTGGAGCAGGAAGGCCCTGTGTGCTCGCGTGGGCGCCCAGGAGAGGCCTGCCCCTGGCCGAGAAGAAGCCAGGAATGACGTCTGCATGTGCAATAAAGACATACTTCCTTAATCCTCACACGTCATCAAGTAAACCAGATGGACTGGGACTCCCTGCTCGAAAACCCGGGGTTGTGACGTCCTGAAGTATGACAGAAGCCAAACACGAGAAGCCACCCTACTCGCTCCTGGCGGAGCCGAGCAGCCGGCCTGTGGTCAGCGAGTGGAGAGCGCGCGGGCACGGACAGCCCACACTCTGTGTTTGCACACCGTGTCCCCTGCCGGAGAACCCACTGGATGACAGGCAGCGTGCGTGGCCGCATGCAGGTTGTCGTGTGCAGGCAGGCCGCGAAAGTGGGCACAGCAGAGCCCCCCGCCCCCACGGGGCCCCGGACCATCTGATCACAATCAGACACAAACCGCGCCCCTCACGTCTGGGGCCTGCAGGTCTGTCGCCAGCATTTCCCTGCTCTGCTCCTTCCCCTTTCCCCTAGAAATCACAACCCCACACCTAACAGAACAGAAGCAGCCGCAACAAGGACATCCAAACACGGCGGAGACATGAAGGGACGGTGTCTGCCTCCGCAGCACGTTTGGTGATTTGGAAATAACCCCCCAGGGGCAGGCAGGGTAGACCGCGGGTTTCTGAGGCCGGTATGCTTGTGACAACCCGGAGCTTTCATTAGAGAAGACAAGACCAACGGTCAGTGCTGTCGTGCAGCAAAAAGAACACCCGAGACAAACAGGTGGAAGGCACGTGCAGGAGGAAGTGCAGAGGGCGCCCTGGGCGGGGGGCGGGGGGGCAGGACACGCACGGAGTCCCCGGACACGCGCACCCCAGGGCCCGACCCGAGGGCTCCACAGGACACGAGGCAGCGGCGGTGATAGGTAAGAAGGTGTGTGGCCGGGACGTGAGGGACTCACAGCAGCCCAACCCGTGGAGGTGGTCGGGCCGCCCCGCCTCGGCCGGGGGCTGCTCCGTGCTCTTCTGAGAGCAGTGTGCTGCTCCCGGGGCGGCGTCCACGGTGCCTGCCCCCACGGGCATGCAGAGCTCACCCAGGGACCTGCGGGCATCTGTCTGGGGACAGTCGGCCAAGGATCACCGGGAAGAGCCAGCAGGATGGGAGAGCGGCAGGGACAGCGTGGGTGACGAGGGCCGTGACATCAGCCCCGGCACCTCCAGGCTCCCACACAGAAACCAACGCCCCAGAAGCCTCCCAGAGATGGGGGGCCTGGGGCCCTAGGCCTGGCCTATCCCTGGAGCAACTGGGGGCAAGGACCAGTGGGCCCCCCAACAGCAAACGGGGAGACAGACCCTGGGAAAGATGCATTACCTTGATGCTAAGCACTCGGACCTGAGCTCTGTTTCCACCCAGAAACCAGGCCTGTTCTGATGACACCATCACGTGCCTCTGGACCTGCTTTTCACTCCGACAGTTGTGTGATTTTTCCCGTTGTGACAAGCCACCCTACCCCGCCACAAACAAGAAGTCGCTCTGACGCAGAGAAGTGGCGGATGCGACACCGCGCTCCTGCTCTGCGGCCCCGTCCTGTGGCCACTGACAGCAGAAACTCAGAGGAGAGGGTCAGGCTGTCCTGTGTGCATGAGGCCCAGACACGGGCACCTTCGCCATCTGACTACACTTCCTGCCAGGTGTCAGGTCAATGGCGGCAGAGTCCCCGTGCAACACCTTCCCGCTCAGGCTGCCTGGTGGACAACAGAGCCCGGCTCTGCTCCGTGCCCCTTGGCGGTCGGCCTCCCTCCGCCCAGGCGTTCTGTTTTGGCTTTCGTGGAATGCTGGGCAAATGGGTCTCACGGTGTGCAGCCCTGGCGTCTGGCTTCTTCACTAAGCACAACGCACTCGAGGTTCATCCGTGTTGTGTATCTGTTCCTTTGGAAAACCTTCTCAGAGGACTGCCATTTCTTTGTTTCTTTTAATATTTTATTTATTTATTCCTGAGAGACACAGAGAGAAGCAGAGACCCAGGCAGAGGGAGAAGCAGGTTCCCTGAGGGGAGTCTGATGTGGGACTCCATCCCGGGACCCCGGAGTCACACCCTGGGCTGAAGGCAGACGCTCAACCACTGAGCCACCTGGGCTTCCCTGACTGGTATTTCTTTCTATGACCCCATCACAGTTCAGGCATCAGGTGCAGGACACCTGGCTTCTGTCTACTTGTCGTGATTATGAACAAAGCCACCATTGATACACACACGAGGGTTTTCATTTTTCCCCGGTGAATATCCGTCTAGAGTGTTGGGTTGTATCACATGTGTCCATCTTGTAGGAAACAGCCAGATGTCTCCAGAGCGTCTGGGATACTCATCGTCTGCACAAGGGACGAGTGTCAGCTGCTCTGCGCCCACTGTCAGCACGTGGGATCGACAGATCTGAGACGTGAGCATCATATGGAAGCGTGCTGGCTGTCTCCTGTGGTTGCGGCCACCCGCCTTAGGGCCACACACCTTCTCAGGGCTCCTTTGCTGTCCGCACACCTTTTTGGGAAAACATCTGTGCCCCCCTTCTGTCGGTTGTTTGAAATTGCCTTATTTCCTTCTGTATGGAGGTTTTTTTTTTTTTTTTAAGATTTTATTTATTTATTCACGAGAGATACGTAGAGAGAGGCAGAGACACAGGCAGAGGGAGAAGCAGGCTCCATGCAGGGAGCTCGACGTGGGACTCGATCCCAGGACCCCAGGATCACAGGATCACGCCCTGGGCTGAAGGTAGCACTGAACCACTGGCCACTGGGGCTGTCCTCGTACGGAGTTTTGGGGGCTCTTTGTGCTTTCAATGCCGGAACTTTACCAGATACGTATTTTACAATATTCTTCTCCAGGCTGTGGCTTATGTTTTCATGATTTTAACACCGACGTTCAAAAAGCAGTTAATGTGATGAAACCCATGTACCATTTTTTTTTTCATGTGTGGCTTGTTCTTTTTGTGCTTCTCAAGGAAACACTGCCTAACAGGCCAGTGGGGGCTTCCAGAAGTTTCCATAGCACAAGGCGATGCTCTTCGAGTTGGTTTCTGAATATGGTGTGGGAGATGGAGTGATGTTCTTTTTCTGGGCAAACCGATGTCCAGTCACTGCAATGACACTTGCTGGAAAGACCACCCCCCGCCCGTAGCTTTGTGGAAGATCGGTGGGATGCACCATGGCTCCATTGCGGGGCTCCGTTCGGCCCCACTGGTCCCTGTGTCTGCCCTCCCCATTCCACTCATGACTGATGTCACAGTGACTCTTGAGATCACACGGTGCGAGTCCTCCAACTGAGCTCTGTGACAAAACTTCTTTGGTTATTTTAGTTTCTTAGCTTCTTCCCATAAACTTTACAACAGGGTTGTTGATGAAAACAAACCTGTTGGGGTGTTCGGTGGGACGGCATTGACCTGTGCCCAGGTTAGGGGCTCCTGACACCCGCACATCACTGAGCCCTCTGGCCCAGGAGTGCGCCTTCCATGCACTAGGTCTCTGCCAATTTGTTTCATCGCTGTTTTGTATTTTTCAGCATTTGGGTCTTGTATGTATGTAAGTATTTATTTATGAGAGACACAGAGAGAGAGGCAGAGACACAGGCAGAGGGAGAAGCGGGCTCCACGCAGGGAGCTGGATGCGGGACTTGATCCTGGGACGCCGGGATCATGCCCTGAACCGAAGGCAGACGCTCAACCACTGAGCCACCCAGGTGCTCCTGCGTACCTGCCCTTGAGACAGCACCACACTGTCCCCATTCCTGCAACTATGTAGCAAGGTTTGAAAACGGGAAGCCTGAGTTGTTTATTTTGTTTGTCCTTTATGATATTTTTCGTAAGCACTATTCTGGGACTCCTGCATTTCCATCTGAATTTTAGTCTGAGCTTGTTAGTTTTTGCAAAAAAAGGGGCAGCTGAGATTTTCACCAGCCTCACGTGGACTCTGTGGGTCTATTTGGGGACCTGCTGTTAAGAAGTCACCCGACCCGTGAACATGTGATTTCTTCCCATTTGTGTAGGTATTTACTCTTTAAACGCTTTGGTTTAAGGAATGTTTGTTTTAGAGAAAGAACATAGCTGACAACCAAACATCTGTTGGCCCCGGTGGTTTACAATCCAGCGGTGATTTACAAGACACGCAGGCGCCTGGCATGAGGCCAGCAGGTGGGAAGACAGGCAGAGGGGCGGAAGTGGCCCCCAGGTGGCAGGAAGTGGGAGCCCCCGTCCTCCTGGCGTGGCCGCGTGGAAGCAAGTGGAGGGTGCTGGCTGTCTCCCTGCCACCCGACCAGACACTTCATGCAGCTGCCATCACAAAGCGAGCACCTGGTCCATCCTGCTGATGCCGGAGGGGAATACACATGTGTTTGGTTTCCAAGCGAGCTTTCCAGGAAAGAACCAGGGGCCTGTGTTTTAGGAACTGGAGACCATGTGACCCCGGCTGGCCTCCTGACACAGTTCGGGCTCACCGCAAACTAAGCTGATGTGAACCGGTGTGAAGGTGCGCCCACGGCAATGTTCAGGCTCTGTGTGCCTGGAGGTTTATGTACAAGAAGAGAAAAAGGAGAAGTCGTTTCTGTGCAAGAGTATTTGAGGATATGAGAAAATGTTTGATATTCATAACCACGTAAGTGCAAAAAGCAGCACACAAAGCTGTACGTGTGTAATAATCCCAATGGCAGGAGAGAGAACTGTGTGTGTGGGAGAGAGATGGAGAGACAGAGAGAGATGGAGAGAGAATTACGGGGGACTTCCATTTTATTTTACGTTTTCATTTTCGGAGTTAAAAAAAAAGTTAAGTACACTTAAAAAAAAAACAGCTTCCTGGATGTGCAGACCTAAGCAAGTTCTGCATCTACCCCCGAGCACGGTCACACACAATCTTAAGTTGGGTCAGGGTGTAGGATCCGCGCCCTCTGCCTGGAGAAAAGCCTTCACTCTGCTCTTGGGCCTGAGTGCGTGTTAAACCGACATTCACTCGGCATATGAGGTCTTAAAACAGTCTGACTCTTTTTAAAGCTCTTTCTGTAAATAAACGTTATAGTTTAATCTGTTCTAAATCATGACACTAATAGTTGTGTTCTCTACAAAGTTCAAACAGTCTGAACGCGTATAGTGTAGAAAGGATAGTCCCTGCCCTCTGGAAGCAACGGTACGGGGCCACGTGGGTGGCTCAGTCAGCTGGGGGTCCGACTCTTGGTTTTGGCTCGGGTCGTAATCTTGGGGCCGTGAGATCGAGCGCTGTGCCGGGCTCCACGCTCAGTAGGAAGTCTGCTTGTCCTGCTCCCTCAGCCTCTCCCCCAGCTCCTGCATTCTCTTTCTCTTTTTCTCAAACAAACATGTAAACAAACCTTTAGAAGGAACAGCATGAGCAGTGTGATGTGTGGCCCTGGAGGCCTCCTCCCGTGCTCGTGCACAACTAGGCACCATGGCACCTGTGCGAGCATTTGGGACCATCGGATTATCTACCTTCGCTAACAAGGACTCCACACGTGTCCTCAGGCAGGGCGGCTCACGGTAGGGGCCGTGCAGCTCTATCGCACGAACACAGTGGTCTTAACTCGCGCTCCTCCTAATTAATGATGGATTTTTTGTTTTGTTTTATTTTCAACTTTTTGCTCTTACAAATCATTTTAGTTTTTTAGGATCTCTTTCTCAGAAGAGGGCTGTGGGTATTTTAGGGCGAAGCCATTTCTGATTTCGAGAACCACCAGTGAACTGCTCTACAGCAAGCTAGCGTTTTACCACCAGCAACAGTGGCGGAGAGCTCCTATTTCCCTGCACTCCCGAGAGCCCGCCTCTGGGTAAAATCAGTCTCCACTCTGCCAACCTGAAGGAAAAAAATCTATTACTTTTGTAGCCAGAATAAATCTCAATGTATCTTTTTTTTTTTTTTTAAAAGCACATGACAGGCGGTTTTTAAACAGTCTTTCCAAGGCAGATGCGAGCCCTGTAAACCAGCGGAGGGAGGGGACGGTTCCTTCCTCAGTCACGGGAGAGCCACCTCCGGAACCGTTCTTTCTGGCCATGCAGACCTGAACAGAATCAGGCGGTGAAGAGACAAAAAGCCAACAGAAAGCGTCCTGGCCGCCACGTTGTGGGCCCCCCGGGCCCCCCAAGCGCGAGCTGCGGGATGCTTGTGAGCCATCACGCGGAGGACAGTTCTGCTCTCTGAGGCGGTTTAGGGCTCTGACTTCTGAGGTACAAGCCTAGCTATGAGCTGTTCTTAGTTTATGTGTGAAACAGGCTGATAAAAACGCTCCTAACGCATGTATTGCACGCATGTCGTTAGATGATGAATTAACTTAATAAAAGGACACCCCTGTGAACGGCACCCAGAAAACAGGGGAGAACAACTTTTAAAAAAATTACAAAGAAATAAAAATGCATCTTCTTCTGACATTTAGAAATGGTTTCTAGTTAACGCGAGGGAGAAGTTACTCGGGCGCCGGACCACCTCACATCTTAGCCGCCACCAGCAGCTACGGACAAAGGCCATCGCGACGGGCTCACCTCCGACCGGGAGGCCTCGCGCGTCACTTCAAGTGACCATCACCCGAGAGCCTGGCAGAGGGTTAGCAGGACTTCCTGACCGCCTCCCGCGGGCCAGGTGGGAGTGACACCGGCGAGGGCCCTCCTTCCCAGGCCCCCTGCAGCATCCCCACTCCGGGTGTCACCCTGTCCCCCCCTGACCTGCAGCTACAGAGGGACGGGGCAGGGGTGTGGGGTGCGGGTGTGCCCATGAGAAGCACAGGAGCAAACCTCAGGCCTGCGCTCAGGAAGCGGCCCTGCGGGGGCTGACGCCACTGCCCCCGCCCCAGGTGGCCAAGGACACTCACTGGTGAGAGGACGAGCCTGCGGACCTATGCCCCTCCTCCCTGCTGTCACCAAGGACGGCAGGGCCGGGTGCCTCTCAGACGGCCCAAGGAGCTGCTCATCACCCTAAGACAACCCCCGGCAGGGCAGGCCCCGGGCCCTAACCTGTTGGCCTCGCTCCCGTGAGGAGGAGACTGTCAGGGAGACTGAGCTCCTGCAGACCTGGACAAACCCTTGTCCCTCAGAGCAGACCAGACCAGAGTTCTAGGGTCGGCCTGCTGCCCACGGCCGCAGCTGCTGCAAATTCCAGCATCTGCTCGCTCGCTTGCTCCCTTCTTAGCGAGGGGCCCGGGTGGTGGCAGTGGGCAGGGCGCAGAAAGCCCGAAGACCAGCACAGGCCGTGGCCGCCCCTTGCGCTTGCTGCATTCATACTTTTGTTCTGACTGTAAAGCAGCTTGGTGCTTAGTATGGAAAACACAGGGGAGACAGCCGTGGATAAACACGCTAGGTGCCACGCCTACACGTCACCCGCCACCTGCCATGGGGCGGCTGCTTTAGCGTTTTCTGGGCACAGACGGATGTGCACAGTGTTTCCAACGGGGATCTCCCTGTAGCCAATTTATGTCCTGCTCTTTTCCCTTTTTAAAAGTTTTAGCATATTTCCTTAAGATTCCAATTTTAAAGCTTAATTTTTAAAACAATAAGCATCAAATATTTCCTGAGTGTTAAGCCCTCCTCTCCGTGCTGGGCCTTCAGGAGGATCCTAGATTTCATGAGATAAATAACACCCAGATCATCCACGACTCTGATCATTTCCTTGGGTCGGTGTCTCAGCAAACGAGTTACCAGGTTGAAGGGAACGGCTGCTCATGGCTTCTGACACTTTACCGCTAAACCGTTTTCTGGGAGTCGGGTTCAATTCAAAAATGGAAGAGAGATGTCTGCCTTGTCAGCAAAGGGGCTCAGCAAACTAGAACTCTGTCCTCTGCCTCAGGCACGGACAAGGACCGCCTTGTGTTTTTATCAACAAATAGCATCTTTATGGGCAAAGAAAAGCAGGATGAGAGTTGTCATAAAGGGTCCAGGTTACTCCTCAAGGAAACTGCTTGGATGTGTAGCTTGATACACAACCAAGAGTAAACCATGATTTCAATGGTCTTTACGAAAGAAGAAGAAAGTTTTCTAAGAATGTGCTTCATGGGAAAGTCGGCACTCCTGGCGAAGAGCAGCAGGACAAAGCGCTGCTGGCCCCACACTGACCCCTGGACATGCGGCTTGGATCTGGCACGACAGGACACGTCTCCCGTCAGGGCCAGGGGAGAAGGACACCTGAGTGCCAGGCTCCACAAGCGGCCCGGGCGCGCTGGAATTAGCCCCAGCAGGCAGGTCTTCGGGACAAGCCTGCTCTCCGGCCGAGCAGCCAGAGCCCACGCCCCGGGCCGTCCTCACCAGGAGGGTCTCCAGGCCTGGCGGCCTTGCCGAGTGGACAGATTCAGTTGTCCTCTGAGAGGGCAGGCTGCCTTGGTTTCTTTGAGAAGACAGGAGGGTAAATGAAGTCTGTTCCTTTTGCTGTTTTGACTGTTACATCAGCTACCATGACGGCCGTCTAGGGCGCCCATCAGTAGCTGTAATGTGACGGGTCAGGAGCCCCAGAGGGTCGGTGGCTGGGCTGGCGGGAGCCACCGAGAGTGACCAGCTGGGTCTGGCCATGAGCAGGGGGCTCAGACAGCTCAGGCCAGAGGTCGAGGCTCCTGGGGAAGGAGGGGACGGAGGGAGCCAAGGCAGGGCTCTGACCGACTCCAGTGTCTGTGCGAGGGCACAGACGGGAGGCCCACTTGGTACCCGGAGCGGAGGCGCACACTACCTTCATGACAGGCTGGGCGAAGTACCGGGCGCTCCAGTCACAGAAGCCAGTCTGTGTTGTGGCCGAGACAAAGCTTCTGTGTCCAGCGGCATCATCTGCATCGTCGGTGGTCTTCAGGGGCGTTTCGGGGGGAGGGGGAGAGAAAACAGGAAGAACAGTCACACACTCCACACACTTGTTTGTGAGCTCGAGAGGACTTGCAAGGAGACAAAAGGCAGTGGTCTGGCTGCTAAGAACGTTTCTCTGCTGGCCTCGCTTCTGCATCCTGGTGGCCAGGGACTCTGAACGCATGGCCAGGGCTCCAGGGAACCTGTGTCAGGGAGGGCCATCAAATCTGTGCTCAGGGGACCAGGTTCCCTCGGGGCCGGCCACAGTGGCTTGGGATGCAGAGCCTGTCACTCTTAAATCGGATGCTCAGGCCAGGCGCCATGAGGTCAGCAGGGCCTGAGGCCTCTATGGCCTGGAGGGCAGGGGCTTCTGGCACCCTGGCACCCACCTGTGCAAAGTAGCTCCTGCACGGGAGGGACACGCAAGTATCAAGACCTCAACTGCTTGGTGCTGCTCTACTGGACAACACATTTGTTTCCCACAGCACGGCCTACGGGGACCAGGGGGGCGAGGGTGGGAGTTCGCATCACTGTACGAAGCTGGGCACGGCAAGGCCCGCGATGCACGGGGGGGGGGGGGGGGGGGGGGGGAACGGAAGGCGTCCGTCAGAGAGGAGCCCTGTTATCCAGGGGAGCCTCGCCTGGTGGAAAGTCTGACAGCTGGGACTCAGTGACAGGGTCTCACCCCCGACTGCTGTGGGAACCTGCGCTGCTCTGCTGGGCCAGGCTCCTGGGCTCCCGGCCCCCAGGGCAGTGAGCGCCCCCTATGCCCAGGTGCTCCAGTCTGACGGACCCATGTCAAGGTCCTGCCAGGAGGACGAACCTCCCACCGGGCACTTGTGGCCATGTTTGCTCCACCCAGTACGGCGGGAGGCCTTGAAAGCCAGGGCGGGCGAGGGGCCAGGGGCACGTGTAGAAACTACCACCGTATGTGCTTTTGCTCCAGTCTCCACAGCAGCCTGGCTCCCTTGGCGTGTCCTGAATGGCCCCTCCAGACTGCGTCCTTGTCCAGTAGAGCGGCACACCGTCTGGACAAGCGGCCAAGGCCACAGCTTATGGGTTTACAGCAGCCAGGCCAACGAAGACACCAATTCCTCCCGCGCCTGGAGTCTCTTTCCAGCTTTGAGGCAGAGACTGCAGCTCCTTATGTGGCAATAACAGGATGTTTGCGGAGAAAGCAAACAACCCACTCGGAACAGGCACTTCTGCACGGCAGCTGCCATGTCCAGTGGAGGAAAATGCTACTCAGCCGCGAAGGGAGAAAGCAGATTAGCTCCATGTGCTTACTTGGCTACATGGAAGGTGCCGGAACAGTGAGCCGACAACAAAAGGCCCCAGAAGGGAGGACCCTGGGACATCTGCTCAGCCGTGATGGGACAAACTGAGAGCCACAGCTGGGGGTGCAGGCTGTGGAGGCCCCCCCCCCCCGTCCTGGTGTCAAATCTTGGCTCACACTGAGGGATGTGATGCTCAGCACCTACACTCACTAGAATGGGTGCCAGGGAAGGGTTCGAGGGTACCTGGTCTGGGCCCTTGTCAAACATCTTCCGCGTGCGGGGGAACTGCTGAGAGTGGGGCGTGTACTGCACCCCAGCGGGGCCAGGGGCACCAGGACGGCCCGCGGGCAGGTCTCGGCTGACTGGCTGCTTGGCCACATCGTTGGTCAGGCTGGAGCTGCTGGCGCTGGATGTTGGCGGGGAGCCCCTGTCAGTAGGGGAAGAAATGCTGTGCTTTACCCAAACAAAATACCCGGTCCTCATGCCACCCACCTAGATACTGCCAACTGACCTAGTTCAGGGCCCAAAACATCCTCACATGCCCGACACATCCCTATGCCTCCAGACTGACACCAGCCACCCACGCTGATGGCCCTTCTGGGCCCTGCCTGTGGGTTCCAGTTGTCGTTTCCCTGGAAAGCCAGGGTGGCCCCAGGCACGCTGCACACAGCCTAAGCAAACCAGCCAGGGCCTGGAGGGCGTGGGGGCACACATCTGCTCGCTGCTTCCTGCCTGTGGACACTGACCTAAGAGGGGACTCCGCCTGCTGGTGACCGGCTGGCAGGGAACAGACCCTTGCTTATAGAATTCTGCTTGGCGGCAGAAGTCAGGCTCAGGCCAAGCATCTGCTGTTGCATCTCGTCATGCAAAGGAAGATAGTGAAGGCTTCCCACCAGGGGCCTGCACGAGACAGATGCAGGCACTTACCCCGCCTGGTGGATGTGGATGCCCTTGTTGGTGGGGCTGGCGGGCGCCGACTGGGTGAGTGAGGACGTGGTGAGGATGCGCTGGGGCCGGGCATTCACTGTGGCCTGCAAGAGCAAAGGGGCACGTGGTGTGGACAGTCAGCTGCTGGAAACCCCGGCGGCCACGGACAGCAGGACGGGGTGGTGGCTTCATGACTGCAGAAGAGGCCCCTTGGCCCAGGAGGTCCTGCACACTGATGGGGGGCCCGGGTGATCCCCCCCCGCCACATCACCCTGCAGGTAAAACTACGTTCTCCCGCTTTTCTAGAAGTCACTTGTGGAGTCCAGGGAGGCCTGAGGGCAGGCCCTCCTGGAACTGTAGCCACAAGACCACACAGCGTTAACGGCGAGCTGGGGCCCTGGCACCCCATCCGGGATGGCTGAGAATGCCACCCCAGTCTTTATTTCAGTTTTTACACCTCAGGGACTCACGCCGTGTCCCTGGTTGTGGCGCTTAGCAGATAGAGACGAGGTAGCAGGTTCTAGAAACTTTCTCCACAAACGTACAGCATTTGACATTTCATCGCAGAAAGGCACTTGTGCCAGCCTGAGACTAGCATGTAGGGGGAAGTGGCTTTGTTTTGATTTTTGAAAGTAGAGTTTGTGTGGATTGGGAAATCAGCTGTCTGCCGGAGGAACACGGCACATGGAAGTGCCGAGCCGACGAGGGTGTTGACCGCCCCTCGGACGGCAGACCCGCCATCTGCCGGGTTCTCTCCTGGCGTCTTGCTCCGGGCACACGGGGTGGCTGGGCGGGCCCTGCTGGCTCTGGACACACCAGGTGACACGCGGGCAGGTGGCGGCCGACGCAGCCATCTGGGCTCCCTGAGCGCGGCTGTTGCCAGACTGTTTAAGAGCTGCCGGGCAAAAAAGAACCTCGACCTTTGTGGGTGATGATGTCGGGCCACCCTGCGCAGCGCCCCCCCCCCCCCCCAGGTCAGGATGCTGGCCCTCCTGCGTTCAGCCAACAGGCAGAAAATCGCAGAAAACAAAAGGGCCATGAGGCTGCTCATTTACAGAACATCTGTGCTTCCCTGATAATCCGCTGCTCTGAAGTAAGAACAGCAAGGAAATGGAACCATAATCAACCTTTTGAAATCATTAAAAAAATTTTTGAATTATAGAAGTTATGTTGTTTGTCAGCTTGTTTTTGCTGTATATTTACATTATCTGGCCTGCTCCCTTCCGCCCAAAACTCAAGAGCCAAGCGATGCCCTAAGTGGTCTAAGGAGAGTGAAGAATCTCCTCTAAGAAGCTGTCAACTTCCATGTGTCTCCCAAAAATTCTGGAGACGCAGGCGGTGGTGCGGGGGGAGACAGAAAACTTCTGCACCGCCGTGCAGACCTTAGCAGACCTAGCCCCATCTCCCCGTGGCCCCCGAGGCCCTCCCGCCTGCCCTGCCCAGGCTTGCCGCCCACCCGCTGCCTCTCAGGAGGCCCCACGTCCCTCTGCTGGGGCATCCGGGGCAGGGGGCCCACACCCAAGGCTGCCACACGGCTCTCCTTCCGTGTCCGTGCCAACACGATTCCAAATCCACAGCGATGAGTGTGCTGGCAGCCTTCACGCTGGTGATCACAGGGCTTCAGACTTCGAAGATTTCTTTTTCAGCCCAATGGCTCGGATCTGTTCAACATGCATGGACTCGATCTTGATCACGTGTGCGGCATAGGCCTGTGGGGATGAGCGTGTACACACCTGCCTGTCTGCAGACTTGGTCTGGGGGCACAGGGCATGGGGGGCATGGTGGTGAGCTGGGGAGCTGAGACACGGTCAGCAGTGGCTCCTTCCTGTGCCAGTCCCGGCCGTCTGGGTTCACACAGAAGGCATGCCGCCAGAGGTCAGCAGAAGGGCAACAGCAGTCTGTAGGCTCCGAACGGAGGGCTGGGCCTGGCCGTGAGCACGTCCCACCTGTGCTCGTCCTTCTCCTGTGAAGACTCCCTGTCATTCTGCACTCCAGGACACGGCCCTGAGACCGCTGGAGGGGCAGGTGCGCCCGCCCTGACAGGTGACCGAGGCCAGATGTGCAAGGGCTGCTGGGCGGGGATGGTCACGGCTACAGGTCACGCTCTCAGAGGGCAGCAAACGTTACTTCGTTACACGCCGGATTCTCAGGTCAGATGTAGTCTCTTGGCCCAATGCAAACACGGAGATGGTTCGCAGGGACACGTGCACGTGCATATGCACACACACGAGCCGAGCCGGCCGATGCTCCCTGACCCTGTAGCTAATGGGGGCATCTGGAGCAGGAGCCTGGGGTTGCAGCGAGCCCGTCTCCAGCTCCTGGAGTGCTCCCGTTACTCTGGTTCTCCCACCGGAACACATCACCTCACAAGGACACAAAGGACCATCTACCACAGAGAAAAATACCTAAAGCAGCGTGGATGACTTCGGACAGTGGATTTCCCAACTGGGTGGGACAGAGTCGGGTTTAGGACGCCGGTGCAGGCTTTCAGCTGCTCTTTCCTGGGGGCAGTCCAGGAACCACAGAGGTTGTACCGTCAATTGTGCATCAAGGATCTGGATTCATGTGTGAGAAAGTGGTTCCCACAAGGATCATTTAGAGGTAATTTGGGACTGAGTCTGATGCAGAGCCTGCTGGATGCTTGATCACTGAGAAGACACCTATGAAAGCACGAGTCTACTGATAAGAAGTGATTTCTCTATGAGCTACGTTTCCTAAATAAGTCTCCCTCTGGAATGCTGAGTCCCAGGGAGTGTTCAGGGCAGCAGTGGTGATGACCAGGAGCCTTGCCCTATGGTCACTGAGGGGCGTCGGCAAAGCCTCAGTCCTCCAGGAAGAGAAGCCAGCAGGGTCGAGGCCAGGGAGTATCACCTACCCCCTTTCGGGGCCGGTGCACGCCAGACCATGTGCAGAGTACAGACTGAGAAGGAGGAAGGAGACACTAATACTTGACCTTGCTTCACAGGGTTACTGTTTACTATTGAGCAGGTCCTACCATGAGCCCATCTCTGCAGACAAGGCTGGTGCCAGAACAGGACCCACGTGCCTGGAGAGCCACCCCGTACCTCATGGCCATGAGTCCCTGTGTAGGACACACAACAGGGCCCTGAGCAGAGTCTCCATGAACCAGATTTCCAGCGGCCACCCCAGAGCCACTGAGTCCGAATCCCCAAGGGGACTTGCTCTCCTGGGGTTGTTTGTGCACCCAGCCGGGCAGGCCCCATGGGGTAGCGACTCTCAGGGAGGGACAGTGCCTACTTCTGTAAGCTAAGCCAGTCTGAGGGATGATGGCGTCACCCTGGGTCTGCAGGGAGGCGGGAAGGGGGCAGGTGCATGGGAAGGTTCAAACTATGAACAGATGCATCTCAGTCACAACAGTTCGCTAGGACTGTGATTTCCCGCTTGCAAGGTCTTCCCTGCTCTGACGGTTCTAGGAGTCCCTCCTCCTCGTGGCGGCGGCGGGGAGCAGTGGGGCAGAAGCCTGGGAGGGCACAGACAGCACTGGCACCTCTGAGTCAGCTGTGTGGTAAAATGGGCCCCGGAGCCGGTGGGCTTCCAACAGCAGAGGGTGGTTCCAGCGGGAAATGGTGTGCAGAGAACCTCCACCTCTGGGAGCCGAAGGCCATCTGACTCGCTTGAAGAGAAGTCAGGACGTTTACACACATACCACAGAGCCCGCAGACAGACAGATGCAGGTGCCAGTGAGGGGGTCCCCGCATCAGGTGCGCTGCGCGACGCCTGCCCGGAAGCTAACCGCAAACTCGCTGGATGAAATCGGATTCGGTGTGAGCATAGCAGGTTCCCGGGGTGCTAGTGAGGCTGCCAACGTGGAGGAGGACAGAGACCACAACAGGTTTTAAACGCTATGAAAGCGTGAGCCGGGTTCTGTTCCTGGTTTTTGTGGTACTCTGGAATGTACTGTTTTGGGGATATCAACCTTCCTTGTTTCTCCCTCGCTTAGGCCTTTGGTCTATAAGAAAGGTGTTCAGCTTCGAACTGTGCACCTGACCTCTGGTCTCTGGTGCACTTGGCTGCGAGTGTCCCAAGGCAGACGCAGCGATTGCATTTCCGCTCCTTGGGTGTGGAGTCGCTGGTGGACTATTTCTAGGTGAGTTTATGTGCTTACAAACTTTCTCCTAAATATTTAAAGTAGTGATGATTATTACGCATGACCCTGACATTTGAACACCTGTAGCTTGAAATTTCCTCCTCGGTATTATCTGTAAACCACAGGTGGCAGGAGTGGCATGAGGGAGGTTGTTGGGGGCGATGCGGTTCCCAAGGGTCATCATGTCCTTTGTCCTCTACGTGGTTTGAAATTTTCCATGTTAAAGACTACAGGCAAAATGCAAACCCTAAGCCTGTGTGGAGAGGAAATGTAAATACTTGAAATTAGGTCAGGGCTCCTGAGCTGTGGGTTCTTGAGCTGGTAACAATCTCTATATTTGAGTACGGTATCCTGTGGGGGCATTCCAGAGTGGTAAGGCTGTTTTGACCATGATGAACACAAATCTGCCTTCAGAGGTACCCCGGTGGCTTAGTTGTTGAGTGTCTGCCTTTGGCGCAGGGTGTGATCCCCAGGTCCCGGGATCAAGTTGCTCATCGGGCTCCCCGCAGGGAGCCTGCTTGTCCCTCTGTGTGTCTCATGAATAAATAAAATCTTTAAAAAAAATGTTTTGCCTTCAGAGTTGAGTATCAAAAGTAGGTCCATTTCTCTGTAAATTGAAATGTCATCTCCTCTTTAGTTACTGGAGTAGAAAGCAAGACATTTCTGAAATTAAACTGAGGACAAGAAAATGTTTCCTTCATGTTCATGCTTCCAAATCCTTCAGTAGCAGTGTTTACTCTTAATAATAAACGTGCGCACACACGCGCACGCGTGCAGACACACACACACACACACACACACACACACACACATACGGACGCACTCAGGCTCTCACAAATGCAGGCTGCGTTGTGCCAGGGCAGGGCTCCTGGGAGGCATGGACTCGAGAGGAGGCCCACTCCGCCCTCTGTCCCTGTGCTTGGGCATGCCAGTGGGGGTGCCCACCATGCACACCGGGACGGATGGGTCAGCCTAGATCAGCACAGCAGGCAGAAAGCCACCAGCTACTTATAAGGCTCCGCTAGAACGCGCTGTTCTGAAAGCACGAAAGGCTGTATTTCCAGTTGCCGTAATCTGCTGCTGTGGCTCTGCCTGGTAGGAGCGATTACACATATGAGGTTTAATTACCATGGAGTGGGATGAGGGGCGTCTCTGGCTCACACACTTTACACATGATCTAAAAGGACACGGAGATGTGGTCTCTGTGCTCTACGTGCTAGAGAGAGACACCTAAGAGAAATGGATTTGACAGCCTGACGCCAGGTCTACCGCGATGAATTTACAGTCGTGAAATTTCAAGATTAGGCACTCATTGTATTTTCAAAGGATTCAGGTTTTAGTAAGGTTGTATACGTAAAAGCTACTGAAAAAACAAGCTTATATAATCCGAATACTGGTTTCATCACCAAATGGCTAAGGGTCGGGGGAGGATGACCAGAGGCACCTGATGAAAGGTACTAGCCACGGCCAGGGGGCCATCCCACGTCTCAGAGAGAAAACAAGGTCTCCAGGCACCTCTGTGTGTTACATGCTCTCAGGCAAAGGTAATGACCCCCAGGTTCCATCTTAAGAAACTAGAATCAGAGAAGCAAGTTACATTCAAAATAAGCAAAAGGAGTGGGGTAATGAGGATCAAAAAAAAAAGGCACCAAAAGCTGGTTCCAAAAGGGGACATCACTACAAGACCACACAGACCCCGACATGATCACGAGGATAATGGCAGCCCCCACCTAATATCCTGGTGCCCTGATATGGCCAGGTTGAAGCAGGAGGTAAACAGAGGTCAGGGTATGCTGTGAACTGCCCGTCAGAAGGCTCTAACCCACAGCGTAGGCCCGATTGAGCCTGCAGGTCCCCGCATGAATATCCGTCACTAAGACTATGAGCTTGAGAGCTTTGCTGAGGACACATCACACATACCTTGTAAGCAATGCTGTTGAGCACCTTCATGGCCAAGTCGGAAACGTCTGGATAGGGATCCGCAGCCAGATGCAGTAAGACTCTCCAAATCTGCGTGTAAACACTGTTAAAGGAGACTCCTGGGAAAGAGAAAGGAGATGTTTTAGTAAGAAATAGCCGTCCCCTGTCTGTCTGGCCGGTGTCTGAAGACGCAGCTCCTGCCAAGAACGGGCGCTTCAAAGAGCTGCAGACTATGGGAGGCTTGTTTCTGGCTGTTTGCTTAGGGGTCCAGAAATCCCAACTGGTCAATAGGCTTGATGACATTGGGGTGGGGGGAGGGGGGCTGGATTTTTCTAGAAGGAAAAGTGAGTTAGAAAATGCTGGCCTTCCTTGAAGCCCTGGCTGACTGGACAGCACCACCTAGCTCCCAAAGACCAGCTGATTTCACGTTCAGGTTTCAAGGAGCCGTCACAGTCTATGTTAGGTGCGTGTGTTGGCTGGGAGCCCCATGTACACCTGTCTCACATTCAGAGCATGCTCGGGCTGTGACTCACTGAGTCTTATCCACACACTGCACAAAGACTGTCCTGAGTTCCCAGGAAATCAGGAAGGGTGTGCATGATGTGACCCAAGCTCTCCAGGTCCCCACCAGGCACCCACAACACTTCTGGGTGGGTTCTCTACATGGGCCTGGGCACCTCAGCAGATGAGACAGGGTGCATCACAGACACGAAGGAGGGACTGTCTCTGAAGGCCTCACCCAGGAATCTGTTCAGCCCTACTCTGCCCTCATGATCTTGGCCACAGGCACTATCCCTGGGCACTGTAGAGGGACAGTGAGGCCTGGTGTCCAGGGGATGAGGGAAGCAAGTGCTCTCCTGTCTGACATTCAGGCCAAGGCCGCTTCTACAACGCCCCGTGCTGCTGTGACAGCTCCAGTAAGGGATTCTTTCTGTCAGGAAGTGGGGCCAGGAGGCGAGGAGTCAGGATGGCTTTACAGAAGAGGCACACAGTGGGCTGCACGCAGGGGAAGCAGGATTGCTCTCCTGGCAAAGACTTTCCTGGAGGAAAGTCAGCAAACGCTGGACTGGCACAGAGGTGATGGAATTGCATGGAGCATTTGGAGAAGTGGCACGACCATGACCTGGGCGTGCAAACCAGAGAGAGCAGAGGGATGGCTCAGGGCCTGAGGGTACAGAAGACGTGGGTGCAGGCCTCTGGGTGCAGTGGGGTCTGCACCATGCTGGGTCTGGACAGGCAAGGAAGGAGCCACGGCCGGGAGTGGGGAGTGCCGCGTGGACACTGCACCCTTGCTTTCTGCTGGGGTGAGCCCAGGGGCTGGACACAGATGGCATGATGGATGGGAGACAGCAGCATGCAACTGTGGGAGGCCAGACAGTTTGTTGACAAATGCTTATTTAGCCACAGAAAGTGATGAAAAGAGCACTATTTGCTTGTTTTTTTTTAATATTTATTATTTATTTGAGAGAGAGAGAGAGAGAGAGAGAGAGAGCGCGCATGCGTGCACAAGCAAGTGCATACACACACACAGCAGGCAGAGAGATGGGGGGAAGCGGGTTCCCTGACATGGGGCTCCACCCCAGGACCCCGGGATCACGACCTGAGCCCAAGGCAGACACTTCATCGACTGAGCCCCTACAGGTGCCCTGAAAAGGGTATTAATTTGAATCAGTCAAGACCCCAGGTCATGGCCTGGCCAGCTCCCAGCACAGCCCTGCTCACCCTGTGAAGCGTGAGCGTGCTGTCAGAGGACGGAGCGTCTCTGTCCACACGGAACAAGTGGCACCCGACCGTGCAAATTGGAGGCAGGCTGGGTGAAGTGGAGGGTCACGCATCTTTGCTCACCTCAGCCCACAGCCTCTCGTTTGGGGGCGGCACTGCCCGCTACCACAGGGACGGTGCGCTCAGGCCACATGGCTGCACACACCTGCTGTGTAGGGATGCAGGGAGCTCCCAGCTCCCGAGGAGGCCTCGTGGGGACCCCGCAGACAGGCAGGGCCACGGGGGCTGGGAGGCCGCTGGGCTGCCCTGGAAGGACGGAGGGTCCCACGGCTGCGTGGCCCAGGGGGTCAGGCAGGGCCCCTCGGGGGACGGGCTGGGTAGGCATCTGCCCTTCGGACGGTGAGAGCTCTGCTGAGGACACTCTCCCTGGGGAGGAGCCCGCGCCGGGTGACGTGCACCCTTTCCCTGCACACTTTAACTTAGACGCAGGAATGGATGAGCACCTCCGACCCTGACTCCGGATTTACAACCCAAGTCTGAGGAAGCTGTGTGGTAAAATGGGCCCCGAGCCTCCCGGAGGAACTCCCAGGCCCCTTATGTATTGTAGCGGAGCGCCCAGCAGCAGGCACTGGGCCTGTGAGACGTGAGGACCGTCCACGAAGATGTGGCTCCCCAGTCACCTCCGTGAGGGCTGGGGGTTTGGGGCCTATGGGGACCGGCCGCTGCACCTTCACGGGTGTGGCGTGCTCAGGAGGGGGAAGGACGGCCGGGCCCCTAATGGGGCGAGGCTCTTAGGAAGGCCCCTCGAAGTCATCACAGCTACTGCGTGAGGTTCTAGCTCCCCCACAACCCCATTAGTTTTGGGCTCAGATTCCCCAGAGCGCCGCCAACAGGGGACAGAGTTGCGAAGTGGTGCACTAAGATGACCCACCACACTGTCACCACAGCCGGGCCGGGGGCGGGAGGACTCACAGCAGCGGGGGAGGCGGGCGCAGCGCTCAGGAGCCTGGTGACCTGTGTGCCTCCAAGAGCAGACACCCGAGCAACCTGACCCTCACCCGGCAGTGCCGTTGGTGGAAACGCGAGGAGGGGTGAGCAGCAGAGACCGGCACCAGGAAAGGGGTGGCACGCACCTAGGAAGGACCTCATTACTGCTGGCACCTCATTACTGCTGTGGCCTTTCTTGCAGAAGATTTCAGCTTTGACTCAGCAGAGAAGGAGAAGGCTCTGATGTTGGCCAGAGTCTGGCTACAATGAATGAGGTAAGTATTTGCTGGTGAAAACATGCAACTGGTGTGGAGAAGTGCTCAGTGCATTTCACCTCCTCCCTCAGTCTGGCCTCCAGGCTCCCTTGGCCCCCCTGCTGCACAGACCACCCTGCTCTGAGACCTGCTGCCAACGCACCAAGGTTGTGAGCACAGCAGAGGCTGGAGCCCCCGGGCTGCTGGAGGACACCCGAGTGGCCTTCTGGAGGCTTCTGGCTGTGAAAGGCTCAGGAAGGACGCCTGGGTCTGGCACTCACTCAGCTCCTTCCTCATGAGCTGAGAACCTATTTCCACGTCTAGACCAAAAGTAATAAAAGATCATAACTAATGGTTTTACATTTATTTTTCAGAGCAATGGCCACAACTTCCCAAATAGCATAAAATGTAGGAAAATGTGCTCGGAGCTCTGTAGCCAACTCCGGCTCCCAGAAGGCCCCAGGGCTGGCTGCACCGCTCGGAGGAAAGAGAAGCCGGACTTTGACCCCTTAGGGCCGACGAGGCTGACAGCCTCTGCCCGGCCCAGCACCCAGCGCCCGAGCCCTGGGGCCTCCGCGTCCCCAGTCTGTGACGCCCCCGGGGACGGAGCCCCGTCAGGAGCCCCCTGACTTCCTGCCTCTGCCCGTGGGAGGGGCGCGGAGGGCGAGACCGCCGAGTGCGGGTGGCCCCCGTGTCTGCACAGTCCTGCCAGCGACGTGCCTCAGGGTCCCGGCGAGACACACGTAATGATGGCCTTTCATCAAAGGTTGTGGCCATAAAGATGTAACTGATGTTGTGGCGTCGGAGAACAACGCCGTTCGCTTTCTCCCCACCGTTCTCCGGCAGCAAGAAATCAAACTAATTGGGCTGTAAAACCTTCCCTGGGACCGTGCGCGGCTCCTCTGGCGACAACCGCACGGCCCCTCCTCCTGGCTGATGGCCCCGCTTTCTCCCCGGCCCTCTGCTCTTCATGCTCACACCTTGCGGCCCTGGGGCCCCAAGGACCTCCTCTGTTAGGGCTTCTCGAGGTGGGGGGACAGAGGGAGACGGAAGGAGGACATGCTAGTTCCTGGCCGATCACGATGCAACGGGGACGAGCGGGCTCAGGCCAGCAGGGCCCCCAGGGGACCGGAGATGTGGGCAGTGGCCCCGACCCCCAGATGCTGAGCGAGTGGAAGAATCGGAACCTGGGCCCGGCTCCAGGCCGGCGCAGAGCTTAGATCCCGGCTCTTCCCACCCCAGCCCAGCTCCAGCTCGGATCCATTGCTGGGAACACGCTTGAGGTGATGTCAGGGTCACAGAACTTCAGGGAGGCGCCATCGTCCCACCGCGGCCAGGCCTCTGAGCCACGGCGAGCAGGCGCTTCGGCGGTGGGAGCGCTCACGGCCGCCCCAGTCTGGCCCCGAATCCTCAGAACAGAAATGATCCCCCCTCAACCCCTCCAGGCTGTGACTCACTCCTGCAAAGAAGCAGAGTGACCATCCCCGCCCGCCCCGGGGCCTGGGGTGTAGAGCAGGGTGCCTGATGGGGCTGGAGGGCTGCCCGGCGGTGGAGGCAGGAGGGGTGTGTCACGTGTGCCCTGATGTCCACACGCACGGGCCGTCTCTTCCCCCCTTCCCACTCCACCTCTGGGCGCTCGGACGGGGTAGGCTCAGGGCAGGAGGGGCACGCAGGGCTGCCTGCTGCACACGTGACCAAGAAACTGCAGCTTTACCATAACGGAGGAATAAAGACGGCCCCTCCACCTGCCCCGCGGCGGTGTAGGTGTCGCCGCAGGGAGGACCCAGCACTGCTGGGTTGTCCGCGCCTCGCTCAGGGGCCGGCATCCAGCCTGAGAGGAGGACAGCAGGGGCGCAGGGGGTGCAGCGGGAGGGCCGATGCTGAAGGTGGGGCTGTCTGGGGGAGGAAGGCCTCGAGTAGGGAGCTGACAGCGAGTGCGGTTTTCAGGGAGGCTTCTGTGCGAGGCTGCCATGGGCCACCTGCAGACGTGCTGGCAAGGTCTGATGGGGGGTCCTGGCATGCCGTGTGGGGAGACCCTGGGCTGGGGGACCAGAAATGGGGAAGACCAGCGGAGGCCCACAAGGGATCAGGCCAGATGACTGGTGAGTCAGAGATAGGTGGGGTTCCAGGGACGAGGGGGTATGGAGACCGGGTCCCCCTGCAACCCTACAAACATCAGGCGGCCACCCCTCAGGTGCGGAGACCCAGGCAGGGGCGAGGGAAGCCAAGGCTTCTCCCGGGAATGTGTTCCTGGACCCCCTGCCCCACAGGCAAGACCACGGGGCATGCTCACAGCGACAGAGCAGGGAGGGGGCTGAGAGGAAGCTGGGAGGGGGCCGGAGAGGCTGGCCTTTGGGGAAGAGGTGGGAATAAATGGACGTCCTAGGACGCCATGGTTTTGAAAACCTCTTGCAATATTCACTGAGGGGCTGGAGAGTTTGCTGTCCTTTGGTTGAAATGAAAGAGAAAATTGCCTCTAAGCAGGTGAGAGCTGCACGCGGTGGTATGTGGTTGGTGACGTCTGAGCGCGGAGGCGGGAGGGTGCCTTGTGGAACACGCATGAGCCGGCTCCACCTGCTGCAGCTCATAGTCGGTCTTCTCCACTCCGGTTTTCAAAGATTCGACTGATATACAGGAAACACTCAGCTTTCTCCGGGAGCCAGAATTTGTGACCAAGAAGGTGGGGGTGTCAGGGCTGCCGGCCCTCCGGAGGAAGCCAGCAGGCAGGTCCGGGGCAGGAGGTGCTGCGGTGCGGGGTCCAGACACGGTCAGACGCTCGTCCCCGGCAGCTGCTGCGGCCTCTGACAAAACATCGTTCTCTTTTTTTTTTTTTTTTGACCAAAACCCACGAATAAACATCGTTCTTCATCCTTACGCCTCCAAGACCTGCTGGCCCTGCCAGCGCCCGGGACGAGGCGGCAACTGCTCATCGCGGTGGTGCTGTGGCCCAGGCCGGTCCTGCCCCGTGCACGTGCAGGTGCACCTGGACGCGCAGCACCAACCCCACCCTCGCCCTGTGAAGCGGCCAAGACACTGCGGCCTGAACCTGCTGTTGCTCCACCGCACACACGGCCTTAAAGACCCCGGAGAAGGGAACATGCCGTAGACAATGGGGATTTCCTGACAGGAGCTGCCAAGGGTCCCTTGGGGACATGTGACTTCCATACTCGCTTCAGTTCTGTCTGACCTGCGACAGGCACTGTGTTTCCGCACGTTCGGAAGCCAGGTGGGACCCTTTCAAACATTTCTTCTCTTGACGGCTAGCCATGCGTGTGAACAGGGGGCCGTGGAGTGGATGGCCACCCGCAGAACACGGGTGGTGCTGGATGTGTGCCGTGAGGTAGGACGGTCAGGATGAGACCTCGAGGGAGGCAACAGGGAAATCAGTCAGGAGGACCCTGCAGGGGGTCATCACAGGGGGATGCTGGCCTGTGGGGGTGAGGCCGGGCAACGGGGAGGGTGCTCTGAAGGTGCCGAGGGCCGGGGTGCAGGGGCGAGGGACAGAGGACTCACAGACAAGGACCCGAGGCCACCGCTGTCCCGGCAGCTGAGGTAGGGCGAGATTGGACAAGCCCCGTGTGGTGACTGGCTTCCAAGTCTGGCACTCTGTACTTATTTGTTCCATGGCGGTGAGCTCATGACGCCCGGCATGCCAGCGGCACTTATGGAATGCTGAACGAATGACGCACCTCCATGTCCCAAGAAAGAGCAGCATGAGATGCTGTTGCCGTCACAGGGACAATCTGGGCCCTCCAGGGCAGGAAGGGTGGACGCAAACTCCGGTGGGCCTGCGGGCAAACCATGGCCCGGACACACGCACCAGCTGCTTGTTTTCTTGTGGCTTGCAGACTAAGAATAGTTTTTTTACTTTTTAAGTGGTTGGAAAAAAAAAAGAAAAAAAACATCAAAAGGAAGATAATGTCTTGTGACTTGTGACTATTTTATGAAATTTGCATTTCAGTTTGTAAGTAAATTTTGATTAGAAGGCGGCCAGATTCATTTGTTCACGTGCCACCTGCAGCTACTCTTGTGCCATGGAAGCTATGCCACCTGCACGGCTGAAAACACACACTGTCGGGTCCTGTGCGGAGAACGTCTGCCGACTCCTGCTCTGGTGAGAGGTGGGAGGAGGGGTTGTCCTGGGGTGGGGGGGGCGGGGCGGGGATGTGCTGCACCAAGCTCACCGGCTGGTGGGTCGCAGAGCCACATCGTGGCGCATTTCCGTTTCTCTGAGTTTCCCCTGTGACTCCATGTGTTTTCATTGTGGACATGCACAAATACTGATTCGGATTCATATCGACCAGAGTTTAAAAGACTCCTGTGGGGAAGCCTGGGAACTAAGGCACCGTACGCAATGTTAATTCTGTTAAAAGAACACATTCTAGTTGAAGACACTCTACCAGTGACACTCAAAATGTATTTTACGGGTGAGTTAGCAGAACCTGCGTTCACGCCAAGCACCAACATTATGTCTTCTGGGCACTTGGGATATTTTAGCAAACAATCAAACGCACGAATTTGCGATGTTAGTTCTCAGTTTAGATTGACAATTCAAGTTGGCATTTCTAAGCTAAGTTCCTGGTAGTGGGTGGGTGGGTTTGGTGGCCACGTCTGGAGCCTGCAGCCTGTCCAGGCCCAAAGGGACATCACACGGACTTAACCTACAGGAATTATGGCAGATGCCCTGAGCTGCGTTCCAGCAGAGGGACAAACTGGGGTGGTTCATGCAGGGACCGCAGTCCTGCCCCCTCCAGATCATGGCCGAAATTCAGAAATATCGCCCTCACCACATGGCGTGGAAGGTGCAAGTGCTAGGGCATAGGGCTCCCCACGGAAATAAGTTGATGACTTAGAACCGACACAAGGGCCGATGAGGGGCAGAGACCACAGATGTGAATGCGGGTGGACGCTGGGAGGGATGCAGGAATGAGCGCCAGCGCATGAGCTAAATCTATTCTCAAATTCAGAAACGAAACCAACGATGGAGAAAAGCTAAGGAAAAGAGAAGGGAATAACGAAATGAAGTTATTAGAACAAAACACGAGGATCTAATGAAAAAACCAACAAAGCAAAAGTTGGGACTTGGACGCTAGGGCAATTAAACATCTTGTGGGGATGATCATGAAGGAGAAGCAGAGAAACAGTGGTAGGAGGACAAACGGACACACATCTGGGGACGGCAGGGGCTACGAAGTCAGGATAGCACTCTGCATGGCTCCACAGGCCGATGGGAACATTCGACTGACACGGGCATCTCAGAGCAACCTGAGGTGCCGAAGCAAACCTAGGGAGGAGCAGCCTGCGCGATCCTGGGATGGTTGGAGGGAGGACTCGGGGTTGGGCCCTCCACCCGCAGAATGGGTAAGTGAACCCGGCAGGTGAGGAGGGGCTGGTGGAGCAGGGGGTGGGGGGCGGGGCAGGGGTGCGGCGGGTCAGGGGGTGGAGCGCAGCACAAACACAGAGCGGCGTCACGAGCGGCCCCGCGGAGACATGCCCCACGGCACAGGGTTCCCATGAAGTCTGCAGCCTGTAAGGGGCACGGTGGGTGCTTCGGGGGTTTGCAAACTGTGATGAGCGTGGACACAGCGGCGAGTTCGGGGGATTTGGCTCCACCTGTGATTGCTGAAGTTGGGAGACAACCCACACGCAGTGGCCGTATGTTAGTGTCCCCAGGTTTTCAACATTAACTGAAATTCCTGCTGAGGCCCGGAAACTGTGTGGGGTGGTCAGAGTGGAAGTGCCCTTGCTGCCAGCGCCCCGAAGACCCACGGTCACACGGTTGGGAGGGAAGAGCCCTCTGGGAGGGATGCACTCAGCCCGTCAGGTGTGGCAACCCCTGCTCTGCCCTGGCCTCGAAAGACGTGTCTCCTGGGGCAAAATCACTGCACAGGCAGCCACTGGGCTGCGGCAGACGGAAGGTTCTGGCAGCCTTCCCCCACGAGCCCAGAAGGGCCTGTAGGTACCATCAGAGCAAAGTTAAAGCTGCGGAAAGTTCCGGCTGCCCTCGGCACCCACTCCTCTCACCTCCACACTCCAATTAATGCTTGTTCTCCGGCCGAGGTGGTGCCCGCATCCCATGCCCTGGCACAGGCGTGTGGGGGCACCCGGGGAGCTCGGGCGCGGCACTCACCGATGAGGGAGTTGAGGGCCGAGTAGGAGCTGACGCGACGCATCTTGTCGATGGTCTCGAAGGACAGGATGTACTCCTCGTTCTCGGGGCTGCCCAGGGTGCTGCTGGCGCTGCTGCTGGTGCTGAGGTTCCCGGGGGAGAATGCCACGGAGCTGCCAGCTGGCCAGACAGCACGGTGGGGGTCAGGGTGCGCCTCCCACACGGCCCCCCACCGCCCTGTTCCCTGCTCCACCGCAGCCAGCCCACACCGTGGTGAGACCTCAGGGCCAGCCGGTGGGGCAGTGGGCACGCGCTCACGGCAGAGAAAGGGCGCGGCCCTTGTGTATAGAACGGTTCAGAAACTCACACCCACAACTGTCCCCCCGCAAGGACCCGATTTCCAGGATCTTACATTCTTCCGTCAAGCTCAGATTCTGCAAAGACTTGTTCAAGCTTCGGGCAGTGGTGACGGCACGAATGTTTCCATAGGAACTCACGGAGCGGAGTCTGGGGGTGCACGGGCTGTCCCGCACTGGGGTCAGGCTCCCGCCCTCTGGGAGAGAGTCAAAGAAAGAGTTAATGGTGGGCTTTGGGGGGCAGTGCACCCCCTTAGGCAGGGGCTACAGCACGAGGTGACAGGAGCTACCACGGCTCGCCCCCCACTTGGTGAGGGCCCGACATGCGTGTCGGGTAGGGAGGTGTAAGGAGCAGGTGACCAGAGCCCACCCCTGCTGTTCTGCGGGGGCGTCGTTCTAACAGACATTTCAGAGCAGGGGTGGCGGCCGGGGCGCCCTGAGGGCCGTGCCAGCGGCTCCATGGCTCAGCTGCAGGCTGCTGCCCCTCAGGTGACAGCACAGCCACGGCCGGGGTGGTCCTGCCAGCCCCCTCCCTGCCCTGCTGGCCCTGTGCCCCCCTCTGGCACCAGCTGTTTCCACCGTGCAAGTTCATTGTCACTTCCCTCCCCTGGTGTTCTAGAAGCAGGAATGCTTTTGTTATTGATCACGAGCCCTCTTCCCTGCGGAGAAGCTGCACTCTGGGGGAGGAGGCAGCCCATCACAAAGAAATATTAATCCAGTGACAAGGACAAACGGGAGGAAAGGAGCTGCCTAATGTGATGCAAGTGTATCACGGAAGAGCCGGCGAGCTTCTCCGTGCGCCCCCGTGGCACACGTTCCGCTGTCCTTCAACATCCCCATGCATCTGATTTCCAAAGGTGGTAAAAAAGGAAGGGAAAGAATCAGAGGGTCAGGGCGGCCTGTCCTGCTGTCCTTCCTAGCCTGTGTCGGGCCTGGGAGGGCGGGAGTCGGGGGGCCACTCCAAGGGGGCAGCTGTCTGTTGTGGGTCCCTGGGGGGCGGGCAGGCGGGCCGCTCAGGCTGTGTGTGCAACGGCGCCGTACCTGTGGCCGCTGGAGAAGGCAAGGGGTAGTTCTTCTCCTCCTCCATGAACTGCAAGGCCACGGTGCAGAAATTGCTTTCGTACTGAACGACAAGATGACTCAGAGCCACCACCAGTTCCTGCCGGGAGGGACAAGGACAACAGCACTTATTGGTGGCTGGCGAAGGACTGTGGAAAAGCAGTGAGGCGGAGAGTTCACGCCGAGTGCCCAGGTCACCACAGAAAAGAGAAAGGTTAAGACAAACTCTGCACTTGGTGTTGGCAGCGGGGACTGGCCCTTCCAGGGACGTGCTCGGGGGTGTCCGGAGGGAGCGGGAGCCTCTGGACAAGCAGTGAGGGCGGGATGGCTGGACGTGAGAGGCCGGGTGTGAATGACATGCTCCAGGGGGGAGGGCGGTCGATCCTGGGGCCTGGGCTCAGCTACGTGTTGATTGGACCGTGTTGCTGGGTGAGCCATTTGAATTTCGGGCATAGAAAAGCAAGATACGTCTGACAACCCAGAGCACGCTCCTTTTACGAAATGCAAAACTTGCAGATAAATTAGTTTCCAGTCCCTGAAAGGCAAAGACACGATCCCCAGGCCCAAGTGCCCGAGGAGACGAGCGCAGTGGCTTCTGTCCGGTGATCACCTGGGCCCCAGCTTGCGTGTGAATCCCTGCCCCTCTGCATGGGGCCCTGGGACCCCCTTGGCGGCTGCCCCATCGTCTCCTGCCCTAACCCCACACGGCCCTTCAGCTCCTCCTGTCGGTCTGTGCGCTGCTCCCAAACCCGCCCCTGGTTTGGAGCTCTAAGCTCCAAGCCGACCTCTGCCTAAGTGCTCCGGTGACCCCAAACTCAGCGTGCCCTGCAGGCTGCTGGCATCACCCCTCCCCACTCAGCCCTCACTGGGGACTCCTGTGCCCAGGGAACCATGAGCCCCCAATCCACCTCCCACCCAATCTGCCCAGAGTCTATCTGCACTGTGGCCCCGCGAGCCTCTCATGCCACTGCCAAAGCCTCCGTGCCTGCCCGCGCCCTCTGCAAACCAGGGCACATGCCAGGTGGGGTTGCCTACCGGGCCCCTCCTGGCAAACATGCAGCCTGTACCGTCTCTGAAGAGCATGGACCCTCCCCTTCACTCTGATGCGGGGCGAGAGGAGCCCGAGCTGGGCCCTGCAACATTAACTCGCACCCAGATCCCAGGCCCTCTGATGTACAGACAGCCATTCAAGGTCAAACACTGAGGGCACTGCCCATGCCCAGTGGCTCTGGACCAAGCACATCCTGCTGGGGTGGTGGCCACTCAAGGTGGCTGCTGCTGGCCATGGGCTGCTGGTGTGCAAGTGGCCACAAACATGTGGGTAGTTCTGGCAAGGGTGTGCGGGCTGGGGCAGGGTCACGTGCATTCTCAGCTTCTGGAAGTGGTTCAACATGGGCACTCCGACACCCCGAGGCACGAGGCCCGGCTCCCGTGGCACCCTGGCATCCCAAGGCACGAGGCTCAGCTCCCATGGCACCCTGGCACCCCGAGGCACGAGGCCCAGTTCCCATGGCACCCTGGCATCCCGAGGCACAAGGCTCAGCTCCCATAGCACCCTGACACTCCGAGGCACGAGGCCCAGCTCCCATGGCACCCTGGCACCCCGAGGCACGAGGCCCAGTTCCCATGGCACCCTGGCACCCCGAGGCACGAGGCCCAGTTCCCATGGCACACTGGCACCCCGAGGCAGAGGTCCAGCAGCACGTCTCAGCCTCACAGGTCAGGGTCAGTCCCACCTTCCTCCCAACCTCCTGCCTCTGCTCACACACAGAACAAAACAAGGCTTTTCTTGCCTGGGTCCCAGGTACCCCCCCTGCCCCTCGTGTCCCCACCCTGGGTCTAGCATGGACCCTCGAAGGAGCCACCACTCCTGCTCTGGGCCTGAGCACTTGCTGTTCCCTTTGCCTGGGAAGGCCTCCCCAAGTGTCCCCAGCTCAGCTCATGTTTCCTTCAGGCCTCCACTCAGACGCCCGAGGGCCCCACGTTTGCCAAGGGCTGCCTCCCAGACACGCTCTGCCTCCCTCAGAGCATGACCTGCCACGTCACACATGCGCCTGTTCAGTCTCCAGCCTGCCCCACCTCCAAGTGCGAGCCTTGGGAGGAGAGCCAGGTTAGGTTCCCTGCTAGGTGCTCAAGGCCTTGTGACCCAGGGCCCAGCACACGGGTGTCTAACGGGTATGTGCCAACGAACGGAGCCTTTCCCTTCAAATACACTGTAATCTTCAGCACGTGGGGCACTTCACCGAGTGTCCTAGGGTTCAGGGCCACCAGGCCTGGGCATGTGTACCCCCCAACGGGAGTCTGGCTACTGCTCATTGGTTGTGTGGGAGGCCAGGTCAGGTGTCTTCCTGGGGTCCTCCCTGCGGCCTGCGTGTGCTGGCTGCCACCTCCTTGCTTCCTCCCCGGAGGGCTGTCCCCACTGTGCGTTTCCAACAAGTCACTGGCTGACACCTGGTGGCCCGCCGTCACAGTGTCTGACTCGGCCGTGACCACGGCACGACGGAGCAGCGTTCAGGGGAGCACGTCTGCTCCGGGCTCACCTCCAGGCACAGGTGCTATGGCCCGGGGAGCTCGTCCCCCTTCATCTCCACCAGGGACCTGGGGCCTGGGCCGCCAATGAGGAACAGCGTCTGAGGCTGTCAGCCTCACCGTGGGTCAGACGTGCGGGTAAGGGAGGCCGACGCCGGGTACCGCTCAGGAGGGTGGTGGTGAGGAAGCCGGAGTGCGGCTGTGGGGCTGGACGGGGGACCTACCCACAACCCCTGGCCCTTCTGAGGAGGTGGGGGCGCTGGCGGGCTGGGCACTCTGGCTGTGTCCTTCGTGGGCAGCTTCGGGCCCAGAGTGATTTGGGAGGCTGCCGCCAGTCTGCGGACTCTGGGCTTATCAAGTAAGCTCACTAAGCAGGCGATACTCTGCTACCACACGGCCTCAACTAGGAAAGGACGCTCGTACTATAAAAAGTAATCAGATGTCATCTTTTCCACACTGAGTACACGAGGCTTTATGAAAACCCCGCATACATCCCGGTTTCTCTCCTCTGCTGCTCGCATGATCAGGGCCCCAGCTGCAGGTCAGAGCCGGCGACCTTGGCCAGGGCCCTGGGTGAGAGAGGCGGTCGGAGCGGGTCAGCTCGCAGCACTCGATGCCCACATCTGGGCTGTGCTCCAGACCGGCGGGCCCCGCAGCTGGGTCTCCCGGACCAGCACCTCGTGGGGCCATGGGCCACACTGGTCCCACCACGGGGCTCTGCAGATGGTGAGGGGCCCCTGCCTCTGAGCAGCTGCCACCGTACTCTTCAAGGCTTCCCTGACCCCCAGACTGCATCCTCGCTTCCTCCCCTAAACCTCTGTGCCCCACGTGCCCACAGCAAATGCCACCTGCCTGGCTTACTCGCTAGGCTGCCGTGGGCTGTCCGTCTCCCCTGCTAGCTGTGCGGGGCCCCAAGGCCTCCCTGCCCCATACCGGGAGCTGGCACTCAAGCGTTTGTTGGAAGAATGAAATACTTCTGTGCCGTGAGGGCAGGCACGCCCCTCGTACGCAGGGCCAGGCTACGACGAGCCCCTGCCCTCCGTCAGCCCCTCGCTGCCTCTCCTGCCGATACAGCCCCTGGAACGGCGGCAGCCCTGGGCGCAGCACGGTCCTTCACACCTGCACTGCACACACCCTCCACCTGCCCTACGAGCTCCCCCTGCCCCTTACCCCCTGGGTCCTGGCTGCTCAGCCCTCATAACCCAGGGACAGGCTCCCACCTACGGAGGCCTCCCCTGGCGAGGCAGCGCAGGCGCCACTCAGACCTGTTCTGAGAGCTCTGCGCCCACCTCTGAGGTCCCACGTGTTTATGGGTACTTTAGCACCACTGCTGGTGCCCGTGTCCGGCCCCTGAAGGCAGGATCATCTCCACTCTGTGCACCAGGGCCTGGGGTGCAAGGGCTTGTTTGCTGAGCCCAGGATGGAGGAGCACGGGGTTAGAAGAGCTGACCTCTGCCTCCTGGGGTGAGGCACGTCTCTGGCTGATGTGCAGCCGTGCCCCTGGGATGCATCTATGGTGCTCAGCCCCCCAGCAAGGCGGACACCCGGAAGCCCTCGGGAGACACCTGGCTACACCTGCGCATCCTCGTGTCTAGAGGAGAGGGACAGCAAGTGGATCTGAGTCAGGGATGGGACACCAGGGCCATGGAGGCACTCGGGGCCACGCTCGAGAGCACGGCAGGCCCAGGTGTTCACATGGCTTCACTGGCCACCGTCCTGATACTGGAAACTGACAGGGATTTCTTTCAATTTTTATTAATGTTCTTTTTAAAGATTATCTAAAAAGAAGAAAAAAAAGCTTTCCTTCTTTTAAAGGGATTTTAACGGACAAGTAAAGGAACCACTCCTTTGCTGCTCTGATTGGGGGCGTCCGAGGGGAGGCAGCTTGCTGGCGGGGCTGCAGGAGACAAGCCTGCAATCGAGAAACTGTGGCCCAGTGAAACAGGGTGGACACCAGGGTCTCATGTCGCGGTTCTGACGCTGCGCTAGGGAGTCGGGCATGTGAGCAACGAGGTAATCGCTCCCTGAAGGGAACAGGAGACCAGGGAGTCCTCCTGCCTCTCGAGTCTGGCCGAAATGCACCTGCCCGGACTGCATCCCGCCCAGGAAAAGCAGCGGGATCCAAACGAGCACACGGCCCCAGGCCACAGCCCGTCCTCTGCCACTCCTGCCCCCGTTCCCTGTGCGGTGGTCTCGGCCGGGCACCTGCACGGCGCCGTGTGGACGCGGGCAGCCTTCCAAGGTCACCAGTAAAGCAGGCGGCCTGTGGCGCCTCTGCCAGGGTGACGGGGTTCTAGCTGTGCTGGGCCAACTTTTGACAAGAGGTGTGAGGTCTTTGATGGAAATCTGTGATATTTCTACATCTAAACAGACAAGTAAAAGCTTTCAACTTTATAAAAGTGTTTCGTTCAGCCGCTGACAAACACGGGGGCGGGGAGGGGAATACACTACACAAACCTTTCCGTCTGTCTGTGGGTGTCTACTGCTCTTTTGAGTCTCCATCATGTGTGTATGTGTTGCTCCCAGGCAGGAAGGAGCCTATTATACAAGCTGCCGGGAGGCGCAGCCCTGTTAAATGCCTTTAAATGAAGCAAACACATGAGTATCTGGTGAAGAAACGCATTTTGTAGAGAATTAAACAAACATTTAAAGGTCTGCTCTCTGGGGATCCCTGGGTGGCGCAGCGGTTTGGCGCCTGCCTTTGGCCCATGGCGCGATCCTGGAGACCCGGGATCGAATCCCACATCGGGCTCCCGGTGCATGGAGCCTGCTTCTCCCTCTGCCTGTGTCTCTGTGCCTCTCTCTCTCTGTGACTATCATAAATAAATAAAAAAATTTAAAAAAAAAAAAAAAAAAAAAAAAAAGGTCTGCTCTCTAAAGGGTGCGCGCCAAGTGGGACATGAGGGCTCGCGGCTGCGGTCAGGGTCGCCGGCTCAGACCCCCGGGCGCCGCAGGAGACGGGTCGCAAGGCGCTCTGCTGCTGCCTGCGGACCTGGGGGCCACGCACCTTGCGGACCACGGGGCTCCCGTCGTTGATCAGCTGGGCCAGCATCATGGCCACGTTGTGGTCGATGGTGGTCGAGTGGTCGGTCCTCTCTGCGGAGTTGCCCACAAAGGTACCAAGGGCGAAGACCGCCGCGCAGCGCACCTGCAAGAGGGGCCGGGGCGTGGTCACACCATGGGGTGGTTGGCATCTGGCCCCGGCCCAGCGCCACCTGCCCCGAAAAGGCAGCAGAGCACCGCCGGGCACCGCGTGAGCCACCGGGACGCGGCGGGCCCGAGGCCAGGCCGTGTGGCAGCTCGGTGTCGGCCCTCTGCACGCGGCAGCCAGGCCTCAGCATGCTGGCGGCGGGCTCACCTCAGGGATGGGGTCAGAGAGGAGGCTGCAGAGCTTCTCGTGCGCGCTGTCCCTCACGCCACACCACCTGGCCGAGTCAAAGTTCTGCCAGATGCGGCCCAGACAGATGGCCACCCACTGGCGCAGGAGCGGGTGCGGGTCGTTGAGTTGCTCCAGGCAGATGGCGATCAGGTTTCCCTGGAGGCAGGCCTCCTGCAACAAGGCAGACGTCACCCACGTCACCCCCAACCCCAGGGCAGGGGATGGCTTGCGGGGACCACAGCCCCGTTGCTCAGGAAACTCCCACTTGCAGCAGATGCTCGGTTTTCCTCATTCCAGATCCTGCCAGTTTCAGCTCACCCTGCAACGGCGGGCTCCACGAAGGCCCTGCCCGCCCTCGGCGTCCCCTTCTCCGGGAGACCGCGTCATGGACACTCAAGCCCGCAGGGCAGCCGGGGCGGCCACCACACTCACCTGCCCCGTGTTGTAGCTGTTGACGATCACAGCGAGGATGAAAGCCGTCATGGTCCGGTGCTCGGCCTGGAAAAAGGAAGTCGGCCTGGTTTTGCTCTCTTCCCGGTGGTGGAAGCCCATCCCTCCCCAGCACAGCAGAGCTCCCCTCCCTGAGCCCCTGTGATGAGCCAGGTGTGCAAGGTCACGAGGGTCAGCTCTGGTACCCTTGGATTGGAGTCTCCAGACAGGAAAAGCCCTTGTAGGAGGGCCTGGCTCTGCACTGGCCGCGGAGCACAAGGGGTCCCCAAGGTGTGAATGCGGCCGGACGGGACACGTCTGCTGTGCTGCTCCGTGAGCGGAGGGCTGTCCCACCGGCAGGAAGCACCCAACCGCTCACCCCTCAGCCTCATTCAAGCCCCTGGAAGCACACTGTCCTCGCCGAGCACACTGGCGGAAAATGCGTGAGTCCCACACCCTAACTCCATTCCAGCTTCTTCCTTCCAGAGCTTCCATCATGTGGACCTGCGTTCATCCTGCCCTCCTCTGTGGCCCTGCTGCTGTGGGGATCGCTCAGCCGATTTTAACGGTTTTGTGGGGCCTGATGTTTTTAATGTGCACCCTGAGCAGAGTCTGAAGCTGATCCTTCCTGTGCTCGCCCGTGGGTTAGTCAAGGCCGTTACGGTGCCGCCAACTGCGGCCTCCCTCCTCCGGCCTTAACCCCTGGGTTTCCTGATGGCCGTCGTCTGTTTGTACAGCCAGTGCTTACTGAGATCTGGCGACACGTTTGCCAATTCCTCCGTCTTGTGCACTGCGTACATCCCTGTGGGTTCAGATTCCACGTGAAGCATGGTCTTCATAAGGCTCTGCGCTAGGGGTCTGCGTGCAGCTGGCTCTGAGTCTCTGACCACGTGTCCTAAATGTGGGTGTGTAGAGGGTCCTGGAGTGACAGTCCATTTCCTCCAGCACCGGCATCCATCACTCGGTGGAGCTGTCCGCTCCCATCCGGTTTCCTTTGAGATTTCCTACTTCCATCAGGATGAGTCTTTGTGTGGATCTGTTTTTATTTAGCCTCTTCAAGATACTGAGCTGGGGCACCTGGGGCTCTGTGCTTGAGCGTCTGCCTTGGGCTCAGGGTGTGACCCTGGGGTCCTGGGATCGAGTCCCACGTCAGGCTCCCTGCAGGGAGCCTGCTTCTCCCTCTGCCTGGGTCTCTGCCTCTCTCTCTGTGTCTCTCATGAGTAAATAAAATCTTAAAAAAAAAAAAAGATTCACTGTGCTTTTTAAAACTGAAAACTTGTTCCTTTCTTCCTATTGGGAAAATTCTCAGCCGTGGCATGTTCAGGTCCTGGTTCTCCCCGCTGTTCCGACAGTGCACTCTGGCCTCAGGCTGGGAGCAGCGGGACCCCTCCTCACGGGCCTCTGAGCCCCCTTCACGCCGTCTGTTTGCTTCATCCTGGGTGATTTCTCCAGGAATTCTCTCACTCACGGCACTGGTCTGAGTTTACTTCACCCGCAGGGCTTTGAGCGGCAGTGACTATGTCTTCTGTTACAGGTTCTCCCCCCTTGAATCTGAGTATTTACCCAAAGAATCTAGTTGGTCATTTTTGAGGATGAGTAAAAAGGGAAAAACATTATTTTCTCATCACAGGGTAAAAGTACTCCTGAGGACACAACATAATGTATTCCTGAACGTATTTAAACAAATGTGTCATTCAGTCGTCTTACACACACTTACTCATACGGACTTTACAGTCCTGCTCAGAGAACTCTAGGACTCCGGGTCTTGGGTGCTCATTTCCCATCGGTGACTGCCAGTGCTCCTCCCCGCCTGTGGCTGCGGCTCTCGGCTCCGCGCTGTGCGAACCCCAGCAGGAGCCTGTGCCTTTGCTTCTAGGCCCCTGGAAATCCCGGCTGCTGCCCCGGCTGGGACGTGCACACATGGGGCCGTGTTCACAAGCAGGCTCCTGGCTTTCAGCAGCGATCCCTTCTTGCACTGCTGCCGCATGGGCCCCATCCTGAGTGCAGACTCGGTCTGCTGGGCCGGGGACCCCAGGGTCAGTGCTTCCTTCCCACCATGGCTCTCCTCAGACTTCTGGCTTTGGTTTTTGGCATTTGGCAATTTTCTCTTTGGAATTTCACTATAGGTTCCCAACATCGATGGGTCCGGGCCTGACGCTCCACCCGTACCAACTCCGCTCACCACTTCACCATGACTTGTAGCACAGGGCCCTTTCCATCTGGTTGACTATATCCTTGCTCACCCAGAAAAGAGGGAAGCAACTGTTTCCAAACCTCCATGAAGTGTCAACTTTTGCTGCCTAGGATGATGTTGAATTACCACAGTTAAGTTAAAACATGCAGGTACCGTTTGCCTTTTATGCAATGATCCTGTTTTTAATGTCTTCTGGCTTTTCTTCGGCAACCAGCACTTAGTTCAGGACACCAGGGCTGTGAAAACACTTTAAATACACTGGCAAAAGTCAGTTATGTCAAGGAGCGACTCAGGACGTCTGTTTTGTTCTCTCTGCCATGCTCAGAACTGCTACAGGGAAGGAGTCTAGGGATTAATTACAACACATTTGTAGGAGTCGCTGTAAATGCTGTTGTAGATTACTACTCTTGCAGTGTTTTAATAAAACAAAATAATCTGAAACTTAGACATTCACTCTTCTTTCCTCCCCTCCCTCCCTTCCTGCTTGATTCATAAGGCACACGGGCAACTTGTCATGTTCCAGAACCTTCACTGGGCATGTGAGCTGTCATACTGCAGACGTGCAAGCACTCATTAATCTAATTCGGTTGACAGGCTGTGAGGGAGAGTGGCTCCTACTCTATTGTAGAGACGTACGTGCCAGGGAGACAAATGTCAACAACCAAACCAACCTGCGCGCCTCTCCTACTCAGACGCAGAAAGGAAAAAGCCCTGAAAGCAGGTGTTCTCGGGCCCAGGTGAGGCACGTGCCCTCAGCCCGACGTGGCCCCTCCGCCCGCAGGGAGCCCCTCGCCACAGGTACCCCAGAGCGTGACAGGGGAGCAGAGACAAACGACACGATCTCGGGACTGTCGAAGGGGAAGCGAGGGTGGGCTTACTGGCATGTAAGGGTCGGCCAAGACGGACAGGAAGTATTTGTGACCGTTGTCCTTCACCAGGTCAGCTTGGCATGACTGGGGAGAGAAAGAGGGAGAAGCCGTGAGTGCAGGTGCCTGGGAGGGCCCTTTGCTTCCCGTGATGTGTGAAGAATGAACGTGCAGTGAACGTTTTATGTCCTAGTGACTTCCTCAGGCCCAATGTTCGTTTGGTGAAACAGCTCGAACGGCTGCTCGCAGACAGCGTCCTCGGCTATGGCAGAGCGGCTGGCAGCGCTGAGGGGTTCTCTCAATGCCTCCGCCTGCCTGACGGGAGGAGCCCCGGCTGCAGGACCAGCCCCCTGGGAGGCCCCGTTGGCCTCTGCAGCCCCTGCCCACACCCTCCCCCGTGTCTGCAGATAGCCCCTGCTGAAGCTTTCCTTAGGATTTTGCTGGGACTTAGAAACAGGACAATCTGTGTGCGTACAATCGTTATGAACCATTTGTGCCACACTCTTCAGCAGGTGCTTCCTGGGATAGAGGCCCAACTCTTTACCCCAAAGGAGGAGCCCTGAGGGGGTAACCGCAGCGTTAAGTGTAAGCCAACTGTCAGGTGTGCGGCTCTTCCCAACTCTTCAGGCCGCTCCACACCTGACAGCACCTGTGTGCACCAGCGGGGCTGTGGGTCCATGAGCTCAGCACAAGTTCGAGGACCCGCGGGTGCCAGGCACTGGCCTGGTCCTGGATGGAGGGATGACCCACACCCTGCTCAGTTTTTGGAGAAGACCCTGGGGGCTGGGGGGCTCAGGGACAGAAGGGGGTGCCTGTGCTGAGGGATAGCAGTGAGTCTATCCTGTGGACTTTGGATGCTGTGCAGAGGCTTGAGGACAACTGCAGGGTCACAGGGGAGGGTGAGCCGGACCGGAAGGGGGAGGTACATGCACCAAGAGCACAGCGAAGGGAATGACCCCGGAGACGGGAGATGGGAGGAGACGGTTCTGGCAGCATCCGGGCCAGAGGGACTGAGTGACCCAAGTGCTTGGCAGGATCACTGAAGAGGTGGGGAGGTGGTCACAGGCCCTTGGGGAAGGACAGCCATCAGGAGGAAGGTCGACGTACATGCTCCAGAGAGCAGAGTGCAATCCTAGCTGACCTAGATGGGAGTCATGCCCATGTTGGGTGGAAACCAATGCCACAGAGGGGAAGGAGGGTGCTCTGGATGAGGACACAGGAAACAGGAGCCTGGGAACAGGGGGCTGGTGAGCGATGCCCAGGGCGGAGGAGCTGGGACCCCGGAGAAGGGAGCCTAGCTCGGAAGCAGCGGCCGTGTTACCAGAGGCCCTGACGGCACACCAGGCTGGCAGGTTTGGGGGCATCCTGCAAGTGCTGGGTTTTAAGGGGCTCAGACGATCGTGTCCTGGACACTCAGGGTTCAGGTGCATAGCATCAAGAAAGGTTTCTGCTTGCACGGAGGAGACCTAAAGGCAGAGCTGGAGGCAAGAAGCTAGGTCCCAGGCCGGGCTGCTCCCGTCGCTACCTGCTGGAGCCATAATGTAAAAATCGGTGCTCAACTCGTGGAGTCGAAGGTAAACACGTGGCATAGGCACGAGCCTCTGAGATGGATACACAAATCCTGGACGCTCTTACGCTTGGAGAGACTGACCCTTGGAACGCGGTCACGATGCTAAGTGGGCTCCAGGCCTGACACCCGGAAGGACTGATCAGCAGCACTTGGGGTAATGCGTCCCCAGAGACGTGGAATCTCACCCGCTGCATCCAGGGACAAAGGCCATTATCGCAGGAGTGAGGACAAGCAGCTGAGGAAGGGCGCTCCCAGCAACGGGAGGAGAAGACCACGTGCTCCCCGCCGCTGGCCGACCGAGTCCCCCCGGCCCACGCCGCCCCAACACGGCCTGCTGCCGGGTGTTCCGTCCTCGCACTGATACACCGATGGGGAGGCCTCAGCTCAGCAGTGCAGGTGGGAGCTCCGCGGGCTGGGGGGCGGGGGGTCAGGAAGCAGTGGGTGCCAGCAACTCCGGGCGGCAGGCTGATGCCCCAAGAGCCAGGGAGGCCAATCAAGTGCGCAGTTTGCGGTAATACCACGGGGACTCCCTGCTCTGAATGGAGGTGTGACGGGAGAGCGACAAAGACGGGAGCACAATGTCCTCTCTGTAGAGAGAGGACAGGTCCACAGGGGCCTGGGAGAGAACAAAGGCCGAGCGGCCGCCTCCGAGAACAAAGGCCCCTCCCTCTCTTTGCTTAACAGCAGAGCTTCGACAAGGCACATCAAGGCCGACACGTTTACAGGGGAGCTCCTCCAGCGCGCCTCATCACACAGCACCACAGGGTCACTAATTCTCGCCCTACTAATTCTGCACCGAGGCGTGTGCCCCAGCGAAGTGGTCACGCCAGGACCGCCGACAGCGCCATCTCTCCAAGGGCCTCCTTCCCTGGGGGTCCTCAGCCGGGGTCTCTTGCCAGCTGGCTCAGAGCTTGCTCAGACTTTCACCAACTCAGCCGTCTCACCCCCGCCCTCGGTCCACACCGCAAGCAGGGACCTGGGACACACGCGCCCCGGCAGACTGCCTCATAAGAAGGAAGGAAACACGAGGCCTTTCGACAACAAAGGCACAGAAATGCAACCCACGGACGCACACTTTGCGCAGGCTCAGTGGAAAGCCCCGTGGAGCCTCAGGGCTCAGGCAGCTGAGACTCCCCCTTGGCAGCTGCTTCCCCAGCCGTGTCTGTCACCCCCAGATCCAGCTGCAGGCACGACACACGTAGGCTGGAGGGGAGGCAAGGGCACAAGTACAAAATGGCCTTTCCAACTGGCCCCTGCCCACCACACGCAAAACCAACTCTGACGTGCTTTTAATTCTTGCTACAGCTCTGGTTCTCCTCTCTCGGGATCTCAGGGAGTTTAAAACGAGGGATGGGGAAGTGAGGAAGAGAAGCAGAGCCACAGGGAAGGGAGTGCACGTTTCACTGTGGCACCAGGCGAGGGCACGGTTTGCAGGGCCGCAGGGATGGCTTTTGTGAGCCTGAGCGTACGAGGCGAGGCGGGTGGGATAACCTGGGAGCCCTCTTCATCCTCCTCCACGCAGCTACCCTCTGTTCCACGGGTGCTCGAACATGGATGGGACAGCCCTGAGCACCAGTGGGCACGGCTGCGTGTGACGTGCTCTGAACCCGGAGAAACCCACCCAGAGGGAGAGTCATGCTTCCCGTCCACATGGGTCCTGGAGCTCAGGCCGACGTAAGAGAAAAGACCCAGAGTGGGCTGTGGGGTGGCAGTTCCCCAGGTGCCGGGTACCAGGTGCCCACAGAGATGGCGGGGTGGTGGGATGTGCACACGCTCAGTTGTAGCAAAGGCGCAAGGTCATATAACCAGAGGTGCCTGAGAAAATGAGACCAGGGCAGGACTTCTGCTTACTGGTCACAGGAGCTCACAGCACCTCACAAATTCGGCAGCAGGTCCACTGGCAGCTACCCTGGGACCCCCTTGCCTCCGCACGCCTTGCGCCCTGGTGACGTGTCATGTCCCCCTCTGCCCCCCACCCCCCCAATGCCAAAAATGCTTAAATATATGGGGCAGCTGGCTGGCTCGTCTGGGTGAGCCTGTGACTCTTGATCTCGGGGTTGTGAGTTCAAGCCCCACACTGGGTGCAGAGATGACTTAATAAGTAAACATGGAAAAAAAATATTCTTGCACTGGATGCTCTTGTGTCAGAGGTAAACCTCGGAATGAAGACACACCATGTGTGTTGTAAACAACTGGGACCAATGGGAAAAATCACTGGCACATGTGAATGCTTTCACACTTTCAATCTACTTTTTTAGTACATGTTCCAAAATTTGTAAATATATTTACAAGATGAAAAATCAAAATGCTACCGAAAGGCAGAGATGGAGAAGTCGGCTCCCCTCCTCTGTCTCTGCAGGGGTTGCAGAGACTCAGCATGATTATACATTAATGTGGAGAAGGGACATCTGGATACAAAGCGAAAATAAATGTGAAATAAGATACAAGTGTAAACCTCCCTCCACCACTAGTGTAAGTGCTTTATTAGTTTCTTATTGATTCTCCCGATTTTTCTCTACGGAAACCTAGGGGACGTGAACACAGAGACCAAGCCACCCTTTTCTTAAATGCGAGGACCACTCCCTCTCTGTACGACAGCCTGGCCACGTGGGAAGTGTCTTTTCCTCGCAGTGAGGAGAGCGTGGCTCGGTCAGGCCCACGGGGGCAAGGCTGTAAATTCCCACAAGCAACATGGCCCCGTCGCGGGACAAATGCATCTACCGACTTGCAGTGCGTCCTGCCGTGAGACACCTGAGGGCTCGCCCATCTGAGAAGTGAAAACCCGTATTTGGTGCCACCCTGCTGCACCCGTGCCTCATGGTGGAAGGACTCCCTTCCCCTACATGTAAGTAGTAAGTAAGGCTCACTTGTATTTCTCTTTCTGGGAATTGCTAGGTCATGGTCATCTTTTGACCAATTCTCTGCTGGACTGTCAAGTGTTGTTCTTCATTTCTTGGAGCTCTTTACATATGATGGCTGGTTTTTCACCAGGGAGAGTTTTAAATACCATCCCCCTCCAATTTTTTGTCTTAAGACTTTGCTAGTTTTTTCCCCCATGCAAATGTTTTATTGTTATGCAACCAAATCTATTAATTTTCAAAGACATGGAGACTTTAAATCATGGTTGAAAGGACTAATCACTCTAAGATTAAAATAGAATTTGCCTGGGTTTTCTTCTACTGCTTTTATTCTTCATACTTAAACAACCTATCTCTTTAAAGTCAATTCTGATGTTTGGGGTGCACAGTCGGATCACTAGCTACCCTCACACCAGAAATTCAGGAGCCCATCATCCTTGCTGCACTGATCTGAGCTGCTGACTCGACTACACAGTGCCGTGCGCGCACTGAGACCTATCTCTGTGGAGCCCATTTGTCTGCCTGTCTGTCCATGATCTGTCCAACCCCACGTCACTCTTCATTGTTGAGGCTTTGTCCTAAGTTTTGATGCCTGGTAGGGTTAGCTCCTTCCCATTTTCCTTCCTATTCAGAGTCTCCCTGGCGATTCCTATTCATTTCTCCACAGGAAGTGCAGAGCGTGTCTGTCTAGTTCCAGAGAAGAGGGAGGGGGAAAAGGAACCTGCTGGTAGTTTTATTGGGATTGTATTAAAGCTTAAATTAATTTAGGGAACACTGACATGCTGACGATGACGAATCCTTCTGTGAATGCGCAGCGCATGTTTTCATTTGTTCGGGTAGATTTCTGCGTTCCTCAGGAATGTTTTACGGTGTTCGTGTCTCAGGTTTATCCCCAGATTTAGGGTGCACGTACCTTCCTGTGATGTCTGTACGTTAATCTTGAGTCCCCTGCCTCGTAGCGCCCCTCATTAGCAGCATCGAATGGACTCCACTCGGCTTTCCAGGTGCATCGTGTGTCAGCTGCAGTGGTTTACTTCTACTTTTCTAGTCTCTGTGCCTTTAGTTTTGGCCTCTGCATGACGGTGGCTTTTCATTCTGCTTGCTTTTTGTTTTCTGGGTTTCTCTGTTAAGTATGATGCTGGCTTTGGGGCTGATACCAAACTATTTTCGATGTTCGAGAAGCAGCTCAGGATGCTCTTGTATTGTGTGGTTCTCCTCCTTCACAAGATCGATGTTGGCCTTCTGCTTACTAACGTCTCGAGGATGACAGGGAGCCAGCCCCGCACCTGGGAGGAGCCCGTTGGGCAACACGGTGCTGTCCCTTCGGGACGCTCTGCTGGGTACAGGGGCCTTGTGGTTTGCTTTTGTGTGTGGACTTATTCAGTCTTTTGTGTGTGGTGACACATATGAAACATAAAATTCACCATTTTATCCATATTTGAAGCATACGGCTGGGTGGCATTTAGGCACATTCACGCAGTTGTGCATTTTAGATTTGGGCATCGGTGCCCCATGTGCCCCGGGAGCAGCCCGGTGCTGCTTGCCTTCCTTCCGCTGCTCCTGGGGGGTGAAGGCTGCTGGGGTTCTGCAGCCCCGGGGGTGGCCGTGCGGCCAGGTTCTCTCTGGCCCCTTCCCTGGTCTGTGTAGGGAAGCTGGCCTGTTTGAACCTTCCACTTCTTCGCAGTCAGTTTGATCAGTTGTAGTTCCCTGGAATTACAAGTGTGCTGTATCCAGGCTATGGCTGCATTTTCAAGGATGCACAAAATAATCTCATGAGTCACCGTGCTCTTCTTCCTGCGGTTCCTCCTCCCTTGTCCCTTCCTAATGGCGCTCTGTCCCCTTCATCAGGTAACCTGATTTCCCCCCAAGAAATAGCTTTTCATTTACTGTTAAGTTTTTATTTTATTTTTTTTGCGAACTCAGAAAAGTCCTTTGATCTTTTACCAGCTTTTTCCTGTGTGTCTAGAGCTCCTTCTGTTTCACGGTGTCATCCTAGCAGGCTGCTTACTCTTCTCTGCTTCTGTCAGGTGGCATGGGGACGTACGGTTGCCATGTTCTTCTCTGAATGTGGCTTTAGCTAGAGTCCGTGGGTCTGATGGGCATTACTTTCAATATCTGTGTTTTTGGAGACTCTAGTTTTGTTCCATATTTTTCCTTTGACACAAGACCAAAGGCAATTGCTTTAAAAAAAATAAAATTCTAGTTGGAAGGCTTATTTTGTTTTCAGTTACTGTTATTCATTTCTGATCCTACCATGCACACTGTCTGTACTATTGCTGCTTTCTGAAAAAATTTTATAAGATTTCTATATATTTGAGAGAGAGAGAGAGAGCACGTGCACACACATGCACTGGGGGAGGGGGAGGGGGAGAGGGAGACTCCCCCTGAGCAGGGAGCCTGACGCAGGACTGGATTCTAGGACCCTGAGATCATGACCTGAGCCAAAGGCAGAAGACCCCAACCAACTGAGCCACCCAGGCACCCTTACTTTTTGGAAATTCTTAAAAGTTTCTCTTGTGACCTAATAGATGGCGAGTTCCCTGCGTGTTCTTAGGTCTGCCCTACTTGTACGTCTATCTTATTCTTAACAAAAGCAGCAGCAAGAATCTAAGTGCCTGGGCCCTACTACGTGCCCTGTGCCCCGGAGACATAGCCCAGCACCGGCTCTGCATCGCCACCTCAAGAGGAAGTGGTTGGAACTCCCATTTTGATACACGGAGGCCAAAGTCAGAATAGGCAGTGACCTGCCGAGGTCCGTGGGGGGCAGAGCCGGAGCCCCAAACCAAGGCCGGTCCAGATTGCGTGCACCTTTATCACTTCCCTTACGGCAGAGGCTTTTTTTTTTTTTTTAATTTTATGTATTTATTCATGAGACACACACACACACACACACACACACACACACACACACACACACAGGCAGAGACACAGGCAGAGGAAGAAGCAGGCTCCATGCAAGGAGCCCGATGTGGGACTTGATCCTGGGACCCCAGGGTCACACCCTGGGCCAAAGGCAGCGCCAAACCGCTAGGCCATCAGGGCTGCCCACTGAAGAGGCTTTTAAAGTCCATCCTCTCCATTCTCTCGGTGGACAGGGGACACACAAGCTTCCAGTTGGTCACCTAATTCTCTCCCTGACGGCTGTGGACGCTCCCACCCTGGCGGAGCTACGTGGCTCAGAGGCTCCTACCCGGCGGCAGGGTCGGGCTGCTCCTGTTCTGGGCCTGGAAGGCTGCTGTTTCTACCAGAGGAATACAGGGAGGGAGGAGGAGCTGCAGGACGGCCCTCGGCGGCCTATTCCTCCCACCCTTAGGTCCAGCTCCCCAAAGGCAGCCAATCTCAATTCTTTTGGAGAGGTTTTTACGAGTTTACGTCTAGCTTTCAAAATAATGGCTAGTCTTTTTTTAGCAACTGTAGACATCTACTGCTCCATCATGGAAGATGAGGATTTCGCTTTTGCACTTCGGACTTTGTTTGCCCCAACTCTCCAATACGATCTTGCCGTAGCCACTGGTGAAGTCCACACTTAGCGTGTTACACAGAAGCAAACCTTTCTCACCGGTGAGTCCAGCTACGTGTTCGATTACATTTCCTCACCATAAACCTATTGTTTCGCTTTTTTTTTCTAATGCTTCTGGGGACGTCGGGCCATCCCTCCCCTCAATTTTGCACCTGCTCAGCCTATTGGATAACCGTCAGCTCCTGCATCTCCATCCACCTGGCCCAGGGGAACTCTGCTCTGCTCTGGGTGGTTCTGGTCTAGGCCGAGGAGTGGCTCCATCCCAGAGCTGGCCCTTCTGCTGGACTGGCCCCCGTGTTTCCTGGAGCTCATCTGAGATTCCTGGACTCCTTTGAACGATCTGATTAATTTCTATAGCATTGCTCTACTCGTATCCCAGCCAGGCCCTAAAACTGTCCCCGAGGGTCATGCTCAGCCCTGACCACTTGGTGCTGACTGCCCAGCAGCAGGATGGGCAGCGGTGATGGAGAAATGCTTCTGGACCAAAATGTCGTCTCTTGGTCTTCTCCCCCTCACACCAGGCGCTTGCAGGCAGAGTTTGTTTTCACCATGTGTGTCTCGGCTCCAGGCCCTCTGTCCCCCACTGGAGGCATCAGAGCATCCTTCAGGTACAGCCTCTCAGGGCGGCCCTGCCGGCCTCCGGATCTGCTTCTTGCTTCTTTCACTGGACGTCCTGCATCACGACCTCTGGGTTAGCTCTTCCCACTCACCCCCGCTTTGCTACACTCTCAGCTCTTTGAGGACGAGGACCCTATATTATTACCCTGTATGGTCCCCAAATGTAGCACAACCTGGCTCCTATCAGAGGCCTACAAAGCATTTGCTGAAGGAATAAAAAAGCCAATGTGTACACAGAGAAGTATTACAATTCCTAATCACAGACGCTAATCACACCCAGTAACTGCTTCCAGTGTGGACGTTTGAGTCCACACGTGCCACCCGTGAAAGGAGGAAGGAACGAGAGGCAGAGCCAGGAGAGCAAGGCCTGGCCTCTCCTCGCCTGTCTTGCGGGCTTGCACCCAGAGCCTGGAGCCCAGGGCACTGCCAGGTGCGGCCTCACAATCCAAGCTGGTGCTTCCCGGACCATGGAGAAGCCCAGCCTTGACTGCAGACTCCCCGTATCAAAACTGCGGTTGCCCTCTCCCTAAACATGTAAGGCTGGAGTCCCGTGGGCTGTGCTCTCAGGCTGACCAGCACCCTCGTCCCCATCCTCGCTCCGATCAGCTCTGCAGAACCAGCGATTCAGCCCAGCCTGACAATGAATCACGGGCCCCTGAGTCATCACCCAGAAAAACGGCCTCTCTCTCAACTGCCCTTCGTGTCGGGCTGACGCTTCACCTCCTTTCACCAGGAAGTCCCCTGCAGCCTGAGTCACAGCGCCCGTTCCTGCTGCCAAAGGGTGATCTGTCACCTTCCCGCCCGCACCCAGACCTGTCCGCCTGTAGCGGGGCCCAGTGGCCTGACGGTGAGCGGGGCTGACAGCCTCCAGCCTCCTCCTGCTGCTCTCCATCTCACTCCTGGAAATCCAGGGCCATCCGAAAGCAACGGTCTCCTCCTGCCACAGACAGACAGACATACTCAGCGGCCACCCAGCCTCTCACCAAAGTGCACATCTGGCTGGACCTGGCCTCTTCCCGGGCAGATGGCCTCCAGGGCCTGAACCGGGGCTGGAAGGGGCGGCCCTGGCTCCTGCGACGTGGGGGGCGGGGGCTCTGCTTTCTGGGTCTACAGCTGTCCAGGGCCCCTCGAGGGTGGACCTGCATCTCCCTGCAGTAAAGCCCTCTGTTAGGGCCTCCGACACGCAGCCGTCTCATTTAACTAGGAGGGCGCCGTTCTGCATGACAGCTGTGTTTTATCAAACAATAAAAACAGCAGCTCAAATCCACTTACACAGCACCTCCTGGCTGACTACAGCTTCTCTGTGTGACATGCAAACTCGTGCTCCTCGATGCTGAAACTTTATTTTATCTAGACTTTAGTTTATTTTCTGCACTTTATAACCTATAGTTTGGAAATTAAGTGGATCATCGAAGCAATTCAATTACTGACATCACAATGGGGAGGCGGGGAGGATAAGCAACGTTCATCAAGGGCCCACAGCAAGCCAGACGTGGAGCTGCACCTTTCCTGGGCCTCGGTGCCGCTGCTGCACACCTGCCGTGACAGGCCTTCCGCTCCGCCTGCCCGCAGGGGCCGGGCCGCAGGGCAGGTGGCAGGTGCAGTCGGGGAACTGAGACACACAGTACACGAAATCCCAGGAGTGCAAAAGCAAAACAAAACAACTCCACCACCAAACCTTATACAATAAGCCTAACCCAGCAATAAGGGAGAGAAATTAAAAGAACGATACTCAGATTTAAAAAAAGTAATAATGAAAGTGAGTAAAGGAATCATGGTTGACCTGGGACCCAAAGCCGGTCACATCCTCCATGCAGGGGGATCGGGGCAACATGGGGAGGCACCCCAGCTGGGTGGCGTGGTCTCATCCTTGGTGACGAGTCACACTGAGTGCACAGACAGACCTGCGCTGTGAGGTGATGAGGGGGCCCGTGAGCCCTGTGCTCTTCCTCCCAGAACTAATTGCTGCGGCGTAGTCTCCACAGAAACATCCCGATGGAGGGACGGCCCCAGCACCCCCACAACTGCTGGGCCACCCGAAACCAGGGATGCCCAGAGGCGCCTGGGGAGATGTGACGCCAGGAGAACCAAGGAGAGCCGCACAAAGCGTGGACTCTGGCTAATAACGACAACGTGCTGACACGGCCTCCTTAGGATTCCACCCGCAGGGGAAAGTGGGGGTGGGCTGTACGGGGCTCTATTTACCGTCTTGGGGTTTCTGTAAATATCACCTAAGGAGCAGTTTCTTAAGAGAAAACCTGTAGGGAGAAGGCATTCGGAGACGGAGCAGCGGCGGGCATGGGGCGAGGTGTGCGGGGGCCCGAGCGGGCCAGCCCCTGGCAGGCACCGGCCGGCAGGAGGGCAGGCTCTGGACTGCAGACTCTCTGGCCGTCCTGGTCACCCTCAGAATCTGGTGACGCGGGTCCTCACAGGATGGGAGAGAGAGCTATGGCCGCTCATTTTCTCAATTGAGCTTTGTGTGTGAGGCTGCAGGGGGCGGTGGGAGAGGGGGTGCAGGTGCAGGAAGCGAGGCTGGTGGCATCAGAGCCGAAGAGCAGCAATGGGCCTGCTCTGCAAAGAGCGGAGCGCGCTTGCGGGACCTGGGACACAGAAATGAGATTCTGCTCAGCCTCTTTCCGCTTTTACTCACAGAGCCTGTTCCTTCCTGGCCCCGTGACAGCTTCACACACGGTGAAGCCCTCTGGACCCCCAAATTTGGATCGGCTTTATAAATATGACACAGAACGTTTTCCCAAGCTCTCGACAATGTGCCCTTGGCACCCTGGTGGCACTCTAAATAAAACTTTATTAACGGTAACTTGGAAAAGTCTGCCTGAGTTGCACACTGACAGCGTCTGCGAGAAAAATCCCAATTAACCGCAGCTTAGCTTACAGGAGCGTCTAAGTGACCTTCTCCTCCCCACCCCGCAGCCCCCAATGTGGTTAATTAGCAGAAAGGGGATAACGAGGGGTCTGAGGGACGACCCAAGCATGGCCACCAGCACCCTCTCGCAGGGCCACCCGCGGAGAGCGCAGGTTGGGCCACATTTTATGTTCTTTCTCATCCTCCGGTGATCCCGCTCTTGACGTGTGACCCCTCCCCCCCATCCCACAACCTGAAGGACAATTTAATTTAAAATGAATATTCTGCAACGTTTGCTTTCTCCCTCTCCCCTCCCCTGTGCTTGTCTGCACTTTCTCAAAGTTGCAGATGGCGTGACGCTTTGCCTGGAAACTCTCCTAAGAAAAAGGACATTCTCTTACATAACCGCAAAACCACGATCACACTCAAGAAATATGGCTTCGGTACCACACTATTATCTGATGTTCAGTCCATATTCAGATTTCTCCCAACCGTCCGAACAATGGCCATTCACAGCTTTTGGTTCGGGGTCCGGGGTCCAGACCTGCACTTCCTGGTCATACATTATGAGTCTTCATCTGGAACAAGCTCCCCAGATTTTGTTCTCTTTCTTGGATTGAAAAATCTAGAAGAGGTGGTACAGTTGTCCATAGACTGTTTCACAATTTGAAACTTTTAGCATCCCTACTGAGGTCAAAGTGATAAATGGAATCTGCACGTTTATAAGCACAGATTTTGGTAACTGTGGCCGTATGTCCTCACCCAGGGAGCCGTGCCGACAGTCAAGGTAAGGGGATTTCCGCCCTCAGAAGTTTCCTTGTGCCCCTCGGGAACCCCTCCTCCCCAGGCAGCAGCTAATCTGTGCTATCTAGGATTTTACATAAATGGGGTCGCATAGTATACACCCTTCTTCTCCTGGCTTCTTTCACTCAATGTAACTATCTTGGGGCGGGTATATTCCTTTTTCTTGGCAGAGTAGCATTCTGCTGTGTGGACAGATCACCGTTGGCTTACTCAATGACCAGTCGATGGTCACTTGGGCTATTCCCGGTGTTCGGCTCTTACAGATAAAGCTGCTGTAACACTGTGCACAATTTTTAACGGATGTATGCTTTCAAGAGACCAGAACCACTTCCCAGGGCAGGGGTGCCACCTGCATTCCTCCGAATCTGTGCCCACAGGGGACACAGTCTTTTCGTTTCAGACATTCTAATGGGCGCGTGCTGGTGTCTGACTGGTTTTACCCGCCGTGTGCAGAACCACGTCCAGCATCTTTCCAGGTGCTTCCTTGCCAGCAAACTACTTCCTTAGTGAAATGTCTATTTAAACCCTTTGCCCATTTTCTGGTCTGTGTGTTTGTTTTCATATTGTGTTTTGAGAGTTCTCGATATAATCTTACTATGAGTTTTTGATCCAATAAATGATGTGCAAATGTTTTCCCATTTTGAGGTTTTTTTTTTTAAGGTTTTATTTATTTGTTTGAGAGAGAGAGGCTGAGCAGGGAGCCTGATGTGGGGCTCCATCCCAGGACTTGAGCCGAAGGCAGATGCTTCACCCACTAAGCCACCCAGGCACCCCTTAAGTTAATTTTTTAATGTGGTACCAGGTGTAGACTGCGGTTCACTTTTTTGCACATGGATGTCCAATAGTCCCAGCACTGCAGGACGAAAACCTGCTCTGTTCTCCGTTGAGCTGAACTATTTGGATCTTTGTTGAAAATCAGCCGACCACATATGTAGGGGTCTACCCTCGACTTCTCATTTGGTTCCACTGATTTATTTGTCCATTTTGATGCTGCTTTCAGCTCTACTACAGACGTAGGTAAGTCTTAAAATCAGATAGTGCTAGTTGGTACTAGCCCTTTAACTTCTTTCTTTTCTTTTCCTTCTCTCTTTCTTTCTTTCTTTCTTTCTTTCTTTCTTTCTTTCTTTCTTTCTTTCTTTCTTTCTTTCTTCTCTGTTTAAAGAAGCTGTTTTGGTTATTTTAGGTTCTTTGCATTTCCTTGTGGATTTTCGAGTCAGGACCCATGACAGGATCTCTCCATTTATTGAGATTTTCTGTAATTTCTCTTGCCAGTTTGTGGCTTCAAGTATACAAGTCTTGTGTCTCTTTTCCTGGGATCCATTCCTAAATATTTCATATTTCCGATATTGTTATAAATGCTTTTTACCTTTTTTTTAAAGATTATTTATTCATGAGACACACACACACACACAGAGAAAGAGAGAGAGAAAGAGAGAGAGAGAGAGAGGTGCAGAGACACAGGCAGAGAGAGAAGCAGGCTCCATGCAGGAAGCCTGATGTGGGACTCGATCCCGGATCTCCAGGATCACGCCCTGGGCCAAAGGCGGCGCTAAACCACTGAGCCACCAGGACTGCCCAGTTTTTACTTAAAAAAAAAAAAAAAAAAAAGTATTCATGGGAAACACAGAGAGGCAGAAACACAGGCAGAGGGAGAAGCAGGCTCCATGCGAGGAGCCTGATGTGGGACTTGATCCCGGGACTCCAGGATCATGACCCAAGCCAGAGGCAGATGCTCAACCATTGAGTCACCCAGGCGTCCCTGCTTTTTACTTTAATTTCAACTTTTCGTGGTTGATCAATAGTAAATATAAATAAAATAGATTTTTGTGTGTTGACCTTATAACCTGCAATTTACTAAGCTCATTCACTAGTAGGTTTGTGGGCTTTTTTTTTTTGTGTGTGTGTGTGTGTGTGTATGTGTGTTTAAATAGATTCAATCAGTTTTTTTACAAAAAGAATCATGTTGACTGAAAAGGAAGACAGCTATGCTTTTTCCTTTCCAACCAGGACACCTCTGTTTCTCTTGTACTACGGGGGCTTCCGGTACCCGCTGGAGAGAAGTGACGGGGGCTGCCACCTAGTCCTATTCCTGATCTTAGACTTGCACCATGAAGTGTGATGTTGGCTGCAGCAGTTTCTGTAGATGTTGTTTGTCATGCTGAGGAAGTGACTGGTTTGCTGAGAGCTTTTCAAAAAAGTCTGAAATAGATTTTAGGTTTTGTCAAATGCTTTCTTTGCGTCATGTTTGAGAATGGTGATACAGCTTTTGCTGTTACTTTTGTTAATATGGTAAATTTCAATGATTTTTTTTTTTCAGTCATTAAACCACCTTACACTCCGAAATAAATCCCACGGGGTTATGGGTCATGAGTTATCAGCCTTTCTACATGTGGCTGAATTTGATTTACAGAGGTTTTGTTTGGAATGTGTGTGTCAGTCTTCACGAGGGACACAGTCTATAATGAGTCTGTCTGGGCCTGGCGTCGGGATAGTCCCTGCTGGTCTCACCTGACGACACACGATGGTGCTCGTCCGACAGCCATTTCCTCAGTGGCGTGCTGGAATTCACCAGTGGAGCCACCTCGGCCCGGGGCTTTCTCTGTAGGAAAGTTTTAAACTACAGATCCAGTTTCTTTAACAGACACGGTGCTATTCCGACTCACTTCTTACGTGAGAAGCTCCACTCTCTCATTCAAGGAGTGTCTGTTTTTTTCAAAGTTCTCCAATATCTGGGCATCGTGTTGTTCGTAATATTTGTTTGCTATTCCCTTCATGTCTCTAGAAACTTCCGGATGCCACTGCTCATTCCTGATTTGGGAAGTGGTGTCTGTTTCTCTTTCTGTGCGGCCACTTGGGGAACAGGACAGATATACCTCAGGACATATGTGCCTCAGAACTAGAAAGCAGAAGGGCCCTCCCATCCAGTGACTACGCGAATGGGCGTATAACCAGAGGAAAAGAAATCTGTATGTTTATTCATTTTATTGGTCTGCTCTAAGAACCAGCTTTCAGTTGAACAGATTTTCTCTACTGCTTTTCTGCTTTCTTTTGCACTGATCTCCACTGTGATTTTTATTTCTCTTTTCCTACTTCCTTCGGGTTTAATCTGCTTTTCTTTTACTAACAGCTCAAGGTTGAAGCTGAGACCAATGATTTAAACCTTCCCTCTGCCAACAGAGGAGGTTTCCCACTGGCACTGCTTTACTGTGCCCACAAATCCTGATGCTCTGTTTTTACTTCCCTTTAGACGCTTCTGAAAATAATTTTATTTCACGGGTTTTATTTTTTCCTATCAACGCTTATATAATAAATCATAGTAAACTTTATCAGTATAAACTGAATGTTGTATTATAAGCATATATTTTTTCTACCTTTATTGATTTATAATGGACAAGCAAAAATATATATGATTTTTGTATATTCAACGCAACGGTTTGATACACACACATACTGTGAAACGATCACCAGAATCAAGTTAACATCCATGAATTCTCATAGTCCCTTTCTGTGTGTGTGTGTGTGATAGGACACCCTCTCTTAGCTTCCTTGGGGTGCATGACACAGCATGACTGCTACAGTCACCACACTGGATGTCAGCTCCCCAGGTCAGTGGAGAACTGGTAGTGTATACTCCTTGGCCTGCGTGCCCCCACTTGCACCCCCTGCAGCCCCGGGAACCACTGCCCCACTCTCTGGCTATATCAGTTCCATTTTCTTAGATTCCACAAATGAACGAGGTCAGCTGGCATATGTCTTTCTCTGTCTGGCTTATGCCATTTAGCACAGTGCCCTCCAGGTTCAGCCATCTGGTCACAAATGGCAGGATTTTTTTTTGTTTTTAGGGCTGAGTAATGCTCCAGTGTGTGTGTGTGTGTGTGTGTGTGTGTGTGTGTGTGTTTTCTTCATCCACCATTGACGTGTTAATGGGCACGTGGGCATTTCCATGCTTGGCTACCATGAATGATGTTGCCATGAACATGGGGATGCAGGTCTTTCCACAATAGGATTGCATTTCCTCTGGTTAAGCACCCAGCAGTGGGAATGCCCATCGATGAGCAATCCCCACGCTGCCTTCCACGGTGACTGTACCAGGTCACGCTCCCACCAGCGGTGCTTGTTTTGTTCCCTTTTCTCCATGTCCTCACCAACGCTTGATAACTCTTGTCTTTATCATGGTGGCCAATCTGACAGGTGTGAGGTGGTGTCTCACTGTGGTTTCCATTTGCATTTCCCTGGTGATGAGGGATGGGCCTGCTGGCCATCTAGGTGCCTTCTTCGGTGGAAAAATGTCTATTCAGGTCCTCTGCCCATTTTTTAACTCAATTGTTTGGGATTTTGTAGTTAAGTTGCAGGAGTTCCTTATATATTTTGGGTATTAACCCCTTGTCAGATAGACGGTTTGAAAATAGTTTCTCCCATTCCACAGGTTGCTTTTTCTTTTAGCAAACTGTTTCTTTTGATGCGCAGAAGCTTTTTAATTTGATGGAGTCCCCTTTGTGTATTTTATAAATACATTCTCTTACATGAATATTTATGTTACTTATGGAATTTATAGAACATTTACATATTTCAATGTTAAATATTCTATATATTTTATATTTAATAAAATTTATATTTTATAATATAATCATTTAAAGATGACTTACTGAAATGTGTACTACTTAGTTTCCAGGTATTTGGTGGAAGTTTTCTTTTCCTCCACGGTTGACGGTTAGACTCCACGGTGGCTACAGGGCACACTGTATGATTTCTGCTCGTCTACTTTGTGGAAGTCGGTTTCAGAGCCAGGCTGTGCTCGGTGCTGCTGGCCCCTGGCGAGGACATGTGTTCGGCTGCTGCAATGGGGGGCGGCTTCGGTCCCCCTGGCCACGTGCTCCCTCCCCACTCATTTCCCTCCTACTTGCTGGGCCGTTTACTGACAGAGGAGCCTTGACTTCTCCAAGTACAATGATGGATTCTCTGCTTTTTGGCAGCTCCCCTCGCTTTCCTTTCACGTGTTCAGAACCCTGCCGTTACGTGGGTCAATACCCAGGGCGGTCCTGCTCCCGTGGCACATGGGGTCCGAGAGCACTATGTGCACTGATCTCCTTTACCGCCCGTGACGCTCTCTGCTCCTAAACCTGCTTTCGTACAATACGGGCATCCCGGCCTTCTTCACTTAGTGGAGATGTCGAACGCCTTCTGCTTTTAACCTGGTTGTGTCTTTATGTTGAAGCGCATTTCTCGTAGGCAGCACGGGGTTTGTTCTTGCTTGTTAGGACAGTCTGACCATCTCTGCTTTTACCTGGGGTTAGACCACGTACACGTGAGGCTGACACAGTTATGTACAAATCCATCCACCTGTGTTTTTCTATTTGTCCCATCCAGTCATTGTTCCCTCCACTTCACCTTCTTTCGTGTTCCTTGTACATATTTATGACCCCAGGTTACCCCTGTGGGGGCTAACTGGCTTTCTCTCTATCTGTATAAATAAAATCACAGTGATGGCATGAAGGCGCGTGGTGGCAGTGCTTCGCAGGAAGGCTCAGAAGCTGACCAGCATTTCTCCAATTTCTCCCCCAGCCCCGTTTCTCTACTGTGACCACGCACCTTACAGACCCCACAGCGCCCGTGATTACTGCTTGTTCCACCAGCTGACTATCTTTGACAGGGATTGAAGCCGCAGAAAGAAGTCATGCTTCCTCGTGGAGCGCCCCTCTGGTGCTTCTGTCTCCAGTGTTAGAGATCCCCTCGGTGGGCACAGAAGGCCAGGCCGGCGGCTCCTCTTCGGGGACGTCAGGGCACCAGCCCCCCGTGCCCTCCTGGCGGCGTTCCTGGCCAGTAACCGGCCGCCGTCCTCCTTCTTCTTGTTCCTCTGTTCTCCTTGGTGGGCTGCTTCCGACTTCTTAAATTCATTCTGTTTTCTAGCAATTGGATGATGACTCAGGGAGGTTTTCTTCATATTCCTTGTGTGGGGGGTTCACGGAGCTTCCCGGGTCTCTTGGTTTGTTGTTTTCATTAAACCGGAAAATATGGACATTTCTTAGTCAACATTTCTTCAAATATTTTTCCCGCAGGCCCGTGCGAGGGCTGAACGCACATACGTCAGGTCACCTTCAGCCGTCCCACGACTCAATGCCCTCAGTTTCGTAAAAATTCTCTTTCCTCAATGTGCTGCATTCGTGTAGCTGTGACCACTAACCTTCTTCTGCGGTGTTCAGCCGGCTGCCCGTCCCATCCAGCATGTTTTCCAGGCCACACTGAGGCTTCCCTCTCCAGAAGGTTCAGCAGGCCCCTTAATGCCTTGATGTGTCTCAGAGGAACTTTTTACGTGGAGATTTCTAGCAACTGTTTCCATGTCCTCATTGGCTAATTCTAACATCGGTGAGGGGTCAGAGTGGGTTTTGGTGGGTTTTTCCTCCTTGTTGCGGGTCACGTCTTCCTGCTTCTCCACACGCCTGGCCGTTTCTCCTTGGCAGTGGTGCAGGGTAACACGGTGCACGGGTGACCTGGGATGAGATTCCTTGCGGACAACAGAAGGGCTCTCATGTCCCAAGTCATGCCTTCTGTCCCAACACTGTCCCCACGGTGTGGCCACCCTTCGGTCAAATGGCACAGAAGCGTCTGACCCTGTTCTTCTTCCTGTAATCAGCCTCCTCCTTCCCAGACATGACCTGCTCTCTTGAAGACTGAAGTGATCCCGAGCCCTTCAGGGGCCCCTCTCAAGCCGGCAGTCACCCCATCAGCCCCCAGGACGTGCCCGAAGGTGAGCAAACACAGGGCACCGCAGGCCTCAATCTGTGCTACGTGCAGGTTTTTATCCTCACGTGGGCAGCCCTGTGCATAAACGACGTGCACTCTGACCTTCGTGGTGGCCATGCCAGCGACGTCGGGGATTCTGCACACGGCACGAGAGCCCGCAGAGGCCAGCAGCGACCAAGTGTGACTTCCAGCGAGTTGCAGAGGGAGGGGAGCGGCCTCACAAAAGCACAGGGAACGTTAGTCTCTGGGAGGCTATCAGTGGTTGTGCTAAGTGAAGATGAGGTAAATGGCACGGTCTCAACCAGAAATATGTCAAAATGTCTCTCAGCGGGATGACTGCCTTTCAATAAACAGATGCAACAAGCTGGTTAAGAAAGGAGTTCACTGGAAGGTCCCTGGCACCCGCAGGAGTTACACAACAGTGCAGGCGAGGGCGTTTTGGGCGGCTGCAGACACAGCTCCTGGAGCACTATTCCTGCTGGGCTGTGCGGAGACGAAGGCAAGGCCCTGAGATTTCTGTGCGGCAGGGCAACGAGGGAGCTGCAGCCTCTGTGTGCTTGTGGCTGAACGCTCGGCTCTGGGTGCTGGAGGGAGAAAAGCAGGTCCCCGGAGATAGACGGGGCCTGGGAGGCAGTTTCTAGCAGATTCCTTACACCGAGCTATGATGACCACTGCAGATCCCACGAGAACACAGCAGCCAGGCACAGCTCATAAGGGCCGTCCTTTTCTTTCTTTCTTTCTTTTTTTTATTTATGATAGTCACAGAGAGAGAGAGAGAGAGGCAGAGAGAGAAGCAGGCTCCATGCACCGGGAGCCCGACGTGGGATTCGATTCCGGGTCTCCAGGATCGCGCCCCGGGCCAAAGGCAGGCGCTAAACTGCTGCGCCACCCAGGGATCCCAGGGCCGTCCTTTTCATGGACAGAACAAAAACTGAAGCAGGAATAGATACTCCTAGGTCTAAAAATAAACACTGCCTGGGTCCAGATACTACAAGGTCCTAAAGATCTTACAGGGACAAGAAGCACGATGCTTACCCACGCTCCAGCAGCGCTGGCAGCCCATGGTGGGCAGGCGGGCTCTGATGGCATCCCCTTCGTCCCTCTCCTTCGACGGGCTTTGGTCTGAGCTGGGCCCTCCAGCACCCAGGAACCATGATGCGTGGTCCCCTCCGCCAGGAACCCAGGAACAGTGTCGATAAATTTCCAAATGTGCCGCACAGAAAGCAGACGCATTGAAGGAGAAGAGAAAGTTTCAGAGTAACTTCCCTGAAAGAGCCCTTCTGATCACACAGCTTGGCTCTTCAGTGGAAAGTTAAGGTCAAAAGAGAGACGAGCAAACGGTAGAGCATCCTCGCCCACAACAGCAGGCCATCGGATCAGCCAGGGAGGATTTCTGTGTATCCGACACCAGCCGGGCAGACGCTAGACATATGCTTTTATTCCCTTTATTCTAAAGTTTCCAAGGTGGCCTTCCAGGTCATGGCTCTCCTCTCCAGACCACGCTGCCAGGAGCACAGCACCAGTAACTTTACAGAGGGGCAGACGACGGGAAGTGAAATGGCTCGCTCAAGTGAACGAGGGCAGCAGGACTCAGATTCGGTATTTTCACTCTTAAATCTAGTGTTTCGGCCAACCTTTCGGAGAGGTTGTTGCTTATCTGAAGTTAGTTCAGTGGATAGAAAGGTAAAAATTTTGTCATGTCATAGAATGTTCTGGACACCATCGTGAAGCCAACAAGCCACAGAACATTCTGTGGACACAGCTGCATGCAGGGCGCTGCCCCTAAGAAGGGTCAAGGCTGGACAGAGGTCAAGGTGAGCCTGGGAGATACCGTGGGGAGGGAGGGCGGTCACAGCGCCAAGAAGACCACTGAGACCAAGCAGCCCCCAGGTGAGTGGGTCACTGAGTCTGATCAGCAGCATGTGCAAGTCCCAGTCGGTACCTCCAGACCAGAAAATGAGCGGGGCTTAAGGACGGGGACAGAGCCACCTCGCTGGCCCTGACTGCAGACAGCGTGCCCGCCTGTGCAGAGAGGCCAGGAGAACCTCCCAGTCCACGGCCGGAACTACAAGAGTCGCTAGGCTGCCGCTCGAGATCAATAAACAAAAACAGCAAGACTCCTTTACATCAGTAGTAACCGAGCACCATGTGACCACAGACAGCTGCCCCCAGGAGCACTGGTGATGTGACACATTCCCCCGAACACCTGCGACACCTGGATCCTCAGGCAACCATCACCCCAGGTGGGGGCCTGATGGCAAAGCTCGGGGTGTGTAGGCGGCTGCGGCGCCCAGGGGAGGGAGGACCCGGTCCACGGCAGCCTGGAGTAGCTGGGCTCGTTCTCCGCACAGCAGAGGCTGCAGAGAGTGGAGGGCAGCGTTCAGGACCGTGGGGGAGAGCAGGCCAGTCTGGCTGCACACAGGCCCCGGCCACCCAGTGGGAGTGCTGGGGAGGGGCCGGGTGAGGCTCTGCTGACCGGCGCGAGGGCGACAGGGCCGGAGCCCACTCCCCTCCCCGCCCACTGAACCCCTCATGGAAGCCACAGTAGGAGCATCGGCACTTCCTCCCCACCTCGGCACCTACGGTTCCTCTGAGGCTGACTGGACGGCCTCTGCTGGGGGGGTCTCTGTTCCCTCATGCTGGACCACCCTTTGCTCTCCTCCTCTGGCTCTTCGTTCTCCATTCTCCCGGGGGGGCTCGCTGGCAGGGTCACCAGGCACCGGGGGGTCCCCCGCCTCCACCCCTCAGGCGCGGTCTCCTGAACAGTCACCCCGTCACGTCCGCCCCTCCTGCCCAGCAGCCCCCTCCTCAGTTGACCTATAATCTCCTCCAGGCTGAGGCCACACACTTAAAAACCACAGCTTGGATCTCGTTGTGTCTTTGTTCCCAAATCTTTAATGGTTCCTCTCAGGGGGCGAAATGAAGTGGGACGCCCTGCACTTGGACGGCTCCCCGCGTGTGACTCCAGCACCTCAGCCCAGTGGGCCGTCTGACCTCCCTGCCCCTCTATGCCCCGTGCAAGCTGTGCCCCCCGCGTGTCTACGCCCATCAGTGCCCCTCGCCCTACGAGTTCTCAGGTCCCTTATGCTGACGGCACAGCCTCCCGGGGCACAGTGGCTTCCCCTGTGTAGCAGAGGACTTGACCCACTGGACGTGAGCCTGTCCAGGGCAGGGACCACTGCCCTCTGTGCCCCGACAGCCTTCAGCACGGTCCTGCCTGGCTCTTCATGGGGCAGAGGTGTGACGGCAGCCCTGCAGGCAGGACAGGGAAGGGGCGGCCACTGGAGAGCAGAGCTGCAGGGCACTGTCCCCCAGGTCAGGGCAGGGGAGGGAAAGCACAGGTGGAGACAGAGGCCTGGTGGAGGTCCAGGTGAGGCAGGGCCGAGTTTCAAGAAGGAAGTGGTCGGGTTCACTTCCTGCTAGAAGGCTGGACGGGCAGGGAACAGGCAGCAAGGGATGTAACATAAACAGTGCGTGTGCAGCTCAGGTGACTGGGCCCAGGCCCCAAGGGGAGGCACCTCACTTATTCTGGAAGCAGGGGACCAGCTGTGCCTGGAGAAGCTGCGGGGGGGCAATGGCTCCGAAGATAGAGGCTTGGGTAAAGGGAAGACAAGAGACGTGGGGTCACCACGGGGTGAGGACACGGCGTCAGGGCTGGCAAACCAGTGGCACCCGGCACCTCCGGGAGCCCCGCTCTCTGCACCCCTGCCCAGGCCAGGTTGGCTAACACGTGGAGGCCACCCGGCGCCAGCGGGGAGGACCCAGCTACTCACACTGTCCACAGCGAGGATCTTGGCCCAGATGAAAACCAGAAGGGGCCGCAGCTCTCTGGCTGAGCTCTGGAGCAGTTTCAGCACGTAGGGGAAGATGCCCACAGACAAGGCCTGGGGAGAGAGGAGAGCGTGAGCGGCAAGCTCCCGGCAGTCAGGGCGCTCAGGAGGCAGGCGCTGCGGCTCAGACGCCGTGGGCGCTGCCTTCAGCGCCCATGGGATCGCGTGAGCCCCACCTGCAGCAAAGGGGCCTCCTCATCTCTGCACCCGGAGATGCCCCACCTGGTCTAGAGGCCGCAGTGAACCTGGAGAGGAACTCGTGGCTTCCCGCCTGGGTCCCCCGGCCTCACTCTCAGACGGCCTCGTTTGCTTTCAGCAGCAGAGCATGGGGCCCCTTAATCATGATTCTCGTGTTTCAAACCACAACGCTCCTGCCCTGTTGGCTCCAACATTCACATCTGCCCTTGAGATCGACCTTCTGAGAAGCACTTGAGCCCTGGGACGGGCCAGTCTGCTGGCTAACACAGGGAGCCGCTGTGCGGGTCGCTGGTGGCACGTCATCCCGGGGGGGCCCCTCTGCTCCCGGGCAGGCAGTAAGAGAGCAGGTGGACGTCCCACAGGGACAACTACCCGGGCACAGCCTGGTTATGTCAATTGCCTCAGCACCGGTGCTCTGTCCTTATCTCCAATTTCGTGGAATTCCAGGACACGGAAGACGCATCCCCCCTCCAAGATGGGTGGGGCCTGTGTCCTTTCCATTTTCAAGGCCTGGATTTAAAGGGGATAAGCATCCTGTCTCTGGTTCGGGCAGGTGGGTCCTGCTGGAAGGCCCAACCCACACCTGTGGCAACACTTCATCTGTCCAGCACCTGTTCATATGTTATCAAGAGTTCCAATTAGCACAAGCTTAACTCTTTAAAGGGCCAAAATCAAATTTAAAAAAAATGTACCATATAAATAAAAATCTCTCTAAAATGTTACTAATACTTGTTTCCCGTTTCCCTGTCTTCTTAAAGAGCATAGTGGTACAATGCAAGCTTTTCCACGGTGACGAAGACACATCGCTACGCACATGACACGTGCAGGCCAAGCCGCTCCAGAGTCACGGGAGACCCGCCCCAGTGACCTACACATTCTAAGTCATCTGCACCCCAAGTGCCCTGAGGGTGAACTGTTTGATGGGGAGTGAACTTTTCTCCCCAATTCTTAGACTCTTCCTTTCCTCCTTCAATCTCGGATTACTAATTCTCACTCTTTGTTGACATTACATAATGACAAATCTTAAATATATACAAGTGGAGCTAAAATAATATACTGGCTCCTGTGTGCTCATCACTCAGCCTCAGGGACACGAACCCGATGGCGGGGTGCTGCCTCACACGCCCACTCGTCCTCTCCCAGAATATATGAAGCACATCGTGCTTGCCACACACGTTCATGTGTAAACAGTCTTTACCTCCAAAAAATAAGTTCTCTTTTATAAAAGAACCACATGCCATTACGCCCCCCAAAATGAACAATTATCCTTTAATAATACTGTATTCAGTTTATGTAAAATTTCTAATTGTTTCAAGAACACTAATTTTTCAGACTTTCAAACTTTTGTTTGCCCACAGAACCAAGAAGGTCCGGATACTGCAGCTGTGAGGGGCCTCTCGTGCCTCCTGTGATGTATTATGTTCCCTATTGATACCTCCTTTCCTCGTGATGCAGTTGTTGGAAAACGGGTCACTGTTTGATCTTATTTTTGTCACCATTTTCTGTTTTAAATGGCTGCTACCACTCTTTTGCAGAATGAGTAAACAGAGAAGTGTTTTTAAGTTGTGCTGAGCATCAGAGTGTAAAGTCAGCGAATGGGTGTGCACCAGGCACTTGGCCAGAGTAGGAGCACCCTGCTTGGTGGCTCAGGCAGGGGTGAGCCACTCCCTAAACTGCACAGCCAGGGGGCAACACCTTCTGCCTACAGAGGTGAAGCTTCATGGCGGATGCAAAGAGGCCAGAGCAAAAGCAAACCCTGGAACGCTGTAGTGGCCGGGGCCGCACAGCACGTGTTTCCTGAGGGCCCCGTGGGCTTGCTGCCTGCCCCACAGTCCCCCTGGATGGAGGGTTACCGTCACTCCTCAGCCCTCCCTGGGGTCAGGGCAGGGAGCACGCACCAAGCTCACGGCCCAGGGGCCCAGGTCCAAGAATCGTCCCAGCAAATCCAGGGCTCTCAGCCTGTGCACCTGGCTCAGCAGCACCTGAGGAAGGAAGAACAGGACGGCGTCACTGCAGAGTCGAGGCACGAGGCGTGATGCCGCGGGGCTGGCTCTGTAAGCTCACAACTGCCCCTGGCTTCATGCGTTCATTCACCCAGGGCAGGTGCTCCTTTCTCTGCAGTCCCGGTGTTTAGGTGGCTTAGGAAAACATTGTATTGTTTTCATTAACAGCTAAAATATACACCCTGTTGAAAGTATTAGAACAAATAGTTTTTAACTGTATTTATTTTCATTTATTTTAAAAGATTTTATTTATTTATTCATGAGAGACACAGAGAGGGAAGCAGAGACACAGGCAGAGGGAGAAGAAGGCTCCCTGCGGGGGGCCCGACACAGGACTTGATCCCAGGTTCCAGGATCACACCCTGGGCTGAAGGCGGTGCTAAACTGCTGAGCCACCAGGGCTGCCCTTTAACTGTGTTTAAAAAGAAATCACTGATGATGTTGTGTATGTGGACACTGTCCTCGGGGCACACACTCCCTTACCTGTTCTAAACTAGATAACCTATCACTGCATTTCTCATCCTTTGTTAGCCTAAACTGAATAAAATACTGTGGCGGTGATTCTGCATCACCGGGTACGTCTGGCCGTGTCTCGCCCAGCGCATGCCTCCCCCCCTGCCCGCTTCTGAAAGGATTACCAAGTTTCTGCTGTTCTGAACATGCTGTGATAAATGTCCTAACAGGCACATTTCTGCGCACTTATGTGGTTTTCTTTTTCCCCTGGGATAAACCTGAGGGTCGGAGCTATATATACTTTTATTACCAAACCATCCCCTAGTTGAACCAACTTGCAACCCCAAAGAGACACGAGTGGGTGCTCTCCCCGGGCCTTTGCTATTGCAGGGCGAGGACGAGGGCTTGCTGTGTGCTCTCTGGTTATCTGACCCGGGGCAAATTACTTAACTTCTTGGAACCTTAATTTCTTAATTCATAAGAACGGACAACACAAAACAGAGTCCTGAAGGTTTTATTAGGTACCAGATTGAGAGCTCCTGGGCACCAGCAGCCAGTATGACAGGTAAAAATAAAATAGCCTTTTAATCGGAATTTCTTTGACTACAGTTGAGGTTGATCATCTTCTGTCACAGGTTAAGTGGCTATTTCGCTAGTAAACTGGCCACACATGTCCTTACTTTCCTACTGAAATGTTTGGCTTTCCCTTCTCGATGTGGAAGAGTTCTTGCCACAGCTTCTCTTGTTTTGTTATGTTGGAGTTTATTTATTGATTTATAAAAGACTCTATTCATGAGAGACACAGAGAGAGGCAGAGACCCAGGCAGAGGGAGAAGCAGGCTCCATGCAGGGAGCCACATGCGGGACTCGATCCCAGGATCCCGGGGTCACGACCTGAGCCGAAGGCAGACGCCCAACAGCTGAGCCACGCTGGCGCCCTGGAGTTTAATATTTCTAATGGGGTCACTTCTATTGGCTTCTTCCTTGTGGTCTTTACACTTGAGGACAGGGCCATGGAGACCCCTGAAGGGACTCTGTATCTGCTATTGCTCCCAGCCAAACCCAGTGTGCATTCACGGGCGTGACAGGGGACAGCAGGGAGCCCCTCCCACCACCACTAGTTAGCCACAGAGACAGACACACTGCAACAGGCCCCTGTGACGGTGGGAAGGGCTGTGAGTCGTGAGCCCCTGCCCTACCTGGGGTGCAGCGAGATCCCTGAGGGCAGCCAGCGTGTGGGGTCCCCAGGTAGCAGGCAGAGGGAATGGGATGGCCTGGGGTGTTGGAAGATGGGTCCTCCAGACTAGCCTGGGGGTTCCCTGAGAGGGACAGCAGTGAGCCATCCAATGTGGTCGCTGGGGGGATGGACTGGCCAGAGGTGGGATGGAGGGTGGAACGGGGTGGACTTGACTCCCACTGATGGGGAGGAAGAGACTCAAGATGGCCGGTGACATGCCCATGGAACCTGTTGGCTGAGGGAGAAGGCAGGTCAGGGAAGAGGACTCTGGAAGAGAAGATTTGGAATGAGGCCTGAGAAGGATGGGCAGACATGCCAGGGAAGCCGGGTAGACGTGCCCCCAGGGTGGTGCTCCTGGGGGAGGAGATGCTGGGTAGAGGAACTGGTGACGGTGGGAGGTTCCAGTGATGTCACCTGCTCCTGCAGGTCAGTAGCAGGACCTGGGAAGACAGCCCCTGGGGACACGGTGTGGATCATGTTGGGGTTGTGGGGAGGATGCCGAGTGGAGCTGAGTAGAAATCAAGGGGGGTGAGGAAATGAGGCAGCAGGGCTCCCGTGAGGGTCCTGACAGCACCAGGTCCCGAGGAGGACAGGCAGGCCCAGGGGCAGGAAGTGCAGGAAGAGAAGCGCCCGTGGCCCCTAGAACGCCGTCTTGCCTTGGCCGGCACCTGCTCCAGACCCCTGTCCAGACCACTGCCTCCAGACGACGTGGGTGTTTGGGGGTGTTGAGTCTCTGGGAACTGGGGAGGTGATGACCTGATCCCACTGGACTCGTGTCTATCATGTGCCACTGCCGCCTGAAACGGGTCAGGAGGGCAAAGTTGGTGGTAAAGTGTGGGCTTTGGGGCCTGGTTTCCGCCTGGTCACTTCCTGACAGTGCAGCTTAGAGCACGAAACCCGGGGACTTCTGTGTCCTCAGCGGGACAGGTGGAGGTGATGACACGTGACCTGGGCTCATTCTCAAAGCTCACTGGGACGAGGTCGGTGGAAGCCCCTGGCATGTGCCGTCCACCACGAGGGCGTGTCCTGGACGCTGGCCTCACCGCCTGGGCCTGCAGCTCAGGACGCCTCCTCTTTCATAAGCCACTCGTTGGCTCTCTTTGTTCTAAAGGAAACAAAACTGCCCAAGGTGCTAGTTTCCAGGTGACCCAGGGTGAGCACACCTGTAATCTGTCAAAAATCTAAAATGTCTGTGACCACGAAGGCTGGTGAAGCCCGTGGTCAGATTCCTTTTGTTGTTTAAAACACCAAACATGGGGCACCTGGGAGGCTCAGCGGTTCGCGTCTCCCTTCGGCTCAGGCCGTGACCTGGGATCCCAGGGGTCCTGGGATCGAGTCCTGCATCGGGTTCCTTGCAGGGACCCTGCTTCTCCCTCTGCCTGTCTCTGTGTCTCTTATGAATAAATAAATAAAATCTTTAATAAAACAACAAAACACACCAAACATGAATAAAGCTGTTTTCTAGGGCAACCTGCAGAGCGATCCACGGTGGAAGAATGGGCAGTGAAGGCCAAGAACCCTGGCCGCACAGGCCTATCCTGCGCTTCCTGCATGTGCTGGCTGCCGCCACTGGTCCCAGGCTCCACCAAAGTGTCTTCCTGGCAGATGCAGCAGCGGGACGGGAGCCGCGTTCACAATGCTGTGATGCAATCTGCTGGCGTGCCACTGACCCTGCTGATGACACGCACAGGACAGCCCTGCCTGCCTCGGGGGCCGGGTGTCTGTGAAGACGTTCGGCAAGGAGGGACTTTGTGTTGTGACAGTGTTTTGCGGGAAAAATAAAGATTGTCAATAAAGAGTCCCAGGAAAATGTCAAGTGTTGGTTTTGTTAGACATTACGTGGTCTTTCTTATTCCTTCTGTTCATTTATATCCAAAAAAGTTGGAAGGCTAGCATAAATTAAAATTTACATTAAAATAAAGACTGGCTTTTTGTTTGTACTTCTTATTACTATCATTCCTGTTTCAGATGGCTCTGGGATCTGTGGGCATTAGAGACAAACGGTCAACGGAATGTTTCCATCTGTGGTGACCTGAACCAAAGATTAGTCGTGGTGGCGTGAGCGCCCACGGTAGCCTGGAGCTTGCTGCGGTGGCTACACTTCACGTGCCTCATGCACAGACGGCGCTCAGGCTCAGGGGCCAAGGCTTCCGGCGGGGGTGGGGGTGGGGATGGGGGTGGGGGGGTGGGGGGGGTGGCGCTTCTTACAAAAAGAGATTCTCTAGCTCTGGTCTGGTGGACTGTAGGGGTCCCTGTGGGCTGGGTGCCTGGGGACCTGGTGACTGACTTCTGAAGCCACTGATGTAGATAATCCGTCTAACAGTGACACCCCGGTTAGTCTCCCGCTGGCACCTGAGAATGACCCTGCGCGTTCAGACCTAAAATTCTCTCCGTAAGTAAAGGGAAGCAGTGAGAGCAATCCGGCTTCCTGATGAAGTGGCCGGCCACGGTCTGGGCCTGGGGGTACTGACGCCGCCCTGCGAGATCCCTCCTCTCCCGTCTATAAGGTGCGGGTTCAGCCCCCGGGTCTGTGGCTGCAATGCACCCGAGACACCCGAGGGGGAGCAGACAGCAGTGTCACATCCGACAGGTGACCACAAGCGCCTGCCCTTGCGCTGTGGGGACCGAGAGACTTCCTTCCTAGGCCTTCTGTTTAACATTCTTCTAAAGACAAGAAAAGACCCCGGGCTGGTCGGGGAGAATTACTTCCAAGCTTACGTTCCCAGGAGGGACTGCAAATCAGCTGGCCTGAGAAGACATTTGGCTTGACCCTGAAGGTCAACGGCTAAAGCCTCTGAGTCTCTGGGCACAGAAAATTCTCTCTGGCTCGTGGGAAAAGTAGCAGGGATTGGAAAAGCCACAAAGTCTGCATTAAAATTCTTCCTTCCTTAAGCAATACTTTCTGACTTGCCAAGGCCCTAGAGGATAATTTATGGGTAACAGGGTCCAGGCTTTGGCAAAAATAAATTTCCTCAAGATAAAAGGCATGAAGTTAACTAATGAGAAGGAGGCTGACCCCGTGGGCTCCAGCGTACAAAGCGGGTGCCCATCCTCCCTTCCCTTCTTGTTAAGTAGAGGATCCCGCATCGATCCAGGCCAGGCACAGCCCAGGAGAGCCTGCCAGGATGATGAAGAGCCTGCTGCTTGTGGCTGTTTGAGAGGCCAACTCCGCTCTTTCAAGCCCTGTCCCTGACGTCGCCACCAGGACGCTGGCTCTGTGAGGGCCGCACGTTCCCCAATGGAGTGTGGACTGTATGTGGAACGTTGAAAAGAAACACCGGCGGCAGGACTGTTTGCCAGACCCCGTGTGCTCGGCATTCTGCCCCGGCGTGGTGAAGGACGGAGGGCACGCAGTGGCGCCGTGGAAGTCACAGGATGGCCAGCAGGACTTCCACAGGTGAACAGGCTGGTGGTGACCCGGGAGGAGTGCGGGTCCCACCTGCGCCACGGCGTCCCTGGGGATCCGTCTGCTCCCACCTGGCCAGCGCGAGCACAGGTGAGCAAGGGAGTGCTGACGGCTGCTGTGTGGTCAGCTTTGTCTCGTCCTTAGTACTGAGAAATTCTTTTTATTTGAAATAAAAATTTATTTGAAATTTTTTTTCCAAGTTTTTCAAATAAATTTTCATTTACTTGAAAACACGTGCATTTACAGCTCACACCGCAAACTCAGGATGGTCCTAATCTGGCAGCCAACAATCCCCGTGCTCTAGTCACAACGTGAACCACCGTGCACAAGGCACCAAGCCGCGTCGGGGGGTGCAGACTGTCTCTGCGGCATGTCGGCCACATTCCCGGTCCTCTGCCCTCTGCCGGGCCCTGCGCACAGGCCCGGACCCGGTGAGACCTCCGGTTCCGTTGCCCGCGAACAGTCTCTGAGCCTGCTGCGTGGTGCACCCAGAGGCGCTTGGCCGTGCTCTTCCCACAGGTCCACCTTCGCGGACACAAACCTTCTGTGAAGACTGACGTTCCCGCCCATGCGGAAGCCGGTATCCTGCCCTCCTACCCCATCGGACCCCACTAACCAGACAAGTTAGCTGACGGGGACCCACGGCACCGAGCTTCCAGCCCTCCGGCCGGATGTGCATAGCATTCGCGCGAGCACAGACACGGGCCGTGGGAGGGGCTGGCGGCCTCCACGGAAGGGCTGCTCGTCACCCAACGACCTGCCGTCCGCGGGCACCGGGCTGGGGCCCCGAGCGCCGTCTGCGATGTGGCCGCCGCTCCTCTCCCGTTCCTCCTGTGTGCACTTGCAGCTCCCGTCCTTCCAAACAGGACGCCCGATGCCCCGGAGTGCATGCGCTGCAGCGACCACCACCCAAACTGGCGTTGAGAGGACAGTGGGGAAGGGAACTCTGACGTCCCAGGAAAGCCCTTCCCCAGTACGTCTGCCCTGGCTCCGATTTCTGCGGAGCGCAGGCGGCTCACCCGGCGGGGGGCACGGCCACCAGCACTGCACACCCGCACACACATCCCAGGCTCCAGTCCCTTCCCCGAACGCTCATCTGAAGGAACTCACCTGCAGGACAATGGGAAGTTGCTCGGGTGGGTTCCTGTTCTCCACGCCCATCGTGAGCCACACCTGGAACGCGGTCAGCTGCTCGGCAAAGAACGGACTGTGCTGTGGAACAGGCAGGGGCGTTAGTTAGGGACCCGCCGCTCCTGGTCAATTTGCCTGACACGCCCACCTCTGCCCGAGGCCGACGGTCCAGGTGAGGGACGCGGGGGCAGGGCAGGGGCGAGCGAGCCGACCGCACGGGGCAGGAGCACGCGGTGGAGTCCAGGATAACTCGGCCCGAGCCCCGGAGGGGGGTCCCTGGCCTGAGGCGGGAAAGGCGCTCAGAGCGCGGGGAATTCTGCCTCGGGTGTGTTGAGTTCCAGACACCCACCCGCACCCCGCGGCCCGCGCGGCACCGCAGGAGGACGAGGGGCGGCGGGCAGGGGCGGGAGAGCGGATCTGCCGGGACTGGCTGAGAGGTGCAGCCGTGGGTACCATGGGGTGCGCTCGGGACGAGAGGGAAGGGAACCTGGAGGCGGCAGCGTAGACGGTTCTGTGAAGGGACCTGGCTGCCAAGGGTTAAGGCCGGAGGGGACCGGGCTGCCTGGTGGAGAACTCTGGTTTAAGGGTGGGACGGTGAGTGCGCTTCTGTAAGCGGACGGAGCAGACAGGCAGGGGGCTCCCCACCGCAGCCTGGGGGGCTCTCCTGGGGCGGGCCCGGGGAGGCAGCTGGGCCTGGATGCAGGGGCCCGCGGGGTCTCTCCCTCACTTCTTCTATTTCTCGGGAAGGCAAGTCACAGTGGGGCTGAGCGGCAAGGGAAGGAACTCTGTGGGGACTGCAGTGGGGTCACAGGGGCTCCTGGTCCCCGCCCCAGTCAGCGGAGGGAGGGGCCAGCAGGCCGCAGGGCTGCCGGACCCATGCACTGGGGTCAGAGGGTCAGAGAGATGGTGGGAGGGGGGACAAGCTGGACAGCCAGCAGTGGGGGCGTGGAGGTGGTTTGTCCTTACTGGCAGGGCAGAGGGGACGCCTCTCCCCGCAGGGTTAGGGACCTGGTAAAGCACAGAAAGAGCGGCTCAGGCCGGAGGGAGGAGCTGGCCGCTGGAAGGTCCGCAAACTAGGAAGCCGGGCAGCAGCGGGACGGCTGGGTTTGTCACTCTGACACAACTGTTTTCACCTAACACACGGTTCTGCTGTCCCCGAGCCCCAAACAAGAAGACCTGAGTTACAAATCTCTGTCTCTCCACCCTATCCTCCCTTTTATTTCCCAAGCAGAAGCAGTGTCTGTATGTAAGGAACACGGGGACAGGAATGTGCTGTGGCCCCGGGCTGACGTGTGTAGACACATGAGCATCCACAACTTTGAGCCGTGGGCGGGGCCTGGGCATGTCTGTGAGCTCAACTCTGGGCCTGCTCGCTGCACACCACCCACGGAGGAGCCACCATGATCCTCCCTCACGTCTGTCATGTGAGAAGCCAGTGGACAACCCGCACCACCCAGGAATCCATGCTCCTGCAAAGTCAGCTTGCATCGGGTGAACCAAATCTGGAGGGCAACCTGTGAATTGGGATGGAGCCCCCAAACTGGCTTTCCTACTTTCAAGTGTGAATTACTCATAAATTGGTTAAAAACGGCAACCTCATTAAGCTCCCCTCCCTACATGTGGGAGACCTCCGGTCCCTGAGGGGAGCTCAGGTAATTCACATCATCCCAGCTCTTTCCTCCTCCTTCCAAGTTAGTTTTAGAATTACGGACGTTCTCGTGTTGCTCATTGTGGGAAATACCATTCTCAGAAGGAAGGACGAGCATTCCTCATCTCTGCACCCAAACTGACAAAGCGAAAGCCTCTGCCATGGAAGCGCGCGGTGAGGTTTGGCGTGCTCCTTACAGCATGGGGGAGCCGACAAGCGAGGGCAGCCTCCCAACACAGGCGGGGCTCAGGTTCTAAATGACGTTCCACGGGACATCTTGAGAGCTGCCCCATGCGCACCTTAAGATGATGCACAGCTGGGGTTTTGGGCCAGACTTCCGAGATTACCTCCATCGTGTCAGAGTTGCTGCGTAGATTTTAGGGAAATTGGAGCCCAGGAGGGGTGTTCTGGGGCACAGCTTGTGCAGGCCTGGGCGGAGGTTCTGAGTCCTGGGGCCTTGTGTCCAGGGCCTCCCGGGATAATACTGAGGCCAGGCAGGCTGCTCTGCCGTCAGCCCCTGTGTCAGATGGCCCGAGGGCCTGAAAAAAAGGAGGGCCTGAGCGGCAAGAAGATCCACACCTGACCACTGGGGGACCCAGAAAGTCCTTTGCTGTCGTTGTGAGAGAGGAAGGGGTTAATCTCAACACACTTCTTCCTCCTCCCCCCAGCTTGCCATCCCTGGTCCAGACACACCTACACTGTCCGTGCAGTGATCTACTTGCTCTTCATGATGACCTCACCAGTTAAAAGGAGATGAAAGAAAACTGCAGTGACCAGGAGTATTCAAATCCCAGCCCCCTGTCAGAGCTCAGCTTGCAGAAGGGCTCTTTAAGCCCCTTAAGACAGTCGGTCATCCACTCTTCCTACCATGTGCAAATGCTCCTCCTCTCTCCCCATGTCAGCAAATGACAATTCTGATTGGGCTCCTTTCCACTGTGGATTAAAATCTGTCCTCTCAACTATTGACCTTGGAAGAGTGACACTCGTGCTGGGCTTTGTTTTGGGCTATCCAACAATGAGGGTTTAAGACGAAGACAGTAATTTATAGAAAATTATTAGAACAAAATAGAGAACTCAGGAAAGCTGCTGCATAAAATCACCTATAAACACTATGTATACAAAGAAAAACCATAAATGCAATTTAAGGAGATACCATTTGTAGTCATGTTGATGGATGGGAAGACTCAACATTGCTGAGACACCCCCAAGGCCATCTATGGATCCAGGTAATCCCTATCAAAATTGCCTTCATAATCAAGCATGCTCAGTACCCGTGTGAGGGCAAAATGACGAATGAGTAGAGCAGAGAACCCACAAAGTAGAAGCGGCCCCACAAAGATGGTCACCTGGTTTGATGTAAATAACACTGGGTGAGCTGAACATCCATGTGTGGAAAAGCGAATCTTGAGCCCTACCTCACATCAACCATGCGAGTGAATCCCAGATGGACTACAGGCCTAAGAGTAGAAGTAAAACAATCAAGCTTTCAGAAGAAAAAGACAAGAACACTCTTTCAGGGGTGTTCCTCTCAAACATTTCTTGGACAGGATACCAAAAGTCTTAAGCATTAGAAAAAAACTGGCAAACTGGGTTATGTTAATTCAAGAAATTTCTATTTAAAAAAAAAAAAACAAAAAACACTGAAAAAGTGAAAAGTCCAGAGTGGGGAAAAAAAGATATTCATAATGAGTGACAAAGGATTTGTATTCAGAATATACACACAGTCACTACAAACCAATAGAAAACAGAACATAAAAGAAAAATCAAAAGATCAGGCAATTTACAAAAGAGGATATTCAAATGGCCAATGAAAATACACAACAATGCTCAACACTATTAACCATCAGAGAGATACAAGATAAAATTTCAGTGACATGCCTCTTCACATTGAACCAGAATAGCCAAACAAAGGGGAAAAAAAGTAGAAAACATCAGGTATTTATGAGGATACAGGGCAACTAAAATACAAGCTATGGGAGCGTAAACTGATTCGGTCACTTTGGAAAACCGCCTGGCTGCATCTACTAAAACTGGCCATAGGCAGCCTGGGCACCCGAACCATCGCTCCTAGTGTGTACCCCGGACATAAATGCACCAGAGGCAAGTAAGACATTAGGAGCACCCGGGCTGGGCTGGGACAGCATGGGACGCATTCACCTCGGGAACAAAATTTAAGGGGGCACCAAAAGACTCAGTCATTGAGATTAAAAAATACTTTAATGCAATATTAGAAAAAAATCAATGCAAACATCCATAATGAACAAAATATCAAAATTTTAAGTAAAGACAGCCTCAGAGTTACTAACTTCTCCTCTCCTCAGGCTCCAGTGACTCGGCCTGGCCCGGGCCCAGCATTATTTGTAGGGCCTGCAACCTGGAAACTCAAAGTGCCCAGAGCGTGGGGCAAATGGCCTTTGAGAATGCCACCCTGTGATAAGCGCTACCGCCACGAAAGCAGGCGTGACGCTGAGTGAAAGTGGAGAGACACGAAGGCTACCATTCATCCAAGTGCACAAAACCAGGCAAGAGGGTAGCTGCCCTCGGGGAGAGCAGATAGAAGGCAGCAGGGAGGGGCTCCCGGGGCTCCCAACCCGCAGCTGCTTGATTTGGGTGCTGGTTACTCCCGTGTGTTCATCTCATAAAAACTCCTCAAGCCACACATTTACGGAATGCAATTTTCTCTATGTACGTTCGGCTCCAGAAAACGTAGAAACAAAATAAAAAAGCTAGCATGTGGTCTACCTCATTTACCCCTCCCTGTCATAATTTGGGGGAAATTATTCCCATATGCAGAATACTGATTCCAGCAGATTAGAAATGAAGTACTGAGATCCTTGGAAGCATACCTGGCACCGCAGCGGAAGGGTAATAATCCAGGAACCGTATTATTTTACGTAAGACTGTATAGTTCCAATCCCCTAAGGATCAGAACAAAGTAGAACCATACACAGTACAAAAAGCTGAAATTATATTAGGTTTTCTGCACATGTGTTTGTGGCCACAGGCCCTGGCCTCCTCTGGTGAGCTGAGGCACGTGGGAGGGCTACCCAGCCGCGGTGGGGGGGGTTGTGGCTGTCCCCAGTGTCCTGTGACCGTGTATGAGCCTGGCCCCTCCCTTAGAGCTTAGGTTCCACAGGAAGGGGACTCACAGGCAAAGCCAAGCACACTGGTGAGAGCTGAGGGAAGGCTCTGCCAACTTCTCTTCCCGGCTTAAAATGCAAAGCAGTCGGTGACGTAAATGGTGAGTGTGTTAAAGAAAAAGGCAGCTGGAGAGAGGGATGGATAAGCTCGAGCAAGTGCGGCCTGAGCTGTGGGCGTGCAGGTGCTCACTGTGCAGTCCTCTCAGTGTTGCTATAGGTTTGAAAGTTTTCATACTAAAATGTGAAAAATTTCAAGCAATAAAGAGGGAGGAAATATGAGATACAAAAGCGAGGGAGGCCTCTTAGCTTATCACCCCCACCAGGCACATCAAGATCTGAGGAGTTACACACATACACACACACACACGCACACGTACCCCCCCACAGATATGCACAATGCACACAGGTACATACATGCACACACACATATAATGGACACGCATACACATCATACATGCATACTCTATACAGATACACCCCCCACATAAACACACATACATATATGCATACACACAAATCTACACACACGTACACACATGTCCCTAGACCCTCACACAAATATGTGCACATGTACACACAGTAACCAGAAACACCTATGTACCTACATATACATACATGTACATGGACCCACATCTTACAGAAACACATGTGAACACCCCATGCCACAGATACACATGTACACACAGATGTGCACACATGCATACACAACCCAGATACACACACGTGCACACTCGTGTACATGGACACACTCCACAGATATGCATAATGCACATGTGTACACACATACAGATATGCACACAAACATGCATCACAGACATGCATGTCTGCACATTTACAGACACACCTAATACAAATATACAGACATGTACACGGACACACCTCACACATGCACACATACCCCATGCTTGACCTGAGCACTCAGCCTGTGTTTACTATTTCAGTCCTCTGTGTCCCTTTAATTGGATACCACCCTGATTCCCCCTGTAAAACAAGGAAACTGAGGCACAGGGGAGTGAGCTTGTCCACTGTAGTCCTGCGTGGGGTCAGAGACGAAGGTGTGGGTAGAGATGGCCAAGGCTCTGACCCTCCAGCCTCACCCTCCATGGCCTGGAGCCACCCCGTCCCTCCACTGCCCTGGCCCTCCCAGGTCCGTGGGGGCCAGAGGGCGCATGTGCACAGATGTGAGTTACCACATCCCCTCCTTCAGGGCTCTTGAGGGAGGGGCTGGGTCTGGTGCACACATGCTCAGACTTGGTGCGCAGTAAACACTGGATAATCAAATCCTGAATGAAACACGGAGGCCGTGCAGCAGATGGAGCAAGGGGGGGCTCTTGGTGCGGGGCTGTGAGACAGATACTCCCTCAGGGCTGAGCTCTACACCCCCGGGTTCCAGGCAGGGTATCGGGAAACCCATAATCCATTCCAGTTAAAGGGCAGAGCGTAAAACACTGGGTCAGGGCGCAAAGTAGATTGACAAGAACATCATTTTAAAAGAAGACATTTCCTGAGAGCTCGCCATTTCAAAATCTTTAACCCCTGGTTGGTGTAATCTTTCAAACTTCTGCTAACTGCGCCTTTTCCCAGGCGGGCGAAGGAAATCTGACAAGCCAGCACCCTGGATGCCACACCCGCTCTGGCAGCTGTGCGGGCCGAGTGCCCAGGGTTGGAGCCGCCCCAGTGGACCATGCGGATGCCCTTTGAGGGACTCACCCGAAATGCAGTGCCTTCCTCGATGATGGTGGGCAGCTGAGAGAGGCAAATGTCGACGGCAAGGTCCCAGGCTTGCCTGCAGAGAGAACAGAGGGACACCCACCGGCGTTACTGACGGCTTCTGTGGGAGGGGCCCTGGCTGCGGGTCCTCAGAGGAAGCAGGAAGACATCTGGCGGCACGCTAGAGCCATTTTGTTTGTTAACATCGTCTCTCTTCAATTTTAAATGAGAAGAACTTGGGGAAAAATATGGGGCTTGCCTCCCTTTGCACTGCAGCTCCAGCCCACCGGATGGCCACAGTCCGTCCACGTCCAGGGAGCAGCCATGGCATGGCGAAGGCCGCAGTGCCAGTGGCACACACTAATGCCCCGCAGTGCTTTATTAGAGGCGACCAGTGTGGCGCCGGAGTGCCGCCCAGAGTCAGGACTGGCACGTACCACTGCCCTGCCCAGCACAGTGCCCTGGACCTGTGCCCACCACGAGCCCGTTGGGGATGAGGCAGGCGGTGCTTGTTTGAGGGAACAGCAAGTCTCTCCCACGTGTGACCCTGGCCACCTCTCCACCAGTTTCTCATGGCATCAGGGCCTGGCTCAAAACCCATACAGAACAGTGAGTGGCCCGCCGGCCTGGCTCTGGGGTCCGGCATGTGTGGCTCCAGCTCCCAAGAGCCAGTTTCCCCACCTGTAACGGTAACGATCGTGCCTGCTTGTGGGGTCCTCGGGGGACCCTGGGGTAGCAGGCGCCTTGGCAGGGGCACCGACTGGCGAGGGACGCTCACAGCATCCATCGTTAGTTCTATACTGACGGAGACAGTCACCTCCCTTTCTCTACAGCCACGGATGGAAGCGTCGATGTCGTGGACACAGGGGCTCCTTCGCCCCTGCTCCCCCCTTCCCTTCCTCTTGAAGGCAGACTGGGGATCAGCTCACGGGTCTGGTTTCCAGCATGGCCAACCAGGGCAGCTCCTGAGAGGCAGGAGGCCACCTGCCATTGATGAGACTAACCCCCCCGTCCCCCTCCTCCCCATGCTTGTGTCCCCTGAGACGACGGCACCGGGAACGAAACATGTGAACAGCCAGAAACACAGGAAACACGTAAGACAAACAGAAGCCTAGAGGGCTCTCTGCCATTATTCAATCACACGGAATATATTCCAGGTTTCCCGACTGGCCCACTCTGAACCAGCGCGCCCTTCCCCCACCGATCTAATTAAGAGGCAATCAGCGCATAATCAAAAGTGCCTCAAAGAACAGGCAATAAATAGTCCCCATATGCTCAGTAAGCGCCCAGGCTGCAGGCGAAATGGTCCTTCAGTGGCGTTGAGGGACAGATCTGCTCTTTGTGAGACAGAAGCAGAGTCAATTACTGCAATTAAATGCTGTAAAAATTCCTTGAATATAATCAAATAAAAACTTTGGACTTGGAAGAAAGTGTGAACAAGCTGGGGGCAGGGAAGGTGTGAAGGGGGCGCAGGGGCGCCAGCCACGAACCCTGGCTCTGGGCCCTGGCAGTTGGCTTCGGCCGCTGCGGGTGCACCCGGGAACCGCACCTGGCGTGGAGGCCGCGGCACGGCCTCTCTCGGCTCCGTCTCGTTCAGATCAAGGGGCAAGAGGAATCCCTCCATGAAGATGCCCCGTGGTTGTCCGCAGTCCTGGCTGGGTGCTCCGGACACAGTATCGGGGGGCCCAGCCCGCCCGCCCCGGGGGAGGCTGCCGGGCAGTCTCCTGATGCCCGCTCGGTCCCTCCATAGAGTGGAGCCGCGCAGGGCCGGGGGTGGGGAGCAGGTGCCAGTCCTTTGCAGAGCGAGCTCCGAGAGGCCGGCCGCTCCCTCGGGTACCAAGTGCTCAAGCAGCCCAGGATGCAACTTTGGTTTGTGCACGGGGACTCTGGGGCTGCGAACATGCCAGGGGGCCCAGAGCGGGGCGCGGGGCAGAGAAGCTGCTCAGGGCCATGGATAGAGGGGCACAGCTGTCTGGGCGACAGGGAAGAGGGACTTGGCCCACAGGGCTGAAGAGCACGGCACTCGGGAGAACGTCTAAGACCCGCGGAGACCCCACAAAATCGCTGCGTGCGGCAGCCCCGTGACCCTCTCTGGGCCTCTGCAGGGGCCGCTCAGAGGACCCGGGCACCCACGAGAGCCCAGCAGCACGACAGCGGTGCTCTTGCGAGCGTCTTACCCATTGGCTAGAACCAGCTGCATTTTCTAGGGTAAGATCACAATGAACTTGGGAGTTTTAATTCAGGTTCTGGCTCGGGGAGAGTGGGAACGTGAGTCCCGGGAAGCCCGAGGCCGGGCTCCGGCGCCCAGGCGAGCGCCAACCGGGAGGGTGTCTGCGTTCGCACTTCCCACGGCCCACGCGGCCGCACTGCGGCGGGAGGGGGCGCCGCGACAGCCTGACCAGCTGAGCCGAGGCTCCTGCGCTGTGGGCTGCTCGGTGAGTCACTGCCCGGAAAACGTGCCGTGCAGGCAAGAGCTCGGGTTTTCAGGAAACGGGCCTCGGATGGCAGGCGCCCAAGGAGTGGGCCGGCAGGGAGCCTTCCAAGAGCGCGCGGCCTCCATCTGCGGCGATCGCTCAGCGGGCGAGGCGCCCTCGACGGAACGGAAAGCACGGGTTATTACTGTGCGGAGGGGCGAGGCTCCGGGACCTGCAGAAATCGAAAGTGAAGGCGACGAGTCCCTGGGGCTTCACATCAAAAATTAAACAGGAGCCGGCGCCACGCTTCGTCATTACGCCCCGCCTGAAGCACAGTCAGATGGAGATTACTTTGTGTTTTAACCTCAGTCTCTGTAGGGCTTTGCTCCCTCCTTTCCCCGGCTCAACACGCAGCCCCTCCACCCCCACCCCAGGACTGCGGCGACTGGACGGCACATCCGTCATTCCAGATGCGCTTTCTGACAAGCTTGGCCGTGGGCTCCCAGGGGACGCACGAGCTCTGGTCCATTTACACAGAGGGGGCCTGTCTGGGTGTGTTGTCCCCAAACCAGCTCCGCGGCAAGCCCAGCGAGCAGCGAGCACCCGGCCTCCTGGGCAGAACCGGAGCATGACCTCTTGGCATCCGGGCCTCACGTTCTCCCACCGCCTGAGTGGACAGGCACGTGAGCTAGATACTGGCCACCCGGTGGGTGCAGGAGAGGGTGCAGGAGCCAGCAGGAAGCAGGGGTGCCCGTGGGGCTAGCCACGGCGGGGCGGTGGGAAGCCTGGGTCCCAGTGGGTCACGCTCAGGTGACATGGAAAGAGAAATAGATCCTCCTTCACGAAGCCACTGGTGGAGCCTCTATCTACCGGCAGGGGAGGGGGAGGCGGTCTACAAGCAGGGGTGAGGCTGCAGGCCCCACATCACGGCCTGAGTGCTTCTGTAAGGAAGTAAAGATGACCACCCTCTCAGGTGACTGTCTCCTTCCCAGGTCTATGTGGTGGCACAGCTGGACTCGAAGTCTTCCTGTTCCATCCACTGGAGCATCGAGACACTCCGGGAAGCATGGCTGGCCCTCTGGGGGCATCTACTCAGGAACCATCTCAGCAAACACAGGAACTGGACCCAGAGCAGGGCTGGCACCCAAACACACACGTGCCCCAAACCCGGAAAGAAGGTGGAAATCGCAAGCAGCACCTTCATGCTCTCTTCCTGCCTTTACGCTCATTTTTTTTTTAGCCTGTGGGAGGGCACGGACCAAGACTTTGTCACCCCGGACGCTCCCCTGGGAAGCAAAGACCGTCTACGTGGGTCTTCCAGCTGCCTCTGGGTGTGAATGGACAGCAAGGCTCGTCCACGGTGGCCCCACGGGAAACCAGCAGGTGGACACTGAAGCCAGTCACTGCGAGGGCACTGGCTTAGGTCACTGTGGACAGAGAGCTTGGGAAAAGCATTTTAGAAACTGTGAACACTCCTAATTTGGGTGGTGGTGGGATCTATTTACCACTGAATGAACCCCCTCATGAACCCGCACTGCCAGAAACACCCTCGTCTCCACGAGCTTTGGTGGCAGCGACGAGGAAGCAGCTCCGGGAGCGCCGGCGCGGTGGGTCCTGCAGCAGGCTGGTTCCTCGTCGGCACAGACGCCAGAGCCGGGAGGGCCTGGGCTGCCACACTGACTGCAACTGATTGTTTCTGGCCAGTATTGCTTCATTATGTTCCTACGAGCATTTTCTTTTTTAAATCTGAAGCCTGATTTCATGTTCACCTCCTGATCAAAGTAGGCTAATGGTATAATTTTCAACATTTAATGGGATTGACTAATGTTTACTCTTTGGCTACAGACCCATGCTGGCACTGTCATTAGGAAAACCCTATCCTGAGAAAACGTGTGTTATATGCATATGATGCTCCTCGGAAATCTCATCACCGCTAATTTCTGTAAGAGAACCCTGTAGCTCTAGTTACATGGCATTTTTCAGCATTTCCTTCAAGATAGGAAGCCATAGTATCGAGCCGTTCAAGAAAAAGATGCCAAATGGAGAGGACCCTTTGATGTGGACCGTGAAGCATGACCCGCTCACAAGACGAGAGCCCAGGCTGCTGCGCCAAGACGCGGACACGCAGCACTGTGGTGCACGCCTGCCCACTGCATGGCTCCCAGGCTTCAAGGGCCCAGGTCACCAAGGCGCTGAATTCTTACTTCCACCCCAAGGACATCCAAGGTCACGGTCCCCTGCAGAGTCCCCAGCGGGCTCCAACATGAGTTTGGTTTGGCCCTTACAAAGCTTACTGTCCTGGCTGTAAACATATGTGCATATGTGTGTATGTATTTACTTATGTATTGGAGAGAGAGCGAGTGTGCACACGCGTGGGGCAGGGGGAGAGGGAGAGAAAATCGCAAGCACACTTCTCGCTGAGCACGGGGCCTGACATGGAGCTCGATCTCACGACCCTGAGATTGTGACCTGATCCGAAATCAAGAGTTGGGTGCCTAACTGACTGAACCACCCAGGCGCCCCCGGCTGACTACATTTTAAAATAAGTAAGTTGTAAGTGAAAGTGTGAATCCATGAGCTCAAAGTGCCATGAGGAGCGGCACTGCAGTCGAGTGCCAACACCCGGCACGGCCGATACCCCTGGCCCCCTGCCCCCACCCCCACAGGTGCTCCCACAGGACGGACACACACGCTGCAGCGTCTGCCGCCAGAGCAGACCAGGACAGAGGCGACTGCTGCCTGGAGCCGAGGCTCCTGGCCCTGTATTCTGCTCAGAGAGCGCACCTTCAGGTGATGGGTCCGTCGGCACCCTGCTGCACGGTTCCTGAAAAGCCGTCCTTTTACGGTCCACGCCCCCGACAGTCGCTGCTGGCACATCACCAGGAACCCATGCAGTCCCCATGCCGGCCCAGCCAACCCAGTCGGTGTGCACCGGCGGTACGAGGGGCTCCCGTGCAAGGGCCTGACACGACCCCGGGGATGCCAGGTCCCTTCCCTTGACACGGCCCACCTGGGCCGCTCACCCACAGTCCCCTACAACCTGTCCTGTACCGCCCGCGCTGTGGCATCTCGTCCCACCACGGGTACTCACAGAGGAGCCCCTGGCTTCGGAGATGCCGAGTCCTCCCTCTCAGCAGAGAGGGACAGCGCGCCTGCCTTCCAGGCCCGTTCCCTCGCTCCCTCGCGTGCTACACTGACACGACAACATCTGTTGCCAGGCTGTGTCCAGGATTAGGAAGATGATCACACCAGGAACCCAGTAACGGGACCCAGTACACGGCCTGGCACTTAGTAGGTGCTCAGTAAGTGGCAACCACTCGCATTGTCATCTACCCGTCAACTGCCTTGAATCTTCGGGCTCCCAGGGTCTGCAGGCCTCCCCCTGGAGCCCCAGGGAGCCTGCCCACCCTGCACACTCCCGGCGGACTTGTTTCTGCCCCTCCCACCGCCCGGGTGCCTGCTCTGGGGTTGGTCACAGGCAGCACCACCTACTCAGCTTTCCAGGCGGAGCCCTGGAGAGGTCCCACTGTCCTGCCCGCCCACCCCCGGATGGAACTGGTCACCGAGCCCTGTCCATCTCGGCAGATGAGACACTGAAATCTGGCTCCTCACATCCAGCCACGTGGTCACCGCCTGGGCCCCAGCGCAACATGCTACACAACCTCCACTACTTCTCATGCGGGTCCTCCCGCATGGGCTGGGGTCGCTGGCTCCTGCCCTGCCCTGCTCACCACCGCAAGCACATGAAGCTCCTCTGCAGGGCCAGCTCTGCCCCTTGCTGCAGCAGCTCTGGACACAGCCACACCCCGGGCCCCCCTCCAGTGGCGTTCCGTTTCTCTGCTCTCCTGACCACACCCCTCCTCCTGCCAGCATGACACCCTCCGGGGTCCTCCTGGCTCTGTGAGCCGTGGGTGCGTTTCCCTCGCCATGAACACACTGTGTGACGACCCCCTTCTCCAGGCAGCAATCCCCTTGGGGCCAGGCCTCATTTTTGATGTTTGGACAATTAAACCTGGTGTGGTGTGGGGCTTTGCCCAGCTCTCCCTCCTCGGGCTCAGACAGGACAGCACAGGGCAGGACACTCACACTCATGCTGGACACGAGCAGGTCAGGATGTCTACAGGTACAGGGACAGGTGACTCAGGACGCAGGGCTCGCCGGCAGGGCTGGGGGAGTGGGTGGGCAGCTGCCTTGGGGTCACAGCAATGCCCAGCAGGGTATCTTGTTCCTGTACCAGGAGCCTCCTGGGTTGGGCTGAGGGCACAGGGTCAGGGGGCCCCCGCCTCCTTCTGACCAGGGACTGTCCCACCACGGATAGGCTTTTCTTCCAGAGTGCTCCTCAGCTGCATTCAAGCTCCCCGAGGATGGAGGCTGTGCTGGGGCCCCAGGACCCCACATCAGTAGATACTCGGGCACTACTTTACACTTTTCTAGAGTGGCTTTTTATGGCCTTTACAAGGCCCATACAGGTACAAGTCCAGTGCCCAGGACTTGGCAGGGGTGCAAGGTATCCCCGCAACGTGCTGCTTCAAGGACAATCCTGTCTGCTGTACAAACTCAGGACTGAGTCTAATGTGTGTGAGTGATTTCCAACTTGGAATTTTAATGAGCTCTTGTCACAACATTTGAAACATACCAAGTGAGACCAAGTCCCAGCACCAAACCTTACGGGATTTGACTAGTCTCGTGTATCTTGTGCAAAGAAGTACTCAACAACTTCTTCTGTCTCTGGTTTTGTATTTTGACAAATAATGCCTTAATCATAATGACTCAATTGTTAGAAACAGCTTCTGGTGTTTCAAAAGCTTCGAAGAAAATCTACATGCAGACTTTATAAAAGCAGCATCTGCTGACTTTTAAAATGGAGAGCCCGCGCTCGGCCCCACGGCCCAGGTGCCAGCGCCGCTCACCCCAGGTCACCGCTCCGTTCCACCTTTCTGCGCGGAACGCATATCGTGGTATAGATACGGTTGATTCTGTTGATTCCGTTTGGGGTCTGCTCTTGTCGTTTAACACATTTCGTACAGTAATAAATAGTCTTCATAAACATAACATAAGATTGCTTCCACTGTTTCAAGTACATGTATCTTAACTGTGCACCTGCTCCGTTAGGTACCAGGGTGAGTCGCAATCCTCCTCTTTATAGCTAAAATTCTGACAAATGGCTTAGCTTGTCAAAATCTTTCAGAATGTCTCATCTCTCACGGTCCTTGGTCCTTCCTCAGCACCTGCCGAACCATCCTCCTGAGCGGGGACAGGTGGGTGCAAAGTGGACAGTGCAGCAGGGGGCCTGAGGCCAGCAAGGTCACAACCGAAGGCACAGGTGCAGGGTCGAGTGGTTCCGAGGTGTCCGTGGGTAGGACACGGCAAGACAAATCAGATTCCAGAATGGCTGCACGCCTGGCCACTTCCAATGTCCAGCTGGAGGGAGAGACCCAGGGCTCTGGCCCCGCACATGAGGCTGACTGAACATGGGTGCAAGAGGGAACTGGAGTGCACGTGAACCACGGAATCCTTCCTGTGGAATCCACGCCACCCTGCCTCACCCAGCTGGGTGCAGGGCCACTCCTCCACCATGGCATCTGATCAGACGCATTCCCAGACACCACACAGGCTGACTGATGATGGAGATGCCATGACCCAGGTCGACCCGTGTCCCCGTCACACATCTGGGAGCCTGCGTACATGATGTGTCCACGCAGAGCCGTCTGGGGCTGCACTGCCCCATCGTGGCCGGGCCCTGCTGTGGGGCCATCCGCTTACCTCCCTGTGCCTCCTGCGATCACCTGTGAAATGGGGCTGTTGGCACCAACACCTCTGTTGTGAGGGGTGGGACTTAGTGCACGGACAGCACAACACATGACCCACAGAAGCTACTTAATAAGTAAGTCACTGGCGTTATTACTTTTGTATTCAGCACCTTTGGATCACATGCCACCACTTGTCTGTGCCTCTGCCTCGGTAAAGACTGCGGCGCACCATCTTCTCACCCGCCCACGCCTTGCCTTCTGTACAGAAGTTCCACGGACTCTCCAGCTGTCTCCTTCAGCAAGATGGGGCTCATGGTGGAGACTCTGATGGTTGCCCCAGGGAGGGACCTGGGGCTGACCTTTAACAGAGCCCAGCAAAGAGGACACTGTCCCTGATGCTACGTCACTGTGTTAGACTGCTGTGCCCTTGCCAGCCGAGGCAGCTCGAGGCCACACACGGGACCCCATGGGGCAGGGGCTGTGGGTCTCTGCAGCCTGGTGAGACCCCCAGCAGACCAGAACCCTGCCCCACAGAAACATCATAACCAGTGTGCTTTAAGCCACTCAATCTGCAGGAATATGGTTATTCAGCAACAGGTAACAATACACACCTTGATTCTTCTGACTGCAGGATTTCTATTTCTAAATAGAAGACTGTGTCCGTCAGAAAAAGAGCCAATGGGTTTTCTTACAACATGCATTTAGTTTGTGGTTGGTTTCCGTGTTCCCTTTCGTTTCGGCACAGAGGCTCTGGCGTTCATCAGCCCCCCCTGTGCTAAGCCCGGGTTCAGTGGGACCTGACAAAATGGCTTCTTCACTTTCATGGGAAATGCCAGGAAAGCACATGAGATACATGCTTAAGGTTCGGGTTCAAAATGAAAAAGAAAAAAATATTCAAAGTACATAAATTCCTTTGGCCATGATGGTAAAACCAAACCCACGGCTCCAGCCCATCTGCACAGCCCACCACCCTGGGGCCCAGAGCCCTTGGAGGCAGCCACCAAGGAGCGAGTACGTGTCACCTCCCTGAGCTTGCTTTACAATAAATCTTTCCTCCAGGATATCTATTGAACTACATTATGGAAAGACCATGATGGACACGCACAGTGGAACAGGCTGGAGAGTAAGGAGGGAGGGCCGGGAGCGGAGGTCTATCTCCACCCCCTCCCACAGTTCCTGCTGGATGGCCTCCTTCGATGAGGCAATCACAAGGCGGCCGGGTGGCATCTCTGTCCTTGGCCTGGGAGCACTGCAATGGCACTGTCACACCCTGACTTCTGGGGACATGCTCGTACGAACAAAATTCACTCCCAGTGGCAGGCAGGAGCTGGACAGTCCCACAGTCCCGGTGACGGAGCTCAGAGCCAACTGGAAAGACATTCACTGTTCTGGATTAGGAAAGAGAATGTGCTTCAAGGAAGCAGGCTGCACAGGGGCCAGGAAGCTGGACTCCTCGAGGAGAGCTGCTTCCACTTTGTGCTTCTGACTTTGAAAGGTCCCTTGGGGTGACAGCGGCCTGGCCCTCTCAGGACGATGAGGACTATTCTGAGGGGTCACCCCATCCTCAGAACCGCACAGGGTCAGGGGTCGGCTGAATGGGGCCACCAAGGTGTACTGCTGGTTGACTTCCCTCCCCACCCACCCTGCTGTCTCTTGTGCCCGGCTCTGGTCTGAGCACCCCCAACAGCACCTGGTGCCAAGCCACGGCTCCGGCACAAGGCCGACCTGCAACAACTGGAGTCCACCTGACAGGGAGCAGGGAGGGCAGCACACCAGGCGGCGCTGCGCACGGTGGTGGACCACTGAGGCTGATGGGGTCCAAGGGACCCCAGTCCTCAGGGTACGTTCTAGCCGCAGAGGGGCCCAGAAATGCTCAGGGTAGCCAGACCAGGAAAGGACGGCACGGGTGAACACAGATGGCTGCTAGCCATTCCACTGCCTCGCCACACCGTGAGGCTCTCCCCACGCTCACTGGGGCCTTGGTGGATCGCTGTGTCGTTCATGTTTCTGTGCACAGCACATACATACACGTGCAGATTTGCTTTATGAGATTCACAGGAGCTAACTTCGCAGGAGAGAGGGCCATCCTCCCAGCCTTGGGGCCAGCAAGGAAAGGCGTCCTTAGTAGCAATGGTGGGATCATGAAGCGCTGCTGTCACGTCTAGATCTGAGACTATAAGCAGTTCCCACACAAACTCTAGAGGTCAGAACATTCCAAGGGGCCAATCTGGGGAAAGGCAGCAGGAAGATGAGAGGAGGCTGGCCAGCTGCCCTCACTCCAGCCCCGCCTGTCCCGTCTGCTCTCTGCCGTCTTCTCCAGCACGACCCGGCGTTCACTCCATGCCACTGAGCCTATCTCGCAGGAGGCGTTTCTACTGCCAGAGAAGTGTGCGCTGTCCGGGGAGCGGGGCTGGGGCTCGGGCGGGAGGGGACAGAAGGACACAGACTGATTCTCTCCGACAGTAGTGCCGGAGTCATTCTCGTCTCAGCCAGTGGGGCCCTGCGACCTGGAAGGTGCACACACTGGGCGCTGCTGTGCTGCCCACGTCCTGTGGCATACCTGGTAATCTTTCCAGACCACATGCGGCACTGACTCCGTGGAGGTTTTTGCCCTTTTCTTCCCTTTTTAAAGAAAAGCTGTTTTATAAAAACCTGGTTCAGAGGAAAAAGACAGGATTTAAGACATCACTTTTCTCAAGGGAGAAGGTTGTTTGGAGCATCCACACTTCTGGAAATGCCGGTCTTCACACTAATGATTCACTCTAAGTACCCAGAGGGCGCCGAATACCCGCCAATGCCAGCCCTGTGGAGTGGTGGGAGCAGAGCTGCTCTCCCCCATTCTGGGCACATGCGACCTACTTGCTGCACGGTGTTCCGTCCTCACGTGCCCCCGAGGCGGCACTCCGCGTCACTCCGGGTACGGAGGAGGGTGTGTGCTCTAACTCCCTCTGTACGGTCCGCTGCTGTGGCCAGCACAGCATGCCCCGGTTTGCCTCACAGATGACAACATTCCTTCCTGATTTCCCTTGAGTGGATGAGGGCAGTGAGTCTACAAACCCGTCCTTGGTACTCAAGAGTTTTCAGTGTCGGGGGAAAACAGTCGTGCACGTATTTAAAAAAAAAAAAAAATCACTAGCTGAAATATGCCTGACCATGAGAACACACCATGAGGGAACTGTTTTCAAGTACCTGCGTTAGGGGTTCTCCCAGACAGACACGACTCAGACTCACTTCCCCTTTGCTGTCACCCCATCTCTGCCCGTGTTACAGAAGCCAGGAAACAGGAAGAAACCCAACGCCTTCAGATTTGGTATCTAAACTAGACAACTCACATTAGGATCCTTTTTACCACTAGTTACTACTATTACTAGTAGCGTAAGTAGCAACGGTGGGCGAACTATAAGCAATGGTCAAACAGCCTCACTCGTGTGCAGTGTGTGCACACGTGCGACTGTGTGAGTGGAGGCACATGGGTGTGTACAGTGTGTCGCACACACGGGTACATACATGTGAGCGTGTGTACATGTGTGCTCCTGTGATAGAAGCCTACAAATTAACTGGTCACGAGTCCAGCAGTTAAGCTGGTGGAGCAATCTGGGACATACTTCATAACCCTGCTGCCAGTTTCTCTCCGCAGAACCGGCTCCTGCAGAGTCAGAAGCTCGCGTGCAAGCCTCTCCCATCCCGGGTTACTGGACTGAAGTTACCTCCAGAGTGGCTGGGCCTGCTCCATCTTCAAAGACCCTCCAGGACACCTGCGTCCCTGAAGGAGACTCACATTTCCCATCTACAGAGCTTTAGATAGGGACTCTGCCTACTTGTTAACACCACTCGGGTCTCCAAGGTGCTGGCAAGTCCTTCTATTTTGCTTCCCATAATTCCATTAAACTTGTCCTACCGCAGAAATGGACAGAAACCGAGCCATTTAGACACATCGCATTGGCCGGCACTGCCCAGCTGGACACTTACCACATCGCGTGCATGTAAGTGGGAGGCAGGCGTGGGCTGCTGACGGGGGTGCAGTTGTAAGACCTCATGATCCTTTCCGCCAGGAGAAAATTTCGAAACAGACTAGCCACCAACAGGTCCTGTCTGAAGAGCTTTTGGAAGAGATCTGAGGACAGATAAAACAGAAAAAGGTATCTTCAGTGACCCACATTCAGCGTGTAAAGCCAAATACACAGACTTACCTCCATCAGAATTTTTTACAAGCAGGTCAGGACGAGTAGGCACGTTTCCCATTGGCGATGCTACACACACACACTCACACGCATAAGTACAAGCACACACCAAACCCCAGCCAGTCACTAATGAAAAAATATAAACAAGTCTTATAATAGCACTTCAGATTTTAAGAAATCTGGATTGTGCCAACGTTTATGAAGAAAAGTGAGCCCTGAGTCCACACAGACAGTATCACACGGACGTCAGAGCGAATGCTCACATGGAGCTCAGTGTCCACCGCTGTTCGTGGTGTCTGACACGCGGGGACACCTGGAAATCCTGCCTCCTCCTCCTCCTCCTGCCCCCTCAGCATTGCTCACTGACAACCTCCTTGCTTCCGTTTTGCTTCCCTCCCTCTAAGGGGCGGCATCTCCCGACTGTGAGGCAGTAGCCCTCCCTGCCCCAAGGGGACCGGTCTGGGCAGCCTCACCCCGAGGGAGCACATTCCACGCGATGGTGTCTGTGATTGCTGTGAAGATCCAGTTCAGTTCTCCCAGGGGGGTCCTGCGGTCGTTCAGCCGGCCAGGAATCCTAGGAGACATGGTGTGCTTTCGTTAGTGACTGTCCAGAGAGCCCTGGCTATGGCAGAGGGGGGGAGAGAGGAGACAAGAAGCTCAGAGCAGAGGCAGGGGGAACACCCTGCCAGGCCAGTGTACTTCCAGCTTCGCAGCTGAGAACGCAGCCTCCGTCCTCACCTCCCTTCCCTCGGGTGCCCCGATGCATAGACCAGACCCCTGGATACACACACCACTCTTGTGGCTTCCACATACGAGAGATGGGCCATGGCCAGGCCCGAAGGGCTACTGTGGCATCTGCTACCGAGGAGCCTGGGCCACACTCTTCCATTCCACATCCCAGCCCTGTGGCTCCAGGCTGCAGGGGTACACTTTCAACCTGACCTCTGGGGAAGGAAAGCTCGGCCTCTGAGGTCAGCCTATCTTCTGTTCACTCATCAGACATCTGAGTGCCTACCACTGCAGGGCCAGGTGCCGCTCTAGTGCTGGGATGCAGAGGTCAGTGGTACCGTCAAGGCCCTGCTCTCGGGCTCACGGTCTGCCCAGAAGCTAGTCAGCAAGCACAGGTGTAATAACGCAGAGACCAAGACCACAGAGAAGGAGGGGTGGGAGGGGGGGTCCAGGTGGTTGTGCCACAGGCGAGGGTGAGAGAGCAGGCGGAGTCGACACCCAGGGGAGACCGAGTCAGGCCGAGCCCAGAGGTGTGCTTGTGCCTGCAGTACAGCCTGGCTCTGCCGTGTAGCAACTTTAATTAGGTCTGACAGGAAACTCTTTTTTTTCCTCCCCAAAGGAAAATGTTCACAGTAATTTGGCTCAGAGACTAAAGTGTGATTCCTGCTATTTCTAAGATTTCACAGATTAATAATTGCCATCATAGTAACTCGTTTGAAGGCACCATCTCTGCACGGATTCTGTTCAAAGCGGCTGACTGCAGTAAGGGGCACCGCTGAGCAGGGCTAACTTCCTACTCTGACTGTACCTCCCACTAGAGGAAGAACACATCCTTCTTACTTCCACAAGTGATAGGACAAGAAAAAAGAAAGGTAAGATATTTGAAAATAGCATTACTGCTCAAATGGTCTGAACCCTTGGAAAAGAAGTCCAAAAAAAAAAAATGTACATCAACAGGGAGACTCCAGTTTCTTTAAACTGAAAGGCTTTGCAAACACAGTCAAGCTACTGATCATGGCTTAATTTACTTAGAAAGAAGGATTATTATTATTATTATTTTTTCGGAGAGAGAGAGTGTGAATGGGGACAGAGGGAGGAATTTTTTTTAGATGTTTATTTATTTTACAGACACAGAGCGGTGAGGGGGAGCGGAAAAAGGGGAGATAGAGGAGAGAAAGACTCTCAAGATTGATGCAGGGCTCAATCTCAGATCCTGAGATCATGACCTGAGCTGAAACCCAGAGCTGGACGCTCCACTGGCTGAGCCACTCAGGGGCCCCAAAAGCAATTTTAACTGGCTCTGTGTGCTGGGCACCACTGAGGATTTCCACAACTTAAAGGGAGTCAAGGTCTCCAGGTAAACACTTAGCACAAGGCCGACAGGACTGTCTCACTTTCTCATCCTTTCTCCACCCCACTCTCTTCCAAAAGGAGAGCACATACCAGGTGGCCAGGATCTAGGAGCAGCACAGCACAGCAAACATCGCCAGCCCTCAACAAGCAGCACCAGAGCCTCCCTGCAGAGCTAGGGGAGCAGGGGGTGCACCTCCCAAGAGCACGCAGTCCGCGAAGGCGTTCGACTGGCATCCTCGTTGTCAGCCTGCAAGTGCCAGTGCAGACTCCTGGGTCGCTGCCACAGAGGGAACATGGCACTGGGGATGATGGGAAGGAGGGGGCTTTGAGAGGGCCGAGGGTGGACATGGAGCCCAGACAGAGCAGCCAGTGGCTTGGGTCCTGCATCTGGGGAGGAGGAGCACAGGTACCGAAACCTTTCTGAGTAAGATCATTCACAAGCTCACCAGCAGTAACACGGCACCTTCCTCTGCATGAGGACTCTCCACAGGGTGGCTCGGGTGAGGAACTGGCGCACCTGGAGGGCGTGTTCAAGGTTGAAGCCCCGCTGTCTAGGACCAGCAGACACACAACGGCTGGAGCACGCAAGGAACAAGCACTTGAGAAAACGGTGATCCTGAATGTCTCATGACGGGTTCTCTCTCTCAATATATTCAGGGTTAGCCAAATTGCAAGGTGAGAGGGCACGTCCCCAACTCGGACGCCAACTGCAGGTTCCATGGGTTCCCAAAACCACTTGTGGCTTTGAGAATTTACTAGAAGGACTCTTATAACTCAGTGAACGCTGTTATGCTCATGGTTACAGTTTATTAGCGAAAAATACAAAGAGACGTTCAAGCCAGTGCAGAGACTCTGCATGGGGCAGACTCCAGGAAAGGTATCAAAGGTGGGGCTTCCATGTCCCCTCCCGGCATATCCACATGTGACAACACGCACGGAGCTCCGCCAACTGGGGGGCCCTGGGCCTTGGTGTCTACCTCAGAGTCCTGGTTGGCCAACTGGCTGCCCACGAGCTGGATCTCAGCCTCGAGGTGGACAGACACCACACTCAACCCCCAGCTGAAATCACACACTTGCCCTCTCCAGTGGAGTGGTGGGCCCCCATCCTGAGACGACCCAGTGTGGCCAGTCCCCACCCCAAACAATGAACTCCTGCCTTCTCTCTGCCGCCAAGTTCTTGACTACATAAGTGTTAAATCTGTTCAAGATCAAAAACAAACCTATTCAGGACTAGATTTCAGATTCTGGATTCACATGTCGCCCCGGGTGTAGCATCTTCACTGGACTAAAACCCCAGAGGTGTGTTCATCAGAGGCTGGGCTGTGTTGTACACATAGGCCTTCCAGCAAGGTGGTCTCAGGGGAGTGCTGCTTGCCTTCACCCCACTTTGGATGGCAAGTCAGCACCACGTGAAGACAAAAAATCCAGCCTGACCACTGAATAGCACGAGTCAGGGATGCGCCAGCCCCTGGACAGTGCTCTGAGCATGGAGCCAGCACCGCCTGTTTGGAAAGGACAGACCCATGAAGGCCAGAGGACACCAGTATCCCTTACCTCAGCAAGTCTGCTTCCAGAAATCAACCCCAAACTGGACTCCTGCAGATGCAGTGTTTTATTTACGGGGGTGAAAAGTCAGAAACTAGGAATGTTACCAGAACGAAAGAAATGAGTAAATTACAGAACCAACCACGTGACATCACTACAAGCTATTAGACAGTTACTTATGAATATTTCAACAATGTGGGAAAACGCATGCTTCCTGACATTTAGTGAGGAAGCAAGACAAACACCGTAGTCACCACCATGCAGGACGCGCAGGCAGCGAAGTCAGAAGACAAAGCCTCAAGGTACGACCGTGGGGAGGCGCTTCCTGTCTCACGTGTGCACACGGTCAATATCTGCTACATGGCGTATGCCCCACTGGAGCGATGGGCGGCAAGCCAAGCCCCGGTTCCCTTGCCTCCCCACCCTGAGCCCCTGGTGCTCACGCCAGGGGAGGGGGCAGCTGGTGGGTGACAGGGTGGCACTCTTGGAAGAGTCCGGCCAAGGTCTATTTCCAAACCTGGACCAAGCGCATCACTGCGTGAGCCAGCGCGTCCTGAATCAAGACGAGATGGCCCAGCATGAGCGGGTTCCTCGGGGTCCGATCTCTCGGGTAAAGGAAACCCGCATTCCCAGCAGCACGGAGCTGCTGACCAGACTCCTGTCTTGCTGGGCAGGCAGCCAAGCCATGGGGACAAACAAGGCCAAGCCCTGTCAGGCTACGGTCAATGTGCACTTAGGTGTTTAGAAAAACATGCAGCTTGTGACAATCGCCAGCAGAAAAGTACAAAAGTAGGCTCCCACTACGATTGCCCGGAGGTTCCATCCATCGCTCACTAAGCTCATCGTGAAAGCAGAGACAAAGCTGTGTGCCTGACGGATCTCAGACAGACGTCATTCAAACCGACCCATCCACCCATGAGTCCGAGACGCACCCTCTCCGCGCGCAGACTGGGGTGCGTACTCGGGATGGCAGGGTGGAACCTTGTCGACTTCCTGCCTTGTCACGTCGCTTGGGATCCAATCACTTCAGAAACTTTTTGTTTCTGTTTTCCTTTCTGTACCAGAGCCTAGGAAAGAACGTCAAAACCCTGCGTGCTCTGGAGGCCGTTGGACCGTGGATGGCTGACCCCGAGCCACGGAAGGAAAGGGCAGCACGGAGGGTGGAACCATCACAGGGTTCCTCAGACCCCCAAGAGTTTCATTAATAACAAAAGTGGTTCTATTAAAATTCAAATCCAGGGTGTTAATCAAGGACTAACTTTTGTGAGAAAAGCATGCAAAGCTGCCGTTTGGGAGCAGATCGCTGAAGTGGGTGATGAGAAGAGCCAGACTCTCGCCCAAGCGGTGCTGTGTCCGGGGACCTTCTGGCATCTGTTCCCCGCTCTGAGTCACTGAGCCTGACCTTACATGCAAACAGGACTCCAGCAAGATGGACAGCACGGCTGAAGGACACAAGCCAGCAGCTACGTCCCTGAAGAACGCATGCCACTCCCTCCAACCCTGCATCACTGGCACCAGCCACTCACGTTCCCCAACATCTCGGCTCACCTACAGCTTTCAGATTCTGGCCAGAAATTAAGCTCCCCGACTTCCGTACCCAGGTCACCACCAGCAACCTCCACCCACACCCCAATCCTGATGAGGCCTGGAAGTGCCAGCAAGCTCTTGGACGTCAGAGTGGTGCCCTCCCTCTTGGGCCACGTTCTCCCTCGCTGACACCTGTCTTCCTACCCTCTGCCATCTTTGCAGTCAGTCCCACGGTCCCTGCACCAGATACTTGTCACTTGGCTTCTGACACGGCCAGCCCTGACCTGGCCGTCATCTTCTGGCCAATCCAGACCCTGGACTGGGTAGAGAGGGCATGGGCTACGTTCTCCTGCTGCCCTGACCACCGTGAGGACTAGGAAAGAGCACACGTGTGCGCTGTCCTGCTGAGGAGGTAAGCACACAGCCGCACTGTGGTCCTCCCGTCGTTCCCAGCCTTCCGGCCACCACTTCTGGCTGCCTCTGCCAAATACCTGCAGGGTCCTTCTGTTGTCCACAGGAAAACAAAACAACATAAAAACCCATAAAAACCCATCCCCTATGGAACCCACCAATCGTTATGGGCTGTCTGTTCTGGTCTCGATGTCTGTCCATCTGCCTCCTTCCCTAAGCTCTGCTCACTCATCTTCATTGCTCACTGCCATTACTACCACCATCGTCCCCTGGATCATGTCCCCACTTCAGGGGCCACGTGGATTCTCTTGCACCAAAGCTCAAAATCTCAGAGACACAGCTCATCTGCTCTCCAACCCCCAACCTCGGGCAGCTCACGTCTCTGGCTTCCCCCAAGAACCTCTCTGTCTGCCTTCTGCTGCTGAGCCGCTTCCTGGATTCAGGCTCTTCTGCTCCAGTTCACACTATGCAGGATGATGGCCCTTAGCCTAACTTTGGTCAAAATTCTGCTGGCTTCTCTATTTGCTAGTGCAGCATTTTCTCTCTTCCTTCCTTTCTTCCTTTCTCTCTCTTTCTTTCTAGATTTTATTTGAGAGAGACTGAGGGAAAGGGCACAGGGGAGAGGCAGAGGGAGAAGCAGACTCCCTGAGAAGCAAGGAGCCCAACCCAGGATTTGACCCAGGACCCTGAGATCATGACTTGAGCCAAAGCAGATGCTTCACTGATGGAGCCCCCCACGCGCCCCTGCTACTGCAGTGTTTTCAGTGACCGTGTTGCTACCTCTGCTTCAACAGATCTCACGTGGGCTGAGGAGTGGGGCGGGCAGCTCCCCACCTTCCTGGCTGCCCGTGCCTCCCGAGATGGCCTCTGGGAGGCCACAGGGCAGCAAGGGCAAAACCAGCGCCAGTGGAGTCAAGTAGAACATTCCCAGCTGGCTTCAAAACCACCGATACTCACCCAGCTTGCCACATTAAACTTTGAAGCTAGCTCCCAGTCACTTCTCCCTCCGTCCCTCTGGGCAGGTCCACCACCTCGCAGGTTGACGGATCTCTGCCTCCTCCCATTCTCCTGACCTGGAGGGGCCTCCCTGGCCCTCCCTGCACCGTTTCCAGCTCTGCATCTTTACAAGCAAAGCTCCAACATCACTGTCCACAAAGATGTTCTTGCCCACGGCAGCTTTGGTTGAGCTACTATTTAGCTGGAGATGAACCATGGCCTACATCTTCATTTAATCTCTTTGGCATTCCACCAGTGACTCCCCTTCATTCCTTTTACCTCTTTACAATCGCTCCATGCATGCTTGTTATTGCTCTAACTAGATAATTAGAAGTTAATCACTGTTACCAAATGACCGTTCCCACACCAGCCAGTCCTGACATGGAGCCACCCCACCCAGACCCCTCATGAAGGCCTGGCTGCTGGACCTCCTGGCAAGGAGGAGGGGGGCACCTGGCACCCAAGCCCATCGCAGCTCCCAGGACGGGGTCTCCCAGCCAAGGGCTGAGTGTGGCGGAGGCACAGGACCAGCTCTTCCCCAGTCCTCAGCACCTCCGGGGTGACAGTCAGTGCTGGGCCAGTGGAGACCGTGCCTGGTCTGCAGCACGGCTGGCTTCCTTCCCTGCCCTGCACCCTGTTACTCCTCCCATACACTTGCGTCCCCCACAGGGGTTGTGTCTGCACCCCACAACCAACCAGCACAGGGCCATGTGGGAGATTTTGCATCTTACTTGTATTTACCCTTCTCAGGCTACTTTGGTTCTCCTGAGCTCTCTCTTTCACTAAAGACACCACATTGCAGCTGTTTTCAAATAGTCCACGTGCCCTCAAACCTGTGCAGACCAGCCTCCTGCTCTCCTGGCGTAGGGAGCACCGAGCAGTCCTCAAGTCCACCTACATGCGGAACAATTCCCAGGGGCCCCTGTGCCTGAGGGCTGCTGCTGAGATGCCCCTGGCGGACACGGAAGCTGAGCCGTTGGAGCGCAGGCTCACCTCGCTCACCCGGAGCTCAGCACCAACTGCTAACGGGTAACAGGTGCTCTGTACATATTTGATGAGTGAAGGAGTGAATCCCTCCTGAGTGATCACAAGCTCTGTGTAAATAAAACGTTCAGTGAAAAATACAGTTTCCAAGAAAATGATGCAAACTCACTAAAAATACTCAAGTGATATGAAGATAACACAAATCATCCCAAATTCTACCATTTAAGAACTACCGGTAATATTCTGGTGACCATTTATGCACAAAATCATGTAGAGGGATGTTACATTTTTGTTAAAAATGCCCACAAAAACGCTTAGAAAAAAGGTCTGTGAGGGCAAATATGCACCAGAGTATTAACAATTACCTTCGCATGGTGGGGATTATAAATGACTTAAGTTTTCTTTGCTTATCTGTATTTAATAATGAATCTGTGCTAAAAACATGCTACTTGCATAATGAAGAAAAATAAAACTTTTTCTTTAGTAAGAGGAAGGCTACAGCAAGTCTTCCTGAAAAGGGAAGAGATTTTAAAACCGTGTTATCGTCTAAATTTACATCATCTCACACTCAACCAAAATAAAGCAGGATTCACCTCTACTTCGTCTACTTTAAACGACTTCATGAAAACGACAGCGTAGAGAGCCTTGGGCTGGCTCATTTCCTGTAAGTGATCATTTCTGCAGAAATGTGCCATGACTAAGAAGGTGGGACATGAACCTAGCACTTTCTCTTCCGAACACCAAGTCAGTCCACAGCCGCTGGATATTTGGTGGGACGAGAGCCACACCGACAAGAGCAGTGGTTCCGGGCCTGTGGGTGGTGGGAGGGCAGGCCGGGAGTGTCTGTCCTGTGCACAAGCCTTTCTTTTATGGGAAACAAAGTTACATATATGCACAAGACATGCACACCGCACAACCACAACTGTTAGAAAAACACAACTGAGCAGGGAAAGGACACCCTGCGGAGGGAAGGCTGGGAAAGCTGTCCTGGACGATAGGTTTTGTGAGAGTAGTTTCCACACGCTGACATTTTCCTGAACCAAATGGAGTCACGTATCCACAGTACTCTTCCAATCTCTCCTTACTTAGAATTGGGCACAGTTCAACACTCTAATATCATCTGATTTCCTGTTAAAAGTGCCATTTATGTCAGCCATTGGCAGACTTCAACTGACCCACTCGTGTGCATGAAACCTGCGGTTTCGAGCATGAACTATGGGACCAATCTGAAGGTTTGCAGTTTTACAACCGGAAAAGTCCTTCTTTCATCGGGGCTGCAGGACCACATGCACACGGGCAGAAGGAAAGAAAGGAGATGGGATGCGGTAAGAAGGCCTGGCTGGACACCGAACCATGCTTGTTTAAACACAGAAAGCCTCGAATGCAGAGCTGCAATTCTCCACACGGGCTCTGAGAGTCAGCCGCACAGCCACTGTGGCGCTGCCTGAAGAGCTGAGTCAGCCAGGCCCCAAATGACATCTGCAAACCCTGGGGCAGGTGGCTCCATTCATCGCTTAGGGTTTGGGTGACGTCATGAGTTCTCTCCCTGGCAACGGCAGGTTAGGTGACTCACATCCTCCTGCTGTGAACAAGTAGCAGGGCTGTGTGTGCGTGTGTGTGCGTGCATGTGTGTGTGTGTGTGAGAGAGAGAGAGAGAGAGAGAGAGAGAGAGAGAGAGAGAGGCTGGCAAGCCTGTGGGGAATCACAGGGCCAAGGCATCAACCAGCATTTGGAGCTAGCTCTCTCTTTGGGAAGCATCCGGTGATTCCAATGCAAGACAGAGGTCCAGGATGATGAGCTGAGCATGGTGCCCACAGGGCTGGAGGGCAGATGCTGGGGTTGAGGGCTGCAAAGGCGTAGGGTGCTCAGAACCCCAAGGCATTGAGCTGGGACCCCAAGGATGAATTGGAAGTAACCCAGACCTCATAGCCCCAAAGCATCCAAGCCCAGCAGACATTTCACTTTCAGTTTGTTCAATTACAGGTAACCAGGCACTTACTAGGAAACTAAACTGATGTTTGAAACCCAGAAAAACAACTGCTGAGGGAAGGAGTTGTGCAGAAGGTTTACACATTGGTAACCTCAGTTATGGCATCACAATAATTTTACCTAGTATGTGTGAGAAATTAAAGGACAAAAGAAGGCTTTAGCAGAGAACAAGAAACTATAACAGAAAGCCTGGAAATTCTAGAACTTCAGGAACTTGAAAACACATCATATTAGTTACTCGATAGATGGGTTCAAGAGCATATGAGGCCACAATGTAACGAGAAGTGAAAGGTCAGAAAAAATACTCAGAAATAGGCACAAAGAGATGAAAGGTTGGAACATAAGAAATACGGTGGACATTATGAAAAGATACAAAATAACCTGCTGGAATCCCAAAAGAAGAGAACAGAAGGAATGGGACAGAAGCAATCTTCAAAGAGAATTTTCTGCAGCTGATGAAAGATATTGAGGCACAGAGTCTGGGTCTGCGTGGGCCACCATAACAAAATACCAGACCGGCCGGCTTAACCAATCCAAATTCATTCTTACACAGCTCTGGAGACTGTTAAGTCCACGATCGGGGAGCCAGCATGGGCAGTCCTGGTGAGGAGCCTCTTCCTGGCTTACAGCCTGCTGCTTTCCTGCTGTGTCCTCAGATGGCAGGAAGAGAGAGCTCTGTTGTCTCCTCCTCTTGTTACAGGGCACTAATCCCATCATGACTTCCTCTAACTGAAGACCTTCATCTCCCACAGGCTCATCTCCAAATACTATAAAATTGGGAGTTAGGGGTTCAGTATATGAACTTTAGGGGATCACAATTCAGTCTGTAGAACTTAGGTTCAAGAAATGCTATACTCAAAGCAGGACAAATACAAAGAATGTCCAGGTAAGCATAGCAAAATAAAACTGCCAAAATCCAAGAAAAGGAAAAGACTTACAATAAAGCTACAAATAATCAAGATAGTGTGGTACTGGCATAAAGAGCAAAGTAACAGCACAGGGCAAAAGAGCTCCACAATTATTCAAATGCTTTTTCTCAAAGGCACTTTTTGAGTGGAGAAGATAGTCTTTCTACAATGGTGCTGGAACAAGTGGGCACCCATATGGGAAAAAAAAAATGACCCTTGACTCTCACTGCATATTGCATGCAAAAATTAACTTGAAACGGATCATAAAAGTTAAAATCATAAAAGTCTTAGAAAAAATAGGGGAAAATACAACACTGGGGTAGGCAAAGCTTCTTAGGTGCAATACAGAGAGTACATAAATCGTGAAAGAAAAAAACTATTAAATCAGATTTTATCAAAATGAAATGCTTTTGCTCCTAGAACACTGTTGTGAAAACGAAAAGACAAGCCAGACTGACCAAAGACAGAGACCTGACAACAACTTATCCAACAAAATAAAGGCTCTTGAAGATAAACACAATTTAAAAATTGGTAAAAAAACATGAATATACATTTTATTAAACATGAATATACAATTTAAAACAAAACAAAAACAAACAAACAAACAAGAATATAAATTAATGGCCAACAACACATGAAAAGCTGCTCAGCAGCATTAGTCTTTAGACAAATGCAAACTGAAACTGCAGGATTCAGCACTACACATCCTGCAGAACAGCTAAATTAAGATTAGGAATACCAAGTGTCGTGGATGTCGAGCAACTGGCACACTCACGCATTACTGGTAGGAATGCGACCTGGAGGATCACTGGAAAACAGCTGAAAAGTTTCTGGTAAAGTTTAACATACACCCACCAGATGACCCAGCCATTCCAGTCTTATGTATTTATCCTGGGGAAACGAATACGTATTTACACATAAGGACTAGTACATGAATATCTCTAGCAGGTCTGCTCATTATAACGACCAAAATGGAAAAACCCTGGTGTCCCTCAGTAGGTGGATGGATAAAAGGGTTGTGACACATACAATGGACTACTGCTTACTATAGAAGAGTGTGAACTACCGAAATACCCAGCAGAGGTTAAATCTCAAAGGCACTGTACAGAGAGGGAAGAGCTAGACACAAAAGAATACACTATAATTCTCTATTTATGTGAAGCTCTAGAAAAGACAAATCTAAGGGATGATTAGAAAAAGCAGATCGAAAAAAAAAAAAAAGAAAAAGAAAAAGCAGATCGGTGGTTGCCTGGGCTTGGAAGCTGGGGTGGAGGGTGAACTGGGATGAGGTACAAGAGGAATTCTGGAGTAGGTTTTGAGTGAAGGTGGTTCCATGAACGCGTGAATCTGCCAAAGTCCATCAAACTGTACACTTAAGGTGAGTTCATCTTACGCAATGTAAGCTATATTTCAAAAATGATGATTTTAAAATGAAAAATTCAAAGAAGGGGAAACTACAGCATTTTCAAACAATAAAAACAGATTTTTTTTTGCTGGCAAACCTGCACTAAAGGGAGTTCTTTAGGTAAAGAGAACTGATCTTAGATGAAAGCTCTGAGATGCAGGAAGAAGTGGAGGGCGGCAGCAGGTGTGAACACCAGTGAGTATTAACTGCAGCATATTAGTAACATTTATGGAGAGAATACACGGAGAATTAAAACATGTGACAATAAGTCCACACAAGTCAGGAAATGAGTAAATGGCATTAGTGTGCTCTCAGGTCCTCCTCGCATTGCCTGGGAACTGGTAAAAGTGCTAATTTAGATTTAACTTTAATAAGCTGGGGGTTGTCAAGACTATGGTCTCAGGGCCAAATCCAGCCAGCAGCCTGTTTTTGTTTGTTTTTTTTGTGGGGCCCATGAGCTAATAACGGTCTTTACAATTTTAAAGCTGACACTAAGAATACACAATAGAGACTTAACGCGGCTTGCAAAGCCTGACATGTGGACCGTCTGGACCCTAATAGAAAACACAAGTAGGCCACCGTTTGGGAGAAGCTGTTAATGTGCAGGAAAAGAATATGTAGTTAACAAGCCGATAGAGGGGGAGAAAGGAGTAAAACTGCTAAATCAACCCGAAAGAGGGGAGCAGAGGGAGAGAAAAGAAAGGAAGATGGGAAAAAAAAAGAAAAAAAAAGAAATGGGGGAAGAGAAAAAAGCAAAAAGATTTCAAGTATGTCGATTATTACACTAACTATAAAAAGACTAGATACTTCAATTAAAGTCAGCAATTTTGAGTCTAAACCTAAAACCAAAGTCAGCTACATCTTGCTAAAAAGATACACTTTCGATACACACAAGACTCAGAAACAGATATCAGAATACATGCTTACATATATACAAGGATAAAAGACACACATCCTTGCAAACCCTAATCAAAAGACAGCTACACAACTATCCCACAAAGTGGACTTTTTTTTTATGGTGAAAAAATTTATATTTAGATTTATAGCCGGCTGGACTCAGTTTAGATGATCCCAATTTTGTTGGCAACATCCAAAGCATCATAGTCAGGAGCCAGTCGAACATATGCTTTCTTCTCTCCATCAGGCCTGATCAAGATGTTGATCTTGGCCACATCAATGTCACAGAGCTTCTTCACAGCCTGTTTGATCTGGTGCTTACTGGCCTTGACATCCACAATGAACACAAGTGTGTTGTTGTCTTCTATTTTCTTCATGGCTGACTCAGTAGTTAAGGGGAACCTGATGATGGCATAGTGATCAAGCTTGTTTCTCCTGGGGGCGCTCTTTCGAGGCTATTTGGGCTGCCTTCGGAGACGCAGGGTCTTGGGTCGTTGGAATGTAGGTGATGTGCGGATCTTCTTTTTTTTGTGACTGTGCATGCCTTTCAGCACCGCTTTCTTAGCTTTCAAAGCCTTTGCTTTGGCTTCGGCTTTGGGAGGGGCAGGGGCTTCCTTCTTAGCCTTCGGTGCCATCTTCGTGAGAGGGCCCACAAAGTGGACTTAATGGCAAAGGCATTATCAGAGATGAAGAGTGGCTAATTTGTCCTTCTAAGGTCCTGAAGGGCAAAGTGTAAGGTCAACAGGGGGAATGGGCTTTTAATGTAAAGTTAAATGGCAGTAAATTGTCAAACTTAGTTTCTGAACAAGAGGAGGAAGGTGAGATGTATGTATCAGCAACTTCTCTAGCAAGGGGACTGGTCATAGGCAAGCCCAGCACGGCATCAGCCAAAGGCAGAACAGGGACTTGGGTCTGCACACGGAAAGGGATGATCCCAGGAGCACGAGGACAACCTACAGTTGGACAATTAGGGACCAATGTGCCAAGGGCCCCAGTAAACAATGGAGGCTTTCAGACTTGTAAAACCTCTCCCGGTAAGAAACGCATTTTGCACGGTGACCTAATATACACATGCATGACCACATGTAAGTATACGTATTCAGATAACAGAAGTAAAGAATACTCATGTTACTAGGAAAACAATATTTTCTTTTTTCTTTTTTTTTAATGGAGGCTGTGGCTTGCCAAACTGATTTCACAGCCACTAATAAACCATGACCCGCAGTTTAAAAACAGAGACTTAAATGACGCTCTTGTTAATTTCTCCAGGAGGCTATCAGCTCGAGGTTATCAAAATGATTGGATGGTGAACATAGCTCCCCAGGGCTGTTAGAGTTTAGAAAACCACACAATTCTACCTCTAAATAGCTGGCTGATTTTTATTTTCAAACCCACACAGGCAGCTTGTTTTCTAATGATTTTTAAAACTCTGTACTAAGTCTTTAAATCAAATAGTTTATGTGTGCAGCGCTGCTACCCTCGGCCCCTTTCGTTCTGCATTTAATAGCTCCCACAGATTAGGAACCTGCTAATCTTTACTTGGGAAGCAAATGGCATCAAAGAAAAATGAATTTTAAAATTCTGAAGGAAAAGGAGTGATGATTTCCACAGCTCAGTGGTGAGCAGGAGTTAATACGCACTGTAGATAATCTACCTTTACTGAATTTATTACAGAATGATAAGCTACTGCTCATCCCTAGAGCCAGCCAACAACTCGAAGGACTGGGATGAGTCCCTCTGGAGGCTGCAGACAAAAATCAAAGGCAGACATGGGATCCAAGAGAGGAAAGGAACAGGATCCCATTTGCTTATTCAACATGTTCGTGACACAATGAAAACAGATTGTTTTTATTAAACAGCACAGGTTCCAAAACTCTTAAGAAATAAATCTGAGCCTGAGTTTATTTTTGAAGCGTTTCTGAAAAAAGCTGATTTTCTTTGGACTTCCTAGTGTCAAGACTCATCTTCAGATAGACCCTTTCCTGAGAGCTACCGTTACAGGGCCACGTGGGACCAGTCTCCAAGCAGAAATCTCTGGGAAGCTGCTAAAAAGCCTGTCATGCTTGGGAAAGTCAGCTTCTAAGATGAGGGGAAGGGCAGGTGGCTGGTGGCTCCATTGGTTAAGCATCTGCCTTGGCCTCAGGTCACGATCCCAGGTCCTAGGATTGAGTCCCATGTGGGGCTCCCTGCTTGGCAGGAGTCTGCTTCTCCCTCTGGCCCCCCACCCCCTGCTCATACTCGCTCTCTCAAATAAATAAAATAAAATAAAAAATAAAAAATAAAAAAAAAAATAAAATAAAATCTTTAAAAATACCTAAACAAAATGAGGGGAAGGGACAGAATCCAGATGAATCCCAGGAAGCACTCCCTCCCTGATCCAGATGAATCCCAGGAAACATTCGCCTCTGATCCAGACGAAATCCTAGGGAATATTCCCCTGATTCAGACGACTCTGGGGAGCATTAACCCCCTGATCCAGATGAACATTCCGCCCTGCCACCCCCATCCAGATAAATCTGTGGAAGCATTTCCCCCTTGATGCATTCAGCTACTTTTTGGTTGTCTCTCCAGATGTCTCTTCTGGAACATGCTGAGGCGCCCTCGCCAGTGAGCTTCTTTGTAAAAACCTGGTCTACAGAAGGTAGAGAGAGAGAGGCAGGTGGGTGAGCAGGGAGTGGAGGGCCAGACCCTGCCTCCTCGGCAGTAAACTCGAATGTAATGCTTCTAACAGAGATGGCCACCAGCCTCCCCTGGTGGCTCCGGAGCTGATGAGCATCTTTCCAGTCTCTGTGGGGATGAAAACGACAAGGTCGCTCCAAGCCTGTGCTGAGCAGGACTACTGGTAGCCGTGCTTACATTCTGTTTCTTCCTGTGAATATATCAAAATATTACAAAAACAACAGTTTCCCAATACAGTCAGACTGTGTTTGTTCTTGATCTTCTAGGCTGGTTTTCCTGGCAGAGGTGCACTGAACAGATGTCAGCTCCAGCTCCTCCTCCTCCTCCTCCCAGGTACCTGGTGGCCTGGCTGAGACCAGTCGTTCCTTCTACACCACAGACGTCCCCTCATTTCGTTTTGTCCGTGTCTAATCTGCCCTTGGAGACCAGACACCCTGATGCATAAAAGTCATGCCCATCTCCCTCAGAAGACCTTTCTTTGTACGTCCCCAACCATAATTAACCTTTCCTGCCTCTGAGACATCTGCGCCTGGATCTGCAGAATATCAAGTGATTCTTCAACATTACACACAGCAGCACAGAGATAAGGGGATGGGACTGGACAGACCCGGGTATGAGTCCCCAGGCTCTGCCACTCATAGCTGTGTGACTTCAGGCATGTTACTTAACCTCCCTGAGCCTTAATCACCTTACGTATACTGCCTAACTCCACGGGGAGATAGGAAAGTGGGATGAATTAACACCAAACAGGTTAGCACAGAACCTGGAACATACATAGTAGGGGCCCAGGAAATACAGCTGTTCCTCCTTATTTATTACAAAACCCCCAAAATTTTAAGGTAAATTAAACCCCAAATGCTGGAATTGCCCCAGTAACCTGAACTCTTAAGATTAATAGAAAAGATGCGACAATTTTATGAGCAATCTAGGTTACGTGTCGCACATTTTCACGTGTGCAGCTTAGAAGCTGGTCACACATCTGAGAAGCACCGACATGCCAAGTACACAAGGAACTCAGCAGCTCAACGGGAAGATGACAACCCAGACAGAACAGGCCCTCTCCGTTCTGAACGACTGTCCGCCCATAGGCGTCCACTGACCACCCACTATGCACTGGCCTTGCTATCCGGGCCCTCAGCTCTGACGGAGGGGCTTGCGGGCTAGTGAGCACAGGCCATTCTTGTTAACGATTCCACGGATACGACCCTGAGCCCTGCTGCTGGATGGTAAGCTCCGGGGACGCCCGCCAGTGCACTCCTACTATCCATATCCTTCCCATCAGCATCCCATAGCACCTGAGGTGTCTGTGCAGCTGGCACTCAAACACCTATTGATGGACGGCATGGAGCAGCAGGTATTTCCCTGTGGCCTTGCTGTGGCCCAGGAACTGAAATTGGAACAATCCGGCTCCATCTCTGAAGCAGGTACTGACAAAGATACCTCGTGCCTCAGTTTCCCGTTCGGTGCAGTGATCTGAGTCAGACTCTGAGAAGTGGCTGTGAGCCCATGAAGTGCTCCCAGGGCAGCTGTCCTTGTTCTAGAGACTAGAGACTGAACCCCCTTCCTGAGCCTAGAGCATCAGGTGCACCTCTCGAGGCTGGCATACTCGGGTCAGAGAGGGCAGTGTGATGCAGCCACCAGGCCGCGTGGGGCCAGTGGATTCGGAGCTGATGTGGGCTCTGCCATTTGGGAGTGACTCTGGGCACGTCCTTCTTTCTTGGTGTCCAGAGTTTGACTCCCTAGACTGCTGTGTGGACCAGAGCAGCTGATACCTATCAGGGCCACCTGAGGGCCGGGTATTACAAGGCTTGCGGGGTCTCACTGACCCCAAGTGGGCTGGCTGTGCAGACACAAGTGGCCACACGGTGCCTGGTCCTGTGTCAGGCAAAACTGTGACTGTCCTCTGTCTGATGGTATAGTGCCAGTGGCCACGAGGCAGGAGAGGGGGTGCCGTTGCAGAGTGGAGTCTCAGGGGGCTGCCTCTGGGAGAAAGGCTAAAGGGAGGAGCAGGTGAACAAAGGAGGGGAGAGTGCCTGCGTGGACGTGCGCAGAAACGGCCCGTGGCACCGGCTGGGCCTGAGCCCACCGCCCGTCCTCCTGTGCTGCGCATCGCCTGGCTTCCCCCTGGCACCACGCCTACCCTCAGCTAAGGAGAGCTGCCTGCAGGGCTGGCTGCGGCCCGGATCTCCGCTCGCAAGGGCATCCATTAGAGACTGGCAGACACACATTTTCTTTAGGACACAGGAGGGCACCAGGGCACCAGGCGGTGAAGACAGGAAATCGGCACCGCAGACCTTCAAGGCACCACGCTGTTTTGTTTGTCTGGATGACAAAGGCCAGGATGCTGGCGCCACAGTGAAGGAAATGGAAGCCCTGTGTGTGGTATGCAGGCGCCCCAGGGAGGCCTGGAAAGCTGCTCCCGTTGCCGCTCCCCCGCGTGGCGGCTCAGCACAATCTCATCTCAGGGCCCGGCCTCCATCAGGCCAGTCACAACTGAGAGGGAGGCCGTGATGCGGTGTGTCCAGCACACGGGGGACCCAGCGCCCCGTTCTCCCGACCCCAGGGGATCTGAGGACGAGGCCCCCGGGCAGCCCTCCGGGCGCAGCTGACTCACGACGCCCCGGCGGGCACCTGGATCCGCGGCTCTCTACTTCGCAGCAGCCCTGCGCTTCCGCCACTTACTCACACTCTCCGCCGCGCCGTCGTGCGGTCTCCAGGGGCTCTCGTTCCCACTCCGTCTCTAAATTAGCTTCCAGTGAGTCATTACTCATCCTCGCCGTGACTGGCAGGCGGTCATGAATTACTGATTTTTCACCTTCAACCAGCCGATACAATATATTTATGTTGGAGAGAAAGGTACTTTTTGAATGAAGACTGGTATCTTTTGATAGCTTTCCTTTCAAACCTAACACATTTGTACGATTCCGACCTGACAGCAGAGTAAATTCTAATCACAGCTACTGAGGCTGTGTGGCAGGCGTGGGTGGCCGCAGGCCCTTACGCCCCTGCGGCCCCCGGAGGACGCTGGTCTGCGTCCTGGTAGCACATGCTGTGGGCGAGGGTGACGGCGTGGGTCAGCTGCCTGCCAAAGCCCTGCTCCCACTCACCCTTGTCCTGAGACAAAAGACCGGCCCACCCTGCGCCTCAGGTGCCCCATTGTTAGAGTGTGGATAATGGCAGGGCTTCCTTTAGAGTTTTCTAGCGAGGACCACATGAGTTAATACGTGGAGAACCCTTAACACAGCACCTGGCACCCAGCAGGTGCTCCATAAACGTTACCTACTGTTCTTTTTCCTGATTCTTAACCAGGATCATGGGTTGCCTCAAGTTTGCAAGCAACAGCTCATGCCCTCCTCTGCTCTCCCCAGGGCACAGCTGAGACCGGAGCTCTGACACATGGAGACCTCAGCTAAGTTAACCAAACACTCAAACTGTTCAAAGCAAAGCCAACAACCCCCACCCCCAACCCAGCTTCTCCCAGCTTCCGCTTCAGCCCGGCACCCCGGGCCCAGCGGTGGCCGTGCCGCCACAAGCGTTGGAGGGAGCAGGGCCCAGCGACTCACTTTATCCCAGACACAGGGCTGTTAGCTCCTTAAAATATGCTGTTGACACAATAGATGTTAATTATGAATAATTTTTGGTACACTGTGCGCCTCCAGTGATCAGAATGCTAACGAACAGCCTCGTGCAAGAGGCTCCCCGTCTCCCCGATTCCCTAGTGCTTTCTGAGCGCCCTAATATTTCTAGCGCTGTTTAAGCGTTTCATTACTTTGTTTCAGGGCTGAAAAATGTCCCTTAATTTCCAAGCACGGATCTTATTGCCACTCTCTCCGAGGACTCCGAATATAAATATGTGCCGCAGCAGCAACATGCTTATTCATCAGGCTGCTGGGTTCGCTTAGATAATTAGAAATTGGGGGTGCTCAAGGAAGGCTCGCTCTAATTTACTTCCCGACGCAGCAGCTTAATTAGAAAACAAATTCCTTCCCCAGCTTTAAAGATTGCGAAGTAATTATAAGACCTACACACCGCCCATATCTTCTCTCTGGTCTTGTGTTGAGACTGCAAACGACACATGTTTTGCACATCTGACAAAAGGTGGCAGAAGCTGGGAAGGGGTTAACACTCGCTATCCTGGGGAAGCTTATGCTGAGCAGTCGCATGGTGGCAGCTGCTGGAAACAAACCACATTTATTATGGAATTACCACGTAGCAATTTGAAGTACGAAACCTTTCCATCAATCTCTCCAGTGAAGGCAAAGAGGCCCATGACGCGAATCAGGCTGGGCTCTGACTGGCGGCAACCAGGGAAGGAACGACCCCGACCCCATCGCCCGCCACCCGCCTTTCTGACGGTGGCGGGCAAGGCCAGTCTCCCAGGTGGGGCGTGGGCCCCCTCCAGCCCCCACACCTGCCGCTCCTGGTCCTGAGGCTGTCCCTGGCTCCAGGCTGTCCAGCTGCAGGCCAGGAAGGGGCCTCAGCTCACTCAGAGCTGCACAGGGAGGAAGGACAGCTTCCAGGGAGCAGCAGGCGAGGGTGTGTGGGCGTGGGACGGGGCCTGCCAGCTTGGTCCCTTCACGCCACGCAGGGCCACTCGCCAGACCTGTGCCAGGACGATCCTTCATACACAGAGCAAGCAGGGGGCACAGGTGCACATCGTTCTTATTTTCTGCAGGTCGTTAAATTAAGGGAAGAAAACCCAATAACCCAAGCCTGTATTCTCCATTTCACTCTGCATTAAGACTTGTCTCTCTTGTCAGATGGCTACAGTGACCAGAGTCACTGTCAACGTAGAGGTGACAGAGAGGTTCTCAGCGTACAAGAACCACCGCGTGGTGAGGAGAAACCAGAGAATAAAACTATGCAAAACGAAGGGCTCCAAATCTTTAAAAAGCTACCAAAACTGTTAACGTCAAGTTCCAGCTCACCTAAGTTGGTGTAGGGCCAGGAACCGCCGACATGCGCCATGTCTGCGCAGCTCCCACCCTGCAGGTAGCACACACATGCTGCCTTCCGTGCTTCCTTGCCAGGGGGGCTTCCTCCCTCCTCCCCCAGCATTCTACGGGGATTACGATTCTGTTCAGAAGGAAATGCTAAGGAATAAATGAAACAGGGCCAAGGAACTGAGCAAAAGAGCCAATTCCTGTTTGGTCTTATAACTGTAACTAAAAATAAGAGTTATCCTGCCCATTAACCTGGACCCATGACCAGGGCACCCAACGAGCTGCATGGGACGCCCACCTAAGGGCCTCAGTGTGGCAGGCGGTGGCCACATGCGTCCCACACTGGAGACACAGGGACGGGGCAGGTCAGCTTTAATGCAGACGTGACCCCAGAGCCCAGAGTCCATGGCTCTCGGAAAGGACAGCGGTCACAGGAAGTGGGGACATATAGGAGCACCACCCAGAAGGCCACCTGGCTCTCCCAGGTATCACCCGGCAACCGCCCCATCAGCTTCCTCAATATTGTATAACTGTTTTATGAAAACGTCCCAAACTATTAAAAATTTATATATTTTGAAATATTCTGTGGCTTCTCCAAACATAAGCTACTTACAAATTCAAAAAACCAAAACACTCACGGTCCCACCTGAGGCAGAGGCGAAGGGGAATGCTGAGGGGGGTGGACGTGTGTTTCGAGGTGCTGCTTGGAAGCCCCCAGCCCCCAAGACAGTCTGGGGGGTGGGACATGGCTCCTGAAACAGGAAAGCCATCCGGCTGAACCTGAGCAAGGGGACGGGTGTCGACACTCCACACCCACCCAGAGTCTGAACAGTGACTCTCGACCAGCCAAACGATCCACACGAGCAGGAGCACTGAACTAACTACTCACGACTCCGTTTTAGGAAAGTTTTGAAAAATATGACCAAAAAACCCCATAATTCAAAGGCTTTCCACAAATCAGCTGTCGCCCCAGGAGTGTGGTATCTGCCTGCTTGGAGCACTGGAATAAAGGACCTGGGCGCAGGTCTTGCTTTCAGAGTGACCTCTGGGCTTCTATGTCGGGGAGGTGATGCTGCTCACCTATGGCACACTAGTGACAACGGCACACTGGTGACGGCACCGCCCTGGAACGTGACATGCAGAGGCTGGTGGGGATGCACACGGGAGCCTGGCTGGGCCGGGGCTTCCACATGAGCAGACCGGCCAGATGCCTGCAGTGCCTCTCGCACAATGGCCTGCGTCTGCGTGGGAGAGGGGGCCCCAGGCTGTGCCACATTCAGCAATACTCATCATCCGGCCCTCTACAGCCTGGGCAACGTCTCCTGTGTGGTTTCATGTCCTGATGGAAGGATTTCACCTTATACTTCAATTAAAATACAACACAACACAAAAGCCCAGTCTGCAGTGTGGACTGTGGATTTAGCTGCAGGACCAGGGATGACATCACTGTCCGTCCTAAAGGCTCGGGGGCGGGGGGCAGGCAAATGCACTCTGGCCACCAAAGCACCACTGGGGTCTTGATGAGACCCTCAGCACCTCACAGGCGAGTTCCAGGCCGAGTGTGCACAATGGGTGGGGCACATGCAGAGGAAGGGCGTCCAAATGGCTAACGGACACTGGCCGTGTCCCACAGGAGTGGCTGCTGGAGCACGGGGCCGACGCAGGAGAGAGCCTCGCAGGCCTCGGGTGCCGGCTGGCAGTGGCATAAACCACTCACCGTGCCGTGCCCCTCACGTCACCTGTGCGGTTCTGAGCCACGGGACAGGTTGACCACAGGCATGATGTGTCACGTCAGCAGTGCCGGCAGGGCCCCAGGCCCAGTGCAGTGAGGGGAGGTGGCTGCGTACCCGGGAAGTGGGAGCCTGACAGCCACCAAGACCAAGAGTTGCCCAGGAGGATAAGAATCCAACGAGATACTCTCTCCAGGAATGCTCTCCGAACACAGAAGCCACAGCGGCCTGGACGGCGCGACTTGACGGGCATGTGCCATGTCCCTGCCTCACCGGGCAGCCACACTCAAATCCACAAGCACTACTGGGGAAAGGTCTCAACATTAATAAACACTCATCCTGCTGCCCCAGGGAAGGCGGTAAGGGGCCGGGTGCTGGAGGGGGTGCGCCCAGGGGTGCCGTGTCAGGCCGGGGCAGACACGGGTGAGGGAGCGTGGGGCCAGGACTCGGGCTGCGGCCGACCACCCAGCTCCGTCTTCCCCCTCCGTCTACACCCAGGAAGCACTGTGAAGGTGCTGCTGTCCATGCCCAAGCTCCCCGCGTCCAACCAACCGCGCAGCACCCCTGGGTGCAGGAGGGAGGTGAGAAGACGGGGCACGTATGCCTGCGGAAGCTACTGTGTGCACCCACGCCCTCAGCGCCGGCCAGACGTAAACCTGTGTCTGTGGGAAGGACAGTGGCTGTTGCAAACTCCGACGTCACGAGTTAGGGAAAGAACGCCTGATGAAAAATACTAATGTCTTAACGTACAAGGATGTTTACTTCTATTTTCGATCCTCATTAACCAGTCTTCATAATGCGGGTGTAGCCTGCTCCCCAAACAACAGGCACCCCAGTTTCCTCCCACCCCGGCCTCTCCAGCCGGGCCGTTCCTGCTGGGCCTTCCCCGAGTCTTCCGACCTACCTTCCCTCGCACGGTTTCTTGCTTCCCCCTGTTATGTATTAATTTTGTTTTCTGTACTGTCGTATAGTCAACTGGCTTCTCTGGGTGTGTGGTTCTGTGACGTCAGCACGTGCAGATGTGCATGGTCACCCCCCACCAGGATACTGAACATCCTTTCACCCCACATTCCCTCGTACTCTTAACCCTACAACCAGAGCCCTGTTCTCTGACCCGATAGCTGCGTCTGCTCCAGGATGTCACATGATGCAATCACAGCGGGTGTCTACCCTGGAGCCGCCGTCTGTCCTTCCATGTGGTGCTTCTGGGGTCACTCATTCACGTGGTCATGTAGCAAACGTCCCCCCGTTTCCTGCTGGCTGGGCCCCACTAGGCCATGCACATTTTGCACCTTCATTCACCCCAAGGACATTCTGGTTACCCCACTGTTAGGTGGTGATGACCAAACCTATACCAACAACGTTCACGCATGGCGTCTTGCGTGGAGCGTCTCATTCCTGCAGGATGAGTGTCCGGGAGCGGGACCATGGTCTGGGGGCGTGCCCTTTTGTGGCATGGTCACCCCGCTCGCCACGGCAGCAAGGCCGGTGGGAGTAGTGGGCACCCCCCCTCGCCCGCACGGTGTCGTCAGCCTTCTGTTTCATTAACCCACTCCCGGCTGTGGCGAGCTTTCTTGTGCCGGCTTTCATTTGCATTTCCTCGGTGGTTAATGACTCTGAGCATCTTTCCACGGGCTTATTGGCCATCCTTAAATTCTCTTTGGTAAAGTGTCTTCAGACAGTAGGTCTTTTGTCCATTTTTGAATCTGTTTTTTTTTTTTTAATTTTTGTTTTGAGGTATCTTTATATACTCTGGATACGAGTCCTCTGTCAGCTGTGTGGTTTGCAAATATTTTCCCCAAGCCCGTGGCTTGTCTCCTCACTGTCTGAGCAGTGCTTTTCAGAGAGTAAACATTTTAAATTTTGATGAAGTCCAATTTCACAATTTTTTTCTTCTGTGGGTTGTGCTTAGGGAGTCAAGCTGCTGTGCACATTTTACAACTGAGAGAGGGACAGGACGGGAGTGGTTGTCCTGACACAGTCTGGGTACGGGGCAGCCTGCCTGTAGGAGGAACAGACTCCCTGGAGGCCCGGCTGCCCCGCTGGCCCTGCCACAGAGTGCAAGATGCCACCAGGAAGCACAACTGAACGGAATGCCACGTTCCTCTCCAGTGAAATCAGGAGGTTTAACTAAATAACTTTAAAAATACGTATTTTTCATTTATGTGAGCTTTAATAGCTCTTTTTCCTCTGGAGAACTCAGAACATGTGGTACTGTTGCTCCCGCGTGGCTCAATGAACACGAGCTGAGTTCAGCTGGGGGCGGCCACAACCCTGCTAGGGGACTGGGGGTGCACAGGGCAGCAGGCACCCGGCCCCCCCGGGTGGAGAACAAGCGGGATGCCACCCAGCACACAGACGCTGGGTTCACGCCCTGCCCGATGGGGGAGGCCACACGAGTCTGCCCCATTTGCAGGCAGGCGGGAGGTACAACATCAAGACAACATAAAGCAAGGCCTCTCCGGACAGGCCACCAGGGTGACCTCCCTGTGGTAAGACGTACCTCTGCCACAGTCTCACTGGGTAAGGCTGGAGAACTGGTCTGGATGCAGCAATGGGAGTACAGGTAACGGAGGGAAACAGGTAACGCGACCGGCACGCTGCACTCCTGAGCCGCCTCTGTGATCTCTGTGATTCCGACGAGGAACCCACATAAGCCGATAGGTTGACCAGACCTCAACTTCTCTAATTTTTAGAAGTTTTTTTCCACGTGATGTTTCTCAAGGCTTATGCTTCTTGCTTAGCATTTGTAAATGGTTTTTGGGGTCATGGCCCCGGGAGGGGAAACTGGCTTAGAATTTGGAGGAGCAGCGGGGGTGAACCGGGGCGCCCGAGCGCACAGGCCACTGCAGAGTGGAGTGAGCCTGCCAGGGACGTGGGCGATAGGGGAGCACTTCAATGCCCGTGTGTGCTACAACGCGGTGCCCCTCTGCTTCCTGACCATGAGAGGGGCACAGCGGGCAGGGACCGCACGGGGGGCAGGGAGAGGGGACGCGCCAAGCAGGCCTGCGCACCATCACGACAGCTGCTCATCACAGTCTGAGAAGCAGCGGGGCGGGGGCCAGCCGCTGGGTGCTGCACTCCACTGCACCTACAGAGGAAGGCAGACGGCAGGCTGGCCGCCACCTCTGCAGGAGACCCCTGCCAACTGACGACACCCGTCTGCAGTCCCTGCTTCTGGCCACTGCAGCTTCCCCTGACCGACGGAACACGGCTGGCTCCCCTGCCTGCAGCCTCAGCTTGGGTCTCCCGCTCTGGTGATGCCAGCTCGCCTGCCTCACCTGTCGGTGCACCCCATCCCTGCAGCCCTGCCCTGGCCGTTCTAGCAGAGGCTTCCACGTCGCCGTCAGCCGGGTGCCGGTTTTGTGATAACCTGGACCTACTTGCGAGCAGAGGAACTGCCAACCCTCTCCACCCACCCCGCCAGCGCCGACCCTGCCACCATAACCCATCCCGCTCATGAACAAGAGTACTGTGATGTAGACCAGACTCATGGTCTCATGATTTCCTTAGATGCGGACTCAAACCCTGCATGGAATAATTACACTCAGTGAATTGTATTGTTTGTAGGGGCTGTGGTTATAGTCTCTTGGTTCTTTATTTTACAGGCATCCCATGTGTCTATATTCTTTTTTTTTTTTTTCCATGTGTCTATATTCTTGTAGAAAAATTTAAAAGATGGAAGGAAACCCAAGTCCGTTAACCCAGCCCCGCCCCCTGTGCTCACCCACTCAGATCGAACGACAGACCCACCGTTCCGTGCCTGTGTCACCCGTACTCACACAAAGCCGTGTACGGTTGTACAACTACCCGTCGCAGCCTCCCACATGCACTCGTCTTTTCCCACCAACAGCACGTCGGGCAGACTGTCCTGCGCCAGCTGAGGTGGAGCTGCCCCAGAGTGCACAGTCCCTGGCAGGACCCATCCCCTCCTGCCCGCGATGGGACGCTTAGGCGTAATGTTCTTGCCTATTTCCCTGCCACAGAGACAAGGAGTTTTCCAGGAGAGAAACTGAGAAGTGTATTTGCTTTTCTTACCTGATTTAATTAAACTCAGGCCTCAGCTATTCTCACTCATGATTCTGTGTATGAAGACTTAGAAAACTAGTATCTTGTATGTTAATTCTAGAAGAAATGGTTTAGGAACAACTACCAGATGAACCGGGATGAGTCAAGGCAAGTCGCATGAAGACATGCACACGCACACGCACGCACGCACACCCAGCAGGCAGGTCAAGTCTGGAGCTACAGAGGCGTTCGGACCCAGGGAGAGCCACAACTTGAGGCAGCCGGGCCGTCCATCCACCTGGAAGGACGAGGCGATGCCACACAGCACTGCTAGACTGGACCTCGGCATCTGCCCCGACAAGGAACACAGACAGGGGGTGGAGCGGGGGAGCCTGCAGAATCTTACAGAGGGGGCCGGGGGAACCGGGTGGGCGTGAGGCCACGGCCCGGCTACGGCAGACCTCCGGGGGAAGCCCAACGCTTTGCTTCGGCTTTGTGTCAGGAGCGTTCAACAATGTTGAATGAAAGTATTCACCATTTATTCAAGTTCTTTTAATGTGGCCGCACATGGGGCCATGTCCTACGCTGATCACCGGTGCAGGGGTCACAACACAGCCTCTGCCAGAGACGGAAGGTGCACGCTCACACATAAGAGAACTGTCCCCGCGCTGACCGGAAGTGCCCCCAAGAACCCCCCTCAGGCCCCGAGAGCACAGCTTAAAAATCTTACTTACTTTTCTATCAAATCCAGTGTGACCCCAGGCACCAGACTAACGCATTTCTGCATGCAGAACCTGCCGGGAAAGGAGAGAGAGTGAGTCACGCTGAGGGGACGTTTAACAGGAAACACAACAGTCCCCCCAGGGACATGAGGGCATCTAGGCAGGGGTGGGGGTTGTCGTGCTGAAAATGCAAACCCAGATTTTCCTAATCCTGGCACCTCCCAGATTTATGAAGAACACCTGACTGCCAGCCTGTCAGCGGAAGGAGAGAAACCTGACACAGGGTCCCTGGGGAGGGGCGCAGGGGAGACAGGAAAGGAAGCGTCCGCCCAAACACTGCACACACTGGCTTCTCTTCCCCTTTTTCCTTTCTTAAGAAAGCAAGCTGGGGGGCACCCGGGTGACTCAGTGGTTGAGCGCCTGCCTTTGGCCCAGGGTGTGACCCCGGGGTCCTGGGATCAAGTCCTGCATCGGGCTCCCGCAGGAAGCCTGCTTCTCCCTCTGCCTGTGTCTCTGCCTCTCTCTGTGTCTCATGAATAAATAAAATCTTCAAAAAAAAAAAGAAAGCAAGCTGGAGGGAATGTCAGCAGGACAAGTATGAATGACCTCCGGGCACACACAAAAAGCGGGGGAGGGGGTGGGGGTGAAGGGGGCGACCCAGAAATGTGAATTCAATGGTATCACTCGGAGATCACGAGATCACACAGCTGACCCGTGCACCGAGCCGGGGGCTCCCGCAGCTGCCCGGCCAGACAGCAGGCACTGACCAGGGGGCAGGGAGCCGGCCCTCCTACGCCCTGTCCCGGCTGCTCGCACACAGCAGGGCAGACGCAACAGCAACACTGAGGAAAAAGGCAACGTAGAGCTTCTGGGGGCCGGCATGTGAAGTGTGTTAATTCACCTGCTTCACAGATTAGGCTCCAATAACCCCTCCAACACGGAGCAGGCACAGGCAGGTATCACACCTATGAGGAGCACTTCTGTGCGTCACTACCCGGACACGGGGAGGGGACGATGGTTGGAGGAGGCCGGGGGCCCAAGGCGGGGGACGGGTATGAGCACCAGGCTGCATTTGGGGAGGGGAGGGGAGGGGTGACACATGCGCAGTGGCCAGATAGGAAGGGTGACAGAGAGACCGGGAGGGATGTGGCCGTGAGGACACGTGGCTCCCAAGGGCGGCCTCCAGGGTGAGGATGGGGAGCTGGCTGCCGGGACCCCCCAGGCACCTGGCCGGCGCACTCACAGTGTCCGGGAGCCAGGCCTCACCCGCCACCCGCCTGCTGGCAGAGACGAAGTTATTCTCCTGGTTGTGGCCGCCGTCACAGGTGCTCTCTTGTTCCCCGAGCAGGAGAAACAGAGCGGCGGTCACACCTGCCTGATGGAGGCAGCCCCTCTCCCACAGGCACACAGCTCGATGCCTCCACGCTCCTCCAGTCGATTCCACTGGAAGCAAATCCTGTTTCCCCCCTTCCATCCATGCCGCAGCACGTGCCGCTCCTCGGGCAGGTTCAGGTAAATCAGGATCTCTCAGGGGACACAAATGATCTCCAGGAAAGGCATTTTCCAGTCTGATTCTGGGTCCTGTGCAAACGGCGCCCCTTCGTCGTTCGTCTTACCTTACCTTACCTTAACCACTGGCACTGCTGGGTTCTGCTGACAGCAGGATAATTTGTATCAGACTGGTCTTTTTATCAATAATAATAATAATCAGCTCTGGACAAAATACACAAAACCATCAGGTAAAAGCACCGACAAGCAAACAGGAACATAGGCAGGAACAGAAGGGATGTGACCCTTGACAGCACAGCTCAGGGCGACTCCACCCCTACCCACGGGCACACAGCGCACGGGGGCAATGAATGCTCCACTCACTGGAAGGCGGCCACCTCACCAGGTGACCCCTGCCCTGCACACGCAGGGGGCGAGGCTCCCGGGGGACCCACGGAGACAGTGCCCGGAAGGCTGCCCTGAGATACTCAATACCTGCTCCCGGCCAGACCCGCCACACAAGAGGGGCTCCCCCTACACCTGGCTTCCACTGACCTCCCAGGGAGTGGGGGATGGCGCCTCTGTGACGACTGCGCTCCAGGACTCGGAGCCACAGCCCAGCAGTCAGCGCAAAGCCCAAGGACACCAGCCCCGCCACCGAGGGACCACCCGATCGCTTAATCCACCTGCAAGCCCAAAGCCAGCCGCTCCCCAGGGTTTAACTGTCACACCCACAGTCTAAAACCAAGAGGTAACAAAACAGGAAAAACAGGAAAAACAGGTAACAAAACCAGATTCACGGCTGGCCAGATTTGGGAATTAGCAAATAGAGACTTTAAGAGGGTAATTTGATTATGTTTGAGAAATAAGCATTTTAATAAACCTACTGAAATATAAAGTTCTATTAAATAAGAAAATTAAAAACAGGGACAGCCTGCATTAAAAGAATCACAGTATGGTTCCAGGCGGATCAGCCACTGATAATCCACAAATATGACTCCAGCCAATCCTATCAATTCCCTCCGCACCAGAACTGACGAGCACGGGTTTCTTTTCCGCACTGTGCTTCCCTCCCCCTGCACGAGAGCGTCACGGGCCCAGGAGAGGCCAAGGAGCACGCAGAATCAGAGGTGGTGGACGGGGCCTCTGACGTCAGTGACCATGATGACAAACACAACCGTGGGACTATTCAGGGTGTGCTATGTGGCGCTGGCGCTCCCCAACAGGCACCTGATCCCCGCTGACCCCCCAGGCCAGGCTGTCTGGCCGGGCACTGTGGACACTGGGGCTGGACCATTCTCTGTCAGGGGGCGGCATCCTCCTCTCGGCCCACAGGATGCCAGCAGCACCCGACCCTGGCTGTCACGACCAAAGACGTCTCCCAGGATTGCTGAGTGTCCCCTTGGGGACAGAGTCACCGCCGCCAAGAGCCACAGCCCCAGGCCAAGCACCAGTACCTCACATCTTTCAAAAACAGTCTCTCTGCTCCCACACTTGCCTGCCCTGCCTACTCCTCTACAGAGCAAGCCTCTTAAGAGGTAATGTCAAGAGAAAGTGTGGAATTCAGTCACTGTGTCTGCCTGAAGCCGTCCAGAGGCCTCCAGCCACTCAGAATGACAGATAAAGTCCTCACCTTTAGGCCTACCGAGGAAGGCCCTGCAGGATCTGGCTCCTGACCACTCTGCCTGACTTTACATCCTCATGCTAACCCCAACTCACCCTGCTCCCTTCCCCAACACTTGCTGTTCCAACACACCAAGCACAGACCTGCCTCAGGGCCTTTGCACCTGCTGTTTCCACGGCCTGCAGTATCCTTGCCCCAGAAAACTGTTAAGATTTAAGCCTTTGTTTTACCTAGATTTCAACCTCATTTCTCATTCCCTGATGTTGAATTATGTAACTGTTTCTATATTGTCCTTACCGTGGAAGGTACGGGGGTGGGGGGGTGGGGGGTGGGAATAAAACGACTTCTCTCATCTTGTTGATCACTACAACCCCAGTGCCTAGGACGGTGCCTGCCACAGGTTCAGGTACCTAAGAAACACCTGTCAGTGATGACATTTTGATGGATTTCTAATATTTCCCCCATACTCTTCTTTTCCTGTCACATGTGAAAGCAAGTAGCTTTGAGATTTTATGAAGAACAAATTAATGTTTAAAAAACCCCAGCTCAGAGCAGCCCCGGTGGCTTAGCGGTTTGGCGCCACCTTCAGCCCAGGGTGTGATCCTGGAGACCCGAGATCGAGTCTCACGTCGGGCTCCCTGCATTGAGCCTGCTTCTCCCTCTGCCTGTGTCTCTGCCTCTCTCTCTCTCTCTCTCTCTCTGTCTCTTAAAAAAACAAAACAAAACAAAACCCAGCTCAGTAACCCAATGAAGTATCACGTGTAACTGCTCAATGCTGTTTCTCTGAATGGAAAGACGTTACGCATCTTTCTAACTAACAACATGTATTTACCGTAAAAAATTACAAGTACAGAACATTACAAGTGGAAATTACCCCAAATCCTAAGATAACTGTTGCAAAACTTTGCATCATTCCGACAGATTTTCTTCTAGAATAAAAGGAAATCACCGCCCTTTATTAGGGCGGTGATTTCCTTTAGTAGTAGCATTAGTAGCACCCAATGGGATGGGCCATCCCCACTGGCCCCCCACCCCACTGCACACACATGGCCATTGTTCCCAGGGCCCACATTTGGGTTTTAATTTTTTCCATAAGAGATTACTGCCATATACGTCACAGCTATTTTTCTAAACATCCCCCCCCCCAAATATTTTCGAACACTCAACAAAGTTGGGAGAATTTTACAGGAAAGGCCTGTGTCCCCCAACCTGGGTTCCACCATTAGCCTAGGACTACGTGGGCTTTATCAAGCCTCAGTCTCTCCCTCGATGAATCTGCTTTCCTTTGGGTGCAACTGAAGACCCTGTTCACTCCCCTCGAGATTCTTCAGCTCTCGCACCTACCTCGCAACACTGGCTTGTTGTTTTTGTCCTTGTGAAACCACACACACCTTCACATTCAGCAACTTCTGACAAAGGCACACACCTGCGCGACCCGGACTCCTACAGAGACACTCCCAACATCCCCGAGGGTGTCCTCTTGCCTTTCCCGGGCAAGTCCGGCTTCTTCCCATTCCCCCAGAGACAAAGTCCCTTGTGGTTCCTCCCCTGACTTACTGCTCTGTTCTAGAACTGCACAGAAGCAGAGTTGTCCAGTGTGTACTTTCTGACGGGTGTGGAATGACATATGTCATTTGAATTTCTTTGATTAGTTCTGAGGTTAAATGTCAGTTAATAATTTTTGAGTTCTTCATATTTTTCTTTCGCTGGTTGCCTGTTCATGTTCTTTGCCTTTATTTTTATACTGGGGTGCTCATCACCTTACAGATTTTTAAGAGTGTTTTACACATAAATAGAATCAACATTTTGTTACATGTTGCGCCATTTTTCACAACCTGTAACATTACAGTTGATCTAAAACCAACAAGGGTGCCGAACCCCCTCCATGCAGACAAAAAAACCACATGTAACTTGACTCCCCCAAAATGTAACGATTAATAGCCTATGGAAGCCTCACTGATGACAGTTAAGATGCATTTGTGTGTGAATTATATACTGTATTCTTACAGTAAACTAGAAAAAAGAGAGCATTAATAAAGTCATCAGCAAAAGTATAGGACTCACTGTCCTGTATTTACTGAAAAAACTGCATCTAAGTGGACTCCGTGCAGCTCAATCCCACATTGCTCAAAGGTCAACTGTATATTTTAAATTTTACTTTTTTCCTTGCCCTACAAAATTTAAAATCGGTGTTTAATTGTCCCAGCTGATCATTTTCCTAGTACTTTTGTGATTTTTTTTCATATTTGAGTCTTCATTATATTTGGAATTTATTGTATGTGAAGAGGGAGGGATTTAAAAACTTCAAGTGGTGAGCTGTGTGCCTCAAATACCAGATAGTGAATGATTCATTCTTTTTCTGAATCCTACATTCTGATACACACAGATCCTGGTTCTGGAACAGGATCTCTGTTCTGTTCCATTGACCTGAAGTTCCACTCTTATTTCAATTGGACCTTCAAAATGCACTAGTAACTGGTAGGTTTTTCTTTCATAAATCTGTTTTCATTTTTAAATTTTCATGGCTATTCTCAAACATTTGTTCCAGCTGACCTTTAAAATCAATTTGTCTATATTGTGTTGAATTTATGGTTTAATTTAGGGAGAATTTATATCCTTAATTTACTGGGTCTTACCATGTACTCATGCGACCAAGTCCTCCTTTTATTCAATTTCCTTTCATTTCAATCAGTAAACTTTTATCGGATTTCTATACATGCACGCGGTGAGTTCTGAGCCAGTTCATGTTTGTCACTGTCTGTTATTGTCACTGTTATAAATCAGATTCCTTTCCTTCCCAGTATTTCCTTGCTGGCTATTTTTAATATATAGGAGGGAGAATATGCTTTAAACAATTATTGTGGAAAAAAAAAAAAAAAAAAAAAACAATTATTGTGGGATCCCTGGGTGGCGCAGTGGTTTGGCGCCTGCCTTTGGCCCAGGGCACGATCCTGGATATCCGGGATCGAATCCCACGTCGGGCTCCCGGTGCATGGAGCCTGTTTCTCCCTCTGCCTCTCTCTCTCTCTATCATAAAAAAAAAAAAAAAAAAAAAAATTATTGTGAAAAATACCCTATGAGAAAAACATAAAGCTGTGGATAGGAATTGAAGCAATAATAAAGTCAGTACGACGAGCACCCAGGGGAAGAAACGGTACACCCCCAGGTCTCCCGGCCTCGTGGACCCAGGCGCCTGCCATCAGGAGGCAGCCCTCGCCGCGGTACAGATAGCTTTCCGTGTTTTAACTTTTTTTTTTTCTTTGCAAAGCTGAAGTTCAGATCACACACCAATAATGCCAATTTGACTTCTCCTTGGAAGACGTACACCTTTCACGTTGATTTCTCATTTAATTATGATATGGACTCGCATTTCCAGAATAGTGTGTTGAGTGAACTAGAGTCCATACACGCCCTTCTCCCGGTGCTAATCACGCTGTCGGAGACACAGAGGGATGAGGGCAGCTGGTGTGGAAGAGAAATCTCACACAAGGCAAGCAGCCTTCTATTTTTGTTACAAGTTTTTATTAAAATTCATTTTTAATTTTATCAAATAACCTTTCTCCTTTCACTCATTAATATGATGAATTATATTAATAGGCAGCCTAATGGAAAGTCACCAAAGCAGCCCTGGAATGAAGTTCACTCTTCTCTTCCTGCACCGCAGGATCCTAGCTGCTAATGGCTTATTTCTAATGCAATGGTAGTGGCTGTGTGCACCTGTGCCTGCACACCTATGCGTGTAAGTGTAGGCATGCACACGTGTGTGCCTGTGTATACATACGTATGTGCATGTTGCTGTGTGACCGTGTGCCCATGCGTGTGCACATGCCCCATGTGTCACGGTTGGTGCCCAGCTGCAGTAGCCTCTGGATCAGAACCCAAAAACGTGCCCGTGGTGAGGTGTGTTATGTGCTCACACACTAATGTGTTATCGCCTGCTGCCTTCCGTATTCCAAGAGCAATTACCTGTATGTTGAATTCTCATTCTTCTATTTGTCATGCTTCTCATTTTTTATTGTTTTCCATTTCCTGTAACACCTACTCACTGGTGCCCGATTTTAAGGTCACTAAAATATTAGAATTAAATTTTATTTCTGAAATCTTTTCCTTCCCTTTGCTAGTTGTCTTTTCATGTTGATGCATTATTTTGTCATCTTAATATTTATCTTTTCTTTTCCCCACAGAGACGATTTTTATATAATTTCATGGAAGGCACAAAGCACATGCTGCCTCCTCTGCCCAGAGACACAACAGCCTCTGGTGATTCACAGGCCCTTTCTGGCCACAGCCAAGGCCATGGGGACGAGGGTACACGGGGAAGGGGGCCGGAGACTGAGCGCCATAGAAACTGCTGAAGCACAAGATGTAAGAGTTTCCACGCTCAGGAAGATCCAGGGCTTCCTGGAGCCTGGCGTGCCCCCTGGAGGACTTGCTCTCAGCGTGCCCATGCGCCTGCCCCTGGTCACAGCTGGGACACAGAGAAAGGACCTGAGGAGCTCAGGCCCACGGCAGGTGGTTATTCAAGTCTCATGTGCATTCTGTGTTCTGAGCAGAGGTTGAGCTCGGTGGGAGAGATGGGCTGGGCACTGCCCTCACGGGTGGCACACGGTGCCTCCTGGAGCCCCCGACCAAGATGCCAGGGAGCTCCCACACCTGGATCCCGAGGCCTCCCCCACATGAGGCACCCTGCCAGAGATGGTGGGTTTGGACTATCCCCCTTTTAAAAGGAACTTGGGGGTACAGCTCAAAGGAACCATAAACACACTTAAAACAAGCAAATTCTTCAGCATTTCATCCAATTCAGTAGATTTCAAAAAACAAACCTCACATGAAATCAGTGAATCAATCACCTGGTATTTGTAACTAAATTAAAAGTCTGCCATTTGGTATCACTGGGTCCTAATTTACTCACTTTAAATAGCTGCTCTTCTAAAGATATAGAGCAGCTTACTCTCCTGAGGAGCGTCCGGGCTGGGAACGAGGACAAGACACAGGTGCAGCTCAGGAGCTGCTATTTCGGGGCTGCCCTGCTTCTGAAGCAAGCCCGCTGAAGGCAAAGCTGATTATTCCATCGGTCAGAGGAACACAACACCCCTTTCTCTGAGCATTCTGCTGCGTGAGGCAGGGAGCTGACCCGACGGTCTCCTGGCCACAGGCCCAGGGCCAGACACCCAGGGCCCCAGAAGCACCTGCCGGGTATAGGAGCCTGGCACGCCATCGGACGCAGCTTTCAAGGGAGCAGTGCGGACTTCACAGGGGTTATTTTTAGTTTGGAAGAGATTAAAATGTCAAGACAAGTGTGGTTAAAAGGAAAATGTCATTTAAAAAATGCATAAATATTTAAGGTGAACATCATGTCAGTAGTTTACTAAAAATAAGCCATAAAAACAAAACAATGAAGCAAATAACAATTATAAAATTGGGGTGATAAGCACACGGGGATTTATTAGTTTCTCAACTGCTCTTCAGAATCGCTGGAAATTATCTTGTGATGAAGAGTCAACAGGGAAAGAGAGGGAGAGTCCCTACACACTTTCCTACACTGATGAGGAAAACATTAAGGCAAAGATCTAATTGTTCTAAACCTGAGCGGCTTGTTTCCATTTCGGAAGAATGTGGAACTCTGAGGGAGGACCCCTCTTCCCCCTGGCTCACCCCTGTGCTCATGAGCAGCTGCCTCTGGTGGAGAAGCCACTGTACTAGGCTGCAAAAGCAGAAAACCCACCCGGAGGAAGCCCTGCTGAGTCAGGAAGGGGCCACCTCGGAGGACAGGCACCCAGGGCTCCGACCCACTCACCCGGGGCCCCCACGAGAGCCGAGAGTCCCGCAGCACAGCTCTGATTTAGCAGGCTTCTTCCAGTGCCGTGGAAAACCGGCCAGCGATGCAGAGGGAAGGTAAAGGACGCCAGTTGTGGCTGTGATCCCGTGAGGCCTGGCACTAGAGCATCATGAGAAGACGGCGCTCCATGGCCAAGAGGGAAGGTTTTTCACGAAATTCACCTGTTTGTGTTCACACACAGCACCTGGGGCTTATCCATCTTTGTCTAGGATAAAGGGTGGCCTGTGGCAGACACAAAGTTAAATGTAGGGAAACATCAAGGGATTCTTTTTCATTAAAGAACCAGACACTTAAATTACAATTGTCTACCATGTTTATTCTTATCCTGTTTCTTTCCGGCCCCTCCATGTGCTCTCTCTGTATTAAGAAGCTACCCCTTGACCCTAGTCTGTCCTTTGCATCCAGAAGTTCACTCTAGGGCCTGTCGGGGCCTGTGTTCACAGCATGGAGGAGACACAGGCCACACAGTCTCCGTGAGTCAGGTCGGGAGGGTGTGCAGCACCAGGCTCCTTCCCACTGGCCACCCACTGGCAGCTTCACAAGCGCTGACTTTACTTAAACTCACAAGCCACTGATATGCAGAGACAAGCAGAGCTCGCCAGCTACACGGGCGGCTTGTCATGGGTCACTTTAGAGTCAGCCAGTCCCTACTATGGGCACGGAAACCGATGTCACTGCAAGACGCTGCTGAAACCGCTGCACGCCTGGCGGCCCCGCACCAGGTCTGAGTCTACTCTTGAACACACGTGACAGAAGAAACGGGCTGGAAGGAGTCTCAGAGATTCCTGGAGACCAGGATGGACGTACCAGCCCTAGGTTCCTCCTGTAAGTGTGTCACAGAGGCCTGCCCCAAGTCACACACACCTGAACTTCCTTCGTCCTGAAACCAAAACACCTGTCTGCATGACCACAGCTGGGTGTCGGGTCAGACGTCCAGTCCCCTGGGCTGTCCAGCCCGGCAGCAGGGAGCTGCTTCTCCAGGCTTCTGCTGCAGGCGAGGCTGCTCTGTGTCTCGTAGGGAATGCTGAACTTCCCAGGTGCTGCCGAGCTCCCAACCGGGGCCACGTGGAGCAGAATCTACTCCTAAAATACCCACAGGTACGAGCCTCTTTTGAGTAAGCCCCTGTATTTGAAATCTGCCAAGTTCTAACTCTTAACAAAATCTGAATTGTTTCCAGTGGCACCAGGTTAGCTCGTGGGGAGGGGTGCACAGTGTGGGGACGAAGGAAAGTGGTTGTGTGTGCACGGTGGGAGCTGCGAGCTGACAGCAGGGACACAACAGGACAGACTGTACCCCTCCAGCCACCACACAGCACATACCACTCCATGGCCGCCCTGCCCAGGATTACAGCACCACTTCCTATGCGACTCCTGCGGCCACTTACATGCTTGCCATCATCATCCCATTTCTTGGGGGAGAAGGCCGAGGTTCAGAAGGTCCTGAAAACACCCAGCCAGCTAGTCGGCGGACCTGAGTGCCCTCCAACGGACCCACATGCCACGCATGCCCATGTGGGCCAAGGCGACTGAACCCAGACTCAGAAGTCGAACTCGCTGATTCTTCTTGGGTATCAGGAGAGAACATGTCCATCAGGGAAAACAGGACAAAGGACAGAAGCAGAGGACCCCTGGCTGTGCAAGGGAGGCCCAAGGGCCGGGCTGGACACTGATGGGATGGCCCATGGGACCCCAGGCAGCAGAATCAGGAAAGAAATGAAAAGCATGCCCATCCCATTCGTCTTTGCCAAATGCCTCGCAGGACACCACATCCCGAGTCCCGTCCTAGCCTGGATGGCGGCTGACACGCCAGTTGGCCAACAGCTGTGCGCCCGGCTGCACCCCGCCGTCGACTCGGGTGCCTTCCCCTAGATGGAAATCGCAGTGGTTTTCAGGCGCATCCCCCACCCGCACCGACACTGAAGCTCTCCCTCCGTGCCTCCCTCCACTCGGGCCTCCGGTTACGCTCGAGGAAAGCAGATCGCCCAGAATATGTTTCTAAACATTAATAGCACCAACATGATTTTAATTTCTTGTGAGAGAAACATTTGTCAATTAAGTGGACTGATAAGTACCAGATATTTCAGCTGCTTTATGAACCGTGAGTCTGTGCCTATTAACTTAATAGAAGCAGATGGACATGGTGGTAACAGTGCTGGGGATGTGCAGGGAATCGAGCCAGGGGCACGCGGAGCTTACTCGAGACAGGGAGTTCTCTAGAGCAGACGAGCTGTAGAGATGTCAGGCCGAGCCAAGGAAATGAAGTCCAGGTGCCCACCGGCTCCTCCGTGCTTGACCCTTGAGCCACCAGGAGATGCTCCAGGGGGGCGGGGGCGAGGACGAGCACTGCTGAGACTGAGCTTGCTCCTGGCATGCCGGCAGCCAACAAGTGAGATGGTGCTGGTCTTCCAATAACCTTCTCTGCACAGACTGTGTCCCGTAACACGCTTGATACATCACCTGTCCTCGAGCTCCGTAACCAGCTGAGGGCACTCACTTGGTCGCACTTCCTGATTTTACTGGCTGTGCTCCCGGTGTGTGCATTAGGTAGTGTCAGGTCAGCGGCTTTGGGACCTCACCCTTCAAACCTGCCCAAAGGCTTCCAGAAGCAGACGGACCCCACCATCAGGAAGGAGCAGCCTCTGGGGCCCACAGGATTTCAAACGTCTGTGTTCACACAGGAAAATCTTGATTGCATCAGAATGGCACCACCCCCTTCCCACTCACGTACACGGAGGCACCGAGGAAGCATGAATGAACACCGATGCTGCCCCAACAAGGCCCAGTTGACCCTGAGTCTCCCCTCGGGGCTGCCAGACGCCAAGTGTGGGTCTGCTCACGAGACACAAGGGTGCCTGTTTCCCTGGTTGCAAGAACAAGACACCAGACAAGCTGAGGACAATGATGGCTTGTGACCTAGTGTCACTAACTTGTGCATGATTTTGGTATTTTTATAGGCAGAAGTCTATACTCATAAGTGGAAAGCCAGCTCACTGCAGCATACACTCGCAAACCAGGCTTCAAGCTCTCTGCTTGGTCCTGCGTGATCGCTCGGGCTATGGTCCAGGCAGGGGCTGGCTGTGGCCATGGGGATGGGATGTGCATCACCACATAAACCCATGGCCCTGCTTCTCCGGAGACCACACTGGGGCCACGTGTAAGGCCTGGTTTTGTCTGGGGGTACAAGCTGTGGACAGCGGCCAGCCCAAGGAACAGTGCACTGTGGTCTGCTTCTTCCTGGAGGTGACAGAGAGAAGCATGTCCACTGCCCTCGCGAGCCGCCTCCTTGCCTCGAGTCCTAGTCCCGAGTGGACATTCTTCTCATGGTTTGCAGTACGTGGAGGAATGTGATGAAAAAACCAGCACAGGGACATTAAAATGGGGGAAAGAACACATTGAAAGGTGTGATCTTTGTGATTTCTGTAACTGCTGCTTTCCACGACCCTCAGGAGGCACCAGGCGCACAAGGGTCGTGACTCTCCTGCTCCGTATGCTGGATCACAAGGTTTGGCTGGGAGAAGCCTGTTCCCATCACCTAAGGCAGGCTGATTTTCTGACACCAATTTTCACCTGCCACTAAAAACAGGATCCTAATAGCTACTCCCAATATACATCGCAGAGAAGAGGCTGGCCCTGACATCCTGGGGCACAGAAAAAGTGTCATTCTGTGTGGTTGTAAAAGTACACTGGCAGTTTGATTAATCCAGGAGAAAAAAAAAATACTCGTCAGAGATGTTACATAATCATGATACTAAAAATGTAAACGTTTATGGAGGAGGTACAAACGGCATTAGTTTCCCCCCCTCCCCGGGTGATAAACTGAATAATGAATTTGTATCTTAGGTTCCTACACATTAAGCTAACCCCAGCCATAGTCTACACCAAGAAGAGAATTTACCTTTTCTTTACACAGTTCCAAAGACATTCCAGTAATATTCCTGCCACGCCTGCAGGAGGCGTTCTCAGTGTAAAAAACAGACTCAAGAGTCCAAGGTAAGCTTCTTTACGACTTTTCCATCCCATCTACAAAAATTAACCCAAAATGGATCAAAGGCCTAAATGTCAGAGCTAAGACTATTAAAAAAAAAAAAATCCTCTCAAAAAGAAATGCAGGTGCATAAACCTTCATGACTTTGGAATATGACATCAAAAGTATAAGCAACAAGAGAAAAAAGCAGCTAAGTTGGAGAAGTTTCCCACATCAAAGGACACCATCAAGAAAGTGGAAAGATGACCCACAGAATGGGAGAAACATTTGCAAATATGATTTGCAAAACATATGTCTCATATGGGTCTAGGATCTAGAATATATAAAGAACCCCCGCAACTCAACAAGAAAAAAAGACCACAGTGAAAAAACACACACGAGATCTGGATAGATGGTAACAACGAGTCATCTCAAGGATGCAGGGAAACGGGAGCATTCATGTGCTGCTGGTAAGGACACGAAGCAGTACAGCCGCCGTGAAAAAGTCTGGCAGTCCGTCAAGGAGCTACCATGTGACCAGAATATCTGTGCAGAGTAAGGAACACGTTCTCTCTGAAAATAAAAAATAAGATTGCATTGAAACAGCATTTCCACGTATGTGAGATTCGGGGCGGCATAAATTAGTCCAACCTTTTGGTGAAGAAGTTTGGCAACTGACATCACAAGCTCTACGCTTTGACCTACTGACCCCATTCCCAGGAATGTATTCTAAGAAAACAGTCCAAAAGAGGCAAAAGCTCGGTGGTGCACTGTAAGGATGAACGGGGGGTGGGGGGGTGGGGGGGAAGGACACCTGCAAATACTTTAGTTTTACAGAAACAGGGAAATGCTTTAAATAATATGGTCTATAAACATGATGGAATACTACAGTTGAGAGTAAAATACTGGTTAACGATGTAAAATGATAATCTTAAATTTTAAAAACAAAATACAAAATATATCTAACTCCAGTTAAGGACAATTATGCACATGTACAGATAAGAAGTATAAAGGAATATAGGAAAATAGAAATGGTTAATTCGCTAGGTAGGTGGCACTCTGGATGATTTTTCCTCATCTCCTCCCTTTCAATGCATGAACTCTAATGCTATCTGTGCAGGAGACCACGCGGGAACAAAGGCCCACCCTGGCGCTCTGGCATCGACATGCATTTTGGGGCCGTGCGGTTGGAAGAGTAAATATGGGGGACAGTGCTGACTCTACCTCCAAACCCTGAGACTCTACACTCGCGGGCGGGCCATGCTGAGCCTGACACTGTCAGGTTGAACGCCAACGCTGGGCCCTGCTTCTGCTGCACTTGAGCCGCTCTCCACATTTTCAAGCTCGCCCAGAAGAGGCAGAGAGGATGACAGCGCCAGGGGCCTGGACTCAGGTGAAGAGAACAGGAGAGTAATAACAGGCAGAAGGGACGAGAAACAAGAAGGAATCTGAACAAACAGTACAAGGGAAACGGCTGAAGCCAGAGGAGGACGTAGGAGGCTGGAGCATGGGCTAGTCCGTTTCTGCATCTGCAGGGGACGACCGGGACGCTCACCCCCCCCCCCCCCCCCCCCGTGCTGGACCAGAGTCTGTGGCGGGGTGGCACCGTCAGTGAGCAAGTGTGAGGACGGGCAGAGTGACCCCAGCAGAGAGGGACAGTGCACACACAACGGTTCGGTCAAGGAGAGAGGAACCTGAAAGCACAAGACCTAAGGGCTTGCCAACTCCCCATGGTTGGGATGCCCCCTCCTTGATTTCTCTGGGGCCTCTGATACCCTCTGCCATGAAACACAAGCCCCACAGCTCCAAATGGGCAGCACGCTGTTCTGTAAGGACCAGAAGGCCTGCAACGTCCCCAAAGGAAAGCTGGTTCTCAGGTGAACGCCAGAACAGTGTTAATTAAGAGGACACTTGTGTAGCAACATCAGGTCACATGTATAAGGCAGGCGGCGGGGCCACGGCTAGAACAGGGGGTTTGGGATCAGGGAACCTGTACGTCATTTAGCTCTGCTGTAAATGAAGCTGTAGGTCTGCTCGGCCACACGCTGCGCATCTGGTTCCTTATCGGTAACACAGCCACGTTTGTGCATCATGTCGGCTCTGACTGGTCCTTGGCCTATTAGCAAACACACACGTGAAGCCATATGGGAAGCACTCATAGGTGACGAGCATTGTGCAATCAACATTATAAAGGTCACACGTAGGCAGCAGAAGCGCTGAGCCACGGTCTCACTGGTCACCCCCCGAGACGAGGGCAGGAGGACACAGACACCGCACGTGGTCTTTCAGGACCCTGGGCATCACAGACATGCGCTTGCAAACAGGGACAGACGGGACCAGAATGGTCGTCAGGGTCCCAGAGCCCCTGGTTTCTAGGATGTCCTGGTGTCCTCCAACACCAACAGGATGAAAGCCCTTCTAACACTTGAGATTTTTCCCAATTAGCACAACATGAGCGCTCCTGTGAGCAGACAGGCAGAAAGATGCGGGCAGAGGTGCAGCTTCGGCCCTGACCCACCCTGAGAAGAGCCCGTGCACCTGCTTGGCATGGCCATGTCGCCGGCCGGTGTGGCAGGAGAGGGCACGGCTGGAGCAGTGCCGCCTTCCACCAGGACGGCCCAGTGGGGTCACACAGCATCTGAAGACAGGGCCGCTGCACAACAGCACACGTGCGTGCGGCTGTCCTCCAGGAACAACTCACTGGCAGCCCCACAGTGACCACACGTACCCGGCCGTCTGCTCAGAGCACCCCCAGGAGAGGGCGGCCGTGCCTGGGAAGTGCACCCAAGGCAGCAGCAGCCGGCCCGTAGCGAGGGTAGCGTGAGCTCCGCGGGCAGAGCAGATGCCAGGCTGGGCTTCGGTTAATGGTCCCGGAACATGCCCGTAACATCTGGGGTACGGGGCACCCTGGGTGCAGGCCTTGAGCAAAGCACAGACAGGAATCAAAGTAATGGGAGGCCCTTTCCAGCAAGCTCCAAGCTCGGGGGGGTGGGGGGGACAGACACAAGAAACACCAACCCATAAAAGAGACATTTGAAATGACTGCTTCTCCCGCGTTCACAGGAAAAACCCCGGCGACAGCCAGCCCACGTATTAACCCCACACCAGGAGACACCGCCGCGGCACCCCAGCACCCTGCCCACTTTCTCCCACGGCCCTCGCGGGGGTCGGGGGTCAGGCGGCAGAGCGCAGGCGGGGCTCCCATTCCGCAGCGGTACCCGGCGTCGTGTCGGGGCCCCGGGGGAGCGCGGCCGGGCCCCGTGGCGGGGCTGTGCTACCATAAAGGCTCCTGCAGACAGTGTCGCGTCGAGACCTGCATTGCTGAAGCCGCTGAAGGGTGATCACCGAGAGGAGGCTGGGGACAAAGCACGCCCCAGGCCCCGACAGCAGCTCCGCCACCCAGCCTGGGGAGAGGTGGGAGTCCCCGACCCCAGTTGTTCTCACACACATGTGTCCTGCGCTCACTCTGTCCCTCTACCCTCGTCTTCTGTTCCTTTTCTACTTAGTTTCTGGGGGGCAGGGGGGATCGGGGAGCACGTGGAAATGGAGGTACTAGAGACGGCTCATGAGGGCGGATCTTCTTGCTCGACACCACAGATAATATCCGAAGTCACCGGAGCCCCGTCTGGTGCTCATCCTGCAAAGGAAGGACGTAAATATGCCCGCGTGGCCAACGTCGTCCTCCAGGCTCCAGCATCCGACGGCTTGGTGCCAGCTGCCCTCGGGACTAACAGAGAGGCTGCGTTCACAAGGGACAGTGTATCGCCCTCAAGATACGGGGGTGACAAAAAAGCCTAAAACCCTCATCTGATAATTAATTTTAGCAAGAACTTAGATTTGCAGCAGAACGTCTACTGGTAAGAGTTGCGGTTTGACGTGAGGACAGGGAGAGTCGGCAGGGCAGCGTGGACTGGAAGGCACAGCCTCCGGGCCTCGGCTGCGGGGCAGTTCTGTTCATGCGATGGGGACGTGGGGCCTCCCTGGTCAGGTGGCTCCATCGGCCTCTCTGTGGCTGGGAATGGTGGACCCTGCAGCCTCGACTGCCAACTTCTCCGGAAGCTTCTAGGGGAAGCTTAGGGTTGCCACCTCATCCCTGTGCCCAGACCCTGGCCCTCACTGCTCCTCGAACTTCCTGAGCGTGCCACCCAGCCCTCGTGCTGCCTGTGAAATGCTCACCGCCCTGGGCACCCTCACGTAGCTGCCTGACGCTCCCCGCACCCCAAACCCCGCACTCTCGGTGTGGCCCTGGTGCTTCAGGAGCAGTAGGTAGGGTCTATGCTCTCGACTTCCACTCTTTTTTTAAATCATTTTATTTTATTTTTTCACAAGAGACACAGCATGAGAGAGGCAGAGACATAGGCAGAAGGAGAAGCAGGTTCCCGGTGGGGAGGCCGATGCAGGACTCGCTCCCAGGACCTGGGATCACGACCTGAGGCAAAGACAGAGGCTCCACCGCTGAGCCAGGTGGGCGCCCCTGCACTCTCCCTTCTAACATAAGGTTTCAACTCTTTCTTTTTTAAAAAAATAGTTTCTTCCTTTGAGCCGTGCCAGCCCATCCCGCGACTGTCCTCTGCTCGTTTTTTCTACCCACCTCCTGTCTTGTCTTCCAAGTCACTTCCCGTTGCCCTGACCCTAGAGTCTGCCTTTACTTGGTTCTCCACCATTCAGTAACCTCCGTCTTCCTCCCCGAATTCAACACCACACTAAGGACCCACCCCACACAGGTAGGTCCTTCCCTGTCCACCTCCCAGGACTCCTCCAATGCCCTGAAGCCCTTGAGAGGCCAGCCACATCCCCACTGGACCCTCGCCACCTCCACGTGCTCTCCCACACCCCCACCTCCATCCCCATCTTCTGTCCCCTGGTTCCCGGGTTTTCAAACTGGTCCCCTTGGCCTGTCTCTCCCGGCCCAATTTGGTCCAGAAGTTCTTCAACCATTCTAACTCCACTCTCCCCCAAATCCACAACGTCCTTCTCGACCAATCATCACCCACAGAGCAACCCAAACAGCTGGGTTTTGTTTGTTCTTGTTTTTATTCTAAGCGTGTGTCACCACGAAGTGTGGCTTCCCAGGGCCAGTGGACCTCATGCCACCCAGCCCTGCCCCGAGGGCCCCAGGCCCACCTCAGGTAGCACCTGCTTCCCAGGCCAGCAGCAGGGCCCCACTGTGTGCTGTTACACACTCTCCTCAACGGCTTCCTCCTATCAGAGAGCTACCTCCCCGTCTACAAGTGCAACCAAACCAGCTAACAGACCTCATTCCATCTCGCATCTTCCTCTCACGGATGTCTGCCTCTCCCCCATTTCCAGTTGACTTCCAGTAAAGCAGCCTGTCTGGTCTCAAGTCAACCTGTCATGTTCTGATGATGGCCCCAACAGCCCTCCAGAAACAGCACTGGTGACCAGTGACCCCCTAATCGTCAACTGCAGTGGCCTCTCGGGCTCTCAGGCTGAGGGATCCGTCACCCCCTGTTCTCTGACAGCCCCACTCTCTGGGCTGGTGGTCTTCCGCTCCTCCCCTCTGGCTGCCTCCCTCCCTGCCCAAGGGATGTGCTCCCACCCTCTTCTCTGTTCTCCCTGCCAGTCATCCCAGCCCATCTACACTGGAATACTGAATTCCGCTGAACTGGCCCCTGCTGAAACTCCCCTCTCGTCCTGTCATACACCCCCTGCTTCTCGTGCCTAAAATAGAAAGCTTCCATGACCCACAGAAGACCCACAGGAAACCTACAGATGATCCAGCCTCCCACGTGGTCTGCTGGGTTCAGCGCCCTCTCTCTTGCTCCTCCTGACTTAGCTAAGGGTCTGCAGCCAAGGCCTCCTCCTACCTCCTCCTTGGCACTCAGACCTTCCAAGTCGAATGCCCCAACCTGCCCTGTCCCGCGTGTATAATGCGGCTGTTTCCTAGTTGTGTGTTTTCTAATAAGAGGAGGGCATCAGAATGACAGGGAGCGCCCTCTGAGTTACACCTGTAAGCTCTGTGCCCTCCCCTGTGGGTGGGGCTGCGGAGGGCCAGCTGGGAGCCTCCCGGGTCATGGCCACACTGGGGAGGCTGCCCTGTGCCCAAGCACCTGCGCCCATGCCCAGCAGGGCCTGGGCTACCCTGTTGCTGATGTACATGCATGTCTTCTGAATCTTGGCTCTAGAGACCAGATCCCAAACCAGTGCCGCACCTGCTGTCATCACAGAGCAGATGCTGCCTACAGAGTAAGACCCGCTCCTGAGCCTCATGTTCGTGGACCTCGCCCTCTTTCTCGGTTCAGGGTCACCATCCCTTTCCTCAGACTTCAGGGTCTCTGCCACGCTGGACTGTTCACCATCCAGTTCAGGTTTGAGCCTATGACCCGGACATCTGCTCAGAACGCTGTGTCTACCTTCTCACTGAGCGGTGGGATTTCACTCATCTCTGGAGGGTTAGAATTGACAATACCCAACACGGACGATGCTGCCTGCCTCTGAGGCAAGCAGAAGGAAGCTGGTTCAATGTCCTTTTCATTCCAAGGGCAGCACTGAGAAGGATGTGTGTCTCCCTGCAGACTGTCTTCCCAGAGGACAGGGACTCTGTCTCACAAATCTTTATAATCCAAGTACTTTTAAGCTACTTGGAACAGAATGGGCATTCCAAAGAAGCTGTTATTTCAACCGAAGAATAAGCAAACTTCAGGCTGTCCCAACAACCAGCTGACGGCACCAAACACCAAGGCTTGACGCCCAGCCTCACAGCGACTTAAAGGGTCTCTGCATCTGGTTTACACGGTTCCACATCAAGTACGTAAACATCAAGGGCACAAATGACAAGGAGCAAGAAGACCAGAGAGGCTGATGTCCCGAGGCTTCTTTGACACCATTTTTAAACTGGGGACACCACGGTGCTGTCTGCATGGTTTTCACATGGTGACATGACTCTGGAATCCAAAAGAGGCTATTCAGGAAGGACCATCGATCCTATCCTAGCACGAAAACAATGAGAAAGAAACGGTTTTCAACATAAACTAATCCAATGATTGCTGTTGCGTGTCCATAATGGTCATGAACGTCCACTATAAAACACGCAGCTGTGTGCTAACGCTTTTGAGAGCAACGTGGCTGTGTATTACTGATTACACGTGGGGGCACATGCCTACTCAGACACACAAACCAGATAAGAAGTCAAAGTACCACTAAAATACCCAGAAGTTTAGTAAGATACAGATAGGCAAATAAATAGTTAACAAGTCACTGTTTTATCAAATATGATGTAATTCAGTTGCTCTGCAGGTAGGATTTCAAATAAGGATTAAAACTAATTTGGAACATGGTGATGATGGTATCCAAACACCAGAAGACAAACGGCTTTCCTCCCATTGGCCAAGGATAACCAGGAGGGCTAGGAGGGCTGGAGGGGTGGCGAGCGGGGCTGGGAGGGCCATCTATGTTATGAGGATCACTTCAGCCAAAGTTGATGTCCTGGAATTATGTCAATAACTCAGTGGCTGCGAGAACCCCACTGTGAGCTGAGCTGCACATAATCTTTATTCTCTTCTGAACAGTCCTGTTATGTTAAAAGAATATCCTGTTCATGCCTGCTACCCTGCATCTTCCATCCATACTACATTCCGGTGCATTCGAACTCTCACAAAAGACTCTTGGATTCACTAAACTGCCTGCAAGATCCCATCTGAGACAATGCATTCCCTGGTTTTCTTGTTAGATGAACACTGGAGAAGAGAGGAGAGGAGCCAGGAGTAAATTACTACAAGTTAGATAAGCTCCAACATGCACCAAAATTAAAAAGGCAATCTGCCCTTTAAAAAAACTTAAGAAAACACTTTTTTCTTAGGGAAATGAGCGATTTTCCAAAGGCCTCACATGCCTGAGATTTGGTCTAATAGGTCAGTTAGGCCGTAACTCTATAATTTCTTAGCTTATCTTAGCATTATTGATGACACTGAGCCTCGGGACAGCACTGTCATACGGTCAGCTGGTATTTAAGAGAAATAGAAGGAGACGTGATTTTAAAGTGCAGCCTTTCACAAAGGGCCGTCCAGCCAGCGTGTCACATGTGTGACTCTGAGGAGCTGCTCAGAGTCTACCATTCATCCGCCATTCATGGAATGTGTTACCGCTGGGGCACATCTCTTATTTTTCCCCCCTTCATCCCCGGCCCTTCTCAACACCCTACAGGCACACACGTGATATGTATGTCCTTCCATATTTTGATTTAAGCATATGTGTAAACTTAAGTTTATATATGTCTTTTGTGTTCAATTCACCAAAGAGCACTGTGGTTTAAATCCAAGCCTGTTTCTTATTTTTGCACTGAACACTATGCGCTTAGAGACATTTAAATCAACTTCATGAGGTGCAATTTGCATACAATAAGATGTACCCACTTTAAGATTAGAGTCTGAAGCATTAGATAGATATGTTTCTGTGTGGCCACCAGCAGGACCTCCCCCCAAGGCACTGTGCCACCCTACTTCCCACCGATCCCAGCCCTACATCTGCCCCGCAAACCCCATCTGCTTTATCTCATTGCGGTTTAGTCGGTCTTTCTGGGAACTTCAAGGAACCACGAACCATGCACTCCTCTGTGTTCACCTCCTTTCAATCATTACAATGTTTCTAAGATTCATTCATGCTGTTATCAACAGCTTGCTCTTTTTCCTTGGTAAGAGGTAACATGTTGTGTGGACGGACCACAATCTGATTATCTGTTCACCCGCTGATGGTTGTTTCAGGAGTGGGACATCATCAACAAAGCTGCTAGGAACACTCATGTGCACATCCTTTTGTGGACAGAGGGTTTCTTCCCTCAGGTAAATACGCAGGTGTTGAATTGACGGGCTGTATGTTTAACATCACATCCCTGAAGCGGCTGTACTATGTTGCATCCCCACTGGCGAAGTACAAAAGCTCTGGATGGTTTTACATTTTCCACAACACACCGTGAACCTTTCACGTGTCTATCAGCCATTCATGTGTCTCCTCTGCAAAGCATCTATTCCAGTCATTGGTTATTTATTTAAAATTTGGGTTGTATTCTTGACTTTTTAAAGGTCTTTCTATATCGTCTATATGGGTCTCTGTCAGACACGTATTGTAAATCTTTCCAATTAACAATGTCAACACTGTCTATCAACAGCAGAAGCTTTCAATTTTGATGAACTTCAACTGATCAATTTTTTGAATGGTTTGTGTTGTTTGGGTCCTGACTAAAAAATTATCAACAATTTCTCCTATGTTTGCACTTTAAGTTTTATAGTTTCATCTTGTATAAGATCAGAAGTTAATTTTTCTGCATAGCATAAAATAAGAGTGAAGGTTTTTGTTTTTCCTGAATGAACAGCCAATTATTCTAGTACCGTTTGTTAAAAAGACCATCCTTTCTCCATCAGATTACCTTGGTACCTCTGTCCAAAATCAATTTGGTCATATACGTGTAGGTCTACACCTGTACTCTGTATTCTGTTCCACAGATTTTTATGGCCGTCCTTATGCCAGTACTACAGGCGTGATTACTGCAACTTTATATTAACTCTTGAAATAAACCAACGTGCCTCCTTTTCAAAGTTGTTTCAGCTTCACCCTTTGCATTTCTACATAGAATTTAAAATCAACTTGTCAATTTCTTCTAAAAAAAAAAAAAAAAAAAAAAGGGATTGGGGCAGCAGCCCCGGTGGCTCAGCGGTTTAGCGCCGCCTTCAGCCCAGGGCGTGATCCTGGAGACCTGGGATCGAGTCCCACGCTGGGCTCCCTGTATGGAGCCTGCTTCTCCCTCTGCCTGTGTCTCTGCCTCTCTTTCTGGGTCTCTCATGAATAAATAAATAATAAAAAATGGATTAAAAAATAGGATTCTGACTGGGACTGAACTGAATCTATAGATCAAGTTGAATAGGTTTAAAAAACTTTTTTACTCCCTAAGTACAGTGAAATTCTGAGTATGTGAGTCTTTCTCTGAGTCATGTTCTTTCTGTATGTTGTGTGCACACGTCTGGTACATATTTTGTTAAATTCATCCCAAGTATTTCAGAATCTTGATGCCACAGCAAATCATATTTTTAAATTTCAATTTCCAACCTTTATCATTACTATATAGAAATGCGGCTGGTGTGGGGGTATTGGTCTTATACCTTAAAACCTTGCTACAATGAATTATTAGTTCCAGCAATGTTTTTGTAGATTTTGCATGATTTTCTATATACATAATCCTGCTGTCTGTGAACAGTTTTCTTTGCCAATCTGCATGCCTGTTTATTTTTCTGTATCTTTACTGCAACAATCAGAACTTCTAGTACAATACTGAAAAGTAATGGTGAGAATGAACACCTTAGTTTTATTTCCAACCTTCCAGGAAAAACACTTAACCTTTCACCATTAAGTACAGTGTTAGTTAGCTACAGGCTTTTCCTACATGCCTTTTAGGAGCTTGAGAACATTCACTTCCATTCCTAGTTTGCTGAATTGATTTATCATGAATGGGTATCAAATTTTGTCGAATGCTTTTTATGCATCTATTGAAATGATCATATAGTTTTTCTTATTCTGGAAAAGGAGAGTAAATACATTAATAATAATGTATTGATTTGTTACATGTTAAACAAATCTTCCATTCCCAAAATAAACCTTGTTTGATTCTCATACTTTATCCTTTCTCTATGTATTCACAGACTTCACTTGCTAATATTTTGTTAAGGATTTTTATATCTATGTTAATGAGGAATCCTGGTATGTAAGTTCTTCCCCCCACCTCCCTTATACAGTTTTTGCTTGACTTTAGTTTTCGGGGTAAAGTTAGCCTCTGGAATGAGAAAATGTTGCCCCTTGTTTCACTTTCTCAAAGAGTTTGTATAAGAATTGGTATTATTTCTTTCTTAAACATTTGAGAATTCATCAGTAATAATATCAGGGCCTAGAGTTTTCTTTGTGAGGCTTTTAACTGTAATTCAACTTCTTTATGAGGTATAAACTCTAGATTTTCTCTTTCTTCTTGTGCCAGATTTGGTAATTTGTGTCTTTCATCCACTACATCTCAGATGTAGAATTTATTGGAATAAAGCCCTTTATACATAAAAGGATTCCTTTATAACCCTTTTAATGCCTGTGGGATCTGTAGTGATGCCCCCTTTCTTACTTCTGATACAGGTAATTTGTGTCTCCCTTCTGGTCTTGGCCATTCCAAAGATAATTTTTTTTTTACAAGATTTTATTTATTTATTCATGAGAGACACAGAGAGAGAGGTAGAGACACAGGCAGAGGGAGAAGCAGGCTCCATGCAGAGAGCCCGATGTGGGACTCGATCCCAGGACTCCAGGATCATGCCCTGAGCAAGCCAAAGGCAGGTGCTCAACTGCTGAGCCACCCAGGCATCCCACCAAAGAGAATTTAACAGTTTTACTGAACTTTTCAAAAATTATGATTTAGTTTCATGGGTTTCTAGATTTTTCTAGTGCATTTTTTGTTTACTTTTTTTTTTTTTTTTTAAAGTTTCTTTTACTTATAGTTTAATGTGCTTTTCTTTTTTCTGGTCTTAAAGATAAAGACCATACAATTTAGGCTTTTCAAATTAAAATCCATAAATACTATTATGACTTTGAGATCAGTTATATAACTATGGTATATATAAACCTTGTTCACCAACTCTACCTGCTGCTTACCTGATATTTTACCCATGATTCCCTAGTGCTGCAACTTCGGTTAGTTCATGTCACAAACAGTGAGATGAGAAAGGTCATAGTGTGTGTCTCTGAGAGGACTCTTACAAACATTTCCACATACCACTAAGACAGAAAGTATGCTGCCAATTAAACAGGCATGTAATTTACTGTAAGACAGCACTAGATCTCAGAGATGTTCGAATATGAAAATGTGTACCCTACAACTGATGGAATATGATAGATGACCCATACTGTACAGAGATAACTATACATTTTTGTGTTTTTCTACTATCACTTACTTGTCTTATTGGTGGCCAGGACTTCTAGCAAGGCAGTAGTGTCAGAGAGGATGCTTACCTTATTCCCAGCCTAAAGGGAAGTTGTCTCAAGTTTCTCCACCAAGCATGATGTTTGCTAAAGAACTCAGTGTAGCCTTTCCCCAAGTTAGGTGAATCTCTAAAACCTTTACTTAAACATGGATCTCTGCTCCCTCCATATCACCTCCAAAGTGAAAGAAAAGGAGCAAGACAAGAACCAGCACTAGGAAGAAAAATGACAGCAATGGAGAGAGGAAGGGCGCCTGGGTGGCTCAGTCGGTTAAGCATCTGACTATTGGTTTCAGCTCAGGTCATGATCTCAGGGTCTTGAGATCAAGCCCTGTGTCAGGCTCTGCAGTCATGAGGAGTCTCCTGGAGATTCTCTCTTCCTCTCCCTCTCCCTCTGCCCTTCCGACTCATGCTCTGTCTCTCTCTCTAATGAATCTTAAAAAAAAAAAAAAGAAAAAAGGAGAGAGGCAGTCAGCAGAAGACAGGAGGCAGGCAGAACCTGCACCAATGTCCATTTGGATTTGAATCCTGGCCCTACCAGTTACTAGCCGTGCACTCATGTCCTCCCCTTGTCCCGCAGGCCTTCTGTACGAGCTGATTGTGACTTGTACAGTGGCACACTCAGTAAACGCTAGCTGCTCTTATTACCATGACATTAACATTTCAGCCAAATATAAGAACGAGTCAGGCAAGTCGTAATGACTCAGCAGAGGAGAGAGCTGAAACCTTAACCCTGGATCGGGAAAAACCAAAGCGAAGTCAGCTGACGCCCAGAGCAGAACGTCGGAATGTTGGGAACCTGTCACCAGGCTCACTTGAAAGAGGAGCTGACAATGAGAGCACGGATCCAAGCTTGCATAGACAGGAGTGGGAACTCCAGGATCCCCCTCCCGATGGTAGAATTCTGGGGATTTGGCCAGACATGCTAGGGTCTGGGACACTGTGAACAGTTATGGGCTGCCTCTGCCTCCAAGGATCTTCTTTCTGCACATTATGTTCCCCCCTGGCTCTATAGGGGGAACATTTTGTTTTTCTTCAATATTAATCTTTGTTTTCTGACTACATGTCCTAAATCTGAGCCTGCTTTAGTTCTATCCCACAGATAAGAAAAGCACTGCTATTGCCATCATCCAGCTTTGAGTAGTTCACAATATTTTTTAAAGCACTCCCTCTTTAACGGTTTTAAGAGTAAGATTTTTAGTTTTCAGAACATTTTTTCAAGCTATTTTTCTGTTACTGAGCTCCAACTTTATTGCATGGTGGTCTGAGAACAGAGTGGATACGATGCTGCCTCTCTGGGGTTATTAAAGCTTCCTTTGCAGCTCAGCAGTTTATTTTTGTGAATTGGCCCCATGTGCTAGAAATGTGCAGGCTGTGTTTGTTGCCTATATCACCCTATCTGCCTCTACACATCCAGTTAATTCACCCTGTTACTGAAATCTTACCTATTTTGCTTACTCTTCACCTCCTTGGTGTCTCAGTATCTTCATTCCTGATTTGTCTGTGGTTCTTTCTGTCCTCATCATCCATAGTTCAGGGCCACACTGTCAGGTGTGTACGGAACCATACTGGTGTGTCTTCTTGGTCTCCTGAGCTTCTCACCATAAAACACTCTTCTCTGTCCTTTCAACATGTCTTATCTCAGGCTCTGCTCTGATTCATTAAAACTGCCATTCCAACTTTCTTTCACTTCATATTTCACTGCTTTCCTCCTGTGACTTTCAGCCCTTCAAATAGTTTGTTTGCCATATCATAGTGAATTTTATCCAACAGAAGAATCACTGCCCTTTGAGAGATGAATTCAACTCACTTATAGTTACATCATCACTTTTATTTCAAAGCTTATTTTGACTGCCTTATTTCACATTTTCTATTTACCATGCTTTTCTTTTTTCCTTTTCTACCTTCTTTTAGAGAGAAAATTTTCTCTCCTTGTATGAAAATTATACCTTCTATTTTCATTACTTTGGTGGTTATGACTAATGTACTGCATCTTACACATAGTTTCCATAACCGATATCTTCACTATCTTCAATTTCCAACTCCCACTGTGTCCTACTGGTGAGTCCCTCCTCCTGTCTCTGTCCCTTTGATGGGAACTCCCTGCCCTACCTCCAGCTCTCGCTGTCCGTCATGCCCATGCTGCTTGTCAGTGCACCTGCTACAATCCTTATTTTGTTAGCCATATTCTTCACGCTCCCTATGTCCTAATTGCCTGTTTCTTCCTCACATTCCCCATGTTCTCCTTTGTTATGTTGTACTACTCCTCACTCTAAATTCTTCCTCTGCCTTCTACAGGTGCAGGCTCCTCCAGGAAGGATAGGAGATCACCTTCTTTCTTTCTTTCTCTCCCACCTTCCCTCTGTACCCATCCAGGATGGTAGGGGGAAGCAGCCACATGCAAGCCAGAATGCCGACCCTCAGCCTGCCCTTGCCTGCGTCCTCAAGTGCTCGCCTGTCCTGCCGTCTCCATCCCAGGCTCCTCTCCCCTTCCCTAGTGGTCTCAGCTGTCTTCAAAGGTCCCTACACTTCTGGCTTATTGCCAAATGTACTCCCTGTAGGATGAATCAGTGTGACCGCCCGTGGCAGCCCAAGGAGCAGATCTGGGGTCGGAGAGCCAGGGAGTGGTCGGAGCCATCAGCCCTGTCATTCCTTCTCCTTCAGTTCTCTTCCCTAGCAGCATACGCCAGATTTCTGCATATGGCCTTTCATTAAAGGAGCTCTGTCACGTACATTATGGTGCTCATCCTAACGAGTGTATGTCAACAGACTGGAACAGTGAGCGTACATGGTCTGGGTGGAGGAAGTACCTTCTTCAGGTGGGCATGTGACTCATCACGTAACCAGAAAGACTCTAGAAGCTACTGTGGGGCTCAGAAGCAGGACCAGAGCATGGCTGAGGCCTTATTGTGAAGACTTCCAAAGAGGAAAACCATTTAAATAAATCCCAAGTGGGACATTATGACCAAGTAACTGGTAGGGCAGTTTGGTTCTCTGATGTACTAGACTGCCTCCTTCTCAGGCAGGTCTCTAAGCATCTCTGCCTTCAAGTGTGCGAAGTAAGGCAGAATCATTCTACTCAGTTCCTACCACAAAGAACACTGAAAGGCAGGCAGGAAGTTTGTTCTCCAGCAAGGAAGCTGTGTTCTGGGAAATGCTACAGAGAACAAACGGTTAACCCATCATCAAAAACCAGCAGGGGAAAAAAAAAAAAAAACCAGCAGGAACTTATGTGTCTAAAAGTAATTCTGATCAAGTCTTAGGTGAGTCTTCAAGAAAAATACAAAGCAAGGGGCCCCTGGGTAGCTCAGGTGGTTGGGCGTCTGACTCTTGATTTCAACTCAGGTCATGATCTCAGGGTCGTGAAATAGAGCCCCACATGGGGCTCCACATTCAGTGTGGAGTCTGCTTGAAATTCTCTCTCCCTCCTGTTCGTGCACACTTGTGCACAAACTGTCTCTCTCTCTCAAATACATACATACATACATACATACATACATACATAAAATCTTAAAAAAAAAATCCAAAGCAAATGTCATGGCCAATATATGAGATGAGCCAGACACATGACAGCAGCCTGGTGCCTGGTTCCCAGCATTCCGACGTTCTACTCTGGGAGTCAGCTGACTTCTCTTTGGCGGTTCCCCATCCGGGGTTAAGGTTTCAGCTCTCTCTCCTCTGCTGAGTCATTACGATGTGCCCAACTTGTCCTTACATTTGGCTGAAATGTTAAGATCATGGTAATAAGAGCAGCTAGCATTTACTGAGTGTGCCACCGTAGGAATCAACTCAGCCCGTATGGCGAGCCTGTGGGGCAGGGGGCACCTGTGGTCCTGCTCTCAGGGGAAGGACATGGGGCTGCATGATGTGGGCTCTGCCTGCCTGTCTGGGGACTGCTTCTCTCCCTTGTCTTGCTGGGTAAACACGAGGGCAAGACTTCCCATGTCGATAAATCTACATTAATCCTGTGTCATTAACATTTAAACTTCTTGAAATCCCTCAATTTAATTGAAAAGAAGGAAACAAGTTTCTTGACCTCTGTTCAATCCAAAATAATGTCTAGCATTTTCTTTAATAAACAATACGATTACATGCTGCACATGATGCAATAAGCATCAATCTATTTTACAGTAAGTCTCACAGCAAATTAAGTAGTGTTGAGTTATAATTTTCAGTACTACACGAATATACCCAGGATGAATTTAAAATGGCACTCTGTCACCAATCCAAGAGATAGAAAAAGCCAAAGAAAATATATGTTTCAGACCCTTCTACTACACTGATATACACAGTGAGCAAGGTAATCACCTCTAGAGGGAATAATGCACTTGCTCATTTCAGAATTACTGAAATATCAGTTTCTGAAAACAAGAAAGACTGAAGCAAACCATGAAGAGAAAAATCAGAAAACAACATTTTCCAACAACTACTTCATCATCAAGTAAGATTCATAAATACGCTTGCCACCAAATACGAACACACGCTTCTTGTGCCTAGAAAGTAAGGCTACAGTATGTGTATAAAGCATACGATACTCTCCACAACTGTGTAACGAGCAGTGTTGTTAAAAGCCATCCTCTTATTTACATCGGGGGGTGGGGGGGGAAGGAGGCCTGTTTTTAGGGTATTTCCTGACTAGTAGATGAGTACAGCAGTCATCTGCAGGTAAGATCCCGGTTCCATTTTCAAAAGCACGATTTGGCAAGGTAGGATCTGCTGCTGTTTTTGCAAATAAAGTTTTATTGGGACACTGCTGCACGCATCTGTGTACATACTGCACATGGCTCTTCCAGGCTGCATCAGTGGAACTGGGACCCTGGGGCTCTGCAAAACCTAAACTACTTCCTATCTGGCCCCATAAGGAAGAAGTTGGCAGACGCCCTCCTAGAGTCGCTCTGAGCTCTCCCACCTTTATTCACTGGAATCCTAAAGTCCTAGACATAGGTTAAATAAAACATAAAACATCAATACAGTGAAATCTTATGCAATCATTACAAATGGTGTTTACTAAGAGTTTCCTAATGGTCTAGGATAAATTTATTGTAACGCTAAAGATGAAGTAAAAGAAACTGCAAATGCAGTCTCATTACATCAACGCAGAAATGTACGTGCAGAGAAAAACAGACTGACAGGCAATACACCAAAGAGTTATCACTGATTGTGATAAAATCTTGAATAATCTTTTCTTCTTTTTGCTTTTTTTAGTTGGCCTCTACAAAGAATGTATATTCTACTTTAAGCTGGAAAATACTAACTTTCTAAATGAAAAAACAAAACCTGAACCCTAACAATTTAATGAGTACTACGTACCAGTTTCCCTTTCTGCATCTCAGAAAAGTGGTTTCTAACTCAGCTGTTAGATATACACAAGCGCATGTTTCACTCGACCAGGCTCCTGACGATTATGGTTTATCACAATCATCGGCTAAGGACAGCGTAGCAACGGTTCTGTTCGATCTAATTCCAGCTCCTCAGTGTGGCGGTTTACTGTAGGAGAGCCTCCCGCCCAGGTCAGATGACGGTCATCTGATGACCACCAGGTGCAGCTCTGGCCTTTTGACACCAACGTCCACCTGATGGTGACCGTGTTCCTTTGAGTTGTTTTTCACAATGTGTCCTGCTAAACACTTACTTTTACAAGTTTTCATCACAGCCTGACTCCAAAAACGATCTCAGGCAGCTCCTGAGATAAGGCATCATGTCGTGGTAGGGTGACAGTCCACTCCCCGGTCAGAGGGCAGGGACCCACTCTAGAATTCTCAAGAGCTTACTGGCGTCTGAGGGAAAGCAGCTTTTCTAGTGGACGCCACATCCCTCCTGACCAAGATGGAAAAGAGAGGGCCAGAGACGCAGGCGAGGAACATCCACTCACTGCGTTGGGGGCAGGTGTGCGGGAGCGAGGGTGAAGGGTGTGCGGCCCAGATTCCCTTTCAGGCTCTTTGTGGCTTCTCTTCTCCCTCCCTCCTGTGTCTCCACTCAGCTGCCCTAAAGCCTGGACAAACGCTCCATGAGAGGCCTGCCTAGCCATCCCCAGCCCAGGGTGGGTGGAGGCACGGAACCCACTTGGCCCTCGCAGCGTCATTCTGGGGTTGGGGCAGGAAGCGGGTGGGGCAGGAAGTCCTGGAGGGACTGCCTGCTCCACTGTGGGGGCTCCTGCCCACAGATTCCCACCTTCCCACTCCAGCCTGCGACCAGGTGGCAACCAGATCAGGCTGTGGAAGGGCCTGGGTACAGCCACACCATCATTTCGTGGACTATCTCCCTACAACACTGCTCTTGGTCACGTGCCCGCGTAGACACCATCCAGGTTCTCCCCACCAGTCCTCCAAGTCAAGGTCGGTGGCTCAGCACCCAGAACACCCACATGGGCCACGGGCCACCCCTGGCCTTCACCCCTTCCCACATCTTCCTATGGGATCAGGCTGATGCACGCGTTCACTCTTCTCAGACACGGGTGTTACCCCTGGCACCGCCCGTGCCATGTGCCGCCTGTCTGTGCTGCTCTTCAAACCCTGCCACCTGCTGGGCTCCCGCTGGGCTGAGACTCCTCCACGACGTTCTCTCGCAAGCCCTCAGCCATCAGAGTGTCCCTGTCCCTGGGAACATGAGAGCCTCTGGTGCATGTACATGTTCAGTCCTGACCACGCGTTGCGTGCAACGCTCAGACGCCTTCTGCCTTGTGTTGAGCTCCCACATACATCATTAATTTTCAGGCCACAGCTTGTCTCCTCAGCTAGACTGTGGACCTGGGAGGGCACACGCTTCTGTGCATCTCCTACAGTGCTGGGCGTAGGTCTGAAGTACACAGTGGGATTGAGTAAATTATCTTGCAGACAATGAACAGAATGAGTGAACTCCTGAGTCCTCTGGACCAGTGGTCTTCCTGTGGTCACGTCCAATGGACCTATAAGGGTTGCCGATGGCCACCAAGCACTGTGGGCAGTTACCAAGAAAATTCACAAACCACCCAGGGAGTGAAGACCCACCCTCAACGAGCTGCACCAGAGGGGAGATGGAAGACGGCAGAAGCCATGAGTCCTCCTGGCAGGTGGGCGTCCCTCGGCCTGAGCTTCGGCCTCTTCCCCACGTCCCAGGAATGTGGATGTGTGACCCTGAGGAAGCAGCACCTCTGCCGACCTCTCCCTGCAGGCGGGAGAGTCCATCTCTCTGAGTTGCCTGTCCTTCTGTCCTGTTCTCCGTGCCCCGTGCTGCTGCTCTGAGCTCCTCAACGTCCCCTTCCAGCTTGATCCAGGCTGCAGCTGCCCTCCTCTGCCGCAAATCCGTGTTCCTTCTTCCTGCGGCTCCACTGGCCGCGTCTGTGTATTCCTGCTTTGCAGTCCTGCCTCTTGCTTCTAGCATCTTCCTCCCTTCATTTCTCTATCGTGTGCACACACTTGCTGGTGGCCGTTCTGTAGTGTTTTTCTGTGCTGGCTATGCCCTCAGCGTTGACTTCTGCTTCTCGGGGCACAGGGGGGCACATCCCTAGGCAGGCCCTGGCCCAGGTCAGCTGGGGGATGAGCCCAGGCTGCTGAGGGGCACAGTGGGTCACCCCTTTGCCAGCCCCTCTGGGCAGCTCTCTCCCTGCGCTCACTGCTTAGGGGTAAGTCGCCCCACAGGATGCTCTCCCTGGGCTTTGGGGACGAGGGTGGGAGTGGCAGAGGGGTGCTGCTCAGCCAGCCCAGCACCGTTAACCTCTCACCCAGGGCACTGCTGAGTGGAAACACTGCTGCAGAGGCAAGGCAGCAAGTCCCAGCTTCGGTCCAAGCAAGCAGCTCGGGCTCTCGGGGGTCTCCCCAGGAGCCCATCACTGCGCTACCCCAGAGTCCACCCTTGTCTCCGGCTGCTTCTCTGGGCTTGTGCGTTTGTGTGTCAGGCCGCCCTGGTAAACAACCCTGGAAAATGTCCCCCAGAGCTTCTCCTGCCCCTCCTCGACATGTATTCCTCTCCCAGCTGCCTCCCAGAAGATTTTTGGCAAAACATAAAATGGAAAAGTAGAGAATAAAGGCGGTATGGTAGTCTGCAGCAGAAACATGGATTTGGAGGACAGAGCTCATGCGTTCCATGGTGGGTCCTGCCACTGATGCAGGGTCATTAAGGCAAATTCTACAGTTTGGAGCATCCCACCCATTTCCTCAATCGTGTTCTCGACAGCACTGGACTGCCACAAAGAGTGGAGGAGGAAAGGATCACAGTTCGTTTTACTGCCACGAATAAACTGAAAGATTAAGGTTCCACTCTAGCTCGGGATCAAAGGGCTCTCCTTGTCACGACGGCCTGAGCTCCAGGATGACCAATGCCGCTGCTTAGGCCACGCTCACAGCTGGCAGGTCGGGAGAGGGTGTTCTGGGGAATCACACAACGACAAATGAACATGCCACTGGCCCAAAAGGGAGAGCCCTTCTTTAATTCTCCGTGAGTAAAGCCCGAGCCTCAGGATGCTGAGTTTGCGCCCATCAGTCGGGTCTGTAAAGCCCAGGTCGATCCCTGGGATCCATGCCACCGGGGCCCCCTGGGGAGCCCCAGTCACGGCGGCAGGAGCCACTTACCAGCGCAGGGCAATTTTGATGGGGGTGGTGAGGCACGACGTGAACAGGTCGGCCGGGAGGTCGGGGATCATGGGCAGGAGCTCGTTGGCCTCACAGGCCGCCAGCTGAATGCAGTTCTTCATGGACGGAGGCAGGGGCATCTGCGCGAGTGGGTGGTTTGGGTTAATGGCAGCGACCTGCAGGGAAGAACAGGAAGAGAGTGTGGCTTAGTGGTCATGGACGACTGCAGCGTTGGCTGGAAACGCAACCCCGAACGAAAAGACTCACACGCAGGCTGCACGCCCTCCTGCCACACGGCCTTGCGCCCCTTACCAAGGTTCCTCCCCGACACCGCCAGGCGGGTCTCCGCCTGTAAGTTCTCTCAAGTGTTTTCTGTGTTAAGGTCCCTCCTTGCACTGTGATTATACCAACGTTTAAGCAGTATTTCCCTCGGAGTCTCATATTGGGTCTTCGTGTTTATTTTAAACTTCAGTCTTTGGGGCACCCAGGTGGCTCAGCGACTGAGTGTCTGCTTTTGGCTCAGGTCGTATTCCTGGGGTCCTGGGATCGGGTCCCACATCCATTCCCTGCATGGGGCCTGCTTCTCCCTCTGCCTGTGTCTCTGCCTCTCTGTCTCTCATGAATAAATAAATAAATAAAATCTTTTAAAAAGTTAAAAATAAACTCTAGTCTTTAGTCCAGCGTGACGTATTTTGGTGTGCTGACACGGGAGGATGTTCAGGGTATAGACAGCGGCCACCACCAAACAGCTGACGGCAGAACCACAGCAGGGGGAGGCTGGAGACACACGGAGGCTCACTGCCCCGTGGCCACCCAGCTGCTTCCATGTTCCGCGAGCTTCAGCAGACATTTCAAAACACCCTGCTAACAAGTGTGTATTAACTCTGTAACCAGGGAGGAGGGCTCTTCTGTTTTAACGCAGAATTTAATTTCTCTTTGAAGCAGGGATATTTCCTCACTGAGAGTGGTCGTAGGGGCCCTGGAAGTAAAGCGTGGGGGACATCCAAGGTTTAGGAAGACAGGGATCACACTGGTTCCTCTACATTGAGGGTGTGCCGTTCTGAAAATCAGCAGAATTCACCGAAGTTGGGAGCCTCATGCCCCGAGCCCCTTTTCCCGGCACGTGGCCTGGGACCCCTCCCAGCGACACACATCACCAGCGCTGCACTCGTGTGGCAATCTGGTCATCCCGTCACCCACCAGTGGTTCTGCTGCCCCTTTCAGAAAGATGAAGGATGAATGTGCCAGGGCCCCACCCTGGTCTGCCTGCCCCGCAGCGGCTCTGGGGGAAGGGTGTCTAGCGGGGCGCTGGGCCCAGCAGGGGCACGGAGCAGAGAGCTGTCCCCCGGGGACAGCACAATGGCAGCAGAGGGTGAGCGGATGAGTCATGTCGACTGCGAAGGGGCTCTGAGTCTCCCACACATCAGCTGCCCTGTGGGCCGGTGTGGCAGGGCAACAGGTAACAAAAATAATGAAAATTAAAACCCAGAAAATGCTGGTTGCGTGGGCCCACACAGCTTCCAGGACCGGGTCACCGGCTCATCTACAAACAGCCATGACCCACCTGGAAGGACAGCTATTAGTCGGGGGCCCGAACGCAGGTGGTGTCCGTCCCCAGAAACGAAACGCGGTGACAGCATCATCCTGCCCGCAGTCACGGGGCCCCAGGGCCAGGGACAACGATGGTGGAGCGTGTGGGCCACGGGAAGGGACCCTTGGGTTACAAGCCCCAGCGCGGCCGGCCCCCTTCCTCTCCCTCTGGACCATCAGGGCTCCGCCAGGGGCAGGAAGGCACAACACGGCGACCACCGCCGGCCGCTTTGTGTCAGGCCTGCACCCGCGGGGTGTGACTCCGTGTCTGCTCCTCACGAACAACCGCCGTGAGGTTGTCGACAGTGGTCGACCTTCCTCCGAGCTCTTTCCCAGTTACTAGCTCATGTGCTTTTTAAAACGGCCCCATGAAGTAAGTTTTGCTTCCACTCTTAGAGATCCTCCACGATGAGAGAGCAGAGCCCCCAAGGAATGGCATGTGCTACCCACCCCTCGGTCAGTGCCAGGGTCACCCAACAGGCTGCTCCCGGTTCCAGGCTGCACCGCCCCTCCGGACCCGGCCGACACCCCCAGCCCGGGACACGGGCAGGGTGCTCTGGGGGGCTTTGCCAGCCAGGTGCAGGGCATTCAGACTAAATGCAGGCAGAGCCATCTTCACCTGCTCGTGTGCAACACGCGGATGACGTGAGGTGTAATTACTACCGCTGAGCAAACCTGGTTCTTACTCTCAAATGGAAATGGAAGGTAGTAAATGGTGTAGTTTTACTGACAACCCATCCTACATCAGGAGCATTGAGCCCAGGATGCCAAATTCTACTAAATAATAAAAAATACTTAAACTTTTTAATAAAAAACCACAACTTTTAGAGGAATGGGTTTTTTGTAATGGTGGTAAAATACAGGTAACATGAAGTTTACCATTTCAACCATTTTGAGAATACAGCTCAGTGGCACCGAGTACACTCACACTGTGCAGCCATCACCAGAGACTAGGTTTTTTGTTTTTTAAACTTTTTATTTTTTTTTTTAAAGATTTTATTTATTTTTTTATGAGAGAGAGAGAGAGAGAGAGAGAGACAGGCAGAGGGAGAAGCAGGCTCCATGCAGGGAGACTGACATGAAACTTGATCCCGGGTCTCCAGGATCAGGCCCTGGGATGAAGGCAGGCGCTAAACCGCTAAGCCACCCAGGGATCCCCCGTTTTTTGTTTTTTAAGATTTTATTTATTTATTCATGAGAGACACACAGAGAGAGGCAGAGACACAGGTAGAGGGAGAAGCAGGCTCCTTGCGGGGAGCCCGATGTAAGACTCAATCCCGGGACCCCGGGGTCACACCCTGAACCAAAGGCAGACGCTCAACCACTGAGCCACCCAGGTGTCCCAAGACTGGGGTTTTTGAAGCAAACAGGGACACCTGGGTGGCTTGAGCTCAGGATGTGATCTCAGGATCATGTGACCAAGCCCTATGTCAGGTTCTGCACGGAGCAGGCTGCCTGAGGTCCTCCCTGTCCACCCACCCCTCACTGGATCAAAATAAATAACACAGCAGAGTCACACCCGAATCCTCCCCTCGCATCCCACACTCAGCTCAGCCAGTCAGCAGAGCACCTGCTGGCATGGGAGACTGCCCCAGAACCGGCTGCCAGGCCTGCAAACCTCTGGAGTCTGGTGCGCGGCAGGCTTTCAGGAGCACCAGTGCCCGCATAGAGAATGTGAACAGGGCTGAACTTCGCGGGGAAGACGCGGCCATTATGGACAAAATAGATTCCACATTCTTATTTTCCATTTCAGAGAGAAGTCTGTTTTCACAGGAGAAATCCTAGAGGTTCCTGAGTTTGAGCTTTCTGGTTTCTGATTTGTTTCCACGTTAAGATTCCTCTCTGAAGCTTTTGCACAGCAAAGGATACAGTCAACAAAACTAAAAGACAACCTACAGAATGGGAGAAGATATTTGCAAATGACGTATCAGATAAAGGGCTAGTTTCCAAGATCTATAAAGAACTTATTAAACTCAACAGCAAAGAAACAAACAATCCAATCATGAAATGGGCAAAAGACATGAAGAGAAATTTCACAGAGGAAGACATAGACATGGCCAACAAGCACATGAGAAAATGCTCTGCATCACCTGCCATCAGGGAAATACAAATCAAAACCACAATGAGATCCCACCTCACACCAGGGAGAATGGTGAAAATTAACAAGGCAGGAAACCACAAATGTTGGAGAGGATGCGGAGAAAAGGGAACCCTCTTACACTGTTGGTGGGAATGTGAACTGGTGCAGCCACTCTGGAAAACTGTGTGGAGGTTCCTCAAACAGTTAAAAATAGATCTGCCCTACGACCCAGCAATTGCACTGCTGGGGATTTACCCCAAAGATACAGATGCAATGAAACGCCGGGACACCTGCACCCCGATGTTCATAGCAGCAATGTCCACAATAGCCAAACTGTGGAAGGAGCCTCGGTGTCCAAGGAAAGATGAATGGATAAAGAAGATGTGGTTTCTGTATACAATGGAATATTACTCAGCCATTAGAAATGACAAATACCCACCATTTGCTTCAACGTGGATGGAACTGGAGGGTATTATGCTGAGTGAAGTAAGTCAATCGGAGAAGAACAAACATTATATGTTCTCATTCATTTGGGGAATATAAATAATAGTGAAAGGGAATATAAGTGAAGGGAGAAGAAATGTGTGGGAAATATCAGAAAGGGAGACAGAACATAAAGACTCCTAACTCTGGGAAATGAACTAGGGGTGGTAGAAGGGGAGGAGGGTGGGGGGGGGTGGGAGTGAATGGGTGATGGGCACTGGGGGTTATTCTGTATGTTGGTAAATTGAACACCAATAAAAAATAAATTAAAAAAAAGAAGAAAAAAAAAGAAATGAAATTAACAATAAAATAATTAAAACACCTACTAAAAAAAAAAAAAAAAAAAAAGATTCCTCTCTGATGGAGCTGAGAATGGACCAGCAGGCCCCCTGGCCACAAGCACAGACCCTGTGCCTCTTCCACCCTTGCTTTTTCCACGGAGTGTCTGAAATCTCACGCCCCTTGGGAGTGCAGCACTTTGTCACACCAAGGTCACCCACGTGGCACACACAGGCCCCACAGGGAGGTAAAGAGGTGGGTGGTTCACACGCTGGCCACCATGGCACAGTTCGGTGGGTTTTACAAGGCCTCCCGTAAGCGTGCAGGAGTCTGTCCTGTCCGGTCCACAAGGGGCAAGGTTGTGCAGTCTGCACCCTGGGCCTCACTGGCATTTGGCCCAAAGCCTCCAAAGTCCTGGTACAGGAGGCATTCCATGGACGCTGAAGGAGGAAATGGCAGGTACGTGGAGAAACAGCCTTACTCCAAATACAGCTGCTAGAAACTAAGTTCCCAACTCAAAATGGCATTGACAGAAACCCCGACTTCTTCACAAGCCTCTTGCAGCACATCATCATCGTATCAACGGGGACCAGGTGGTCTAGCTGCACATGAGCTGCAGTGACCTGGCATCACCTGTTCAGTAGGAAGCATTTGGTCAGGGGCCCTTCCTTCCCACCATACTGCCAGGCACACAGAAGGCAGGTGAAAACTCTGCTTTAGGGATAAGTAGGATGCTAACATTTACATTAAAAAATGGCATTCAAGGCCAAGGATTCCACCAACGAATCACTATTTTTCAGACGGGCTAACCTAGAAAGACAAATACCTATCTTAATGGATGAGGTATTTCCTACACATTATTTAATTGGTTTCGTACTGACCTTTTAATCGAACTCACTCTTTGGAAACAGCCTGCATGTATGGTAACTACCGGCAACTCAGGGAACTCTGAAAAGCCGCCCAGACACCCGCAAGAGCAGCGCCAGCATCACCCAACACGCACCTTCACCCAAGGGGGTTTCTTCTGGGGAATCTAGAGACTCAAACACATGAAACAATCTCAAGTTTCAAAGCTCACTAGAGCCTTCTGGAGGATTTGGGAAGGGTCCAGAAAACTCTGGAGATGTGATACACAGCAAGCAGATCCAACAGAGACATCTGCTCCATGTCCCACGCGTGTAGGTCACGCGGAGCTCGTGAGGGCCAGGAAACACTCATCTCAGAAAGCACTGCTGCAGGGGCCGCCGGGGGCACGCCCGCGTCTCTCATTTTCTCCATGAAAACTGACATCACACTGCTTCTTTTTCCCAAGGCATACACATGCACAAGACACCTCTATAAAGAGATGAAAGTACTGGTAACTTCAGGGGCCTGTAAAAGATGAACTTGTGAGAATAACATTGACTTGGTAATTGGTTTTGGTTACAGCAACTCCTGTGCTCAACTCAAAGACGCCTGCTTACTATGGACACCTTGCAAAGTGCAGAGAGACTGAGGTCCGTCAAGGACTCCGTGTACTGCTGACCCAGCTCCTTTCAGAGCGATGCAGCCTCTATCATGTGACACTGTCCTAAAACCAGCAGGTAAAAGCAGCAGGAATTTCTCATCAGTAACGTACATAAGTTTGCATCTTATCAAATACTAAATAGCAATGTCACAGCCCCTGGTACCCACAGCTGGGGGCCACCAGCTGTCCAGGAGACCAGGAGTCAGTCTTGTTGGATGAAGGCCTCCCTGACGCCCCGGAGCCCTCGAGCTGCCTGTCAAAGGCAGAAAAGAGCCTCTTTGTAGCACGTTTGTCACCATCACCCGGGGAGCTCCTCCGAATGGACCTTCCACTGTGCGAAGTCTTCTAGCTGTTAGCGACTGAACAGTCTTTAACATGCTCTAGAACCATTCTGTACCTCAGTGAGGATGCTTAGTTCGAATCTGCAACCAAATTCTACCCCCAGTGACTCCTACACGGTCAGCAGCCAAAGGAAAGGGGGTGCCGAGGAATCCTGCAGCCTTCTACTTCAAGAAGAGAATTTCCATTTGGCTTTGCGAATAGTGCTGCTATGAACACGTGTGTGCACGTGTCTGTGTGAACATATGTTTTCAACTCTCTTGGGTACAAGCCGGGAGTCGAATCACTGGGTTGCACCGCGGCTCCCAGTGTAACAGGTGAGGAGCCAGCAGGCTCTGTTCCAAGCGGCCGCCACACCTTGCGCTCCCGCCAGCACGTGAGGGCTCCTGAGTCCCCCATGTCCTTGCCAGCTCTGAGAATCACCCTTCTTTTCTATTCTAGATGTCCTGGTGAGTGTGAAGCGTGCCTCACTGTGGTTTTGCTCTCATCTCCCTGGAAGGGATGATCTCCTCCTACCGTCTGCTGCTGGCCAGGCCTGCCAACATCACATGCAGTAAGAATGCTGGGAGCAGACAGTCCTGCCTCGTTGCTGATCTTGGGGGGAAACAGTCTCTTACCATGAGTACGAGGACAGAGAGGCTCTCCGTCCAGCTGAAGACATTCTCCGCTTTCCCTAGTTTGCTAAGAGGTTTTTTCCCCGCTCAAAGATATTTATTTATTTATTTATTTATTTATTTATTTATTTATTTATTTACGAGAGACGCAGAGACACAGGCAGAGGGAGAAGTAGGCTCCTCACAGGGAACCCAATGTGGGACTCGATCCACAGGCAGAGGGAGAAGTAGGCTCCTCACAGGGAACCCAATGTGGGACTCGATCCCAGAACCCCGGGATCACACCCTGAGCCAAAGGCAGACACTCAACTGCTGAGCCATCCAGGCATCCCTAAGAGGTATTATGTTTTTAACATGGAAACATGCTGGATTTTGTCAATTTTTTTTTTTTTTTTTTTTTTGCATCAACTGATCACATGGTCTTTCTTCTCTAGTCTATTGGGGTGGTGAGTCCCATTCATTGTTGTTTCTTTTTTAAATTAAGCCAGACTTGCATGTCAGGAATAATCCCACTCAGTCATCGAGTATAATTACTTTCAGAGATTACTAGAACCAATCTATTATTTGCTTGAGGATTTCTACATCTAAGTGTGTGAGAGTGGTTTGCGGTGTTTTGTTTTTCCCTTTTGTCCTGTGGGTCCCCTTCCACAGCAGGGTAACAAAATTCCCTCCTTTTTCCACCTTCTGGGCAAGCTTTGTGCACCCCCCTGGTATGAATGCTTCTTCAGATGTTTGGTGCAATTCTCCAGTGAAACCACCTGGGCCTGGAGACTTCCTTTTCAGGAACTGTTAAATTACAAATTCAGTTTCTTTAGTGGTTATTAGACTGTTCACATGATGTATCGCATCTTGGGCTGGGCTTCTGTTTGTGGTTCTGCAGGAACTGGTCCATATTTGGAAGCTGTCGAATTCCTGAGTGCGAAGTTATCCACAGTATTCCTGTACTGTTCTTTTAATGGCTGCAGGATCCGGATTCTTCCCTCCTCCCCTGTGTGTTGGTCTTGCTAGAGATTTATCTGTGCTATTGATGATTCCTGAGAAGCAGCTTTCTGCTTCCTGGGTTTTCTCTTTCTCTGTTTTCAATGCCAGTGATCTCTGCTCTTACAGCCACTCTGGTCTTTCTTTGGCTGCTCCGGGTTCATGTGGTTCTCCTCCCGTAGCTTCCTGAGGTAGCGCTGTGGCTGTGGTTCTGGGAGGTGGGGCCCTCGAGTGAAGGCCTCAGGAGTGGGGCCAGTGCCTGGTCAGAGAAGCCCCTTCCATCGAGCAAGAACACAGGGAGAAGGCCCCCACCAGCCCACGCCGGCGCCTTCACCTAGGACTCCAGCCTCCGGAATTGTGAGATGTGCATTTCTGTCCATCACAAGCCCCCGGCCTATGCTGTTCCGTTACAGTAGCCCAAACGGACTCAGGCAAGTAGGAACCTCTGACCCATCATTTATGTGTTGTTAATTTTACTCCAACGTTTTTCTGCTATCTTCCTATCACTGACTTCTAGGTGATTCTACTTGGGTTGAAGAACATACTCTGCAACTTCAATTATTTCATATTTGTTGAGGCCTGCGTTATGACCCAGGACATGCTCTATTTTAAGGAATGTCCCACGACCCTTGACAAGGATGTATATTTGCTGCTGGTGGTCCAGTGTTCAGTAATTGTCAATTAGATCCTTAGGATTGACATTTCAACACAGATGACTGTCTTGTCTCCAAAACAACACAGTTTCGTTCCCTCTGCTGCATCCGCATGCCTTCCTCCCTGAGCCATACTGCATGGACTGTTACGGCACACAGCTGGGGAGCAGGGGGGTGAGCACGTCTCCTGGCCTCTGAGCTGTGTGTGCAGACACCACCTGTGTGGGGGGTCCCGTCCTCCATGTGGGTGGCAGCCTCCCACCCACCCTGCTCCCCCTGCGTGGCTCTGTGTTTACCTGGTTAATACAGACAGAGAAACGCTGCCACAGAGGCTCTGCTGCCCTATGCCGCCAGGGTCTTTGCAAGAGAGCGTATCTGGCCATTACCTTAGTGTCCTCTGGCTCTGGGCCGGGCTGGTGGTGGGGAGATGCCCCATGAGAGCGGACGGGCCATGCAGACCGGCCTGCACCACAACCCAGAGCACCAGCCAGGATCTGGGCTCTAGAATACTGAGCACATCCTGGTGTATTTTAAAACAGATGAAGTTAGATAAAATGATTAAGCTCTAGATTTATCTTTGGAGACACTCTCAGTTTCATGATGGCTGCAATTTGTACTTTATATTCATGAATCTGGATTAATCACTTTTTCTTTGTTTCTTTTTAAATTTGATGGAAGTTAATCAAAATCCAAACACATTCAATGAATCATGAACATATCAAAAGAAGACAATTAAAGGTAGTTTATTCAGATGTGAATGCACTTATGTGACCACAATTGTAAATATTTCCTGAATGTCTACCTCAATTGAGGCGCCCTTGACAGGTTTACATAACATATCTAAATTACAGCCGAGGACACCAGTAGAACAGATACTGCAAGACAACATACACCTTGCTGTCCGATTACCCGGTAACACTCGGCTGCGTGTGGTCAGCTGAGGACGCCGCGGGCCCCAGGAAGTGTTTGCAAGGAAGCAGAGGGGCAGTTATGCCCTGAAAGGTGATGAACTGCAACACACGCTACTAGCCCACGGGTCCACCCTGTACCATCAGCCATGAGAGCTCCAAAACGTTTCATGCAGAAAAATCACTTCTCTTCCTCCCTGAGCAGTCAGATTACAGGCAGGGAACTATAACAGCAGCTGACGGAAGAGATCTCAGGGTTCCCTATGAGCCAGTCCAGCAGAGTCTGGGGGCTGATCGAGTTCTTTCTGTTGCACAGGCGGACAATGGGATGAATTGTAAAATGCTCTGCAACAGAACATGTGGCACAAATAAAAGGGAGCTGTGCCCACCTAAGATGAGCCAGCAGCAGTGGCCCTGGCATGGGGAGCCCAGCCCTGCTCTGCACCTCCCCTGAGGCCACCTTCCCACCTACCATGGACCTTCGCTGCCCGGTGCCCACTCCCACTCGCAGTGACAGTCCTGGTGCTCTAGAGGCTGCTTTCTTACCACGGCTTTTCCACGAGCTGTTATGTTTTCTGGTCAGCATAGCAGCCCCCTAAAGCCCACTAGGGGCCAGCTGTCCCTCTGGGTCTTTTATTTCCATAAAGGATGGCTTTCTTCTCCCCAGCCAGTTGGATCCCAATTAAAGGGGCTTCTGCTGTATTTGTTTTTAGATTAAACCCACATTCTCTCTTCTATAAACAGTCGAAATGGTAATATTTCTTCTTAAATTACAAATGAAACCCTATTCTGTTTTGTGTGTGTGTGCAAGAATATCAAGTACATTATACATTTCTTATCACTATTAGTTTTGAAAACCTTTCCTATTGTGAATTCTTACTGCTTATTATACAGAAAGTATAAGGTATCGATGAGTGAACTTGACCAGTCTTTACTAAAAAGAGGGAACGAAACCGTCTAGAATGTGTGCAGAGAAGCAAGAGGCGAAGGGCGATCACCGGGCACAGCCTGGAGTGTGTGTGTGGACTGGAAGACCAGTGTCACCTGAAGATGGGTCATCGGACAGCCACTGCTCACCCATGTGCCTGGAGCCAGGTGCCCTGCTATGAGCCTCACCACTCCTCCCCAGAAAGCACTCAGGTTTTCTTTGCTAAAAAGAGTTACTGATGCACCTGGGGCAAAGCAGGGCAGCTAGTGAGGCAGCTGACATCCCAGGAAATGGGATGGCTCCTGCATGGTAACTACACCTGCAGCCAGACCCCTGAGCCCCCGGCCACTTCCCCAGCTGAGAATTCCCGCCTGCAAATGCATGGGAGCTTCATTCTTCAACATGGGAGACAGCTCAGTGTCATCACCCACCTCCAGCATAGAAAAGAACAATCTACATAAACCTAACAGAAGATTTAGCACATGGGGCAATGGACGTAATGCAGAGAAGAGGGGGGATGCTATTTGCAAGCCCACAGAGTAGCATCATTTAAAACCTAAAGGAGAACATGAACACAGCTACAGTGTAACTGACTTCTCATTTCTCTGCTACCTACAGGTGACAGCTCTGCAGCTGGAATGAAGCAGCTGCACCAGAACGATGAAGCCGGATGCGCCTCAAGCCGCTGCCAGCAGCAGTACCCCATGTCCCCATGCCAAGTGCTCAGAGAACATCACACATCCACACACGCAGACTCCTCGCAGTCAACAGTAGTCAGGACCCGCGCCTCTCTGCAGGCACGCTGGGAACTAGCCTGCAGTGTTAGGCATCACCCACGGGCACCGCAACACAAGCAGGACCCTGGCACAGACTGCAGACTGGGCTGTGAAGGCCATGGGCATCCACCTGATGTGCTGTCAGGACCGTGAGACCTCAGAACCGTTACCTACAGTTCTATAAAATGCACATTTAACAAGTTCTGAAGAGACATGAAGAGTCTGCGGTTAGTCCTTTCTTGTCAGAAGTTCTTAGTTTAACTGTGACGTAAAATGTAGTTGCTAAGATGCACGCGTGACAATGCTGCATCACGTTCAGTTCATACACAGGATCACCAACAGGAAACAGGGTGGTTCCATCACTGTGGATTCAGCAGTGCTAAAGGAGCGAGTCTGTCACTGTGGAAACGAGGGTCCACACAACAGGTCTCTGCAAGCCGGGGTGCCAGGCAGGCCAGCAGCCATGGGCTGGACAATAGTGAGCAGAGGACGGAGGGCAGATGAGGGACCGGCTTGGAGGCATCACAAGAAGAGTGTCGCAGAGCACCAGCAGGCAGGAAGAGGAGAGGAGGCCGCAGAGAGGTGGATGGAGCGGTACAGGACAGTCCTGGTATGGAGAAGACATGCTCCCCGCTGGCCACCTAGGAACAGCCGTGCACCAGTCACAGTCCCTGAAGACCGTGTTCAGGACGCAGGCTTTGTGTCTCTGGGGAACGAGGGGCGTTACTGTGCCCACCACCACACCCACTGCCATGCCCAGGTGCCTTGTAGGCCTTGCACACACACACCACACGGCTACATTCACACCCAGGTCGTCCAGTACTCGCACCCCAAGTCACCCAGGGCCAGCCACAGATAAAAAGGGAAGGCCACTTGGCAGATGTGCTGGCCCTGCCTCACCGACGGGTGTCCTGTAGCCGGCAGGAGAGAACACCAGCAGCTGCGGGTGCCAGAGCAGAGAGTAAGAGTGGCCAGGGCACTGACAGCACCATGAACAAGGCGTGGAGCGCCCCACAGACCTTCCTGACAAGCTGCTGCAGGTTTAGAAACTGGCAGAGAGCTGTCCCATCCCTTCCCGCTAGAAGCATCCAGATGTAGATACTCAGTGAAGGGCTGAGAAAGGTTACCCCACCCATCCTTCCTCAGCTTTGGCCTGGAGGGTGTGCCCTGGCAGAACCAGGAGGAAAACCAAGAAAGAGGCCAAGGTGGGGCCTGGGAAATGGCGGCTGCACCCAGCAGGCAGTGAAGGGAGACCCCAGGATGGCAGCTCCTGGAGGCGCCTTCAGGACAGCCACGCCAACAAGGAGCAGCTGGGGGGATGCCACGCAATCCCTGCAACTCTGGGAACCCAGGAAATGTGAAAGATCGAAGACAAGAAGAAATGAGAAAGTCTCCAGGAAAATCAAAGAAACAAACAAAAACTATTATAAAATGGGAACCACAGCACCCAATTCAGCCGCTCAGTGAATTGTAATCAAGTCCTCGAGTTTTTGACATTTGCCATGTTTTAGAATCAAGAAGCACCAGTGCAAGCACATTGTCTCCACCTGCAGATACTCACTAGAGGAACAAAAGAGGTTCCCTTCAGGAGCAGAGCCCTGGCGGGGTACGTGCGGCAGGGACGGCTCCACCATCGCTGGCCCATAACACCTTTTATTTTTATTTATTTTTTTTAAGATTTTATTTATTTATTCAGAGAGGAGAGAGAGAGAGAGAGAGAGAGAGAGAGAGAGAGAGAGGCAGAGACACAGGCAGAGGGAGAAGCAGGCTCCATGCAGGGAGCCCGATGTGGGACTTGATCCTGGGACCCTGGGGATCACACCCTGGGTTGAAGGTGGCGCTAAACCGCTGAGCCACCGGGGCTGCCCCATAGCACATTTTAAATGTTGGCACTAACCGTATGCTAATTTGGTAATAATAAAAATGCTTATATTAGAAAGAACATTGAAAGCAGAGACTCTCTCTCACGTTCAAATTACAAAGCAACATGAAAAATGTACAGAAGATGACTGAGTGATAGACAATGTGTTTTCCTGGCCACCATGCGGTTCTAGTCGTGACCAGTAATTTTTGCTGTGCTTTCCGGGGGGCGCCTCCTGCTGTACCAACAGTGCTCCTCGGGGGAATCTCCTGGTCCTGCCATGAGGCAAGGCCACAGAGAATGTGAAAGACGACGGCCACCCCTCCAAACATACTCCTGTCACACCTGTGCTAACATTAGCACCTTGGAGGTTCTCCGGTCCGAGTAACAATTGTCATGTGTTCTGTGCGATCACTTTCACCCTCTACCTTTTAAATGTTGGCACAACGGGCAGCCCAGGTGGCTCAGGAGTTGAGCGCCGCCTTCAACCCAGGGCGTGATCCTGGAGATCCGGGATCGAATCCCATATCAGGCTCCATGCATGGAGCTATCCTTCTAAAAAAAATGTTGGCACAACCATTTCACCTGCCAACTTCTTTCAACTCACACGTCATCATCTACCCAAAAAAGCCATTACGACGTATTGTAAGTTGACAAAGAATGTGACCAACTGCAGAGTGCGTAAGAATTATGTAAAAGAACCAAGCTAAGAGGCTATATAGGATTTCTGTTTGTGCAGCACATCATAATATGACTAAAACAAACATTAAGATATTAGCTGGGAGCCAATTTTATCATTTTAATTTCCGCTGTTTATACAAGAGACCAACTGAACAATAGCCAATCATAGTAAGTGTGATGGCAAAACACAAGACTTATCTACACTGTAATTAAAAAAAAAAGAAGGAAGATAAAAGTCAGAACTAATTATAAAACATATGGTATGACTTTGCACTGCCATCTATTTGCCACTTCAGATAACGTATTTCTCTTTTGCTCTCCCCCATGAAGAATTAGTCAATTAAACATTTTTCCCCCAAAAAAAGATGCATGGAAATCTTTTCTGTTGCGCTCACCAAAATGAACAGTTTTCTGAGGCTGAGTAAGGCTTGGCGACATGCAGAGACCACAAGGTAGTGATGGAGCAAACCTGCATGTGCAAGGCAGTTGGCGCTCAGGCCCACACCCAGGAAGCGCCCGCCTTCGGTGGGGTGCAAGGTGGGGTGCTGTGATCTGCGGAGGCGGATGTACGGTCTCCTTCACTACCCTGAAGCTCATGAATTGGGATGAAAATCAGGCAGCATTCTTTGCCATCTTCATTTACATAACATATTTTATATATAAAAAAAATCTTTTTTGAAATATTTATTAGTTGATGTGAGGAAAAGCAAATCACCTCTAGGTGCTCTGAGTCTTTAGTGCTCATTAGATAACCTGTCCCTTGGGTTAACGTGCATGAAATGCCTAAAAGCAAGGTAATAATCGAATGGTACAAGACACAGACTTCCCCTCCTATTACAGAGTACAAAAATCATGCCTTGTGGAGCGGGGTTCCATTTCCAAGGATAGAGGGCACTGTATTTCTCAGTCACTCTTATGCAATGTTCTGCATTAGGGATTTAATTTATAAATATAAAATATTAAACTGCATGACATGTTAATTTCAAGTTCTACCAAATAGAATTTCTAATTTTATTGCTGATTATTTCAGGCACATCCTCTGATGAAACATGAAAAGCACAACAATACATTAAAATTGAATAGACCCAAAAAGGCTTGAGGAACCATGTGCTTGGGACCATTTCTGTTCCGGAACTGAGAACTTCCCGCACTAGCACCAATCGGGATTCATGACCCCCTCGAGGCTACAGAATATTTTATTCCCACACTCTCGTGCAGACCACAGGATGGAGGTCTCTTAACTGAAAATGCCTCTACGATTTCTCTTCAGAATTCACTGTTTGGTTCAAACATCAAATATTAACTAAAACAACCAAGTGAAATGCCTCATCATGAGCCGAGCGCGGCACAGGCTCTCCAGCTCCTAAAACAGAAGTGACCGACGGCAAACATTTGCGTTCGTTTTCTGTATCTAGCTTAGCAGGGTGTTTCTCATTCTCTCTCTCTCTCTCTCTCATTCTCTCTCTCTCTCTCACACACACACACACACACACACACACACACACACACACACAACAACTAAGATGTACAACTGAATGGCTCTGCCCAGATACGGGTCCATTTCTCCTACAATGTGTCTGCTTTATTAACACTTATCATGGGCAGAAACCACTGGAGCACAAGTCAACTCTGTTAATGTCATCACTTAATTTCTATTCAGATCAAATGACATGAAGTAAAATGAGACGTAAAGATATGCCCCGAAGCTCGAGCCGAATACCTCCCAAGCTGTGGCACCAAATGTTCCATGGTGCTCTGAGTGCTCTGAGAATGAAGGGGGTCGCCCCCCAACCCCAGCCTGGAGGAAACCAGTGGAAGCTCAGGGTGGGGGCGCGAGTGCCTCACCTCAAGCTCCTGCTCCCTCTGCAGGGCGAACTGTTTGAAGGACTTGACGATCAAGCCGGCATTGGAGCAGTCGTAGACGAAGATTGATGGGCTGCCCATCCACGTCTGCAGGTCATATATAGACAGAGGGATGTACTGAGTGTAGTTCTGGAAAACAAAATACAGTGCACGTGTGAGCTATGCCTCCTGGACAGGATGGCCGACCAGCAGCTGCACAACAAGGAAGGTGTGACACCCAGGGCCTGGCGGCTTGGAGGGCTGACTCACTGCCTGTACCCCTGGTACGTCATAGAGGGCAGACTAAGCCCTCCATCGTGTGCCCGCCCTGTACCCAGACGTCTGAGTGCTGCATGGCAGCCACAGTCCGACACCCAGCCCCGGAGCCCCTCAGCAGCTGCTGCCGGGTCCAGCAGCTGGAGGTGTCCAGGGAATACGGGCCCCTTCCTACAGTGAGGTTTCCTTCTGTGTGTCCTCCCACCAGGGCTTCATCATTTACCTTACTCCTTCCTCCACCCCGGGAACCACAGCCTCCTCTTACACACTTAAAGGACGTGCATGCACACCACTTCCCTGCTCATCATCTTCCTCAGTGACTTCTGCATGCTTCAAGAACATGCCATGCACCTTGCTAGCCAGGGAGATGCCCTGAGGAGCTGCCAAGGCCCCTAGATTTGCATATTTTCCCTGCTGTGTCTTCTACTCCAGAGATATCCATAAGCACTTAATCCTCCAGATGACTTAAAAATCACACTTAAGCGATACAAGTGGATTTGGCAATCTGATTTTTTCAAACCACAGAACAGAAACTTATTAATGTGAATCCATTAAGTGAAATATTTTTCTGGACACACTGTACTGTTCAGTCCTCAAAAACTCTCTTGAGTGATGACTGGTGAACATAGAGTAGGATGTTCCTCACCTCACTAAAGAAATGATGGCAATCCTCACTCAGAGGCGACGGTCTGAAGCAACCCTTCTGCACAGAACACCACCCCCATTTACCCTTCCTTGCACTGCCGGTGTGCCTGGGAGGCTGGCGGGAATCAACTCTGTATGCTTGCAGTGAAGGTGACTGTGTTTCTCACGGCTGAGCCACAAACACTGCCTCTGGTGTTGCCACAAGGACTGTGTGAACGCGGCAGGAAAACAGGGCAGAGAACAAGGGAAGGCTGTGACTGATGGGGTGGCCGGCAGAGGCTTTCTGGAAACGCACAGCAAAGCACCTGATCTAAGTCAACCTAGACAGGATGAGGCAACGTCCGGACACACAGGTATGTGCACATCAGGGAGCAGACACCTGTACCCCAAGAGGGACCCCACTCTGCTGACACTGTGCCGCTTCGCCTGGCTGACCTGCCTCCTCCTGTGCCTGGCTGGTCATCGCCGCACTACGGAAGAGAACACTTGGAAATGCTGTCCGTGAGCACTCTCACCGAAGGATTCTCCAGATGTCAATGCTCCCCTACGGAGTTTATGAAGTCAACACACGCCCGAAGTACCAGCAAGAGTTTTCTTTAATGCAATTTGACAAGCTGATTCTAAAGTTAGTGCAGAAGAGAAATGCACGAGGACTGCGCAAAAAAAAAATAACCCCTCCAAAACCACATGTCCATTTTTAAATAAAGAATAATGAGTAGGGACCCACACTACCGGATATTAAGTATACTATAAATCCACAGTAATTACAGGATGGTATTAGGGAGGGCGAGACAAAAAAACCAAAACAGAAGAGAACATCCAGAAATAGACCTACATATATAATTATAATGAAGGTGGCATTTTAACTCAGTGAAGAAAGAACAACAATTCAGTACATGACACTGTAAAATCTAGTCATTCAATCCTGCTATCTGGGATTCTACATATAAAAAAAAAATCAAATCAGGATAGATTTTAAAACTAAATATAAAACAGAATAAAAGATCTTTATTTTGGTACAAGAAAGTCCTCTTAATTCACAAAACTTAAAAGACCTAAAGAGAAATATAATAACACAAAAATTATGTAATTCTGACAAAACACACACCGATGATAAGCAATTCAGGAACAAAGTGGGTATAACACACGTGATATAGTTTTAGAGTGTATGTGTGCTCAGACCAACAATACGAAACACACAAACTGGCAGGAAATACAAACATGCAACTCTCAGAGCAGCAGGAATGATGAAGGATTATGAAGAATTTCAGGCTATCGATGAATCAATGAGAATCATCTATCCAGAACGGTGTAAAGAAATACAGAGGATGGATGGACCAGGATGTGTTCAACAAAGCACCAGTTGGTAGGTGTGTAATAAGGAAGCTTTTTAATTTTTATTATTTTTTTTGGGGGGGGGGGACAGAAGGAGAGAGAATCTCAAGGAGACTCCCCGGCATGGAGCCCAACATGGGGCTTGATCTCATGACCCTGATATCATGACCTGAGCTGAAATCAAGAGTCAGATGCTCAACCAGCTGAGGCACCCAACCCAGGTGTCCCAAGAAGCTCTTCTAGAAGGCAATTTGGTAGCATGGACACATTTTAAAATGTACATCCCGGGATCCCTGGGTGGCGCAGAGGTTTGGCGCCTGCCTTTGGCCCAGGGTGTGATCCTGGAGACCCGGGATCGAATCCCACGTCGGGCTCCCGGTGCATGGAGCCTGCTTCTCCCTCTGCCTGTGTCTCTGCCTCTCTCTCTCTCTGTGTGTGTGTGTGTGTGTGTGACTATCATAAATAAAATAAAATAAAATAAAAAATAAAAAAATAAAATGTACATCCCTTTGACTTCTAGATGTCCATCCTACAGAAATACTTGCATGTACACACGGAAATGTATGTACGAGGATGTACGATACTCCTGCTGGTAAAAACCTGTCAGCTATCTAGATGCCACCGTGGAAGAGACGGCTGGCCTCTCTTTTCTCCCTCTTCTTCACCAATGCAAGTTCTCACTAAGCACATTTCCCAGCTTCCTCTGTACCTCAATCTGATCTCACAGCCAAACTCTGGCCAACGGGACCTGATCAGAAGCGATGTGTCCAAACTATCAGTGCCACCCTCCTGCTCAGCTCTTCCTTCTTCTTTCCCCTGTGGGATGTGGACATGGTGAGACATCTCCAATCAAGCAGAGGACAAGAGCAGAGGGATATAAGGGGAGTGTTGGACGGAAGGGGTCTGGGGCCCACATCCCGATGTGGCCACAGCAAGGCCCCAACGGCCTTCATGGACCATCACAGCCTATCCTGGATCCTTGCACTGCCCACATGAAGGACCATTAAGGAAAGGAGTGTCCATACAGCCACATCATGGAACACCACGCAGCCCTAAAAAAACTGGGCTTGTTACATGTAGACATGGAAAGACATCCAAGGCTTATTATGATTTAAAAAGCGCACATCTGAGAACACTGCACAGACAATGACATCATTTTAGGGAAGAAAAGGAGAAGGCTGTGTGTGTGAAGCACATGAGCCTGGCACCTGGGCTCTGCTCGTCCGCACGTAATGAGAAGCATCTGTCCAACAAACAAGTCACATAAATGGTACCAAAGGGATAAGCATCGAACTAGCAATGGCTGGGCAGGTAAAGGTGTGTGTTTCGGGGTAGAGTTGTGTTACCTTTATACTTCTGCTCTCTTGGAATCTTTTACAACAAAAATTACTTGTACTTTCTAAAAAGACAAAATGTACCAAACTACTTAAAGGAAGGAGGGAAAGGATGGCCTCCAGGGTTTACTGTATATACTTCTACGTTCATCTACTATTTTAGAACAAGCAGGCACTATTACTCGCACAAGCCTGAAGCCTTCGGCAAGCACTCCACCAGGCAGAGCCGGAAGTGGACGGGGCCTCTTGGGCATGGTGGGGAAGAGAGCCCCTCTCTGTATCCACTCCCCAGCACCCTCCCTGCACCCTCTCAGCCTGGCACTAGGGGCATCTGGGCCAATCACTGGGTGTGGGGGTGGATCCAGGCACCGTGTGATGTTTGGCAGCATCCCCGCCCGGCTGCAGATCAAGAAGGTTTCTGGACATCACCAATGCGCCCCAAGGGAGACTCTGCCCTGGTGAGAACCTTGCCTCTTACAAGAGGCGATCTCATCTACAACTGCAGCTGCGTGCTCAGGTTAGTGAGGTCGCAGAAGTGTGGAAATCTGTGCCTGCTGGGAAATACAAAATCAGCTCTATTATACCATGGAGGAAAATGAGCTTTGAGAACTAATTCTTACTAGAACAGTGCAGGTAGATCTCATTTCCCATCTCAGAAAGACCCTGGGCATTTGTCAGGCTTCAGGCCAGAATCACAGCCTGCGAACGGGCCTGCGGAGCCAGGAGCAGAGAACAGAACCAACGTCCAGTGCACAGCTGTTGCTCTGTCCCACATCATCATGGTGGAACCACCTGTGCAGGCTGGACGAGTGCGAGGCCCCTCTGTGCGCAGGAGGCCACCCGGATACCCAGGGCCCTTCATGTAGAGGTTTGGTTTCTCCTGGCAAAGCTACAAGTTCAGGGAATTCCTCAACCCAAGCATTTCTCCTTTCTCTTAAAAAAAAAAAAAAAAAAAAAAAAATACTCAAGGCCATGGTTTCATTTCAAACAAAAAAAAAAACTGAAATAGGTTTTAGATAATTTATTCATTACAACCCACTTCATATGTCAGGTTATATTAAAGATCAAGAAAAAAAAGGGTCCCCTTGCTTCATGAGCCCATCTTTCAGGACTGGGTCAAGTTCAGGGGCGGTGGCACAAGGACGAGGGGGGCTTGCGGCACTTGGTTGCTGGGGAAAGTGGCGCACCTCTGAAGAAGTACCTCCCCATTTCTGAGAAGACTCGAGTGCAACTTCTGCCAGAAACCTTCAAGTGTGAGTCAGACGTTGCAGCTGCGCTCACAGCCTCCTCCCAAGGGCCTCCTGGACAGCGACCCGAGGCAGCTGCTTCCCTCTGACCTCACACATCACCCTGCGTGCCCAGCACCGCAGAGCTGTTTAAGTGCGGCCATTGGCCAAGGAGGGGGCATAGCAGATTCATCTTCTTTCCAAAGGGTGTTCTCTGAACACATCACCCAGTAGGCAGCAGCTGAAGGCCCAGAAATGTCAGGCGTAAAGAGCAGGCCTGGTGGCCTACATGTGGCTGTCAACAACTCCAGAGTGTGAGCCACAGGCAAACCCTCAGCCCCTCAAAACCCTGAAGGCTGAAGGCTCACAGCTTTGTTGACTCCTGCTCTGCCTTTATTACAGTTAAAGAACTAGTTAATCCATGAACAATTCTAAATAAATATCACTTAAATAATAGAATTTATTGGTTTTGAAAACCAATTCTCTAACACATAGTGACATTCTTGTTCTCATTCTGCTTTATATACAGTTCATTATTGATCCTGTTGAAAGATGGATCATAGAGGTTTTTAAATGCACAATTATCAAAAACATATACTTGCAATTTTAAAGAGCAACATTTGTGCCAGATCCTATTAATCATTTGTTATAATTGCTACTTTATCCATATTGAGAGTGCAGAAGAGTAAAAAAAAAAAAAAAAGCTGCTAATTTTGTTGTAAACTTGACTTTTCTGAAGATTTCTAGGACTTGGTGTTTCTCTGCAAGAGCTGAAGGAAGACCATCAGTAAAGAATCTATTTCTTCAGAAGTACTGGAAACCTTGGGCCTATTTCTTTAGAAAAGCTTGAAAGTTTCTTAAAAAAATATGATTCCCTTGATGCTAAGATATAAAACCTTAACCAAGTCTCAGATGTCTTATCCTATTTGAGAAGCAGATTTATAGAGGAGTAGTTCTCAAACCACCATGCATAAGGGATACTCACTCTTCAGTTCTGGCACCACCTGTGCCCCTCATGCTCTGTGAAGAACACTTCCCAAATGCCCTTTTTGCCATATATGCTTTAACAGTTTATATACACTGGTCAGAAAACAGTTTGCTGGTAAGATGATATTTAAAGAAAAATATCCACTCATCTAGGAGTCAACCTGTAAGACTTTTTTTTTTTTTTTTTTTTTTTTTTTTTTAATGATAGTCATACAGAGAGAGAGAGAGAGAAAGAGAGGCAGAGACATAGGCAGAGGGAGAAGCAGGCTCCATGCACCAGGAGCCTGACGTGGAATTCGATCCCGGGTCTCCAGGATCACGCCCTGGGCCAAAGGCAGGTGCCAAACCGCTGCGCCACCCAGAGATCCCCTGTAAAACTTTTAACTACGAATTTAATGTCTCTGATTGATACAGGGCTACTCAGGTTTTCTATTTCACTGTGGGTCACTTTGGGTAAGTTGTATGTTTTAAAGGCATTTCCCATCTAAGTTGTTAAATCTATTGGAATAAAATACGAATCTGTCCTCATCTTCTCTATGTCTACAGGATGTGTGGTGATGTCCGCCCTTTCATTTCCAAATGTGGATCGTGTCTTCTCTATTCCTCTTGATCTGTCTACCTAGAGACGCATCAGCTAGAAAAAAAATGTTAGTGCCAGCTCTCTCCACTGCCTGTCCTCAGTTTTACTGATTTGTGCTGTTACTTCATTCTTTCAATTTACTTTAAGTTTAGTGGGCCCATCATTTTCTAGCTTAAGGTAGAAATTGAGATTTTAATTTCAAACCTTTCTGCCTTTTTGTATAAAGATTTAAGGGTATACATCACCAAGCAAGCATGGCGGTAACTGTGTCCAGCAAATCTTGGCAAGTCTTATTCTCATTGTTTAGTTCAAATTATCTTTACTTTCCTTTGTGATATCTTTTTTGACACGTCATTCAACTTCCAAATATCTGAAGATTTTCCAGATATTCTACAATTCCAGATTCTGTGATCAGAGAATCTACTCTGATGATATCCATCCTCTAGACCTTTAAGGAGATGTGTGTGATGTGGCCCATGGCCCTTCTCCTGGATGGCACCTGTACCGGAGAACGTGCATATTTTCCAGTGCTTGGACAGAGGTCTGTGGTGCCAATCTTTTATATTAGTAACTGAATTTTTTTTAGAAATAACATACTATGTCTGCAGTTTTCTTTGTGGGTTTTTAATTATCAATCTTACCTGTAATTTTAATGTCAGTTATAACTTATTGATTACTGATCAATGGTTATTCAAAGCTCCAACTAGAATCGTGGATTTGCTGCTTTCCTGCTTTGGTTCTAGCAATTGTTCTCTGTGTACTCTGAACTCTATCAGGCACATATACATTCAGGATGGTTTATGTCCTTCTGGTGACCTGACCACTCATCATTCTGAAATGTCTCTCTTGGGCAGCCTGGGTGGCTCAGCGGTTTAGCACCACCCTTGGCGCAGGGTGGGATCCTGGGGTCCCGGGATCGAGGCCCACACATCGGGCTCTCTGCATGGAGCCTGCTTCTTCCTCTGCCCGTGTCTCTGCCTCTCTGTCTCTGTGTCGCTCATGAATAAATAAATAAATAAAATCTTTTAAAAAAATGAAAATGAAATGTCCTTCTTTCACCTCTGGCAACACTCATGTCTCAAAGTCCATTTTCTGATTAGGACCAGGGCCACCCTAGCTCTCTTACAACTAGTAGTTGCATGAACCCTCTCTTGGATCCAACCTTTATCTTTGTATTTATAGTGCATCCCTGTGGATGGCATGGCGTTTGGTCTTGCCTTTAATCCAGCCAGATATAATCTTATAAAAAAATAAATTAACTTAGAATGTGGGGCATTCTAGAGAATAACTGGTCTGGACTCATCAAAGAGTCAGTGCACACTACTGAATGAATGAAAACTCAAGTCCTACACTGCGAGGAAGTATTTACAGAATACACACTGATAAAGGCCATTCATCTAAAATATAAAAAGAATTCCTTCTAAAAGTATGAAAACAACCATATGTAGAAGTGGACAAAAGAGGGGCACCTGGGTGGCTCAGTTGGCTGAGTATCTGACTTTTGATCTCACCTCAGGCCTTGATCTTCAGGTCGTGAATTTAGGTCCCACATTGGGCTCCATGCTGAGTGTGGAGCCTACTTAAAAAAAAAAAAAAAGGGAGGCAAAGATATGGACGTGGACACCCTAACCAAAGACGGTACACAGATGGCCAATAAGTAGATGAAAAGATACTCCACATCATATGTCATTAAGGAATTGCAAATTAAAACAACAATGAGACACCACTGCGCACCTAATTAGAAGGGCTAAAATCCAAACACTAGCCACAACAAATGCTTAGCAGGATGGAGAGCACTGGGAACTCACATTCATTGCTGCTGGGAAGGCAAACTGACATGGCCCTTTTGGAGGACAGTTTGGCAGTTGCTTAGAAAGCTACACATATCATCTGATCTAGCAATGCACTCCTAGTAGTTACCCAAATTAGATAAACCTTATGTCTATCCAAAAACCTAAACACAAAACGTTATAACAGCATTATTCACAATAGCCAAAAACCCAGAAGCAACCAAGATGTCCCCCAATAGGGGTCCATCCAGACAATGAAGTGTTACTCAGTGGCAAAGAAGTAAGTCATCAAGACACAAAAACACAGGAGGGAACCTTAAATGTGTACCCCTGGCTGAAAAAAAGACAATGTGAGAAGGGCCACAGACTGTAGGATCCCAGCCAACTTTGTGGCACTCTGGGAAAGCCACAACTGCAGAGACTGTGAGTGTCCCTGGCTGCTGGGGGGGCAGGGGAGGGAGGTCTAGAGCGATAAAGGGGAGAGCACAGGATCTCAGGGCAGTCAAAGTGCCCCATATGACACCGTGATGGTGTCATATGCATCTGGCATCTGACAAAACCCACAGAGTGTGCAGCGCAAGAGCAGGTCCACACGGAACAGTACTGATCAGGAAGTATGGCAAGCGCCTGTGCCGATGCCAGTGAGGGTGGGGGAGGGACAGAGTGCATGGGACACTCAGTACCTCCCAATGTTTCTATAACTAAAACTGCTCCAAAAACTAAAGTCTATTGATAATGATAATTTTTTTTAAAGACCCATGAATAGGGATGCCTGGGGGGCTCAGTGGGGTTAAGTGTTTGACTTGGATTCTGCTCAGGTTGTGATCTCAGGGTCATGGGATCAAGCCCTGTGTCGGCTCTGTGCTCAGCACCGAGTCTGCTTGGGATTCTCCTTCTCCTTCTTTCCCCCACTCCCCACCCCCATCCATTCTAAAATAAATAAATAAAATATTTAAATAAAAACTAAAAAAATAAGGGAGGGACTGGGTGGCACAATCAGTTAAAGCATCTGGCTCTTGCTTTGGGCTCAGGTCATGATCTCATGGTTTGTGTGATCAAGCCCCACGTTGGGCTCCGTGCTTTTGAAATTCTGAAATACTATTGACAGATATTTAAAAAGAGCATAGTTTTGTAGACTGAACGTTATAAAGATGCTGAATCTTCCCCACCATTAATTAACTGGTTTACAAGTTGATTCACTAATTATTTTTTTTTTAAGATTTTACTTATTTATTTGACGTGGGGGCGAGAGAGAGAGAGAGCAAGCGAGCACAAACATGAGCAGGGGCAGAGAGAGAAGCATCCACTGAGCAGGGAGCCCGATGCAGGACTCTATCCCAGGACCCTTAAGATCATGACCTGAGCCAAGGGCAGATGCTTCACCGACTGAGACACCAGGTGCCCCTGAGTTACTACTTTACTGGAAGATCCAAGAACAGCCAAGAAGAACTGAAGAACAAAAAAGAGGAACTTGCTTTCCTGAATACGAAGACTCACTGGAAACCAATACTCGTTAACACAGGTTCCTGGCACACAGAGGCAGAGCCACGGAACAGAATACAGTGCTCAGAAACAGGCCCACGCACTGTAGAAATCGGATTTTGTTCAGAGTTGGCATTAGACGGGAACAGAACAGGTAGGTGTCCGTTACATGAGGGATAAAAAACACAGTATGAACCCTACCTAACAGTATGTACAAAATCCATTTCAGGTAGGTTAAAGACCTAAATGTAATAGACAAAAATACAATCCTTTTGGAAGAACAAAGTGGAATACCTTTCTCCAAGATGGCACAAGGGAAATCTTCTTAAAGAGGATACAAAATGTCCACCCCACAAAGGAAGACTGACCGGGATGACCACGTGAAAATGAAGAACTCCGGTCCGCTAGGGGCGCCATTAAGAGAACAGAAACAAACCAAGAAACCAAGCCATAAATTAAAAGCGGACACTTGTAACTCATAAAAATGATAAAGTGTTGCTGTCCAGAATACAAAGAATTCTCTGAAATCCATAAGAAGATGACACACCAACCCAAGTGAAAAATGGAGAGTGTGACTTCAAGATGAGGAAGCCTAGACAGCCAACAACAGATCAGAAGGTGCTCAATGTCACGGCCACTGGGGAGACCTGTGTTACCCCCCACAGTGGGCAGAAAAAGCAAGTCCTGACCACAGGGCTGGGGACAAAAACGGCAGTTTAGGACAGAACAACGGGAACCACCTGGACATGCGCCTGCACAGGAGGCACCAAGCAGCTCCTCAGACGTCCCCACACCCGGCAGTGGGGCTGAGGGGAGGCAGAGGCACCAAAGTCGCAGGGACCGGTCTTCAGTGCAGAATAGGGAGCGGGTGCAGCAGGCACAGAAGGATCCCAACCCCATCAACAGAAAGCACCTGACCCCCAACACGCCTGGACAGCCACACGAAAGTGGAGATGCCATAAAGGAAGGAAAGTAACGCTATACTGGAATCTGCTGTGCTGGTGACCCTGGCAGGGAAGAGGGAGACTGTTCTGTGGGCCCAGGGGCTCCCAAGGTGCATCTTCTCACCCGGCTGGCGGTTACGTGGCACCAAATGCTGCACACCTCCAGGCACCGCCTTGCACACCGGGTACGAGAGGGACTTACCACGCACGGCCCAGAAGACGGCGGGAGGGGGTGGCCGACCCCTGGCGTCCACCCACCATCTTGGGTAAAGGAGCTGCGGGCGGCCGGCAGCGTGGCCATGGTGGGGGCAGAGCCCAGGCTGCGTCTGCAGGCGGCCTGTGCCAGCTCGCTGGAATCTGCACCATTTTCTTCTCTCGGGAAATCGCTGATTCTCAAAGAAAGACTAACTGAACTGAGAAACCTGATCACTGGGCGACACACACAGCAGAAGCATGAGCAAGTCCTGCCTCCGGCAGGAAAAACACACCACCAGCACCACACAGCGGCCTCCAGGCAGTCGTTCCCCGGCCATGTTGGTGCCAGAAACAGCCCGCCTGCCTGTTCCCAGCCCCCATCGCTGAGTGGGCGGTGATCCCATGACTCCCTGCCTCACTGCTGGCCCATTGCACCTATCCAGCCTCACTGCACTGGGGTCTGCAGAAGCGGAGTGCACAGCAACGCAGCCATGGGCAAACGGGGCCTGCGGTCAACCACCAACACTGACACATCTTTAGGCAGCAAGAGAAGTGGGTTGGGTTCACACGAACGTTTGATGGTGCACCTACCTTGTTGAAGACCCAGATCTCCCCGTTCACGGTTGGCCTGGGCACCCCGTGGCCGTTGTAGTGGAAGAGAACCCGCTCCTCCTTGGCATTTCGGCGTAAGGATGTACAAAGCTTCTTCACTTCGTCCACAGTGGGGTCAAGGCTCTGCTTGTACCGGGCCTGTTGCGGGAGAAGAAATTAAGAAACTCACCGTGGATTCATGGGACTACCTGGAATATGTACCCCATTCCTCACTCTGAGTTTGCGCTGAACAGCTGTGTGACCCTGGACAAGTGACCCCGAATTTCTCCATCTCTAAACCTGGGATAATGACTCCTTCAGAGGTGGCTGTGGAAATTCATCCATCCAACAAATATTCCTAGAGAAGATCACATGAGATGAATGAGTGAAGCCTGCCACACGGCCACACTGAGCAAGAGGTACCACCACTGTGATAACAAAAGTTTTTCTCAGAAACACTGAATCCTCTGGAAGAAACCCTCTGGAGTGTGGAAAAGATAATTTGTTTAAATGTGGGGAGCGCAGTCCCATGCCAGCCAGAGGAAGGAAGCCACCAGCCCCCTCTGCGTCACCACGCTGGCCTGGCTCTGCCCCACCGGCTCCTGCCTGGACTCCTGCCGACAGATGGAAGGATTCACTGAAGAAGCAGGACCCAGAACTACCTTAGAAATATCAACAGTCTGTATGCACACGGACAGTAAGTGGTTAGAGGATGTAAACAGAAGAATACCCATTTCTTAAGCAACAGAGATTAAGGACACAGGAGTGAATGTAACACAGAGCATAAAACATCCAGACATGGAAAAATTTAAAAAAATCTCCCAGAAAATGCAAAGGAGACTTCAAAATGGAAAGATGTTCCCATCCAGGTATGTACATCAACATTCTTTCCTTAAGTAAGCTCTACACCCAACGTGGCACCTGAACTCATGGCCCCAAGACCAAGGGTTGCACAAACCAGTGAGCCAGCTGGGTGCCCTCGCACCAACATTCTTAAGAGGTCTGTTCTCCCTGAGTTAACTGACAAATCCAGTGTGTTGCTCATAAATGTAACTACATGCTTTCTGATGCACCAGAGCACCTGCTACAGAAGTTCACGTGGAGACACAGCCATGCAAGAAGGGACAGAGTAAACAAGGAAGGCCATGAGGGCTCAGCCTTCCTCCACCCCCACACCTCCTCTAGGACCTGTCTCATTGAAATGGGGAGGTCCAGGGACGTGGCCACCCCACAAGGTCCACAGACCCAAACACATGTTTCCTGGCTTCCTGATTTTATTTCATCAAAACCTGTTCTGGCTTCCAGCTGACCTGAGCACGGAGGGCAGCCGTGCACGGAGGCCAGGCTGCCAGGTGAGGGGCACGTGGGGCTCATCAGAGGAATCTATATTTGCTTCAGAGGTAGGTTCCCAGTAAAAATAACCAGAAAAGTAAATCTATAATCATCATGGATGATGCAGTGGAAGTGACACGTATAGAAGTACTGAAGCCACACCAGGAAATCAATAAAAATGCCCCAAATTGATAAATCAAAAAGTGACATAAACATATTCTGTTAAAATAGAGCCACATCTACTAGAGAAACACAGCTAAAAGGGTTTGTCTTTAGGTGCGGATTATGTTCTAATTTTTTTTAAATAATGTACATGTTTATTACCTGGATGAACTTTTAAAACTTTCTTTAAAAAGCTAGATAAAAGCTGCACCTGGGTAGCTCAGTGGTTGAACATCTGCCTTTGGCTCAGGGTGTAATCCCGGGGTCCTGGGATCGAGTCCTGTATCGACCCCCTCAGGGAGCCTGCTTCTCCCTCTGCCTCTCTGTGTCTCTCATGAATAAGTAAATAAAATCTTTTAAAAAATAATAAAAGGCTAGATAAAAAATAAACACAGTATAATCATGATGTCACTTGAAGAAAGCAGTGGCAAGAGCGAGGAGCATGCACAACGGCCGAGCTGTGCCGGGGCCATCAGTGCCCACAAGGGGCTTGGTGCTGGCGCTGCCTGCTGAGCAGTGGCTGGCCTGGTGGGTGACAAGCAGAGACAGTGAACAGTCAGAAGGCCCAAAGGCCACCCATGCTTCCGAGGACAAAGGATATCCTGGCCTTTCAAAAGAAAATGCAGAGTGGGACATGAAGAACCAGCAGGGAAACGGGGCCCACCGCACACAGGAGCATCTGCTATCAGCGACCGCACACTGTTGGTGACAGGTTGCATCTTGCCATCCGAGCATTATCAGTGGACGTACCAAATGGAAGCTTTACGATGGTGAAATTCAAAATTAAGTTTTTCCAGATTCCCTACCCACATTTTCTGCAAACTAACTGAAGGGGAGCACCCGGTCCTTCCATAGGACAGTTCTAGAAGCCTGTGCCGAGGCGGCAGGTCAGGGTCTAGTGACGTGGCCTTGCCTCCCCGTGTCTCCTACAAACGGGCCAGAGCCCTACCCGTAATATAAGGGTGCCACAGAGGAGGCTGGAGAGAACACTCACATGTGTGTGAGCTGTCCCAAGCTCCTTGTCACTGGCAAGGCAGCGTGCATTACTGTGACGCTGATGGAGGCTCTGGGCCCCATGGGGCTCTGAAGGGCTGGTCTGCCGGGAGATGGCTGGGGTGAAGTTGGGGCTCGGCACAGAGGAGAGTGCCTCTAAACCCTGTGCTGTGGAAGCCCTGGCTCTGGTGCACAGCTCTTTCTGGACCCTCGGGCAGGACACACCGTCTTTCCTCTCTCTGGCTGACATGTGGTGTTCGTTATGTCTCGCGTGTGTTCAAGAAAGACGGACCCGGTTAACTGTTTGGGTGTCCCACTCAGCTAGCTCTATCTTTACATTCTTCCCACAGCTTCACAATGCGCTCGGTTGCTAGCAACAGGTGCTGAGCGATGATCAGATCTGGTGGTGATGACAACACTCAGTAATGAGATGAGGGAAATGATGAATCCTACCTGATGCTAAAGTGACATGAGTGAGTCTCAGCACAGTTATCATGAAGTGTGTCTGTAGACACCGCTGGGTCTAGGTGGGGCACTTACCTGTTCATAGTGGCTCTTTCCACTCTGCCATCTGGAATTCTGCATATTAAACAGTGGGGGGGGGGGGACCACATAGGACAGCATTCCTGATTAGAGGAGTGGTCACTGGTAACAGTGACGAGTCAGTGGCTGATAAATGAAAATCCAGTTCTAGGTAGAGATGAAGATGACTTGGACACACATCCTCCAAAACCACCCCGCACAAGCATGCCGTGAAATCAGAAAGTGACTTAGAAGAGAAGGCCCCAAACCAAACCCAGATTATCAGGGAGCCTCCTAATTTCATGAATCCTCCTACAGTGGCTTTCTTGCTCCTCAGGTACAGAAACCCCAACATATAGAGCTGCTCACAGACAAGGCACCCCGAAAAGGGAATGGGCCACACCAGCTCCCAGCGACAGCAGGCTGTCCCCTCCATGAGGCCCGCACTCACTTCACAGTCCCAGGCTACTAGGCGCCTTTCTCACATGACAAGTGCCTCCCGCTGCCGCCCACGCCTCTCTCCCTTCCGCTGCTCCCTCACTGCTGGCCTCAGTTTGCCCTCCTCCATGTGGCAAATAAACTGGGGTTTGCAAAGCCCCAGCTCCAGAGGAGGACCATCTACTACCTCCAGAGATTAGTCCGAAAGGGGAGTGCTGTTCTCCCAAATCACACACAAGGCCATGGAGGGGACATTCCTCAGAGACATCCATACAATCAGGGATTCATTATTGCTGACCTTGGCTCCACCAAGGTCTTCTCCTGTGGGGTTGCAAAAAAAATGATTTAGCTTCACTCTCCCTCCTACTGCACAGAGGACCATTATGGACTAGCATGAAAGGCACTACAGATGTGAATAATATGCCTCCTGGGACCTTATGGGAATTAATTAATATTTTTAAGGGCTTTGAAATGAGAAGCACTAAATTAAATGTCACCACGCCATGTTTGGTTTGGTTTTCAAACTCCAGTGCCAGATCCAGCTCCACAGTCAGAGGGCTGCGAGCGGCAGAGGAAGCAGCGAGCCCCTTGGGAGACCTCTGACCGTTTAGCGGCCATAAGACACGGCACAACAGTCTCGAAAACACGGCCTATGGTTCCCAGCATTCTGGCTCTAAGCCCAAACTTCAAGACGTGGTCAGGCACATGCGTGGAACGTGTGCAGGACGCAGCAGCAGGAGACCAGGGCTGCCCCTTGGCTGTATGAAGGAAGCCTGGCCTCAGTAATGACTGCTGGCCCTGCAACGAGACTGACAAACTTCTGCGCTAAGGAGGCCAGAGCGGTGCTGCTGCAGCCAGCTTCTGCATTCCCCGGGCAGCCATACTTCTCGGGGCCCTCCTCATGCAAGGACGGATTTCAGGGGCTGGACACACAGAGGCCCTTCCTGGTCACGTGAGGCCACCAGTGCGCCCAAAACATGGAGAGTTGGGATGTGCTCCAGGGTCTTCTCTCCTGGCAGACCCGACAGCGAGGAGGTGTGGGCAGCAGGTGTGGGCACCTGCTTCCTGGGGGTGGTGTCGAGTGAAGACCACCACCGCCTCACCCAGCTGGCATGAGAGTACCAATGATCTTATTTCCACCCTTCCATCCTTCCTCAGCAATGGATGATATCTCCAGCTCAGATTCAAGAAAGGAAATGTCTCAGAGATTTTCTCAGGACTGTCCAGGAGGAACAAACCTAACATTAGAATTCAGGCCAGTTTTGCCTCTTGAAAATATTCCACCATCTGCCTCTTCCCAAGTAGGAAGCAAGTACTTCCAGGGAAATGCTGGGTAGAGAGGAAGGTCAGGTCTGTTCCACAGACACCTGTCCTAGGTGGTAGCCCCGTATGGAAAGCTCCAGGTGCTGGCAGTTCAGGGACTTTATGCTTCCACCCCTCAAAAAGCACTGACTTTTGCTACAGCCCTTTGCATCCCCATTCACACCACCGACGCCAAACCAAGGCAGATACCACCACCACCATGACCACCACCACCGTCCTCACCATCATCCTCACCGTGACCACCACCACCACCCTTACCACCGATATCATCATCATCATCCCCATGAGCACTACCAATACCACCACCACCACCACCACCACCACCGCCGCCGCCGCCACCGCCACCACCATGTATTTCTTAGATTACCACAACTTCCCAAGTAATCTGCGTCTTACTCTACTCTATCCAAATCTATTCCTCAATACTCAGTCTGTCTCACTTGCTGAAAACCCTTTGATGGCTTCCCACTGACCCTGCAAGCTCTGTAGAATGGCCCATGAATCCTTGCAAAACCTTGTCTCTACAACCTCAGAGAGTCTATGCTCCAACCGCAGGCAAGTATCTTTCAGGTCTATGCTCTTACCTACCTTCTAGCCCCTCGGCCAGACCCTCTTCCTACTTGTCCTCTATCCTCAATTCCAAGTCTTGCCTGGACATTTCCTCTTCCTTCTTCAAGTATCAGGTTGACTGTCATTTCTCCAGAACTTACTCTCTGGTAGCCCCAGAAACTGAATTAGGTACCCAAGACCAAACGCTCCCCTAGAACGTCGAGCTCCCCTACTAAGGCATTTACGAACCTGGATGGAACAAAACTCGTTACCCATCTGTCGGCCCTCCCTCCCCTTTCTCCTGCCCTGACTGAAGTCCCGTGAAGGCAGGGATCACAATTTCCCTGGTCATTATGGCCACACTGGGTAAGTGCAATGCCTGGCAGATAGGTGGCACTCGATAAATACCTGTGTAGGAACAAATGATGAATCAAGACATCCTACTAGAGTTTGCAAGCCCAGTGAGCTTCTCCAAAAAGAGCTGTTATGTTATAGTACTGGAGTTTCAGACTATTTGCTTAAGATTTTGAAAAATCCAGTTCTGCTGGGAATGGAGGGCAGTGCTAAAGCAAGCACTTTTGCTACAGCACCTACTAGGTCCTGTGGCAAATGATTTCCTGTGGCTCTAAACAAGCTCAGGGCAGATGCTGGGGGCAACGTGAGCACCCACGGACACAACCAGCTAATGTACCACAGGAGACGCAGACACAGCTGACGCTCTCTGTAAGCAGGCTCTCCTGGGTAGGCAGACAGGTGACCCTCCCAAGAGCCAAGCTGTCTGGTGTGAAAAACCAAGGAGCGCTGTCTGCAAGAAGAGACAGAAGGAAAGATTTACTTTGTCACTGCCAAATGTATGTGTCTTTCAAGGTTTGTAACAGCATGAAAAGTAATGAAAAGACATTTCCTTTCTCAGGACAGCTCCTTGGAGACAAGGGGATAGAAGAGCAGTAGCGTACCTGGCCTGGCACCTGCTTTTGGACTACCGGGGATCCTCCCTGTGGCAAAGACTAAGGAAAAGAGTAAACACTGGGCAGAAAGAGTGGGGTGGGTGCTGTCTGGCCAAGTCCCACTCCTCTCCCTTGGCTGGAGGACCAGTGTGAGGAACAGCACAGCACCCCACACGGGCAGACATGTGGGTGTGCGGATGGCCCTCTGCACATATAAGGTCATGAGCTTCTCCTTTTCAAGCCATTCCAACATGTCGCTGCTGTTCTCAGACTGTCCTGTAGAGTCACAGGTCTTCAAGGTCAAATGCTCGGCAGTTCCTGCCACCAGCCAGGTCTCTGGTGACCCACGCGGCCTCTCAAACTCCTGAAAGCCAATCCTCATCCTGCCTTCACGTGGCTCTCCTCCCCTGCCTCCTCCATCAGACTGTTTCGCCTGCTGTCTCTCACCTCTCTCCCTAGTCCAGCCTCCTCCCTCAAACTTCAGGCAAGGCTGTGACTCAGCCTTTCTCTCACACTGCATGCTTCCCCCCACCATCCTGGGTGGCACCTTCAAGCACAAACCCACGATGGAATTCCTTGCCTTGCTCCACACAGGCCCACTCTCTGGGCTCCCTACCTTAATCTCTGCATCAGTGGTTCTCAGTCACCCAGACCGCACACCTCAAGCCCATCCATCACTCTGCTCTCCCTCTCAGGTCCCCACCATCCGGGGGGCTCCAGGCCTGGCTCAGTGTACCTTTGGCATTGTCACTCACAGCATGGCTGTCCTGCCTCTGCCTTGATCTGGGGTCAAATGCCCCAGCTGTCCTCAGGCTTCCAGACCAGCCAGACTCCATGTCTGTCCAGTCTGGGAGAGCTTTCCTTCCCAAGCACATGATCAGGCCACTTGCCGTCTAAAAGCAAATCCTTAGTAGGGATGTTTGCTGCCCCCAGGAACAGGGCCATGCCTGGGCAGGACGCACACCCCCTTGGCCCCACGCCCCCACCTGCCTCTGCAGGTCTGGCTACTTGGTGCCCCATCATGATTTGGGACCTCTGCTCACACGTTCCTCCACCTGCGCTGCCCTGTCTGCCTGACCAAGCCAGAGCAAGCTCCTGCCTCCTCCCACTGCTCCTTGCAGCTCTCCTTGGCCTACAGATGCCACTTCTCAACTTCTCCACGTGAACTATATGAGATCAGGCCCCCTCCATACAGGCCTGCTTCGCCTTCCAGACAACAAGCTGATGAGGACAGAAGCCTCCAAAGTTCCCTGAGTCCCAATCTCTGGATGCACCAGAGTCACAAGATGAGCAGGGGCCATACATTCACGGGTGTATGCCTAAATGACACTGACTTTATTAACAAATGGTTTACACATCATTTACTTGAAATTGACTGCAGGAGAGCTGTGCTCTCCCAACATAACCTTGCAGGGCCCAGCCTGGACCGCAGAGCTAGTCTGTCAGTGGGAAGGCTGCAGGGCAGGTAGGCTGCTACACAGCACAAATCCAATGTTCCAATCTGGCTGCATATTTTCTTCTTTCACTATTTTCGTTATTTCATAGTAAGATGCTATCTGTGTCATTTTTTTCCTGATGTCATTATAATATTGGCTTTCCCCCAAAATCCCTTAATTAAAAAAAAAATCAAAAACAAAAACAAAAGAAAGCTACCACTTATCTTATGAGTTTAAATGGAACACCTGAGTCCTAGAAGTATAAACAGGAGGCGAGAAGCAGTGTCTCAGCCAATAACCCTCCTTGAGAGTCTATACCGCCCGGAAGGACTCACTCCCAGGGACTCAAGCTGATTGCAACGCAGTGCTGGCTCTTAGCACCACACACGGACACAGCCGCAGTTTTGTACCTGATGTAACCAGTATCCTCTGCAAACTTGTCACCAAAAGACAGATCTTAGACTAATTAAAACCATCTCACAAAAACAAAACAAAACAAAAACAAGGGAGCCGGAGCCCATGTCAGGGTGGAAAGCACCATTGTCCTGAACCCCCGGCCCGGCCAGGCTCTGTTCTTCACTCCCTGGAGGTGCACCCGTCCAAGCTGAGCTCTGGTCGCCTGCGTGTGCACAGGGGAGGTCAGTTGTTTCTCAGAAGCAGAAAAGGTGAACTTCAGAAGAAGTCCAGAAACACAGAAGTCACAGACCAGCTAGTTCTTTTTCATATTACTCTGAAATTTTAGCCCATCTTCCAGGCTAACACAAATGGAATTCAGGAGGTGATTCACTGTCTCATTTAAAATGACTGCTCAGAAGGAGCCGGAGTGGCTCACACAACGGGCCTCCCCGCCTGCCCGGTCAGCACTCTGGGAAAGGGCTGCTCATCTTCATGCCTCACTACACTCTGCCTGCAGACAGATCTGAATGGACTAAGATTCATGTTTGCTTCAATAATCCAGGGTTCCCCTCTACTACTCTACTCTAGTAAATTATCTCTAAGACACATTCTTGGTCTTTTAAAGACTCCCTCCTCTTGATTCACAATGCACTGTCAAAGCTCCGCCAGCTCCGGTTCTAACAATCAGCTCCACCTACTTCACAGAGTGAGCTTAGAAGCTGACACAAGTATTTTCAGGTTTCCCACCCCATAAGTCCCACCAAGGTCTGCCCAGATCAGTGGTGTCTCTGATAAGGCTCTGACTGGCTTGAGACACGTGTCTGCACTGCCCCATAGCAGCCCCCACTAGAGCAAGATCCGGTCACTTTCGGGGGCTGACCATGGGCTGCTCGCTGTCGATGCCATACCGCACACCCAGACAGGTTTTACACACACCCAGTTTCAGTAAGGCTCCTCTGGTGAGTGTCCCCTCTCGTCCTCCCTCTGCACCCAGGCCGTGCCACTCCATGCTGGACAGAAGCTGCAGAGGGGAGGGTCCGCTGGGCCCACGAGTGCCTCCCCTCTACTACAGTTAGGGTCCTCGAGATGGAAGGCTTGAGATTCAGCTCCAGATCAGTGAGTTATCTGCCATTCAACCTGGGAAAGTCTGAGAACCAAACCAAACCTCAACTCCCTCCTCCTGGAACAACTAAAACCATCCTGCACCTGCCCAGTTCATAAGCCGTGCAGACGACATGAGGAAATGCAGGGCAGGGGGCCTGGAAACAGGAAGCAGGAGAGGAGGGCAGAGGTCAGCCCTCATGACGCAGGGGTCGCACCAGCTACCGTCCTGAGCCGTGGTTTGCGCCACTCGCCTACACACACCAGCAGCGTGCATAGCAGGCATCGGGAGCACCCCCGCTTCACACTCAGGGGGCTGAGCCAGCGGGCAAGGTGTGTTTCTAAGCCAGACTCCTCGGTTTTACTGCTCAGTACCCTGCGGACATTAGTGGACACGCGGAGGCCGCTGGTCAGTGTTCTCACCTGTTCGCAAACGGAGGACAAGCAAGAAACAGACATAAGGGCCGCGTCTGGCCATCCCAATGTGACGATCCTGTCTTGGGTGAGCATGGCCTCTGGGCTCTGGCACTCCCCAACAGGCAATCCCCCATCTCAAGAGAGGCAGAAGCCTCAAGAGAGCCTGACAGCTTGTGCCGACTGAGCAGAGAGCCAGGAACTGCACACAGGCCATCAAGGGAACACCGCAGCCAAAACCTCTCACTGCTCCTGCCTCCTGCCAATTTCCAAACACCACATTAGCACTGGAAACACTGCTCCTTCCTGACATTAACGCCAGACCACCTCCGAGCGAGATCAATCACTGCTGGTTACCTGGAACACTCAGTATTTACAAAGCTGCCCTGTGGGGAGGAAAGAGAACCCAGAACTTAATAAGCCAAACAGAGCAGACAGGAGGGTTCGGGGAAGACTAGCCTAGGACCCCAGGACTGGAGCATCCAGGGGACACGGGGATACGGGCAGCCTAGGTCTGCAGCCTGTCCCTGCCACTATAGGCCACGTTATCTCTAACAGTAACAATATGAGTAAGGAAATAAATAAACATTAGCACTCAGAGGCCTCACACTGAGTAGGAAATAGGTATTTGTTCTATGGTTGCCAGACCCAGTCCAGCAAAGCAGTCAACCAGGGCCGTGCCCCCAGGCATGCCTGTCGCCTTGAACCATGTTCGGATTCATCCAAAGAAATGGCCACCAAAGTGACTCAGGACAAAGTGAGAGCTGCCTGATGCTTTGACCACCCAAGTCCATTCTGAGCAAAGCCCCAGTAGGGCTGCCCGCAGGCCCAGCGGCAGCCAGTAGGAGAGCCAGGCTATCAGAGTCCACCGTCTGCTGGTTACAGCCATAAACCCAAACCTTCAGCTGTCACAGAAGCATGCTTGCTGATCTTGTTTATTCACTTTCCAAAGAAATCTCTCATTTTCTATTAGTTTCATGATGTTCATGATGATCCCCTCTGTCAAGCCTAATCCGGTATCCATGTGGAGCATCAGAAATCTGGGAGTGACGTGCGCAGGTGAGCGGCGGGCTCTGCGGCTGCTCCCAAGGCCCCAGTGACCTCCCGGCTGGCGCCCCATGTTTGCGGAGCCCATCTTCCAGGCTTGTGCTCATCTGCTCCACCCCAGTTTCGAGGATGCTGCTTGGGACAGTTTCACTGGCCCTTGGCAAGACGCCCTGGCTCTTCCTCATGGCCGCCCAGAGTCCAGCTGGACTGTGGGGACAGCAGGGGACCTGAGGCATGCACACATGTCAGGGAATCCAGAGGCCCTCACGTGCCTCATCCTCGAACCACTGCTCGAGGCCAGGGTCACACCTCAGGTCACCACACATTGTGCCAACATAAAACTTACAAAACCCTTGCCTCTCTCTGCTTTGTATGTTATTCAGTAATAATTCTCCCTCCCTCCTTCCCTCCTCCCCCCCACTTTTCCCTCTCTCCTCCCCTCCTTCCCTTCTATGCTGAAGGAGCACGAGATAATTACAAGAGCTGGTTTGGTGGTTAAATCCAAAATCAGATGCCAGAGCTTCAAGATGGGGTCTGAGTCCACTTCTGAAACAGAAGGGCTCACATGGTCTCTGCAGACCTGCTTAGAACATGCTGCTCCCAGCAGGGAGTGCTCTGCCTCCGAGGGGTTTTAATGAAGTACCTGAGGTCCCCAGACACAGCAGCAACTGGGGAGGAGGTTCCTGGCACCTCACGTTTAAATGCCCAGTAAGCTGCTAAACACCCATAACTACCCCCACAGCATGTGGAGACACTCTCGCCACAAAGACGAATTAGCTGGCCCAAAAGGTCAACAGTGCCAATTTGGGAAACCCTGACTTCAAGGAAAAACTGCAGTTTTGATTCTAACGAGGACACATTGATTCTAATCTAATAAGGTGGGGAAAAAAAAGGTGGAAAAAAAATGTATATAGAGTATGACCATTTATCTAAGAAAGAAGCAAACAAATGTGCGTGTGTGTATAAACACACGTATTTATATATACATACACTGTGGAAATGTTTATTTATGTGGTTGCTACAGAAGGAAGTGAGACATAGGATGAAGAGGACAGAATGGGGGCGTCTGGGTGGCTCAGTCTATTATGGGTCCACTCTTAATCTCAGCTCAGGTCTTGATCTCAGGATCGTAAGAATTTCAAGCCCCACATTGGGCTCCATGCTGGGTGTGGAGCCTACTTAAAGAAAAGAAAAGAGGGACGCCTGGGTGGCTCAGCCGTTAAACATCTACCTTCCGGCTCAGAGTGTGATGCTGGAGTCCTGGGGATCGAGTCCCATATTGGGCTCCCTGCATGGAGTCTGCTTCTCCCTCTGCCTATGTCTCTGCTTCTCTCTGTGTCTCTCATGAATAAATAAATAAAATCTAGAAAAGAAAAAGAAAAGAAAAGAAAAGAGAAGAGAAGAGAAGAGAAGAGAAGAGAAGAGAAGAGAAGAGAAGAGAAGAGAAGAGAAGAGAAAGAAAAGAAAAGAAAAGAAAAAAAAGAAAAGAAAAGAAAAGAAAAGAAAAGAAAAGAAAAAGAAAAAAGGACAGGAATAGAAACCAAACTCCTTTGAATTTACCTTGTTTTGTGTATTTGACTTGGGATCCACTGAATATTTTATGCAACTATAAAGCAAAATTAAAAAATTTTAAAAACAGTCCTTAAAAACTGTAAGTAAAATGAAACAAATGAACTTAGCTGTACTAATCTATCTGGCTGGCAGTATTACTAGACAGGGAGGAACTCTTCCATGTGACTTAAAGCAGGATGACCTGACTTGACATCTACACCCCAACATCAGAAAGCACTACAAATACCTTGTGAAGTTTTCAGTAAAAACATTGCTGGTAGTGTTGGTGTTGCTTTCTGAAAGTGCTGAGTGTGGTGTGGGATCAAAGAAATGACTAATCATGTTGATGCCTATGAAAAATCCAAATGTTCGGTGTGGGAGAAAGCAGATACAGTTGTAAGACCCATGGGATTAGGTAAAAACCTTGCAGTCCCGAAACTGAATCAGTGAAAGCTCATAATGCATTCTATCTCTAAAAGAGAAGGGGGGGCTGAGTGTGAGCAGTGAGCATCCCTTGGGGCCCAGATTAAGCTCTCTAAATACCATTCCCACTAAAAGAAGCCAGGATTCCTCAGAAACCTGGCTGATTGCAGGCCTAGAGCAGAAAATGGACAAAATGAGTATGGAGCATCCTGCCCAGTCATACCAGATAGGAAAGAAGTGATCAGAGACGCAAGACCTGTATCAAAAAGACCCAGGAGCCACATCAAAGAGGCCTCCACTGGTCCAAGATGAAACAACATGCGCATCAATGGTTAACAGAGGCAACCATGAAGCTTTTACTGCGCATTAACTAGGACAACACACACCCCGTACGGGCTACCTTCAGAGGAGAAGCCCACTCTCACTTTTGAAATCTGCTAAGGAAAGTAAGTATTGATATTGGCTTTCCTAGATGAGCTGTATCTCAAGATACCAATAACTAGGGAGAAGTAATTTCTCGTTATAGAGATATCCCAGTTAACAGACCAGGGGATGGACAGCAGAATTACATTACCATCATTTTGCGATCCAGGTAACAAGCATGAACAGCTGCTAACCGCCCCCCCCCAAAGAATACTATATTCGTCCTAGAGGGAGTGTACACCACCACCCATGAAACACTGTGCCCCAGAGCACCGCTCCAATTGGACCAAATCTGGCGAAGCCTCTAGATTGACCTGGCTCATAGAGGAGAGTCAAGAACTGGTGAGGGAGGCTTGTGTGAGCAAAGTGGAGAGAAGCAATGCACAAAATCTAGGCAGCAAGGTCTCTCTAAAGGAACACATGGCCTGGTTTCTTCAACCAATAAATTACAAGAAAATAGACAAGTGATGCAGGATGAGGGCAGGTAACAACTTGTGGGGTACTCTACGCATCAACAAGGTAGATCAACCCACCACAAAGTACTCACCTTATCTGTATTCCAATTCAAATAAACAAACTCCGCACATTTGTGTGTGCGTGCATGTGTATTTCTGAAATCATGATTATCTGTAGAAATACACTGAAATATTTACAGATGGAATTATATGATGTCTGGAATTTGCTTTAAAATAAGACAGGGGAGTGGGAGGGAGAGGGGAGTGGGTGGCAGCAGAGATGAAAGAGGACTGGGAACACGGTGATAACTATCAAACACAGATGATGGGTAGATGTGGAAATTTTCCATGGTAAAAGTTAAAAAGCACACAAAAACAAATAAAGAGACACACAAGCAAACAGCATTTCAAAATGTTTCCATGATTAAAACGACCTCCCCTAGAATCACTTACATATAACTTAATAGTAAAGTCAAAATTGGCCATTTTTTATTAAGAATTGCTTCTACGAAGCATTTGTCCACGGCGTGGCCAGGCATTTTAAGAAGGTGTCCAGAGGGTAAAAATCTTAAATGTGTTTTTAAGCACAGGTTAGACATACGTATCAATAATCTGAAAGATGGGGATCCCTGGGTGGCGCAGCGGTTTAGCGCCTGCCTTTGGCCCAGGGCGCGATCCTGGAGACCCGGGATCGAATCCCACACATGCTCCCGGTGTGTGGAGCCTGCTTCTCCCTCTGCCTATGTCTCTGCCTCTCTCTCTCTCTCTGTGACTATCATAAATAAATAAAAATTTTTAAAAAAATCTGAAAGATCAACGCATCTGGAAAAAACATGTTTCATGACTGTAACACATATTGCTATGTCTCAGGAAAACCTCAAGTGTTGTTACTTACTTACAAGAAGAAAGCCAAGTGCTAATGTAAGATATCTTCAGCCTACTCTGAACTAGGAAACTGGTCTCCAATTAAGTGTTTGGATTTTTCACTGGGGGGGTCACCGCTTTTTCACATTCCCTAGCTAACCTGACGAAAGCCTCAGGCTGTAGCCAGCACAGGGAATCTTGGTGGCTCACAGGTCACTCTGGCCACACGATCTTCTCTAATTGCATTAGAAAAGCACTAAGGGTCCTGAGCCAGAGGCCAGACTCAGGGAGGAGGCACCCGTACCCTGCCCCACCTGCTCCCTTAGAGGCTGTGGGCTCGGCCTTGGGGAAGACAAGCTGGGGGGGGTGGGGGGGGACACAGTGTCCTCTGCTCCCGCCAGGCAGATCCATGCTTTCTGTGAGTAAATAAACGATTTATTGAGGAGTGAGAAATGCATTCAACTTCTCTAAGAATAACGCTGCCATGGGGAACATGAATAGCAACGTGCTCATCTGCTCACCAGCCTCTGCTGTTTGGGAGCCACAAGAGTATCGAGCAGCCTAGAAAGGTACTCCTGCTCGCAGGTAAAGACTCCAAAATATGAAATAGTCTGATAGTTTAGAAACGTTTCAAGTAACGTTTCTCAGCAAAGTCCCATCCAAATAAAAAATACCACTTTCTAGTACTTAATTATCTTGCAATCCCTCAGAGCTGCAACAGGCCAGCGGCTGTTGCATAAGAGGCCACCCCCAGCCCAGCTCCAGCCCTTAAAGTGTCACTGTGTCACCCAGGTGACCCGTTCACCCACCAAGGCTCAAGGCCAGGGGGCAGAGGCCAGACTTCTGCCCTTGGCTCTGCTGGCAAGGCCACAGTCTATTCTTGCCACTGCTCTGGAGATACATCTAGCCTCAATAGCAGAGATGGCAAAACTAATTTTTAAAAGGGGTCGCCCATGCCTGTTCATCCGTCTCCTCCTGCAGGAGAGGCTGAGAGTCTCCCAGCAGCAACCCTGACACACGGAAAGCCAGTGGAAGGCTCCTAGGACAGCGGTCTCCTTGCTAAAAAGAGAATGGCTGTCTCTCCTTTCTCTCTTTGAGCACAACTCTAAGGATGTAGGTTGGACCTGCAGCAGCTAGCCTGCCATCATGAGAGCAGAGTCAAGAAAACGGAGACTCCTCCAGAATCCTGACAGTACTAAACTGCACACATAACCAGTATGGATTCATTTACCTTTAGCTGTCACGGTGACCCTCTTGGTTGAGCTACAGAGAAATCACAGCACATGGCTGAGAGCACGAACTCTGGGGCAGGGAGAGCCCAGTCTATCCCATGCCCCTCTCTCATCTGTAAAATGGAGGGGCTGGAGGGAGTGCCAGCCTCACAGTTCTTGCACAGACTAAATGACTTAACACAAAGAAGTGCTTATAGTAGTACCTGGGCCAAAGCACCCACCACTGAGCGGTCACCAGTGCCATCTAGCAGGTACCCTAGTACTTGTCACCAGGAGCAACCCCCAGCCATCAATCTCCTCCCCAGCCCAACACAGGGCCTCAGCCCTCTGCATGTGCTTTGCCCCTGAGACCACCATCCCCACGGTGTCTCTACTTCCTGTGGATGTCTCTGAAACAGGGGCCATCAGCCCGACCTCTCCTCCCTGGCATCTGCACAGCACACCTTCACACTGCGTCCTCCTGACTGCCCCAACCTTGCGTGCCTCTTACAGCTCTGAACACACGGACTCACAGGCCCTCAACAGCCACTTAATGTAAAACATACGTAAATGAACGAGTACTGTTGTTTTAGGATTTTACTGACGTGTATATAGCCATCTGTAATTTTCCATAAAACTGAAACATTCAAATAGCCAATGTTTAGGACCAAAAGTATAATGAAGAATGGAAAGGGTTAGGTCTGACCCAGACTACTAGTCCATTCAATTTGGCCAGAATGTATCGAGCCCTATGCTTAAGCTCTGGGCACTCACTGGACTCCAGAGTGGAGACGGCTGCCAAGTCGGGGGGTGAATGTGCAGAAACCAAAGCAAATGGCACAAAAGGTGAAGCCTCAGGAAGCCATGATGCAAAGCCAGGTGCACCTATAAGGAAGCCAGGCCCTCCCAGGAAACCAGCTGCAGTGGACGTCCGGCAGGGCAGGGTGGGGGTCAGTGCACACCTCCCATTTCTGAGCTTCCTAGAATTCCACGTTAACCTCGCTTCTTTTCCTGTTACTCTGTGAGGCTTGTCCTTCATTCCAGTGAAGGGATCTCCTAAAATGGGAAATGGGACTTAACGACATCAACCACAGGGCCTCTGCTCACCACGGACAACTTTGTGGCTGTGCTGTGGGCACACATTCTGATGATTCTCACACAGGCACAAAACCTGTGAGTGTCCCGAGTGCACAGTTCTGTGTTGGCACAGGGGCAGGTGGGGAGGCTGGGCCTGTGGCCTCCCAAGGACGGACAGCGGGCTGGGACCTCCTCTGCTGTGAACCCCGCCTGTGCGGAGGCACGGTGGTCATGGGAGACACAGCCAGGCACACCCACTCCCTGAGCACCAACATGACAAAGCAGGAGGCGGCCATCCATCGGCTCCAACGAGAAGTGACCCGTTCAATATGCCGTGTGATTTTAACAGCCTCCACTTTTAGGGCTCCCGTTAAAACAAACCTCATTCAAGATTTAAAATAACTTACATCTAAGGGTCCAAGTAGAATGTCCTAAGTCCACATTGCAGAAGCTCAGAATCCCCCGGCTGCGGGGGGCGGGTGTGCGGCACACCTCATATCCCCTCGAGCACCTGACTCTGTAGAAGCCAGACAAGTACCTCGGCTAGAGGAGAGTGCTCGACAGCGGCCTCATTAGCAGAGAATCGCCATCCCCAGCCTTCCAGGAGACTCATTCACTGCAGAGAATCTGAATCATGCAAATGATCTGGAAAGAAGCCTAGGGAGTGGAGTCTCTTCAGTTCTCAATGATACAGGAGCAGGAAGGCAGACCCACACCAGGCAGAGCAGCCTGCAGTCTCCTGATCCTGGGGACGCTGTGTCTGCCCCCAAGCACTGCTGTGGCAGCCTCGAGCCTGGGCCAAGCTCCCCGTGATGGCCACACCACCATCCAGTCACCTGCTTCTTTATCTTGCAGACTCAGGATCTCAGGAAGCAGCAACACAGATAGCTCAGGTGGCCTGACAGAGGTCAGAGGTTTGAGTCTCTCTAGGAAATCCTGACAGTGTCCGGCCAATGTTCGCCAACCTCCAGATGCAGGACGACCCTGCCCTCCTGATCCCTGAAAAGCACTGACTGGAGGGTCCTCCCACATGCGGAGAAGCTGCTCCCTGTGGATGAGCTCCTCGTTCTGCTCTCCAGGAGACCCTGGAGCATGGATCTGGCAGCCAGAGGCACAGCAGGGCACAGCAGCTGTCATCCATGAACTTAAACGTTATGGAAATAAAACATATCCTGTGAGAAAAATGGGCAAAAGCCTTGAACAGACAATGCAGAGCCAAGGATTTGGAGTCGGCCTTTAAGGATACAAAACTACTCAACTTCACTCAAAATAATGCAGGTAAAAGCAGCTGGAGACAGCACCGCCCACCTGCCAGACCACACACACTGGCAGACGTGAGCAAGTACCAGCCAGCACTCCGTGGCCAGGCACCTTCACGTGTCGCCAGTGAGCCTCACGCAGGGGAATTTTCCAACAACCAAGAAAAGGCAACCTGGGCACTTATGTGACCCAGTGACGCCATTACTAGGAATTTGCCTTGAAGATACATCCTTAACAGGACAGAACACGTCCAAACAAGGATGTTCAGTGCGGTGCTGTGGTTACTACATGTTACAAGCAATTTTACCCACACTTGCAGGACACTGAATTGTGGCACATCCACAAACTGGAGCGTGACACAGCTCTGAAAAAAAACAGAAAGATTCCAGAAACTGATATGGAGTGATTTCTAGGATACAGCACGAAGTAGGAAAAAAACAAAGTAGGAGTATATGTCGTATAATACCTTTTGTGTAAAAGAGAACAGGAAACAAGAAAATAGGGACACCCGGGTGGCTCAGCAGCTGAGCATCTGTCCACCTTCGTCTCAAGGTGTGATCCTGGGGTCCCGGGATCAAGTCCCACATCGGCCTCCCTGCATGGAGCCTGCTTCTACCTCTGCCTGTGTCTCTCATGAATAAATAAATAAAATATTAGTTTAAAAAAAGGAAACAAGAAAATAAACAAGGATCTCCCCATTTAAAAATAAGCCTAAGAAAGATAAGCCCGACACTGGATTTCATCACCCACAGCAGGTGGGCTGGGTGGCAGTGGGGAACTGACACTACACTGGCCCAAATCTATATAGTTTTGGCCTGGGGAATTATGTTAATATCTTACATACTCAGGGGATCCGTGGGTGGCGCAGCGGTTTGGCGCCTGTCTTTGGCCCAGGGCGCGATCCTGGAGACCCGGGATCGAATCCCACGTCAGGCTCCCGGTACATGGAGCCTGCTTCTCCCTCTGCCTATGTCTCTGCCTCTCTCTCTCTGTCTGTGTGACTATCATAAATAAATAAAAATTTTTTAAAAAAGAAAAATATCTTACATACTCAAAATATGAAATGAAAAAAAAAAAATCAAGATGAAGGAACCCCAGCAGGAAATACAAACAAAAACAAATGAACTCAATGTCCTGCCAAAGGCCAACTGGGTGGCACTGGAGGAATTCCAGACACAACTCACAGCCTGGAGGAGAGGCCCTCAGGGACAGACATCAGTACAAACAAACCCGAGGTCGTGTTACAGGGGGTGCTCTTTCCAACCCGAGGCACCCCAAGGAGGAGGCTGGAGCCGCTCCTCCAAGCTGGAGGCAGTGAGCCCCGGAGAGGACAGCCCGGGCTGGCTCCCCGTGAGGAGCACAACGCAAGCCTGCTCCGTCTTGTCTCTTGTTGTCGTGTTGTGCCACGCAGCAAGGGAGGGCTCCAAGTGGAAGGGAACGCACAGCGCACGAGCAGGCCGGCCGGGGGAAGTGGGGCAGCCCGCCACTGGCCAGGGCAGCGCGTTCACAGAGTTAAGGAAGGGCCCTTTACTTTACACTGGCTGAGAACGAACAAACGAACGAATGAATGTATGTGAAGAGAAAGCTCTTCTCACAATAGAACCCCAACAGATGTAGAAGGAAGGTCAAATTAGAAAATCTGCACGTGGCGGCCACCAGAGCAGTGACCCAGTCAGGGAAGAATTATCAACGGAAGGCAAACCGGGACAAGGAGCCTCAAGGTGTCCCCACTACCTTCCTACTTACAAAGGGAAGAGTAACAACTAGACGGGGAAGCCAGCCGCAGACGTCGTCCGCATCGAGGGCTGGAACCCACGGGACGGCACGCGGGGCCGCCTGAGCGGGAGGCTGCCCCTGCCACCGCCCCGCCGCGGGGCTCCCACGCTGATGCCGGTGCTCAGCCAGGCCGGGAAGCGCCACGGGGAAGACGGGGCAGCAACAGAGCGCTGCGTGCGAGCCCGGGCCAGGGCCAGGTGGCAGACGGGGCCGGGCGGTTCAGGACGTCCCTCGAACAACCCGCGAGGTCTGCTGATGAAACAAGGAGACAGCGGTCCCGGATCACCGTGACATCCCCTAAACACGACCGGCGCACAGCGCTCACGTAAGCAGAAGTCCCGGTTCCGGAGAGCTACGCACCGAGGAGTTTATGGATAACGTGATGTTTGCAGATTGCCTTCACATGGTTCAGGGGGAAGAACAGCCCTGTGTAGGCGCAAGAGCAAGAAACCGGTCACAGCGACAGTTCACCTGCCAGCGCCCCCACAGGAGGAAGCTATGGCCCGGAGGGAGGGGGTGGCACCGGGCTGGGGAGCAGTGATGTCTACGTGGGAGTAAGAACTACAGACGGACAAAGAGCACCCACTGCTGGGAGCCCCTGGGGCGCGTGCGCAGGCGGAGGGGAGCACAGACCGTGGGACCACACAGATGGGGCGACCTTAGGAGCGGCAGGAGCGGGCACGGGAGGGGCGACCCAGGGCGCTAACCACGGCAGGGGGCAGAGCCGGCGGCCGCCAGGAATCCCCGTGGGGGCCCCACCGTCCTCCGCGGTCCTGAGTGTGATGGCCAAGCGCCCGGGGGACCAGCGCGCCTGTCAGGGGTCTACACCAGGACACACACGTGCCCCAAAGTCCGCTTCCTCCCGTCAGTCTCAAAGGAGCCCGGCTCCGTGGGAGCGGCGGCGGCGGCAGGGCGGGTACGCGGCCACGCACCCGTGTCGGCCGTGGGCGCCGGGCCCCCGTGGCTGCTGTAAGAAAGCACCCCGCGCCGGGGAAAGGCGACAGACATGCTCTCCCTCCCGGCTGCGGGGCCGGACACGCAGCCCCTTGCGGCGAGCGCTCCCCGCTCTCCCTCTGAGGAGCCCGATGGCGCCCCGGGCCGCCCGAGGAGCCCGCAAGCCCCTCCCCTCCGCGCCCGGCTTCGTAGCAGGACCGCGTCCAGGGAGGGGCGCCCGCGGCCCGCGGGAGATCAGGGGACATCAGGGCGGACAGCCGGCGGCAAGCACACGGGACAACGCCGCAGCCCCAGCCGGTCCCTCAGGCGAGGAGGGGCCAGGACAGTAAGGAGGCCGCCGCGCCCCACGGAGGGCTCCAGGGCGGGACCCTTCCCAGGGAGGGCGACGTGCTGCTGCGTCGGCGTTAGGGCGCTCGCAGGCGGCGCGCAGGGCCAACGACTCTCACTGGCTGAGCCAGCAATTCCCCAACACAGCTTTGCGGGGCTCCCGTGGCCTCACAGACGCCGTCCTGAGCACCCGAGTAGCGGCACCATCGTACCGTGCCCCGGCCAAGTGCACAGAGGCTGTCCGGGCATCCGCGCTGTGCCCACACGGGCCGGGCCAGGGTTCCCTCATCAACTCCTCCCCGGCCACCACCTTACAGTCTGCCAAAGGCGGGCCGCCTGTGCCCTCGCGCCAAGTGGTGAGCGGGGACCCGCCGTTCACCACACGGAGCCCCACCCGGAGGGGTCACGGGACTTCAAGGGAATCCAGACTGCTCGTCGCGAGGGAAAGGCCAGGGTCCCCCCACCGCGCCCTGTGCAGTCAGGACGGAGATGGAGGCCGGGCCTCGGGAAAGGATGGCCATGCCCTGGAGGGGGAGAAAGAAGCCGAGAACCGGGGGCGGGAAGACAGGCTGTGAACTCGGAGGCGCCTACCGCGAGGGGCAGTCCTCTCACGCGCCAGCGCCCCTGGAAGGGGGACGTCGCAGGGCGAGACCCGCTGAGCGGGCCGGGGTTCGGGCTCTGGCCCGGGAGAGGACGCGTGTAACCTGCCGGCACCCGACGGCGGCCACCAGGGTAAGCCGAGCCCAGGGACCGCCAGGCGACTGTGCCCCTCCCGGGCTGGGAGTCTCACCAACAGTAACTGGAGGCCTTTAGCTCCAGGACGGTGGCCATTTCGCCTCCTGCTAAGCAGCACCAGCTCAGTCCTTCCCCGTCCCCACGGACTCGGTGCTCACCTCTTGCCCCCACGCACAGGAAGAGAGGGGAGTAAGGGGGGCACGCCCTGATGAGCACTTTAAGGTTTATTCTTTAACGCTGTGCCTTTTTCCAAACAGGACTGAAGTTAATAAATAAGTCGTTTCACCACAGCAAAAATTAGTAACTTGCAGACTCAAAAATTAGGCTACAAGAAACAAAAGGGAGAAAAAATGAGAGAAATACTTAATTGTAAATCATTTAGTGGGTTTATAAAGGTACCTTAATATTCCTCAGCCTTAAACTAAGAAAAAAGGAAATAAAAATTTATGCTAACATTATTCACCACTAACTGCCCCCAACCCCCAAATCTGAACTCAGGTTAAAAAAAAAAAAAAAAAAAAACTAAAGAAGGAAAATCAGGACACTGGGTGATGTGCAGCTGCTGGTGCTGGGCCTCGGGGTCAGCTGTGACTCTTGCTGCGGGAAACATGTCCCTCCAGCTGTCATTACTGTCATCAGTCCACGAGACCTCCAACGCTCATCCAGGGGAAGATGAGGAAGAGGGCTAATCGGTAGGGGATGCAGTGAATAATAATCGGAGAGCACAGAGGCTAGTTCTCGGGAAGTGAGAGAGAAATGTGCTGGGGGATGAACAAAGCCACTGCTGGAGAGAAGCAGAAACAAGAAATCACCCCACCACTGCGGCGGTAAAGCCAGTGACTGCGAGCAACGGAAGCAGAGGGCAACGATGACACACGCAAACAGAAAATGTGTCTGGAAGATTCCAATCCATCCAGAGCAGGAGTCACTGAGCCTCGTGATGCTAGGAGTCCACGGTGACTCAAACTTATCATTTCGGATTCCCAGCCCATTACCCATTCCACTGTCTTCTAGCATTTTTTTTTTTTAAAGTATACATATCTTGAGTTAGAAAACATGACTGGCTGTCTGCTATGTGTAAGACATTGTGCAAAGCACAGCTGCAAATGGACGGGGCTCTTGCCTTCTTTCCCTTTTTTATCTTGAAATCATTTTAAACACTCAAAAACTAAAACCTAGTGCAGAATTCCCACCTCGCCCTCACGCAGCATCCCAAGGTTAGCGTCGTGCCCGACTGCGCAGTGCCTACAATCAGGAACGTGCCGGCTTGCCCACCGGTCCTCCTCAAGTTGTGGCAGTCAGGCACGTGGCCCCAGCCTACCTGGGGACCCACACAGGGGTTCCCCACCCCCCCGTAGTGTCTGTACTCACACATCCTCATCTGCCCCAAGCCATGCATGGCAGGTCCTCAGTCTTGGTCATGCTCAAACATCACAGTTTGGGGAAACACAGGCACTTATCCTATAGAATGTTCCTCAGCTCAGGTCTCTCTGGCGTCTAATCATCCTCAGACTGACACACGTATTTGTATGAAGAACAGGACAGAAGTGATGAGCACCCTCCTTGGTGCCTGACCAATCCACTGGATTGCCAGGGATGCCAGTTAGAACGCTTGATTAAGGTAGAGTCGTTTCCACACTGAAAAGTCATCATTTCTCCCTTTGTAATTAGTAAGGGTCTTCTGGGGAGAAACATCAAGACTATTCAGCTGCCGTTTCTCAACATCCCTTCCAAGACGGATTCTGGCGTCTGGCACAGGGCTGCCTCCGGTGACCTGGAGCACATTTTTTGTCCTCCACAGGTGTGTCTTCAGGGTCAGTCCCCAGAGGTGGAGTCTCCAGGCCCCCAGGTGCGTGTGTGTCTGCCCCTGCCCAGGGGGATGCCAGTTTGTGGCCCCCAGAACTGGAGGAGGGCTGCCCCCACATAGCCTTGCTAGCATAGCACGGTGTTGGCCCCTTTTTAATTTCCGCTAAGTGAAGAAGGACGGCTCCGTGCTGTATTACTCTGTGCCTCCCCACTGATGAGCTTCAGCACGTTTTCCTATCGCAAGCACCATTTTCCTTTTGTTGGGGTGTGTGGATCATCCACCCTGCCCTGGGGCAGCCGCTTACCCGCCATGCCACCAGCCCCGTGCCTGTGCTCTGAGCGCTCTCCCCAGCTAGAAAGCGTTCCCTACATGGAGATCAGAGGAATTCACGTGGGGCTCCTTCTAGTGTTTGATGGTTTCACCTTTTACATTTGGATCCCTGATCCTCTCGTAGCTTATTCTTCTAGACAATGTGAAATATGGTTTGAATTTTATCTTGTTCCAAATGGCTACCAGTTGTACAAGTGCCATCTATTTAAAAGTCCATCCCATCTCAGCTGTGTCACATTTAGCACACGTTGTATCTCCATGTACACTCGGGTCTACTTTCCAGGGTCTTGACTCTGCTAAGATCTGGTCTGTCTCCCTCTTCTTGAGCCAGCAGCACACTGTTCTTCTCCTAACCATGCTTCGCGTTTTTTTTTTCCCAGATACACATATCAACTTGTGTAACTCCATTTAAAAAAAAAAAAAAAAGTTGGTGTTTTTACGGGGATTGCATAGAATTCATTCATGAACTGGGGGAGAATGGAAGTCTTTATAAAGCTGAGTCATGCTCACCAAGAACAGGGAAGCCTCTCCACTGGGTCAGCTTCTGTCGTTTTCAGGACTAGGTTCAAGTTTATCTCAGAGTTCTGCACGTTTCTTGTCACATTTTGTCCTACAACTCTGTTGCAGCACAGAAGCAATCACAGGCAACATTTAAACAGATCAGTGTGGCCAAATTCCAATAAAACTTTATTTGCAAGAAAGGTGACAGGCTCAGCAGCCTGAGTCTGGCAATCCCTGCTTTCCTGAACTGTTTCTTTAAGTAGTGAGGGTTAGCTATGTGATCTCAAATTTAGGGGTTCTCTTTCACTTACAAGACCCTAAATTCTCCCTTCTGCTTCCTTTTCACCACTACCCAAATGCCAAATCCTCCCATTTTGTCTCTTCTCCTGCAGATTCTCACTTATACCCACTAAGCCCACTACCTATGGCTCATGCTCCACTCTCTCTGGACTCTTGCTTCTGTATTTCAAACTCAGATAGGGCCTGATCTTCCTGCAGATGAGCCACAGGCCCCATCCCTTGCTCCCTTCTCATGTCCCTGTGGTCTTTCTTGGTCTGCCTTTGCAGAGCCTTGCAGTAGGACAGGAACAGTGAGGAAAAATCAGAGACTACATGGAGGAATTTGGGTTTTTCCTTGTTTTCAAGTTTGGGCACATTGTGTCTTTTACACCAAGGGTCTGGTTGCTATATAGTTGAATTTCCCCCTCTTGTTCTTCTGCATTGTTCTGAAGGAAATACTCGGGGATGGGGTGTAAGGCACCACCACCACCATCAGCCACCTTGAAGTCCCCATTCCTTTCTTGAAGGCTAGAGACCAGTGAGCAATACCAACACCAAGATGATAAGAATGATAAATCTTAGGGTATATAGTACATTTTATGTAATAAAAATAACATCCTATAGAGAACAAAGGAGCAAGCACCTTTCTGAGGGTTTGTTTAGTGATTTGCTAAGGATTAAGGATTCAGGGATGAGGCCAAAGAAAATGATAACAAAGAGGAGATCCGAAGCCTGATCAGAGTCTAAGGGACCGAGGAAGAAGTGCCAGCCAGCAGAAGGTGGGAGGGAAGCACAGGTACACGGAGACGCCAGGCTGGGGTCCAGCGTGGGCACCCCAAGACCTGTGGCCACTGCGCGGGGCAGGGGCAAGATCAGAAGCCCCCATCCGCCCAGCTGAAGACCTCGCACTCTGTACAGGGGCCAACGAAAAGCCATCGCAATGCTTTAAGGGGATCAAAAACCTCCGAAATGAGACCTGTAATGTCCCCAGAGGGAGAAGAAGTGCCAAGTTTAGGAATTGCTGTACAGTTTTAGGGTCTCGCTTCCTTTCTTACCCTTCAAACACAGAAGTTACACTAGTGTGAAAAGCACAGAATTTCTACATTTCTCTAAGAGCACAAACATTCAGACGGAGGCACGTTTGCTGCCTATTTTCTCACCGCAGTAAGAGCCTCTCACAACAAGGCCCGTCTCACACACACAAGCAAGTGGCATCTTGCTCCCTCATGCCCAGGGGGCAGCCTCTGACTGCCCGGCAGGTAACCTCAGATGTGCCCCAGGGGGCTGTCACCCAGGTCTGCCCTCCTTCCACTGCTCTGGTTTTCAAGATCTGCCCTTAAACTGATTATGAACACAGACGGTCCCTGCGGGGTTGACATCACCTACACCTCGGGTGCTGCTGCATAAAGACCACCGGCTGTCAGTCAGGACGCTCCACACCCGCAAGGGGACGAAACCTGAGACCCCACAGCCCGTCCGGCTGTGCTGTTCTGGGCCCCGCGCCTCCGCAGGCGTCCACCCAGAACCCCCCGACTTCCCACTGGGGGCGCGCACACCAATGGGCACGCCCAGCCCAGCTCAGGGAGTGCAGAGCCAGGGCGACGCAGCCTCTGGCTTCTCGCGGCCCTCCCGAGGCTTCAGCTCAAGGAGGACTGGGGTCTCACTCCCCAGTAACCCAGGGCCCGTTCCCACAGAACCAGGAGAGCTGTCGGCTCCTCACACGCCAGTAACTTCCTCTTTCCCCTGACTCTGTTTACCCCTCCACTGTGACTCACCTCCCTCAGAAATGCTCTCGACTCATCAAATTCCATTCACCACTCACCTGTACACAACACTTCTTATCTACTGGAACTTTCCATCAACAAGCAGAAGCAAGACATTCCAAGTTTTGCACAGACACCACAAACTCCCTTGTGTCTCACTACCGCAGGCTCACTGACCTATACATTTCCAGAATTACCTTCAATTCTTAGGTGAACTTAATACTATCCACCTACTGTGTATAGTAGTTTATCACTGAAAATGCCTATACTTGATATCAGGCACTCGATTACATTTTCTATTTCTTCCAGAACTGTCGGGTTGTGCCATTCAGACTCTGTGATTTAGTGCAATTCATGTTCTCAAAAGTATTTCATCATACCACTGGGTTTTAAGAGCAGGAGCCAACACAGCTACATGCCTCAAAGAAACACTGCCTCCACTCGCTTCTGCAGGAGTGGTCAGGCCACAGATGACAAGGTGCCCTGTGCCCTGTAGACCTGGGCTCTGGACCCCCTCACACACACTGCAAGCCATGGGGCTGCTGGAAGCAGGGCGCATTCTTACAGAGGAGGATGAGCAGATATAAAAGTAAAGAGTGCCCAGACTGTACGCTGAAGTCGGGACCAACACATGTGAATGGGAAGAGCCAGATTTTCCCTGAATGGCAGGGGCCGTGCCCTGACCAAGGGCACATGTGGCTAGAGGGACTGGGGACAAGGCCCCAAGGTTAGATGGGGAGTCCAAGAGAAGGTGTCTGCCCAGAAGACTTGAACTCAGAGTGAGGTTGATCCAAAAGTATAACCACCTACCAAGGGTCTGCCAAAGAAATGCAGTGTCTAACGCTGATGTAGCAAGTGGAAAGAGGGAAAAGCTGGTCCTGACCTGGATCTGTAACGTCATACCACCTGGGTGGGATATAAAAATCTTAGGCCAGGATTGTAGATAACCTTTACCATCAGGGTCCCTAAGTGCTCAACAGAAGTGAATTCAAATAATTTCGGCGGGCGGGGGGGGGGGGGGGGTGGATCCAACTTCACTTCAAGCTTCAAATATTTTAGAGTTAAGTTTCAAAGGGAAATAATTCACTGTCAAAAATGTTAAGGTACATTGGGAAACAGGCACATGACAAAAAAAACAACTAAATAAACAGTCGCTAGAGCAGATGCACAAAGACTTCAGAGACCAAAATAATTAGATGTAAAATAGAGTAGCTTTGCTTAAAGTACTTCAAGAAAGAGAACTGGAAATATGACACAAGAACAAGCAGGTATGACAAAGAACTATAGGATTTTTTTTTTCAAGTTTAATGTCCTATTAGAACTTAAATAGAAACGGAGAGGCTTCCCAACAGACTAGACAGATGAACGAGGAGTATGTGACCTGGAAGACACAGCACAAGAAATGGGCTAGAGCACAAGCAGAGAGCCAAAGGGATGGGACGTATGAGAGGCGGGTTCATGCGGATAGCATGATGAACAGTGTGGAGGCCCAGGGTAGTTTCAGGGAGGTCCACATGCAGGAGGGACTGGGGCTCACATCTGGCACCTGGGGAGAGGATGGCTGGGAAGCTGTCAGAATGGATACAAGGTGCCAACATCAAAGTCTCAGAAGACCATGGAGCCCCAGAAGAGTGCACAGAAGGAAATTCACACTGTGCACACGTTCATAAATTTGCAAAGCCCTAAGCAAAGAGAAAGGAGCTCCTGAAAGCAGACGGGGAGAATAGAAAAACTCCTCTAAACCAGACGCAGTAGGATTGGCAGAGGACTTCCTGAAAGCAATGCCAGAAGCCACAAGATGTGGAATTATTTGATGTACAGAGAGAAAATAAATGTCAAACGACTCTATACCCAGTAAAAATATCTGTCTGAAACAAGAGTAAAATAAAAATATATTGAGATGACAGAAACAGAGAGAGTTTACCCCAGAAAGAATACAAACAAGGAAATTCTAAAGGATAAGCTTTGAACACAAGAAGAATGACGAGGATGGGAGCTCTAAGGTGCAGAGCAGCTGGTGAGCACTGGGGTGAAAATAAACCGCAGACAGGACGGTGTGGACAGCACGGCACGAGAGAGCACACCTACAGCTGCACCCTCCAAACACCCTGGAAAACATGGCAGTACAACAGCCATAAGCATTCTCACTCCAAGAGTGAGATCTCAAAATACAAATTTCTCACTGAACTAAACCAAAACTTACTAGAAAAAAATGGCTCTTTCCAGGTCTGGGAAAGGAAATGTGCAGGATGAACTCGGACCACCTTGTCGTACCAGAGAGTGGGAAGCAACAGGGGAATCAGAGGAACAAGGACAGGTCACCATGGGACAATTCAAACTTCAATAATAATAAAATGGCAACGAATTAGAACTCATCAAACTTGTATAAATCTGTTAGTTCACCAAAGGACACTACAAAAACTCAGTGGCAAAAACAACAACAACAACAAAAACTCAGTGGCTTCTAATAAACCATGCCTCCCTGCATTTGTATCCTGGGTACACCCTGGCCTCAGCCATGTGACTCAAGAGGCATTTCCAAGTGTGATGCAAACAGAGGCATGATAAGCACCTGCACAAGGCTCAGCCCTCCAGAACTCTTCCATGCCCAAGCCACCAGGTATACACAGAGAGACCCAGCTACCTGCTGCAAACGACTTTACTTGGAGAGGGAGAGACGAATGGCCTGCCCACAACGTCCTGGCCATCTCAGCTGGTACACTAATGTAAGTGATGTCACAGCTGATTTCCAGGCCAGCTGAGCCTCCAGGTGACTGCAGCCACTTCACAAAGCTCAGGAGAACCTGGCAGCACTGCCCAGCTGGACATAGCCCATACTGCACAACTGTGAACAAATATACACGTGTGATTTTAAGCCACCAGGTTCTGGGGCACTCAACTACACAACCATAGAAAATTGAAACAAATGCTTTTCGTTATTCTTAGGATTTATGTGGAGCCAAATGAGCCAAATTAACAGAAAACTTTTTTTAAGATTTTATTTATTTATTCATGAGACACACAGAGAGAAAGAGGCAGAGACACAGGCAGAGGGAAAAGCAGGCTCCATGCAGGGAGCCTGATGCGGAACTCGATCCCAGGACCCCAGGATTATGCCCTGGGCTGAAGGCAGGTACCAAACCACTAAGCCACCCAGGGATCCCCTAACAGAAAACTCTTAAAGTACAACATTCTACCCCTGGCCATAGGAATGGTGTCCTGACTTTTAGAAAAAAAGGTTGGGGGTATCCTTTGTTTATTGTTTATTATCTGGGGCTGACTGTCCAAAGAATATTGTTGGGCTTCCCTAGCATTTATCCAGAGTCAAAAGCTCTATTTTGAGGTGGCAGTCTCCAAAATAGTTGCCTTACCCAAGTCTTGCCTTTGGCAATCCTAGTGTTTGACCAGAAGTTCAGCAGTAAATCCTACAGATAGATTATAAACTATATGCATATTAAGACAAAATAGAAAAATAAACAAATTCTAAAATTATTTTATTGGTAAATTATATTACTTTCAAGTTTAAAAAAAAAAATGAGTCACAGAATCCTAAGTACATATATGACAACGAGGAAACCAGGATGGGACCTGACAAAGCCAAAAGCAAACAAGCAAACCCTGTAACATAAATTTGAAAATCTAAAAAGAAGTGAATAAAAAGTCCGTCAGCATAGAAGCAAGAATTCACCCTCTTTCCCCCACATGGAGAAAGAAGAGATGGTGAGAGATACCTTGCTAGCCACCTCGGGGCAGCCTGGAACAGTTCTCCGTCCTGACACCCAGCAACTGGGTGGCTCCCGGACAAGCCACCTTGGCTCACGACAAGCTGAGCGCCAGGGAACAGGAGAGAGAGCCCACCGGGTGGGTCCCAGCCCCTTATCCTCAACCCTGGCCCCAGACGGTCTAGATTTCTGAATGTCTGTACTTTACGCACACGGTACTGTGAATGTATGAACAGATGTCTAATTCTGCTAACAAACCAGAAAATGGTCCTATTAATGGGCTCATTCCCCCTTTTACTACTATAGATAGGCTCATGTCATTCAGGTCTGGGATGCTGCCAGGTAAGCCTTGGTACCAAATACAGAAAACTTTACATTTTTGGAACTTCTAAATTTCTGAATTTCCAAAGAGGAACTTTACCATGTCCTAAACTTCAATTTCACTTTTTTACAGCTTTTTTTGAACCCCTGTGAAAATCTAAGCAAATATTAATGCAAAGGATTACTAGCTTTTGCACATAATGGGCATTGAGTACAGATATCAATCGCTGACATTTAAGGAGGGTGTTTTATAAACATTACGTCACCAATTTCGTCACCACCTGTTACTAGTCTCCTTTGCAGATGTGTAAACCAAGTCCTGGTGAGGAAAAACACTGTATGCAGGGCCCCATGACCAGCAAGTGGCACAGTGGCCCCAAGGAAATTCCCATGGTGAGAGGGAGGCCATCCTTCTATGGCAGGGAAGTCACTGGAGAGTACAGTCCCCAGCCAGGAGCGTCCTAGTAGCTTCTGGTGGTCTCTCTCCCTAAGCCGTCTTTGCAGAAACTAGTAACTTAGACCAAAACTTAACAGTAATTTTCCCAAATCTGCAATATAATACAAATCATCTCCAAGCCTATAAATCATCTTGTGGGGACCCCCAAATCAGCAGAGTGTTCTTGAGGATGGCACCTGGTTTGGTGTTGTGCCAGACACCACCATGAGCCACCCCAACCTCCCACACCTCTCCTGTGTGGCCCCTTGCCACAGCCAGGGGGTAGGGCCTTGCTCAAAGCCAGCAGGTCACTGAGCTGTCCCACCTCCTGGCTCCCAGGCCCCTACCACCAGGGTAATCCATTCTTATATTCTGGTGCACACCTGACGGCAGCTTGAGGTACACTCAAAACCAACCCAGACGGATGAGCCAACACTCCGAGCAAAGTCATGCTCTTCCTGGCACGGCAGCAGGGTTCTAGCTAAGCATCTGCCCAGCTGGTGCCTAAGCCAGACACTGAGTTACTTCCAATATCTGTGCCACCCTTCTCCTGAGTAACAGAAGCCCCTTTTTATGTGGTCCCAGGGCCACCCAGACAACACTGCCCAGTCTCCCCAGGAAGGTGCCAAGTGTAACTCTCAGGAGGTAAGTGGAAATGAGAGGGGCCTCCCTCCATCCCCCCGTCTGCAAGGTAGAATGCACGTGGAACAGCCAGAGCCCCAGCAGCCACCTTGGACACCGAGGTGACCAAAAGCAGAGTCCTAGACGGGAGCTGGGAGCCGGGGGCCCTGGTATCCTGGAGCATCTCACAGCCCTGGGTGACTGCTTCAGGACAGTCTTACTGTGAATGAGCAAACTTCAGTTTTATTTACAATGCTGCCTCCCCAGCTGGAATTCCTAGCCAGACCGAGTCTCGAAGCAGCCAGCATAAGGAGACGCTAAGGTGGCAATCGTGGAGGGAGCGCCCAGGGCCACCACTCCACTCCTTCTGTATCTGAATCAGAGATTTCATAGTCGAGTAAGTGCTCAAAAACCTATTTTGCAACATCAGCCCTTTTATAGAAAAGATAAACCCCATGTACCAACCATCCTATTTTAAACAGAAGCAATGGATTCGATGCACAATGGAAGGCATTGCTGGAATGTAGCCGAGGGCGTGCAGTGCTATAGCAGCGACCTCCGTGAGTCCCCTGGTCACTGCCGTGCATAGAGTGTGTCATGCACACTGCAGTCCCTTTCCCATTGTGTGCACCATTTCCAAAGGAGAGAAGGTGATTCCCGAGCCAAGTAAGATGACTCATGATGAAACAAGACAATGGATAAGCCTGGAAAGCAATTAAGACTGTAAATGGAGGGCCTGAAAGAGCGCCAGCCATGTGGGCATCTCATCACCCACGCATGCAGCGCTGTCCTCTTACGTTCTTGTAAGAGGCTGGAGGACGTCCCTGTGTCACTTGGCCAGGACCCTCCCCACCCCAGTTCCTAAATGCTTTTTCCAAAGGAATCCCACCTATTTGAAATCGTTATAGCCACCACCCCCAGCTGCAGTGTCCGGCTCAGCACTATGACACAGGCACACCTGTCGCACATGCACGCGTGCACGCACGCGCACACGTCACACACCAGAAGGGGGGGGCAGCTGGGAAGGAGCCAAGAACTCTGATGTAACCAAGATGTCTCATCAGGAACACTCACACTCACAGTCTTACACAGTCACACTCACATGCAGTCACATACATTCTCACACAGACACACTCACACAATTTCAATCAGACTCACACATACATGCTCAGACACATACAGGTGGACACACATATAGTCACGGCCACACACCAACATTTATACACAGTCACGTGGCCTGTCGCACACTCCCACTCTCCCCCCCATAAACATGGAAGGCACAGGACAGACAGAGGCAGGGTGTGACTTGGCCTCCGGGACACAGAGGAACAGGAAGGGAAGAGAACTCTGAGAGTCCGACAGCAGGAGTGAAGTGCTGGGCCGTGCCCTGGCTGCCCTCCAGCCCCGTGGCCCCCACGCACACAGAGGACAGGGCCAGTGGAGGGCTCACAGTGGGTGCCCCCCTGACAGAGGAGACCCTCCTGGCTGCACGGGGGATTGTGCTCAGGAGCAAAAGAAGGGCCTGAGAAGGGGAAAGGCCAGACCACCCAGGTTAAGAGCCATGCTGGGGGCTCAGCAAAGCCACCAGTGATGGATAAACACCTCCTGAGTGCCAGGGTCTGGGGCGCCTGCAACCCAACCAGGGAGCCCTGCCTCCCGGAGCACACACTCATGAGGGAACCAGACACTGAATGTGTTCGTACAAAAGCTACCCAGTGTGTCCAAGCCACAGCACTACAGAGCCCTCAAAGGACAAGAGGAGCAGAACACAGACTGAGCTTCCCAGAGTGATGAGTGCCAGGACCAAACTCCACCACAGCTGCTGGGAATGCCCCCCGGGTCCCAGAAAGCCCCAGAAGCTCGTACTGAGCCAGCCGATGGGGCAGCTCGCACCAGGTCCCACCGCAGAAGATCCACACAGATGCCGACTTCACAGGGAGGGCCCCAACGGCAAGGCAGTCTGGGTGGTGGCTGTCGGTGCTCCCATTCCTACCAGCGCCGGGAGCTGGGCTGCAGCATCCCTGCTTCCCTTTATGGAGACTAGACCTTTCCAAAATGCTGCACAGGGAATGAAATCTGATATTTGGAACGTTCAACGTGTTCAACACTCTGACCACAACAAGAGGAGCCCCGACCCAGGCAGGTCTAAACAGGCCCTGCCCTGAGCACAACCCCTCAGTGGCCTTGGCTGCACCCGCGCTGAAACAAAGGTTGACGAAAATCAATGGTGAGAAAGAAAGGTTGCCAACATGCCAGGCAGAAAAGAAATAGAAAACATGAGGGGAAGTACCAAACTCTTCACTGTCTCTTTCAAAACAAATGAGAAAGGGGACTATGAAATTTATTACGAACCTTTAAAACACAGTCAGGGCACCCTCACCATGCAGGTCACGCTGAAAGGCGCGAGGCTCTGGCTCTTGCCGCTGCCCCCTGTGAGCTCTCTCCCCCTCCCCATGACACCCCCATGGTCTCTGTAAGAATGAGCCTGTGCCGTGCGGGACACAGGGAGAAACACCCACCTGGGCAAAGTCCCCAGTTGGACCCTGCAGAGCTACTGCCACCTCCTCTCCAAGACCTTCCCCCAAAAACTCAAAGTCCACTCTACGAGCTCAGGGTGGTCAGGACTGGTCCTCACGGCTTAGAAGAAAGACAGAAACCTGCCTCTGCACTTCACAAAGACTAGGGATGGGGAAGCAAGGTTGGGAAGAGCCCTGGAACGCATCGGGTGCCGCCGAGCAGCTACCTGCCCAACAGGCCTCTGTCCCAACAGCCTGTCCAGGGGGGCCCCGGTCTCTCCCACCCAGGCCTGCTTCACTGCGCTCTTACTTCTGTGCTGGGAGCTGCAGGTGAGAACAGCCCCAGGCTCCATGGCCCACTTGAAAACCAGATGTTTTTGCTGTGTGCTTTCCATGTTGCGCTGGCACTAAATTTCCCTTAGTCCCAGATTCGCATCTGAGGTCATTCTGCCCAAGGCATATATGCTGCTGGCACAATGGCAGATGCTCAAGGAGTTCCCCATTACACGGACATCACAGAAAGGCTCCTTGTTGGAACATCAGCCCACTGGTGGGAATCAAATAAACAAGCTACTGACTGAGCAGTGTTACATGGTGACCACTATCTCCCTGGCTCGCCAAGATCCCCGTCATTCTGCAATCTTGTACCACACTGTAATGAGGACAAAGCCAATGGAGGAGCCCCTGTGTGTCCTGGAAATCGGAGAGAATATTCACATCATCCCTAGCTGGTCAACAACCTGCTGTCCTGGCCCCTGGAGACAAGGGTGATAGCGGATGATGGACGTGGGTATAGGAGAAGAGGACACTCTCAGCTGCAAACAACTGAGGCACAGAGTGTCCACACAACAGCCTCAAAAGGGGAAAGTGAATTCTTCCCTCTCAGCTGCTGCCTCTGCGCATCCTGGTCAGAACAGAGAAGAGAGAAACACTTGGGAAAGGGCGCGAGCAGGAGAGCGAGAGCACACGCCGCACTTCTAGTGGGGAGGCTGCCTCCACAAGGACAGAGGCCTGCTCCAGGGACGCGAGTGGGCCTCGGCCGGCGGGGAACATCCCCAGGCACCGCAGCCCCTGGCCATGGCCGGGTCCCCGGCTCTGACTCTGACGCCGCTAACTCTGTGGAGCTGCCCTCGGCCTCTGTTAGACTAGTAACTCTTCCACCTGGTGGTGGCCCCAGAGGTAGGACAATGAGACAGACTGGAGAGGTCAGCAGGTGCCTGGGGAGGAAGGAAGTGAGGAGAATCTCCTCTCAGGGCTGGCAGCCTGGGAAAGATGGGTGGGCGTGATCACTCGTACCCTCCAGGTTACTGTGAACATCCAGGCCCTGGCTGATCCCTGCCTGGACCACACACACACACACACACACACACACACACAGCACCCGGCAAGTAGCAGGTACCACCCCTCTCACTGCTCTGAGCACACGATGACAGGGAGTTGCCGGCATAGCTCTGACGCCTCCTTTGGGACAAGGCGGGGAGCACTCCGGCCTAGCAAGCATTCAATCAGGAACACGACGGCAATTCCACATGACTTCCGGTCAGGAGAGCCATCATCCATGTTCAGGGAATGTCTTCCTTGTTTTGGGCACTTCTCTTGGCTTGCTGTCCACGCCCTGCTCTGACGGTGTGACTATCTGTGTCCCCCACCCCTGCTAGACTCCATACTCCACAATGGCAGGGAATGGATCCGGTTTGCTCAGAATCTGAGCATAATATAATCCCAATGCACACTGACAGTAAATGCATGAACGAGTCAACAAATTAATGTCTACTTTCCCTACAAGGCTTGGAGTTCTTTGCCAGGAGGAAGCATCTTATTATCACATCCATGGCAACTAGCAAAGTGCCCCATATATGGCAAACACTCAATATTTTGTTGCATGGAATCAAGTCGGCATGAGTCACCCTCCTGCCTTTCCCATACCTCGATCCAGTGCTGACGGCCTCACGCTCGCTGTAAGCCTAATAAGTATTCTCCTTTACCCTGAAGACACCAGCAATCTGTCCTAGGACCTCTTCCTCCCTCCATGGTTTATGTCCCCACCACACTAGGTGACAGGGACAGAACAAGAGTCTTCTCAAGTCCATACCAGGAAGAAAGAGAATAATGAAAATAATCTATTATTGCGAGCTGAATTTGGAGAAAGATAATTTTTAGGTAATATCAAATGGAAACCTTTCTAAGATTTCATATTAAAAGAGATGGAAAGAATCTGGAGAGAATCACTGAAAATAAAAAGGCTGTCCTCCTGCCACCTCTGTCCTGCAAGTGCCCTAAATGGGACGGTCACAAAATCCCAACAGACACAGAATTCATGGACCCAGACTGGAGAGAAAGACAAGGAATGGTTTGGGGGCTAACAGACAAGCAAGACTCCCCTACTTCCTATGAAGATACTCCTGGAGTTTCTAACACTTACATCACTCTTAAAGGGAAATTTCTCGGAAGAAATGAGAACAGTAGTCAGAATGCACGCCAGTAATTAGGCAGTGTCTTCGATTAGCTTCCGTGCCTTTCTGCCTCTCCTCGGGAAACCTCCCGTCTTTGATGTGGTGCAGCCGCACAAGGCTAATTAGGATGACAAGGAGGCATCCCAGGAAACGCAGGCTCCAACCGGGGTGCCCGGGCGCCTGGTCAGCAACAGCAAAGGTACTTCAGATATTTCCTTTCAAGTATTTTAATTGGCAGAGAAAATGACGGGAAAAAAAAGGAGGAAAAAAGAATAATACAAAAAAAACAAAAAGAGGGAAAATCTAGAAGGTCTCCACAGCATAGGAAAAAAGACAAAACTTGTTTGGTTCCTTTGGAGGAATAACATAGATTAAATCGATACTCTGGACATAAAACTTATAAAACCATATTTCTCCTTGTCAAAAAAAAATTCTCGGTCTTTCTGAAGCAAATGAACACTATAAATTTATCTCAGGCACTTTACAGCTAACAACCCACATCATCATCAATGTTCCCTCTCCTGATGGAGCAGCTCCAACAGGAGTGATGCTTTTCAGGACTTGGGCTCCTTTCTCTTCCTCACTTTCTCATCTTCATTAACCAACAGGAACCATGTGACCTCGGTCAAGGATTCTGAGTGCTGCTGAGTGCTCCTTAGGAGACCAGCAGGGAGGGGAGCAGGGGGAGAGAGGACGAGAGAGGAGGGAGGGGAGAAGAGGGCCCACGGTCTGCTCGGGGCCTTGTTGGCAGCACGTGTGCACAGTCCACCTGTCCACCTGGAGAAAACTAAGGGAAGGCATGCAGCCCGTCCAAACAGAGTCACTCCTGCAGGTGGGGTGGGGGTGAAAGGGTTGCTGTGTCTTTTCAAGTCCAGTAATGGGGAAAAACAATTAAAGTCTTATTTCCTAAACTGTGCCCTATTTATAAGCAAAAATGGCCTGATCCACTCCACAGCGTGAGGGAATGGATACCATCTGAGAGGAAAGTAATGCCCAATACCTAACCTAAGAACTCCTTCAAAGACAGCCAAACATCTCCCAGCTCCTTTATGTTCACGTTTGTGCATCTCCAGAGCATGTGGAGAAAACTGTAAATAAGATTTCTCTGCAGACTGCCTGGCTCTGCAAGGAGAAAAATTATTTTTGTCATCTTGCCAACTTAGAGCTGCTTACAAAATATAATAGAAAACATACAACCACCCCACGACCTGCAATTCCATCCCTAGGTACTCAAGAGAAATGAAAACACACGCCCACACAAGGATTTTTACATGAATACCCACAGTACCCTTCTCCGTAAGAGCCAACAACTGGAAACAAGCCAAATGCGCACCAGCAGATGAACAGAGCACCAAACATGGTCCAGCCACACACCGAGACGCTCCTGGGTCACAGGGCACGAGCTCCAGGCTCGCAGCACTGCCACACCTCAGAAACTGCGCTGAGCGATCGGAAGTAGGGGATGACCCAGCCCGCCATCCTCTGTGCATCCTCTGTCCGGTGGCAGCCTCCAGCATGTAGCTCCAGCCAGGGAAGCTGACAGGGAAGTGTGAGGGACCCTCCCGGATGACTGATGCTTTACCTCTGCTTCTGATTGCAGGGCAGTCTACCACCCTCACAGTTCATCCAACCAAACACTTAAGATGTGTCTTAAGATTTTTCTTATCAAAAGGACATCTAATAATTGCCTGAAAAAACATTTGTGGAATGGCACAGAGAAAAAGGGATGCTCTAAATTTTAAAAGATCTAAAGAGACATGAAATCTATAAAACTGAAACTAGAGCAGACCTTCCCGTATGCCTGTGAGTTAGAGGTTTTAACTGAATCAGGCACCCAGACGTGCAGGCAGTTAGTCTCTAGAGGACACAGCGCCAGTACTGGTGCCTCGAGGCCTGCCAGGGCACCGTCACAGCCCATCTCAGGGCCACAGTGCACAGGGCCTGGTGACAGTGTGACAACCAACACACAGCAATAAGCACCATTCTAAAAGCCCACAAGAGACACACAGGGAAAAGATCTCTCTACCAACAGCAACAGAAACTCATCAGAACCTTAAGGGAGGCGTCAGATCTCTATAGGGAGTGTCCTGGCCTCACAGAGGCCCACAGGCACAAGAGCAGAATGAACCGGAAAGCACACCAGTGCTGTGGCTGCCGAAACCCAGCTCCTCCCAAGCTGATGGACAAACTCAGCATCAGCTCCATCAAAACCTCAATGGAGTGCTGTTGAGGAAGCAGGCATCAAGGGCTGTGCCAGGAGCAGGCCGGGTTCTCCGGCTCCTATTCGAGTCCAACTCCGCCTCTGAGATGCCACCTTGCCTGTGCCCCTCACCATCCTCCCTCGTGTGGTGATGCAGAATGATGATGCTCTCCCAGTCTGTCCCACTAAAGACCCCAGGACCAATAATGACTCTGACAAGTCACTTCCAATCGCCCCAAAATGTAACCTGTGCCACGGCGACCACACCCAAACCCTAACTGGGCTCAAGCCTACCTTCCATCACCTCCATTCCTGGTGGTGGAAGGAAGGGGCACATCTGAGACAGTCTGGGGAGCAGAGATGGAGGGGCTGGTGGCATCCAGAATTTCTGGGCAACAAGACACTAACTTGCATCTCCCGTCACTTATTAGGAGTGTGGCAAATATGGGTCAATCCCTGACCATCTCTGTCGCCACATGTGCACGGTCCCTGCGAGCCCCTTGCTGAGGGATATCAGATACGAATGGGAAGGGGAAGAGCCCATAGGGTGGACAGTGGGATTCTCTGCACTATTAAACTCCACGGAGCCCTATTCTGTCCCCAGCTCTGCTCCTCACAAAGTATGGCTATGATCTGTATAAAACAGATGCTATTTCTTTCTCATAAAATTCAAAATGCCAAAAATTGTAAGATGCATCATTGCTTCATGTGTCACTAAGGGAAAAAATGCTGCCAATGAAGCTCTGACATAGTGCTTTCTTATCAGCTGGAAGTTTGATCTGACACCTGGTACAAGAGCTATGGTCAGTTTAACTGGACAAGATTATCACTTAGCACGCTCTGGCCGAGGAGCCCCAAAAACCTCCTCCATGTGTTCAGAGGTCCACTCAGTGTCACCCTGTGGGCCACAAGTATGGGTGGTGCACCATCTTCATGGTGGTCTCTGGGGGGTCTTCCAGGCCACAGACCCTTCAACATAGGCATTCCATATTCAGGACTGAGCCCCGCTCTGCTAGTTGGCTGGAACACTGACCTGTCTAGTCACGCCATGGAGTTCACACCCGTGCACTCTGACAACGACCACTCCATCAACACACACAGCAGTCAGCACTGCTGGAAACATGCCTCCCGATCTCAGAGATGTTCACGTGAAAAGAAAGGGCATCTCAGCGCTGATAGCCAATGTGTTCAAGAGAACATGTAGCAAGGTGGAAATTCTTCCCAGAGACCAGCGATCAATAGAGAGACTAATGGAAATTATGGACTAGAAAAATACAATGGAATATAAAAAATTTGGTAAGATGCCTAACAGGAGACTGGACATCAGAACAGAAGAGAATATGTGAGCTATAAAGTGGTCAGGAGAAAATATCCAGACAAATGCACGGAAGGAAAAAATACAACACTGAACAGAGAATAAGACATACTTGGGACAGAAAGGAAGGTCTAACACACTGGAACCAGGGCTCCCAGAGGACAAGTGAGATGCACAGCACGGGGTCTGCAGGACACGGATGGAAACCAGCAGGCCCCACGGCGAAGGAACACCAAACAGGATGAATATGAAGGAAACCACACCTACAAACGTCTCAGTTCGTGGTGAAAAAGACTTCAAATCAGCCAGAGGGAGAAGTATGAAGATCCGCAGCCAACTTTTTAACAGAGAAGAGGGAAGCCTGGAGTTGAGAGGAACATACTTTTTAACTCCTTTAAACTGGGAAAAAAAAAAAAAAAAAGTAATTACTGTAGAAATCTACACCTAGCAAAACTATCTTCAAAGTGAAATAGAGGTAAAATAAAAACATTTTCAGGGGCGCCTGGATGGCTCAGTCAGTTGGGTGTCCAACTCTTGATTTTGGCTCAGATCATGATCTCAGTGTTGTGAGATGGAGCCCCGCGTCCAGCTCTATAGTGAGCATGGAGTCTGCCTGGGATTCTCTCTCTCCCTCTCCTGCCCCGCCCCACCAAAAATAAATTTTTCAGACAAATAAAAACTAAATAAATGTGTTGCCAGCAGATTCCCATTAAAAGAAATATTTTTAAAATTCCAGGTTGAAGGAAAATGATCCCAGAGAGGTCAGAGATGCAGGAAGGAGTAAAGAGTGCCAAGAAGGGTGAATAAATGGATAAACCTAAATAAACACCCACTGCCCTACAGAACAGCAATACTGCCTTGTGGAGTTTAGGACGCACAATGAGCAAACCCACTGGCAGCAACACAGGTTGGGGCCACGGTAGAGGGCAGAGGGAGTGTGCGCAGAGGCCCTGCCCCGTGTGAGCCTGGCGGAGGGACAGCACACAGGACACCCCGATGCCAGCACACAGCACATTCTTTACTATGTCCCGAAGAGAAGGGAAAGTGGAACCATGCTCTGAAATCGAATTAACACAAAAGAAGTCAAGGGAAAAGGTAATAAAATACAGATGAGACAAAAATAAAATAAAAAAGAGGAAGCCAGACATATACTCAGATGAACCCACCATCACATGAAAGGAAATGGACAAGATATTCCAATGAAAACACAAGAAAGCCCTGTAACCGGTAGGTGGGTGGTCTAGTCTCCAGAGACAACCCCCCCACCCAAGCTCTCAGGCTCCTCCAGCACCTACAATCCTGGCTGCACCCCAGACAGGCCGAGGACAGTGGCCCAGGTCCCCCAAAAAACAAAGAGCCTTCTCATCCTCTGTGCATTCATCCAAGCCCTGCTCAGCGCTCTGGGGATTTGAAGGAGAGGGTCATCCTAGCAATCAAAGCCAGACCCAACAGACAGACAGGAGCCAAGGGGTCAAAGATGTGGCCCTAAGATCTGGAAACCCAGGCTGCAGTCCCTGCTGGGGCCACTGTCCACTCACCAAAGCTGGAGCCTACTCCTCCCAGGAGCCTCTGCCGGCCAGGTGGCCCTACCTCCCCAGGGAGCCCACCAGCCCAAAGCCCCCCATGCAAGCGTCCCAGGACTTGTGGAGTCTCACAAGGCCCCAGTCCACTGCTCCCCATCCCCTCAACTTCAAAGGTGAAGAACTCCTATCAGCTCAGCAAACAGAAACATAGTTGCATGATCGCCATCTCCCGAATCCTGTGTCCTGGAGACATGAGGCCCAACATTGTCCAAAATGCTCACCTCCAAGAAGATAATCGGCTTTACTCGATAGTGCAGTCTTTCCGGCCAGATTAAGTAGAGAGAATAAACCCGTTTCAGAACCACAGCTCATCGGAGCTGAAACAAATTCTGGAGATTACCCCCAGGTCACAAGTATTCATGGGGTTCACACAGGTCCCCTGGCTCCAGGCGAACGCCATAATACACTGTTCAGAGTCGTCATTAAGTACATTAATTAAAGGACAATGTTTGAGGGGCAACCTGGGGGTTGAGCATCTGCCTTCAGTACATGGCATGATCCCGGGGTCCTGGGATCGAGTCCCACATTGGGCTCCCTGCAGAGAGCCTGCTGCTCCCACTGCCTGTGTATCTGTCTCTCTATCTCTCATGAATAAAAAATATATATATATTAAAAATAATAAAATAAAATAAAATAAAATACAACTTTTGTAAAACAAAGGAGTTTCTTTAGGGTTAGGAAGGCATGAAAACCCTCTAGCCACACTTAACTGCCCTAAGCCACTCGCATCCTAAGTTCCCCAGGCTCTTGTGTGAGACACTTATGGTGCTAGGGAAAGGAGAGGGGGCTCTCCTGTAGACCCTACCATACAATCAGATCCCTGAGCAGAGGACAGTAAAACTCATGATCTGGTCCATTATCTGCAGCTCTCTCCATCAATGAGTTGTGCTGCTCACTTACCCATGATTGTGCACTAATAATGGTAATTATCCACTCTGATGAAGACATCAAAACTACAACAAAAACCATTATTTCTTCTAATTAGAGGCTAGCGCAAGAATCTGAAGTTACCCAGCTGTGCCAGCCTCACACCCATGTCCAGCCCAACAAGGCTCCTGCACCTGTGGCCACAGCTGGCCAGAGCCCACACTATGTGCACACACTACCAACACATGTGTGCATGTCAACACCATCAGGCACTTCCATCCTTGGGGTCGCAAAGCCCATGGACACAGGGCTGTCACCTTCTGACGGCCGTCCCTCATGTCAACCCTGTAGGGTGCTATGCGTGGCCAATATTTATTATTTCAAGATGTTTCCCTTCTTTTTTAAAGAAAAGAGTATTTAATATAGCACTAAAATGTCACTGTTGTCTTTCTTGGGTTAAATGCCCTCCACAAGCTCAGCAGTTTTGATGCTTGGTGCCAATCAACAAAGTCAAAGGTTACAGGCCTGCCAAGCAGAGACCCTCTGCCTGGCCACCCACTGAGGGCAGTGCCCCCACCGTGCCCCTCCCCTGAGTCTGTGTAGCTGCTCCTGGCACAGAGGAGCCAGATGCCCCCCAGACTCCAGCAGACTCCAAAGGCCACGGCACTGGACAGGAAGGGAAGCTTGTCCCCCAGACAGGACAAGCCCAGGCAAACCACCTGCCAAAGCTCTCCAGCTGCGCCAACCCATGCGGGCACACACATACACACACCACACATATACACGACACAGACACGCATGCCACATACACACATACTGCACACAGTGCACACTGCACACATCACATACCTCATACACACACACTGCGTACGTTACATATACATATCACCCGCATACAACAGTCGCACACACCTCATGTACACATATGTCACGCACACCACACACGTGGCACAGAAACAAGAGAGAGAGATAAAAAGGTCAGAACAAACTGCACGTAAATCTCATGACCTGAAGGCAAAAGTCCCAAATGGCTCCTTCTGCCTCATAATCCCCTTCCAACACTAAGGCGACACATGGAGAATGGCTACTTTAAATCGGCTGCCTATTATTAAAGCAATAAATAATCAGGATTTTTAAATGCAAGATATACAGAAGAATTTAGGGTCAAAGTCTTCTGTATCTACCCTACACTCGCCATGACAAATGCTTTGTGTATCATTTCAGGGATTACCTACCTGTGTATCTACACCTTTTTAGGACTAGAATTAACCAACACAACAGATACCAGGAGGCAAAAAGAAACTGGGGACACCAAGAGACAGCCCTGGCTAAGTCCCCCAGGGCATGTTCCCAGGAAGGCATCCGAATGATCAGAAAGCCAGGCAGCTGGACTTGTCCAGGTGTGCATCTACCTACCTGCCCACCCACCTACCCACCCATCTACTCATCCGTCCACCCATCCATCCAGCTCCACACCCACGTGTCTCATACACACCTACACTATTAATCTGACAAGCAGGAATAGCTAAATTTCTACAAGGTACATGTTCATATTCTAAGTCCACTGAATACATTGTTTCTTTTATACTTTGCTTTTTAAATATAACATATTTTTAATATCTTCACACAACAGAAGTCAAATACCTATAGAATTGTGTTTCCCCCACACTTCATATGCTTTACAGGAAGGAGGACTAGGAGAAGACCATTTGATACATTCTCAATTTCTCCCATGCTTATGGATTTTCTATCTTTTCTGAGGGCAATTATTGTCACTTAATTTTCCTAGAAAATTATGCATCTCATTTAGATTGCCCCATTTAATTGCAAAGTTTAGCAAAGCACTTCTCATGACTCAATTTCCTGAAATCTTGAGGTACTTCTTTATTGTTTGGGTTCTTTCCTTGGACTTCACTGAAATTTGGCTAAGATTGTTTTTATAAAAGAAACTTAGAACTAAAAAAATCCATCAAGGAACCTGCCCTATCCGCAGCCCTTAAGGAGAAACCCCCTCGAAGACACAGACCCATGTCCTGTATGATCCTCCTGGTTAGGTCATGTGCCAAATCAGCCATCTGTCACCCAGCCCCCGGGTCACAGCCGCGTACCGGGTGGGAACCGCAGTTCTGCGGGACTGATCCACAGACTGGCCAGCGAATGCAGGACCATGGTAAAATACATAAATAAATGCAAGGTATGCTGGGCCAGCCACAGTCTCCCTTTGCTGGGAAATGTTGGGAAAGGTAGGCTGGAATCTGCCACTTAAGAATGGCCGTGGGCCCTGCACACCTCCTTACCGGGACACAAAGCCTGCACAGAGACTGTCTTGCCTGGGTCAGACCCAGGGCGTGTCCCCTGTGCTCCTTCGATGCAGGAGTCAGTGGCCCTCACGTGCCCCCAGCTTCCTGGGGGCTCCTTTCATTGCAGCGAGATGGAAGGGGTGGGCAGCCACACTGCCTGGGTGGGGTCAGCAGCAGCGTGGAGGGGACCCTAGGGTCCTTGTGCTCTCCTCTGCTGCAAGCAAGTGCTGCACCACTCATGCCCGGCGCACGCCCTCTGGTCTCTCCTGTTTCACCACACAGCCGGGCCACCCGGGGAATAGTGAACACTTTTCTGGGGGGGATTTATTTATTTTTTTTTTCCTGCGGGAATTTAATCTTGAAACTCCAACCAAAAAAATGCAGCTAGCGGAGAGCTGAGGTTGAGGAGCAGAGAGAGTAAAGAAAGGTCATGAGGTGATGTTAGAAGCATGGGGCTTGTAGCCCCACAAACCACGACCACGACAGGACACAGAGTGACAACCCCCAGAATGTGAGCCCCGGGGGCAGGGCTGGGTCCCACCGAGACCCGCGCCCTGGCAGAGCCTCCTGCGGGCAGGCCACACGTAAACACGTGTCAAATAGACAAATACATCAGAAAAGAAAATCAAGTCACCAAGCCTTAAGGGGTACAAAAAACATCTGCAGGGTAAAGCACAAGTAAAGCTAAAGTAGACAAGAGACCCAGGGGACACAGCATGTCAGTGACCAGCCACCAGCGTGGAAGTGACCCTGACCACTGTGGAGGCCCCTGTCCACCGTGGGCCCCCAGAACGGTACCGGGATTGTCACAGAGATCCACCTCCCCTGCCGTCCACATGGACCGACCCTGACAAGAAGTCTCTCCACATCATGCAATCCAGGCTGAGCCAGCCACTGCTTCTCAAAACCAAACACCTAGTGAACTGTGTGGAGTACATGTTATTTCACATACACATACAATTAGAATAATAACTAATTACACAGTACGTGTAGTGGTGTGGTCCTAGAACCTCGTTTTTCTTTTAAGATTATTTGTCAGAAAGAGAGAGAGAACATGAGCAAGGGAAGCAGCAGAGGGAGAGGGAGAAGCAGACTCCCCGCGGAGCAGGGAACCCGATGTGGGATTCGACCCCAGGACCCCGAGATCATGACCTGAGCCGAAGGTAGATGCCCAACCTACTGAGCCAGCCAGGCGCCCCATTTTAAAACGTCTTAATAAACATTTTGTAAGTGGAACAAATGGAAGAGGCTGAAGACTATTTTAGGACTTAAATGTTGCTGTGAGGTCGTCAGCAGATATCACACACATTACCTGGAAAGGACACAAGTCCTCACAACAAAAACTCTGGTTCAGTCAGTTGAAAAGTCTCCTTTATGAACTTTTACAACTCAACAATACAGACATATCACCCAACTAAAGAACGGTATAGGATCTGAATAGACATGTTCCAAAAGCAGACATGCAAATAAATGGCCAATAAGCACATGAAAAGGTGCTCAACATCACTAGTTATTAGGGAAATGAAAATCCAAACCAGAGAGATGCCTCTTAACACCCACCAGGAGGGCTATCTTAGTAACAGCTTATAAACTATTATTACTTACTAAACACACAGAAAATGACAAGTGTTGCTGAGGACAGGGACACTGCCAGGAGAATGGAGGTGCGGCTGCTATGGGAGTTTGTCAAAAGGGTAAACACAGAGTCACATTCGACTCGGCAACTCTACCCCTAGGTACACACCCAAAAGAACTCAAAGCACACGTCCGCACAAACACTTGTACGTGTAAATGTCCACAGCAGCGTGACTCGGGATAGTCAAAAGGTGTCCACAAGCAGATGGACAAACGCAGTGTGTCCGTCCAATGGAATTCACCCAGCTGTAGAGGGACTCAAATACTGGTCCGTGCACGGCACGCAGGCACAGGAACCAACCTCTGAAGCGCGATGCTGGGCAAGATGGGTCAGGCACACGGGCCACACCACTCCCGCTCCCCGTGTCATCCCATCATGTGAATCCCACCTCCACTCCATTCCACACCAGCAAGCAAGCCCTTGACGTTTGAGGCAGGGGTACCCAGAAGCCATCGTGAACGCCCAATTCAAGACCACTGCCGTGACATACGGGTTCCTGATGGAATGAAGTCAAGTGAGCAGAAGCGGCCACTCCCCTCCAGTCTGCTACTAACCCCCTAGATCAGCACTTTCTCATCTGGCTGGAGCCGGATTTGACAACCCTTCCCCGTCACATATGGCGAGCATACGGTGGGCTCCTCACAGCCTCCCCCAGATTCTGCACCCCACTGCCTCCTGCTCCGTAGCTTCCACTTTCCCGGAGCCCGCACTTCCTCAGACTTCACTTCCCTCCCTGGCACGGCCTGCAGAGCTGTCTGCACGTCGCTCAGTCCCGGGGCCGCCGGGTGAACTCGGGAAGCCGGCACTGCGCGGATCTGGAGCGTCAGACGCACAGCGCCTGGGCCTCATTTGCAATTTGTCACACACGGAGATAGCTTTCTCGTTAAAAAAGAACGTGAAGATGAGAGACCAGATCCTTGATGGGCTTGTTAAGGACAGAGTTAAGCCCCGTTTCTCTGTAGAAACACGACACTTCACGTAGGCCCGAGCGCAGGCCGGGCGGGCAGCGGGGTCGCCGGGCAGAGCTCTGCAGCCGCGCTGGCCTTCCCCACCTCCCGAGCCAACTCTGTCCCTGGTCTCCTTCTCCTGTGAACCCTCCTTTCACACTTACAAACCCGGCGCAGCGGTTTGGCGCCTGCCTTTGGCCCAGGGCGCAATCCTGGAGACCCGGGATCAAATCCCACGTCAGGCTCCCGGTGCATGGAGCCTGCTTCTCCCTCTGCCTATGTCTCTGCCTCTGCCTCTCTCTCTCTCTCTCTCTCTCTCTCTGTGACTATCATAAATAATAAATAAAAGAAAAAAAATTAAAAAAAAAAAAAAACAAACCCTAACTTTTTGCAGTAAGCTCTCCACATTCCATTTCTAGGAAACAACATGGCAACAATTCAGCAAGTGTTCCTCCCACGGATCCCAGGCCACAACACCCCCGCACACTCCCGCACGATGCCAGCGAGGAGGCGCCCGCGCTGGGAAGTGCCTCCTGCCTGCCCGCGGAAGGCGAGGCGCGGGGGCTGCCAGTGACCGCCGCCGCAGGGACACCTGACCGATCTGTGCTGGGCGGTGCCCCGCTCAAAACCACGGGGGCCCAAATCCCATCGGGAGTGTCACACAGCCATGCCAGCTGCCCCATGTCACCCGGGGCCCACACCGCGGTGGCACCATGCAGGGTGATCCTCACGGACCGCCGCAGACAGCCAGGGGCCTAGCTATGCGAGGCTGCTGTGCCTCCAGATGGGCTGCAGCATCACCTGCTTCTTCTTTAGTGCATTTGTGGTTTTGTAAAGAATTCACCAGTGGTGCCTGGAAGTTGAGTGATGGCCGAGGGCCACCGCTGCCTCTCTGCTTCGATGGAACGTGATGGCAGGCAGGGTTAGCAGGAAGAAGCTGGGTATAAACTGGTTTTGGGGAGGGGACAGGAGGTGTGTGGGTAGGGCTGCCCAGGAGCACAGATCAGAATTCTCCCCGAACACAGTGCATGGAGCAGCTGTCGGGCGAGCAGTGAGAACGGGGTGAGCATGAAGTGCAGGGACGTGCTCAAAGCCGAAGCAAAAATATAACTGATGTGTCTGTCACAGGTACAAGTCTCAGCATTCTGGGGGGGAAGCAGTTAAGTCACCGTCAAAACACAACTGTTAACCCCAAGAGGACTGGAAGGCTTTGCCTACCCTGTCATACAAATTTAACCAGGACCTGGTACAAGTGCTTCACACCAGACCTGAGCCACATAAAGTGTGAGCCATCTCCCCGGTTCCTACTTGGGCTGTGCGCCCTCGCTTGCAAAGTGTCACAGAACACGAGGTGCAGAAAGCCCCAGCTTAGGACCCACAGAAAAGGAAGCCCGGCTGGTGGAGGAAGAAGAGGGGGAGCCAGCTGGCCTGGGGCAGCAGGATTGGATGATGATGTGAGTGGGGTGTCAGCGACGACAGCTCCCTGCCTTACAGGGCCATTCTCACCCGCTGCGCCACATCAGTTTGGGACTAAAGTCACCGTGTGACTGGCCCAACAGGAGCCACTACAACAAACAGTCCCCATCGGCCTCGTCCACAAATCTGTCCAGAGCAGCTCCCAGGTGGGGCACACAGACCCACAGCAAAGCTGGCTGCCCCCTCAATAATCCACATCCAACTCTGAGAACCCCAAGTCAAGGTGGAAACCACTCACTCACAAGTCTTCACTGCGTCCTGCATAAAGCTCACTGGGGGCTTCAGGCACCAGAGCTGTCAGCGTTAACACGCCGCTCTCCTCTACTCCCCCCAGAGGAACCACCGCAGCCTGAGGCTCCCGGGCGCCGTGACCAGCCCCAGGAAGGAGACCGCAGGCCAGGGCGCGAGTCACCAGCAGGGCGGTGGGCTACAGGGCCCTTCCCTTAGCACCCAGGGGCTCAAACGTCTGGCAGCGCATTAAACGGGCCACTGGATGCTCTGTCCCTGAGATGAAGGTCAAGCCATCAGCCCCACCCCAGGGAAGAGGTGAGGAGCTATCCCACCCACATCCCCACCAAAACCTAAGTGCTGGGGTTGGCAGACAACACCCGGGCCTGAGGCCTGCGGGACAACCCGTGAATGCCCCCAACATGAACGAAGCTGTCTGCTGGCCTTCGCCCCCTCACACCAAACAGTGCAGTCATTGGGGCTGTCTGTTCAAGCTCGCTCTCTGAGGCACACGAGCAACTCCATGAGCAAAACCAAAGGAAAGGCCTTTGTCGCCTAAATTCAAATGCAACAATGATTTCCACGTAGCTGGTGACCAAGTGATGGAGCCCTGCTTTGTCCCAGACAGACTTCTCACCCCACACACACTCTGCCGGGTGGGAAGCACTGCAAGAGCACGTTCTGTCTAACAGGTAAACTGACTTCCATTCCTCAACCGCACATCGGTGGTGACAACCAGGGGGAGCATGGTGACCCAAAGGATAGGAGGGAACGCATGGCCCACACGCCGCCCCAGGAAGTGTACCCACAGACCTGGCTCCCAGAGAAGGAGCTCCTCCCACAAGCAAGGCTTGTTCTAGGGAAGGTCCAGAGGGCATGTGTCATCGTTCCCCCGCCCCGTGCACACACGCAGACTGCTAGGTTACTGCTACAAAATGCACTCAGGAGCCAGGGATCACTTCAGACACTGCCGACAGTGGCATCCTCGCCAAGCCCCTTTGCCTACCTTAGTGAGCTACACACACCTCCATTTGCTCTCAGGCCCCCCAGGAGGGCAGACAGTTCCTCAAGGAAAGGAGCTTTGGTCTGCAGCACTCTGGGGAGAGAGCAACAGGGCGAGACCTTCGTTTGCAGCCTCCCTTCCGTTCTGGCCCATTACACCCCGCGCTGACCTGCCAGAGGCCCCTCCTTGTTAGGAAAGGCCTCGGACACATGCATTCTTCACTGGACCTGCTCCACTTTGTAATCCCCACTCCTATCGCCCAGTCACACACCCAGCTGGGACTTCCGGGGCCAGCAGTGAGGGCTGTCTATCTGCAGGACTGTCAGCTGGAACAACAGTTGGCATTCTTCCTTCAATCTCCTGCAGAACACAGATTTATGTACCTACGAGGTACTAAGGCAGAGCCTTAAATTTAATCAAAAGAAAAATTTCACTGGTGGCAAACTGATAAATTATTTAGACAAGGGTTCAATCGGCCTAGAGAGGAAATCCAGGCCTGGTAGTCTGGCAGCCTCAGGGAAAAAAATATCACCATCACAGCTTCTCTAAATTCCTTCCTGACCCCAAATCACTTTTATCAAAATGTTTAATCCTGAATAGTTAAAGCTAGAAAGGCAAAAAAAAAAAAAGGCAAAGAGGAGAGAGCCTAAGGAAGAATGTCAACTCTCCGAGGCACGAGGTGGGCAGGTTTCCCGCGGTCGGTTCTGAGCTCCTCCTGGGTAGCACTGGGGTAGCAGGGTCCCACATGTCCCACCCACAGCCACACAGAGGCATGCAAACACTAATGAATATGACCTTATTTCCAGCTGTTCCACCTTTCTGAGTCTCACAGTACAGGAGGAAAAAAAGACCGGATTAGGGACATCTGGTCCCTAATAATACTCCCGTCTTTTTTTTTTTTTTTTTTTTAATTTTTTTTTATTTGATAGTCACACACAGAGAGAGAGAGAGAGAGGCAGAGACACAGGCAGAGGGAGAAGCAGGCTCCATGCACCGGGAGCCCGACGTGGGATTCGATCCCGGGTCTCCAGGATCACGCCCTGGGCCAAAGGCAGGCGCCAAACTGCTGCGCCACCCAGGGATCCCCACTCCCGTCGTTTTATTGCAGATGGCACATCGGCTCTATCAGGGCCTTGCAGAGCGCAATAAAATGGGGTGAGTTTAGCTCTGCAATGTTTCAAAGGACCCTGATTTACAGTAAGGAACAGGCTGCCTTCCACACAACCATCTGAGGTTGGTAATTGTCTCATGTTTTGTGCAAACTCTATGAGGCCAGGTGCAGCTGGCCTCCCTCCCTCTCTTGTAACCCACAGGAGCTCACAGAGAGCAGGGGGAAGCATGCCACTTGCACCGGAGCACTGTTACTGCCCCACGACTGTCACCAGTGAGCCACTGAGCGCTCCTGCCACTGCCCTTACCTTAGGCTCGTTTCTGAACAGGTGGATCCCACTGACAGTTGGAAGCAGCAAAATTTCAAACCTTTTCATCGTACTTAAAAAGGAATGCCATCGTCTTGACGTTCAAAACAGAAAATACTAAGTATTCACTGCTGTGGTTCCATGTCTTGATGGAAATGCAGGCAAAAGAGCCCCTCCACTGGTGTGAATGGCTCCTTCTAGGGTACAGCTGGCACTTCGTTCCGATCCCTCTCTACAAACCAGCCCCGATGGGGTCCTACTGGCACCGGTGCACCCACACCTTTTCTGAAGCACCCTACAATCTAGAAACATGACCTTGCAGATCCATTCTTGAAATCCCACTGACTCGAAGCTCGTTGCTTAGACTAAGAGCCAGCCGCCTGGAGGACGGCACCCTCTGTGCCACTGCCAGCCTCCTGCAGACACCTTCCTGCCACCTGAGAGGGTAACTTCTCAACCCCATGCCAATTCTACTGTCATTTTTGGATCTGTCATCATTTCCCTCTCTGTAAATGCTGCCTGCCTTACATGGTAATGCCTCTTCCAGATGCCATGGGAGAGATCTGCTCTTAGACAGAAATTTAGATTAAAAATAATAATAGATCCTACTTTCGAAGATTCTATGTACTGCCAACTAGTGTGAACTAGCTGATGCCTACCAAGCTAAACTAATAATAAAGCTAGCAGTAAATCGACTCTTAGCACTCCCCCAAAATTGTAAATCACACCAAAAGGAATAAACATACAATATCTTGAAATATTAAGCCCATATTCTCAAAGACCAGCTCTTTTTATGTAATATTTCTTTAAGAGGAAGAAAGTAATTAAAACAGCAGAGCATGTGCCGTGGAGAACACAGTTGGAAGATCTGAATTTATCTGCTTGCCTTCTCTTTTAAATAAATGAATCCAGCAAAAACCCAAAGCATTAAGTCAAACCCAGGAGATGGTCAGATGTAGGTAAGTCAGAAAGGCGTTCTTTTAAATTTAAACACTGCTGGTTCTCCACCTTCTAGATGCCAGTGACGTCAAGTCTTCCAACAGACATTACCTGTGTGTTGTCACATGTGCCCTGAAAACCTGTCTGCACTGCACGCACCCATCAGCACCTGGGTGGTATCACTGAGATCCTGGAGTGCCTTCAAAGTCCCTAAAGAAGCGATTTCCTACTGACAATAGTAGGCATTTTGACTGTCTCTAAAGGGATACACTGTGGAAATATCTCTCTGTGCCTCATCCAAGGCCCAAAGGCACTGTGCTCTCACAAGAAAGGCTCCTGAGTTTTATATAACCATCAAGAGGTAATAAATCTAACAGAGGAAAAAGCAAAGCCCCTAGGCATAGATCAGAATCACCACTAAGAAACTGCCTTCTGAAGAATAGGAGTCTGTGGTTATTGACTCTACAAGTTAGTCTCTGCCGCCTCTCAACACATGGGGGACAGAGTCTCCACCACCTAGTAATCCCACAACCGTGGGCAGCAGCAGAATTGACCTGCGGGCACTGTGACAGGCAACAATGGACTCATTTCTGGCTGTTCTCTTAAAATGTAAATAACATACAAAGAATCCCTAATTCCAGATCACGGGGACAAACAGTCCACAGATGAAATCCCAGGCAGGCAGAGTTCACGCCCCTAAGCCACTTGCTTCCATGAGGTAGACACCCAAAAAGGAAGGGAAGAAGACCGCAAAGGCTTAAGCAAGGCCACCGGCCACCCACCTCGTGCGTGGCCGCACCCTACAGAGAATTCCAGAGCCAGCCCACCATACAAAGCTGAATGGAAAGGCAGCTCCATAAACACCCCAAAGTTCTAATCTTCTGCTACAATTATTACATCTTCAAACGGGCTCAAGAGCAAGGCTAGAGGAAGTGGGTCTTGGAGTGGTTCACGAGAAAACTCAAGATCTTAAAAGGCAATTTGACACAGTTACCATATTCCATGCCACTGTTAAAAAAAAAAAAAAAAAAAAACAAACAAACAAAAAAAAAACCACGAAATTGTAAGACATCAGGACATCAGTAACAAAAGGCACAGTAATTGGTGACTGGCTCCCTAAAAAGAAACTCACCTTTTGAATCAAAGACAAGGCATATAAGAGCTGTCATCTTTTCAATACTGAGTGCTTTTTTCTCAACTGTTTGAAAACTGAAGACAGAAGGAATAGCTCTAACTAGGTAGGTTACGGGAAAGTTACTGAAAATACATTTCCTGTGCAAAAGAAAAACCATGATTTAAGAGTAACATGAGAAATGCTTTTCAGTGTCTCAAGGTTGTGGGGGCAAAACTCAGGCCAAATGAGTAAGAGACCGTCCAGCCCAGGGCTCCCACCAGTGTCCAACCACCTTCATTCAAGAAGCACATCCACGAGCCCAGGAGGGAGGGTGCAGTGAGGACTGGCCTGCCACCAAGGGACATGAACTGGGGGTCCGTAAAAAGCTCTCGCTTGGATTCAAATGCTGTTTGAAACCAAGGAATTGAAGCTTCCCTGTAAGAAAGAAAGAGAAAAGCAAAGAAAGAGCGCTTACCCTTGGCTGCCAGTTCTCGTACTGCTTCTGCAAATTCGCACCGATGGTTTCCAGAGCTTTCTGAGGCCCCATCGACAGAGGATCTGAAGAAGTAATAAAAAGCAGAAAGTTCGTTATTCGTGTATTTCCTCTGCTGCTGAGCCTCTCATGGTTTCCTCTTCTGTCACTCACTTCAGAGTCACCTTGGACTGAGGAAGATACAACTGGGGTTCTTCTGTGTTTAACCAGATGTTGGAAACTGCTATGCCCCCAAACAGGCCACACCTGTTCACCTTGCTAGAGAGAAGTGGTTTTATTTGCGTTGCTGGCCATGTGAAAGTTGCCCACCTCCCTGTGCTCACCAGTCAGCCTCACAGTCACCCTGCACACCCACTGCCCCACTCCTGTGCGCCTGGACCAAGGTGGCCCATGGGCCAGAGGTGGGCCTCTGGGAAATGGCAGGGGGGGGGGGGTGCCCACAGCGAGAACTGCATGGCACTTCCCTCAGCAGACTCAGGAGGAAGATGGAAAGACAAAGGCCATGTGCTCTAAGTTAACTTCCCTCTGAGCTGGTTCATCAACAAAAACCACTTTTATAAGCACATCCATGTGTTTGTGGCTTACCCTCCCATTTTGGGAGGGCTTCTAGGGCAAATAACTCTAACCAGTAATTCCTCAAACTTACTTGGTCTGGAGACATCTCTGCAATCTTTAAAATTATGAAGAACCCCAAACAACTTTTAAGTGGTTGTATCTCTTGGTATTTGCTGTATCCAAGATGAGAAATTTTAAATATATTTCTTTATTCATTCATTTAAAAGTAATAAGCCCATTACATTTGAACATAAATATTATGAAAAATCACTGTTTTACAAAAAAAAAAAAAATCAATGAGAATAGTAGCATTCTACCTTTTTTTGCAAATGCCTCTAACACCTGGTTTAACACATCACAGCTGGACTCTCCTAACTGCACCTGCATTCATCTGTTACAAAATGTGGTTCTGGCTGACAGAGGAGCAAAACCCCACCTCACACACAGACATCACTGGAAACGAGAGGCCACTTGAAATAGCTTTTGAGACAGTCGTAGCTATCTTCTTTGATGCTACACCAAAACTCGACACGTGGTAGCTTCCTAAAGACTATCGGCAATGTAGAGTCTGAAGCCACAGCAATGAACCTGTACTCCATGGCATTAAAATCCACTGGTCCATCGTGCACTTTGAACGGATCCTCTACCCAAGGATGACTCTGTGTCGTCATCACTGGTCATTTGTAAAATATTGGCACGCTAAGCTCTGTGCATCTTCTGTATGTCATTCTCCAATATCTCAAATTTAATCACCAGCAACAAACACTTCCAGTTGTTTTCCTTAAATGCCAGTTCACTTTGTTCTTTTCCAGAAAACACCTGCCCAAAGTCCGTCAGCTGCTCCTCCACGCAGAAAGGATGTTCCATGAAAAGAGCAGCTAGTTCAGCTTGGGACTCTCCCATCATGTGAAGCCCTCCCTCTCTGTGACCAGGAGGCGCCGCTCAGCGTCCCCCCTCATCGTGCCATCTACAGATGTGCGTCCAAAAGTTGACATCCATCTGTAACACTGGGTGTCGGTGCTGAGTCACAGCACAGAAACAATACCTTCCCTGCACTGTTTTCACTGTCCTTGTTGTCCACAAACTAACACTATTTCTGCCCCAGCCTCCCCAAAGTGTCCCTCTCAAATACTGCCTTCCATACAGTTACAGATAACAGCTTGTCTCCCCTCGTCTCCCCCACTCCCCGGCCATCCCCTAGCCAATCCCACTGCGGTGAGGATGTAGGACTGCTCTCTGTAGAAGTGGAATGGCTCCCAAGAAAAGAGCCTCAAGGGACCAGAGGACAATAACGTTCACATCATCGGAGTCTCACAATGAGAAAATTAAGTCCAGAGCTCAAAAGCAGTTGAAGATATAATGCCTGACAACTTCCCAAATTTGACAAGAAATGTAAGCTTACAGATTCAAGGTCAGTGAACCACAAACAGGATTAACCCAAGAAAATCTATATCCAGACACATCATAATCAAACTGTTAAAAACAAAAGACAAAAAAAAAAAAGTCCTAGAGAAAAATCGGTTCACAAAAGATCAGGAAGGGGAGAGTCTCTGGATTTCCCAACAATCCTGAAAGTTGGACAGAACAAAACAAATGTCCTATGAAAATAACATCTACCTGATATTCAAATCTGAAGGTAAAATAGAGGTCTTTTCCGACAAGCAGTCACAAAATCTGTCCTGTGTTCCTCTCCTTGAGAAATAAAGCACAAATAAGGCAGTGAAGGACCCAGGAAAAGAAAGAGAAACGACAAGATGTCCATGAACCAGATCCAGAGACAAAGCCAATCCAACAGGAGCTAGGGGGGGCATTTTTAAAAAACAAATAGATTATTTGAGCACTGGAATAATTATTGATAGCACTTGACAGATCTATTGGAATATAGGTTAGGAAAAAATAAAGGATGAACCTAAGTTTACAGAAAATTTAGCAAATAAAGGAACTGGCAACTGGCAATAAAGGAAGGACAGAGAAAAGAAACAGCTTTCTCTTAATACACTCTCCAGTACTGTATGAGTTTAAAGCTATATGCATGTATTATTTTGATTTTTTTTAAAGAAGTATAAAATTAAGTAACAGGATTTTAGAATTAGAAGGGACCTTTACCACTAGTGCGTCAAAGTCATGGAGGACTTTTTACCATACAGACGCCAGGCCCTACACCCAGGAGAGTCCAATTCAATAGCTTCAGAAGAGCCCAGTCAGCTAATGAGCAGCTCTGGCTGAGGAAAACCTAATGAAAATTGGGTTATAATTAACTTATCTGGAAGAAGTATGGTAAATTTGTTTCAATCCGTAACTAAAGAAATTAGATGTTCATCTTCATCTCTCTTTGTTCTGGTAGGAACCAAGTGCTAAGGTCTCAAAAGAATTATAATCACCCCAATCAACTGTGCTATAATCTAAGTCACAGGACTGGCAAGAGACAAGAATAAATCAGAATCTGGAAAATAAAAATTCAGGGCTACGGCGAAGCATAAACAAAGCAAAGGAAAGCAGAAAACATCAACAAACAGAAACCATTCAAACAGCCAGGCCTCGTGCAGGAGACTAGGAGAGCAAATGCAAGAGCTGGTGTGAAAGCATCCAGGGCATCTGTCCACACCTGCGGCACCCACATGGTCAGTGTTATGGCTGGAATCTACGCTTAAGAGAATGGAAATGGTTTCCTGTGTAAAAAGATAAAAGGCCAGTCCAGGAACCACACTGCTCAGCACCAGCTACTAGGCGTGCCCTCGGAAGAACCACAGCAGAGGGAAGAGGGAGTGCCACAGGTCCCCAAGTCAGGGAGGAAAGCCCAGGCCCTCCAGCCCCACACCATCCTCTCCCATGTTCCAAAGAGGGCATGCCGACCGTCTGCCAGAGCTGGAGGGCTGCTGCCACGCCACCCTGAGCACCCCGTGGCCGGTCCAGCAGCCCCTCACTAGACGTGGCCGCCTGACAGCAGCACCCCTCTTCCTTCCCTGCTCTGGATCCAAATCCCTGCCTTCCCAGGGAAGCGGGGGGGGGGGGGGGGGGGGCGCGGCAGCCTCTGGCCACTCATCAGCCCGGGATCAACCCAGCGGCGCTGTCACATCCTGTCTACTGCGAACCCCTGTGGCCAATTAACTGCCTGGTTTCCTCCCAAAGGTACCATAGAGAGTGGGGCAGGGAGACGGGAGCGGGAACAGGCACAGGGGAAAGAAGAGGACGAGGGAAGTGGTGCATTTCCGACCACGCTCACTACAGTAAGCTAACTTGTGAAATCAACTAAACCAAGTTCCTGGTGGGCGGTGCTGACGCTCTAACCCACCTGATGAGGGTCAAGTGGACACAACGTAGGTCTGCGATCGGAGTGCTGTCTTAATAGACGCTTCTCCTCTAGGGCCCTCAGGGGTTTCTACTGAAGGAATGAAGTGGGTGGGCAGGTGGTGGAAGGAAGAAGGACAGTAAGTGACATCTGCATAAAATTTTAGCCTGGCATCAACCTCCCCGCAAGCTTTTCTGCATAAGCCTCCTGTATCTCATGATGCACAGAACTTCACGTTGATGGAACTGCAGCCACCTACCCCAGGGCAGAGGAGAGAAGCTGAAGTTCCAAGTGGTCAGGTGATCTCAAGGTCACAGGCTGGCGATAGTGCCAGCAGTCACCCAACCTGAAAATCTCCCCGTTCTCTCCACTCTTCCTTCAGAAGAGCCTGTGCGTCACCATCAACTACGAACATGCTGGTCACTATTGCTGCAGCACCTGGTGCAGGCACCTCCTCCTAGCTAGGTTCTGGAAGACTCTGAGCAGGGCAGAAGCCCAAGGTGCAGGGCTCTGCTGACCCGGTGAGCTCTTCACTCACCTGAAGATGAGCACAGGTGAGCCCTTTTAAAGCAATTCTGTGATGTCACTCCTCCCTGGAAGAGCCTGCAGTGCCTGTGGTATGCTACCACTTGGTGAAAATAAGCAAGACTAACTTCAGCTGTCGGGGCACAGACCAGGGGCAGGGCTGGCTGAGAGGGGACGAGAGACATGGCTGGACTTGGGGGCTGCTGCTGAGGCTGTTTCTTGATCTGTAATGGGTCAGTCTGGGAATTAGCACACCTTTCCGTATATATGCTATCCTTCAGAAAAAACTTCAAATTTAAAAAAGACATGCAAGGGCAGCCCAGGTGGCTCAGCGGTTTAGCGCCGCCTTCAGCCCAGGGCCTGATTCTGGAGTCCTAGGATCGAGTCCCACATCGGGCTCCCTGCATGGCGCCTACTTCTCCCTCTGCCTGTGTCTGCCTCTCTCTCTGTGTCTCTCTCAGGAATGAATGAATGAATGAATGAATGAATGAATGAATGAATGAAATCTTTAACAAAAAATAAATTAAAAAGACATGCAATGCGGTCCTGGATATCCGGGATCGAATCCCATGTCAGGCTCCCGGTGCATGGAGCCTGCTTCTCCCTCTGCCTGTGTCTCTGCCTCTCTCTCTCTCTCTCACTGTGTGCCTATCATAAATAAATAAAAGTTTAAAAAAAAAATTTAAAAGATATGCAAGAAGAGCTCCCAGGTGGCTCAGGTGGTGAAGAGTCTGCCTTCAGCTCAGGTCATGATCTCAGGGTCCTGGGATCAAGCGCCGCCTAGGGCTCCCTGCTCCATGAGGAGTCTTTCTCTCTGCACCCCCATCCCCGGCTTGTGCTCTTTCTCTGTCTCTCAAAATCTTTTTTAAAAACAAAAATTAAAAAACACACAAGGCTCACTCCTCAAAGAACGTCTGTACTTCTTTGTAGGTTGTATTTATGTGGACATTTTCATAGGTATCTGTTAATTGACTTACTGGCTGAGTACTGCCTCCTGAATCAAGTACAAATTTCTCTGTATGGCCTTCAAGGACTGTGCCACTAATTAGTTGTTTAACCTTGAGCAGCTAATTTTGATTGAAAAAATAATCATGGCAAAGGGCCACTTTGAAATCAGAAGTGGTTTTTAATGGCTCTGTACTGTGTCAGCCATAATACCCACACGCATTTTACCATTAGAAGCGTCTTTGGTGGGAGGCACCTCCCCTGAGGCGAGGGCGGAGCAGGGAGCGCTGGCAGTAAGGCTCTGGCTCCTGCCGGGCGTGGCCCTCCCAGTGCCCGAGGTCCCAGGACAGGAACCATCATCCTACTGGAGCCTTGTCTACACTGCAGCCTGGTCCTAACCACTCAGACTCACTCACCCACACACGCACAGCCGCAAAATAGATGAAGCGGCTCTGTCTCCTGTCACGCAAGCACCAGGGGCTGAGAGGAGTTTCCAGAGCTGAGGGCATGGCTGGGATGGCGGTGGCTCGCACAAGGCACTCTGCACATGGTGGGAGTCCGAGCGGCTACACCTCCTCAAGGAGACAAGGAGATACTGCTCAGTGAGGCCAGCGTGACTGGCACAGAAAACAGGGTCTCAGCTGAAGGCCCCGTGGGTGCCCCTGACACCCGACGCCCGGGGGGCCCAGCCTGTGCCCCAGGGCTCAGCCCCCATAGCTGGGCCCTTCTCTCTCCGCACGGCCTGTCCTGAGTCGTCCACCCGCAGCATCTTCTGAGCTCCTGGCCGCTCAGGGTGGGCCGTGTCACCAGCCCCAGCCCCGAGGCCCGAGGCCGGGCTGGGCAAGCCTGAGGGCACGCGAAGGTGTTGGCTCTCATCAGCCTGAGTCTGACACCCACGGCGGGGACATGGAGGGCTTTTCTCTGAGGAGAGGATAACACAGCTAGGTGCCTCCCAAATACTCCCTTAGGATACGGGGCTCCAGCATTCTCCCCTCTTATGATAACGGCTGCCATTGACAGCACATGAACAATCTCTCCGCTCAGCGAGGGCTCCTCCTGTTGGGCATTCAGCTCCTCTATACCTGCTTTCAAACACAGAGATTTCTCCAAGACGTATGGGCACTCGCTGCTCTTAGCGCGGTTGTTTTTAGTATTACGCTGTAGCATTTAATGTCAGGCCATAAAACAAAACAGCCTCTCCCCTGCTTCTCTGAGAAGAGCTGAGTGTCACTTCCATGAAATAAAACAGCATCTTATTATGTGGCGGAGTGGAGGGGCAGGGGTGGGGAAGGAGGTGTTGACAGCCAGCCGTGCCGGGCCCGGAAATCCCAGTGAGCTGTAAGGGCCCCTGCGCCAGAGCCTTCCCTGCGCCGGGGAGGGGGCCTGCGGGTGCTTCAGAGCTGCACAATGAACCTTCTACTTGTTTATTCTGGCAACAACGATTCCTGTCACCATCAGAAAACCTTAAGGGGCCACTTCCCGAACACAGACAGGTCCAATCCCTGAGCCTCTGGAAGCAGGTGTCTCTCCTATGTGTGCCGGAAGCACGTGCCCGGGGACGCCAACACAGACTGGAAAGTAAGAGTCTGCCCCTTTGTCAAGCTACCCGCACCCCTCGTTCCTGAGGTCAGAGCAATTTCAACTAGCACGGACCATCTCAGCTGGTTTGATGTGTGTCTGCAGCCAAAAAGCCATCAACCTGCAATGCATCCCACCCCTTGGCACATCATAGGCGTAAGGTAAAGCACAAGAGACTCTCAGGTTGTTACCTGACATGGTTAACATCTACTTTGTAAGATGAGAAGCATCTAGCAGTCTACTCTCAGACATCTGCTGGAGACCTCCAGCCCAACAGAGCAGCTGGCACATGTACTGATGGGTGCAGGCCCTGTTCCCGTCTCTCAGAGTGAGTGTACAGGGGCAGAAGAGAAGCAGACGCAAGGAAGCATTTCCAGTTCCCACTCAGCACTGGGGTAGGGAAACACAGGCATGCGGCTGCTGTTCCAGCTGCACACGGTCTCTGCACTGAGCCCTCCCAGTGAACCCCCTCTCCAACCAAGAGGTAGGTACCATCACTGCTCCATTTTGCAGATGAGAAAACTAAGGTCTCAAATCATGAAGTGACTTGCTGAAGTGAAGAGCTGAAAGGAATAAAGCTGGGGCCTTGATGAATGCAAAACCTTTGGATCTCTGGTGATGGAGTACATACCAAAACCACAGACCAAATATACTGTGGAGACGGGCTGCCTTCTAAACAGGAGCACCCTTTAAGCTAGTGGCCGCCCCAGCCCCTGCAGAAGTCTTCCTTGCGACTCCTTCCCTAGCCATGACATACGCCAGACATTTACATCTTAGAAAAGCCAGAACCAACCTATCCTCAGGCCTATGTGTCCTTGTGCTGCCAGCCAAGCCGCCCCACGGCCTTCACTGCCTGAACCACTCATCACAAGCAGCACCCCTCCCCGCACACTCAGGGCCCTGGATCTGCTCCTCTTCCCCTGGGAAGCTGCTCTCCTCCCAACACCCAGAAGCACTGGCCTTCTGCAAAATGTAACCCCACTCATCTCCACGGCTGGGCCCCAACTCTCAGTCCTGGCTGCCACATTATCATTGTGCCTGCAACCTACAGCACTTGCTGAAAACGCTAACCCTCTTCCTGAGCAAGCCTAGAGCCCGAGGTGGGGCGGGCGAGGCCGCAGCTAGGGGATGAGGGGTGGCTCCGAGGGAGCAGCCCAGTCGTGGCAGGGCATCTCCGTGGAGGGGTTGGGCACCTGGCAGGGAGGAGGGCAGATACCTGAGGGGGAACAGCAGGATAAAGGAGTGTGAGAAGGGTGCAGACAGCAGGGTGAGAAGCTGCCTCACACAGCAGCAAGGATACCTGGAAACCACATTAAGGCTGTTGGAAAGGGAGTCACCAACATGGAAAAATCCTGTTGGGTTGGAAGGGAGGCGGTTCTTAACCTGTGCAGACGTGACCGTGTGCACACGGAGACACACATGCACATACATGCATCTAGGAGAGGGGAGCAATAGGACCCCGGTTCCCACGAGAACACGGGCACCCAGATCGCAGTTTCTCATCTAGATGCCCCAGCCCGGGATGGGGCAGGAAGGACAAGCTGGAAGGAAGAGAGCAAGGGCCACATAAGCCAGTGGGAATGGGGCAGGCTGCCAATCAGGAAACAAGCAGTGCATCAAAATAAGCAACAACAACACTGGATTGTAACCCAGTGAATGAAAAAGAAATCCACGAGCTCACAGCAAATTCCCTCAAAGTCTGATGAGGAATACCCGCTTAGCAGTGATGCACCTCTTCCCAAAACTCGTCATTGCCTACAAAGGGGAAAGGGGACGTTCAGAGCGGAGAGTCCGGCAGCACCTGCTTCATCAAGCGGTAAGCAAGTTGCATAACCAGTGACGGGATAAATCTACTCATGTGCCACCTGACACATGTCGTGGGAGGAAGGCAGATCTCTGCCGTGACACTCCTGTCAAAGAGATACAACCAAAATTTAATCCTGAGGAAACATCGGGCGTTCTTCTAAGCTGAGCCTGTGATCCTCTGGGTGTCAGGGTCAGAAGGGTCAAGGAAAGCCTGAGGACCTGGTCCAGTTTGGATGGAACTAAATCCAGGGCAAGGCACGATGTGGAGCCAGGTCCCTGTGCCACAAGGGCATCCTGGGACAGGTGGTGCACCTGGATGTGGTCTGAGGCTTATGGGGGTGGCAGAGTGCCCACGTTCACCCCTGGCGGTGATGGCCACGCTGGGATTATGCCCGTGGAAATCACAGTAACTCACTGGTGATGGAGCTTCACCACAGGAGCTTACTCTCCTGTGAAGCAGGAAAAACGCTGCTTAGCTCTGTGCTAGCAAGTTTGGGATTTTTTTTTTCCAAGATAAAAATTGGAATATGCACTGCTAGATACCACTGCAAATTTGCCAAAATCAAATCTCCAGGATTCTTCTTTCTCTTATTCCATACTGTTGAAATCAGAAGGGCCAGCCCTACTCAACTTTTTAAATAGGAGCTAAATGCATATTTTTTAACTTAGAAGAGGTATATGTCCTTCTGAACTCAAAATCCACTGAAATGAGTACAGAATAGATTACATTCCTAAATTGCAGAGAAATTTTAAAAACACAATATAAAATATCTATTCAGTTCCTGGATTTTTCATGGCAAGAAGGAAGTAAGGAATTCCTTTCATTTTCACTGACATTGTCCCATAAACACCCATTAGAGACTGTGTGAGGACGGAGGAGAGCTCTTGTGATTCCTTGGGGGAGGAGGGGTACAGGAGAATGCCTAGAGAATCTAATAGAAACCAAGGATCCTCGCCTGGAAGGTGCAGTTCCATAGTTAGACACCACCACCCACACAATGCCAGAGGGTTCACCCATCCCCAGGAGCACACGCTGGGATCCAGGTTGAGAAGGCTTGTTCTAAAAACCTAATGTAAGAGTACTTAAAGAGGGAGAAAATAGAACACGATTGGTAAAATCCAGCTTGGACAAGGGGTAAATGAAGTGGAAACAGTCGGCGGTGGCTAATAAGAAGTCAATTTCACCGGCGGAGACGCCAGGATGTGGCACAGGGCCAGGAGGGCCTCTAGGGAAATCAGCCACGGGGCGGCTTCTCTGTCACTTGGCCGTGGGGGCCGAGAGGCCTGGGCTGCACGAGGGGAGGCGACGAGCAGAGACGCTCACCCGAAGACCCTGAGACACTGAGGCAGGCAAGCCAAGTGGGAAAAACAACACTGTTTCCAATTCAGCCTAGAATATAGGCGTTCCCCCCCCCCCCCCCATCCAAAAGTAGACCATTCCTCCAACACCTCTCCTAAGCCAATCACGGCTTCCTGCCAGCAAAAACCCTCTGGGGGTTCTTTCAGTTAGTAAAAAACAGGCGCTAACAGAGGTCTGCTAACAGAGGTCTCCAAGCAGCACAAAGCTGGCCTTCAAACAGCAGAGGAAATCTGTCATTTGCAATTTTTGTTATTTAAAGTAGATGAAGGGAATTTCTGCTTTTGCCAAGGGATGGAGAAAGCTGCGGGAGTGGGGGTGCTTTTGCCCCCAATCTTATCAAAGAGAGAAAAACAATCTACGACAGAAACAAAGAAAAACCCACACATCACTGTTAAATTATACCAAAGTTTAGAGAAGAAATAATAGCCAACTCGCTACCAACTCTTCTATGAAACAGAAACGATGGGACTGTTTCTCAACACATTTAATGAGGGCAGCATTATCTTGCTACCAAAACCAAACAAATATGTTACAAGAAAAGACAACCACAAACCCAAATCACCCATAAACACCGCTGAAAAAATTTCTTAACAAAATAATAGCCATCAAGTCCAGCAATATATTAAAAAAAGATAACACAAGTGGGGGTTATTACAGGCATTCAAGGTTGGCTTAATAACCAAAATTCACTCAGCATGATCTACTATTATCAACAAACTAAAAAGGAAAAGCCAGGTGATTATATCATAGATGCTGAGAGCACATTTTGTAAGATTCGGCACAGGTTCTTGACAAAAACAGTCAGCAGATGAAAAAACATCACGCTGAATGGTGAGAGCAGAGCGAGTGAAGGTCGTGCACCCCACCTGTCTCAACACTGCACCAGGAAGCACTGGGCACTCCGGGCATGCCTTCCTCAGGGAGAACCAAGACTCCTGGCAACACACACAGGAAACAGCCCGGAACTACTATCACATGCAAATTTAAAGAAGAAAATGCTATAATCCAATAATCACTACTTATTAATTTTCCTTGAAACACTCTGTGCAGGACAAATCATGACTTAAAGGTTCTAGACGTCCAAACAGAAACGAAACTCTCAGATTCACAAAAACCAGTGCCAGCCTCCAGCAGACTCAGCCTTGGTCAGTGGGGGGCAAGCCTGGCCCAGCCCAGAGCATACAGGGATGCTGCAGGCCACAGCCACGAGGCCATGACGGACGGAGGGGCCACACTTACCGATCCAGCACTCCAAACGTGCACAGGGGGTGGTCTTCACCACATCTGGAGGGTCCACGCCGACATTCAGGCACAAAACTAAGGCAACACTGACCGTCTTCATCTGGAAACACAACAGAAACAGCAACCATTTCAATATGCATCCCACTGACACACTCTTCCAGGCTCAGAGATGTCCCCAGAACACACGAAGCCCTGTCCCCACCACTGGCCTCTCCAACTGGCTTCCATTCACCCAGTACCTGTGCCGCCCCCATGGTGCCACACCAGTAACCTCCTTCCTGGAGGGGTTTTGAAGTAAAGTGGACAGAAGGGAAGAGGTCCATGTTAGGGAGGCTTCCACAGGCTTCCTTTATGATACATTTCCAGAAACAGAATTATTTGACTAAAAAATATTAAGGCACTTGCTACATTCTGCCAAAATCCTCTGCAAAAATTGTGTACAAACTTACACTCTGACCAGGTTATGCTACTCTCATTATTTGAAGTCATTAATGATTTGATGAGAGAAAAACTGCCATATTGATTCAGTTACCATTCTTTCAGTATTAGTAACACTGGGTATTTCTTCAAATGTGTATTCACTGTTTGTAAATTTTATGTTCTGTGGATTTCCTATTCATGCCTATATACCACTACACCGGCATTGGTGACTAATTCTGATTGATTTCATGTACTCTTTACATACTCAAGACTGCATCCACATTATTTGTTGCAAAGATTCCCCTAGTCTGGCATTTACCATCTGATTCATTTCCTGCTTCTTGACGCACAAAACCTTGGTTCTATCATCTGGTACAGCTTCCTGCACACCTGTTCCTTCTCCAGCCACCTAGTATGGGGAATGTCAGTCCTATCTACGTAGCGGCTCAAGCCAGAAACCTGGAGCTCATCCTTCAAACATTTACTGAGCATCTACTAGGTGCCGATCACTATTTTTAGGTGGTGAGGAGACATCAGTAAATCAAAGAAACAAAGATCTCAGTGGGGGGAGGGGGTGGGATGGGGATATACTTCAAACAGGTGAGAGGACTCTGGGCTGAGTTACCAGCCTGGACCCTTCCCCTGTTCCTGAACGCCAGAGCCCACCCCTGACTCCTCGCCCCATCTGTTTTATTCTGTCTCCTAAATGCCTTCTGGGCCTGTCCCCTTGGCTATCCCCGCTCCTGACCATACAGCCACTCCCCCACTGCCCCATCCCCAGGGCAGGCTCCATGCTGCAGCAGAAGCATACCTCTTCACACACATCTCCTCGCTGCCCTGTTCCGTCCGTCCTGAACCTTCAAGATTTAGGTTTGAACTGCTCAACATGCATCAAAATCTTGAAAGCCCAACTCCTGCTAAACACGCCACACGCCTGCCACGGCCCCATCCTCAGTGGCTCCAGGTCCTCAGCCCACTTGGCATGACCTCGGGGCCTCCCAGCCACAGCTCTCTCGGCCTGGAAGGCTGCCTCTCCCACTCCACCAACTCAGACTCACCTTTGCGGTTTCCGTGCAGACAGCCATTTCTCAGGGAGCTTGCCCCCAAACCCCGGCAGGCACAGCACTGCCACGCACCGTGCTCTCCCGCTGCCAGAGCTCTCGGACCTAGGCTCCCCAACCCACGATGAGAGGGGACCTACGTGGATGCCAACTCCCGGCGCACAGCAGAGCTCAGGCCCTCCGTACTCACTAAGGGCCCCGTGCATTTCTTCTGGTGTTTTGATATATTTTACGTGTAACCCTTCAAGTTACCTGGAGGTTGCTGTGGTATATGACACAAGGGGATTAATTCCTGTCTCAAAAAACTAGCCAATCGCACACCAATTCCCTGCTAAATAATCTCCCCCAAACTCAACAAGTTTGTATGACTCCTGTAACATATATAAATTTCCAGATAGACCAGATCCTACTTCAGGCTAACTGAATTTATCCCATCATCCCATCAACCAGTACTTCTGGCACCACGCTGATTTAAGTCATTTATTTTTACAACATCTCACAATGCTTGGGAGAGGAGGTTTCCTTCCTCACAATCTTTTTTAAGCTTTTACTTAGCTATATTTATATTCATCTCTTTTTTTCCCAAATTAATCAGTTCTTCAATTTTTTAATCCCATAGAGACTTTGACTAAAGTTGCATTAAACTGCATATTGATAACACTCAGTATTTTAAATTATTTTCTTTGATCTGATAATTCCACATTATGAGAATCTGTCAGAGAAAAATACCCCAAAAATAATAAAGGGGAAGTCTGTATGTATAAAGATTTCCTTCACAGCATTTTTTATTCTGAGTGCAAGTAGAAATGACTTAAATTTTAAGTGAATAAAGGAATGTTTAAGCACGCCATTATATTCTCCTAACAGAATAACACTTAAATTCTTATAATGTTAAATGAATAAAAATTGATCCAAAATACCAAAAAAAGCATATTAAACATATAGATTAATTTTGGCAAGTGATAACCTCCTAATACTTGATTTTTCCATATAGGAACACAGTATGTTTCTCCATTTATTCGAGTCTTCTTTTAATTTTTGTCAGTACTCCTTTCTTCGTTTTCTCCACTAAGAAGTCCTGCACGTTTCTTTTTGGATTATTCCTCAACACATCATGGATATTTGGGGGAAGTGTGCTTCTACACATGCACTCTCCCATCGTGTTTCTTACAGTAGCCACTGACACCTTTGCTGCCACTATGTTAAACTCCTTATTAAATGTCACTGCTCCTTGGTGGTCCCCTACAGGGCCTGTGAGTTGACAAAGATACCATGTACAAATAATGAGTCCATCCTGTCCTTTCCAACGGTTCATTCCTCTCCCGTTTCAGGTCTTAGGCATTGCCCACAACTTCCAAAATAGTATTGCTAATGAGTGCAGAACGTGGCAGTGGCGATCCTCACACTGGTTTTAATGAGCCGTCATGAGTGTTTCCTCATGAGGTGCGCGGGCGATGACAGCGAACACACATATCGCCCACCTTCCCAAAGTGCGTGTTAGCGCGTTTCCCAGTGATGGAAGATCTCCCAGTGGAAGTCCTGATGCACCTGTTTCCGATAACCGAAAGAAATCCAAAGAGGATTTTTACTTTTCCGAGAAAGGGCAAGAAGTGGAAAGGCGTGCAGAGTTGGTTCTGCAGGTAGCCAGCGTGGAGGCAGTGCCCCCCGAGCTGGGAGCGGGGGACCCCGGAGCTCCTTCCCTGGGGGCCACCCGAGACATCTCAAGTCCAGCCCCCAGGTTCTGAGCTGTGTCTGTCAGTGTGTGGGCTTTATCTCCATTTACTGTGTGCAGCACTAGCAAGATGTGTCCCTAAGGTATCAGAAGAGCCTGAGAGAGGTTATTTTTTGGGGTCTGGGGATGTTCAACATTTTTTTTTCCACATGAATTAATGGTAATTATTTCTCTCAGGAAAGATTTCATAGGAACATACTGCTTTTGGATAGCGGGGAAACTCGTGTAATCTTTATCACATCAAGAAAGGATTCCTGTGTTCAAAACAGAATTTAAAGTGTGGGGAGGGGAGAGTATTTAGTCTTAAAAAAAGCAGTCATTAATGATAAATCACTTTCTACAGGAGCTGCACGCCTGCTGCCAGAGACACACCGAAGAGAAGAACAGTGTCTTCCTGCAGACGTGTGCCAGCATCTCCTAGTTATGAACCATAAAAAACAAATGGTCCCTTTATCGTCAGGAGACAGGGCAGAAAATCAATCAGAAAATGGTAATAGTTATTGTTTTTCTTAGTCATTTTCCAATATTTAAGTGACCAGTATCAATAATCCCATACAGTTGATCAATTATCTTACAGCAAACTCAGTCTTGCAGGAGAAGCTGCTTCAAACTAGAAGTTCCATGGAAACATCTCGGTGGCCTTCCTTTGGTGAGTAATACTAATAGCTGTCCCATGACATTTTTAAAGCAAGGGGTTCTCCTTTGCTCTGACACCGGGTACCTAGGTCACCCTCCTGAGCGAGCTCCAAGCCGCCTGGCTCATCCCTGAGCCCGATGTGGGAAGCCCCCTGGAGAAAACCATCTATCTCTAGGGATCTGGTCGCATTTTCAAAAGGATTGCCTGCCCCTGCCAAAGTACAACGGGTCTCTGTAGTCTGACCCTGTCCTCAATCTGCGAGGGGACATGCTCCTAAACCATCAGGTTCCTTTCACAAAGTCCAGCTGAGGGAGTGACACTCAGCGGGCTAATTTAAGGAATGCTGACCCCTTGGGCTTCAGGTCTGGCCGGCGCCTCTGCACAGAGGGCATCCCCGCAGCCAGCCCCGTGCCCAGAGAGGACGGGGGGAGAGCCACTCCTCGGGGAACACGTGCTCAGTGAGCCCCCACGCTCCCCCTTGTGCCTCAGGGACTCAGGGCAGGCCTTATGCTCGGTCACATCTGACGTTTCTTTTTTTTTTCTTTTTTTTTCTTTTTTTTCTTTTAAAGATTTTATTTATTTATTCATGATAGTCACACACACAGAGAGAGAGAGAGAGAGGCAGAGACACAGGCAGAGGGAGGAGCAGGCTCCATGCAGGGAGCCCGACGTGGGATTCGATCCCGGGTCTCCAGGATCGCGCCCTGGGCCAAGGCAGGCGCCAAACCGCTGCACCACCCAGGGATCCCACATCTGACATTTCTGAGCAAGAGCCACCTCCACTTACTCAAGCTCACCCCCAAACAGGCAGGAGGTCAAGCAACATGAGCTCTCTGGCCATTCTAATCCTTTCCTAAAGGGTCCTGACCCAGATGCTCACATCCCCACCTGCTTTTCTAGCATACCTGCTTTTTCTTCTAACCCTCCCTGGGGTGAGGGAGGTGGTACAGGATGTGGCAGGGATGGGGCAGGGATGTGGCAGGGATGGGGCAGGGATGTGGCAGGGATGCGGCAGGGATGTGGCAGGGATGCGGCAGGGATGGGGCAAGGTGTCCGCACAGTACCCAGCAGCTCCAATCATGGTCCCACCTCTCCCTCCTCAACCAATGCTCCAAACACATTACATTCCCTCAACCTCTATGACCACACTTAATTGGCTTAAAAACACAATTCTCAGTCAAATTATCTCTGATTTAATTATAAAGTTATTATGTCTGAAGCTCTCCCAAGTGCTTAGAAATATAAATGGAAGCCCAACGATCACAGTTTAGTCCCTCGAAACACTAAAGAGCCCCAGGACCCCATGCCTGTCACCAAGCACAGGCTTCATCGCTTTCCAAGTGAGCAACAGGAGGGCACGGCCCTCAGTGTGATATTAGCTCCATTGTATTGGTGAAGACACTGAAGGAGGTCATCTGATTAGCCCTTGCTCATACAATATACACTGTTCCTACAACCTGAGTTACACCTTTTTAAGAAAACAAAAAAGGTCTCCAGGATATATTGACATGTGGATTAGAAAAATGTATCTGGCCTAACCAATTTAATTCCACCAGTGGGCAAAAGACATTACCAGTGAATATCCTTAAACCAATCAAATGTGTCTTGTGTTCCCTTGCAAATTTTAATAGCGTTGGCCTGATTCCAAATGTGGTAAGTTTTAAATTCTAAGCTATACCCCAAAGTGCCTTTTTGGTATTTTATTTTCATTTTTCACTCCAAAAATTCCAGATTAATGTCTTTTAATAACACAGTTACAGCATTAAGAGAATTTAAGGGCTATGAAATTTAATGTGCCAGAAACTGCGTAAGAGTATATAAAATAACCATTTTAGACTTCAAAACATTTGTTCTCCAGTGCAATATAATTGAAGAGGATAGTTCTATCCCCAGAGGTTAATTCTGAATTTGAAAAGAGTATCATTTTGAGAAGCTATCAAACATTAAGTGATCATTAAAAACATGTGACCTTGGACTTGTCAGTCAATTCCAATCACTCCTGAACAATGCTCCAACCCTTAAGGTGAGTGGGTATGGATGACTGCTCAGGGCCTGAGGACTTCTCCAATCCCGAGCTCTGGCTCCAGACCAGGGCTCTCCAGCAGCATCCCTACGGGCGGCACGGAGCATTCTGCCTTAAGGCTCTGAGCCCAGCCCAATGGCCTCAACCACAGCTTGGACATGAGTGGGAGCGGCGGGGGACAGTCCAGCAGGAGGGCCGGGCACTGCTGAAAAGTCTGGCCAGGGTCCTGTCATACCATCCTCTGGCACCAGGTGTGTTTCGAAATTCAAAGTGTTTCAGACTTACAAAAGGATAGTATGGTACGTAACTCAAATCTCACAGCATACACCCAAAAGCGTCTTTCTGCAACAACAGCCAGTATTGAAAACTATTAAAATTTCCACAGTGAAATGCACAAATATCCACTCTTCAGGGAATAAAGACTAGCAACAGCCTCAGCCCAGGTCACATCCGCTTTGCTGTAGTCGAGCTGTGAAAACCTCTCCAGTGTTCAGAGCTGGCTACCTTCAGAACTGCAGACGAGCACCTGCGGACCCAATCGCCACCCCGACTTGAAAACCCCTGTATCCCCAAGTGTGTGTCACCTCACTGATTAAAAATACATTAATGCCTGTCACCACGCAAAGAATTTGAAATAAAATCACAAGGGATGCCTTTGTTTCCTCCTACTTAACTGATTTGATAAACCATATATACTTTAAAAGATACAGTTGATCAAGTGGTACAATCAAATCTGAATATAAATTCACAGGCTTACACACAATGACACCCAAGCCGATGTGCAGAATGGAGAAAGTACATATGTGTTAAACTGGCCAATCACGGCTTCCCGCTCCCCATACTGAGAGCCTGGCTCACTCATCCTTCCCGACAAACACAAGCGTGCGTAAAGGAAAATAAACAGGAAGCGAGGCTGGGGTTTGCCACAACATCCACTATCCCCCGCCTGGCTGAGGCAAAGCCACCCAATTCCCAGCAGTGCTCGTTAAGATTCAGAGCATCAAGCAAAAACTTTGAGCAGAGTCGAAGCTACACAAATGCATAATTTATAAAGGAAGTCAGAAAGTAGAACACAGAGCAAACAGAGCAAGTACACCACGGGGGGGGGGGGGGGGGGGGGGGCGGGGGGGCAAGTCGAAAAAAAGGAAAAACAGGTTTGCCTCCTAACTCCCACCCCCAAAGCCTGCTAGAAAGAAGTGAACAGCAAACCTAGCAAGAAGCACATCAAATGGAATTTCTGTGCCCCAAACCTGCAACACAACACAATATCCTCATCGCCAGCCGCCCAGGAACCTGGCGATTCCCCATCTGCATATTCCTTTGTTCATTTCAGCGGGAACCCGAGCCAGCGAGGTTCTTAAATTTATGAGTCCGTTCCCTACCTTCAGCCAGAAAACTAATTTAGCTTTCAGCTCTCTTTTTTGAGGCTAAATTCTCTCTATAGTTCCCTGCATTTAAAACCTGCCTCCACTCCTATAAGGCAGGCTAATGAAAGGGAAGAGACAACGGGTAATTTTCCAACATGGAAAAATCAGAAAGTCTCGTTCTGGACCGTGTGTGCCAGAGCGCTCCTTTCCCACCTCTCCGACCCCCTCCTGACTGCCCGGCACGCTCACTTCCCACATCACAGGCCCTTGAGAAATTCAGGTCTCGGAAAATCAAATTAAAGAGCTGCACACAAAATAGGTTTATTATAGAGATCACAACTGCCTTAGACAAACTAAAGAAATCCCTTCCTGAAAGAGCTCTATACTGAATCTCTTTATGATCCCTTCGTGAAACAAGTCGTCTTGTTGGTGCCACCTCCACCAACCTGAGCATGGGGGCAGGGGTGTCTGTCAGCGACACGCCCCCCCCCCCCCACCTCTGAGAAGCCACCTTCTCACACTAGAGAGCTGAGAGAGGGGCAAGAATGACTTTTTTGCCTTTTCTTCTAATACCGTATTGGGTGAAAGTTTAAAAAAAGAAATTTAATTACCAGTATCCTTATCTAACAACTGAAAATAAAAATACCTTGTCACAGAGGGATAATGTGAAAATATATATGCTCACAAATTAATTCTAAATAGTTCAACAATATAAACTCTAAATATGCTAAACTCAAATACTATGGAAGCCTACGGGTCAGGCTCAAAGGGCATAATTAAATGGCATATATTAAATGATGCCATCTGTTACATGATGGAACATTATAGTGCCTTTAAAAACATATTTTCAGGGGTGCCTGGCTGGCTCAGTTAAGCTTCCAACTCTTGGTTTTGGCTCAGATCATGATCTCAGGGTTCTGAGATGGAGTCCCACATCGGGCTCCAAGCTCAGCAGGGAGCCGGCTTAAGATTTTTCTCTCCCTAGACCCTCCCCCTCTTTAAAAATAAATAAATCTTTAAAAAAACAAACATATTTTCAGGTTTCACAAGTCTGTTGGTGGGCTCCACTGGTAAATGGGTAAACTCTGTAGTGTGTGAATTATATCTCAACAAAGCTATTTAAAAAGGATGTATTTTCAAGGACTGGTAAGTGGCAGGGGAGGCACCCAAACATAACATGAGTGAAAAGAGGAAGGTGCAAAACCACATCCACGTAATTATTATTCCAAGTGTGTAAACACATACATGCAGAGGACGCAGAATAAAAAACAAGTTGTCACAAGTGGTTTCCATCTCTGAGGAGTGGAAAGTGTGGACGATTCCTCTCTTCTTTGTATCTGGCCCTTCTGTGTATTTCCAAATTCTCCACCATAAACAAGTTATTTCTAGAAGCAAAGGGGAAAGTCAGCTATTATTACAATAGCCAAGGATTTCTTGTGTGTGTGCACGTGTGCATGCGTGTGTGTGTGTGTGTGTAATTTTTATTACATTCTGAAGAAAGAGAAAACAGCTTGTTGGGCTAGCTGAAGCTTAGACTAGTATCCAAGGCAACGAGCGCTCTGGGATCGTGAGAGGAAATGTAATGTAGGCCACAGTGAGCATGCTCACAAAGAGAGCCCCGTTCTCAGTCCCAAGCATTCCAACCACACCGAATATGGCCTCGTGATCCAGAAATACCTGCTCCTGGCAAAGCAAGTACAGCAAAGGGCTCCCATCTCTCTTTCCTCTACTCCTTCCCAGGTTAGAGCACACGATAAAGCCCACTGCTAAAATTTCTTTCTTGGGAATGAGATTTTCCTTCAATAAATGGATTGATTTCAAGTCTATTTAGAGAGTTCTTTTATTTGATAAGACACTGGGTCATTGCTTTTCCAATCCTAATGTAAATTAGAATCAGCATCATCACCATGGGAGCAAGTCATTCGTTCAGGACTAACTTTTCTTCCACTCTTCATTATCCAGCAGTATGATACCTGGGACACACATTTCATAAAAACAATCCCAAGGCAAACAAAACTACACAGAGCTCCCATGCTGGCTGAAGACATACACCTGAGGTGGCTGAACACCCTGATAACAGGCATTTCACAGTGCCAAAATCCAAGCATGCGAAGTGGGGCTATTTCCTTCTGCTCCCATCCCGCGTCCTGTTGGGCCGACATACCTGATGAAGCAGCTCTCACAGGTCCCGCAGCTCCACGTGGAGAGCATGGTGGACCATGGGGCCCTGCAGGGGGTCACAGCCCCATGAAAGCTGTGAGGCACAGCACAGCTTAGGGGGCTCCCAGGAACTCCTCCTGACCATGGAAAGGAAGGGAGGTCTGGTGTGGTAAAAGAGGAAGGCCTGCACAAGGTGTGGCAAGTGTGCAAAGGGACAAGAACCAAAAAGAAAAAAAAAAACTTCTACCTCAGAGAGAACAGTTGATAGCATGTGCAGCTACAGGCTGTGAGCAACGAAAGGCACAGGCCCATCGAGGTCTGCACACTGACACCCAGATGCTCCCACAGGGAAAGAATGCAGCAGACATCTTGGCAACTTCCTACACTATGGGTGTTACCTTCCCAAGGGAGAAAATAAAGCAAATGTGAGTTGGACTCTTGCAGTGAAGGGGCTTGCTTGTGGCTTACACTCCTCCAGCTATGCCAACCTACCCCTCCACCGGGAGCCACATGGCAGGGGCACATCTTGAGGGTGGCAGTAGAAGGTGCCTCCCAACGTCCCAGCTGTTCAGCCCCTCTGGGGTCTTCATAACTTCAGGATCTGGCTCTGAGTCCTCCTAGAGATCCAACAACAAATTCCTTTTCTGCTTCACCTTGCATGGATTCTGACGGCTGTAACTAAGAACCCTGAGGCTCTACAGCTGAACCATCACTGGAGTTAAGGAAATAAGCATCTTGTAATAATCACCTGCTTGGGGGTCATCATACCTGGGATGTGTGGGAACTGAGGACACCCAGATTTGCCAAGATGCCGTTATCCCAAGTGGGACCTTGACCTCAAGCAAACTAGCTGACCACTTCTAAGGGAGACAAGAAGGGAACAAAAGGTCACAAGTGAGCCATCAATGAACTACCACCATCAAGAATCTTCCCAGACCCTGGACACTGTCTGAAGCTACCCAAGGAGGCACCTTGATCTCACAGTATTTTGGATCTAAAATTGGTGCTGGCATCTCCTTACTTCTGGACGATGGAACAAGAGCCACAGCCAGCCTGCAGCGCACTGGAGCAGGAACGGAGGACAGTGCTGGGGAGGGAGAAGCTGCACAGCAGGGCACCTACAGCAGGCGGCCAGTGGCTCCCCCTGGCACCGACTAAGGGACAAAGGCTTAGCAAGCCTCACCTTCATAAAATAACATCAGAACGCCCCCCCATGACCCAATTATTCCTAAGAATTCTAAGTGAGAAATGACCACAGGATAGGGCCACAGGTGTAAAGAATCATAAACATGAAGTAATAAATATCAACATTTCAACTTCTCTCAAAGTCCCGCAGGTGAAGGTGACAAACCACGAGCTTCCTCGGGGCTGTTGGCTGCTAAGCCAGCTGAAAGCAAGCCCAGGTCTATAGCCAGGCCCGGAATTCAAAATCACGGGCGAGCAGGGCCACATCTTCACCCGCTGCTTCAAAGCAGGAGTTAGGATCTGAGCAGTGAGGTGTCTCCTACAGCCTGCCATTCACTACGTACACTCCTGCTTGACACGCTTGCAACTCTGCCCAAAATGTTTTGTCTTCAACTTCTCCATCTGCTCTGCTCTCAGAAGCCGCTGCAAAAACACACAACGTACCCAAATGCAGAACGGCCACATCTCGCCACCATGGCACCATGCATGGACAAAGCCAAACCTCACCTAAAAACCCAGGTCTACAAATTTGGTGGGTTTTCTGCTACCAACCAAGCTCAAGGATCAGTCCAGAAGGAGCCATAAAAATCACCGACAATCCCAACAAAACTTATGATTTGAAAGACAAGGAAAGAAAACAAGCTAGGTGAGTGCTAATGGCAAAAACTCTCCTCTTAAAAATTTTAAAGAAAAATCCAAGTGGAACCTCAAAAACACTTAGATTGACTATTTTTCCTTTAAAAAAAACAAAAAGCAAAACCAATTTCAAAAGTGAATGACACTCCTTTCAGGGAACATTTCAAACATGAATCACAGCAAGTCCTCTGAACCTTCCCCAGGGAGGCCACTTCACTGTCACCTTGCTGTGTCTCCCCCCCGCCCCCCCCCCACCGACCAACCAGGCCTCTCAGACCACAGCACCAAGCTCAGGGAGCACTTATTCATGGGGAGGGGGGGGGGGGCCCGCTCTGGACTGTGGGCAAGTCCACCTCACCTGGTCACCTTTGAAGCTCTAGGCCTTGGGGCCCTTGCCGACCAGAGCAAGGTCCTGACTAAATGTGGGGGAGAGAGAGAGTGTCTGCTTTTTCAGAAGCTAGATGACAATCAAGGACATCAAGGACCCTCCCACACACACACTACTCCAGCGGTATCTTTGGGGGCTCTCCACAAATACCAGGAAGAAAGTCGATATTCTTCTCAAGTCCTGAGACAGGAAATCCACCTGCTATAGCCAGCCCTGGGGACGGAGACAGCGTGGGGATGGATAGCTCATCATCTGCACAGGCACCGACACAGAATGCAGGACCCAGCTGAAATCTTAATGCCACTTCAATAACGCTTCCCACTGAAACCAGAGAGAATTTCCCGAATCCAAGGTGTTTTTCCTGTAAGTGTCCATACATAAATGCTATTGCACATTAACTGTAAGCATAAAAAGGAAGGCATTAAAAAAAAAAAAAAAAAAAAGGAAGGCATGAGAGGTAGGGGTCTAAGTATTCATTTCAAATGTCTTCCTCAAATGCCTGCAGCATGGGAGGTAGTCATGGGTTCAGAGGATGTGACAGGAAGGGCTTAGAACTCACCCTATCTGACATGAAGGGAGACAGCTTTGCAAAAGAGTGACACTCAACCTAGGTCTGAAGAGAGAATTTGCAGGCCAGCAAGCAGTGCCAGGCAGCACAGGTCACAACAGCAGAGGTGGAGGATGGCTGGGCTCTCCAGGAGGAGTGGGGCCGGGAGGGTACACCTGCCATGCTGAGGGGGTGTGCTTCACCTACAGGAATGGGCTGCACGGGGGATCCCTGGCTCTGGGAAGCTGTTGTGACGCTTCTGAGCTATGACATTTCAGGTACTTTTGGTTCTTTTTATAAATACACTCATGCACTAATATATATTATTTTGCCCTTAAAATTTCCACCCACAATTTTATGGCCTTACATCTTTGACAATGATTTTCAAATCAAATTAAAAGTTCAAAGAAAAGTACTCCTATCATCACAAGATACAAACTTCAAAGAAAAAAAAAAATCAGTCACAAAGAGAAAATTAGGAATCAGAATGGCTTCAGAGATCTCAAACGGAAAGAAAGCAAAGCAGATTTCCAACCTAGAATTTCATAACTAGACAATCGATTAAATGTGATGAGAGTAAAATTAAGACTCCTATAAAAAGCCCGTCCAATTTTAAATGATAGAGAAGAGGATGGTGTACTCAGTTATAAGCAGATTCACGAACACAATGTGGAGCCATCACCAACACACTGGCATTCTAGCCCAAAAGCCTGAACCTGAACATAACTGTACAACCAGTTGGACCCCTTCTTCAAAAAGTCAACATTGTGGGGAATCCCTGGGTGGTGCGGCAGGTTGGCGCCTGCCTTTGGCCCAGGGCGTGATCCTGGAGACCCGGGATTGAATCCCACATCAGGCTCTGCATGGAGCCTGCTTCTCCCTCTGCCTGTGTCTCTCTGCCTCTCTCTCTCTCTCTCTCTGTCTCTCTCTCTGTGACTATCATAAATAAATAAAAATTAAAAAATAAAATTTAAAAAAAAGGTCAACGTTTAAAAAAAAAAAAAAGGTTCTCAATTTGGAAAAGACGAAAGAACCATAAACCACTATAACAGAACTTGGCTTTCAAAACCGCTATGAGAGATGTCGTGAAACACCCGGGCAGATGTGGGCACAGATGAGGCATGAGACGGCAATGAGGATGCAGAGCTGACTCGAGGGAGTGACCTCAGGGTCGGGGTCAGGCAGGAGGGCATGTGCCCACAGGTGTTCTGAGTTCAGATGACTCAAAAACACAAGGGGAGGAAAAGAGCCAATAGGGCAAACTGTGAACAACCCTGGATCTAAGTGGAAGATACAACGTTGTGCATCACCCCCTACTTCTGACTGTCCTAGCTGAATGAGGGCTTCTACAAACAGAATGGAGGCCACCTCGTTAAGAAAACAAAACTGATCCCAACAAGAACACCAGCAAAAATACATTCTGTTTAAAAAAAAAAAAAAAAAAAATTCTGTTGCTTCAAACTAGCTTCCAGGTAAATTATTTCAGTTTCCATGAAAGGATAAATTCTGGAAACCATTACAAGGCCCACACGGTGCATATGTCTGTGCCACTCCAAAATTCTAGAAGAAGAGCAAGGGTGCTGTTGCATGCTTTCTGCCATTCTTGCTAAACTGATATGAGGCAGATGGCACCTTCAGTCCAGAACTAAGGCTGTGCTGGAGAACTTTCTGGGTTTTCCTTCAGGGGTGAACTCTAACATGTCAGGAAAGGCCACACTTCCTCTGGCCTCCTCTATATCAGGGACAGAGGATGCTCCTTCTAGGTGCTTCTGACACTGGCCCAGTGACCCCACGTCTCACTCACCCCTCCCACTAACCAACAAGAACCACCCAGGAGTGCAGCCCTGAGACCACCACCGGCTGCCCCCTCCACAGCAAACCCAGGAATCAGATCCCACCCCGCCATTATCTGACCACGCCACCCTGAGGGCAGGCAGCATTACAGGCTCCTCGGGTTATAATTACTAGTCAAGTAGATGAAGCCCACTGAACCCTTCTTATGAACAACAACAAAAACACTTGCTCACTTTAATGAGCAATCGTAATTGACAACAATGGGAACATTATACGTTACATGAACAAAATTCAGAAATGTTTTCCGTCTATATCATCATTATGTTGTATAATTGAGCTTTTGCTGCACATACCCAGAATAGGAAATGTTTTACATTTTGCTTAGCTGACTGTATAATGAACGTAGTAACACTGAACAGATACATGGGGGGAGCCTGAGGAGGAGGAGGAGGGGATGAGGAGGAGGGAGAGGCCACCTCCCCCTTGAAGTTTTCTCCTGTGGTTTACCCTCTTGGCCTCTCTCTCTTCCTCTCTCCCTCTCCCTCTTTTTCTCTTTCAGTCACCGTCCCCTGCTTCTCACCCATCCCAAATCTGTCCCACATGCCTCATCCCCTGTGTCACTGAAAGGCACTGCCAATCACTCAGCTGTAAAGCCTGGAGACTTCATCCCACGTCCTGGTGTGTGACAACCAAACTGACGTCCACTCTGCACGTTCTCCATCGCCCTGGTTCACTGCCATAGTCCAGGCCTCTGCTCGGCGTCCTTCACCACAGCAGCACATTCTCAACTGCTCCCCTCCTACCTGGCCTCTTCCGTCTGTCTGTGCCTCTTAAGCGGACCGTCCAGGCGAGCCGGGCCATCCCCCCGAGGCACCCTGGCAGAGGTCCTGAGCCTGCGAGACGTGGCTCTGCCTCCTGTGCCGGCTACCCGCGCACCTGTACGCAGGCCCTGCTCACAATCCCCAAGGCTGCTGACGCCCTCGCGTGCTCCAGCCTTTCTTCGCCTGGAACATCCTTCGCTCCACCACTTGCTCCACAAACTCCTGAAAACCTCTGCCCAGCCCGAGCGACCCACCTCTGGTCTCTCCTCCCAAGGCCCTCGCAGGCCATGGGAGCCCCGTGCTGGGTTCCCTGAGGGGCACCGCGGGCCCGGCCCAAGACAGAGACTCTACAAAGGACACCCGAGACCACTCTCCAGGGACGCCGCCGCCCGCGCACACCCCACGAGCCCACGGCACAGGAGCCTCCGTTGCTGGCGGGAGCCTACCACGGTTGCCAAGCATGCCGTGGAGGGAGAAGGCTGAGGATCACTGGCCAGGCCGCCACGTGCTCCACAGCAGAGGAGAGCTCCCACGCCTGGTGCCAGGCGTGCCTCCACTCTGCACACAGAGCAGGCCGCTCCGGGTGACTTGGTACGGTGACCACAGCACTGCTGCCAGGACGGTGATGAATGATGGTTTCACACCTGCGTACCATCTACTCCAAGGCCCTGTGGTGTTTCAGAAAGTTACCAAGACGAGAAGCACCCACACGTGTGTGAGAAAGTGGCACGTATCACAGACGTGGCAACAGAAGACCGAGGAGGGAAAAGAGGCTTTGATAGCTAACCCTACGTGTGGGAGAAAAAACTAGATCTCTACTGCAGACTTCAGATAGGCTGTAGACCGAAACCTGAAAAGCAAACCTGAAAACATTTAGAAAACAAAGTGCAAAACAGCTTTAGGGCCCTTGGGCAGGGAGTGGGTGTACAAATGGGTGAGAAGAGTCTGCAGCCACACACAGCACAGGTGGGAAACATGATGAAGCTGGTGCAGACACACAGAACTTACAAACACACACATGCACCCTGAATGCAGATCTAGGGGAAATGTCCACCTACCAATACATACAACCAAAGTGTTAGCAATTTTCCTGTTAAAAAAGGGAAGAAGGGCAGCCCAGGTGGCTCAGCAGTTTAGTGCTGCCTTTCGGCCCAGGGCGCAATCCTGGAGACCCGGGATTGAGTCCCCTGTCAGGCTCCCTGCGTGGGGCCTGCTTCTCCCTCTGCCTGTATTTCTGCCTCTATGTGTGTGTGTCTCTCTCATGAATGAATGAATGAATGAATGAACGAATGAATGAACGAATGAATAAATAAATAAATAAATAAATAAATCTTTCTTTAAAAAGGGAAGAAAAACTAAGAAATAAGATGCAATACAAAAAAAGAGCAAAAACTACAATTTCCAAAATAAAAACCTTAAGATGGCCACATGCACCCAACCTAATATTTCTCAGGGAAATTCAGACAAGATACTATTTTCACACCATGGTAGTATTTGGGAAAAAAAAAAAAAAAAAACACTTTTAAGTCCAGAATACCTAAAATTAGCAAGGCTGTGGTTAATCTGGAGCCCTCACTCTGGGACATGGGAGCACCGATGTGCTTGCTCTCTGGGTGAGTTCTGGCAACATGATTGACCAGACGAATACACACACCTACAAACTCAATTCATTTTAGGTAATCACCCTAGAGAAACTCTCTCACCTGGCTTTTTAAGTTTTACCTATTTAAGTAGCATTATAATGAAAATTGTATTTTCTTATTGTGAACAAGAGTTTAACTTAAAAAGGGACAAAGATAGAGAATACTTAAACGTGTGGCACCCAGACAGGACCATGTCTCCAAGGGCCCCAGTGACTGGCATCCAGGGGTCAAATCCTCTAAATGAGCAGTACCTAAATAATGAGGTGGGGGAGATACAAAGTCAAATTAATTTTATATACATGTACATACTCCATTAGAAATTTTAGGGAAATGATGGGCAAAATACTGGTTTTGGAGTCAGACACACTGAGTTTAAATCCTGATTCAACCACTAAAGGGCTACACTAGAAAGCGGGTAAGGTTACAAAAATAATAGTCAACTAGTAAACTAAAATAAATAGCAATTAAAAACTACTTTATTGATAAATGAGATTAGAACCATTAAATATTTTTTATCAACACTATAGTTTTGGATCCAAAATCGCCTTCAATTCTAACTAAAACATGACACCATCAATAGCCAGAGAGTAATAAAATTTTCATACAGCTTTCAATCAGTAAAAAAAGTCAAAGAAAGCCCCAGGACTGTAGGCATGCTATCTTACTGTGCACGCACATCACACTCAGCTGCTAATACATAATCTACAGCCATCCTTACTTTGCTGCTTCTATAATGGGTCTTTTCCTTGTTAGATCAGAAATCTTTAATCTAAGTATTCCCTCTAGAAATCTAGAGTTGAGTTTCAATCAGAGAATGGCTTTCCAGATTGCTAAGAGGTATCATTTGTAGGTGGATATGTGATACAACCTCCTCCACACACACACACATACACACACACACACACACACAGACCTTTAAATGAAAGAATGAATGGGCAGGTTGGTATGTGGGTAGGTAAACAGGTAGATAGATAAATAGATAAAAATAAATAGATAAATAGATAAATGAATAAATGGATAGGTATATACTAGTACATAGAGAAAGAGATAATGAGTAAATGGATGGGTGGTTGAACGGATTGATTGATTTTGAGTGGACACATTGATAGGTAAATAGATAATGCATAAATAAATGGGTGGGTAGGTAGGATAGACAGGCAGAAGCCTGAAATTTGCCTTAGGCAAATAATTTCCCACAGTGTCACCTGTAAAACAAAATCATACAAATACAAGCGACAACAGAACTATTCCCAAAGTCCAAATTAATCAAGTCCTTGAACCGTCAATCATGAAGAAGACTGCTCATAACTGCACCCGTATTTCAAGACCACATGAGAAACTTTTAGTAGGTAAGGATACCACCTCCTTTAAAAATGTACTGATAAGAAACACCCACAGAAAAGAAGGGCCCATGTGCGACATACCTACCACCTACTGAAACCTTGAACTTCACGATTCACATTTCAAACACTTGGATAATAGGATGGCAAGACCCAGAGGCAGAGCAGTTCCCAATTACAGCTATGGTCTGCTCTAGAGCTAGTCCACCCCTAGGGACACAGGCCTGGACAGGACAGCCCCCACCACGAACTGTGAACAGATGGAGAGAGCGCTGGGTCCTTTCTCTACGTAACTTTTCATTTCCAAACACAGGTATACTGCCTCTATCGTGTATTTCCAGAACTGTAGCTGGGGAAGAGGAATGCCCAGGTGATCCCAACCAGGACTTAACCCCCCACTCTGTTCATTCTGCAGCCAGCACACCCTGTGTGTCTGGAGCAGTCACTGGACAAGAGACGTAAGGCAGTCCATCCAAGGACACGCTTCCACTCTGGATACCACTCTAGCTGCCAGGGCACAGCTACACAAGGACCCTGCCCAGGGATCTCAGGTGCCAACCGATGCATTTTCATGGCCTCTGAAAGGCTGGGAAGGGTTTCACATTGCATCTACTCTGTCATCTACCATCTCCCCACATTTTTTCCCTTCACCTCCAAAAACATGAGACTAGCACGGTCCCATCGCTATTGTCACAAAACTATTATTCTGTCAAAGACTAAGATCAAATCCCAAGCTGTCCATATTTTGACTCTGAAATACTACAATACAACTACTGTCTTTCCTTCCTCTTTGGCTACAACTTTAACCTTGGGTCCAGCAACACCTGCCCTTAACCCTCCAGCTCCAGGGCCGCTTGAGAGCATCATAAACTATGGACCAACCTCAAGACCTGGATTATACTAACCCCTACTTAGCTGTATTCTAGTTGAATACAAGAAAGTCAGTCCACCAAAGTCCTGATTCTCTAGACCCCACACCGAGAGTTGACCTCCATCTCAGAACAGACTGAGGAGCCGGACTGGGGCAAGGCAGGAGAGGCTCCACGGAACTCATGGGGCCAGTCCACCCCATGCTTCCAGGACTGCAGGCAGCCTGTAATGCAACTATGTCTTACAGGTAATTAATACTCAGCCACAACTCAATGCCATTCTCACAAGAACAACTCTGCCAGCATTCAGTGCTTGCATAGAACACAAGCTCAGCTAAGTTCCATTTCTTTCCAGGGCTTAACATGAAATGCTAAAAAACTAAGTCTTTTTCTTCTCCCAACATACCACTACTTCCCTTTTGCGGCTACAGTTGTATATCAGTAGTCAGTTGGAACTGGCTTCATGTTTCTGGGATATTTTGTTTCTGCCAAGTAGAGGGTGCCTACATGACCAGCCCCAATAAAGATGCTGGGTGCTGAGCCCCTAAGGAGCTTCTCTGGTTGGCAACATCCCACACACATTGTCCTAACTCATTCCCAGGAGAGGCAGGCATGTCCAGATACTGCCTAGGGAGAGGACCCTTGGAAGCCTGTCCCTGTATCCCCCAGACCCCACTCTACGCTCCTCTCTTCCCTTTGTGGTTTTGCTGCCTCCTCTCTCCAAGGTTATCATGGCCATGAGTATACCCGACTAACTCCTGGAGTCCTGCTAGTGAACCATAGGAAGAGGGGGTGGCCTTCGGGCCACATGTAACCTATTACTTGTACAACCAAACACTGGTCAGCATTTCTCCTCATCATTCCCTCAACCCTTCAAAGGATACACCAATCCCTCCCAACTGCCAGCTTTCCTACAAATAGCACTGAATGGGTCAGAAGGTATCCTATCCCCCAGGCTCCTAATTTTAATGCAATGCATATTAGTACTCATTATAAACCAGACCTTCAATTAGATCTTCTGCTCTGAAAAAAAGCCACCATCTGTGCCAAATCCTCCTCACCCTGCGCTTTCATTGCTCTCACAGTTTCTCGATACTTTTCTCTTGGCGTGACAGCAGAGTAAGCTAGATTTACTCAACAACATCACAGGTCAGATTGCCTAGATAAAAGTGAGATTGGTTGCTGGAAGACATGTTTCTCGTAACAAAAATACACGGCCTCATGGGTGAGGCAGGCCGCAGATCCGACCCCTGTAAAGCCCCTACTTCTCACTGTGGTTCAGGAAGAATCCTCAAGCACCTGAGTAGGAAAAGCACACGGTGCAAGGTAGAACAAGTGGAACACCCCAGGTAAGGTCAGAGGTCTCTACCCGTGGCAGAACTAGGGAATGACACCCCTCGGAAGCAGACAGACACCGCGGCACACAGGAGGAGGTGCCCCTCACTCCGCACGGCCCCCTGCAGCCAGGTCCCCCTGCAGCCATGTCCGCATCACACACAGGTACCTGCCACCAGGTGGTGACAGAGGGCTCGGCATCCCCTGGCTGAACATCACACTGCCCCACGGGTGGGGACTCTAAGGGTCAGAAATCTAGGAAGGGCCAAAGGGGCAGCTGTCTCTGCTCTCCAACGTCTGGGGCCTCAGCTGGCAAGACACAAACACTGCTGATGACTTGTGGAACCACCTGGAAGCTTCTTCTCTGACACATCAATAGGAACATCCAGTGGGCTGGTCAGGGCTTCCTCAAGGCTGGTGGGTTGGGCCCAAGCACAAGTGTCCCTGAGAGAACTCGACAGAAGCTGTGCTGTCTGTAGCCCCCAAGACATAGCGCACTGTTTCTACCCCAGTCACAGCAGACCCCGGCCCAAGGCAAGGGAAAGGGACGTGGCCCCTCAATGGCAGGAGGGTCACAGCGACCGTCCAGGGACAGCATGTGGGGTGGGAGCCGCTGTGAGGTCCTCCTAGAAAATACAACCCACCAGGCTACCCTCTGGCCCCACGTCACATGCTTCCAGTGCAAAATGCACCCACACCTCCCCGGCCCCCCAGGACCCACGGAACTATAGGTCGGCCTGAACCTGGGCCTCCTGGTCTACATCACATGCAGAGCCCTGGGAGGCCCCTCACATGTTCCCTCCGACCACAGCCCCAGGGCCGCCGGGAGGTAGCAGGAGGTGGGGTGCAGGCGGCCGGCACACCCAGGGGTTCCCTGAACCAAAGAAAGTAGCCCACACTCGCAGCCAGCCGCGTTCCTCGGCCTGCTTGCCCCCTCGGAAGCGCGGGGGTCCGGGCCTCTCATTCCCTGCTGCCTCCATTTCTTCCAGCCCAAGCAGACACATCACTTCCTTACAGGCTCTGTGGGCTTCGGGAGCGCCCATTCACAACCCATTCTTGCACACAAGCACGCCCGCCCGCTCCACCTGCCTCCCGCGGGAGCGTCCCCTGCCGCGGGAACAGTGAGCACCGCCCCCTTTCATCTGAGGACGCTTCTCCTGGGGAGGGCGCTGGGAATGAGGAGGGGCTTTATGTGTGAGCCCAGCAAGCCCCGTCTCTTCACGCTCAAGAGTGTTCCTCACCGCCCCACCCCAGCCTCCTCTCCAACTGGCACTGGCACCAAGCAGCAGCCAGGTGGCACTTTGCATGTTCTGCCCAGAAACCCCCTGACCTAGGTCAGCAGGTTCACCGAGGGCACAGCATGTGTTCCCCACTTGGCTGGCCCCAGTGACAGGAAGCTGACTTGCCACCACCACAACAGGGACCCCATCCAGTCTGCAATTACACGCTCCCTCTGTTCCGTCCAGGGGTGGCCAAGTCCGACCCCACCACGCATCGCCCACCAAGACTGAGGAAGGAGAAAGACACCACGCACTACCCCCAAGCCATACTAGCTTCTGCCCTCCACACGGTCCCAGAGCCAACACCACAGGCTTTAGGGTTTTAATATGGCAACACCAGCTCCAACTTCCCAAACGTGTTCCACAATCCCCCCTTCAAAGTGGTATAAAATAACCCTGTTACTACTCTCAGAACCGCACGTCAAGCACTGAGGAAGGGCCCTGCAGGGACTGCCGATGTCCACTCCGCAGGTCTGGGGTGAGCATCCGCTGGGGGCTGCGTACCCTCCACGGGCTTTCCTCGAAGTGAGGCGGCTGCTCCAGAAACAAGCATCCCCAGACCTGAGGGAAAGCTTTATTGGACCTGGTCTCAGAGGTCCTGTGGCCCCTGGTCACAGTGGCAGATTTAAGGGGAGGCAACAGAGACCCCACCTTCAAGAGGCAAAAGTGTCCATGTCACTGACTGTGTGGGGACAACACAGTCTACCAGAAGCAGGGTCCAGACTCTTTCTGTTGTCTCTGTCCACCTCTAAGTCCAGCCCTTGTAGCAACAGAGCTCATTCCAAGCAAGTCTGCATACCACACAATCCCGGTTTCCACGAATTACTCCGTGAAACAGCTTCTAAACCAAGTGTAAGGACGGTAAGTAAGATGAGCTCTTCCAGCCTCTGAATGTTTAATGTTTAATGGAGAGACCGCTCTACGCACAGCTCTTCTGGATTTCTGGATTTCTGTTCTGGCAGCATCAGCTTCCTCAACCCATCCCTTCCAGATCCCCACTCTCTGCTCCACGCCGGGGGCACACGCCCTCCCAAGGCAGGAAGCACTCATTCTGTCAGGACGGTCACTGAGCTCCAAGTTTAAATTGAGACTAATGAAATATGAGAGAACCACCCTTTGAGAAGATAAGCAGCCACTGACTCAACACTCGGAGACATCCTGATTTAAGAAGGTTAGTGAGGGGGCGCCTGGGTGGCTCAGTGGGTTCAGTGTCTGCCTGTGGCTCAGGCCATGGCCTCAGGGTCCTGATGGAGCCCTGTGTCAGGCTCCCTGCTCAGCAAGGAGTCTGCTCCTCCCTCTGCCCCTCCTGCTGCTTCTGCTCAATCTCTCTCCTCTCTCTCTCTCTTGCTCTCTCTCAGATAGTTTTTAAAAACAAAGGTCACTGAGGATTCTCTAATCCAACAAACTGAACAGCCTTATAGTTCTTAAATTCCTTTACAGTGCCCAGTAAGAAACAATGACCACAGAACTATACTAAATACCCCAAGTTCAATCCAGAAATCTGAATTTCTTTTTCTTCTGTCACTCCCTTGGCCTCCCCCTCACCTCATCCCTGCTATGGACTAAGCTGTCAAAGGCTCCGATTTCTCCTCTTAAACTCCTCCCTACCTGAATCTGCTCTTAGGGATCCCCACTGCTAATCCTCTGTGTTCAGGGGCCCTCCCCCATGCCTGCTGTCACCCGGCTGACGGTACCTACCGGCTCCATGTCTCTCCCCATGCCCCACTCACACCAATCTTTAGAAAACCTAGCTTCTGCCTCCTCAAAAATTTCCACTGCTCCCCACAGCCTTTATCAACAGGGCCCCATCTCCTCCACCCGGTCCCCGGGAAGCTGCAGGCTGGCCCTGCTCTACCATCCATGTCACCCACACCCAGCCACATGGGCTCCCAGGGTCCCATGAAAAAGCCATGCCCTATCTCCTCTGGAAATCATGGCAACATCCTCCCTGCAAATGGAATTCCTTCCCCTTGGCTTAGCCTCCAGGGCCCCAGTCAAGTGCCACCCCCACACGACATCACCCAGCCTTCTGCTTTGTTCCTACTGCTCAGTGCCTGGACCTGGTGTCTGCTGCAGACTCCAAGGCTCAGTCCCAAACAGCCTGGTGTGTTTCTGCTGATGTGACTGCATCAGTCCCAAGATCACAAAACTATCTTTTAGCCTTCTTTCTTTTTTTTTTTTTTTTTGCCTTCTTTCAAACCCCCTCCAATGTCAACCCAAATAGCACGAAACAAAAGACAGTAATCGATAGGTATCTGCTGAGTGAACTGCCTGTTGGACACGGCAGAAATCAGAGCTGTTCTCACTGCTCTCATGAGAGCCTCTCAAAAGGAGCTGGGGATGCTGAGGCCTCTGGGCCCAGAACGAGAGCTGCTAAGACACCAGACTCCTCGTCCTCTTGTAAGAGCAAGCTGCACTGTGCTTTGAGAACATGCTCGATTAACCTGGGATGCAATGGCCAAGCTCCGTGCTGAACCCCAGCACTCAGATTCAGCCTCTGCAAGAGTCCATTTAAACAGGAGAAGGAGGGATCCCTGGGTGGCGCAGCGGTTTGGCGCCTGCCTTTGGCCCAGGGCGCGATCCTGGAGACCCGGGATCGAATCCCACATCAGGCTCCCGGTGCATGGAGCCTGCTTCTCCCTCTGCCTATGTCTCTGCGCCTCTCTCTCTCTCTCTGTGACTATCATAAATAAATTTAAAAAAAATTTTAAAAAAATATAAATAAATAAATAAATAAACAAACAAACAAACAAACAAACAAACAGGAGAAGGAGGGGATCCGTGGGTGGCTCAGCGGTTCAGCGCCTGCCTTTGGCCCAGGGCGTGATCCTGGAATCCCGGGATCGAGAGCCTGCTTCTCCCTCTGCCTGTGTCTCTGCCTCTCTCTCTTTCTTCTCTCTCTATCATGAATAAATAAATAAATTCTTTAAAAAAATAAAAAATATACAGGAGAAGGAGGTGTCAGCACCACCAGAATCAAAACTGCACGAAGCTCTTCTACAAAGTGCTTTCTCGACAGGAGCTCCTAAATACCAACACTGTCATCAAGGATAAATGAACACAATCTGGGGTGCCTTGGCAGCTCAGTTGGTTAAGCGTCTGCCTGCAGCTCAGGTCATGATCCCAGGGCCCTAGGATTAAGCCCCACACTGGGCTCCCTGCTCAGCTGGTAACCTGCTCCTCCCTCCTACTTGTGCTCACTCTCACTTTCTCTCTCAAATAAATAAAATTAAAAAAAAAAAAAAAGAAAGTTACACAATCTAAGAAATAAGCTAAACAAAATATAAGCCCCCTATACCACAGAGAAGGAAGCCCTACATATGGTCCCATAACCCACCACAGACCCAAGGTACCAGAGGTTCCTCCCAAAGACTACAAATGTGCCAGCCCATGAGAGGACTCCCAGATGCTAAGGCAAATCAAACAGTTGGAGCCTAACAGTGCCTGCCAGCCTTTGAAGAATTAGGGGAAGAGAGGGAAAAGGGAAATTCAAGAAGAAAACTTCATAACAGATTAGCCAAAAAGATAAACATACCTCTTTTTTACTTCTTATTTTTAACATTTACAAAATACAGATAGGTTGATCCTCTACTATCAATTCCAATCCCAACTAGAAAGATGTGAAAACGAGGACAAGTCAGGAATAAGCAGATTTCCTTAAAATGAAATGTAAATATTTATGATACAAAATGTAAACAAAGTAGCTGCCCCATAAAACTGTGTCTGGAAGACCAGGTTTCCAGACACTTCTCTTCATTGCAAACACCCAAGCTAATGAAGCCTTTCTCACCCAACACAGCATGAGCTTTCCAACTAGTCCCGCCAGCCCTCAGTTTTAAATGGTAATAAAACAAAAACTATAACAACCAGAAAAGTTATCAAGACTTAAGCTTATATCAGCCCAGAAGATAAGCAAAGATTTGTTATATTCTAGGAAAGTTCCCAGCAAGATCTCCACAAAATGCTGCATCCCTACCAGGAGGGCAAGCTGGTTGATGGCCAAAACCTCTACAAGAAAAACCCGTACAGGGTGGTAATACTGGTGGAAACACCGAAACCTAAACACCTGATCAACAGGGGCCGCACATACAGCTCTGCCAGGATGTCGCTGCCTGCCACAGCAGCCCACTGTACCCCATGTCCTCTTGGCAGACAAGTGTGCCTGCTACTGTGGGGGTCCAGGCTTCACTTTGCTATGCTCTCTGCCTTTTTTCCAATCTCATAAAACTAGATGTTTAAGAAAAAGTCGGGGGCTGGTAGAAGGGTTCATTTCTTTTTGTAGAATCAGGAAATCCATCTGAATCTCACTGTTACACTGCAGTTGAAACCCCAAATCAGCCCACTTAGTAAGTCTTTTAAACTTTTAGAATTCTAGCATCCTTCCCCTAATCTGAGAGATTTTGAGTCTATAATAACTTCCAAGACAGAAAGACCAGGCCAACTTCCACCTTATTTCATTAAAACATATATATATATACAAAAATAGGAAAACAAAGACTTATGATGCTGAACTCCTTTGCTTATTCCAACAATTTTTCACCAAAATTTCAATAATTTTGGTGAAAAAGTTAATGTCTCAGAGATAGAACATGTAGGTAGAGAACTACATGCTTCTGTACAACACCTGGAGCCTCTCACATCCAAATCACTAGCCAATCGATTCATCAGTTCATCTAGGTGAAAAACAAAGTGTACAAAATGTGTACAAGGAATTCATGTGCTAGTGGCATGAATTTTCTCTTTCCCTTACTCTGAGGCACATACACCAACCAGCACAGCAGGCGTTTACTGAGCTCTTCCTGAACGTTCTCATAACCTGCCATCTCTAACTTCTGAAATATACTTTAAGCCAACATTGAAAAGGGACAGTTGTCACAAGAACAGATGTTGCAGAGCTTTATCTATAAGCACTTCACGGGAAGAAATCCCACTCACCAACTGGCAATTTACCATGGCAGCAAGCGCAACCACTGCTTATTAACATTTGCCACACTTGAGAAATAAAGGAAGAGAAGAGCCACTCTGTGATGGATATTTTTAATTAAAATGTTCAATTTTCAGTAATGGCTGGTTCTCTGCTGATTTTTAAAGCTTTTATTCTTATCCTGTGCCCACTGCCCTCAGACAAACTCTTTCACACACATAGAGGGCCCAATACTTTCCCAGTTTAGACAGCAGACAGAAAATACTGCAAAAGTATTGCTCCCGTGCTGCATTCACAAGGCCAAGGAGCATGGTTATGCCCAAAAGCAAGCACTTTGTGTAAAACATTATATTGCAAGAACATTAACACAGAAAGGTGTCTCCTTTGATGGCAGGAAATGCTACTGTCAAATTGTGAAGCCAAAGCTCATCTCCTACATTCAAAGAGCTGAAAGATCACTAAATAAATATCATCTCCATTTCTATAAACCAGCAATTCTCAAACTTTTTGGTCTTAGGACCCCTTTATATTCCTAAAAATTAAACACGATCTCAAAGAGTTTTTGCCAATTAAAACTACCAATGCGTATCATGTTGCTAGTTAAAACTGAGGGGTTTTTTCCACTTTTATTAATTTGTTTAAAATTAATAATTACAAACCTATTACATATTAACATAAATAATATATTTTTATTTAAAAAAAAAAACACTATCTTCCCAACAAAGAGACTTTATTGAGAAGAGCAGCAAGATTTCTTTTTTTTTTTATAAATTTTTTTTCTTTTATTTATTATTTATGATAGTCACACAGAGAGAGAGAAAGAGAGGCAGAGACATAGGCAGAGGGAGAAGCAGGCTCCATGCACCGGGAGCCCGACGTGGGATTTGATCCCGGGTCTCCAGGATCGCGCCCTGGCCAAAGGCAGGCACCAAACCGCTGCGCCACCCAGGGATCCCAAGATTTCTTATTTTTGCAAATCACTTCAATGTCTGACTGGGCATAGGCGGGATTCTCTTATTTGCTATGTACTCAGTCTGTAACAACATGCTTTCCTGACTGCAGTATATGAAGGGAAAACAATCCATCCTCATACAAACATGTAGTTGCATCTCTACAATCTTCAAATAACCATCAGTATTTTTTGATATTACACCAAAACTCAACAAGTGGTATGATCTCAAAGGTTATTTGCAGCGTAGAGTCTGAAACCATTTCAAGGCTCTTTTCATACTGTTACATTAAAATCTGGTGCTCCACCTTGTGTTTTCAGGGGGGCTTGTGGGCCTGCATGTGATTTTGTGACACTGTACCCTGGTCACGTTGGGGAAGACTGGTTCACAAAGTTATGCAGACCTTGAAAACACTGATGCACTTCCTGCTGCGACATCAAACAGCCACTTGCATCGACGTCACACTCATCGTCAGAAACTGCTGTGGGCAGTGAGAATAGGCTCAAATCATCACTATCAAGAGTAAGAGAGCAAGCTCTACACACACTGACAAGAGAGGGCAATTGAAACAATGTTTGGTCACTAAATTGTTCAATTTATTAGATAAGTCAAATTCCTAGAAAAACACAGCTCTCCAAAACCAACTCACGAAGGCATCGAAAACATGAAAATTTCCACAACCATTTAAAAAAACAAATCATAATCAAGAGCTGTTCCACAGAAATAACTCTAGACCCTGATGAATAACTAGAAAGTTCTACAAATCTTACTGAAAGCCAGAGAATAAAAAAATAGAAAACCTTCCCCAAATGTGCATTTTTTAATGCTAGCATTACCTTGGTATTAAAACTCAATAAAAAAAAGTACAAGGAAAAACATATACATATAGTTCATTCTCATTAAGAACACAGATTTAAGAAAATCATAAGCAAACCCCAAACCTAGCAATGCATAAAAAGCATAAGTCACAATGCCCACATTGGGTTTTACTTGAAATATAAAATAGGTTTGACCATTAAAAACAGTATATGGGGGATCCCTGGGTGGCGCAGCGGTTTGGCGCCTGCCTTTGGCCCAGGGCGCGATCCTGGAGACCCGAGATCGAATCCCATGTCGGGCTCCCGGTGCACGGAGCCTGCTTCTCCCTCTGCCTATGTCTCTGCCTCTCTCTCTCTCTCTCTCTGTGACTATCATAAATAAATAAAAATAAAAAATAAAAATAAAAACAGTATATGGGAGGCAACTGGTGGCTCAGTGGGTTGAGTGCCTTTAGCTCAGGTCATGATCCCAAGGTCCCTGGGATCAAGTCCCACATCGGGCTCTCTGCTCAGCAGGGAATCTCTTCTCCCTCTCCCTCTGCCTACTACTCCCCCACTCGTGTGCACTCTCTCTCAGTCAAATAAATAAATAAAATCTTAAAAAATAAATAAAAATAAAAACTGTGCATCTGTGTGTGCATGCACACACATGCATTCACATTTCACTACATGAGAAAGGAGAAAAAACATAATCATCTCAGTAGATGCAGAATAAGTATTTAATAAAATTCAACAACCATTCATTATAAAAACAACTCTTCAGCAAGAAAAGGAAAATTCCTTAATCTGATAAAAAATTATAGCAAAAATCACATTTAATAGTTAAAGGTGGAAAGCTCCCTCTGTGAGATGAGAAGCAAACTAACAACGCCCCCACTTCTACTCAACACCAGTCCTGGTTAATGGAATACAAGTAAAAACAGAAAAGGAAAACTATAAGGATTGGAACAAAAAAAAAAAAAAAAAAAAAACAAATCTGTCATTACTTGCAGAAGACTATGATGCTTACAGAAATCCAAAAAAAATGTGGATAAATATTAAATAAGAGGGTTTAGCTGCTGGGTACTAAATCAGTATGCAGTAAAATCAACTGCATCCTGTGCAACAGAACAATATAAAATGTCTAAGATACTGTCAAAATAGCATTTAAAAACTCAAATATCTGGGAATAAATTCAACAAAAGTTACAAAAGACTTCTACATGGACAATTAAACTTAACATTGAAATATGTTGTTCTCTACTCAAATGATGTATGGTCCTACAGATTTTATTAAACCACAATCAAAATTGCAGTATGTTCTTCTGACTCAGAACTGGTGTCAGACTGGTGGCTCAGTTGGCTGAACATCCAACTCTTAGTTGTAGCTCAGGTCATGCTCCCTGGGTAGCAAGATCGAGTTCCACGCCGGGCTCCACCCTGAGCACAGAGTCTGCTTGAGATTCTTTCCCTCTGCCCTTCCTCCCACTCCCATGCACCAGCACACATGCACTCTTTCTCTCTCACTCTAAAATAAATGAAAAAAACATTTAAAAACCAAAAAATTGTAACAGTCCTTTTGCCCCTCTATAGAATTTGACCAACTGATTCTAAAATTTCCATGGAAATGTGAAGAGACAAGATACTCTCGGGAGGGGATCAGGAAGGGACCATTTGCTTGTTCAGATTACATGAAGCCACAGAGAGATTACATGAAGCCACAGAGAGTGTGTGATGCTGGCACAGAAACAAACCGGTCCCCAAGCCAGCAGAGAGGGGCCAGAATCAGACCCAAGCAAATCCAGGACTTGGTTAATAGCAAAGACATCATTGCAGAGAAGTAACGATAATCATTTACAATAAAAGAAATGCTAGGACTTTCTCATATATTCATATTCACATGAAACTGGACCCCTGCCTCACACCATATGTAAAAACCAATACAAAGTAGGCAATAGTTTCATAAGATAAATGGTCATCCAAGCTGCACACTTTAGAGTGAAAAGGGATGCCATGAATAATTATGCCAGGACAGCAGGTATGAACCAGGAGTGGTGCTCTCAGCACTCTGGTACTTAGGTCACTCTAGCTATGAATCTAAATACAAACAGCAAAACTATAAAGCTTTAGTATTATGTTACAGGACAAAGTTGTGACCGCAGGGTAGAAAAAGACTTAAACACAAGCATGAACCGTGGGAGAAACAATCACACATTCAACTACAACATAAATAAGCATTCCTGTTTATCCAAAGAGTCCATAAAAATATTAAAAACTTAGAGTCGGAAAAGAAATGTGGCATACATCAAACACATCTAAAAAGGACTTAATCTAGAATAATATCAAGAACATCTACAAATCAATAAGAAACAACCTAACAGAAAAAATGGGCAAAAACCCTGAACAGCCATTTCACAAAGAGGCTAACCAAACGGCCAGTAATTCTATGAAAAGGGATTTGATTTCATTTGCCATGAAAGGAATGAAAATGAAAATCACAACAAAATACAAGCCAACAAGAACATCCAAGTGAAAACAACAGTGTTGGCCAGAATACAGAGCAACCCGAACACACACACACACCGATGGCAGAATGGACAATCCCTTTGAAAGGCCATTTGGCAGTATCGTCTAGAACTGAGCCTGTTATACCCTAGTAGCCTGCAATTCTACCCCTAGGCATCCACCTCCCCCTGAAGAGAGTCCATGTATACGCTAACCAAAAGACATACACAAAAATGTTTATAGCAGCACTGTTCTTAATATACAAAAACTGCATCAACCTAAATATTTCAACCCCTGTGGGATGAATGAGTAAACTGCAGTCCTTTTGGTGGTGCGCACACCTCAGCAACAGGATGAATAAACAACTACTGCTACACAACAGCAGATTCACCACAGGTGCTCCACACGCAAGCTCTGACACACGGCCGGCAACAGTGCCAGCGTCACTTTCTGGATATTCATTTCACTCTACATTTGTTTGATGCATCTTTGCGCATATAGAGCACGTTTTTGAAAACTTATAAAGGTTAAAGAAAACACAGATAAAGTGATACACAACTGGCTCATGTTTTTACCCCCAAGAAACATTTTCTAAAGTCCAGTTACAACACATTCTGTCCCCTAATGGGGGAAGGAGGCCTTTCTCACCATCAAGAATGTTAATACCTAGTCAGAGGGATGTGAGCCACTATAATACACAGCATAAAGTGATAAGGCCCGTAAGACACACAGAATTTAGCAGAGGAAAAATCAGACATTTGAGCTAGATCTTTAAAAAACTGGAAGTATCTGGGCACTCAATTTTGGGACAGACCTTTCATCTGTTCCCTGAGCCTGGCTTGTGTAAAAGGTGGATAGAAGTCACCTCGGGGCTGCTCTCTTGTATTTACCCAGGGGCTTGAACCACGGTCCTTGAAGGCTAATGGGGACCTGGTATCTCACAAAGCAGACAGAGCAGCTTGATCACAGTGACTGACTCTATAGAAACATAAAAGAGGGCCCATATGCTACACTTGTCCAAGCCTTCCTATGGTTCTTTCTTTCTCCTTTTTATTTTTTAATTCTTACTTTCTTTAAAAGAAAACTTCAGTGCAGACTTTTGGCCATAAAGAGTGTAGAATGAAAACAGACATCCACATCTTGGAAGGTAACGCTTCCCAATTTGTCACCTGTGATCACCACGTGGCTACCACAGAAGGGAGCGCCAGTGCAGGTTAGAAGCCATCCAACCAGCTCCCCTAGTCTCAATTTAGCAAAATCTATGACAACTCAAGCACAGATTTTTGTCTCCCAGGCTCAATTTCAGAGAAAAATAGGCCCGTATAAAACTAGCATCTGTAGGACAGATCAGGATGGGCTGAGGCAGGACTTAACATATGACTTCCCAGTTGAACCAAACAATTAAATCTGTGCCAGCACCTGCGGATTGATGCCCTCACAGATTCTCAGCACCCTGCCTCTCAGCCCCTCCATCTGCCTGGCTGCTCAGCACCTCTGACAGACTGCAAACAACATTATGATGTATGCTGGAAATGTTAGCTCACAACCACAGCTAAGAACTCCAAACACTTCAAAACAATATATAACGCACTGGATTGAAGGATTCTGAGCAGACCTGCGTCAATGGCTAGGTTGTAAAAGAAGGCAGATTTAGAATGCATATTATTCATAAATACTGCAATGTTTGAACTTCCAGTCACTATACAATTTAATGGGCATTCAACTATTTTAAAACCTAATCCAAAAATAATTTCTAGATTAAGTAAATCTCCAGGTTCCTCTTCACAATTAGATAACATAAAACGTCTCATTTTTAAACTACATGCATATAGCCCTAAATAAAATTCACTTTGAGAACACCATTGTCCTCAAACTATATAATTCTTCGAGAGGCATAAACTTGGGTGTTAGTAGTAATGTGCACAAATGATATCAAAAGCACCCCCAGAGATGTGCTGCATTCTGAGGCTCTGGACGCCTTAGAATACAAAGGGAAAAAATAATACACTAGAGCCCTGGAACAATAACAAGACGTTATAAAGCTAAGAACAGTGTTATATAATTTGGGTTTAATTCAATTTCCAATTGACCCTCTTACCCAGCTTTCTGTAACTATTCACACAAAAGCAAATTCTCATTCTTTTTTGGGAAAGTGTAAAGGAGCTGGGAGAAAGAATACAAAATCCAACGAGGCCAGCTCATGCTCCTTCTATATTTTATGAATTCGTATAAATAATATGTGGCTCATTTTAAATGTCTGAACTTTGGTAGCATCTTGTCAGTAAATATTCAACACATTGGAGATCATTTATTTTAATAAAGTTCCATGACTCACCAGCAACCAAAGACTTGATTTTAATTCAAAGTTCAAAACATAATTCCCATTTTCTCATAATAAAAAATCTTTCTAAATAAATAATAGATCAAAGTAGCAGCACAGTGATGGCATCTACATCCCAATATCCTTCAGCCAGTGGTCCTTGGAAAAGGGAGAAGTCACGAGGAAATGGAGAAGGAAAGACAGGCAGAAAATGAGACTTTCTATCACTTGTGTCACTGTACTAAGGTCAGGGGCACCTGGCGGAAAAGGCACACTCCTCCCAGACTTGCCACATATAGGGTTCGACAGGGTCCTGTGGGAACCCTCAGCTCCATGTAGGCAGGAGAACACCACAGTGCTTCTCCCACAAGGATCCCACTCATCTTGAAAGGCAGTTATTTATGAGTCACCCTACAAAGTTCAAATGTTTATGTTTTTACATATTTTTTTTCTAGTTCCCAGGAGTTCTGACCTTAAAAGCTCAAAGAAAAATGCAGCACTCCACAACGCTTCTCAGAACCCCCAGGTGAGTAGTTTCTCTGTAGCTCTCAGTAAAATCCCAACCAACAAAAAATAAAGTTCATTAAAGTGCAATTCAGGATGCTAATTTATTCCCCTTTATAACTCAGAAAGAACACTGCATTCAAAACAAAAAAGTTAAAGATGTAAAAATGTGGGTCTGCCTGGATCCACCCAACCTGGCAGGAACGGCACGGCCTCCAGGTAGCCTTCTCTCCGGGCTCAGCAGCTATAAAAGCCTAACTCTCTGCAGAAAGAGCTCTTGTTCATTTATGTGTCTACTTAGCTGAGCCACAGCACCCAGTGTGGTCCAGCATTCTCCTGTGAGGGTGGCTCTGGGAGAGATAAACATTTAATATGGTGGATCCTGAGGAAAGAGATGCCCTCCACAGTGTAGTGGGCCTCATCCAATCAGCTAAAGTCTGACTATAAGACTGACCTTCCCCAGGCTAAAGAGGTCTCTGGGCTTGAATTAACATTGGTTCCTGGGTCCACCAGCCTGCTGACCTGCCCCAAGGGTGTGGACTTGCCAGCCTCGATAACCACATGAGCCAAACACACAGAGCCTACTGGTTCTACTTCTCTAGAGAACCCTGCCTTATCCATCCCTGCCCCCAAATGAGTCAGGGCCATGTTCCAGAGCGGTTATGAGTAAAAGGAATGGAACCACATACTCTCCACTGGTCTGAGTCAACAGGCAGCTGTACCCAGCCATGAAGGTCCAAGAGGGCAGAGGAGCCAGGGAATAGTGAACAGCACATCCTCAGAACAAAGAAAACATCCTCTCTGGCCACTGCCTTCAATGAAATGGATGCCCAGGCAAATACCTAAGTCTCTGCACAACACGGACTAACACAGCACAAACCAAATGTCTTCTGTGTGCCCACAACCAGTGACAAGCTGGAAATCGTATGGGTGTGAACATCAGGAGAGCCAATCCCAACACCCTGGTTTCTGTTACACGGTATCTTCCCTCTGAGGGACACCTAATTACTCTCCTGTGTCACTTCGATTCAGACTGAGGCAGCCAATATTAGAACTGTGGTCACAGACAAAGGCTCTGAAGGACGGGGAAGCCGGTGATGGAGCTCGGCCGGAGGACTCCTCCCAGGCACCGAGTGTGATGTGCCCCAGAAAGAAGCAGTGAGCTTGCACAGTCAGTTGTTGTTTTATTGGCAGATGCTCCAACAGGAATTCAAATTATATGTGAAGCTAAAATTTCTGATACATTTTCTAATGAAAAGTGTCAGGATTTAAAACAACCCTTGGGATCCCCGGGTGGCTCAACAGTTTGGCGCTTGCCTTTGGCCCAAGGTGTGATCCTGGAGTCCCGAGATCGAGTCCCACATTGGGCTCCCTGCAGGGAGCCTGCTTCTCCCTCTACTTGTGTCTCGCCTCTCTCTCTCTCTCTCTCTCTCTCTCTCTCTCTCTCTCTCTCTCTCTCTGTGTCTCTCATGAGTGAATGAATGAATGAATGAATAAATAAATAAACAATCTAAAAAATTAAAAATTAAAATAAAATAAAACAACCCGTCTGCCCTGCTGCCGTCTTCATAATCAACGTGTGTGTCAGCTATGCGTGCACATGTGGGCACTCAGAGGCGCAGTCTCTGAGGTTTAGAGCTACGGAGACTCTGCATCCACCCGGCATCCCCCTGGGACGTACCGGCTCTGCCTCCTTAGACCTTCACATCAGTCACAGGAAACAGGTATCAATATCCTACTTGTGGGGAAAGGATTCTCGGAGCGATGAAAGAATCAATCAGTCTGAGGCCACAAAGCCAAGAACGAGCGGGCTGTGCTCTGCACCCAGATCCACCTGGCGACCCTTCTTCACTACGTGAAGCATCCTCCCAGCAACACAGAAACCACCACATCCCAGGCCATCTAATTACTCCCGGAACCTTTCCAACACAAGTGAGATGACAAAGCTGGCTGTCCAACTGGGGAAGGATTCTGAGGCACTGGCTGTGGGCTCTGTCCCCAGCAGCCCCTCGGGAGCTGCAGGCCACTCTGCTCCCTTGCAAATGCCCAGCAGCAGCCCTTCTGGGGCTAGAAGGGGGACCAGCCACATCCCTCCTTGGCTTTCTGTCCCCCATTCCATCCCCACACTTTCCAACTCTCCTTAGGAGGGCCTCCACTTCCAGGGGCTGCTTCCCAAGACTACTCAGGCTCTTAGCCACTTGCCTGCAGCCATCCCATATCTGGTCTGTTCTGTGAATGTGTCTCAGAATAGAGCATCCAGAAGTAAATAAGATACTCCATATGCAGTCTCAAGTCCCCAAGTGACAGGCATGCAGGAGCCCATGAACGGAGATCTATACAGCAGTCAAACATCCCTAGGTCGTCTTTGCACGTGGATTACTACACGTTCATCCGTATTGGCACAACTGGTGGAATAAATAGAAACAGAGAAACAGAAGGAAAGGAAGGAAAGGAAGAAGGCAGGAGGGAGAGCAGGAGGGAAGGAGCCAAACACAGGACTCACAATGTGTCCCCGACCTATCCGGCCACACTCCACCAGCACCTCGTCCTTGCACGACTGTGTTCAATCCCGATGCTGTCAACCACATTTACCACCTGTCCTTCCCGGATTTGTATCATCAGCAAACCTGGTAAACACACTTTCCAAATCTTTATCCAAGGAGCTGACAGAAATGTTTATAGGCCAGGGTCAACACCCAAGCAATGAGCTATATCCCCCTAGGCTGCATGAAAGGCACAGAACCACCCCAGAGCACGGGCAGCACGGAGCCACCCACAAGCGATGCCCGGCAGGCACCTGTCTCTCTGTCTTACTCAACGGGGGCAGAGGGCACAGACGATAACAGTAGGGGCACAGCCAGCCCATAAACATGTAAACATGTTCAACTGTACCAGCAATCGAAAAGTGCAATTGAAAAAGAATGCCCAGGTATCTACTTAATTGCAAACACGTGTTTGGTGGCAATGCCAAGGGTTGGCAACAGTACTGGGAAAGAGGCATCCAGGCCCACCAGTGGGGTGTATAAAAGCCTCAAATCTGTGTCTTCTGAGTTCTGGTGCTTCCACAATGGCCCTCCCAGGCTACCCAATTCCTCAATGTAGTCAACAACAGCCTTTCCAGTGGGAACCAACCCAAGAGGCGTCAGAATCCACTCTGGTGTGACCTCCTTCACCAGGCTCTCAGCTCTGGGCCGCTATCCCCCTGCCCTAATTGCCCCAGGACCAGGCGCCTGACTGACAGCTGTGGGCAGCCCCTGAGCCCCAGGGCCTAGGGAGGTTATTCAAACCAGCCAACCATCAAGCTGCTTACCCTGCCTGCCTGTGCCTCCCAAAAGAAACCCTAGTAAACACCCTCACCCACCCACCATTCCCCTCCAACCTCTGCCACCTGGACCCCAGGGCTCCCCCACAGGCCTCCTGTGGCAGGGCTCACCCCCTTCCCTTGGCAACTGTAATAAAACTACCTTTTCAATGGTTGATTGTCTCCTGATCTGCTAGCCCGACTGCACCTTAAATTTTCTACCAAAACAATATTAAAACACATTCATGAAAGCAATTTTGCAAACTATGTCAGTACCCCTAATATGCTCATATCCAGGTGTGCATGACTTCTAGAAACCTAAACTAAAAAAACCACCAGAAATCGGGACAAAGATTTACCTACAGAGATCCTCATTATAACGTTACTTACAGTGTTGAAAAGTCAGAAACAGCCTAAATATCTAACAGAAGAAAGGTGCTTATAAAAAGTATAGGTACATCCCAGTAACTGTAAACTTTGATATTAAATAACTTTAAGTTACTATGAAACCGCTAAGAATCAAGTTTTTAAAGAATGTGTAAATGATAAGGGTAATACACACATGTGGATTTTAAGTGAAAAAAGCAGGACAAAAAAAAAAAAGAAAAAAGCAGGACACAAAACAGTCTCTAAAATATGATCTCAATTCTTATGCAAAAAAGAGGTAGGGGGAGAGAAATATGTGTGTGTGATTCCGGAGAAATTCTCCCGGAAAAGGAAATAAACTCAGCAAACACAGCCTGCCCTTAAGGAAGCTACATGCACATCAAGTGATCGATTCTATTCTAAACATTTACAAGTCGACTACTTTACAATTCTGGTTATCCTTCTAAAATACAGAAAATATCCTTCCAAAATAGCCAATTACAGATGCAAAGCTGTGGGTTCTCTTCCCGGGGGAAGATACAATCTTGGAATGAACAACCACGGACAGAAATAGAGTGAACAACCTAAGAACTTTACACAAGTGTACTGAGATGCTCTTGATTCTAGTAACACAGTTTACAACAAAGACTGAACATAGATTACAGACCTCTTTGAAATACCTTAATTTTCTTTGTGATCCGAAAACAACTCAAGGGCAAGGCTGGCAGGCTCACTTCTGGTGTCCTCACGTGGGGTTGGGCTCTGACTCTCCACCCGCCACCCCCACTTTGAAGAAAAGACTAGATCTTCGTCCCCCTACCACCCCATCCATGGTGACCCTGTGTTTGCAGGGCTCTCATCAGACCCATGCCATCCGTGCTGGGGTGGCAACTTGAAGGGGTCCCAAAGTTCTCTCAAAGCCCCTCATTTGGGGAAGCCTATGTAGACAATGATGCAAGATTCTACATAGGAATAACAACACCTGAGTGAGACAGATAAAGGGCAGCTCCTTGTTTACAAAGCAAACCCTCTGCTGCTTCCTGGCCTCTGCCTGGGGATGCAAGCACCAGGGCTGCGGGCCTGACTGCTCCTTTCCCAGGGGGCTTTCTCAGGGTTCCGCCACTGGGGACACTAGAGGGACATGACTAGGTGACAGGAGGAAGCCTGGGTCCTTTCTGCTTGTACCCCTCAGGAGGCCTCACTGCACACCCCGCAGAGGGGTCAGCATCCTGTATCCTTACTTCAGTGGCCTGAGCCCCCAACTCCTGGGCCCCTCCTCAAATCCTCTAGATTTTAGTAACTCCAACCCCTACCTTATTCCCCAGCTCTCAGGTTGCTGACTGCCTCCTGTAACTAATACCTGGAGGCTCTGTTTGCTCTTTCAACTCCTCAGAAACCAATGCCCTATGGAAACCCCCTCTGTCGCAATAGCTGGGATGTGTTCCAGTTCCTTTACTGGATCCTGATTCATACCCCTTCATGTCAAAGAGAGAAGATGCATACAATCACATTAGGGCAATAGAAACTGGGGAGAGTACTGAGTCAGCCCTGTCACCTGGATCAAAACCTAGGACTGGAAGATGTCCCCTGTCTTTCCCCAGCTCACCCCCTGACTTGGGAGACAGTCAGGCCTGAGTTCCCAGGACCTTGTGCAAATTACTTCACCTCTTGCCCCTTCAATTCCCTCCTCTGGGGGCACCTGGGTGGCTCAGTGATTGGGTGCCTACCTTCGGCTCAGGTCGTGATCCTGGGGTCCTGGGATAGAGTCCCACATAGGGCTCCCCACAGGGAGCCTGCTTCTCCCTCTGCCTGTGTCTCTGTGCCTCTCTGTGTTTCTCATGAATGAAAAATAAAATCTTTTTTTTTTTTTTTAAATCCGTCCTCTGTAAACTCAGGATAAAAACTACGTCTACACCACAGGAGAATGAGTACTCTGATGGCATCGCCCCACCCCCAGTGCCCACAAAAGACTCTGCTCTAGGTCACACAGCCCAACCCTAACTGAACCTCCTCTGCTGAGATCGCCCTGACTCCCTTCACAATCCTGGCCAAACACCTTAATAAATTCCAACTTATGTACATTCTTTCTAAATATAATGCTTATTTAAAAAAGAAAAAAAAAACAGCTTATAAACAGGAACGCCATCCCCTCCCTCATTCTGGGCATTGCACTCTGTTAATGTACCCAGAAGATGACACTCAAGCTTTGATTCGTTTGTTTTTGGCAGCACATCATGGTGTTAAGCCACATTTTGCCTTCAATAACTAAAACACCTAAATGTTTTCAGATGCATGAATGGTGTTCAAATTGACGGTTTTGTCATTAAGTACACATCTTCTCAATGATAAATGAAAACCACTCTAGATTTCAGCGATTCATCCAGCTCCTCTGGGGAGCCCTGCAGCTCCAGGGCCCCTCTGAGAAAGGCACCAGAGACAGACAGACATGCTCCCGGAACACAGCACATAGGAAAGTACAGCCTTCACACACGGCCACCAGGTCTGCACGTTGGCTATGTCTCTACCAGCTGCACGACCCGAAGCCAGTTTCCTTCCTGCTCCATGCTTCATGTGCCTCATCCGTAAGATTGGTATCCACCTCATTGGGTTATTGGGAGGATCAGAGGACTTAATATACATAAAGCACTTAAATTGTGCATGGCACACACTAGGTGCACAGGAACTTACCTAGAAAGAGAGCCATCACCAACAACACCATTTCCACTGACATTTGGACAAGTTTTCTCATACTAAAGCTCATAGACAAAGTTTAAAAATTGAGACAGGGTACCGCATGATGGTAATGGATCCCAGGGGGCCAGGACTGACAGAAGGGACTTCCTGATGACATAATTCCCTAGTCACATCCCATACTGTGTTCTTATCTGTGACTTGATGAAAGGTTCAGAATGTCTGCTCATCCCATTCTTTTTTGTTCATTTAAGGTAAATTTATTTGAGAGAGAGAGTGCACAAGCAGGGGGCAGGGAGAGAGAGAATCTCCAGCACACTCTCAGCTGAGGGTGGAGCCTGACACAGGGCTCCATCTCACAACCCTGATGTCACAACCTCAGCTGAATCCAAGTGTCAGATGCCCAGGCTACTGAGCCAACCAGGCACCGCCCCCCCACCCCCCTCCTCGCTCATTCAATTCTTAAATGGCATAGCTGGAAAGGAGTGTAAGTAAGCTGGCTAAAAGAATCAGGCATCTTTTGATTTAGTCTTTTTTTTTTTTTTTAAAAGACCAGACAAAGTAACTAAATCAAATGAGATACAACTGAAGATTAAATTCTTGGTTCTCGGGCAGCCCGGGTGGCACAGCGGTTTAGCGGGTGGCACAGCGGTTTAGCGCCGCCTGCAGCCCAGGGTATGATCCTGGAGACCCTGGATTGAGTCCCAGGTCGGGCTCCCTGCATGGAGCCTGCTTCTCCCTCTGCCTGTGTCTCTGCCTCTCATTCTCTCTCTGGGTCTCTATGAATAAATAAATAAAATCTTAAATTAATTAATTAATTAATCCTTGGTTCTCGTGCAGCCCAGGTGGCTCAGCAGTTTAGCGCTGCTTTCAGCCTAGGGCCTGATCCTGGGGGCCTGGGATCGAGTCCTGCGTCGGTTCCCAGCGTGGCGCCTGCTTCTCCCTCTGCCTGTGTCTCTGCCTCTCTCTCTCTCTCTGTCTATCATGAATAAATAAAAAATCTTTGGAAAAAAAAATCTGTGACTATTTATATTCAAATTAATACACTATAAATTTTGAACTCAAATATCTTATTAACCTCACTTTAATTCATTAACTCAGTAATTTAGCTTTTTGGTACTTTTAATTTAGTAAAAGGACTATTTCACACATTTTACTGTTAATGCTTAACTAGCAATCTTTCTCCCTTCTTATGCATCTGTGTCTTACTGAACTATTTTGTATCATTTGTTTGATTAATAAATGACAAAGAAAGGGGCCCATAAGCACTGGAAATATTTAATAGGATGCAGGAAGCAACTAAGCAGATGAGGACCTCCACACCCCGCGATAAGGACAGGGCTCCCCAGGCCTAGTCTCATGATGCTGGGTGACAGGGCAGTAGCAGGCAAGGAAGAGACCACCTCGGTCAAATATTTTGCTTTCTTTTGACAAGCAACCTCCTTAAAAGCGTCAAGGAGTCTTCAAGACAGTAAGAAACTGCAAGATCCGAATCTAAGGGAGCAGGGACTCCAAGGCAACAGCAGACCCCAGGGCATCTGCAGGTGAGGGGAAGAGGAATCAGGGAGCCCAGAGCATGAAGACTAAGGCAAGATTCCCCTGTAAGCTCGGACCCCACAGGCTGTGCTCTCAGGGCAGGGAGGTATAGCAGGCACCACCTCTCCTCCTACCCAAGCACCCCTGGGCACTTGGCGATGACAGGGCCAGGAAAGGAACAAAAGGTGGCCCTGTGGACACACAGCCACAGGTGGCCTTCATGCACTTCTTACACAGCTGAACTGAGTTATACTTCAGATGTCATACAACCGAGGGTTTCGGTTAGGGCATTTGCCACTGTCACCAGCATCTAATCTCAGAGCATTCCCATCACTCCATAAAGAACTGTGGTGCCCATCTGAAGTCACTCTCCATCTCCCATCCCCGACCATAGCCAAATCTGGACATTTTACACAAAATCCAACAACGTGTCATTTTCTGTGTCCTCCGTGCAAGTTTACAAGCTGGGCTTCTAGTTGTAGGTGGCCCAGGGGAGCTCAGTCCATGAACACAGCTTACCATCATCCCAGACTGAACGAACAGCCTGCAAAACAAACAAGAGCCCAGCCTGGGGGAAGGCACCTTCATCCTGAGCCCATCCCTGCAAATCACTTCCCAAGGCAAAAGCAGTAAGTAACAAAAAATAACAAAGCACCACACAAAATAAACGCATTACCAGAGGCAATGATTAACATAAACAACAAAACAGAAGACTTCTGGAATACCAGACAAATAATAAAATGCCATCCTTATATATTCAAATGAACTAAAAGGCAAATTTAAAATAACTACAAAAAGGAAATTTTTAAAAGTGATCTAGTAGTAAACCAAAGTTCTAAAAAGTGAAAATGACAAAAAACAAACAATATTAAGAACTCAGTAGATTGAGAGGATGAAACAGAATACAGAATGAGGGAAGATTCAGTAGATGACTAATAGTAGCACAGTCGTAGCTTCAGAGAGATCGCCTGAACTGGGTAAGAAGAAACTGTCCTGCCCACAATGCAGCACAAAAGGACAAAACAGAAATGGAAGAGAAACACAGAAAAGAGAGTGAACACGTATCTAATTAGTTTCAGTGTGGGGATGGGGGGCCTGAGCGGCAGTCTTCCGGCAGCTGACTGCTCCTGAGCAACAGTGGAAGCAGGAGGCAATGGGATGGTGCCTCCCAGGTGCTGCAAGGGACCCTCATCCTCGAACTCCGTGCCCAAGGAAAGCAAACTGAAAGAATCAGGAATCAGTAAAGACATTTCCCATCAGTAGACACTTGTGATGGGAAATTCCAAAATCTTTCTTACCAAAATAAAAGTGATCCCATATAAAAGGTCTAAGGTGCAAAAAGGAATGAAGAACAAAGTGTCACAAATATGTGCACGAACCTGAAAGTACGCTGACTGAATAATATGAGAATACTAAAAATTACACATGGTGGGGTGCCTGGGTGGCTCAGTCAGTTAAGCGTCTGCCTTAGGCTTGGGTCATGATCCTGGGATCAAGCCCCGTTTCGGGCTCCCTGCTCAGTGGAGAGTCTGCTTCTCCCCCTGCCTGCTGCTCCCCCTGCTTGTGCTCTCTCTCTCTCAAATAAATAAAATCTTTTTTAAAAAAATTACTCATGGTGCTGAAACACAGAGATATAAAACACACAACACTGGCACACAGGAAACAAAAGTGTTAAATGGATCATCCGACGACTGAAGTTGTCCAGGAAAAGGATATAAGGGTCTTAATTTACTTTATAGTGTTTTTGAGTATTACTACTGTGATTGTTAGGGAATTATTACAAGAGAAAAATGGTACATTACTTCAAAAAGAGTAAAGGAGAAAGAAACTAACAAGTATTTTCAATCCATAAAAAGGTATATTAAAAAAGAAAAAGAGGGCACCTGGGTGGCTCAGTCATTTAAGCGTCTGCCTTTGGCTCAGGTAATGAATCCAGGGTCCTAGGATCAAGCCCTGTGGCAGGCTCTCTGCTTAGTGAGGAGTCTGCTTGTCCCTCTGCCTCTCCCCCAGCTTGTGCTCTCTCTCTGGCTCTTTCTCAGATAAATAAATGAAATCTTAAAAAAAAAAAAAAAAAAGTGCTGGCAGGAAAAAAAAAATATATATATATATATATGTATATACGCATGTATATATATGAATGACGGCATATTTAAGCCCAAATAAAGATAAATAGACTAAATGTTCCAATTAAAAGACAAAAGTTGTCGGACTAGATTTTTTTTTACTCTATCTACAAGCTGTTTACAAGAAACATGAAAAACATAAGGATACGAAAAGGATGATGTAAATAAAGAGATAGGAAAATAATCAGTGAAAATACCAAACAAGAGAAGACTGGTGTGACCACATTAATGAGACACCACAGACCTACAGCACAAAGCTATAAGGGGACAGCTGGGGACAGAGAATGACTCTGTCACAGCATAGACTCCAGTGCTCAAGGAAGACAGTTTCAGAGATGTATGACATAACATCGCCTCTAAATATAAACAAACCATGAACGGAAAGAACCATAAAGAGAACAAGACACATTTACAAACATGGTCAGAGGATTTAATACAGCTCCCTCTGTTACTGATAGAAGTCAGAGAAGTCGGTGAAGATGAACACCAGAAACAAAATATCTGACTCAATGCACACAAACAGGATGTGGCACCAACAACTGTAGGTAAACCATATATCCAAGCACAGGAGGAGCATTTATAGACTGATCAATACAAGTTTTTAAGGCAAAGTTCAACAAATTTCAAGGGACTAAAATTCAGAATGCATAGGCACACACATGAAGAGTTGTGCAAGTCAATGACCCCACAACACCAGGGGGCGCCACACACATAGGTCAGTGGGGTAAAGGGCTCCCCTACAGACATGCAGTACACCCATTACCTCATTGATGAAGTCATACGGACATTCTCTGCTCAAAATGCAACTAAGTAAGAAATCAAACATCAATCCTAGGAAAATTCCTCTATGTTTAAAAATCACAAGGCACACTTCCAAAAGCTAATAATGAAGTCAAGATGAAATTCAGAAAATAATTTGAACTGAACAATAAAAATATTAAATATCAAAACTCACTGAATGCAACTAATAAGCATTTAATTTATATATTTATATAATTCATAATCTAAATTTTTATAATTATATGCCTCTGTTAGAAAAGACAAATGACAGGGTGCCTGTGTGGCTCAGTCAGTTAGGCATCTGACTTTGGCTTGGGTCATGATCTCATGTTCCTGGGATCAAGCCTTGCATTGGGCTCTACACTGCTTCTCCCTCTGCCCCTTCCCCTGCTCATGTTCACACTCACTTTCTCTCTCTCAAATAAAATTTTTAAAAAATGGAAAAGACAAATGACTGGGAATTAATAAGTATCCATCTCAAGAATTTCCCCCTCAGGATGCCTGGGTGGCTGGCTTAGTGGTTGATCACCCACCTTCAGCCCAGGGCATGATCCTGAAGTCCCAGGATCAAGTCCCACATCGGGTTCCCTGCTTCTCTCTCGGCCTATGTCTCAGCTTCTCTCTGTGTGTCTCTCATGAATAAATAAACAAATAAATAGTCTTTAAAAAAAATTTCCCCCTCAAGAATGGGGGGGGGGGGGGCTAGGCAATAAAGTAAATACAAGGAAATGATCAGATTTAAAAATAAACTATTACCAAGCAAACTATAGCCTATCAACAAAGCCAAGAGCTGGTTAGTTGAAAGACTAATAAAAGTGACAATCCTCTGGCAAAAACAGCGAGAAAGTTGGGGCACATGGGTGGCTCAGTTGGTTGGCCGCCAGCTCTTGATTTCGGCTCAGGTCATGATCTCAGGTCAGGTCATGATATTGGGGTCCTGGGACTGAGCCCTGCATTGGGCTTTGCGCTCAGCAGGGAGTCTGCCTGAGGATTCACTCTCCCCCTCTCCCTCTGCCCCTGCTCACATGCATGTGCATGCTCTCCCTCTCTCTCTCTCTCAAATAAATAAATAAATCTTTAACAAAAAATAGAAAGAGCAGACATACAAATGCTCAGTGTCAGGAATAAAAAGGGAACATAACCACGATCCAAAGACTTTTAAAAGATCACAGGAAGATACATGAACTTTATGCCCACAAATTTGAAATCTAGATACAATGGACAATGTCCTCCAAAAAAATGTTAACAATATAACTTCTCAAAACCGACTTTAGAAAAACAAAACAGAATATCATTTTAAAAGCCTAAATCAGGGATCCCTGGGTGGCGCAGCGGTTTGGCGCCTGCCTTTGGCCCAGGGCGCGATCCTGGAGACCCGGGATCGAATCCCACGTCGGGCTCCCAGCATGAAGCCTGCTTCTCCCTCTGCCTGTGTCTCTGCTTCTCTGTCTCTCTCTGTGTGACTATCATGAATAAATAAATAAAATCTTTAAAATAAATAAATAAATAAAAAATAAAAAAAATAAAAGCCTAAATCATGACTTTTAAAAACTCTTTTTACAAAGGAAAAATTAGGATTTTGTGGCTTCACTGGCAGGTACCACCAAGCGTTAATAGAACAGATACTCCCCATACTGGGGGATCATCTCCTGTGGCTCAAGAGTTTCCATAAAGCCTGAAGTGTCCCCAGAGCCACAAAGGAAGGCAGCACAGTAGGGCTGACTCCTCCAAACACCAGTTCCCTAGATAAATGGGGAAGGCTGGTGCTCGGGGCCAGCTATCCGATCCAGGGGATAGCACCTGAAGCAGGTGAGCCAGTAGGAAGCTGAGGTCTGGCTACTCTGTGTCCACACACCCTGCCTTTGCAAGCCCAGCAGCCTTACACAGGTGTGACGGGAGGAGGTAGGAAGCTGAGTGCGTGCATGGGCCGCAGGACTCCCGATGAGATGGAAGACACCGGGAATGCTGCTTATAAAACAACATACAAAAATAAGTTACCTGCTTACATACTAGAAAAAAAAATTTAACACAGCCAAACAATTCAATTCTTAAAAGATGCTATTTAGGAAAGCATCATGATAACATCAAGTACCTGAAAGAAATCCAACAAAAGACAGGCATCACCTCTACAGGGAAAAATAAATAACTTTATTTAGGGAAATTAAAGAAGACCTACCTAAGAAATGAAGACATGCCAGGTTCATGGACTGGAGCACTCAGCTTTGTAAAGATAGCAAATCTCCCCAAACTGCAATATAGGCCCAATGCAATCTCCATCAATATCCAACACATTATCTTTCTTTGAACCTGCAAACTAATTCCTCAACTTATTGGAAGAACAACCAAGACATTCTCAAAGAAAACAAGTGCCAGTAAGGAACCTGGGTGGCTCTGCCTTCAGCTCGGGTCATGATCCCAGAGTTCTGGGATCAAGCCTCACATCAGGCTCCCTGCTCTGTGGAAAGCCTGCCTCTCTCTCTCTCCCTCTGCCCTTGTGCTCTCTCCCTCTCTGTCAGATAAATAAATAAAATCTTGAAAAGAAGAGAAGAGAAAAAAAAAACAAGTGTGAGGACCTCCCTCACACAGTGTTCCATAAAGCCTAGCAATTAAGCAAGGGCTGACTAATAAGAATGAAGAGAAAGCCCCAAACAGACCTACGTCGACATGGACGCCTGACACATGACAGAGCCTTACAGATGAGGGAAAGGACAAGCTTCTCAGCAAAATTCACCAAGATGACCAGAAATCCACATGGGAAAAAACAGAAATGGGACCCCTACCTTACACCACACAAAAGCATATAAAGACCTACACATGCAAGAAAGTCCAAGGCCTTCCCAGGTCAGACAGGAGACCACCCAAGCACTAGGCTTAACGAGAGTGAGGGACCAACAGCACTGAAATCGAGAAGCCAAAAGACTCCACAAAGAACATTAAGACACACCTCAGAGTGGAAAGGTATTCTTTTTTTTTTTTAATATTTTATTTATTTATTCATGAGAGAGAGAGAGAGAGAGAGAGAGGCAGAGATGCAGGCAAGGGGAAAAGCAGGCTCCATGCAGGGAGCCCAATGCGGAACTCGATCCCGGAACTCCAGGATCACGCCCTGGGCTGAAGGCAGGTGCTCAACTGCTGAGCCACCCAGGGATCCCCAGAAAGCTTTCTTGATACACAGCCAAAATACACAAAAGCTCCTAAAATCAGTAGGAGAAAGATGACAACAGAAAAATAGAAGACCTGAACAGGCTTTTTTTTTTTTTTTTAATAAAGAGAATTTGCAATTACCCTGTACCTGTACGCGCGACTGCACAGCACATCAGAACATTTAAGAATGTTCATTTCAACATCATTCAGGAGTGGGATGGGATAAACTGTGACACAGACATGTAATGAGATATTTTACAGAAGTGAAAATGAATTAATTACGCATATTCTGAACAACCAGGGTAAATCTGACAAATGTTAACATTGAGGAAAGCAGCAACACACAAAACATAAATGCAATGCATCATTCATATAAACTTCAAAGTGGCAAAACTGAAGCACGATTTCCAGAGATGCACGCATAGGTAGGAAAATCATAAAGAAAAGTGAAGAAGTGCATCTCACCCAGAAACGGAAGAACAGCAGCTGAGACTTGGAGGGAAGAAGTAACTGTGCCGTGGGCAAAAGACTCATGGACTCCAAAGGGCTACAATGGTCTATTTCCTGACCTGGACAGAGGCTACATGGGTATAGTTTTTATAAATACTGGTTAAATTATAAATAGACATTTTATGCATTTTATCACCTCATAATTTTTTAAAAGAAAATCATATTGAATCAGGTGAGGAAAAAAATCTTCTTCAATAAAACAGCTAAATGTAAAGAGTAATTAGACTGCCCTTCCAACGCTGTAATGATTATTAACACTGAAAGAGGATTTCTGCAAGTAACTAAACCCTTAAGGTAGCAAGTCACATCCAGCACTCCTAAGACTGCGTGACAAAGTGCCAAATTTAGATTTGTAACACCAAAACAGGAAAGGATTTTATTCTTAAATCCTCTTACATGTTAAACAATTATTTCCATTTCACCCTCTGACCTACCTGGCTTTATAAAGCCCAAATGAAATGCACATGATTCTATCGGGAAAGGAGGAACTCTAAATCTAGGCTTGTAAATTACCTGTCTAGGGATCCTGCAAGCTGAACTCTTACAATCTTTGATCTGTACTATTAATTTGATACACCAATGTAATCTTAAATTTTAATGCCACATTTAAGCTGCAAAGTGAAATGCCACTGGGGGAAAAATTAGATTCAGTGAAAGAACAACTCTAACACATAACTATTTATTAACAGTACAGAATCAACTATCAACTAATCTATTTAATAAAAGGTGATATAGTTGTGCAACATTCATCTCTCCAACATATCCTATCTTCCATGACTCATCTGTGGCTCATCTGTGGTATCATACTGAGGAAGATCTCCACCTCCAGAAAAGATGGAATAACTAATCCCAGACTAGCCCTCCCACCATACATGACCAGAAAATTGCACAAAACATATAAAACACTTCTTCAGCATCAAACAACATACAGTACAGGAATATGGTCGCTGAGAGAAAGAAAGCAAATGAGGTGAGCCCCATAATCACCAAGCTTTCTACGTGGACAGACGGGGCTCCAAGCAGAGCAAAGTAGGATCACTGAGCTGAGGAGAGAGATCAGAGTTCATGGAGGCTGAAAGACCTGGGCCAGATGGCCCAGAGTATCAATTGGAAGATAGCTACACAGAGCTCTCCTCCATGTAGCTATCTACATGGGGTCCAGAAATCTATATGGCGTCTCTCATGTCCTTGGCGAAGCACTAGGCTGAGCATGCGTCAGCAAGACCACAGGAGGCCAAGCAAAGAACAGCTACTGGGTGAGGCTGGCAATCCAAGTTCCAACAAGTCAGAATGAAGAGACCTTACTAAACATCCAGAACACTCAGCAGAAAGCCCAAACAGGCCACACCTGAGGCACAGGGCTAACCTAGGCCCAGAGCAAAGGCTTCTCTAGACTAGGGGTCATCCCATTTTTCCTAGAAAGAGCCAGACAGTAAGTATTTTAGTCTTGCAGGCCTAACACCTCAACTACTCAACTCTGATACTGTAGCATGAAAATAACACAGATGATAAATGCCATGGCGGTATTCCCATAGGCACTATTTATCAAAACAAGTGGGAGGCCAGATGAGGCCTAGGGGCCATAGTTTGCCACCTCCGGATGGGCTAGAAGACAAGCCTTGAGAGAATGAAGTTGATACCAAGTCGATTAACTGCCCAACAGAACAAAATCCAACACTGTTTAAGTGAAGACGATACCAGACCCACACACACAACACAACAATCACAATGTCCAGCATCCAACAGAAAATTACTAGATGTAAGGAAAAGCAGGAAAATGTAATCTGTAAACAGAAGAAAAGCAGTTAACAGAAACAGACCCAAAAATAACAGTGATGATGGAAACAGCAGACAAAAAGAGCATTAAAGTGGTTATAAATTTGTATAAGGATTTAAAGGAAAATGTGAATATAAAGGAGAGAAATATAAACCATGAAAAAGACCCAAATAGAATTTCTAGAAAATAAAAATATAATATCTGAAATGGAAAAAACACTGGATGGGCTTAACAACATATCACACACTACAGAAGGGTAGATGACAGAACCTGAAGACATGGCAATAGAAACAATCCAACCAGAAATAGCAGAAAAGGGCATAAGCAGTAAAGAGCCTCAACAGAGCAATGTCAAGTATCTAAAACAAATGTCAAGCTTTGCGCAGTGGCAGTATCATAGCCAATGAGGTTTATCCGAGGTGTGATTATTGCTAATAAAACAAATGTCATCAAAGGGGCACCTGGCTGACTCAGACTCTTGATTTCGGCTCAGGTCATGATCTCAGGGTCATGAGATCCAGCCCTGCATCAGGCATTGCATTCAGCATGGAGTCTGTGTCTCTCCTTCTCTACCTCCCACTGCCCCTCCCCCCACTCTCGCACATGCATGCATACACGCATGCTCTCTCTCAAATAAATAAAAATATTTTTAAAAAGATGTAACACTGCAAACCTTAAAACCACCACCAAATCTCCATCCACAGAGGCCATATCATAAAAGTAATCTTTTTCTTAATTACCGTTAAAAAAATCATGCAGGATTTAAAAATTAAGCACAGGAAAATAAAATGTTTTATAAATATAATTCTATCAATCCCTACCTCTCATCCTGCCCGTACGTGTGTACTTTTCCATGAATGTTTTACATAGATAAACACATACTGTTATATGTACATACAGCTTTTTAAGAGCACAGACAGGATGTCATATAACCTGTTCCATGCCTTGTTTGGAGGTTACTTTAGTTTTTTTAATTTAATAATATGTCTTAGAAACCTTCCCATGAGAGCACATGTAGAAGGACTTTGCTGTCTTCGCTAGCTGCAAGGAGTCTGGTGTACAATGCACCATAATTCAACCAGTTCTCTGTTGATGGACACGAGGTCGTCTGCAACCACTCAGGAAACACTCAGTGAATGAGTGAGTGCTGCCATGAATATTCTTACAGGAAACAGGAATAATTTTAAAATGGCAGTTTTCTCCATTTGCTTAGATTTATTATTCCTGGATTAGGCTCATAATTCTATAAAGATAATTCCTTATCTTTATCTTATCTATAAAATCAGGCCATTTGTGAAAATATTAACATACTACTTTTGGAACATGTGTCTACATTCAAGCCATCAAATGAAGAATACAAATAATCTACAGAATTAACCTTAATCTACTCAGCATGAAATTCATCTCCAAGAAAAAAGACATCATCAGAGACAATCTGGTAACTATTTCTCAAATATAGTTATTTAAGTGATTATATATTTAGTTAAGTGAAAACTCTCAGTAATTAAATAAAGCAATAAAATAGATCATAAATTAGGATCCTCTGTCTAAAGTTTCATGTAGTAACCTAAGACACTAACAGAGCACTAGCAAATGTATCATAAATAAGCATGTCCTGGCAGAGCTTACAGTAAGCAAGGGCAGAGGCAAGGGGCTCACAGCCAACCCCCAGCCAAGGAGGACAGATGAGTGTTAGAGTTGGGGACAGGAGGAGTGGCCAAGGGAATGAGGCGGGGTCTCCAAGTCCACTCCAAAAAGGCATGCTTTTTTGGCACTGTGGGTTCTGGACAGCATCTGAAGTAGACCTAGCACAGGGAGCCCAAACCACTGAGGGGTCACTGCCTGACACACTGGGCTGCAGGACCCAGGCAAACCTGACACCAGGGAGAGCCGGTCAGGTACTCAAAACTGAAACTCAGGAGAATATGAAGCAAACCAGAACTCATGGAGGAAACTCAAGCTCTGAAACTTAGTAACAGGTGCCTAGCTGTTGTGAGAGCAGGGAGTCGCTGAACAGAAAGAGCAAGGGCCCAGTGATCAGCACCAGGACACAAAGAACGAATCAAAGTTACAGAAATATGGCTTCAGATACAGTTCCCAAGTCCAGTGGTCAGTGCCAGGTCTTCAACTTCTGGGTCAGCCCCCACACCCTTCCTCCCAGTGGGGTCCCAGGACAGTTGACTGCTTGGCTCATTTCTTCTGGGACTCAGGACAGCACTAGGCCAATGAGCCCACCTGTGGGAAAGGCAATACAGAGTTAATAGTTGGGGGTGTCACCAGCAGCAGGAAGGGCCTTACAGCAAGCACATGTCCAGAGACGTCCTCCAGTAGCTCCTGGTGAACCCAGCAGTTGGCCTCACAGACCAGATCCTACTGGAATAAAGCATTTTTACCTTCAGAGCATCTTTACTAGCGAGAAGGAAACAGTAACGACCTCTCCTTCCCAGCCTGACCTGGTAGATTCCCAGAAATGTTTTTACAAAAATGCTCATTCTGAAAGAAATGAATTTGATGTCAAAAAAATGAGAGAGCTATTACTGAGCACCTAATACCTGCCATGATGGCTTACAAGAATCCACTCATTTTCAGTAGTGTTCACAAACAGTGCTTTATGGGAAGAAAGTCATAAAGTCTAGTTTTTGGTACATCTACAACACTTACCAGAACCTCACACAAACATACTTGGGCAGAGCATGGATCTCAGGGAGCACTCACACCCCTGGAGGAAAAGGGGCCAGCAAAGGGTTAAAGAAAAAAAAAATTGAAAGAAAGGCAATCTAAGCCTGCCCAGTTTGGAGCTCCTCCTAGGAGGGTGGTCACCTGAACAATTTCTGCCCTTTACCGATGGATGAAAATCGCAGGCACAGCTTGCTGGCTCCACGGGGGGCAATTTTCACTTTTTCCTTTTAAGCAAGCACACAAAAACGTGATGGAGCTCATCAGTAACTACGCAACAATGAGCGTGTGGAGGGAAGGCGTAGGTGCACAGGTCACCGCCCCTCAGAACAGGAAGACCTGTGACCCACTGGGCACCCGGCCGGGCGTCAGCAGTCCCCAGTATCCCACAAATACTGTCCCATGTAATCCTCACAACCACACTGTCCAAGGTGGCTTGGGACTCGTTTTACAGATGAAAACGCTAGGATGGAGGCCGAGACACACAGCGGAAAAGGAACCGGCTTGGGCCAAGATCAGTGAGACACCAGGTCCCCTCTCTTGGATAAAAACACGGCTGCCTCTTCAATTTTTGGAAAACGGCTGTTGGGATTTTCTGAGTCTCCATAAGAAGGGACTTTAAACCAACAAGAGGGGATCCCTGGGTGGCTCAGCGGTTTAGCACCTGCCTTCAGCCCAGGGCCTGATCCTGGAGTCCTGGGATCGAGTCCTGCATCAGGCTCCCTGCATGGAGCCTGCTTCTCCCTCTGCCTGTGTCTCTGCCTCTGCCTCTCTGTCGTTCTGTGTGTGTGTGTGTCTTGAATAAATAAAGATCTTTAAAAATAATAAAAGATAATAATAAATAAAAAATAAACCAACAAGAAATGTCGCCCTAGGCCACACAGAGAACAGGTCAGAAGGAGGCAGGAGCCACTGCTCCTGGGTCGGGTCAGATCAGGGCTTGGGCTGCCAGCGCGGCTCCTTAGCAGCAAAGGCCGTGCCGAAGCTGCCCTCGGAGCTTCGCTCCACCCGGCGGTGAGGCAGACATCTGCCAGGCGTGTCATCAGGATGCCAGACGACCCTGCGCCAACAGTCTGCAAACTGCCAAGCAAACTGCCAAGCGATGAAGCGCCCCGCCGCCCCCCACGCCCGGCGTTGGGCCCAAGCGTGCACCTCACGCACATGGCCGCTTCCCTCACCGCCCACCTCTCCCGCCGCACACCCTGCAGGCTCCTCGGCCTTGCACGCCTTGCACGCCTTGCACGCCCTGTTTGCCGCTGCCCCAGCGCCGGGCCGCCCGTCTGTCCTCCCAGGCCCCGGCTCCATGACCTCCGCCTCTCTCTTCGCTCCCTGACAACCGTTCCTCAGTTCAGCTTCTACTAAATTCCCTGTTCCACCAAAACTTCTCAGAAGTCCCCGAGGGCCCTGGCTCCTTTACGCAACAAACACGTACAAAGTCTCTCCCGCGGGACAGACCGGCGCCGCCATCCTGGTCAGCCCTCTGCACTGGGGGCAGGACGGCCCGCCCTCCGCCCTCCGCCCTCCGCCCTCCGCGGGCCGCCGAGAACACGGAGGACTGGGCTCCGGCGCGATGCTGCGGGGACGCTGACGGCACGGCCGCGCCGAAGACCCATTACGGGTCCTCTCCGTCACCCGGTAACCCACCCCGGGCGCCCGCACCCAGGAGCGTCGGTGCACGTCTCCCACGAGCCAGGGGGACAGCTGTGCAGCACGCACGCCGCCTCGTCCGCCACAGGCAAGCGCGGCCCTGAGGGTGCCTCACCCGGTGAACGAGCGGGCACCCGAGAACCGCAGACACCAGGCGTCCGCTGCCCGAGGGCAGCCGTCAGGACGGCGGCTTCCCAGCACGAGGGAGGCCTGAGTGGAGCCTCCGGGGCCGGCCCGGTCACCTCGCTGTTTCCTGAGCTGTGTGCCAGGCACGTGGGTGTTCACGTGTTGACGATTCACGGAGCGCTTAAGATGTGAGCTTTCCAGTTGGGCTTTGCTGAGATCTACTAAAAATGAACTTAAAAATGGAGTCCCACTTAAGGGACCCTAAGCAACTATGTTTTGTAAGGACACCTAGCACCGGACGCAGAAGAAAGCAGAGGCCCCACGCTCAGAAAACGCGGGAGCAAGGCAGGGCCAGGCGCAGAGCCGCTCCCGGTCCCCCGTCGCGGCCGTGACCCAGCCCACACTGAGCCTCCTGCCTTCTGTCCCTGCACCAACTGCTTCCCAGGTTGTGGGGACCCCTGAGAGTGCGCCATGACCCCCTGTCACCCAGACCGATACTCTGTTCCCATGGGTGTTTCCCAGTGCAAACTGTCGCAGGAAACCAGATGGTCCGGCTCATCTCCTCATGCCCACTGGCCTCAGGACGTGGCTGCCCTGGGCCCAGCCATCCAACCCTGGCCCACCAAGGGCTGTCCCTTCAGGAGGAGCCAGGATTAAAACAGGAAGAAGTTTTGCTGGAAGGGTTAGGACTGGCAGACACCAAGCATGGCACTTAAGAAATGTCATGGGTCAACTGCTTCCCAAAAAAGACGTTCTCCCGTTCTCCTCCTTGGCGTCTGTTAAGCCACAGGATTCCCTTCTCCTCAACTCTGACCAAGCTCCCAGATGGACAGCCTCTATCTTCATCCTTCAAGATCTCCTACCATCTGGCATTACCCCTATGGAAGTCAAACTTGACTCGTGTCTTCAAGTTTCAGGGTACCTCAAACTCAATCTGTCTACACCCAAGTTCATTATGTCTCCTCTGGAAGCACGCCTTTCTCTGAGTTCACTTGATGTTACTGATCTCTTGGTTCCAGATTTAGGCACAACAAAAAAATTTAAAAATAAGACAGTAAGACTTGAAGACATCACCATAAATGCATGTTTCACTTAATACAGAGATGGTTACACCTGATGGAACTATTTCTAGATGTACATAAATGGGGGATGGGGGAGAACAAGTAGAGACAACTAACACGACCTCAGCCAGGTGATGAAGGTCACATCCACAGTGACAAGTCAGGCTCAGAGCACCGACCCTCGATATGACATGATGAGATGGGCACTTTCCCTCTGGGCTCTTCCTCCCCAAACCTATGACCCCATCTTATCATGTGACAACCATCAGACACACCCCAACAGGCAGAAAGTCTACTGCACCCCTGCTCAGCCCTCCTTAGAACTGTCGGTCACCCGAGACTAGACTGAGAGACCCTTGCCACCAAGAGGAGCCAAAGGAGACATGACAACTGAAAGGAGTGTGGTGTCCTGGGTGGGGCCCTGGGGCAGAGGAGAGAGAACTGTGAAACACAGCGAAACGCAGGAAATTTGAATGAAGTGTGGGCTTTAGCTGATAATAACATATCAATAATCATCAGCTGTGACAAATGTGCCATCCTAATTTAAGATGTTAGGAAGAGGGGAACCTGGATACACAGTATATAGGATATAGGAACTCTATCTTCTCGATTTTTCTATGAATCTAAAACTGTCATAAGAAGACTTTATTAAAAACAACAACAAAAACAAAAATACTGCATAGTTTCTCTTTCCTCAAATTATTCCCCAACCCCCTGACTCTCTCCTCTCTCTCAGACTGTTCTGATTCCACACTTCACGGCCCACCCCCACTCAGAAACCTTCAGAGACTGTGGCTTCCCCAATAAACGTCCTTTCCTTAGCTTGCCATCCAGGCCTTCAAAGATCTGGTTCTAGCTGCGTGTGGCACTGCTGGGCACAGAGGGCTCCGCATCGCTCCGGACAGCCCCCCTTCCACCCCCTCCACTGCACCCCCCTCACTCCATCCCCCATCTGGCTTCCATGGTTTTCCTGACGACTACATCCCCCAGCTCCATCTTCTGTCTCACCTCGCCTGAGTCCTCACCACCTGCCCTCCCAGGGAACAGCTCCTGCAGGCAGTCCACCGATGTGCATCAACCTAAACTGCACCCACCACAGCCTTCACCCCTCCCCACACCTCCTTAACTGTAGAGAAGGATCAAGCTCCCTGCTGAGCATTCAAAGCATGGCGATGTGGTGCCCCCACCCCAGCCGCCCACACCATTCCCCACTGTGCTCCAAAAAAGCCCTCCTGTCACTGACACTGGACACCACCCACACACCTCCCTAGAAGGGCCTTCCCTCCACATTCTGGCCAAATGCTCCCCATCTCCATCCATGCCCGCCTCAGGTCCTATGTCCCCCAGAAGCCTTCCTCAACCAGACCAGTCATCCTATTCTTCTCCACCGAGTGATAACACAGCCTGGAACATTACACATCTCAACATTATCAGTCTGATCCACTAAGCCGGTCAGCTCGGGCACTGATTTTACAGTGCTCCCCAAGTAATGGACCAGGTCACGTTCCCTTTTCATTCCCACCGAGGACTGCACGGCAGAGGCGCTCACTCGGCAGTCAGCAAGTCAGCAAAAAATGTGTGAGCAGTGGCTGGGTGGCGGTGCCCCAAGCAGCAGGCACAACCGTGCTCTCCCAGCTCCGGCACCCAATGCTCACGCTCCCTGATAGGCTAAGATAACACTGCAGGCTGAGGCCAGATCCCGGCTCACCACTCACTAGCTATGTGACCTCTGGCAAATTACCTAACTCTTGGCGCAGTCCACTCAACTGTAAATGTACCTGCTCACAGGTTGTTCAGTAATCAAAGGGGCTGTCAATATGGAAAACCCACACCACCTGGCACATAGTTAAGTATGATTTAAAACAAAGCTACCACAGATCTTATTCAACCCACAATGGGGTCCATCCCAGTAAACCCATCATAAGGTGAAAATGTCACAAGACCTGACCTACGGTCGTAGCTTAGCCAAGCCTGGCTTCCATGCAATCGGGACACTCACATTAGCCTACACTTGGGCAGAATCATCTTGCACGAGCCCATCTCACGGCACAGTGTTGACCATCTATGTCATTTACTGAATACTGTAGAGAACATGACAAGCAGTGGCTGTTTGGGGACAGGATGGCTGTCACTGTATCGGCTGTTGATCCTGCTGATCGCTGGCTCGCCAGGGGCTACGCTTGCTGCCCAGCAACATGAGAGGATCGGACCCCATATCATCACCAGCCCGGGAAAGATACGAATTCAAAATCCCAAGGAGGTTTCTACTGAATACATAACATTTTCACACCATCACAAAGTCGGAAACTTGTAAGTCAAGGACTGTCTTCTATTATTTTCCCAGAGGCAGAAAAGATGTTAAAGCTGGTAGCTGGGCCAGTGTTAAAGCTGATCTAGTTCTTGGGTGTTGTGGGAGTTTCCTGAGTGTTTATTATTATGCTTCAGATCCTACAAGGGTGAGGATATCAAAAATGAGAAATTCAAAATAGTCCTTTAGGGATGCCTGGGTGGCTCAGCGGTTGGGCGTCTGCCTTTGGCTCAGGGGGTGATCCCAGGATCAAGTCCCGCATCGGGCTCCCCGCAGGGAGCCTGCTTCGCCCACCACCTGTGTCTGTCTCTCTCTCTCTGTGTCTCTCATGAATAAGTAAATTAAAATCTTAAAAAAAAAAAAAATAGTCCTTTAGTGGCACATATAGTATGATCCCGGTTGCGGGAAAAGGCAAAAAGGAGGATGGAGAAGCAGAAAATATGCCAAAATATTAACAGTGCCATAGCAGGATATTTATATAATTTTTATTCTCGTTATGTTTTTCCCTATTTCCTAAATATTTTACAACACGTGTTATTTGTATAATCTGAAGGAAAACAAGTTTCCAAGAAACTCAGCTTCTCCAATAAAAATGCTAAAATACTTTTCAAATACTAAAACCATCCCCAGAATAAAGTTCCATTCAAAGAACAAAACAGGGTGCCTGAGTGGCTCAGTCAGTGAAGCATTTGCCTTCGGCTCAGGTCATAATCTCTGGGTCCTGGGTTCGAGTCCCGCATCTGGACCCCTGCTCAGTGGGGAGTCTGCTTCTCCCTCTGCCTCTCCCCCTGCTTGTGCTCTCTTTCTCTCTCTGTCAAATAAATAAATAAAATATTTTTAAAAAAACATAGGATGAAACTATTCTGGGAAACAGTCCTGCCTGCTAACCAGGTAATAACACTTTCTCAGGAGAAGTGCTGCATGCATGATGCAAGAGACTGAGGTGAGGGGTAGCTCAACAGAAGGGTCTGAGCCAGATGCCACTGCCACCACCACCACCACCACCACCACCACCACCAGGAGGCAAGGCCAGGCCACCATCAAACCAGACACAGCCAGGGCATTTCTGGTGCACTGTGATCATCTACTCTGTGATGGGACAATGAATGACACACATGAACACTCCAGGGTATTCAGGATATCGATATGGGAAAGAAACACAAGACACCTTGTATTTCTTAAATGCTTCTGGCTCTACAGAAACTAATTCTGAACCTCAGCCAGGTCTCAGAGGGAGAGCAGGAAAAGGAAATGTCTAATTTACATTTGACAGTGGTTTTATTCTCATTTATCTTTAAACTGCAGGTCTGATCAACTTTCAAGGATAAAAGAAGTTATCCAAGAGAACACCAAACTGGACAATATTCATGCATGGCTCATAACCAGCACCATGGCCTGGGGACAAGAGTGTGGCAGGGATGAATAAAGACCAGACACCAAGGGGGACAGGGGGCCTGGGACCCATTTTAAGCAACACTATCAACATTCACCCTGAAACACCCTTTAGAGAAAACTATCCCCAATTTCCAGATTCAGACATGCTCTCCCCCTTCCCAAATGCCCACAGTAGCTTGCCCCTCTCTCTCCTACATCCAGCCAGGGCCTGTAAGTCGCCGTGCCGCCTCCTGCAGCCAATCAATGACCAAGCACCATCAATCCCGTTCCAGGAGCTCTCAGGGCCACCCACACCTCTCTGGCACGGGCCTAGCTCAGCTGCAGCCAGCTCTTCCTCAGCTCCCACCTCCCCACCCTCAGTGCACTCCTGACCCATGCCCCCTCCCTAACACAGATTCTCACACACACACCCCTCCTCACACCCCACACATAACACATCCTCTCTCTCACTGCAGCCAGTGAAATCTTTCTAAAATCCTGATTATGTCATTACTCTGCTTTAAAACATTTCTTAATTGTCCTTGAGACAAAATCCAAATTCCTAAGGTCTTGTAAAGCTTGTCATGGCTGGCCTTGTCCACCTGTCCACCCGCAGAGACTCCTACCACTTCTCCTGACTGATGTTTATTGAGTACCTAACCAGACGTCACTGTGTGAGAAGTTAGGGATGCAGCAGTGAACAAAACAAAGTCCCGTCTGATTGGGGTTGACAAAACAAATACAGAAGCTGGTGTTAGAGTGGCAGCAGCACCTGAGGGAAAATACAGCAGCAGGTGGCCAGCTGCAGCCTTAGGAAGCACACAGGGAAACCCTCACCAGGAGGCCAGGCCTCAGAGAAGGGCAGTTCCCCAGAGCTCCTGCTCTCACCTCCCCATCTTCACACACCCTGGTTGCTCGGCCGGCCCTCCTGCCCTCTCCCCTCTCTGCCCAGCGAATTTCTGTTCCCTCCTAGGTTCTGACTCAGAGTGCCAGCCTTCCAGGAGGCCTTCCTCGCACTCTGTATGCAGTCGCCACCAGCCCAACGCCCTGCCTTGAGTCAATCCATCTTCCCTCCAAAACTGGAAAACGCCTTAAAAGCAGGAGTTGTTCAGCGGTGAATCACCAACGCTTAACACACTGCCTGGCACAGAGAGGCTCTAGACACACATTAGCTGGATTACAGAATTGTACAAATCAGTTGCCTGAGACTTAGCTACCCTTCCCCTCTCCGCAGCCCCACCCCCGACCTGCACACGCTTCCACTTATCCCACTGCCCCCCGCACAGAGCTCAGTTGAGCGCCTCAGGCACGCAGATGCAGACACAGTGGAAATGTCCAGCCAGCAGAATTCCTGAAATCACTAACTTGTGACTCCACCGCAGATACATAATTATCCCATTGTGCTTTTATTTTGTATAAGAATGTTGTTTTTCTCAAATCAGATACAAACTCCTCAAGGGCCATGCCCACTCCTGTGTGTGAGTGTTACACGACTCCAGGCTCAGCACCAAAGGGCGAACAGTACTAAATGCATATAGTAACCATGACCTCCACAGCAAACACCAAGGAACCCTGAAACTCACTTTGAACAGCATATTCTTCTAGTTAGGATTTGGGCATTTTACCGTATGTAGAATGTGCCTCAAATAGTAACGTCAGTAAATATTAACCCCTTAGTAAGTCTGCTTCCCCAAGTGCCTGGGTTACCAATTCAGAAACTCCCCTCTGTGCACCCTAGTCTGGGGCAAGTGGCTAAACGAGGGTGGTGGAGCCAGAGACACCAATATTGGAAGGAAGCAACACCATGTGCTTTCTTTTTTTTTTTTTTTTTAAAATTTATTTATTTGAGAGAGAAAGAGAATGCATGAGCATGGGTAGAGCAGAGGGAGAGGGAAAGAGAAGCTCAAGCAGACTCCCCGCTGAGTACGGAGCCCAACAACGTGGGGCTCCATCCCACAACCCCAAGACCAGGGCCTGAGCTGAGCTGGACAGTCGGACACGTAACTGACTGAGCCGCCCAGGGGCCCCAACACCACGTGCCTTCTGACACGATGCTCTGGATGCTCTGAAGACAGCACATCCCTCCACCTGCGTGGGGACGCTGAATATGCAGAAGAGGAAACATCAGGCAAACCCAACCTGAGGACACTCTACAAAGTAACTGCCGTGTACTCCTGAAGAATATCAAAGCCAACAAATTCACAGACAGAAGGTAGGATGTCGGCTGCCGGGGGCTGGGAGGGCAACAGGGAGTTGGCTAGCGAGGAACAGAGTTTCGGCTTGGAAAATGGTAAAGTTCTGGAGGAGGACGACGGATGGCTGCACAACAAAGGGAATGTACCGGATCCCACCTGGCTGCTCACTTCAAAAGGATTAAAGTGGTACATACATTAGTGGGTTTTACCACGACAAAAAATGTCAAGGGCAAGAAATTCTAGGAAAGGCTGAGAATCTCCCTTAGATCAAAGGGGGCTACACAGACAAGGCCACAAATGGCACTGAGTGACCCCGAGTGGGGGCAGGGAGGGCAGAACTTGCTAACAAACTGGCATGGCTAGGACAAAGGACAACAGGTTACCATGAACTGTGGATCAGTAATAGTAACATCAATGACAGATGCCCTGTGGTCACATCCGAGAGAGTCCCTGTGCGTGGGACACAGGAAGGCCTAAGGGCGCACAGAGCCTCCACTTACTCCTCAACTGATCACGGGAGAAAATGAGACTTTCATGGAGAAACACAGAGAGGATGATAGAGTGAGTGAGGGAAGATGTAAACAACTGGTGAATCTGGGTAAGGGGCATAGAGGAGTTCATTATACTATTCTTACAATTTTTCCTGTAAGTTTGAAATTATATCAAAACTAAGAAACAGGGACACCTGGGTGGCTCAGTCAGATGGGCGTCTGCCTTCAGCTCAGGTCCTGATCTCAGGGTCCTGGGATCAAGTCCCACATCGGGGGGGTCCCTGCTCAGCAGGGAGTCTGCTTCTCCCTCTGCCCTTCACCCCCTTCACGTGCATGCACGCACTCTCTCTCTCTCCTCTATCTCTGAAATAAAATCTTTTAAAAATAAAATAAACTTTTTAAAAAACAGAAACAGAAAACAGTGCAAGAACAAAAACCGCATCTGAAAGCAAACTGAGTGGGGGGAGTCAAACCGTCAGGGTTCTCCATGGGCACCTGGGGACACACACCCCCTGCAGAGCCACACCTGCCCTACACACTGAGGCTCAAGAGCAGGATTAAAGCATTAATTATCATGTCAAACATCTCCTGGGATGGCATTTTCTATATATTTAACTAGATGTCCGAAAAGAAAAGGTGTCAAACCTCAGCTCTACTGAAACAACTATGGAAGATGCCCCAAGTACTTTTTTAATGTCTTCTGAATAAAAGGAGCAAAGAGTCAGAAACCTGGAGGACACCATCTATATATAATCCACATGCTATCTTGTTAAAACTCTAGCTTTAGAATTCTACAAGGTGATAATGAGGAGAAATGTTCTTATCCATTTCAGGACTCATCCACAGCACGTTGTTCAAAATGGAACACGGCACATTTTTTAAAGCAGGTTTAAAAACAAAAAAAAATCTATGTAGATGGTCCCTTTGTGGCTCCTGAGCCTCCCATGACTAATGTCAAGGGCAAGTTGAGTCAAGTTCACAGGCGTTGAATACAGAGAGAGGGTGTCTGCACCGGCCACCCACTCTAGCCCCCAAGGCCTGACCAGACTCTAGATGCCACCTTCCCAACAGCCATCCTCCTGCTCTGGCTGCCTGGCTTTGGGCATAGTTTCTCACTCAGATTCCCGCAACTCCCCTCTCCAGCTGGTGTTCCCACCTCCAGTCCCACCCCTCCAAGCCTTCCACTCCACCCATGGTCAAAAAGATCTTTCCAAACACAAATCTCTATGATGCCCACCTCCTTAAATCCATAGCAGCTCCTCACCACCAAACACATCAATATTCATTAGCTGCCCAGAGTTCCACGCTAGGTCAATGAGACTGACCTGTATGTTTCATAAATGCAGTTCAATGCAAATAACTTACTTATTTAATATAGAAGCAAAGTGTTCCCTATAATCATGCCCTTCCCACCTGTAAACACATGTAACAGTGTATTACAATTTGGTGTTGGCCTGTCTGTCCTAGATACCAGGGTTCTGGGGAGCATAGCACACTCTAAGTGAGCAATAAACCTTTGCTGAACCAAAGTAAAGACCTCTGGATACCCTCCCCGGCCATACTCAGATCGATGTTCCTCCACTCCCAGGACAAGATGCTACTGGGTGATCAACAGAGTCAACCCCTCCAGGACACACGCCAGACAGGAGGCCCTAATGATTGCTACATATAAGGCAACTGCCTTCACAACCCCACAGAGCTCTTCACGAACACAAGCTCGAACACAAGCTCCAGAACGGAAAGGGCGTAACAGATCCCTTTTAGGTCGGCTACCTAATTTCTGGTCCTCTCTGCTTGATATTTTTGGCCAACCACCTGATATCCTCAAGCCCTGCTTCCTAATTTAAGTCTGACGCCCACTTTCTTTTAACTACACTAACGAGTCTCCAACTCTTGATGATCCGACACCTTTACACTCAAAGATTGCTGAAGACTCCCAAAGAGCTTACTTTATGAGCTACACTTATCAGTAGCTTCCATATTAGAGGTTAAAGCCAAAAAAAAAAAAAAAAGAATGTATCTCTTTATTAATTCACTTAAAAATAAAATTATATATTTAAATAGATATTTCTATGAAAAATAACTTTTTTCAAAAAATTGTTAGACAAGTGACAGTGTTTTGCCAATCTCTTTAATGTCTGCCTTCACCGAGGACAGCTGGACTCCATATTCCATTTCAATCTACGCTGTGACATGTTGTTTTGGTCCAAGTAGACGAACGAACTCAGACCTCACAAAGATGTGCTGGTGAAAGGAGCAAGAGTACCAGCATATCCAAATAACTGAGAATATTCTTCTCTGATGTCACATCAGAACTCAGGAAATTGTAGTTTCTTAAAGGTTAGCAGCAATCTACGTGAACAGAACACATTAGAGGATACCCAATCTAGCTGAAGCCACAGCGATTGGGCTTTGCATCCCTTATGAAGTGAAAATCCACCGGCCTCACTTTGAGTGCATCTCCTACCCATGGATGATTTTGTGTTAGAACGGACTGGTCATCTGGAAATACTGGTTCACTGAATTATGCAGATGTTCCAAATGAGGACACATTTCATTCACATTTCATATCCAAAAATATCCTATTCACTCTACCACCACGGTCTCATTGGAAGAGTCTCATGTCTGGGAAGCTCACAGCGGCAGACACGGGTCCTCCAAAACTCTTGATTTTCACCTGAAGCTCAAATTTTATCCCCAGCAACAAATCCTGGCAGTCTTTCTCCTTGAAGTGACAGCTCATTCTGTTCATTTTCAAAACACGTCTGCCAAAGTCCCAAGCCTGAGTGCCCAGCGCCGCCTGTTAGCCCGTCAGGTGCAGCTCAGCCTCCAGGCGGCCACAGCTGGCCCAGCCGCACCCCACGGTGCCTTCCTGAGCAGGCGCTGCATGCAGCACCAGGACAGCACGCGGCCAGCGCACCGTGGGGACGCCGTGCACTAGACAGCCAGGACCTACTAAAACTGACACTTTTTACTGAGTCCCCAAGGGCATTCTCAAGTGGAGTGCAATTTTTTACTGCGCATGGATGGCCGTGAAGAGAACAGTGCGCGCTCAGCACCGTCTGGCGCCACCACCTTGATTCCTGCGAAGGCGCCAGCAGTTTTACCCACGTCACGTCTGCACCATCCGCGCAGACCCCAGTAGAGTGAGTGGGAAAGGCCAGAGCTACCTTGCATTGTTTGGTTTTTTTTTTTTTTAAGATTTTATTTTTAAGTAATCTCTACACCTAATGTGGGGCTCGAACTCACGACCCTGAGATCTGGAATCACACACTCCACCAACTGAACCAGCCAGGTGCCCCCGCCTTGTACTATCCTTGAAATAAGGGTTGGGGAGCCTGGAGCCCACCACAGGAACAGGTGAGCTACACTATCAGCACTGTTCTCTGGTTTTATATCCCTGCCACCACCCCAACCACCTTCCCAACACACTTGGTTTTAGACTCCACAGACTTACAGAAACACCTGAGTGGCTCAACGGTTGAGCGTCCATCTTTGGCTCAGGCAATGATCCCTGGGTCCAGGGATCGAGTCCCGCATTGGGCTCCTCTGTCTGTGTCTCTGCCTCTCTCTCTGTGTTTCTCATAAATAAATAAATAAATAAATAAATAAATAAATAAATAAATAAATAAATAAATAAATAGATAAATAAATAAATAAATAAATAAATAAATAAATAAATAAATAAATAAAAGCTTTAGACTCCATGGACTTAACAACATAAATTTTTCAGTGGAACACTGTAACACCATTCTAGGCGTTTCTCAAGTCCACTTCCCTCATTGCTAGCCATGCAGCTTAGGTCCCTTCTGCAAGCCATTTAATTAAGGCTTCATCTCCTCATCCATTACGTGGAGATAATCATCCCCAACCAGATAAGTGGCCTTAAAGAACCCACCCTCTGTGGAAGCCCTTTGCAAACTACGCATTTTTTCTTCAGTACGTCTTTACCATGTGTCAAGCACTGTCCTGTGTACTAGCATAAATGAGGTTTCTGCTTTATGATAAAAAGCTTGGTTCTAGGGGTGGGGGTGTAATGAGAAATAACAGAGAAAGCAAGAGTGATCATGAATGGTTGGGGAGCTGCTTTAAATGAGATGTGCAGGAAAGGCCTCTCTGAAGAAATGACCCAAGTAGATGAGAGTGGAGGACCAGAGGGAGCCAGGTGTGCAAAGAACAGAGGGAAGACCATTCCAGGCCTCTCCATCCAGGAAAACAGAAGAGGCAGGCAGTGCCAAATCACGAAGCTTTGTGAACCAGGGTGAGGAATTTACATTCTACTCTAAGCACTTGGGAAGCCAGGAGAGGGCCAGTCAGGAAGTAACAGAATCTGATCTACAGTTGTGAAAGAACCCTGTGGCCACTACGTGAAGAATAGAATGTAGGGCATGAGTGCATATGGGGAGACCAATCAGGATGTGAGGCTAGTCATCCAAACAAATGATGGTAGCTGCCTGGACTGGGCTCACAACAGAGGGAGACCAAACGAGGCAGTCCAATATAAGATGCACTTCAGAGGCAAAGGTGACAGGTTCTACTAGTAAGCTGGACAGGCCCATGAGGAGGGGAAGAGGAAAGAAAGGTAAATCCTGGATCTACAGCTTGAACACCTGAGTGGGGGCGGTGGCCATGGGCAGAGGCAAAGAGTCGGCGTTCAGGAGCTCCAGGGCCAGGTCAGGAGGGAAGACCACGGATGTGAGAGTTGCTGGCACGTGAACTGCATGTAAAGCATGAGCCTAGACAAGACCCACTGGTGAGTGGCACACACAGCAAAGAGGAAGGGCCCAAGATCAAGCCCTCGAGTGCTCCACACTCAGCTGCCAAACAGCAAAGGGGTCTGAGGAGGAGTGATGAGACCCTGGAGGAAGACATGGAGTTTTGGGAAGACAGGTGAGGAGAGTCTCAGGAGGGAGGGAATGGCCCACCTTATGGAATGCTGCTGAGAAGTCAGACAAGATAAAGACGGAGGAGTGACTTTTAGATTTAATAATCAATGATGGCCTGTGGAGGGTGGTCTCAACACTGGGCAGGGAGCCTAACTGGAGCAGATGAGAGAGGATGCAAGGTGACCAAAGTAGGGTTACTCTTCTATTGTCCATACATTACTTTGATGCATCCACTTGGCTTCCTCCATGGCCTACTCAAAGCACGGCTTACAAAGCCAGGTGACAATTAGTTGAGAGACTGGTTTGGGAAACAGCTCATCATTTTATACCTACCCCTCCCACACACGTGTGAGTACCATGTGTGTGTCAGTGGTTTTGAGAGCAACAGCTCTCTAGTTTCCCTGCTTCTGTGCCACGTGTGTGAGGTAGAGATCCATCTGAAATCAAGTGTTCCCCCATGCCCACTTTCCAGTGGGAGAATGAACTCTGTTATCACCATCAAGTATCACAGCGCAACACAAATGGGGGACGTATATATACATCAGCATTAGCCACAGGCCTACGAATGACTCATTTTGAGCTGTAATTTATATAAGTCTAGTTATTTGCAACTTACAAGCCAAAGATGCTACTGATGCATATACATATCATTTACTATAGATAGAATTAACCAATGAACTAATTTGATAATAGCAGTATTAAACTAACAGTAGCTTAGTAATTAAAATGCAGTAATAGTGGCATTTGAAAACCAGCACTAATCCAAAAAAAAAAAAAAACCTGTGGGAATTCCAACTGAGAGTAGGCAAGTGCTGCAGCTCCCTCTGTAAAGATGCTGAATGCTGGGTGGAGGGCCTTCAGTCAACTTTAGTGAAGATGTCAATTTTAGGAATCCTTAACAACTTCACTAAATATGACACCAACAAGTAACCACTAATACATATACAAAGTAAAAGTATAGGGACTGACAAATGGATCACAGAAAGAAGCGAAGGCTGAGTCTGGGTTTAGGGCACTGAATGGCGCTTCAGGGCGAGTGGTACGAGTAGGGCCTACTCTGGGACAACCTGGCCCACACATGTCACTTTACTACAGTACCACTCCATCAGACTGCTGGAGGGAGCAAGGGAGACAGCCTGCCTGGATGCCTGTGCTCAGAATTCCTCAATTCACAGTGGCTGTCTGGTGTTGTGGTAACAGAGCACAAGTCACACCCCGGTAACCCACTAGCTAGAACCAGCCCCACAAATGGGGCTTGTTTGGCCTGCAGTGTTGGACTCCTTCATGTTTTATAACATCTGAAATAGTGCCAACATTTAATTGGAAGGCTTCACATTAAAAAAAAAAAAAAAAAAAGTCTTCTGGCTTCTCAAAGAAAAAGAAAAGAGATAGAGAGAAAGGAAGCGATCTGGCTGAGGCCCACCTGCCCTTCAGCTGCTGGAGCCTGTGCTCTCCAGAGCCCACCCTCCAGAAAACCAGACACAAGTCACTGCCAGCTGCCATTTATCTCTGAACCTGTGCCACTCGTCTTCTATCTGGCCTGTTCCCTTCACTTATGCTACCTTCCAGCTGCTGGCATCACTTGGATTTGCAACCTGTGTCCTGGCAGAGGGTGCTGAAAGGTCCCATGGGGTTGAGTCCAAGGAGAAGACTATGAGGACTGTTTAAGATGCCATGCTCTCACACACGGAACTGAAAATGTTAGCTGCTGATTTTCCTCTTCATTAAGCACCTTGCAAAGGTCAGACACAGCTAACATCCTCCCCTGGCTCCTTCCTAAAGAGCAATCTCAGTAATTACTCAAGACTCAGAACTTTTCTCTTAACAACCTACGATGAGCTTATCAGGGAATGCTGATCATTCATAAATTAATGTTTTAATTAAAAGGGCAAAAATATATCCATTAGTCAGTTTGAGCACAGGTTTAGGGTAGCAGAGGGAACCACATTTCAAATGGAAAAAAAAGAAAAAAAAAAGCCCTCCAAATAGAATGAGAAAAAAAGAAAATGATTAGACAGTTACTTTACAGTAAGTTTCTTTTCATATATGCACAACCACCACAAAAGCTTTGAACTAGGGGCAGCCCGGGTGGCTCAGCGGTTTAAGCGCCGTCTTCAGCCCAGGGCCTGATCCTGGGGACCCGGGATCGAGTCCTGCGTCGGGCTCCCTGCATGGAGCCTGCTTCTCCCTCTCTGTGTCTCTCATTAATAAATAAATAAAATCTTCAAAAAGAAAAAAAAAAGAAAAAAAAGCATTGAACTATCAGTTAGTACTTAAGACATCCATAAGACAGAGTTTATACAATCTCTTCCGATCATCATCTCTTTTACTCCTTAAACTACCTTTGGATGAAACAAATTCTCCTAAGCCAAATTAATAACTAAAGGACTGGTTACTAGTGATTGACTACGTACAATTACGGCAACGGTGATCCTACGTATGTTCAGCATCATATATGAGAAGCAATGATCTTATATAAACACTAATAAGCCCAGGGCAATCGCACTGTAATGTGGCACCAACTACCCCCATTATACCGCTCAGATGTTTACGTAAATAAAGACGGCCTTGAAGGAGAAAATGAATCGCAAAAGGACAAATGTCAAGCGTGCACAGATGCGATGCCTCCCACCCCTTTGGCTTTTACAGACCAGGAAACAGACAGTGCTTAATGAAGGACGGGTCCACCAAAGTTGGCTGTTGTCTTTCCCACGAGCCGCTTGTGAGTTGCTGCTCACACTCCCAACACCGTGGAGACGCCACGAAAACCCAAACCCAAGTCCCAACCCATCAGCCTCCAACTCTACTGCTGGAGACAAGTTCTGGGTCCAAGAACACAGCGACACGAGGCCGCCGCACAAAAGGAGGGAAAGTCTGGATTCGAGGCAAGCTGCTCAGAAGGCTGCGATGAAGTTCACTGCGACTTTGAGAGAACTTTTGCACCGACGAGTCGCCAGGCCGACCCTTCGTTTTCCGGTCGTGTTTCCTGGGCTCGGCGTTTCCCCCACAGCTTGGACAGGGGGACCGACAGGCCCTGGACGCGGGCTCGGCTCGTGGGGCACCAGCGCTCCAGCCCAAGGCCTCTTTCCTCTACCTGCTGGCAGCGCCCCGGGTGGGTAGGCCGGGTCGGTGTGCCAACACCTGCAGTGCTCAATCTCCGAACTTGTCTGAACCGGAGCGGGACTTCGAGTTAGCCTCACATTAACCAGAGGAATAACAACAACTAAACCAAAACACCCTTTTATTTATTTACTTATTTATTTATTTATTCCTTTCCCCCTACTTACAACCCCCCAAGACCGAGGTCTGCAACAGCTCATGCTTTTTTTTTTTTTAGTGGACTTGCATTGCACCACGTGGCTGGGGAACACACGACACACAGCCCGCTGCCTCCTCCAGGACGCCCTCCTGGATCTGAACTCTCTGCGTGCGTGGCGGGAGGGGGGGTGAGGGCACCCCCGGGGTCCGGGGTGGGAATCCACTCACCCGATCCTTCATCCTCCAGCTCTGGGCTAAGGACTTGGAGCCTTCGATCTTCTCACAGTGCCGCTTTTTCATGAAGGCCAAGGGCAGGTTCCAGTCGGTGAGGTCGGCCTCGTCCTCCTCCCCGAGCCCCAGGAGGGGCGCCTGCAGCATCTCGGCCTCCATCGCGGGGGGCGGGGGCGGGGGCGTCCTCGGCAGCAGGCGCTCGAGCACCTCCAGCCTTAACAGCAGGGGTGCCGGCAGCGGCGGGAGGGCACCGGGCGGGGCGGCGGGAGGTGCGGAACCCTTGTCTCCAGCTCCGCGCGCGGGGCACACACGCGGCCCCGGACCCCGAGCGACCTCAGGCCTCGCGGTGACCCCGCTCGCGGCCTCCAACGCCCCGGCCGACCCGAGCCCGGGCGCCGCCCAGCCGTCCGGAGCGCGCGCGGGTCCCCGCAGCCGCTCTCAGCCCTGCGGGCCCCGCACCCGCCGAAGCTGCTGCGCCCAGACCCGCGACCGGCCCATCGCGCTCGCCCGCGCCCGCTCCTCAGCCCCGGATCCGCGCGGCCTGGCCGGCCCCGGCCTCGGGCCCGCGGCGCTCTCCCGCCTGAGAACCAGTCCTGAGGAAGGGCGACACGGGGGCGCGGAGAAGACAGGCGGCGTGGGCTTATGGGGTTCGGAGACTTTTGCCCTCTGGTTGGAAGCTACAGTGCAACTCCGCTCATCAGCACATCAAGGAGGACGCCATGTTGCCGCGGCCCAGCATGCACCGCGGTCGACGGCGTGACCCACGGGCCAAACCTCCTCGGAGCGCTCCGGCCGCGCTTTCCCGGGATGCGCAGAGGGGGGAACGGCCCACCCCCCCACCGCCCTTCTTCGTTACTATGGTTACCACAATTCCGCTCTCCAGAGTTTATGGCGTTCATTCAATAGATGCGTGATCTCCAAGTCAATCCTACAAATGAAACTATGTCAGTTTGGTTCATTTATAAAAAAAAAAAAAAATTTTTTTTAAAGCTTTATATTGTTACAAATGAACCTACACACTCCTGAAATTAAAGGCGTTGACCCCCTGTTGTTTTGTTTTTGTTTTTGTTTTTTCTACATTTTGAAACGGCAGCCAAAGCTTCAGAAAGAACCACTGGAAGAAAAAAAAAGAAAGAAAAAGGAAAAAAAAAAAAAAAAAGAAAGGACCACGGATAATATGACAGAGGAAGATAGTGGCGGGGTTAGGGGGGGCACAGAGGATCCTCCATGGTATCAATCAGATTTTCTTTCTTTGCTTTGCTCCCCCCCCCCCCCCCAGGGAATACCCGTAGAGAAAATTAATTTCAACAATTACAGTTTCTTGTTGAATCCATCTTATTTTCTGAGCGGTTTATTCTTCTTTTGACATAGCTTTACGTGCAAACAGCTAAGAGCTACAGGTGTCTACCCATGCAGGTGAGCCTCCTGCTTTATTTCTCTACTCGGAGCATGGATTTAGGAAAAAAAAAAGATTCTATTTATTTATTTGAGAGACACAGAGAGAGGGAGTGGGGATGGGGAGAGGCAGAGGGAGCAGGAGAGAGAGAATCTCAAGGAAACTCTCTGCTGAGTGCAGAGCCCAACACGGGGCTGGATCCCACCACCCGGAGATCTTGACCTGAGCACAAACCAAGAGTCAGACGTTCAACCCACTGAGCCACCCAGGCGCCCGGGAAACATTGCTTATTTACAATATGTGCAGAACTGTGACCGCTGCATGAGAAGGGAGCAGGAGGCTGGATGCAGCGTGCAGCGCCTGCCTTCAGGGCCACGGCGCTAGTGAGACGCTCACGTACCTGTGGATGAAGCTGGGCAGGCACCAGAGGCCGGCGTCCCCTCTGCATTCCGGCTTTGGTGTCAGATGCACCTAGTTCTGAATCATTTTTTAAGATTTTCTGTATTCCTGAGACACAGAGAGAGAGAGAGGCAGAGACCCAGGCAGAGGGAGAAGCAGGCTCCATGCAGGGAGCCCGATGGGGGACCCGATCCCAGGACAGGGGTCACGCCCTGGGCTGAAGGCAGAGGCTCAACCGCTGAACCACCCGTGTGCCCCCTAGATCTAAATCTTGGCTGAATTACTTTCCATCTCTGTAACCTTGGTCAATTCTTTAACTGGTTCAGCCTTGGTTTCCTCAGATATAAAACCGTGATACCAATACCCACCATGGAGACAATTAACCGGTGGAAGTGCCTCATATAGTATGAATGCCCGACACAGGCCTAGCAATGATCTTTCCATAACTAGAGTGAAACCTAGCAACTGGGCTTTATGAATCTAAAACCTTCCATTGGACTCTAGAAGATACCCTGTCTCTCCATGGCTTCCCAGGGCCATGTTGACCCTATGTGGGAGTCCATATCAAAATCCCAATGGCATCCTGACGTGTTCCTTTCCACGTTGGAATGAACGGTGCAATCCCAGATCTTTCTCACCTAGCACAGAGCAAGAGTTCCAGTATTCATTTCAAGATTACATCCAACTGAGCCTGATTCTCCCCTTAAAACTCAGGGTCGGGCAGCCCAGGTGGCTCAGCGGGTTAGCACCGCCTTCAGCCCAGGGCGGGATCCTGGAGACCTGGGATCGAGTCCCACGTCAGTTCCCTACAGACAGGGAGCCTGCTTCTCCCTCTGCCTGTGTCTCTGCCTCTCTCTCTCTGTGTCTCTAATGAATAAATGAATAAAATTTTTTAAAACCTCTGATGAGGGATCCCTGGGTGGCGCAGCGGTTTGGCACCTGCCTTTGGCCCAGGGCGCGATCCTGGAGACCCGGGATCGAATCCTATGTCGGGCTCCCGGTGCATGGAGCCTGCTTCTCCCTCTGCCTATGTCTCTGCCTCTCTCTCTCTCTCTCTCTCTCTATCATAAATAAATTTAAAAAATTTTTTTAAAATAAAAAAAAATAAAAACCTCAGGGTCAATTCACCAAAACACAGATGGAGGTTAAAACCTTAGTTTTCCTTGCTCCCCAGATTGACAAAATATCCCCACAGGCACCAGCAAATGGAGGCTTTGGGACTGCACGGTCTTGGGAAGACCAGGGTCTTCCAGCAGCATTAAACCCATTCATTCCTAACCAGCCTGTGACCTGGGAAAACCCACTCAATCTGTGTGAGACTCAGTTTCCTCACCTACAAGTGTGTGTCACCTGGGATATCCCTCACTTTGTCTGATATTCTAAATGAAGATCATAAAGGTACATACGGAACTCAAATTTGTCAGGTCATTAGAATCACTTGGGGAAACTATTTAAAAATAAAGATGACTGGGTCCCACCCCAGACCCACTGAATCGTGGGAAGTGGGAAGATGGGATCAGGGCCTATGTTTTTGAATCAGATAACACTCATGAGAGCTTAAAACCAGTCAGAATTGAGGATATTGGCAGACATTCTCTCTAAAGATATTAGGCAACATTCTCCTCTAATGATTCCATTCCAGCCACATGGCGGGCCCTCAATAAACATTTGTACCAAGTAAACAAGTATAATGAAGCAATCATCCAATCTCCCAGCTACTAAATCAGAGCAAGACTCATCCTCTCTCCCAAACTATAGAACAAAACACACCCTCTACTCTTTTACAAATGTGACCCCAGAACCAAGAAGCCGTTTGGGGTCCATGTCCTGGACCAAGGGTCAGGAAACACACATGGTGACCCCCCAGCCAGGAACCGATTCCTGCAGACAGCTGAAAAGCCGTTGGCCTCCGCTGCCCTCAAGCTCCATGTGGGTGACATGAGGAACTTGAAGAAGGTGAAATCTAGGCTATTTCAGGTCAAAACTCTGTGATTCATGTACAACCCAGAAAGAGGCTGCTGACAGCCCCACTCCCAACCTGAAGGCTCAAGAATGGGCTTGAATCATTTTGTAGCATCATGACATTTAAAAGAAACCTCGTCCCAGTGTGTCATGGATGATTCTATTCGAGTCCCAAATAAGCACTGGGAACTTGGCTCCAGGCTTCTGGAAGGCAGTGAGCATCTGTGACTAATGACGAGCTAGAAACCCAAGGCCTACAATTTCTCACCTGGGTGATCTCATCACCACGGTGTGTGATCTGCTGGCCACCAGGGCCTGCAGTTCCCGTCTCCGGCATCTAATTCTTCATGAGCAAGGACATCTCATGCTTTCCACAGCACAGAACTTCTAAACAAGATACTTTCATTTTGAAAACAATTTTATAAATCTCAACAAATGCACAAAACCTGGCCTGATTTTCAAGCCACAAAACTGGGGGAGGGTGTTGCTAACATCCTGCGGGTGGTGAACACCAGGCTTGGAACTGAGAGAGGAGGGCCTTGCAGACCCAGCTCTGATGGGAAATAGCAGAATAACCTGGGACCTGCTCATATGGAGAGGGTGGCCTCTTCCTGGACCGTGAAGGTAAACCAGCTGACCTCTTCCAGCCCTGAAACTTGGGCTCTTTGGCAACCAGAAGCCAAAGACACAGCAAAGTGAGCATGAGAACAAATATAAAAACCCAAATGTGTGGGTCAAATACAGCAGAGGTTACGGGTAAAATAGGAGGGGAAATGGGGCTGGGAGGTCTGAATAATTCCCTCGGGCATGGAGCCTGTTGCCCTGGGGAGAACAGAGCAGGCTGGGTTAGCCCACCTCACCTGTTCTCGAAACCCAAGACCAGCTCAGGCGAGGCATTCCATGTGCACACAGCAATGGGCTGAGTTCCATCCTCCAATATTGCAACTTCTCCGCTAAATCAATCAAGGGCATGGAATGTGTTTTGTCATCAAGAATCAGGAGCGAGACTGGAGGTCAAGAAAGCGGGTGCTTCGCTGAGCTATTGCTTTCCACGCAGGGAGACCGGCCAGCTCCTGTCCTTTCCAGAGAAATCTGTGCTTAGCTTAAAAGAAACCAAAATAGACATAAAGTACTTTGCTTTTGTCTGAGCATCATTACTCTGTTTTTAGCAAAATCCAAGCCACCCCCCTCTGCAGGTCAGATGCTTTGTTGACAGCAAAGTGAGAAGAGAGAACGGGAAGTGACGGGCCTCAGCATCTCCGTCCTCGGAAACGCAAGGCTGCAAGACGCCAAACGCGCCCATCTCCCTCTCCGCCCGTGTCATCCTCTAAAAATACAGTTATTTATGTACGAGTTTCATCCCCTACAGAATACCTTTCTATTTCGCTTACTTATTTTTTTTTAACACTGAGTGTGTATGGTTTTGATAAGCAGAAACAATATTCTTCTATTTTAAAGAAGGAGGTGGCCCCCGAGGGGCCTGGGAACTATGGTAAAACGTGCTTCTCGCTGAACAAACTTCACCCACTCTCTGCATTTCTTCTTCCAGAGCTGAGATTTTGCATCACCTCAGCCTTCAAGATCCAACCACAAGACAGAGCGGAGGAGGAAATGCACAAGGGCAAGGAAACAGAAGTGGATCCTGGACAGAAATGTGCTGTCGCCCCCAGCCCCTTCCTTCCCACTCTGGGGGCTGTTTGGTGTAGGGCGGAGAAGAGCCTGTCTGGGGAATCCCAGAATCTGGGCCTGGCTTCCAGCACGGGCACCCTGGTCAGGCCGGCGGGATAGCCTGGTGCACCCAGCTCCAAGGCCTTCTGGGTCACACACTGCTGTCCTCAGCCCTTAGAAATTCTTCATGGAGAAAGGACGGAGGCCAGTGGTCTTTCCCAGCTCCCAAGTTCCACCCAGGGCCCTGGAGGTCGAAGGGCCGCGATGTGGTCCAGTACAGACAGTGCTGGAAAAGGAAAAGGAAGGAATGTTTGTATGATAGAAACTATACCGAGAAAATTTGTTATCCAATAAAAAATATACAAACTGAATTTTATAACCTTTTGTTTTAATGGAATTGCCTGCAATAAGATTCTACCTTTATGAAAATACAAATAATAGAACTGTCTCTTTTTAAGCTCCCATTTGTTCTTTTATGTAATATTCACATCTCATCAGTGATTCTCAAGTTTCCAGCAAACACAAGACCCTGGGGGAGCCAAGGCTAGCCCGACCATCGCCTCTGCCTTTAATCGGGGGATTAGGGAAAACGCCTGTAACTAAAATATTATAATCCTAGTGGTGAGTGTTTGTGGTGAGCCAAGCCCTTTTCATGAGAATTAACTCATTTAATCCCCTAATAGGCTCATTTAAAGGCTCTTGTTTTAGATCCGTTTTACCAGTAAGGAAATTGAGACACAGAACAATTAAATAGCCTTCTCCTGGTCTCTCTGCTGGCCAGGGCTGGGCGAGGGCCCAACCAGCTCAGTGGAAGGCCTGGCTCATCTGCAGAACCCAGCTCTGGCATTTCCGGGTCCCAGACCCCAGAGAGCTGCTCCATACACCATCCCAGTCCTGCCCCGGGCCCAGTTTCACGTACAAAGTAGGAAACTAACAGTTCCGATCTCATGGACATGTAAGTACTAAACGAGCTAATGCCCAGCACACAGGAAGCACTCGGTATAGGCTGTTATTAACAAAGTTCTATAAGAAATAAATTCCATCTGTGTTGATTAAAAAGCCTTCCTGTGAAACACAGCATGTGTGCCTGAGCCGCAAAAATTGATTTCTTTTTTGGAATAATTTTCATTGTTTTTCTAAATGGAAGTCCTACATGTGAGGTGGAGGGGAGATGGAGAAGTCTCATTTTTCTCATTTTTCATGGAGGTCTGTGAGTCAGACCAGAAACTGATTTTTTTTTAATTTTTATTGATTTATGATAGTCACACACACACACACACACACACACACAGAGAGGCAGAGACATAGGCAGAGGGAGAAGCAGGCTCCATGCACCAGGAGCCCGACGTGGGATTCGATCCCGGGTCTCCAGGATCGCGCCCTGGGCCAAAGGCAGGCACTAAACCGCTGTGCCACCCAGGGATCCCCATAAACTGATTTTTTTTAAACCGAAGGTACTGGGGCGCCTGGGTGGTTCAGTTGGTGAAGCATCTTTGGCTCAGATCATGGTCCCAGGGTCCTGGGGTTGAGCCCCATGTCCTGCTCGCTCTCTCTCTCTCTCTCTCTCTCTCTCAAATAATTAATAAAAATTTTTTAAAAAGTGAAGGCCAGGGATCCCGGGGTGGCTCAGCGGTTTAGCACCTGCCTTCGGCCCAGGGGGATCCCAGGGTGGCTCAGCGGTTTAGTACCTGCCTTCGGCCCAGGGCCTGATCCTGGGGTCTGGGGATCGAGTCCCACATCAGGCTCATTGCATGGAGCCTGCTTCTCCCTCTGCCTGTGCCTGTGCCTGTGCCTCTGTCTCTCTCTCTCTCTCTCTCTCTGTGTCTATCATGAATAAATAAATAAAATCTTTAAAAAAATAATAAAATAAATAAAAAGTGAAGGCCATGTAAATTTGCTATGTCCAAATGCTCAGGTGGGTATGAGCAAAATGAGCCTAACCCACGACCAGCTGCTCCAGGGGCTTGAGCGCTGACTTGGGGGCTGGGACCACCATCCTGCCTGCATTTAATCCCAGAAATAATATGTGGTGTTTTAAACAGTACCACAGAGTACTTTGACAATTCTTCGTAAATTTAAAAAATAAAAGTAATAAATTCTTGCTGGAGGAAATTGGAAAACGTCAAAATGAATAAAGAAAAAGAAACCAAAAAGCACTGTTCTCATTTTGTGTATTTTCTTCCTGCCTTTTCTTTCTGGCATGTGTATATATATATATATTTAAAATCTATTTGTTTTTTGCATTAAAAAAACAACATTCCTCTGAAACATTATTTTGAAAATAAAGACCAGGACAAAGAAACACTTAATTCCACTGCCCAGACATAACTGCCACTAATATTTCTTTGTACAGCCTTCTGTATATATTATAAACATATATTACAAGTAGACATGCTCATTTGTATAGTTTTTGAAAAAAGAATCATTCAAATTTATACAAACAACACTATTTAACAAAACATGTCATGTTGTGACTTGTGTCTTCCACTTATAGCAGGAGCACGTACTCCTAGCACAGCCAGTAACTAGGAAACATGGAGGGTGACCTACAGACAAGGGCACAGCCCTCAGGGTCGTTGCAGGAAGCCATCACCCTTACCTGGCTTCATGAAACTCAACAAACTAGACTTTTGGTTACAAAGACTTAAGGCGAACACTGTGCCTTTCATTTCTAAAAGTGCCCAGAGGGACATGAGACCTGCATGCTGAGCCTTGGGGAGGGTAAATGTTCAATTTAGCACCAATAGAAATGATTATTACCATCCTGTAATAATAGTGGGTAACTTTACAGTGCACGCCCTGGTACCAGACCCGGTTCTAAACACTCCCCACATTAACTAGATACTCACGATGTGCCTATTGTCCTCATCTCACAGGCAAGGAAGCAGAGACACAGGTAGAATAAGGAACTCGCCCAAGGTCACTCGGTTAATGAATGCTGGAGCCAGGATTCGAACCAGCACGATGCCTCTAGAGCCGAGGTTCCCCAGTTTTGCCGTGTATCAGGATTGCTTCGAAAGGCCCAATGTCCAAGCTGCACCATCACGGAGACTGAACATCAGGGCGACGGCAGCCCCGAGTCCCTGGGCGTTGGCGCCCGCAGCTTCGAGGCCTGTCCCCCAACCAGTGCGGAAGCTGGTTTCCAGCAAGCCGGGGCCAGCACAGAAGCAGTGACGCGGCTTCCCTGGGAAGTGAGTGACAGTCGATCACATCTTGGAGAAATGTGTGGTTGTGGTGCCTCATGCACACCGTGCAGTCTACACTGAGCCGTCGGCCAAGGCTGAGTCCACGGCTAGGAGCAAGCTGGTCTGAGAAGGTCCGTGTGCGCTAGAGTTAGGTCTTCCCCCGGGGACCACGTGTCCCGGTTTCCCTTGGGCCAGTCCTGGTTTTCATCTACTGCCCTGACATAATTATCAATAATACCTTCTTACATTCTCGAGAATGTCCTGGTTTGGGTGATCAATCACTGTCACCGCGCCTCTTACCCACTGAGACCTTTGCTCTTGACTCATTGCCTTGATCCCTGTTCTAAACAAACTTTTTTTTGTCATGTCCCTTCCCCCAATTATATAGAAGCTCCATAAAGACAAGGAGCCTATCTTCTCATTCCTGATTTACGCCCTGCAGAGAGCACAGAGCCGGGGAGGGCGGTGAGCTCAGTGTCTCTTGAATAACTCCAGTGAGCAGGACCTCAAGGAAGTCATTCTTCAATCAGAAAACAAGGGACAGGGAACAGCCTGGACAACTCAGAGTGCCCTGCTCAGGGGAACACTCAGGGCACAAGGCCCACCAATCAGACTTCAGAGTCACAGCAGCAACGATGGGTCCTTTGGAATGAATACCCAGTGGGGAAGGGGTAGACCTGGGAACAGCTAAAGAAACTCTCACCCGACCTCCACCCAAAGGACGGCTGCCCAAAGACTTAAAGAACAACACTGGGGCCACTCTGACCTGGATATGAAAAGAAAGTGACATGGCAGGGAGCCTGGGTGGCTCAGTGGCTAAGCATCTGCCTTGGGCTCAGGTCATCATCTCAGGGTCCTGGGATAGAGTCCCACATCGGGCTCCGGCTCAGCAGGGAGTCTGCTTCTCCCACTCCCTCTGCTGTTCCCCTCACTTGTGCTCCCTGGGTCTCTCTCTGTCAAATAAATAAATAGGAAAGGAAAGGAAAGGAAAGGAAAGGAAAGGAAAGGAAAGGAAAGGAAGAAAAGAAAGAAAAAAAAAGAAAAGAAAAAAGAAAAGAAAAGAAAAGAAAAGAAAAGAAAAGAAAAGAAAAGAAAGAAAAAAGAGAGTGACTTGGCTTTGAACCCCAAGTGAGCGGAACAGACTGCCTGAACATTGTTGCACATGAATCTTTGGCCTCCGATCTCAAAAGAAGGACAATGCTCACCCACACAGCAGTTCAATACAGGTGCCTGGGGTAAGCGGGGGGCACCCTTTCCATCTCGGGGTCCCCACCATCCCCAGAGCCCAGGGCCCTCTGCTAGATGCCTGCTCCCAGCCAGCGGGCTTGCAGGACAACTGTCCCTTCTATTGGCCGGCCCCTGGCTTACATCATCTCTGCTGCATTCTATTGGCCAAAGTCGGTCACGTGCCACAACTAACTGCAAGGGAGACTGGGAAGTGTAGTCCGTGAGCCCAGGAGGACCTGGAAATCGATTAGGTAGATAGGGAGATACAAGATCTTCCTAGAAATGAAAGTAAAAAGTAAAAAAAGGTGTGTATTCATGGACTGCTGTCCTAACAAAGTGCCACAAACTGGTGGCTTACAACCACAGAAATGTGTCATAGTCTGGAGGCTGGAAGTCTGAAAGTCTGAAATCAGGGTGTCAGCAGAGCAGCGCTTCCTCTGATGGCTCTGGGAGAAAATCCGTCCCATGCCTTTGTGGCGGTGTCTGGTGTCACCTGGCTTGCGGCACCCATCTCCAGCCTATGCGTCCCCCAACACACGGCGTCCTCCTTGTGTGTCCCTGTGTCTCGCCTCTTCTCAAGGACCCTGATCAGACTGGATTGTGGACCCCCTACACAATCTGCAGAGACTCTATTTCTAAGTCAGCCCACATTCATGGCTACTAGGGCTTAGGGCTTGGATATAGATCTTTGCAGGACACTATCAACCCATAAGAAACAAAAGGTATGAACTTTTCTTTCTTTTTTTTTCTTAAGATTTATTTATTTAGGGATGCCTGGGTGGCTTAGTGGTTAAGCGTCTGCCTTTGGCTCAGGGTGTGATCCCAGAGTCCTGGGATCGAGTCCCACATCGGGCTCCCTGCATGGGGCCTGCTTCTCCCTCTGCCTGTGTCTCTGCCTCTCTCTGTGTCTCTCATGAACAAATAAATAAAATCTTTTAAAAAAAGATTTATTTATTTATTGGGGATGGGGGCAAAGGAAGAGAGAGAGTCCTAAGCAGACTCTGCACTCAGCATGAGTTCAACATGGGGCTCAATCTCACCACCCACGAGATCACCACCTGAGCCAAAACCAAGAATTAGTGGCTTAACTGACTGTGCCACCCAGGCGCCCCATGGCACAAACTTTTTAAAGGTGCCTGAGATGTTCTCACACTGCCTCCAGAAAGATCATCATAATTTGCATAGAACTAGCAGGACAGGAGAGGACAGGTATTATCTCACCTTTCACAAACCGAGGAGCAGTATTTTGTTTCCCTTCCTTGGTTTTATTACCTTGATTTTTGCAACCTTGAGAAGTGGACAATGGCACCTCATTTTCGTTCTGATAGGTACCCCTTCAGGAGAGACATAGAAAGTGTAAGAGTGCTCCAGAATCCTGTCACCCAGGCTCGGGAAGTGAAGGGTGTCTGCTGGGCAGTGAGCTGCCACCCCAGGACACACCCCAAGCAGGGCCTTAGGAAATCATAACTGGCAGTCCTTAGGTGCTGAGATGGTTCTTTTCCTGCAAAAAGCAAACATCAGAAGGCAGGGAGGACAAAAATTTCCATTTATTCAACTGAAATTAATGTTTCCAGCGAGGAGGCCTGGATGGCTTTGTGCAGACAGCCAGCTGCTGAGGTGGCGAGCCTCGTCTGGTCTGCTTGTCACACTGGCAAGTTGGGTCTAATGGTCACGAGCGATGGATGCAGCAGTGACACTGGGAGCCAGCTCCTGGAGGCCACGAGTGCCATCGCACGTCAGGACACTGTGTGCTCAGTGCAAAATTACTCTGCGCCCGTGAATTATTCATCCCAGCCACCTTAGGATATGCGATCACATCCCAGGCAGAGTGTCAGCCAGGGAGAAATGGGTCAATGTAATTTGTAGTCTCGATTTCTGTCATCGTTTGGGTCATCACCGTCCTCTCATAACTCTCCATCTCCCTGCCGGATTCTGATCAGAGGGACATGTCAGGACCCAGTTGGAACACCTCTGCCTTCCTCCCGACTGCTCTCTCCGGTGACAAAGCGCTAGTGTGTTTGTGATACATATTTCATTACCTTTGAGTGCAAGTAATTGCTACGGTTATTTCTGTTGACCTTAGAAGAGCCAGCATCGGGACGCCCGCGTGGCTCAGCGGCTGAGCGTCTGCCTTCGGCTCAGGGCATGATCCTGGGGTCCTGGGATTGAGTACTGCATCAGGGGCCCCCTGCAGGGAGCCCGCTTCTCTCTCTAGGTGTCTCATAAATAAATAAACAAAATATTAAAAAAAATAAAAAAGAACCAGCTTCTTTGCCAGCAGAATAATGTCCCTGAGGACTAGAAGAGCAGTTGCGAGCCTGTACCAGCGGGCCTAGGCCAGTCACGGAGGAGCACAGAGGGCAGCAGCCGGGTGGGGCCACGTCACTGAGCTCTCATTGGCTGGGCTGTTGCCAGGCAAGGGGAAAGTCTGCCTTGGTCCCCTTTGCTGGCTGGTGGCAGTGCCAGAGAACGCCCCCTTCAGGGCTGCCCCACTGCATTTTAAGTGAGGTTTCCACTCTCTTCATCTTTTTTTTTTTTTTTTTTTAGATTTTATTTATTTATTTGAGAGAGAGCGAGAGGGAGCATGAGTGGGGTGAGGAGCAGAGGGAGAAGAAGCAGGCTCCCTGCTGAGCAAGGAGCTCGGTGCGGGGCTCCATCCCAGGGCTCTGGGATCATGACCTGAGCCAAAGGCAGACACTTAACCCAGGGTGCCACACAGGTGCCCCTTTCATATTTTCTTAAATACATGTTTTCCTGTCCTTTATTTTGAGCATGGTTTGAATTTTTAGGCACCATCGTATCTGTGCTCCCAGAGGAGGTGGGTGGGAACCCACTTCTCACCCCACAGCATACCTGTTGCTTTCATGGCGCCACCTTCTCTGAGAATGAGACAATCTCCCTCTCTGCTCCATGGAGTGAGTCAAGAATCCCACCCCCACCACTCACTCCCAGGAAAGCCTGAGAACCCCAGCTATAACCAAAGCAGGGAGGTCAATAGGATAAATAGAAATGGAAAAAAAAAAAAAAAAGAAAGAAAAAGAAAAAGATGTGTAATTGCCAAGCTGATCTCCACTGAATTAAAGATTTTTGTAATTAGAGATTCAAGGTGGGCTCCAGGCAGGCTGGAGCCAGAAATGTGGAGTGCCTCAGAACGTATTCCCAAAACGTATTCCCAGAACGAGAGGCTGCATCGCTGACCTAAAGCCATTGAAAGTACTCAAGGCTTGAACCCCCCTACATTGGGTCCAAGTCTACCGCTCAAAGAGTCTACCTGTGGCTCCCACCTCCCTTTAGCCTTTCAACACAGATGGGACACTGACCGACTTCCCCCAGAGCACAAGGATAGACCTCACAGGTAATCAGATACAGTGAGAAGGCTGGATTGCTCCTGAGCCCATTGACTTTCCCAAGACATAGGTTGGACCCCACAGCCATTCATGTTGACCCTGACATAATCCAGTCTGTTGGCCTGCGGAAGGCAGTGGTCAAGCATGTGCACTGCAGCACAGCCTGCCCCAGGGCCTCCTCCATGAGACAGAGCCAGATTCCAGCAAAGCTCTACCACTCCCAAGCTCTGCACTCTCAGGTGAGCAGCATATCTGCTCTGAACCTTGGCTTTCTCACCTGCAGAATGGAGAACAGATGAACTTACCTAGAGCACTGAGTCGTGAGGATGCAAGGAGGTAGTGGAAATTTGCAAAGTGATTCTTTTAAAGCGTAGGGACTAGACTGGGAAACACTCAGGGCTCAAAAGTCTCCAACAGCCCCAGATCCCTCAGGATATATCCAGAGTCCCTACTCTCACCCCCAGAGCTCTGCAGGATCTGACCCTGCTACCTCTCTGACCACACATCAGTCATGATGACCTCTGTGCTCCTCTGGGACACCCCAGGCTAAGCCATTCTCACCTCCAGGCTTTGTACTTGCTACTCCCACTCCCCAAAACACGCTTCCCCAGATGCCTTCGTGCTTCCTGCACTCACTTCCTTGGGGTCCCCACTGACATCCCCACTCAGAAGAGCCCCCCCACCACTCCTGCTTCTGAGTCCCCTCCTCCTCCTCTTTCTCTCTCCAGAGACCCCATCACCACCTGGCACACTTTGCATGGACCATTTATTTATTGCCTGCTAACCCCTCTGGGACGTTAGCCAGGTAGGAGCAGGAATGCTAGCCTGTCTTGGTTGGCCCCAACCCTGGTGTCTATCATGGAGTAGGCAGGGGTCTGGAGCTACTTAGGAGGTAGGATGGGGGCCTGATGCTTGACTGGCTGCGGTGGAGGAAAAGGGGATGCAGAGCACTCCCACATTTCTGGCTTAGGCAGTCTGGGCCCAGGGCACATCACCATGAGGCAACCTATCTGTGAGGTGCTCCCCACCCATGGTCTCCGTGCTCCCCAGCCAGGCACAGGAACTGCTGTTTGAAACTAAGGAGGGAAGAGTCTGATTTGGACATGCGGGGGAGGTAAAGATGATGGAGGGCTAGCATATGCTCTTAGCTGCTTGGAAGAGAGCTAAGCCCAAACACGTAGATGGGGGAAGGGACTAGCTGGAGAAGCTGGGACTAAGGGGGACTTTGGGGATTCTGGACATCAGCAGGGCCACTTAGAGCCAGATGACACAGTGTGGCATGGCACTGAGGGCTCATTCTCCAAGAAGACAGCCTCAGTGTGTCCGGGGCGGGGGGGCATGAGTGCAGACATTGGCTCTTGTTTGAGGGTCCCTGACATCAGAGACTGTCTCTTTGAGGGTATTTAGGGTGGGCAACATCAAATCACAGTGGGATGGCTGGGAGGGATGGGGTCCTCCTGAGTTACCACCTGGATTGTGAGCCAGCGTGACGTCCCTTGGAGATGTGGGGCCACCTTAGTGAAATTTGGAGTAAGGACTGGAGGTCCTGTGGGTATTGGTGGGGTAGAGGGAGGGACTTTGGGCAACTGCTATTCTGTAAGTTGTGACATTCGGTGGCACGTGTGTGAAGTGGCCATGCTTACCCCTGTACCACCACAGCTACTCATGCACACCAACACCAACTCGCCCCATACAACCACTTACACCAGGCTTTCTCAGTCTCTGCACTATTGACATTTTGGGCAAATGATTCTACTTTGTCATTGTTCTGGCTTACATTTTAGGATTTTGTAAATATGCATAACAGAGCACTACTGTTAATGTTCCTAAGCATCCAGTTCAGTGACATTGAGCACAGTCACATGGTTGTTCAACCATCATCACCATCCCTACCTCTAGATGCTTTTCCTTTTCATCTTGCAAAACCGGAACCCTGTCCCCATCACACCCTAACTGCCCCTTCTCCCTTGATGCAGCCCCTGGCTCCCACCACCTACTGTCTCTGTGACTGTGACTGCGCTAGGGGCCTCATATAAGGGGACTCCTACAGTAGTTGTGACTGGCTTATCGCCGTTAGCGTCATGTCCTCAAGGTCCATCTGTGTTGTGTCCTATGTCACAATTTCCTTCCTCTAAAGCTGAATATTCCTCCCCACTGGGGAGCCATCCTGCACACTGTAGGATGTTGAGCAGCCTCTGCCTACTAGATGCTAGCACCATTTCCTTCCCCCCAACGATGGCAACAAAAATGGCTCCAGTCTTTACCGAACATCTCCTGGGAACCAAGTCTACCCCCAGGTTGAGAGCCGCCGCTCCGGGCACACTCACCTCTGATGAGTCAAGTCTCCCCTGTGTATGCCTGAGTGCCCCAAGGCGCAACCACACCTCTGCCAAGCGGTAGAGGCCCTCAGGAATGTGTACCTAGCTCGGATCCCCAAACTCATCCCACACATTTCTCCCATAAGAATCACCTAATAACATTAGGGCTGATTTTCACAATAGCCACCTTTAATAACAAAAAAAAAAAAAAAAAAAAAGTCTCTTATCTTAAATCCACATTAAGCATATGGCAAGCCATGTGCTGGCTGCATTGCCTCCTGCAAACCGAATGCTGGCCTCTTGTTTTCTACCCTCCATCTGGGGAGACATAAATCCTACTTAGAGTCAAACCCCAGGAGATCCGAGAAGCATGTGAGAGTCAGAGATAAACAGGCCTGCTTTGCCCTTGGACACATAAGCTGGATTTTCTTTAGTAATCCACGGAAACAGCCGAGCGAGGAAACCTTACAGCACAACCCATAACAACACACACACACACCCCAAAAAGAGTGAGTCTGGCAGTCCAGGAGGCTGACAGCCACAACTCGGGCAGTGTTTCAGCCTGCCCCCCCCACCCCCTTCAGGCCTGCCAGCACAGCTCCGTTTTGATCTGCACAAATTCCCGGTTTCCACTCAAGCCCCACATAGCTCTGCTAATGCACATCAGTCCTCAGACAAAATCTTTTATTTCCCAGTAAGCCTGGAATAAAAAAGATGAATTTGTAGGGGCTTTGGGAATGAAAAAGAGACACCGGAGCCCCTCAAGATTATCTTGGCAGAGGATGGATTTCCTTTGCTCCTGCATAGTTCGTCAGGCATTGATTAAGAGTCATGGAATTTTGGAATTGCAATCAATCGGACAAATAAACCTCCCTTCCAGGGCCAGAATGGAACTGAGGAGCGGCGGTCGTCCAGCTTTTGTTGGAACACCCCAGAAGGGTGGTAGATTTGCCCCAGTTCTTGTAGCCCTCCTCGCATCCCCTGTCCTCTGTCACGTGACTCGTGACTTGTGGCTCTTCCCACGGAGTGGAGCACGTGCTCCCCTGACCCTTGACTTCTTCGCGTTTGGCCTGGGGGCTTGTTTTGGCCAATGGGCCGGGTGGAGTGGCTGAAGTGGGGGCTGGGAGAGAGCTGGGAGGTCACCTCTTTCTCCAGAGCCAGCAGCCACCCCATCCAGCCCGCAGACCTGGGCCTTGTGGCTGCGCTAAGCCGTGAGGCGCATCCTTGCAGGGCCGATAGCTGGCCAGTCCGGGCAGGGCTGGCTCCCGCCTCCGAGCGGGCTCCGAGGCCTTGGTGCTGCTCTTATGCAGAACCAGGTGACTGTGCAGAGGGGGGAAGCACAGCCCCACCAGGCAACATCGTCTTTGCTAACGCCACCTGTTATCGGAGGGTGGCTTTTGTGTTGTGCGGACTTTGCCTCTCTCCACCTGGCCCTGGTTGGGACCAGCCACTAAAGCAACCCAAACAAGGGGGATCTGTACTGGATTCGGTGGCACTTCCCACTATCTTGTGACAGCTCTTGAGCCTTCCCTCCCTCTTTGGGAGGCTGGAGGAGACACCTGTTACGGTGTCTCTACGGAGACTTGCTCCAGGCACGTGGGGTATATATGGCAACCCAGCATTTCATAGCGAGTGAGAGATGGTCAAGCTGGGGGCAGGTCATATTATGGAGAAGACAGAGTCCCCCATGGCAACCCGGCAGCTCTGGTGACCCTTCCCTCCAGCCCTTTCCCTTTCTCGGCTCCCATCACAAGTGACCTGTCTTGAACCGATGCTTGCACACCTGTGTTCATGGCGGCACAACTCGGGACCTCCAAAAGCTGGGAGCAACCCCAGTGTCCATTGGCGGATGGATGGATGGATGAACTAAATGGGGCCCGTCCGCACAGGGCCTATTACTCAGCCTTGAGAAGGAAGGACATCCCGACACCTGCTACGACACGGATGGAGGTTGAGGACGCGGTGCTCCGTGAAGTAAACCACTGAATAAAAAGACCAGTCCTGGAGGATCCCACTTACACGGGGCTCCTAGAATTGTCATTTATGGGGACAGAGAGTCACACCAGGGGCTAGGGGAGGGGGTGGGGAGTTGGCGTTTAATGGGGACAGAGTGTCAGTTTGGGACGATGACAACACTCCGGTGGTGAAGGTCGCACAGCAGAGTGAATGTGCTCAGTGCCACGGAACTGTGCACGTAATGGTTAAAATGGTAAATTTCACATTATGCCTCTTACCAAATTCTTCAAACACAACCTGTCCCGTGTCCCAGTTCCTGGGGCCCAGCTCCCGCCTGGTGTCAGACAGCAGAATCCGAGCTCGGGTGTGCCCGGGAGGAGCGGGCACTGGTTCCTGTCTTTCTCTGCGTCCGCGGGAATCTCCAGTGCTGGGGGGGGGGGGAGCCCCCTGGGGCCCGCAGGTAGGGAGAGGCGGGGGATGGAGAGAGCGCCCGGGTGCTCCTGACTCCACACCGAGCCGCGGCGGCCCGCTGGGAGGTGGGAGGTGGGAGGTGGCAGGCGGTGTCCGAGGCCCGGGAGCCTCGCTAGGGACAGCCAGACAGGGGGGCACACCAGTGAGAGAAGACCGCGGAGAGGCGCAGGGAGGGAGCAGGGAAGGAACCACAGACCCGGACTCAGGCTCCAGGGCGGCCTTGGCGGCTGAGTCAGGGCAGCACCGACCTCCCTGAGACGCCAGGCTCAGCGGTTGAGCTTCTGCTCAGGGCATGACCTGGGGTCCAGGATTGAGTTCTGCATCAGGCTCCCCGCAAGGAGCCTGCTTCTCTCTGCCTGTGTCTCTGCCTCTCTCTCTGTGTCTCTCAGGAATAAATAAATAAAATCTTAAAAAAAAAAAAAAAAAAAAACAATGCTAAGCCCGTCATCACTTAGCAAGGGTTTCACTAATATCAGTCCTTCTGGCGTGAGCTCTGTCCCGTGCGACCCCCGGCCTCCCTGGAGCGTGGGTGGACCAGAACGGCCTTCTGACAAGAGGCTGCAGCAAAGGTAACAGGGTGTCACGTCCATGCCTCGGTCGCCAATGGCCCAGGCTTCCGTCCTGCTGCCACCCTCGCTGGGCCTCCCTCCGGCCCTCCCGCCTGCTCGCCCCCGTGAGCCAGGCTGCCGCGTGGTGAGCTGCTCCGTGGAGAGGCCCACGTGGCCGGGAACTGAGCGAGGCCTCAGCCCGACAGCCGGCGAGCAACGGGCGCCCCAGCAGCAGCTCAGGGGAGCAAGGGAGCAAGTCCGTCCCGGTGCAGCCCCGAGATGGGCCTGCAGCCTGCGGAGGGACCAGATGCCAGGAGCCGCCTGCCACACCAGCTTCCTGACACCAAAACTGAGTGATGACAACTGCGCCTTTCAGCCATTTCCTCTGAGCTAATTTGTGACCCAGCCGTAGGGACCTAACACGGCCTGTGCCCCTGGACTCCATCCGATCCTGTCGCTTGTGACCTTGTCTCCCAGACATCCTCCCAGCCCTCGACCCCACTCCTCGGTCTCCCCCACATTCTGCCTCCAGCATCACCACACACACACACACACACACACACACACTCACACACACTTTCTCTGATACCTGTTGGTTGAGACAGGATCGGGGACAGAACTCAGTGTGAGGGGGGCACCCGCAGGAGGGAGCTGCACGAAGTCTAGAGTCGGCTCCTAGAGGCGGGGACGGGCCGCTCTTGGTTCAGCACCGGCAGGAGAGGGGCCTCCGACCCTCTGTTCTTTAAGCAGAAGCATCTCTGGGGAACATCAGCTTCGGGCTTCTGAGCCTCTGCTCCCACGGCCAGAGCCCCGCCTTCCTCTGGCTGCAGACACGCAGAAGTACAGCCACTCCTCCGTTTACTTGGGTGTCCAGGAATCACGAGTGTTTGACCCCCACACACAATTTCACTTGGCCCACAGTTTGGTCTCCGAGGAAAAGACGTTGGCATCTAAGGTCTCGCGACGAAGTTTGGACCCTTGAGGGCGAGGCTGTGGGGGCCGCTGTGCTGGGCGGAAGGCGGGGAAGGAGCCCAGGGCTTGCTCTGACAGGCTGAGCCACTTTGGAAGAGGCCCTGCCCGTCAGGGGGTCTCAGCCATAGCCCTGTCGGGGGTCTGCCGTGGGAGACCTCAACAACGTAAGGGGTGCGTGCCCTTCTCTTCTGGCTTGGCTTTAGCAGACCTAAGCTACTGCAGGCCACAGGCCCTGGCTGTGGAGCTGAAAGCCTCTTTCACTGGGAAGAAGCACACTGCCCCTCGGGTTCACCGCTCCGTCTCTTGTGATTTGGGTTGTCATGAGTTGACTCCTGAGAGTCTGAGCACTAAAGGGCTGCATCTGGGTCTGTGACATGGAGAGCTGCCCCCCTGAGCTGGTCCCCCTCCCGGTTGCTGAGCACGTCAAGGCTTATCCCTCATGGTGTCATCCTTGTATTGTCACGATGCCCTCCTCACTTTAAAAGAACAACCTTTGGGGGATCCCTGGGTGGCTCAGCGGTTTGGCGCCTGTCTTTGGCCCGGGGTGCGATCCTGGAGACCCGGGATCGAGTCCCACGTCAGGCTCCGGGCATGGAGCCTGCTTCTCCCTCCTCCTGTGTCTCTGCCTCTCTCTCTCTCTCTCTCTCTCTGTCTATCATAAATAAATAAATAAATCTTTAAAAAAATAAATAAAAGAACAACCTTTGCTTGACCCTACTGCTTGAGAACTTGTCTCTGAGATTCCGTCTGGCTCTGAAGGGCACCCTAGGAGGTAGACTATAAATCTGGAGTCCTCATGACATTTAGATCCATTAATCCATCAAAAGAAGATTTGCTACCTCTTAGTGTCCAGAGAGAGACCGGAAATCCCCTCATCCACATGCTCGCATGGAGGCTCAAGCACAATTAATTCTGCTCAGCACTTTGTATCGGGATCTTCAGGAATTCATGGATGTGTGCACTCTGACCTGTGCCTTATCACTTGTGGCTGTACCAACACAGGAAACCCAGCCCAAGGAGTTGGTTACCAGGTGCCTTTGCCTGTCCTCAGACAGTACATGAGGGACCAGGTAATCCTGAAATGATGAGACTATAAACCACACTACAGGGTCCAAACAACTTCCCAGACTGGGAATTCTCTGAAAGCTATTGTCAGCGCTTAGGCTAGGCCTGGCAATGCACGGATGAACAGGTGAATGAGTGGGTGAATGGATAGATGAGCGGGTGCATGGGACGATGGATGGGTGGGGAGGCGGAAACATGGCTGGATGCTTGGGTGGATGGGAGGATGGGTGGGTGCATGGATGAACAGATGAATACATGAATCTCTGGTTAGGGAACAAAAATTCTTGCCCAGAATCCACTACCCAAGAGCCTTGTAACTTCCCTCATTTGTAAAATGGGGTAAGGGTAGTTCTTTATATTCCATAAGGTTGTTGTGCGAATGAAGTCAGATGATGTAAATAAGGTTTTCTGGCCACCTCTGTAGAATTATACCAATGAGAGAAAGTGCTGTCCCAAAGAAAATGTTTTCTTCAGCCTAATAACCACTCCTAGGAACATCAGTTGCTTCAATCAACGACTTAACAAATCCTCTTGGGGGAAACAGCCCTTTCTGAGTTCGTTAGAGGTGGAATTCAGAGCAACGGCGACTTGGTTGACAAGTTGTCTGACCTCGGACAGGCTCCACCTGTACATCCTACAAGACTGTGAGCTCACAGAGGGCAGGCACTGGGTCTTAGACCTATAATCCTCCTTGTCGGTAAAAATGAGTAACTATGGGCACTCAGATACCTACTGCAGTGATTTCAATAAAATACCTATAGTATTTTTTTTTAAAAGGTATAGCTTTACAAAAAGACAGCAATGTAGACATGCTAGAGTGAAGTGCCACGTGTGAACTGTGTCCTTATATAATTGTGTCTTGGGCAGCCTGGGTGGCTCAGCAGTTTAGCACCTGCCTTCAACCCAGGGCATGATCCTGGAGTCCCGGGATCGAGTCTTGTGTCGGGCTCCCTGCACGGAGCCTGCTTCTCCCTCTGCCTGTGTCTCTGCCTCTCTCTCTCTCTCTCTGTCTCAAATAAATAAATAAAATCTTTTAAAAAATTGTGTCCTTATACAACTTAGAGACTGACATTTGATGGGGCTTTTTCCCCCACATAAGCCCCATTTTCAAGATGGACACGGAGCTTACAAGAGAGTGTGAGGGGAACGGGGACGGGGACGGGGAGGGGTGTCTGTGAGACAATGTGTGCAAAGGGCCTGAGGCAGGACTCAACAGAAAAAATGCTTGATCCATAGCAGCTTATTATGGTCACGATGATTTGGGGTTCAGGCCTGCCACTGTGATCCCAGATCCTCTGTCCTCTTTCCCTGTCTCATTGGCCTCCTCTGTCCTTTGGATGGGATGGAAGGTGGTGAGGGTGGTGGTCCAGATCAGAGCGCGATGGGAGCATGGCAGCCAAGCAGGAGGAGCTAAAACCTCTGCACTGACACCCCTGTCCCCCCTTCTTCCTCAATTTGGACCCTGCGCAGCCAGACCCCAGCTGCTGGTGCTGGAGGGTCCAGTGTTTGCTTCTTCTGGGTGTGTGCTAGGGCACAGAGGTGTCCCTGGACATGGTTTGGGGCTCTAGACCCAGGCTGTCAGGCCCAGCTGGGAAAGGAAGTGGGAGCCACGGTCATCAGCATGCACAGGCTTGTCCTCAGAACACCCCCAATGTGCTGGCAGGCCGCCTGCTGCAGGGCTCACTGGGGGACAGGATCGAGGGAACACAGTGGCAGTTTTTAATGCATGACAGCTCTGTGAAAAGGGCATAGCATTTACTTTAGCAAATTTGGGACTGAGGATTGGTGAACTGACCAAAGTTGGTAAATATCAAGGGTTAAACAACAGGCCCCCATTATCAACCCTGATGCCGAGTTACAGACACCACGCTTTCTAAAGGACAGGAGCTAGGGGTCAGGATGGACTCGCGCATTAGAATTTCTAATATCACAATTCACACTTGGGGATAAAATGAAACAGCTCTATTTTAACCGTGCACCTTCCCCAAGAGCTGGACCTCAAATGATCTCTAATTATTACAGAAATCTCTGATTTCTGGGCCAGCTTCCAAGGCTGCTATTACGGCTGTTCATCAGCGGCAGCGGCAGCCGGGCCCTGGGCTGACTGTCCGAGAAGTCAGACGCAGGGCCTGGAAGCCAGGCGAGGCCCGCTGGGGGTTCAGGACCCTGCCCGCGCTCCGGGGACGCGATGAGGAGGCATCCCGAGATGCAAGATGTCCAGCCCCCTCCCTGGTCGCACAGAGAAGGCAGACTGGGGCCTGCAGCCAGCACCCGGACAGGGGTCACAGGGTCCAGGTGGCCTCCGGCTCGCTGACCACCTTCCCTGAGAGGTTTTCACTCCGGAGCCTCCCTCCCGCTTACCTCCCCCCTCCCCAGGGAGAGGATGTGTCCTTGGTTGCCAACATCTCGGGGACCGTTGTGGCTCTCCAGGGTTGCCAAACGTCCCTCGATGTGCACAAGGTGTCACTGCGATGGTTCGCGGTCTGTGTCAACGCGGCTGAGCCGTGGTGCCCGCGCCAGCCCAGGTGCTGCCGTGAAGGTATGTGGTTCGACCAGGGTGACATTAAAGTCCGTAGAGTTTTAGGCAAAGGCGCAACCCTCTCTAACGTGGGAGGGCCTCATCCAAGCAGCTGAAGGTTTTAGGAGAAAAGCTGAGCTCCCCAGAGAAGAAAGGAATTCAGCCTCAGATGCCTCTGGGCTCGAGAGTCAACAGCTGCTCCTGGAGTTTCCAGCCTGTGGCCTGTCCTACAAGTTTCAGGTGTGCCAGTCCTGTGGTCTCGTGAGCCAGCTCCTTAAAATCTCTTTCTGTCTCTGTCTCTCTCTGTGTATATATATCCTCTTGGTCTCTCTCGCTCTGGAAAACCATGATTGATACAGCCATTCTGCCCCAAATGCCACCAAGGACCCCCAGAGAGCCACCAATGACCTGGGTCAGCCCCACACAGCCCTCCTGTTCCCTGCCTCTAAGATGAAGAGTCGGGTTGGACTAAATGTGATTCTCGACATTAAGAGTAAATCCCGAGAGGCACCTGTGGGAAAGCACCTGCCGTGTAGAGGCCACAGGTGTTCCAGGTCATAGAAGGAGACCCTCGAAGCCAGCCTGTGTGCCTGTCCCCCTGCCCCCAACCGCAGCAGCCCTTGTGCACATTGCTGCAGCCCTATCCCCAGGCCCGTGGAGGCTCAGATCTCTGGTTAGTTGTCGAGACCGGATTGGTCCAGGCAACAAAGAAAGCAAATGTGTGCAGTATGACGGTCCCATGGTGGATTTCTGGCCTGTGTTTCCTAATCATACCATCCTGGGGGCGTGCAGGGAGGGTGTGTGTTCTCAAACTTTGGGACATCGCTCTGCTTAGGAGCGTGGTTGCAGACAGAGCATGGAGAGCCCAGGCAGGAAGGCTGGTACCGAGGAGCAGGTGTCTATGCTACTTCCTCCAGACCAGGCCGGGCCTACGTCACATGTCCCCTTGGGAGAGCCTGAGTGTTTAGATAGCTGGGCTCTTCTTGGGTGGCTTGACGCCAGAGAAAGTTAATGTTCTTAATTCGATAAAGTTTATTGGGGTCCTTTTCCACTGTAAGTGCAATACTCACTTATTGATGGGACAGAAATAGGTCCCGCACTGTGCTAGGTGCTGGGGACAGCAGGGTGACACGTGGGTGACACAGTCCCCGACTTCAAGCAAGTGACAGCCGTAATCGAGAAAGGGGGCCCTGACCCACGTTTCTAGCCTGGAGGCCCCTTCACTGCTGCTGAGTGTGTGGGACCCTCCCTGCACAGCGTCCCCCTCGCTTCCCCACTCTTGGGCCCCACCCAGGCCTGCCCTGCAGCCCCCTGAGAAGGAGGCCTGGCTTGCCCTCTCTGAACAGAGCCACATGGGGCAGGGCGGGTGTAGGACGTACAGGGGACGAACCGTGCAGAAGCACTTTCCACGCCGTGAGCTCGGTGCCAGGCTCGCATTCCCGTCAACCGTGTCTTGGAAAACACTCTTGTCATCCTTGTCTCTGTTCTTGGGAGTTGGATCCAGGCCCAGCTCTGTCCTCCTTTTCTTTATTCCCCGTCTAGTGATGATGCTGTCTGAGAGCCCGGCTGCCCGGGGAAGGAGGCTAAGCTAAGACCACGGCTGGGGGGCGGGGGGGGCGGGGGGGGCGCTGATCCCAAGCTTGCTCCCCTGCAGCTCGGGCCTTGGCACATTTTTGAGGTTCCCAGTACATCTTCCCAAGGAGCCTCCTCTGAAAAGGCGGGATTCATTTCCACGCCCAGCACCAGCACAGCCAGGGGACCTCGGCTTCTCCAGCTGTTCGCCCTTGGGGCTCCTCTCATGGGACCCCCCAGGGCCAGGCTCCCCACGCCCCCACCCCGCTTCAGCCCACCCCGCAGTCCCCACGAATTCCCCTGAGGGGCCGTGCCCCCTCAGTGCACAGCCAGGGAGGGCATCTGGGTGCCACCCGGAGACAGCAAACGAGGTCTGGTCCCAACCAAGGTGACGTCCTCATACGAGAGGCAGATGAGCTAGCTTGGTTTTCAAGTATTATTGTTGATTGCGGTAAATTACACATAACATAGAGTTTATCATCTTGACCATGTGAGCAAGCTGAGTGTCCCTAAGTGCATTCACGTTGTGTATGGCCACCACCACCATCCAGCTCTTAACCTGTGTCATTGTCCCCAACTGAAACTGTCCCCGTGAAACATTAGCCCCCACCCTCTCCCCAATGCCTGGTGCTCACCATATTTCTATCCCGAAGAATTTGAGTGCTCTAGGGACCTCCCAGGAGCAGAATCATAAGAGTATTTGTCTGCTTGTGATTGGCTTATTTCTTTCTTTTTTTTTTTTTAATTTTCATTTGTTTATGATAGTCACAGAGAGAGAGAGAGAGAGGCAGAGACACAGGCAGAGGGAGAAGCAGGCTCCATGCACCGGGAGCCTGATGTGGGATTCAATCCCGGGTCTCCAGGATCACGCCCTGGGCCAAAGGCAGGCGCCAAACCGCTGCACCACCCAGGGATCCCGTGATTGGCTTATTTCACTTAGCATCACATCTTCAAGGTTTATCTATTTTGTGGCAGGTGTCAGAATTTGTTTCCTTTTTAAAAAAAAATATTTTATTTATTTATTCCTGAGAGACACAGGCAGGGGAAGAGGCAGGCTCCCTGCAGGGAGCCCGATGTGGGACTCGATCCCAGGACCCAGGGATCACGACCTGAGCCGAAGGCAGATGCTCAACCTCCAAGTCCCCCAGGTACCCTGGTTTCCTTCCTTTTTTAAGGGTGAACAATATTCCGTGGTGTGGAAGGGCCACCTTTAGTCCATCCATTCCACCAACGGACACTTGGTGGCTCCCACCTTTTGGTGACCCTGGGTAGCGCCGCTGCAAACATGGGCGTGCACATAGCTCTTGACGACTGTGCTTAGGATTGGGGACTTTGTGGCTCACAGAACCACCCTTCCTCCCACAGAATTCCAAGCAGTTGTTTTCAAATCGACTCTCCTTGAGTTCTTACCGAGCAGGGTGGCCGTGGCGGCGCCCCCCTCCCCCCCACCGGGCGAACGCTGGGACTCTGTTACCTAATGTGCTCAGCCTGGCATTTCGACGACTGTCCCTATTTTATAGGTGGGAAAACTGAGGCATAGAGGGGATAATAAACTTGCCCAAGGTCACGCATGAACTAGCCTACTGACGCAGGTGGAAGCCGGGCAGCCTGGCTCCGGAGCCCACGTGCTAAACCACTTGACTCGATGGTTTCAGCATCCCCGTGAGAAACGGAAGGGGGACATCATTGTCATTGGGAGGAGAAACTGAAGTCTCAGACAAATTACGTGGCTCTGAAGGCCGCACAGCTCTTGTCTTGATTCTCATTCTGTGACTTAGAAACCCAGGTACGGTTGTTGGCAGACCTTCCACTTTCCTTCCCCCCTCTGCTCGCTACCTCTTCAGACCCGGAATCCCAGGACTTCTGTTCCCGAACCCAGACTGCCGCCCATTCCGGCCCAACAGAGGCGTCATGACGTGCAAGAGGCACCACGTCTGCTGGGCCCTGAGTCAATCAGACGAGAAAAAGGTTAGGCGGCCAGAGGGAGCTAAAAGCCCCTAAAAGTTTAAAGAAATCCTGCCAAATGGGTGATTGGCTCCCACTGAGATTAGTTTTAATCAATTATTAAGCAATAGTTTAATATTTTAAGAGTTTATGCGATCACAGAGAAACGAAAACATTTTGTGATTTTCTTCCCTTCTATCTTCCAAAATAAAAAAAAAAAGGTAAAACAAGTGACTAGTGGCATAAATTTGTCTTAAATTTCCTTTCTATTGAAATACTAGGATGTCTTTATTTCAATTGTTTAACTTCCTTTTGTTCCCCTCAATGCTTAGCCTTTTGTGAGCCTGACTGGGTGCCAGTTGTGATCGCCTGCCTGACGTTCAAGCACCAGCTCTGCTCAAGGAACGCCAGGAAACATCAAAGCGTCCTAAAGTGCCCCTGACGTGCTGACAGTGGCAGGCAGCCCTGGGGCCCAGGCTCTCCAGGGTGGCCACATGGGAGACTCCCAGCATCTGGTTCTTGAACTTTCACCTTCCAACCTCTCAAGGTCTGGGCCCATTCCACTCTCCTCCCTGCTCCCCAAGCCCTCCCTTTCCAGCCAGGAACTGCAAAGCAACAGGTAGAGGGCAGCAGGAGAAGAGAAGGATGAAAGCACATTACTCCCTCTATGACAGAACTTGGAAAAATACAGGTGAGAGGTCTCCCATTTTTATTCTGTGATCAGTTCCCCTTTGGAAGCTTGATATAATGTGCCATTTTCACCCACTCATCCAGCCAGCCACCCATCCATCCATCCACTCATCCATCCATCCATCCATCCATCCACCCACCCTGCCAGCCAACCAGCCAGCCACCCATCTAACCATCATCCATCCATCCATCCATCACCTACCCACCCACTCATCCATCTAACCATCATCCATCCATCCATCATCCATCCATCCATCCATCATCCATCCATCCATTCACCCACCCATCCTCATCCATCTAACCATCCATCCAGCCACCCACCCATTCATCCATCCATCCATCCACCATCCATCCATCATCCATCCATCCACTCACATATCCATCCATCATCCATCCATCCATGCATCCATCCATCAATCCATCCATCCATCCACCCATCCATTCATCTATCCATCCATCCACCTATCCATCCATGCATCCATCACCCCTTTCATCCATCCATCCATCATCCATCCATTGGTGTAACAACGTGTCAGGTGCTCAAGGAGCTCACTCTCTGAAGGGAGACAGACCTGAAACCGTACATGCCACGCAGGGTTCTGGGTGCTAGACCAAAATATCCTCAAGACACGGAGGACACAAGGGAGAGCAGGGTCCCTCCTCGGGATAAGTGGACTTCACAGGAAGGGGCTCTGTGCTCTATCCAGACAAATTAACTAGCAGGTGGAGTTATTCTAGGCAGGGATGTGGGCCCCTGAGTCCCATTTGGCTCATCTGTCCTGGTCTCAGCACTCTCCGCCTTCCCAAACCCAGTCTCCTGCCCTGTCAAATAAGGACACTCCAGCCATTCTCTTGGGGCCTTCAGCATGTGGGTCACTCTGAAATGATCCACATGCTGGGCAGACCCCAGCATTTCCTGCCTGCCTCTGTCTTCCAGAGGAAGCTCATATGAGGGGGGAGGTGGTCAAGGTTGGGGTCACTTCTGTAGATTATTCAGATCCATTTGCTGTATCTAGTTCACACCGTGTCCTAATTAATGCAGACCTTCAAGGTTGTACTATTTGCAAAGTTTTCTGAAATGGGCCAGTGCTTTAAACGCCAACTACTCCTGCCTCCCCACCCAGAAGTTTCCCTCCCTCCCCATGGCCGCCCCCCAGACACCCCAGCTTCCACTCCCGGTGGAAGTCCTGCACAGCGGGAACACAAGATCCTACTTTCGGCTTTTCTGAACTCTGAGCCTCACTGACCAAGGGACGTGTGATAACTGATTTGCCTCCATAAAATTTGCAGGTGACTAACATGCCCAAGAATTCCCAGGCAGCTCCTGGCTACAGCTCTGTGTCACCCATGCGTGGGTTGTTTTCATCGGACGTCACCGAGTGAGATCCAAGGCGGGAGCTGTGGCCGCAGGAACATATGGGCAGAGCCAGGGCTGAGCCTTTCCTATATTCTTTGGGTTCAACAACAGGGATTGTTTTAACTCTTCAGTCAGGGGATCTGTATATCCTAAAGACAGTATGTAAAATATTTATTAAGAAGAATATCTATTTTTAACCAGGGATGATTTCAGTTCTATTATTCATGCAGCCTCGGAGGGCAGGCTTCATGCTTCTCGGTTTGCAGGAGCTGTGAGACAGAGCAGAGGCGAACCTGAAATCAGAAGCGGAGGCCGGGGGAGGCAGCGGGGTTTCGGGCAGGGGCAGGGGTGGGTGGGGAGAGCCGCAGCTGATGCTGCCTGCCTGATTTCCGCCAAACCTCCACGTTCAGGTAACTGCGTGAGCCGGTGACAGCTTTGCCCTCATTTTAAACACAAAGATGCCTGTGCCCCCGGCCAATCCTTTGGAGGCTCCCTCTTACAGGGAGCCGAGGCTGAGCCGTGTAGGAATCAGTGAACACGGCCCCTCTCGGCTTGAGAGCCCAGAGTGACATCCCCGTCAGAGACAGGAGGCCTCCTCCTGGCAGCCCCATGCTGACAAGGTCTTGACAAACAAGCTTCAACCTGTCAGAAGCCAACAGGAACACACTCGGCCTCCCAGGGGCTGGCGAAGGCACCGGGGCAGTGACCCTCCGAGGGACCATGTTCTCAGGGCCTCTGCTTCCCCGGGGCCCTGGGTATGCAAAGCTGCTGAGCATCTGGTCACTCGGGGTTGGAAGGAGGCCACCCACACACGCTGAGCAGGGGGGACACCCAGGAGTATGGGGGCCAGTGCACCAAGCTTCAGTCCCACGTCCACCGGGACCAGCTCTGGGACCTGAGCCCAGTCCCTCAACCGTTCTTGACCTCAGTGTTCACATCTGTGAGGACCACAGTGACATGTCCCTCCAGGGGACGTGCTATTCTTGGCAGATGCTCCTGCCGGGTGCTGGCCCCACAGTCCCGCCGACTGTAATCAAGAGTAGCCCGTGGGACCTGGGGGCAGGCGGTTCTCATGGGCACGTCCAGTCCTGCCAATCGGCAGATAGGAAGCAACGAGGGATGTGCCAGGCCCTGTGCTAGACGCACGTTATTTCTTCCAACCTGTGCGCTGCTGCTGCCATTTGCAGACCAAGAGTCCGTCCCCGGAAACCCTTCTGTTCCTCGTCGCACACACCGCAGAGAAGTGCGCCGTGCCGGGCACCCCAAGTCCCCGCCCGGGCTCCGGTGCCAGCCTGACCTTGTCGGGTGGAATCAGGGTGGAGGAGGACAGTGGGGGCGGGAAGGCTCAATGCCTGGGTCCGAAGAACGTGAGGGGTGGACGCTCAGGGCAGAGAGAGGCGGAGGCGGGACAACGAGGTCAGTGCCAGAGGCCCCGAGGAAAACCCGATTACAGCGCAGGCTGGCAAGGGAGGCCTGGGCCTCGAGGAAGGTCGCCGGGCCCGAGAGGCTGCGGCCGGGCCTGGCTCGCCCGCCCCACACCCCACTCGGCACAGGCCCGGAGCCGCTGCTGTGGGGCCGTTCCTCTGTGGGGAGCAGGGCGGGGGCGGGGCTGCTTCCCTGCAGGGGTTGGGGGGCGGAGACACTTGCTGCCCCCCTCCGCCCTCTCCCCCTGCCTCTTCTGCGCACCCTCTGGAGCCCATGGCCCCCAGCTCCCCGACAGCCACTGCATCCTGGTCCTGCATCTTCCCCGTGGCCGGCGTCCAGCCACACCGCCCACCCACCAGCCCAGAAGGTCCCCTAAACACCCAAGGGCCACCACTCTGGCCTTGGGCCAAACGGTCACATTTGGTAAATATCTGTACATTCTGAATGGTTTCTTATAGGGCATGTATATTTGGGTTTTTTTTTTTTTAAGTGTTACTAAGTATAAAAGTAAAAAAAAAAAAAGTGCTGTCACAAATTTTAAAGGAAAGGAGACAGAGGCCCAGGGTTGGTGGCTGATAGAAGCCCTCAGCTGTCAGAGATGAAAATTGGGAAGTGAGCAGCCTGGGGACCCTCTGGGCCTTCTCAGGCTCAGGCCTGCCGGGTCTAATTAATCCGGCTTGATTCCAGGCCCCCGAGCAAACCACCTCTCAAATGAGGCCAGCACCCCCACCCTGCCACCAGGGAACAGCAGGGCTCCTCCAGGGGAGCTTTGCCACCAGCCAGTGCTCAGTCCCCACCCCTGCACGGCTGCTTGGGTGAGCCTGGTGCCTCCTCTGCGTCGGGTGGGAGACGGGGAAGCCCCACGGCCCCCTGCAGGCGGCCTGCATGGGACAGTGCGGGGCAGGCCTCAGCCCAGGGCTGCCAGCAGGACCCTCCGGGCCCAGCCCCAGGGAGCGCAGACCATCGCCCACCGTCTGGATTCTACACCCAAAGAGCGGAGGCTTGGGGGGCCGATGGGACCGGCCCAGACATTGAGCCCCGGGCACCAGGGCCTGGTCCCAAAGCCCATGCCCACCGTCGCCAAGTTCACTGCCTCCCCCACCCCCAGCTCCGGGCCCTAATCTCTGTGTCCCCGTGTGCCCTCTGCACATCCGGCGGGGGGAGGTGGGAGGGCGGCGGACTTGTCACGAGTCCACTTGACAGGCTGCCCCACGCCCCTCCCGGGGGCCGGAGCCCACGCCTACCCCGCGCTGTGCTGGCAGCTCAGAGAATAAGAGGGAGCTGACCCAGAAAGGGCGGGAGACAGGCTGCCCCCCTCCCGCTGCGCTGGCTGCCGGGCGGGGCTTGCTTGCAGCGGGCGGGGCGCTCCAGGCGGACCCGCCAGGAGAAACTTCCTGATGGCCAAGTTATTACCTTTATTTACGTCCTCCGTGGAGACGCTTGAGGCTTCCCAACAGTAAAACACTTTAAAAACAATAAAGAGGAGTCGGGATCCTAACCACAGGAATCCCGGGAGCCACAGGCGCCGAGAGAGCCCGTGGCTGGCCCTCTGCTCGGGACCCGGGTGGGCGCAGGGGCCGGGGTACCCCCGGAGGCCAGGGGTGGGGTCGGGGGCCAAGCGGACAGCGAGGTTGGCTCCACACACAGTATGACGCCCAGGTACCGCGCCAGCTGCTTTGCACACCTCCTCTCCTGCCACCTGCCCTGTGGGCGCCGTCCCCTCCAAGGTCCAGACGTGCTCACTGGCTTTCACACAGATTGAGGACGCACAGCTGGAAGGGGGTGCAGCCGGTATTCAAACCCAGGCTCGCAGGTTTATGGCCTCAGGAGGTGGGGGCGTCCCTTTCCTGCTGTCCCAACACCCCACCCCCCCCACACACACACACGCGCTGCTCACCATCCCCCCCCAGCCACACCGCACATCACCTCCTACTCTGATGGCCTTTGTTGGCTTCTGCAACCCGGTCCCCACCGCCCCGGACGCCTGGTCCCCACCCCAGGAAGGAAGTGTCCACTGGCAACAGCTCAAGCAGCTTCCTCCGCCAGACCAGGCTGCCCCGTGCAGAGGGAAAGCTCTTGGGGCCAAGGCGAGCATCGAGGAAGTCATTGGAAGGGGGTTGGTTACTGCCACCAAGGAACAGAAGCCAGCGAGCCGGGCGTGGGCAGGACCGGGCAGCCGGGCTGGGCCCTGCCGGCAGAGGCGCCGTAACGCACAGTCGGACACACCAGGGCTTTCCCTCCCTGTGCCCTCTGGAGCCGTGGTGCCACGGGTCAGCAGGAGGCCCCCTGTCTGCCCTGGTGGCTCAGGGACCCCGTTGCTGCACCGGGGAAGAGAAAGAGAGAATGACCCAGAAGGCCTGCAGGGCTCTGGCCTGAAGCGACACTCTTCATTCCATTCATGACTGGCCACTGCCATTTTGGCCCAGAGCGCCCCCTTCCCAGGATGTGAGCAACGATGCTCGCTCGGTGTGCCCATCAGAGTCCACCTCTCCCAGAGGGCCCTCCAGGGGCCGGGGCGCAGGGGCAGAGGGACTGGACGGGGGAGGCTGGGGCCCTGGGGCAGACTCCACGTTCTGCAGTTGTCAACTAAGAAATCCAGACGGGGTCAGGCCACCCAGAGATCCCACTCCCCGGCGTATACCTCCCCAGGAGTGAAAGCGGGATCCCAAAGAGACATGAGCTCGCCGGTGTGCGCAGCAGCGTTACTCACAACGGCCAAACGCCGGGAGCAGCCCAGGCAGGAGTCCGTCGCCCACCAGTGGAAACACCAAACGGGTTAGTCCTCAGTGTTGAAGAGGACCGCGTCCTGACACCTGCGACGGGGTGGGCGGACCTGGAGGCCTGGCGCTCCCGAGGTAAACCAGACACAAACATGGGTTACCCATTCATAGGAGGTGCCGAGAGGAGGAGGGCTGGGGAGGAGGGCTGGGGAGGAGGGACGGGAGAGCGGGCCCTGGGGGAGGGAAGGGGGGTGGGCTTAAGGCACCGAAGTTCAATTTGAGAAGATGAGGAGGCCTGGGGGCCCCGGCACTGTGCTCGCCGCCGCCCCACTGTATCCTTCAACGGTTCAGTTAGATTTTAGGTGTGATGTACTACACATTTTAAAAATTAATTAAATTCAGATTAAAGACGGGGTGGTGTTGAGCAAAGGTCCAGCCCATGGCGTCACTCAGAGGCCCACCCCTTCCTCCCTGGCACTGACCAGCGCCTGCACACCCTGAGGAGGGAAACGGCCGCATGATCCTGATCGGCAGGTACCCAGAGCTTCCCCAGCCGGCACCCCGCCAAGAGCTTTACGGGACTTACCTGATTTAGCCCTGGACAGAGCCCAGAGAGGTGAGGTCACCTGTCCGAGGTCACGCAGTCCGAGGCTGCTGAGGCCACCCTCTCACGGCCAGGCCCCTCCATCTGTGAACTGCCCAGGAGCGTCCGGCAGGTGCTCTAGCAGGTCCTCCCGCAGATGCTCTCGCAGGTGCTCTGGGCTCCCAAAGCTCCCGGGAGGGGGTGAGGAAGCGGCGCTTCTCCAGCCTGCGTCCGCCCGGCTCCTGGGGCGCTGCCAGGCCAGGCTGTCTCCACGAGCAGCCCAGGATCTCCGAAATGCCTCTCTGGACTGCTGGACAGAGCTGCCCGTCCTTTCTGTCTCCCAGGTGGTGCTGCGCAGCCACCCCCTCCCACGCAGAAGGACCCGGTGCCCCCGGCGCCCCCTGCCCTGAACGGCTGTGGCCGCCCAGCTGAGTGAGCCCGTGGGCACCGTCTTCCCGCCCCGGAGCAACGATGCTCTGAAAACCCCCCCGCCCATCACAGGAATATTCACCTCGGCCTGCTTCCCCAGGAATGGAGGAAGGTGCCTCAGGTGGCACACAAGGCCCCCCAAAGCACCCCCGGGGTCAGGAGACCCTGGTCCTGGCTGGCTGTGCCCCCCTTCCTGGAGAGCCTGTGAACCTCACACCTGTACCCCCAGCTCTCACCCCTGTGGTGCCCGCAGCCCGCCTGGGGAGACGGGCCCCTGCAGGGGTGTTTGGGGCCAGTCTCTGTGCGGGGGGGGGGGGGGGGTGTGGCCCTCTGTCCTGGTCCTGCCTGGGACCCAAGGGCTTGCTGTGTGTCCACCACCAGCAGACCAGGACCCGTGCACTGATGTGAGTGCTGCCCACGCTCTGTCCAGGACATGCGGCCTGTGACCCGTGTGCTCATGGGAGGGAGTCCCTACTCTGGGGGTGGGGTGGGAGGGCGGCAACACAGAGGGAAACGCACCTGACACCCCCCTTCCCTGATGTAAATGCCAAGGCAGCAAATCAATTTTGCAAGCAGCACGTCCTCTCTCTGCAGCTGGCCCCGGGAGGCTTAACCGAATCCCTCTGGAACACAGTCAGAAGATGGCCCGGATGCACAAACCCCCGCCCTCCAATATCCGGGCCACCCGGCCACTGGGCCCAGGCCAGCGGCAGGAAGTCACCCAGGAGGCCCCTCCGCCCCCACCAGAGCCACAGGGGAGCGGCCCCCTCCCGCAGCGCCAACCGGAAAGAAATCTCCGGGAGGGGTACGTAGACCTCGGGGATGGAGGGAGCCCAGGTGGAGAAATGAGACGGACGGGCAGGCTTTCAGCACCTGCGATTCCCGGCAGGGGTCTCCTGGACCCAGGCTGCCTGCCCCACGGCCAGGTGGGGGTCATGGGGGCACGGGCTGCGCCTCCTCGGGGTGAGGGGACAACCTGAGCTCAGAAAGGGCCATTCACCTGCGGGAGGCCACACAGAGTGCAGCTCTGACCTGCAGGCTGGGAGGGCTTCAGGGATGGTCCAGTGACAAGCCTCCCCCCACCTGGCCCTGCTCCGGGGCCTGGGCTCCCAGGAGCTCTCCCCCCCCCCCCCGCCCCCTCCCCGTGGCCAGGGAAAGGGAATCGTGGTGCAAGCTCTTGGGAAACATTTTCTATGAATGGTCCGGTTCCCTCCTCCAGCCTCAGGAGTGGAGGCCCCAGCAGGCGGCGGGCAGCCAATAGGAGACGGACCTGCTGTTCCCGCCCCGGGAAGGCCCCCCCCTCCCTTCAGGCTGGGGTTCCCCCTCCCCGAGACCTCCTCTGCCCCCCACCTGTCCCTCTGCCCCCCACCTGTCGCCGGCCCCTGCCATCCTTTTAAAGGGAACACTGCAGATTTAAACCACAAATTAAATTTTTAATGAAACCGCATAACACGAGGGCCTGATGCACTGCAGTATTGATGAGATCACAGTGTCCGGCCGGCAGGAGTTCGCCCAGGAAAGCTTTTTAGGATGTTATGCAATATGGAACCAAATTAATTATTTGCAACAAAGGGATCCGTGTCTCTGTCGTGCTGCTGGGGCCCAGTGAGTGTAAAGCGGGTGCTTTTCATTATTGTCAGCTATAAATGGCAGTCACGGGAAGCAAGCGGTGACTTCACAGACCCAATACTAGAGTGTGAGCGGAGATCACACAACGAGGACGAGGACAACGTGGAGTAGGGGGAGGGAATGTGTGTGTGAGAGGGGGGAGGAGGGAGAGGGAGGGAGGGAGGCAGGGAGAGGATGGAGGGGACCTACCAGCCAGATACTGCAGCAAAATGCAGCAAATGTCTTGGAAACTGGCTGGGAGCTCCCCTACCTCTCCGAGGCATCCCCTCACTTAAAGGGGCAGCAAGCAGAGCTGGGCACCCGCAGCTGCAGGTCGGAGATGATGCCCCCCAGCTGGGGATGGCGCTGCCCGCGAGGAGGGCCTGTCCCCCCGGGTCAGGGTGTGAGGCGGCCTGAGTCTGGCCATCACAAGGTGAGCTTCCTGGTGGCCAGGTCTCTATCCTGCTGAGTTACCCTCCCAGCCGCTCCTGGCTCTGGCTCAGATGTGGGTGCTCTCCTGCAGGTCACCCCACAGCCTGCCCTGCACCTGGAGGGCATGTCGCCGGAAAGGGAGCCCAGCCCCTCAAAGCCGTGGGGCTGGGCCTGCACGAGGCTCCCTGGAAGCCATCCCTGGGTGAGTGGTCACCCCGGGTTGGAGCAAACTGGCCTGGGGCAGGAGGCTGGGTGGGGAATGGCCCGCACCCTGGACAGGAGCCGAACCGCAGGGCCGTGTGCCCGCCTGCTCCGTGCCGGTGCCACCTCCGCGCCCACCACTGCTCCAGGCTTCACCTCCTGACACGCTTCCTTGGGAGGCAGGCAAATCCCTCTTTCGTAGACGAAGAAAGAGACTCCTGCGGTTGAGTGAGTGTCAGAGGTTGTCGGATGAGAGAGGGTGCAGCCCCCCTGGCTGGCCACCAAGGTGCACGCCCCACGCCCCACGACAGCCAGGCTGCTTCCCACGGTGCACGGCAGCCCTGCCCTCCCGCTCCGCTCTGCTCTGCTCAGTGGGAGGCGGTTACGAGACAGCTGGCTGCGGCTGGGCTGGACGACCGCCACGCAACATGAGCACTGGGGGTGTCCCCAGACCGACCTAGGGAATCGGGAGACGGCAGGAAAGGGGCCAGCGGGGCAGTGTCAGAGGCCTGTGGACGGGATTCGGGGCTGCTGGGTTTGTGGGAGGTCACCCAGAGCCGCCGCGGAGGCCACAAGCTCAACATGATCGTCCGTCACACCGAACAGACACTGATTCTACACGTGACAATATTTTGGGGGTGTTCTCCCCACCTCCACTCTTCTTCCAAGCCATCCTTCCAGCCGGAACAGTAGCCTAACTGATCTCCCTCCACTGGTGCCAGAGCTGGATCCATTCTCCCTGAGTGGCCAGCAGAATCTTTCCAAAATCGTCCCCTGCTCCAAACCCCTGGGTGGATCCCCAAGACCCCAGTGTAGTCTAAACCTTTAGCGTGACCCACATCTGCCCCCTGCTCACCCCACTCTCTGCTATAGCTAGTCCCAAACACCTTGCTGCCTCAGGGCCTTTGCACTTGCTGCTTTTCCTCACTTAGGATACCTCTGTGCCAGACAATTCCGGCTCCTGCTGCAGAGCTCCACTGAAACGTCACTGCTTGAAAAGGTCCTCCGTGACCCCCACAGCCTGGGTCAGGGTCCTGCTGTGTGCTCCCCAGACGTCCCTGAGCTAGCTGGGTTCCCCCCAAAAGTGGAGCTTGAGGCTGGTAGGTAGTTTATCTGTGAAGTGGTCCAGGAGGGAAAGGGAGTGCAGGGCTGAGGGATGGAGCCGCCCATGTCTGCGGGCAGCGGGTGCTCGGCCCCGTGGGGCCTGCGGAGGAGGCTTACAAACCACGCCAGGGCCACCCACCTGGGGGTACAGAAGGGCTCTGGTCCATCGAGTCTTTGTGGGGTTTTTTAAAGATTTTATTCATTCCTTAGGGAGAGCGAGAGAGAGAGCAAGCGACCACACATGCAGCGGGAGCAGCAGAGGGAGAGAGAGAAGCAGGGGGCCCCACGTGGGACTCGATCCAGCTTCTGAAACTGTGAGGATCTCTTCTGTGGATCCCGCGGCGTGGAGGGGGCGGCTTGTCCTCAGTGATGTCCCCTGTGCCCAGCACCACCCTGGCCCGTGGGCGGCGCAGAACAAATGGCTGAGGCGGGTGGCGGAGGGGGGGCGGGGGGGATATATAGGCAGAGGCCTACGTCTCTCGCCACTGGAGACAGAGTGCGGGGCGGCCAGGAGGGGACGCGGGGGGCAGGCACGCCTCCCACGGCCCCAGGGCCCTTCCTGAGAGGCCCACCGGGGGACCAGTTCCTGCTTGGGCTCCTCGGGGCTCAGCCTTGGCCCAGTGACCCCTTGGGGACCCCGGCCCAGTGACGGTCAGCTGATCGGGCTGGTCCTGAGCGGAGGACGGGCTCTGACCAGTTCCTGTTTTCCTGCCTTCCCAACGCTCTGCGCCCCGCCGACCCTGTGCTGAGCAGGAAATGGAACAGAAGATGAAGATCTTCCCAGAAGGAGGGCGTTTTGACCCCACGACCTTTTTGTCCTCTGTTTTCTTCCCAGTCACCCGAACAGTTTAAGGTTTCCCCCATTGCACGCGCATGCACACACACACACGCACACGCACAGAGGGTGCTGGAGGAAGGCTCCTCTCCCAGGAGTCCCCCTGCGTCCCCATGACATCCCCAGAAGGGTAGGAGGGACCACACACCCCACAGGATCTGACGGCTTCAGACACTGACTCAGCATCGCACAAGAAAGAGGTGGGATGTGCATCCCCAACCCAGAGCCAGCTCCCTGCCTCCTGCATGTCACCTGGGCTCCCCTCCGGCTCCGAGACCCTCTCTGCAGAGCTTCAGTCCAACAACATCCAACACCATTGATCCTGCCGGCTGTGTGCCAGGCCTCCACGGCGTCCTCCCGCCCCGTGCCATCTGATGACATCTGTACGTCTCCCTGGGGGTCCTGCAGCTGGTAAATGGTGGGCCTGTGCAGGGGTGGGGGGACCGCTTGCATGCTGAGCCACCTGCCCTCCTGGTTGGCTCCCTCCCTCCCTGCACCAGAGCCCCCCGCCCCCCGCACATCTTACAGACATTGCGGATCAAGGTGGGGGATTGGCCCAGAAAGCTGAAATCCTGCCCCCCTAAACCGCAGGTCGTTTAACGTCCATGCTGCGGGCCCAGCCAGACACGGTCTCAGAGGGATCCTAATATAGCTCCCGGTTAGTAGATGCCAATGTTTCAGGAAAAGTGCATGAAATTGAAACTTAAGACCAAGAAAACTCTAACCGCCAGAGCTGGAAGGCTCTTGGGTCTCTGCTTTCTGGGAGCCATCCCTGTGACACACAGTAGGTTCTGGAAGAAAGCCCGCTGACCCAGCGAATGAGCGAGGGAACGGAAACCCCGAAGGCAGGTCGTGCGTTACTGGAATTCGTGGTGCTGCTCGGGCCAAGGCACTAAGGCAGGTGACATAAAACCAAGACTCCGGGCATGGGGGGTGGGCTTCGGCGACCAAGTGGAGGAAGGCTTGTGAGGGCGACTCGACAAGTGTCCTCTCCGCCCCCTGCATCGGCCCCCCCCTCCCCCCGGCCTGAGCCCCAGGCACCTGCCAGCCTGCAGCCCCCCAGCCCCGAGCTCGTGCCACGAGGCTCCCGCTCTTCCCCTGCCTGAGAACTCCCAGCCCAGGCCTGAGGCCTGTAACCCCGGCCAGCACACCCCGGAACACCTTGAGGCCTCCCCTCATTCTGTTTCCTATGCCCTCTCCTGACGGTCAGCAGATGGCGGACGTGACGTGCAAGGACACATCCGGCTGGCGGCCGGCACCCACCGCACCAGCCAGGTGCTGCCAGCTGGGAGGAGTGGACCAAACCGACGCTCACTGGTGTTGGCAGGGCGCGGGAGCCCCGGGGCCACCCCAGAACCGGCTGCCGCATTTACTAGGTCTCAGAGGGCAGAGAAGGCGGCGCGGGAAGCACTCTGATGCCACAGGTGCCACCTAAATGGCTAAGAGCACCAGGGCCCAGCCTCCCCCAAGTCCTTGAACACGGAATTCAGCTATTGTACCAGAAGGGTCCATCCGCATCCTCTCCTATGTCCCACCCTCTCCCTGGGTGACCGATCCCCCACTGTCCTGAGCTGATGGCCTGAGTTCACCTGGAGGCGGACGCTGACACCCCCGAGGGGCCCACTGAGAGCTGGCTGCCGGGACAAGCGCCCGGACGGGGTGGCCTTGGTGGCCTCGATCTGCCCCTGGCTAGCGGAGATGCGCACCGATGCAGGCCCCCCGCCCGCCACCCACTGGCCCAACCCCGAGGGCAGAGCCAGCTCCCTCCCTCTGTTAGCTCCTCACCCCAAGTCACCGCCAAGCCCTGACAGCATAACCTCCCTCCGACGTCCCTTCCAGCAGCGCCTGGAGCCAGGCCCCTCTGCAGCGTGGGCTCCCCCAGGGGGTGCCCCCCAGGGAAGTGTTCCCAGGTGGGATGTCTGTGCCTCCTGGCCCACGGGAGGCCCCGCGGCCCCCAGCCGGCATGCACAGCTCCCACCCTCTGCTTTGCACTTTATTCTTCAAAGATGAAAGGCGTCCCCTCCGTGCATGGCATGTCCCCACCTCCCCCGCCACTGGCCACGCTAGCCTGCTTCCTCCTCACTCTTCAAGATGCCTCCCTGGGGTCACCACCTCAGGACACCGTCCTGACTGCTGAACCCCGGGCCACCCGTCCGCCAGGGCTTGCGGTGTCTCCGGTCCCCGTGGCATGCACCTGCCCCGCGGAAGGGGCACTTACACCTGGGTAGCCCGGGAGCCGCCATGCCCTCTGAGACAGAGAAGACTGATTCCTCTGTAGCCCCGGCACCCGGCCTGTCCCTCAGTCGATGCTCGGGAAATATTTGCTGAACTGCGAGCAAACCTGATGAATATTTACACTGTACTACATGCCCACGGCTCTGCCTGGCACCTCAAACGCCTATTCCGGGGAAAGTGCGACGAGACTTCCCGGGAAGGGCTCGTGCTCGAGCTTACAAAGCTCCCATGTATGGGGGTCGGCCCCAGTTGGCCCCCCGCCCCCGTGTGGGGCTCAGGGGAGGAGCCCCCCAGGGCTGGGCCAGCGTCACCACGCCGCCTGTGGCCCGGCAGCCGCCGCGGCTTTGGTGGTTTCTGCAGGCGGATGTGAATGTGTAAGGCCCACGGAGAAGCAGGGCGGCGTCTCCTCCAAGGCTGGCGGCCGGGCAGCTCCTTGGACTGGGCTCTGTGGACCTGGCCTGACGGGCCTAACCCCTCCTCATGCTGCTTTCCCCCAGTCCCATACATGAGGGAGCTCTTGCCTTGGCCGGCCGGGGCTCCCGGGCTGAGTGGGGCGACGGCGGGGGGGGGCAGGGCCACGGCCTGCCCCCCAGTTTTGCTTCCACTGGACGCGTGTGGTCTGGGGCTTCTCAGGCCTCTCTCGGTGTCCCCATCTGTCAAGTGAGGACAGTAGCCCACGGGGGCCTTACGAGCATGAATGAATGTGGACAGACGGCTTTGCAAAGGGACAGCTTCTTGTTTGCAAGATAGGGTTATTATTGCACAGGCGCCCAACAAGAGGGCTGGAGGGACTGCGGGGTGGGGTGGGGGGTGCGGGGAGGCCACGCCCGGCAGGGCCCTGTCCCCGTCACACCAGAGTGGGTGGGCAGGGTCTGTCAGCAAAACCGCTCCACGGGGGCTGGGGCTTGCTGTCAGAACTGCCCCGTGCCCACCCCTCGAGCATCATCTCATGGGGCCAGGAGGGAGTCACACGGCCTGCCCCACTCTGAGGGTCCAGCTGCCCCGTTGATTGTCACCTGGTGTCAGCCAGAAGCCCGTCTCCCCTGCTCCAGGGACAACCCTTGGGTGCCACACATCGCTACACCTCGCGTGAGGTGTCTAACCACAAAGAGAAAAGTGCACCGATCACATCGCAAAGTAAGCACCGCCAGGAAGGGACACAGAACCCAGAGACACAGAACACGGCCGGCAGCGTAGGGGCTGTGGGGGGCACAGAAACAAAACCAAAACACCACCTGGGCGTGCTGCAGGAAGTGTCCCCCACGTGTCTAAAATGCTAGCCCCTGCACGCCTGCAAAGGGTCCTCCCATCCCAGCTGAGACGCCAGCCCACCCAGCAGCGGCCCACGGCACCTCCTCCGGAGCGACGTGGACCTGATGGAGCCGCCTGTGCTCCAGAGCTGGCTCCGGGAGGACTCCTGCCTTCTTCTCTTCCCAGACAGGAGCCCACGGCTCGCCCCACCCCACCCTCTGCTCCCCGGCCTGCCCACTTCAGGGGTAGCTATTTAAAAAGGCAGGGTGGGCCTCAATGATGGACAGGCTCAGAGTCAAGGGCTGGGTGGGCCATGTCTTCCTGTCCGGTGTTGTCCTAGGTCTTCCCAGCATCTTCCCGGGACCCTCTCTGCACCCATCCCCTCAGCATCCACCCAGTGGCCCACTCTTGCCCACCCCTAGGGGAGTCTTCTGTGCTCAGGTGAAGGTTCTAGATGGGTTCATGGCTTTGGTCCAGGGAGAGGACAGACCCGGAGACATCACAGGTCCTGGGCACAGCATCAGGCTGGGACACAGCCACACTTGCCCCCAGCCCTCTGTGCCCTGCCTGCCTTCTGAAGGCCTCTCCATCCACTTCCACCAGGGGTGTGCAGAGCGGACTGGCACCGGCTCATTGCTATGTTCTCAGGAATTTGCAAGTGGGATTGCTAAACGTAGCCATCGTTAAAATCTAAATTACACAAACTTATAATTAAATAAATTATATTAAGAATAAAGGTAATACTCAGAACTCATCCACTTCTAATTATTTTTATTACATTTTACTATTATCTGTGCCTGTGAAGTTACTTACACCTCTTGCATACTTATGGTGGGAAAGCCCCGAGGACTGTCTTCTGGGCTCAGCATCCAGGCTTACAGCACTTCCTCCCTGCCTCTGTGCCCCTGGGGTGACACAGGAGGGGAGAACCGCGGGTCCACAGAGGAAGGTGCCCCTGCACTGGACCTTCCCACCAGCTAGCTGGGCAGCTGAGGGTTCCTTTTCCATGGGGTTTGTTTCCCCAGCCCCGGGGCTCTCTGGTATCTCCGGGCCCAGGGGACGGAGAGGAAGCCCCAGAAACCATTAGGTCTGGATCCTTCCCTGCCCAGGATTGAAATAAGGTAGAGGGACCGGCAGCTTGGCCCAGCACCCACGGTCCCTGCAGGGCCCCCCCATAGCCCTTCTGGGGGGGTTGCAGCGCTCCAGGGGGCTGGGGGTGGAGGGGTCCGTCCCTGGCCACCGTGTCCTCCCCTCGGATCTCCACACCGCACCCCTCCCCCCGCCCCTGTGCCCCGCACCGTCCCAGGCCCACCTACCCTCTGCGGGCCGTCACTCCATCCCCTGCGGAGCGGCGGGGCGGGCGCCCCTCAGTGCCAGGTGCCGGGTCTCCTCTCCCGGAGGTGAAAGCCCAGCCGTCGGCCGTCGTGGGCGCAGGTGGCAGGTGAGCCCCGCCCGCCCCCGGCTCAGGACGCAAGGCCGGGCCGGGGTTCCCGCTCCTTCCGCGCAGCCGGCCCGGGCCCCGCGGGTCTCTTCTCCTGCGCCCACGCGCCCTCTGCGCCCTGGACCCCCTCGCCCCGGGGACCCCTCGCCTCCGAGTGGCCTCTAGCCTGGGGAGATCGGGGTGCAGGCCAGCGGGGGCGCAGGGGGGGGCGCGGCGGGGCTCGGAGCCCACGACGCCGCTGCGGCCCGCGGGGTCCCTCTGGCGCCGGGAAGCGGAGGCCGAAGGACGCGCGGGCTCCGGGGAGGTTCAGGGATGAGGCGCTCAAGGAACGCGGGCGGCGGGGCGCGGGGGGCGCGGGGGGCGCGGTTTCTGACCCAGGTCTCCACGGAGCGGGCTGCGCCTCGAACCCCCGGGCGGCCGCGCACCCCGGGTCCTGGGCCCCGCGCTGGGGGCAGTGCGGGGGCGTCCACGGGGCCGCCGGGACCGCCGTTCGTCCCGGGCTCCCGCTGGCACCTGCAGCCCGACCCCCCGCGCACAGTGAGGGCCCCACTCGGAGCGCCTAGGGCGCGCCGGCCGCTCGGGCCTGTCGGAAGTCCCGAACCGGGCGTCGGAACCCGGACGGGAAGCCGGGGCCCAGCCTCGCGGCGCAGCTACTCAGGAAACAGGTGCAGGGGGTGGGGGGGGACTGTGAGTAGAGAGCCACCGCGTGGGGCGCTCCGCCCGGGCCGCGACCCCGCCGAGGGCCGGGACCCCTCCCCACCTGCCGCGGGCCGAGAGGCGGGCTCCCGCGGGCCGGAAAGCCCAGCGCACACGGACACACACAGACGCGCACACGCGCCTTGGAGACGGGAAGGCGCTGGGGGCGCGGAAGGGTCCCGGGGCCCCTCGCCCCTCGGGAGCGCAGCGGCCTCAGCGCCTCCCCCGGGGCTGCGGGAGCGTCTGGCCCCGCGGCGCCGTCTGCCCGGAATCCGCGGAATCGGGCGGGCTCCGCGGGCAGGAAAGGCTCGGTCGCCAGGGCTGCATCCGAGAAGTGCCCGCGGGGGCGGGGGCGCGGGCGGGGGCGCGGGCGGGGGCGGGCGTCCATTCCCCCGGGACGCGTGGCGCGGTCCCCAAAGCCCTGGGCCTGTGGCAGGGGGCAGGAGAGCCAGGCCCTGGGCCGTGGACAGCTACACCCAGGGGCAGACCGGCTGTGCAGCGCAGCACGGGCGTCCGAGAGCCCCGCGGCAGCTCGGCCACCGCCTCCCTGGACTCAGCGGCGGCGCGAGGCTTCGCTCCCCAGCGCTCCTCCCCCCGCAGACGGTGTAGACGGTTCGAGTCCCGGAGGACCCGCTCCTGCCTTGAGCGCCCCCCGCCCGGGCCCGAGGGTGCTCTGTGCACCCCAGCGGGTGCAACCGGATTCGGTCTCCCGGGCGCCCGTAGCCCCGTCGGAGATCCGGGGGCATCACGCAGGTGGCCCACCCTGCAGTCCAGCCCGCCCCGCCCCCCCGCCCCCCTCCCGCGGCTCTCGGGCCTTGGGGCGGCGGTGCCGGCTCGGCGGGGGGCGGGGGAGGACGCGGAGGACGCGGTCCCGGGCGCGCCCCCACGACCCCCGCCGCGCCGCGGGCCGGGCCGCAGACAATTAAAGCGGGATTCCTCCCCCGCTGACGTCGGCAGCGCCCAGGCCCCTCCCGCGGCGGCATAAAAGGCGCGGGCTCCGCAGCGCGGGCGGCAGTGAGGGCCGGGCAGCGCGGCGGTGCGGACTGCGCGGCCGAGCAGCGCGGCGCCCAGAGCGCGGGCCGCCGCCGAGCCCCGGAGCGCGCCGAGCCCCAGCCGCGCCCCAGCCGCGCCCCAGCCGAGCCCCGAGCCCCGAGCCCCGAGCCGCGCCGAGCGCCGGTCCCAGCGCCCGCAGCCATGCCGGCCCCCCGCGCCGCGCGCACCTGTGCGCTGCTCGCCCTTTGCCTCCTGGGCAGCGCGGCCCAGGATTTCGGGCCGACGCGCTTCATCTGCACCTCGGTGCCCGTGGACGCCGACATGTGCGCCGCGTCCGTGGCCGCCGGCGGCGCCGAGGAGCTCCGGAGCAGCGTGCTGCAGCTCCGCGAGACCGTGCTGCAGCAGAAGGAGACCATCCTGAGCCAGAAGGAGACCATCCGCGAGCTGACCACCAAGCTGGGCCGCTGCGAGAGCCAGAGCACGCTGGACGCGGGCGCCGGCGAGGCCCGGGCCGGCGGTGGCCGCAAGCAGCCCGGCGCGGGCAAGAACACCATGGGCGACCTGTCCCGGACGCCGGCCGCCGAGACGCTCAGCCAACTCGGGCAAACTTTGCAGTCGCTCAAAACCCGCCTGGAGAACCTCGAGGTCCGCGCGCGCCGCGGCTGCCCCTCCGGCTCGCGCGCCCCTCTGCCCTGCCCCACCCCCATCCCCGCCCCCGCCCCCGCCCCGGCCCGACTCCCCCACCCCGCCCGGGCCGCCGGGTGCCCGACAGGGGCCCCGCAGACGGCCGCTCGCCCCGGCTCCCCGCCAGGCCGCCCCCGCATTCGCCCTGAGGGGACCGCGCCGCGGGCCTTGCGCTGGGTCCGGCTCCGCGCGTAACGATGTCGTTCCCCCCGCCCTTGCACCCCCGCAGCAGTACAGCCGGCTCAATTCCTCCAGCCAGACCAACACCCTCAAGGATCTGCTGCAGAGCAAGATCGATGACCTGGAGAGGCAGGTGCTGTCTCGGGTGAACACTCTGGAGGAGGGCAAGGGTGGCCCCAAGAACGACACGGAGGAGAGGGTCAAGATCGAGAGCGCCCTGACCTCCCTGCACCAGCGGATCAGCGAGCTGGAGAAAGGTAGCCTGGGGCGGTCAGGGTGGGGGGCTCCCCCGGCATGCTGCCGGCCAGCAGGGCTCCCTGGGCCGCGGGGCTCCCTGGGCCACCCGGCTCCCTGGGCCACCGGACCCTGCCTCCGGTCCTGGCTTCCTGCATCGCTCAGCTCCAGGCTGTAAAAGCCCTGAAGCTCCTCCAGCCCCTTCCCGCTCCCCGAGTCCCTGCCCTGGGTTTTGGGTTTCCAGGCAGTGTTCCTGGTAGGTCTGGGGCCCCCTGGGCTGGGGACCTCAGGAGGGAAGGGAAGCAGAGTGAGGAAGGGGTTGATCGGTGTCGGCTGCACCCCCTGCGCACACACACTGGAAGGATTTTTCCAAGTCCGATTTGTTTAATCTTCAGTAAGTTTGCACTGTAGCTGTGGCGCTCCGAGCCCTCCCTGCCGAGGAAGACCGGCTCCAGCTGGTCCCCGTCCCCAGCAGAGAACGGGGCACCAGCTGGGGATGGTCCTCCCGGTGCCCAGTGGATTTGGTCCCCGAGCAGGTTTTCTCTCACGCCTAATGCACCCCTGGTGTCCTCTGGGGATCTCCGGGTTCCCCACTTCAGGTGAGCACCCCTCCCCGTGGTTTTATTTCCTGAGTGACCCACAAGCCCTGGCATCTTGCATGTCCTGTGGTTCCTGGCTCACCAACGCTGGCCAGCCCCAGCTGCACCCCGGGGCTCACAGATGAGCTGGGCTCAGCCTTGAAGTCACGGAAATCAAACAAGGTTGTAAAAGGGGGGGTCCTGGGCTGGGAGCGGGGCCACGTGACCCTTCTTGGACCGCAAAATGTGCCGGCTGGATTTAAACAGTGCCATCTTAAGGCATGTTATATAACTGAAAAACAGATCAGGGGAAGGAGGGACGGGGGAGGGAGGGGGAGGAGGGAGAAGGAGGGAGGGGAGGTTGGGGGAATGAAAACTACCCCCTAGGGAGGCCAGGGGCTGGATCTGCTCCAAGGTGTGTGTGTGGGGGGGGTGCGGGAATGCGAGCCGAGATGGCTGGGGGAGCCCTGAGTGGGCCAGCCCTGCCCCTGCCGTTCCTTCCCTGATACCTGACTTGGATGGCGGGTTGCTGGCCCAGCAGGATGCCTTCTAGAAATAATTCTTGGCCTGGGGGCCTGTTTAGTTCTGGGCTCCCTGGCGAGCCCCGGAGCACACCCAGGAGCTGGCAGGTGTGTGTCTTCCTGGCTCCAAGCCTGGTGCCTGTGCCCACTGCTGGGTTGGAATGTTTTGCCTGGAGTCAGTCACACCACACCCAGGGCCACAGCTCCAGTGTGTGTGTGGGTGGGGAGGGGGCAGACAAGCGTTCCCTGAGACATCGCTGGCAGGCAGGGAGCTGGTGGCTGTTGTGTAAAGGGAAGCTATCAGGCCAGGAGCCTGATTTTTCAGGAAACGCAGAGGAAGCTCTCCCTGAGAGTGAGTGGCACAGTGCTCAGAACAGTCCGCTGGGCCGGGGCTGGGGGCCGGCTCCCTGCTGTCCTGCCCTCCGTGCGGGGCTCTAGAAGAGCCTCAGAAGAACGCCTTTCCCTCCCATGGGGGTAGATGGGATTCTGGAAATAGCCGGAGTCCTCGAGGCTGGTTGATCGGGTCAGGAGAGTGGCCAGGGACTGCAGCACGTCCTGGGCCTGAGAGGAGTGCGCTGGGCACCGGGGGCCTGGTTGTCTTGGGTGGGAATCCAACACGAGTATTTGTGAACACGGCCGCCAGCCTGCATCCCTGGAATCGGGTCTGTGAAGGGGCTGCTGGGGGGAGCCAGGCTGCAGGAGACCCCCTGCCCCTGGGGCTGCACCGTCAAGGGCCAGTTTACTCACTGAGCGCTGACCCATTCCCTGCCCGTGCCCACCGCGCAGCCTAGGCACAGAAGCCTCCAGCCCCGAACGCTCCCCCCCACCCCCCCTGCCTCCCAAGGGGCAGGATGTGGGAGCCTGACCAGCGAGTGCAGAGATCTTGGGTCAGCTCTTTTGTTCTAGCCCTGTGCCCTCGGGCAGGGCAACGCTTGACCCTGCTGGGCCTCCCTCTCAGCTACTCTAGAAGGGAGAGCAGTGTGCTTGTCCGGCTTCCCAGAGCGTGGCGGGGGGGGGGGGGGGGGGGGGGGGTGCGGGTGGAGGGGAGCACCGAACGGTTCTGACGACAGGGACAAGTGCTTTGAGGTGCAGATGACAGGACTATGTCCTGTCCTTTCCAGGTCAGAAGGACAACCGCCCTGGGGACAAGTTCCAGCTCACATTCCCGCTGCGGACCAACTACATGTACGCCAAGGTGAAGAAGAGCCTGCCGGAGATGTACGCGTTCACCGTGTGCATGTGGCTGAAGTCCAGCGCGGCGCCCGGGGTGGGCACACCTTTCTCCTACGCCGTGCCGGGCCAGGCGAACGAGCTGGTGCTCATCGAGTGGGGCAACAATCCCATGGAAATCCTCATCAACGACAAGGTAGGGGCCCTGCCCACCTGGCCCTGTAGGACAGCGTCGTGGGGGCCCAGGCCCACCCGGCTGCTGGGGCGGGTCTGCAGCGGGAGGGACACACAGCCAGGGACGAGGCTGTGGCCCCACCAGAAGGGCAGGCAGGCAGGACTCGGGGGGATGTGACAGGCAGGAGGGCGCCCTTGGCCATGCTCCATGGACGGGGTGAAGCTGGAACTGCCCCAGAAGGAGGCCAGAGGATGATCCAGAGGGTCCTGCGTCCCTGGGATCGATCCCTGGCTCCTCCTCCCCCAGCCTGCCGCAGAACTGGCTTTGCTCCTTCCGGGGGGGGGGGGGGGGGGGAGGACCGCAGAGGCTCCCCGGGTGGTAATTCTAGGGTGGAGATTCTTCCAGAATACAGACCTATACCCTGCTCGACCCCTGCCCTCTGGGCCCTTGGAGGGTGCAGCCTCGTCCCACGGGGAGCCTTCTCCACCCTGGCCTTCTGCGAAGCTCAGAACGAGCTGCCAGCCGTCCAACCCCCTGGTCGCTGTGCCAGCGCTGCTAGTAAACATCTCAAGCTCAGGCTGGGGATTGGAACCCAAGCCCTCACTGCGGGTGCCATGACCAAGAAGGCTGTTCCTTTCTGAGCCCCAAGTGAAAGGGTCTATGGGTCGCACAGTCCGCCCTCCCCCACCCCCCAATGCTGGAGAGGGAGGGAAATCCCAGGCCAGAGGCTGGCCTTGCGCTTTAAAAGGGCCGGTGCCATGCCCCCCGGCGTCGGAGTCTGCAGAGGCTGTGCAGTGTAGACCCAGCAGGAGAGCGGAGAGGCCCAGACGGTAGCCGTCGATGTGAGCTGAGACTCCAGCGGTGGGCCTCTCCCTCCCAGGGCCGGTTTTGTAGACCAGCAAAGAGGGAGGAGGGTGAGGAGCGGTGAGGATGTTGTGTGTTCGGATGGACCTTAGGGGTCCTTGACAAATGGTCACATTTCCTGTGTGACTCCATGGTTCGTTGATGGATGGGGCCGGCGGACAATAACGTCTCGGGGGGTGGGGGGGCAGGTGCCGAGACAATTCCCTAACGGCCCCTGGTAATTATTTTAAACGTCGTGATGGGAAGAGTAACAGTTGAACCGGTGAGTGGCGACGATCACTGACCCTGTGCCGTGCCCTGTGTCCATCGTGTTGTGTGTGTCCTGCTTCCTCCCAGGTGGCCAAGCTGCCCTTTGTGATCAACGATGGCCAGTGGCACCACATCTGCATTACCTGGACCACCCGGGACGGGGTCTGGGAAGCCTACCAGGATGGCACCCAGGGTGGCAATGGCGAGAACCTGGCACCCTATCACCCCATCAAGCCGCAGGGTGTGCTGGTGCTGGGCCAGGAGCAGGTACTGGCCTGGGAGCTGGGGGGATGCCGGCTGTGGGGGGAGGAGCCCCAGAACCAGAGGAAGGACAGCATGGCAGGAGGGTGGCCGGGTGACCGGGAGCAGCAAGGAGGGAAGGAGCCACGGAAAGCCGGTTGTGCGGCGGCTGCGGCAGGGTCCCTGCCCTGCGGGTGGGAGTGGGCTCGGTCTGCGTGCTCTCGGGGGCTGCAGCAACACCCCCGGGCACGGGAAGGCTAGTCCGCCTTTAGCGATGCGTGATTTATTTCCTGGAAATGGCTTGTGTCCCGCTGGGCAGCCAGAGGGAAGCGCAGGTAGGAGGGTCCCAGGCCTTCTGTTCTGTTGGGCTCAGCAAGGAGTGACACCTGAGCTCCTCCGGGCCCTGCTCCTGTGGTGGTACCAGGCCCCAGCGGCCCCCTCGCTGGCCCCCTCGCTGGTGGAGGGACGGGCCGCAGGTGAGGCAGAGTGCAGGTGTTTCCGGGAGAAGCTCTGCATCTGGGGCACAGATGGCCAGCAGTGTCCCCTTTCCTGGGCTCCCCGTGGGAGGGGGACCGATGCGTCACCGAAGACCCAGAGACAGGATGTGAAATGTCCTTGGGGGTCCGTGTGAGAGAGCCCCTGAAGGGGACACATCACGTGCCCCCTTGAGAGACCCCCTCCATGGCCCCTTCCACCCTCACTCTCTGCTTCTCTTTCGAGGACACTCTGGGCGGCGGGTTCGATGCCACCCAAGCGTTCGTGGGCGAGCTGGCCCATTTCAACATCTGGGACCGCAAGCTGACCCCCGGGGAGGTGTACAACCTGGCCACCTGCAGCAGCAAGGCCCTCGCGGGGAACGTCATCGCCTGGGCCGAGTCCCACATCGAGATCTACGGGGGGGCCACCAAGTGGACATTCGAAGCCTGTCGCCAGATCAACTGAGGCTCCTGCCGGCCGAGCCTCCCCCCTGCTTGTGTGGTGATGACCCTCTTGTGTCTCCTTCTCTCCCTCTCCCCAGGAGTGACTCAGGCCCTCACACGCCCATGCGCACGCACACGGCCTGGCTCGCCCTCGTGCCCCAGGGGAGGCCCTGCTCCCCTGGGGGAGCCCACTCTGGTTCCCCGCTCACGCTCACAGGCCCATGTGGCCGTAGGTGAGGTCGTGTGTGTGTGTGTGTGTGTGTGTGTGTGTGTGTGTGTGTGTGTGAGTGTGTGTGTCTCGGGGAGGCGCTTTCTTTCAGAATGAGCTAGCTCCTTTCCTCCTCCCTCCGCGGTGTCGGGAAACCCCGATGGGGCAAACATGTGAACCTGCCAAGCCTGGGCCGCCCGTGGGCCCCAGGGCCGCGTGGCTTCTTCCGCGCCCGCGTCTGTCTTCGCAAACCCTGTCTGGCGCGGCCGGTCTCTGTGTGGGATGATACGTGCCTCTCAGCGGTCGGCTCGAGGCCGGGGGGCCTCTCCGCAGAGACTCTCTCTCGTAGCAGGAGCGGATCGTCCCCGATGGGGCCCTGGGGTGGCAGCTCCTGCTCTGTGGCCGGGCGCGGGGCGGGGGCGGGGGGCCGGCCTCGGGCAGCGGCCAGTGCCCGCCCAGCTGGTTTGCATGCCCAGCTCTCAGCTCGGCCCAGCACCGGTGCCCGCCCCCAGGCCCGCGGGCTCGTCCCTCCCTTGCTGCTGCAGGCTGGCGCCTCTGGGGGGAGGGGTCCCTCCCATGGCCCAGGAGGCCCCCTCGCCTTCGGCCTCGGGCGGCGGGACCGGAGGCGTCCGCGGGTCAGCTCCACGGAGGACCCGTTGGACCAGGAAACCCACGTTCTGATTAAGACCCAGCCAGGTCGGGCCCCTGATGCTGGACGTGCGCGGTGGTGAGGTCCAAGCTCATCTTGACAGCCCCCTTCCTCCCGCACCCCCGGGGCCTGCGGGCTGGCGGCCAGTCCTCCCCGGGGCAGGGCCTCCCGATGCCTCCACACAGAGCCTGGCAGGGCCTGAGACCCGCTCCCCATCACAGGTCCTGCAGGGGCCCCCACCCGTCACCAGCTGGTGACCCCCAGGCCCCCCAGAACCTTTCCTTCCCCGCCGTGAACAGCACCCATACACATTTCCTCCTAGTCCTTCCGAGGCGGGGGGGAGCGTATGTGTGTGTGTGTTTGTGTGTGCACGCGTGTCGAGAGTGAGAGTGAGAGAGAGAGAGAGAGAGAGAGCTCGCGCTCCAAGACGGATCACGCCCACGGTGAGCTCCCTGCTCTGTTGTACCATCTGGGGGTCGCACCCTGGACTCTGTCGCCAGGAGTCTAATTAGCAAAAGGCTGGCACGTCTTTCTAGAAATTCTCCCGCACTGCCTGGCTCATCTACAGCTGCAGACATTTCTTCTGGAGGAGCAGGTGTTCCCATCTTCTGTCCCTCCCGGGGGCACCTGTCTCTTTAAACGCAGGTCCGTGTTGTGTCGGAAACCTAGTGCATCTGTGTGTGTCTGTGTTGTTGTCTCTGTGTTAGTGTTCGCGTGGGCGTCCGCGCGGCACCCAGTGGCCGTTCCCCAGAATGGGTGCGGGCCGGGCGCGCGCGCTGCGTGTTGTGGTTCAACAGTGGCTTTTTTCTGAGACCATCGTGCTTCGTCAGAGCCCGTCGGGTTGTGGCATCTTTGGATCTGCAGGGATCTTCTGTGTTTGCATGTTCCTTGGGGTGGCGCGTCCCTTGCTCCTTTGGTCCGATGTGTGTCCCCCCTGCCTGCATGGACTTCTGGTTCTGTGTTGTGTGCGCACTGCCACCCGTCGTTCCGTGACCATCCACGTAGCTACCGAAAATGGCTGGATAAGCAAGCCAAGGGTGTCGGGGGAGGCCCGGCGAGGGAGCCGTCTCCCTCCCCTCCTCCCCACTCCCAAACACAACAAGAAGTATTTTTCACATGTAGGTTGACAAGGAGCCTAAACAGAGCCCTTGACTGGGACGGAGCGAGAGCTTGGAATCACCCCTCTAGACAGGTCGGCCCCACCCCTCACTTCAGCCCCCGGCGGCTGTTGCTTAGGCAGAGGCCCGGGGGGGTGCTGGGTGCTCCCCTGTCAGCACCTGCCACCAGCCCCTGCCGATGATCTAGCGGACCCCAGACCACCGTGTGCCCCCCGCGGGCCCTGTGGGAGCTGTCCGTGCAGGACCACAAGCCATCCTCTGCCCCCGCCAGAGCCGGGCAGAGCCGACCCCAGACGCTATGCCTACACCCCTGTGGCCCCCGTGCCCCGTGCACCTTCCTCGCCCTCCCCGGCCGCACCCCCGCGGTGCCGGGGACAGAAGCTGACATTTGGCTCCCTCCCCGCCCCTCTCCGGAGCCTGTGCCAAGCCCCTTGACTCCCTCACTGTGTTCACACTTGGCACGTTGCTGGCCCCGAGAAAGGTTGATGACACAGCCACAGATCTAATCCACGTAGTCTCCCATCTCCTTAATCTGACCGACGCTCCCTCTTGCACTGAATACCACATGCCTATCTCAGGTAAGCCGTTTTATAAAATAAGAAGATGCACAGCACTGCCGAGGCGGTGTTGGCTCTTGCCGAGCTGGTGTCCCACAGCTCCCCGGGTGTCCGAGCTGGGGGAGCTGCCGACAGAGGCTCTCCGGGCCCTCGGGGCTTAGATCCCACTGGAATCGTAAGCCTTCTTGCTTTTGATAACACAGTATTATTTCTCTTACTGTAGAAGAAAAAAGTTTATTACCAAACAAGAGTATTTTTATGAAAGAAAAGGACAAACCTATAAAATTAACTCAACCTATATCTCCCTGGAAAATACTTTCAGGCTCCGCCAAAATGTAGGATTGAAAGCGTGTATTTTGGAAGAAAGAGATACATTTTGTATGCTTTCTTTTCCTTTTTGTAGATTCCCGGTTTATTTTCTAAGACTGCAAAGATCACTTTGTCACCAGCCCCGGGACCTGAGACCAAGGGGGTGTCTTGTGGGCAGTGAAGGGGGGTAGAGGCCGGCGTGAGGTTCAGTCATTCCAATGAGCTCCAGAGAGGGGCCACGTGTGCTCAGAGGTGTTGGGGACCAGGATGCGAATTGGCCCATTCGTGGTGGACCCTTTGCCTCGGAGCCCATCAAGTCCAGGACTTGATGGTCAGTTCCAATCCCGGTAGAAGAAACTAGGGTTGCGTGTTGTTAACACGAAGAGGATAGAACACTTTATAATCTCATGGCAACCAAAATGTGGCTTGACACAGCCGTGGTTTCATCTCTTAAAACACAGCGTGTACATTTATTCAGCTAATGATGGGAAACGTGTCACTTCCGGGCACAGTGGACTTAAGTGCAATTTGTCCAAAGGGAACAAGTCATTGAGGAGGAAAAAAAAAAAAAAGCCCAATACTTAGAGTCCCGATCTTGTCTTATTTGCCAAAAACAAACAAATCCAACAAAGCAAACCCCCTCTGGTTGATATTGTTACAATGTATATACTGTATAATATGAAAGAGAATCAATGTATCTTACTTTTTCATTATTTGCTAACCAAAGCTGTACATTTTTCATATGATCTGCAGCCTTTTGGGTATCAAATGGGTCAAAACCATGGGACCTGCCACCTCCCATCAGCAATTCTGGAAATGCACTATTTCTACTGGTATTGCTTTTTTTTTCATTTTCTTGCTGAAACGACATGAATTGTTGAGTTTATTTTTACACAGTAAAGAGTGAAGAAAGACGGTGGTGTGCGTGGAGTGTCTCTTTCCTCAAGCTCGCCGGGGTCACCCCGACCTGCCTCAGGGAGGGGCCGCCCGGGCACTGTGCCCCTGGCAGTCTCACGGCCTTTGCTGATGCTGGGACATGGGTGTGGGGGACGCTGGGGGGGGCTGGGGTTCACAGGTGCCACTGGCACAGAGAGGGAAGGGATGCCCTGGCTGGGTGTGGCCACACTGGGCTTGGGGTGTAGAGTGCCCCCCGCCCCCATTCCTCGCCTTACCTGCAGTCTTGCTCCCTCCTGGGCGCGTGCACTGCCCCCACCACCGCACAGCCGGGCGACGCTCCAGGCCACCCCAGGCTCGTGCTTCCCAAGCCACCCTGCTCTGTTCTTTGCCATGTCACAGCTGGCCGGATCGTGGCCAACGCCTGGTCACCTCCCCTCTTCTGCGGTTCCCGGGCCCCTTCCCTGCACTCAAGTAGGAGAGCATCCCCACATTCACACGACAAGGGGGGCAGGTGAGGCGGGGGCTGCCCTCCCGGCCCCTCGTGAGCCGAGCTAGACTCTGCATGCACATAGAACTCGTGAGCCGCTCCAAGGGACAAAGGGACCAAGAGCAAAAATAGCCCACCTGGTGGATTGGTCTCCCCACCACACCCCAACACACTTGTGCGCGGCGGCTTCGCAGAAGGGGTGAGCCCCGGCTTCTCGATGGCACTGACCGTGCTCCTCACCTCACCCACGGATTTCCTGCCCGGTGCGGTCAGTGGCCTCTGTTGGGGGTCCGGGAGCCGGCGTTGGCTGGGGCGTGAGCGAGGCCCCTGGTGGCCGGTGGGTCAGTTCTCCCGGTTGTGCCTGCGGGAGGAGCCTCTGGGCCCCAGAGCTGCCTGGGGGGGGCGGGGGCTGCAGACCTCACACCTGGCCCTGTGGCCGGGCCGGCGCCGGGCCATCCCCACAGCCGCAGCCCACGCTCTGCCTCTTTGCGTCCCCTCGGGAAAGCGCGTGGTCAGGCCCGCGATAACGTCACTGAAGTTTTTCATTTCCCCGAGGAGCTCTTTCAAAGGCTCGGGTGTTTCAACTATGATTAGAAACGAGTTTCTCGGGATCCCTGGGTGGTGCAGCGGTTTGGCGCCTGCCTTTGACCCAGGGCGCGATCCTGGAGACCCGGGATCGAATCCCACATCGGGCTCCCGGTGCATGGAGCCTGCTTCTCCCTCTGCCTGTGTCTCTGCCTCTCTCCCTCTCTCTCTCTGTGACTATCATAAATAAATAAAAAATTTAAAAAAAAAAAAAAAAAAGAAACGAGTTTCTCTCCACACCTCTCCCGATCCTGGTGCATCAATGAATGACGTTGGGGGCCTTGAAACGGAAAACAACCTCTCAGGGGCGCCGGCTCGCGTGGGGGTCTGAGCAGGGGGACACAGGCTTGGGACGTCAGCTCCAGAGTGTCTGGGGGTCAGCGATCCCGGCAGCCCATCAGACGCCTGAAACTCCTCTCGGCTTGCACACGTCTGGTGATGGGGAGCTCACTATCCCACAGAGACCGTCTGTCCCGCTTTCAGACAGCTCCACCAGGGAGTTTTCTTACATGTTTCTGTTATCTGCCTTTTTTTTTTTTTTAAGATTTTTAAAATTTATTCTTGAGAGACAGAGAGAGGCAGAGACACAGGCAGAGGGAGAAGCAGGCTCCATGCAGGGAGCCCAACACAGGACTCGATCCCAGGACCCCAGGGTCACGGCCTGAGCCAAGGCAGACGCTCAGCACTGAGCCCCCCAGGCGCCCCATGTGTTCTCTTCCTTGGATCCTGTGCTCGGTTGCTTATACTGAGGTGCAGCTTCCACCCACCTGTTTCCACACGTGGACACCCACCATGTGCCCCGCGTCCCCACCACCCCTCAGCCGTCGAACCACACGGGGCAAGGAGGCCACCTGTCTGATTTGTGGCTTTGTCTAGCTCCGTCATTGAGGGGGGACAAAGCTCAGTCTCCAAGGCCTGTGAGATGGAGAGCCCCGAGGGTCCCCTAGCCCAACCCCTCCATTTTACGGATGAGGGGATCGAGGCCCAGAGAGGCCGTGTTCAAAGTCACACAGCTCGTGTACGCCGGCCCGAATCAGACCTCGGGATTCCTGACTCCCAGCCCAGGACTCAGTGGCCTCACCTGTCACCACCTGGCAGGTAACAACGGGGGCAGCTCCCCACTCCTCTTCCTGCATCCCTCCCCCCTCAAGAAGGCTGAGCCCCGCCCCTCACTCCCCATGGGGCCTCCGGTGACCATTCCCTCCTGAGGCACTGAATGCGGAGGGGAGCTGCCCGGGTTGGGGGGTGTGGTCTTCTCCAGGTTGGGCCGCGGGCCATGTCGGTGCAGCCCTGGGGCCCAGCGAGGGCCTCTTGGAAGGCCTGGGAGGCCGCTGGGCCGCTCCTGCCTCCCCCAGCCCTCCCCACCCCACCCAGGGCTGCAGCCAGCATCTGTCCTGCACGGCTGACCTGCTCCAGGTCTCCTCGAACTCCTGGCCCCCCGCAGGGGCAACGGAGAAGCAGAGAGTGACCTGGGGAGGGTCTGGGTGAGACTCAAAAGAGCCCACTGCCAAGTACAGGATCTGCTTGAAATCGTGCATTTTACCTGAAGCTACAATGCGGATTCGCGTCCTCCTCCACACCAGACCCCTGCAGACCCGACCTGGTCCCTGCCCTGGAAGGCTGGGCCACATGTCCCCCTGGTATAAAAAGGGTAACGCCAGAGGACTCTGCGGTCCCTCTGAGCTCTCCCTGGGGCCTGAGGACCAATGTCCCCAGTCCTGGGGTGTCAGTGTCGTCCTCTGCCCCGAACCCCTGCTCACACAGGCCCCCTGGCCTCCTGCCCCTCGTGTGTGTCCCCTGCCCCGCCATCAGTCCCATAGTCATGGGACCTGCCCTCACAGACCTTCCCACAGTGTTGGCTGTCCTCTCAGGGTCCCTGCTGTCCTTCCTCAAACCCTCCGGCCAGAGACCCCTGCCCTCTCAGCCACGCAGGAGCTCACATGTCTCGTCACTGGTAGCAGACCTTGGGTCATGGTTTCTCCCCGGAAGTTTCTTTTTTCTTTTTTTAAAAAAGATTTTATTGATCTATCCATGAGAGACCCAGAGAGAGAGAGAGAGAGAGAGAGAGAGGTGGAGACACAGGCAGAGGGAGAGGCAGGCTCCATGCAGGGAGCCCCATGCGGGACTCGATCCCAGGACCCCAGGGTCACGCCCTGAGTCCAAGGCAGGCCCTCAACCACTGAGCCACCCAGGCGTCCCACCCTGGAAGTTTCTTAGCCACCATGTCAACCGGGGTGCACAGAAGCCCTCGGCGGTGGAGAGGGGGGTGCATTGAAGGTCTGGAGCCCAGAGTCCCTCCCAGCACCCGGCCGCCCACCCATTTACAAGCTGGGCCTCCCATCAACATGGACCCCAGTGGTCTCCCTCTTGGGAGGGGTGCAGGGCGCAGGGGGTTGACGGGGTTGAGGCGATGCAAAGCCTGGAGGCCGCACTCCCTGAGCACCTGCGGGGGACAGGCACCTGGGCCGCGAGGCCAGTGGGTGGTTGCCGGGCAGAGGGGGGTGGCTCCAAGGGGTGCTGGGCAGCTCCGGGGCAGGGGAGGCAGGGGAGGTGGGGGAGGCGGGGGAGGGCTGGTGAGAGTTTGCAGGCTTGCCTGCCTATGAGACATTGCCAAGGAAGCCGTCTGTCCCGTTTGATTTCTGTGCTTCTCAATTCAGGCCAAGGTGGGGGGCCATCTGCTAAAGTGGGCACGGATAAAACATTGTTGCTGTGCAGAAAATTGGCTTCTGAGGGGAGGCTGTGTGCTCAGCGCAGAGCAGCCTGCAGAGTTGCAGAGTTGCTGCCAGAGGCGCCGGGCAGCGCCGGGGTGCAGGGAGAGAGGCGCTGGCGCGGTGCGGCTGCAGCAACACCCCTGCGCCCCCTGCACCCCCTCGCCGGGCTCCACTCCAGGGTGCCAAGCCCCTTCTCCAAACTTAGGGGCCGTTGCACAGGGGGTCACAAAGCTTCCTGACGGCTTGACTGACATACGATTCCCTGTCCTACATGCCGCCGTTTAAGTACATGATTCGATGGCTTTCACGTGTCACACTACTAATTTTTAAAAATTGTGGCAAATGTATGTCCCATAAAATTCAATGTCACTGAAGCGTGCAGTTCAGTGGTTTTGATTACACTCCCAGCGCTGCGCCACCTCCGCCACCACCTCGTCCCAAAACTCTTTCATCCTCCCACTCTGTCCCCGTAAAACGTCGACGGCCCATTCCGCTGCCCCCCACTCACGGTGACCTCCGTGGCCTCTGACCTACTGTCTGTCCCTATGAATCCAGGCCCCTCGTGGAAGTGGGATCAGACGCTATCTGCCCTTTTTGTGCCGGGCTGACTTCACGGAGCATCGTGTCCTCAGGGTCCGCGCACGCTGTGGCACGTGTCGGGCTGTCCCTCCCTTTTCACGGCTGAGTAATACTCCGCCGCGTGGATGGACCACATTTTGTTTCTCCCGTCATCTGCGGACAGACACGTGGGCTGCTTCCAGCTTCCGGCTGCTGTGAATAGGGCTGCTGTGCTCAGGGGCGTACCAGGATCTGTTTCAGGCCCCGCTGTCAGTTATTTGGGGTATGCACCCAGGAGTGGAATCATATGGGAATTCTATGTTTAGCGGTTTGAGGAGCTGCCAAACTTCTTTTTATAGTGGCTGCACCGTTTTACATTCCTACCAGCGATGTGCTAGGGTTCCAATTCCTCCACCAACATTTGTCACTTCTGTTTTCTTTCGTTCTTTCTTTCTTTTTCTTTCTTTCTTTTTTTTTTTTTTTGATAGTAGCCATCCTAATAGGTGTGAGGTGGTATCTCGTGGAGACACGGATTGTGTTTCATAATGATTCGTGACATTGTGATATCACACAGTACAGTGATACAGCGATTCTTCACCCGCTGTTGGCCATTTCAGTCTCTTCTCTGGAGAAATGTCCATCTGTGGACATCTGGGGGGCTCAGCGGTTGAGCATCTGCCTTCGGCTCAGGTCGTGACCCCCGGGTCCCGGGATCGAGTCCCGCATCGGGCTCCCCACAGGGAGCCTGCTTCTCCCTCTGCCTGTGTCTCTGCCTTTCTCTGTGTCTCTCAGGAATAAATTTTAAAAAAATCTTAATAAAAATATCCATTCACATTCTTTGCCTGGTTTTCAAACGAGGTGTTTGGCTTCTTTGTTGTTGACTCATAGGTGCTCTTTACATGTTCTGGATACGAATCCCTCATCAGACATATGACTTCTGAATATTTTGTCTTTTTGCACTCTCAGTTGTACCCTTTAATGCACAAAAGTTTGTCATGTTGATGAAATCCAATTTGTGTATTTTTTTTCTTTTCCTGCCTGTGATTTTGGTGTCATAGCCAAGAAATCATCTTCTTAACTAAATCCTACTCATCCCCAACCCTCCCCTTCCCCGTGGGCACCCAGGACCCCTCTGCTGGTCACATGCAGCTGGCCACACACATGCAAGTGTTCCGCGTGGCTCCATGTCCCCCACCCAGAGCCTGGGACGCGTCCTTCCTCGCAGCAGAAGCCCCTGCTGGCTTGAACATTCTTGGCTCTGGGCTTTGCTCTTCAGAATTTTGGTTCTCTAAGAATCACAGAATGTTAGCACAGATGTAGAAAGAATTAAAAAACAACAACAACAACCAGAAACGCTCTTTGAAATAAGAGCTGAGTGCTTTCCCCTTCTGCGGGAACAGCAGAAGTCCTAGGCCAGCTGGACTCCAGTTAGGACCCCCTCCCATGGCTTCTGTTGGTGTGAAAAGGCGCCCCCGGCTCTGTGCCCTCCTTCGTCCCCCGCCTCCGGGGGTCCGGGAGGAGGGAAGGGGTGAGGGGAAGGGGTGCGGGGAGGAAAGTGGGGAGCCCATGGTTTTCTCAGGCATCCTGGGAGAAAGGCGACAGCCTGTGGAAGAGAAAGCTGAGACAGGGCCGAGGGGGGCAGAGGGCGACATCGCAGGGGGTGGGAGTGGGGGTGGGGGTGGGAGGGGAGCCCCGAGCCGCTGCCCCCCATCCTGGATGATGACTCGCCGAGTGTCCACTGCCCAGAGCCACCCGCGGGGAGGAGGCTGTGCACGCATGCAGCGTGGACCACCCATGAGCACGCGGCAGGAGGGGGCGCCGAAGGAAGGGAGGGGAAACGTGGGAGCCCTCCCGGGACCCTGGGTGCTCCAGGCTTAGGGACGGCGCTGTGCAACGCTGAACAGCGCCCCCCCACTCAGGCCACCCAGAACCCCAGAGCCTGACCTCGTTTGGAAACAGAGTCTCTGCAGATGTGATCCAGGTGAGGATCCCTTGGCTCCGATCCTACCAGCAGCAGCATCACAAGAAGGGGGACGTTTGGTCAAAGAAACGGAGACCCCGGGAGAAGGCCGAGCAGACACGGGGGTGGGGGCCCGACCGCGGCATCCACGAGGCTTGGTCCTGGAGGGGCTGCAGGCGGCTCCACTGATGGGAAGACGCGGATCTGATTCTGCCTCGGGGCCACCACGAGGTCCTGCTCACACCTGACTTCACCCCTGGGGTCAGACTCTGGGCCCCCGGGACCGTCCGGGATACGTTTGTATGTGCGAGGCCGCTCCGTTTGGGGGATCCCATCCCAGCAGCCCCAGGAAGGAACAAGGGTCTGACGGCTTCGTGGTCATCGCACAGCAGGGGGTGGCTCAGTCGAGTGAGCGTCCGACTCTGGATTTGGGCTCAGGTCATGGTCTCGGGGGCGTGGATGGAGCCCCGTGTTGGGCTCCACACTTGGCGGGGAGTCGGGTTGAGGTTTTCCCCCTCCCTCTGTCCCCGCTCGTGCTCTCTCTCTCTCCCTCTCTCTCAAACAAATAAATAAATCTTTAAAAGCAAAGCAGAGAGGCCCCTAAACCTGACGTCCCAGGAACGCCAGGTGGCTGAGCCTGGCTTGCCCTGGGGTCCCTGCCTCCAGCTGGGGGCCGGTCCCCCGCACAAATGAGGCAGACCCACTTCGGGGACAGTGAAGGGCAGGCTCTGAGCTCAGGGTCTCTTCCCCTTAGGGCTCAGGGGGCACCAGGCTTTGGCCCCTGGGCATCTGGCGGTGGGAGTACCCAGTGGGCCCGTGTACTTCCCCCACCCACCTGCCCCAGCAGAGGAGGGTTCCAGGTGGGCCCACCAATACCAACAGACGCACGGATGACTTGGGGGGACAAGCGCTACCCCCACGAACCCTCCGTGCCCTCCAGCACTGGGATGCACTCGTGTGTGACTCAGCCCCCCTGGGCTGCGGGATTTGGTGGTGGCACGGGGAGACACATGAGCCCGGGCCAGGAGGTGGAAGGACGGGCGGTGGGGACGGGTCTGCTGAGGAACGAGTGACCCAGGATAAAAGGACGCAGCATGAGGCCCCGCAGGGAAGGCAGCCAGGGCTGAGGGCACTGGGCAGAGGGCCTGGCCACTGGGGAGGGCCTGCGAGGCCTCGGGGGTTGGGGGGGCGGGTCTCACTGGGGGCGTGGGAGGGGACAAGCTGCAGGCCTTGGAGTGGTTGCTGGCGACCCGACAAATTTAGGGTCAACGTCACAGGACAGGGGCATCGCTCAAGGCCTCTCTGTGACGGCGATGAATCGAGACCAAGGCAAGAGCGCCGCCGGGTCATGTCTGGGTGCAAACACGGCACACACTGTCCAGACTCCGCAATCACCCCCCCTTTCCTCCAGATTCGAATGGCTTTTCCAATTCTGGCCTCAGCTTGCCCTGTTTTCCTGCCTTCCGGATAAGAATTATTAGGATACTACTCACACAATGACGCTGCCTCCTTGCCCCCCCCCACCCGTGGGGTCCCGGCGCTGGGTCTCCCAAGTCCTTGCTGACGCCCTCCTGAGGACACACATGCAGCCCTCCTGAGGACACACGTGCAGACTCCGCGGCTTCACCCCAGGTGGCCTCCCGGGGGTCGGTGGACGGTCGGTGACTGACACCTCATTACACCATTGAAAGAACTGTGGGTTTTACTTTGAATGATATAGGAAGCCACCAGATGGTTTCAAGCAAGGAGAAGTAGGTAGTGATTTTTGAAAGAAACATTCTGGGAGGCGAGTCAGGACGCCGTGTCTGGGAGCCCAAGTGTGGCATCTGCAGTGGGCGCTCTGTGGCTACTCGGGCGGGGGGGGCGCTCCCTGCCCTGCGAGGCCGAGAGGGAGCGAGGGCGAGGACGAGTGGGTGGTCTCGGTGTCCCAGAGGGGACTCCCAGGGGCTCCTGAGATGAGCAACCGGCCACGTGCACAGGACAGGGCTGTTTTCCTCGCTCTAAGCAGCCGGAACACAGAGCATCCTGCGGGAGGAGCACTGAGGAGCCTACCCCCGCTGCCACCTTGAAGCCCTCGGAGCGGGGAGGCCATCACACCCAAGACGCCCTGGAAGACAGACTTTGTCAAAAAAATAAAACCACCCCAAACCTGCAGGCATCCAGGAGCCGGGACACATCCGTGTGGTCCATGTCCCAGCCTGCCCAGGTGTCCGAGGGGGCGGCAGCCTGACCCGTGTCCAGTTGAACGGTGAGGTCATTCCCATGACCCTGGAGAACAGGGTCAGGACGACTGCTCATGCTCAGCCAGGAGAACTGAGGGGCCAGACTTGTGCACCCCTGACCACCCCGATCCCGGCTCAGAAGGAAGCACCCTACCCCACTCTATGCATCTACGGGGGTGCTTCCAACTTTGTCCAGGGGTGGGGGGGCTGGGCTAGCTAGGGGCTTCCTCCTCCTGGATGCTGACCACAACACGAGGCCTTGTCCTGTTAAGGTGAAACCATGTGGTGGGTGCATATGGGGGGGGGGGGCGTCTTCCTCTGGTTACTGGCCCTAAAGGCAGAGGTAAAGGGTTGGCACTCGGCCCCGGCTGCCTCCCTGTCTGATCTGGCCACTTTTCCTGTTTCTCCCAGGACCCTCGCTCACCAGGACTGCTGGGTTCAAGCCTCATCCTGAGCCTGCCTCCCACCCCGGCACCCTGGCCTCCTGCACCCCAGGACCCCCTCTGTAGGACGAAGGTGGAGCTCTGGCGGCCAGAGGCTGCACCAGCACCAGCCCGGCCCAGCACAGCACAGCACAGCACACCGGGAGCCCCGCTCCCCAGCTCCGTGCACCAGGGTCCCGCCCCCGGGCTCAACCCCACATCTTGCCGGGAAACCACGTGCCTGCAACGGCCACGGGAACGCCAGCCTGTCGGCGCTTCTGTCTTGCGGTGGGATCAAGAGTTTTTATATTTTCCTGTGTTTTCCAAATTTTTTATACCGAACACGTGTTAGTTATGTAATTTAAATTTTATTTATTTATTTTTAAACCAAGTTCTCCAGCCAACTGTGCTGCTCCCCGGCGCGGTAACTTTCCTTTGAGTCAGACTTCTGGGTGAAGTCAAGGCGCACGACCCCCCCCCCGCCCCCCAGGCTCACAGGCCTGCACCCTGGCGTCCCCCTCGCTGGACCGCGGGGCCGGGCTCAGCGCTGCGGACACCTGCCCTCCGGCAGCCCCGCGGACGCCCCGCGCCCCCGTGTCCCCTCCATCCTCCCTGCCGCGGCCCCGAAGGCCGGCCCCCGCCCACGGCCCCCAGCTGCCCGGGGTCCAGTCCCCGCCTCCTCCCGGTCCAGCAACGGCGGCCCTGAGCTCGCCAGGGAGGGGGCGGGGACGGGGGCCCTAACTGCAGGTATCGGGGGTCGGGAGGGGCGGGGTAAATCCCCCCACCCCCGGCAGGCCGGCCGCGGCTGCTCCGCTCCAGGGGAGGGGGAGGAGTGTTGGACAGTGAACGGGGTGGACGGCCTCCCGCCTCCACCTGCCCCCGGGCCTCCCAGTGCGGGCGCCGCTGCGCGCCAAGCGCGGCACAGGGACCCAGTGGGCGCCGAGGCCCGGCTGCCCGGGTCTGGGAGATCAGGACCCGGCCCGGACCGAGACGCAACGGGGTTGCCACGGCGACGCGCTCGGGCGCGCGGTGATTGGCCAAGTGTAGAGGGGCGGGGCCCGGGAGATGCTCTCGCGAGAGCTCGCCCTTCCGGCTTCCGGCCGGCAGGAGCTGGCGGGGGCCGGCGGGGCGGGGCTTCCGGCCGGGGCGTGGTCTTGGCCGCAGCCCTCACCTGCGGGGGGGCGGGGGCGGGTGTGCGCGGACCTGGGCGCGTCTTCCGCGCGCCGTGCTGCCCCCTCCGCCCCGGGCCGCCCTCTCGCCTCGCCTCCCGCCCCGGCCCCTGAGCGGGGTCTCCCTCCGTGTGCCCTCGACACGCAGCCCGTGACCTCGTGGTGCCCCCTCCCCGCGGTCCCCAGGTCCCCGGATGGAGAGGCGGAGCCTTCCCGAGGACCACTCCCTCCCTGCGCCCTGGACGCCCGCCGGCCCTGGGACCTGCTGCTCCTGCCCTCGCTCCTCTCTGCCCCAGGGCCTTTGCACTTGCAGGCCCCTGGGCCTGGGCCGGCTGCGCCCCGCCGCACAGAGACCTGCCCGGCTCTCACCTCCTTGGGGCTTTGCCCAGCCCGACGCCCTGAGCAGACGACCCTCCCCGTGCCCCCGCCCCCTGCCGGTGTTCTGTGCACAGGCCTTAGCGCCATCCGCGCGGTGCGGCCTGAACGGCGCAGGGGGTGCAGCGGGGGTGCAGCGGCTGTTGCTCAGGCCGCAGCAGGTGCTCGGGGAACACTGCACACCGAGCAGGTGAATGAGGGCTCCTTGCTGCTCGTCCTCCCCGTCCTCCCCCGGGGTGATTCTCTGGCAGGGGAGCCAGCAGGAAGGAGCGACTGCCCACGTACCAAGTGCCTTACTTTCAACATCTCGCTCCGAAAAAGCTCGCTCGTGTGGGAGGAGCGAGGCGCTCAGGGAATCCTACCCTCAGACACCGGCCCCCTCTGCTCGGGATGCTCTGGGGCCCAGATGTGCCCCGTTGGACCAGGGCCTGGGGCGCCCCCAAGGCTCTCCGCCTGGCGGGAGGGACTCCCGGGCGAGGATGGCGGCCGTGCAGGGGAGCGGGAAGCACAATCCCGGCGGCGACGAGGGCAGCGGGGCGGCTGCTGGGGAGGGCTGGGGGTGGCGGTCCTCGGAACTCCCCCCGGCCCCGGAGGCCACTCCTGCCGTGAGTCGTGCCCCCGAACGGTCACTGTCCACTGCCTGGCCTGCGCTCGTGTGGGTCTGGCTGCCCGTCCTCACGCGCGATGGAGCAGGACGAGCCTCCAGCTGGACGGGCTGCCCGCAGACGGCTAAGCGGGGCCACCATGTGCTGCCAGCCTCGTGGGGAGCAGGGCACAGGCCACCCGGCAGCCAGATGCTCCCAGCCTCGCTGTGGTGCCACGGCGGTTCCTTCAGGAGCTGGAGCCCCGGTGTCCCCTCCTCTGCGCCTGCCGCCTGTCAGCTCCCGTGGCCAGGGTTTTGGGGTGGTCGGCCGGGAAGGGGCGCGTGCTGCCCTGACCTGGGGCGGCCACCTGCCTGGCCCGGGCGGACACGGGCTCTGCCTCAACCTCCACGGCCCTCGGGGCCCCGCAGCAAGGGGAGCAGAACCGGCCCCCAGGTTCCCGAGGCAGCCCCCGCCCAGGGCCCACTGCGCTGGGGCTTCCCCCAAGGGCCAGGCCAGGGGGATCCCGAGCTCCTTGAGGTGGTCGGGGCGGCCGGCAGGGCACCAGCTGGCTCGGCAGGACACGGAGCCCCAGAGACCCGTCCTTCTGCGGCAGGAAGCCTGGGACCTGCTCTGGGGCCGTCTCCAGTTTGCATTCCCTGTGCCCTCACGGGGCGTCGCTGGGCTCAGGGCAGGGAGAGCCGCCCCGCTCGCTCATTTTCCCGCGGCCGGAAATCAGGGAAGCCGGGCTGAGGCCAGGACACGGCCAGGATTGGGGACGAGTGTCCTGCCCCAAGCGAGGAGTTCTGAGGCTGCAGCTGGGCCGGGGCCGGGGCCGGGGTCGGGGTCGGAGCTGAAGGCGTGAACAGAAGCAGCCCCAGCGGGCGGTGGCCGGGCGGCACCTCCTCACCCGGGCCCCTCCTGTGGGGTCACACGGAGCCGCACCCCCCCCAGCATCCTCCTCCCTCCGTGACGCCCCCTGGAAGCCTGTGCCCGAAGCCGGGCCTGGTCACTTTCCCAGACGCAGAGGGGATCCCCGGCCACGGTCACACGGCTTGGTCATAGGCCTTCAGGGTCCAGGTGCAGCGGCGGGCGGGGCGGCCGGTACCGGGTTCCGGGGCGCGGGACACACAGCCAAGGGGCAGAAGAGAGGTGCGGGCCCCCTGGGGCCCCCGGAGGGGGCAGCGGGGAGGAAGGGAGTGGTCCCCACACTGGAGGAGGCCCGGGGCCGTGCCCTGGGCGGGAGGGTGTCTCTGGAGCCCGGGCGCCCCTGGGGGTGGCGGGAAAGGCCGCGTGGGGGGCCCAGACCCGGTGGGCACCGGGAGCCCGGCCCGGAGCCATCAGAACTTGTGAGGCCCCGGGAAGTGTCGTGGGCTTGGAGGCCGAGGCGGCCGGGGGCACAGCCGCACTTGGGGAAACCGCTTTTCAGCAAGTGCCGGGAGCTTTCTGGGAAGCAGGCGGAGTATAAATCATAAACAAACGCAAAGTCTGCAGGTGGGCGTGGGCCGGCCGGAAGAGGGAGAGACCGCAGGCAGAGACCTCACCGTCCCAAGCATCTGGAGCCGGTACCCCGACCTTGACCCCACTGCCCGGTGGCCTGGCGGGTGGCGGGGGGGTGGGGGGGGTGGGGGGGGTTGGGGGGGTTTGGGGGGTGGCTGCTGGGGCTCCTGCAGAGGGTGCCGCTGGGCCCTCAGGCCTCAGGGAGCTGACTTGCCAGGCCACAGGGCAGACCCTAGGCCAGGGTGGAGAAGGCCCCCGGGCTCCTGCCACCCGAGGAGGTGCAGGCCTGAGTCTCCCTCGGACAAAAACAGGCCCGGTGGACACTCATCCGTGTGGGAGGTGTCTCACCAAATGTTTGAAAGGGAAAAAAATCCCATTTTCTTAGCTTTTTTTTTTCCTTTCTATTTTTTGATTATTTTTCTAGATGACTTCATTTCTAAGAAGGGTGTAGGGGAGAGAAGGAGGACAGAGGGAGGGAGGACATGCGCCCCGAGGAGAGCCAGGCGCGAGGGGAGCAAGGGTGGAGGGGGCAGAGGCCGGTGCCGGGACCCAGGGAGGAGCCGAGGCCTGTCTACCTCAGGGAAGGCGGGTGTCCTGTCCCCACCAGGGTCCTTCCCCCTGCTGACCCCTCCCAGCCAGCTCGGCGCCCACGAGGCCCTGGGCAGAGGGCAGCCCGGCCAGCTGGGACCGAAGGGAGCTCCTCGCTGGCCCCGGCCTCTGCCCAGGGCAGAGCCGGAAGCGGTGGGCAACCGCACACACCGCGTGGGGCCCACAGAGCCGCCCCCGCCAGCCCCCCCAGGGGCAACAGTCGTCAGTGGCTCCGGGAATCCCCTGGACAGCTGTGCACTTGTCGGTGCCACATGTCCTGGAGCCACCTGCCGACCCACGGCCCACATGCGAGACCTGGGCTCCGAAGGCAGAAGTCAGTACCTGCGTCCCGACGCCCTGCAGCCCAGACTCGGGGCACCTTGGGGGGGGTGACCGGGGCGCTTGCCCTTGGGGAGTCTGGGCTGCAGGGCGTCGGGACGCAGGTGCTGACTTCTGCCTTCGGAGCCTGGGCCCGTGTAAGGCGGAGAAGGCCCGCGAGGCGGCCTGGCCGCTGAGCCCCAGGATGACCCGTCCCGGGCCGTCTCCCCGCCCCCGCTGACCTCTGCCTCCACCTTCAGGGGGCATTCTGGGTCTGAGCCTCCGCCACCCTCTGCCTTCCTCTAACCACACTGGACACTGGGGTTGGGCCCCCCGTGAGCTCATCTCAAGATCCTTAACTTACTTATGTCTGCAAAGACTCTTACTCTAAGTTCTGGGGGCACATCCTTTGGGGGCCCCCATCCAGTCCACCCCAAGAGGCATGAGAAATGGGCATGGTGCCCGGGCCGGGGGGGGGGGGAGGATGGGGGAAGGAGCGTTGGGGCAGGAGGGGGAGCCCTCGGACCCCAGGGCAGCTGTGTCAGCACGTCCCAGCTGCTGGCGCCACGAGCACCCCGCTTCCTCCCAGGCCCCGGGCGCCCCTGTCCTTGAGAGGCCGCCTTGCCCCTTCCCCAGGCCAGAGCCCCCGTGCCCCGAGCTCGCCCTTCCCGGCTCCTCCCGGATGGCTGCGCTCCCATCTGCGGCAGCGCAGAGGTGGGGAACCCTCAGGGTGCACGTCTGCGTGCACTCCCGTCCACGTGTCCCGTCCTTGGACCGCCTGCCAAGGAGATGCCGACGGAGGAGGGTGCAGCCCCTCGGGGCGGGACGACCTGCGAGGTTCCCACAGGCACCCTGGGGCTCAAACGCCCGCGCCCCGCTCCGGCCCGTGACCCCTTCCCGCCAGCGCCCCCCCACCTCCCCGTTCGCCAGGCTCAACCCACGTCAGAGCTTGAACCCTCCTCAGAGCAGGGAACTCAGCACCTAACAAAATGGCAAATTTCACGGACAATCCCGTGTCCTTCATTGAGGGAGAGCCCGTCCGCGTCCGGTAACTTGATCCAGGACAAAGTGCTTCATTTCTTCCCTTTCTTGAAAAGCGGGGCTTGGCCCCTCCGCGCGCATCACCCTCCCTAGGAGGGTTTCTGGCCTCCCGATGCCCCACCTACAACATCAAGGACACAGGTCCTTGGGTCATGAGACGGCGACGGGGGCACTTTGGACAGTGTCCCCAGCACCATGCCTGGGTCAGCGGAACTGAGGTAAGGACCGCGCTGCCCTGCAGGTGACAGGCTCTCTCTGCCCCAGGGGATGCGCAGCCATTTGGTCACCTCGACTGCCTCGAGCCGGGGCCACCACGGACAGTCACCCTGCCACAGCGCAGCAGCAATGTCATACTTTGGAAAAGAAAAAGAAAAAAAAAAGGCAACCACCAACAAGCGGAGAGGCTGAGTAACAGCTGAGCTGAGTCACGCCGGGCGGGCGGAGGCGGCTGCGGGCCGGGGGGGCGGGGGGGCCGCCCGGGGATGGGGGGAGGCGAGGGGCACCCGGGCCCACCTGGCACCCTCCCCTGGGCTTCTGGACTGGGCAGGGGTGTGGCGCCGGGCAGCCACTGGTGGGGTGGTTGGTGGGGAGCCCCAGGAGTCGGGGGAGCCCTCCCCACCGGCTCAGCCCCAGCAGCCCGGGGCCTCCCCCGCCTAGTGCTCCTGTGCCCATGAGGCGGCGGCCGGGGGCAGGAGCTCGGCGGCCTCGGGCGTCTGGGCCCCCAGCGCCTGTCCCCTTCCTTGTCAGCCAGGAACCCTGAGCTACGTACATTCTGGCGCCTGCCCATTGGCCCCCGCCCAACCCCCCGTGCCCTCCCGGGCCTGTTGGGCTGTGGGCTGTTTTCTCCAACCTCCCCACCCCTGCGCCCTCCCCCGCAGTGCCCCTGAGGGTCCCGAGTTGGGGGCCCATGGCACCCAGGCAGGCCGGCTCCCCTGCCTTCGTGCATCCGGGCCCCATGACCTGATAGGACCCTCACTGCACGACTCCAGCCGCAGCCAGGCTGCAGGTCCCGCTTGTGCGGCACCCCACGGGGACCTGGCCTGACATTTGGGGCTACCCTGACCCCTCTGGGGGCCCCAGCCTCGGAGCACACGGCAGTTGCTGCCCACGTGCCCTGGACTGTGCTGGTGTCCCTGCCACCCTCATGTCCTGGCGGGGGGGGGGCCTGCAGATGGCAGGCGTCTCTTTGCTGAGGACACCCCCATCCTGCTGAAGCTTGGGGTTCAGGAGCTGGGAGGCACCCCGGAGGTGTTCCTTGAGGCCCCGAGAGGGGCCCTGCTTGCCCGAGGCCATCCGGCCAGCAGCGGCAAGTGTCCCTGCCCTGCCCAGTGCCTCAGCGCCCTGCCACGTGCCTCACCCCACACCCGGAGCCCCTGTGATCCCAGCCCCCTCTCCCTCCCCAGCACTCCCCGCTCCCCCACCGGCCTGCCTCCGCCCCCACGCTCTGGCGGGAAGGGGTTCCTATGGCACCCCTTCCCCCGCACACACTTAGCTCACTGGCAGCCCATCTGCCCCGAGACAGTTAGCAGCAGATGCCTCCTTGCACAGCGGTGCCTGAAGTGAGGCAGCCCTGCGCTTGCCGGACGCGAGCCCTGCCAGCCAGGCCCAGGGGGCTCACGCAACACTTGGCGGAGGCAGGGGACCCCCCCCCCCGGAGGGCCCACAGGGCTGCGGAGTGGGGTGTGGGCTGGAATGGGAGCTGCCCTTGCAGCCCCCAGCCCTGCGCCGGCCAGGGCTCCAGCTGCCTCGAAGGGAGTTGGCGGGTGAGACGCTCTTAGCAGGCTGCACACCTCGGGGGGCAGGGTTCTGCGGCTCTCGGACTCCCTGGGGAAGGCCCGAAATGTGGGGGTGCTGCTCCCAAGCCCCCGGCCATCCCCTTCCCCAAGAAGGAGGCTGGCGGACCCCCTGGGCAGACCCCACAGGAGGCCCGGGCCCTCGGCTGGGGTTGTGGGGCAGGTTTTTTGCTGTCAGCTGGCCTCAGGCCCCGGCCTGCTGGGCCCCAGGGCCAATTCCAGCCTCCCCCTGCTCCCTCCATCTCCAGGGGCTTCCCTTACTACCACTGGACACAGGTGGCCGAGCAGGGTCAGGGTGTCTGGCACTGGGCCTGCTGGGAAGAGGTGGCCATCGTCCCTGGAACCATCCACCATCTCCCATGCACGTGGCCAGTTGGCAAGGAGCCTGGTTTCCATGGCAGCAGCCTCTAGCCCTGGGTCTGGGAGGAAGGGCCGCTGAGGACCCCGGAGCTCAGCCTTGGCTCCCGCCCTGCCCTCCGCAGCCCTAGGAGCGAGCTCTGTAGCCGTGGGCGCCCAGCCACGCCCTGGGGTGCCAGCCTCTCACGGTGGGGGGGATGGACGGCGGCGGCTGCTAGGCCCCCACCCACTGACGCGGGGCGGCGCACTCACGCTCCATCCCCAACAGAGACAGAAGAAGGAACTGGCCGAGCCTGGAGCTCTGGGGACTCTGGTTTGACATTAGGTGGAATTTCCTGATTCTGGGAAGAAGGAGAACAGTTCAGTGATCTGCACCCGGGGCTGCTGGCCTGTCTTGCTCCCGGCCTGCGGCGCAGCGTCCGCGTGAGTGGTGACGGAGCGAGAGGCCGTGAGAGCCGGCCTGCCCGGGGCAGAGGAATGGACGACTCGACCCCTGAGGACTCCCTCAGCTAGGACCCCAGAGCCACGAAAATCCAAGCTGCCCCCCGCCCCGCTGCCGTTTACCGTGTTTTCCTCCCTCCTCCCAGCGCCCCCGTGTGTGGGGCGAGCGTGCAGACACACACACACAGACGCACACGCCCCCGGGCCGCCTCTGCTCCCCTCACATCTTGCCTTTGTTTTGCTTCAGCGGGGCTCGAATGGGGACACGCTGCACTCACAATTGGCAGCTTCCTCCGGTCCCCCCACGGAGGTGCCATATGTCAGTGTCATGAATAAGCACGAGGCTCCGGGGCAGGGAGGGCTGGGAAGTGGCAGCTGCCAATCACCGCTGAGGAGACGTGAGGGGGCCATCCCTGGGTGGGGGTCGGCTGCACGGTGGGGGGAGGCCGGGGGGCACAGCCCGGGCCGAGCCACGGGAACAGCGCTGGTCCTGACCCAGAGGGACCGCCGCGTTCCTGGAGACCAAGCAAGCCCGGAAGGCGCGGTGGCATTGGTGGCCCCCGGCCCTGCCTGGTCCGCCTGTGTGCCCGCTGGCCAGCCCACACCACCTGCTCCGGGATGTCCCCCCCGCTCCCGGGCCACATCCCTCGTGTTCCTCACTCCCCGGCCTCTTCCGAGGAGTGGAAGAGGCTCCATCCGAGCCCCCCCGCCTGCCCTGTGAGTAGCTTGCGGGCCGGGCACCCGGCCGGGCACCTCTGCGGGGCACTGCTCACTCTCACAGCATCGCTGGGAACCAAGGATCACCAGCCCCATTTACAGGTGAGGAAACTGAGGCCAGAACAGTTTAAGACACTGCGAGTCCTACAGGCCCGTGGACGAGCTGCCCTCGGCTCAGTTGGCCGCTTCACTGGCCGAGGCTCGAGCCTGCGCTGTGCTGGGAGCCTGCGCCCGGCCGCCCCGAGCCCTCACCCTGACACCCGCCACTCCGCCTTGGCCACCCTGCCTGCGGCTGCACTTATGCAGCTGGGATCCTAGAGCCACCACACAGGTCACGGTCCCCTGAATGCACACTGGTCCCTCGCAGCTCGGTCCCATCCCTGACCAGCAGCGACCAGGTCGGGCCTGAGCCCGCAGGTGGTCATGAGGTGAATGAATGATGGACAGAGGCAGGCTGCGAGGCAAGAGCAGCGCACCGAGGGGCCCTTAGCGTGACTGCAGAGGTGTGTGTCCTGGGGCGATGGAGGCCGGACCCCGCCCCCCTGGGCACCCCAGGCCTCTGCCTTCATTCCAGGCCCTGCTGGAGGCTGAGGCGGTGACTGCTGGGGATCAGATTAACCGCTCCAGGTTAATTGGCTGTCCCCCGCTACCAGCATGACAGATCCTGCTTGACATTTCCCTAGATAGTTGATACCCAAGTAATTTGTCATGGAGACCTTGTTATATGCCAACTAGGTCCCCTAAGCCGTCAGCGTCTGTGCCCCAGAAACAAGATTGGCAAGTTAATAATGGAACCTTAATCACGCTGTCTCCTGCTGGCATTGGGAGAGAATTACCCAGAGACAAGATGGGGCATCGCTGGGCAGAGGCCCTGCTTTCTAGGGCCTTGGAACAGAGCATCCTGAGAGATCCTGAAGCCACTGCCCCTTCCCGAGAAGGTCCCCTCCCCTGGCTCCCAGCGGGGTGTGCCCTTCCTCTGGTGAGTGTTTCGTCCACTGAGGACCTCCCTCCATGGGTGCGCTGATTCACTGCCTGGCTCCACCCTAGCCACGGCGATCAAGCCAAGCAGGGACCGTGCTCGGGCTGGGTCAGCCTGTACCCAGGGCCATGGCCCTGGCGCTTTCGCCAGAGCCTTTGGGACTGGAGGGGGCACTCTGCCTGGGAACATACAGGGGAGAATGTAAGCCTGGGGCTGCCGCCAGCCACCCGGCCCCCCGAAGAGAGAGGCCCCCAGAACAGCGCCCACAGGGAGAAAGCAGGTGTGTGGTTCACGAAGTCGCTCTGCCCCTAGCGTGAACTAACAAGCTCGCTTTTGCTTCCTGTGATTTACGTCGGCTTCTGTCGCATGCAATTTGCAGGGTTCTCAGCTCAAACACCTCCAGGCTCTCACCCCAGGATTTGAGCCCACCTGCAGAACCTGTGTAGGGCCTGATCTCAAATGAGCACAGAGGGGCACCCGGGCAGGAAGACAGCCAGGGGGAGGACAGGGCCAGAGCTGGCAGGGAAGGGATTTTTCAGGGTGGCACAGCCTCTGCCCTAGGGAGGGGGTGGCAGGGTGAGGAAGGAGTAAAAGTAGGGCAGGGGCTCTCTGGTGGCACCCCTGCGGCGGCAGCAGCTCCAGCACCACGGACAGCGGCGGCCCCCCCCACCTGCAGCCAGGCAGCCCCGCGGAGCGCATGGTGGCTTCTCCAGGGTCCCTGAGGGTCCCACATCATGAAATGAGACAGTGTTGATAGATACCTGAGGGTCATCACGGTATCCTTGCACCTTAGAGACAAAAACTCTTCTGGGGAGTTTAAGCAAATCAGCCACTTTCCCAGGTCTCTGATGGGAGACCAGAAGGGACACAGGTTTCTGGGTGAGGGTGAGGGTGGAGTTGTTGCTCTCCGATACTCGCTCTCGAGAAGCCACCGGATGGTGCACACCACTAGTGCAAGGGAGCAGACCCAAACAAAGGACTGCTGCACAGAACCCACGAAGGAGGGGACTCAACACAGGAGAGATTAGGGTGGAGACATGTCCTTGGTGATGGGTGTGTAGCAGGTGTACAAGGCAATCGAGAAAGGTGGGCATAGGAGGAACGGCTCGGAGTTAGCTGGGTTTTGCTGCTAACAAATTGTCCCAGAACAAAGATCTAGTGTCTCGCACAGTTTCTGAGGGATAGGAACCCAGGCGTATGCTGGCTAGCTGGTTCTGGTTCAAGGTCCCTCATGAGGCTGCACTCGGGATGACAGCCAGGACTGTGGACATGGAAAGTGTGCACTTAGAGGATGGCTTCCTCACATGCTGAGCGGCTGGTGGGCTCCGTTCCTTGCCATGAGGACTCCACAGAGCAGCTTATGACATGGCAGCTGCCCTCAAAGTGAACGATGAGAGAGAGAGAGAGCGCCATCAAGAAAAAAGTCCCAACAATCAATGTGGCCAGAGGACTGCACAAGCCTGGGGGCCGTGGATCGCTGGGCACCATCTCGGGGGCTGGCTACCACAGGCTCTATGGGCCACAAACCAAATTCAGAGATGGCTTGATGTTTTTCATGTACCAAATAAAGAGACTTCTATTTTTGTTGCAGGGTTTAGGGATGAATAAGTAATAGGCACACAGAAAATAACCCAAAACACGAGGCAATTATTAAGTCCAGGAAAAACAAGAGTTTGTACGAGAAAGATGTTGTTATGATACGTTACTGGGCCGTGAGTAGCATGAACGAAGAAACAATAACACACACACAGAATTAGGATTCGGCCAAATGGAGATGAGTGGAAGGAAAGTGTGTGTGAACAAACTCTCAACAGCAGAAAGTCAGTGGATAATTTCTAAATCTGAAAGAAAAAGAGCAACATTACCATGTTGTTTAGAAGTAAACACCAAAACAAACTAACTAAAATAACAACATTTTGCCTTGGAGAAGAGGAAATCAGGAACAGAGAGGGGTGGGGGGGGAAGGAGCTGCTGGTTTTTCATTACAAGTCTTGCCCTCCCCCACATCCCTGCGTCCGGCCTGGGTCCTCCCGCCTGCCCACAGGGCCCTCCGCGGGCCCCCACCCTTTTCTTCCCTCTCTGTTGCCCTAGGTCTGCTTGCCTGTCTCTCTGGGACAGCGAGCCCACCTTCACTGCCCCCTTTCCCATTCTTCAGCCTGTTGGGTGGGGTAGGATCAGATGGAGGGGGGCCCAGCCCCGTCCCCAAGCAGTAGCTGTCCCTGTCCCCAGCACCGCCTATGGTGGTAAGAAACTGCCAGAAGTTGCTCCTGCTTCCTAGGGAGGTGAACTGGGGATAGCGGGCTGTGCTCCATCATTTCCATGACACCTTGCCTAATTACCCAGTGTGCTATTCATTTGGATGTCAGCGCTGCCGCATGCCTGTGCCTTTAATTAATAATTTGGTAAAACTCCATGCAGGGCCTGGCCAGGGCAGTGCAGCAGGAACTGCTGGGGCTGGGACAAATCTGGAGGGGGTGGGCCCGGCTAGTAAGGGACTCCGCCTCCCCCAGCGAGTGCAGAGGCCTTGGGCTGGAGCTTAGGACTCTGGCTCCTTGTCCACCTGTTCCCACCAGGCCCTGAAGGCCTAGGGGAAGCCCCTGCAGGGACCCATCCAGGAAGAGGCAGGAAGACAGACCCCGAGGGGTGCATGTGTACCAGTGACTGGGGTCCACGTGGGGGGATTAGTTCCCCTGGAGCCCAGGGGCCTTTGGGCCCTGGAGAGTTGGGACCCCAGGAGCCCAGGAGGAGGAGTGAGGGATGCTCAAAGGTGCTGAGGAGCTGGGCTAAAAACCAGGCTCAAGGGCAGCCCCGGTGGCGCAGCGGTTTAGCGCTGCCTGCAGCCTGGGGTGTGATCCTGGAGACCCAGGATGGAGTCCCACATCGGGCTTCCTGCATGGAGCCTGCTTCTCCCTCTGCCTGTGTCTCTGCCTCTCTCTTCGCTCTCTCTGAATGAATAAATAAATAAATCTTTAAAAAAAAATAAAAAATAAAAACCAGGCTCAAACAGGGGTTGGGGGGGATGTCCCTGGGACAGTTGGGATCATGGCCAGGCCTCCCCCTGAGGCCTGGCTTTGGCCTGATCGTGAAGAGCCACTCCCAGCCCTGGGTGCCCTGTATTCCTGAATGCCCCAAGAGAGGGGAGGGTGCATGGGCTGGGGTCCCCAGAGTGGGGAGACCCAAGGGGCCCAGGTGTGACCTGCAATGGCCAGGCCAACCCACCTCACGGGAGCCTCTTATTCCCAGCCCTTGAGCAGGGTGGGGACTTAGGGAAGGGGCGAGGAGGCCACTGGGTTAACAGGAAGATCTATTTGGATCGGACTTGAATTATTGAGTGGCTCAAGACTTATTCTTGGCTCTGGGGCAGGCAGTGGTCTGTGAAGATAGACATCATCTCGGCCCTATTTTTAAGGTTCTGTGGGAAGAAGCTGAGACACCACCCACCCAGCGCCCCCACACGCCCTCTGCACTGGGGCGAGAGAGCAGAGCAGAGCTCCTGAGGTGGGGGTGGAGGGGGCAAGACATGCCACCCAGGAGCCCCCTCCCCACACCCACACCTCACGCTTTCTGGGTCTCCCGAGAATGACCCTGGCTCGCAGGTCCCCACCTGCCCCTCCATCTGCGTCCATCTGTGTACACCGCCCTGCCACCGCCCCTCTGCTGGACCTCCCAGCCTGGCCCACGTCTGACCCCTGCATCCCGATCCCTGAAGCCCAGCCCCTTCTGAGAAGCCCTGGCTGTTTTCCCACTCGTGTCCTCAGGGTGGGCGGGCTCTCAACAGACTGCCAAAACCCTCTACCTCTTTGAGGCATCTCTGATCTGTGCTCAGTGCCTTGGTTGGCCATGGGAAGGGCTGAGGGGCCACGGCACCCCACACTTCTGTGGGTTCTCTACGGGCAGGCCAGCACTGCCCTGATATCAGAGCCGGACAAAGACATCACAAGAAAACTACAGACAAATAACCCTTAGGAATATCGATCTGAAAGTCCTCAACAAAATACCAGCAGATCAAATTCAGCAGCACAGTAAAAGGATTATACATCGTGACCAAGTGCAATTTATTTCAGAAATGCAGAGTGGCTCAAAATATGACAATGTAACCCATGCAGCACAGCACATGACGGAGTGAAGGAAGGCGATCGTTTCGACAGGTGCAGAGCAGCGGACAAACCCAAGCCCCGCTCGTGATAAAGACACAGACTAGGAACAGAAGGAAGCTCCTTCAACCTGAAAAGGGCGTCCGTGAAGAGCCCGCGGCCCACGCCGTCCTCACGGGGGACCGAGAGGTTCTTCCTAAAATCGGGAGCCAGACAAGGACGCCTGCCCTCGCCACTGGAATCCAATGTCCTACTGGAACTTCTAGCCAGACAATCAGGCAGGGAAAGGGCAGAAAAGACATTCAGATCGGAAAGGGAGAAGTAAAACTATCTCTATTTGCACATAACATGATCTTACACGGAGAGCACCCTGAAGAGTGTGTGCACACGTGTGCAACACGCACACACACACAATCCGAGCTAACAGATTGTAGCACAGCTGGAGGATGCAAGACAGAATCAGATGTGTTTCTGCACACACTAGCCACAAACAATCCAAAAACGAAATCAATAAAACAATTCCATTTGTAATGGCATCAAAAGGAATACTTAGGGACAAATTTAATCAAATGAAGTGTAGGACTTGTGCACCGAAGGGGCGCCTGGGGGCGCAGTTCAGTGGGCATCCGACTCTTGATGTCGGCTCAGGTCATGATCTCAGGGTCGTGGTGTCGAGCCCCGCATCAGGTTCTGCGCTCAGCAGGGAGTCTCCTTGGGATTCTCTCTCTCCCCCTCTGCCCCTCCTCCCCACCGTCTCCCTCCCTCTCAAAACCAAACAAACAAAACCCAGAGACTAGCGCGCTGGAAACCACACGGCCACGTGGAAAGAAGCTGACGAAGTGAAGGAAAAGCACCTGGGTCGGTCGGCGCCGCGCCCATCAAGTCCAGCTGCCTCTCAGCCGAAATGGACGAGCTGGTCCTGAAACTCTTACGGAATTGCCGGGGACCCCGCAGAGCCTATAGAAACATTACCTCAGAGTGGGCCAGAGATCGAAACGGAAGGGCTGAAGCCACAGCATTCCCAGGACGTCTCCCTGACCCTGGATTAGGCAGGGGTTTCTTACCTTCCCTTCCTTCCTTCCTTCTTTTTTTTCTTTTTTAGATTTTATTTATTTATTTATTTATTTATTTATTTATTTATTTATTTATTTATTCATGAGAGACACACACAGGCAGAGAGAGGAGCAGACTCCATGCGGGGAGCCCGATGTGGGACTCGATCCCGGGACCCTGGGGTCATGCCCTGAGCCGGAGGCAGCCGCTCCACTGCTGAGCCCCCGGGCGCCTCTAGGCAGTGATTTCTTAAATATGACGCCAAATGCACAAGCAACAGATACACTGGACTTGATCAAATTAAACAGCTTTCATGAACCCAGAACACTGCCTAGGGAGTGACGAAGCAGCCCCAGAGCAGGAGAGCGTGTGAGTCACGTCCCTGAGAAGGCAGCTCAGCAAGAGCACAGCCCCACTTCGGACAGGGCCAAGGATTTCTGTAGACATTCCTTCCAGAAGGACGACAAATGGCCAAGGATCACTCAAGAAAGTGCTCCACGTCCTCTGTCATTAGGGCAATGCACGTCCCCCCCCGCTCCGGGATGGCCAGAATCAGGAGGGCAACAAGAATGTCGGTGACGGAGTGGACACGGGAGCCCCACGGCCTGCTGGCGAGGATGTGGAAGGGCACAGCTGCCGTGGAACGTGGCGGGAAAACTGCATGGCTCTTCCCCAAAAGGCAGACCCACGGCTGCCAAAGGGCCCAGAAGCTGCCCTCCTGGGTGGACGCCTGCGAGGAAATCCCAGGTTCATACAAACACCCGTCTACCTGGCACCCAGAGTTGCCAGGCAGGGGTGGGGGGTGACTGCTAACGGGGACGGGGGCTCCCTCTACAGTGACAGGGCAGCCTGGGAACTAGACAGCAGGTCTGACTGCACAAGAGTCTGTATCTAAAAACCACCAAATTGTCCACTTAAAAAAAAAAAAAGGCTTAAAATGGCAGCTTTTGTGATGTGACTTCAATTTCACAACGAAAACGACTCGGGTGAGTGGTCCGCAAACTTCTCTCCAGGCTCTGGTCTGGTCTTCCCTGATGGGGAGGAAAGAGGGATGGGGACGCCACGGCGCCAGGGCTCTCAGAAGAGCCCCCTCCCACCCCGGGGGGGAGCCAGGGCCACCTGCCCGCACCTGCTGCGACACGACGCCAATCCTCCCAGCCCCCAGGAGGCAGGAGAGACGGAAGGCACGGTCTGGGCCCAGGAGGCCTGGTCCTAGGAGCCCGTCTGGCCCTCACTGACCCCGCATTCGGGGGGCCTGGGGTGGTGGGAGAGGCTAGGAAGAGATGAGGACTCCTGCTTCCCGTTTCTTCCTTCTCGCTGGAGTTGACAGCACAGCCCCACAGACAGACGGCCACCAACCCCGGCCGCCACGGGCCAGCTCCCCTCGGCAGGACTGGCGGAGCCGGGCTCCGCGGCGGCACCGGTGTCTGTAGGGCGCAGCCTTGCCCCGGCCGGTTGGTGAGGGGCAGTAGGGCCAGCCGCCTCCACCTGCACTCCCGACGCCCCACACCTGGTCCCGATGCGCCCCGGGCGGGGAGAGGCCCAGGTGACGTCAGGAGGGCAGCGGGTGTGGAGAGCCCTGCTGCTGGTGGCGGGCAGGAGACCTGGGCAGCGGGCTGGCCGCCTGGCACAGTACCCCACGCTCTGGGCACTGCCAGCTCTCCCTGTCCTGCCTCAGACCCTCCTCCCAGAAAACAGGTGTCCTCCGGGCCTCGCTGGGCCTGGGGACGGGGTGGGGAGAGGCGCTGAGCCCGACGGTGCAGCCCTGCTGGCTCTCAGGACCACGGCTGGCCTTAGCTGCCGCGTGACCCGCCCCTGGAGGGGCCCCACTGGGGCTGCTTGTGCCGGGGACCCCGTGCCCCTCACACCTCACAGAGGCCTACCCGGGACAGACGCTGGGGTGCTGGACTCCCATGTGTTTGTTTACAGGGAACAGGGCCCACCACTGGGTGAGAGACTACATGTAACCTCACACCTCACCCACCAAACCTGGGGTGCTTATGACCCCGGAGAGAAGGCAGGCCCCGAGTGCGAGGTCATACCTCGGAGCTCCGTCAAATGCTGTGTCACACTTTCCCGGGGGACAGCCTTGTGCCTCAGTCCCAAAGCAGGGAGAACGGGGCCACCTTGGCAGAGGTGAGCTGGAAGTCCCACTGTCAGGATGCTGGGGTGCAGGGTCTGAAGTCGGGGGCATAGCACCAGGGCCCGGGGTCCTGCTGAGGAGGACAGCTGGGGCTCCCTGCACACCCCAGCCCCGATGAGTCCCAGGCCCAGGATTGGGAGGAACGGAAGCTAGGCTCAGAAAGGAGAGGAGGTGCCAGGGGAACACCTGTGGAGGCAGCAGGAGTGGGACAGGAGGATGGAAGCCAGCCTGGTCCTCCCCACAGATAGGAGTCCCTGGAGGGCCCCTGTGGAACATGCTGGGACCTGCTCAGCCCACTGGGCCGGAGGAGAGCCCCTGAGCATCTTGGTGGCACCCCACAGCCCCACCTGTCCTGGGCAGTCCTGCTTCCTACTGAGAGGCCCCAAACAGGAGCCGCGACCCTACGTGCCTGCCCCCAGCCACCTGGCCTTCCCTGGTGAAAGCAAGAGGGGACGGCGGCCAGCACCCTGCCGGCCCAAGCCGCAGCCTGCCTCGCTCACTGTCCCCCCCCCCCCCCGCTGCTCCCGGGGGTCTGGGTCCCCAGAGAGGAGCTCACTTCCAAAGGGAGGTGCTGGGGCAGGAAGCGTGGAGACCCAAGGCCGTCCCAACCGGGACCAGCAGCTCTCTGACAAACAGCAAGAGTGGCAAGAAATCATACTTCCCAGCGAATGCCAGCGTGGGGAGGGAGCCTGGGGGCTGCGGCTGGGCCTGCCCCCCACCCACAGCCTCTCAACAGTGAGACACGAGACCCAGACTGGGTGGGGGGCATGTCGCGTCCCCACAGTGGAGGCGGGGCCTGTGCTGAGAAGGGGGGCGCAGCGAGGGGACGCTGATGGCAGTCCAGCCCAGGGCAGACGTGCCCCACCGGCTTCCCAGACGGGGCTGCCCACCTTCACAGCCCCTGCTCGGAGCGGAGGGCCCAAGCCCCTCCCCTCAGATACCAGCGCGGGTCCTCTGGCATCCAGGCTGCCCCATGTGTCCCTGTGCCCTAGCGAACCAGCAGCAGGAGAGCTGGCAGATGGGCAGGGCAGCTAGGGACCGCGCCCCGCCACCCCAGCCGGTGCTCTCCTGGGTCAGGGCGGAGGGGACTCAGTGTGGCCGACTGGTCAGGGGTGGAGACCAGGGGAAGAGCTGGTTTAAAATGAACCCTGGAAAATAAAAAAGCAAAAGCCAAGGAAGCGGTGGTGTGTGCGCCGAGGGGGAGACGGACGGGCGGCCAGGGACAGACAACGCAGTCTGGCAGTCTTAAGCCCACCTGGGCACTTTTAGAAAAAAACAGAAAACACCAAAAAATCCCCCTGAACACTGAACGCCCCTCTCCTGCTCTTGGGGAAGCAACGTGACACTCCCTCCAGGTCTGACGCTCTGTGGCGAGTGGGCGGTCTCCTGCAGGTGGTCTCTGGCCGAGCTCTTGGCCGCCTCGTGACGAGACCTCGGAGCAGGACGGGCAGTCCCCGGGCCCACCCAAGCTGGGGCAGGCCTGCTGCCACCCCGTGCGTGGTGTGGCCAGCGTGCGCTGGGGCCTGGGTGCCCCACCCATCATGGGGGCGCCGTCCCCCAGTCACGACTCCGAGCAGGAGCTGGACGTCAGACAGCTGGGAGTCTCATGTGACCGCTGCACCCCCTACTGCTGCCGGGCTTTCCGGTGTGTCTTCGGGCCTCAGCTGTGTGTCTCAGGGGGGCTGCCCTCACCTGCGGGCTCTTCCGAACCTTCCTTGGGGCACACCTTTGGCTTCTGTAGTTTCTGGCTCCTGGTAACGACATCGAGGAGGGGCAGCATCAAACGCAGAGGCGGCCCGCAGTCCCCCTTGCTCCCCGGGGGGCCTGGAAGGTGCTGCTGATGCAAGAAGGCACAGACCCCCTGTGCGCTCCTGGGGCCAGGCCCCGCACCTGCGCGAGCTTAGCTGGGCCTAGGACGGCCCCGGACTGCGTGGAGAAAGGAGCTGGAGGTAAAGCTGATGGTGACTGCTCTGGGGCTCGCTTGTCAATGCCAGGCCCGGTCCGCATGGAGCGTGGACAGTGGGCCACAGCACCTGTCTCGTGGCAAGCTGTGGCCAGGGTCAGATAACCATCCCCACCGGCCGTGACCATCCGAGCCAGGCTCTCCCACCTGATCTTGCCAGCCCACGAACAACTACGTCTGGCACACGGATAAGGAAACCAAGGCCCAGAGAGCGTCACCACCGCAGCAGCCAGGACGAAGCCCGGGGCCACCTGACTCCCACGGCCTCCCCGTGGAGACCACGACCCAGGGCCGCGCAGGCAGTGGACAAGGCCGGTGGGGGCAGCCCTGGTGGGCTTCAGGAATTCCCGCTGGACTGGAGTCTGCCCAGGCGCCACACCTGCTGCCTCGGCTCTGCCAACCCCCAGGGACTCTGCGTCTCCCAATCGGCCCCACGGGTCAGTGGCCCCACCACAATTGCCCCACACCGTGCCAAGTGCCCCCAGAACTCACCTCTCTTGCTCTGGTGGGGGCCTGGGGCTTCCCAGGGTCCTGCGGATGTAGTCTCGAGAGCGGATGTCAGCCTGGGGAGAGGGTGGCTCTGTGAGAGGTGGTGGGCCCTGGACAGCCTGGCGGAAACACTCTTGTTCCCCAGAGAGCCCACGGAGGTAACACCAGCCATCGCGGCCCAGCCTTTGGGACAAGGACTAGAGCCCCGGGGGTGACACGATGGCAGGTCCCTGAGGGCCTGAGTGGATAGGCTCAGGAGGAGGCCCCGGGTCACCCCCCAGGATCCAGTGGAGCCGCTGGGCTCTCACTGGGTTTGTGGCCTGCGCTTCCGTGCGCTTTGCTTGTGCCCCAGCCCTGATCTCCCAGGGTCCTCCTAGCCCAGCTGGCCTGTCCCTCTGGCTCTGGTCTGCACCAGTGCCCCCTGCCCCCCGGGGAAGTGTCGACGGAAGGTTCTTCCAAGTCACTGGAATGGACAGCATCGAGGCAGACCTGAGGGAGGGGGGCTCAGGCCTGAGCGGAGACCCCCAGGCACTGCCCCAGAGGCCTGGCCTTCCAGCCCCCAGAGAGCCTCAGGGCCCCAGGGCCTGGAGCCAGAGCCAGAGCCATGTGCGGGCTGCTGCTGCCACCTGCAGGCCACCCTGCACACCAGCAGCGGGGGAAGGTCCTGGCCCCCAGAGGCGGTGGCATCTATGAGCAGCAGGGGCGGGGGTGGGGGTGGGGATGCATCACCCCGTGCTGAGCCCTGTGCACCCGCTATCTCCAGGCAGTGGGCCCCGGGGCCCAGCCATGTCGAGCTGACCCAGCACAGGCCGTGGGGACACGGGGGAGGCAGCAGGTACCGGGGCACCGTGGTGGGAGGATTCCAGGCCCTTGGCCCTCTTGACCTACCGCAGCACCAGCAGGAACCTGGGCTCCAGGCCTGGGCGGCACAAACCAGCACCTTGTCTAGACGGGCTCCCCTGGCTCCTCTGAGCCACCCACAGAGCCTCTGCTTGTGACTCACACCCAGGTCCCTGTGGGGAAGCCTTGCTCGTGGGCTTGCACTACCCTGGCCTGGCTCCGGCCACACTTTCCTGAGTTTCCTGCTGAGACTCATTCCCACCCTAGGGCCTTTGCGAATGCAGGTCCTTGGGCCTGGACCACCTTTGCCCCTCCTCAGACTGGTCTCTTGCTGAGGAGGGCTCCTCACGGGTGCTCATTCCATGGCTTCTCTGGGACACATACCCACCCGTGACTGCTGATGCCCGGTCCCCACCCAGGCCACTGACGCAGGCCCACGGGCAGCTTGTGCTCACCTCTATCTCCTACAGGCTGAGGTTTTTCTCAGCCGAGCCAACCTGTTCCCCAAAGTTCTGCTCTCGCCCACCCCCGCTGCCGATTTAGGTGCTGGGGGCCCGGCACAGCCACCTCCTGCCACTTCCTGAGGACTGTGCCAACACAAGCCTTCCTCAGCACTGCCTGCAGCCCTGCAGGGGGCTCCCTCCCAGGCTGCTGGGCAGGTCGGGCCCTGAAGGGCTAGCCGGGGGCTGGCAGGGGTGAGCTGCCACCAGCTGAGGCTCCTGATGACCCCAGGACGGGTGCAGGAGGCTGAAGTGGCATGTAGGAGCACAGTGGACCATGGGGCCCGGCAGGGCAGGGCCCCAGGATGAACTCTGGTCACCCCCTAGGGCGTCCCACAGGTGCTCCTGCTGAGTGGGGAGCAGATGGTGCATGTGGCCCACCCACCTGGCGCACGGGCTCCGGGCTCCGGAACCTGCAGCAGCTTCGGGTCAGGCGTACAGCAGACTCCAGGCTTATCCTGTGGCCCACGGAGACGTAGAGGGGCTTGCTGCTGTGGCTGTGGCTCTTCAGGGCCTAGGACAAGGAAGGCAAAATCAGAGCACAGTAGAGACAAGCCCTGGGGGCTCCAGGACAGATGACATATCAGCAAGTGCAGCCCAGAGGTCCTCTCAGCACAGCTGAGGGTGGTGGTGCGGGGGTTGAAGGCACTGGGCACACCCTGTGTGGGTTGGAGTGGCAGGGGGAGGTGGACAGGGTCTGGTGCACACGAACAAGTGCCTGCATGTTTGTGGGTGCCGCCTCCTTGGGGTGCGGGCCGCTGGCCACTCACCATGCCCAGGACAGTCCCAGAGCCTCCTATCAGAGGAAAGGTGTCTCCTTCAGCCTGTAGAAGTCGTATCTAGAAAGCAGGAAGAGAAAGCATGGAAAAAGTCTTTTTTCGGTGAAGGGCAGGCCTGTGTTTTTGGAGTCGGACGCTAGGCAAGGAGGGGAAGGGCTCAGGTCCGCACATGGTCTGCAGCCGCTTCTTGCAAAGCCACGCAGCCTAATGGCTGTCCTGCGAGCGGACTTGGTGTCCAGGAGGACATCCCGGCGCCATCTGACCCTGACCAGGCCCTCGGAACCCAGTTCTCCCCTCCTTGTTCTGCGGCTGAGGAATCGCGGGGCCTGGAGAAGGGGCGGCAGGCAGTCCACCCAGGCCACAGTGCTAAGGGTGGAGGTGCCAGGCAGGGACGGAGGCCTGGCGAGCGCCCACCCTGCCTGGCTGGTGGACACACAGGTGCTCCCCTCGGGCCAGGACCACTTCCTGCTGCTTTGTCTCCTGTGAGGAATTGAAGTATGTTTGATTCGACCCAACAAGTCTTTTAGGGGCGAGCATTAGTCCACTGAGTGACTCAGAAGCCTCCTAAATTTGCTCTGGGCTCCCCGTCAACTCCATCAACAACTGTTCTGTGCAGGCACAGCATTGCCTGGAGAAATGAGACAGATGTGATCATTGTTCTCCGAGCCTGCCACCCAGCGGTAGAGCTGGATGTGTCCCCGGGTCTCTCTGGAGTGGGGTGTCACATTCCCAGTGCCAGCCTTGAGGCCAAACGAGGGAGATGCTGGGAGAAGGTGGGGCAAGGAAGCTCCGAGGCAGGCCGGGCAGCAGCGTCCTGCAGGCCCCGCGCTGGGGGCGGGGAAAAGCACAGAGGGCCACACGGACTCCCAGACGCCCTGTGCCCAGTAACTGGAGGGCCTTCCCCTATAGGAGGTGCCACAGCAGCACAAAGGTGGTGGTGATGGGGAGGCGAGCACGTGCCCAGGAGGCTGGGGGAGCTCAGCGGCTACTCCTCCACGCTGGCAGTCTGCGGTCGTGCCCCACGACCCACGGGGGAAACAGGGCACGCACAGAGAGGTAGGGAGCCAGGATGGTGAGGAGCGCGCCAGCAGGCCAGGGCTGGACCAGAGGTGTGTACGGGGCAGGTCACTGGGGCCGTCCGAGCTGCATGCCCCCCAGGCCCTGTGCTCGCCCTCCCCGCGGGCAGGCCATCGCCCCATCCCTCACCTTCTCCTTGTGCTGGGCGTTGTTCTCCAGCCCGTCCACCTGCAGGAGTTTCTTGGCCACCCCAATGCAGGGCAAGTCCGTGAGGATGCCAAGGTGGCAGGCCACCCCAAAGCCTACAGGGGCAGAGGGTGAGGCTGGGCTGGAGGGTCAGCGAGCCTACCAGGCTAGAGACTGTGGAGACGGAGGGCAAATCAGAACCCGCTGAGTCTCCCCAGGTAAACAGAGGCCTGTGGGCAGACTGAGGACCGGGACAGGACTGGGAGAGCCAGCTCGACAAGGGACATGGCCCCCTGCCCCAACCTCACGGTTGTCGGGCTGGGGTGGAAGATGCTCCTTCCTCCTGGAGAGGTCAGGAGCCTGATTAGCTCATGATACTTCACCCCAGTTCTCCTCCCACTTTCTGGCACTTTCTATCCTCCTGTTTCTTTGGCAGCTGCCGTCAGGCCTCTGCGTCACCCTCCTGACACACACTTGGGGCTCCCGCCAGGCAGTGCGCATGTGGGCACCCAGCTCCCCCTGCGGACCCACGCCCAGGCCCATGATGGAGGGGGAGAGCTCCCCTCTCCCTCGGTCGCTCTCCGGAGCCGGCATCCCAGTGCCCAGTTGGGTGCAAGCTTCTCGGTGTCAGCGGGGAACGGTTTCGGTAGAAGGCCTGTCACCACTCAGTGGGCAGCCCATCAGACAGGCCAGCGAGGCAGTGGTCAGGGTGCTGGCTGGGCAGGCAGGAAGGAGGCGGGCTGACAGGAAGCGGGACTCTGCTGGCCGGGAGCCCGACAACGAAGTCAAGGCCAGAAAGTGTGGCCGGGGCCCGGCTGGCAGCAGAGGGGCCTGGGCGGGTGCGCACACTCTGGGAGGACGGGTCAGAACTGGCCCCTCCTGGGCCCTGTCTTTTGGGAGCAGGATTACCTCGGTGGTGGAGAACCCCATTTCCATCCACAAAGAGGACCTGGAAGAGCCACAGGGGAAAGTCAGTCAGCCAAACGGCCCTCACCCATCAGGCCAGGGAATCCTGCAGCAAACAGTCTGGGATCACCACTCCCGGGACAGGCGGCTTTTGAGAAATTCTGATCCCTCCCCTCCAGGTCAAAGTACATCTTCCCAGCGAGGTCAGAGGACTCCCCGTGCAGTGCGGGATGCAGCCCGCAGAGGCCGTCCCTCCTGGGCGGAACCGAGGGCCCTTTTTGCAGTCGGGGTACCTGCCTGGGGCACCATGTGGGGCTCCTTCTCCTGCAGCCGCTGCACCGCATCCACCAGGAAGGGCACCTCTCGGAAGGCCAGGAAGCCCGACATGTAGGGAGCCGTCAGGTTAACCATGCTGCAGTCCTCATACACCACCTGTCGCCGGGCATCCAGGTCACGGGTGGGCGCAGCCTCGGCCCTTTGTCTCTCAGGCCTGCTGCTGCGGCCATCCCCCTCCCCAGCCCCCGGGCCCACTACCTCCAGCCTCGCCTATCTGGGGGGAGAGTGCCTGGTGTCAAGGTGATCCACCGGGGATTCAGCCTGCAGCCTCCCGAGGTGCTCGCACACCCGCTGCACCAGGCCCTCCTCCTGGGGCGCCCTCTGTCCACCGCGTACCTGCCTATCGGGGGGCTCAGGGAAGACAAAGGGCAAGAGGCACGTGTGTGCCACCAGAGCAAGGGCTTGGATGTCACTGTTGCCCATGAGCGGGGACTCGGGGGAGGAGAGGCCGGGTCTTCACAGGGCCTACAACCGCATGAAAGGCAACCCCGGCTCTACGAAGGGAGATTTCAAAGAATCCAGAAAAGGACAAGCGGCTTTCAGAGCTAGACAGTGTGAAAGAGGAAGGGTCCCGAGGGACAGGCAAGTGTCAAAGAGGCAGTGAGGCCGCCGGAGGAGCCAGCAGGGCGCCGAAACCACCACCTGAAGCTCCCTTGTCGCAGGCCGAGCACGGGGGCGGGGGCTGGGGCAGCCTGGGCACCATGCAGGGCCTCGGAGCGCTCGGGGCCTCGGCCGACCGCGGCCCAGGGAGAGGAGCCCGGCAGCTGGCGGCGGCGCCCACGGCAGGGTGACCCCACGGGGACGCACTGCAGTGTGGCCTCTCACATCGTTGCGGCCGCTCACGTCTGACCTGCCCGCAGAGGTTCCAGAAACCCGAGGTGCCAGAGCCCGGCAGACACCCAGCCCGGGGCGCACAGAGCCACGTGGCCTCCCCGCGGGGCACGCGACAGCCAGGGCACGGCAGCTGCGGGTCCAGGCCGGGCGAGGACAGGCAGGGACCACGGCAGGCAAGGACGGCACCGGCGGGGGCGCCACCCAGGCCGGCCTCCACATGCCCGCGTGAACACGATTCCCCGCGTGACCTCGGACGGCGGCGGCCCACACTCACGGCTCCACAAACACATGCTGCCCATGGGCGGTGCGGCGGGGTAGACGGCCCATCCTAAATGTGGGGGGGAGCGCGGGCAAACCCCAAACACTAGGGACGGACACGAACAAAAACATGGGCAGATGGATGGCCAGAGCACGTGACTGAAGGGGAAACCAGGGCGGCGGGGCCGAGCGAGTGGAGAGTGCGTAGGAGCCTCCATCCGAGCAACATTCCAGAGAAAAGGAAAGGTGACTCCACATGGTCAGAGCCAGCCGTGAGCTTGGGAGAAAGGGCCCTGGGCCCTCGACCGTCAGCTCAGGGTGAGTGAGAGAAGAGGAGGAAAGGAAGCGGGTGCCACACTGGGCACCCCCTGCCCCGAGCCCACGTGACCCCAGGGCAGCAGGGGACATGCACTGCCCCCTGCTCCCCACCCCCACCCCCGCTGCCCCAACCTTACTCCCCAGAGAGCAGGACCAGCTCGAGGCGACCGGGGAGACGGGACACGGACAGGGTTCTGGAGGTGCTGCGGACCCCGAGGTCTGCTGTTATGTAGGTCCCTCAGGACAGGCCTGTAGGGGGGCCCCCAGGTGAGCTGTCAGCACCTGGGGAGACACCTGCGGATCCCTCAGCGTGCACACACATGCACAAAATACGACATCCATCGGCAACAGCTGGATCTAAGCAGAGTATACGGTGTTCAACGTGTCATTCTTCCAATGTATCCACGTTTACGCATTTTGAAGTTAAATATCAGGAAAAAGTGAAAAACCTCAATTGCGTAATGGGTGTGTGGGCACGATCCGGACGGTCAGTAATCTCCGAGAAGATCTGCAGGTCTCACCCTAAGTCGGTGACGTGGCCCCGAAATACCCCGTCTCTTCGGTGCACTGCGGCCCACCGAACTCAGGTGCAGCTCGGTTCAATGCTGGCGCCTGATGCAAAGATGGACCTGCTGACTGCGGGCCCGCCAGAGGCCCAGCAGCACGGGAGCTGCATGTCACATGGGCGAGCCTCTGAGGACACAGCGGACCACACGGACGAAGCAGAGTGGTGTCCAGATGATGGAAGGGTGGACGTTCAGGAAGGCGGGTCTGCGCTCCGCTGCCCGAGGCACAATCGACAGGTCACAAACATTTCAGCTTCCCACGGAGAACACACTAACCAGGTGTCCGACCATGGGATGGGCTGTTGTGAGGCCCCCATTCATCAGGGGTGCTGAGGACGGGATTCCTGGCTGCACAGAAGACGCACCAGGGCCTCCCACCCCGGCTCTACTCTGTGATCACAGGGACGCTTGCTGAAAAGATTTCCAGGTTGTACGCTTGGAGATTTTTTTTTTTAAAGGAAATGAATTAGGGCTCTGGAATCTATATATATATATACATACATATATATATATTTTAAACTTTATTGAGGTACAATTTACTGCTATAAAGTTCACTTGAAGTGTATAATTCAATGTTTTTATTTACAGAGCTGTACAACCATCTGATGCCCCACAGCACCAATAAACCTTGCCTCTGCTACCAGTCACACCCCATCCACCCCTCTCCCTAGCCCTCAGCAACCAGGCATTTACTTTCTGTCTCTGGATCTGCCTATGGGGTTTGCATCTCTAACACAACTCAGGAGACTGATGGGGGCAGACCCGTGATCAGGCTTTTAGGAGCCTCTGCACCACACTCCGTCCAAGCTCCTTGCCCAGTCTAAGCTCCCACAGCACAGGACGACGAACACTGACCCCATCCCAGGGGCAGGCACTCTGCTCTCTGCCGGGGTTACAAGAGGAATACAGGATCACCCCACCCTTGAGAACCCAGTCAGTGCAGGAACTGTTAATGCAACGGAAGAAGCACCGCATGAGACAGAGACCACGGACAGGGATGAGAGGTGGCTAATCCTGCAGCCAGGACAACAGACGCGGGAGTACATGAACTGTCTTGAGAAGGGAGGTGTCCTAAGAACAGCTAACATCTATCTTTTGAGGACTTACAATGTGCCAACTAACTGCTTTCCATGGGTGATGCCATTCATCCCTCACAGTGGAGCTGGCTATCAACAGTGCCACCATCCTCAAGTTAGAAGAGGAAGTGGAAGGCCTGGGAGTGGGGGTGAAGTGGGAGGGGCAGACGGGAGGTAGGGACGCAGGCAGTCTGGCTCCCGAGGCTGTGGCTTATCCCCAAGGCCATCGTACACACTGGGCAGGGACTCTGGATCCACTAAGACCCTATATCCAGCCCTTAGCACGCAGCGGGCGCTCAGTATGTTTTTGCTGAGTTTGACTAATGGGGTCTTCCAAGTAAAGTGGAGAGACACAAGCAAGAACACGCTGCCTTTGGGAGCAAACAGACGACAGGGAGGGTGAAACTCTGAGCAGCAGAGCAAAGGTTTCCTCGTCAACTTCTTTAGTCCAGGCTTCCTGAACTGTGGTCCCCCAACGAATCCCAGGCATACTGCTGAGTGCGTGTCTGAGTGCCTTCCCTATGGCAGGCGTTGAGCTAGATGCCCAAGGCTACAGCTGGTGGACATGGCAATATGGTTGCTATCACCGTGGAGCTCACATTCTGGGAGGGGAGACACACCCACCAATTCCATCCAGTGCAATAAAGAGGAAAGAGAGGATACTGAGTAACTCCTGGTCTTGCGGGGTGAGGGGGGTGCTCACTGGGGGACCTGAGAAGTGAGCAAGGGTTAGCCAGGAGTAGAAACATCAGTGCAAAGGTCAGGCAGGCAGATACAGCATGGCACGTTTGAGGAATCTGAAGAAGTACTCTGGGGTGGGGAATGGGGGTTGGTGAGTCACACCTACAGCTTTACACTCAGTATGGTCAGATCCCAAAGGGTCCTTATCCTTATTAGCAAGTTCAACCCCACAGAATCGGCACTGAAATGTTTCAAGTGAACTAGGTGGTGACGTGGTCATATTTACTTTCTAGGAGAATCACTTGCAGGCAGCATGGAGAAGGCACCACAGAAGGCGATCCTGAAGGCAGGAAACCCAGTGAAAACTCCACTTGTCCCCTGCAGGACAGGGGACAGGGGCGTAGCCAGGGAAGTGGCGGCGAGGATGCAGACAGGGGGCCAGATTCCTGCAATATTTAGGAGGTGCATAAACGGGGCTAGCGTGGGACAGAGCGGGACTCCATGTGTGAACGCATCTCTGGGGATACAGAGGTGTCCAGGCCGGGCAGTTCGGGACGTGTCGCTGTGGGGTCACTGACATGGGAAGGCCCAAGAGAATAATTAGCCTGAAGTAAAGACGTGAGTCAGGGATCCCTGGGTGGCGCAGCGGTTTAGTGCCTGCCTTTGGCCCAGGGCATGATCCTGGAGACCCGGGATTGAATCCCATATGGGGCTTCCTGCATGGAGCCTGCTTCTCTGTCTCTCTCTCTCTCTCCGTGTCTATCATGAATAAGTTTTAAAAAAAATCTTAAAAAAAAAAAAAATAAAGACGTGAGTCAATTCAGGTTCTAATTCACAGAATCTCTTTTAGTTTCTACTGCCCCGCTTTTTTCTGCAAAGGCTTCCCAACCTAATAAGGAAATCCTACAAAAGGAGAAGCAGAGTTCTACATGGGCGCTGGTCCCCGAGCCCCGCCTCTCTCACTAATGCAGCCCACGCCAGGGAAGGGTGGCCCCCGCGGGGTTACCTCGAGCTCAGGGTAGCTGAGCACCACCAGGGAGGCACAGGCGCTGGCACTGTCGCCCTTCACAAAGGACAGGTCCACGCCCCCGACCCTCTGCAGGCCTGAGAACGCGGGGTCCCGCTGCCACGCCTCCGTGTCCTGCTCCACGAGGAGGGCCTTCAGCTGAGCTTGCTCCCTGAGGGCAGACACATGTCCAGTGGCCTCCTGGCCCCGAGCGGTCCGCAGGGCTTGCGGATCTTTCCTAGGGCACTCCCGGTCTCGGGGGACGCCCCTGCGCGGCCTCACCCCTACCTTCCTGGGGTCGCTCCTGCGCGGCCTCACCCCTACCTTCCCGGGACGCCCCTCCGCGGCCTCACCCCTACCTTCCCGGGGACGCCCCTGCGTAGCCTCACCCCTACCTCTCCCAACCCCCGCCCAGACCCGGCGCCGGAAGCGAGCGCCGCCGACCCTGCAGACTACAACTCCCGAAGGCCCTTTCTTCTGCGCGCCGGAAGCGGGTCGGGCCCCCCGCAGCCCCAAAGCCGCTCCAGCCCCCCGCAACTTGGCAGTCAGCCCGCCCCATTACCGTTTCCAGAGCGACAAGATCTCCTCCGGCGGCTTCTCCGCAGCCTCCCGCGCCATGGCGCGGCCCCCAGGGCTCCTTCCGGTTGCGTCGCTTCCATCTGGCGTCACTTCCGGCGGCCCGCGCGCAGGCGCCTGGCGGTCTTCCCGGCTTTGGCGCGGCTGGCGGGGGCGCGGGGTGGGCGAGGCTTTGGGACGCCGCCGCCTGCCGGCGGGAGGCTCGCTGAGCCCCGCTGCCCCCCAGCCTCGCCCCTGCAGCAGGGCCGCGCGGGGGGAGCCCGCCCGCCGGGGGGCCGAGCGCTCCCGGGCTCACGTGGGCAGAGCCCTCGCGGGGACGGACGGGGAGCTGCGAGCCCTCGCGGCCTGGGCAGGACCCGCCCCGCCCCCCCAGCGCGGTGTGCAGTGCACAGCGCGGGCAACGGGACTGACCTTCCCTCTTGCCATTCTCTCTCCGGGCGTCGCCCGGCCCACGGCACAGTGACTTTAGGTCTGGGGACCTCGGGGACCTCGGTGAGCTCCTGAGAGCAGGACGGAGCCCCCGCGGGCCCAGACTCCGGGGTCGTGGGAACATGGACTGGAAGCCCTAAGCTCCTCCGCTGAGTGAATACTTGGGCCCTGCCGCCTGTGCCAGGGCCTGTGCTGGACGCGGGGGTTGCAGCCTCCTGGGGCGCGGCTGCCCGAGGCGGACGCCCTCGGGAGGCCTCTGGGGCATGGCTACAGGGAGCCGGGCCAAGGGTGCAGCCCTGTCAGGGTCCTGGGGTAGGCAAGGCCACCGCACCTAAGGCGGCCAGTGAGGCATTTGGCCCACAGTTAATATGCTGGGGGGATTCAGAGAAGGGCAGGGGCAAGAAGGGTGGCCCCGGCGCTGGCATTCGGGGTACCTGGGACCGCTGGGCACACTCGGCAGGGCGCAGGCTGGGAGGCGGGGCTGGGGAGGCCGGAGGGCCCTCCCCTCCCCTCCCCTCCCCTCCCCTCCCCTTTGGCCTAGATGGCTCCCACCTCACAAGGAAGCGGGGTCCTGCTGTCCCCAGGACCCTGACACCGTGAGCTCAGCATTTGCCCTTTTCTGGTTTTGCTGCTTTTCCAGTGTCAACGGGGACTTGCGATGCTGGCGCCCGAGCTTCATTTAGTGACCGACCGAGATGGACCTGGACAGTGCTGCCTGAATCCCGGAACCCCCGGCGTGTCCCACGCTGGCTCCGTTAACAGATGAGGAAATCCCGCAGCCCCGGGACACGAGGTACAGCGTACACACACACACACACCAAGGTGTTACACAGGAGACAGTGATCGGCGGTGGAGACTTACGGGGGAGTCACACCCGCCTAGCGACCGTTTCTGCCTGGGCCGAAAGCAGAAGGAGCTGGAACCGTCCAGGCGGGTGGACGCGATTGGGAGATGGGAACGAGGAGGAGGAGGAGGAGGGAAAGGGGGCAGGGGACCCCGGGGTGGGCTGGAAACATCCTGCGGAAAGAAGAGCCGTGTGACCTCAGGGGCAAGCCCTCTGGAAGCCCACAAGTCCTCCGCCGGGCGAGCTTTTCTGTTCAGAAGAAAACATGCAATTTCCTCCCTAAAGTGGTATTTTAGCACTCCAGCTGGGAGCTTACTGCGTATCCCTTGCCTATATCTTTGTAAATATTTTATTTATTAATGAGAGAGGCAGAGGGAGAAGCAGGCTGCACGCAGGAAGCCCGATGCAGGACTCGATCCCAGGACCCCCGGGTCACACCCTGAGCCCAAGGCAGACGCTCAATCACTGAGCCACCCGGGTGTCTCTCACTTGCGCGTCTCTATTTCCTTTGACCGAGGCGGAACCGTTGCACGTGTCAGCAGGCGTGCTGCTGTCTTCCAGAAAATGTCTTAGGCAGGGAGGGCGGGTTTACTGTGAGGCCGAGGCCAACGTGTTTGCCCCAGAGCCTGGCGCCTGGGGACCGGGGGCCAACAGTGGACCCCGAGCTCTGCTGCTCTTGTGTCCCGACAAACATTTACCGCCCACGTTCTGCACCATAGTACATTTAAAAAAAAATTTTTTTTTAAAAGCCACTGAGATGTTTTTATTTGAATCTTTTCAGATAAAGTTTCCCAAATATACAACATGCTTTACTAATTTCTCAAACAAAGGATACTTACCACAGTTTAATTTGTTTTGGAGTTCAAGATTATCATACTAGATGTTCATTATTTTTTTTATCCACAATAACCTAATTTGACAATTGTTTTATTATTTATTTTAATTTTTTAATTTAAATTCAATTTGCCAACATACAGTAAACCCCCTGTATTCATCCCATCAAATGCAGAGTGCATTTTGTTTTTGGAACCTTCCACTCTTATGGATGCGTCTACTAGTTCATTTTCACAAAAAAAAAAACCCTCCCAAAACCTTTACTCCCCAAAGCTGAGTTGATGTCTACTTGCCATAAATAGAAGCTCTGCCCTCAAAGAGGAGGATTCTTTTAGCAGCAAAACTCAAGTTTATTGAAAACAAGTATGACAAGTATAATAAAATTTACATTTGCCTGTGCTACGCCAGTGTGTTTTTGTACAAATGAGATAATGCTAGATAAGACAGTTAAGGCTTTGAAAGCATAGCATACAAAACAAAATCATTAAAAAACCTTTCATAAAAGTAGGGGGGAAATTCCCAGCCAAAAAAAAAAAGCTTTATAGCACAAGATTGTCACCGGACTCCCCCGGTAAGGTGTGGCACGGTGAGGACGCAGAGCAGCACCTGATGGCCACACCAGCTCCGTCCCAACTTGGAGGTATCAAAGGAATTCCAAGTGCAAGTCGAGGACCTGAAGAAGTTCCCCCCACCCCCTTGGTCCACGAAATGGGCAACCCTGGTGGAAGGTGGGGGGGTACCTGTGCATAGTCTAGAATCTGAGCAATCCTAGTTTACTCGGTGCAAATGGATGTTGTATCAGGTTAATCTCTGAGGGGTCTGGATTCCCGTGCATCCCCTTCATCAGACCCCGAGGAGCGTGGGGGGCAGTTTCTTCGGCCTGAGGCTTCCTCCACTGTAGCTACAGAGTCCCAGCGGTCCTGGCAGCATTTTCCGCTCCTGCAGCTCTCACCCCGAGGACCCGGTTTCAAGTTGATGGAGTCATTAACTCATTCAGAATGTAAACTGAAGACATTTGCCTGTGACTTGTCAACAGCAGTCGTCCCAGTGCCGATGGGTGCTGAGCCACCTGGGAGCAGGAGACCGTCCGGAGGCCACAAGTATCCGAGGACATTGTGCAAAAGAGACCCAACTCTCACAGTAAGAAAGGCACAGGATCAGAGCTGGTTGGCTAGTCTTTTCCTTTTTTCCTTTTTCAGAAACTTAGTGGGTTCTGTGTTCTGAGTCTGTTTTTATGCCGTGGCTGAGATTCAGAGGAAGGACCGGAGAGTCCCACGTCAGGGACACTGAGGCCACGTCAAGACCACGCATATATTTAGCAGGAGGCTGGACCGTCCAGAAGTTCCCATGAGAATGCCGGAAGCATGCCTTTGATCCAACTTTAACTGATAAATCTTTAGAGTCAGAAGCAAATCTGGCCGTCACTCCAGGCTCTTCATTGTGCAAACGAGGAATGGAAGGAAGAAGCAAGCGGGACTCTCCCCGTGCGTGTAGGGTGCGTTAGCGAGAGAACGGAAGCAAAACCAAGAATGCTGCTTCCTCGGCCTGCGTGGCCCCCAGGCCTCCCCTCCCGGCAGCGCCCCCAGCCCCGGGAGGGAGGTGAGGCAGGCCAGGACCGCGCATCTGTTCCAGGAGCGGTGTGGCGCAGGGCACAGCACGCCGGGGCGGAGGACGGAGGAGCCCGTGTCCCCAGTCGCCAGCAGGGCGGGCTCTACGTTGCCTGCCGAGCCCGCTTCAGCCCGACAGCCAGGCTCCAGGCGGGGACACAGTTGCTCAGCAGGATCTCCTCTGGGAACTGGTACTCTAGCTCAGGAGGAATTTCACTGTCTTTGGTTTCCATGTAACTTACTAGGGTGTCTCTCAGGCTGAAAAACCAAGGAAAGAGCCAGAAGGTTAGGCGCTGTCCCTTGGAAGGCCAGGGCAGCCTTAGCGCTCGTCCCTGGGTCCAACCAACGACTGAATGCCTGAGCAGGGCCTAGGGCCGGGGCTTGGGGGCTCCAGGACACACCTGCTGCTCCCCACGCCGCGCCACACAAACACCCCGGAATGGAGCTGACCCTGGTGGCTGCCGGGTCCCATCCCCTTAGGTGCTCCGCGAATGGGACCCGCCTTATGAGCACGCAGCTTTGCCATTCGAAAAAAGCTTGTATTCCATTTCATATTTTCGGTTAGCAAGATGCTAAATTCTCTAGGAAAGAGATCTTTGTCTTCTACGCTAAAAGTCCAGGAGAGTAAAGACTCGTTGAATATGTTCAAAGAATACAAATGTGTGCATATGTGTGCCAGACAGCGTGATGGAAGAAACTGCAAATACGAAGCGTGCTGGCGAGGAGCATTGGGATTGGACCATCCATGTAGGAAAACAGGAGTGGTAAGTCCCTGCCTCACACCACACATAAAAAATAAACCGGTCAACAGAGCCCGCGTACAACATGAAACCATAACTGTACAAGACAAAGTATGGCAGGCTACTTCGCACCCGGGGGGGTGAGGATGACCCTGGTGGGTGCATTTTCCTAGTCCTTATACAAAGAAGCTACCAGGTCTGGCTTCCTTGAAATTCAAGACTGAGGGAGAGCATTTGTAACATAACAAATATGAGGTTAATCTTAAATCTTTTAAGAGGATGAGAAAGGATAGCCCGAAAGAAACATAATGGATGTCAAGAAATAATTCAGGGGAAGATACAAAACTAGCAGATACATTGGAAAAATATCTAGGAAATAGGAAGATACAAGTGAAAATGAGACCTGTTTTTTGGCCAATGGATTGGCCAAAATGGAGAGTATCCAGCGTTGGGTATTCTCATATACTGTGTGTTGGTGTGGCTTTTTCTTTTTAAAGATTTTATTTACTTTTTCATGAGACACACAGAGAGAGGCAGAGACACAGGCAGAGGGAGAAGCAGGCTCCATGCAGGGAGCCCGACGTGGGACTCGATCCCAGGTCTTCAGGATAGCGCCCTGGGCTGAGGCGGCGCTAAACCACTGAGCCACAGGGCTGCCCAGTGTGGCTTTTTCTGTCGAGTTTAAAATGCACATCTCTCTCCTCTCTCTCTCTCTGGTGTTGAGTTATGTACGCTCTTTATATGTTTTGGGTACTAACTCCCCAATAGATGTGTCACCTGCAAAAACCTCTCATTCCATAGGTTGCCTTTTGTTCATGATTTTCTTTGCTGTGCCAAAGTTTCTATTTTGGTGTAGTCCAAATGGTTTATTTTCTGCTTCTGTTTCCTTTGCCTGAGCAGACATTTCTAGAAAAATGTTTCTACAGCTGATGTCAAAAAACTACCGCCTATGTTTTCTCCTAGGAATTTTATGGTTTCGGGAGAAAACAGAACCCTCATGCACTGTCGGTGGGAATGCAAACTGGTGCAGCCACTGTAGACAACAGTATGGAGGTTCCTCAAAAAGTTGAATATAGAGCTGCCCTATGACCTGGCGATTGCACTACTAAGGATTTACCCCAAAGATCCAAATGTAGTGGTTTGAAGAGGCACCTGCATCTCAATGTTAAGCAGCAACGTCCACAGTGGCCAAACTATGGAGAGAGCCCAGATGTCCATCAACGGATGGATGGATAAAGAAGACGTGGAATATTACCCAGCCATCAGAAAGAATGAAATCTTGCCATTTGCAACGACGTGAATCAAACTAGAGGATGTTATGCTAAGAGAAGTAAGTCAGAAGAAAACAAGTACCGTGTGATATCACTCATTTGTGGAGTTTAAGAAACAAATCAGATAAAGAAAAAAGGAGGAAACCAACAAACAAAAGAACCAGACTCTTAAGTACAGAGAACAAACCAGTGGTCACCAGAGGGGAGGTGGAGGGACGGGTGACACAGGTGAAGGGGATTACGAGTACTCGTAGCCTGAGCAGCACTGAGTAACGTACAGAACTGCTGAATCACCACATTCTACACCCGGAACTAACATAACATTACATTAATTACACTTCAATAAAAAAAAAGAAAAATAAGTAAAATGCACATCTCTGACCTAAGTACACTTGTTATAACAAGAATATAGGATTTCTGTAATTACTTTAAAAAACCCAACAGAGACCAAACCCCAGAGGCCAGCCCGTGGGGTGCCCGGAGTGGGTAAAACAGCAGGGCGCGGGGCTCCTGAGGTGAGGCGGGGGCCCCCTCCCCATCTGGGAAAGATCACGGGATGGACCGCGGGACACCTGCGCAACCCTACGTACCTCCACTCAGGTCTGAAGTTGTCCTCGGCCTGGGGGCTCTTCAGTTTCAAGATCATCATCTCATGGAGCTCCAGGAGGAAGGCGTCGAGGTCCATCTGATTCAGGAAAGTGCTGAGACACTTGGCATTTTCTGGGCTGAGACCAACTTTGTACCGGCTGCTAATTTCCCTGAAGGGCTCCTAGAACACAGCAGGAGGGAGGCAGCAGGAGCTGGGGGGAGGGGGAGCGCCCTTGCAGGTGCGGGTGCGGGTGCGGTGGGAGCGGAGCTGTGCTCACCTTTTGCAGGCGGAGCAGCTGTTCCGACCTGTGGGCGGACAGGATCTGCCAGAGGGCGATGGCATGCTTCAGCTGGCATCTGTTGAAGGCCTGCAAGAGCAACGGGCTCCTGAACAGGACGTGGGGCTGAGCGCGAACAGGCGGGCGTGGTGGGGCTTCTGCTCCCCCGCTACTCGGCTCCCCGACCCTCAGATGCCTCCCTACCCTACCACCAGCCACGGCCTCACCTCCAGAGTGTCCCCCCATCCCCACCTCAGGCCGCGTCTCGGGAGAGCCAGGTGGCCTCAGGTGGCTGCAGTGCTGCAGGGGGGCGGAGGGGGGTTGCCCAGCTGCCACGTGCCTTAGTCAGAGTCTTGCGCTGCAGGTGCGTCTCTGCCTCTGGCCCCAGAGTGCGGTCTGTGGCCCCCCCCCCTTGGCACCAACCCCGCAGGAAGCAGGAGGGCAGTGTGGACTAGACGGTGAGGTGACCCCAGCCAAGACCCACCTTTAGTACCAGTTCTGCCTGGTCGCCCATGCGCAGCATGTCTTGGACGTACTCATTCAAGGACATGTTGGGGTCACCGCCGGCCGTGCTCAGGAACCCCAGAGTGACCTCTATGACAGACAGAGCCTTGCAGCCATCGCTGTAGGATGGCAGCTGTCCGCGGATGGAGCTGATGGTCGCGTTGGGGAGGGGTTTCTAGGGAGTCAAAGGCAGGACAGGGGTCCACGGTTGGGGCTACCCGCACATCGCTACCTGGCAACACCGCTTACCTTCTTCGCTGCCAAGGGCACAAGGTGGGACGACCCCGTGAACCATAATGACAGTTAACACGTCATGACTCCTAAGTGGCAGCGGTACTCTGGACTCTTTACAGACACAGACCGAAGTCACGGAGCCCTCAAAACAGTTTTGTGGGGATATTCACGTGGATGCGTACACACGCCACACACACACTCCACACATGGGAATCCAAACGCCAGGAATAGGTAAGTTCTCTGGACCTTGTGCGTCAGCCTACCCGGCGTGACATCATCACTGAGAAGCTAGCCAGGATTTCAGCAGGAACGCTTTGGCTGATTGTCCTGCTTGCACCCTGGAAAGGGCGGCGGACTCAGGGAGCTCAGGGAGGCCACCCTGTGGTGCTCCGGGCCAAGGCCCAAGCGAGGCCCAGCAGTCCCCCTAGGAGGAAAGCACCACGATCAGGCGGAAGCACCATGCAAATGATAAGGTGCATTGCGATCACCTGTAGCATTTTGTTCTTGATCTCCATGAAGAGCTGTTCATAGTTCCAGTCACGTCTGTACACCAGAGTGGGTATTCCCTAAATTGAGAAAGAAAACAGTCTTTGGAAATGGAATCCGCCGTGGGGTTTCCTGCACAGTAACTCCGTGGCAACGCCGTGCTGTCCTGCGCATCACCAGGCGGAGCGTGCCGCTTGCTGCCGTGTGACATCTGCATTTCACCCGCGGTCTGCGCCAACAGAAATGCAGGGAGGGGCCTGGGCCTCGCCTTAATGGCCACGCAGATGCCAGCACGCAGAGCACTGCAGGCTTGCGAGGCGCCGGGGGGAGCAGGAATGTGGGGGCCTCTGGTTGCTGCAGTCGGCCAACCACTACGGGCCACGGCCTGGGACAGGGCAGCGCAAGCTGACGTGATGCCGTGCCCACGCAGCTCAGGGCCTAACTGTGGGCAGTGAGGGGGCTCACGGATGCACAAGGTCTCCACCGGGCCCAGAAGGAACAACACTGGCCCGGAGAAAACGAAAAGGAGAGACATGATGGGTGCACAGTGTGTGCAGGGAAGGAGGGCAGTCCGGTGTGCAAGGTCACAGGAGTCCACGCAGTCTGTGAGCAGTGGCCGGAGACAGGCCTGACGAGCAGCGTGGGTGTTACCCTGCACCCCCTGGGATGCCCGCCGGGGATCGACTGCCAAGGGGAGCAGTGGGGGCTGCGTGGTAGTCACAGTAGGGATGGGTGCAGGGAGCGGGAGCTACATGGGGCGGCCGTGGAGCCAGGTGACAGGCTACCCAGGGAGAGGAGAGCCCAGGTGCAGCCGCCAGGGGCTGTTGGGGGAGAGATCCAACAACCGGTCTGCTGGGACCTGAAGATGAGGGGGACGGAGGCCCGGGAGCAGCTCGGGAGAGCCGGGGGCATGGCCTCTGGGGGAGCACGGGGCTGCACAGGCATTCCCACCCTGCCTCGCTCGGAAACCACGAGTGGGACGAAAACCACACTCGGGCCGACTTCCCCAGAACAGACACGCCAACACAGTGATCAGCCCGGGGTCTGCCTCACCATGAGGGTGATCCTGGGCTTGCCCTGGAGGAAGCGGCTGGTGACCTGGCGCTGGATCTTCTCCAGGTCGAACTCCTGCAGTGTCTCCTTGCCCTGCTCCACCTGGTACTGGCAGTTGGACAGGATCAGTGGCATCAGGTCCTGCTCGACCTCGTAGCTGATCACGTGCAGGTCTGTGACCTCAGAGGCGTCTACGGAGTAGCTGGGGGACGACGTGGAGTCTCAGCATCCAGTGTGCCCCCCAGAGCCTGACCCAGGGGCTCACGTGTGCCCTGTGCCCTGCAGGCATGCAGGCGCTCACCTGTTGTTTTCGTCGGAGAACTTTCCCACCGCATAGACCATCTCGTTGTGCAGGCTGATCAGATAGCTGACTAAGGCGGTGGAACAGAGGCCCAGGCCGCGGCGGCGCGGCAGGATGACCTCGAAGTTGGTGTCCATGTCCAGGTCGGCACTGCAGTAGCTGTCTGGCAGCTTGATCTCACCTTCGCGGGACAGAGTGTTCTGAGCAGAGAGGCCCCCACCGGCCCTGTCTGGCTGCCACTCGCAGGGCAGCGGACACCTCGCAGCCACAGGGCTGGAGCTGGGGATGCCTGATGGCTCCGCCTTCCCCCTGACTGGCGTCCAACGTTCCCAACCCCGTCCTGAGTCTGTATCGACAGACCAAAGGTGACCAGGGATTTATTCCTCCCGGTAGGTCATTTCGTGGGTCCCAGCCGCCTCCACCCAGAGGGTCACAAGTGACACGCATGGGGCATGGCACCGTGGGATCGCAGGGCAGAGCTGGGCGGGAGGCAGGGGGCGTGGGGCCTACCGTTGGTCTGCAGTGATCTCCTCAGCTTATTCCAAGTTGACAGAAAGATCTGGATTCTTCTGTGAAACAACTGCTTCAACCCATCTGTCATACAAAAAAAAAAAAACACTTCTTGAGATCCCCGTGGAAGACACCTGCCCCGTCAGGTCCAAGTGACTACACCCCAAGCTCTGGAGAGGAGCATCCCATGGCGCTCCCGGGGCTGGAGCTGTGGCAGCGGGTGTGGCCGAAGCACAGCCTCTGGCAGGCTGGCGGGATTCACGCACCTGCCACTTTGCCCTAAAAAGCCCACAGCGTGTAGCACCTGGACGGCACTGATGGCACCTCTCCCGACCCAGCTGCAGCAATCGCCCAGGTCCACAAACACTGGGGAGCCGACATCTCACTAGGGCAGAGCCGTACCTCCCTGGTGGCTGCTAATGAAGGATCGGATGGACTGGTAGTCGGCTTCGGAAGCGTTCTGGAACCGCCTCACTAGGTCCCTCTGCAGGGCCAGGATCTCAGGCAAGAACCTCACGAGTCTCAGCTCTGCCTCCTGGAGAGGGAAGACGGCCCGGCCACGTGTTAGTTCACCTAGAACGTGTCCCTGGGGAGACTCTGGGGCTGGCTCAGGACCCGTGTTTGTTTGCTCGCGGTCTGGGCAACGTGCTGGGTCACATGACGCTGCGTCGGGCTGCTTGGACGGGAGCGAGGCCGTTGTGTCCCTCACAAGGGCCCGCTACCCACTCGCTGAGCATCCTGCACTCCGAGAATAGAGGCATGAACAGGACTAAGCCCCTGCCCTCGTGGGGCCGACACCTCATGTGGGTTTGCCAAAAGCTCGTGAAAGAAATTGGCGTCATGAGCCCTTGGGAGGGGCTGGGTGCACAGAGAATCTGCTGAGAGCAGAAGGGCCGGGAACGTAGGCTGCTGCGTGTTGTCTGAGGATGGGACCCAAGCATCTGCAGCGGAACGGGACTGGGCGCTTCCACGGGAGACCTGGGAAACCCTGTCCACGGGAGCTCCCGCCCTTTCACCGGCCGACAGACACTTCTGCTGGACTGGGAACGCTGCTGCAGAGGGCATCAGCCCAGCAGCCGACTGGGGAAGACCAGCCTGACCCGGGCCGTGTTTGCGGTCTGACGACGGGGCCAGCTCACCGCACTGCCCCCGTGCCCCAAGGCCAGGTTGGGAACAGGGGAGGTTTGGGGCCATTTGATCCTGGTCATGCACTCCTGATGAACACTTCTTCCTTCAACTGACACTCACGGATGGCCGGGGGCTCCTGGCACCGGGGACAGGTGGGTGCGTGGTCACAGCGGGACAGCCTTACCTTCTGCAGGAACTTCCAGAGGATGGGCACGCTTTCTTTGCCGTTCTTTTGCTCCACAATGTGCTGGAGGTAGTCAACGGTGACCTTCCTCCTGCAGGTCCACATCTTAGAGCAGTGGAACACGCTCTTCCCGGGCAGGTGGGGCAGGAAGACTGTTGGGTCCTTGTACACGATTCTGGCCACAGGGTTGGAGCTGATCCGTTCATCTTGGCTGATGCTGGCAGTGACCGTCAGCAGGGCTTTCTCCAGGTGCTGGGCGAGAGAAGGGCCCAGGGGCCCCGAGGTGAGCCACTCATGTGGGCTCGGACACCCCGCAGCTTCAGCAGCGGGCCAGTTGGGGAGTCTGCCCTACGCGGCCCAGCGCCCTAGCAGGTGGTCGCACTGGCTGTGTCCATTGTGACCGCTTACAAGCTCCTTGTGTGCAGGCTTCGTCTCCCCAAACAGGAGATTCAGAGGCCTGTGTTCTAAGCCTGATCTTTTACTGACTTTTACTTCCCGTTGAGCTCATAAACTCTCAGTACTGTTCTTATCTGACAGTACTGTTCTTATCTGCATGAGAGTTTGTCTGTCTGTCTGCTGCTCCCACATCCTGCTGTAAAAGGTGGTGGAGCGAGAGCCACCTGCACCTTCTGGACTCAGAGTAACCCCTCCACCTGCCTGCCCAGCCTCAGGGGAGGAGGACGCAGAGACAGCAGGACAGTGGAGTGTCCGGGGGTTCAGCCCTGGGCTGGGGCGCGGCCAGAGCCCCCAACAGCACCTGCGCGAGGGACACTGGCCCGAGCGCCTGCGACACACCCGGGACACCTGCCTGCAGGCTCCCAGCAGGGCTGCCGGCCGCCGCGTACCTCCAGCTCAGGGAGAAGGAGGGTCTGCATGGCTTTCTCCCAGCTGTTTCTCTGCTCTCGGGTCTCCAGGTTTGCCTTGAAACAGAAAGGCCCTACAAGGGAACATGTGAGTTACCCAAGGAACGGAAACCACGGCAGCTCCGTGAACACGACCTAAAGGTGACACTGAAATCACACACCCTTTCAGGCCCGGGGGCAGGTGGGGTGCCTCTTCCTAAATTAACCTGAGTATTTAGAAATGGTTCCTGCTGTTCCCACCAACCCCATGATCTTGAGAAGAAACAGATAAAAAAAAGAAAACCAAGTCACTCCCGATGCCATCACTCAGAACCGTTTTCCTAAGTTACCTTATGGAGCGTCCCTATCTATGGATTTCAGTTTAGCTCAGTGACCACCAGGGTTTGCAGCCCACGTTTCCACACAGCAAACCGTGGACACGTCAACACGGTCAGGCAGCCTGGGCAGCCATGTCCTCAGGAAAAGCAGAAGGCCCCACAGACAGACCAGGGGTCCAAGGAGCACACATCTCAATAAGTTACCAGACACTGGTGTCCGGCCAGTGATGACTCACACATGGCCCGTCCCGGAGATGGTGCACAGCACAGCAGGCTGGCGCCCGAAACTGCTAAGCCTCCCCGCGGCGTGTGCCCCTAACACCCCTGTGCACACGACCCTGCTAGCTCAGGTCTTAACCCGCAGGGGAAACGCAAGGGCGAGCCATCCTTCTGTCCGCTCTTCCACACCCGTCTCCCAGCTCCCTTTATCTGGCTCAGGCTCTGTGAGCCCTGCCCCTGCCCCCCCGCAGCACCCCATGTGCTCACTCCAGCTGGAGAGGCGGCGCTGCCCGCGGAGGAGGCTGCACAGCATGAGGTGCACGGTGGTGGTGGCCTCGTCGGCGCTCCTCCCCAGCGTCTTTGCCAGCTGCTCCAGGTCCCTGTGGATGTGCCGCTGCAGAAAGCTGCTGGGATCCCGCACTGGAGGCTTGATGATGTTCATCACAGCCTGTGAGACATAAGACCTAGTGTGTCGGGGGCCGGCACGCCCCGTGGGCCCCAGAGGGCAGGCCGGCACTGAGCCAGAGGCGGCTCCTCAGAGGATGCTCGTGAGGTGGCCGGAGCATGCATCAAACGAGCGGCAGAGCAGACGGGGCGCGGCCTGGGGACCACTGCCCTCGACATCGTCAGCGCGACACAGACCCTCATGGCTCTGTTCTTAATGCATCAAGACCACGCAGCACAAAACCCGTCTTCCTTCCCCAAGATGCATGTTTGTAAGCTTACATGGGAATGGCCTCATCCCAAACTCATTGAACCTACTATACTGTGTACAAACCTAAAAAAAAAAAAAGAACTCTCAGAGCCCCAACATTTTGCTCTCACAGTTCATCAGAGGAGGCACAGGATGCTCTTTTTTTCCCAGAAAGGTAAACGTCATGGTTACAGGAGCCTCTCTGCTCCCGGGTGCACCCCGAGACGTGGAGTGCTCATTTAACATGGATTTTAGGGGCGCCTGGGTGGCTCAGTTAGTTGAGCATCCAACACTCGGTTTCAGCTCAGGTCATGATCTCAAGGTCGTGAGATCGAGCCCTGTGTCGGGCTCTGTGCTCAGTGGAGAGTCTCTCTCCCTCCACCCCTCTTCCCTGCATGCTCTCTCCCTGAATAAATAAAATCTTAAAAAAAAAAAAAAAGACACAATGAGATGAGCACTGGGTGTGGTTATACTATATGTTGGCAAACTGAATGTAAATAAAATAAAAAATAAATAAATGGCTTTTATGTAACCTGATGGGTGGTTCCCCGCCCCCCTCCCCCCGCCATCGTACGCCGCAGCGGGGAGATGAGGACGTGCAAATGTACGGCTCTGCAGACCAGCACACGGCTCCGATCCACGGGAGGTGGCCAGTACTTTGTAGACAAAAGGACGCACTGTGAGAAACCTACAGTGGTCGTTACAAATGAGCGACGGACCCATGGCTTAGCAACAGTGGGCGTGTTGTACCTCAGGCCTCTGGGTCGCTCCCAGGAGCAGGGCCAGGTGTGTGAGCAACCGGATGAGCAGGAAGACGTCCGGGGCCAGCTCCCGGTCAGACACCAGCACCTTGTCTCTGGACGGCGGGGCTCCCAGCACGTGGCCCTTCTGTGTTCTGTCCGTCTTGTCTCTGCAGAGGACGAGAGAAGACAGGGTGGACACTGAACACGGTCATCTCTCCTCAGCCCTAGGGCCATACCCCGGATTCCTGGGAGTTGGAAGCGAGGTTCACCATTTTGAGGAAAACGGCGTTCCGGGACATATCCTCACGCGCCCACACTTCTCACTTTGGGGTCTTTGTATAGCCTCTCCTTCCTGGATGACCACAGCCCGCCACGTTCTCAGCGCGACATGGCTGAGCCAAGTGGCTAACTGTGCAATCCCGGGGGCCGTGTGTCGGGACAGAGGTCCACACCTGCTTCTCCCCCTGAAATCAGCACGGGGAGGGCAGCAGGCAGGCCAAGGACAGTCTGAGTGTGGGACATCGGGATGTGGGCGCACCCGTCCCATCTTCCCAAATTGAATACTGAGATCAAAGACCCGGCAGGGAACTTCCTGTCACACCTAGATGGGAGGCACAGTATGATAGATATAGTCTGTGGCAAAAAATATTGGAGATTCTGGAACATTCTGAAGGTTTGTGGAGATAACAGACTAGGGCATTTTAAACAATCATGGCACCAGACTAGCCCATATGTGTGATGGCCACAGGGCGGCCCCACCTGCCATGGGGCGGGGAGTGGGGGGTGCACGGGGAACCACACTCTTCTCGATCGAAGGCTGGCATGCGGACCCCAGCCGTGCATGTGGATTCTGGGCTGTGCCTCCTTCACTTCCCGCAAGCAGTGAGGAAGCTAAGAGTTTACAAGTGAGACACTATGGGTTTAGATAGACAAAAGCCCGATTTGTGGCTTTGCAGCCTTCAATGTCCCTCTGAATTAGGTCACTTGTATGTGTCCGACACATTCCTACAGGGGACACAGCCCAGACCCAAACGGAAGACATCTGGATAACACATCTTACCGTGTGGTCTGCTTTACATTCAAGAGCCCAGTTAGCCAGTGACCGGTGAGACACCTCACCGTAGCCCAGGGACCTGGGCCTTGAGGTCCGATGTGACATGGGCCCAAATGCGTAACAGTAACTAATACTGTACTTTGCATCAGTTTATCCACTGGAATAGAAACAGCCCCCAAACCCGTGGTTCACTCTCTTAGGAAGGAGATGCCCTCTTACGTACGTGATAACATGAAATCCGGTCTCAGGACTGTGGTTAACCCCTCCAACTTGGACACCACAGTCAATGCAGTGGCTCTTCTCCATTGGCTTCCCGCACTAGGACAAAGGACAAAAGCGCCCGAGCTCAGTTTTGGAGGAGGAGTGCTCCATGCGCAAATGCACCATGCAGGCCAATCCACGCTTGGCTCCGGGGGCAGCTGAGGGCACTGGGATTGCTCATTTTCCTGCAAAGACGTGCTGGCGGCGGCAGGAGCCACGGGGCACAGGGCAGGTGCTCCATGCAAATATGGTGCATGTGAGGAAATCTGGACTCTTGAAGCAGAAGTGACCATTTGAGTTTTATTCCCAAATAGATACTTTGTAGACAAATATGTGATCTGCCTTCCTTTCTCACACTCATTGGTCTTCCCCACTCCCCCGACCACCACTCCAGGGCTTCACTACCTAGCGCCAGAACACTACTGCAGCCTCCAAACTGAATTCCTGAACTCAGTTTGGACTTTGTTTAAAATAATATATATATAACCATATGATCTGCTCCTTCGCAAGCCTCATTTTTCCAAATCTGGCTGTGGGCTACTGCAGACTGTGAATCACAGCGTGTCACAGAGCCAAACCAGCCTCGAGCCCCAGACCTCAGACCGTCAGAGCCGAGAGCAGTCCTGGGAAGAATGTGCCTCGAACTACCTGCTTCGCAGACAAGGAAGTGAGTAAACCCCAGAAACGCACAGCGTATATATCGGATTTTCTCCTTGAGGTCTCTCATTTACTCTGTTCAGTTCAACAGCCTGTTGCTGGGCAAGCAGACACCTCGAAGGGCCCTGGCCGGATGCTGCGGGATGCAGAGGTGAGGAACCCACAGCTCTCTCCACCAGGGTTTAAGCTCCAGCGTCTCTTTTATCCCGTCCTTTGGTGTCTAGACCACATCTCCTGTCTGGGCCAATGACCCAGCCTACGGACCCACCAGTCAACACCTTGCCATCACAGGAAGACACGCATCGCTGACCCCATGCAGCCGGGGCTGGGCACAATGGCTAGCAGCAGTTTTGACTCCCAGAGGGACTTTGGCAATGTCCGGAGACATTTCTGGTTGCCACATGCGGTGTGGCTGGCTTCTGGTGAGTTGAGGCCAGGAATGCCACTCGGCGCCCCACCACAGCTCATGACAGCCCACAATACAGAGGTAGGTCTGGAGATCCCCTGCACCATTTAGATGTTTAGCTGGAGCACCGTTAAACAGCCCTGGAAAGAGTCTATGCTCTCTAGAAGGTCACGACCCTCACCAACCTCTTCCCCCACGTGCTCCTGCTCAGATCTAGAGGAACAACGTTAGAGCCCTGCAAACACCATCCCAAATACCAAGACTCACCTCTCCCACAGAGCACGGGTGACCGTTGGGACACACTGTTAAGAGAACAACAAGACTCACGTTGGCTGGTGAGGTTTTACCTAACGGCCCGAGGAAAAGAAAGCCAACACTCTCCTCTCAGGCCAAATCAGAGCAGGATGTACAGTTAACATGTCCTGAGCACGTTTGTAAAAAATATGCATGAGCTTCATTTGATGGAGCAGAGGGAAAGTCCGTTACAGTCTCCTATGGGGCTGCTCTGGGAGGCAGGGGCAGCCCATTTTACACTCTCCTTTTCTTTTTGATTTTTTTCTTTTTAAAGAGTAGGACCTTTAAAAAAGATTTTATTTATTTATTTATTTATTTATTTATTTATTTATTTAATTGAGAGAGAGAGAGAGAGAGAGAATGTGGGGGGGAGGGGCAGAGGGAGAGAAAGAATCTCAAGCAGATGCCCTGAGTATGGAGCCTGACCCGGGGCTCGATCCCACAACCCTGAGATCATGACCTGAGCCCAAGCCAAGAGTTGGATGCTTAACCGACTGAGCTACCCAGGCGTCCCAAGAGCATGTTTTATGACAACTTTTATAGCTGGTTTATAAGGATAATTTACTCGGGGGCACCTGACTGGCTCAGTCGGAGGAGCATGAGTCTCCTGATCTTGGAGTTGTGGGTTCCAGGCCCATGTTAGATGTAGAGATTACTAATAAATAAATAAAGTTAAAAAAAAAAAAAAAGAGGGAGCCAGGAAAGGCCTGGCTTTACCTGTTTAAAAAAAAAAATAAAAACTTAAGAAAAAAAAAGGATGTTTTTCTCAGGCAACAACAATTTGAGCTCCCAGTTCTGTGTCTTGAGAATTGTCCTCAGGTCAAAAACTCGGTTGTAGGGATGCCCGGGTGGCTCCCTGCAGGGAGCCTGCTTCTCCCTCTGCCTGTGTCTCTGTGTCTCTCATGAATAAATAAATAAAATCTTTAAAAAAAAACAAAAAACAAACAAAATAAACTCCGCTGTAGCAGGAGCCGGCCCCTGCCCAAGCCTCTGGCGTGGCTCACACTCCAGGCAAGGGAAGCGCATGCCACGCGGATCCCACCCCGGACTCAGGAAGGGCCTGGTGTGCGTCCTCCGCAGTCAGCCGTGCGCCCTGTGTCTGCAAAAGCCCCGACAGCAGAACAAGGCAAACATCTGGGACCTTTGGGCACAAACCACGGGAGCCTCGTCAATGCGCAGAGGATGTGACACCGTCTCAGACCCCGACACTCACTGTACCAGGAGAGGGTCTCCAGACCCTTCCAATTCCGAGCCTGAACCAGCAAGTCTTCGGGCATCGTCGGAAGATAAGAGTTCTGAAAAGCCGAGAAAGAGAGAAGGCTGCCGGAAGGCGAGAGATTGGGCCAACTGCCACTGCCCTGGGCAACAGGGGGACTCTGGACTCTCCCCCTTGTCCACCTCCAAGGTCTCCAAGGGGCAAAGAGAACAAGGCTCTCCGTGACCGTGGACTTGGGTATCAAGTGGGACACAGGCCAAGAGAGGAGCCGTGACACGGACACTTTCAAAAGGGCCCCGGGGACAGGCCGCCAGAGATGCCATCCCCCCAGCCGTCGCCCACCTGCCGGTCTTACCACCATGTCAGCCGGGGAGAAGGCCAGACTCTTCAGGGGTTCCAGGATGTCACCCTGTCCACACAGGAGGACAGCTGCGGTGTGAACAGCCAGTTCTGCCACTGTGCCCTGGAGGCTGCTGTCCCTGGGACCTGTCCTCAGCAGGGGCAGCGTGTTGTTCACCAGGGATGCTGCAAAATGCCTCATGTGCGGAGAAGAAAAGATCTTGCCTTCCTCGATGAACGCGTTCAGAGCCTCACATTGCTGGCAGGAGAAAATAGATCGAAAAATATATCAAAGAAGAAGATGAATGTGAAGCCAAACGTTTGTTCTTAAGTCAGGCGTTCGTGTGGATGCAACTATGCCTCAATATGGAGGAAAACACGGTTCGAGGGGCAGTAATCAGACAGGAGCGTTTCCATCTGCAAACAGCGCCGCACGGCCGAGCGCTAACTGCGACATTCTACTTTGTGAACAACAGCATCTCATCTTTTTGACTTTGCTTTTTATCATCATCCTGAAAGTTCTGGGTCAAACAGAAAGTTGCTCCTCCATGTAGGACAGCTGAGGGGCGCCCGGGGGGGTGGGCAGTCAGCTCAGCATCTGACTCTTGATTTCAGCTCAGGTCGTGACCTTGGGGTCATGAGATCGAGCCCCGCGTCGGGCTCCCCGCTCAGTGCACCGTCGCCTTGGGATGCTCTCTCTCTCCCTGCCCCTCCCCCGACCCTCTAAAATAAATTAGTGGGGATCCCTGGGTGGCGCAGCGGTTTGGCGCTTGCCTTTGGCCCAGGGCGCGATCCTGGAGACCCGGGATCGAATCCCACGTCGGGCTCCCGGTGCATGGAGCCTGCTTCTCCCTCTGCCTATGTCTCTGCCTCTCTCTCTCTCTCTCTCTCTCTCTCTCTCTCTCTGTGACTATCATAAATAAATAAAAATTAAAAAAAAATAAATAAAATAAATTAGTGAATCTTAAAAAAAAAAGTTGAGGGATCCCTGGGTGGCACAGCGGTTTGGCGCCTGCCTTTGGCCCAGGGCGCGATCCTGGAGACCCGGGATCGAATCCCACATCGGGCTCCCGGTGTATGGAGCCTGCTTCTCCCTCTGCCTGTGTCTCTGCCTCTCTCTCTCTCTCTATCATAAATAAATAAAAATTAAAAAAAAAAAGTTGAAAACCCCATCCTAGATTAAAAAAAAAATGGGGCATAATTTATGGCTTTTACTTCTATTCAGAAAAGTCCCTCTGGATATGGAGATGACGTGCACCTCCTCAAATGCAGACACTCACCTCTGGCTTAGGGTGGAGGCTAGTGTTGCAGGATTGGTACAGCACGGCAACCTCTCTGAAGAGCACTAACAGTAAGTGGGCCGCCAACTCAGGATCGTGGTTCCTGCCCCCCTGAAGCAAGAAATGAGGACGCCAGTGAGGCTCCAGCTGTTACACAGGCCCGTCTGCGGCCAGAGTCCTGCTGATGCAGCCCGACACCCTGCACCTTGAGGGCTGCCGCTGGCAAGTGACTCTGAGACCACGAGGCTCATGGACATTCCGTTGTGACACAACGGAGATTTATCAGAGTTTATCAGAGTGCTTAGGACCCAAGGAACAGAAATCACCGTCTGTTCTTTTTCTGACCACTTCGCTGCCCCTCGAAACTTCAGAGTAGAACGAGGCTATTTATTAACTCCCTGGCTTCCCAGCCCAGGGCCAGGGTAAACAGGGACTCTAAGAGGAAGAAGGACCAAAACTGCATAAAGATTAGATGCTAAAGACCCTGCCTCTTTATGAAAATAAACACCCTCGTCATGCCGCCAGGAATCCTGGATGTGCATGGGAAGGAGTTTCCCCAGTGCTGCCCGCACCTGCCATCAGGGTGACCTCGGAGGAAGTAATGCACGTGAGCAGTCAGGAGGGCACTGCAACAGCCCTGGCCTGGCAGGTCAGCAAGGTCCAGCAAATCTGTCCCCTAACTCAGTAGCTAAAGGGCTCCTGTCTGGGCCAGGCACGCCGCGGTCGTGGACACGCGACGCCCAATATGGCGAGTGGCTTTGGGTGCCTCTTCCACAGCGTCATTTGACGCCAATGAGGCAGATGAGGATTCCAAGGGGCGCTGTGTGGTACAGAGGGAGGCCCGGGGCTGGTCCTACCTTCAGAACAGCCACAGTAGTCAGGGGCTCGTTCTGGAGGATGGCTTTGCCCACTGTGTCACGAAGAGCCTTATATTTGTCACCATGCACCAGGTATCGATCCATCTGGCTTAGCATATTCTCCTGCAAGCCCAGGAACACAGGGGTTAATCACAGGGGAAGGGGGTGAGGGCACAGTTGGCAAAGAATCATCTGGATAGGTAAATGATCCGGGCATGACAGCCAGAGGTCCAGCCCTGGGCATGACAGTCCCCTGCTGTGTGGGGCGGCGCCGCCTCCTCCTCCTCATTGTCCAGTGCAGAGGTGAGAGTGGGAGAGAAATGGGGGAGAAGGGGGAGTGGAGGAGGCGGCGGCGCAGACTCCATCGCTGCATCTTGCCTGTACCGAGGGTGAAGACCAGGGGCAAGTGAGTGCTAGTAGGTCGACTGCTCCCACTGGCAGCAAAAAATGCAAGCTGGGGTTTTGTGCTGTTATATTGTTGTATCATCCTCAAAATCATGCTTTCTGTCTCTGCCCGCCGAGGAGAGCAAGGACTTCTGCAAGCTGAATTACTTTTAACTGGTGGAAAGTGAAAGCCACAGAACCATTCTTTGGCTTTCCACATGTCACATTGGACCAGAAGCGATGCCTTAGGTAAACTTCCCTGCAGAGAGGCCCCACACCAGCAGCAATGCACGCACCTGTCCCCTACGACAGGCCGCCTCAGCGTCATCTCGAGCTGGGTCAAGTTAAGCGAAGCGAGACACAAGGGACCAGAGCAGTCACGGGGCAGTGTGGGGGTGGGGGCACAGGCCAGGTGTTCTCACCTCCCGCAGCAAGGCCTCCTCCGGGAAGATCCAGCGTGCCGGATGGCCCTGTGCACAGAATTGCTGCACATACTCTATCCCTCGCTGGCTGGAGAGCTTCCGCACCAGGTACACCCGGTACCAGTCATTCTTGGCTTGTCTGCAGAAGCGCTCGACCTGCTGCAGGTAGCACTGCTTCTCCCTGGCCGTCTCTGCAGGGCCCAAGAGAGGGGTGAGTGACGGCGGCAGAGAAGACCTGTGGTCGCCTGTCTCGGACACCGAGCCAGGCAAAAAGTGGGCGCCCTGGTCTCTAGGAACTCACAGTGAAAAACACCGGAGAAGGGGACACAACGCAGACTGGGATGGTTCTGAGAACCAGTTTCCCCTGCTCCCCCAATCTCTGAATAATGGAGTCTCGAAGCCTGGGGTAGAGAAAGGTGCAGAAGGGGACCTGCCTGAGCTGTCCTGAAGCTCGCTGAGGAAGTCGGAAGCCTTGTTGAGACACAGGCGGATGCGGGTCATCTCCTGCAGGTATTCCACGGAGGCCTCGCTGGCAGGCTCTGGGCTGCACCACATCGAGTAGGTCTTCAGAAAGGCTCCTTCTTCTCTCAGGTACCTCAGCTCCTCGCTGGTAGACAGAGCACTGGTCTTCTCGTACAGTGAATCCTAGGGAGGAAGGCACCAGGGGAAAGAAAAGGGCTTTTTTTTTTTTTTTTAAAGATTTTATTTATTCATGAGAGGCACAGAGAGAGAGGCAGAGACCCAGGCAGAGGGAAAAGCAGGCTCCCTGCAGGGAGCCCGACGCAGGACTTGATCCCAGGACCCCGGGGTCACACCGTGGGCCGAAGGCAGGTGCTCAACCACTGAGCCACTCGGGTGCGCCAGGATGTTGTTCTTTTTCATATGCACATTCTCCAACCTTCCAAAATCTCCAAAGCATGACGGTGGAGAACAGGAAGGAAATACCCTAAGTTTGAGGGTAACTGTATCGAATCACGGGGAATGAACATCCCTTTTATTTCAGGGACAGGAAGGAGGGGAAGAGAAAATCTGGGGGAAAAAATATGCCGTATGATCTCCTTTTCTCACAGGCCGTGTGAAATCTGGGGAAGCAACAAACATACAGAGAATAAAAAGAAAAGCGGCTGTAGGCTGGCCAGTGGGAGACGGGCATGGTTACCTGGGGGTGGGGGGCGGGGGGTGGGGGGACGTTTCCATTCTCTCACCCAGGCCCGTGCGTCGCAGTACACACAGCCATGGGGGACAGAAGCAAGGTTGCTGAAACAGCCCCCACCCCCGTTTTTAAATATTTTATTTGTTTATTTGACAGAGAGAGAGAGAGAGAGAGAGAGAGAGAGAGACAGAGGAGTCGGGGGAGGGGCAGAGGGAGAAGCAGGGAGCCTGAAGCAGGACTTGACCCCAGGACCCTGACGTCATGACCTGAGTGGAAGGCAGATGCTTTTCTGACTGAGCTCCCCCAGGCGCCCCGCTGAAACCCTATTTACGTGTGTGCCTGCAACTGTGTCACTTCACCGACAAAAGTTATATTCTGTAAATTTTCAGACACACTTTCCACTGCATCAACCATATGGTGCAGCCGGTTGGCAGGAGGCGAGCAGGACAGGTCCGGGGTTGTGCTTACCTCCAGGCAGTTGCTAAACAGGATGTACAGCTCGGTTTTATCTTCAGTTACCAGGGCCTTCTGCTGTAGCAGGGACAAGTAAGCCTGGATATAATCTTTTACTTCTTGGAAGCTATGGGAGGAAAAATATGGTATCTGGTGATCTCGGGTTTTATCATGTCAAAAAAAAAGAAGAGAGACACACACAAAGTATCGGTCAACCTACCTACCTATCCATCTCTCTCTCTCCCTGTATAAATATAGACATATAGTTTGTAATATTTTATTTGAAATACTTTAGTGCAATATCGGAGGAATACAAAATTCCATCTTTATACCGGCTCTTCCCAGACTTTCGGGTTTTAGAACTCCTTAACAGTCTTAAAAATCATTGAGAACCCCAAGAGGCTTTTGTTTATGTGGGTTGTATTCATTGATATTTACAATAGTAGAAATTAGAATTGAAAAAAAAAGAAAACTATTAACTCATTTAAAAAAAAATAACAAAAATAAATAAAATAAATAAATAAATAAATAAATAAATAAAACATTTTTTAAAAAACAAACTATTTTCCAGAACAAAAATTAATTAGTGAGAAGAGGGCCCTTTTGTTCTCTATCCCTGCAAATCTCTTTAATGCCTGGTTTAGTAGAATTTAGCTGGGCCCTCCAATCTTGCTCCGGGAAGAAAGTCTGATCTCACGCATTATGTCACTGGAAAGGAAAGGAATATTTTCCCAGTATTTCCTAGTGATGGTAAATATCTTTCTTTGACACAATGCCAAAACTTGATAAACAATAATTTTTAAAGCTTAGTTGCAATGTGCAATCTGAGACCATGTCAAGGCACTTTTCATACTGAATTACATTAAGGTTAAGTGAGCTATCTTGCACTTGAATGGATTTTTTTTTTTTTTTTTTTTTTAACCAATGCATGACTCTGTGATATCATGCATTGGCCATTTGGAAAACAGTGGTTCACGAGGTATGCGGATCTTGCAAAGGTTGACATTTCTGTACCATGAGGTATTTAAAAAAAAAAACCTCGCATTCATTAACCTGGACCATCAAATAGTCCCTATGCATGAGGAAGCTGATAGGCTCATGGGGGACGGTATGAGTTTTCCAAAAATTCCAATATTTGCTTAAAAGTTTGAATTTTGGGGATCCTTGGGTGGCTCAGCAGTTTAGTGCCTGCCTTCGGCCCAGGGTGTGATCCTGCGGTCTCAGGATCAAATCCCACATTAGGCTCCCTGCATGGAGCCTGCTTCTCCCTCTGCCTGTGTCTCTGCCTCTCTCTTTCTCTCTGTGTGTCTCTAATGAATAAATAAATAAAATCTTTAAAAAAAAGTTTGCATTTTATCCTTAGCCATGAACATGATCAGTTGCTTCCCCTGACAGGCTCCCTTTGCTTGTGTTCGAGGAAATGCCTGCCAAGCACCCAGCTCTGAGTAATCATAGCATGCCAGCCATTCTTGCAATCATAACTGGTATCCCACAAAACAACAGGCCGGCTCAGCACGTAACTCGAAAATTGCCTGAGAGCTCTCCCTTGATGTAACTGTTCGCTTCGGCAGGCAGCCGGGGCATGTTGTGTGCACTTCTCATTTTCACAGGCTACAGTCTATTAAAAAATAAAAAGCAAAATGAAATGTCCATAGACCAGGTTGCAGAAGATATGCATTTTAAATGTGTATCTAATCTCTATTCTGAGTCTGCCTTTGGGGCACTTAAGTTAGAAATAGTTGTTCCCATTGGAACTTTTTAAAAAAATTTGAGAGAGAGCATATGCACACGAGTAGGGGGGAGGGGCAGAGGGAGAAGCACCCTCCCCCCAAGCAGGGAGCCCCACGTGCGACTGGATCCCAGGACCCTGGGATCATGACCTGAGCCAAGGGCAGACACTTCGCCGATTGAACCACCCAGGTATCCTATCGGAACATTTCTTAGAGCCTCTTGATTTTGCCATCACCTCAAAGAATGCTGTGTCAAGTAACTCAGTGCCCAGGCCGAGTGTACAAAGTGTCCTCTGAAAGAAGCCTCTGAATATAGATCAGCTTCCTTCTTTTTTTAAAAAATATTTTATTTATTTATTCATGAGATACAGAGAGAGAGAGAGAGAGAGAGAGAGAGGCAGAGACACAGGCAGAGGGAGAAGCAGGCTCCATGCAGGGAGCCCGATGTGGGACTCGATCTGGGTCCCCAGGACCAGGCCCCGGGCCGAAGGTGGCGCTAAACTGCTGAGCCACCCTGAGCTGCCCTAGATCAGCTTCCTAAAAATTTTCTAAAATGGCATCATTTGTCGAAACCACTGATCAGTGGCACCATAGGGGCTTCTCTGTCTCTTCACAGAATCAGAGCAATGGAACCACTGCAATGAGACGTAGGCGGTGCGCCTGTAGGACCACGAGGGCGAGGGGACGTGGTGGGGTTCCAGCCCTCAGATCCCGGCATGAGGAGGCTCAGCACGGCCGGTTCCCACCTCGCGGGTTCCCACGCGTGCCACGGCACCGCGCTCCTCTCCCTGAAATCTGCACCAGGCGCTCGTGGCGACGCTGAGCTCATGTGCCTGCAGGTGAAGACGCTGAGCACACAACCAGTCCAGAGAAAGAAACCAGGTGGTGGCTCGTGGCAACGCTCCCCCAAATCGGGAACCACCTCCCAGTTGAGCCCAGAGCGCTGGGCGGCAAAGTAGCGACCCTGAGGACGGAAGCCGGGGGGAGATGGCTTCTCGGCCTTTTGGCTAAGATCAAGTGGAAGCAGGGGGCAGGGCTCTCCAGAAGCAAACTCCACGCTCGCTGTGCCTACCTGTACTTCAAAAGCAGTTTCAGGACCACGGAGCGGATGACGGGGGTCTTATCCACAATGTCGTCGAACGGAGAGAGAGATTTTGTGTGTTCACAGTGTCCTTAAACCAGAGGGAGACAGGTCATGTTCACAGCCGGCATAAAGAAGCGAGGCGGGGAACGGCGGTTTTAAGTCTACAGGGAGAAAGCGACTTACTTTGGGGAGTGTCTCTTAGGAACTCCTTTTGTACAAAGAGCAAATTTAGCAGGACGTCGATCACGTCCTTCTCTGGTGGCGTGTTATCCTTGAAGCACACGGTGGAGACCAGGTCTAAGAAGAAACTGTTGCACATCTGCCGGAGGCAGGCGTGCTTCCTGATGGCATCCCTGGGGAATGAACGGTTGGGAGGCACAGTCAACGGGCACGGAGAGCGTGCTCCAGAAGGCCCCCCCGCCCCACAGCTTCGGGATGTGGACGGCATTCCGTGTTTTACAATAGAAAGAGGCATTCCGTGTTTTACAATAGAAAGATGCAACTATCTCCTTACCCTGATGGGACCTGGGTGCGTGCCGCCAGATGCTACGCAGACGCGTCTCTTTCGAGGAGCACTTTGGTCCTCAGGACCAGTGAGCAACACCCTTTCACCCTGAAGTCTGCAAAGACCCTTATGTGTGTGCAGGGCTGACCTTGAACTCTGCTTTCACGAGGCATCCAGAGGTGGGGGGCCCTGACAGGGCGGAGCTGAAGGCCGCCAGCCCATGGAGAGGCCAGACAGGAGCTAGCTTTGCCCTCAGGTCATAGGAGCTGCGACCTAAGCCCTCCTCGGGTGTCCTGTGATGGTTTTATCTAATGTAGGACTTTCTGCTTCATTTCCTCTAATCGTGTTGTCTTCCCAGTCTCCACAGGTGTGTGTCTCGGGGAGGGAATAATTTTGAGACCCTAGGTGTTAATGAAGGTAGACAGGGGGCCGGTCTCTCTTAGGATGGTTCTCTGAAGTCAGGTTCTCTAAGGTTAACACACTTGATATTTCTCAATGCTATACTTGCCAAAAAAGGAAGAGAAAGAAGCGGAAAGGGTGATTTACCTGTGCTCTTGGTTCACCGTTAGAGAGAAGTCTTTTGGTAAGTCTGTTAAACAATAGGGGCATGCCATCTGCCCCAGGGTGATGCAGGTGTTGATGCATCTCAGGCAGAACACATGGCCACAGGGCAGGGAGACCGGCTCCTGGGCATCTCCCAGGCACACGGGGCACGGCTGGATCTCAAACCTAGAATCCGAGCAAGGGCATCGGGTCAGAAGCAAGGAAGCTGGCTGTGAGCAGCTACAGATCCCACATGTGCAGCGCTCCCCGCGACCCCCTGCAGGGACCTCCGACCGAAGATCTCACCTGGACAGGGTCTTGCTGGCCTGTTCCTTGCATTTACAGAGAGTATGCATCACTGTGACAAAAGGCCTGTATGTCTTGATGTCAGAGTCGTCCTGCAGATACTGACAGGGAGACAGGGGCAGTGATGAGGAGGCTGATGAGCCGCGAGGAAGGGCAGAGACCAGCCGGGCACAACGACTTTCCCCGGGGCCACACGGGGCATGCATTCCACACACGCCTTCCCCCTGCCACCCCCCTAACTGCTGGCCCTGGGACCATCAGGTCAGTTCTCTTTCTAGCAGTTTCTTTAGTTTTGAATGCCCTTTATCATTATGCTGCTGTTGGGGGGAGGCTGAGATTCCCAACTTCTAATTTTCCTCCCCTCCTCCCTTTTTCACAGGGTCACCCTTCTCCCATGACGAGGTATTTCAAACTTTATTTCTTTTGTATTTATTATTTATTCAAGAGCAAGAGCGAGAACTCGTGCACCTGAGTAAAGGGAGGGGCAGAGGGAGAAGGACAAGCAGATTCCCTCTCTGCTGAGCAGAGAGACAGGATGACTCAGTCCCAGGACCCTCGGATCACAACCTGAGCCAAAGGCAGATGCTCAGTCGCTGAGCCACCCACGTGTCCCTAAATTTGATTTCTTAATCAACAGCGTAATTCACAAGAAAGCAAAGAATCTGAACAGACGTCTCTCCAAAGATGTACAAATGGGCCACAGGCACATAGGAAGATGCTTGGCATCATTAGTCGTCAGGGAAATGCAAGTCAAAGCCACGATGAGATACCACCTCACACCCATTAGGACGGCATCGCAAACCGAACCACCTGAGGACCAAGTGTCGGCAAGGATGTGGAGACACCGGGACCTCGGGGCGTCGCTGGCAGGCGTGCGGTGCTGCCGCCGCTGTGGGAAACACTTTGGTGGCTCCTCAAAAAGTTAAACACAGAATTTCCCTATGGACCCAGCAATTCCTCCGCTAGGCGTATCTGCGAATGAATCAAAAGCAGGGACTCTGATGCTTGCACGTGCCCACTCACAGCAGCGCTGCTCCCTGTCGCCAAGAGGTGGCAACAACCAGAATGTCTCCTGGTAGATGGATGGGTGAACTAAATGTGTCCGTCCACACAGTGGGCATTATTCAGCAGTAGACCGGAAGGACATCCTGACACCTGCCACGACAGGGATGGGTCTCAAGGACACCGTGCTCAGCGAAGCCAGCCAGTCACAAAGAGACAAATCCTCGGGGATTCCACTGCTGTGGGTCCCTAAGAGTCATCAAATCACAGACACAGAATGTAGGGCAGTGGGCACCATGGCTAGCGGGGAGGGCTGGGGACTAAGTGTTGCATGGGGATGGTTTCGGTTTTGCAAGACCAAAGGGTTCTGGAGATGGACGGTGGTGATAAGCGTACAGTGGTGTGAATGTGCTTGATGTCACTAAACCGTGCACCTAAAGATGATCAAAATGACAAGTTCTCCATGACGCGTGTTTTACCACAATGAGAAAATGGCAGTGGTCTAGCGGTTGGATGGTGGATGGTCAGGCTGGAGAGCCGATGGCCTTACGAGCTGCACACAACATCTGGTAAGACTGGCCTGTGTGACCCCGTGGAAGGCAGATCATAGGGCAATACAATCGGCCTACCTACCTACATCCATCCATCCATCCATCCATCCACCCGTCTACCTGTCCTTCCTATCACAACTGAGAACACAGAATATCCATCTTTTTGCAGCTTTTGCTGAAGTCCTGTGGGACGCTCTGCTGACAACTAGCGCAGGCAAACTCTACGTGGTGGCTCTCAACAGGCAGCTCCAGTCGAAGATAAGAGTTGAGGCCCTAGGCCTCGCCAGGTTAAGACTTCCTTCCCAGCCAGATGACAAGAGCCAGCGCTACGGGCAAAGCTTCCCCTCTGGCCTCCTGTGCACGTGGCCTCACAGCTGGCCTTGGAGACGAAGGGTAGGGCACGAGGCCATAAACACCAGAGCCTTCGGGTGTGAAAACGTATTAGAGGAGACCCCTGGCTCTGGTCACTCACACATGGATCTGACTGGGAAGAAACAAGCCAGAAACCCAGTAGGTTTCTGGGGTGACTTTATCGCCCCAGACACGTCCCCACACACCTCGCCTGCAAAACACTGTGCGTGTGCACGCACACACCGGCATGCGGGGACCTGAAAACTTATCTTTCAGCTCGCCAGTCACCTGGCCATTAGGAGCCACACTGGGCTGGTTGGAAGGACAGAGCAGCCCCTAGGGCCTCTGGCCAGGGATAGGGTAGGCCTTGGAGAGAGGCTGCAGGTGGCTTCCATGCAGGAAGAAGGGTGTCACGGGTCCTTGTGCTGACCCCAGGGTGACAGAGCACTAGTTTTTTTCTAGAGGTCTTTCTCCACTTTTCTATCAAAAGAACTTCCAGGTTCTACCTGGGCACATGACCACGCGCCCGAGGTGTCCCCACCTCCTCTGCAGCCGGTTGAGGCTGCGACTGCATTCAGGACGGCGATTTATGACCTGCAGGGGCGTGGACAGACTCTAGGCTCTGCTCTCAAAATGGGCCCTATTTCCCACCCCGCAGCGCACGATGGCCAGCGGGGCCTTCTTAGACCACGAGGTGGAAGTCGTGCAGTGAGGACAACAAAGGGACAGCTCAGAGGAGCTGGGGCACCTGACATGGGGGAAGTGCCCGCTGCCCTGCTTAGGCTCACACTGCCACACGAGCGAAGGAGGCTTACATGTTGTCTCTGCCACTAATATTCTGGGCACTGAGGAAGGAGACTGGCCCCTGGTATCCAGGGCAGCTTCCTTGGAGCGTGCCCCCTGCATGCCCGTCAGAGCCTAGACAGCTAACGTTGTTAGATGGGTTCATGCAAAGCTCCAGGGGTAATTGAGGCAGAGGCCACCTTTCGCTGAGTGGCCATCGGGACTGAGTGCATGGGCACAGAGATGGTGGCCTTTCCTGCGGCACCATCCTGTGCATCGCTGACTTTATAAAGGGTGTCAAGCGGCAGAGGCACCGGGGCTCCCCATTTCCTTCTGGTCCACCCACAGCACCCTGTTAGAAGCCCACAGCCCAGGGATACCAGGTGGCCCACCGGTTTAGCGCCTGCCTTGGGCCCAGGGCATGACCCCGGGGTCCCAGGATCGAGTCCAGCATCGGGCTCCCCGCAGGGAACCTGCTTCTCCCTCTGCCTGTGTCTCTGCCTCTCTCCGTGACTCTCATGAATAAATAAATAAAATCTTAAAAAAAAAAAAAAAAAAAAAGCAGGAGAGCCCACAGCCCAGTGGCACCCTTTGCAAACCTGACCTCCCCGGGGGGGCCAGGCTGGTCTGAGGCCACCGGAGGCCTGGGTGGAGCCCACCCCTCAGCCCTCCCCGATCCCAGAGCATCTTCCCTGCCTGAGCCTCAGCTGCTTCTATTCCCCGCAGGGGATCCCTAACTGGTGCTCACGAGAGGAAGACTAAGTGGCGGGCATGGTGAACGCCCAGGGCCAGACAGTGGGAGGGGCGTGCGCTGCCCCACAGATGTGCGTCAGGTCATAGCTGCGTCCTGCAAGGAGGCACATGAGCACGCTGCTTGCTGAGCTGCCCAGCACTCACCTTGTTCAGCAGGAAGAGGTGGTCAGTCACCAGTGCCTGCAGCTCAGGAATCTTGTTCCTGACCCCCAGGACCACGTGTTCCACGAAGAGGGCCACGGGGAAGATGCGGTTCCAGTGGATTCTGTAAGAGAGGGCTGTCGCTCAGGGAGCTGACAAAAATGTCCGAGACGCCAGGAGGAGGACTCGGGGAGGGACTGAGAAAGGGTGGGGCAAAGGCAGACGGAAGACCCACAGACGAGCCCTTTGGCCCCTACCCCCAGCCATGTCCGTGTCCCCCATGCAGCTCAGAGGGAGCTGGGGTGGCGTTCCTCCCCCCGGCCAGACCGCAGCCTCCTGAGCCTCCTGAGTACAGCCTCCTCATGTACCTCCTGAGTCCATGGGACCTGCCCTGGCTTGTCCCTCCCCTGCTCTGCTGGTCCCCGCTGGGCCCCTTCCCACGGCTCCCTCCTGCCGGCATCACTCCCGCAGGACCGTGAGCATCTGCTCCCCCTTCTGTCCCACCTGCACCCCTGGCACTCCCTGAATGCGGGTCTGCCCCCTTGTGTCTCCAGCGTCAGTGTGATACCCAGTGCTGGGCAGGTGTGAAGTGAGCGTCTGAGGACGCTTTCCCACAGCAAGAGAAGCACACGTGCTGGGGACCCGTGGGCCGGGAGAACAGGTCGGGTAGGGGTGGGCAGGGCCGGGCTGCTGATCTCACCTGACTTCTCGGATGGCATCTCTGGCCATCCTCCCACAGCTCTGCAGGTACCCTTTCGAGCCCAGGAGCTCCAGCGGCATGGACAGGTTCTTCACCATCTGCAGCCACGCCTGGGGGCTGGGCTTCAGGATGTCCCTCGTGAGCACCTCCGTGCAGGCCACTGCTGCCAGTGCATCCAGAGTCTGGGGACACAGAGAACAGGCCCCTGATGAAGCAGCACCCCTCCCCCTGCGGCAGTCCTCAGTCCAGAGGTCCCGGCTATGAGCCGGCATGTGCTGGCATTCCGTGCTCGGAGCCTCATCTTCCCTCTTCCTGGGACATGGGAAGCTTTAGCAGGGGGTGTTCCTGACGTCTGTGTTCCCCAGGCGCACCTGCCCTGGGAAGAGACCTCGCGGGCAGAACACAGCTCCTGGGCTTTCCCGCCCCGGGGAGCACCCCCGCCCCTGCCCCCACCTGCTCCAGGAAGGCCAAGCCCCGACTCTGAGCACACACTGTCCCCACGAGAGGCCATACCAGCTCATTTCTGTCCAATCTGTCATTCCTTGTGCTCTCGGTCATGTTGCACAAGAGCACTTGCAGAATCTGGGGATAAATAGTCAAGATTCTGGACAGGTTTTGTAGTCGGCTCCTGAAGTGCTGGTAAGCCAGGTGCACCCACGGCAGGGAAAGCTGTTCGTCGGGCCTCTGCGTGTGCAGTTGATTGATGCAGGACCACAGTGCCATATGCAAAACCTGGCATCAGGAACAGGTTTTAGTGTATGTGCTGTAAACCACCGACACAGAACAGACACGTTTTCATGGTGGAAAATTTGAACTGATCAAACGTGACGAAAGGGAATGTTACAAACCACGCACCTGTTACCACCCTTGGGTGTCTGTGGTGTCACCCCACCACACCTGCCCCCGTTCTGTCCTCAAATTACAACCACACCGTATGCCTGATTTTTCTCCACTTAATATCACGTCGTGAACATCTCCGTCATGAAATACACTCGAGGAACACCCTCGCTGGTGTGCGCCAATAAAAATAACCCATCACCCATCAAACGGCTGTAGTTTAGTTGGTCTGACCTTTTACAGTGGACAATTAAGTAGTGTCTATTTTTCCTTTTTTTTTGTTTTTTTTTTTAAATTTATTTATTTATGATAGGCACACAGTGAGAGAGAGAGGCAGAGACACAGGCAGAGGGAGAAGCAGGCTCCATGCAGGGAGCCCGACGTGGGATTCGATCCCGGGTCTCCAGGATCGCGCCCTGGGCCAAAGGCAGGCACCAAACCGCTGCGCCACCCAGGGATCCCTCTATTTTCCCATTTTAAGAAACCGAAGCTGGAAAGAACATTCCTGTGGATAAAATGTTTGCCGGAGAACACTCGGAGAACACTCGGATAACGCTCCCGGGACAACAACGCTGGCTCCGATTTCGTAAGGTTCCCCCCAGTCGGTGCCTCCGGGCTTTTCCAGAGCACAGTGCTGGTTCCCGTGGGCCACGGAGGAGCCGCTGGCCTTTGCACGCACCAGGCCTGCCGCGTGGGCAGGTGAAGGTAGAAGCTAAAAACCGCTGGTGTGTTGTCGATTTACCAGTGAGGCTGGCTAGTTTTTCTAATATTTTTTTTATCTCTTCATCATTAGTTCTGTTGATTCTTAGTTTATAACAATCACCTATTTTTTTTAAATTAGGAGACTTTCTGGAGTGTCTGGGTGGCTCAGCCGGTCAGGCATCCGACTCTTGATTTTGGCTCAGGTTGTGATCTCAGGATCCTAATATCGAGCCCTGTGTCGGGCTCTGCACTCAGCGGTGAGTCTGCTCAGTATTCTCTTCCCTTCCCCCTTTCTGCACCACCTCCCCCCAGGCTCTCTCATAAATGAATAAATAAATAAATAAATAATAAATAAAATAAAGAGACTTTCTTATTGATTCCTGAGAAATTTTATTTTTTTAATTTTATTTTATTATTATTATTTTTTAAAGTAGGCTGCATGCCCAGTGTGGAGCCCAATGTGAGGCCAGAACTCACAACCCTGAGATCAAGACCTGAGCTGAGATCAAGAGTCAGACGCTTCTCTCACTGAGCCACCCAGGTGCTCGTATTTTATATTTTTAAGTCATCTCCACCCTCGATGGGGGTGGGGCTCGAACTCATGACCTTGAGATCAAGAATCATACGCTCCACCAATGGAGCCAGTTGGCCGCTCCAAGATTCCTAAGAACATTTTATTAAAACCCTTAATCATACTGGTTGTAAGTATGTTCTCCTCAAATTTGTATTTTTTTTTTAACATACTGAAGTTTGAAATCCTTCGGTAATCACAAGTATCATAACGTCCACTAAAATTTCAGTTACTGTTATTGCCTGTAGTGTCTGTTAAATAGTCACATGATTTTCTTCAAGAGAAACTTCACACTTAAAAAGGTGTTACAGGGAAGGTAGAGGTCTGCCTCGTATTAATGGAAAGCCCGTGGTTTTGGAGCCCCGGGTGGGGGCTGGGGGTTGGGTACACTTGGCAGTGGAGGAGGGGCGGTCCCCGTCCATGTGATGCCGGCATCACCCTGCCCCAGACCCAACACTTACGTTCAGTTGATCCCACGTGGACGGTCTCATGGTCAAGAGCAGGAAGTCCTTCATGTAGCTCACAAACAGTTCTTGCTGCTGCTTGACACTGAGCTGAGCGAGGAACCTGCCCAGGGGGGTCTGCTGAAAGATCTCCACTAACTTCTTGGACAGCCCTGCTGAGGAGAGGAGAGGGCGCAGAGGGACGGCGTGAGGCGTGACTCTTTCCCAACACCCAGCGTCTCTGGGGAAGGGCGGCTCTGCAAACAGCAGCAGTGGGGGAGGCTCCACCAAATGGCTGCTCTCAGCAAAGGAGAGCAAGCTGCAGGACGTGTTGGTCCTTTCTAGACGCCTTAAGTGTTTTCCCAGCAGAACATTACAGAAACAAGGTCAGGACAGGTGTTAGATTTGTCACCAAGAGCCTAGCTGGCCCCAAAGGGAAAAAACAATCTGAGACACACCAGGCTCTGTGGCGAGGGGGTCCTAATGGGCCTCGGGAACCCCAGGACCCAAGGGGGTCAGAATGGGTGGGCTGCTCTTCAGGGGATGGGGTCACACGCTGCTCAAACCAGAAAGACCTGCGTCTAGAGGTTGGGTGCTGGCCCCCCAAGTCACAAGCTCTTGCAGGAAAGCACGGTCAGTTAGGGTAAGGCTTCAAAGAAGGGAAATACTCTTTCCTCGGGACACAAATGGCTTCGATTTGTTCAGAGAAGTGAGATCATCCACGGTGTTGACCTGTCTTTTTAAAAGGCAATGCTATAAATAGACTTTGAAAAGACTATGTCTCGTAGGGAAGATGACTCTTCCAAAAGCGTGCATGATCCTGGGATTTCCCAGGACGCCTATGGTCAAGCTGCCGGGGCTGCGACGGCCGAGCAAGGAGCCTCGTGGCTCAGAAGGGTGTCGCTGGCACTGTCGGGAAAGGCTCCCCCAGAGCCACCTCCTGAATGTGGGTGCCCTAGCCATCCGGAAGCCTCGGAACGGGAATGACGGGGAGCATGACAGCACACGCCCCGCGTGACCGCATCCCCCGGCTCACCTTCAGCCCCAGTGATATACTGAGCCTGGACCCACAGCTCCTCCAGATAGTCTTTGATCCTCCAGCTAAACGGGACGTCACCGGACACGCCCTCGGGAGGGCTCATGTCGTTGTGCACCATGATGTAGGGCATCTCACTTTTGGATCTGCGGTCAGGCAAAGGAGAGAGGCTGGGATCAGCGAGATGTTGCTCGAGGCAGCAGACGCACCACGGATGCCAGTTGCTCTCCATGCTCAGCAGCAGGGGTGCCTGAGAGGTTTTGGAGGCCACCCGTGGGCCTGTTTAACGGCTCTGGGCCTGTATCACAAAGGAACCCAGGACGTCCGTGGGTCATCTCTGTCCCACAGACAAACGGAAACAAACCAACGCTGGAAGGAGTCAAGCAGGCTGCCCAGCATCTGGGCCAGAACTGGGTCTCGCGGTACCTGGACCTACGCCCTGCACCCCCACCCCCACCTGCCACGCATACGAAACATGACTTGTCCGAAGCTTCACAGTCAACAGAGCCTTGTCTTCTAAATCAGTGTTTCCACTGGAGACCCAGGGTCCCAGTTACTTAGGTACCCTCTGTACCCCCACCCCCCCCACTCCAGAATCAACGGCCCTGCGATCCGAAGAGGAAGCTTTCGGGAGGAAGCTGCGTGCACAGGAGCAGGCCTGGGCGGGCTGTGTGGGCCGTGCGGTGGCACCAGGGACAAGCAGAGCCACACGGGCTCTCGGAGGCACAGATTCGCCAGTGCAGATGAAGCTGAAGCTGGCAGTTCGACCCGTGATGGGTGCTCTGGAAGCAGGGAAACAGGGAAGGGGTGTGAAACCAGGATTTCTCAGAACTTTCGAGAATTCCTGTAACAAAACAGAGATGCCATCGCCCTCAGGCTGCAAAAGCATTTAAAAAAATAAATGTAAAAAAAAAAATAGTAAAAATAAATAAATAAATAAATAAATAAATAAATAAATAAATAAATAAATAAACGTGATTCAGGGGCACCCGGTCGGCTTGGCCGGTGGAGCATGAGACTCTTGATCTCGGGGGTCAGGAGTTTGAGCCCCATGCTGCACATAGAGATTCCTAAAAGACAAAATCTTAAAAAAAATAAAATAAAATAGATGGGATTCCGAAACTGAAACCTATGCTTCATCAATTGCTTGGAAGAGCATTCGTCTGCTACGTCACGATTTCTTTTCCCCCTTCCCACAAAAAGAAACTCCTCCATTTACCTCATATCATATGTCACAAGAGGAATGTTCAGAAGCTTTGTGTCCTGGAAAATAAACATCCAAAGATCTCTTGTCCAGGATGGAGCATCTTGTCTGATCAATAGCTCGAGGTTGCTGTCTCTGTCCAGGACAGACACGATGCTCGCCAGGAGAGGGGTCACCATGCCCTGGACCCGCTTCCAGAGGGTCTGCCTGCAGCGTGGGAGAGAGGAGACCTCATTCTAGCTCGACGAGCACACGCCACCTTGGGGCTCCTGCCTCCGTTAGACATTTGGCTCCTTCTGGGCAGTAACAACACATCTGCTCCACCCACTCCATGCTACGGCTATGGCTGCAAATGCAAACTGCCATAGTTTTTAAGTACTTGGGTGCAAATTCACAAGTAGAGATGTCTAGGATTGGAGACAGGACCCGAACAGACCTTAATTCTACTCATAATACAGGGTCACTGGTTCCCCGAAAGGGCCAAGTAGCATTTGTTGCATTCTATTATATCGCTATTTCCCTATTTCCTCAAGCAAGTCATCCAGGCTCTATAAAGAAAAGAAGGACCACGTGCATTTGGGGAAAAAAAAACAAACAAACCCAAAATTAAAAAAAAAAAAACCAAAAACCGCAAATGTTATTTTAAGGAAAAAGAAACCCAGTTGTGGAGAGAATATAATAAAGCACGAGACAAATGTGTTCCAGGGCAAGTGCAACAGGAAAGTGCTTATTGCTCCAGAAGGTAGTTCCCGTCATGGTTTACGTCTGCTGGATCTGAACATTCATCTATCCAGACACTCCACTGCGTCTACAAACTCGCTTCCTTCGTTGTTACCGCGCTGTTTGTACGTAATCCTAAACTCCGTAATACGGTGTAAGACATTCACTGCCAGGTAGTTAATGCTGGGGAGGCCCACTCAGCTTCCATTTTGAGAAGAAGGAAGACAGATGACTTCCTTCTTCAAGCACAGGCCGCGCAGGGACCTGGCGAGAGCACACAGGCGTCCTACCGAGGAAACAAAGCTCACTAACGGTCAAGCGGGCGCTTGCGTGAAGGAAATATGGCCAAGCGGGGGGGAGCGTCAAGGACCCCGGGGTGGCAGGTAGAAGAGGCTGGCTGCGGGGGCGTCCCTGGACAGGCACGCAGACGTCGGGCGTCGGGGAAAACCAGGACTAATCACGCCTCGGAATTTAATCCCAAAAGGGCAAACGACCTAGGCCCCAGGTACGTGAATGAAAACAGAGACGGGCCCTACAACACGGACACGCCCCCTGGGGGAGTCACAGGTGTGGTCCGGTGTCTCCTCGCAGGTGCGTTCACACAGCACAGGAGAGCGCGGAGGGGTGGGCCGCTCTCAACACCTGGCGAGAGCCTGGGAAGTCTGGAGGCTGGAGAGGGGCCCCAAGTGCAGCTGAGGGAGTGGTGACGGGAAATGAAGGATTTGGTGGAATCTGTGAGGAGTGACGGGGGAAACGACCTGGATTCAGATCTGATCCTCCACGACGTCTTACTCAGGAGGTGTAAGTAGGGAGGACAGCGGGGGTGACGAGAGAGGAAACCCCACTGCCCAGCCGCGGACCCCGCATCGACAGGCTCCCGGCGTGCACTCAGCTCTGGGGGCTCCACGTCGGCCCCGTGCCCGTCACACAGAGGCGGCGTCCCCGAAGCCACACGGACCGCGGCTGAGGAAGGCCGGACGGGCTGAACGTTCTCTCAGAAGTGAGGGCAGCAGGGACAGACCGGCCGTCACAAGCCTACGAGGACCCTGCGGCCGGGGGCCGGGGGTGGCAGTGGTGTCCCGCCGAGGCGCCCCGCGGGCCGTACCTGAACGTGCCTGCCTCCTGGAGCGCGTCCTGATTCGAGGCTTCCCGGGACACCCAGTCCTTCCTGCTGAACGCGCTGCTCTCCTCCTGCTGCTTGAGGAGGCGGTGGAGGCGCGCCTTGCACACCCGCAGGAAGGCGGCTGCAGGGGAGCCGAGGGGCCGCGCGCTGGGCACGGCCCGGGCCCCCGCACCTCTGTCGGCGTCGTCCTCGCTCAGCAGGCCCAGAAGGATCTCCACGCGCTGCATGCCGCGCGGGCGGGCCTCCTCCCGGTCCCGGAGCATGCCCACGGCGCCCTGCACGCAGCTGCGCAGCAGGCTGCTGGTGTCCAGGACCTGCGTGGGTGGCACGGTGAGGCCTCCCGGGCCGCGGCTCCCCCCCCCCCAGGGCCGTCACCCGGGGCACGAGCAGGAGGAAGTGGCCCGCGGGGTAAGGCCCAAGATCGAGAAGGAACCAGAACTCACATCGCTCCTGCCCCGCTCCCCACGCCAGCTGCCTTCCGGTGCCGAGCTCCCCTCCGCCGCCTCCCCTGACGCAGAAGCCTCGATCTCCATCGCCTCCCCCAGGCCGTCTCCGGCCTCCTGTCCCGTCTCCACTGCAACAGAGGCACGGGCCAGGCGCTGGGGACGGGAGCGGCACGTGGACGCCCTCCCCGGGCCTCCCGGTCACGCGGGCGGGCCTCCCTCCAGCCCGGTGTGTGCGCTGCACCCGGCAACCCGCCCTCCCGTCCCGGGCACTCGGCTGACACGCGGCCCGGGGACCAGACTGACACACAGCAGAGGCCGCACTCTACAGCCACCCCATCCACGAAGACCGGCTTTCCCCGTGGGAATCCTGGCGGCTGCAGGTACAGGGATTCAATGGGACGAAGGTGTGGCCTGGCCCTGGTGGCACCGCAGTGTGCCTCCTGCACATCTGCACCCCGGAACGCCACTCCTACCATCCCCGCTATGTCCCCAAAGGCTTCCTCTCGACTCACGTTTAGGCTTCTCTTCTGGCTCAAAGAGCTGGCTGATGGCCACATCCTGCAACTTAGTCACGTCTGCAATCATGACCGTGGACTTCTGGAGGTCATCAATGTGCACGGACTGCCACAGGCCTGTGGGGAACACGAGCCACCAGCCTTCCCGTGCCTGTCCTGGCTTCCCCTTGCTGGCCATGAGCAGGGCCACACCACGTGTCCCGATGTTTAAACACACTGCTGCTGAAGATCTGTGCCCCGAAGCCCAAAGCCAGAACACACGCAGAAACCCCCTGGCCCTGCCATCTATGCCAACGACTGTGACGTTAACATCGGTCGTAAGAATGAAAGGAGCTGCTTTTCTGTAAAGGAGATCTGAAGGTTTTTGAGTCTTTTGTACGTTTGGGGTTATACTTGCTGCATCACAGTTAGTAAAGAGCGTGGGAAACTGGCAAGGCTTGCCTCCTGTTCCCTGTGAAGTTACTGAAATAAACTGTGATGTGCCGATTTCTAGAATACCCATTGTCTCAATGTATTAAGTTGCTGGTTTAATTCCTCAGGAGAAAAAGAGAGAGAGGTTTAAAATAGCATCCCCCCTTCCTCCAGAAACAGGCATCAAGGGGCGCCTGGGTGGCTCAGGGGTTAAGTGTCTGCCTTCGGCCCAGGGCGTGACCCCAGGGTCCTGGGATCGAGTCCCACATTGGGCTCCCTGCAGGGAGCCTGCTTCTCCCTCTGCCTGTGTCTCTGCCTCTCTCTCTCAGGAATAAATAAATAAAATCTTAAAAAAAAAAAAGAAAAGAAAAGAAACAACAGGCATCAAGCATCAGCGCTTCCATTACAGTGCCAGCCAGGAGGATCTGCCCTGTGTTGTCCTCGTAATAAAAGGCTCATCAGAGGGGCTAACCAAGTGTTTATCTGACAGTCTCTAAAGAGGATGCTGTACGATGAAACAGCAGGTCCAGATATGGGCGTTTCCTGCAGTGGCCACTGATATGAAATCTAATCGCATCCGAAAGCAGTATCGTTGAGATCGACGCCAGTGTTCTCATTCCAGACCCGCACACCCCGGGACCAGATGAGGAGGAACTCAGGCACGATCTCAGTAAGCGTTAGCACTAACATTTCCGTCCTACCTCCATGGAATCCCACGTAGGCTGCTCCACTTTCCATCCGGGACAGTTTTGTGATGAAATAGACCAAGATGCGGTCCTCATTGCCTTGTATCTTGTTGATTTCATTTATGGCCGAATACCTATTTTGGAAACGAATAAGCAAAGACAAAACAACTCAAAACAAAAAAAAAAAAACAAAACAAAAAAAACCAAGCAAATAAAAAAACCCAAAGCCCTGAGGGGGCAGAAGGGTGTCCCACCAGTAGTCATGTTTGATCTCGTGTCCTTTTAGCTTTAGATAGATTTCTTTCTTTCTTTTCTTTTCTTTCTTTCTTTTTTTTTTTTTTAAGATTTTATTTATCTATTTAGGAGAGATGCATAGAGAAAGAGAGACAGAGACACAAGCAGAGAGAAGCAGGCTCCCTGTGGGGAGCCCGATGAGGGACTCCATTCTGGGACTCCAGGATTACAACCCGAGCCAAAGGCAGATGCTCAACCTCTGAGTCTAAAGGGTACCCCTTTAGATAGATTTCATACCCTTGTGCTCATTATCTCCTCCCATGAGAGAAGGAGGGCAAGCTCTGCCCCAGCAGGACCCTCTTCGTCCCTACTCCTGTGTCCTTCTGCTTTGAAGTGTCATCTCCTTATTGACCAGGAGCCCTGCCTTGCAACCCTCATCGATGGGCCTGCTCTGAGGCTGCTGGGGGTGAGGCTGGCTGAGCTTTCCATCTTGAGAATCAGGGTTCTGTGAACCCACAACCCTGCTATGAAATACGGCTTCCAATGCTTTCACAGGCCCAGAAGCCACCTTTCCCCTAACTTAAGTAACAAGGGAACACAGTTAATTCTAAAAGTACCAGATTTCTGCTAAACTAATACTATAAAAATGTTCGATAAATACAAAATGAAAGCTTTTACCTACTGATTGTCCTTGAACTTGCAAGATATTCAAATTGTGTAATTTAACATTAGTAATTACCAAGACATGTCTGCACACATGTGTCCCTAGGATATTCTTTTTTTTTTTTTTAATTTTTATTTATGATAGTCACACAGGGTGAGAGCGAGGCAGAGACACAGGCAAAGGGAGAAGCAGGCTCCATGCACCGGGAGCCCGACGTGGGATTCGATCCCGGGTCTCCAGGATCGCACCCTGGGCCAAAGGCAGACGCCAGACTGCTGCGCCACCCAGGGATCCCCCTAGGATATTCTTTTATATCCTACTTAATAATCTATTTATGCCTCTTGGCATTTTACCATTTTTGCCTTTTCTGTAGTCCATATCTGTGAGAGATGAAGAGCAAGAACCCTTTTATTTTTATTTCTTTATTCTGATACTATCCTGTTTTCATGGACAAAACTCTTTAGGAAGTCCTGGATAAAATCTGGGCTTTCTGAGAAAAATAACAAAAACGTACTTAGCTGAAGCAATGAGCTGAGCACTACGGACTCCATCTTCAAAATCCATTTGAATAATGAGGATTTTACATTTGGCTACATTAGTTAAGCAGTTTCTGAAAGAAAAAGGAAATTGTCCTAAAAAATGGGTGGTAGGACTCCCCAGAGTGATGGGAAATATGAAGACAACCAAGAAGGAATCAATCAGGTGGGGTTTTCCTCTATGTGAGCAGACAAGCCAGCAGAGAGCACATAAACCCCAGTGAATGCTTCTCCAATAAGACAAAAGATGCTGATTTCTGAGAAATGCAAAAGGCAGCTGAGACGAGGGGGCGGCAGGGAGAATGGGACACTGTCCTTCTCTGTCACGTGTCCTCGTGTTCACTAACCAGTGCTGGGGACAGCACCAGTGATCCCTGCAACCACGCAAGGGAAGCACAAAGCAGTCTGAGCTGGGAGTCGAGGGGACAGGGAGAGAAGGTGGGACCCTCACTGGACTCTTCTGAGGAATGAGCTCTCGGTGTCAAACTGCTGCAGAGACAGGATTGTAGGCCTCACGTCTCCATCCATTACTTCTGATTCCAAAATTTTACAGTCATGGCTGGTCAGCAGTCTGGAGAAAGTGGTGATCTGCAGAGTCAGGAAATGCCAATGATTTGCTAGAATTCAAGGGAGGTTACAGGTCTGCTGGGTTTAGGGCCTAGAAACATGAGGATGTTCAACAAATATCCTCTCTGGGCTCAGCATGCATTGTGCAGTTGGCACACAATAGAAAAGAATCCAAACCCAGAGGAATGTTAAAAGGGGGGGAGGGGCAGTGTTGAGGCAAACAGAACCTATGTGATCAAAGGTATCAGAGAGAAAACTCATCCTGTCGTTACGTGCCTTTACATCTCCTTGGACTCCAGCCTCTCTTCCTGCTTGACTCCTCCCAGAAATTCTGATGATCCCTTAGGGCTCAACACAAATGCCATTGCTCTCTCACAGTCTTCTGCACACTTCCAGACGGACTTCAGATGGATGGTGCCCCTTTCACCCCATAACTGTTACCAATTCTCCTGTAACACTGGATCATAAGCCCTCCCCCCCACCCCAAGCAAACCAAAACACTCCTTATGGGCATGCTGATACCATAGCTCCTGAGCCCCAAACTCCAGGCTGGCCTGGCCACAGAGCTTCTGAGCCCTATATCAAACTGAATGATAGATGTGCCTGCGTGGATTCCCCAGGGCATCAAAGTCTGTCCCGAATGGAATTTACCACCAATTACTTTTGTTCATTCCCGGACTGTAATTAACCAAACCTCTGGTCATCCAAGGAAGAATCCAGGAAACCATGCCTAGAGTCCTCCGTCTTCCATAGCCCCCAAATGGTATCAGCCACTAGCTCTGCCAATTCACATCTTAACTATTTCTCAGGTCCATCTACCCGCTCCTCTACTTCGACTAAGTTGGTACAGCAGCCTCCCTACCTGCGTATCTTTCCTGTGATAGTCATTTATCGGGCTTTCTCCTCCACTTCTCCGAGGCAATGGGACACATCTCAACACATGTTCCTCTGTCTCTCCACTCTCGAAGGCAGACTCAACTCTTCAGCATTGCTCATAAGACCCTCCATGAAGTCTCCCCAACGAGACTCTCATCTCCATCTCTTGGCCTTTGCACCCTCAAACTTCACACTGTGTAGTGACCAGTCCCTAGTTTCCAACACAGACAGTACTGTTTCACACCTCAACACCTTTGCTCAAGTACGGGATCTCTGCCTGTGATACTTTCCCAGCTGCATTTCACAATCAGCTTGAGGGTCCTCTGACCTCCTACCCTGGTCTACCTTCCTCCTTGCTGTCCGTATGGATAGCACTGTTGTATGGTGCCAGCAGCACCCATTCACGGATTTCATGCTGTATGCTCATCAAGGCCAAGAACTGTGCCAATGCATTTTTATATCCTTGGTGCCCTCAGCACGGTACTCAAATGTGTCACTTTGTTTGTTGAAGCAAACGCTGTTTATAATGTTACTATCAGCACAGACCTCTGCACAGAAACAGGCACTTAAAACTTGCTTTGATTCAATTTTCACGAATACTTGGGTTTTCTCACACCTGATGAAGAGAAACTAAAGTCTCACCATATCCATATGTGACTCCTGTTCACTGATTTGAAAAGAATCCTGAATTCTTGAAATGGGATTCAAGGCTTCGGAGATGAAAGAGGACAAGGGTAAAATTATAGAGATAATCACCTCTGTGAAGATGACACGGCGTTCCAGATCCACTGCGTGAAGCTGAGCCTGAAGGAAGTCTGCAAAGGAGTTATGTTGCTGCTTGTGGTAGTATTCTCGAGACAGGAATTGTGCAGTGAACAGGCCCAGGGAGGTAGTACCCAGCCGAACCACCGCATCTGGCGTGGCACAACCCAGCAGTACCAGCTTGGCCTCCTGAGACACCTTCTGGTAAAGTTCATCAGTCGGGAAGTTGGGACCTAGCCTCTGCGTGACCTGGAGCACCACTGAGGCACAAGCGTCAGGGTGGTAGCCAATGAAGACTTCAGAAGGGCTGTATTTGTGTGTGGCTATAAACTGTTCTGTTTTCACCTCTACAAAGTTCTCCACCCAGGTCTTGAGCTCTTCCACAATACTTTTCTGCCATTTCTCCAAAACGGTGTTGATATCCAGATAGTGTTTCTCCAGCCGGTTAATGAGGGGGATGGGAAAGTGTTTGTAGACAACATCTTTCTCTTCAATGACTATCAAGCGGAAGTCTGGGTGAACCCGACATTTGACCCGATGGGTCCCCAGACCAAGGTCCACGTACTTCTGGCCTCCGAGGTAGACGTAGTACTGATTCAGTGCATCGTAGAGGCTCTCGTAGAGGCTCTGCAGGTTGAGCAGCACCACCATCTTGCCAGTTTCCATGCAGATCTTCACTCGGTTGATGTTCCTGCAGACCTGGGTGTACTCTTGGTCCCTAGGAAAGCTGGAACCAAAAATGATCTCTGGCTGCTGGTTCTCACTGAAGAACATCTGCTGCTGCAGGACCTGCAGGGCCGCGTAGTTTCTGGTCAGCACGAGTAGGTAGCGGGATTCAGAGTCATCCAGCTCCCTGCCTGGCACTGTCTGAAGGTCGCCGTACATGTTCTGCTGGATCAGCTGCATGGTGCTGACTTCTTCCGAGCACTTTGCCTCAGGTAAATTGGCTGTAAAAATGTCCAGAGCATGGATGTCATCTTTGCCACTGAAGTTCCGAAGGATAGCCTGTGCAATATCTTGCGGGGAGGGCTCTTTGTTAGAAGCCTTTGCCTTGGCAAAGACCATCTTGATGAGGCTATAGTAGTCACGAAGGCCAAAGAATTCCTTGTCTTGCTTCTCACACACTGTTTCATAGGCTTTGGCAAAGGGTGCAAAGAACCCTTGGACTCTTTTCTGAACTAAGGGCTCTGAAGAGCAAATCCCCTTCGCGCTCTCTATGAGCTCTTTCTTGTTGGGACTGCCGCGTGACACAAAAATACCTCGGTTCATCTTGGCAGGGTCAAGGGCCCAGTTGGAAATGCCTATGAAGCCAACCTTTTTGTGGGGGGCGGGATTGTCTTCGATGCACCCGTATTCCAACAGTGGGTGCAGAGCCTTCAGGGGCATTTTAGGTGAGTCTTCGGCCAGCCCAACCTCATCCAACACCACCACGGAGACGTACTGGTATAGGTCCTTCTCCTGCTGGAAGCGGGCACACTGCTTGAACGTGCTTATGATGCCTTGCGGGGTAGAATGTGGGCTGCACTGGAATGACACCAGATGGACCTGCTTTAGGCTCCGGAAGAGGTCTGAGTGAGCCGCTGGGCCTTGCATGGCATCTGCCACGACGGTCTTAGCAAGAGATTTGGAGCTGCCGGGCTTCCCCACTAGGAAGAGGGGAATCTTCAGCTCAATGCAGATAACCATCATGAAGACATTCTCCTTCAAAGCCGCGTTCCTAGCAATGGTTTTCCTTAAGGACACACCATCTAGAAAAAGATCCTGAGTTTGAGTTATCTCCTCCAGGATCACCTTGCTATCGTTATATGGTTCTGGAAAGAACACGCAGATGTCTTTCCAATATGGTTCCTTCTGTTCTAAAGAGGCGTGATAGCACACCCCAAGGGCCAGCACCAGGGACCAGAGGACAGGATCTCTCTTAAAGTTGTTTTTGCTGACATGGGACTGTCGGAGAAAGGAATCCAGCTTTGCCAGGAGCATCTCACTGCGGTTGTAAAACCATCTGAACACTCTGACACAGCGCTCTACGTCCCTGAGGCTGACAAAGCTGCACTCATTTACTCTCGTCCTCATGAAACCCTGAGAGGTGGAAAGCACTTCTGTGATCACATGAGTCTTATCTTCATCTATCCTGATGGAGCCCACCAGCCTCTGCATGATCTGCTGGATGTAGAGCTTCTCGGCATTGTTATTCAGCTGTCCGAAGTCCCACACCAGCGGGATCAGGCTGGGCGGCAGAGCGTGCACTCGGTACACCAGCTGCCTCAGGGGGATGGAGCCAAGCCTCTCTGCCGTGTCCACTGCCCTGACCCTGTATCCCAAACCGGCTGACTCCAAACGGCAGATCATCTCCTGTGAGTGCTTCCGGTAAGGGTTGCAGGCCGCTATGATTTGAAGGCCCGAGTCCTTGACCAGGGGCTGGCCGTCCACTGTATGATCACACAGGACTTCCTTGATACAGCTTATGGCTTCCGTTGTATTGGCCTCATCGAAGAACAAGATGGTGTCCAGTTGATGTTGTTCCTTATTGAGGAGAGCTAGTTTCTCTGCCTCCCGGACTTTGGCATAGATCATCTCCGCAGTGGTTCCACCGTGGACCTTGACCAGCTTCATGGTTTCAGCTTTGGTGCTCCCACATCGCAGGTCACTGAGGAATTTAACGAGCCTGGTTTTCCCACAGCCAGTCTCTCCCATGATGATGACGGGGATCCCACACCGGAACCGCATCTCGATGGCCAGGATCTTTAGCATATTATCCGTTGTGATCTCATAGGTGTCATCAGGGTCTATGGGGCACTGGATGCCCAATGCCAGGCAGAGCTTTGCAAGTTTCTCTTGCCTGGGCAGCTGATCAAAGTCAACATTGAAAGGTACCCTCTGCAGCAACAGCCCCTGGTACAGTTTCTGCCCCATGACGTCTTTCTTGATCACCCTTCCACTGGAGGGATGAATGGCATCAAGGCTGGCATTCCTGTTGGATTGGATGTGGAAGCCTATGAAGGTCATGGACGTGTGGTCACCATTGAAGAACACGTACGGGTGAGGCTCTGATTCCCACCTCTTCCGGAGAGAGAAAGGGGCTAGGTCTTCGTCCCTGACCCCGTCCATGATGACTGCGTGCCTCCCTGGGCTTTGGTCATTCGTGTGAAGTGTTGGTGTGGCAAAATCTCTTGCCATGAAGATCATGAAGGTGACCACAAAGTTCTTGAAACCTTGCAGTGTGTCTCCAACCACGTGTGAGTTGCAGAAGACAGAGGCCTCACAATCTCTGAGCTGATAATTCAGGAACCCGGCAAAGTTCTGTAGCTCTGACCAGGATGGATCAATCACCCCACAGTAAATCAGGAAATACTGAAGGCATTCCTCAGGGGTGCCTTCCACAAAGCCTTCCTGGTACTGAAAGTTGTCGAGGTTTTTTTTCTCGTGGAACCGTTTCAAATACTGGTAAGGCCTCTGGAAAGTCTCACTACGGAACACTGTCAGATCCATCCCTGGATCATTGTAGCTCTCTTCAGGATTCAGCTCCATGTTTATCACTTCTTTGGGAGGCCGGCAGGTGACTTTTGGGAAGACGTCCAGAAAATTGAACTGGGGGGTGTGTGTGCTCTAGAAAGGGGAGACAGGAATAAAATGGTTATGACTACATTGGTTATTTCCTTTTTTTATTTTTAAGATTTATTTACTTATTTATTTATTCATGATAGACAGAGAGAGGCAGAGACACAGGAGGAGGGAGAAGCAGGCTCCATGCCGGGAGCCCGATGTGGGACTCGATCCCGGGACTCCAGGATTGCGCCCTGGGCCAAAGGCAGGCGCCAAACCGCTGAGCCACCCAGGGATCCCCCATTGGTTATTTCCTAAAAAAAGCTTCTGCATTTTAACCCTCCATGTTACCTACACTGGATAGACCCTTTTGAGAACCCACTTTCTGTAAACTCATTCCTGTAGACTCCTTTGTGCATGGGCTGCTCTCTTTTGTACGTTGATATATCACAGGAGCTACCTGCACAACCGTTAGGTCTTTGCCACCCAACTTCCTGAAACAAAATCTCTACTAAGTACAGGTATGTGCATGCGTGTGTGTGTAAGACTCCCTTTTGTTAAGAAGTGTCTATGGCAAAAGCCTCCTTCCCATCTCAGCTGGCATTAAGAAGGACGGAGTGTGCCCAGCAGATGGATTTACTGTGCTTTGAGCACCACTGGCGTTTCACTCAAATGGCATCCACCCCAAAATGAATGCTACAAACTTGAGATACTCCTACCCAAGAAAAGTATTTTATTTTTATTCAAGACGTTATTAAAGAGTAATTGTAAAGGCTGATTCATCTATACAAACACAGTGCCCAGCGGCTTCGCTGAGGCAGAAACAGGGAGCACGGGCACAGAAACGTGAAAGGGCCCTGGGTACACACCCGTCTTGAAGGTGCCTTGGGTAGTGCTGGAGTCGTTTCCAGGATTTCAATGATGTATAAGTGGCGCGGGTTCCGAAGCCATATTTTCCCATTTATATCCATTAAGTACCGCAGGATGAGGAGCTTGAAAATGAACACCCAAAGTCCAGTCTGCACCTAGAGACAGAATCACATGGGTCTGTAAGCACTTGCACAGACGGCGACACAATCCAACCCCGAGGGTCTTGGACGGAGTGATATTGAGGCGCATGCAGAAAGAGGAAATTCTGTATATAGGGAGGGGCCAGGGTGGGACGTGGGGACTGCGTCCTCCCTGGCTCGGCCATTCAACTGACAACCTGGGGCACTCACGGAAGAGGTCACATCAAAGTGGAAGATCACAGGCATCGTCTGGTAGTAGGACTTCAGGAAAGGCAGGAGGGAGCTCAGCACTTTTTTCTCGTCCACCTGAGGGTCGATGAGTCGGATAACTTTCAGGGGCACTTCTTTGTCTCTAAGCTTCCTTTCCAGTTTGCTATGTAACCTCTCCACATATAGAGACTTTCCTGTAACATGAGAACAGGGAAATTAGGGGGCGCCGGGGGGGGGGGGGCTCAGTCAGTTAAGTATCCAGCTCTTGATTTCGGCTCAGGTCATGATCTCGGGGTTCTGGGATGGAGCCCCGCATCCAGCCCTGCGCTTAGCGCTGAGTCTGCTTCTCTCTCTCTCTCTCTCTCTCTGCTGCTCCCTCCTCTCTCTCTCTCAAATAAATAAACAAAATCTTAAAAATAAAATATGGAAATTAGGTGCCAGGGTTGTGGACTTGGAATAAGAGAATCCAGAAAGATTTATTATTATTTTTATTATTTTTTAAAGATTTTATTTATTTATTCATGAGAGACACAGAGAGAGGCAGAGACACAGGCAGAGGGAGAAGCAGGCTCCCTATGGGGAGCCCGATGCGGGACTCGATCCCAGGATCTCGGGATCATGCCCTGAGCCGAAGGCAGACGCTCAACCAGTGAGCCACCCGGGCGTCCCCAGAAACATTTAGAACAGGTCACTTCTCCGTGCAAAATTCAGAACTGACGCAATATAACATCATGGTTAAAAAATGTACTCTTGAACTCTCAACTGTCCTTGCTGGGACGGATGGTGGGATCTGAATGGGAGGGCAGTGGCCGCGCCACCCACGTCTGGGGGAGGAGAGCAGGTACAGGTGCAGCTTTTCCGTACAGAGAGAGTAGTGCTGTTAACGTGAGAAAGTGAACAGAAGGGAAGTCAAGGGACATTTGTTTCTTCCTAAGACAAAGCAGTCACACCTCTCTCGGCTCTCAAGACCCGTATCAACCTGAAAGTGGCCAAAAGAGTTTAAGAGAGAAGGAGCTTTGGAGAAGCTTGTTGAGAGGAGGGTGGCTTGGCTCCCTGGAGTCGCCAGAGCGTGAAACCCAGGGAGAAAGGGCGTCCCGTTCCAGCACAGGCCCCGATTTACAGCTTTGCAGGATCAAAACCTCCCTGAGACTCAGTTCCCCCTCCTACAGAAAGCTCCGTCTGAGTTGCCCCTGCTGGATGGGGAAGGGCTATCAGAGGGTCCCTGGGTCCCGGGGGGCCCACCCACCCCGGAGCTGTCATTACCAACGCCAGCTCTCTTGGAGGTCACGACCCCCACGCACATCCGGTCCCGGAACACATCGGCGGCCGACGGCATGTTCTCGGGCACCTGGAAATGCTTAGCCAGGTAGGCCTGGATGTCTTGGAGGGGTGCCTGGGGGGTGATAAGGACTTTGTGCTGGCTGAAGGCCGAGGGCAGGTGGCAGTGTTCCCGCTGGGAGTCGCAGATCATCACCAGCTGGAAGTCACCCTGATGCGACTGCAAGCACAGGTTCAGGAAGAGCGTCTCCGCCTGGCAGGCCACCTCGTAGCTCAGCAGGTCCGCATACAGCAGGCTGTAGATCCCGCGCCCCCTGGAGCCTGGGGTCAGGCAGCGGCGCAGGAGCAGCGCCACCTCCTCAAATGTGGTTCCCGGGGTGCAGAGCAGCATCTCGTCGAAGGTGGGCAGGGGTTCGTTCTCCATGTGCCTGTAGATGGCCAGGGCCGCCGGCAGCACCTCCGAGTGTCCACAGACGATGAGGTTGGGCTGGCCGACGTGCAGGCCTTTGGGGAGGTCCCGCTCCACCGGGTGTCTGTTCATGCGGGCCAGGGAGGCCAGATAGAGGCCGAGGGCCTCCAGGTCCAGGCAGTGGGGCAGGAAGGCACTCATGCACACCATCGACTGCTCCAGGATGGCCCGCAGCTTGTCCACCAGGCTGAACTCATGCGGGAGCGCCTGCCTCAATCCCTCGGCCGCTGTCCTCTCGTGGTGCCTGGCAGCCTTGCCACTGGACCCCCGGAGGGCCTCTTTGACGTCCCTCAGGGTGCAGTTGCCTTTGATGAAGGACAGCATGGTGAGGGCGGCAGTGCTGGGCTTCTGTTCCTTGAGCTGTGTGCTCAGGTACACAAGCTGCTCGGCGGTGTAGTAGTTGAGATAAAAGTGCTTGGCCCGCTTCTCTGCCACGAAGCTTATCCAGTGGTCCAGGAAGTCCTCCATCTGCCTGCTGACGGCCTCCAACAGCTCGACCACCGGCCCAGTGCCCTTGAGCTGGTTTATGAGCGTCAAGCAGAAGTCCATCCGAAGGGAGACGCCGTGCCGGGGGGAGCAGTACACCTCAGCTTTCCAGGCCCTGAACAGCATGTTTCCGGCACAGTAAAGGTTTATGAAGGACTGGACGAGCCTCTGCACATTGGAGAACACCTGTAGGAAATGGAACCAGGTGGGAGATATCACAGGGCCACGTCAGAGGGGACACAACCATCTAGAATGACACGAACTGATCTCTAATTTGAAGAACTTGGGTTCACGTCTTTCCACTGATTCCCTGTGTGGCCTCGAGGGCCCCGGGGTAATCCCAGACACCTTATTTCCCCATTTACATAATCAGCTTCCAGGAGGGACTCTCTGATAAGGGTAAAGGCTGTCATCATAAGGTACAAACGCCCTTGAAAGACAAGAACACAGCACAACGTCTGGAGTCTCTTACGTACGATGGTATTCCTTTATCAACATGGTCACTTTTGATTCCGATGAAGAATGACTGTCTACATCTTCTAGTCTTTGTGGGTTCTCACTGACTTACAGGGTAAGTGAAGCAAGAGAAGTCCCTTCCTGAGGGCTGAGGACAATTCTGTCTGTGCACCTTAACAAAGGACCACCGACCACAGGGCTTGTCGGAGCTCGGTCATCTCTTGGGGTCAAGAATGGGGGTACTGCATTCTGCGGACCTGCTAGCTCTTCGTTCCATGCACTTAAAGCAGAGCGCTTCCTATCAATTAACCCAAACTCAAGTCCTTCTGACTTCCTCCAGCCACTGGGCTGCGAGAGTCCTCGGCCCAAACACAAGCTCGAGACCCTTGCTCCGCCCCGACGAGTCCTCACCTTGGAGAACACCTCTACTTGGACATTGCCGTGATCCTTCTTGCCAGACATCAGCATTAATTTGTTCAGAAGCTCCTTGAGCTGTTCCAAAGAGTAGACTCGCACCTCCTCATGGTCTCCGTGGCTTTCAGGCAGGAGCAACTGCAGAACCGTGTCTGGGGAGATCTGTGGAGCCGCACATGCTTAGAGGGCATTTCTCTAGAGGCAGGGCCCCCCCCCCCGCCCCATTTCCAGCAGCCTGCACAACCACTGCCAGCTGTGCCAGAAGGCAGGGCGGCTCACCTTTTGGCCATCTGTGGGGGCCCCAATCATATAGATGCCTTTGGTGTTGATGGCTGTCGCCAGTGACAGGGAAGAGAGTTCTACTGACCCGTGGCTTTCCCTCACGGTTTTCAGCCACTCCAAGTTCCTGGCGGAGTCACGCTGTTGGGACGGGAGGGGAACAGGCCAAAGTGTGAGCAACCTTCCTTCTCTTCTTCCTGTGGTGCCTCCTCTCTGCTCCCCATGGGGTGAGCCCCTCCTCCCCAGCTGCCCCTCGCAGTCCCTGTCCCACAGTGTTGCTCTTATGTGACGGGCTGTGGGTCCGTGTTCCCCACCAGTGGCCACTGGCCTGGCTGACACCTGGGGGCACGTGGACAGGACGGTGGGAGAGCTTCGTTCTGCTGGGCCCCCAGGCCAGGGGGATGCTGGGTAGAGCTGGGCAATGCAGCCTCACGTTCTAAGTGCGCTTCTGGGGACCCCACGTCCAACCAGAAGCACTCGGGAGAAACTACAGCAAAGGCCTTCTGTGCAGACCTAAGCTCCAGCAGCAGAAATGGAGACGCCTCTGTCTGGTCCTTCCATCAACTCTCCTTCCCTCCCTCACCCCTGGATGGCTCTGGCCAGACATCGCCTCTGCATGCTAGCCACGTGACGCAGTACGGGTCTGCGCCGACCCTGGTGCACAGTTTACTTAAACTAGCATGTTCATTCATTTTTCTGATAAAAAATTAATTTATAGGGGTGGCTGGCTGGCTCATTCAGTGGAGTGTGTGTGACTCTGGATCTCAGGGGCCTCAATTCAAAAGCCCCATGTTGGGTGTAGAGATTGTTTTAAGACATTATACTAATTGTAGGAAATACGGAAGGTAAAGAGACATACACAGAATGAAATAACAGTTATCACCATTCAGCACAGAACACTGGTCCTGCGTCAGTCTTCTTTCCATGTGCATTTTGCACGATGGAAGTTGCTCTCATTTACATGAAATTCTCAATCCTCTTTCTAATGTCACAAGGGAGAGGAAGCATCTACACATATGAAGGGAAACTGGTGGATTTTTTTTTTAAGACTTTTTAAAAATTTTATTCATGAGAGACACAGAGAGAGAGAGAGAAAGACAGGCAGAGGGAGAAGCAGGCTCCATGCTGGGAGCCTGACGTGGGACTCCATCCCGGGTCTCCAGGATCATGCCCTGGGCCAAAGGCAGGTGCTAAACCACTGAGCCACCCAGGGATCCCCCGGAAAACAGGTTTTAAACCTCATTTGAACACCTGCTGTACAGGTGGGGTAACCTGCAGTCCTGCCCCTCGTGGTGCCCAGCGACCCCATACACAGCCTTGTCTGCTCGGGTGACGCCAGAAATAAGACATACCAGTTTATGGGGCAGGTGCGGATCTTTCTCCAGAGCCTTCCACATTTCTTTGAGGTGCATCATGAACTCATTGAATCCTGCACTCGTGTCCAGCTTATACAGCAGCGACGCGGAGCCCTGCACGGCATCGTGGAAGCAGGCCACCCGGTCCACGTCGATGTCGTTCTCCCCCGCCGAGATAGAGGCCAGGTCCACAAACACCTTCAGCTCGTTGATGCCTTGGGGGCAAAGACACGCAGGTGAGCCCCGGGCTGCTCCGGCACGACCCCCTGCTCCCCGTCAGACCTCCAACCACATTTAGCGAGGCTAGAAATGGACGGGGTGGGTTTTTAGGGTCTGATCCACTTTCAGCTTTTAGTATGAATCTAGGGCTGCTTTTTCTTCTGCTGTCGATGTTGACACCAGCGGTGGATGCCTGGCCTTATGAAGCAACAGGGACATCCAGACACGGCAGGAGGCCTCCGTGCACTTGTTTTATGTAATCCACGCAACGTCACCATTTAATACCAAAAGAAACCGGCTCAGCTGGTAAGTACTATGTTGACAGTGAACTATAAAGAAATGGAGATAATTCTCCTTGGGCTGCTTACTAGTCCAAGGATATATGTCAAAGTGGGCATTTGGGAGCACCAAGGCTCCAGATGAGAGCCGCCCCCTCTGCCCTGCCCCGCACACCAATGCTGCCACCGCCACTGCCCCCTTTCCTGCTTCGTCCACCTTACCCCTCCTGCTCCCCTCCATGCAACCCCTCTGACAGAGGCGCCTAGGCCACAGGGCAGAAAAGCCTTCCAAGCTCTTGCCCTCCCCCCCAAAAAAGAAATGCACATAACACTAACGAAGCTGATGTAATCAGAACTCTTCTGTGCACAAGAGCTTATACGTTTTCCAGTTAGAATCAACCAGAGGAAAAAGCTGAAGGGGGCAAGATTTGTAAGAATGTGATCCCCAACTGTATCCAGCAAGCCTCCAGAGTGGGGGAAGAAAAGTAACCAAGGAAATCGGTTTTATGCCAGAACATAAGACATACTACGGCCCGCATCATGCACGTTCTGCTGACAGTCGATGAGGCACACACTGAACACCCACGTACGGGATGCAGACATGCCTGATCATCACACAGCGCGTGACCTGTCTGCAAGTGTAGGAACCCCTCCACCCACCCCGTGAGCCATCTGCGCACCCTCTCCAGACCCCCAGCAGCCTCAAAGACCGGCTGTACCTCCAAGAGCCTCCCGGACCCAGCTAATGAACTCCTTCCTCAGGGCCAGCTCCTTCAGACACTGGGACCGCGTCTCACTGATGTCCTCCAGCAGCTTTTTGGCATTGATAAGCTCCCTGCTGATCCGCTCCAGCTTCTCGTGGCGGTACTTGTCAAAGTTGTCAGTCTGCAAGACAGAGCTCTACTGTGGGCTGGACCCAGTTACCCGGAACCCCGGGGTGGGAGCAAAGGCACTGACCATCCCAAAGGCCCCGTCCATGCCCCTCCTGGACTTGCAGCAGCTAAAGGCAGGTGCATGAAGCTCCTGTCCAGGAGCTGGGATGCTAGAGGCCCCCACTGCCATCTCCCCATCGATCCACGGTAACTACTCTGCCTCGGTACCTGGCATTCCGAGAAGCGACTTAGGTAAGAACTTTGCCAGGTGCATATTGTTACTTTTCCTATTTTTCCTACTTTTCCTATTGTTATTTTCCTATTTTGCCAGGTGCATATTGTTACTTTTCCTATTTTGCCAGGTGCATATTGTTACTTTTCCTATTTTGTTACTTTTCCTATTTCCTACTTTTCCTCTGGGCCTTTTGAAACAAAGGCCCAGAGTGGTGACCTACTTGAGAACACGCTGCTGGGATGCAACCTTATGTGTGTGCAATTCCAAATTTCGTGCTACCTTTGCATCGTCTTCGTAAGTGATTATATTGTGTTGTAACAGAGGTCACGGGACGCCTTGCAAAGGCTCGCCTGAAGGAACCAAAGCAAAGGACTCGCCCCTCCACTGTAGCCGAGACGGCTTACGGTAGGCTGCTCCTCGCCAGCACCAGCCGATGTGAACAGAGGGGCCTCTCCCGCCTGTCTCTAACCTGCTGAGACCGGATTACTCTTTCCAAATCCCTGGCTACTGAAAGAGGGTCACTGTCCGTTCCCAAATTCTCAACCCTCGTGCCAACCTGAGAAAACGCTCACTTGCCAGGAGCACTCACGCTACTGATAAACAGGTAAAAATGAAGACCTTGGCACGGTCAGACCGTCAGGTGAGACACAAATGACAACTCTTGGGGAAGGCTGTGAACCTATCCTATCTGGCTCCCGGAATCTGGAGAGCCTATGGGAACCCCCACCTCCACGCCAAGGGTCCCTGGCAAATAACTTACAAAGTGTAACAAAGTGTGCAGAATACTGAAGTTGCCAATCAGGCCCAAATTCTCCTTGACCTCCAAGATGACCTTGGCTGAGCTGACAGCCTGGTCCAGGTGATGATACTCCTGGATCTGCGCAACGCGATCCTCGATCCAGTCCTGCTGGTCGCTGGGGTCCAGGGCACACATGGTCCGGAGGTCGGAAGTGAGGTTGCTGTATTTATTCACAAAGTCCTTGAAGACAGTGTTGACCTCCTGAAAGGTGATCTTGCCTGACCTCAGATCCTCATACAGTTTCATAAACTTCTTGAAACAAGGGACATACAGGTATGTATACACCTCCTCAAGCTGAAGAATCTGTTGTTCCAGCTCCTCCTCGGGTTTTCTCAGCCCCTCCGTGGTGTTTTCCCAGAAGACCTGGAATATGTGGCTGTCCTTCAGCTGGTCCACCTTCTCGGCCATCTCTTGGATGTGGGGACTCAGGTTGTAATGCACTGTCCTCTTCACGTCCGGGGAGCTGGATGACAGCCTCACTGTCACAACGTCACACAGTCTTTTACTGCCCAGATCTTCCAAGTTTTTCTCCACCATCTTTTCCAGATCCACTTTGAAACCACAAAGGAAATCAGAAGTCAAACCTCTGCTTGAGACACCATTTCACTTTACTTTCCCCGTATGTACTGTCCTTGCTGCTCATCAGAAAACTCATATAAGCACGCTTGCTGGCCATTTCCCTCACTAAGAACCCATCTGTCTCCCTGCCCCGAGCTGGTTCATGAACTCTCACAACAAAGCAAGCACAGTCGCTTCTGGGTGCAGATGGCAGTGTGGACACTGCCTGCCTCACTCCCTCCCCACATCCCGCGCTCCAGTGCTAGCACAGACTTGGTCTTAGAAAAGTCATAAACCGGCCGGGCTAGGAGGAGCAGAAAAGATGTTCACAGCTAGAGCAGGGAGCAGTAAAAACCCAGATGTGCACCGGTGGCCAAGGCCGAGCTGGGCCCCAGGGTGTGGACCCCAGCCCACAGTGGGGAGGTGGGAAGCAGGAAGGCTCTGGGTTCCCTGATGGCATATGCAGCGGTTGCTCGGCCGCTGGAGGTGGGACCTGCTGAGGAAGTGGGGAGGGTCTGGCTGGAAAGGCTGGAGAAGAGGTCAGACTTTCATGCCCACCCCATTCTAGGTAGCGGGCCGGCCACCCATTCCACTCCGGCCAGTGACAGCTGCTAGCGTGGGGACCGCAGGGCTGGCCAGCCCTTGGGAGAGGACCTCACGTGTCCACCGCAGGCCCCACTGCACCACCCTTAGGGTCTTCCCTAGGGTTGCCGGCCCCTCTCTTCATCCAAACAGAAAAAGGATGCCCAGACCCACATGGACAATCTTTACTGTGAAAGGCAGACATGGCAACATAAAGATAGAGGAAAGAGGAAACTCTGGGAACAAAAGACAAGGAAAACCTCTAGGGGCACCTGGGGGGTGCCGTCAGTCGGTTGAGCATCCCGCTCTGGGTTTCAGCTCAAGTTGTGATCTCAGGGTCGTGCCATTGAGCCCTGTGTCAGGCTCCCTGCTCAGCGGGGAGTCCGCTGGAGATTCCCTCTCCCTCTGCTCCTCCCCCTGCACGCTTGCTCTCTCTCAAATAAATAAATCTTAAAAAAAAAAAAAAAAAAAGGAACACCTCTAAACCAAAAATGCAAATACTCTCAGAAAAGACAACTGCAGCTGTGAGCAAGAACAGGATAACATAAAAAAGGTCATTCAGAGAACAAGAGAAGTTCCTCTTCTAAACCAGACCCAAGTGTGAAGTGAAACGAAAAACAGTGGAAAGGCTGAAGGTCATGTTGCAGAAATTTCTCCAACAGCAGAGCGAAAACCAAAGAGACGGGCAGCAGAAGAGGAAGTTTAGGAAAGTTCCAGCGACTGCACCCCAGGAGGCCCAGCACCCAATGGCGCACGGTCCCATGTGAGAAAGGCGAACCACTCAACTAATTCTCGAGAATTGCCCAGGACTCAAGGACGTGGATTCCTGGACTAGAAGGACCCTCCCCATCATGCCCAATATGGTGGATGGAAAGGACTCCCACCGAGGATACATCCCCTGAAGCTTCAGAAGCAGGAGACCCGAAAGATCTGAGAGCTTCCAGAGAGGGAACGCATGCCACACACACAGGCCGGTGGTGAGAATCGCATCTGGATCCTCAGCAGTGCAGGGGCGATGCAGCAATGCACTCGAGAACCTGCAGGATTTCTGCTGTAATTCCGCCCCTGGCCTGGCAGTCACCCTGGTCGAGGGCAGACATCCTTAGGGGTGCAAAGGTTCAAGATCTGTTCCCTCTCTCGGGGGGAGGGGAGGGACGGAGAACTCATTGCACTAAAACGCAGGAGTGAGAGAGCCGGGCCGGGGGGCAGGGTCCGAGAAATAGATCTAGTCCGGGAGAAATGTGAAGGAAACCCCTAGGATGGCGAAGGAAGGTTCTAGAACCACAGCCTTCCAGTCGAGGGAGGATCCTTCTGGAAGATCTAACTGATTGTTTGGCAAGGAAATCCAGACAGTCCATAAAGAGCCAGGGGGTTGCACTGAGAGCAGAGCGTTTGAGAAGGCGAGAATTTAAACTCCAGAGACACCCCAGCTGGCGCGAGAAACAGAAGAAGAATATGGTTGTGGATGGTGCATGTACGCAGCCAGGATCACGGATCCCTGAACGTCGATCTGCTGGAGACGTTCCTGGCTGGAGCAGGCGTGGGGGCGGCTGAGGGGCCCGTGTGCGCAGGGGACGCAGAGAGCCCAGCCCTCGTGTCCCACGGGGGCGGATGCCCGAGCGGGGAAGGGGTGTCGGAGCGCCATGGGGGGTGGGGGGCGTCAGGAGAAACAGCAAAGGGGACTCTGCTGCCCCGAGGCTGCCGTGTGGCGTGAGGCCCCGGGGCCCCTCGGTGTCGTTCGTGTTAACTCTGAGGATCACCTTGGACCAGCTGTTTCACCTTCTCGCACATGCTCAGGAGACTGCTCACACATTTCTTCTCCCTCTTCAGAGAGCTCAGCTCATCCTTTCTCCAGACCAGCACTTCCCCCACGTTGTGTTCATTCTCCAGGGATGAAAGACTCTTTCTCTCTGGAAGGAAAGAGTAACCCAGTGGAAGTGGGAGCGGGGCCTTCCCAAGGGTGGCCACCATCCCCTTCACGGCCCTTTGGAGCTGCTCACGGCCACGGGGAGGGACACGGTGACGCTTCCTGGGTCACCCTTTGACCAGTTTCTCACCGGTTTCCGTGGGATTAGAAACCATCCCGTCTCCACTTAACTGACAGGAAGAGCCGCTCACCGTGAAGATGACAGAGGTCACCCCCCCAAGAAGTCCCCGGGCCAGCGCAGTCATCGCACGCGGACCTGCGGCTGGAGCCCACTCGGAAACGTACCCGACTCCCAGATGCCCAGGAACTGATCCGTGTGCTTCTCGATGAGCTCCAGGTGTCTGACCAAAATGGTGCCGTGCAGGAGGTCCTCGCCGACTTTCATGAACACAGAGCTGCCGGTAGCCAACAGCTCCTTGCTGTCCTCGGTGATGTTGGCTAATATCTTCTGGTTGGTTCCTGATCAGATGGAGAACAGAGTGAGAACAGCGGGGGCCCGCCCCTCGCCCCGACTCTGGAAAGCACGGAGGTCCCCAACAGCCTCCCCGTTGGGCCCCCACTTCCACACAGGCCAACTCAAGGTCACCGGGCGTCTCTGGACATGCTTCGCCCTTCACTAGGTTCTACGTGTGCCTGGCAGGCTTCCCAGATGACCTTGTTCATGAAGACGACTCCTCCCAGGGCAGAAATCAGCCAAGAGAGCCATGTTGCTTAGGGTTTTAAAACCTGCGCCCCACTCAGCAGGCTGGATATTATTTTTCTTTTAAAGATTTATTTATTTGTTTATTCATGAGAGCCACACAGAGAGAGGCAGAGACACAGGCAGAGGGAGAAGCAGGCTCCTGGCAGGGAACTCGATGCGGGCAGGACTCAGTCCCAGGACCCCGGGGTCATGACCTGGGCCAGAGGCAGAGGCTCAACCGCCGCACCACGCAGGCGCCCCAAGATGTGGAAGAGACTTAAATGCACATCTCTAAGTGAAACAAACCCATCTGAAGAGGCCACAGACTGGACGACTCCCACCATACGACATTCTGCGAAAGGCAGAGCTTCAGGGAGGTGGGGGGACGGACGAACAGGACAGTGCAGGACATTCTGTAGCATATCACAAAGGTGGACACACGTCATACGTTTGTCCAGACTCACGGAGCGTGGAACCCTAATGCAAGAGGGAACCCTAACGCAAACTGTGGAGTTCAGTTAATAATCATGTACCCATATTGGCTCATCGGTTGTCACCAATGTCCCCCAACACAGCAAGACATGAAGAGCAGGAGAAACTATGTGTGGCGGGGGGCAGGCAGGTAAAAATACGGGAACTCTGTACACTCTGCTCAATTTTCCTGTAAATCTGAAATTGCCCTAGAAGTGTCTATTAATTAAAAAAAAAAAACACAGGGGCGCCTGGGTGGCTCAGCGGTCGAGTTTCTGCTCAAAGGTGTGACCCCAGGGTCCTGGGATCGAGTCCTGCATTGGGCACCCCGCAGGAAGCCTGCTTCTCCCTCTGCCTGTGTCTCTGCCTCTCTCTCTGTGTCTGTGATGAATAAATAGATAAAATCTTTTTTAAAACATTAAAATTTAAAGATTAAAAAAAAACCCCACAAACGTAACCTTTTCAAGCAGGTAGCTTTCAATAATGTACATAAAAATCCCACATCCACGATCTTATTTTGTCGCCACCACAACACTTGCACGCAACAAGCTCAGCTTTTGTCCCCATCATCCGATGGAACAGAGACCGCAAATCATCTCACTGGGATTTTTCATTCTGAATCCAGTGCTTTTCCACTACATCTGAATCTGACGACTTACACACACACTTGAATATAATGTTTTTGGGGCGATATCTATCTCCCCCACCGAAACACTCAGGCACGGAGGGTGGGGGCGGAAGAAACAGACGGTACTTGGTCTTCTGTTCAAAGGTCAACATTGGATCGGACGTTGACGCTGACCTCAGAATAACAGAGCCGTTTCTACAGCCAGACAGGCTTGGGTTTGAATTTTAGTCCTTAACATGCATCCCCGAGACCTTGGGTAAGTCACACAGCACAGCCCCATCTGGAGGACGGGGATCTTTCAGGGCCATCTCAGGGTGGCCACAGTGGCTGGGGCATGGCTGGCATTCAGGGGATGGTGGCTTTCGGGGCTGGCTCTCGTTCACCAGACGGCACATCCTGAGTCCCCTGGGTTCCTCCCTCGGGTCTGCTTCCTTTGTCGAACACCAACCTGTCCTATCAGGTGGAACAGTCTGCCACCCACCCCCCCGGGGGTCGGGCAAGCGGGCGGAGCCGGCGTTCCCAGCACCCCCACGGACGTACTGCACAATTTGAAGAGATGCTTGATGTCCGGACATGTGAGCAGGTGCTTCAAGACCTCATCCAGGTAGCATGGGGCGTCCTCGTTCCTCGGCCAGGACTTTGTGATCACAGCCGACACAAGGGTGCCGAAATTCTGCAGGTTGTGGTAAGAGATCCTCTCTAGAATACTGGTCTGATTCTGTAAGACAAGGGACAGAGACAGAGAGAAATGCAGGAAGGGTTTTTTTTTTAAATTGGTTTGCTTCTGAATAATGGAAGTAAATCACTCATCCAATAGCACCCCAGGGATCCTCTGTGGCTCATTCTACAGAGCCTCAAGGAACCTGAGGACTAAATACCTCGTTTTCCCCAAGATCTTCCTGTTTCCTCACGTGACCAACAGCAGAGACGTGGAGATAGGCGGGCACACATATGCACACACGCAGAAAGAGGCGTGCACAGGCCATGCGGACACGCGCACACTCCATGCCCCCTCTCCTTCTGGCTCGCCGTCACTTCCCATGTTTTTTCCCTGGACTTACCATAAAAAGCACCAAACGTAATGTGCGTAAAACAATTCATATGCATAGACTCTGTCGTAAACCCTAATTCTGACCTGTGATAGGCTTTTTGAAAGCCTGCCTACACACAGCACATGTATTTTAACTCTCCTTTCTGGGTCCCCCGGCCAAGTGACAAAGTGTCCTCCCCTTCTTTGGGTTCAAAGCTTTTACAGAAATTTTCAGGAATTTGTTAGAAAAAAACATAATAATAAATAAAAATAAAATAGAATAAAAATAAAAGGTAGGGTTAGTTTATAAGAGATACTTTTTGATACCGAGAAAGAAAAAAAAACAAAGTTTTATCCAGCAACATATAAAAAGGATTATACTAAGACCAACTGGGATTTTTCCCAGGGAGGCAAGGTTGGTTTAAGATGAGAAATTTGTTACTGTGATACATCGTATCCAGGGAAGAGAGGAAAAAAAAGAAAAAAAGAAAAAGACAACATAGGATCGTCTCCGGAGATGCAGAAAACTTTCAGACAACATCCGATGCCATCTCATGATAACAACTCTCAACAAAGCACAAATAAAAGGAACATGCTCCACCTGAGGAAAGGCTTCCGTGAGAAGCCCACAGCTGCTGCCACCCTCACCGCCGACGGACCAAGGGCATCACCCCCCTGAGATGAGGAGCAAGGCGAGGATGTCTGCCCCGGAGGCTCTTGTCACACCCTCTCGAGAACAAGACACAGAGGCATCCGGATTGGAAAAGTAGTAAGACTATTTCTACCTGCCTATAACGTCATTTCATGTATTAAAAACTCCTAATAACAAAATAGAACAATTATAATAATATATTGTAATAAAAGGTAAATGAATGTGGAAGAAAAAAATACCCCACAAAACTCTAAAGCACACACGCGGTCCCAGGAGGTGTCCCTAAGAGGCAGCCTGGGGCAGAAGGCCTTCCCACCCGGCAGAGAAAACCCTAAGTGATTTCCCAGAACGTTTTCAACTTCACACGTTTCTCTTCCGTTCGGTCAGCCTGTGGAGTGTTCTGCCGACACCCGCCCAGCAAACGCCCAGACGCGGAACCACAGGCCCGCTGGACCTGCGCACTGGTGACCCCAGCCAAGGTCACCCGGATTTTGGATTTGTGGCGCGTTACCTGTAGCAGCGGGAAGCTGAGCAGCATCTCGGGGAGGCGGTCAAGGGCAACGAATTTCAGAACCCTTCCTCCAGGGCCGGGAGGGGGACACCCGGTGCCCACCCCAGCGCTGCCAACGGGGCTCAGGACCAGCGGGCACATGCCCCCCCCAGGTCCCAATGTCTGAAGACCCCCACTGCGAACCCCGTGTCTCCCGGGTGGGAGGGGTCACTCACCTGGCTGGCTGCGCTCACTGCTTCAACGACACACTTCTCGAAGCATTTTGACACACTATCTTCCTGCCCCCTGGCATCCCACTGGGGGCCACAGAAGATACAAATCTGGTCGAAAGGCTTCTCCTGCAAGAGCAGAGAGCGCATTGGCAACTGCACCCCAACACTCCGGGCGATGAGGACACCCGCCTTATTTCCACCTTCCCCACATGGCGGCGGGTCCCCGGGATTCCACTTCCCACCCCGCACTGACCGTGTCCCCCAGCCCCTCCCCACTTGTGCCCATCACACAGACGAGGCCCCAATTCAGAGCCTCCCTTCCAGCTCTGCAGGATAAGCAGCTGGCCCCGCCGCTTGCAAAAACAGGTAAACTTTGAAAAATAAGTGATTTTCCCTTGTTCCTACTTTCCTACAAAGCATTACTTAACAGTTACACATTAACGTCTCATATCCTATAAAAACAAACCCTAATTTTCCTACGGTCATAAGCTTTAATTAAAAACTAACATTTTGGGCAGCCCGGGTGGCTCAGCGGTTTAGTGCTGGCTTTGGCCCGGTGTGTGATCCTGGAGCCCCGGGATCAAGTCCCACGTTGGCCTCCCTGCATGGAGCCTGCTTCTCCCTCTGCCTGTGTCTCTGCCTCTCTCTCTCCCTCTGTGTCTCTCATGAATAAATAAATAAAATCTTAAAAAAAAAAAAAACCAAAAACGAACATTTTTGTTCCCCCATGTGTCGCTGGGTTTAGTGAGGCTTGTGTCATCAACAGGCCACTTGGAGCTACTGCAGATGAGGGCGCTTCACCCCCTCACCCCATGCCTAGGGTTCACCTGGTGGCAAGGCCCCGTTCCCTTCTTCTTTGCTGGAATGCCATCTTTGGTCAAACCAGTAAGGCTAGATAAAAAATGCAAGGTCACATCGACCACGCGCCCTGTGCACACTAGCACTGTCCATCCAAACGCACCGTTCCTATCTAGGTGGTTACAAACAGTCTGGCTTCATCAAAGCACTCCCCAAAAGGAACACCCCGATTTCTGGTACCTGTTTGATTCTCCCTTCCAAGTCCTCCAGCAAGGACTCCTTCCAGCCATACTCCACGGGGAAGTTTATCTTCATCAGCTGCCTCCAGACCTGCAAAGCCCACATGTCAGTGACAGCCACAGCAACAACTAAGTGCCACAGTGAATTCTATTTAAAAAAAAAAAAAAAGAAAGAAGGAAAGACTGTAACAGTAGTTCCAGGAGGGATGGGTACCTGGGTTCTGACCTCATCTTTGTCCCTGGTGAGCTGTGTCGGTGGCAAGTCAGAGCCACCCACCCCAGCCTTCAAAAAGGAAGGGCCCCGACAGGACCAGGCAGCCAGGATGGCCCTTCCACCATGTAGCTGGTTTTTATTCTGAAAACATGTCTCCCCCTTGCTTTATCTCCAAAACCTTTGAACGTACCCATAAAGTTGCAAGAACGGCCCAATGACACCCATGATCCTTCGAGTGGACTCCCCCGTTGTTGAGGCTCAACGGCTGCACTATCTCTTTCCTGCTCTCTCTATAAGAAGCGCTTTCTCTGCAGAACCCCCGCAAGAGAAGTTGCAGGTACCCCACCACATGGCCTCAAAACACTTGGGGCAGGCATCTGGAACACCGCAGCCGTTCTGCTGCATGATCCCGGTGCACGCAGAAAGAAAATAGCAGCGGAGGTAAAGCACCCCCCCAGCCTACAGCACACACCCTTCCCAACCCTCCGGCCTGAGCAGCTCATCCGCTCCCACCCAGGTGACCCTTGGGGGCCAGACCCCACAGCCGCCCCGGGCCTACTCATCCAGCTTCCTTCTGGAAACTTCCCAGCCTTTCTGAGGACTGTTTTTCTCTTCTTTGACTTCAGATGCCTTGTGCTCGGTCTCCCCTTCAAGTACCTCTCGCCTCCACAGTTTCCTGACCTTTTCAGCCATCCCTACCGGCCACTCTCCTTGCTGACACAGCCCGGAGGCGCCTCACCACAGGGCCTGCATGCCCACCCTTCCTATGGGGCCTGTCACGGGGAGGGGGCCTGTGGGCAGCGTGACCAGCACCGCATCTCCAATCCTGCAGGTGGACCATGGGCCCCGGGCCAGCACGTCGCATCCCTGCTCAGACCCCTCCGGGCAGCATCTCAGCCCAGCAGAGCTTTACCTTGATTTCATCTGTGTATCTGAAGGTGAGAACTGCCCTGGCACCAATGATATTGAAGATACGCTCCCGAAAAACGCTCTGCAGCCAAGCTCTGGTGTTGATGATGGTCCCCTGGAACACCGCATGCACAGAATTCCTCCTGGCTTCCTTTCCCAGGCCCTCGGCCGAATCCTGCTGTGGCAGGAGAGGGGTGTGTGTGTTAAGGTCCCCAAGCCGCGACTCAGGCCATTCTGGAGACACTGTTCTCCCTTCCGGATTCTTGGCAGGAGCCCAAGAAGTAGCAACCTCTGAGTCACACGAATGCGTTCAGGACCCGGGCCTCGCCTGCATCTCAAGGTGCCTGATTTCCCTGGACTCTGTGGGTTCGCTCTGAGAGCAGGCAGGTCGGGCAAAGTGGGGCCAAGGTTGGGGGAGGATAAGCACTCCACCCCTGTGAACTGCCCTAGCACAGGGACAGCAGGGGGGAGGGGGCACCCTGCCTTACCAGTGAGCAGATCACGCCCGCCACGTAGAGCACGCCAGCCCACCTTCTCCAAATGGCTGGGAAAGGAGGCCCCAACAGCAGAGCCTCCAGCAGCTCAGAGAAGCCCCACCAGTGCGCCATGCAAACCCCTGCTCCTTGGCTGCGGGGACGGCCCACCGTGGGCCAGAGGTAAACCCAAGGCCCATGCTTTCTTCCATGAGGCTTCCTCTACTCCCTTTTCCCGTCTGAAAAATCCGTTTTCTCTGGGGTCACGGAGAGGGTCCTCCCAGTTCTGCTAGCGTGCGTCCTTCTTCAACAGAGGCCGGCAAGTCAGGCGTGCGTCAGGACCCACAGGTGGCTCTGCAGCCACTCCTCCTTCCAGGGACGCTCCCTGAGGACCACCCTGTGCCCTTCATCCTGCCTGGTGGCCAAGGAGATACTCTTCCTGCCGTGGGAGCTGATGCTTCGAGGGGGCGGGCCACAGTCCACAGACAGGCAAGCAGCTAGTCCTTAACCACAGTAGGTGCCAAGCAGGGAAAGCACAAGGTGTTCTCAAGCACACGAAGGGGATGGAACCCAGCCTGGAACAGGAGGGCGCCAGATGCGTGGGGAGGGGTGGACACAGGTGTACCCAGCCAGCATGCCGGGTCAGCGGACAGCGAGAAGTGGCAGCAGTTCTCAGCTGACTACTGGACATCCTAGCACTTGCCTAACATCTCCGAATGGCACGAATCCCTCTAGAACGATCCCGAAGCTTCAGCATGGTGTGCTTTCCCTGTGACCTGGCCTGCTCTAGACCTTGGCCCCTTCCCAGCCACACTCCGTTCCTTACTGGCCCTCGGGAACAGTGGTGCTCCTCCTCCCTGACCAGGGGAGGGCAGTTCCCACTCCGTAGGCACACCAGCCCTGCCATCGGTTCCCAGGGCACCACGGCGACTCTCCAGCCTACCACCTGTGCCCTGCGCTGCAGGTGCGTGTCCCCTGGGCAGCCCCCCAGAGACCCTGCTGCAAGGAGGGCCCTTGCCTTTCCCATCCCGGCACCTCCTGCACTCGGCACAGGGAAGGCAGAGACGGGCAGTCCGTGAGCAGCTCCATCTAGGCGGGAAGCCTCACGTGTGTGCTCCCTGCTTCTCTCCATCAGGTGTCATCAGGTGTCCCGTCAATTCAGCTAACCCTCAACATCAGGACCCAATCAGAAGCTGTATGAACACGCATCATGCACTTTTGTTGAATTTTAGATCGGCAAACCTTTTTTGTTTTCATGACACGGGCAGAGTATTTTTACCATGATGTAAGTTACACTGCTCTGGGGTTCCAACCCACATTGAAGACTTTTCTGCAGGAAAATATGCCCTAGAAAACCGACAAATTTCCTAAAATACAGTTTATCTGGAAGTGGGCATGTGCCTGCAATGGTTTAGATGACACCTGCTTCAGGAAAAAGCAATCGCCTCACCAATAAGAGTTATTTTAAAATGTGTCTTTGGTATTTTAAAAAGAAAAAGTAAAAGGAATAAAATTAAAATATATACTGAATTCTTTCCTATCATGAACGTCACGATTCTTAATCGTAATACGTGTAACCAAAAACTGGTCAGTCTAAATATAAAATCTTGAGGCGTCTGGGTGGCGGTTCCCCCTGGGAGGCATGTGGAGGGGGTTGAGGGGGCGGGCATAGGGCACTGGGGCCTCCCTACGGCTTGCTTCGAGAGGGCATGCACCTGCGTGGAAGGTACAGAGGTGTGGACTTGGGAGGTGCGGACTTTGCTGCCGTATCTAAGGAATGGCATGCAGGAAATGAGGTCAAGTGGGAACAACCGCACATGACATGCACTTGGGGCACACATTTTAGGATACCTTGCCTGACTTCCCAGCCACCCGCACTGCTCTTTGATTAACCCATTCAGTGGATGTTCTGTACCCTGACCCCCACACTGCCCCTCTGCCTCAAACGGAAGCCCTAGGATGGCAAAGGTGCAGGCTCTGACCCCAAACCATCCTCAATGCACAGAACAGAACAGAACCTAGCAAGGGGGCAGGTGCCCCAAAATTTCTGAGGACAGAATCAGCCACTCCGTGTCCCTCTAACCATCCTAGAACTGGCCAATCTCTGTTGTGAATCACTTGAAATTCCATACGTATCGTGGGTGTGACGTGGTGTGCGTGTGTGTTCCACTTACCACTAGAGGCTGAAGTGTAATAATTCTGCAAACAATCTCAGCAGATAAGGCAAGCAGCTCATAAAGTCTTTCGTCTTTTGTGATGCTGCAGATAGTTTCGTGAAGTTTCTGGCACACAGTCAAGTAGGACTGTATCAAGGGCTCCTCAAGAATCCTACCCCGCAAAGAGATAAGAGAAATCATTGAAGTAATTTATTTATTTATTTATTTATTTATTTATTTTATGATAGTCACACACAGAGAGAGAGAGAGAGAGAGGCAGAGACACAGGCAGAGGGAGAAGCAGGCTCCATGCACCGGGAGCCCGACGTGGGATTCGATCCCGGGTCTCCAGGATCGCGCCCTGGGCCAAAGGCAGGCGCCAAACCGCTGCGCCACCCAGGGATCCCTCATTGAAGTAATTTAGGAGAAATGAGAGAACAGTACCCATTATCCACGACACGTTCCTTCCTTTCAAAATACCAGCGAGGAAGGCATGTTTTGACCCCCTATAGGTTAACATCGGGAACTTACAACCGACATAAAATGGAAACAAAGTCCTTTTGGTTTGCCTCCATGGTCTGAACTGTTTTAATAAAATCAAGTGAAACTAATCCCTAGTTAAAAAAAAAAAAAAGGGAATCCCTGGGTGGCTCAGCGGTTTAGCGCCTGCCTTCAGCCCAGAGCCTGATCCTGGAGACCTGGGATTGAGTCCCACATCAGGCTCCCTGCATGGAGCCTGCTTCTTCCTCTGCCTGTGTCTCTGCCTCTCTCTCTCCTTTGTGTCTTTCACTAATAAATAAATAAAATCTTTTTTAAAAATTTAAAAAAAAAGGCTAGGGATGTTTATTACTGAAGATTAAGACACTGCATAAATTTGAAAAAAATTCAGAAAGATCGGGGGCGGGGAGACAGGGAGGGAAGGAGGGAGGGATGGGGAAAAGTGGTAGAATGGGCACTGTGTGTGGAGTCTCTCCCAGCCCTGTGGGGACCAGGTCTCATGTTCCCTGGCTGGCACAAGGCCAGAAGTGATGGGCGCTGACCGGCGGGAGGTGCGGCAGGTGACGTGGGAAAGGCACCGTGGGGGTGCTTCTGTGACCCACGGGGGCTTGACATTAACAGAGATCTAACACCCCACCTCCATCCTGAACACCTTAAGAATTCAGGTGAGGGGATAGCGGCAGTGCTCTGAGAATCTCAGAAAACACCTATCGGGCACCTGCGCGTTTCTGTTCTGCATTCTATACCATGTCCCTTCAGGCTGTCAGAGGTCATACAAATCTGTAGGAGCAAACGCTTTCAAATAACTATGTAAAGTCAGGGTAGCCTGGGTGGCTCAGCAGTTTAGTGCTGCCTTCAGCCCAGGGCGTGATCCTGGAGACCCAGGATCGAGTCCCATGTGGTGCTCCCTGCATGGAGCCTGCTTCTCCCTCTGCCTCCATCTCTGCCCCCCTCTCTCTATGTCTCTCAAGAATAAATAAATAAAATATTAAAAAAAGAAAAAACTATGTGAAGTCACGTTTGATTTTTTACTTCCAACCAGCCTGGCTTGCAAAAAACATACAAAGACCAACATCAGAGGAATGCAGAACACAAGTATGAAGAGGCAATATGGTGATTGTTTAAAAAATATATATAAATGGAAAAAAAAATGCATACAGGATAAAACACCCAGTGGAAATAACCCAAATCTCAGCAGCTGATACCTATTATTTTCCCCTTAAGACCAAACCCAACCAAACCAGGATGTTAATAGCTCAAAAAGGAGGTGGGATGTATATCGAAGACCTTCTGATTTCAATAGCAAACACGGGACACTGTCACTCAGTCAGAGAGTAATCGTGTAACACCGAGACTGTGTTTCACTTTTCTACTTACTTGTCCTGATAAATATTCAGGAGGTCCAACAGCCTCGTTAATATCTTCCCAATGTTCTGGGGCAGTGAAGAAAAAAGATAGGAAAGAGTTAATCACAGCGCCACCATCTTTGTGAAAACAGAATTGAAGAGAAAAAAAATCTAAATAAGGCAAAACGAAGGATTCTCTTCTTCCTACAAACGAGTTTTATGTGCTCAAGAACCAAGCTTCCATCTTTCACAAATAAAACTCAGGATTTAAACATTATACCTGATCCCTGCACCTCCATGCAATGAGAGAGTGTGCAGCTGGGTGGACCGCCCCCCCAACTACACGCACACACGCATACACGCACACTCGTGCACACACGCACACTCGTGCACACACATGGCCTGACCGTCCAGAGGCCAGAACTCTACTGCCCAGTGTAATGACAAACAAGCAACCCCGTAGCCATAAGAAACAGCAGTCCTGCCCTCTTTTCTGGCTTCTAAGTGCTTCCCTCTGCCAAGATCTCAGAAAAAAAGGAATCCCAGGCCCTGAAAGTCTAGTTTCTGATCTGCATTTGCTGAAGCAAGGACAGCCTGTTCTGAACATCAGACAACAGACCTCCTGATGTCTCTTGGAGAGTTTTGTATGGTGTTGAAGCCGGTACCAAGTCCCTTGAAGGCAGTCCAGGATGCAAGCAGGGATGTGACTCTGATACTCCACGAAGTTCTCCATATAGTCAAGCAAGTTGCTCAGAGGCACCAGACTGAACCAGGACCGGAACAGGTACGTGTCTACGTTCAGCAGATGGATATACTTGCTCATGAGCTTAACCAGATGTGTCCTATGTAAGCAAAAACAGGGAAAGAAGAGCAGCGCTGGGATCAGCAAACACAGATGGAGTCAGGGTAAGTACAGTCATGTTCCAAGAGACCTGTCAAGTTCAAACTTTAAAGATAATTGCAATGCCAGGCAGTGAATCAAACCCAAAGCAAACAATAACATAGTAAGAATTCACCAAAACGGATGAAACTTGAGGATGCGATGTGGAGTGAAACCAGCGGTTGCAAGAGGACCCCCCCCTGACTCCACTTACATGAGGTCCTTAGCATGCACAGATTCTTGGGGCAGAAAGTAGGATGGTGCTTACCAGGGGGTGGGGGGACGGGGAGACAGAAATGTGACTTCGTAGGAATAGAGTTTCAGTCTGGGAACATGGGAACGCCTCTGGGGAGGGAAGGTGGCGGCACAACAACATGAGTGTACCGGGTGCCACTGAACTCTACGCCAAAAACGATAAAAAGGGCAAATTACATGATGTGGATATTTGCCCACAGCAAAAACCTGCACTAAGAATTAAGCACTTTTTCTGGCTTCATGGAGGTATAACGGACGCCAAACGTTGTGGACGCTTAACATGGACGAGGATGTGCTGACTTGATACACTTCACCGAAGCATTAGCTAGCACTGCACCATGTCACGTAACCAGCATTCCTCTTCCGTGCTGACAACACTGAAGATCTCCTCTCTCCGCTACTTGGAAGCACGTCATCCAGGATAACTATGTCACCATGCTGCGCAATAGGCCTCAAAACTTACTCCTCTTCCAGCTGGAAATTTGTACTCTGACCAACATCTCCCGATGTCCCCCCATCCCCTCGCTGCCAGCAGCCTCCATGCTACTCTGTTTCTATGAGTTTGACGTTTTTAGATTCCACACAAGTGAAATCACACATATCATGTTCCCCTGTGTGTGTGTGCGCACGTGTGTGTGTACCTCACATCTTTGCAATCCATTCACCGGTCAATAGGTACTTGGGTTGTTTCCGTGTCTTGGCTATTGTGAATAATGCTGCAGTGAACAGGTGACTGCCATATGGCTCCAAGATACTGATTTCATTTCCTTGGGATACACATCCACAAGAGGGATCGCTGCCTTACACGGTGGTTCCATCATTAACTTTCCATCATGGCCTCAATGATTTATGAATTAAGCATTTTGATGAGTGAATTAAGTGAATGCTCCAGATCAAATGGTCCACGTGAGCCCAGCAAAGGTATTTAGATTATGCTGATTCTGTGACATCGTACTGGAGACCCCAGAAGAAATAGAAAATAATTAAACCAAGGTGCCACAGAAGTCACAGGGGTGGGCGCCTATGTGGTTCAGTGGGTTAAGTGCCTGCCTTAGGCTCAAATCATGATCTCAGGGGTCCTGGGATCGAGTTCCCAAGTCTAGCTCCCAGCTCAGTGAAAAGTCTGTTTCTCCCTCTCCCTCTGCCCCTCCTCCTCACTCATCTTCTCTGTCTTTCTCTCAAATAAATAAATAAATAAATAAACTTAAAAAAAAAAAAAAAGAATGTCACAAGGGCTTAGAAGGCTCTAAGCCTTTAAGTGTGGATAAAGGCTCACAACACAGTAAAGGCCACTTTTGCCTGAAAGACAAGATTTTAAAGACCAAGGCTGGTGTTTTCCATCCTCCACTATTAACAACTAAATTTCTACTAGAAAGTTTGGACACCTACAGAATGGGAGAAGATATTTGAAAATGACCTATCAGATCAAGGGCTAGTATCCAGGATCTATAAAGAACTTATTAAACTCAACGGCAAAGAAACAAACAGTCCAATCATGAAATGGGCAAAAGACATGAACAGACATTTCACAGAGGAAGACCTTGGCCAACAAACACATGAGAAAATGCTCCGCGTCACTGGCCATCAGGGAAATACAAATCAAAACCACAATGAGATCCCACCTCACACCAGGGAGAATGGTGAAAATTAACAAGGCAGGAAATAGCAAATGTTGGAGAGAATGTGGAGAAAGGGGAACACTCCTGCACTGTTGGTGGGAATGTGAACTGGCGCAGCCACTCTGGAAAACTGTGTGGAGGTTCCTCAAAGAGTTAAAAATAGATCTGCCCTACGACCCAGCAATTGCCTTGCTGGGGATTTACCCCAAAGATACAGATGCAGTGAAACGGCAGGACACCTGCACCCTGATGTTTATAGCAGCAATGTCCACAATAGACACACTGTGGGAGGAGCCTCGGTGTCCATCGACAGATGATGGATGAAGAAGTTGTGGTCTATGTGTACAGTGGGATATTCCTCAGCCGTTAGAAATGACAAATACCCACGGTGTGCTTCGACGTGGATGGAACTGGAGGGTATTATGCTGAGTGAAATAAGTCAGTTGGAGAAGGACAAACATTATATGGTCTCATTCATTTGGGGAATATAAACAATAGTGAAAGGGAATAAAAGGGAAAGGAGAAAAAATGAGTGAAAATATCAGTGAGGGAGACAGAACATGAGAGACTCCTAACTCTGGGAAACCAACAAGGGGTAGTGGAAGGGGAGGTGGGCAGGCGGTTGGGGTGACTGGGCACTGAGGGGGGCACTTGACGGGATGAGCACTGGGTGTTATGCTATATGTTGGCAAACTGAACTCCAATTAAAAAAAAAAAGAAAAAAGAAAGATGTTAGCCAAGGGCTATTATTCAAAAAAAAAAAAAAAGAGTTTGGACACCACTTAAAATAATGCAATTATATCATCTTAACTGGGCTTTAACGTCAAAAGGTTCCTATAATAGTGAAGAAGCAATAACTTAATCTAGCCATCTTAATCCCTAAAAACCCGCAGGCAGGAGCGTCCTGGGTTGGTGGATGGGTGGGAGCAGGTGAGACTTGGAATCCTTTCTTTCTCTGACACAAGACAAGGTGGGTGGGCGGGGGCGGGGGCGGGGGGGGGGGCGGCTCTGTGCTTGCAAAGGAGCACAAGTGTTCATCTTTCTGTATTTTTTAGTTTTGATTTTTTTGTACTTAAGTTCAATTTACCACTTTTCGTTGGTAGACTGTGCTCTCTGTCTTCTGTAAGAAAGCTTTGCTCACCTCGAGACTGGTATTTCACCACCTCGAGATTTGCATGTACAATGCGCTGAGCCTTGGACCAGCAGCCCCGCTTTCAGGGATTTATCTTGAGGAAAAGATTGGGCAGGGAGAGAATAAGGATGCTCGTCAAAGCATGCATGCTTACCAAGTCAGACTGAAAAAATAAGAACTAATCCACATGCCCAGTCCCTGCTTACGTAAAAATTAATTCTAATGGGTGAGCGGTCATTATAACAACGTAGCTGGGCGTTTACCAAGGAGGAGTTGCTCACAGAATACTATGAAGTGGAAAAAAAAGCCTGTTGGAGAACAGAATAAATGGCCAATCATTTGTCACCTAACGTTGAGCACCTAACGTGCCCACCAACATGCGTTTGGACAAAAACCCCGGAAATGTGCCCGCCAAAGTGTGAACAATAGTGATTATCTCTGGGAATGCAAGCCATTTTTTTTTAATATTCTTCTTTACATTTCCTGTATGTTTAAAATTTATTAAAGGAGTAGTTTTAAAAGAAGCGTCGCGAGAAGTGGGGGCATGTGCACCCAGGGAGCCCCATGGAGGTCCTAGAAGCACAGTTGTTATTCTAAGATGTACAGATGGAAGTGCAGCTCTGCAACTTACTGATCTGGCCTTTTTTCCCGAAACTCTGAGAAGGAGATTCCTTCCAGGGCCGCCCAGATGTCCTCAGGCTGCATCCTGCAGTCCTTTCCTTGCAGGAACAGCTCCATGCAGTAGTGCAGGAGGGGCAGGGTGAGCACCCAGAGGTCAACTGTTTGCTCCATGCATTTTTGGCACAGGTTAACCAAGGCCTCTCGCCAGCTGTGGGGGGAACGGAGAGTGGCGGTGAGCTGGGGCGGCCAGCATCTTGCCCAGGGTCTGATGGCTCCTCACACTCAGGAGCACTCGAAAAGAGCAACCAGCCCCAAGAGAAATATGGTTGCACCGGGGCGATGGACCTCGGGGCGCCCTGGGCACCCCACGAAGCCCCGGGCCTTGGCCAGTCCCTCCCTGAAGCCCCATGGCAAATATCCCTCCTCGACAGCTGAGGTTCAGGGGTCCTGTGTGATCCATGAGCCCAGACCGTCTGGCAACAGTAAACCCGGATAGAAAGCCACTTTGCCAGTGCAGGGAGAAGCCTGCAGACAACATCCGGCATTCTCCCTACAATCGCAAGGTGCTACCGCTTGCCAGCTCTTCAAGACACTCGAAACAGCAAGCTTTGTACATCTGCCACCCGTCGTTCTCTCTTAAAAAATGTAGTGTGGGGACGCCTGGGTGGTTCAGTGGTTGAGCACCTGTCTGCCTTTGGCTCGGGGCGTGACCCCTGGGTCCTGAGATCGAGGCCCACAGCGACCTCCCCCAAGGGAGCCTGCTTCTCCCTCTGCCTGGGTCTCTGCCTCTCTCTCTCTCTCTCTCTCTCTCTCTCTGTGTCTCTCATGAATAAATAAATAAATCTTTTAAAAAATCATTATAAAATCATTTGACACACACACAATACATACCTCTGATATGTTTCAAAGATGTCACTTAGGTCACTGTGAAGATCACCTGGTGACCTGACGTTCGAGCAGAGAAGGGTACAGAGCATGCTCAGGTCACTGTCTGATAAGGGAATGTTAAATTTTTCCACAGCAAAAAGGACAATCAGGCCCATTCTCAACGGACTCTTCACTGGGTGGTCCTCAGGCAGAGGGTCCACACTACTTTCCAGAAGTGGCGCTGCTTGATTTTTCAAATACTCCCACAGGTGTTTCTTCACCTGATCCCAGAAGAGAAGACAGAACCATGGAGCTGAAGCCATCAGAGGTGCCCGCACGGCCGGCCCGTCTTTGTCCTCAGGGTCACAACAGCCTGAGGGGGCCCAAGGCCCCAAGGGGCAGAGCCAGCTCCATGGAGGGGCCACCCCACTGCCCTGCCTCCCCAGCTGCCCCGGGGCCTTTGTTGGGGGCCACCATCAATGGTGCAGTCCAGAAGCCCTGCACGATGGATGGGCCCTCGACGCCTGCAAGGGTCCAACTGCCAACTCAGAAATGGCCCCAGGTTCTTCTCAAAACTGCCAGAGCCATCCCACCATGTGGGAGAGGGGCGATAAAGGAGGGTCCCATTCTCCCTATATTACCAGAGACTCGGTGTGGGAGGGGGTCTGTGTGTGTGGGGGGCCAGGGTGGGGCCAGGTGAGGTGAGACTAGGGGTGGGACCAGGGGAGGAGGTGGGAGCAGGGGAGGGGGGCGGGGCCAGGGGAGGAGGTGGAGCAGGGCAGGAGGCGGGAGCAGGGGGTGCCAGGGGAGGGGGCAGGAGCAGGAGGGAGCAGGGGCAGCCAGGAGAGGTGAGACTAGGGGTGGGGTCAGGGGAGGGGGCGGGGCCGGGGGGGCAGGGGAGGTGGGATGGGGGGGGTGAAGGGGGAGCAGGGGAGGGGTAGGAGGAGGGGCCAGAAGGAAGAAACCCGGGAGGAGGAGGATCCCAGGCAGTCCCGCCACTGCCACCGGCTGGGGGGGGGGGGGGGGGGGGGTGTCCGGTAGGAAGTGGGTGGTGTCCAGGTTGGGGGAGCTGCCGCGCCCCTGAAGCCAGTACCTCCTTCTCGTCGTACTTCAGCGAGAGCCAGGGCTGCGCTTGGCCCTCGTAGATCATGGGCACCCTGACCACAGAGAAGAACTGCTGGAACTGCACGAGGAAGCTCCTGAGGTTGATGGCGCCCCAGGCCTGCAGGAGGCTGAAGATGTTGTCCAGCATGAGGGTGGCGGCCACCTGCTTCCCCTTCACCAAGTCCTTCCTTATGCTGTCGGTGACGGAGCTCATGAGCTTCTGCAGCTTCCCCGGGGACTCCATGCGCACCATGTCGTCATACTGGTGCCAGTCTAGGAGCGAGGACAGGACAGCACCACACTGTAGGCCGCCCAAGCGCGCCCCGGGACCCCACCCGGGAGGTGACCCACACGCTGGCGCCGGCAGAGGAGTGGAAGGAATGGTCCCCGCAGTGGAGGAGCCACCCGAGCCGCCCCGTGAGTGAGCACAGCTGTGTTTAGGACACGGACCCTTGTCGCCCCACGGTGATAGAGGGGGACCCAAGGTCACATGATTCAGCTGGCCTGGAAATACTCCAAACGTGTCTTGATTGAACCGATGGCTCAGTGCGGTTGGTACACGGGTTCCTTAGAGAACGATGGCGCAGAGGTTAAGGATTCTCTCCCCAAACTGCCCTGGCTAGCGCCCGAGCACCATGCTGTAGGTCACTGGGTGCCAGTGCTTGGTGTCCTCTGTACTGGGAACTGTGACGCCCCCTCCATTAAGGACAGTGTGGACCCCACGACACACAAGACAGAGCCCTTGATGCAGCGCAAGGGCTGAGAACGTGACTGCTCCTAGACTGGAGCTAGGAGACCCAGCAAAGCCGGCTGCACAGAATGACAAGACCAAGCGGTCACTAAGATGCCAGAGGCGACACAAACACACAGAATCAGCCACAAAGTTCAGAACGCGCAGGTCTCCGGAAGAGCAGGTGCTCTGCTCATCTCGCTGCAGGCACGGAGGTGCCCGCTCACCCCAGCCCTGTAGGCCCCGTGAGGACCCGAAATTACTGTTTGGAGTCACTGCTTTTCCTGCCCCCTGTGACCTGCCTCCAGAGGCCCCGGTGAGCTGCTGGCCTGGCCGGGCCCACATCACAGAGGAGGAGGGAGTGTCCCCAGGCTCCCGAGCAGGGGACACCGTCAACCCCGGGATTGCGGGGATTGGGGTGGGGGGGGTGTTGCATCAGATGTCTTGGGTCTCTCAGAATCTACCAAAAGAAAGGAGATGAAACGTTGACATTTCCAACCCACTAGAGAAAAGAGAAAGAAAATCTTGAAGGTTAGGAAAAAATACCCCAAAACGGGCATGAAAATGTGAATAGAGAAGACAGGTCAAGGTGACAAAAGTCAGTCTCCCAGCAGCAACCGGGATGAGTGCTGGCGGGTGAAGTGCCTCCACCAAGGACGGTCGGACAGCGTGAGAAACCACGAAACAAAACCAAGCAACGAAAGCCCAGGGAACAGGGAGGGCGGAGGCGGGGCAGCAGAGGTGGGGGCGTGATGGCAGGCCCCCCTCCGCCCAGCACCAGCAAGCGCTCTGCTGTCGGGGTCTCTGGGGGCGCGGGGCTGCACCGGGGGCCCCACCCTGGCGGGGACGCTCACAGAGAGGAAGGGCACAGCCACCTCTCCCCTCACCTGCGCTGGGAATAAGGAAACCTGCATTTGTTCAAGTCCCTCTATGATGAGCCACTGCTGCGCGATAGGGAGCAGAACACAAACCTCTCCCGGGTTCTGGCACCTTCCAGATGCCTTCCCAAGCCGTCCACCAGGATGTCAGCCGCCAGGGCACCCCGCACCTGTGCTCCAGCCATGACCTCCCGGCCCGCAGGAAGCCAGCGAAGGGCCTCCCATGGTCACCAGGCCTCAGCCCCATCCCGCCCACCTGGCTCGGGCACTGGCTCCCCAAGGCCCTGACGGTCACCCCGGCCGGGCGGCATCTGAAGCCCCAGGGTGCTCACGGCTGCCCTACAGGGAGGAGCACCCGGTTACGGAGGGATGGAGGCTCTCCTCTCTGGAGCTGACGCTCCAACCCTTCCAGAAAGGCCTTTTGATCAAATAGGCTTCACGTACGGGACGTGCAGAGATCCGAGCGGCCCCGCACGCTGCTGGCCTTGCTCAGCACATGGGGACACCTACCACCGACTGGGCGCCAGGCCACAGACAAGGTCCGCGTGAGTTCCCAAAGCAGGAGCCGCGGCGATCGTGGCTACATAGAACACACACGCCACACTCACACGCACCATACATTCATACAGGCCACACACATCACCCGCACGCCATACACACACCACACACGTCACCCCCATCGCTCCTACATGCCCACACTCACCACACACACACCCCCACGCTCTCATGTCCCACATACTCCTACACGCCGCACAACACCACACCTGCCAAACATGCTACACATACCCCACAGCCACACTACACGGTCCTACAGCCCGCACACCACACATGCACCCCCCCACACACACACACACGCTGCATGTAACAAGTGGAAAATAGAGCAAAGAGACAACAGAGAAGACAAGAAAAGGAAGCAATTAGACATAAACAGGAGAAAGGAGAAGAGCGTGGAGGGCGGCGCGGACGCCAAGCAGCAGGGGTGCGGGTGTGGGTACGGGTCTGACTCGTGGTCTCCGGGGCAGGGGGTGGGTGCCCGTGGCTGGTCTCCGGGGCAGGGGGTGGGTGCCCGTGGCTCTGGCCTCATCTTCCTGCCAGCCCCCTGCAGCCCCCTCCCCTGCCCAGCTCCTCACCCCCAGCGGCTTCACCATCTCCCCCTTTAGCAAAAATCCTTTTCCTGGTTTCCCCTTGGAAATGAGTGGTTCTGTTACACTGATCAACTTTCCGGCTTCCAAACTCGGGTTTCCTCAACGCAGAGCCAGCGGCGGGGGTCCGGGGCCACGCCGGTGAGGAGGACCCACCGAGGGGCCCTGCTCTGCAGAGGAAGGCCACTCTGGGAGGCCTGGCGCCCGCAGTCCTGAGCTCGGCCCCGAGGCCCTGCCCCGACTCACCTCCCAAGGCCAGAAGCTCGGACCTCACGACCAGGCAACGGTTGACGTGGTCGCCGTGCTTCTGCTTTTGTTTGTAGATAAACTCGTACTCGCAGCAGCCGTCGCCGTCCACGATGACGTACTTGTAGGGGATGGGTTTATCCACGTGCTGCCTGGAAAGGACGGTATGGCCTTCCACGAGGTACCCATTCTCATGCAGGTCTCTGAATAAACAGGACACCAGTCACATCAAAAAAAAGAAAAAGAAAGAAAAGAAAAGAAAAAAATTCTATTTTGAACATTTTAGCTCTCCTCAAACTGCATGGAGCACAGACTCGAAGCTACACCTCACTCCTGAGCAGGAGGATGCTTCACGGACCAGTCTGCACACAGAACCAACATTCCATGGGCCATGGCGACAGAGGACAAAGTATGTTATGGGGGGAGCTCTTGTTTGAAACGGTCATTTTCCAAGAGTGTGTAAAAAACGTCATCAGCTTGAAAAGAATTATTGCCTCGGTATATTTCGAAGACTGGGTGTTCTGGATGTTTCCCCGAGGGACTCCCTGCAAGCCCTCCGCACACTCACTTGGTGTAATGCATCTCACAGACGTTATTCTGCCATTTGAGCTTCCCAAATTCCTCTCCGCCCCTGACATACACCTGGTGTGAGTTGAGGTTCACGTTGCAATCCTTAGGAATGATGGCGTGGAAGTACACGGTGATTCCTTCCTGGACACTCAGGGGGGTGCTGGAGGAAAGCCAGAAAAGAAAGCACCCATGAGCTTCAGGTCTGCCCCCGCCCCCCCTGCACCCGCACACACATGCACACGCACACACACACACGCACATACACGCACGTGCACAACAGGATCCTCGCTTCTCGACCCGGCCCAGTGCAAGAGCGTCCACGCTCCAGACAGACACCACACCACGGGGTCCTACTGTGCCTCCCTCTGCAGTGGGGTGGCGAGGAAGGGGGGCATCCCCCTGCAAGGGGGCTCTCTCTGCCCAGCTCTGAAGGGCTGGGGGCAGTGGTGGGAGGGGGCTGATGAGCACTTGGGGACATGCCAGCCTCTCCCCCCTCCACCACCGGGCCCTCTGAGTTCCTGGGAGGCCCTTGAGGCCCCAGGAGCACTGAACCAGGCAAGGAATGGGGACGCAGGATGCTCCCCAGCCTGCGCCCTGAGTAGGTGCCCCGTTTCCCCAAGAAGGGTCACCAAGAAGGGCAGTAGCCTGGGACTCTCCATCTCCAGCCCCAGGGTGGGGGTGGTCTGGGAGGCGGTGCCTATGCCCCGGGGCCCAGGGCTCACACCTACCTCCCCATAACCTCACTCGCTCTGGCTTTGCGGTCCCGTTGCTCCTTCTCATTTTTCGTGGTGGCCACGCAACTCTTGTTATTCCCTTCTGGTTTCTTTGGACCCCCCGGCTTGGCCTTCTCACTTCCACCTGTTTTGTCTGCAGGGCCGGCCATCTTCTTCTTGGGTTCAGCTTTCTGGAACAAGTAACCGAGCCCCAATCTTTACAACCAGTTTCCACACTTGCCCTGCTCCAGCCAACAGCTGTCACGACGGCTAGAACAGTTGTGTCCCTTCCCTGCTCAGAACCTTCTGAAGCCCTCTGACCCACGAGCCACAGCCTCCAAGAGCCCCCCCTGTGACCCTCTTCTCCTCACTTGCTCCTGGGGGCACTGGCTTTCTTATTGTTCCCTAAATGGGCCCACCACACTCTGCCGCAGGGCCTTTGCATCTCCTGCTATTGCCTGGGACATGTTCTCAGAGAGTGGCATGGCTTGGCCCTCACTCTTTCAGATCTCTGCTCCACCTGCACCTCCTTGGGGGGGCCTTGCCTGGCGACGTGCTCCCAGCACCCACTTTCAGCACCCTCCACCCTCCCCCTGCATTCTCCGTGGCTCTCCCCATGCCTGACTTTGCTTTTTGTCTTTCCCTCTGTAGTAGAATGTGAGCCATGATGGCAGGAGCCAGGTCTCCTTTGTGGCTGTATCCATGGCCCCCAAAAGAGAATCACCGAATGAGTGAATGAAGGATAAACTTTAGAGAGAATGGGGTTTGAAAGAGCAGGTGGTGGGACAAAGGGCAGGACTGGGAGGCTTCCAAGAACCAGGCACCCTACCTGGTGGTGTTCTGGGGGAGCAGGGGTGCCTGCTGGTGGCTGGTTCAGTTTCTGAGTCTTGGCCTTGGCTTTACCTTTGTCGCCAGCCCCTCCCACCGGCTGAGCGGGCTGGGCCGCAGCGGCAATTTCCTGAAGGAGACAGAAACCCCAAACGTCAGGGCCTGGGTGACGCCCTGATGGCGGGAGGGTCAGCATCTGCCACCAGGGAAGGGTCGGCATGTAAGACCAGGGAAGGGTCAGCGTCTGCCACCAGGGAAGGGTCGGCATCTGCCACCAGGGAAGAGTCAGCATCTACGACCAGGGAAGGGTCAGCATCTGCCACCAGGGAAGGGTCGGCGTCTGCCACCAGGGAAGAGTCAGCATCTACGACCAGGGAAGGGTCAGCATCTGCCACCAGGGAAGGGTCAGCGTCTGCCACCAGGGAAGGGTCGGCGTCTGCCACCAGGGAAGGGTCGGCATCTGCCACCAGGGAAGGGTCAGCATCTACGACCAGGGAAGGGTCGGCATCTGCCATCAGGGAAGGGTCGGTGTCTGCCACCAGGGAAGGGTCAGCGTCTGCCACCAGGGAAGGGTCGGCGTCTGCCACCAGGGAAGGGTCGGCGTCTGCCATCAGGGAAGGGTCGGCGTCTGCCATCAGGGAAGGGTCGGCGTCTGCCACCAGGGAAGGGTCGGCATCTGCCACCAGGGAAGGGTCGGCATCTGCCACCAGGGAAGAGTCAGCATCTACAACCAGGGAAGGGTCGGCATCTGCCATCAGGGAAGGGTCGGCATCTGCCACCAGGGAAGAGTCGGCATCTACAACCAGGGAAGGGTCGGCATCTGCCATCAGGGAAGGGTCAGCATCTGCCACCAGGGAAGGGTCGGCATCTACAACCAGGGAAGGGTCGGCATCTGCCACCAGGGAAGGGTCGGCATCTGCCACCAGGGAAGGGTCGGCATCTGCCACCAGGGAAGAGTCGGCATCTACAACCAGGGAAGGGTCGGCATCTGCCACCAGGGAAGGGTCGGCGTCTGCCACCAGGGAAGGGTCAGCGTCTATGACCAGGGAAGGGTCAGCATCTGCCACCAGGGAAGAGTCAGCATCTGCCACCAGGGAAGGGTCAGCATCTGCCACCAGGGAAGGGTCGGTGTCTGCCACCAGGGAAGGGGCGGCGTCTGCTACCAGGGAAGGGGCGGCGTCTGCCACCAGGGAAGAGTCAGCGTCTGCCACCAGGGAAGGGTCAGCGTCTGCCACCAGGGAAGGGTCAGCGTCTATGACCAGGGAAGGGTCAGCATCTGCCACCAGGGAAGGGTCGGCATCTGCCACCAGGGAAGGGTCAGCATCTGCCACCAGGGAAGGGTCGGCGTCTACCACCAGGGAAGAGTCAGCGTCTACACCAGAGAAGGGTCAGCATCTGCCACTAGGGAAGGGTCAGTGTCTGCCACCAGGGAAGGGTTGGCGTCTGCCACCAGGGAAGGGTCGGCGTCTACACCAGAGAAGGGTCAGTGCCTGCCACCAGGGAAGGGTCAGTTGTGCCACCAGCCAGGCGAGAGGGATCAGCAGCTCAAGGGGAGGTGACGTGGACCTGCTCATCACCCCCAACAACTCACCGCAGAGGCGTGGGCCCCAGCCTCCTGCCTGGGGGTCTGTGGTTCTTTCCTGGGCTCAGGGCCCTGTTTGGACTCAGGCAGCAGGAGTTCCCGGGCAGCATCTTCCTTCCCAGGACAGTCTTTACTGGCAGAGGCAGTGGCCCCCACCCCTTTGGAGGGGCTGGGGGTGTCACGGCCCTTCCCATTCTGGGGGGCACTCCCTGTGGTCTGGTCCGGCAGAGGGCTTCCTCCAGCCTTGGCGTGCCCTGGGGGCCCTGGGGGCCCAGCACCCTCCAGCGGGCTCGGGACGGTGCCCGGGGGCTGGCTCGGCTGGCTGGACGGAGCACCTTGTGGAGCCTGGCCTTGGGGTGGGGCTGTGTCCCGGGCCCCGGGGTCTGCAAGCAAGGAGACGCTACAGGGGACAGAGGGGGCCTCGGACAAGGAGCCCGGCTCTGTGGAAGTGAAGGCATTCTGGTTCTTCCTCTTCCTTCCTCCTCTCCTTCTTTTCTAAACAGAAAAAGAGACACTAATTTTATTTCTAGGGTCACTACAGTCTCCCAGCATCTTCCTCCAGTTTCCTTCCAATGTCTCAAGTGCGTCGAGCATTGCCTGACCGAACCCCCTCCTGTCACACCTGCCCACGTCTTCATCTTGGGAAGACTGAAGCAGAGACACACGTGGCCGCGGGTGGTGGACGGCGCTGTAGGCCCCACAGCCAAGCCCTGCAGGCCCCGCGCTTCCTTCTGCCAGATCGAAGCTGAGAGCCTCCCCCGAGTTCCTCTCGACGGCGCATCCCTGGAAGCACGCTGCCTGTGTGTGACAGAGCGCACGCGGCCTCCCGGATCACACGCGGCCTCCACGGATCACAAGCGGCCTCCATGGATCACACGCCTACATCGCAGGCGTTCCATCCAGGGCCTTTCAGGCCTGGAGGTCCCTGTTCAGAGGCCCATGCTCGCTGGTCAGTCCCATCGAGTGCTGGTGGCCCGTAAATCCCCTGAAATGCAGTGTGGACACGGGACCCACCACCCACTCCAGGCCTGGGTAGACTCGCCAGGGACAGTGAGGGAGGAACGCAGCAGTTGCTTACGCATGGGGTTCGGCGGCCTCGTCCTGGGTCAGGTCCTGGCCGCGACAAGCGACAACCCTGCAGGACACACGGGGCCGCGCCAGCACTGCGTCCTGCAGGGGGATTTCCTGGCCTGAATGACAAATGACACATGCTGCCCTCCTGGTGGCAGGAAGGCTTTCAGGGTCATCTAAGCGGGAGGTTGAGGGCGCTTGGGCAGTTCTCTTGATTTTGGCTCAGGTCAGGATCCCGGGGTCCTAGGATGCAGCCTGCTTGTCCCTCTGCCCCTCCCCTTGCTCGCTCGCTCTCAAATAAATAAATACATAAATAAATAAAATCTTTAATAGGGGCACCTGGGTGGCTCAGGGGTGGAGCGTCTGACTTTGGCTCAGGGCGTGACCTCAGGGTCCTGGGACAGAGTCCGGTAAGGGGCTCCCCAGAGGGAGCCTGCTTCTCCCTCTGCCTGCGTCTCTGCCTCTCTCCCTGTGTCTCTTATGAATAAATAAATAAAATATTTTTTAAAAATTAAAAATTAAAAAAATGTTTAAAAAGGTCAACTGACTGGCTGGCTCAGTCAGAAGAGCATGCAATCCTCGACCTCAGGGTTGTGAGTTCGAGCCCCACATGGGGTGTGGAGATAACTTAAATAAAACTTAAAAAAAAAAAAACAGTCCTCCAAGGTGATAGCCTGTCCCACGTCTGTGGGTGTACAGAGCACTAAAATATTTGCTCACGTGCGGATGGTAATTCGGCAGGTGTGGGGGGCCCAGGGCCACTGGAGAGCGGGGTGGGGAGGGGGTGCCAGGTCAGGGCCCAGAGCTGCCCCTGGGAGCCCCGCCCACGTCTGGGCCGAGGGTCCAGCACCCACATCTCACTGGGTCTCCTGATGGCTCTCAGCCCGCTGCAGGCTGGCTTCAGTCAAGCTGCCCACCAACTTATGGGGGCACCTAGGGGACCTCAGCGCAGGGACAAGGAGCAAGAGAGCGAGACCTGCTCCTCCAACAGCAGCCAACGGTTTCTGGGTTCGTAAGAGGGGGAGACCACGACGGTTTTAGCCTGTGGGAAGCGCCAGTGACAAAGGCGCTAGGATCTCAGAGGTGGCCCCGAGCCTGGAAAGCTTCGTGGAAGAGAAGCCTGAAAGACACTAAATCCCTAATAAGATGGCTTCGTCCATTCCACAAGGATTCCCTGGGCCTGCACTGGCTGCAAGTGGCCGGAGACTTGCTCGCCCAGGACAAAAGCTGCCAACCTCATCCTACAATGGCCTCTGGGATGACTCCTGTTTTTTATTTTCTGAAGCTAATGATGCTTTGAGAGTTTAGGGTCCTTGCTAAACTTGGAGCCGCCCCTCCCAGGGCTGGCTCCCTCCCTCCCTCTCATTTGTAAATCAACCAACCCAGAGCCCACACCCACACCCACCTCCCTCATTGCCCCAGGGCCAGGTACTAAATGACTAGTGACACCCCGACAGCCCAGAGACCACCAAGGTCGTGCAAACCAGCCAATCCTAAACTTGCTCACACTTGCCTTGCCCCCTTTGCCCCTGGGCCTTCCGAACACCCAGACCCCTAACCCATTCCCCCCACCCCCCCCCGTGGTAAGACGCCACCTCTTGTCACTCAGCCACAGCAGCCACAGCCAGGACGCCTCCTTGCTGTCCTCTCCAGCTCTGATTTCCCCCTTCCACTGACCCCTCCTTCCTCCTGCCCGCCGCCCCACACCCCTGCCCGTCCCTCCCGGACACCCTCTGTAGGAAATCGAGCCCACCCAGGCCTCCTGCCCAGTCCAGTAGGGGCACAACCCTGCCTGAAAACAATGCATTCATTCTTCACTAATAATTTCCTTTTCCACCCCCTTCCTGCTTTTAGAAAACCTTCCACTCAGCCTTCTGGAGTCTTTCTGTGGTTGGATGGGATGCTCCCCGATTCAGGACTCCTCGAATAAAGCCAACTCTATCTTTAAATCGACTTGGTTGAGTCTCACGGTCTAACAGACCACACAGGGAAGCAAGGGCCACAGCGAGAACCAGGACGGCTTGGAGGCTCAGCCTGCAGGGAGTGCAGGAGGCAGGCACCCTCGCGGGGCCCGTGACCCGGTCCCGGGTGAGAGCGCGGAGGGGTGACCCCAGGACTACAGCCCACTGCGTGGACACGGCCAGCTGGATTTCACGACCCTGGACCAGGCCGACCCCCAGCCCCCGGGGTGCCGCATCCCCTCTCCCGTCCCCGCCTTCCCCCCCCCCCCCCCCCCCCCGCTGAGCAAGGTCCATGGTGCTCTATCCATTTGTTCCTCTTCTATAAACTATAAACTGCCTTTTTACATCCTTCACCTGCCGTCCGTCCGCTACTGTCCTGATCATCTTATTTCTTGGAAGGAATTGAGTATCCCAGTTGCTGACCCAGCATCACAGGCCGACAAAGTTTTCTGGCTGTTTGCTTTTACATTTTAATAGCCAGATGGTCTCCCCTGACTCAGAATCTATGATTATTTTGATGGCCATATTAGCATTTACAGGTTTTTTTCTTTTAAAACGAGGCTTAGAAAAAAAAAACGAGGCTTAGAAATACTGAAACAATTTTACAAATAACTCACCTCTATTTTTTACAACTTTTAGGGTGTTGTTTTACGTTAAAACATGGAATCGCTCTGGTATGTATTTTATTTTAAGATTTTTATTTATTCATTCATGAGAGACACAGAGAGGCAGAGACACAGGCAGAGGGAGAAGCAGGCTCCTGCAGGGAGCCCGATGGGGGACTATATCCCTGGACCTTGGGGTCACGCCCTGGGCTGAAGGGAGATGCCCAACCGCTGAGCCACCCAGGTGCCCAATGTCACCATATTTAAGGGACTTATTTTTAAGTAATCTCCACACCCAGCGAGGGGCTCGAACTCACAACCTCGAGACCAAGAATTGGGTGCTCTTCCGACTGAACCAGGCAGGTGCCCCTCAATGTCATCATATTCAGAAAGTGCTTCAGGAGTTAACCAAGGAACAGATCCAAACCCTGCAGGCAAAAACCACAGCTGCTTCGGGCGCCTTGGTGGCTCAGTCGGCTGAGCGTGTGACTCATGGTTTCAGCTTGGGTCATGATCTTGGCGTCATGGGATGGAGCCCCCCATTGGGTTCTGTGCTCACTGGGGAGCCTGCTGGAGATTCTCTCTCTCTCTGCCCCTCCCCCCCTTCCCTGTCTTTCAAAGAAATCTTAAAAAAAAAAAAAAAAAAAGACCACAGCTGCTTTGCAAGCTTTCCACCAACACCTAGACCTAGTGCCTCGTGCTCACTAAAGCTTTGTTAAAGGCATCAATGGTGCAGGGAAGCAAATTTTGCCACCCACAAATATGCCTCTTTGGCATATAGATTATTTTAAGCTGGTTATTTTTAAGAAGCTGCAGGTAGGAGAAGCTCTGAAAACCCAGAAGTTTTCCTTTTATGAGATATTTCCACATAAAAGGGAAATCTCCATGAGTACAGTTGTCTCCCTCACCACCAGGAAGATGGGGGTGACTCTTAATTGTCTAGAAACTCGTCTGTGGAGAAGGCTGAACTTCAATCTACACAACACTCTCACCTTGTTTACAGTGCTTTTCCTGATCACCCCCCACATCCACCCCAACATCTCCTATGTCTTTAGCTGGAGGTGGTATTTAAGATGATGGCTTTGGCCATTTCGGGGAGCTACTTCATTTTCCCGGGTCTCTCCTATGTATGCAGGAGGTATTTATGTCGTTCAACGACTGTCTGATTTCCTCCTGTTAATCTGTCTTGTGTCACTTTTAGACCAGCCAAAGAACCTAGAAAGGCAGAGGAAAACTCTTCCTCTCCAACAATGGTCATCTCACTCAGCAAAAAAGTTTCCACTCTGCAGAAACCCAGTATAAAAGATAAACTCCGCAAATATCAATCTCCGATGCAGGAAACCTCATTGCTTTTCCTCATAAGCGAAGAAACTTTCACTGCGCACCCCAGCTCGTTTCACTTTTTACATGAGTGACCCCTCAAAACTCCTAAATGCTCCAGAAAATTCACAAAGTCAGGATTTTAACTCCCAGGAACCAGAAATGAACTTGGCAGGGCATCCACTGGACCCTGGGGGTTCAGAGCATAGGCCCTACAACCTCAGACACGAGCAGCAGCTGTGACAGTCACCAGTCAACCTTCTCGGTCAGCAGAACATCCTCAGTCACAAGAGCCCAAACCAGAAGGCACCGTTGTGGCCGAGACCAGCCCTGGGCAGAAGCTGGGCAGGGCCTCACCACCTTCGTCCTTCTCAGGGCTGGGGGCACTCAGTCCACATGCAGAGCATGCAGGAGGCACCTTTTTATGCAAGGTCCCACTATTTATGCAAACCACAGACATACCTCAGAGACACCTGGAGTTTGGTTCCAGGTTCTCCAAATAAAGCAACTATTGCAATAAAGCAAGTCAAACAAATTTTTTGGTTTCCCAGCACATAAAACAATTATATTCACACTACACTGTATTCTAAGTGTACAACAGCATTATGTCCAAAAAGTCCATGTGCACACATTAATTTTAAAATACTTGATAAAAAAAAATACTTCATTTTGGGGGCACCTGGGGTGCTGGGATGGGGTCCCACATCAGGCTCCCTGCTCAGCAGAGTCTGCTTCTCCCTCTCCCTCTCCCTGCCCCACTCATGTTCTCTGTCTCTCTAATAAACAAAATCTTAAGAAATAATAACAACAAAATAAAATGCTTCATCGGTAAAAAGTGCTAACCATCATCTGAGTTTCAGCGAGTCATGATCACTGTAACAATGATAATAGTGATAAAGTTTGAAACAGTTCGAGAATCACCAAAACGCGACACAGAAACACGAACTGAGCAAATGCTGTTGGGAAAATGGCACCAACAGACCTGCTCGGTGCAAGGTTGCCGCAAACCGACAATTTGTACAAAATACCAAGTCTGCGAAGGGCACTAAAAGGAGGCGTGCCTGGGGGACTCAGTGGGTGAAGCATCTGTCTTCAGCTCAGTCATGATCCCAGGGTCCTGGGATGGGGTCCCACATGGGGCTGCATCTTCTTTTCTTCCTTTGCTGGGAGGGTAATTAGTCTCCAGCCCCCGGACTGTGCTCTGCCACGAGGGCTAAGTCACCTGTTACTGAGATTTTGCGAAGGTCCAATCAAGCTTATTCTGGTTGTTTTGCTCAATTTTGTTGGTGCTTCTCTGGAGGGACAGACCCCTAGAGGCCCCTTCTCTGACGTTTTTTGCTGGTATCCCTTCCCTATACTTGGGGTTTGTTTTTTTTTTTCTTTTTATTTAGTTAGCTGATCTGATTGCAAGAATTTCCCCCACATCTTTGAGAAAATAACAGTTGGAGGCCACAGTCCATTCTGCCCTAAGGACGATACAAATGGGCCGAATGGGCCTGTCCGTGGTGGGGGATTCAGGAGGATTCCAGAATTTGGCCATAGAAGCTGAAGCAGTGATTAAATCTTATCTGAAACCTTCAGACGCCTTCCTGGAGTCCTTTTTCATAATGAAATCAAAGAAGAGCAGGTCAAAGGACACTTGTCATGCTGAGTGGTCCCACCATGTTACCTGCGGGTGCAGGGAGAACTCTGCCCCAAATGCTGACTTTAAACCAATTCTTTAGGGGCACCTGGGTGGCTCAGTGGTTGAGCATCTGCCTTCAGCTCAGGGTCTCGGGATCGAGTCCCACATCAGGCTCCCTGCAGGAAGCCTGCTTCTCCCTCTGCCTGTGTCTCTACCTCTCTCTCTGTGTCTCTCATGAATGAATAAATAAAATCTTTAAAAAAAAAATCAATTCTTTAATTTGATAGATTTCATATAAAAGCTTGCAGTTCTTTTTATTTTCAATGTTTGGGTTCAGAAGTGGGACATTTATACACTTACAGGTCATCTATTTATATCTTTCCAGTTGTGGACTACAACACATCACTGACCCATTTTTTCAGGGTCGTTGACTGTTTTCTTCTTGATTTCTATGAGCTTTTGACATATTGAGGCAACTCGTTCTCTGCTTTAAAAATACTTTTATGAAAATAAATAAATAAAATAAAAGTACTTTTATGTAGGGATCCCTGGGTGGCGCAGCGGTTTGGTGCCAGCCTTTGGCTCAGGGCGCGATCCTGGAGACCCGGGATCAAATCCCACATCGGGCTCCCGGTGCCTGGAGCCTGCTTCTCCCTCTGCCTGTGTCTCTGCCTCTCTCTCTCTCTGTCTCTCTCTGTGTGTGTGTGACTATCATAAAGAAATAAAAATTTTAAAAAAATATATTTAAATATTTAAAAAGTACTTTTATGTAAATACAAATATTCTCTATTTTTCCCAGGTTGTTTGCCCTTCTTTTGTTCTTATCATATTCTATACAGTTTTTAGTTCTTTTAAATCAAAGACACCAATCTTTTGTTTGTAGTCTTTCCCCCTGCATTAATTACTAGAAAGTCTTTCTCCATCCAGAGACCAGATAAATATTTATGTATATTTTCCCCCACTGTCCTTGTACGTACCAGGTTCTGACTCAGGGCTGTCTCTGCCGCTGCAGCGATCGCCCCCAGAAATCACTGTCTTACTGACTATGGCTTTGTGCCACGTTTTTGTTTGATTTAGTGTAATAAATCCCACTCAAGACTTTTCTTTTTCATAGCATTTTTGGTTATTCTTGCCCATTTTTGTTTCCAAAAGAGCCTTAAACTCACTCCGTTTACTTCAAGGTTAAAAAAGAAAACCCAGTCCTGCTGAGCTCAGTACCAGGTTCACTCACGGTGCTGCGCACCCTCCATGGGCAGGGCACCCCTCAGCACCCGTTTTCAGAGTCCACCTAAACCCTCACCATCCCACATCCTGCCCTGGACGGTGACTCGCCAACGGGAAGGACACACACGCACACACTCACATGCACAGAACACGCACCACACCGCACACACCCCCTACTCACACAGCCCGCTCACGCCCACACCCACGCACATACTGCACCATACCCCCCACACTTACACCCACCGCACATGCACACCCGGCACACAGCCCACGCCCGCACACACCGCAGCCCCGTGGGCGGCAGCTCCTCCCCCGGGGACCCAGACGCAGGAAGGCAGCGCCCTCCCTGGCGCCCAGCAGAGACCGCGGCCCCGGGCCCCACAGGCAGAGCTTCAACCGGGCGTCTGTCCAGGGGGCCCCGCAGGCGGCGGCCGGGCGCTGGCGCTCCCAGGGGGCCCAGGACGGCTCGTCGGGGGGGCGGCCCGCACCCACCCGGGGTCTGGGCCTCGGGACAAGGACGTCCGGGAGCCAGGTGGACGTGCCCGTGGCACAGCCCAGCCACCTGTCCGCGCCGGGAGCCACAGGGACCCGGAGCCACGGCCACCCGGGCACGGGGTGGGGGGCAGGGAGGGCGTCGGGCCGGAGGGACGGGCGTGCAGCCGGCAGAGGCGGCCTCAGGCCACGCGGGTGCGCGGACAGCTGCCGCTCCGTGTGGGCCCGCGCCCGCGCCCGCCACCAACCACCATGCCCGCCCCCGCGCCCGCCCTACTCACCCTCCGGCTGCTCAAGGACACGCTGGAAGGCGGCTCGTCCAGACTTCGCGGCGGGAGAGGACCTCTTGAGCCCGAGGACAGGAAAGGGCCGCCGTCCTCCCTCAGCTCCTGCCCGGGCTCCACCTCTCCCTCCGGGGCTGCCGCTGCCGCTGCCTCGCCACCGCGGTTGTTCTCAGAATCTGTAAAGGTACAAGCACGTGGTCAAATCTCAGGAAAAGGCGAGGACGTCAGGGAGGAAGATCCTCCCAGGACGCTGTGGCCAGGTCAGTCCTCTCTCGCGTTACGCGCTCTCCCTGGGCCCAGTCTCTGCTCGCCCGTGGGCGTGAGGGGCCCAGGACCCTGGCCCCAGCCCCAAGGAAGGGGCCACACCCCAGAAGCAGCACGTGGGTCTGAGCATCCAACTCTCGTAATGTCAGCATCGGTGGGGGGGCCTGGCCCTGAGGCCTCCAACACTGTGTGCCGCTCCCCTCGCTGCCCCAAGCACTTCTTCCTCTCTTCACAGGGGCAGGCACCCCATTCTCAGCCCCTCTCACTGGGGCTCCTGGCCACCCAGAGTCTCCCAACGCCTCCTTGGTCCCCGGCCTCATTCATCCTTGCCGGCCGGCTGGTTTGCTTTCAGAGTCACACCTGCTTAGAGCTGTCATCCACATAGCTACCAGCACCTGAGCAGGAGCCCCTCCCAAACAGTCCTTCAGGGACGCTATTTTCAAACCTGGGTCTCCATGCCACTCCCCACACTCCAGATGGCTTTCTGCTCGGAACCCTCCCTCAGCCTGGCCTCCAAAGCCCCAGGCCCACTGGGCTCCCCTCCTGAAGCCCCTTCCTCTGCCCTCTTCATCTCTGTCCTTCCCTCTGTAAATTCTGGAGGGCAGGGACCAGAGCTTTGTTCCCCTTGGAGTCGCTGGCACCTGAAACATATAAGGCCATCAAGAGCCATCCACTGGATCGCTCTGACAAGACTCGCAATTAATAACAAATACATTAAACGTCTAAATACGCATATTCAGAAATTAAAGTTGCCCCAAGACGGGCCGCTTTGGCATGCAGATTATTCCCATCTGAAAAGACTCAAGAAGAAACTCTGCCCTTCCCCCCAGCAGCCTATAGGAGAGTTGAGATGGAGGCCCTGGGAGCCACCACAGATAGCCTCATGACACGATGAACTAGGGATGGCAGACGGGGGTACTCTGGCAAGGCCTGCTGGATCAGCCCTCTCTTGCAGGTCCCATGGTTTCTGGATGTTCACCTCCGACTCCTTTCCATCTTCCCGAGAGCTATTTTCTTCCCTTCACTGTCCCAGACGCCTACCGCCCTCTCCTGAGTTCAGGATGACATACACACCTCCCTTCACTTGTTTGCAATCTCTCACTGTGTAGAAATTAAATTTGATTTTCTCCTGTTAATCCGTCTCCCGTTGATTTAATTCTTAGACCAGCCAGAAGCATTTTGAAAAGTAGAGAAAAATTCCTCCTCCCCGATGACCTGATGTCGAAAGAACCGAAGCAGCAAGGATACCATGACACACAACAGCCCAGGGCCACTTGCCCTTGGCAATAAACTGTGAGCATTTTGGCCTTCTTTCTTCTACCAGCCTCCGCTGTGGGGCGGGCCCTGGGTAGCCTGATCCAATCAGAACCTGTCATTTCTCCTGGCCCCAGTGATTGGCAGGAAGTGCAGATGGCCTCCAGGGCTGGTTGCTGGGGTTTCAGACACATGGATTCCCTCCCCCTGGTCAGACAAACAGATGCCATGCACTGGAACTGGTGGACAGTCTGCCTCTGCGAACACAGCCAGCCTGAGGACAAAGCAGGGGGCCAGAGAAAGATGCAGAGACAGAGGAATTCGGGACACAGAGGGAGCCCCGCAGAAACCCAAACCCGTGGATCGGGGGCTGAGTGTGTGCAGCTAGTGCATTCCTCCAGCTGATGAAGCAGGGAGCTGGGTTCCTGGGCACCTCCAATACAAACAGCCCCAGCGACTATGAGAATCAGTAAGGATTTTTCTAAAAAATGAGCTTCCCAAAAGGAAAACAAGAGGCGGTTCAAAGAAACAGAAATACAACTGACCTTTTAGCCCTCAAAAACACTGCTGGCTCCCTACTGATCAAGGAAATGAGAAAGGAATCTATGAGATACCATGTCTACCCATCTACTTGGCATTGATTAGCAAGATCGATAGAGCCCAGCGCTGGAGAGGCCTCGACCCGGGGAGACAAGAGACCTCCAAGCCCACAGGCCAGCAGGGCCAGAAGCCTTATGTCCTCACACAGCCTGGTTCTGGGGGCAAGATCCGGCCGCCAAGGGCCATACCGCAAAATAGTGGAACGAGGTGAGTGTCCAGTGATGCGGGAAACAAAGGCAGAGGAAAAATTATTAAACTTCCTTACTACCTACAGCCCACGGACATGTCCTTGAAACAGGCATGAGTGACCTTCCTCTAGGAATTCAGCTACCTCGATGTTCATACTTTGCTGAGGGCAACAGGCAACCTTAGCCTGACGCCCAGGACCCGTGAGTCTACTCTAACATATAATAATTCCAGGGACGCCTGGGTGGCTCAGCGGCTGAGTGTCTGCCTTGGACTCAGGGCGTGATCCCAGGGTCCTGGGATCCAGTCCTGCATCGGGCTTCCTGCAGGGAGCCTGCTTCTCCCTCCACCTGTGTCTGTGCCTCCCTCTCTGTGTCCTATGAATAAATAAATAAAATCTTTAAAAAAAAAAACATATAAAAATGCTTTTGGAAACTTTCTTTATCTCTAAACTCCCAAGGTATGTGTTGGTGATCATCCCCCAAGCACATGACCCCCCAGTATACATCTGAAGGGTCTCATGACTGGTTTTACTAGATGGTAATAATGACGTTCTCCCCACAATAGCTAGCCCCCCCTCCCTGGGGTCTGGAAACCTCGCTTCCAAAATCCCTTAGGGACTTACGCTGTCCCTGACCCCCTCCCAATTTGACATTATATAATTGGCCACCCCTCACGACCCCAGTGCAGCTCTCTCTGCCCGCGGGTCCTGTCCCTGTGCTTTTAAAAAAGCCACCTTTTTGCACCAAAGATGTCTCAAGAATTCTTTCTTGGTTGCTAGCTTCAGACCCTCACGTCTCTCCTACATCACCCAGGACTGGGCTGGCAGCTGAGCCAGGCCCTGCCCCGTGGCAAAGCAAACAGTGCTGTAGCCAGTCCTGAACCAGAGGCTTGGGGAAGTAAGCGATGGATGTGGCACGACCCGCCCCCCCCCCCCCCCCCCCCCCCCCCCCCCCCCCCGCTTACAGAAACACGAGGGTGTGCGCATATTCCCACACAGAGGAAACATCCATAAGGGGACACATCAAATAGCTAACGGTGTTGTGTTAACTGGAGATGTGAAAGGCTGGGGGGCTCAGTGGTTTTGACACCTCCTACAATATGAGGGCCATTTGTGATGTGAGGAACAGAGACAAAAGAAATGTAGATAAAATTAAATGTCCTTTCACTTGTGACAAATACTTGAGACAGAGGAGTACATTCCTCCAGGAATTCCCAATCTGCATGCTAATGCCTTACTAGAGCCCAAACCCACCTTAGCTTGACACTAGCCAGGCCTCTGGGTTCCCAGAAGTTCCCAGAAGTCTTCTTTAAGATACAAAAATCCTTTTGGAAACGTTGCATTGTCTTTACCTCCCTCAAAGCACTTAGCTGTGCTTTTAATAAAGCCACCTTTTTGCACCAAAGATGTCTCAAGAATTGTTTCTTGGCTGCCGGCTTCAAACCCTCACGCCTCTCCTACATCACCCAGGACGGGGCTGGCAGCTGAGTCAGGCCCTGCCCCGTTATACTCCAAAGTGTATACAATAGCTCCTCATGATCCGGGGGCAGCTCTTTCAGCCCACAGATCCCGTCCCTGTGTTATAATAAAACCACTCTTTTCGCACCAAAAACATTTCAAGAACTCTTTCTTGACCATTCTCTCCAGAACTCGACTTCAAATCATCAATTCACAGCACGTGTGTTATCTCTATGATCCCCAAAATAAAAAGGGAAGTAGCTGGATTCAGTGAGAGTGAATCTTCCCTGGCCCTTAGTAGGCACGCTGCTCGTTACCCCAGTAAGTACCCCCAGCCACCCGACGGGGTAGGTACTTCTCCCAGCACCTATCTGCTAGATTAAAAAAAAAAAAGGAAGAACAAATGGGGAGAAGGGTTTGAACCCAGGCATGGGGCTGCTTCCCGTGGCTTTACAGAGACCAGGCCAGGCCCTGGGGACAGGTGCTGGGGCCATGGTCCTTGCCTGCAGGACATTTTTGGCTGAATCAGAACATATTCCTGTCCCTCATCCCTAAAGCAGGCACGCACACTGGGCAGCTCGATCTCCCCTGGAGCTCCTGCTGACAGACTTGTGTGCACGTCCACAGACCTAAGGGTATCCAGGGAGCTAAGTGGGTCTGAGCTCCCCTGCAGATCCCCAAATCAGGTCAATGGCTAATTAGCGCATGAAGGAGGGAAGAAGGCAGGGGCCCGCGCTGGCAACCCCAAATCACTGCTACAACAAAATGTCATGCAAAATTAACTCAACCTAAATCAGTCAGCAAGGCCGACTCCGACACCCAGGCTCCCAACGAGAGCCCCTGCAGCAGGCCCCGGGGCCGCAGCACATGCCCCCCTGGGGTGGCCCCCAGCTGTCCCCACTCATCCCTCAGCTGCAAAACAGGGGTGCGCCTTCCCTGCCCGGGAGGCTAGAGCTAGTAGTAGTAGGCACACATCCCACGCTCCCCCTCCGGCGAGGCCCTGGGGGAGTCACATTCCCAGAGACAGAACCAGGACAGCGGTGGGAGCGTGGGAGCGTGGGAGCGGCTGCGGGAGGCAGGAGGCGGCAGGGGTTACTCAGGAGGATCCGTTTGGGAAGATGAGAAAGTTCTGGAGGGGGATAGTGGTGATTGATTAGGGAGCAGAAGGCCAGCGGAGGACAGAGCACAGGCTCACACCCTGCAAACCCACCCCCTCCGTGGGACCGGGTGATGCTCATCCAGGAAGCTCCCCACTGGCTTCGTGGTAACCCCGCCCTAGAGGGAAACCGCCTCAGCTAGACGACGGCCGGGCCTCCGCACCCTGGGAGCCCTCTGCAGCAGGTGCCAGTCCTTTTGGACCCTTTCCTTTCCCTGACCTCCCGCAACGCCCTAGGATATAATCAGCTGCCCCCCCACGGCGCTCTGTGCCCACGGGTCTGTCCCCGTGCTTTAATAAAACCACCATTTTGCACCAAAGATGGCTCAAGAATTCTTGGGGCGCCCGGGGGGCTCAGTGGTTGAGCGTCCGCCTTCGGCTCAGGGCGTGATCCCAGGGTCCTGGGATCGAGTCCCCCATCGGGCTCCCCGCAGCAAGGAGCCTGCTTCTCCCTCTGCCTGTGTCTCTGCCTCTCTCTGTCTCTCAGGAATGAATAAATAAAATCTTTAAAAAAAAAGAAAACCTTTGGGGAAAGTTCCTTTGTCTCTCCCCCTCCCAACTTAAAAGTATATCATCAATCCCTCCTGGCGACCCTCATGCAGCTTTTTCTGCCCAGGTCTCCTGTCCCTTTGCTTTAAAAAAAAACCACCTTTTTTGTACCTAAAACGCCTCAAACATTCCTTCTTGACCATTCACCCCCGAACCCCACACCAAATCACATCGTTCAGCTCCTCCAAACAGCGGCTCCAGCCTCTCTGGGCCCCCAGATCCCAGCCCTGCCCGCCACCCCGTAGTGCCAGGTCCAGGGTGCCTGCTTCCCCACCCCATCCATCCCATCTTCCTCACCCCACCCATCCTCCATCACCCCACCCTCCCCACCCCATCCTCCACACCCCACCCATCCTCCATCCCCCCACCTCACCCCACCCATCCCCCATCACCCCATCCCCCACCCTCCACACCCCACCCATCCCCATCCCCCACTGGCCCCTAAGCCCCAGGGGGGGCAGCCTGCCAGAGAAGATGCTGTACCGGGCCAGGCCAGGCGGCAGGCAGCGTGGTTTCAGTTTCTATTCCCGGTAAGCAGGAGGGGAGGAAGGAAGCTGTGGAGAGGTGGGAGGACTAAAGCACGGTTCCCGGCCAGGGGTACTGGGGGGGACGGTCCAGGGGATTGGGTGGCCCCAGCTCCCACCAGCGGCAGGGAAGGGCCCTCCAGGTGACCCCAAGAAGCCAGCACCCCCCCAAGCAGCATGCCAGCATCTCAGAGGCGAGCAGGTGCAGGGCTGGGAACCCGACCCACCCTTCCAGCCCTGGGCAGCCCCCATATGGGGCCCCCCCCACCAAGGCTTCAGGGCATCCTGTGAAAGTGCCAGGCACCCAGGCCCTCACGGATCACCCTTTCCCCCGGTTCTCTGGTGAATACCTGCGCTGCCCTCAGCAATGCCCCGAGGGTCCCTCGCCCAAAACCAAAGGAGGCCAGAGGTAGAGTGGGCTCCCCCGAGACCCTGAGAAGAGGGAGGCCAGGCGGCCCCTCGGGGTTCTCCGCCTGCCACTCCGCTCCCGCCCCCCCCCCCTTTGTCTGGCTACAGTAATTCGTTTCCACCCCACACCCCACCCCTGCCTTGCCCTGATCCCAGACCCCATGACCTCCACTACAGGCCAGTGCCAGCAGGGGCTGGAGCTGCTCACCCACCCAGCCCAGGTGGTGGCCCTTCAGAGCAGATAGAGGGGTGGGAGGAGTCCCCCACCCCGGACCCCACCTTCCCGCCCATCACTTGGAGGCAGCCAGACCACAGCCACAGCTTCCTCCCAGCACACTAGGGACTTCACTTCCCTGTGCCTCACTCCGGGCATCCGTAAAATGGGAATTCATGACAGCTCCTCCCTCCATACTTGGCACAGCACCAGGCTCAGGGCAATTGCACCAACTGGTCTGATTTGGGTTTTTCTTGTTCATTTTTTCACCCTCTGGGGTCCCAAAGAGCCCCTGACAAGGTCTCCCACTCAGGCGGATGTTCTAGGGACCAGGGGAGATTCCAGCTGGACAGGAGGAGCTCAGCGGCGCCGGGCTGCAGAATCCAGACAGCAAGGAATCAATGAGGAGAGCCGACACTGAGCAGATCGGAGCGCGACTTGCGCAAGTCAAGTCCCCGGCGTTCCAAAGGAAGACAGACTCCCCAGGTCTGACCCCAGCCAGGGCTCCCCTCTAAAGGGGCCGCAGCAGAAGGAAAGCAAACACAAACTGACAACCAGAGCAGCCTCCTACAGCCCAATAAAAGCATCCGTGACGTGAGCACTGTGCACACGGGCAACAGAAACAGGAGTAAGGAGCCAGTGACTCCCCCCACCCTTGACACCCAGTGCCCCCTCCCAGATTACCCAGAGATCTGCGAGCAAGAGGGCCTGGTACCGACAGCATCTACTGACTCGAGTGCAAACACGCACGCACACGCACACACCTCACGTGACCTTCTAGAGGACTTTCTTTGGTCCAGAAATTATTAATTGAGCACCTACTATGTGCCAGGCACTGTGCCAGGGACTTGGGAGTAAAGCAGCTAACAAGTGTGAAGGGCTCATCTGAAGACACACGCTGCCGTGGTGCAAATGCTAGGAGGGCAAACAGTGTTGGCGAAGTGGCAGGAGGGTGGGGGGAGGCAGGTGTAGTCCTCAATGGGGCGGTCAGAGGGGGCCTCCAGGTGGGAGGGCCAAGGAGCAAAGGCCAAAAGGAGGTGAGGGGGTAATGGTGCTGCCCTGAGGAAGGGGATAGTCCAAGCTGAGGGAACAGGCAGTGCAAAGGTCCCGTGGTCCAAGAACACCAGGGAAAGGAACGAAGGCAGCCTGCGGTCCTGGACACCAGGAGAGTTGAGGACCGACCTGAGCCAGCAGGTGAGGGCCACCTGACACGGTTCCCCTTTCAGGCACCAACCTGCCACCCCTCACCAGTAAGGGTCCTGTCCAGGCTCTGGGGACCCCGTGCCCCTCACAGCACCTGGGATACCACTTGCACACGGCATCCTCTGAAATCCACTGAGACCCCCCAGCCCGGCCCGAGACCCCTGGTCCGGAGAAGGAGGAGAACCCTGGAGTTCCCTCCAAGAAATGAAACCAAAAGTTTTTAAAAAGTGACAAAAGCCCTGGGCAACAGGACCAGATGAAACTGTTTTTCTGGCACAAGCGCGTCTTCTAGGAAGTTCCTCAGCCACACTCCCAGGCCCTCTCGGAGCACCCGCTGCTGCCGCCCGCTGAGCTGCCTGCCGGCCAGCTTCCACTTCAGCGCAGGGAATGGGGCTCCGCTGCCGCCCAGCGCACGGCCCCCCGCGGCCCTTACCTGGCTCGGCTGCCTGACGCAGCCTCTGTCCACACTGGCTGCAGAACTTGGGGGCCTTGTCCTTGGAGACGTACCCACACGACACACACTCCATTCCTCCGGGATGGGCTCCCGCAGGTCTGCAAGAAAAGGGAAGGGTCCCGGGGCCGCGGGCTATATACCGAGCCTCCTGTCATGTGACCACAGCCCGGCTTCAGTTTCATTTTCTGGGAAAGTGAAATTACGGCACCAGAAGGTCCTCCGCACAATCGAAACCCAGCGCTAGCGCCTCCCCGCCTGCAGCGCTCAGAGCCCCGACCCCCCCACCCCTGTCACCCAGTGCCAGCGCCTCCCCGCCTGCAGCGCTCAGAGCCCCGACCCCCCCACCCCTGTCACCCAGCGCCAGCGCCTCCCCGCCTGCAGCGCTCAGAGCCCCGACTGCCTCCAAGTCTTCCAAGTCCAGTCCCCGCTACTGGCTCCCGCCCCCCCCCCCAAGGCCCCAGCACCCTGTTCCCTCTCTGCCTCCCCAGCCAGGGGCGCCCTCCCGGGCTCTCCATCACTCGGCGAGTCTAAGACCTGCCCCCCTGGCCGAGGCTGGGGGTAGGACACCCTGAGAGCTAGGGGTGGGCAGACGGGGGCTTGTTCCAGGCACAGGCGCAGCGCTTGCAAGACCCCGGGACAAGGCACGGGGTGAGGGTGGACGGGGGCGCAGGGACTGAAACCCCGTGCACAGGTGACGGGGGCTAGGTGCGGCACACAGCCCTGCAGGGATGCCACAGCCCACCCGAGGGACAGCCCGCCTGGGAGCCCCGGGCTGACGGGGCCAGGGGTCAGGATCCCTGCTCCCTGCCGGCCCTGCTCCCACCCCAGTGCCACCCCGCGCCCCCTGACTGGGCTTGTTCCCGCGGGAGCCTGGGGGGCAGAGCAGAGCCGAGCCACACTGGTGTGTGCGCGCGTCCTGGCCCAACCCGGGGGAGCCCTGGCCCCACCTCCCCCTCCCGCTCTGGGCCCTCACCCACACTTTCCGGGCCTCCCAGGGGCCCAGGCCGCCGCCCCTACGCTGTCCTCCTCTGCGGGGCTCTACTTGGCCCTCGGGCGGGAAGTCCCAGCGGGCTCGGAGGCCTCCCCCAAGCTCCGATTGCTTCCCGCCGCGCCAGGAGCCCGAGCGAGGACCGGAGGCCGGCCCCAGCCGACTCCACCCCATCAGCTGCCACACTTTGTCCTGCCCCTTTTCCCAGCTGGGGAACTGCCCCAAACTCGAAGCCCATTCCTCCGACCGCCGCCCCGCCTGGTGTGGAGGGTGGGGTCAGGGTGCAGGGGGGCGGGGGCAGGAGGGAGTCAGGGGGCAGGGGCGGGGCGGGGGCAGCAGGGATGGGTCGGGGAAGCAGGGGGTCAGGGGCGGGGCAGCAGGGGGGTCAGGTGTCAGGGGCGGGGCAGCAGGGGGCTGCAGGGGTGGGGCGGGGGCAGCTGGGGACGGGAGTCGGGGGCCAGGGGTGGGGCAGCAGGGGGCGACAGGGAGCAGGGGCGGGGCGGGGCAGCAGGGCTGGGAAGGGGGGCCAGGGGCGAGGCAGCAGGGGGCGGCAGGGCAGGGGCGGGGCGGCAGGGGGGTCAGGTGTCAGGGGCGGGGCAGCAGGGGGCTGCAGGGGTGGGGCGGGGACAGCTGGGGACGGGAGTCGGGGGCCAGGGGTGGGGCAGCAGGGGGCGACAGGGAGCAGGGGCGGGGCGGGGCAGCAGGGCAGGGGCGGGGCAGCAGGGGGGTCAGGTGCCAGGGGCGGGGAGGGGCAGCCGGGGATGGGAGGCGGGGCCAGGGGCGGGGCAGGGGCGGCAGGGGTGGGGCGGGGCGGGGGCAGCAGGGCAGGGGCGGGGCAGCAGGGGGTCAGGGGCGGGGGCAGCAGGGGTGGGGCGGGGGGGCCAGGGGCGAGGCAGCAGGGGGCGGCAGGGCAGGGGCGGGGCAGCAGGGGGGGTCAGGTGCCAGGGGCGGGGCGGGGGCAGCCGGGGATGGGAGTCGGGGGCCGGGGGCGGGGCGGCAGGGGGCGGCAGGGCTGGGGCGGGGCGGGGCGGCAGGGGTGGGGGGCCGGCCGCCCCCGTCTCCGCCGTCCTTCCTTGCCAGCCCCCCAGCCCCCCCCAGCTCGTGGCCCTCCAGGCCGCCCGGGCCGGGGCGCACCCTGGAAGCCGGGCAGGACGCTGCGCGGCGGGGCGCGGGCTCCGGGGGCGGGAGCCTCCTCCTGGAAGTTACGGCGGACGCGGCCAGGGCCCCTCGGGCCACGGCTCGGGCGCGGCGACTCGAGCGAGAGCAGGGATCCCGCGGGGGGCTCCGCGGCCGCCCCGCACCCAGCGGCTGCCCGGGGCCGGGGCGGGTCCGCACGGCGGGAGGGGCGGGACCCGGAGCCCGGGGCGGAAAGCGAGCGGGCGCCGGCCGGGGGCGGCGGGGAGGGGCGGCCCGCAGCTCGCAGGCGCCGCGCCCCAGGCCACGGCCCGCGCCCCCGCCGCCGCCCGATTTCGTTTCTGGGGTCTGGGTCCCGCAGGGGGCGGCCGGGATGTCCCCAAGGCGCCCCCCCACCGCGGACCCGGCGCGCGGCCCGCGGGGATCCTGGCCCCTGGGATGCGCACCGGGGTCTCCCCCAGCAGCCCCAGCCGCGGCCCGGAACCCTGGACAGCGCCCACCTCCCTGCACAGCCAGCGGCCAGGGAGGGACACAGGACACCCGGCGGGTCACTGGGCCAGCTTCAGGCTCCCGGGGTGCAAAGTGGAGGTCACCAGCCCCATGGCATCGGGGCCTTGCGCAGATTAAGTGAACCCAGCAGCAGAAGGTGGTGGAGGGTTTCCAGCCGCCTGGGCGCTGGGATGGCCACTGATAACCAGGAGGCCACCCCAGCCTGCGCTTGCACCCAGTCCCCACTGTCCCTCAGTGTCCTCATCTGTGAGCTCATAGCGCAGCATCCCAGGGCTGTTGGGGAATCTAGCAAATGTTGGCATTCCAGGGCCCAAGCAAAGTGCTTGACCTGCATTCCTCAGTCCCTACTCTCCTCACTGTCCAGCCCTCAGAACCAGTTCAGCCTGAGAGCACGTGTGGGCACAGGTGCTGCTACAAACTCCAGTTCGGATAATTATTATCAAATGTAATAAGCCGGGGTTCCCGTCCTGCCCGTGTCTCCAACCCTCTCCTTTCCACATGCTCCAGCCACACACGGCTTCCTCTGGAATGCCAACGGCAAACTCAGTTCTTGGGGTTCCCCTCCCGCGGTGCCCACCCCTGCACAGCTGGCTTCTTCATTCAACCCAGCATTGCTGAGTTCAGGCGGTGCTTAGGGGGTGCTCAGCGCAGGTGGCCGTGATTGATCTCATATTTACTCGAAGCCACAAACGCCTACTCACGACCAGCTACTCCCACTGTCTAGTTCATCTGGATCTGGGCAGGACCCAAGCCATGTCCACTGCTGTGGCCCTTGCCCTTGTGAATTCGTGTGGGGCCCAGGAGAGAGAGCTTGTCCTGAAAGAAAGGGCTCCAGGCAGGGCGCGAGGCCGCGCAGGCTGGACCGGGCTGTGCCTTCTGGGTCCTCGCAGGAGAGGGGGCTTAGCCAGAATCCAGGGAAGGCTCCCAGTGCTCAAAGATGCTCCACGGTGGGATTCCTCTGGGAGCAGTGAGCGAAGGAAGGGCCCAGTGCTACCTTACACTATCCTGTGCCTCTGTTAGATTTGGGGAGATGCCAGCAGAGCAAAACCCAGATGCCCTTCCACGCCGGTAGTGACAAGCTAGCCCTGCTGGCCTGGTGGCACCTCCTGCATGGGCCCTGGGGGCAGGGGTGGCTCATGTAATCCAGAACCCTGAGCCTGCCCAAAATAACAGGAAGTGGTTGACAGCCCAGCACAGTGGGCATTGCTGTCAGAAGGTCTGTAGCCTGGGGGCACCTGGGTGGTTCAGGGGTGGAGAGCCTGATTTTGGCTCAGGGCGTAATCCCGGGGTCCTGGGTTGGAGTTCCACATCGGGCTCCCCAGAGGGAGCCTGCTTCTCCCTCTGCCTGTGTCTCTGCCTCCCTCTCTGTGTCTCTCATGAATAAATAAAATTTTAAATTAAAAAGAAAATATCAAAACATTAAAAAAAAAAACCCTCTGTAGTCTGGCAGGGGCAGGATGCACCTCCTGGGCAAGTCAAAGAGCTGAGAAAACACACCTGCTTGTGTGGTGTAGCATGTTTGTTATAAAACCCAACATAGCTTTAGGAATGAGATTGCTTCTGGTGAGAGACAACACACCAAGGGAGACATCCTTTGGTTTTTTTAAAAAAATTGTTATCTATTCATTCATGAGAGACATGAAGTACGTAAGTGGCATAGTTGGCGTGGACATCCTGTTCTGACAGGTGCAGATACAAGCCACCAGAGAAAAGCAGAGGTTCCGGATGCTTCCGCCTCTCGGTGCTGAAAACCTGGCAGTAAGTGGCCCTGTGGACAGGACACCTGCACCAGACAGATGGTTAGTGACCCAAAGAACCAAGTCAAAACTCATGGAGTACACGAAATAAGGACCAAACGAAGAAAAGATGGAAAAGCCAGGTGTTATGAGTCCACTCTGAATACTCAGAGAAGACCCCTTCTGTTCCCTGGCCTGTATCAATGCAATAAGTGTGTATGTGGAATATGCACACTATTTTTTTTTTTATTCATGAGAGACACAGGGGGGGCGGCAGGGGCGGCCAGAGGGAGAAGCAGGCTCCATGCCGGGAGCCGGACGTGGGACTCGATCCCGGGTCTCCAGGATCACAGCCTGGGCTGAAGGCGGTGCTAAACTGCTGAGCAACCTGGGCTGCCCTGCACACTATTTTTGAAGAAAATAATAAATATACTATGGCATAAAATAATATATAAATGTAATATATGATTTAATACCATTAGGAAATAAGAAAGAGGGGGATCCCTGGGTGGCTCAGCGGTTTAGCGCTTGCCTTTGGCCCAGGGCATGATCCTGGAGCCCCGGGATCGATCCCACGTCAGGCTCCCGGCATGGAGCCTGCTTCTCCTTCCGCCTGTGTCTCTGCCCCTGTCTCTCTCTTTCTATGTCTATCATGAATAAATAAATAAAATCTTAAAAAAAAAAAAAAGAAAGAAGAAAGAAAATAGCAAGATAAAAGGACAACAGCAGATGTGGTTTCCATTGCGGGGCTGAGCCAGGAACAAAGATTGACATTGTTGCAAGAGGAGGATGGGGTCGTGAGGAAACGTTGCAGGCGGTGCCAACCTCAGCTTTGTCCCTACACATAGGGTGGTGTTGACCCTGCAGGATTGAATCTCTCCTCTCGGCTCAACGTTCACAAAGAGCCCGACCCCTCCCCGTGGAAGATCCCCTGGCGGCAGGCCTGTCCAGTCATTATTCCCGGGGTCAGCTGCATGACGTCAGTGGAGGGGCCCGTTGACTCTAGCCACGTGGTCTCCTGGGCCAAGCCAGGTGTAGAATATCTTCCAGATCCTGTGGATGTTGGATCATTTGAAATGTCCTTGATCTTGATATTGCAACCACCAGCATTTGTAGAATGGATTCAGTGGGACCCAAAACTCACTTTGTTAGCCAACCTGGCTCCTCACCTGCACATACTGAGACTCCTGGGGTCGCCTGCAGAAAGGATGCTCTCCAGCGGAGAGGCCCCCTTTGCAGGAGCGTGAGGGCCGGCAGGGGTGGGGGAGGCCGAGCACAAGGCTGCCTTATGAGGAGAATGTAGGCCTGGGGACATGTGGTTCTGCACTGCCCACAGCACAGCTCTGTGGCCTTGGTCTGGATCGGCGTGTCCAGACATCTCAAAGCAGGGCTTGTATGACCGGGCCGGGCCGAACAAAACACTCTCATTTATCCCAGAGCTGTGTAAATAAAAACCGTGCAAAATAAGAGGGCCTGGAGTGCTCGGCTTTGGCTGCATCTACTGTACCAGCCTGCTTCAGATCCTATCTTCAGCTCTGGTCTTTTCCTATGGAAAGACCCCAAATCTATTTGAAGGAGACTTGGCAGTCAAGCTGCTCATGAAACAGGTTTTGGGGTACAGATTGGTCGGGGCTGAGTTTGGCTGGTGAGAGGTTTCTGGGCCTGGATAGTCTTGAGCCCATTGAGTCTAATCCATCCCAGGGTCAGATGTTCCTCAGGTTAAAACAGTGGAATCCAGAAACATCCTCGATCGGCCCCGACCGAGTCCCCACATGGGCTGCAGGCCTGTGAGGCCAGATAAGCATCCCCCGGGGAAGTGCTATGGTTCCTTTTTTGTTTAGGGGCCACAGGGCACAGAATTGAGAAGGAAGTAACCGAGTGACTTCATGGCTCGTAGGCAGCGTTCTCCTTACACGAGTGTGTCTCCATCCCCCCAGCCATCAGATTTAGGGCCACCTGATCCAGTATGACCCCATCTGAACACAACTAATTACATCTTCAAAGGATGTAATTTCCAAATAAGGTCAGAGTCACAGGCTTCTAGGGTCAAGAATTCAACTCTTTTCCAGGGACAGAATCCCTCCTACCACAGGCACCAGCTCCGTGGGCTTTCCCAAAAGTCCTCTAAAAAATGCAGCCCTTGGGCCCTGCAAAAGTTCACAGGGTTTGGATAAACTTGGGTCCTTCCACAGGATTAAAATTATTTTAAACAGTGGAGGAGCAGGGAGAGGTTCTCTGTCAGCATCAGTAGCTGAATTTATGGAGGATAGATAGACCTACAGGGAACAGATTTTATACAAATAACCACGTTACAGGGGATCCCTGGGTGGCTCAGCGGTCTGGTGCATGCCTTTGGCTCAGGCTGTGATCCTGGAGACCCAGGATCGAGTCCCACATTGGGTTCCCTGCAGTGAGCCTGCTTCTCCCTCTGCCTGTGTCTCTGCTTCTCTCTCTCTCTCTCTCTATCATGAATAAATAGATAAATCTTTAAAGAAAAAAAATAATCACGTTACAGCCAGAAAAAGGTTTGGTGTTGTCTCCAGGTCAGCCCAGACAGGGTAGCCTGGCCCCAGGCAGGCTAAGGGTGATGGTCCCTGCCCCACTCTAGCTCTAATGGGGACACCCACTGCTCCCATTAGCATGGAGAGCAGCCTGACCCACGAGAAGGCCTTGCTGGCTGCAGGGCCTGCAGGGACGTGGCCACCAAGCCTGTAGCTGCCGCCTGTAAAGGGCCGGTGGCACTGGGGGCCCTGCTCCCTGGTGGCTTCAGACCGCAGAGCGGGGGTGATGGAGCAGTCACACTGGGCCCCCGACCTCGCCCTGGATCATTTCCCTGGGGTCAGGGGAGGAACACAGAGCTGCCACTACAGCCTGAGACCTAAAGCTTCCCTCTCACCCCCTCCTCCACGCTGCTGGGAGCTCTCCATCATCAGAGTGCTGCATCGAGCCACCTCCTGCTGGGGCTACCGCCCCAAGGTGCTCATCGAGGAAGGGCATTCGGTTCGTGCGCAGAGGGGAGAGCAGGAGAGAGCCCAAGAAAGGACAGTGCCAGGAGGTCCGGTTCTGGGCGGCGGCCGCTCCTTAAGTGCCTGATAGCCACCAGGCCCTTCTCACCCTGCTCTGCAACGAGCCCTGAAAAGGCTCTTTGGAGGATGTGGAAATTAAGGGCCGGGGAGACGAGACAATTCATTCAACGACACGCAGCGAGAAACGAGAACGGCCTGGCCTCGAGAGAGCTCTCTGCAAAAGCTGGCCGTCGCCAGCAGATTCTGACGACCACCTCCTGGGATGGAGCGGGGACAGCACAGCCCCGAGCGAGGAGCTCGGAACAGCCGGGGCCTCCGGACCATGCTGGATGCACATCTCACACCTGGGGCATCCAACGCGGCAGCCATGCGACACGGCTGGCACGAAGCTCTCGAAGCGTGGCTGGTCTGAACTCAGACGTCCCGCGGAGCACAGCTCACAGTGGGGTTCGAGATGTCGTGTGAGAGAAAGCACGTCGACTATCTCCTCTGTAAGTGGTGTACAGGCCACGTGTCCAAAGGATAGGATTGTGGGTGTAACAGGTTAAATAAACTTAATTTCAGCTGCGATTTGTTCAGTGAGGCTACTGGACGTGGCAAGACGGCACGTGTGGCTCACATGTGTGGCCCGTGTCGTGCTTCCATGGAGGGCACAGTTCTGGGTCAGCGTTCACTGTAGTCAGGGCTCCGGGAGCTGCTGTGACAGGTGGCCAGTGCCGTGGCGGGTGCTCAGCAGATGCCCTCCTCACTCTCTCTGCCCTAAACTTGGCCATTCTCAGTATGTGGCTTCGTGGGCACCAGGGAGGTCCTCTCCTGCCAGCCCGCCGGCCAGCAAGGGGAGCGAGAGCTTGCAGGAGGCAGCTCCCAGGACCTCTATTAGTTCGCCAGGGCTGCTGTAACAGAGTTGCACAGACCTGGAGGAGCCAAGGTCTGGGGGGTCAGCACGGTCGGTTCCCTCTGAGGCTGTGAGGCAGCAGCTTTCCCAGCTCCTCCTCCAGCTTCTACGTGTCTGAACCAAACCTCCTCTTCTTACAAGGGCTGAGCTGCCTGGATTAGGGACTCACTTAACTAATTACACCTGCTATGACCCTATTTCCAAATGAAGTCACATTCTTAGATACCAGGAGTCAAGAACTACAAGTCAGCATATGAATCTTGGCGGGGGTGGGGGGGTGCGGTGCAGGCAGTGTCCAGGCACGGCACACACCACCACCCACATCTCAGGGACATGGCTACACTCACCGGAGGGGCCGGGAACTACAGTGGTGCTGGTGGCACCGTCGCCCCGCCAGCCAGCTGCAGGTGGCACACCAGCCAACGGTAGCATCCACACCATCCCGGAGGCCCTGGGTCACAGGCCAGGGCCCAGAGGGGCTTATCTGCTGATGAGGGGTGACAGTGGGGCCCGTCCTGCATCCTTCAGCACTAAATCCCAAGCTCTTCCCATGCTGTCATGGCCATACCAGTCTTTTCTCTTTTTCTAAAATTTAACTTTAATATAAATTAATTATAAATTAAGCTTAAGTATATGACTTATTATATATTATTATATTAATATACAGATTAATTTTAAAACGTCATTTTTAACTATGAATGTATCGTTGAGAAATTGAACCATACGTATATGGTTAAAATCAACTGAAGCAGTACAACATCAGAATAATTCCTTTTATCAGTTTGATGGTATCTTTCCAGGACTTTTTAAAAAACCTGTACAAACATCACAGCGTCATTCCGTGGGTGAGTTCACACGAACGTCTCTTAAGATGAGCATCACTCTGCAAAGTGCCTCGTTTCCCCTGAGAAACACTAGCGCGTCGAGATGCACAGCCCTACCCCGTTCCTGTAAGTGCCACACGGCATTCCAGCTCGTGCGTTGCATGGCTAGGACATTCCCAAATTGAGACATTTTAGCTCGCTTTCATTTTCTAAAATTGTTAACGAGGTGGTGATAACCATCCTTGGATTGGCTCCCAGGCAGACGGGCCTGAGCTTTGTTGGAGCCGATGCCCGGAGGCGGAGCTGCCGAGGCACAGGGGCGGCTCTGGGTGAAGATCCGGGAGCCCAGGTCCCGCCACAGGGGACAGATTTGCCCGCTCCACCACTGGGACGGTCTCTGGGCTCCAGGAGGGGTGTGCCTGGTGTGTGGGCCGGGAACGACTGGGCCACTGCTCCACGGGGCCCTGGGCAGGGATGGCCCAGCAGACAGGGCTCCAGGACATGCTCTTTGGGCAGAGAGTCTGCTTGAGGCAAGGAAATGCAGATTCAGGGCCAGGGGCTGGAAAGAGAGATCTCCCAGGGCGGGCCCAGGACGCCTGGCCAGGATCGTGTTGGGGGGAACGCTGCGGAGCTCCGGGGGCCACGTGCAGTGCGTTGTCTCTAAGAAGATCCGGGAGCCCAACCTCCCTTGGCTGTGAAGGCAGGCGTGGAAAGGTGCGTGTGCAGGGCGACGGGAAAAGGCCGCGGGCAGAGGCTCATGGAGTCTGCCGTGACACAGACACAGAACAAAGCACATCGGAGGCACCGTGATTCACGTATTCTCTATTTATTATCACAACGAGTCACTCACATCAAGGACTGCATGAAAGGGTGGGTCACGGAGCACCACGTATGAAATGACCCCATCTGCACGCAGCTGCGAGCACAGGCCCACAGGCTGACTTTCGGACACGCGCGCACCCCGCGGGGAGGCGGCCCCAGCTACCACCGAGGCGGATGGAGGTGATTTCTTGTACTTTTTACAGTAAGCGTGTACGGTTTTTACAAAAACACAAAAGCTAGGACTTTAATTTAAAAAACATTGACAACAAAATTGTTTTTAACAGACCCGTCAAGTCATCTGGCACGTCTCGGTTCCCTTCCCAAAAGCAGCGCAGACACCACCGCCCAGGTTGGAACCTGCCTCGGGGCCGCCCGCCCCCCAGCGTCTCCCATAACCAAAAGGCGCTGGGGTGTGAGGACCCCTGCCCGGGACCCAGTGGGAATCCTGCCTCTTTGCTCTCACATGGTCTATCATTCTAGAAGGCTTTCTCCAAACCGCTCTTCAACCACTCTTTGGAAAAAGTCTCGTTCCCAGGGAACAGAGGGAGGCAATATTTCAGTCACCCCAAATGCAGCCAACGAGCCCCACCTATGGATGTCCATGTGTGGCTTCCTTCCTCCTTTGGGGGTCACCTGGCTCAGAGCCCTCAGGCCAATGCGGTTATAGGGCAGCATCTGGCATCACAGCATCAAGACTCTTCTGTGAGAACCCCCCCCCCCCCCCGCCAGCATCAGACGCCCATCCGTGCCCCCATCAGGCCTTCAGCAGGGCGACCTTGTGTTCCGGGACTGAGTCTTCGCTGATGTTGTAGGGCTGGATCCCTGGTTCTTGGCTCAAGTGTTTCTCTGCAGAAAAGAAATACGAGGCACGGGGAACGGTCACCACACAGAATGCGATTAAGGGCTGGTGGCTCAGGGTCCCGGTGCACGGAGAGTTGGGGTCTCTCCAGCCGGCACCCCCACCAGAGTCCCTGTCAGTGCCTCCTCACGTTCCACGCCCAGGTAACCCTCCCTTAGTGCTGGTGGACCCCCCACCGGGCCTCGTGGGTCGGCGCCTGAGTGGCTCCTTGCAGCCATATGGATGGATCTCGGACACCGCCGTGAGCCACGGATGTCAGCCACAGTCTCTATGCTCCCGGTCACGTGCAGTTCCACAACAGGTGGAGCTGAGCCACGGTGGAAGGGACCAGAACAGTGGCTGCCCCAGAGGGTCATGGGGAGGGACAGATGGAAGGGTACGTCGCACCCGTGCATACCCGGCTGCACCCACCTGTCAGAACTCCAGGCGCAGGTACACACAGCGTAATTACAAACACGCCCTGATGTGACTCCCCGGAACAGGGGGCCCCCTGACTCTGTACCCTCCACCATCCCCACTCTGCCCGTGCCCCCACCCTTGCACTTGTCGCCCCCCTCCCAACCCTTCCGGTCCGGTCTCCTGATCCCGTGGGCTGCGGACGCGTTGGGCCGAGCGGCTCTCTCTCAAATGACTCTCTGCCTGCACCTACCTGCCTCTTCCAGGGTGGAGAAGTACTGGACCCCCTTCAGGTCGGCGGACAGCAGCACACGGAGAACGGGAACCTGCGGAGCAGAGAAATCTGAAGTCCGGGGGCGGGGGGGTGTGCCTCTGCAGCAGCCCGCAGGCTGGTGATCGCCTCCCTGCTACGCCAGCACAGGGATACATTTTACACAATTACTCTCTAAAGCACACAAAACACAATTCTGCACACAAGCAAGAATGTAACAGTTCTGAGTAAGCTCTGGGGCCAGGTGCTGAGTCAGGGAGCAAGAGGGCCCAGCATCCTTGCAGTGTGACCTTCGGCAGGTCAGGGAGCTTCTTGGGACCTGACAGAATGACAACACGGCCACACACCAGGTCTGAGAGTGAACAAAACCCTGGCCAGGGCGCCCTGTTCTGACACCCACCTGCAGGCCGACGAAGGCGAGGGTGACGCCCTGCCTGTGGAAGTCCCCGAGCAGCTCCTCGAGCCCCAGCACCACAGTGTAGTCGATGCTGCAGACGTGGGTACACTCCAACACCGCACAGCGTGGCGGGGACGCTGCGGAGAAGGTGCAACCCATCACGCTGGGCGGGGGCAGCTGCAGGAGGCCCTGGCACACAGTGAGGCCATTGGGAGGCCCACCTCCCAGCAGGCTGGGGGGGGGGGAAGGGTCGCGGGACCCCAGACAACAGGCGTCCGGGGATGGCAGCAGCTACTTCCTTCGGAGAACAAACAGGCCTCTTTTCTCCCCTAAATACCAACCCCCGGGGCGGGGGGGGATGGGGCTTTAGGAACAAAGACAGGAACATCCTCCCCTGCTGCATGCAGACAGCGAGCACCCACTAGATGCCACTGAGACGCCCCAAGACCTCCTGGAGCCGAGAGCCGGTGAGCTCCCCTGATAGCTGAGGACGGGGCCCTGGGGTCCTGCGGAGGCGGACTGGGGTATGGAAACAGTGTCCAGCACTGGGGGTGACTGCAGCCCGCCTCGTCCTGGCCCACGTACCTTCCAGGGCTCGGCTCAGTATCGCCTCCCGGAGGGCCTCCACTGCAGGGAAGTGCAGACCACTGGCCGGCTGCAGGACCAACACCGGCCCCTCTGACACCTGGAGACAAGTGGACAGAGTAGGGGAGAGCCAGTGTGTCCTGGAGGCAAGTCCAACCTGGCAGCTGCTAGGGTGGCCCGTCCAGGCAGGAGGCCCCAACCCAGGCCAATAAAACTGAGGGAAGCAGGAGCACTGAGCTGACCAGCCCTCAGCCACCCCCCCGCGGTCTCGTGTGTGGCAGGAGCTCTAACCCTTACGGCAAGAGGCTTACACTTGTCCACAGAGTGAACAGTCACTCCGCAGTGCCACGGGCCAGTCACACCGAAGATATGCAAAACAGCTGAGCCAAGGAGTACTGCCCAGGGCACCTGCACCCCACCAGGCCCCTGAGGCCAGGAGATCCCTCTTTTGGGGAGAACGGATGGGCTGCTACCTGCATCTTGGGTCTGGCCACAGAGTGCAGGAGAATGAGCACGGACACCAGGGTCCCGGCCAGGATGCCATACTGCACCTCCCAGAAGCAGAGCAGGAACGTCACACAGAGAGGCAACAAGTCCAGCCCTGGCAGAGAGGGATCCAGCTGAGGGGTAGTCCCCCCTCGGTAAGCCCCGGCTAGCCCGAGCCCTGGGGGACCTCTGTCTGGGGACTCAGGACTGACGCCAATCATGGGCCACACGGGCTCAGAGACGAGTCAGGGCCACCCCTCCTTGCCTGGCTGAGGGGCCGCTAGGACCCTGCCCTCTGGGAGGAGGTTGACAGTGGGCACTGGTCGAGGCAGGAACTTGGCGACAGGGCCAGACTTGGGGACCAGGGAGGCCTTGCAACCCCTCAGGGGCCACGTGCAGACCCTGCATGACACACGTGACCTCCTGCCGCAAACAGGTGGGTGGGCCTGGGGGTCAGCGCAAGACTCGGCCATGACACGTGGCACTCAGACAAGGCCCCATCCTCCTGGGCCTCCGTGCCCCGATGGGGGGTGGAGAGAATCACCGTTTCCCTCCCCTCATGACTCTTGGGGGCTGACGGGAGAGAAACCAGAGAGCCCCACAAGTTCCTCAACTGCTTCAATGAACAGAACAAACACTTCTTCCTATAAAGGCCCCACAGGCTCAGGGGTGTCCCAAGCCACCGGGACTGGGAGAGAGCAGCGGACTGCTCTGTCGGCCATGCTGGTCACCCTGGAAGTCTCCCCTGCTCCCCGAGCTGAGCAGGGCTTGGGGCTGTGAAAGGGGAGCAGAAAAAGAAGGATGGGAAGGGAGAGGAGAGATGGGGGGAGGGAGAGGAGAGATGGGGGGAGGGAGAGGAGAGATGGGGGGAGGAGAAGAAGGGGCAAGAAGGGGGAGGAGGATGAGGGCAGGGAGGAGGAGGGGAAATGAGGGAGAGATGGGAGGGGAAGGGAGAGGAAGGAAGGGGAGGGGAAGGAGGAGAGAGGATGGGGAGATGGGAGGGGGAGAAAAGGGAAGAAGGGGGAGGGGAGAGGAGGGAGAGATGGGAGAAGGGAGGAAGGGGAGGGGGAGGAAAGGGAGGGGGCGGAGGGGAGGTAAGGAAGGAGAGGTGGGAGAGGAAAAGGAGAAGGGGTAGAATGGGGAAGAGAGGAGAAAGGGGAGGGAGGAGGAGGAGAAGAGGGAGAGGAGAGATGGAAGAGGGGAGGAAGGAGGAGAGAGGGAGAGGAGAGATGGAAGAGGGGAGGAAGGAGGAGAGAGGGAGAGGAAAAGGAGGATGAAGAGAAGTGGGAGGAGGAGGAGCAGGGAAAGGAAGGAGAAGGGAAAAAGGAGGAGGGGAGGAGGAGGAGAAGTGAGAGAAGGGGGAGGTGGGGAGGGGAGGTGGGGGAGGAGGGGGAGGAAGGAGGAGGGGGGCAGGGGAGCAGGGGGTACCCTGAGAGTGTCAGGTTTGCTCAGCGCCGCATGGAGCTGGTCTAGGGTGCTCCGCGCGGCCTGACCCGCGGCCAGCAGGCCCAGCTCCCAGAACAGGGACAGCGCCCCAAGCCTGAGCGGGGTCCTGGATGGCCAAGGGGGGGCACACTCCAGGACGCACATGACAGCCGAGAGCATACGTACTCTTCACGCGCCAGAGCGTCCGGAAGATACTGGCGTCGAAGAGCGGGGCCACGGCCATGATGGTGACGGCGGCCAGCGCGGACTTGGGGATGTAGTAGAAGGGCGACGTCAGGTAGTCCAGCGACAGCAGCACCAGGGCTCCTGCGGGGAAAGGGGTGCCGGTGACCCCCAACCCTGCGCACGCGCCCTGGGCCCGATGGGGTGGGGTGCTCACCTGTCACCAGGCCCCCCGCTGGGGTGCACACCCCCGACTGGGCGTTCACGGCCGTCCTGGAAGGCAACACGGGGACCGTTGGCGTCTGTGGGAGCCTGGGGGGCAGGGTAGGTGCCCTGGAGGGGACGGCGGGGCCCCGCGGACACTGGCACCTAGTGGGAGCCACAGAGGGGCACCCTGACCTCCAAGGCCCCCCAGCGGGGGGTGGGGTGGGGAGGCAATTGATGTCCCCAGGGTCCCCAGCCTGCGGTGTTGTCACGGCAGCTGGAGCAAGCACATCTGCTCCTGGCAACCCTTGTGCACCAACAGGGAGATGCAGGAGACACCGTCGAGATGGGTAACGTCCCCCTTACCACACCCGCCATGCACACGTGCACATACACGTGCACGTGCACACGGAGAGAAACTCCAGATGCCCTCGCCAGCTGCTCCCAGCGTGAACCTGCAAGTTAACTTCTGCTCCAACCTTCCTCTTTCCTTTTGTGTGTTTGGAAAACCGCATCCGGACCTGAGTCTCCGCCGAGAACCAGCCCACGAGGACCACGAGGGAGTGGCCACCTGATTCCCACGACACGAGGCCTCTGCCTCGCACCCGCTCCCGACAGCCCTGCCGGTGACCGGCGCTGCCTGTGTGGCCCCAGGAAGTAAGGCCGCCTCTCCGCTGGTGCCCACGGGGAGCCGCCACCCCTCCCGCTGCCGTGGACTGAACGCACGCCGACTGTCTCAGCCACGAGGTGCCAGGCCAGAGCCGTGGGTACAGGCGAGGACGTCGAGTGTGCCCAGGGCCGTGCTCTGGAGGTTGGGGACGTCTGGTACCAGACGGGGTTGGGGCAGCGGCGCTGGGGCCCCCTTACTCTTCTCGGCCACAGGCCGCTCTGTCCTGCCCTCCTGCCTGGCGAGGGGCCGCTGGTGGCACTGGGCCTGGGGCTCCGCATGACCCACCGCCTGCTCCAGGCAGAGCGCCGAGGTTCTCATCCCCCTGTCCCTTAGGACCGCGTTCTGCCCTGAGACGCGGTGAGCCCTGCGTGGGCTGGGAATGGTTAAGGACCAACCACGTGAGGTCACGAAGGACACCGAGCAGCCCCACTCCCACATCCCATGGACGCTGATCCAGGGCTGCGGCTGCTGCGTGGGAGAACAGAGCGGCGTCGACAAGTGGGCAAGCGCCCGGCAGGCCCCTCGAGGTGGACGCAGACTGTGTGGCCTGGGCGGGACCCACCCGCGGCGCAAGGAAGGAAGAACACGGTCACTCACCGTCCAAAGCTGCCCGTGACCGGGTAGGAAGAGACGAGCGAGCCCAGCACGTTGGTCAGGCCTGCGGAGAAAACGGAAGGAAAAGGTTTACCCACGAGGGAGGGGGTGTGAGATAGAGGGGGGTGTGGGGAGGGGGGCCCGAAACCAGAAAGGAAACAGAAGAGAGCGAGAAGATTCACCCAGGAGCGTCTGTATGTCTGCGTCCGTGTGTCTGTCTCAGGAAAAAAAACCAACCACGATCTTTGCCGAGTTCACTGTGGCCTCACTGGCCCTGGCCCTGCCCATGCGCACCAGGGAGGGGAACCCACCTCCGCAGGAGCGGCCGAGGCCAGGTCAGGCCAACAGCCCCACAGGCCGTGCCCGAGGCCAGCTGCCCACCCACTGGGCCCCTCGAGCTCCTTCAAACCCACACCCCTCTCGGAGATGACCGGCTGGGGGACAAGGTCACGGCCAGTAAGCGGTCCACCCCTGTGACACTGACTCACCCACACCCAACAGAACCTGGCCGGGCCCCTGAGGACGGAGGTAACCAGCCCACGTTTATCACGGGTGGCCCTGCCAGCATCTGGCTCACGCTGGGGCCTTCACAAACACCACAGGCTCACACCACAACGGGGTCACAGGTCCAACACCCGCTGGAGATGGCGGCGCAGTGTGGGGCCCGCTCAGAACCAGGCCCTCCCGGGTCCCACAGCCCAGCACGTGCCCCAAGAGCAGGGCAGACGCCGAAGAGTGTGGGAAAAGCTGTGCACAGACCACACGCAGTCACCCCGGCTCCTTATGATGGGCCCTCAGGACTCGGTGGGGAGCCCTACTGCTCGAGGCGCTGCGGATGCGTGGATCCCTCCCACCGCGGGGTTCTGGGGGGCCCCGGGAGGCCTCTCGCCGTGCGCCTGCTGGACAGCTGCCCAGCCTCTCCTACGCCATGGCGTCAGCAGCCCTCATGATCCCCATGTCCACCTCAACCCCAGCTTGGTGGCCACTCCTTGCTGGGCCCATCAAGGGGGGAGCCCTGTGCTATCTGCACAAGCGGGAACGGGAGGCTCCGAGGGCTACACTTGGGAACTGCTGCTACTGGGCGCGGGGAGGTCAGTCTGCAGACTCCACCTGCCACCTGGGTGACACCATGAGCTCCGAGAGGAGCCCCCCAAAGCCCGTGACCCACCCTGGCGCCCCATGCCCTCTGCCATCAGGAGATCCAACGGCTCTGGTCCAAAATGCTGCCGTGAGGTGAAGCGGCCTAGGGGAGGCTCCCGCGGACTCCCCAGGGAAGGACCTAGCACCGCTGCCCGGTCAGACGCGTGCCCACCTCACCAGGGGCAGGAAGGAAGAGAAGCCTGGTGCCCACAAAACTGAAAACAGTCCCGATAACTGAATTTAAGATTCATGCTGTGCCCTCAGAACGAATCCCCAGAGAGACCAGATTCACGAAGACAAGACAAAACAAAACTGGGGCACCGGGCACTGTCCCATCCACGGGGGGCCCACCCGAGTCCTCATGGACCCGCCTGCCAGCCTGGAGGGAGGCCACGAGCGGGCACAGGGCATCAAGGTCCCACCTGGCCACGTGCTTCAGCAGTGTGACCCCAGCGGGACATTCCAGGTATTCCCTGACAGGGACGAGGCTACAGACCTCGGGGTCTGGTATACAGCAAGCGCTCAGGAAGCTTCAGCCACAACGGACACCACGTGTCAGCGGTCTAGTCCCAGTGATTACGCGGAACCATCTGGAGGCTTAAGGATGAATCCATGCGAGTATTTCAAAGGGTCCGGCTCAGGGCCACCTGTGCTGCGGGTACCTCACGGTGCCCATCACTACGACCGCGCGGCTCAGGTGGGACGCGGGGCAGCACGCTCGCGGGCACTTACCGATGGCCAGCAGCTCCTGGTTGGCGTCAACACGGTAATTATTTTGAGAAGCTGAAGAGAAAGAACGATAAAAACATGGTCACTGGGTACCCGACTAAGAAACCATCCGCAAGACGAAGACCTCCGTTATAGATCCCCACGCACTGTATCACCTACATGTCCTAAATGCGGCGCGTGAACGCGTGCAAAACACGAGCGTACGCGACTCTACGTGCCTATGTGTCTCCGTATCACAGAACAAGCAGAGATGGACGTACGGTAACGTGTTCACAACGTGCAACTAGGGAAGTGAAGGACGGCGCAAGGGATTCGCTCCTTTGTGCTTTTCTGCGCTTCAGACGTTTCCCACGAGACAGATACATGCGTGAGAGAAGGGGAGGCGTCTGAGCTGAGAGATCTCTGACCACAAGCGGAGAGACCAGCAAGTCCCAGTGAGGCCGTGCAGAGAGGGGAGCCCGCAAGAGTCTAGGGGGACACGGCCGGGGAGGCTTGCACCTGACACAGCGCCTGGCGAATGTTCCCGCCAAGGGCCACGGGCTCTGCGGGGTGGAAGCCACCGTGGGAGCCCATAAACACGTAGGCGAGACGGTGTTCCAGCAGCGCTTCTTTAATTAATTAATTTCTTAAAAAAAGATTTTATTTATTTATTCATGAGAGACAGAGAGAGAGAGGCAGAGACACAGGTGGAGGGAGAAGCAGGCTCCATGCAGGGAGCCCGACGCGGGACTCGATCCTGGGTCTCCAGGATCACGCCCTGAGCCAAAGGCAGGCACTAAACCGCTGAGCCACCCGGGCTGCCCAGCAGCACTTCTTTTATATAAACGCTGGGATACAAAAGTCACACGCTTTTCATGTGTCACAACATCCTAATCTCTGGAAATATTTTACAGACTCATTTAAAAACGTCAAAGCCCCTCTTAGGTCGCAGGCAGCAGGCTGAGGTTCTCCGAGCCCTGGTTTTGGAGAACGGCAAGCTTACAAGTTAGGACATCAGGCGACTTCAGGAGAAAACGAAGTTGTAAAATGACAAGAGGCATATATGCTGTTGAGATGTAGCCTCCGAGATACCCCCAAAGTTCCTTCCCTACTCAGAAAAAATCAGAAAAACAAAAATGGCACAAAGACTTGGTTGGAATGTGTGGCATGACCTCGAGCAGCCACTGGCTGTTAGATGGGACAACCCCTTGGACTGGGCATCAGGCACGGGTGTCCTTGAAGGATGGGAGGCTCAAGAGGCTGCCACAAGCACAAGCCACAAGGTCCGCATGGTTATGGTGACACCCACGCGGTTCATTGGGGTCCATCTTTAGAAATGACCTATATCCCAATGCAACAGGAGCATAACCATCATAGAGCGGGAAAAAAATGCCACCACGCGCACAATACGAAACTGAACACCCCGGAGACCCAAGGGAGGGGACACGCGAGCGTCAGAGCAGCCTCAGCTCCGATGGAGGAATCCCAGTGCAGGGCGACAAATAGGTACTTGGGTACCTGGTGGCCTCCCCGGGCACTCAGCCAGCTGGGAGGGGCTCACTGTTCCATCTTGGGGGATTTTGGGAACTTGTCGCTAAACACAGCCGATGCTACCTACTATGTGAGACCTTTCAACAAAATTAATCTCATCAAAAACAGACTTAAAACTTATCCCTTCCTGACATCCTACTTTTTCCTACGACCCACAACTTTAACTGCCTGTGTCCAGGGGCGCCTGGGAGGGCTCAGGGGTGAAGCGTCTGCCTTCGGCTCAGGGCGTGACCCCGGGGTCCTGGGATCGAGTCCTGCATTGGGCTCCCTGCAGGGAGCCTGCTTCTCCCTCTGCCTGTGTCTCTGCCTCTCTCTGTGTCTCATGAATAAATAAATAAAATCTTAAAAAAAAAAAAAAAAAAGAAACAACTGCACGTGTCTGGTGGGCAGAGGCCGTGACGAATCTCTTCCTGACTCCACGATCCGCTGGAAGTCGGCGGGTGGGGGGCACGTTTACGCCACAAAAAAGGCAAAGGCGAAACGCAGGCCCTTCTCTTTCCAGAGAGCAGCTGGCACATGTTACCAGCCGCCACCGGATGGGGTTTCTCATCATAAAATCCACTTTTACTACAACATGAGCATGTGTTACTTGGATAAAAACTCAAGCTGTTAGAAACCGAAGCAGATAAAAGCAAGCAAAAAAAAGCAGGCAAGCAAGGCGGGCTCCAGGCCACCACTAGGGAGGCAGGGACGGCAGGCAGCTTACCGAAGGACTTGGCCACCGCGATGCTCTCCAGGAGGCCCATCAGGGGCACCACAGCCAGCCCAGCCCCCATGTCCTGAGGGAGGAGAGAGGGGTGGTCAGTGACCCGCCCAGGCCACACCGGGCTCTGCGTCTGACAGAGGAAGGCAGACCTTAGCTGTGGGGCGGGACACAGAGCAGAACGCAGAACACGGCCCTGCTCTGCCAGCGTCCACAATGCCAGAAACTCCCCTGGGCTTGGGCAGAAACAAGACGTGCTGTCCTTCGAGGCTGTCCCTGCACCCAGAGCTGCTCCGTCCTGAGGACACCGCCGTCCTGGCGGGGCTCAGGGCTCCTCGTTACAGGCAAACGCGTCAGGGGCCCAGGCCCAGAGGCCACCACGGTTCAGCCCGGCGGCCCAGCTCCCTGTCTCTGCCCACCTGTACCATCTCGGTGAAGGAAACTGTCCCGTTGGCCGTGGTCACTGAGAAGGGCGGAGTCCGGACTGGAGGGAGCCCCTCGGCGGTCTGCCCCGTCAGGACGAAAGGCTGGTATCCGGTGACCTCGAAGGAGTAGGCGACCAGGGCGGCAAAGGAGACCACCAGGGCGTTGCGCGCTAGGACAGAACGAGACCCACTGGTGAAATCTGGCTCCTCTGGGTCCCTGGGCAGTAAATGCACCCGAGGAAGCAGGACCCCCTCCTCCAGCCACGGCGCCTGACACTCCAGCCTGAAAAGAGCACACACACTGGCGACCGTGGGGCAGGCACGGGCACGTGACACCACGGCAAACGCAAGACAGCGGGACAGGCCAACGGTGACACACGTGGCCTACCCGTCCCAGGCACTGGTCCCGGTGGGCTCCGTCCTTCACCTCTTGCCTGGGCTGCTGCTTCTGTTTTTTGTTTTTTTTTTAATTTCCTTTGTCAGAGAAAGACACCGTGTGTGCAGCCGTGCTCGTACGGGGGGAAGCCCGCAGGAGGGAGAGACTCCCCGGCAGGCTCCCTGCTGACCACAGAGCCCACGCACGGCTTGACCCCACGACCCGGAGATCAGGACCTCCGGTTCCACCCAGGTTCCTCTTGGCCAAGGTGCCACCCTGGCTTCTTATGGGGGTGATACCTCTTCCCAGAGTACAAGCCCCGCTGCCCACTCAGCTCTCAAGGGGCTGTGTCACGCTGTCACCACTGATGTTGTCAGGACAGTTACGTCAGCTGTTTACCATCTCCCAGGGCCCCGCTACCCATCGTGGGATGGGAGAGCCACGCAGTTCAGGCAGCACCAGGTGGTCCGTGTGCTTTCTCTGTCAGGCACCTGCCAGGGCGTCCTGGCCTCCGCACCGCCCACGTCCCGGCCAGATCAGCCTTTGCCATGGGGGGCCGTGCACGCTCAGTGGCCTCCCCAGCCTCTCCCACCAGAATAGCCTCGCCCAGGAATCTCAACCAGAAATGACTCCAGACGGTGCCAGCTGCCCCCAGGGCAAAACTGCCCCTGCTTGAGAACTCCTGCACCAAACGGGGCTTTCCACCCTGGCTGTGAATCGCCCAGACTAGGGACACGGGACTCTATCGGGATGGGACTCCGGGCCCGAGGTGACCACAAGGTGCACCCCAGGCATGCAGGACGGCTGGAGAACGTCCTTGGTCAGAACCCCGCTCACCTGTCGTCGCAGTCCACACCAGCCCGTGGCTGAGCCGCACGCCCGGGGGCATCTCGGGGTGCACGGGAGGCACGTGGTCTCGCATCAGCTTCAGCACCAGCAGCAGCACCATGCACACCAGCCCCAGCACAGCATCACCCACCCTGCAGACGGACACACTGGTCACGCCCAGGCCAGCCCAGGGCATGCACCTCCGCCCTGCCATCGCCCCATCTACCCGAAAGCCTTCTCCCTCGATCGCTCTTTCTGCCTTTTCCTAAGAAGCACGCGTCTATGTTCTACCTCAAAACTTTATTCAAACCTTAGTGACCACACAGGCCAGCGTCGGCCTGGGACTCGAGACCCAGGTCACAACAGCAGTAGGGCTACTGGCTCATATTTGCAGAGACCTGGCTCTGTGGGCGACAGATGCCTCATCTATTCCTGAAGGTTCATTTCCCACAGCCCATGATGATGTCCTCTAACCAGCTTCCAATCTCCTACCCCCCGAGGGTGAGCCCCACAGGCCGCATGTCCTGGGCCAGGCTGGGTTCAGCCCCGGGAAGCCCCGTGATAGACCAGAGGAGGAGGACAGAACAGTTGGTCACAGGTCTCCCTGATCCCTTGGGCCTCAGCACTGCCCCTCACCACCCACCCCGGCAGCTCCCCCAAAGTCAAAGCGTCCTCCTGCTTCTCCCACCAGGGAGATGTCCTGGCTGCCGGCTGGGCTCCCTAGGAGCATCTCCCGCCTGTCCCCTGGGAGAGGCCCTTCACCTGAAGAAACCCCATGACCCGTGGCCTGGCTCACGCCCCCTCCCCCTGCACATCCTGCTGCACCTGCCTCCCCCATGCCCTGTGTTCTCACCCAACTACAAACCCATGGAGCAAGACTGCTGCTCTTGCCCTGCGTGGGGCCCTCCCACTCCTACCACCCGAGGAGGCTCTGCACAGGGGCATGCGACGGCTCTCAGGCTCCCTGGGGCAGAGCTTCTCGAACTGTAGGGCCTACACAGACTCGCCGGGGTTGCCACTGACCCCTGACTGAGCCGGTCTGGGCAGGGTGGACACTCTGGGTTTCCAACCAGCTCCCCTGTGATGCTGCTGGTGCTGCCCTAGGACCCGGGTTTGGGCGGCCAGGCCCCAAGGGACTGGGATAAATGCCACCTGGGGGTGGAAATGGGGCAGGGCCTGGGCGAGGGGGTCCGGAGGGAAGAGCTTCCTCACAGGAGGGCAGGGGCCACATGGCCGGCAGATACCTGGTCTCTCCCACCTTGCGGAAGGTCTGATACACTTGCAGGAAAAACTGCCTCGGGATGTCCTGCAGTCCCAGGAGGTTCTGTTCAAACAGAGATTGTCAGACGACCCTCCCCTGCAGTATCTCCGTACCCCTCAGCCCCCCTCCTGGGGGCACATCCCGAGGCTCTCGGAGGACTACCTGCCCATTCCCAAAGCCCCCGGGCAGGAGGTAAAAATTCTCAAGGGGAGAGGTACTGCCCATTTGGGGTCCGTGACCCCTCCTGGTGAATAATCCTGCCTTGCGAAGAAAATCAGTCTGGGTGATTTCAAAGCAGGGAGACCAGTACACTCGTGCCCTGGTCCCTGGTCCAGGGTCCAGGGTCCAAGGTCTTGCCTGTCTGCCCTGTGGGCCCCACCGCCCTAAGCTCACTCAGGGAGGGCCCGGCCCCCTCTCATCACTGGCCCAAGGCCACAACCGTCACCCGGAGGCCCGCTCGCTGGGCTCTGCTCTCTGCCAGAGGGAAAATCAGGTGGAGCTACGGGCAGAACCACCAGGAGCTCCGAGAGCCTCCAGGGAAGAGCCGCTGAGGGACCCAGGCAGGCACGGTCCTTGGAGGGAAGAAGGGGAGTAGACTCTGTGTTTTAATTCTTTATCCCATGTGAGACCTGGTGGGCAGTGTTGGGGGGGCAGCTGAGGCCCAGATCCCGGAGCGGTCAGGCTCCAAGGACCCCAAACCCCGGCACGCAGCCATGGATTCTGGGACCCAGGGGCTCCTGCCAGGGCAGGTCAGGAGAACCCCCACTCCCGACCCCCACTCTGGCCCAGGGCTCTCAGATGGCTGTCATGACCTAGTCAAGGTGCTAAAGATTTAGGGGACTCGAGCCACCAAGCACAAGTGCATAAGAAGCTACCTTCTACGCACCACAATCCCATAAACGAATGCTCCTGATGCCAAAAAAGGAAAGATATTGTTTTCCAAATAAAGGACAAACCCTCCCACGGAACAGCACTTGCCAAGCTTACCCTGACATATGTGCACACAGAACACACAAACCATGTCCACCCACACCTTCCTAAGGAGCTCCCTCCTCCCTACGTGCAGATAACGATGAACCTGCCTCGCAGAGGCATCAGGAGAATCGGCCTCGTACAGGAAGGGTTTAACCCAGCACGTGGGAGCGCAGAAAGGGTCAGCTACCTTCCTCTCGCTCATACCCTCCTGCCCCTGACACTCTCGCTCCACTTCCATCAGGGAGGCCGCCCTGGGCCAGGCCGGAGCAAAGCCTGGTCACGGGAACCCTGGCTTAGAGAGGCAGGCTGGTGACACCAGGTCCTGAGGCAGAGGTGGGCCTTCATTTCTTCGATCTGGCTCTGCCCCACTCTGCACACCCAGCTTGGCGCTCACCTACTTCTGCACACAGTTTGGGGCAGGGCGGCTGCAGCTGCAAGCAAAACCATTCCTGCCCTTTGGGAACTTAAAACCCAACGAGAGGTGAACAAATGATGTTCTTGGATCACTGAAGATGAATTCTACTGTTCCCTACAGGCTTTGTTTGTTGTCTTAAGATTTTATTTACTTGCTTAGAGAAAAAGTACAAGTGTGGGGAGGAGAAGAGAAGAAGGAAGAAATCCCAAGCAGGATTCTAAGCGCAGGGCCCAACATATGGGGCTCGATCTCACAACCTTAAGATCATGACCTGAGCAGAAGCAGCCAAGAGCCGGGTGGTTTACTGACTGAGCCACCCAGGTGCCCCTCTGTTCAGTATTTTTCAAACACCACCTCCTTAGGTTTCTGTTAAAAACACTTATGAGAGGAATGCCCTGGCAGCTCAGATCATGATCCCAGGGTCCCGGGGTCAATCCCCATATCAGGCTCTATGCTCACTGGGGAGCCTGCTTCTTCCTCTCCTCTGCCTCTCTCCCTACTCGTGCTGGCTCACTTTCTCTGTCTCAAATAAGCCAACAAAAATCTCAAAAAAAAAAAAAAAAAAAAAAGGAAACATGGAACAAAAGTCAGAGAAAAAACATCACATCTAAATGAAATCATCTACTTAAATTAGCATGAGAGAATGATTAGCTTTTCAAAACATTGGTGGTACACAGTGGGCCTGAGAGGCTGCGCTGGCAGATGTGTACCGGGGGCAAAACAGAATCACCCAGTGAGGAGAACCAAGCACACTGGCGTGAAAACTCCAACAGGAGTGGGGCTGTGGTCACCAATCACCCAAATTACCTGTTGTGCAGTCGGGCCATCACTCGGCATCTCCCCTGAGGGCTCATGGAATTGATGGAGACCCGCTCAGGCACCTTGTGCTCCGAGCTCTAGAACAGCACATCACCTGGCCCACACATATGGAACCCAGCGTGGTCCTACTTACCCAGGAGGTGCCTGGGAGCCAACTAGCGGCCTACCTTGATCTGCCCGAAGCCGATGGTAATGGTGGCAGCAGATGTGAAACCTTTGATGACGGGACAGGAAATGAAATCCAGCAGAAAGCCTGACCATCCAAGAGTGGATACTTAGCTGGTGACCCCAGTCCACCCAGTCCCAGAGCATGTGGGTGGATGGGGGCTGGGAGAGGCGGTCTGGGTGGGAGTGGGGCTAAGGACTGGTGGGCCACACATCTCACTTGGACTGGTTTGGACATTGGGGAAGGGAGGGTAGGGTCTGAGGCCCTGGGCACTTCTCTAAGCGTCCCGGCCTCTAAGCAGAATAGTGAAGAGCCAAGGGGCCAAGGCATCCCCAGGAGGCAGGGGCCTGGGTACCCCGTGGCAGGAAGGCCTGAGCGTCTTACCCAAGCGCAGGAAGCCCATGGCTAACTGGATGCAGCCTGATAGGAAGGCCAGCAGCACAGCATAAGCAGGCTCGTGGAAAGTGTAGAAGGAGACCAGGAGGGACATGATGGCCGTCGGGCCCAGCGTCACATCCCGGGAGGTGCCCAAGAAGAAATACACGAAGCATCCCATGAAGGCAGAGTAGAGGCCGTACTGGTGGGGAGACAGCGTTGAGCATTGAGGAGGCGCTCGGCATGCCCACAGGGTCCCCGGGGGGAGATGTCCGAGCACAGGATCTGTGGTGGTCATTGCAACTAGGGGCACAGCGGCACACACGGGAGGGCAAAAGCACTCACCGTGTCAGTCATAGTGTGGGCCTACAGCGATTAGGGGGCCTCTTTTCTCCCTGCACCCCAGGTGGGTGCCAGCAGGAGCACAAAGGCCTGGGTGCTTGTCAGCCTGAGAGTCTAAGAAAGCATTCTTCAGACTATGGTGAGTCACCTTGCTGGACCCATCAGGCAACCCAGCACTAGCTCAGTGCCTGTGTGTGACAAGTGTGGCAAGAGCAGGTATGGGGCATGTGTCTGGCCAAAAACAGTCATGTGCTATACATTGTAAACTAAGACATTGTGGGCCTCATGGGGCTAAAGTTCTGGCATCCTGCTTGTCTGGAGGCGATATTACGTGTTTCTGCTGTTTCTGGGCAGATGCCGAGGCTGGAGTGGGGGCAGCAGCTGAGGCAGACGTCTCACCTGGGGCGGGAGTCCAGCCACCTCAGCATAGGCCAGCGCCTGGGGGATGACCGTCAGCCCAACAGACAGTCCGGCGATGAAGTCCATCTTCAGCCACTGCACGGAGTAGTCTGGTAGCCAGGCCAGGATGGGCAGGCGCCTCTGCACCCCCGCAGGGGAGCAGCAGCCCGCCGGTGGGGCCATGCTGGCCCCCGAGGGCCTGGCCTGACCCAACGCCTTCAGGGAAGAGGGCATGCCTGGGGTGGGCATGGGGGCGACACAGACCAGCGGTCAGGGTCTGGGGTCGCGAGAATCCAGCAATAGGGAGGGGTCTAGGGCCACCAAAAGGGCCCCATCTGTCCCCCCTCCCAGGGGATCTGAGCCAGACGGATTAAATGTGCCCTTTGGCTGGTCTCTAAAGAAGCCAAACCTGTTCAGAAAAGGGGGGGGGGGGGCTCAAGAAAAGCCGCAGCCCCCACCCTGGCCCCGGCTCACTGCTCTCCCTGAATCCACCTGCCCCAACCCCAGCTGCCTTCTTTCCGCGGATGCCGCCCAGGGGCCCCCTCGTCCGGCTGGGGGGGCGGGGTGGGGGCGTGGGTGGGGGGACTGCAGCCTCGAGGGCGCCAGGCTTTGCAAGTGCGCAACACCGCGGCTCCACCTACTACCGCGGACTGCGGCGCCGTGGAGGGTCTCCCCTCGCGAGGCCGCGCCTCCCCCCACCCCACCCCCACCGCCACCCCCCACCTGTGGCTTTCGCGTCCCTCCCGAAGCGCCAGGGACTCTGGCGGGCTCGCGGGGGGCACCCGAGGCCCCTCCGTCGGCGATTCAGGATGCGCAGCATCCTCCAGGGCCCCGCGCCCCCCGGCCCCCCGCGCGCAGAGCCGGCCCCGAGCACCCCTCCCCTCACCCCGCAGCCGCCGGCCCCGCCCCCGGGTCGCAGGTGGGGCCCCGCGCGGCCGACCGCTCCAGCGAGGGCGGTGGGGACCCGGCGGGGGCGCGGGGGGCGGGGGTCGGGGGGGCAGGGACCCCGCGGGGGCAGCCCGCGCCGCCCCGGCGACCTGGACCTGGGCCGGCCCCGCGGAGCTCGCCCCTCCGCCTCGGGCCCCGCTCCCCCCCGCGCGGACTCACCGGGCGCCGCCGCTCGGGGTCTCGGGCGCCGCCGCAGCCGGGTCCGCAGGAACCGCAGAGGGAGGCGGGGGCGGGGGCGGGGGCGGGGCGGCGGGGGCGGGGGCGGGGCCAGCACCACGTGACCGGGGCGGGGCCAGCGCCGCGGGGCGGGGCCTGCAGCGCGTGACCGAGGGCGGGGCCGAGCCGCCGCCATGCGCCGCCGAGGCCGGGCCTGCGGGCTGCTGCTGCTGCTGCTCGCCCTGGGGCTGTGCCGGCCGCTCGGGGCGCGCCCCCGGAACGTGCTGCTGATCGTCGGTGAGCGCGCCCCGCCGCCCCGGGCCCTGGGTGCTGCCCCCGCCCCCCGGAGCAGCCCGGGCCCCCTGCCCGGGGCGCTGCGCGGCTGTGCGGAGCTCGGAGGCTGCAGCCCCTGCAGGGGTGCTGGGGGACGGGCTGCGTCGGGGGCCCTGGGGCGGGCGCGGAGGGGCTCCCGGCCGTGCAACCCCGTCCCCCGCCCTCCCGGAGGCTCCCCTGGGGCTGCAGCCCAGCTGCCCTCTCCCGCAGCCCCACCCCTTCCCAGACACCCCAAGTTCCCCTAGCGCCCTGCTGTCCACGGGGCAGCCTGCACTTTCCTCCTTCGAGGTCTGGCCTTCTGCCAGATTCACTCTTTCTGATTGACTTTGTGGTCTCCAGCCGGGGCCTCTGCTGATTGTAGCACACCGCGGCTGTCCCGAGGGCTCCCGCCAGCAAGGCCTCGCTGGGGAAGGGTGCCAGGCCGCTGGGGGCCCGCCGGAGATTCGTGCCTGCCTGCTGACGGGTTCAGCTGGTTTTCACGTGTGCCCGGTAGCTGGCATTCCCACCCAGGCGTCGTGCCCTCGTGCCCGCCCGGGAAGCACACTGGCCCAGGCCGCCACGGCCTCAGCGTCTCTGCCTTCCTCAGCGGACGACGGAGGCTTCGAGAGCGGCGCCTACAACAACACGGCCATCAGCACCCCGCACCTGGACGCCTTGGCCCGCCGCAGCCTGGTCTTCCGCAATGCCTTCACGACCGTCAGCAGCTGCTCTCCTAGCCGAGCCAGCCTGCTCACCGGCCTGCCCCAGGTGAGGGCTGCCGGGGTGCAGGAGGAGGTGCATCCCCTCCCCGGCCTCCCCTGGGGATGTGCCCGCCTTGTCTACCCCACCCCAGCCACGTGGGTGCAAGTACAGGTGGGGGGCAGAGGGGCTCGGCCTGCCCGCCGTGAGCCCTGGCTCCATGCTCAGTGACCGTGAGCAGAGCACCATTTGTGCACCTCAGTCTTCTCACCTGTTACATGTGGTCACAATAACACCTGGTTCACGGGATCGTTAGGGGGTTGCCCAAGCTTGTACTTTATACTTAAAGCCATAGGAAGGTGTCTGGCACGCACCTGCTCAGGGTTAACTTGGGTTGTGATATTGTCCGGGAGCTTGAGAGCCGGTCAGAGCTGCCCCGGGAAGCCCTCGCTCTGTGCTTGCCGTGCTAGGATAACCACAGGTAACATCCCAATTGTTTGTGTTTAGCTCAGTGGCGCTAGGTCTGTTCACACCTTCCCAAACGAAAGTGCCACCACTCCCTGTTCCCTCCCCCGGCCCCTGGCACCCTCTAATCCTCCCTCTGGCTCTCTGGACTCCATGACTCCAGGTCTGTTACCTGAGGGGAGTCCTACAGTACCTGTTCTCCTGTGACTGCCTCATTTCACTGAGTGTACTGTCCTCATGTCCTCTCCACTCTGTGGCATGGATGGTGGCCAAAAGGGCTAACATTTGCCATACAGGTGTGGCTCAGTTTGCTTACTCGTCTATCCGTCTGTTCACGGACAGTTAGGTTGCTCCTGCCTGTGATGATTAGGAATAGTGCTGCTATGAACCCCAGGGATGCAGGTACTTGATGTGTTGTCTCATGACATTGTCTCACGGTGACCGGTGTGCTCTGGGTGTCCCCATCCGGGACACTGAGGCCCACGTGGAGAGGGAAGCCATGGCCAGTGCCCTGCCACCCCTGCAGGGTTCGTCAGGGGATGTGGGGCTCAGGAGTCGGGACAGGGCTACTCCGCCCTGTAATTACTCCATTAATTCTCTCCATTACTCTGTAATGGGTACAACCGTTTTTTTTTTTTTTTTTTTTAACACCGTGGAGCACGTGGTTAAGAGGTTTGCTACTCTTTTTGCACTATAGCACCTGCTTATAACGAAACTGGGGAAGTCCAGGCAGATGATAAAATAAAAGCCACCCCTGATGATGGGTCCATTTTCCCAGTGTGTTGCATTTCCTGTCCCACGGGGAGGACGGGGGAGGCCGTGAGCACCCCCCCATGCTGGCCACCTGAGTCTGAAAGGCCTCCGAGGGCCGAGTGGAGGGGCCGTGGGAGAGCGGGAGCCAGCCTCACGGGCGTCTCCGGTGCAGCATCAGAACGGGATGTATGGCCTGCACCAGGACGTCCACCACTTCAACTCCTTCGACGGAGTGCGGAGCCTGCCGCTGCTGCTTGGCCGGGCCGGCGTGCGCACAGGTGAGTGGCCTTGTGTCCCTGGGGGAGGCCCGGCAGGCGCCCAGGGCCCGGGGCTGGGGGGGCGGAGAGGCGAGAAGAGGGCTGGGGGCGCCTCAGGGACTCCAGCAGGCCGGTGTCCCCGCCTCCAGGCATCATCGGGAAGAAGCACGTGGGGCCCGAGTCGGTGTACCCGTTTGAGTTTGCGCACACGGAGGAGAACAGCTCTGTCCTCCAGGTGGGGCGGAACATCACCAGGATCAAGCTGTTGGTCCGGAAGTTCCTGCAGACCCAGGACGACAGGTGTGGGGAGGTCCCCGTACCCGCCCTCGCATGTGGGCACTTAACACGCGATGCACATCTCAGGGTCTAGTTGGCTTTCTTGGAATCCCCAGGTGGAGGTGCAGGGGAGGGGGAGAAGGTTCCAGAAACTCAAGTGAATTGGTTCAGAGGGAGAGGGGCCATGGAGAGCCTGAGGCAGAGGATCCCAGACAGTTTCTACTATAGAGGAGTTAGCAGCGCTCAGGGGTGTTTCCTCCTAGAGATCGGGGCTCCCCAGGTGGCCTGTTGACCCACTGACCTCAGGACTCAAGCCCCCCCTCCCCGGGCAGGCCCTTCTTCCTGTACGTCGCCTTCCATGACCCCCACCGCTGTGGGCACTCCCAGCCCCAGTTCGGGACCTTCTGCGAGAAGTTTGGCAATGGGGAGAGCGGCATGGGGCGGATCCCAGACTGGACCCCCCAGACCTATGACCCTCTGGACGTGCTGGTAGGAGAGCCACATCTCACCCAAGATGCTCACCCTTCTTCCTCCACCTCGTCAGCGGAGGACTGGGAAGCCCCGGCCCCAGTGTGACTTCAGCATGTTTCAGGGGAGACTCACTGGAGCTGGGTTCCCATCCGTGGGGCTGGCAGAGAGCGGTGTAAAGAGGTGGAGCGATGTGTCCAGGAGCAGGGACGTCCTGGGCCAAGCCATTCATTGGTGGCGGATGATCTCAGGCCCTGGGAGGAAGGCCGGCTCCTCCATCTCCTCCCCTCCCTGCCAGCCCGCCTCGCCTCTTCCAGCCCTGACCTCGCACCCCGGCATCTCTCCAGGTGCCTTACTTCGTCCCCGACACGCCTGCGGCACGAGCTGACCTAGCTGCTCAGTACACCACCATCGGCCGCATGGACCAAGGTGGGTTCTAGGAGCCCGGACAGTGGGGTGCACCGCAGCGTGAGCCCCCATCCCAGAGGTCTGATGACCCAGTGTCAGCAGGGCTGTGTGCTGCCTGCAGCCCTGGGGGACGGGACAGTCCTTCCCGCCTTTTCCAGCATCTGGTGGCCCCAGGCGTTCGTTGGCTCACGGCTGCTTCCCTCCGGTCTCTGCCCCGTGCTCTTGTGGCCTCTTGCGGGTGTTCTCTGTGTCTCCTCTATACGGACACTTGTCAAGGGATTTAGGGCCCACTTGGGCACTTTGGGATGATCTCCTTGAGATCCTTGACAGTTGCATCTGCGAAGGTTCCTTTTCCAAACGAGATCACATTCACAGATTCCCATGGTTTGTCTTTGCTGGGACCACCATTCAGCCGCCACAGGAAGTTGGAACTTTTATAACGTCCCTGGTGGTGCCACTAGTGGGTGGTGACCTGGGAAGGGGGCAGGCGTAGAGGGAGTTCTATCTTCCAGCCACTGCCCCATATCGTCCCTGTTATCCCTACGGGACAGTCATGAAATTCCAGAAAACAAAACAAAAATCAGCGTATGGCGGGTAGCAGCTGCGTGGGGTGACGTGGACGTGCTGAGGGATGGCCGGTGTCCCCGGCCTGCTCCAGGACAGGGTCCTGGGCAGGTGGGTGGGAGGGACGGCAGGCTGCAAGGTCCAGCAGCCAGATGAAGAAAAACGTGTGAGCGCACGCGCATTGCCGCCCCCCATGCCTGTTGGCTGCTGAGCTCTCCTGTCCCCTCTGCACCCCCAGGGGTTGGGCTTGTGCTCCAGGAGCTGCGTGGAGCAGGTGTCCTGAATGACACCCTGGTGATCTTCACATCCGACAACGGAATCCCCTTCCCCAGCGGCAGGACCAACCTGTACTGGCCGGGCACTGCTGAGCCCTTGCTCATCTCGTCCCCAGAGCACAGGAAACGTTGGGGCCAAGTCAGCGAGGCCTACGTGAGCCTCTTAGGTACAGCTCCGCAGCTCATGCAGGGGCAGGGGGTGGGGGTGAAAATCCAGGGCACCACCACGTGTAGATGGTGCTCCGCACCCACTGTTCTACGGGGTTTCTGTACCACCTGGGCAAGGAAGGGACGGCCACCCCTTTCCACGGATGCAGAAACGAGGATCAGAGAGGTGAGGTAAGTTGCCCAAGGTCACACGGTTCGTGAGCACCAAGCTCAGGTTTCACCTTGGTCTCAGTCGTGGAGATGGTTGTTTTTCCCACTGGCCCAGTGGTAAGTGTCAGAGTCACCTGGAGCGCTCATCAAGGTCCGCATGGCAGGCCCCATCCCCAGAGTGTCTGGTGTGGTGGACCTGGGGCAAGGCCTGGGAATTTGCATTTCTGACAAGTTCCCAGGGAATACTGATGCTGCGGGCCCTGGGGAACCCCTACCTTGAGGGGTCAGGGCAGCAGGGCCCATGTGGCTTGAGACCCACGTCTCCCTTTGGCCCCAAAGCCCAAGTCAGGGAGCACTGTGGCCACGGCCCAGGGCAGGAATAGATGACCCCCTTCATGGGGGCTTTCGGACTGATCTAAAGGATTGTGGTGGGATCCCGAATACCACCAAGTTGGGGCCTCTTGTCCTAGAGGGCCTAGACAGCATCGACTGGTGTTGGGCCCACAGCAGCTCCTCCCTGTTGGCGATCCGGTGGCCCACCGGCATCCCAGAGTGCCTTGGAGTCAGCGCTTCCATGGCGAGGGCTCTCCTACCCGGGAGGGCCGCCATGCTGAGACGTCTCCTCCTTTCCAGATCTCACGCCCACCATCCTGGATTGGTTCTCCATCCCTTACCCGAGCTACGCCATCTTTGGCTCAAAGACTGTCCAGCTCACTGGCCGGTCTCTCCTGCCAGCGCTGGAGGCAGAGCCCCTCTGGAGCACCGTCTTTGGCAGCCAGAGCCACCACGAGGTCACCATGGCCTACCCCATGCGCTCCGTGCACCACCAGGGCTTCTGCCTTGTGCACAACCTGAACTTCAAAATGCCCTTTCCCATCGACCAGGACTTCTACGTCTCGCCCACCTTTCAGGACCTCCTGAATCGCACCGTGGCCGGCCACCCGACAGGCTGGTATAAGGATCTCCGTCATTACTACTACCGGGAGCGTTGGGAGCTTTACGACAGGAGCCAGGACCCCCACGAGACCCGGAACCTGGCCGCTGACCCATACTATGCCCCGGTTCTGGAGCTGCTTCAGACCCAACTGGCCAAGTGGCAGTGGGAGACCCATGACCCCTGGGTGTGTGCTCCCGATGGTGTCCTGGAAGAGAAGCTCTCCCCCCAGTGCCGGCCACTCCACAATGAGCTGTGACAGTTCCTGGGGGCACGAGGGAGGCCTCCTCAGGCCTGGTCCCCACCTTTTCAGCTGCTGTGGGAGGATGGGCCATAGTGGCCCACCTGAGGAGGGCTCTCCCTGCTGCTGGGGTCATTCCTGCCACTGCCTGGGAGGGAGAGTGGGGCAGGTACCCCGGCCCTCCCTCCCCCCGTGCTAGAGGACACTGCTGTTCCTGTGTCCAAGCCATGTCTCAGCCTAGGAATTCCAGGGGGGCCTGGAGCAGGGTGGGATCCCCAGCCCGTGACCTGTGAGGATGGTTGAGGATGGTCTGGGCAGGGGCGTCTTGTTTCCTGCATTGGGTTGGGGACCTCCAGAGAGAAAGGGCTTGAGATCCTCCTTGTTATTTGGAGCCACAGATGTTCCTGCATCCTTCACCCCAAAGGAGACAGGGCTCCCAGGTACCACACGGGTGACGGGAGGGTTCAAACTACACGCTATGTACGAACATGTTGTCTGCCTTTTATCAATCTCTGGTCTTGAAAAAATCTTTGAAAAAGCCTTGGGCTTGTGTTGCTTCCTTTGCTTTGCCCCACGGTCAAGTCCTGGACCCTGGCTGGGCTTCCACTAGGCCACCGATCCATGGCAGGCTCCCCGAGCGCTGACTTTCATCTGGTCTGTATGGACAGGCTCATCCTTCTTTTTGAACGTCCAAGGGTGAAGACCCCCCTCCTTGGCTTGGGTTAGTTCTGTCTGGTTGGATGCCAGTGCTGTGGCACAGATGTTGCTCGTAGATGCTCCACACCTGCCCGGCTTCCACCTGCCAGTGAAGCAACGGCTCTACCTGGGCAAGCCCAGGAAGCGGGAGCTTTTTTGCCTTGAGTGGGTGGGCTCCCACTGGCCTCCCTCCCCCACCGGCTCCATCCTGGGCGCATGGGGAGAGAGCCACAGGCCAGGGCACGGTAAAAGCTTTTTATTTGAATAAAATAACATAGAAGTTCATTTTCTGAACTTGTTTATGGTAATGCCAGCCTGGATTCCAGAGCAGCTTCCTGAGGCGCTCAGATCCGGGCCGCTGGTGCCAAGATGACATTCAGTCCACCACTGTGGGAGGCAAAGCCAGGTCAGGGGGGGGCCTGGGTCCCTGAACCAGGTACGGTGGCCACCAGGCACAAACCCACTGCAAGTACTGTTTCCATTGCTGGGATACCCTGTGTCCCAGTTTGTACACCTAAACTTAGGTGTACCTAACCCAGTTAGTATTTCCTAAACTTGAGTCCCTGAAGCACATCTCAGCCATCAGAAGCTGAGAAAGTTCACCAGGATCACAGGGGGGTTTGCACCTCTGCTCTGGATGGGGGGGCAGTGACTTTGGGGGGCACCAGGGCTACTAGCCTGCTGCCTCAGTGGCTTTAGAACAAGCCCCTTGGCACACTGAAATGCAAAAGGGAAGATTTGGGTCAGACTAGTGGATTTCTGGAGACATCTGGGGCCTCCCGCTCTGCGGGGGGAGGCGCAGGAGATGCCTCCACCACAGAAGTGTTCTCGAGGCCTCTGGTTCAGAACACGGCAACCAAGCCTTGTAGGAGGAGGAGACCGTTTGCACAAAGTGGGCAGATGGTTCAAGTGTGTTCATCTGTGACCTGCATGTATTGTGGGTTCAAGGTTGGACCCCAATGGGAGAGGGGAGCTGATGCCCGGAGAGCTGGGTTGTCGGGTGAGCGCCCCCAAGGCTGTGCCTGAGAGGCTCTGAGCTCAGACCACAGGGACTCAGAGGGGACACCGGAGGCATCAGTGGGGGTTCTGCTCTGTCCACACAACCTTCTTCTGCTCGTCTGCGATGGCCACGCGGACACAGCCAAGCAGGCCTTCCAGGTCACTCCAGCTGTCGGGGGCCAGGCTGCCGTAGAGACAGGGCACTCGGTCCAGCTGGCCCTCCTCCTGCCTGCCCGCCTCCAGGAGCTGCTCCTCGGAGGTGCTGAGCCGCTGCAGGACCTTCCTGCACAGACCGGACATGGGGGGACACACTCAGGGAGGCGCCCCAGGAGGCTGGCCACCAGCTTGGAGTTGCGGGGACCAGCGTACAGGCGACAGCGCTGCACAAATGCCCTGCTGTGAGGGCTCCAGTGGCTCGTAGAGAAGACGGGAGTCAGGCCCCAGATGGCCTTGCCCCCATGGGGGCGCGGTCTAGTTTACAAGCTCAGCTGACACGTTATCAGGGGCAGCAGGATGCCTGGGCCGGCCCCAGCCGTAAACCACGTAAACCACGAGCTGGTTTTCAGCCCTCTCCTCACCTAAGGCGGGTGGACTGTCAGCGTCTACCCCAGCGAACACGTGGCCTTAGGCAAGGAAAGGCAGGGTCCAGGCCTCGCCTCACTGTCCTCCAGGCTGTTCCCTGGGGGTGGGCAGCAGGTCTCTGTCCCAGAAGCTGTGGGGGTCGCGCCCTGTCACCCTTCCAGGGGCTGGCGCTGGGTGAGCTCCTGGAGACCCTGCCACGTACCCTGGAGGCACGCAGCCCCACCACCAGCCCTCAGGAAGCACCTACTTTTTTTTTTTTTTTTTTTTTTTTTTAGGAAGCACCTACTTGAGTTTCTTTGCCGCCCTCTCGTTGATGGGGATGTGGATGATGATGGGGAAGATCTCCATCCTGTGCAGGGCACAGACGCTGTCCAGCCGGACGTCCAGGAGGGCGTGGGTGTTCTGGAAGGGACGGGGGATGGGGGTCAGAGGTCCTCAGCCTCAGAGGCAGCGAACGGAGCCCACACTGGGGAGGGGTGGTGGGCAGACAAGGCAGGGATGCTCTGTCGTGTATGAGGGCACTTGCTGTACAATCTCAAGAGTGTGTCCCTTTGGGTTTTCACCTGGAGAACCGAGGAACGGTGAGCTGTTGGGGTTGAGGGAAACTTCATGAGAGGCTGGAGCCCGAGGGGTCGGGAGGTTCCATTAGCCTCTGTGGGCACCGGGGTTGGGAAAGGGGCACCAGCCTCTGGCGGGCGGCTGGGACTGGCCCCCTTACATCCACATAGAACTGGTTGGAGCACCTGGGTGGCTCAGCGGTTGAGCATCTGCCTTCAGCCCAGGGCACAACCCCGGGGTCCTGGGATCGAGTCCTGCATCAGGGCTCCCTGCAGGGAGTCTGCTTCTCCCTTTGCCTGTGTCTCTGCCTTTCTCTGTGTGCCTCTCATGAATAAATAAATAAAATCTTTAAAAAAATAAAATAATAAAAATAAAAAAATAAAACCGCATGGTTCATGGTGAGCTGCCTTTCACATATTTGAGCCTTAAATTACGGAGCGTTACCTCCATTTTCCTTGTTACTCAATTAATGCTATTCAACATCTCCTGTGTTGAGGAATTGGGCTCAGGGAAGGTAAGAGGCTCGGCCCAAGTCCCACAGATGCCAGATGGCAGAGACGAGGCTCGGTGCTTCTGCGCTCCGCCCCCTGAACGCTGAGCCACACACGAGCGAGCACCGTAACAGCTGTCCTCGACCTGCAGGTTGGTGGCTAGCGTCCCCCAGATCTCAGGGTCGGTCCTTCCTGCCGTGTCCCGCCACCATCCTTGGAGATGGAGGTCCCAGAGCCCCAGAGCAGCCCCCACCCCTGCCCCTTACCTTTTCCATAAGGGACTCCACAGCCCGGCGGGTCACGCAGTAGCGGCCACCGGATGCCTCCCGCTCCTGGATGATGTCCCCTCTCTGGCTGCAGGCACCATGTTCCTCCTGGCTCAAGTACTCTGAAGGTGACCGGGGGGCGGGGACATCATACACCGGGCCGGCGAGGTCCTGGGGGGGCTCCGTGCTGAACATGCCCCCACCCCCAGCTCTGGGGGACGCCCCCCCAGGATGTCCTCTTTATGAACCTGGCCCTGTGCTCTTGGCACTCAGAGGAGCCTGTGACGGCGCTCGCCCTAGGCCATCGGACCAGCAGGTGCTCGGCCAGTGCCAGCACGTGGGTGGCCAGGGAAGGAAGGAGGAGGGATGTGGGTGCACAAGCCCCTCCCCCAGTACCACAGCCCCCCCCCCCCCCCCCGAAAGTGCGCATCCAGCTTCTTCGACCTAGAAATCCTTGGAGCCCCTGGGTCCACACATCTCGGCCCGGGGCGGCTGTGCCCCCAGGAGGCGTTTTGGAGCATCCCCCCGGGGGAGGCCATGCATCTGGCGTCTGGGGCGTGGAGCCAGGATGTTCGGCCCCCAATGTGACCGGAGGGGGAGGCCGCCCCGTAGGACTGTCAGCCCGAGGTGGAGGGAGAGCCCTTGCCCTGAATAAACCCATGGAAGCACAGCCCGCACTCGCCCGTCTTCCTGAACAGCCTGTGTCGTGGCCACTGTTGTCCCGGGTCAGACCTGCGCCCCCAGCCGCGGGGACCCCAGCTCGAGGGCCTCCCGCCCCCAGGGCCGCACCTGCAGCACCTTTGCCCGGTGCGCCCTCACGTCCCCGCCTGACCGGCAGAGCCCGGCCGCCCGTCTCCAGGAGCCCGCCTCTCCCCGCAGGGAGCCTGGCACAGGGCAGGTGCCGCTAGAGGAGCCACAGGGACCCCCAAGCACTGGGGCAGGGCTCCTGCCCCCTCCGGTGGCCACCCAAGGCCTCCCATCAGCCAGCAACAAGCTGACGATGGAAGATTCCCACGACGCTGCTCTCCTGCTACGAGGCGCTCAGCCCTGTCCCCTGGGATCCAGGATTCCAAACGGCCGGTTCCTCCCCGAGACTCTCCACCAAGCAGCGTTGGAGGTGAGCAGCGGGTGGATGGCGCCTTTTGGGGTCCTGCCCTAGCTGAGAACAAACCTATCTGCCAGCGGTAAGTGCACCAGATTGAATAGCATCCCCCAGGACGCATGGCCCCTGGAACCTGGGAATGGGGCCCTATTTGGAAATCGGGTCTTTGCAGATGTGGTTAATGAAGACGATGTCATCCTGGAGCAAGAGAGACCCTAAATCCATGACTGGTTGCTCGTGAGAAGACCATGGATGACACAAAGACATGCAGGAGGCCACTGACAAGGAGGCAGAGGCGGGAGTGGCGCAACCACAAGCCAAGGACCCCAGGACTGTCAGCACCGCCAGAAGCCAGAAGAGGAAAGGAGCGACTCCCCCCGACGGCCTTGGGGGTGCGGGGACACCTGGACCTCAGCCTTTTGGGCCCCATCACCGCGGGTGAATAAACCTCTGCTGTTCTAAGCCTGCAGGCTGCAGCCCCGGGACACTGGCACGACGACCTCCCGCCGCCTCCCCAGAGAAGGCAAGCCTTGTCCCGCCACCTGACAGATGAGAGCGGGGGCTCCCAGGGGACACGTACCTGCTAGGCATTTCTTAAACCCTCGGAGGAGGCACAGCTTCTCGCTCAGGATCTTCCCCGCCACGCTGGGCACGAAGAGCACGGGCCGGGGCTGGCTGGGCCTGTGGGGGTGTACCAGGGTGTAGGGCACCAGGGTGAAGCAGCTCTCGGCCCAGAAGCACGCGGTGGAGGGCTCTGTGGGGGAGAGGAGGCGGGAGCGGGCTGGGCTCCCCACACTGGTGTCCCCCCCACCCCCACCGGGGGTGGCGCTTCCCTGCACCCGTTGATTAGGTGACTCCGTGTCCCTCCAGGCTCAGCTGCACAGGCCCGGAGGGGGAATAGAGAAGAACACTTCTCCTCCCTCCCCGCGGTCTACAAGGCCTCTGGCATCCTCACCTTTGCGGGACCCACAGCACCAGGCCTCCCTCCCTCCCGGTCCCTGGGCTCCTAGGTTGTGCTTCTGTTTTCCCATCATGCACCCAAAACACTTGCCAAAAAGAAGAAAATCTTCTCAAAACAATTCACCTTACCCTCAATCCGCTTCTACTATGTTCATTGCACGGTTAGACCCGATTGGGGTATGTGCCACACTGGCCACACTCGTCACACAGTGGCGACCAAGGGGCCCCTTGAGCCATAACACCCGCCTCACCTTCCAGCCTGCTGGGCTGCGGCGGGGTCCCATCAAAGGATGAGCGCAGAGGGCTGGGCTTGGTTCTGTCCACGCTGACGATGCGGACCAGCTTCTGGGGTCCCCCGGAGGACTGCTGGAGGAAGGAAGAGGGATGAGCAGGTGTCCAGGCCACCTGCACAGGGCAGGGGGCTTGCACCTGGCCTTGCTGCCAAATCCAGCTGCTGCCCGGACCACCAGACCGTGCCCACTGAATAGCCAGGAGGCCCAGGCCGCATGCCAGAGGGTGGCAGATGAGGGGGGTGGAGCAGGGTCCTCAGGCAGAGCCCCCGAGCAGGGCCCCCCTGAGCATGGCGTCCAAAGTGATGGCAGGCTGCATAAAGCAGGAGGGAAGAGTCGGGGTCCCCCAGCCTGGCCCTGCTCCAATCCAGGGAAGCTGCCCTAGCATCCTGCTAGGAGACACCTGGGTGTTCTGTGTCAGGACCTCAGAGGGAGTAGGAGGGGGTGCAGATGGGCAGGCAAATGGGATGAACGGGGAGCATGACGGAGAGAGCAGATGTGATGTACCTGCGCACAAGAGGAGCTTGAGGGCTGGGTGTGGTGTGCAGGCCTTGGTGAGGGCTTGGAGGGACGGCGGGGAGACATGCCAGGTCACACCCGTGGGGGCAGCAGCCTGGGGCCCCCAGGCCAGCACCCACCCTCTGCCAGCCCACGCCAAATTGGGCCAGGACCCACCCCCAGATGACGGGAGCCAGGAGGAGGAAGGCCAGGACGAGAGGCAGGGCCCACCCCAGCAGGGCCCTGTGTCTGGGATCCGGGTTGGCCGATGTCACCACCTCACCTTGCGGGCGATGGTGGTGTGCTGAGCCATGTCCTGGATGAGGGCGATGAGCAGCTGCTGAGCCCTGTGCAGAGGAGGACAGCCCTGAGCCAGTGGCCCCGGAGCACCCCCTGTGGCCCTAGGCAGCCGTTCTCCACCTGGCGGCCACCATGGTCCCCTGCGGCCTTTGGAAAACCGCAAACCCACAGCTCACCCCTGCAGCTGCCAATGGAATTGTTCTGAGTTGGGACCTGGGTGACTCTGGGTGAGCCTGGGCCTGGGCCACGCCCTAAAACCTCAACAGCCTGGCGTCCCCGAGAGTGATGAGGCTTTGGGGTACTGGGTGAGACGCTGCTCTGTGCACTATGGTTGATCTAGAACACGGTGCTCGGCAGGGGAGATGCTGCTCCCAGGGAGGGTGGCCCTTGTCCCAGCTGGCCCAGGCCTGAGGGGTTCCCCAGGACACAGGACTTTCCATGCTTTTGCCAAAATAGTCCTGGACACGCCAGGATGATGGGCACCCAACCCCAGGAGACACTAACTGGGCGATGTCTGGAGACACCTCTAATTGTCCCAACTGAGGGCCAGAGGCACTACTGGTGTCCAGTGGTGCCACTCAACATCCCACAGGGCCCAAGGTGGCCCCCCGTGACTGAGTAAGCCAGCCCCAAATGCCACACTGGTCCTGAATGCTCTAGAATGCTCTAGGATGAAGGGCATCCCATTCCACAAAGAAACCCCTTCTAAGCAGTGATGGGGGTGGCACATAGGGATTCCACTTGAGGTGTCTCATCATGCCCACCCTCTCCTCTTGGGGAGGAGGGGTCGTCCACAAGAAGCCAGGCAGCGCCCCTGGCCCAACCTGGAGAGGTGCTGGGGCACTAGAGCTGCTCACCGTGTGTAGTTGGGGATGGTGCCATCTTCGGCGCCCGTCGTGCTGTAGGGCCCCACGCGGTGGGCGTGCCAGCAGCCCCGGCCCTGGAACATGGTGTCGGTGACGTGCAGGATGTCATTGCACCGCACCTGCAGCTCCCCCTCCGCCCGCGCCTCTATGGCCAGGTTGACCCGGATGTAGAAAGAATCCCCTGAGGTAGCCACTTTGGCCTCCAGGTCCTGGACCAACTTCTTATAACCTGATTAAAGATAAGCCCGGGGCTGTGATCCTGCACGAGGAAGGTTCTGGAATGTGAAAGCAGGAGAGAAGGAAGGAATCTCCCCTAGAGTCTTGGGAGCCGTTGTGGTGCTAGAGCCAGTGGGTAGGAGATCCCCAGCTGCCCTGCAGCCCTCTGCACACTTGGGGCACCGTCTGATTCTGGGGTGCACGGGAGGGCTGGCATCGCACAGCTAGGGGCTCAGGGACACAGGACTCAGTGGCTCAAGTCTCAGGTGGTGGGCTTCCCGGGTGGGTGGCGTGGGGGAGTGTATACCTTCCATGTTGACCTTCACGGACAGGCAGCAGAAGCCATTGACTCTCTGGAGGAGTACAACCGCTTGCTCTAGGGTTGTGTCCTCCAAGGTGGCTTTAAACAAGGGCTCTGTGGCCTCGCAATCCACCTGAGGGCAAATCACCAGTGTCGGCCCTTCTGACCTGGATTCTGCGGCCACAGTTCCCATCCAGAGAGAGACTCAACCACCAGCCCTTCCCCAACACGCAGCGTGCTGAGATGACCACTGAGGACCGAGTTTCCACTCTTCAAGGGGGACTTCCACTCTAGAGCATTCCCCAGGCTAGGGTTTCTCAGCTTGGACTATCGACAGTTAAGGCCATTGTTCTGCGCTGTGGGGCCGGCCCTGGGCCCTGCAGGATGTTGAGTAGCATCCCTAGCCCCCCACCCTGTAGATGCTGCGGCAACGGCTCCCCCGCCCCGCTGTCCTGGGGGTGAAAGGCCATGGGCACGGGGCTCTCACCATCCACTCCACTCATTCACTCAACCCTGGGCTGTTTTAAGTTTAGGAGAATATATGCGTACATATATATTTTTTAAAGATCTTATTTATTTATTTGAGAGAAAGATAGAGGCTGAGCAGGGGGAGGGGCAGAGGAGAGAGAGAACCAGACTCCCTGCTGAGCCAGATTCAGAGCTCGATCTCAGGACCCTGAAATCATGACCTGAGCCAAAAGCAGTCGCTTAATCGCTTAATCACTTAATATACTGAGCTGCCCAGTCATCCCAAGAAGATATATATATATATATATATTTTTTAAAGATTTTATTTATTTTTTCATGAGAGATACAGAGAGAGAGAGGCAGAGACACAGGCAGAGGGAAAAGCAGGCTCCATGCAGGGAGCCCGATGCAGGACTTGATCCTGGGACTCCAGGGTCACGCCGAAGGTGGCGCTAAACCACTGAGCCACCCGGGTTGCCCAAGAAGATATATTTTTATAATGAAAAAATATTGTAGCTCCAGCAATCAGACGACAAAATAAATAAATAAATAAAAGCCATCCCGATTGGTAAGGAAGGAATAAAACATCCACAATTTGCAGGTGACATGATATCCTATTTACAAAAACCAAAAGATTCCACCCAAAGGCTGTTGGAACTGATATAGAAATTCAGTGATGTCACAGGTTACAAAATCAATGTACAGAAATCCACCACATTTTGATATACCAATAATGAAGCAGCAGAACAAGAAATCAAGGAAACAATCCCGTTTACAATTGCACTGAAAATAATAAGATAGCCAGGAATAAACCTAACCAAAGTGGTAGAAGATCTGTTCTCTGAACACTATAAAACACTGATGAAAAATATTGAAGGCGACACAAAAATGTGGAAAGACATTCCAAGCTCACGGATTGGAAGAACAAATATTGTTTGTCTCTCCTACCCAAAGTGATCTGCACACTCAATGCGATCCCGATGAAAATACCAATAGCATTTTTCACAGAATTAGAACAAGCAATCCTAAAATTTGCATGGAGCCACAAAAGACCCTGAGCAGCCAAAGCAGCCTTGAAAAAGAAAACCAAAGCTGGAGACATCTCAATTCTGGATTTCAAGATACTGCAGAGCTGTAGTCCTCAAGACCGTAGGGCACGGGCACAAATAGAGACACACAGGTCAGTGGAACAGAACGGAAGACCCAGAAATGGACCCACAGCTTTATGGGCAACGCACCTTCGGCAAAGCAGGAAAGAATCTCCAACGGAAAAATGATCGTCTCTTCAACACACGGTGTTGGGGAAACGAGCCACATGCAGCACGAAGGTGCACCACTGCCTCGCGGCGCACACAAAGATGAAGTCCAAATGGACGAAGGACCGAAACGAGAGACGGGAAACCATAAAATCCTAGAGAAGAACACGGGCAGGAACCTCTTTGACCTCGGCCATAGCAACCTCTTAGCAGACCCGCCGCCCCTTACCAGGCAAGGGACTTCATCAAAATAAAAAGCTCCTGCACAGTGAAGGAAACAATCAGCAAAACTAAAAGGCAACCAAGTGGGGCGCCCCGGGGGGCTCAGTGGTTGAGCATCTGCCTTCGGCCCAGGGCGTGACCCCGGGGTCCCGGGATCAAGTCCCTCATCGGGCTCCCCGCATGGAGCCTGCTTCTCCCTCTGCCTGTGTCTCTGCCTCTCTGTCTCTGTCTCTCATGAATAAGTAAAAATCTTTAATAAATAAAAAATAAATGAGAACAAAAGGCAACCGATGGAATGGGAGGAGATATTTGGAAATGGCTTATCCAATAAAGGGTGAGTATCCGAAGTACATGAAAAACTTCTCACCCTCCACACTCAAAAACCTAATAATCCAGTTTAGAGACGGGCAGAAGACATGAGCAGACGTTTCTCCAAGGAAGACATCCAGATGGCCAGCAGACGCATGAGAAGATGCTCCACGTCGCTTGTCATCAGGCAAGTGCAAATCGGAACCATAGCGACATCCCACCTCACACCAGTCCGCGCGGCTAAGATCAACCACACAGGAAACAACAGGCGCTGGAGAGGATGTGGGGAGAGGGGAGCCCTCCTGGGCCGCTGGTGGGCGTGCAAGCTGGTGCAGCCACTCTGGGAAGCAGTGTGGGGGGGTCCTCAGAAAGCTAAATATAAAGCCACCCTACTGCCTACGAGCAATTGCACTCCTGGGTGTTTAGGCAAAGGATACAAACACTGGTTTGAAGGGGCATCTGCACCCCGACGTTTATAGCACCCATGTCCTCAGTGGCCAAACTATGGAGGGAGCCCAGACGTCCAACAACAGATGGATGGATAAAGAAGGTGTGGTCTTGGGACACCTGGGGGCTCAGCGGTTGAGCGTCTGCCTTCGGCTCAGGGTGTGACCCCAGGGTCCCGGGATCGAGTCCCTCATCGGGTTCCTTGCATGGAGCCTGCTTCTCCCTCGGCCTGTGTCTCTGCCTCTCTCTCTCTCTCCCTCTCTGTCTCTCATGAATAAATAAACAAAATCTTTAAAAACAAAAAAAAAGAAGATGTGGTCTATACACACACTGGGCTATACTCAGCCATCAGAAAGGATGAAACCTCGCTATTTGCAACATCATGGATGGAGCTAGAGGATATTGCGCTAAGCGACATACATTAGTCAGAGAAAAACAAATACTATGTAATGTCACTCATATGTGGAATTCAAGAAACAAAACAAATGAGCAAAGGGAAAAAAAGAGAGATAGACCAAGAACCCAGCTCTTCACTATGGAAAACACACTGATGGTCACAGAGGGGAGGGTCAGGGGGAGGGGGGAAACAGGTGATGGGGATTCAGGGATCCAGCAGGGTTCCCGTGGGCGTCGTGGGAACCGGGAACGGAGCCTCCCAGTGAGTGTCAGCTCAGCCCAAGCAGGAGCGTGGGCCACCCTGAGAACGCATCCTTGACCAGTGGGAGCTGTGGCCGCCGACCCCACCCGGAGAAGATCCTTGGGGGTTTGCAGGGCTGGGGTCACACCTACCATCATGATCTGGGTGCCGGGGCGCAGGGCCATCTCGTCCGCCGCTGAGCCAGGGGTGACCCGGTGAATGAAGATGCCCGTGAGGTTGCCACCAATGACGCTTATCTGCTCCAGCAACGCGTCCCCCTGGAAGGCCAGCACGGTGACCTGGCTCAGGATCTTGCGGGCCGGCCTCCTCCGCACGGGGACGCCGCTGCAGGAGGGGAGGTGATGGAGCCCCCGAGGTACCGGAGCAGGTCAGGCAAGGCCCTGACCCCATGGGCCCCAGCATTCTGGAATTCTCTTTCTCTCTCACACACACACATAGCCCCAGCCGTGGCCTTAATCTCAGGAAGGCTGTCACCTCCCAATAGTGATGGGACCCAGTCCTCACTCTGCCCTGCCACCTGCTGACCCTGGCCCCTCCCACCGCTCACCTGGACGAGGTGGTCAGGCCCCTGGAGAATGGCTGCAGGCTGCTCTCACACTCAGGAAGGTCTGCACGGAGGGGGAGGGCTCAGACCCGGGCCAGGCCAGCCCCTGGGCTCCCCTTCCCCACGGAGCCTTGCCTACGGGGTGGGTAACCCGTCGTCCCTACCCTAGCCCACCCCTCCCTCCACTGAGGCTAAGCCTCCTCTGCCTCTTCCCTTCCTCACTGCCTAGAATCTTGATTTCATCTTCCCCCAAACAGGAGTGGGGTTTGACCTATAGGGTATCCTTAGGGGGTAGTTGGATGAGTTGCCAACACTTTACAGGAAAGGGCAGCTAGAGGCTGGCTTTCTGGCTTCATTAAAAATCAGATCTAGGGGCAGCCCGGGTGGCTTAGCGATTTAGCACCGCCTTCGGCCCAGGTTGTGATCCTGGGGTCCTAGGATCGAGTCCTACATCAGGCTTCCTGCGGGGAGTCTGCTTCTCCCTCTGCCTGTGTCTCTGCTTCTCCCTCCGTGTCTCTCATGAATAAATAAATAAAATCTTAAAAAAAAATCAGATCTAGGTAGGGATGAGTGGGTGAAATAGGGGATGGGGATTCAGGAGGACACTTGTGATGAGCACTGGGTGATTAAAATAAACTCTTAAATAAAATAAAATAAAATCTGGAACAACCCTGGGCCCACGTTTCTGCCTGGACCCGCATCTCTGCCTGGCAGCGGTTGCCAGTGCCGGCCATCGGCTGCCCGCCCCTCCTGCTGCCCAGCTGGCCACCGCAGTCCCCAGAGTCAGCAGCCCGAGGACTGGACGGCCCCGGGGTCCCTCGGGGCTCTGCATTTTAATGTGCAGCTTGTAAAGCAGCCCCACCCCCACCGGCACCCCGACCCCGTGCCCGGGGATCGACCTTCCTGCAAGGACATGGCTGCTCTTCCCGACTATGGGGGGGTGAGAACCAGCCAGCCAGCGAGGACCAGTGGCCACCTGCTGTCATTGCCCAGCTCACAGGCTACACGCCATTCGCGATCACATTCAAAGCCAAGGGAAAATAGCCTAGTCCTGATGTATTTGAGGTCAGTTCCACCAAAAGTGTGCAAAACGGGGACGTTATGTAGAAGTGTGGCAGAATAAAGGGCATCGCATCCAGGATGGATATTTCCTGGGGGGACCCTCTCGGTTGGCCCTAGTTCTAAAGATGCCAATGGCCTCGCACAGGCCAGGGTTCTTGTCCAGTGACCCACAGGGAGCCCCGACCCCGGGCCCTGCGGCGCCGCTGTTCTGAACAGCGCGAGGCACGTGCTCCCCCTGGTGGCCACCGGGGTGAATTCCAGACGGGGCGCAAAGCACCTGCTGTGCACCTGGCCCCAGGCTGGGGGCAGGTGTGCAGGGGGAAAAGGTGAGGAGGCTGCGTGGGGCCCAAGGTTGAGAAGGAGACCGGTCAAGTCACAAATATGAGGAATAAGCCATAGGCGATGTGGGAAGGTCTCAGGGGCCAACACCCAGGAGGAGAGATGCTCCCTGCTGGTGCCTCTTCCAGGAGCAGAGGGGACAGAGGCCCGCTGCCTTCCAGTATCTCTGGGGAACCTAAGTGTCCTCAAATCAGAGCAGGGAGGGACAGCGAGACAACAAATATGCCTGGAGCTGCCTGAAGGTTACTGCTGAGCTGAACACAACTCCCTTGGCTTCGAGGGGAGACAGAAAGGACGCCCAGTAAACAGGGCATGGGCTAGAATGGCCAGGTAGCCTGGATTTCCCAGAGCCTGGGCCCCGGCAGCAGTGACACTTGCTTCCTCCACCCAACCCCTGCAGAGGTACCCGGTCTCTCGGCGGCCTCCCTGAACACCCGTCTTCTCACTTATCCTCCTGCTCAGCCCAGGGGAGGTGAGTGGCTGCACAGGCCCAGGTGGGGTGCACTCACCTGCCCTGTCTACAATCTCGTAATCCAGGTCTGCATCACCTGCCTTCGCCCCCGGGGAGGGCCCCTGGTCCACCTGCAAGGTTTCTGGGAAGCCGCTGGAAAGCATGGGAAGAGGACAGCTCAGGCTGCGTCGCTCTCCTCTCTGCTCAGACTCCGAGCCCCTGGCACCTGCCCAGCCCTCGGCTCGTGTCCCAGCCCAGGGCCCATGGCATCTGGACCCCCGTTGCCTGCCTGTTACCTGAAAGACCAAGGGTCTTCCCAGAAGTCGTCTGTGACCCGCTTGTACAGGGACTGCAGGCTGGGAGGCCTGGGGCTACTGGAGCGGAAGCTGTCCACCAGCTCACGGTTGGATGTGGCACTCAGGTCGGAGCAGAGCTGAGACTGGAAGGGGACAGGACAGAGGTCAGCACAGGGCTCCCCCGGGCACCCCGTGACACCTCCCCACTGCTCCACTGGGCACAATGGACAACAGTGAGAAACCACGGCGCCTATAGGGCAGAGGCGGTGACAGGGACACAGCACAGAGAGAGGCACGCTAGCGGAACCCCTACTGTGTGCCAGGAGTCCTCCTAGCCGCTAATGGATAAAGCTGCGTGGTGGGTAGTATGGTCCCACTTCCCATACAAAGCAACTGAGGCCCAGAGAGGCCAAGTGCCTGGCTGCGAGGGTCACGTGCAGAGGGAGACACCGGTAGATGGCAGGTGTGCAGTGCAGACCTGAGTGCAGGCCCGCATCCGCTTCACCCGCTGTGTGCCAGGGACCCACCCCCCCAGCCACCGAGGAGGCACCAGCCGTACCTCAGTGGAGCTGGGGCAGCTGTAGTCACTGTCATCCCGCGGGCAGATGGCGAACATGCGCACGAGCCGCTGCTTCCCCTTAGGACAGGGCTCCCTGGCACCGGCTTCCTGCTTAGGCTGCTGAGGACGGGGCGCAGGATGCTGGGTTCAGGTGGGTTTCCTCCTGGATGCTCTCGGGGGAGTTTCCAGCAAGTCACCTCCCTGCCGCCTCCACCTCCCACCTCCACCCGGCGGGCAGTCCCCCTCATCATGTCCCCTCCTTGGAGCGCCGGTTCCCGCCGGCATGGCAGGAGCCCACCAGGGAGGAAACGGAAAGCAGGAAAGCAAGCAGCTTGGTGAACACTAGTTCATCTCTTTTGGAGCAGGAGCTGCTGATACACTGTAATCGGAGGTTTCAGTGATTATTTCCGCTCTTTGGGAACATTTTAGCTCTTTCCCTTCCTACATGGAAGTCAGCTCGTGGACATCGGGCTTGCAAATATGTCAGGAATGCATCATCTACAAAAGTATCATCTACCAGATATCCGGCCGTGTCATAGGCTTTCATTCTCCATGGAACACCGTGCTTTACAGGTTCCAGAACCTTCCACCAAGCTACGTCTCCCACGACTTGCATAAGATTGCCACAAAACGAACTGCAGACGCAGGCTCAAGATGCCCAGTTGTGCATCTTCAACGATTTGGCAACAAGGTTCACCCACGAGAGCCAGCGCGTGGCCGATACGGCTAAACCCGAGGTCCAGGCCGGGGCCTCGAGCGGCCTGGCACCTCCCGCCTCCCCGTGGGTGCGGAGGGAAGCACTCACCCCCTGCAAGGACTCGGCCTGCGGCTTGCGGACCTGCTGGCGCAGCTCACAGACCTGGTCTGTCAGCTCAAACACTTTCCTGCGGAGGGCGTCCTTCTCTGTCAGGTTCTGAGCGATCTCCATCTGGGCTGCATCCCTGGCGGAGTAGGCCTGGGAGCCAGGAAGGGAAGGGGGGGTGTAGCGTGTGTCGGGGGTGACAGCCGTGGGGGAGAGACCGGGAGAGGCGGGAACCAGCCATCCTGGGGGGAGGGCGGTGTGCAGAGAGCCCTGTGGCACCTGCCAGCCCAGGGTCAACCCCCTCCCAGGGCTTCTGGGAGGAGCCTCAGCCAGCTGCCCAGGTGCCCTGGGGCCCTTCCCGGGGAGGTACCTGGTCCCGCTCTTTCTGCAGCTGGAGCAATTGGCTCTGCAGGGCGGTCACCCTCTCCTTGTAGATGTCGCAGTCCACCTTCGTCCTCTGGAACTGGAGCAGGGTCTGCTCCTTCTCCTCCCAGAACTGGCCGGGGACAAACAGAGCACACGCAGGGCGGGGGTTCTGGGGTCAGGCGGAGGGTGGGGCGGGGCGGGGGTGCCTCGGGGGCGGGGGGTAAAATAGGTGCTCGTTTCTTAAATGCTGAATTCCGAGGCGCTGCTATGGTGATCCCTACGCACCTGGGTGGTGCAGGTATGACCCCGTGTCGTTTACTCCATGTCCCAAAAGACATAAATGATCTCCCTCCACACTGCCTCGTTCTCTCCCTCCATCCCCTTCCTCCTGGTCCTCCTCTGGCTGTTGCAGCCACTAAATAACCCCCTGGCGCCCACCCTGAGGGCTCCCCCCACTGGAAGGCACCCTGAGTTTCGGTGCTCTTTTGTCCGGTGGTTTTCTGATCACCCGCAAACCAGACGGGACCGCTGGCCTTGGGCTGTGAGTCCGTGCTCTAGAAGCTTCCGCGAGGGCCGAGAGTCTGCAAAGCCCATCCTCCCCGCCTGCCTGAGCAGCCCTGATGCGGCCCCCCGAGGATCACCTGCTTGCGCTGCCTCTCGGCGGCCACGGCCCGCTCCCTCAGAGAGTGGATGCGGTCCACCAGCTCCTGCTTGCTCTCCAGGGCCTCGTCCAGGTTCTGCTCCAGAATGTCCTTCTCCACCTGGGCAAAGGGAGGTCAGCCCAGGGCCACCCCGGGAGGCGCCCCATCACTCTGCCCTGAGTAGAGGCAGCAGGAAACCTCGGGGCGGGGGCGTGGGGACGGATTCAGCGGGATTCCTGCGCGAGGCAGGGGGGAGGCGGGGGAGGCAGGTGCATTTCCCTTCTGTTTCTCTGTGATCATGGGCAGGAAGTGAAGGAAACTGGAAGTCCCCCGGGGTGGCGATCCCCCCTCGGAGGCAGTGTCGGGCCGCTCCGGCCACACGCCCGCCGGCACGGTCTCCGACAGGGGACACACCAAGGGACACGCCGGTCCCTCTCTGGCCCACTCCCCAGGGAGGGCCTTCGGCACCCAGGGGACGTTTAGTCATTGGAAGGAATCGCTCTATTAATAGACATGTTATTGATTGAAAGGAATCGCGGAGGAGGAGAGGCAGAGGGTTTGCATAATTCCGGGGCTTTGGCGTCACTGGTGCTGCCGCTGCCCCCCGGGGCGCGTGTGGGTGGGACCTCGGCAGATTCTGCTGGCAGACAGGCCCCCTCGCATGATCTTGCATCCCGTCATTCACCATCGGCCTGTCTCCCTCTAAGCCAGCACAGCAGCAGCTCACGAGCCGAGTGGGGGGCGCTGCTCGGCATGTCCAGCAAGCTGTCCGCCCTGCCCACGTTCACGGCCGCACAGGATGGGGAAGGGGGTGGAGGGTGTCCCGGGATGGCACCCCAGTCCTCAGTCACCCCCACGAGGACCCCCTGGGCGAAACCCCCCAGCCTGCGGGAGCCCCGGGCCAGCTGCCCCGGGAAGGGATGGGGACCCACCAGGCTGAATGTCAGCGACCGGAGTTTCTCATTCTCCTCCTTCAGGCGGCTCAGCTCCCTGTCCCCGGGCCCCAGGCCGCCGGCCACCTGCAGGGACCGCTCTCGGGATTCCCGCTCATGGGAGGAAGATATCTTCTCGCGCTGCAGCTCCTGCTTCATCAAGTAGAGCTGCCAGGAGGAGGCCGAGAGGAAGGCCCGTGTGAACCCAGGCTGTCTGCTAGCCCGGGAGTCATCCTCGAGGAGGAGATGCTGCTTATACTCAGAAGGGTCCCTCCCCCAAGCTTTCAAAATCCACTCGAGAGTTTTACCCGGTGAACAGTTACGGTTCTTGTGAAGGAGGAAGGTGTTTCTAGCTTTATTTCTACTGGGGTGGGTCCGAGGGACCAGAGCAAGGAACCCAGGGAATCGGCTTACTCCGGCGCGAGTGGCCAGGGAGCGAGTGTCCTCCAGCACGCTCCCTGGCTTCCCTGCCTTTCCATATTCTGCTAAGTACATTGCATGAAGGGAATCAGGATTCGTGAAAATCAGTAAGTGAGAATAAAGAAGAAATCAAGTCAGACGGAGCAGAGATGACTGGTCTACGCGGACGCGCTCACAATCCGTGTGCAAATATGTGCCACCTCCCGCCCGGCGGGCTGCGTGTCCCGGGCTGTGGGCCTCTGGAAACTACCTGGCCAGGTCGGTCCTGCTGGATGGTGCCCCAAGGGAAACTCAGGTCTGGAACCAAGGGAGACAGGGGGTTTTCCTCAAGAGGCAAACCCAGGAAGCCTGGAGGTCAGGGTGGAGTCAGCCCTTGCTCTGGGGTCAAGAGAAAGAAGAACCTTTCTTGAACTTGTTCCCTCCCGACATCTGCTTAGCAAATTTTCTGTAAACAATTACACAGCGCCTGCTACGGGCCACCTGGGTTAGGAGTGTTGTGCTCCACGTATTAAAAAAGTAAAACTAGGGAAGCCTGGGTGGGTCGGTCGGGTAAGCATCTGCCTTTGGCTCAGTTGTGATCTCAAGGTCCGAGGATGAAGCCCTGGGTCATCAGGCTCCCTGCTCAGCAGAGTCGGCTTCTCTCTCTCTGTCTGCCCCTCACCCCTGTTTGCACTCGATCTGTCTCTCATTCTCTCTCTCTCTCTTTCTCTGATAAATAAAATATTTTTTAAAAATTAAAAAGTAATATTAAATCATTAAGACCTGAAAGGGGGGTGGTGACCTAAAACTGAAAATAAACCTAAGCCAATTAACCTGATTATGTCTCAAACACTGTAGCCACAATGAGCAGAGGGAGAAGGGATGGAGAGGAAGGAAAGGGATCGAGAGCCGGGCAGCCCCGGCAGCTCGTGAACTGCAAACCCCTGGCTCTTCTCGGCAGCTTCATTCACGGGGCTGGTGTGGGCACAGCTAATTGGAAAGTATTTTCCGTGCACTAAGGGATTGAGCAAGCGAACGCTAGTGTGGGTGGGAGGATTCTCACCGGGGAAGAAGGGGCACCCAGTATGGAATGAGGGAGGCGGGGACGCGCCCTGGGGATTGACCGGAATTAGAGGCGTGGGTGTGACCTCACGGTTTCTGAAATACAAGTATGTCTGTGGACATGCATACTCGCACGCATAAGGGCGTGTGCATATCTGCACACGCGTGCACGTGTGTATGTGTATGCGTATATTTACATGCACGTTTCCTAGTTCTGTCCTTGGATAGGGCCAAGGAGCAAAGACATCCCAGGAGCAAAGAACAGACCTAGAGCCCAGATCTTGGTCTGGGGGAGACTCCAAGGCCCTTCCGGGAAATGCCTGAGCCCAGAGCTGCGGCAGGATGGAGACAAGATGGTCCTGGAAACTCTTGTGATGCCAGAAAGGGAGTCTGTGCTCATAAAATGGGGAGCTGTGCCACAGGACATGGAGGAGATTCAAGGGGCTCCCACTGGCCAAATCTAGGACAGTCTGAGCAAACTCATTCAGAACAGTAATATGTTACAGGCCACTGGAAATCGGAATCCACGTGTCCGTGCCAACAGCAGACGCATGAGCTGGGGGAGTCAAAGGTTCCTCCTCGTGGTCAGGGTGTTGAGGACCAACGGGGGGAGCAGAGGGGTCACTGGAGATGGGGCTCATCATTGAGCATCCACCAGAGTGAAGATGAATTCAGGCAAGGATCGCCAGTGAGGCCGTCTAGCAGGGAAATGTCGATGAGGAGCAGGGTGCTTGCTGGTTTCAGGGTCCCCCACCCACCCCAGGCTGGAGGAAAAGGATCATGATCAAGGCAGAGGAAGCAGCACCTGCTCCAGGTGGGTGACATTAACGTCCCCGGCGAGGGGCGCTGGGCGGGTCGCCACGGTAGGCGACGGCAGCCAGGCCCAGTGTTCCGTGCAGTGTCCTGCCAAAGAGGTATAACCCCCCATCTCCTCACGAGGGGACGTGAGGCAAACCCGAGATGGGGAGTGGTCTTATCACAGAAAAGAGGGGTCCCTGCACCCTTAAAAAGAATCCATGTTGTGGGGCGCCTGGGGAGGGGGGCTCGGTTGGCGAAGCATCTGGCTCTTGATTTCCGGTCAGGTCATGACCTCGGGGTCATGCTCTTAGGGTCACGAGATGGAGCTTCTTGCTGGGTGTGGAGCCTGCTTGAAATTCTATCTCTCTGCTCCTCCCCCATCCTCTCTCTGCCTCTCAAAAAAAAAAGAAAAAGAAAAAAGTCCATGTGTGCTTTTGACCAGAAAATTAACTACTAATGGGCTACGGTTGTCTGGAAGCCTCACCGACCTCATGAGCAGCCGGTTAACACGTTCTGTGCGCTACATGTATCGTAAACTCTATTCTTACAATAAAGCAAACCAGAGCAAAGAGAAGGCCATTAAGAAGATCATAAGGAAAAAAAAAAAAAAAAGAAGATCATAAGGAAGAGAAATTACATTCACGGTGCTGCATTTACAGAAAGAAAACTGGGTCTAAGTGGATTCCTGCGTCTCAAACCGTGTTGTTCAAGGGTCAACGATATTTGTATCTTTTAACAGATTTGGAATTATTTCTCAATGAAGATTTAAAAACTAAGAACAAGCATACCATGCCGCAGTTAGAGGCAAATGACAGATGCCAGAATGACAAGGAATGAACGTCCTCGAGATCTAAAGAGCTCCTGCAGCTCGACCAGAAGATAACGGCCCCCAGCAGAAAAATGAGCAGAGGGATCCCTGGGTGGCGCAGCAGTTTAGCGCTTGCCTTTGGCCCAGGGCACGATCCTGGAGACCCGGGATCGAATCCCATGTCGGGCTCCCGGTGACCGGGAGCCCGCTTCTCCCTCGGCCTATGTCTCTGCCTCCCTCCCTCTCTCTCTCTCTCTCTCTGTAGGTGACTATCATAAAAATGAGCAGAGGCGCTGTGGGGGTGCAAGGGCCCCACTGAGGACACAGACCCAGTGTGTGCCACTGAGAACGGCGCGGGAGGGGCTGGCAGGGGCCCACGGGCCCCGGGTTCCCGGCCGAGCAGGAGCAAGGTGGATCCCAGGTGTGTCCTTGGCTATGGGGTCCCGGTCGGGCCTCCCGAGCAAGGCCACCTCCCAGGCCAGCCGGTCCCGGGGGGCTTACGGGCCGGCAGCGGAGGGGTCCCGGCGGGCGGGGGGGCACCGAGTACCTCCTCTTGCAGGCTGCGGCAGCGTGTGGCGGCCAGCTCCTTCTCCCGCAGCGCGTTGCTGTAGTGCAGGGACAGGCCGAGCATCTCGTCCTTCAGCTTGAGCACCTCGTGGAAGTGGGCGCTGACCTCACGCTTCATGCGGTCGTGGTCGGCCTCCAGCTGGCACAGGCTCTGCGCGCGGGCCTCGGCCTGGCCCAGGCGCTCCTGCAGCTGCCGGCAGCGCTGCAGCAGCGCCTCCTTCTGCCCCTTCTCCTGGCTCAGCTCCTCCTGCAGGCTGCCGATGGCCCCGGCCAGGCACTCGGTCAGCTTGGCCGTCTCCATGAGCCCTGCGGAGGAGACGTGGGTGGGCCACCTCGCCCTCCCTCCTCACCCCCCGCCCGGGTCTTTGCTGCCTGCGCCGGACCCTCAGGCAGGAGCCCCCACCCTCATCTGCGGGTCTCCTCAAAAACTCCCAGGCTCAACCAGACTCTGTGTTTGGTTATATGACAGCATAACAGGCGCGGTGGGAATCAGGATTGTCCTGTCTGCTTCCCCGTGGGACCCCGCTCTGCAGACCCAGCACCTCCCCGCCCCCGCCATCAGCTAAGATGTGCTCTGTGCTAACTCATTTCCTTGTCATCCTAAGAAAAATATGAGGAACACGAATCTGTATATTAGAACTCCAACCAACGGAACCACCCACTATGACGCCAAACAGGCAGAAAAGCTTTCTCATCCAGGTTCTGATGTTGGTCCCTTGTGTACAAAATCTTTGAACAGCTCCTCCAGGGGAGCCTCAAAAAGGCTGCCCCATCCACCCCTCGTCCCCCCCCCCCCAGGGGCCTCTCCCAGCAGAAGCCGCCCCCTGCACGTGAGCAAGCTGCAAGGCTGAGGCCGCTCCAGGAGCACGTAGGCAGCCCCAGGGAGTCCAGCTTCCTGTCTCCTGCAGCTGACTCTCAAATGCAGATTCCGTGTCCCAGGAGGAGTCTCCTCTTGGTACCGTGTAGTTAGGGACAGATCTTTTAGAACCACAGGCCACAGAGTCTGTCTCCTACCACCTGCACCATGGTTAGTGGGGGTGTCGCCACCCCCAGCATGCTGGGGCACAGGGACAGGAACCTCAGCTGGAGAGGGGCAGGGGGGGCGTGGTCAGGAGAAGCATCTAGAAGAGCATGCAGGCACCAGAACCCAGAGGCTCTGACGAAGCCCCTGCAGAGCATCACCCCCAAGTGCCCCCAGGACCCAGCCCTCACCACTGAAGTTGCTGAAGTCCACCTGGGGCTGCAGCCCAGTGACCAGGGTGTAGATGTCTGGGTTGTGGAACTTCAGGCTCTCCAGGAAGGCAATGGCTCCATTCTTCCCTCGAGTCTTCAGCAAGTCCAGTAAGTGCCCTTGGGTGAGAGAGTGCTGTCAGCCACCAAAGCTCTGGGTGGGCTCCCAGGGGTGCACCGTGGGGCAGTGGAGGAAATCCTCGCCCGTCCAGGATCGGGAGGTGGAAGCAGTTTTCCAGGATCCCTGGGGCGGGGTGGGGAAGATGCCCTCACCACTCTCGTGGGTCCTTTCAAGTGACAGGTCCGCAGCCAGTCCCTGGAAGGGCCAGACTGATAGGCCTTGAGCAGCTACCACAACCCGAGAGCTGAGAGTTGACCATAAAAGACTAAGGAAGAGGACCTTTGCTGTCAAGACCTCCCAGGCGTTGGGTGGACACGTGCAGACACTGCACGAAGCTCCCGTGGCACAAAGAAAGCAAGGCCGGCGCCCCGGGGCCCAGTGAGCCCACCCGATTCCACCGCTCTCAGCCCGACTTAGAGGCTTGGATTCCTTCCTCCTATATCTGAGGTCCATAAGGAACAGGAAGAAATAAACTCCTGGTGATAGCTATCCCCACCCCGAATGCCTCCTACGGCCTCAGCTCAGAGAGCAGTAGCGTAGAAACCATCTCATCCAATCTCCTAACAACCCGACAGGGTGAAGCCACTTGCTTCCCTGGTTCTCAGTGAATAAACGGAGCTAAGCAGACTGTCAGGACTGGCTCCAGAGACATCTGCAGTGAGTGAATCGTGGCACCCCCAAAGGCACATCCACCTGGAACCTGTCAATGGCACCTTATTTGAAAAAAAAGGGTCGGTACGCCTGGGTGGCTCAGTGATTAAGTGTCTGCTTTCGGCTCAGGGTGTGATCCCGGGGTCCTGGGATCGAGTCCTGCATCGAGCTCCCTGCATGGAGCCTGCTGCTCCCTCTGCCTGTGTCTCTGCCTCTCCCTCTGGGTCTCTCATGAATAAATAAATAAAATCTTAAAAAAAGAAAAAAGGGTCCTTGCAGATGTAATTACAGCAAGGATCTCGAGATGAGATCAGCCTGGACTACCCAGGGGGACCCTACATCTGCTGAGTCCAATGACAAGCACATTCATAAGAGATAGAAGAGGAGACACGGAGAAGGCCATGTGAGGACAGAGGTAGACACCGGAGGGACATGGCCACCAGCCGGGGACCACCTGTGGGCCTCCAGCAAGAGGCAGGAAGGGCACACCCCTGGACACCTCAAGGGAGGCAGCTCTGCCCACACCTGGATTCCAAACTATGAGCAAATACATCTTTGCTAGTCTTGTGCCATTTGTCATAGCAGCTCTGGGGACACACTACAGCGTCCCCCGGGTCTGGAACGCGGATCTCTAAAGTCCTGCACTCCTGACACCAGGCTTCGTGCAGCACAGCCTGTGTGGAGCTGGCGTGGCAGGAGGCTGAGCTGGCCCGGCAGGCCTGAGGCCAGTGGCGTGGGCCGGGGGTCCTCACCGACTCGCATGACGGTGTTGGTGAACGTGGGGCTGTGCAGCACCTCCTCCTCGTCCAGCTGGTCCAGCACCTTCGCCTGGCGCAGGTAGGGGGTGAGGCGACTGGGGCAGATGCTGCGCACGATCTTGTGGCGGTGGCTCTCCATCATCTCCCACAGCGTCTCCTCGTCCAGGGCCGTCAGTGTGGACTCGGTGCGGTGTAGTGCTGCCATGGCTGGGCGCCCCGGGACGCTGGGAGGGAAGGGTGGTGGCCACAGAGGCTGGAACACGTGGAGGCCTTTCCAATCAAACCCCCTTTCCCCAGGTCATTGGGGCAGGGAGGAAACGAGCCATCTGGAGAGGATGGTGAGCTCACCCTGGCCCTGGTGCCCCATGATCGGGGCAAGGGGGCCGGTGGTGATTATTGAGGATCCATCCTTATGGATGATTTCAAATCAATTCCTCGTCTATCTGGAGAAGAGCAGAACTGGTTTCTTTTGGTTTCAGGAAGACAGTGCATTTGCCTTTAAAGCGCAGGGAACTGCCCTCACCGGGAAGCTGGTTTACAAGATTGATCTAGAACATGCATTCTCCACGGGGGCGATAGAGCCCCCAAGGGTCGAAAACTGGTTCTTGGGTGAAAATTCTTATATGTGCAAAGCACAGTTGTGCATAAACAGATGTTCAGTACACCTGTGATGGTATCTCGCGGGAGCACAGGGAGGGAGATGTCTCCCAAGGCTCCTTAGGGACGAGGATGGCAGAAGGTCGAGGGACACTGTCCTGGAATAAATGGGAGGGTTTGGAGGCCCCATCTGGCACCCCAGCAACCCGAGGAGGCACCTACAGTCCCAGTGAGGGGGTTGGGGGCGATCAGCTGGGAAGTAGGGCTGAGGGAAAGAAGAAAACACACCGCTTTCCCTTGGTGTGAAAAATCAGGACACTTGTCCTGAGACACTCAGGATATGTGCTAGGGAATGACCCCTTGGAAAGGAATATTCCAAAGCATTTTTAAACTAAAACAGGGATGCCCGGGGGGCTCAGTGGTTGAGTGCCTGCCTTCGGCTCAGGGTGTGACCCCGGGTCCTGGGATCGAGTCTTGCATCGGGTTCCCCGCAGGGAGGCTGCTTCTCCCTCTGCCTGTGTCTCTGCCTCTCTCTTTGTGTCTCTCAGGAATAAATAAAATTTAAAAAAATAAAATAAAATAAATAAAACCAAGGACTCAGTAAGTCGTAAAGCGCACCAGCTCTTGGCCGGCAGGGGTGTGGATGAAAGATGGGCAGGTGTCTGAAGGGGCTCAGCTGCACTGGGTCTGGGCAAACTCCCTGGCTAGGGTCACAAGCTCTCAGTCTGTCTAGGTAGAGATCGTGAAGCTGCTCACCCTTAAAGTACCTGAACAGGGGCCCTGGGGGAAGGGGTGTTGACGGTGCCTAATCCTCTGTTGGGAAGACCTTGGAGGGCACCACCCAGCCTCTCACCCGCGGAATATGCCCTGGGCACCCTCGGCTCTGCAATGAGCCACCCCCATAGCTGTGTCCCTGCCTAAGTCTCTTTCCTCCCTCCTGGCCCTGGCACAAGGTCACTAGACCATTAATCCATCTAAATCATCCTAAAATGCTTATAAATCCTGGACTGGTTCAAGCATATATTTTGTCATTGTTTTTTATTTTTTTGTTTCATTTTTTTTAAAGATTTTATTTATTTATTTATGAGAGACACAGAGAGAGAGGCAGAGACACAAGCAGAGGAAGAAGCAGGCTCCCTGCAGGGAGCCCGACGTGGGACTCGATCCCGGGTCTCCAGGATCAGGCCCTGGGCTGAAGGCGGCGCTAAACCGCTGAGCCTTCCGGGCTGCCCTGTTGTTTTTTAGAGAGCAAGAGTCGGTGCAGAGCCTGACGCCGGGCTCAATCTCACAACCCTGAGATCATGACCTGAGCTGAAATCAAGAGTCAGATTCTCCAGTCTGAGCCACCCAGGAGCCCCTAGTTCGAGCCTATTTAAAAAGTCCCGCAGGCGCACAACATACCCATGCACCGGTCACGCAGAAGCAGCAGTGGGCACCTCAGGTTCCTCACTGAGGAGTCACCCCGGTCCCGCTGGCTGCAGCCTGGCATCCGTCTGTGCCCGGAGGACCATGCCAGGCCACGACCTACACCTGTACGTGTCTACAAATAGGCACCCACTTTTACCGGATTCTTTTGTGCAAAGAGCGACTGTACATAAACAGTATCTTTACTGTTGACTCTAACCTTCTGTAACAGTGTCAGACTGGGCATGCTGCTAGCTTGCGGCTCCAGCTCCGCGTCCCTGAGGTCTGGCAGGTGGGTGCGTGCACCTGACACATACTCCTTCCTTTGTTTACCTATGGCTGGATTCAATGATATGAGCAAAGCACAGCGGCCTGTGGGCCAGCATTAGGTCCCTTCCACTTTTTCCCCATCATTGCCAGTGCAGCAGTGATGACCTTGGGCGTAGACGGGGGGCCTTCCTCTCAGACACCTGCATCCCTGTGATTTGGTTCTTTTCATTTGGAATAACAAGCCGGACCAGGTGGAGTCAAGTGCCTCCCGAAGAGGTCTGTGCGCTAAAAACGCTGGAAAGCCAGAGCTAACCAGCCTCGTCAAGTAAGAGAAGTGGAAAAGAGTGGCCAGAGGTCCTCGTGACACGGGAACGGCCCCCCACGATCCCCACGAGGAGCCCAGGCTGCAGCGAGTGCTCACCCAGAGATGCTCACGCTGGGTTCCACGGGCGCCCCTCACGGTGGGCTGGGGTATGGTGTCCCTCCGTGGCCAGGTAGGACGGGGCAGGGGCGGGAGGGGGCCCTAGCCCTCCAAACCTGGGCTGCCGCGGGCTGTCTGCTTCCTCAAGCCCCGTGACTTGCTCCACGATTCAAAGCTCAGGCACCGAAGACTAATGCAAGGAGGAGGGGGAAAAAGGCGAGCTCTCATCCAGGAAATAACTTGACAGATCTTTGACCTCTGAGGTTTGTTCAGTAACTGTAGATACTTCCTTGGGGCCTGGAAGTGGGTTCCTAGAAGGAAACCAGGGTGTGAACCGTGGGACCGCTCCCCCTGTGTCGTGGCCCCTCTGAGACGGTGGTGATGGTTGCTCATATCTGCGAATGTCCTAAAAGCCATAAATTGCACCCTCTAAATGGGTGAATTGTGTGGCACATGAATCATATTTTTAAAAACTTGGTTTTTTTTTTTTTTTTAATAAAAAGTTCCCAAAGCTGCCAGTAACTACCCCCTGCTTCCCTGTGGCCCTGTTCCCCACCAGGATGCAGAGGAGGCTGGGTGGTAGGGAGGTGTCCTGAGTAGCTGGCCTGTCCCCCTGAGGCCAGTACCGGCCACCCTCGGCCCATGGGACACCAGCGCCCCGTTCTTCGTGCCTTCCTTTAAGTCCAGGCTGAGCCCGCAGGTGCCCTGGCCGTCGGGTGCCCCAGCCAAGCTCCGTCTCTGCCCCGGACGTTCCCTGGCGGCCTCCTCCCCTCTGTCCCCTATGCTTGCTCATTCCAGCATCCGTGCTCCCCTTGGCTGCCCGGCGCCCCCAGGAGCAACCCCCATGTGCGTGCAGCTGTCTTTGATGACATCGGGGACACTCTGCATGAGTGCAGCTGCCTCTCCCCACGTCCAGCTCCGACTCTGGGGCAGAGTCAGCATATAAAATCAGTCTGAATGGTAGAAGGTGGAAAGTAAACACTTTTTGCTGACCCTTTGAAAGATGGCAGGTGAGCCCTGAGACTGACGGGGTGGTGCGAGGGATGAGGGACCCTGTGACTCCTGCAGCCCCCGTGATGGAACCAGGGAAACGGTCTCCAGGACTTTCCCCCACGAATTGCTCGCCTCAAGAGAAAAAAAACTCGGGGGAAGTCTGCTGGGGTGAAAGAAAGCACCCGGCACTCCTACGACTCCCACTGAAGAACGCTCAGCAGAGGTGGGCTGGGCCCTCCGGGGACAGAAGAAAGCGGGGACCCCAGGCTGAGCTCCTCATGTGTGGGGGCGGGGGCACTGGGTCTGTTTAATTTCAGATCTGGCCCCGGAGTCCTCAGGACCCCCACGGAAGGCCTGGTGGCACTTGGGTTTTCATAGACGCCCGCTCCCATCAGCGTGAACACGGAGAATCAGGGCCAGTTCACGCTACCTGCGGCCCCACTGGGGCAGCTGAAGACAGAGGTCTCTCCAGGACTCTCTAAACCCCAACCAACTGCCGTGGGTTCCTGGGACCCCTGGCCACACTGGGGTCGGGTGGAAGCGGGTGTAGCCGGGTAGCAGCCACTCGGGACCACGCTTCGTGCAGTGAAGCAGCTTATAATGAAACCCCAAACGGCAATGCAACATGTGGGGGTGTCTTTGCAGCTCCCTTCTGATTTACACAGGGGTTAGTCCTAACAGTAAAGAAAATGTACCCCAGAAATCTGTCAGGATATTTTAAATCATGTAAAAGTCTTCTCTAACCCTGCTGCAATCCCAGAGAGAACCCAAGGTTGTATGAGGCCTGAGCTTCTGAGATTGGGGGTCCTCCTGCAGGATACCCCATGCCTCCTCGTAGCTCAGAGCTCAGTCTTGCCTTATGTGTAATGGAGAGAAGGAGGAAGCGTATACACCCTCGAGCACACACATACACAGACACACACACGTGCCCACACGCACCCGTGCAACACACAGGATTCCAGAACGGGAGGGGATGAGCTTAGGAAGGCTTAGGGAAATCAGTATAAATCTAATAAACACGACAGGTGAGGCGGGTGGTCACCAAGCAAAGCAGGCGCTTTCCTGCACCCCTCAGCTAAGGGCCCTCACCTCTGCTCCCCCCTAAATGTCTCTGTGTCCTGACCACCAGTAGGTAGAGGCAGCTGGGCTTAGGAACCCCCTTTCCCTGCTTGCATCTGGGGCCACCACATAGAGGTAAGGTGAGAGTGTTCTTTCATCCATCACGCCCGCACACCCAGGGTGACACTCAGCAGCCAGAGAGCCTTCGGTCCTCTAACCTGTCCCCTAACCGAGCCCAACGGGACGAGCTGGCTCCTCCGCTTCCATAAAGCAAGCCCCTCGGCTCCTTCCCAGGCCACAGCCTCTCATCCCCCGAGGACGGCTCCCGGGCCCCATCCCGGCCTTCCTCCCTCCCCCGGCGCTGACCTGCTCTCCCGGGGACGTCGCCATGCCATTGGCCTTCCTTGTCGCGGAGGAGCTTGGCTGACCTGAGACTCCCTCTGGCTCAGCAGCCGACGAGAGGAGCAGGTTTGGCAGGTCCGTCCTTCTGGGCCCTGCCCGCGCCCGCACTTGCCTTGGGTCTCTGCGGATCGCCGGGGCGCCAACACCTTCTCGCGGCAGGGAGGACACATGTGGAGACGGTTGGCTTTTGTCAGCACCTTGGGAAACCTCCGGAGGCGGTGACCGAGAGGATGACGGAGAATCGCAGGGTGCAGGGAATCTTCTCCGTGAGCGCTCGGCCTCGTTTATGGTAAATCCCTCGGAAAGATCCTAGGAAGGCCAGGATGAACCTGGAGCCCTTCGCTGGTTCTCGCCATCAACTGCGGAGAGAGCTAAGCAATTCTGGTGGATCCCCCTAAAGTCAGCATTCGATAACTACTATTTGGGGTGAGACAAAAGTCTTGGTCTTCTGTGTTTAGACCTAACCAGAATCCCGTCCCTCCTACCCCTTGCACCAGTGTGTCCCGCCCTCTGCAACGACCTCCCAGCTGCCTGCAACCACCCCCGACCCCCCACAGGGGCAGGCAGGGCCATACTGTTCCCGGATGAGCCAGGGCATGTCATTCCCTTCTGTCTACATGTCCTCATGTCCTCACCAAGACCCACAGGGTCTTTCTTATCTCATACTTGCTGAGATCATATCCATTTATCTGCCCCACACACAGGGGCTGCTTCAAAGCCTTTGAAAGCCCCAGGCACACTCCAGCCCCAGGACCTTTCCACTTGTGAGTCCTTCAGCCTGAAATGCTCTTCCCTTTGCCTCTCAGGACTCCACTCAGGAGCCATCTTCCCAGAGAGGCCCTTGCAGGACATTCTACTTAAAATCATGGGCTCCCCACCTGGGTGCTCCCTCCCCTTTACCCTGCTTCTCTCTTCTCTGTTGGGCTCACTGCTTCCTAAGGTATGATATCTTCCAGCTACGGGCTGGTGTCTCGCCTGCCTCCCTGAGATGAGCCTGCAGCCTCCAGGGGACGAGAATTCTCGTCTCTCCCGTTCTCTGCCGTGACGCTCCATTCGGGTGGGTTGGGGGAACGAGTAAACATCGGCTGGGTGCCTGGTTCCCACCGAGGCAGAGGCTAGTCGAGAAAGAAGAGAAGTTCATGGCTCCGTGGATGGAGCAGGAAGGACCGTAGGATCATCATGCCAACAGACAAGGGTCAGTTTCCAAGGTCATGCAGCTAGGCGATGGCGGAACGGCGACCAGAACCCAAACCTCCTCCCTGGGGAGGAGAAGGACGAGGCTGTGGTCACCCGGGGGGAGCGGGCAAGAGCTTGGATCGGAGGTCAGACTCGATGCAGGCTCGGAGTCCGGAGTCGCAGTCCTGCTGCACGTCGGGGGTCCCCTTGGGCAGGATATTTAAACTCCTAAGCCTTGGCTTTCTTCCCTCTCCAGTGGGGTTGACTGTGGCACCTGAATCACGCTGGGAAAGCGCTTTTCGCCATGCCTGGTGTGTGGAAAGTTCTAGATATCAAAAACTCAAAGAAATGCCATCGTTCTAGGTCAGAGCGGAGGCCTGTGGTGCGTACTGATGGTGGCTGGGAACTCGAGAAGCCCCTGCTGAAAGGGACAGAAATCCTGAGAGCTGTGGGCACAGAGCTGGGGAAGGCCCTCTCCCCTTGCCCGTTCCCAAAGGGCCATGAGCTCAGAAGGAGGGGAAAAACCATTTCTCAGTCACCATGGCAATGGTCAGGTGGACCCCGGCTGACGATTTTTCCACACTTCGGAGGTCAAGAAAGCAGTATATGTGGTAACCTTGGCTTGGTTGAGTGTCTCCTGGAGGAGCACCCCGAGGAGGGAGCAGCAGGGTGCGCGGTGGGGTGGGGGACCCAGGTGGCATGAGGACAGCACCACCTAGTGACCACATCCCATAGCAGGGATCCCTAATCACCGCCAACCCCCAGGGGCCAGCCACAGAGCACTTCCAGGTGACACTTGATCCACAAAACATAGGGAGGCCGAGTGGGGGGGCTCCTGGGCTTGCCTCGCCGTCAGGATGCCGGCAGCACGTGCAGGTGCAAGCGCCAGGGACACGGAGGTCTCGCGTGAATAAAACCAGACTCTCAACAGAGAACTGGAGCTCGGGTGGAGGACGGGGCCCTGCAGCCCCACCGCCTGGCAGGGGCAGGTCCCAGATGGAAGATGACATACTGTAAATGGGGACTATGCTTCTTCTCTCTTCCCACTAATGCTGGGGAGGATTCCAGAACTTCTGGACAGGTTCTCAACCGCAAGCTGGAGACCACGGGGCGAGGGTCCCCGGCAGGCAGGCGGGTGGGGCTGGTGAGGCTCTGCGACCTCTAGTGTCCTGACCGGGCAGGGCGGACCCACACCCCCTGTGGCCCCACCAACGCAGACAGTGGGCTGAGGAGGGCAGGAAGCAGCTGTTCCCATAGGAGCAGGTAAAACCGGTCACTCTCTGTTACTTGTCCTATTCACACACGCAACCACCTGCCTGAGAGCCCCACTTGCACGTCTGGGCGTCTCAAATCCAACCCAGCGAAATCAGGTTCCCCTACAAGAATTTTTGTTAATTAAGGTGAAATTCACACAACATAAAATTAACCATTTTATTTATTATTATTATTTTTTATTATTATATTATTTTGTGGGGCCTGAACTTACAATCTTGAGATCAAGAGCCTCACGCTCTACCAACCGAGCCAGCCAGGCACCCCTAAGATGAACCGTTTTGAAGTGAAGCCTCCCGTGGCCTTTAGTGCAGCCACAGTGCTGTGCAAACATCACCTCTAAATACAACACATTTTTTGTCACCCAAGAAGCAGCCCTATGCCCACCGAGCAGCTCCTCCCCTCGTTCTCCGGCGCCGCTAATCTGCTTCCCGTCTCTATGGATTTGCCCCTTCCAGACATTTTGCAGAATTGTACACATGTGACCTTGTGTGTCTGGCCTCTCTTCGCTCAGCATAATGGCTGAATAATTAATTCCACCCATCGTGGGGCCCGACCACCACCATGAGTGTTTATCCACTCATCCCTCTGTGGACACGGGGCTGTTCCCGCCTCTGGCGATCGCGAGTGGTGCTGCCTGCATGCACACGTGCACCATGGGGCTACAGGTTTTGCCTCCAGGTGACCAGCCGCTGCTGCCCCTCGGACTATCACACCAGAAACCCCGGAGTCAGCCTCAGTCCCCGTGAGCCTTGACAGCTCCTGTGCACCGCGCCCATCAGCCCCATCCTCCAGCCCGACTCTCCAGAGGCCTCCCCTCCCTGCTCCGCTGGCCTGGCCCCGGCGGCCACCCGTCCAGCAGGGCTCTGCGGCCTGTAAGCCAGCCTCTTGACCTCTCGCCACAGCCAGGTCATTTGTCAGCACGCAGTCCTCTCTTCCCAAAGATCACCCTGAAGTGGCTCCCATGGCAACCGGAATGCATCTGAACCCAGCCACACCCTGTATGACCCCCTATGATCTGGCCTTGTTCGCTGCTCCCACCCGACGCCTGCCCACGTTCACGATGCACACCCGCCTTGGCTCTCCGTCCTTTGTGCCAATCCCCTGCCCGTTTGGAGTCTTTACAGTCACCGCCCCTTCTTCCCGGAACACTCCTCCCTGGGGTGCCGCCGCGGTCACCTCCTTTAATAACTTACAGGGCGCCGTCCTCCTGTCACCCGGTAAATCAGTGACCCATTCGTTCTCTTCCACTTTGTTTTTGTTTGTTTTTTTTCCCCATCACAGCAATGATAAAACCTGCAATTATCTTACTGGTCTGCATGTTTTGTAGGGCTTGCCCTCCTATGGAGCACAAGCAGCGTGAGGCAGTGCCGTCTGTCCTGCCCGCCACCGATCCGGCATCTGAATGGTCAGAGATGCTCTCGTACTCCTGCCCCCGAATGCTGGACGCCAGCAGCATGTAGTCTAGGGTCCAGCCACCGGGTTCAGGAGTTTAGTGAGGTGTCCCCCCTAACCAGATGGGGCTAGGGCGGTCCGTGCCTAGGAAGGAATGGTGATGGGCAGGGATCTCTGGCAGGAAGTCCATCTTTGGGGACAGCCCCTCCGATGGAGGGCAATAACTCCTGTGCTGATGATTCACGGGAGCCCAGCCCAGCAGCACTACACCCAAACCTCCTTCTGCCCCTGGACAAGTCAAGCCACTTGGACTGTCTCCACCCTGAGGCTGGCACAGGTACAGGGAAAAGGAGCAGGTGGGCTCCTGTGGTGTGAACCACAGATATGTTCCTGTCTTCCCCCGTTGAGCTGGGATGAGCTCAGGGATCTCAACAGCCAGATCCATCTGCGTCCCTCCCACCCTCTTGCTCTACACATCCAGGCACATCTATGGTGCACTCGGACGGCGATGGGGAGGCAACAGGCCTGGGGCCCTACCCTCCCTGCAATTAGTCTAATCTGGTAACCTCCCTCCCCCAGATAGAAAGGGTGTGGGGGTCAGATGCAGGAGACAGAGGAGGTATTGCACCCAAAAGGAATGGGTGGGTCCCCTGTGGTGACCTAAAGTCCTGGGATCAGGCCCCTGGGGCTGATGAGCCATCTAAATCCATTTCTTAGGGGACTCAGAGTGGGGCCCTCTTCTAGCCTGTACCTTCTAGCTGGAATTGTGATTGGGGTTTCTGAAGGAAGGGAAACATTAATCTGGATGTCCAAGCAGTGGAATTGGGTACCAACAGGCAAGCCAGGCTGTCAGGTCTTGCGCTGTAAGTAGATGCTTCTGCTCAACATTACACGGTTACGGGGAGCAAATATGTTAACAAATAGTGCAAGTAACTAAAGCATGTTCCCAGTACACAGCTGACTAGATGACACTTCTTACGGGAGATGAAGCAAGATGCGTTTCAGATCCTACTGACCCTTTGGTGCCTGTTGCATAGGCTCTGTGAAAACTGGCACAGCACTGGAGCAGAAAACCTCTCCTGAGAGGGACTCTCTCTGGACTGCAACTGCCAGGGGGCATCTGTCCTACATAATAAAAACACGGCTCTGCTGTGATCTCTTGAACCCACTTCTAGCTCCAAGCTCCCTAGAGTGGACTCACCCTCCTTACCATCCCAGAGGCCTCGTGGTCCCCAAGGGGGACCTGCCTGTTATGCTCGTGTGCAGCCTCTGCTGTGTCCTGCAACTCACTTCGCACACTGTATTTTGGGGGAGGGTGTCATCCCACCCTATTAGACTAACCCCAAGGACAAACACCCAAGTCTACCTTGCTCCCCCTTATTCCCGGTGAGCGCGGTTCAGGAGAGACGACACCTGACGAAGTTCTCGTCCTTTTCATGGGCTCTGGCCTAAAATGTTATAAAGTTATTGGCCCCAAACAAAAGGAAGAGGCATTTGAGATGTGTGTTCAAACACAGCGAAGGCACATTGCAGGGAAATGGCGTAGAAGTGTGAAGGCCAAAGACAAACCTCGGTGGATGGTAAGATGAAAAACCTCTGAACAAGTGCAAAGAGGCAGCTGTCCTCTTCTCACTTAGTAGGAACGCAAGGGTTTTTTCTCTCACTGATGTCACAACTTGTAAAGTCACTAATCTTTCTCCTACTCATGGCAAGGTTATTTTCCATGCTCAGTACCTAGAGCAGTGCTGTCCCACAGGAGTATCATATACAGTGTAATTAAAACATTCTGGTAGCCATATTTTATTTTATTTTTAAAATTTTATTTATTTATCAGAGAGACACAGAGAAAGAGAGAGAGAGAGGCAGAGACACAGGCAGAGGGAGAAGCGGGCTCCACGCAGGGAGCCTGACGTGGAACTCGATCCCGGGTCTCCAGGATCACGCCCCGGGCCCAGGCGGTGCTAAACCGCTGTGCCACTGGGGCTGCCCTGGTAGCCGTATTTTAAACATAGGTGCAATGAACTGAAATCACATATTTTATGTGACTCAGTATATGTAAAATATTGTCATTTCAGTCTACAGACAACATAAAGGTCATTCACCAGGTATTTTACATACTTTCACCCTGAAACCCACGTGTACTTTACAACCCAGCCCTAGACCACAGCTTGCCAAAACTGTGTGCAACCTCAGAGAGGGCATCCCGAGGGCTTTGGGATGATGCTTCATGGAGTAAGAAGATGTAACAACTCACGTTTTATTTTAGAGTCTAAGAAAGTCAGGTTTAGAAATATTTAAATTCGACTAACACCAGCATTCTCTTCAGGTGTGTTCATCAGATGAACCATCCCATAGGGATTGAATATGTTGGGCCCTTAAGGCCAGAGCTTCTGCAGGCAGGTAGCCCTCGTTTACTTGTTCCCTGCCAATGAATTGTAACCCACTGAACTCTACGCATGTCTGGTTTAGTGGATGAAACGATTATCCGCTTTTTTTCATTAAAGATTTTATTTATTTATTCATGAGAGACACAGAGAGAGAGGCAGAGACACAGGCAGCAGGAGAAGCAGGCTCCCTGTGCGCAACCTGATGCAGGGTTGCAGGACCCCGAGGTCACGACCTGAGCCAAGGGCAGCCGCTCAGCTGCTGAGCCACCAGGCGTCCCAATTATCCACTTTTAAGTAAATGCACCTTCACAACAGAGGAGCACTCAAACAGCCCCGGAAGGACGCCGAGGATGAAAGACAGGCCCAGTGATGGGAGCCACGCCAACGGTGAGACAGGGAGTGAAGTCCTCACCAAGGGAAGGGGCGCGCGCGACTCCCCGCCTGCAGCGGCGCAGGTCGGAGCCAGGTCAGGGGGTGACGCTGGTCCAGGAGGGGCTCTCGGGGACGTCTGGGCTCAGAAGCGAGACTGGCTCCCGCGCCCCGAGGTCAGCAGCGCGGGCTCCCCTGCAGGGCGCAGGAGCCCGGGAGCTGCAGGTGCAGCGCAGCAGCGACGCTTTGCAAGTTCGCGCTGCACCTGTCGCGGCGAGCGGGCGCCCTCTGCCCGGGCCTCGGGCCTCAGGCCTCGGCGGGAGGAGGGTGCGGAGGGGCTGTGGGCTCCGCGGGGCTCCGCGGAGCTCCCCTGGGCCACCGCCCCGCCCGCAGAGCCACCAGCCCCGTTGCAGACAACCCGCGCAATACGCGATCCCGGCCGCTTCGGCCGTATTTATAGGGCCTGGGCGGAGCCCCGCCCCTAGCGAGATCCCGCGGCAGCTTAGACCTCGCGAGAGCAGTAGCAGCCCCCGCCCCTCTCACGCGGAGAGCGGCTCAGGGTCCCGACGCACGCTCGTGCGCACGCGCGCGGTGACGTCAGTTCCTGGCGCCGGCGGCGCGGGGCCCTGCTTCCGCTTTCCTCCGCGGCGCGCGCTCCGCTCTCAGCCGACGCGGGATCATGGCGGCCGCGGCCACGATGGCGACCTCGGGCTCGGCGCGGAAGCGGCTGCTCAAAGAGGAAGACATGACCAAAGTGGAGTTCGAGACCAGCGAGGAGGTGGACGTGACGCCCACGTTCGACACCATGGGCCTGCGGGAGGACCTGCTGCGCGGCATCTACGCCTACGGTCGGGGGCCGCGGGGCGCGGGCGGGGAGGGCGAGGGCGCGGCCCGGGGTGGAGTGGGGCGTCCCTCGTCCCCGGGCGCTTGGGGGGCGCTGCCGCCGCGGATGACGGGCAGGGGCCGGGCCCGCGCTGCCTGGGCCCCGAGGGAGCTCCGGGTACTTCGGGGAGCCGGGATGCTTCGGGCGCTGGTGATGGCTGCGAGGGGGCGGGTGGGGGCTCCCGGGGGGTTGACCTGTGAGCCCGGGTCTGCCCCGAGGAGCCCCTGGCACGACGGAGCAGCCGGTGCCAGTAGCCCGCAGCACGGAGCGGGGTGCTCTCCAGGGCCAGGAGGAAGCGCTCCGTGGTGGGAGCCCAGGGGCTACTCGGGAGCGGCAGGCAGGGCCGGATCTCGCCCAGCGCTCTGTGAGCTGAAGAACAGCTCGCATTTTGTTCCTAAGTGCAGAGGGAAGCCATGGGGTTTGAAGCAAGGGGAGTGGCAACGCTGGGGTCTGCACCCTCTGAGTCCGTGCGCTAGAAGGGGCATGAGAGGTGAGGCAGGGGAGGTGATGACGTTGAGCCGGGGAGGGGTTGAGGATTCCCCGGGCGTTGTGAGCAGCCGGTGGGTGCTGCTGGCGATTGCTCATGTGGGGAGCCCTCGGAGGCAGGGGAGTCTCAGGGGCCTGTGAGCCACCCGGCTGCAGGTGCCCGGAGCCTGGGGAGAGACCGTGTTGGGGGTCCAGACCGGGGCGATCAGCCTCTGTGCTGACGCCTGGGCCTGGAACTCCCTTTACCCAACAGGCCCTGGTGTTAGTTACCAGGTGTAAAGCAGAGAGGGGATGGGAGGTGACAAAGCGGAGGTGAGGCTGATGGTCCTACCCACCTCTCGGCCTCCCCGGCAGCCCTGCCCAAAACACTGTTTTTAGTTTCCCCGCCTGTGTGCTTGCTTGGATGGTCGCTGTGAGGGTTTTTTAAATCATCCGTGTTACAGTTTTAACTTTAGACGGGAAGTCCGGGCTGAGTTTTAAAAGGCTACCGAAGAGTAACTAAGATATATTTTATGCACGTGAGCTTTTGTTTACTTGGGAAATGTTTTTTTTATCCTCTCCAAGTAGCCTCGTTCTAGAGTGATGTCGTAGCTGGTGAAGCTGCATCACAAGTGGAAGGAGCGCAGCGGGCACTCCGCGGAACGGCCCGAGCCGTAGAGTCATTGCTGTGGCAGACAGCACAGACAGCGTGTAGAGCTGATGCAGAGAGGAAAGAGGGGGCGGCCACGGTGCCACTGGATTCATTTTTCTTTCTTGTAGCATAAAAAGTAATGGAAATGTTAAAAGAGCAGCGCAGGCTATCGTAACGTACGCAGTGCAGGAGGAATTGAAGTAAAAGATGAGCCTTTCCCATCCATTCTCAGGAGCACCACCATTAACATTTGGGTGTTTTTTTGTTTTTTGTTTTTTGTTTTTTGTTTTGTAATCTAACTGGGGTCTCTGCGTTCTGCAATGTTCCTTTTATAGAGATTTTGTCTGTGCACATAAGATCTGTGTTAGTGTAAAAATACAGTTCAACCCAATTCATTCAGCAGCTGTTTCTTGAGCTTTGGTGTGTTGGACTTTGCGCTAAGAGGGGTGGACGTGGGGGCTTAAAAAAAGATACCATCTGTGTCCCAAGGAGCTGCCAGTGTCCTCATGTTAGAACTTTCACTTTCTTTTTACAGGTTTTGAGAAACCATCAGCCATCCAGCAGCGAGCCATCAAGCAGATAATTAAAGGGAGAGACGTCATTGCTCAGTACGTCACCGGTAGAGAATGGGGTTAGGTGCTTGTCAGCTGAGTACAGCGCTTTGAGGGGACCCCTGTTCTCCCTTTCCACATATGTGTCAGTAGCCCTTTCCTCAGCTTGAGCCACGGTGTCTTGTTTTTTGTTTTTGTGTCCTTTAGAAAGCTGTCATATTCTTAGCCAGCTTCACTTACCTAGCAGCTGGCATGCAGAATGGTTTAGCATACTCTCTTAATGGCTTTATTCCTGATTTGTGTTAATTTTAAAGACTTCTTTACAAGAAAAATTATTTTTGGAGGACGGTTATAGTCCAAAATTGCAGAAGAGAATTACATTTCTATAAAAGGGAGCCTCTTTTTTTGGAGTCTGTAACACCCGTCAGGGTTATAGATCCTGCGGCTCCGACTCCCCTAGTGCAGAAGTTGCATCCTCCTGATCTTACCTTATTGCTCGTGACCCCACCCCGGGCAGTGGAGGAGGAAGCCGCTGTCCTGCAGCTGTCCTGCAGCTGTCCTTTGGAGCACTGCTGTGGTGGGGTGAGGTGAGTGGGAACACATAGCCCATCCTTTTTCACCTCTACCTGTGTTTTCTTGAACAGATCACAATCTGGCACAGGCAAAACTGCCACCTTCAGCATTTCTGTCCTCCAGTGTTTGGATATTCAGGTAATTTGCCAGTCTTCAAATGAACTTATCTTTAATCCTCGGAAATACTTTTGTTTCTTTTGTAACTGCAGTGTCTGAAAAGGACGGTTTTTAAAAATGTGTACTTAGTTGTACTGACTCAAATTTTTCATGATATTCTTAATTACACACTAATAGGAGAGCTAACTAATACTCTGTCCTAAGTTCCTTGTCAGCTAAATGGAGAGAGACATTTTTAGTGGGCATTCTTTTAGTGGGCAAGCAAGAATTCTGCCCAGTGAACCCCATGATGACTGGGTTCACACATGAACTTACATTCAGGTTCCTTTGTCTCTATTAGAAATGAGATGTATGGTTAATGCGATGTAACATTCAAGATAGATCTGCATCTGACTTCGTGCAGTCTGCCTTGAGAATACTGAGGATTCTCTGTTTTCTGACAAATTATTTTACCAGGTTCGTGAAACCCAGGCTTTGATCTTGGCTCCAACGAGAGAATTAGCTGTGCAGATCCAGAAGGTGAGCCACTGAGAGTTAGTGCTGTATTCCCAAGTGCTGCTTTCTGATTCAGGTGTAAAAGGTTGGCTGGTTGATTTAATCTAATCCTGTTTTTTTCCCTCAAATTTTACTTCCTGATTTTTGGCATAAATCATTGTTATGATTTATGTTGCTGGTTTATACTGAGTCATTTTTAGTGTAGCTGGTATGATTCCAGTATCTTTTTGCAGTCTCAGAATTGTAGTTTTTTTCAACAAAGAAATCATTTTAGTAGTTATTTTTGTACTTTATATTAAGATGTTGTTAGAATTGTTTGTGAGTGGTTAAAATTATGAGTTTTACGTATTTCCAGGGCTTTTTGTAATTAAAATGTATTTCTTTCATAAGAAACCAGTAAAGTGAACTTTATTTTGGCATGGAAGCAGGAGGTTGGGTCTTTTTGTAGTTTTATGGTGTAAACAATGGAATAAGTAGTACTTGGTACGTCGGAGTAGAGATTACCTTCACTTTGGGGAAACTTGGAGGTCTCTGACTTTGGTCCTGAGGTGAGGCCCCAGACGTGACCCTTGTTTTAATTCAGGGTCTGCTCGCTCTGGGGGACTACATGAATGTGCAGTGCCATGCCTGCATCGGGGGCACCAATGTGGGAGAGGACATCAGGAAGCTGGACTACGGGCAGCACGTTGTTGCTGGCACACCTGGACGTGTCTTTGGTAAGTGCTTGGGGCGTTACAAGAAGTGCTTGAAGGACCCAGGACCGTTTCCATTTGCTGTGCTGTGTGGTAGAGCTTGCGTGCAAGTGATGTAAGAAGTAGGCAAGAGGCCTCAGAAATGCTCTGAAAACCAGGGGGAATGGCTGGCTGTTTCCTCGTGGTCCGAGGTCTAAGGATATCAAACTGATTCCACAGATATGATTCGGCGCAGGAGTTTGAGGACACGGGCCATCAAGATGTTGGTGTTGGATGAGGCTGATGAAATGTTAAATAAAGGTAGGAGTCACGAAAGCAGAGATTTTCTCTTGACTTTAATGTTAACATGTTCACATCGTGGACCTGAAACATGGAGCTAACGCCAGTGTTCTCGGTGCTAGCAGATGCCCTCGTGCTCTCCGGGCAGCTGTGAACGTGAAGCTTGTACTTGGCTCTTCTCTCGGGGAGCTGAGAGCAGTCACGGCCAGAACCACAGCATCTCCGCCCAGACTGGCGCAGCATTGCTCCCACATGTCTGGAGCTCAGCATAGATGGGGAGGTGTGCGGCTGAGATGAGGCGTGTAGAAATGCCTACGGTGGGTTGTGGGGGGCACAACGGTGTGTCAGGGAAGCTAGATTTATGGCAACGGGGCGTCCCATTGTCTAGAGACTGTCATTTATTTAACTAGTTGTCCTGTTAGTTGTCTAGGCTGATTTTACTCTTTTACCAGTTAATAGGATAAAGTTCTAGACTGGGACGTGTACTTTCTAGGCTTTTCATGTTGTTTCTACCTGAGTGTCTGAGGACAGATCTGTGATGCCTCTCTGTGTGGCAGCTGTGGCGTTAGTCCAGCGGTGAGGAAATACATTGTGAAGATGTACCTTGAGCCCGGGGCATTGTTATATGCAGCGACAGGCAGTGCTCCCTCGTGTCTCCCCGCTTGTCCTTTCTGCACACGCCCTCCCCTTCGGTCTCCACATCATACTGGGGGGTATGGGGCGTCTCATAGACATCGGGGTCATCCAGGTGGAGGGAGTGCTTGCCTCTCAGCGCTCATCTGCTGCACGGGTGGGACCCTCAATGGTTCTGATGTCCAGGTCCCTGGAGGCTGATGCTGTCCTGAGGGCTGCCCCCCCGCCCCTCCAGCCCAGGGCTTCTCACCTGAAGACTTTGCTCCTCAGCTGAGAGAGAGGCATAGTGACTGGGGTACTCAGGTGGCTTCCTTAGTGTCTGAGGAAGCCATGGCTTGCTGGTGGCTCCTGTGCACCTGTCCCATGGGCAGCAGTTCTCAGAGTGAGGTCTCCAGACCACCAGGGTTCACGTTATCTGGGAATTTGTTAGAAATGCAGATCTTGGGCTCTGATGTTTGGTTACAACCTCAGTCTGTGAATGGGCTCTCTTGGAGGCTGGGGACCCCCTGTCTGGGCTTTCTCACACATACTTCCTGGCCCTGTCCTGCCCAGTCAGGCAGAGATGGGGGTGGGGTGAGTGACCTGTGGGCCAGGTCCCAACGATGGAGGTATAATTGACACGTGATGCATTAGTTTCTAGTACACAACTGTAATGATTCCGTATATACATATAGAAGATTTTTTTAACTGGAAGATTGTTTTATAAAAATCCAGATCCCTGGATTCTCTTAAATGTGGCTGATCTTTCCTCAGCGGACAGATCCTCACAGGGTGGCAAGAGCTGGGACTGGGGTCCAGACGGCCAAGAGGCAGCCGAGGTTGTGGGATGACCCAGGGCTGGGGTTCTTTTGCTCTTAAGCGTTGGCACCCAGGCCTCCGGGTGGGGCTGTGATCCCCAGAGCCCACCTGGGAGGGGTGAGGAGCGGCAGAGAAGTGGGGCACATGGATTTCCTGGTTCTGTGGAAGATTCCTGGGGAAACCTCACACCTCACAGTCGTCACTTCTGTGTCCAAGTGCAACCTTCAGACTCCCTGTGCCTCCTTCTGTGTCCAGGTTTCAAGGAGCAGATTTACGATGTGTACAGGTACTTGCCCCCGGCCACGCAGGTGGTGCTCATCAGTGCCACGCTGCCTCACGAAATCCTGGAGATGACCAACAAGTTCATGACGGACCCCATCCGCATCTTGGTGAAGCGGTAAGAACACCCTGCTTCTGGGTGGTACAAAAACAGCCACGTAGCTTGTATTTAAGCTTAAAACATGAAAATTCTTTGTTTTCTGGTTTGAGAAACCATCTTACATATGTGTATTGCCCCTTGGCCCAGTAATTCGAAATTTATACACCACCTGATGGTGTTTGTCCGTCTGTGTTGTGGGGGTAAAATACATAAAACAGGGGCTACCTAGTGGCTGTTAAAGGCTCAGACGGGTCAGCATGTGGCCCGTATGGCGGGAGTGCTGACGGCCGGGAGTGGCGGGGGCCGCCGTGGGCCAGGCTAGGAGCAGTGCTCGGCTTGTGTGCGCCCTCAGGTCTCGGTGAGTGGATGAGTTCACAGCACTTGTCTGTATCTTCCAGTGATGAATTGACTCTAGAAGGCATCAAGCAGTTTTTTGTGGCGGTGGAGAGGGAAGAGTGGAAATTTGACACACTGTGTGACCTCTACGACACGCTGACCATCACTCAGGCCGTCATCTTCTGTAACACCAAAAGGAAGGTAAAGCAGTAGCTGCCTTGGCTGTTCAGTGTCCTTTTGGGCAAAACCGAAGGTTGGTTCTCAGAACGCAAGTCAGCCCTGCTCTGTAAAGGCTCAGAAGTGAACAGTCGGACGTATCCAGTGAAACCGAACAAGTGTTGATGCTGGTCTCATGACTGAGGCTTGGGAGTCCGTGGTTTTATTTATTTATTTTTTTAAAGATTTTATTTATTTATTCATGAGAAACAGAGAGGGAGAGGCAGAGACACAGGCAGAGGGAGAAGCAGGCTCCGTGCAGGGAGCCTGACGTGGGACTCGATACTGGATCTCCAGGATCACACCCTAGGCTGAAGGCGGCGTTAAACCGCTGAGCCACCATGGCTGCCCTAAGTGAGGAGGAGGGAGTCCATGGTTTTAGGTGGGACCCAGGCTTCGGTTTTTGTGGGCGCCCAAGTGATGATCATCTGCAGGCGGAGTGGAGAACCCTGGCAGCTCCTTCGAAACCAGAGGGGGAGTTGGGCTGCCTGCCAAGAGATTCAAATTTAAATTTAAAATGAGAACAGTGAGAGGTTTTTTTTTTTTTTCTTTTGAGAAATTTATATGGAACAAATAGGAGTTTTGCCCCGATGTGTGCTAGGAAAGTTAAGTTTTCTGCACGTCTAATAAAGATTCGTCTGAATTTTAAGAGCACTTGCTCTCAGTGTTCACACTGGTTCTGCAGGTGATCACGATAAAGTCCAGAACAGTCTGGTTTGGTTTCTGAGCTGACGGTGGCATCTGCTGATTTGATGTGCAGGTCGACTGGCTGACAGAGAAGATGAGAGAAGCCAATTTCACGGTGTCGTCCATGCACGGGGACATGCCGCAGAAAGAGCGCGAGTCCATCATGAAGGAGTTCCGGTCTGGTGCCAGGTGGGCCAGCTCCTCTGTCTGCACCCAGTCCCGCTGGTGGTGTTGCTCGGGCCCTCTGTCCGCATGCCTTGCCGGGTCCCCCCATGGCCCCAGGCCCTGCCTTCCCAGCTGAGGTGGGAACTGCTGCTGGTGCCCTAAGCTGGGTTAAGTGGTGGCAGCCTCTCCTGGCTAGGATGGTCGCCTTACCTAAAGGGTGTTTCTTTGTTGCCTGAATGAGGAGATTGTTCGCTCAACTTGCCATGATCTTTAACTCAATCCCACTGTGGTCAGAGGACGTGCATTGATGACTTGTATTTGGATATGCTCGGTGGCCCAGCACATGCTTATCTTTCATATGCTGCGAGTGTGTGTCTGCGGCCCGAGTGCCTTACGGAGGCCACACACCGTGTCCTGTGCCTGCCCCGGAGGTGCAGATGGTCTGCATCCTTGCCTGTGTTTCTCTTAACCGTCTCCTCGGAATTGGGGGCACCATGGGTGCAGCACTTGGAGGCTCAGTGTGCTCTTGCTGGATGTGTCCTAAGGTCGGGTCTGTGGATTCAGAACTCCTCTGTTTACGGAGGAGCTGTTCTTGTCACGGAAGCGTCTGTGTCTCCGTGGGGGTGCTTTCTCCGTCCTGCTGTGATGCACCCACAGCCGCCACATCAGGTGGTCCCCTTGGGGCACCCTCACGACCTTGGCCTTCTGTTTGTGGCCCGAAGCTGTGGTGGACTTGGTGCACAGAGCACATAGTGTGTTTCTGTTTGGGTTTTCTTGTAGTCTAGTGGTGACCACAGCCTTTGTATCAGAGCCACTGGTCTGGTTTTGTTAATGTTGACACTGGTACGTATAATTTTTTTAATTTATTTATTTATTTATTTATTTATTTATTTATTTATTTATTTATTATTTATTTATTTATGAATGATAGTCACAGAGAGAGAGAGAGGCAGAGACATAGGCAGAGGGAGAAGCAGGCTCCATGCAGGGAGCCTGATGCGGGACTCGATCCCAGGACTTGAGCCAGAGGCAGGTAGGTGCTCAACCACTGAGCCACCCAGGCATCCCACTTTTTTTGTTTATTTGGGATTTCTTCTTGGTATTCCTTTTTCCCAGTTCTTATTTTGGAAAACGTCTGTACCGTCGTTAGTTGAGTAGCCTTCTTAGAGAACAAAGCGCATGTGTCCATCATCAGCACCTGTCGTGATGGGCACTGGGGCCGTTGTCCTGCCTGCCAGGCTGGGAGCTCTGACTTTGCTGACCTGCCCTTCTGTGGAAACTCCACAAGAGATCTTTGCTGTGTGACAAAATTATTTACTCAGTTACATATTTACCATTTGATTCTCTTTTCCTTTGTCTCTGACCTCCATTGGGGGTGGGTTTCCTTCTTCCTGAAGAAGTCTTCCTGTATTTAATTTGGGGCTGCCAGTGACAAGATGTCTGGAAGTGTTTGTTTCACCTTGAAATGCCTCCTTCCGACATCTCGAGGGAGGTATTTACTGAGAGATTTCTAGGTTTGCTGTTGTTTCCTTTGGGAGGTCCCTGCGGTCCCCCTGCTGCCCGCTGAATGGTCTCTTTTGCTGTCTCTCCCCAGCTTCTACCCTGATGAGTATCCGTGTGGCTTTTGTCTTTTTTCCTGCTTGGCAAGTGTCTGACCCCAAGCCCAGCCCACCCTCCCAGCCTGGCTGGGGTCTTCTCCCTCTCCCCCTGGGGCTGCGTGTGTAGGTGGTGATGTGGCAGTGACCCCTTCCTGTTTTGTTTTGAACTCTTCTGGTTTGCTGTCTCTCAATACTGAGTGCTTCTAGACCAGCCGTGTTTGATAGACCTGTAAGTCAAGCCATGTGTGTAACCTGAGATTCTCTGGTAGGCTCGTTAAAACAGATAAGGAGCAGATGAAGTTGATTTTTTAATATATTTTCTTTAACCCGACATGGCATGTCATTTCAATATTTTCAAGGTATAATTAGCGTTAAAAATACTAATTAAGGTTTGGGGATTTTTTTTGCTTTCTTTTTGTGCAAAGTGTTCAAAATCCTGTGTGTATCTTTTTTTTAAATTCTTTTTTTTAATTTTTAAATTATTTATTCATGAGAGACACACAGAGAGAGAGAGAGGCAGAGACACAGGCAGAGGGAGGAGCAGGCTCCATGCAGGGAGCCCGATGTGGGACTCAGTCGCGGGTCTCCAGGATCAGGCCCTGGGCTGAAGGCGGCGCTAAACCACTGAGCCACCCGGGCTGCCCGTCCTGTGTGTTTCTTACACAACAAGAGCATCCCATTCCAGGGGTGCCTGGGTGGCTCAGTTAAGTGTGTGCCTTCGGCTTAGGTCATGATCTCGGGATCCTGGGATTGAGCCCCACATGGGGCTCCCTGCTCAGCGGGGAGCTCGCCTCTCCCTCTCCCTCTGCTGCTCCCCCTGCTTGTGCTCGTGTGTGCTCTTGCGTGCTTTCTCTCTCACTCTCTCTCTTTGTCAAACAAAATCTGTAAAATAAAAACTAAAATAAAGCCTCCTATTTCCAGATCAGGCACACAGCAGGTGCTCGTGGGCAGGCGGGCTGGTGGCTCCATGTTGGATGGTGCAGGCCTGTGGCTTGTCAGGTCCTGTCCTGGCTGTAGGGCAGAGTGGTGCGAGCTGCGTTTCACGTTTGAACAGCCTGAACCCCACATCGAAGTCAGTGACGCCACCGTGATTGACTCCTTGCTAGGCAGAAGTAAAATGTCTTGCCTGGTTATTGATGTGGGACTGATTTTCAACAAATCAAATCCAGTACAGTACGAGATACTTGAATCGTCTCATAGGATGGGGTCGCGTGGGAGCTAAGTACCGGACGTGCCTTTCCACGCGGGTCTGGTGTCGTCCCGGATGCCTCACACCTGCAGACGGGCCTGTGTGAGGGGCGACCTGATGCGTTCACCTCGTAGCCAGGCTAAAACTTTCTGACTAGGGTGATGGCCTCAAGTACCTTCTCTTTTACAGCCGGGTGCTCATCTCCACAGACGTCTGGGCCCGGGGGCTGGACGTCCCACAGGTGTCCCTCATCATTAACTACGACCTGCCCAACAACAGAGAGTTGTACATACACAGGTACGGGGGTTCCTTGTGGGTCTGCTTGTCGGCGGGCTCGGTGGCACCTTCCCTGCTGCATTTACTGAAGTGGTTCGTTCTCTTAAAGAATCGGGCGGTCGGGCCGCTACGGCCGCAAGGGGGTGGCCATCAACTTCGTGAAGAATGACGACATCCGCATCCTGAGGGACATCGAGCAGTACTACTCCACCCAGATCGATGAGATGCCCATGAACGGTGCGTGCCCCCATCACCCTGTTCTGTTTGTTCGGTGGGGGGGGGGGTTCTGGTGAGCCTCTGGATGAAGGCACTTCATCGTGTCTGTTCTATTCCTTAACATATGCCTTCCTTTCCCTCAGTGGCGGATCTGATCTGAGGAGCTGCTGTGCTGACAAGGCGCTGGTGACCATCTGCCTGCCCGGTGCCCCGGCTGGGACATGCTTAGGGACAGTGTCTGGGTGACGGGGATTGTGGGGCTCTCCAATGGACCCTGGGACGAGCCGTTGGTGTTCTTTTCTTACCCACATGTAAATAATGCAGTGCTGTGAGTTTTTTCATTAAATGTTTAAAACTTTTCCCATAAGCTAACGTACGTGGTTTTTTTTTAAAAAAAAAAATATTCCTTTGAGTAATCTCCACACCCAGTGTGGGGCCTGAACTCGCCACCCTAAGGTCAAGAATCACCCGCTCCACCAACTGAGCCAGCCGGGGGCCCTTTGATGGACGTTTCTTACGGTGCCACAGTCTTTTCTAGCACCTGCAGTGTGATCTTGGGCAACAGGTCAGGCCTTTTGCCCTGTTCTCTGGTCTCTCGAGTGGTAAATGGAATGGTAGACACCTCTGCAGATGTCCTCCCGTCGATCAGAATGATAGCACTGCAGATGCTCGGGTTGTGGACAGCTTCACCTACGACAGGTCATCAGATGATTCTGTTTGTGAAGGGGACTTCTGCTCTGAGCTCCATCCCGGAGAGACCGTGCCCGGCTCAGGGCATTGTGTGCAGGGCGTTTCCGTGCTGGCGGCAGAGACTGTTGATGCTGCGGTCGTGGCCATGGGCAGCAGCCGTCCTCAGTGCCGGGTCCCATGTCTTTGGGGCGGGAGGGAGGGAATCAGGAGGCGGAGTGAGACTGCAAGTACTTGTCTCTCAGGTGGCCACCAATGTGTGCATCAGGTGCAGAGGGACAAGGTCAGGGGCCCTGGGCCGATCCCTGGAAGGAAGGACTTGCCGCCAGCTGTACTTCTGGACTAAGCACACCATGTTACGGTAGAGGAGAAAGGGGGTACACGCGGGGCGTCAGCGGTGACCGGGGAGGAGATGGCAGGAAGCCAGCTGGAAGGTAAGACGCCTGAGAAGCTGAGCTCAAATGTTGTCTAAGAAAGATAGCAACTCAGGTAGTCCCGAAAACGTCCAACCTCAGGTGGCCCAGGTGTGCTCTATGGCTAGCAAAGGTTTAATAACCCTAAGTGTTGCAAGGGTGTGGGAAACGTGGTGGTGGTGTTGATAGGTACAGACTTTCTGGAAAGCAGCCTGGCTCCGAGCAGGGGGAGCAATTAAAATTGAGGAAGTCATTTTCCCTTAAGCAGTAGTCTGGACTGTAGGTGCACACGTGCATTCCCCACCGCGTACTACAGGACCGGAAGGGGGGTGAGTGCTGGGCACTGGGGGCTTATAGGGGAGCTGCAGCACTTGCATCGGTGCGAGTAGGTGGGGGATGTCGGGAGGGCAGCTGGGACACTGGCATCCCAGCCCTAATGGGTGTAGCTGAGTCCCATGGCAGCTGAGCACTGAGAGAAGCATCGGGGCTGCCACGCCCTGCCAGGCAGATGTTCAAAGCCATTCAACATTCAGTACTGAATTTTTCAATATTCAGTAGCTATTTTTAGTGATTAATAGCTAAAAAGTAGAAATAATCCAAATACCCATCCACTGGGAAGTGTGGTTAAGTGCCCATGATGAATATTATCTAGCAGGTCAGGGGAGCGTGGTGCTGACACCTGCCACAGCTCCGGGGAGACTGCAACCACCTGCTCCAGGAGGGCTGCCAGCCACAGGCCACGTGCTGTGTGATTCTGTTTCTGTGAGATGCCCCAAACAGGTGAATTAGGCAGCGAGCAAGCCGGTGATGGTTTACCAGGGGCTGGGGAGGGCAGCCGGGGAGTGCGTGCTCCGGGGAAGGGTTTCTTCGGGGGAAGATGGGAACGTTCAGGACTTGGGTAGTGGTAGTGGTTGTGCGAGTCTAAATTCAGTAAACATCACGGAGTGGTAGGTTTTAAAGTGGTGAGTTGTGTATGAGCGGTACGTCTCAAAGATTGGATGGGGAATCGGACACCTCCTCCAGTAAAATTATACTTAAAACTGGGGATGAACAAGGGGAAAGTAACTTGTCTGAAGTCCCAAGTTAAAAGATTGTTAGATTGGGTTCTAAAACAAGACACAGCAGTACACTGCTTACAAGAAACATGAAGGCGCAAGTAAGTGAACAGTGAAAAGATGGGGGACACTTGTCACAGGAGCACAGGAACCACAGTGAGCCTGGAGCGGGCGTGTCCACTTCTGACAAAGCTTTTGCTGTCAAGAATGTCACCAGGGGCATAAACGGGAAGGTAGTTCATCAGAAACAACGTGACAGTCCTCAGTGTGGACGCAACGCAAAAACCGATAGAACTGCAAGGAGAAATAGACGAATGCACAATTGGAGTTGCCCTCAGGAACCCTGTTAGGATAAAGGCACAGGGTCCTCGGACGGTGGCTCTGGCGGGTCCAGCAAGGCAGCAAAGAGGACAAAAGTCATCCAGGTGGAGAGGAAGAAGTCCTTATGCACAGATGACCCGATCCTTCGTGTGGAGAATCCTAAGGAGTCCGCAACACAGCCACTAGCACCAGTCACTGAGTTGAGGAAACGTAGCCCTATACAAGGTCAATATTCAAAACTCACTTGTACTCCTGCGTGCTAGCAGCGAACACCTGTGGAGGGAAGGGTAAAGGGTTAAACAGCAGCTCCAAATAGACCATGTCCTGGGGACCCATCAGACGGGAGGTGCGTAAGCTCTGTGCACTGAAAACCACAGGACATCGCCGTGGGAAGTGACCGTGAGCGAGAGGTGCCGTCCTGATTGGAGGAATGGGGTGGTTCAGGTGTCGCTTCTCCCCACATCCTGCAGTCTGCACAGCCTCGATCAAAATCCCCAGAGAATTGGGCAAAAATTGACTAGCTGCTTCTGAAATGTCTGTGGGAATAGGAAGGACCCAGCAGAGCCAAACAACCTGGGGAAGGCCAGCAGTGGCAGATTCTGCCTAACAGCAGGGACACCACGAAGTTACGGCGGCCCGTGCGGCATCAGCATAAAGGCGGACTCCGCACAGCCCTGGAACACGGTCCGACGTCTAGAAAGACCACAGGTTTATGGTGAGGAGTTTTCAACACGTGCTGCGGCAGTGCGGTGGGGAAGGATGCTGCTGTTAACAAAAGAGGCCAGAACGGTTGGATAGCCACGTGCACAAAACACACCTTCAATCGTTCCTTCTTAACCATGTACAAAAAGTAGCTTGAGATGTGAGGCCCAAGAACTTCCAGAAGAGAGCCAGGAGAAAAGTCTTAGGGACCGCGAATGTCGCAAAGATTTCTTTAATCGGACACAAATAATTATAAATCAGACTCCTCAAAGTTAAATCCTTTTATTGTTCAACTGGCATCGTGAAAATAAGGCAAACCACAGTCTGGGAGGAAGAAGCACGAACCCGACGGAGGTCATACAGTCAGAGCACGTGACGGCTGTTAATGTGGTGGGTGGAGCAGACCCCCGAAGATGCCCAGGTCCTACTCTCTGGAGCCTGGGACCGTGTCATGTTGGATGGCCAAGAGGAACTTTGCAGATGTGGCTAAAGATCTTGGGACGGGATCATCCTGCGTTGTCCACGTGGGCCTAAACTAATCGTGACCTTTTATTTTTTTTTATTTTAATCTTTTTATTTTGCACTATAAAAAACAACAGTAACACCCAGTAACGTACTGCTGTTCTTCACATTCATATGGATTTTAGGAAATTATTGCCTTTTCCCCTGGAGAGAGAAACTGCAGACAAAAAAAGAAGTACCGGGCAGCCCCGGTGGTGCAGTGGTTTAGCGCCGCCTGCAGCCTGGGGTGTGATCCTGGAGACCCAGGATCGAGTCCCACGTTGGGCTCCCTGCATGGAGCCTGCTTCTCTCTCTGCCTGTGTCTCTGCCTCTCTTTCGCTCTCTCTGAATGGATAAATAAATAAATAAATAAATAAATAAATCTTAAAAAGAAAAAGAAGTACCACATTACAAAATCTGCTCGTGGCACCACGGCTACCCCGTCAAAGGGGTGATTTTTGGTCTAAGGTCTGAAGAGCTCTTTTCGAATGACACAAGAGATGCTTTGAGGAGGCGGTGGTGAGAAAGGTTCTATATGAATGAGAATCATGCGAAGTCCAAAGTCAGGGAAGAACCCCGAGTGGAAAGGACACCCAGACAGGTCAGCGTCTTGCTACTTCAACCACCTGCCTTCACACGGGACCCAAGAAGGAGTCTCAAAACCATGTGAGGGTTCAAATAAGCATCTCGATCCTGTCCCTCCGCACCCTGGGGGGGTTACTTTCCTGACTGGGTGGTGATCAGTTTGTGCCCTAAAGCAAGAGACAGATGCGGAGACTGCCAAAGTTACAAAAGGAAGGTGGAAATTGTGCTTCCTTCAGAACAACTTGGCTTCCTAACTGCCTTTTCTCCTGGTCTAGCAACCGCTCTCTCCCACGTTGCTGTGGGTATTCATTGCCTTGCGCTTGAAATGAAAAGGCGAGCTTGGAGGTGCAGGACCTGGGCGGTCCTGAGAGGGCAGGGGGTCTGAAGTACAGTAGTCGGCACGCGCTGTGCTCTCATGATGGCTTGGCCTTCCTTCGGTCCCCAAAACCTATCCCCGCTGTACGTGTGAAGTTCGTTTGCAAGCCTGGTGACCACTCCCTGTCCCACTGGGGCAGCGGGCCAGTGAGGTGTTCACTATTGCACAGGTATGAAATGTCCACAGAGTTTAAAAAAAGCAGAATCAGGGGATCCCTGGGTGGCGCAGCGGTTTGGCGCCTGCCTTTGGCCCAGGGCGCGATCCTGGAGACCCGGGATCGAATCCCACGTCGGGCTCCCAGTGCATGGAGCCTGCTTCTCCCTCTGCCTGTGTCTCTGTCTCTCTCTCTGTGACTATCATAAAATAAATAAATAAATAAATAAAAATAAAATAAAAAAAAATTAAAAAAGCAGAATCATAGTTGTTCTTGAGGCTGGGCTGGTTCCCCCATCCCGGTTTTAGCAGGATGTGGCTGTGGCCATGGGGCTCCTGCCGAGCTGGAGACCGTCGAGTGGGTGGACGTGGGTGCCAGCACCGAGGTAGGGAAGGTGCAGTAGGAACCCTGCGCGTCAGGGCTCAGTGTCTGCAAATGGGCGAGGAATGAAGAGCCGGCCGCCTCCCGTTGGCAGGAAGGAGCCGGAGGTGTGGAAGGTAGGATGTCGGACTCCTGCAGGAGCTGGAAGCCAAAGCCCCGGAAGCCAAAGTTGGCCGAGACCACACTCCGCTGCTGCTTGATGTAATCGAGGGCGTCCTTCAGGCGGAACTGCTTGGCCTTCGTGAGGTAAACCATGCAGATGGTGGGCGAGCGGGAGATCCCAGCCTCGCAGTGGACCAGGACCTGCCTCCCTTTTCCCCGACACAGTCAAGTCTAGTGCTTCTTGAAAGCAGGAGCTAATGTCGGCTGTGTGGCTCTTCCACGCGGATCCATTTGTCATGTGGGTGGGTCGTGCAGGACTTGGAAGTCCGCCGTGAGACATTCAGCAGGGCTGTGATGGGCAGGTTGGCGAGGAACTCGCACTTGGGTGCATGGTAGGCACAAGGTAGAGGAACAGAAGGATTTCGATGGGGCCGCCCTGCTCGTAGGCTGGCCTGTAGCTGATGTTGAGCGCTGGTTTCCCACGCTGGCTCACGAGGGCTTTCTCGGTGTCTGCCTTCTCTTGTGAAATGGGTCGTACATCCACACAGCACTCAGGACATTCAGAGTCTCATATCCCCCTTTGAGGAAATAGACCCGCGGGCCAGCGGGCGAGTGGGGAGTGAGCTCGATGCACGTGGTGCTCTCTGCGCGCAGCTTCTGGCACTGGTGGCTGCCCTGGGCAAGCACGACCACGGCCACCCCACCGCTGCCCTCCTGCAGCAGCCACATGTGCCGCCGCGGCACCACCGAGTTGAGGTTGATGTTGAGTGAGCCGTGAACGCTCACGGCGGCAGAGGCCTGGTAGGGCCCGGTAGGGGCGGCAGTCAGGAGCACCACGCAGCATGCTGCCGCCTCCTTACAGAGCATCTTGCACAGCTGGTGCCCGTCGAGCGATGTGACCTTCATGCCGCTGCCCCGTGGTCCCGCGCCACACACCCCATAGGTGCCCATGGCCAGGGTGCCCGCTGGCGAGGCACGGGAGGGCAGCCTGTGAGGCTGCGGCCAGTCCACCGACCACCAGAGCCCAGCACCAGAGCAGCCACTCAACAATTCTTTCCCTCCCTGTGTGCTCGGCAGCCCGCCCGGCCACTCGCCCCCCAGAAGCCCATCGTGAGCTTTTAAAACTCAGTCATGGAAAAATACAAAATAAAAAAAATAAAAATAAAAAATAAAACTCAGTCATGGGGGGATCCCTGGGTGACTCAGCAGTTCAGTGCCTGCCTTTGGCCCAGGGCGCGATCCTGGAGTCCCGGATCGAGTCCCGCGTCGGGCTCCCAGCATGGAGCCTGCTTCTCCCTCTGCCTGTGTCTCTGCCTCTCTCTCTCTCCCTATGTCTATCATGAATAAATAAAATCTTTAAAAAATATAAAATTAAAAAATAAAAGTCATGTCCCCGGCGTTAGTCGGGCAGAGTGATCTGATGGGCTCAACCTGCCATCGCATGGCCAAGAGGAAGAGCAGCCTCTAGAAGCCTCGAACAAAAAAAAAAAAAAAAAAAAAAATAGAAGCCTCGAACAACGTCTGGCTCACAGCGGGCGGGGACAGGCCTCAGAAACCCGTGGAACGGAAGTGAGCAAGGAACCAGATTCTCCCCCAGAGCCCGCGGGAAGGAAGCAGCCCTGCTGCCACCCGATGAGGCTCGTGAGACCCATGCCACCCTTCTGGCCACCAGCGGCATGACGAAGTCAGTCTGTGCTGGCTTTGGCTGCTGAGTTTGTGGTGACTTGTCACAGTAGCAATGGAGAAGCAATGAGATATATAAACAACGTAATATGACTTCCTAAGAGGCCAATAGTCCAGGTTAAAAAGGCCAGAGATTTGTGATAGATCTAAATCCGTGAAAAGATGCTCGGCATTGTTGAGCCGTGGGGACGTGCGCAGGGCACCTCGAGAGCCACTCTAGCCAGAACGGCTGAAGGGGAGCAGACGGCTCCAGGTGGCGGCGAGGGTGCGGAGCACTGCCTGCCACTCACCGCTGGAACGTGGCCCAGTGCAAGCACGTTGGAGAGCAGTTTGGCAGCTTCTAGAACATTAGTCACACCCACCCCACAGCTCCCCCAACGACCTGACCCTGTCACCCTGTGCGTGCCCAAGAGAAATGAAGACCTGTCCATGATTGCTCAACGCAGCTTTATTCAAACTAGTGGGAAATCGAAACCAGCCCTAAGGCCCACTGAGCAAACCGGCACATCCACACGATGGGGCGTGTTCGGCAGTGAAGCGGGGACGCACAGCGTGGGTGCATCTCAGAGGAATCAGGCTGAGTGTTAGCCCCGTGCTGACTGGGATGGGGCGTGGGGGCACACCTCCTACCCCATGCCTCGGACCCCAGGCCCATGGGACGTTCTCTAGTCCCGGAGAGAAGGGTGAGGCGCGCTGGAAGGTGGCGTGGGGGCGTGCTGCCGTCAGAGCTCACGGCACCACTTGCGTGCCCCACCCCGGCGTCCAGGAGCCCGGGGAGGGTGGGGTGGCAGCGTCCCATGGCCCTTGGGCACCTCCAGAAGGACCAGCAGCTTGCTTGCAATGTCCCTTTTATTAAAGATAATTGCACTTAAGATCAAGTGTTTCCTTGTGTCCCGTGAACCCCCCGAGTTCCCGGGCCGGCTCTCATCGGACTTTCATCTGGCCGTCCATGCCGTGAGCTCAGGGTGCAGGTACGACAGCCTCATCCCAAGCACACGTCTGCCGTCACGGACAGGCAGCTGGTGGCGGACGACATCACGCACGTTCCAGTGACGGGCTTCAGAGAGGTAAACCTTCCAGAACAACACTGCACACACCAGGCAACCCCAGGGGCGCTGCCGTCGGGTCTGTGCAGAAAACCTGTCAGGCACGTTGCTGGCCCAGAGCCCCAGAGCCCCAGGTCCCAGGAGGTAGACGCGCACGCAGATCTGGGTATTGGAGGGAGGTCGGCGGCAGGAGACGGCTTGGAGGGGCAAGTGCTCCTGACCCCGAGGCCCCCCCACGTCCTGACCAAGAACGCGCAGGTGCTGAGGCCACGGCGAAGCCCATCTCGCTCCGTAAGGGATCAGTGCCCCACCGGCCCCAGGTTAAGACCAGCTGATGAGAAACTGTTCTCCCATCGTCAGTGACACGGGGATGTCCAGGGTCTGGGAAAAAAAATAAAAATTGACCGGTAAACGCTGGCCATCAGAGGTGAGGCCGGGAGCGCTGGGCACAGGCCCCGGGCTTGGGTGCGTGGTGCGCGGGCGGCCCGGCCCCGGAGGCCTCTGCTCGCTCCTCCCCGGCTGAGCCCGGAGGACCGGCGTTGCCTGCGGGGGCTGCCATTTAAACCTGACTGTCATCAGTGCAGGCGCCGGCAGGGGCAGGGCCCAGGGTGCAAGGGGGCCCGTGGTCCCCTCTATCCCCACCCCTGGACGGCCGGGCCCAGTTGGCCCCAGGGCCCAGCGTCCTCGGCACCTCGCACCCCTCAGCCGCCCCGAGCCCTCCGGCCGTCGGCTCTGTGGGCTCTTGCCTTGGTGTCAGGGTTGTAGGTGAAGGCAACAGGGACGCCGTTGCAGAGGACCTGCCTGGGGCCCGCGGCCACCCCCAGGACGGTCACCTTCCTCAGCTGCAGGCCGGCCCCCTCGCTAGTCACACGTACCAGCTCGTTCACGATGGTGTCCTGGCCGAGTGGAGACAGAACCGGGGTGTCGGCCGGCGGCCCAGGGAGCCCCGCGGGGTGCGGCCTCGTCGGCAGCACACCCCGCGCACACCCTCAGGGCGCCCCAGGTGCCCGGGGACCCAGTCGGGGTGGCTGGCCACAGGCCCTGCTCCCTTCACAAGGCTGAGCTGGGGATGGGGTCTCCACAGCGCCCCCCCACCCCGGGCAGCTCTGGGACTCACGTTCCTGGCCAGGAAGACCACCTCCGTGTAGGCCCCGCGCTCCAGCACCCCGAGGCTCTCCCCGTCGTCCCAGAACAGCTCCCCTCGGGCTTCCCCGTTTGTGCCCAGGGCTGCGACCAGGGCCATGGGCTGCTTTCGGGACTCTGTGGTCGTGAGGCCAGGGCCCTGGAAAAGCAGGTGGCATGTGTCACCGTCTGAGGCCTGGCAGAGGCGTCCCAGATCAGGACAGGAGGGACACCGGGCAGGGACTTCTCTGGCTGCAGAAACCAGGATCCACACGGCAGCCTACAGCCGCCAGGCTTGGGTGCCTGGGATGACCACACTGGCCAAGGCAGACACGCTGGAGGACATGCGAGGCCCCCAGAGGTTTGCAGGCCTCCCCTCCGCTGCTCATCTTCGACCCTCAGACACTGTCCTCTCTGCCCGAGGATTTGGGGGTGGACCCTCTCCTGAAGGGACAGTGTGGGGTCCTGGCAGCCCCAGAGCTGGACAGATAGGTTCGGGGGCTCCGCCCAGGTACCTGCAGGGGGATGATGTGCCCAGCCCGGAGGTGGACGTTGATGGTGTCCAGCGGGGCTGGCAGCGTCACCCACTGCCCCTTGCTGTGGATGGTGGACATGAGCGGAGCTGGAGGTGGGGGCGGGAGGCTGCCGAAGGCCCCTACGGGCACCTGGAGACAGCACGTCACGAAGAGTCGGGGCAGTGCCAAGGCCCTGGGGTGGCCATCTGGCCCATGCCCGCATGGCAAGGGGGAGGGACACCTCTGGTCCCCCACCATCCTCCCCGGTTTTAGGGTCTCCAGGACTCACCGTCTGCAGGTCGTACCATGTGCCAGCGGGGAAGTAGCCAGTCACTTCGACCTTCCCGGCCTCGAGCACGGGGGTGATGAGCAGAGCCTCCCCCCACAGGAGCTGGCGGTCCACGGTCCAGGTGTGGGGGTCTTCAGGGAACCTGCAGACAGGAGGGGCGGGCGTGTGGACCTGGTGACCTCCGAGGGGCCCTCAGGGAAGCCCAAGGAGCCAGAGGCCTCCGGGTCGGACGTGGCGGGTTCCTGCCCTCTCTTCCCGAGGCTCGTCTGCTGGAGGGTGACCCTGGTCTAACTGACCAGCTGCGCCACGTGACGGGGACACTGGCTGCTGCTGGTGCTGCTGGCGTCTGCGCTGATCGATCGGCCTTCCTGATCCCGCGCTGAGGGGAGGCCAGCTGTTCTGTTTGCGTTCAGAGGAGTATTTGTTCCTAAACTCAACCCCCTGCCCTTTGCCTTTTGCTTCTGAGGTTCAGCAAGCCGTCTCCTGGCCGCGCGCTGGGGGACGTCGGCCTGTGTTCCCGCGGAACTTCCTGTAGCTGAATCCTTGATGTCTGAGTACGTAATCTGTCTGGAACTTAGGTTTGCACCTCAGGACGGGATAAAGGGATTTCTGCAAATGGCTGACCAAGTTTTACTACTCGGGGCTCCTCTGATCCCCTGACTGGAGACGGCACTTGGGCGCACGGCGCCTTTGCATGTGTCTGAGTCCTACTTGGGGGATGTCGCTGGGTTTCCGTGTTGGTCCTTCCTCCCCTACGCCAGCCCCGGGATGGCTTCACAGCTTGCTTCCCCAGCTGGGGGCCCGGTCTGTACCCGGGCTCCTTCAGCCGGGTGCCCCGTACCTGGAATGCCCCCAGCCCTGAGCCGCAGTCTCACGGGCGGGAAGGGGGGTCGGCCTGGGGCTCAGCCTCGCCTCCCTCGGCTGCATGGGCTCCTCGGCCTGGGGAACACCCCCTGGGGCAGGACGTGGGCCCTCGCTCCCCGACGCAGGGCACTCACTCGAGGAAGAGGGGCCGGGCCACGGTCTCGCCCCCCACGTGTGCCCGGTGGAAGAGCGTGTAGAGGTGGGGCAGCAGCGAGTAGCGCAGGGCGAGCGCCTTCCTCATGGCTTCCTGCGCCGTCGCGCTGAACCTGTAGGGCTCCTGGGGCTGGAGGGGGGGCGGAGGGGAGCACCGGCTCTGGGGCCGTGAGGTCCCCGCCTCTCCCCGGGACACCCGGCCCGCCCGCGCCCGTGGTGGGACCCCCGGGCCCCAGGGCAGACCGCGCCCCCTGCCCGGCCCCTACCAGGCTGTTGAGGTCGTTGTGGTTCCGCATGAACGGATAGAAGGCCCCCAGCTGGGTCCAGCGCACGCACAGCTCCTCTGACGTGTTGCCCAGGAAGCCACAGACGTCGGCCCCGACCAGCGGCACCCCCAGCAGGTTGAACAGCAGGATTTCTGGGGGGCGGGGGGTCAGGCTGGGGCTCAGGCTCAAGTGGCTGGAGGGTCAGGTGGCCCCAGGTCCCCGAGCCAGTGCCCACCCACCGCTGCTCAGCAGGACCAGGCTGCGCTGGGCCCTCCCTCTCCTCAGGGGCCCCTCGGGGCCTAGGAGCTGATGGCCAGGAGCCCACCCAGCCCAGAGCCATGGGGGCTGGGACCTGCGTGACCTCTGCCACCTAAAGAGCCGTGCGCCGTGCGCCAGGACTACAGCCCAGGAGCCCGAGGGGTGGGCACAGAGCGGGAACCGGCCTCTCCAGCGGCCTCGGAGACTGGCCTGCGGGGGCCTGGGCCCTGCTCTGGGAGGAGACAGCTGCTCCCCCAAGAGCTTGCCTGGCGGGGCTTCCCCGTGCCCCCGGGTCTGCAGATGTGCCCCACACAGCAGCAGCCCCACTGCTACCAGGAAGCCTCCCGCTGGGGCTTTGCCGTGTGGTGACCCTGGGAGGTGACCCCGGCCCCTTCCCAGAGCTCCCAAGCCGTCGCTGTGCCTGGCGCGCAGCAGCATCAGGGCTCTGGAGCATAATCAGGTGGGGTGGACGGCGCCTGCGGGCTGGGCTCAGCATGTGGTCGCCAGGGGGACAGGATGAGAGGAGAGGCCAGAACCTGACTGCTCTGTAGGCAGCGGCCGGGGTGAACTGGAGATGGGAATGTTGGGAAACTCCATTACTGCCCGCCAGAGCAGGAGAGCACCATAAGTGAGCCGACCCACACAGGTGCACAGACATATAGATGAGCCAACCCGGACAGGTGCACAGGTGCACCGGTGAGCCAGCCCACACAGGTGAGCTGAATCACACAGGTGAGCCAACCCACACAAGTGAGCTGACCCACACAGGTGAGCTGACCTGCACACCTGCACAGGTGCATGGGTGCACAGGTGAGCCGACCCACACAGGTGAGCCGACCCACACAGGTGCATGGTGCACAGGTGAGCCAACCTGCACAGGTGCATGGGTGCACAAGACCTGCCGGCCTCCCACCCAGTGAGTCAGCAGCATCTCGCTGAGCTGAGCCTGGCACTGGGTTCTGGGCCCATGCTCCCCTCCAAGCAGCCGCCCTGGTAGGTGCTCTCACCTGGTACAGAGTACGAGAGCTGCTCCCAGCTGCTCCACACGTCCCCTGTCCAGTGGCCGGCATACTGGCCGTGGCCAGCGAAGGTTGAGCGGGAGATCACAAAGGGGCGCGTCCCCCGAGCCTTCACGAGGGCCCTGGGCAGAGCAGGGGGGGGCAGAGCGATGCAGGGCGGGGCTGCCCGGGAGCCCGAGTGGCCCAGCGCCTCACCTGGCGGTGCAGCGGGGAGCCGGGAGCCAAGGCTGGGAGGAGGGAGGGAGGTGGGGCTCCGCCAGAACCATCAGGCTGCCCCAGGGAGGACAGGTGCCCCTTCAGGCTCCCTTGGGGTGTCTGTGCGGTCACCACCGGCTCCCCCTCTGGGGCACGGAGCAGCCCTGAGAGCCCCTCACCTGTGGGAGGCGATGGCTTCCGTCAGGCCATACAGGTTGTGCAGGTTGTAGTGCGTGGAGAGCAGCTGGCGGCTGGAGGCACAGATGGTGGCTGCCCGCAGGGTCCCGCCAACCACCCCTGGAAGAGGGGGAGGCTGGCCGGCTGGTGTCCCCCACGCCCCCAGAGCCCCCCTGGAACGTGGGGTGTCCACTTTTCCAGGGACAGGGACAAGGTGGATGCTGCATCTGCCCTTGCCGACCGCCGACTTCACCAACACCTGCTCCTGACCCATTTCAAGTCTCCCCGTCCCTGTCCCTGACCTCGAAACACCTTCCCTCTGAAGGGCCACGCCCAGCGGCAGGTGCCCGGTCTGCGTCGCCCGGCTGACGTCTCCCCAACCTGACCTTCCTCCTGGGGTTGCCCTCCCCTTTCCCGGGGGGCTGTGCCCAACAGCTCCTCACAGAGGATGCCTTCTCATCTCCCAGGCCAGAGAAGGAAAACCCCTGATCCGAGCCTTCAGTCCTCAGGCAGCTGGTAGTGCGGGCAGGCGGGAGAGCTCACCGGGCACGTAGGGCGGGTTCTCCAGGTCATTGTCGGGGCAGCCATACACCGAGCCCCTCACGAAGTTGGATGGCTCGTTCATGTCCTGCGAGAGAGGCCCTGGTGGTGGGCGGCCTGCCCGGGGCGGAGGCTGGGGCCCGATCCACAGCCCACGGGACACTCACAATCCACATGCCGTCGAAGGGCACCTGGGCATGGAACTCAGACACCATGTCCTGCCACCAGTCCAGGGCCGTGGGGCTGGTGAAGTCGGGGAAGACAGTGAACCCGGGCCACACCTGGAGGAAAGGCCAGAGGGAAGACCAGGCCCCCCAGAGCCACGGCCTCGCTCGTCTGCCTGGGGGTAGAAGGGCTGTGGAGGTGGTAGGGGCCGCGGGGGCTCAGCTGAGGCCTCGCTTTCGGACACAGGCCCCAGAACCAGGTCTCACACACCTACACCCCCGGCAACCTCCCCGCCCCTGGCTGGGACCCCCTGCCCCTTGGTTGTGGGCACACCCTGGACGGGAAGTTGGGGACTCTGCTGGGTGCCCCCTGGGAGAGTCTGGGAACCCCACCTCGGGAACCTGGGGGACAACAAGACCCTCACCCAGAGCCCCCCCCACCCCATGGAAGGATTTGCAGTGGCATCCATGTCAGGAGCCCCCGTCACCTCCAGCTGTGACCCCCACACACACTGTCCCACGGACAGGTGAGGATTTCCTGAATGCCGTCCCCTTCCTGAGGAGTGTCCTGTGCCCTGCCCTACCTGCCCCGGCTGGGGACACCTGCTTTCTCACCCCAGGCCCCCAGAAACCCCCCTACCTTCCCAATCAGCGGCTGCCCCGTCTCATTGGTGATGAAAACCTTTCTCCGCAGACCCTCGTCATAGGGTCGGTAGCTGCCAGGGGGGCTGGAGCTGCTGATGGCCGGGTCCTGAGGGAGGACAAGCAAATGCCCCAAAGCCCTGCCCTGAGCCCTGCCCTCCTTCCCGGGATGGGGAACCGGCTGAGGCCCCCCTGGCTCCGGCTGCCCGGCCCCTCCAGCACTGGGGGATGGCAGCGGAGGGCAGCCCCCCTGCTTTAAGCCGTCCACGTGACCTACAACCGAGTGGATCCTGAGCGATGCGCGTTTCCAGGGACCCTTGGGCTGGACATCACTGGACGGCAGGGCCCCGTCCGTAAGTCTGATATCCCCTCACCGGCAGGGACCCCCGGGAACCAGCCGGTGAGTTCAGCGGGCCTGAGACGGGGGGCACTCACCACGATCATCACGTACCGCCGGCCGCCCCGGTGGAGCTCCTGCACCATGGCCGGGAAGTCCCTGAAGCCGTCTTTGTTGAAAGTAAAGTCCCTCCTGGCGTCCATGTAATCCAGGTCGTTCCACTGCGTGTCCTGCAGCCACGGCACAGGGACCCCTGCAGCCGGCCTGGGGGGCGCGTCCCCCCACCCCCCGCCCCGCAGGCCCTCCCAGCACTCACCAGGGGGAAGTGGGCCCGGGTCATGTTCTCTACCACCTGGCGGGTGATGGCTGTGGACGAGTATCCCCAGCGGCACAGGTGGAAGCCCAGGCCCCAGTAGGGTGGCATGAACGGGGAGCCTGCAGCCGAGCACACTGCGTGAGCAGGGGGGCAGCACGGGGCCGCGGAGCAGACGGGGCGGCGCAGGCCGGGGAGCAGGCCTACCCACGACTTCCAGGTACTGCTGTACCACGCTCTTGGGCTCCGGGCCCAGGAAGACGTACACGTCCAGGATCCCGCCTGTCGACCTCCAGCTGAGGGCCGGGCTCGGCTGCAGGACCACGTCTGCGGGGAGCAGCCCTGGGCTCAGAACAGATCCCCGCGTGTCCCCCCGGCCCCTCGGCGTCCTGAACAAGAGCCACGTCCCACCCAGGGAGGCCAGCAGCAGGCTGCTCAGGCCTGGGGACAGTCACCCTGACTCCCCGAAGAGCCTGGAGAAGAACAGGAGAAGGCTAAGCAGCCAGACCCCAGGACGTCCCCCCGCCCCCCGGCTCTGCTCAGAGTGGGCCCCCAGAGTGTCCCTCAAGGGCACTGCCCACTGGACTCATTTCTTGGGAGGGTAACAAGGCCCGACGCCCTGCCCACGGCCCCAGGCCCCTACCGCCAACCTGTGGGGACAGGTGTGCAGAGCCCCACGCTCCCCCATGGAGGGGGATGTGGCCACAGCCGGGGAAGGCCCTGGCCTGGGGGCTCCGGGGAACTGGCTGCGGGACACGGCGGCGGGGGGGTGGGGGGGACAGGCTGCTGTTAGGGGTGGCGGCCCCCCTGCTTACCCATGGCATTGCTGTTCAGCAGGAAGACCCCATGAGCTGACCCGCCATCCTCCAGCGCCAGGTAGAAAGGGTGGGACCCGTACAGGTTCACGTTGGGCTGGGCACGTGGACACGGCACATTAGCGTCCCCACCCCACGGCGCCCCCACTCCCCTCCGTGCTGCCCCCTTTACCGAGGGGGCGATGTCCCGGTTCCAGAGGGTGACCCTGGTCCAGTTGGTGCTGAGCATCAGGGAGCCGAGATGCTCGGCAAGGCCAGCGATGTACTGGGACGGCAGGGAGGTGGACAGCTGCAGAAACTGGTCGGCGAAGAACAGGGGGGCCACCGTCGTGTTCAGCCTGCAGGAAGAGCCCAGGCGGCCTTGCATCGGCGGTGGTGGCCCGATGACCCCCAGAGGGACCCTCCCAGAGAGACCCCTGGGCTGGCACCCCGAGGAGGGCCAGGGTGGCCCGGCACCTCCCTGACACACTGGCCCTGGGGCAGGAGTGGGCACTGGAGGCCCGGCGACCCCCAGGACCAGAGCCAGGGGTGGAGCACTCCCAGAGCACTACCCGGCTATGCCCATGATGCGCCGGGTGGGCATCCACGGGGGAACTGCCCCATGCGCCGTGGCCGCAAGCAGGCGCTGTGCTTTTCAGTCCTAGGAGCTGTGCCCTCAAGCTCCTCCCAAGGGCCAGGCTGCTCCCAGACCACGGCCCCGTCCTGCACCAGAGCCCGTAGAGCTGTCCCCCCAGGGGTGGCCAAGGCCCCGTGAGGCTGCCCAGGGTGAGGGCACGGCAGGAGCCACAGATGGGGCACGAAATACCGATTAATGCTGATTTCACGGGAGGCCCGTCATGGCACCCTGCCTGCCCCCAGGCAGGACGTATCTGTGCGTGCGTCTGTGTTTTCAGGACCACAATCTGATTACAGGCTTCAGAAAATCTCTCTCTGATCTCTGCTCAAAGGTCAGCCTCCTCCAGAGGCCTTCGTAGCCCCCCTCCAGAGCCAGCCCTGCCCTCTGCATCCGCTCTGCTCGTTTCCAGAACTTTCTTAGCACTGGACTTGGCCTCGCTCACTGCCTCTCCCCAGTGTGTCAGCCCTGGGGGCGGCTCGACATGGCTCAGCCAGGAATGGGCACAAGAGAAAGATCCGCATCCCAGGAGGTGACTTCTCTGAAGACCAAGGCTGGTCCGAGGTCATCTCCGAACCCGTAATGCAGCCCTGTGATGAGCAGGAGCCTGGCCAGTTCGGGGCATGCGTGGACGTGGGGCCGTGCGGGCCAAGCGCACAGGGAACGTCCCGTGCAAGCGTGCTTGTCCCCGCCGACAGCCGGGCAGGGGACGCTCTGGGAGGGGACGAGCCGGGCGCTGGGAGTCAGCGGCCACCACCTGGGAGTAGTCCAGGAGCGGCTTCCAAGATGCTTTGGTGCCTCCAGTCCCCGAGGCGTGGTACGGGCGGTGGGGGTGACGCGTCCCCTGGAGGCGAGGGCGCGACGGGCCGGTGCCCTCCCTCCCTCCTGACCCTCCCGAGACCCCGTGGGCAACCGCTGCAGCCCAGAACCGCTGGAGGAGCTGGAGGTCCAGCAGCGAGCTTCCGGGGGAGCGGGAAGACTCCCCGGGGCACAGATGGCAGCAACGATTCGGGCAAACCTAAGGTCTCAGGGGGATGCAAGCCCCAGGGGGATGCAAAACAGACAGTGGCCAACAGTGTGGATGCGGGGCCCTGGCTCAAGCTGCCTCAGTCTCCCCGTCTGTGCGGTGGGGACGGTCACCGCATACTCCTGAGATGCTGGGGTGCGTGGCCTTAACAGGATGCCTGAGGTGCCTTAGTGACACGCGGGACTTCATAAATAAGGTTAAGCGATGAGGGGATGTGGCCGGGGTGGCGGCGCCACTTCCCACCCGACTGTGGCTTCTCGGGCCCGGCACTGGTGACACGGGGGCTGGCTTGCTCTGCGCAGCGGGGCCGTTGCCAAACGTCCCCCCGCCCCCCAAGGATGCCACCCCAGCCGGCACTCCTCGGGGGTCGTCGGGGGACCTGAGGGAGGCTCCCGGCAGGGGGGTGGTGAGGAGGCCTGCGGGGGGCAGGGGGGGAGCACCAGCACTCACAGCACCCGGCCGTCCAGCTTCCGGCGCACGACCACCCCGAAGGGCTCCTCCTGGAACTCCACGCTGTAGAGTGTGGCCAAGGCGCGGCCGTGGGCCCGCGGGGTCTCCAGGGGCACCTCATAGCGCCTGTTGGTGGGATCTTTGATCTGGAAGTCAGACGGGGGAGCCGTGAGGCCCTCACCCTCCTGGGCGCAGGACCCCACGCAAACCCCAACGGGGCCCGCCCGGCATGTGGGCCCGGGCACTTTGGTCAGCGGAGGCTCCGTGGCCTCAGGTGCAGAGCCGGGGAGCACCCCGTGTGGCTAGCCAGGTGGGACACGGAACACCCAGGTGCTCTGAATTCCAGAGAAACAGCTCTTTTCAGGCCATCTCCAATATCGCATGAGACACATGCTAAGAAAATAAACTTGTTCCTTGGTTTCCTGGAATTCCCATTTACTGGCATCCTGAATTTTTATTTGCTAAATCTGGCAACGCTGTTCCCCCCAGCAGGACCGTCACAGGGTGGCCAAGAGGTCACAGCACGCAGCTCAGCTGTGCCTGCCTCGCAGTAATCACTCCCTAAACACAGGCCTGGCCGTTACACATAAATTACTTCGTTAAAATTATTATGAGTCGTGTGCTTTGGGCTCTCTCGGCTCGGCCTCCGCACACCCAGTCCTCGGATTTCTCCTGGGCACCTGCTACGTGCCAGACGCTGTCCCAGGGGCTGGGGATCCGCAAGGAATAAATCGGACGAGAGGTCCCGGCCTCACGGGCGGACGATCATCAGACTGCACTGCCCGCCGCCCAGAACGCTCCCCCTTCCTTCCTCCACCTCTCCGCCCGCTGACTCCTGTCCTGTAGGACTGCAGGTGGGATGTCACTTCCTGGGGGAGACCTAACCTCCCTCCGTGGTGCCCTGCCCTCTAGAGCATGTTCTAGAACCTTCTAACCAGGTTAGAAGTGACCACGGCTCCCTGAGCGTAGAGCTGTTGCGCTCACTCCGGGGCTCCCAGTGAAGGCACAAAACCCATCTGCACACTAAACCCACACCCCGTAGATTCCATCTTCGTCCACTGCCCGCCCCCATTTTCTCGGCCCCTGCCCACCGTGAAGTGGAGCCGGCTCTCCGTCTCCAGCAGCACGTCCAACCGTAAGGCCAGAATGTCCTTGGGGAAGAAGGTTGGGGTGCTACGGGTCAGAGCGGCCGTGTAGCCCGTCTCCGTGGTGGTCAGGTTCTCCAGCTTGTAACTCGGGTAGCTGGGTGGGAAGAAGCACCAGGGCTGTCCCATCCGGGGGTGCTGGGGCCAGGGCGTCGCGGGCCTGTAGCAGCAGCCCCGCGCCTCACACTGCTGCTGGGTGATGGCCTTGTCCGGGGCACAGTCGAAACGGCTGTTGGGGGGCACATCACACTGTGTGGGTGCCGCTCGGGGCCTGCCGGGGTGCCCTGGGCTGGGCTGGGGGCCTGGGTTACGGGCTCCTTGCTGGTGAGCATGATAAAGCTGCTCGGGCCCTTGGGAGAAGCGCCGTTGCTCTTGGGGAGCCACCAAGGAGTCACGGAGCAGGACGTGGCCCAGGAAGGCAGCGGTGGCCAGGCAGACGAGGGTGCAGACCCCCAGCAGGGGCCGGGAGCTGGGAGGCCACCTCGCGTCCATGGTCGGTGGCACCTGCGGGCCGCGGGCTGGGTCCTGGAGGCCTGCCGAGAGAAGAGCAGGGCTCAGCAAGGAAGGCGGGATGGGGTGGCCGGGGGCCCTCGGGGACTCTCACAGCAGTTTCCAGATGTGGACCCGTGGCTGGCCCGGCGGCACACAGCGGGAGGTGTGCCCAGAGAGCGGGACAGGTGAGGACAGACAGGCTCGGGGCGCCGTTTAGGAAGACGGCAGGGAAGGCAAGAGGGAAAGCAGAGAAAGCCCCGAAGCAGGAGTTGCAAAATACCCTGTACGGTGAGTGCTCACGAATGGAATGCACTTAAAATGAGCCTATGATAACTGAATGACACGGAGAGACGTGCGTGGAAGCCCGACGGGTATAATGAGCGAGTGACAACACGCCAAGAGAGTGAGCCCCGCTCTGCAGAGACGGGTGGAAGGGCCCCTGGGGGACCCACTGCTGTCCCTCCTCTCCTTCGGGCCCTCTTCTGCTGACCTGTGGCTACAGCCTGGTAGGAAGACTCGGGCTGGCTATGGGGCGAGGGGGGCCGCAGGGGCGGGACGGCCCGGGACCTGGCAGGTGGAAGCCCCTCCCCGGCCCTGCGGTTAGGTGTGGAGCACCTGGCCTGGCTCCCCTGGAGGGAAGCCTGTTCTCCTCGGTGCTTCTCTGTATATTCTAAATATTTTCTGATGAAAGCTGCTGGGAGCAAGATCCCAACAAGACTGAACGTGCAAGGATTTAATTAGGGGAGTCCTTTCTCTCGAGAGAAAACGGGGAGGTTGCCAGGGAAGGCGGGGGGAGCTGTCACACCCCCGGCAACTCTGAGCACAGGGGAGTCAGGTGCCGGTGGACAGCCCTGTAGCTAACTAAGGAAGGTTCCCTGAGGCCATGGGGTCCACAGCGGAGCGGGGGGGGAACCTGAACCAAAGCTGGCGCTCGCGGGTCCAGGTCTCCCAGAGGTGGCTGGCCCTGGTGTTGTGGGAGCCGGAGCCGATGCATGCAAGCTCCGCGCAGTGGGAGGCCTGCAGGACGCTCGCACCCTCATGCCACCAAGACGCACACAAGGACTGGGGAAACGCCACACCCTAGCACGAGGGCCCGAGGGAGTCAGAGCCGGTCACACACACAAACCGGACCCCTGGGACGTTCTGGCCACGGCGGGCACGAGTGGATCATTCACAGCTGGAGCAGACAGGTGGGGTCTTCCCTCACACCAACCAACTGCCCCAATCTCCAGGCACCAGCTGGGCGTCCCACGACTCACTCCAACCCCGACACAGTTCCTGCAGTCGGAACAGACCCCACAGCGGGGGCCTCAGCCCCGCGGGTGCAGACCCCAGTCACGGGCCCCACATTGCCACTCACACTCCTGACCAAATAACTGGCTCTAGGTTCGAGGGCTCGCCCCCTGCCCCCCACCCCCCGCCCCCCCTCCAACTGGGTAACCGGCTGCAACATCTCACAGCACACTCAGGAAAGGGCTTTACCTACTGTTACCCATTTATTGTACAGGATCCCGCTCAGGAGCTGCCGGAGGACGTGGGGTTGCAGGGGGACACGGAGCCTCCACGCCCTCCCCAGGGGGGCCTCCCTCCCTCCCGCTCTAAAAAAGGGTTCACCAGCTCACAGGCTCTCAGAACCTCAACTGGTGCTGGTTCCGTTACCCGAGCACAGCTGATTAATCATCGGTCGTTGGTGATGCCCCATCAGCAGCTCCTCTGCGCTCCCCGGAGGTTAGGGGGACAGGTGGGGAGGCCCACAGTTCCTAGCCTGGGTTCCTGCCTCCGCTTCAGGGGACCAGGCCCCGCCCTGAGCCTGTGCACAGGCCCAGCCACCACTTTATTAGCGAATGAAAGACCCCGCGACTGCCAAGGCTGGGGGGTCTCAGGAGCCCAGGGCGGGGGCCTGGGACGAGGACTCAGTGCGGTCTGGCTGCACCTGCCCCACCTGGACACGCACACCTGTGATCGTGAGGAGGCAGGCAGCAGGTGGGCGGTGCCCGGCCTCCCCTCGGAGCCCAGCAGCGCGGGGGTGGGGGGTGGGGGGGCCACAGGACAGCGCCCCGCCCCCCCCCCGCGGCTCCACCCTGCAGAGGGCGAGAGCTGTGCACAAATGGGGAAAAGCCCAAGGTCGGGAGGTCGAGCGGCGCTGCAGGCCGGGAGGCCCCGGGACTCCGCCGTCGGGGAGGCGGCTCCTGACCCCTGGGTCACCCCGCACCCCCGCCGGGATGTGCCTCAGTTTCCCCCCCAGCCCCGGGGCGCGGAGGTGACCGTGGGGTCCCCGGGGGCCCGCCGCCCGCGGACCCGGCACGACGCGCTCGGCTTCTCCACCAGCAAAGTCGCAGAGAATCGGCCGCGTCCAACGGCTGCTGCGGCCGCGACCGCCCCGCCCCGCCCCGCGCCGGGACCCCCGAGGCCCCGGGACCGCTCACCTCCGCGCACGCGCGCCCGGCCCGGGCCCCGCTCCCCTCTGCGCACGCGCGCCCGGCCCGTCTCCCTCTCCGCGCCCCCCCGCCCCCCCGCCCCCCCGCCCCCCCGCCCAACCCCGCTAGACTCCGCGCATGCGCGCCCGGCCCGGCTCCTTCCCCGACGACCCCCACCGCCGCCAGCCTCCGCGCACGCGCCCCGGCCCCGGCCACGCTGACGGGCACGCGCCGGAGGGGGCGGGGCGGGCCGCGTGACAGGCCGCGTGACAGGCCGCCCGCGCAGGCGCCCTGGGGTGGGAGGGAGCGCTCCTCGGGCCGCGCGCGCCCCCTGCTGGCGGGTCGGAGCGCAGGAGGGGGGCTGTGCACCTGCCGGAAGCACCTGCGCGGCGGGGCGGGGCGGGCGGGGCCTGGTGCTGACGCGCTCCCCGATAAATACTCCTTTCTCCCGCATTCAGAAAATGATTTATTTTAATGCTCAGAGTTTGAAGTTGTTTTGTAGGCCAGGAGGCCGCGGAGGAGCCGCGGGGGGGGGTGTCGGCAGGTGCCCCGGACTGGGGGCGGGGGCGGGGCGCTCCCGCTGCACCCCGGGGTGGGACCTGCAGCTGACCCTCCGCCTGGACCCCGCGCACCCGGAGGAGGCACCGCGGGCCCCTCTGGTCATTCCCAAGGGTGGAGGTGGGCGCCCCCCCCCGACCCGGGTGGGCCTGCGTGGGGTGCAAGACTCCCCGAAAGGCCACTGGAAACGCTGGGGGCTGGGAGGATCTGGATCTGCAGCGCTGGCCTACCTGCCCCTCCAACAGGGGTGCAAGAGGCTTTCAGTGATGCAAACGTGCCCCGTCCTTGGCACACGGCATGCTGGGCTCCGGGTGCGGGGTGGGGGCAGGCTGCTCTCTAGGGGGGCCCAGACGGCTGCAGCTTCCTGGCGATGGCCTCCCTGACCTTGAGCAGGGCCTCCTGGAACTGGGGGTACTCGTCCTTCACTTGGTCCAGGATGGTGCTGATGGTGGCCATCCGGTTGTCCAGGCGCCTGTGCTCGGCCAGCAGCGACTGCTTGGAGCGGAACAGGAACACGTACCTCCCGTCCTTCACAGCCTGGAGGTGCTTGAGGCGAGTCTGCCGGGCCACCAGCTCCAAGAGGTTCTGGGTGGGACATGAGGCCCCGCATCAGGTTATGCAGAGGGGCAGCTGGACACCCACTGCCCCACACAGTCAGGACTAGAGGGAATGTCAGGGGGAGAAGGGGGAAGTCCCGGCATCCTCCAAACCGTGAAGAAGAGGCTGGCGGGCAGTGAGTGGGGCCTTTGCCTTTGCTCCTGGCTGAGATAGTTGTCACCACTCCACTGCCTCCCCCCCTCTCCTGAGCAGGCCCAAACCCCGCAGACCCTGCAGACCCCTCTCTTCTGCTCACACCACATCCAGTGTAGCAGGAAATCCCACGGGGGCAGCTGAAGATACATGCAGAATCGCACAGCTTTGCACTAGCCTGGTGGCTACTGCATAGGTCCGTGCATCACCTCAAATAGGCCTCTCGTGTCTACCTTGACCCTTCGACATCAGAGCCAGAGTGATCCTGCTAAACCCGAGCCACTCCTCAGCCCCACACCCTCCACTGTCTTCCCACCTCCCTGAGAAGAGCCCAAAGTCGTGCCCACTGCCGCCCCCTGGCAAGCATGGGGCCGGGCCGCCCTCGGGTCCAGCCTCCTGGCCTCGGCCTGCCCTGAGAGCTGTCTTCTGCCCTGCTTTACCCAGCCGGCTCACTCTCCTACTGCCTTCAAGTCTGGACTCAAATGTTTGCTCAGACCACACTTCTTAACCCCCCATCCCCTCCCCACACCTGACACAAGCTATCTTCTTCATTCGTTTCATCTGTCATCTGTAACTCTGTCCCCAGAATGTAGCCCCAGCACCCAGGGGAGCACCTGGGCCACAGAAGATGTGCGACATCATTATTAGGGAATACGAGGTGAGCAGGTGATCACAGGGCGATGGGCGGCGCTGCGATCCCCGCGCTTAGCTGGGCCAGGAGGAGGCCTCACCCGAGGATGCGCCGCTGCGGCTGCGGGTGGGTTCTTGTGGCCCTGGGGTCTCGGGGGACTGGCCTACCTGTTGCTTGAGGGCCAGGAGCCGGTCCAGGTCGGCCTCCAGCTCGTCCGTGCTGGACTGCATCATTGATAGCTGCTCCTGCTTCTCCATGAGGGAGCTGCTCACATGTTTTTGAGTTTCTTCCAGTTCTGAGATGACTTTGGTGCATTCCTCGGTGGCCTAGGAGATAGACAGGACTGTCCTGGGGCCCTGCCTCCTGGTGACTCAGTGGACAGAGTTGGGCCAGAAGGATACCATCCGGGGAGGAAGTCCCCACCCCCTCGGGATCCAGGGCCTGGAGGGCTGAGTCCCAGTGAGACGCCCAGGGCCCAGGTAAGCCCACTCTGCACACTGTTCCCCATGGGCAGGTATGGCTGGAGGAGAGACATAAGGGTCCCCCTCTTGAAGCAGGTCTTTGAGGGCACAGGGACCAGGGGCAGCTGGGCTGCTGCATGCCAAGAGCAGGAGCAGTAGACACCTGGGGTGGGAGCTAAGGCCTCAAGGATTGAGGAGTCCTGGGGGTGGGGGTGGAGGAGGCCTGGCTCCTTACAGTGAGGTTGGGCATCCGGGGGTGGGGGGATGCAGCTGCTGGGGTCCAGTGGATAAATGTGGAGGTGACTGAGAGACTCTCAAGGTCTAGCTGGGCACACAGGAGAATTTGGGTTAGATGTGGTGCATGAGGGAATGTGTGGCATGAGGACTTGGATGCAGCCCCCCTATTGCTGGAGTGGAGCAGAGGTCGGAGAAGGTAGGGCACAGGTGGCAGCCAGGGAGCCCCGGGGGTGGAGAGGAATGAACATCACCAGTGACCAGTGTGGCAGGGAGGATGGACCAATGGACCAAGGAAAGGCCGTTTTCCTGCCTAGGGTAACTTCAAAATGAGCCCTTGGGTCAGGCCTGTCATTTTTGAGTAATCTCTCCTCCTACAGGATTTAAACCCACAGGGGCTATTCCAACAGTCTCTGGGTCGTCCTCTGGACGAATCCGTGAGATGAGGACCCGTTTCACAGGCCAGGACGCCGAGGCACAGAGCTGTCATGCAACATGCCTGAGCCTCGAGCAGAAGAGCTTGTCTAGAACCCGGTGGGGTTCTGAGGCCGGCTTCTGCCTCAAGTGAGCCTCCACCTACCCGGGAGGGGGTTACTGCTCCTATTTCTACCCGATGGAGGTGGAAACGTGGGCTTGAAGGCCCCGCACAAGCCCGAGGCAGCGGGGCCCGAGGGAGTCTGAGCCAGCGCGGGCGATGGCCGAGGGAGCGGGCCCTGGGCAGGTGCACAGCCCGTGCTGGCTGGTACGGCCCGCTGGACGAGGACGTGGGCTTGGGCGCGTGCCCTCTGAGCGCCCCTCAGCTTGTCCCCAGCTCCCCCTCGGGGTCACAGACAGGGACTCCCACCTGAGCCGTGCTTCCCTGATGCCATTTCTGTGACTCGGGAAGGAGCCATCTCCGGGCCGGAGCCGCCCCGGCGCTCTGTGTGGCTCTTCCCGTAAACCCTGTGGGGCACAGCGGCAGCTGCTGCGTCTTTACCCAGAACCCCGACAGGGTTGGTCGTGGGGCCCGGGCCCAGGCCCAGAGGGAGCGGGAGACAGCTGGCTTGTCTGTTCCAGGGCCAGGCTCTTTCCGCCCCCAGCGTCCCCCCGCACCCCCCACCCCACCCCGGCCACTTCTCAGCCTGGTGAAACAGCAGCCCTGACCCCGCGGGCTGCCAGCAGGACCCCCGGGAAGCTGGCTGGAAGGACAGAGTGACCGGCCCAGCATGCTCCCTCCTGCCCGCGCGGCACCCCCACCTTGTGAATGTCCTTGATCTTGCGTCGCAGCTCTGTCTGCTTGTGGTGGAAGTCTGTCCGGGTGAGCAGCTTCTTATCCATTTTGCTCTGCTCCTTGGCCTGGATCGAGATGGTCTCTCTGCGGGCGACGGCCAGCTCCATGTCCCGGATCATCTTCTCCTGCTGCTTGAGCAGCTGTCCATGCCTGACCTGGGCGCACAGGGCAGAGGGGCGGTGAGGGGGAACTCGCCTCCACGAGCTCCGCTGAGCCCTGAACCAGCAGGGCGGCAGCCGGGGGACGCGCCGAGGGCAGCACCCACAGTCAGGAAGAGGGAAGGTCCCTGTAAAGGAAGCACGGGCAGCAGAGAAGCCAGGACCTGCCAGAGGCCAGGGAGGCTACGGACCGAGGACTGCCTCGCGCAGCCAGGAAGGGGACAGTAGCCAGGAGGACGGGGACCCCTGCACTGACGTTGAGTCCTCAGTCATGGTTTTGGGAGATGGTGACGTGAAGGGTCTGTGGGACCCAGGTTGTCCGGGAGATGGAGTGTAAGGGGCACGCAGGGGCTTTCTCGGGCGCTGGTGGCAGAGATCTGGGCCCCAGCTCAACCCATGCAGCCGGACGTTTAAAATAAGTACATCCCTGTGTGTGAGTTCTGCTCCAGCGAAGCTGACTCCGAATAAAAGGATAAACAGGCAGGCACCCCCAGGTCAAGGGTGGTGGTGGAAGACCCAGCCCACTCGCCCTAGGGTCACCGTAGCCACAGGCTCTGCACTGGCGCTGCCCTTGTCAGCGTGATTGTGGCAGTGGAGCCAGGAGCCCAGGACGGGGGCGGCACAGGGAGGAGGGCTGTCATCAGCGTGGCGGTGGCTCGGCGACCGCGCACAGATGATCCGGGGCTGCCAGCGCGACTCACGCCCCAGCTGCAAGAACAGGGGTGGGCCTCTATTCCATGCCATGTCCAAAAGTCAATTGTGGGTGGATTCAGACTTTAAAGATTGCAAACACGTGCAGAGGACTTGGGAACATATTTGTGTCACTTGAGACGGCGGTGACTGTCTTGAGCAATCCGGGAAACCCAGAAGCCACACAGGGAGACAGACACGCCTTACAGCATGAACGGTGGCAACCCTGTGAGAGGGGGAAAGACCCTGCACAGAGCGTCGGGCCAGCAGCAGGCGAGGGAGGACGTTGGGGACAGGTGTCCAAGGTGGGGGTTAGTAACCATGATGTGCTTTTCTCCCCCAAATTGCTAGGAAGTAAGAAAATGGACATAGGACATTGAGGAAGTGCTCAACACACACACACACACACACACACACACACACACACACACACACAGGCACGTCCCGGAACAGAAAATGTTGAAGAATGAAGTTTCTAGAAGAAAACATATGAGAAAAGCATCTGTGCCCTTGGGCTGGGCAACGATTTCTTAGAGACACCGCCGGTGAGTGAGGAAAGCCACACTCAACAATACTTTGTGCTGTAGGATCTGCTTCTGTGACGTCCTGGGAGAGTCGGGGACTGGGACGCAGGACACAGGAGACACGAGGGTGACGGAGATGTTGCATGCCCCATGGTGGTGGTGGCTACGTGATTGTGTTTTTGTCACAGCTCATGGGACTGTACGCCACCAGGGCGAGCTCAGTTAAACACCCCAATTCAGGGGGGTCCGGGTGGCTCAGTGGTTGAGCATCTGCCTTCAGCTCCGGGCGTGAGCCCGGGATCAAGTCCCGCATCGGGCTCCCCACGAGGAGCCTGCTTCTCCCTCTGCCTGTGTCTCTGCCTCTCCCTCTGTGACTCTCATGAATAAATAAATAAAATGTTTAAAAAGAAAATACAAACGCCCCAATTTGAAAATGAAGGCCTCTGGGTGGCTAACACCCGGAGGGGCCCAGGCTGTCAGGACGCGGTGGCCGCCCTCGAGCGCCTCCCGGGACAGTGATCCACGGGGCTCTGGTCAGGCACACCCATAGTCCCGCTGTTGGGAGTCTAGTGTACAGGAAACAGACGAAACCCAGCCAGGAAGGGTGTGATGGCAATGGCGGGAAGCGGGACAGTCTGGGTTCTCATCCGCCGGGGAATGATCTTAGAAGTTAGGCTGTATCTGGAGCACTTTCTGTAACTGCTAAGGCCTCGGCTAACGTCTGTATTTAAAAAAAAAAAAAAAAAAAGTTGCTGGGGCACTTGGGTGGCTCAGTGGTTGAGCACCTGCCTTCAGCTTGGATCATGATCCCGGGGTCCTGGGATCGGGTCCCACGTCAGGCTCCCTGCATGGGGCCTGCTTCTCCCTCTGCCTGTGTCTCTGCCTCTCTCTGTGTCTCTTGTGAATAAATAAAATATTTTTAAAAATTGCTGAGCTATCCGCACAGAGCCCATTTTTGTGAAGTGAAAGCACCGCAAGGAGCAGGGGCGGGAAGGGGGCTCCATGTGCGCAGGCGCTTGCCCGGCTGCAGCCGGCACGTGGCTTCTGCGGTTTGGAAAGTCCATTAGGTGGAGCGTGTGAAGGACTTAGCAGCAGCACGTGCACCTGATCAGCGTGCCTCTGAGCGCCACAGACCCAGGGGGACAGTCTTTTGTGATTAAAAGCACCCTGGTCCGAGTGAGGCGCGTGTGCTCCCGCGAGCTGCTGCCCCGCACCCCGAGGCTCTCCCGCAGCCTTGACCGAGGTGATGGCCTCCAGCTCCAGAAAGCGGGGCTCCCAGGGGAGAGACGCGTGGGGTCCTCCAGCGCGTTTTACTGAGCCAGGCCCCTTTCCCTCGGCAGCGGGGGCGCCTTCTGCCAGTGGGTCGTGAGATTGAGGGCGGGGGCCGCCACCATCAGCCCTCGGAAACGTCGGGGTGCACCGAGTGCGCGGGGTGAGAGTTAAAACACGGCTGCGTGTGTGTCTCCCGGTGTCTGTAATCGCCTCCGTGCGGGAGGAACCAAGTGGATGGAGCCCGGGCGGGCGGGCGCAAGGGAGCAGCCCCCCAGCGAGGCCAGGTGCCCCAGAGCCGCCCCCACCCCGCCCCCACCTTCATCCTGTGGATCTCCGCCTTCATGGCTCGCAGCTCTGTCTGGCCCGTCTCGGAGTCCACCGATGCTCGCATCTCTTTGGCCAGCTGGATTTTCTTCTCCCACAGCATGATCTGGTGTCTTTAAAGGTGGGAGACACAGGGGGAGAGTGGGGAGAAATTAAGGAAACTTCTTTTTTTTTTATTTTTATTTATTTATGAGAAATAGAGAGAGGCAGAGAGAGAGAGAAGCAGGCTCCACACAGGGAGCCCCACGCGGGACTCGATCCTGGGTCTCCAGGATCAGGCCCTGGGCTGAAGGCAGGTGCCAGACCACTGAGCCACCCTGGTGTCCCAGGAGGCTTCTTTCTGAGGCCTGTGAGCTTCTGCTCTGAGGACTCGTGCCAGATTGAGCCCCACAGTGCGTGGAGGGAGGGTGGTACCCGGGACCCTCTCCTTCTCTCTCTCTCTCCCTCTCTCTCTCCCTCCCTCTCTCCCTCCCTCTCTCTCTCTGTCTTGCACTTGGCACCGAGTGAAGGGCTTGACGGTCAAACAGAACCAAATTTCCCCTGTTCTGGGACCTGTGTGCCCTCTCAAGTTCCCGCCCACCCACCCCCTGCCCAGGGCGAAGGGCCCCGGCCTGCCTGCAGACCAGAGTGGGGCCTGAGGCCTCCCGACTTTCTGTGGAGCTGGCCCCCTTGGGGAGGGGGTTGACCTCTCTGTCCTCTCCCTCTCCACGACCCAGAAGCCACACTCCTTCCCTGCAGTGCTCAGGGGCTGGGGCAGCCCGCCCAGCGCCCGCCCAGCACTCCTGAAGGGGAGCCCGCTGTGGCCTCTCCCCTCTGCAGCTCCCAGAGAGGCGCTGGGGAGAAGACGGGGCTCACGGGCTCGGCCTCATGGGCACCCCCCTGCCTTCCCAGTGGAAGGAGGAATGTGGACCCACAGACACTGTCACAGCCAGACCAGCTGCCAGCAGTGCTGGCCTCTCCTGTCCCACGGGGTACGGTGCCCTGGTGCCCATATGTGGCTACGGAGCGCTTGAACGCGGCTGAATCCGAATCGTGGTGTGCCATAAGGACATGACACACAGATTTCAAAGACTGAGTATGGAAAAAAAAATGTAAAATTCAAATTCCCCCATCCGCAGGTCAAGTTTTGCTGGTGCCCAGCCACACCTGTCTGCCTCTGTGTCGTCCATGTGGGCTCACGAGCTGTGACACCTGACCTACATGGCCTCGGCCAGGCTGTGCGGCTCCGAAAGCTGAAAGCATGGCCCATCTGGCTCTTTACAGAGAGGGTTGCCAGCCGGTGACGCCGGCAAGCCATGGGCATAAGAAGAGAGGCAGAGGACACAGCAGGTGACATCAGGAATCATGAGAAAACCACATGCACGTGATAGAAGTTTCCACAAGGAAGAAAAAGCTGGGGCAGCCCGGGTGGATCAGCGGTTTAGCGCCGCCTTCAGCCCAGGGCGTGACCCTGGGGTCCTGGGATCGAGTCCCACGTCGGGCTCCCTGCATGGAGCCTGCTTCGCGCTCTGCCTGGGTCTCTGCCTCGCTCTGTGTCTCTCATGATTACAAAAAACTGCCTCAAAGGGCAGCACATAGAACAGCCCCCTTGTTGTTTTAAAAGCAAGCAGATGGGAAAGATGTTTGCACAGTGGTTTCCCCATAAAGGGAGGGAGTTTGAATTAGGTGTGATTTTCTCCGTCTCGCTTTGCACACGTTGTTAGGGGTTAGGACGCTTGCGGTTGCGGGTGGGTGCCTCTCACAGACAGCCATCATAAAGATAAAATCATTTTAAAAAACGTTATCCCAAAAGAAAGGCACTCCATTTTCCCCGCACCCCCCAAAGCTGGGTGCGTGAGGGCGGGTAGCCAGCACCCTTCTCTTCCCTAGAACCCCCTCACCCCTCCCCACCCCGCGTGGGTTGCAGAGCCGCTCCTGGGCAGGTGTAGATCCTGGGCAGGTGTAGCGGGGCGGTGGGCGCCTGTGGGCTGCCCAGGGGCAGTGATGCAGGGCCGGGGGGCCGGGGTGCGGGGTGCCGGGGGCCGGGGGCACTCACTCTGCCTCCACCAGGTTGTTCAGCATAGCCACCTTCTCCTCCTGCAGCTGGCTCAGCCTCTCCTGCATCTCGATAGTCTCCCTCTCTGAGGACTGTGCGGGGACAGGGCGCGGCGGGTTGTGGGGTGAGCCGGGGGACACCAGGGCCCTGCACCCCCGCGGGAGCCCCGGGGCCTGGAGCGGGCCTGGGACCCTACCTTCAGCGAGCGCACGAACTCCTTCTCCGTCACCAGGTTGTCCTGCTGCAGCCCCTCAGAGCTGCTCCGATTCTTGCTTATCAGCACGTTGAGCTTCTTCAGGTCGTTGTCCAGGTCCTTCATGTGGCGCTCAAGCTCCTTTTGCTCCTTCTTCTCCTGATCGATCTTGCCTGCAGGGAGGCGACGCAGGCGGAGCCCCGTGTTTCCAGGCGGCCCCCACCCCGTCAGGGCCCTGCTGGGCCGCCGGGCGGGAGCCTCTTCCTGGGCTCCGTTGGCAAAGCCAGGCCCTTTGAGGGATCGGACAGGGCAGCTGGTGCCCTGTGTGGGCAGCCAGAGGTGGGGGGCCGGGGTGGTGGTGGGGGCAGCTCCCCTGCCCCGAGAACACCCGCAGGGAACTGGCCGACACTCAGGCGGGCCCTGCCCCACCCAGCTCAGGGGCAGGGGGCAGAGAACAACCACCCTGATCCCCATCAGAGACGTCTGGGTGCCCCCAGGGCAGGCCGGGAAGGCAGCAGGACCTCAGGGTGAAGGTGTTCAGGCGGAGGGGGCCCCCGACCACCAGGCAGCTTTCCCGTGGGGCCTCAGGGCCAGGCTGACCTGCATGGATCTCTGGTCGGAGACCCAGGTGGGGCCACGCGGGACCAGGATCCCTCAGTGGGGGGCCCTGGGGGTGGATGGGGCCACGAGGGGCGCCCTGGCATAGCAGAGACCCCTGGTCTTTACACCATTGGGGGCAAGACAGGGGCCGGGGAGGCTCTGGTGGGAGAGTTTCCTAAGTTCAGCTGCAGAGGAAGAAAGACTCTCTTCCCACAGCCCTGAGTTTGGGATGCGAGGTGTCCCCCGTGTGACCGAGCAGGGGGATGAGCCCGGAGTTGCTTCCGCACGTCTGCACCCCCAGCCAGGCTGCCCCGTCTTCGGCAGGACGGCAGGCCTTCCATGCTCCTTGCCCCGGGGGCACCTTTACACCTTTACTCCGTGCACTTAGCAAGCCCGGTACGTGTCCTCGGTATTTCCCGTGCCGGCGACGGGGCAACGGGCTCATGTTTATGAAGGGGGTTGCGAGCCTATGGCTGGCTTTTGGGGCCTGGTGGAGGGCCGGGACCCCCCTCCCGGGGCTGAGCCGCAGGAGTCCCTGCTCGCGCCCCACGCTTACTCTCTACCCGCAGCTTCTTCTGCTCCAGGATGTGCACCTCCTTCCTGAACGTGTCCAGGGCCACCAGCTGTGCCTCCCGCTCCTGAGTGGCCTTCACCATCTCCTGCTGCAGGCGGAGCCACGTCACCTGGGCCTGCGTCACGTTGCTGTTGTGTTCTTCCATCAGCTTCGTCAGCCTCTTGATTTCAAGATCCAGGGGCCCCACTTCTTCCCCCTAAAAGTGATGGTCCCCGAAAAAGCAAAACGAGCCTCCTTGTTTTCCAAGGTGTGCTTTCCGGGAGGGCCAGGAGGGCCAGGAGCCCTGAGGTCACGCATCTGTACGATGCCTGGGGGCATTTCCTCGGGGGCACCAGGGCTCCCCCCCTCCCCGGATGCCCCCCGGCTCCCTGTGGGAGACCCTGTGGCCCCCTCTCCCCCGTGCCGCAGCCTTGAGGGGCCAAGGGCAGGGCTGGCAGGGCCTCCGTTACCCCAAAGGGGCTTTGGAGGTTTTATGAGCAGGTGGTCCAGGGCCGGGGTCTTGACTCCCTCGGCTCCCACTCGGGCTGCGGCTTTGCGAGGGCTCTCCGGTGTTCGGGTCTACCTGAGAGCGTGCCCCAGCGGGCCATCTTACGCCTAGACCTGGAGCCCCTGGGGGGGGGGGCATGCGAGGGACACCTGGGTCTCCTATAGGACTTCAGGCCTCAAACTCATCAGACCACTTCACTCAGAGCAGCGGTCAGCGGGCCACGCCCCACCCACTGCCTTTGAGTGACAAGACAAAAAAAGAAAATTTTGTGTCCGCAGAAAGTCATATGGTCAAATTTCAGGGGCAACAGGTACGGCTTAGTCAAACACATCCGTTTACATATCACCAGCCTTTCTGGCCTGGACAGCAGGGGTGAGTAGCTTCGGCAGAGACCGTCTGGCCCCAAATATTGACTCTCTGGACCTCGACCAAGAAGGTTCGCCCGGCTTGGAGCGTTCCGCGCTGGTGCCACGTCACCCGCTGAAGGGGCCGGGAAAGGAGTGCCCCCCACCAAGGGCACTCATTTCTGAGTGTAAGGGGTTCCCGAGGTGGCCGGGCACAACCGCCAAGCAGCCCCCCGTCTTACCCCCAGCTCAGAGACCATCTGCTCCAGCTGCTTGTTGAAGAAGTTGATGAGGCCCTGCTTCCTCTCGATGAGGATGGTGCGCCTGGAGATCTCGTTCTCGCTGTTGGTGATGAGGTCGTTGACCTTTTTCACCTCCTTGTCCAGCTCGCCCAGCGTCTTCTGGTGCATGTCCAGCCTGCAGTTGGTGTTTGTGATGTTGAGGGTGGTCTGAGCTATGTCGCCGTCGATTTTGGAAAGATGTGTCACCTGAATTAGCAGAAGGAAACATGTCTGGACATTCCTTTTTCCCTGGGCAGGGCTGGGTGGGTGGGCTGGGGCTCTAGGGGACAGGCCCGGCCTGTCATTTCCTTGAGCGTCTGCCACACGGTCAGCCTATCCTCCCTTACAGCCTTTACATATAAACCTCCCCTCCATCTTCCTCCCAAAACCAGAGACAGGACCACACTCTGCATGTAAGTTTGTAAGCCACTTTTTAATTAGCTAAATCTTTTTTTTAAAAGAGAGGTTTTATTTATTTATTTATTTGAGAGAGAGGAAGAGAGAGCACACGCAGAGGGAGAAGTGGGGAGCCCGATGTGGGGCTCGATTCCAGAACCCTGAGATCACGATCAGAGCCGAAAGCAGACACCTAACCACCTGAGCCACCCAGGTGCCCCCTGATTAGCTAAGTCTTGACCTCTGTGCTCATGTCATTTTCGATGGCTGCGTAATACTCCATTCTGTCTGTAACATAGGGAGGAGGTCAGAGTTGTCAGCACTCCTCCTTCGTCCTGTCCCACGGTTCTGGATTCGGTGCCCAGGGGCCGGCCGGGACAGCGGGTGGGTCCCGGTGAAGGACACCCATTCCTCCGCCTGCGGGCTTACGACCTATTCCAGCACTCCTGTTCTAAGAAATGCCGTGGCGAACACAACCACCTCTAGTTTGTACTCGGTGGGACAGAAAAAAAAAGTGTCCTTTAGCTGAAAAGTCAGACATGGTCGTGGAAATAAGGACTCTCACTGGGGTGTCACCTGCCACCCAGGTGGAGGCCCCCGACCCCGGGCTCTTGCCAACCCTGGGTTCTGGGGGGTGGGGGCTTCAGCCATGGCTGAGCGGCTGAAGGCTTCTCAGGGCACGCCCGCTGTCTTAAACGTCTTGACCAGCACCCCCCTGCCTCTCGTGGTGGCTCTCAGGATTCACTTGATCCCTCCCGTGACGGACGGAGGGTTTACTGCGAGGATATGTGTGAGAACCAGAGAGGGAGCCGCAGCAGGCACAGCCGCTCAGGCCCCTTTGGAAGTGGGGTCTTTGCGCGGGCTCTGGGCCTGCCCCGACCCTACCGTCCCAACCACCAGCTCTTGCCCATGCAAGTCCTCAGCTCTCTCCTGGCCCCTGGCTCCTGCCAGCTCCCCGTCCCCAGGGTCGTCTCAGCTCTGCCCCAAGGCCCTGCCCTCTCTGACCAGCCACCATGAGTGACTCGGCAGGACACCCAGCATTCCTCGGTTTTCCGCCAGGAGCAGGAGCTTCCAGGGTCTCGGTCACCCCGCTTCCCGTGCTAAGGCTCCTGAGCCCTGCGGCCCTAGGAGCTCAGGCGAAGCCACCTGTCTCTTTCTTCGCCAGGACCTTGTGGGATGGCCGGGTCTTCACGGGGGTTCCCCCCCCCCTCCCCTGTGCTTGCTGCCCTACAGGGCTCCCATTCCTGAGCCTCTTTTGGGTCACCAGCCGGACACGCCCCTGCCTGGGACTGCGCCCCTCTGCTCCTGGACTGCCCACTCTCATTGAGACCACCCTGGCCTCTCCTGGAACGTCAGTGCTTGTCCTGAGCTGACCTGTAGACCCATGGGCGGCCCGTGCCTGGACCCCAGCTCCAGATTCTGGGGGGGTGGGGGTTGAGCAGTTTGGAAAAAGAGCCCCCCCTTTAAAGAGCCGGACTTGCCTCTCGGGCAGTCATGATAGATGAATTTGTGGGACCGAGAGTCTTTACTGCCCTCCGCTGGATGTCGGTGGTCTCGTGTGTACCACTGACCAGGAGGCTGGTGGCCCCCAGGCACAGCCTGGTGGAAGGGCCGGTGGCTTACTTCGCACACATTGTGCTCCTTAGCTTCTCCGGTACAGCCCGGGTCCCTAGTTTTGCTGCCCGCAGGTAGTCTTGCCCCCACATCCCAGAGAAAGGATGTGTGGGACGCCCCCAGCATCAGACAGGACCTCCCAGGGGGACCCAGCTGAGTACAGCCCTGTCTTCCCGCTTCCTTGCTATACCCAGGCCAGGAGCAAGCTGCCCTCCAGGGGAGGGAGGGGATGGGACGCCTCAGGCTGTGCCCAGGTAGACAGCAGTCCCACCCTCCCGGGAGGACAGGTGAGCCCCACCAGCTGGGCCTCCACCTGGCCAGTATCCACCTGCCAACGGTGGCGATCGATCGCTGGCATTTAGGGGCACTGCCTCCGGCGCCCCAGCCACTGTGCTCTCATTGGGATGAACGTTAGATTTACCCCAAAGCCTGCCAGGTGCTCATATGAGGAAAGAGGGCAGGCAAAGGCCAGGATCATGTGGGAACAGGACTCACGCTCTCACCCTAAGGCTGGGAGTGTCCCACGTCCCCTGCATCTCTCACCCCTCAGATGGAAGCTTCCAGTGGGCTGGAGAGCAAGGAAATACGTCTGTGGCACTGCTGCTGCACGCAAGCAGGCCGAATGGGCCACTGCTCCTCCTGAGACTTGAGGGGGCCCGTGGGGCAGGCTGTCTGCCGGGGTGTGCTCTAGGCCTCCATGGGGTCCTCAAGAGGGCCCACTGAGGCAGGGGACGCCAGAGGGGGTCACACCGCCAGAAGAAGCAAAGAAGGAAGGATTCACATAAGGAACTGCTTTTTTGAAGGACACAGGGACCCCCGACCACAGCTCAGAGTGAAGCAAGACCCCTGGGAGAGCAGGAGAGGACTCCGGTTGCGGGGAGGGGTGGGGGGCTGCCCAGGCCAGGATGGCCAGGCTCAGCGGGACACAGGCTCCGCCTCCCCTACCCTTTGACCAGGGTTTCTGATGTAGCAGCTGCTCCTCCGAAGTGTGGACAAAGGTATATGGCCGGCATGCTCAGTGCCGAGTTGTTTATGATGTTTAAGATCTATAAACAACTTGAAGTGAGAATTTTTAGGCAAAATACATACATTTGTATGATGAGATGTCATGCAGAAAGTGTAGGTTTTTGAGGACCATTTCATGGAAAATGTTGTGTTCAAAGTAAAATAAAACAGTATCTACACCGTGAGAAAATTTGTGGAGTCCTACACTTACTATCTGCGCACTTTTCTCTGTATGTTATTTCAGTAAAATTAATGAAAATGAATTAGAATAGACTTAAAACCAATACATGAAAAGAGCCCTATGTGGTTTAAGGTGTGTGCAATCCATGTGTTTGTGTGTGTTTGCACGAGTGTGTGAGTACAAGTGTGTTTGCATGTGTGCATTGGCTCACGTGTGCATCGGGATGGGATGTTTATATGCATGTGTGTTTGCGCGTGACCTTGTGTGTGCACATATTCGGTCGCGTGCGTGAGGATGAGCGTGTGTGTTCAGGAAAAGTTCCAGAAGGAAATATACTCAACTGTTAGGGGAGGTTATCTCTGGACGGTGGGATCATAGATGTCTTATTTTCCTCTTTGTGCCTCTGTATTTCCAGGTTTTCTACAACAGAAGTGCTTGCTTCTACAACTAGCACAAAGTGAAAAGTGAGCAGACACGCTGAGGGCCCCTCGCTCACCCGGCTTCCTCTGAGTGCGCTCTGTTGGGTCTGAGCGCTGCCTCTCTGCCCGCCACCCAGGCGCTCGGCCCCTGCGGCCGTAGTGCGACCGGGCACGTACCAGGTTGGTCTTTTCCTTCTGGAGCTTCAGGATGAGCTGGTGGAAGTACTTGGTCATCTTGTTGGAGGTCATGTGCTCCTGCAGCTTCTCCACGATGGAGGCGTCCATCCTCCTCCTCAGCTCTAGCTCGTGCTGGATGGCCTGGTGGACGGACTGCAGCTCGCCCGTGGTGGCCGTGCACTCCTGGAAAGGAAGGGACAGGCGGGCGCTGGGGGGGAGGCCGCAGGGACACGCCCCGCGGGCTGGGGGACCCGGTCGTACCACTTGGGCCTTGCCCAGCGCGTCCTCCGTGGCCTGCAGTGCCAGGCGGTAGGTGTTGAACTCGTTCTGCAGTGCCTCCAGCTTGGTCAGGCACTGCGTGGTCAGTTTCTGCATCAGGTGGGTTTCCGTCTCCTCGCGGTTCAGGATGCTTGCCAGCTTCTCGTTCTTCTCTTCCTCCTTCATGATGGATTTCTTGTAGGCCTCGATCTCACCGTCGATGGACATGATCTGGTGCTGGCACTCGCTGCCGGGATGGAGAGAGCGAAGCTGGGGCATCAGAGCGCCCAAGCCCGTGGCTGTGCCAGGTGGGGGGGACCTCGCCCAATGGAGGACAAATGGGAGGCCAACTCTTGCTAGTAGCCAATCTCCTAGCACATTGGCAGAGTCATTGCCCATTTTGAGTCCAAGACTCTTCTAAGACAGGGTAAGGGTGAAGGGCCAGGGGGCTGAGGCACTGTCCCCGGGGGGCCTGATCCACCCACTGTCACTGGTCAGGAGAGCAATCCTGGAAAGGGAGGGTGCTATGCCAGTTTCACGTGAGCACTGGAGCTCAGGGCACTCAAGCAGCACGCCCCATGGCCACAGTGCACCACGTGTCATTTCCCCTCTGGGCACTGGCTGTGCAAGTACCTGTCACTAATGTCAAGTCAAACATACGGTGCTGGATGATGGTGCTGGGTGATGGAAGCAGAATTTTCGTTTGTGTGTGAGATATTGTTTCCCTTCATTCTGAGACGTCCTGCTGCTGTGCTACACACAGCCCTTTCTCCACCTGTAGTATCCTACCCTTCGACTAAGTTCTCACTCAAAATATCAGAAAATGCTTTCTCCCTTGAACCGGAATAACACCTTCCACATTTTTCTCACGTCTATACCCAGGCCTTCAAATCTCTTCCCAGGCAACCAGCTATTTCTTCGACGTCTTTCCAGATCTATTTCATGCTTCCTTAAGCATTATAATGTCTGTGAAACAGCTACGAATAGCAGTTTAGTAGATCCTCTTCTGCACCTTACTTCGTCTTGTGTTATCTGAGAAATATTCAATAGCAGCGCACACAGGAATCGCCTCGGTTCTTCTCAATGACCAGGTCTCAGTGATGACCCTGCCATAATTTAAGCACCCTCATGATACACAATTAGGCTCTTCCCAGTTTTTTGGCCTTTTTTTTTTAAATTTCAAGTGTAGCAATAAACATCTGTACATAGTTTTTAAAAGATACCGGGGAGATATGCCATGTTTATTAAGCAGAAGATTCAATATTGTTAAGGTGTTAATTCTCCCCAAGCACATCTATGGACTCAACACAATTCCAATTACAATCCCAGGAAGTATATATATATATATATATTTTTTTTCCCCAGAAATTGACAAACTACTTCTAAAATTTATATGGAAATCTACAGGACCTCAAATAGCCCAAAGAACTTTGCAAGAGAAGTGCAAGGACTCCCACTACCCAAGTTTAAGGCTTTCTATAAGGCTATGGCTATCAGGACTATGTGGTATTGGTGAAACAACAGATAGATGGATGGGACACAACAAGGAGTCCACAGATAGGCACACCAACACGCACACACACACATGACTAATTGATATTTGACAAAGGTGACATGGTATTTCAATGGAGAGTGGTGCTGGGGCTGCTGGAGACAGGCACACAAACAGACTGACCTTGGGTCTCATGTCGTGACAGACATAACCATGGGAGGGCCACGTACCCACATGGAAGAGCTTAGCAGAAGACAGAAGAAGGAAACTTCATGATGGGTCAGGCAAAGATTTCTTGGAGAGGACATAAAAAGCATGAGCTATGAAAAAAAAACCCTAATTAATCGGCTTCATCAACATTTAGAGTCTCTGCTCTTCCAAAGTCACCGTTGTGAGAGTGAGAAGACAAAGCCACAGACTGGGAGAAAAGAGAGGACTTGTATCTAAGAACACATCAAGTCTTGTAACTCAGTAAGATGAACCACTCAGTTTAAAAATGAGCAAAAGAAGGGATATGGGTGGCAGATAAGCCTGAGAAGATGCTCAACATCATTAGTCATTTGCGTTAGAAATGCAAATTTAAACTCCGTGAGATACCACGATTCAGCTACTAATGGCTGAATTTAATGGCTAAAATTAGAATGATTGACAATACCAAGTGTTGGTGAGGACGGGGGAGTAACTGGGAATCTCGCCCACTGCTGTGGGGCGGAGGGGAAATGCAAAATGGAACAAACCAAATTGGAAAATGCACTGGCGGTTTGTTATCATGTAAAATATGCGCTAACCAGCAATCCCATGCCTGGGCGTTCGCCCAGGAGAAATGGACTCACACGTGCACGCCGAGACCGGTACATGCTGTCACCATAGCTCTCCCCATGACACCCCCAAACTGGAAGCAATGGGAGGTCTGTCAACTGGGGACCTGAGGAACACAGTGGCGTGCTCTTCAGCAAGAACAGGAGACAAACTGATCTTGCAACATCCCACGTGGGGATGAAACTCAGAAGCAGCGAGCTGAGTGGAAGAAGCCAGACGGGAAAAGCTGCAGGCCGCGTGATTCCATTTGCAGGACATCCTGGAAAGGACAGGGCTGGAGGGGCGTTCGCCGAGTGGCCGGAGGTGGGGAGAGGATGCTGGCTTTGGGATGGAGGAAGCGGCCCATTCTGCGGTGGGCACGGGGGTACTTGCCTCCGTCCATTTGCCAAACTCACAAAGCTGTGCACTGAAGGAGAACTTTTATACATAAGAAATTTGTACATAAATTAGCCTCAATAAACCCAACTAAAAATGAAACGCTACTCATTTTCTTTTTTAGGAAGTAGCAGCCTTATAAATGTCTAAAATCCGACAATAAAAATAAGACGTCCAATTTAAAGAGACGCAGTCACAAATTGCACGACAGAAGTCTGAACACGCGGCGAGACATACGCAAGGGAGAAGAGATGCCTGTGAGTGCCCAAAATGCTAATAAATTGCCATTGTCACCAAAGGAAGAGGACAGTGGTGTTGTAAACCGTTCTCTTTGTTTTTCACGTTTCCTGGAATGTGATTACTGATCCTCGATAAAAGTTATTTTTTTAAAAAAAGCAAAAAACAAGCTTTAACGGGGTGCTTGGGTGGCTCAGTGGGTTGACTCTTGGTCTCAGTCAGCTCAGGTCTTGACCTCAGTGTCGTGAGTCTGAACCCCCACGTTGGGCTCCACGCTGGGCGTCCATACAATGGAGTCAGTATATGATTTATCATGGTTCCTATGGGGTGGTAGGGATGAAACTCGGTGGGATTAAGCTCAAGAGAGATTAGAAAGAGTTTCTGGAAAAGGTCTTATCTTGCCCTAGACATGAAAGACAACCCATGGAGACCTTGGATACTCCAGCCGCCATGTTGAAAAACAAGCCCTGCCCTGGGCTCCATGCTGGGTGTAGAGCCTACTGGACAAGTAATAATAATTTAAAAAAATTAAAATTTGGCAGCCAGGGTGGCTCAGCAGTTTAGCGCTGCCTTTGGCCCAGGGCATGATCCTGGAGAGCCAAGATCCAGTCCCGTGTCAGGCTCCCTGCATGGAGCCTGCTTCTCCCTCTGCCTGTGTCTCTGCCTCTCTCTCTCTCTCTCTCTCTCTCTGTGTGTCTTTCATGATTTAATAAAATCTTTAGAAAAAATTAAAATTAAAAACATACTTCAAAAACTTACTTGATTAACAGACAACTATAGAAAAAAACCAACACAACAGAACGACACCGGTGCAATCTAGAGCACGGCCCGTTCGCCTGGGCCTGATCCCTTCAAGGGTTTCAGAGGGAATCTGCTTGGGGGTCTGGAGGCATCTCTGCTGCAGCCCAACATCCCGGGGCAGGGGGCTCTGCACCAGGCCGTCCCTGCATTTCCCTTCGGGAAGTAAGACAAGTCTGCCGGCAGGGCGCCAGGAGACCCAGGTGTGCCCCCCGCCCCGAGGGAGTGTAAGGTGTAGCTGGCGGCCACCCCTCCCGAGGCTAAGCCCCGTATGGTCTGTGGTTTCTGCCTCTTTTGAGAGATGTTTCCTTTGAAAATATGACTTCTGGTTTTTACTGTGGTCTCAACCATGATTATTCACCTGTGGCTGGAACTTCGTCCCTCACGTTGCAAACACTCAATGGCTAGCCATGGTCTTTAAAGTGTCTTTATATTTTTTTAAGGTTTTATTTATCCCTGAGAGACACAGAGAGAGAGGCAGAGACACAGGCAGGGGGAGAAGCAGGCTCCCTGCGGGGACCCTGACGTGGGACTCGATCCCGGGACTGTGGGGTCACGGCCTGAGCTGAAGGCAGATGCTCAACCGCTGAGCCACCCAGGTGTCCCTTTAAAGTGTCTTTAAAGTGACCACCGGTCCAGAGGTCACATACGGGCTTTCCCCGGGGCCGCTGGGTCCAGATCAGTGGGGTGTTCCGACCGGCCTCCACGAGCCCTGCTGGACAGCTGGCCTCTCGGCCTCCCCCAGCGCGATGGAGTGTGGCGTTAGAGCAGTCCCGGAAGGCCTCGCCGCACCCCTTCGTCTGGGGGCACATCTTGAATGGATGCTGTCTGCGCCGTGGCCCCGGGTTATCCTCGGCAGGGATGCGGTGCCACCTGCCAGACCCCAGCCGAGGGAGGCCCGGTGGGGCCGCTGTGCCAGGGCCCACGTCCGCTCACACCACACGCCTTTCCACTGCTCCCTCCTCTTCTGGCAAATCCAGGTCATGAGAGAGCCGCCCTCCAAGGGCCTGCGGGGCCACGCCAGGCGCAGCTGAGCACGGGGCTGTCAAATCCCATTATTATTGCTTGGCTCTGAGCTCCACACCTGACCTGCCGCCGGACCCCACCCCAGGCTGTCAGGAGAGCGCCTCTGCCACCCGTCCCTCTGCGGGAATGAAAGCAAAGGAGTGTGGACGGCGTAGAGGCCAAGGCTCCAGCCCTCCTGCAGCAGGTGCTGTGGGCCTGGTAACGAGACCGAGCCACACGGGTCGACCTCCCCCGTGTTTTCATGACAGTGCGCGGTGGCCCAGCAGGCAGGCACAGACAGGAAACGCTCCAACTTTCGGCCAAACGTGCAGCTCGTGGATGAGACCCACGGGGCAATATTGCGGTGCCCCTGCCCAAGCACCGGGAGATCGGATCTTCTAAGAGTTAAACTGTAGACTCGGCGTCGATGCAGAGATTGTCCCCAAGAAGAGGAAGAGCAGAATTTGGCTGGAACCTGATTGAGGGCGTCATGTTATCAGGAAAAGTCACACGGGTGTCAGAAGGGAGGACGGGTGGGCGGGGGAAGGCAGGGGCCCGTCGAGGCAGGAGCGGCCAAAGGCAAGTGCGTGGATGGACTGCGGGTGCTCTGGGGAGACGCAGGAGGTCGGCGGGGCCCGGGGCCCCGACATTCCCTGAGCAGCGACCCGCTTGTCCCCGGCCCTGTGCTCCTTCCCATGGGTGAGACTCTGCTGGTCAAGGGTCAAACATCAGTCCCTCGGTGCTCACATTTCCCAGTGGACGCCGGACCTTGGCATTCTCACTCTCAAGTCAGCCTCTGCTAAGCTCCATTCCTGTGAACTGACCCCGAGGACACAGATGCACTCGAGACACGATGGCAAACCCTGGCTTCTGGACCCGGGGACTCCCCAGGGTAAAGGGTCCCGCCACGCCCAGACCACGACAGGGTTGCTGGCCTCACACCGGGCGACCCGGCCATCAGCCAGGACGCCACGACCTTCCTGCATCTTCCAAAACGGACTCTACGCTACGGGCTGGTATCTGCCATTTCCTGCAGCCGCTGAGCCGGCCTGGCGTAAGTGCGGCGGGATTCTGTTTTGGGACGGCCTGACCTTCGGTTAAACTGCTCAGATCGCCTCCTTCAGCCCTATGCGGACACAGATGGTGCGTCTCTGCAGTTACAGTTCGCAGCTCTCACGGTGTCCCACGGGGGAACGTGTCTTGAAGATGGACCTCATCCTCTGGGGCCGCGTGTGGTTATAGGAGGGACAGCTGGACCAGACGGCGGCTACTCGTTAGGGCTGTGGTGTGTGTGCGTGCACGCGTGAGCACTATTTGACTAAGCTATCCTCCCAACCTACCATGCCCATGTATTCTAAAAACATGGTATTGGGCAGCCCGGGTGGCTCAGCGGTTTAGCGCCGCCTTCAGCCCAGGGCAGGATCCTGGGGTCCTCTCTCTCTGTGTGTCTCTCATGAATAAATAAATTAAATAATTAATAAATAAAATAAAATAAATAAAATAAAAACATGGTATTTCAGGAGGTGGCTGGCCGGCCCAGTCCTTACAGCATGTGACTCTTTTCTTTTTTCTTTTTTTTTTTAAGATTTTATTTATGTATATCAGAGAGAGAGAGAGGCAGAGACACAGGCAGAGGGAGAAGCAGGCTCCATGCCGGGAGCCCGACGTGGGATTGGATCCCGGGACTCCAGGATCATGCCCTGGGCCAAAGGCAGGTGCCAAACCGCTGAGCCACCCAGGGATCCCCAGCATGTGACTCTTGATCTTGGGGTCATGAGTTTGAGCCCCACGTTAGGTGTATAGTATTACTTAAAAATAAACATCTTAAAAAATTAAAATAAAAAATAAAAAAAAGAGAGTAAAAGACAAGAGTGCTCAAAAACATGATTTTTTTTCACATTAGTCAGATGGGTGCAGTCCAAACGTGTAACATGCCGAGCTCTCCCTGGGCTCTGGAACGCCACCGTGGGCTGACGCGGTAGCAGCCTCCTGGGATAGTACTACCTGCAGATCTGAGCATGTACTTCCCCCAGAACTTCAGGCTCGACAGAGAGGATAATGATGGAGCATGACATAAAACACAATAATCCTGGATGTAGATACACGCCACAGCACCAGTGAAGCAGGTGTGGGTCACCCACCCGCCGCCCAGACGCAGCCCGGCGGCACCAGGAGAGGGAGGAACCAGCAGTCTCCATGCTCAGATTTGGAAAGATCTCCAGGGCACGACAGCCAACGAGCCAAGCCAGGAGCCCTGCAGTGTGCGCGTCTCGTTTTTTTTGTTTTGTTTTTTGTTTTTTTTCCTAATCATTAGGCCCAAAACGGAAAGTGTCTCCTACTGTCAACCCCCGGGCCCCGTGCTGTGGAGCTGACAAGCGGTTCGTGCACTGCTCCTCCCTGTCCTCCCCGGGTAGGCGCGGGGCGCGGGGTGCGACCTCCTGGCGCCGCACCTGGGGCCCCATCACTCGGGGGGGTTGGGAACTTAGGGCAGCGCTGGGCCCCGGACCCCCTGTCCCTGACAGCCCAAGCCACACAGAAGGGAGCGAGGGGTCTGCAGGAGGGTCCTCTTCCTTCCCCCCCACTGCAGGGAGTTTAGGTCAGGGTCCCGGTGGCAGGCGTCGCGGAACAATCGCCCAGGGAGGGTTTCCACACGCATGGGGTGGAAAGCAAAGCGGAGGGAGACCTTTCTCTCCCAGACGTAAATACCCCTCTCTCCTCCTCACACTCTTTCCCCTAATCCTCCCAGGAAGCCTGATCAGAGAGCTCTGCTGCTCCTGGTACCACGGAAAGTTTGAAAAGACTTCAGAAGCCTTGAATGTTGGTGAACGACAGGGAGCTCTGGGCGTCGAAGCGGGGTTGCAGGGCTGCAGGTACAGCCCTTTGTCCCAGCAGGTCCAGTGGGATGGGCCCCACCTGGGAGGCCCACCTGGGAGGATGTGGGGGCCCAGCGGTATGTACCTGCCGCCCTGAGCCCCCGGCCCCTCCGGGGTGCAGGTGCGCCCATACCTGAGCGCCTCCTGGATGGTTCTGTGGGCCTCGTCGCGATGCTTCATGCCCACCAGGCAGGTGGCCCACTGCTGCAGGATGCGCCTCTTCTCCATGTTAATGGCATCGATCTCTGTGCAGGCCTGCAGTGGAGAGAGGGTTTTTTTTTTTTTTTTTTTTTTTTTTAAGACTACTTATTTATTCATGAGAGACACAGAGAGAGGCAGAGACACAGGCGGAGGGAGAAGCAGGCTCCATGGGGAAGCCCAATGCGAGACTCGATCCAGGGACCCCGGGATCACACCCTGAGCTGAAGGCAGGCGCTCAACCCCTGAGCCACCCAGGCGTCCCACTTGTGGGGTTTTGAATGTGCGACATTTTTACTTGTGTGCATCTTCAGTAGTTTCCTTGGGATGAAGCCCAGGTGGTATTTGGGAGGGGCTGCGGAGTTTTTGGGTGGGGTGGGAGGCTGCAGGGAAGGGCCACCCCTCTGTCGCTGCTTCCTCTTGGCGAGCCTGGTAGGATCGGTCCCTGCCAGGCCCTTGCTCTCAGCGGTTCCTCATCCGTTGGTTCACGGATGTCTGTGGCGCACCTGCTGTGTCAGGTGCAGGAAGGCAAAGTGGAGAGAACACAGGGCGGCCCTGCCTTGGTGGGGGGGACACCCCCAGCAGGGAGGGGGCAGGAGGCCCGGAAGGAGGTCAGGAGAGGAAATGTTACAGCATTGTGTGGATGTCCATCAGGCACACAGTAGAACAGGGCTTGGGGGGCTTCTCACTGTTTTGCACAATCTCTCCCCCCCACCAGCCTGTCTTTCCCTGGTGGGTCTCCCATCTTTTCGTTTTGTTGCTGGTGCCCTTGACCCGCAGGCGCCATGGTCCGTGTGCCTCACCCTCCCCGTCTGCTCTGTTAGAGGGTCTGCTCTCGGGACTGTGCTTACAAAAGCCTCTGCCGCTCCGGATTTTAAAAAATATATTTTTTTCTTTTCTTCCAGTACATTTTCCCCATTTAAATTCTTGATCCCATCTGGAATTTATTTTAGTGTCTGGTATGAGGAAAAGGTTTAATTTTCCCCCAAATGATTAACCAAACGTCCCTCCTGCATTGTGCACGATTCGCTTGCTCTCCGCTAATTTATAACCCACTCGAGTTTTATGTAAACGTTTGCTTCCTCCAGGGCTCCACTCATGGGCCACCGTGGCCTGCCAGTCTGTCCCCCGACTCCGGGAACACATTACTTTACCTGCCAGGGCTTAGTAGCAGGTAATGTTTGGTGGGGCAATGCGAGGGTGACCCTCCACCCGGGTGTGTCCGGGGCTCTGCTGGCTTTGGCACACGAAGTCCCATGTCTCAGGAAACCCCTCAGTTCCGGGCAAAAACGTGTCATGAACTTCCCTTCCCAAACGATTCCTGTCCATTCCCCTGAATTTATGCTTCAGATAAACCTAAGAGTCTCTCTGCTAATTAAAAACCGCCTCTCACCCCTCCCCGAGATTCTGATTAGAACACACTCTAGAGGGGCCCCAGGGTGGCTCAGTGGTTGAGCGTCTGCCTTCAGCTCAGGGCGTGACACCGGGGTCCCGGGATCGAGTCCCACGTCGGGCTCCCTGTGAGGAGCCTGCTTCTCTCTCTGCCTGTGTCTCTGCCTCTCTCTCTCTGGGTCTCATGAATAAATAAAATATTTCAAAAAAATAAAACAGAACACACTCTAGGTGCACAGGCTGGAGAGCCTGGGCCGCTCTCCCCTATGAACCAAGGTGTGCCTGTCCCTTTGTTCAAGCATTTTCTTTTCCCCAATAACAGCGGCTTGTTTCCTTTGCTTTGTTCTGGACACATGACTGCAGACAGTCGTTCACAGATTTACATAAACAAACAACAAAGGCCCGGCAACGTTGCTTCCTAGCGTGGGCCTCTGACCACGACGCTGCACCGAGTCCCTCCCATCCGCCGGCGGCCCCGGGCTCAGCATCGTCAGGGAGACACGCGGCCATGGGGGAGCGGGCGGGCTGAGTGGGGTGCAGGGCGTCAGCCATGCACCTGGCCCTGGGGTGCTCTGGGCCGGCGCCGCGAGGCGGGCACTAGGCGGCTGCTCTCCTACCTCGCTCACGGCTTTCCTGAGAGCCCGTGTGTCCTCGGCCTGCGCGTAGCTCTGAGCCTCCAGCAGGGCGATCTGCTCCTGCAGCTGGTTGGCTTTGGTGGTGAGCTGGTCCACGTGAAGGTCCTGGGGAGCGAGACCACGGGCCGCTCCAGGATCCGCCCCCACCAACCCCGACCCCCGCCAGAGACCCCGGGGGCTGCGGTAATTCACGCGGGAGGCAGAGCAAAGGGGCTTTCGGGAAACGGAGGGTTTGGTGGTGGCTGCACCTGCATCGAATCTGCACAATACCTGCTGCTGCTTCTCCACCTCGGCCCGCGTGCGCGCCACCTCTGACTTCTTCACCACTTGCTTCATGACGCGGATGTCGTCGCGCACGTCCTGGTCTATGTTCTGCATGTAGAAGAGGTGCAGAGCCAGCCTCTCCAGCTCGGCTTGCAGAGCCGCCACTGTGGGGGGAGGACGGGGACGACGGCTGCTCAGCACCTCGCACGTGGCCACGGGGCCCGGGGCCCCCCCGCACGCTCCCCTCCTGCCTTGTGGGCCGAGCCTGGGAACCCGCTCCTAAGCCACCACGACCCCGACTTTGCCATCGAAGCCCTACAGTCTAATTGGAGAGACAAAAACGTAGGCAATCCACGGCCAGCAAGAGCAACCAGCGCCTCACTGCCCCCCGTGTCCGAGGCGCCCCTGGGGTCCAAGGCCCTGCTGAGACCCGGAGGCTGGGAGGCCCCGTGCTAAATTTTACAGATTTCTTACCGCTCAGTGGTTGGCAGTCTTAGGTAGAGCCCTACATCCTGAGGGGAAACCCGCCGGGGGGGGTGCAGGGCTCCGCCAGAGGTCCCCCCCATATGGAAATGGCCACATGGGGCGCAGGCCGGGAGCACCCAAGCTGTCCTCGTAGGCCCGGCACTACCCACTCCCCGACTCAGAGCCAGACGGCAGATTTCCATGCACTGCTTGGAGGGGACCCCACTCCGAGGAACTGACTCCTTTTAACAAAACTCACAGGAGATGGAGTTAGAAGGCCAGATTACCCATTCATTCGGGGAGCTAACCCTCCAGCGACAGCAGTTTGCTCCCTCGCATGGAGCGTTCCTTTCTAAGTGGATTGGCCCACGCAGAAGACGGATTTGTAAAATATTTGTAGAATATATTCTACAAATATATAAATTCACCGTGCTGGGTGGCAGGTGTCCTCGAAGGGTTGCAGCTTAACCCTGAAACACATTATTTTGCACCTGAGGGGACTGTAAAAATCCCACCGAGGGAGAAGTCTCTGGGTCCTGCATGGGTAGGAACTATGGGGGTGGGGGGAGGCGCCAGGGAGAGCGAGGGAGGGCGCGGGAGGCCTCGGGTTGGCCCGGGCAGGCCGCGGCGAGGACTGCTTTTGGAGATGGGGTCTCTACAGAGATAATAACCGTAAAGTGAGGTCACGTGAGGGGGGCTAACCCCTCTCGGCTGGTGTCCTCACGAGGACAGGCGATCAGGACACAGATGCAGCCACAGGGAGAAGGTGGCGGCGGCGGGAAGCCCAGGAGAGAGGCCTCGGGAGGAACCGGCGCGCTGCCCACGCCTGGACCTCGGCCCCCCTTGGCCCCGACGGCCGCCCGCGCTGACCGAGCACCGCACCCAGCCTCCTGAAACGTGCGGGAGCCCTGCTGCCCCCCGGGGCCCTGAGTTCCACCTGCTTTGCTTCGGTGGCTGGTTGAGTAACTACAAGTCCGTATTCCCAACGTTTGTTTATGTTTGCATTCTTCTCAGATCAGTGGAGTTGAACCTGGTTTTACTGTTTTAATGACCGTGTTTGTCCCTCCTCCAAGTCCCCGCACACACTGCTACTGGGACGCTCGTCTCTCCTTGCTCGGCGTCGAAGAAGTCTTGACGCAGTAAAGGCAGGGGAACGGAACTTGAGAATGGCTCCCGTGGCCTTCGGGTCCTGCTGAGCCCCACCCCACCCCTCCCCCCGCGACCATGTCGCGTTATCCGTCCCAGGGGAAGTTGCCAGGTGGGCCTGGCCTAAGCAGGCGAGCCCTCCAGAAGCAGAGTGTCAAAAAAGGAAGTGAGGGAGATTGGCAGGGTGAACGGGATCCTCTAAGAGGGGAATTGTCTGCAAAGCTGGCTTGGAGAGGGAAGGGGCCAGACAGTCTCCAGGAGCTGAGAGCCGCCCCCACCCCGACAGCCCATGAGGAAGCAGGACTTCGGTCCTGCAGCTGCAAGGAGCTGAATTCTGTCAACGACATGAACGAGCCCGGAGTTGGATTTTCCCGGGTGTTCACAAGAGAACCAGCCAACCAGCACTTAGGGTGCAGCCTCGGGATGCCCACGGGGGGCGGGGGGCCCAGCCAGACCTCTGACCTCGAGCCGTGTGAGCGCCCAGATACACCCGCTTGTTTCAAGCCTCGAAGTCTGTGGGAATTTATTTCCCGGCAACGGAACCATGACACAGAACACATGGAGGTTGTCACTGATGTGCCAGTGGGGTCCCCCCTGCCCCAATTTGTGTTTGTCTTCTGACTTTGTCGTGCTTCTTGATATGTTTTTATGTTTTCATAGGAGCAACACTGTCAAACTCCTCCACTCTGGCCTCCGTACTTTCACATCACGCTTCTGGAGACCTGCCTCGCCCCAAAATTATTTTAAAAAACCAAAACAAAAACACAACAATCTTCCGTATTCTTCTAACGTTTCTGTGATTTCCTTAAATATTCATAGTAGCAGATTTTACTTTATTTATTTACTTACTTATTTTTGGTAGCTAACTGTATTTTGTACAGTGTGAAATAGGGGTCTGGGTATTTATTTTCAGGAGACCGAACAGTCAAAAAAAATATATAGTGGTTTAAAAAGGCAGTCTGTACATATATATAATTTGCAGTAAATAGCTAAATTCCCACGTGAGTTTCCTGGTATCCTCTGCTCTCCACCATTGATCCGAATGCCTGTTTTTTTTTTTGTTTTTTTTTTCCTTCAGTGCCGTCCTGATTTTATTGCTGCCGACTGATACCGTGTTTTGATACCCGATAGGACAATTTTCCTTCATTATCTTCCCTTTTCAAATTTTTCTTGGGTATTCTTGTGCATTTACTCTTCCAAGGCAACTTTGAAATCAATTTGTGGCGAATGGAGAGCATTTTATATATTTAAACCGAGTCTTCTGTAGCACGCCTCGGTCAGTGACGAGTAGTGGGTGTGACATGCAGGTATTTGATTTTTTTTTTTTTTTTTTAGAGAAGATGCCCTTGTAACTTTGCTTTTACACGCAAAAACACCTTTAAAGAAACACACAAGGAAAAAAAAAGAAGAAACACACAAGAACCAATAATCCGCCTCTGTGGAGGAGGAAGAAAGGGATTCCAATCCTGGAGCTCTCAAATTTTGAATGATTACTCCTTGAACATGAATAAACAAATTACTGTGTCAAATAAATTTAAGTTCACCACAAACAACACATCGTGGACTTTAACTGGAGTGGCACAGAACGGCCTGTTAATCGGGATGGCAGGGACCACCTGCATACGGGGTGGCTTTCCTCCCAGTAACACGGGAGCTTTATTCATTGAAATCTGTTCTACGTCCCTTAGTGAAATGTTATCGTTTTTTCTCTGCTCACTCCTTGTTAGATCTATTCTACCTATGTTATGGTTGTTATAACCGTGGTGGATGAGACTCTTAACAACAGTCTGGTTCTTAACTGGATATTACTGGGATAGGAGAGAGTGCTAGATCTGGCATTCAACTACTTAATGGATTTCTTTACCGTTTCTATTACTGCCCTTTTTTTTTTTAATCTTTTAGATGAACAATCTACGATTGGTAGACGGTGGGAATTTCACGTCCCAAATCCACACCTCATTTATTTTGCTTGCCGGAGCCCCTTAAGCAGGACCCAGGGGGTGCTGACAGCGTCCCCGTCTCCGTCCTAACACCTTCTCCAGTGTTTCTTGTTCGTGTCTCAAAACACGATAGAGAACTAGTTTGGGAAGTGGTAGCAAACACCCGTTCCCCGTCCACCCCGAAAATCCTTTGTTCCACTCTCGCCTCAGACTTATTGATATAATGTGTCAAATTAGCAGGCTTCTTAATTTCAAAGGATGCTTGAATTCTGCAGGGAAGCCCTTCTTCTTGACTGCTGGGCATTTTTCTTTTAATAAATGTGGCCAAACTCAGTCTGCTACTATTTTATTTAGGATTTTCATGCCTCACGGGGTGGAGACTGCTGTGTTTGAGGCTGTCGCCTTTGCAGGGAGGGTTTATCCTAACCTAAGCATTGTAAATCGAGCCTGAGAGGTTTCCCAGATTCCCCCCCACCCAGGGTTGAGCAGCACAGGGGGCGTCTGTTCCTTTTGCGGGTAGCGGGGAGGACTCCTCCGTGAGGTACAGACTAGTGCTTTCTGGGCAGATAGAGGCCTGACAACGTTTCCAATGTCTTCAATAATGAAACCAGTGCAGAGCGTGGCCTTCTTGAAATAAAAACGCAGTAATGCCTCTGATTTGTCCTCATTCCCGGGGTTTGCTGCTTGTGCTACACCCCTTTTTGTTCTTTGTCAGGCGTGCCACAGGTTTACTCAGTTTGCTGGTCGTTTCAAAAACTGAGTATTTTTATTTTTCTCTCTCAGGTCAACTCTTTGTTTTGTTTTTGGTTTTGGTTTTTTTTTGGTACCAGTTTCTGCTATTTTGCTTTATTAACTCCTCGTTCCCATTTCTTTTAGTTTACTTGTCCTTTTTCAGGCTTCCGAGTAGAAAGTCTTATTTTCTTGTTGATGAAAACTGTGCGAAGGTCATGGGTCTTACCGGAGTGCTTTCCTCGCGGCCAGGAGCTCTGATACGGGGACTCCCCTTTGCCATTAATCCCGGCTGGTCAATGATCTCCATGTGGACGGGACTCTGTCCTCTTCCCTTATGTCCCGAGCATCGCCACCTTGTCACCGATGTTTGAGATCCGTGAGTCTCAGCCCCAACTGCCCATTAGGATAACCCGCAAAGCTTAAAAAAAAGAAAACAAGACCAGGGCAAGAAACAAAAGATCCTGGCACTTCCTTCGAACAGCAGCTGAATGGGAGCTGTGGGCCGGGCTGTGTGTGCCCCGGTGGCCGCGTCCCCCTGGGCCCGTGCCAGGGCCAGCGGGTTGCTTTCCGCCTGTTGGAGTCTGGTTTTGTCCGGCCTGGAGGCCGACAGCATTTTTTTCCCTTTCGCTTTGGAATTTTTAAAATCTCACCCGCTGTGTCTAGGCACATTTATTCTGTTTTTCAGCTGTCGGGCCTTCTGTATGTCTTTATATTTGAAGACCCACCTTTCCTGAACTCGGGCAGAAATGTTCTCTGCTGCCATCCGTGGGCCCCTGATTTCCCGGGACTTCCGCCTGATGCGTGTCGATGGTCCCAGGTCTGACTTCCACGTCTTCTCCTCCTCAAAAAGTCCCACCCATTGCAGTTTTTGCTCTGAATTTGGGGAAGGATTCCTCAAACTGGCCTCTCGGTTCACATGTTTGATTTTCGGCAATATTGCTTTGTCTGTTAAGTGATCTTTTTTTTTGTTCGTTTTGGAAAGATGGTTATATTTTTTAATTCCAAGTATCCTTTTCCCCTGACAGTTTGCTCTCATTTTACTGATGTGACATCTTTGAAAGTCTCACACAGAACACCACCCGGCACACGCTCGCACTCCCGTCTGTTTTTGGCATCAGGCTCGTGCCCCTGGACACGTCCGCTCTGTCTATCCAGCCCCATCCCCCGAGTCTGGAGGTGCTGCCGAGCACTCACATTTTGATGTGAAGGTTCGGTGACCCCCTCCCAGGTGAGGCGGGCGGTCGAGGACATTCTCCAGTGGCAAAGCCCGAGGGGCAGGGCGGTGGCAGCGCCAAATTCCCTAGTGCTCAGAAGGGAGGAAGCGTGATGTTTCTGGAATCCTTGCTGGTTGAACGGCTTCCTGTGTCCCGGTGATCTCCAGAAAGGACACGACGCCCAAGAGGATGTTTGCATCTCTCCAGAAGCCCCGGCCACATTCACCGCCTCCACTGAGGGCCGCTGGCGCGGAGGGCGTGTGGGCCTGTGTGTCCTGTCCCATCCGGAGCACACGTGACTCTTTCCTGCGTCCCCACGAAAGTGGTCGCGTTCTTCTCTTCTCAGTATTTTCTGTGACTGGCGGACATCAGGGAGGATGCTTGGTAAACGAGCACTTAGCCCGACTCTGTCAATCCAGAAAGTTCTGCATCTCTCAGGGTCAGGATCCTTTCTCTGCAGCCACTCTTGGGGCGTCCGTGTGATTCAGTCTTCGTCTGGGTCTGTGTTGGTTGCTGCCTCACTGTGATGATCACGTCTTTGATGGAGAAACTTAGAACGTAAAGAAACCCACAGACGGAAACGCTCACAGCAGAGCCAGCAAGCGGCGGCTCAGGGCAGCCACTGCCCGGCAGGTGCAGGGGCGTCGTCCCAGGGCATCCCCCCGGGCCGTGTGCTTGGGACCGGCCTCCCCCCAGGTTCCCACCTCTTCAAACCTGCCCACGCCCAGCGGCCCCCCAGCCTCTTCCCCCTTTGCCTCTCGGGTTTCCACATCGGCTGCTTCCTAACCACGGCGCCTCCTCTCCCACGGAACCACGGAACTCCCCCCGCCCCCCGGGAGGCGCCCACGCCCTGCGCCTCGGGGCCCTGTGGTCACACACGGGGTGCCTTGCAGGGCCCCTCCGCCGGTGGCTGCGGCCCACGGGATGCCCAGCCTTACGCTTCCGGCGCTCGCCGTCGGCCGCCTCACAGGTCCGGGTGTAGAGCAGCCGCGCGGCCTGCAGCTCGGCCTCCTTCTGCCGCCGGGCGCGCGCGGCGATCGAGTGCAGGTCGTGGCTCTTCTCCAGCTGCATCTGCAGGCGGGCCAGGTGCTGCTGGACCCCGTACAGATCCACCCCCAGCTCCTGCCGCTGCCCTCGGCTCTGCTTGGTGGCCAAGCTCTGCAGCAGAGAGACAGCCCGGTCATGGGAAGCGGGCACACGCCCAGCGGGGCGGGGGCGGGTGGGACAGATGGGCTGGACAGACGGACGCGCACCAGCTCTCGAAGTTCCAGCTTCAGCTTCTCTATCTGGCGGTTCAGGTAGTTCTTCAGGGCAGCCTGGAACCTCACCATCAGCGGCTGGCACAACGGGGAAGCAAGCCTGGTTACGGTCGGGCCATGCACGCGTGGCCTGAGTCACTAGAGCTCTCCCTGGGGCGACAGGAAGGACGTCCAGGCTCCCCACCTCTGCCCAGGACTTGCCCTGGCAGCCAGACCAAGGACACCATGGTCCCGTCCCATGCACTGAAGACCTGAATGAGTATTTTGGCAAAAAATACTCCGGGCGAGCTGGAGTGGTGGTCCTGGGTGCCCCCGACCCCAGGGCCGAGGGTAGGCGAGGGGCCCCGAGCTGGAGTGGTGGTCCTGGATGCCCCTGACCTCAAGGACGAGGGGTCAAGGGGCCCCAAGCCTCCGTTCCCAGAGGACCGCCCAGCTTTTCCGCACCATGGGCAGCACCAGCTTTCCAGCAGGGCTCACCCAAGCAGGATTGCCTGCCAATCGGCAGCTCGCCAGAGGGGTGGAGTGAGGGAACCCAGTAGGTGCCCTCAGAGCCGCGGCTGTGAGTGGGGTGACTGTGCCCCCAGCCCACATCCAGGATGTCACGGCTAAGGGGCAGGGGCACTCCTGGCGTCTGGCAGGAGGAGCCGGGGTGCTGCCCAGGACGGTCCCTCCCCAGGGAGTGACCGGGTCCCCACGATGGCAGCGCCGAGGTCGAGGACGGCTGACTCTGGGCGAATAAGACCGAAAGGAGGGGGCACCTCAAGGAGCAGCGGCCCCAACGGAGGGACAAAGTGGGGGCGCGGGCAGAGGCAAGCCTGGGCAGCAGGCGGGCAGGTGTTGGGGGTCCTTACGTGGTCGGGGTCCAGAACCACCAGGTGTTGTCTGTCCTCTTCCGCCTCGTCGCTCCCCTCAGACTCCGTCCTCCCCACTGTCCCCTCCTCGGTGCTCAGCCGCTGGATCCGGTCCAGGAAGGCGGGCTCGGCTCCTCCCGCGGGCTGTGCATCAGGCTCCTCTGGGGGGACTCCTGGGGACGGAGCAAGCATCACCAGGTTCATACAGTGGCTGCGGAGGCCACCTTGCAGGTGCTGTCCGGCGAGGCTGGTTTCCAACCTCATGAGACAGGATGGAAAAGACAACGAAAAAGCTTCCCATGGGTGACGGCTCAGAAGCGCGACCCACGGTGTCTCCTGTTCGTGAATCTTCTATGCGTTGGTTTCAACATGTTCTGTAGAAAGGATCGCATTTTAAAGGTAGTGTGTATTAATTACCTTTAATATATTCCAAGAAGGAAATAAATTTTATAGATACTTTTTAGACACAAATAGTGAGTGAACAGGAAGGTGCCTTCTTGCGTATGGACTACATTGATTTTTTAAAATATTTTATTTATTTATTCATAAGAGACAGAGAGAGAGAGAGAGAGAGAGAGAGGCAGAGACACAGGCAGAGGGAGAAGCAGGCTCCATGCAGGGAGCCGGACTCCATCCCGGGTCTCCAGGAACAGACCCTGGGCTGAAGGCGGCACTAAACTGCTGAGCCACCCGGGCTACCCTGATTTTTTTTTTAATGAGAAACAGCTGATAAGATTAAAAAGAAATAATCAGGGAGGCTCTAGTTCTGCTCTCCTATCTGCCTGAGCTGGAGAGATCCTGTCCTGTTTTTAACTCATTCAGATGTGTGCATGGGCCATCCATGCACGTGTCCCATAAGGGATAAGAAATACCCAGGTCTGCTTTCCCGGTCCACAGCACTGGGGTACGGGACGGGGTGTGCCGAGACACTCTTTGAGGCTCAGTCAAGGCCTGGCTCTGTCACTTACCCAGGTGGGTCACTAAGTGACTCTCAGGGTCTTTGTAAAATGGGAGAATGGCTCCTACGTCATTGGGCTACTTTAAGGATGAAGTGAGATAAAACAGAGGGAACACTCCATCCGTATCATCCATATCCGTTAATGACATCTCTGTCGTTCAGCTCGCTGCTGAACAGGAACTGAGGTAAGAGAGGGCAAACGAGTGGCACCCCTTACCCAGAACGGGAAGGGGAGGGGCTTGTCCCGTGGGCAGGACAACCTGCCCGTGCCCCGGTACCTGGCTCCCCAACGATGATGGGCTCCTCCACGGGCTCCTCCTCGCTCAGGAGCAGCTCCTTAAAGTCAAAGTCGGAGGAGGTATTGCTGCTCCCCTGGCTCAGTCGAAGGTGGTGTTGTGCCCCCAGAGGGAAGACTTCCTGCGGGAGCTCTTCGCTGGTTTTTTTCTAGAGCAAGAACAACCAAACCTGAATCAAGAAGGCCGTCATCCGGACTGAGAAGTTATTTGATTTTGATCTCTCGCAGTGTTCAAGATTCAACATAACTGCTAAGGCAATAGGAAACCATTTGGATGTAAAGGTTATTTGGCTTTTCCAAAACAGAAAACACCTACCTGCCCCCACCCTCTACCCCCACAAGGAATTCGGGATTGGCCTCTGCCTGTCTAGAGCTGTAGCAGAGTGTAAATGCTACATTGGGCCAGTAAGAGAGATTTTCTAAATAAATGAAGCATATCCTTCAATGACTGATCTGCATGCAGCAATATCAACCATCACCTAACCAAAAGAGCTTTTTACTAAGGACTGTGTCAGGGTATTGTGCTTGGTTTGCACATGTGGTTATTGCCTTAATTCTTATTTTTTTCCCTCTACAATCAATGTTAAGCCATATCACATTGATGGTAGTAATAATGCAATGTTTATAAGGCATAATTTTCACTGTTCTTTTTCTAATCAGAATCCCAAATTAAATAAAAAATCACAAATAAATAAATAAATAAATATCACAACAATCTCTAATTCTGTGTAATAAAGCTGAATAAAAGAAAAAGTTGCTGAAACTTTTCCCACCCTGTATGGTTGTCAGTCACTGAGACACAATGGCAAAGGTGCAGGCATGTCCAGACCAGAGTCGAAGATGGAGGAATGTAACCCTGCTCCTTGCTTTCCTTCCAGAACAACTCAGAGCTGAAGCCAGTAGTGGGGGGTGGGAGGCTGCCCTAATGTGGGGTGAGGAGAGTGGGTTTCAGAGCCCGTCCCCTGGGGAGTCATCACAGCACACGTGACAGGCCTGGGCCTGCTGACAAGAGTCCCCACAGAGGACAGCCTGGCACAGAGTCACAGCCCAAATATTTGGGGCTGGCCTGGGTGGGGTTGGTCCAACAGTGATGAGGGTGACAAGGACAGTCCAGTGTGGGAGCACCTGGGTTCAGGTGGGGTGAGGAGGATCCACTTGGGGGTGGAGAAGTGCAGTGAAGGTTACATCCGGGAGACCAATCAAATTAAAACATGGGAAATGGGGACTAGGCTTATTGCTGGACAAAGGACTTGGAAGTATGGGAGGAGAGGACACTGAAGGGAACCCACTCAGCGGTGAGGAGTCAGAGAGGGATTGATGTGAGCTCTGTGGTGTGTATGTGTGTTTGTGTGTTGTGTATGATACTGAGAGACCTAGGGACAGTGGCATCCTAATGGCAGAGAGATTATCTAGCACCCAAATCAAGACTTCTACATGTTATTTTCCATGAAAAGAAACCAGGCTCCTGGGATGCCTGGGTGGCTCAGTGGTTGAGCATCTGCCTTTGGTCAGGTCACCATCCCGGAGTCCTGGGATCGGGTCCCGCATCCGGCTCCCCGCAGGGAGCCTGCTTCTCCCTCTGCCTGTGTCTCTGCCTCTCTCTGTGTGTCTCTCATGAATAAATTTTTAAAAAAGAAACCAGGCCTCTGAAGAAATGCCTGATTCTAGGGCTGGGCGGTATGTACCAGAGAATGAGAAAGTGTTCCAAGGATGACAGTGGTGAAAAAAAAAAGAACAACTCTGGTGTGTTAGAAGGACACACAGGCCAATTTAAATGGGCTCTCACTGGCCACACGGGGGACAAGTTCTATTCAGTGTGTACTGGAAGTTCTAGCCAGTGTAAGAAGGCAAGAAAAAGATATAAAGGGCATCCAGACAGAAAAGTTAAACTCCTTTATGACAACATGATCATCTTTATGAAGAATCCTATGGATTCTACCAAAAAAAAAAAAAAAAGCCACTAGAACTAACAAGGATGATTAGCAGTGTTGCTGAATATAAGATCAATGTACAAAAATCCGTTGTATTTCTATATACAATACAGTGCTGCATACGATTTAGCAACAAGTAAGTGGAAGCCGATTACAATAGCATCACAATGCAAAATAGTTAGGGGTAAATCTGACAAGAGATTGGCCTATACAGGCTGCTAAGAGAAATATGAACTCCTAAAAATATGGTGGTCATCTGTTGTGATTTTTTTTTTCATTTAAAATACTCACTTTCTTATCTCAAACAAAAAGAGCACCTTCCCACACAATTTTTCTTAAATGCAAAGGGGTGGAGGGTAATTTCCCAGGGGAGAAGGCTGGTGCTTTTCCATCAAGGGATCCACACCAACATCATTGGTAATGGGACAAACTTCAGTCATGTACCACCTCATAGGACACGAGGCGAACACAGCCTCCCTCTGTGATCCCTTTCCAAGGATGGTAACCCAGATTACATCAAGAGGAACACTAGGCAAGCGCCTGGGTGGCTCAGTGGTTGAGTGTCTGCCTTTGGCTCAGGGCATGATCCCAGGGTTCTAGGATCGAGTCCCACATTGGGCTCCCTGCATGGAGCCTGCTTTTCCCTCTGCCTGTGTCTCTGCTTCTCTCTCTGTGTGTGTCTCTCATGAATAAATAAATAAATCCTTCTTTTTCTTTCTTTCTTTATTTTCTTTTTTTAAAAGAGGAACATAAAAAAAAAAAAAAAGAGGAACACCAGGCAAATCCAAACCAAGATCCATTTTAAAAGTGGCTGGCTGGTGATCTTCATAAGAGTCAAGGTAATTAAAGTCAGGGAAAGATTAAGACCTAAGAGATGGGACAGCTAAAGGCAATGTGTGATTTGGAACTGTACCTGTGCTCTAAAAGGTATCGTTGGGACAGTTGGTGAATGAGGCCTGAGGATTATTTGGTAATGCAATGAAATATCCTGATTTTGACAGTTATACTGTGGTTGGTTGTGGGAAACACACACACAGAAGTGTTTGGAAGAAGTTGGGGCATCGGATCGTCGACTGACTCTCCAAGCCTTAAAAAAATAAAAATAAAAAGTGTTTCTAATCATACTTCAACTTTCCTGTAAGCCCATGTTTGTTTAAAAACAACAACAGCAAAAGAAAAGTGTGGGACCATAACTTGTCATTACAAATCATTATCGTCTAGAATTGCCCTGTCCAGTAGGGTAGCCAGTAGCAACAGGCAGTTATATAAATTTAAGTTCATTAGAATCTTCATTAAAAATTCAGTTCTGCCATCTCCCAGGCCACATTTGGAGTGCTCTGTGTCGCCCCTTGTGACTGATGGCTACCATGTGGGACAGTAAAGATAAAGAGCATTTCCATCACCATGGGAAGTGCCATTGGACGGTGCTGTTCTGGAGACCAGAAACCTGGATGCCCTTACATGGAACGTCCCCTACCTTGGGCTTGGGAACACCAAAGAAAGGCCCAGGAACCCTTGGCATTCAACAGTGGGGCCTGAGACCCAAGTCTGCTTAGAAATTTCCAACAGAGATTGCAGTTTGGTTTTAGAATATGCCCTGCAATCCCTCACGTAGGGTGACAAACCACAGTAAACACTTTGATAAGATAGACCCCGGGGCCCTTACCGATCTGCTAGCCCTGGCTCCAGAAGCGTCTGGGCCTGCTTGCTCGGATGAGCCTACTGCCCGCTGGGATGGCTGCGTGGAGAGGTCCCTCGAATCTCTGGCCTCTGATGGATGGGGGGCGTCTCTGTCTTTGGGAACGCCTTCCCTCCTTATCTGCTCAAATGGGTACGTGGGGCCCACTTCCTCTTCGGCCTCCTCCCAGCCACCGACTTCTGAATAAGCCAGATCCATGGAACTGGCTTTCTCCTCGAGGGATACGGTTTCGAGATTGGATTCGAATCCCCCTTCGAACTCAGGTTCCTTCTCCGTTTCCACCTGCCCGTCCGTCTCCACTTCCCCCTCGCTTTCAATTTCTCCTTCCGTTGTGACTTCCTCAAAGGCTGTAATTTCCTCTTCAGAAAGTTCGGCAGCACCAACAGCCTCGTCATCGTCCTGGTCACTGCTCTTCCCAGTGGGTGACACCTGCAGATATGTGGCGGGGCGGGGTGGGGGGGAGAAGTCAGGAAACACAGGCACAGGCTCCCGAGTAGTTCTGCTCTTAGTCGTGTAATTATACGGCGGGAGAACTGCATCCGCACAGGCCTGCGTGTCCCTGAGAGGTTATGCTCCGTGCTTTATCTTTTCCTTCCAGTGTTTGTAATTTTTTGGCGTCCTTTGTTACAGAACCTGAGTTCTGAAAACCCCGGGGTGATCTGAGCAGGAGACACAGGACATCCCGACCAGCCACCAGCAACGGGGCCGAGTCTGTTCTAGTGCAAAGCATAGGATCCCCCTACGGTTTTCTTGAACAGCTCTTAACTCCTTAATTCCTAGTCAAGACAAGCCCAGCACAGCCCACCCCACAGGGAACCTTACCCTGTCGCCTTCATGATTCTGGGCCTCTTCTTCTTCAGAAGTTGATTCACCTTCCAGCTGAGACCTGGTTGCAGAAATACAGTTTAACAGTTTCAAATAACAGTGTTCTTTCTCTTGGCATTTGTCACCTCCCGGTGTCTGGATATATTCTTATTTACTTGCTCATGATCTGCCTCCCCTCCAGGCAGTTGGCCATGACTTTGTCCAAATACTAGATCATGCCTGTCACATGGAGGGAGGGAGTGCCACCAAAGAGTTGCTCCATGAATGCATGAAAAATAATTATGGAAACATTCAGGGAACAGCACAAGTATAGGATAACAGAAAAGTCACCTTAAATAAACTTGTGTCTGGGGCCAAACTGGGGAACAGAAATATAGACTAAGAGAAAGTTGCACAAAAGTGACTACTCTAGAGACTCTTGGTTGGTTTCTCCATGATTTAGATAGTACAAGAATGTCATGATTTACATTCTTAAAATTACTTTTTCGTAATTAAAAATACAAGCTCCGGACGCCTAAGTGGCTCAGCGGTTGAGGGCCTGCCTTCGGCTTAGGGTGTGACCCTGGGGTCCTGGGATCGAGTTCCACATCGGGCTCCCTGCAGGGATCCTGCTTCTCCCTCTGCCTGTGTCTCTGCCTCTCTCTGTGTGTCTTATGAATAAATCAATAAAATCTTTTAAAAAAATACAAGCTCCTTTAAAAAAAAAAGTCAAACTAATACACAAATGTGTGACACAGATAATGAAAATCCTCTGTGGTTTTCCCTCCCTTTCTCAAGATAACCACTAGTAGTAAAAGATTTAATGGAACATTCTTTCAAATATTTTTCTACGCCTGTAAACCCACACACAATTAGAGATCACAACTCTACATACTGTTTTCCATTTAGTCTTTTCGTTTCATATAACCTGGACTTCTTTCCATGTCAGTTTACATAAACCCATCTTTTTTAAAAAAAAGTGGAACACTACTGAAACGCCTAAGGTAAAATTATTTCTTTTTTAGAAAAGGATTTTATTGATTTATTCATGAGAGACACACAGAGAGAAGCAGAGACACAGGCAGAGGGAGAAGCAGGCTCCCTGCAGGGAGTCGGGTGCGGGACTCCATCCCGGGACCCCAGGATCACAACCTGAGCGGAAGGCAGATGCTCAACTGCTGAGCCACCCAGGTGTCCCATTAAGACAGTTTCTGTCCCCAGCCCCGCGTCGCAGGCCTGGGGGCAGCAGAGGAAGGGGCGAGGTCCCCACGGTCAGGAAGCCCCTCGGTGAAGGTCCCCCGCACACAGAGATGGAGTCAGGTAGAGACCCTGCCACCAGCCCCTGCGCCCTCCTGCTTTATTTCAAAGGACAGGAACTCTCCGGGGCATGCAGGGCCAAGCATCCTGGTTGCCATGGTTACTGCGGGCCGAGCCAGCCCCGGGTTTGAGAGCCCAGCGGCCAAAGCAAGCGGAGAGAGGGAGGGGACCGGAGCTGACAAAGGGACCGCAGAGCAGAGGGGCGCGCAGGGCTGGGGGGGCCGGGGAGGCGGGAAGGGGGGATGGACGCGGCAGAGGCGCGGGGGGAAAGGGCGTGAGCGCAAGGGGGAGGCGTGGGGGCGCGGAGACCCTAGCCCTCCGCTTACCCGCCCGGCTCCGCCATCTCCCGTTGCTAGGCGACGCCGTCAACATCCGGCGGGCGGGGACCACGCGCGGGGCCGGCGCGGGCGGCGCGGAGACGCGGCCTTTGTGCCACCGCCGCGCTGGAGGCGCGCAGCACCCACCCGTGTAGACACATGGAGACATAAACAGTTTCTCCGTCTCTAAGTCCGGGCTGCGTCCCGCCTGGCTCGGGGGCTGCAGAGCGACAACCGTGCCCACCCACGAGCGTCCAGCCAGGCAGCTCCGATGTCCCGGGGACCCGCGACCGCTCAGTGCCCCGAACCCCGGGGCAGGCCGAGGTGGGGGCGTGAGGGGCTCCGGAGCACCCCCGCGGGGTGGGTGGGGGGTGGGTGGGGGTGCAGCCTGGAGCCCGCCCATCCATCCGCAGACCTGGGGCCCCCGGGGGGGGGGGGGAGCGGAGGGATGCTCAAGGGCCTTCGGGTGGGCGATGGGTGATCCCCCTCCTTGCCCCAAAGAGGAGAGGCGCAAACGGAGGATGGAGAGGGCGCACGGGGAGCGGCCCAGGGGGGCCGCCTTCACTGCGGAGGGGGCGGGCCCTGGGACCCGCAATCAGGACGGCCCAGGGCAGGGGACGCGGGTCCCCAGGGCGCGAGGTGGCTGGGGCAGGATCGGGGCGAACCGAGGGGCTGGATGGGGTCGCAGCTGGGCTGGGGCGGGCGGGGGGCCGGAGCGGGCCGGGGCGGGCCGGCCCCGGGTGGGTCAGGCGGGCGGCGGGGGCGGGTCCGGGTGGGCCCGGCGAGGGGCCTGGCGAGGGGCCGGGCGGGCGGGACGCGAGGGGGCGGGCCGGGGGCCGGGCCTCGCCGCGCATCCCCGCCCCACCGCGCCTCACTGGCGGCGGCGGCGGCGGCGGCGGCGGAGGCTCCGGGAGCCGGCGCGAATCCGGCCCCCGCTGCGGGACCCGGGTGGGTATCGGGGCTCGGGCGGGGGATGCGGCGGCGGAGCCCGAGGGGGCCGCGGGGGACCGGGCGGCGCCCCCTCTGCGGGGCGGGGAGGGGGCGCCGCGGGGCGCTGGGCCTGCAGCGGCGGGGCCGGGAGGGGCGCGGGCCCGGGGCGGGGCGGGGGGAGCCCCCCAATCACGCAGAAGCCCCCTGGGGACCCCCCGCGGCGCACCGGGAGTGGACCCCACCCGGGGAGACTCGCCCCCGCCTGCGTGGGCCCGTGGACCCGACAACTTGCGGTCTTTGTCTGGATGTAGGGTCGGAGCACGCGAACGAGAACTTGGAGGGGCCTCCGCGCGCACCCCCAGCCCCCCGAAGTGGGTGCCTTGCAGCCCAGCAGCGTGCACACGGTCCGCGTCGCTGGGCCTTGGGTCGGTGGGCTGGCTGTGAGAACCGCATGTCAGGAAACTCACTTCCTTTAGGCCCAAGAAAGAAAGAAAGAGTAGGGGGGAAAAAAAAGGAGGAAAAAAAAAAAAAAGGCAATTTAAGATTGCTAAATATAACCTAAGCAACCCTGCCAGGAGCCGGTGAATCTTGAAATCCTGTGATTCCCACACTCGGAAGTTGGTGTCATATGTTGGCCACAATCTAGTTCAGATTCTGTTCCGGAGATGGAAACGACATATCTCGTCTTGCGCCACCCCCCCTCCCCGTCCCCCACTCTCAAGTTTGTTTACCTGCCTCCCCAAATTCGGGGGACAAGCTGGGCAGGTCCTCCCTGTGGTCTTAGGGACCTTCCTCTACCACCTGAAGGCCCCAATTCTTGTATCTGGAAGTAAGAAATGGTTGTCAAAAGTGGCCATGTGGGATCCCTGGGTGGCCCAGCGGTTTGGCGCCTGCCTTTGGCCCAGGGCGCGATCCTGGAGACCTGGGATCGAATCCCACGTCAGGCTCCCGGTGCATGGAGCCTGCTTCTCCCTCTGCCTGTGTCTCTGCCTCTCTCTCTGTGTGTGTGACTATCATAAATAAATTAAAAAAACAAAACAAAACAAAACAAAAAAACAGTGGCCATGTGAGGAAGGGGGCCATCAAACAGTGGGTTGCAGAAGCCCAGATCCTACAAGTCATTCCCAGTCTGCCATCGATTGATTAGAGAACTTTCAGAAATCTGTGTGTTAGTTTTAGAAATTCCTCGTTAGAAATATTAACAATTAATTGATTAGTGACCATCAGAGGCTTTTAAGAACCAGGAAAACTTTGGCAAACGAAAGGATTATTAAAGCAGGGATGTCCTTGGGGTGGTAACCAGAGGGTTTAGGAACAGCTGCCCCTTCTTGGTCTGGGGAGGCACATGTGTGCCAAACGCACTCACTGTGTTCTCTGTGGCTTGTGGACTGTTCGTGGCGAGCAGAATCTCAGGATAGCTGAAGAAAGTTCTCATCAGTGGAATTTTAAGAACCTTCAGCAGTGATGGTTGTTGTGTACGAACTTTCTGATTATTATTAAGTGAATTCACTTAATCCTAAAAACAAGCCCGTAAAGTCAGGACTGAGGTTATCCCCATTTTACAGATGGGAGCCCTGAGCCTTAGAGAAGTAGATTCCCCAAGTTCATGCACCTAGGACAGAACTGGAGGCCTCAGGCCCAGGAGGCTCCCACCCCAGAAACGGCGGCGCACGCCGCCTCCTCCCCTGTAACGGACACCTGCTGTTCACATGCACACGCTCTTCCTGACCCCTCTTTTTGCAGCCAAGACAACATGGTTCGCTCTGCCTTATGATTGATAAAAAGCAAAGGAGTGGAGACGAATCCCATGTCACCACTGGCTGCTAATAACAGTTCTCTTTCGTCCAGAAACAACCTCCCGGGCCTTGTATAAAGGCATTTGAGAAGACAGCGGTCAGGTTTCCGCAGCCCACCTGTTTGCACAGGTCTCGCTGCCCTGGTTTGGGGGTGGCTCCGTGCAGCGCTTGCAAACGTGGCCTCCGAAGTAGATTGCCGGGTTCAGATACCTAGCCCGGTGCACTGTACCGGCTTAATTCCCCTGTGCCTTAGTTTCCCCATCTGTACAGCAAAGATGGTTCTACCTGCCTCAGAGGCAATGACCATCCAAAGCACCTAGTGCCCGGCACGTACCAAGTGTTTGTTACTTTTTAAAAATTTATTTAAAAAAAATTTAAAAAAATTTATTAATGACCATCATTTGGATTTATCCCGTTTAGCAAAATTGGTCAAAACATTTTGATTTTTTTTTTAGTTCCTTGTGTATGTGGTTTGTCCAGCGTGAGGCCGATCTGTGCAGAAGTGGTATTCACCACGTAGGTCAATTCACGCTCTTTGCTCTGTAACTTGGCTGACTGTTCAGGGACCACGGCCACCAGCTTGTCTGGCAACACAAATCTCAAGTAGAGATTTTACCTGGTCCACTGCCCCCTCCTCCCCAGCCCGAATTTTTATGGGCCTGAATCCTCTCATGTAAGATTAGCCAGGTGGCTTCTTTTTTTTTTTTTTTTTTAAGATTTTATTTATTTATTCATGAGAGACACCCAGAAGCAGAGACACAGGCAGAGGGAGAAGCAGGCTCCTCAAGGGGGGCCCAACATGGAACTCGATCCCAGGACCCCGGGATCACACCCTGAGCCAAAGGCAGAGGCTCAACCCCTGAGCCCCCCCAGGTGTCCCGGCCAGGTGGTTTCATACTGTGGGACAGCTGGGGGGAGGACAAGAGGACGGGCTTGCCCCTTGACAGTGAGGCAACTGTAGCAGCTGGGGCCCACGTGGCTTTTATTGATGTACATGGTATCGTACATCGTTGTGTTATATTTGTACAATACCGATGAGCGTTGATGAGCCCCGTGCACGGAAGAGAAAGCACAAGTCTGCAGTCTCCTTCTCCACCACCCCTGCCCCCCAATTCAGGGAGCTGGCGTAAGACGTCTTCTTCCTTTCACTTCAGTCGTGGTGGTTTTTGCTGTTGACCACCTGTGCGCCCCTTGGCACTGGATCTTGCGTCTTTAATAAATCTATTCTGATGAGCTGTCTAGTGATATCGGCTCTGAAGCTCGTCTTTTACTGCGTCTTCTGAACCAATATAGCCATCCTCAGAGAGGAGCAAGGTCCAGCCCCCAGAAGACTCCATGGGATGCCCCCGAAGCTGTCACCAGCCGGGATGGCAGGCCCTTCTCTTGCTGAGCCTTGGGCAGCCAGTCTGTCCAGGTGTTTTTTTTTTTTTTTTAAGGTTTTATCCATTTATTCATGAGAGACAGAGAGAGAGGCAGAGCCACAGGCAGAGGGAGAAGCCGGCCCCATGCAGGGACCCCAGGATCACGCCCTGAGCCAAAGGCAGGCGCTAAACCGCTGAGCCACCAGGTGCCCCTGTCCAGGTGTTTAAAGTTGATGAATGTGATGAGCCACCAGTAAGGACCCACCTGACTGCAGGTACACAGGTGTGGCGGGGTCTTCCGTGCTCTCTCTGGATTGGCTACTGGAGAAACCACCATAATCGATCGGAGTGCAGCCCGAGCCCGTGTCTGCACTCACTTGCACACTTTGGTTTATGTGCTGGTTTTCCACACCGAGTGACCCTGAATTCAATAGCCTGATAAATTGGTCATTACACTCTCTGGCTTTCTGAAACTGGGGCAAAGGGCACGCTTAACGGATGTCATTTTACACTCTTTCGCTTTTCAATTTCTGTGACTAAAAAGCTTTCCCTGGGCAAGATCAACTGCATTGCTCTTCAGGGATATTGTCAATATATCCCCCCCCCCGCACCCCCACCCCATTTTATTTTTGTTTTGTGGTGCATTCGATTCTCCTTTTCCACGGACAGAGCACCTCACCTCTCTGTATGAAAGTTTACAGGAGTGACGTAGCGTCAGGTGCACCTAACCCGCTGCAGGTCAGCTGTCAGCTTCCTGGCTGGATTTGCACCTTTCCTTGCTTTTTTGGGGGTTCAGTCCTTCCTTGTTTTTCGATCCTGGCTCATCTGCAAGGTCAGTTTCATCTCCCAGGCCCCATCGCCTCGGCTCTTTGGGGAGGAAATAACTGTTATGGTATTTGCTGTCAAGGGGGCACAAACAGCAGATGGTCTCTTGCTTGAGAGGCAGAGGCCTTGGGGTTTTCCAGGGAGTAGGTGATAATCAAAGTGACAGCTGGACAGCGGAAACAGTGAAGCTGGTTCCCCCCCCCCCCCCGGGTGTCTGTGACTGTCTTGTCCTCTCGGCCTGTCAGAGGGCCTTTCCTGGTGGCCGTTGTCCAAGCCTCCAGCGCTGGGGTCTCTGGACCCCTAAGCTCTGTTTCTTCATTTTAAATACAAGTTGGCTCCCCGGGCCGCCTCCCTTGCATGCAGAGAGGCCCCGCCCACAGCGACCCTGTTTCTGGGTGACCGTCTTTTCAATGGGGATCCTGGATGTGATGTATGTGCCGGGGACACCTTTCTCTTCTACAATAATCCCGGCACGGCAGCCACGTGGAACCGACGCGTGTGAGGTGCAGCACAGCAGAGAGGACGGGTCGGGCCCGCCCCCAGGTGTCCTGTCTGGACGATGAGACTTGGAAGACCCAACTTCCCCACATCGTGCACCCCACAGATCGGGGCCCTGGCCCCGACTACTTGCAGGGTCCACATCACCCTTTGAACCACCAAGCTGGGGCTTCCCCGAAGGACATGGCGTGCACGCCTGGTCCTGGGGAGGGAGAGAGAGCTGGGGTCTCCTCCGAGGTGTGGTAGCAGCAGATGTTGTGTGTGGGGAAAACAATCCATGTTTTCGTGTGTCTGGCTCCTGTTTAAACAGCATCGCCTGTTCCCCGTGTTGATCCTTGATCCGGCTTTGAGAGCAAAGCAGAGGAACCGGTTTCTGGCTGCCACATGCCAGGTGGCCGGAGCTCAGGGCTTACTGCTCCTGAGCAGTCGGACGGTGACAGGGCCAGGTGGGCTTCGTCCCACCGTAGGTTCCCTTTAGTGTCCAGCCCCCGCCCCCCTGCTCCGGACCCGCCTCCCCCCGCTGCCGTGAGCGGCTGTCACGACGGGTGTGGGCTGCAGGGACTGGCAGCCCGTGAGGTGCCGGGACCCCATTTGCCCTGCCGACAGCTGCATCCCAGCCCCGAGCCAGGGTGGCCCGAGGCAGGTGTGCAGCTCAGAGCAGCGAACAGGGAAAGTCAAGCTCGTGCCTCTTAGGGTGGCTCAGGCTGCCCTATTTCTTTGGCCTTCCTGGGAAGGTTCTAGAAGAGAACTTTGTACCTTTGCTCCTATTTGTTTTTCTATTTGGCAACTGCTGGGGCCTTTTATGACCAGGACAGGAAACCAAGGCTCTGGGCAGAGAAGGCTGCCAAGGGCAGGCACTGGCGTGAGTGTGCAGCTTTCCTCTGACCCGTCTTGCTGCTCCCAGAGGGACATGGGGGCGCATGTCCCCCTCTCACCTGGCTCTAGGCCTGGGTCCTTATCATATTGCCTAAAACGTGGTTGCTCTGCGTGGGGATTTGACAGTCGGTGGGGGAGTTAGATGTCCAGTCTCTACCATGTCCTCACCATGGTGTCGTCAGCAGCAGAATGGTCCCCAAAGAGGTCCACGCCTGGACCCCGGGCACCAGGGATGAGGTTAGGTGATGTGGCACTAAGGTTGCTCATCAGCTGCCCTAGACGGGGGGATTGTCCTGGCTTATCCAATGGGACTGGTGTCATCCCAGCGTCCTTAAAAGCAGAAGAAGGGGGCAGAGGGTCAGTGTCAGAGCCATGTGATGGGGGAGGACCTGAGTGGCCACCGCCGACTTTGAGGGTGGAGGGAGGGCCACGAGCCAAGGGCTGCGGGCGGGTTCTTGAGGCTGGAAGCGGCAGGGAAACAGATTCTCCCCCAGAGGCGCCGGAAGGGAGGCAGCCCTGGGTTTGAGCCTGGGGAGCCCCGGGGAGCCCTCCTGGCCTCCAGAACTGTGAGCTACTTTATTTGTGTTGCTTTAAGCTGAGAAACGTGTGGCGATTTGTTGCAGCAGCAGCAGCAGCCGTGGGCAACCACGCGCGTGGGCTGGACGTGCTTTCTGAAGGAGGCACACGGGTGACTGGTGTCTTTTCCGAGGGGGCCAATTCTTGATCCACGGGTGGCTCATTTCCGGCTGGCTCGTGGGTGACCTTGCCTCCGTCTCTGTCTGTGCAGGACGGCTCTTCCTCAGGTATAAATGCCCAGCTCCGGGGGATTGAATGCCGGGCAGGGGCGTCTCCACTTCGCCCCTGTACACGTCAGAGCAGAGCCCCCTGAGCTACCGAGGCCTCAGCTGCTTCAGGCCCGGGTCGTGGCAGGTGCTCCGGGGGCGTCCGTCCAGGAGCCAGTGCGGTCGGTGGAGGCCTGCTGCCCCCTGGCCCCGGCCCAGCAGCACGGCCAGTTCCAGACTGGACTGCGAAATAAACACCTGCCCACCTCCCCGCTTCCCGGATCCCCGCTCTCCAGCCACCCCCAAACCCCTCTCCTGGGCCCCCAGTGCCCCTTACCCCGTAGGCTGCGATGGGGGTGTGCCGAGAACCCACAGTTCTCAAAGGTGCTGGGGATGCTGCGGAGCAGAGAGGGCTTTCTGCTGGGGGGAGCCCCGTGTCACGAGCATGTGTGTGTTTTGAGGGGAGGCCAAGTTGTTCTGTCCTTTCGAATTACACACTAGCCTATTTTGCAAAAATCTGGCCCAACCTCAGTTGCCGACCACTCACAACAGCACAGAGCTCAGCTTGCGATCACGTCCCAGATGGCTAGAAACCAGCACTGGCATTTTTTACTTTATACCTTTTAAAATCATTACTTTTTTTTTTTTTTTTTTTTTTTTTTTTTTTTTTTTTTGTGCACCCAAACTGATGCTCATTCTAGATCTTGGCCTTAGTCCATCTTTCTGTTCCTCCGTGTGCCAGCAGGCTGGCATTGCTGTCCTTTCCATCAGCAAAAACAGAGCGTGTGGATCTTGATTGAAGGTGGCATTCTGTAGACACGTCATTCACCAGGGGACTTCTCAGAGATGTCTTGGACTCAGGAGCTTAGATCTAAAACCCACAAGAGTGACACGGGTATAACCATCTTAAAGTAGAAATATTAAGTGAACGCAAAAGAGGAAAATGACGTTTTTATTGTCGTCCAAGGATCTACCTTGAGCTGCCTCTCTATCCCCCTTCCTCTCGGGATTGGGGGACAGGCTCTGTAATATTGGTACAAAGTGCTTTTGAGCATCTCGGCTGCTATTTTGATTTCAGTTAACTCCGAGTCCTTGCTGGAGGAAGTCGGGGAGCTGTCCCTGGCTGCCGGCTCCTCTCTGCTCCCTTTCGAGCTGGTTTTGTGTGTCTTTGGATCTCTGCGGACGGCGTTTCAAGATGGTTTTGCCCTCCCCCCCAACTCTGTGCGAGGTATGATGAGAATAAGTAATACGCGGCCGGAGGAAGACCCCGGATCCATGGAAGGGGACCTGGGCCTCCTACCAGCTCAGAGTTCCGTGCCCAGGAAGACTTTCTGGAGCACAGCTTTCTGGTCTCCCGGGAGGGGTGGCTGTCTTTGCTCCTTCCCGCCCCCGTGGGACACCAGGTCCCTAGGGTCGTGGGCCTAAACTGCTCTGCAGGTTGTGAGTAAGGAGCACTCAAGGTCATGCATCTTGTGGATTCAAGGACACCGGGAAGATCCCCAGCAGGTTGTGCAGCCCTTGCCAGGCCCTGGCATTGCTGCTGGCAGCTTCCCTCGGCCTGGACATCCGAGCTCCCTTTGTCACCCTGCCGTCGCTCGTCCTGCCTTAGCTCCCTGCCTGTCTCTTGCCTCCATCCACGAGTCCACCCTCAGCCTGGCTTCTTTGGGTGCATGTCTTCTGGTCTCCACCCTTTTTTTTTTTAAATTAATTGTATTTTTTAGAGGGTTTTACTTTTACAAAAAAAAAAAAAAAAGGCAGAAAGTACAGAGAGTTGTCAATATATCCCTCTCTAGTTTCCACTATTCTTATTTTTCATCCCAGTAAAGTATCCGTAGCATGGTGACCACTCAGGCCATTCTGAAGTGTGCGGTTTTATGGCATTGGGACCGTTCACATCCTTGTGCCGCCGGGCCCCCCATCCAGCAGGGGAGCTTCTGCAGCCTCCCCCCACCCCGCCCTGCTCCTCCCACTCGGCTCCCCTGGGTGCTGCCCGCCGCCCAACCCCACCTGGCCCCTTCCCCGCTGGCCCTTCCCTGCTGCTGCCCGCAGCCCCCCTCTCCCTCCCGCTCTCCTCCGAGATTCACATCTGCATGGCTTGTGTCACGACGTCGCCTCTCCTGGATCTGTGCCCCACTCTGGACACCTTGTCTACCTCCAAATTTCCTCTTTTTTAAAGGACACTAGCTGCCCTAATGGCCTAATTCCAACTTAATCACTCCCGTAAAGACCTGTCTCCATTCAGTCGGAGGTGCTGGGGGTTCGAGCTTCAACATATGATTGGGGGGGCTGGGGGGGACACACACTTCAACTCATTAACACGTTGGAAAATGCACGTGTGATACTATGACTGAAAGAAAGACCCCGTGTCATCCCAGTGGGGAATCTCTGGTTTTCTTTAAGGTAGACATGGAACATAGGGGAAAACACGCAATGGTTTCAGGTCCCGTGATTGAAGGAATTGATGTTTTTTATACTTCTCTGAGCTTGTTTCCTACTTAACAATAACAAAAAGCATTAAAAAATAGGTCAAGGACTCTCTCCAAGTGCAGTTTGATAGAGAGCAGAGGTTGGGAACCAGGTCTAATTTCAACGAAATTGGCTCACAGAGCAACAAACGCACTTAGAGGAGAAGTGAGAGGTGTCCGAAGAGTGTGCGTATACCTGCGGGTGGTGTTTGACGGACACCCCCAGGCCGCGGCCTCCTGGGGCTGGGGGGACTGTCCCCCGCCCGCCCGGGTGGCTGGGGTGGGAGGGGAGCCGAGCTCTGAGCACAGAGTACAAAGGTCTCTGGTGCCAAGCTTTTCCGCTCACTGAGTGACCTGAATGCTCGCCACCTGTTTTCTCGTTTCCAAAACCGCGCATTTAAGGAGGCTGCGCGGCTGCCAGAGCCGCAGTGACACTGAGCATCAGATCCGCGTCTGGCGTGTGGGAAAATGCTGGATTGTGAGCACTGGTATTTTGGGATCCCCTTCAAATCTTCCAGCACATTCTTTTGATTATCCTCCACGGTGGCAAACATCTTCACTTAAAAGACGGTTTGGTTTTTAGAATCAGCTGAGAGTTGTTTGCAGCCCAGTCTGGCGGTTAGACGGATTAAGTAAGGAATACCATTGGAGGCCCCACAGGAGATGGGGCTCCAGCCTCGCCCACGCGGAGGCCACGAGCCCTGCCATGTGGCTGGTCCCCACTGAGATGCACTTAATGCAAAACAGACACCAGAGTCTGCAGGCCCAGGGAACGTAAAGCAGCCCATCGATCATTTTTTTCATATTGATTATGTGCCGAAATGATACTGTTGGGGACATAATGAGTTAAATGAAAGTATATTACCAAAATTAATCTTCCTCATTTCTCTTTACTCTTAAGAAATGTGGCTAGTAGGATATTTGAAATTTTGTATGTGGTCGAATTATATTTCTACTGGGCAGCGACGGTCTTGGAAAGAAGAGAGTTCTGTTTTTGTACGGTTCATTAAGTGACCTTGTAATCCTGGAATGATTCTTGAATTCTAAAAATGTTCTGGATAACAGAATCTTCTTTAGAATAACAATATAGTTTTTCTAGATAGTTGGACGGTCGACGCACGTTGTGACGTGTAGGTGCCCGTGTGTTGTTTTTTTTTTAAAGATTTTATTTATTTATTTATAGAGATGCAGAGAGAGAGAGAGAGAGGCAGAGACACAGGCAGAGGGAGAAGCAGGCTCCATGCAGAGAGCCTGACGTGGGACTCGATCCAGGGTCTCCAGATCACGCCCTGGGCTGCAGGCGGCGCTAAACCGCTGCACCACCGGGGCTGCCCCGTTTTTTTTTTTTTTTTCTTTAAAGAGTTTCTCATACGAGGGGTGTTGCGCGCCGTGGCGTGCATTCGAAATTCAGACAGTAGAACTGGGGGTGAGAGACAACGAGTGGACATGCCCTCGACCTGGAGAGGCCAGGAAGGCCTCCCAGAGAGGCTGCCCGTTGGCGGTTTGGGTGGAAAGGAGCTGATTATCCAGAAAGTGGTCCGAGGGGTCGGCTATCTGCAGCCCATGGGCCAAATTCAAGCCTTCTGCTTGTTTTATAGCCTTTGAGCTAAGAATGGGGTTTTGTATTTCTAAATGGTTGAAAAAAATTGAAAGGAGCGTTTTTTTGAGTGTGTGACACGTGGAGATTTGTGAGATTCAGGCCAGAGTGTCTAATAACCAAGTCTCACTGGGTCACAGACACACCTACTGGTTACGGTCTGTGGGGCTTTCACACTGTGGGACACAGATGATTACTATCGGGTGCTCCTCAGAACCAGCTTGCCGCCCCCTAAGCTGAGGGGCTGAGGGGTCATTGAAAGTGTTGAGAAGGGTGGGTTTGGGAGAGCCGCTGGATTCGGGGCCCCGGATGTGGCCAAGAGCAAGTGACGTCCTTGGCTTGTGGCCGGGGAGGTGAGGGTCCCAGGTGGGATTTTCAGGGTGATGCCAATATTGGGAACCTCAGTGAGTAGAGAGAAGGGAGTGATGGATCTTTCTAGGTAAAGATGCAGATAGGGGAAGGGTGCTGTCCGGCTGCAGGAAGCGGTTAGAAGAATCCTGTGCTTGGGAGAGTTGGTGCCCTTTTTGGGGAGACCTGAGAACAGAGTTGGGGGCACAGAAGGGGCCCTTAGAGAACCAGGTGGGCTGAGGATCGACGTGGCCCCGGACCGGCCAAGGGCACACTGAGACCGCCCTTCCACCCCGAGAGCCTGTGCAGAGAGAACCTCACTTAGGGGGCAGCCCTGGTGGCACAGCGGTTTAGCGCCGCCTGCAGCCTGGGGTGTGATCCTGGGGTCCCAGGATCTAGTCCCACATCGGGTTCCCTGCATGGGGCCTGCTTCTCCCTCTGCCTGTGTCTCTGCCTTTCTCTCTCTCTGTGTCTCTATGAATGGATAAATAAAATCTTTAAAAAAAGAAAAAAAAGAAAAAAAAAAGAACTTCACTTAGGGAAGGCTCTGGATTTGGGGAGAAGCATACAAAACGCGGTAAGCCCAAAGTAACTTGATGGTTCAAAAACTTGCTTCATTGTGGTAAAATATACATGATATAAAAACGTACCATCTTAACCTTTGCTAAGTGCAAGGTCAGTGGCATTAGGTACATTCACACTGTTGTGGGACCATCACCACCATCTGTCTGTGTCAGAACATTGTCATCGGCCCAAACTGAAACTCTGGCTCCAAAACACTAACGCCCCATCCCCTCTGCTCCCCCGGCCCCTGTACGTTCTCTCTCTATGATGCTGACGACTCCAGGGGCCCCGTGTAAGTGAAATCCTACGCCGTTTGTCCTCCGTGGACGCTGACCTCACTGAGCACCGTGTCCTCAGGACCCATCATGCCATAGCAGGTGTCAGAGTGTCCTCCCCCTTTTTTTTTTAAATTTTTATTTATTTATGATAGTCACAGAGAGAGAGAGAGAGAGGCAGAGACACAGGCAGATGGAGAAGCAGGCTCCATGCACCGGGAGCCCGACGTGGGATTCGATCCCGGGTCTCCAGGATCGCACCCTGGGCCAAAGGCAGGCTCCAAACCACTGCGCCACCCAGGGATCCCTGTCCTCTCCTTTTAAGGCTGAATAATATTCCGTCAAGTGGACGGACCATACAACAGAGTATTCATTTATTCATTTAATTTCTTTTTTAGTTTCAGAGGTAGAGTTTAGTGATTCCACTGCTGCATATTTATTCATCCCTTTAATATTCATCCATCAACAATTTTATCACATTGGCTTCCACCTTCATTTGTTTTCCTCCCAAGAGGGGAAGGTGAGGTCCCTCTGCGGATGCCCCCGGCCGGTGAAGCCGGCGCGCACCCCTCCCGGGATGGTCTGAGTCTCAGACACTCGCCCTCTCTGACCCAGGGAGGCGTGGCTCTGCGCTCCCACCCGTGGCTCTTTCCACGGCTCAGTGGTGGTCTGCGTTCGGGAGCTCGGCCAGTGGGAAGCGTCTGGTTCATGTAGCGAGAGCCTAGGCCTTGGATTGTTGGGCCTTTGGCTCAAATAAAAATTGCCTTCAGCCAGTCTACTGGGTGTTGGGCTTTTGTTTGAGCCTGAGAATTCTTCCTTTTTATCAGCTTTTTGGTTAACTCTTCTGTGAATCATTCTGCTCCTTTTTGTCAGTGAGACTCTAGGAGTTCTGTATATATACTGGATCTCATCCTTTCATTTCTTGTTTATTTTATTTTATTTTAGTTTAGTTTATTTATTTATTTATTTATTTTAAGAACTTTATTTTATTTATTTATTTTTTTTATTCATGATAGACATAGAGAGGTAGAGACACAGGCAGAGGTAGATACAGGCTCCATGCAGGGAGCCTGATGCAGGACTCGATCCCTGGACCCCAGGACCATGCCCTGGGCCAAAGGCAGGCGCTAAACCGCTGAGCCACCCAAGGAACCCTTTATTTATTTATTTTTAAAGTTTTTATTTATTTAAGTAATCTCAACACCCTACGTGGGGCTCGAACTCTTGACCCCGGGGTCGAGAGTCACATGTTCCTCCGACAGCGCCGGCCCGGCACCCTTCTCGTTTATTTTTTTTTTTAAAGAACAAGTTGTAGACAGACTCTGTCCTTCAAATACTGCTTGTGACACCCTTCCCAGCTGAGATGACCCATTGCATGTCGGGACATCAGGCTGGGCCTGGGGGCAACAGGGTGCGGGCGGTGGAGGAGGCCGGGAAGGATGGGATGGAGGACAGAGGACTCTCCCTGGGAAGCACGGTGAGACTTGTTGGCATAGACGTAGGGGTAAAAACAGAGCAAAGAGAAGTCTGGAGGTTTTCCGAGATCGCTGTGGGGGAGCAGAGCCCTCTGATGGGTGGCTCTCACCAGCATGGTTTGGCCTCCGGGGGACGTTTGCAATGGCTGGTGACATTGTTGGTGGGCACAGTGGAAAAGGCACTGCTGGTGATGCCCAGTGGGTGGAGGCCAGGGTAGCCTCGACCACAAAGAACGACCTGGCCCCAAACGTCCCTGGTGCCACGGCCTAGAACCGAGCGTGCCCTACACGGTGGTTAGGGACCACCATCCAGTTCAAGCTCCCTGGTGTGAGCAGGACACAGCACCAAGGACACTTGGCCCAAGCCCATGACCTTGGCCTGAGGCGCCTCGTCTGTATCCCTCTCCCACAGCCACGTCTGGACGAGCCCCGCCTGGGCCGAAGCGTGCGGAGGATGGAAACACTCCCCCGGCAATGTCTCTGGGCCGCCTCCTTCGCCGGGCCTCCTCCAAAGCCTCGGACCTCCTGACCCTCACCCCGGGCGGCGGCGGCGGGCCCCCCTCCGTCCTGGATGGGGAGATCATCTACTCCAAGAATAATATCTGCGTGCACCCCCCAGAGGGGCTGCAGGGGCTGGGGGAGCACCACCCAGGTGAGCCCAGGAGACGGGAGGGCCTGGGGGGGTGGGGTGGGGGGAGATTAACATGCAAATGAAATAAAACAGTCCATTTGCTCTGGTGGGGGGTGCAGATTTGGAATCCTCGGCCCCGTTTCTTTCTTTCTTTTTTTTTTTTTTTTTAAGATTTTATTTATTTATTCGAGAGAGGGAGAGAGAGAGAGAGGCCGAGACACAGGCAGAGGGAGAAGCAGGCTCCGTGCAGGGAGCCCGATGTGGGACTCGATCCCGGGTCTCCAGGATCACACCCTGGGCTGAAGGCAGTGCTAGACCACTGAGCCACCCGGGCTGCTCCTCGGCCCCGTTTCTTTCTAAAGTAACCAAGCCTCAGCTGCGGAAAGCTTTCGTGTCCCTTCCCCATCTGTCCTAATTTCCCCATCTTCGAAGGGACCAGTGACCTTTAACTTACACACATGGGATGGGACGGTTTAAGGGGAATCAGCCTCAGAAGACAGTAGGTCGCTACAGGGCGGCTGGGAGCAGGGGACTCCCCCCCCCCCCCCCAGCAGCAGGGAGAGAAGCGGGCCACCGTCCTCTGTCCCCTGTGGCAGGTGCACGCCGCTAGCCCTAGGACATGGCTGCTGCTTCCTTCCCGCAGCCCCGGGGGCTGGGAGGAGAACGGGGTGCAGCGTCGTACGGGCCTGGCGATCTGGAGACATGGAAACCACCAGTCCTGTCCCCGCCTGCCCCCTAACCCCACTGGTTCGAAATTAGGGAAGAGAACTCAGCGCCGGAGTCTGTGGCAGGGAGACGTAGGAACCTGGGGCCGTGCCCGGGACACCCCAGCGCCGGGGCCTTCATTAGCCCGGGGTGGGACACTTTTCCTGTGGCCACAGCGACGTCGCTCTTTGGTGCCAAGTCACAGAGAGAGAAACTGCGTGTTTTTTCAGGGCTCAGGCTGTATCCTGAGCCCTGCAGTGGCGACGGCTGCCCTGTGCACTGCGGGGCTGCGGGTCACGGCGCACAGCAGAGCTTCTCCTCCAGGACGTCGACCGCAGCGGTCCCCAGGCAGGGGCAGATCTGAGGCTCTCAGATCGGGTCAGAGCAGCCGGGCTCTCACCCCGGGGCCGGGCGGGGCGGTGGTTCTCTCAGGCCTGCTGCCCATGGGGACAAAAGAATGGGCTAGTGATACCCCAGTCCTGTGTGGCCCTTCGTCGCTTGTGCAAATGACTTGCCACAAATAAATGGACTGCTTTCTTTTGTTTGCATGTTAACCTCATCAGAGTGCCCGGAGCCCCGGGCAGGCCCCCCCCCCCACCTTTTTTTTTTTGAACGAGAAGGCTGGTACTCCGAGAGGCTGGGCCGCTGCCAAGGCTAGCCCCGGGTGGAGGTGTGGCAAGGGCAGGCTCCGGGCAATCCCCACGCTTCCCCAGGCTGCTGGGGGATGCGCAGGGCCCCCAGGGCAGGTGCAGCCTGGCCACAGCCTGGGGACTTGCCCACCCAGCGCAGACAGAGGCCCCACAGCAGATGTCAAGACATCTAAAAGTCATAAATCACAATCAAGTCTGAGCACGTTACTGTATGCAAGTTACATGTCAACAAAAGACTGAATAGATTAATTAAAAGGAAGTTTAGATTATGTTAATGAACGAGTCCTACCTTGGTAAGGCTATCTTTATAGTCACCCGGAGGGTCAGGTGCGGATTTGGAATCATCGGCCCCAACAGGCTCCAAAGCAGGAGACCCGACCTCACTTTGTCTTTCCTGCACTAGGAGGGACCTCGGGCTCCCACGTGTGGACACCCCAGCCCGTCCACAGCCCCCCAGACAGCTCAGGAGCGGGCCCTGGAAGCAGAGCCTGGACTGTGTGGACAGGGAGTCCCAGGGTCCTGCCTCCCCGGAGGGTGCTCTAGAAGGGGGTGCAGGCTCTGGGTGGCACGTGGCCGTGCCTGACCCCAGGGCCAACTCTGAGGATTGGAAGAGGACACAGAGGTTCTAGGTCGGGCCTGAGAGTGGTAGCTCTTTGGGTCTAAATCAGAAAGGACCACACAGCCTTGGGAGAGCTTTGTGGGGATGCTGTCGTGCTGGAAGGCTGGGTGGGGGTCAGGGGCAGAGGCCTGGGGCTCCCTCACCAGTCCCGAGCTGCAGAATCTAAGCGCGTGGCCTCACCTGCACCCCACCGTTACCACTGAGTTTCCTGGCGTCCTCTGGAGACGGGAGAGGGGCTCAGGAGACTCTGGTGCGGGTCCTCAGAGCCCCGAGGGATGCCAGGGCCCGGCCCCTGCCCCCGGGGGCTTTCCAGAGTGGAGACCAGGAGCCCTGGGCACCTGGCCCATTAGGTCCAGGAACCAGGACATCCAGAGGTGGCAGGAAATGCTCCTCCCCGCCCCGGCCGGCCTGCAGGCTGAGCATTTGGGACCCCAGAGAGCCTGCCCGCTGGCTGCAGCCTGGAAGGGGGCCGCTCTGCTGGGTCCCTGGCAGCAGCCTGGTGCCTGACATCAGGGACGGCCCCTCCTTCCGCAAAGCTGAGTTGAAGAAGACACGCTGAGAACACAAGTGGCCGTGAAAGGCCCCACACCCCTGTCTGGGTTTATTTTATATGAAACAGAAATAAGGTCCGCAGCCTCCACTGCTCCCAGCCATGGTGAAGCGAGGCTCCCAGGCACCCCAGACCTGGAAGCTGGCCACAGGCGGAAAAGCCCTGGGGCCACCACCCCGTGGACAGGGTGGGGCAATGAGCTGGACGGGACTCCCCGTGCATGGAAAGTGACAACAGGTCACTGCCTGGGGGCCCGGGGCCCCCGAATCTGCTCGGAGGTGCTAGCAGGTGCCCACAGCTTTCACTCGCCTCAGGCCTGAGCGCACCCCCGGCCGCGTTGTGCTGGGGCCGGGCTGTGTGTGCAGCCTGGGGGCTCCCCACGTCCTTGCTGACCAGGGCCGGGCCTCCGCCACGAGCCATGGCGGCACGCGCATCGCCGTCCCTAACCGGCCTGTCCTCCTGACCCTCCCAGGCTACCTGTGCTTGTACATGGAGAAGGATGAGCTGCTGGGGAGCACCCTCATCCTCACGTGGGTCCCCAACTCTCGGATCCAGAGGCAGGACGAGGAGGCGCTGCGCTACATCACCCCAGAGAGCTCCCCCGTCCGCAAGGCGCCCCGCCCGCGGGGCCGGCGCGCCCAGAGCTTGGGGGCCCCCCACCAGGCCTCCCCCACAGAGCCCAGGCCCGCCCTGATCCCCAGAGACGCGGACGCCCTGGGGGTGGCGCAGAGTGTCCCAGACGCCGTGCGTGTCAGCCCCTCCCCGCCTTCCGAGGACGGGGACAAGCTGGCCCGGGGCTTGGGGATGGCCCCGCCACCCGCGCACAGCGACTCCGGGATCTTGTCGGCGGTCAGTTCGCAGGACGGGACGGAGGAGGGGCGGGAGCCGCGGCCCGAGGCGGGCGAGGAGGAGGGCTCCCTGGAGCTGTCGGCCGATGGCGTGAGCAGGGACAGCTCCTTTGACTCGGACTCTGACGCCTTCTCTTCACCCTTCTGCCTGTCGCCCATCAGCGCCGCCCTGGGGGACAGCGGCAGCTCCGTGTTCCTGGACAGCGAGAGCGGGTGAGTCCCAGTCTGACCCCAGGCCCGCCGGGGCCTCCTGGGGAGCAGCTCCCTGAGTGCTGAGGGGGGCCTGCCGGGGTCCCGCGCTCCCCAGGCCTGGGCCTCGGCGCCCGGGTCCCATCACTTGATGCCCCCCCGAGGCGATGGTGAAGGACGCGCATGGGGGGTTCCACCTCTGTCCCCTGTCCTCCTAAGCCTTCCCTGCCAGGTCTGACCTGCCCCGTAACCCAGACTAGACCCCACGGGGCCAGGCCCTGGGCATCCTGGTGTCCCCTGTTCCCATCCCTGGGGGGACAGTAGATTGTCACCCATCCCACAGCCCCTGCAGATGGCACACTCGGAGACTCCCGGCTGGTGGCATAAGGCTTTGTGGCTGCAGCCAAGGCAGGCACGTGGCCCAGCCTCCTGGCCGCGGGGGATCCTTAGCCCTTCTGCCCAGACCCTTGAGCTGTGAGAGGCTGGAACAGGGTCCTGGCGGGAATGTGGGTGGCATTCCCTCCGCAGCCGGAGCGCCCAGGTTACCAGGTGCCTGGGCACATGGGCAGCCTCGCTGGCTCAGGCCACACGGGCAGGGGCTGGCTGTGGCAGGAGTTACCTCGCCCTGGGGTGCACCTGGCGGGGTAGGGTCATCGCAGCATCACTAGGGGGCCTCACAGGGCTGGGTGGGCACAAGGCTCACGAGCAGGGGCCTGGCGCTAACTCAGAGTGGCCAGGACAGCACGGGCCAGGCCACCCCTGATGTGGGCAGCCCCTGCCTGTGGCCTGGCTGTGGTGCTCACTCTCCTTAGATGTCCAGGTACACGGTGGTGGTCATGCTCCTAAGCACTGACTCAGCAGCACAATGATTGAACTCGAGCTGGGAGCCGGGCTCGTGCTGGGGGTGGATGGTCCCAGCCTTGCGTGGGCAGCAGGCCTGTGTGGCACGATGACTTACGCTTATGACGCTCGCGACCGCCCCAAACCCTGGGAGGCGGGTCCTGACATTACCCCCGGGTGTAGAAAGGGAAAGCAAGGCACAGAGAGGTTATTGAAGCTGCCGAAGGTTACAATGCCAACAGGCCTGTGGAGCCGAATTTGAACCCAGACCCGGAGGACACGAGGTCACACGGGACGGACATAAGCCAGGGAGCAGAGGAGAAGGAAGTCGAGATGGGTTCTTACCCGGTGTATCCCCTCAATGAGCTGTGGTCGTCAGAGCCGAGGGTGGACTGATAACCTTTGTCTCAAGCCTTGGAGGGCGCGCAGGACCCAGGTGGGGAACAAGCTCAAGCCTGGCTTCCCACGCACAGCTCGGTCAGAGCGCCCCTGCCGGTGCCCCTGCCAGCGCAGGAGCCGTGCAGGGGCCCAGCACCCAGGGCCCAGGTGGAGGGACAGGGTCCGAGCTCCCATCTTTACTGTGACTCAGGTGTTCTGGGCCCAGCCTGTGGTCACATGGCTGAGGTCTTAGTGGCAGAACCAGGATCGGGGCCTGGCATAATGGGCCCCGTGGGCGCCTGATCGTGGAAGAGCTTGGATTTGGGAATTCGGGAGACCTGTTGGCAAGAGCGCCGTGTCTTCTTGGAGCCTCATCTCCTCGTTGGTCAGATGAGGACAGTAACACCCGTTTCATGGGGTCACTTTTTTGCCTCCTGTCTGCCTTGCTGGGTCCCCACCCCGGCTGCCCCTGAGAATGTCCCAGGGGACCTCATATACGCTTCTCAAGCCCAGGCAGTTCCCGATGCTTCCAGAGCAGCCCTGGGACACGTGTGACAATCTCAGGGCTGAAGATGGGGATGTTGTCGGCTTCTGGCGGGCGGACAGGGAAGCTGCTGAGCGCCTCCCAGGTCCCGGGACAGCCCCACCCCATGACAGAGCCATCCTGCCCACCTGTCTCAGCGCTGAGAACCCTTCCGAGACAGTCGGGGCGGCCCCGGCATCAGGAAATTGTTTTGTTTTCCTAATTGTGCTAAGATACACACAACATGAAATTTGCCGCCGCAGCCATTTAAAATTGTACGATTCGGTGACGTTTCATGCACTCGGGGTGTTGTGCAACAGAGACCACAGTCCAGATCCGAAACTCTGTCCTCACCCCCAAAAGAAACCCCATCCCCACTAGGCCGCCACTCCCCGTTCCCCCTCCCCCAGCCTCCAGCCCCGGCAACCACTAACCTGCCTCCTGCGTTGATGGACTTGCCTGTTCTGGACGTTTCCTGTGGAAAGGAAAGTGGAATCATACAATACATGGCCTTTTGTGTCTGGCTTCTTCTGCTGAGCGCGATGTCCATGCCGTGGCACGTGTCAGGACCTCCTTTTCGTGGCTGACTATGAATTCCCGTGGTTGGACGTGACGGCCCCACTCTGAGCCGCGTGCAGACCCCCGAGCCAGAGCAGCGGGCATCTCTGGGTGCAGGGGCTGGGCTCCTGCCTCAGGAGGCCTTTCTGTGGGGAGCGCCTCGGGAGCCGTAATTTTGCTTTGCAGACCCCGGCCCCACACGGTTTCATCAGGGGTCGCCCGCTTGCTCAGAGCCGCTTCACGGACGGTGTGCCGATCTCTGGGTGTGCGCCCCAGACAGCAGTGCGGGCCACGAGGGGCCTCAGCCACCAGAGTCCCCGCAGTTCCACGATGCTCGCTCTCCCGACCAGATCCGTCCAACGGGGCTGAGGCTTTGTGCTGGGATAGGACAGAGACGGACGGGACCCCTCCCCACCTCCTGGCCAGAAGCAGGTGCTTAGCGAGGTGGGTGGCGTGGGCACCGCCCGCGTCCCAGGTCCCGATGGGTGTTACACGGGGGCGCACTGGTTCCCGGCCCAGCCGTGCATGACAGGTGGCTGGGAGCTTGGAAACGCAGATGTGGATTCTGGAAGGGGCTGGGCGGGCCCTGGAATCTGCATTTTAGAGGCAGATTTGATGAGAGCCAGATTTGGGCCCTGGGCCAGCCCCTGCCGTGCACATTTGCTTTGCTGCTTTTCGCTCTGAGCTCCGCGTGTGGTTCTTGTCTCCGCCACCACACTGGAGCCCCTAGGAGCGGGGATGGTGTGCCTCCCTCCCTTCCTCCCACCCCCCCTGCAGCGCCCACACACTGGTGGGACTGGAAATCTCAGACTCAAGGGCCAGGTGTACTGGACAGGTGCTCCCCACCTAGCCGCAGGTGAGGATGCCTCGGGCTGCCTTGGAAACGCCCAGTGCCCCCGGTGGCACCCAGACCAATGAGTCCAGAGCTGCCGGGCGTGGGGCCCAGGCACGGGCGGCGTTTGAATCACCCGGGGGCTTCCAGCGAGCAGCCTGGTTGAGAAGCGCAGCTCAGAATCCGGGGGCCACAGGAACAGAGAGGGCATCTGGGCGGAGGTCCAGAGCACCGCCAGCATCGGGGGGAGCAGACGCCCCGCAGCAGGGCTTGGTTTCGAGGACTGGCATGCGCCCATATAGCTGCTCCTGGAGCCAAGGCTCCTCCTAATGTCCCTGGGACCTGGGTCCCCAGCAGGGTAGTGTAGACGGGCCTGGCTCACGGGATCCCTCTAGTGGCAGAACCGAAGAACTGCATGTGGAGGCTCCGCTGGGGCTGGGGCTGGGGCTGGGGCTGGGCAAGTAGGAGGGAGAGGGAGGAGGGAGAAAGAGAAGGGGGGAAGGAGGAGGAGGAGGGGCAGGAGGAAGAGGAGGAGGACAAGGGGGAGGGGGAGGGAGGATGAGGAGGGGAGGGGGAGAAAGAGGAAGAGGAGAAGGGGGGGAGGGAGGATGAGGAAGAGAGGAGGCAGGAAGGAGAAGGAGGAGGGGGAGGGAGGATGAGAAGGGAAGGGAGAAGGAAGAGGAGGAGAAGGAGGAGGGGGAAAAGGGAGGGAGGAGGAGGGGGAGGGGGAAAGAAGAGGAGGAGAAAGAGGAGGGAGGAGGAGAGGGAGGAGGGAGATGGAAGAAGAGGAGGAGGGGGAGGGAGGAGGAGGGGGAGGAAGGAGGAGGAAGAAGGAGGAGGGGGGAAGGAGGAGGAGGAAGGAGGAGGAGGAGGAGGAGGGGGAGGGAGGAGGAGGAAGGAGGAGGAGGGGGAGGGAGGAGGAGGAGGAAGAGGGAGGGGGAGGGAGGAGGAGGAAGAGGGAGGGGGAGGGAGGAGGAGGAGGAAGAGGGAGGAGGGGGTGGGAGGAGGAGGAAGAGGGAGGAGGAGGAGGAGGAGGGAGGAGGGGGTGGGAGGAGGGGGGGAGGAGGAGGGTCACCCCTTCTGCATCTGGGAGTCCCTCCAACATTCCGTATGTGATGGGTAGTTCCCAGAAGGCAGTGTCCAGGGTGTGGGGTGTAGCCGGGTAGGACCCGGTTCCTAGGTGGCCAAGCCACCTGTCCTGCCCAAACCCCCTAGCTCCCAGCACAGGTATGGCCCAAAATCCGTGACCATAGGGCCACGCCACTCAAGGTCCACCGGGGAATGGGGTGGCTGAGGAGAGAGAGCTGCTGCTCCCGCGGAGGTCTGGGCCCCAGCGCAGGGTTGGGGTCTGTGCCACCCACGGTGTTGGGAATCAGGGCTTGGGATGGGCACACAGGTGAGGATGACCACCGGCCAAGGTCAGTGGCCAGCCCGTCATTCGTCCGCCCTGGAAGTTACCCAGGCCAGTCAGGAGGGCCGGTGGGTGTGGGGTGTAATATGCCAGGACCCCCGTGTGGACCCGAGCGGCATCCGGTTGCGGCCCCCACCCCCTCCCCGGGAAGTGCACTGGAGCACTGAACGCAGCCCCTACCTCCTAAGTCATCTTCTGAAACGCTTTCCATAAATAGTCTGAATGACAAATGAAACGCGTCTGCGCGAAGATGTTCATCACGGTGCTTCTTATAACGGAGAAAAGGGGGAAAGAACTTAAATATCCAGCAGCTGGGAAGGAGCTGACCCCGCCGTGGTCAAAGCAGTTTTATCTGGGGTCAGTGAGCCCCTGAAACCATAGCCACCTCTTGTGTGTGTGCTCATGGGGGCGCATTTTCCTGAGGAGGGGGGCACCCCCCAATTTCTGCGAGTGTGCGTGACTCCCGAATGCTGACCACCTCCGGGCCAGCAGGTGGGAGAGTGTGCGGTCGGGAGGCCGAGCTCACACGGAGACCACAGCGTCTCGACAGCAGAACAGGGGGCAGGTCCTGTGCACATTTTGATTGAAGTCTATGAAAAGGCCCCGATTCGTGGGGCGGGGAGGCCACACCGGCCAGACCCCGGATCTGTGCCTCGACGCAGCGGCCCCTGGCCTCACGCACAGCCGGGGATCCCTGGGAATGTGGCGGGTGTGACTTCAGGCCCTGCATTTTAATTTTACGTCATGTTGATGGATATAAACTTCAATGGCACGTGTGGCCACCGTGCTGACCGCACAGGTCGAGAGGACCCGGTGGCAATACGTCACGATATCGTGATAACGAGTAAGGTCTTACTTGTCTTCAGTTTTCAAAAATGTTGTTCTGTGGTCATATGGGATAAAAACCGAGTTTTAGGGACACCTGGGGGGCTCCGTCGGTGAAGCATCAGCCTTCGGCTCAGGTGGTGATCTCAGGATCCTGGGATCGAGTCCCGCTTCGGGCTCCCCGCTCAGCAGAAAGCCTGCTTCTCCCTCTGCAGCTCCGCCTACGTGTGCTCGCTCTCTTTCTCGCTCTGTCAAACAAATAAATACAATATTTTTAAAATAAATAACCACGTTTTAAAACTAGATAGCCAGTTAAACTGCTGCCCAGCTCAGACTGGCCTTCCCCGGCCTGGCCTGCACGCCTGTTAGCGAAAACGCTCTCCGGGGCTCGCCAGTAACTGAGGTCCTGTCAGCAAAACCGACGCTAATGACCTGCCACCGGGTCCCCAGAGCTGTGCTCCTGCCCCCGGGGAAGGGCTGCTGCTTCCTCTCTGCCTGGATCCTCTTGTCGTTCCTGCCGCGTGTGTCAGGGCGGCCGTTCCGCGTGGAGGGTGGCGTGCAGGTTGCAGAACTGGGGCTCTCACGGTGGCTTTGTTGGTGCCGTGGTCCAGCAGGTGCAGACGTGAGTCTAGGCGAGCGGGGGGCCCCGGGGAGCGGGGACAGGGGCTGGTGACGGCTAGGCCACCTGCCCTGGGGTCCTGCTCGACTGCCCTGCGCGGATGCCCACCTGCCTCCCGCCGTTCCTCTTGCTCTTCCCGGTGCGCCGGCCTCGCCGCCTCGGCTGGGAGGTGCCCCCTGTGCCACGAAGGCCCAGCCCGCCCGCGGTGGGAAAGGACCCTCTTCCCCGCGCCGCCGCTCTGCGTGGCTACCGCTCCGGGCGCCTCGTTCAGCTGTGCTTGCGACCGGCCGCCTCGCGCTGCTGCTCTCTCCGGAGTCTTGGCAGCGCCGCGCACCAGAAGGTTCCGCGGCGGCGACGCTGCCCAGGCGGGAGTCATTGGCCACGTGTGGCTGTCGAGCCCTGGAAATGGACCTCTTGAGACTGAACAGCTGGATTTTTAATTTTGTTTGTCCTCAACAAATTTAAATTTTGATAGCCCCACGAGGCGAGAAGCTTCCGTGCCGGGCGGTGCCCGTCCCTGCGGCGCAGCCCTCGTGGGGAGGGTGGAGGTGGCGCCGAGGGCACCCCGGATTCTCTGTTGGGAGACAAGGGGTAAAAGAGCAGGCGGCCAGGTGCCCCCGCCCCCAGGGCTGGTTTCCGGGGGCGCCCCGGGGGCTCGGGTGGGCCTAACGCCACAGGCAGGAGGCGGCGACGAGGGGCGCTCCTGCCCACTCCGGGCGGCCCTCCCCGCAGGACGCGAGGCGGAAATAAATGGTATCTTAAGTGCTTTTTGCCTTTAGGAGGAGAAGGCCGCATGACACCAGGCTATCAGCCGTAAGGCTGAATTATTGATGTCTCTCGACGTCGTCGGTGTAACGGGCCCGTGCACTGGGGACGGAAATGAGGCGAGAATCCCAGCCTCTCAGAAGGATCTGGAACTGGTGGGCTCAGTGGCCCGGGTCTGAACGCCTGGAGCTGTCACTGCCAGGGAGCCGCCACGAGGGGCCTGGGGGGTCCGTCCGGGGTCCCCCTAAGCCAGCTCAGGGAGGGAGGTGGTGTGAGGCCCCGGTTTTTTTCACAAATAGCCTGGCCGTTCTTTTTCAGCGCATCCACCCCAGGCCGCAGGGCGCCCGTGCAGGGGAGGGGGCGGGAAGGCCGTGACCCTGGGCAGACCAGGGGGTCAGGGGACGGGGAACCTCCGGGCGAGGCGACCATGTCTTTTCTTTCCACTAGGGGACATCCCAGGCGGCCGCCCCAGAAGCACTGGAGCCGCCTGGGGCTGGGGAAGGCCTGGGGGCGGCCGCCACCCAGGCGGGGGTGCCCGTCTGCCCGGCAGCTGTGGAATGCCGTGCGCGGGCGGGAGTGGGTCCCGGAGAGGCGGAGGCGAGCGGCCAGGAGCGGCGGGAGATGGAGCGGCGGGAGGTAGAAGGGGTGCATCCCCTCCCTCCAGGTTTCCGGAAGCTTCCTCTGCGCTCAGCCCTGGGCCCGCCCTGGCGCCCCGACGCCCCTGAGGAGATGCTCCGGGAACACCCGCCCTCGCCCTCCTGGGCCCTCAGCAGCAGCCTGGCAGCCGGGAAGCTGGCAGCTTCCAAAGATCTGTTGTTTGGGTTTGTTTGTGCTTCTGTAACCGGGAGCTGAGATTTATTTCTTTAAAACATCCCATCTCCCGACACCCTGCAATCTGTTCTGCGCTTCGTTAAGACTAATCTTGTCTTCTGTTTCTGTAGCACTCGGCAGGCTCCGTGCCGGCGTCCCTCCCTCCCCCCCCCCCCCCCCCCCCCCCCCCCCCCCCGCAGTCAAGGTGGCAGTCACCAGCTGCTCCTCGTGCCCGGGGTGGCCGACATCGGGCTCTGGAGGAAGCTGCTTCAGCAAGGGCGGCCGGCAGGTCCCAGCCCCGTGGCCTAGGCCGCAGCCTCCGGCGGGCAGACTGGGCAGCCTGGCGGGTGTCCAGGGCCGAGGACGGGCCCTCCTCTGCCTGCCTTCGGCCACAGGAGCTCCTCCCGAGAACCCCGGGCAGGGAAGGGGCAGGCGGGCTCGGGCAGGTGAGGCCCCGTGGGTCCCGCAGGGCTCGGAGGCTGGCGAGCTCTGTGGTCAGAGCAGATGTGAACCTGCGCCCCCCGCCCCCCGTGGCCCCTGGCTGTGACCTTGGCAGCGCTCCATCTCCCCGTGCATCCTCATCTGTGAAGCGGGGCCGGCGCGGGGACCAAGGAAGCACCCAGAGAGGACGCAGGCCATAGCGGGTCACCCGCAGGGTCCGCGTGACAGGGACGCTGGCCTGGCACCCGACAGCGTGCCAGCCCGATGCTGAGTGCTCAGCGACACCGTCCTGGGGCTGCTGCGGGGACGGAGCACGAACCCGGCAGCTTAGAACCACGGAAATGGGTTCTCCCAGTCGGGAGCCTGGAAGCCCGAGAGGGAGGGGTCTGCAGGCCGCGCCCCCTCTGAGCGTCTGCCCACCTTGGGGGGCATCCGTCCGGCCCTGCTTCTGTCCTCACGTGGCCTTCTCCTCCAAGCACCCGGACACCTGTTCTCCTAAGGACTCCAGGCGTCGCACATCGGGCCGGCTCTAAATCCGGGGCCGCCTCTCGGGAGACCCCTGACACCCCGCCTCTGTGAAGACCCTGCTTCCGAGACGGTCACATTAGGAGGTCCTGGGTGGACACGCATTTCGGGGACGCCGTTCGACCCCACACGCACGTCCTGGCGCCCAGGCGGGTGCCATTCTCACCGCGTTGCAGGGAGAGCAGGGAGGCGCCGACCTCAGGTCACCTGCGCGGGTCACAGGGGCCGTCACCAGCCGCACGTACGGGATGGGGCGTGGCCGGCTTCCAATAAAACTTCACGTATGAACCCCGGAATTTGAAATTCGTGGCGTTTTCACGTGTCGTGAACTGTTCCCCTCCTCTTGGTTTTTTTTGACATTGAAAAAAACGTTCCAGACCATTCTTCACACAGAAACCTGCACGCGGGTGCTTGTAGCAAGCAGCCCCCGCCGTAACTGCCGAAACCCGGGAGCAAGCGGGTCGCACGGAGAAATAAACCACCGTCCGTCCAGACGAGGGGACCGTAGTCGTTGCTGAAAGGAAATGAGCTCGAGATGAGTCACAAAAAGACCTAAAGGAGCCCGGAATGCGTATTGCCGCGTCGGAAAAGACTCCGTGCTGAGCTGTGCGCGCTCCGGCCGGACGACGTTCTGGGGGAAAGCAGGGCTGCGGCGACAGAGGACAGGGGCTGCTGGGGGGCCAGAGGGCGTGGACGGGGCGCGGAGGATGCCCAGGAGCCAGGCTCCTCTGGATGACTGGGACGCCGGCCCCATAGAGCGCGCAAGACCAAGACGAACCCACGGGAGCCCTGGACCTTGGCCCGTCACGGTAATGGGCTGCTCCTGGCTTGTCAGTCATACCAGGTGCGCCCACTAGAGCAAGAGGTCGATAACAGGGAAGTGGCGTGCGCGTGTGCGTATGTGTGGGGAGATCTCTAGGAACCCTCTACTCGATTTTTCTATAAACTGAAAACTTCCCTAAAAAAATTAAATCTTATAAAAACAAGTTCTCTGCTGTTGGGCTGTACAGGGACAGGCACGGGGACCGTGTGGGCTGATGCTGGTCCAAACCAGCCCTGCCCCGTGGAAATGTAATTTTGAGCCCACGCACGTCTTGTTTTTAAACACTTTTTAAAAAGATTTTATTTATTTACTCATGTGAGACAAAAAGAGAGAGGCAGAGACACAGGCAGAGGGAAAAGCAGGTTCCCTGCAGGGAGCCTGACATGGGACTCGATTCCAGGACCCCGGGGTCACACCCTGAGCCGAAGGCAGATGCGCAACCCCTGAGCCCCCTGGGCGTCCCAACACTTCGTTTTGAAATAACTGTAGAGTCATAGGAAGTTGCAAAAAAAAGAGTGTAGAGGGAGGGTCCATGAACAACTTCCAGCCCGCCCGCCTCCCGAATGCCAGCACCCCGCCTGACACCACAGTGCGCCTTCCAGGCCAGGAAGTCAAGGTGGCTACACCGCATGGGTCTCACTGGTTTTCTAAGCACCCGTGGGGTGGGTACGTGGGTGCAGAGCTCTGGGTGGTGGCGTTCCCCGAGTAGCTTGGCGTCGCCGCCAGCGCCCCCGAGACACAGAGCTGCTCTCATCATGGGCCAGCTCAGCACCCCCGAGATCACCCTGACATCGAATGGCTTTTGCATCTTTGCAAAAAACCAGTTGGACATACTTGCACGGGGTCTAATAGCCACCTTTTAAGAAGTGAAACAGAAACACGTCAAACTAATTTTAACAGTGATCCAGACGTGACCCAGACATTACCACCGAGACACGTCATCAATGTCAGGCTATTGGTAAGAAGTGCTTGTGTTCCGTCTTCGTGCTGGAGTCTTGGGAAGCCCGCTGTGCACTTGTCCTGTAGAACACATCTGTGTTGACTCGCCATCCTTCACGTGCTTGATGCCCCGTGGGGCTTGCGACCACCGCGTTGGCCAGCTGCCCGTGGTGTCCTCCTCGTCGTGTTTAGGTTTCTCTGGGCAGCCCTTCGCCCCCTGGACCTCCCCTCTCCCTTTGTCCACGACAGTTGGGCAACTCCTAAGAGGAGGTCTGGAGAGTGTTCTGCTGGGGACCCTCCCTGCTAGGGACGTTCTGCAGACCTGCCCCTCCCTGGCTCTGAGCAGGGATTCCGGGGGTCCCCCGCCAAGGGTGTCACCCAAGGAAGCAATTGCACCAGGTGGTGGGTCCCCTTGAAATCGTGTGGTTGCTGACCGTCCTCTCAGCTCTTTTTTTTTTTTTTTAAGATTTTATTTATTTATTCATGAGAGACACAGAGAGAGGCAGAGACACAGGCAGAGGGAGAAGCAGGCTGCATGCAGGGAGCCCGACGTGGGACTCGATCCCGGAGTTCTAGAGGCAAAGGCAGATGCTCAACCGCTGAGCCACCCAGGCATCCCACCGTCAGCTCTTTAGCAGCAGGCTGGCCTCTTTCTATTAAAGCTGTCGGACAGCCGGGAAAGAAGTGCATCCTTCCCTCCAGAACGGAAAAGAAGCAAGTCCAGCCTCCAGGAGAGGCAGCACTGGTTCCCTGGGGACTCAGTGCTCCCGCTGCAGGAGGGCATGTCAAAGGACAGGAAAATGAAACTGTTGTCCTTCTCTGCTCAGCTCACAAACCACGACAGCCCCTCTGGGGGTCCTTGATGCAACCCTGGATGATTTGTTGCACTAGGGCCGCGGGGATGCTCTCCGGGGAGCTCTTCTGCTCCGACTGCGTGGAGCCGCCTTCAGGAGCAGGAAGCCCAAGTCCCTGGGGGCGCCTGGGGGTTACATCAGCAGCCCTGATGGTTACATCAGCAGCCCAAGGCCCGCATCAGCCTCTGAGAGATGTAAGCGTGAGGTCACAGAGGCGGTGACGTGGGAGGAGACATGCTCCAGGTGACACGGGGAGCCACGCTCTGTCTTTGGGGACCTGAGCCTGGCTGTTGCAATGTAACCTAATACCGATGAAATTCTCCCTAAAATTGAGAAGCGGGGGCAAATGACCTTTTTTTTTTTTAAGGTTGATTTATTTTAGAGAGAAAGAGAGAGCAGGAGGAGAGGCAAAGGGAGAGAGGGAGAGAGAGAGCATCCAAAGCAGGCTCCCTGCAGAGCATGGACCCCGACACGGGGCTCGACCTCGCACCTCTGAGATCATGACCCGATCCAAAATCAAGAGTCGCTTCACCAACTGAGCCGCCCTGGCGCCCCTGACCTTGATCTTTTGATTGAAATGTTCTCCTACCCACTCTGTTTGCCTTAACATTCGTTCCCAGCAGGATAAACAGAAAGGGCATTTTTACTTGGGTTTTCTGTTCAGTGTTCCTCAAATCCCTGTGGTGTACAGGGGCAAAGGGCCCCCGGAAGCCCCTCCACCTGTACCCACAACATGCTTCCTTGCTTCGGGGAATCTGAAAGGATGGTTTCCCTGAGGATCCGGGGCAGGTGGAGCCCCCAGCCACACTGGTCCACACTGGCTGCCCTTTGAGAGCAGAGACCTGGACGCTGGTGCCAGCAGGTGGCCTAGAGCAAGCCCCTGGCCTCCCTTAGCCGCAGGCGGTGATGCAGATGGTCCCTGAGCCCGGCGGCCCTGGAGCCCCACCGCTGGTCACATCCTGGCTCCGCTTGGCCACGTGCCCTGGCAAGTCCCTACCCTCACTGCCCACCTTTCTCCTCCACACAGTGGGCACGGTGACCGACGCGTCCACGAGGCCATCATGGGGAGTGGCCCCTACATGGCCTTGAGGTCCTGAGAACCACGGCTGGGAGCCCCCTGAACCCTGTCTCATTCTGGGGTCCCCAGGAGAAGGGGGCATGGAGGTGGGCCCAAGGGTTAGATGGCCCACCTCTGTCCTCTTACATTTTATTTGACAATCTCCAAAATGGGGTGCAAACCTTTTCAACCAGGAGGGGCCTGTCCTGAGGGGCTGATGGAAGGAGGTGCCTGCCAGGGTCGGGTAACGTGGGAGTCAGAAGCTGGAAATGGCTGTCTTGTGGGTCCCTGGAGGGAACCCGGACACGTCAGGGAGGTGGGGGGTAAGTAAGACCCTGACCCAGCAGAGGGGGTGGAGGGTGGGGTCTGTGTGGCCTCTCCCAGAAGCCCCAGGGCTGGCAGTTAGGGCCGGACTCTATAGATGGTAAAGGCACCAGGGTCCGTCTTGTTTCTGTAAATATTTAAACACTGGAAGGATTATTTTTGGTAGCTACGGTCCCTCTCCGAGCCTGGCGGGCTGCCGGGCTGCCGGGCTGCCGGGAAGGGTGTCGAGTGACAGCAGGCTCGCTGCAGGCTCCCCGGGCTCCCCATTCTGGCCATCCAGTGGCCACCATCTAATGGGGCTCATGGACCCCCTTTTGGAAGAGTGTGGACAGACAGAGTCTCCTGGGCTTTCCCCTGCGGGTAAGGGCAACATGACAAACGTGGTCGTCACGTCTGGGAAGTCTCCCTGACAGTAGTTGCAAGTGACAGTTCCTTGAGCTTCCAAACCGCAAGCAGCAGCAGCGAAGTGCAGGGCCAGCAGCCAGCCGGGCACCCCAGGGAGGTCGCCACGCTCCACGGGAGCCACCTAGGGTGAAAGGGCGCATTGTGAGCCCCGCAGCGCCAGGGGGGGCCTGCAGAGAGGCGTCTTTGTCGGGCGGGCGAACGAGGAGCATGCTTCCCCGCAGCCCCGGCCCCGGGTAGGGGGGGACATGGGGGACAGACATGCCCGTGGGCTGCAGGGGCCACCAGCCTGGCTCTGGGCAGAGCTGCCGCAGCCCCGGGCCGCAGAATGGGGCCTGGCTGGGCCTCAGGGCTGAGCGGCTCCCCCCGCCAGCCCCGGGAAGGACGGAAGACGAGGCCCCCCCGAAACTCCATTTTCCCGGCGGTGGCACCTCGGCTGCGGGAGGGACCTCCGCGCGCCCAGCAGATGGCAGGCTTCCTCCAGATCAGCCAGGGGTGTCCCGGCCCGTGGCGCCACCCGCTTCCCGGCCCCGCCCTGACTCCCACACCCCGTCTGCTGCTGCCCCCCAGGGCGGGCTGGGAGAGCCCTTGGACGTCCTGGGGGGCTCCCCCCGCCCCCACTTTGTGGCGGCCACTCCTCGCTCCCTCCTGGGCCGGCTTGCAAAGCCCCTCTTAGTGGGGATGGGAACCAGCCAGTGCCTGCAGGCATGGCCATCGGGGCAGGGGGTGGGGGCGCAAGCTCAGAGCCAGGCCGGGCACCCCCAACCCTGGGACCACAGGATGCTCCCTCCCGGTGGCCTCTCCGGCTGCAGTGGCTGCACTGACTTTCCACCTCCTCTCTCTGGGTGTGATGTGGGTAGAGAGTTGCCAGCAGGACCTCCCCCCACCCTCGTCAGGCTGACCACAGCCTCCCCCGGGACCAGACAGGTTCTAGACGAGTTGGGCCTGGGCACCTCGCTGCTCTCCGACCCGGGAGTGGCCAGCTGGATGCAGCCCGGTTCTCGTCCTTCCCACTGCCCCCAGACCCGCTGGACACACGTGGACCTGCTGCCCCCGGGGCGTGATAAAGACTAGAGAATAAGGAGGAGACGCCCCCCCAAAGGATTGAAAGCAGGGACTCAAACGAGTATATGTGCACACCCGTGTTCACAGCCACATTACTCACCATCGCCAAAAGCTGGGAGCAACCCCAGTGTCCATTGGCGGATGGATGGACGGATGAACTAAATGGGGCCCGTCCGCACAGGGCCTATTACTCAGCCTTGAGAAGGAAGGACATCCCGACACCTGCTACGACACGGATGGAGGTTGAGGACGCGGTGCTCCGTGAAGTAAACCACTGAATAAAAAGACCAGTCCTGGAGGATCCCACTTACACGGGGCTCCTAGAATTGTCATTTATGGGGACAGAGAGTCCCCATAAATGAACAGGGGTCGCCAGGGGCTAGGGGAGGGGGTGGGGAGTTGGCGTTTAATGGGGACAGAGTGTCAGTTTGGGACGGTGACAACGCTCCGGTGGTGATGGTCGCACAGCAGAGTGAATGTGCTCATGGAACTAGACCCTTAAAAGGGGCCCAAGTGGTCAATTTTATGTTGTATTTTGCCACAATGGGAGAGAGAAGGATGCGCTTGAGGTCAGCAGGGTCCCTGGGACTGCGAGAAGCCACCCGGCGGTGCATCTTTCCAGCCCTTTGAGAACCAGTGTTTTGGATGAAGCTTGGACTGTCCGCCGCCCCAGCGATGGGCTTGGACGTCGGGCACCGGGAGCCTCAGGGCTGCTGGCTGTGGGCTCGGGGGCCACTCGGCCGGGAAGGAGAGTCCGACGGCGGCGCGGGCTGCCTGGCCCGGGTCTCCTCTCGCTGGCGGGGGCCGCCCCGGGAGACAGACGCCCGCTCTCAACGCAGCTTGCTCGGTCCTGATCAAGGGCAGCTTGGAGAGAAGTCAGGAGCTGGGCCCTGGACACTGGTTCTCCCAGGAGACTCTGCGGGGCAGGAGAACCCCGTGGAAGCTCCAGGAGCCGTGTCGGGTTATATCAGGGCATAGAAACCACCTTCCCATTTTCCAGAACTTGGAAAAATAGGTTCTCCCCCAGGCTTCTGGACACTGGGGAACTGACCCTTCTGGGTGTGAGCACTGGGCCTATAGCAGAAGGGAGGCGTCCACAGGCCTGGGGTCGGCTCCCTGACACGAACTCCCTCCCGGGCACCCCAGGAGAGTACGGCTGGGCCTTGCAGTGGTCACGGCCAGGGGCCCAACCCGCTCTCCCTCTTGCTCTGGTTCAAAGCAGCAGGGGATGGGGTGCAGGTTGCAGCGGAGATACCTGGGTGGGCGCCCCACCTCCTCGCAGGGCACGCCTGCCTTCCTCCCGGGATCCGGATGCATTTGACCCATTGTGGGTGTTTCCAAAGTCAGGGTACAGAGCCAGCCACTCCATGGCGTGACCTTTGGGTCTGGCAGATGTTAAAGTTCAACCCTAACCTGCCCTGAAAAGGCCAGCCTCCCTGACCTCACAGGAGCCCGCAGTGAGGACCTCAGGTCGTCCCTGGGGCCCATGCCTGGGGTTATGGTTCATGGGGTGGCCCAGTTGGGAGCCCGAACCTGTGGTGACTCAGCACCCATCTGCGCTGCCATACAGGGCCACGCAGCAGACAGAGCCTGTTCAGACTCGCCCACACGGGGAGAAGCCTGGAAGACAGCTCCGAACTCGGCAAAGGCCCTTGGCCGCGGAGGGCTCTGGGGAGGGAGGGCAAAGACATGGGGAGCTTATTAGGACTTTGTCTATGGCGCACAGAAACCCCCATATGTCTTCTCACCCTCGAGGTGATCTAGCGCTGTGCTGCGTCAGTGGCATCGCTGTCACCCAGGCTCAGCGCAGAAAGCTGGCTTTTGCTCAGAGCCGCACGGTTAGAGGTGACACGGCTGGCACAGCCCCACCCTGCTCCCCAGCCCAGTAGGTAACCAGTGAAGGAGGCCCTGGGCGTGTGAAGCGCCTGCCGAGGGCAACCCCTGAGCAGAGCCTGGCAGGTGACCCGGCTCCGGGGACCCCGCTCTGGTTACTTAGTGAGCAAAATTCATTCATTCCTGGCTCTCGGTGCTTTTCCATCAGGGAAAAACAGCGCTGCCTGTCAGGGCCTCAGAACCCCCCACCCCGACATCTGGGGAGCCCTCAGGGCCCCCCTGCTCCCCCGAATGCCGCCTCTGAGCGGGATGGCCAGGTCGCTGATCCCTGGCCTCTCACACTGAGTTCGGGTTTGTACAATAGAGGGTAGAAAGATGTCCCTACTGACCACTCTGCTCTTTGTTTTATTTCCCATTTAAGAAACGTCCTTTGGGGAAACCTCTTCCTCCTCTACTGGTGGAAGGGCTTCGAGCGGGGCTGGCGGGCTGGCGGGGACAGGCTTCGCTGTACTGGGCAGAATGAGGCTTTGATTTTTTTTTTCCCCCTCAGGCTTTGACCAACAAAACAAGCAGGGGACCACTGAGTTTTGCTTTGTAGCTTATTACTACTTAAAGGACCAATGTCCCGTGCATAGAACCTTCCAGAAAAATGCCCTTCGCCCCTAAAGTTAACGATCTGGGTTTTGTTCCCCCTGTGTTGGAGTTGCTTTATTGAATGGCCGGTGCGCGCTGATAAAACCCTTTGGTAAAAAACGCAGGAATTTAGATTCAGCAGGAGAAGCCCCGGCCGGCGGAGCAGGGTGCGGCCAGCTGTGCCGTGTCTGACGTTCTGCCGCCATGTCACAGTTGGGCACATCCAAGGCATGGAGCCCCGTCCTGGTCATGCTCGCCATGCCCCTTGGTAACGTGCCGGCGGAGCTGGCTGTGCACGTTTGGGTTTTTTTTTTTTTTTCACGTTTGGGTTTAATACAAAGCTCTGTGGTTGATAAAGGGAGCCTGTGTCCAGTTTGGGCAAATCAGCCACAAGTGTTGCTGGAACCAGGGAGGGGGCCCGTGAGCTGGGGCGACTCCTTTGGGTGGTGGTGGTGCTTTGTGCTGTGACTTTGGAAAGAACACACAAGATGGGACAAATGCCCACTCGCCGAGATGCCCAGGGCCATGGCCAGGCCAGTGCTTCCCTGTAGATGTCAGGGGAAAACGTTCAAAGTAAATAAATGTGACAATGTCTGGGCGTGCGTGACACCTTGCCCTGTTTCCTGATCCTTGTGCCTTGGGCGGGATCCCCAAGGGGATTCCATGTATTCATAGGCATACACGTACATACCTGCACACATACATGCACATGGCACATGCACACGTATGCACACATGTCTACATACCACACATGCACACACGGGCATGCAGGCACATGTATGTGCAGATATATGCACACATACACATGCACGTGGCACATACACATGTGCACATGCCTACGTGCTGCACACACAGGCACATGTGTGTGCAGATACATGCACATTTGTTCACACATGCACATGGCACACACATGTACACATGACCCCACACACGGACACAAGGCACATGTGTGTGCAGATACATGCACATGTGCACGCATACACACATGTGACATGCATGGGCACACACGATGTATACCCAGCACACACGTGCACACACATATACATATGCACACAAATGTGCATGCAAAAAGTTTCAGGGAGACAAGCTTCACTATCTTTTGAGTCCAAAGAAAATATTTCAAATCCTCTCATTCTTTCCGATTTCATTTTTTCTTTTCTTTCTTTTTTTTTTTTTTAATCCCTTTCAGAATTGCTGGGCTAGTTTTTCCCAAGTTGAGGAGTTTCCCCTGCAGATCTCACCCTGGCATAGCTTCCAGGACCTCTGAGGGCTCCTAGAGGGGTGAGGCCAGGTTCCAAAGCTGGAAGGGAAGCGCACTTCCCAGGGACGCCTCCAGGGGTGGAGGAAGAGTGCTGGTTCTTGATCGCTGGGCACATTCCTGCACCTGTTTATTCTGTTTTAAAAATAACCTCCTTGAGGAAATGTTTGCTCCTCACCCACATCCATACAGATATTATGAAACAATTCCCTGTGTCACCTGGGGTTGGGGTCACAGCCTGGAAAGATGCTCCTGGCTGGAGGCCCAGCTCTGCCTTGGGCAATGATACTGGCCACATTCCCACGACGGATCCGGGCCTGCCCTTCTGGAGATGCCAGGGCCCCACCTCACGTCCAGGACCGTCTGTGGGCACAAAATATATCCCAGGGGACTTTGTTCCAAGGCCGCTGAGGGAAGGGAGAGACCACAGGGCAAGAGGGTGCAGCTGATCGCAAATGCAGTCGGTCCCAGAGGCCATGATCAGTGCAGCCCCGGGATGGGGGCCCCCACCACCACTGCCCCGCCTGCCCAGGGAGGGGCCTCAGACGCTGCTCCGGCTGCAGGCTTCTCACTCTGCCAAAGCCCCCTGCCCACCCGCCCAACAGAGGTGACGTGTCCTATGGGAGACGCGGGGCATAGGGCTCAGCCACACCCCCTGGAGGGTCAGGTCTGCTGGGCCTTTGCTAGTGAAATGGAAAACCCAGCTGTGGGGTTTCGGTTTCCAAGATTAAACCCATGCACTCACGGGGGCAGCCCCACCCTTCAGGAGGAGGCAAGGAATAGGGCGTCTCGGGCACCGTGGGGAGACACGCCCCGGCCGTTCATCCTTCCAAGCCAGGTGTGGCCGCTCAGCGCCTCTGCCTTCCAGGATGGAAGACACCTTGGTCGGGGGAAGCGTCTGTCCCCTTCTGTTCTGTCTTTGCCGAGGGAGGGCTTGGGGTAGGGAGACTTCACAAGGATGCTATGCAGGCAGGGCCCCCCCAAAATGTCCTGGGGGGGTTGGAGAATGTAGGATACACGTGTCTGCTCCTAGGTTCTGATTCCAAACTGCATTTGTGTCCATCAAAAGCATCACCGTGGGTCGGAGGACAGCCAGAGACCTCCTTGCACTTATGAAGCAAACACAGACGTGCCCAGCGTGTCCTAGAGACACCGGGTCTGAGGCCAGTGAATGGAGCCGGCCGTGGCTCTTGACCCAGACTGGGTGGGCGCGGGCCACACGTGCACCTTGGCTCCCCCGTCTCTCGTGCACTGGGCACCAGGCCGTAACTGGCCTCGCAGTGATTTATCCAAGTGTTAATCAAACACTTTTATTTTCTGATTATCTCTCTGTTTGATGGATGGCAGATGCGAGCGCAGTCAAAATATAAACAGACTCCAGTCAGAACGTTTCAAGGAAGAAGTCAGCCGTTCCAGGGAGCAGAGGACGACACCCCTTCTGCCGCCTGGCAAAGAGTTTCACTGGGAAAAATTATTTTCCATAACCTTTTTGCTTTCTATTTAAATTAAGCTTCGCCAAGCAAGTTTGGCAGTAACCGAGGACTCCTAATTTGGTCCCCCTTGACCTCTGCCGCCTTGATTGGCAGCCCGTTGTCGGGCTGGAAGTTGTGCCTGGGAGGTGAGAGTGAGCAGAACAAATGCCCAGGACAGCTCCGCGTCCCCCGAGGACCCGGGTGGAGGGGGGAGTGTGCAATTAGAGAGGTCTTCACACAGAAAGTTAATTAGCTACTAAATAGCATTTAGCACAGTTTACGATGGGAAATGCACGTCTGAAAGCAAATGGAGGAGGTGACCGGGGAGCGGCCGCCGCAGGGCGAGGGCAGCCGGGCCTGCTGGCATCTCCCCTCCAGGCCCCACTCAGCCAGCCGGGGCCGGTGCTCCCGGGGCGCTCCCGGGGCGCTCCCGGGGCGGGTGGGTGGACAGAGCAGACAGGGCTCACCGGAAGGACCGGCCACGTCCCCAGGCGCGGGCCCCTCGGAGATGGGACGGGGCAGGGACTGGGCCCTGAGTGGCTCTCCTGCCTCACGCACACGGCCCCCTCTCCCCGTCGCGAGCGGTGCTTAAATGTGTCTCCAGTTACTGGGAACTGCGTCTGTCGGGGGTTGCACGGTGTTCCCCCCGGAATTCAGGTCCACCCCAAACCTCCACTACGATCTTACTCGGAGGGTAGTAGCAGATGGAGCTGAGCATCGGGATGAGTCCACGCGGGATCGGGGTGGGTCCCAGGGTGGGTGTCCTTGTAAGACACAGAAAAGGCCACAGACAGACTCAGGGAGGAAGGTCAGGAGAGGACAGAGGCAGGGGTCGGGGGGATGTGTCTACAAGCCAAGGACACCAAGGCTGCCCAAGAGGCGAGGCGGGAAGCCCCCCTCAAGCCTTCGGAGGGAGCGCAGCCCTGTGGACACCTCGATTGCAGGACGCTGGCCCCCAGGGCTGCAGGAGGATAAATTTCTATTTTTTGAGGGCACCGGGTCGGGGGTGATCTGCTCTGGCAGCCCCAGGAAACGGCCACACTAGACCCTGACCTGGGGCCATGGGGACAGCAGGCCGTTGGGGGTGCGGGTGTCAGAGGCCGGAGAACGGCTAGGTGTGCGGGGCGAGGAGCCGGGGGGGGGCCCCCAGGAGGGCGAGGAGGCCTCGGGATTGCCTCTGTGTCCTCTAAGTACTGACTTAGGTGTTGATGATCATTTGACCTTTTTGTTTTATTTCCCCATTCAAACTGCGGGCAGCCCGGGGTCATTTTTTTGTTTGTAGAGGGGTAGGCTTTCTTTCTTTTTTTTTTTTTTTTTTTTTTTTGCTTTGTTGGGGTTTTGTTTGTTTGGGTTTCTTTGCCTTTGATGTTTTTTCCTGATTTGGAGGGTTTTTGTTTTTTTTTTTAATTATAAAAGCCAGGCGTGCTCACCAAAGTAATTTCAGAAAGGGGGGCGGATGAGTTCTCACCTACGACCCTATCGCAGGCCCTAGGGATGTTTGGGTGTGTTTCCTCCCTCCTTGCCGTTATTCCTTATTCATGTGTTTCTGATGCCTGTGTTATTTTACAGAGCCGTAGACACAGTGTTTGTGAAATTTGGTCTCTTGGCTTTTAAAATACTAATTATTATTAAATATTAATATTTGATATTTAATAATTATTAAATAATATGTATTTATAGTATATAAATGTATTATTATAAATTATAAAAATATGTTATAGTTTCAAATATATTATGTTATATTATATATAATATAATATTTAATATATTTAATAATATTTAATAATTATTAAAAATAATTTAAAATTTCGTCATATGTGATACCTGCAAAAAGTACGTGCAGCCTGTGTCAAGGTGCGGCATCATAGTTGCATGAGCCCGTCAGCCCCCGTGTGGACCAGAACCCCCCGGGGCCACCCCGGCGGCACCCCCGTGTCCGGGAGGGACCACCTTCTGCAGCCACGTGCATTGTCTTCTCCGCAGTGGGCTCCCCACCTAGGGGCGCCCTTACCAGCCACGTCGCCTGTCGTCCGTGTGATTTTGAGCATTTTGAGACGTCCCCGTCCTCTGCGGTGCGTGTGACCCGGCTGGTGCTGCTTATTCCTGTGTCCAACGTGGACGTTGCGCTGGCGTCCACGCTTTGCCTGTTTCTGGTCATCCGTGAGCCTGTCGATCCCCATCCGGTCTGTCTTTGGGGTTTTCCTCTGGGAACAGCGCTGTGGCGGCAATTCTGCACCGTCCGTGGTGCAGAGAGCCAACCCCCGCGGGGCGGGCGGGGGACACACGGCCCCCACGTCACGTCACGGGTGGCGCCGGTTGTCTGCCCCGGGCGGCGGGCTGGCCACGGGCCTGCCCCCAGGACTGCGGGAGCTTCGTCCTGCTGTTTGCAATTCCCGCCCTGACTCCGCGTCCTCCCACCCAGTCATTTTTAACGCCTGCCTGGTATCCTTTGGGTAGATGTGTGACGTTTCACTTGACCACGCCTCTCGGGGACGTGCCCTCGTCTCTGGCTCTCTGCGGGCCCCGTGAGGGCGCCTGTGCACGGTGCTCGGGCACAGATAGGATTATTCCTCCAGAAACAGAATCAGAGAGGGAGCGTTTTCGGTTCTTGAGACACGTTGCCAAGGGGGCTTTAGAGGTTTGAGCCTTGGTGGTGGACAGACAGCCATGCACAAAGGTACACGTATGCGTGCCACGCGCAGACACGCGGAGGTTCCCTGCATCGTTTCGTGCGTGCACACAAGTTTAACGCGTACACGTGTATGCACACAGGCGCGCACAGAGAAGGTGGACGTGATACCGTTTATCTCACAAACAAAACAAAACCAAAAAGGAAAACATCTCAAGTCTTTGTAGAGAATGTTTAAAGAAATACACGGAGCCTGAAGCAGTGCTTAAGGGGCACCCGGGTGGCTCGGCGGTGGAGCGGCTGCCTTCGGCTCAGGTTGTGACCCCGGGGTCCCGGGATCGAGTCCCACATCGGGCTCCCTGCATGGAGCCTGCTCCTTCCTCCGCCTGTGTCTCTGCCTCTCTCTGTCTCTCGTGAATAAATAAATAAAATCTTAAAAAAAAAAAAAATAAGGCAGCCCTTCGGAAGAGATGTGGCCAACCCAGCATACTGATAGGACAAAGGCCACGGTACGGTCATGGAAACATCCAGCAGAGACACCGCTGACAGCGTGATCCCGTTTCCGCCGTAACAGGTCTGCGCGTGGAGCACCCCTGGAGCCTACCGGGGAGGAGCGGGGTCAAATCTGGGCTCAGGCTGATAAAGGAATGGGAGACTTCCCAGGTTTGCTTTACCCACTTCTGAGTGTCCAAATCCGTGACAAGCACATTCCTTTTCGCTTTAAAGAACTCATGAGAGGGGCAGGGATTTGCCGGCCCACTTTGCCTCGGGCGGGAGGCGGTGCCTGCGGATTGTAGACCTCCCAGCATCGCCTGGAAATAACCCGTTGCGGTTCGGGCGCTTAAAAGCCGTGTTCGTTTGCGTTTCCTTATGACTGACACCGCTGGAGGTAGTTCTGTGTTGACTCACCTTGTTTCTTCTCTCGTGAATAAAAAAAACCATCAGCCCATTTATCTCCTGGGGTCTTGGTGGGTGTTATGGAAGAGCACAGCAAAGAGAAGATGCTCTTGGCCCTCGTGCGAGGGTCCCCAAGACCTCCTCCAAGGACCATTTTGGAATTGCTTTTCGTGGAGACCAAGAGGCAGGGGAGGCCCCCCGGGGTCGGCCACCCATCCCGTGCTGGCATCTTTATCCCTTCTACCCCATGAGCCACCTTGGAGGGCCACCTAGGGCCCAGCCCTGAGCTTTGGTGTCAGGCCGACGGAGGAGGCCACGCCGCCCTCAGGAGCAGCCTCTCCGAGCTCCCCAGGTTCGCGAATAGACGTTTTGCTCTGAGAATGCTCTGTCGGCCCATGTCCCAACCCTGGTTTGCCTTAAATACCCTGAGCCAAGCCAAGCAGTGGCCCGGCGCCAAAGAATGCTGTTGGTCAACCTGGAACCAGGCCCAGGGGATGAAGAAACAGGAGGCGAGTAGGGGGCGTTGGAGGGAGGGGGGGGGGGGAAGAGTCAAAGACCAGTCTGGTGCTGACATCACTGGTAGAGGAGGTGGTGTATGTGAAATTCAGGTTTGCGGTGTCAGGCATGTGGATGGAATTTAAATGAATATAAATGAGTGGCCCTATCAAAGAATGCAGGTGATTTTATTGTTTGTTATCACGGTTTGTGGGCTTGGGTGGGGCGGGGTGCAGCCCCTGGGGCACTGCTCTGAGTGTGCTGTGAGCACAGGACGGCCTGTGTTGGAGAGCCAGCCAGGACCTGCTGTCTGCGCCGTAGGGGCTCCCAGAGATGGTTCACAGCAACCCCAGAAGTGAAGGAGACACCCCGGGTGACTCCAAGCCCAGAGCTTGGGATCCAGAGTGTTCTGGCTCCACACTCCACCCTCCCCGCCGCCGCCCCCGCCCACCAGGCTATTTCTCAGCTGGTCCCTTCCACTCCCTTGCACCTCAGCATCCGTGTAGGAACCTGAGCTGATCGGCCTCAGGATCTCAAAGGCGCTTCTGTGACCACGTGCTCCTTCTCTGGACAAACCAGACTCCCACTGCCCGGCCCCCCTCTCGCGCCCCCCCCCCGACCATCGTAAACCTCTTCCGATGGTCTTGTCCCCCTGAGGAGGGGTGTCGCAGCCCGCCAGGTGGAGCTCGCTGAACCCAACGATGGTCAAGAAGTCCTTGCTGTGACGCCCAGAGAGAAGATGAATTTGGGCTGAAAGCCTGAAAAGGAGTTCATGAAATTTAATCAGATGCCTAAGGGGAACACCTAAATTTAGTCAAATTATTATTAGTATTCATTCCATTTTTAAATTGCCTAGGGGAACGTCACCGAAAATGTCGGGAAACCACCAGCCTGGGCGGTGATGGTTCTGTTTCTGCAGAGCCGTGGGGCGGGCCGGGGCGCCCTAGGGGTCCCTACAAGCCACTCGCCTGCCGCCAGCGGCACCCAGGCTGGGAGCCAGAGGGCCCAGGTTGGGGGCGGGGAGCGGGTGACCACAGGGGGTCAGGCAAGCCTGAGGGTTTCCTGTCTTGAGTGTAATGGACCCACAGTGAGTCACTTGTTGACCCCTAGGCCCCGTCAGCCCCAGGCGCTGGGCCCTGGAGCCCACCACGCACGGGAAGGGGCCCCGCCCCTGAGACGATCCCCACCCAGAGGCTGCTCCTTTTGGCTCACTCACTCCCTTGTCAGCCTGTTACGCAGTCTGACCTCTACGTCTGCTGGTTTTGGAGTCTGGGGCGGGCTTTCCAGTGCATGTGTGCAGTTCCTGGAACAACAGGTGTGTGTGTGGGGTGCACAAGAGGGCCCCTCCCTGCTCCTGGTAAGACACAAGACCTGTGTGATTTGGGGCCCGACAGATTGGAGGGGGACGTTTCAGGGCCGGTGACCCATCCCAGGCAATTTTTACAAATATATTTTATTGATTTATTTGAGAGAGAGTGAGCAGGAGGGAGAGGGACAGAGAACCAGAAGCAGGCTTGGAGCTGAGCGCAGAGCTGGGCGCGGGGCTTGACCCCACGACCATGAGATCATGACCTGAGCCAAAACCAAGAGTCAGACACTCCCAGGCGCCCCCGCTGCTCCCACTCCGGGCACTTTTGCAGAAGAACCACGCAAGGCCAACGTGGTACCTTTTTATTGCAGGTTGTTTAGAACGTGCCACGGAGCAGCCCGTGCTTCCTCCCGTCCCCATCGAGGTCTCCTGGCCTCCCCGCCGCCCCCCGCCCCGTCCTCTTCCAGCGTCACGTTGTTGGTCTCAGCGTGGTTTCCCAGCTTTGTCTCAAAGGGGTCCCGAGGCTGGCGGGCGGAATGGGCCGGGGCCTGCCGCCCCGGGTGCCCGCCGCCCCGGGTGCCCGCCCTCTCCGTCGAGGCTGGGTGCCAGGACCCGCCGTGGGCGCGTGTCCTCCGCCTTTGTCTGCTGCTCAGGGGTCCTGCCAGCGTGGCCCCCGGGGGCCACACGTCGCTCCGTATTTTCCTGGGGGCTTACACAACTTCCCCAGTGAGGCCACAAACGGGCCGAGGACGCGCAGCTAATGAGCCTACTTCGCTTTAGAACCGTCTTGTGTTCTCGCCTGCACTAAATTCCTGTAAAATCTGGGAGGAGAAGACGTGTAACCTGGCTTCTTGTTGTTTGGGGGGTTCGGAGAGATCTCTCTCGTCTTCTTCTCTGAGTCAAGTCTGTTTCAGGAACGAAGTCAGCCGGGAATGAAGCCGAACAACTGGTCCTCAAAAGCCTGGTTCGGGAGCCGCTAGGACTGGTCTCCAGACTGCTTGGGCTATTAATTATTTCGCTTTATTTATTAGATGTACCCAGCGTCCCTTAGCTTCCAAGCATATTTGCAAATGCCTTAAGGGAAAAAGAAAAACAAATGATTGCTGCCATCAGAGTCTCCAGCCCATCATGAATAATACCATATAATGACGTTAAGTGGAAAAGGCCCCGCACAGCATCCCCCCTACGTCCTGGGTCTTACCTGTGTGTGACAGTTGTAATGCATCTGACGCACGGAAGCTCGGAACCTCACGAGACCGATCAGGTTGTTTAAATGAAATTCTTCTTAATTTTACTTAGAAATCTGATGGTGTCATTCTATTCAACTCGGGGTGGGGGGGCAGGAATGCAAACAGAAACAGCACACCGCGAGGACCGGTGCATTCTCTCCCGCCTGCCTCGCGCCCTGGCCAGCCCAGCGCCGCTCCCCCCGGGCTGGCAGGGGAAGAGAAGCAAGGCCTGGCCCGGTTATCTTTTCCTAAATTGTGTTGGTAATAAACCTGAATAATGTGCCTGTTCCCTTCTTCCCCGTGATTTACGCCTTTCATAATTAGCCCCACGCGCGCGCTCACGTGATGTCAGGGACAGAGACAGAGACGCTGCCCCCTCGGCTCCGAGCAGCGCGGAGCGGTGATTGATGCCCTGCTCGGCCTGCCTTCCCACGGCCCGCGGCTCCCGTGTCCCTCCGGACGGAAGAGCCAAGTTGGCCTCGGGTGCGGGCCGATGACAGGCAAGCTCAGCCGCAGCAGGTTCCAGGGACTAGGCTTGCAGAATGTGCCCGGCCTCTGCTCTGCAAACCCGCGGTCACATCCAAAACGACGCTCTAATCTGCTGTCGGGCACCGAGGCCTCCAGAGAGCTTGTCACGCTCACGCGGGCAGCGCCAAGGGCCACAATCACCCAGGATTCGTGCGCTGGCTGGTTGCTCGGGGAGGGACACCGACTGTCCTCGCTGTGCACCGCCTGGCTGGGCCCTGCCAGCAAACCCCAGAGCGGGCCCCACAGCTGCCGTGGTCAGCGGAAACCAGATGGGAGTCCAGCGCGGCGGGTGGATTGATCCAGCCCTGTCTGTGTGCATGTGTGTGTGTTTGTGTGCACAGGTGCGTGTGTCAATTACGGCAGGACGTACCTTCGGGTTTGCTTGGAACAGCCGGCTTAGTGTGCATCTTAGAAACTGCCAGAACTTGAGGGCCTAATGTGGTCTCGCACCTCAGAGTCCGGGCCCCTCCGTTTTACAGCCGGAGAGGAGGATGCAGGCGGCGAGGCCTCCCTTATCACCTGCCCGTCTCCTGCTCCGTGTGGGCCCTGCTGGGCGCGGGTGCCATCCCTCTGGGGGCAGGAGCACGTCCCAGGGAGGCACACGTGCTGGGAAAGGGCTCGGGGCAGGGCGGAGGGCTCAGGCAAGGCGAGTCCCTGGCGGTGGAGTCAGACACTCCGAGGCCCCCGCCTCTCCTCCTCTTGACACAGCCCTGGCCAGGTCCCCTCCCTCACAGGGTGCAGGGCACAGGGGATGGCCCGGTTGTCCCCGACCCGTCACTCACAGAGGGTTCGGCTGGGCTCCAGAAGATTCAAAGAACAGAGAGGTGTGCAGAGGTCGAGGGGCGGGTGTGGCCGGGACCAGGCCCTTGGAAGGAGGTGATACGGGGTTGTGGGGGCACCCTGCCTGGACTGACCATCCCGTAGCCACACACAGTGGGCCAGGCAGCAAGCTGCACCTGATGGGCATCCACCAGCCCTGTCCCTGGGGTCTCTCCCACCCACATGTCCCAGATGAGGAGACTGAGGCCCAGCAGCCGTGGATAGCTGGCCCGAGGCCTCAGGGTGGTGAAGGCGCCAGGCCAGGATTGGTCCCACGTCCTCTGGGCACTTCACGCGGCGAGGGAGGATTTCCCGTCGGCTTGTCCTTGGCTGGAAGAACATAGGCACACCCCGTGCGTGCCTGGTGCCGTGGCTCACGTTGCTGTAAACACGCGAGCACGTGCCGCTGCGTGCACTGTACTTTTAGTCGGCTGTTTGTTGGTCGGCCGCCGCTTGAAAACCCTATATGAGCAACGCCTGGTGCTTGGCACATGATGGGGGGTATGTGCTTCCGGTCGCAGATCGCAGCAGCCTGGAGCAGTGGCCGGGGCTCCCTGGCCTCAGTTTCCACACCTGAGAAGGGGGCGTGCCAACGATGCAGCAGGGATCCTGCATCACCCAGGCCTGCTCTGTGCATGTTGGTTATTTTACCCAAGCCTCTCGGTGCCGGGATCCCTGGTTGTGCCATGTGCGGACTACTTAGCTTCCCGGGAACAAGGCAAGAACGCGGAAATGCCCGGCGTCACGTGGCCGGCAGCCAGGACCCGCCAGTGGGCGACAAGGTCCCTGCACGGTGTCCCCACCCCGACGGCCGCCTCCCCTGGGAGTGGCAGAGGCGGAGAGGGCGGGGGTGGCCGTGCTCATGCCAGAGAGGGAGGCTCTGTCACCAGGAACCCAGTGGCTTTGCCATGCTCAGCGCAAACCCGCCTGCTCACTCCCATGACGGCCCTGCCCCGCACCACGGTCCCTTCTAAGGCGACACTCATGCTCCACCCGTGTGGGCAGATGCAGGCAGCGCCCGAAATCACATGTGTGCTCAGGGCTCCGGGGACACGGTCCCTGGGCCGCCAGCAGCAGGTGGGGGGCTGTTGGCTGCAGCCTGGGGCTGCCTGTGGGCTCATCCTCCCTGCTGCGGGGACCCCGGGGAGTACCCCAGGGAGCACTGGCTGGCCTGGGGCGGCCTTTCCAGGATCCGCGGGGGCGGGGGCAGCTTCCTGGCGCCCAGTGTGGGGCAGGCTTGGCTGGTGTTGCCATCAGGCGGATGGCAGGACAGCGGATCCGGTTTGTTTGGTTCTTCCTTGAACCCCGAAGGCGGGCTTGCTTCACATTGACTTTACCAAATGGGAAGAGAAAAAAAAAAAAAGCTTGCTTTCCCAAAACCCAGAGCTCTGCTAGGGGGTGGGGTGAGAGTGCCACGCAGACCACAGACCACGGGGGCTTCTGGGTCTTTGTAGGCCCTGCCGGGGACAAGCTGCTTCCTTCCTCAGTGCCTCCTCCCCCTCCTCCTCCTTCCAAAATACATGTAACAGGGGAGCCAAGGGGCACAGTCAATTGAGCATCCCCCACTCTCGACTTAGGCTTGGGTCGTGACCCCAGGGGCGTGGGATCGAGCCCCGTGTTGGGCTCTGTGCTCAGTGCAGAGTCTGCTTGGGATTTTCTCTCTCCCCCTCCCCCTGTCTCTGCCCCTCTCTCTCTCTCAAATAAATAAATACATATTTTTTAAAAATCCACGTAATGTGACCACGTTAACCATGTTTAAGCATCAGCTCAGTGGCATTGAGAACGTTCACATCGTCATGTGGCCGCCACTCCGTCCACCTCCAGGACTCCTCCGTCTTCCCCGACCAGAGCTCTGCCCCCATTACACACCCTGCCTTCCCATCCGCCAGCCCCCAACACCCACTACTCTCCCCGTGTCTGTGGTTTTGCCTCCTCGAGGGCTCCCCGTGAGTGGAATCCCACAGTATTCGCCCTCTTGTGACTGGCACCGTGTTCTCCAGGCCCACCTGTGCTGTCGCGGGTGCCAGGATGACCTTCCTTTGTGAGACAGAGCCCTGTTCCAGTGCGTGGATGGACCACATTAGTTCATCCATCCATCCGCGTGTTTGGGACCTTGCCTTCCAACCTTCGGGGAAGCCTGTTCCCAAAATCAGCGCTGGGCCCTCCTCACAGTGACTGTGACCAGCCCCTCTGGCTTTCTATTCTTTCCATGCGTGCCCCGCACCTGCTGCGGCCCCACCCACCACCCCCCCATGCCCTGGCCCCACCGGGGATGCCCAGCACTTCCTGCTTCTCCCCAGCCGTGCACGCCCTGCGTGGTATCCCAGCCCCTGCATGTGCCCTAGCTCTCCTGCCAGGTCCCTGTCCCCCGGTGGGCAGGGGACCAGCTTTCCCAAGTCTTCTAGGGTGAAGGTGAGGATGCAGAGAGGAGCCATTGACTCTACTTCAAGGAGTCGGCTTGAATATAAAAGATCAAAGGCCATTCCTCTTTGCGTCCTCCGAGGTGGCCGCAGGTGCCCCTCAACGGTAGGGAAGCGCAGCCGTGGGGCTTGGGAGAAGGACTGACAGCTTCTAGGGGTACGACGCGGGGCAGGGTGGGTGGTGCGCGGCTGGCACTTCCACCGCCGACTCCACACTGTTTTTAAAATCTCGAACCGGAAAAGTGAACATATTTATTACTTGCGAATTTTAAGCAATAAAAGAATTACAGGGAGTGTCTTTTCATGTAAAATTATTTGCAATGTGAGATCATTTCCGCGCCCGCACTAGGGAGGAAAGTTAAACTCAACAGAGTGAGAGCAGTCGAATCTGTTTCCAGGGCGCTGTTCACAGTAGGACAGACCCCGGGACTGCCGCCTTTTCCAGCCTCTTGTGCTCATTGCACGTCCTCCTTCCACCTGGGCTCTTTGCTTTGCTGGCTCTTCCCCCTCCCCTTTTCGGGACCTCACCGAGCCCCCCAAGACCACTCCTCTGGAGGGGCCACCCCCAGCCCCTCAGCCACCAGCAGCTGGGCTCACGGTCCCCAGAGCAGCCGGTGACACAGCCGATTGCTTTCTGTGTCTGCCCCCTCGGCACCCCCGGCACAAAGGTCCACACGGCGGGGGCCACACCGAGCTGTCCCCAGCACTGGAGGGGCAACGCCAAACTTTGTGTTGAATAAACAGAGATCTTCCAAGGTCGTGCTTGGAGCAAGACCCTTTGCTGGGAGATGCACAGGATGAATCGGGCAGGGGAGGATGGGGCCAGTGGCTTCTTATCGGGCTGCCTTTCACACAGCACAAAAGTCCACAACCCGGGGCACCTGGGTGGCTCATCAGTTGAGCGTCTGCCTTTAGCTCGGGGTCCTGGGATCGAGTCCTACATTGAGCTTCCTGCTTAGTGGGGAGTCTGCTTCTCCCTCTGCCCCTCCCCCTACTTGTGCACACACTCTCTCTCTCTGTCTCAAATAAATAAAAATCTTTAAAAAATAAAGCACACAACCCAGTGGCGTGTCGTACATTCACGTTGTGCAGCCATCACCACTAATCCCAGAATATTTTCATCACCCCAAGAAGGAAATCTCATCCCCACTTCTCCCTCCCTCAGCCTCTGGCTGCCACTAACCTACTTTCTGTGTCAACAGATGTACAGGCTCTGGGTGTTTTGTGTAGATGGACTTGTACGGCGTGTGGCCTTTGGTGACGGGCTCCTCCCCGTATGTTTTCAAGGTCGACCCGTGTTGTAGTGTGTATCGGCACCTCATTACTTTCTGCAGCTGGATAATAGCCCGTTGTATGGATGGACCCATTCGGTTGATGAACATCACTTCCCCTCTGGGGCTGTTATGGGCAACACTGCTACGAGCATCTGTCCACGTTGTGGGATGGACCTTTATTTTCGGTCTTCTGGAGTAGGTGCCTAGGAATGGGACCGCCAGGCGACAACTCTGTGTTTAAATTCTGAGGAACTGCAAAACCGTTTCCCACAGGAGCTGCACGGTCCCCTGTTGCCATCCGCCACGCACGGGAGGGGTGTGTACAGTGTCTCCAGGTCCTCACCAACACATACTGTCCCCCATTTTCTGGTTCTGGCCATCCTGGCAGGTGTCAGGTGGTGTCTCATGATGGTCCCTGATGCCTGATGACTTTGGGCATCTCTTCATGTGCCTGTTGGCCACGCATGTGTCTTCACTGGACAGATGTCTGTTCAGACAGACCCGTGTCTGAGCCGGGTCACCTGTCTCTTCATCACTGAATTCCAAGTGTTTTTATATATTGTGGGTTCGAATCCCGTAACAGATATGTGATTCACAAATATTTTCTCCTATCCTGCAGATTGTCTTTTAATTCTCTTAGTAGAAACCTTTGAAGCATCAAAGGTTTTCATTTTTATAAAGTCCAAATTACCTATTTTTTTCTTTGGTTGCTGTTGCTTTTAATGTCATATCAAAGAAATCACGATCTGATCCAAGGTCATGAGGATCGATGCCTGTTTTCTTCTGAGTGTTTTATAATTATGCCTCCTACATTTAGGTCTTTGGTCCATTTTGAGTTAACTTTTGTAAATGGTGTGAGGTAGGGGTCCGACTTAATTCTTTTGCACATAGATGTCCAGATGTTCCAACACCATTTGTTAAAAAACAAACTCTTCTTTCCTCCTGAAAACTGTATTGTTTTGACCCTTGTTGAAAACCAGTTGATCGTAAATGTATAGGTTTCATTTCTAGACTCTCCATTTGATCCATTAATCGACATACCTTTTCTTATGGCAACACCACACTGTCTTGATTACTATAGCTTTGTAGTAAGTTTTCTGTTTTTAAGATTTTATTTATGTATTAGAGAGGGGGAGAGAGAGAGAGAGAGAGAGAGAATGCCTGTGCAAGTAGCCAGAGAGGAGGGGCAGAGGAAGAGGGAGAAGCAAGCTCCCGGCTGAGCAAGGAGCCCGATATGGAGCTTGATCCCAGCACCTGAGATCACAACCTGAGTCAAAGGCAGACACTTAACCCACTGAGCCACCTAGGTGACCCCGTTTGTTTTTTTTTTAGAGAGAGAGTGTGTGTGTAAGCAGGATGGGGAGGGACAGAGGGAGAGGGAGAGAGAATCTTAAGCAGGCCCTACCCCCAGCATGGAGCCCGACACCAGGATTAATCTCACCACTCTGAGATCATGACCTGAGCTGAAATCAAGAATTGGACTGAGCCACCCGGGCATCTCTGTAGTAAGTTTTGGTTGTTGTTATTTTATTTTAAGATTTTATTTATTTGAGAGAAAGCGAGAGAGAGGGACGCCTGGGTGGCTCAGCAGTTGGGTGTCTGCCTTTGGCCCAGGGTGTGATTCTGGGATCCGGGATCGAGTCCCACATTGGGCTCCTTGCGGAGGGCCTGCTTCTCCCTCTGCCTATGTCTCTGCCTCTCTCTCTGTGTCTCTCATGAGTAAATAAATAAAAATTAAAAAAAAGAAAGTGAGAGAGAAAGAGCACGAGCAGGGTGAGGAGCAGAGGGAGAAGCAGACTCCCCACTGAGCAGGGAGCCCAATGTGGGACTCTGGGATCGTGACCCGAGCCAAAGGTAGGCATCCAACCAACTGAGCCACCCAGGCACCCCTTGTAGTTAAGTTTTTAAATTGGGAAGTGTGAGCCCTCCCTTCAACTTTATTCCTCTTCCTCAATATTGTTTGGACTGTTCTGGGCCCCCTGCATTTCCAGATATATATTAGGATCAGCTGGTAATGTCTGCAGGAAGGCAAGCAGGATTTTGATACGGGCTGTGTTGAATCTTTGGATCAGTTTGGGGAGTATTGCCATCTTAACGATCCTAGGTCTTCTGGTCCATGAATGCAGGATGACTTTCCATTTATTTAGCTCTCCTCTAATTGATTTCAACAATGTTTTTATAGTTTATAGGGTACACATCTTGGATGTCGTGTGTGTGTGTGTGTATGTGTGTGTTGTAAATTAAACCCTTTTTTTAAGATTTCACTCTAGACTGTTTATTGCTGCTGCAGAGAAATGTAATTAATTTCTTAAAAATTGATCTCACAAAAAAAATTTTAAAAAATTGATCTCACATCCTGCAACTTGGCTAAATTCACATTAGTTGTAATAAGTTTGTGTGGGGGCGTTTGAATTCCTAAGGATAGTCTACGTGCAAGATCATGCCATCTGTGACAAGAAATAGTTTTATTTCTTTCCTCCCAACCTGGATGCCTTTTATCCCTTTCCTTGCCTAATTGCCCTGAGTAGAACCTCCACTACAACAATGAACAGAAGTGGAGAGCGGACATCCTGTCTTGTTCCTGATCGCAGGGGAAAGCTTTCACTCTTTCATCATTGAGTATAATGTTGGCTGTGGGTTTTTCATAGATGCCCTTTATCAGTCTGAGGAAGTTCCCCTCTATTTTTAGTTTTCTAAGTGTTTGCATCATGAAAAGATGTTGGATTTTTGTCAAATGTTTTTTCTGCTGCTATTGAGATCATGTGGTTTTTGGCCTTTATTCTGTTAATCTGGTGTATTACATTGATTGCTCTTCATATGTTGAACCACCTTTGTATTCCTGGCATAGATCCCGCTTGGTCATGGTGTATAATCCTTTTTATATGTTGTTGGATTTGGTTTGCGGGTATTTTGTGGAGAAATTTGTGTCTGTATTCATGAGGAGTGTTCAGAAGGGCCTGGAATTTTGTTTTCTTGGGATGTTTTCGTCTGGTTTGAGCATCGGCAAAGTGACTTTATGCGAAGTCAAAGACAAAACACACAAAAGAGAATGATAAACATCTAAGGATTTCCCAAGAAATAAGGAAAGTCAGCATATATTGCCTACCTGATACATGCCAGGCACTCTGCTTAGTGGCTTCTCCAGGGATCAAGAGAAAGCAGCATGGATAAGACGGTATCGAAGCTGGGCCTTGTAGAGAGAAAAGAATTGGCAGAGAGGCAGAGTAGGCCGCCCCCGGTGTGTGGGGGGGACCAGTAGCGGGTGCAGAGAGAGGATCTCATGGGGTGGAAAGGTCAGGAGCTGTGCAGTTTGCCTGGGATATAATGGAGCATGAAAAGGGGTACACTGGGTTGAACGATGTCCCCAAAATTCATGTTCACCCGGAACCTTGGAATGTGATCTTATTTGGAAGTCAGGTCTTTACAGATCTAATGAGTTAGGATGAGGTCATTCTGGACTAAGATGGACCCTAATCCAATGGCTGGTGTCCTAATAAGAAGAGAAAACAGAGGCAGACACCCGCACATGGAGGCAGAGATCGGGGGGCGGGGGGGGTGGTGTATCTACCGGTGGGGGAAAGGCAAAGATCGCCGGCAGCCACCAGCAGCTGAAAGGCAAGGAAGGGTCCTCCGCCCGTGTTCACAGGGAGCATGGCCCTGTTGACGCCTTGCTTTCAGGCTTCTGGCCTCCAGAACAGTGAGGGGGAGCCCCTATGGTCGTAAGCCTTGCAGTGTGGCAACACAACCTTACGTGCCAGGCTAGGACTGGGGCTCCGCCGTGGACAGCACTGGAAGGCTGACACTGTCTGAGCCAGGGGCCTGGGGCAGAGGCCAGGAGTCGACAGTTTTTAGGGGCATCTTTACAAGATATCTTTAAAAATAGAGTTTTTGTTTTCCTTTGAATCTTCCTTTTCATTCTTTTAAATTGCTCCAACTCCTGTTGGAAGTCATACAGCATAAGAGTCAGGAGCTTGAGCTCTGGATCAGCCCACTCAGCCATTTACCCCCTGGGAAATCTCAGGGCATCATTCCTGGCCTCAGTCTCCTTAACTATAAAATGGGGTTAATAATATCTCCCTCATTTAGCAGAGCGCCTGGCACCTGGGAAGCCACTGATGAATGGTAATCATGATGACGTTCCATTATTTACACTTGACCTTTTCCTGTCATTTTTTTTCTTTATGGAATCATCCATAAAGGTTGGTTTTTTAGTATAAAAACCATTATAGGCTTCTTGTTAAGAATAAAAGATATGAACATACAAGATTAGTTTATTATTTCTGATTATCAAAATGATACATTACTACTTTTAGAAAATTTCTAAAGTAAAAAAACAAGATGAAAAAAACTATAATTGTGCCATCTGGACATGATCATTATTATAATTTGGGGGCCATTTTCTACTTCAACGATATATTTATGTAGATATAAAGCATCTATAAATATTTATTATACATAAAACTATACTGTTATATCTCACATAGTTCTGCATCCCACATTCTTCATTTCACATAACAGTGTGAGCAATTATCTTTGTTCTTTATTTTTTTTTTTTTTTAAAGATTTAAATTTTTTTTTTTAATTTTTATTTATTTATGATAGTCACAGAGAGAGAGAGAGAGAGAGGCAGAGACACAGGCAGAGGGAGAAGCAGGCTCCATGCACCGGGAGCCTGATGTGGGATTCGATCCTGGGTCTCCAGGATCGCGCCCTGGGCCAAAGGCAGGCGCCAAACCGCTGCGCCACCCAGGGATCCCATCTTTGTTCTTTAAATACTTCTATGAAATGTTTTATAATAACTTAATGACATTGTATTATATTAATGGGCCACAATGTATTAAAATATTCTCCTGTTGGGGCACCTGAGTGGCTCAGTCAGTTGAGCGTCTGACTCTTGGTTTTGGTTCAGGTCATGATCTCAGGGGGGTGGGGTCGAGCCCCGCGTTGGGCTCCCTAGTCAGCAAGCAATCTGCTTCTCCCCCTCCCCTCACTCCTCCCCCTGCTCATGCACTCCCACTCTCTCTCTCAAATAAATAAATAAAACCTTAAAATATTGTCCCATTGTTAGAAATTTAGTAATAGCCCTGAGTTGAATATTGGTGGGTTTTTCTATACTTTATTGAAGTATAATTTATGTATATTAAATTGTATATATTTGAAGTGTACAGTTGCTGAGTTTTGACACATACACACACACACACACATACACACACTCATAACGGTAAAGCCATCACCACAATCAAGTTAGCGAGCATCCATCACCCCCAAATTTTCCTTGTGTCCCCTTTTAATCCATCCCTTCCTTCAGCCCCTGCCCCCAGAATGACTTTTCTGCTGTGTCTGTCACTATAGATTAGTGTGCATTTCCTAAAATTGTATATAAATGGAATCATGCAGTATGTACTCTTCCTCCCCACTCCCAGGTCTGGCTTCTTTCACTCATCATGAGGATTTAGTGACGTATCCAGATTTTTGTGTGAAGGGAGCAAGAGTTCATTCATTTCTGTTGCTGAGTCCTATCCCATTGTAGGTCGGAACCACAGTCTGTTTATTGATTCACCTGCTTCCCCACCTACCTGCTGGGTTCGTCTCAGTTCCCAGCCGCTACACATAAAGCTGCTATGCACACTTATGCAGAAGCCTTGCATGTGCACATGGCCAGCTCAACTTTTTTTTTAATTTTTTTTTTGAAGATTTTATTCATTCATGAGAGACACAGAGAGAGAGAGAGAGGCAGAGACACAGGAGGCGGGAGAAGCAGGCTCCATGCAGGGAGCCCGATGTGGGACTCTATCCTGGGACTCCAGATCACGCCCTGGCTGAAGGCAGGCGCTAAACCACTGAGCCACCCAGGGATCCCAGCTCAACTTTTTAAGACACTGCCAGATGGTTATGCAAAGCGGTTGTCCCATGTTACACTCCCACCAACCATGTGCGTGAGAGTTCCAGGTGCTTCAAGTCCTTCTCAGCCCGTGGTATCGTCGTGGTCAGTCTTTTTAATCCTGACAGGTGTGTGGGAGCATCTCACTATGGTTTTAACTTATATTTCCCTGATGGCTAATGATGCTGGATATCTTTTCATATAATCTTTTAAGTTGATCTTTTTTTTTTCACGCGATACATTTGAGATTCACCCATATTATATGTATTATGGTTTATGCCTTTTTATTGCTGAGTGGTGTCCATTGTGAGGGCGTCCCACTGCTTGTTGCTCCATTAGCCAATTGAAAGGCCTACCTGCTGATTCTCGTTTTTTTTGCATTTGTGAACAAAACTATAAGCATGCACACACAGATTGCTCTATAAGCATTTTTCCTTTCCCTTGGATAAGTACCTAGGAGTGCTGAGTCATACAGTAAGTGTATGTTTCCAGGGTGACTTTTTGGTGTGCATTCCCGCCAGCCGGCCACATGTGAGTGAGTTGCTCTGGGTCCTGCCAGAGTCTATGCTATTGGTTTTCATTTGTGTTTCTTTCTCATAGGTGTGTCATGTGTCACAGTGTTTCTTTATTATCGTATTATGGTTTCTATTTACACTTCCCTCATGACCAACCATGTCATGGGGCGCCTGGCTGCCTCAGTCGGAAAAACATGCAACCCTTGATCTTAGAGTCATGAGTCTGAGCCCCATGTTGGGTATACAGATTACTTAAATAAACAAAACAAAACAAAACAAAATGACCAATGATGTCAAGCACCTTTTCATTTGACTATTTGCCACCTTTTTTTGTGATGGGTCTTTTCAAATCTTTTGCCTACTTTTAAATTGTGTTTGTTTTCTCATTACTGACTTTGAAGTTTCTTTATACATTCTGGATACAGATCCTTTCAGAGATGTGGGGTTTTATTTTTTTTAAGATTTATTTATTTATTCATGAGAGAGAGAGGCAGAGGGAGAAGCAGGCTCCCCACAGAGAGCCTGACGCGAGATTGGATCCCAGATCCCAAGATCAGGCCCTGAGCCAAAGGCAGACACCCAACCACTGAGCCACCCAGGTGCCCCTCAGAGATGTGTTTTGCAAGTGTCTTTCCTCAGTCTGTGGCTTGTCTATTTTCTTAGCAGTGTCTTTCAAAGAGCAGACACTTTTCATTTTAATAAAGTCCTAGTTATCAATTTTTTTCTTTTATGGATCGTTATGCTTTGGTGTCATATCTTAAAAAAATCTATTATCTTACTGTACTATTAAGTTTTAGCAGCTTTTCATACATATTCTGGGTGTGTCTTTTATTGGACAGGTGTGTTGTGAATATTTTCTCCCAGTCTGTGTTTTGCATTTCTATTTTTTCTTTAATGGTGAATTTTGAAGAAAAGAGTTTTCAGTTTTCCAGTTTATTGGTATTTCTTTGATGTTTTGTCCTTTTTGTATTCTAAGAAACTTTGGCCTATTCTAAGGTGGCAAAGTCTTCTTTCATGGATTCTTCTGGCAGTTTTATAATTTTAGGTATCACATCTAGGTCTGGGACCCATTTTGAGTTGATTTTTATATATGACATGAAGAAAGGGAGGATGTTAATATTTTTTCATACAGATACCCACTTGACCTAATACCATTTGGGAAAGAGCTGTCCTTTCTCCATGGAATTGCATCTCTGTTGATTATCAATTGATCCTATTTATCTATTTCTGGATTCTATTCTGTATCATTGCTCTAAAAGTGTCTGTTTGCACCAATGCTAGTCTGCCTTGATGACTTTGGATTTATCATCAGTCTCAAAATCAGAGAATCCTTTAACTTTCTTCTTTTTTGTGATTACTTTGGCTATTCTAGGTCTTTTGCATTTTTATATGAATTTTAGAGTGTGTCAGTTTCTACCCCCCACCCAAATAATCCTATTGGAATATTTATTGGGATCGTGTTGAATCAATAGATTGATTTGGTAAGATTACCATCTTAACAATATTAACTGCCTCAATCCATGGACATGGTATATCTCTCCATTATTTATGTTTCCTTTAATTTCTCTCAGTAAGGTTTTATGTTTTTCAATAGAGAGGTCTGGAATGTCATTGGTCATTGGTTAGACTTATTTCTAAGTATTTTATGTAGGATTTTTTTTTTGGAAGGAGTGCTATAAATGGAATTTTTTATTGTATTTGCCAATAGTCTGTTGCTGGTCTTTAAGAATACAATTAGTCTATGTTAACCTTTTATCCTGCTATGATGCTAAATTCACTTGTTCTATTTTGTAAATTTCATGGGATTTTTCACATAAACTGTTGTGTCATCTGCACACAGGGATAATTTTACTTCTTCCTTTCCAATCTTAATGCATTTAGTTTCTTTTCTTGCTTTACACAGAGACTAGAACCTCTAGTGCAATACTGAATAGAAGCGATGAAAACAGGTGTGCTAACCTTATCCTGACCATAGGGAAAACAATTCAGTCTCCAGTCATTGAGTATGACATTTATGGTAGAATGTTCCTAGGTGACCTTTATCAACTTGAGGAGGTACCCTTGTATATCTACATTGCTGATGGTTTTTATCATGAATACGTATTGGATTTTTGTCAAATGATATTTCTGTATCTATTACACATGTGTACTTTTTTTGGGCATCTCTGCTTGTTTTTTCAGGATCAATCTCTACAAATGAAGGTAAAGGGTCAAGGTGTATAAACATTTTTAAGCCTTCTGCATCCTATTTATAAATTGCCAGAAAGAGGAATTTGACCAATATACAGTGCCCCCTGGCTGTGCAAGAGTGTGTATTTTCCGGGATCCCTGGGTGGCGCAGCGGTTTAGCGCCTGCCTTTGGCCCAGGGCACGATCCTGGAGACCCGGGATCGAATCCCACGTCGGGCTCCCGGTGCATGGAGCCTGCTTCTCCCTCTGCCTGTGTCTCTGCCTCTCTCTCTCTCTCTCTCTGTGTGCCTATCATAAATTAAAAAAAAAGAAAAAAAAAAAAAAGAGTGTGTATTTTCCTAAAATCTTACCAACACCACGTTCTATAGTTTTTGGTTGTGGCCAATTTTTCATGGACCTCAACCTCCCCCTAAACAGTATCTTCTTTCATTTGCATTTATTTCATTACTCTAGACATGAAAATTTCATTGGTTATTTGTATTTATTCTCTAGTGAGTCGTTTTTTCTTCTTCTTTTGCCACTCTTTTGTTGGGCATTCTTTTGCTTTGTTTTGGTTTGGTTTACTTAGATTTTTACATATGAAAGCTATATATATATATATGTGTGTGTGTGTGTATCTGTGTGTATGTGTGTGTGTGTGTGTCCCAGTTTGTCCTTTGGCTTCTCATTCTGTTTTGTTCTGTTTTGGCTTGTTTTGTTTTAATAGATTTAACAAATTCATTGTATAGTGACACACATGTAACATTATAGCATCATACAGACTATAGTTGATCCTTGAACAATGTAGGGATTAGGGCTGCCAACCCCCAAACCCCCAATCGACATATAACTGGAACACCTGGGTGGCTCAGTGGATGAGTGTCTGCCTTCGTCTCAGGGCCTGATCCCAGGGTCCTGGGATCGAGTCCCACATAGGGCTTCCCGCAGGGAGCCTGCTTCTCCCTCTCTGTGTCTCTCATAAGTAAGTAAATAAAATCTTTAACAACAACAAAAACAACAAAATCCACGTAGAACTTTTGACTCTCCAAAAACTTAATGTCTAATAGCCTACTGCTGATCAATATCATAAAAAGTTGAGTCAAGTAACACATACTTTGTATATAATATGTATTATATACTGTATTTTTGCAATAAAATGAGCTAGAGAAAAGAAAATGTTATTAAGAAAATCATAAGGAAGAGAAAATACACTTACAGTCCTGGACTAGTTTATGGGGGAAAAGTCTGCATGAAGTGGTCCCATGCAGTTCAAACCTGTATTGTTCAAGGGTTATCTGTGGTGTCACTGCCCTGAAAACCCTCCATGCTTTGCCTTTTTATCCCTTTTCCTGCCCCCAATCCCTGACAACCACAAATCCTTTAGCCATGTCCATCAGTTCTGCCTTTTCCAGAATCACAATCTGTAGCATTTCCAGGCTAGCATCTGGGTATCTTTCACTTAGTGATATGCATGTGAGGTTCCTCCATGTCTTTTCATGGCTTGATAACTCATTTCTTTTTGGTGCTGAATGATACTCCCTTGTCTGGATGGACTGAAGTTTGCTTATTCATCCACCTGCTAAAGGACATCGTGCTTGCTTCCAAGTTTTGGAAATTACGAGGGGCCACCAAAGGGTGGCATTATCTCCAGCCCTTTCCCCGCCTCCAGCAGTGTTCCACACGCACACAGCACCACCTCCAAACCCTGCACGCCCTCTCACCCCGTGGGGCGGGCCCATGTTTCCAGAAAACAGATCCAGGGGGGAGACTCACTCTGGCAGAGTCTGGGCTGGAAGAGTCCCTGCTCCGCTGCTGCAGCTGGGGCACTGGTTCCCTGCGGGGGGAAGGGGCCGATTTCAAGCCAGGAAAGAGCCCCAGAGACAGGATCTTCCACACACCCTCCAGGGGCAGCTTGTCTCCAGGCAGAAGGCTGCTTAGCCCCTGCCATGACTCCTGAGGGGGAAATTATTTGCATGAATTCATTGATTGATCCATTAACTCAAGATGCTATGCTTGGGACCTACCACCGGGGTTCACTGGACTTACTGTTTTATCCAACTCAGAAGGCTCAGGATGAAGAAAAACAAGGGCAAATTTAGAAGTTTGGATATTTTAAAAACATTAAAATCCGGCCCCAAAGCCTCTTTGACCTTGAGAACCACAACAGTTTTGGAGGTTTTCTCCTCCTCACTCCACCTTTCTCTGAATAGAGACCCTTCCTATGATATGCCAGTTCTCTGCTGCCGTGTAACAAATGACTCCAACCCTTAGCAACTTAAAAACAACCCCGTCTTATTGGCTGGCAGTTCTGGCTAGCCCGGGCTGAGTCACGGACACCGCTGGGCACTCAGCAGCTGTAGCTGGTGCGGGGAGGGGCTGAAATGGCCTCTGTCCACAAGGTCTGGGGGCTGCGCTGCTGCCGTGGGCAGGTTGCTCCCCCTCCTGCCTCCTGGTACCCTGCCACCTGTGCCTGGGCTTCCTTACGTGGCAGCCGCCCAGCAGTGGGTGAGCCTGCCGCCAGGCTCCTAAGGCCAGGTCTGGACGCCAAGGTCACTCATGCCACATCCCCTTGGCCAAAGCATCAGGGGTGGGGACACGCCCACCACCCTCTAGGAGCTGCTGCAGAGAATCCCAGAGGCTGCGTCTAATCTCCACCCACCTGATGTGGCCAAAGTTACTAAGTGGAGAAAGAACTCGCTTTGCATGTTCGGCTGTGACCATGCCGGCTTTGCTCTATTTCGTTTGTTTCTGCATTCGGGTGATCCTCAGAAAACAACAAAAACTGAGAGTTGTCAGATTCCTTGGAGTTTAGCGTTTCTCCTGGCTCTATCTGTGACACATTTTTAACTTGTTGTATTTTGGGAGTGATTGCCTAAATAAACCATCCATTTCATTTTAATGCACCACACATAATAATTTTATGAACAACCCAAATTACACACAGCACATTTGAATATGCTTAAAGCCAAACTGTTCTCCATGTGTAAACAGATAAAAAATAAAAACTGTGATTTTAGTTTTCTCCAGATCCTTCTTTACTGTTCTTTTTCTACGGCTTCAAAGTTCACAGATGTTTTGCACGTTCGTCCCGGGCTTGAGTATTAAGTGGCCGTGTGTTCTACACAGGGACCGTGCTGGGAGCTGGCGATGCAGAAGTCACTGAGACATGGTTGTGTCCTCGTGGCAATGGGTCTCAATGGAGAAACAGGAGTTATGTTAGGTGAAGGAGGTGGCTACAGGGTCATGTGCTATCTCAGGCCCTACGCCGTGGAGACCCAAGGCTTCCATCAGCTTTGCTCTGGTTTGAACCCCTGGAACCCTGGTGGTAGGTCCCAAGCATAGTGTCTTGAGTTAATGGATCAATCAATGAATTAATGCAAATAATTTCCCCCTCGGGAGTCATGGCAGGGGGTAAGCAGCCGTCTGCCTGGAGACAAGGTGCCCCTGGAGGGTGTGTGGAAGACCCTGTCTCTGGGGCTCTTTCCTGGCTTGAAATCGGTCCCTCCCCCCCAGCCCCTGGGGAACCAGTGCCCAGGCCGCAGCAGCAGAGCAGGGACTCTTCCAGCCCGGACTCTGCCAGAGTGAGTCTCCCCCATGGATCTGTTTTCTGGAAACATGGGCCCGCCCCACGGGGTGAGAGGGCGTGCAGGGTTTGGAGGTGGAGCTATGTGCGTGTGGAGCGCTGCTGGAGGCAGGGAAGGGGCTGGAGATAATGCCACCCTTTGGTGGCCCCCCCCTCCAGCCGGGTTTGGAGGCGAGCCCGGGATGGGCCGGCCAGCCTGGGAAGCATGCAGAGTCCACGAACTCCCAGCCGCGGGGGCCTCATTGTTCAATAAGCAGATTATGAGATGCTGCATCAAGTGGCGTGGTGGGGGGCTGTCCTCAGGCCCGAGACTTGCCTTGTTTTGCACACAATGATCGTGTAACGCAACCCGGTCAGGGTCCACGCTGCAGGGCTGCGCCTGCCTCAGACTCTTTGGGTCTGAGTGTGCTGCTCGGCCGCAGTGGATCAGCTCATCCGCCTCCCTTCCCGCGCAGCCGCCTATGTGCACCGGAGCCTGTCCCGGTGGAAAGCCCAGGGGCCCCACGGGAACAGCAGGACCGGCTCAGCCCCCTTCCTGAGACAGGGAGGGAAGTAAAGCCGCTGCGTCCTGCACGCCAGGCCGATTATTGTTCTAGAAGCAGCAAAGGTTCTAAAAAGCCAGTCTTTCTCTTTGAGGAAGTTCCAAGTCACAGGGGATTGTGCTCGAACCACCCAAAGTGACTTTGTGTGGAGACCTGGTGCCTTTTGGAGGAAGAGATGCCTCGGGGCTGAAACAGGGAGGCACGATAATCAATCGCTGTGGGGTCTCTGTAGGATGCTGGGGTCGGGCCTGGAACGGATGCTTGCCTTTACTCCAGTTAGTTTCCGCAGTACTTGCTAGATATTGCCGTTAAATCTCAAGAGGTGGCATTTAACCTGTGGTGTGGCTGAACCCGAGGAATAAGATATTTTGCAACTAGGGTTTTAAACAAATTCGTGAACTAAAAAAAAAAAAAAAAAAAAGCATAAGTGGGGTTGTGTTGCTGAATTTGGAACTTCAAGTCAATAAAATATGCTGGTGAGGACCTGAGCCACAGAGTGCGGCTTCAAGTCCCAGCTGCAGCACCTGCTAGCTGGGTGAGCTCGGGTAAGCCACTTAACCCCTCTGGGCCTCAGTTCCTCTCTTTTGTACAATGAGGGTAATGACATCACACATTTCGAAGGATTATTGTGAGGATTATAGGTAATAAATGCACATGAGAAGTGGGTAATACAGAGCCAGGCCCATTCTGAGTGGCCTAATATATGTTTGTTATTTGTATTATGAGTATCAATAGCCCTCGTGTTTTCTTACTGAACCATAAACTGAACCAGCTTTTTTTTTCAGGAAAATAGTGAATTTAACGAAACTTAAACAGAAGCCCCATGCTGTTCATGAAACAGCTTCTCCTAGGGAACTCTGAGGACCAGGGTGCCCAGTGCCCAGCGCTCTGCTGCTGTTAATCCTACGTGAAGCCCTGGCACCATCCTCACGTTGCACCTGTAGACACAAAGGCTCAAAGGGGCTTGGTGACCTGCCCAGGGTCTCCCTGCCTCAGTGACCTCATCAGGGTGACCTCATCTGTCATTAGGGCAGGTTACTGCCTCGGTTGAGCTGGGGTGCAGTTTGGTCATACACATGCTTCCCCTTCCACACAACAGGACTGGGCATGACTGTGATAGGCCTCATTCATTCATTCATTCATTCGTTCACGGGCACCTTCGGAGTGCCCACCACCCACGCGGCACCTCCCGTCATGTCTGTGTGTGGGTTTGAGCCTAGGCCCACGTTTAAATGTTTCCCCTACGCCCTCCCTGCCCTGCCCCCGTGGCTGCACGGACAGGGAACCACGTGGCCATCCCACAACCTGCCCCACCAGCTCCCCCTCGGGCGCCGACGCCCACCTGCGGTTCCCGGACGGCACTGGCCTCCTGCAGACCCCGCGCTGGGACGAGCCGCAGAGGGCCTGTGCCCTGGAGCAGATCTGCGGGGTGTTCCGCGTCGACCTGGGACAAATGCGCTCCCTCCGCCTCTTCTTCAGGTGAGAGCCTCTCTGGGCAGCTTCCTGGAAGCTGGCTGGTGGTACAGGTGTCCCGGCGGGCGGGGCTTCAGGTCCAGGGCCGTGCTGGCCTTCCCAGCTGTTTGCTCCCTAAGCTCGGGGGCAGGGGTACCCCGTGATGGCTGCCCCCCGGGGAGCAGGTGGGGGCAGCTCTCAGGCTCTTCCAGGTCCCTCAGGGTGATGGGGGCCGCACAGAGAGCGGCTACAGGTGCTCCCAGCCACCTTTCTTGTGGTGGGCGGACCATCCCTATTAGTGTCCTGTCTAGTAGCCACGTCACATCTCTCCTGGAAGGCACGGTGGCCCAGCCACAGAGTAGCCCCAAGCTAAGACCTGTGTGCAAAGCAGGCATGTCCCTGGAGGGGTCCCGGACCCAGAGGCACACTCTGGCCCTTTACGGAAAGACAGGCAAGGTTGGGCTGACGGCCCCATTGGATGTGTAGTGAGCTGCCCTGGAGGAGTCTCCCAGAGTGCCCTCCAGTGCCACCCCACCTGGGTTCAAAACCGGCTTCCACCTAATGCCATGCACCCCCGGGTCTCCCAGAGAGGAGGGACCGTCCGGCGGGTGGGACACCAGGCCCCTGGGCAGCCCTCCAGGGAGCCAGGACAGTCCTCCTTCCCAGCCTCCCCAGGAGAGGCTTGTTTGGCCTTCTTCAGCCAAGAGGGGGAGGGTGGCTTGTGTGCGGGTGTAACGCTGTCCCCCTGCGGCCAGCAGCCAAACTCCGCGGGGCCTTCCTGTTTCCTGCCTCTGAGGTCAGTGATAGGGGCCTCTGATTATACTTGGAAATAAAAGCCCCGTGTTTCCACATTCATCGCTCCGTCCTCCCCCCTCCCGCGGCGGCTCAGCGATGAGGCCTGCACCAGCGGCCAGCTGGTCATCGCCAGCCGGGAGAGCCAGTACAAGGTGTTCCACTTCCACCACGGAGGCCTGGACAAGCTGTCCGACGTGTTTCAGCAGTGGAAGTACTGCGCCGAGACGCATCTCAAGGACCAGGTACTCCGGGGGGCAGAAGGGCGATGCCGGTGGGGGGGCGGAGGTGGGGGAGGGGAGGGGAGGCCCCACCCCGGGACTCACTCGGCTGCCCGCACCGCCCACAGGGGGCCAGGGGCTCCCCCGCACCAAGCCCTTGCAGGGCATGACCCTCAGTGGCCCAGGGCAGCCCCTGGTCGCTGGGTGGCTGATAGAGCAGCGACTTCGGATCTGAAGCAGATGCCTGGGTCTTCTTGTAAAGTCAGAGCTCTGCACTTGAAAAATCATGTTTTGACAAGGCTTCCTGCCATATTTTGCTCAATCTACATACAAATGTAATAAGAGCTCTTTAATTATCTGTTCAAGATACTGTATGTGCTTATTAGGACGGGGCTGGCTTGAAGATCCCCTTCCTTCCCACAGAGCCTCCTGCTGGCTCCCCTTATTACAGTAGTGTGGCTTGCTTTTCCCCCTACATTGAACAACCTTTGATTTTTGAATTAAATGTCAGCTGCAGTTTTGCCCTGGATTCGTGACTGCCCGTGGAGACAACCTGACAGGCGGGCTCCCTGCTCGGGGAACAGCGGTCCCTTTGTTTGTGACCAATCACATGTAATTTATTGCAGGCCCTCCCGGCAGAGGGAAGTTGGGCCGAACGAGGCATTAATTCCGTTTTTGCGGCCGGGGGTCGCAGGGAGAGTGGGGGAGGCGGCGAGGGGGCCGCAGTCGTTTGCTGGGTCGGTCGGTGGGAGTGGGCCCGGGAGCCCAGCGACCCGGGGAAACCGATGTTAAGATGAAGGTATTTTCATTTTAATTGCATCTAATTACACTTGCCATTTAGGGGTTTGTATGGGGGGAGAGCGGGTCCCCCCTCCTTGCAGTGGGGAAAGAGAGGGAGGCTTCCCTGTCCGGGGAGAGCGAGCGCGCTGGCTTCGGCAGCCTGCCCACGAGGTGCTTATCTCCCTGAGTCTCGTCCCTGCCAGCAGGTCGCCGACGAGAAGACGTGCATGCAGTTCTCCATCCGACGCCCCAAACTGCCCTCCTCCGAGACGCACCCCGAGGAGAGCATGTACAAGAGGCTGGACGTGGCGGCCTGGCTGCGCCACCTGAACGAGCTGGGCCAGGTGGAGGAGGGCTACAAGCTGCGCAAGGTGAGCGGGGGGTGGGGGGTGCCGGCCCCTCGCACTTGAGGCACCGTGTGAGCCCGATAAAGCAATCAAAGGCTCTGCGTTGAAAAGCAAACCTCCGGAGCGGGTTTGGGGGACCCGGCGTCAGCCTGCATAGAAGAGCTCCCGGTGAAATGCAGCGCTTCCAAAACCGGGATTAGGCCATGACGTGAGAACGACACGATAATCTGAGCGCCACACCAGGGTGGGCATTGACATTGAAATGAGCCTGGTTGTGTCCTGTATGGGAATGGAGGGCCGCCACTTTCCCCTCCAAACATGTGCAAATCACAGCGACCTGAATCAAGGCATCAGTTGTCACCCAGGCACAGCACAGCCACCAAAACACAAATCTCCGGGGACTGGGGGTGCTCTGAGCCGCCCTGTCTCGGCCCCTCCCCAACCTTTGCCGCTTCCTGCAGGCCATTTTCTTCGGCGGCATTGATGTGTCAATCCGGGGGGAGGTCTGGCCCTTCCTGCTGCGATATTACAGCCACGAGTCCACGTCTCAGGAGCGGGAGGCTCTGCGGGCGCAGAAGCGCCGGGAATACGCCGAGATCCAGCAGAAGAGGTAAGGGCGCCCCGCCCCGGCCGCTGGGGGGGTCGGGGGTGTCCGCCAAAGAGGTGCAATCCCGCTTTGACAGTGTAGAACATCACCCAGACTTTCTTTGGAAAGTGGGTCCCCAGGCACAGAAGGATGGGCTCAGACCAGTGCCATCACCCGGCCCCTGCTCTTGGCCTCAGTGCTCCCCAGCTCTGTGTCAAGGGTTGAGAGCCCCTTGTCACCGAACTTCACAGGGCACCGGCCCCCCGCTGAGAGCGCAGCCAGCTGGCTGCGGGGGGCCGAAGGGGTCTCTCCCAGCCTGGCTGACCCCGGGCTGCTCCCCAACGCTGGATAACTGCACACACACCCCCATTAGTGGGGAGCCACCATGGGGAGCAGGGGTGGGGAGGAGCGGGCCCTGCCCGCAGCCTGCGCGCTGCTCGCTGAGCCCCTGCGGACCCTCTGCTCCGTGCCAGGCTCTCCATGACCCCTGAGGAGCACAGAGCATTCTGGCGCAACGTGCAGTTCACGGTGGACAAGGACGTGGTCCGGACCGATCGGAGCAACCAGTTCTTCCGGGGAGAAGACAATCCAAACGTGGAGAGCATGAGGTATGCGCCGTCCCCGGCCAGCGAGGTTCCCTGAGAGGAGGAGAGCCCGTCACCCCCATTTCACTTCCTCCCCTGCCTCCGTGAGTGTCACCTTACCCCCAGGGCCTCAGCCGGCCTCCTGGGAAGGAAAGGAGAGGCAGCACTTCTGCAGGGGTGGGGGACTGTCCAGGTTCATACAGTCGACTCCCCGAAAGCAGAGGATTGTTAGCTATTTTAGGCCACATCAGTCAACGTCTTGTGGCCACAGCGTCCCCCGGAGGGCCCTGTAGGTTCCAGCAAAGCCTCCTGTGCCCTGGGCATCCTGAAGCCTGTGTCCGCTTGACTCCCACCAGCCCCAGATGGGCCTCCCCAGAGCCTCCCAACGGGTGGTCCTCCAGCCTATAAAACCACACAGAGCCCAAGGCTGGCATCTTTGACATTCTGCTGCCTGGCGAATGATTGCACAAAATTAGCAGCCCGTAAAAATGTCCCTGCCAGCCCACCCTTTGTCACCAGCGGGCCACCACTAAGAAATTCAGACCCCCATTCGTCTTGTCCCTGCCCTGGAGGTCTGGGCCTGGCAGGGGGCTACTGTAGGCCCCTCCATTTCCCTAGACGCTGAAGACGGTCCCCAGAGCCCTGCCTTCCTGGCCCCGAGATCGAGATCGAGGTGAAGTGGGGAGAGGCGGGGAGGGGGATCCTGGCAGTCTGGGGCCTCCAGCCTGGAGTTCTTCCTCCCACGGGCAACACCAAGCCACCCCGGGCTGCGCTGAGGCCCCGCTCTCCGCTGACTCCCTCCCTGCTCTCTGCCCTGCGTCACCAGGAGGATCCTGTTGAACTACGCCGTGTACAACCCAGCCATCGGCTACTTCCAGGGCATGTCAGACCTCGTGGCGCCCATCCTGGCCGAGGTCCTGGATGAATCGGACACCTTCTGGTGCTTTGTGGGTTTGATGCAGAACACGATCTTCGTCAGCTCTCCTCGGGATGAGGACATGGAGAAACAGCTGGTGAGGCTGGGGGATGCGGGCTACAGCACGCTGGGGGACAGCACGCTGCCTCCTGCCCCTGCTGCCAGAGGTCTCAGGGGCCGTGTGCGGCGTGGCTGCTGGGGGCCGACGGGCAGAAAAGGCCGGGACTGGAGTTGCTGATGGGGCCTGGCGGCTCAGCCCTGGGCCAAGGGGAAGGCCCAGCTCCCTGGGAGGAATGCATGCTATTCCTCGGTCCCCACCCCATGCTCCCTGCAGGCTGGGCTTGTAGGGAGGCCCCTCCCCTGGTGACCTGCTGCCTCCCCGCATGTGGCCTCCCAGCCCAGGCTTCCTGGTGGAGTGAAGAGGGGGAGGCCCACCACTCCCAGCCCTGTGCTGTACAGAATGGGCCCCCAGCTACATCTGGGCTGCTTCCTGCAGGGCAACACGGGATGCGGGAGTGGGAGGGGCTCCTGAAGCCACCCTGGGGGCCCCCTGGGCAGTTGCCATGCCCCATTCGGGGCCGTAGGCCTCCCCTCCGTGCCCAGCCAGCACACCCCCTCCTCAGGGCCTCCCCTAACCTGCACGGACCCGGCAGCTCTGACTGTTGGGGCAGAGGACAGCAGAGCCCGTGAGACAGGGCCTGTGTGTTCCAAAAACCTGCCGGGTGCCGGGTGGAGGGCACTGGGATGTGGTCTGGGCCTTCCAGTCCCAGAGAGAGCCCCGGCCTGGAAGCTGAAGGAGACGGGAAGCAAGGCCAGCAGGTCAGGCTGCACCTGGGATCTGCCCAGACTTGGCCGAGCACAGGTTCGGGCAGCCAGACTGTGTGGCCTGGTCTTTTGGGACCAGACATGTCAGGTGCAATGAGGACAGAGCTGAGTGGAGCCGCTCGAATGCCGGGGCCAGGGCCAGGGACTGTCTGTGAACGTGAACGGGGAGCAGAGCACAGAGGGGGATCTGAGGATGAGGGAGCCGGGACCTGGAGGTGTGGCTTGGAAGGGGAGGGGACGTCCCCGTGGGGCCAGGGAGGGGTAAGCTGCGTGCATGGTCTCGACCCTGTGGTGGGCCGCAGGGTGCAGAAACTGGCCAGTGGGAAAGGATCCTCAGAATCAGCCCCTAGGAGGGCCGGTGCTGCCAGGCAGCTGTCTCCAGTGGGAATGATGGGAGGGGCCTATGAGTCACAGAGCCCTGGCCCAGGCGCCCCCCCCACCCCCAGCCACCCCCTAGCTGCCCTCTCTCCGCATCGGCCCTGGGATGTCAGGTTTCCACGGCACCTAGGGAGGTAATTACGGGGTCTGACACGATTCGCCCCTGATGGGCTCATGCAGCACACGGCCCCGTGACTCATTAGCTGCCGGAGATGGATATTCTAAGGGCGCTGAAGTCAGCAGCCCAAGCTGGGCGCTGCCAGAAGTAGCCTGATGTCGTCCCTCACCCCCCACGTCACTGGGTGGTGACCGTGAGTGCAGGAGTGGAGCGCTGTGAGGCTCAGAAACGCCCCCTCCCCGCTCTAAGTCGGCTCTGGAAGACGATGGGTCTTGGTGATGGGAAGGTGGTTGGGCTGGGGGTGCCACGCACGATCTGCTCATCTTTACCAGGAGGAGGGAGCAGCAGAGACAGCCCTGTGCAGTGGCTGAGGCCCAGAGAGCTTCCCCGGCCACAGCAGGGCACCAGGCCCTGGACTGTGCCCCCAGAACAGTCTGAAATCTGGGATAAACTAGCCAAGATGGGTGTGAGTCCGATTCCAGCAGCAGAATAAAGGAAGCAGGTGCAGACACACCCAGCCGGTGGGGACCTGGTGCTCGACGTGTGCACTCCCAGGGTTGGGGGGCCCAAGGAAGGGTCCCAGAGGGAGTGGGCGTCTTGGGCAGAGCCTGGGGGGGCTCACTGGTCCTGGCCTCACCCCCAGCTCTACCTGCGGGAGCTGCTGCGGCTGACACACCTGCGCTTCTACCAGCACCTGGTCTCCCTGGGCGAGGACGGCCTGCAGATGCTCTTTTGCCACCGCTGGCTGCTGCTCTGCTTCAAGCGCGAGTTCCCCGAGGCGGAGGCCTTGCGGATCTGGGAGGCCTGCTGGGCCCACTACCAGGTGAGCCGGGGCGAGGCTCCAGGCACCGGTCACCAGCGGCGCCCTGCAAGGAGGGCGGGGGTCTGCATGACCGTGCACCTGCCCCCCCCCCTGCAACCCCAGCCCCCACATCAGGCGACTGCCTTCTAGTCCCTCCCTCATCCAGTCCCTGGGGGCTGGCTTCAGACCTGCAGCTCGCCTCCCAAGTCACCGAAACAGATGCGAATGGCCCACTGACTGTGCTCATTACCACGTCCTGGGGCCGAGCTCCCTGCTGCCACAACCAATCAGTGTGAAAGACATCCCTGACGGTGAGCAGGCCTCCTGCAGCCCAGGCCGCAAGAACCCGGGCCCTCCTTCCCTGCTCAGGACGGCTCAGGGAAAGAGCCTCCGACCCTGCATCCCCGTCAGCCCCTCTGGAGAGCCCAGGACCCCACTGGTCCCACCCTCCACCCCCAGATTTCCACTTGCAGTCCGCTGTTCTCAGAGCCTCCTCTGCAAACCCCCTGAGAGCATGGGGCCCTGTCACACAGCTTTAACACCCAAATTAACAACAAGCTGGCGATGTTAAAGGATGGGCAAGTCTCTTTGGATCCATCAACCTTAAAAAAAAAAAGTAGTATTGACGCATCCGGGAGGTGGCCAGGATCCTTTCTGCAAGAGCCGGCTTCGTGCTCACGGTGGAAGCCGGGCAGCTTCCTTAGGCCTTGTGGGTAGAGGGGACGCCCCGGCAGCCAGCCTGCTCCACCCTTACTGATGGCACAGGAGGAGCATTCATGACCGGAAAGGCCACGCTGGGGCCATAAGCCGTCTCTGTGTCCGCCAGCCCCGTGTGCCCTCCGCGTGTGCCCTCGCCCCTGGCCCAGGTCTGGCTGTGCTGACCGCCTGGATGAGGGCGCTTGGCATGTACATTCAGGGTGAACCATCTGCATTCATCAAAGGACGCACAGCGTGGATGGTCCGAGACACTGGATCACGTGTATTTTTTTGACTCGACTCTGCTCTGCGGGGCTTCCTTGCCTGTTTTCCCAGCAGCGGATTTGCCACCCTCATTATATCGTGTTTGGGCCTCACGTTGCAGTGTCCCCCACTGCCAGGGCCACGTCACGGTGATTTTCATCACCGCGCTCTGTCTACATCCCAAGTTTCATGAAATCTAGAGGAAACTACGGGAGAGGCCCGCCTGGACGTCTCTGGTGGCCACCATTCTGCTTGAACTTGCCGCACATCAAGTTTATGCCTTTCAGATCCTGGACCGAATTTGGCCACGTTGGCCCCTCCCCTTGACCACATTAGTGGCACGGGGGTTGGGAGGTGGTCAGATGGTGGTAGTGGGAGGAGGCTCTTCGCTTTATGAGTCTGGGGGTGGGGTGGGGGGCTGGACCGCCTCAGGCCTCGACCTGGGAATGGAATTGGGCCCGTCCTGCTGCCCAGCCCCCTGCGGGAGGGCTCGCACATTTCGCTCGCTCGGAGGAGCCGGACAGCCCCCTTCCTGGAATTCTGCTGTCTGCCCCACCCCACCCCACCCCACCCCTGGCCAGAGTTCAAAAGGCTGCCAGAGGGTCGTTCCGAGCCAAAGCAAGACCATTTCCAGATTAGTTCAAAGGAAGGGGCTGGGCGGCCCTTGGGGGGGCGGGGGGCAGTCAGCCCAGAGCAGGCTGGTGTGGGGCGCTGGCTGACCCAAGCCTCTGCCGGAACCGTGGGCTCCACTGGGCCGGCCCAGCTATCCCATCTGGGCGGCCGGTTGACATCAGGAGACTAAACACGGGCTTCCTGATGCTCCTTGCTCTTCCTCTGCCCTCGGGAGCCAGTGTGAGTCAAAGGCAGCGTGCTCTCAGAGCATCCGGGCCGCAGAGCACACAGGATGCGCCCCGGTCAAGTGCAAGCCGACCGAGCGCTGGCTTCCTGCCGGGCGCCTGGCATTGCTGGGCCGTGGCGTGAGCTGGTCTCCGAGACAGGCAGCAGGGTCCTCACGGAGTCCTTGCAGAGTCCTTGCAGAGACAGACAGCAGGATCATCATAACCACCCCGCGGGGCCGGCAGGAGGCTGGCTGGCCATCTCCTCTCTGTCGGGATCTTCTCGATTCCTTAGCAACAAACCTAGGAGTCGTGTCTGGGGCAAGTGTTGGGATGTTCAGGCCGGAGGCAGGAAGACCCTGACCCGTGGGAGGCGGCCAGCACATTCTCTGTCGCTGGCGTGTTCCCAGACCCACTGGAGAGGATGCTGACCCAGGCTCTGCGCACACCCTCTCGGGCTCTTCTCAGCCCCTCTGTGAACAGGCTTCGGGATGAGCATGGGCCAGCCTTCAGAGGAAGCTTGCTCTTTGCCCCTGTGATGGAGGGCACCCAGAGGGCTCCCAGAGGAACAGCAGCCCGTGGGTGGCACGAGCTCTGTCCCTTCTGCGTGTCACAGCAGCCTCTGGGTGTGGGTACCGCCCCTGAGCCCCATGTCAGTGGGGGAAACAAGGCAAAAGAGGCATGTGGCTTGCCCAGGAGCCGAGGAGCCCAGCCTCACCCCACGCCTCTCCACTCAGCCTCCACCTGGGGCCTCATCTGAACCCTGCTGTCCTTCCCCCCTCCCCCCAGACCGATTACTTCCACCTTTTCATCTGCGTGGCCATCGTGGCCATCTACGGGGATGACGTCATCGAGCAGCAGCTGGCCACTGACCAGATGCTGCTGCATTTTGGAAACCTGGCCATGCACATGAACGGGGAGCTGGTTCTCAGGAAGGTGAGTGCCTGCCCCCCTCCACGTGGCCCCACCTGCAGGCTTATAGGGCCCCGCCCTGGGGCCACCACCACAGGCACCCCAGCTGGTCCCACCATCAGGCCCAGATACCAGCGCCTCCCCCGCTGCTGCGTGGACTGAACAAATTATCCAGCTTGATAGACAGGCCCCCGCCCTCCTTGGGGCACCTCGCTCACGGCCCAGAGCACGCAGATTGGGAAGGCAGCTTTGGGGGAGGGTGGCCACGTGTCATCAAGGCTAGTGGAAGGAAGAGGGGATGCTGAGCTTGGCCACCTCTACCTCCCAGACCCCACTGGTGATGCCGCCCGTGAAAGCTCTGTGGTGGTCTTCGGGGGCTGTAAGGAGCCACCCAAGTGCCAGCGGTCACATGGGTAGGAAGCGGGCACGGCGCTGCCCAGGACCCTGCAGAGGTTGAAAGGTGAAGGTGCGGCGCCAGGGGAGCGCTGGGGCATCCTGGCGGGGGGCTGAGTCGGAGGGGTCAGATGGGAGGGCCTAGACTGCCTGCCGCTGAGGCGGGACCCTCGGCAGCACCTGGCCGCCCTGCTCATCCCTCGGGGGACGGCCCGCGGGAGCCTGCCCCAGCCCCCACCACCTGTCCTCTCTTCGCAGGCCAGGAGTCTCCTGCACCAGTTCCGCCTCCTGCCCCGCATCCCCTGCAGCCTGCACGACTTGTGTAAGCTGTGTGGGACCGGCATGTGGGACAGTGGGTACATACCCGCTGTGGAATGCACAGGCCACCACCCAGGGTCGGAGAGCTGCCCGTATGGGGGCACGGTGGAGACGCCTTCGCCCAAGCCCCCCAGAGAAGGCAAGAAGGGCCCAAAGATGCCTCGGGAAGGCTTCGGTTTCCGCAGATAGGGTGGGCTCCCTGCGCCGGACGAAGGTGGAGGGGACCTCCGCAGAGGTCCCGGGCATGTGGGAGGGGGTGGGGATGGTAGAAACAGAAGGAACAAGACTTGGGGCAACAGGAAGGGATCCTTTTCATGTTAATGACATAAGCAGAGCCTTGAAGTGACAGCTGCCCAGAGAAGAGTCACCTCCCAAAACAGGGGACCAGAATGTGCGGCCGTTCCTCCTGGAGCGGCAGGCTGGCTGGGTTCTCGGGGTGCCTGCCTCTGAGCCCGGGGCATCTTTGCACACTGGACATGCCTCCGCATCAGGCCCCATTTTCTGAGTGGGCCAGTCTCACTTTGCACAGCTTCAAAGCTACTATGAAGAGATCTGGGGAAAAAAAAGAAAAAGAAAGAGAGAGGAAGAAAAAGAAAAAAGCGCGGTGACTACGGGATGGACAGGTGGAGGCGCAGTGGAGGCGCAGTGGAGGGCCTGAGAAGCTGGGGGCTCTTCTGTGTCCACTTAAACATTCTTTGCTCCTGGTACGTGAAGGAAGCTGCCCGCCTGAGCCCGAGCCACGGCTGTTGGGGGTGGTTGGACCCTTTTCCCATAGTTGGGGGCCTCCTACATGAGGGTGTGTGACATTTAGGGTCAGCCTCGCCACACACAGCCGGTGGCTGGGGGCCGTGTGGGCTGGGCCATGTGCACAGGCCAAATCTGCGATGTGTGGGGGACGCGGGAGCCCGTGAACTGAGCAGCCTGACAAGGGCACCCGGGAGGCCCGGTGGGGCTCCCGCTTCCCTTTGGGGCCCGCGTGGCGTGAACGTGGGCCCCGTGCGTGTCAGCTTCTCAGGTGCCCGGGCTCAGCGGTGACTTGCTCACGCTACAGTGGCCAGCCCTCGGGACCCCTGCCTCCCAGAGGTTTAGATCAGCTGCTGCTCCTTCAGGAGTTAGCGAGGGACGGAGGAGGACGTGGGAGGGCCCCAGCCTGCCGAGGAGCATCCAGCCGTCTGCACCAAAAGCCACTTCTTGAGCTGTCGGGATCTTGGAGGCTGGAGTCCTTCCCTGAATCTCCTGCTCACCCTTGAAGTGCCCAGGGTCCTGGTGGAGACACAGCCTCCCCTGGGGCTTCTTCCTGCCCTCAGCTCTGCTCCCTGGAGCGTGAGCGGCGCTGCTGCTGCTGCCACTTTAAAAAGACGCTTACGGACACAAGGGAGGACATTACCCACCTCCTCCCTCCTAAGCTTCTCCGTGACCCCACTATGTCCTCCGGCACGCAAGGAGACCGAGACTGGCACCTCTGAGTTCCCAGAGCCCTCTGGGGAAAGTATCCTGGAGCCGCCTCGGTCCCCAGATCCTTCAGTCCAGCAGCAGGGTCCAGGCTGGGTGGGGCTGGACTTGTCACCTGCCCTGCCTCGCGGCAAAGGGGCATTGCCTTTCTGTGCCGGCCCCCGTGCCCAGGAGTAGAAGTTAGCCACCGCTTTGGCAGTGCCACGTAACAAGTAGCCCCCAAAGCCATCTCACCCTCTTCTGAGCACCAGCGGTTCAGGCTAGGTACTTCTGGTCCTGGCTGGGGCTTGTTCCCACGTCTGGCACACCTGATGGTTATGTCCCAGAGGGGTGCTCGCGTGTGTAGGGTCAGACCTGGCACTGCTCCATGTTTCTTGCATCCCCCCCTGCACGCTAACCCCAGTCAAGGCAAACGTGCAGAAGCAGAAATGCGCAGGTGCCTCCCCAAGCCTTGGGGGAGGCCACACCTGCTGTCATCCCATTGCCCAAAGCAAGTCATGGGGTTAGACTCAGCATCGGGGGGGGGGGGTGAGAACAGACCCCCCCCCTTTAGCAAGAGGTGCTGCACAATGACACGGGGAATTCAGAGCATGAGGAACTGGTTGGTACGTCTGACATGCCTTTCCAGGAGATTTCAGTCCAAATAACCCTGTTTGGCAGGGGGGTCCCCTGTCAGGGGCAGGGCGTGTCCCCCTGGGAAGGCTGGAGAGGCCCAAGAGGAAGGAGGATGCTCCTCAGCGCACCCCATCTGGCAGGATAGCAGCCGTGTATTGTACTGAGATACCTTGTGCCTTTGGGCTGCTGTGAGTGTGGGGGGGAGGGTGTCCAGGGGTCCCTTCGCTTTAGAGGGTCCTGGGTGCGAAACATTCATGCTGCATCTCCCGGCTCCCACAGCTCCCCAAGACCTCGTACCAAGTGCCATCCCGCCCTCACTGCTCCCACCTCACGCCCCTGCACTGCTGAGCTGGGCCCCCAGGAGACCTAACGCCTCTCAGAGCAGCCACAGTCTCAGAAGCCAAGGACCTGGACATGTGGGCTCTTTGAAGAAAGGCTGCTCTGGAGGGCTGGGGAAGGCCTGCCTTACAGGGCTCCCTTAATCTGGGTGCAATTAGAGGAAACCAGCCAAAAACCCTGCGGCCCCAGGATTATTCGCAGCCAGCTAAAGGCATTAGGGTGATAATTCCGTCATTAGACTTCTAGCCTTCCCACCTCCCAAACGTGCAAATATGGGATAATCAGCCCGGCACGGCCATCCTCGGTGATGCTGCTTATTTAACCCATTTTTTTTTTAAATGACACTTAATGTTATTGGCCGGTGTGCGTGCGCGCGCATACTTAATTTCCCCACCGCTAATGTCTCTGCCGACGATGCAGGATGTCGTCGGGGCCCCTGGGAAGAGAGGGCGCTTTGGATTCGCTCCTGCTGGCACAGACGGGGCAGCGTGGCGGGGGCTCGCCAGCCCAGGGAGGGTTCGTGCTCCCTGGGCAGAGGGGGTGGCAGGAGGATGCTGGGCCCAGGAGGGTGGGGGACGCCCGTGCTGGCGGGCTCAGGGCCTGGTTAGGTGCAGAGAACACTGTGCTATTCCAGAAGGCTCCAGCTCCAGTCCCCGCCAGGAAGGCTTGGAACTCACAAGTTATGGGAAGAGCTGTCCCCGAGCCAGTGGGTGTGGGAGGGACGGACAGGGTGGCGAGGGGCCCCAGCCAACCCCCGCAGAGGGGAGGGTCTGCGGTCCAGGAGGGGACGGAGGCCCCATCGACAGGATGACGCCCCTGGTCCTCAAACGGAGGCTTTTCCCAGGCGAGGTGGCGGCGGCTGACGGAGGCCAGCCACACTGAGGTTTGACGGGTGGACGTTTGGAAATGGGGCAGAGACTGTGGGGCGGGGGGTGCTCTGTGCCCCCCTCCATTTTTGCGAGCTCCCTGAGCTCCCTCACCCGTTCCTTGTTTGGCAGAGGTTGGAGCCTGGCGGTCGGCAGGGTGATGGGCATGCGCACAGGGCGGCGTCCCGAGCAGGCCTCCGCATCGGCTCCCCTCCCCGCAGGGAGGCTGGGGTGTCGGGCTGTCCACCAGGGCGGGCACCAGGGATCCCGCAGAAAAAAGAAGGAAGCGTCTTCCAGTTCGCCCAGCAGAGGCTTCCGGGGCCGCCCTGCCCTGCGAGGCAGGAAGGAAGGGGCATTGCCCCAGGGAGACCCGCCCGCCCCGTGTGCAGGGGTGTGGACGGGTGTGGACTGGGCCAGACGAGGGGCCCGAGGCAAAGGGAGGGACCCGAAGGTGCAGCCTGAGGCTGAACATGCCACATCCCCAGAGACCCCAAGGAGGCGGACAGCCCAGGATCCCGTTAGCCTGGCGGCCAGGCCGCCCCTTGGAGTGAAAACCGTGTCTGGAAGCTCCGGGCTCAAAGGGAACTGCCCCAAAGGCAAACACATGGCCTCCGTGGTTGTGAAGCCCGAGGCCAGGGCTCCCCTAGGGGGCAAGTGGTCTTGAGCCTCGGTTTCCCCATCTGTAGGATGAGAAGGGTGCCGCCCACCCCACCCCACCCCACCCCACTGACCGTCCATGGGAAAGCTGCCCTGAGGGTGGTTTACCAAGCCCCCGGGGCCTCACCCCGCCACTCAGGGAAAAGAGCCCGGAGCTCGGCCTGCTGCAGCCTTGCCCGCGCGCGGCCACGTGCCCCCGGACTCCGGAGCTCGTCAGCGAGCCCGCTCCCTCTCACGCCCACCGTGCTGCGTGTACCCCGCCCACGGGAAACCTCTCTGTGCCTCTTCCGTAAAGTTCACCCCACTCCTGCCACCAAGAAAAATCAACCAGGAACCGGAACCCCAGCGACCCTGCAAGACGTCGGTCTGCGTGGGCGTGCAAGGCTCTGGAGCAGGGATGTGGCGCGTGCACGCAGGGTCCTCCCCGTCCACGGTGGAAACCAGCCGAGCTAAGACTGCGGCCTCCTGGGCGGTGCTGGAGGACCAGGAGAGGGGCGACCCTGGGCCTCCGGGGAGCAGGGCGGAGGCGCGCGCGGCCTGCGGGCATCTGGTCCTTTAGCTACATCGCGTCGACTTTCTAAGTGGGAAGATGACATGTGATTCAGAGAGCTCAAGCAGCTTGGCCATCTTCTCTCCCAGCACGTCTGGTTAGAGGGCGGGGGTCTGCTGTTCAAGGAAAATTTTAACGGACTGTCCACTATTACCAGCAGATGCCCTCGTCCGTGGCAAGCAGTGCTTTCTCTCTGTTTTGTTCTGTTTTATGAATACAATTACCTGTCAGTCAGGCCCTGCCCCAGGCCCAGGACTGGTCGCCACGACCCACCCCGTCACCATGGCCCCAACAGTGCTTCCGGCTCTCCTGGATTCCCCTGGAAAGTAAATAAAATCCTATCGACAACAAATGTGTGCTCTATGGCGCCTCCGGGACATCCGCGGCAGGGCCCGGTGCTGGGCACAGAGGGTCCCCACAGAAGAGCAAGGAAGGCCCTGCAGATACTTCTCGGGGACTCCAGGATGGGGGGGGCGGGGAGCAAGTGGACGGCGGACGGAGCGGGGGTGCAGGAGGGCAGGCCAGGGCCTGCAGGGCCCAGAGCAAGGGCGGCTCCTGCCTCCGCCTTGGAGAGGTCGGTGGGAGAGTTAATGAAAGGCTGGGGAAGGCCTGTGAACCCCCAGCAAGTGGGGGCCCCGAGACCGGCCCCAGCGCCTGGAAGCACACACAGTGTTTTATTGAGACTCAGCTGCCAGGGCTCCGGTTTCAGGAAAAGCTGGAGTCTTGCATTTGAGAACTTTTTTCAGGAGGCAAACAAGGTGAATTTGACCTTGTTGCAGGGGGGCGGAGCGGGGGTGAGAAGCTGCATCTGTGCCTCTCACCTCGCAGCCCCACCAAGCCCTCCGAGCCGTGCTGTGCTGCGGGGCCAGGCCTTGGGGGCTGTGGGAGGGGGCCCAAGGGGAGGCTGGGGGTTGTTCTGGGTCCTCCTGGAGCACCGGGGTGGGGTGTTGGGCTCCAGCCCTAAGGACGGGGCCACGCATTTCCACTGCTGCATGTGCCTTTCCATTCTTGGCCTGCAAGAGGCAGGGGACAAGTGTGAAGCTCTTCTGGATGTCTACACCGCTGGATGTCTCATGTCTGCAGGGCCCGCCTCAGGCTCCACCTACCTGGCCTCATCGGCCCAGCTCTGCATGCATGGGTGCCCCTGCCTGAGGCCAGCTGGGCAGGTGCCACCAGGCCGGGGGTGTGGGCGGGCAGCAGGACAGGCGATGCATCAGCCTCCGCGCATGCCTGGTGGCTCCAAATAGAGAAAGCTTGGCCCTTTCTGGGGGGTAATGTGCTATTTCCCCATCATGCTGGAAAGCCAAGCCCCAGCCCTCACCTGGGATCTGAAACGGGCGGAGATGGGGCCTGGAACCCAGGGTGGGAGCAGCTCGTCCTCCGAGATGGATGGTCCAGCCCCCACAGCTCAGTCCTGCAGAGGGATGGGGCCCCTTGTGAACCCCCACCTTGGGCCAGACTGCCCCTGACCCCACCCGGAAGGTCCTCTCAGAACTGTCGGGCAGCTGGCTCCCTGGGTCTGGTCCAACCAGGATGCTCCAGCAGGATGTTTGTCTTTGCTCCACTTGTCCTCCCCTAAATAACAACCTAGTGTCACGGCCACGGGGACATGCTGCTCCAGTGAGCCAGGCTCTTCATGGGCCACCCCGGAAAGGCCGAGCTGTCCGCCTTCCTGCGGTCCCCAGGACCCTGTGTGGGAGCGGCTTCTGCTGCAGTGTAGACAGCCGTCTACACCACTCACGGTATCTCTACCTCAGCTAGTGCCAGAGGGGATGTTCCTGGGGGTCTCGTTCACTTCAAAGTGAGTGACCTCCTATAGGGAGGCCTGGTACCATTGCACCGTGCACCTGCTCCAGGGGACTGAGCGAGCACATCGCTGGGGCTTCAGGGGCAGGTGCACCACAGCCCTGCAAACCCTCCAGGGAGCAAGGATAAGCCACTCAGACGTCCACGCCGCCAGGGCCCACGGGGCAAACCCAAAACACCCGGGGGCTGAGCAGCCTCTCCCCACTCTTCTCTGTCAGGCCCAATCGCGTCAGTAGCCCCATTGACCCCGGTGTGCCTCCTTCTCCACCCACCCATCTGAGGATGTGGCATGAAGTGACCTCGCTACAGAAGGGCATGTGTGTGGCCTTGCCTGTGGGCACAGGTGCGGGCGCCTCTCCGCCTCCTTGCAGCCACCTGGGGTGGAAGGGGACAGGCCCACGTGGTCACTTTCACACCCCGACACCTGCTGCTGGCCTCAAGGGCCACACTCGGGTTTGGCACCCGGACTCCCCAGAAGCCCCCTCCTCGTGTGCTCCCTCCCCGCCCTCCTCTCCCTGCATCACAGGATAGTGCCCAGATCTCTGGGCTCCTGGGGCCTGTACCGTCATTTAGATAAAGTGGCTTGAAAATAGGCCACTCCGTCCCCACGTCCTCAGCAGGTCAGAAGCCACCGCTCTCCCATCAGCTATCTGACACTGAACAAAAAGGGGCCACTTTTTATTTTGGGTCATTGGAGGGAAGGCCTTAACGATGTTCTGGGTCGATGTCTGGGTGCTGCAATCGGGATGCTGCAGCAGAGGTCGGGCACCACGGACGGGGACGGGAGCAGGTTCGAAACCCCCCCAAGCAATGGAGGACACGGGCTGGTCAGCCAAACAGGAGGCCTTCTCCAAGGACCAGACACGAAGTTCATTGATTCCAGGCCATGAGTACGCACAACAGAAAGAGGCGCTGAAGGTCCCAGTGGCCGCGATCACGGGAGTCCCGCTGGGAGGGGAGGTCAGGGTGCTGGACTGGGCTCCCTGGAGGCCAGTGGTCACTGTCTGGTCAGCAGCTCTAGGAGGACACGCAGAAGATTCTGAGAGGGTTACCCCAAAATGACTAAAGAGACCTGGAAAAGGCAAAGGATTGGGCCCCGTTCAAAGTAAAAACAGAAGGATGATACTCGTGATCAAGAGTTGGTGAGTTAGTGAGGTGCGGCCCGCTAGCTGGTCTCCATTGGCAGATGGGCAGCTGGGGTGGGAGGTGGGCGGGGCGGGGACAAGCTCTGGCTTTTTGTATTAGCTCAGCCGGAAGCCGGCTTTCTGAGACGTGGCCCCCGTGTCCTGCAAAGGGAAACCCAAGTGTCTTTGACCAACAATTAGCTGAGACAAAACAATAACAACAACAACAACATCAACCAGGAACAGAGACTGTGGGGTGGGGAGCAGACGGGATGACCCCTGGTGGCATTTCCCCCCCAATCAGGACCGGTTCCGGGCATCTGGCCCCACCCTGTCTTCTGTCCACACTGGAAAACTTGAGAAAGAAAGTGCCCGTGACCCTCTGACCCCTGGGCAGGTGCCCTCTGGGAGGATCCCACCCACCCACCCAAAGAGCAGGGTCGGGTCCTCTTTCCAGGCACATTTGCAGGCGTCTTCTCGATTTGCTGATAAATCCCCAGGTTCTGTGAAACGATTCATTTAGATGGACCTGGGCCCCAGGACTTGGTCTTGACTGCTCAACTGGGCGACGTGACCCCCTGAGCCAGGGAGATATGTACGGGTGAACTTTTTGGGTCACGGAGTCGGCCAGCCTGAAGCAGGGCAGCGTGGAAGGGATGGGGGGACCCTGGGGTTATGGTATTTCCAGGGGAGCTGGACCCTTGGCTTTGCAGAGGCGTGGAGACCAACAAACCGGCACTTCTGCATTTTGCGTGGGGTACACACCTCTCTGCTATGGATGGGGATGGGGTCTTTCAGGGCGGGTGAGACCCACAGACTGGATCCGGGTTTAGTGCAGGTTTAGTGCGTGGGGCTGCCTTCAGGTGCCTGCAGGTGGGACAGCTCAGCAAGGCCGGAACTGGGTCCCTCTCGCTTCTGGCCCGCAGCTTCCCTCTCCCCTTCCCCAGCCTTCTGCACCTCTTCTCCCTGATGAAGGATTCTGCAGATTTAAGAGTCTTACCAATAGCATCGCTGCCCTCAAGCCCCTGGGCCAGACTGCACCCTCTGGGTCAGCCCCAAAGAGGTCCCAGGGTCCCCGAAAGGGTGGGAGGCTTACGGTCTGAAATGCAGTTACTGGTTCCTACACAGACCCCAACCCCCATCACATGCCCGAAACGGACCCACCAAGGTCTGCTTGTAGAGTGGGCTCCTGGGGCCCCACAATCCGGGTAATGCTTAGAAGGGACACATGTCCAGGAGGAGGCCCACAGACCCCTGTGGCTTCCGTACCCCCAGCCGTGGATGGGTACCTAGGAGAGATGGGAGGACCAGACAGACTGGACCCCCTGTCATGGGGTGTTTTCTAGAAAGCAAGTTCCAACGCCCCCCGACACCAGGTAGCTCTGAGGGAGGCAGCTGGTAGCTGCACCTGCCTCCCCAGCCCCTTAGCCTCCCCGATGAATCCAGGCACAGAGCCGCTGTGGGACTCAGCAACACGGTCACATCCCTGCAAAGCCTGGGCTACTCACCAGGTATGGCTGTCCCAGGAGGGAGCACTCACATCCCTGCCTCGGCCCCCTGGCCTCCCGAGCCCTCCACCCACCCGGGGCCTGGACAGCTGGGGTCCCCGTACTGCAATCCCCACTGGGGCCCAGGGCAGAAGGAGGCACGTGTGGGCACCGTGGGGCCGCCCGACCTCAAAAATAATCCTCCACACTAATTCCCATTTCCCCAGGAAGAGGGCCCACCGCTCAGATCCATCCCATTTTCTGCAGAAGGGGCTTTGTTGCCGTTTCTTTTCACACCCAGAGAGCCTTTTCTGGGCCGTGGGGATCCCCGCCTACACCAGCCGGGAGGAGCGCTCAGAGCCACCCGAGCGTGGGGCAGGGAGAGGCACGGGCGGGGGGCGGGGGGCACCAGGGTGGGATGGGAAGAGGCGGCCCCCTCCATCCCCGTCCCTGCCACCCCCGGGCCCACTGATCTAATCGTATCAGGTGTGCTCCAGATAAATATTAATAACCCAGTGACAGAGGGAATTTGGGAGAATCTAATTAAAATGACACCGTGCAAGCTGGCAGCCTCACCAAAGAATCGTTCCCAGTGAAACCCAGGGGCCGCGAGAATAAACATGCGGAGCCCCCAGGAGGGTCTGGAAAGGAAGAATCAGCCGGCCCCTCCTCGCGGCCACACCCCTGGGACAGTCGCGCCACCCACCTGCCCCCAGCCCACTCGCCAAGGGCAGTGGGGCAGGATGAGCAAGCCTCAGAGGGCCTGCGTCCCTCCCGGGCACCACCCCTGGGACCCAGCCTGGGGCTAGGGCACCCATTACCCAGACACCCGGTCCCTTACTCCTCAGCACCCCCGGCCTTGCCCTTGGCCTTTGTCTGCACCCCACTAACACTCTGCGTGCAAAACCCAAGCACACACGCCGTGCCCCTCAGCCTCCTCCAGAGGAGAGAAGAGGGGGCCTCAGGCCTCAGACCAGCTGCTGGGAACCGGGATCCCCGAGGGCCTGGCTGGGGCCTCTCAGCAATGCCCACGGCCCTGAGCTTCCCGGCCGCTCACCTGGGGTAAAGCCCTGGTGAGTCCATAGTTGGGCGACGGCCGTGGCCCCAGAGCCTGGCCAGCCCGGCAGCTTCCCTTGTCAGGGGATCCACGGCTCCCGGGCCCCTCTTCCCTTGAGATCAAGATTCTTGGGGGGGTCCCTGTTGTGAGTCCACGGTGCTCCTTGCCTTCCCCTTGGACCTGGCGTGGTCCAGCCGGAGCAGGAGGGGCCGGGCGCCGGTCAACCGGTGGCGGGGCCCGGGGCCCTCCTGGGCTCCTCCCTCAGGCCCCGTCCTGGCCCTTGACAGGCGGCACCCAGGCTCCTGGACCCCAGCAGCGGCCTTCCTCCGCGTTTGGAGTCGGCAGGCCTCTCCGTCCAGGCCCACGGCCCGAGACCGCATGCAGGGGGAGCTGCCGGGAGGGCTGGGGCGCCGCCGCCCCGGCCACCTGCCTGAGGAGCCTCCCCGGGGAGGCCGCGGGGAGCACTCCCGCTCCAGGCTGCACCCTGTTCTCTGGAATACCCCCCGTAGTGGACAACTCCCCACCGGCCCCAGAAGCTATCTGGCCAGGACACACGGAACCCAGCGCAGACAAGGGTGGGCTGAAGAACACCAGGGACGCCGCCCCCGCAGCCGGGTCGCCTGCCTGCAGGCCTGTCTGTCCACCAGGGCGCTCAATACCCCCAGCAGCCAGATGGGGGCGGTGCTGGTGTTACCCGGTTCTTAGAGGGGGAAACAGAGAGGTTAAGTAACTGGCCCCAGGTCACCCAGCCGGTTACCAGTAGGGAGCACAGCCAGGACCCCTGCCCACCCCCATCTTTCTGACTCTTCCTTCCCTGTGAGTGGACAGTGTCCAGCCGAGGGCTTTGGACCGTCCTTCCGCGGGGGAGGGGGCACACTGCGCACTGTGCAGAGAGCACCTCGAGTCTCAGTTTACCTAACTGAACTGGGCCACCCGTGCTCTCCCTGGGTGCTCCCTCATGCCCACCCCGGACGTGAGGGGCCGCCGTGGACACCGAACGGGCCTCCCCGTGTCTAGGCCTTTGTCTGGATGGTGAGGGACACCTGTATCGCACTTGGAAGCGTGACCCCCGCCCCCCGCCAGAGGACAGAAGGCCCCGGCCTGAGGGGGCTCACCGGGCTCTACCTCCTCCCCTGGGACCTAGCTTCCCACAAGGGGAGGCCAGGGCCCGCCGTCAGCCCCCCAGCCTGAGGATGGGGGAAGCTGCGCCCAGCAGCCAGCTCCCAGCGCTCCGTCCCCAGCGGGCTGGCGAGAGACCACACAGGTGCTCCTACACGTGAGGCTTGGAGCCTGTGGGGTGGAGGGACCCCCCCACACCGCACACCCCAAGTTGGGTGCATCCCCGGTCTGGGTCCTGGGGTGTGAGAGGAGGCAGGAGCCTGGCCCCAACGCGCAGCTCTGGATGGAAGGATGGGCCATTTGCTTCAGAGTCCCCCTTGGGGCAGATAGAGGGGCCCTAAGAGAAGGGGAAGCCAGGATGGGCCCCCTGGGAGCCAGCGGGTGCAGGGGACAGAAATGGGGATAGGGTGGGGCTGAGTGGAGCCCATTCTGAAGGAACAGAGGTGATGCCTCACACCTGCCTTGTGTTGGGGGTGTCTGGGGTGGGGAGTGGGGGGTAATGTGAGCTCAGGTTCCATCCCCGGCTCCCCAAGTTCTTAGATCCTCAGCTCTCAGCGCCCTACCCCCCCAGGAGCATAGCACCTGCTGTATACCAAACCCCCAGTCCAGGTAAAGGATGTTTTCAGATGAGAAAGGAGGGGAAGAGTGTCACAGACAGATCAGGAGCCATCGGGGCAGGCTGCCGGCAGCACTCTGCCCCTCCCACCCCTGCAGGGCCAGCCCCGGGAGCCCCCGGCCCCTGGCCCCTTAGGACGCAGTCAGATTCACTGCGTGGGGCCAGGAAGGGGAAGACCCAGGCCACCTGACAGATGCTCATCACAAAAAACCACTCGGCAAATTCACAGGAAGCTTGACAAGCTCTGCTGGTGGCAGGAGGGCCCCCAGGGAGCACATGAGCTGCAGGCGTGCGGCAGGGAGGGAGGGCGCAGCACAGTGTCTGGGCCTGCCGCGGGAGCACCTCTCCCCACCATCAGAACCGAGGGTTGCACCCCTGCCTTAAAGGGAGCCCGCATCCCGGGTAGGGGCATCAGGGCGGCACACGGCAAGGGGGGTCAAGCTCCTGGAGGGGTCACGGGTCACCTGTGGGGTCCTGGCCCTGGCCGGACAAGAGCATCACCTGGGGACTCTTTTTTTTTTTAAACTGGGGGTGCCTGCAAAGGTACAGGGAATATAGTCAGTGGTATTGTGATAGCACAGCGGGGGGACAGATGGTGACACTCGCGGTGAGCTCAGCACAGCATGTAGGCTTGTCAATTCACCACGTTCTGCACCTGAAACTAATGTAACATCGCGTGTCAACTATATTTCAATTTTAAGAAAAAGGGGAAAAAGTGGGGTTGCCCGGACCCCTCCCAGAAGTGCAGGGAAATGAGGTGGGGCCTGTCAGCTGGAGGTCCCCTGGAGCCTCAGAGGACACCCAGGCCTCTCTTCTATGAGACTGCTCCCTGCTGAGGCCCGCTCCCCGCCTCGCCCCTGCCCCCCACCGCCCCCCCCTCCGCTCCTGCCTCCCCTCGCCCCCCCGCCAACCTCCAAGCCTGCAGAGGCGCCTGAGAGAGGGTTTCCAGCCCCCAGCCCCTGGGTTCTCAAGGGAACCCAGGGAGGGACCCACCGTCTTCCCCAGGGAGGCACCGGGCCTCAGGTGCAGGAGTCTGCCCGGGAATCAGACGCTGGGGCGCCCGAGGGCTCTTCCTCTCGCCTCCCCCGCCGTGCTTTTATATTCTGGAAACTGCAGAAGGGGAACCTCCCTGCATCTGCAAGCTTAGGACTTGGCAGAAACGCAGACCTGCTGATTTTCTAAAGTGCTGAGCCGGTGTGGCCACGAACGCCTCGCGCCTCTTAGAACAGAAGAGCCGCCGGGGAGCCCTCCGCGGCCCCCGGACCAGACCCGTCAGACCTGCCCTGCCCGCCCCACCCTCACGATGCCAGCGCCCGATCCGAGCTGGGCTGGGCTGGGCTGCCCTCACCTGCCCTGGGCAGAGCCCGGCCGTCCCCAAGGCCCAGCCCGGCCGTCACGGCCCGGCCGCCAGGGGAGCGGCCCCTCCCCTCATCTGTGACCCCCCCATGCCCGCCCGCCACCCCGCAGCTGCAGCACTGGCTCTGAGGCCGTCTCCCCCGCCCCCCGGGGCTCCCAGACCTGGCTCCTTTTTAGGCAGCACGGGACTCCCCTAATGGGGACTTTGGCCCAAGGTCGCCCCCACAGCTGGGGCCCCGGAGAGGCTTGCGTCTGAATCCCAAGTTCCTCCAGCCTTGAGCCGTGGGCCTGTAGGCACATCCCGGGTCTGTCAACGTGAGCGCGGCCACTAGGCCTCGGTCCGGTTCTGCCTCCCAGAGCCACCGCCCACGCCCACCACACCCCGGCCCTCCGCGGGGACAGGCCACACGGGGACCCGGCCCCTGGCCCCCGGCCACACACCCAGGGCCATGGCTGGCCCGCAAGAGTGTCGTGGTGTTTGCTGGATAGTAAATTAATAAGCAAGGGCCCCTCCCTGACGTTCAGCAAATACTGTCGGAATGAAGGAACGTCACTACCAACACGGACGCATGTCAGAGTACACAGACCATAAAAGAGGCTGTGACAAGTGCCGATGGGGCCGATAAGATGAGATCCCAGAGCCCCGGGGGGCCGGCTCTGCAGGTCACCGAGGGTGCGTGGGGGAGAGGAGAGGCCTTCTGCCTGGAGTGGGGTTCGAGAACATTCTCACTTCCTTCTGGACTCTCAGCATCGTGGGCCCCTTTGTTCTCATCCGGGGCTCTCCCTTGCTGGGTGACCTTGGCCAAGCCATTGGCTTCTCTGAGTCTCCCTTGGCTCACCTGTAACAGGTGGATGTCACTGTCCCCAGCTCCAACGCTCACTTCGGGAATTCTATGAAAAGCACGAGGGACACATAACGCATCAAGTGAGAAGCCTTCACGCTGCAGCCCCGTCACGGGGGACGTGGGGAGCGCCCCTGCAGGGGACAGCGGGGTGGAGCGAGCCTCGCCCTGCCTTAGCTTGTCCCCAGCCTGGTGGCCCTCACACCCTAGACCTCGCCCACCCGGGGTTCAGTGGCCAGGGAACTGTGACTGCAGCAGTTTGGTCTCAGCAGGCTGCAGTGGGGGGTGGGGTGGGTAGCAGGGGGGAGGGGGTGTCCCTGGAGCCCCATGGGGAGATTTGGAATAAGGGGACCCTGGGTATGTGGGCCCCGGTGGTTAGCCTACACAGTGAGGGGCTTGGAGTGAAGTGAAAGCTTTTGGGGCCTTAGACATGGTGGGGACCCAGCCACGCGCAGACAGTGACCCCTCCCAGTGCCACATAGCAGAGGGCTATCATGGTCCTCGTTTTTTGGATTAGGAAACGGAGGCACAGGGAGGTTCCATGACCTGAGGGTCACTAGGACCAGGACAGGGAGGTTCCATGACCTGAGGGTCACTAGGACCAGGACTGGGTCCGCATCATCCTTCCCATCCTTGTCTTCTGTCCTCCAGGTCACTGATGCCAACGGGAGGGTGACAGTTCGGGGTTGGGGGGGGCGTCCTGGGAAAGACCGGCCAAACTCGGGCAGCGGACGCCGGGGAGGGGCAGCTCCCGCCAGAGAGCACAGAGGTGCGGGCAGGTCGCCCGGCCTGGGCTCCACGGGCACCGTTGGACAATGTCCCAAGGGAGAGAACGCGTGAAGCCGGAGCTCAAGGCCAGCGTCCGTCTTCTCTGCACACCCGACCCCAAAGGGCGTCCCGGGATAAACCAGAGGCGGCGAAACGTGATGAGGAACGTGCACACGGCTCTGGTTCAGAGCCAAGCATTTTGTCACCCTCTGCGCGCCTCAGTTTCCCTGCCCAGCCAACTGGGAGGAACTTAACCGCTCCCACATAGGCTGGCTGTGAGGAGCAAGTCCCATAAGGCAGGTAAACAGCAGATGGCACCGTGCCTGGCCGGAGCAGGCCCCGGGTCCGCAGCTGCCGTGGGGAATTGGGACGGAGCCCTCCAGGAGGAAGCCGGCTCCACGGGCTGGCACCCGGGAAGCCAGGGGAGACATGGGGCACCGAGCCAGCCCCCCCTTCCGAGGAGCCCCGTGAGGATGGACACGAGGGACGCTGCCAAGGCGCTGTCCGGCCCGGACGCTTGGCAGAGGCCCCCGGGCGCCTGGAGGGCTGCTCCCGGAGGCCGCGCCTGGCTATCTCTCGACCTTGAACTTTCTATTCTGTTCTGCAATCACTTCAGAAAGCGGCCTCTCTAGACTCCCTCCTTATCACCGGGAAACTTCTAACACAACAATAGTTGATTGTGGTGCTCTCCTGGGTGCGGCTACATTCCTGGACCCCCCTCCAAGGCTCCCCCCACCCCACATGCCGTATTTTTTTTTCTTTTTGTAGCTTTGGAACTATAATGATCCCATTGTGATTGGTCTGTTCAGGTGGCAGCGTGACCCTTGAATTTAGAAGCCTGAAAGGCTGGTGGGGGCTGGGGAGAAGGGGGCAGAGGAGGGAAGGGGGCCCGGAGGCAACCAGTGAGGCATCCAAGGGACATCCTCAAGCCACCCGAGCGCGTGATTTGGCATCACCTGGACTGGCTGGACCCAAAAATATGCGGTTATTTGTCAAGAACTAATGGTTGTTTGGTTTGGGGTTGTTGGTGTTTCCCGCCCCACCCCCACCCCCCCACCCCCCCACCCGGTTATTGAGAAATAAAATCGGTTCAAAATTTTCACCCCCGTCCCCGAGCCAACCAGTAAGACTCCGGAAGTGCCCAGGTAGAGTGGATGTCGACCAACCTGAACGTCCCTGGCGGGCTGCACGCTGCCGCCCAGACACCGGGGTCAGGCTGGGCCCTGCCCCGCCCCCGCCTTGAAGCTCCGTGACCCGTGACCCCGGCCACACCGGCTCCCCAGGCTCAAGGTCTGGAAACGGGGCAGGTGAGGAGCCCTGCCTACCGGGGGAGCCCGTGGCCCACGTGTAGGTGCCGGTCCCTGTGCCAGGCCTCAAGTTCCTGCCTCCGGTTCCTCAGTCCGGGGGGGGTCTGCCCCCACCGCGGGAAGGCCCCGCCCAGAGCTCTGGGTGCCACCTGTTATTATCACTGTCCCCTTAGCCCAGGGGACTTCCTGCCTTCCCCGGGCTCCTGAGAAAACCCCGGGAGGCTTTTCTTAGAATGTTCAGCAGTCACTGCACATTTAGGACTTGGCAGGGACCCCAGCGGCCGGAACAGGGAAGCAGATCAGGTTCCAAGGCCTGGAAGCCTGGTGCGCTGGCAGGGCCAGAGCAGTGTCAGGCATGGGCGCTGGCACCTGTCACTTGCGGAGGAGCGACAGTGGGCCTCCTGCCATGAGGCTTCTCGGGGCCTCTGTCTGCAAAGCGGCCCCTCCCAGCCTAAAACCCTTCCTTTGCTGGCCAGGCTGGGTAGATGGGGACACGGTCGGCATTTGACACCATGCCTTGGACAGAGTGAAGGCTCACGAAGGGTTGTCATCACCATTGTTAAAAAAACAAACACACTTCAAGGCATTGGTATTTGCTCTCTCCTGAGCGTTTACCCAGCTTCTCCCAGCTCGGCCTTTCCTAAGTGGTCCCGGCCTGGGGAGAGGCCCACCTGCCCTGGTTAGAGACCTCGGGCTCTGGACTGCCAGTGTGCTCAGGGTGACGGACTCCAGCCGCCCGGTGGAACCCAGGGCTACCTGCCCAGGGGCTCACGGGCCCCAAACCTCATCTCAGCTTGGAGACCCCCTTCACACCCTGGGGCAGAGGCTCCCCCAGGCCCGGGGGACACAGCTTGGACATCAGAAGGTGGCCCGACATCATTTCTCCGAGTGGCAGGGCCGCCCTGCCCAGAGCGGCCTCTGAGAGTTTAGGGTCCTGAGGGACTTGGCCTCTAGGAGCAACGGAATGGCAGCCAGGCTGGGAGGGGCCACGCCGGGGCATCCGGAGGCTGCTGGGGTGTGGGCGTGTGAGGGCATGTGTCCTGGAGAGGGGGGACAAGGCTTGCCCTCCCGCAGACAGGGTGGGCAGTTCAACCCAAGAAAGAACTTGCAGGCAAAGCTGTTCCGTGGGGAGCCATAAGCTCTCGTGCAGAGCAAGGCAGCCTGGAGGGGGTGCTGGTGAGCAGGCTTGGGGTCCCCAGGGCACCTCTGAAGCCTTGGGGAGAGGCCAGAGGTCCCAGAGCTCAGCTCAGACAGTGGGGGACACGGGGCAGTGAGGAGGGTGGAAGGGATTCAGGCTAAAGGACAGCGGGGGCTGAGGGAGCTCCTCGGGCCCCAAGAGAAGCTGGAAGCGCGCCCCCAGAGCAACCACGGCAGGCTGCCTCCGGGGGACCCTCAGAGCTGACAGGTCACCCCACCTCTGGCTCAGTAAGTGACAAAAAATCCGATCCATTAAAATATATATATATAAATAATAATAATTTGGGATCCCTGGGTGGCTCAGTGGTTTAGCACCTGCCTTTGGCCCAGGGCGTGATCCTGGGGTCCTGAGATCAAGTCCCACATGGGGCTCCCTGCATGGAGCCTGCTTTTCCCTCTGCCTGTGTCTCTGCCTCTCTCTCTCTCTCTCTCTCTCTCTCACTCTGTGTCTCATGAATAAATAAATAAAATCTTTTAAAAAATAAAAATAATTTATTGAAGTGAAGTTCACGTAACATAAAATCAACTATTTTAAAATGTACGATTCAGTGGCATTCAGCACGTGCAGTGTTGTGCAACCCTCCCCTCTACCTCATTCCAGAACATTCTCATCCCTCCAGAAAGGAAACCTTGTGACCATTGAGCAGTTGCTCCTCATTCCCCTTTGCACAGCCCCAGGTCGCCACCAATCCATCTGCTTCTGCTGATGGCTTTACCTGTTCTGGATACTTCATATCCTAAGCCATTTTAAAAAAATATTTTATTTATTTATCCATGAGAGACACAGAGAGAGGCAGAGACACAGGCAGAGACACAGGCAGAGACACAGGTGGAGGGAGAAGCAGGGAGCCATCCCAGGACCCAGGGATCACATCCTGAGCTGAAGGCAGACGCTCAACCACTGAGCCACCCAGGTGTCCCAACCCATTTTTAAAAAGAGCGGAAGGCAGATAGTTGGGACCCCTGTTCCTGGCTGTGTGGGCTGGGACATGATACTTTGTGTTCCTGGGTCAGTTTCGTCATCTGAAAAATGGGCATAAGATGGGGCTGTCGTGGAGACAGAGGGGTCATCCACGCAGTGTCGAGCGCGGGGTCTGCCCCTGGAAGCCTTGGCACATTTTAGCTGCGGGCATCCAATGTCCGGTGATATGGGACTAGGACAGCTGGGACCACGGACAAACAAAACCCAGCACAGCAGACCTGTTCTCCACTGGGCACGGCTCACACGTGTGACTCCGGGCAGGTCACACGCCCCATCCTAGTCCTGCCTCTGCCCCTTCCTACTCCTGTGACCTGGGCATTAGTTTCTCCATCTGGGGTGGGAATGCCGACCTCGCGGTGTTGGAGGGGGTGGGCCTTGGCACCATTCTGAGGGCAGGGGAGGCCCCAGGAGGAACATCCTGCCCCAAGCAGGGAGGCAGTGGGGATCGGGGCACCTTTAGAGGGGAAGGCCTGGAAGGGGTGATGGCGGGGGGCGGGGGCATAGGTGTCCAAGGTCACAGTGAAGGGGTTGAGGGAAAGAGGGCCAGGCCTGAGAGCAGGCAGGCAGGGCCCTGGCTCCCCCGGCCCCGACGAGCCTTTGAACAAGTGGCTGATGCTTCCTGTCCTGGCTCCCCTCGCGGGCGATCCATCAGCCCGGCTGTTACTGTCCGGAGCCGGCGAGTGGCCATAAATGCGCCCGGCCCCCCCTCTGCAAGCGGCCCAGGTTTTATGTTGTAAGAACACTGTGGGGCGTCTCAAACACACCGCTAATGACAGGCATCATGAAGCAATAAAAGTGATGGGGCTGGTGGGAGGGGGCTGGCGGGAAGGGAGGGGGCCACCAGTCCCCAGCTCCCCCGGCGGTGGCGGCAGGAGCTCTCCGAGAATTGATTAGTCTTGGACGTGCTGACCTTTTTGTTCTTGAAAAATTGCTTTTGAGCAGCTGAGGCAATAAAAGTAAATTGATTCAGAGAGAACGGAGGATGAAATTTGCGTTAGGTGGGGAGGGGCGGATAAACGTCCCGTGACGTCAGCACACACACACCTCCCCCCCACCCCCACCCCGCCCGCCCCTGGGCAACAGGAGGGCAGGGCCCGGGAAGCCAGGGCAGGCTGGGGAAGAGTAGGAAAGGGGGGGACGGAGATGAGATAAAGTGATGGGGGGGCGGAAATGAGGAACACGGAGGGGGACAGGGAGGGGGATTTGGAGAAGGGCTGTGGACCTAGAGGGGCGGGGGAAAGGAGAGAGGGGATGAGATTAGCACGGAGGTGGGGGTGGGGGTGGGGGCTCTCTCCAGCTCGAGCCTGCTCTGCCTCCTTGAATCCCCACAAAGCCTGATTTTTGTTCCCATTTTATAGACCGAGGGAGCCGAGGCCAGGGAGGTCAGGTCACCTGCTCAAGGTCACCCAGCTGAAAAGTGGGAAAGCCCACCTGAGCCCTTCCGAAGCCGCAGGGTGGGCTCCCGAAGGTGGGCTCTTTAGGGAGTGACGTCAGCACCATCCTCCCCTCGCTGGACCTAACACGCCCCCAACTCAGGGGCAGTCCCAGCATCCTGAAGTGGAGGCTGGCAGAGACCAGCATGCCCCCCCACTTCCCCATCCTCCACCCCCGCTCCCCACCCCCCACCTCTAGCTGCACAGACTCCCTGTCCTGCAGTATTGGCCTGGGCTCCCCACCCCCACCCCGGGAGGCTGCAGCCAGAGCCTGGGGGTGGGGGGTGGGGGCAGTGAGCAAATGACAGGAGTCCAGGTCTGTGACAGCACCAGCTGGTTGCAGGTGTGCCGCCCAACCGGCCCAGCCACTGGCAGGGAGAGGCTACACCGGATTTCAGCCCAGCAGCAGCCCAAATCCCCTCCACCCGCGTCCCAGTCCCACTCTGGAGGCTCGGGCTCTCCGAGTTCATGGGCCACGCTCTCCGACTTGGATTTAGATCCGGGTCTGGGGGTTTGAGCTGCTGGAATCCCATGACGTTTTGGTTGGACTGAGTGGCCTCACGTGGTGCGTAAACACCCAACGGGGCCAGGGCAGGCGGTGGTGGATGATCCCCTAAAACGCAGGCACCCCCAAGGGGTAAAAACCCAAATCCTGCCAGAGCTCGGTGGTTGATCCTGGGGCCTCAGGTCCCCCATGCTGCCCTAGGTCCCCCGGCCCTGAGCAGACCTCGCCTGCATGCCACACCCTGACACAGCTCCAACACTCCCCCCGCTGCCCCCCCAGGCTCCCCCCTGCCGTCCACGGGCAGCTCGCCAGGAGCTCAGACCTGTGCCCCCTCTGCCCTCGCCCAGCCTCCCGAGAAGGAGCAGGCCCAGAAGCTTTGGGCCTGTTTCCCGGGACTGGTGCGGCCTGGGTGTCCTGCCTCCCTCCGCGCTGGCACATGGCCCCCCCGGGCACCCCAGCCCCGCGAGGAGCTCCAGCGGGGCCGCCGGGTCCCCCGCCACCCTGCCATCTGCACCCCTCCTCCCCCGTGGGGCTCCCCGGGGCGCCAAGGGCCTGGGGCGCACGGGTTGCCCCGGCGACCGAGCCGTTGCCCCTGGAGACGCTCCCGCACACGCCCCCGGGGCAGCTGAGCAGCGGCGGGGACCCTGGGTGCCTGAGCGGCGGGCGTCAGGAGGGCGAGGAGTCGTCCTGGGGCTCCTCCAGCCCTCCGGCCGCAGCCCCCTCTGCCCTCTGCCACAGTCAAGGCCCGGAGCCCCCCCCCCCCGCCCCCACTGCCTGGGTGCAGACCCCTCCCTCGCCCCCTCCACCCACCGAGGAGGAGGGAGCAAGGAGCACGGAGGGCAGAGGGCAGAAGGCAGTTGTGAGCCTGGCTGCCATCCTCCCTGGCTGTTTGCCTGCAGGGGTCTGCTGAGGATGGAAAGGGGCATTTTTCACGGAGATGAGTGGTTTCCTTACAGGGAAACTGAGGCTGAGGAGGGCTGGGTGGCTCACTGAGGTTTTGCCCCAAGGGAACCGGAACCAGGCTGCTTGATGCCCAGTTTCAGCCTCTCCTCACCCAGGGGTGTGCTCGGTTCCTGCGTCGGTGGGTGACGCTGGGTGGGTGGCCCCCCGCCCTCTCTGGCTGCCCTCTGCTCCTGGGAAAGGCTGGGTGGGAGCGGGCGCAGGGCGCAGGCCCGGGCCTGGCGCAGGGCCCCGAAGCGGCTGCTCGGCCCCCCTCCCTCCCCGAGCGGGGCTGGCACTGCCCATGCCGAATCAGGCCTGGCCTGGCGGGGGTGCGCAGGCTGCGATCCTGGGCCCGGCTGCCGGGGGCACTTCCCCTGGGGCAGAGGGGCAGCTGCGCGGTGGTCGTGGGGCCCCCATCTCCAGGATGGTGAGCTTGGCCAACAGGGGACCCCGCAGCCACGTCCAGAGTAGAGGGCCAGGATCTCACAGAGGTCAGAGTCGAACCCTCAGCTTCCCTCCCCTGAGGGCCTGCCTGGGGGAGCGGCAGCAGTTGCCCAGAGGTCGCCTCCCCTGCCTTGACTGGTCGGCCAGGCCTGCGGGGTCCAGCCCTTGGAGCCACAGCGGCCGAGACACTGGTGAGGGCCTGCCAGGTACGCAGCCTGTGGACATCCACTCCCAGAGGCTCGCTCAGGAGCTTCCAGCCTCGGTACTGCCGTGATAGGAGGCAGATTCCCCCGATGGGTCATGGAACCCAGGGAGGTCCTGTGGTTTTCAGACACTGAACGTGGCACCGCCCTCCCCCAGCAGGTCTGTGACTATCGATGACTTTACAGAGGGACCCCTTCTGGGAAAAGCAGGCCACCCCAATCTAGATAACGCACCCACCACCACCCCCATCTGTCTCTCTCCCCAGCACCCCAGGTTGGTGGAAGAGGAGAGCCTTCTCTGTAAGGCCACTCTGACTCACCGCCGTGGTGGCCCACGAGTCGTCCACTCGCCAGGCGTCCTGGCTGGGCCGCACCCTGGGCTGGTGGCATGTGGAGGAGAGGTGGTCAGGGTGCCCACCCCACGGACCAGGATGCAAGGGGCACGCCCCCACCCCACAGGCACACAAGGGAGGGTAGGCTCCTGTGAACACTTCGGGGAAGGAGGCAGGATTCTTGAAGTGGGGGCTGGGATGGACCCCACCCGCGTGGGAAGGTCTGGAGGGAGCAAGCGGGTAGAAGCGCTCAGGATGCAGCCGGGACAGGCAAGCATCGCTCTGAGCCTGGTCCTGGGGCTTTGCAGACGAGCATACTCCTGGCTCCTGGCTTCTCCACCTGCCTCCCCGCTGCCCGTCACCACCACCCACCGGCACCTCCACCACACGGAGACACCAGCTAGACCGTTGCCCCCGCCTGGATGCACGAAGGCAAACACACGTCACAACCGGCTTGGGCATAACCCACGTGAGAGCACGAAGGCCCAACATAGAGGAAATTGTGAAAAGCCAGTAGAGGTGGCTGTATGGTGCCTTAAGACCCTGCGCACCTGAGCATGGTGACTTGGGTAGGGGTGCCCTGTATGGATGCTGTCCACAGGCGGGCCCTTGGCACACAGTGCACGTGCACATACAGGGTGCACACGCACGCACGCACACACACTAACATCTAGGCAAATGCCTTTGCACAGTGGGTTGGTGATAATAACCACTTTGCAGGGGAAGGGACTTTCCAGGGACCCTAAGCAGTGTCCCCAGAGAGGTGGGCAATCCCTGCCATGCAGCCAAAACTGGCCCCCCTGCCCTGATCGGTAGGAGAGAAGTTGACACAGAACCCCAAAGTTTCCAGCTTTACTTCCCACAGACTCCCTGGTGCACAGTACCCTCCCCCCCCCCAAGAACTGGTATTTCGGAGAGATACACAGTGGTCCTCCGTGGCTGAGAATAGTATGGAAACTGCCTTTTGGACAAGTCGCATGAAAACCCCACTCCCGCCGCTTTGTAGCCTTATTCAGGCTTTGTCTTGGTCTGGGTTTCTTTTTTTTTTTTTTTTTTTTTTTTATGATAGTCACACACAGAGAGAGAGGCAGAGACACAGGCAGAGGGAGAAGCAGGCTCCATGCACCGGGAGCCCGACGTGGGATTCGATCCCGGGTCTCCAGGATCGCGCCCTGGGCCAAAGGCAGGCGCCAAACCGCTGCGCCACCCAGGGATCCCTTAGTCTGGGTTTCAACTTTGCGCAGTAAGGTCTCCTTCCACGCCGGACCGCTCACCTTTTCCACCGGATCTGGGCATGTCCTTCCAATAATCATCTCCATCAGCAGCGAATGAGGGGTTCCCACCAGAAAGGCCATCCCAGAAGCATTTGCTAGGTTCTGGAAGAGGAGCCCCAGCTCCATCCTGAGCATGGACAGTATGCGGCACCACGTGGGCTAAGTCCGCTGGAGATGTGACCGCCCTGACCTCCGTGTCGCCATCTGATGTTTGTGGAGTGCCTCTGCGAGCTGATACTGTCAGCGCTGGGGGAACCCGGATAAGCCAAGGAGGGGACCTATTCTCTGGGGGAGACCACAGGATGGCCCACTCTTCCAGCGGGGTAGTGTGCCATGGAGGAGACGGGGAGGGTGCTCATCCCTTTTGGTGGGGGAGTGGGGTGGCTGGTCTTCCCAAAGCAAATGAATGTCCAAGTTAACCAAAATATCCAACAAGGGAACGCGGTGTCCTCACAGATCAGAACCCTGAGCATGCATTTAACATGGGATTCCAAAAAAATATTAAGATCCCAAAGTCCTTTGTGTGATTCCATTTGTATGGAACGTCCAGAATAGGCAAGTCTCTAGAGCTGTAGAGACAGAAAGAAAATTAGGGTTTTCCAGGGCTGGGGGGGTAAGCAGGGGAAGCAGGAGTGACTGCTAATGGGTCCAGGACTCTTTTGGGGCAATGAAAATGTTCTGGAATTACATTATGAGGGTGATTGCACAACCGTAAATTTACCAAAATCATTGAACTTGATACTTTCAATGAGAGCATTTGGGGCATATTGATTATATCTCAATAAAGCTGTTAAAGATTTTAAGTCTCAAGGGAAAACTTTCCTGATGGTGTTGGCCAGTATGTACATCTGATTTCATCTTTATAAAAAATATGTGCACCATTAGGATCACCCTCTAGGGATTCTTGGGTGGCTCAGCGGTTAAGTGCCTGCCTTCGGCCCAGGGCGTGATCCTGGAGACCCAAGATCAAATCCCACGTTAGGCTCCCTGCAGGGAGCCTGCTTCTCCCTCTGCTTGTGTCTCTGCCTCTCTCTCTCTCATGAATAAATAAATAAAATCTTTAAAAAAAAAAAAAAGGGATCACCCTCTAAAATATGCACACTGATTGAGAATAACCGAAAGCAGACCGGTGATTGCCTGAGCACACGGATGGAGGGAGCGTGGCCAGGGGCAGGAGGGAAAGATTATAATTGGGCACAAGGAAACTTTGGGGGATGATGGATGTGCTCGTTAGTGTGATTGTGGTGATCATGGCACGGTCACATGTGTATGTCGAAAATGACCAAGCTGCACTTCACGTATATGCAGTATTTTGTGTTTGCATTTCTGCTGCATCTCAGTACAGCTTTTTCTTCTTTAATATATGTGCAGGGGTGTGTAGTGAGAAGACCAGAAGGAAACAGACCAACACATGAACGGCAGCTTTGTCTGGGGGAAGGAATCGGGGCTGGATCGGTCTAGAGTCAGGGTGAGGCTGAGGCCCCGTGGCCAAGCCCCTGGACCAGCCCATCCCTGCCCCAGGCGAACCCCATGACTCACCAGCAAAGGCATGGAGCATCAGGCGGCTAGAGGTCAGCTCCTCCCTGGGGAGGGGAGGCTGCAGGGCCGGCGAGGCAGGCAGGTGAGGCGGACACAGCAGGCGTGGTAGGCAGGCTGGCCGCTGAGGCCCACTCTGGCCGGGAGCCTCGGCTGGTTCCACTCAAGGGCAGACGGGCAGCAGAAGTCAGGTAGGAGACCAGCAGTAATTACCCCACCAGGAGGGCGGGCTTGGCACCTCTCCTTCATTCCCGAGGAGAGAGGTCACCTCTGGCACCTGGGCCTGCCCTAGTAGTGGCATTGCCCAGCAGCAGAGCTGGCGGGGTTGCTCATGACCCTGCAGGACAGGTCAGGCAGAGAGGCTGGCCTGGGAGGAAGTCCACCGGGGACCTGGCCTAATTCTCACACCATCCCCAGCAAACGCTCAGCCCCCAGAGTTTCTATTTTGAGCACCCAGGTCCCAGGGCTCTGCAAAAGAGCTGGCTTGATAAATCATGGCGGACGAGTGAATGGGTGGACGGATGGATGAATGGATGGATGGGTAAGTGGGCGGATGGATGGATGGGTGGATGGACAGATGGATGAGTGGGTGGATTGGTGGGTGGATGGGTGGATTGGTGGATAGATGGATGGACAGAAGCATGGGTGGGTGGATGGATGGGTGGGTAGGTATGTGGGTGGGGGGTGAATGCATGGATGGGTGAGTGGATGGGTGGGTGGGTGGGTGGGTGGGTAGATGAATGGGTGGGTGGGTACGTGGGTGGGTGGGCAAATGTGTGGATAGGTGGGGGGTGGATGGATTGGAGTGGATGAAATGAGACCGTGGTCCTACAGGTCACCTCTGGGCTAGCAGGAGGCACACATGGCCTTGTAAGGAAAAGTGCGCAGGGAGCAGGGTCAGCAGCACGGGCGCTGCCTGAGTCACTCGGTTATTCCTGGCCACGGAGGACATCCAAGGCGGGCGTGGGGCTGAACGAGGGGCCCCCTGGCTGCCAGGAGCTTGGTGAGGCCCGTGGTGGGGAAGTTCAGCCCCGGGGTGAATGGAGCAAGAATGTCTGGGGCCCAGGGAGGAGGTTTTCAGCCGGCAGCTGGGGCGGGCGTGGGGTCAGTGTCCAAACTGGGGCCTGAGCGCTGTTAACAGAGATGCAAAAGCTGACATCTCGGCCTGCTCGCGGCGGAGCGGGTGGCTGGCCAGCCCTTCCTCAGGCCTTGACCGACTCGGGGCAGAGATGTGACCATGAATAAGGAGCCACAATTATCCCTCCCTTCCACTGCCCTGTCACAGACCTGGCTGGTGCACGGGGAGGAAGGGCAGCCCAGCGGCCCCCGCTGCTTCCAGAGTCCAGGGGAGCCCAGGGGGCTACAGGTGCAGCAGGCTGTGCGTGGAAAGCTCACAGCAGGGACAGCCATGGGCTCAGCTCCGCACAGAGAGGCTGCAGAGGTCTGAGGGGTGCTGGGAACCCGAGTTCATACTGCAGCTCTGCCTCGTCTAGCTGTGTGGCCTCAGACAAGTTACCTCACCTCTCTGAGCCTTGGTCTCCACTGTGAAACGAGGTTAAAAATACTGGGTCTGGGGGCACCTGGGTGGCTCAGTCAGTCGAGCATCCAACTCTTGGTTTCAACGGTGGGCTCCACACTCAGCAGGGAGTTTGCCTGAGATTCTCTCCCTCTCCCTCTGCCCCTTCCAGCTCTCTCAGCCTCCCAAATACATAAATACATCTTTTTTTTATTTTTTCTAAGATTTTATTTATTTATTCATGAGAGACACAGAGAGGCAGAGACACAGGCAGAGGGAGCTCCCCTATGGGGAGCCCAATGTGGGACTCGATCCTGGGACTCCGGGCTCATGCCTGAGCCAAAGGCAGATGCTCAATTGCTGAGCCATCCAGAAGCCCCTAAATACATCTTTTTTAAAAAGAAAATAAATATCTATGCAAAGCGGTTGGCATATAGTTTGTGCATACCACGTGGTGACTGTTATTATCTTATGATTATTCTTAGTAGATGAGTGTTAGTGTCATCGTTTTATTACTGTCCAGTCCTCGCATCTGTGATCCCAAGGCAAGATCTGTCCCCAGCCGTCCAGCCTCCTCCCCGACTCCAGGCGCTTCACACTGGTGACATAGAACATCATAAGCTACTTCTTGTGGGTCTGAAAGATTTTGTCCCATCTTTTCTGACTTTGCAAAAAACCCTCAGCATCCTTCCTGCCTCAGCCTTAAACTTGGCCACTTGCTTCTGGCCAGGCTGCCCCTTCCCCGGCTTTGGTGGCCTCCAGAGTGATCCTCCCGAGTCCTCGGGGGCTGGTACCTTCCCCAGTTAGGAGGGGGCTGGGAGGGGAGGCTCGGGGAAGGCCGGGGAAAGTGGAGTCTCGGCCTCTGAGGTCAGCCCATCTATTTTTACATCCCTTCCAAAAGGAGCCAGGACAGCAGCCCCATGGCCGTCACTCAGCGTGCCTATAATCCCCAGGGAATCCAGTGTCTTTGGGAAATTGGACCCAGGCTGGGGATGCTCAGGGGCCCTCGGTCCCCAAGGAGGGCCTGAACTGGTGGAGATCCTGGCCTCTGGGGTCAGACAGTCGGTCCAGCCGGACCCAAGAATGGGGCCAGGGGCTCCCCTCTGAGAAGCAGGATGACCTCCCGGTCTGTTGAGGACCAACCCCTCGGGGGGTCGAGTCGCCAGAGGGTCTCCGGGCTGGCATGTGGCAGAGAGCTGCCTGGTTGGGCTCCCGGACCACAGGCATTCTGGAAAGGGCTCACCCTGCGGCAGGCCCTGCTGCTCTGAGGAGGGCACACTGGACGCGGCGGTGGGGTGGCCGCAGGTAGGGTGAGCACGCTGACTTGATCAGAAACCTAAAGGCCTCAAGGTCTGCCCTGTGAGGGTCAGGGATCTGCGTGGGCTGGAAGGTCCCGAGTACTAGTGCTAGGTCGTCCAGACCCCACTTCGAGAAGAAGGGGCTGGTTTCCCAGCCGAGGCTCAGCTCCGGCCCCTGTGGGGCGTTCCCATGGTGGAAGAGGTGGCCTCAGCCAAGGGCACATGCTTCCCAGGGCAGTGGGCCTCCGGTGAGCAACGAGGAAGGGATGTAGAATCCCCCCACCCAACTCCAGCATCCTGACGCTCCCCCAGAGTCAGCTGAGCTTGCTTTGGGTGAAACCCCAAAGCCCTTGCACCTCCTGACCTCATGCCTGCCCCTCAGGATCGGCTTCCTGGGAACCCACGTTGCACGCAAGGGACCCAGTGGGACTCGGCCCTCGTGGAGGAGGCTGGGCGGTGCCTCTGAGCCACTGGAGCCCACTGCCCGTCCCCAGGAGATCCCACACAGACCCCTAGCTCAGTCTCCCCAACAACATAACCCGCCTCCGGGACGTCTGCAACAGGTTCAGCAACATCCCCCCAAAATTCATGTCCACGCGGAACCTCAGAAAAGGAGGAAACAGGGTCCTCATACGTATAACTAGTTAGGGATCCAGGATGAGAGCCTCCTGGACTCAGGCTTGGCCCTGAATCTAATGACGTCCATGAAGAGGAAGGGACACAGAGACACCCAGAGAAGGCCACGTGAAGATGGAGGCCCAGCTGGAGCTGCCGCTCCAAGCCCCGGACCCCCTCCCCCAGCCCCCTGGAGCCAGGGTTCCCCCGCAGAGCCTCTGGAAGAGCCAGCGCTAAAGTATCCACCCCCTGAAGCAAGGCCACTTTCAGAGGCGAAATGGTCTAAAGATGCGAGCACTGCCGTGTGTCCCACACAAGCCGCCTGTCCCCCCAGATCCTGTGCCACACGGCGGGGTAGTCTTATCTTGAGGCACCTTGGAGTCTTTGGCAGGAGAAGCAGGATAGGATTTAACCAAGAGAAATGAGTCCCTTGCAGCTGTCACCGAGCATTTGCTGGAACGGGACGGAGGACCCACAGCAGGGTGACCTGCTGCCCCATTTGAGCCCCGAGAGGCCCACGGTGGAGGCAGCCCCAGTCCTCGGCGAGAGGGCACAGTGGGCCAGCCTGGCGCCCCGAAGAGGCCGTCTGGGCACCCCCCGAGAGACAGCAGGGTTGGAAAGCCCGGAGGAGATGAGTGTCAAGAAGGGAAACAAAGACACGGGGGTCACCCTTGCGCAGCGCCTCCATCCTTCTGGCAAAGACGGAATACGACCCCGGGGAGCGAGCCGCGAGACAGCGGGTGTCACTTCGGGGATTCTGTGTATGAGTTACACGCTCGGCTGTGTGCACCTAAACCTGTCGTGGCGCCGTGTAAAGAAAAATGGTTGATTTTATGCTAACAGTTCAAATTCTTGATGTTTCTTGGCTTCCAGGGGCACGAACCAGCAAATGGAAACAGCACGACAAGCGGAGGGACAGCAGAAGGGCCAGGGGAGAAAGCTACGGTCCTTGCCATTTAACGTCGCTCTTCTCCCGTTTGGAGGAAGGAGTCGTCTACACCAGCAGCAAAGCCCGAACGGCAGATGTGCCACAGCAGAGGGACCGACGCTGAGAGGCAGGGCCGGGTCGGAGCAGGGGTTCCATGGAAGCCTGGGGGGAACAGGGGCTACCAACCACGTTCTGTGGGAGACCCTGGAGGACACGCAGGTCACAGGAGGGATGACAGAGCCAGCAAGGGGAGGCTCCTCTGCAGGACGGGGCTGGCAGACAGTGGTGCCATGGGGACCCAAAGTGTCATCACAGTCCCCCTGTTAGAGAGGGAGCCCACGAGGGCCAAGGTCTGGCTCGTAGTTGGTCCGCTGGCTCCGAGGACCCACGCAGCCCCGTTTCCTGGCCCCTGGAGATCACCGGCTCTTGCACGCACCTCGTGGTTAACAGAAGCCCCACGTTGGTTCACACTCCAAGACGTGGGAGCTCTCGTAACAATGAGACCAAGTAAAAGCCACCCAAAGTGTACCCCTCCCTCTGCTCGTCAGAATGACAGCCCCCGAAGAAGTCTTCGCCCTACTCCCCAGACGCTGAGAGCCCATCCGGTTCCGTGGCAAAGGAGAAATAAGGCTGCAGACAGAATGAAGGAGTCTAATCAGCTGCCTTCGAGTCGGGGAGATGATTCTGGATCATCTGACTGGGTCCAATGTGATCACAGGGGGTCCCCCGAGGTAGAGAGGGGCACGGGAGGGGCGAGGGAGAGAAGATGTGACCCCAGGGGAAGGCAGGGCGAGGCCGAGGGAGGGGGCCTCGGGGGAAGGAGCGAGGCCGGCCTGCAGAAGGCGGAGAAGGTTCTCCCCCGGAGCCTCCAAGGGGGAGCGCGGCCTCGCCCCACCGAGGCTCCAGCCCAGGGAGGCTCATTTTGGGCCCATGACCTCCAGGACTGTCGAAAAATATGTTTGTGGGGCTTCAAACCACGAGGTTCACAGGATTCAATAAGCAGCAATAGGAAATAATATATCACCCCCCACCCCCGCCCGGGCCAAGGCCGTATATGAGAGGCCATGCTTCGTCCTGGGGAAATAGCGGAGACCGCACACCCTGGAGGACAAAGGCCGCAGCGCCGGTGGCCCCTCTCGCGTGCCCATCCGAGTGACTCGTGCTGCCCTCGGAGGCACAGACCCCGGGGGAGGGGGGATAGAGACCACGGTCCCGCGGGAGCTGCTCCGCCGGGCGTGAGTCCTCGGCTGGCCCAGAGCGACGCGGCCTTGGACCTGTGCTGCGTGGCAGGCTCTGCCACCAACCCCGCGGGAGGATCCGGAGTCCGGCTCCGGTTCACTCTCCGGGCCTCGCGCCATGGCTGGGTTTAGGCTCCTGCCCTCTGTCCTCACGCAGTCCTGCCGACGGGTCATCCTGGAGGTCACTGTTCGGGCCGCGCCCCTGAGGCTCTCATGCTAACCGGACCCCACGAGCGAGAAGCTGCCGGTGGCTCCGAGGTCTCGGTGCGATGCGTGCCCCCAGGGGGTGAGGGCCAACCCCAGGACGTACCCAAGGGCCCGGAAGCCTGAGGTGTGCTGGGACATTAAAAGTGGGGGTGGGGGCGGCGCCTGGCTGGCTCAGCAGTTGAGCATCTGCCTTTGGCTCAGGGTGTGACCCCAGGGTCCTGGGATCGAGTCCCGCATCAGGCTTCTCCCTCTGCCTGTGTCTCTGCCTCTCTCTGTGCGTCGCTCATAAATGAATAAATAAAATCTTTTTGAAAAAATAAATAAAAGACGAGGACAAATGATGGCGTCTGACACCTGCTACCCCTTCCATTCCGGAAGGGGCATAGTCCGCATTTGAGAATCCAACAAAGGGTTTCGGCTTTTCGAGGACCCGGAGCGGGAGCAGTAGTGGGACCTGCAGCGGGCAAAGCCCTGCCACGCGAGCCATGTGACCTTGCTGACCTGGTGGTTTCAGAGGTGGGGGTGAGGAGATGCCCTGTGCCTTGATGGCAGCCCCAGCGCCGAGTCGCAAGGTAGATCCCCAGGGCCCTGGGGCAAGCCACACCTGTTGCAGCAGAGAATCACGAGTCGTCTGGAAACCAGCTCCTCCTGTGCTCTTGGCTCCAGAGGGACTGGCTGGCCATCAAGACTCGGTCGCACACCGGCACTGCCAGGGGAGCCAGGTCACATTGGGCCCCCTGAGAAGGTCAGGCGCATCCAGTGGTGACCCAGCATGAGGTGGGACAGAAGGCACAAGCACCATCACCGGGCGCCTAGAGCAGTGGGAAGGCGGGAAGCGACCCCCTTGGACCGAGGGACCCATTTATGGCAAAGAAGGTGCAGGAGTGGCCAGTGACCATGACGCTGTCACACTGTGCCGCTCGGAAGCCACTGGCCTGGTAGTGGGACAGGGTGGCCTTTCCAAAGTGTAGCTGAGACGCCCATTTGGAGCCGTGACGTCCACCTCCAGGATGCGAGGATACAGAATAAACCCGAGATCAAAGACTGTGGTGGGGGCCGTGTCCCCAGCAGGTGGAACCCATCGGTCCAGGAGCCAGCCCGGAGCGGGGGGAGTGTTCCCACTGACTCTCACTTCCAGGCACAACCTTGGGGAGTGTGCGCTTTTCTCAAGTGGGTGTAGACGGCCTGATTCCCAGAAGGAGTCGTTTCCACCAGGGTCACAGCAGCTCCTCTGCCGGTTGGTCTCTTCGGGCTCCTGCGCCAGGAGGGCCACCGGCAAGGGAAGGTGTCGCCACCCTGGCAGGGTCGTCACTCTGATCCGTGGGGGAGACGGGGCTGCAGTTCACCATGGGGCAGCAAAGACGGTGAGCGGCACCCGGGAAGTCCTGAGTGTGACCTTATTTGGATAAAGGGTCTTTGCAGATGTAACTCAGTTAAGGATGGAGGGGAGATGCCCCTGGATTACCCGGCTGGATTCTAAATCCAGCGACAGGTTCCTTACAGGGGACAGAGCCGGAGCACAGACACAGAGGGGCCAGGTCGTGAGAAGAGAGGCACAGACCGGAGGGATGAGGCCACGAGCCAAGGACCACCCAGAGCTGCCAGAAGCTGGAAGAGGCAGGAGGGATCCTCCCCCGGAGCCCCACAACCCCGTGACCCCAGCCTTCTGGCCTCCAGGGCTATGAGAGGAGAACTCCCATGCCTTAAGCCCCCCAGCGTGAGCTAATCTGTTGCAGCAGCTCCAGAAACTCATTTGGGGACCACGCAGCATCAGGGAGGATGCGTTGCCGGCGGGGGACTTGCTCTACCGATGGATGCAGGGGGGGCGCGGTCTAAGGAGTAGGCGGTAGTGGATGCTGGGATGTGCTGCCCTGGGTCCCCTCAGGTCCCGGACACCCGTCCCGCACCTGCCCATAGCTGATCCCCTCCTCGGGCATTGCCCTCGGGACGACTGTCTCCTTGCAGCAGCCGGGACTGGTTGATGGGAGCACACGGGGTGGGTTCGGGGCTCCCTGCGGGGCCGCCCCCGCTCCAGAGCCCCCACCCCCACCCCACCTGGTCAGTGGGGCTGCAGTGTGGTCCAGCCCTGCCCTCCGCCCAGTCCTGCTTCCTCGCGGCTGTCCTTCCTGAGAATGCTCCCAATAACCCCCTGCACCCTGTTCCTAGTCTCCAAGAACGATTCTCCAGAGCTGACCCACAACAGGGGTTATTTCAAAGTCCTCAGGGGGGAAAGGATGCGTTATTTAATAAATGGTGTTGGGATGAGCTGGGCGCCGTCTGGAATAAAAGTTGAACCTCACGCCGAACACCAAAGAAATTCCGGATTTCAAAGATTTAAAAACCCTAAGTATTCTATAAGAAAGCATAGAGGGATTTTAAAATAATCTTTCTAAATTTCATTCCAGGGACCCCTGGGTGGCTCAGTCGGTGAAGCGTCTGCCTTCCGCTCAGGTCATGATCCCAGGGTCCTGGGATGGAGCCCCACATCGGGCTCCTTGCTCAGCGGGGAGTCTGCTTCTCCCTCTGCCTCTCCCTCTCCCCCTCATGCTCTCTCTCACTCAAATAAATAAAATCTTTTGTAAAAAACAACAGTGGCAGCCCAGGTGGCTCAGCGGTTTAGCACCACCTTCAGCCCAGGGCCTGATCCTGGAGACCTGGGATCGAGTCCCGCATCAGGCTCCCTGCATGGAGCCTGCTTCTCCCTCTCCCTATGTCTCTGCCTCTCTCTGTGTCTCCCATGAATAAATAAATAAAATCTTTAAAAAATAAAAATAAAAAATAAAAAACTACAGAATTACAAATCAATTTTTAAAAATTAATAACTCACCAGTAAACTGGCCAAATACCCTCAGCAGGCCACAGGCGATGACAGACACACGGCTCCTGAAATTAAAATTCGCTGAACTTCATTTTTTTTATCCAAGTAAAATTCTCAGAGCAAAATTAACCACTTTAAAGTCAACAATTCAGTGGCATTTAGTGCATTCACCACCCCGTGAGTTCCAGAACATTTCCATGCCCCCAAAAGGGGACCCCGTCCCCCTCAGCAGTGTCTCTCCATCTCCCCAGCAGCCGCCAATCTGTTTTCTCTGTCTGGATTTTCCCATTCTGGACATTTCATATAAATAGAATCGTGCAGAACGTGGGCTTGGGCATCTGGCTTCTTTCACTGAGCGTGTTTCCCGTGTCTCATCCGTGTCGTGGCAGGTGCCAGAGCCTTGTCCCTCTTCACGGCTGCACCTGCTCACCCACTGACCCGCTAGTGGGCACTTGCCTTGTTTCCACCTCTTGGCGACTGTGGATTTTCCGGGCCCCTGTTCTCCTCTCTCTCGAGTACACACCCCGGAGTGGAGTCGCCTTTCCCAGACTTGCCATTTCCCCTTTCACTGCTAACCGGCCTGGTGGGTCCGGATCTCCTCCTAATGACTGGTGAGTGCCGCTGAGCCTCTTTTCACGGGCTTGCTGGCCCTTCGTGTGTCTTCTGTGCACAAGTATCTATTCAGTCCTCTGCTCATTTTTTAATTGGGTTGTCTGCCTTTTTGTTGCCTAACTATCCTTTTTGAATACCAGATCCTTATGATACGCGATTTGCAATATTTTCTCTCATTCTGTGAGTTGTCTTTTCACTTTCTTGATAATATCCTTTGATGCACTAAAGTTTTTAATGTTGATGAGGTCGGGGGGTACCTGGGCAGCTTGATCAGTGAAGCATCTGCCATCGGCTCAGGTCATGATCTCGGGGCCCCGGGATCGAGCCCCACATCGGGCTCCCTGGTCAGCGGGGAGTCTGCTTCTCCCTCTGCCTCTCCTTCCTGCTTGGGCTTTCTCTCTCTCAAATAAATAAATAAAATCTTTAAATAAAATTTTTTTGATGGGATCCAAACTGAATGACAATTTTTCGCTTATTTATTTGGCAAAATCAAAAACTTCAATTATATACTGTTGGTGGGTAAATGAGCTTCTCATGCAAATGCATCCGTGAACTTCTTGGAGAGCATTTTTTTTTCAGCAAGCACCAGGCCGGTTGGGAAAACAAAGTCGGTCTTAGACGCTCAGGACCCCCAGACAACCGTGGCTTAGCTCAATTTTCTACCGGTCGTGGTCCGAAGCCATCTCAGCCATATAGGGGGACTCATAAATCTAGATAGAGGGCTTGGCCCTGCATCCTAGCTCTGCTGGTGAGGGCACCCCCATTCCTCAGAAGGGCCCTCCTTTCTCAGGGTGGGGCGGCTTCCAGGGAGGCTGCCACGCTGCAGAAGCGCCAGCCTGGAAAGCTTACCTCCTGCAGACCCTGCTTAGGGAGCTACTTAGGATGTGCTCCGGCCCCGCATCCTCCAACAGCCGCACAGAGGACCGCCGTGCAACCAGCAGCCCCATCCCAGGCAGGCACCTGGATGAACTGAACGCAGACACCCCCACAGGTCCCTGTGCACACATGCGCACGGCAGCCTGGTCACAGCCCCCTAAAGGTGGAGGCAGCCCAGCGTCCATGATCGATGAGCAGATAAACAAAATCAGCCTATCCGCACGATGGAACCGTGTTCAGCCTTCAAAGGGACTGAAGCTCCCACACTGGCTACCATGTGGGTGAAAACAGCCAGAGCACGATGCTCGGTGAAAGAAGCCAGTCACAAAAGGCGTCCTAGCGCATGATTCCATTGATGGGAAATGTCCAGAATCAGCCAACCCCCGGAGAGGAAATTCGTGGCTTCCCGGGGCTGGTGGGAACAGGGAAAACGAGGAGGGACTTCTAAATGGATCCAGAGTTTCCTTGTTGGGGGTGGATTCAGCAACTAGATGGAGGTGGGGGTTTCACAACTCTGTGAATGTGCTAAACTCCCCTGAGCTCTGGATTTTAAGTCAGTTCATTTTGTGTTATGTGGATTCCACCTCGGTTTGGAAAAAGAAGCAGTAGCACTGCTGCGAAGCAAGTAGCATGGGTGGAGCCAGTACTCGGAGTCTTGGCAGCAGTGCTGGGGCACCAGAACCCTGGGGGCCACCCCGGGCGAGGCAGGTCAGTCCCAGGACGCAGGCAGAGCAGCGACTCTCGCTCACCAGCCACCTCCAGCGGGTGCAGGGGATCCCCGAGGCTCCTCTCCCATTCAGAGGCATTTGAGAGAGTCTATTGTTCATGAGTTGGATGCGCCGGTAGGTGACCGAGGCCAGAGATGCCAACAAAGGGAGGACACTCAGAGGGCCAGGGAGAAACATCAAAGCCATAATCACTGTAGGCTATGCAGCTGCGCATTGAATTATTATAAACAGTCATAATACTCTAACTGCTATTGATCTGGACTTTAGCACCAACCTATAAAGAAAGCCAGAACGGTAATTGGCCACAGAGCAGAGCACCCACTTCAGCAGCCTTGGCGATGGCGAGAAGTAGAGCTGCGGAGGGTGGGTGTGGAAAGCAGGGGGCGCCCCGGAGGGCAGGAGCCCGAGACCTGCTGGGGCAGGTTCCTCTGAGGCTCCAGAGATGGGGTGGGGACAAGGCTTCATGGGTGAGCAACGGGGAGTTCAAAGCAGCGGTCAAGGGGTGCAGTGGGTGGAACTGGATGAAACCCTCAACCGTCCCAGCAGGCAGACGAGAGATGGTATCTCAACGGGGGTGCAGAGGCAAGAAACAGGCAGTCATTCCTCCGGGCCGTGGCTTTACCTGGCGTCCCTGTGCACCACCGTCTAGGCTTGTACCTCCCCCACCTCGGGCAACCGCATCTACCCACAAACTTGACGTCATCACTAGGCCAGCAGGAAGCAACCCAAACTCGACATGGCCAAACCTGGTCTTCCCATCACCTGCTCCACCCGCGGGCTTCTCCCTCTGTCTTGACATTGGCAGCGCTGTCCTTCCAGAGGCTCGGGCTCCAACAACACACGGAGTGCCGGGACCGCCTCCTCCTTCTGCTCCCCATCTCCGTCCCACCGGCAAATCCTGTTGACTTTGTCTTTGGTGTCGACCCAGAGTGCTCTCCCGCCCAAGGCCACCGTCGTCTCTGGCCAGGGCTGCTGCATGGTCTCCTCGCTCACCCCAAGGGCCAGTCCTCAACGGAGAAGCCGCGTGGTCCTCCACAACCCTGGTAGGTCCACTCTGCTCAGAACCCAGAAATAGTTCCTTGTTACTCAAAGGGGGAAAAACTGAAGTCTTTACAATTGCCTCCAAGGCCGGAGTGCTGGGGGCCCTCCCCATCCTCTCTCTGCCTCCCCTCCTGCCCCCGAGCCAGCCCACCACCCCTTGCAGATCCCTGAACTCACCGCCACACTCGCACTGCAGGGGCTTTGCACTGGCTGTTACCTCTGCCTGGGCCACTGCCTCCAGCCGCATGGCTCACTCCCTCACCCCTTTCAAGCCTTCGCTCAAATGTCCTCTTCTCAATCCGGTGTCCCCTGACCAGTCTATTTTCAATTGCACCCGCCTCTCCCTGGCACTCCTGACTCCCCCTCTTACCCTGCTCCTGGTTTTCTCAAAGCCCTTATTACATTGCTAGGTATGGTCCGATGTATATGTTCATGACATTCACTGTGCTGTCTGTCTGTCTGTCTGTCCCGCTGAAATTATGTCCATTCCAGGGTGAAGCTAGCCCCATCTCTCAGCTCTCGGAAGGCAGAGATCTTTGTCTTGCTCACGAAGCTGCACTAGGGCCTATGATGCCTGGCATGCAGTAGGCCCTCAGGAAATATTTGTCCAATGAGTGATTGAATACGTGTGTCATCTGGAAGCAACGGCCAAGTGGAGCTAAGGGCCCTCAACGTGGTCACCTCTGGATACCAGGCTCGGAAGAGGGAAAAGGAGAGGAGGATGCTTTTGCACCACTAAAAAATCTGTACATATGGGGGAACCTAGGTGGTTCAATCGGTGAAGCATCTGCCTTCGACTCAGGTCATGATCCTAGGGTCATGGGGTCGAGCCCCACGTTGAGCTCCCTGCTCAGCGGGGAATCTGCTTCTCCCTCTCCCTCTGCTGCTCCTCCCTGGCTGTCCTCTCTCTCATTCTCTCTCTCTCTCTCTCTCTTTCTCTCTCTCTCAAATAAATAAATAATCTTTGAAAAAAAAAGAAAAAGATTAAAACGTATGATTATCTCAAAATAGAGTCAGATAAGATCCAACATCTATTCTTGACCAAAAAACTCTCAGCACACTAGGAAAAGAAGGGACCTATCTCGCCCTGACAAAGGGTGTCTCTGAAACACCCAGAGCCAAGCCCACCCTCAGCGTGGAAGACCCACTGCTTTCCCGTAAGACCAGGAGCAGAATGAGGACGTGGCCCCACCACCCCCACCCTGCTCTGTTCTACAGGCTCTAGCCCACGAAAGGAGGCAAAGGGGAAAACGCATTCAGATTGGAAAGGAGGAAACAGAGCTGCCTTTATTTTATTTAAACCACAGAAATCATCTATGCAGATAATCTGATGGAAAACAACCTGCAACAACATATAAGTGAGTTTAGCGAGTTAGTGGGATCAACCCCAATATGTCAAAGTCAACTGTATCCTATGTAATAGCAACAATCAGAAATTCAAATTTTTTTAAGTATGATTTTCGAAAGCTCTGAAAATACGAAACGGTTACGGACCAATCTGGTAAAAGGTGTCTAAGAATTGCCCCTAAAACCTACAGGTAATTGCTGAAAGTTTAAAGAAAATCTAAGCAAGTGGGGAGACATGTTCTGTTCATCACTTGAAAGACCCAATGTTGGTAAGATGCTCATTCCCCCCGAATTATATGTAGGGTCAGTGTGATCCCATCCAAACCCCAGCGGGCTCTCTTTGGTAGAGGCTGAAAAACTGATTCTAAAATTCACCTGAAAATAGTGAAGGACCTAGAACAACCCAAACAAATTTGACAAAGAAGTTCAAGGTTGGGGGACCAACATCACCCAGTGTCAGGACTTATCTCAGGGCCACAGAGGTCCAGACAGAGAGGAAGTAGTGCAAGGATGGCCAGAGAGATCGAGGGAACGGAAATAGAGCTGCACACACACCCACAACCGATTTTTCACAAAGGTACGAAAGCAATTCAGTGGAGGGAATTTTTCAACAAACGCGACATTTGGATATCCATATGCAAAAAGAGAGCTTCAATTCATGCCACCCACCATCTACAAAAATTAACTCAAAATGGATCAGCGACCTAAATGTAAAACCTAAAACCGGGAGACTTCGGGGGGGGGGGGTTGCAGGGGGGGGGGTTGGGGACAAAAAGAGAAAAAAATGTTGTGACCTTGAGTTAAGTAAGGATATTGTAGATGTGCTACCAAATGTGAAATCCATGGAAGAAAAACTTGATAAACCGAAGTCATCAAAGTAAAAATCTTTTATGAGTAGTTGCCTAGCGCTGGGGGAAGGGGGGTGACAGTAAGGAAAATATTCTAAATGTTCCAAAACTGACTGTAATGGTGTTTGCACATATCTGTGAAGACACTAAAAATCTTTTGAGTTTTTCCACTTAAGTGGGTGAAGTGTACGGTCGGTGACGTGTATCGTGGCAGAGCCAGTAGAGTTTTACAAAGAAAAAAAATGGCAACTTCTGCTCCTTGAAAGACACTGTTAAGAAAATGGAAAAACACCAACTAGGAGAAAATATCTGTAAATCATATGTCCGATAGGATGTGTACGAAGAACATATAGAGAACTTTTAAAATTCAATAATAAGAGCAATCCCCTCCCCCCAGCTCACTTGCCCAGAGGACCCCACACACACACATAAGATTTGAACAGACGCTTCGTCAAAGGAGATGCCCGGATGGCAAATAAGTGCCTGAAAAGATGTCACACGTCACTGTCATCAGAGAAATGCAAGTTAACACACCTGTTGGAGCGACCAGAGTGAAGCCCAGTGATGGCGGGTGTTGGGCGAGGGTTGTGGACGCACGAGAATTCCCACCGGGGCTTCGGGATGCGCGAGGCAGCTTCCCAGGAAGTTAGAGACGCGCCGATGCGGGCCGATGCGGGGCCTGGCCTTTCCGTGTCCGGGTAATTCAAGTGGGAGCGTTAAGTCCGCACAAACCCTTGCACACGAATGTCCTTGGCAGTGTCTTCACAACGGCCTGAAGCTGGAGACCAACCGTCCACAGGAGAATGCGTAAACAAACCGAGTTATGTCCACGCAGTGGAACGCCATCCTGCAGGAGCAGGAGGCAAACCCTCGCCGCGTGAGAGAAGCCAGACTGGGAAGAGGACACGCGGGATGCTTCCATCCAACAAATGGCATAAAATGCAAACAGATCTGTGGTGAGAGAAAGCAGATCCGGGGCTGCCTGGGGGGTGAGGGGCGGGAGAGGAAACGTCGGGGCTGATGGATGTGTTCGCCGTCTTGGCTGGTGGTGATAGTTGGACGGGTGGGTGTCTAGACGTGCTGGAGCTTATCAGATTGTACCCTTGAAACGTGCGTCTCGTGAGCCAGTTACACATTAATAAAGCTGATTTTTACAAGGTACCCTCACTTTAACAACTGAACCAACGCAAAATTCAACCAAAAAAAAAAAACTATCACGTCCCTCACCTCCCCGAATGCCCATCCCCTGGGGTCCCCAGTGTCAGCGGCCAGTTTGGGAATTTGACACAGATTTCTCACGTTCGTGCCACAACACGAGCCTGTGGCGGGGTTATTAACGTGGGGATCGAGCCGCAGGCCTTCTGCGTGTTGGGCTTTACTCCTCTCCACAGAACATTTGAAGACCAGCCTCCACTCCGCGAGCATCGGGTAACCCCCGCCGTCGGAATGCGGGACCTCAGTGGATGCGCCGTCCCCCGAGGATGTACGTGTTGCTGGCTTCTCGTTCATTGTCATTTTTGCTTCTGTTTGGCTTTGGGTTTGCCCACCATAATGCCAAATGCAGCCGTGTCACACACACGTGTCACACATATGCCCGAGCATCACACACGCACACACTGATGCACATGCACATACTCATCATCCAGTTACGTATATACACGCCCACGTGTATCACACACGCATATATGCATATACACGTGCATCACACATGCATAAGCAGAAGTATACACAAGCACATGCATGCATCTACCTGCAGCACATGCATGTGCATCACATGTGCCGTGTGTGCATACAACGTATACATGCACAAACATACGTGTACACACATATACATGTGCACATGTGTTACATGTTACTGTGCAATGTGCACACATGCATGCATATATGCATACACACGTGTGTCATACATACATGCGTACACAGGCATCCTGTGCACACCGTGGGGAGAAGGGCATGTTCCCGGGCACCTTCCATCAGGAGGATGGGCAGTGTTTGGGGTGAAGGCACTGGAAAGCAGAGGGCAGGCAAATGGGCTGTGGGTGGACAGCCTCCTCCACCTCCCGGCACCCATGTGGGGAGGCCCCGGTGCTCCTACACCCCACACCCAGCACCCCTGGCCTCCACAGCTCACCTCCACCCTCCCTGCGGCCTGCAAACCGGATGGCCTTGCTGCCAGGTGAGCAGAAGTTCTCGCCCCTGCCAGCGTCCCTTCAAGGAGCCTGGATGCCAATTTCATCCCTGACTGATGTCTCTCCGGGGTGTCCTGGGTGAGCAGTGTGACCATGTCGAACGGGAAACTGCTTTTTTTCCCTCCTGCTCATGAGACTCTGCTCTTAAGACATTAGTTGCAGAAGGCTCTGGGGTTGGTGGGCACTCGTCGTGGCCTGGAGGCGAGCTGTCGTAGCAGAGTTCACTCCTAACACAGGGATGTCATCTTAAATATAAATTATTTTAAAACAACACCTCAGGGACGCCCTGGTGGCTCAGCGGTTGACCATCTGCCTTCAGCTCAGGGCATGATCCCGGGGTCCCGGGATCAAGTCCCACACCGGGCTCCCTGCAGGGAGCCTACTTTTCCCTCTGCCTGTGCCTCTGCCTCTCTGTGTCTCTCATGAATAAATAACAACAAAAACTTAAAAAAAAATAAATAAGGGGATCCCTGGGTGGCTCAGCAGTTGAGCATTTGCCTTTGGCCCAGGGTGTGATCCCAGGGTCCTGGGATCGAGTCCCGCATGGGGCCCCCCGCAGGAGCCTGCTTCTCTCTCTGCCTGTGTCTCTGCCTCTCTGTCTCTCATGGACAAATAAAAATAAAATATTTTTTAAAAAATAAATGAAACACCACCTCTAAGGAAGAGATTAGCAGAGTCTTTTTTTTTTAAACAACCCAACGACACACTGTTTACAAGCAACTCACTTCAAATTCAACAATGACCTTTCACCGAAGAGGATGCACTCGAGGCAAACGACCCCACAGAAAGACAGCCGGCGTCACGAGCCGTAGGTCAATGCCAATTCAAACCACAAAGAGATGTCACGTACACACCTGTCGAGAAGGTTAAAATAAGAAGTAGCGACTGCACCAAACGCTGGCGAAGACGCACGGGGCGCAGGCGGGAATGCGGAATGGTGCCGCTTCTCCGAGGAACAGCTCGGCAGCTCCTTGCAAGACGTGAACATGCTGCGACTCTTGACCCCAGGGTGGTGAGTTCAAGCCCCACGTGGGGTGCAGAGATTACTAAGAAACAAAACTGAACGTGCAAGCAGCACAGGCTCAGCACTGCGCTCCCCAGCATCGAACCAGAGAAATGGAAGCTACAGTCACATGCAAACCTGGGTGTGAGCGCATGTGGCCGCCTCGGTCCCAAAAGCCGAAAACTGGACACACTCAGAGGCCTTCGACCGGCAAGTAGGTAAACCATGGTCCACCCACCCTGTGAACACTAGCTGCCCAGCAATACGAAGAATGAACCGTTGTTACCTGCAACAACCTGGATTCATCTCCATGGGGTCGGTTTGAGTGAAAAGAGCCAACCCCGAAAGGTTTTATGGGCACTGATTTCATTTATATCGCTTTCTAGAAACAACAAACTTAGAGAAACGGAGAGCCAAGCAGCGGCCCCCGGTGGGAGGGGGTGGAGGGAGGGGGGAGGCACAGAAGGACCTCGCGGGCCGCGTCTTGGCCGTGGCGGTGGATACACGACCCTCACGGGCGATAGAAGCGTGCACACGAAAATCTCACGCGCACACATGCACACGCGCACGAGCACAGGGGAAATGGGAAGTGTCCGTAAGATCTGTGCCTTGTACCAACGTCTGTGCCTCGCCTGTGGTTTTGTAGGGGACTTTTACACGTGTTACCACGGGGCGACGCTGGGGAGTGGGGCCTGGAGTCTCTGTTACTTCTCACAACAGCGCGTGAATCTGCAAGTATCCCAACGTGCAAAGGTTATTTAAAAATAAACAAATAAATAAATAAATAAAAATAAAAAAATAAAAAATAAAAAATAAAAAGCAAACAAAAGCAAACAAGACTCCCTGGGGAGACACTTGGGTAGCTCAGTGGTGGAGAGTCTGCCTTCCGCCCAGGTCATGACCCCGGGGTCCTGGGATCGAGTCCCACATCGGGCTCCCCGCAGGGAGCCCGCTTCTCCTTCTCCTGTGTCTCTGCCTCTCTCTGTGTCTCTCATGAATAAATAAATACAATCTTAAAAAAAAAAAAAAAAGACTCCGTCCAGAGAGAACTGAGCTTCACCTCTGCAATCCGTGGGCTCCTCTCCCACACCCCTGTCCCCACGCCCGCTCCCCATCCGGAGTTCCTCCTTCAGATGCTCAGTGGAGCCCCACTCCCCTCCTCCTCCGTCCTTCTGTCCTTCCCTCCCTGAGGCTCCCGCCCAGGATCAAGCTTGAATCCGGGCACCTCTCTCACCAGAGGCTACGGCACCCAGGCCCCGCCAGGGGACTGGGCTGCGGGTACTCTGAGGAGTGGGAAGACGCGGGCCCTGGCTGGCGTGCTTGGGGAAACCATCCTGTGCCCCTTCCAGCACGCCCAGGGCGCGGGGCCCCCGGAGGCCAGCAGGGGCGGGTGGAGGGTAGGCACAGCCTGTGCGTGTTAAAGGCCAACAAGAGGGCGATGGGGCTGCAGCGTGGCCCCGTTGAAGCCCCAGCAGCGAGGTCATGCCCTGGAGCTTCCACCCGGGTCCAGGGAGGCAACACAACCACCCGGGTTCTGGATTTCTGCTGGCGTCTGTCTCTGCACTCGGTGAGGTCGGCACCCGTGTCTCCCACCCTCTGTGTGCCTGGCCCTGGGGGTGCTGGGTGCGGATCCCCCCCAACCAAGCCAGGATGTGGGGGGTAGGAGTGTGTCCTGCGAGAAAGGAGAGGGTGTTGGTAGCACCCAGGCCCCAGATGGCTTCAAGGCAGAGGGCCCCAGGTCCGAGGCACCTTCCTCCAGGCAGGTGATAGGGACTCCGTTCCTCTCGCTCCTCTGAACCACGGTTTGCTCCCCTGACTGCATCACAACCACCTGGACAATTTTGGAAAACACCCCCCCCCTCAATCCCACCTGCACCAGGTTCTGGTGCAAATGGTCTGGGCACGGCCTGCTCGTGGTATGATTCAGAGCTCCCTGTGAGCCTGTGCAGGTGCAGGGAGGACTCCGCTCCAGGCTCCAGTGCTCATCTGTAAACTGGGGGCCACGGCGCCGCCTGAAGGGGACGTCCTGAGGCATAAGGGATGCCGCCTGCGTCTCTGCCTCAGAGGCACCTGTGCTATGGTGGATCCGGAACCAGCAGCCCTGAGTTCAAATCCTGATGCTGCCAGGGCTTCCCGCGCGTGCGATTGGGGGCAGAGACCATAGGAGGCCCTAACTGTGGGAGCTTTAAAACTAGGAACTTCGGACCCATCCCAGGCCGAGTCAGGAAGGACCCTCCAGGAGCAAGAGCCTAGCATTTCTGTCTTAACCAGAACAGCAGGCCCCGGAGGCAGCCAGCCAGATGCAGCGGGAATGTGGCATCTGAAACCTCACACCCCCAAGCCCGTTTTCCCGTCTGTGAAATGGGCTTTTAAGAGTGACCTCACAGCACCAAATGGGACAAAGGCCGAAAAGGCAGGGACAGGCCAGCGGGACAATTCCTCCTTCCCCCGCGCCCCAGACTCCCGGTCCCCCAGAGGACCCACAGGCACGGCCGGGGTCCGGGGCCCCTCATGCCCCACCCCTCCCGCTTCGGGCTGCTGGACTAGCCTGCCAGCCTCTGGCCCGCCTCCCCCAGCAGCAGGTGGCCTGACTGACGGGCTGGGGGGGTAGAAACACCCCCTCGGCCGCCGAATAGCACGTCCCTCGGCGGACCGGCCGCGGGATCTGTGCGCCCAGTGCTCAGAGGCTGAGAAGGAGTCAGACGCAGACTTGCCAAGAGCGTGGGTGTGTGGGGCCACGGGGGTGTGGGCAGCGGGGAGCTGCAGGGGTCCACTCAGCCAACGCCCCAGTGGGGGGACCCTGTGGCCGCCTAGGCCGCCTCTCCGACCCTGCGCGCCTGCAAAGCCACGCGGCCCTCGGGTCCCTGCCTCGGGGCCCATCTCGCTCAGCCTGCGAGGGGGCAAAGGGGAGCGCTTGTTGGCTCACGCCAGACCCCGAGGGCTGCGGGGACACCGGGCAAGAAGAAAGCCCCGGAAACACATGTCCTGGAGGCAAGGCCTTCTCCCAACCCACCCAAACCCTTCCGGCCGCCGGAGCCCTCTCCCTGGCCCCGGGCGGCGGCCGGTCGCTGTCCCGCGGCACCTGTCGCACCACTCAGTCTCTGGCCTGGATCCGAGGGCTCCGCGGCCTCCCCAGCACCGAACATCTCCGGTTCAGTCACGGAGCACAGGCACTGTCACCCCAGCTTCCTCCGTCATCAGGAAATCCTGCAGAAGGGCCCCTCCCTGCCCTTCTCTTCACCCCACCGGGTCCCAGACACCATCCTCCCGTGGCGGGTTTTTGCCAAGTTCCCCTAACCGCCTCTCTTGCTTCTAGAACACGTCTTCCAACAGAGCTGCCGACGTGCCCCTGCTGCGAGGACTGGCACTCCCCAAACGGGGCAGACCCTGATTTCAGGACTTTGATGAAAAGCCCCCGGCCCCCGCAGCTCCTCCGAGATGTGTGCCCCCCACCCCAGGCTACCCTCCCCGTCAGAACTTGCTTCTTGACTTCCAACCCGTCGAAGGGCCCCCCTCCTCACAGCTCCCAGGGGGCCATGGGCACGGGCCTCGGGGTGGGCATGGGTGGCACGGTTAGACTCCTCCTCAGTAGTGGGTGGTGGGAGGACCTTGCCTCCAGACACTGCTCCCTTGGGAGGTGCCCCCCCCGGCCAGCACCGCTCCCCGGAGACCCCCCAGGCCTTGGAGGGGGGTGGGCATCTCCCTAAAGGAGGGAGAGAGAGGAAAGAAGGAGGATGGGCGGGTGAGTGCAGGTATGGGGGTCACCCCTTTTCCTTCTTTTGGTCCCCTGGCCAGGCTTGGTTGCTGTGGCCAGGAGCTCCTGTGGTTGCTCAGGGACAGGAGCTCCGGGGGGAGTCTAGTAGCCTAGGAGCCTCCTGAGCGCTCAGATGCAGACTCCCGGCCTTTCCCACCCCTCGCTGCACATGATCCACGGGTGCATCTGGGTTGAAGAGCTTGCTGAGGAGCAGAGAGAAAGGCGAGGGCGAACACAGGGGTCCGCTTGGTGGGGGCAGGTGAGGGGGCCCGGAGAGCTGGGAGACAGGTCACTTCGAGAAGCAGTGTCAGTCCTCGGTTCCTAATGCTTACCCTCTCCCACATTTAACTTCATTTAAATAAGCCCTTGAGGGCAATTCAAAGCCCTGAACCCTGAGGGCAGTCCGTGGCTTTCGTCAGGCTGCCCCGGTCCCTGGAGGTCACCAGAGGCCTCCCCACGGCTCAGAGGCCCAAGCTCCGCATCTGGGGGAGGAGCTCCCAGGGGACGGTGGCATCGGCACCCGAAACCCAGCTCAGGCCTCCCTGGCCCCCGGTCGCCACCACCTGGCTTAGCTACCTCTGATTCTCTTCTGCCCAGCCCAGCTGGGCAGACCTGGACCCAGACCTTCTTCCTGGCTGAGAAGTCCTGGGAGTCGCTTAGCCCAGCCACTTCTCTGGGCAATTGCTTCCTGTTCAGCAAAATGGGTTTTGCTGCTCTTGTGAGGGGTAAATGAACCTGACCTGCTACCTGTCAGGCGGTAGGGCCAGAGTATCACCTGGTCAGGAATGATGCAAGCAGACTCAGTTCCCTCAGGTGTGAGCAGACCAGTCCCTCCAGGTATGAGCAGACTCAGTCCCTCCAGGTGTGAGCAGACCGGTCTCTCCAGGTGTGAGCAGACCAGTCTCCCCAGGTGTGAGCAGACCAGTCCCTCCAGGTGTGAGCAGACTCAGTCCCTCCAGGTGTGAGCAGACCAATCTCTCCAGGATGCCTGGACCCCCGTGTACAAAACCACTGAGCACCCAGAAGGAAGGGCTGCCTGACAAAATATAGGACACAGTTAAATTTGAATGTCAGATACATTCATTTTTTAGTCATAAGTATGTCCCAAATTTGCATGTCACTGTTTATCTGAAACTCAAATTTAACTGGGTGTTCTGTATTTTTATCTGCAAAATCTGGCGATCTTAATTGAAGATATCCAGTAACAGGGGGTTTGGTTTTGGTTTCTTAAATACGCTGATGGGAAGAGGCAAGATAAGAAAGTTAAGAGAAAAGCAGGATACGGATCTATAAATACACTGTCATCATTACTTGTTTTTAAATTTTAATGTATGTTCACATAGAGAGAGACAGCAGCCCAGACATGGTACCGGCGGAGCCTGCGACAGGCCCCGGGGAGGGGCAGCCCCGCAGGGAGGGCAGGAAGGCTGGGCCAGGTCAACAGGGATACCTCTGGACCACAGGCTCAGAGGCAATTTTCATTTCTTTCTTTCCCTTTTAAAATTTTTCCAACATTAAAAAAAAAAATTGTAACATTTTTCACTAAACATATATTACTTGATCTAAAAGCTATGTTTTTCTTTTTTTCTTTTTCTTTTGTTTGAAGCTATATATATTTTTTAAAGCTATATTTTTAAAACAATCGCTCATGTGGAAACTCAATTGCTTCTGCATTGTTACGGGGCACCGAATAAAAGAAGGGAGAACAGGGATCCCTGGGTGGCGCAGCGGTTTGGCACCTGCCTTTGGCCCAGGGCGCGATCCTGGAGACCCGGGATCGAATCCCACATCGGGCTCCCTGCATGGAGCCTGCTTCTCCCTCTGCCTATGTCTCTGCCTCTCTCTCTCTCTCTGTGTGACTATCATGAATAAATAAATAAAATCTTTAAAAAAAAAGGGAGAACATTCACGTGTCACCCTCTCGTCCCAGCGCATCCTAAACATCCCCATGAAGATGCAGGGGCTCCCCACACAGCCGGCGTGCTTTATCCTGTCCCTGATGGGCACCCACAGCCCATCAGGACGGAGCCCCAGTGCTGGAGAGCTGGTGACCTCAGGGTTGGGGGCACCCTGGAGGCTGGGGGGGGTCACTCGTGCTCCCACATTCAGGCCCACCCCCTCATCCCGCCACATTTCAGAGCCTTGCACCATGTTTGCTTGCACACAGTGTTGCCCACTGTGCACCGTCACCACCGCCTTCTCCGTGACCCCCCCCACCAGCCACCCCCATGGCCATGTCTCCCTCCCATCCCTCCATGAGCTCCATGGTTAAGAGCATGTAAAGTTCCAGGGAGCACCGTCGCCCTCCCAGGAGGAGAGGGTGAGAGCGCAGGCGAGGCTCCGTGCTGTCCCTCGCGGCCTCCGCAGCCACTCAGCACAGAGGCAGCTCTTCTCACCGGAGTTCTCTGCGCTGCTGGGCGAGGTCACCTGCCAGGTGAATGGACGTATTGGGAAGATTGCTGGGCCCCAGCTCAGAGTCTGCACACGACGCAATCCCACTACTATGGGAGACTGTGGACATATCCCTTGGAGCGGGGCCGGGGGTGGGGGGAGAGGGGTTCCCAGCTGAATGAACTAGAATAAAGGTCACAGGAAGGTTCCAACAGGTCAACAGAGATACGTCTGGATCACAGGCTTAGAGGCAATTTTTATTTCTTTCAGGTGACTGGGGCTAAAAGGTGCATCGGTTGGGGTTCTGATGGAGAGAACAGAAGCCACTCTGGCTACTTTGGGCAGAAAATGAAGTGAGGTGCTTACAACAGCCGTGCAGGGGCCCGAGAAGCAGTCTATCCCTTGGCTTCAAGTGATTCCCGGGACACGACCACGCAGGCTCGCCACATCTAGAAGGTGGGGGCCCAAGAGGCCACTTCTCGAGCTGCTGGCCTCGAAACGCCCAGAGCAACCCAAGACTCCGCACCCCTGCGACCTGCCCCACCTGCCGGGCTCACCCTGGGCACCAAACAGCCAACCCTTGCCCCACCTCTCAACACCCACAGCCGGCCCCCCGCCCGCAGCACGCGGCCCGACACCCCCTTCACCCCCCCACCCCCCGCGAGCCTAGAGGGAAGAGCAGAAGCGTGGCCTCCACGTCACGTCCCAGTTCCAAATCTCTGGGAATGCGTGTGACCTGCCAAACCTGAGCGGCAGGGAGGTCTGGAAGTGCCAGGTTTGGCCCTTCTCGGCGGTGGAGGGAGGTGGCCTCGCAGCCACCGAGCACCAGCCTGCACGTCCCGCACAGCAGGTTCCGAAAAGGTGGCCGGGGTCGGGCAGGAGTGAGAGGCCAGGCCACCCGCCAGCCTAGGACACATCCATCGGGAGTGGAGGGGTCCTGGTGGCATCACTCTAGCCCGAGCCTTGCTGTCGTCCTCTGTAAGTGTCACTTGCTCTGACGGCTGCGGAGAGGGCGAGGAAGATCGTTAAAGTGCCCTGAAAAGGGCTCCCGTGGGGGAGCCCGTGCCTGCCGCGCAGTCCCACGGTCCCCGCCTCGGGCAGGCAGTGTGGACGCCGACGTCCTTCCACGACCTGACGGGTTCCAGAGGGACGGGTGCGCCGGCGCAGGTAGAGCCAGGCCACGGGGACACACCTCCCGCAGCCTCCCTCCTCGGGAGCCCTGCCAGCTGGCGGACTTGGCGTTGGCAGCTGGAAACCGGCTGCGGCGGGAACGGGCCAACGATGCACGTCAGGGCCTTTGGTCCCCGCCCCCCCGGAGCTGATGCGCACATGTCCCCCAGCGTGGCGTTGATTCAGGCAAAGAGGACGGTTGAAGTTTCCCGAAGTGTGAGCTGGAGGGACCCCGACCCTGGCCTCGCGTGAGGGCCACCTGGGGAGCTCTTATCAAATCCCCGGGCCTGGATCCCACCCCGGACAAAGGAATCTGCAGCTGGAGGAAGCCGAGGACCAGGGCAGGCAGCCAGAGAGGGTCTCGCGGTGACAGGAGGTGACGGCCCCCGCATCCGCGTCTGCTGAGGCCTAGGGACCTGAGCGAAGAGCAGAGTCCGCCACGAGCCCGCAGGAATGAGACCAAGGCCACGTGGCAGGGGGAAGCAGGGAGGGCTGCTGGCGGGTAGGACCGGGAGGATGTGGTGTGGCCACAGGGGACATCTGTTTTCTCAAGGAGGGGACATCTTCAGCCGGCATTGCACTGGGGATGACGGGGGCTGACGCCAACCGCCCTGTGCCCCAGGACCCGGGAGGCCCAGGGAGGCAGGCCCTCCAACAGGACGCATGATCAGCAGCAGAAGCAGAGAGGCTCCCCCTTCCAGCTCAATCCAAACAACAGACACTGTGGAGGAGGGTTTTAACTGCTTTATTGTGTTTGGAAAAAACAGTGCTTGGTGGTTTTAAACTAAATTTAAAAGCTCCAAAGAGGAGGGCGCCCAGCTGGCTCAGTCGGAGGAGCAGGCGACTCGAGCTCAGCGTGGAGGCTTCGAGCCCCGCGTTGGGCGTAGAGCTTACTCCAAAATAAAATCTTAGCGGCGCCGGGTGATGCAGTTGGCTACGTGTCCGACTCTTGGTTTCAGCTCAGGGCTCGATCTCAGAGTCATGAGCTCCAGCCCCAGGTCGGGCCCTGTGGGGCGTGGAGCCTGCTTGAGATTCTCCCTCTGCCCTCCGCCCAGAAAGCTCAAAAGAGAAAAATAAAAATCACCAGATACTACTGTCCAGAGTTGGTGACAAGGGGGTGACCATCTCTCCAGGCACCTCTATGTGCAAATGTGCGTGCACATATAGACAGTACACGTGGGCACACATGCACAGCCATAGCCGGGGCATGTGTGCAAACATGCACACCCATAATCGGGGCATGTGTGCGAGCATGCACACCCATAGCCGGGGCGTGTGTGCAAGAATGCACACCCATAGCCGATGCATGTGTGCAAACATGCATACCCATAACCAGGGCATGTGTGCAAGCATGCACGCATATAGACGATGCCAGCCTGCTCAGCTCCGATCTGTCTGCAGCCCGGGACCCAAACAGGTGAGGAGAGGGGAGTGGGGGCAGGGCTACGTCCAGCCCACCCCAGTGACCCCAGGCTCTCAGCTCCTTGCAGGTCATAGGTCTATGCCGGGGACAGTGTAGACTGTGTAGATTCCAATTCCTGCTTCCCTGCTGGGTACCCACTGTCCCTGTAATCTCCTGGTGACCATGGACACCTCCCCACACACCGTTGCCTCCCCACCTTCCAGAACATCTTGCCTGTCTCTCTCTTTCCCGCCTGTCTCTGGACTGGCCACCCTCCTCCTTCCCAAGACGGACCCCCCTCCCCCGAGCTCCCAGCACCCCCCACCCCAGTTCTGTAATTCCTCTATTCCTACCCCGAGCCTGCCGCTCCTGTCATGCTTGACCCCTGTGGCCCCTCCAGCCGCAGCCCCCCACTCACCTTCTCTTTACCGGCAGCCTGCCCTAACACGCTCAGTGGTCAGGCCTGCTGCCTGTGTGCGCGCGTGTGCATGCGTGATGTGCATGTGTGCACCCCTGTGCCCCTGCTGGCTGCTGCTGACACCGGTCTCTCCGTGTTCCCTGCTGGCCCCTGGGCCCCCTTCAGCTCCCCTCTGCGCCCCCTCCCCAGCCTCCTCATCCTCCTGACACCTGTCTCACCTGATGAGACACCTGTCTCATCACATAGATGCTGCCCGGCCTCTGGGACTCTGCTCCACCCTGAACCGGCTCCTCTTCCTCCACACCCGCCCCCACTGTCTCCTGCTCCTCTTTCTGCCCTTTGCACACTAACCCTGTCTATAGCTTCAGTATGTTCTGGAATTAACCAGAGCGAACGGCAACAACGCGATGCCCGCGAGCTCCCTGTCCCCCTGTTTCTCACTGCCCAGGGCCATGTCACACCCATTTCAGGACCCCCCCAGTCAGGACGGAGCCCAAACGCTGACCCAGATGGTCCCCACGCACCTGCCCCGCTGCCCACTGCCTCAGCTCTACCTGCACAAAACCACGTGCCATCCTGGTGACCTAGAGCCTGTGACCTCTAACCCCACTGTCACCCAATTGCAACAGTGACAGCGTCTGTCCATCCTGGGGCAATGACTGGCTCTCGTCTGCGTGTCCGTGTCCACCCAGCTTCTGCTACCCCAGCAGTGTCCCGCGGGCCTCCAGCACTGGGGGCACTGCTTATCAAGCACGGGGTCGTGGCCTGGCTGCGATTGGCGTCAGGTGAGCTCAGAGAAGTCCCCTGGAATCCTGGGGACCATTGTCCCGGACAGTGTGTGTGAGCTGGGGGCTTCGGCAGACAGAGCTGGGCTCGGGGATGCCCGCTGAGGCTCGAGGAAGCTGCTGGGGTGCTCCTCCTATCGTTCGGGGGTCCACCCGGCAAGTGACCCAGGGCGGCCGTAACACAGGACCGCAAGCTGGGGACACGACAGAAATCGCTTCTCTCACAATCCTGGGCCCAGAAGCCTGAAATCAAGGTGTGGGCAGGGCCACGCTCCCTGAGAGGCTCCGGGGGGGGATCCTTCTCTGCCTCTTCCAGTGTCAGGTGGCTGCTGGCAGTCTTTGGGGTCCTTGACTTGCAGCTGCATCACCCCAGAGTCTGCCTCCTGGAGCTTTCTCCCCTGCACCTTGTCTCTGCTTCCAAATCTCTCTGTTCCCATAAGGACACCCACCATCGTGGGCTAAGAGCCCCCAGCCCTCATCTTCACCTCATGGCATCTGCAGAGACCCGATTTCCAACAAGGTCCCATCCTGAGATCCCGGGAGGAGGCAGTCCTCAAGCCAGTACTGGGGTGAGCCAGCCACAAAGTGGGAGGACTCAAATGAGGCACACAGGAGCAGCCTCGAAGAGTCCCAGAAAGGGGGAGGACGGGGAGGCTGGGAGGAGCCTGGAGCTTGTGGCTGGAGGGCAGAAGGAGGACAAAGCGAGAGGGACAAGGACAGGAACAGGGACCCAAAGACGGGACATCCCAAGGCCAGACTTCATGGCCATGTGCCCCATAGATGGCACCGTCCCGTGGCTCTGGGACGGGGAGCTGTCTGCCCGCACAGGTTTGCATTTTCATCCCAGGCATCGGGTGCCCGGGGTGCCAGCGCTTCACCCCTCAGTGAGCAGCTGTCCCCACTGGGCCACCAGCCCCCAGGGAGAGTGAGACACATGCACAGACCGTCCTCAAGGACACAGCCTGTAATTACCCCCAGCTGCCAGCAAACAGCATCCCCTTAAATGATAAGCAGACCCTGGGAGGGGGCCAGCCCCACCCGGACCCAGTACGTCCATCCCAGGCCCACTGACCTCGCGGCTTCCTGCCTGTAACCAAACCCCTGACCACACCTGGGAAATAAGCTCCAGCAGCCCCCTGAGAGCCAGCAGCCTCCTAGGATGCGGGGAAACTGCTGTGTCCCCAGATGGGAGCCTTTGGAGGGAGCCCCTGTGTGCAGAGGACACACTATAATGTGACCTTTCAGATCCAGAAGCCCAATCCAACAGCCCCTAGGATGCCTGTGAAGGCCACCACCCATCCTGACTCTGATGGCATTTTCTAGGGCGATCTAGGTCGGCCTCCCAGAGGAGGTGGGCTAGAGGCAGGGCTCTCAGTTGGCACTGGTTTGGCCCCAAGGAAGCCCTCTTGCCAAATCTCATGTGGGTCCTGACCACATGCCGGGCACACAAATGCCCATGTGACCACTGATGCTGGCTCCAGCCACCGGCGCTGCCTCAGGCCCTCAGGACATGAGCCAGAGAAAGAGCCTAGAGCTCCAACAGGCCAGACTTCAGAGGGATTTGCTGAGCTGGGATTTGGAATCTCCCCTGGCCCCAGACCCGCCTTCCAGTCAGGGCCACAGGCCACCTGTGGCTGTTGCATGCCAGTGAAGAGGTGCAAAATCCACACCAGATTTCCAAGACTGCGAACAACAAAAATAAAGTAGAATATCTCATTAATAACTTTTGTACCAGGAGACAAACTATAAGAGACCCTTAACTGCAGAAAACCAATGGGTCGCTGGAGGGGAGGGGCGTGGGGGCATGGGGTCGGTGGGTGAGGGGATGGGGTCGGTGGGTGATGGACATTAAGGATGGAACAGCATGTATTATACACAACTGCTGAATCACTAAAGTCTACCTCTGAAAGTAATAATACATTATATGTTAATGTATTTAAATTAAAAAATTAAAAAATAATTTTGTATTGATCATGCGTTAGAACAATATTTTAGATATAGAAGACAGACAACAGATATTAGATACTAACAGATAACAGATATTATTAAAATTAATTTTACCTGCTTCTTTTCACTTAAAATAACTTTTTTATAAATTTTTATTTATGATAGTCACACACAGAGAGAGAGAGAGAGAGGCAGAGACACAGGCAGAGGGAGAAGCAGGCTCCATGCACCGGGAGCCCGACGTGGGACTCGATCCCGGGTCTCCAGGATCGCGCCCTGGGCCACAGGCAGGCGCTAAACCGCTGCGTCACCAGGGATCCCTTAAAATGACTTTTAAAAATTGTTATGACGGAGAGAGAGAATGTCTCAAGCAGGAGATCATGACCCAAGCCGAAATCAAGAGTCGGTCGCTTCACTGCATGAGCCGCCCAGGTGCCCCTCTTTTTGCTTTTTCAACGCGGCCACCAGAAAACTTTATAGACGAGGCCCGGGTGACATTTCTACTGCACAGTGCTGTCCTCAGGGTAGCGAGGAAAGTCACCCAGAGCTCCCGACCCTTGTGAAGGAAGCTCCATGGCACCTTTGGCTCCCACCTGCTGAGGGACCCTGAGCGATTCCGGTGGCCTCCCAGAGCCTCGTCATGGGTATAATGGAGCATCCCCGGTCCCAGTGGGCCCATTGGGAGAGTGGAATGACAAGGGTGATGGCCACCTGACAAATGCACTTGGGCCTCGTGACACCCAGGCCTCATGGCCAACCTCACTGTCTCCTTCACATTTATGCATCTCTCCCCAAGCACGGCCGTGTGTGCCTGCACGCCTGCTGGGACAGGGACAGACGCAGATATGGAGAAACGGCAGGCACGACCCCGCCAGCCTGGAATTTATGGGGGAGCGGGACAGATAAGGCATGTGCACCCCCGGACATGAAAGAGTCACGTCAGCATCCGATGGCTGTGATGAAGTGTCACACGAGAGCTGCAGATGTGTGGACGGACCTAGGGAGCACCGGGAGGGGACGCCTGCGCGGCGCCGTCTTCCCTGGGGTGGGGGGCCGCAGAGCCCAGGGTGGGGGGCAGGGGTTGCTCAGGCCAGGCATAGGCGGCAGCTGGCCACAGCGCACAGTGTGCCTGCACCCAGTAGGTGCTCGACGAGTGCCAGGAGCACAGACCGGGGAGGTGGGTGCTTGTGTCCTGAGTCTGACCTTCAGCAGCAGTGGGAGGCTGCCTCGGTGGCATCTGAGCTTGGGTTTTCTCAGCTGTGAAATGGGGATAAGATGAATTGCAGGGCTCTTAGGAGGAGCCCGTGTGGGAGTGGAGGGGGTCGTGCCAGGCCTGGGATGCAGGGCGAGCTCCGCACACGTTCGTACCCTCTCTCCTTGCCCTGCAGGGAGAGGGCACCCCAAAGGGTGCGGTGGGGAGGCTGCTCAGCTGGGAAAGAGCTTCTCCAGAGGAGCAGGGGGACGTATGGGTCAGAAGAGGAAGGGCCAGGCAGCAGGTGGGTGCCGGGAGGCCTTTGGTGCCCAGCCGAGAGGGATCAGGAGGTTTGGGCATCAAGGGGCAGTGAAATGGTACTTGGGATGGATTCCTGAGGGAAGACAAGAAGCAGAGAGCCCAGAGCTATGGCGCTTGCCCTAATCCAGGCATCTGGAGACAAGGGTGGGACCCAGCGCAGGAAAGAAGGATCAAGAATAACCCCAAGACTATCTTTCCAGGCCTTTCTCTGGGCACATGTGCTTAGAGGGGATTTTACAGGCTGGGCGTCCACGTAGTGACTGCCTCGTCTTACCCTGCACATGCAGGAGAGACCCCTTCCGTGAATCCCCACCTTCTCAGGGCCAGGCCGAGCCCCCCCACCTGTAAAAGGGACAATGAGGGAGGTCTCCAGGCTGGCAGGAATACCGAATGGGACACAAGCCTCAGCAGGTGTGCCCTTCTCCTACCAGTCAGAAAGGAGGCTTCGTGGCCGACACCCCCAGGGTCAGAGCCCAGCTCCACCCCAAACCCAAGGACTTAAAATGAATAGCAGCCTAATCTCTCAGGGTTCTAGAGGCCAGAAGTCAGAAGGGCGTCTCTGGGGCTGTGCTGCCCACGACGGCTTTCCGGGAGGACCCCTCTGTGACCCTCAGGTTCCTGTGGCTGTGCTGTCCCCAGCCCACCTCTGTCCCCTGTGCCTTCTTCTGCAGATGCAAGGAGGACGTCTGTGTGCCTGGATCCTCTCCTTGTCTATCTCATGAGGACACTCGTCATGGGATGTAGCCCCCCCAATCCAGGATGGTCTCATCTCAGGATCCATACCATAATTACATCTATAAAGACCCTTATTCCAAATGAATTCACATGTCTGGGGGGCTACTATTCCACCAGTTTGCCCCCCACACTAAAAAAAAACATAAACTCTGCGACAACAGGGACTAGAGTCTCCTAATTCCCTCCAGACTGTCCCACAAGCCCCAGGCCCTCCCAGGCCTGGCCATGGGTGTGACGGGCCAGATAATGAGGGAGAGCCCCGCGGAGCACGCCTTCCAGCGGGAAGGCCAAGGGCTCGTCTGGGGCTGCCCACCCGAGGCAGGATCCCTGCTGCTGCCGCACGACCAGTGAGAACTTCGGTTTCTCCACCTGTAAGTGAAGGACGAGCTGTATCTCTCAAAGTGAGGTGCACGGCATCTTGTCGCGCTGCCATCCCAGGCACGTGACACAGCGGATCCCGGGCCCTCCCACAGGCCAGCGAGCGGCTCCCCTGGAGCCGGGGCTCCCTGGCCCACCTCTTGTGGACCTGCAGCTCCCACCTTGCTCTTCCAGCCCGGGATGGAGCATTGACACGGCCTGCCCACCCTGACCGCCCCGACCACCGCATGTGTCCAAGGCTGACACTGGGCTTGGTGTGAAAAGATCCTCTTCATATGCAGTGAGCTGAAGACCTGAAACAGGTGACACAGATGCCCCGATCCTGACTCTACTTCCCAGAATGGGCTGTGGCTCCAACCAGCAGTTCAGCCTCCCAGGGCTGCCCAGGCGAAGACAGGCTCGCTCCCGGGAACCAAGGACTTCCTGGGACCGTACAGACCCCGGGGAGGGTGACCCCAAACTAAGGATAAAAGCCTTCCACCTGCCCCAGGGATCACCCATCAAGGCCAGCAGGGGCCAGGGCCATCCACAGAGCAACAGGACTCCAGGCGCCCCAAAGGTGAGGCTCCTGGAGGTCCACAACTTTCAGCTGGACCACATACAACGTCCGTTTCTGCCAAAGAGCAACAGGATGTGCCGCTCAGGCCTCACCAGCCCATAGCGGGTGTGGTCAGCTCCCATGACCCCAAGAGCCCTCACCCTGGGCAGGGGTCCTGACCCAGGCTTGGCTGCCTGGGGGGGCTTCCCTGTCCTAACACCGATCAGAAAAAAAACAAAACAAAACAAAACAAAACAATAAAAAGAACTATAATAACAAACGGGCGCTGTGCCTTACTCCTGCCAAAGCCCTGTGTCTGCCAATCCAGTTCACCTCCAGGACTACCTACCAGGAGGTATCATTAGCCTCCTTTTCAGGCTGGGGACACTGAGGCACAGGGCGAGTAAATGGCCTGGGGGGACACACACCCCAGCAGCCTGGCTCCCAGAGTCCGTGTTCCTTAGCTCTGTCCTCTGGTTTCGGCCTTTGAATCTTCCCATCCATGTGCTTAGAGGGGAGAGGGGACTTCTGAGACGCTCCTCCAAAGAAACGGGGTAGAGAGAGGGCCTCCGGGAAGCCCCAGTCCTGCAGGTGCCTCCGCAAATCCAGGGAACTTTTCCTCCGGCCAGGCCTGACCCTGTCATCGAGCCAGCACAAAACGGTCTCCCCACTGCCCTGCTTAAAACCTCCAGAGGCCTCCCACGGCGATTAGATCAATCAGATGGAGTGCAAACTCCGAGTCACAGCCACTCAGGCAAACCATCTCTGTCCTTTCCAGCGGGCGCCACCACCGCCTGCCCACACTCAGCTCTGACTGTCCCACCCCCGCCTTCATCCTGCTCCTTGAACACACCTCCTTTGTGCTTGCCTCAGGGACTTTGCACCTGCTGCCCCCCAGCCCCACCCCAATCTTTACCGTGGTGGCTCATTCTCAACACGGGGGTCATAATTCACATGTAATTTGCTCAGTGAGGCTTTCTCTGACCACCCAGCCTGAAGCATCTTTTATGCAAATGCAATTAAAGAACAAAACAAAACAAAAGGAGAATTCTTTTCCTCCAGCAAAAAGGTCAGGGCTGGGGTTGGACCAGCCCCTCGTAAGGGTTTAGCAGATACAGAGGCCGGAAGAGTGGACCTGCTCAGTCCCGGGATACGAGGTCCCCTAACCAGCTGGAAGGACAGAGCGAGAGCAGCACAGGGCAGCCCCCAAGGAGAACGAGGCCTTTGTCCAGGGGCCCGGAGCCCTTCGCCCTCTGGACAATGCCTGGGGGGCAGGGGCTGGCAGCCTGGGGATTTGCGCAGCCTATGTGTCCCAGGAGGGGACTCTGTAGGGTGACCAAAGGCGCTGGTTCCCCATCCACGGGCCTGGGTGCCCCTTCACCATGGCCCCAGAAGCAGGCCAGGCCACCCCCGCCCACCGCCGGCATCCGTGCCCGGCGCCCATGCGCCCCAGGCCAGCCTCCTCCCATCACCCCGCCTCCCTAGGGCTGCGCTGTCCCCTCATTCCATCAAATGCTTCCCGTCAGTTCACAAGGATCCGAAGGCCCCCTCGGGGCTGGTTCCCGGTTGAGGCGCTGCTAAGCGGTCAGCAGCGCCAACAACCCTCTCTGGACAGAGAAACGTCCGTGTTCTTGATAAAGGACGTGCATCCTACAACCTACAAATCATAATAAGATACGCAACATTCTTCACTGTAAACTCCGTGTAAGTGACTGATTCACGGAACGCTGTGATTGATTTTTTTTTTCTTGCCAAACTCTTGGATCGGTAGGCAGCCTCTGCTTGCACGTCGAGCTAGCACGGCTCTGGCCAAGGGTGGGCCGCCCCTTTCTCCGAAGCCAACCGGCAAAACGACGGCGAGAGAGCGGGAGTCCAGCGCCTTGCTCGTCATGACGGGAGCAGCTTCTGCGCTGAATCCGATGAGTTTTTAATAGCGGGAGGGCATTTCCTCAAGTTCTCCTGCTGTTCACTATGTAATGGCTTTGGGCTCCGCACACTTTTATGTTTAATCTGCACCGGGGCGCCCAGCTGGCTGGGCCGGTAAGTGCCTGTGACTCTTGATCTCGGGGTCATGAGTTCAAGCCCCACGCTGGGTGTAGAGCTTTCTTAAAAAAATAATAAATAATTTAAACTGCATGATTCACATGTTTCCATCACCGTCTCAAGTCTAGACAATCAACAAGACAAAAAATCAAGCCATGGCGACACCTGGGTGGCTCAGTCATTGAGTGTCTGCCTTCGGCCCAGGGCATGATCCTGGTCCTGGGATCGAGTCCCACATCGGGCTCCCTGCGTGGAGCCTGCTTCTCCCTCTGCCTGTGTCTCTGCCTCTCTCTCTCTGTGTCTCTTTCTCTCTGTGTGTCTCTCATGAATAAATAAATAGATAAAATCTTTTTTTAAAAAAGCTAGTTATTAAAAAAAAAATCAAGTCACGATTTGCAGTGTTTGCAAATGTTTCTGGTGTAAATGCTCCCACCATGGTTGACTTCAAGCTGCCCCCAGGAAGCCACTGAAGTCAGTGTTGGGACAAGATGCACGGTGGCCACCATGGCCACCACACAGAGACAGAAGAGACAGATCACCCTCAAGAACCCCAAACTAATACAGTGGCATGAAATCATTAGGATGGGGGCGCCTGGGTGGCTCAGGGGTTGAGCATCCCCCAGGGCATGATCCCAGAATCCGGGACTGGGTCCCACATCGGGCTCCCCGCAGGGAGCCTGCTTCTCCCTCTGCCTGTGTCTCTGCCTCTCTCTCTGTGTCTCTCATGAATAAATAAATAAAATCTTTTTAAAAAAAGAAAAGAAATCATTAGGATGAAACGAGTTTTGAGCACTTGCTACCTTTGTTTTTAGTGTAATTTATTTAAGTCTAAATTTAAATAATCGAATTTTTAATAATGTCTGTTTAACAACCAGGTTGCAAAATCTCTGAAAATCGAGCCATAGGTTCCCGTGAGCCAGGACGAGCCAGCTCCAGCACGCCAGGGGCAGCCCTGTCTTGCTGCTTGCAAAAGTTGTATTTATTCAACACCCATTCGACATGTTTGTACTGAGCATCGCCCGGGTGCTAGGCCGTGTTCTAGGCATGGGGGACACACCAGAGAAAGGAAGTGAGCAGGACCCTGCCCCTGTGGACTCATGCCAGCAGGAGACACACACACACACACACACACACACACAGGGAGCATCAGCCAATCACAGAGGCCCTGTCCCTTAGGAGGTGAAGGTGATGCTACAAGAAAGAGTCCAGGGATGCAGGGAACACAGGGGTGGGGGCAGGCCGTAGTGTGGTCAGAGCAGCACATTGGAAAGATGACATCCAGCTCTCATGTCTGGGCTGCCGACATGCCAGCCAAATGGAGGAAGACCCGGAAACTTGGGGGCCACGGGGGCCAGGGCCACGGCCACGGCCATGTGGGCAAGCATCAGAACCAGCCAGGAGGCCAGGGGCAGGGGGTGCTGCTGGTGGCATGCACCTGCACAGGACCAACTTTGACGAATATCACCCAGGTTTCTTGGGAGAAGTTGGCACCAGGCATCACCACTTAAAGGGGAACCAGAGCGGGGCACCTGAGTGGCTCAGAGGTTGAGCATCTGCCTTTGGCTTAGGTCGTGATCCCGGGGTCCTAGGGTCAAGTCCCACATCAGGGTCCCCTCGGAGAATCGCTTCTCCCTCTGCCTGTGTCTCTGCCTCTCTCTGTGAGTCTAATGAATAAATAAATAAAATCTTTAAAAAAATAAAAAATTTATAAAAGGGGAACCAGGGCTCCTGCCCAACTGTCAACCTTTAAAAACGCGCAGGCCTTGGTCAATGCGCAGACATGCTGTCAGAAACCAGAGTGGAGCTGCTCCTTTCATTGACATGGTGGGATGGGGCTCCTACAACGTTGTAGGAAAGGGAAAGCTCTCCCCCAAACAGCCAGGCGTCGTGAAGTCCCGATTCTTCAGTAGAAGAGCCGAGGAGAAAATCAGGGGGGAGCCTGTGTCCTGGAAGCTGGAAGCCACGTGGAGGGAGGTTCACTAAATGAAAACAAGTTCAAAAAAAAAAAAGAAGAAGAAAAGAAAGAAAGAAAGAAAGAAAGAAAGAAAGAAAGAAAGAAAGAAAGAAAGAAAGAAAGAAAGAAAGAAAGAAAGAAAGAAAGAAAGAAAGAAAGAAAGAAAGAAAGAAAGAAAGAAAGAAAGAAAGAAAGAAAGAAAGAGAGAGATAACGTCTGAGCAAAGACTTGGAGGAGAAGGAGAGAACCATGCAGCCATCAGTCCAGTCTATGGTCACAGCCAGTGCAAAGGGCCTGAGGCCCCAGTGTGCCCGGAGTGTTTGGGGATTCTGTGTGGCTGGAGCAGAGCAGGCAAGGGGCAAAGCCGGAGGAGAGGAAGGCAGAAGGTGACAGGGTCAGGTCGCGCAGGGCCTCGGCGGCCTTGGTGGAGGTGTTGAGCTGAGGTCTTGTCTCCTTTTCGCAGATGAAGAAACTGAAGCCTGGAGTCACCAGGTAGCAGGTGGGAAGGTCGAGAGAAGCCTGATGGGTCTAGCTCTAATGACACGTGTTCTTGCCACCTCAAGGCAGAAGGCTGACGGTCAGTATGTGTCCAGCCTGTCTGGGGTCTGTCCTCTATCCCAACGGCCCTCACTGGCCAGGTCCGAGGGTCCTTGGGCCAGACCCCTCGGTTCCCGACACGTCTGACTGGGTGGCTCACGGGGCGGGGAGGGAGGGAGGAGGAGAGACGCTCCATCGGGTGTTCGGGAGGAAGTGGAAGGAGTGGGGAGGCACCACAGCAGGAAGCAGCCTGGCAGGCTTGGGGACAGAGAGGTCATGCCGGCCTGGCCCCAGCCCCCCTCTAACTGCCCCTGCCACACGAGCCTGTCATCTTGGCCGGAGCTGGCCACCTGAGCACAGGGCCACCGCAAGAGTCTCCCCCAACAGGGATGACAGGACTAACAGGACAGCTGGCCTCTTCTGAGGCCCTGACTGCTGGAGGAGCCGGCCGGACTTGTGGGCTCGGGGACCGGAGATGAGATGGGGGGTGGGGCAGAGACTGGAGGGGAAGGCAGGTGGATCCCGGAGAGCCAGAGAGACCGGGTCCCGACCTGCCCTGGGTGGGGACCGGGCCAGCTTCGAGGCATGGCACCTGCACGGACCCACGGCGCCCGAGCTGGGAAGGCCCCCATCCTGCTTTAATGCTCCGTCGTCTTGAGGGTGTTTGTGATTTTTGAACAAGGGGCCACACATTTTCATTTTCATTTCGCCCCTCACAGTGGACGAACAGGCCACTGTGCATGGGGCTGGCAGGCGGTCAGGCAGCCAGACCCTGAGCTGACCTCTGGGTGGAGGACGTCAGGTTCCAAGGAGGGGACTTCTCTCTGTGTCGCTCCGGGTCGCAAGCCGGAGTCGGGGTGTGGGAGGGAAGACCCGTCCGTGCGACCACGGCGCCCTGCGAGAGGTGGGGTGCAGGGAGCTTTCCGTCCCGGGAGACTCGTGCCCAGCCCGGACGCTGTCTGCGGGGCTCTGGGACGGGCAAGGAGGGCCAGTGCCGGCTGTTCGGAAACACAATTACGGCCAGTCAGACAGGCCTGTTCAATACTCTATCGACAGGTTCACCTTGGCAACCTGGAGCCCGCGCCGGGAGCACCTCTCCGCTCGCGCCCCTGGTCTTAAAGGCACACCTCCCTCCCCTCCCAGCAGAGTTGCTGGACCCAAGGGAGGCGCGAGGCCCCGTGCTTTGGCTCTGCCCCCAGCAGAGGACAGGGACTCCTGTTCAGCCAGCAGCCGCCCTTCCACCCTGCAGTGGGGACCCTGCCCCCCGTACCCCATCTCAGGAACATCACGACAAAGCCCTGGCCTACCTGCCGCTGGACTTGATGGACGTGGACGACCTCAGCCCTAGCCTGCCCTAGGGAGGTGCACGTGTGGATCCCACAGCGGCAGGTCTGGGCACTCCTCTGTGCGGCTGGAGCGTCTGAGTCTGGGGCGGGGGAAGGGGGTCTAAATTACAAATAACCAGGCTTCTAATGAGTGACGTGAAAACAGCATAATCCGTGCAGCTCAGAAACAGAGCACCAGTTCCGCGGACTTCTGTCCATAAACACCAACCTTGCCTTTCTGAAGACCAGAGCTGCCCCAGAGCTGGGACATGCCCCCCCCCCCCCCCGCTCGGGACACACACACACACACACACGCACACACGCACACACAGGTCCCACTGCAGAGCACAGAGCTGTTTCTTAATTCCTGCCACGTGTAAGAGCCACAGGCAGGAGTGGTCCCCCTGGGTCAGGCTGAGAAGCCAGCGGCAAGCCAGCCGGGGCTACGGCGCCCTCAGTTCAGGGGCTTTCACAGCTGCAGCATCGTATCTGTGTCTGCCTGTCTGTCTGTCTGGGCCTATTTGGAGAAAGAAGCCAGAGGCCAGGCTCAGTGTAAATGGGAATGCGTCTTGACCAGTAGGTAGCAAGGAAGGAGATGAAAGTTGCCTCAGCAGAGGGTGGGAGGGAGCGACCCCCACACGGCCCCGTGTACAGAACAGCGGGAACCCTGTTTTGCGAAATTCCAAGAAAGGCTTCTCTCCCATGGAGACCTCTGCAGTAATAGTCCCCGGGTCCTCTGTGATATTTCTTGGCTTCTGCAGGACTCGTTCGTTCCTCATCACCAGGCCAAGAAAGGAAACCCGTAATCACCCATAGGTTCAAAAACGAGAAAGACCCTTTCTCTATATGGATCTGCTTCCATGAGACTCTGCCATGTCTTTGGTATAAAAAAAATTTTTTTTAAAGAGTCACCAGCTTCAAAAGCAAGGGGATGGAGGCAGGGGGAGGCCTGGGTCCATTTCTGAACCTTCCGATCCGAATGAGTCAAAGAATACAAAATCACCCCATTATCATCATTACTGTCAAATCGCAGGCAATCAACTTGCAGACACAGGCCAGATGGACATCCGGGAGAAATCCACAGAGCCGGAGCTGGGTCTGAGCCTTGCAGACCTGAACTCTTAAAAGAAAATGAAAGAAAGAAAGAAGAAAGAGAAGGAAGGAATGAAGGAAGGAAGGAAGGAAGGAAGGAAGGAAGGAAGGAAGGAAGGAAGGAAGGAAGGAAGGAAGGAAGACCTTTCTATGTCCTGCGTTTTATTTCAACAGCATGGGACAGAAGCCTGTCTTCCCTCCTGAGCAGAGGTGGCCCCAGGACCCCTACAGGTACCAGGGCACATACGCAGGTGAGCAAGCTGGGCCCTCAGCTTGCTGGGCCCAAGCCCAAGCCCAGCGGCTCATACGTGCACCCACCCACATGCAGAGCCGCTGGGCCCCTCCCACCAAGCCTCCCAGTGGTGCCATTCTTGAAACTTCTCCTGGACTTCTCATGGGTCCTGGGCCCATGGTCTTTTTGTGGATTCTTCCTCCCTAAACAAGCATTAAAAATGAGTTTATAGGGGCACCTGGGTGGCTCAGTTTGTTGAGCACCTGAATTCAGCTCGGGTCGTAGTCCCGAGGTCCTGGGATCAAGTCCCTCATTGGGAATCCCTGCTCACTGGGGGGCCTGTTTCTCCCTCTCCCTTTGCTGTTGTCCTACCTGTCCTCTCTATACATATCAAATAAATAAAATCTTTTAAAAAAATTAGTTCATGGGATTCCTGGGTGGCGCAGCGGTTTAGCGCCTGCCTTTGGCCCAGGGCGCGATCCTGGAGACCCGGGATCGAATCCCACGTCGGGCTCCCGGTGCATGGAGCCTGCTTCTCCCTCTGCCTGTGTCTCTGCCTCTCTCTCTCTGTGTGACTATCATAAAAAAAAAAAAAAATTTAAAAAAAAATTAGTTCATAGGGACGCCTGGGTGGCTTGGCGGTTGAGCACCTGAATTCAGCTCCAGGTGTGATCCTAGGGTCCTGGGATCGAGTCCCCCATTGGGCTCCTTGCAGGGAGCCTGTGTTTCCCTCTGCCTATGTCTCTGCCTCTCTCTGTGTGTCTCTCATGAAAAATAAATAAAATCTTAAAAAAATTAATGAGTTTATAACTGCCTTGGTAAAAAGAAGAACATATTAAGGTTATATATGAAGCCGTTGCCTTTGGCCTAAAGATTTTTTTTCTTCTGATTTTAGAAGAAATTGGACCTACATCCAATGGAATAGTATTTAGCTTTAAAAAGGAAGGACGTTGTGACACCTGCCACAACAGGGCTGGACCTTGGAAGCATGATGCTGAGGAAAGTAAGCCAGACAGACGAGGACAAACACTGTAGGATTCCACTTACATAAGGTACTTAGAGCGGTCAAATTCGCTGGATAGAAAGTGGAATGGCGGGTACCAGGGGCCGAGGGAGGGGGATGGAGGGTTAGTGTTTAAGGGGAGCAGTGTCTCTGCTAGGGGTGATGACCAAGTTGCACAGGCTGGTGGCGGTGATGCTTGCCCAACAATGTGAATGTGCTCAATGCCACTTAAAAACGGTTAAAATGGTAAGTTTTATGTTAATACATATTTCACCACAATTACTTAGATAAACAGCTTTTACCAAAAAAAGGAAAGGAAGAAAAGAAATTAGACTGTTTTTGTGGATCCCTAAAAGTACCACAGACCCTGGCTGGCATCCAGGCCTGATGGAGGAGCGGCCCTGCCCAGAAAGTACCAGCCTGGGTGGGCCTGCACGTGCCCTACGTGCACCTTTACCAGCCCCGCACTCACCCATGCACACAGCCACTAAGTTTACCTCATTTCCTCCTCCATCGGTGACTACCAGAGCCCAGAAAAAAAAAAAAGAAAAAAAGAAAAAAGAAATTCTGAACTTTATGTGGAACTCCAGTGATTATCAATAATCTCAGAAATGGGGATCCCTGGGTGGCGCAGCGGTTTAGCGCCTGCCTTTAGCCCAGGGCGCGATCCTGGAGACCTGAGATCGAATCCCACATCAGGCTTCCGGTGCATGGAGCCTGCTTCTCCCTCTGCCTGTGTCTCTGCCTCTCTCTCTCTCTCTGTGACTATCATAAATAAATAAAAATTTAAAAAAAAATTACACAATAATCTCAGGACTGGGCAGCCCTGGTGGCTCAGCGGTTTAGCACCGCCTTCAGCCCAGGGCCTGATCCTGGAGACCCAGGATCGAGTCCGCCTCGGCCTCCCTGCATGGAGCCTGCTTCTCCCTCTGCCTGTGTCTCTGCCTCTCAATCTCTCTGTGTCTCTCATGAATAAATAAATAAAATATTTTTTAAAATAATAATCTCAGGACCATTCTGAGATGGCAGAATGAATGGCAAGGCCATTCTGAAGGTTGATGCTCCCATCAGAGGACCAGGACTGGGAGGGGGGTCCCTTTTTTCCTACTTGGGGTATCTCTGGGGGTATTAGGGTCCTCCCACTTAGCAACCCAGGGAAGCACCCCTTAGGGGAAGTATCAGGACACTTTTCAGAGGTGTCACCCGTCAGCCACAGCGATCTTTCCTTAGTGAACCCCAGGGAAGAGAGTTCCTGGTGGGGCCTCCGTGGCAGGGCTCCTGTCCGCTGGGATTCCTACATTAAGCGAGGCTGGCTGGGCTGTCTTGGGGAAATGGACGCTGCAATATGGGTTTGCTTCTTATTGGCCCTTTGACAGCAGAGCAAGGGGCTTTCTGAGGCCCTTGACCCGAGATTGCCTTGAAAACCCTCAAAGAAAAAGATGCACGAAGGCTCCTGTGGCCTTCTCGGTGGGAGGAGGAGGGCAGCGGGCAAGGGGCGCTTCCGGGACGCACAGGCCGCCCTCCGCGCTGCGCGGAGATGCGGGGGTAGGGTCAGTCCTGGTCCCCGGTGCAGGGGCTCCGAGGCTCAGATCACTCGGGGTCTGCTTGCTTCCGGCTGGAGGAGCAGCGGCCTCGCAGGCAGGGGCGGGGGAGGGGGGGCGAGGGGGGCAGAAGCAGGGCGCCCGGGGCTCGGGGCCAGGCCCCCCCGCCCCGCCCCGCCCCGCTCGCTCCGCCTGCGTGCGCCCCTCCTTCCTCGTCCCGGAGGAGAGGCGCGGAGGGCCGCCCTGGCCCAGGCCCCAGCCGCCCGCCAGCCCGAGGGGAGCCCGCCCCCTAGGGGAGGGCGCGGCGGGTGCAGCTCCTCGGCTCCCCTGCCCCGGCCCCTCCCGGGCCGCGGGCCCCGCAGGTGAGGCTGCGGCCAGGCCCCCCCACCCCAACCCCCCGGGAGGAGCCGAAGGGAACCCCTTGGGGGTCCTCAGACACCCCCGCAGGAAACGGCCGTCCGGAGCAAGTTGGGGAGGGGACTTGTCGGGCAGGCCCGGGGCATCTCTCCGGAGGCGGTGCCAAGGGGACCCCCACCCATGTCGGTGGCGCCCCAGGAGGGCGGGGTGAGGGGTAAGGACTGGGTGATCACGTCCGACGACCTCGTCATCGGGGTGGGGGCGGGGCGGGGCGGGGGCCTGGACAGGGAGAGACCAAGTTGTGCGGCAGCCAGACACTGCTCCGGAAGTGCCCAGATGGGGGGACCCGATGGAGAACACAGGGGGCCCTGGGGGTGCCCGGGCCGGGCCCCGCGCTGCAGGCCGAGCTGTGCGCTGGCTGGGCCCTCCCGGCCGCCATCCCATGGTCACGGGATCCCCGAGCACCCCCTCTGTTTGCCCCTCGATCCTTCAGGGACACCCCCCCTCCCGGGTCCAGCGGGGCTTGCGGCGTTCCCGCCCCTGGGGATCGATCGGCCGCTGGCGACGCGCGCCGCGGCTCCTGCTCCTCCGCCCCCTCCCCCGCTCGGGCTACGCAGGACGCGGCCTCCGAGCAGCGTCCTCGCCGTTCCGGGCCGCGGCCGGGCTCGGCTCCGGGCCAGCCGGGGAGGCGGAGGCGCACCGGGCCGCTCCGATCGCGCCCGCCCCGCGACTCCAGGGCCGGTGGGAGGGGGGGGCGATGGCGCGCCCGGCTTCCCCCGGCCCCGGCGCCCGGCACCCCTCCCCGCCCCCTCCTCCCCGCCTCGCCAAATACCCTCTCGGGCGCGCGCCTCCCCCGCGGCGCGCCGCCAGGCCGGGCGGGGGGCGCGCGGGGGGCCGGGGGGAGGCCGCGCTGGGGTGGCGCGGCGGCGGGCGACCACTTCGGGGTCCGCCTGGCGATTTTAATTTCATTCCCGGCTTTGCTGCAGCAGCTCTGGTTTGGAAAAAGGAAAGAAAGAAATCTGCCCTGCGTGTGGGCCCCGCTGGGTCCGGGGGCGCAACGGGGGCATCCGAGAGCAGCACACAAGGGGCGGACGCTGGAGGGGCGACCTCGCGGGCAGCGCAGGCCCGCGGGGAGACCTTGGACAAACCAACCCCAAATGAAAAACACACAGCACGCAGAGGCCGTTGTGAGCGCGCGGCGGCGGCGGCGGGCGGTGGAAGCAGCTCCAAAGATCACATTTGAAATATGGATCCCGGGGGCGCACATCACCAGGCCGGCAGGAGACCCGCCACCGAGCCTGCGGCGGGGGGTCGGGTGGGCTCCTCCGGGCGGGCCAGGGGAGGCGGCCCTGCGGGGAGGGGTGGGCCGGCAGACGTCGCACCACACTGCTCCTCCGGCTTCTGCGCCTGCGACCCCCGCGGGCCGCAGCCGGAGACGGGGCCCCGCGGGCGCCCTGTGGCCCCCGGGGATGCCCAAGACCTGCCACGGGGCCACGACCTCGCGGCGCGCCGGGCCCGTTGCCCCGCCCGCGCGCCCGGCCGGACCCTCCCACCTGGCGCCCCAGCCTCAGCCCCCAGCAGCGCAGGGCCGCGGGGGCGTCGGGGCTTTCGACACCCACAGGAATGCCGACCTTTCGCGGGCGGTGTAACAAAGGGGACCGACTGGGGGGTGAGGACACGGAGGGCGGAGGGGCGCCCTAGGAACAAAGCCGAGCCTCGGAAGAGGGTGCCGGGGGCGGAGTGCAGGGTGCAGGGCTCCCGCACCGCCTCCCCGCCGCTCTCCTGCTGCCCCCCCCCTCCCTGCGCACCGGCCCGCCAGGTCAGCGGCCGCTCAAAAGGCAAAAGCACAAATGCCAGCGCTGAGGTCAGGGGCGGGTTCCCCCGCTAGGAGCAGAGCAGAGAAGGGAGCTCCTGTGAAAGCCTGGGTGGATTTTGTAGTCGTCGTGCTAGTAAATTCTCCCCCGGCTGTTTGAAACCCACCTCCCGGGACCCGGAAAGCCACCGCAGCCTGAGAGCTCGCCTGGCCCAGGACTGGCCGGGAAAGTCACCAGCGGTCCCTTCCGGGCAGAACTCAGACCTGGGCCCCGCGGGCGGGAGGTGGCAACTCCCTGCAGAGAGCGAGCGTTCTGGGAGATTTTTGAAGCTGCTTATTCCCCCGGGTTGGGGTAGCTGGGGCCCCTCAGGGACCCAGACTCTTACCACCCTCGGGCCCAGGGCCGTTAGAGACTCCCACCTTTCCAGGGTTTGCTCTTCGGACCCTCTCCCCTCCAGCAGGGAGGCTGTGGCTCGGCCAGACCGCATGCTCCTCACTTGGGGCCCCTGGGGGCCCCTAGGGGCCCCAGCCTGAGATGCCGCCGGAAGGGTTTCTGCCCCTCAGCGCAGCCCCAGGGCACACTCCGTCCCTGACTGGAAGGGGGCAGCACCAAAAGCGCGGACCTGCGACCCTTCTCCGGGGTTCCCCGAGGGGCTCGGGATATCCTGGAGTTGGAGGCAGGGGCCCCAGCCGAAGGCTCTGGGAATCCCGAGTTTGGGCCCCGCTCCCCTTCAGTTCCCTCAGAGGGGCCCACGAGGGGGTGGAATGGTAGGGGAGGCCGTTCCAGAGGTTTCCAGGAGGGGCTGGGAACTCTTGCGGGGTGCCCCCCCTCCTCCCGCACCCCCCAGATTATGTCTGTGCCTTCCCCATGCAGCCCCCTGATGCTTCCCCGACCTGAGCCGCTCCCCACACCCCACTGGCAGGTGAGGGGTGGTCTAGGGCCGGCAAGGTGAGACTGGGGCTCTGGGAGTCGGCCTCTCTCCATAGCCACCCACCCTCCACGGGGATAAAATAAATAGCGGGGCACAGGGGTGACTTGCCACCTTCTGCCAGCGCCTGTGTATTTTCGGTCACTTGGCGCAGAAAGGCCAGGCGCGGGGGTGGCAGGGGACTCCCGGGGCTTCTGAGGAGCTTGGGGGCGTCCCCTCCTGCCGTCTGGGGAGCCTGGCTGCTGCTCACTCAGCCACAGGGGCGGCTGCAGAAAAGATGCCGCTGCACTGGCCGGAGAGAGCCGCCCTTCCTCCCCAGCTCTGCCAGGGGCCCCAGGCCCAGCCCGGCTCCTGCGCAAAGTGGCCGTCGGGGCACCGGGTGCTGCCACGCATGGCCCCCAGGTCTGGAGCGCCCGCCTGGAGGTGCCGGGCAGAGCGGGTGGAGAAGGGCGGAGTCCAACGCCCCTGGCGGTGCAGAGGCTGCAGCAGCCTGAGCAGGATGGCGCGGAAACACCCACTAGAGACAGATTTTCCAGGGGATTTTCTAGTGAGGGGGGCAGGCGGAGTGTCGGGAAGCTCAGCCCCTCCCGGGAAGATGGGGCTGTCCAGGACAAGGTCCTGCAGACCTCCCTGCCGACTGCAAGAGCCTACGACCTGGCGGCTGGTCTACATGTGGCGGTGACCCTGGCACTGACATCCCTTCCGCGCCAGCCCCAGGGACCCTTCCCCTTCCTCGGCTAAGGTGTCCCACCCGAGAGCTCCTCGTCCTGGCCAGGACAATCAGAAAAGCCAAAAACACAGGAGGAAAACGTTTTCCCTGGGTCCCCCCTCCCCAAAACTCCGCCTACCCCAGCTTCTATAAACCCCGGGAGCCCCCCCCCTTGAGGACCATAAGCGGGCAGCGGCCCCATTGACCGCCCCAGCCGCGCGCCACCCCCACCCCGCCCAGACTGCTCGAGGAATCTTGGGTTTGTGCCTCGGGCTTGTCGGAGAGCAGTCACTGCAGCAGGAGCCCCTGTCTCGGGCCGCCAGAAGACGACCCCCCACTCCCAGAACCACTGGCAGGGAGGAGCCACGCCGGGCGTCTCGGGCAGCGGCCGACATCGCCACAGAAGCGGCCACCGCCGCTGGAGCTGCGAGGTGCTGGCGGAATGGTGGAGTCAACGTGTGCGTTCGTGAGCACCACACTGTCTCCAGGCTGCTCCCGGATTCCTGCGAGAACGCCGGCCCCGAGCACGCCTGGGGGTTCGCCCCAGCACCCCGGCCCTCCCCCGGCCGCCCGCGCCCCCGCGCAGCCCCCACCCGGCATTCTGGGACGTGTGTCAGGGCGGGAGCCAAGACCCGGATGGCTCTTTGCCCGCCCCCCTCGCGCGTTCCACTCTCGCTCGGCTTTTGCTCTTTTTCTTTCTTCATGGACGCTCAGCCAAGGGATTGCGCAAGCTTCCTGCTCCCAGTCCTTCAGGGGCCGGGAGCGGGGGCCCCGACACGCCCCGGGGCAAACGCGCCCTGCCCCTCCTGCGCCCTCCCGCGCCCCGCAGCCCCCTCGCCACGACCCCCGCGAGCTCCGGGAGGCCGCGTGGGGCGCAGCAGCTCCCCCAGCCGGACGCTGGAGCGGCACGCCGAACGCGCCGTCTCGCCGCCGCCGGAGGTGCTAAACTTCACACTGTGCGTCGGGAGGGCCTCGGCGGGCCGGCTGTCGGGGCGGGGGCGGGGGGGGGGTACCGGCAGAGTCGGGACGGGCGCCGGGCTCCCCGGCCACTGCATTCACCTCCCCTTTGCGCGGCCTCGATGCGCCCCCGCTCCGCCGACACCTCTGCGCGGCCCTCCCCGCTGCCTCCTCCGACGATGCCCTTCCCGGGACGCCACCGAGGCCCCGAGGCCCTCGAAGCACATCTGGACATCCCCTGCGCCCCCTCTGTGGTCGTCCCCTCGTCCCGCTCGGCCGCGGGGTGGGGGGGGCGGGAGGGGTGGCTGCTGCAAACCAGACTTCCCGCCTCTGCCCCACCAAGGAGAGCGCCACGGGTGCACGGGGAGCGGCTCGGAGTCGGCGGAGGCCCCCTCTGGTGAGGCCCTGGAGCGCTAGGGCCCCTGCCTGGCTGCGCCTCTGTCCTCTGCCCGCTGTGCCTGCCGCGAACCCCGTTCTCTCCTTCGCCCGGCGCCTCGCCTCCCTAAATGCCCGGGGCCTGGGGGGGGCGGGGCGGGGCACGCAGGGTGGGGGGCGCGAGCTGCCCCGGCCCCGATTCCGCCCCCTGCCGGCTGCTCCCCCCCCCACCCGGGTCTGCACATGACGCAATTCTGTGCAACTGGTAACTGCGGTGGATGCTTCCGTGGCCCCCGGCGGGGGGTCCCCGGGCGGTGCACACCGAGCCTGGGAGGCGGAGGGGCAGGCCCAGGCGCCGAGCTGCGGGGAGGGGTCGCCGTGCAGATCCCGGCCCTGTCACGCTCCCCACCCGCGCTGCGCCCCCAGCCGACACACCTCTCCCGCCGGGTCCCGCTCCCTCCCTCTCCCCGGCCCGCCGCCGAACCCTCCCCCTGCACCTCCCCGGCGCCCTCCTCCTCCGGCCCCCTCCCGCGTCCTTCCTTCTCCCCCCCCGCACCCCCCCTCGCCGCCCAGGCCGGGGGCCTCCGGTAGGCCCGGCTGCGCCAATCCCGGCCGCGGCCCGCCCCCTGACGCCGAGCTGGGCCCGGCGAGGCCCCGCCCGCTGACGTCCGGATTTGCATGAGTTCTTGTGCAGCCGCGGCCCGGGCTCAGTTGTCTGAGCGAGCGCGAGCCGGGAGTCGGGGCGGCGCGGGCAGCGGCGGGCGGCCGGGCTGTGCCGGGAGAGCGGCGGCGGCGGCGGCGGCGGCGGGCGAGGGGCGCCTCGGCCGGGGCGGCAGCGGGGCGCCGGCAGGAGCTAGCAGCGTCTGCAGCCGCGCCGGCCGCCCGCGCCCCGGCGCGCTCCGGCTCGGCCATGGAGCTGCCAGCTGTTGGCGAGCACGTCTTCGCGGTGGAGAGCATCGAGAAGAAGCGGATCCGCAAGGTAGGGCGGCGCGGGCGCGGGCGCGGGGGCGGCGGCGAGGCGGCGGGGAGCGGCGGCCGGAGCGGCCCGCGAGGAGGCGGGGAGGGGGTGGGGAGGCTGCGGGCCGGGGCCGGGGATCCCGCGGAAGCTGATGGAGCGCTGTCTCTTCCCCCCGCAGGGCAGAGTGGAGTATCTGGTGAAATGGAGAGGCTGGTCCCCCAAGTAAGTAGCGGCGGAGGGGCGGGGGCGCCGGGTGCCGCGGCGCGGGGCTCGCGGGCTCCGGACCGCCGCGCTGGTGGGGCGGTGGGGGGAGCGGACGGGAGGCGGGGTGGAGGTGGGGTGGAGGGTGGAGGGTGGAGGGTGGAGGGAGGAGGGGGTGGGGAAGTCGGTGGCAGGCACTGGGGAAGCCGAGCCGCCGAGCCCGAGCCCGGCGCCCTGCGTTGTGCTCCGCTCTCCGGGAAATGCCATCACTAATTTATGCGCTAAAAGGAGCCGGAGGAGCTGGCGAGGCGCGGGGCCGAGCCGGGGAGGCCGGCGGAGGGAGGGCGGGCGCAGGCACTGACTGATGTGCAGCAGAAAATGGCTCCTTTCCCCCTTCCCTCCACCGAACGGCTCCATATTGCAAAACCAAAAAAAAAAAAATTAAAAAGCGACGAAAATGCGATGGTGTGCCTCTTCCCTCCTAGTGGTGCGGGGAGAGGAAGAAAAAAGGCAGAAAATGTTGGGGACTGTCACTGCGGCGCTTTTGGTGGGGGATTTTTTTTTTTTTTAATTTGAAATGCGAAGGCACCGGATGGAGACAGACGCGCAGGCACACGCACACACACACGCGCGCACACACACACACAGAGGCGTATTTTTATATTGCTGTGTATTTGGGGGTGCTTGCCGGTGACACCGGGCTGCAGGGCTGCGGCGGGGGGGTGGGGGGGGGCGCTTGGCTGACGGTGATCGGATTAGGGGTCAAATGGAGAACAGCTGAAGCCCTCGCGGAGACTCGGGAGAGGAGGGGGACTGCGACTTTGCCTCTCGGCTGCTTTGCACGCAGGGTTCCTGGTGAGCAAAGTGGCTTTGGAACATGTCGCGGGGACATGCTTAAAATTCTTGACAACTGCAAAATAAACTGCTAGTTTCATTTTTCTTATCCCTCCCCTTTCTTCCTGCCCTTGTGTGTTTATTTTGACTTGGGGGGGTGGCTGTCGGGGACCGTGTCAGGCCTGCAGCAGCCCCCCCTCCACTCCCCACATGCACAGCTACAGAGCTCTCGCTCCCGAAGACAGAGTAGGGCCTTATGTCATTCCCCACCTGGAGGCCGCAGAGCTGGCTCGGTTTTTTTACGCCGTGTCCCCTCCCTTTCCTTTGCAAGATATAACACGTGGGAACCCGAGGAGAACATCCTGGATCCCCGGCTGCTGATCGCCTTCCAGAACAGGTGAGCGTCCCCCAGCAGCCGCGACCGCATATGGGAATGGGAGAGGGGACCACGCAGCAGCAGGAAAGAGGGGAAGGGCCTGGAGGGGCCTGCACGGGCACGACTGCGGCCTCCGCTCCTCAGAACCCACGTCCTTGGCGGTTGCGGCAGCCCGGGTGGGGGCGGGGCGGGGCCGGAGAAGGCGAGGCTGCTGTTTTGGGGGGAACTGCCAGGAGGGTGCATGCGGGTGGCCCTGCCGCTGCCCGGAGACCTGGAGGCGCTTCTGGCCACCACCGCCCCCCTTCCCCCGCGGGCCCCCCTCGCGGGCCACCTTAGGGCCCCACCCCCGGAGCCTAGGTGTTCCTGTCCTGTAGCCACTGGCCGCTTGGCACCAGCACCTCTCCGGGCAGCTCCGAGGGAGCTGGCATTGTGAAACCGCCGGACGTCACAGAACTGAACTTAACCTGTTGGGGGCTGGAGAAAACTTGACAAGGCCTTACCCGCTACCCCAGCAAGCTCCGAGCCCCAGGGAGCTGGGGATAAGCAAATCAGTAGACTCTGTCTGGTGCTGGGTGCCCTTCACCCCCCGCCCCCGCCGTTCAGTGGGTGTGGGTCCCCATCCTCGGGGCAGGGGGGACTTGGCCCAAAGGGTGTGGGATGGGAGCTGCCTGGTGGTGGAGGGGCAGCTTGCAACCAGGGGCTCATCCTTGTGCGCACAGATGCTTGTCATGCTGCAGCTGCTGCAGCTGGACCCACCGCCGGTGGCTGTGGTTCTCTGTTTCGGGGAGGACAGAGGGGGGAAGGGCGCGCGGGGAGCAAGGGAGGCGCGGCAGGCGACCGTAGAGCCGGGCCACCCCGCGGCCTGCCGTCCCCCCTCCCCCCTTTATTTTGCATTATTTCCTGTGGCGCGTTTGGCGCTAAAACTGTCAACTCTAGCCCCTCGGAGCAGGCCACCGGCGGGGAAGTTGCTCTCCCGCGACGCGGGGGGGCGCCGAGGAGGGATCCTGCCCCGGTTCCACCTGGGAGCTCACCACCCTGTAACCATGTCAGCGGCTGATGCCATGTTGCATAATGGGTCCCCGAAGAATTAAAACGCAGGCTGTTGCAATGCCACGCAACTTTGCAGTCAGGCCCCCGGCCCGGCCCCCGGGCCTGGCGGAGCTCCCCTGGGTTGGCCCACGAGCAGGGGGGAGCGCCTGGGGTCGCCGGAGAGCCAGTTTCGGGCCCGGGAGCGGGTTGCAACTTTGGCAAACGCTGGAGAGGTACCCCCTTCTCCCACGGAAGGCTGGGCAGTGCCGGGCGGCCTGACCCCCAGCCTCGGCTTACCCCGCCAGGCCGCAGGCGGCCGCCACCTCTGGTGGGCTTTATTAATTGGGAAGTCGAGGGGCTGGGAGCTGGGAGCCCCGCGCGGCCGGAGGCGGTGCCTCTGCGCCCCGCCCCGGCCTCGCCCCGCCCCGGCCTCGCCCCGCCCAGGCCGACCCCGAGCCGGTTCACCAGGTGGCTGCGAACCTGGCCGGGCCGTGGCCTCCGCGGCCGCCCCCGCCCCCAGCCCCTAATTGGCTCATTTGCCGCCGTGTAAACAAGGACGCAGCCCCTCCCCCTGTTTAGTGCCTGGCTTTTAAGAAAACGAGTCCTCCCTTCTGCCGGCGGCACTCGTTATCTGAATCTTAATGAGGTCATTAGCATCCCGTGCCTCTGACTGGGAGGGACGTGTTCCGCGCACACCTCGGCCGGGCTTGTGTGCATCCCCTGGACCCCCGCGCCCACCTCACTCGGCGCAGGGCCACGGGCCCAAGGCTTTGGCACCCGTGCTGGCGACCTAGCGCCCAGCTGCTGCCTCCCCGGCGCCCCGCAGAGAGGCAAGGCTTGGGGGGTGGGGCAGTTCAGATGCAGATCTCAGAGATGGGGGAGCCCTTCGCGGAGGACCCTTGGGGCAGAGATGGGTGGGTGCGGGCGCAGAACGGGGCTCTGGGACCTGACCGAGGCGCCCAGCTGGCGGCACAGGCGACCTTCTGCCCTGAGCTCTTGATCCCTCTGGGTCCTGCTGGCCTGGCTGCTCGCAGAAGGGGGTGGGGGGCCGGTGTCACGGCAGGTCGGATCCTAGCAGGGGCGTAGGTCCCCCCTGAGGCTAACAGTGCTGCCCTCTATTCCCTCCCACCCCCCCAGGGAACGGCAGGAGCAGCTGATGGGGTATCGGAAGAGAGGGCCGAAGCCCAAACCGCTGGTAGTGCAGGTGAATATACTCGGTGGGCCCCGGCCTGTCCATTAGTCTTCCCCTGGACCTTGCCACCCGAGCTGCCTCCAGGCCCAGAAGGCAGGACGCCTTGTTCTCCGGGGCACCCAACTCCGCTTCCCTCCTGCTGGACCTCCCCACACTGCCCCTATAACGCAGCTGCTGACTGCAGTGGGGCTGGGACACTCCTGATGCCCTGGGTGTGCTCTGGGCTGGCCCCAGCCCTCTTTTCTCACCTGCCCCTTGCATTCCCGCCCCCTTCCCCCAGGTACCTACCTTTGCCCGCCGCTCCAACGTGCTGACTGGTCTCCAGGACTCATCGGCAGACAACCGCTCTAAGCTGGAGCTGGGCGGTCAAGGCAAGGGCCAGGGCCACCAGTACGAGCTCAACAGCAAGAAGCACCACCAGTACCAGCCGCACAGCAAGGAGCGAGCCGGGAAACCCCCACCGCCGGGCAAGAGTGGCAAGTACTACTACCAGCTCAACAGCAAGAAGCACCACCCCTACCAGCCCGACCCCAAAATGTACGACCTGCAGTACCAGGGCGGCCACAAGGAGGCGCCCAGCCCCACTTGCCCGGACCTGGGCGCCAAGAGCCACCCGCCCGACAAGTGGGCACACGGCGCGGGGGCCAAGGGCTACCTGGGAGCTGTGAAGCCCCTGGCAGGTGCGGCCGGGGCTCCCGGCAAGGGCTCAGAGAAGGGCCCCCCCAACGGGATGACCCCGGCCCCCAAAGAGGCAGTGACGGGCAACGGGATTGGAGGCAAGATGAAGATCGTCAAGAACAAGAACAAGAACGGGCGCATCGTGATCGTCATGAGCAAGTACATGGAGAACGGCATGCAGGCGGTGAAGATCAAGTCCGGCGAGGCCGCGGAGGGCGAGGCGCGCTCCCCCAGCCACAAGAAGCGGGCCGCCGAGGAGCGCCACCCCCCGGCCGACAGGACTTTCAAAAAGGCCGTGGTGGCCGAGGAGAAGAAGGCGGAGGCCCCGGCCAAGAGGAGGGAGGAGGAGGCGCCGGGGCCCGGAGACCCGCAGCCCCAGGACGCCGCCAGCTCCCGCAAGCTGTCCCCGACCAAGGAGGCCTTCGGCGAGCAGCCCCTGCAGCTCACCACCAAGCCCGACCTGCTGGCCTGGGACCCGGCCCGGAGCTCCCACCCGCCCTCCCACCATCACCACCACCACCACCACCATCACCACCACCACCACGCCGTCGGCCTGAATCTATCCCACGCGCGCAAGCGCTGCCTCTCCGAGACCCACGGCGAGCGCGAGCCCTGCAAAAAGCGGCTCACGGCGCGCAGCATCAGCACCCCCACCTGTCTGGGGGGGAGCCCGGCCGCCGAGCACCCCGCTGACGTGCCCCCCACCGCCACCCTCCCTCAGCCCGAGGTCATCCTGCTGGACTCGGATCTGGACGAGCCCATAGACTTGCGCTGCGTCAAGACGCGCGGCGAGGCCGGGGAGCCCCCCAGCGCCCTCCAGGTGAAGCCCGAGGCGCCCGCTGCGGTGGCGGCCGTGGCAGCTGCGCCGGTGGCCGCAGCCGAGAAGCCTCTGGCTGAGGCCCAGGACGAGCCCGAGGAGCCGCTGAGCGAGTTCAAACCCTTCTTTGGGAATATAATTATCACCGATGTCACCGCGAACTGCCTCACCGTCACGTTCAAGGAGTACGTGACGGTGTAGCTGGAGGCTCGGGAAGGGAAGTGCCATCCCCGCGGGTGGCTTAGCACTTGGTGCCTGGGGGCGGGCTCCTCCTCTCGCCGACCGCGGGAGCTGCGGGGCCTGCCCGGTGCGCGCACGCCCGGAGCCGCACCATCCGTGCCCCTCTCTCTGCGGTGCGCGGCTCGCTCCGGGCTGGGGTGTGCCCCCCAGCCGCCCCCGGGCCCCTTCCACGCGGTGCCTGCGGGTCTCGCCCCCCACTGGCCCCGTCCCCGCGGTGGACCTCCCCCCAATCGTGGACCTCCGGGACTGACCGGGAAGCCGCGCGCCTCGGTCGCAGAGTTATAGTATTATATTTTAACCGTGCTAACTCGTCAAGTGCAGACTTTACTCCCGTTTGTACGTGGTGTTATTATTGAAATGTATTGTTTGAGCTCAAAAGGCCCGATCACCCCCTTCGGGCTGATATATATATATTTATTTGTAGGTATTTATATATTGAAATATAAAAACCTAGATTTATGGAGTTTCCTCTAGATCATGTTATATTCTATATCAGACAAACTATTTTCTGTTGCCCTTTCTTCCTGTTCATTCAGTATTTCGGTTGATTTCATTTCCTCCCCTTCCTGGAACTGCAATACCAGTAACGTTGGTATATATTTTTTGATACTGTACACATGGATGTGTTGTTTCTATGTGCAAAAAAAAAAAGTTTGTTTAAAGGCTAAACGAGCTCTCTAGAACCTGCTGCTACTAGAAATGTCTAAACTATAAGCTTCCAATTATTACCTGCTTGAATGTAAATATTAAATGGAGATGTTGAAGGTGCATTTTCCGCTGTTTGAGACAAGCGCACAGGGAGCGTTGGCGGGTTCGGGAGGCGGCTGGACCCTCTCCCCCCCCACCCCACTTACACTCTAGGCCTGGGGAGGAGACCTCCCCGCGTCCTGCGTCCTGCGCTGAAGCCTTTTTTGCTAAAGCGAAGCGGACTGGTGGCAGGGGCGCCTCTGCCCTGCGGGAGGAGTGACCCGGCTCCCCGGAAGTCGAGAGGCGCGCTCCCAGGGAGAGGGGAATTCCTGCGGGGGGAGGAGGAGGGGGTCCGCGTCGCCCCCGCTCTCGCTCTCGGGCGCTGGCAGCTCCGGGGATCCGCGTGGTGGGGGGAGGGGTGCAGGGACTGCAGGGGGGTAGCGGGTGGGGCTGGCCCCCTTGCCCCGCAGCCGCGCCCGCCGGGCACCTGCTGATCCTTGCACCCACCCACCCGGTGCGCCACACGCCCGGGCGCCGGCCCCGGTGGGGCAGGGGTGTCTCTAGCAATCCCTGCCCGGTAAGGCAGGTTCCGCGGGGAGGGGACCCTCCCACCCTCTCCGGCGTGCTCGCTGGCATCGCTGGCCCCGCCCCGCCGAGGAAGCCGCCGAGGCTCTTTCTCTGCCAGGCTCTCTCCCCGGAAACCACCAGGCCGGAGGCTCCGGCTGGAGGCGCAGCGAGCGCGGCCGGGGCAGGGGCGGGGGGCTTCCTGCGTGGGGGAGGGGAGGGGCGGGGGGGAGGGGGCGGAGGCCCGGCCCACCCCCATTTCCCCAGCGAGCGAGGGGACTGCGGGACCCCGTGCCCCAGGTCGTGCTGTGGGTGGCGAGGCTGGGGCCCTGGGTGTCGCGGGGCAGGAAGGGGTTAAGGGGTAGGGGGGAGTGGGCCGAGCCCAGGGTCGCCCCCCCCCTGCGCCTCCCAGGCTGGGAAGGCCGCCGCGAGGCCAGCTTTCTGCAGACGCAGCGATCTTCCTCCCGGCTGGGGCGGCCGCGCAGGGCCAGGGGCCCCGGGACTGGGGCCCCCTGAGCCTCCGGAGCCCCTCGCCCGCGCGCCCGGGCGGAGGCCGAGCCGGTGCGGGGCGCCTGGGCGGAGGGAGAGGTCAGCGTGCTCCAGAAGGGGAGGGGGCGGCGAGCGAGCGGGGCTGGGAAGGCCAGGGGAAGAGATAGAGGGCCAGGAGGGCGGGAGGCCTGAATGCGGACAGTGTGGCCAGTGTTGGCTGCAGGCCACCGGCGGCTGCGGGTGGGGGAGGGGAGCCCAGGGGGGAGGGGAGCGAGCGAAGGAAAGTTCTAAAAAAAAAAAAAAAACCGTTGGGAGTTTCTAGCCTTGGCTTTTGTGAATTGTCCCTCCCACTACCCCCATCACCCCAGCCCCCTTTCCAGTGAGTTAAACACTCCCCCCTCCCCCCTCCATGTAATGAATGCCCTTTGCCACCCTGGGAGTGGAGGGAGGGGTGATCTTGACTGCTCCTGGCAAACTGCCTGCTCAGCACTAGAATTGGGCCTGTCGTTCACTAGCGGGTAGACAAAGGCGCATGCCAGGCAGGGCTCTCGCTCCCTGTTTTTCTGGTAGAGGAAATCTACAAACTCAGGAGAGGGAAGGGGAGCCCCTTGTTCAGGTCTGCACCATTGGTGACTTGGGAGTGAGCCTTAGCCCCCCCCACACGGTGCCCCTCCCACCCAGTGGGTGGCCTCTGCCCAGCTGAACCCCCCAGGAGCCCGGGACCAGGGAGGTGGTTGGGGGGGCATGATCCAGGATGGCACTGTTGGCAGCAGGGAAGAGAAAAGTGGTCCAGGACCATCCCCATCCAAGAGAAGGTGTGGCCTGCAGGTGGCCTGAAGCCTTGAAAACCTGGTGGCCTGGCAGCAGAACTTCTGGGACGGATCCTGAGGAGGGTGGTCCTAGGCAGAGCCTGGAGCCTGAGGTCAGAGGGCTGACAGGGGGACAGACACATGGGTAGGTCAGGACGAGCCACAGGGATGCCAGAGTCCAGCACTCATTCTGGCCCCAGGAGCCTGCCATGTGCTGAGCCCCTCAGACCCCCGAGGCCCCACCAGAACAGCTTGTTCCATTCAGACCCCACAGGGCTTGAGGTTCCCTGTGGGACTCAGAACAGCCTGTCCAGGGCGGAGGGCACCGCCTGGTTCTGCGCTGATTCTAGAGCCACGCTGTCTGCTCCACCACCCTGCAGAGAGGTATTCCACGGCCACTTGACCTCCGGGACCTCTTAGACGCATGTGTGTCCAGGGTTGGGAACAAATGAGCGGGTCGGGAGCCCTGGCATCGGGACAGGGGGGAAGAGTCCAGTAGCCCCAGTTCCTCTGGGCGTGGACCGATTCTTCGTAACTGGGGGCTGGATGTCTGTGGGTGTGCCGAGCCCTTCACAAGCAGAGGGTTGTCCACCCTCCCTTTGAGCCCAAGTCCAGGAGGCAGAAAGCAGGAAGCTGAGACCTTAACCCTCCATACTAGGAGACCCAACCTTCATTGTTTTTTCTTCAATGAACTTTCCTGAAGGGGCTGAGAGCCTTGAGCATGGAGAGCTGGAGCTGACCCGCCATGAAGACCCGGGCTCTCGAGTATCCCTTCACCCCTCACCAGCCGGGTCCCAGACCCTAGCACTGCCTGCCCTGTAGCTTGTACCCACTCCAACTCCCTGTCAGGAGGTCAGCCTTTCCCTCTGCTCCACGTGGTCTTTGCATCCCCCCCCCCCCGCCCCGGGGTGCTCTGGAGCTAGGGTTGCCTGACTTAGCACATAAAAATCTAGGATGCCCAGCTGAATTTCAGTTTTATATGGAAATGCATACTTTTTTAGTAGGTCTCATGAAATATTGGAGATATACTTTAAAAATGCATTGTTTATGCAAATTTGGATTTCACTGGACATCCTGGATTTTATCTGGAAAGGCCATTTGGGTCCTGACTAGTCAACATGGTCAGTCCCTGCCTGCAGGGAAGTCTCACTGCCCCCTCCCCGGGAGGGAGAAGGCTCAGAGAGCTTAGCATCAGGGGTCCTGGAAACACTGTTATCATGACGACACTGAGAGTGTTGGCCGGGCACAGAATGCTTACACTGGGGTCGCCACCTTGATTCCAGGTGGCAGTGAGGTAAGCACGCGGCACAAGTGGACAAAGGAGTGGGGGAAAGCCAGGTAGGGTCCACCCTGGGGCCCTGGGTGGAGGCCCTTCCTCACTCCCACCCACCCCAAACAAGGAACTTCTTGAACATACAAGGAGGGGCAGAACAGGTCTAGTCACAGCATCCACTGTTCCCCCCAAGAACCCTGCCCTTCCCACATCTCAGCTTCCTTGTCACCTTCCAAGATGTGCCCTATCAACTGGGTCAGGAGAGAGCCTTGAGCACTTCTGGAAAACCCCCTAAGTAAACAGATAGGCTAGTTTTTCACCAGGGAACATTAAACATGGCTTGTCAGTTCCAAATGCCTTCCAACGACTCCTGGTCTGGAGCCTCCGCGTGATGGAGGGACAGACACCCAGTGATGTTTACCTGGAGGCTGACTGCCAGCCGCCCTCCTCTGTAACCCCATGGGCACCAGCAGGCCTCTGCTTGCTGGATTACCCGTTGACCTGGGACCCCAGGCTGGGTCGCCGAGAATGACCCTGGAGCATCAGAGGGTCAGGACGAGCCCCCATGAGCCGGACCCCCACTTGTACGGAACCAAATCCCCAAGCTTTGCCAGCCAAGTTTCCTCTGTGCTTCTGTGCTTCCCTGTTACATTTGCCGTTCACCTGAGAAGCTAAGGGCTCCGAAGAGGACAAAATTATTCTGGACACACTAGTATCCAGTTCAGAAAGCACTGCGTCCACCCCCACACACACCCACCCCATGCCCTCCGCGCCTCCCTCTTCCCATTGCAATTACTGATAACAGCTGACATTGGCTGCGCGCTCGTGATGAGCGGGGACCTTAGAGGGATGGTCTCACTGAGCTGAGGCATCTTCAGCAGGTAGGTCCAATCACTGTCCCGGTCTCACAGGCGGGGAGAGGAAGGCTTAGAGCCTCGAAGAAGCTGTCCAAGGTCCAACATCCAGGGCTTCAGAGATAGACGTCTCTATCTCCAGGGGCTGTCCTCCCACCCTCCAGGGTGCTGTGGGTCCTTCAGAGGACCAGCTCAAGCCCCATCCCCTCCCTGTGGTTGTTCTAGATAATTCCAGCCTTTTACCAAGGCTGGCTGCACCCCGAACTGGTGCAGGACTTATTGCGTCCCCCCAGACCATCGCCGACTGCATGCTGCAACATACACGTTGTCCAAGTAGACACAGGCCTGAGCCCCTCAGCAGGCGGGGGGCATGTCCTGGGTATGTTCTGCATTCCCAAATCTTGTGCACAGCTTAGATAAATACCTTGGAATCAGATGTCTTCTGTGTACGGAGTCCCGTGTGTGTGTGTGTGTGTGTGTGTGTGTGTGTGTGTGTGTGTGTGTGGTGGGACAATGAAGTGTGGTCCTGCACTCCAAGTCATACTCAAGGGCCATGGGCCATGGAAGGACCCCGAGCTGTCCCCAGGGCCTCAGTGCTGAGGCTGCAAAGCAGAGACGGGGGACTCAGGCCGATCCCTCTCTCCCCAGCCCGTCACCGGTGCGAGAGCACACACACACACACACACACGCACACGCACGTGCACATTCAGCTGCTTTGGGGTGGGAGGTCCTTCCACCCCCTCCTCCCTCACCTGATCCATTTGTGAGAGTTTCAGGAGGCTCTAGGTAATCGTGTGGTAATTGAATTTAGGGAAACAGACCCTAAGGATAATCCTGGAGTCAGCTCCAGGAAGGATCGTGGTTTAATTTCCGTACTTAGCTGGTGGCACACGTTATACGGGTCCTGACAGCCCGCTGCCTGCCTCATCATTATATATTTCGTTTTAACGTGCGGTTCGGAAGAGGAGAGAGAGGGAGAGAGAGGCGCGTCGGTCCCGACACACATACCCACGCTCCGTGACGACGAGCGGAAGACACAGCACACACGTCTCTTTTATTTTCATACGTGCTCTTCATGTGAGCCATGTGGATAAGGCCTCACACGTCGTAAGACCTCACTGAATGTCACTGGTGACTATTATTTCGCTTAACTAATTCCCTGCAAGTTCTCAAACCTCGGTAGGGGCAGAGAGCTGGCCTTACCCAAGGATGTCCCAGGTGCGTGCACATTCGAGTGTGTGTGTGTGTGTGTGTGTGTGAGCACGCAGGGCTGGAGCAGGGTCACAGCAGTGCGGCCTGGACTGGTGGGGAATCCTCTGCTTTGCTGCCTGAGTGAAGGACCCTTTCAAATACACCCTGGAGTTTAATATTGCCAACAACTGGCCCTGACTCCTTTCAACCTGAGCCAGGTGTAATGTAAACCTCCCTGGATTTCCTCCCTTTCCTGTTTCATCTGAGAAATTCTTCACTAATTCCATGGTATCTGGTTTCTCATTGTTTCTCTCTGCTTCAGACAGCCCCTTGGGGTGGGCTTTGGAAAGGTGTGCTTAACACTCTCAGCTGTCCAAAATGACACGGGCTCTCCCCTCACTACCACCACCGCCCTCCAAAACCTCTGAAAAGAGGCTGCTCGGCCTGTCAGGGCACTATAAGCCCTAAGGCCCCAGGGAAAGGAAGCAGAAGTCTTTGCCCAAATCCCAGAAAGGTCTTGGGTGGTCACTTCCCTCCTGTAAAGCGGTATGCAGATTGGGAACAGGACAATCATGTTAAGCTCTTTCGTGATATAATGCGGAGATTATATGAATACAGCAGAATAATGGTAAACCACGCATTCTTTGTTGAGGAAGTCCTGTTCAGGGGTGAGGACAAGGAATAATCCAGGGCGGGTGGAGGAGGCCTGGGCCATTCCAGATGCAAGCAGGGGACCATCTATTTTCCTCTGACTCTCTAGAGGAGGTGGGGTTACAAAACCATGTGGATGATGGGGGGTGGGGAGACAAGAGCCTGGCAAGCAGAATCCCTCCTATGAGCAGCGGAAGCGAGCATCCTTATAGCCATTTCCTGCTTTGTTTTTTGCATTCTGGACTCTCCTGCCGGTGCTGAGTGGGGAGGAAGCACCAGGGAGATGCAAGGCCTGCCGGGCTCCTCTCAGCCTTAGCTGTGTCTTCCCACCCACCCCCGTCCTCTCTCCAGGCACTGAAAATTATTTATGTTTGCAAATTGCTTTTGACTCACATGAGTTATTCTCTTGCCTGCCAACAGGTCTGGGGATGGGAGAGTTCTCGAACCGGCGAGCTGAGAAATCAGGGTGATGGCAGAAGGAGCACTGATGTGAAGTCACAAGCCCTGGGATCTGGTCCCAGCTCCATTGCTGCTGTGCCATCACCTCCATGGCCTCTGGCCTCCGGTGTCTCATCTGCAAGGGAGAGGGTGGGTGCGAGCTCTCCAGATCCTAGAGACTCGTGGCTCTGGCCTCCCCTGGGCCGGTGACCCCCAAAGAGACACAGATGAGGTTGCACCAGCCTCTTCCCTACTCCTGCACCAGCACCTGGCAACCCTGCTGCTGAGCACTGCAGGGTAGAAAAGCACCTACCCAGCCCTGGCCTGGAGGGAAGAGGGGGACAGGGTGGCGGGACAGCCAGGAATGCTTCCTGCCTTCATGTTTTCTTCACGCTTGTCCTTACCCAGGCCTCTTCCATAGATGAGGATGAAGACAAATGTCTGCAGAGGAGGGATCAGGGTGGAAAGTCCCTGGGGCTGGTCCAGGAGAGATGCACACAAACACCCCCAAAACCATCCTAACCACGAGCACAGGCAGAGCAGGATCAGCTCCATGGCAGGTGGATAGAACCACCTGCCCTTCAGGGAGGGACGGATTGGCCCGTTGACCGTAGGGTCATGGAAGCTGGGAGCAGAGAGGGGCCATTGAGTTTTTAAGTCCTTCACTCTACAGATGGAGAAACTGAGCCCTCAAAAGGCCAAAGTCAACATCAAGGTGGATTTCTTTTTTTTTTTTTTAATTTTTATTTATTTATGATAGTCACAGAGAGAGAGAGAGAGAGAGGCAGAGACACAGGCAGAGGGAGAAGCAGGCTCCATGCACCAGGAGCCCGACGTGGGATTCGATCCTGGGTCTCCAGGATCGCGCCCTGGGCCAAAGGCAGGTGCCAAACCGCTGCACCACCCAGGGATCCCTCAAGGTGGATTTCTGATCATTCTCTGCCCACAAGTGGGTATGTGTGTTCCAACAAGGATTCGTGCTCACCCAACTCACTACAAAACTGAATTTATTAACAGGGTTAATGATAACAGAACTCAAAGGCCAATGGCATCGCCATGAGTAATGAGCTGCATGCTGAGTGCCATGGTCTGGCTTCTAGTCTCCAGACTGTGGTTTGGGGCTTAACCTAGAGAGAAGACAGGAGGATCTGGTCTTCTTCCAAGCCCGTGACCACCCGGGGCAGGCGGAGGGGGGGGGCGGGGGATGAAGGCTGTTAGGGGTTCAGCTCTCCACAATGGCAAGAAATCTGCTAACCTCAGAGCTTGGAGTTGGCTCTGCCTTGGCAGAAAGGTGATATTTGCTCAGCCTTGGGTCTAGAGTTTGGGGTCTCTATGCTCCTTCATGAGAGAGGAACTGTGGTGGGCAGAAGGATGGTAGGGAGAGGGACTGTCCTGCAGCAGGTCTCTCACCCTGAAACCTGTCCTTTCTCCTGGGCTCAGGGGTGCATTGTCCAGAGCAGGAGATGCCCCCTGGGTAGATTCGGGTGTCCCAATGGCCCAGCCTCTCCGAGCAAGCTCTCATCAGTCCCATTTGCATCCTCTTAGGAAAGAAGCACCATGCAGAGGATGCACCGGGTCTTCAGCTGTGGGCTAACCTGGTAGCTGGTGTAAGTGGCACCTGCACACATCTGGTAATTTGGAGAGAGAGAGAGAAAGGGAGAGAGAGAGAGGAATGGGTGAGCCAGGGCCAAAATCAAGGAAGGAGGCGGTGGCAGCAGAGAAAAATGGAAACCAGCCGGGACCAGCGATAAAGAGAGAGACAGACACAGGGGTAAAGGAGACCAAAAGAATAGGCACAAGGAAACAACAGAAAATGCTCAGAAACAGAAACCGAGGGGTGCCTGGGTGGTTCAGTGGTTGAGCATCTGCCTTTGGCTCAGGGTGTGATCCCGGAGTTCCAGGATCAAGTCCCACATCAGGCTCCTTGCATGGAGCTTGCTTCTCCTCCCTCTGCCTCTCTTTCTGCCTCTCATGAATAAATTAAAAAAAAAAAAAAAAAAAGAGGGATCCCTGGGTGGCTCAGTGGTTTCCCATCTGCCTTTGGCCCAGGGCGCGATCCTGGAGTCCCGGGATCAAGTCCCGCGTCAGGCTCCCAGCATGGAGCCTGTTTCTCCCTCTGCCTGTGTTTCTGCCCCTCTCTCTCTCTGTCTATCATACATAAATAAAAATAAATCTTTAAAAAAAAAGAAAGAAAGAAAAGAAAAGAAAAAAAGAAACAGAAACCGAGACGAGAAGCAGATGAGGACGCGAGTTGGTTCAGAAACACCAGGTTGGAGGGAATCAAAGTCAACATCACCAATCTCGGGACAAACTGGCAAGTGCCTCTTGACGTGATGTACTGACGAGGACAGAACATCCCTCGGGTGGCATTGCCGCCCCAAATGCGGAGCAGGATCTAACCATGCAGAAATATCCAATGTGTTCTCTTCAAACCGCCAAGGTTAAGGTACCAGAGGAAGGCAGAGGCCCTGTCCCAGGTTAAAGGACACTCAAAAGACGGCATTGAATGCAATTCACCATCCTGTCTTGGCTCTTGAAGAGGAAATACACACTCACACACACACACACTACTTATAAAGAGCATTGTTGAGAAAATTGACAAAAGTTGCATATGGACTGTGGGTTAGTATTGGATCAATGGTAAACATCCTGACTTCAGTAACTGCACAGCGGTTGTGTAAGAGAGTGTCCTTGTGGGATACCCGGGTGGCTCAGTGGTTAAATGGCTGCCTTTGGCTCAGGGTGTGATCCCCAGATCTAGGATCGAGTCCCACATCGGGCTCCCTGCATGGAGCCTACTTCTCCCTCTGCCTGTGTCTCTGCCTCTCTCTCTCTTAGTCTGTGTCTGTCATGAATAAATAAATAAAATCTTAAAAAAAAAAAAAAGAGTGGCCTTGTTCCTAGGAGAAACACACTACAGTATTTAGCCATAAAGTTTCCAACATACCCTCAAATAGTTCAGAAAAAAATATGGGAAAAAATACATATATATATATATATATATATGTATATATATATATGGAGAGAGAGAGAGAGATAAAATGATAAAGCAAATGGGTAAAATGCAAATAACTGGGAAATCTAGGTAAAGAATGAGTGGAAATTCTTTTACCACACTTGCAACTTTTCTGTAAGTTGGCAAAAAATACTGAGTTGATATTCAAAAGGGAGGTGCGTGGAACCTCCCTGCTGAGCTGGAGGACAGGTGCTGGCTAGCACTGGCGCCCTTCCGTGGGGCTGAGAAGAACCTGAAGAGCCTCCGCCTGCAGGTGGGCCTGAGAACCAGCTTTCCAGCAGCCGAGAACATCCGGGCAACTTGACCCATCCCTTGCCACCTACTTGAAGGCTGGGTTTTCCCAACCCTTCACCCCATGACCTCAACACAAATGAATGGAGGTCCAGGAGGGTGGGCCCGCAGCTGCTGCCCTGCACCAGGTCCCAGCCACCTCCAGCTCACACCACACAGCAAAGTCCAGCCTTGCTCTTTGGCCACGGGAGGAGAGGGGATACAGCAGAAAGGAGGGAGGGGGGATACAGCAGAAAGGAGGATTAGGTCATCGGACAGACAAGGCTCCACGTGCCAGCTGCTCTGTGGTCACAAGTTCTATGTCCTGGGGCTGGTGGCTCTGTCCCCAAATGCTCCCCAAGGCTGGCCCATTCTTACCATTTGGGTTTCCTAAATATCTGCTCTTGAGAGACTTCCCTGACCAATGACTACATTGTAGTATCCTGTTTTTTCTTCTCATTGATTTGTTGACTTGCCTTGGGTGTCTCTGTGTGTGTGTGTATCTGTGTGTGTGTGTGTGTGTGTGTGTGAGAGAGAGAGAGAGAGAGAGACAGATTTGGCTTTATTCAGGGCTCTGAGCAGGTCATAGCGCTAGAGGTGAGGTCTCCCAGCCTCTTCCCTGCAGACCTGACAACTCAGGGGTGCTGTGAATATGGGCGGGCTGACCAGACACTGTGGTCCAGCTCCAAACTGCCTGGGCCTCAGAAACCCTTAGTCATGTGGTCTTGTGAAGAGACCCTCAAGAGGAAAAGCATCCCTAGGCCCCCAGATGGCCCTCCTCATGCTGACCTGGGTATTCCCATGAGGGTCACACTTTTCCCCTGTCTCACTTGACCTCCAGAGACAGGAGCGAGCAAGGCCAACACAAAGCAGGCGATAATGTTGCCTTGCCAGCCAAGTTCTGAGTGGAGAAGTGAGCCAGTGAGTGAATGAAAACCTCTGATGGTTTAGGTGAGTTGAGCTCATAATTTGGTTTCTTCCCTAACACATATGACACTCGAAGCACGAGACAGACCTCAGTTAGGCCTGAGCTTTGTCCCCTCCCTGAAAGCTGGCACTCCAGAAAGCTCATCAGAGGTGACATTGGCATCCCAAATGGAGCTGCTTCCTTCCCCAGCCTAATGAGGGCCCAAGGAGACCACCCTATTGAAATTCAGGTCCTAAGGAGATTGGAAGTAGCTCAGAAGGTGTTGAAGAAAGGCTTCAGAGTCACATCCACTGAAATTTGTTTACCGCTGCTGGCTGCTTTGTAGCTTCCCTTCTGACATTGTTGAAAGACCTCAATACCCCCCATCCCCCTCACCCCAGTGCATTGTAGGGAACACTCGGCACAGGCCAATTTAGCTGATCAGATCTTGGCAAGTCAGCAAGTAGGGACCATATTGACATCTAAAACATTAGAGGCGATCTCCTGGTCTGCTCCGGCCGCCTCCCCAGCTGGCTGGAGAGATGAAATGTGCCTCCAACTCCGGACCAGCTGGGTCTCTTGCGGATTAGCCATCTCTTTGTCTCATGCACGCCTTGTGCAGCCAGTATGGGGATTGCCATGTTGAATGATTGCTGACAAAGGAAGAAACTGACTTGTGACCTAGTGTCCCAAATTCCCATCCTCAAGATAAGAGTGGGCAAACAGTCAGATCTATAAATAATGCTTCCTGAAGCACCTCACAGACTTGGCAGGCGCGGGCGGCTCACTTGTGTCTTCCCCAGCCCAGAGCTGGCCGGCTCCCTCCCCTGACCTGCGGAAACCCAAATGCAGGAGCCCTTCTTGCCTTTCCCCACCTTGCGCAGAATCTTTAGGGCCCATGAGATGGTTCTCATCCCTCCACTAGCCCGCAGCCGTGCAGCTGCCTGGAAATTAACTTTGGTTAATTTCCCTCCGTAAGGAAATTAAGGCTCCTTAAGAGCCCTCCTTAAGGTCTCGGATCCCCAGTGCACCTCCAGTCTGGGTGAGGAGCCTCAGCCAGGCTGACTGAGAACATATCTAGAATTCCAGGCCATGGCGATGGGCTCCATCTTGCCCTGCAGGTACCCCCATGTGACCTCCTGTCTGTTGATGTGAGCAGGAGGCAGGGGGACACATCCCCGCCTCTCTCACCGCCATAGCCAGTCTGTAGTTACTGGACTTGGTCTTTTTTTTTTTTTAATTTTATTTATTTATTCATGAGAGACAGAGAGAGAGAGATTGGCAGAGACACAGGCAGAGGGAGAAGCAGGCCCCATGCAGGGAGCCCGACGTGGGACTCGATCCTGGGACTCCAGGATCATGCCCTGGGCTGATGGCAGTGCTAAACCACTGAGCCACCTGGGCTGCCCCTGGACTTGGTCTTTGTCCTGGTTCTTCTCTCAGCTACCAAAGGGATCATTTTTGTCATAGCTTATAAGGCATTTTGTTCTCTCTCTCTCTCTCTTTTCATCATCAGCTCGACTTCAGAAGAGATGCCCAAAGTGACACCAGCCCCTGGATAAACACCACTGCCTGGTGCCCCCGTGACCTGATAATGACAGTAACTCACAATTACAGAATGTTCACTGAGCCAGGCTCTATGGAAAAGCCTTTAGGTGATTTGTCTCTCTTTTAATCCTCACCATAACCGGATGGAATACAAACTATTATTACCCCCAAGAGGAAATGGATGCTTTGAGAGGTCAAGTACCTGGCCTGGGATCACAGAGTGAGTGAGTAGTGGGGCCAGGGCTTGGATCCAGGTAGCCTATGCTCCTCACCAGAGTCACACTGCTGCCATCAGGGATCTCTGGACACAGAGAGTACCTGGCCAGGGTGTCCCCCTGGAGGAGTGGTAGGGTAGCCACAACCACCCCATACATCAGAGGCACCAGCTGTGAACCGAGATGAACCCCACAAAGTGATCAGCTCTTGGGGCCACAGAGTCACCACAAGGGTGGAGCTGGAAGGAGCCTAGGAGAAATTCCAGAACACCACCCCTCCTGTTAAAGGAGGTGAATTACGAGGATGCCTGAGTCCCACAGTTCACTGGTGAAGCATTGGAGACCATGAGGGAACACTGGTCCCCAACTTTGGGGTTGGTTCTCCAAGCAGACTGGGGCAAGAGAAGTCAGCTTGATATGGGGCGGGACCTGCTCAAGATCTGGTTCAGACCGAAATACCCTGGCTTTTTCCAGAATTGGCTCAGCCCTCTGGAGGCCCCCCTCAATGTTGAACATGTCTGTAGGGTAGCCTCTAGAATGAGAGGCTGCTGGTTACATCTGCCCTCTAGACCTGGCGATAAACTCCTCCTCTTCACACCTGAGTTTCTTTGCAGCCTCTCCTCTCCTGCAAAAGCAAGCCGATAAGAGGATTTTTATTCACCATCTTCACTCCTGGTAGTTCTATTTCCATGGCTACTCCATGAATGCTCAAGCTTTGCTTACATCCTCAACAGGCTGAACTGCCAGCCCTAAAAATCCTGAACCAGAAGACTGTGCTGGTCAGACAACTTCCATCCTGGCCTATCCTGCAGCCCCCAGCCCCAGATTAACCCATTATATGCTCTCAATATCACTCAACACTTATCCTTCATGGCACTCATCAAAGTTGTAAACCACATAGGGTGTATGGTTTTTCTATTACTTACCTCTCACCCCAGACTTTAAGCTCCATGAGGTCAGAAGCCGGGTCTGTCTTATTCATAAAAAATACCCCTAAACTCAGCACTGGGCTGTCTAGGATAGAGAATATGCCCAGGAAATTTTTATTGGATGAATAGGTAGGAGGGATGGATGAGTGGGTGAGTGGGTGGGTGGGTGGGTGGATGGATGGATAGATGGATGGATGGATGGATATCAAGAGAGTGAGTAGAAGTGTTTCTAAGGAAAATAAATAAATAAGTAAGTAAGTAAATAAATAAATAAATAAATAAATAAATAAATAAATAAATAAATGTATGTTTCTAGGAAAAAAAAAAAAGAAATGTTTCTAGGATGCCATATTACCAGAACAGCCTCCGAAGCTGAACACCATCCCACTGTGCAGAAAAGGAAGACTAGGAGAGGCCACCGTAGATGCCTTTATTCTATCCCCACCTTCCTTTCCGTCTGCAGTGTCTCCTGGGACAACCCCAGAGGCCTCCTGCTAAAATGCCCTAGAATGCTTTCCTTTCTAACCAGCATCCGCCTGGGTTAGTGGCAACCTCAGGTGGTTGGTGAATGATATGAATGATGCTACACTCTCTTCTACTCATTTGAGTTTTGCCCCTCCTGCCTTTGCCAGCTGCCCCACAGAAGGTTTTATGGAGTATCCCATTAACTGGGGGGAAAGCGAATGAGCGGCTGGAGTGGTTGCCTTCATGGCCTACTCAGAAGGAGCACAATCTGGGGCTGATGCTTTATGTTGTGGTTCCCCCAAGGAGACGAGGTAGACAGAGGAGACGGAGAGAGAGAGAGCATGGTCCATTCTCAGAGACTCCAGTTTCCTCCCTCTGCCACTTCTACGCTGGTGACCCATAGGACTCTGTAGGCACCTTCTTCAAGTCATTGGTGCTGGCTCTAGAACAGCGCGAGGAACAGATGGGACACTTACAGAAACTTTTCCATAATCACCGTGGTAAAGACGATCATAAGGACATTGACACTATTGTAGAAAGTAAAGGCTCTTAGGAGCACCTGCCTGGCTCCGTCATCATCCATTGGGCTGCTGACTTTTTTTTTTTTTAAGATTTTATTTTATTTACTTATTAGAGACACACAGAGAGAGAGAGAGAGAGGCCGAGGGAGAAGCAGGCTCCATGCAGGGAACCTGACGCGGGACTCCATCCTGGGACTCCAGGATCACGCCCTGGGCCCAAGGCGGTGCTAAACCTCTGAGCCACCCGGGCTGCCCGGCTGCTGACTCCTGATGTTGGTTCAGGTCATGATCTCAGGGTTGTGACATTTAGCGCTGCATTGAGCTCCAGTCTCAGATCGGAATATACTTGTGGTTCTCTCTCTCCCTCACCCTTTGTTCCTCCCCCACTCACATGCTGGCTCTCTCTCTCTCTTTTCTTTTTAAAGATTTTATTTATTTATTCATGAGACACACACACACACACACACACACACACAGAGGCAGACACAGGCAGAGGGAGAAGCAGGCTCCATGCAGGAAGCCTGATGGGGGACTCGATCCTGGGTCTCCAGGATCACACCCTGGGCTGAAGGCAGGTGCTAAACCGCTGAGCCATCCAAGGATCCCCCACATTCTCTCTCTTTTTAAGATTTATTTAGTTATTTGAGAGAGAGTGAGAGCAAGAGAGATCACAGAGGGAGAAGCAGACTTCCCACTGAGCAGGGAGTGCTACATGGGGCTTGATCCCAGGACCCTGCAATCTCCACCATAGCTGAAGGCAGCTGCTTAACTGACTGAGCCACCAGGTGCCCCTCACATACTCTAAGTAAGTAAGTAAGTAAATAAATAAATAAATAAAATTGGAAGGAAGGAAGGAAGGAAGGAAGGAAGGAAGGAAGGAAGGAAGGAAGGAAGGAAGGAAGGGAGGAAGGAAGGAAGGAAAAGAAAGAAAAAAGGGGGGGACGCCTGGGTGGCTCAATGGTATAGCACCTGCCTTTGCCCAGGGTGTGATCCTGGAGTCCCAAGATCCAGTCCCACATCAGGCTCCTGCATGGAGCCTGTTTCTCCCTCTGCCTATGTCTCTGCCTCTCTCTCTCTCTCTCTGTATCTCTCATGAATAAATAAATAAATCTTAAAAAAAAAAAAAAGAAAAAAGAAAAAAGGGTTCTCCGACCCACTAATTTGGGCACCTACTAAGTGCCCTGCACTGCCTGTGTTATTTGACAAAGTCCTGCCAAGACCCCCTTGTCCAGACAAGAAACACAAGGCCTGCAGAAATTCAGCACTAGCAGAGCCGGGGTTCAAACCCAGTTTGGGCCATGCTTCTGTCCCCTCTGTTCCCTGGACCTCTGGAGGGAGAGGCCCTAGACACCATTCAGGTCTCCTCCGACCTCAACGGGAACTCCTTCATGGCTTCCCAGGATCATAGGTGGCCCAGGAATCCAGGTAGGTATCCTGCTTGCACACTCTAGGGTGGCGCTCTTTGTTGTCTGCTCCTCCTTCACCATCTTGAAATCTAGTTTTCCTGCAACTCCTTCCATTCTCCTTTGGGCTCAGCCCTTGGGGTAGGGCTCCAATGCTGGGAGCTGGAGGTGGGGGCGGGGACAGCCTTGGCAGGAGGGTTCCCCAGCCAGCCAGGCTGAACCCCAGCTCCCACTCTGCCACAGTCTCTTGAACTGTGCCTGTACCCTCACCCTTGGCTCCTCTGAACACCCCCCCTACACACACACACACACTTTCACCAAGGAGGCAAACCTCTACCTAGCACGGGATGAAAGAGTAGTAGCCTTTCTCTTGTTCCTACTACTCCACCCCACTCCCACCTGCTTTCCTTAAACCTTTCAAAACTGGCTCCTGAGGAGGAGAGGTGCTCCTGGGGCAGCCTGCTGTCCTCTACCCCCTCCCCGGGTAAACTGCTGCGGGGGAGGGAAGCACAAGGGTGCAGGGAGGGGTGGGCTGGTCCGGGAGGGCACCCCAAGCACACTGACTTAGTGCTGCCGGCCCTCTCCTCACCCCCCCCGCAAAGCAAGGTGAGGATGGGAAGGAGGCAGGGCTCGGGAAGGGGCGCTTCAGCCTCCCTCTGGCCCTGCTGACTCGGCCAAGCTGACTCCGCAAATCCGGCTCCACCCGCCCCAGCCCCGCAGGAGGAGCCGCTGGGGCCGCACACCCCCTCTCCCTGGGTGCCCGCCTGCCCTTTCGCAGCCCTGCGCCCAGTGACGCCGGCCACCGGCCTTTGAGCCTCCTGGCCCCGGCCTCTGCCGCGCACACCCGCACCTGGCGGGACCCCGGCCCACCGGCCACCGCCATCGCCACCGGGAGCCAGAGGCGGCTGCCGGCACCGAGCCCGGCGCCACGGCGGGGGCACCGCAGCCCTGCCCTTCAGAGGCTTCGCATCCACAGCGCCGGGGCTGGACGTCGGGGAGCAGTTGCTTTCCTGGGGAGACCTGGTGAATTGCTGGCGGAGACTTTGAAACACCTGCGCGAGGTGGGCTGCGGGGCCACCCCGCCACCCCACCACCGTGGCTGGGCTGCTCTCGCCTCTCTGCCCGCCGTCCCCTCAAGACCCATCCCTCCTCTGCGACCCCAGTCCCCCGAGACAATACTGTGACCCCACACTGCAGCCACTGATGCTAGGGCTCAGCTCCGTGCCCCACCCCAACTGTAAGCGCCCCCAGGGCAGCCTGCGTCTTGGCGGACGGGCACAGGGCGAGGTCAAGAGACAGCTGTGCGAGGGGTCACGGGGGTGCCCGGCTGACCCGGTGGGTGCCAAGCCACGTGGGCCGGGCGTGGAGCTTCCCAGCCCTGGGTGTCGTGCCCTGGAGACTGGGTGGGGAACGGCCAGAAGGCCCGCAGCGCGCGGGCGGGAGTGTCCCTTTGCCACCGACCTTCTGGGCAAATCCATTCATCGCAGGGGCAGCCGAGGCTGCGGCCCAGCGGCTCACCCCACCCTGGGAGGTGGCCGCCCAACGCCCGGGGAGGCTTGGGAAATGGGCGAAGTGGTCAGACTGGTTTCCGGAGCCGGGCTCGGAATCCACGCGGGCTGGCAGGCGTTGGTGGGGGAGGACCGAACCCCACCAGCGGCATCAGAGGCCACCTCGGGAGGCTTTGTTTTCTGCCCTCGAAGGTGACCCCACGGGGTGGGGGTGGGGATGGGGGGACAGCAGGCATCCCGTGGGGGCAACCCGGTCTCCCGGCGTGAACCAGCAGGCTGGCTGCTGCCACCCCGGTGGTGCCCGGCCCCCACCTGGAGGCTGGTGTTGGCCAAGAGCGCCGGAGGCGGGAGCCGCCGGGCCACCGCGAGCCTGGCTCTGGGCTCTGAGCTCCGCATCTGAAGGGCTAAGAGGCCGAGAGAGGAGCGTGGAGCAGGGTCCAGCTCTGCCATAACCTTCTGGATGACCTTGCACCAGTCACCCCCTTCGGCCGCCTGTCCCTTCCACCCAGACATTCCTAGCAGTCCAGGTGGACCCCGGGGACGCGAGGGGAAGAGGGCGCCACAGCCGGTGGCCATGTGCTCCCGCAGGCTCGCAGTCCAAGGAGCCCCGGCCAACAGCTGGGCACCCTGGGCATCCCCACCCGCTCCCAGGCGCCGCGGCTCCGGGATGGGAAATGGAGTCTTGGAATTCCCTCCCCCGCAGTAGCGTGGCACTGATGGGGTGGCTGGCAGGCGGCAGGCTCTGGGGAGGGGTGCCGCCCCCTCCCACTCCCACACCCCCAAGCCCCTAGGCCTGGAGGTCCAGTGCGGGGCGGGGGGGCACTGGGGGAAGGGGCTGAGCTGGCAGGGGGACCCAGCGAGCCAGCACTGCCATCCCAGAAAATGGAGCGCCGGATTCCCCGTGCGCGGCAGCTGCTGGGCGGCGAGGGGGTCTGAGAGCCGCCCCTGCTGCGGGCTTCTTTGAGGTGCCTCGGTGACAGGCGGGGGCGGGGGGGCTGGTCCTGCATCCGCGACCCCCCCCGCCCCGGCCCTGGGGGTCCTGCATCCGCGAGCCCCCAGCCGCATCACCGGAGGGAGGGGGCCGAGAGCTCCGGGGGCGCGCGGCCCCCGCCCCCGCCCCCGCCCCCGCCGCGCCCGTGGTCGCCCCCGCCGGGGCTCGGGGCTCGGGTGCAGCCCCGCGGCAGGCGCGCAGCGGGGTCCCGCCGGGTCGCAGGGGTCGCGCCCGCGGCCGTGGCACGCGGAGCCCGGGTGGGGGGCGGGGCCCCGGGGGGCGGGGGCGGGTCCCGGGGCCCTCGGGCCGCCGAGCGCGGGTGGGCGGCGGGGGCCCCCGCGGGCCGGGGCCGGGCTTTGTCTGCGGCGGCGCGGCTTTGGGAAGGCGCCAGCCCGGGTACAAGATGGCGGGGACAGGGTGGGATCGCGGCGCTCGCCACGCGGAGCGGCCCCGCTCGGCCGGCCTGGGGGGGGGCGCCCCCGCCCCCGCCGCGCCCCCGCGCCCGCGCCCCCGCGCCCCCGCGCCCCCGGCCCCGGGCCGCGCCTCCCTCCGCCGAGCCCCGGCCGCGGCAGCTGCAGAAAATGGCTGCCAAAGCGGCGCCGGTCGCCACGCTGCCACGGGCGGGGGCGGGCCCGCGCCCCCGCGCCCCCGCGCCCCGCGCCCCGGGACTCCCCGCCGGGCACCGCGCAGCGGGCGCGCAGCGGGGCCGAGCGCGGGGGGAGGGGCGGCTCCCTGCGCGCGGCGCGGCGCGGGGGGGCGGGGGCCGGTGCCCCGAGGGCGCCCGGGTCCGCGCCCGCCCCAGCCTCCCGCGGTCGCGGCTCGCGGGTGGGGAGATGCTACGGGGCTGTGGACCTCCGTGACCGCGTGCCGCCCCCAGCCCCGTCGACAGCGCCGTCGCCACCCCCACCCCCACGCGGCGGTGCAGCTGGGCCCGCCCGCCCTGACGCCCCCCGCAGAAAAATGAAAATTAAATTAGAAGCTGCGTGCGTGCCGACTGCACCGCCACCCAAGCCCGGGACTCCGCGGAGAAGATCCGGGTGGGTCCTCCGGCGCCATGAACTGCAGCGGCGGCGGCGGCAGCTCAGCAGGTGCCGCGCGCCCACCCTCCTCCCCGCAGGGAGCCGCCCCCCGCCCCCCGCCTCCGCCCGGCCCCAGCAGCTCGGCCGCCCAGGCGCCCGCGGCCACCCTGCGGCTCCCCGGCACCCCGGCCCCGAGCACGCCGCTCTGGGCGCCCAGGGGAGCTGTGGCGAGGGGCGCCCGGGGAGAGGGGGAGACCCCAGCGCCGCCCGGGCACAGAGCCCAGGGGCGCGCACCGCAGCGGGGAAGAACCTGCCCCCCCCAGCCCCGGGCTGGGGGGTTCCTGAGGAATAAACGAAAAGTCCGAAGCGAGGGCCCGTGGGTCGGGTCGGGCTCCGGGATCGGGACCGCCTGGTGAAGGAGAGGGGGTCCGCACCCCCCCTTCCCCCAGCCCGGAGGAACCCAGGCCCGAAGCGCCCGGGCCCGCCAGGGAGAGGTGTGTCTCTAAGTTTGGGGCTTTATTTTTCCCTCTCTGCAAATTTCTCTCTCACCCCTCCCGCCAACCGCGTTCTCAACTCCAGCGATTTCACTACTACTGGCTGGAAAACTCAAAATTCAGTAAATAGGAGAACAGAGACTAGGAGCCAACAGGTCAGGTAGAGGCGTTCCCAGATTGGAGAGCAGCTTCTGCTCTTGGGGTTTAAGAGTAGAGAAAGGGGCGCACTCAAGGAGGTACATCCCTGTGCGGGGAGAAGTCGGAGGACCGCTGGGAACCTGCACCCCCCTCCCCCCCCCCAGCCCTCCGCTGGACCAAGGTGTCCCTGTACCTAAGCACACGGACACCTGGGAATGGGGATTTAATACCAGCGAGCCGGCTAAATGGGCGTGGGCAGGCACGGGGCCGGGATGGGCTTCGTGGGGCCACTGGGAGGCTGTGCCCGGGCATCCGCAGGTATTCCAGGACCCAGAGAGGTCTCCATGGCACGGGTCCGGCGCGGGGCGCAGACCTGGGCAAACGTGCCGCCCCGAGGGCATCCTCCGTCCCTGCGCGGAAGGGAAACTGTGCTCTCTGTTAGGCAAAAAGCACGGCGACGGCCCATCTCAGCCAAGGTCAGGGAGGGATACGTGCTGGCACCGAAGGCTGCTGCGGCCGCAGAGCTTCCTTCCGCAGAAACAGCGAGGAGGAGGCGGCCGAAGCTAACTCGATCCAGCAGGCAGCGCCCTCCCCATCTCGCACCCGCATTCCCTGGCAGTGCCCGTTTCCGCCACCTTCCCCTAGGAGGGGCCAGGTGGGGGGGGGGGATGTGAGGTTTGGAAGGAAAGGCGGGCGAGGGGAGGGGAGGATGCCCGAGACGAGGCGGAGGTCAGGCGGGTCATCGCGCCCCGCTCCCCATCCCCCCACCCGAGCCCGCCTCCGGTGCGACCCCCACCTGCGCCGGGTTACAGGCGCAGGCTTCCCGGTAGGGGGCATCGCTCCGCGCCTCCGCGAGGCGGCTGCCCTAGAGAGGCGAACTCGGTCACAGGCGAAGTCCCCAGGGCACTAGGGTACCCATTGTCTTCGCTTTCCTCTTTGGGTCCCGGGGGACAGGAGCGCATCCCCAAGGGGGTGCCTCGGGCCGGGCTGCAGCGGTGTCGCTAGGAGGACAGGCGCTGTGCAACCGGCGACCGCCCGGGAGGGGTCAGTCGGACACCTGTGTGTGCGTGTGCGTGTGCGCGCGTGCGCGCACCTCTGCGCGGGAGGGAGGGGGCGAGGGGCGCCCCCGAACCGCGGTGCCTCCGCAGGCTGAGTTTGAGGCGAACGCGAGGCTCGTGCCCAGAGGAATAGTGACGTCTTCTGCCTCCGCGGGCTCCCACCCCGCGGGTGGGCCCAGCGCTGGGCACCTGACCTGCATCCCGCAACTACCGCTCCGCTGCATTCTGCCTGGAAAGCCGCGGATGGCTCTTCGGGAGCATTTTCCTTTCCGCATGCAGGGTTTTTTTTTTCCCCCCTTCCTCCCTTCCCCTCAACAATTGGCAGGTTTTTAAAGTAACCTTTAAATGAGACATCGATTTATCATTATTATGATTGCATTCAGAAACCCAGCCCGAAGGGAAACCCCGGGAAATGGTAATTTGGTGGTACCTAGGGCTGTTTGTGGTTCAGCACACCCCTAGCCCCGCAAGCACATTTCTCTGGCAGCTAATTGCTCTGATTACCTTGGGGGCGGGGGTGGGGGTGAGTGTGTGCGTGCATAGGGGAGACTCGGGCTGCTCCCAGAGCCCGCGCGTGCACGCCGTGGACCTGATGCTGCGGCGGCCACTGCAGCAGCGACGCACACCGCCCCCCCCTCCAGTTCCCCTCCCGCATCCGGGCCTTCCGGCTCCTCGGCCGCCGTCCGCTGGGTTTGGGGAGGGGGGTTCGTGGGGTATGATGTGGAAGCGTGCGCGGAGGGGGCGAGGACAGGCCGAGCGGGAGGAAGGGAATGACAGCGAGGCGGAGGGGGAGGGGGACCACCGCGCGCAGGGAACTTGGGGGAGAGGGTGCAGGCAAAAACGGGGGTGGGCAAGGAGGGGGTGCCGAGGCGGGAGGCGGGGATGCAGGGGGAGAAAGAAAGGGAGGGGGCGGGGAGCGGGCGGGGAGCGGGCGGGGGCGGCTGGCTCGTTTCCACTCGTGAGAGCCGGTTGCTGAGAGACGCGCGGGCCAATGAGCGCGCACCAGCTCAGCCCGGCGCCCGCCGCGTGCCCTTATATGGTGAGGCCGCTCGGCGGGCGCTCGCGCACATCGCCATATAAGGGCAGGAACCTAAATACAGGCTATACCTTGTTCTCCGCTCGCCCGGCCGCGGCCCCGGCGATCGATGAGCGCGCCACCGAGCGGGCTGCGGCGCGCGGGCTCCGAGCGCGGGCTGGAGAGGGCCGCGCGGCCGGCCCAGATGTGGCCGGCGTCATGGCAGCGCGAGCCAGCTGTGGCGCTCGGGGTGGGGTGGGGTGGGGTGGGGTGGGGTGGGGGGAGCCGCCCGCCGCCGCCAGGCAGCCCTCTTCTGTCCTCCCGCGCCCCCCGCCCCCCGCGCTGTTTCCGAGGTGCAAATGCGGATGAACTGGGATTGAAATCTAATTGCTTTTGTTTAAAAAAAAAAAAAGAAAGAAAGAAAGAAAAAGAAAGAAAGAAAATAACGTGAGCGAGTGTGCGTGGAGTCTGAGCGAAGGCCCAGAAACCGAGTCCAACCGCCTGGCGGGCGGTAGATGGGAAGGAAGGAGACCTGGACTGTGGTTTGGGGGCTGGGGGTCCTCCCGCTGCCTCCTGAGGGCCGGCCCACCGGGCGGTCCTTCGAGATCCCGCGCCCCCTTCCTCGGATCCCCTGGGCGCCAGGCCTGGCCAAGGTCCCAGGCGGGCGCTCGAGGGCTGGGAGCTGCGTGTGGCCGGTGCGGCGGGGACCCACGGGATCGATGCCCCTGCGGCGCGAGCAGCCTGGAGCCAGCCGGGCGGTGAGAGAGAGAGAGAGGTGAGAGGCGTCGCTGTCACCTCTCTCTGCTGTCTCTGTACTGGCCCTGCGCCCTGATGTCAGGCCGAGTGCTGCTCGCAGCGACAAGCCGGGCAGGTCCCTGTGCAGCTACAGGATTGGGCCCGGTAGGCAACATCAGACCATTAAGGGTGGGAGGGGCCGCTGGAGGTCCCTTCGAGTGGAGAGGTTGGTGCAGGGTGGAGCCCCTGGACGGCCCATCAGCCTCCACCATCTGGGCTCCTGCCTGTGCCAGAGACCCCAGAGTCCTATCTCCAGGGTCGCCTGCCTTCTCCCTCCCCCACTTCTGGCCAATCCCCTTGCCCATCAAGAGAGGGGTGTTAACCTCCTTCGGGTGGCAGGAGTGGCCCCTGGCCCGGAAGGAGGAGCCCCAGTCTGGGAACTGTCCTGTGCTCATGCTGTTGTCCCTCCTGCCCCGGGGCAGCACAGCTCCACATTGTGGGTGAATGTTGTTGGAAATCCCAAATAGCCCACCCAGCACTGCCCCCCAACACACACACATCGCAGTGTCTGGGGCTAAGGCCTTTCTCTCCCACCGTTTGCAGTGGGCATGAGAGACCCCCAGAGACCCCTGGCTCAGCAGCAGGGTGATGATCCTGGGGCAGCGTGTGCACCTGGATCAGGGGCCTCTGGAGTCTGAGAGAGCCCTTGCCGGGCACAAGCACACTCCACAGGTGCCTCAGATCCCCCTCTCCGGCCAGTTGGGAGTGAGGCTGTAGTGACCTGCCTTGGCTTCCCCCGCGCCTGGAGATGCCACAGAGAGAACCTCTCCCTGCTGAAGAGGCCATTTCCAGTAGCATGATGCCACCTATAGAATGTACCTGGAATTAGTCCCAGCCGCGGCAATGCCTCCAGCAGCGTGGTGCTGGTGAGGGAGCTGCAGGGACCATAATGCCCTCTGTTTTCCTTGACGGACGTTAGGGAGGAGAAGGGGTTGGAGAGACTGTCCAGGCACCCAGAGCTTCCTCCGGGACTCTCTCTGTCTTGCTTTCCTGGGTCCCCTCGCTAGGTGTTCAGTTCTGCACCTGGCATCATCGTTGGGGAAACTGAAACTGGTACCCGGCACAGCTGGGACTGCTCTTACTTTCCAGACAGTCCCACGCTCCAGGGGTTTGTGTGCTGGCTGAGGTGATGTGCCAGTGGTCAGCCATCCATACTTAACAAGTATTTTCTAAAGCTTCTGGAATCCCAATAAACCAGCCTGTGTGGAATGAGGAGACTAAACACTGCTGAAAGGATACCTGGCTTTAAATTGTTATTTTACAGGGAGAAGCTGAAGTTGGGAGAAAGAAACTGACTTGCCCAAGATAACTCAGTTAGCCAGGAACAGAGCAAACTCCGGGCTGGACCCAAACCTTTGAATTCCCAGTCTACTGGTTTTGGGATTATACAGACTCACCTCCATGGTAGCCTTCCGTATCAATGTGGCTTGGTAGTCCCGGAGCCCTGCAGCTGATGCACGGAGGGAGACCCTCGATGGCAGTCTGACTGGCTGTTTCAGTGCTTGGAACCCACAATCATCGATGGCAGCCAGTCACTCCGTCAGGGCGGCTGGCGAGGATGGGGCTAGAGACAGAAAAACTCTGCTGGGTTCTGGCTCCAGGCTGCTGGACTCCCGGTCTTGCCAGAATCTAGGAAGTCCAAGAACCATGGACAGCCCCCTACCACCACCAATCCCCGCTCTCTGGTGCCAAACCCCACAACTCAGAGCAGCAGCAGGACCGTACCTGCCTCCCTGCGGAGCCTGGATCCACTACCAGGGAGAGGGAGAGTGACCCCAGAATCTCCTCTTAGGCCCTCAACTCCTGGGTGACAGCCTTAGGTCAAGCCCTGTCCCATGGCTAAACTTGGTCACCTGCAAGATACTCAAGCTCTCTGAGCTGATTTCTGCGTCTTCAGATGTAATTCATAAAGCCTCCCTCTAAGGGCTGTGATGAGGAATAAAAGTGGAGTTCGGGAAGCATCCGGTACAGAACTTGGCATGTAGCAGCCCTTGCTCAGAGGATGGTAGCTACATGTGTCCACTCCCACCTTTCGCGGCGGGCGGGGGGGGGGCATACCCTTTTTGTGACGGGGGCTGAGTGCTAGGCTCTCGGATACAAATGACCTAAAACATCATATGCATTGATCCCCGTAGAAACAGGTACTGGCAAACGCTCGCCTCGCAGGCTCCCCTGGACAGTCCTCGGGTGGGTGTCCGCTCCAGCCTCCTCCCTACCCTGGAATAAATTCCTCCAGTCCGCCTCTCCAGCTTCTGCCTGGCTCCACCCTCAGCCCCGCCCTACCCCCTGCTGCCACCCAGGACCCAGCCTCCTATCCCTAGGCTGGCTTCCCTGAGCATTCATGGGAGCTCCGGTGTAGACAGCCCTAAGATCTTTTCCTCCAGGGAAGGTCAGTGCCTGTACTCAGAGGCTGGAAGAAGTAGTGTCTTATCCTAGGAATCAGCCTGGGACCCTTTCCTCATCCTGGAAAAACAGCAATGTGTGTGTGTGTGTGTGTGTGTGTGTGTGTGTGTGTGTGTAGTATGGAGTCCTGCTTTCCTGAAACTCAAAATCCCCTCCATGTGGGTCCATTACAGGTGTCTGTCAAGCAAACAAAATGGAAACGAGCCTGCCCACTTGAAAGGTGGGAATACTGACTTTCCAGAGAGGAGTCCGAGCTTGCAAGGTGCAGACGCTGGCGGGGCTTCCCTGGATTCCTCCGAACTTGGAACAGAGGCTTGGCAGCGCTGAGCGCCCCAGCCGGAGGGGGCGCCCGGGTTAGCACCTGATGGACAGTGGACAGGGAGAGGAAGAAGCGAAGTCTGAGGCTTGAGCCACCTCGCCCAAAGCATCTCTTCCATTTCTGTGCCCTTCCCCTTTTCTCTTCCCCCACACTTGTCCCTGGCACACCCTCTCCTTCAGATCCGCGTCCCCGCATAGGTGCCAGCTCACCCCTGACCCGGGCACTTCGGAGTGGTGCGGGCGCGGGTAAAGCCTGGCTAGACCCCTCCGCCCCCCATGCAGTCCCTGCACCCCCTCCGCCCACCCTCTGCATTTCACCTGGATGCAACCCTGCGGCCCCGACTGGTGCAAAGTGGGCAGCGAACTTTTTGCCTGACCCGACTCAGGCATTTGCTCTTTGAAATTCCCGACCACCCGTGGATGGGGAGGTGGGGGGGAGCTTTTCACCCCGCTGCCTCGCCTCAGAGCCGGGCCACCCTGGGGCCTGTGACGGTGGCCCTCGCTGCTAAAGCCCTGCGCCCCACACCCGCAGCCCGCCACCGTCCTTCCCGCTCGCGGTGCCCCCTTCCCATGGGCTTCTGTGATCCCAGCGCTCCCGGGGGGGCGCACTTAGCTCTGGCTCTCGGGCAAACGAAGCCTTTACTCTGGCCCTTGCAGGACATACGGCGCCCCCCTCGGGAGGGGAGGCTGCTTGCGGCCCAATAGGTCCAACCTCTCCTGTTAGCTTGGGGGTACAGGAAATGGGGAGTAGAGTTCTGGGACCCACCATCCTGGGGCTGCTAGACAGTCAGAGCCGGCGGTACAACAAGGTGGGCAGGACACCCTCTCCTGCAAACTTAAGGTTCGGAAGCTTAAAAGTGACAACGCCCTGCAAGGCGTTCAACTGGAGCCCTTCTCTACTCTTCATGCTGTGACCTCCCTAGTCTCTGAAAGGGAGAAACTGAGGCTGGGAGTGTGATAGGGAGGCCTGGGATGCCAACTTCCCTGTGTTTCGCAGCTAGGAAAAGTCTCCGGGGGCGTCCAGAATCTTTGCTGGGTCATTCTAGGGGTGCCCTACCCCCCCCAAGAAGCTGTGATAGCTCCCACATCACTGGGAAGAACACGATACCTCTGAGGTCTGTCTGCACCACCCGAGGAGGCTAGAGAAGTCAGGATGGAAACCGCATTCAAAAGGCAGCATGAATGAACGCAGGAGGAGAGGGACCGGGACTCCCTGTCCCAACCCAGCAGCCCTGGATCTCCAGAGACAGCCCCCTCCCGCACCTCCTCAGTCTCTTGGCACCAGCCTCCCTTCCTGCTGAAATGGCCAGTCCTTCCCCGGCGGCGGGACTAATTCTCTGCCCACTTTCCCTCCTGCCGGCCCATCTCTGCAGCATGCTCCACCTCGCAGCAATTCCTAGTGCACTTTGCTCCTGTAACCCCGATTTTAAAAGGAACTTAAGAATTGTTCTGAAAGAAGTGACCGTGAGGGTGGCATCTTAGTGGCAAGCCCGAGCCTCCACCACCTCCTTAATAAATATAAAACTTGCATCTTTGGGGAAGAGATAGGAAGTCTTCGTCCGCAGCAGGATGTGGGGGGGTCTAGGGTGGGTCTCCTGCCCTTTTGCACTGGGATCCTCTGCACTGTCTACCAGGGGAGGGGAGATGGCGGCCCTGCAGGGCACTAGTTCTGCTGCAAAGATCCTCTGGAGCCCAGAATCGCCCCGAAAGTGGCCCCGCGATTACAATTCTGGTACAAATTCATTTACCATATTTATTTGTGGATTTTCTCCCTCCCACTCCTCTTCATATTAAAAAAGATCAAAAAGATTTTTTAATGTATAAAAGATGTTTCCTTCACATAATGCCCTCAACCACCACCCACCCACACACACACACACACACACACACACACCCCTTTTTTTTCTCCCTGCTTTGAATTCAAAGACTTCTGCCCCAGTCAGCAGGGCGACAATCTCAGAGCAAGGAAGTGCTTCCTCTGATCTGTCCAAAGGGTGGGGAACTGAGTCCTCGTGGGGCCAGACCAGAGGCCCAGAGTGCCGCCTGGCCGGGCACCTCCTTAATCCGTAGCCGCCAGGGTCTCCCTTCTCCCCCGCCTAACCTTCAAAGCCTGCCTCCTCCGATACCGCCAGCCACAGTCATGCTGACCCTGTTTCTGGGGCCACCCAACCTCCCATGAGGGATGGGGGATAGACAGAGTGTCCTTGGGGGCTCTCACAGCGACTCAGCCCTTCACCCAGTTTGGCCAAAAAGTAGCTAAACTCCAAGGCTGACCCTGAAAAAAATAACAGAAACTCAGCTTTTAATTTCCACTACCCTAAACTTCATCTCTCCCCGGTCCTGGTCCGGAACCTCACACTCCCTGCAAAATCAGTGTGTGTGTGTGTGTGTGTGTGTGTGTGTGTGTGTGTGTTTGCCTTGAGCCTCTATTTGCTGGATCTCAAGGACTAGCTGAAGAAAAGAAAATTAATTTTGCCTCTGATTGCTGTGTTATTCTAGATAAGCCATTATTATGCAAATGAGGGAGTGCGGCTTTCAAGATGAATAAGAACGGTTCCGGGTAGCGGCGCAGGACAGCCCCAGATGTTTGCATAATTACTTGTGCCCCAACTTCGAGAGTGCAAAATGTCAAGGGAGGAAGTTGTGCGGGTAAATACGGTACCACGTTCCCTGAATTTGATTTCCTAGAGCAGGGCGGGGAAGCGGGGCCGCGGCTTCCCTCCGCGGGGAGGAAGGGCGTCCCGGCTCGCCCGCGCGGCGGTCCCGGCCCCGGCGGCCGGCCGTGCTCTCCCCCGGGGGGCTGAGCCACCCCGCGGCCCGGGGCGGCGGGAGAGACCCGGGGCTCGGCCGGGCAGCGAGGCGCTTGCGCGGGGACGGAGCCGCCGCTGGCCGCGCGCTTTCCGGCAGCCCCGGAACCGGCAGCGCGGCTTCTGGGCGTGCGCGGAGCGGGCGCGCCCTGGGCGCGCAGCCTCGACGCCCCACCTGCCCCGTTGGGGCCTCGACGGCCTGCCCCCCACCCCGGCCCCGCGGCAAAGGCCGGGGGTGCCCCGCGGGGGCCGCGGAGGCAGGAGCCGCGCCGCGAACCCCGGGGCGCATCGGAGAGGAGGGGGACCCGCGCGCGCACCGGCGCCTCCGGGCCGGCGGATCACCGACGTCCGCCCCCGGGTCAGCCGCTCTGCCCAGTCCCGCGGGGGGGGGGGGGTGCGCGCGGCGGGCCTGCCGACCTCTCTGCTCCCCCGGGTTGTAGGGAGGCCCCCAGCTCGTGCGTCCTCGGGCGGCCCGGTAGGCTCCTGCGCCTCGGTGTTCCTGGCCTCCCAAAGGGGAGGCTGGACCCGGGTTCATCTCAGCCGGGACAACCAGATAAGGAAGGGCACTGGCGGAGGGGCCTCCAGTCTGCAACTCCTTGAGGTTCCCCCCCAGAGCCCCAGCAAAAAAAGGCGCTTCAATTCCTTCCGCTTGGGGGCGAGTTGGGAAGCGGGAAAGAAAGTGAAGCCCCGCGGCCCCCCCACCCCCCGTCGGAGTCCCCGGCGCCCTACCATTTCCCCGGGGCCCAGAGAGCCGGTTAGGGGGTGTATGTGGAGGAAGGGGGGCTGGAGAGGAGGAGCCGGTGACCAGGGACTAGCAAGGCGGGCTACCTAGGTGCCCACTCTGGCGGAACTCGGGTTCAAGGGAGCGCAGGCTCTGGTGCCAACCCCGCCCCGGTGTCTTCGCTCTCGGGGAGGGTGCGTGCTCCCCGCCTCCCCCACGAGTGGGGTCGGGAGGGCGAGGGGGCTCCCAGGGACCGGGCCGCGGGATCGCAAAGCCAGGGTCCTCTCCGGACAGACAGGATCGGGGCCAGGCTCTGGACCCGGGGCATCCTGAATTCCAGGCTGCCCTCGGTGGGTCGAGCGGTCAGTGGGTCTCGAGCCGCCAGTGCCCGCGCCCACGCAGCAGCAGAGTCCACGCGCCCGGCCCTGCCAGGCCACGGGACTTCTGATCGCGCCCTCCTCTTAGATGGGGGCTCCAAGACCTTGACCCCTGGGCCACCCACCTGTCTCGGCCACTCTGTCGCCACACCCCACTGCCCTCCCGCCTCCCGCGCACTGTCGCCGGGCTGTGCCTGGCCCGTCCGGTCTGAGCCCCTTCTCCAGGAGCGGCGGGAACCCAGTGCCTGGACCCACCCGCCCTGGGACCGCTTCCACTCCTTGAGACCCGCACGGGGGTGGAGGGTGCAGCCGCTCGGCTGCCCCCCCCCCCCAGCTCAGGGCCATCTCCGCCGTGCCCCCCGCCGGCCGAGGGTGCCTTCTGGCTCCCGGAGCTGGATTTCGCAAGCAACACCAGGCGGTCTTCCCGGAGAGGATTGGAGGGGGCCCACCCTGCGGCGCGCGTGAGCGCATGCGTGCCGGCTCTGGCGCTGTGCGCGTGCTCCCGCCTCCAGGCGCCCGCCGTGTGCCTGGCCTCCGCGCTGCGAGGGGCCGCGGGTGCGGTTCCAGGGACACCACCTGGTGGGATGCGTCCTGCAGCAGAGGCCCTAAGGGACCAGTGTGCACCGTCGGCTTCCCGGAAAGGGCCGCTGAGCACCCAGCTCCCTCTTCTTGGGTGCCCCTCGCGGGAAGCTGGGACAGCTCAGGCTGAAACTATGTTGGAGGAGGGGGTTGTCACCTGAACCAGACACACCGGCTCCTATCAGCTTGACCTGGTCCCACAGCACCAATTTTACAACAACCGAAACTAATAATTGGAGCATTTACCTGTGCCTGGCAGTGAGCCGTGCCTCCCCGAGCCCTCCTAGCCGCCCTGTGGAGTACGGCTGTGCATGCTCTCTTGTTTCTCTGCACTTATGGTACCTGGAGCATGGCGTGGTGTGGTTAAAGTAGCATGCCCAAGGGCTCACGTCTAGTAAGTGGCTTCGAATCCAGGCAGGCTGGCCCTAGAGCCACAATGCTAGCCCCGGTGCTCTAGGACGAAGGGAAACAGACTTCCACCAGCATCTAGCCTCTAGCCCAGTCGGCGGGGCTGCAAGGACCGCCTCCCACTTCTGATGTTCCAGTCTCATCTCTTTTGCTAAGGGCCCAGAGCAGTATCACTGTTTACCAGGACCAGTTTGCTGATTCTGGTGATGAGATCCCTGGCTTCATCTATGGCCACTCCAGGAGGTTCCATAGGCTCTTTCTTACCTTGAATCTTGTCTTAAGCCCTGGAGGAGCTGAAATGTCCAGAAGGTCCAAAGCCCCTGGTGTGGAGTATTAGAGAGACTTAGGCTTAGGACTTCTCCAGAACAGCTGCTGTGTGCCCCTGGGCAGGTTACTTGGCCTCACTGTCCCTCATCTATAGGATGGGAGCAATGGGCTTGATCTTACCTGATTGTTCGGAATCTCAGCTGGCATCGTGCAGGTGCCAGACAGCAAGTGTTCAAGGGATGTCGCCTGCCTCCGAGGGGCTGCTATTCCTCCTATGGAGGGCACCTGATTTCAGTTCATGTGATTTCTGGGGGCCAACGTCAAAGGTGGCTCCTCAGGTATGTGCAGGCTTGTAGGTAATCATTGGAGCATGGTCAGCCCCCCTCTTATCCTGTTCTAGTGTTTCTCTAACAGGGATGGCCAGTCCACTAGGGAAGAGAAAGTGGGAACTTGTTGCTCCTGAGAGTTCACGGGAAGTAGGAGCAGCTCAGGCTGAACCTCAGCAGCCTCACCTCCAGCCACTGGCCAGTGTGTCCCGTCCAGGTCATTGGGGACCTCTCTGCAGGGTGTTGGGTCACCCCTGCAGCTCCCCCCTCCCCTGGAGCTGGCAATCAGTGCCCTCAGGCACAGGCCCCAGCTTGGGCATGGGGGAGGCAGAGGCTTAGGACACCCTCTGGTTCTGGGGCCACCGAAAGCAAGCCACAGGTCCCTGTTGCCACACAGGAGGCCACATCCCATTCGGCCATGCCTCAGAGCCACCCTTGCTCGCGTCACAGCCAGCCCCGTCATCGCTGCGGAACGGAACGACTGGGTTCCAAATCCGCCCGCGTCGTGGCCAAGACCAGGCAGGTCCGACTCCCGCCAAGCCCCGGAGTTGAAATGTTCCCAGTGAACGAGCCGAGGCCGGGCCTCACCCTCCAGCTAGAGGACGCGCTCGGGCTTGCTGCTCTGGCCGGCGACCCAGGAGCCAATCGCCTTGCCCGGCCTGCCCTTCCCCTTCCTTCTCCTTGGACCCCGCGGCCTCTGGCCTCCCTCCCTGGCCACTGAGTCTGTTGGCAGTGGGCACAGGGAGGCCTAAGCGGTCCCCTGACTCTAGGGTGGCCTCCAGGCTCAAATGGGACCATGACCCGGAGCACAGGATGGAGGCACCTTCCATAGACTGGGGCGGAGGGCTTGGCTGGCTCTCAGGTGTGGGGAGCAGGTTGGAGGTCCTTTGTCGGGAAGGGACATCGGGGCTGTGCGCCCAGGTCACCAAAACCAGTGCAGAATTGGGCAGAAGACCCAGGGATTGGGGAAGCAGGTGCCCCGAGGTGGGCGGGCGCCTGTGTTTCCGTAAACAAAGAAACCGGGCAGCTCATCTCAGGAACTAGGGGTGGAGGGAAGGCTGCTAAGAGAATCGCCGACAATTTCCTTCATAAAAATGCGATCTGAGAGCATTTGATTTCCACTTTCACTCCCCCCTGCCCCCCGCCCCAACACAAGCACTGTCTCCAAAGACACTCAAATTGCAGCCATATGGGGCTAAAGTAATAGGAAGCAGTTACCTTATTTACTGCAGAGGCTGCGCACTCCAACCTGACAGCCACAGCCTAGGGCAGCGGCGCAGTGGGCTTAAAAGCAGAGGGTTCCTGTTCTTTGAAACTTTGTTTTGTTTACTCCCAGGGGTGCACACGGGAAAAGCAATTATCTAACTTTGAAAGAGAAAAGCAGTTGTGTGGAGGAAAGAAGAGGTGGTGAAAGTTGAATGATTCAGGAAGGGACATTCAGTAAGGAAGTGGGAAGCGGGGTTCCAGGCTCTCCTGGTTTCTAAGTCAGCAGCGACGGCTGACCAGTTTGAAAGCACCGTTGCGGATGCCGCTGGGGTGACGCCTCCACACGCGGTCCCCCTCCCCGGCCTAGCGCCCTCTTCTGGCACATACAGGCATCCTGGGTGCCCCACAGCGGAGGCCCGGGCTCTGGGTCCTGCCCCACTGCAAGCCCATTTCACAGACTGCTACCTCTCAGTCTTCCAGCCCTCCCGGAGCTCAGGTCACTCCCATCGCCGGTTTTCCCACTCTCTGTAACCCTGCTCTGTCTGGGACAGCTGGTGGCGGGTGCCGAGCAGGGGGTAACGCCTCCGCCTTTGGGGTTTACTTTGGTCCGCAAGACTGAGTCTGCTGCTGGGAAGCACCGGGCTCCGTCTGATGTCAGATTATTCTATACCTCCCGTTGCCTTCTGGACTGAGTTCTGTCTTTGCTGTGGGCTCTGCAGGAATAATTCCCGATGTTTGCAAACTCAGACACCTCCCAAGCGATCATTTTGTTCGCAACAGGAGTTTTCACTACCAGGCATAAGGAAAGGCAGAGAGGTGCAGCCAGAAAGCGAGGGGGAACATTTCTCAGTACCCCTCCAGAGGAGGGGGCCGTGTGTAGCCACACCAGGGTTTGCATCTCCCCACTTCAAGCTCCCAGGCATGCAGGCAAAGAAGGAAAAGGGAGACAGGGAGGAAAGGAGAGAAGCAGGAGGGAGAAAGGAAGGGAAGAGAAGGAAGGGAGGGAGGAAGGAATAAAAAGAAAAAAAGAAGGAGAAAAAGAGAAACCCAGAGGGAGGAGGCGCGCTAACTTTTTCAGCGTGAAACTGAAACCATCGACCTCTGCACGCCTCGTGCAAACTCCCGGACTGTGAAGGCACCCAACGCAAACACAACTCCCGGGGACAGGGCTCCAGTAACCCTATCTGAAGGGAAACCGCCACTCCTCGCGGGCGCAGGGGTGGGGGGAGGCGGAGGCGAAGCGGGTCTGGTCCTCCGGCCGCTCCGCGGAGACTCCCTCCCTCCGGGCCCCAAGGTGGCCCTCGACGCCGGTCCGGCGGCCGTGCGGGGCCCGGGCGGCCGCGCAGTGCGCCCTCGGCGGCCGGCGGATTCCAAGAGGGGGCAGGCGGGGGGCGCGCACGGCGACCCGGGCCCAGGGCGGAGGGTGGGCTTTCTCTGGGCGGGGAAACCAGACACTTATAGGCGGCTGAGGCCGACTTTATTTTTACTGCCCAAACTGTTGGAAAGTATTTAAGCTTAAACAGAAACAGCTGTATCGCTGGCACCGGCCAACGAAACTATTTGTTACCGGGAATGACTTTTTATGATTAAGGACGCGTCCGTCGGCGGCCTCTCGCGGGCGGCCCGCGCGGGTCGGCGGGGCGATCTGGCCGTCGCCAGCTCGCTGTTCGTTAAGACAGAACGGCCGGAGATGGGGCCGCTCAGCCCGGCGCCCACCTCCTCAAGTCTGGGAGCGAGGCCAAAACTGGGAACCCCGCGCGCCCAGGGCGGGGGCGGGGGCGGAGGCGGGGGCGGGGGCGGGGGCGCGAGGGAAGGCGGGCGGGCCGCGCCCCTGCCGCGCGCCCCCCGGTGCGCCCCGTCCCGCGCGCCCCGCAGCGCCCCGCGCCCGCCGCGCACCTGGCCCTGGACGCGAGGCCAGCTTTCCGCTCCGGGCTCCCTGCCTCTCCGACTCAGACTCCTTGGCTCGCCTTTGCTCGCTCGCTCTCCCTCTTTCTCGTTCTCTCTCTCGCTCGCTCTCCCCTTTCCCCCCTCTTCTCTCCCTCCATCCCTCGCCAAGGGAAATCGCTTCCCGTCCAGTGTACCAGCGATGTTTTAACTAAATCCCGGGTTCCGAGGACCGGGTGCGGTGACTGGCAGCGCGGGCGGGGCGGGGAAAGGGTCGGGGAGAGCCGGGGCCGGAGGGCGCTGCGGTCCCCGCCGCCGCCCCAGCCCCGGGGCCCCGCGAGCCGAGCGACGGCGCCCCCGGCCCCCGGCCCTCGGCCCTCTCCCCTCTCCCGGGCCCGCTACGGTCGCCCGCGGGCCGCGGTCTCCGCTGCAGCACCGGGCCGCGCGGTGCCCCCGCCACTCCCGCCCGGGGCTCCCTGGCCGCGCGTCTGCTGCGCCCGTCGGGAAGAGCCGCGGACAGGAAGTGCAGGGCGCAGGCCCCGCGGGTCAGGTCGCGCCCCCCCGCCGCCGGTCCCGCCGCCCGCCGAGCCCCGGGCCCTCCCCCGGCACGCCCAGGCCCCGGGCAGGGGGCGGCTGGGCTGCGGCGGCGGCGCGCGGGGCCGGGGCGTGGGGGCGCCGAGCAGCTCGGGCCGGCGGCGGGGGCAGGTGGCGGCGGGGGCAGGTGGCGGCCGGCGGCGGGCAGGGGCAGGGGCAGGGGCAGGGGCAGGGGCCGGGGCCGGGGGCCGGAGGAGGGCGCGCGGCGGCCCCCGCGGGGTCCCGGGGCGCGGGGAGGCTCGGGCGGGCGCGGCGGGTGGCCCGGGTCTGCCTTCGGCTCGCGAGCTGGGAGCGAGCGCTCGAGGGCCCGAGGGTGGCCGGAGGCCGGGCCGCGCGACCCGAGACAGAGACACAGGCACATTGATTTGTTAGCGGGATGGGGCGGGCGGCGGCGGGGGAGGCCGTCGTCATGGAGACCGAGGCCGGGTGTGCGGCGGGGGGCGGGGGCGGGGGCGGGGGCGGGCCCGGGGCGCGCGGCCGGCTCTCGGGGTCCCGGCAGGGCCCGCGGCGCCCCGGCACCTGTGCATTGTGCATTGTGCGGCGCGGGCGGCGGCTGCGGGGGAGGGGAGGGCGCGCGTCCCGGCGGTGGGGGTGGGGCGGCCGGGGTCTGCCGAGGGGGCGGGGCCCGGCTGACACCCCCGCGGGGGTCCCAGCGAGGGCCCTGGGGGCCGCCGAGCACCGGAGGGACGACTCGGTGGCGGGGGAGGGGGCCCCCGGCGAGGACAGAGGGCGGACGGCCCCCTCGCCAGCCCGGCAGACTGACAGCGGCCGGGCCCGCCCTCCCCGCGACGTCACTTCCGGCGGCGGCCCCCACCCCCCTCGCGCCGGTCTCTGGAGTAGCCTCGGACTCCGCCCCCTGGCGATTGGAACGCGGGTCACGTAGCAACGCGGGGGAGAAAGGGAGAGGGGCGTGGCCCGGAGCTCGGCCAATCAGCGCGCAGGGGCGCAGGCCCCAGCCGCTCCGCTTTAGCAACGTCGTTAGCAACACGTGGGGCCGGAGGAAGCGCGGGGCGGGAGGGGAGGGGGAGCGGGCGCGCGGGAGGGGGGCGGGGAGGGAGCGGGCGCGCGGGAGGGGGAGGAGAACTGACGTCAGCGGGAGAGTATTATGGTCTGTCGTGCGCTGGCTGCTGCTTTTCTGCTCCTGGAAGCGGCCAAGGGGGAAGCGGCGAGTCAACATGGAGCTTTCGGCGGTGGGGGAGCGGGTGTTCGCGGCCGAAGCCCTCCTGAAGCGGCGCATACGGAAAGTAGGTGCCCCCGGGCCTCGGGCCGAGGCTGGCCGAGCCCTCCCCTCCCGGCCTGGGTTCCCTCCCCCGGCTGCAGCCCAGCTTCCCTTCCCCCAGGTCCCAGCAGCGGCCGCGGCCGTGGCGGCGGCGGCGGCGGCTCTGAGCCCAAGCGCTTTCCTTAGACTTGCAGCGATGCACAGATTGCATGGGTGGGGGGCGGGGTGGGGGGATGAACGCCGGTGCATGCACTTTGTGCAGCGTTTCGTGCAGGGGGTGATGCAGCGAGCGCGTGCCTTTCGCGGTGGGATTTCGCGCATTCATTTGGTGCATGCATTTTTTGCATGTATTTCTTGTGTCCTCGTCATGCATTTCCCCCCTTGCACACACACATTTTCCCCTTTGCATCCGCAGGGACGCATGGAATACCTCGTGAAATGGAAGGGCTGGTCGCAGAAGTAAGTAGGTTATATGCAATCCTCAACCCCAGACTGTTGTTCGGGAGGTTTCTTTCTTCCTCATTTTTTCCCTTTACGTTGAAATACAACACAATGCAACAAGAAAAGTTAGAGACACACACACACACCCCCGCCGCTCTTTCCCTGCTCCCGGGACTGACGCCCACTTCTTCCTGATTTCCTCTAGGTACAGCACATGGGAACCCGAGGAAAACATCCTGGATGCTCGCCTGCTCGCAGCCTTTGAGGAAAGGTACAGGCCCTCTCAAGCCTCAGACCCTCGCTCAGGGACACAGGTCCAGTCTGGACTGCAGTCCCACTAGATTCTTTACTCACACACTCCCTTTCTCTCTCTTTCCTTCTTCTAGGGAGCGGGAGATGGAGCTCTACGGCCCCAAAAAGCGAGGACCCAAACCCAAAACCTTCCTCCTCAAGGTAAGATGGCCGTGTCCAGCCACCGGTGGGCAGCACTGTTGTAGTGTGAGGTTTTGGGGAAGGGGGCCCTGAGGGCTTGTGGACCTTTGGGGTGTCTGCTCTTGTTGCCTATTTATGATGGAGGAAGGAGTCCCCAGACAGGGGACTGTCACCAGGTCAGTGGCAGCCCCAAGGGGTGTCTGGGGGAAAGGGGCTTAGCCACACTAGAACTGCCATCCCAAATAGATGCGTAATCAAATACAAGCAAGAAGCGCGCTTGCAGCAAATGGCTTCTTTCAGACAAATTCTCTACCACACCCCCCTGGACGCTGTGCCTAAGCCCCACCCCCACCCATATAGCAATTTCTGGGCATCAGAGGGTAAAGCAGGGAGGCTCCAGTGGAAGAGGGGGTCCTGGGGAGGGAGTGGGCTGGGGACCCTGCTCTGCTTTTGACATGCCTTCTCTCCTGCAGGCCCAGGCCAAGGCAAAGGCCAAAACATACGAGTTCAGAAGTGACTCTGCCCGGGGCATCCGGATCCCCTACCCTGGACGCTCCCCCCAGGACTTGGCCTCTACTTCCAGAGCCCGTGATGGCCTGCGGAACATGGGTCTGTCCCCGCCCGGAAGCAGCAGCAGCACCAGCAGCACCTGCCGAGTGGAGCCCCCTCGGGACCGGGACCGAGAGCGGGAGAGGGAGCGCGAGCGGGAGCGAGAGAGGCAGCGCGAGCGAGAGCGGGGTGCCAGCCGCACGGATGACAAGCCCAGCTCGCCGGGGGACAGCTCCAAGAAGCGAGGCCCCAAACCCCGGAAGGAGCTCCTGGACCCCTCGCAGAGGCCCTTGGGAGAAGCCAGCGATGGCCTCGGAGATTACCTCAAGGGCAGGAAGGTGGACGAAGCCCCTCCTGGGGCAGGGAAGTTCCCCGCTGGCCACAGCGTGATCCAGCTAGCCCGGAGGCAGGACTCGGACCTGGCCCAGTGCGGTGTGGCCAGCCCCAGCCCCGCGGAGGCCACAGGCAAGCTGGCTGTGGACACCTTTCCAGCCAGGGTCATAAAGCACAGGGCCACTTTCCTGGAGGCCAGAGGCCAGGGGGCCCTAGACCCAGGTGGCCCCCGTGTCCGGCATGGCTCAGGCACCCCTGGCTCTGTGGGGGGCTTGTATCGGGACATGGGGGCCCAGGGGGGAAGGCCCTCCCTCATCGCCAGGATCCCAGTGGCCAGGATCCTGGGGGACCCAGAGGAAGAGTCCTGGAGTCCCTCTCTGACCAACCTGGAGAAAGTGGTGGTCACTGACGTGACCTCAAACTTTTTGACCGTCACCATTAAGGAAAGTAACACGGACCAAGGCTTTTTTAAAGAGAAAAGATGAATTGCTGGGTGGGTGATCCCAGGACAAGAGAGCAGGAGAGAGAGTGGGAGCGCAAACTTGGCATCATGCTTTTTATTTCTGGGTGGGAGGCGGCCTTCTGGCTGGTCCTGTCCCCAAACTTCACACGCCCAGCCCGTTCCATTCCTCCTCCCTCCCCTCAGTTTTGGTTGGAAAGAGTATCTCTAGAGTTATATTTTCTATTAGATGTAAATATGTTATTTAAGAAAAAATATCTAAATATATATATTTCAACTCTTGAAGTTGTTTTATTTAAACAAGGAGAGAGAGAGAGAGAGACTCAGTGTGGTTTAGTTGGGGCAGACGGGCTGGGTCGCCGCCCCTCAGCCACCCGGGCACTAAGGAGGCTGGGGACCGGGGTACTGGACCTCTGATGGTGTCTGGAGGGACCCACCTCACCCCTCCTTCCTTTTCCCACAGCCCCTTGGCAGACCCCTGGAACCAAGGCAGGACCCGGATTTTTTCTCTCTTCCCATTGGCCCAGCAGGCCAACAAAAGATTGGCTCCCCAATCAGAAAAAAAGGGGGTGGGGTCAGTGTGTTTTGCCTTTTTTTTTTTTTTTTTTTTTTAAGAGTAAGAAGTCTGGGGGGGGAAAAAGTATTAACTTGAATAACTTTTGTGTGTGATATTGAAGGTAAAAAGTTGCAGGTGGGTGGGGAGCATCAGATTCTCACCCAGGACCACATCAGGAAATGCACTTTACGGGAGATTGTGTGTGTCACACACGCCCATCAGATCGTGTGTATGTCATGTGGATAAAAATCTCCCAGTTCCCTCGATTCCTTTCCTTACTCCACTGAAAGAAAAGAAATGCAGCGAATCTGTTTACATTCCCGAAATGCCAGGATAAATTGGGAGGATTGCATGTCAGTGCCCAGAGTTCGAGACAGTTGTTGTTTTACAGGAGAAGTGTTTGGGGGTGGACTTGTTCCCTTTCGCGTCCTCTAGCCTCGCCAGGAGAAGAGACGGTGGCCCCCACCTCCCAGGAAGAGTTGGCCCGGCCTGCCTCCCCCGGGGAGGGCGGGCCGCGGGCCAGACGGGCCCACCCTGCGCGACCCACGGAGGGAGGCGCGGCGGGGGGCGGGCGCGGCTGGGAGCGGGGGTCGGCGCCCAGGCCTGGCCGGGAGTGCGGCGGCGCCCGGGGCCCGGGGCTCGGGGCTCGGGGCTCGGGCACGACTCGCACCCCCGGCGGCTCCGGCGGGGCAGGGGAAGGAGGGGCGAGGCGAGCTTTCCATCCAAGAATGCGCATCAGAACTTTTGCTCCCCCCCCCCAACTTCTTAAAAGCAAAAGCTATAATTTATAGGCCTTTTCGATTCGCGGAGTGTTCTCTATTTGAACTCGACATTCAAACTCCGCCAAAGGGGGCGGGAGGAGCGGGAGTTGAAAAGAGGCGGCCGCGGCGGGGGAGGCCGGGCGGCGGGGGCCCGGGGCGCCCCCGTGCGCCCCAGGGACGCAGGGCGCGCGCCCCTCTTTGGACTCGAAAGCACAAATCTGTCCCCCCAGCCACCCACACACCTCCTTGTCTTCGAGGGCTGGTCCTGCGGCCTCCGCGGCCTCCCCCGCCCTGGAAGGGCTGGGAGGGTCCGACTGCCCACCGCCTGGGGAGGGAGCGCGTGGGGCCCCCCCGCGCGCGCGGGAGGAAGCACAGACTCGGGGCGAGCGAGGCGGGGCCGGGCCGGGACTGGGGGGTACAGGGTGGGGCCTCCAGCCCTGTGCTCCTCCGGACTCCCCCTCTCCCCGCCTCCCTCTCACCTCCAGACTTTCTTGCCTTTAAAGAGAGGGGGTACAATAAGTGGAAGACGGTGTACTACATGATTTTATTTGTTTTTGAATATCAAATTGCGCCTATATAAAGAAGCCCCCCGGAATGGGGATTTTTATCTGCTCACATTTGTAAAACTGGTATTTTAGACTTTGTATAAAGAAGCGCCGTTTACCAAGTGTATCTACTACATGTGGACGCTATTTTCAGATGAAGCTTCAATGGAGGGACACGTCTGTGACCCAGTGGACGGCGAACTCGGGGACGCGCGTCTACCTGGCTGTCGCCTTCCTTTCTGTCTCCCTCCCTCCGTGGGCTCCCGTCTCCCTCCCTCGGGCCTGATTCTTCTCCTTCCTTCTGACTTCCCTCCCGTGGGCCAGCCTGGCTCTACCCCCGCCGCCCCTCTGTCCACCGTCTGTCCGTGGCCGTGCGTCTGTGTCTTCTCCGCTTGCTCTTGCGACGCTGACCTGGGGGGGGGGGCAGGGGCCAGGGCTGCGTGGCTGAGAGTCTGCAACCACGCGGGATGTGCGCCTGTGGGGTTTATTTAATTCTAAGATTTGTACAAATCTCGAATTGATCCCCGCCTCAGCCCAAGAGTGAAGCTTCAGTACCTATCTTCCGCGGTCGTGAATGTCTGTATCCAATACTGCTTTCTACGTGTTTAAATATATACTTTGTAAATAGAGACGTGTCTCGGTTTTGTTCCTTCCCTGCCCCCCTCACCCCACCCCCCACTCCCATCCCCATCCCCATCAGAGCAGAGGGATGACCACCCCAGGAGAGAGCACCCCTTCCTCCTGTCTCACTACCCACCCCATCCACCACCCCCCTCGCCCCCGTGGGCCCGGAGGATTCCAGCTGCAGAGGCCTTTCCCCAACTGGGGGAACTTCCCAGCTGGGGGGGGGGGGAGAGGGGGCTCCAGAGGGACTGGGCTCTGACTCCACTCAGTCCCCAGGGGGGAGGCCGAGGCTCTTCTGACCTACCGGCCACTTTCCTCTGGGTCCCGGGCAGACCTCGGGGACACCGGGAGGATGGGAGCAACCTTTAGGGTCCCTTTTCTCCTGGCGTTGCTCCCCCTGCGAACCCCACCCCTAGGCCCGACGGCACTGGTCCCCGAGGCCCTGACGCCCCCGGCCGGGCGCCCCTGCGGTTCCGGCCTGCTTCCCGGGGCTGTCCTGGGACCCGCCCCCCAGACCCACCCAGCCTCGCCAGCGCTCCCCGAAATGCAGCGCCTCGCGCCTATTGATTGAGGAATTGAATTCGCGGGTATTGCTAGGCAACTGGCTGCTCGGAGCCGGCGCAGAGCACGCTGATGTGATTAGTGAACCTGGCGCTGCCGGCGCAGCCCCGCGCCCCCCGCCCCCCGCCAGCCTCTCCGTCCCCGCTCCTCTTGGGGTGGTGAAGCCCCAACGCCGGGCGAGGCGCGGTCGGGGGGGGGGGGGCGGAGCAGGGCTCAGGGTGGGGATGGGGGCTCTCGGCCCTTCCCGGCCGTCGGCTGTGCGGGGCGCGGGCGTGGGGCGGCACGGGGGCGGTCCTCGGAAGCCCAGGGCGCCCACGGCGTCTGTCCCATCCCATCCCATCCCATCCCATCCCATCCCATCCCATCCCATCCCATCCCATCCCATCCCATCCCATCCCATCCCATCCCATCCCCATAACCCCGCGCAGCCCTCGCCGCAGAGAAGCCCCGACCTGGGCGCACGGCCTGGCACGAAGGGAGGGCGTGGGGACGCTTCGCCCGCGCATCTCCTGTCTTCCGCCAGCCGGTTGCGGACCCGCCCTTGGCGGTGCTCCCCGCGCCTCTTTCCCCAGTTTCGGAGAGCTGAGTGGGAGGACCAGGGGGAGGGAGCCAGCGGCGCGGGCCCAGGGCAGCGGGTCACGGGGCGCTGGGTGCCCTTTGGACTCGAAGGGCCTGTGCAGTCGGGGCGGGGAGGGAGTAGGGTGGCCCGGCCAGGGGCGCCACCGGCAGCCAGCCCCTGAGCCGAGGCCCCGCTGCCCGGTCGGGGACTCCCTCCAACCACCTCTCCTGGGTATTGGGCACTGGCGTGCACTGGTGTTTAGGAGGATGCGAGGGCGCCGACCCGGTCCCCCTTTCCCGGCTGGCTGGCCACCGTCCACCTCGGCAATGGCCGGGAGCTCCTGGCGTGGCTTCCGTTCCCGGGCAGGTTGGCCAAGAGCTGCCAGGTGCGGAGGCCCGGCCCGCGGTGTCGCCCCACCCTGGGTCGTCCCCCCTGCGGCCCTACAGCACCGCCGCGGGCAGCACTGGAACCTGGATGGCTCCCCGGAGCGCGGCAGATCGAATCCATCTTCCTGTCCCTTTGATGCTTACAGCGCGCCGGACCCAGGCGAGGCCTGTGCCTGCACCGCAGACCCGCCTCCGGGAGGCCGGCACCCAGCGCCTTGGGGGTCACGCTCTGACGTCCTCCAGGCCCAGAGGGGGCCTTGGATCCAGCTGGTCTGAGATGGGGGCTGCTCAGTGCTGGGCGGCGCTCCCCAGCGTCCAGCCTTGGGGGCCTGCACCCGGGAGAGGAGGCTGTGGCTTGGGGTTCGGGCCGGGGCTTTCTTCCCGAATGGAGGCCGCTGGGGGCACCTGGGCGCCGGAGGGGAAGGGGTCGCGCAGCTCGGTTCCCGGGGCAGCTCCAAGCCGGCGGCGGGGAACGCGCCCCCGCGCGTCCCAAGAGCCGGAGGCTCCGAGTCTGCGGGTCGCGCGCGCCCTCTAGAGGCCACGGCCTCACCCCTCCCCGCGCCCACCCACTCCGGGCCTTAAGATTCGCCTTAGGCTCGCGGCCGGTGCCTCTCTGGGGCTCGCGGGGGCGCCGGGAGGGCCGCAGCTCCCTCGCCAAGGGCACGCTGCAGCGGGCCACGGTGGCCCCCCTCTGCGCCCTCCCCGCGGGGAGGAGGGGCTGGTCAGCGCCGGGATCCTCAGAGCCTGCTGGCCCATCCCGCCGGGCGCCCTGCGGCTGGGCCCAGTCCAGGAAGGCCGCAGGCCGGGTCGGGCCCTTGGCAGCCCAGCCCATTCCTCTGGGAAGGCGGTGGATTAGGCCATCAGACCCTCTGCGCAGAAACGAACAAAGGCCGGCGTGGGTCAGGGCCCCCGCACCCGCCTGGCTGGGGCTCCCATGAGAGCCCAACCCCGGCTGCCCGCAACTACTCCTTCCCCGCCACCCTCACCCCCTTTCGCAGCTCTCCAAAGCCAGAGGACCGATGCCCACCTTCTCCAAAACAAAATCGCTCCAGCCTCCGCAGGGGCGACAAAGAAAGCAGGGCTTTGGCCTTGCCCCGCAAGGGTTGCGCTTCAAATTCTCAGGCCTTCTCTGCAGAGTGGGTTCTATTTCTATTCCTCCCCCTGCAGGAAAACATTTCAGGCCTTCGCCCCAAACTAGCCTTTCAACTTCGAGGTCCAACTTCTGTCTTCACTTCAAAGGGAACTTGGTTCTCCCTGGAGGCTCAAATCTATGAACAAATTCAGGCTGAGAGTGATGCAAACCTTGAAGGCCCGCAGAAGGTTCTATAAGAAGCGAATCATCTCCTTATTGTGAGCTCTTAGTACAGTAGCACCAGGGACTCCAAACCCCTGGAGCGCCAGAGTGACTCCCCTGGAATCTTGCAGCTTTCAAGTGGTGTCTTTGGGGTTAAAGTATTGCCTTCTGGGAAACGTCTGAGTGAGTTTATGTCGTGCAGCCTCCCTGGCCTCTGCTCACTAGATGCCAGGAGCAGCAACACTTACCCCTGCCCCCCAAAACCACCTCCAGACACAGCCAAATCACCCTTTATGAATGCTGGTGCAGGGGTTCACAGCTGTAACCAACCCCACCTTTGTTTAGAAAAAAACACCTTTTCCGTGCTTGCTCGCACTCTGGGAGAGGGGCTAACCGCTTCCAGAAGCCTTGGATGTTCTATGCTTTAGGCCACATCCAGAGTACTTCGCCTCAGGAAAGGGCAACCGAAGAGACTATTGTTTCCGGGCATCAAGCATCACGTACACCAGGCTGACAAGTTAAAGAAAAGATTTATTGATATACTAAAAGTTAACAAAGACAAAAACCTGACACCGCTCACTCTAAGGTCGTTCCCCTGCAAAATAAATTAACGTCAAAAGAACAACAACAAAAAAAACCCCCCAAAACCTGCAACCTAGGCCTAGTGTTAGTTTTCCAAAAATACTAGAAAAACAACAGAATCTTAAGATGTACTGAGCAAAAATCTGGTCATCTAGGCACTACCTCGCCCCTCCTCCCACCCCTCCCCCCAACCATGGCGGGCTTCCTGGGGGAAGCATTTTCTCCAACTGGCAGGTCCTGATTGAATATGGGGGCTGGGCGGCAGCCCTGCTTCAACAAAGATCTCAGGCTTCCCGGGGCAATAACATCTTCACTTTTGTTCCCTCTCTTTTAAAAAAGCAAACAAACAGCCATAGTTTAAAGCAATTAGAAGTGGCATACATGAATGATTTTTTTTTTTAATTAAAAAACACAAATCAAGCCAGCCATTGGCACTGGTCCAAAGCTCTGGTCCTCCCCGTTTCTCCTCCCCATCCCCCCCTCGTGTAACCTCCAGGCCCAGAGCCTTCTTAGTCAGGTCAAAATTTTGAGCGTAACCAGATCAAGGTACACTCTTTTTGGTACCAAAAAATATATATAAAAATATGTCCAACCCTCTTAAGAAAAGGACGGACTGGCTGGCCACTTCTTCCTATCCGTTGCAAGCAAACAAAGACACGACAGGATTCACACACCCATTCAGTATACACCGTGATGCAGTCCATGTGGGTAACCCCGCAGAACAGACCAGGGGTCTCCGATGTGGCTGATGCCCAGCGCCACACACACACACACACACACACACACACACACACACACAGGGGTCTCCGATGTGGCTGATGCCCAGCGCCACACACACACACACACACACATGCGCGCGCGCGCACACATAGCAGCAAATAAAAAAAGTACTACTTTTATTGGTAAACATGACATTCAACTCTTCAGCAAAGACAGTCACACACACACACGCTCACACACACCCTTTTAAACAGAAGCCACATGGAGTCCCAAGCACCAAAGAAACCACAACACAGCGAGAAGGCAAAGTGGCTGGAGTAAGGTGTTTGCAGATTCAACTTTGGGATTGAAAGAGCTGGTAAACAGAAAGGCACCGCGTGGGGGTTCGGAGACCCGGCTGCTGAGGGCGGCAGGTGAGCGCGGACACACGTGTGTCCAGAGGCCCGCAGGAACCCAGGCTTAGCCCGCAGGGCTCCGGAAGCTGCTGTGGGCCTGGCTCTGCAGCCTAAGACAGAAGGGGAGTTGCAAAACCTGGCTGCCTGGTGGGGGCAGCCACAGGAGCCCCCATCTCCACTGCCAGGGTGCATCTGGGTGTCTAGAGCTGGACGGGGAGCCGGTGTCTGTGGCCCAGTGTGCTGGGCGCCTTCTTCCAGACTGTGCAGTCACCTGCCAGCTCTTCCCGCCTCCTGGGGCAGTTCTCCCCTTTACTGCCCACATTCCAGTTTGAGCCTGGTTGTCTGGACTCTCAGCCCTCAGGTATGCCAAGATGGGCACCCTCCGGCTGCTGCCCCGTGTAGCCACCACGCAGGAGACGGAGAAGCTGCACCTGGAGAACCCCTGACAAGGTCCTGGACACGTATCTGTCCCCAAAGGCACGCTGTTGAAATGGATTCAGACGTACAAAAGCCATCTCTTTCTATTTGGCGAGGAGGATGAGGGGCTAGGGGGCTGGAGGTCTGGCAGGCCCACCCCTCGGTAAGCCTGGGCTCCCCTGCCATCAAGGCAACAGGACCAAGGGAGCGGCCACACCTGCTGGCTGGCTTCCACCAAGAGCTGAGGCAGAAGACAACCCCACCTCCACTTTTCTTTTGGCATCACAAAGACCTGGTGACCGGGCTCCCTGACCCACCTTCCTGCCCCAAGCCATACAAGGCAGCTCCCAGACAGCCGGGGTGGGGGTGGGGGGTAGTTGGGCTGGTAGATTTGGCCTTTCTGGGGCCCTCAGAACCCCCAAAGGTGGGAGGGATTGTCAGGGAGAGGCAGTGCCCATCCTGGGCAGAGGTGGGCATGGGTGGGAGCAGCACCGAACACCCACACGACGGCTGGAAGCCAGCAGGCCCTGGGAGGGTGGATCTACTCCAGCAATTGCCTGCACACCCCCACCTACCAGGGGCTCTTGGGGCCATGTGTGGGGCCACAGCTGTCCTTGCACAGAACAGCAAAAAAAAAAAAAAAAAAAGTAGAAAGGAGGGCAGGGACAGTGACCCCTTCTGCTTCTGCCCCCTCTCCCCCCCCCAAACGTGGAGGCTCCAGGTGAAACAGCTCTGGGACCAGCCCTTCCCAGTCTGTGACTCCCAGGGCAACCCCAGGGGCGCTGCAGTTGTTAACCGGAACCAGGGTTACAGGGCACTGAGCACCCCACCAGCCAGCACCGGTCCTCCTCCATCCAGGCCCCCAGTCCTCAGCCGTCGGGCACTGTCCTAAAGGGGAGCTCTGACTGGCGAGGCCCCTTACTTGCCCCCCACCCCAGGCCCTCTTGTAAAAACCTAACTTGAGCCCTAGAGAGGTCAAGGCCTTGCCCTGCTCCCATCCCACTGCTGGGCAGGGACTACCAGCCTGGATCCCTCCTCTACGAGCCGTGCCCCCTGGAAATCCAGAGCAGAGCTGACCACCACCCTGTCGCTGCAGGGCAGGCAGGGCAGATCAAACAGCAAACCTGACGGCCTTGAGGAACTTCAGGCCAGAGACACAGGAGGAGGACTTCCTGAGGCATGTGGGAAGTGAAGCAAAGGCCCAGAGGTAGGAACGAGGGCAAGGCCAGGCCTCGGCAAGGCATCAAGGTACTGTCCCACCTGAAATCACAGGCAGGGCCAGGGCAAGTCCCCTCCGAGCCTGCCCTTGGATGCCACCCGGCCCCTGGAAAGGGCCTGGGGTGCAGGGCAGTTATCAAAGCAAAGCCAGAGGCCAGAGCCAGGCAGCCGGGTGGCCACAGGGTGTCAGTAATGTCTCAGGTTGAAGAAGCCCACACTGGTAGGGGACTCCTTCACCGTGACCGTGATGAGGTTGGCAGTGACGTCGGTGACGAAGACGTGCTCAATGAGGCTGCGGGTGGGCTTCCAGTCCTGGCTGGTCTGAACCGACACTGATGGGTTTTGTCTGGCGCCGGGTGGCGAGGCGGAGCCGGGGTCTGAGTCGGAGCTACTCTCCTCGCCAGCGCTCAGCTCTGAAGGCAAGGCCAACTTGCGGGCGTCGCCGGGGGCTGTATGGCCCTCCTGACTGCTGGGGGCCGCGCTGCCCTTCATACAGTCCCTCTTGCCTGCAGAAGTGGGCAGAGCTGCCACCCGGGAAGCCAGCTTCTCACTCTTGCTAGTGTCGGAGGGCACGGTGGCCCCACTCCCCCCGGCGAGGCCACCCCCAGCGCTCTTCCCGGTGGTTGGGTTGGTGGCAGGGACACCCTTGCTGGCCGTGGCATGGCGGGCAACCATGCCCACCCCAGCTGTGCCGTTCTTGACACTCTGTAAGTCCAAGACCTGGAGGCTCAGCTCCTGGGTGGGTGCAGGCTGGGGGCCCAGGCACCCAGCAGGGCCCTTGCTGATACTGTGGATGTAGGGGGGCCCCCCTGCGCCTCCCACTTTCTGCTCCACAGCCCCACTGCTGGGGGCCTTTGGGACTTTGCTTCCTGGGGAGCTTAACCCCAGCTCCCCCTTCTGCGTCCTCACCTTGAGGTCCAGCCCGAGGCCGCACTTGCCGGCGGTCTGGGCCTTGAGCGCCAGTCTGCTGGCAGCCTGGGCCTGGCTCTGGCTCATTCGGTTCATGTAGTGCACGATGGAGCTCTGCCAGCTGATGCCGCCCCGGCTGGGGCTGCCGGCCATGCCCTTCATCAGGCTGGCCAGGTTCTCCGGGGTGGCCATGGCACCGGGGCCACTGCACGCCTCCTTGGCGTGGGCCTTCAGGGCTGCCAGGCCTGCCACGGGGGCGCTGAGCGGTGGGGGCAGCTTGCTGGCCGGCGCCCCCAGGTCCTTCCGGGCAGTCTTCAGCACCTTGGCCAGGCTCACGGGTCTCCGGGCCGCCTTCTGCTCTGGGGGCAGGGGCTTGCGGCCTCGCTTTTTCCGGATGGGGTCCTTCAATTCCGGTTTGGCCACCAAGATCTGGGCCTTCTTCTGAGGCACTGGGTGGGTCTCGCGGCCCCGGGGACCCCTCTTGGCATCTAAATCACTGTCGTCCTCTTCATCTGAGGAAGTGGAAGAAGACGTGGAGGAAGAGGAGGAGCTGCTGGATTTGGAGGGAGCGTCGGGTTCCTGCAGAGAAAGAGCACAGAGGGTGTCACTGTCTCTAAGGCCGGGTCTCCGCGGTCCACGGGGCACCGGACCCCTCAAAGCTGAAACCTCTGGTGGCTGCCACACTAGAAAGACAGCCAGGAGGGAGCGATTTCTCACCCCCTTGTTCCAGAAGAGACGTAAAAAGTCCTTATGAGAGTCCTTGAAATGCAGTTAAAAGCAGAACAAAGAACAGGTGCTTTGTGAAATCAGAGCAGAGCAACGAAACGAAGAGCATGCACGGTCACGTCCTGGATACTACGGCCTCAAAGGGGGACATGAATTTGGCTCCAGGCTCCTCAGCAGGTGACTCGGAAAGGGAAGCGCAAAGCTTACGATGCTTCATGCGTAATCGCTTGTTAACCTAAAGCCAAGTGCACATCCTGCTTCGGTCCTCTCACTTCTGAAGGTTCTGACCTTCAGAACGTTCCGGCACACAGGAAAACAAACTGCTGCCCTCCTGCCTTCTGGGCGTCCCCCCAAAAGCAGGTTAAGTGCACCCTCCCGTTTCTCCCTGGGCCATCATTTCCAAAGGCACACTTTAGGGTGATGGAGGCGGTGTGGGCTCCCTGATGTGAGGGACAATCCAATCATACCTGAGGCCTCCGGGCCTCCTTGCCCAGCCAGGCCCACCGCCTTGATGCCACTTCTGTGGTCCCCACTGGTCACCCCCGGGGAGGAGAGCCTGAGTACACAGGAACCCACTCCCCTGACCCCCGTTCCCACTGTCCTGCTCAAAAGGAAGATTGTGAAGAGCAGGCCAGTGTGGACCAGCCAACAAGCCTGAAGGCAAGACTTTAAGAGCTTCCAGAAGAGCGGTTTTTGTAAGAGACTGAACTCTTGGCCACCACGTGTGGGTTCACAATCCTGGGGCAGTGCCTTCCAGAGAGGAATCCAAGACACATCCCAGACTGAGGCCATGACCCGGCCCCCAAGTGTGTGTCCCTGTGAGCACCTACTGTGTGCACGCTTCCTGTTCCTTTCTGTTCCCGTGAGCCACCAACAGTGAGGAAGCAGTCGGCAGCCAAGTCTGACCCTGCTGTCCACCAGACAGGAGTGCAGGAGGGACGCCAAGTGAATAAGAAACCAGCTCTCAAGGGCATGGGCCACAGCAGGACCCTCCTGGTGGCAGGGGGAGGGTGTGAGGGGGAGCTGGGGCCTGCTGTGGCCCTCTGCTGGCAGAGGCTTAGAGCCACAAGCAAGGAAGAGGCGGAAGGCCAGGGTCTTCTGAGCAAGGACAGACCTTCCGTGGAAGAGCCAGCCTGATCCCCGTTCCCCAAAGCCCTCAACCCTCTTGCTGCCTGCCGCCTTCCACTCTGCACGCTGCACGACGAAAGCAGCCCAGTCGGGCCAGCAGCCACCCACCTTGAGTTTGGAGTGCCGGCTGCAGGACATCACCGTGTGCTTCCTTGGCCTGCCCCTGGGCCGCTTGCCTCTCTTCCGGTTCTGCACCTCCTTCTCGTGTTCCCTTAAGACGATCACCAATCAGGGTGGGAGAAGCCCAGTGCGCACACCCTTTCCCACCACACGACCCCCAGGGCCTCAGACACCCAACACGCCGGGCCTGCCCTAGCTTCCGATCAGTTCCACTGCAAAAACCCATCCCATGGTTACCATACACAAAGCAGACATCCAGACCCTCTTCTTTCTAATACTTTTTTTTTTTTTTTAAAAACCTGTTTCATTTGCATTTGCATAAAAACAAGTGAAAGAAATTCCAGCAAGGCTGTGAAAGGAGCAATTCTCCGGTTTTCTCAGATTCCTTTCCAGACAGCCCTGTGCTAATCCTGGCTGCTTTCCACAGGTAGAATGTTTTGTGGAACTTCTAGGGTGTAGCCCACTAGAAGGAGCCTTTGTGGTCACACGGTCCAAACCCACTGCTCCAAACAAGAGTCCTGGGCCGGGAGACAAGGACCACTGGCCCCAGCCTCTGCCTCTCCAGGGTGCACAAAATCCTCACCAGTCCATGAACCCGGGTCAAGGGAACCCAAGGCTCTGGTCCCGTCTTGCACTCTGGGCTGGCTTCTCAGAGCCAGTACCCCTGGCGCCCTCATCTTCCCCGCCCCTTCCTTTTTCTAAAACCCCTATTTCTAGACTGAGCTCTAGATGGAAGTCTTTGGAGGTGCCTGGTCCCGATGTAGCTGCAGCTCAAAACCTGCACCTCTGGTAGGACACCTTTCATCAGCTCCCAGAACTCAGGGCCATGAAGCCAAGCAAGCTGCCTCCAGCCCCACCCCAGAGAAAGCTTGTATTTCAGGCTACCCCTGGGGAAGGGGCTGATGTGGAGAAGCTTCCCAGTAATTAAAAGGGGCAAACATCACCCCGCTGAGGCCTGGAAAGCCATCTCTTAAAGAATCCAATTAGTACAACCAGACAGTTCATGCTTTCCGAAGCAGCCCCCAACCTGTCTCCTAGAGGGGCAGGAACATCTCACAGGCCTCCTCTGCTAACACATTAACCCGACCCGCAGGTTTTGAACCTCAGACTTGCCCTTACTTACAAATGTCACCCTCACACACCAACCATGTGACTGCCAGCTACTAGTTTCTGGGGGCGGGGGTGTCTTCTGGGTGCACAGGGGAAGGGAGACACCCACGTTCCCTGATTTCTCTTCCCCATGACGTCAGCCAGACCACCCCACGCCTCCCCAACTCTCTTATCTAAAATTAGAGGTGACATCTAAAATCACAGAAGCAAACTTATCCCCTGAGACCGGCAAGGGTGCTCCCTCAGCACCACCTGCTTTACGGCCTCAAGAAAAATAAATGCGTTGTTCCTAGGACAGAACCCACCAGAAGAGGCTTAGCTTTCTGCTGTGCTGTTTCAGGAACCTCTCTGGGCCTTCTCTTGCTCAACAGCACCCTCAGGCAGCACTGGGCGGCCAGGCCACCATTTTTACGGTGAACCTGCCATCCTGGTTTTTATTAGTGCAAATGACTCAACAGAAAAGGTCAACAGGAGAAGCTAGAACTCTTCATGAAGGAACCGAGAAGGTTCATTTTTGCGAACCTGGCTGTCGGAAAGACCTAGAAAGTGGCTTCTTAGCTCCGGACACAGGGAGCTGGCGAGCTGAAGGAACGTCCGGAAGGAACTCCTGCGGGACCCTGATGCCTGCTTCACCTCCGCCGAGGGCCATGGCGCAGGAGCCCCCGGAGTCCACCCTGGATGCCCAGACCCCAGCCCCAGCCCTGGAAGGCCAGCCCGGCCCTGAACAGCGATGCGACGGGCCTCGCTCTCCCCAACATTCTCCCCCTTCCCACGAGGGCTGGTTAACTTTCTCACTTCTTCTGGAAGGCCAGGAGCAGCCTTGGGTCCAGGATATTTTCCTCTGGCTCCCAGCTGTTGTGTCTGGAAAAGCAAAAAGCAGGGCGTCAAGAAACACCAGGCAATGACAGGCCCCTTTGGACAACATCGGGCATGTGGCCACCCCAGCGCGCCCTCCGATCCCCACTGGTGCAAGGGCATGGGGGGGGTATGGCACAGTTCCCCTAAATCCCACAGCGGGAGGGTGAATTCCTGGAGACCCGGGAGCCTCAAGGCCAAGGCCCCTGCGCCTCAACTCCAAGGGAAACTACCACCTCAACCCTCAATTAACATAAGGCCTCAGGAAATCTCCACGGTCTCCCCCTGGGAGGAAAACAAATCCCAATAAAATGGGAAGTCGCCGGGAGGGAAGCCCCCAAAGCCTGGCCCGGATCCAGCGAGGAAGGGAAGGCTGCTCCAGGACGCGCGGAGGGGAAGGGGAAGGGGAAGGGGAAGGAGGGGAAGGCCGAGGGGCGCAGGGGCGCAGCCCGAAGGGGAAGGGGAGGAACAATGTGCTGGCGCCCAGGCGGGCGCGGGCCAGGTCCTCGAGGGGAAGCCGAGGCAGCCGAGCGGGGGGTGGGGAGGGCGGGGAAGCGGCTGTAAACAGAGCCCCTTCCGGGGATGCCCAGTCCCCTTCCTTACTTTAAAAGGGGGGGAAAAAAAAAGGAGGGTTTCCATCCATCAATAGAAAGCTCAGGTTACAGCGGGCGAAATATGGACGGGGGGGGGGGGTTCGCGCCCCGCGGGGGGCGCCGGGCCGAGGGCTCCCGGGGTGTCCGCGCGCCCCGTAAACAAAGGGCGGCCCCGCGCAGGCTGCGCGCCCCCTTCCCGCCCAGCGCGCGGGGACCCCGCGAACTTCCCGCCCAGCGCGCGGACGCCCCCGCCCCCGCCCCCGTCCCCGTCCCGGGCCCGGCCGGCGCGGGCGGGAAGGCGGGCGCCGCGCGGCCGGGGACTCACTTGGAGGACCAGCCGCGCCACTTGACCAGGTACTCCAGCTTGCCCTGCGGGAGAGAAGGGGCGCGTGAGCCGGGGCGGGCGGGCGCGCGCGGGCGGGGCCGGGGGCCGCACGCACCTTGCGGAGCCGCTTGCTCAGGATGCACTCGGCGGCGAAGACCTGCTCGCCCACGCTGCTCAGCTCCTCCATGCTGCCCGCGCCCCGCGCCCCGCGCCCCGCACCGCCGCCGCCGCGCGCCCGCCGGCCGCACACAAAGCACCGCCCCCGCCCGCGCAGGGCCCGCCCCGCGCACGCGCGCCGCCTCCGCGGGCCTCCCGGGGCGCCTCCGGCCAATGGGCGCGCGGGGGCGGGCGCGGGGCGGGGCGCGCATTGTTCGCGGCGGGCTCGGCCTCGCGCCCTGCGCTGGGGGCCGGGCCGGGCCGGGTCGGGGGCGCGGCGGGTCCCGGGCGGGGGGGAACGGGCGCCCCGAGGGGGAGGGAGCGGGGCTCGGGCCCGGGACGGGGGGCGCCCGCCGAGCCCCGCTTGGAGCCCCCTCCGAGCGCCGGGGCGCGCCCGGCCTCCTCCGAACTTGGCTTTCCGGGCAAAAAGCCATTGTTCTGGCCCGAACGGGGGGAAGCGGGCCGCTTCCTGCCCCGGCCTCCGAGGGGCGCTGCTGCGGGGCCCCGCCCTGGTCGCGCTCCCCGGTTTGGGGCCGGACTGGCCTGTCTGCGCGGGAGCCCACCGAGCCCGGGCGCGGGAGGGAGGAATGGGGCGGGGAGCAGCCTGGCCGTGTCCCCCCAAAGGCGACCGAGGAGAATGCACCGATGCATGCACCGATGCAGGGCGAGCTCTTTCTTCCCGCTGGGAGGAGTGGAGCCCGGGCCCCGGGGCTTCGGAGGGAGAGACCAACCGCACCTTTAATTCCTCCCTCGGGTCTGATGAAACGAGTGCGGGGCTGGGGGCAGGTTTGGGAAAACGGTCCTGGCCGAGGGCTAGGTCTCTAACGGGCCCGCCGGGATCCGGCGAGGTGCCCTCCGGAGGGCACGCGACCCCAAGGAGACCTTTAGGTCGGGGTGGCCTGCAGCCCCGTGTGGGCTCATGTGGGCAGCTGCCTCCCTTCTGCTGAGACCCGTATCCACGGAGCGAGTCCCCCCCCCCCACACCTTACATCGTTTAGACCCTAAAGCAGACCGAATCCCACGTGTCCTCAAGGACATGTGTGTACCAGGCTTCACTTTTCCCCCCTCCTCCCGCACCGAGACACTTTAACTCAATGAAAATCCATTTTCTGGTTTTGCTTCTCCCTTTGAACGCAGCTGCGAAGTGCTCTCTCTGCTGAGCACATCAGAAAGCCGTCTGTTTCTTGTTGCCGAGGGTGGGGGGAGGTGTCTAAAAGTGATTTTTGATCATTGAAGCCGTGTTTATAAAGATTCTGCAAGAGAAGTGTGTTTTGTTGTTGTTGTTGTTGTTGTTGTTTTAACGGAAACGCCTGCTGTGAAAATTGGGACCTGCAGGAGCCCATCTTTCCATTGCTGGCATGTTCTCCACTTTATTTGGTTAAATGTGCTGCATTCATTTGCTATCCTGGAGAGACTGTGGAGTGACATTTGCAAACTTAGGAGAGCAGTATCTACTGTTCTCAAGGAAGGCAGGAAGGAGGGAACACTGGATTGGGGGTTTGGAGGTGGAAATGCAGGCTCACTCTGGAGGGGCTGCAGCCCAGAACCCTTATTTGGGGATGAAACCTGCAATCCTGGTTATAAGCAGAGCATCGCTTATAATCTCCAACTCTTTCTGTGTCCCTGTCTTCTGGATCTAGGCAGTAAATTGTGGGGTTGAAGCCGAAGGTCTATTTATTGTAATCCTAAAAATAGCTGGATCGGTTTCAACTCAGGTTTCCTTGCAGAATTTGTCTTGGGTGTGAGGATTTCGCCTTGGAATTTCCAGTTTCATATGGTTCCCTGGGATACTTGCTTAATTCCCCCCCCCCCCCCCCCCAAGGAAAGGAAGCTTAGGAAGGAGAATTCTTTCGTGCCCTAAGAAATAAGTTTGTCTAGGATTTGATCCCAACCTATTAAAAAAAAATCAATTTCCTGGAAAGTTGAACGCATACCTCTTCTATTCAACTGCGAGTATCCAGTTTGGGTGGAATAATGTTTAGATAATTTATTTGGAGAAACACATATGACAGATTTGACTAGAGTTAAATTAGCAGATAAATAGGGTGAGGGTTGATCCAAAATCTGTAATGTGTTCCATAAAAACGAAACTGGAAGTAGGCAGAAAGGAGGAATAATTCCAGCTAATCCAATTGTGTCAAAACACGGGTTTAGGCTAACGCAGCTTCTGTCTTCCGTTTTGACTGTCACCGACTGTCACATTTAAGAATTATTAAGACAAGTTAGAACTAATTATTTTCCTGTTCATTCAACAAAGAGTTACTCAGCATTTGCTGTCATCCCGGCATGACTAGCTAGAGGTCTGGAGAGTCTAGCAGCGCCGTCTAAGAGAACTTCCCGAGATGGTGGGAGTGCCTTGTATCTGCACTCTTGCGTGTGCGTTCACCGCCAGCCATCTGTAGCTACTTGTGAGCACTTGAAACGTGGCCAGTGCAACTGAGGAATTGAGTTTTTTATTTTATTTAACCTTTAGTAACTGAAATTTAAATAGTCCCGTGTGGCTAGTGGTCATGTATACCGGGCAGTCCAGGTCCACAGGGATGCCTGGGACAGGACTAAACACATTGCCAGCAAAAGGAAGGCAGGTGCCTGAATGAATCCTGAGACATGAATAGTTTACGTATACTCCCATGTATGCTTTCTTACATTCGAGAATGTTCGCAACATGTACGGAAAGATATTACAAATACAGGCATAGAGGAGGACATTCAGACCCAATACTTTGTTGGGTGCCATTTGCTTTCTATGCAAGCGAGAGTGCCAGTGACAAAAATTAACTCATTGACGCCTGAAGTCTCGCTAAGAACAGATATATGTTTTCATGCTGTGAACGGAAAAGCAGAGACTTGGAGCAAGGAATGACGGGAGGTGTCACTCCCAAGTGAACGGAAGTCAGGAACTGAGATGAAGCTGGCACCCCTTGGGCTGGCACCTCGGCAGCTAAAGCGAAGTCACACGAGTTGGTCTTACAAAGCAGCTCCAGGGCAGCTGTACGAGGAGTACCTACTGCCACGTGCACCGACACACCGCCAGTGGTTTGCGAGGGGTGAACGCGGATGTACAATAATACGCTGCACAATCTGGGGGCGCCTGGGTGGCTCGGTGGTTGAGCGTCTGCCTTCGGCTCAGGGTGTGATCCCAGTCCTGGGATCGAGTCCCCCAGGGAGCCTGCTTCTCCCTCTGCCTGTGTCTCTGCCTCTCTCTGTGAATAAATAAATAAAATCTTAAAGAAAAAAATACACTGCACAGTCCTTAATACTGGATGTGATGATTTGTCCTCCACCAGGTCCCCTCACATTTGCAAGACTGAGGTGTGACTTACTCACTGGCCATGTTATGTGATGCTGCCTCTGTGTACATAGTGGATAAATATTACGTATACACGACACAGGGTGTTTAGGTATCAGACCCCAAGTAAAAATAAGCACAGTTAGGGCGCTTGCACTTTCGGTTTGCCTAAGAATTCCCTGGGCGCGCAGTGCAAACATTGACCTCTAGGCCCCACCCGGGGATCCTGACCCGAGAGACCCCGAGGCTGTGTGCAGTTCTCATTGCTTAGAACCCGTCTCATGAAGGGCAGCCTGTCCCAGCCCTCCTTTTCCACTGGAGGAAAAGGGGAATCCTAAATTGCTTCAGATCTCGAGGCTGTGGAACCGTCCTGCCGTTCCCCACATGTGCCTGGTGCCGGCGGCCAGGCCAGGTGTGGAAGCAGCTCAGTGGCCTGCAGGGTTGGCCCAGGCAGCAGCAGCCTCTTGAACTCCTGAGACCCCACCCGTACCTCCCGGGGGCCCCAAACATCTGCACAAACTGGACCTGCTCACCTTGGATTCTTGGAGCAGGGGAGGTTAAGGAACATTCTTCCAAGTGGTGAGAAATGGACAGTTGTTTTTTAAGATTTTTTTTTTAAAGATTTTACTTATTCATGAGAGACACACACACACACAGAGGCAGAGACACAGGCAGAGGGAGAAGCAGGCTCCCTGCGGGGAGCCCGAGGTGGGGCTCGATCCCAGGACCCCAGGGTCACGCCACCCGGGGTCCCTGGATCTACTGTTTTTGTTCAGAATTGCCAAACTGTGCCAGAGGGTCTGCACTGATGTACGCTCCTGCCCCAGATACACGGGGCTGACCCGTCCCCACGTTCTCAGCAGACCTGGGAGCTTCTGTCCGTCTGGGGCACTTCTGAACGGACTCGACACTTAGCGGGTTTCCGTGGTATTGACACAAACGGATCATGTCTGTTACGCGTCCCGCATCTGCTTTCTTTCAAGACCTTTGCCGGGTGCAGAATGGCTCGAGTGTGAAGCGATTTTATGAGCGCAGTTTTCCGGTCTGAAGTGCATTATTTTCACAAATTTAAAGATAACAAAGTTCTGAAATCTAGGGTGAAGCCCTTGCTTGAAAACCATTAATTAGTTTGGGGATTCAAAGCGGTAAACGAAAGCGCATTTATGACTTTGCTAATTGTTCTTCCTGGCTGCTGGAGGTGATCTCAGGCGTCCTCTATAAATCCTCTGAGCACCGCTGACACAGCCACGGGTTTCGGGTACCGTGAGTTTGAGACCCGCACCACCACTCTCCGGCTGGGTGGCACGCACTTCCTATCTCAGTGCCTTCATTTGCTGGGTTACCTTTTGTCTAAAAGAACCCAAACAAAAAAAGTGTCATTTAGATCCACAAAATGAGAGATTTTCATTGTCTTTTAACATTTTGCTGCTTTCCCCGCCCAGATGTTATTTATTCATTTATTTGAGAGAGAGAGAGAGAGAGAGAGCGAGCGCATGCACGAGGAGGGGGAAGGGCCGAGGGAGAGGGAGAGAGAATCCTCAAGCAGACTCCCACCCAGTGCAGAGCTCAATGCAGGGCTGGATCCCACGACCGTGAGATTGTGATCTGAGCTGAAACCAAGAGCCGGTTGCTCAACTGATTGAGCAGGTGGCTGGGGACCCTAATCCTGCTACTTTCTGACAAAAGAATATGAAGATAAGTCCAAAGGACACATTTTTTTTAACTTTACCTCTTAGAAAATATTTATTTATTCATCTGAAAGGCAGAGAACACAAGTGAGCATGACCAGGAGGGGCATGGGGAGAGGCAGCCTCTCCGCTGAGCAGGGAGCCTGACATGGGGCTCGATCCCAGGACCCCGAGATCATGACCTAAGCTGGACGCAGCTGCTTCACTGACTGAGCCACATCAGCACTCCTACAGGGCACATTTGTTTTAAAGCCCTCTTTTTTTGCTTCTCGCTGGCAAAAACCTCGGTGAGAATCAGAGGAATTGCATTTGGCATCAGGGAATGTTCGACCCAGAGGCACCGTGGAAATTCACCTTGGCAGCCAAGGGACTGCAGGGTGGCCAGGTTTGCTGTGTGGAGCCTGGGTTCCTGCTGGTGCAGCTCAGCGTCTCGCAGCCACCCAGCCTCCGTGGCTGTCACCCAGTGAGGAGAGTGGGCCGTGCGCGTGGGTGCCGGATCCCAGCAGACGGGCTCTGAACAACCTCCCTCCCTCCCGTCCCCGGCAGCCCGCTTCCCATCTGGAAGCAGCGCACGCAGCCGCTTCCTAGATTTCCTTCTGGGGGCATTTGGTGCCCCCCCAGCCAGGCTGCATGGAGCCCTTCCTCCCCTCGCGCCCTCCGTGGCTTCCTGCCCGTCGCACACACGGGAGCGACCTCCCCGTGTTCTGTACGCTCTTCTCTCAGCTACGTGGCCTGAGGGGCATGTCCCGTCAAATGGGTACACCTGCCTGGTTCCTTTGCCTTTTCTGTGATTTTCCGTAGTTGGGTGTATCCTGGCTTATCTAACTCGACCCTGATTGACAGGCACGGAATTGTTCCAACGTTCAGCTCTTCCACGATGACTAGCACTTGTCTCAAAAGCCAAGTTTCTCTGCACAAGGGGCTTTGAGAGATGCAAGCGGCAGCGAAGGTCCAGGAAGGTGGCATGAACCCGATGGAAATGCTGTTCTTTGAACCCATGAACCGCAGGTGGTCCTCGGCCCCCAGCTCCTTTGGCGCCTCACGTCCTGGCTGGGTTCCCGCAAGCAGACAGGGTAACTCCCGGGCAGACAGTGATGGCCTTTGGGGGTGTTTTGATGGGATATTCCTCTCTGAGACCAAAACCTGGTATTTCCCGTGTCTCGGCTACAGACATGAGAGGGCTGTTCTCCGGGTCACCATGTCTGCTTTTCAGAGGCTCCCATCTGGGTGTGAATACTGCTGATGGGAGAACATGTGCCCTGAATGGCACGGCGGTGTCCCCGCAACCTCAGCAGGTGGCTTGGGACCTACTGCACAGTGAGGATGCCACCACATAAAAATTTGGAAGGTGACTTTGGGGTTGAGACCACTCACACAGCAAATATATATATATTTTAGGGAAAGAAGGAGGAGCAGAGGGAGCAAAGGGAGAGGGAGACAGAATTTTTTTTTTAAAGATTTTATTTATTTATTCATGAGAGACACAGACTGAGAGAGAGAGGCAGAGACACAGGCAGAGGGAGAAGCAGGCTCCATGCAGGGAGCCCGATGAGGGACTCCATCTCGGGTCCCCAGGATCACACCCTGGGCTGAAGGCAGGCACCAAACCGCTGAGCCACCCAGGGATCCCGGAGACAGAGAATTTTAAGCAGACTCTGGGCTGAGTGCTAAGCTGGATGCGGGGCTCGATCTCATGACCCTGAGATCGTGACCCAAGCCAAAATTAGGAATCGGTGCTCAACTGACTGAGTCACCCCGGTGCTCTCTGCCAGGCGCTGCGTTAGGCCGTAGCAGAGAGGTGGCCGCGAGAAGACAGAGCGGTGGCCACCGGGTAGCAGCCGGGAGCAGTGCCAGCAGCGACCCGAGCCGTCAATGACGGCAGAGCATTCCTTTGATGCTGGCAGGAAAACGTGAGCCCAGAAAGCACAGAAGGGGGCCCCCACTTTCATCTGGGGTCCTCCCCAATACCAGCAATGCCAAACATGTAGAGATTTCCTGCAAGGAGTTGGCTGACATCATCGCGGGGGCCGCCTGGACAGGTTGCAAGTCCCAGGGCAGGCTGTCCGGCAGGGCAGGCTGGATGTCTGGGGCCGAGGCCGCTGTCCATGGGCAGAATGTCTTCTTCGTCTGAAACCTCAGCTCTGTTTTTAAGATCTTTCAACTGATTGGGTCAGACCCACCCACCCGGGTAATTCAGGACAATCTCCTTTCCCTCAAGTCAACTGATTGTGGTCACATCTGTGGTCACATCTGTGGTCACAACTGATGTAGTCACATCTACAAAATACCTTCACGGAAACACCTCCATTTGCGTTTGATTGAGCAACTGGGGACAGTCGCCTAGTTGAGTGGACGCATAAGATCTCCAAGGTAGTGTGTCGTTATGTGGGGAGAAGAAAAAACCCTAAGTGTAGAACGATACTGTTTGTGTTTCCCGGGGCTGCAGCAACGAATTATCACAAACCTGGTGGCTTAAACAATAGAAATTATTTTTCTTACAGTTCTGGAGTTTTCAAGTTTGAAATCAAGGTGCCAGCAGGGCCATACTCCTTTCAGAGGGCTCGAGGGGAGAATCCTTCTTGCCTCTTCAGTTTCTGCGGGAGGACACCTGCGATTCCTGGATCCCGTGGTGCAGGGACCATGCCATTCTCTGCGTCCATCTTCACAGAGCCTTCCCTCCTGGGTCCCCTCCTCTCCATTTGCGAGTCTCAGGCCTTAAAAAGACACCAGTCACTGGATTTAGGGCCCACCCTCATTCCAGGAGGATCTCATCTCCAGAGTGTTAACTCAGTCACATCAGCAAAGACCCTATTTCCAAATAAGGTCCCATCCACGGATCCCGGGCACTAGAACTTGGACACGTCTTTTTGGGGGCCACTACTCAATCCTCTACAAATAATATGTATTTCTGCTGTGCCACCAAAAGGAATCTGTGTGTTGGTGGATACATACACATTTCTTCCGCAGATACCCAAGGTGCTGAGAGCAATGGTTATCATTTGCTGGTGGTGAAGAGCGTTTAATGATCAATTTTTGGCCTTGTGAACTATAAATGTGATGTTTTACCTTGAATGTGTTTGCATTTATACAAAGTCCTGTTTCCTGAGTTACTTAGCTCATGGATTACTCTGAGCTTCAATAAAGTTTAATCTAGTTTTAAAACTTAAAGTTTATAAAAATGTTCTGTAATAAAAATATTCAGGTCCTGGTCTACCCTCAATATATTCTGATTTCTTTATGGCTGAGAGAAATTAAAGATTTAGGTAAAGAAGACTCTGTTCATGGGTTGGAAGATTTGCTCTTTTTAAGATGTCAGTCCCCTCCAAACTGATCTAAGGATGTGACACAATCCCATTAAAAAATCTCAGCATACTTTAAAAAAAAAACAAAGAAAGAAACTGATAAGCTAATTCTAAGATTCATGGGGAAATGCCAAGGAATTGGAGTCATCAATACAATCTCTTAAAAGAACACAGAAGGAGGACTCACACTCCCTGATCAAGATTTACCATAAATAGTAAAGGCCGAGCGGCCGGGAGTGTGGTCCGGCTGGTTCCAGGCGGGGGCCCCACTGTCGGGAGGGCCCCCAGGCACAGTAGACTCTCAAAAACTTGAGAATGAATGCGGAAGGTTCTGTCTGCCACTCAGACTGATGACAGCCAGGGAGCGACTGGGATATGGCCGGGCCAAGGCGGGGAGACTTGAACGTCAATGGGATAGTGTTGGGACTGAGGCCAGCCACCTCACCTGGAGAAGACGCTGGAGCAGGTGCCGCTGACCTCTGAAGCTACCACTGCATGTGGAACATACGCATCCTCATGGGGAGGAGATGAACACCGGGTCCTGGGGCCCACTGCTGAGGCAATGGTATGGGGAGCCTAGGTACTGCCTGCCATTGGCGCTGCAAAAGGAAGGCAGGTACAGTATGTCCCAGGGGTCAGTAAGCACCAGGGGGCAGTATGCAGTAGGGGGACAGTAGGCACCAGGGACAATATGCAGCAGGGGACAGTATGTATGAGGGAAAGTATGCATCCGGGACAGTACACAGTAGGGGGAGAGTAGGCACCAGGGGGACAGTAGGCACCAGGGGGCAGTATGCACCAGGGATAGTATGTACTAGGGACAGTAGGCACCAGGGAGTGTATGCAGTAGGGAGACTTTATGCACCAGGGGGCAGTATGCACCAGGGACAATATGCAGTAGGGGGACAGTATGTACCAGGGACAATATGCACCAGGGGGCAGTATGCATCAGGGACAGTATGTACTAGGGACAGTATGCACCAGGGGACAGTACGCGCTAGGTGACAGTATGCAGTAGGGGGACTGTGTGCACCAAGGACAGTATGCACCAGGGACAGTAAGTATTCGGAGACAGTATGTACTAGGGGCAGTATGCACCAGGACAGTATTGCCAGGGGACAGTATGCACCAGGGGACAGTATGCGCCAGGTGACAGTATGCAGTATGGGGACTGTATGCACCAGGGGGCAGTAGGCACCAGGGACAGTATGCACCGGCATGCATGCCTTCCTAGTAGCTTCATCAGCATGATTCCTTTTGTTCCAAATTTATCACTCTCTTTGGTGTCAAAATCTCATTAATTTAAATTTTAATCTCCTCAGCGGATAAATCCCCAACAGCGGGAAGGCGGTGTTTGCCACACGCTTGGCACAGAACTGGGACCCCAGCCCTACCCATAAAGATGAGTAGTTTGAAGGTAGGCATGGGGCAAATTCACCCCCCAAAGGAGCATATTTCTGATTTTAAACCCTCAAGTCCTCAATTAAATTAAAAATCAGTTGAAGGGGCACTGGTAGGGACGCCCGGGTGGCTCAGGGGTGGAACGTCTGCCTTCAGCTCAGGGCGTGATCCCGGGGTCCCAGGATTGAGTCCTGCATCGGGGTTCCTGCAGGGAGCCTGCTTCTCCCCCTGCCTGTGTCTCTGCCTCTCTCTGTGTCTCTCATGAATAAATTTTAAAAATCTTTAAAAAAAAGAATTTTGACCCCAATGTCTTATGTTGACCCCAAAAGAGGCCCCACATCCTTGCTCACCAGGCACACGTGAGTCCAGGCTGCACGTCCGTGAGAGTGGACGCGGTTTGGCAGAGGGACGCCACCAAGTGCTGGTGAGCATGTGGCCCCCGTTGCTGCCGGGGCGCTGGCGCCGGTGATGGCTGTAAAATGGTGCAGCTGCTTTCGGAATCGGGTGGGCAGTCACTTAAATGCTACATAAACACTTGCCCGGGTGACCCAGAAGCCCCCCTAGGTATCCATCCGAGTAGCTGAGGACCTACGTCCCCACAACCTCGTACCCGAGTGCTCCCAGCAGCGGCCCTCGTGAGAGCCCAGAGGGGGCCCGGCCCAGGCGCCCGTCCGCTGGTGATCAGGTGACGACCGTCGGGGGGCCGTGGCACGACAGAAAGGAAGAAAGGAAGCACTCTGCTTCGTGACAGGAGCCACACCCCAGGGTCGCATCCCATGTACCTCCATTTCTACAGAGTCTACAAAACTTAGAGACCCAGGAAGTGGATCCGCGCTGGCCTGAGCCAGGGGTGCGGTGGGGGCTGACGGCCAGAGGGCACAAGGGGGCTTTCCGGGAGGATGCTCCCCAAACTTGAGGGGGACAGAGTCCTGGAATCCTGCTTCCCAGCCGTCCATCTCTCCTCGGAAGGGGGGATTTCTTTCGCCTCTCTTGCGGCCGGCCTGCGACACGATGCCTTGTTACCATAAAAAAAGTGGTAGGATTTTTTTTTTTTTATCTTATCATGGGCGGTCAGATCTGTTAAGTTTTTAAAAAAACAAATTTTAGCGCTCCCGGGTGGCTCAGTCGGTGAAGCGTCTGCCTTCAGCTCAGGTCATGATCCCGGGATCCTGGGATCGAGTCCCATATCCGGCTCCCTGCTCAGGGCGAGTCTGCTTCTCACTCTCCCTCTGCCTCTTCACCAACAGGTGCAGGCTCCCCGGCGCTCTCTCTCTCTCTCTTTCTCTCTCAAATAAATGAACAAAATCTTAAAAAAAAATTAAAACTATGGGCACAAAATGATTCCCTGTCTGTTAAATAGATCTATGTACGCAAGAGCCTGGAAATACACTTGTCTAATTTTTGCTTATTTTTTAAAAAATAGTGTCTCGTTCAACAAACGTGTACTGCTTATGTGATGAGAACATATAGAAGGTTTTGTAAGAGGCCCGGGGACCCTCCAGTCTGGTCTCCTCCTCCTCATCCTCTATTTTCTGAAACTTCACCATGGTGGTGGTTGCCTGGCTGTACACATTTACCAAAACCGGTAGAACTGACCATAAACGAGTGTGTTGTTGTGCATAAACGGCACCCCTACCAAAGCGGAAAATTAGCAGAAGTGGAGAAATCTGTGCGTAAGGCCCCTGGATTGCAGGGACAGTGACCTGGCTGTGATGTCACACCGTGGTTATGGAAGACGTCACCTTTGGGAGAGGCGTGCGGCCACCGGGAACAGAGGCGGTGAGGGGTCGTCCCCGAGAGACGTCAGAGGGCGCTGGCCCTGCCGACAGCTTGATTTCAGGTTTCTGGCGTCCAGAACCCCAAGGGAATAATGTCCTGTTGCTTCAAGCCACACGGTTTGTAGTCCTTTGCTCCGGCAGCCCCGGGAGACGGCGGGGGTGGGGTGGGGCTCTGATCCTCAGATGGTAGTGACATTAGAATCAGTGTGGAGGGAGGAGGTAGGTCCTAGGAGGTGTCGGACGGGGACAGCTCGGTGACCTGGTGGGTTGAGCGTCTGCCTTGGGCTCAGGTCACAATCCCGGGCTCCTGGGATCGAGCCCCACGTTGAGCTCTCCGCTCAGGGGGGCGCCTGCTTCTCCCTCTCCCTCTCCCCCCACCCCAGCGCGTGCTCTCTCTCTGTCAAATAAATAAATAAAGTCTTTAAAAAAAATAGGTGCCAGGCTAATTGGTCATCCTTTAGGGATGTACTCTTTACACTGACATAAACATTGAAGAAATTCGGTGGATAAAAGGTTAAATTTGTAAACCCGGTGCCCAGGAGCCGTCCCTCCTCGCCCCCAGCTGCTGGCAGCCGCTGCTCCACTTTCTCTCCGGGGAATTGCCTGGTCTGGACGTTTCCTGGATGTCGGTGGGTGTGTGGCCCGGCGCCTGGCTTCCTTCCCTCGGCGTCGCGCTCCGGAGGCTGGTGTGTCTCGGCCTTTGCTGCTGCTGCGTGAGGCTGCAGGAGAGCCCACCGCCCGGACGTTTTCTCAGCCCCTCCCCTGATGGGCGCCTGGGTTGTCTCCACTTTTTGGGGCTGTTTTGAGGCATGGCCGTTAGGAACCCTTGTGCGCGAGCTCCGGTTTGAACACCTGTCGTCCGCCGTCTTGGGTGCCTCCGACGAGTGGCATCGCTGGGTCTTATGAAACCCCACGTCAAACTCCTTGACGAACTCCCAGACTGGTTTCCACGGGGGCCATCCCCTTTCGCGCAGCCCCAGCAGCCGTGCGTGGGCTCTGATTTCTCCACATCCTCCGCACACTTGTCATTATTATTTTTATCCAGGCCGTCCTCGCGGATGTGAAGGGGTGTCTCATTGTGGCTTTGATTCACATTTCCCTAACGCGCTCACGTTCTTTTCAATCGGAGCTGAAGTTTAAAAAGTGGGATATTTCCAGGGCACCTGGGTGGCTCAGCCGGTTAAGCATCCAACGCTTGATTTGGGCTCAGGTCATGACCTCAGGGTCGTGTGATCAAGCGCTGGGGTATTTCTGAAGCTCAAATTTTTGTCACTTCTTGAAAACCGTGGGTGTCAGGCAACCCTGGGCTGATTTTCCTACAGGGGCTCCTGCATGCACCTGCTTTCTCCCTTTCCAACTCCTGTCTGCCATTCTGGATTTAGGGGCCTATCCAGCTCCTGGCCTTGGGACAGATGCCCAAGGCTCTGGTGCTGCCTCTAGACTCTGGGCCCCCAGCAGGCATTAGATGTCATTATTATGTTATTATGTGCCTGCTCCAAACATAGCTTGAGTCAAAGAGTAGAGGCCAAGAGTGGGAAGTAGTAAATGAGTGTCAGAATAGAACAAAGAAGAAAGGCCACAGATACGGGGCCACAGGCCTTCCATCCCAATAGAGTGGCTACCTGACGCTCGCAGGCAGGTAAGGAGGCTTTCTCTCTCTCCACCCCAGGGAAGGGGGTCTTTTGCCCAGGAACTGGCCAGGGATCCAGGGGTGGACCAGGGGCACCCCACTTCTGCCTTCCACAGAAGGTCCACCCTGGGCTGGGCCTGAAAGGGTGGCATTAGCAGTAGAGGTGGCGGGAGGGGACAGGTGACCATCCTCCTGGTTTCTCTGGGACTGACTCCATCCTGGTTCCAAGTTCTAACCCTTGACCCTTGACACCTGTGAGTTTAATCTTATTTGGAAAAAGAATTCTTTGCAGATGTAATTATGTCCAGGATCTCAAGGTGGGATCACCCCAGATTTAGGGCCGTCCTACATCCAAGGACATCTGTCCTTATCTGAGAAAGATTTGAGACAGACACAGGGAGAAGGCTGCACGAGGATGGAGGCAAGCCTGGAAGATGTCTACAAGTCAAAGGATGCCAAGGATCACGGGACAAGCCCTGGAAGCTGAAAGGATTCTCCCTCAGGGTCTCCAGGAAGAACCGACCCCACTGGCATCTCGATTTCAGACCTCTGGTCCCCAGAACTGGGACAGGATACATCTCTGTTGTTTTACGTGTAGTGGTCCACCCCCCCACCCCTCCACCCCCCCACCAAACTGTAGTAATGTGTCACGGCAGTCTGGGACACAAAGACAGCCAGGAAAAGGGATTTTCAGGGCTAAAGCCAGGAGAATCTTGAGCAAATCTTGAGCAAATAGCTGGTCAACCTGGTATTTGAGATATCTGCCATATTTTTTGAACTCGAGTCAAAACACACGAGCTAGCTCTGGCTCACAAAGTATTGAAGTTACTCCAGGTCACGGCTGGTAATGTTTCTACATCACAGTTCCTACCCTACCTGTCCCTGTGGTGTCAGCTTTGTATGGAATTTGGGATCTTTCTTCTGGCTTGGTTGGCCATTGATACCAGGGGGTGCCCGCGGCCTTCTCAGCAGCCCTGTGTGTCCCTGGGGGTGTGCAAACCCACCACATCTCAGCTTCCCCTCCTTCGGAAAGAGGAGATGCTCCCGGCCTGGGTCTCAAAGAGCTTCGTAGATGATCTGGCTTCCAGCGGAATGATGCAGCTGAGTGACAAAATGCCAAGTGGTCACCGTCCTGCTGCTCCCTATGGGCCTTAAGACACTAGTGGGTTCACCTAGGAAATTGCCAGGATCTGGGTGGCAGCAGCCGGAGCCTGGAGGCCCCACCCCGGGAAGAGAGCTGGGTTGTCCCATGAGGAATATCTACTGGTTTCCTCCTGTCCTGAACCAGCGGACCCACTGATGATCTAACCAGTGAGACGCCTGGAAAGCACACAACCCCACCACCTGCCAGACCCTGTTCTCCTGGTTACGGATATAGGAGCTCAGGGGCTGGGGTATTCACCCCAGACGGAGCACAGCCGAGGCTCCTCCTTCTCCCTGACCCTTGGGCTGACTGTGCAGCAGCAAAGGAGAAGTCATGTTCGTCTTGACACCACCCACCACCGGAGCCCGGCCTCATGCATCCTGAGCTCTCCTGCCTCCCCACTGTGGTTGGTCCCAGGAAGCCTGCTCCCCTGTGCGGGCTGCAGCCCTGGAGCCCCCGGAGCCCTTCCCTCCATCTGTCTTGGGCAACACTGCGGCTAGAGATGTCGCTGCTCCCGAGCCAAGGCCTGCCCCCCGGACCTGGCCTCTGGAAACACAGGCAAAACTTCCTTTGACCTCACGATTTCTGGAGTGCGGGTATTTAGAAATGTCTCCCACTGGAAGCTGGGGTGGCCAGATGCTAGGGAGGGGAGGCCAGACTGAAGAGTCAGGTGGGCTGGGGACAGCCCCTGGGAGGGGACCCGTTGGCACCTGGAGGGGCCAGGGGATGAACCCTTTTCTTTTTTTTTTCTTTTTTTAAAAGATTTTATTTATTTATTCATGACAGGCATAGAGAGAGAGAGAGAGGCAGAGACCCAGGCAGAGGGGGAAGAAGGCTCCATGCAGGGAGCCCGACGTGGGACTCGATCCCGGGACTCCAGGATCGCGCCCCGGGCCAAAGGCAGGCGCTAAACCGCTGAGCCACCCAGGGATCCCCCTGAACCCTTTTCTTTTTCCTTTCCTTTCCTTTCCTTTCCTTTCCTTTCCTTTCCTTTCCTTTCCTTTCCTTTCCTTTCCTTTCCTTTCCTTTCCTTTCTTTTTCTCTTTTCCTTCCTTCCTTCCTTTATTTTAACTGAGACACCTGGGTGGCTCAGCGGTTGAGCATCTGCTTTGGGCTCAGGGTGTGATCCCGGGGTCCTGGGATCGAGTCCCACATCGGGCTCCCCACAGGGAGCCTGCTTCTCCCTCTGCCTGTGTCTCTGCCTGTCTCTCTCATGAATAAATAAATAAAATCTTAAAAAAATAAATAAAGATTTGTTTATCCATTTGGGGTTGGAGGAGGGCAGAGAGAGAGAGACAGAGAATCCCCAAGCAGATGCTCACAGAGCATGGAGCCTGATGTGGGGCTCCATCCCAGGACCCCGAGATTATGACCCCAGCCGAAATCAAGAGTCGGATGCCTAACCAACAGAGCCACCCAGGGGCCCCGAGATGAGCTCTTTCAAGAAGCTGCTCCTCTATTTCCCTTACATACTGTGTCGTCCATATACGTAAAAATAATACATGCTCCCCATAAAAAAACATTTCTATTTTGTGCTTTCATATCTACTTGAGATACTCTAACTATGCTTTTGCACGCTGTGTTTTCCATATATATATATATAAAACGTACACCCCCAGTAAAAGTAGCTTATAAAATGGAGCTACAACTTAAGCAATCAACGAAGGGTGCAGATCTTAGGGAACTAGCTCGGCGTATTTCCTGGCGTGCTGCCGTCTGTGTGGTTACCACTCTGAGAGACACAGTGGCTGGCGGGGGCCTCCTCCGGCCCCCAGAGCTCGCCGCCGCCGCTCTGACTGCCAACCCACAGGTCTGCCTGTTTTAGTGATCCGTGCACGCGGAATCGTGCAGAATGTGTGCTTCTTTCTCTGGCCCATTTCATGCAGCGCTGGTCTGCGAGGCTCAGAGAATTCACTTTATTACCTCTGGGTAGTGTGTCGTTGAATGTCTACACCACGATGGACTCCTTGTTTTGTTGACGGGACTTGGCTAGTTTCACGTAGTAGATGTCACAGGTAGCGCTGCCCTGAGCCCCATAGGGAGGGGGAGCGACAGGACACATAGGACCCTTTCCGGAGGTGAAACCTGTGGGTCAGAGGACAGCAGGGGCCAGCTGCCCCCCCAAACCCTCAAACCCTGACCGACAGGAGGTGAGAGGACCTGTTCCCCCACCCCTCGGAGGGGTGGCCCCTCACGTTGATTTGCATTCCTTTAACCGTGAGTGAGGCTGAGCATCTTCTCTTGGATTCGTGAGCCACTGGTTTCCTTCTCTGAAAGTTGTCCAAATATTCCATTCACGTCATTGACCCATTTTCTTTTCTTTTTTTTTTTTTATAGATTTTATTTATTTATTCATGAGAGACACAGAGAGAGAGACAGAGACAGGCAGAGGGAGAAGCGGGCTCCCTGCAGGGAGCCTGATGCGGGACTCCATCCCGGGTCTCCAGGATCACGCCCTGAGCGGAAGGCAGACGCTCAACCACTGAGCCACCCAGGCGTCCCCAAATATTTTATTCAAAACGTTGACCCACTTTCTATCTGGTCATTCATCTTTGCTTATTCATAAGCACCCTTTGTATATTAAGGAAATTAGGACCTAAAAAAAAAAAAAAGAAATTAGGACCTTGTATTTCAAAAGCATGGAAAGGAAATAATTTTATCCCCACAGCAAAATAGGAGGAGCTACTGATGTGGGTTTTGAGATTCAGCTGCTCAACCACGTTGTTCTCTTGCTTATATACCTTCATTGCACGATGTCAAAACAAAAAGTTGGTTGATTTTGTAAGTACTTTCAAATAAAAACATCCCCAGAACTAGAAGGCACCATCATTCTCCATCTTGTTTCCAAGGCCGGCTGCACCAACGTACCGCAGCACCCTTGCCTTCTGAGCCTAGACTGGACCTCAGAATGCTTCCTAACCAAGGGCTCCCTGCAGTCAGGAGTGACGAGTTGGTGTGAGTTGAGGCCTCTCTGCCTCCATGATGGCATGTCACCTCCTACTGGCTTCATGAGAGGAGAGGAGGAGGGTGGGGGAGGGGGCTGGGTTGAAGCAGGAAGTGGGGAGGGGGAAGGGGGTGTCAGGAAGTTGCATGATTAATACGGAGATCCAGTATTGGAGCAAGACTTGTGTTGGCCACATCTGTTGGTTCCTGTCCATGCGTGTTGGCCCTGTAGGTGGGTTAGTTTGGTGACAAGGTTGGGGCCTTCCCAGGACAAAAGAGGAAGGGGCAGGCGGTGGGAAACAGGGAGCAGCTGCTGTCCCCTCCCCAAGGTCTTTGATGTCTTGTTCTAGGCCAGGCTGGCCAGGGCTTGGGTGTAAGCTGCAGACCTTTCAAGCACCTTGTGTTTTGGGCTGAAGGTCTTTAATGACTGGACATTGTCCTGTTCTCTTTCCTATGAAGAGCGGCTTCCCCCTCTGGCTTCCAGGCACCTTTGCAGTTTGAACTTGGACGTGCTGATGCTCCCCTTGCAGCTGCTTGCACATCCCTCCAACTAGTTCTCTGGCTTTGTGCCCCCTCAATATTCTTTCTCATCGCACTGAGTAGTGAGAGGCTTTTACATAATCTGGGGGAAGTGTTTTAAGGTCCAGATGACCAGAGCTTGCGATCTGAATGTCTGGGCTTCTTGGCGTGGCAAAGTGGGTGGCAGGAGGTGCCCCGGACACTCCTTGCCCAGTCATCTCCTCTGTGTGTGTGTGTGTGTGTGTGTGTGTGTATGTGTGTAGGTTCACACGATTCTCTGTGTACACGATCCCCTTTGTATGGTACATACACCACAGGTTCTGCATTGAAAAGCCAAAGCATCAAAGACAGGTGTTAAATCTCAAGTACTGAGCACCTGCCAGGAGCCAGGTTGTGGGCTGGGTGCCAGGGGAGCACCAGCAAATAAGAATAACACAGGGTCACTGCCTTCAAGGAAGGCTGCCCACCTCCCAAACTGGCAGACAGTGAGCTTCCTTTGCCATCCACATGTGATATGTGACCAATGCAGAGCCCAAGGTGGGTCTTTTTTTTTTTTTTTGAAGAATTTTAAATTGTACTAAGACGTACACAATGTAAACCCATTAAGTGCACTCGCTCTGTAGTATAACCACCGTCACCATCTGTCTCCAGAAGTTTTTCATCATCTCAAACTGAAACTCTGTCCCCATGAATCACCGGCTCCCTTCCCCCCCTCCCCACCAACCAGCCCCTGGCAACCTCTCATCCTCATGAATTCAATGACTCCAGGTACTTCACGTAAGTGGAATCAGAGAGCATTTGTCCTTTTGCAGCTGGCTGACTTCACCTAGCACAACGTCCTCAAGATTCCTTCATGTGTAGCCAGTGTCAGAATGTTGGTCCTTTTTATGGATGAATTAGATCCCATTGTGTGGATGGACCGCATACTGCTTATCCATTGATCCATCGATGGGCACTGGGGGTGTTTCCACCCCTTGACTATAGATGACAGAGCTTCTGTGGACGTGGGCTGTACACATACCAAGCAGGGTTTCCAATATATTGAATTCTCGACATTTAATACTTGGGAGATTTCACTCTCCAAGAATATCCAGTGTCCAGCTTCTTGTGAAAAATAAGGAGCTGCAGCCACACTGGGCTGCTGTCCTGTGCGTCAGTGATCGGCAGTGAGCAGCTCCTCATCCTGGCCCGGTGGCGTCTGGACGCAGACCAGAGGCTGACCGCTCTATGTTATTGTGTTTATACTGCTGTTTTCCTTTTATTTATTTATTTATTTTTAAAGATTTTATTTATTTATTCATGAGAGACACAGAGAGGGAGGCAGAGACACAGGCAGAGGGAGAAGCAGGCTCCTTGCGGCGGGGGGCCCGATGCAGGACTCGATCACGCCCTGGGCCAAAGGCAGGCGCTAAACTGTTGAGCCACCCAGGCTGCCCTGCTGTTTCCTTTTTAGTCGGGTTAAGAGAAAAGCAAAATATTTCCAAACATGGAAAATAGGAAACGAGTGGAAAGGTCTTCATGTTTTGGGGGAAAGAATCGTGTTCCTACATGTGGAGAAAGCACACAGGGTAGGTCTGTGGGCCAAGAGCCCAGTGACTGTGTTTCATCCCCAACAAATGGGTCTCACTCCCATTTCAGTGGACATTTTGGTGGATCTCTGGCTTGGGTTTTAGGAGTTGTAGATTCTGAATGAGGCTCAGATCCTACCAGTGGGTCACTAAGTCATCTAGATCATGAGATCCTAATCATTGGGTTAGTGAAATCCTCATCGCCCCCACCACAAACTTGTTAGGCATGCAAAGCAGGTGTCGAGGGTTGAGTAGTGTCCCCTGGGAAGACATGTGCAAGTCCTGACCCTCCTTACCTCCAAATGTGACCCTTTATGGAAGAAGGGTGCTTGTGGATACAATTAAGGACCTGGAGATGACATCATCCTGGATTAACTGATTGGGTCCTAAGTCCTATGACAAGAAGAGTAGAAGGTACAAGCAGGAGGGGAGGCCATGTGACCACAGAGGCAGAGATTGGAGTGAACAGCCACAAGCCAATGAGTGCTGGCAGCCACTAGAAGCTGGAAGAGGCAGGAAGGATCCTCCCCTACAGCATCTGGAGGTGTGGCCCTGGCGACACCTAAAATGCAGACTTCTGACCTCCAGAGCTGTGAAAGAATGAGTCTGGGTTGTTTTAAGACCCCTCCCCCGCCTTTTGAGCTGCTTTGTCCCAGCAGCCACAGGAAACCAACATAGCAGGTGGCCAGATTATCTCTGTGGATAAAAGGGAAGTGTGGCATCCTTATGGATACACTTGACCCAGAATACAGAATGCTTTCAGCTTCATGGTGGCCCTTGTGGTCCGCATGCCAGGACAGCAGGCCTTGCTCAGCCTACGTAGTGGCAAAAGGGCAAAACTAAACTACGTGAAACCTCATTTAAACCGGCACAGAGAGGATGTGATGATTTGCCCAGGGTCTTTTTTTTTTTTTTTTTTTAAGATTTTATTTACTTATTCATGAGAGACACAGAGAGAGACAGAGACACAGGCAGAGAGAGAAGCAGGCTTCATGCAGGGAGGCCGAGGTGGGACTCGGTCCCAGGGTTCCAGGATCACACGCCGAGCTAAAGGCCGACGCTCAACTGCTGAGCCCCCCAGGCATCCCATGCCCAGGGTCTTGTACATAATCAGTGGCAAAAACGGATATGGAACCCTATTAAAAAAAAAAAAAAGAAGAAGAAGAAGAAGAAAGAGCGAAGTATAGTTGATGAGGATTAATGATTCACTCAGGGTGAGAGGTGGCAGGAGGGCCCTAGCTTTGTGGATTATCTTTTTTTTTTTTTTAAGATTTTATTTACTTATTCATGAGAGAGACACACACACACACAGAGAGAGAGAGAGAGAGGCGCAGAGACCCAGGCAGAGTGAGAAGCAGGCTCCATGCAGGGAGCCCGACGTGGGACTCGATCCCGGGTCTCCAGGATCACGCTGGGCAGAAGGCAGGCATTCAACTGCTGAGCCACCTGGGTGTCCTCTTTTTTTTTGTGGATTATCTTTTTTTTTAAATATTTAATTTATTTATTCATTATAAACACGGAGAGAGAGAGGCAGAGAGACAAGAGAGACAGGCAGAGGGAGAAGCAGGCTCCATGCAGGGAGCCTGATGTGGGACTCGATCCCGGGTCTCCAGGATCACACCCTGGGTTGAAGGAGGGGCTAAACCGCTGAGCCACCCGGGCTGCCCTGTGGATTATCTTTAAGAAGAATTTTCAGGTCCACAAAGCACCTCTTTGCAGTTGGGAAGTGTGAGTCTTTAGAATGAACATGCGTCCCTGTGTTTGCTTACCGGGTTATTTGAATTTCTTAGAACGGACTGTACCCATGTTTCATGTGAGAAGAGCAAACCTCTTTTGAAAATGACATAAACAGAAAACATTAGTTGTTTAATCAAGTCTTAAGCGTTGCCATATTAAGAACTGCATGACCAAAAGCAAACCCCGAGCCAGAGACTTTTTAGGACTGGTCCTCCCTCCGGGGGTGTGCAGCATAGGACAAATGACTCATCCTGGACAGACACGCCGTGCTTCTCATTGCCAGGGCCAGACGCTCACCAGTTACGTGCCACAGCCTGATTACCTGAGGTTTTCACATAGACACTGACCTTCCAGAGGGCTTCACTCTGCAGTGTGGTTTGTTCTGAAAGGCTGGTTCCTGCATTTGTTTTCCAGAATGAATTTCTCCCAATGAGCTGCTCGGTTAAAAGAACCACTTCTCTAGTTAATTCCAGATGGGGAAGACATTCAACCTGCATATTTTATTAGGCTGGGAGGTATCCATTAAGGTGTTTTCTCTGTTTAAAAAACAAGCGATCTGGGATCCCTGGGTGGCGCAGCGGTTTAGCGCCTGCCTTTGGCCCAGGGCGCGATCCTGGAGACCTGGGATTGAGTCCCAGGTCGGGCTCCCTGCATGGAGCCTGCTTCTCCCTCTGCCTGTGTCTCTGCCTCTCTCTCTCTGTGTGACTATCATGAATAAATAAATAAAATCTTAAAAAAAAAAAAAGCGATCTGATGATTGCTTGAATCTGATGTTAAAAAAGGTCATTTTGCAAAGTGAGCCAGCAGGAGTCACTTCACCAGGATTTGGCTGAGGACATCCTGCAGCAGGAGCTCAGCGAAGCCTTTTTTTTTTTTTTTTTTTTTTTTTTACTGCTCTAGTCAATGAAAGGGAAACTTTATTGAGGCCCCCCCAGGGCCTTGGGGCTGGGGCAAGAGACCACCCTGAGGGCAAAGGAAGAGCCAGTGGAGGGGCCTTATTTGACCTTCTTTTGGGGGATGGGTTGTTGGTGTGGCTGCACTTCTCTTGTGGCAGTTGACAGACTTGGGGTACCGGCAAATATAACACTTGCTGCAGATTGGTTGCAGTTGTATTTCTGTGCAGCTGGAGGAGGAAGGTGAAGCACCAAGTGCAGGGTGGACTCTTTCTGGCTATTGCAGTCTGACAGAGTGTAGCCATCTTCCAGCTGTTCGCCTGCAAAAATCAGATGCTGCGGGTCAGGCAGGATCCTTCCTTATCTTGGATTTTGGCTTTGACATTCTCAATGGTGTCAGTGAGATCGACCTCCAGGGGGATGGTCTTTCCTGTCTGGGTCTTCTCGAAGACCTGCATCTGTGTGTCTGTTTGTGGTAGGGGGAAGAGGACCTAATTCTTCTAAGAGGATTGGCACAGCGAATGGCACAAAAAAAGCTATACACTTCATACCCCTCCTCCGTTAACTGGGGATTGCCCAGGATACAGCCACACCCCCAAGGCCTTTTGGGATAGCTTGGGCTGACTGGGCCAATAGGCCCTTCTCCCAAATGCAGGTTTGCCTCCTGGGACCCAGTCGGGGCTCAGAAACCCGGCCCCACGTGCCCAGCTCAACAGACAGGCCACTCTGTGGAACCTGGCCTGCGTGGACAGGTTCTGGGCTGCCCCCTCCAATACTGGCTGCCCCGGCCTCCTGCAGCCTCCTACCCAACCCAGTGGGACGTAAACTCTCAAGGCAGCCCCAGCAAAGCCTTAAGAAGAAGCCTGATGCTCACCGGAGTGTCCCTGCTCACCCTCCCTGAGCCTCTCTGATGGAGGATGGGGGCTTAGCCAGGCTCCTGGGTGGAAGGGGGCACACCCAAGCTTCTCCTCCTGGCCCCCCACCCTCAGCCCAGTCTTTGGGTCCCTCACTAGCATGTTTATTAGCCGACAGAGGAGCAGGGCAGCTCTGGGGAAGCCAGCTAAGCAGACTGAGTCGCTGGTGAGGCTTCCTGGCCTGAAACACAACCGCTATGCAGCCTCCTTGCTTTTTGTTTTGTTTTTTTTGGTGGGATCCCGGAATCTGTTTTTTCAAAAATTGTGCTAGAATACACATAACATAACATTTACCATTTTAAGTCTTTCCAGCATATAATTCAGTAGCATTTAGTACTGAATTCACGATGTTGTACAAGCGTCACTACCCTCATGCTCTGAACATTTTCATCTCTGCATGAGGGAGCCTATACTCACTGGGCAGCCATTGAACCCCTCCCCCAACCCCTCCCCCCAGCCCCACAACCATCCAATGCTTCCTGCCCCTCAGGATTTGTCTACTCTGGACATGCCCCATAAAAGGAATCCTATGATGTGTGGCCTTTTGTGGCTGCTTTCTCTTACTCAGCACGTTTTTGAGGCCCAGCCATGCAGCGTGGGGGCGGGGGGTGCTTCCCTCTTTTCCAAATCGCATCATGTCCCACTGTGGGGTGCACCGCATTTTGGTGACCCCTGCTTCTGTTGATGCATGTATATTTGGACTGTTTCCACCTTTTGGCAATTGTCAAGAGTGCTGCTATGGACATGCATTCTTAGGGTGCGCATGAGCCGTGGAATCGCTGGGTCACAGGCACCTGCATATGTCCCCTGCTGAGGAAGCACCGGCCTGCTGTCCAAGTGACTGCGCCTTCTCCAGGACCGCTGGCTGTGCGTGGGGCCACTCACGTCTGCAGAGGCCCCTGTCCCTTTTCTTTCTCTTACTGTATTATGAGAGCCCTCCTTTGGGTGTGAAGTGGCATCTTGTGGTGGTTTGGACTTGCATTTCCAGGCGAGTGTCCTCTCTGTACTCCTTGGTGGTTTGCTTGTCACCAACACACTCTCCGACTCTTGGGTCCAAAAAGGAAGTGGAATTAGGTCAGAGCCCCTCCGAGAATTTGGAAAAATGCCTTTTTGGTACTTTTTTAGGCTGATATCTACCTTTTTTTTTTTTAAGAAAAAGTTTTAAAAATTTTAATTTACTTATGATAGTCACACACACAGAGAGAGAGAGGCAGAGACACAGGCAGAGAGAGAAGCAGGCTCCATGCACCGTGAGCCCGACGCGGGATTCGATCCCGGGACTCCAGAATCGCGCCCTGGGCCAAAGGCAGGCGCCAAACCGCTGCGCCAGGGATCCCCCGGTATCTACCATTTTTTATCATGAAGTTCACAAGGGTGCAAAGGATGTGGTTTCCGGTGTATTGTGAATACCCACTTTTAAAAATAAAACAGTTCCTCAGTCTACAGAAGCAAAACGTGACATTCTGTGCTGCTTTCAGGGTCATCGAGCAAGTCCTCCTGTTCCTCAGTCACAGACAAACCAAACCAGCAAACCGCTTTGCACCCTGAGATAACCCCAAGTCTCAGAGTCCCCAATAAGAAAACCCTTTTTATTTCCTGTGAACCTCTGATAACAAGAATTTTAGCCCTGACCTTTGCTCTTCCTGTCATGTGTCCTGACCTGTAGGATTAGCATAATCATGTGAGAAAGTGGCTGCTGGAAACTTGGTTCTCTTGTGACTTTTTTTTTTTTTTTTTTTTTTGCCTTTTAAATACTGGATGGTGTTTTTGTTTGGTGAACCAGTCCTCCTTCTGAAGTCGGCCTCCTCTGCACTCTTTGCAAAAAAAGATTCTTTTCTTCTCCAAAGTGCAATTGCCTCCCATTTCCCTTGGGCAATTCTTTTAAATATATCAAATGAAATGTAAATAATGTAGCAATGTGACCTCACAATACCTAAGACTTGGGCAATTTCTTCTGGATTCTTTTCTTTTCCACCTAAGGGGGTCCCATCTCACTTCTTCCGCTGAATTTTATTTTAATAAAAACATTTCTATGTTTGAAGGTAATTCACTAATCACTCAAGCATGGGTTTCTGCAACAAAAACATAATTTAAATTTAAAATGTTTTATTCTCAGAGACTCTAAGGCTCTGAGTCATAAAAAGAATTATTCTGGATTAATTCAATCACTCAGTTGACCAAACCAACATAAGTATACTAAACTGTGGTATGTATTCATTATATATATATATATATATATATATATATATATATATATATATAATGTAGAATATATATGTTAAAATTTTGAACTGCATCTCTTAATGAGATGGAGGGAGCTGCATGTTTCCAAATAGTTCTTGTGTCTTTGGATGAATATTATGTATTTTCTGAGACTTGGTTCAGAAGGGTTCCCACTCCTGTTTTTGATTTATTGGTGTAGACTGTGAGAAAGCTTGTTTATGTAAGTTCACACATGATAAGGAGAGAGTTTTGCTAGGGCTGTATTCCCCCTCTTTCTCAACTTTTTTTTTTTTTTTTTTTTTTTTTAACGATTTTATTTATTTGAGAGAGAGAGGAAAGCTTGAGCAGGGGGAGGGAGAAGCAGCCTCCCAGGAGCAGGGAGCCCGCTGTGGGACTGATCCCAGGCCCCGGGATCATGACCTGAGCTGAAGGCAGACCTTAACCCACCGAGCCACCCAGGTGCCCATTTCTGAACTTCTTTGGAGATTTAAGTCAAAAGCCACGCAGTGATTTATCACCAAAAACAAAATTTAGAAGCTTGACTGGATTAGGTTGCCCTCGGGGTGAGATTCCGGGCTTCCTTGGCACTCCCGGCAGGTGAGTGGCCCGGGTCCCGCCCCGGCCGCCAGGTGCCCCCTCCCCCTGCTGCAGCCTGGCAGGATGGAGGATGGAGGGCGGGGACGCAGGTGTTCTCGAGTTGGCGGGTCCCAAGGCTCAGCTAGCTCCTGGCGGCCCCCGCTGTACGGGCGGCGGGGACCGGACTCCTGGGGACACCGCCCGCTGCGCTTTGGCCGCACCTGCGCGGGGTCCCCGCGGATGCAGGTGTCTGGGCGCTCCCCGTGGGGTTGACGGCGGGGGGGTGCCCGGAGGCAGCGCGGTGACCTTCCGGTCGAGGGGTGCGTGCCCAGGAGGCCACCCCTTCTCTGAAGCGACCCCACGAGGTGGGTCTGCGGAGAGGGTCACAAAGGGGAGGGAGCCACAGCCTGCTGCGCGTGCGCGGACTCGAGCTGCGGGGGGGGGGGTGCGATCCGACAGCGCATCTCCGGGTGTCCGGCCCCGAGTGGGTTAAGGGGGTGTACGCGTGTGGCGTGTGGCTGGGATGGGAAGTGATGCGAGTACGGGGTGGGGTGTCCGCGGTGCCCGCGCTCCAGCTCCCGGCGCGGCGGCTGCGCGCCTCCCGGCGGTAACCATGGCAACGGGAGCTCCCGCAGAGCTGCCCCCATGCCCCGGAGAGTCACCTGCGGGGGCGCCCGGCAGGTCCGCGGCCCCAGGTGCTGGCACCTGCCGAGCCCCGCGGTCCCGCCTGGCAGCCAGAGGATGCGCGAAGCACGTGGTGCCCTTGGGTGCGAAGGCGCAGGGGGCGGGGCGCTCCCGGATCCCGCCCCGGGAAGTGACTCCGCCACGCGGAGGGGCGGGGCCTGGGCTGTAGGGTTCTCGGACTCTCGGGGGCTCCTGTTGGGTCCCAGGCGGGTGGGCCGAAGGGGGCCCCCCGCGGGTGAAGGGCACACGGGCTCCCCTTCAGTGACCGGCAGCTCCCTGGCTTCTGGAAGAGTAGACTTAACGTGCATCAGCAAGCAGCTCCCGAGGGACAGGGCTGGCCTGGCTACCGGGGTTGAACTTGGGGTACCTGTGCTCCCCCTCCCACCTCTGCTCAGGGATGGAGTGAGGCGGTGGGAGTGGGGGGCGCTGACTGCCTCCATCCTAATCCTCTTTAACCTGAGGAGGTTGGGTCAGACCAGTTTCTATTCATTCATTCGTAACTATTATTTTTTTTACAAAGGTTTTCTAAAGTTTTATTTATTTGTTTGAGAAAGAGAGAGAGGATGAGCAAGGAGGGGAGGCAGAGGGAGAGGGAGAGAGGCAGACTCCCTGATGAGCAGGGAGACGACGACTCTGGGCTCCATCCCAAGGACCCTGCGGTCATGACCTGAGCCCAAGGCAGCTGCTTCACCGCCGGAGCCCCCCCAGGCGTCCCCATAACCTTTATTAAGTGCAGTGATTCCCGGGTGTGGTCCTGTGACAAGCAGCAGGAGAATCACCTGGGAACTAGTCAGAAATGCGGGTTCCCAGGCCTACTCCAGACCTACCGATCCCGAAACACGTGTGCGCTCAGGCTCACCTGCAGGGGCTCTGACCTGACAAAGCCCTTCTGGGGCACACTTGTGTCTGAAAAGCATGGATCCAGCCTGGCGGTTGTGCTCAGTAGGGGGCTACTGATCCCTTCCCTCAGCAGATCCTGAAACCGGATTTGGAAGGTTCTACCTCTCTGAACTAACAGCATTCACTTGGGGGCTCCATCAAAAATGTGGGGAAACGGGGGATCCCTGAGTGGCTCAGCGGTTTGGCGCCTGCCTTTGGCCCAGGGCGCGATCCTGGGGTCCCGGGATCGAGTTCCGCTTCGGGCTCCCGGCGTGGAGCCCTCTGCCTGTGTCTCTGCCTCTCTCTCTCTCTCTCTCTCTCTGTCTATCATGAATAAATAAATAAAAACTTAAAAAAAATGTGGGGAAACGAATACTCTTTGACCAGTCCCCTAAGGTTCCACGTGGTTATTTCAGCGGAGCAGGGGAAGGAGCCGCTGGAGGAACCCGAGGTGCTGAATCCCTACTTCAGAAGCTGCTGGAGAAAGGCTTCAGGGGAGTATTGAAGAGGGCAAGGGCGCCGCCTCCTGGTGACAGCATGCAGGGCTGGCTCTAGAAGGGGCGAGGCCGCCTGACAAAGGGGGCTTTCAGTGTCCCAGGCGCACACCCTGTCCCTCTTGAACTGGCGGGTCAGTGCTGGGATGTTCCATCCGTTCCTGCCGGCAGCTGGACTCTGGGCTAAATTCAACAAAGGCTTCGCGCCGCCCGACAGCTGTGTGTGGACGCTGCCATCCGTGCTGGGTCACCTCCATGTGGCTCCAGAATGCAGTGCTCTGCTCTGTTGCAGCCGGAGTTTTCTCCTGACTTGTTTTTAGCTGGGCTGATCGTAGAACGAACTTTGTACAGCGAATTACAACATTAGTTTCCAGTCGTGTCCCGAACTCCCCTGGGGGGTGTCTCTGGGGACCCGCCACAGGGACCCCGGGGCTGCCCTACGGAGGCTTCCAGGGCCGCCCCATGGCAGGCACGAGCTTGGGCGCCTCCCGCAGGCTTGCCTCTGGCTCCCCTCCTTTACTATGTCCTGTCGTGTCCATGGCCACCCACGCTGTTACATAGTCGACATTTTTCTTTTCAATTAACTCATCTTTTTTTTTTTTTTTAAGATTTCTATTTATTTTTATTCATGACAGACACAGAGAGAGAGAGAGGCAGAGAGACGCGGGCAGAGGGAGAAGCAGGCTCCATGCAGGGAGCCGGATGAGGGACTGGATCCCGGGACTCCAGGATCATGCCCCAGGCCGAAGGCGGCGCCAAACCTGCTGGGCCACCGGGGCTGCCCCTAACTCATCCTTTTAAAAATTTTTTGAAGATGTTATTTATTCATGAGAGTCACAGAGAAAGAAGCAGAGACACAGGCAGAGGGAGTGCTTCCTGCAGGGAGCCCGATGCGGGACTTGATCCCAGAACCCTGGGATCACGACCTGAACTGAAGGCAGACAGACGCTCAACTGCTGAGCCACCCAAGGACCCCTTAACTCATCCTTTTTTACTCAGGTTAATTTTCAGAGGAAATAAATGAGAAATAACAGACATGAATGGACAATCGGTAGTCGTCACCCCAAACCCAAGGTGATCATAAAGACACAGACAAGGCAGAGAAACCGCGCTGGGCCGTTGCACCCCGATAGGCTCGTCCACGCGGCCTGGGTTCTCTCTGTGCTGGGTGGGGCTCGAGGCGTGGAGGGGACGGAAAGCAACGCGGCTGTGGCGCTGTCCCCGCGCCGGCCCGTCTCTTTGCTAAGTCCTGAAGCGACACCCATGGGCTGTTCCTGGGCTGGGCCCACTTCGGATCGGTTTTTCTTTTCTTTCTTTCTTTCTTTCTTTCTTTCTTTCTTTCTTTCTTTCTTTCTTTCTTTCTTTCTTTCTTTCTTTCTTTCTTTCTCTTTCTTTCTTTCTTTCTTTCTTTCTTTCTCTTTCTTTCTTTCTTTCTTTCTCTTTCTTTCTTTCTTTCTAGATTTATTTATTTATTCATGATAGACAGAGAGAGAGAGGCAGAGACACAGGCAGAGGGAGAAGCAGACTCCATGCCGGGAGCCTGACACAGGACTCGATCCCGGGACTCCAGGATTGCGCCCTGGCCAAAGGCAGGCACGAAACCGCTGAGCTACCCAGGGATCCCCCAGTTTTCATCGTTAGGACCAACCTAGAGACGGACGCTGCTGTTATTACTCTGGTTTTACAGCGAGGAAATGGCCCAGTGGTTAGCGACTGGCCTGGGGCTGCAGGGCAGTGCCCTAGCGAGTGGGGGGGGGGGGCGCACAGCTGGGTCCGCGCCCCAGGGCCACCCCACAGCCGCACAAATGGGAAATGTAGGCCCACAGCGGATGAGGACCTGGCCAGAGTCAGAGCTGCTGTGAGCAGGCCGGCTGGCCTGGGCACCCCAGGGGCGGCTGCCACGGGGAGCCATTCCTTCTAGGAAAAGTGCTGGAAGCAGGGCCAGGAACACCGGGCCGTTGGGGTCAAGGCAGGGCTCCCGCTCCGGGCAGCTGGTCAGGCCGCTGCCGAGGGTGGATTGGGATGGATCCTGGGGCTGGGGGTGGAGACAAGTCACGGGTGGAAGTGGCCCAGGGAGGGGAGAGCGGGACTCCCAGGCGAGGAACACGCGGGACCTGCCCACCCACCCTTCAAAGGCGGTGTCACGCTGTTATGCTGGGTCTGTTTTCGGGAGCTGCCCTGGACAGGCCCACAGCCCCCTACGGACCCTGCCCATGGATACAGCAGGGAGCTCCTGCCTCCGCATTATCCGGGCAGGTCAGGGGGCCGTGCCTGCCCTTCGGTGGGGAAGGCTGACCGCCACTCCAGGGTCACAGCTTGTGAGTGGGGACAGGCTGAGTAGGAGTCGCTCTACAACAAAGCTCCTGCTCTTAGGAAGTGGTTTTGGAGGGATCCCTGGGTGGAACCTGCTTCTCCCTCTGCCTGTGTCTCTGCATCTCTCTCTCTCTCTTTCTCTCTCTCTCTCAGGAATAAATAAATAAAAATATTTTTTAAGAGATTTTATTTATTCATGAGAGACACAGGTAGAGGGAGAAGCAGGTTCCATGCAGGGAGCCCGACGCGAGACTTGATCCCGGGACTCCAGGATCATGACCTGAGCCCAAGGCAGACTCTTGACCGACTGAGCCACCCAGGCAGCCCCTCCAGGGGGATGATTACGTCTAGAGGCGCACCGGTGTGCGCACTTTCCCCCTCCCCGCCCCCACCCCCACTGGTGATGGTCTACTATTTGCTGTGTTTTCATCTTTTTATTTTTTTATTTTTTAAAGATTTTATTTATTTATTCGAGAAACACAGAGAGAGGCAGAGACACAGGCAGAGGGAGAAGCAGGCTCCCTGCAGGGAGCCTGACATGGGACTTGATCCCTGGTCTCCAGGATCCAGCTCTGGGCTCAAGGTGGCGCTAAACCACTGTGCCACCCGGGCTGCCCTGTTTTCATCTTTTTAAAATTATTTTTATTTCCTTGGTTGAACAACGTGGCTTAGAGATTCCGGTTTCCCGTGGGTTCACAAAGGGCCTTGTCCTCCCCTCTGCAGCACCTCTCCCCCACCCCAGCAGGCCAGCCGGGCCTCCCCGGGTTTGCCAGCGGCCTAAGGGATCAGGAACTGGTCACAGCCTGGGGCCAACCGGTCAGGTCAGGCCAAGAGGACCCCAGCAGGGTCCGCATCTCACAGCCACCACCCGGCAGCCTTCATCCCCGCTGAGCAGCAGCGGCCGGCCTGTGGGCACTGGCATGGGGCGGAGGTCCCTAGCCGGGTCCCTAAAGCCTGCCCTGCGCTTGCACCCCCCTCCCAGGAGCCCCACCCCCACCTTCCCAGACCTAAACCTGGGAAGGGTCCCTATTGCCAGCACCCTAACGACTGAGCTGGGGCTGCAGCTGGAGCTGGGGGGACCCTGAGGTCTGTGGTCAGGCGAAGAGACAAGGCCCGTCCGTCTGTCAGTATCCAGCAGACTCAGGCCGTGAGAGGGTAGCTTCTGGAGGCTTCCTGGAAGAGGTGGTCCTGGAAGAACAAGTGCTGTTGGCTGGAGGGAGGGGCGGGGCAGGGTGAGGGCCCCCTGGGTGCAGGGAGGCTGGGAGTGGTGGGAAGTGCGATGGGCAAAGGTGTCAGGGTGGGGTGAGCAGGGCCGCTGTGGGAACTGAGGACCCTCAGCTGGCCCCAGGAGGGCGTGCGTGGGTGCAGGTGGGGGTGGGGGGGAAAGGCTGGGGGCACTCTCCTGGGCCTGGGTCATGCCACACACACTGCAGACTCTGAAGAGTGGAGGGCCTGAGGGTGCCTCAGTTTCCCCTGGCGCACAGGGAAGGGCGGCCACGTTTCTCAGACGAGGGGCAAGTCCTTCGGGCGCCGCCCTGGTTCTGCGCGGGATTCAGCGGCCGTGGTGGCCAGCCCACGTGGGGTGGGGGGTCCCCAGGGCTCTGAGCTCCGTGCTGGGCATGGGCTCCGGCTCCGGGGCCGATTCTGCAGCCCTTCCTGACCTGGCCTTTGCGGCCCCAACTCTGGGAGCGTGAAACTGGCTTCAGTGGGAGCATTTACACCACAGAGGTGGGCAGAGGCCACAGGGTGGGGCTTGTACTACAAGCTGGAGAGTGGGTTTGCTGGCACGCTTCCGGGGCACCCCCCCCCCCCCGACCCAGCGCACAGTCATGTCATCTTCCTGGTTTTGCTGCAGTTTCCTGGCCTGTGAGGTCTGAGCCCACCTCTCAGGTTCCATGCAGAACCCGAGTGTCCGTGGGTGTGTTTTATAGGCTGGAGGAAACCTCCTGCATCACTGCCTCGACCAGAAATCTTGGTCTCCACAAAACCCAAGAGGAAATTGCAGGTAAAGGTATCTGGACCCGTCCATTTAGCCCCAAGTCCACTCTGCCCCCCGGATGTTCTGTCTAGACCCCCGAGGGACCGTCCTAACTGGCCGCCCCTCTTCCCGAGCCCTGGCGGTCCCGTGTTCCTCTGATCATTGGTCCCGAATCAGGCGTGTCCCATGTCACCTGGCCAGGGGCTCCCTGTGTCCACGGCAGGCTCATCGTGTACCTGTCCTCGCCTACCAGCCTCCAAGCACCAGCCTCCCTTCATTTCCATGAACGTGAGGACCAGTCCCACCTAGGGGGCTCTCACTCACTCACTCTCCCATCCCGGGATCCCGTGGCCGGCTCATCCTCATCCAGGTCTCCCGTGGCCCCCTGTCCTCTCCCTGCCCTGACACCTGACCCCGGCTCAGTCATCCCTCACTGATATGTTCAGTTCCTGTTGCCCATTCCCTGTGGCCCCTAAATCACAAACTCCAGGGTGCAGGGCTCAGGCTGCCTGGGTCACTGCGGATCCCCAGAGCCCAGACCAGGGCCTGACCCCAAGCAGGCTCCCACTGTGTGGTCTGGGAAGGAATGCGTGCGTGATGTGCTTCTGCTCGGGCTGGAGGGTCACGACACCCCAGGGCAGAAGCAAGGTGGGGCTGTCACACAGCAAGCTGAGTCCACCTGTGTCCCAGGACCCCTGCCCCCTGGGCTGTCCCTGCACACCTGACCCCCATGGCTTCAGAGTTCTCACTCCTCCCTGGTGGAGCATGGAGGCCTTGCAGGCAGGCAGGGAGGAGGCTGTGGAGGGTTCGGGTCTCATGGGCCCTGCTGCTCTGGGAAGACCTGCTCCAAGCCTAGGGCAGAGCGGCTGGAGGGGGCCTGCGGGGGTTCCTGAGGACTGACGCCTCTCTGCCTCGGTGTGTGGGGGCCCAGGTCAGCAGTGGGGGCGCCAGGCTGGAGCAGCAGGGAGCACCAGCCCATCCTCCCCTCCACCTCCTGGGCTTCTGACCTTGAATGGTGGGCATTATGCGACCTTGGCCAGAAGAATCACAGCCACCAGCATTCCCATCACCAAAGGGGGCTGGCCACTTGGAAGGAGGGCAGACCCTGAGGAAATTCAGAGCATCCAGTGAATGAGAGAAGTGGGAGCATGTCCCTCACCCCCCCAAAAGCCCCCTGAACTTGGCCTTCACCAAGGCCCCTCCCCTGCTGAGCAGGGCCTGCACACCTCCAGCTGGGCCCCCACTGGGGTCTGCCATTCATCAGCTCCCAGGGTGACCTGTGCCCCTGGGGATGGGCTGGCGTGGCCATAAGGGCGTGTTGGGGGGAGGCCGATAGAGGAAGACCCGGAAGGAGCCGTCACGTGGCCACGCAGGAGAGCAGGTGCCCCGCGGTGGACTTCCCCCGGGACCTGTCCTGGGGGCAACCACCTGCCTCTCTGGCCCACCGTCTCCACAGCCTCACAAGGCTGCTTACATCCACCTGCTGTCCCCTCTCTGCTGCCAGGACACGCAGAGTGCGCTGTTTGGTGTCGGGCCCGAGATGTGCCCGGAGTCCGGGACCGGGAAAGAAAAGGCGGCCCCACGCGCTGGCGGCGCTCGCTGGTCAGGGCGGTGCAGGCCCACGCCGTCTGCGCTGCCTGGTGCGGGATGGGTGGCACCTTACCTGCGGGGGTGCTGGCCGTCCTGCTGCTGGTTCCCTGGAGCGTGGGCGGCGGGGTGCTGACGGGCCTGTTGCTGGTTTCCTGAATCATGGGCAGCAGTGTGCTCAGGAGCCCATCGTTGGCCTCGGGCACGATGCCCAGCAGTTTGCACATGAGCTCGTACACATGGACGCTCTCGAATGGCTCCACCTCCAGGCCTCTCTTGAAGTTGGGGCCCACGGCCCGGAAGATGGTCTTCATGTCCATGACATCGTTGTGAAAACCGTGCTCCCCATTGTTAAACTGGACGTTCACTCTCTGCCGGGGAGGGAAGGCCCTGAGCCTTTGCAGGGACTCCCCACCCACCCGCCCTCTCTGCCAGCAGCACCCCTGCGGGGGCAGAGGACCCCTGGGAGGGGGTTACACATGGGGGCAGAAGGGTTTCTCTGAATCTTGAGCCCCAAAAGATCCCTGGCCCGAGGGAGGGCCCCTCGGGGAAGACTAGGTGCCGACCCCAAGCACACAGGGAGGAGCTGTGAGCACAGTGCGCCTGTGCACGCCAGCGCTCCCTTTCCCGATCCCGATGCCCAGCCTGCATCTCCTCGGGGGTCCCTCGGCTCTCGGTGGACGGCACAGTGGCCCCTCGCCCTCGCTTCTCTCTGGTTTCTTATGGCCAGTCTCCCCACACATACACACAAGCGTCCGTGCACACGCCCACACGCAAATCTCACACATTCACACACATGTACACTGTGTACGTGCACACACGCTCCTATTGCATCGTGACGGGTGTGTCCCTTTGGTGGCCAATGCCGCTCAAACCGGGGACGCGTGAGAAATGGGGGGAGGGGCACTTTTTACAGAAATGGACAGAGGCCCAGCAGCCCAGGGAAGGAGCCTGCGCCCTGCCCGGAGTCCCCCCCGGGGCAGGCAGCTCACCCCATGGATGACGTAGCCGGGGTCACTGTACATGAGCAGGGGGGTGATCCTGGGGTTCCTGGCGTAGTGGAGGGACGCGGGGAAGGACTCCTTCTTGTAGACGTGGAGCTTGGGGTGGGCATCCTTGATGGCCTCGTACACCTTCTCCAGCATCCCCTCCTTGGGGAGCAGCATCCCATTTGGCCCGTAGTCCAGGAGCTCGAACTCGATGTCCTTGAAGGTAAAGTTGGGGAACTTGTGGAACTCCACCAGGTCCTGGGCGGTCTTGTTGACGGTGCTCATGCCGTGGTCGGACGTGACAATCAGGTTGAGGCTGTCCTCCAGGCCACTCCTCCTGATGCTGTCACGGAGGTAGCCCACGGTCCTGTCCACCTGCATCACCATGTCCTTCCTCTGCTGGGACTCGGGGCCGTACTTGTGGCCCGTGGAGTCGGGCTCCCCAAAGTAGAGCGTGACCAGGTCCAGCCCCTCCTCCGTGAACCACTTCATCACCGTGTCGATGTTGGCCTTCCATTCCACCTCATCTTTGTAGTTGTGCAGAGCGCCTTCCTTCCGGCTCAGCGTCACCGCCAGGCCTTGGTAGGTGACATTCCCGCCAGGGTAGAAGAAGGAGCCCGTCCGCAAGCCCTGCCAGGGAAGGCGGCGGCGGTAAAGCCCACAGGCACCCTGGGGCTCGCCCCTGCCTGTCCCTGCTGCTGTCACACAGCCCCCAGACCGCCCGCCTCTCCTCCTGCCCGCTCACAGTCCCGCTCCCCTCGCGGGCACCCCCTTCTTTTTGGGAAGGCCTTTCATAAGTCTTATCTTATATTCCCAGGGCCGGTACTGATTGTGTGGAAGAGCGAGCGGGTGCCCAGTGGACTCAGCGCTAGTGAGATAATGGATATAATAGTGCCCTCAGATACGCAGTGTCCCCATCGTCACCATGGCCCTGGGTCCTCGCCCCAAGGCCGAGCTGCCCAGACCGCCCTCCCCTTCTGGCCTGGAGCCCGGCCTCTCCCTAATATGGTCTGGTCTCGTCCAGACCCTGCGACCCCTGTCCCCTTGCCTGCCCTTCCAGCCTTCAGCCTGGCCATCCATCTGTCTTGCCCATAAATCGATGGCTGCATTATTTACAGATCCATCTGTCCTTTCCGCCCCATGTCCGTGCTCGCCCTGTCTGCGTGTCTGCTCCCCAGCTGCCCTGCTGTGTGGACCAAGCACCGCGAGATGCCAGGCTCTCAGCTCCTGCGAGTGAGCCCGATGTCCAGGTGGCTCCCTCCAGGGTGAAGGACTCCGACCTGAGTGGACGCCCTGCCTAGAGGGTGGCGGTAGGCTCCGAAGTTCACTCTGCTCATCTTGGAAACCTCCGCTTGACCCCGTCGATGAGAAGCCACACCTCTGGGGCCAGAAACCCCCAGAGTGCTGTGGGATGGAGGGGTTCCGGGGCGCAGCCCCACAACCCACCTCTACCTTATATTACCTTATATCTGGCCCTCTGGAAGTCGGCTGCCCAGCCCGGGGAGGGATCCAGAAAGGGGAAGGCAGAAAGCTGTTTTATCGTTACCTGCCCCCCCCTTTTTAAAAGATTTATTTATTTATTCAGAGAGAGATAGAGGCAGAGACACAGACAGGGAGAGAAGCAGGCCCCATGCAGGGAGCCCGACGTGGGACTAGATCCCGGGTCTCCAGGATCACACCCCGGGCTGTAGGTGGCGCTAAACCGCTGAGCCACCAGGGCTGCCCATTACCCGCCTTTTTGCTGGGTGAGGTTATTTTTCCGGGTGGACCGGACCCCCTTCTCCCAGAGCCAGCGGCCCAGGGCTGCGGGGAAGATGCTGCCCATAGTGGATGCTCCTCAGCACCTGGCACCGCCCCCGCCCTCGGGGACCCACTTCTCACCCCTCTCTGCTGGGAGCCCAGCACTCGGGTCGGGGGAAGGCCTGCGTGGGCCTCACGAGGTCTCATGGCCTTTCTGGGCCAGGTCCTTCCTGTCCCCCGTCCCCGGACCGCCGTCCGTTACCTGCTTCTGGGCTGTGATCCAGATGGGCAGGCTGCCGTTGTCCCACCACCGCTGGACGCCCAGCGTGGCGTGGTAGGGCAGCTTCACCTTGCTGGTGGTGTTGTAGAACATGTTGTGCACCACCCCGTGGTTCTCGATGTATTTGCCTGCGGGGAGGAGACACGAGGGGAGGGAGGAGGTGGAGGGAGGGAGCCGGGCAGGCTTTCTCACACGCTGCCCTGCTGGTGGGAGCCCACGTTCCTCGGGGGTCACGGGCACCCCTCCCCAGCCCTGAGGTAGGTCCTGCTTGCGGGGATGTCATCGGCAGCCTCGTGGCTTTCGGCAAAGCCCCGGAGCGACCCAGATGGCCGGCAGGAGGGAACGTATGAAACAGTCACGGCCCAGCCACACAGCAGAAGCCCCAGTAGAAGCCCAGACGCACCAAGGGAGTTCCACCCACGAGATATCGTCTAAAATTCACTTCTAGCTACGAGAGGAGTGGGGCTGAAATGTGGGCCCCCTTCCCCCATCCGGGACCTATTAAGGAAACAGGTGCAACACAGGATGGAGGACCAGATGTGGCAGCGGGGGCGGGGCATGGTCACAGAACACTGGCGTGAGGATGAGCCCTCTGGACAGAACAGGGTCCCTCCCCCCCACCCCTCAAGGCCCCGTCCAACCCGGAGCCTCAGTGGGTAACCTTGCTTAGAAATAGGGTCTTTGCAGATGTGACTAGTTAGGTTAGGATGAGGACCCTACGTCTCTGGATGAGCATCCTCACGAGACAAGGAGAGACACGTGGGGGGAAGACAGCCCACGGGGTTGGAGGGACAGACCACGGGAGCTGGGAGCGGCAGGAAGGGTCCCCTAGTGTCTCCGGAGGGAGCGCGGCCCTGCTGACACCGCACCCTAGACCTCCAGGAGCGATGGGGGGTTTGAGGGGTTTGAGGGCATCCGGGGGCCGCAGGCTCATCTCTCCCACCTGTCTGGAACCCGGCCACACTCACTTCCTCCAGGAGCCCGCCCGGGGTTGTCACCTTGGTTGGGGTCACCGTTTAAAAAGAGACCACTGGGCAGTTTTATGGCTTGTGTATGATCCCACCAATGGTAAGGCCTGCTGACAATCCCCCTTGGCCATGCTGTGTCTCCCCGGAGACAGCGTGTCCCCTGCCCCCGTCACCTTTGTCCCTGTGGGCCCCTGGGGGACAGGGCTCTGTGCAGACGGGGGGGGGGTTTCCTTCCTTGGGTTGCTCAACCCTCTCCCTGCCCCAGGCCCCACCCCGAGGCCCATGCTCACCGGTGACCAGGGTGAAGTGGCAGGGGCTGGTCATGGTGACGAAGGCCGGGGTCATGTAGCGGGCCTTCACCCCGTCCAGCGCCATGGCGTCCAGGTTCGGGGTGTGCACGTCCTGGTCGTAGTTCCAGCGGAAACCATCAAAGGACACCAGCAACAGCTTGTTGCGGGTGCCCTTCCTGCCCACTGGAGCCCCTGCCCCTGGAGCCAGGAGGGCGGCCAGAGCCAGGACCAGGAGGACCGCCAGGCGCCCCATGATGGGCCTTCCAGACACCAAGGCGTCCGGGGTGGTTCCTGCGGAGGAGCAAAGTCTCAGGGTCAGGCAGGCCAGACTTACCCTGTCCGTGCCTCTTTGAACACGAGACTGCACGTACCTGCTTCTCCGAAGCAGCCCTGGCCGCGGCGTGCCTGCCACCCCGGCCCAGCCCTCGCACATCTCCCTTTATTGCCAGCAGAGCCTTCTGGGCCGGGTGCTCCTCCCCCCAGTGCACCTGTGTCCTCACGGGGAGGACGGACACCAGCCCGTAGGCCTGTCCCCACTCCACCTCTCCCAGCCCCGCTCAGCCCTGTGCCCTGCTCGCCCTGACCCCAGGGCACTGGGAGGCCCCCCCCCTCCAGCTTGTACGTCGGGGAGAGCTCTGGGGTACATGGCCGGGTCAGGGCTGGTGGGTGGGCTTCCCAAGACCTGGGAGCCAAGGGCCAGCAGCTCAGCCCAAGGCTGGCCTTGTCCGCGGGAGCCCCAGCTAGGGTGGGTGCCCTTCCCCGCCCCGCCCATGAAGGGGCGTCCTGGGATGGGGCAGGACAGCTCCAGCCTGTTGGCCAGGATTAGCGGCCCCCGCACCTGCCTCCTTGGGTCCAGGGGAAGCTCAGAGAGCACGTGGGGGATGAGGGGGCCTCACTGTGGACTTCATCAATGAGGCGGTCAGACGAGGGGGCTGCCCCATTTCCCGTGCTCATGGGGGTGGGTGTGTGTGGGAAGGGACCCTGAGTTCAGGGTCGCAGCCCCCTCTCCCCGTCTCTGATTCTGTCCCTCTCCCTCTCACAGAATCCACGAAGTGAGTCAGGCACGGCTCTCAACTTGGGGGACACAGCAGTGAACGAGACAGACCGTGCTGGTGAATAAGTAAACCGGTAAAATAGTGAGGCTGGGGAGGGGCAGCACCCCGGTGGAGTCGGAGGAGGTGAGCAGGGGCAGGGGCCTGGTGGGCGGTGGCACCTCCAGGGTCTGGCATTCTTATGCGGGGGCCGAGGGGGGGGGAGGGGGGAAGCCAAGGAAATGACAAAACCTGACCTAATGTTTTGTTTTTTAATTTGTCAATTAGCTTATTTTTAAAATAAAGTTCGGGCATGCCTGGGTGACTCAGTCAGTTAGGCATCTGCCTTCGGGCTCAGGGCGTGACCCCTGGGTCCAGGGATCGGGATCAGGTCCGCATTGGGCTCCCCGCAGGGTGCCTGCTTCTCCCTCGGCCTGGGTCTCTGCCTCTCTGTGTGTCTTTCAGGAGTAAATAAGTAAAATATTTTAAATAAATAAATAAATAAACTGTATTTTATTTTTTTAATTTTTATTTATTTATGATAGTCACAGAGAGAGAGAGAGAGAGAGGCAGAGACACAGGCAGAGGGAGAAGCAGGCTCCATGCACCGGGAGCCCGACGTGGGATTCGATCCCGGGTCTCCAGGATCGCGCCCTGGGCCAAAGGCAGGCGCCAAACCGCTGCGCCACCCAGGGATCCTCCCTGTATTTTATTTTTTAAAAATATTTTATTTATTCATGAGAGACACAGAGAGAGAAGCAGAGACCCAGGCAGAGGGAGAAGCAGGCTCCCTGTGGGGAGCCCAACGTGGGACTCGATCCCGGGACCCGGGGTCACGCCCTGAGCCCCTGAGCCTGAAGGCAGATGCTCAACCACTGGGCCAGCAGGCGTCCCTAACCTATTTTTAGAGCCTGTGGGGCGGGAGTGGGGGGAGGGGCAGAGGGCGAGAGACTCTCAGGCCGACTCCCGCAGACCGCAGACCAGAGCCGGGGTGGGGGGTGATGGGGGAGCAAGCATCCCACCGGGGCCACATCCTAGGAGCTGCTCCCACGCAGGTGTCCAGGCGCTGGTACGTCCTGATTTAACTTTCCCTCCTCTGTGGACCCGCGAGCGGCGGCCCAGCCTTATGACTTTGGCCGCAGCAAGCAGGTGTTCTCGTCAAGCGCTTCCCAGCTCACGGGGCTGCGGGGCCATCAGACCCTCCCGAGGGGTGGCCCGGGGACCACCGGTGCAGATTCTTGCCCCCCACCCATCCCCGGACCTGCTGAAACACCCTGCGAGGAGGGCACCGCAGCTGCAACCCGGGACAGGTGGACCGCTCGGGCTCCTAAAACCAGCGTGGGCGGGTGGGGGCGGGGCCGCCACGTGGTGGGCCAGGGCACAGCAGGTGCAGGACGGCGGCGGGGCGGCGGCCTCCCTCCACGGCCCCACGCCGCGGGGCGCCAGCTCCACGGCAGGACCGGGCAGCTGCGTCCGAGTGGCGGCAGGTGCGCTGGGAGAGGACAGCATTTACACGGTGTCGCAGGAGGAGGGACCAGGAAGGCTGCTCGGAGGCCCACGGGGCAGGTAGGCCCAGGCTGCAGAGTGGGCAAGGAAGCCTTCCAGGTCGGGGCGACGTGCAGGTGAAGGACTGCCGGGGATCGCGAGGGCGGTGAGGCGGAGGAGGGGCGGGGTCCAGGGGAAGGCCGAGGGGCAGGCCGAGGGGAGCCCGAGCTGAGGCTAGTAGCTTTCCAGAATAAAATGGCTGCCACGGCTGAAGACTACATTTCCCAGCACCCCTTTCAGCGAGGGGCGCCCATGTGACTCCGTTCTGGCCAATGGGGGGGAAAGGCAAGTGTCACGTGACAACCCCAGCCTCTTCCTCGGGGAGTCTGGCGCCCGCAGCTCTCTGCCGCTGCGGGGTTGCGGGGGCTCGGGGTGGGCCGGGAGGGCTCCCGGGCGGCGCGGGCGGGCGCCGAGGGGGCAGACGTGCACGCTCCCCGTCTTGCTTCTGTGTCCTCGTCGGGGTTTTCCGTGGGGCTCAGCAGGGCCCGCCCCGGGCTCCGGAGGCCTTCCCGGGTTTAAGTAGAGGTGACCTGAAATGCGGGGTGCTGCGTGGGCAGGGGGAGGGGGAGGAGGCGGGCCGACGCGGTGGTCCCTGGTGCGGGGGCACAGACCGGGGTCGGCGTGCGGCCCGCGGGTCCCGGCGCAGGTGCATGCGGGGTTGGCAGGTGCGTGCGGGGTTGGCAGGTGCGTGCGGGGTTAAGGTGTGTGCGGGGTTGGCAGGTGGGTGCGGGGTTAAGGTGCGTGCAGGGGTTGGCAGGTGCGTGCGGGGTTAAGGTGCGTGCGGGGTTGGCAGGTGGGTGCGGGGTTAAGGTGCGTGCAGGGGTTGGCAGGTGCGTGCGGGGTTGGCAGGTGCGTGCGGGGTTAAGGTGCGTGCAGGGGTTGGCAGGTGCCTGCGGGATTGGCAGGTGAGTGCAGGGGTGCGGGTGGTGAGGCCCGGGCGACCTGTTCGCCCTGCGCATGTTTTCCGGCTGGCCCCCGTGGGTGGGGGCGGCGGGGGTCCAAGCGTCCTGCTCACCCTCGCCTGCCTGCGTGGGCCCGGCCTGGAGATGGCGGGAGAGGTCGGCTCCCCCGGCCTCCACGTCTCAGGCGGCCTTCCTGTCTGTGTCTCTTTGTATCTCCCTCGTAGCTCACCGTCCATTGAGTTCCTTTTCCTTCCAGGGACCCCAAGAGCACCTCAACCAAGAGGGTGCTGCAGGGCATTTCCCGTTGACCAAGCCCTGGCTTTGCCCATGGTCTCCATCAAGCTTCGAGGAGGTTCTGAAAGGCAGGTGTTAGTAATACCCTCACTGTCTGTGTGGGGAAACCGAGGCAGAGAGGTTGCAGGTCACGGAGCAAATGGAGGAGCCCACACTTGGTCCTAGACTCCAGGACCCTGCTTTGAACCACTTAAAAAAAAAAAAAATTTTTTTTTTTATTTATTTATGATAGTCACACACAGAGAGAGAGAGGCAGAGACACAGGCAGAGGGAGAAGCAGGCTCCATGCACCGGGAGCCTGATGTGGGATTCGATCCCGGGTCTCCAGGATCGCGCCCTGGGCCAAAGGCAGGCGCCAAACCGCTGCGCCACCCAGGGATCCCCTGAACCACTTTTAAATGCCACCAGTGTACTGGCCGCTCAGGACCGTGTCATGGGGCTCTGGGGCTGTGAATATGGTGGGACCACTGACTTTTCCCTTTTCCGCTCATATTACTTCTTTGGGGTGCACCTGCTAGAAAGGGGTCCTTGGACAAGGATGGGAAGGCTGCTGGGTCCTTACAGTCGTATTGCTGTCGGGAACCACCAGCCGTGACTTGTCCTATCTCCTCTGCCCCACGGTATCCATTGGGTTTTGTTTTGTTTTAAATCTTATCTATTGATGAGACAGAAAGAGAGAGAGGCAGAGACACAGGCAGAGGGGGAAGCAGGCCCCATGCAGGGAGCCCGACGTGGGACTCGATCCCAGGACCCTGGGATCGCACCCTGGGCAGAAGGCAGGCGCTAAACCGCTGAGCCACCGGGGCTGCCCGGGTTTTGTTTTTTTATTCCTTTGTGTGCTCAACAGGGGTGTAATGATGCCTGAAAGCGCTACCCCAGAGAGGCTGGGAGGTTCTCCATGTCACACTTCTTATTTCTGCTCCCCGTTGGTCATCTCCGACCCTTGGCCAGGAGGTCCCCACGCTCATGGAATCTTAGGGCTTAATCGGCTCTGTATGTCTTTTGCAGTGTGTCTGTTCTGGAATCTATAGTGTGTAATCTTTTTCATAGGCATTTACCATTTATCTTTGTCGCTCGTGACTTCGCCACCTCTCTTGCACACTGGTCATTGTTCAGGTAGAGGGTAGACCTGACGACCCCTGAAGACGGGACTTGCCGTATTGTTCATTGTCAGGTTCCCCAGAGCCTGCACAATGGCCAGCCCAGGGAGGCACTCAACCTGTACTTGTTGGATGAATAAATACGCTTAGAAGGGAAATTTGTGCAAATATCTTTGGTACTTTTGGTTAGGGAAGACATTGTTTGAAATCAACCCTTTATTCGATAATGATCTTAGGTTTATGGAAACATTGCAAAGGTGGTCAAGTGCCTTCCTACCCCGGGCCAGGTTTCCTCCCCTCCTCCAAGGTACATTCTGCGGTGTATTCGCACGACACGCGAGCAATATCGGGGAGTTCTTACTCTATTCAGTATCGACACGGCCGTATTCTGCTCAGAGTTCCTCAGGGCCCTACCGCCCTGGCTCTGTTCCAGGATCCCATTAGGTCATCACCAGGTCTCCTGGGTTCTTGGCCGTGACAGTTTCTCAGACTCTCCTTGTTTTTTGATGACCTTGACGGTTCAGAGGAGTGCTGGGCAGGCGCTTTGTAGAATGTCCCTCAGTTGAAATTATCTATTCTTTTTCTCTTGATTAGACGGGGTGGGGGGTGGGGTTATGGGTTTTTGGGAGGAAGGGCACAGAGATAAAAAGCCTCATTCCCATTATATCATATCAAGGGTACATCCTATCAACATGACTCATCACTGCTGCTGTGGCCTTGATCCCCTGGCCAAGATAGTGTCACCAGGCCTCTCCGCGGGGCAGCCACTCTTTCTTGCCCTCTCTCTTCTTTGGAAGGACGGTCACTGTGTGCCACCCCCTCTTCAGGAGTTGAGGGGTCATGCTCCACCTCTGTGGGGGCCGAGTATCTACGGACATTGGAATTCTGAGCAGATTTGTCTCTTCTCCTTGTTTATTCATCTGTTCAATAATTGATACCAGTATGTAACCCACTGCCACCTGATTGATTTTGTTGCTCTGATTGCTCCATCTCTGGCCACCCGGAGCTCTCTCCGTTGGCGCCTGGATCCCTTTGTCATGCCTGTCGCCTTGTTCCTTGACCCCAGGACGCACCAGGCTCCTCTTAGTGTATTCATTTCTCAAGGGGCCTGGTTCCTTTTGTTGGCGGGGGATATTAGGGACCAAGAGCTGGGTGTGACAAGCGACAGCGCCATTGTTTCTGGCCATGAGCAAGGCTCTGTCCCCATCTGGTGTGGTGCCTGGCACACAGTAGGCACGAAGGCAAGAAGGCATGGGTGGCACGAGCAGCGTCTGGACTCTGACAGATCTCGTGGCTTCTCCTTTGTCTCTATGCAGCAGTTGGAGTGGTTTCTCCAAACCAGGAATCCTTGTCTCCCCATCTGCCCCACCCCCCGGCCCCATGTAGCCCCTGGGCTGGTGCTGCCTGCCAGGGAGATGCCCTGGTGGGGGGGCTGGGCACACGGGCGGGCGCTCCAGCTGTGGGCTGTCCCCTCTACTGGGGGAGTGTGGAAGTCCTGAGCCCGCCCTCTCCATTTCCACGGTGACAAGTGGCAAATGTGGGTCTAACGGTCTCCCTCGATGCCTGGTCCATGCCCTTTGGGAAGGAAAGCAGTGGTGTCGCTGACGCACTATTGGCTTTGGGGGGCGCTGAATGGAGAGCAGCCTGATTATGTTGTTAAGCTGCCTTCAGGAGGGACGGGAACACAGAGTTTGAGCAGATGACCTTTCCCAAACAGGGCCCTGGGTGTGGCCATGCCATCTGGGAGGCGGTCCCTGGGCACCCCCGCTGGGGCTGCATTGGATGCTTCATCCTCATGTCCCGGGGAGGCCTGAGCTGTTGAGCCTGGGACCGGTGTCTGGGGGGCAGTGAGAGGCCAGACCGGCCTGGGCTCAGCAGGTGTGCCGCCAGGAGGCCCCACCATCTTTGTGACCAGGTGGGGTCCCTGGGGGAGGAGACAGTGGCCCAAGGCTGGGGGTTCCTTCCCAAGGAGAGTCAGCCCCCCTCTGCTCCCTCTGCTGGAGCTGCGAGCAGACCCCCCATGGTGAGCGCCCTCCTGTCGCTGTCGGGGGAGGCGGTCACCCCCTACCTCTGCCAGCCCGGCGGCTGGGACCTGCCTGGTGGTTCTCGATGACAGGGGCCTGACCCGACCTTCACGATGGCGGGATTTTATTAGTGCGACGATCCACTTTATCAATTGCTGCGCCTTTTATTACCACTCAGGAGCTTTATCTCAGCGGCCACCTCGCCTCCAGCTAAATGAGGATTAATATTTTAACAGGATTATGTGCTGTGGGTTAGCAGTACTCCCTGGGGACGCCGGGGGCTCCCCTCCCTCACGGCCTCTCCCCTTCCCCCCAGGCCTCCCTCCTGGTGTGCAGGGAGGTGGGGTCCTGAGGTCGGGAAGCTGGGGCCACCTGGCTCCGGACTCCAGGATGGGGGGTGGGGTGGGAGGGAGGGCCCCATTTGTCCCAGGGTAGGGATGGCTCTGCACGGTGAGGTCCCCGGAGGGACCAGACTGTGTCCTGGGTCAGTGGGCTTGACCACCATGCAGGGAGTGGGGGGAGAGAAGGGAGGAAGATGGAATGGGAGCTGGGGATGGGGAGGGGGGAGAGGGAGAGATGCCCACTTGCCCCAGTCTCTCAGCCCGAGTGACACAGCCTCTAAATTTGCTGTATCAGGCCTTCTAGGACTTTCTCCTGGAAAAATACTTCCATTCCCACCAACATTTATAAAAGCGAGACTGTTCCCGTCCCCCTCCTGATTCCATCATATAAAGGACAAAACCCAGGATCTTAGGTGGGGCTTCCAGGAGCTCCACGCTTGCCATGTGGATCCCCCAGGCCCGTGTCCAGGGGACACCTGCATACTCCCCTTCCCATCGCCTTCCCAAGGGCCGCCCCCACCTTGGGGGCTCTTCCCCATGGCCCCAGGCAGAGTCGGGGCCTTTGTGATTCTTTTGCCGAACCACTTTTCACCTCTTTCGAACCACTTGGAATTTCCCCACCACTGGGAATGAATGAGAGAGGCAGGCGGGCAGGTGTCCCCCTTGAGGGACCCGGGCTGATGTTTGCACACCCGTGTTCACAGCGTGTTCACAGCGGTGATTCACAAGAGCTAGAACACGGAAGCAAGGCGGGTGTCCATCATCGGATGAGGGTCTGTCCATGCAGTGGGTTATCATGCAGCCTCAGACAAGAAGGACACCTGCTGCAGCGCGGACGGACCTGGAGGAGGAGCCAGCCAGTCACCAGAGGACAAGTGGTGTAGGATTCCATTGAGGTTAGGTTCCTAGAGTCATCAGGGTCACAGAGACAGAGCCTAGGATGGGGGCCGGGGATGGAGTGTTGAACGGGGACAGAGCCTCCCTTTGGGGTGGTGACAGAGTTGCACAACAACATGAATGTGAATTGCACATTAAATAAAAATTAAAAAAAATAAAAATACTCTGGAATCCTGTGGCCTTTTTAAAATTTTTTTTATTTTTTAAAGATTTTATTTATTTAATCATGAGAGGCACAGAGAGGGAGGTAGAGTCACAGGCCGAGGGATAAGCAGGCTCCCTGCAGGGACTCGATCCCAGGACCCCTGGGTCATGCCCTGAGCCGAAGGCAGATGCTCAACTGCTCAGCCCCCCGGGTGCCCCCATCCTGGGGCCTTTCTGAGATGCAAGGACGTGAAGGGGGGAATCTGCACTTGGTTGGAGAATTCTAGATTCTATCTGGTAGGTAAAGAGACAGTTCCCCCGAAAGGACGGACAACTCCAGGGAGGTCCCAGCTGGGTCAGGGGCTTCCAGACAAGGACAAGGGGTCCCCGCCCTCGGTGGAGGGCAGACACGTGAACCACCAAAATCACGGTCATAAAACCTCTAGCCATCACCCTCCCATTTTACAAATGAGTAAAATACTTTATTTATTTATTTATTTATTTATTTATTTATTTATATTTTTCGAGTAAAATACTTTTATTAGGAGTTTAGTGATAACTAAGAAGATCGTTTTGGAAGTAATTCATCCTCATTTCAGAACTTTTGAAAAACACAGAAGAGCCTAGAGAGGAAAAGAAGCACGATTTTAAAGCTCACGAGCCAAGGGGCCGTGGCCACCGAAGATGGTTTTCTTCGAACATCACGAGTGTCCGCTTCCGTGGGGATTGAGCGTGACGTCAGTGCTAGTTTTGATTCTTTCTCCCTCTTATTGCTTAGTGAGGGGTGGGCTGTTGAACGGAAATCCTCCTGCGGGGACGCGGGGTGGGACGTGGGGATTCCAGCCAGCAGGGCCCCTGCACTGAGCCCTGAGGATTGGGGACCCCCCCCAGGCTCTGCTGGACCTCGCTGACTCCCCATCAGCCGCCTCCCTGTGGGACCAGCCACACCCCCGAGGCCCTGGGTTTGGGGATTGGGGTGCCCCAGCCCTCCTCCCGCATCATCGCTTCCCACCCACCCGGGCTTGGGGCTGTGCCCTGGACCCCCAGCAGGCCCCAAAGGCCGCTGAGCCCTGGGGGCTGCGGGCTGATGCTCTGTGGCGGGTTCTGAGCAGAGCTGGCTGTTCTTTGGGGCCGTCACCCCGCTCGGAGCCTTCTGTCCACCTCCTTCCTCCACCCCTGCCCTCCATCGGCTCTGCTGCTGGTCCGTGCGCTCACCTTCTCCCGGCTTCCTCTTGCCCTCTGTTGGCTCTTCCCCACATCATCATTCCTCTCGTGTCACACGAGAGTGGGCTCCTGGGTCCAAAGAGTGTGAGGTCCTCTCAGGGCTGGGCTGGCTGGATGCCCAGACTCAGCATGACCCCGCCTCTGGGGCCTCCTTGGAGGATTGCGGGGGGCAGAGGGGGCCCATGGGCGGGGTGTGTGCCTCCGTCTGTGCCCTCCCTGGGCTTCTGGCCAGTGCCCCGCGGCACCTGTTGGTCTAACAAGTCACTTCCTGGGTTGGCACGAAGGAGGTTCCTCCCTTCGCCTGTCGACTGGCTCTGAGAACCCCAGGGGGGCCGGGGTGACGCCGACCACGGATGGGGACCTAGCCTGGCTGGGGAGCTTGGGCCGTGGCCCAGTCTGGGCCAGAACCTCCTGGATTAGCCCGGCCCAGCTGCGAGGTGAAGGTGGCCCCGGGCCCTGTGTTCCCACTGAGGACAGACCAGCGGGGAAGGACTTGGCCACCCAGGAAGGAGGCAGTGGGGGCCTCGGCGGGTGGCACCCGGTCCCGCAGCCAGGCCTGGCCAGACTCTCCCGTGAAACGCGGGCTGCCAGCCTTGGTGGCCTCAGGTGCCAGTGGGGATGCAGGTCGCCCCTCCAGTACTGCCTCTGCCCGTGCCACCGCTGCTTCACCTGGGGCTGTGATTTGTCAGGGCTGTGTACAGGAGGAGACGGGGGGACACCCCGGTGCTCAGCCCAACACTGGGGTCGTGCTAGGCCAGGCCTGTTGTGGACAGCTGGGGGACCCTGCGGCCCACCCTGCCCCCAGCCCTGAGAATCTGCACCTGGTGAGGCCTCCTTGGCCTGTCCTGCTCCCCTGCACCCCGTCCCCGGCACCAGCAGACCCCAGTATCACAAGGGGGACAATGAGAAATGAGGGGTTCAGCATCGGGGTGCCTGTCCTTGGAGCAGGAGCTTTCATCCTGGGCATCCGAGGCCTGAGTGGGCACCTGCCCAGCTTCTCAGAGACTCGGCTCCTGGAAGACAAGGTCGGGCTGTGTGGGTGGGAGACTCAGCGGATTGGGGCAGGACAGCAGAGGGGGACGGAGCGAGGGGACTGGACGGTATGCCCCTGCCTTCCACCTGACCCCCGAGGTGGCCCAGGGTCTGCCTGTATGTGTGGGGAGGGCGTGCATTCAGGCCCCCCCTTTCCTGGCCCTGCCTGGCCGGGCTGGTCACCCCCTTGACAAGCCCGTCTTCCCTGCAGCTAATCGTGAGGGTTTTTTTTCCTGGAACTTGCTTTGTCACTGGCCCCCTGGGTGTCTCAGGCATAAATCTTTGCCTCTGCTTTCTTCTCAGACCTGCAGCTGGTTCGGGCCTCTGATGGCACCATGGCCTCCAGGAGGACTCAGGTCTGGAACCCCCCAAGCGTGATTCCAGGGTGTGCTGGCATTGGAGGTTCCCCCTCTCGCCCTGGTGGCTGAGTGGGCGGGGGGGGGACCCTGAGGCCATCGGGCAGCTGGGCCTGGGGACGTGTCTGGGGCTCTCTGCAAAGCGTAGAGGGCGCCCGTCCCTCCTCCGCCCTCCCAAGCAGCTGACCACCCTGGGCGGGGGGCGGAGGGTGGAGGGCGGAGGGCGGGTGGCGGTGCTGACTTTGCCCGGTGGCCAGCGCCCGTCGAGGCCCTTCTGGACACTGGGCAATGGAAGATGACAGATGGCATCTGGGTCCATCGGGGCCGCGGTCACAGGCTCTTACCTCAGGGGAGCTCAGAGGACCTGCTATCTCCAGAACCGTCTATTTTATAGCCGCGTAGATGCTGGTTATGCCCAGATAATGAAGAAGGGACATGCCAGGGCAGATAAGGGACTACCCTTTGGCCATGCCGGGCAGATAGGGGTGGCTAACCTGTCATTGCTGGGTGCGCTCCTCCCAGCTCGTTGCCCCCACCTGGGGGAAGGGTGGCGTCCCTGTTGTGCAGTCAAGGTCCTCGGGCGGAGAAACCCCCTTGACACAGGCCCTGCTGTTGTCACAGAGTCCTTCGCCAGCAGGATGCTTGGTGACCAGGGCCAGGGTGTGGGGCCGAGCACTGGGTGCAGACGGATGAAGTCGAGAACCCGCACTGTCCGGCCGCGGTGACCCACCCGGGCCCGGGTCCCAGGGAAGGCGGTGGAAAGAGCGTGGGTGTCCTTCCCATGCCCTGGCCGCTGAGACCCTCAGGGGAAGGTTCAGGAAATCTCCTTGGGGGCTGGTGTTATGTCCCGTGTAGCTTCACTTCCTTAACGCGCCCCAACGCAAGGTGTTAATCGTCGCGCATCCCGGTGACCCTCCGTCTCAGCCCGTGTTGTCCGCGGGCCGCCCTGCACAGCCAGCATTTACAGGGCGCTGACCGTGTGAAAGGCAACGCGGGAGGTGCTGCCGACGGGGGTGTAGACGGAGATCTGAAACTCATGAGCCTCCCGGACGGGTTGCTCGGGGCTTGCAGGTAGGTGGGGACAGGGACGGTGACCCCCGGAGGAGCTGCTGGTGGGCGCAGCCACGAATCCCCCCAGCGTGCAGGAAGCGGGGCACGCACCTTTGCTCTGGGGGATGGTGACGGCACCCCTCGGTGGGTGGGGGACCAGGGGTCCTCGGTGGCCGGAGAAGGTGCTTTGCCAGCTGAGAAGGTTCTTTACCAACCACATCTAAGTTGCTGTCTGTGGCGGATAAGATGACGCTAAATCATCAAATCCTTATCACCAGGGACGGAGCCGGCTCGGGCAGCTCAGGGACCCAGGGTGTGCGAGCTGGTGGGGACCAGGCAGGGACTCCGCCCAGGTGCCCAGCCCTGCTGCGGGAGCCCTACAGACGCAGGGGACTCGGGGACCATGAACTATGACACCGGAGATGTCCCCTCCCCAAAACAGGTCCCAAGAGGGAGAGAGAGAGAGAGAGAGAGAGAAAGAGAGAGAGGAGACGGGTGCCAGCTTTCGCGATGATGCTTCCAGCAGAAGGTCCACGTCAGGGGAAGTTTGCAGGAGACAGGACGGGTCTTCCCTTCGAGGCGTTTGCGTCACGAAAGCTTTCATAATTCCCGAATCGTGGAATACACGCTGCGCTGTCCTGTGCGCGTCCCCCCGCCTGACGGTTACCGAGCAGCGTCACGGGCGCCTCACTTCCCCTTCCCTTGGCCTGAAGGATCCTCAGAGCCGTCGCAGACCTTCTGCGGTTTTGCTCCCGCAGACGTCGAGGGGGCCGGGGTGGGGGGACAACTCTCCAAACCCGGGAAACTTTGTGACCTAATTGCGGCTCTGTGCGCACAGCGTCGGAAGGAGCAGGAATGCCTTATCTGAGGCATTCAGATAAGGCCCCGGCTGCTGGATCGTTGAAATCGGGTCCCAGACGGGATCCGCACAGGAAGGGTCATTGCGGGGCCTCTTGCACCTCTCTTGGCCCAGATGGGGCATCGCCCCCGCCCCCGCCTCCCTCCTGCCACATCAGCTGTCCTGTGCGGCAGCTGCACGTTCTCCATCACCTGCTCCCCTCTCTCCTGGAAACGGAAGTTGAGCTGTGGAAGCTTGGGCCCCTGCAGGCTCGTCTCTCCGCCTGGAGCCCTTCCCGGGGGGTGGGGGGGGCATGTGTCTCACGCTGGGGCTCACCTGTGACCCTGGGGCAGGTCGTCATGACCCAGCTCCTCAGTAGCATCTTTCATCGATGGTCTCGTGCATCCGTGGACTGTCGCGAGAAATAATCAGGACACGGGAGCTCGAATCGGTGATCTCCGAATGGCACCTCCCCCTGCCGTGAGTCGCTAGACGCCAGTTAATCACAGCGCACCGTCCCCACCAGCTGGGTTACCCTGGAGGGCCGCTCAAGAGGGGGCACGCTTAATTCGTTTCTTTTCACGAATGCGTTTCAAAGTAAGGTTGGGGGGCCTATGACGTCCGCTGGGTTTCCGGTGAAATTTTGTTTTGTTTTCTCTTTTTCTACATATTTCTCTATTTTACGTAGTTCGCATGTTTTAACCAATCCCCCTCGCTGTTCTTTGTGGGCTGGATCTGTCCCTGTTGCCCAGGGATTTTTCTGGTTCCCCCCCTCCCAGGTGGCAGGCCAGGGGTGCCTGTCACATCAGCAACGAGGGTGGGAGGGGGACTCCCTAGGGCAGGGGGTGACGGGCGCCCTAGCCTTGCCGGGGTTCACATGGAGAAGCTCCTTCTTCGTGGATTTACTTTCCGTCTTGTTTGAAGTGCCTGGGCTGCGGCCCCTGAAAACTAACCCTGTCTAAGCGGAGTCCGATTAGAGGGCGGGGGCAGGGGTGCTGCGCCTCCGGGGGCCCTGCTGGGAGGAGGGAAAGAAATCCCTCGCCTGAAAACCCCAGAACTGGAACAAAAACGTGGCGTGGCTCTGCAGTCTCTGAGCGGGCCACCAGGTGGTGGTGTCCAGCCACCGATCCGCCCAACTGGCTCTGAACCCACCTAGTTTCGGGTGCCCCCGAGCCAGGCCCCGGGAGCCAGGGAAGGACCGAGCCCCCGGTGCCCCACAGAGTGCGTGGACGTGGGTTTGGTGGTGCTGTCCCCAAACCCGGTGAGCTTGTGCCGGCGACGGTGACCCCCAGAGTCCCCCAGAGCCCCCAGCTCCACCCAGGGCCCCTTGGGCTCCAGCCTGCTGCCAGGGCTGGGGGTGGGCTTGTCTCCACCTGCAAACAGACTCCTGTTGCCTGTTGGTTAACCAGCTGCGGGCGGGCGGGGGGCCCGGAGTGATGTGGCCACTTGGTGGGTGCACGAGGGAGGGGGAGCGGGAAGGGAGTCCACGGGTTCTAAGGTGCCTGGTGAATGGTGCATCGTCAGGAGGGCCTCCTCCATCAGGCTGGGCGGAGCAAGTGTTCCTGGGGTCCTGCAGGAGGGTGTTGATGGGTGGAAGGCGGGGATCGGCCCCTTGCCGCCGGAGAGGGAGAGGGATGCAATAGCTTTGGGGGCTCCCGTGCTCCTCATCCCTGCCCTGCCCGGGGCTGTGCTGGGGGCTGCTCAGGGCAGGGGGTGGGGCGTGGGGGCCGTGGGACCAGACGGGGACTGACCATCCACGCTTGTCTGACCCGCCAGGAGGCGCCCAGGCACAGCCGGGCCCTCTAGCCCCGTGGTCTGCCCTGACCCCTGCCCTCACTCCGCCAGCCCCTGCATGAGGACCAGGGGCGCATCCCTCTCCTCCTCCCCCCTCACCAGCCCCACAAGCGAGCACAGTGATCATGTCACACTGTGAGGGGTCCAGGGAGGGTCCAGGGGGCTTGGGGGCTTTCATGAGCAAAGGGCCCAAGGCAGAGGGAGGGGCGGAGGGGCCATCTCAGGATCTCTCGGGTGCATTTGTCATCCGTGGCCCCCCAAGGGCCCCAGAAGGCCCGCGCCCAGGTGGGCTTCCAAGGGCGGGCCAGCCCCCTCCACACCTGGCTCCTTGTGAGCTGCCGGTGGGGAGATTGGGGGTTGCCAACAGGGGGGCCGGGCTGCTGGGCCTCCCAGGGGCAGCTGGGGCCTCACCGGGCTGCCCTGGGGTCCCGGAGGGAGATTTCTCTTCCTCCTTCTCAGGGAGGGGCTGGTGCCGCAGCTCCCAGGGGCCCCGGAGGAGCCGCCAGCCAGGGAGGCGCGGGTGGAGCGGGCAGGGCAGGCGGAGCGGGCAGGGCAGGTGGGGCCTCGGGAGTGCCAAGGCCTCTCCAGCAGGGGTGCCCACAAGCTTGGACACCTCCTGCCCCAGGCTTGGGCAGGGGGTGTGTGGCCGTGGTCCCCTCCTGCCCGCCCTCTGCCTGGATGTGCCCTTCCCTGGCTGGGTTCCTGCTGTCCCCTGCCCCTCGGGGTGCCAGATGGGGTGGGTCCGAGGCAGCCAGGTCTGGGCTCTGGCTCCTGCCCCGTCCCCTCCCGAGGGCCCTGGTGGAGCCGGGAGGCGGGCCGAGCAGCCTGGCAGATGGTGGGCCGGGAGGAGGGGCTGCCCCGGCAGATGGGCCGACTGTCAGGACAGATGGTGGGCCGGGCAGGGGTCCGGAGCCCGCCCCATCTGCTCCAGGCCCCCGGTGGGGCTTTTCTCGTCCACCTGGGGCTGAATTGGGAGGAGGCCCAGGGGTGGCTTTCAGCCCAGGCCTGCGCGTGTTCTGCTGGGTCCCTTCTGTCCCCGGGCTCAGGGCTGGGTGTCCCTGCCTAGGGCTGCTCTGGGGTCTCGGGGCCCCCTCCCCGCAGCCTGCACAGGGCCGGTGCTCACAGAGCTGGAGGGATTCCCAAGGGCCCGGAGGTGTCCGGGCAGAGCGTGTGGGGCTAGATGATGCCAAGGGGCTCCTGGGGCAGGAAGATAAGTGGTCCGTTGTCATCAACAGTCAGCCTGCTGCAGGAGAGGGAGGAGGGGGTCGTGGGGGAGGGGGATGTGGATGAGCATCAGTGCGGAGGGAGGGTGACCTGGTGGGGGGCCAGGGCAACTTCTCAGAGGACCGGCTGGCTGAGCCCATGAAGGCTTCAGGGTCGGAGGGGAGGGCAGGCAGGGAGGCAGAGGGAGGGCTCAGGTCTTGGGGTGGGCGGAGGCCAGAACAGGGGGGCCAGAGGGATGGTCCGCTCTGCTGTGGTGGGCGGGAAGACTCCGGGCATCCAGGTGAGGCTGTGGGGTCACCTCCCATGACCTTAGACCCCTGGCTGGGGTGCCGGGCTGTGCCCCGGGCCTGAGGAGATTCGGAGAATTTATCATATTATGTTCTTATGTGGCTAATGATACTCAAAAAATACCTTTTCTTCTTCTTTTTTTAACCAGTTGCAAAGCAAAACTTTTGCTGCACCGAGCGCAAGGCCCAGCTGTGTCCACAGAGCTCAGCTGGGATGGGCTCTGGGGTCTTCCTATTGCTGCGAGGCAGGCAGTTTGCTGCTCCAGGTGGAAGGGAAGGGGCCGGGAGGGGGGCGTGGGGGCGTAGGGGGAGGAGGGAGCGTGACAGGGTCCAGGGTGCCTTCTAGAAGGTTCCCTGGATGCAGGTGGAGTGCGGTCCCGGCGTCTGTGCGGTTGAGGGCTCAGGCCCTGGGCAGCGGCCCTGCCCGCCTGCCATCGGCTGTCGGGGGCTCACCGCGCCTTGCCCGCTCCCTGCCACCTCTTCCCCGGGTTCCTCCCCGAGCCAGACCGTGGGGTCAGATCCCACCCCGTCCCGTAGTGGCCGGGAGACCGCGGGCGGGTCACTCACCCTCTCTGGGCTTTGATTCCTTCAGGTGTAACGGGGGGGGGCAGTGACATCTGTCCTCGGTGGGGTGGCTGTGACCATTCAGTGATGGCGGCCCCTAGATGCACGTGGCTGGCGCCCGCTCCTATCACCACGGTCGTTGTGGTCCTGACTTCAGTTTATCATGTTGGGGTGAAATCTGCGGACGTTAGATATACCATTTTAAAGTCTGTGATGGGGGCGCCTGGTGGCTCAGCGGCTGAGCGCTTGCCTTCAGCCCAGATCGTGACCCCGGGTCCTGGGATCGAGTCCCACGTCGGGCTCCCTGCGTGGAGCCTGCTCCTCCCTCTGCCTGTGTCTCTGCCTCTCTCTCTGGGTCTCTCATGAATAAATAAATAAAGTCTTAAAAAAAATAAAGTCGGTAGCATTTAGTGCATTCACAGCGTCGTGCCACCACCGCCGCTGTCCCCTTCCAGAACATTGTCACCAGCCGAGAAGAAACGCCCCATTTGTCTCCCGTCCCCGGCAGCCGCCCACCCACCGTCCGCCTCTGGATTTGCCTGCTGCGGACATTTCACGTCAGTGGGGTCTGCGGCACGCGGTCCTTTGTGTCCAGCTCCTTTCTCCGAGCAGCGTGTCCTCGGGTCCCTCCGTGTGGTAGCAGGTGTCCGAATCCATTGCCCCGCACGGCCGAGTAACATTCCCCGGCGTGACTAGCCCACATTTCCTTTCTCCCCGTGGGCACCACACGTGCGTGGACTGCGTCTGCCTCCCGGCTCTTGTGGAGAATGGTGCTGTGAACCTGTGTGTACGAGTGTTTACCTGGACTCCGGTTACACTTTTCTTTGCGAGGGACCCTTCGCACAGTTGGGTGTGGTCCTGGCACAGGCGCCATGCCCAGCGTCTGCGTCGCTCCGGTTCTGCCGAAGCCAGCGCCCCGGTGCGTGTCTTAACTTTTATTATCTGGGTCCCCTCTTTCCGGTCCATGGGTGATGATGAAGCTCCTTGTGGAGGTCGTAGCAGTGCCAGGCTGCTTCTGGTTGGGAGGCTGTCACCTGTAGGGCTGGCTCCATGCTGCCTCGTGCTGCATGTGGGGGGAAACTGAGGCCCGCAGAGACTCAGCCCCTTCCTGGGTTCTGTCCCCGAGCCATCTCCCCTGGGACCTCTTGGCCTCCCTCCGCCCCCTCCCTTCCTGTCTGCTCCTCGTCCACCCTGCTGGGCTTTCCCTCCCTCCGCCTGCCTGGGGTCACCCGGCCCCCCCAGGGGCATCCCTGGCTCTATGGGCGTCACTCAGGGCGGCGGGTGTTGCTCGTTTCTGCCTGAGACCTTTGGCCTCCGGAGCAGACATGGAGCCTGCGCCTGGCTTCATCGGCCCCGAGGGGCCCCAGTGAGCCCGGGAGCCAGGACGGAGGGGTCCTTGTCTCCCTGGGAGCAGCTCCCGTGCGCCCCAAGAGCTCTGCAGAGCTCTCCACTTAGGGACAGTTGGGGGACGACGCCTGCAGTCCGGCTCCCATCCCGTGGCGGTGCTGTGATTGCAGCTGCCATATGACCCAAGTTCCCGTTTCATAGTGAGGACAGAGGGGCCCAGGGCCTCCGTAAGGCCCTTGCGGGGGGCACTGTCACCTGACCCAGGACTGCGTGGTTCCGGGCCCAGGCCACTCAGGACAGGAGCTGAAAGTGCTGCCTGGGTCTCAGAGGGGCCCGGGGTTGGGGGACACCCAGTGTGGGCCCAGGGGAAGGGGCCCGAGGGACCCTGGCCGGCCTACCGGGTCTGCCACGGAGAGATGGGGCTGGTGGACGAACCGCAAGGGTCCCCTGCCCCAGTGCAGTTGTGTCTTCGCCCTGCCACACCGGAGGTCAGTGTGGTGACCCAGAAATCCGGGAGGGAGCTCTCACCAGCTCGCGAGGGTCTGTGCTTCCCCGTGAATGGGGAGAGCAGCCCCCCGGGTCAGGCTTTGCGCGAACCCTCAATCTGGCACCGCTGTAATCTCCCGGGGCCTCTGAGGGGCCCAGAGAGCTCAAGGGGCCTGCCTGTGGTCACGCAGCTGGCACACGTGTCCGCGAACCTGCAGGAGTGGAAGCTCGGGGAGGGGGTTCCTACTCCTGCCCTCGTGGGCACGGCCCCGATTCCCCCATGGCGGGCCTGGGGGGCTTCTCCACGCTGCCAGGGTGCTGTCTGCCTCCAGATTCTGACTCGGGCGGACGGCCCCTTGGAGGGGGTGACCTGGTCCTGCCTTTCGGAGCTGGATTCCCTGTCTCCGCCTCTGCCCTGGGCGTCCCTCGTCCTCTGAGACCTGCCCCCTTGACTTACACTGGCCAGTGCTGCTGCAGCGGCCCAGGCCCCTGGGGACACCCGGCCCCCCCGGGGGACACCCACTTTGTTTGCTGCTGTCTGCATGGCCACCCCGGGAGGCCCCACTGAGCCCAGACTGTGGTGGGCAGAGCAGGGCCCTGGGCGGGGGGTTGGGGGAGAGGCCCCGGCTGCCGCCTGGGGTTGAGATGTCAGTTGGTGGACACTGGTGTCCTCTGCGGGGCCCTTTCCTGCCCGTCCTGCTTCACCCGCTATCGATTGCTGACCAGGCCCTTCCCTTCCATCTCCTCTTCGTGGCTAATGGCTCTGGCTGCCATTGATCCGCAGCGAGGGAGCATCCTGGTCGGGCACGTCCCACTGGCACCCAACGGCCGGCAGGGTCTGAGTCTTCACTGTGTCCCCCCTCCCCTGTCCCTGGCCGCTGCCCTGTCCCCTCCTTCAGGGCCCTGGGGAGGGAAGACAATACCCTGCCTTCCCTCTTCTCACCAGGGCCGGGAGACCTTCTCTCTAGCACTGACTCATCTAGCTGGGCGGAGGAATGTTCTGGTGAGAAGCCTCAGGGGAGAGAAGGACCATGGGGTTGCACCCCTCCAGTCCCCCCAGCTCCCTGTTAACATTGGGTGTCAGGCCCCCACCTCTGGAGCTTTGCTCTAACCCGACCTGGGCCGGAAGCCTGTCTCGGAGGGCCTGGCAGCAAGGAAGGCCCTTCCTGGGGATGCACCTTCACGGAGCCCTGGGGGGCAATGCTGGGGCTGGGGGGTCTGCGGGGCCCCTGCCCCCCCTCCTCCCCTGCTCTGGCCTCTCTCCTGCTTCCTGCCTGTGAAAGTCTGTCTCCCTGCCATGATGGAACAGGCCAAGGAGAATGTCACGGAAGGACCTGGTCCTGTCCAGGTGCCCAGCCAGCGGGCTGGGAGCCGGGGGTGGGGGGGCTGTCCCTGGGATTCCCTACCTTTCTGTCCAGAAGCTCAGTCCCCGAACGCCCCACTCCACCCAAGACTCCAGACCCCTGGCAGTGGGGAGGAGGCGGTGGGGGCCCCCAGATTCAGGGTTGCAGGTGCCTCCTGGCCCCGTGTTGCCACACACCCTTGGTGCCTTCCAGAACCTTCTCTGCGGGGTAGGGATGTGTTGGGGGCTCCCCCAGCTATGAAATATACTAACAGCAGTGTAGTCGGACCGCAGTGGCCAGCAGCTGGGACCCCCCTACCACCCTCACCTGGGACCCCCTGTCTCCGTCTTACTGGCACCCGGCACTGATTTTGTGTCCCCGTCCCCTGGAGGGCTCGGTAAACACAAATCATGGGTCCCTCGCCCGGAGTGTCTGACCCCGGGGCGCCCAGGTGAGGTCTGAGAAGCCACATTTCTATCTGGCCGACACTCCCAGGGGCCCCCCTTTGGGAACCACGTTAGCCGCCCTCACGGAAAGTTTCCTTTCTTAGTGGCCTGGGACATCCTGTTTTGCTTGCTTCAGCCTCTCCTGGAAGCCAAAGCCAGTGTCTCGGGGTCATTGGGTGGACGGAGCGGGTGTCTGGCCTCCCGACGAGGGAGGCTGAGGATCCGGGGGGCAGAGTCGCCAGCTCACTGCCAGCGGGGACCCCTCGGTGCCCTCTGCACATTCCGTAGCATGTGCTCCCCTCCCCTGGGCCAACCCCACACATCATTTCGAGCCATCACATTAACGGGTATAAAATATTTACTTAACTCAGCTTTTTGCAAATATTCCTTTGGTTCCTCTCCCTCTGCTGGGAACGTCAGCTCTGCAGCGACACAAGCTGAAAGGTTGGGTGTTTAATAATACAAGACCCGCCGGGAAGGCCAGGCAGCTCCACGCGTGTCCGGATCGCCCGCCCGTTAAACCCCGTCCCCCCCGTCCCCCCACCGGCAGATGGGCCACCGCAGGGGCCTGCAAAGCCGCCTCTGTAAATGGGGGTGGGGTGCGGGCAAGCCGGGGTGGCTGCTCAGGAGACCAAGTTACGTTTCCAAAGCCTGCCGTCCGCTCTTCTAGAAGAAGCCAGTGGTAGACCTTCGGGAAAACAAATGAGAAGTGTTTAAAAATGTATCACTGCTTTATCTTTTAATACCTTTTATTGAAATGTTTCCCTTTTTATAGGTTTTCTTTCTGACTGCCATTTTTTTCTCCCCCACTCTCTCCTGGAACCACGACGCCAGGTCCCCGAGGCTTTGCGGAAAATCCTAAAATAGAAAACGTACTCGGAGCGGCCCAGGGGCTGCCCTCTCTGGGTTAGTCATGAATCGCTGCAGCCCACCCCGTCCTTCCTGAGGTGCTGGCGGGCGCGAGGAAGCCACAGAGCATGGGGGCCTCCAGAGCTCAAGGTGTGACCTGAGTCAAAGGACTTGTCACCATCCCGGGCCCTGTCCCTAGAGCCCTGCTGGGGGGCAGGAGGTGGTGAAGAAGGCAAGCGTCTTCTCCGAGAGCTGGAGGTGTGGGTGTCCAGAGGGTGCTTGGCCCTTGGCCTCCTGACCATCCCACCTTCCACCTCCCCGAGCTCCAAGCCCGAGGATGCTCCCGGAAGGGCAGTCAGATTAGGGGCATGGGAGTGGGAGAGGAGGGTCTGTGGGGTGGCCTCTAGGTGCCAAGAGCCGCCCCTGCTGACAGCCAGCAAGAGACGACGGCCTACGACCACGAGGAAGCGAGTTGTGCCAGCGACCGGCAGGAGCACGGAAACGGCCCTCTCCCCAGGCGAGCCCTCTGATGAGACCACAGACCGGCCACCGGGGACGGCACCCCAACGCAGGGAAGCCAGTGCACCACACCCACTTCCACCTCACGGATTTCCACGTGGTAAGCGTGTGCCTTTGGAGCGAAATGAGTGGCCGTGGCCACATCTCTACCCAGGCTTCCCTGTCTTTGAATGAACAAAAAACAAGATCAGATGCTGCCGGCAGAGAAGTGACATGGACTCCTGGGGCCTGTTAAGTCTCCGTTTAAGACACACGAAGGATCAGTTTGTCTCCACCGACCTTCTGGCCCTAGGCCTGCTGCACACGGGAGGCAGGAAGCTCCTGGGACCATCAGTACTCGGTCAGTGGGTGCGATTGCCCATGGTCTCCCCGGGACTGGGTTCCTGATGACCGAGGACTCAAGCATTACTGGAGGACGGCTTTCTCCCTACGCGCTGGGGTCACACCTGGAGTCCAGACGAGGGAGAGAGGACACAGGCGGTGGGCGGGCGTTCGGAGCCAGGTGGACAGCCGGAGCCCAGCTCTTCCTCCTCCTCGGGGGCCCAGCCGGCTGCTGACAGCCTCGTCTCAGTGTTGGGGACAGCATGCGCGTACGGATGACCTTCCGGCCTAACCACTGCCACTTTTTGTCCAGCCCCTGGTGGAGCTGTGGTGGCCTTAAGCAGTGAACCTATTTCCAAGGGAGAAATGGGCTTTCCTCGGACTTGTTTTCAGGCGTCTGATACCCTGCTTATGCTGATGCTTGTCCCAGTCCCGCTGGGTCCGTCCAGTGGCCTTGGACTTGGGGAAGCAGGACTGGCCCTTGTCACCCCCACCCCCTACCCAGGGCCAGGCAGGTGCAGCCACATCCTGGTGGTGGAATGAAGGACACTAAGTCAGAGGCCACGCAAGCCCCTCTGCAGCCCAGTGGCTGGCTTGCACTGTTTTGAGATAAAAACGGTGAAAAGGGTGAAAATGTGCTCTCTTTTTTTTTTTTAAGATTATTTATTTATTCATGAGGGACAGAGAGAGAGAGAGAGAGGGAGAGAGAGAGAGAGAGAGAGGCAGACACAGGCAAAGGGAGAAGCAGGCTCCCTGCAGGGACCCCGACGTGGGAATCGATCCCGCAGTCCAGGATCATGCCCTGGGCTGAAGGCAGACGCTTTAACCGGCTGAGCCACCCAGGGATCCCAAAATGTGCTCTTTTGGCAGAAGGAAGAGGGAAGTCAGGTAGGCAAGGTAGCCCAGGAAAGAGACTAAGGGCCGGGATGGGGTTACGGGCAGGGAGACCACACACTGCCCCCCCTTTTTGCCCACCTAGCTCTTTCAGGGCCAAGTGGGTGCCCTCATCCCCACAGCCACTCTGGGCCTCTGTACCCACCCTGGTGGGTCCCCTCTGCCCTCGGGCTCTCCACTGCAGGTGCAACACCCCCCCACCCCCGATGTCTGCCGCATCTCCCACAGAGATTGTGAGGTCGCTGAGGGCCACCAGGCCCCATCCCCACAGCCGGCCTCCACCCGGGCTCAGGGAGTCGAACGAGGTGAACGTTTGTTCCGTGCTCTGGTGACAAGCCCTCCCCATGGAGAGCGCGTTTCCTTTATGTTGACTGCGGAGCTGGCGTCTGTGGCTCAGGCGGTGCCTGGCACACACCCCAGGAGGCCCCTCTCTCACCCCCCCTCACCCCCGGCAGCACCCCAGAGTGACGGCTGGGGCTGCGGGGCTGGAGCCCAGGCTGGTGGCGCTGCCGTGGCCTCTCCGTGATCGCAGGGCCCGTCCCGCGTGAGCAAGAACGTCTTATTTATTTTCTTGGCAGGGCACCTTCCCATCGCTGCTGGCTCTCAATTTCCAGCTAGCTCGGAGGAAGCCTCTGTGCCCGCTGGCTGGGAACCGGCGCCCCAGCCGGGGGCTGCGGGGAGGGGGCGCGTGTCCCGCACTGAGCTTCTTCCCTGGGTTGGCAGCCAAAGCCTGGAGGCTGCTAGCTCTTTCTTCACAATGAAATGCAGATTTCCCATTAAAAGGCAGATCTTTATTTCAAAAGGTTCAATAGGATGTGACTTAAAAAAGATTTCCAGCTGGTTAAATTTAGGGCAGGGCAGCAGGCCCGGTGCAGGAGCAGAGCCTCGGGCAGGGCTCGGCAGGTTTCCACTCCCAGGGCCCGCTGCCTCCGCCCGCCAGCCTCGTGGGGCTGCTTTTCTCTCCCCTGTGACTCAGACAAACAATGCAGATGGCCGTGCTGGCCAGAGTTGGGCTTACTTAAAATAAACTACATCGGTTGGGTGGTGGCCAACTCGAGATGGCTTGGTCCCGGCCGCCTGACACCCCCTCTGCGAGGTGGGCAGGAAGCGTCCCCTCCAGCGGCCCCGTGCCCGCCTGCAGCTGAGCTCTGACGCCTGACCCAGCTGTGTCTCTTACTCTATCCTAAGCTCCTGACCCTTCCCCCCCATCAGGCCTGGGGGTGGGGGGCAGGAGGAGCCCCTGGGAGTTAGAGAGCTCCTCTAGGACCCCTGACCGGCCAGGCGCGCTGGGGAGAGCAGCTGGCGGCTTGGACCGAGCTGTCTGACAGCAGGGAGCTGCATGACCGTCTCCAGTGCGCGCACCGGGCCTCGGGCCTCCGTGGGGCGTCGGGCTGGTCCAGCCCTCAGAGGCCAGCAGTGGGCGTGAGGCTGGCGGGGAGCTGGACGGGGAGAGGGGAGAGGGCCTCTCTGGGGGAGAGGAGCCGGCAGAGCGGGGGCGAATGGGCTGGGGGCGCTGCGTGCTCTGGTGTGTGTGCGCGGGTGGGGGGCTGTGGGAAGATTTGCATCTGAGGGGTCACTGGCCAGAGACCCCACAGTGAAGCTGGTGGGAGAGCGAAGCCGGCGGAAGTTTGGAGAACCCCGGTCCCCCTTCAGAGAGGCTGTCAGAGGGAAAGGGTGTGGCCTTGGGCCAGGGGTGCCTCCCCCCCCTCCTCCCTTTGCTCTCCCTCCTCTTTTCCCTCCCTCCCCCTTCTCCCCTTCCCCTCCTTTTTTGGTCCCTGAGAAGCAGTTCTCTGCGGGTGGCATTAGTGACCAGCCCCGGGGACCAGCAGGCCCAGGCCCAACGGTGCACCAGGAAGGGCAGGAGTCAGGGAGCCGCGCCTTCCCGACAGCCCCGCAGCCTCCCTCTGCTGCTCGCTTCCCTCCTCCGTCCCTGGACTGGAAACTCCAGCCGCGGCCCCAGGCCCTCCCGCCCCACGCCCGCCCTGGTCCCTCTCCTTTCAGTCTCCACACCGGACATAAAAGCAGACGGATGGGCAGAGCGTGATATTAGTGCCAGAACCTAATTTCACAGCATTTTCGTGCAATACTCCATAAAACCGAACAAATGTGCTGCAGTGCAAATCCATCGCCAAGGCAGTGGAGCGTTCTAGATCCCAGGGCGGGTGCTGAAGAACGGGGCCCTGCGGGCTCTGGGCGTGTCGTGGAGGGCTCGGCCAGGATCACAGCAGGCAGGATCTCGTTTCCTGGGGAGGGAGGTCGTCCCTCCAGGTGGGATGGGCAGCCCCACCCCAGGACCAGCCTCCAAGGCCCCTCCCCCCCACCGCAAAGCACCTGTCCGGGTCTGTCCAGATGGATGGAGGAGAGGGAAGTCTGGCCCCATGGCGTTCTTCTCCTGGGCTAGAGGTGAGCTGCCCTGTGCTTGCGTGCACGTGGATGCTGAGTGGGGTTCTGGGGTGTCCGTCTCGGGGCAGGTGGAGAGGGGCTCGGCCAAAGGGGGGACGGCATCATTGCATGCCCCTCCCCCACAAGCAAAACTTTGCAGGGAGACAAGGCATGGTCCCTGAAGACCTGGGGTTCCTGCTCCCTCCCCGATGCACCCAAGCAGGGAGCCCCACCCCAAGGCTGGCAGGTGGAAGGAGGAAGGTAGGGCCAGGCCAGGTCCTCCAGGGCGAAGTTGGCTGGTGACCGGATGGACATGTCCCACTAGCGGCCAGGCCAGCACCCCCATCCAGCCCAGGGAGCTCCAGGCAGGAGGGCAGACACGCTTTGCCCACCATATGCTCTGATCGGGTGCCAGCCTCAGAGATGGGTCCCCTCTGTGGGACTGGGGGACACCCCCATTGGTGGGTTGGGGTGCCTCCCCGGCTCGGAGATCATGGTGGCGGCTCCTCCCTGCCCCTGCTCTCCTTCCCTTCACTCCCTGTCCCATCATGTTAGCTTCTTGCCTTGCCTTTCTGTTCCTTGCTTGCGTTATGAAATATGCATGGACGTCGAGGTGTAAATAATAAATGAGCACGAAGTGCCAGTGGGCCCACCGCTGGCCCCGAGCACAGGCGGGTGTCCTGGCCGCCAGCCCCACCGCCTCTCCCGGTTTTATTCCCTGTCCCCAAAAGGGGAACTCTGTCCTGTGTTTCGAATGGTTCATTCGCTTGCTCTTCTTTATGGTTGTGACTACTGCGTGTCTCCTCCAAACAGCGGGATGATTTACTTGCGTATTTCTAACTCTAGTCGCATAGACTCACACTGTATTTTCTTCTGCACCTTTTTTTTCTTGTTTTAACTCTACGTTTTTTTTCCTGAGCTTCTTGCCTGCAGACTGTGGTTCATTTCTTTTTTTTTTTTTTTTTTTTTTTTTTTCTGTGGTTCATTTCTTTTTAGTGCCGGGTAAAATTCCAGTGTGGGAACGCACCATGAACCCCCGTCCTCCAGTTGTAGGATGTCAGGCTGCTGTAAACATTGGGCTCTGGCCAGCTGACCTCTGAGGCACTGGCCAGAAGCCCCAGACTTGGAGGCCATTGCTAGTTCTCTGCTTTTCTGCTGCTCCAGAAACAAGCCCCCCCCCCCTTCCCAGCACAGCTCCTCTTAGCAGCCAAGGAGCCCAGGAGAGCCTGCTTCCCCAGCCTTCAGGGGTTCCCACTGTTTCCTCTCAGGAGCAGCTAGCCGGGGGCATCAACAAGAGTCACCCTGATGGAATGGTCCTCCAGGAACTGATCCTTTCTTCTTGCCGGGGAAGTTTGTGTGCAGGTGGGGGTGAGTCTCTGGTCTGTCTGCTACTGTTATGGCCCTGATTTCTGCCCCTCTCCCCAAGGCCAGGCACAGGAGAGCTACACTGAAGGACTTGATGGCTTTGCTTGTTCACAGAAGGCAACCAACTCACCCTGACTTGCCTGGAACTTTCCTAAGTTTTCTGCATCTCAGAAAACCTTTCTGGGGGTGCTGGGTCAGCTAGGATGGTTGGTTATGCTGTGTTCACATCATAGTGCAGTAGAGGCAATGCCCCATCCATCCATCCATCCATCCATCCATCCATCCATCCAATTATCTATCCATCTACCTACTTACCCATCCATCTACTTATCAATCCATCCACTCAATTATCTATTCATCTACCCACTTATCCATCCATCCATCCATCCATCCATCCATCCATCCATCCATCCATCCACCCACCCATCCACCCATCCACTTATCTGTTCTTCCAGCCAGCCAGCCACTTATCCATTCATCCATCCATCCATCCATCCATCCATTCATCCATCCATCCACTTATCTATGCATGTATGCATCCATCCATCCATCCATCCATCCATCCATCCATCCATCCATCCATCCAACAAATGTTTCTTTGGGGACCGCAATGTGTTAACAAGACCTTCAAGTATTTTATCAATTTGCTTTAACACTTACAGGTTGGCTGCCCTTCCCTGGCCCCAGCTCCCAGAGCCCCACCACCCATAGCCATGGTGAGTCTGACACTTCTGGGGCTCACAACTATATGGAGCCAGTGATTGGGTCACTCATGCAGGGAGATGTGAAGCTACATTTTTACCAGAAGAAGAGCTATGTGTCCATCCCAGTCCTGGGTGCTAATTGGGACTTTTTAGTTTTGTTAGTTTGCCCCTTTTGGAGAGTGTGGGTTGCTGCCATGTTAGAAAAGCTGCATAGGGATGGTCGGCAACCATGCCAGGGCAGGAGTCTGCAGAAAGGGAGCATCTGGTCAGGGCCACATTTGGCTGCCAGAAGAAGACCTTGGTTCCTCGTCCCTGACCTGGGGGTGGGGCCAGCATGTCAAAGCCTCCCTAGCAGGCAGGGGAGGCTCATTCCCTTGAGGAGCCCTGTGTCCATGAACCTGGCCCTTCTGTGCATGACAGGGGGAAAGCCTTATGGCTGGGGCACTGCCTTTGATTCAAAGGCACAACTTCACTTATTCATTTATTTGTAAGTAATTTATTGAGCATGTCTTGTGTGCCAGGAACCACGCCAAGGGTTGTGCAGGGCAAACGGAACCTTGGGAAGTGACCTAAATGCAAGGTGTTTGTAATCTAGATGAGACCACAGGACACGCGTCACTGCACACTGACTGAGCAGGGACCAGAGGAGGCTGTCATGAAGCGGGAGGTTCAGAGGTGGGAAAGGAGTGCTGGCTGGTCAGGAGAGCCAGGGAATCTTCGTGGGATGCAGGACTTAGGCAAGGGAGATAGTTTGGGTTTGCTGTTTAGCAAATATTCATACACTGTCTCCCACCATGGGCAGAGAAAGAACAGTATTTTCCTTTCCCCATTGCCAGGGTAGATCAAGTGGCTTGTGTTGTTCAATGGGATGACAGTGGACAAGGCATGAGCAGAGCACATGCTTGGATTCTGTGCTCCGGTGATATGGCATGAACAGGACCACACCAGCCTGGGCTTTGGATAAATACACGGGGAGCAGACCTGGGCCCATTCCACAGCCTAGAGTCAAGTTCAAGTGATACACAGCCTGAGATAGGGCTGCCCTGCTGAGCCCATCTTTCACCAGCAGGAAGGAGATCTGAGGTCAGAGTGAGGGCAAATTCTTTTATAAGCCACTGACTTTGGGGGTAGTTTGTTAGGCAGCATTATGTGGGTAGAAGCTGACTGATGTACTGGGTCTAGAAGATGGTAGGTTTTTGAGAAGCTGGGGTGAGGGGTGAGGGATGGGCAGGGGAGGGCTATGCAGGGGTGCAGAAGTAAGAAGACAGAAGTCTGAGCATGTGAGGTTAGGAGGGAGGCTGGAGAGGGTTTGAAGAGGTGGGAGGGGAAGTTGGAAAAGCACATTGGAAGCAGGCTGTACAAACCGGTAGTGGTCTCAGAGAAGAGCCCCTACCCCAGGGCACAGTCCTTCTTCCCCTTATCGTGACCTCTGGATCCAAGCTTGCTCCTGAATTGCCATAGTACTTGGGAAAAAGGTGTTTTCTCCGGACGACTACAGGTGCCTGCTGCTCCCCACCAGAACCCCTGGATGTGTCAGTGAGGGGCTCGATCTCCAGAGGGATATTCTGAGCAGATCCAGGCTCCCAGCTTTAACTTGGTTCTGGTGTCTTGGCCCTCAGCTGCCTCCAGGGGCCCCATCCAAATGGTCCCATAGGACCCTCCTTCTCAGATGCCCCAGCCAAAGAGTGCCAGGTCCAGGTGCCAGGATCAACGAGTTGCCTAGAGGGAAGCAGGATGACCTTGGAAGCCCGGATGCGTAGCTTGGAACCCACCATGGTCTGGAGAAGAGCCATGGATGCAGCTGGCATGTGGCCCCGGCAAGTGATGGGGCTCGGAGGGCTGGTGGAGGGCGGGGGGCCGTGGAGGAGGAGAGGGCAGGGGGCCCAGGAGGACGAGAGGAGGCAGCTTCTTTTAACACCAGTTCTCCAAGGCCCGTGATCCAACCTGAGCACCGTTACTCCAACAAAAGCCACAGCCAACACAGTAAAAAGTTTCCAAATATAAACAGCGCACATCCCCATCAACATGTTAATTAGGGCTCATTAGCTGTGAACAAGCTCCGTGCAGCCGGAGGAGGCAGCCTCGGGTGGAGGTGTCTCCCGGAACCTTCTGTCCGCCCCTGGCGACTCGAGCCTGCGCCCATCTGCCGGGACCCGGGCTCAGCCTTCTGCCGCGGCCTGCACCCCCTCCTGTTGGGCCTTTTGTGCTGGCGGCGTGGTTCTGGCGGCCTGGGGTCTGCTGAGGAGGGGGTTGCCTAACGCAGGAGGAGCCGCTGACAATCCGGAGGATGGCTTGCCCAGAGCGGCAGTAATGAATTGGAAGGGCTGCAAGCTGCTCACGGCCGCCAATCCCGGGTCACAGCGGGGCCCGTACCCCAAGCCCCTTGCGGAGCTCATGTCACCGGACCAGGGCAAAATCTGCGTGGAGCGGGAGAGAGGGTGTAATTCCTTCCTGGCCTGCCCATTTAAGTAGTAGCTGTAAGATGAACTCTTCTCAGAGCAAAATGAAACAAGAAATCAGTGCAGCCTGGGTCTGCTGCCTTTTAGTTATCGTTGTCCTGATTTGCACCACTAAACTTGCGATGATCAGAGGTGACTTCCAGAAGGTTTTGGGCAGCCTGGAAGGGGCCGATAGTTGCCATCCCTGGGTGGGCCCACCAGGAGGGGCGACCAGAGGGTCCAGGCAGAGCTGGGTTGTGTCAGTCTCAGGACAAGGTTAGAAGTTTTTCACACTATGGTCTTCAAGCCCACAGAGTGGGAGGTTGGGGAGGAGGAGGGAGAGGGGACCGGCCAGAAGGGTCCCTGCTGGAGCTGGTGCTGCAGATGCCCAGATCTGCTTCCTCTGTGGAGAACACACCCACCTCCCAGCCGCCCAGCGACCCGCCTTTGACAGGCAGTGCAAAGGGCTGGCCCCAGGCTGAGGTCCCCTCCCGCCTCTCCCCTGCCCCAGGTGTTCCCTCCCCTCTACCTTTTCTGGGAGCCCTCATGGGAGTCACCCACCAGGAACCCCCAGGTGGGTGCACCGTCTAGGGCCCCCGCTGAAGACACCTGCAGGTACCTATACCAGACATTGTACAGTCGTGAAACTTTCCAAGCTACACGCAGGTCTCAGCCCCCAGCAGGTAATGGGCGGGTCATTTCTAAGGGGAAGGTTAATAGCTGCAGTGGCTATTCCTGCAGGTTCCAGCTCACGCCGGGGGTCATACTCTCCACCCCCTTTCATGTCTCACCTGCCGGCCACCTGCCCTGTGGACCTCGCCCTCCTCAGGGACAGCTTACAGGCTCCTACAGTCCTGGTGTGGAGGCAAATCCCTGTAAAAAATCCCCCTGCAAGAGTGTATGTACAGTGTGTATGCAGGCATATGCATGTGTGTGTTGGAGCATGTAGATGTGTACACACACGTATACCTGCGCGCACACACGTGTGCACACATTTGCACGTTATATACATTTGCACATATATATTGTGAACTGTGTGCATATCTATATGTGCATGCATATGTATATGTACGTGTATTTCTGTTTGTGTACCCACATGCATGTGCATATATGTCTGTGAATGTGCACACCTGTGTGCGTGTGCATATGTGTTTGTATATGTACCAGACATGACTGTCCATCCATGTGCATATGCATGTCTTTGTTGTGTGTGTGCATGTGCGCGTGTGTATATTGGTTTATGCATGTCTACATCTGTGTGTGCGTGTGTATATGTATGTGTGCATCCATGAGGGTGTGTACCCCTCTGTGTGTGTGTGCACAACTCTGTGTCCATGTCCACATGTGTGTGCAGGTGCGCAGCCAGCCTCCCGGGGCTCCGCCGATGCCTGGTGGGTGTGCCCTCCCACCTTCGGGTGTCAGCTCCGCTGTCCCCTGCTCACTCCTCCCGACCGCTCGCAGATGCTGACGCGTCTCCACCCTCGGCTGTCACCTCCTACCACAGCATCCTGTTTTCCCTTCACAGCGCTCAGAGGCACCTGCGGTGACATTACGGCTTCTATTGCCGACGTGCCCTGTGTCTCCCCAGGGGCTGGGGGTGTTCACGGCGGGAAGCCCAGCGACCGAGCAAGGCCTGGCTCTCCCGAGGTTCCGGGCTGTGCATGGGCTTCCTCCCTGGCCGCAGGGGGAATCTGCACCCCATCTCTGACCTGTGGGGCTGGTGACCAGGGCTGGGCCTCTTCCCCACCCAGAGGACGCACCGTGGCCTGTCAGCGTCCTCGGAACCGGCTCCCTGGATGCCACCAAGACAGAAGCCATTTCCAGGCACCCAATGTGGCCGGCCCAGCTGTCTCAGCAGGAAGTGTTCTCAGGAGTGTCCTTTTTGTTCCTGGGGGGTGGGGGCGGGGGCGAGGGCTCCGGGGCTGGGCGGGAGAAGGCAGCCTGCGGGCATGGGCTGGCCCTTGGTCCCCCATGTCCCCCGGGGAGGCCCCACCTGCTCCACGCAGGCCCGCTGGCCCTCCCGATGGGCTGAGAAGGCAGTGAACGTGCGGGGAGCAGCTGGGTCCTGCAGCACAGAGCCGGAGAGGGCCACCTTCCTTCCCCCCTTCCCGCCAGGAGGACCTCCGGGAGCCGACTGCCCCAGCTCCTGGGATAAATGAGCAGCCCGAGGGGCTGGCCTCCAAGCCACCGCTCTTCTGCAGGGCAAGGGGCACAGGCGTGCCCATGGGAGAGTCCTTTGCAGAAGAACATGAACGCCCCAGACAGGGCCTTAGCCCTCTGGCTGCTGACAAATTTCAGTGGGTGCGGCAAGATAACGAGGTGCATATGCGCCTGTGTCCAGGGCTCCAGGGGCTGAAGAGGCGCCTGGGGGCTAGAGCATCTGTGTGTCTCTGGCAGCGGGGCCTGGGGGCCAGGCAGCGGACGCCTCCCCCGCCCACCTGGTCCTCATCACCAGGACTGGGGATCTGGAGCCTCCCGAGCATTTCAACTTGCAGAGCTGGCTGGACACATTGCATGGTGAGTGGCCAGCTGTGGTGAGTCTCAACTGTGACCTGGGTCCCCGAAGGAGGCCGCTTCCCTGTGAGACTGCATTGAATCACGCAGCGGCTGAGACAGGCCTTTACTCCGCCCCCCCCCCCCCCACGAAGAGATGAAAATCCCTAAATGCCTTCTGGCCAAGGGGACAGCTGCCTCTTTATCCTTAAAATGCAAGTCAGCAGGCAGTGCCTGCCCGCGGCCCCTTTGGGTTGGAGGAAGGCCACTGGCCCCTGTGACCTAACCCTGTCGATTCCCCCAGTCTGCGTCTGATGGGATGTGTGTGCGGCAGTCCTGCGAGGGAGGCAGGGGCGGGGGGGCCACGTGCCTGAACATACAGGGAGAGCCTACCGTCCAGCCAGAGCTGCACCCCAAAGGCAGGATGGTCATGAGCAATGGTCAGCCAAGCGTGGATCACGGGACCCCCATCGGCTTCAGGTGGATGCGAAAAATAATTCACGCAAGCTCAGTTCGACCCCAGCTCACCCCGTGTCCAGTGTCCCCAGCAGTTGCCTGCCGGAGGGCTCTTTGCAGTCTGGCTTCATCTTCAGAACCACTCCTGCCCTGGAGACGCTCAGCCTTGTTACCCCCCCCCACTCGGCTCAGTCTGTAGTCTCAGTGCCTTGAACCCAGACCCGTGCAGCCGACTGATGATTGTTGAATGACTGAGTGAATTCCTGGTGGGCTGTGCTATCCCCTCTCACCGTCACTATTTGGGCTTCGCCCTCCCTGTCCCTTGGCTCAGGACTTCTGTGTGAGGCACGGGCCTGGATGTTTCCACTCTCGGAAATCCTCCTACACATCCTTCAGAACCCCACTCAAATGTCTGCTCCGCCAGGAAGGCTTCCGTTGCCCCTGGCGAGAAGTGGTCCTTCCCTCCCTGAGCTCGGGCTAGGCGCTGAGTGATCTCGGAGGTGTCTCTTCCCGGACTGATGGCGCTGCTTTTTTGTTCTCATTAAATATTGCAGATGTGGCAGACTGACCTTGGCCTCATCTCGGGTCTTTTTGAGAGGAAGCTGGATTTCGAACGTCCCCGCATCTCGATGCCTCGCCTGGAAGTGCTGCTGCTGTGCCAACACTTTGAAGCTGAGTCTTAGATCCAACCTTGTTTCCTTTGGGCGTCCGGTGTCGGGCCTGTGCCTGCTGCCAACCCCTTCACCGTGGGGTGCTTTCCATCTCATCTGGACCTGGGTGCCGAGTAGGACCGCCGGGTACACCTGTTCCTGTGCTCCCAGCCGCCTAGCCAGGCTCCCCGGTGCTGCTAAGGGGGTATATTTGGGGCGGGAACCTGCTCAGGTCCCTCTCCTGTTCACACCCAGCACAGCCTGCGCTTCTACCCGCTGGTCTATGGGGTCAGGTTCTCCTGTGCCCCCTAGTCCTGGCCCCTTGTGTGCTTCCTGGCGCCCCTGCATCGTTGCACACCTGTGCCCTCTGCCCGGCGTGCCCGCTCCATTTGACTGTGCCCTGCCTGCCTTTAAGGCTGGAATGAGGAGTCACTCAGGAGTCACGAGCCTCCGGTTGGGTTGCATGTCTGGGCCTCGCCTCACCCCCGGGCCCGCTGGCCCCTCTTCAGCCCATCAGGTAAAGGTCGCCAGTCCGCGATGCGGCCCTGCGCGTTGTCTCTCTCTGTACTGCCAGCTCCCGGCCCGACCTTTGCGGGGCCCACCCTGGAGGCCGAGCAGGCCCACCCTGCAGCAGCCCAGCACGGGCTAGATCGCCGGCTGGCCTCGTCCATTATGAGCAGACATGACCACGGCGCATGCGTGAGGGTGCTCTCCTCTCTCCGACAGCTCTCCCGCCCCCTCACTCAGTGAGGCCCCCAGAGCACGGCCTTGACTGGGTGGGGAGATGCACCGGTCAGTCCTGCTGGCCGCCAGGCTCACCGCTCACCTCACACACCGCATGCTTATTTTTGCTCGCACGATGTCCAGTGTTGACACCTTCCCCAAGAGGGACTCCTCTGGCTGTGGAGGCCACGTAGGGACGATCCATCGGGGATGTGGCTGCCTTGGTCCGGAAGTGACAGCATGGTCTTCCGATCATCTTCCTTTGGCCAGAACCAGACATCCGGCCCCACCGGCATGCTGTGGGGGTGCGGTGGGAAGGGCAGGCCCCACTGGACACCCGGCTCTGGGACCAGCTCGCTCTCTCTACCATAGGACTTTGGGCTTGGGCACAGTGCATGACAGCTCAGTGCCCCAGATTTCCTGACTTTTAAAGTGAGCACAATAAAGCTCTTGTGGGGATTAACGTCAGACCATCAGGAAAGTGGCTCCTGTGAGGCTGGGTACCAACTACCTATGTTACCGTTGGTGGCCACTCAGAGTTCCACGATGACAGAAGCACCTGGAGGAGGCGTCAGTGACAGTTCAGGACACTGTCCTGCACTGCCGGACCCCCCCGGCCCTCCTCCTAGAGAGAGCTCCCTTTCACTCCTGCTTCTGGAACCTGGGGTTGAAAGCTACAGAATTCACGAATGCCATGCCTCAAACACGGCACTCCCCCAAGGCCCCACATGTGGCTTCTGCATGACTTTTTTTGGTGTAAGGGCTGTCAAAGAGTGACCAAAGCCTACCAGAACCAGAAGGAGTGGCGTCCAATTTACAGTTGAGCAAAGAGAGGCCCAGGGCCGCCTGGGTGGCTCAGATGGTTGAGCATCTGCCTTTGGCTCAGGTCATGATCCCCCGGTCCTGGAACCTGGAACCGACTCTGTAGTGGGCTCCCTCTGGGCTCTGCTCCGGGCCCCCTTCCCAGGGAAGAGGCCTCCTACCACCAGCTTGAGGCAAGTGTCGGTGGAATGAAAATGTCTGTGCAGAACGTGTCCCTTGCACTTGTGTGGCAAAAGCTATCGGGAAATAACGAGAAAATTCGATAAAAGGAGATGTAAGAAGGCGGATGGTGTCTTGGGAGTCTTGGGTGTATTTGTTGATTAAAGAGAGTAAAGCAGAGAGAGACCTGGAGGCTTGCAGAGCCCCATCTCACCTGATCTTTTACCTGAAGACACGAGTGACTAAATGTGTGCACCAGGTGGAGAAGTGTGAATGTTCCCCACAGCAGCCTAAAGGTGGAGGAACCCAGGCGTCCATCAATGGATGCAGACATGAAGGGGAAAGTCCACACAATGGAATATTACTCAGCCTTGAAAAGGAAGGGAATTCTCACACCTGCTACAACGTGGATGGGCCTTAAAATTATCACGTGGAGTGAAATAATCCAATCGCACAAGGACAAATATTTAAGATTCACTTATACATGATCCCCAGAGTCAAGTCGAAAAACTCACAGAGACAGAAAGTACGAGGTGGGGTGGGGGTGGGTGCTGGGGCTGGGGGAGGTGGTGGTGGGGAAAGACAGAGGGGGTCTCACTTTGGAAAGACAGGAATGTGGGTGGATGGCGGTGGCAGCTGCACAATGTGGGTGTACTTGGTGCCACTGAACTGTGCCCTCATACGTGGTTAAATCCTAAATTATGTATTATGTGTATTTTATTACAATTTTTTAAAAAAGCAGCATGAGTTCTTCTCTTCTCTTCTTCTATTTTATTTTATTTTATTTTATTTTATTTATTTTATTTTATTATTTTTATTATTTATTCATGAGAGACCCAGAGAGAAAGGCAGAGACACAGGCAGGGAAGAAGCAGGCTCCCTGTGGGGAGCCCGATGTGGGACTCGATCCTGGAACTCCAGGATCATGACCTGAGCTGAAGGCAGACGCTCAACTGCCGAGCCACCCGGGTGTCCCTCTATTGGTTTCCAAGTCTTTCTCAGGCTTTCTCTGGCCCTGTCTGAGAGACACAGGTCAATGCTGAGATTCTTCAAGGCTGGCGAGTCTTGTTCGTCAGGACCTGCCTCCTCGGTAATGGGCATCTTTCCCTGACCCCCAAGGCTTTCTGAATTTCACCCTGTGCAGGTTTCATGCATTTCTTCTCTCCTGAGCTTTGTGTTCAGCACAGGGCTTTACAGGAGTTTTGTATTGTTGGGCATAAACCCAAACTTACAAAAAGTACACCAGGGATGATTAACCAAATCATCACACCATGTCTCCTCCTATGAAGATTTACCGCACAGTCAACTTCTTACGGGGCAACTTCAAATGCCGTTCAGGCTGGGCTGGATCCACATGCAGCAACCCAACCTCTCTTTTTGGTTGAGGGCCGAGGGTCGGGGAATGAGGGAAGGGTGACACGGGGCATCAGGTGCTTGCAAAATCTGCTCTGGGGGAAAGGCCCTGCTACACTCACATCTCAGAAGTCCTTGGCAAGGTCTGGGCCCCCACAAAGGACATGGGAGGGGGACAGGCTCAGCCCAGGATGACTTCATTGTGGAGACAGAAACTAATTCCTCTCTAAGTGAGGAAAGGCTCTTTAGCTGCATTAAGAGGCTGAAATCTGATGAAAAGGGGAATAGATTCAATCTTCCTTGCACCAGTCGCCTGGGACTTCATCAGACTCAACCGATTAGAAAAATTCACATTGAAAGCATCGTTTATAATAGACCAAAATCATAGAAAACATTTGGCCTGGAGGGAGGGAGGATAGAGCATTTCCACCTAAGCCATAATCTTTCATTATCTGCCCCCCTCCTCCTTGATGGGGTCTGACAGCCCTGTCTCCTCCCCAGGACTAATCATTAGACTAATTAGTGGCTAATCAATGTTTAATTAAAACCTAGCCATTAATTACAGGAAGTGCCATGGCAACTCAAGAATAAACTGGTTGCAGGAGGGATCAGATTTCCGTAAGCGTGGCTGGTGACCCAGGCAGGAAACTCTCCTTCTTTGTCGGTGTTTCTTTTCACTTTGGCTTTGGTGGATCTGGGAGGTCTGGAGAGGAGAGAAGAGAAGGAGTTGGGAGCAGGATGGGTTGATCTGGGCATTCCCCACCCACTCCGTGCTTCTGGCATCGCTCTTCCCACGTCTCAAATTTAATCTATTTTTCTCTGCAAATCCCTTATTGGGCATCTACTTACTTGCATTTAGACCTGCACTCAAGCCTGTTACCCTAAACTGCAAGGTCCTCGATCATTGGTTCTCAACCCTGGCTGCATGTTAGAGTTATCATGGGAGGTTAAAAAATTTGAACAGATGGCTAGACAAACAGGGGTGGCTGGGTGGCTCAGTCGGTTAAGGGTCCAACTCTTGATTTCAGCTCAGGTCATGATCTCAGGGTGGTGGATTGAGACCCACATTAGCACAGAGTCTGCTTGGGATTCTGTCTGCCCCTCCCCCTGCTCAAGCACTCTCTCTGTCTCTCTCTAAAATAAATAAGTAAGTAAGTAAGTAAATAAATAAATAAAATCTCTCTCTCTTTTTTTTTTTTTAAAGGTTAGACTAACAGACCAATGAACAGAATGGAGAACCCAGAAACAGACTCAGCATATATGGGCAAACAACATATGATATGAGACAAAAGTGGCCCAGTCAAAGAGGTGGTATGATGATCTTTGCCATCAATGGTGCTGGGTCCATTTGGATAACCATCTGAATAAAAACAGGAAAATCTTGACCCCTACCTCACACCGTGCATGGAAATCAATTCTACTTTCTAGAAGATAATTTAGAAGAATATCTGGAATATTTTCATGATACGGAAAGTACTAACCATAAAGGAGAAGATGGACACATGGGGTTATAGTAAAACCAAGGGCTCCTGTTCATCGAAAGTTGCCATTAAGAGCGTGCAGACCGGACGTAAGAACAAAGCAGGAGGCATTTGCGGTCGGTGTGACTGACAAAGGGGTCAAGGGAAAACGAGTAAGAGACTTGAACAAGTACTTCACAAAGTGCCTCAGTCATCGTCAGAGAAATGTAGACGGAGACACTGCTCTAACCCCATAGGATAACTGGCATGAGTAGATTGGTGATTCCACGGGCTGGTGAAGATGCGGGACCATGGGGACGCTCCTACATGGCTGGTAGGCGTGTAAACCGGAACAACCACTTTGGAAAACTGTTTAGCAGAATCTATGGAAGCCGAGCGTATGCCTGCCCCGGGGCCCCACTGCCCTGCTCCTGGACAGCCAACCCGTGGACGTACACGGAGAAGACGTGTGCTCTAGAGGGGGTCCGGCACCATCGTTTTAATAGCTCTACATGGGACGCTCCAGGCTGAGTGGTCATTTCTCCACCTGTAATAGTGCCATGGCGCAGACTTGTCTGAAGGACCAAGCAGTCCTATAAGCAGTCATGGCTTATAAAGCACCAGCATGTTGTGTGGCGGAGGGGCGGCGTGTAACACTCCCCGGGGCTGCAGAGGGACAGGGAGCAGACAGGGACTCAAGGGCTCAAGTCAAGAACGGTCGGCCAGCGTGTGCATCCAGTGGTGGAAGGGGCTGCGCTCTCAGATGGGAGTGGGGTGGAGGTAGGCCCATCACTGGGTGGGCTCGGGGAGAGGAGCCAGGGCACTCTGCACCTGTCCAGGGGCAGTGGAGGGGGGACAGAAAGCACCTCCTGGGGCAGAGTGACACGATACTCCCTGTTCAGGAAGGCAAGCTGGCCTTGGACACACCTGGAAATCACAGCAGGGTGGCCTGTGCACCCTTGGGCCCTCTGTCTGTCCCCTCCTTGACATTCTGTGGCCTGTGCCCCCCGAAGCTCCACCACCCTCTGCCTGTCGCCTGGTCCAGCCTCACCTGTCTGCAGACTCACCCTGGTTACCCTGCTGACCTTCACCTTTCCTCCGATCGATATCCACATTTTTACAGATGACTCCTGGAGATTGGAGAGCCCTGACACGAGGAAAGACCAAGTGGTGATGAGGGGCACACTGGGGTTTTGCCCATGGCTGTTGAACACAATGCCAGATGGGCCTGCAAGGGGCAGGAGGCAGGACTGGGCCTCTCCAGGTGAAAACATTAGGAAGAGTGGGCCACGGAGAGCGCCAGTCCAGGGCACTGCAGTCCTTTTGTGCCAAGGAGCCCTTTGTCATCTGGTGAAGACAACGGACACTTTCTTGGCAAAATAGTCTTAAATCCATAGAAGACATATCCTAGGGTTATAGTATTAAAATATAATGATCAAAGCATTGTTGTATATGCTTTTTTGTTGAGAAGTTCTTATAAAGGAACCATTTTATTTTACTTTTTTTTTTTTAAAGATTTTATTTATTTATTCATGAGAGACAGAGAGAGAGAGAGAGAGAGAGAGAGAGGCAGAGACACAGGCAGAGGGAGAAGCAGGTTCCATGTAGGGAGCCTGATGTGGGACTTGATCTCCAGGATCACACCCTGGGCTGAAGGCGGCGCTAAACTACTGAGCCACCCGGGCTGCCCCTTATTTTACTTTTTAAAAGATTTTATTTATTTATGAGAGAGAGAGATTGGGAGGGAAGGAGGGAGGGAGGCATGCGTGAGCAGGGGGAGGGGCAGAGGGAGAAGCAGGCTCCTCACTGAGCAGGAAGCCCTACACGGGGCTTGATCCCAGGACCCTGAACCACCCAGGTGCCCCTAAAAGGAACCATTTTAAAGTGTACAGCTCAGGGGCATTCAGCACCTTCACATCTTCACCTTGGCGCCTCCACCTGAGCCCATTGAGCCGATATCTGCCGTTCCCCTTCTCCAGGTAGTCACCAACCTTTCTCCATGGACGTGCTGCCTATTCTGAATATTGTATAGAAATGTGGTCTTTCGTGACTGGGTTCTTTCACCTGGAATAATGATTTTGAGGTTCATCCATGGGGTGGCAGGTGCCAGAACTTCATTTTTATGTCTGAATGACATCCCAGTGCATGGATAGACCATACTTTGTTCATCTGTTCATTGACTGATTGATAGGTATTTGGGTTGTTTCCACTTTTTGGCTTTTATTTTGTTTTTGTATGTGTTCCTTTTTGAATGCATTACCTAACAGGATGTAGTGGCGGGCCTAAGGAGCACCTAAATCTAGAAAGCATGACCAGAGCAGGTGATATTTGCGATGTATGCAGCACCTGGCCCGTGCCACGGACAAGCCTGTGAATCTGCAGTGGAGACGGCTGGGCTGGGGCCTTCGTCTGGGATCGAGAACTTGTCGGATGGGCACGTGGCAAGGAAGAGACTGCTTTCCCCTCCAAACTCCCAGGCCCTGGGAATTCTCCCCAGACGTGGAACCCCTGGTGTTGCCCACGCACCAACTCTTGTGAGGAGGGATAGGGAGCCACGACGAGGGGTTACCCCTTTGCCCTGCATAGCTGGGGGTGGGGACCAGAGCCAGGGCTGCAGGTTTTCTGGCTTCTCCGGCTCAGCCAAGACCCGAGTGCTCTCGGCTGGGAAGGGCTGGGATGACTCGGGCGGCCCCCGTCTGCTCTCCAGCACGTCCTGACCCGCTCCGGGCCGCTGGGACCCGCTGGCCGGGGCGGTGAAGGTCAGCACGGCAGGGATGTGCCCCGGGTGCCCCGCACACCCGCCCTCCCAGCCTCCCCGCCGCCAGCCTGGCTGCCCCCTCCCAGCCCCGTCGTCTGGGTTCTCACTCCTCCTGCCCCTTCGGGGAAACGAAGGTGTGAGGGCGGCTGTGGGTGACCCGGCGCCGTCCTTTCTTGCTTTGCCTCGATGCTTTTTAAAAAGCCACAGCTCTGGGGTGAGAAAAAGCGAGCCTGTATTCTTCTACTGTGAATGAAGCCCTGACGACGTCCCGCTGCACGGATGGACCTGGAAACGTGCTCCAGGAATGGAGCCAGACACAGCAGGGTGCACGTGGTGCGAGGTGTCCGGGGCCGGGGGATCATGTAGACAACCGCAGGCCAGCGGCGGCCGGGGGGGGGGGCCGGGGGACCGACTGCTGACTGGGTCGGGGCTTCCTTCTGGTCTGATGAGAATGTTCTGGAACGAGACAGAGGTGGTGTCTGCACAGCACTGTGAAGGCACTGAACGCCCCCGGATCGTACACTTTAAAATAGTTCATGTAATGTTAAGTGGATTTCACCTAATTAAAAAAAAAAAAAACAAAAAAACAGAACCAAACCACTTTAGACTCTCATTTCCCCGCCCCCTCTGGGGGGCCGCTGGGAGAGGTGACTTGAACACGTTGGCTGATTACTGTCAAACACCCACCACCCCTTGGTTGGCTGCCCCGAGGTGACCTTGCTGCTCCAGGCCGCGTCCGGGGCTCTGAAGGTGCTGGGGACAGTTCTGTGGACGTGCAGGCTTCATCCCGGGGCCGAGAGTGGAGACCAACGCAGGTGACCCTGCCCCGCTTTCCTGACCCTCGGCTCCTCTCAGGGTGCGGCTGTGGGTTCCAGCTCCGCCCCCGGTGCCCCGTCCCCTCCTGCCTGCAGACCAGGAATCCAAGGGCCGCCAGGTGGATACTGTTGCCATGTGCGGGGCCGGGAAGGACAGGAGGGGCCGACATCAAGGTAAGTGGGGACGGAGGTCCAGGCAGGGGAGCGGGCCTCAGGGCAGCAGGGCCAGGGGCCAGGGGCTCTGGGGGCGCCACTCCATGCTGCCATATCAGGGGGTCACCAAGTGCCAGCTCTGCAGTCTCAGGCGTCGTGTGTGTGTGTGTGTGTGTGTGTGTGTGTGTCTGGGTGTGAGAGCTCCCTAGCTGAGTGCCCTCGCCAACCTCCAGGGGCATCTGCACCCCGGAGCAGCAACGGTTAAGGGGTGCGGGCAGTGCAGGTGTGGCGGGGCACAGGCTGAGGGAGGCAGCGGGAGGGATGGATGGACAGGGGAGGGAGGAAGCAGGTGTATCACCGCGTGTGCGTAAATTAGGAGCTAGGGAGCAGAGAGACTCCGATGCCCTTCTGAGACTTGCCCCATGTCTCTTTTATGACACCTGTGAGTCCCTCCCTTGAGTAGCAGGGATGCTCTGCTGAAGAAAACCCCGTGAGCAAAGTAAGTCCTTTCCCCGCGGCCCGTGTGGGGGCCATGCAGCCGGCGGGGCTTGTCTGCTGTTTTTACAGAAGGACGAAATGTTCTCGCTCTTTGTCCCCTCCTCTGACTTGTGAGCTCGTGTGGCCTCAAGAGACTCAGTCTGGAAGACGCCGCTGGTGCCCTGAGCCGCCAGGTGCCCGCCGAGATGTGCCCCTCGGTGTCATGGGGATGTGTGTATGTAAGGGAGCGCGAGGCTTCTTCAGAGGCCCAGGGAAGCAGCCATGCTCGCTGCCCGGCGGACTTGGGGTGCTCACTGTCACCCCTCTGTTCTTCCCTCGTGGTGCAAGGCTGGGGATGGTGGAGCTTTCCACGACAGAATGATGTTGGCGCTCAGTGTCCAGGCCCCTACTCTGTGGGCTTCTAGAATGCAGCCAGAGTTGGTACGTGTGGCTGGAGCGCCGAGGATGTGCTGTGAGGACGTGGGGTGGCGGGGGTGGGGGGGTACTTGGAGGTTTGAAGACCCTTCTATGGTCTGCGCCTGAGCTCAGAGAGCAGGCCGTGGAGAGTCAGGTCAGAGGAAGTTTCCAGGCCCTGCGCGTTCCCCCCCCCCGCCCCCCGTCGTCCTCCTCCTCTTCCTCCAACACACAGACCTTCCCTCCACCCCCCCTCGGCACCTGTCGCCAACTAGGCACTGTGTCAGGAGTGTGTTTTCAGATAGATCTGCACAAGCCTGGGGGGCAGGGGGGACGAGGTGTGTCTGGAGGTGTCCAGGATGGAAAAGGACGTGAGGCTGTTCGGATAAAGAAACCCATTAGTATTGGGGGTGATCCCTGGGTGGCTCAGCGGTTTAGCGCTGCCTTCGGCCTGGGGCCATGATCCCAGAGTCCCGGGATTGAGTCCCGCGTCGGGCTCCCTGCATGGAGCCTGCTTCTCCCTCTGCCTGTGTCTCTGCCTCTCTCTGTCTCTCTGGGTCTCTCATGAATAAATAAATAAAAATCTTAAAAAAAAAAAAAAGTAAAGAAACCTATTAGCTGTGTCCTGAGAGGGTCAGGAAGTGGCCTGTCGGCCCAGGGGCACGTCCCGCTGCTGGGCTTGGTGCCGTGAGTGCACCACCGTGTTGCTCAGTGTGGACTGCGCTCCTCTTGGAGGCTCGTTTGTGGGGCGTCCCCGGCCCTGGATGGAAGGGGTTGTCATCACATGAGAACTGTGCTCTGACGCTAGTTTTCCACCGGTGTCCCCGCTAACGACGGGCGGGGGCAGGAGAAGAGCGTCCTGGGGGCTCGGGGCCCTGGTGGGAGGGGAGCCCTGGCCTGTGCTGAGCCCCAGACGAGGTGCCGCGCCACGCGCTCCCTCCTGCGGGCCCACCAGGTCACCAGTGCCCGGGAGCTGCCAGCGCCAAGAGGCGGAGGTGCCCGAAGCCGGTCAGCAGCCCTGAGCCCGAGGGCCTGGTGGGATCCAAGTCCTTTAGGGCACGGGAGGGGGCTTGGGGGCCCCTGGCTGCCGGGTTCTTCCTGGTGTCGGAGACATGGTGGGGCCCTCGGGTCTCCATGGGCCCGGGGCTGCTTCTGGGAGGCCTCCTCCCACACCTCCCTTCCTTGCCCCTTCTCTTCCGCACCGTCGTCCTGCTTGCCTTACCCCCTATGCCCTCGATTCCGGGCGCGCCTCGTCTTCCACTTGGGCCCCTGCTACGGCCTCCCTGTGGCCCCCGGCCCTGAAATCCCATTGTTGTCACAGGAGTGAGTCGGTCAGAAGCAGAGCTACTTCCACGGCATGCCGCTGCTCAAGAACATTCGGTGGCTCCCCATTGCCTAACAGAAGGAAGCCTAGGCTCCTTGGCAGGGCCTTGGAGCCCCTCCGATTGGCCCTGAGTTGACTATGGATGTGTCCTGCCTCATTTCCCACCCCAACCCCACTCCCCGTCCCCACTCCCTGTGGCTGGAGTTAAACAGGATGGCCTGATGGCACCTCCCACTGGTGTCCACCCTGCACGGGCTCTGTGCTGGAGAATTCTGCATAGGAGGCGACATCCCAGTGGTCTTCCAGTCCACGCGACCTACTTTCCCCTTCCCCTGAACTCGGGGTGTTTACGGGCTGGGTCGTGCTGCGGGCAAATACATTTATTCAACAAACACCGCTGTGGTTCAGCCCGTCCTGAACTTTCCTGGACCGACTCCTGCCACACGTTGTCAAACCTCCAGCGTTTTCAATGCGCGTTTTCATCTCACGGTGTTGCGAGCAGGCTATTGGCTCACGTTGGAAGTCCCACCCTATGGGACCTAGGGTTTTCTTATCCTTCCATCCTTTTGTTCTTTAGCCCACTACGTGCTTGCGGAGTTCCTGTTCTGCACCGGGCGCTGGGGGTATGGCGGGGGCGAGCCTGCCCCCGATCTCCTGCTGTATGAGGCGAGGTGGGCAGGACCCCCCAGCCTCAGCACTGTTGTGGTGAGCATAGAAAGGTGCAGGTGCTAGGAAGCAGGTGAGGGGGGCTGTGTGGTCCTGGGGTGTTGGGGGCCCCGTCTCAGTGGAGGGGAGCTTCAGCTGACATTGGAAGGATGGCCGGGAGTGGGAGCATCTGGGGAGGCCACCAGGCAGGAGGTGTGTGGAAGGCAGGAAGCATGTCCCAAGGGACTGGGGCAGCCAAGGGCTGGGTGTCACACCATCGGAATTGCCTCTTGCAAAGGTGACCCCCCCGCCGAATCCCGCCCACTGCCTGTTTTTTATTGGCACCCAGCTGCGCCCATGAGTTTATGGTTTGCCAACAGCTGCTTTCTGGAAGTGGAATTGTGATCCAGGGGCCGTGTGGCCCCCAGTGCCCGACGTATTTACTTGGACCTCTTATGAAAGCGCTTGTGGGCCGCTCTGTGACAAAGCTGCGTGGGTTTGGGATGTCCTGGAAGCAGATCTGGGACAAGGGCGTGGGCACGGGTCTAACAGGTGGAGGACTGGGCTGCAGGGCCTGGGGCTGGGTGGGGTCAGGCCGGGCAAAGGGTGCACGGGGCGAGTGGTGACCCTGACCCGGCTCTGAGGGAAGGCCTCTGTTCGGGTCCGACAGGCCTTGACCACCCAACTGTTCTGGAACCTTCCTTTTGTTTCTCCACGAGACTGGCTCCTGGTCTCTGCAGCTGTGTTGTGCTCCACAAATCTTTCCCTCCGGGATTTGCTGACGAGACTGGCAAGCATGTTCACCTTGCTCCCAGATGTGGTGCGGGGTGTGGAGAACTACGGTTCCCGGAGTGTTGGTCTCCCCAGCCGGGAAGCTGCTGCTTACCCCATTCCTCGTACGTCCTGCAAGGCTGCACTAGTCGTCCCAGCAGGACATGGCACGGGGGGTGGGTGGGTGGGGCTGTTCTGCATCTCCACAGGCCCTTCGGGATCTCTCCCGGAGATCATCAGCCAGAAGCTGAGCCTGCTGTGGTGGGGGTCAGTGTTTCTCCCTGCAGAATGACTCTTGCCAGGTGCACGGCCTGGAACCTTCCTTCCTCACCCTGGACACAGTGCAAGACAGCCCGATGGGCACCCCGGGCTGGAGGAAACCCAGAGGGAATCTGCTTTATGAATTCCCTGTCCCTTCACTTCTTTCTAAAAAACACCATTATTGAGATGTGATTCCCATGCACACGAGTCACCCTAGACACACTGTGGTGTTCTAGAACATTTCTGTCACCTCCAAAATTGATGCTGGAAGGTCTCATTGCCCCATTCCCCCAGCCTCTGGCAACCACTAATCTACTTTGCCTGTAGCTTCCCCTGTTCCGGATATTTCACATCAATGGCATCCTATGCTATGTGGCCTTTTGTGACTGCTTTTTCAACTCAGCCTTGTGTCCTCGAAGCTCACCCATGTTGTGGAGGTGTCAACGCTCCCCTCCTTTGCTTGGCCACATAATACTCGACTTCACTTGCCCCATTGCTTCTCATGACCATCACACACTCTTTGCTGAACCAGCAACTGCTTAAAACAGGGATTGGCAAATATTTTCTGTAAAAGGCCAAATAATAAATATTTTCATGGCCTCTGTTGCAACTGCTCAGCTCTATCGTTGTGGCTCACAAGTAGCTGTAGGTGACCCATGAGTCCCAGTAAGACTTTATTTACAAAATCAGGTGGTAGCCAGATTTGATCCTCGAGCCAGTTTGTGGAGCCAGCATAAAGGATTCTCACAAACCTGCTTGAACCTGGGTGTCCGTAGTGTGCACCTCCACATTCTCCACCCCCTGGTCCCACCTGCCCCCGTGTTGGCAGCCCATGTCCCTGGGAGTGTGCCCTCCTTTCCTGGCACATATTCCTACTGAGACAACCACCGGAAGTATAATGTGTTGGCCAGAGGTAAGAGCACTGGCCAACAGTGGACAGGACCAGGGACCTGAACGTGCTGGGAACGTGGGTGTGCACATGCATGCATACGTGCATGTGTGCTACTTTCTGCAGCAGGCTGGGGAGGCAGCTGGGCAGAGGACAGTGGAGCCCTGCAGGGGCCAAGGGGCTGGCCTGAGGCCAGAGGAGCCTGTGGTGGGCTTGGGGTGGGCAGGTGCAGTGGGACCAAGGGGGCTGGGGCGGGCAGAGGGGACAGGCTGGGCAGAGCTGCGCCGAGGCCACTGTGCAAAGGCCCTGGGGTGTACCGAGCTGAGGGAACACGTTGGGTTGTCCTGTCTTCCTTGTGTGGTTGTGGACCAGACACTTCACCCCTCTGAGCCTGATTTTTCCCGTGGGGCTTCTCATTCCACTGGGACGGTTGTGAACACAGTTGAAACGCCGCAGCTGTGCCTAGCAGAGGGTCAGCATGTGTCTCAACTGCTAACGACGATGCCTCCTACTCACTGCCCATGGAGGGGGGCGTCCCACCCCTCGGATAGGACGCTCACTTCAAGGACCTTCCTAGTAACAAATCTCTCCTTCCTTTGGATAACTACTGACCTTGGAATTATTGTTCCTTCCTGGGCCCTAGGAGGTTCTTTGTTCTGGAATGTAACACTTTACAGATCTACATTTCCTTAACTAAACCGCTGGACCTCCCTTAGAACTAGGCGGGTTCTGGGATTCAGCTTGTTTGGATTTTGCATGTCTACATTTCATTAAGAGGCTCAGCGGATCTGGGGCGGCACTTGCCACCATAGGTGATTTCTGAGACACAAGCACAGCTTGTCCGTTGGAGGAGGTCACCAGAGGATGTGACCCCTGGTTGACCCACAGGCTGGCCCTGGACAACCAGAGGCTCTTCTCCATGCCCTGCGCCCTTGCGTCCCATCCCCCATCTGCCACCCCTGCTGCGAGCCATCTGCAAGGACGCAGCCCTGAGAAGGTGAGGCTGAGACTTTCTAGACAGTGCATGTGACTGAGCTCAGTTATGGCCCCTCCATGAACTTCAAGGATTCTGGCGGTGGGTGTGGAGACATGCTCATCTGGCAGCATTCAAGACCAGCTCCACGGTAAGCCCCCTTGCTCCTCATGCAGGCACCTACCCATCTGAGTGGCCCTGCTCTTCCCCTGTGCTCATGACACAGGCCTATTTCAGATTTCCCTGGGAGGCTCCCAAGGTGCAAACCAACACAGTCCCAACCAGTGAAGGGAGTGATGCCCCCCAGGCCACTCAGGTGGGGCTCTGATGGTGGTGGCAACATGGAGAACTTTCTATGTGCCAGTCACTGGGATTTCTAGGTGTTGCTTCACCGAGTCCACCGGTCACTCACTCTGGGGGTGGGGGTGGGGGAACATGGTTATTGCCCTGGGCACTGGGTCCCAAGATCAGCTGGCTGGGGGTGGGGGGGCAAGGAGTCTGTCCCCAGGCCTGGAGAGGCCCTTCTTGTCCCCCTGCCTGCTGTGGGAACTGTTCTGAGGTGAAGGCTTTGCCTCCAGCCCTGGGGTCTGGGCCAGCCAGGCACTCAGCAGCCTCAACAGACCCAACATTTAACGTGCATGCCGAGCATTTCCTGCTGGCCAGTCCTCTTCCCGACGGCAGCCTGGCTCGCGGAGGCTGAGCACTCAGGCCCATGCTGATGCCATGGTCAAAATTGGCTTAGAATTCTGGTTCAGAATTCTACTTGGATTCTAAAGCTCCTTGTTTGCTGTACGGTCCTTCCGTGAGTCAGATCTGGTCCTTGGAGGTAGGCCTGCTTTGTGGAAATAGCCAAGAAGCATTTGCATAACGTAGTTTCAGAAAAAGGTAGGGAAGGAGAGGTGCTAATGAAGCCAGGAGACACGTTCCTGTTTGTGGCTTTTAGATTGGCTCTGAAGCCTCCTGGAAAAGATGTCTCTAGATGTTTTAAATAGACAATACTAAACAACAAAAAGTGGGCCCACAAAGTGATACAAGTGCTCTGAAGGGCAAAACTCTACTCCATGTCTGAGTCCAGTTACTTTTATTGGAAAATCTGGTCATTTTGTTATGGCTGGAGGTCATGTGCCAGGACAAACCCATTTCCTCACATGAGGGGCTTGTGTCTGGGGCTTGCTGGCCATGCCCATGTTTGTCTGAGCTCCGTTCTGAGCCAAAGACTTTGGGGTTAGATCTATAAAGTTTTCACAAAAGGGTCAGGCATGGGGGGTAGAGCCTGTTAGATATGCCATAGTCAATGTTCTGACGCCTTGCTCATGGGCTCTAAGCAGGTGTGGAACTAATTTTCCCAGCATCTTTCTTTTTTCTCCCTCTACCCTGTCAGGTCATTGTTCTGGAAGACTTTTCCCACTGAGCACAGTCTCTGGAGGATGGTCCTGAGGAGTTTAGGTGCTCTGGCTACATAAAGGCAACAGGTCCTGGAGAGCTAGAGACCCAGGCATGGGTCCTGGCTGTGCTGCTTAGTACACATGTCTTGGGGGGTGCACGGCACCTGTGGGGCTCAGTTTACAGGTCTGCACATTGAGTGCTCTGGGTCAGGAACCTGGGAGTTCTTTGCCAGCTCTACAATTCCATGATTCCATCTTTGTTTCGTGCTCTTAATTATCCTCCTGACAAAACTTTTAGCATCCTCTGGATTACCTACTGTGCGAAGCTGAAAAGAAAAAGAACAGTATTTATTTCAAATTTATACCGTTTTACTCACTTATACAAGCCACACAACTTGTACAAATTGGTGAGACTTTCCTGTACAGGTGCCCCAACATTTATTTTTGAGAAACTAAATTAACTTTAAACAAATCAAGGTAAAAAAAAAAATAAACAAATCAAGGTGTATGACAATAGTTTTAAAAGTCAAATTGTACCCCAAGGTTGGATCCCTTTCTACCCTTAGCTGTTTCTGCTGGCATTCACCTCCTGTCTTTAGTCCAGCCTGTTGTAACAAATTGTCGTAGACAGAGTGGCTTCCGGCAACAAAAGTTTTGCACAGCTCTGGAGGCTGGGAGGTCCGAGATCAAGGCGCTGCAGACCTGTGTCTGGTGAGGGCCCATTTCCTGGAGTGGAGACGGCTGTCTTCATGCTGTGTTCTCACATGGCAGAGAGCAGACAGCAAGCTCTCGTGTTTCTTCCTGCAAAGGCACTGACCTCATCATGAAGGCTCTAGCCTCATGACCCAATCCCCTCCCAAAGGCCCCACGTCTTTTTTTTAAGATTTTATTTATTTATTAATGAGAGACACAGAGAGTGAGGCAGAGACACAGGCAGAGGGAGAAGCAGGCTCCCTACAGGGAGCTCGACGCAGGACTCGATCCCAGGACCCCAGAATCATGACCTGAGCTGAAGGCAGACGCTCAACCACTGAGCCACTCAGGTGTCCCCAAAGGCCCCACATCTTAATACTATTACGCTAGGGGCTAAGATTTTGACATATGAATTTTGGGGGATGTAAACTTTCAGTCCACAACCCTTCTGTATTTTCAAGCATTATGTATACACTGAAGTTTCTGGACATCAATTTTAGATTTCACTTTTGAGCCTTCTTTTATAGTAAATCAGGTTTTTAGCCTACTCACACCCCTTCCTGATCTTCCAACTTCACCAAATGATATCTCAGTTTTTGGTTAAATCTACACACAAGTTTTATTATGACTAATATAACTACAGATTTTTTTCATATGACTTAGAGTTTATAATTGTTTAGGCTTTGGTGTACCTTCCAACATGTTTTTCTATGTCAGCTTCCACAAGGTCAAGCCTGTTGATAGTTTATCAGCCCTCTTTTCTCCCTGGAGATGTTGTTCTGGAGCCCTCTGATACCTGCCCCATATGCCGTACCCTCTAGGGTGCCACATGGTTCTGGCCCAGAACTTTCCTTTACTCACTCCTGTGATGGGAGTTCATGCTTCCTGGATCTTGCTGCTTTATCTTCTTTCCTACCTAGTCTTAGTGGAGTTTATTCTCTTGTAATATCCTCAGATGCCTTATTCTCTTCTCATGTTCAGTTCACAGCCTGCTTGAGTATAGACTCCTAGTTTTGAAATTATTTTTACCTAGGATTTCGAAGGCACTTTTTCCTACTGCATTCAGGTTTCCATGCTGCTATTGAGAAGTCTGATGCCATTCAGATTTTTGATCCTGTTTTATGACCTAATTTTCCTCTTTCTGAAAGCTTTTATCCTCAGTGTTCTGAAATGTCAGAAAAGTATGCCTTTGTTCTTTTATTGTTTGGAAACTTGGTGTGCTCTTCAGTCTGAAGGCTCGTGCCCTTCGGTTCTGGGAAAATTTCTGGTGTTACTTCTTTGATAATTTTATTCTCTTGATTTTCTATGTGTTCTTGTTCTGAAACTCCTATTTGTCAGATGTTGGATCTCCTGGCTTCATTACCTAACTCTAATTAGAAAAAAAAATCCCTATCGTCCACTTCCTTGACTTTCCATTCTGCTTTCTCGGAAACCTTCTTAGCTTTATTTTCCAGTGCTTCTACTGACTTAGATTTATGCTACTGTATTTGTAACTTCTGGGCATTCCTGTCTCTGATTGTTTCATCCGTGCCGTGCTTTACCTCGTCTTAGGGAAATCTTTGGGGGTTTTCCTCTCTTAGCAAAGTATGTACTTATACTAGTTAATAGTGCCACATAATAAATTATTCCCACAGTTTTGTGACTTAAAACAATAAATGTTTCCTACCTCACAGTTTCTGTGGGCCAGAAATCTGGAAGGACCTAGTGGTTGGTTCTGGCCTGGGGTCTCTCATGAGTTTGTGATATCAGCCAGGACTGGACTGACTTAAGGCAAGGATGGAGATGAAGGATTGCCTCCCAAGTTCAGTCATGTGGTTGATGGCTGGAGGCCTCCATTCCTTACTACATGGGCTTCTCCATATGGCTGCTCAACATGACAGCTTTTTCCAAAGTGAGTTATCTGGGAATTGTGGAGGGGTAACTAAGATGGAAACTAGTGTTTTTTATAACCTAATCTCAGAGGTAAGTATCTCTTTTGTGTGGTCTGAGGACCACACACTGAGTACCAGGAGGCAGCCAACCTGGAGAAGGCTGGCAACCACAGCACTTGCTCTGAATTTCACCCACTTGTTTTGGTTTCTGTTGTTCATCCTGAAGACTTATCTCAAGTATCTGGTGATCTATATCTATCATATTTAAGAGCGAAGCATGCAAGCTGATTGGAGGCTCTGTGTGCGTGCTTACATGGAGAACTTGTAGACTGTCTCCCAAATGGAGGATTTGAGGGCAAGCAGTTTATCTGGGAGGTGAAGGAAATCCTAGTAGGGTAGTGAGTTGTGGAACACAAGGGAAGGCCAACAAGAAAGGATGAGTTTTGAAGCCAGCTAGTACGGTGTATGTTTGGAACCTGGTCCTGCAGAGAACTCTGAATATAGTGCAAAACACACTCCTCAGAATTACTCCACCTGCATGATGATGGAGCTGGGCTATGCCTTGACTTTTCTGAATCACTGATTGAACACTATGGGGTAGGGGAGGGTAAATGTCAGGACCCGTCCACCTGCTACAAGAAGGCAGAGCAGTCTTCTGAGGTCTTGGGTGACTCTGCAGGCATGAGATGCAGGCACCACTGTTGGAAGTCTACTGGAGGACTCTGCAGCAGCTAAGGTCCGAGCCACTGGGCGAGCACTGACATTGGCCATGGGATTTCCTGCAGGGTGAATGGTGGACAACTTGCTTTTTAGTTTGACTTCCAAATGTCAGTATATTTGTAGGCCTTTTCTCTGCAGGAGCTTTTAGTCTCTCCGGAGAGGGAGCCTCTGACCTCTTGCTGAGGGTGGCATTTAGGTCTGGCTTCTGGTGTTCTGGAGCTGGCAGGAGGGGCTGGCTGGCCCCAAGAGTGTGGACACTCCTGTTCAGTCCTCCTCTGTTCAGCACTGGGCCCGACCCCACCCTCTGTGAGCAGATGTCCTGGAGTCTGGGCGTCTCTGGTCCAGGCCCCCAAGAATGAGCCTCAGGTCAACCCCAGGGCGGGGGCACCTCATCCTTTGGAGGGTGGGCAGGGTCCACATGCCTCCTTTGGACCTTGCAGCATCTGTGCCTCACTTCAGCCTTCAGAGTACTCAATTTCCATGATTCTGGGTAAGTTCTTTGGGGGACAGCAAAGAACTTTGTCCCTGTCCGTTGCCAGGTCACCCGCCCACCCCATCGGCCTCCCCATCTCTCCTCCGGTGTGTTTCTGCTTCTCCACCTCTTTGTTTAGGAGATTGTTGACGGAATGGATCAGAGAGGTCTCATTCGCCCGTTTCAAACCGCAGTTTCCGGTCTTTGGAAACTTGCGGTGGAGTTTCCCGTAGAAAAGTTGTTTTCAGTAAGATACGAAGACGCTGGATGGCCCGGGGGGCTCCGCGGTTTAGCGCCGCCTTCAGCCAGGGTATGGTCCTGGAGTCCCGCGTCGGGCTCCCCGCATGCAGCCTGCTTCTTCCTCTGCCTGTGTCTCTGCCTCTCTTTCTTTCTATGAATAAATAAATAAAAATTAAAAAAAAAAAAAAAGATATAAAGAAGCTGCCGGATTAGTCAACACAGAGTCAGCCCGCTCAGCCCACGGTGTATCCCAATCAAGGCTCGTTCCTCACTCACGTCGAGTCCGATGTGGGCTGCGCCGCCCTCCTCCGTCCGTTGGGGCCGCCGTCTGGAGCGCCACGCCGCGGTGGCCCGCGTGAGCCGCACCGGGGGTCGCGGTGGTGTGAGGGACCCGTCCGCCATGCGGCTGTGACCCGCCGCCAGGGACGCTGGGAAATCACCACGAAGCATGCGCGGTTGGAGGGCACGTGACTCCGTCCTGCCGCGAGGGAGGCTGGGAAATCACCACGAAGCATGCGCGGTTGGAGGGCACGTGACTCCGTCCTGCCGCGAGGGAGGCTGGGAAATCACCACGAAGCATGCGCGGTTGGAGGGCACGTGACTCCGTCCTGCCTCGAGGGAGGCTGGGAAGCCACCGTGACCGCGTGTGCCGGGACGGCTTGCCCACGTGTGCCGATGCCCCGCGCGCGTGTGCGGCCTCCACGGTGCCCTCCCGCCCCCGAATCCGGAAGTGCGCGGACCTGGAGGAGGCGACGGGCCGGCGGCGGGCCCCCTCCACGGCCTCCGCGGTGAGGCTGCCCGGGGCGTGGGTCAGAGCTCGGAGCGCAGGACGTGTACCTCCACCGCCTGGTTCTTCGGTGACCTGCCGTGTGGGCGAGGCCTGCCTGTAGGCTGGGCTGCTGGCGGGGTCGTCGCTGCTCGCGGCCCGCACCGCCGCCGCCCTGCGGGTCTGTTCCCGGGCCCAGCGCGGCCGGCTCTGTGACCACCTGTGCGCCCCGGGGCTGACTGCTGACCATCTGCGCACCCCAGGGACCAGCTCTGTGACCACCTGTGCGCCCGGGGCTGACTGCTGACCACCTGTGGAGCCCAGGGCCGGCTCTGCTGACCGCCTGTGCGCCCTGGGGCTGACTGCTGACCATCTCTGCACCCCAGGGGCCAAGTCTGCTGATCACCTGTGTGCCCCGGGGCTGACTGCTGACCATCTCTGCACCCCAGGGGCCGAGTCTGCTGATCACCTGTGTGCCCCGGGGCTGACTGCTGACCATCTCTGCACCCCAGGGGCCGAGTCTGCTGATCACCTGTGTGCCCCGGGGCTGACTGCTGACCATCTCTGCACCCTAGGGGTCGGCTCTGCTGACCACCTGTGGATCCCAGGGCCAGCTCTGCTGACCACCTGTGCGCCCCAGGGCTGACTGCTGACCATCTCTGCACTCCAGGGACCAGCTCTGTGACCACCTGTGCGCCCCAGGGCCGACTGCCGACCACCTGTGGATCCCAGGACCGGCTCTGCTGACCACCTGTGCACCCTGGGGCTGGCTCTGCCCGCCACCTCTGCACCTCCAGTGGTCTCTGTCCGCCACTTCTGCATCCCCGGGGCCAGCTCTGCTGACCACTGCGGCACGCCCTGCAGTTAGCTCACACCCACTGTGCAGACATGTCAAGGTAGGGGAAGGTAAGACATGAGTGACACTTGTGTGTTTTAATGATTGAGGGCTTGCCTGGTCAGCACTCACTGAGCAATGGTGCCGGGACAGCTGGGGAGGAGGGTGTGTGCATCCTCAGGAAGTCTCCCAGGCCCTCTTGGATTGGTGTGATTGGCACTGTGGGAAGGACAGTTCTAGCCAGGTTGCCGTGGGACAGTCTTTCAGGATGGGTGTCAGGCCACTGTGAGCTTGAGGGTGGAGAGCCCCCACTGTGGACTCATGCCACCCCTAGCCCTCAGACCGTGGCATGACAGAGGGTACTGTGGGTGTGAGCAGTCTCAGGCAGTGTGAGGTGGGGAGATGCTCAGGAGAGCACTGTCGTTGGGGCCGGAGGGATGTGGTGGAAGAGGCAGCGGGCATAGCACTGTCTTGTTACTAACATGCGTGCTGACTGTGGCTCGTGGAGAATCTATGAATAAAATTTGGGGGCGGGATCCCTGGGTGGCGCAGCAGTTTGGTGCCTGCCTTTGGCCCAGGGTGCGATCCTGGAGACCCGGGATCGAATCCCACGTCGGGCTCCCGGTGCATGGAGCCTGCTTCTCCCTCTGCCTGTGTCTCTGCCTCTCTCTCTCTCTCTCTCTCTCTCTCTGTGACTATCATAAATAAATAAATTAAAAAAAAATTTGGGGGCAGGATTGATCGGAGTTAATGATAATTTGAGCCACATGTGCTCCCCCTTCCTTCCCCATCGCCCTCCCACCACCCTCCCTGGACCCTCTTCTTTTGGATTGGTATTGTGCTCCTCACTTTCTGAGTCCTCCAGAAAGCAGTGGTCTCCACAGCTGAGGTTGGGCTCCCTAGCCCTTCTGTGGGTTTAGGGAGGGGCCCTTGATGCCCCAACAGTGGGACAGTGGACGGGGTGTTCAAACCTTCTGTATTCCTTTTCCAATTTTCAGGTGTATGGGTGGGGAGAGAGTGGTCCAGACACGTGTCATAGAGGAAACCACCACAGGGCCTCCCATCTTTTTGCTCAACTGCTTTGTCGAGATGTAATCCACATACCATACAACTCACCGTCTGAAGTGCACAATCAAGTGGTTTTCAGAATGCTCACAGAGCTGTTTCGGGACCACCGCAGTAGAATTTAGAACAGCAGAACTTTCATTGCCACCAGGAGAAACGTCATACGCTTTAGCTGGGACTGCCATGTCCCCCCTGGTAATAGGCCAGTCTACATCTCTGGGTTGGCCGGTTGTGGATGTTACATCGGTGGAAGTGGTCCCAGATTTCTCACCTTAATTTCCTGAAAGGAGTATGGGAGTGGTTTTTCCTCCTCTGTTGGCCATGCTAGTCCTGTGCTGGGAGGCCCCCACCCTGGACAATAGAGCTGGGCAGGAGTTGGGGGTGGGGCAGGGTGGCCCAGGTGACAAGTGAGTGGGGTGGGTGAACCCCAGAGAGCACCAGGCCCTGGTCTGCGCCAGCTACTGGCAGCCCAGTTCAGTTGGGGAGGCAGGGCTGGTCGGCTGAGTGGTCTGCATGGCTTGTGCCCATTTGGTGCCCTCAGGGGATGTTTTCAGGACCCGGAGATCCCAAGGCTGGGAGTCACGGTACTGGCTGCAGGCTTACCGGCATCTAACAGTGACAGCGTGGGGAGAGGCGGCTATGTTTAGAAATAATTACTCTGTTTTGTGCAGAGGTATTAAGGCATCCTCCCTGGCAGTTGCAGGAATTAGCTCAAGGCATCACTGACAGAGCGGTGGTGACTGTTGTCGGCTTGGCCTGCTTTCGTTACAGACACGGGCTGCGTGGAGGCAGGGAGAGGGGCAGAGCACCGGGAAGCTCTGGGGAAGAGAAAGCCGTCGGCTTTCAGAGAAATTCATCATCCTGAGAGCCTTTACCGTGGATGTGTAGTCGCTCTGCAGCCGGGCACCCTCAGAGGGACGCTGACCAAAGCCATTCATCAGACACATGTTTACTAAAGGCGCCTGAGTGCTGGACATGGTTCAGGGTGCTGGGGCTATAGCTCAGGGATGAACAAAGTCCTTGCTCTCATTCTAGTGGGGGTGGATGAGTGCCCCACCCCACCCCCTGCAGGTGAAAACAAAGTCAGTTCAAGTCAGGCCGTTCTCTTTGCTAAGGCAGCGCTTGTGCAAAGACCTGAGTGAGGCCGGTGAGTGACCTCGGGCAGAGCATGCCAGGAGCTGGATCTGCATGTGCCAAGGCCCTGTGGCAGCAACATGTTTGGCAGGATGGAGGGGCAGAGGGGAGCCACAGGTGAGAGATGTCAGGGGGGACCAAGTGGTCAGATTGGGTTTAATGCTTAGATCAAGAACTACTCACTTTCACTTTTTTTCCCCACTTAAACTCAAATGCAGTTGGCAAGTAATAAATCTGTAGTTTAATGAGTTTTGCCCCTTGATGGTCTCTCTGCCTCCTCCTGAGGTTGCCTTGGCTCTGGTTTATAGCACCAGATGGTACGTGGCCTTCTAAAACCTTATGCACGTGGAAGCACACGGTATGCACCCTTTGGTGTCCAGCTTTGCTCCCTTGGTGTAGAGCATTTGAGATCCATCGTGTTGTTTTATTACTGAGTGGTGTTCGTGGTATGATGGGTGGTCATCCCCCTTCCTGCTGAGACCCACATGGTTGTTCCAGTTTGGGGCAGTTATGAGTGGAGCTGTGATGGATGCTCCCACGCACACCTCTGTGGCCTTTTCTCTGGGTGAGATGGGGGCTGCTGGAGGGTTTTTAGTGGAGGAGGGACCTGATCTGACCTGGGTTTGACTCTGGCTGCTGGGTTGAGAACAGAACGCAGGGACGGGTGGAAGCGGGGCCACCTGTGCAGCACCCCTGCAGGTACATGATGCAGCTTGAAGCACGTCAACACGTGGGCCTCACTCAGGTCCTCCCTCTCAGTTCAGGGGTCTGGGTGCTCATGAGTGGTCCAGGAAAAGCCAGGGAGGAGTCCTCGTTTATTCCTGGAGTGTGAATGATCCCCCTCTTCTTCCATTCAGAGCCCTGGGTCCCTGCAGGGCCATCATGTTTATCTCAGGGTGACCCCAGACTGGGCCTTGGAGCAGGGGGCCCTATGCACAGGTCAGTTGTCTCATACATCTGTTATGCACCCCTGTGAGGTGAATGCCATCCACTGTGGTGTGGTCAGTGTGTGTGTGCACCTCCCTAAATTCATAGGCCCAAATCCTAATCCCCAGTGTGATGGTATTGGGTGGGGCCTTAGGGAGGAGCCCTTGTGAATGGGGTTAGCATCCTTAGATAAGGGACCCCAGAAAGCTCCCTCACCCCTCCTGCCTTGTAGTGATACAGGGGGAAGACATGGGCTGTGACCCAGGAAGCAAGCACCCATCAGACACGGACTCTGCAGGCACCTTGATCTTGGATTTTGAGCTTTCGTTGTCTGCTGTTTATAGGCCCACCCAGCGCGTAGTGTCCTGTTACAGCACCTGAGCGGGCCTAAGACACCTCCTTAGTAACTGACGGAGAGACAAGGGGTCTGCACTGTTCTCTGACCCTTGCCTCTGGAGGACCAAGGTCCCAAGTGCTTGGATGATAAAGGATGCTCTCAGCCGGCCAGAGCTCCCTGGTGACCTAGAGATAGGCTGCAGGCTCTTTGCCTGGAGGTGGTTTTGTGTTTCAGGAAGAAACAACTGGTCTTTGCTGGAGAAGAAAGGTGGGGATGACGAGCCCGTGTGGCGAGCACAGTCGTGTGAGGGCCTCGTGTTCTCTCTGTAGCGCCCGCAGCAGAGGAAGGGGCTTGGGGTGGAGGGCAGGTCCTGCTTCTGGGGGCCCATCGTTGCTGCTGGTTCCTTGCAGGAGAGTGCTGTGCCTGCGGCCCTACAAGGCCCAGAGGAGCAGCTGGGATGCCAAGCATGACATTTGTAGGGGAAGCGAGGAGCCAGAGCTGGGGTGATGGGCACCCTGGTGCTCCCCGTGTGGAGAGGGCCTCCCTCCACCTGCCGCCCACCGGCACCTTCATCTTTAACCTGTTTTCTCTCTCTCCTTTGAGTCTCTGCTCAGTTTTGCCCCTGGCAGGCTAGTTGGCTTTGGGTTTCGTGAGGTTTTATAATTTACATGCCTCCCCCCCCACACCCCAGGTGAATATTGGGAGAACTTTTCATCATCACGTTTCCCGACAACACTTTCCAGTGAGCCATCAGTTTCTGCACAACACCTGGCATATGCAAACTCTGTTTTCAAGTACAGCCTGGGCTCAGCATATGTGACAAAAGACAGAGGGCGAGTTTTCTAAGAAATCAGTTGTGCGTTTTGGGTACGAAAGAGCCAGGTGGAGGTTTCTTTTCACGGGCAGGAGGTGGGGGAGCAGGAAGGAAAGATACTAAAATCACCAGCCGCTTGAGCAGGAACGGGGAGGGCGGCTCTGGATGAAAGGGGCAGATGTGGAGGGAACCACTTGCTCTGGGGGAGCGGGTACCAGTCTGAGTCTGGGATGTCAAAGATAGCAGGGCCTCCCGCCACTGCACACAGACTATGGCTCACGTCTGCCCTTGCTTGTTGCCGTTCTGGGCTGTGCTGGGGCATCTTGCTGCTCCCTTCGTCTTGCCCATCTGCCCCAGTGGGGACCCCTCCCCAGTTAGCAAGGCTCTGTTGCCAGAGCTCAATTCCAGTTGCTGCTGCCACCGTGCCTCCCTTCACTCCTGGCCAGGTGACATTGCGTCCTTTGTGAAGGAGGTCCCTGTGGTCCAAGCGAGCTGGATGATGTTGGGCGTGCAGGGAAAGCAAAATGCCCATGCCCGGGACCCCAAGAAGTAAGAAGAGCAGGGGCAGCACCAGAGAGCCAAGCAGGGTGGGGAGCTGTGTGCACCCTTATCCTGGCCCTGGGGTCACCTTTGCTCCCGAGAGGCCTCCCTAGCACCCCTGGCTGTGCTGCGCTGCTGCTGGACTTCCCGGCAGGAGGGCTAGAAGCAGTGACTGAATGAAGAGGTGGTCAGAATGGGTGAGGATGGATTGGGCGGGGTCTGTGCTGGTGAGTTCTGAGCCTCATCTGGGGGCTGCATCAGGGAGGAGCAGGCTTCATCCTGGTGGTGATGAGCTGGGTGGGGCCTCCCTTGAATCCAGGTTTTACAGCAGTTTTAGAGACTTCCCAGTGCCTTTATCTATCGAGGCGTACGGTTCAAGCTTTGGACACGTGTGGAATTTACATTAACTCTTTTTCTGGCCGTTTTAGTGCTGTTTTTTCTCCTGCACACATTTGTGCAAATTTGGGAACATGACGAGGTTTCCTTTTCTCTGATGCACATTCCTTGCAAAGGGATAGTTTGGACTGCTTTTTGGAGGTAACTTCGTGTCTGTGTGTTCTTTGCTTGTGCTGTTTTGATGATGGGAGACATTCTCATTTTCCTTCTATACTGACCTGAAACTGAGTCATTCCCCCTGCCCCCTGCCCTGCAAAGAAAAGTCAGTCAGGAACGCAGTGTCTTACAGAATCGACCCCTCCCTCTCCTCCTAGGATGGCAAGCACCAGGATTTTACTCCTCAGCAGTTTCTTGCCCCAACTAGTATGTGGGCGATAATCCTGTTCAGAACAAGGATCAAAAAAAAACTGTTCTGGAGTCTGATTATTTATTTTCACAAAATGCCAGGTGGCGTCAGCCCAGCTCACAAATCTCAGCTCGAGGGATACAGCTGAGTAGCAAAGAATTTGATCTTGCCCAAAGACAGGTCTGGGCTTTGCCCTTGGCCCTTGGAAGGTCATCTCTAAGCCCTTGGAAAGTCCTGGTCTTGGTTTGTCTGGGGTGGGGTGGGGTTGGGGGCCTTGGGCCACACCAACAGAGCGATTTAAGGTGGAGCTGGGGGCCACAGCATTGTGTGACATGGGCAGGGGGTTTTGGTCGCATGGTATCAGCTTACCCTCCAGAGGGGCTGGAGATTGAGGTCAGCCATGAATCACGTGCCTCCATGGTGGATCCCAGTAGACTCTGGACCCTGAGGCTCGGCGTGCTTTCCTGGTCGGCAGTGCTCCGTGTGTTAGGTCACACGTTGATGTCGGGAAAGTGACGCTGTCCTGGCTCCATGAGGGAAGGACAGTGGAAACTGCAGGAAGCACCCTGCCCACTTCTTCCCTTGGTTCACTTGAATCTGTATCCTTCCCTGTAGTAAACCGTCATCATGAACATAACCGCTTTTGTGAGCTCGGTGTGTCCTTGTAGCGAATTATCCAACCCCAGGGTGGTCTTGCACTTGGTGTCAGAAGTGAGGGTGGTCTAGGGGACTGTTCCCTGACTTCACGCGGGCATTACAGGGGGTTCCCTGCAGTTCCTGCGCCCCTTGCTTGTCCTGGACTTGAGGGCTGTCCACCTGGTCTCTTTCCTCTTGCCAGCCCCTCCTCACACCGCAGCCAGAGTGAGCTGCTGGAACTGGCAGTCCTGAAATCCTCCACTGGATATCTCTGCACAGCCTCTAAAGGTTTGTTCATGAGCAAAAACCCGGCATATTCTGGCTTGTACTGACTCTTCCCCTCGGCCCTTACCTGTCACACTCGAGTTGCCTGGGTCCCCTTTGATTTGTCAGGCACCCCGAACTCTTACCTGCCATGGATCATGCTCATCTCTTGGGCTCTTTTCCCTACTTTTTTTTTTTTTTAAGGTATTTATTTATTTATTTATTTATTTGAGAGAGAGAAAATGAGCATGAGCAGGGGGAGAGGCAGGGGCTCGATTCCAGGACCCCGAGATCATGACTTGAGCAGAAGTTGGATACTTGACCGACTGAGCCACCCAGGCGCCCCTTCTTTTCCCACTTTGAGTTAGCATCTGCCTCCTTGGGAAGACTCACAGGGCCTTAGAGAGGTGGCCCTGCTCATTTGCCACCTCTGCAGGTGTTTCTGGTCTCCCCAGCACTCCCTCAGTGTGGACTTGCACACTTACATTGTTCCCTTGTCTCTCGGTCATCTGTGCTTTCCGTACTGGGTGTTCCTCAAAGGCAGGAACCTCAGGGGTTTTATTATTTCTTAAATTTTTTTTAATGTTTCAATTTTTTTCTTGGGAGTTTTACTTGTAATTGTGGATCTTGTACCTACATCTCAAGCCTGCACTTGTTGGAACAAGAGACCCTCCTTACATGGTGAACCTTCCCTCACCACCAGCTGGTGCCCCAGCCCCCTTGTTCAGACTCCCCAAGTCTGGTCCCCAGCACAGTCCTGTGGGTCCTGCATCTTCCCTCTCCCTGGGGGTCCAGTTTTCCTTCCCCTTTCCTGGCTGGATTATGCTGTGACTTAAGCTAGCTACAGGCCGAGAGGCCAGGAGGGTGGGTGGAGGCAGCTCCCGGTTCAGCACACGTTGTCTTGGGGGGAAAGAGCTCTGCATTGTCTTCAAACAGAGAGAGGTGTGCTTTTCTATGTGTCCATTTTTGGTGTTTGTACTCCCTGGGGTTTTTGCTGCTGCTTGCTTGTACTCTGGAGCGTGGTCATAGCTCTTTGCATCAGTGTGTAGTTGTTTTTCCCTTGTTCTTATTTTTCTCGGGAAAACAAGCCCTGAGACCTTCTAGCCTTCTGTCTTGCTGACATCACTTGAGACCCTTTCTCCCCAGTGGCCATGCCCATGATCGATCGTGGTGAAGATATTCCACGTACATTTGAAGGGAATGAGTATCTGCATGTTGGGTGCCATGTTCTGTAAACGTCAACTTGGTGAAGTTGGCTGATGCTGTTGCTTAGATCTTGTATCTCCTTACCGATATTTGGTTGACTTGTATCAGTTGCTGAGGGAGAGGTGTTGGAATCTCCAACTATAATTGTGGATCTCTCCCTTTAATTCTTTCCATGTTAGCCCACTACTTGGAGGTTCTGCGACTAGGGATGTGCATTTTATAGTTTCCGAGCTGGTTAGCTGTCTTCTTTCGTTATGGAATGTCATTCCTTAGCCCTCTTAGTACCTGTTGTCTTCACATCTAGTTAATCTGAGGTTACTACAAACTCAGGAAAGCCTTCTTATACTTACTCTTTGCATGGTGTGTGGGTTGTTGTTGTTGTTGTTTTTTTTTTTTTTACCATATTTTACTTTGCGTCTGTCTCTGCAGCTGATGACCTTTCCTTTTTGCTGGAATAAGGTTTAGTCTGTTTACATCTAGTGTGATTGTGGATGTGGCCAGAATTAAGTCTCTTGGTTTACTGTTTGCTTTCTGTTTGGGTTTGCTGGTTCTTGTCTGTTTGTACCTCCATTTCTACCTTCATTGTGGTGACTTTTGTATGTGTTCATGGTCCGATTTAATTTGTTTATTGACTTTGTCATCTCACCTGTTGTACTTTTTTTTTTTATCAGTTGCTCTAGCGATTGCTAATTTTTTTTTTTGCTAATGATTTTTTTTAAAAAAGATTTTATTTATTCACGAGACACACAGAGAGAGGCAGAGACACAGGCAGAGGGAGAAGGAGGTTCCCTGTGGGGAACCCCATGGGGGACTCAATCCCCGGACCTGGAATCATGACCTGAGCCTAAGGTAGGCACTCAACTGCCTAGCCACCCAGGGGTCCCCATGCTAATGATTATGGAACCTAATGTGAGAAGTGACATCTTTCCAATTTAGAGGGGAGGGTGTCCCAGAATTGACCCCTCAGGCACTTCAGTGTCTAGAACTTGGGGAAATTCAGAGAAGCCAAAAAAGGTGCTTGAGAAGTCATCAGAGAGAAAGTGGTATCCCAGGGGGCAAGTAAAGAGGGCCTTTTAAGGACCAAGTGGGCTAAGGACCACACTTTCTTTGCCACGGGGACATGGAGGTGAGGGCTGAGGACTGACTGCTGTGTTTAGCTATGTTGGTGGGGGGCACTGGTGATCGTGTCAGGCTTTTGTAGAGAAGAGTTGTGTTACATTTGTTTAGGGTTTGGGAGAACACGGGTAGGCGTGAAGTGGGGAATGGCACATATAGACAACTCTTTCAAGGAGATTTCCTGCAAAGGGGAGGAGTAAGTTGGCACAGTATCTGAAAGATCTGAGTCAAGAGAGGGCTTCAGTGTCACTGCTGCTGGCATATATTACAGCTTCTTTAGATGCTCCTGTGAGTGACTCGGGATATGGTGAAAAATACATAATCCTAGAACACAGACCACATCTGTACATATACGTGTATTTACACATGTGCGTAAACTAAATTTGGGCGGATAAAACCCCAAGTGTCACCAGTGGTTGTATTTCAGCTGTGGGATTATGAATAGTTTTTAGATCTGTCTTTATTTGAAAAACCTGTAGTTTACACTTTTTTTCTCCTGCCATAAGCTCGTTTAACAACAAAAGAGTGAAATGTTTACCAAGAAAACCAAGCATGGCTTTCTCATTTCTCTTAAAACCATTTCTCTGTGAAAAAGGTATGTTTGCTTGTGGCAAAAGCATTTAAACAGTGCAGAAAAGTTCAAAAGTAGAGGACAGTTCCTGGCTGAACCTGTCTCTTCAGTCCCTCTCTTAAGTTGTGTATGTTGTTCTGGAAGTTGCTTTTTCGGTTACGTTTCTTTTTGTGGACATGGTGCTCTATCAGCACATATAGCTCTCCCTTGTTTAGAAGAAAGATTGCATAACATGCCACCAGATGGGCACCTCATAATTTATTCCCCAGCAGGTGGACCCCCCAAATACATTGCTGCTGTAACAATGTTGGCACTGTGCCTTGTGAGCATAAATTAGTGGGCAGATTCCTGGAAGTGGAATTGTTAGATCAAAGGTGAAGCTGTCTAGAAATTAGTAAACACCACCAAACAGCCCTTGGGAAAGGTGTCACCGGTTAAATCCCACCTACTGTGTGTCAGAGAGTGTCCTTTCACTCGTTCCTTTTCAAATATTGGGTATTTTAAATATTTTTGTTACTCTGACACTAAGTGATGGTGTCTTGCTATTTGAGCCTCTTTTCCTCTGCTTAACAATCACTTATATCTTTACACAAAGTGGTGGTTTCTCTATGGGTTGTTTGTCCTTTACTTACTAATCTGATGGAACTTTTTATTTGTGAAGGAAGTTCATCTTTTAGTCGAAAGTCTTTTCCTTTTTTTTTTTTTTTTTTTTTTTTGGTTTATGTGTCTTAGGTCATCTTTAAACACTTTACAATAATTTTAAGGGCTTTAAGGTGACCTATTATGTTATTACGTCTCGTGAAAGTGACTTTCCCTGGCCAGCCCTCCCTGGCTTTGTGCTCTGCACCCCAGAGCACAGTTTGGGAGGAGGCCGGGAGGGAACGCGGCCTCACCTGGTCTCACCTGGCCAGGGAGGCCCCGTCTGCCAGGCTCCGGGCTCCCAGGACTCTTTCCCAGCCTGTGTGTGCAGCCTCCAAGAGGACAGAACATTCAGATTGCCACATGGTGGTGTTGAGAAATCACCCCTTGTTCCCGGGCTTATGGGGCAGGGGCAGGGGTGGGGCTGAGCCTCAGTTGCCAGGAAGCCATCCTGGAGCCCTCCGACCCTTGGCTGTGACCCCCCCACCCTGAGCTCCAAGCTTGTCTCATCCATGCCTCACAGTGTAGACCTGAATTACAGGAGCAGAGAGTTTTATAGCCAGGAGGAGCCCTTGAGATCAGTTTTCTAGTCAAGGAAACAGGTGAAGTAAAGGAAGTGTAGACGGCAGATGGCGGGGTGGGAGGCCTGGGTGCTGCGTCTCTGTGGCCAGCGCTGTCCCCTCTCATGGCTCATGTCCTCTCTGAGTCAGCTGCCCTGACAGCTCCCCGAAGATGGTCTGTCCCTCCTGCTGCTTATTACCTGATTGGAACACACAGTGGGTGCTTTATGAACCCCTGGGGCTGGGTCATCAGCTTTGCAGCCGGGCACTGTGTCCACAGTTCTGATAGCCCAGAAGGCCCTCGTTGGATGCAGGTTTGAGCCTGACTTGGGGAATAGCAGGGCAGAAGGCCTTCAGGTCCCTTGGAATGGAACACGGTCATATGGGGTGGGAGTGGGGTTCGCTTTGCTGCTGGCCCTTGAGGACCTGCAGGGAGAGGGGATCTCTCCTGCTCCACAGGGGCTCTGAAGGTGCGGTGGGCAGGGGCTGACCCATAGGCAAGTGCAGGGGGATCTGTAAATTCTTCATGGAAAATGGAGTATGAAGGCCGCATTCCCAGGCCCCTCTGGACTCAGGGGCTCCAGGTGGTCACTCCTCCCTGCCTCTGACCGATTCCCGGGGTCGGCGGGCCAGGTGAGCTTAGTGCCGCAGAGGCTGAGCTCCCGGAGACCACCGAGCACAGAGGTTATTTCATGGGGTTCTAGGTGCTGGAATGGGGGCTACAGACTTACATTGACCTCAGCTCGAGTAGGGGACTAGGTGGGAGAGGCAGTTAGACAAACTGAAGTCCTCATCTGGGTTCTGTGTGTCCAGGGCTGGCACGTCGGGGGCGCCAGCTCCGGAGACTCCCAGAGTCGAGGTGAGGTGTCCAAGGACGGGACGGGGAGGCTCAGCCGAGCCCCGAGAGCACTTCTGATGGTTCACAATGGAAAATCCGACTGACCCACCTGGCGTTGGGTTTATTGGCTTCTAATCACAGTTATAACGCATGGCCAATCTCCAGCCCCTGGAGCATGAAGCAGACAATCACTTACCAAAAACCAAAGTCTCTGCTGAGGTATGAGGGAGGCCAGGTCTCCCTGAGGCTGGTGGTAGCACTCTTCGGGCCTGGATTCCTCCCGGCACGTCCTTCTGTGCTCCGCGCCTCTTGGCTGAGCCCTCTGTGCGTCTCGGGCAGCGCCTCTGGTGGGGCCGTGGAGGCCTTTGCCGGTTCCCATCCCCAGGTTCCCAGGTCCCCAGGGCAGCCTCCTCCACTGAGGCTTCCTGCAGGGGCTGGGGAGGCCGCTGGGTGGAGGGGCTGCAGCGCGGATACTCTGTGCCATGGGCTCTGTCCTTGCCGCCTGCACCAGCGCACGACGACACTCGTGCCCCGGGAGAGTTAGGTCGTGGTGACGAGGACCAGAGAGGGGTGTACGTGCGTGAGGGAGAGAGAAGCGTGGAGTTTCCTGGGTGGCTGGCCTTAGCCTTGGCAGAGCCCAGTCCCCCTGGCTGGTGGTGGCCCCAGCCCACGGTCCTCATGGACACACGGTTCCCTCTGCTCTTGCTCCCGTATTTGTGACGCACCTGGAGTGCCATGGCGCTCCCTGAATGCTGTGACCCCAGGCTCGTCTGCTCACGATGAGGGAGGCTGACTCTCAGCCTGGGGCCCTTCCAGCAAGCCTCCGAGGAGAGGCCTGGGGGCTGGGTGTCAGCTGCTGCTCAGGGCTCTGGAGGACACGTCCTGTCCTGGTGACCAGACACACGTGCAGGGTGGAGCTCCTGCAGGAATGGTTTCTCAGAGGACCTCATGATGGTCTTTGGGTGGCATCGAGGTGATGAGATTGAGCAGCATCCCAAAGGTCCAGACTTGGTATCTCGGGGACTTGGTGAAGGTGCTCACCTGCCCCCATGTTCCCCATGGGACTCAAGGGTGTTTAGATCATCATTCTAAGGAGTCCATTGCCTTCTAGACCATCTCACCTTGTGTGTAACTTGGTTAACAAATGACACTGGGTTGCAGGAAGAGGGGTGCATGTGGGTAAATGCCAGGGACCCACAAGGCTCATGGGTAAGACTTCGTCTTGCTATAGGGGTGGCAACAGGGGCCTGTGGAGGCTGGGGCAGAGCCATACAGGGTTACAATGAGGACCTTGCCCCTCGGCCTGCTCCCAGCTCCTCCCCGAGCCTTCTGTGTCCCCTGTGTGGTTCAGTCTCCTCCCATGGGCTTGCACCTGGACCCCACCCAGTGTGGGCCCATGTGGCAGAGAACCCACCCACAATAGATCGGGGCCGTCCATGCTTTCAAATATTAAATCTGTTCAGAATATTAAATAATTTCCTCTTCAATGATCCCAGTAAATTTAATTAGTGCTCTTCTCCCAATAGAGTTGTCTCCTGGTTTCTGAAATGTTGCTTCACAAGGAAGGGGGCTCAGACTCCTGTGGTGTGCACAGCTGGACTGGCACCGTGCTTCTTCAGCTGCTGGGTCCCTGTGCCAGGCGGGGTTGGTCGGGTGACGCAGAGCTCCGTCTGTCCTCCGAGGTCTGTCTGTGAAGCACTTACTGGGGGTCCACATAGAATGTGGGTTCCTGGGGCCCTCGGGCTGGGAGATCACAAAGCCTGCGGCCTCTTTCCTGGGACTCTCTCGTGCTCTCTCAGATGGCTTGTTTTGGGGGAAGCCAGCTGCCAAGTCCTGAGCCAGCCCCAAAAGTGTGGGTTATTTATATTCTCAAAAAAAAAAAAATAAAAAATTAAAAAAGACCCTCAGAGACTCAGTTTCCTTATCTGTAAGCTGGGGACAATCATGTTGACCTCACAGCATTGTTTTTTGAAGATTAAATGAGAAAATGCATGTTAGGTGCCTCACACATGGTAGGAATTCAGTAAATGTCATTTTGTTCTATTCCTCTCACGAGTCATAGCCTTAAAAATACATATTTCATAATGGTGAAACTTCCAGAACTACAGTTCAAATGATCACCCTGGGTGTGGGCCTTCTGAGAAGAGGCTGAGGGAGGGCCAGAGTGTGGCCGTGGCAGGGGTCTGTGAGCCCCGATGACACTTGGAGAGCCCTGCCGTGGCACAGGCAAATCAACGTACAGCCTGGTCTGAAAGGAGCATCAGCAGGTTGGATCGGCGGCATGTCATGGACATTTCCTCCTAGAATAAAGAAAGCCACGTCTTGGTCCCTCCTCTGCGGTATGTTTTGAGTCTGGCTACCGAGCAACAAATAAAAACAACAGCAGCAAAGACACATCTCCCTGATTAGCCAGTGATTGATTTGCATAATCAGCGCTGTGTCAAGTCAGCTCGCGAGGTGCAGCGCGCAGCCGACCGTGTTCTCCCGAGGCGCTCTGTCAGCTTCTTGGTCAAAGGCATGAGAACCTTCAAACCCTGCAGGTGGCTCCCCACATTCATCAGGGATGCCTTCCATCCTCCGTCCCTCCCACCCCCCCCCCATCAAGCTCGTCCCCTGGAGGGTAAATCAACTCTGTAACATTTCTAATCGAGTTAAATAAAAACACTCCTTGTATTTTTCTTGATTACAAATAGTTTAGGTCCAATGTAGAAAACTTAGGGTAGACAATAAAATTCAAAAAAAGATGAATGAATAAACCACCCGATGTCCATCTACAGAGGGAGTTGCTGCCAGCCCTGGAGGCTGCATCCTTCCATCCTGTCTGGACGCTGGAGGCATGGAATTGGCACTTACTGCACATTCTGGTTTTTATAAACCTCTTCATTTGATGGCTTATGAACACTTTGCAGTGGCATTCAATGTTCTACTACAATAGGATTTTTAATGAGTGCACAAATTATTTACCATGCACCTGCAGCTGGACATTTAGCTTGTCCTCAGTCTTTGAAGCCATAAGCTGCAAATATTCTAGTACATAAATCTTTGGAGATAAATCTTTGCATTTGTTCCTGACTTTCTCCTTAGGGTAAATTCCTACAAGTGGAATTGCTGAGTTAAAGGTTAAACACAATTTGAAAGCTTTTGATCCGAGTGCCAATCTGCCCTCCAGGAGGATTACGCAGCTTCGGATCCCACCAGCAAGCGCGCGAGAGGGTCATTTCCCAGCAGAAGCACTGGATGCAATCAGCGGTTTCAGAATCCAGCTGGTGGAGAAAAATGGAAGTGTGTTTTTGTTTAGATGTGCATTGCTTTGGTGGCTGGTGAGATCAGACACCTTCCCACTTTGGGGTCCTTTTAAAGTCTTCTTTTGTGAGTTGCCGGCTGTGGTCTTGTCCTGCACACGTGTCCCTGTCTCAGGCATGTAAAGATGGCGCTGGCGATGAAGGTGGCCGTGCTGGCGTGGGCGTGCAGATGGAAATGCTCGTGGAGGATGGCAGGGCTACTCTGTGGGTGGAATATTTCTTCATGTTTCTCTCAAAGTGCTTTACCATGTGGCATTGTCCTTTAGCTGTTTACCCATCTGCTCCTCCAGCTTGGCACCCAGCGCCTGGATGGCAGGATTGGACCCTTTGCAGGCCTGTGGGTCACTGCCTGACCCAAAGCTGGACACTTAGAACGTGCCTGAGAAATACTTGTTGAATCCACGAATGAATGGAGATCCTGCATGAGGAATTACTTCCTTTGGGTAGAAGGCAGTTGGGAAGGTCCCCCGAGTATCGGTGGGGTAAGTGGTCAAGCCAGGAACACAAGGACTGTGTGACAGTCCTGATCAAAGAGTGCTGGTGCTTTGGAGCAAGAACAATGAGCAAATTGTATTTTATTCACCTGCATCAAAAAGCACAGGAGTCGGGGAACAGGGAGTGTCTGCCTAGTGGGTACAACGTCTCCTTTTGGATGACAGAGATGTCTTGGAACCAGATAGGGTGATGGTTGCACAATCTTGTGAAGGTTCTAGATGCTACTGAGTCATGCACTTTAAAATGGTTAATTCTATGTTGTGCAAATTTCACCTCAATTAAAAAAAAAAAAAGCAGCACAAGGCTGTCCTTGCTGGCCCTGCTCCCAGCCACTTCAGCCTGATGTGTTGTGTGTCATGACTGCCTGGGGCTCCGGCAGCTTGCGATGGAGCAGGGAACGCACCGCTTCTGGCTTGCTGTGTCAGCCCTGAGGTCGCGGATCAGCACGGGCTCCTCTGTCCAGGGGAGTCTGCAGCAGCAGCACAGCTGGGTCTGTAGAAGGCTGAGCAGAGGGCACATCTAGGCCAGGGGTCAGCACGTGGTCCACAGTGCTCGTCCAGGGTCCGTCATCCCTTGGCCTGTCTTTGGGGGTGGGGCTCCTTGGGGGGGGGTTCTAGGTGGGGGGGGCTGGGGACGGGGACTGCCACCCAGCCAAGGAGAGGTCGATGTGTTCTATTTTGAGCTGGTCAGAGGGAGGGAGGTCTGCTGGGGGCTTCTAGTTGCTCAAGCAGCCCTGTTGGGGACGGGGCACAGCAAGGACCCTTGAGCAGGGGCAGATCTGAGAACAAGATTGTCTCCATTGCTCCACCAGCTCTGGGGGGAGAAATGTTCTAAGGGGTTATGGTGAAGCCCAACCTGGAGGGGCAGGGTTTTGGGGGACCCAGGGCTCCTGGTGTGACTCCGAATTTCTGCAGCTTGGGCATCATACACTTCCTGCGGTGCCACCCCCACCCCCACCCTGCAAGACGTGACAATGGAGCTCCTGGAAGCAGACAAAACTAGCAAACTGGGGAACAAGGCTGAGGAGCTAGTTTGGAAAAAGAGTGGATTTCCTGTGGGAGGAGTGGAGAGAGGGAAATCCCCAGAAACAATATGCAGCTCACGTGCCCCCAGTGTCTGACATAGCTGCTCCCTGCAGTGCCGATCCTATGGCTTCAGGTGGGATCTTGTCCTGGAGATGTGCTGGGGGGCCATGGGGTTTGTCCCCCACCCTTAGCAGAGGAGAAAGTGGAGTCCTGGAGATGTGAATGGTGTGTCCCTGTCGTACAGGTGGCTGTGCTGGGCCAGGTACCCAAGCCCTCTGTCCTCCCGCCTTGGACTGCCCGCCTGCCCTCTCCAGGGAGGTCACCTTCTGATTTCTTGGGAACTGGCCTCATGGGTTAGGAGCCACATAGCCATGCTCGGTGAACAGTCCCTGGAAGTTAGGGTCTCATTTTCAGCGGCATCTTGTCATGGTGGACATGTGTTGTGGATGCCTCTGGGGGCAGGGCAGCTGTCTTTTTTTTTTTTTTTTAATTTTTTTTAAATTTTTATTTATTTATGATAGTCACACAGAGAGAGAGAGAGAGAGAGGCAGAGACACAGGCAGAGGGAGAAGCAGGCTCCATGAACCGGGAGCCCGACGTGGGATTCGATCCTGGGTCTCCAGGATCACGCCCCGGGCCAAAGGCAGGCGCTAAACCGCTGCACCACCCAGGGATCCCTGGGGCAGCTGTCTTAAAGATGCACATGGGGGATACTGGGAGGGGCACTGGTCCAAAGAGCCTGGGAGCTTAGGGTCACTTATTGCCACTGCTGGGGACAAAACAAGACCCAGCATGGGAAAGGGCACGCTCCCCTGCCCAGGCCCTGGTGCAGGAGATCCATCCAACCCCAGCTTTGTGCGTGCCTCACTGTGTGGCCTGGCAGTCTGATGGCCTGTCCTGGCCTTAGGTTTCCTTTCTTTGTTTTCCCCAAAGTATATCAGCAGTGATCCTGTAGCCTGTGGTGCAGCTCTGTGCAGAGGTTCAATGCTAGGATGAGACAGAAACATAGTTCTAGTTAGGATGTGCACAGGACTCTAAGCAGAGCCCTCAGGAAGTCAGAGGGACTGTCCAGAGGGAGGTGGCTGCGCTCAAGGAGGTCACCTGGAGACCCAGGCTCTCCTTCTGGGGTTCCTGTCCTCAGAGTGCTGCCTCCACATGCTTGGTCTCAGAGGGTCCTCCTTTGTTCACATTCCAAGCCTCTGGTGGAGGAAATGAGAGGTGAGGGTGAGCTCAGGGGTCTCCCCTGATGGCATGACCGACAAGCTGTAGGTGCCCCTTGTTTTACATCCCATTGGCCACAGTGTAGTCACGTGATCATACCTGGCTGCCAGGGAGGCCAGGAGGTATGGCCCTTATCTTGCACAGCTAAATGTCGGGGTCCAGTTATCTGACATAAGCATCTTCTGTCACCGACGGGGAGACGTTTTCTAAATTTTACTGGAGGACGATGATTCTAAGGGTCTGTCCGTTTTCCTAAGTAGGCCCTGGAGGCTGCCCGGGGGCCCGCTGTGCAGAAGTGGCAGGGGCTGCTTCCTGCTTACTTGGCTGGTCTGCTTCAGGCTCTGGTTTAGAAGGGAGGGGTCCCTGCTTTCGTCGATAATAAGCAACAGCTGGATTAGGGGGCCCTGTGGGCGGGGTGGGCATGCAGGAGCGAGGGGGCTTGGTAGAGATGCTCGTTTGCAGAGAATGGATCCAGGGGGCTTCTGATCCACCTGACCCCTGGCTGCCCCCACCCCGTCTCCGTGCCCCCCACATCCTACCCCAGCATGCTCATCTGAATTGAAAGCTGTAGAATGCCACATGGTCCTCCAGGCCATGATTTTAATAATTCTGTGGCATTCTTGTTCTGTTCACTTCAGTGAACTATTTCCCACTAACAGTTCGTTAGCTTGCTTTCTGCCTGCAACAACCATGAGAATGCAGGCAGTTTGTAACCCCCCCCCGAGCTCCCCTGCTCCCCAAAGTTGGGTTTTCTGCTGGTGGTAATGGATGCTCTCTGCCATGCCCAGAGGCCACAGCTATCCCGTCTTTGCACGTTTGTGTGGGTAAGAGCAAGCCCCCCGCCTGCCTGCCCACCTTGCTTATAAAATGAAAGCACGTGTCCAGACGAACGTTCACAGCAGCTGCACTGGTGATAGCCCCACGCTGGAGATCACTCAGACGTCCGCCCGTGCGCGGGAGTGCCGCTCAGCAGTAACAAGGAGTGAGGCTCGGATACGCTCGGCAGCGTGCTCGCCTCTCTGGGGAATGACGCTACGTGCAAGGAGCCGGACCAAGAAGAGGGTCTGTGCTGAATAATGTTACTTATGTAAAATTCCATAGAACAGATCAGTGGTTGGCTCGAGGCGGGGGGCAGTGGGTGCAGGAAGGGGTAGGAGGGAGATCTCAGGGTGCGGGAGGAGCTTTCTGGGGGTAGCTGCGTTCGCTGTGGACCGGGGGCACGTCCACACCTCAGAACTTACGAACTCCACCTTTAATCCTGTGTGCTTTGCTGTGTCTGCGATAGCTCGGTAAGGGGTGAGGGAGCTCCTGGGGGTCTCTTTCTCGGGGGCACTAATCCCATTCATGAGCCTTGTGACCTCCCAAGGGCCCCACCGCCAGATACCAACTCCTTGGTGGTTAGGATTCAACCTGTAAATCTGGGGGGGCACACACGTTTCCTCCACTGCACTGTGTGACTGCTGCACATGCCGATGCATCCCTCATGGCCTTGGTGCCTCCCAGAGGGCACCCATGGAGCTGGACATGCCTGCCAGGTGTGGCCCCACACGGGGCACCCGGACGCAGTGAGCTCCCTGTACTGACAGCAGGAGATGTTTGCCAGACACCACCCACTGGCTGGAGGCTCCTGGACCTTGGCTGTATTTCTGCGTCTGTGTGCTCCCTGCCTCGAGCAGTGGAGACCTCCCCCGGGATGACGTTGTGGTTCTGAGGGACGGAGCCCCACATGTTCTGCTCCGATGTGCGCTTTGTGTCATGGAAGTCACGAGGGTGCATGAGCCCCCATCTTGGGCTCCGAGTAGCCTGCGGGCTGCAAGCAGATGGCGGTTGTCCCGTCTACCTGCTGGCGTGTGTGGTAGTGTCCTGGGGCTGCCATAATGGAGTTCCGCAAGCCGGGCGGCTTAACTCAACCCAGGCTGATCCCGGCATTGGTGTAGAGGCCAGGAGTATGGGATGAGCAGGCTAGGCTCCCTCCAGGAGCTCAGGGAGCGTCTTTCCTTCTCTCTGCTGTCTTCTGGGGGGCACTCCTTGTGTGTCACTGCATCACCCAGCTTGTTTTCACTTGGCCTTCTCCTGTCTGTCGTGTCCTCACATGGTAATCCCCCCTTTTTATAGGAACTCCAGTCGTGTAGGTGAGGGCCACCCTTACTGATCTCATCTTAACTTGATTGTTATCTCCGATGACCCTGTTTCCAAACAAGGTCACATTCTGGGCTACAGGGAAATTAGGGTGTGGATGGTGTTTTGGGGGCCACATTGAGCCCACAACAGTGTTTATCCTACTGTAATGTAAGTAACAGACGGTTACACGCCCACATTGTCCGTGAGGGGGGCCATCGGTCCTTCACGACACTGTTTCCGGCCCCTGCACATCCTGCTCCTGCCTCTCCGGGTGGGAGATCTTGGGAAAGCCCCCATCTTGTCAGGTCCTCAGTTTATTCTTTTGTGAAAGGGATGGTCAGAACACCTGCTCAGAGTATTTGTGGGGGGTTAATGAGGTCCAATGCTGGGCCCAAGGGAGGGCTTGGAAAGTAATGGAAAATATGTAGGAGTGGATCGGGAAATGCCAGAGTCTGAGAGGCTGCACCAGGAGCATAGGCGGCGTCCCCTTCAGTGAACCCTCAAAGGGTTCTCCTGGGAAGAACAGGGTGTGAGTGGTGTTTTAGGGGCACACCTGCTTTTTTTCTCTTCATGGGGGGCCGTGGGCAGAGAGAAGGGAGAGAGAATCCAAAACAGACTCCTCACCCAGTGCAGAGCCTGACACGGGGTTAGATCTCATGACCCCGAGATCACGACCTGAGCCAAAATCACAAGTTGGATACTTAACCGACTGAGCCACCCAGGCACCCCTAGGGACAGCCCTGCTTTAGACACGTGTGCAGGAATGAAGGCGAGGGAGCTGAGGGCCCAGAGTGTGGCCAGGGCAGGGGGTGGGGTGGTGCCCAAAGCCCAGAGGGGTGGCTGTGGGGTGGGGGTGCCGTGGGGGAGGGGAGGAGACAGGTGCTGGGAAAGCCGGCTGTGTAGGGAGAAGCAGGTTGTAAACACATGGAGGGAATCTGTGCGTTGAGTTGAAGCCCTAACCCCAGCACTTCAGGATGCACCTGTATCCAGAGGTGGGGCCTCGGGAGAGGCAGTTAGGTTACACGCGGCCATGTGGGTTAGCCCCAATCCAGAGCGGGCATCAGGACACAGACATACATGGAGGGACGCCTGTGGGTTTAGGGGGAAGATGGTCATTCGTCTACCAGCCCAGGAGAGAGGCCTCAGAAGAACCAGCCCCACTGGCACCTTCATCCCAGACCTCCAGCCTGGAGGCAGAAACAAGTGCGTGTTGTTGACGCTGCCAGCCTGGGCTGCTAACATGCCAGGCAGGCACTCCCCAGATGGATGTCTTCTCCAGAGTCCACCGCCACGGTGAGGCAGCTCCAGCCCCACCACCCGGTCAGGCAGACAGGCCCGCCAAGCTGTGAGTCTGACTGGCAAGGCCGGTGGCTGCTACCTTCTTATTGGTGGTGACATGATTAGGTCGTGTTTGCACAGGAGCCTGGGAACAAGACCGTGCCTCAGGGGTCTCTGGGAGGAAGTGCATCAATGAAGTAGCAACACAGTATCGTCTTTTGGAAGATCTTAAACCGGGGGGCAATGAAATCCAAGTAATAATGAATTCAAAGGCAAAAATGGTTTAGTTTTCTCCTCCTCTACCCCCTTGGGTGGCTTTGGGGCCGTGTCCCATCTTGTAGGATGAAGGTGCTGTTGTGTGGGTGTGGGAAGCCACGTGGCAGCAGCAAGTACCCACGGGAGCCGCAGGGCACACATCCACGTGTCCGTGCGCGTGAGAGCATTTAGTGACTGGGAGGGTGCGGGCTGCAGCTGGCCTAGAAGGGACACCGAGTCATGCGCCAGCGAAACTGACCCTGACCTGTCACGGTCACCCCACGGTACTGCCCCATGGCTGCCATGAGAAGTTCTTGGAATCACTAGGAAATAGAGAAGGTGTCACTATGGGAGGTGACAATGTTAACCTAGTTTATTGTGATGGTCGCTGTATATACACATGGCAAGTCACTGTTCTGTGCACCCACAACTAATACTACGTCCTATGTCAATCATACATAGCTCAGTAAAACCAGGGGGAAAAAAAGAAATTCATGGAAATAGCGAAGGTCTGAATTTTCCATTAAGGAATTCAGTATCTTCTAAACTTGAAGGATAAAAGCCATCCAGAATGACTCTGTGAAGCTCTCTGTGTTAGTTACAATGATTTAATAGCTATACCCTTAAAAAGTATAGAGCCATGACCACTCACCCACTCTGCTGGGCTCTGCACACTGTTTCTTGCTGGTCTGGGTCAAGCTCTTCAGTCGTGCTTTGAACCCTGGAGTGATGCGAACTGAGGGACAGGCTGACATGTCAGAGGAGAGTCAAATAGAAGGTGGGCAGTGGATTACATTTAACAGGGGTAAGGAAGAGAGCTCACCCATGCCATGTTTGGACATAGATTTACAGAAATAGTGCAGAAGAAATGGGCTTAAAACAAGCAGCCTATTGCAGCTACTGTTAGGAGTGTCTTGGTGGACACCCCAGGTGTGATGGAGGGAGTTCTCTTAGCTCTTTGCCATTGGACTGCTGTGAGCCTGGAGCCAGGTTCTGGGCACATTCTGGGCCTCCAGACACTTGTGCAGAATTCCAGGATGGCAGTTAGGATGAGGACAGGTTGTTTGCAAAGTAGCTGTGGGACTGCACGTGCACCTCTGTGTGTGTATGCACCTGTGGGCATCTGTGTGCCATGTGCACCTGTGTGTATGCCTGTACACACCCGAGTGTATGCCTTTGCACACCTGTGGGCATCTGTGTGCTATGTGCACCTGTGTGAATGCCTGTGCGCACGTGTGGGTATGTGTGTGCTACGTGCACCTGTGTGTATGCCTTTGCGCACCTGTGGGCATCTGTGTGCACCTGTATGCATCTGTGTGCTGTTTGTGCCTTTGGGCACTTGTGTGTGCATCTGTGGGCATCTGTGTGTTGTTTGTACCTGTGGGGATCTCTATGCACACCTGTGGGCATCTGTGTGCTGGGCTTGATGGTGCAGGAAGGAGCCACGGTCACTCTTCCTTATTCCTCATCACTCCAGAAGGCAGAAGCGAATTCCCAACTGGATGACGAGCACAGCAGGTCTGGGATCAACGTTGGAAGAATGTTTCCCAGCAGTGCAGGTCTTCCCCTTGAGGGAAAGTCTGTCGGGGGACGTGGGGAGCACCCTGCCACCGTGGTTGCTCGGGCAGAGCTGGGTGGTGCCGTGCGGAGGGTTGTAAGGTAGGAAAGGTTCCCACAGAGGACACGCTGGATCAGGTGATGGCCAGCTGCTCTGAAGCTCATCTGATTTCATTATTGATCCCTTCGATGTGTGTTGAATAGTATCCCTCAAAATTTGTGTCCACTTGGAATCCCAGTGGTCTTCCTTAGAAATAGGGTCTTTGAGGATGTAATTGGTTAAGATCAGGTCCTGCTGGATTAGGTGGGATCTGAATTCAGTGATTTGCCCTTAGAAGGAGGGAATGCATGGGGGAGGCCATGTGGAGACAGAGGCAGAGGTAAAGTGATGTTGCCACAAGCCAAGGAAGCCCAAGGATTGCCAGCAACCCCCAGAAGCCAGGAGAGGGGCCTGGGATGGTTTCTGACCAGAGTCCTCGGAGGTGGAGATGCCTTGATTTGGGACATCTGGCCTTCAGGACTGTGAGAAAAGATATTTCTCTTGTCTTAAGCCCCCGATTTTGGGTTCCAGAAGCCCTAGGGAGTGGAATCACCTGCTGCCCCGGCCCCGGGCGTTCCCTGTGTGGCACGAAAGGGAAGGTGCTTCCTCTGCTTTGCCTTCTCCTGCTCTGAAGACTTTAGAGTCAAATGGAAAATCCTTGTCATTTTTCACAATGCCACATTTCCTGCTTTTTTTTTTTTTTAAATAAAGTATTGCACGTGCCTAGTGAACATTCTAACACCCGCGCTCTGTGATGTGGTTACTGTTTGCAGCGTACAGAGAGAGCACGTGCTTCCATCGCGGCCTTGGGAGCCCAGAGCCGGGCGTGCCTGCGCCCCACTGTTTCCCTTTCTCCAGCTGGCCTCTGGCCACGCATCCATCTCTCATATCTCCTCCTGTCTCCAGCCTCCTGAACTTGTTTGCACTCACCTTGCGCCAAAGGGGGTGAGGAGCATGGGGGGCAAAATCAGTTAAAATTCAGGTGTTTTGCCTTCACAGTGCTACACACCTGGCTCTTGGGAAACCCGGAGAAATCAGATTGATTTTCCAGTGTGTATCCAGATGTCTGTCATCCCGTGGACACCACGGTGTCTTCTCTGTCCTCTGGAGAATCTGTCTGTCCAGGCGGATGCGCCTTCCCTCCACTCACGTCTGCTCAGATTCGGCTGAGCACATCCACACAAAAGGGACAAGAGTGCTACTTCTGTAGAACAAGCTTAGCACAGACCTTCTTCCCACAGGATTGCCTGGGGTTGCCTAGCAATCTGACAGCACTCTGCCTCAGCAGACACACGACTTGGATGGATTTTTCCTATTTTTAATTTGTTTTCTGGGTGGGTATTATTGTGCAGTCGTAGGCTGAGCTCAAAGATATGGCATGGGTCCCACTCGAAACAAGTAGGTCCAGGAAGATGGGGAGGAGCCCACAGGTCCTCGAAGGGGCCTCAGCATCTGTCTCTGGCCGTCGCCCTGTTTGTGAAAGTTGTGTGGCACCTGGGGACCCTCTGCCTGCACCCCTGTCACATTCCCCATGCCATCCCGGTTCTCCAGAAGCAGCCGGGTTATTAATATTAAGCAAAGCGAAGAGAGAAGAGTGTGCGATGTGGACACGGGACCCTGAGCTGCCTGGATCTCCCCCTGACATTTCCCGTCCACGTGGGAGGAGATATGGATGATTTGCAAGGGGTTCACCCTCCTCTCGAGAAGATAAATGTCAGAACTGAAAGCAAGCGGGTACTGATATAGAGCTGCACACTCTTAAATAAAATATCAAGTCTGGAAGTGTGTGTGTGTGACATTGCAGATGCACCTGTCTGCTCCCCTGCATGTGAAGTAGGAGGCGGCATGGCGGGGGTGGTCCTGCTTGCAGACTCAGACCTGGGGTCAGGGTCTAGGGCTGCTGTTCAGGCACTCTGAGCCTCAGTTTCCTCAGCTGTAATAGGAGGGGACTGTTCAGAATGACCTCTGAGCCGCTTCCATTCGGAAATGCCATGATGACGTCTGGGACAGGAAGCCAACGAAGGAGTAAGATGGTGGAGGAAAATAATGTAAACTGGAGATTGAGTCTCAGGGAAAGCTGGCATTTGGGAGGAAGTGAGGGAAGCAAATGGGAAGGAGGAAGGACGAGTGGAAGACCAGGCTGTCATGCAGAATCAGGAAGAAGTTTCCAGAAAGGGAGTGGATAGCAGGGCCACCTACCTTAAATGATCAAGTGCACCGAGGGTGGAGTGCAGGCTAGTTTGGTGACTCCATCCCTGGAGACCCCAGGAGGGCCATTCTGTGGGGTGTTGGGGGCAGATGGGAAGTGTCAGCGATAAGGGTCCTTGGGGAGAGAGCAGTGTCTACAAGCGGCTCTCACAGCAAGGGTGAGACCCCCACCCGCTTTCAGACTGTGGGCCAGGGCCCCCAGGGCAGGAGGGATTGGAGTCGGGGAGGCCCGACATGGCTGGACAGAGGAAGCAGGAGGGCATTTGGAGGGAAAGGGGGATGGGGAGGAAGTCTGAGCTCTCCCTTCCTAGTGGAAACCCATGGTGTAGTCATCTGCCAGGAGTAAGGGGGGGGTCACATGGTGGCTCGGGTGTGTAGTCGGGCAGCCCACCCAGCTGGCCAGCTGGTGCTGAGGCAGTGCAGGGAGGAGGGTCTCTGCGCCAGCTGTGACCGGAGGTGAGGGCTGGGCTGGCGCGGGCCTCCGTGGCTTCACTGGGTAAGTCAGTGGGTTGGAGCCTCTGACTGCCAGGTTTCATCGTGATCTGGGTTTCATGGGGTCTGAGAGACACAAGCCCCTGGAGCCCTACAGAGTATATGCTTCCGCACATCTGCTCCGCACGCACCGTCAGTGGGTGGTTTCCCTGTGGGGCTGTCCTTACAGGGAAGTCATGAACACTGGCAGGCACCTGTCCAGTGACCTATGGTGCGCTCAGACCGCGGCCTGAAAGGGAAACTCGCGGTAGCCAGCAGTGGCCAACAGGACAGGGCAGGGGTAGGACATGGACATGCCTGTGTGTTAACATGTGATGTAATATTGGTGTGGGGAGGAGGAGGGAGGAAGAGTCATTTTAACAAGGAAGTTAGGACTGCATTAAGTAGCCTTAGAATTTACTCTATTGGATTGAGAGACCAAACAAGGAGGCCCGGTAACCATGTAAAATGCACTTCCCACCGGTACACCTGCTGGTCATCTGTGGACCTAACAGGATCATGGAGGAAGGGCACGCAGAAAGTCCTCTTCTGTCTTTTCTCCCACATTTCGCTGTTGTGTGAGCACCTCCTTAGTGCAAGATGCTCACCATAAAGACCTAGCCACGGTGCCTTTCTGCTGTGGCTTTTCAGGCTGCTCATCTCGGATGGAGGGTCTAGGAGAAGGGAAGACAAGTTAAATAGTTTTGGGGCCACAGTCTGAGCTTATAAGAGCCCTTTTTAGGGGGTCAGTGAACCCACTGACCCTCAGTGGACCATGGCATCTGGTCTGGGAGGCTCTTGGCGAGGCCACAAGAGCTTCCTGTGTTAACAGAGGGATGTCTGGCAGGTGGCTGGGCCGCCCTCCTGTTCCTAAGAGGACATGTGTTGTCTGAGGGGGGAAATGAGTGTCTTCAGCTTATACATACAGGTGGCAGTGCATGGAGAAGAAAGGAGGCACTCCATCAGGACTTGGCCCACGCAGGCCAGGAAGGTACAGATTACAACCTGGGCCAGGTTTGTCTGGCGTTAATCTGTCACTAGGCTGCCAGAGGTGTTTTGGTGATGACGCCCTCAACATGTCTGTGTACTAGACAGTTGGATGTGTCACCACCCTGCTCTAATTGATGGCTTCCCCTACACGGTCTGCCTTCTCTCCCATCCTGTGGACTCCCCTCTTCTCCCCCCTCTTACTGGATGCACTATTTCATGCATCCCTTGTCATATGTTTTCACGATTTACTCCCTTGTTTTGTTGGAGCACATCCTCTAGTGGCTTCCTGAGAAGCAGTGCATAGGAAATAAAGGTTTTTGAAACCTTGCATGTGCAAAGGTTTTTATTTTATTTTAATTTTAATCTCACAGCTGATTGTTAATTTGGCTAAGTTAGGGATTCTAGGCCAGGAAAGATTTTCCTTTGGCACTTTGAAGGCACCACCCTTATCTCCTGGCTCTCACTGTTGTTCTAGAGATGGCTAATGCCCATTCTCATTTGGGCTCTTTTTTATGGGACCTGGAAACTTGTGGGAACTTTTTTTGGCCTCAGTGTTTGGTATGTCAGTATACTTTGATGTGGGTCAGTTTCCATCCATTGTGCTGAGAACCAGGAAACTCATTTCTAGGGCAATTTGCCTGTTTTGGTTCTCTCAGTGTTTTCTTTCAAAGAGCGTCCTGTTCTTGATGCGTAGATGCAGTATCTTCTCTGCTGCCTTTTGAGACATTGAAAGGGACTGTTGATGATACCCTCTCGTCTTCGTTTCCTCAAAGTTCCTCTCCACCCCCCCACCCCCCCACCCCCCCAGCCACCACCGCCCTGGGTAGTTTGGTGGCTCTCTTCTGAAAGGCTTTCCTCAGATGTCTGGAAATTTGGGGATGTCCACTCACATTTTGGGGAGTGGCCTGCAGAGCTGACTGGAGGCTCTGAGGACTGGGTGGGCTTGCCCACGGGGCTTTCCTGGAGGGAGATTGGTCCACACTCTTCTGGGAAATAGCCAGGTTATGTCTTACCTGCAGGAGGAGAGAGGGACTCTCCTGGGCTTTGCCTGAAGGGCATGGTCCTCTGGGGGCTGATGGGGGCTCTCAGCCTTTGGGGGACAACATACCTCTCTGCCACCCGTGCATGAAGTCCCTCCAGCCACAGAGCCCCTGCTTCATTCTCCCCAGGGAACACCCCCTCCAGGGTGGCTGGCCATCTGGGGGTCTGGAGCAGGTAGCCAGCAAGGGTCTGTGGGCTTCTCAAAAAGATCCTGCTGCTCTGAGCTGCCTTCCCTATCTCCACGGGTCCCTGGCCTTACTGGTCGGAGCCTTGGAGGTGGTTTCTCAGCTTCCCTCTGCTGTGGGGTTAGGAGTCAGCATGGCCAGGCCAGACACCACTGCTCTATCATTTTTCTTGTCTTTCCTCCCGTTCTCCAGCTCTTTGGTGTTTATATCTTTATAAAATCTCTTTTGGTAGTTTTAGTGGGGTTTTAGAGGGAACAAAATTAGTTGTGTGCCCTTGACTAAAATGTTTCTGAGGTAAATCTCCTCGTTTTGTCCCTAATTATCAGTGCAAAGTACCATTCTCAGCTTCTCCTCCCTGTTCTCACTAAAACAAACAAGAAAACACGAAAACCAACAAAGTTTCCAAGTCAGAGGTGTATAAAATATTCTTTTATGCTATCCCAAGATGGACAATCTCCTGGGTGTTCCTGGTATGAGGACGTACAGTTTGGTCCTGTGCCCTTTTCTGGCCAGATCCCTAGTGGACAGCAGCTGCAGCTGGAAGGGCACATTCCCTAGGGCTCGCCGTGAGGCCAGCCTTGCTGGGGCCTGTCTCCAAGGGGGGATCCCATTGTGCAGGTCCTGTGGCTCAAGCTGCCACAGCTGCCAACTTCAGCCCACCCACACAGGAGCACCATGGGTCTGTGGTGCTGAGTGCCCGCTGGGTCTGATGGAGCTTGGGAACAGGATTTGGTGCTGTCTTCAGAGAGATTTTCTGGAATGATCTAGAAGAGTGACCTATAAGGAGCTATTACTTGCCTGTGAAGGAAGAGGCCTGCCTGTAGGGATACAGTTGGGTGATGGTAGTGGGTGGGCCCAGCCACGAGTTGGAGGCCACAGAAGCCTGGACCATCTGACAGTGGAGGACAGAGAAAGCCAATTAGGTCTTCTGAGCAGGGATGTGCCATTTTAAATATGGGGGCTGGGGAAAGTTCAATCATCCAAGCAGCTGCCTTGCTGGTAGACAAGGCATTTATCCGGTGTTTAGCTGTAGGCCGAGCAGCTTACTTGAAATTGTATAGCACGATTCCCCCTGGCCAAGACAGATCAATGATCCAGACAGGCTGGAGGGCCAGAAATTAAAAGCATTAAGCTCGTAAGTGGACAGTAGCCACTTGTCTTGGACACTGTCTATTCTCACCCTGCAGGGAAGGCAGCCGGCAGCACGGCGCCCCAGGCATGCAGGAACGCAGAGCCCACACGCCTCCCTCCGCTGCCTCTGATTCTTCTAGGCCCCTAACAAACCCCAGATTCCATGACATGCTTTTTGCCTCACGCAGAAAAGCAGGACAGTCAGGTACAGAGAGGAATCCTAGGGTTCCAGAAGCATCATCCAGAAGTAAAAAGCAACCTGGGATGGTTTTTCGTTTGTTTTTAGATTGAGAACGTCTTTGAGGTTACAGCTCACCCCTTCTCCCCTGTGGTGTTCTGGGCACAGCATCTGTGTTTTGCTTAGAAACAGAAGTAAGGTCTGCCTGATCCTGTGGTTCTGCTTGGGACAGTCCAGGTCCTCCTGCCTTTGGTGCTGACATTCCTGCCCTCTGTGGGTCTCATCCCACCAGCCCACAGGGTCCCCACTCCACCCACCCTTACCTTTGGCTTTCCTTCTCCCCTCCCCAGCCCCTAAACCAGGGCCTCTTCCCCCAGGTTGGGGGAGGATGGAGTAAGAACAGGGACAACCTGCTCTCCTGATTTGAGGCAAATCCTAGGCGACCTCCCACAGTGACAGCCCCACATCTAGGCCAGGGCAGGGATGTTTACATAGGTTACCTTCGCCAATCTGGAGAACCACCCCAGCAGTGGCCCTGTGTGGCCCCTTCACTCTCCATCTGGAGGAAGGCAAGGCACTGAATTTCAGGCCTAGGTAAGGGAGTGGGAGGCCTGTGGACCAAGTGGAAGAGGAGTGTAGGGGGGCATTCACTCCCGCTGTGCCTGAGTTCCACCGCAGGCCCAGGGCCAGAGCCCGGGAGGTGGGAGGGCAGGGGTCCTCCGAGGAGCTGCCGGCCCACGATCGCCCCGGGGGCAGGCGGGAGGGAGGGAGGGAGGAGAGGCGGGGCCAGGGCTGGAGGGCGGCGCTTGCGGGGACCGGGCTGCTCCGGGCCCTGGGGACCCCTGCGCTTCGCTCACTCCTCCCCCGCCGGGGCTCCGCGGGCCAGCGCTGCGGCCGCCAGGGTGCGCCCCCCCGCCCCGCCCCGCCCCGCCGCCGTCCCCGGCCCGCTCCGCCCGAGCCCCCCCTCGCCGCGCTGCGCGCTCCGCCCGAGCCGCCGCCGCCGCCGCCGCGTGCTCCCGCTGTCTCCTCGCTCCAGCCGAGCGAGCCGGAGGAGCCGGGGAGAGGGAGAGAGCGAAAGGGGGAGGAGAGAGGGAGAAGGAGGGCGGGAGGGAGGGGAGCAGAGGGAGAGGAGGCGGCGGCGAGCAGGAGCGAGCGCGGAGCGCCGAGCCGCGGGGCAGCTCCGGAGCCGGGAGCCTCCTCGGACAGCCGCCCGCCCCGGCCCGGCCCGGCCCCGCTCCAGCGCCCGCCCGCTCGGAGGACACGCGGCCGCCGCCGCCGAGCCCGGCCCGCGCCCCTCGCCGCCCGCTCCGCTGCCCGCTCGGGGCCGGGATGCAGCCGGGGCATGGCCGCCGGGCCCCCGTCACCTGCCGCGGGGAGCGCTGAGCCCGTGAGTACCCCGACCCTCGCCGGCGCGCGCCCTGCGGGTCATCACCTTCGCGTTGCCCGGGCTGGGGGCGGGGGCGGGGGCGGGGGCGGGGGGGCGCGGCCGGGGAGGGGCGCACGAGACCATCCCGGGGCGCGCGGGGAGGGGGGCGCCCTCGGGGTCAGGGGTCCCCGCACGCACCGGGTCTGGGTTCCGGGGTCCCTCCCGGGTCCCTCCCGGGCTGGGGTCGGGGCACGTGGCCCAGCCGGAGGCCAGAGGGACGGTTTTGTGAATGGGAAGGCCCCGGGGTCGGGCTCCATGGAGACGCAGGGGAGTCCCGCGCGCCGTGCGGCGGTGGCGGTGGCGGTGGCGGCGGTGGTGGCGGCGGTGGTGGCGGCGGTGGCGGCGGCGGCGGCGGCGGCACAATGCCCGGCGCGGGGAACTCCCCAGCGGGGGGAGGCCGAGGCGCACGGAGATCCCGGCCCGGCGGGGCGCATCCGGGGAGGCGGCCGGAGCCCTCGAGTGGGAGCGGGGGCTGGGACCCCGCGGGGTGCGCTGCCCTTCTGTCCCCGCACCCAGCCCCGGAGAGCCTGCCCGAGGCCCCGGGGAGGCTCCCGCGAGGAGTGGAGGACGCAAAGGAGTTGTGGGCGGAAGGGAGGAAGGGGCTCCCACGGCTCCCTGAAGAGCCCCGGGGCCGCGCGCTGCGCCGTGCGCGAGGGTAGGCGCCGCGGTGGGGGTGGCTAGCAGCGCGGGGCCCTCCGGGGGGCGGCTGGGGGCGCTCCCAGCGGAGTCTCCAGCCCGAGCCGGGTCTGCTGCTCCCCGCTGTGGCCGCTCCAGGGGCCAACACGGCCCGCGGGGGAAGCTGGAGCCGCGCGGCGGGCGCAACCCTGGCCCAAACTTTCTGCCCCAGCGGCCCCGGGAGGCGGTGGCGCTCGTCCCTTCGGGCGGCTGCCTCCGCGGTGCCCCCGGCAGGCACAGGGCCTGAGGTCCTCTCCTCCTCCGGGCGCGGAGCCTCCCTGCGGGACCCTCATCCTGTCCGTGTGAGATCGAGGGAGCGGCGCCTGCCGAGGACCGACCCTGTGCGCCCCAGCGCAGCCCCCGGATCCACAGTCTCCTGGGGGTGGGGGTGGCGGTGTTCCTGGGAGTCTGGAGCTCCCTCCCGCCACAGGGCACAGGGTCCTGCCGAGTGAGGGAAACTCCTCCGTGAGAGCTTTCCAGCTTTTCCAAGGGACTGGGTTTATTTTTTAGTGGTCACTTTAAAAAAGGACTCCTGGGGCGCCGCTCTTCCTGCCTGTGAACACCCGGTGGTGGAGGTGAAGGACAGGGACCCAGGATCCATCTCCCAGGCGAACCCCCACCCCGAGCTAGAGGTGAAGTGAAGTCAGGGATCTGCACGCGCAGGGTCACGAAGTTCCTGCTGAAACACCCTCCCTGCTCAGGAACGCCCTGGGTGCACCCCCAGTTGCCCCGGGCACTCAGCGCCTAGCAGATTCCAGGTCGCCCTTCATGAGGTCTTTCAGTCAGAAGACAGCTTTGGTTTTACCGGTCTGCAAAAGATAAATACATACATAAATAAATAAAAAATAAGTAAAAGTATAAACATCGCCACAGAACCTGCTTGTTAATTGTGCATAGTGGATTTGGGCGGATGTCTTAATTAGGCTGCATTATTAACGGGGATATTACACTAATTAAAACCAGACCTTCCAGGTGAGCAAAAACTGTGAAGGGAGAGAGAGAAAAGTTGCAGCAAAAGCACCCCCTGATGAAAGTGGGGTGCATGTAACGTAGGGGGGCCACTCCTCCAGTGGGGGCCCAGGGCAGGGTCAGGGGAGGGCGCCTCCTAAGCACCAGCCAATGTGCACCCCCTCCCTTCCCGCCTCCACTGGTGAACGAGGAGGACCTCGAGGCTGCCACCCTCATCCCTCCCTGGGGACTGGAGGCCTCTCTGCGTGGGCACAGGCTCGCCACCGCACACTCCTGGAAGCGACGCTTAACCCCTCATTTCCCTGCCAGGAGTTTCAGGGAGGGTAGTAACAATGTGGGTGAGGTGGGAAACCCTGGGGATTTTGGGAGCAGAGGCAGAGTGACAGGGGCGTACTCAGGCCAGCCAGTCTGGGCCTGGTGAGGCAGCGGTGTGTAAGGGGGACGGCTGGCCAGTGGCCTGTAGGCTGTTTGCGTTGGAGCCGCTGGGGTTTGCTGGCATGAGTTGCCCATTTCCAACAGCGATTTCTTCCCCCATGAAAAGAGGACTTAAACGATTTATCTGACCCACCCTCCGGGGATCTGGGGCCTAGAGAGACCTCTGTCCACCTCCCTGGGCCTTATGTTGTCTTAGGATGCTGGGAGAAGCTGGGAATCTCGGAAGCCCCCTCCCCTTCCCCCCCCAGCCTGGCCTCTGGCTCATTCTGAATGCCCCTCGCCCAGTGCCCTCCAACAGGAGCAGCAGCAGAGCTGGGTGTGCTCACTGCCCTTCAGCAAGGGCCAGAGGCCAGGCTGGAGGGAAGGCTGGAGGGAAGGCGGCGGCCTGGGCGGCCCCCTGCCACCTAGGGCTCCTTGAGCGGGCAGCCCGGAGCAGCACCAAGGACAGGGCCAGGGGCGCGCTGCCCGCGCTCCGCCCTCCCGCCTCCGACATTGTACTGGGGCCGCTGGGGGCGCTGCCGGCGCTCGCCCTCACCCTGCTAGGGGGAAGGGGAGGGCTGCTGAGGTGCACGCAGAGCCAGGGGAGCCCAGGGCCAGTGAAGAGGCAAATTTAGGAAGGAAGCAGGTAGGAGGACTCCTGGGTGCCATTCCAGAGTGGGCCTTCTGTGGTGTTCCTGCCACTTCTTTAACTTTGAGCCTTGCCAACGGCTTGTGGGAGAAATGGAGAGAAATTATGGAGCTCTTTGATATCTGGGGATACATGAAATGTGGCAGCGGCCAGAATATGTGCTAGCCCTAGTTGTGGATGCTGCCAGCCTGGTACATAGCTCAGGCCTGTTCCACTCAGCAGACTTCTTCCCAGAGCCCCCTTCAACCATGACCTGAGGCTCCTTCATTCTTTGACGTGTACAGGTTGGAGGCACCTTGCTCTTATGGGCAAGGATCCTGGCTGATTTATGCCCACCTCCTCCTGCACATGCATGCTATTCAGTGTATGCTTGTGGAATCAGTGAAGGGAGCTCCTCCTATCCCACTCAGACGCGTCAGGGTGGTGGGGTGAGGGGGGGCGTATATGGGGCCTAGAGGAACCACGCAGGAGGGAGACGTGGGAGCCAAACTCCACCCTAGAATGTTATTTCCCAGGGATTACAGCCCTTCCTCCAGCCCGGCTGTTCATGCACCTGCAGTCTGTGGTCAGTTGTCTCTCTGTGCTTATTTCCACACTCCTTCTTGATACTCTGTTATAAAGACAAATGGAACCTGACACACAGCTGACATTTGGTGAGAAATTTTTTATTTTTAAACAAGTGAAGGGGAAAAAAAACCATCTTGAAACTTTCCCCCCTTGAACAGAGATGCTCCTCATCGGGTACCTGCCTTTCCCCAAATCCCCACCCGCCACAGGCCTTTCCTGCCGCAGAACAGACCAGCTTGATGAACACATCCCATTTGCACCTACATCTTTTCGATGAGCTGCAATGTCTCCCCAAGTTCTTTTATAAAGCAGCACGTTATTTTCACAGGTTCATGAAACATTCAGGCAACCGAAACATCTTATTTTCTGCAGCCTCTCTGAAGTAGGTTTGTCTCTGAACCATTGCGGCTTCTTTTTAAGAAATAAATTCTTAAATAAGAATTTAAGGGGGGGGGTTTGCATCTCCCCCACGGCTGTGTCTGTCTGTCTGCCTCCCTTCACGTCTGTTTTTCCTCTTGTACTTTCTGAGGGATGCGGGCACTTCATATGTGACTTTCTGCTTGCATTAGCTAGGAGAGTTGAGGACAGCTTTCAATGAACAGTTGGATAGTGGTAATAATTGAGTACACAGTAGGGTCTGTTCTTTGTGGGGGATCTGCAGACAGAGGATGAGTGTCCTTGCGTAAATACCTCACGACAAGAACTGATTTAGTTTATAAAATATACATTTTAAAGTGCAGTGCACTAAGATTAATTTGCTATGGCAGTTTCTCCAACACTTGAGCTGCCACCAAATCATGCCTTAGAAGGTGAGTTGAGATAATAAAGAGCATACAATCTGTTACTTTATTTGAAAGTGTTTCCTTTAATAAGGGGGGGGGAGGAGTGAAGCTCACAGTACACAGTATACAAATGGCCTTTTGGAAAGTGTTGCCAGTTTAGGTGGAGCAGATCCGAATGCTCCTCTTCAGGAGCAAGACAGGCCACCACGAGGGATGGCCAGCCAGGCCTAGGAAAGACTCAATTTTATTTTAAATTAGAGGCTTAAAGATGTGCTCCACTGTGTGATAGGGACACCTTCCTCTGGATCTAGTATCCACTCTTCCTGTGTAGCTCAGGGCTGGTTCCTGCTGATTTCACCTGGGAGGTGGGTTGTAACTTGTTAGCATCAATTTCATGTTAGGGGAGGTGGGGTCTTTAGAGTCTGTGGTGTTCTCTGAGGATCAAGAGCAAAGCAGTTCTTGTTGAAAAAAAATGTAGGGGACCCCTGGATGGCTTAGTGGTCTAGCGCCTGCCTTTGGCCCAGGGCGTGATCCTGGAGTCCCAAGTCCCGTGTCGGGCTCCCGGCATGGAGCCTGTTTCTCCCTCTGTCTGTGTCTCTGCCTCTCTCTCTCTCTGTCTCTCTCTATGTGTATCATGAATAAATAAAATATTAAAAAAATATATTTTAAGGTTTAGTGTCTAAAGCCAGAGCATAGTCTTAGCAGAAAAAAATGGGAGGGGGAGGATATATGTGTTTTTAGCAGAACTTCATCCACTTACTGCGTTGGTTAGTGGCTCTACTGAGATCTTCCTCCCAAGGTTCTACAAAAACAGGGGCATGGGTGAAGCCACTGTTGTACCTGGCCATGCCAGGCTCCTTCTGAGATCCTGTCATGGTCATCAGTACTTGTGTGTGCAGGTGTCCGCCAGGTGTCTGCTGAGTGCTGCAGGGAGTGGCTAGCTCTTCTGGTCCAGCGTAGCGCTGGACAGTGATTAGCAACCAGGAGGAGAGGCAGGTGCTCAGGTATGTCTACTTCAGCCCTTTTAGAAAAGAGTCCCACTTGCAGGTGAGGGAACTGCTGGGGCAGGCACCTGCTAGCAGCCAGGCTCTGCACAGTTACATCAGGTTCCTTTTGGCGGTGGGGGGCGGGGTGCAGGCAGACAAGATCATAACTTCTATCTTCTCTACATAACAGGAGAATCTGTGTGCCTTGATTTCTCTGAGACATCTTAGTTTCAGTTCAAAATTGTCCTTCTACTGAAACAAATAAGCTAAAAGTAACACAGTCCCCTCCAAAAAAATCCCTTCTCACAGGGCAGGTCATTACAGTTGTGTGGGCAGCGTAGTACACAAGCCTAGGGCACATTCGGAGGTCTCCCTTTGAATATCTGGAACACTGCAGCCCTGCTCACCGATGTCTCCTTGTCTGTGACAGCAAATGAGACCGAGGGATGACGATCCATGCCCCAGGTGACTGGTGATTCCTGGGCTGGGTATCATGTCTCAGGAGAGCTTTCTTGTAGGCCAGGATAATGAGAGCACAGAGAAGACACCGTTCTCAGCACTGAAGCCTCTGTGTGCAGAAAGGGGAACCTCTGTGAAGGCCAAGGAACATCAAGTTTAGTTCTATTAAAAAGTGCATGGATATCTCTGGGGAGGTAAAGAGGAACGAGCACACACCCAGGTACATTTGGAAATAATCTCTCGCTGAACTAGTAGTTTAAAATCCCTACTGAGTATAAATGAGAAGTTTCTCTACTGGATTAAACAGGAAATAACTCCTAGATCTTCTGGAACTTTTCTTCTGAGACTCGGGTATAAGACGCCGCTCCCGGGTCTTATGTAGGAGCAGCCGGGCACCTTCAGCACAGCTCCTGCTGGTCTCTTCTTCCCAACCCCATATTTTTTTCTTTGCTGTTGGCAGTGGCAAGAAGGGCCATGTAGCTCTTGTTTTCAGCAGGAGGTGTGAAGATGATTTCCCAGTAGTTTGCGCGAGATGGCCACACACACCAGGTTTTCCTGTGTCCCATTACCTTGGACCCGAGGAGAGGAAGGAAAATCAGAATGGGTTGTGTTGTGGCTCCTGCCAGACTCCAGCAGCACGTGCTGATTCATCCTCACAGCCTGGCCTGTCCCTGGAGGTCTAGTCTGAACCCTTGGTTAGTCAGTCCCCTTGTTAACAGGGATTCCCTGAGATGGCCCATCCCGGGCGTTCCTCCCATGGGCTGATTGTAGAAGAAGCACCCTTCACCTCCAGGACGCACATTTAGATGCATGTTGAAATGCTATGCAACTTTTGAACAAAGCTGTAGCTTTCTTACCTTTCTGGAGACCTTGAGCCCACTGGAGCAGCGGCTCTGCTGATCAGCCCAGTGCATGGAGGAGGCAAGCGCCTGCCCACACTGGGGCTTGGTGGGGGGTAGCTGACCGCAGCGTGTTCTCGGGAGGGAATGCAGACTTCCCAACCCCGTGGCCGGAGCAAGCTCTCAAACCCGTTTTACTCAGCTGAGCGCTGGGGAGGCAGCACATAGCAAGGAGCTGGCACTTAGTAGGCTCACAGCAGCCTGTAGTGAGCGTGGCCTTTTCTGGTCCAGCTGCCTACTAGAGGGATGAACATCTTGTCTGAGTTAAGGACGCAGACTCTGCATTGTCTCCTATGGCCACAAGGAGATGACATGGTTTTGAAATGGTTCCAGGTGCCAAGATGAGGCTGAGCATCTCTCTATAGCATTTCTTACTTGGGTGGGCTGGAGGCATCCCCAGGAGCAGCCCAGCTGCCCAGGTTTTCAGAGCCAGGCCAGGCAGAGGGACGTGAGCCAGGTCCTGTCCATGGGGCTGTGGACCAGGGGTCACTCTGACCAGGGCACTGGGAGAATGGAGGGCTCTTGCTTCCTCATGGTATGTTGTTGCCTCAATGGGCCACCTGTCCTTCCTCATGCTTCTGCTCCCCGGGGTGGGGGTGGCCACAATTTCACAAACCACAGTTAGGGGGGTACTGCAGCTGGGCTCTTTGCTTTTGTAAGAGTGGCCTTGGATTCTCAGAGTTGAGGGCCCTAGGTCATTGCCAGCTGGGTTTTCCATGGTGGTGCTGAAAGGAAGAAGCATCATGACCCACTCCCACCACCACCCTTCCCAGCCTCCTCTGGACCTGTGGATCCCACCATGGCATTTACTCTCAGCCAGAGAGATTCTCTGTCCCACCTCTGCTTTCAGTACCGAGATGAGTGACAAACCAAAACATAGTTTTGGGGAAACCATTAGCAATAAACATGAAGTGTGTGTGTCTTTCTGGAATATTGACTCTTCCTCATTGAAGGGACCACAGCGGTGCTGTTAGGCACCGCTGGGGCCCCCACTGCAGGGACAGGTGAGGTGGAACCGGGGCTCCAGGGGCTGCTTACACAGGCTTCTTGTAGACTAGGGATGGGGCTGTGGTTCACCAACGTCGCCGCTGCGCTCCCCGAGCTGCTCATAATGGACTTGATAGCGCTCGCTGCCTGCCTCATAGGGGTGCCATCCACGGGTACATTAGTCAAGTGTTTTGGAATCTTAGCAGAAAAGGGAAGAGCTGGAGAAATCTAAGGTGAAGATTAGGATTTTCAGTGGTGTAATATTGTAGCAGTGCTCGTGGACAACCCACGTCACATCGAGTGTTAGCGTGCCGCAAGTCAGCCTCCTGGCCGAGGGCAGGGAGTCAGAGGCTGGATGATGACCTTTGTTTGGTGGGGAGCCCGCTAGTTACCCTTGCCCTCACCACGAAAGCCCTTCTGTGGTGTCTGGGACAACTTTCCAGCATGACTACCAGCAAGTACATTTTTTTCTCACCGCAGATCTCTCCTAGGACAATTAAGAGGAATGCACATAGAATCCTTATTCTTTTGACTCTTCAGTGTCTCCTGGCTATGACTGGGATCTTTCTGCAAGTTTGCCCTTGAGTTGGATGATATGTGTGCAACTCTGAATGTGCATTGACAATGTTGCAATGATGAGTGTTTGCTTTCCTGACTTGTCTGTGCTAAATGCATGGGTGCTTCCCTGCACCTAGGTTGAAATCTCATTTTAAAAGTAGAAGTGTCTGCACAGAACAGATGGGTAAAACTGAAACCAGGTCATTGATAACAGTGTCTGTATTTATGTGTTGGAACTGTAGCGTGTGGTCTCTGCCCCCTTCATCCTCTCCACCCCCCCCCCCACCCTGTTATCATGTTATTCTTTCTTGGCTCTGTGTCACCACGGAGACCAACTAAGGAAGAGCCCCCTCCCCCTTCCCATCATGGACACAATAACATGTTTTGCTTGGATCCTAAGAAGAAAACTCACAAGACCAGACTTGGAAAATTTCGGCCCCCGAGGATAATTTTTCAGAAAGTAATGAGCGCTAGAAATGAGGGCTGTAAAGGAAGTCTTTAGGTAATAATCATAACTGTGATGTGCACTACCTCGAAATGCATTAATATACACCAACATTACAGAAAAATTAAGCCTGCTGGAAGGGGGAGGAGGTGTGCTTTGGGGCCTGCGGCTGGGCCTTTTGTACCAGCACCACGTCTGGGGCTCTGCACCTGTGGCCCGCCCCTGTCTCTTATGGGCAGGTCCCTGTGCCCCCAGATGGGGCTCGGTTGCATACACAATGCAGATGGGATAGAGAAATATTATTTCCTCTCCAGTGGGTTCCTTTCAGGGCTGTGCTGTTTTCCAGCAAGGCGAAGGGATGCAGGCCCTGCTTTACTGGAGTCGGGCTGCTTGAGAGCTAGGGCCGGAGGGCGCGGTCCCTGCACCCCATGCACGTTGCATCTCGAGGCTGCAGCGGTGAGTCCTCTGCAGTGCCCCGCCCCCATTAGCAGCCAGAGCACGTGGCCACATGTGTCCTCCTGCCCATCCCTCTCTCCCCCTCCCTGACCCCATAGCCTGGTTCTCTTTCTCCTGCTCCCCTTCCCCCTTCCTCCCTTCTTCTCCTTCAAAGCCTGCAGACTTCTCCAGCGGGATGCAGGGGAGGGGCTGGCAATGGCAGGTCAAGCAGCGCTGAGCTCAGAGAAGCCGCGAGGAAAGATTTACGGTTCCTCCCTGCCCTGCTGGATGGACAATTAAAGCCATGCACGGCTGGAGGAGAGCAGTGTCGTTAAGAGTCAGGACGGTCAGAATAAATCAGTCACCTCTACTTAGATGGCTGAGCTGGACTGCTTCCCGGGGCCTTTGAGGTGGGAGCCCCCTTGGTTGTAGGTTTGAAGGCTCCAGAATGGACTGTTGGAGGATCTGACATACTGTGAGCACCGAGGGGTTGGGGGAATTGGGGCCTGAAGACCCGAGGGGTCTACTTGGGGGATGTGCTGTCAGGCCTTACTTTGGGGCAAAATCTAGAGAACACATTTGCAGGGCGTTTGTCTCCTTAGCACCTGGCACTGGGAAAGCCACAGACTAGAATGTATGGGGGTCAGACTAGAGGACCCCGACCTGACAGCAGAGGATATGTGCACACACATGTGTGTCTGTGGATGCATGTGTGCACACACATGTGTGCGGAGCATGTGGCATACCTGCCCGTGCGTGTGTTGTACGTGCTCACCTCTCAGGCACTGGGGGGTTCCACACATGTCTTCAGCCCACGCGGGCCCCTGCTGGGTGCCAGGGCTGGGCGCCTGAGTACTGGCCAGGCCCTGCTCCGGCCTTCTTCATTTGTTCTGTGTCTTATTTCAGCGCCTTGAAGACCCTGGCAGTTTCCTCAAGGAAACTTTGTCTTTGTGGAAATGAGATGCCAAGGGCTGCTCGGCCCTCCCACTGGCTAATTGATGATATGATCCCGCGTGGGAGTCCTGTCATTCCTAGAAACGCTCTTTATTGCACGCTTTTCCCACCTCCCTGCCCGCCCTCTCCCACCTCCCCACTGGGGTCTGATTTCCACGACGGTGCTGGAGCCGCTCCACGTGAGGCACGGGCTGCGGCATTAGCGGGTATTCAGTCCGCCAGCATGCCAGGCCTTTCATTAACTTGGATACTACAATTATGTGCACAGAAATGCTGAAAAGGGCCATTTAGGATTTTTCTGCCTTAAAAAAAATAATTCCTTTTTTCGCAGCCGTGTGCCCAGCCCATTGGCACCACAGCTGTGACATGGAGCCTCGCGGTGGCCGTCAAGAGCTCTCCAGTGCGCCCGTCTTCCGTGTGTGATAAACAACACGCAAACTCCAGCCGGCGCCGTGGGTGGGGCTCCACCATTGTTCGGCTCCGAGGTGCTCTGCACACAATCAAGGCAGCGTGCTTGGTGGCCTCCCACCCTGACTTAGCGTGCCGGCATGGCCACGAGCGGGCCACTGAACCAGTGGAGGTGTGCATGCGTGGATGCATGCATGTGCACATGCCCCGTCCACGTGAGGGTGTTTCTTGGCATCGAAAATCTTGTTGGCTTCATGGGGAAAGACTGGTGCCCAGGCCAGTGGTCCCACTGAGGCCACCGGGCCCTTTGAGGGCACCTGGTGTTTCTGAGTGTAGGGAGGGATATGGTTTTGGGGGACTGGAGTTTATGCACAGGCCTGCTGGCCCTCTGTGCACACCCGTGTGTGTGTTGGGGGGTGATTGTGTGCAGGGATTGGGCTCTGGTGGGGGGGCTCCCCACAGAGGACAATGTGTGAGTGATATCCTGGGACCCAGAGGGAACTGGATTGCTAGTCTCCAGACTTCTAGGGAGGAGCAGTGCTGAGAGGGGCACTGTGACACTCGGGAGGCACGCTGGCCCAAGGTCACCCCATTGGAGAACAACCCGCCCTGAGGACAGAACCCAGACTTGTGACAGTGGTGCTCAGACGTGACACGTGCTTCCCCCTCAGAAGGTAATTAAACGTCTGGAGGCAGCTGCTGCCTTGGACGCTTACCCAAAACACTCAGAGAAGTGTGATTCAGGGACCTTGTTATCTTTAAAAAGAAGGAGAGAACCCAACCCACCTAGGCACCAAATAACAACCAACAACTCACAAACTTATTATTATTTTTTTTAACTTCCCCAAAGTTGCCATGGTTACCTGCATGTGTGGTTCCGAGGTCTCTAAGTAGATCGGCTTGGAGCAGGCGTGAAGCCCTCTGTGCTGGGCCTCCGTGGTGTGTTCACCCATCTGAAGAGCCTCTTTGTGCCCCAGGATGGAGGAAGGGGCTGGGATACTATACAGATTTTCCAAGACCACAGAATGTGATATTCTAATGTAGCGCTTCTGAGTTACTGGAGACAGAATTTGTCTCCCACGCTAAAATAATTATAGCTGGGAGAACAGAGAATACATCATTCTGGGTCCTTAACAGCGAGGAGTGTGTGTGTGTGTGTGTGTGTGTGTGTGTGTGTATGTGAGAGAGAGAGAGTGTGCGCGTGCGTGCTTCAGCTCCTGCATAGGCTCTGGCTTCTTTGGGGAGCACACACGTGCGCCTGGCCAGGCGTGTGAGAACAGCCGCAACCCCGAGCATCCCCGCACCTGTTGCCTGCATGGCACATGCCCAGACCATGCTATCAGAATTTCTGCAGGGGATTGTTTTGAGAACCAATAGGGAAGGTGGGATAAGAGTGGACCCAGGTAGGAGAAAGAAGTCAGGCCGGGATTCCTTCCGGCCAGATTCTTCGTCTGCCCCTCAGAGAGCGGGGCCCTCGGAATGGGCAGAGGCACCTTTCTCCTATCTGCAGGCTCAGCCTCTGTGTCCAGAACACCAGCAGAAAAGGGCAGGGCCCAGGCTGTAGGCGAAGCGTTCACCCTGATGCCCTGCTTGGCTGGCGAGGTAGATGGTGAAGGCAAATGGGGGAGCTTCTGGATCCTTCCACAAGCCTCGAGGCAGAGCTGCAGCTACAGCCGTGTCCAGGGTGGGTGGGCATCGGGAATGTTGGTGTACTTTCACACAGAAGACATGAAGAGCCATCCTGAGAACCCCTCCTTATGGCTCCGTCCGTCCCTGTCTTTTTTTTTTTTTTTTTTTTTTAAGATTTTATTTATTTTTTCATGAGAGACACAGAGAGAGGCAGAGGCACAGGCAGAGGGAGAAGCAGGCTCCACTCAGGGAGCCCGATATGGGACTCGATCCCAGGACCTGGAGGCAGACAGATGCTCAGCCGCTGAGCCCCCAGGTGTCCCTTGTCCCTGTCTTCATGGCACTTCTCTGGGAGTTATAACAGCCCCGATGAGGAAGAATGAGAAATGACAGGTCCCGGTAGGTAAGTTTGCACATCTGTCTCCCCCGTCGATCGTAAATGCTTCGAAGGCAGGGACCCCGTCTCCTGCAAAGCACACGGGACAGTTATCTCCTCGCGGTAGGTTCTCGGTCGGTGTTTGTGGGCTTTCTGACATCTGGCCGGGGTGGGCCACGTGCCCTGGGCACCCTGCATCCTGGCTGGGCTGGCTGGCGAGCGGCCTGTGTGGGTTCCATGCCCTGTTCTTTCTGTTGCTAACAGCCCCGGGGTGTCTTGCCGGTGAGGGAGGGCAGGCAGGAGGCCTGGGCCGCCTCCCGGCCATGCTGTGGGCACACGCTGTGCCCTGGGGCTGGTGGTGGTGGTGGTGGGGCTGCTGATCAGTAGGATAGCTACTGAGGTTCTTGGCCCGGACGGGAAACGGGCCCCGGTTCTGGCCCTGGGGATGGTTGGCAAGTGTGAGGCGATGCCCCGCGGGTTTGGTTGGGCTGCATATCCAGCCATATCAGCTCCCTTTCCTTCAGCCGGAGTGAACCTTGGACTGTGTGCCACCTGCTTCCCCAGAAGCAAGGGCGGCTGCCAGAGAGAACAGAATGCCTCTAAAAGTGGGGGTCTCAGATGTGCCTTCAAGCTGCCCCTCACTGCTGGGCTTGGAGTGAGGAGTAGTTGTTGGGGAGGAAACATTCCCAGGAAGGTGCTGGACTGTTCTAGAAGATGGCAGGCCATTCTGGAAGGCAGCCTGAGACTCCTCTCGGTGCATGACCCTGGGGCTGGCTGTGTCCTTCAGAGGGCAACGTGGCCATCCACAGGGGGGGTCAGCTCGTGATTATTGATGCTAATGGAAAAAAGAAGTGACATGGATAATTCAAGATGGCAGACAAATCAATATTATTTATATTTAGCTTGTGAATATGCTGCATATTTCTCTGCTGGCAGATTGGTCTTCACAATTATATTTTGTGGAATCCAAGAATCTGCTGTCCGCGGGCCAAGGGCTGCCACCTTGCTCCCCCCTAGGAGGGTTGTTGGAACACACAAGGACCCCGCGTTACTTGGCGGCAGGTGCAGAGTGAAGTGCCAGCCCATCCCGCCCAGTGCCACCCTCTCCCCGCCGTGTGGTGGGCACGCCGCCTCTCCTAGGCCGCCCACTGCTGAGAAGCCCCTGCACGAGGGGATGGTCTACCCAGACGGTGGGTGTCGTGCCGTTGCGGTAGACGAGCATGGAAGGATGTATCCGCAGTCTGTTGTGACCATGATGGTGGAATATTCGTGTAGCACAGGTATATGCACACGCCCTGTCTTCACCTTGTCCACGCTCTTGCTGGGTGGGTGGCTGGGGGCTCCGGGGTCAGGGGAGGCTCAGGCCCAGTCAGAGGAGCAGGCCCCTGTGTGGGCAGAGGGGCTGCCCCAGGAGCCCGCGCGTCTGTGCCCTGGACCATGCAGAGCACCCACACCACCCGTGGGGTCTGGGGGGTGGCACGGCCCCCTCCCCCATCCCCACCCTCACACCAGCACCTCAGCCTGGGCACCCGAGCTCTTTGGCACCAAAGTTTAAAAAAATACCTTTGATTTCTAAGGTGCCTTACATGAGACATCGTATCGATTTAAATTTTATATTTAAACCATTGGCTGCACTCACACTGCCCTCCCAGAGGAGCGCCGTGGGGTCACACAGGCTCAGGGGCAGGAGGAGGGCCGCCAGGCTTGCTGGCTGTGCAGGACGTGTCTTCCCACGGTTCGGAGGTCCCACGGCCCCAGGCCTCGGGTGGTTTTGTTCACCGTGGTGGCCCGGGGTCCCGTGCTGCCTTGATGTAAACGCCCCACTGCTGACATGTGAGGGGGACAGGTCTTGGAGAGGGGCTGGTTGGTGACAAGGGAGAGAAGCTTCCAGAGAACCTCTCCGGGTCCATTTCATTCTCCATCCTTCCGCAGGCCCCACCCCACGTCCTCCATGTGCAGAACCTTCTAGAGTGAAGGCCTTATTCCTAGGTGCACATGCTCAGTCTTGGAGGTTTTAGGAGCCGTTCTGGCACATGTCAGCCTTTCCCTCTTGGACTCCTTCCACTCCCAGTGACAAGCAGTGGTGGGGAGGGACCTTGCCCAGCTATGGCACATAGTAGTTGCTTAACATTGCAAAGGGGTGTCCTTTTTTTTTTTTTTTAAGATTTTATTTATTTATGAGAGACAGAGAGAGAGAGAGGCAGAGACACAGGCAGAGGGAGAAGCAGGCTCCATGCAGGGAGCCCGACGTGGGACTCGATCCCGGGTCTCCAGAATCATACCCTGGGCCGAAGGCAGGCTCTAAACCGCTGAGCCACCCAGGGATCCCCAGGGGTGTCCTTTTGTCCTGAGAAGGCAGGTAGAGATAAGCTTGGTGATCCTCAGCAGTATGCCCCCTCCCCCGGCCGTGGCCCCAAACCCCCCTGGGAAGGAGCGGGGAGGCCGGAAGAGGGATGGTTTGATTGACGGGTTCCCAGGTATCCACACCCACCGGTGTGCCTCTCCTCTGAGTGGGTTTGGTTTCTGTCCTAGAGCCTGCTGGTGCTGTTCCCCTGTTTCCTCTGCTGGCCCTCAGGACCGGAGCCGCCTGGCCGGAGGACACGTGCTGGGCCAGAGCAGATGACCGTCTGTCCAGGGCGGAGCCTGGATGCGTGCCTGGCGCGGGCAGCCGTCCCGTTGCTGCCCCTCCCTCCTCTTGTCACTTGACAAATCAAGACACAAAAGGAAAACTGACGCTGGTAGGAGACGCAGTCGTATCACAGAGTTCTCTAAAGCGGTCAGGCCACCCTGGTTCCCAGAAATTAGATTATTTAGAATTCCATCACATTAAGGGAGGATTCCTCTCCGATTCTGTCTCCCTGCCCCTTCCTCTTTCTAGCCCTCTCTCTGCCTGCCCCCCCTGGACCCCTCCCGGCCGATGAAAGATTTTCTGGCGGTGTCAAGGAAATGTGACCTGGTTCTGTAATAAAGAGGAGGCTTATTAGAATTAAGGCCTAACAGCGTTAAAAAGCAATCTTTGCAAGATTGAGGCCACAGGGGAATTGTAAATTCTCAGCAAAGACCTCATTGAAGGATTGGAATAAAAACTTGACATGCATGTGCGGGCGTGCACACATGAAGGGATCCTCAAAAAACAAAAGAAGCTTAGTTAAAAAAAAAAGCAGGGTGGGAGGGGGAGGGAGGTGGGGGCAGCTAAAGAAGGGTGGGGGGACACTCTGACCCTGGCCTGACGTGGGGATCTCCTGGGTAGCCTCGGGGCCAATGCCCCTCCTCTCTGCCAGGCTCCGCAGCTATGTCTCCTGTCTGGCTGTTGGCGCTGCTCAGCAGGCTGTGGTTTGGGGGCTGTGTGGCAGGGGTGCAAGGGTGCAGGGTGGTGGGGTGTGCCTGGCTCCTTCCCGGCAGGGGTTGGGGAGGGGCAGAGAACACAGCCTTGGAATTAAGTCCAAGGCGATGCTGCCAGTGGAGAAGCTGGGGTGCATCTACCTATTGTCGTCGTCCTTGGGGCAGTGGTGACCCCGCAGCACAGATGGGGGGTTGATAAACCACACGCACTGATTTGTCATGGTTGTGGAGGCTGGGGGCCCAGGACCATGGTGTCAGCACATCCTGAGTCCAGTGAGGGCCTCCTGGTTCATAGACGGCTGTGTTCTCCCCGTGTCCTCACACTGAAGGGGTGAGGGGGCTTTCTCTGGGGTCCCTCCTATAAGGGCACTGACCACATTCACCAGGGCTCTACCTTTGTGACCACTCACCTCCCCAAAGCCCCACCTCCTAACACTGTCATGTTGAAGATTGGGCTTCAACTTGTGCATTTGGTGCTAGGGGGACACACACGCTTATCAGTTGGTCCTGCAGTGACAGTCTCATGGTGGGGTCCTTGATGAGCTGGTCCTCAGGGGACAGGCTGGGGGCCAAGGGTGAGCGGAGGATGCACGTCCTCCTGGAAATAGGCAACCACCTTGTTTTGGGCCTCCTGGGACCACCTTGGGAACGAGTGTCCCCTGGAGGCCTCTGGGCCCAGCTCCCACTGGCCATGAGTGCTCAGTTCCCCTGCATGCTGGTGGCCCCCGCCTTGACTACCTGAGCTCCTCTGCCCCCAAGCTTTGTCTGGGGGTGGGGGGCGGCCCAGGCGGCTAATGGAGCAGCCACAGTGTGGAGACTTAATGCACCCAGACAGCGCTCTGTCACTGGGGACATGGGGTGGAAATGCTACCCCCGTCCCAGCCTCTCCACCTTCACAAGGCTGGGGTCAATCCTCGTGTGTCCCCAGAAGATCCCCAACAGACTGAGCCCCAGTTACCTGCAGGGTGAACAGTTCACCAATACCACATGAATACACACGCACACACTGCCCTTCTGTCCCCATCTCAGGCCCCTGATCCTGGATCAGTCCCAGACAAGTCGCTTAGATCCAAACCCTGTCCCGGGGCTGTATTTCAGGGGCTCCTAGCTAGCGCAGTGACTGCACAGAATACCCAGTACTGTTGAGGCCTAGATTCAGGAGCAGGACTGAGTGGGACGGAGTGGGATGGAGTGGGATGGAGTGGGATGTGGGCTTTCATTGCTTGGGGCTCACACAGTAGGTGCTCAACAAATATCTGTGGGCCAATGAGTCTGGACACAGGTATCCTTGCCTCTCTGATGGGTGGAGCCTGGCTGGGTGTCTTCTTTTTGGTGTCAGGAGTGGCCATGGGGATGGCATCCCTCCCCACCTCATCCCTAAGTATTCCAGAAGACAAAGTGTTGTGACTGATACTCCCAGTTGGAAGAAAAACAAAGCCCCTGGAGCAGGTGGGCTCATTCCAGCAGGAGCTCCCAAAGCCCTGGCCCCTGCCCCCATGGTGGGCATACCTCTGTGGCTGCCTGCAACAGGGACTCCGGCTAGGTGTCTCTCTTGGGTGCATAACTCATGGTAGGACTTCATCCCCAGCCCTGGATCCTTGTCCTGGGACAGCAGAGTGGGGGCATGGGGACAGCCAGGCCTGCAAGATGCTACCGTGTCCTGAAAATTCACCTGGCGGAAGGACAGAGGACACCTCTCTCCTTCCAGGAGCCCAGCAATGCCTTTGGAAGTGTCTTGTCTTCAGAAGCTGGCCAAGGCCTACATTGTGCCTCTGGGAGGTGGGACCCCGGGGATTTCTGGCAAGTTGGCCCCCTGCCTTGAGCACTTCTTCTCATCAGAGGTTCACTGGAGATTTCCGTGAAGTTTGGGGTGGGGTCTGTACTAGTCCCCCTCTGTGGCCTGGGTCATGGCGAGAACCTCTCTCCCAGGGCCGGGTGGGTGTCCCCGTGTCCGCCTTTCCCTTGTGGTGAGCAAGGGGCCTTCTGGACGCCCAGGAACAGAGATGAAGCATCCAGGTGAGACAGGTGCTAGGTCCTGTTACCTGGTTCACTGTGGGTGCTGCATGCGTGAAGTGACCTTCATCAGTATCTTTGACCTTCACTTTTCCTTCCTGGCGGAGCCAGCTCCGTTAGCCCGGCGGGATGAGGTGGCCTGCCTTAGCCCCACAGGGCCACCAGGGAAGGCAGTTTGCAGTTCAGGCGGGCACAGAAAACATCCGAGGGGGTTGGGAAGGAAGTAACAGTCCCATACTTGGCAACAAATTGATGGCAATTTTTGGAAGCTTATCTGTGTGAAGAACGCTCTGCAGGAATATTCATTTGCCTCTTAAACAAAGGGCAATTATGTGCAATCCTGTGCTTTTGTGGGTTTCCCAAGAAGGACTCAGTGGAGTCTCCTTTACAGTCTGAGTGTGTGGCTGTCCCTGCCCGGGGCCTGTCACCTGGGGTCCTCATCCCGGCTCAGGGATCAGGACGGTGAGTGAGGGGTATGTGTGCTGGGGGCAGCGCCGGGGGAGGGGAATGAGACGGGGCTGGGGGGGGCAGGTGGGGCAGATGGAAGGGAGGAGGAAGCAGCTCCAGATGCAGGGGTTCTCTCTGGGGGCCCCACAGCCCAGGGACTGCTGTGCCCCCCACCCACCTTTCAGGCATTGCACAGGGAGGGGGTGCTCTGCTAGGGGTGGGAGGCACTTTCCCTGTGGCCCCCTTCCTTCTCTTCCTCCTTGTTCTTCCTTCCTTTTTTCCCCCAATCTGACGACTTCATTCCCCCCAAAAGCTGTCATTTTACATAAACCTCTCACTGAGGCACATCCATTCTTACTGCCAAAATCTCCATATCAAACACTGGCGTCCTCCATGGAACTGACTGCTGTCCCCACCTGGCGCTGGGCCTCAGGCCTGGAAAGGTAGCCGCTCCCATGCAGGGTCATGCAGGGACTGAGCAGGCCCAGCAGCCTGTCTGGGCCCCACTGCCTTCCTCGGGCCCCTTGTGGGCCATCCCTGGCTCCTTCCCTCTGGCTCTGACAGCTGCATGTGGCTCGCGGGCCCTCCCAGGGGAGCGCCGGAGCCTGGCCGGAGGGAAGAATTGTGTCCCCTCAAAAAGTCGCGATGGAGTCCCAAGCCCTAGGACCTCAGAACGTGGCTTTCTTCGGAAACAGGGTGCTCACGGGGATGCAGCTAAAATGAAGTCATCACCATCCGATAGGACTGGTGTCCTTATCAGAAGGGGACATTTGGGCTCCACATGCATACTGGGGAGCCGATGGGAGGGCAGAGTGGGGAGGGTGTGTTTTGGGGGGGGGCATTGCCCCCTGGACTTCCCGCTCCAGACTGCAGGTGTAGACTCCTGGCGTCTTTAGCCCCACGCTGTGTGCTGCGTTGTTAGGGCCGCCCCAGGACACTCAGCCAGCTTGGGGGCCACCAAGCTCAGGCCTGGGTTTCGGGGCAGAGTCCTGGGCAGGCCCTTCTCTTCTGGGGGAAACGAATGAAACAGCAACAGCAGAGTGGGGGTGGAGCAGAGCCTGCAGATGGCTTCCTAATTTAGGGCCGGTTGATAAACCCATCAGCTATTACTTATTTTCCTGACTGGGAAGGCCTGGTGCTTGTCCCTGGGAGCAGCCCGAGGGTTTTGCACAGAGCTGCCCTGGAGGATCTTCAGTCCAGCAGGTGGGATGGAGCCCCGGAGGTCTATCTTGCAGTGAGCATTCGGGGCGGGGGTGGGGTGGGGTGGGGGGGAGTAAGAGGCCTGTTGCCAAGGGGAGGAGAACACCCAGGAGAAAGTGCCCGCCATGGGGCCTGGGCTCAAGGGCCAGATAGGGACGCCTTCCCCACAACCCCACCACTTAGAAACTCCCGCTCGTGCCTTAAGACCCAGCTCAGATGTCCCTTCCTTCCATGGTGCAGTCCTGCCCCGATTCCTCCAGCCGTACCTTCATCTGTTTTCCCGCAGCCCCTGCCCTGCCTCCAAGAGGGTCCTGTTCTTTCTCTGGGTGCGCAGAGCCTCTCTTCTGTGGTCACAAATTTTCAAGGTTGTGGTCCCTGGACCCCCTGCATCTGAAACACTGTGTTTCTTGAAAAAAAAAAATGCAGTTTCCAGGCCAGACTCCACCCTGGGCCAATAGAGTCCAAGGTCACCAGCCGTGGAGGAGGTCCGGAAGCAGAGCTGAGCATGGAGGGTGGGGTGAGGTGGCTTCTGGTGGGGGCGTGGGGGGTTGGGGGTGCTTCTGAGCTGTTGCACTTGGCTACTGCTTGTGGAAGAGAGTTTCACACCGGCCCTCTGACTGGTGATTTCTATAGTCCTGGGCAGGGGGTGGGGGTGGGGGGGGCGCCCTGGCTCGGCAGCCCTGCAGATTGGTGGATGATGCTGTGTTCTCCTGGTCATGATGCTGCGGTGACTAACCCCCTTCCTGCCCCAAACAGAACGATTGGCCCATTAATACGGTCGGTAGATCAGATGGCTCTACGTTAGGATTAAAAAAGCAGAACCCCTGCAGTTGCCTCTTGCAAAGAACTGTAGGGTAGAGGTCTTGGGATTGGGCTGTCACTGACGTGCTGTGTAGCGTCACACACCTCTGGCCCTGCACCCCTCACAAGGATGATCTGAGGACCACAGACAACCGTGTGTGTGGGCAGGGGCGCCACACAGTGACTCATGATGTTAGCACTATGCTCTTCTCCTCATGCTGCTTCCACACTCTCGGGGTTGGGGGGTGGAGGGGGTCTTGGGGAATTGGGGCACTGAAGGGTGAGTGTTCTGGGGCTCTGTTGTCCGTCTTTCTGCTTGCATGCACCTGCCACAGAATCTTTGGGGCCGGCCAGTTGTTGAGTTGATTTCAAATGGCCTTGCCAGGACCAGCTTCTCCATCTGCAGCAGCAAAAGGATTTTTTTTTTTTTAACCTCCAGCATGGAATTTTCCCAGTTATTTTAAATAAGTTTCATTTATTTGTGCTTGGCATTCAGATAAGAATTACCAGCCTCGCACAGATGCAAATTCAGAGTCATAAAAGGAATATTGACAGCAATTGCAACCACATCACCATCTCTCATGCGATCAAATGCCCTGGCTGCCGTCAGAGCAAAATGGAGCATTTGAAAAGCGGCAAGAGAACACACTCTCCAACAAACAAAACAAGCCTCTCTGGAGAAACCCGGGACAAGATGCTTCTGAGAACTCTGCAGGGGCCATCCAAGTGGCTCCTTACGTTTCTGATGGAAAATGTGTTAAAAGAAAAATTTAAGGCAAAGATCTCACCAAGTAGATCAATTCTAAACTCTGCCAGAGTGGATTTAGCTGCAGGTCTCCATTGGGTTTTATCCAGTGCGGAGAAGCGGGATGACGTTGTGGGGCATCTCTCCCACGCTGTTAGGGGGGAAGTGTGTATCAGTTAGCTACTGTTGCATAACAAACAAGTCCCCAAACTCAGCAGTATGGAATGATGGTTGTTTCTTCTTGCTCATGAATGTTGTGTGTCAGCTGGGCACTTGTGCTGATCTCAGCCGGGCTCACTCATGCATCTGTGGTCAGTTGGCGAGTGGACTGGAGGCCGGTGAGACTGACCACTGATTCCTACCTCATGTGGGTTTTTGTCCCCCAGGAGGCTAGCTCAGGCTGTGTTGCAGGCAGAAAGTGGACGTGAGCATAGCCTGTGGAGGCAGGTGTCTTTTGGCCAAAGTGTCAGGAGGCCAGCCCTGATTCCAGGGGTGAAGAAATAGACATAGACCCCGCCTCTTTGTGAGAGGGGCTGTAAGGTCCCATGGCAAAGGGGGCGTCCACCTGGAGGTGTGAGTAGTCAGGGCACTTCTGCAATCAGTCTGCATGGGGTGGCCCTGGGGCTGGGAATCAGCCCAGTCTTGAAGGCAGGGCTTGGGGGATGGGAAGGCTGGTCTGCATGTGGGCTTTGGGGTTTGGTCATGGGGGGTCAGGGTCAGTGCTGCCGAGACACATGGATGCTCAGTTTGGAGGATCGGATCCTTGTTCCCTGCTCAACCCTCCACTGAACGTGCCCTGACATCAGCGCTCCCTTCTTGGGGCCCACTGCCCTCGCCCGTCCATACCACGCTTGCTTCCCCAGCTTGTCCCCTGTTGGGGGTTCCTTTTGCCATAACCCTCTCTCCCTGCTGTCCCTGTGCTGAGATCTCGACTGTGCCAGCTCAGCAGCCACCACACCATGGGGTCCTCTCCTGCATTACGTCTGAACGCCTGGGCCTTTTCCTGTACCCTCTCCAGATTTGACCAGTCCAAACGTGGAGGCCTCCGCCCAGACCTGGTCCTCTCCATTTTCGAGGATGGCAGCTCTGTACCCCCTTCCCCATTCATACAGGCCCGCAGCCTACAACTTACCCATCATCTCTCTCTTTCCAGTTCTTTTTGCTTCTCCCCTTTCCCACAGAACAGCCTCCTGGAGCCTTGGCTGTGTCCATCGCCTCCCACCTGCCTCCACAGGCTTTGGCTACAGAGTGGGAAGTGGATTGGGGGTGGGGTGGGCAGAGCATCTTTGAAAAATGCAAATCTGATCATACTGATTCATGGCTTAAATGCTTTAATGGCTTCCCACTGTTCTCAGGATAAAGATGGAAATCCGTAGAGGCTTCTTGTGGCTGACCTCAGCAGCCACTCCAGGAGCCACCCTGCCTCCTCATCTTGCGGTTCCTCAGAAAGGTGCCTCAGGGCCTTTGCACAGATGGTTCCCTCTGCTTGGAGTGTTCACCTTCCTCTCTGCCCCTTTACCTTGTCACTAGTCCTAACCCAGTCTTGCAATGTCACCTCCTTAAGGAAGCATTCCTCAACTGCCCCCACCCAGGGGTCCCAGTTAGCTTTTCCCATACCCCTTATACGTCCCCTTGTAGCTCTGACTGCAGCAGCAATGCAGTCACTGCGGTGCATTATTTGATATCCATCTGCCCTCTGTAAAGCCAGGGGTCTTAGTCTTCACTGTGTCTCCAGAACCCCGGCTGGGGCCTGCTCCCGAAGGGCTCAGCAGTTGGTTGAGGTCACTGGGTCCCAGAACAAGCCAGTGAGGTACACATCACTGACCCTGCTTGACAGGAAGGAGACTGAGGCCCAGGAGGCCAGGGTCACAGGAAGAGGAAGTGGTGTTGGATCTCCTCTGATGGCAGCTGGAGGCGGGGGAGTCTAAAGGCACAGGGTCCCTCTAGATCACTGGTCTTTGGTGGGTGTTATGAACCAGGGTGTTTGCAGCCGGTGTGACCACAGCTGTGCAAATAGCAGTATGAGGTGATGGGGTGAGCCACAGGTAGAGGTCCTGTGCCGAGAGAAGGGTGGAGTGATCCACCAGTCGGTCAGCATTACAAGCTAAGCCAGTCATACACCAGCCACTTATCCCTCAGCTTTCCAGAAGAAGTGTGTATAGGTTTGTGTCATTTTATGATTATGATTATTATTTTTAAAAAATGTATCTTTTCTTAAAAAATTTTATTTATTTATTCATAGAGACACACACACACACAGAGGCAGAGACACAGGCAGAGGGAGAAGCAGGCTCCATGCAGAGAGCCCGATGTGGGACTTGATCCCCGGTCTCCAGGATCATGCCCCAGGCTGCAGGCAGCGCTAAACCGCTGTGCCACTGGGGCTGCCCAATTACGATATTTTTGAAGCCGGCTCCATGCTCAGCGTGGACCCGTGTGCAAGACTTGAACTCACAACTCTGAAATTGAGACCTGAGCTGAAATCAAGAGTAGGACACTGAACCACCTGAGCCACCCAGGCGCCCCTAGGATTATTAGGAACTTCCTTTCCCATAGATGTTATGGATTCAGGTGACACCTTAGCAAACAGTCTCCATTGAGGATGTGGGAAAAGCTTGTCAGTGTGCAGCGTTTGTGGTCCAGAGAGGGCCCCAGGATGGCTGACGGGTCCTAGCCTTCACCTAGTGCATCCAGGGAAGGGGACAGTCCTGTGTGCACACAGCCTGAGTGAGCCACCTCCCTGACTATGGCCACACAGAGGAGGAAAGGCAGGTATCGGAAGCCCAGGGGGCCTCAGGCTGGGGAAGCGAGTGCTGTGTTCACACAGCTTGCTGTGTACCTGGCCATCTGCCTGCTTGGCATCCCCAACTAACCAGGAGTTATCTGAGGATAGGACTTGTGCCTGGCACTCCCCAAGGCTGGTATGGTTACAGAGCTGCTGATTTCCCTGGGCTTTGTGGTTGCTCTGGCATTGCCGAAATCCCTGGTGGGTGGGGGAGACGAGAGGGGAGCGCAGCAAGTGGCCCGTTCTGTTGGACGAGTTCCCGCACCATCCCCCTGCCCACAAACCCTCTCCAACCATTCGCCTCCTGCCCACTGGCAAGCCAGCCAGTTCCCAGTCCCAGGAAGTGAGGACACTCTGGGGCCAGGTGGAGGGGCAGCAGGATCCCGAGCTGAACGGATGCTTATTTTTAGGCGCTTGTGGGCACTGCCGCCCATGCTGGGTCTACACAGCGGTCCCTGCAGATCCATCCCCTGTGGCAGTGGTCCAGAACCACCCTCGTGCCAGGGGGACCTACGCTGGCCATCAGAGCTTTGACACAAAGGTTTCTTTGGCACAATGCTGCTTTGGTCCAGAGAGCACTATCCTCCAGTCTCCCTGGGGCCGGTCTCCCCCTGCCTTTCCCTAGCCCCCGCCTCCCCTTCTCTGGGTTTCCAGGGAGGAGGCGGGTTGACCAGCTGCTGCAGGAGCAGGAGCCAACTCTGAAACAGGCAGAAATGATAAGCCACAAGATGTGTGCGCCGGCAAGGGGGATCTTAATTGGCAAACCACATGCCTATCGCTTTTGACACTGTGCTTTTGCAAACTTTGCCTCTTACCACGGGACCTTGGCACTCGACATACAAGAGGTCTTTCTCTGCCACCACCCCCCCGTCCCGCTATGTAATAACATTAAAATGGTTTTTAGTTGAGTTCATTTCTTCAAGTTTGATGATAAGTAAGTCATCAGCTCAAAGACCGTCTTGGACGGTGCTCCTTTTCCCTGGAGGACATTTTCTTGCCCTGCTGCGTCCACTCAGGTAGGTCACCTTCTTCCGTCTTTGGGGCCCTGCTACTTCCCTGCTAAGGGAACCCTAGGTAGAACCTAGTCTCTTCGGCACCCTACATGCTACTAGGTTCCCACATGTGTTTCTCATTTCCTGCTTCTCTGTTGGGAAGTCCAACTTTGGGGGAGTGTAAATCCTGGGAGTGGGAAGACGGACATTTTCTGCACTAGCTCCTAATGGCCTCATCAAGTCAAGGTCATCTCTTAGGTGTTGAGTCCGAAGCTGCCATGGGGCCTGGGATGGGACCTTCCAGTCGGAGGGTTCTGCTGGTGTGTGGGTTCTACAGGCTTGAGTTCCCCTCCATGCTCTTCAGGCCTGTGGGGCCTGGATTGGGGCTTCTATGAACCCCATTTTAATGATGGGGAAGTGGGTGCTTGGATGATCACAGTGTCCATCCCCTCCTCCATCCCCACCCCCACCTCACCACACCTCCTTCTCCACCCCACCCCCATCCCCATCCACACCCATACCTCCATCTCCACCTCACCTCCAGCTCCACCTCACCTCCATCTGTACCCCCACCTCCATCTCCCTCCCCATCCCCACCTCATCTCCCTCCCCATCCCTACTCTACCCCCATCTGCACTCCTACCTCCATCTCCACCTCACCTCCATTTGCACCCCCACCTCCACCCCCACCCCACCTCTATCCATACTCCTACTTCACCTCCATCTGCACCCCCAACTCCATCCCCACCCCCACCCCACCCCCATCTCGCTTCCTACCTCCCTCTGCATCCCCATGCCACCTCCATCCCCACCCCCTCCTCACCTCCATCCCCACCCCATCCATATCTATATAATTTATAATCTGTATCATTATCATTGTCCATATCAAGAGATTTATTTTAGGACTTTGCCCACTTGATTTTGGAGGCTGGCAACTCTGAAGTTTCTCATGGTTGAGCCATGGGGCTGGGGGCTCCTCTCTTTCTCAGAATCTGGAAGTGACCCCACCTCATCTTGGCCTGAAGACAAGGCACCTCAGTTCTGCAGGCTTTAGCCTCATTTAGACTTGTCTTTTTCGTATATGTGCTGCCGAAGCGAGCACTAGACTTGTCTTTTTCGAAGGGTGAGTGATGGAGACACATAACACTCTTTTCTTTCTTTTTCTGGTGCAACTCAGCCCGGTTCTCTAAGCTGAAGTCAGTAATACCTTCTAAAAAGTAAATCTGATTGTGTTACTCCTGCATTCCAAGCCTCTCCAGGGGCTCCCACAGCTTTGGGAAGATGGCTGGAGCTCCACAAGGCCCCCCTCCCTGCCTGGCCCCCCCCCCCCCACGTCCTCTGCACCTCAAGCTTCTTCCCTGAATTTCTGAGACTCCAGCTCCTTGTCCTCCTGGGCCGGCACCTTGCCCTTGCAGCCTCAGGGCCTCTGCTGACCTGGTTCCCTTTGTCCCCAGCCCTGTTCTGGCATGCTGTCACCCCAACATCTACTCATTCAGAATGTGGGACTTAAGACCCCTTCCCAGAGTCCTCAGGGTACTCCATCCCTGTCCTCTGCATATTTTCCACAGCCACACGCGACAACGAAGAGCTTGGTGCGCTGTTTAAAGAACCACAGTTTCCCATTAGAGCAGCAGATCTTGACCCAGGTGCTTTCAGAATCCTGGTCAAGCAGGCCGCGACCTCAGCCAATAGGTCAGAACCTCTGTGGGCGGGACCTGGGCTTTCAGAACACCTCAGGAGCTGCCAGGATGCAAAGTTGGCGACTAGCACGCTCTGACTAGCACGCTACTCAGAGCGTGGTCCTCAGGCCCCCTGCATCTGTCCATCTGAGAGCTGGCCAGAGATGCAGAATCCGAGCCCCGCCCCAGGTTGCCGACTCAGAATCTGCTCCTTAACAAGATCCCTGTGTGGTTTTGGGGACACACTGCAGTTTGAGAAGGACTCAGCTGGCCAGCCCAGGAGGCTGGAGCCTCCCCATCTTGCTCACCACCGTTACCCCAGCACCCGCATAGTAGCTGCTCAGGAAATTACTGTTAAAGGAACACGGGAATGATTTTAAACAACCTTCTGATGCCTCCTTTTGTTTTTTTTTATTTTTTATTTATTTATTATTTTTTTAATTTATGATAGTCACAGAGAGAGAGAGAGAGAGAGAGAGAGAGAGAGGCAGAGACACAGGCAGAGGGAGAAGCAGGCTCCATGCACCGGGAGCCCGACGTGGGATTCGATCCCGGGTCTCCAGGATCACGCCCTGGGCCAAAGGCAGGCGCCAAACCGCTGCGCGACCCAGGGATCCCTGATGCCTCCTTTTGGATCCCTCTCTTGCTCATTCTGTTCCCTGGAACCCTATATGTATCTCATGGGCAGCAGGTCCCCTGGGGGCCCGCACCCTTTCCTCGGGAGCTGGAGTGGCTGGAGCTGATGTTTCTTTTCTCTGCCTGGTTTCCCACCCCCGCAGTCTTTTTTGTTCCTAGAGAATGTTGTCCTTGGCCCCCGGGGGGAGGAGATGCTGCCTTTCTCCAGCTGGTGCACATTCCCCTTCATTCTGCTTTGGCTTCTCCTGCTGGCAGATTCATAAAGAAAACCAGAACCAGGGTGGGGATAGGAGTCAGGTGATGCGGGGGGGGCGGGGGGGGGGAGGGGGAGGGGAGAGGGAAGGAACATTCCAGAGGAAGATGGGAAGGCGGAAATAATCACTTAGACTTGAGGTGAGGTTTCTGAACACATCCAGGCTGAATCATTGCTTTGGAAAATCCCAGATGTGGTCCTCTCTCCAGCAGCCATTCACCCGGGGTGGCCACAGCTGTGGGAGCACAAGAAGCCGGCCCGTTAAAGGGACAGGTGCCTGTTCTGGCCCGCTGGGGGAGGAGCCCTGTCCTCCCGCTTGCTGCTAGGAGCATGAAAGGCCTCTCTGCCCTGGCTGGGCTGCAAGAGGCTCTTGGATGCGTCCAAGCTTCAGGCCGTACCTTGGCCCCCCCATTGCTCCCAGGCAGGTGTATGGCCCGCAGCATCCCACCAGCCAGGCCTCCCCTGCCTTTCTTTATTCGAGGCTTTTGTCTCTCTCTCTCTCCTTTTCATCTGTCTGGGGGAGTAGGAAGTACTTGGGGCACCTCTGCTTCCTGTCCTAGAGCTCCTTATGGCCCTCTGGGAGGGAGGGTGAGCTGCAGGGTGGCCTGGCCTGGCTTGTCCTCCAAGACCCTACAGTGGAGAGGAGTCAGAGAGAAGGGGGAAGTGGCCCGGCGTGGTGGGGGAAGAGGTCACATGCCATGGGGGTGAAGGGTGCCACATAAAATCCAGGATGCCTAGGCAAACTTGAATTTCAGATAAATACTAACTATTTTGAATAAATAGTTATTTATAACTATTTATGAATAAGTGTATCCCAGGGGCACCTGAGTGGCACAGTCGGTTATGTGTCTGGCTCCCGGTTTCAGCTTGTGATCTCGGGGTCATGAGATCGAGCCCCACCTTGGGCTCTGTGCTCCACAGAAAGTCTGCTTGATATTCTCTCTCTCCCTCTCTTCTCCCCTCTGCATGCTCTCTCTCTAAAATAAGTAAATCTTAAATACTATTTTAAAAAAATAGAAAGGAATAAGTATATCCCAAGTATTGCCAGTGTTATATGGGACATACTTCCTCTAAAGGTGTTTTATTTTGTGTATGTGTATGTCTGGAGTTCAAATTCAGCTGGCCGTGTTGTGTTTTCATTGGCTGTGTTGGCTCCTTGACACGGGTGGACAGTACTGTTGGTGAGGCAGCCGCACTGTTGGTAACCTTTCTGCTCTCCTCCATCCCTTCCTTGTCCCTTGGAGCTGACCTAGGGAGGGGCGCCAGAAACCCCCATGTCTGGAAACTGCTGCAGGCGATAGAGAAGACAGGTTGACGTCCCTCATCCCTTGTTAACTCTTAAGACAACGAGCAGACATTAGCGCTCTGGGCACCTACTCAAGACTGCCTCCTGACAGGAGGGTCCCTGGCTGCCGGGGTTTTGAGCTTGATTCAGCCCCATCCCTGCCAGACCCCATCCCAACCTCCCTGACGTGGCTGAGTGCCTTCAGGGACCCTAAGAAGGGGTGATGGGCATGCCACAGGTTGGAGGGGCCCATGTGGGGGCCAATGGGAGTGAAGTCGGCCTCTGTGCTCCAAGAGGATTGGATGGATTAAATTAAGGACTGAAGCAAGTAGCAGATATGACCAAATGTGCTTTGTCCAAAAAGCACTCTTTGGAGGGAAGAATGGGCTGGAGGTGTGGAGATGGATGCAGATGTCATTGTCAACACTGGATCTTTGGTTCTGGCTCATAGTAGCTGTTGAGTAAATGGCTATTGGAAGAACAAGCTGTAGACACTGGGCTGCATGCTGCTTTCCTGGAGGGGTGGCCACACGGTCTCTGCCCCCACCCCCTGGCTGGGATGCTGCCCTCGGGGTGCAGGCCTGGGCGCTCATTCTGTCCCTGGGAGATGGGGGTGAGGGCTTTTCACTTTCCCCAGGCCTCTGTGAGTTTTGGTTCCTCCTGGGGGAGATGGGGCCAGGACACCCGGGGAGCAAGGAGTCTTTGGGCTGGACTGCCAGGGGCCGGAGGAGGGCCCGGGACCTGCAAGCGTGTCCACACACCTTGACTGTGTTTCCTGAACCCCAATTAAGCAACAGCTTTCACCTGACAACAGGCAGCAAGAGAAAATGCAGTGGGCAATGGGCAGCCCAGAACTATAGATCACAAATTTAAGACTCCAGGCATAATACAACCTGATTAGAGATTCTAATACACTTTAGGTTCAGTCGGAGTTTCTGAGATGGACAAGGAAGCAGGGAAGACCAAAACGGGATGAGAAGCACCTGCTGTATGATATAAATGAAGGTGTCTGGCCAGTGAGGGAGACGACCTCAGACCAGCAGGCTGGGGGGTGCTGAGGCCATGCAGCGGGTCCGATGGAGCCAGTTCCTTGTAAGGACCACAGTTCGCCTTTGGTCCCGAGACAGGCACCTATGGTACTGTTTTTCCTGTTTTGGGATGAGCATTTAGAAACCACAGTGCCAACCACTTTAGAGAACTCAGAGATGCCAGGAGACCCCCGGGATTCCTTAAGAATCTGGGATACCTGATGCCACCAGACCATCAGTCCAGAAGGTAAGATGGCAGTAATGAGAAGCATCCTTTCGGTGGGTCCATGACCTGGGCCCGAGTAGGGATATGGGACAGCATTACAATAACCACCTAGTAGCTTAACTTCATCATAGCACTTCTGGCTCTGTTTCCTCCCCCTGCTTCTGTTTTATAGAAAATTCCTCTCCCCCCCCACCCCACACCCCCACTGGGCCCCCTCCTGGTCTATCAGCCAGAGTCTCTTATCTGTGATTTACAGGTTTCTCCATCCTTCCTAAGACATAACATTCTATTTTTTAAAAGCAGCCCACGCTCCTGCAAGCCACACAAAGCAGCCAGGCCCACAGGCAGGCCCACTCCTGGGGAGCAGTGAGGCATACCCCAGGGGTGATCAGTCCTGGCTGATCCCCAGAGCCATCTGAGAGCCCAGGACCAGAACAGACTGCAGGGCTCCATCCTTGTCTGTGGGGGCAGGGTCCTGGGTGGGGCATGGAAAGTGCCACTTTGAAAATGCTGTCTAGGTGGGTTCTGAGGGGCAGGAGGGCTTGGAAGCCAGCGGCAGTCATTGCTGTTGGCGGAAACATCATTCACACAGAAAACTTGAGATGCAGGAAGTTCTGGCTACTCAGAAATTTTTAAACTGCCTGTGCCAGTCATTTAGGGGAAAGAGGGGTCAAGGAGTGGGGTTGTAATGGTGTCTCTCCATCCATCCATCCATCCATCCACCCACCCACCCACCCATCCTTCTACCCATACACCCTTATATCCCTCCCTCCCTTCCCTCCTCCCCCATCCTATCAATCCACCCACCCTTCCTTCCCTCCCTCTCTCCCTCTTCTATCCATCTATCTACCCTTTCATCTATTTTCCTTCCTTCCATCCATTCATCCATCCATCCCTCCACCCTTCTATCCTTCCCTCCCTCCGTCTACCCATCTACCCTTCCCTCCCTCCCTCCATCCATCCACCCTTCCTTCCATCCATCCCTCCCTCCTTCACTTCCTCCCTCCATCCACCCTTCCATGCATCCACTCTTCCTTCCATTCATCCATCCCTCCCTCCATCTGCCCTTCCCTCCCTCCCTACCCCCCTCCATCCATCCATTTAAACATCCTTAGAAGTTCACCTTGGACATCAGAATTTCTTACATCTGGCACAGTGTTTGCAGCAGGCACCCCTAAGGCAACAGCAAATGGAATCCATGCAGGTTGATGGATTAAAGAGAAATCTGCTGGCGTATCCCCAAAAGAATTGAAAGCAAGGTTTCAAAGAGACATTTGCACACCCAAGTCCACAGCAACATCATTCACAATAGCCCAAGGTGGAAACGACCTGTGTGTCCACTGATGAATGAATGGGTGAACAAGATGTGGAATAGAATGTAGCCAGGAAAAGGAATGAAATTTCAACACCTATGGCAATGTGGATGACACGAGGTGGGACTGGCCCTGGGGGGCTCTAGGAGCTTCTCCTCAGCCACCCTGGCCACACGCTGGCTCCCAAGGACAGCTAGGAAACCTCACTGCATCACACTGTATTTTTTTTCCTTGAAATATTTTTTATTGTGTCAAATATACGTAAGATAAAATGTGCCATTTTCACAATTATGTCATGTGCAATTCAGTGGCATGACGTATATACACTTGGTTGTCCAACTATCAGTACCACCTCTTTCTAGACCTTGTCCTCCCTCCAAAAAGAACCTCCATCCCCAGCTCTGGGCCCCCACCAATCCATTTTCTGTCCTGTAGGACAGTGGACTTTACTCGCTCAGCCACCTCCCAGGGAGCAGGCCTGGGGGGCCTGACGGGCTTGCTCTGGGTGGTGGTCAAAGAGTGGGGTGCAGGGTTCTGGGTTAGGGATCACCGCTTTCAGATGGAGGGCTCTGATGGAGCAGAGGTGGGGAGTCAACCTGCGTCTGTGCAGCCTTGATGAGGAGTGGCCCCTCGGGACTGTAGGGCGTGTGGTGTGGGCAGGTGGCCTTTCACCCCGGCTTTTGCTGTGGAGGCAGGTGGGAAAGGCCAGAAAAGGTTTTGGTTTTGGAGACTGTGACAAAGGAATAGGAGGTTTGTACTTTGAGTGCACCTGTTCACATGAAGTGTTGGAATTGGGGTCCCGGTGCTGTTTCCCAGATGACGGGTGGCCTCGTGCCCCTGGTGTGGGGGACCTGCAGCTGTGGTGGAGAGGTCTCTAGGGACGTGGGCCTCCCTCCTCACCACAGGCGCAGTGCAAGTGCACACGGTGTGCCTGCCATTTGGAGGAGGGCTCACGCCGTCCCAGGAGCATCCAGGCTTTTGTATCATTGATTCAGTCTGCGAACTGCAGAGGGAAGGATCAGGCGGGTTCTTACCTAGGAATTTCAAATTGATCTTCAAATCCTGAATTTGTCGAATTAGAAGAAAAGTGGGATTTCTCTATAGAACCGACCCGGCCAGCCCTGCCTTGGAGTGAGCCTAGAGCCTGGAGACGGAGTCCCCGGGGGACACTGCGTGACAGCCCTCCCCCTGCTGGGACTCGGGGAGTCCGTACAGGGGACCATGAGGTGGGCACGTGCGGCCTCGTTTTATAAAGAAGGAAACAGGTGCAGACAAGCCAGGAAATTTAATTAAGACGAAGTGAAGCTTTCAGTACGGGGTGGGAGCTTGAGCCTGTTCCGCCGAAGCCCTCTGCTGGTGTCCCGCATGGAGCACCTCCTGGTGCCGGGGGCCCATGGGTGCATGAACCGCAGGTGCCGCTTCTGACGGAGGGCAGGCCCAGCCCTCACAGCCCCCACAGCCCTCTGGGCCCACAGGTGGGTCAGATATAGGCGCAGGCGTCCCAGGAGCCCGCAGATTCTGTGCATCACAGAGACAGAAGGCCCCCTTGGCGTGCTGGTTTTCAGGTGGCATTGTGGCTGGAAGCGTGAAATGGGAAGCCCGGCCCTCTCGGGGTCTGGCCCTAGGCTCTGCTGTAAACCTCAGGCTCTTCTCCCCCCTGGGGCGTCCGGCATGCTCGGCTCACCGATGGGTGTGGGGCTCAGGCGCACGCTGGGCCTGCCCACTTTTCCTGCAGATGCCTGGGAGTGGCTCCGGCGTGCAGGGTGGCGGCAGCAGAGGGGGGACCACTGGGGACGACTGGCTCTGGCCCGCTCTTGGGGTGGACGGGTGGGAGATCCCAGACCCGAAGGGGCCAGGCTCAAATACGGAGCATGACACATTTTCACATATCTGTGTTCAAAAACGTGGGGCGCCTCGGTGGCTCAGGGGCTAAGGGTCTGCCTTCAGCTCAGGGCATGACCCCCGGGTCCTGGGATCGAGTCCCACATCGGGCTCCCCACAGGAAGCCTTTTTCTTCCTCTCTCTCTGCTGCTCCCCTTCTGTGCTCTCTCCCTCTCTCTCAAACAAAATCTTAAAAAAAAAAAAAAAAAGTTCCTAACTGGCTGAACGGGAGACGGGAGCTGGTCTAACAAGTGTGGTGAAGCGTGGAGGGAGGTCCGGGTGATGTGCCATAGGGCTCCGTCATCACCCTCTTCCCCTCTCTGTGCTCGTCACGGTGTTTGGTGACTCAGGTGGGGACGCGTGGCACAGTCATGAAATTTGGAGGTAACACGAAGCTGGGAGCAGTGGTGAGTGCATTTCATGGGCAGGCCAGGATCTACGTGTGTCTCAGCAGTTAGAACGGTAGGTTGAATCCAGCCAGTTATAGTTCAGTAGGAATAAATTGGAAGTACTTTATTTGGGTCTGAATGGTCAAGCTCTCTAAGTCTGCAGTGGGTGAAACAGGGCTAAGTGGTGGGAAATATAAGACTTAGCCACAATATGAGCCAGCAGTGTGATAGGGCTGCCTCAGAAATTAGAGTGGCCTTAGGTTGCATTAGTAGAAGTACTGTTTGCAAAAGAAAGGAGGAGACTCTGATCTCTGCTTTCTCATTTAGAGCACTGCTGGAGTCTTGTCTTCAGATCTTTATGCCCCACTTTAAAAAAGACTTTGAAGAGTCGAGTAAGCTTCCAGAATGAATACCACAGCCAAACACATGATGTGCTAAATTCATCCTTTGCTCCTTAAAAGATATTCTTTTCTGTGATTATAGTAAATATTTTCTCTTTGTAAAAAAAAAAAAAAAATAGAAAAAGCACACAAAAGAATATAATAATGGGAACAAAAACTAGCCATAATCTTTAATCTTCGTACCCAGAGATAACCATTTTAATGTTTCAGTATATTTCCTATTAGTCTTTTTAAAAATACGCATTTTAAAATAAAGTCAGGATGATGTTTATATATAGTCTGTATCCTGTTTTCATTTGATATTATGTGGTGAGCACCGCTGTATATTTTTAAGCATCCCCGAAAACCACGATCTGCAGTGACTGCTGACTAGTCTGTTGCACGGATGTCCTGCAAATTCATAATTTGCTTCCTCCTTCCCAGACTGTTGGCTGGTTGGGCTGTTTCCAGTTTTTTCCATGTTATAAATAATCTGTGATTAACTTCCTTGTACATAAATCTTGGTCTGTGCCTCTGATTATTTCTGTGGGATCAATTCCTAGAAGTAGAACTCTGGGTTCAAGGAACACAAACATTTGTAGGGGCTCCCGGAATACTCCGCTGAGGGGTCCTGCAGGAAGTCTGCCCCCGTCGCTACTGTGTGTCCATCAGCCCGTGCTGGCACGTCCACCAGCCAGCTCGGCTCATGTCTTTAGAAACTGTCTCCCTGGGTTTGGTAGATGGAGATGCTACCCTGCCCGGTTTTTACTTGCATTTCCTTGATTGCTGGAAAGGCTGAATTACCCTCCGGTGCCCCTCGCCTCCCTGTGTGGTGGATGCCACGCAGGGTTTCCTGATAGCGGGGACTGTGTCCCTTCGTTTGGCCCGGAGCGCCCAGGGAAAGACAGAAGGTCATATTGGAGCTACCTAGCCCGGAGCCAGACGGGCTTTGGGCTGCGGACCAGTCAGGGCAAGAGCCAGAGTCCACCTCCCGGGGGTTAAAATGCTGGCTGTCGGGTGCCCTTGGGTGAGTCATTGACTTCAAGGAAGCAGGGGTGGGGGTGGGGGTCCTCCATCTGCTCGGGGACTGAGGGTCACGGTGGGAACGCAGAGAGGCTCGTGGAGTGTCAGGGGTCAGGCACGTGGTGGGTGCTTATTTATCCTTGGGTGTTTTTCTCCTGAGTGTCCCATCCTCTCCTTTTGTCCACATGGAGAAGGCTTTCATGATCAGAGCACTCACTTCCTGCACCCCACCCCCTGTTTGGGCCGCCCCGGTGTTTATTAAGTGCCGCCTCTGATGGTGAGTGTGCGCTGGACAAGCAGACAGAAAAGGCAGGCTCTCTGACCTGAATTCCAGGCCAGCGGGGGATTCAGACGGTCAGTTGAAGAATGTCTTGGTTTCACTCCACGGGGAAAAAGGTGCCGAGAAAGAGCACACTTTGCTAAAGAAGATACATTCCATTCATCCTCCGTGTGGAAAGAAAATTAACTGTGCCAGTGATCAAACCCTCACCCACCTGCGTGACGGGACACCCCATTCCCCGTATCATATTAGCAGGGACTAAAAAATGTGAACACGCGGTGCTGGCAGGGCTGTGGTGAAACCCATATTCCATAAATCGTGCTGTGGGACCAGGTGTCCTCTGTGGGGCAGAGGGAGAAACAGCCTGTCTTCCTCCTCAGAGGCGCAGAGGGCCGTGGGCCATGGGGACACGGGGGGGGGGGGGGGGGGGGGCGTGGCGGGGAGTGTGCGGGGTAGGCCTGTGCCGCTGTGTTTCCTGCCTCGCCGGCCTCGGTTTCTGATGGGGACAATCTCTGCTCAGCGGATGAGTCAGCCTTTGGCCTGTTCATTTTCTTCCTTCTCACTGAACATTTCTTGGAGATTTCGATTTTTTTTTTCCCAAAGACCCATTGACTACGTTTCCCACATTTTAAAGCATCTTTTTGTTGTGGTGGTTTTTGTGGGCTATTGATCCCGTCAGCTTGTTTTCCGAGATCCGTTTCATTTCAGATGTTCTTAAAGGGAACTTCAGGACAAGTGAGGGCCTTCTCGCTCCCCTTCTTCCCCGCCCCGCGCTGCCACATTTGGGCCCCCGCGGAGGCAGTGGGCGTGCGCCGCTTGGCAGAGGGCCTCATCTTCAGGTTCTAATCTGAGCTGTGATTTCCCCAGGCAGGTGGGGAGGCTGGCATCCAGCAGAGCCAGGCTCTGCAGAGGGAAAAAAGTGCAGCTCTGTTGAGTCTTTGCTGCTGGAACACCGGGGTGGGGTGAGCCCCTCACCTGGGCTCCTTCCCCCTTGATCTCATCACCGGGGTCCCTGAGCCACTCTTACCCAGTGTGTGAGGAGGAGGAGAGGAGAGGAGAGGAGAGGAGAGGAGAGGAGAGGAGAGGAGAGGAGAGGAGAGGAGAGGAGAGGAGAGGAGCCCTGGACCGGAGGCTGTAGGGCTGTGTCCCCTTCCCCAGCTCCCCTCTCCCCGGCGGGCTTGTGGCCCACCTTCCTTGGACTTCATCCTGCGCCCCCAGACACCCAGGCGGCAGCAACGCTGGGTGGTGCTAGTGCTGGGTGTGTATTTTCAGAAGCTGCGGGGGACGCCATGTGTATAAAATTAGCATTGCCTTGTTGGCCCCTTTCAGACTAATTCGGAGTGAAATGTTTTAGCAATGGTGGGCTGATTCTATCAGGAGAACAAGAGCTAATTAAATTCCCCCTGACCATCAAGCAGTAAATTATTTATGTCCAGACAGATGCCATCTAATCTCCAGCATCCAGCTCAACCCGACATGCATCCTACTTGATTTTTCAAGGGGAGAAGTAGAAGAAAGAAAAGGCTCAAGTAGGCAAGACAGGAGCTGGGCACCGGGGAGCATGCGGCGGAGCCCTGGCCCGCAGGCACCACCCCTCCAGTGCTGAGCGGGAGACGGAGGAGGAGGCCGTGGGAGAGGGCTCAGGGCTTCCCATCCCGCTCCCGTCAGGCCTGGCACTCGGGGATGGGGAAAAGGAGTCAACCACCCATTCAACACGTCTTTGTTTAACTTGATCTCAGCTGCTTGGGGGAGAGTTAATTTCGGTAATGAATCTGCTAATACCTGTCGCGGAGACTACTGATCTGTCCCCTCAGTTGCCTCTGGTGGCTGCCGAGTGGCTGCCAGCTTGTGTGTTGGGACAGAGTGATTAACTCGGTTGCCCAGTGCCCACCTGTGTTGCTCTCCCAACGGTGAGAGGGCACCTATAGGGTGCAATCCTGGAGTTCATGGAACCGGGCGTGGAAACCCTTCTGCCTGCCACTCCCCAGACCAGGGCACAGCACTCGGCTGGATGCAGTGGGGATGGGCGATGGGGCCTGCCCTGGCCTCAGTCCCCCTCCTGAACACACGCCCCTTGGTAGGGCTGCTGCAGGGGCTCTGGTCGCCCATCTGCGATGTGGGCCTGGACTGTGAGAGGACTCTTTCTGCAGTGCTCAGGTTGGCTGAGTGTGAGGACATCTGTTTCTTGGCCAGGCAGTCTGCTGGCCACAGACCCCATGCTGTGGGGTGCTGGGCGCTGTCACAGATGAATGGCACTTTTCAGCTCTAAGGGTGTTGCCTTGTGGGTGAAGAGGTGCTGGTTGGTGGCCTCATGTGCTGGGGCTGAGCCCCGGCGTCTCTACATGCCCAAACTTGTGCCCTTCGCTACTGCCTCTCTGCCCACCTTTGGGGGTGTCCGAGGCAGAGGACGGTTGGGGTTTTGGGAGCCCAAGGAAGAACTCTTCCCTGGGTTGGGGCAACACTGGGCTCTTGTCCTGCAGCCCTGACCCGCCCTCTGTCCTGAGCATGGGTGGGCGTGAGGCCAGGGAGTACAGGGAAGTGATGGTTTTTGGCAGAAAGGTCCTTTTCAAAGCAGTCACCCCAGGGGGCTTTATTTTTATATTTTAAATAAAAAATATTTTATTTATTTATTCATGAGAGACACACAGAGAGAGGCAGAGGCACACGCAAAGGGAGAAGCAGGCTCCCTGCGGGGAGCCTGATGTGGGACTCGATCCAAGGCCCCGGGGATCATGCCCTGAGCCGAAGGCAGACACTCAACCACTAAACCACCCAGGCGTCCTGCCCCAGGAGGCTTTAGACTGAAGGATCTGAGACCCCTCCTTGGTGCACTCAAAGCATGATGAAGACATTACCCTTTGAGGACAGAGCTGAATTGGGGAGCATCCTGGAGCCACCTGGCTCTGTCTGGTGGGCACCTGGCTTCACCACTGGTTAGAAAGGCCTTGGGCAGCCTACTTAATGTCCATGAGCTTCAGTTTCCCCATCTGTGAAATGGGATCAATCATCCTTCCCACCTCAGAGGGCAGCGTGGGGTGAGAAAATGAGCAGGTGTGCAGAGGCCTCACTTGGCACAGGCCTGAGCTCAGTAAAGACCCGGTCACAGCCAGGGGGCTGGCCTGGCTGTTATGTGCAGGAAAGGGGAGTGTTCGGCCCTGTGGGGTGACATTGCCTTGGGCAGCACCGGCTGGCAGTCCTGGATTTGGTGATTGGAGCTAAAGCGTGAGCTGACATGCGTTACGGTCACTCGATGTCCCCGGACACAGCAGGTGCCAGGTGGTCAATAGCCTCTCGTTAGCTGCCCGCTGTCCCTTGTAAACAGAATGAGGTACTCACAGTTTCTCAAGTACCTGTTCTGGCCACATCCTGGGGCTACTGTGGGAGGAAAGCAAGCAGCTGCCCTCTCAAAGCATTCCACTAGGAGGAGCAGGAGGGTATACCGCATGCTTTGCAGGATAGAGAACAAAGCACAAATACTGTGCACGTGTTCACCGCTGTGCAGTTTACAAAGTACCTCCATGTGGAGTGTTTCATTTAAGCCTTGAGAGAGCTGGGTGAGGCTTTCCAGCCTCCTGGGCCGCCTTTAGCATCTCCTGCACTTTGCTCTGGCTGAGAGACCCTCCAGCGACCCTTTCAGTCCCAGTCCTTCATTGGATCTCCTGGGGCTGAGATGAGGAGGGATGGTTGGGGGACAGTCCAGAGACTGATGTTGAAGGAATTGCTGAAGAGACAGCAAGATACCATCATCCATCTATTTACTCATCCATCCTTTCAGCATCCATCCTTCATATATACATCCACTATCCATCCATCCACCATCCATCCATTATCCATCCATCCATCCACCATCCACCCACCCACCCACCATCCATCCATCCACCATCCATCCTTCATCCATCCACTATCCACCCATCCATCCATCCATCCATCCTTCCATCCATCCTTCATCCATCTATCCATCCATTCACCATCCATCCACCATGCATCCATCATCTATCCTTCATCCATCCATCCATCCATTATTCTCCATCCATCCTTCACCTATCCTACACATAATTACTAAGTATCTAATGTATGTAGTATTTTAGGCACCCCAGAGACAACAATGAAAAAACCAAAAAAAACTCCCTGTCCTCAAGGAGGTCACTTCCATGAGAACAGGAGTCATTTGCTAGAGAGTAGAGGTCATTCGAGTGGTGCTGCCCATTTGAAATTCATGACAAATGTTAACTCCCAGGCCTGAGACCAGCCTTGCAGGCCTCCTGAGGGTCTCATGGTGAGAGGCTTCCCCCAGTTGCTCTGCTCCCACCCACCCAGCGAGTGGCCACAGAGTGGGGGGCTGGTTGCATTAGGGTTAATGCCTGTGTAGAGCTGATTAAGCCTCTTGGTCTCGGTGGTCCTGCTCCCAGGAAAGCTGCCTCTTGTGTCCTTCCTGCTGCTTATGCACCTGCCCTGTGCTGTGGGCTCCTGCTCTCCGTCCATCCTTTGCTGGTGTCCTTTCTGTGTGGGGCCTGGCCCCAGCCCCCCAGGAGCCCCTGTGCTCTGCCCGCGCCCTGCAGGCCCCCCGCAGCCCCCGCATGCCAGGCGGCGGGAACGTGTGCTTCGGTGGCTGACTAACCCAGGCCCCACAAGGGCTGTTCCAGTAAATTTCCACATGTGTCCGGGGCTGACGGCTGCGCTTCCTGCCCGAGCAGTGAATAGGCTGAGCAGGGAAGCCTCAGTGCTGTTCTCGCGGCCTGAGTCGACCTTCTGGCCAAGCTTCCGGTTGCCCGGCCTCATCTCTGCCTTGGCCGGCAAAGGGCTTGGTGGGCCCCGGCCGCGTGGCCCCTCATGGGAAGAGTCTGCTCCCGGCTGCCCCGGCTGGCCGTCTGCACTGCTCCCCAACCCTCCTGACCCTTCCGTCCCCAGTCGGTCGGCGGAGTGCTCAGTGTTGGAAGGGATCTCGGGGCCCCTGGACCTGCCGTCCTTCTGTGAACACCGAGACCCCTCAGAGTGAGCGGGCATCCGGGGTGGGCGCTGAAGCCCACCAGCGCTCCACCTCCCCGCCCCCCAACACAGCTGGAAAACACCCCCACACCCAGCTGCCCAGTGGGGACTCCCGTCATCACCCGACGTGGCCACTGTCTCGACTCCTGGCTTTTTTCAGCTCGGGAAAGATCTGATTCAGGCAGAGGTTTTTTTTTTTTTTTTTCTTCTTTCTCAGACGGGGGCACTTACAGTTTTATTCAAGCCGAATCTCAATTTGCTTGGGAGTCACTTATCTTCCCTCCAGGTCATTTCTGTCACCTCCCCTGTCCCAGCACAGTACCGCAGCCTGCCCACGAGCCCGCCCACTGGCTGCTCTCCCCTGCCGATCCTCCTCACGACCTATTTGTTGTCTTCTAGATCATTAGCTCGGATATTAAACAAAATTGGGGCCTGGTGGTGGCCTGAGCAGCCTCCCTTGAGACGCCCCCTCCTGCCTGATTTGCTGGTGTTTGCCATTAGCCTTTGGTTGTGGCTTTCAAACCTCCCTGCAGCCTGTGACACCGTGGAGATCAGAGCCAACCTAGTCCACTTTCGCAAAGAAATCTCTCCAGGTCCTGGGCCCAGCGATGGCTGCTCACCTGGCGGCACGAGTGACAGGGCACTGGTGGTCAGCAGCCACCACCCATCCCCGGGGATTCGCTGTCCCCTGGGGCTCCCGCAGCCCCCCAGGGCTTGCCCTAAGGAAGGATGCGGGGAGAGGGCAAGGCCTGGTCAGACTCTGGTCTTCTCTGTGTCTGCAGAGGCAGCGTGTCGTGGTTCCCCTTGGCCCTGGGTGGGGGTGCACTGACCGCACAGAGGGCAAGGGTCAGGGGTGCTGGGGCCACGCTGCCCAGGTCCGAGCTGCAGCACCGGGGCTCCCCCTCTCCTCTCCGCCTTCTTGCTGGGCTCTTGGCGGAGCCTTCTGATGGGCATGGAAAATCCTGTGCTTAGGGCTGGGCACAGATTGAGCCCTGGGTGATGGGTCACCAGGTGACAGGCCACCCCTGTGGGCACAGAGGCCTTGCTCCCAGCCGTCCTGTTGCCCTGCCCGCACCGGCTGACTCTGTGGCCACAGAAGGAGATGGATTTGCTTGGATTTCACCTCCAGGCGATTATTTGTGTGCTGCATGCTTTTCAAATATTTTCTTATTTTTCTTTTTGTCAGTAAATATTTCACCAGCCCTTTCTTGCTCGCTCATATTTTTTCTTGTTTGCAGAGATGTTAAATTAGCACAAGTCCTTTAAGCTGCCATTAATTTCGGATCTTCCCTGATTTGTACACTGAATTCCCTCTCTCCAGCCCTCTGAATGTTTTTACAACTGCTGCTCCGTCACTCACTGTTGCTAAAATCTGCTGGTGTCCTGGGCAGTGCCCCCTTCGGTGCACTTGTCCAGGGGGGGTCTTGCCTTGCCCCCTGGGCCCGGTGCCATTCCTGTCTGCCGTGGTTGGTGTCATGACAGTGTCTCTGTGTTCCCATTTGGGCCCTACACAGGATGGGTGAGGGGATGGCAGGGAAGAGCCCGCCTGGCCTCTGCTAGGCTGTCAGCAGAGGTGAGACCGTGTCCACTGCTTTCCTGCTCTGGTCTTTGCCTTCCGCATCTGGAAAATACTGCGATAGTGGGTGAAAATACTGCGATAGTGGGTGATCTTAAGGTGATCTTTCTTGCTGTAAAATTTTATGATTTTTCTAATTCTTCAACTCTGCGGGCATTTATTTGTCTTCCTAATTGGGCCTGTTTTCACTGTTAGGATGTTGGGATTTGGTGACGTTGTGATAATTGGAGTTCTGGGTGATAGAATTATTGTGGCTCTGATCCCCACCACGCCACCAGCTCCGAGTTCCTACCAGAGGCCCAAGCAAGATTATCATCCCGTGTGATTTTCACAACAGCCCTGTGGGGCGGTGGCCATCCCCTCCCCATTTTAGAGACGGAACAAGTGAGGCACAGAGAAGGCCCATGATCTGCCTTGGGACCCACAGCCAGTAGTGGTAGATCTGGATTCAGACTCCAGTCCCTCTGACACCAAAGGCTGTGTTCTAACCGCTGTGCCATGTGGGCACTCCCTGTTCCACACAGGCCGGCCTCCCTTGCTCTTTGTGGTCAGTACTTGGTTAGGGATGCAGGCTTCGTGTCTGTGAGGCTGATTTCTGTCAGGCTGCAGCGATGCGCCACAGGGAAGTCCTTGACTCCTCTCGGCCATGTGAGTGGAGAAGAGCAAGACCCACGTCACAGAGTTGACTGAGGAGTAGACAAAATGGTGCCCATCAGGTGTCTAAGTACAGTGTCTGGCATAGAAATACTCAAGTGTGGGATTTAGAGTTATAATTATTGTCTATCACAATAAAATTACCAGCCACTCCATGTTTTCTGTCCACATTTACTGTTGACCTTTGATGCGTCAGGCCCAGTACTGGGTGCTGGGCGTCCAGAGCTGAGTAAGGCAGATTCCGTGAGTCTGGGCAGCCCTCTCTGGCGGGGAGGACAAACTGTCAGCAGATGAACATGGGGGGTCAGGCTCGCAAGGGAGTGTACAAAGCACCCACAAATAAAGGACCCTGGCCGGGGGTGAGGGCAAACAAATGTGCCCAGAGAAGATTCGTAGCTTTAAATACGTAGTAAAAGAGAGAACCAAAAATAAATGAATTAAGTATATGACTCAAACAGTTAGGAAAAGGACAAAAGAATAATAATCCGAAGGAGAGAAGAAAGAAGGCATTAATGGAGTTAATAGATAATGAATGAGTCACAGAGTAAATGGGGCTAATAAATAAAAAGCTGTTTTTTGTTTTGTTTTTTGTAAGTGAAGAGCTGAACCACTAGCTAGGTTAGGGAGGAAGAAACACAAAATGAGAAATGGGAGAAATGCAATTTACCAAAACTGACCAAGTTCCATGACAGAAGGTTTTTAAGCTACTCCCACACAGAGGAGGATGTCTGGTGGCTCCCCAGGGGAATTTAACCCACACCTTTAAAGAGCAGGTACTTCCAGCGCTAATTAAACTGTTCCACAGCAAATAAAAAGAAGGGAAACATCTATGAAATTTTCACAAAGTGAGAATGACAATGTTTTTCAATCTGAAAAAGATTGTACAAAAATAAAACTGCAGACCAGTCCCAGAATACCGATGCAAAGTTTTAAATAAGATATTAGTACATAGACTCCAAACATCATGTGAAAATAATAATGCCCTATGTCCATTTGGAGTTTATGCCAGGAATGCAAGAATAGTTCCACTAATAATAACAATAGAAATCTACGTATACAATCCATCATATTTATCAACATACAGAGAATTATCGCATGACTGTCTTTTTTTGGTACTGAAAAGCCATTGGGCAAAAGTCAACCTCCATTTTTGATAAGCCCTCAACAGGAATTGAGAGATGCTTCCTTAACATGACTATGTAATCATGTCCAAAACCTGTTCTTTTTCTTTGTGTGGAAACAGTAAAGCAAGAACACAGCAAGGATGCTGCTATCACCACTGCTGTGGTATTTCATATTATAGCAGAAACATCAGCCAATGCAATTAGACAAGAGAAAGAAATGAGAAGAGTAAACATTGAGAAATAGGGAGTATCACTCTCGTATATGGTGTAATTGTGTACTCAGAAAACAAGAGAATCAATGAAAAAGATATTTATATATATTTAATGTAACAGAATATTTATAACATATAATATATATTATGTTAAATATAGATTATATTAATACTTAAAATAATATCATAGCAGAAATACAGAGGCGTTGGAAAAGGCCCCTATTTATAACAACAAAAATAAACTAAAATGCCCAGGAATGAACTTAATAAAACATGCTCAAAATGCATATATAGAAAATATGCAATGCTCTTGAAGGACATGTTGCACCTGAATAAAGTCCACATGGAGCAGAGATTTAAAGTCATTCATTCAGCAGATATATTTTTTAAAGATTTTATTGGTTTATTCATGAGAGACACAGAGAGAGAGGGAGAGACACAGGCAGAGGGAGAAGCAGGCTCCCTGCGGGGAGCCCAGTGCGGGGATTTGATCCTGGGACTCTGGGATCACGCCCTGAGCCAAAGACAGATGCTCAACCGCTGAGCCACCCAGGAGCCCCTCAGCAAATATTTCTTGAAGGCTTTCCACATACCGGGTCCTGTTCAGGTCCTAGGGATTCAGCAGCGAGCAAAACAGATAGAAACTCTGGCCTGCATGGAACTTGCATTCTAGGCGGGAAAGAAGCAAAAAACAAAATAAATAATAAAATGATACCGTATTTTAGACAGTGACAATTCTTATAGCAAAATATGCAGCTGGAGGCATGCGGGGGGTGGTGGAGTTGCAGTGTGAAGTTGGGGGGAGTCATAGAAGGCTTTGCTTAGACGTGATGCTTGCAACTTGTAAGCTCCTTGCATTCCCCAGAATATACAGGCTTACGGTAAGAACTTAATAAATTAATCTGTTTAAAATTTCAAATCTTGAAGATGTGAATATTTGTTTTAATATGCCAGATTCTCTGTTTTGAATCTTGGCTGAATGAATGACTTTAAATCTCTGCTCCATGTGGACTTTATTCAGGTGCAACATGTCCTTCAAGAGCATTGCATATTTTCTATATATGCATTTTGAGCATGTTTTATTAAGTTCATTCCTGGGCATTTTAGTTTATTTTTGTTGTTATAAATAGGGGCCTTTTCCAACGCCTCTGTATTTCTGCTATGATATTATTTTAAGTATTAATATAATCTATATTTAACATAATATATATTATATGTTATAAATATTCTGTTACATTAAGGCCAAGATTAAGGACTTAAATATTCTGTTACATTAAGGCCTTAATTAAGGACTTTCCATTCTGCTACCTGCAAACCCTTGTTTTTCTAGAACGGAAAACTTCCCGGACTCTTATTTTTTTTTTTTTTTTAAGATTTCATTTATTTATTCACGAGAGACACACAGAGAGAGACAGAGACGTAGAGGGAGAAGCAAGCTCCTCGTAGGAAGCCCTAGGTGGGACTTGATCCCCGGACTGGGGTCACACCGAGTCGAAGGCAGACTCTGAACTGCTGAGCCACCCAGGTGTCCCTCGGGCTCTGATTATTCAGAAACATGGTCCCTGTACTGCCACCAGCAGCATCACCTAAGAGCTTGTCGGGAGTACAAATGTTCGAGTCCCACCCTAGACCTGCTGAATTTTGGAATCTGCATTTTATTTTATTTTATTTTATTTTATTTTATTTTATTTTATTTATTTATTTATTTATTTATTTATTTATTTATTTATTTATTTATTTATTTACGATAGTCACACATAGAGAGAGAGAGAGGCAGAGACACAGGCAGAGGGAGAAGCAGGCTCCATGCACTGGGAGCCTGACGTGGGACTCGATCTTGGGTCTCCAGGATCATGCCCTGGGCCAAAGGCGGCATTAAACCGCTGAGCCACCCGGGCTGCCCCTCCTTCATATTCAGAGAAATCAGAATTAGTGTCACTGCTCTGCCACTGTTGGTCTCAGCTTCCCACAAAGTCATGTTTCCCACATGGGGCCTGCTTTCCAGCCACACATGGAGGACCAATGCATGCAAGGTGGGTTGGAAAACTCTAGAACTCTTCTGTCCAGTATGGTAGCCACTAGTCCCATGTGACTAAATAAATTTTAAATATTCAGTTGCTCAGTCACACTGGCCACACTTCAAGTGCACAACAGCTGCATATGGTCAGTGGGCACCATATTGGATGGCGTAGGCATGGAATCTTCCCGACACTGTGGAGAGCTCTCCTGGGCCACGTGGATCGAGAATCTGCAAGGTACTAGATCTTGAGAGTTTTTGAATTGCAAAGTCATATCCTCCATGTGCTGGATTCTGGGCTCCATTTGTTGTCCGTATCTGCCTGCACCTATCTGTTCATTGGTCCATCCATCCATCAACTTAGTCATTTAGTCATCCCGTCAGTGTTTGTGGCATGAGGTGCTACTTCAATAAGTATTTATTGAATAAATCATGGCTGGGTACCTGACATAATAGAAGTGCCACACTTCCTTGCCATGAGCATGTGGACCTGCATTTAGAACTTTCTACCCTGACCTCTGGGAGTCAACTTTCCTTGGACCGAGTGCACCCATCCGACAGTCCCGTCTCCACTCCACCTCATCCAGCTGTTAATAGGTTCATGCTCCAGGAAGAGGTCTGGCTCCAGGAAGCTGCCCCTCCTATGAGAGATGGCCCTACCATTCAAGCTTTCCTGGGGATGCTCCTGGGCATGGGTACCCTCTGACCTCTTTGGTTCAGACCTGCCTGGCCTGTTTTTCTGGCATAGTGGAGACTCCAGAAGACTGAGGAGGAAGGTCCGAATGGCTAAGGTGCAGGGAGGGGTATGTGAGTGCTCTCGTGGGCACCCAGTGTGGACAGTTCTGGGCCACGTTCTGTCCCGGGTTGGTTTGCCGCAGCGTGTGTGTGTGTGTGTGTGTGTGTGTGTGTGTGTGTGTGTGTGTGGTCTTCTCAGAACATTGGGGCTTTTTAGGCAAACTGCTTCATCCGTTATATCACCCAGCCTGGAAAATTCTTACTTTTTATGATGATTCAGCCCCTCTTATTTTAAAGTTAGCTGTGCTCCGGCAGAGGCTGTGCCCACAGCTGTGCGGCCTCCTCAGCTCTGGGATGTGCCGACAGTCACCTCCTCCCTCTCCTCCCCATACCCTGGCCCCTCCCGGGGGGGATTCGGCTTCCTCTTTCCTTTCTCTGTCTCACCCCTCTCTTGGGGACTCCTGCCACCCCTGGCACAAGGAGAGCTTCCAGCCTGCCCTGCCAAGACCCCCTCCTATCCCTGGGGTGTCCCCGAGCATCCCTGTGGGCTGGAGGCCAGAGTCACTGCCCCCAGCTCAACATGGACACAGATGATCGCTGTGATCTCCATACAGATTCTTCTGGTTGATCTAATGCTGGTGTCAGATAGATCATTCCTCCATCTCCACGGAAACCTGAGCTCCACCTGCATCCTTCTCCCTGTCTATTCATGGCTGGAGCCCTGAGCCCTGGAGGAGGGTGCCCCAGCCCCACCGCGAGGCTTCTGTGTCGCAGGCTCCCCACCTGTAGGCTGACCCTGTCCACCCTCACAACCTGCCGGGATCTCCCTCAGGACTTTCGAAGTAAGACAAGCTGTGCCTACTGGAGCCCAGAGACACTCGTGAACGCCCGGGGCTTGCTTTTCTGTTGGCTCCCAACTGCTTCTCCTTAGCCCTGGTGGAAGGCATGGGAAGGAAGGCCTGGCTGTAATCGGCGGCCCTGCTGGTCTGGGGACAAGGGACCTTGGGCAGTGCATCCTCCTGTCCGGAGCCTCAGTTTCTCCATCTGCACAATGGTGATCATAATGGCATCACCTCACCGCCTGGAGGGAAGGGAGAAACGAGATAATGCCAAGTGTGCCCATGGTTAATCCGTGTCTCTTCCTGCAACAATGATTATTGTCCCCAGTAGGCTAATGATGGCTCTTGCTAGCTCACAGGGTTTTTATGAGGATAAAATGAAATGCCACGAGAAGCACTCATATATTCATTTTGCAAATATTTGTTGAGCACCTACTGGTGCCGGGTCCTGACGTCGACACCGAGGCTCCATCAGTAAATAGAAGAGAGACCCGAAGACACGTGTGAATGTGAGCAGGTTGCTCTGAAGCTTACAGGGGCCCAGGGGGTATTGGGGTGATGTGATGGGAGGAACCATGTCCCCCCACTTCAGAGGAGGAACTGGGGGTGTCAAAAGCCCCGGCAGCGGAGCTGAGTAGGCCTCTTCTCCGGCAGCCCGGATAGTCTGCGCGAACACCCTGGGCGCACCCGTGGCTCCCACAGGAGTCAGGACAGGCTTTGGGGATGGTGATGGAGCCGTGACGCTGGGCTGTGTAGACCCTTGCAAGAGGGAAGGAAGCCACTGTCACCTGGGTGGGATGCCTTCTTGGATGTGAGCTGTGGGAGTTACGAACACAAGCCACCTTTCTTCTTGGGGGAGTGTGGGAGGGCGAGGGCAGGGCGCAGAGCAGGAGGGCAGGCGGCCGGGGGTCCCCGTGCTCTGGCTGTGTCTGAAACAACATCTGCGAGTCAGGTGGGTCTTCCAGGGCCCGGTGGGCTCGGCACTTTGTTCACAGGAAGCCACCACCAGCCCCGAGCAAAGCTCTACCTGGGAACCTGGTGTTTCTGGAAGATTGGAGGACACTTGAAAGAACGTTCTGAGTGGCTCCAGGCGGTTCAGGCCAAAGTGAACAGGAGGGAAGCTGGTGTTCCTCCGGGGGAAGGAGAGGCAGCTGGTCCACAGCGGGGCCTCCACCGGGTGACCCACAGGCAAAGTGGGGGGTGCAGGAGCAGGTCAGGGAGCTTCGGGGAGCTGCAGGGGATGCATGGATGCTCTGCGCGTCCTGCACTGGGTCCTGTTCTGGGGAGCAGCCTGTGAGGGGTGCCCCACCTGCTGCCCTCTGAGCCTCGTGTGGGCACTTGTGGGACCTCAGTGACAGCGTTTCATCTGATGGAGTCTGTTTGACCACTTGCATCAACAGGGATGGCCATCGTGTGGCCATAAGGGACTCTGAAGCACCAAGTAGGTCCTCTGTCAAGGGGCCCTTTCTTTCTGGGGCCCCTTGAACTGGGTCCCTCTGTCCAGGCTCTCCTGTCCTGAGAGATGGGTGCCATACCACGATGGGTGCCCGTGGTATGGCTCTACAGTGGCAACAGGCGGGAATGTGGTTCCAGGGAGATAAAAACCTGCCAAGATCCAGACCGCAGCGGGGACCTTCCCCAATCTACCTGCAGCCACTCAAAAACGAGGCGCTTTGCCCTTGTTATTATGCACGTCTGCAAACCGTGGATTTATGTGAGTCGTAGCATGATAGTTTAGCATGTGGTCTAAACGCTGTCTTTCCAGTTGGCTCTCTGGGGTTCACCAGAGGGAACCCTGCATGCCCCACGGAGAGCCTCCAGAGATGGCGCGGCAAGCCCAGTGCACCCGGAGGCTGAGCCAGACGCTTGGCGGTGGCCGGCGGTGGGAGCTGGGACCCTGGGTGCCAAGGATGCAGGGCAGCTGGGAACACGGGAGAGGGGACCACAGACTGAGCGGTGAGGCTGGCCTGGATAATAGGAGAAGACAGCTTCTCTTGGGGAGGGAATTACAGATTTCCCTCTTGTTTTCATGGCTGCGTCTGTAAGGGAAGGCAGGCTTCGGCGATGGGCTGGCTGGAAGGACACCGGGAGCGTCCAGCGGGGTGGTGCTGAGCTGAAAAGATGTAGGGGGGCTGGGGCTGAGTCTTGGGGAAGCTCCTGGCTGGCTGGGCTCCCTTCACCCTGCAGGGAGAGGCTCCTGTGAGGTGGATCTTGGCCTCGAGACCCCAAACCCATCCCTCTTTTCTGTCAGCTGTGCCCCTTTGAAGGGAGGGCAGAGAAGACAGCCCCCCTCTGCTCCCCAGCCCCAGGCGCCACTTCCTGGCACTGAATTCCAACACCTGTCCTCACCGGCACGCGGTGAGAGCTCCGTGGCCAGGACCTGCCACTGTGTGGGCGTCCCTCCTCCTTTTTAAAAATAAGAAATATCGAAGATGATCTCAACAATGGAGGTGAAAAGCCAGGGCAGCCCCCGTCTGCTCCCTGCCTGTGCTCCTGCCCTCAGGATTCATTACTGTTTTTCTAGAACAAGAAGGAAAGACTTTTATTTGTAGGAGCCCCCCCCCCTTTTTTTGCCCTTAATGATGTGGTGGGTGGTAGTGGTAGCATGTTTTTATTTTATGTTATTTTTTATCCTTCGCTGCTCTGGGGGAGGGTGACAGTGTTTGAGTTTGGGGTGCGGCTGTGGGGGAAGGCGTTCTCTTGGAGAGGAACGCTAGGAGCAGATGTTACACCCCCACGTCTAGAAGGTGGGGGGAGGCCGAGGCGGCGCTGCTCGGGGTGAGGGAGGACTCCAGTTATGTAAGAGTGTGGAGGGGGTGGCTGGGGGCGCAGACGAAGCCCGAGGGTGCGGGCTGACACCCTCCTCCAGGCTCTTGAGGAAGGTGGCCAGGTGCTGTCTGCTGGGAGCCAGGGGGCCCGGTGGTGGCAGGTGCAGTGCGCAGGTGGGTGTCAGCACCTTGGGGTCACAGGGCAGGTGGGAGGTGTGGAGGGTGGAGGATTCCACAGGAGGGGCAGACTTCTGGAAACCTTCGGGAGGACTCCCCCCCCCCCCCCCCCCGCCATGTCTCTCTTCTGCACCCCCGCTCCTCCACTGCCTGTTTCTTCCCATCACCTGCCCGGCAGCAATGGAGAAGTCAGACCTTGGATTTCCCGTGTTTCCGCACAGCTCCGTCCCCCCCACCCCCAGTCATCGCCATGTGACAGCAGAGCCGGACTCGGTGGGGGCAAGACACAGGCCCTGAGCCTCCCAGTGCTCTTTAAGGGCAGACTCGAGCACGTTCCCCTGGTGCAGAAAGGCCTGACCCGTGGGGTCGAGCAGAACCCTGAGCAGGTGGTGCAGACACAGTGACGGGCCAGCCAGGGGACGGCTTTGTCATCTGCTCATGAAGCCGCAGGGAGGAGGCAGCCAGAGCGTCTGCAGACCTGACCTCCACCTGAGCACACAGGAGGGAGCCTGTAAATGCGGGCAGAGGTCAGGATGCTGTGTCGGCCCTCTGCCTGTCCCTTGGTGCTGCTGCCAGCTTCCTCCTCCTGGTGCACGAGCTACCCCTCAGGGCCACTTTCTCAGGCTGCTCGGGTGCCCCTGCCTCTGCTGGCTCACCCTGCCGCCCTTTCTAGAAATGCCCCACCTGCAGACTCTGGCCGGGTCTCTCCTGGTCCACCAGTCGCTCAGAATTTTCACTGGGCTGTAGCCAAGCATCATGCCGTGCCATGGGATCCCAGCCCTGCCTGCACTAATGAGCTGATGGGCTTTGTACCCAGTAAGACCACGATGCCGGCACGTGCTCGGCATGCTAATCTTCACAGCCCGTCTCTCTCCCTGGTCTGTGTTTGTTTATCTGCGTGTTTACTTCTTCCCCTGGAGGTGCCGGTAAAGGAGGGTGTGAAGGTGGCAGGAGGCTCTTGATTTTGCTCTGTGTTGAGCGGCCAAAGTGAGAAGCAGGGAACCGGGCTCCCCTTTGATTCCAATCGGGTTCTCTTTGTCAGAAGGGGAAGTCTATCCTCGGAGGCCGATTAACGATGTTGCGGTTTCCCAGGCCTCCTCGCTGGCTCACATGTGATTTTGGGCAGCCCCATCCGAGGCTCCCTGAGCCGTGGACAGGATGCGCAACGCATTGCCCGTGTGTGTAAGGTGCTTTGTTCCTGACACGCAGGGTGGTTGGGAAGCTGGAGTGGTGGTGATTTTTTATTCTGGTCTCACGGGGTGGTTTCGGAGAATCGGCGATTGTGAAGGTTGCAGAGATACATTTCTGAGAGATGGGCATATTTCCCTTCGCTGGCTGGCTGCCAGTTGCTGGGTTATGTGCAGGCACATGCTGGTCTTTCAGGCTTGGGGTGGTTTGTAAATGGCACAGTCGTGACTCAAAGGAAATCTGTGCCTGCCTCGCCCGAGAGGGTGACCGCCAGCCATGCGGGAGCCCAGAGCACCTGACCTGTGCGGGGTCTGAATGGTGAGGGCCTGCCAGGATACACGTACACGAAGCCTGTAAAATACACCGTGAATAATTCCTTATGTGGATTACATAGGGACAAGGAAATATTTTGGACATACTGGGTCAGAATTTTCACTGGGCTGTAGCCAAGCATTGTAGCCAAGCATGGTCACGTAAAAGATGTTATTAAAATTAATTCACCTTCTTTTTTTTTTAACTTTTAATCTGTGGCTACTAGAAAATTTAAAATGACCTGTGTGGCTGGCACAGACGGACACTCCAGGAACAGACCACCTTCCTCCTGTCGTGCATTCACAGCACGAGGGAGCTCCTCTGCAGTGTAGACGGGGTCACTCAGGAAGTCAGAACAGCTGCCTTTGTGAGAGGTCTCAAGCCATCTGTCTCCAAGTTCGTCCCAGCTAGACGGCAGTGGCGTTTTCAGGGAAACACCCTCCAGCTTTGTAAATAACCATTAAGAAAAAAATAAACCCATTATTTTGCCAGCCTTGACAAGGATGCTTATAAAAAGCCTCTCACAGAGAGGTCTCGACGAGCATGGTACACTTAGGAAAAAAAAAAGTACACGCACGGAGGGTTTGAAGGCAGCAGAGAGCATATTTTTGTTTCTGGAGAAAGAAATGCTAAGGTGCGGGTGGCTCTGGAGGAAACCCGTGGGCTGGGCCCGCCTGCCGGGCGGGAAGGTGCCGCGTTCGAGCGTCAGGGAGGCCCGACATGGAGGCAAAGAGAGCACGCAGAGGGACTTCTGGAGCCAACTAGAGTTCCTTCGCAAAGCTGCCGGGGGGCGGGGGGTACCTAAGAACTGACGCTGGGGCCGGGTTTTCTGCTGCAAGTGGAGTGTGCAGAGCCACCGTGGCTCTGCGGGGCTCGGGCTCCAGGGTCCCGCGGGAGGACCCCATCCCCTCCGCTGTTCCGGCCCCGCGAGGACCTGGAGCATGGAGAGCAGAGCCGCTGCCCAAGAGGCCAGGGCGGCCCGCCGAGCTGGGCAAGGCCCCAGATGCCGCAGGCGTTTGGCACACCGTGCAGGCTGGCGCATCGTAGGACCCTCTTATTTTTATTTTCCCATTTTTGACACTGTCCTTCACTTCCTCTTGCACGCTCCCCGTTAAGCTGTTAAATCACTCCATTTATTTAGTGCGAGTGTTTCTGAGAGCTCATTTTTATCTTGGTGAAAACCAGGCTTGCTCATGGGCACATAATGAAATTGCATAAATATACCCTTAGCTTGGAATCTAATTTATTTTTCCTGTTCATTATGGGGTAGAAGGCCATTATGAAATGTATAACTTTTTTTTTTTTTTTTTTTTTCCAGCGCTGGAATTGAAAGGCTGGGGCTCGGGCTCTTTTTATTCTGATGATTTCGTCCTGATTCAATTTAAAGCTGGTTAGAGCTCAAACACGGCAGCGTAATTGACAAAGATCAGTGTGGGTTGTAATGCTAATGTCTCGTCTGTGGCTCCCGCTCCGCAGGCGCACTGGGTGAAGCAGCCACTCCAGCGGAGCCGTACCTGGGCCTGCAGAGCTGCGGGGCCTCGATCAATCGAGCACAGGGCCCAGAACTTTCCGTGGCCAGTGGTCACAGTTTCCAGCTGTGGGCAAGGGTGGGCGCTCCAAAGTGGGGTCCACGTGGCATAGGCTGAGTAAGGGGGCAAGGGACAAAACTGACCCCAAGCCCAGAAAGGCTTAGGAATCCCTTCAGGAGCGCCCACCTGACCGCTGCTTGTGCAGCTGGGGGCACCCAAACTCTGGGAACAACCCACGACCTGGCTGAGGTTGTTCTGGCTCCAGCCTCCTGTCCTTGGTCCCGGTTGTCTCACTGTGACAGCAAGGACTCATGGGAAATGAGATCCAAGCGTAGGTAGGCTGCCGCTGGAAACAACGGCTTGGGCCGCCCGGTATGAGGTATGGCGCATGGTGTTCAGCGCCAGGGAAGAGGAAGACAGGAGGAGCTCCTGGCAGCTGGAGAAGGTCGTGAGAGGCCGACCTTGGCTAAGAAGTGGGGCATGACCCTGCATGGCGAACGGGCCAGAAGCTGGGTGCCACACGCCTTGAAGAAGGGGTGCCATCCTTGCTCCACGGCGCGCCTGGCACTCCGCTCCTTGATCTCCCTGGGTTTGCCGACCGCCTTCTGCGTGCCAGGCAGCGCCGGGCTCGGACACAGAACCCCACTGTAGGCGCTACCGTCTCTCTGGGCTTGGTTCGACCTCCTGACCCTCAGAAAGGAACCATACTGAACATCCGTCTGTGTGTGCACGTCAAGACAAGATCCAGGTCAAAGAGTGTTCTTTTAGAGGGTGGCTAGTGGTGAGCAGAACATGTGCGCGAGTGTGCGGTCACTGGGAGCGAATCGTCTGGATGAGGCAGGTTTTCACGGCAGCTAGGAAAGTTCTTAAATTTGGCTTTCAGAGATTTGGGGAGTTCATTCTACCTTTCTCCTTCCCGTGTAATTAGGGTTTTGCCAGATAAACCCAGGACACCCGGTTAAATTTGAATTACAGATGAACAACGAATGATTTTTTTTTATGAGTATGTGCCAGATACTGCTCAGGACATAGTTATATTAAAACAAACTGTTCTGAAATTCAAACTTAACTGGGCATCCTGTGTTTTCATTTGCTAAATCTGGCAGCCCTACCTGTAACGGCATGGGAGGTGGAAAGGCTTTATTTCAAAAATCATTTTCTTAGTCGTTTAAAAAATTCAGCCACATGAATTATAAAAGCCATGACTTATTCATTGTATTGGTTCTTCCAAGACAGAAAACGTCTAAAGTGAAATGAGCAGTCTGCTTGGTTCCTCCCCAAATGCAGCTCCTGGGGTGACCTCTGACCTCTGCTAACAGGTGGACATGCCCCTCCCGGCCCTTCCCCTTTGCTCACACCCACACACACTCGTGCGTGCACACGTACGTTGTTCCTGGTACTTTCTCCTTTTTTGGAGAGAATCCCAGATAGAAGTATTGGGATGAAAGGTGAGTATATCTTAAATTTTAATAACACAGCTGGAATGCTTTACAGAGTTGACAAAATTTACAGACCTCTCCGTCCTCCGTGGGAATCTTTCATCCTATGCCTGTGCCCATATTGCATATTATTATTTCTTAAGGTGTTTGATCACTGGCATTTTGACTCCCATGAACTGTCTGTTCATATACTTTGTCCGGGTTGCCATGGAATATTTTTCTTACTCACTTCTGGGTGCTTTTTACGTGTGGACCATGTAAAAAGAGAGCAACTTGGGGTTGTTTCTGGACCAGCCGTGGTCACACCATCACCTCATCTCAGGGCCTCAGACTGGAGCTTCTCATCATGGTGGCCTGGGTCTCATGGCCCTGGTAGACCTGCACACCCCACGCGAGTACCTACCTAGAGCCTTCTTGTCTTGACGTTCTTGGGTTTCAAGGAACCATGTGTGGCTCAAGAGCCTCAGTTAGTACTTCTCTGCCCTAAAAATGGGGGGCTGGCCTGAATGGCCTCTGAAACCCACCCACTGCCATAAGCCTGGAACTGGGCGTTGGGATGAAGGAAGGTGATGGGGATGGGCTGTGTACACCACTGAGGGCATCTGGCTGTGACCCTGGTTCTCCCCTCCAACTGGGCCAAATTCACCCTGTAACAGGGAGTGTCAGAGGCTATGAGGTGGAATGGGGAGAGAGGGGTAGTTTCTAGACCCTTCACTCCACTTATTCATTCCTTCGTTTGTGCATTCATTCATTCAGTTAGTCATTCAACAAGACTTTGCCAAGCTCCTACTATGTGCCAGGCACACATACATGGAGACCTGTACCATCAGGGAGCTCCCTCTGGGAGAAGCCTCTCCTCGGGGGTCGTGAAGGAGCCTTGAGCCCCCCACCCACACTGGTTGGTTTCTCTGGGCACTGGTGGTTGGTTCTGGGTCTGGCTTTAGGAGAGACGGTGGCTAGCCCACAAGCAGGGTCATTAAGAGACGCCCGCAGCACAGGCAGGCCTTGGAAGCCACAGGAGCATTGCAGGATGGGTGGGCTGGGGCTGGGGGCTGCTGTGATGCTCTACGTACTTGAAGGTCTGTTCTGTGGAGGATGGAGTCCTTTGTGTCCAAAGGCAGAAATGGGATCTGTGGGTGCAGGCTCCGGGGAGACAGAATGTGTGCCTCTGTGGAGGGCCTGAGTGTTTGTGGAGCACCTCTTGGGGCCCTGACCCTTGGTCCCTGGAAGGGAGCCCTTGTTTGTGGCTCCATGATTTCTCCAGGGTTTTCTCTGACCTCACAGGTGCTTCCCTGATCATGGAGTTGGCCCTGGCTCCAGCCCTGCAAGCCCCTTGTTGTTTAGGTTCATTTCTCTCTGCAGGAGAAGTCTGCACATACGTCAGGCACACGGTGCATAGCCTGATCCTCTGCCCCAGTCTCGTCCCGTGAGCGTCCCTGTGGGGCCATCTCCGGGGATTCACATCTCTGTTGTCACCCTGAAACCAGGGGAAAGCCTCCACCGCCCAGCAGGCTCTGCCCAGCCCCCACTTGGTCATATTTGGGGGACACACCTGCTTCTTAGCAGAACAGACGGGAGTCCTGTGGGACGTCCTTGGGTTCCTGGGTTCCAACTCCTCACCCCTCCCACCTCCTCTGTGCCACCCATGGGTCTCCCCGTGGGGAGCGACGTGACAAAGTCCAGATGACTACAGTATCAGTGTCAAAGTTCTCTTAGACATCCTGCCCGAGGCCTTACTCTGCCGGGCCGGCACTACAGAGCACCACGGCCTGGGCGGCTTGTCATTTCTCCTGGTTCTGGAGGCTGGGAGTCGGAGATCAAGGGGGTGGAAGTGTGCTGGCCATGTCCTCACGTGGTGGAGACCGGGAGCATGCTGGCATCTCCTCTTACAAAGGCACTAATCCCACTGAGAGGGCCCCACCCTCACCACCTCATCTAACCCGATCACCTTCCAAAGGACACCTCCAGGTCCCCTCACACAGAGAGTGAGAGCCTTACAGCGTGAATTGGGGTGGGGTGGGGGGTGCGTGTGCTCCGTCTGTGACACCTGCAGTAGAGGGGAAATGAGCTCTTCAGAGCTTTGGCGCTATTTCCTTCTGAAGACATTACCAGCCCAGGGGAGTGCTCTTTTGAGTGTCATGTCCTGAAGTCATAGGACGTTCTTGGGTTTTTTTGGATACTGCAGAATTTTGGATTAAAGACGAAACAGGTGCTTTTTTTGTTTTGTTTTGTTTTGTTTTTAAATCATTTTTTTTTGTAATTGTGTAGCTGATTTGTTTACAAGGAATTTTCTTATTTAATGCCTAATTACAATGTCCTGTATTATAAAATTGCCTTCTCCTGTGCTCAGCCAACTAGTCTATGGCTAATTCAGCTATTAAAAAGTGATGTTGTAGAAGGATACTTAGTGATTTGGTAAGAAACATTGTTAAATGGAAAAAAGTTACAAAATGGAATGTACAGTATGATCCCACTTGGTACCAAAAATACATATTCTATGCATAGGAAAGTCTGGGAGGGTATATATGCTGAAAATGTTAACAGGAGTTATTTCGGGTTAGTGGGATTATGGGTTATTTTAAATTTTCTTCTTTTTGCATATGTGTAGTTTCTAAATTTTCTGCAGTAAATATGTATTACTTTTATAATAAGGACAAAATTATAACCATGGATCTTGCCAAGGGCTGCTCAGACTCCCTGACCAGAGGGGGACTGGGGGGGGTTGGGGGGCCCTCCTGTGCTGTTCGGGTCCCATGCTCACCCCCAGGTGCCCAGGGGCCACACACCCGGAGCTGCCCTTTCCCTGGAACCCAGGGCTGGGCAGAGCTCACGCTGATTTTCTCTAGTGTGGAAGTGATCCCAAGACCCCTCCCTGGCAGGTGGGTTTACCACCACCCTCCCCTCCGTCCATGCCAACCAGTGAGGGTGCTGGGGCTGCCTGGGGCAGTGGCCGAGTGGCCTGGGTGTAACCAGGCGTGTCTGGGGGTGTGCCTGAGGGTGTGGCCTCGGAAGGAGGTGGGAGGCCTGGACCCCTTTGCTAGTTGCCAGGAGGAGGGCTTGGCCCCCTGTGCCCACCAGTGGGTGGGGAGGATGGAGAGCTCCACCTCTCCCATCCTGAGGTTGTCCTGCAAGGGAAACAAAAGGCAGAGACTGTGTGGTAGAGTAGAAATAGCATGGCTGGATGGGACCCCAGCTGCCCCACCGGCTGTTCCTTCCCCAGCCCTCTGAGCCTCAGCCTCCTCCATCTGAGAAATGCAGGTGATGCTGTGAAAATAATGAAATAAGGAGGGTCAAGTCTCACATGGGGCATGAAACATGACAGGTGCTGAGCCAATATCCATCCTATTTCTTTTTTTTTTTTTAAGATTTTATTCATGAGAGACCGAGAGAGAGAGAGAGAGAGAGAGGCAGAGACACAGGCAGAGGGAGAAGCAGGCTCCATGGAGGGAGCCCGATGTAGGACTCGATCCCAGGTCTCCAGGGTCATGCCCTGGGGCGAAGGCAGGTGCTAAACTGCTGAGCCATCGAGGCGTCCCACCCATCCCCTTTCTTCAGGAATGTGTAATCTGGCTGGGGGCCCCCCACATGGACACTAGTGGGGTAGTGGGGTCCGCAGGTGGAGCTTCTGTGTCAGTTGACATTCAACTCCAGCGTGCTCAGAACTGTTTCAGTGGGAGCCAGCCTTTCCCTGATGCACACGCACACACGCACACACAAGTTTCTAGTAGTCACCTGATAAAACAAAGCCGGGAACGGACATGGGTTTCTGCAGCCTTGCCTGTGTCTCAGGACTCCAGGTTACCATGCAGGTGATTAGACAGTAGTCACCCCCAGATGGGGCCGCAGAGCCTTGACTGTGTGCCCCCACCCCCTTTCCAGCAGCATCAAGATGGGGGATGGAGGCCAGCGCCCTGGGATTATTCCTGGCTGGTCTGTCCTGGAGAGCAGCTACAGGAGCAGGGAGAGGAGCACTACTCTCCTAAAAGTGTGGGCCTCCATCACTGACCTAGGCCACCTTCCTCTCTTCTGACCCCCAGAGGTCGTCTCCTGCCCAGGCCACTGGCTTTGGAGCTTGGATCTGCCCACTTCTGTCCATGTGCTCAGCACCAGCACCATCGCATTGCTCCCGCTTCTGTCCAACATCGAGAGGCCGTCTTCCCACACCGAGGGCTGCTCATGCTGGCCCCTGCCTCCCCCCACTCTGGGCTGGCCAGGGCCATGCCGGTCCAGCCTGGCTTTGCTGCAGGCCGCCCCCACCCTGCCTTTAGGACATCACAGCAGAGAAACTGAGCCTGCCCTCCTCCACCCCCTCCCTGCCTCCTTTGCTGCTCTCAGATCCGTTACACGGCACAGGACCACTTGGAGGTCAACTTAGGGGAGCCAGCGAGAGGCAAGGGGGCTTCCAGTGAGACCCTTCTGAAAGAAATCGGGCAAGGTGTAAGGAAGTGGGGGGCCGGGTACTGTACCGTCCACATCAGGTCTGCCCTGCTTCCTGGGGACCCAAGCCCTGACACCTGACACAGCCAAGTCCGACCACATGAGGACCTGCTGGCATCCATGTCTGCTCCAACCCATCGTCGATGGAGGGGAGCGGGGCCGGCAAGCAGCTGGCCAGGAGGGAAGCATTTCTGAGATGAAGGTGAATCACTGAGAACATGATAGGATTTACAGAGATTGGTTTGACACAAATTTTCAGGAATCCATCTGGGCTCCATGAGAGGTAGAGCTCTTCCCTTTGTAAGATTCCCGGGAAGCTTATGTTCTGGGGAAACTGGGTGCATTTGCTGCCAAAAGGGGCTTTATTTTTAGCCAAATGTGAGAAAGGGAAGGGGGGCACAGGGGTGGGGCTGAGGTCCCCTTGGTGGCGATGCTGGCCGCAAGAGTGGTGAAGGGGGTGGCCCTCGGGGCTGGGGTTGGGACCGGCCTCGGGGGCCCCTGACCTTTGGGGAAAGACGTTCCCACGCGAGCTCCCGCGTGGGCCGGGCTGTGATGGTGCGGCCCCCGGTGGGTCTTCCCAGCTCCCCCCACCCGGTGCGAGAGGCTGAATACCAAAGCAGCCAGCCATCACGCGTTCTAAATTTACAGGGTGCTTGTCCTTCACTGGTTGCTCAAAAGTGAAGCTGCCGGCGACGAGCGGAATGCCAAAGCTGGTGTGGAGCGTGGCAGCCGCCAGCTTGCGGTCCCACCTGCTCGCCTGGACCTCCCTCCTCCCCCCGCTGCAGCCTCCTCACCTGCCCCACGGGGCCCCTTCCCCTAGAGGCAAGCGTGGTCTGGTGGGGCCTGAGAAATAGGCTCTGGGGTCTTGGAAATGACGGTGGTGCTTCTCTGAGCTGTACCTGCCAGGAAGGAACATGCTGGCTCTTTCTTTCTCTCCACGAGAGCTGCTAAGTCCTGCTCCCCTCCACGACCCCCAACTCAGCTCCACCACCAAACCCCCTTGCTGCTTGGAGTCTGCCCCTGAAAGTGGACCCTCTTTTGAAATGCAGATACCCTTGGCAGAGCTACTCCCCAAGGTCAGAAGGGCCTCAGGCTCCATGGTCCCCTGCACTGTGCACACGCCTCACCAGGGCACGCTAGGCTGTAATGACCTGCCCGGACATTATACCCTGAGGGCCGGGAGAGGCCCTTGTTTGTCTCTGAAGCCCATGGGCCCACATGGGCCAGCATGGAATGATTATGTAAATGAGTGGCATCCTGGGACAGGCAGCCATCCACCCTGGTCTCTCCTGCCCTGGCTTGCAGGGCCAGCTTGCAGGGCCAGCTTGCAGGGCTGGCTTGTAGGGCTGCTTTGCAGGAATGGCTTGCAGGACTGGCTTGCCTCTTGGTGCTGAATTTCATGGGTGCAATTCCATCACAACCTCAAAATAAAATACTGGCAACTCAGACCCAGGTGAGCAAGTGCTGCTTGCCTGGCTAAGACACAGGGCTGGAGAGGACAGGGCTGGTTCCAGTCCATACACACATACCCTGGTGCAGGGCTGGACGCATTCACAGTGTCGGGAGGGCTGAGTGCCGGGGGGCTGGGGCGCTGTGTTCACAGGGAGCTGAGGCCTGGGGGGACGTCAGGGTGAGGAATATGGTGTCAAGAAACTGGCATTTTGAGCCATCACCTTGCCCTCCTCAGAGCAATGGCTTGCCTCAGGCCTCCATGGCAGGAAGGGCTGCTGGCCTTGCTGATGTACGAGACCCGAGGGCAGAGGGCCAGAGCTGGACCCCTGCCCCCTTGCAGACAGAGGGCTGTGGACAGGAGAACAATAAAGTGGGATTCAGTGAATGTGTCTAGGCAGGCTCTGTGGATGGGATGATCGGGTGCCCAGGGCCAAGAACCCGTGGTGCAGGGGTCCCTGGCTGGGTGTTGACCAGTCACCCTTGTCAGCCACTTGGATAACTGGTTATAGGTGCCGGTGTTTCTCGGGTGGGTAAGAGAACACCACTGGCCTTTTCTCCATGGGGTGCAGGCGATGTCTTGGCCTCTCATTAAAAAATCCCCCTTCCCAGGCTTTGTATAAATTCACACTAGTTCCCATACGGTTCAGGTGTTTAGAGCGGGAGTTTGCAAACCTGTCCGGTCAAGGCCCAGGTCGTCAGTATTTGAGGACCAGGGCTCTGTCACAGCAACCCAACTTGGACGTCGGCATGAAAGCTGCCACGGATAATACATAGTGAACGTGGCTGAGTTCCAGCAACACTCTATTTGCAGAAACAGGTGGTGAGCTGGGTTTGGCACCCCATCTGTAGCTTGCCACCCGGTTCCAGAGCTTTCAGGGATGCCCGGCTCCCCTGTGTTGGGGATGAGCTGTGTCCTGGCTCTCTGTCCCTTTCTGCCTCTTCCCCGGCACTCACTCTTGGGGGCACCTGGAATGCCCCCAGATGTTCACTAGCGCCTCCTGCAGGTGTGTCTGCAGGTCTCATTCACTGTGTCCATGGTGAGCTCCCTCCTCCTGCACAGACTTGGGTCCTCCCCCGGGTCTGTGGCCACTTGCCTCCCCCTTGACCTTGCACTAAGCCCCCACCTCCCCTTCTCGGGCCACTTTGGTGCACACTGCTCTGCGTACTTTGGCATTAGCCACCTCCTGCATGGGGTGCCCCAATGGGGGCCAGCTGACCCACCCCCACTCCTGCCCGGCACTCCCTAACCTCTCCTGTGAGCCAGAGAGCTGGTTTCATGGCTGTTTAAAAGGTAGGTTCTAAGTGACAACTCTTTGGCTTCTCTTGGTCTCTTCCTGGGAGTCAGACCCCTAATCTCAGGTTCAGGACCACCTGTGAGCCCACTGATGGGACAGGACAGGGGCAGACCCTTGCTGGGCTTTGCAGCATCTTGTCAAAACAAAACGAAAATGGAATGGCTTTTTTTTTTCCTTTAAGGCTTTTTATTTTGAAATAACTATAGACCTACAAGAAACTGAAAAATCAATGCCTAAAATCCTGGGCGCACCCTTCCCTGGTGAAAATGAGCTTTGTCGGCAAGAAGTGTCCTTGGGTATCACATGAGGTCTTAGAAGAAGGAATTTGGGGGTGGCGCTGAGTGATGTTTTCATGCCCACCCGCACCTGCTCACTATGCTGCCTGGGGGTGGTGACTTAGTGCACCTGCCTTCATCCTGCCAGGTTCCTGTTGAGCACCTGCTGTCCTGAGGCCCCGAGGCGGGGAGCTGAGGGCACAGGGTCAGCAGAAAGACACCACCGCCGTTACAACACTGCCTGTGAAGTTGCGGGTGGGAAGGAGAGGCACCAGACGCCTCACCCTGTCTGTAGTGGGGGACAGAGCCTGCGGCGGGGAGGTGTCATGAGGACCCCAGTCCCTCTGAAATCTTGAGAGGAAAAGCCCTCCTTACCCCTCCTGGCTCCTTATGGCTGCCTTAACTCCAGCCTCTGCCCATAGTGTCATGTGGGGCCACCTCCGTGTGCATCTGTGTGTTCCCTCCCCTTGTAGGGACCCCATCATGGTGGATAGATGCCTACCCTACTCCGACATGGCCTCCTCTTAACTTACACCCTATTTGTGAAGACTCTATTTTAAAATAAGGATGCGGGGACGCCTGGGTGGCTCAGCGGCTGAGCGTCTGCCTTTGGCTCAGGGTGTGATCCCAGTTTAGGGATCGAGTCCCACATCGGGCTCCCTGCATGGAGCTGCTTCTCCCTTTGCCTGTGTCTCTCATGAATAAATAAATACAATCTTTAAAAAAAAATAAAATAAGGATGCATTCAGAGGTATCATGGGCTAGGACTTCAGTGTATCTTTTTTTTTTTTTTTTTTAGTTGCAGGGAGGATACAGTTCAGCCCGAAGCAAACACTGAGCAAGCGGGATGGGGGGCTGGATTCTGTGTGCCGCTTGGCTGGCCACCCCCCCCACCCCCGCCTCTCCCTTCTCCTTGGAGCCCCTCTTGGCCTGTTTCAAGGAGGTGCTGCCTGAGGCAAGCTCATGGAGAGGCAGTAACAGGCACACCCCTCTATTATTGTGGCTGCCAGCACTCCAGGACCAACTGGGTTTACAAAAATAAAGTTGTATCATCTGCTGCATGTACCGCTTCCCCTAAAGCAGGTTATTAAGGGGAAGTGGGGAACATCGGAAGCAGATGGAGGAGTCCTCGATCTGCATAAGGTGCCATTTGCACGGCTCAAAGCCTCTGTGGCGGCGGTAATGTATAGAAATACACATACGTAAGCCCCGGGTTGGGAAACAGAGGCACCCTGATCCACCACGAAAATAGATGTGAGGGAGACGGAGCTGGAGGGAGGGGGTGGCGGGGGAGGGCTTGGACAGGGGAGGAAAAGAGGCAGACCTAGTGGCCCAAGCGTGGGGCCGCCCCCTCCCCGCGGCGTCGCGCTCCGTGCTGGACTTCAGGGCTGGTGGATATTATATATGCAACGGCAGGATGGGTGTTTCCACGAGACCTGGCTTTTCTTCCCTCTCCCAGAAGGGCAGTTTCGGGAAGAAAGAGAGAAGAGAAAGAAGGTTATTGTTGCCAGCAAGCTGGCTTGACGGTCCTGGCGGGGAGGAGGTGGTGTGAGCTCTGTGAGTCCCCAGGGGCAGTTGCAGGAGCGGGAAGAGGGGCAGTAGACCCATGTGCAGGGGGAGCCTGGTGTGGGGCTTCAAGAAGATGTGATCCTGCAGGGGGAGGAGAGGGTGGGCTCAGTATGCGGGGGAGGGGGGGGGTGATGCCTGACCTCAGGATGGCCACTGGCAGCTGTGATGTTCCCACTGGTGAACCAGCCAGCTGTGGGGTCCCCCTGCAGTGCTAGCAGCAGCGGGGGCTGGGCCAGTGTCCCAGGGAGGTGAGTCCCTCTCTGCACAAAGCCTGCTGCAGAGAAGGAGGCATGCTCTGTTCACCCGGGCCGTGGCCCTTTGGGTTACATGTGCCAGGGCGGCAGAGTTAGGGGCAGCGTCGTGTGCACTGCTGGGACCTGGTTTGGCCAGGACAGACCCCTGCCCCCCCTCACCTGTGCTGCTTTGCCACTTGCCTCTCCTTGCACCTCTGCCACGGACATCCTGCCCTTGCCGCAGGTTGGACGCTTATTTCACCACCTGGTTCAGTGGTGGTGCTGGGGGCCACCTCTCGGCTGGCGTCTAGGCTGCTGTCCTGCCATTGTTTGTTCAGTGCCTGTCAACAAGAACGGCAGTGCCCATGTAAGTCCCTGGGGTATAACCCCCCCCTTCCAGTGAAGGTGACAGACGTGTGGATGAGGTGCTGGGGTCACCTTCCCTGGGGAAGGAAGTCACTTGGCTCAATGGCACGGGCTAGCATGGACAAGACTGGCCTCTTCACCAGCTGTGTGAGCACTGCCCGCTGACCCACCGGCTCAGGCGGCCGGCTGACCACCGTAGGGACACGAGCCCTCTCGTGGGGCTGAGTTCTTGCTGAGGACACTGCTGGGGGCGGGCGGCTATGGCCCCTGTACTCCCAGGGCCACGTGACTGGTTCTTCCTGAGGGACTATGGGTAGCCGTGATACCTGTTAATTCTGGGCAAAGGGTGCAGTGTGTGTGGGGGTACAGCCCTGCGCCTGGTGGCCAGGACCCCAAGATGGCAGAGCCCTGGCCTGGAGGCAGCCGTGGCCTTACTTAGTTCCTGCATGGAGGCCAGCCTTCGAGCCGTGGCCAGCCCGATGGACACTGAGGTAGAAAGGCTGGTGTTTCAGCAGCTGGAGTGTCCTAATCAGTCCAGCCACTTTCCTTGGGTTTTTCTACGAGGCTGCAGGTCAGTGATGTCCATCCTGGGTGGGGGACAGACCCAGTGTTTTGCCAATTATCTGAAGAGATTGTGTCAAAAATCTAAGTAAAAGTGAGTTTTCACCTCTTGATTTCAAATTCATACACTCAGAGTCTATACTCAGACGAGAAGAGAGATTCCCATTACAAAAATCCAAGCCTAGAAAATCAATAATGATTGATATTATAATGCACTTCCCACAGAAGCCCAGCCAAGTGCCTCTAGACACGGAGCTGCGGCAAACACGAGAAACACGAGAACTTCAGTTTGATGGACACGTGTGTGATTGGAAGAACGGCAGAGGCGCAGGTGGTCCTGCCCCATCGGCCTGGGAGCATGCGAGGCAGAGCGCCATGGTGCAGAAGTGACCCGGACATTGCCAGGGCCCGGGCCCTGTGGGCAGCTGGGGGTCGTTGTCCTGGAAAGGACAGCCGTCTTGCTCTCCTTACGAGTTTCTCGTAAACTCATCTGGAACTTGGCATGTCCAAGTCAGCACACCCGTGGGCCGCCGAGCATGGTGGGGGCCCCTGGCTCCCTGCCCCCTGGGTTTGCGGCAGACTAGTGGCTCCTGCCTCTGGAGTGACACACCGGCGCTCAGCTTCGTGGCGGCGTTGTCGGCCAGGGGCCATGTGGGCCCTCGGACCTTTGACTGTGTCTGGAGGCATCTTGGATTGTCACAGCTTGGGGTATGGTGCTGGTGCTCCGGAGTCTAGAGGGCAGAAGCCGGGGACGCTGCACTGTACAGTGCCCAGGACTGACCCTGCCTTGGAGAATGGCGCGCCCCCGAATGTCAGCAGTGCCGAGGTTGAGGAACCCTGGCTTACAGGGGTGCCCGGTATGGTGGGTTGAGCCCTGTCCATGCTCAGCCCCCAGGAGAACATTCTCAAGGCACCATGGGTGGTGCTTGTCTGATGGTGCCCGGTATGCGGGAATCCTTGGGATCCCTGTGCTAGGTCCTCAGCACGGGGTGCCTGTGGGTGTTCTGTAGAGGGCGCTTCTCTGCCCTGAAGCACCAGGCACGCGAGGAGGGCCCAAGCAGTCACTCCCTGCAGAGGTGGTCCAGACACGCCGCCAGCCTGTGCTGTGCTGGCCGCTGGGGCCCCGGACCGGCGTCCCGCCCGCCGCTGGGGCTGGAAGCGACTTTCACCCCCAGGAGCTGTTGTCCTGGGGAGGGGGCTGTTGCTGCATGTTTCTGGGATGTCACTGCCCGGAGAAGTCTAGGGCAGCCTCCACCTGCTGGCCTTGAGAACAAGAGGTGTTCTCGGGTGTGGGAGGCTGGGGTGCAGAGCCTGGGCGGAAGAGGGGCTCCTCAGATGCTCAGGACGCCCCCCACCCACTTCATGCTGAGACCAGCTGTAAATACTGGTTGTAGGGAAATGCCCCGAATCCGCAGGTTGCCTGCTGTGTGTTGGTGGACCTGCCCAAACATCACTTTGTGTAATACTTTCCTCTCAGACCCACTTTTATCCAATCGGAGAGCAGAACCGTCAGCCCAGAGCTCTCTGGAATCCTGCATTGCCCTCCCTGGTGGAAAAGGATGATAGAATGGGGGTCTGGGGATGGTTCAGTCCCACTCCCTGGTTTTCATGATGGGGAAACTGAGGCCCAGAGGGAAAACAAAGAAGCCTTTCGTCCTGCAGGACAGCGCCTTCTGCACCTGAGGGGTTCAGCTCCTGACCCCAAGGTGCGCCTGGCCATTTATTTGGTGGCCCTGAGGCTGGGGTGGGGGGTCAGGTCGGGCTGCGGCGACTGTGGGAGGCAGCTTTCTGGATGCTGGACGTCTGTGCCCTCCCAGACCAAGGACACTCAGCTGACACCGGCCGGTTCAGAAGGCCTCCTTGGATCACGTCTGCATTTCATCCACTGTATTTGGTCCGCGTGCTCTCCAGGCTTTCTCGCCTGTTGGCAGGCAGCTGTCTCTTCCCTGCTCCCGCTCCTGGCATTTGGGCCTCCGCCTGGGGTTCAGCGGCTCCCCGTCTGATGAGTGAGTGTGTTCCTTGATCACACTTCTCATCGGCTCTCAGGGCCACTGGACTTTGGAGAGATAGAGTCAGTGATGAGAACCTTGATCTTTTGGCCAAAATGTGATAGTTGGAGTGTGATCAGCCCCCAGTTCACACGCTGAAGTCGTCACCCTCAGGTGATGGTATACTGGGAGGTGAGAGGTCACCAGGGGGGAGCCCTCGCAAATGGGGTTAGTGTCCTTATGCAGGGGACCCCAGAGAGTTCCCGTGCCCCTCCACCCCGTGAGGACATAGCAAGAGCAGGGCCATCGGTGAACCAGGAGGCCCTTGCAGGACTCCGGGTGTACGGGTGCCTGGATCTCGGGCTCCCAGCCCCTGACAACTGTGAGAAACCAGAGCGTGTTGACAGGGTGTCTGTTGTAGCCGTGCAAGGGCGCTGAGACGGGCGGCGTGAGAAGAGCCACGGGCACGTGGGTGCCAGCGTTTGGGGACGTCTCTTGAGAGCACGGACAGAATGGCCTTTTCCTCCTCGCAGCCCAGTTCCAGCCATCTGAACAGGGGACCTAGTGGGGTTTGGTGGTGCCTGGTGACACCTCGGCAAGTTTATTTCCTGCTGTGCTCGAACACATTTAAACTTTTGAAAGACTGTGATAAAATGCACATGACATAAAATTTACTTTCTCCACCATTTCTAGCACTCAGTTCAGTGGCATTAAGTACATTTGCGTTGCCGAGTGATCATCGCTACCAGAACGTTGTCATCGTCCCAAACTGAAACTCTGTCTCCATTAAACACCAGCCCCCCACCCCTCATCCTACTCCCTGTCTCTGAATCTAACGAGTCTAAGGGCACTGGAATCCTACAGTACTTGTCCTTTTGGGTCTGGCTGACTTCACTCAGCATCATGCCCCCAAGGTCTGTCCACGCCATGGCAGGTGTCAGAACTTCCTTTTTGTTCAGGGCTGAGTAATACTCCGTTGTGTGGACGGACCATGTCCTGCCCATCCATTCACCTGTCAATGGACGTTGGGTTGCTTCCCCCTCTTGGCTACCACAAATCATGCTGCTGTGAACGTTGTCTGTAAATATCCTGAGATCCTACTTGAGTTATTTTAGATCCGTTCCCGACAGTGGAATTGCTGGATAAAACATTTAAACTTTTTATTATGATCTGTTACTTCTGTGTCTGAAAACCAGTCACTACTGATGTGGGAGATGTAAAGACATGAAGCCACTCTGCACCCCACCCCCCGCCCCGTTCCCACAGCCCCCGGAGGGATGAAGCTCCCGCCCCTGGGTCACTCCTCGTCCTCTCCAACATCTCTGTCTGGACCCAGTCTCTGTCCCTGACATGTGTGTAGCTGGAAGTGTGCTGGTGACGATGGCCCAGCTCCCCAGAGGCAAGGGGTTAGTAGGACACAGGGTCACCGTGAACAAGCGAGTGGAGGTGGCCACCAGGCGGCCGGCCTCCTTCCTGCTCTTCACACCCCCCACCCCCTCCATCACTGGTTCACACCTGCTGTGCGCTTTCTATAAGTCACTCTTCTGGTGGGAGGCAGGGGGCGGGGGAGGATGTAGAAATGTGTGAGAGACAGTTCTTGGCCTCAAGCGGCTCATTGTTTAATGGGAGATAACGTGTGCCCAGAAAGTAATGCCAGGGGGACGTTGGCAGGGGCTGGGATGCACAGAGGTGAGCCGGGGAGTGGGCAGGTCACCTGGTCTCTAGGAGCAGGTGGGGTCTGGATGTGTGAGCATGAGTTGTCATGATTCTTGTCAGGACCAAGGGAACTGTCACTCAAGGAACTCTGTATATGGCGTATCTCCTCTTTCGGATAAACCCCAACCAGCGATTCTCTTCTTTACTGTAGATGAGCTCCAGCATCCCCGAGGAGAACCCCAGCACCTCTTTGGGAAGGAGGGTGGTACATGTGTGTGCGTGCACACATTTGTGTGTGCGTGTGTGTGTTGGTGTGAAGATTTTACTTCTAGATTACGAAAGATCCTTTAAGACACCAAAACGTATCCTGAGCATAGTTGGAGAGAGCAGATGGATAAAAGGTAACCTGCGGGGTGGTGTGTGTCTCAGCCAGCTCGGGCTGCTGTAACAAGCATACCGGAGACGGGGCGGCTCAGACAACAAATGCTGACTTTGCGCAGTGGCGCGGAGTCCAGGGTTGAAGAGCCTGCAGACCCGGTGTTTGGTGATGGCCCTCTGCTTGGCCGGGCAGACTTCTTGCTGTATTCTCCCCTGACGGAGAGACACCATCTCTTCCCATCCGGGTGCTGACCCCACGATGCGGGCTCCTGCTCAGGACCCAGTCACCCCGCAAAGGCCTCAGCTGCGACCATGGGTGAATCCGGGGACACACGCACACATTTGGTTGTAGCTTCCCGCCCTGACGTCAACACACGGACTCAGGAACTTGTAGCTACGAGGAGTAGCCTTTGAGGAGGGAGATGCCCTTTACACTCTTGCACTCCAGGCACAGCTGCACGGCTCCTCTGAGGTCAGGACAGTTTCCAGAATGGGTGTCGGGGGCGTGGAGAGGAGCGTGAGGGTCCTCCAGACACAATTTTCAGCATCAGAGGCGTACTGCATGTTTTAGGAGCATTTCATGCATCCATGTTCCTTTTGTGGGGTTGGCCTCCCCTGTGTCCTACACTGACCCCTCCCTCCTCCCTGTGGCTGAGGAGGTCGGGGCTCTAGTGGTGGCGGCGGCGGTGGTGCAGAGAGGAACAGGAGGGTCTGCCCTGGTCCTGGAGCAGTCACTTCCCAGGAGCACCTGGACGTCTACTTTATTGTAAGGGGGGTTGGTCCAGCTGCACAATGAAAGGTTAAGCCCTATCGAATTTTCAATGACGGGAAATAATTCACTTATTTATAGTAGTGGAAAAGCAAATTGAGGAATCACAGACCTAGAGTCCCAGTAGGGCTGTGTAAAAATACCCGTTGTTCAGAGTGTTCTTTCTGTAGTGGGTTCTGCTGGTGTGTGATGAACTATGGGGAGCGCCCACGTGTCCTGTAATCCCACCTCTGGAGGTACGGAGCACGGGAGTTGCTAAAAATGCCCAGTGTGAAGGTGCCCGTGTCAGCAGGAGCGATGGAGGTCCTGAGACAGCCTGCACGTTCCCATCTGGAGCGTCCTTAAACAGTACGCGGACCGCGCTGTCGTCAAGAACGACAAACACGCTGATTATGTATTTACATAGGATAATCTTTTAAAATAATATCATATTTTACAGCCGTGTAATAGGAAATGGATTCCTGGCAAATTTGAAGGCAGATTGGTGGTGGAAGAACCGGGGACCCCTCTGCCCTGAGTGGCTGCCCCACTCCACGTGCCCTGAGGCGCGGTGTCAAGGGCAGTAAGGCAGGTCCACCCGGGGAGGAAGAGGCACAGAGCTGGCCCTCCCCGGAGAAGAGTGAGGGTGGCGATGCCCCGTCTCGTTGGCGATTTCCCGGCTGCGGGAAGCCAGGTGTGGCCTCTGGTGGCTTTCCTGTTTGCCAATGGGGGGAACCAGGGGGCCTCTGGGCATAGCCCAGCTGCTGGGATCTCAGGTTATGGGCAGGAGGGCTGTGCTGGCTTGCTTGGCCACCGTTTGGGGGAATGTCCCTTTGAGCTCCACCCAGGACAGCTGCTCTGTGATGCTCTGCTATCATTTCAGCCAACCCCAGCCTCCCTCATGGCCAAGGGGAAGGCTCTGAGCATGCACGTGTGCTCTGTGCATATGCGTACATACCTGTGCATGTATGTGTGCATACACACATCCGTGTGAGCATGTGTGCCCACACCAAAGGGTGCAGAAAAGTCTGGGTGAGCAGCAGGTCCCTGGCTATACCTGGTTTGAGGGGGGACAAGCTGTGTCTTTTTGAGTGCCACCTCCCTCCATGTGTCTGGAGACTCGGCTCAGATGAGGAAGAGGCCATGACAGTGGGGACAGAGCCCGCGTCATCCATGTGCCACATGCAGAGCCACACGGAGCCTGGTGCTCAGAAAGGCTTGCACTTGATCGGAAGCTCCACTGTCACCATCTTGAAATTTGCAAGGGTCTTGAGTTTTCGCTTTGTTCTCAGGACAGCAGGTCACGTTGCGGGTGGTGGGGGGACGCCCTCCCGTGCAGGGCGATGCCTCAAGCAGAAGCCCCGTCTGGAAGAGGCCCTGCGGTGCTCCTGTGCAGCCTCGGAGGGGCATCCGCCCCTGGTCCCAGCCTTGGGCCCAGCCAGCCGAGGCCAGGTGGCAGGTGCTGGCTGTTTGTGGCAGGCACCGGCTGCCCCCAGGTGCCCAGGTGCCAGGCTCAGGTGGCAGAGGATGTTGATCACTCTCAGGCTGTGTCCCTGTGCTTGAGGCAGGGCTGGAGGATGCCAGCAGCTGGGCTGACGTCCAGGGCGGCGAGGGCAGTGCCGAGTGGGTTTTAGTGTTTCTGGCTCCTGCCCCTGGGCCCGGCCTGTGCACCCGGAGGCAGGCAGTGTGGTTTGCTCTGACTTGATGCGGCTCCTGTCTCAGCCCAACACGCTCCTCTTCATCTCCCCACTGCTGCCTGGGAGGCAAGGCCTTGGCCACTGCTCTGCCCCTGCCCAGGCTCTGGCTGATGGGGACCAGCCTCAGGGCTCACGGCTACTCAGCCTGCCTGGCGCAGAGCCTCCTTGTCGTGCTGGTTGACACACCACCCAGGGAGGTTCTCTCCTGGGGGAGCGGCAGGCCCTGACCCAGGGCGGGGGCACTGGTCCCAGCCTGCCTCCCATGGGCCTGCACCGCCTTGGACAACCCCCTGGATGCTGCCTCATTTTCCTCGATGGCACAGTCTTCCAATAAGCCTTGTGCATGAGTGCAGTTCAGGGGCCCCCAGGACCACCCACACGCAGGCTCCATGATTCACTAGAAGGACATAGAGCTCAGCAGGGCCTCACACCCCCGTGAGGACCGTCCATGATAGCAAAAGGACACAGATGGAAATCAGCAAAGGGAAGGGGTGCCTGGGGCCGGGTCTGGGTCCAGAGAGACCAGGCGTCTTGTCCCAGTGGAGCTGTGTAGACGGGGTTCAGTTCTCACAGTACTCTGTGCAAGAACGTGCGCATTATTGCCAACCAGGGGCGCTCACCTGAGCCTCAGTGCCGGGGTTATTTACTGGGTGTCCTAGTCAGGACTGTCCACCGATGCAGCTGACCTTGGGGTGCAGCCCCTCTAGAGTGGAGCAGATACTACGCAGCCCGAGCCTCCCGGTACACGAAGATGCTCTGCTCAGACAGGACCTTTCCAGAGCTTAGAGGTGACCTCCCAGGACCCAGGGGCAAGGGCCACACCTTTTTTTGGGGGGGGAGGGTGGGGGCCAAGGCTCACACTTTGCTGTACAGGCTCCAGTGTGACCCTGACAGTGCAGAAGAGAGAGGTCAAGGGAAAGCCGATCCAGGGGACAGAGGGCTGCCCTGAGCTTGGCACGGGGTGGAGAGACCCTGTGCAGGATGATAGCTGGGTGCAGGAGAAGGCACTGAGCCCCGGGGCACCAGCCCCCTCTGCCCCTCCCGTTCTGTGAGGGGCTCTGTTCCCTGGGCACGTCCTGGGTAACTGGGGCCTGACCCGGGGCTGGCTGGGCTGTGAAGTCAGGGCCGTGATGGAACAAGTAGGTCTAGGAAACTGCTGGATGCGCCTTTTCTTGCCACCTTGGCTTGGCCTCTCTTCCTCCTGGCCATCCGTCTGGCACCTGCCTGCGAGCCCGGCAGGAGGGCTCCTTTCAGCAAGTGAGCCCTGGGGTTGCAGTGGGGTTCACGGCCCCCAGGGACAGCCCCATGTGCTGAGAGGGCTGTCTGCCCTTCAGGAAGGAGTGGGGAGTAGTAGTGGCCCTCGTTCCTGCCTCTTTATGCCAAATTCAATGCTCTGCCTTCCCCAACTCCTGAGCTCGGGGTCAGGAGGATGTTTTGGGGGTGTGGTGCCTTCGGGGGACCCGCTTGCCCTGGGCCTTCCTGCGGGCACCCGTGCCTCTCCCGGGGTGAGCTCCCTCCTCCCAAGTACGTCTGCTCTCTGCCCCGGCAGCCCTGGGTCCCCCTCCATTCGGAGGAAATGTTCCATTTGTGTCATCTCCACCCTGCAATGACGGGAAAATAATTTTCCAAATTGTTTCTCTTGAAAGCAGAGAACCAGGAGCACAGCTCACCGGGCCTGGCGCCAGCCACATGGCTACTCTGTGCTTTGTGCTCTCTGATCGCTCTTCTGTCTTTCATTCGTTTAATCCTCGCGGTGGTTCGGGGAGAGGAGGCAGGGCAGGCAGTGTCACCCCCCCTGTGGATGGGGAGACTGAGGCCTGGTGGATTCTTAGAGGGCATCCTTCCAGGGGCGCGTCCTCAGAGCCCTGCCCTTCTGCTGTTGGGAAAGACTGCGAAACCCAAGTCAACCCACCCTTAAACCCTGGGCCCAAGCCCCGCTGGCCTCCGGGGACCCTTCTGGAGGGTTTCTCCACGGGGGGTGGGTTGGGGGGGTAGGTGAGCCACACTGACGAGAGGGGCCTCGAGTGCGCTCCTCTGCCCGGGGGAAGGGGGACCTCGGCCAGGCCAGCCTGCGGGCTTCAGGCAGGCGCCCCGTCTTTCCCTGGCCTCTCCCTTCTCACAAACAGCCTCACCTCTAAATTCTGCGGCCGCCGTGAGAGCTCTTCCACAGTCAGTCGGTGCACTTTAACGAGTGATAGATCACTTTCATTGCTTTGCCTCGTGATTAATTTCCCATAATCGTCCTCTCTAACGCCAAGGCGAGGAGAGGAGGGAGAGAAAAAACCTACATGATCCACTTTGTGCTCGGAGTATAAATGAATTAGATTTAATTTCTGTTTAATTGTTTCCATAGCTCAACCTCTGCTGACTTCACAGGGTAATTTATTTTGCAGTCTTGGGGAAAGGAGGCGGGGGCGTGGGAACAGAGGCCGCAGCCGAGTGGTCGGCCCGTGGACGCTGTTTAATTACACCTGATGGCCTTATCTCCTTGTAATTATCGGAGGCTCCTTGGGTCTCCCGCTGCCTCCCGTCCGCACCTACGATCAATCCGAGGCCAGACCTTGGGCCAGCTGCTCTCGACGCGGCTGGGGATCTGCGGGGCGCGTGATGTGGAGTCAGGTTCTGAAGTTGCGGGTGGGAAGGAAGCACGGAGGACCCCGTATCTTTAGACGTGTCACCGGTGATGTTAGGAACCCGTCCCTTCCCCCAGCGCACTGAGGCCGCGGGCTCTGGCCAGCGTGCTGTCCATCCTCATCCTCGGAGCTGGCTTCGGGGCAGGTGGGGGGCCCTGGCCCTCTCCCAGCAGGGGAGGCAGGGAGGTGGCCTTCCTTAGGCTCGGGGGACGCCGGCGCTCCCCGGGAACCCTGTGGATGGCCGCTCCGGGACGAGGGCCTCCCGTGCCCCCCCTTCCCTCTGGCACCCAGCGCGTGTGTGTTCTCTCTCCCCTGCCATTTACTGTGGCAAAATACGCGGGACGTGAAATGTGCCACGTTGGCTAGTTTAACCGGACACATCGGGCATGAGGCACATTCACACTGTCACGCCGCTGCCACCGCTGGCTGTTTGGAGCCAGCAAGCCCCGCCCCGCAGCTGCCGGCCCCCAGCACCCCTGCTTTGCTTTCCACCTATGAAGTCGTCGACTCGAGGGAACCTCATGCAAGTGGAATCACAGTGTCCTTTCGTGACTGGCTCATCTCATCGGGCCTCGCGGTGTCCAGGTCCATGCATGCCATCACGGGGGCCAGCCCTTCTTCCTCCCTAAGGCTGAATAATTCTCGGGGGTGCCTGGGTGGGTCAGGTCATGTTCCCAGGGAGTCTGCTTCTCCCTCCGCGCCTCCCCCCACTCGTTCTCTCTGTCTCTCTCGCTCCTGCTCTCTTTCTGTCTCAAAAAACAAATACAATCTTTAAAAAAGAAAAAGAAAAAAAAAAGTTGAATAATACTTCCGTTGTGTGGGTGGCCCACATTTGGTTTATCCTGTCGTGGACGCTGGTGGATGCCGGGTATGCCAGTGTGTTTTCTGAGAATGCATTTGGAGGGGTCTGGGGTCTGTGGCCCGTGTAGCTGGGCTGGGCTTCCCATCCAGGTCTCCTGCCCCCCCCAACTGCCCCCATGTCAGCAGGGAGACAGGCACAGGGCCCTCGTGGTCCCCTTGGTGGACGGCCTCGGACTCCCCACTGTGGTGCTACGGCCCCTCTTCCCGGGCGTGAATATTCATGATGCACCTCATCCGGAGTCCCCTTCATTCTTTAGTCCTTATGGCAGACCCATGAACGTGCCTCCATTTACAGGTGGGGAAACTGAGGTCAAGGGGGACTGGGGGTCTGGTCGGTGTCCCTCCGGAAGGGTCAGGCCAAGCCCTGAGCCTACATCTTCTGGATTCTAAAGCCCGTGGTGTTTCTGTCAGCCGGCGCTGCCTGGGTGGAGTCAAGGAACCCACCGTGCCCAGAAACCGCCGTGTAGCTGTGAGCGCTGCTTCCAAACACCCCTCATCCATGTCCCTGGGAATCCAGCCGGGGCTGCGGTGCTGATGGAGGTGCGGCGGGTGCCCAGCCCTGGTCAGGGGCTCACAGCGGTGCTGGGGGGGCAACAGCAAGACCTAGATAACAGGTCACTACCTCTGTGTTTCAGCATCTCTTGTCCTTGACCAGGGCACAAGCTTATGAGGAGCAGAAACATGTCTCACGTGTACCCCACGGCCTGGTGCACAGGAGAAGCTTGAGAAATGCCACAGACCAGACATTAGTGGGGGGGTGGGTCCTGCTGCTTGGGACTCGGTGACATTAACTCTGGATACGAAGGAAGCTGGGCAGGTCTGTGTGGGCTCCATGCTTGCAGGGCGTTGGACGCAGCGGGTAGAGAGGGGAGGCCCCTGGGGGAAAGGCATCTTAGGTGCACTGAGAAGCCTTCCTCGGTTCCCAAGGAGGACGGCCACGTCCCTTCCCTCATGAACGATTCCTCTCAAATGCCCACCGCAGGCAGACTGTCCTCTGAGCAGGGCCCTTCTCTCTTCCTCGTCATTCCCACTGTGTGAGCCCAGGGAAACGGCTCCAGGATAAACCTCACGGTCTGCTCTCAGGGAGGCTGGACACTCACACTCAGGGACAGGGTGAGAGGTGCCCCTGTGCCCGAGAGTAGAGCTTAGGGGGCACCAGGGAAGGTGGGGGCTGGGGAGGGAGAGGACTTGGTGGGAGAGGTGGTAGGAAGGCAGGGGGAGGGGAGGGAGGGGTGGCGTGGCTGGCCGGCTTGCTTCTCCTCAATTCTGTTGCCTGCCCCTCCTCACTTTGTATCTTAAACCCTGCGGGGATGGCAGTGTTCCCGGCAATGGAAATAGTTCATTTTTCTTCATTTGTTGTGTTGAATGTTTGTCGTGTCCAGGGAATGCTGGTTGGCCGGCACTCGCTCACTCTGTTGTCCCAGGAAATGTTCTTGGCTGTGGGTACACGGGACCTTGGGCTCACGGCTGGTCCAGGGCAGGAGACCTCGGCTTCGGTCTGGGAACAGGCGCCTCTGTGAAGTCAGGTTTCTGGAAGGAGCCCCTGCAGTATGTGTGCGGCTGTGTGCAGGTGGCTTCCCGGTCCGTGTGGCTGGTGGTTCTAGAACCTACCTGGGGGGCAGGGTGAGGCCGAGTGTGCATGGTCCTCTGGGCAGCTGCTGAGTGCGCCGCGTGTGTGCTGGTCTGGGATCTCCCGGCTGCAGGTTTCTGCGTCTACCTCTGATGGCTTGTGCCCTTGGGAAGGTCGGGGGGAGCTGGCCTCCAGGCTCCTGGATGTGGAGACTCGGGTGCGTGGATCCCGGCGTGCCGTCCGCGTTCCCAAGGCCTCTGGAGGCTTTCTCTGCCTGGTTCACGGTGGAGGTGGAGGAAGCATGTCCTCGGCAAGTCTAGGGACTCCAGGGAGTGGACGGCCTCTCCTCACTGCCCTTCGGGAAGGACCAAAATACCAACATTACGTGGAGGGTGGGGTTGGCACACTGATGATCTGGCTGAGGTCACAGGCCCACCCGTGAACCAATCATGTGGCCATCAGGATCAGAGGGCGGTTTGGTTCGAAGAAGCAGGGATGACATGGTTACTGGTCCCTGTAGGCCAGCTGCCGAGGGCCCACTGGAGCTTGCACCCGGTGGACACAGAAGAAACACCCCACGGAGGAACAGCGGTGGAGCTGGCCCCGTGGAAGTTTGCGAAGTGCTGGGCACGCACGTTGTGTACCTTGCGTGGGGTGGGAGCGCCTCTCCTCCCCTGGATGGCAGAGGACACCGAAGCTCAGAGACATCATGTGGCTTTTGTGGCCTGTCTGAGGTCACACTGTGAAGATGGGGATGTGGCCGTGGTGGCCGTGTCGGATGGGGCTGTCCATCCCGGCTTTGCCCCTGGCTGCAGCGGTGGTGCCTGCGGTGCCCCCAGCAGAGAAACCCCAGCTGGGGTCACTTCCCCTGTCGCACCCTCCCTGTCCCTCCCCTCCCCACAGACCTCCCTGGGCAGGCCTCGCCCTCTGAGCCCTAAAGCACTTCCTCTGCAAGGCCAGGAGCCTCTCCATCGGGACTTTATCCCTAAATTGTCCTGTGTCCCAGCATCTGACACAGCATAGCTTCATACCTGAGTGGGTAACACGTCACACTGTGTGCCAACCCTCGACACACACACACCTGCTGTTTTATCTGTGTGGGTGTTGGAGCATCCATGTGCCTGCAAGCATCCCACTCGCCCTTCCCTCCCCCTGCATCCTCAGGGAAGGATGCTCCCCATGTCCCAGGCTCCTTCACTCCCTCTGCCCCCCGAGCCAGTGTCCTCTGACTTTGCACCCTTGCTTGGATGGCGACAGTCCTGGGGGAACCTTTGCCTGTTAGCGGGGGTGCAGGTGTTTCCCAGGGTAGAGGGCGGTAAGAGGCAGCCACAGATTCCACGTGGTTTGGCAAGGGGCTGAATCTCTGGGCCCCTCACACCCGGCCCGTCTAGACTTGGCCTTCCTCTGCCCTTCCCTGTCCTTGAGGGGCCCGCTGCCTGGGGGCCCGCTCCAGCCTGGGGGAGCCTAATTAGGGGGAGGCCTGCCCCTCCCCTGCAGCTTCCAGGTGCTCTGCCTGAAATCCCCCCCTCCCCTGCTCCCGGCCAGCCAGGTGACTGCCCAGAGGAGAAAACTCAGTGACGGATGCCAGAGAAATGTCCCTACTCTCGTGCCTTCCATTAATCACGGGCTTCCGGGGGCGCGGGGCCCCTGTGTAAGACGTGCCGGTGGTGTTTCTAGGTGAGTTCAGGCACACCCCGCCTCTGCCGGTAATCTGCTCCTCCGAGACAGGCTACCGGCCTGCTAATCACTTGCTGTAATTACAGCCTCAACTTTGCACAGGGAATGCTAATTGATGCTTTGATGGAGGGGCTGTGCACACACGGTGTCCTTCTCCTGTGGCCCCCAAATGCCAAGGTCGTGGTGGGATTTGGTGGGGCTGATGGTGCATAGAAATGAGCGTGGCGGGCGGAGGGACCGGCTGCCGGCAGGGCCACATGCCTTCCTTACCCCTGCCACGTGTGCTGTAGGCCTTCCAGACCGGGTGGGCCCCCGTGGGGGCTGGGGCTTGGGGGCTGGCGCTCCTGAGTTCGGAGCTGAGCCCTTTGGGAGCTGGTGGGGAGGCCCTCCTGGCTGCCTCTGGTCACCCTGCCCGTGGGACAGGTTCGGTGGCTTTTCCAGGGGAACAGCAGGTAGCCTATGGATGCCCCTTCCATGGACTCTTGCCATCAAGCTTGTTTTTCTCCCATTATAAAAGGAGTATATGCTCCCTAGAAAATATCTGGCCAGGCCTCCTGTTTTCAGACTTTCATGCCCCATGGTTCGACTGGAGGATTTTGCTGATTACTTAGCACAGCTTTTCCTGACAGTGGGAATAACAGGCTCAGAGAGGGATGGAGTGGCCAGCGGGGGGTCCCTGGGCCATTGGAAGTCTGGGACCCTCCCCACACTGCCTGGAGCCACCAGCCCCCTTGGTTCTAACCTTGGATTCTGACTCAGTGGTCCTGAAGGACCCTGAGTGATGAACTGGGTGACGGGGCCAGCCCCCTGCTCTTGCCAACGGGATGGTGTGGATGAGCCCTGCCAGGCCTCTTGGTGGTGAGATGCCCATCCTGCCCAGGGCACCCCTTACTATAAAGGAAGCTGGAAGGTAGTTGGGGCAGGGAGCAAGGGTTGCAGTGAACAGAAACATGCTCAAAGTCTGAATGTGGCCCCTCTTAGGGTCTACAGGGGCCTGGGGCTAGGCACTGGGATGGCAGGAGGGCCCTCCTTCCCCCAGCTCACCTCTGCAGGTCTTGTGTGTCCTGTGTGGGCTGCCCACGCTGAAACCAGGGGGACCTGGCCCTGTCCTCCCCTACACTCCTGTGTCCACATCCTTGTCCTGTGTCTCAGCTACTGTAGGACCCTTTGCCCCTGGCCCCAGAGGTGACCCCTGCAGCTTTGTGGCGTGGTGGTGCAGTGTCATCCTAGAATCAGCCAGGTGCCTTTAGGACCCTTGCCTACCCCCCAGGATCCTGGATAGGTTGGTCTGCCGAGGGCCCAGGCCAGGATGGCTTTCTAATCGCCCCAGGTGTTCCAGTCCAGGAACAGGGTAGCTCTCGAATTGGGCTGAGGTGCCATCAGAGGCTGCTGCTGAAGATGTACATCTGGGAGGTCACCAAGGGGAAGTTGAGGACTCCAGCGTGTTGCTCCGGGTGCAGACTGCTAATAGACGTGGCCACTCCTTATCCCCTCCTGCTGGCTGCACCACTACAGGTGTCCTGGAGGACGGGCCAGGCAGGGGCAGGGGTGCCCGCCACCCCAGCACCATCATTAAAACCCCAGTCAGCTTCAGCAGAGCCAAAGCAGTGCCAGGAGGCATGCAGAGCCAGAGCACTGCTGCGGGGTGACTGCAGAGAGGAGCAGGGAACAGAGCGAGGAGGAAGCTGAGGAGAATAACAAAGAGGGAGTGAGTCGAGGGCTGGAGGGCAGAGCCACCCCTCCCAACCAGAGAGGGAGCAGCCCCTTCCAACCAGAGAGGGGCCAGCCAGCGCCCCCCCGCCCGCCCCAACCAGAGAGGGGCCAGCCCCCTCCCAACCAGAGCCTGAAACAACTACTCCCATCCCAAAGGACCAAAGGGAAGCCCAGCACAGGAGGTCTGGGGCCCTAGCTGAGCCCCCCAACAGTAGCCCCAAGTTGGAAACTTCTAGTAAGTGATGTGACAGGCGGTCACATGGTGGAACTGCCATAGTGGGGGTCCCATTGTGTCCCAGCCTGGTGATGATCCCACTGAGGGTCCCTTTCACCCTGAGTCCATTTTGACTACCTGGAGGTGAGGGCTGGCTAGCAGTGCTGTCCCCCCTCCCACCCCTAGTGATGTGGCCAGTGGAAAAGTCAAGTGACTTCAGACCCTGTACATCCCAGGCCTGGGGAAGGGGTCAGCTCCCCAGCTGGGCAGCATCAGGAACAGTCATCTTGGGGAGTGGTCATTGTGCTCCTCTCCCCTCCCCTCCTGGTCCAGTTCTCCCCCTGTGACTCAAAGCTTTCATTCTGCCAAGATTCACTGAGCTGGCAGGTGGGATCCCCATCCCTGCCCCCAGCTGCCGAACCTGCAACAGATAGGAGGAGGTGAGGGCAGGGTCCAGCTCAAAGCCTCTTCCTCAACATGGCCTTTCTCTTATCATCCGGGGCTCAGATCTTCGGTTACAGGCTGAGATGCTCTGTGGGCGCTGCTGGGACGTGAGGCTGATGGGCCCCCAGCTTGGGAAGTTTGACAACACTTGGAACCCAAGGATGGGCCGGGATGTGGAGGTCACCCAAGCCAGCTTCCTGCTCCGCGGGCACCTGCTTCCCAGCTCCCCACGACAGATGGCCACACAGCAGCTCCTAGCACGTTCCCATGATTCATGATTGAGTGGCCACAGGGAGCCGAGTGACAACCGAGAGTCCTGTGCCTTCTGCACATCCTTGGAAGGGTCCTACGGTCCAGCCCGGCAGGAAGCTGGCACCTTGGGTCCCTCCCTCTGTTCTCGACCCTCCTCCCCCCCCTCCCCACCCCCCCGTCCTTCCTTGTTCTTGCCCTGCCCTGGTAAAGCACAGACTCTATGTGGGGACGCTGGGGGTCGTGGCCCCTCATGGTTTGCAGCGGCTTAGTGTCTGTTCCCTCGTTTCTTGTTTTGGTTTCTTTCTTCCTCAAACCCTGCTTCCTCCTGGTTACCTTGGTGTAGAGCCTGGGACTGTTAGATAGTCTTCCCTAGGCATCTATGAGCGTGGAGGGGACGGGAGTGCGGGAGGGGGAGCTCAGCCTCTCGGGAGCTGGGGTGTCGGGTGGGTGTGCCCCATGTTAGGGCAAGGGGGGACGTGTGGGCCTTGCACAGTGTCTTCTGCAGACCCTCACCTGCAGTGATGATGACCGTGCTCATGGCTGATGATAACACAGGGCACGCGGGTGGGGCCAGAGTGTCACCCCCCGACGACCCCCTGGGACTGCTGTGGGCTGGCTCTCCCCCCATAGAAAGGAACCTCTCTGCCTGCCCTGGTCTCAGATGCCTAGGCGGTGGGTGCTTCACCTTGCCGGGGGTTGGCCGGTACTAGGCACTGTTGGCACCTCCCCAGGAACTGTCTCCTGTGGCAAACGGCCAGCTTTGTCACCAGGGGAGGAATGTATCTAAGCCAACTAATGGAGTCAGATCTAACCCGGTTCCCACGTGTGTGTGCACGCTGACATATGTTTTGAGCGTCTCTCTGTGGCTGAGTGGCAGGGACCCTAGAGATAGCCAGGCCCCAATCCCCAGAGCCCGTGAGCGTGACTTTCCGTGGCAGAAGCACACAGGACAGATGTGGCTAAGGGAAGCCTCCGGAGGTGTGGGGAGAGCACCCTGGATGTGCAGGTGGCCCTGGCATACAGTCATGAAGCGTCCTTCCAAGAGGGGGCAGGGGACGGTGTGACGCAGGCAAGCCAGAGGGCTGCGGGACAGCGGGGTCTGGGAGTGGGAGGCAGACAGCAGACCCCTCCCTGGAGCCTTGGGGGGTGGGGAGCGTGGCCCTGCCAACCTGGACTTCAGGCCTCATGAAGCTGCCTTCAGACGTCAGGCCTCCCTTGTTCTGAGCCACACGGTTTGCGTTGGTGTGTGGTGGTGGCTCGCACAGCGTCCTCGCAGAGTGCACCCCCCCAGATGTGGGGATCCTCTCTGGTGGCTGCTCTCTGACTATAAATGAGTCTGTTACGGGTGGTTTCTTCTCGTTTTCCTCTCTGCATGTTTCGAACGACATGTTTATAACATGTCACGTTATAAAAGCTTAAGTGACCGGGACGCCTGGGTGGTGGCTCAGTGGTTGAGCATCTACCTTTGGCTCAGGGTGTGATCCTGGGGTCCTGGGCTCGAGTCCCACAGGGAGCCTGCTTCTCCCTCTGCCTGTGTCTGTGCGCCTCTCATGAATAAATAAATAAAATCTTAAAAAAAAAAAAAAGCTTAAGTGACATGTGCAGGCTGCCCCTGATGGGGTGGCCGCAGGTGAGGTCCAGGGCTGGGGCACCTCCCGTGGGGCCTAGTCCTAGGAGCTCTGTCAGGGGAGGGTGCTCAGGAGCTCCAGGTGAGGGGTCTGGCCAACCACAGACCTCTCCTCCTTCCTGTGAGGGGCCAGGGGAGCAGAGAGGAGGGCTGGTTCCCACCTCTAGGTGATGGGTTTTGTGTCCCTGTCCTGCTCTTGAAGCCCCCCTGCCAAACCGTATACCCCTGCCAGATCCCAGAAGGCAAGCACCCTCCTTCCAGGATCCCCCATTCCGCTGGCTGACTGTGAAGAAGGAGTTTATGGGAGTCAGGCGGAGGGCATCCTTCCTGCTGGTTGGCTCCCAGGACTGGGCATCCCTGCTCCCTCTCCCCAGCTTTTCCTGGTGGATCACTGCGAACACAGCAGGTCCCACATCTCCTCGGTCCCGGGGCTGCAGTATGTGGAGGAAGCTCTGAGCGGCAGCGTCCGATGTGGCCACCATGGCCCCGCCAGGCTGCTGGGGCTGGGAATGTGGAGGGTGCGGGCCAAGAGGTGCTGCGTGTACAACACGTACGCGGGATCCCAAAGACTGGGGCAGGACCAAGAATATACAATCCCTCGTTGATGGCTTTTGTATGGATTCCATATCGAAATGATCATACGTTGAATACGTTGTGTTAAATTTGAGATTAGTAAAAATGACTTGCACTTGTTCATTTTACATTTTTTCAAAATATGGCTATTAGGAAATGTAAAATTATACGTGAGGCTCTCACGTGATCCTTCCCCTGGACCACACAGCTCACAGGTTGGCAGACGTTCCCACCGGCCAGGGCCAGCTTATAGGCAAAGGAGAATGTGTCTGTTGGCTCTCTGTCGGGAGGGACTTTCAAAGGAATCTCTCAGAAATGCTGGGAGAGGCTGGCCACGGTGGCGGCGGCAGTGTCTCCTCTCTCAAAGGCCTGCCTGGACCCAAATGGACGGGGAGCCAGGGAGACTGCCTCCCCCCAGCCTGTGTTCCCTGCAGGGGAACAGAAATCCGTGCTTTTCAGGCACGAGCCAGGTGTGGTGGAGACAGGAACAGGCAGCAGCAAGGATCAGAATACTATTTTTTTTTTCCAGTTCAGAGTCAAGATTTGAGCTCTGTGGGTAGCAGAGACCCCCGCCCCCGCCGCCACCTCACCAACTGCCCAAACAGGTGCTGACTTCGGGGGTGGAAGCGTGAGATAAAATGTGCATAAAAGACCACTTTCTTATCAGGGTCACAGGTAAATCATTATGATGTCACCTTGCAGTTTTTATAGCAGTCGGAGATTATTGGAGTAAGGTACCCAGGACATAAAACATACTTCCTAAACTGTGCTTAAGCACACGGTTCAGTGGCACCCAGCGCTTTCACACGGTTGTGTAGCCGCCGCTGCCATCCATCCGCGTCCAGAACGTCGTCTCCCCCAAGCAAAGCTCTGTCCCCATTAGACAGCAGCTCCCGGTCCTCTCTCCCCCAGCCTCTGGCGCCCACCGTCCTCTCTTGTATGAACGTTTGAGTCGTCTAGGTGTCTCATGTAAGTGGAACCCTACAGTACGTGTTCTCCATGTCTGCTTATTTCATGGAGCGTAATGTCCTCAAGAGCTGTCCCACGTTACAGCAGGCGGCAGGATGTAGTTTGATGTTTTCAGAGCCCCTTCATGTGGCTCATCTCACTCTGTTCTCCCACACCCTGTGGACAGGCTTATTAGCTTCATTTTGCTGATGCAGGGCACAGAGGCTCATCATTCAGGCTCACTGGGACATGCCTAGAGGTCACATGACCTCCGAGTGGGGCCATGACTCTGGTTCTCCGATCTCCCACGGGCCCTGCCCACTTCACCCTGGCTTCACATTCATGGCTTTGCCAACGTGACCCACCCCCTATTTTAATTATGTCGGGTATGTAGAAAATAAAATCGGTTGTGGGAGAAAACAGCCTCATTTTAAGTATCTCCCTCTGTTCCTTTCTTCCCCTTCCCTTGAGATGAGGCAGGGTGGTTTCTAAGAACAACTGCATGGGATGGGACAGGTCAGTTTATAAATACTGTATAACCTAAGATGATAGGGCCAATTTGAAGCCTGTTGACAGAGAGGCTTTGAAGGATGGGTTCCAGGCGGGGTGCGTGCGTGCGCACGGAATACAAATCAATAATGTATAAGGAGAAGGGCATGTTATGCAAATTCAAGGTATGGGCATTGTGTCTGCGACAGTTAAATGCTGGGAAACCGCTGAGGGAGGGGCTGAGTGGCGGGGGATCTGCAGCCCCTTAGCTCTTGCCGGTCTGGGTCCATCCAGACCCATGGCTGTCCACGGTGAACTCATGGCTATCTGTGATGAACCGAAGCCGGCATGTTAGAGGAGTCAGGAACAGGAGTCACCTTTTCCCTGGTGGGTCAGGGTTTTGGGAGCTGTTGGACATCTCTGTTCTTTGGTAGCTCTGAGGGTTCCACAGGCAGGAAGAACGGCCCAGACGTTTCAGATGTTTAGTCTCTGTGGCCAGAAGCTTCTACTGTCAGCACGTGGCAGAGCCTAGAACCTTCTACCCACTGAGGGGAGACATGGCTGCAGCCTAAGCCCACCCACTTAACTGGTTAATCTGTCTGCAGAGCAACTCGTGCGGGCTCGTGTATACTGCTTAACCAGCCTCATTACTCTTGGGCATTTAGCAGCTTGGAGGAGGATAATACCTTTCAGGTTTGACCCAATTTTAGTTTTTGTTGCCATAACCATGGAAAATCCACCTCACTGAGCCCCTCGGCAGCAGGCCTGAAGGAGCAGTGATTTATGGCATGCGTGCGAGCGGAGTCCCTAATGCGCTGGTGGCAGAGCACAGTGGCACCCTCTGCCCATCCTGATTTCCACTTAGCAACGCTTTTCACGACAGACCCTCGTCCTTCCTACCACCTGAGAGCCCGCCCCTGGAGATCCTGAAAACTGCATTACCTTGATTTAAAAAGTAGACCGATAGACAGGGACCGACAGAGAGGCAGATCCTTGGCACTGGCGTCTGCACTGCCAGGCCACGGACACTGCACTTCCTTTGGTGGGAACGACGGTCAGCTTCCTCCCAGGCTGTGAGCTGTGAAGTCACTTTCTGTTTCTAGTGAGGAAGCAGGGGCTGTGGGCAGGGAATTGAGGCTTCCCATGATCTGCCTGCAGAAGTCTCCCCTTCCCAGATTTGTAGGGGAAACATAGCTAGAAGTCACAGGATGCCTCTTGGTACAGAGAAAGGAGAAGGGGGATGGGGTATATCAGTCAGCTATTGCTGCATAACAAACCACTCCAGAATCAGTTGCTTAAAACACTGTTCATTTCTTTTTATTTTTCACAAGCCTGTGGGTCAGTTGGGGGTCAACAAAGGGTCTCAGTGGTTCTACTCCAGGCTGCGTTGAGGGAGGCAGCTCTGCTCCATGTGCCTTTCACCCCATCCTGAGACCAGGAGCCCAATTGTGGCAATGGCAGACACACAAGAGAATGACTGGAAACATATAAGGCTTCTTCTAGCCTAAGCATAGAAATGGCTATTTTTTCAGCCTCATTCTTTGGTCAGATAAGTCACATGACTAAGCCCACATTGATATAGGGTGAAAAAGAGACTTTACCTCTTTAGTTGGAAAAACTGCAGACATGTACATGGCAAAGGGCATGAAGCCAAGGAGAGACTCCAATCTCGGTAGTACACCACCATGGGTGGTGAGGAGGGCTGTCTGAATCTGATGATGATGATGGAGAGGATGGTAGCCGTTATATATGTAGCACTTACCATGGACCACTCAACCAAGGTTCTGTGTATGTGAGCTGATGTGGTGTTTATAGTAAACCAATAAGAAAGTTGTTGTTACCCACTTAATAGGTGGACAAACTGAGGTTTGGAAAGGTCAAGTAACTTGCTCAGGGATAATGACAGGACAACTGGGATTTCCATCCAGGTTTATCTGACTTCCAAGCCCAGACTCAAAGACATTCCATGTCTCAGTGTTTGTCGTGCTATCCTTCAACCCCTGCTCCTGTTCTGGGCATTCTCCTCTTCTCACTGGATTTACTTTATGGATGGATGGATGGATGGATGGATGGATGGATGGATGAGTGGGTAGGTGGATGGTTGGATAGTCAGTTGAATGGGTTATGAGTGGGTGAATGGATTGGTAGGCAGATGGGTGGATGGATAGGTGGATAGATACGCGGATGGATGGTTGGGTGACAGGTGGGTGGATATATGGATAAATGGGTAGGTGGATGGTTGGCTGGTTGCATAGTTGAATGGGTTATGGGTGGGTAGATGGATTGGTAGGTTGATGGGTGGATAGGTGGGTGGATGGATGGATTGGTGGGTGGATAAGTGAGTGGATAGGTAGGTGACAGGTGGGTGGATGAGTGAGTGGATAGGTAGGTGACAGGTGATGAGTGGATGGATAGATGGGTGGATGGATGGTTGGGTGAGTGGGTAGGTGGACGGTTGGATGGTTGCTTAGTTGAATGGGTTATGGGTGGGAAGATGGATTGGTAGGTAAATGGGTGGATGGGCAGGTGGGTGGATGGGGGGCAGGTGGGTGGATGGATGGATGAGTGGATGGATGGATAGATCAATGGACAGATGAAGGAACAAATGGTTGGATGGCAGATGGACAGATGGCTGAATGAATAAAGTCAGTGTCTTCAGTGACCTTGGCTTCTTTCCGATGTGTACTCCTAGTTTCACCAAACCATGCTTTCCCTGGGGAGGTCTTCTGTTTGCCATAGAGCTCCGCATGAGCTGAAACTCATCTTCTTGGTAGTAAGAGCATCACCCAAAGGACCTCAGAAGGAAAATCAGGTCCCAAGAAGGCAGATTTCATGGCCAGGGTCACTCAGGGAGGGCAGACTGGAGGCCACAGCAGAGTACAAGAAAGGCCTCCTCTCTGCCAGCCCTTGGTCTGTGTTTCACTCCTAGAAGACAGGGCAGGAGGTGGGCAGAAGATCCTCGTGCCGAGGAAGCGAATTAGGAGAGAGGAAGCCGGTTGTGATGGCCCTTGTTCCCCATCCTGCTTCTCTCCCTCTGTTCTCGGCTGTTCCTCAGCATAACAGCTGTTCCCACCGTGGGCCTTCTGAGCCCTCCTGCACATTGGCTTCACCATCTGCTGCTTCCAGGGAGGCCTGTCCAAGACCAGGGCTTGGTCGCTGTTGGAGGGGGAGGGCAGGCCTCTGCAGTTCTGGAGCAGCCTGTCTTGACCTGGCGTGGTCTTGGGCAGACTCCGGGTGTTTGCTCCGTGGCCAATGTGGTAGCCATAGTGCCCCAGAGGGGATGGGGAACAGCTATGGGCCTGCCCTACCTGCACTATTCAGAGCTGCTGACCCCATGTGCAGCCTGTCCCTTCCTGATCCTAACCAGAGGAGGCCAGACGTAGATTCTAGTCCCTGCTCTGTGTGCAAGGCAGCCAGCACAGGGGTCCTGGAGGAGGACACTTCCCTGTATCGTCATGTTTTCTCTTCTTTCTCTTCTTTTTGCAAGAGAGCTGACAAGCAAAGGTCCGGACTGAGGGTTTGGGTGGCACACTGGTGGCTGTTGCCTTCCTGCCGCTGCTGGCGGAAGTCCCCCTGGGGCAGGTGTCTCAGCCTGAGCGTGGGACACATACAGTATCATTACACTGATTATTGCTTCTTCCCAGACGTATTGATCGGGCTTCTGTCGCTGACTCTGGCCAACTGAAAAGCTCTGCAACCCGTCAGAGCCTTAGGGACTGAGAGAGTGGCTCTGACTCAAGATGTATTGTCAGTCTAGGAGGTGATTTTTTTTTTTAATTGAAAAATTGGGAGTAATTTACATATTGTGAAATGTACAGGTCTTAGTACAGTCAAAGGAGTTTTGACAACTGTATACACCTGAATAACCATCTCCTACATTGAGACATGGAACAGTCCCTACATCTCCAGAAGGTTCCTCCATCTGGCAGGGGTGCTGAAGTCCCTGAGCCGGAGGATGTGATGCAGCGAGGTGGACAGAGGCTGAAGCTCCAGCCTCACCAGGACTCTCGTGGTGGCCTCCACCAGTGCAGGCCCATGAGAACCCAGCACCTTTGAGCTAACAGACAGGTGGGGAGGGGGCAGCAAAGGGACAGCTAGCCAGTAGAGGGCTCCAAGGCAAAAAGAGGGCTAGCAAGGTTCCCGGCTCACCGTCCTGCCTCCACGCAGGGCACACTCAGGTCTCCAAGAAAAGGGACATGTGACACCTTGTCCCAGGCAGGGGTTTAAACGCCATGTCCTGCCAAGAAGTTCTTCTGTGGACTGTTTCTACCTCCGATGCCGCTGGTTGCACTCTGTTCTTGTTTGCCTCCTGTGCTCAGGGCAGGTGGGGGCACCCGAGGACTGGTGCCCACACCAGGGCCAGGGCAGGTTTCTCCTGGTGGCTAGCATTCTCTCGGAGCAGGGCCCTCCGGGGAATTCTCTCAGAATGACTGTGCAATGCAAATGTTGTTATAGCAGCTGGCGAAATGTATTTTTAAAGCATGTTACTGATGCAAGTTATTTTCTCATCCTTGGACTGGAGCTGTGTGCGCTGTGCCCAGGGAGGGAGGTGCGGCCCTTGGGAGGGAACGCTGGAAAAACCTGCTGGGGCCTGGGGTGGGGGTGGTGGGGGGAGTAGAGGCACCTGGTGGCTCAGTCTGTTAAGCATCTGACTCTTGGTTTCTGTTCAGGTCATGATCTTAGGGCCGTGAGATCAAGCCCTGCGTTGGGCTTTGCGCTGGGCATAGAGTCTGCTTAAGAGGGAGCTCTGCTCCTCCCCATTGCGCTAGCTCTTTCCCTCTCTCTCTCTAAAGTGAATAAATAAACCTTTCAAAGAAATAAATAAACCAAGATACCTGCCCGGAAACACAGGCTGTAGGCAACCCCTTGGACCTGAGTGTGCAGCCAGGTGGAGGTCTTGGGGCCAGTTCTGAAACCCCAGGTTCTGAAGGGGTCTGTTCCTACAACACAGAGCTCAGGAAGGAGTCTCCATGCAGGCCTCCTGGCTGTCAGGACCCGGAGCAGGGGACAAGGCCCACTCCAAAGCCCCAGCGCCCCTCCCACCACCAGCCCCCGCCTCTGCGGGCTCCCAAGGCCCCGTGTTCCCCATGTTTTCTCCGGGAGGGCATCCAGGAGTCTCTATCCCGCCCTCCCCATTTCTGTCCATGGCCCAAAAGTTAGAATCCTATTAAGGTCGCAGTTCCCTACATTTGTGACGTAAAGCCAGTCTCGGAGAAAAGTTGGGCTGTTCAGCATCAAAATCCTATTACCAAACGCCGTGTTTCCCGTGCGCAGACACCTGGCGGCTGGGAGATAAGTGGGAAGGAGCTTCTGATTGCGGCTTCTGCGCTATCTGCCCAGCCCAGGCCCACTGCGGGGAGCCCGCGCCCCCCTTCTCTGTGCCTCCCCCGCCCCCTCCAGGGCTGGGTAGCCTCACAAGGCCTCCTAGTGCCAGCGGAGAAAGCCAACTAGAAAGTCCCTGTCGACCCTCGACCCTGGGATGACTTCCTCTCCCTGGCCCTGCCCAGGAGGGTGTCTGGGAGCTGGGATCCTGTCTGCGACCCCACAGAAGAAAGGTGATGGGCCGTGGGGAGGAGGGGCTCAGAGTATCCTGGCGGGGGGCTGTGCTGAGGCCCAGGGAAGCAAGTGTGGGGATTAAGGTTGGGGAACATGCTGCCCCCAAGCTCTCTGGACAGACAGCCAGGGCTGAGAGATGGGCTCACAGAGCCAGCTCCAGGCTCCCATCCTGCGCACTCCTGTCAGCCTAGTGAGGATCACTGACCCCGGCTCTGTGATCCCCTGCCGGATTCCATACCCTGCCCTAGGGCTGCGTTTGTGAGCATCCACGGGCCCCCTGTGCCCCCTGCAGGCAGGTTGGGGCTGACTCTTCAGCTGGCCTGGGGGTGCCTTCAGGCCTGGGCCACCTTCTCTCCTGCTACCTGCCCTCAGCTGAGCCCCCTCCTGCAACCTGCTGCTCCATGGTTACTCCCTTCTGAAAGCTGGTCACACCCCAGCCCACTCCCACTCCTCCTATGTCCACAGGGCTGTGTGCAGCCCTCTGCTGCAGACAACAGAATGTATTGTAATTATCTGTTTAAATCATGGCAATGCACACCCGTGCTCCTGCCCAAGCCTGAGTACTTGGCAGGTGAGGAGCACAAAGGGGCCTGTCACCACCTGTGTGGTGGGAGTGGTCTTCCTCATGGGTGAGTGCAAGGTCTCTCAGGCAGGGGCACAGGTGGGGGGACAGTCAGCCTCCAGGCCTCACCCCTTAGCCCCATCTGGCCGCCTCCATCCCCATTGGACTCTGACCTGCTTGAGGGCCACGTGGGATGCACCCTCGGTTGCCCCCCAGCCTAGCACAGAGCATGACACAGCTTCCCCAGGGGTGTTGAGAAGGGTGGGAAGAGCCTGTCTGGGTCACCCTCAGGGTCTTCTCTCTTTCCTCACCTCTCCCTATCCCGTCTGTGCTTTCCTTCACAGCCGCGGGGCCTTGCCCACTACAGAGGTGTGGGACGTGGAGGGGGATGTGGGAGGAGACAGTTTGTCCACCAGGTAACCTGGGCCTCCAGCTGAGGCTCAGGGTTTTGCTTTTTCCATTCACTTATTCATCCATCCAGCAAATGTTTGAGAACCTCGTATATGTCGGGCCCTGGGTTTACAGTGGTGAACAAAACTGATGCTCCCCAGCCCTCAAAGGCCATGGGTGAGTAAAAAAACAAGTAAAAATGTAATGACAATTTGTGACAAGTGCCACCAAGGGGAAGAATGAGGACTTGAGAGATGAGATGGGTCGGGGTCTCACAAGGAAGCAGCAAGCGAGAAGATCTCCCTTGGGGTGGGGTCAGGGGATCACTGGGTCCCTGGTTTCTAACCTGGTCCCTTAGAAATCTGAAGCATCTGAAGCCCTCCTGGGGACACAGGAGAGACTGGGAATTTGTAGCATCTTGCAGCCTTAGCCCCCTTCTCTGCAGGGGCCCCCTGTTCCTCTGCACAAGCTTCTCTTGCACCCCCGCTGCCTCCCAGGGTGACCTGGGTGTGCCCCTCACCACCTGTACCTCCCACCCACCCCATCTTCTCACTGGCCTAAAGCCACCCTTTACATGGATCCTTGTCTAATCCCTGTATCAGGTATGTGTTGATCCACTGGTTACCCCAAACCTTAGCAGCTTTAAACAATGATCATTTCTTAGCCTGCGGTTTCAGGGGTTCAGGAGTCGGAGAGTCTGAGCAGCTCAGAGGCTTTCACAGGGTTGTAGTCAGCATGCCGGCTGTCGAAGAGGGGCCCCAGTTCCTCCCATGGGTGTCCCCATGATGTGGCGTGAGAGCGGGTGACATCATTCATGACCTGATCTGAGAACTGAGACGCCATCACTTCACTGCATTCCAGTGGTTGCAGAGCCCAGCCCTGGCGTGAGGTGGGAGGGGACTGCGCCAGGGGACAGGAAGTGAGGACTGTCAGCGCTGTCCTGGAGGCTGGTGCCACAGCCCCCAAAGCAGACAAGATTGTCTCCCAAACCCTAGGTCCTGGCACTCAGCCACCTGCTACATATCCCCCCAGCCCCTGATGTGCCAGGGGCTCTTCAAGCACAACAGGCCCAAGTCTGAAGCCAACCTCACAAGCCTTGGTTGGGAAACCTTATTAGGTAGCTGTTAACATATATTGAGGTGTCAGGAATACTGTAGGGAGCACACGTAACCCTATAACAACCTGCATCATCAACCCAGCTGGGAACCCTCCCCCCCCCCCCCCCCCGCCCCGGTCCTGCCCACCATCCTGACCAGTCTCTATCCACCTTGTGTGTCTCAGTTTCTTGTATGATCGCCAGGGGTTGCCTCCAGGTGGAGATTCCTGCTTTGATTTTTAGCTCCTTCCACCCCATCCTCACTGGTGCCAGATTGAGCTTCGTTTTTTTTTTTTTTTAAAGACTTTATTTATTTATGAGAGACAGAGAGAGAGAGAGAGAGAGAGAGACAGGCAAAGGGAGAAGCAGGCCCCATGCAGGGAACCCGATGTGGGACTTGATCCTGGGTCTCTAGGATCACGCCCTGGGTTGAAGGCGGCGCTAAACCGCTGAGCCACCCAGGGATCCCCCCAGATGGAGCTTCCTAAGATAAGACACAAGTCTGCATAGTTTCCTGCTTAAAATTCTTCAAGTGGCCATTGCGGGTCCTTGGCGTGGTGTTCCAGGTGCCGCATGATCTGGTTCCCGACTTACACGGCAGCCTCATCTTCCAGCATGTCTAGTCCCAGGCTTGGAAGACACCTTCCAGCCCCTCCCGTGTGGTTCCATACCTGCTGGATCACCTGCTCCGCTCCCAAGCCTTTAGGACTCCCTCCAGGGTGGGTCACCTCCTCTGGGAAGCAAGAGCATCCTCTCGGGCTGAGCGAGGTGCTGCCCTCTGCTGAGGATCCCAAACACCCTTACCCGTCTCCATTGGTGGCGCTCGTCTGTGCATTCAGCCCCTCACACGTGTTTCCCGAGCACCTGTTGTGTGCCAGGCACCGTTCTAGACCCACCGGGCACAACTCAGATCTGCCCCGTGGCCCTCTACGTCTCATGCAGGCCCTTCTCCCATGTCTCATGGGACCTCTGGTTTGCTTGTCATCTGTCCCTCTGCACAGCGGCCCGCTGGAGGACAGGCCCGCGTGGTGTTCTCATCTGTGTCCCCGGCATCTAGTGTGGGAGGGTCTTGATGAATGTTCAGTGCTTCTGGAAAGGGCCTGCTGGCCTCAAGTTCCCTGAGTGCCCGAAGCAGGGCTCTCGGTCCTGGTCATTGATTCCTAGACTCAGGGACCCAGGGTGATTCGGTGAGGGAAGCATGGAAAATGCGCTGGAGAGCCTGGGGAAGCTTTGGATCGTGCCCTGGGTGACTCCTCCTCACCAGGCGGTTGTGTGCACCCCAGCCACAGCTGGGCTGGAGTTCTCCCGCATTTGGGGGACACTTCTGGCCTGGGGCTCCCCCTGTAAGCCTGGCTGTCACGAGGGTCACACAGCCCCCAGCCTTTCCTCCAGAAACTGCTTTCCCCATCCTGGGGAAAATTGCTTCCCAAATTACACCCCTCCATTTCCCGAGCTTTAAACACAGCGCGGAGGACACATAAATTGCATAAGGGCCTTCTCATTCCCGTTGGATGCATTGAATAATGTAACATTCCAACAATACCTAAAGGTACACTGTATTATTAAAACTCACTGGTGTTAAAAAAGGAAGAAGCAGGAGCAGCTTGGCTACAGTAACATTGTCACAGACTCCCACTAGATGCCAGAATAATAAAACCCAAATTATATTTATTTATTTATTTATTTATTTATTTATTTATTTATTTATTTGCCAGAGACAGGATTCACAAGGCATGAGGGGAGTCAGGAATGAAGCTGGTTTCTGGTTTAAAAACGGAAGGAGGAGACTCATTTATTCTGAATATTATGTATTTCCTATAACCTTTACTGTTGCAGTGAAGCGCCCATATTATCCTTCTCCTGGCTAAAGAGGTGGCAAGTTTTGCTTTCTTAGCATGAGCCTTATGTCAAGCTCTGGGTCTGGTTATTGGCTTGGGTTGTGGGGGAGCAAAGACCAAGAGGAATCGGGGAAGGGAGAAATGGGACAGGTGCACGCCAGCACCTGGAACGGTGCCTGGAGGATGGGGGAGGCGGGGTGGCTTCAGAGGGAGATGAGGACAGGAGGTGGAGCCTGCCCACCTGCAGAGTCCTGAGTTCATGGTGGCAGTGTAGTGGGTAGGACAAGTGGCTCCGCTTGGTTTGGATGTGTTGGTAGTTTTTAAAAAACAAATCCTGGGACGCCTGGGTGGCTCAGCAGTTGAGCATCTGCCTTCGGCTCAGGCCATGATCCCAGGGTCCTGGGATTGAGTCCCACATCGGGCTCCCTTCAGGGAGCCTGCTTCTTCCTCTCTCCTTGTGTCTCTGCCTCTCTCTCTCTAATGAATACATAAAATCTTTAAAAACAAAACAAAAACAAATACTAATCCTTGCCTTTACTTTGAATTTGCCAAGTTTTATCTCAGTCCAACTGCCGGGTGAGTTTGAGTGAGTTTAGGGTGTGTGGTACAATGACTCGTATGGACATGCTGTGAAGAGGTCACCGCGGTAGGGTGGGGTGACACCCACGTTCACACACGTTTTCCCGGAGAGACGAGTTCTGAGATCTGCTCTCTTGACAACCTTCCTGTTTACAGCACAGCATGGTTGAGTGCGGCCATGTGCTGTCTGGGACTCACCTGCAGCAGGAAGTCGGGACCTCCCGACTTGTCACCTGCTCCCCACTCCCTGCCTCCCTCCGGGAGCCACCCGCCTGCTTTCTGTTTCATTGGCAAATCCTCTGGATTTCCTTTAGCTCCTGCCAGGAGAGCCAGTCGCAGAAAAACTTCCTCTGGGAAGTGAAATGAACCAGCAAAGGTGTGGTTTGGGGAGAAAGGCCCCATCCTAGATGGGCGGGTTGAGTCCCCTGGGATTTGCTGATGCCATTTCCTGAGTCCCTCTGGGATTTGAACCAGAATGTTAGGCCGACGAGGAATGGCGCTGGGTTCAATTCCTGGACTTGGAGTCGGGGCCCGTGTGCCAGCCACAGGCCCAGGGAGGGGGCGTAAAATGAGGGGTGCTGGCGGGTTGTCTCTGCTTTTCTGTGTTACCATGTCTTGCATCCTGTACATGAAGCCACTTCCTCAGATGACCCTGCTTGGAAGGGACGATTGCCATCCCTGGCCTGCCCAGGTGTCCTCAGGTCCAGGTGTGCCTTTCTCTTCAGAGATGTGGAAAACAAGCCAGAGTGGACGCTTTGTGGCCGGGACCCCTCTCCACCCGGAAGCCGTGCATGTGGGTGTCTGGCGGGCTCAGGTGTTCACCTGGGGGACGCGACAGTATTTGGCCTTCCCCCCACCTCTGGGCATCAGCAGACCCACATGAGCGGGGGTTATGGTCACTCAGTACCTGTCAGGTCACCTAGGAAATGTTCCTCACCTGTGCAGGGCTCACCTACACTTGGCTTGTCCTTCCTTCCCTTGTTCGTTGAGCAGGTGCTGCTGAGCACCTGCTGTGTGCCAGCCCTGGCCAGGGGCAGGGGGCACGGTGCTGAGAGGGACCAGCCTGGATCTGCCCTCACGGGATAAGCTTTGTCCTGTTTTGATGATGGTGATGATGATGATGATGATGATGGTGATGATGATGATGATGATGATGGTGATGATGATGGTGGTGATGATGGTGGTGATGGTGATGGTGATGATGATGGTGATGACGGTGATGATGGTGATGATGGTGATGATGATGATGATGATGATGATGATTTGGCCAAGTTCTCCTCCTCCTGAGGTCCCCTGCCCTCCCACTCTGAGCCCTGTGGTGGGCAGAGGACAGGGGTCCTCAGGGAAGAATGAAGGGGCCAACTCTCAGTCCAGTCCCCCTCGGGGCTGGAGTTAGCGGGCAGCCAGAGGACCTTCCCGTCCACACAGGTCTATTGTAGCAGGAACCTCTGCCGGGCCCGGGGCCTATTTGTGTGTTGGCTTATTATTATTATGACTTTTTTGCTGAAGACACTTTCTAGAAGTCCCAGTGTTTATGTTTCTATCTTCTCTCCCTAATGGCAGGAATCCCAACAGGAGGCCTTCTGCCCCCTTGGGAACAAAACAGGGAGCTGGGCCGGCTCCGTGGCTGCCATGGGCCTTGGAGACTTGAACTGGCAGCTGGGATGGGAGGAGGGGTGAGAATGGGCTGGAGAGACCTGCCCTGAGACTGGCCTCTCCCAGCCCGCTCCCTGCCCTTGCCCGTGGTAGGCCTTCCCTGGGAGCATGTCCTTCATCCTCCTGGGACCCCCACCACCTATGTCCAGCCTTCCTGGGAAACTGAAGCCTCTGCCCACCTGCAGATTATTTTGAGGGCTCCCCCTACTAAAGCCAGGGGGTTGGATCCTGAAGAAGCAGGTTGAGGGGTCGGGAGGGTCCTGGCTGCCAGCCAACCCTTGTGTCCACTGTCCCTGGGCTTCCTCAGTGTGGGGGTCCCCACCGCCTGCAGCAAGAAGGACGTGGACGTAGATGCCAGTCGTGGAGGCTCCCTGCCTGCCTCTGGCCCTGGGCTGGGCACTGACAGTCTGGGACCGCAGCACTGTGCTTGGTGCGGGGGGGGGGGGGGGGGGGGGGGGGAGGGATGCCCAGTGAATGTGATTCCCAGCAGGGGGCAGGTGTGTGGGAAGGTACGCAACTCCTTCCCCTGCTGGATTTGGGACAGCAGGTCATGGCCTTGACCCTGGGCCTCAGCTGGGCAGGCCGGCAGCCTGTGCTGCGGGTCTCATGGGCTTTCTGCTCTCTTTTCTTCTCCCTTTTTCCGGAGCCAGCCCTGGGGCCTTGAGAGTCGCCATAGCTACTTACTTGCTTGGCCTTTTGCCGCTTACCTTTACTATTCTGTGAAGAAGGAGGTGGGACCAGCCCCTCCCCGGGGCAGCTGGAGGCCAGTCTGCACTGGGGTGAGTCCTGTGTCCCAGAAAACCCCTGGGCAGGGGCCCCGGTTCTGTCCTGTGGGTGGTGGCTGGTGTTTCCTCCTGCAGAGTAGGAGCAAACATGTGCTTGCAATCCCGGCCAAGCTGGGACATGACCTCTCATTTAAGGCGATAAAGGGCAGCCGGCCAGTGGTGAGGCTGGCTCTCGCCCGGGTGCCCCAAGGCCTGGCAGTGCAGGGCAGCTCGCCTGGGATTGGGGGGGGGGAGCACAGGGCTGCTCATCCCTGCCTCGATCTGCTCCCAGGGACCCCATGGCCTACGCTCCCCCATCGAAGTGAGCGCCGCAGCTGTGCACCGCGCAGCAAAGTGAAAATAACCTCTCTTGTGGGGGCCTGCGCCACTCCTGGGGAGGCTGTGCAGAGCTGGGGCGCCGGGTGCCCAGCATGGGAGTGTGGGGGGGTGGGGTGTGACGGCGTCACCCTGCAGGATCTGGGGGCTCTCTGGGTTCCTGGCCCTGAAGGATCTGGGGGCTCTCTGGGTTCCTGGCCCTTCTCCCCGCCCTGTCTTTACTCCCTGTCCCTGGTCACCTCTCCTCCTTGGGTTTGGGTACAGGGGTGCTGTCCGCCCGTCCACCTTGCTCCTGTTCCAGGGGGTCTGGTGCAGAATGAGTTCCAGCCCCTGCCTCTTGTGCTGGCTGCCGAGGAGCAGGCATTTGGCTCTGCGAGTGCCCACCTACTTGCCCTCTGCCCATCAGCTCGGTCACCACCTGGAACCGCCTCTATGGGGGCTCCTCTTTCCTCCACCTGGGCGCCTGCCTCCCCCAGCCATTTCTCCCACGGCCGTTAGCACCGATCTAGGAGAACAGATCACACACTTGATTTTCCCATCAACAAGGGGCCTCATGGAGCTCAGTGCGGCTTCCCATCCTCTCGGTGCCCAGCTCCTGGTGCTGTGCATGGCACGGATGGTCACTGAAAAGGCCTGTGGTGCCCGGGCATTTCTGTGCGGGTGGCAGTGCCCTGTGAGGTTGGCCCTGCCATTTGGGATGTGGGTGGTTCTCCTTTAAGTAACTGGATTTTAGGAAAAGAAACAAACTGGTAGTCTTTTTCTTTTTTTCCTTTTTTAAAGCTCCATTGTGGGATTTCTGGGGATGTGCCAGTGGGAGCCTTTCCATGGAGGCGGGCTGGGGGGACCACTCCCCAGCCAACCCGCCTTGGACCCTGCCCTGGAGCCGGTCTTGGGGGACTGGCCAGAGAGGATGCCCTGAATGGTCTTGGGGTCCTACCTGCCTGTTGGCATGCATGCAGGTTGGTGTGAATTAAGCAAAGAAAGGCCTGACAAGGCCCAGGTGCCCCCCCAACCCTGACTCCAAACAGCAGCAACCTGTGGCCTTGTGTTCCCTGGGAATCCTGACTCCAGGGACTGTAGGATAGTGTCCTACGGAAGCCTGATGTGTGCATAGGGGACAGTTCCTTCATTCCTTCACTGGACAAACACCGAGGGAGTGCCAGCTGTGTGCCAGGCACCGTCTAGGCACGCTGGGGACGGGTATTAAGACAGACCCATGTATCTGCCCTCAGGCATCTGTGTGGTAGCAGATGTGATCAGCCCCGGGGAAATTCATGGGGCAGAGGAGGAGGGGATGCCAAAGGGCAGCCGCTGTGATTGGAAGGGTGTTCGGCTCCAGGTTGGCCACTGGAAGGGTGCTGTGTAACAGAGTCCCCAGGGAGGGAGGGAGAATCCAGGCAGTTGTGCAGGGAGGAGGGTCCCGAGCAACAGAGGCACAAAGGTGTGGTGCAGGGGGAGGCCCGCGTGCGTTGGGACGGAGGGACGGCCTGGAGGCCCGGGGGCTGCTCAGGGTCCCGTGGGCAGAGGAGGATTGACCAGGAAGCACTGAGCCCACAGCTGAAGCAAGACCCTGCAGCTGATTTTTGCCTTTGTAATCTTAGGCCCCCCCCCGCAAATCATGTAAGCGTCGAGGTCACCAAACCTGGTTTCACTTGGCTCGCAGGCCAGTGTTGCAACCCTGGGTGTTTTCTCCCGGGGACATAGGACGCCGCTGGAGGGAGATGTTAGGAGAGTGACTTCACCCAGAGAATCTCTTAAAAAGAGAGGGACCAGGGGGCACCTGGGTGGCTCAGGGGTTGAGCATCTGCCTTTGGCTCAGGGCGTGATCCCAGGGTCCTGGGATGGAATCCCGCATCAGGCTCCCTGCATGGAGCCTGCTTCTCCCTCTGCCTGTGTCTCTGCCTCCCTCTCTCCCTGTGTCACTCATGTAAATAAATAAAATCTTAAAAAAAAAAAAAAAAAGACCAGCGAGTTTTGGGAATGGTGGCTGTGGGGAGTCCTGGACCCTGTCCTGGGTGAGGCAGGAAGTGAGCGGGGGCGTGACCAGACTGGGTGTGGCCAGCATGGGAGAGGGGAGTCCAAGGACAGCTGGTGGGGGCACCACAGTGGGAGGTGGGAGGGCTGACTGCGTGGCAGGGGTTGGGGGAGCCCACCTGCCCCTTGGCACGTCGGGATCCTAATGCTCTGTTTCCCAGCAGGCTCTGCTCCTTCCCCTGGGGTGTGACCCTTGGTGGCCACCAGTGACCTCTAGGTTACTCACACCCATGTTTGTTTTATATCAAAAAGAGGTTGCTTGCTTCAAAGGCGTTTACATCTTTTTCTTTTCTTTTCTTTTCCCTCAGGTTGAGAATCTCAGGTCCCTGAGAACCTGAAGCTTTTCCTGCTGATTCTCACTATTTCTCAGCAAATTTCTACCCGAGAAAGTTCCAGAAAGAACCCCGTGGGAGGCCTCCCTGCTGCAGTGAAGCAGGCCTCACCCACCACTACCAGGTGAGGTCGCCGCCGGCCAGGACAGTCCTTAGCATCTGCATTTGCAACGGAAAAATGTTTTATTGCCACGAGAGAATGGCAGGGTGGGGATGTCCTGCTTGCTGTGGTGTGAGGACCGCCGTCCGTGTCTTTTGTGGGCTCAGGGGCAGGATGGGGAGCGTCGGCAGGCCCCCGGTGGGGGGGATGCTGGCCTGAATCTGTAAGGAGGGCCTGCTCTCCGTGAAATCCCTCAGCCTGGCTGCAGAGTTTTCCCCTGGGAAGGCAGGGGGACAGGGTGTCACGTCTGCTGTGTGGTGTCAGCACAGAATGCTGCAGAGGCCAGGTCTGACCTTCCCCTGCCCAGATCTCCCTGCAGCCCAGCAAGCGGCTCTAATGCCTCCAGCAGGCCGTGTGCGTGCTTGCTCCATTCCACTTCACCTGTGGCAGGAAGCCCCCGGGGTCAGCGGGTTAGCAGCAGACCCCTATAGGCTCGGGGCCCTTTGCCCTTAGGGCCGCCCCACTTCAGACGCCAGCCACAAGCCTTGGGAGCCACTTGCACTTCTGACCTACCAGCTACAAATCCCCATGACCTTCAGTTTTGATAATTTGCTAGAATGACTCTCTGAATTTAAGAGCCATATCGACGGCTACATTTTTATGATGCAGGACACACGGGGACAAGGTCTGCCCTCACCCTGTAGGGATAGGACAGGTCACTCTCCCAGCACATCCACGCGTTCACCCGTCACAAAGCTCCCTGAGCTTCGGACGTCCGGAGTTTTACTGGAGTCCTGTTATGTCATCAGCCACAAGGCTGGACCGTGGCTCCTGCCCCGCTCTCCTCCCACTGCCCGGGAAGGCAAAGCACCAGTTCTCCCATAGGTGCCTGTCTACGGACCCGCCCTGAGCCACCCAGTCAGCAGGAAGCCAGACCTGGGAATAACAGACCACACTCCCATCCCTCAGGAATTCCAGAGGTGTTAGAGGTTACCTCCCTGGAACCAGGGACAAAACCCAGACACGTTCTGGACCCCATCACCAGGAAGCTCGGTGCAGCCCCGCTCCCTGCAGAGAAGCTGCACAAAACCGGAGGGTCGGGCTCACCCGAGGCGGGGCAAGAAGGACTTGAACCCCTCGCACCGCAGTCCACCATGTGCTCATCCTGCCCTGGGCGGAGCAAATGATGCCAATAAGAGTTCTGGGCAAGGAGACAAGGACACAGGCCGGTCCCTCCAGTATCCCTCAAAAGGTGCCCGCTTTCATGTGCACAGAGTGAGGTTCTCTGCCAGGCCTGGGGCATCTCCGGGGATGCACTGCTTACTTCCTTTTCCTGACGGAAGTGGGCTCCCTGCCTCGGGGTGTTTGGGGCCTGCTTCTTGTGGTGGGTAGATGTGCACTGACTGAGCCGCATGCTGGCATTCAGCCGTCCTCGAGGGCCCCCAATGCACTGAGCCTGTGGTGCAGGCGGGAGACCCAGCGGACACAAGCCAAGCCCTTGCCGTTCACGTGCTAGTGGGACGAACGCACCTGTAGAGTAGTGTCGGGTAGTGCTGAGGCTCTGTGGAAAGGTGGTCAAGGGCAATAGAGGGTGGCGGAGGCTGCTGTTCCCCTGGGACAGTCCTGGGCAGGACCTGGAGGCTACTGCTCGGGGCACAGGCTGAGGGGAGCAAGGGTGGCAACCAGCTGAGCCCTGTGGAGAGTGGTTCAGGCAGAGGGTCTGGCTAGTGCAAAGGCCCTGAGGCATGCTGGAGAAGTAGCAAAGAAGACTGGCCTGCCAGGGCCAAGTTGGGGAGCAGGGTAGAAAGTGTAGCACCTAAATTCAGAAGTTTTTAGGCCAAGAATAAGGATTTGGGGTTTTTGTCTTAAAGATGGTAGGAGCTACAGAAGGGATTGGATCACCAGATTTGAGTTAGATGTGGATGACGTTGCCTTCTGTGTGGGGAATAGATGGGGAGGGAAGTCAGAGCATAAGCAGGGTACCTCAGGGAGGCTGGGGCTTGTCCCCGGGAGTGGTGGGTGTGCCACGGCCCCAGAATGAGAAACGTGGGTCTGTGGACATGTTTGAGGTGAGAATTTCAAACAACTGCCCTGCTATGCTGAAATGACTGCTATTCCACTGCTGAACCTTGGGGTTCCCTTAGAGAGCCTGCAGAGGAAGGTCAGACACCGGGACAGGGACAGGGGAGCCAGGCCCTGTGATGGCTCAGAAGGTCTCCATCCCTCGGGACCTTCTAAATCCTTCAGTGCTGCGGGTCCCCTTAGAGGGCACGTATGGCTTGTGACTGACCTCCGTGTGGGCCAGGCCACCCTGCGGTCATTCCCTGTCCCCAAAATCTCAGGACCCTGGTTCTAAAGCAAGCATATGTGGTGCTGTCCCTGGAGGCAGCAGAGCGCCGACATCCTGCGGGCAGGTGACTCTTGGAAGAGGCTTTTCCTCTGAAGGAGGTTGCAGGGCCTCAGGTGAAAAGGTCAGTTTTGGGGGTTGTTGGAGCCAGAAGCACCAGACTGGCTGGTGGGTGATGGCAGTCCTGGGAATTCGGCGCTCAGTGGGGCCTGTGCAAGTTGCTTTCCACCTGCAGCTGCTTCTCTCCTTCCAGCCCCTTGTTGGTTGAACAAAGTCTCCCTCCGAAATTGTGCAGTGGGCAGAGGGTGTTCGTGTTTCCTTCCTCCCTGGGGCGGGGGGGGGGGGGGCAACAGGGGGAAGTCAGGGCGGGAGAGAAGGCACCAGGGGAAGACTCCGGTGTCCCAGTTGTGCCGAGCAGTTTGAAGGCTGCAGAGGACTCGGGGCTGTACTTTGCCTTTCAATCCACTTCGGGCAGGTGGTGGGTCTGAGAAGAGGGAGGCCAGGCACCCTGAGCGGTGGTCGGGCGTGCCAGCTCCTGGGGCCTGCAGACACCCTCCCACCCGGTGGCGGCGGCGGTGGTGCCCCCCACTCTTCTCCAGGGGACCCAGACAGGAGCTCCAGAGGGAGCCAGACCCACCCCTGGGCACCCCAGTGCATCCGGCTTTGATGTCTGGAAAAAAAGGGAGAGGAGCAGACAAGCCAGTCCCTTCCCCTGCGGAGGGCCCTCCCCCGGGATTTCATCATCTTCCCGGGTGAAGCGCACCTGGGCCTCTGCTGGCAGGAGGAGAGCCAGCCAGGGATGGGGGTCGGGAGGGGGGTGAAGCCGGGGAGAGAGCCAGGCTGTAAGGTGCTCCTGCACACCTTCTGTGGTGGTGGCGTGTCAACGGGCAGGTGCCTCCTCAGAGCGCTTCAGGGTCAGTCACGGGCAAGGTCAGAGTAGGCGAGCATCTGCTGGAGCTTCTCGGGTGAGCGGGGCTGTCCCACCCCTTGGGCATGCAGACCATTCAGCCTAACTCCCGGTCCAGTCCGGTCGCTGCGGAATCGTCCTCACTGGGGGCCTGGGGGCCTGGGGGCACTCCCCTCCTCGGCCTTGGAAAGAGTCCCATAAATCACATCCCATTTTAAGGCTTATCCTTTAAATATGGATTCAATTTGGATTTTACTGTATAGTAAACTCTGAGTCCCTAATAAAAACATGGACGGAAATTAATCTGCTACAAAATGAGATTTGTCTCTTGGTGTGGTGATGGAGACCTGGGATGGATCAGTGCTGCGGTGCGGGTCGCCGGGGAGGGACACTCGCTTGGTTCCCTGGAAAAACTCATGGTGGGCGTCTTGGCTCTTCGGCCCCGGCCCCTCCCCGTCCCCTCCCTCCCCCTTGCCATTCTCACCTGACTGCCTGAGTCCTCCCAAGCCACCAAACCACTGAGCTGTGTGTCAGGGTCACTAGATGAAGCAGAGGGTACCGCCGGGTGTTCCTTCTCTAGGTGTTTCTGGGGCGGGGGGGCCACCTTTGTCCTGGAGCTGAGAGACACACAAGGTCTTCTGCTCTGACCTCCTGCACCTCAGAGGGTGCTCCTGAAGCCTGCAGGGGAGGAGGAAGTGCAGCCGGAGTTCAGCCTTCTGCTCAAGACTGGCTTTGGGCTGGGCCACAAGCTCGTCTTAAAAATGACCACGTCCGGGGACATGTGTGCACCCGAAAGCAGGGGCTGCCACACTCTGGCATTGGGGCAGACAGTGAGAGCGTCGTAACTGCGCAGCCGGCACATGTCGGGCGTTGTCCCCGCTTCAACACGGGAACCCATCCATCTACACCCCTCCCCCCACCCGGGGACGGACCCCTGAGCTGCCACATGCAACTTCCCATAAATCATCCCCGAATGAGCGCGCTTCCCACGCCATCCATCACGCCCCGTCTCTTGTCTGCTTGTTTTTAAAAGCTGTTAAACTGGAATCCATCACAGGGCATCCTCGGGGGGCCCCGGCGAAGCAAAGGCTGCCCGCATCAGCAATATTAATGCACACAGAGCTTTCTAGAGCATCGAGGTAAACGTCTCCCCCGTGGTGGGGAGAGGGAGAGCACGGCTTTATCTAGTTACACCAGAAGCTAATGGGATGTTTTTCTGACACTTGCAGTTAATACATCCCTGCCACGCATGAGGAAGTCCTGGTTGCTGCCGGTGAGGCAGGGAAGGACCACCTTCAGGATGCTGCTGGGGCCTCTGCCTTCTCATGCGGGCATCTCACTTCCCCTGAACCTGGTAGTTTCGTTGGAAGACTTTAGCTTGAGCCAGTCTTCTGGGAAACATGGCTCCTTCTGGGAACAGCTGTGGTCCCTCTTGTATTGCTAAATGGTTTTGGAAAGGAGGATTCAGGAAGGGCGTTGAGATCAGCTTTCATCCTTGCTTCTGAGCTCTTGCTGCTGGAGCTCGTTCTGGGGATGTGCCCTTGAGGAGGGGAGGGGAGGAGGACGGGAGCTCCCTGCCCTTCCTGGGGGTGAGGGTGCAAGGTAGGCCTGGAACCTCCCCAGCAATCCTTTAGCATCCAGTGAATTGACCAGTGTGGCGTTGCTCCCGGGGGCCCTCCTGTGTGTCCCGGGCAGCTGTCACCAGCCCGGGAGGCGGTGGGGATGTTTGATTCCGTCTGCTCTGGCTTCCCTGCTATCCTTTTCTTTGCCCCGTGTTTGTTGGTAGAAGGATGAAACTGCTGTCGCACCAGTGAGGCATTTGTAAAAAATAGAACAGGCTGCTGTTTTTTTTTTTTTTTTTTCCTGACTTTTGAACTGGAGGAGGGGAATGGGCAGCCCTGGGGCTGGCGGGTTGGGGAGGAGTGGTGGGCGCAGCCCCCTCCGCAGAGCTGTCCAATTACAGCCCATTAGTCACTCAAGGTGTTGAAGCATTTAGAACAATTAAAGGTGAGAAGTTTCCAGATGCAGCCTCGTGCTGGTGCTGGAAGGCAGGCTCTGCTGGCTGCTCCCCAGATGGGAATCATGAGACCTGAGTGTGGCGGCAACAGCCATCTCGCGGGAGCCGGCCTGGTCCCTGTCCCCAGTCTGGTCCTGGGCCTCAGTGGCTGGAGGTGGTGTTCTGATTCAGATGCCCCACGCGTGCCCTGGGGCCACCCCACCCAGGAGCTTGGCAGAAGCCAATCCCTCAGTCCCGGGGCCTGGATGCTGGGAACCAAGGTGTCCCCGGGCCGCGCCCACCCTCCCGGATCCCGCTGGCTGCCAGCCATCCTTGTAAGCCCGTCGGGGCATTCCCTGCCTCTGTCATCACATGGCCTCTCTGTTCTGTGTCTGTCTGTCCCTGTGCCTTCACTTGGTGATGTCCTCTGCATGTGTTCCACATTTCCCTCATCCTCGAAGGATGCCGGCCATTGCATTAGGGCCACCGCATTCCAGGAGGATCTCCTCTTAATCCTTGATGATACCTGCAAAGACCCCGAGTCCAAATAATATCACAGTCACAGGGTCTGGGGGTCAGGTCTCCAGCAGCTGCCTTCAGGGGATGTACTTCTACCCACTGTATCTTCCACGACTGCGGGGAGGAAGGTGAGCCCAGGCACTGACCTCTACGAGTCCCCCCGCTGCCCCTGCCCCCACAGATTTCACAAGGATGCTCACCAGTCTTTTTTGTTTTTTTTAAAGATTTATTTATTTATGATAGACCTAGAGAGAGGGAGAGAGGGGGAGGCAGAGACACAGGAGGAGGGAGAAGCAGGCTCCATGCCAGGAGCCAGATGTGGGACTTGATCCCGACTCCAGGATCACGCCCTGGGCCAAAGGCAGGCACTAAACTGCTGAGCCACCCAGGGATCCCCTCACCAGTCTTTTTTAAGACAACGACGAGAACGTGCCTGTAGGCCCGTCGGGCAGCGAAGGCCAGAATGACCGTGAACCAGAAGACTGCACTTCTTGATAAAACCGTCCCTGAGGTCACAGGTCCTGCAGGAACCCAGAGCAGAAGGTGGTGGCACCCGGTCGTCGGCTGAGATTCTTTCTCGTGTCCCCGAGTTTGCTCTGCTCCACCCACTTCCCACCATCCCAAGGCTGAGATGGGTCTTGAGAGCACACTGGGGATGAAAAATCCAGGCCCCACATGCAGGCCTGAAAACGAACAGTTGGTGGTGCACGTGTGGGGCATGAGGGTCTCCCTGGAGGAGGAGAGGTCAGAGCCAAGGTGGAGGAGGCGAGGGAGGAGGCCCGGGAGGCAGGGGCGCCAGGTGTGAGGTTGGGCTGCAGTTGGGGAACGGCCCTGGGGACAAGGAAGGACACAGGCAGGAAACAGAGCCCAGGGACAAGCTGGATGATGTGGAAGTCATGTGGGGGCGAGGTGGCCTTCTGGGAAAACTTGGTTCCCCATCTGCCTCCCTGTGGGAAGCCGAGCATCAGGGGAAGGACCATGTCCTCGGGATGAGCTGGAAATTGGTTGTCACCATGAACAGGTGCATGGGGGGGACGGACAATCGTCGTGCTTCAGGACGCTAGTTGACACACAAGTGCCCATGGAACCTGAAGGGTCCCCATCACACAGAGTCGCTGCGTGGAATGTGTGGCTTCAAGATGTCCCTGGGGAGGCACCCTAGGGCTCCACATGGGTGGATTCTAGCTTCAAACGGGGTCATTGTCCAGGGGCCCTGAGGGTTTGTGGGTCAGCCTCACCCCAGAGGGTGACACTTCTCCTGCTGACCCCACTGCCCCACGGGCACCCACCCAGTTCCGGGTGATCCTCACTTCCTTCTTCTGCATTAATACGCGGGCTGGCAGTGAGCTTCACTTAAAGGGCAAACAGGCGAAGCAAGGATTTTTATGGATTGGGAGAAAATTCTTTTTTTATCCAATTTACAAGGACACATTAGGTATTCCCAGGCCTGGTGCTTTCAAAGACTTCTGTGTTCTGTGGGGGCAAAGAACAGAAAAGGAGTGTCAGCAAATGTCTGAGGAAGAAAAATTAATTTAGGAGGAGAGGTCAGGACGAGCCTGGCTTTAGTTCTGCGTACACGCGTGTGTGAGAGTGAAAACAGGCCAGGGTCATTTTTCTCTGCTTATTTGGGGTGGGAGAGAAGGTGGAGCTTGGGTGGTGTTTTGAGTGACCTTGTGTCACTGAGTGGAGTGTTGCTGAGTAACGACTGGAGTGACAGGAGGCTCGTGGGGTGTGGCTGCCCGCCACGACCAGTGAGGGTTAGTTAGGATGTCAGCATTATGGAAGGGCCTAGAAGGCATCAGGAGATAAATCCAAGCACCCAAATCAACAATGATCAGCTCACAGAAACCCGTTTCACATGGCGGGGGGCACCCATGGGCCTGGGGTTCCCTATTGTGGTCTGGAAGGCATGGAGACAGGTCAGGTGGACGTCCTGCAGCGACACGTACACTCAGGCTGTCTCTCTGAGGTCGCCGTTGTCAGGTTGACATGTGTCATCCCTGGGAATCCTCACGACAACCCTGTGCGCTGGGTCCCACGAGGAAACAGAGCCGCAGATGAAGGATTAGCATGGGGCCATCGAGAGTTGGAATCGTCCCGCAGTGGCTCTCTGGGGACGGCACTGGCTCGGCTCATGCAGCTCCAACGATCCACTGTGGAGCTACTCAAAGTGACGCGTGTGGACGAGCCCACCCCTGAGCTGGGCCCACTGGTCCCCAGAAGATGAGTGTGGACACGGCGGTGGGGAGTGGTAAGCGGGGAGAGTCATCTGTAAGGGTAACTTCATATCTCATGGATCTACTAATGAGCAGTTGGAATAAGAAAGTTGTCTCTTTTTTATTCCATTTTTCCAGTAATCCCTTTTTTGTAGAGAATATATATATATATATATTGCTTACGTCCAGCATGTATTTCCAGTGATTTGGGAATGAAATGAGCCCGCTGACAAGAGAGAGAGTGCACACAGGTCCCATCTCAAAACCAGGGAAGCTCGAATAAGCTGTGTGGTGGGCTGGCACGCCCAGAGTGGGCTGCTGCTTTGAGGAGGTGCCGTGGCGACGTCGGCTGTGCGAGGGGCACTCCTGTGCTCAGACTGCCGTGACTGGGACCACAGACGGGCTGGTGAACAGGTGTACCGTCTCAAAGTTCTGCAGGCTAGGTGGCCCAGATCAAGGTGGCCCACAGTGGGGGTGGTCCCTTCCGAGGCCCTGTCCCAGGCTTGCCGTCGGCCACCTTCTGCCCCCCGCCCCCCCGTGTACTCACAGGGTCACCCCTCTGGGCGTGTGCGTGTCCTCACCCCCTCTTCCACAAGAACACCAGCCATGGATGGATTAGGGACCAGCCCGTGACCTCATTTTAATGTAATGACTTCTTTAAAGACCCCGTCTCCGGATATAGTCACATTCTGAGGAACTACTAGGGGTTAAGAACTTTAACATACAAATTTTGAGGACACACAATTCGGCCCATAACAGAAGGGAATTTTCTGTACTGCTTTCACCACTTCTTGTGAGTCTTAAATTATTTAAAAATAAAATACCACTTCTTGTGAGTCTTAAATTATTTAAAAGTAAAATAATTTTTTTTTTTTTTTTTTTTTTAAGGATGACACTCCCCTCCCTGAAAACAGCATGGCCACTGTGGTTTTTCCTCATTTTCTCTGCAGGGTCCCAGCAGAGATGCTGATTGTCCCAGGTTTGGGGCAGCGACTCTCTGGGTTTGATGCCAATCTGGCATGGCCCAGACCCCTCCCTCTGTTTCCTGTCCCCTGGTGCTGTCCCTGCTGTTGCTTTGTTCCTCCCACAGCTCTGCACGCAGTAGGTTTCCATGAAAGGCTTTCCACAGAATGTCTTTGATACAACGTTCTAGACGGTGTTTTCATTGCTTCTCTCGAAATGCTCTCCCTTAATTCTGAAAACAGTTGAATCATGGGTCACATACGCCCCACATGGTGGCTATGATAGCAGACCTGTGTCCACACACCCTTCCTCCATGGCAGACCCTGTCCAAGAGGATGGGTGCAGCGAATACTGAGCAGTGTTTACAGAGTACTTATCCATGCATCTGTCTCTTCATCCATCCATCTATCCATCTATGTATGTGTGTATGTATCTGTCCACCCATCCATCCACCCATCCCTCTACCCACCTGCCCACCCATCCACCCACCCATCCCTCCACCCATCTCTCCATCAATCCATCCATCCATCCATCCATCCATCCATCCATCCATCCATCCATCCCCACCACCTATCCTCCACTCATCTATCACCCATTGATCCATCCCATCCATCCACCCACCCATCCACCCACACACCCATCAATCCATCCCCCCACTCATCTATCGATCCATCCATCCACCCATGCATCCATCCACCCACCCGTGCATTTATCCACCCATCTATCCACCCACCCAGCCATCCTTGCACCCATCTCTCCACCCATCCATCCACCTACCCATCCACCCACACACCCATCCATCCATCCCCCACCCATCCCCCACTCATCTATCGATCCATCCACCCACCCATCCACCCACACACCCATCCAACCATCCCCCCACCCATTCCCCACTCATCTATCGATACATCCATTCACCCATGCATCCATCCACCCTACCCACCCATCCATCCACCTACCTCTCTTTCACTCTGAAGTCATTGTTTATTTTCATTGCTTGTTATTATTATTGCAAAGTTTATTTTGAAAACTTTATCCTCTTTTGATCTTATTGGGGTGGTAAGGACAAATTATCATGGTTGTTTCCTGGCTTAGTGGGGGCCTATGGCAGCTCCTAGGACTCAGCAAACCTATGAGGCAGGAAAGCTCCGTGAGGAGAAGAGGAAGGAGGGAAGCCAGGCAGAAGGTGGAAGCGGTGTGGAAATATGCCAGAGGAGCCTTCTGGAGTGATGGTCAGGACTGATGTGTGACCTGTGACATCTGACTCTGACTTCCAAGGTCCTACCCCCTCAAACCTGTCCTGCCCACATTGTTGCCTCTCTGTTGGCTCCTGTTCCCCCTCTCCACCCCTCCCACTGGTGAGCATCCAGTTCCTTCCTCCAGGCCAAGTGCAACTGCCATGCCTCCATGAGGGCTTCCTAGGCCCCCCAACCTCCCAGGCAAGAAGGCTCACCTCCACAGTGTCCCTGACATTTGGTCATTCCATGAGTGAGTGCTGACCACCTGGGTTGTGGTTGTCATCCGTGAGGCTTTCTGGGTAGAGCCCTGGGTTTCAGCTGGGGGCGACTGTAACCCCCAAGGGTCCTTGGCCATGTCTGGAGCCCTTTCCTACAGCCCCCCCCCCCCCCCCCGCCACCAGAGAAAGACTTGGTCCAAATGTCCACAGTGATATGTTGGGATCATGAATTCCAGGGCTACATGATGCTCCTGAGGGTAGGGCTTGGTCCAGGTTTGGGGTGTGGTCAGGGCTGAGGTCTCCAGGTTCACACAGGTACCCACTCAGGGGGATGTTCTGTGTCTCCAGTGGGAAGGGAAGCGGGCTGCCAGGGGTGCTGTGAGGGAAGCTCCGGGGCTGGGGAGGGAGGCCACACGATGCCTGGTCCCTTGTGTTGGAGAAGAATCTTTCTTGGTTCCCGAGCCCATGGCTCCTCTGAGGGGAGAGGGCTGCAGCAGAAATCAGAAGCTCAGAGAACTCCGTGGGAAGAGCCAGGCGAGACCTTGTTCAAGGAGCATCCACAAGACCTTAGTGGAGAGCAACAGTGAACTCTGAGCAAAGACAATAATGAGCCCCGTTAAAGTAGAACACGGTGTACAGATGTACCGGCTTCCAGAGCCTGGCATGGAACTGGTCCACATGAAGTCCCACTGGACCCTGATGATCGCCAACCACGGAGCCTGGCGGGGGGGAGAGTGATTCAGGGTGCAGGGATGGCTGCCCACCCTCGCATTTGGGGAGCTGTCAGAAGCAGAAGCTGCTTGGCGGGGTTTCGAAGCCTTTCATTCCTGGGCAGGCAGGGCAGGGCAGGGAGCAGGGATGGTAGTGCTGGCCACAGTATCCAGCTGGAACACGCTTCATGGGCGTCATTGGCCATGTCCCCAGCATCACACATGCCTTTACCAGGCACCAAGCACAGTGAGCTTCTTAGAAAAAGAATAAATTGGACCAAAGTTTGGAGGCGAGACCGTGTGAGTATTTCCATTCTTCCCCTCCCTGTCCTCCCTTCCCGTGCCCTGCTCCTAGCTGTCTGCTGCTCATCACCTGACCAAGACACCTTGCTTTGGGGAACTAGAGTAGATGGAGACAGAAGTGACCCGCGGCCTCTCTTAACCACATCCTGCAGCAGACCCCCCGTGCATCTTATATACATGTCTCACGTGGAGCGAAGGCAGCCTTGGGCTAGGGTCCACAGACCCTGTTTCTACACCATCAGGACGTGGCCCGCGCAGGTTGTGATGCCACCTGCCAGAGCCCTTCCCACCTGGTGGCAGCGATCCCCAGGTGAAGGGAGCCTGGGCCTTACTCATTGGCTGTGAATTTGACAAGCTGACCCCTCAAGCCAGTCCCTGGGCCCCCCATAGCGGCAATGGCTGGCAACGGCACCTGCCCCCAGAAGGAAAATGAGCAAATTCACAAGCTTTTCTTTGGGGTGTTTGTGGGGGCATGTGGGAAGGACTTTCAGGAAAATCCTTGTTTGTCATTATAATATAGGCTGATATTTCAAGCTCACCTTCTGGAACACCGAGGGCCCTCAGATTGCTGGCGGAGGGTCACCTGTGTGCGTTGTCAGTGCCTTGAATTGCTGCAGACCACCCTCTCCATGTCCCCCCCACCCCCACCTGCCGCATCTCCTAGGACGGTTCCTGATCACTGAGGTTTGGGGAAGTGCATGATGATGTGTCAGCCGAATGGTGGTCCAAGGATCTAGTGAGCCCCAGGACCGGGGCCACCAGGGTGCCGTCCTGCCTGACCCCTGATGGTCCCTGTGCCAGGGGCTCCAACACACCAGAGCTGCAGAGCATTTCCACCCAAGCACACTTAGGGCAGGGAAACTTCTGGACCACGCTTCAGGTTTGGAAATGGAACAGACACACCTTTGGGCTGAAGGGTTTGGCTGGGTTGTTTCTGAGAGATGTGGAGACAACCAGAACCTCTCTTCTCAGAGAGAGGTCGCCGGCCCAGCCAGATGGAGGAGAGCTGAAGGGAACGTCCGGTCTCTGCAGGCGTTCTGTTCGGGTCCCTGACCTTCGCTGTGCAGAGCACAGCGACCCAGTGTCCACCCCTGGTGCTGGCAGTCGAGAGGCCGTGGGGGGCTGCAGCCCCGCCACCCACTGAGGGATTCCCCAACCTCTTTCCTTGCTGTGGGTCCAGGGGCCGGTCCTGGAGAGGCGGGGGAGTCCGGGTCAGAAACTCCCGATGAGGGCTGGACCCAAGCGGCCCCTCGCGTGGCGAAGGCCCAGACCCGCCTAGTTAACATGCAAGGAGTGCTGCGCATGGAGAGATTTAGATGTATTTTTTTTTTTTTTTGCGTGTGTGCTTGCATGTAAATGTGGGTAGGTGCTGTCCTGATTGATGGCAATTAGCATTTTCTAACGGGAACAGATGTTCGGATTGCCAGGAGGCTGGTACCTAACGCCCACGCCGCCATCTGCTCGCCGGGCAGGGCCGGAGGAAGCGCCCCGGCCCGCGGCCCTGCAGTCCTCGGCGCCGCCGCATACTTAGGCTGGCGTGAGATTGTTTCGGGGGGAAGAAAAATAACAATACAGACATTTTCGGGGTTATAAATAGTTCACGCCGTGTAGGACGGGATGGAGCTTTCTCTCCCCTTAGCGGTCCTGCGTTCTGTGTTAACAATGGGAGTGGGGATGGGACACGTAGTGTCAGCTCTGCTTTGCGTCGGCCTTGGGAGGCCACGGCGGAGGGTCGCGGTGCCGTGGATCAGTTCTCGGCTCGGAAGACCAGAGGGAGGATGGTGGTAACAGAGGTGACAGGGAAGGGGATGAGGGGGAGAGGGGGCTCCGCACAGGGCTCGCTGGAGGACACGAGACAGACGGCCTCGTGGCGGGGCGGGGGGGGGGGGCTGCACCCTGGCCTCCCACTCGCCGCCTGTAGCCTTGATTGCTGGCTGGGGCTCAAGCCATCCCCTGGGAAACCGGGGAAGCATCCTGGGCTCCCGGGAGGAGTCGGGGTGAGTCACACACAGCGTGGCCTTGGGCCCAGTGCATCCCAGGGCCCAGTGCCCAGCTGTCGGAGGGGCCCCGGAAGGCAGGCCCTGGCCCCTGCGTGCCTGGCTCCTCGCCTTCTCCCCTCGGCTGCCCCAGATGGTGCCTGCCGCTCTTCCAGTAGCCAGCAGAGACATATTCTCTTTCTTTCTTTCTTTTTCTTTTTTCCTTTTTGGCTTCTTAAAGCAAAACAGTTTGTTTGTTTGCTTGCTATAAAAAGAGCCGCCTCCCGGCCCCCTTCCCTCCCTCTCTCCCTCCCTCCCCTGGGCGCAGTCAGCAGCTTGCAGTGGCCGCCCCCACCCCGAGTCTTCAGCCAGCATGCTCCTCCTGAGGCAGATGTCTGCGGGGGAATCTGTTGCCTGTCCCCAGGCCGCCCCGACAGATGTACCAGCTTTAATTGGGGGCCCGCGCGGCCTCCTCCGTGGGCCAAGGTCCGAGGCTCCGCTAGGCTCATTTCCTGCTCCGATACCCGTTCTCAGCCTTCTCGGCCTTCTCAGCCTCGGCGGGTGTCGTCCCCAGCCCTGGACAACGCGGGGTGCAGACTGTCCCGTCTCAGGCCGGCGCTCACGTCTCCCTGGCAACGTGCCTGCCGCGTTGGATGTACTCTGACAGAAAGGAAACACATGCGTCCCCTTGGCGGGGCCGTGGGAGCGGGGTATGCTCTCCCCACCTGGATCTCCTGGTCTGGGTCCAGCAGGCAGCAGCGTACTTCCCAGAGCTGGAGGTGGCCGGGGCCTTGGGCTGGAGCTGTGAGAACTTTGCATCTCAAGGGCGGCCCTGGGAAAACGCGTCCCTGTGGCCAACACTGCCGTTGGTGGTGGGCTGGTGACATGAACCGTGGTGGCCTTCTTCCTCCACCGCAGTGGGTGCGGGCGGGGTGCCAGGCCACCCCCACACCCGGGCTGCAGACACCCTGGGTGTTGATGGAGGCCGCCGGCAGGTCAGGGCCTGGCCTTGCCTTAGGGATGCACCTCTCCGTGTTTATCGCCCAGTGTCCGTGCTTTCACTCTGCATTGCTGTCCTGCTTCCTCTGCTCTGCGGACCTGACGCCTGGGTTTCTCAACCCGGCACTGGGGACATCGCAGGGGATAAATTCTTCGTGCTAGGGGTCGTCCTGGCCCTGGCAGGAGGCTGAGCAGCCTCCCCGGCCTCCGGACCTCTGCCCCACTAGGAGCCGTAGGATCCTTCCTACCAGGTGTGACAAGTCCCGGACATAATCGCCCCTGCTGGGACCCACTGTCAATTTATTTTAGAGTGACTCCATTTCTGCCATCTGATATTTGAGGGCTTACTGGGCACAGACATGCTTAAGCCTTTATTTATATGTTTATTTATTTCAAAGATTTTATTTACTTCTGAGAGACACAGAAAGAGGGAGAAGCGGGCTCCCTGAGGGAGCCTGATGCGGGACTTGATCCCAGGACCCCGGGATCATGCCCTGAGCCGAAGGCAGACGCTCAACCGCTGAGCCACCCAAGTGCCCCACACTATAAGCCTTTAAAAACATTTTTGCCATGTGACAGCACCACAAGGGAGTGGCTGTTATTACCTGCACCCCATAGAAGAGGAACCTGAGGTTCACAGTGGTCTGGGGACTTGCCCAAAGTCACATGACTGCTACGCGGTGGAGCTGGGATTTAGGGACAGACGGATTGACCCAAAGCCCGTGTGTTATCAGTTGTTCGTCTGCTGTTACTGATGTCACCACCTGGCGGGCGCTGCTGTAGGAGCTCGGGACCCATCGGTGGGGAAGGAGGCAGGAATCTCTGCCCTCCTAAGAATGCACGTTCTAGAAACGGGAGGCAGATAGTGAGCGTGGTAAGTCATGTGGAACGTTGGCATGTCTAGTAGTTTCCTGGGACTACCATAACAGATGACTACCATCCAGGGGCCTTAATACGACCGAAATTTATAGTCTCACAGTTGCAGAGGCCAGAAGTCCGAGGTTAAGGTGTTGGCAGGGTCGCCCCTCCTGGAGAATCTGTTCCGGGCCCCCCTTCCAGCTCCTGGCTGCCACTGGTGGCGCTCGGTGTGCTGCTTCATTGCTCCCAGTTCTGCCTCCGCGTGTCTCAGCATCCAGAGCTCCCCTCCGCTCCCTATACAGACACCAGCCGCTGCCATTAGGGCCTGCCTGACGCTGGGATGCTTGCATCTTAAGATCTACAGCTAATGGGACACCGGGGTGGCTCAGCGGTTTAGCACTGCCTTCAGCCCAGGGCGTGATCCTGGAGTCCCGGGATCAAGTCCCACGTCAGGCTCCCTGCAGGGAGCCTGCTTCTCCCTCTGCCTGTGTCTCTGCCTCTCTCTCTCTGTGTCTCTTATGAATAAATAAATAAAATCTTTAAAAAAAAGATCCATAGCTAATGACATCGGCATAGGCCCTGTTTCCAAATTGGGTCACACTCTGGCTGGACTTAGGTTTTGGGGAGATGCCGTTCAAGTCACCAGAGCAAGTGATGCTGGCTGTGGGAGTGCGCGGGCCATGTGCTGACGACGTGGTTCTTCAGGGGCAAAGCTCCATCTAGAAATGCTGCCAGGGTTCAGAGAAGGAGGAAGTAAGTGTTTGGAGAGGCAGCCTGGCCTCTCTCCGCTCTCCCCTTCCCAGCGGGGCTGGCCTCCCGGGAAGCGGGGGACCTGCGTACTGTGAAGCCCAGCAGTACCCATCCTGCCTGTCCCCCGAGTCCCTTCTGGTGGTCTGTTCTCTGTATTTATGGGCCTGTTTCTGCTTTTTGTTTGCGTGTGTGCTTTGCTTCATAGATTCCACATATGAGTGAGCTCACACGGTGTTTATCTTTCTTGGCCTGACTTACCTCCCTTGGCATAACCGCTCTCTAGATCCATCCATGTCACAGATGGTAAGGTCTCATCCTTTTTGATGACTGTGTGATACTCCATTTTACGTACATACATATCGACCACATTGTCTTCACCCGGTCACCTGTGGATGGACGCTTGGGCTGCTTCCACAACTCGGCCGTTGTGAAAGCTGCTACAAACATAAGCTGCACGTATCTTTTCAAGTTAGTGTTTTGGTTTTCTTTGGGCAGATACCTAGCGGTAGAGTTACTGGATCTGATGGTATTTCTATTTTTAAATGTTTGAGAAGGCCCCATATGGATTTCCTCCCTTACTCACTCTTCACTGAACCCTGGGCCTCCTGCCGTGTTTGTGGAGTGAAAGGATGCCGTTAGTCATCGTGCGAGGTCCTGGAGATCCTGGATGAATGGGATGCGTTTCTGCCCCCAAGAAGATTGCTGTCTCCTGGAGGAGACACACATGCTGCAGCCTATGCTTTGGGGGCTCAGCGGAAAGGCTCTTGGACTGGGTCTTGAAGGATGCATACGAGTTTTCTGGGGAGAAAGAGGTGGACAGAGAAAAAGCCATGGGGATAAGAAAGGGCATGGCTTTTTAAGAGGGTGAGAGAGGTCAGCTGGGGTGTGGGAGGTAAGGCTGGGTGGTCAGGGCCCTGGAAACAGCGGTCCCGTGTGCCCCACGGGGGAGAGGCAGCCAGACCTTCCTAGGGAGCTGACCATGGCCGTCATGTGCTGAAGGATGGACTGGTGTCCATTTGGGAACCTGCTGCCAGAGGTGGGACAGAGAGGGTGAAGCTCTGGACACGAGTGGGAGCAGGAGAGACAGAAGCGTCGAGGTTTCCAAATCGAGGTAAAATGCACATGACATGAACCACCCATCGTTTCAAAGTTTACAGTTCAGTGGCGTTTAGTGCATTCACGGTGTTCACGATGCAGCTAGCACCTCCACTTGGTTCCAGAAGACGTTTGTCATCCCACCGTGGGGCCCTGTGTCCATCAGCAGCCACTCCTCGTCCCCTCCCCTGAGCTGGCAAATGTAGTCCACTCTGTGTCTGTGGATTTACCTATTCTGGACATTTCACGTAAATGGGCCAAACCTGCCTTTTGGAGCATGATATGGTGCGTGTCAGCACCCCTTTTCTCTGCGTGACTGAGCGGTTCAGGTGGTCCCCGACTTTGGACGGTCCGACGTGACAAGTTTCCGACTTTGTGATGATGTAAAAATGTTACCCATTCAGTAGAAACCTCCTCTGGATTTTGAGTGTGTATCTTTTCCGGGCTGGTGATGATACGGGGTCCGATCCTCTCACGTTGCTGGGCAGCGAGCGTAGCCCCTGGTGAGCCAGCAATCAGCGTGGTCAGCCACCGATACAGGGACAGCCATCCTGTACCCAAACAGCCACTGCTTGTCACGTTCTCTACAGTATTCAGTAAATGACAGATGGTCAACACTGTGTCGTGAGATGGGCTTCGTGCAAGATGATTCTGCCCAAGTGTAGGCTAACGTGAGTGTCCTGGTCATATGGAAGCCAGGCTTGGCTAAGCTACGACTGTAGGTCAGGTGCATTAAATGCACTTTTGACTTAGGATATTTTAAATTTGGGATGGGGTTCGCAGGGCATCAGCCCGTGTTAAGTTGAGGAAGACCCATGCTCCCTTGTACGAACTGACCGCGTTCTGTTTGTCCATTTGCATGTTGACAGACTGTTGGCTGCTGTGAAGTGTCATGTTTCTTAGGGCAAATTCCAGCACTCAAAGCATGTTTGTTGAATGAGGAAATAGAACTATGCCCCCAGATCCCATAATCCTCACCTGTAAGTCCCCACTCCACCCCCAGAATCTTGACGTCCCGCCTCCAAGGCACAGGTGTCCCAGGACCTGCTGTGTGTTCAGGGGTCTCATTGGCAGACCTTAGGGCTATGCCCATCGTCAGGGGTAGTCCAGAAATCTCCAGGGTCTGTGGAATGAGGAACAGACCCACCCCTTACCCAGCGTTCCCCTGCCCAGAGCCCCACCTGCTCCTTGGAGCCCTTCCTCTTAGGCGGGGCACCACCGTGCCATCGACCCCTCTGAACTCTGACTCCCCCGGGGTCCCCAGGACACCTGGTTCCCTGAGAGACACTGAGTCTGGCTTTAGAGGCGGGTGGAGGGCAGGGTCCTCACCACCCAGCATGGATGATCCCTTTCCAGCTGCCCCTGCATCCCACTTGCCTCAGACAAAGTAGGGAGGAATACCAGTTGTCTCCACTTCCACAGCCAGCCTCTGAACCCCGGAACCCTGCACCCTGTCCCTGTGAGCCTCATGAGTGAATTGAGCATGTAGGAGAGGCCCTGAGGTCCCGAAACCTGGGTGCAGGCCATGGAGGCATCGAGGAGAGGGGTCTGGGGTCTGCAGAGACCATGCAGGTAGGAGGCGGGGGAGGGGCAGGGGTCCCCTCTGGGGGAAAAGGGCAGGCAGGGCCCTGGGGAGTGTGGTGTCCCCGGGAATCCATGACCCTCACCTCCCGGTGAATCCTCTGTGCATTCAGGCATCAGCCTGGGTGGCCACACCATCTCCTCACCTCCAGACCCTCTTGGTGCCATCCCATTGGGCATCAGGCCGCCCCCCATCAAAAATCATGATTTGTGCACTAGGGCATTGCTGGTGTCCACCCTCTGGACTCGGCTGCCTGAGGACAGGGCCCCGCCACCCTCGTGCACGGTGACTTTGTTCGGCACACCGTTTTTGGGAGAGACCCCGGCTGAGTTCCCTGCTGCCTCGCGCTGCTGCTGTCCTGGGGCCACAGATGCTCTGACTCTCCCCGGATACAGAGGCCTGGAGGGCGTTGCAGTGGGGGTGCAGGGACCAGAGGGGGCTGCTCCCCAGGGTGAGGAGGGGGAAGTGTTGAGACAGCCCTAGAAGCATGTTGGAAGGGGTTGGCAGTCATGTGCCCCGGCTGGACGATTCTGTGATCTCTGGAAGTTGGTGACGTTTGTAGAGATGAGAAGGGCCGTCCCCCTGGCTCACGAGCTGTATGAGGACCCCGCCTCCCCCCGCCCCCGCCGGACAGTCCCACCGGAGAGGGCGTCTGCATGCCAAAGGGGCACATGTCACCGTGCAGGCCGACTGTCAGGCCCCGTCCTGCCACCACCAGTGGTCTCTCTCCACTGTCTGAGGCCCTCGTGCCTCATCCCCCCCATCCACTCCGAACTCATAACGGGGGCCCAGCAGGTGCCAGGCACGGAGCTGGAGGCAGCATACGGGGAGCCAGCAGCGAGTGTGGACGGTGTCCTGGCAGGGTGAACATCTGGCAGGGAAGGTGGCTGGAAACAGGTAGGTCTGTCCGCGTCCTATAGGTCTACACGCCTACCTGTGTCATTGGCACCTGTATCCGCTGTCACAGCCGTATCTAGATCATGTGCACCTGTACCTGCATGTGCGCCCCTAGCATACCATCGAGAGAATCCGTGTCATCCGATGTCTGTAACTACACAGGCCTATGATACACGCAGGTAACCACCAGCTGTTGTAGGGGTCCTAAAGAGTAGGGAGGGGGAGGACATCTAGGATGGAGGAGGGTGGCCGGGGGCCCAGTGGGGTGGGCTGGGAGGGTGCCAAGGGTAGTTCAGGTGGTAGGACCAGTCTGTGCGGACTTTGTAGGTGAGGAGCTAGTACTGGGGGGGCGAGGTGTGCGCGGCCCGGACCGTGAAGGGCCGAGGGGATGCAGGCGAGGGTCTGGGTCTGGGAAGGGCAGGGGGTCTCAGTGGAGGCCATTCATCACGGGGCAGTGGCTCTCACCAGGAGAGGGGCTTCTTGCAAACGTATCAGAATGTCTTTTGCTCCATTTCTGGATGAGGACTCCTGTCTATAAAATCCTGGCATCTCCGAAAGTGACTGATTAACATCTTAAAAGTACTGGAAGGAACAGGGTCAGAGGCAGAGGGACTGGTTAGGGACATCGGAGTGTCCAGGTGGGAGTCTGGGCTTGAGTGACAGCCGGTTCTCACCCCCGTGGGCGAGGGTGTCGTGCCCGGGGCCACCGCCCGGCAGTGCCCAGGGCAGCCCTGCCACAACAGTGACCCGGCCCCAAATGTCCACAGAGCCGCAGATGAGAACCCTTCGCGGGGGAGGAGAAATGGGCTCACGGGTGGGAGAATGGACCGAGCTGGGGTCAGGGGACGGAGAGAGTGGAGCAGGGAGGCGACCGGCTGAATAGGAAGGCCACTGGGAGAGGAGCAGTTCTGGGGAGAAAACAGAATTTGGGTTGGGACATGTTAAGCGGAGGGTGCCTGAGAGAGGCAGATGTCCACAGAAAACTGGGTTCATGGGGGTGAAACTCAGGAGAGGTGGGCTGGTGGCGAGCCTCCAGGAGTGTCAGCTGTGTGCGTGTGATGGCGTGTGCACGAGTGTGACCGTGCATGTGAACAGGTGCACGGCTGAAGGTGAGTGTGAGCTGCTGTGGGGGAGGCTGCGTCCCACGCTGGGCATCAGATGAGACCCTGTTTCAGTCCAGTCAGGATGCTACTGTGGCTGCTTTTGGGTGGGTGTCGGGGGCTGTGGCATGGTGTGTCACCTGCTGATAGGCTGCGTGACCCTGGATAGATCGCTTACCCTCTCTGGGCCTCTCATCCCTGGTCCTGGTCCCTTATGCTTTGTGTGCTAATGCACAGGGTCAGACTATTCTGGAATCCTCCCTTGGGCTTCCTTCCAGGGGCACTTCCCGCTGTGGGGACGGCCAGGGGTCTGCGAGGCTGGGGGTCCTGTGGGCAGGAAGGGAAGGCAGTGCTCTCCGAGGAGGTGAGGGAGCTGCCCCAGGCCGGAGGCAGAACACACCCTCTCCCGTGCTCACTCAGCTGCCTTCTGGGGCTGTGCTGGGAGAAGGGTCTGGAGGTGGGAGGGGTAGGGGGTCGGGAGAATGAGGCGCCCAAGCTCTGAGGGAGTTGGTGTCACCTCTTGGGGGTGGGCTGACCTCCTGAGAACAAGGGTCAGAGGGTCAGAGGGTGCCCGGGAGCCTAGGGGTGTGAGGGGGCAGCTGAGCGATGCCCTCCTGATTGGCTGGCACTGAGAGGGTGTTTCTGCACTAGATGTCTCCCCCAGGAGCAGGGCGCCCCCTCCCCAGGGCACACAGCCTGCTGTCCACTCGGGGCCTCCAAGGTGGTGGACCCGGGACCCTGGGGCAGAGTCGGGCCCCTGGTCCCCGGCCTCCGTGAGCCACCGTTGGAGGCCCTCACCACACTGCTCCCCTTCCTCTGAAGCTGCTGTTTGTTCCGGGCGCTGGGGGAGAAGGCACAGTGGCGCTGTAACAGGGAGGGGAGGTCTCAGCATCCCCCCACCCCCCCACCCCACCCTGGCGCGGGGCAGCCCAGGGCCTGGAGGGTCAGCGGCTGGGGCTGTGCCTTCAGGGAGCGAGGCTCTGGGGCCTTGCTGTTGAAGGGGCACAGACTGCCCACACACGTCTGCACACGTCCTCGCATGTCTGCACACGTCAGCACACACCTGCACACATCTGCGCACGTCAGCACATGCCTGCACATGTCAGCACATGTGTGCACATATCAGCTCAGGTCAACACGCATCTGCACACATCCACACGTTAGCACATGCACACACGTCTGCACACACCAGCACGTGTTAGCACACATCTGCACATGTCAGTACAGATATGCGTATGTCTGCACACATCTACACGTTAGCACATGCACACACATGTCTGCACACACCTGCATGTCTGCACATGTCCATATGCACATCAGCACACATCTGTAGACATCCATGCACACTGGCCAACTGCACACTCCGTCACGCATCTACACATGTCCACAAACATCTACACACATCTGCTCTACACGTTACCACGTGAAAGCACACATCCACACATGCCTGCCAAGCCTGCACACATTCACACACAGCCTGCACACGTCCTGACGCTTCTGCACCCTGTGCACACTTCCTCGCAGCGCCCTAGGGTCCCACCTCCTGTCCGTGACCTCAGCACGGCCTGCAGGCTCCCCAGCGTCATGGGCAGAGTGGGAAGCCTCCCGGCTCTCGGTCATCACCCCTGCCTCCCGCCAGCTTCCCTTAGGCTATCCTCAGAGGGGCGGGGGCGCACCCTGTCCCCAGACGCCCCCAGGGTGAGGGGAAGGGTCCTGCTGAGATGTAAACCCTGCTCCTTCCCACTGGCCACGTGGTCCCCTGTCCCAAAGGAGGCAGAGCGCGCCGCCTCAGGGCGCTCCAGAAGTGGCTTGTTCTCTGACCCGGCCGCGTGTGGCCAGCAGGGCCCGGGGCCACCGCCAGTCTTTCCTGAGCTGGAGCCCCGCATGGCCATAGCTTTTCACCCTAACCATGTGGAACCGCTGCTCTGACCATGCTGGGGACGTTGCAGAAACTCAGCCCCTGGGGAGGCCCCGTTATCACCCCACTTCACCGACCCAGAGGGTAGAGCGCCTTGCTCAAAGCTGCACCATCCCAGCAGCTGGGATGCCCGGCACTGCGAGGGAAGCACCCAGGGCGCTGCTCCAGCCCATCCCAGCCCGTCCCAGCGGCCGTCTGTCCTTCAGAGCCCCCTCCCCGCCCCCCCAAGTGCCCGGGTACCACAGCGGCCCTGGCCTCCCCATGCTCCCTTCCACCCCGACGGCCCCATTCCCCTTCCTTGGAGCGTGGGCCTGCCCGGCCCTGCTAGTGACCCCTCTGCGCCCAGTCGTGGTACCCGAAATGTTCCATCCCCACTTCTTGGGATGTGCTCCCTCAGATCCCTGCAAGCCCTGCTGTCCTATTTCCACCCAAAACCTGGCATTTGCCTGGTCCCATCTCCGTGCTTCTGCTCAGCCTCCTTCTCTGGGATGCTTCAACCACACGGCTTCTGGCCACCCTCCAGCTCAGCCCAGCCCAGTGCCCTGTCCCCTGACCCAGAAGCCACCCCCATATACACAGGACACAGGACACAAGGCCCTCTTAGCTCTGTGGGACTGACAGTGGGCGCCACAGGTGACCTGTGCTGGTGACATGGGCCCTACTGGATGGGAGGGGCATCGGGGCACAGAGGAAGGTGGCCCGGCTAAGTAGCACCATTTGGGAGGCACTGTAGCAGGTTTATGTATGAACACGTGCTACCGTGTCATCCCCGTGACAGTCACACGATGCAGATCCCACTCCTGCCACCAGATTTCAGGCAGCGGAAAGGAAGGCCTGGGGTCAAACGGCTTGCCCAGGGGCTCACGGTCCGTGAGCGGCGGAGCAAGGACGTGAACGCGGGTTCACCAAGGAGGCCTCCTGAGTCAAGTGTAACTGCCTGCGGTGGTCCACAGGGTCCTCGTTACAGGATCGTCCGTCCCCAACCCCCAACCTCCCCCCCCCCCCGCTTTCAATCCGAGGGTATCTCAGCAAGTGGTTCGGTTGTGGTCAAGGTGAGAAGTTCGTCTCCTAGGAGGATTTGAACACACTGTGCCAGCTTCCTCCCCCGCACCCAGATGACGAGGTTTCTGCGTCGCTGGCGTGCTTGTCTCCTGGTCTCCCAGCACAGCGAAGGCCACAGCCTCTTCCCAGCCTGTCTCTGCCTGCGATTGTTACCCACGCCGACAGTCCCTGGCTCCAGGCTGACTGTAATGGCTGAGCAGAATAAATTAGCATAAAACAGTTAAAACCCAATTTCCTAATACCTTTTTCCTCTCATTTACTACCCAGGTGTTTAGATTCAATTTCTTGCAAATGACACCTGAACATCATTACGGCCTCTAATAATTGTGCATTTCAATAGCACGCGGTCCTAATGATGCCGGGCAGGCAGCTGGAAGGGTCTAGCCTGTCTGTGGGTGGAAACTTCTAGGGGGGAACATGGCTTTGGTTTCAATTGGGGGGGGGGCTCGTACTGGGGATGGGGGGAGCACCCTTGGAGGAGGACAATGCTGCCCCAGCTTCTAGCTGAAAGCCGCCAGCCCTCAGGAGACCCGGTTGGTGCTTTTCTGAAAGTAGATTTCACTTCTCAAATTTGTTTCTTGGGCAAGGGTTTGCTATTTCCGCCTCTTAGGATCTATCTTTTTGGCAACGGGCATTGAGACTAGTCTGGAGCCGTTTCCCTGGTGGGTCTCCCGCGCCCTGTGGCCTTCTGCTGCCTTACCAGTGCAGCGCCTGGGGCATGGCCATAGATTCGGGTGGACTTGCAGTTCCTCTTGGAGCTTTGGGGTGACCCGTTTCCCCGGACTTACCACCCAGGGTCCACATCCCAGGTGTGCTCCCGTGGACGCCTCTGCGTTGGCAGCTTGGGACTGCCTCTCCCTGCTCGTAGGGAGGTGCTCCTATGTCCCTCTCATCCTGTTCTAGGTGCCGGCAGCCATCTCGGCCTCCTTCCCAGCATCTGCACATGCTGGTGGGCTTTCGACCCTTCACACCTGTGCTCATGAGCAGAGTGATCTGCACACGCGCCTTCTGCACTATAGTGAGGCGCACAACAGAAACGTCCAGCATGGGGTTCTCTTCTTCTGTTCTCCTGCAGGCCTACTACTTGCATTTGGGGTTGGCGTTCCACTAGGCGTACATCTTCCCCCCTAGTGGGAAACGAGATAGCTGTGATTAGCCTAATGAGTGATTAATTAACAGGCAGGCTGGCTGGATCCCGGGGAGGTGCTGACCCTGCCGAAGAGTGGCAGGCGTGGAGCGGCCCACTGTGGCTTCAGCGGGTTGAGCCCACCCCTGCCCAGCCGCACGGGGCTGCCACCGAGCGCAGGTGTGGGGCTGCGTGTGTACCTGCGGGCACAGGCCGGCAGGGGTCTGGGGCTGCTGCCCACCCAGCATCCGGAAGGGGTGTCCACCAAGGGAGATGCTCTGTAGAGTCCACGCTGGCGAGTCCACATCCAGAGAGAGTGTGTGTTTTTTTGCGTGTGCATGTTTCCAATAAGTACATAGGAATATTCACTCATAATTGAATGATGAAAATGATCTTAATTGGCAATTATGCAAAATTTTGAGATATCTCTGGGTGGAAAAGGTCGGAGGCTTCGGAATGCTTTTTGTTTCCTAAATTGGGCTGGAGTGACTGGGGTGGGGTCGCCGAGGGCTTGGGAAATTCTTGCTGACTTCCTATGGCTGGCCAGGGAGGAATCCACCCCAGGGTGGTGGGCTCTGGGGAGGAGCCTCGTGGGTGGGAGGAGGGAGCCGGGTGGTGAGTGACGGGTCCCCACTGCCTGCCCAGGGAGGTGTTCTCTTCTGCTCCTACTGTAATGAAATGTTAATTTTCTTCATGGAAGCCAAAGGAAGCACTGCGCCAGAAACAGATTGGGGGCCCCCTCCCCTGCCTCTCAGCCCGGGACCAGCATGGGGAGATCTTGTTTGCACGCCCCCCCTCACTGGGAAGGCTGGGAGAGGAGCCTGGGCTTCTGAGTAACACCCCTGCCCCCACTGTCCAGCAAGGCAGCCTCAACCTGGTGGCTGAGGCAGGCAGACACGAGAGGGACCAACGTGGGAATGTGGCTGCCAGCACCCAGTGCTTCCATCGGAGCCAGCCCACTGCCCGAGCGCCATCAGGTCTTCTCTCCTGTCTCAGGGCCTCCATGGGGGGCGTCTTGGTGGCAGAGGCTGCTGACCAGGTGGGGAATGGTGGGCTTGGTAAGACCAGGGTCACGCACTGACCCTGCCCCGGGGTCAGCTTTATGTAGAAGCACTTTCCCTAATCCTTGAATATGTCTGGACAAGTGTCCTGGGGCTACATGGAGTTTCACCGCTCTGGAGGCTAGAAGTCTAAAATTCAAGGAGCCTGAAGGTCTGCGGGAGGGTCCTTCCTGCCTCTTAGGTTCTGGAGGCTGAGGCCATGTCCCTCCATCTCTGCCTCTGTTGTCATGTGACCTTCTCTGTATGTCTTTCTCTTCTGTTTCTTCTGAAGATGCTGGTCATTGAGGCCACGGTCTAAAAGTCCAGCGGCAGCACTTGGACTTACCCTTCAGGGGACATAATTCAACCCATTGCAATGTCCAGAGGCTTCAGTTTAGGTTCCTATGTCCCAGCTGTGTACCTACCCCTTGCACCCCTGCCCTTCTAGCCGCACCTGATCCATGATGGGGTTCATCCTGGGTGTGCCAAGCAATGCTTGGATGGGCAGCACCACCCAGAACAAGAGAAGCCCTCCGACTGCTTCCCCACTGCCTGCAAGAAAATCCTCCAAGTCAGAGGTGGGGGAGCCAGGGTGGTGGCCCTGCCAGGTTTGAGGCATCTGCTCCTGCGTTGAGCCCTCCCCCCACTCGCTTGGGTAACTTCTGTAGGTCCTTCTGTACAGTGGGGATATGCATCAGCACCTGCCCTGCCCCGTGGATGGAAGGAGGGACAGTGCCACCATCACCTCTGCACTTCCACCTGCAAACACAGCCGCCTGTGGAGCGGGGGTTAGTGTGTGAGATGTTTGTGCAGCAGGGTGGCAGGAGGAGGCTGCAAGTATAATTTCCCTGTGGCTTGGAGCTCCAGCCCTGAAATTTGCTCGAGGACCTCTCTGAAGTTGACTGAGGCCAGAGCTACATCCACTTGCAGCAGCTCAGATTAGACCATCCACAGCTCCCCGAAAGCAGGTACTAAATGTAAACCAGGTTTAAGTGTTTACTGCTAACAAGTTCATGCTCTTATTGCACACTGAGGAGGCAGTGATTGCACATCCAAGCTGGTTTTGAGATAATGTCAAGGTGGAAGGGAGGTGTCTGAAGGGGAGGCCACAGTGACCTGGACCTCACAAGGGGAGCTTTGGCTTTGGGTCCTGGGGCCGTGGTGACATGTGTGGGACCCTGGCGTGTGACAACACCGTTCCTCCCCTCAGCCCCCACGACTCCTGATCAGGGAGCTGCTACTCTGCTGCCTGGAAAGGAAACAGAGTAAACTCCTGCTATTTATCATGCCGGGCCCCTGTCCTGGGCTTGAAGCAGGGAGAGAAGCCTCTGGAACTTTCTGGAAGTATGGAATTCTGTGTGCTGCAAGTAGTGGGATAGATGAGGGTGTGCTGACCTGGCCCTGCAGGCTCCTGATGGGGTGAGAGTGCTCTCTCCTCGGCTGGCCAAGTGGTTGAGGCATTCAGGGGCTCATGGGAGCTGTCACCTCTTGGGACTTCCCTCCAAGGGCAGGGTTTCTAAAACTGAGCCCTAGTGATGGTTGGAGCAGAGAGCTCTTAGTGTGGAGGCTGTCCTGTCATTGGAGGATGTTCAGCAGCATCCCTGGCCTCTGCCTCCTGGAGGCCAGCCCCATCTCCCATCCTGACTACTTGAAATGTCCCCCGGAGGCAGAGCTGTTCTGGAATGCACTGCATGAGGATAGTATTTAGGCTTCCTGCCCAGGACTTTGCTGAGACCTGGATTGTGGGTCCATTAAGGCAGGATGGGCTGCGCTGGGGATCATTCTGTGGGGGCCCCGAGATGATGCCCATGGGGAGGGGAATCCTGGGGTGGGAGGGTGTAGGGAAGGGTGGTCCCAACAGGCGGGCTGTTGGTGATGTTGAGCTCTAGGAACCACCCTGCATGGGCCGTGTGCTGGGGAAGCAGAGGCAGCCCTCCCAGGCCTGCGGCAGAGGTTGGGGGGTCGGTTAGCAGAGAAATGAGTCTGTGCCCCACGGGCACCTATCTGAAGGCCAAGCCCATCCATCCTGAAGCTGCTTCCATTTAGAAAACACACTTTGGATCCTTTGCTGCAGGGTCCTGAGGTTTGTTCGGCTTTCCCTCTGGACACTGGGACCTCTGTACAAGAAAACGTACTCCCTGATGGACCCGAGACCGGTGGAAACGCATCCACACAAAACAGCCTGTGAGCTAATGTTCACGGCAGCATCACAGTGTCCATGGATGATGAACAGATAAAATGTGGCCTGTCCATGCAACGGAATAGTATTCAGCCCTCAAAAGGAGCGAAGCTCTGACACACGCCGCAACACAGAGGAACCCTGACAACACTATGCTCAGTGAAAGAGGCCAGGCACGAAAGGCCAAGCACAGTAGGATTCCATCGTAGGAACTGTCCAGAGAGGCAGATCCAGAGACAGAGCAAATGGGTGGCTGCCAGCGGCTGGCAGGGACGGGGAGTGGGGAGCGATTATGAATGAGTGCAGAATTTCTTTTGTGGTGACAAAAATGTTCTTTGTATATATAGTTTAGATATTCTTCAGAATCTGTAGATACTGTTTGGTTTGGGGGCAAATACAAGCTCATAAAATACAAACCCAGACCCAAGGCTTGTGAAGAGCAGTCTGGGCCGGGCTCTAAAGGAGGAAGACAGGTCACATCAGGACACAGCGGGGAGTCCCGGGTGGCCTGGGTGCCTGTGGGGAGGCAGGCAGGGGGCTGGGCACAGAGGGCTTTGGCTGTGCCGCGGAGGGCAGACGGTGCATGTGGGGCCAGTGCTGACCAGGACACCGCCGGGGGCCGTGCTCAGCTCGTCGGCTCTGTGGGTGTCGATTCTTGTCACAAGGGAGGTGAGTTCAGAGCTGGTGACACATGCCTGTCCATCCTCTGGCCTTGTGGAGCTCAGCCAGCATCCCGTGAAGAGGTCTGAACCAGACAGGGATGGCTCAGCGTGTGATGATGACTCACAAGCGGTGGGGGAGGTGGCAGGTGGGTGTGTCCTGGCTCGTCCCAACCCTGGTCCCCCTGCGAGGGCACAGAAAGCCATCAGCCCCTGGGGTCAGCCTGAGCTCCTCCAGGCAGGCCGGGGATGGGCCTGGTGTGCAGCCCGCTGCTCCTCCTCCCCATGTCCCGTCTGTCTCCAGGGCGGTGATGTGCCCCCCTGGCTCCATGGGTGAGATCATAGGGCAGGTGGCTGAATGCACAACCCCCCAGCCCGAACTCCACCACCTGGCCCCAGGCTCCTCCTCCAGGGCAGAGCAGAATAAGAGCCTCCTGAGTCTCAGAGGGAAGCAGTGAGGGCCAGTGGTTAGCGTCTGTGAAGCCTCACACCCCTGTGGGCCAGTAGCGGGTGAGTTCCGTGGACAAGGCCATCATCCTGGGGGTCCTACCGCCTGCGGAGGCTGGGCCTGCCCTTGTGGCCATCGCCTGGGCAGGTCACCCCATGGCCTGGCCTCGCTTTGCCCTGGGCCTCCCTTCCCTTGAGCTCAGCACAACGGAGGCCACATCCAGGGAGCTGGATGTATGCATGGGGGGGAGGTGTCCGTGGGCAATGGGGAAGAGGCTGTGGTCAGACATACAGAGCGGGGACATGCACCTATGCCTGACAGTGATGTTTTCTGGCACAAATGGGTCTATTCTGGGAGAGCAGAGCATTGCATCCTAAGAAGCAAAAAGGCTGCACAGAACCAGGCAGGTCCGCGGACCAAAGCAGAGGAGGCTCTTTTATAGAGGAGAGGGCTCTTGGGTCTTGGAGGGCCGTTGTAAACAGAAAGTCCATTGGGAGACACCAGGAATTGGATGTATGGGGGCTTCTCATTGGCTGGGCTGTGCCGGTCTCTCATTGGCTGCACTGTTGCTGGGGCAGGAGGAAACCTTCCCTCCTCTCTGGCTGTCCACATGCAAGATGCTGTGTCTCTCCTCTTGGGGGTGCGTTCAACTCCCAGTGATAGGGAGTGAGCTCCCCTGCCACCTGACTCATTCTAGCTGGTGTCCCTTTATTAATTTTCACAGTGAGTGTGATGTGTGAGCATGAGCGAGTATGGAGAAGCATGTTTGGCAAGTGCACACACACACACACACACATCCAGCTTTCGCCTAGCTGCAGAGCCCCAAAGCAGGGGTGCAGCCCAGGGGCTTGTTGGGTCAGCACAGACCGGAGGGTGGTGGCAGAGACCATGGAGAAAGTGGGTGTGGTGGGGTTAGGTGCTCCCCCTGCCCTAGTCTCTGGTGCCCTCCAGAGGGTGTGTGCCCAGGCCTGTGGCCTCTGAGGGGCTGATGGAGACCCTGTAACACCTACCTACCTAGGCTGCCTACCCCATCCCTGCTTTAGGAGCTCCAGGGGCTGCCAGGACGAGAGCTCTTTGGGCCACATGAGTGAGCTCTTCCCTTGTGGCCACAAGCCAGCGAGTGGGGCCCTGCGAGTCCTGCTTCTTACTTAGGAAGCAAACCCTTCAGGTCCTGACACCACCACTGCTGCATGGCTGTCCTCCCTTGCCCACTGTCACTTGTGTCTGGTTCCCATTCCCCCTCATCAGCCAGCTTGCTCTTCATTGGTTCTATCTTGACTTCCCTCTGAGGTCCAAAGGCCCTGCCTTTGGTTTTGTGCTTTAAATCTTCATTTTGCTATGAAATATTAAAAACAGCAGCCAGTGCCATTTGGAGTACTTACCAGATGCTTCTCACTGTCAAACACTATCTTGGGCATCTGCCCTCCTCTTCTCCCCTTCTCCCTCTCCCTATACCTCCCCTTCCCTCTGCCATCCCCCTGCCCTCCCTCTCCTCCCCTGTCCTCTCTCTGAGCCCAGAGCAGGAGGAAAGGGGGGTTTCCTGCAGCTGTTGCTGAAAGGGGTGAGGGTGAGGGTCTTCCCCACCATCCCCTCCCAACCCCAAGTCTCAGTGGTGCCAGCTGATGGGGGAGTGGGTGGGCGTGGCTCTCAAAGGCACTGGTTCCACCCCATGTCCCCTCAGGGAACAGCATCTTGTCTTCACTTGACAGCCTCCCCAAGAAACCTGTGGCTGGAGCCCCAAGTAAGTGGTTCCCACGGATGCGCTGAGGGGCAGATCGGGGGGGGGGAGGGTGGGTCTGCTCTGGCTGTGGCCCAGGATTTCAGTGGCCACTGGCCAAAGTGGGACCCAGGTTCCTGACCTCTTGGTCTTTGCTTCACCAGCGCCATTTGCTTGTATCAGTGTGAATCTCCGGGTCCCCGTATCGCCGAGCAGCTTCTGTGAGCTGCGTGCCCGGTGAGAGGCGGAATGGGATGGCGCGTGGCCCTGGCGGGCCGGCTCGGGGCTGCTGTGTGTCTGTACCCACCCTCAGGCCTTCTGCTCCCACCTGGTGGTTCCTGGGGCTGCTGTAGGAAATCACAAAGGACAGAAGCTTACTCTCCCCCAGTCCTAGAGGCCCGACTTCCACTTGGCTCCTTCTGGAGGCTCCCAGGGAGAGTGCACTTCTGTCCTGGGCTTGGGCCCCAGCTCCTGGTGGCTGCCAGTGGTCTGTGCTGTGTAGACACGTCACTTCCATCCCTGCATCAGCCTTCACAGCCTTCTGCGTGTGTCCATGTCTCCTGTATGTCTCTTAGGAGGCGTGCTCATTGGATTTCGCCCCCCACCCCCTAATGCAGGAGATTGCATTTGCATCCTTATTTTAATTACATAGGCAAGGAGCATTTTTCCAAATAAGGTCACATTCTGGGTTTCCAGTGGACATGAACTTTGGGGGGATGCTGTCCGACCACTACAGACTGGGAGTCCCCAAGACGACACCCAAGACGGCCAGGCTCTGGCCTGAGGCAGGTGCTCTGTCTGAAGCCCCGCTCAGCCCTCCCCATGCTCTGCTCCTGTGGGTGTGGCTCTGCCTCCCACACCTACAGCTTTTGCCCAGATGCTGTCTCTCCCTCCACAGCCCTTCTTGTCATCCTGGTGTCTCTGGGGCGTGTGACCTGCCGAGAAGCTGCACCTGGGCTGCAGCCAGCTGTGGGGACATTCCAAGCCTGTGCCCCAGCTGCAAACCACCGTGGATGCCTTGAATCAGTCTCAGCTCCCCTTGCAGGGGCTGGCACCCTTATTGTGGGTGGTGGGAGAGTAGGAGGCTTCCAGGGAGAAAACACTTGGCTGGAGGAAGGTGGTGGATGGAAGCAGGGGTCTGGACACTGAGAGCAGAGGACAGAGGTCTGGGTGAAGAGGCCCAAGCAGCAGCTGAGCTGGGGAAGGCAGAGCAGTGGGGCAGAGGCCAGCCACCTGGCCACGCTGCATCAACAGAAGGTGGGTGGGGGATGTGATGTGGTCCAGGGATCAAACGTGAGTCCGCTGCAGATTCCTTGGTGAAAAGTGATGTCCACTAGGGAAGGCCAGTAACAATAGTCTGAGGATGGAGCTGCTCTGATGGAAGTCAGTGGACCTCCCCACCGACCCCGGAGAGCCCCAGCAGAAAGATCCAGGTGTGACAGATGGGGCCACCGCTGGCAGGGAGGTGAGGCAGGAAGTAGGGTCTGCCCAGGCCTGTGTGCCCTGAGCAAGGCCCCACCTCGCAGGTCCCTCATTTATGAGATGGAGACCATGTGGCTCCTGCCCTTCCAGAGTTTCAAGGGACAGGAAATGGGACACAAAGAAGGTACCACTTGTGCAAATGCTCGGGAAAGATTGGAAATGCCCGGCAGTGCGAGGCTTACCCTCAGCTCACTGGTATTCCTACAGACGGGTGCCGGTAGCTCGTGATCACAGGTAAACAGCATGCATTGCTCCAGCCGTAAATTAGGGCAGAGCTTTAGCTTCCTTCGGTGATTCTGGCAACCCTGCTGGAGAGCCCCCCAGGGGGCCTGGCTGTGGCTGGTGGGTGGCGTTGCCAGGTACTCAGGAGAGCCTCCATCTGGGGTGTGTGAGGTGCAGGCTCCTCACGGTCTCACGGGGACGTGCTCCCCTGGCCCCTAAGCCTTTCCCTTTGTCCTCCTTCGCTGCTGCTCCAGCTTTCCGTCCTCACGTATGCGCCTTTGCCCACTCCTGGATGCTCCACCTTACTCATGTCAGACTCAAGGTCACTGGAGACTGAAGAGCTGGGTTGGGTTGGAAGCAGAGCTCAGGCTCAGTGTGTCCCTTCTCGCTGGCCAGGCAGGCACACACGTGCATGAGGAGGATATGTGTGTACATACCTGCACATGCATGCTCACCCACGTGTGTTTGTGCACATGCACATACGTGCGTGCACTCGTGTGTGCATGTAGCGTGCTGAGAGCATTGTGGCTGTGTAGGTGTGTGCTCACATGTGTGTGTTTGTTCACATGTGTGCACCACGCGTTTGCGTGTACTTGTTGTGTACAGAGGGAAGAGAGCCCAGACCTCCCGGACAGCTCCAGGAACCCCGGGCCGACCCCTGCCAGGAACCATTGTTGCCACTGCCCGTTGGATGGAGCCCTTGGGGGAAGTTACTGGACATCTGGGCAAAGCAGAGCAGAAATGAAATAACTGCCAGATTTGCAGCATGTTACCTGTTTTTATTAAAAATCAATGACACAATAGAGCGATTCCACTCTATCTTACTTAAACAATATCCACTGCATGGGAGCCGGGAGGGGGAGGGGGCCGTGGGACGGGGGGGGGGGGGCCCGCTGGGGGAGGCCTCCGGCTCTGGGAGCTGCTCTGCTTCCAGCCGCGCTCCCCCTCCATAAAATAACCAGCTCATCTCGGCCCCATCAGAGCCGGGATTTACTGCCGGGCCCGCGATTGCCTGCCACACGCCTCTCTCGGTTTTATTCCTGCTATTTATCATGCCGGGCCCTGCCTCAGCGCCAGAGGGACAGTTAATCAAGGCAGACTTTCTACCTTGTCATCCGGGATTCTGCTGGCAGAAAATGTGAACCATAAAATTAAAATCACGGGAAGTCTGGAATTTGCAAGGAAGCCAGTGGTTTGGGAGGAGAAGAAGAAAGAGATTTCCCCAGCTCCCTGCCCCGCGTCTGGACAAACCGAAACACTGAGCTGCGGTGACGCCCGGCCCGCGTTCACTCCCCCTGCAGGCGAGCTCCCCAGGCAGGGCCTCGCAACCCTCACCCCACCCCTCGCCTTCCATCCCCCGCCGCCACCCTGCTCGTGCCCCCGGATATCCCTCCCTTCTGGAGGAAATACAGGTGAGCGTCCTGGCTGGACGAGAGTCAGGAGGTGAGCACCCTGGGGATTAGTGACGATGTCTGACCCGGAGTCTGGAGGGAGACGGCGCAGGTCCCACTGTAAGAGCAGCCTCCGCTGGCACCCGGGTGGCCTCCAGGCCAGTCTGCCAGCCCCCATCCGGCCACCCGCCCCTCTGGTCCTGGGCCAGGCCGGGGGGGGGGGGGGGGGGGAGGGCCCCAGAGAGGAGAGGAGAGGAGCCCAGTTCTGTGTAGCCTGGCCGTGCTGCGGTGTGGGGCAAAATTTCCAGCTGTTTCCAGAGATCCCAGAGAACCAGATTAGCATTTTGAGCTGGAGAAAGCAGAGCACCTCTGCTCCGTGAGGCAAGAGCCGTACACAGGGGGCCTTGGCTCATCATTTAATCTTGGCGAGCAGGGGAAGTGGATTGCTTCCAGATCTTTCTAGACCTTTCTATGAAAAACGGGGCAGATTTTATTCCCAGTTTAATTTTATCATGTGGAGGAGCTGGCTGGGCCTGGGGAAGGGGGAAGAGGGAGATAGAACACATAAAACCCCATGCTCGCGGGCTGGCTGGGCCTGTAGGGTAGACCAGTGTTGGGCCAGCATCGTGGGAGCTCCACGGACACTCACCCCGCCCAGCAGCACAGATTTTACTTTTAAATGTAAAGTCCCTTCTGCTTTCTGTGAGCCCAGTTGGCGTTGGGGTGTGTGTGTGCATGCATGTGTGTGGGCACGCATGTGTGTCCCCAGGTCTGCTCATTGCAGAGGGATGGGCATGGCAGGCGTTAGAACAGATCCCGAAAGGGCAAGGCAGTCAGGCCAAATGCCTTCTGAGGACCCTCTGTGCCGGGAGACGAGGGGCTTCAGAGGGCGCCGCCCAGGGCCTGCCTGCGGTGGGCATGTCTGGGGAGCCCTGTGTTTGGGAATGGGGTCTCCTGATTCTGGGCTGCCTGGGAGGCTCCCTGGCACCGGCCCTTCGTGCCCCCAGGGCCTGGTGTCGGGGGGGGGCTGCGTGATGGAGGGCAAAAGAGGTTCCCGGCTTCAGTTCAGAGGTGCCCTGGGCTTTCCCGCTCTGGTGCTGCCTCCCTGCACTCATTATTTATTTAATCATCTCTTTATGATTCTGGAGGAGCCAAGAGAGAAAAGGGAATGGGAAGGGGGGGAGCCGGGCAGAGCCACCCTGTCGTCCCCCTTCACCCCTGATGGAACCTTGAATGAACAGCTGTCTGTCAAGGCCGTCTGTGTCTGAGGTCTTAGGAACCAGCAAGGTCACAGCAGGCCCCAGGTCAGCCGGAGTTGGGGGGTGGGGGGCGATGCAGGGAATCCAGGGTGTGGCTGGGGTCGGGGGCTGGAGGGCTGAAGCCACAGGTAACACAGGCACAGACGTGAAATCCCACCTTAGTTTAGACTGTGCTGTTTGGGGCCCCCTAATTCTAACCGAGTTGGTCTCCGGGGCGGAAGAGGCTGGATCCAGCAAGGATCCCCTTCTGCCCCTGCACCCGCCGCCCCCCAGGAGGCAAGAGCACCCCCAGGGCCCTGGGTGGGAGCGGGGGTGCAGCCGGAGTCGGCGTGCTTCGGCTTCATGGTGGCCTGCTGGCTCTCAGTCTGTGCAGAGGTGGGCTGGGGAGTCCACCCTGGGGACCGAGACCTCTCTGCCATGTGCCTGCTCCAAGCTGCGTTCTTCCTCTGCATCCCCCGCCTGCGTCAGTGACCCCGGCCCTGCGTCACATGTCCCCCTGGCCACGTGGAGATGGACTTCGAGGGTGCCGGCTGCCACCAGGCCTCAGTCTCTGCCGGGCACCTCCCTGACCCCACTCTTCTTCAGCCACACACACGTGTGCCCACGCACACGCACATGCACTTCTCAGGATATCCCCTCCCCCTGGTCTGTCACGTAAGAGGACTGGCTACTGCTCGGCCTTCAGGTGGGTGTTCGCAGATCTGTCTTCCCTGCAGTGTTGCGTGCCCCCCTGCCCTGTCCCCCTCCCATGGCACTGCCCCAAGGCACTGCCCCCCAAGGCACTGCCCCCCTCACAGCACTGTCCCCCCCTCAGCACTGACCCCCCACGGCACTGCCCCTCCAAGGCACTGTCCCCACAGCACTGCCCCCCACGGCATTGCCCCCCTGACAGCACTGCCCCTCACAGCACTGCCCCCATGACACTGCCCCCCAAGGCACTGCCCCCATGGCACTGCCCCCCCAGCACTGCCCCTCACAGCACTGCCCCTCACAGCACTGCCCCCCATGGCACTGCCCCCCAAGGCACTGCCCCCCAGCACTGCCCCCCCACGGTACAGCCCCCCCAGCACTGCCCACCCACCCCCAGCACCCCCAGCATTGCCCCATGCATCTCTGCAGTGCTGGCACGTGGCAGCTGCCCATCAGCTGCCTGCTGGGTGAGTGGTTGCCAGCGTCTCTAGAAGGATCCGTCTGCTGAGTGCACCCACCCAGCATGGGGAGTCCCATGTGGGTCCTGGTTGTGCATTATTCAGGCTGCCGGGGAGGGCGCAGGGAGGGGGAGATGGCCTGGGGAAAGCATGGCTGTCACCTGTGTGCTCCCGAGACCCTGAGACATCCCCCCGTGACGCTGCCTTGGATTTGGAATGCATTATGTGATTTAGCTGTTGTTATAGATTTACCTTCCTAATTATGTTTGGCTTAGAACAATGTTAAAATTGTTTTGCATTCCCTGGGTACACAGAGCCCGGGCGTGGGAGGAGGTGGCAGGGTGGCAGGGGGAGATAGTCACGGTGTAGAGGCTGTCGGGGGTAAGCCGCATGCCGGTGTGAAGAATGGTCTGTGCAGAGAGGACCTGCCGACGAACAGGCATGAGCTCATGCGATTGCTGACACGCAGCCGAGCGGGCAGGCACCTGGGAGCAGGTGTGGAGGGCCCCGGGGCCTGAGCCCGGATCATTTGACTCATTTAACCCCACAGCCCCCCTGCCGAGGTGAGGGTATAGTGAGGCCCAGTGAGGCCAGGGGAGCCACTGGCACGAGGTCCCAACGCTGACATGTGGCCAAGCCAGGCTTGAATCCCTTGTGTTTGGCCGTCTCTGGCCAGGTGGAGGCTTTGCACAAAGAGCTTCCACGGGCGACTCAAGAAGGTCAGAGGCACAGGGCACGTCTCACTCACACAAGGCTTCCGGGAGGGGTTCCTCCTTCCTTCCCTCCCAGGCCTGGGAGAGGTGGGAGTCAGTCATTTTCAGGGGCGCACTGTGGCCCTTGCTGGGGTGGGCAGGGCTGGTAAGCATGGAGCAAGTGGCGCAGCTTCGGGGGTGAAACCTGGGGAGCCTTTTGGGACCGTGAAGCTCACACCCTTTTGTTTTATGAGAAGAAACTCATGTTCACAGAGGTGTCCCCTCCCTGGGCACTTTGTCCCCAGACAGATGCGTGGCGCCTTTTGACTGAGAACTTGTGTTTCTCACTTGCTTGGATGAGGGTCCACTGCAGACGCACTTTGAGAGTTTCACCCCCCGGGGTGCCAGGGTGCTCAGTCCTTCCCTGACCCCTGCGGCTCCAAAGCCCATCTCCGTAGAAACGGCTCTCCCCCCATCGGTGCTCCTGAGCGAGACGGAGCTCTCCCTAAAGTTCAGATTAACATGGATTTGAAGCAACATGAATTTAATCTTCTCTTTCCGAAGTAAGATACAGAACGTATCTGGGCCCCTTTGCCCTCCTGGCTAATCCCCTATCCGAAGTCCGACGGCCAGAGCCCTGGGCACCAAGGACGGCTGAGAGCCCCACACTCTTCCTGGTTTCATGCGATCTGGATATTCCCAAGAGCGTCCGACAGAAGTAGAGCTCATAGAGATGGAGGTGAGCTGTTAATCTTCTGTGGGGTTGTCTGCGAAGCCGAGCCTTCACTGCCCTCTTGCTCCCAGCTCTGGCCAGGTTTGTTATTTCTGAATGGACAGGGCTGCGTATTGTGCTTCTGATTCCACATCATCCAGAAATAAGCAGTTTCACTGTTGGCCTGGTTTCTGTGGGGAGAAGCCTTTTCTCTCTGCGCTTGAAGTCTTCTGCATTTTGCAGGCAGATCTAGTCCTGCATGAAGGGGCTCGGTCCAGCTCCTTTTATTTATTCATTTTTATTTATTTTATTTATTTGAAAGGTTTTATTTATTTATTCGTGACAGGCACAGAGACACAGGCAGAGAGGGAAGCAGGCTCCATGCAGGGAGCTCGATGTGGGACTCGATCCTGGGTCTCCAGGATCACACCCTGGGCTGAAGGCAGATGCTTAACCACTGAGCCACCCAGGCATCCCAAGGTCCAGCTCCTTTTAAGAGGACCTGGCAGGGACACTGGTGTTTCTCCAGCTCGCCACCCCTCAAATCTCAGAACCCGCTCACATCACCGCAGTTGACAGGTAGGAGAGCGGCTGCCGCGATGATCCCCCCTAGTTGTCGAGGCAGCACTGAGGATTTTGAAAACCCTTGAGGACAGAAGCAGCCTGTCTGTACTCTCTGCCTGTGCTCCATCTACCTGGAAGCCGCAGCACATGTCCCTCAGCTGAAGGGTTTAGGGGCTGGGAAGAGGAGTAGTGGACTTCTATGTGCTACTGTGATGGAAATATTGAGACTTCTACCCTTTTGTAGAGTCAGGAGACTCTGATTTGTTTTGTGGGTTCAGCCTGCCCTAATGCTTTCCACAGTTCCAGATTTTCCATCTTGGGAGTGGAGTGGCATGCACCCCACCCCCCAGGTCTTCATCACGTGTAACAGTCAGTTCTTGCTGTGTAACCAACTATCCTGTAAGTCAGAACGTTAAAACAGTAATACTTTCTAGCAGTTGATACTCATTATTTGTAGATTCTGTATTTGAGAGTTTGCCGTCTTGCTACATTTATTGGCAATCCCAAATCCATACTCATGGCACGTGGTCGTTCATGGACACACGTAGAACAAAGGTTGATCCAGTGCAGGTGCCCCGAGCCGAGGCAGGACAAGGTGACACTCCACCTCGGTGTTTTCAACTCTCATGCTGGAGACAGGTGGTCTACTTAGCGTCACAGTTGTTGCATTTTCGCTGGTGGTGACTTTGTTGTTTAGAATGGGCCCTAGTGTCATCCTGAAGTGTGGTCTGGTCTTCCGAAGCTCTGGGAGGCTGTGATGTGCTCTGTAGGGAAACATGAGCGTCAGATAAGCTTCATCCGGGCATGCATCATAGCGCTGTTGGCAATAAGCTCGAGGTCAATGAATTGGCAACATACATTGAAGAGGACACACACAAGTAGGCTTATGTATCGATAGACTGATGAAAATGTTGTGACCAGAGCCCCATATTTCTGCCAGGGGCAGTGGTTTCAGTATTCACTCCTCCAGGGTTCTCGACTTTTGGAATCATAACTCCAGGAATCTGGAAAACGGACCACATTCTTACTCGTGTGTGTCTGCAGGTTGGCCGGGTGTTGGCTCATCTGGGCAGGGCTCAGCTGGGTGCTTCTCTGCTTCAAGCTGTGGGATGGCCCGAGCGTGGCCCCTTTGCTCTGAGGGGTCTCCTCCTGGGTCCTGGCTGCAGACCAGCAGCTCCCAGGGAGGTCCTGCTGCCCACGGCAGAGGCACAGACCGACACACAGGCCCCTCCAGAGCTGCTGCTTGAATCCCATCTGCTGACCTCCCACTGGTCAAAGCAAGTCATGTGGCCAAGTGCACACCCAAGGGTGGGGAAGTATGCACGCACCATTTCTACAAAGTCACACGATGGGGTTGGGACGAGGGCATGTGAACAATTAGGGGCCATCCCTAGACACTTTGCCCAGGGAGGGTCTCCACGTCAATTGATCAAAAACTTGGGTTGCTGGGGTGGGTGTGGGGGATGTGGCGAAGGAGTCATGGCCCAGAGCAGGGGAGAGGAGGGCATGGTGGGGCACCTGCTCCGTATTTGCCCGGTTGCACCTGGGTGTCCTCCTGTCTCTCTGTGGAAGCACTGCCCCGATACCAGCAGGTTGGAGGGGTACATCTCCCGACACGGGTGACCTGGAGTGTGTACTGGGAGGGACGAAGAATGAGGCAGGCTAATTAATGCAAGGGGGGTGTAGTGGGGACAGCAAGAGAGGAAATCCCGAAAGCTACGGTGGTGTTCTAAATGTTTTATTTAATGACATCCTTTATACACTTACCAAGTTAAGCATAAAGTACAGATCTGTGGGGAGCCAGCCTTCCAGTGGTGGGGCTTGTCCTACAGACCTACTTGTCTTACTAAGAAGAGGAGCCGGGTGGAATTTCTAGGATCATTCCAATTAGGTCTCCTTTTGAAAGCTTGTACCACGTTTGCTTTTTTATTTTTTTCCTTTTTCTGCCTTAGGGCATCTCCCTGGTTCCTCATCAGTAAACGAATCTGTTCCCTTCACATCTGGGACGCAGGGCCTTTGATACCAGCATTCATGGGAAGGAGGGAAGAATAATTAACAGATTAATTAATTATCCTTTATTTCCACTTGAAACAAATAAGGTAGGTTTTTTTTTTTTTAAGCCAAACAGGTTACACTCGAATAAAAGGCCGTTAGTGACCATTTCAGAGGAACATGTGTTGGCAGTGAACACACAGACTCTCCACCATCCTAGAAGCCCAGCACTTGTATGAGTAGCCCCTCTGTGAGCCAAGCTGGCTTCAGTGGCCTGGCCCGAGAAGTGAAGCTCCACATAGAACTTTACTTCTATGGAAAGAAAACAAAATATCCAGTGCACCACAATTTTACTTCTGCAGAAGAATTGAAAGCAGGGTCTTAAGGAGATACGTGCACACCTGTGTTCATGGCGGGGCTACTCATGATCACCAAAAGGTGGGAGCAACCAAGTGTCCTTCGATGGATGGATGGATGGATGGATGAAGTAAATGTGGTCCATCCATGCAGTGGAATGTTACTCAGCCTTGAGAAGGAAAGACATCCTGACACCTGCTCCGTGGGTGGATATTGAGGAGCTGGTGCCAAGTGGACAGCCCATCACAAAAGGACAAATCCTATAGTATTCCACTGCCATGAGGTGACTTCCTAGAGTCATCTAGTCATCCTAGAGACACAAAGTAGAGGGGTGGGGGCCAGGGGTCAGGGTGGGGACAGGGTGATGGCTGGTCAAAAATATGAATGTACTTGACGCCACTGAGCTGGACCCATAGACATGGTTAAAATGGTCACATACTGTTGAGGTGACAAAACTCTGACCCAGAGACGAGTAGAACCCTAACCCTGTATTTGGCCAGGATGGTGGTTTGGTGTTTGCTAAGTCAGTGTTTGGGGTGATGTTGTAGAGTATAAGGTCTGCGAATAATGAGCATCAGCCGTATGTTTGATCTCGTTCCATGTCACACTCTTTGTGTTTATCATCGGGGTCCTGAATTCATCCCTCGTGTTTGTGTGCTGACACTTGTGATCACAGGCTCGGGCCTGACTCAGAGTTCTTATACTTTGCCGTAAAGAGCCATTCTCTGATTTGATGAAATTTCAAGCTGTCCTCCTGGCTGCGGATCTCAAGTAATTTCTGATCTTTGACATGTGCCCTCCATGTTTCCGGCAAAAGTGAGTCCATAGGCTGATGCCCACAGGCAGCCGTCTGGACTTAGTGCTTTGTGCATGTGTCAGCACGCTGGCGCTGACCTCGTGCCCCATGCTCTTATGAGCGAGTCTGTTGGCAGATGAAAAATAATATTTGTTGAGAATAGAATAGGGTAAATCATATTTATACTTTACTCTAGGAACAAAAGTACTTTCAAAAGCATATTTGATTTTGAAATCACCTTTCTGATTAAGAGTCCCTTAAAAAGGACAGTTAAATAAACCATGAGTTGGAAAGGCTCCTTATTGGAGACATGGTTTTCCATCTGTTGGTGGCGTGAATGATGTTGGGCATGATACGTCTGAGCCGCTGTTGTCTACTTTTTTTCTTACCTGTTTTTTTTTTTCTTCTTGGAAGATGTTTCAGACAGGCTCATGCTCCTGAATCTTTCCTTCCTTTGCAAAAAACACTGGCTCTTCCAGCATCTGGGCTGAAACCAGATACCTTCTTCAAAGCCAGAGGTGCCCCTGCCATCCCGGTACAGCCTGGGGAAACGCACTTTGTGCACACACCTCCAGGGAGCAGGTGTAGCACGCGGATGCCATCCCTGGGCTGCCTCCTGGACCACCCAGTGGGGCGTAGAGGTGATCGAGGCCCATGTTTGTGCTCCCCTCCCACTGGGGATCAAGTCCCACATTGGGCTCCCTGCGAGGAGCCCGCTTCTCCCTCTGTGTTTCTGCCTCTCTCTGTGTGTCTTTCATGAATTAAAAAAAAAAAATCTTAAAAAAAAAAGAATTGTGGGTACATAGATCAAAGTCCATGTTTAATTTTTAAACCCTCCCTTTTCTCCTGAAAGAAAAAAAAAAAAAAGATATCACAAGGTCTAGAGCCTCGGCAGAGCTGGAGTCAAAACCTGCCCTCTACTCAAAAAGTGTGTAACCCTAAGGAGACCCAGACTCTCCCAGCCTTGGTCTGTCCTCTGTGAGACGGAGCTCCTGGCCCCCCGTGTGGCAGGGCTCTCACAGTGAGAGCCAGCACCCGCCTGGCTCAGGCAGGGCCCAGGAGGAGGCTGACATATGGTGGGGACCCAGGAGGCCATCTGTGTTCACAGGTCCAGGCTGGGCACCTCAGCCCCGCTCATGGAAACCCAGCCCCACCGTCACTGGCAGCCCACCCTGCACCACGCTTCTTAGCAAAGTTGCTACCTAAAGGGCCAGACAAGAAAGGACCGTCAGTGCACATCTGGCCCAGTTCTGTAGCTGGTCTTCCCCTTCCAGGCCCAGATTTGTGGGTTCTCTCCTTGGGCCTTCATGTCTTTCCTCCCCACCTCACCTTGCTACCACCCACTACTTGCCAGCCCTCTCCCCGGTGTCCTCTCTGTCCCTCTCCCCACAGGTCATGGTCTGGGGACAAGGATAGGACCCGTGAGCATCCTAGAGGCCCTCAGCATGGTGGATTGGAGTGGTCACTGGCCACCATCCCTGGAGCATGCATGTGGATGTGTGTGTGAGGGTATGTGTGTGCACAGGCGTGAGGGTACGTGAGAGTGTGTATGTGCACCCAGGCACACGTGTGTGCACAGGCATGAGGGTATGTGTGAGTGTATGTGCACCCAGGCGTGTGTGTACACAGGCATGAGGGTATGTGTGAGTATGTGTACGTAGGCACATGTGTGTGCACAGGCATGAGGGTACGTGTGAGTGTGTATATGTACGCAGGGACACGTGTGTGTGTGCACAGGTGTGAGGGTCGTCTCGTCGGCCTTCACGGTGAAAGGGCCCTGTTCTGGGGGGAGAGACTCCAGGGAGAGCTGCCAGCAGGCAGAGGTGGCAGGTGGGGGGGGTTTGGTGGGACGTTGGGACGTTTGAGCATTTCCTGGCTCGGGGGAACAGGCAGGGGTGTGCAGAAAGCATCATCTACCCCACAGGTCAGCACCACGTGGCCATGTCCAGTGTGCCTGGATGACAGAGTCACCACATTGGAGGGAACCTGGCCCATAGCCACAAAGTCCATCACAGAGGCTTCCTGTGAGTGGGTCTTGCTAAAAGAAGGGGAGACTCGGATGAACGGGGGGATGGAGCCGCACATGGGGGACAAGAGGACAGGTGGGGCCAGCCTGGGCAGGCTCCAGACACTGGCCAAGGGGCTGGACGTGAGAGGTGGGCTATGGGTGGCCACAGACTTGGAGGCGCCCCTTTGGGTGACGGGGGTGACTCTGCAGGACAGCCCCCACCAGCCCCTGCAGCTCCACCCTGGCGCACATCCTCCCATGCCTCACACAGCTCAGTGGGATCCCCAGTGTACACCATGGCTCCCAGGTACAACGGTGGAGACGCAGTCATTTGTGCTGTGTCCCCATCAGGGAGCAGGCACTATGGGGGCCGAGAGGCAGGGAGGAGGGCAGGTGTGTGTCATGGTGGCTGCCCTCCTGCAGCCACCTTTCTTCGGGCCGAGAGGGACAGGTGACCTGGACACCCACTGCCAGGGGAGGAGGGATGGGATGCTGCTGCCAGGGGCCCTGTGGACACAGGGGTCCTATAGTGGCCACATCAGGTGATGTGTGTCAGCCACGGCCAGGCTCAGGACTGTGTCCTGGGTCGTGTGCCCCAGCCAACAGCCACCTTTGTGAAATAGTTGGACAAGGAGCCACGAGGAAATTGTGTGTGTGTGTGTGTGCAGTGCACGTGTGTGGGTGTGTAAGCATGTGAGGAACTGTGTCCCCATGTGGCCTTCCCTCTGTACGGGTGGGAGGAAGATTGGTGCTTAGTGCCCTTAGGATCTCTTTCTACAAGGACACTAACTCTCCTGGGTAGGGCCCCACCCTTATTTTTTTTCAAGATTTTATTTATTCATGAGAGACACAGAGAGAGGCAGAGATAAAGTCAGAGGGAGAAGCCGGCTCCCTGTGGGGAGCCTGATGCGGGACCTGGTCCTGGGACCCTGGGGTCTTGACCTGAGCCAGTTGGGCCCCAGGGCCCCACCCTTATGACCTCAGTTGACCTTAATTACCTTCCCAAAGGCCCATCTCCAAGTACTTGCACCGAAACAACAACCTAGGAATTTGGGGGGACACAGTTCAGTCCACGGCAGGTGGTGATGGAGGGGAGGAGCTGGGGACCCGGTGCCTGGCTTGGGTGCCCAGACCGACAGGGGAGCTGCCGGGCTACATGTGTGCAGTTCTGAAACCTGCAAAGGCTCTGGAGTCCCCTTTGCCTGACCGAGGTCAGCTGCATATCCACCCGACAGCTGCAGGGACAGGTGTGCGGGGAGGGGGCAGGAACCCCATCTGCACCTGCTGGGGGGCACCGCCTACATCGGGGTGCCCTCTGCACACCCCAGCCCATGGAGGCCGGCTGAGCTTGATGGGGCTGGGATATGTGCTGCAAGGGCTGGCGTGTGGACCACACGGGCAGGGAGGACGGCCCATGATTTCCTAAGGAAACCGGGTGTCCGCTGCCGGTACTGGGGCGGGCCTTCCCCAGCGGCTCCCAACTGCTCCCCACACGCTTCTTTCTGCTTCCCTGTCTTCCGAGGGGTCTCGGCTTCCCTGAGGTCCCAGCCTCGCCCAGACGGGGCTGGTGCTGAAGTGTGCACGAGGCCCCTCACACCTCCCCTCTGCTCCCCGGCTCCCTCCCTGGGTGCCCCATCTCTGCAGGGCCGACAGCAGGCACACCTGTCTCCTGAGGTCCTTTGGGTGGGTGGGGGGGACTGTCATAAAGTTCTGGGCCCAGCCAGCTCCATACCTGACTCAGCCCCCGAGAGTGGCGGTTGCTCCAACGGATCCACCACAGGCGTCCCCCTCAGTGGAATGGAGTCGGGACAGTTCTCTGCCTGCACAGCCCCCCATGGTGGGGTAGGCCTCGCAGGACAGCCCTGCCTTGGGTCCCGGCCAGCAAAGCCCTAAAGAAACGAGATTCCATGGCTCCACTTTGACACATCACGTTGAAAAATGAGGTGCTTTCCTTCTGCTTCCTTTCATTTTTCATCATTCCGGCCCTGCGGGGTGGGGGTGCCCCTGTGGTTCTCTGGGGGCGGCCAAGTAGTGTCGGAGGAGGGGGTGCAGGGGGGGCATTGCTGAGGGTGGGTGGTGGCCACGGAGGCTGCTGGGGCTGAGCCCGGGGACTTCCAGGCCACCCAGCTCCCTGGGGTCCTTCAGTCTTTATCTCCTGGGTCTGCTCACCTCCCTCCCTCTCCCTTCCTCTGGCCTCAAAGGGGTCCCCCCACCTCCATCCCCTGCCCTGTGTTGTCTCGCTGCGTCTTTGTGGGATGCCCAGGGCTGGGAGTCTTTGGATGTCCCTTGCTGACAAGGAGCCCGCATCCCCTGTGTGGCCTCCCTGCCCAGCTGCGTGCGGTGTTGGCATCTGTGGCTTCACGTCTGAGTGAGGCCGTGTGTGTCCCTCCCCATGTTGGACCATTTCCGTTGTGCTTTTCTGTAGAGCAAGGGGTCTGGGGATGACGTCGCCCGACGGGTATGGCAGGCGGGGGGTGGGGGGCGGCCCTGGCGCTGGGGCAGCAGCGGGGGCTCAGGGGCCCCGCACGGGGGAGGCAGCTGGCCGCACGAGACCACCCTGGCTTCCGACAGCAGCTTCGAGTTGCAGGCGTTCCGAAACCACTCGCAGGTTCCGTAATTCGCTGGACGGACTCGCAGAACCCGGAGAAGCTGTGCTCACGGTTCGAGTTGACAGGAGCTGAAAAATACGGGTTCAGGTCAGCCAGTAGAAGAGGCATGTGGGGCGCGGTTTGCTGGTGGAGGGGGCCCTCCTGCTTTCCTGGCCTGCCCGAGAATTGCTATGCCCTCGGAGGCCCCCGGAGACCTCCCTGAGGCAGGAGACGTCCTGGGGGCGCTGGGCCCTCTCTTCCCACAGGCCCCCAGCTGGTGGGCGTGTTCTGACGGGAAGTCCCTGACCCGGTGCACCATGTACGTTCTGAACGACCATGTGCATAAACAGTTTTTTTTTTTTTTTTTTTAAGGCAGTACTTTTAAAATGCGCCTGGGATCTTTCTCTTTCCACATCAAGGGAAACTTTGTCAAGTGAATCATCAGCCAATTTGTGTCTTTTAAACCTCAGATTTGCCTAAAAGGAAACACACCTGCTAATCTCATATGACTCGTGATTCTACTACAAGAAAGGACTGGGGGGGAGGCCAGGGGCATCCAGACTTGCACAATAAGAGCCACGCCTTACAACTCCTTGCTACTCCGTTTTTTCCATGATGCTTTTGTGTTTGTCAACACACCTGACCCCCACCGTCACTCCGTGAGGGGGCTCGTGGGGGGCTGGGAGGGGGGTAAGTCGCTTCTCCCCCACGCGGAGATGGAGTCACCAAGGGTCAGAGGTTAGGGGGCTTCCCCGAGATCACGAGGTTTAATGTGGCTGAGCTGCAGGCACCCTGGGTGCCCCTGGATCCCGTGCACACACGTGCGCACACGCTCGCGTACAGGCATCCACCATTACTAGCCAGCAAACACGAGTTGCTTGCCGTGCATTTCTGAAGGTCCGCTTTGACCTCCCACGTGAAACCTGCAAACGCACAGGTCTTGGCCGGGGTGGCGCTCTGGTGTGTCCTTGGCTTTCTGGTGAATCCCCGCGATGGGCCATCACAGGAGGGAGGTAGGCCCGGGGCAGATGGGCGGCGGCTGGCAGTGGTCTGTGCTCTAGGGGCTGCTGCCGTGTTTGCGTTCCTCGTGGATGGTTCCCGGGGTGGACGGGCTGTGCCCTGGCACTAGGCTTGGCCTCCATCATCCCGGTGCCGACAGCAGTAGGGCTGAAACACACAGACGTGTACACACACGTGGCAGCGCAGCCCACGGACACAGGGAGGTGGTGTGAGGAAGAGGGAAGCTGCGGGGTAATGCTCCTCAGACCCTGTGCTCACTTTGTGCGTGGGGACTTCTCTCCCTCGTCTCTCCCTGAGCACCAGACCCGGGGGACACTGCGGGCACTTGGCACGGCCCCTCCCGTCTCTCTGTCTTGGTTCTGGTCTGTCCCCTCCGAGGCTCTCTCTGGATCTTTGCTGTGAGAAGCCGCCCAGAGCCGAGATGCTGGTGGGGGACTGAGCCTCACGTCCGGCCACCGCCCTGTACGTGGGTGTCTGTGTGCGGCACCTGGCTGGCACACACGGTGTGTCACTTGATTGTACCAGGTGAGCAGCGCCGAGTAGCGCTCCCTCCCGGAAGCCTCCTATTGCAGGATCAGCTTGGATCCTTGTCCTTGGAGTTGCTTTAGGAGATTATCTGATGGAGAAAAAATTGGGGGCAGGTACCTTTCTTTTGTTGTTGAAAGCACTTGGCTGACTTTTAGTGTGGAAGACATGAGTGTGTGTGTTGAGGAGAGCAGGCGCACGTAGGGAGGGACACCCCGCGGCATGCAGCATATGGGGCAGCCCAGAGACTATTCTGCTTTTAAAAAACAATGTGGCCAAATACACATAACAGATAAATTACCATTTTAACCACATTCAAGCGTGCAGCTCAGTGGCATTACATCCATTCATGTTGTTGTGCAACCATCACCACCATCCACCTCCAGAACTTTCTTCACTTCCCAAAACTGAATCTGCCCTCGTCACACACTAACTCCCTGTGCCCCCTGCCCCGGCCCCTGGCCTCCCCCCACCCAACCCACCAACTACATCCTACTTTCCTGTGTCTGGGTCTCCACTTGGGAGGTGGGAGGGGCTGGCTCCAGGGAGTGGGGAGCCCCTCTCAGGGTCCGCAGCCTGGCCCCCACCTCCCCCCAGCACATGCACACTGCCCTATGACCCCTTGCTCTGCCGCCCATGCCCCTCCGTGGGTGGAGTTCTGCGAGTCAGGGCTTTGCCCGTTCGGAACCGCCTGGGCTTTCAAGCATACAAAGGTTCTGTCCTGCTTTTCAGGACCGAGGGATCAAGGCTTGGAGGTCCTCACAGATGCAGCCTGAGCTTCTGAGTGGTCTCAGAGGTCACTTGAGTGCCCCAGACTCAGATCGCTGCTGGTGACATTGCAGCCCAGCAGAGATGGTCACAGCATGGGTTCATCCACTCGGGAGAGGCGGTGGGCCATGGAGGCTGCTGGTGCGTGCTGGCAGTGGCGGGGAATCGGTGGCCGGGCAGCCCCCCGGGGATGGAGGGTGGGACAGTGCTGGCCTCTCCTGCAGCCCTGGCTCCATCCCAGCCCCCCACTGCCAGGCCAGCCAGTCATCCGGCTGTTCCTCCTATAGTCATGGGTATTTAGGAGATGACCAGGTAAGTGGCCGGATGCCACCCCATCGTTGCCCACGGGGGCCGAGACCAGAGCCCTCTGGCCCCAGCAGGAGGACCCGTGTGTTTGGTTCTCCCCACGGGACCACCTCTGTGGGGCTCTGCTTCCCCTCAGCACAGCCAGGCCAGCTTCCCCTATCCGCATGACCTCGGAGCAGACAGGCAGATGGACGGACGGATGGCAAGACTGAGTGGAACAGACGGGGTTAACCGTGTTGAAAGCCCGCAGCCCCCACGCAGTCCACCTTCAGATGCGTCCTAACGTGGGGCTCCGTTTGGGAAGTTTCGTGTGCTGATCCATCTTTCTATGGAAAGGGAGAGATCATTCATCATTAAAGAGTAATAATAATGTGGTGTGAAGGCACTCAGCTGTACATTACCCGGGAAGAAGGGAGTGGGGTGGGCAAGCTATTTTTAATGGTTTCCATGGTGACAGGGATTTTGTTTACAGTGATTTTTTTTTTTTTCTTTTTGGTCTTTCTTTCATTCCTCAGCAAGGCCATTGCTGATTTGCGCTTTATTAGAAAATGCTGCCGGCAAGGCCCTCGTGTGGACGGGAGTGGGACCCTGAGGGGCTTGGGAGCAGGGCCAGAGTGTTTGTGGGGGCAGCAGGCCCTGGAAGGAGGCTGCTCAAACCCAGCCTGCGTTAACCCGTCCCGAGCATGTCCCTGCAGAGGGGGCACCATCTCTCCTGCCTCCCTGTGTGCCGCCCACACCTGCTCCCCAGAACCCCTGGCCACCTGCTCAGGGCAGCTGGGCAGGTCCCAGTATCTCTACCTCCAGCCCATGCGGGGCTGGTGGGGCCACTTGCCCAGGGCACAGGGCCCAGGGCTGCCGGCTGTGCTGCAGATGGCATGGCAGCTGTGTGCCCTGTGGAAGCCAACGCGAGCGGCTGCTGGCCAGGCCCCAGAAGGATGGCACAGGCTGGGCGTGCAGGTGTGTGCACTTCCCGGGCTGGGGCCCAAGTGGGCTCACTGCTGGCTGCCCAGCACCCTGTGCTTCCCCGCCTCCCCCCATCACTACCACCCAGGTGTGGGCCTGCAAAAGGGAAAGAAAGAAGCCAGTCTTGGGTGTGTGTGGTCGTGGCTCTTCCCCCAGCCTTGGGTTTCCACGCTCCAGGTGAACACCTGCTTCCCAAGTGCCGTCAGCCACAGGGAGAGGATGAGGCTTGCAGTCCTTACTTCGGGGTGGGAGGCGGGGGCTTTTGGCACCTTCCAGCAGGTTCATGGGCTGTGCCGTGTGAGGACTCCGGTGGGCGGACGTCATTTTGTGCTGCGGTTTCTCCCCATACCGCACCATACTCCCTGACTTGGGGCGATGTGGGGTTCTGGAGGCCATGTGGCTGCAGTAGGTTTTGAAAGAGAACCAGACCCTCTCAGCTCAGGGACCAGCCACCTTCCTTTAGGGTAATCTGGACCCGACATTAGGAAGTTGAGAGCCCTCAGCCTTCGCAGCCCCCAGCCGCTTTTAGCCGGAGGAGGAGACAGCTTGCACAGAATGCGAACCGGGAGGACCGAGCGGCAGCCCTCCCCGGACGAGGACGATCTGGGTTGGTCTGGGTGTTTTGTTTTGGTCTCTCTCACCTGTTGATGAATTCCATCTGCAAGAGACATTTGCAGGCAATTGTCCATCCCCCATTCTCTTAAAAATCAGCAGAGCCTTTGGGCAAGTGCCCAATTTCCTTTTCCCTGGGAGTGGCTGAAAGAGCACGGGGCAGAGGTAGCTTCCCTTCTCTGCCTGCGGCTGGCTGGGCGCCGCGGTGAAAACTTGATGGGGATGGGAGGTTGGGGCCCCGGGGGTCTGCCTGTCCACATGTGTCCACACGTGTACAGCACACACATGATACACACATACTGTATGGCATACTCGTCATACACACACGTTCATAAGTATATCTGCATATAACCACACACACTCGTATATACACGTCCATCCACACACTCACCCATACAGACACACACACCATGCACACCTCACACTCATGCACAATACATATGAAAACACATACCATGCACACTCTTGCATGCACATGTACACACACTCAGCACATCTCAACGCTCCCACGTACATGCAAACACACCTATACACACATCACACTCATGCATGCACATACACACATGCACACAATCTCATGGCTCATATAATTGGCCCCACTATGAGCATTCACATCTTTGTCTACACAACACACATACCGTGAAGACTCAGCCACGCTCCGTGAGGCGGTAGCTGGGCTTGTCGGCGGGCCTGGCACACAGTAGGTGCTCAACGACTATTTGTTGGGTGATTAAATAAACGAGTGAATGAATGCTCTGTGTCAAAGCGCCATAGGAGACGGGACATACACATGAGAATCTGACTGGTCCTGCCCTTGTGGATCTATAGCCTCATCGGTGGGTAAGGATGTGGGTGGGGGACACGCACCTGTAGACAAGAAGGCAGGTGGTTACAGGACAGAGGAAGAGGGGCCAGGAGAGGGGAGCCCTAAGGGGGAACAGCTCCTCTAGCCTGGAGGGAGGGCAGAGAGCCCCAGAGCTGGTGCCCGTAGGCTGGGTTGTCTCCACGAGAAGAACATTCCATGCTGAGGAAGCAGTGCGTGCAAAGGTCCTGGCCCAAGAGTGCCTCGGGTAACCATAGTCAAGTCAAGAACAGGGTTTGGTGGGTTTTGCATCTGCGTTTTAACCAGTGCTGTGCTTTGAGGTGCCCCGATCCCCCTACACAGATGTCTTCGGGACACTTCAGTAGGTTCAGAAGCTAGAACACACACAGAAAACAGGGGGCAGGACAGCAGTACATAACCATCGTGAGTTGATCAAGCACTGATGCTGCCGGGCGGTGCCGGGTGCCCGGGCCTTGGGAAGACATGCCCTGGCAGCGGTCATTACACCTGATCTTATCTGGGGGAGGGAACCTGCCCGGTGCCACAGGAGCAGTGGCCGATAGTGATAGCCCCATGCTGGTGGGCTCCCAGAAGGAGTCTGGGGAGGATGTGTGAACCCCGGCTGCCAGGTCCAGGTCTTGTGCCCACCTGCTCTGGGGTTTTAGACATGACGTCCTGGCTCCCTGCCCTTTTGCACTTCGTTTCTTGCTCAGACTTTTCCATATGGACAAGAGGCATCATGCCAGCGACCCCCCTGAGTATCACTTATGGATTTCAGAAGGTCAAGTGTGTGAAGAGTTTGTTGACAGCCACTTTATATACCACCAGGATAAAAACAAACAGGTAGTAACAAGTGTTGGGGAGGATATGGAGACAGAGCAGTTCACACGCTGCTCGTGCGTTGCTGGAGGGAACAGAACGTAATGCAGCCACTCTGGAAGGCAGAGATGGCTCCTCGGAGGGTTGGAAACACAGATACAACGTGTGACCGAGCAGTTCCACTCCTAGATATGAACCTTCTCAAAACTGGGAGCACATTCTCCTGTAGTTACATGGGCATGTATGCTTGTAGCTGTACCTATAGGTCCAGGAGGTGGGCAACTTAAGTGTCTACCAGCGGGTGATGGTAAACCATAGTGCCCACCAGCAGGTGACGGTAAACCATGGCACCCACCACCACGTGACTGTAAACCATAGCACCCACCAGCGGTGACAGCAAACCATGGCACCCACCAGCGGGTGATGGTAAACCATGGTCTCTCCAATGGGGAAAAAGCGTTCAACCAATGCAGAAAAACCCCAAAAACATCTCAGCAGAACAGCTAGACACAAAAGTCTGTAGTGGATGAACGAGGAATCCAGAATAGGCAAGTCCACGGAAACGGAAAGTAGAGTAGTGGTTGCCAGGGGTGGGGGGCTGGGCAGAGGCGGGGAGACCACGGGGGAAGGTTGCTTCAGAGGTGAGGGGCCTTGTTGTGGAGTGATGGAAATGCAACCAGCTGGGGTGGTGTGGCGCGACACCCTAGACTACTAGATGCCATGGAACCGTCTGCCTTAAAGCAGTTCATTTTGTGTCATGGGTAACTTCACCTCAGTAAAAAAAAAAAAAAATTTACTTGATATGAGAGATCATTAGCTCAAGAAAAATGATGGTGCTTATTTTATCAGCTCAGGTTAACCTGTTGTTATAATTCTGGTTGTTATCCAGATGAGTCAGGTGTTCACTTGGCCACGGAGGCGGGCATCCAGGTTGGGGAACCTGCGCAGGGGGTCGAGTGGCGGGGATTGCTGGACACAGTGGCATGTCCCAGCTCAGGGTACGGTCCTTCAGCCCACCCTGTGTGGCTTCTTCCTGTGGATGTACTGGTCCTCTGCGGGGGCACGTCTCTCCAGGGTGATGTGGGTAGAAATCGCCGGTGCCCCCCGGGTGCTCCCTGGGGCCATCGCTCTGCCCACACATAGCCAGCGTGGCAGTTGACCCCCACTGGCCTCCCATTGCCCCATGTCATAGATGGAGCAGCTGGCACCTTGGGGACAGAGGCGCCCCACGGGGTCTCGGAGCTGCAGGTCGGGTGGGAGGCCAGCGGGGACAAGCTGGCTGCTGGAGTTCGTGCTGTAGACAAGCTGGTGCGTATCTCCCCGCCACGGCCACACTCCCTGGAGGAGCAGCTGCCGTCTGACTTCACTCCGGCCTCCAGCCGAGCACCTGGCACACAGTAGGTGTTCTTGGGATGTCAGCGAATAGAGGAACGATTCCCTGTGGCTTGTATCTTACCGACCAAAGCCTGTGGGGGGAGGGCTTCTCTGGGGAGCCCTCTGGGAGGGCCGCTGCGCTCCTGCGTCCCCTGGCGCCCACACTGGGATCTGCCCCATGCGCCTCCTTCCTCCTTGCGTCCCGCCGAAGCCCCCCATCCTCCGTGTCCCCCACTCCCAAGGGGACCCCCTGCTCTCCACATGACTCTTACCTTCTGATTGGAGTCCAAGCAGACGCGGGCCTGAGGGGTCCTATGTCGTGTGTGTGTGTGTGATTCTGTCTGTCCAGCAGTTTGCGTGCTTCCTTGAGGGCAGGCAGGACAAGCAGGCTGAGCATTTCCACAGTGGGAAGCACGTCAGAGGAAAGAGGAAGCCCCCACCTTCCCCGCACCCTTTGGGGGGTGACCTCTTAGCAGGGGGCGGGTCCTCCAAGACCTTTCTTTTATGGGTCTGCAATTTGTTCATTCAAGAGGTGTGTGTCGTGGCTTTTGCTAATAAGCCCACGTAGGTAGGTGCAGACATGGTAAGTAAGCGGCGGTGGCTCCCCCGCCCTCCTGCAGAAGCACACATGCCTGCCTTGTCGGCTGGTAGGCTCCGGGAGACGGGCTCTGCATGCCCAGGGTATTGCTCCTCACATGGGGGAAGTCAGTAAACACTGCAGATTGTTGGGTCGTCTCAGCTCGGGGCTACGATTACAAAACACTGGCCGTGTATCCTCATGGCTCTGGGGGCGGGGAGGTCACTGTCACGGGCGGCTGACTTCGCCCTGGTGAGAACCGGCTTCGTGGCCTGTGAAGGCTGCCTCCTAATCACCTCCCACCGCCCCACCCCCAGATACCCTCACATGTGAGTTTGGGGGGCACACGCTCAGACAGTTGGCCCACTGCACAGGCATCAGGCATCCGCTTCCGTGGAGCGGCCAGTCCACTTCAGCAAATGTGTCCCCAGGACCCTATGGATCAAACCTTGTCACCTGGTGGAGCTAATTCTCTGCAGTTTGTTTGTTTTTCATTCTTTAAAAAAAGATTTTATTTATTTATTCATGAGAAACGCAGAGAGAGAGAGGCAGAGACACAGGCAGAGGGAGAAGCAGGCTCCCTGCAGGGAGCCCGATGCAGGACTCGATCCCAGGACCCCGGGATCACACCCTGAGCCGAAGGCAGGAGCTCAACCACTGAGCCACCCAGGTGCCCCCTCCGCAGTTTGGTAATGACCTTCGGGAGGTAGGAAGCGGGAGGATAATGATAGCGATCACATTACATTTGTGGACATGATACGAAGTGAGGGCGTTGGTTCATCGTCCCCATCCTCGTGTAGATCATGGGAAGGGTCTCCCTTTCCACAGTTCCCAGCGACTAGAAAAAAAGTGATTTTCTGGAGGGAGGAACAAGGCAGACGAGGGGCATGGTCCTCACTGGTCCTAGGAAGTGGATGCCTGTCCTCCCCAGACACAGAAAGCCGGGTGTTGCAGGAGGGTAGTTGGAACTGGGCAGTTCTCACCAGTGGGGAGTTAGCCCCCGACCCCTCCCTGCCCCTGCAGAGCTGTGGTGTGGGGCCCCAGGGGTGGACCCCATACCTGGAGCAGCTGGGAGAAGAGGTGGGGTGGACTATGCCTTCCTCCACCTGTTTGTAGCCACTAAAGAAGCACAGATTGCAAAGAAGGAACGAGAAACTAATTTCTAGAAAGAATGCTCATGGCAGCTCTGCAGACATGGAAACCAGCCAAGTGTCCATCAGCAGGGCCATCGGTAAATAAACTGTGGGACGGTCACTTGGGGAGTATCATGCAGCAGTGAGAAAGAAGCACATGCCTCTTAGGACCTATAAGAACAGAGCTGAGCCTCAAAGCCAGTTTGCGAGATGAAAGAAACCAGATGCCGAAAAGCATGGTTCCGTTTACAGAAAGTTCTAGGATAGGCAAAACCAGTCAACAGGGGAGAAAAGTTAAAACAGTGTTTTCCCCCTGGGAAAGGGTGAGGAGAGTTCCTGCTGCTGCTGGTGGTGGTGGGGGGGGGGGGGTCCAAGGTCGCATCCCGACAGGTGAGGGCTGACAGGTGTGTGCATTGGCCACGCGCATCCAGTGGGACACCACAGATTTGGGCATTTCATTGTCTGTAGGTTCTCATCTCAAGAGAATAAAAGGAACCGTAAACAAATCCTGAGCCGTCGGGTGAACGATGCCATAGCATCTGGGGGGCTCGTACCGGTGCGTGCGGCTGGTGCCCAAAGCACCGGAAGTCCTGCGACAGGTGATCTGAGAGAGCAAGCGCAGTAAAACGTCAGCGGCAGAGTCGAGGTGGTGGGTAGACTGGCGTCCCTCCCAGAGTCCTTCCACTTTCCTGCCTGTTTGAAAACGTCGGTGATAAAAGGCTGGCGAAAAAGCAGTTGGGGACCAGCGCGGAGGGAGACCTCCGGTCTGGAGACCTCAGGCGCGCTCCCCGGCCCTGCGGCAGCACCTGCCTGCGCACGTTTGGAGTCCCAGCCAGACCCGGTGCTGTGGGCTGGATGGTCCTTGCAGGTCCAGGGTTTTGAGACAAAGCCACATCTGAGGCCTCGAGCAGGCGTCAGGTCCTGCCGGGGATGGTGGCCTGGGACCATCTACTTCTTTGAATACCCTCAGTCTTGTCTTCTGGGATCTTACACACTAGGTGGGAGGTCAAAATACCCACACGAGAAAGAGGTAATTGCCAAAAATTCGAGGTTTGGTAGGAATGCCGCTGGGCTCTGGAGATGGAAAAGTGAATGGGGGCTGGCCCAGCCTGCTGGGTGTTTGGAAGCTGTGGGATGGACATGGGGGAGGGTCCCTGCGCAGGGGCTCTGGGAACAGGGCCAGTGCAGGGGGTGTGGGGACACCAGGGGCCAGGCTGGATAAAATAGAGGCGGGAACGCGGGGCCTTTCTTGGCCTCCCCCAGGTCAACCCTTTGTGTCCATCTGTGCTCCTACCATCCTCAGGCCAGCTGAGTGATCTGGGTATGGCGGGGAGGGTGGCGTCAGGCTCCCGGGAGACGTGGTCAGTCCACACATCCTCACCAATGCCTCGGGACCCAGGCCAAGGCACCAGAGCTCCTTGGCATTTCTGTAGCCCCCAGCTCTGTGCATCCCCCTCCCCAGGCAGAGCTGGCCCAGGCCAGCAGGGCTGTGGGGGGCTCCCCTCTCTGACCCTGGCCAGCCAGCTGCCCTAGGAGTCCCCAGCCTCGGCTCTGAGCTTCCTTCTCTCCCCCACCCCCTCCCTCAGTCCCCTGTAGTCCTTCGTCTGGGGGACGGGGCCTCACCTGTGGATGGAAATGTTAGAAGGAAGAGAGGATTCTGGAAGCAGAAGCATCCAGAAGGTGTGCCCGGCAGAGATGCCAGAGAGAAAGGGAAGCAGGCAGCAATGGCAGAGCACAGGAGACAGGAAGGGGCAGGGACCACCCCAGATGGCAGGACAGGCCCTGCCCGGAAGACAAGAAGAGAGAAGCCAGGAGCATTCAAATCCTTGCCACGTGTTTGCACCCCAGCATGGGCAGGAAACTGAGGGGGTCAGTGGGCAGGTAGGGGCACTGGTGGGGGACCCTGAGGGGGAACCCGAAGGCCCCTGGAGTGGCCACCCTGCTCTGATCGGCACTGGGACTTCAAGGTGGCTCTGAATGAACAAAATGGCTCATGGGGGACTTGGCCCCACCTGGAGTGACGGGTGCAGGGCAGCTGAAGCCACTAGGACCATATGTTCCACAGGAGCAACCGCCAGGTCCCGGGGACAAGGGAGCCCAGAGGATGGGTGGGCGAGCGTCCTGGTTCCCACCAGACAGAGGCAGAGACGTGACTGGGGCTCCAGGGGAGGCAGAAGGGCGCCAGCTTTTTCTTCCATGTCCCAGCTTCTCTTCTCTCTCAGCCAGGGACAAGCAGGGGTGCCTCCCGGTGGGACGTCAGTCCTCTAAGCAACGGAGTGGATGGGCGGCCTCCTTGCCCAGGGGATTGCCACCCTGGCTCCCGGCCACCCTGCCCGTGTCCCCCGTCAGAGAAGAGGACATGGGGACTCTGGGGGACTGGGTAAGCTGGACCCGCATCAGAGCCAGCCGGTCTGCAGGATCCAGGCCAGGGCCGTCTGACCCCGAAGCAGGGCTCTTTCCTGGCTCTCCCATGGCTCTGCTCCTGTGACTGTCAGCCTCCCTTTTTACAGATGGGGAAAATGAGAGTCAAAGCTGACCACAGTCACAGCTGAAGGGGCCCGGGAGCCCAGAGCCAGGCCCCCAGACCCCTTCCCCTGTGGGGCGCACATGGGGTCTCTGTCACCCCGCCTGGCTCCTCCTGCCCCCCGTCGCTCCCACGCCCACTCGGGCAGGAGCCTCAGCCCCTCTTGGAACGGTTAACACCCATCAGCGGCAAGCAAACAAACGCCCCACTCCATTGATTTCACAAGGCTCCGGGTTTAATTAGGTTTTCCAGTTTTCTGCTTGTCCTGGGCCAATCACTCCTTAAAACAGGAGAGAATTCATTTGCACCTGCTGTCAGAAAGCGGCTCTCCCCAGTTAGGAAAATAATTAAGCCATCATCACACATCAGGGGTAATGAGTCACCATTATTCATCCAGTTTGCAGGTCGTTTGTTTTCCTCGAACTGGCAAAGGAGGTGCAAACCAAATTTGAGCCTCGGCCAAGTGGACCGGCTCCCCTTACGCCCCCCTCCCCTTGCCCCCTCCGGAGACCCCGTTTCTCCCTGAGCGTGCTGCTGGCTCGGCAGCCTGTGAGGACGTGGGGCTCTCGTCGTCGGGGCCCCTTCTGTCTGCTCTTTCCCAGGCGTTGGGCTCCCCGGAGCCGCTGCCCAGGTAACAGGGAAGGTGTGGTGGGCAGGAGACAGTAGGAGTCCCCTGCGGCTGCTGTGACCCACGCTGGGGGCGCTCAGACAGCACGATGGATGGATCGTCTCACAGGTCTGGAGGCCAGAATTTGGAAACCAAGGTGTGGGCGAGCCGCGCTCCCTCTGCCGGGCCTCCCGCTGCCTCCTGCGGCTCCTGGGTGGCCGGGATCCTTGGCTGGCAGATGCATCCCTCCATCTCTGCCTCGGTGGTCACAGGGCCTTCTCCGGGCCTGGCGCATCTCCCTCTCCTTTCTCTGGCCCTGTGACTGGGTGTGAGGTCCACCCTGATCCATGATGACTTCATCTGGAGCTCCTCACCTTGATTATACCTGCAAAGACTCTGCTTCCAAATGAGATCCCATCCCCAGGTCCCAGGGCGTAGGACATGGACATGCCTTTATCATGTTGGGTAGGTAGGGTGTATGTGCGGGGTGGGCACACACCTCAACCTGCATGGGAGCTGACAGCATTAGCCTTCAGGCTGTTGCGTGCACCGGTGCTCCTACACCTGGATACCCCAGACTCTCCATCTATAGCACCCAGTAACCTGGACCCTTTCTCAGGACCATCCCATTTTGGGATGGGCAGGCCAGGAGTTTGGCATGTCAAGCCATGGCATCTGGGACTAGCTTTCTGCCCCACAGCAGTGTCCAAGTGGACACTGCCCATTGCCCACTAGGCCGGATACCCTGGGGCTCACAGATGGAGCCTCCCATCTGGAAGCTGACAGATCCATCATGGAGCAGCCCTGGCAGTGCCTGGATCTGGGACTGGAAGGTGGGATTAAGACGCGCTGGGGAAGGGGGGCCGTCATACCAGGTATCTGCCCCTTTTACAGGGACAGAGAAGGAATGAGGTTTCCTCCTCCCATTTTCTCTCCTTGCCTCTGCCCCAAATACAGGGTCTCTGAGGGGGACACGCATAGCATGCTTTGGGGGACCAGTGGGTTGCTCTGGAGATGGGAGACCGTGCCTGGCGGCCCTGGGCCTCAGTCCCCAAGGAGGGCAGCCCGTGGGAGACACTTCTGCAAGGAAGGAGGGGCCTGGGAACGGGCCCTTGAGGGCATAGGGGTCCCGAGTCCCACCATTAGGAAACACGAGGAAAATGCGTGTGTTTTGTTGACTCTCGTAAGGTGGTGTCCTTGAGTGAGCGGGGCCGAGTGGTGGATTGTGTGGCTGCAGGGCCCCTGGTGCACGGAAGGCTCCTCTTTGGGACAGATCGCTTGTTTTCACTCCTCTTCCCCTTCTCGCTGTGGTCGAGCCCAACCACCTGCCGGGCTGCAGTACCCCCGATCCGACACCTGGTGGCGCCGGCTGGCCACCTGCTCAGAGGAGGGGCTCCCCAGGCTTGGGCTTTCCCTCCCGCGCGGCCCCTGCTGCGAGCCCCATCACCAGGCTCCTGAGAAGGCCGTGTCTGGAGAGGCTCCACGGCGGGGATGTACAAATCAGTGCACCCAGCTTTCTGTTAGGGAAGTGCGATTTAAGAAAAAAAACATTTTTCCATTTTGTTTTCTTGGCATCGGGGAGACTGAGCCCCCCTCCTCGTGCCAGCATGGGGGTGCTTGGGGAGGATCTGGCCAAGCCCAGAGAGTGCAGGTCTTTGGTTTTGGTGTCACAGGCCGGCCGGTGACCTGCCAAGGTCAGGGCCTCGCCTGTGATGGGGCTGGCAGAGATCCTGGGAGAGGCCCCGCCCCCAGCCCCAGGTGTGACTGCTTGGTGGGGTCCTAAGTGAGGCCCTGCCCCCAGCCTCAGGTGTGACTGCTTAGAGGGCATCCTGGGAGAGGCCCTGCCCCCAGCCTTCCAGGTGTGACCTCATAAGCCCCCTGGACCTCCCTACTTCCCTTCTGACGTCTTGGTCACCATAAGGGGCCATGAATCTGGAGGTGTCAGGCTCTCTAAGCGCCAGGGAGCGATCCTGTGTTCAGAAGCTGGGGTTGGGTGGTCCTGCATCAGACAGGACAGCTTCCCGCGCTCCCCAGGGTGCAGCCGCCACGCCATGGCCCCAGAAGAGGAGGTGGGAACCCCATGAAGTGGTTTCTCATCTTTGGCAGTATTTTCCCCAAGACGTTAAAAGTAGATTCGTTCCTTCCCCCTCCTGGGGACGCCCGGCCTGCTGAGCACAGGCATGGCCACTGTGGGGACTTTGCCCCATGGGACACCCCCCGGCGGTAAGGCTCCCCCTGAACCACTGCGCAGAGGAGACACAGCCCAACACAACCCCCACGAAAACCCCAGGAAAGCCACACGTGAACCCTCACGTTCTGATCAGAGGCTGAAGTGGCGCGTGCCCAGCCGAGTGAGCCTGGGTGAGGACCCTGAATGCCTCTGTGCCTCCGTTTCCCCCTTTGTGATGTGGAGGTAGCATTACCCACTGTGTTCGTGGCCTGGCGCTGCCCTACAGAGTGCCACACACGGGATGCCCGAAACAGTAGGAACTTACTCACTCGGGGTCTGGAGACCAGAAGCCCGATATCAGGTGTCCCAGGGCCACGGGCCCTCGGAGGCTCCAGGAAGAACCGTCCTTGCCTCCCTGCTGCTGGTGATCCTTGGGCTGGGGGACACATTACTCCAGTCCCTGCCTCTGCCCCCGCGTGGCCTGCTCCCCGTCTCTGTCTTCACACGAGGCATTCCCCCCTTCTTATTGGTCACCAGTCACGGAGGATTAGGGCCACTCTGCTGGCCTCATCTTAACCAGCTCACATCTGCATGTGTGGACAGCGGCCGGAACCGCCCCCGGCCCTCGGTAAATGCCGAGTAAGGGCTGTACTGTTACTGTTACTTTAGTGTTGGCATTTCACTGGGTAGCTCAGGCTTCTCGAACTCCGTGCTGCTGGCGTCCGGGGCGGGGTCATCCTCAGCGGCATCGTTCCAGGTGCGCCGTCGGGTGTCACGCAGCATCTAGGGCCTCCACTTACCAAAGGCTCAGGTGTGACAAGCAAGACCTTCCCCAGATGTTGCCAGCTGTCTCCTGAGCAGGGTCGTGGCTGCAGTTTGAGAACCACCGCCGTGGCCTATGTGGCGTATGAACCGCCAACTTTATTAAACAACCAGGCTGCTCCTTACAGGCCCTAGCAATTCAGTCTGAAATAGGTCTACACCCCCTGGAACCCCCAGCCTCCTCCACGTCCCAGCACTGCCATGCGGGCCAGTGAGATGCGGACCGTAGTGCTGGACGCTCCCATCCTAGCTGGGGGCTCAGGAATGTTCTAGAAGCCCTCCTTCCTGGTGCAGGCTGAGACCCCCAGGGCCCAGTGGTGTGGGGGCAGTTCTCCATGCTTCCATGCCTAGTGGCCCTAATGGGGGCCACAAGAAGGTCTCTGAGCCTCCTCCTCCTCAGCCTTTGACGTGCGCGGTGGCACCCACGGCACACGTTGGCACAGGGAGGCAGCAGGTCTGCAGGCACACGTGTCCTGGCAGCCTGGGACTGGCCCCTGGGATGGCACATCCTCCTTTCTAGCCCAGGGCCACCCAGAGCACCCTGGCTGCTCTGCGCTGGCATCAAACCGGGGGACGGAGAGGCCCTTCCCATTGCTGGCCCCACCCTGCCTGCTCCATGGAACAAACGGGGGACCCTCTGCAAACACAGGGTCCCCCGGGTGGTGACGCAGGTTCCCACAGGTGGCGTCCATCAGGGAGCTGCTATTCCTCAGCAGCTGGACATGTTCTAAAGGAGAAGGCACGCTGGATGCGTCACGGTCTTTCCCTAACTCGGACCTCATGACCCACTGACCTGGCCTGAAGCTCAGCTTCGCCCTGGACATGGTTTGATGAGAAACTTAATCGTGGAAATGCACGTTCAGTGCACTCACCGAAACATCGCCGGGGATAAGCTTCCTTTTGAAGGGACAGCAGCGATTTATCCGATGTGGACAGCGCGGCTAGGAGAAGAAGCCCCGGCCTGCCCCCGACAGCTGTGACACGTCTCCCTGGGAACATTAATGCCCTGAGGGTAAGAAAGCACGTTCCTCTGAGCTCTCCCGGAGCCCGCCCCTTCGGACGGGTCTTCCTCACAGCCAGGGAGCGTTTCCAGACGTCGGGCTCTGCTGCGTCAGCCTGGGCACATCCCCGCCATGAAGGGGGCTCATCCTCCCTCAGACCTCCCCCGTCGAGGGGATGCGTTGCCCCCGGGGCCAGCTTCACAGGCCTGAGAGCTGGGCAGACACCCGGGGACCTGTGCCCAAGGGACCTGCCTGGGTTTAATGCTCCGCTGTCCGTCTTGAACATCTAGATAATTATTTAACCAGGATGCTGCCTTTTCTGTTGGCACTGGGTCCCCCCAGTTACAAGGCCGGTCTCCTGCCCTCAGCCTGGCCCATCGGTGCCTGGTGTCGGCTGACCTGCCACCGCCCTGCACCTGCGGGGAAGTGATGGGGGCTGCAGAGGGCCCATGTGGAGTCAGGACAGACTGCACATGGGAAGTGGTGCTCCGTCTTCCGGTCTGTGGAATAAACCCTCACATGAGCTGGAATCGCTGTGAGGGAGAAGATGGGAGGTCGTGGGGCCGATGCCTCCTTTCCAGGGGACAAGGCCTTTTAGGGAGCACCGCCCGGAGGGTCACGGAGGCGGGAGCCCGAGGGACCGCGTGGCAGGCTGAGGTGCAGACAGACGGCCTGTCTTTCCCTGGAGGCCGGTGGCTGTAGCCAGACGATGGGAGGTGGGCTTTGGAGGAGGGAGCCTCCCTGACCTCGGGGAGGTGCTGCTTTGCCCGTTTCCCTGAGGTGTTCAGGGCCCCAGGGCAAGCCCGGGTTCTGAGCTCGGCCCACAGTCCTCCTCTTGCAGATGCTGGACCTGGTGTTGGGCACCTCTGTAGTGCACCATACCCCAAGCCTGATGGTGCCCACGTTCCCACCGCTGAGCCCCAGCCCCGGGCTGGCAGGATCCACGGTGGGGTCTGCTTAGTCCCTGTGGTTCATGGAGCAGCCACAGCCACCCAGACCCGGGCCCGGGGTGTCAGCTCAGCCACTTGTATGTGGCCCTTCAGCAAAGCACAACCACCCTATGCCTCAGTGGGCCCCTCTGGGGCATATGGGGGCAGCAGTCCCACCCCTCGGCCCGGGGAGTTGACCCATGACAGCACTTGGACCAGGCACCCCCTGATGGCTCTGGGCTGGGAAGGCCCTGCTCTCCACCGCAAACCACAGCCCAGGGCTCTCGCTCAGACGCTGAGGCCAGCTCAGGGGAGAGGATGTCAGAGAGGAAGCCCCTGTAAACGCGGGGATGCTGCGGACGGCTCACAGACGTGCTGGTGCACGGGGAGGCTCCAGCGGGCGTCCTGCAGAGGTGGATTGACCCCTTGCAGCCAGGAGTGACCTGCCCCCTAGAAGTAAGTGGACTTTGAGGGTAGGGAGCCCAGGATCTACCCCAGACAGAGTCACCACATGCCCGGACTTCCCCAGAATCGTGCCGTGCTCCGGTGGCCCGGCCAGCTCGGTGCCAGCCCTCAGTGGTACCTGGTGTTAGCCCATGAGGGTTGGGAACACAGAAAATAAACAGAAAGCCTCCTGTTTCCACCCCGATAGTTTGCAGAGCCTGGGTCCCCTGTGGAGGGTTGACGCAAGGGTCAGTTGGAGCTCTGCATCCAAGGCCTGGCCCTGGGGCCCTGGAGACCGCTGAGGTGCTGCCGGGATGGCTTGTCATCCCCAAGGACACTCTGGAATGTCGTGGGGGACATTCCCTTGGCCCTGGATTTGCTTCATTGCCCTACGGCACGGCCTGAAATCTCGCCTCCTCTTCGGGATTTTGCACTCGGCCCTTTCACGCGTGCCTCCACCCGGACTCCCCACGACTTGGACCTCTCTCCCTCTCTCCCTCCCCCTCTACTGGTCCTGCACTTAGTGGCCAAGACCACCCGGGAGTGGGGCTTCAGGGGGAATGACTGCTGCTCCAGGCTGGACCCCTGGGAGGTAAGAGGAGCACCCCAGAGGGCAAGGCAGGTCCTTGGTGGGGAGCCCCACTGTTTGGACCGACTGTGTGTGCAGAGTGACTTGGAGAAAGAAGACCCCAGTGTGACCTGAGGCTTTCATGCGAGTCCATCTGTTCACACGGGACGTGTCTCCAGTTTGTCCTCCGGCCCGGGAGGCCTGTGTCCGCTCCCTGCCTGACAGTCTTAGAGTGGACAGCAGCAGGTGGGCCCGGCACCACGCTGAGAGCCTGGGCGGGCGCCACAGCAGGCTGACTGGGTGACCCGACGAACCCACGTGCACTCGGGGGGCCTGGCACTCCGCAGGCTCCACGGTGGAGGTGGGTTCAGCCGGGCTCGAGCCTGGGTGTCCCCTCTGCATTGCAGGGGTGTCCTCGTGGCGGGTCACTGGCAAAGCCCCTTGTGATCTTCTCCCGGGATCCAGGTGTGGTCCTTTCCCCACAGATCCCCGGGCCCCCTGGGCCCCACGGGGCTGAGGAGTCAGGTCTAGGTGATGATGTGCGCTGTGTTCTGGCGCTGGCGGGACGGATGGCGGCCCACTGGCTCCGAGCGCTGCCGGATGGCCCCGCTAGGTGGCACCAGGGACCACGGCAAAGGCAGAGCGTCCTGCGGATGCGGGATGCAGGATGCGGGATGCAGGATGCGGGATGCAGGACACTCGCCTGCCCGCTCCCTCTGCGTCTCCCTGCTGGTGTCTGGGAACCGGCCAGGCCAGCGTCTTGTCTTGTCTTGTCATAAACAAGTTGGGGGCGTCATTGGTGGAAGAGCCCCCGCCCAGGCCCTGCCTCTCTGCCGTTGGCAGGTGGTCTCATAGGCGGGTCCTGGGACTGAACCGTGAGACCCAAAATCAGTCTCAGAGACAGTTTGGGGGCTTCGGGGACAAAATGCTGTGAGGCTGTTTTGCTTTGTCCCACGCTTGCGACGTGCCGCTCTGAGTCGCGTGTCTCACCGGTCCTGTTGCGTGGCGTTCCGAGTCTGGGGAGCTGGCCCGTGCGTGCTCGTTACCTCACGTGTAGTAAGTGTGTTGAGGTAGATGAGGGGGAATCGTCTGCTCTCGGAAGCTCCGGGGGAATAACACGTACCCGCCAGCGCAGGACGGGTCACACTCGGTAGCACACCGCCCGCATCGGATTCTGTGACGGGTGTAGCTCTGACTCACGCTGCCTGGCGGGCCAGCATGTCCATCCCCAGGACCCAGGCTCATGGCCCAGCCGCCTGCTGGTTGCCAGACAGAGGGACCAGAGAGTGTGGCGCAGTGCACACGGGCTCAGGAAACTTCCACGGAGATGACTCGCCTCCGCGGCCTGAGTCACGCGGCCGCGGGGAGAGGGTGGCCCTACGCGGGGCCCCGTGGGAGCAGGGCCAGAGGACCGAGGATGCGCTGTCAGCGAAGGGAGGGTGAAGCTGCGCAGGGGCCACTGCTGGACTCCTGATGCTGGTCAGCAAGGTCCCCCCCCTCCCCCAATGGCTGGAAGCCTGAGGGTCAGTAGGCCCCGGGCAGGGAGCGGTGTGGTGCAAGTGTCTTCCAGGAGGTGGCAGCAAGTGACCTCTGGCAAGCCACCTGCCACCTGCAGCGTGAGCAGGGGACCCAGGAAGCGGGGGTTCCCGGGGGGGCCCTTCTCTTACAGACAAAGAAACTGAGGCCCGGGAAGGAGGCGTGCGGCCCCAGATACATGCAGTCTGGTGGTCACATAGGGTCCAGTGGCCCCCGTTGCTCCACATCACCCCTGCCCCCCAGCCCAACAGAAACACACACACGCACATGCGTGCACACCTCACTGTCTGGGCCCCATCCCCCCCCCCCCGCCCGGGGTTACACGGAGCTTGAGTGAAGGAGGTGGCATCACTCTAGCCTGGCAGACAAGCCAGGCACTTGACGTTCCAGGTGAGAATGCGATGGAGGAATTAGGACGATATTTAAGGTACTTGATAATGTTTAGTAGCAGTAACTACTCAGATGAGGGAAGGAGGCCCAGACGACTCGGGAAGCTGCCCACGCCCTCCCCTGCCGTGGGAGGGGGCCTGCTGGATTTGAAACCCTCCTCCCTTTCCTCCCTCAGCGCATGCGATCAGGGGTCTAGTGAGCGGTCCTGGGACGCTGGTGTCCGTGTGATTATGGGGAGCAGGATGGGGGTAATAGATGGACACGGCATTGGAGGGACCCTGGGGCCCTTCCCAAGGTTGTCCGTTGGCACAGAATTCTGCAGGCTGCGGGGGCTGAGAACTCTCCAGATTCTCCTTCTTCCCACTGCTGGACCTCCCCTGCAGCGGCCAGCTCCTGTGGATCCTCTCGGGAGACCAGGAGCTCGATGCTTTGCGGCAGCTGATGGGCAGACAGTGGCTCTAACTGTTCCATGTCCTCCTCCTAAACTAACATCTGCTCTGCATTAGAAACGCACGGAAAACGTGTGTTTCCAGCCCTCCCGTATTTGAAAACGGCCTCCCATCCCCCTGGTGTCTCCTCTCCTCTCCTGTGCCATAGAGTAAATGAATCCACACCGATGATTTTGAGCAGCCGTTCCCAAGGTGTGGTCCCCAGCCCGGCAGCATCAGTCCCACCCCCAGGAACTCACTGGAAATGCGAGTCTGCTGCCCCCACCCTGGGCATGCAGCATTGGACATGCTGGGAGTGGGGCCCGCTGCGCCTATGTGTGTCTGAGCCCTGGGGATGCTGCTCTGTGCTCATTGATGTCTGATAGCCTCCAGGGGTGCTGGTGACACTTCACGTTGAGACCCACCAAGCTAGAGGCAGGGCTGTGGTGGCAAACCTCTAGCAATAGGCTTTTCCAAAGAGGAAAAAAAAAACCTGAGCTGATTTGTAGCATTTGCTGATTCCTGTGGTATTAATATTCCCACTAGAGCTGGCGGATCTGGGGGTTACCCACGTGCCATCAATGGGCACAGAAGTTCCTGAGAGAGCAGACCAGCCCCAGCACGCCACGACGGGGAGCCCAGAGGGAACCCCAAAGACAGGAGGTGGACTCAGGCCCCGGGGCAGTCTGGGGTAGGATTCAGAGGGCTCTGTCCCGGAGGACACCTGGCCACTGCTCCTTAGGGCCGCTCATCTGGGGGGGTCCTCCAACCTTTGTGTTTCGGCTCCAGATTCCTCCACCTGTCGCCCACCCGCTGACCTCTTTGGACACCCAAGTTGAGCAGACACAGGGGCCTATGTCCTGTTGATCCTGCTCTTCTGGAGGAGTAACAGGAAGGTGAGGCAGGGAGCCCCAGCCTCAGAAGTTCATCCCACCCTAGACCACGGGGTTTGCCACTGGGCCTGACCACAGTGCGTACAGGTGGAGGGGGGCTGGCCACAGCTGCATATAGGTGGAGGGGGGCCTGTCCACAGCGCGTGCAGGTGGAGGGGGCCTGACCACAGCCACATGCAGGTGGAGGGGGGCTGACCACAGCCACATGCAGGTGGAGGGGGGCTGATCACAGCCGCGTGCAGGTGGAGGGGGCCTGACCACAACTGCGTGCAGGTGGAGGGGGGCTGACTACAGCCACGTGCAGGTGGAGGGGGGCTGACCACAGCATGTGCAGGTGGAGGGGGCCTGACCACAGCCACATGCAGGTGGAGGGGTCTGATCACAGCCGCGTGCAGGTGGAGGGGGGCTGACCACAGTGTGTGCAGGTGGAGGCGGCCTGACCACAGCCACATGCAGGTGGAGGGGGGCTGACCACAGCCGTGTGCAGTTGGAGGGGGGGCTGACCACAGCCACGTGCAGGTGGAGGGGAGCTGTCCACAGCGCATGCAGGTGGAGGGGGCCTGACCACCGCCGTGTGCAGTTGGGAGGAGCTGACCACAGTGTGTGCAGGTGGAGGGGGGCTGACCACAGCCACGTGCAGGTGGAGGGGGGCTGACCACAGCTGCGTGCAGGTGGAGGGGGGCTGACCACAGTGTGTGCAGGTGGAGGGGGCCTGACCACAGCCACATGCAGGTGGAGGGGGGCTGACCACAGCCGTGTGCAGTTGGGAGGAGCTGACCATAGCGTGTGCAGGTGGAGGGCTGACCACAGCGTGTGCAGGTGGAGGGGGCCTGACCACAGCCACAGGCAGGTGGAGGGGGCTGACCACAGCCATGTGCAGGTGGAGGGGGGCTGACCACAGCGTGTGCAGTTGGCGGGGGCTGACCACAGTGCGTGCAGGTGGAGGGGGGCTGACCACAGCCGTGTGCAGTTGGGAGGAGCTGACCATAGCGTGTGCAGGTGGAGGGCTGACCACAGCCACATGCAGGTGGAGGGGGCTGACCACAGCCATGTGCAGGTGGAGGGGGGCTGACCACAGCGTGTGCAGTTGGCGGGGGCTGACCACAGTGCGTGCAGGTGGAGGGTGGCTGACCACAGTGTGTGCAGGTGGAGGGGGCCTGACCACAGCCACATGCAGGTGGAGGGGGGCTGACCACAGCCGTGTGCAGTTGCGGGGGGGGCTGACCAAAGCCACGTGCAGGTGGAGGGGGGCCTGACCTGAAACCCCCTATAACCATATTTTTGAAGACACGAGGAAGAGGCTCTGTGAGGCAGGGGAGGGTCCTTCCCAAGGTTCTAGTTCTAGCATCTTCCTTCCTCCTTGGAGTGCTTTTGGGACCTCAGGAAGACCCCATTCCTGGGCCCTCACGTCATTCTGGCCCCGGGGCACAGCCTTCCCCGAGCCTAGCCTGAACGAGAACTGGGATGGGGCTCAGGGTCCAGGAAACCCCAGGTGGTGCACTCATGGTGCTGGCCAGCATCCACACACGTGCATAACCACACCTGTGTATGCACATGCATGGACACACCCACCCTGTGTGCACTCATAAACACACTGCGCATGCACGTGCACATTCGTATATACCACACGAGGATGTACACCCACACACTGGTATATGCACACATGTACGGTGTACACATGTATGCACAGGCATGCTTGGCACACACATGTGTGCACAGCCACCAGGGTGGCTCTGTCCCAGGGTGCAGGTTGGGAAGGAACAGGCTTGTTCTCTCCATCCAGGTGTCTGGAACCCTGGGTGTGCTTAGTGTCCTCAGGAGCACAGCTTAGAAGAGCGCTCAAGGCCGGAGCTTGTACCACTTGGGCCCAGAAGCCCACCTCGTGTGACGCCCTGAGGGTTGCAGGGGGTGCAGGGGGCAGAGGTCCAGGGGCTGAGGGCCTCGGGGGAAGAGGTCCAGGGGCTGAGGGCCTCGGGGGGGCGGAGGTCTAGGGGGCTGAGGGCCTCAGGGGGTGGAGGGCCAGGCGAGGTCTCTGGGCCGGGGCAGCACCCACCCGCCGGGCCCTGTGGAAGCTGCTGTTAGTCTGCTGGCCAGGCTCCCGTGGGGCTCTTCTCAGAACAGGTTTGCCTTCATGTGTTTACGCTCACGTCTGGGAACTGCTAGTACAGCAGGATGGATCTCCTTTACGGATGCGGGGGCTCCGTGGTGGGAAGCACACACACATACACAAACCCTTTATAGGTTGTATAAAACCCTAAAGTAAGCTGTTTCTATGCGCTGCCCAGGGCAGTGCTGTGGGTCAGCCCAGGTGGGACTGGATCCACTAAAGAAACTTCTGGAACCCAGGACCCACTGCCCCCGGAGGAGCCTTTGTGGCCCCAAGTCCTAGAGGCAGGGGCTTGCAGTGGAGGAAATAGTTTTAAAAATCGTGAAAAAGGGGCAGCCCGGGCGACTCAGTGGTTTAACACTGCCTTCAGCCCAGGGCCTGATCCTGGAGACCCGGGATCGAGTCCCGCTTCGGGCTCCCTGCATGGAGCCTCTGCCTGTGTCCCTGCCTGTTTCTCTCTCTCTTTCTCTGTGTGTCTCTCATGAATAAATAAATAAAACCTTTTTAAAAAAAATCATGAAAAAGAAGTCAGAGCAGCATTTCTGCCTTCAGGGACCAACTCTCCCGATTCCGAGCTCCCTGCCCTCTTCACACAGATGCTTGCCTTCCGGGATAGACGGCTACGATAGCCATGGGATCCCAGCACATCCGCAGGTTGTGAGCAGGTGCTTCCCCCCCTTCCCTGCCGCAGGGTCAGCAGAGACCAGGATGTGGCCTCCTGGGTGGGGTTGTAGGGCCGGGCTGGGCCGGGTGGGTGTGTGCTCTGTCTGGTGCACCCACCCCCCTCACCTATGTCTCAGGGATACAGTGAGGGCTGAGGGGTCAGCTGGACCCCTCAGCTGACCCGTGCCGCTGTTCGACTCACACTCCATGTCCCGTCTGTCCCTGGAAGGGGTCAGGCCCCCAGAGCGTGCTGGGTGGATGGAGGGGCCGTGTGTGGTGCGGGTGTTCAGACATGTGCGGCGGGGGCTCAGCCTGCAGTCTGACCTCCAGCTGGGAGCACGTGAGGTCCCCCTCCTGCCTTGCTTGCTGAGGACCCTGTCTTCACAGGGGCTTGCTCTCTGCCACCGTGTCCTGCATCCTCACCCACATGGCTCCGGGCTCCTTCATTAACGTCTAGGTGGACATCGATCCTCTTCCTCAGGTGACCTTTATAGGTCATGCCTGCCTGTGAACTGGCTGGCGGCGGACCCTGGACGGCCCAGTGCCCTGCCTCACCCCTGAACTGGGTGCTCGTGTGTGATCTGCCTGCCCCGGGTGCCCCTGGGAGAGCTCCTTCTCTGGGCCCTGTCCTCTTCCAGCTAACTCTCCCACACGCGGTTTGCTTTTCAGAACAAGCTGCTGATGTACGAAGCAGGCGGGCTGAAAAGGCCTGGGTGTTCCTGGGACTCCGCAGTTTGTGAGGGCCTGGCAGGGCCTGGGGAGGTGCCGTCCCTGCACAGGGCTCCCTGGCCGAGGAACTGGGCCCTGGAGAGCGATCAAGGGGGCAGGGGGCTCCACAGGCCACCTTCAACCTTCGACAGCCCCTAGTGGGAACTTCGGGGGAGCAGACAGCACAAGGGTCCCCCCGACCCCCTGTCTTGTTTTGAAATAGTCCTCAGAAAAAGCTTTGGGCCTGTGGCCAACACCAGCTGGCCGGTGGCCAGGGGCCTGGTGGGGGCAGGGTCTCGGCAGCTGGGGTTCGTGGCTCAGCATGCCTGCACAGGGGCACCTGGCTGGATGCGCGGCTTGCTGGGCGGCTGGGGGTGCACAAGGCTGTGGCCTTCCAGCCCCTGTCCACTGGCCATCTGTGGCCCTCCCGTGGCATCTGCCTGGGTAATTTTCTTGGTCCACGGGAGGACAGGCCCCGGGGGTACTGAGTAGGGGCCTGGCCTCAGGTTCCTGCCCCAGTGTTATTGCGAGGGCTTCAAAGCTGACCTTGCAAATGCCACAGAGGAGGACATTCTGAAGGTGGAAGGGACCACTCAAGTCATCTGGAGACCAGCCTGCTCATAGCCCCCCGAGCAGTCTCCCTGCAGGAACACTTGCTGTGCCAGGAAACAGACGCCTGGCAAGGCCAAACATCTCCTTTCGAGAAGCGAGGCTCTTTGGGTCAGACAGGGTGGTGTGGATAGGTGTCCAGTGAGTGGATGGGTCCTGTCCCTGAGCCAGACTCACAGCAGCTGGAAATACCACCGCCCCAGGGTGAGTACGCTGCATTCCTCCCTCACCAGACCTGGGACACCCATGAGCAAGGGAGCTCTAGAGGCTCAGGAACCCCCCAGCCCAGCCCCCAAGGCCCCCAGAGGGCTGACCTCCCAGTGGCTGCGATTGGCCACTGCCCTCCAGCCATGGCCGCTCTGCAGAGGGGCCTCTCTTTCAACTGAATCCTTGCCTTGACACCTTTCTGACCTTTGAAGAATGGCTTCCTATGTCCTTTTGGCCCAGGGCCTGAGTCTTGCTCCCCATCTGGGGCAGTAGTTTCTTTTTTTCTTTTTAAAGGATTTTATTTATTTATTTATTTATTTATTTATTTGAGAGAGAGAGAAAAAAAAAACACGAATGGGGGGGATGGCCCAGAGGAAGGGGGAGAAGCAGACTCCCCGCTGAGCAGGAGCCTGATGGGGGTGGATCCCAGGACCCCGGGATCATGACCTGAGCCAAAGGCAGATGCTCAACCGACTGAGCCACCCAGGCGGCCCCAGGGCAGTGGTTTCTCATCTTGCATTCACCCTGGTTACTCCTAATCTCCCAGTGCTACAGGCCTTACGTGGGGGTCCCCGGGATGGGGGCACTGCGCCTCTGACATGAGAGACCGGGAATGCCGAGATCCAGGGTTGGCTGGCGAGCGCTGCTCGGAGGATGGAGGGGCCCTGCAGCCCGACCACGGCTCTGGGCACCCCTCCCTGTAGACTGGCTGTTCCTGTCCTGTCCTGGGGGCCCCCGGAAAGTCCCCAGGAGCCCCCGGGCCATCCTATGCTCTGATTCTGCAGGAAGCGCTCTGTTCAAGCTGGGGCAGGAACCAGCCATCTGGGTGGGATTCCTCCAGGGAAGTGTGCTCCTTCAGCGGTGAAATTTCATCAGCGACAATTAATTCTCTGTCGAGAAAGCCCACAGTTTTGTGCTGGAAGGGGAGAAAAAGAGGCTGAATCTTTGATCAAACCAGTCTGTGCCCAAGGCTGGATACAGTTAACTACTTTTTACTCGTGTATGGCTGGCGGCCAAGGCGGGAGGCGGAGGACAGCCCTGCCCCTTCCCCCACCACCTGGGGAGGGCAGTGGCATGGCCAGGGACGTGAGCCTTCCAGGCCACCGCAGTCCTGCTGGGGGAATTGCCCACCCCCAGGGCTGGGCTTTAGGGAGGGGAGACGGGGGAAGGAGGGGAGCCGCAGGCCCCGGGAGGCTCTGTGACTCTGTACTGTCCCTGCTCCGAGCGCTCAGCCGTGTCCCATCCTGTTCTACGTTCTGGTCTCAGGACGGAGCGTTGTCATCAGATCCAGGAGCCCAGCTCTGGTGAAGACCGCTGCATTGATAGTGCACACTAGGGGCCTGCGCGTGTGTATGTGCGTGTGCATGTGTCAGAGAGACAGAGACGGACGGAGAGATCAAAAGTGCCCACACAGCCCCAAAACATGGTCCCAACAGTTAAAGCAAAAATCGTTAAGATAAACTGGCCACTTAGGAGCCACAATGGCATTAAGATTTGGCAGTTCTATAAGTTGCCTGGGGAGACACGGAAAGTCTGAGCCGCTGGCCCCGCGTGGCCCAAAGGCCCCTGTCTCCAGGGTGTACGGAAAGGCCAGAGGGAAGAGGGTGTTGTCAGCAGCAGATGTCCGAATGCTCGTCGCACAAAGTTGGGTTCCATGGATGTGACCAACCGGCCATGCCCATCACCGGCAGCCCAGGAGCCTCAGAGAAACCAAATCTGGCGGCAAAGTGTGTCTAGACCAACCCCAGCAAGCCCTTGTGTTTTGTCGGGTCCCTGTGTGTGCATGGTGATCTTCTGGGTCCTAGTTCTTTCCCGTTTACGTGTCCAAATAAGGTCCAGTTAGCGCTTAGAGTCCAGGGAGGGAGAAGCAGGTTTGGAGGCGGGAGAGGAAGGCAGTGAGCCCTGCGATGGGGACTTCGGGTGGCAGAGGGGCCCCCAGAGTTTGGTAAGTGGGCAAGGAGGGGAACAGGTCCCTGAGAAGGAGAGTCCTGCCCCCACCCCACCTACTTCCAGAATGAGCCGGTGCTACGTAGGAGGGTTCATTGGCTTGTGCAGTGCGCCTGCAGCATGCACTGCTGGGTGCCAGGCCTGCGCCCACTGGTGAGAGCACTGAACCCCGAGAGCCGCCCGGCCCCGCAGGAGCTCCCGGTCCAGCCGGGCAGCCACGCCGCTGGGCCCCCGGGCATCCGACTGCGGCTGGGGGGCCGAGGGGTACTGTTAGTGCAGGCTGCACCTGCATTTTAAAGACTCATCATGAAGGAAAGAATGTAAACCTTCCCATCAGTAGAGTTCCTGTTGCTTCCGTGTCGAAATGATAACATTCGGGACATACTGAGCTAAATGAAATAAATCATTAGCATCGATTCCACCTGTTTTCTTTCTGCGTCCTTAACAGGACTGCCAGGAAGTTTAAAATCACGCATAGGGCTCACGTGTGTCCCCACTGATGGTGCTGGCTCCAGGGCGGAGCCACGTGGCTGGTGATCACCGTAGGCCCTGGAGGAAGGACCCAGAAGACACGGGTGCTGCGGGCCGTGTGCAGGAGCTGTGGTGGGCGTGGGGTGTCTGGGGGGCACCTGGGCAGAGCTAGGTGTCACCAGAGAGCTGTGGCCCGTCGTCGCTGCCTCCTTTCCTGGGCGGCTGCCCCAGCGGGTTCTCTCCTGTTTCCGACGGGCGGACCTCTGTCTGCACCTGCCCTCCCTCCCTCACCGCCTCTGCTCAGAGCCGCCCCGGACATCACCTCCCAGGCCAGGAGGGCGGCCGCTTGGGGCCCTGGTCAGCAGTCCAGGTGAGGGCCCTCATTGTGAATGCGTGGCTTGTCAGCACCATCGCGGGAGCCTTGGATAAAGTGTGCCCGTGAAGAAGATAATTGAAAATCAAAAAAGACTTTGTTAATTTGATTAGACAGAGCCGTAGTTGAATTGTTCTTCATCAAAAGAGATTTAATTTTGACATGCAATTAAATCCTTCTGCTGTAAGATCGGCCCGGGTGCTGGAGATGGGCCTGGCGGCTGGGGGGGGGGTGGAGCGCCGCCGCCGCCGAGGGTCTGGGGCAGAGACAGTGTGGTGGCGACTGATTGTGCAGAAGAGAGGGAGGGGTGCTGGGGGCCGGGGGCCAATGGGGCACGGGGAGGGGCTTTGCCAGGAGCACAGATGGAGTGGCCCTCGAAAGGCAGCTCCTGGATGTTGCACAGACCCCGTGTTTGCCGAAATCACTACTCGGCCAATTCTGAGGTGGGTGAGTAAGGGGGTTTGGGCACATGCAGGAGCCAGGGTGGCTCCTGGGCAGCTGGAAACCAGGAAATGTCCGGGAGCTGCACCCAGATCTGGAATTCTATCTCCAGGGGCAGCAAACAGGTCCATCTGGGACTCGAGGGGGCCGAGCTGAGCGGCCCCAGCCCCCAAGCCCACCCCGGCCAGGGTCCCTCACCACCCCCTACATGCCCACATGTTCATTCATCCAAGGGGGGGGGTTATTCTCCCCAATTACAATGACGGTGATGTCTGTCTCCTTGAAAAAGTCACCCACGCTCCTTGCAGAAAATCTGGAAAATTGAAAGCTTAAAGGTGGGGAAGCGTGAAGCCCCCTGAGGTGAGTGGTGAGGGTTTTAAGACAAAATAAACACAAAAGACAGAATTAGAACGCTGGCTCTCCTGACGTGTCTGTGCCTCGTGGAGTCTTGTCAGCTCTGGGAAGTGCAGCTTGTTGCAGGTCAGCCTGGTGGGTAGATCACTGAACAAAAGGACGGTCCTCACCCACCTGAACCTCAGGCCACAGACCTGTTCCACGAATAGGCATTCCAGACCCCAGGAAGCTTGCCGTGGGGGGTGGTTTGTGGGGATGCTGGTTGGCAGTGGCAAGAAGGGAGGGTGTGGGGTACCCACCGGATGCTCCCCACATCCCCGGAGACGATGGTCCAGAGGATGGCCAGGTCTGCAGCACTGAGGCAGGCCCTTGAGCCAAGGTGGGCAGGGAGCAGAGGGTGGGGCCCTGGAGGGTGGCAGGGTGACAGGGCTCTCCCCGTCCACGGGGAGCTGCTGTGGGAGAAGGTCCAGCCTCCTCCTCCTACACAGGGTTACCTCCAGCAAGAATGAATACATTCTAATTAGCAAATGTTATCTATTAGGCTCAGAGGAACTTGGGGGTAATTGTGGAAAAGCTGTATTAGCACAAGCACGCAGCCTGGAGAGGGAGGTGCCGATGGAGGGGAGGGTGTGGCAGGAGGGAGACTTCTCTTTCTGGGGTCCCCACCTTCCCGCTGGCCGGCAGCACGGTCCCTGGGGAATCCTGCTCCAGGGTGTCAGCCCCAAAGCAGGAAAACACCAGTCCAGGTCCGCTGGACCCCGCAAGGCGTGGCCGTGGGCCGCGTCCCAGTGCATCTGACGCCTTGGCAGATGCGGAATGGTTTTAATGTTCTTGTCATATTATTTTAATATTTTCTCTACCTGCTTCTCAGGGGAAAATAATAATCTGGGGCAGGCCTCTGTTGGACTCATGAATTTCTAAAGGGAAATCTTGAGATTTCAGCTGCTTTGCCTCCCTCCCCAGCCCTGGCCACCTTGTCATCCTGGGCGACCAGAATATGGTCCAGTCTTTGCACTCTGGGTGGTGGTGGAGCTGAGCCCCTATGGGGTCAGGTGCAATGCTTTCCAAGGCTCTGGGCTCGGGGGAGGCTGCAGGGGGCCGCTGGCCAGCTCCCTCTCCCTCGCTATGCTCACGAGGCCCTGGACACTTCTGCCTTCAGAGCCTCCTTCCTCCGTAAAAACAAACAAACAAACAAAACAAAACAAAAAAAAAAACAAAAAAAACAAAACTAAAAGTTATATTTTATGACTGCATTAGTGTAAGATGAATATATTAATGTTATATATGAGAACATTATCCTCAACCTAAAAGTTCATTTATGTCTTCTGGTTCTAAAAGAAATTAAAACATTTCCGTGGGTCCTGGCAGCACACCTCCTGGGCCTGACAGGGGAGCGCCCGGGGCTCCCTCGGGGGTGCTGGAGATGAGCGCAGCCCAGGGCCCTGTCGCTGTCATTTGCCCATCACTGCCCGGCAGCGTCTGTCCAGCAGGGCGGTGACCATGGGCTCTGGAAAGCAGAGCCTGAGCTGTTTGGGGTGAAAGGGACCGTCCTCCAGTGCTGTCCTCAAGCCAGACATAGGCTGGCCAAGCCTTTGGCTTCTCCTGCAGATTCCCTGCCAGGATGGAGAGCACAGGGACACACAGAGGAGCCTGGTTGGGGCTCTGAGACCCCGTGAGTGTCAGGGCAGACACACTGGGGCTGGATGCCCACTGTGCCAGGGTGAAGCTTCCCGCTCAGGCTGGTGCAATGAAAGGCCCACCTTCCAAGTCACAGCTCTGCCTCCGGTGTCCTAACCCTGAGCCCTGCTTCCTGACCTCTAAACTGGGTGCATAGAAAAAAAAAATAAAAAAAAATAAACTGGGTGCATGGGAGCCACCGTGAACGGGTCCGTGAATCGGAGGCGCCATGGCCGAGCACGGAGGAGAGTGTGGGCCGTGCGGGGATGCAGTGCGTGGTGGGGCCTCGAAGCTGCGGGAACAGGCAGTGATTTTCTGGCATCCTTTCTATTGGCCCCACTGTCAGCAACAGGATATTCCCTGGCGACTTAGTGTCTAGACAAAGGCTATGACTTGGTGTGTGTGTGTCTGTGTGTTCCCACGTACCCGTGCCCCTGCCGTCCTGCACACATACAAGCAAAACCAGCCAAGGGGTGTCGGTCTGAGCAGTGCCTCAGAAATAGCCTAATAAGGGGGCGGAGTTTTTGGAAGGAGGGGAGTATCTTGTGTTTGGTCAGGGCTAGTTCTCCCCCTGCAGTTTCTTTAAAACTATTAGGAAAATAATACAGAATGCCCCGGAGCTGACCCACAACCTGCTGGAAGGCACGCTGGCCACGGCCATGGAAGCCTGGGGGGTCAGGTTATCGAGGCCACAGGAAGCTGCCCCACCGTGGGTCTGGCGACATGGACCTGCGGCAGGAGGGCAAAGGTGCAGGCAGCCTCGTCTCCTGTGTGCCTGGGCTGTCCCCGTGGTGCAGGGACAGGAGGGCAATAGGACAGAGGAAAGAGGTGCCCGCGGCTCTGCTGGGGGGCGCCCCCTCCCAACTGTTGAAGATGGTGTCCTCACAAATGCAATCATGTCCTTCCACCTGGGACCTTCATCCCTCCTCTTCTTCCCGCCCCGCCTGGCTCGCTTGTCTCCGTGGTGACGCTGAGCAAGCACGCAGCGGGCAGGGCCACCGATGCCCCTGGGCCCATTTGTTCATAGTAGAATATTACTTATCTTACAAAACTGTGAAAAGGAGTTCAGCTCCACACTTGGCTTTCTGTGTGTGCTGGGGACAGGGCTCGGGCCGTCTCCCCAGACTGAGCTGGGAGGGTCCTGCTGGTCATGGCACTGGTCCACGCTGGCCCCCGCCACCTCCTCGCCCCCTCCCACCCGGGTCCCATCCAGATCTCCTCGCTGGCTGGCTGCTGCCGCAGTGGCTCTGAAGCAGCCTCAGCAATGGAAACTCAATCTTTCTTTCCTCTCAAAATAAAGCACGGGGATAGAATGCACCTTGTTCCAACCAGCAGAATCCCATGGGAGTCCCTAGGACTGGTGGGTGGAGACCAGCTGGGGAAGGTGGGCGCCCAGCCCAGGGCTGTTGGAGCGAATCCCACCTTGGGGTGGGGCACTTGGACTCTACATCCAGGGATCATTGGGGTGATGGTCTTGGTTAACACGCATTGAGCGCTCAGTGCATGCTGGATGGGGTTCCAAGCGTTTACACAAGAGTAACTCACTAAACCCTCACATGCACTGTGGAGGAAGCACACGTGTATTGCCCCTTTTATAGTCAAGGTAACAGAGGCCCAGAAAGGCCGGCTAACTTGCCTGAGGTCACACGGGTGGTACAGGGTAGGGTCAGGATGGAAACCCAGACGTCAGGCCGCAGAGTCTCAGCTTGTAACCACCCGGAGGCCCTCGGGAGCGTCGTTTTGTCATGGGACCAGATGTTTTGCCTGGAGCAGCATAAGGGATCCCGAGATCCTTCATTGAGCAGAAGTATTATCCTAATTGTTGAATTGGGGGCCAGACGGTGCCCTTTATGGTTTCTGAGGGGTAGCCTCAGCCCCCAGCCCTTCCCCACACCCACCCACTTGCCCAGATAGAGGGAGACCTTCCATCCACACACCTGCCTGCTTCACCCAGGCCGAGACAGCACTGTGGGTGAGCGTGTGTGTGAGTATATGTGATTATGTGATTGTGTGTGAGCATGTGTGTGAGCATGTGTATGAGTGTGTTATGTATGAATGTGATGTGCAAGTGTGTGTTGTGTATGAGTATGTGTAACATATGAATGTGTATGAGTGTGTGATGTGTGAGAGAGTATGTGATGTGTGTGTATGATGTGTGTTATGTATAAGTATGTGTATGTGCGGTATATAAGTGTGTGATATATGAATGTGTGTATGATGTGTATAATACATGAGTGTGCTGTATGTATGAGTGTGATCTAGGAAGTGTATGTATGTGATGTGTATGTATTATGTATGAGTGTGATGTAGGAGTGTGCATGTGTATGTGAGCATGTGTGTGATGTAGGAGCGTGCATGTGTATATGAGTGTGTGTGATGTAAGAGTGTGTGTGTGTGTGATGGAGTGTGCATGTGCTTATGTGTGTGATGTAGGAGTGTGCATGTGTATGGTAGGAGTATGCATGTGTATATGAGTGTGCAACAGTGAGCGTGTGAGTGTGTGATGTCTGGGTCTGTGATGTGTGTGTGCGTGTGCTTCCCCCCGGCCTCTCCCTGCCACCAGCAGTCTTGCGAACGGGTGATCCATAACCGCCACCTGTTGATGGGGTCCCTGGGAGCGGTTTTCCTGCGCAGTCCCTGGAATCTCCTGGGGGCCAACTCGTCTTGACCAAGCATCTGGGCCCCTGGATGTCGCATGAGCTTGGGGGCACAGGTGTCCTCGAGGGCGTGGAGCAGGTGTGAGGAGAGCCTGGGGGCTGGGGGAGGCGGGGCGGCCATGGGGAGAAGCGGGGCCCAGCAGAGGAAGAAGCTGTGGCCGGGGAAGGCAGCAGGCCCTCCAGGACTGACGTGGGAAAGCTGCGGAACGTGGCCTGTAAATAGAATTCCTCTTGATCTGATCATATTTTAAACACACTGGGGGAGGCTCAGGCTGGAAAGAAGGCTTTCCAGAAGTCTCTTCCAAAAAACAGCCCTTTTGCTTTGATGCAGAGCAGCCTTCTTTGATCCATGTGTCTTCGCATGCAGTGTTCCTAAGTCGGGACACACCCGAACAGGAGGAGCCAGACAGACACCAGAGCCCGAGGCCTGCAGACGCGTGAAGGAGGCTGTGTGCGTGTGCACGAGTGTGTGCCAACTCGCTCCCGAGCACCTGCACAGCCAGCACCCAGCACCCGCGCTTTCTCACTGCTCAGATCAATTTAATTTGAGGCCAACGTTGAAAAGCCGTCCCTTCCCGCCCGTATTTGCTGGGCTTAGTCTTCCAGAGCAACTGATTAGCATCGTGAGTCTTCTCCATGCTCGTCTGATAGAAAACCATGTTTCCACAAGAAAGCCGGTCCTTTCCTCAGGACAAGAGCTGGGCACTTTCTACCCTGACCCCTTCCTCCTCCCCCTCCTCCGACCCCTTCCCCTCCCTCCCCCCTCCCGATGTCTCCCCCACAGCTGGCCTGTGGACTGCGTCCTGGTTGGGATGCCGGCTTTGTGGAACTCATACTGGCACCTGCAGAGCCCCCCACTTCGGGCTGTGACCACGCCCGGGCCAGGACTGTCTCATCATCCTGAGCCGAGAACTTCCTCAAACCAGAGCTCTTCTCACCACTCTGACCCATTTCCCAGAAATGGGGGAAACTTGTTTAGGCTGTTCAGGGCAGAGCGGGGCGGGGTGGCACAGGTGGCCTTCCTGCTCGTCATCCAGTGGCTTTGGGCAGTCTCCTTGCACAGGTAGTCATCCTGGAAGGGGCAGCGGGTTTCCCAGAGCCTCTCTCATGCCGGCACCAACCCCATTCCCGGGGGCTCCACCCAAGAACATCCACAGGGACTTAGGGTTTCAACACATGGATTTGGGGAGTGGGAGATGAGCACTCAGGTGGCACCTGTTCCCACTGCACCTGGGGTCTGTCCCTGTCTCTACTCTGCCCCCCGCTCCGTGCCCAGCTGTGGGCAGGCAAATGCCCCTTGCCTGGGCCTCCCCTTTCTCAGGAGCACAGGACTTGTGTGTGTGGACTTCCGCATTCCTTCCTTGCCTCTGTGAGTGGAAGCAAGTGCCCAAACCTGTGGGTGGGCCCAGCGTCCTGGAGTCTCTTGGGAGCTGGACCAGGTAATCCTGAGGGCGTGGGGTGCTGAAGGGCCCCCAGAAACGGTCGCTTGAGCCAGGGCTGGCCCTTGGAACACCCCTTGCCCAGAGGCAAAGCCAGTGGACTGGGAGGCACCATCGGACTTTGGATGGGGAGGAGACACGTCTGTGGGGAGACAAGGGAGAGGTGCATCTGGAGGGGCGGTTGGGGTGAATCAGCCTTTCACGACACAAGGCAGAGTGTCCCCCGAGCCTTGTCTGTGGGTTTCGTTGATCCATGCATCTCCTCGGCCCCTTCAGAGCTTCGATTGTATTATCACTGCTAATGTATTAACTGAGGAAGTGCTTTCTTCTGGGGCAGCGAAACCCCCAAATCTTGATGGCATAAGGCAGCAGAAGTAACCAGAACGACGATGGGGGGCTCTCCTCCCAGGAGTGGTTCCAAGTCCCGTCTTTCCGTCCTGTGGGGTCTCTCATGTCTGACACCTGGTTTCCACATCTTCCAGGAGAGGAGGGAGCGCGGGTTCTGTTGGGGCTGACCCTCTACCCAGTGCCCCGAGGGCCATGGGGCACCAGGGGGTGAAGAGGGGCTCTGCTGTCTCACTCCCTCTTCTGAATCTGGCATCTGTGTCCCTGAGGACAGCCATCTGGAAAGCACTTAGCCGACCCGCCAGGAGGACGGCAGAGCTTAGAGACAGGTCAGCTTTGTCTGTGAGCATCGCCCCGGCCAGGATGCAGGATCCAGAGAAGCCCCAGGGGTCTCTGGGTGACCATCAGAGGGAAGCTTCCTGTTGGGTTTGAAGCTGCGGGTACTCGCAGCCCTTCGGATGCCCTCAGTTGGAGGGACGGCACAGTGCCTGGTGATCCTGGGTGGAGTGAGACCCGTCACCCCTACAGCCACCCTCATGCAGGCGGGAGGGGAGGTGCCGGCCGCCCCACCGGTCCCCATCCCTCTCCACACACACAGCCCCCCAGCCAGGATTCCCTGAACAGGTGCCCCCGACATGCCCTGTTCCACTTCCCCTGGTGCCGCCAGTGTCTATGTAGCATGCACCTGGTTCCGTAAACGGAGCACTGGAGTAATTTCCTTGAGATTTTCCCAATGAAGCGGGTGTGTGTGAGCATGAGTGTGCATGCGAACAACTGTGCGTTAGTACATGTCTGTGGGTGTGTGCGTGCACGTGCCAGCGTTTAGGCCACAGGGTGCTAATCCTGTGCATGGAAACCAAGGGCCCAGCACAGGGTCCCTTCATCCAAGGGGGACAGAAGGCACCTCACAGCACGGCGATTCTGCAGAGCTTTGTTTCCTTGGGGAAATCTGGGAGACTCCCCCAGACGTAGGAGCACCATTTCCACTGCTTCTTCCCTGGGGATGGCTCTGAGTGTTGCTTCTGACGGGAGATTGTGGGGTGATGAGAGGGAGCACGGGGTCACCAAGGAGCAGGAGCATCAGGAAGGGCACTTGCCCCCTGGCCCCTCTGCTGTGTAGCCAGTGAGACCCCACGTATGAGATTTCTCTTGCTGGACCTTCTCTTTGCTGGGATCCCAAATGACACCCAAACAAAGCGGTGACTCTGTCCCGTCGTTGTCCACGCCCAAGACCATAGACCACTCGCACTGACACGGTGGCTTCCTCTTTTCATGCGGGCCGCCTTTGGGAGTGGGGACAGGAGGGATGAGGCCAGATGACTCAGATGTTCATTCAGATGCTGGGGACCAGCCTTTGTCCGTGGGGTCATCTTGGGACCCGAGAAAGAGCCCCAGGCTGGGGCACACCTGGAATGTCCCAGGTGGGGCAGGTGGGGGAGACGACGGTACAGCTGTGACACACGCACGTGGGCCCAACAGTCATGGCTGGGGACGGAGCCGACCCAGACCTGGGGGTGGTGGGGTGCCGCCTGTGAAGTACCTATGAATTCTGACATGCCTTCAGCTGCACCTCTACAATACACACCCGGAGTTTGGGGCTGCCTCTGCGGCCATGCACGGTGACCGGGACAGACCATGTGTTGTTACTGCTGGCACGTGGCACAAGCCCGGCCCGTGGGGTGGGGGGGGCTGCTGAGTGGGCCCAACGGCTGCAGAGCTTGGCGGCTCACTGGTCCCCGTGCCGGATGCCGCGGCGCTGACACTTGCACCGGGAGGTGAGGGCCCCCTTGGCTTCAGCACTCCCGGTGCTCAACCCTTCCAGAGGTGGGGGTGACCATGAGTGTGGGAAGGACGAGAGGGTCCTGAAACAGCCCCCCCCGCCACTGCCCCGGAGAGAGAGAGAGTCGACGCGTAACCAAGGTGAACGTCGGCAAGAACTTGTGTCACTACGCCTCTTAATCTCGTGTGCAGGGAACGAATGCAAATCGCGTTGCCACTAATCTTCCCGTGTGCTGAGAATCTCCTGGAAGAATTTCAGGAGCCCACGTACCTTCATCGTTGTTTGTCTTAGGCTGAATTTAATTCCTCTCCCCTGAACGCACACAAAGTCGAGCTCAGGGTGTCAGAGTCTGCGGGAGGCGGGAGAAATCCATCCTCGGGGAACGCTTGTCTGGGCTCATCTCAGTGCGTGCTCCCCGCACGCCCGGGGAGGGTCTGTGTGCTTCTGGCGCGTCCCAGGGGCCCTCCGGGGCAGCTCCTCTGCGGAGCGGCCTGCCCTGCGGGGTGCACGGTGGCCCCCGGCTCTCCTCCCCGGGATCCCCGCCGTACGTGGTGGAGGGACATTGTGCTCCGAGTGAACCTTACCCACACAGCCCCATCTCCGAGGCCAGGGAGAGGGCTCCCTCCTCTGCTGCGTGTCTCTCTCCCTCTCTCTCTGTCTCATGGCCCATCTAGCACCTGCAACCAGGACTCACATTCGGTGGTCAGCAAATGCTGGTTGACAGATGCGTGACTCTGGCCAACACGATTAGCATTTTGAACAAGAATCAAGCAGTGGGCCAAGGTCAGGGCACCTGAGGAGGAGGAGGACGAGGAGGAGGAGGAGGACGAGGAGGAGGAGGAGGGAGCAGGGGGTGGAGGGGGCAGGAGGCACCCACTAGGAGGGACCTGGGTGGACAGCCCGACCCGGCTGGTGCCCATGGACAGAAGCTTCCAGCTCTGCGTCCGTATCCTGCACTGTGCTGGCGCATCCCCGCATTTGTCCTTCTCTAATTGAGCAGATGCCGCGCTGGTGGTGCAGCCGGCCAGCACCGACGCATGTGACGGGAGCATCAATAAAGCCGTGCGTGTCATGAGGCCGGCGCACACACTGGCGGGCGGCTGGAGCTGGAAGGTGGCACTCTATTCATGATGTTTTGATTTCTCAGGCTCTGGGGACACTGGCTTTGGCAGATTGAGACGCGGTGCCGGCCCCGTATACCATCGCGTAACAACTCACTCCCCGAGCAGGCACTAGTCGTCGGGGCCCACTCACGCCTCTAACAATTAAATAAATACTTTTAGAAATAAAATAAATAAAGCCTGGGGTTCGGGGGGTGGGGGGCATGGAGAGAGAGCCGCCACCATGGATGTTAACAGTGGGGGCAGCTCCGGGGCCGGCTGTGCGGTCCCGTCATGCAGGACATATCTGTTTTGCCAAGGACAGTGGCTGCCTGCCTGCCAGGGAGACGCGCTGGGGGCCCGGCCATGTCTTGGACGGCGAGCTGCTTCTGGGGTGCCTCGACCCCGTAGAGGGGTGCACTGGTCCTAGCTGGGGCTTCTGTGTTTGTGCTGATGACCCCTGTGGTGCAAGAGGGTGGTAGCCAGGAAGGGCCTGGTCTCCGCATTACGGGGCGCCTGCAGGTGCGGCTTGCTCCTGGCGGGGCCACGCCCCTGGCTTCCCCGGGGCCGCCCCCCTGGTACCCCCCCACGCCCGCGATCTTTCGGGCCCCACCTCCAGACAGCAGCTGTACAGGTAGAATGTGGGGCAAAACTGTTTTCAGCTCCGTTGTCAGCGCAGGGAAGATAGATCCCTTCAGTTTTATTTCTTCAGAAAGTGTTATCAAATGTGCTGGTGATTCATGTGTAGGAAATAGATCCCGTTACCACATTTTTCACCTGCCGGGAGCCGGCTTCACGGGTGCTCATCGTCCCCCGTGCGCCGGAATCCATTTATCTGGCGGGTGCGCGGGGGCTGCCGCTCGAGCGCCGCTGGAATTAAGCATGAATTAAATGTACCATTAAAATAAAGTGTCATCACAGACATCTAACGAGTCCTCTTCTTTAACAGCTGCGTTTCGCGGCGTGTGACGTCCAGGCAGCTCCCCACTTCCCTTCCTTCCTCCGGGGACCTTTGCTTAGGAGCTTGTTGTGTTACTTCCCGTCGGAGGGGGTGCTGGCTTCCCCCCCAACCCCCGGAGTTACGGCTGCCCCTTCCCGGTTCTGCCGGGGTGAGTGTTCAGAGTGAAACTGGGGAAAGCCAGAGTGATTTTAAAAGGAGGTTGCAAAGAGCAAGGAGCTAAGAATTTTTTTTTTCTTTCTTTCCTTCTCAGAGATACTGCGTGTGTCTGCTCGTCTAGAGCAGAAATCCAAGTGTTCAGGGCAGATGGGCTTCATCTTGGCTCAGTGAGGTCCCAGAGACTAGCCTCCCCTACTCTTAAATCTACTTAATGTGGGCAGGACCCCAGATCCCCCGGGCGCCATGGGGTGCCACCGGGGCTGCTGGGACTGGCACAGTCTTGTGTTTGTCTTTTTTTTGTTTATAGCCTGACTTTCCACGCCCTGTCCCTCCACGTGGCCCTGGCCCTCGTTCTAGGCCCCGAGAGGCCCTGTGACTTGGGCCCAGCATGTCCACCCCCCAGGCTGGCCTCTCTGAGCCACCCACTGCCCCACTTGGCAGCCCAGAGTTTGGATTGCCCGTGGGCACCTGGCTCTCACAGCACCCATATTCCGGGCTCGGGATTATTGAGACAAACGAGTGAATGATGCCAGGGGGTGTGTGCTGTCCCAGGAGTCGGTGAGGACGGTGGCTGGAGGGTGGCTGGTGGCCACTTCCTTCGGGGATGGGGACAGGGATGGGGATGGACTGTCTCTGGGGCTGTGGTGTGCGAGGCCTAGACGGAGGAGACCATAGAGTGGCCATGTGTGTAGGGCAGAGGAACAGCCAGGGCAAAGGCTCTGCGTTGGCGGGCGGAGGAGCCCCAATGGAGTGGGCGTGGGGAGGTGTGAGGGGGAGTGGGGCCACAGGAGCCACGGGGGAGCATTCAGGAGTGATGAGGGCCCACTGACCTTTGTCACGGGGACCCAGGCTGCAGGGCAGGTGTTGGCTGAAGGGGCAGGAGGCCGTGTCCGAGGGCTCTGTCTCAAGAATCAGGAATCCCAGATTTTCCCTCGAGCCACAGGGTGAGTGAAGATGCTATTCATGGGGACCGTTGGGGGAGCCTGGGTAGGCACAGGGAGCAGGAAACCCAGAGTCTCATTTAGGACACATTGGGATGAAGATGCCTGTGGGACCTCCCTAAGAGGCCAGGAAGGTGGTAGACAGAAGAGCCTGGAGGTCAGTGCAGCTGGTCAAAGCCAGGGAGAGCCCTTCAGAGCCCCCAGCACTGAGAGAGCCCGGCTGGGCCCGCCCGGCCCGTCCGTGTCCCCAGAGGATGGACCACATCTTCCTGGCCATCACAGGAACCCCTTTCCTGTCCTGGACATCCTGGGAGGCATTTCAGGCGTCCTCAGCCCTTCCACTTGTCTGACCAAAGAGCCCCTTGCCCCTTCCTTGCACCATGGGTGCTTGGCCCCTCTCAGAGGACCAGAAGCCACCCCGGGGGTGCAGGGGGAGCACTGGAGGTGCTGACACATGACTTTGCATGTCCACCCTAACTCACCCCGCAGCCTGGATGAGTCCGCCCCTCTGCATTTTTTATTTCATGTGGCTCTCGATTTCCCGAGTGGAGGACATACTACCCTGCCTCGTGAGTCCCCCGGCGCCCACCCTGCTGCAGTGGGTCCCTGCACTGTCGCGTGGTCTCACAGCGTCACAGCCATCTGTAGCCACAGCAGGAGCAGAGGGTTCTCTGATGCTTTCTTGTTAGCCAGAGGCGCCTCCTCTGAGCTAATCAGACATGAAAGGAGCTTACGGGCAGCAGACACCAACTCGGCAGCCTTGGGCAGGTGGCGACATCCTCGACTCCGAGCTGGTGGTGGAGGTGTGGTACCCAGAACCGGCCACAGCAGGCCGGCGCTTGCTCTCCAGGAGCATCAGGTACCTCTGGGCACCTCCTGCAGGACATAAAAGGCTCCCATTCCCCCCCAGCATCCACACGGCTCCAGCTGGCGAGCTCCAGCGCTCAGCGCGGCCTGGCAGCGGCCCCGCGGCCCAGCTCAGGCCCAGCGCAGGTGGCTGCCCGTGCCCGCCCCTCCCGTCCCCTGGCGGCCATCCTCTCCCTACGCTTCCAGCTCAGGCCGTTTGGCTCGCTAAGACGCCGCCTTCCCCGCTGTCCTCATCAAACTCGGGGCCGGGGAATCTTGGCCAAGGCCTGGAGCGCCTCGTTTAGATTGGTGATGAGCTGACAATTCTGGCTTCAGAGAAATGCAGAGGGAGAGGCTTGTTCTCCCGAGGGCGACGGCCTATCCGGGAGCCGAGGAAAGTTCTCCAGGATGCCCCGCCCCTGACCCCGGCCCATGGCAGGATTCCCACGCTGCTGGCACCGTGCTCCGCGGTCACCAGACTGTGGATGGAGAGAAGGCGCGGTGATGCAGCGGGCCCTCTGGAAGGGAGTGATGGGTTTCCAGCCACACTGGTGCTTTGATGACTGAGTAAATACGCGGTAGGCAGAGAACATTCGTCCAAGGCAGCTGTATTATTTACAGAGAGACTGGGGGAACCTCGGAGGAGAGCCGACACTGCTTGCATATTAAAATGGAAATGGCAATTAACTACCAAAATAAGACATTTTTATAACGTTTTTATTGAAGTTTTAATGAACAAATAAAGAAACAGAAATCTGCATATGCCTTGCGAGCCATATAAAAATGACTAAATCAAGATGAAATGGTGAGAACCAGCAATTCCTCAACTTCCTCCGTTCCTCCAAATAAATAAATAAGCGTGTGCGGTTACGCACGCCAGGGCACCCGTGGCCGCGGCCCCAGTGCCGGGAAGGGCAGAGGCAAGAGGCGGGGAGAAGCCGCCCGGCAGGTGTATCCCTCGCAGGTGCCCCGGCAGCTCCGCACGTGGTTGGTGAACCGCCCAGCGCCTCCGGGGGCAGGACGGGGGTCGGGGTGATGGGGGCCGCTGGACATCCTCCGGACTGTTAAGCGAGGGGCCTTCTGAGCAGATGTCTCTTCTGATTACCTTAGAAATACTGGAAGGAAGGAGGTGAGAATGTCTGTCCACGGAAGGCAGAGTCACTCCGTGGGAGCTGGATGGAGCCGTGTTTTGGCCAAGCCCCCAGATCAGCGTCATGCGTAACTGTGCTGGCGGGTGGGTCAGCACACAGACCCACAGAGAGCCCTCAGCCAGGGGAGAAGGAAGACCAGAAGGCGGTGGTGCCGTCCGCGGGCGTCTGGGTGGCAGGTCGGGGGACACATCGCAGTCACCCTCTTCCAAACCTTAAAGGCCGAGTGAGGCCCTTTCCTGACACGTGAGGACATTCGTCCCTTTTACTCATTTCCTTTCCTTTGCTGAGAAGTGAACCTCTCTTGCCAAAAGCTGACGTTCTCCTGTGTCGGGTGGAATAACGTAGACGTCCTGCCCACTCCTGATGATTAGTCACAATACACAATACACAGATCGGTTTACAATCACACCTCGATTTTATCGTAACTAATTTAAAACTCATATCGCCCCCCCCCACATAATTTAATCTGTTTCTTAAAAAAAAAAAAATCAAGGAATTTGATCCAGAGCAATTTTTCTCAATTAAAATTTGTGATTACATTTCAGAGCTTCCACAGCAGAGTTCTGAGTAGGGCTGTGATATAATTTAACTTCTCCTAAATTGCTGACACCAATAACCCTATAAATTAACAGATGGTGGAGGGAAATCTCCTGGCTTCTTCCTTGCTATTTTGTAATGGTTTGATTTTGTAATAGGGGTTCTGAGTCCTAGCCAGGAATCCCTCAACTGGCAGTGGTGAGCCCTTATCCCATTTCATCGTCTCTGAAGCTGGCTGCATGAGTTTTAGCCAGACGAGGACACACAACCAAGGGGACTGTGTATACGGATGTCCCCACCCGGCACGGGCACCCTCGCAGCACCTGACCCGTGGGCGCCCGGGGCTCAGCCCTGGGCAGGAGGCTCTAGCAGCACCTGATTTGGTGGCGGGGGGTGTAGTCTGGCCAAAGCACCCAGCTGGACACAGGGTCCCCTCCAGGACAAGGCTGTCTCCTGGCCATTTGCGCGGCCTCCAGGGTCACCGCTGTCGCCCATGATTTGCCTTTGTTGCATTGTTTTAGCTATCTGCGCGGTTGGAGAGCTTTGACGGTGTATCTACGTTGAGCACGCCCCTTTGAAATTATCAATACTCTTAAATATTGTGGTTCTTTAGCTCCGCGTTTTGCAGTGTTTTCCTCAGGTAAGGTGCCTTGAGATCAGAAAAGAGGAGAAGAGGTAAGAGGCCTCATCACCAGGATGCTGGCTGCCAACATGAAAAAGAAAAAATAAAGAAGTCAAAATGACCTCGAAGAGCCGGATGCAGTCAATGGCTGGTCCAGGCAGAAACAGTCCTGCTGGAGCCCAGTCTTGTGGGGCCTGCCTTGGGGATGGAGAGCTTGGCTTTCCCTCTCAAGAAGTGTCAGCCAGACTATTCAAATCCAGTTGGCCTGCCCGTACGCTGGGGTTGGCAGCCAGCGATGAGACAGGATGTGGTCGTGTGCCAGCCCTGTCCTCAGAGGGCTAACCCCTCACCTCCCACAAAATAAACTGTGTAGGATTGGGGGAGGGGGGTCACCAGATAAAATATCGGGCGCCCAGCTGAATTTGAATCTCAGATAAATAGCGACTCCTTTTTCATATAAGTATGTCCCACACAATGCTTGGGATATAGTTACACTAAGTTACTTGTCGTTTATCTGAAATTCACACTGAGCAGGACAGCCTGCTGTTTGTTTGTTTGTTTGTTTGGGCCAAATCTTGGCAGCCCTAGAGGGGAGGTAGTGACAGTCAGCCAAGTGATGCCTCCTCTTGCCCTGAGCCTCTTGGGATCATTTTTTGAGAGGTAAATTCAGGGTAAGTGTAAGCCCAGCCCATTCATCTGCACCTTGACTTCCTCACTCTCAAGTCAAGTCGCGTAGAGGGAGGAGGACGTGATGCGTTGAGGAGTGCACCTGGCCGCAGGTGCGGGCGGGAGAGAGGCAGACCTGTGCCCAGGAGCACCCTGTGCTCTGTATCTCTCTGGGCAAGGTGCGTGGGGTTTGGGCAGGGGTAGGGGGTAGAGGGCAGCCGGGGGCTGCTCTGTGCCAGACCGCTTACAGCCACTTCCTGTGTCTGCTCCCTGCGGGCCCTCTGACGGAAACTGTACAGGGGCTTGGCACTCAGGAAAGGGAGCCAGCAGTGTAGACTAGAGGGATCGAAGACAGGTCTGTGGAAGAAGCAGGATTTTGAGGATTTGGGGTCGGAAGGGAGGGACTGCTGCTCGTGTGTGTGAGGGATGGCCATCCAAACAGTGGACCGTCTCAGCCAAGTCCTGGGGAGGCACGGAGCTCAGAACTTCCCCTCCTTGTCTGTTCTCAAGTCTCGGTTTTTTATATATAGATACACAGCTTGTTTTGAGTCTGGCAAGTAGGAATTACTAAAATACAGAAGGCAAAGCCCTCAATTTAGCGACTTATAAAATGAAGTCAGTTGATAAAGACTTTTATTGAATCGGAAAACAGTGAGTTAAAAATAAAGCTATCGAGTTAACAAAATGTTTCTCTTTTAAAAAATTCACCAAAGTGCTTTATCCACAACCCCCCCCACACACACATGCCCTTTTAAGTCTTTTGAGATTCAACACAAGGAAGAAAATAATTTCTCATGTTTTTTTTTAAACATTTGAATCAAGCTTTTTTTTTTGCACCCTAGCTAGTGTTTTGCTTCATTTTGTGCAGTTTGCAAGTGACCCTCTTTTCGTCCAGAGGTGCTCACGCACACACACACCCCGCCCCGCCACGTGTACTTACAGCCTGCTTGCACTCTCGTCTTAGGAAATGTGCACACGTGCTCGCTTCAGCAGCACATATACTAAAATAGGAAATGTGCACACGTGTTTTCTAGAGCAGCTGCCACAGCACCTGGGGTGGGAGGGGAAGTGTCCGGGGCCTGGGGGACAGGGTGTAGCTGGTCCTGAGCTGGGCTGTCATGGGGGCACACCTGCTGCCGACACGCAGTTGCCAAGTCTGCCCAGGTGAACACTTTGCCAAACAGCTTGTCAGGCCAGAGGCAAGTGGCCGAGGGGTCCCATCTCAGTGCAGCGGGGAGCCCTTTCAGCTGGGGTGGCCCAGCTCAAATGGACTCCACTGCCCTGTTGAGCTGGGAAGAGAGAAGTGACTTTTCACTGTATCTCCAGGCTTCTGCACCCGTTGGAAGGGAGGGAGGGAGGAGTTCCTAAAGACTCGGTGATACTTGGAGCTGGGAATGGGCCAGGATGTCAGACCACGGGAAGTCTCCTAAGTCACATTACAGAACTCTGTTCTGCCTCCTGTCAGACATTGAGCAGAGTTGTAATTTTCCTTGCATTTACAAAAAAAAACGTAATTAAAAAAAAAAAACGGTGTATCAAGGAACTTGGGGAATATTCAAGCTTTTTAGTTTCCATTGCACATTGAAATCAGTGGTCCAAGGGCCCGCGGCTTCCCTGCCAGCAACACCTGCTGAACTGTAGGAGGATCTCGCAGCTCCTGCAGTCACCGGGGCCTCGTGGCTTCTGTTCCAGCCCAGGGAAAGGCGGTGTGCACCCCCGGCAGAGAGGAAATGCTTGCCTGGTGGGGTTAATAGGACTCATGCCTGGGGGTCTGCAAACAGAGCTCCACCTGCTTTGCAAACAATATGTCTCCTGAAGCACTGGATGCATGCAGAAGAACTGCACAGCCTTGTTCAGAGTCAAGCTTCTGTCTGCCCCTGTATGTGTTGCACTAGCTTTCCCTGCTATGCCCTGCCACTCTGACTCACAACCCTGTGCCTGTCCACCTGAGAGATGTGCTACACTCATCATGGGGTCCTGTTTCAGACTGTGTGGAAGGACGCAAAGAAGTGGAGTGACCCCGTTTGGGGACATGAAGAGGCGAGACCAGCCGGGAAGAGCCCTCATCACAGGGGCGGGCTGCTCGCAATAACACCCATTAATAACCCTGAAGCGGAGGAGGGGAGCGAGCCATTAGGGTGACAGCAAACCGAGTGCAATTCTCTATTAAACGAGCTAATTATATCCTTTAATTTTACTTTCGAAGGATCAAGGATACCTTGCAAAAACGCAGAGCAAGTTAAGCCACTTGCAGTCTCATGAAACTAAAAATAATTACAATAATGATTAATGACGCTGTGTGGACATTAACCCCAATGTGAGGGGCAGGGGTGCGGCTCCCCTGCCTGAGCGACTGTGCATTTGGGAGAAAACCATCTGGGACGAACGACTCCTCTCCTGAAGGGGCCCCAGCGGAGGTGACGGGGCATCCCCCCTGCATGTTTGGCTCTGTGCTCATCTGTGGGCCCCTTTACACCGGCCCACTGTCCTCCAGCCCTGCTGCGGGAGACTGCCAAGAACATGTAGACGAGATTCTCTCCTAGGAAAACCTCCAAAACCCCACGAGGGAAAAAGCAGAACTGCAGAGACAGTAAAGGGGCCAGTGGCTGCCAGGGGTCAAGGGGACAAGGAAGGGATGGACAGGAAGCACGGAGGACATTTAGGGCACTGAAAACCTCTGTGTGACATGGAGTATATGTCCCCATTTGTCCAAGCCCACAAAGTGTATGGCACCAAGGTGACCCTAGTATAAAACGTGGGCTCTGACAGTGATGACGTGTCAGTGGAGGTTCACCGGTGCAACGGATGTGCCTTCCAGTGGGGATGCTGATAGCGGGGCAGGCTGTGCACGAGTTGGGGTGCGGGGGCGTATGGAAAACCTCTGGACCCTCCTCTCAATGTTACAGCAAACTTAAAACCTCTCTGTACAACCAAGTCTCTTTAAAGGCGCACACACGCCAAGACACCACGTCATATCCACGAGGATAACCACGATCCTCATGTGTCACCGGTGGGAACACGACATGGTGCAGCCACCGTGGAAGGCAGTTTGGTGCTTCCTCAAAAAGCGAGATGTAGAATTACCCAGCGATTCCACTTGTGGTTGGCTGTGCACCCAAAAGACCTGGAAACGGGGACTCAGATGGAAACCTGCAACCAGCGGTCCTGGTAACAGTACCACAGTAGCCGGAAGCTGGAAGCAACCCGGGTGTCCATCAGCAGCTGAATAGATGCATGAAATGCAGTAGGTCCACACGACCAAGTATCATTTAGCTACAAAACAAATGAAGTTCTGATACGTCTGTCCTGCACACAGAGGAACCTTAAAAACATGATAGTAAGTGAAAGCAGCGAAATGCAAAAGGCCCCGTGTTCTCTCTACTTATGTGAAACATTAGAATAGGCAAACCAATAGAGACAATATAAAAACCAGCTTGGGATGGGGGGCAGGGAGACGGTCAGGAGTTAAGAAAAGGAGAAACTGGGGCAGCCTTGGTGACTCAGCGGTTTAGCACCGCCTTCAGCCCAGGGCGTGATCCTGGAGACCCGGGATCAAGTCCCACGTCAGGCTCCCTGCATGGAGCCTGCTTCTCCCTCTGCCTGTGTCTCTGCCTCTCTCTCTCTGTGTCTCTCATGAATAAATAAATAAAATCTTTAAAAAAACAAAGAAGAAGAAAAGGAGAAACAGGAGGGATACCGTCGGCATGAGGAGGCATGTGTGTGTGTGAACAGGTGCAGAGGGTCCTTCTTCCTTCAGGCCAGGCGCTCTGATGACCCCCCCCCCCCGCCCCGCTCATGCTGTCCCTCACGGCATCCCGCCCTGACCCCCTAGATTGGCCCGGGCCCTATCAGTGGCTACTCTGGGATGGAGCTTCCTGCCTGCAGAGCGCCTAGGTGGTAAGCATGCCCACGTCCCTACGGCCAGCAGAGTAGGACCAGCCATGCCACCGTGCCCAGGGCTGAGTGGCGCTCAGGGTGAGGGTTTTCAGTGCAAGAATTGGGGTAGTCCTGGGCGAACCTGCGGAAGACCTTGGTCACCCTGTCAGTAGCTATCTGCTCAATGAAAGAGCCTTTCAATCTAAGAACCACCAGTCCCGTCTCCAGAGGCCTCAGTCAGGGTCCGCCCAGCCAAAAGGAGGCCATTCGAGACATTTCAGAGACTGTGTTTCATACTGAGAACCAGTCACACAGATGGGAGAGGAGTCAGCCAGAGATGAGAGTCAGCAGGACTGTGGACACCAGGACTGGGGAGGCCGTTGAGGCAGGCAGGGTACCAGAGCCACTGGCCTCTCAGTACTGCCCACCATGAGGGGCTGCCTGGTGGGGCAGGGAGGATGCAGCTGTCCAGCCAATGCCACCATCTCTCCTTCCCCCATATCCCTGCCTCCGTTGGCCCATCCGAAAGCTGGAGTCCAAGGCTCCTCTAGCCCAAATGGAGCCGGGCATGGAGCAGAGGAGGGATCCTCCAGGACAGGGAATGACCGCCGCCGAGCTTGGAGCAGAGAGCACCAGGTAGCAAGTGGGGGTCCGAGGTCAGCCCCCCCCCGCCCCATCCCACATGCCTCCTTTTCCCCAAGGCCCCAGTGGAGATGGGCAGTACTGCTTCTCTGGTTCGTGTGCTGATTTATGTGGCCCACCCTGTGTCAGAGGCTGTGTTCAGGTGGTGCCTGGTCTGGTGGAACAGACAGACATTGGACAGACTGTCCCATAAATAAATAGAAACACCAAAGAGAGGTAAATTTAGTCAAGGAGAGGCATAGGGTGCTTGGGGTCATAGGGCATACCTGCACTGGGGGGCCTCTCTGAGAAAGAGAATTTCAGCAGAGATCTGAAGGGTGGGAAGGAGTTGGGGGAGGTCAGGGAGGAGGATGACAGGGACAGGAAGTGGTAACTTTTGTGGCCCCAGAGCGACTGGAGACGCTAAGACCCCAGAAGGCCTGGTGGCAGGCAGACTAGAAGGAGAGAGACGTGGAGGACGGGCAGCACCATCCCTAGCCCTGCAGCCCACCGTGCAGCAGAAGCCGGGTGTGCAGGGGCTGCGCAGCAAGCAGCAGGGCTGGGACTGCATGGGGAAGATTAGTGTGGGTGCTCTCACTCTTTGGGTACCCACTGAAGAGGTGAGGAGGGCACAGGGATGCAGGTCAGAAAATTCACGGTGGTCAGGGCAGGAGAGGACCAAGTCTCCGGTGCTGGGGTGACAGTGGAACCAAGTGATGGGTACATTTTGGAGACGGAAAGTACTGGAGTTGCCGGTGAATTGGATATAGGGGGAGAGGCATGGGGAGCGGCAAGGCTAGCCTTCCACCCCGACGTGACCAACCTGGGGCCCAGGGAGGCCTGTTGCCTGGTTGAAGGATGCCCCAGGGAAAAGCAGTAGTTTTCAAAGCGCAGAGGTTGTGGGTTCTCCTTTGGGCACGTAACATTTGATGCGTTAGACTGGTTTTGATGCTGAAGTAGCAACATCTCTGGCCCCTTGCACCTAAATCTTCCCCAAGGAATAATAGAAAGAAGCCAAGGAAATGAGGGGTGGAAGGAGAGACGGGTTCACATTGGCATGCATGGGGCTGCGACTGGCGTGGGGTGGGAGGCGGCCAAGCACAGCTCTGGGGGAGCACAGCAAGAAGGGGACTATGGAGGTCTGCTCTAACTTGTCTTAGTTCCTGCCACCATTGCCTTGGGACAAACTAGGCCTGCCCCCCTCCCTCTGACAAACTGGTCACACCCACACCTGTGGCCATCTCTGCACCTGTGACTCTGCAGAGGTGTTCTAACATCAGAGCAGCAGAGGGCCCCGTGCTCATGGGGAGCCAGGCAAAGCAGGTGTGGACAACCTGAACCCAGCAATTGCTTCCCACCTCTCTTCCTGCAGACTGTTAGATCGCACTAGTGCAAGATAGGGAGGGGGCTCCCCTCTTACTGCTGCTTCTCTCTGGAGGGGGAAGGCAAAGCTGTGTCCTGGGGTGGGGGACGGTTGGGCGGAGTGTAGGGTTATTGAATATAAGATTTCAGAGCCTTTCCGCCAAGAGCGCATCCACCCACCACCCCCGAACTCACATGGGCTCCACGGGCTGGCCTTCCTTCAGCTCCACTGCAGAGCAGAGCAGCAGATTTCTACCAGAGATGAAATGAGCTCACAGGCAAACAGCAAGACATTTGAGATGCACAAGCATTTAAAAAAAAAAAAAAAAGGGCAACAAACTGGGTTACATATTATTCCAGGTTCCATCAGAGGCAGGGATATTGGAACAGAGAGACCAATTTTAAGAATCTGCTTAATAAACATAACTAAACAAGAGGGGATATTGTGAGCAATGTGAGACCAGAACAAGAAAATACAGAAAAGAATCAAGCACAAGTATTAGGTAGTCGAATATATTCTTTGAAATAAAGAACACAATGCAAGGGATAAATGCTAGAATAAATACAGCTGAGAAATGGATTTGTGAATTGGACCAGTTGGATATATCTACCCAGGATAAAGAAGAAAAGCACAGAGGAAATATGAGAGAAAGGCTGTCACACAAGGAGGAAAGAAGTTAAGGTACTAACATCTGAGTAACAGAAGTCCTACAAAGAGAAAAATAAAAACACAGAAGACACATTAGAAGAAAATGTTGGGGGTAAAATCTCTGGGATTAAAGAAGGGATGAGTGGCCCCAGATTGAAAAGGTCTTGGAGTGCCAAGGGTTTAAAAACTCAAACCTACACACTTACGATGACATTTAAGAAAAATGAGCATAAAGAGAAAGTTTGAAAAGTTTCCAGAGAGAAAAAGATCACATACGAATAACAAGAATCATGTGGACTGGGGATCCCTGGGTGGCTCAGTGGTTTAGCGCCGCCTTCAGCCCAGGGCGTGATCCTGGAGTCCCGGGATTGAGTCCCGCATCAGGATCCCTGCATGGAGCCTGCTTCTCCTTCTGCCTGTGTCTCTGTGTGTCCCTCATGAATGAATAAATAATCATGTAGACTTTGGGATTTTCAACAACCTCCCTAGATGCAGGAAGATAATGGAATGGTATTTCCAAAGTACAAAAGAAAAAAGTTAGAACACAGAGGTTTATATGCAGCCAAGTTGCCATTCAAATACGAAACATAGTAAGATCTCCCATTTTACGTTATCCTAAATGGCGCAATAAAGGAAGAAAAAGAAACTAGATGTTACCCCCCCGGAGAGGAAAAAAATGTTACTTTCAAATGGTGTCAGCATTTACACAGAAAACCCCAAAGAATCCACAGAAAATCTTTTTTTATTTTATTTTATTTATTTATTCATGAAAGACACAGAGAGAGGGGCAGAGACATAGGCAGAGGGAGAAGCAGGCTCCATGCAGGGAGCCTGATGTGGGACTCCATCCCAGGACCCCGGGATCATGCCCTGAGCCAAAGGCAGACACTCAACCACTGAGCCACTGGTGCATCCCTCACAGAAAATCTTTTGGAAACTGGAGAGTAGGGGCGCCTGGGTGGCCCAATCAGTTAAGCGTCTGCCTTTGTCTCAGGTCATGATCGAAGGTTCCCGGGATCGGGATGGAGTCTCACGTGGGACTCCCTGCTCAGTGGGGTGTCTGCTTCTCCTTCTCCCCCTGCCCGCCCCCCTTCTTGTGCTCTTTCTCTGTCTCAAACAAATCAATAAAATCTTAAAAAAAAAAAAAAAGAAACTAGAGTTTAGAAAGCTGGCCGATATAATATTAATATACAAAAATAAGTTATATTCTATATAACAGCAGCAAAAAGCTAGAAAACATAATTAAAAAGATACCATTTATAGAATCAGAAAATATAAAAAAATAGGAATATTCTTTTCTAATCTTTAAGACTTATACAGGCAAAATTATAAATATTAAGTGCAAATAAAGGAGCTCTAATAAATAGAAAGACTTTATATAATTAACATGTCCTTTTTCTTATATTGATCTATATTGATTATAGTCAATGTAATTCTGGTCAGTATCCAAACAGCTTGTCACGGATCTTTGGCAAGATAATTATACAGAAGAGTAAGGGACCAAGAATAGTCAGGACATTTCTAAAGAGAAGAACACAGAGCGGGTACTTTCCTACTGCATTTCCAGGCTTATTGTGAAACCATAACAATTAAGACCAGGTGGTGTTGTCACAAGGATTAACCAGTTTCAGGATTCCCAGAAATAGATCAATGCACTTATAGAACTTCGGTTTATAATAGAAATAGCATTTCAAGTCACTGGTGAAAGGAGGGGCTGATTAATAAAGTGAGCTGGAAAAAATATAGTGTTGACACCCGTATAAAAAGTATGGCATTGGAGCGCTACCTCACACTATATTTCAAAAATCAACCCACTACAGTTTAGATGAAGGAGTTAAATGTCAGCAATCTCTTTGAGGACAATATAGGTGGATCTGGAGTTAGGGAGAAAGTTTTTAAGACACAAACAGTATTAAAAGAGACTGACAGATTTCATTATGTTAAAAAAAAAGGAAAATGTTAAAAGATTTCATTATGTTAAAAATAAAGAAAAATTAAGAGCTTTTTAAATATATTTTTAAAGATTTTATTTATTTATTCATGAGAGACACACAGAGAAAGGCAGAGAACACAGGCAGAGGGAGAAGCAGGCTCCTTGCAGGGAGCCTGATGCAGGACTTGATCCCAGGATCCCAGGATCACAACCTGAGCCAAAGGCAGATGCTCAACGACTGAGCCACACAGGTGCCCCTAAAAGCTTTTTAAAAATCAATATATTGAGTGGTTTTTAAAAACCACTTAAAAACAAGAAGAAAATATTAGCAACATACACAGCTGACAAAAGATTGGTATCAAAAACATTGAAATCCTGCAAATCAAGAAGAACACAAAACATCACAGCAGAGGAAAAGGTTGAGGGCAGGCAGGAATTTCATAATGAAGGAAATATATGACTAATAAGCCCAAAAAGCGATGTCCATCCCCATTGATGAGCTGGGAAATGCAAATCCAGGCCATAATGGGTAGCACTTAACCTCCTTTTGAGTGGCAAAAATTAAAAAGCCTGACAAATGCCAAGTCAGATAGGACAAAGGTCATCAGGCTTCATATTCATTGCGGGAGAGCATGAGTTGGTTCAAGTCCTTTGGAAGAAAGTTTGACATTATCTCCTGAACTTGAGCATTCACATCCCATCTGACCCAGCAGTTCGTACTCCTTCCATCTGTAGTCAAGAGAAACAGTTGAATGTGTCTAACAGTAAGAGACAAACGCAAGAATGTTCATAGTATTACTGTTGGTGATGGCAAAACCCTAGAAACAACCACAAAACCCATCAGTAAGACAGTGAGTGATTATATGGGTTTTTTCAATGAAAGTACAGAAATCAAAATAGCTGAACTACAGCAGCATGCAACAACCTGGATGAATCCAAATTTTAAAAACAAAACAGTGCAAGTCCCAAAACATTACTCTTAGCTTCGTATTATTTTTATAAAGTTAAAAGCAATGGGAATTTTTATACGACAGGTTAGCAAAGTGGATTTAAGAAAAATGACCCAACTATATGCAGTCTGCAAGAAACTCACTTCAAATAAATGATATAGGTAGGTTGAAAGTAAACAGAGGGGAAGGGCGGCAAGTATTAATTTAAAAGGAGTGGCAATATTATTATTGGCAATTATTATAAAGTAGACTCCAGAGTAAAGCAAATTACCAAAGACAAAAAAAAAAAAAAAAAAAAAAAAAAAAACACCAAAAACAAAACCCACCATTATATAATGACAGGAAGGAAAACATGACACAGAGACATAGCAATCCCCAGTGTATGTGCAGCAAACAACAAGGCTTCCAAACACACAAAATAAAACATGTTGGAAGCAAAAGAAGAAATGGACGAGCCTACAGTTATAAGTCACGGCTTTAATGCCCCTCTCTCAGCAATTGATAAAACAACTTAGAAAACAAACCAAGATGGGAGAACCAAACAACACCATCAACCAACAAAATCTAATAAACATTTGTAGAACATTCAGTCCAGATACTAACAGAACACACATTCAAATGGGAATAGTCACCAAGATAAACCCTCTCCTGGGTCGTAAGGTAAAGCTCAATAAATGTCAAGGAACTGAAATCACATAGAGTATGTGCTTTAATCACAAGGGAATCAAACTGGAAATCAGTAAGGAAAAAAAAAATCAGTAAGAAAATCTCCAAACATTTGGAAAATTTTAATTTTTTTAATTTTTATTTTATTTAAATTCAATTGATATATAGTATATTATTATTAGTTTCAGAGGTAGAGGCCTGTGATTCATAGGATACCCAGTGCTTATTAGATCACGTGCCCTCCTTAATGCCCAGTTGGAAAATTTAAAAGGCGCTTCTAAATTCATGAGTCAAACAGAAAGTCTTGGAAGGAAAATAAGAGGATACTTAAAACTGAAGAGAAGTGAAAATACAAATATCGAAATTTGTGGGATGCAGTTAAGCCAGCGCTGAAAGGGAAATGTGTAGCAGCACTACGTGTTTATATTAGAAAATGTTTCTCAAATCAATAATCTAAGCTCCTGCCTCCAGAACCTAGAAGGAGAAGAGCAAAGTAAACCCAAAGGAAGTAGAAGGAAGGAAACAATAAAGATAAGAATGGGAATCAATGAAATGAGAAACCAAGCAAAATAGAGAAAAATCAACACAACAAAAAAGCTGATTCTGTGAACAGAGCGATGAGATTGATAGACGTCTGGCAAGACCTACAGAGAGGAGACAGAGGAAGGATCAAGGATCCAGAGAGGAAGGGGGGGATGCCGCAGGCTCAGAGAATATGGGGTTGCTACAAACACCTCTGTGAATGTGAACTCCCCGGCAGAAGGAAAAATCCCACACCGGAGAGGGACAGGGCCGGGCAGGGACTCCAGCCTGAGGGACTCCAGCATCTGAAGTGAGGCAGGAAAAGCAAAGCAGAAGCAGCCTAGAGGCAGGTTAGAGTCAGCAATGTCATGCCCTAAAACCCCAAAGAAGACATTTTCTCTGGAAGGAGGGCGGGGGTGGGGGGGATCAAGTAGGGTCTAAGGACTGGCAAGTGACCGTGACTTCTGCATTTCGCAGTCGGGAGGTCAGGGTGACCTTGGCGAGACGGGTTCTGTTGGAAGAAGCGGTGAGGACAGAAGGCAGGCTGGGGTGGGTTGCAGGGCGAATGGAAGGTGGCCCAGTGGGTGCCTCCAGCGACCACGTCTACAGACGCACCTGGGTGGGGAAGGAGAATAGAGCCGTGGCAGCAGCTCCTGCAGGGGAGGGGAGCTGACCGAGGTGTTGGGTCCTCCTGGTGTGTGTTGGTGCTTTGAGCGTGTTCCCAAGAAGGGGGCATCCGTCTAACGATGCACCCGCGGCACTCGGGGGTCTGTGCGCTCATCCAGGCTCAAAGTAGCCCGCCGAAAATACCTAAGACTTGGGGGATATTTTAATGCACGTGCATATCGGCCTCAGGCCCTGACTCCTGGGTGTCGGAACACAGAACTCTGGTGTGCGTGTGAGTTTCCTGATTGTTCTATCCAACTCCCTGGAGTGGCCCGTGTTGCTCTCTAAACCACATTTTTAAAACTTTCTCGAGACTCGACTTGTTATTTCTCTAAGTGTTTTTCCGTAGAAGCTAACCAGTCAGGGGCCTCTCACACCACCACCCGAATGGGCTGCCTCTGGGAGGCGTGGGTCTAATTGCCCCGCCCCACCCAGGGCTGCAACACTGGGGCAGGATCCACAGTAGCTAAGAATGCAGGCTCTGGGTCTGCTTCTCTCCCCTTCCTCCTCTGTGTGGCTTCAGACTGTTCCTTAACTTCCCTGAGCCTCAGCTTCCCCATCTGTGAGATGGGCAGCTAGTACCTGTCTTGTGGGATTGTGAGAGGTGGTTAATGAGAGCATCCTCTGTTCACTCTCTGGCAGACAATACCCCCCACCCCCGACCGCTACCATCACCGAGGCAGTCTTTATCATTGGGGGTCAATGTGGAGCAAACCCAAGTGACACTGGGGCCACAGAGAACCCAAGGAGGGAGGCAGATGTCCTTGGTCTAGCGGGGTTCTTGCACAGGGAGCTAAGTCACATTTTCTTCTCCCAGTTTTGAAAGAGCTTCTGTGCTGTCTCGGAGGGTGACCACAGGCTGAGTCCCACTTAATTAAGAGATGGCCCGGCCAGGCCTCTGCTGAGGGACAAGCCATCATGAATCACCAGCCACTGCCTGGCTGGGTTTTTATAGACTATGTTCTTCTGAGCCCATTCTTGATTTCTGGAAAGAGAGAAAAGGGAAAAAAAAAAAAAAAAAACAAAGCCTCAGCATTCTTCAGTGTGAAATACAGCATCGCATGTCTTCCTTTTATTTATTTATTTTCCTCTCTCTCTTTCTTCCTCCCACTTTTCTTTCCCTTTTTTGTCTTCTAATAGAACTTGAAACATCATATTAAAGTCGTCTACATTTTAAACGCACTTAGAAGCGTTCCTGGAGAAGTGTGAGGACAATCCTGTTTTAAAGAGAGTTACTTTTTTCCTAAGTTTCCCTGATTGTAGGTGTGGGTTTTCTTAGTTGGAGTTTGCTTTAGGCCACATTTAGCTTCTGTGTATTTATTTTAAAAGTATTGAGATTGTTTCCTCTGTGATTCTCATCGGGATTTTAGACTGGCGCCTCGAGTGCCTTTACGCACGGCCAGGTCAGCGTCCCCTGGTCCTCCAGGCTGGCCTCTGACCCTTATGCACAGACTGGTCCCTCGTTCGCTGGCCGGCACGTTACCCTCATTCGCTGGCTCCCTCAGATTGGCAGGTGCACCACTGCCAAGGGCAGGGCCTAACAGGGGATTTGTCCTCCCACCCAGGACGTCTGCATGTACCTCACCCTCCTGCTCACCGTATTACCTTTCCCGGCGAGCGAAGGCTCCAGCACTTAATCAGTAGAGCAAAGAGTCCAACTTTGACCAACATCCACCAGCTGAAAGGGCAGGGGAAAAAAATACACAACAACAAATGCCTAACAAAATACAAATAAATTTCTCTAAAAGTGCGGTCGTTGGGAAAAAGAAAAGGCAGTTCGTCAGGTTGACATCAGAGGAACTGCAGTCACCCTGACAAGCCGCAAAGGCTAATGTTTTATTCACCAGTCCTGAAAAATAACTTCCCAACGAGGGCCCCATAAATAAACCAGTGTGATGAATATTACAAGAAATAAAAACTGATAAAGCACGAGCCCTAAACACAAGCCGCACATCAGGTTAGGGAAGAGGATGGCTCTCTGGCTCTAACACCTGGTGACAGGTTTGCAGAGCCACCCGCTCACCGCCGGGCTGCAGGGGTGGGGGCCGAGCACTGAGGGTACCCTCTCCCCGGCTCTAGGGGCCAAGGGCGAGATTTTCCAAATGAATTCCATTTCTTTCATCTCTTTTTATGTTAGGAAGTCACCTGCATGCACTGATACAGATATTTCCATACATTAGGAGCCACGGGTTGCAAATCGTTTTTCCCGTGGCCCCGGCTGGGGGTTTTCAGGGGAGCATCACTTATGAGACCAGACAGGCCCTCCACTCCTCTTCCTATTAAGACCATTATGCAAAGAGCCCAGAACCCAAAGAGGGATCAAGGAAGAGGCTGCTTCCATCCTGGGCTCTGGCCCCCACACTCCGAAGCACAGTGGCCACTTTTGCAGAGATAGGGACCCTTAATGCTCCGTCCACGCAGCTCAGGAGGCCCACGGGATAGCTAGTGAGGGCCAGGGCAGGGAGGGCACACTGTGCACCCCCCAGCCCCTGCTCCCCACCCTGCCACTTGGCCCTAATCGCCGGACTACAGGAACAGTGCCTCCTAAGTGGCATTAGTTACGCAGGAGGAGGGGAGAACTTGCAGACAGACTTACTAATGATGAGGACATGTGGAGGGGGCTTGGTGCTGGATAGGATAAAGAGGTTAAAAAAATAAAAATAATAAGAAAAACAAGCTTTCAAAGAAAAACAGGTTGCAAATAGGTGAATTTTTATGTGGGCGTTTCCGGGCATGCACAACACATGCACACTTGCATGAGCACATCGTGAATCCCTGTGCGTGTAGCCGTGCCGGCCTGAATGCACACCCACAAAAGAAGAGACACCTTTAGTCGTTTCTTTAAATGACCCTTATGGGGGAACCACCTGCCAGAACCGAGAGGCTGTTGTTATGCTCATTTGAGTCCAGAGCCTAACTGCCGCTGTGGCTGTTTCTCTGCAGCGTGGACACAGAACTGAACCCAGTGCTTTGCCATTTGGAAAGGTTTTGAACAGGAAGTTGCGGTGCTTGGGGGCACTTTTTTTGCATTGAAACATTGCGGTTGTTTATAAGTACACCTTCCCCAGCCCTCCCTGGCACACTGACTCTGAGGAATCTGCTCGCACAGTTATCAGCAGAATCCAGATGTTCATTACAGATGCTTTCATCTTTTTCTTTTCCTTGTTTTTTTTTTTTATTTAATAAATTTTTCATTCGTCAACTATAGTCAGGCCATCACAGAAAGCCATAAGCACTGGCGTCTTCAGGTTTCTGAGTGCCAGTCCTGCGTCCCAATGCACACAGATCACATCCTTGTCAAACGTGTGTCCCATGGGACGCCTGGGTGGCTTAGTGGTTGAGCGTCTGTCTTTGGCTCAGGGCATGATCCCGGAGTTCTGGGATCGGGTCCACATTAGGCTCCCTCCATGGAGCCTGCTTCTCCTCCCTCTACCTGTGTCTCTGCCTCTCTCTCTCTCTCTCTGCATCTCTCATGAATAAATAGGTGAAGTCTCGGAAAAAAAAAAAGCAAACATGTGTGTCCCTTCCCAGATGCGGTGGGACGTGCTGTAGAGTCACAAGTCCCATCCAGCTGTGGTGGGGGTGATGGTGGGAAGGGGGGAACATGTCATCTTCACACCAACTCTGAGTGTCAGGGTGTGGAGGGCAGGTCAGACTCCAGCCCCAGGAGACCTGCCCTGTGTAGAAAGACAACACAGATTCAGCGGCCTTCCAGGACCATGGACCTTCATCCTGGAACCATGGCCCAGGTTGTCTGTAACTCATGGAGGTGGCACTGGCACTGGTGAAGCTGCTGTGACTCACTCGAGGCTTCGCTTCAAAGCCTCAATTGGCCACATTTTGGCACTATGCTAAGGTTGAACTTGTTCCTCCAGCCCCTGCTGAGATCCCTAAGCTATTCAGAGCTTGAAAACAATAGTCAAGAGCACTTAAACTGGTAGCTTCTAACTGCTCACGGTTAAGGAAGCTCTGCTGAATTTTTGGTGGCCACCGAGATGTGGATGCGGTTTTATGCCAGCAAGATCTTAGGCAAGTGTGGTGTCATTGGCTGTCATGTTTGAAGGCCAATCTTTAACATCTGTTTCTTTTTTTTTTTTAAGATTTTTATTTATTTATTCATGAAAGAGAAAGAGAGAGAGAGAGAGAGAGAAGCAGAGGGAGAAGCAGGCTCCATGCAGGGAGCTCGACGTGGGACTCGATCCTGGGACTCCAGGATCAGGTCCTGGGCTAAAGGCAGGTGCCAAATCACTGCACCACCCAGGGATCGCCCTAACATCTGTTTCTATGTGGCTTATTATTTGAGTGTTCTTGGACCATGTGTGATTGGACTAGTATTTGAATAAAATAAGATAATATATCAAAAAAAAAAAAAGACAACACAAAGATCAGATTTAATTTTTGGAACTCTAGCTTTGTAGAGTTCAGCTGCTTGCTGCTTGGCTCCCAAGGTTGATCCTAGTGAGTTAAAAAAAACTTGGGATGCCTGAGTGGCTCAGTAGTTGGGCATTTACTTTCGGCTCAAGGCACAGTCCTGGTCCAGGGATAAAGACCCTCATTGGGCTCCCTATGGGGAGCCTGCTTCTCCCTCTGTCTATCTTTCTGCCTCTCTCTGTGTGTGTGTCTCTCATTAATAAATAAATAAAATCTAAAAAAAAAACCTATCTGCAGGGAGAAGGGGGTATGAAGCCTATAAAAGGATGGGGGATGGCAAAATAGGTTCTACTTCACCTCACACTCAAGACTGCTCTGTTTCAGCAGCGCCTAGAAGGACAGACTGTCAGGGATGGAGAGGACCCTCACACTCACCCAAATCAATCTGCTTATTTCTCGAGTGGTAAAATGGTGAGTGGAGGGGAAGATACTTGAGTGACTTGTCTGAGGTCACAGAGGGTACAGGCCAAAACCACAACCCGGGCCCCAGCTTTCCGGGGGGGGCAACACTTATGCTATCCTAGACTATGTCTCCCTTGGACTGTGCTTCTTATGATGTGGTGCCCAGACCGGCAGCCTCAGAAACACCTGGAAACTTGCTAAAAATGGGATGTCTGGGTAGCTCAGTGGTTGAGTGTCTACCTGTGGCCCACGGCATGGTCCCAGGGTCTGGGGTTGAGTCTTGCCTCGGGCTCCCCACAGGGAGCCTGCTTCTCCCTCTGCCTGTGTCTCTGCCTCTTTCTCTGTGTCTCTCATGAATAAAATAAAATGAAAAAAAAGAAACTTACTAAAAATGCAAGCTCTCAGGCCTCCCCACAGACCTCTGGAATCCTAAACTTTGTGGATGGGGCCCAGTACTCTGTGGTTTAACCAGCCCTCCAGGTGATGCTGGTGCCACTCAGATTCGAGCAGCACTGGAGAGGATCTGTGATCCTAGCAGGCTCCCAGGCAATGCTACCGTTGGTCCAGAGGCTTTACTCTGAGAGATCCATGGTTTTCCAAATGCTCTGAAGCCATATAACCAAAACCTTGTAATGACATGTGGGTTAATAAGCAGAAGGAAAGGAGGAAAGGTGCAAAGTGAGTTTTAGCTAGCTCTTTATTTGTACCCAGGGATCACAGGAAAAGTTACAGTCATGCAGCAAGGTGTCCTCCAAAACGTAAAGCTAAACGCACCTGGGTCTCCTTTTCACCTGATAGTATTGAAATGCTTAGGGACGTGTGTAGCAGTTTTAATTCTAGAAAGGACGGTGAGTAGTATACTTATGCATTCCACTCCTGGGTGGTGCATTCAGACCTCTCCAGTGAGGACAGTCGGCTGGAAAACCAGTGCAGATGGCGAGCACCTTTTAAGTAAACAAGTTTGTGGGGACAGAACAGTGGGGGTGGGGCTCTCAGGGGTGAGTTATGATGGACCCAGAACAGACACCGGAAAAGCTGTTTCATGGGTGCTTTTCTCCCTCTCACCACAATCTCCCAGAAATTCCACGGAAGGAGAGAAATTTCACAGTCTACAGTAATGGAAGCGTCATAATACTCCTTCTTCTAATAAATAGTCTTGTTTGCTCGCTGCAGCCCCACGGACAGCTACCAGCCCGCCAGCTTGCTCCTTGCCCCTCGCCCTTCGTGTCCTGTGTGACGCCTGCTTCCTTCCACTCCCTTGCTAACTGTCTGGAGGGGTGTGCCAGCAAACACGTGAAAGACGTGTGAAAATTTAGCAAGGTGGCATACATATTTGCCAGTTTCTTTTCTTTTCAAGGTGGGCTACGTACGGGTCAGAAGCACGTGTGCGTGCGAGAGAACACAAGTACTGTTCAGATCAAGTGCATTTTCTTAATCTAACTTATGAATGACTTTTCTTGAATATGGCTGTGCGCACGGAACCGTGTGAAGGCATACACTGCAGTTCAGGTTCAGCGGGCTGCAGATGCCTTGGAGCGGGGGGGGGGGGGGGGGGGTGGGGGTGGGGGTGGGTGGGGGTGGGGGGGTGGGTTCTGGAGATAACCAGGGTTGCTGAAGGGAAGCTCGTTAAGACCTATGGCTCTCTCCCAGCTGTTACCCTCTCTTGATTTTGTTTTTGTTGTTGCCAAGTAAGCAGTCTTTCCTGTAAAAGTGCTAGCCCTGAGCCTGATCTTGGGAAGTGCTGGGATGAAGCAGCCCTTCCCTGTGCTGTGAGAGCCAGGAGTGTTGAAATACGAGCTCTTCACTTTTTTTATTGCATCTTTTTAATTGCCTCCTGAAGGCCATCAGCCACCAATAAAAGCCCCAGAGGCCCCAGAGAATTCTCCGTTGTTATTCATTATGTGTGTCTCCTCGTTCAGAGCCGCATCCCTGTGGAGGTCCTGGTGAATGAGCTGCCTCTTGGGGGAGCCAGGTTAGGGCCTGGCTGGGGTGGGAGGAAGAGGTGTGGGGTCCAGACTGTTCTATGTGCAAAAGCAAAGTCAGAGGGCCAACTTGGAGGAGAGAGGATGGGGCTGGGGGTGGCGGTGGGGGCTCTCACCTTTGGAAGAGAGATCCTGCCCTTGGGAGACTGGAGTGTGAGGCCCCAGTGCTATTCTTTCTCCAAGTGCTGCTGGACAGGGGGCTTCAGTTGTTGGAACCTGAGTTGTCCCATCTGGGAAACTGGGATTTAAAAGAACAGAGGGGGATCCCTGGGTGGCGCAGCGGTTTGGCGCCTGCCTTTGGCCCGGGGCGCGATCCTGGAGACCCGGGATCGAATCCCACGTCGGGCTCCCGGTGCATGGAGCCTGCTTCTCCTTCTGCCTGTGTCTCTGCCTCTCTCTCTCTCTCTCTCTGTGTGACTATCATAAATAAATAAAAATTAAAAAAAAAAAAAAATAAAAAAAAAAAAAATAAAAGAACAGAGGGAGATGTTATAGAACAAAACAAAAGAATGGATGTAACACAGCCTGGATCGCAGATGAGAGTGATGGGGAGGAAAGTGTCACCATGACGTGTGCGGGTAGATCCCCAGGCGTGAGAAACCAAGAATTTCGTCTTTTCTCTAAGAACCAGTTGAATACTACAACCGTGAGAACCTGGGCACGATTTCTGGAAAAATCCCAGTTTGAGACAGAAAAATCTTAAGTTCCAGTTATATGCTGCAGGCAGTGTGGGGTTCAGGGATGGCGAGATTGCTGTGTCCGTGGTGATCAGGGGAGTTTCCGGGGATCTGAGACTTGAACACGATGGGATTGGGATCATGTGCTGGAAAGAGAGGATTCCAGGTGAGGACAGGGTCCTGTGAGCAGGAGCACAGGAAAGCAGGGTCAGGGGAAAGCAGGTGCAGGACCTGGTGTCACTGGAGGTAACATGGGGCAGGAGGTAGAAACAGAGCTGGGAGGCTTGGGGCTCTGTGCCCTGGATGGTGGACAGGAGCCCATGCATACACATTCAGTGGGGCATGGGGTGGGCTGGCACTGAAGACCAGGTCCTGGGTGGTCCTCAGAGCTGACCAGGGGTGTAACCTCTCAAGCCTCAGTCTCCACCTTAAGGTGAAAGTGATGATACTAGCGTCTGCCTATGGAGTGGTGTGAGGGCCAGTGACATAATACAGGTACAGTGCTTGGCCCAGGACCTGGCATATATTAAGGTGAATAACAACAGTGAGCTGTGCACCTGAAACACACGTGCGTGCACACACACAATAACTTATATCTAGGCCCCCATCAGGCTGAGTGGGAAATCACATGCAATGGTCCCCCAGACTCTGCCCTAGTGCCTCCCCTTGGTCACAAACAGGAGTCTCCATCTCTTTTGTTCATTAATGAAGAATATACGTATTGAACACCTGCTATGTGCTGGGCCCAGTGGCCCAGGACGATGAGAACCTGGACCCAGCCTGCCCCATCCTCTAGGACCCCGGTCTCCTCAAGGAAGGGTTGCCCCATCCATCCCTCCATTAGGGCACCTGGACACACAGCAGACACAGCATGGCAGCAGTAATTGGGAGCTCTGAGGAGGGACCAGCCAATAGCCTCCATTGGAGGCCAGGAAGCTCCCAGAGAGGAGGTAACATCTGAGCCAGTTCTCAGAGGACAAGTGAGCGCTCCCCAGCAGAGAATATTCTAGATGGATGGAAACATCCAAGGCTCAGTAGGTCAGAGGAGCCCAGCTTGTTGGAGGAACTCTGGTGTGTCTGTGAGGGTGGCTCTGGGAGGACTGGTAAGAGACAAGACACTTGGGGTACATGGGGCACAGCTCTGCGTGGTTTACACGTGTGCATCTTTAGGCTCATGAACATCCCCTGAGGTGAGTCCACTGTTGCTCCCATTTTGCAGATGAGAAAATCGAGGCTGGAAAGATGTGTTGGGGCCAGATTGTGATAGTCCCAAAGCTTGTCTGGGCTTAGTCCTACAGGGCTGTTAAACCCACAGATGGGTGCCCACTGGTTCGTAAGCCTCCTGAAATGATTGCAAAATGTAGTGTCCATGTATGTATGTGCCTTTTCATAGGTAGAGGTCTCTTGAGGTACCACAGAGGTCAAGAGGCCCAACTGTATGTCATGGGAAGACACTGGAGATTCTCAAGCAGTGGGTACGGGATCTGACCGCTGAAGGTGCCAGGCGCCCTGCCAGACACAGCGAGGATGCCTAGGCAGATAGGTAGGGAAGGGAGAGGCGGTGGCACCAGCGCACAGAAACCCCCCGAGCCTGAGGAGTGGGAGGAGAAGGTAGAGAGGGTAGAGTGATTCAGGCTTGTAGTCTGGATGCCAGGGAGGGTGGTGATGCCATTGCCTGGACAGGGATGCAGGGGGGAATGAAATGTGGATGAGGTCACCTCGGGCATGTCTCCAGGTGGAGATGTCTTCTGGGGAACTGACAACATGAATCTCAGGAGAGAGGAAAGAGGCCTATGGGGAGGGTGATTGAAGGTGTGGGGAAGGGTGGGGCCCCCGGGGAAAGGGGTGATGGGCAGACACAGGATGATGGTGGGAAGACAAGTCAGGGACTGCATGGTCCACAGGTCAAGGCACCAGAGGAGAGAGACGGGACAGGACAGAGGGTCGGCCCGCTGGGCTTGCCGGTGATGACATCGCCGGTGACCAGGGTGCGGGAAGTCCCAAAGGAGAGGGGGAAGGGGCGCAGGGGTCGGGTTCACAGCGTGGCAGTCGGTCAGAGGTGCAGGGCAGAGAGAAGATTCCGGGAGGCAGTGAGGGTGAGCAGGTCCCAGGGAGGAGGTTGCTTGAGGACCGGAAGCTGGCTGGGGGGTGGGAGGACAGACCCAGGGAGCAGGGGGAAGCGGAGGAGGGGTGGGGGGTAGGTGTGGTCTTGAGGGAGAAGCCATGGCCGTCAGTCGCTCTTGCCACAGGACCTTTCTTCTCGTCCCCCAGGGGCGGCCCTCAGGCTGCAAGGTCCCAGCAGTGATTCTGTGATTCTCCTCCCCTCCCTCTGCCGTGGCCTGAACTCACCGGCTCTGTGTGGTTGTTTTTTTCCTGGTGTAAACATAATGGTTTTGGATGACATGACACCAGGTATTGATTTAACAATGAGAATTAAACAGTTCGGTGTCTCTGGCACAAAACGAAAGCGAAGCCATTGCAGCTCTGATACCTGGGGAGGCCCGTGTGGGCTTTGTGAGGAGTGGGCCCAGGGTGGCAACTTCCTAAAACGTGAGCATACTTTAGGAAAAGAGAGAACGTGCTTCTTAACTCCGTGTTGGACATCACCTTGTCGAGGTGGTTAGACGATCGGCCGAGTCTTCACGGAGCGTCGGGAGACACTTCCTCCCTTGCTGTCTCTCTATGTGTCTCTCCCTGTCTCTGGCTGTCTCCCCCTGCTTTGTCTCTATCTCTCTGTCTCCGTCCCTGTCTATGGCTTTCTTTCTCTGCTTTGTCTCTCCTGTCTCTGTCTCTCTGTCTCCGTCCCTGTCTCTCCCTGTCTCCCCCACTTTGTCTCTCCCATCTATCTCTCTGTCTCTCTCCCATCTATCTCCCTGTCTCTCTCCCATCTCTGCCCCATCTCTCTCCCCTTCCTCCCACCCCCTGTTCTAGCTTATTGCCCCAGGTGCTCAGATCCAACCCACGTCTGGCCTGTTTCCCCAGCATGGGGGGCTCTGTACTTACTCTGTCCCCCCCACCCCCACCCCAGGCAGTGGATTGATTTATCATGAAGCACCTCCCCAACAGCTGTGCTCAGCCAGATCCCTGCTTTGCTCAACAGCATAAAAAAATAAAAGAGCTACAAATGGCTCCTTCCCCTCCTAGGGCTCAAATTCCAGTCCTGAATGGCCAGACTGATTTCCAATTCGAAGACAGAACTCAAACCCAGACAGTAGCCGATGAGAATGAGGAGGTGTGTGGGGGCGGGCGGCGGGGGGTGGTGGTGGGGCCAGGCCGCTGGGAGGGTGCTGGTTCTCTCCGGCCTCGGGTCACCATCGTCCCCTTGCCGTCGTGGCCGGGCCCAGAAGCTCCCAGAGCTGCCGGCGAGGGGCGGGCATCTCATCCAGCCTTCCACCCCGTCCGGGTGTGTGCTCATTCAGACACGACACGGAGCCGAACAGAGTAGTCCAAGGTGGCGGGAGTGACCGTCAGGGGCCCCACGTCCCTGCTGAGGGGACCAGGCCGGCTGGGAGGGGCTGGCCCCGAAACTCCGCAGCAGCTCTTCGCAGCGGTTGTGCCTGGACCCACCTCTTCCACAGCCGTTAGGAAAAGTGGCCGAGGTGGGACGGGCTTCTGTGATCTCCCCCGCAGAGCCCACGAGGAACCTCGGCTGACATGTGTGTGGTCTCCCCTCCAGCGGGCAGGGCTGACCAAGGGGAGTCCTGTGAACAGTGGGGCGGGGCAACAGCACAACGTCCATCTGAAAAGAATGTGACACCGGGCCTGTCTTCTAAGAGCTTTCGCTCTCTTTGGGGATCAGACCCTGCAGCTTGTGAAGAGGTCCCGTGATCACGCTGAGTGGACAGCCTGTGATGCCTCAAGCTGCAGGCAGGGGCTTCTCCAGGGCCCCAGGAAAGGGATAGGCTCCGGAACTGGGGAGACACCTGCCCTGGGCCTGCGGGGCCAGCTCAGCGCACCCGGGAATGAGGCCTCTGCCTGGATAGGGCCAAGCCCCCCTGTGGGGCAGCAGGGACTTGACAGTGCTGGGAGAGGTGGATGAACAGCTCAGGAGGGGGCGGGAGTGACAGGAGACCGAGAGGCCAGCTGGGCTGCAGTGGGCAGCAGGGTCCAGCCATGAGGAAGACTGTGGGATTGAGAGGAGACACTGAGGAGGCCGCATGACAGCAAGGCTCTGAGGCCTGAGGCCCCGAGAGGGCAGCATCACTGAAATGGGGACCTGTGGCTTTTTGCACATTCTGAGTCACCTAGGACCGGGCAGGAGGCCATTGGTGGATGTGCTCGAAAATAGTTGGAAGTAGAGGTTTGGGGGGCAGGAGGCTACAGATGTAAATTTCAGAATCTTTTAAAATAATGTATAGAAGTATACAAGTTTTTTAATGAGACAAGACACACACTCATGAGAAAAAAAAAAACCAAAACACGGATTGAACTAACACAGAAGCCCAGGAGGTAGCTGGAGTCAGAACTGGACAAAGGGCCCAGGGACTGTCCCAGCGGTCAGGGGCCACAGTGGACGGGGGTGCGGGGTCTCCACGCCACGGGAAGACCCCCCAGGCGCACGCCTACCACGTGACTTCATGACCAAAAGCCCGCAGGTCCCCCATGGGCTGGGTTCCTGGGTCTGAGAACAGGAACTGGCCAGCGTCGGAGGCAGTGAGACGCATATGGGGCAAGTCCCACCCTGAAATTCTGCCCCCGAGAGATGCATCAAAATCTGAACATCCCCGTCTAGTTAAAGAACCCATGGAAACGATTCAAGGCCCTGCAGCATTCAAAGGAAACCACAGCCCACAGCATCCCTGCACTGGGAGGTTGGGGCCTGTGCGGGGAAACCTGGGCACAGCCGAGAGGACTGCCAGGTGGTCCTAGGGCAATTCCAGAATGATCCAGGGCAGGGGGTGAAACCTCCACCCAGCAGCTAAACCAGCATGACACCCTAAACTCTACTTTCCCCTAAATAAGGGCCAGCTGCTGGTCCCTCTGTTGGGGTCCAGGACGATGGGAGAAAGAGAAGGCATCCATCCCGGGGTGGGGTTGGTCTCAGGTGGGAGCAGTGAATGCACGAATGCACACTCACGTATGTACGCAGGTGAGCACATCCACACGTGCACGCAAATGACCACACATGTGTGGTCATACAGACGTGAGCACACATGGACACACACGTAGTTCTAGCATTCATCTGACGGCCCATTTTTTCAGGACAACTTTGCTCGTTAGCTGCAGATGCAGAGGAGAGTCCTGGCGCCCTTCCCCTGAGGTGGGCACAGGTGGGTGGCATGGTCTTCAGGCTCTGACTTGGAGGTATGAAGGGAGACACGCACTGGAAATCGGGGGGAGAGGTCAGGGCTGACGGGTCTGCAGGCCCGAGAAGGAGCCATACTCCCCCCAACCACACAGCACCCCTGCCACTTCTCCAAGGGAGGGAACCGAGCGGGGAGGAACAGGGGCGCGAGACCTCAGATGGAGGCTTGCAGTGAGGGGGCAACTCTAGAACAGAGTGGGCAGGGCACCTGAGCGTTTGTTCTGATTCCCTGTTTCCTGAAGACAGAGGTGGGGGCAGCCGTCAGGCCCCGGGTGGCCTCAGGCTTCCTGGGCTTTGTGAGAGAGGCACGGACCAGAGGATGTTCTTTAGAGCCCCCTCGGGGCCCGCAAAGCTTCCTGCAAGGGGAAGGAGGAGAGGACACCAGGTTTGGAATAACTGCTGGATTATATAGTGAGGTGGTAATGAAGGAAGTTCTAGGAGGTGATTTGAGTTTATGGCGTGACCATATAATATCGTTGGCAGTAATTTTTACAGTGTGAGAAGAGGCACGGAGGGTGAAGCCCTCTCCTCCCTGCCCCCCTCCGCAGGAGGAAAGGATTGCCTGCAGGAGTTTGGCCGGGGGTGGAGGCAGGTTTGGGGGAAACGGCCCTTTATAGGAGCCCCTGGGATGGCCATAATGGACACGACATTATATCAAGCATTAATGAAGATAATAGCAATAATGAAGCAGGAGGGGAATTGGTTTCCATGGAGAGCAGAGTTGGGCTGCAAATAACGGGGGTTCATAAATTCTCCTGCGTCTGCGGTGGGGAAGGCTCTGTGGGAAGGTCAGAGCTGGTGTGATGGGCCCTGGAGAGACCCCTTTCCAGGCAGTGGTGGAGCCTTGGGGGCCAGGGTCTGGAATATGCTAGGTGGGCATGGGCCAGGTCTCTCTCCTGCCAAGCCCCTGCCCACCCCCTCTGCGCCGTGTGGCTCCTTTCCTGCACTCCTGCTCTTGACTTCTTCGGGGCCCCTTTCCAGCCAATGCCTGGGGCACCTGCTGATTCAGCTCCCGGCCCACCTTGCCCTCCCCACCCCCCAGTCCCATCAGGGGCTCAGAACCTGAGCTCCCTTCTGCGTAGGCTCCCTCTGGGTGCCCTGTCCCCGTCCCTGGCTGGCCATGGTTACCCCCACGCTGCTCAGTCCAAGCCGAGAATTTAATTTCTCAAAGTGCAGGCACTGGCCATTCATCAAGTCAATGCTGTTTTCACAGGGAAGCCAAATGTCTCAGGCTGCAGAGAGATCTACTCGCTCCCGAGACTCGGCTACGGCGGTCTGCTCAGGTTTCGGAGCTTTAGAACTTGAGGGTCTTGTCAACACCTGCCCTCAGGCAGTGCCTACTGGGGTCAGGCAGCCTGAGACCCTGGGGCTGTTCTGGGCAGCTCACCATCCAGAACTGACCTGTTGAAAACTGTGGCCCTTTAAACTTAAATGAATTAAAATGAAATACTGTTAAAAATTTGACCCCTTGAGCCCACCGGCCACCTTTCAAGTGCTCACAAACCACACGTGCTCACAGCCACGCCGATGGACGGCTCCGCCGTAGACCCTCTCCCTGGTCACAGCCTCTATTGGACGCATGGGTCCAGAGGCAGGCCCTCCATCAGACCCGCTGTGATGGGCGGGGAGGCCTGCGTGGGGCTCACCCTGACTCTGCAGGGCGAGAGGACTCAGGGAAGGCCGTGTAGGAAAGGGTCCCTTCACCGGCAGGCTCACTGCTCACCAGTCTGACCCCATCGCCTTCCCCACTCCAAACACGTGGACAGCATGCCACAGTCCCCACCGGCGTTCATGTCCCCAAGGCAGAGCCCTCCCCCACCTTCCTCACCTGACTACCTCCCATGCCCTGAAGAGCCAGCTCAGCTCAGGTCTGACCTCCTGCAAAATCCTGGCTGCCCTGTGTGAGGTGGGGTCCTGTCCTCAGTCTGCATGGATGGTCGCGGTGATAGAGCCAAGGGGTGACCAGAACAGAGTGGAGTGGTAAGAACAGAAGGCTCTTCCAGCTGAAGAAGCCACAGGTGAGCTCCCAGGGTGAGGCAAGTAGAAGTGTAGTTTAAAAAAAAAAAAAAAAGATTAATAAAAATAAATAAAAGCAACAAAAAGAGCAATCTGCTGAACTTCTGCTGTTTCAGCTGCAACCTGATCCTGTCCCAGTTAAGGCCTGACTCCAAGACTCACTGATGCTGAGCTGGGCATCTTGGAGGATGGCAGGGCCCTGGCAGGAGGCAGTGGCCCCGAGTTCCACGTCCTGTGGTTAGAGTCCTAGAGCTTGTATGCAGGGGTGAGTTCTCAAGGGCTCTGCCAGTGACCACCCTTCCTGGAGAGGCGTGGCCCCCATGGAAGGAAATGCTCTGGGGTGGCTGTGCTCAGAGCAGCCTCCTGGGGAGGCAAGCACTCAGGTGCTGGACACAGAGCCAGGAGGTGGGGGCTCCATCCCAGCTGGACTGCTGGTTAGCTGGGTGGCCTCAAGGAAGCCACTTTAAAACCCCTCTGGGCCTCAGCTTCCTCATCTTTTTTTTTTTTTAGCTTCATCATCTTTAAAATGGGAATGAGGGATCCCTGGGTGGCGCAGCGGTTTGACGCCTGCCTTTGGCCCAGGGCACGATCCTGGAGACCCGGGATCGAATCCCACATCAGGCTCCCGGTGCATGGAGCCTGCTTCTCCCTCTGCCTAGGTCTCTGCCTCTCTCTCTCTCTCTCTGTGACTATCATAAATAAAAAAAATAAAAAAAAAATAAAAAAAAAATAAAATGGGAATGAAAGTACGTGCTTATACCTGTGACAGGGCTGTGGTCAGATGAGGTGAATGCCAGCAGGAGGCATCCTGCAGGTGGAGGGCTCCCGGCCTCTGGCAGGGACAGGTTCTGCAGCGTCCCCTGAGCCTCCAGGCAACAGGCTGAGAAGGGTTGGATGGGCCTGGGCCATCCACGGGCCTTAGTTCTCTCTCTCACCTCTAAAACAGGAATAAGATCATTGTGAATCAACGTGCAGAAGGCATCCAGCTCAGCACCTGCCCTGGGGCTGGTGTCCCATCGAGGCTCCCTCCTCTCCTTTCCTCTGTGCCGCACATAAATATCAAACTGCACAGCCTCCTGGGAAAATCCAGATAGTTTTTTGCTGCATCCCTCTGCATGATTCCTGGTTGTCAGTAAATCTCAACTAGATCCGCGCAGAGGCTGGGAAGGGAGGAACATGCCAGCACCTCCCATCTTCCCGACACCAGTTGCGAGAGCTCAGGAGTGGTGGTGTGACAGGGGCACCAAGGAAATGCTGATGGCAACGTCTTTGCTGGGCACAGGGTCCCTCCGCCAGCCACCCCACCCCCAGCCCCCTGAGACCCCTACCCCCCAACACCTGTGATGGCCATGCTCTCTGGGCAAAAAGAAAAAAAAACCCAAACAAACAAACAGGAAAATCCACCCCAGAAATATGTAATTGATTCCCCCCTTGCCAGTTCTTAACCGGGGCTTTTCAGCAGGAGGGGAAAGGATGCCTGATTAGAATATCTCTGAAGAGGGCCGTGAGTTATAGTAATGGACACTCTTCTAGCTGTCTCTCCCGCTCATAAATTCATCCCCCTCTGAAAGTGCAGATGGTCCATAATCGTCCATCATGCCGGAGTTCAGCACGGACAGCTCCCGGGTGGGTTTTTCCTACAAGGCTCCTTTTTCTGCAAGCTAAACAGAACAGTGACTCCACACAGCCTCTGCCCGTGATGGAGTGCGAGCAGTCCAGCCGTCAGGGATGATTTAGGAGGGAACGAACAATAAATATCCGGGAGGTTGGAGCTCAACACAGGGAGGCAAAGGGAGTCGGGGGTGGGGGGCAGAGGCGCCACCGCAGCTGTACTTACATTTTTGTCGTTCTGTTTATTTCTGTTTCCTTTTCATCTTGAGGGGACGGCAGGTGGTGGCATCCCAGGACGGGGTGGGTCCCGAGGGAGCATCTGTAAGGAGTCCCCATCCCAAGGATGAGGGGAGGATTGAAGTCAAGGGGACGTTTGGTTGGGGGAAGTGTATCAACAGCCGGGTAGCTGATGTTTAGGGATACGTAGATTCCCCAGCCTCGTGCCGAGATCACACGACCCTCTGAGGTTAAGTAAAGCTGTATCTTTGGATGAGATGGCCCGAGCCATCCCCCAGTTTCCTACCACACTTGGGTCCAGGAAGGCACAACCCAACAGGCTGCCCAGACCCACCTGTGGAATCCCCGGTGATGCGCCCATCGCGGCTCACCTGCAGCCATGCCTCGTTTGACTCTGTTCCTTCCAACTAGTCCTTCCCGGTGCGGGGGTTCACACACAGTGGGAAGAGGGCCGGGGCCCTGTTGCTCAAGGTCGGGGATCGGGGGCGGGGCATGTGGCTCAGGCCTCGGCATTATGGAAAGGCTTCGACGTTGACGTTGTGTAGGAAGAGCTGCTGTGCCTGCTGCTTCTACATGGTGGATGCGTCTCACCCCTGCATTTGCTGCAGACCTTCCTTCCTTGATACACGGGGAGCCTTCCCCTCTCCGGCTGGTCCTCTCTCCACATAGAGCAGAGACAGAGGGCCATCCCTGGGCCTGTGGCCCCACCCTGGCCTGTGTGGGCGACACTGCATGGCCACAGGGCCTTCTCCCGCCTTCTCTTCCTGTCTGAACACAGAGGCAGCCAGGCTGGGCTGGGAGGGCGGTGACCAAGAGGCTGCCTCCTGCAGGTGCTTTGCCTGCAGGCTGCCCGCTTTCCCCTCCACACCCCCCTCTCCCAGGGCCTCCCGCCCTCCTCCTCTGAACTCCAGACACGGGTGGGGGCGGTTCTCAGAGAAGCAGAGCCAGGGGCACGGGCAGACAGCTGCAGGTGCATCCACAGAAGTGCTTGCTGGGGTCAGCGGCCCGCCTCCCCACCCCCCCCGGCCCCTGCCCCACCGGAGGGGCTGCCTTCAAGGAGACAGGAGGCGAACCACATGCTCTTCCACCCAAGAAAGGGGAGCTGCCGGGGGGGGAAGCCTGGTGTGTGCTGTGCCTCTTCACTAACCCTTGGAAATGGAGTTCACCTCGGAGGCTTCCTCAGGGCCCCCGGGGTCCCCCCGGAGCAAAGCGTGCGTGTCCTGGAAACTAACATGATACCCTCCACTCATTTGCCAGATGTCAGCCAGCTCCAGGGCCACCACTGGCCCATGGCGGATCACTCCGGAAACAGAGGAAGTCTCCTCTGCAGCTCCCTCCTGGGTGTGACGGCCACAGGGGCTCCCAAGCCAGCTTCTTTCGAGGCGCCTGCAGAGTGGTCCCGAGAGGGAGGCCGAAATGCTCTCCACCACCCATCAGTCCTGCGCCCAACCCACCTGCCAACACCTGGTAGGTGGGAGGTGTAGAGGAGGGGGCACGCTGTGTGACAAGCAGGCTGGTCCCCCCTGCACCTGCCGACAGACGCACTTGGGTGATTCAACCCCTCCTTGAAATGCCCACCTAAAGATTTGCAGATAGCCTGGAAACGCAAGGTCCTGAGTTCTCATCCTGCCTCACCCGCTTGACAGTCAGCCTCCCTTCTCAGCTTGCATCCCGGCGCTGCTGGAGCCTTGCTTGGGGCTCATGTTGGTACAGCGCTCCATGCACCTTTGGCCAGGGCTGAACACACTTCTCTGAGCAGCGCTCAGCATACGGGCCTCTCTGGCGGATGCAGGAGAGCACTGAGCGGGGTGCCCGCCTCCTCTCCAATCTGGTGGCATCCAGCACAGAAGGGCAGTGAGGAGTGAACACGGAGGTTTGGAGGGAGGGGCTAGGTGGGCGGGCAGGTGCGGCCACGGGCCCTTCTGGATGCAGAACATGCCGCTCTCACTGGCCCCCAGCGTTCTAGATTAGGGGAGTGGGGCTTAGGAACCCAGCTCACCACCGGTTGATGCCCGGCAAGCAGCTCTCATGGCCCGGTCCCAGGGAAAACTGCCCTGGGGCCTGTGATGAGCGTGGGCGCGCATCCATCTGTGGCAGCAGTGACTTAACACAAACACCAAGACACCCCAGTTCCTGGAAGTTGGCTCTCTGCACCCACGGAGCGGCTTCAGGCGTCCTGGCCCGATGTTTCTCTTCCTGAGCTGGCTATCATGGGAAACAACTGCGGAGCCTCTGCGGTTACACACCTGTGCTGTGTGCCTTCCACATACATTATGTCCAATCCTGGTGACAAGGGGGATTGAGGCACAACTGAGCTCCCATCTAGGGAAGGGATTGCAGCAAACCGAATGCAGGCCCACCTGGTTGCTGCACTCACTGCCCTCCCTCTTGCACACACCCTCAGGGGTCCTTACCTGCACACAGACACCCGTGACAGTGTGGGGTGGGCCGTCCACACCCAGTGCCTTTACAGTTGGGCTATGTATACAGTTGGCATTAGGGCCAGAAGGGGGCTTCCAGGAAAGGGGCTTTGGAAACCCCCTCTGGGGACCTCCCGGGCAACTCTGGATGTTCTGTCCCCAGAAGATGCGTGTAGGTGCACACAGGTGCAGTTGGGGGCTCTACACCCCTTGAACCCTGCTCAGGAACACCCGTCTCAGCGGCTGGTACCTGCGTGCATCTCCCTTGCACCCCAACCCTGGGTGTCACGATGGTTGGCTGCTGGCGCCTTAGGATGCCAGCCGACACACGCTTCCTCTTTCCCGGGAAGACAAGCTCCTCTTAGAAGCCAGGCCCTCACCCCTTCTATCCACTGCCCCCAGTCGGATACGCTCCACGTGGGCAGGATAGAGGAAGCAAACTAACTTTTATTACGGACCCTATGCTGGGAACCTTGCCTGGGCATGCTGCCTGTGCCATCTCATTTAATGGCTTGGCACGTTCTTGCCAACCCTTCAGTATTACGGTCTCGGGGAGACCATAACCTCCCTGCCTCCGCTCCACCGCCCGCCGGGTTGCTCTCCCTCCCTTTTTGCGTTTGGCGTGCTCCCCTCCTGCCGCCCCTGCACCCATCGCTGCTTCCAGGGCACAGCTCATGTTCCGCCCTTGCCCGTGTCTCCTTCCCTCCTCGCCCCCCTCCCGGCCCTGTATCTCTTCATCTGAACCCACTCCTCTCCTGACCCCGAAGTTTCCTGTGTCACTTTTTGCACCCTTTAAAATAATCGGAGACATGCACGTAAAGTCGAGAACAAGTCGTACAATGTAAGTTTTAGCTCGTGTATTGGAATACAGATCCTGTAAGGTCAGGCTCCTGATTCTGCTTGTCTTCTCCCTCTCTGTGCTCAGCCCCTCTGCTCTTCCTTCTCAGCAACTTGTCTACCCCCCCTTCCTGCCTCTGACTTTCCCTCTCTGAGGACGAGGCCCCAGGAGAGCCCACACTTGGCGCACGGCACCTCGAAGCACTCTGTGTCCTGCTCAGCCCAGGGCAGGGTGCGTGAGGACAGGGCCCCGGGGTGGCTCGGGGGCCCTGCTGGGCAGCCCTCCTCAACACCTGCTGCGGCAGCCAGAGAATATCTTGGCTTTTTGTTTCCTTGCTATCCCTGCCATTGAGGGAGGACACCAGGTGAGCCCCCGAGGTCACTGGAGCTTTGCCGATGGGAATCTGGGATCCGTCTCTGCCCCAGGCTCCAGCACCTCCTTTCAGTGCAGTAAGATTTTAAACCTACCTGGGTTTTCAGCCCATTTGAAACTGAAGAACAAAGGCCGCGAGTCAGAGCAGCGAGCCATGTTTTGTGGCACGTGGCTCGTGGCAGTGGGCGCTGCTGTCCGGTGTGGGGGGGTGGGGGGTCCTCTCCTGGGACCCCAGCGCATCTGCAAACGGCCTCCCCCAGCTGCGCCACCAGTTACATCTTGGAGCCACCGTGCCGCGAGGGGAGCTCTCGGCAGAACGCGCCCAGTTCTCCTGCGGAGCGTGAGGAGCCCGTTTTTGGCTTACCTGCCCGTGGTGGCTGGAGCCAGGCGGGTATGGAGGAGCAGGTACAGAGGAGCGGGCGCCTCCGCAGAGCCTCTGCCGCTGCAGACGGCAGCGACCCCTCTCCAAGGTTTTAGAGGGAAAGACGCACGCCCACAGGACAGGCCGGCAGAGCTCACAGCTGAAAGGCACAGTGTTTATGTCGAAGGCTCCATGAACAGCTCAGCAAAGGGCGGCAAGCAGGTGTTGTCCAAACCTGCAGAGGGTGGGATGTGAGGGATGAACTCATGGCTCATCGTAAAGGATTTGGGGGCAGATCAGAGGGAGGACTTTTCCCGGCAGGCGAGGTGGGTTAAATCTGGGAAAAGTTTGCCAAGAGAGGCAGGGCGTGGAGCCCTCCTCGCTGGGAAGCATCTCAAAATAGCGCTCGTTCTCATAACCGAGGACAAAGAGGGTCCTGTCTGGAGGCAGGAGGATGGACTGAACCAGTGTGCAAGTCTGTTCTTCAAGTGGGAAGACGTGCGTGCTGCTGGACAACCGAGGCACATGCGGCCCTCCCTGCCTTCAGGGGCTGCTGGGGCCAGGGCTGCTGGCCCCGATGATGGGCTGGGTGGCCAGCTGCACCCTCCGTGTCCCCGGGAGGCCCTGGACGCAGGGAGGGAGTCCCGGGCACACCCTCCAGCGGCCACACTTGCCGTGGACAGGAAGGAGCCCACCATGGCCTCAGGAAGCTGGCCTTGTCCCGGGAGCCTGCAGCCACCCCGATGGCCCAGCACCACAGGACGCCCCCAGCCAGCCCAGGCTGCTCTCTCTCCGAGAGAGATCCTCTGATCCGCTGAGATCCTCAGCGCTATGCCCAGAAACTGGGCAGAGGGGCCCAGGGCAGTCACCGCTCAGCCGGGCTGGCCTGAGTTTTGCAGGGAGGGGTGGACTGGTTCATCTCTGCCGCCGGGGAGAGCCTGCCCCGCTGTTCTTTCTCGCCCCCACCGGCTCTCTTCCCTTCTGCTGAGGGCCACCAGGCTCCCGGGCTCCCTCCTTTTTTTGGTGACACAGTGTCACTTCTCTTCCTTCCTGGCTCCAATATGTCAAAACTTTGTGGCAGGAAAGAAACGCAGGGAAAACCATCCGGGAACTAGGTCACCTAAAAACAACAACCTGACTGTAATTGAATCAGCTCCTTACAGTGGGCTGTCTCCAGAGGAGCCAAAAATCCAATGGCGGCTTCCTCCCCCCACCCCCCCACCCCCCGCCACACCTCCCCTCCTTACATGGGAAATCTCAAAATGCAGCTCTTGGCACAAATGTTTCCAATAAAACCCCATCAGGCAGATAATGAAAACATCACGACGTTCGCACCCAGACTGTGTCTTGACTGTAAGGCCGAGGACGCGGGGAGGTGGAGGTGACGGTTGTGGGAATACGCGGGCGTTCGCTGTTGTTTTGCTTAGCGAACCATCCCGTTTCGTTTGTCCTTGGCACTTTCGCTTCTGGATTCTGACAGTCAGGGAGTGCTGTCCTCTGTTGGAGTTTTGGGTGACCACACAGGCCTCCTCCCCTTCCCTTTGGCTTCCTCAATCCTAGGCCGTGTCTACACTGCCACTGGGTCAACAGCGAACCCCTGGGTCACCCCGATACTCACTGGTGAAAGGCATTAGCCACGGTGCCAGCAGGGGCTCCGGCCGACAGCTCTCGGGGGGGTCCTCTGCTCACCAACTTGGCCAACAGCTGGCAAGTGGCCCATGAGATGAAGGCTCACCATTGAATGATGTGCTGGAGGTTCTCGCTTCCATGAGACTACTGTTTGGAAAACAGGAGGGGAAAAAAGACCTTTCTGGAAATGACACAGTGGTAGGTGTGGTAGAAGAATCATGGAACCAACCCATAAAGACACGGAAGTTAGTGCCTGGTGTGCCAGCCGTGCTGCTGACGTCAAGGGCAGATCTGGTCTCTTTCCTCGCCGAGAGGGTGGCCCACATAGACGATGACGACACATGTCACCCTGTGACTCCCCTGGGCCTCCTCAAAGATTGTGATCTTTTTTTCTTAAGATGCAATCTGATGTCTCAAGTGTCTAAACCACCTGCTGGCTGGCTGAGAAGCAACCAGTTAATAAGGAGTAGTCAGAGGTCAGGGACACCTTGCCAGTTTTCCGATAATCTCAAGTCCACCTTCTCAACCCAAAAAGGCACCAATACCATCTCCTTTCTGGGCGTCCAGGGGAGAAAGAAAAAAATCCTCTTTTGGAGAACGCCCTGCCTCACACACACTGTAATTTGCTTCCATGCAAGCTCAGGACGTGATTGCCTGCGGAGCATTGCGGGGCGGACCCCAACCACCAGGGCTCCAAACTGCAGCCGGATGCACCTTCCCCAACACCTTCCCTTGCACTCGCAGCCGAGCGAGCCCCGACCACAGGGGGCTTCACCTGATGGCATCCCTGCTCCGGAGTTGGCATGGGCCTGCGCCAAGGCCTCCAACACCGTCCACTGCCTTGACCGCAGAATCAATAGGAGCGTCCTCTTGGCCATTTTGCTTGTAAATGAACATCTAAGAGTTGATGCATTGGCTCTGGTTAGGTGGAAGGAGTGCAGACTACAGAACATGAATGACCCGGGTCTGCTTTCAGCCAGGCTGTGTGCTCACCGGGTGGCCTTTGACGGGTGACAACTGGGAGGCCCAGTGTCTCTGCCGGCGTGACGGGGGTTGCAGTGGGAGTGATGGGGGGCCGGAGGGGTTCAAGGAGAGCATGGTGTAGGGGGGAGAGGGGAAGCGCCAGGCCTCCAGTCGGTCTACGTGTAGTGTCAGCTCCTCTCTCTTCTTTGAAGGATGTGTGTGCCTGTCCATGAGTGTGTGTGTGTGTGTGTGTCTGTACCGAACGATTGGACAGCTAGGGCTGCCAAGTAAAAATACAGGGCGCCTGCTTAAATTCTAATTGCAGATAAACCGTGAATAATCGGTACTATAAGTACATCCCAAATATTTGCCTGATATATTCTACCAAAAAAACATAAAACATCATTTGCTGTTTATCTGGAATTTCAAATTCAACCGAGCATCCGGTGGTTCTCTTTGCTAACTGTGGCAAGCGTAGCTGGAAGAACGTTTGTTGTTTCAGTTGTAAAGCCTGATGGACGGGAGCAGGTGTGCAGGGATGGCGGCCGTGGGGGTGGGAGCTGCGTGAGGAAGAGCCCAAGGCGGCGAGGTCTGGCCCTCCAAGCAGGGCCCCGCTGCCCTTCCCTTGGCCCCGTGCCTCCTTTCCCTTTCTTTGCATGGAGACCCTTCCCTCGCGTCGGGGTAGAGCTGTGGGCCGCGGGCTGTCCCGGCGGGGAGAAGCTAGCAGCACCGCCTTGGCCCCGTGGAGTCGCCCTCACCTGCGGGTTGAGTCTACCTGGAGCTACACAGCCTGGCGAGAGCCTGCACCCGGGGCTCCCCTCCTCGCCCAGCCTGGGCGCCGGCCACGCTCTCTCGAAACCTTATCCGTCTGTTTCGTGGGTGACATTGCATCTTCCCGAAACAGGACTCAGCAGAGCTCAGAGCAGCTGCCGGACAACTGTGAACTGGGCACAGAGCCATGTCCTCAGGGAGCCCTGCACGCCCTCTCGGCCCCGGCACCCCCTGGTTCTGTCCAGGCCCCCGGCTCCCCAGCACCGCTAGACCGCCCCCTCCCATCGTCCACGCAGCACCACCGCCAGCCCTCTCCACTTGGCGAATCCTGCCCCAGTCCTCCCGGCCCGCCCAGTGGGTGCTGCGGGTCCTGGCAGGTGTCAGGGGGCACGCAGGCCTGCAGAGGGAACTAGGAAATGAGATGGGCTCTCCTCCCCCAACGACCTCCCAGCTCTGCCAGCAGACCCATCCCTCGCAGACTGCATTGTTTTCAATCCAATCTCGTTTTTATTGAAGTTTCCTTCAGGGTTAGCTCAGGAGACGTCTCCCCCTAGCCTCTTGCGAGTGGCCTTATTTACCAGAATCCCCTCGGTGTGGCATTTAACGTCTCCATTAACATTTCGTGCATCTTGCTCATCGCGCGCATGGGCCCTCCGAGACCTCCGGGGTGGCGGGCACACGGCAGCCCGCAGAAACGCCAGGCTTATTTTAATTGGTTTGAAACCGTTGCTGTCGACCACAGAGGGGTCTCTTTCCTTGAGTAATGACCTGGAATTTGATCGTGCAGCTTTTATTAGCTTGTCACACGGAACGTGTAACCGTGTGAGATCAAAGCGAGAGCCAGGCGCCCATCTGCCCCCCACGGTGCTCTGGCTGGGCACGCAGCTGCCCCCCGCAGCACGCTCGCCAGGGCGCGCCGGCCACGCAGGCCCCGAGGACACGCAGGAAGTGCCTCCTGGCAGCCGGCAGATGGTGGCTCTGGTGGGCGGTGGGGAATCGCCTTGAATGAGTTTCTGGCCAGGCAGGGTCCTGTCCCGAGCTCTCCTGAAGGCCTGCCCGGAGACAGGGAGGAGTCGGCCGCCTGTGGCCAGGACCACGGTCCCGTCAGCTGCGGGAAGGGGGAGGTGGGCTGATGCCTTATCTGCTTGAAGAGATTTGCTTGCCAGGGGCAGGGAAAGCCGTCTCAGCGCCCGGAACTTGCTGGCATCCGACCCAGGGGCCCGGGGAGCTGTGCCTTTCCCTTGCTCTCATCATGCGGAGGAAAGTGAGAGCCCCTGAGTTCAGGGAAGCACCGGTGGTCTAGCGTCTGCAGTGTTGGAGCGCGTGGTTCCCACCACCTGCCCCAGCCCTCGTCTCCAGTGCAATGAGGCCTCCCCTCTGCTCGGGCTGGTTGTACATAAGGAAAACCTCTGGAGGCAGTTGAAGATGCAGTTTCATGGCCCTGGAAGTGGAGGGACAGTGGCAGGGAATGATCTGGCTCCTTCCAGAATCGTGCTGCTGCACATGCCATGTGTCAGGCCCTCAGGGCCGCTGGCGAGTCTGTGGCATCAGAGTGTGGAAGGACTGTGCCACCGGCCGCCACTTGTGTGTCATCGGGGTCTCCTGCTCCCTCCAGGGGCTCACAGTCCAACCACATTCATCTCAGAGGAAATTTGGGGAATTTTTTATAATTAAGGTGAATATAATAAATACTAAATTTCTATGTTCCGGGATCCCTGGGTGGCGCAGCGGTTTGGTGCCGGCCTTTGGCCCAGGGCGCGATCCTGGAGACCCGGGATCGAGTCCCACGTCGGGCTCCCGGTGCATGGAGCCTGCTTCTCCCTCTGCCTGTGTCTCTGCCTCTCTCTCTCTCTGTGACTATCATAAATAAATAAATTAAAAAATAAAATAAAAATAAAAAAATAAAAAAAATTTCTATGTTCCTCCACCTGTAGTTAGCAATGGTTAACATGTAGTTATACCGCATTATTTTCAAAATGAAAGGAGGTGGGCAGGCAGGTCAGGTCCCCTCTGACCTCTCCCAGCCTCGTCCCTGCCCCCCGACACACACAGCCAGACGTGGATTCAGCGTCCACTACTCTGGTCCCTCAAAAACACATTTATACACACATGACTGTGAGTAACGAACAGAGCATCTTAGAGCTCACATATGTGACCTCTTCCTGGGAACGGCTTCATTCGTTCAGCATCAAGCATCGTGGCTCCTTCCCGCTGGCGTGTGTTTCTGACCCGTTGTCTCTCTCTGCCGCGTGGGAACCTCCCTTAGGGATCGGCTACTTTGTCTTCATCCACCCTTTCCTAGGTGGCTCCTTGGTTGTTGTTGGCAAAGCATCGCTACTGCAGAGGATGCCCCTGCCTGGGACGTGTCTCCTTGTACCTGGGGGACGTGGGTGCACCTGGCCATGAGTGGCTGGGTCTCAGAAAGTTCTGGATCCTGGCCCCGGCTCTGTGACGCATCCTCACGGGCGCAGAGATCACCACTTGGCCCGCGTGCCTCCCTGTGGGCATGGAAAGATGGCAACTGGCCACGTCTGAATCCTTGGTTCCTCCATGTGCAGGCTGGACTCTCCCACTTGGGAAGCAGGCTGTACCTTGGCAAGAAGTGAAACCAGTGTACTTGTGAAAAAGAGATGAAGAGAGAAGGGACAGAAGGGAGGGGAGGGGTGCGTAAGGAACCATTTGCCAGCATTTGGGCTTCCCTGTTGGGTCCCCTTTCTGTGAACCCCACTTGACGAGCAATCCTGGCCTGCAACCTCCCTGGTGAGAGGCCGAGCAAGCGTGTTTCAGGTGTGACCCCTTGCTGCCCTCTGAGGCCCTCTGGCTGCCTGACTCTCAGCCTGGCCTGGCAGGACCAGGGTCCTCAGAAGCAATGGAGGGACACCGTCCTAGAAGAGGGGGATAGAGGGCCCAGAGGAGAAACAGCTGCCTCTGCTCAGAGGCTGGAGATACTCACTCGTGGCCACGGGGTAGCTTCTGGACGGGGAGAATGTGCAGGGGCACCTCCTGGTCTGGGGGCATCTGCTGGGCTCAAGACCTAGGCTCCTGTTCCCTCTCTGGCACTTTGCTGAACCAGCGCCTGGGGTGGGACCACCCACACTGCTGCCTAGTGACTCTGCTGCAGTGGGTTCTGGATGGTTTCCTGGGCTGTGCAAGAACTCATGTTGCAGACAGGGAAACTGAGTCACCCAGAGACTCAGCATAGCAAGGGCGAGGACAGGATGGCAGTCACGAGCTGTCCTGGGCCAGATTCCCCGGGTTCAGGTGCAAGGTGCACCAGCGAGCACTTGTTGACCTCCAGGGTCACTGGAAAGGCCACCAGGTACAGCCAGAAGAAGGTTCTGGGAGCCTTTATTGTCCTAAGGCCCCGTCCTGTCTGTCCTGCCACCCTCCTCCCTGGGTGGGGCAGGACTGCCCCTCGCATGTGCTCCTACTCTCGCCTGAGGAGGACCAGGCAGTGGCAACAGCTTGGTTTTATGAAGCCAATAAAATCTCGAGTTCTTGAGCAGGAGGGTTTCCTGGCCTGAGCCCGGCAAGTACCTTGGGACGGGCGTCATGTTCCTCTCCCAGGAAGGCTGCCATCTGTCCTTGCCTGCCACGCCCTGTCCCCGTCAGAGGTCCTCAGGCCAAGCCCTTTGGTGTCGTCACCGCCCAGCCTGGACTCGGGATGGTGCTCACCGCGCCTGTTCTCTGTGACACTGGTCCCCCTTCCTAAAAATCCACCCCATTCCCATCTCCCCTGCATGGCTTTCCCGTACTCCTTCTTTGTCTCTGGGACTTTTCCTGGTGTGCCTCATTCCTGGGGCCTGCTCTAGCTTCGGGGATGCGGCCCCACCTCCCTGCACACACAAAACCCTGCGAATCGATTCTGAAAACCATCAGTCACAGTACAGTAGCGCTGCTAACTGTGGCATTTTGCTTTGCAGTTATTGATACATCATCGGGACTGAGAAGCCGGCTGTGGGTGGGCGCTGGGCCGGGCACAGAGGACGGCGTGTGGGGACAACTGTCCTGCAAATGTCAGGGACCACCGCTCTGGCCACCGGGGTGGGTTGTGAGGCTCACGAGGAGGCTGGCTCTAGGCTGGGAGTCGGGGCCAGCGTGTCCCTGGGCTTGTGACCCTGCAATCCTTGCACCCCAGAGATGGCTGGCCCTTCACTGCCTCCTCTGTCCCTTCCGAGCCATAGAAGGGCTGAGCCCCTGCAGAGGTACAAGCTGGAGAGGCCACAGAGGTGCTGAATCAGCCACGGTTCTCCAGAAAAACAGAACCACTAGGAGCTAGCTACCAATCTGCCAGTCTGCCTATATCTACCTGTATGATAGAGACTGGATGGATGACGGCTGGAAGGATGGATGGATCGGTAAAGAAAAGAGGTTTGTTTTAAGGAATTGGCTGGTCGTGGTGAGCCAGCAGGTTTTGATGAGCGAGGTTAAACGTCTAAATAAACTGCAGGTCCGTACCCACAGCAGGTCCTGGTCAGCCGCACACCCCGGGAGTCTGGCCCGGTGCTGGGGAGCCCAGCCTGGTGATGGGGGTGCTGCTGATGACTTGCCCCCAACAAGGCTCTGCTGCCCACAGAGGAGCGCTGGGGCCCGCGCTGGGAACCGGCGACACAGGCCGTCCCACTGTCGCTCTGCTCGTTGCCAGCCGGACCCCATGGGCTACAGGCCCCCTCCCCTCGGGTCCCAGGGCCCGGTCTGATAGTGTGCGTCTCACCACGGGACAGCAGCGAGCGGCTGGGAGCCTCGAGGTGTGAGCAGGGATGCTTTGTTAGAACTCCTCCCAGCCCGACGAGTCCTCAGCTGCAGCGTTCAAAAGATGCCGTTCCCATGACACTGTGTCCTGTGGTATTTTTAATCAAGAGCGCGGGAGAGCGTGCGTCTGATGCATTTCAGATATTCAGAGATTGAAAATGGTTTTGTTCTCGTGTTTTCTTTTCCAAATGCAGCGTTAAGTCAGAACGGCCAGAGGAAGATCCTGCCAGCATTTCCCCCGAGCTGGTCCACAGGCCCCTCCGGCCGGGAACCCGTTCCGGGAGCTGTCCGTTGGCAAACAGGTGGGTACCCCTTCCAGTCGCACTTTCTGCTCCACCTGGAGCCAGTTCACGGATCAGGCCTTCGGGGGGGGTTGGGGGGTTGCGGCGTCCGGGGGCCGGGGGCGGCAGGGTGGCACCTGGGCAATGTGGCGATGCGGCGTCAGCTGGGGGACCCGTGGTTGGTAAAGAGCAGGGTCCCCTCCTCCCCCGCCCCCACTACATGGCTCCTCAACCCTTCCGTGTTTTTCACCTGCTGTTGCTCAGGCCCATCCACTAAAATGCAAATCAGCGAGTGTATAATAGATAATTAATAGACTGATCAGCCAGCAAGGGAGGTAAGTAGATAAATAATTTTAATCATCCTTGGGCTGCCCATAAATTCCCTCACTGCCTTTTTATTAAACTCTGTTTACAGGAGTCATTCATATTGCATGCCATTCTGCAAATCCCTTCCTTGGCGTCTCCCACCAGGTCCGACCTGGAGCGGAGGCACCGCGTGACAGCCAGGTCTTTTCCCGGCAGGGCCCAGCTCTGGCACGGGTCGCGGGCCCTGCCCAAGCAGCAGTGATAGGAGGCACCAGGGCAGACTGTGCCCGGCTCCCCAAGGCCCGCCCTCTGCTCCCCACCGTGGCTGCAGCCTATATTTAGACAGACTCTGAAACCTTTATTATGCTTGGCACCTGTGCCGTAGGTATGCGCTCCTTCTCCTCCCTGGGGATGGCCTCCGCCTATTAATAGCCTTGGCTGAGGCTTCCTCATGGCTCCAAATGCCAAGAGAGAAAGTGGGTTAATAAATATAAAAGAAAAGTCCTGTAAGAGGGCCTGGGGCCAAACTCTCTCTCAGACTCTCCAAGAGTGGCAGCCGACGGGGCACAGGGCTCCCTCCTCCCCAGCCAGTCCCCATCCTCCTCCACCCAGAGGCCCGATGCCTGGCCAGCAGGTCTGGGGACCAATGTCAGAGAAGGGCTCCAGGCTTCCAGGGAGCTGGGATGGTGGAGGCACGGGGGTGGGAAAGGCTGCCATCCGGGTGGGGCAGAGGAGGGGTTTGGGTGGCTGGAGGAGACAGGGAGCCCTCTCCTGCCTCCCCCTTCCCACCTGCATGGCTTCCCCATCGGTTTCTGCTGGTGCCCTGGTGCACCTGCAGGATGGAAGAGGAGGGGGGACGTGGCCGTTGGGATGGTCACCGAGCAGGACCCATCTCTCCTCACCTTGTCCCCCGCTCCAGGAGTCTGTAGCAAGAAGAGCTTGGCCTGAGTTAGAATCACCTGTTCAGAGTGGCGTCCCAGGAACAGAGCAGGAAGGGGACAGGGAAGCTCCCTGAAGACAGGGGTGCCCAGGTCTGCTCACAACCCAATTCCACAGTGTCCACTGCACAAGGCAATGGCTGGCGTTCGAGATAGACGTGTAGGCTGTCCCACACCCCCAGCTGGCACATCATCAGCTGACACTCCAGAGTGCCCTCGGGCCAGGGCATGCTTCTTTCCCCATCCCATTTGTTCCCAGCCTGGTGCTGTGTGGGCATGCTCCTAGGATCTGTGCTCCTTCAGTGGGTCACCGCCACCCCAAAGAGCTGAGGCTCCCGCCTGGGGACACGGCCGCCGCAGCCGCTGTCTGCAGGCCTGCTGTCAGAAAGTTCTCTGCGGAGCTTCCAGCCCCTGTTGGGTAAATTCCCTCTGGGTTTCACCCGGTGGAAATGAAGTCAGACCGTAGATGTTGCTGGTTTTACGCAATGCGACTGTCCCTAGCTGCTCCAGTGGGACAGCTGACAAGGGCAGAGCCTGGGCGGCCTCCTGCTGCTTCCCGGGCCGGGCACTGGTGTCTACAGCAGGCCGCCTCGATGGCCCGCTGGGCTCATACCTGCCTGGTCGTGTGTCCCCCTCGCAGGGCGGCTGTTTTCCGGGAGCAGAGAGGGGATTCAGGCTGAACAGGTGCAAGGGCCACTCTGTGGAATTACAGTCCCTTCAGGAGTTTATTTAGCTCAGAGCTGCATGCCCGCCCTGCTGCCTCCCTGGCCCACACGGGCTGAGTGGGAGGAAGGCGGGCCAGGGAAGAGGCAGAAAGCTGGCGGGGCAGCTTTTCCAAGCACTTCGTCCCTCTGCTCAGTTCAGGGCAGGCTGGAGGGGTGGCACCTGTGCCCGCTTTCATCACGGTCTGTCCAGGGCGGTCAGACAAGGGGCCAGGACTGTGCCTTCGTTAGGGTGGGGAGGCACGGGGAACGTACTTCTCAGAACTGAGAGCAAACCCTGTCGTGACAGCTCTGCGTCTCTGGCTCTTCTGGTCGTTCGGGGGATATTTTTAGGGCTTCTTATCTGTTTCTGTTTTGGGGGAATTGGGGTCAGGTGAAAAGAAAGAATAATGAATGAAAGACAGGAGCAAACCTCGGCCACCCAGTGATGGGCACCAGAGCAGGGCTCCTCGTGCTCTGGGGCCTGCTGGCCTGTGTGCAGGAGCCAGGTGGGGAGGGGGTGCTTCCCCTCTCTCTGTCAAGAGGCCTGTAGCTCCGCGGGGTGTGCACACCTCTTCCTGTGCCTGAGCCTCAGGCAGCCCTGTGGGACCCCTCCACTGCCAATGAGGCCGCGGGGAGCCTGGTGCAGGACTCGATCCCAGGACCCCGGGGATCACGCCCTGAGCCAAAGGCAGACGTGCAACCACTGAGCCACCCAGATGTCCCTGTAAGGTTTTGTTGTCATTGTTGCTTCAAGGCACCTTCAGGAGCATGCATTGAGGTGGATTTTCACCTCGTTTCACTTCACTGCGTAGAGGTATCCTAATTTACTTATCCAAGCCCTCAGGTGTGCTTTCAAGGACCAGGAGGGCGTTAGCCTCTGCCCGTTTCCAGAACTCTCTGCCACACTTCAGGAAACCAGAAGATTAATTTCCCAAATAGGAATTAGGAGATGATTATTCACATCACAAAGGAGTCTGTAAACATACCCTCCAAAGAGCTTCTCTGATACGTGGGCTCCTCGGGGGCATTCAGACGGGCTCCCATGTAGAAGATCCCAGGTCACAGCTAGTTGCACGGAGGGTGGCACAGCTGCCTTCATGCTGCCTTCCCTTCCTTCATTCCCGGGTCAGCACGTACATGTGAGCACACATCAGCACACGCACACCCACACCCATGCATGCTCACACACACACAGCACACGCACGTGCAAGCACACATGCATACGCACACCACATTGGGAAGCTTTTTCCCCTGGTCAGTGGAGAGGCGATGATAATTTAATTCATCATTAATCACATCGATTTATCAGGTGGTCTACTCCCAGCAGCCATGACTGGGGGATAAACTATCAGTTCTCTTTAAAGGGTAAAGGGAAGTTGATGTCGATGAGATGAGGGGTGGGGCCGTGACCCCAGGCCATGCAACTTATTACTTAATGAGACGGATAAATCTGAGAAGCGTAGAGACTTAGAGGACTTGGAGTAAAACCAGATCTGAAAACCCCAAATCCCAGATTGCAAGTTTGCGCCCACGGGCTCCGCGCTGGGGCAGCACACGCGGTGTCACCATCTGGGGAGCAGGGCCGGACACTCTCCTCAGAGCATCTTTGCCCCGACAGGGCGTCTCCACCCAGAGAAGAGCGAGGGCCTGGCCAGGAGAACGGTACCCACAGGCCAAGCGTTCGTGTGTGTTCACACAGCAGGATACCCAACAATCCACAGACACATTACCAGTATTTTTGTATTCAGTTTCAGAACACTTGGATTAGGGGTGCCTGGGGGCTCAGTCGGTGAAGCGTCTGCCTTCAGCTTAGGTCATGATCTCAGGGTCCTGGGATCGAGCCCCGTGTCAGCAGCGGGGAGTCCGCTTCTCCCTCTCCCTCTGCCCCTCCTCCCTGTCTGTGCTCACCCTATCCCTGTGTCTCTCCCTCTCCCTCTCTCTCTCTCTAATAAATATATAAATGAATAATCTTTTCTTTAAAAAAAAGAATACTTGGATCACATTTGTAATCATAGTCAATCGTATACATAAATATGTACATAATATATATATTTTTAGAATGATTTGAGTTGAAATCCAAATAACATAAAATTATAGAGTGAATAATCCAGTAGCCTTTGGAATGACCACCTCCTCTGTCTAGTTCCTCGTTCCCATCACCCCTGAGTAAGACCCCTTGGCTCCGGTGTATTTTTATTAATGTTTAGTTACTTTGTTTTAAAAGGCGCCCTACCTTACCATCGTCCCCTAAAAACAGGCGCTTGAGGAAGCAGAGCGAGTTCAACAGTGTCGAGTCTGGGATCTGATCCTTCTCTCAGCACGTATTCACGGGGTACCTGCGGGAACCAGGAGCACCCAGTTTGAAGCCTGGCTCTGTCTCTTATCAGCCAGTGATCTCTAGCTATGACTTACCCTTTATGCCTTGCGTCTGTAAAGTGGGATAATAGCATTCTCGGCGAAGGGCCGTCAGCAGGATGGAGGAAGTGCTAATTGTACGCCAGGGAGCTGGGCCTGTGCCTGGTGCACCATGAGAGCTCCGTGGGATGTATGCGTCTTTTATTTGATTTTTAAAAATTTTTATTTATTTATTCATGATAGACATAGAGAGAGAGAGGCAGAGACACAGGCAGAGGGAGTAGCGGGCTCCATGCCAGGAGCCCGACACAGGACTCGATCCCAGGTCTCCAGGATCACACCTTGGGCCAAAGGCAGGTGCTAAACTGCTGAGCCACCCAGGGATCCCCTATTTGATTTTTTTAAAGCCAGTCAAATTTAGCAGGGGGGGGACAGGGGTGGGGGGTTGTATGCCGATGTTAGTGACACTAATGTTAATAAGTTCTGATAACCCACTACCCTCAGACCAGCAGTTAAACCTTTATGTTTAATTGTGGTAAAATCGACAAAGAAGAAAGACTTAAGAACAAAACTTAGCATCTTCACCGAGTGTCGGTGCACAGGCGGGGGGCACCAGTGCCCTCATGCTACCGCGCCACCAGCACCACCGCCCACCTCCAGAACTCTCTTCATCTCGTAAGACTGAAACTCTGTTCCCATTCGTCACTGACCCCGCCGTCCGCTCCCCCGGCCCCCGGTGCCCACCATCTGTCTCTGCATTGAGACCCCAGCAGCGTCACCTGCATGGAACCAGCCCTGTGGTGCTCGCCCTTCTATGTCTGGCTGACTGCACTCGACGCCACGTCCTGCGGCCTTGTCCATGCTGCGGCGGGAGTCAGGAGCTCTGTTCAAGGCCAAGTGGCACTCCACCTGCGGATGGGTCCCACCGTGGTCGCCGGGCGCCCGTCCACACATTGGGCAGCTCCCGCCTCTCGGCTGCCGTGAGCCATGCCGCTCGGTGTGCGCTTCCTCTAATCGTGACACGATAGCAACAAAACGGATTCGGAAACCTGTTTTCCCGTGAGGTTCTCCCGTTCTCCACTTAGCACACGCATGCACACGCTCACGCCTGCGGGAGACGGGTCTTGAGACGGCAGCACTACAGCCTCATCAGGGAGCCCCCTCTGCGGCAGTCTTTCGGGGCGCATCAGTCTGGAAGGTAAACACGCCCGTGGGAGGTGTTCTTCTCCTGACTTTGGATGAGGCTCGTGGGGCCGTGTCGCCCTGGGAGACTGCGTTCTGTTTAGCCGCTCACCCAGCCAGTTCCGCGTCCTGGCAGACGACCCTGAGAAGCAGGGGTCCAGAATGACCCATGGGACCCAGGCGGTGGCAACCCCAGGGCGTCTGTCGGGGCTCCCATGGGCTCCTGTCTGAAGGAGGTGGCGTGTAGCCAGAACCGCTGGCTCGCTGGGGCCGGAGTTCAGCCTGCCCCTGGGCGGACGAGGAAGGGGCCGACCCGAGGCCATGGCGGGGGCCGTGCTTCCTCCTGACAGCCCTGAGCCCCCGTGGGGGGTCTGTCTGTAAGTGCTGTGCGCCCACAAACCAGAACTTCCTGGAGAGGAATCGCTGAAATGTCAGGCCTTTTCTTCTGGAAATGAAAAGCAGACTGGTCCTGCTTTAACCACCAAGCTCTCTGGCGCACTGAGTCACGGGCGGCTTTCTGGTGTGGCCTTCCGAGCGCAGGACGCTGGCCTGGAGACTAGAGACTCGGGGGAGCCGATCACAGCAGGCGGAGCCGCGACCGTGGCCCGTGACAGCAAGGTAGCCTTCCTCCAAATCGCTTCCCCCGTCAGTTCTGGTGGAGAGGCTGGGTCACAGATCCCACAGGTGCCCCAGGAGCGCACGGTCACTGACCCCGCAAGTGCCCAGGAGCGCATGGTCACCGACCCCGCAGGTGCCCAGGAGTGCACGGTCACTGACCCTGCAGGCGCCCAGGAGCAAACGGTCACAGACCCCACGGGTGCCCCAGGAGCACACGGTAGCTGACCCCGCAGGCGCCCAGGAGCAAACAGTCACGGACCCTGCGGGCGCCGCAAGAGTGCGTGGTCACGGACCCCCCGGGAGCCTCTGTCTGGCAGATCCTTCTGTCATTCATGTTTTAGGCTCATTTTACCCACGTGTGGACTCCCCACTCCCCCAGGATTTTCCCCCAAGGCGTGAAAGTTTTTATTTCCCTTTGAGGAAATGAAAGATACTTCCGTTAGAAATGAGAGCTGCGGTTTGGCAGGATCGGCTCTCCTGCTCTGCAATGAGGTCCCCCGTTTTTCTACCAGACTTGTCTCTACCGGACTCCTGGTGCTCCCAGAACAACGCTGAGCTGGGGCCGCCGAAACCGAGCACCCGCCGAAACTGAGCACCCACTGAAACTGAGCACCCGCCTGGGTGGCTGAAGCTACAGAAGCGCGTCTCCTCCCTGTCCTAGAGGCTGGACAACCAAGGTCAAGGCGGCCGCAGGGGTGGTTCCTCCGGAGGCCTCTCTCCTGGGCTCACGGATGTCCATCTCCTCCCTGGGTCCTCAGGTGGTCGCTCCTCTGTGTGTGTCCGTGTCCTGATCTCTTATAAGGACGGCAGTCACGTTGGATGAGTGTCCCCCCCGCCTCCCTGGTAATCACCTCACCTTAGCTTGAATCACCTCTTTAAAGACCCATCCCAAACACAGGCACACCCCACAGTGCCGGGGGTCAGGGGTCCCACATGTACATCTGGGGGACACAGCTCAGCCCGTGACAGGGCCGGCTGTGGTTCAGCGCGGTGCCTGGCCAGGCTGGGCCCCGCCCCCTGGACTTGCATGAGGGATGGTGCCCCCCACGGCCTGCTGTGTCCTCGGTCCCTCGCACGGACTTTGATTCACGAGCTCGTGTCCCAAGCCCACCCTGTCTCCCCGCATCCAGCCGCACCCCCTGCCGGGGGAGTATTTCACCAATGCTCAATCCAAACAAGCCTCTCCAGTTACAGACATGTGTCCTCCTGCCTCTGAGCCGTGCAGTCAGCAGGATGCTGGTGCTCCGAATCCGCCACCCCGCCCCTGATCGATCCACGCCACCGGGACAGGCTGTTTACCCCTCTCACTGCCATCAAGGTCAATACTGTATGGCCTCAGGTGGGGCTGTGTTGCAGCCCCCATGGAGGACCTCCACCCTCTTCCACTTCACCCCTGTCCCGCCGCCCATCCCCCCACAACCCACACTCAGGGTGTGTAAGTGCGGAGCGGAGACATGAAGAGGGGGGTCCGTACACGTCCTGTGCCGCCCAGCATGTGCCAGCTTCCGTAAAGGCCGCAGCTAGTGACAACAGAACCTTCTCCAGGCTGCTGTCAAGGGAAGCATTGGCTTGTCCTCTGTGCGGAGCCCACACTCTTCCCTTGTCCATAGAGCCCTTGTCTCCCTCGAAAGCCCTTTGACCTACAATGTTCAACCAGAGCATCACCTCCGTGAAGCCGCCCTGGCACTCTCCCTCCCACCTCCCTGCTTTTCAGGCATCGTTTTTGCCCTGGGCTCACCAGCCACAGAGCTGCCCGGCCTGCCTCCTCCAGCGGGGCTGAGCGGCTAGACGCAGAGATTAGTCCAAACCCTCCTTTGTCCTGCACCCACACCTTCGCACGCCCAGCACAGCTCTGGCAGCCAGTAAACCACTAGTGAAGAGCAGACATGGCTCCTTTGCCGCAGGGCATCGCGCAGTGGGCACCACCAGGGTAGCTAATCCCGGGATCTTTTCCTGCTCCTAGAGGACATTTCCAGCGTTCCCAGGCTGCCTTAGTACACGCCTGCCCACATCCTTCTCCCGGTGTTGGTTTGCTGTAACGCTGCTGAGTCAAGTGACCTAACCCAGATGCATTTCGTATCTGCCGGGTGGTGAGCTCTCCACCGGGAGAAGCTTCAGGCATGGGGCGCTAATACCTATTATGTCTTCCTGGACACATGCTTTGTTTGATAATTTGTATGCTTGTTTTGTTTTGGTTTTCTGATTTGGCCATTCAGATAATAGTAGAACAAATGGGCTTTTCTAGTCAACTGTCCAGAACAATTTCTAAAGAGCATTTGGGGTGGGTGAGGAAGTACCCTGTCCACTTCTATGGTCCCTGATTCCCAGGCTAGAATCCATGCTCTGGTCAGTGTGGCTGGTCACGCCTGCCGTAAAGAAAACATGACTCAGGCCTGACCCCCATATCCTGAGAAGGACATCCCGCGTGTACTGTGGCCACCGTCCTCTATGGCTGGCACTTTTTCCAGTTCTCCACGTGTCTGTCCTACTTACCTGCGTTTCTCACGGAGGCCAGGGCCCAGCATGCTCCCAAAGACCCCCAGAGTTGCTGGATGTGATTGGGAAGGGTCTCACCAATACCACGGCGGGTGAAGGGCACCCGGACCACAACAAGCTGGCAGTGAGGGGCTGGATCCCACAGGGGCTTTGGAAAGTGCAACCACTGAGTCTCTGAGAGGGTGTCAGAGGTCTGCTGGGAGCCATCATCACTCATCTGTGCTGGGATCCCAGCCCTCCAGCGCAGGAAGCCTTGGATCCAAGCATGGCTGCTCAGCAGAGAAGAGGGAACCCGTGCAGAGCACCAGATGAGGAAGGCAGTGGGCCTTGGAGGGCACTTTAAGGAAATGAACAGAGAGAGAGAGACACTAGCCAACATCAGGAAAGAACCACGGCTGGTGGGGAAGGGGAGGAGGAGGAGGGAGAGAAAGGAGAGGAGGAAGAGGGGAAGGTGGGGGGAGTGTGGGGAGGAGGATAAGGAGGAGGAAGGAGAGCAGGGAGAGGAGGGGAGGAACAGGGAGAAGGAGGAGGAGGGAAAGGGGAAGGAGGAGATGGAGTAGGAAGAGAAGAAGGAAGAGGGAGGAAGGGGGAGAGGAGGAGGGAGAGGAAGAGGAGGGACATGAGGAGGGAAGGACAGAAGGAAAAGAGAGGGAGACAGGAAGGAGAGGGAGAGGAGGAGGGACAGGAGGAGGAGAGGATGGGAGGAAGAGAGGAGGAAGAGGAGGTACATGAGGGAAGGACAGAAGGAGAGGAGGAGAGGGAGAAAGGAGAGGAGGAGCGACAGGAGGAAGAGAGGGTGGAAGGGAGGAAGAAAGGAGGGAGAGGAGGAGGAGAGGAGGCAGAGGAGGAGGGAGAGGAAGAGGAGGGACAGGAGGAAGGGAGGATGGAGAGAGAGGAGGAGGAGGAGAGGAAGAAAGGAGGAGGGAGACAGAGGGCCAGAGCGAGTTGACTATGGCAGAAGAGCACCCTGCAGTCTGGGGCTGTCCCAGGAGCCCAGGTCCCTAGGGAGGGGACAGAGGGAGGACCACTGTCCTGCAGGTCGGGGACTGTGTCCTTGCTCCCCTGTATGCCCCCTCCCGGCATTCTCACTGTACTAACCATTTTTACGTACCCAACCTCAAGTCAGCCCATAAAGTAATGAAACACGGCTCGACTCTGGCAAATGATGTGATTATTACATAATGAGCTTCAGCACCCTAAACCAGTAAGAGTCAAAATCAGATTGCGGTGTGTGTGTGTGTGTGTGTGTGTGAGAGAGAGAGAGAGAGAGAGAGAGAGAGAGAGAGAGAGGGAGAGATTGGTGGCTTTTGGGGGGGACAAGAGTTTAAAATTAAAATTTTTTTTTTTTGCTGATGGCAGGTCATTCTTTAAAAGTTCTTTTGTATTTTCTGTTGGAGTCTGTGCGTCTGCGCACTGGGGAGTCCCATAAATTCTGGGCTGTGGAATCTGGCTGTGTCAGCAGTCGCGAAATGAATTGATATTAAGCGCAACAAAAGTCTCTCTAATTCGCCTCATGTCTGCCTCTGCCTTCCAGCCCCTTCTTGACCCCCCACCTCCAACCAGCTATAAGTGAAACGTGGAAGAATGGAGCTGGCCATCAGCCCTGGGAATGGTGCTAGTCCATCTAGTATGTAAAGCCTCACTTTTTGTTTGGGATAGCTACACTGTCCCACTGCCCTGCCACAGACAGACAGACAGACAGACACCCCCAGGGATGCCCCTGCACCCGATCCACCCCAGCACTCCCAGGACAGACATGCTGGCCATCCTCACACACTGTCCATCCTACCAGGCCAGAGCGCAGGGGTGCGCCATCACTCCCTGAGCCGGGCCCAGGCAGCTGCTTGGCCCACGGGTCCCCTGTGGGAGCAACTAGACATGTTAGGCAGTGAGGAGCCTAGAAGGAGGAGACAGGGCAGGAAACTGAGTGTGAACTGGCAAGAATGCATGGCCGAAACTCAGGGGAAAACAAATAACACAAAACATAAACCAACAACTTCCGCTCCTTCGATCAGCACCTTACCTCGCTCGCTCAGAGCCAGGCTGCCCATGGGAAGCCCCTCCCCCTCTCCTGAGCTGGAAGTCACTTGCTGGAAAGGAATTGGCTTCCACCCAAAACGTACAGGGAGGCCAAGGCGGCAGGCACCCCCCCACATCTTTCCAGGTTGTGCATTAATTTTTTTCCCTCCTGCCCTCCCCACAAAACGAATCTTGATTTAAGAAATCAGACCTGGCAGCTGTATCTCGTCCTTAACATGCTCCAATTGCCAGGACCTGGAAAATCTGCTGTGGGCAGGCAGATTGCCTCCAAATGCATTTTCTAGCATGGTGGATTTAGTGAGCACGCACACGCCAGAATTTATCTGCATACGGCAAGTCTCACAGGCTCTAGCCGCTGGTGCTGGATAAAACCATAGCCTCTGAGAGGATCCCCAAATCTGAGCACACCCCAGGGTGGCCCTCCTCTCTCATGGAGCCTCTGACACGGACCAAACGCCATCAGAAAGACGAACTAGGCCCTTCGCAAACCCTCCGCACATCATCATCTCGGTAGAAGATCAGGCTGTTTGAACTGGACACTGGTCTCTTCCTACCCACCCCCGGGGGGAGAATCTCTTCCTCCTGGTGAAGAATACTGAGGCTGTTATTTAAATGGAGGGTTGGTGGGGGTGGGGAATGAATTAAAACAAGTGACAAGCAATCATGTTTCGAATTTGATGAAGGCAGATCAGCAGTGGCATGAGCCTACATAAGCCCTGGCTGCTGTCTCCAGGTGATAAATGAGTGCCATGTGTTTCTAAGCACGGGGCAGAGATAAGCTGAGGCCCTGTCGCCAGCCGCCAGCCAGGACCTCCGGGGCGGGAGCAATAGCCCCCCCAAAGCACCTGCTGCCCGCTGTCCGTGGTGCTGAACCCCTGACCTTGGGGGGCGGCCAAGAGCCTGAGGCACCTGCTGCCCGCTGCCCGTGGTGCTGAAGCTGCAGGAGCCCGAGGTGCCTGCGGACTACTGTCCGTGGTGCTGAACCCTTGTCTTTGGAGGGCGGCCAGGAGCCCCAGGCACCTGCTGGCCACTGTCCGTGATGCTGAACCCCTGACCTCCCACAGCCCGTCTTTCCCTGTTTCTCTAAGTGAGGGCATTGGCTGGAGTAGACACAGCTACTTGACGCCAGGATCTGATGATAGGTGTGCCCAGTCTAATCTGATAAACTGTCCTCTGGTCCAAGATTCTGCCAAGGGGTTTCAAGAGTGGAGCTGCCGTTAAGTAAAAGCAGTCATGCATCGCAGGGGAGTGGAAAGCTTGGCTCTGTGTGCCCTGCATCCCCAGCTGTATGAGGCAGCCATGTGGCCGCGGTTGGAGAGCCTCAAAGCCTGCAGTGCAAATATTTACCTGTTCTGGCAGCAGGACAGGGTGACCATGCATGAGACTGTGTCACTGCTTCCAAGGTCTAAGCAACCCCTCGCCAACCAAGTACTCTTTCTCCACCCTGCTTCATTTGCCCACCCTGTAACATGCGCTGGTGCTGAACCCCTAACGAGGGAGAATCTCTGAAAGCCCTCCCTGTGTGTCTAGTCTCCTTCCCCTGGCTCATATTGGGACGACACCGTTGCTCCAGGGTAGCCCTCCACTTGTTTGTCACACCTCCCCCCCCCACCCCCAAAGCAGCAGGTTAACAAAAGTCAGACTGACGTGGTGAGGACAGCAGACAAGGACTTTGGACAGTTCCTGTGGTTCCCACGCCACCTTGGACAAGTCACGCCCTCCACACATTCCCAATGTTCTCAACTATAAAACGGAGGTGATGAAACTTGCCCCGCCAAGCTTAGGACTGTTGGAAGGGATCAAATGAGACAATACCTTTAAGTGGCTTTGAAAAACTGCGAACCAAAGTGTAAACCTAAGGCTTTAATAACAGCAGCCCTTGTAAAAGAGAAGAGGCTTCTGAGATCTCCATGTCATCAGGCAAGCAAGGGCTTCAGGGGCCTCCTTTTGGCAGGGGTGGGGGTGAAAGGAGTAGATATAGAACCCTACAAAGCCAAAGCAAGGCCTCAGGGAGGGATGGGCTTTTATACCAAGTCCCAAAAGAAAGGCCGGATTCCAAAACGAAGTCTGTTTGCTTCTTCCTTTGCTAATATAAAGGGAGCGGGTGATCTCCCCCCTCACAGATGCAGCTTCACGTTGGTGGAATCAGAATACAATAGTCAGAGGTCTCTGGTGGCAGCACTGAGCAGAGGAAAGAAAGCAAAAGGATCTGTTCTAAGCGTTTGGCATACCGCTGTTCTCTCATTATCCAGCAAGAGCAGCCCAGCGTTACCCTCTGCAGCATCGAACACTTCTAGGGGGAGCGCGTGGTGAGTGTGTGTGTGTGTGTGTGTGTGCGCGCATGCCTACAGTGCAGAGCGTCAGTGTCAGCATAAATATGTCATCATTATAGACTAACATTTTAATTCTTTCCTTCAATTGCTATTTTTTTAGCACCTTCTTTCTATGTGCTGTGCCCATGCCAGGAGCTGCTGACAGCCTCTGCATCCTATGGTTGCCTTCAGTGCAGTGGGTCTGGGGACCAAGAGGTGGCATAACAAGTGCTCTCTGGCTGCACACTCTCGGGCTCCGTGAAGGGTGCACACTGATCTCCCCCTCCGCTTCTCTCCTAAGAGAAGAAGAAGAGCATCTTCACACCTGTAGATGCTCATTACGTCCTGTCCTCTGGTGTGTCCTTGGAACTCATGGCTTCCTCTGGCTCTTAGATACTGCTTCCCCCACACAGACACCTTATTACCTTGGCATAATTATTGGAGGATTCATAACAATACAGAGCAATTCCAAAAAAAAAAAAAATTGGTCACCAACACAGACCTCAGAGTGAGGGATCGAAAAATCAGGGTTGGGGCTCCAGTGTCTGACTTTGGGGGTTCTAAGTTGTAGTGTCTCACTAGGTTGTGGGAGCTAGTTGTGGTCCAGTCCTGGGAGTGAGGCCGGGCAAGGTTCAAGGTTTTGCTCCACGGGAAAGTTTTTACATCAGACTTCCTAAGTCACATGCTGTCCCAGTTTCCCTCGGCCAGCCTGCAAAGACAGTCCCCTTTCTTCCTATTGAACATAGAGGAACCACATGGGGCCATCCAGAAAGGCTCTGGGAGTGGCCGGGGGGAAAGGGCCAGGTTCCCACTGTGATCCGTGAGTACAGGGACTCTCCCACTCTGCTGCTGGTCCCTGAGAACAGAGATCAAAGGAGCCTTCAGAGAAAGCCTGGCGTTTGGTCCTCCCTGCACAGGCTATGAGCCGTTGTGGCTCTGCAGGGCCCATCACTGATGCAACATGAAGCTGTAGTAACCATACAGGGTTCTGGGCTGTGCCCTCAGCCCCGGTCCTCCTGCCCTGAGGAGAAGCAGTGTCCTTGGCCAAGAGCTTTTGCAGGGCACCTCAGTCCATTCCCACAGTCCAAGCGGAGTGCTATAGACACCTCCCAATATTTAATTCCAAATCCATGTGGGCCAGCTAACCAGATGCAACCCCACAGCAACTTTCTTACCTCCCACACTCCCAGCTCAACCGATGAAGTTATCCCAGTCCAAAATGTTTCACTGCAGAGTCGTGGCTCTTTCCATATGCCCTGGGCACACACAAAACAGGAAATAACCTCACAAAGGGAACCCCAGTGATCATATGCTTTACTACCCCAGCCATCAGAGCTGACATTTATGCTATTAATTTTAAAACACATTATTTCTTCTCTATTAACTTAGACTCGTTTGGGACCAGCTAAAGAGCCCCTTTCCTTAACTGCAGGCTGGCATCGTATCATGGTCCTTCACCCTCCAGTCCTCAACATGTCCCCGACACTTTGCGTCTCCTCCCCTGCAGCCCCGGGGAGGGGTGGGGGTTAGGGGAGCACGATTAGGAGAGCTTAGGCACGCCAGTCCATTCAGAAACACAGGAAGCTGCATGGTCTGAGCTGACCCACCAGCGAAAGACCCTGCCTCACCCTAGCATAGATTCCTGTCCAAACACACTGTTTCTGGGAGAAGATGGCCCACGTCATCAAGGGCAGAGTGAGCAGAGCTGAGAGCATGGGAGAATTGACTTTGCACATACGACAGAGCCTTTCCATCCACCTGTCACCAAACCCAGAAAGAAAAGAATCCCCTGGAGGTTAAATGAGATGCACATAATCTATGCTCATCCATCCACCTTGTCAAAAACTATAGCTCCTCTGATTTGGGGAAACCTTAATCCTAAATATCATCTATTTCCCCTGGGCCTGACCTCAGAAGGCCCTCAGCGAGGGTCATTTGTGTCGATCTCGGGACCCCTCCCTTGACGGTGTCAAGGATAAGCATGGCCATGAGAAGCACATGCGGGTCAGCTCCCATGTGCCAGAACCCAGGCTGAGACCCACACGTGGCCGTGTCGTTGCGCCCCCACAAGAAACCCGTGACACCAGCACAATACAAGGAGTCACGCACCTGCTTTCCGGATGAGGAGAGCAAGGCCTGCCCCGCCTGACCTCCAGGGCATGGCCAAGGCCTTAGGAGGTCCTGGCACCTGTTGGCATCCCCTGGGCATGTGCTTCTCCTCCCGCTTCCAGCTGGGCTTCTCTGGGAACTTACCTGTCGGAGGTGCCTATACTTAGAGGCATGAGTTCCTCCGCTCACGTTCCTTTTAGAGGCGGGGTTGGAGCGGTCCCTGGCCACCCCCAGCCCAGGGTTATTAGTTATTTTTAGCAATCAATGTTATTGATGCCATGTTCACTAGAGAAAGCCACCAGAGAGCTGTTCTTCCAACTCATTACATTTAGAGTTGAACTATCCCCTTTTTATATAAATCCTGACACATAAAGATAAAATACACCACTTTCTGGGGGAAGCTCTAAACCAGAGGCTGAGCTGGGAGGCAATTTTAAAGATGACTCCAAAGGAGGAGGCCAGGAGAGGCCCGTTCCCTGAGCCAGGGAGCAGGGCCAGAGGTTACCAACACTCGTGGGAGGGAAGAAGGCGGGGTGCTCTCGGGGGGGCCTCAGGCCTGGGTGGCTCTACGCTGGGGCCTGCAGTGGTCAGCTTCCCCGCTGGCCACTGAGGGTCATCAGGGCCACCGCATCTCAGGGCCCGGTTGTCAGCAGAACTGGTCCCCGCCTCCCCGTCCACCTCCAGGGGAGCCACAAGGCCGGGTCCTCAAGAACAGTCCAGACGCCTTACCTTCAGCTTCTCAGCCTTGCAGGGACAAAGCCTTGGGTGGGCAGGAGCTTGAGGATGGCTCTGTGCACACTGAAGGCCATCAGCTTGGGCCTGAGGCCACAGGTGGGGGGGAACTATGCCAGACCCGTCCAAGAAGCCCCTTCTTTCCTCAGATGGGGATCTCTCTGGGGACCTGATGGGCAACAGAAGGCTGAAAAGTACGCATTCTGGTGGCCACATATCCCAGATGTGAAAGTGATGGATGCTCGTAATTGACCTCATGCCCTCCCCCGGCACCTCCACCCTCAACCCCGTTGCTCGTCCAGCCTCCTGATGCGTGTGTCCTGTCCACACCAGACTGCTCAGTTTGTAGCACAAGCCACTTCTCTTTCAGGACTCGTGCCTCCCAGAAGGTGTTCCTTGCATCTAGAACACAGGACTTCTCCCATTGTCTCTCTGATGAACTCAAATCAGGGAGGGTTTAGAGTCCGATCCGTCGATTGGGGGGTCGTCATAAATTAGGGGGAGTTGAAACACGAGGTGAATAAAATATCCCCCGGAACGTAGCCATGGACTGAGAAGGCCAGCAATGCAAAGACGGGCCAGGGAAGCAGAAGGAGCAAGCAGACACGGGCTGGAGGATGGGGCCCCCAGATGCAGACTCAGAGCCTCAGGAACGAGGGAGTGATTGGTATGGGGCGAGGAGCACCGTACATAAGGATGGAGACACTTCGTCACACTTTGCAGCTGGGGAGTCTCGGGATAGCAGCTTGACCAGCATGGAGGGGTCAGAAGCCAGGCTGCAGGGGGGCTGGGAGAGGGGGCGGAGGGCAGCCAATATGGGAGCCACATGTCTGGGAACCGGGGCCTGGAAGGGGGAAGACAGGTCAGGAGCACTTCCTTTGGCTGACAGACGGGTGTGTCTCTGCACCTGTTGCTTCTCTGTGCCTGGTAGGCATGAGTTTCTCCATCAGACCTCCCCAGGAGGCTGGGAGCCCATTTTCCTCTCCATCATGAGCATTCATGGCTTCCAGCACCTGTCAGGCCCCATTGTAGGTGTGAGGAAGGTGCAGGGATTCCTGTGGCACAGACAGGGGACAGGCCGTGGGCAAGAAGTGTGTAGTCGTGTGCCGGGTCGGAGGAAGGCAGGAGGCAGAGGAGAGCAGGGGGAAGGTAGGGGGTGACAGGCCTTACCAAGAAGAGGGTATCTGAACAAGACCCAAGGTGGAGCCCCGAGGATGCCAGCACGCCAGAGCAAGAGGAAGGGGGAGGACGGGGCAGAACAAGAAGGGCCCTCTGAGGCTTTGCCTTTGTGCTGAGTCGAGTGGGGGCCGCTGGAGGCGTTTCCGGTAAAGGCGTGGAGCTCCCCCTTACATTACACCGGCTGCCTTGTGGCGAATACATGGTGTGTGAGGGTGGGAAGGTGGGAAGGTTTCTCTTGGCCTGTGGTGGTCCCAGTGGAGGTGATAGAGTGGAATTCCAGATGTTTCAGGGGTGTTTGCTGATGGATCGGGTGTGGGGAGTGAGAGAAAGACACAGGTCTCAGGCGTCCCCGGTGTCTGTGGTCTGAGCCACCGAAGTCACACGGGGAAACTGAAACGGCAGGTTGGGCAGGTTGGCTCTAGGGATGTGGTTTGAGACGCATCGGGTGTGCGATGCTTGCAGGTGGGAGGTCGAGTACACAGGTGCACACGCCCATCTGGGGCCCGGGGCCAAGACGCCAACCCTGGTGCCTCATCGGCGCCTGGCCGGGAGGATTGGCGGTGTGCTTTTTGGAATGAACGCACGTTCGGCGATCGAGTGTCTGGACCTTCCCGCTGCTGGCCTGCTCCGTGTCTCTCTGTTCCCCCATCCCACCTCCTGCCGCATTCAGCAGCTTAGCCTGGCAGGCGGCCCGGGGCAGCACAGAGTGTAATAGAAACCAGTGTGAGTCTCCAAACCCCGCCAGACACAACTGATCTGGCAACATGGGATCCAAGGGCACCGTGTCCAGGTCCAGTTCTGAGCTGAGCGTTCCGAGCAAGTTGGATAGGACTCTGATATCATGGTATCTAATAGCCCCCCCTGTTCCCACCTCACCACACCTGCTCACACCCACCCTGCCGTCCCCGTCACAGCCCACAGCCCAACATGCAGGTGGGCACCAGGTGTGAGGCAGGATGCGGCACCCACGGGTGCGGGGTCTTTACCTTCATCTCGGCCATGCTCGCCTTGAAATCTGCCCGCCGTGGCCTCCTGGTACACCCGACGGAGAATGCCCTGCTGCCTGAGAAAGCTCAAATGTTTGCCGGCAGGTCCAGGGCCTGCCGATTTCCTAAGACTGAGGATATTGCTGAGCGTAGTCCACAAGTGGGTGCAGATCCCCAGTGCTGAGGTCCTGCAGACAAGGGAGGGCGAGGAGAAGATGCTGAAAGGCAAAAAAAAGGAAGCGCCAGTGACCCTGTCCCTCCCCACGGCCAGATACAAACGTGGGGATGTTGAAGGGCTGGAAATGTGCAGGCAGCAGACCTAGGCCCACTGCCTGCTCTGTACCCCGGTCTAGTTCCCTCGTTTCTGCAGGGTACTCCCCATTTTGATTTGATCTTTGAAGACTTTATTGTAGCAAAATTCACGTAACATAAAATCGGTGGTTTCAGAGCAAACAATTCAGTGGCACTTAGCACATCCACAGTCCAGTTCCCAAATGTGTTCATGGCCCCAACTGGAAACCCCCCTCCCAGTAGGCAGCCACCCCTGATCCCCCCCACCAGCAATGTGTGGTTGGTCCCCGTGGATCTAAGGATTCTGGACATTGCGTAAAGATGGAATCACACCAGAGGTGGTCTTCCACAAGCAGCTTCTTCCGTGCATCAAAGTCCCCAAGGTTCATCCACGCCGTGCATGTGCCCGTGCTTCCTTCCGGGGTTTTGTGCCGTGTGATATCCCATTGTGAGGACACACCATGTTTTGTTCATCCACTCGGCTGTGGAGGGGCACGTGGGCTCTTGCCACCTTCTGGGCCATTGTGAATCTGCTGCTGTGAGCATGCGGGCAGGTGTGTTCCCCTTCGGGATGCACTCAGCACGGATGTGTGGTATGGAAAAGGGGGCATGGAGGCTTCTCCCCATCCCCAGAGCCAGCCGCAGGCCAAGGGGGGATTGTGGGGCCCCGCTCACAGGGTGCCATGGGACCAGCCCCTTCCACAGCTGTGTGTCAGAACCACAGGGAGAAGGGAAGCATGTTAGTGGCTGCTGCCGTTTGCTCACTATTCCAAGGAGGTCCCAGCGGTCAGCATGGCTGGCACAGTAGGGAGCTTCCCACAGGCTGCCCCTCCCCGGGCATTGGGGGTCTGACCGTGGGCTGCCCACACAAGCACACAGCCTGCCTGAGAGTCTGATTCTCAGGGTGGGCAGGACCCCGGCTGACTGGTCAGGTCCAGGTGCCTGCTGCTGACCCGGTCTCCCGTCAGTGGGCCTGGCCCTGCCTGGGGCCCCGGTGAGGTCCCCACGTTGTGGAATTTTGTCAACCACATCACTGGGCCCCCAGGGAGTAGAGAGGGAGAACACTGAGCTGAAGCACCGAGGGCATCTTGGGAACCCCGCTGATGCGGCCCCTCGGTCCCTCTCTCCCCTCCCCCACTCAATGCAAACCTAATCTAGAGGAAAAATGAATCAATTGAAACCCAATTTCCTTCTCTCTTTGCACAGACACTCCACACTCAGGGTCTCCTGTGGGTTGGGAAACTGCGGTTTGGCTGGAGGTAGGGGGAGCACGGCACTTTCTGGGGAGGAGTGTCTCTTGTCAGCTCTCCGTCCTGGGACCTGAAAGGCGGGGTCCTTAGTGTGGGGTCCCTGGGCACACCGGTGCTCCAGCGTACAGAGGCCCATTGTCCACTTGATGGAAAGCTGCCCTTGCTCTACAGAAGGCACTGTCAGAGGTCTCCCGGCCGCAGGCAGTCCTCATGGACATCTGTTGTCCCCCCGGCGGGGCTGGCGCATGTCAGGGCCACGATGGGGTGGGAAGCTCGTTCCCAGGCTCTCATCTCACACTCTGTGTCCAAGGAAGAGGACGGACGTCTGCCCACAGGATCGATGGGGAACGCTGTCTCCATGATGCGTCCGACTCCACCAATGCCTGCAGGGGGGCCCCCTTCAGAGGGCACGTCCGCCCCCAGGGAGAGCCAGTCACCTGGATGGGTGTCCCGCCCCAGCTTCCCCTTTTCCACGCGGCCTGGATTTGTCCTCTTCACGTCCCCACCTTCTCCTTTCCTCAGTGCCCAGGGAGAGGACCAGAAAGCCGAGGAATCGCTCCGGCAGGGGGTTAACTCAAGGCTGTGAGGATGTGGCTCTCTCGGGGTGGCTGCTGAGGCAGGAGGCCGCAGCATATTAAGCTCTGTCACATAACAGGAGGAAACCAGCCCAGGGATGTGCAAACTCACCACGCAGCTAATAAGTATCAGGAGCAGGGCGTTAAGCACCTCCCTCGCAGCTTATCCTGCTCAACGGGCTTTGCCAGCCTTCAGGAACAAGATGCAGGAGAGGCCAGCTCGGCACTGACGTCGGGGCAGCAAGAGGGCAGGACTGCAGATGGCGGCTGGGGGCACGGGGGCCGTGGCTACGGGAAGGGGTCAGAGCCCCACTCAACTGAGTCTCAGCCCTGCAGCTGACAAGCCAAGGACTGCCAGGCTCCCAAGAGCTGGGACATTCTAGAAAGTTCCAAGTGATAGTATGGCACAGGAGCCAACCAGCCTCTGCAGTAACAATCGGTGTAGCCCCAAGTGACATTGGAGGGTCCCTGCGAGCAGAGAGGTGAGTCAGGGCCATTAATGAGCAGTGGCCGCCAACTTGTGCCTCAGCACCTGGCCTCCAGGTGGACACCGTGCCAGCGGGCCCATCGATGTTCCGTATAGGACGGATGCACCCACCTGATCCCAGGCCCATGCACGAAAATGCAGCCTTACCGGTGCAAAGGAGCGGAACGGCGTGTAGGAGCGTCGACAGTGGTCTTTGGGAAACCACCGAGACTCAGCACAGTTCCTCTAGAATCCAGCTTCTTTCGTGCATTTAAATATTGGTTCGTGCATCGTTGCCCACGTGGCCGAGTGGCGCGGGGCAGACGCCATTCTGTGCTAGAGTGTGAGGAGCCACTGCTATTTGACAGCAGTTAGCAATGAGGATAAAGCGTCTCTGGGATCTTCACGTGACCCAGCGGGAGCATGTGATCGTGGACAAGTGCCGTGTCTGCCCGTGGGGGCCAGGGACCTCCTTGGCTCTGGGTCCTCTGTTTACTGCGTCCTAGTTATCCACTTTCCATTTTCAGTGTAGAGCTGGGAGAGAGTCAAGGACCCGGAGGAGGGTTTGGCCTCACTGCCCAGCACCTGCCCTTCCTTGACCCTCTGACACCCCTGCAGGGCAGCAGGTGCCTCTCCTATTTCACTGAGGCCAGTGTCACACAGACAGAAATACCTGGACAGGGTTTCAAATCCAAGAGTGTCTACAAAACTCAGGCTCTCTCTGGCCCTGGTCCTCTCCTTCTGAGCACCCGGGGCTGGAAGAGGATTAAAGGCCCCACACCTGCCGTCTCTCTGGTCCCTCCATGACCCCGTGACCTGCAGGACAGTGCTGGGTGAGGAGGCCTGTGTCTACCCGCAAACCTGTCCACAGCCGTCCTCTTGTGAGTGCTGTAATCCTTCTGCTCTGGCGGGGGTCCCCGACTTGGTCACCATTCGACAACCCATCCCCCTCACTTTTGTGATTCTCTTGTGAAGACAAGACATTCGGATTATGGACTTGGGGGTAATACACAGAACATTCAAGAAAATTAAAAAAATGTCTTGACCCAAATACTTTCTGAGCCCCACACCGCTCGCAGACTGTGTGTACAGCTCTTCAGAGCTGCTGCAGTGGAGCCCACACCGTCCACACTAGGCATGTGTCCATGGAGACACACAGACGAGTCAGCCGGCTTTTGGGGACCCATTACCTTCTCTAAGCCCAGAAGTAAATACAGGGAACAATAGGACTTCTGGGTCAGAGGGAAATCCTTCTGCTGTGAAAACACTCGTTCAGTTCTAGGAGCCGGATCTAGGACTCCAGGCCACAGCCAGCCCGATTCCGGGGGGTGGGGGAGGGGCAGTGCCCTGGGGGCCTTGGCTCTGATGCTCTGAGGGCCCCCAGCCGCCATGGGGGCAGAGGTGCACCTCTGCAGACCCCTCCCCAGCTCCAGCACCTGGATCCAGCGCATTTCCTGGCCCAGGCCATGTTCACATGTGAAAGGTAGGAACGTTGTCTTAGCGTGGGGAGACTTCCATCCAGTCCATTTGTTCTAGAAGCTCTGAAAATGAACGAAGGAGAGAAAGCAAACATTACTGACAGGGCTGCTCCCCGTCCCTATGGTACAGCATTCCCTGACTTCGCCAGCCTTGTCCTCCCACCCCACCTCAGTTGCTCTCCTGAGAATGGAAACTTTCCGAGCCTGCTCCACACCCAGCGTCGCTTGGACCTCACGGGGTTGAGGCTGCAGCTCCTCCCCTGGCTGCTGCGGCTCGGCTCCTGCAAATCGAAGTAAGAAGAACCTTCAGCCAACGGCTTTGACTTCAGAGGTGCTGCTACTGGGGAGTGTCAGGAGCTGCTGACGGCCAGTCTGGCTTCCTGGGCCCTGGCGGAATGGTGTCCCTCCCTCCCTCCAGCATCCTGCAGGGCCAGGAACCGAGAGGCCCGGCCCCCTACCACCACCCCCACCCTCCTTGCTTACACCCGCACTTGTAGCTCGTACAGTGGATCCCAGGGCTTGGAGCAGACGGGGCACGTTGGTTCCCACCAAGGTCCCGGGGAAAGTGGGGACTCCTGTGCAGGGGGCACATCCCGAGGGGTCCAAGACATGCACCTCCCTCTCCCGGCAGAGAGGGCCTCCCCCCCACAAGCCCCCCTTTTCTGTGCCCTGGCGCAGGCAACTGCTTCCCAACCCACTTTCCCTGAACAAACAGGAAGTGCCGTGAGCCAGCAGCTCAGGCCAGGTCCAAGCCGATGGTCCAATCCACTCTTGTCATTTTTCATTCCGAATGAAATTAAGCTCCCAAGAGCAGAGAAGAACCCTTTTCTAAGAAGGAAATGCATCAGCAGATCCCTTAGGGGGAAACGTTTGGACATGGAGGTTTTCCTGCACTTTATTCAGCACAGTGAGGCTCCCTCTCAGGACTGCCCCTGCCCTTGGACCCCCTCTCCCCTCAGTTTTCGGGCAGCCTCTTCTGATTTGTATTTGCAGGAAAGCCCTACCCGCCCTGCTGGGCCCCAGCCCCCTCCAAACTGCCCGGGTCAGGAGTGAGCTGCAGGGTGTTGGGTCAACACCCTCCCAAGAAGAAAAGAAAACTGCAGCCCCGTACAGCAGCCTGTGAATTAATGTCATCCTCCTGCCGCCCCCACCGCCTCCCCGGCCAGCGCGCACCCTCCAGATACATGTGTCTCAGCAAAGTCCGCACAGCAGCTCGACAACCATCACATTAATGGGTCGCGTCTGTGTTGACACATCTGTTCTCAGCCTAATGGCCGTGTCTGCCCCTGACGGCTGCCCCTGCATCAGGGTCCTCGAGCACCCGATGCCAGCGCCAGGGGAGCGCGGCCGAGGCCAAGACGTGCACATACTCGCTGCAAGAAGAACGGTATCCCTAAGGCCACTTAACGATCTTAGCACCTCTTGATGCGTTCAAAGCCTGGAACCGGGGACAGCAGTTAAATCCAGGCACCGTCGGGTGTGAACCCCAGCGAGATACCCCCGGCGCGGTCACTGGGTGGGTCATGCTGGCTGTGTGAGTGCCGACACAGCACCCAGAGGGCGGTCGGGCCACCCCCACGTGACCGCATGCCAGCACCCTGCCCCTCCACGCCCAGGACGTCGGGAGAACTCTCATCACACCCCCATGTCCTTGCCCGGCGCCGCGCGGCCCTTCGCACTTCATTGGGAGGGAAATGGGCCTGAAGGCCCCGCGGCTGGTCTGTGCCGGGGACTGGAGTCCAGGGCTGCCCGGCTCCAGAGTTCTTGCCCACAACAGAGGGGCTGCACGTGGTCGGCGGTGACAGCAGTCATCTGCCTGGCGCTCCCTTCCCTCCCTCACACGCTCAGGTCTCTGCCTCTTCTCAGCGGCTCCGGGTTATGGAGGGTTCTGCTCGGAACGTTCTCAGCAATACGTGACCGACAGCAGGGCCGTGCCCCTTGTGCCCGAGCTTCTCAGGGCCCACAGCCGGCCTGCCCTGGCTTCCTGTGCTGTCCTGGCCTCGGGGGGGACGTGTGGACATGCGTTCCTGGAGGGGGTGCCCCGCAGAGAGGCACTCGGTGTGGTCTGCTCTGCTTCCACGCGAGGCTGTGCATGCCCCGCGGCCCCTGAGCCCGCCTTCCAGAGACCCGCCGGCCCACGTGTCCCTGCCGCCCGTGTACGCAGCTACCACCTTAATTTCACTCCCCTGTAGCACATGTACCTGCCCGAATAAGCATGTTCCCCTCCAGAGGTGTCACCTGGGGAGACTGAGCAAGCTCAGAGGCGCTCTCGCTGGCTCAGGACAGGCATGCAGCTCCCCTGGGAAAGGGCTGGTTGAGCTGGTTTGGAAGGTTCTGGAGGGACGCACACCAGGCCCGGTACTCCCTGACTCTGGGTGTATGCATGTGAATGTGAGCCCCAGGCCCAGCCAGCCGGCGGGCTCCTGAGCACCTGCATCTTCTCTTCACCCCATCAGTGCCAGGCCCACTCACGTACTGCCACGGCGGGGTTGCGTGTTTCCTTTTCGACGCATGAACAGTTTCTTACAGAAGCACGTGTGTGACCTGTGGCTTCTCTGTCCGCCTGCAGCTGTTGCTCTGGTCGCCCTGTACGGGCAGGGTGACATGCTTACTGGGGACACGTGAGCTTTCTTCGCTGCTGCTCTAGGGAAGGATGTGACCCGCGCACACACACAGACACACACACCTGCTGCTCTAGCTCCCAGGACATTGCCACGACCCCCGAGGGCGCTGGGGGCTCCCTCTTTCGCCCACCCAGCTTCATGGCGGAGGCGCGTGCTGCAGCCGCCTCCACACTTGCTGCACCCAGCCGTGGGCGCCTAGAGGGCCACATCCTGGACAGCTGGTGGCACCCACCGCTCACATTCTGGCCTTTGAACGTTGGGGGGGTCTAAGACCTGCAGCTTCACGACACGGGCCGAGTACGAGGCTCACAGTTGGACAATAAAGCCGTTCGCTCTCCTTTCAACTGCATTTGTAAGTGGAGGTGTCTGCGTGGCCGGCATCCCCATGTGCCCCGCCCAACGCTCCCATCTCAGGGTGCTGCCTCTGTATCCACCCCCTGGGGCCACCATGGTGCAGCCGCGCAGACCCGGCCTGCAGCAGCAGACATGCAGCCCGCGCAGCTCTGGGGGGCTGGAAGCCCGGGGCGCCCATGGGGCTGGTTTCTGGCGAGGCCTCTCTTCCTAGCCTGCACACAGCTGCCTCCTAGCTGTGTCCCCTCGTCCCCACATACTTGGGGCCAGGGAGAGGGGTCCTCTGTGTCTCTTCCTCTTCTTACAAGGGCAACTCCTCTTCTCAGACCAGGGCCGCACCCTGCTGACCTCACGGTACCTGAATCACCTCCCCAAGGGCTCCATCTCCAAGCACAGTCACCTTGGGGTTGAGGGGTTTGACATCTGAACACAGTTCAGTCCCCAGTGGCCCCTTCTCCAAGTCACTCCACCACCACCATCCTCTCCTCTTCTCACCGCCCCCCCAGGATCTCTTGGACAGGTGTCTCCTCTCCCAAGCTGAGCCCTCTGGTCACCCCTCCCTAGGCACACACTAGTGTGTGTCCCTCTCCTGCTGGGGTGGGCAGACAGAGCCCAGAGCTCCCCTCTACCCCCAGTTGCTTTATACCCTCCGCCGTGGACTGGCTGGGCTGGTTGTGGGGGTGGGCTTGCATTCCCTGAGCGAGTATCAGCTGGACAGGAGAGGGTGGTGGGACATGCCTGGCCAGAAGCAGTGCTCCCGAGTCATTCGGAGTGTGTCTCGTGGGTTCACCAGGCACCTGCTGCATGCCCGGCTCTGTTGCCCCTGCCAGTGCGGGGCGAGGGGGATCCCGCTCTCATCAGAGCTGTGGCGTGAATGGAGGACCCAGGGCACATTTAGAGGAGGAGCCTCACAAACTGCCGTTCAGCTGTGTCAGTGAATGCTGAGTGCCTGCTGTGTGCCAGGACTCACGTCCCCACAGTACCCAGCCTGGGGAAGTGGAGACACACGTCCTGCCGGTCTGATCCCCAGAATCGGGGACGTCCGTTCCCAAGCCTGCATCACCCCACCACCAGCACCTGTCCCCACCCTCATCACAGGCAGGACCACGTCCCACAGACCACGATTTCTTCCCGGGTCTGCCCCTTAATGACCGGTGGCTGAAGCCCCCCTGACCCGAGCTCCCTCACCGTCAGAAGGGCATGTAGGTGGCACACACCGCTGAGAGGTGTGAGCAGAGCGTGGAAGGATGTGGAAGGATAAGTGCCGGAGGAAGCTGGCGCTCGATTAGAACCAGTTGCTGATGTCGCTTTCTCTGGGAGGTGACAGGGTCCAGAGCAGGTCCAGCTCTGGCCCTCTGCTCACTGACCCTGTCCTCTCCATTGTCCCATTCCCTCTGCAGTCACCAGAAGGACTGGGTAGGTGATTGCTATGTGTCCTTCCTGCTCTGTGCGTCCTGGTGCTTCAGCCAGGCAGACCCGGCTCCCTTGCCCCCGGGCTGTGGACACATCCTTGGTCCAGAGCAGGGACAGGAGGGTTCATTCGGCAGTGCCTTTGGCCAGTGCAGGGGCGAGTGCCGACAGCACGTGGACCGGAGGGCCCAGCTCCCTCCCTGGTGCCCACTGGCCTGGGTGGGCAGCTTCCTGGTGGGATCCTGCTGGGCAGGGGGCTCCTGCCAGCCTGAAGCAGCCAAGATGTGGGGTCAGGAAGGGCCTGAACTCAGATCCCACATCCTGGGAACAGGAGTTATATGATAGGCACCCGAGACAGGGATGCCCACAGCAAGCACCGGGGTCCTTGCCCCCCTCCCCAGGTACCAGGAGCGGGGCCCTCAGCCTTTCTGAGGAAGGGATGGAGAACTGCTGCCAGGAGTGCAGGGCAGGGGCATGCAGCCCCACCTCCCAGCGCCAGAAAGGGAAGCTGGGGACCCGAGGATCAGCAGAGGCGACCAAGCCCCTGGCCCACATCCGAAGTTGTCTGGGACGATCCCACTCTCCGGCGTAGCTGCATCTCCGTGAGGCCATCGACACCAGCAGCGTGGGGATCTGTGCCTATTTGCAATCTAAGCTAGCCAGGGCTTTGGAACCTCCCCTGCACGGCAGCTCTTGGGGTTTTGCTCGGGCAGAAACTTGGAGCGCCGGGCCAGGGACAGCAGGGTCCACGGGCCGCCAGGGGGACAGTGCCAAGGTGGTGATCTGCCCACGGCTCCTCCCACAGGCCTGACCACTCTCCTTTGCCCGCCGTGGCAAGCAAGCTCGTGTCGCCCACCACGGGCCCCGGCCCTAGCCAGCCCCGCTCCCAACACGCGACCCTCAACAGCGGCCTCTGGCCCTTGACCAGTGGGGTCTCTGAGTCCCCCGGCAGGCAGCCCTCCAGCTCCCTGCCCACCTGTCCACCGGGCAGCGAGCTTGGGCAGCCTGAGCAAAGGCCCGCAGCAGCGTGCCCTCTCCTTGGCACACCCCATTGCTTCTGACTGCAGCGCTGGGGCCGCGGGCTAATTTATGGTGTTTCGGGGAGCTGAATATGGGAATGTCTTCTGGTCTTTAAATTAGTCATGAGGTCGGATCCCGCCAGCACAATTAGAACCCTCTGCTAATGATTATTTATGGAGTTTGGAACGCGTATTAACCCGATTGTATTAAATATTAAACTAAATTGTAATACTTCTATCTGTATTTACAGTGCAAGGTACAGGATGAGCTGCAGGCCCCCACCCCCGACCGTAGAGTCCTTGGCGGCCCAGAGCATCTGAAGGGATTCCAGCAGAGCCAGGCCATGCGGGAGGGGCGGCAGGGGTGCAGCAGGACGGCGGAGGAGACCCGGGGGTGCAGAGATGCAGGGTCCTGGCACCAGAGGTGTTGGGGGTGCAGCCCGCAGGTTCTGGAACTGCTCAGACCTGCGTGTGAATTCTACACCAGCCCTCGCGGCCCCCCCCCGCCCCGTGTGTGGGCAAGCTTCCTTACCCATTGGGGGCCACAGCCATTCCTCCCCAGCAGGCCGTGGCATGCAGCATGTGCATGCAGATGCTTAGGATAAGCCTGGCAGATAAGACGGTCAAGAAACACTCCCCTACTTTTTTTTCAATAATATCTTTTTGGAGAACTCGTCCACACCCCACATAAGCCGCCCACTTTGGGTGCACAGCGCAAGGGTTTTCAGCATGGGCACAGCTGCACAACCACCACTACCCTCACTTTAGAGCATTTTCATCACCCCAGGGAGAGACCCTGTGCCCATCAGCAGTCACCCTCCCCAGACCCACTTCCCCAGACCTGTCTGCCTCGGGCAACCGCTAACCTTTCAGTCTCTGGATTTGCCTGTTCTGGACATTTCACGCCAATGGACTCATAGGCCACGTGGCCTTTGTGTCTGGTCTCTTGCACATAGGACCTTGCCACCCCAAGGTCCATCGAAGATGCAGCAGGTGTCAGAAGCTCCTTCCTTTCATGTCTGAGTAACCTTCCAGGCATGGACGGGCCACATTTTATCCGTTCCTCAGTTGATCATGTTGGGTTGCTTCCAGTGTTTGGTACCATGCATGGTGCCGCTGTGGACACGCGTGTGCTTATTTGAACGTATGTTTTCTTTTCTCTTGGGTCATATGGTAACTATATGTTTAAAGGAAACGTCGGGGCACCTGGGTGGCTCAGTGGGTGAAGTGTCTGCCTTTGGCTCACTCAGGTCATGATCTCAGGGTCCTGGGATGGAGCCCTGTGTCGGGGGCAGGGGAGTGGTCTCTGCTCTGTGGGGAGCCTGCCTCTCTCTCTGCCTCTGTGCTCTTTCTTTCTTGCTGTCTCTCAAATAAATAAATAATCTTTTTTAAACATTAAGAAATAAAGGAAACATCAGCGCTCCTTGTTCTAGGGCCAAGTACCCCAAGGGCTACCCCTTTCCCGGCCACCCCTCACCCTCCCCATCTGTCTTGGCATTTTCTGAATGCACTTTTCACCCCTCACCCAGACTGAGGATGTGTCCTCGGTTACGCAGTATCAATAGATGTGCGGGGCAGGGTCACGGTCTCCTGACAAGAGCAGAAGCCATTCGGTGATGGCTGCTGGGCACCTGCTCGTCCATCCACACCTGCAGACAGCGGGGCACACCCTGCCCGCTGAGATGGCTGGCCTCCGTGGAGAGGGCCTCTGGCTGCCTATTGCTCCATCCCAGCCTCCACTTCAGTGAGCACATGCCCTGCAGTCGACACAGAGCAGGGGCTGGGGGGCCACAGAGTCACCGGGAGACAGACGGGGTCCCGCAGCTTGTGGAGGAGTCTGGGGGAGGGGGCAGTTAGTCCACAAGTAAACCAGCCCAAGGGCACTCGTGCTTTACAGAGCAGCTGTGGAGGCCTGGGCCACACTCCGACCTGGTGGACAGGGGCGTCCCTGAGCCCTCGCCGCCCATGAAGTCAGGGGACAGAGCGTGCTGGGCACTGGGGCCGGGGTGGAGGGCCCAGGGCAGGAAGGGGCTGCGCTGGCGACAGGGGCCTGGCAAGGTGGGAGGGAGCCCTGGGAGGAACCTGTAGAGATGGGGAGAGGGCCTGAGACCAAGTAGGGGAGGGGGACAGAGGGAGACAGAAGGAGAGGAAGAGGAACGTGGAGACAGAGGGACACAGAGGGAGAGGGAGAGGGACACAGAGGGAGAGACAGAGGGAGAGGGAGACAAAGGGAGAGGGAGAGATAGAGAAAGAGGGAGAGGGAGATAGAGGTGCAGAGACAGACGTGTAAGGCAGGGGGTGAAGCCGGGGTGTAGGCAGGGTGGTTGGTGCTCACCCTCAGGCTCTGGGTCGAGGAACCAGCCATGTGCACTAGCAAGAGCCCAGGGGAGAGAAGACGTGTGACACGGGTGGGTGGCCGGGGTGCGGAGAGCAGGGGGCTGGGGCCGTGTGTTGGGGGAAGCCCTGACACCTGCCTGTGCAGGGCTGGGGAGTGCGGGGACCTGGGGGCCAGGGGGAGGGACCTGGAGGAGAATCAGGTGTGGCTCCTGGGCTCTGAGCTGAGCAACAGAGTGGATGGCAGAGCCGTTTGTCAGGACGGGGACATTTGGGGACCAGCCTGCGTGAGAGTGGAGAGACCCCAAAGCCACACTAATCCCGTGGGTGTTCCCAGGCATCAGCGGGCAGCTCCCTGAGCCCCAGGAGGGGAGAGTCCTGCCCTGCCCCCACCAGGCACAAGAGCCTAACCACCCCCACCCCCACACACCCACCTCCCGCCTCGGGGACTTGACTCAGTCCCCCGAAGGTGAGAGAAGCATGGCGAGGTACGCTAACTGCATGGCAGCCTGGGCTGCGTTCACTCGCTTAACCTCCACGGCCGGCCCAGGAGCACAAGCCATCTCGCATCTTGCAGATGAGGAAACTGAGGCCTGAATGCCGTCGGGTTTCTAGTACCTCCAGGCCAAAGGCAGGGGCGCAGCATGAGAAGGGTTTGTGGGCGGGTAACTGCGCCAGACAGAGGGACGCTGACAGCCGGGACGGGCCGCCAGGGTACCTTCGCTGAGCTCGCTGTGCGTGCAGGGTCAGTGCTTGCCCCGGCCCAGAGGTCCCGCTGACAGCTCACAGTCTCTTCCTGCAGCTGTGGGGGAGCGGGCATTAATCTGGGGCACACCTGCGCTGAGCCACCAGCCACCAGCCCTGGAGGGACGTGCCCACAGGACAGCGGTACGGCCGGTGGGGAGGACAGAAGTGTGGTGGCCGTGAGGCCCTGGTCCCTGCGGGTGGCTTTCCCAGCCGGCTGTAGCAGGGGCAACCCAAACCACAGAGGTGGAGGCTCAGAGAACATTTTGGACTGGAGGCAGCTAGGGAGCCCCGTGCTCCCAGCCCCAGTGGGCCGGGGGGCCTCAGGGTAGGGCAGGGGTCATCGGTCACCTACCTGTTCTCCCAGGGTAGGGGGGTGGTCAATCCTGCCCACTCCCTGGAAGCAGAGCCCCTCAGAACATGGGAGCGCTTCCCATCTCCAGCTGGGTCAGGACTTCCTCTGCTGCCCCTGCTCTTAGGGCCCCTGGTTCAGGGCTGCAGGGCTGCAGAAGGGGACACGGGGGCAAGCGGAAGAAGGGAATCCAGCTCATCAGAAGGACAGAGGGCAAGGCAGAGCTGGGGATGGGGTGTGAACCCTGATTTCCTGCAGCCGGGCCACCCCCATGGCCCAGGGAGGGACTCTGCACAGAGACAAGCCAGCCGCCCAGGCCCCAGCTGAGCTGAACCCCCAACTGAGTGCATGTCCCCAACACAGGGCACAGGTGGCCGAGGCTCTGAGGAGAGGCTGGAGGAGACGGGCTCCTGCTCAGGGGAGGGCCGCAGCAGGGGGCGGTCAGGGGTGAGCCCAGACCTGCAGGCCAGCGCCCACGGAGGGCTCAGCAGAGGCCCACCGGGCTGGGGGAAGATGCTGGTGGCTCTGTCCATTGAGCGAGGACGTTGCCGGGCGTGCACAGTTGATCGCAGGGCTCAGCTCGGCTCTGTGGGACGTCCCCAGGGACAGGACAAGGAGGCCCAGGTGAAGCCTTCCAGCAGACGGGACACGAGGGCCCCACCAGAGGCCACCGGAGGCCAGCCGGCGTTTAACAGCCCACAGCGGTCAGCTTCACTTCCCGAGGGGGTGCTGACACTGGGCTGTTTCTCTTCCCGGGAGCGCTGCCCGCCACACCCCACCCGCTGGGGGGATCCCTAGGCTTCCTTGTCTGGCCTCAGTGCCCTGACTGCCCTCCTGGAGGCTGGTGGGAGGCTGGTGAGGGGCAGGCCTGCCCAGGGGGTGGCTGGGGTGGACTCTGTGCCCTGGTGGGGCTGCGTATGGGGAGCCCTTGAGCCTCCAGGCCCCGGGGTCCCAGGGACCCGGGGTGGGATCACCTCCTTCTCCTGCACCTGACAGCTACACTTCCTAGGAGGCCCTGCCCCCTTCTGTGACCTGGGTCCTTACTGTTTTTAATGAGGAAACCGGAGTCCAGAGAGGCTTGGTGATGTGTCCCCAGGGCCCAGCAAAGCAGCCTCGGGTGGAGAGGTGCGGGGAGAGGGGAGAAATTAGGAGAAGCCTTGGGTTGGGAGAGCCATGGCCCCGGCACCCCAGGGATGAAGGCAGGAGGAAGCCCACCCGTGGAGAGGGATGGGGGAGCAGGATGGGCTGGGACCTCAAGGACCCCACCCGGCTTAAAGCTCTTCTGTCGCTGTCTTGAATGTGGCTGTAGTCTTCGAACACAGGGCCACTTTGTCATCCTGCACTTGGCCCCACAAATTAAGTCAGTACTGGGTTTCCGCATCCAGAAAAAAATGAGCCCAAATACCAGCCCCGACATTGTGTTGCATGACCTTGACAAATTACTTAACCTTCATGCCACGTTTCCTTGCTCAAAAAATAAGCTAAAGGTGGCACAGCAAGACCCGGTGCGAGGAGTGCTGGTGATCACTGGGTGGGCGCAGGCCTTCGTCCCCTCGCCTCTGCTTCCGGCTTGGAGGTTTGCCTCCTGCTGCAGGAGTCAAAGTAGCAGGGCTGCCCCAGCACCGTCCTGAGCACACCCCACCCGCGGGGCTCTCCACCTGCATGTCTGGGTGCCCAGGGGGTCGGGGTGCCATGTCCCAGCACAGAGCACCTTCAAAAGACTCTCGGTGGGAAATGGCAACGCTCATCACAGCCCGGGAGGCAGAGGAAGCAGGGGCCAGGATGCAGAGCTGGGGCCACATTAACAATCCAGGAGACAGGCATGGACAGGGCTGGGTGTGGAGAAGGGAGCGGGGCAGCTGGTGTAAGCTCCAGAGGAGGGGCCGGGGAGGAACGGGGAGACTGGGTCTCGGGGGAGCAGAGAGATCGGCCCTGGAGTTTGGGGGCATGTGTGGGGCCCCAAGTGGACAAGTCATCGCATATGGAGATGTGGCTCCGAGCCCGGGGGTTGGGAGGTCTGCAGACTCCCATGTGGGAGTGCTCGGCCTCCCACCAGCTCTCAGAAGCGTGCAGGGGTGGCCCAGGCAGTGCAGATAGGAAAGGGGAGAGCTTTGAAGGCTCCCCCGAAGAACCTCCCGTGTTTGGGGGAACAGAAGCAGGTGAAGAGATGGAGGAGAATACAAGGTGCCAGGAGGGAACCCCGCCAGGGGCCAGGGACACACGGAGGCTCCAAGAGCCTGTGCTCAGGAAACCGCAGTGTCCCCACGAGAGTGGGGACGTGGGAGGGGCAGGGACAGCTTTCCGTTCCCAGAGGGATCAGAGGGACGCGGACGGACAGGAGGGCCATGGTCAGGGGTCGCCTTGCCGGTGCTTCGTGGTCTTATTGTTAAATGCCAGTGACAGTAAAGAGTGTGGCCAACCAGGGGGATGGGCCCTGAGCACCCCCAGAAGGAGGGAGGAGAGGCAGGGAGCTGAGGGCTCCTGTTTTCTCCATGAAGGGGAGGTGAGGGCACCTGGTGAGTCAGGGGTCAGGTGTTGGAGCAGAGCAGAGACGGTGTCACACGGTCCCCGTGGATGCCGGGGGAGGGGCCCAGCTGGACGGTGGACAGTGGCCACGGCGGGCGTAGGGCCTCCGTCCTGAGGTGCGGGGGGGTCTCCCCTGCTCTCCCCGCTCTGGAGACAGGTAGGGGGTGGGCAATTAGTTACAAAATGCCTAGTGCATGTGGAGGAGACAGGGTTGGTCAAGGACGGTGTGTTTGGAGGACTGGGTCACATCTGTGGGAGCGTCCAGGCCCATTGTAACAAATCACTACAAACTGGGGGCTTTAGAACAATCGAAGTTTATTCTCTCGTGGTTCCGGAGGCCAGAGATCTGAAATCAGGGTGTCAGCAGGGCCCAGCGATCTCCAGAGGTCAGGGAAGAGCCCGTCCTGGCCTCTTGCAGCCTTGGGTGGCTTCCGGCGAACCACGGCGTGCCTGGACTGCCTCTGCCTTCACATGGCTGTCACCCCCGAGGGAGCCCGTGTGTCTGCACCTCTGTGCAAACCTGCCCTGATGAGGACCCCAGTCAGTGGATTGAGGGCCACCCTCATCCACCAGGACCACATCTTAGCCTGACCGGTCCCGTCTGCAGAGACCCCCGTTTCCAGCTACGGTGACATGCTGACATTCCAGGCGGACACGGGTTTGGGGTGGATGTTATTCGCCCTGGAACAACATCTAAGGCTGACGAGGAAGGGTGTGGCGGTGGACAGGGGGCACAGGAGGAAGCTGACACCGTGAGGTGGGAGGTTGGCATCCTCCAGGAGGGGAACGGTGGGGGGCAGATGCTGGCAGAGAGCAGGAGGCAGCACAGTGCAGACAGGCTCACAGGCCGAGGGCGAGGAGGCAGAGGGATGAGAACAGGAGGGCAGGCCGCCGCCGGAGTGTGGCCCGGTGCCCAGGAGGGGAGACGTGGGATGGGTGCCGCCCCACAGTGGGTCCCAGGGAGCAGCTGTCTCCCGTCCTGTGAAGCTGGAGGAGGCCCAGCCTACGAGCTGTGGCACAGAGCTCGGGGTACGAGCAGCCACACCTGTTGACACCGCAGGCCGGGCCGGGCGCCGTGAGAAGCCAGCCCCGAGCTGGGTGAGGACCAGAGGTCTGTCTTGGAGGAAGGCATTGAACTGGACCTCCCTCTGCGGTCCAGAGGTCAGAGCTCGGACCGTAGGGACATCAGTGGCACGCGGATCCCCGTCGTTCCCAGGGAGAGCTTTGTAACAAGGGGGGTCTCTGGGCCTGGGATGGGGTGGGGAGAGGTGCAGGGGGCTAGGAAGCACCGGGGTCAGTGCAGAGGCGACGTGGGGTCGGCCAGAGCTGGGCTGGAGGACCCGGGAAACCCCGCTGACCTGAGCGTCCACATGCCACCCTGGTGCAGTATGGGGTGTGAGGCTGGAGGAGAGAGGAGCGGCAAGGCCTGAGACAGAGGGCGCCGTGACGTGTGCAGGGGAAGCCTGCAGCTGGGGCGATGGCGGACGGGACCCTGGAAAGCCCATCAGAACTGAAGCTGGGGCCGCGTGTTTTCTCCTACACGTGGACGTTTCGGCTTCTCCTCCTGGCCTGCCCTCGGCTCCCGGGTCTCCGCGCCCAGACCCTCTCTGGGCGTCCCCGTGGCTCAGTGGCTCGCTCTCCCCGGGGGAATGGTGGCAGCCAGGTTCCAAACGGCCAGGCAGGGGGCCCCTGGCAGCTTCCTGCAAAAGTGACCAGAAAACAGGTGGTCCCAGGGTTGCAGAACCGGACACACCTTGGGGATCGTTCATCCCAACCCCCTCAGCGTGAAGATGAGCCAGAAAGGCCCGTGGCGTGAAGCGACTTGCCAGCCTGGACCCAGAGCTGGGACTGGGGCCTAGATCCCGGCGACACACGGCTCAGACACCGTCAGAGCTGCACCTCAGCCCCACCACTGACCACTGGGACTTAGACCAGAGGCCCAGGGCCTGTCCCCCACAGACGCCAGCCGGAAGTCTCAGAGACCATGGGTTCCTCTGACCGACCAGCTATAAATTCAGGGGTCCCCACGGCCCCGCAGTTCTAGATTCGCCAGGGTGTCTCATAGACTCAGGAAAGCCATATACTTACAATCAGTTTTATTGTAAAGCACATACATAGGACGGGATCCCGGAGGGAGCTGGGAGCTTCCATGTCCACCACCCATGGAACCGGGCATGTCACTGTCCCAGAGCAGAGCATCCGTGGGCTCACCACCCGGGATGCTGCCCCAGCCTCAGTACCCAGACTTCGTTTGAGGGTTTGATTACGTAGACCTAGTGGATGAAATCACTGGCCCCTTGATTGAACTCAGTCTCCATCCCCATCCCCGAGGCTGGTGACCTGCCCCCATCCTGAAGCCACCTCTGGGGACCACCCTTAGCAGGGCAGAGACCCTCCTGTCACAGGAAATCCCGGGGCTGTGAGGCTCTTTGCCAGGACCCCAGCCCAGCAGCACCCCATTTGGGTCAGGCTGGCAGTCCCAGTTACATGAACATAGCCAGACGGTCCCACTCCTGATGATGGCAAAGGATCCCCTCGAGAAAGGCACCCGGAAGGTTCCACTCACTGAACGATCCCACCAAAACAGCACCTGGATGAGACCACGTAGCAGGCCGATGGGAACCAGGGATGGCTGGACAAGGTGCTGGCCAGACCCAGATGGGGAGGACGCTTCCTTCCAGGGAAGAGGGGCAGCCAGCTGTCCAGGTTCCCGCACCAGCACGGGGGACACAGGGACCTCCCCAGCTGTCCTCAGGGTTGCTCCTGCTGCCGGATAATGGGCCGTGCCAAACATCGAGATGCAAGTTATCACTTGCCGGAAGGAGCGCGGGGCATCCCACAGAAGCTTGGACCCCACCCCACCTGCTCGCCCCCCGGGGAAGCAGCCCCGTCGGAAAAGCCACTCTGGTGTGAGTCTGTCGCTACACCAGCTATTTGGGGCAGTGTCTGCCCGACGGGCACACCTCAGTTCCCGCTGTCTGAGCAAGCTAGACGCGGGCCATATGCCTTGAGGACTTGGACCGCGTGGGGCCCTGCTGCCCGCCAGCTCCAGGCCACCTGTCCCAAGCCACCCGCAGCCTCTGGTGCACATGACCTGCCTGGGCTTGGCCGGCTTTCCCCGGCCCCGGGGGCTCTCGGGAAGCAGTTTATAAGCTTACCTGCGAAATCCCAGCCCCGTAAATCTCCGGAATGGGAGTGGATTCACCTAATGGAATTAAAAAGTATAAAATAGCAGTGATCTTGGAAGGGATTCGGGAACTAAGCCCCTTCTGGAAATTGGAGAGTCGCTAACATCAGCCAGGGAGATGCTGGAAATTACAGACCCGCGTGCCCAGAGGTAATGAGGTCAAACCACTCCACGTACCTGAAGGGAAGTCGGGCCCTCCATCTCAGCGGAGCCGTCTAAAAAGTTAATCAAGGGGCCGGCATCCCAGCAATCCAGTGGACATAGTCTACCTGGGTCTTCAAAAAGCTCTGACGAGTCCTGCCTGAGAGCCCATCAGGCCAGGGCAACAGGGGGAGGACAGTCGCCCTGGAAGTGAGCCCCTCGTTAGCGAGAGGGGTCCTGGGGCCAGCTGCTCGTGGAATGGCCTGGAGACACTTCATCGTGGACCCCCAGCCCCTGCCCAACCCGGGCCAGCTATGGGGAGGAAACCACCATCAAATTCGAGAACTAGGGCAGCCCCAGTGACACAGTGGTTTAGTGCCCCTTCAGCCCAGGGCGTGATCCTGGAGACCTGGGATCGAGTCCCATGTTGGGCTTCCTGCATGGAGCCTGCTTCTCCCTCTGCCTGTGTCTCTGCCTCTCTCACTCTCTCTGTGTGTCTCTCATGAATAAATAAATAAATAAAATATTTTAAAAATAAATATATAAATAAATAAATAAATTCAGAAACTCAAGTGCAACCTCACAAAATCCAGTTTCCTTGGGAGCATTTCCACAGGCAAAGGGGCAGTGAGGGGTTTTGTTCTTTAGAACTATTTGCCTTCTGCCTTTGAGCCTTTGAAAATTGCCAGGTTGGGATGGCGTCTACCCCCCAAGACCCTCCAAAATGCCCCCCTGGCGCTGGACGGGCACCGTCCCTGCTACAGCAGATGGTCCAGAGTCAGCCCTGGACAGGTGTGGCGTGGGCTGCTCTCTGGGAGGGATCAGTGCTGCTTCTGTGCTTCTGTGTGTCGCCACAAACCTGCCGTCTTCCTGGCTGAGGGTCCCCTGGGGCAGCAGTGACTGCCTGATGGCTGATCCTCTCTCTGCCTTTCCCCTGACCCCCTCCTGGGCAGATTCCTGCAAAGGGGCCATGGCCAGGAAGAAACCGCAAGGAGATAGCGGCTCCCGCCATCCTTAGAGATGCCCATAACCCGTGCCCACATGTACTGAGGGTCCAGGAGGAAAGAAGATCCAGGTAGGGTGACCTCGGGCAGGCACATGGGAAAGATGTCCTGCTGGGCTTAAGCTGCGGACCAGAGCACGTGTGCAAGTGTCCTGCGGCGGCAGTAACAAATGACTAACCTGGGCAGGAGGGGGGCCTCAAGCAACAGAAAAGTCTTCTCACATCGTCTGGAGGCCTGAAGTCTATCTTACGGTGCCAACAGGGCTGCACTCCCTCCAAAGACTACAGGGAGGATCCTTCCAGCCTGTCCCAGCTGCTGCTGGTGGCCCCACCTGTTGGTGTCCCAAATCTTCCTCCCTTCCAAGGACACACCTGTCGCCGCATCTCAGGCCCACCCTAAATTAGGATGATCTCATCTCCAGATCTGTAACTTAATCCACCCGCAAGGACCCATTGTCCAAATATGAAGTTGCCCTCCCAGGTTCTGGACTTGGACGTATCTTCATGGAGGACACAGTTCACCCGTCTAGAAGGCGCGTGTGTGCATTTGGGCGACAAGTACTCACCAGGCTCTACTGGCGCCAGGCACTGTTCTGGGCACTGGGGACTCAGGCCGCTGTTGGCAGTGACCTAGATCTGGAGCTGTGGTTCCAGGCGGGCAGCAGGGGCAGGTGTGGGGGCTCTTAGCATCTTGGTCTGCCATCCAGGTGACTATTACCTGGTCGGCCTAGAAAGGAGGAAAGGACGGTTCGCAGAGTCAGAGCAGCCTTCGGCCTCCAGCCTCTTCTCCTGGCCGCTGCTCGCCCAGCTGCCCACAGGGCAGGGCAGGGTTCTCCAGCTGAGCCTCCGCGACACGTGAACACCTGACCCGGGGAAAGAAGGCGCAGTGTCAGCAGAAAGTCTGTGTGCCTTTCCCGTGTTCCAAACAAATCACATAAATTCAGGATGCTACAGAATTTACAAAGTGCCTGTAAAGTACCAGCCTTCGCTTGGATCGCTCCTTAAAAGTACTGGCCACCTTCCAAGGTGCGGTGCTGGGGGAAAGGAACAGAGAAGAAATGATGGAAATGGTCACCTCTGCTGCGGTTCTCCCTCAGGCCTGAACGTGGCTGGAGACATAAGCCTTGCACAGCCCGGGACGGGCCCAGCGCCCATTTGGGTCAGAGACGGGGCCATCTCACTGGGCTTCTCAGAGCCTGGGGATTCAGGAATGCCTCACGGGCCCTGGGGGTGTTCCCCTGCCTGAGCTGAAGGCCTCAAGCCTGCTCAGCCAAGCGGCGGCAGCCGTCCGGAACAACCGAAGGCAAATTCTTGGCGGGTGGGGGCTGCGGCTGATGCTTACCTGTACCAGCCTTACCTGTCGAACTCATCCGCCCAGCTCGTGCGCTCCGTTAGCAGCCAGACCACCTGAAACAAAGGGAGGAGCACACCGCCAGCACAGGTGCTTCGTGGCCGGGGGTCTAGAAGGCACATCTCCCTGTCGGGGCTACCTCCCCATGCTCGTGGCCGAAGGCAGATGGGTTGGTTTCCCGTCGAGCGCGAAGGAGAAGAGTGATTCTACTAAAGCAGTTGTGGCTTGGCGTCTGTCATCCCTCAGGCAGGGACACCGTCCAGCGCTGTGCAGGAAGGGTGAGCCTGGGCAGGCATCCAGAGCTCTGATGCCACCAGGGTCCAGGGGGTGGGGGTGGGGTCCTCTCCATACCCCTCCCAGTGAGCCCACAGACAGCGCCCACAGCTCTTTCCGCTCCGCCTGCGGTCCACGTCTCAAGAATGAAGCCGTGATTAAGGGGTCCTACCCTCTGAGCAGACAGCAGTGCTGACCTAATTTAGGACCCTAATCAATTTGCCCCCGCGTGATTAATTGAGATCTTCCCATTGATTTTCCTTCAGAGCACAGCCGAGGTGGAATTCAGAGAGAGACGGACGAGGGCTTGTGCGCCCCTGCGGCAGGCGACCGAGACCTCAGAGGGGGCGCGGGTCCCCCCCTCGTCTGTGCGTGGGGCCGGCCACAGGTGCCCTTTGTGTCTGAGGTCCCACCCGCAGCTCCCTGTGGGAGCTCAGCAGACTCTGAACCTGGAAGCCCACCCCACCCCCCCCACCATGGGGGCACTGAGACTCAGATTTACCGCATTCCAGGCCTGGCCTGGCTGTGGCTTCACCACGTAATTTGCAATTCTTAAAAAGCCATGACCCAGGAGGAGCCCTTCCAAAGTGGTTATTTCAGTTAAGAATGCAGCCCCGGGCAGACAAAAGAATTTCAGAGTAACCTGAAGTTTGAGTACTGGGAAGGCCCCGGAATCCCCAGGGATGCTCTGTAAACACGGCAGGTGTTCTTAGCCTTCATCTCCCCCCCTCCTCCCCACCCCTTTCCAGACTCCATCAGAAATCAAGACCCTGCCTCCCAGAAACTAGGAGGGGAAGCCACTCTGGGGACCTCTGCCCAAGGGGAGCGGGGAAGCCTGGCAGGGAGGGGGCTGCAGGCTTTGAGCCCAGCGTGATCCCTTGATGGACGCTACTGTGGGGAGCAGAGAAAACAGAGCAGTTTGAAACCGAATTCCGCCCTCCACCTGCTTGGTGTCTGAGCTGGACTCAAAGCGTGGTCCCATCTCCAGCCGCGTGTCCACACCACCTGCAGCCACAGACGGGCCTCACCGGGGACCTCGTGAGAAAAGTAGCCGCTCAGCTCCCCGACCCCCACCCCACCTGCCGATTCGAGTCTCCGTGTCAGGGAATTCCTGGGAGACCCATGTGCACACCACAGCGTGAGGAGCACGGTCCCGGAGGGCTCTGCGGGGTCTGCTAGGCATCCCCACCCTCACTTTGCTCTCTCAGCTCTTTATGACACCACTGTGCTGGGGCAGGGACTTGGGAGGGAGGAATTCCGTGCGTATTATTTCATGGGCGCTCATGCTTCCTCCTTTGTTTACTCAAACATATTTATGACGTGCCGGCTTTGAACCAGGCCCTGTCTTGGACTCTAGAGACACATTAAGTGCCCACAGTAGTGGACAAAACAGCTAAAAGTCTCTCCTGGAGCTTCTGTTGCTCCAGGGGAGAGGGGGATGGACGACCTGCAGAATATACAAATAATCAAGCTGCGTTGTGTCTTCGGGAGGGAAGAGCCTCAGTGGGGATGGAAGGTAGGCCTGTGTGTGGCGGGGGGGGGGGGGGGGGGGGGGGGGGGGTTGGTGGTGAATTGTGATTTTAATCCAGGTGAGAAAATGTATTTGAGCAAAGACCTTGGGGAAGTGGGGTTTGGCTGGGGCAGGGGCAAAGCTGGAGCAGGCGCCAAGGGCCTGGGGTAGAGTGTGCCCGGAGAGCTCCATCCCCCACCAGCAGGAAGACCTGTGCTGCCTGTGGAAGGAGCAGGAGGGTGGTGAGGTCTGGGGGTGGACAGACCAGAGCAGGCGGGGCTAGGGAGGGACTTTGAGGTTGATTCTGGGCGTGAATCTGTGATGCGGACCGAAAATCTCTCTCACATCTGGTTTTCTCTGCTCAGTGGTCACCCTGCTGGCCGTGTCTCCTCCCTGCTTCCCCTCCCCTCCAGCATAGGCCCGAGGGCACCAAGCCTCTCTGGGCGAGGACTGGCCCTTGGGGCAACAGCTTTGCCCTTAGCAGGCCCTGGTCCCTTCGCAGTCAGGGCCTCGGGCCTGGCCACCGCTCTCTGGAGCAGCCCCTGGGCACCTCTGACTCTGTTTAGCACCCACCATGGGGCCACAGGCTTCCTGCCCCGGGGCCCCAGCTGCCAGTGGAAGAGCAGGGCCCTGGGTGGGGGTTCCACAAGGGCGCAGGGCATGTGGGAGCTGAGGCCTCAACCTGCACTAGATCTGTTGTGGGGGGTGCGGGACACCAGGTGCTTTGCCTCCTCTGCCCCCCACCCCCCACCCCGCACTAAGAATCTGAGCTTCAGCAGAGGAGCGGGACCCCCAGGACTGACCCTGGGCATTCAGGCTGGACTGAGGGGCTTGACACCCTGACTCTCACCCCTGCACATCGTGCCTGGCGTGGCAGGTGGATTGGGCCAGGCCTGGATGGGGCTGGGGGCGGTGGGTGCTCTGCAAACATCAATGATACCCAGCAGGGAGAGGTTCGGGGGGTGCTGTGCCGTGCAGAGGGCTCCACCCACCTCATGTCTCCCTGCGGGTGACTGCAGACATCCATCACCCACCTCATACTCCGATGCCTCATCTGCAAAACGGGGATGATGCTCAGACCCACACCCCTCAGGGGCTCCTGGAAGGTGACGTGAGGGCCGACTGGGCAAAGCGCGTGACCGGCCCTGAGTGCAGGGGGCTTGCTGTGGGCGCCGACGTGCAGGTGGGCCAACCAGGTGCGGGAGGTGAAGGTATTTGCTCGGGGCCTTGTGGCCCCATGAGGCAGCACTCACTTCCAAGCACCCCTTTCCCGGTTCTTGCTCGGGAGCACTGTCCAGAGAGCAGGCCTGGCGAGGGCCCTGCTCTGGCCTGGGGTTGACTTTCTGAGGGCGCCCCCCGCCCCCACCCCCAGGGCACGGGCAGGGGCGAGACGGGGCTGTGCATCTGCCTCCCCTGCTCATTTCCCAGCCCCTGACGCTCACAACTCAGCCAAAGGGTTGAGGTCGGGGGTAATCCCACTGGCTCCCCCCACACACACCTCCAGCAGCTACTGGCGAAGCTGGCGGCCTTCTTCCCACTAATGAGCTCCTCGGAGCTTGCAGCCATCAGCCAAGGCCCTTGTGAGGCGGCCCCCGGGGCTGCTCAGTTTGGAAGGTGTGCTCCCCCCTCCCAAAGCCCGTGGCTACTCAGCGCCTTGCCCCATTGACCCTTGGCCCCAGCCCGGGGCTGCTGCACCTGCAGAGCTGGCAGGCTCAAGGAGGGCCCCAGAAGGCCCAGACCCAGTGCGTGGAGCCGTCAGAGCTGGGTTCCTAACCCGCACCCTGTTGCCAGAGTGCGCAGATTGTCCGGGCGAGGGGTTGGGTCTCCAGGGGGCACTCCAGCCTGAGTGGTCAGAGCAGCCCCGGGCTCACCGCCGCACCTGGTCCTGGCCTCCCCTCGGCTCCTAGGGAGCACAGGGCCACCAGTCCTGCTCAGGGAGACGCCCAGCACATCCCCGCCCGGCCCCCATTGAGCCCCTCCAGTGGCGGCTGAGCACCCCCCTCCAGGTTGCAAAGCAGCCTCCCCCTTCCTCCATGAATTGCCTCCCAGAGACTTACTTGCAACCTGTCTGCTTCTCAGAAAAACAGGAGAGGCTCTTTCTAGGTGACCGCCCCTCCCCTGCGGATACCTTTCCCACGTGCCTCTGTATGCGGGTCGACCCGGGGGGCTGGGGCCCCAGAACGTCCCCTCTGCACACAGTAGCGGGTCCTGCCCGGCGGACTCCCACTCGGGAAGGGCGCTGCGTCCACCCCATCCCACCCCGTCCGCAGCCCGAGTTGTGCACAGCCCTGGGGTGGGTGGAGTCTGAAGATGTCAGGCCGTGTCTCCAACTCACAGGGGGAGGGGAGGGCACCAGGTGGGTGTCTCCAGGGAGGGGAAAGTGCAGCCACAGGAACACGGCATCTGGCTGCCCCGCTCTCTCCACTCCTGCTCACATCCCCGCCGGATGTGCAGAATTTACAAGGGAAAGAGAATTGTGACCTGTCTGGTTTTGAGCCTGTCTCGGAGCTAGAATTGCAAAGCCAGCTGCGGCCACACAGGGAGCGGCCCTCCGTGGAGGGGAGAGCCAGGAACGTGGGTCATGGGGCAGCGTCTGCTGGGACCATGTCTTTGAACTTGGCATCCGGTGGCTCCCCCGCCGCTCAGGGAGGTGGAGAGAGTCTGCTTAGACTCAGGGTAATCCAGGTTTTCTGTGCAAACCAGTGGCGCAGGAGGAGCAGGTGGGGGTCCACTGGGAAGCCACAGTGTCGCGTCCCATGGCCCGGGGGCCACACCCTCGGCCCTCAGGGGGTGTGTCCATCTCCTGCGCAGTACAAGGGAGAAGCACTTGGAGCTCCGCCCGTCCCCTCTTGGCCCCCAGAACCTGTGGCCCCTTTTAATCCATCAGGGGTCTGCTCCCGAGGGTTCCTGGTGCCTTTCCAGCTAAGGAAGTAGTGACCACAGTGACCCAGGGCTGGCCTAGCACATCCTTGGTGCCCCGTAAACGTGGCACCTGCGTGGCAGCAGTGCTGACGGCGGTCCGTAGCCACCCACCCGGCGGTTTCGAGTGAGGGAGAGCCTACCCTGCGCTCTCACCTCAGTACAGGAGGGATGAGTGGGGTGTGAGGCTGTGGGGGCACAGTTTCGGGTTCCTTGTCACCGGGGGAACGCCGCTGCAGGCCACTCCCCGGGCTTCGCCTCTGCCCGCACAGGCCACACTCCCTGCACCGGGTCAGCTCAGAGAGCCAGACCAGCCGGGCGCCAAGCCGCGGAGCCAACATAGGTTCCTCTGTGTGATCTCTACGTGCCACGGGTCCTCCCTGAAAATGTCAGGAAGGAATCTTGCACTTAGGTGAAGGGGCTGGAATTTATTTTCAGTAAGATGAGAAAACAGGGGTGGGGGAGAAAAAGAGGATTCAGAACTCTCCCATGTAAGAAGCTGAAAAATGCACCTTCCCTGCTTTTCTTTGCCCAAAACACTAGCCAAGGACAGAGGAGAGCTCGGGCCTCTCTCCCTGACCTCGTGGGTTCTCTGGCTCCTCAGCCAACCCACCCCCGCCCCGAGGTCGATGATCACCACAGGGCCCTGCCGGTGGCGCAGGCAGCTGTGCTCGGGCTTCGCGTGTGACCCCGCAGCCCCAGTCCCCCGTGTGCAGGCTGGGGCGGCCGCACCGGCGACCCCCAGGATTTCACTTGCCGAGCATGAGCTGACAATGACACCCTGCGTTGGTTTATCTGGAACTGGGTGCTCCTCCGGAGGCTCAGGGCTCTGAGGAGAAGCTGCGTGGAGCACCCAAGGGCTGAGTGTCTCCGGAGGCCCCGGGACAGTCGTTTCCCAGCGTCTGGTGTTGCTGGTGTCGTGTCTTCCTGATGATTCCCCGTCTCACAGTGGAAGCACCAAATCACCTCTGAGGCTGGAGGTGTGGCGCTGGGCAGGCAGAGGGACAGAGCCCTGGGGTCCCCACATTCCCCCACCTTCCCCCCCCCGTAGAGAACTTTTTTCTTTCTTAGGAGGGGAAGGAGGGGAGATGACATGGTGTCTTCCACCTAAAGACTTTCTCCTTCCCACAGCGATGGTTCTGCGATTTACATTAAGGGCTATAACGGGTCGGAGTAAATGGAGCAGGTTTGCAATTAGTTTTCAAAGTACTTATCTCATTAAAGTAAATGAATTATTGATTTAGTGACACTCATGCTTTTAGTGACTGGCGTGGTGCCATCCCCGCTCTGTGCCTTGGCTCTCAGAGCCAGTGGCCGGCACAAGCAAACTCGCTTTGTGTAGGGTTTCTTTTTTTTTTTTTAATTTTAATATTTCCTTCTCATTATTTAGCTTTGTAATTAAAGTGGATTCACATGAGAAATGAAGGGTTGGTTTATGGGAATAGAAGCTCCAGAGACAAGTGTGCCTGCCTCCCTGCAGGGAAGAGCAGATCTAATACGTCTCTGACCTCAACAGCTGATGAAGGTTGAGGAAGGTGGGGGCACCCCCTGGGTGGGGCGGATTAAAATGCGCCCCCAGTGCTGGCCTGTCAGCAAACCCCTTTCCTCTGGACCATGGCAGTTCATGCTTCCTAAATTCCTAAGAGACTGTGACCAAGGGCTTGCAGGGTGACGGGGCCTCGGCCCCCCAGGTTGGAGGAGCCCCGGGCGGCAGCTGGAGGGCAGCACGGGCTGCAGGAGCTCCGGCCCCAGAGCAGAGGATGCATGTCTCGGGCTGGGCTGGGACCTCAGTGCCAACGGCAGCACGCCACTGTGCCCGGGATGAGCAGGAGAGTCTTCCCACCCTGGGTGCTCTGGGGAGAGCAGCACAGAAGAGGGGAGCATGCGGGGACGCTGCCCTCCAGCCGTGGTGTCCCCCGGGTGGAAGCTCGCAGGCCCTGAGGCCACCATGCAGAGTGCTGGCTGCTGGTCTGCTGTGGCCCCCGCCCCACCCGGTGCTGACTCGGCGTCTTCCAGAGTCATCCCCAGGAGATGCAACCGCCAGGGGAAGACAGAGCACCCCATTAAAGCTGCCGGCTTATGCCGGCCTTGGCTTCTGGCGGCCTGATCTCATCCTTGGTTCAAATTCCCACGGCCTGGCCCCGGAGTAGGACGGCTGGGGACAGCGCTCCGGGCACAGGATGGGGGGCAGGGCCCTTGCCCCTGTGAGGCTGCCTCCTCAGGCGGCGGTAGTGGGACAGGTGCTGGCACACCCAGGTGTCACCTGTGGGGTCGTCGTCGGCTGGGCAGGGGCTGCGTCAGCAGAGGGCCACCCTGGGAGCGAGTGCTGCTCGTTCGTCACCTGCACCACCGACAGGCAAGGCCGTGAACCGGAGGGATCACACCTGGACAGCAGTTGGCCTCCCAGACCTCAGGGTCCCTGCTCCCTGACGTCAGGACACCTGAGCCCCTTCTGGAATGTCACCCCCTCGCCAAGTTCAGCCTCACCGAGTGACTCCTAGGAGCCTACAGGCCTGAGCATTAGGGACCCGCAGCTCCCGGGCCTCCTTGCACAGCTGCATGCCCCAGCCCGCACATCTGGGCCACTTCCTTCAGCCATGGATGACTCAAGAGTCCTGACACCCAGTCCAGGGCAGAAGGCTCTTTCCTGAGACTTGAGCTCAGCGGGCTGCAGGGGAAAAAGGAAAGAGCTTAGGTTTGGGAATTCAAGTAGATCCACCCGTGGGCTCCTCATCCATTTACTTCTGTGCGACCTCATGCAGGCTGTTCGACATCTCTGAGCTTCGTTGACCATAAGCTTCCCGCACCCCTCCTCGTCTGCAAAAGCTGGGAGACGTAAAGAGGCATGAGTGTGTAAACCTCCCAGGACAGGGCAGCCCGGGTGGCTCAGAGGTTTAGCACCACCTTCAGCCCAGGGATCGAGTCCCACATCGGGCTCCCTGCATGGAGCCTGCTTCTCCCTCTGCCTGGGTCTGTCTGTCTGTCTCTCTCTCTCTCTCTCTCATAAATAAATAAATAATCTTTAAAAAAAAAAAAAGAAAAAAAAAACCTCCCAGGACAGTGCGACAGTGCCTGGCACATAGTAGGTGCTCAGCAAACAGCTGGGAGCCTCCCATGTTTGGCCACACGGCTCGGCTCCAGTGGCTGCCTCCCCAGCTGGACACACGCTGCCCAGCCTGTGATCTGAAATCCAGAGCAGCAAACCGGGGCTGTCGCTAACTGGTTCAAATGTGGCTTTTCAAATACGTATCTTTCTTTGTGATTAAATTAAAAAAAAAAAAAAAAACTTTTTTCATTTAATTAAAAATGTTGACATTGTGCCTGGACACCCCGCCAGACAAAGTGGTTATAAATTAAACATTAAATCTTTAATGGTCCATAAAGAAATATTCGTTTCTGGTTCTGTATATACTGGATATAAATAAAGAGAGGGCTTTTTTTCATCTGGGAGGCACTTTCTTTTTTTAACCTCAGCTGGATAATCTTGTTAAGTGAATGTAATTAAAAGTTGAATCAATCTGCGTCCTCCCCCTGGCTTTGTCCAGGGTGGGGGGCTGAGGGGAGGGGTGCTTAGGGGAGGAGGAGGAGGCGGCCCCACGGGCTGTAACCCCTCTCTGGGAGGCACCAGGAGGAGGTCAGGAGGAGACAGGAGGCCACCAGGTACTGCATGGGGTCCCCAGGCTTCTATCCGCAGGTTTCCTAGTTTCCGTCCCAAACTGCACCCTCACTGTGAGGTCAGCAGCCTGGGGCTCCGTCCGGAGAAGCCGGGGCCACTCTGAGAGCAACTTCTCAGAGCTCCAGTCTGCAAGAGTGCCACTGACGTGGGAGGAGGCTCAGGGCTCAGGCGGCAGGTGCAGGCGGTGGCCCAGGGAAGGGATTTAGAAAACCCTCCTCTGCTCTGAGAGGGAGGAGCCCTGAGGAGGGGGCTGGCGTGGGTTAGGAGGTTCTGAAACCCTCAGTTTCCCTCCGTGAATCTCTTCCTCTTGTGTCCCGCCAGGTTGGTCAGCTGGGGAGGTTGGGTGCATGTGTCTGTGAACGTTAAAGCTTGTAAAGGCCAGGCGGGAGAGGGCGGACAGATGGACAGACAGAGAGATTGGCTGGAAGCAGCAGACACGGCCGGGATTACGTGCTTCTGAGGCCCTTCCCCTGAGAAGAGCGTATCCGTGTCCGGTTGCTGCTGCGACGCACACACATGGTGACTTAAAGCAACACGGACGTGCCTCCTCACGGTTCGGGAGGTCAGAAGTCTGAGCGGGTCCCACTGGGCTCGAGTCAAGGTGTCAGGGGCAAAGGGGGCTCCTTCTGGAGGCCCTGGGGAGAGCCTGCTTCCCGGCATCTCCAGCCTCCACAGGCGCCACGTCCCTGGGCTTGGGGCCCCTTCTCGTCCTGCAAAGCTGGCAGGGGCCGGGTCTTTCTCACATCATCAAACCTCCTCACTCTGAACCTGCGTCCTCCTTCCACGTTGAAGGACCCTGTGATTACACTGCACCGCGCCCCCCCCCCCCCGCCAGTAATCCAAGCTCACCCTCCTATTCTCACGTCGGTTGGTTAGCCAACTTAACTCCATCTGCTACCATTAATTCTCCTTCACTGTGTAACCTGACACAGTCCTAGGTCCCAGGGGCTAGGCCCTGGACATCTGGGGGCAGGGGAAAGCGTTGGTCTCTGACCACAGGGGCTCTCCCTACTGCTCTTGAAAACACAGCTCCCCCAAAATGCATGTGAACCCGGGGCATATCTTCAGTCCCTGGGATTAAGGAGGGTTGGAGGATGATGCCCCAGCTAGGGAGAAGGGGAGGAAAGAAGCACAAATGGCCAAAGCGCTGGGGCCCATGATGCTTTGACAGTAGAAACAATTGTGCATGGTCCTAGGGGGGTTAGCCTGAGGTCAGAGGATGCACCACTGCCTGCAAGGGGAGCACCTGCAGCAGGACAGGTGCAAAGTCCCTGTGGCCAGAGCCCATATGGGAAGGGGACAGGAGCAGCAGCAGGGGTGGGCAGGGCAGGACCACGTGGGACCTTGTATGCCAGGCTGAGCCTCCCCCAGGAGCAATGGAAGTGCATGAATGGGAAGGAAGGGAGCATGATGAGAGTTGCATCATGAAAATGTCTCCCTGGCGGTGAAGTGGAGCAGACTGGTGGGAGCCTGAGTGGGTGCAGGAGAACCACTTGGGACTCGGTCCAGGTGGGAAGTGTGTGCCTGAGCTGAAGAGGTGGGAGGTGGCACGCGGTAAGGAAAAGCAGGTGAACCACAGACACTCCAGAGGTCAGCCTGACAGCATCGGGCCCAGGCTGGGTGGTGCCCACGTGGATGGGTGAGGGCTCCAGGTACCACGATGGGAACCATGGCACAGGTTCCTGGCAGGGGGAGACCCTGAGCCCTGGGCATGTCGTGCTGGAGGAGTCAGGAGACACCCCAGGAAAGATGCACTTTGGGGTACCTGGGTGGCTCAGCAGTTGGACATCTGCTTTCAGCTCAGAGCGTGATCCTGGGGTCCAGGGATCGAGTCCTGCACCAGGCTCCCCGCAGGGAGCCTGCCTCTCCCTCTGCCTGTGTCTCTGCCTCTCTCTGTGTGTCTCTCATGAATAAATAAATAAAATCTTCAAAAAAAAATAAAAAAATATGTGTACTTTGGGCTGGCCTGACCACTGGGGATGTTGGCTGGAGGTGCCCCATCAGGCATCTAGCAGGGGGCAGCACACCCAGAGCATGCATGAAGTGGCCCGGGGCACCGCCTGGGGTAAGAAGGGAAAGGCCAGGATTGAACCCGCGGAAGCCTGGGTATTCCATCACCCACCGGAGGGGCCAGAGCTGCACAGGGGATGGGTTTGGACTGGCTGGAGCAGCAGGAGGGGGCGCGGGTGAGGGTATCCTGCACAGGACGGGGGCGGCTCAGGGAGGAGTGAGGGTCCAGTCAACAGGCCCCGTCCTGCTGAGAAAGACAGGGCTGACTCGGGCCACCTGATAATTCCATTGAAGGAGATTGTTGGTGGAGAAAAAGGGAAAGGAAAGATCCAGAAGCCTGAACAAGTTTATGAGGGAACCACCAGAAGCTGTACTTGGCTCGAGGGTAAACCCGTGATGGGGAGCTGGGGGGATGTGGGGCTACGAGGCAGGTTGGCACCCACCGGTTAAGGGTCTGGACCTTCCCGACCTTCCCAAGCCTCCAGGCTGCTGCCAGAGTGTCCGACGGGGGCAGGTTTGTGATGCAGCGTTGAGGCCGGACTCACAGAGGGTCGGTGCAGAGGTGCACGGAGCTCTGGGACGAGGAGGGGGCCCCCGCCCGGCGCCCTGAGTGCAGGAGTGTGGCGGGGGCCAAGCCGATGCAGGCCGGAGAGGACACCAGGGAGGAGCAGCGAGAGCGAATTTGCCAAGTCTTTGAGCCTGGAGTCCTGAGTCCCCATCAACACCGTCGGGAAATGCCCGGGCTTCAGAGTTTCTCGGGAAGGCGGTGTGGGGGTGGGGTGGGGAGTAACCGCCAGTCTGCTGTCCTGCTCACAGTTGGCAGTGACCCTGGCCCCGGAGGCCAGGTGGCCATGTCCAGAGGGACCCAGGTTGACTGGGCTGGAAACCTCCATGTAGGAGTCCGTGCAGGGGGAGCCAGGGCGCAGTGGGGCCTGTGCCGCTCCAAGAGGAAGGGGCCGAGAGAGGGCGTCCCAGAGGCTCCGCTGGCTTGCTCAGAGGCTGAAGCAGCCAAGGGGAGGGGGCACGAGGAGCCGGGGAGGGGTGCCAGGGGTCCTTCCCGTGAACCTCAGCCCTGCTCTGATGTTTTCGTAAATCAGATGTCGCCCAGGTCAGGCAGGGCCGTGGCCAGCACATCTGTCGAAGCGAATACTCGCCCGGCGTCGACCAGCGGCAGGTGGCAGTCTGCCTACACCTTGTCCTCATTAGGGGCCCCTCCCCTAACAAAAGTCATTTTTGTAATTATTATCGAAAAGTCCTGACCGTGAGCCTCAGGGCCTCGGGAATGTCAGCATAAACACGTTCGCAATTCATCATGTTTCCCGTCTCAGCAAAGACTTTGGGCGTGAGCGGAGGACAGCCACTATCTATTATTAAATAAACCAGAACTGTCGATAGAGGCACAATCTGCAAATTAGCCGCTTGTCAATGTGGGTTAGTCCCAGGCAGATGCTCGCCAGGACATGGGTCTGGTAGGGGGGCCACGTTCACTCTTCACTTCTGCGACGGCTTCCAGCAGAAGACTCCAGAACTGGTAAAGCGAGTGGAGATGTGTTAATCCCAAAAGGGAGTCACTGAGCTGTAATCACCTTTTCGAGGTGAGGTGACTCTGTGGCTGTGACCGTCGGGGGGGAGCGCGGTGTCCAAGCTACACTCACTCACTCACTCCCCGGCCCCCGGGGGAAGCACTCGGCTTCACCCCGGAGACCTAGCTCCCACCTACAAGAGCCGAGACCCCAAGGGGGAGACCAGTAGGTGCTCTCCCGGGGACCCAGGATTTGTTTAATCGGGCACAGTAACGCATTAGACTCAGGAATGATGGTCAGGACAGAATTTTTATATTCTCAGTAGTCCCTAGAAATGGGAGGTGCCCCTCATGGGGAAGCACCAGGGTGGGTCAGGAGGCAGAGGGAGCGGGAACCTTTACTGTGGTTTCCATGGGAAGGACCCCGAGGGGCAGCTAGGCAGACACAGGACCGGCTAGTGGAACAATTGTAGTGGGCTCTGCACCACGAGGACTGTCTTGTCTGGTCCCCGGCCCTGGGGAGATGACGGCAGGGGGGAAGTGGCCCCGAGTGTCTAGGGGCTCTGGGTTGGTGGGTTTGTATATGGAAGGCGCGCTCCTGGGCTGGCCCCACAGCCCCAGCACAGACGGGGGCTTGGACACCCAAGTGCACCTTGTCTGCCGGTGCTCTTGCAGGTGGCTATGACGGTGCTGGGTGTCCAGGTTCCGTGGTGGTCCCAGAAGCGGGTCTGTGGGGCTCAGGGGTGTCAGGAGTCCTTGGTCAGCTGCAGAAGAGGAAGGAGGCAGGCGACGTTGCTAATCCAGGGGAAGGGGGCATCGTCCTGGGCACGCCAGGCAGGCTTCCTCGTCTTCCTACCTGGTGCGCCTAGGACGAGGCCCCCTCCCCAACCTTCAGTGGCCAGTCCAAGCTCACAGGAAGGACCCGGCGGGCAGGGGTCCACCTCTCCAGGTGACGAGGCTGTGGTCACGGTCCCCGGGGTGGCCTGCCAAGCCTGCAGAGCTCTGAGCCTGGAGCAGAGCTGGGTCTTGCTGATTAATAAGGCCGGACGCTGGATCGCTCTGCATGTCAACACCCACCAGCCCCTTCCAGCCTCACCCCCCCCCCCCCCGAGGGTGACACTAACACGTCCTCTACCACCGGGGCCACCAGCCTCGGCTTCCCCACATGCGCCCAGGGACGGACACACCCAACTGGCAGCCCTGGGGGCAATTTGTGATGATTTGTGCCAAGTGCTCCCTAAAACGCAGGAACACAGCACAGACCTGATACACGAAAACCACTCCTCTTGGCTTCACACTTGCTCCCTCCCGGGTAAACCCGCTAGTTTGGGGAGCGTGGTTTATCTCACGCAAGCTGTGCCGCGCTCGTTGGGGTTTGAGTCTCCTTCCCGACCCAGGGCACCTTGGTGTAGGTGAAGCCCACCCAGATCTCCACACCCCCGCCCTCCCGGACTGTAAGGAGCTGCCAGCCTCTTCGTCCCTCTGGAGCCCACAAGCGCAGAGCCTCCTGGGAGTCTGTCGCAAACTTCACTCCCCTGCCGTGCCCCCGGGGGCTGGGGACATGGGACAGCCCCACCCTTTCCTTCCTGTTTGGGGGCAACTCAGCCCAGACAGGGAGCAGGTCCTGCCATTATCATCCGAGCACGGCCAGCTGCCGCCCCCTCCGCAACAGCAGGCCAGGCACCTGGTCTCCCTTAATCCTCACGAGGGCACCAAGGGGTCAGGAGCATCTTCACCCCCACTTTACAGGAGAGTAAACTGAGGCAGCCCTTTGCTGTGAGCACCCAGCACAGCCGGGGCCTTCCCTTCCCTGCGGGCTGCTGGGAAAAGCTACATCTCCCCCAAATGGAAGATCTCTGCGTCGTTCTTCTGTTTCTACACATGATTTTCTAGCTGATGCATTAAACCAGAACAGGGCAGCTCTGCTCTCGGTGTCTCCCCGCCTTCCTGACGCCGGTGGGAGAGGCGCAGGCGGCAGACCGAGCCTCCGACGTGGCCCGGCACGGGTCCCAGGCCCGCGGGCTGTCCTAACACCCCGCTCCCAGCGCTCTCAGCCCATTATCTACTTTTGTTTTGTAAGTAGGTTGATGCAGACAGATTTCTGAAAATCTTAGAGGAACGAACAGGTTGGTTTCTTAGGGGATTTGCTCAGGAAATGAGATTTTGCCCGTCTCCCAAAGGAGAAAGGCCACGTCTAAATTATTGATAGAAAACATGCCTCCTCTGAGAAGCCGGCTTTGGGCCGTCGGCGCGCTGAATGGCGCTGTCTGCCCCGCGCACCGACTCCGCTCCCGGGCCTGCCTCCGCCGCCCTCCCCGCCGCCCGCTGGCGCCAGACCTGAGTCCCACAAACGGGGCAGCGCCAGCCCCCACCCCTCCCATCCCACCCAGCGCTTCTGCCGCGGGGGCCGCGTTCCCCATGCGGACCTGCCCTGCATCTTCAGGTTTCTAAAGGTCACCTGCAGGGGATGCTGGATGGGACTTGACACCTCACTGGCGCAGGAGACGCATCCCAGCTCTGGCTTTGAACCTCCCGGCCGCTCTCTCTGTACTCAAGAGCCAGCTTTTAAAGAAACAGGAAGGACGGGAGCCAAGACGGAGCAGCCAAGTGGAGACTGGACGGCCGCCCAGACACGGCCATCCCTGAACTCCATTTCGGCGAGTGTTCAAGAGAACATGGTGTGCAGCGCCCGGCTCCGTGGGGAGCAGTGCTGACGGGCCCTCTGCTGCGCCTGCGGTTTGCATTAGAAAGACGAAGAGCCTCCTCAGCGTAATGAGACACCAGCGTGCCCGTGTGGCCGCGGCCGCGGAGCCCGGCAGAGGCGTGCAGGGCCCACGGTCCGAGCGCCCTCCGGGGCGGGCCCGGCATCTACCTCCCGTATCATTGCCCTCCACCCCCACCCCGCCTGGACCCCGTAAATACTGATGACTGGATAAGCAGACGCAGAGACCGGGCAGCTGTGAAGTCAGGTGCACCCTCCGAGACGTGCAGGGCCCGGTGTGACATCAGCACCGCGAGTGCCTGCGGCTTTTCTCCTCATTGGGTGCCACAGACGGCTTTGTGTCTGTTTTCATAAGGACGCGAAATAAAATGGAAACGAGTCAATAGGTTGACATCAAGATCAGAGAACAGGAAGGACAGAGAAATAGAGCTGTGGGGCTTTGAAATTCTATTTAGTGACACGGGGCCACGGTTTTCACCGTGGTTTTCTGAATCTGCAGGCGACCAAGTGGGCAACATGGCCAGTGGTACGATTCTCATCTCTAAGCGTGGCTGGAAAGCCAAATGCTCATCGACAGATGGACGGATGAACGAAATGTGGACCGACCGTCCATGCAGCAGAATATTACTCGGCCATGAGAAGGAAGGATGTTCTGACACCTGCCACACACGGGCGGGCCTGGAAAACCTCATGTTACATGGAATTTGCCAGTCACAAAATGACAAATGCCACGTGACTCGGCTCACAGGGGCCCCTGGGGTTGTCAGATTCACAGACAGACAACAGAAGAACGGTTTCCAGGAGCCCGGGGCGGGGGGTGGGGATCCGTGTTTAATGGGGACAGAGTTTCAGTTTGGGACGATGACAACGTGCTGGAGGCGGATGGATGGACGGACGGATGTGCAACAAATGAGAATGTACTTAATGCCATTGAACTGTGCACTTAAAAATGGTTAAAATCATAAATTTTATATCATCTATATTTTAACCACAGTAGAAAATAAAAAGCCAAATAAGCAAAAACCAAAAAACCCAAAACAAATTTAAAAAGTAGATTGAGGGCAGCCCGGGTGGCTCAGCGGTTTAGCGCCGCCTTCGGCCCAGGGCCTGACCCTGGAGACCCGGGATCGAGTCCCTCCTCGGGCTCCCTGTGTGGAGCCTGCTTCTCCCTCTGCCTGTGTCTCTGCCTCCCTCTCTCTCTCTGTGTGTGTCTCTCGTGAATAAATAAAATCTTAAAAAAAAATTAAATAAAATAAATAAAAAGTAGATTCAAAATACCCCCCCAGGAGATTATTGGTTCTCCTGAGGTCCTTCGCCCTGAAAGCTGTTTCTCAGGGTCCAGTCGTGGGACAGCAGCGTGGGCGCCCAGCTCGATGAAGAAGAGCACTGGGAAGACGCCTCCCAGGGGAGGTGAGCATCCCAGGGGTTGGTGCCTCGGGAATGATGTCACAGAGGGTCGCCCAGGGGGAGGGAGCACCTCCAGGCAGCTGGACAAGTGCCGAGGCTGCTCGAAGGCCCCAAGAGGAGCGTCCCAGGGCGGCTGCAACACATCACCACCCGCTGGGGACTTGAGAACCCAGAAGCTGGTGGCCTCACAGGCCTGGGGGCCAGCAGCCTCCCTCCGGAGGCCCAGGGCGGAATCCTCCCGGCCTCTTCTCGCTCCTGGTGCTGCAGGCATTGCTCGGCGTGTGGCCCATCCTCTGCCTTGTGTCTGCTGACTGGTTCTTAGGGTCCCCCCTTAGTCCAGGGCTCACTCGTCTTGACCTTTACACAGCTACATCTGCAAAGGCCCTATTTCCAGAGGAGGTCACATTCTGGGGTTCCAGGTAGACATGCACTCTGGGGGCGCTCTGCTCCCCAGTACAGCTGGCATCTCGTCTCATCCGCGTGCTATTGGCCCCTGGGGCTCTGCAGACATGTTGAAACACGTGGTCAGCATGGGAGCCTACTGATACTCCTCAGGGAGGGCCCGAAGGCCCGCCCGCCTGCCTCCCCTCCGTGCCAGGGGGACCCTGGGGATTTCCACGTCCACAGCAGGGCCAACCTCAGGGACCTCCGGGCCTCAGTTTCCACACCAGGCCGAGCCGGGGGCAGGAGGGTGGCCCACAGCAGTGCCTCAGTGCCCCTCGGCTGCAGGCGACCACCTGTCCTGTGACCCAGAGCTGTGCTGGGCTCAACTAGGGCACAGAAGTGTCTTCCCCATGGCCGCTCCCACTGAGGGCTTGGTGCCCACAGACCACCCCCTCCAGACAGAGCCTCTTAGAGAGCATGAGCAATGACGGCGTCCCTGGGCCCGGCACTCATCAGGGTGTCACAGAGCCCAGCACAGCTGGGAGAGCCAGCAGGCCGCTGAAGGTCAGAGAACAGCACGGCCGGGGGAGCAAGCAGATAGGAGGGTTGGCACGGATGCTGAGCCGTAGGTGTCCGGGGGACAGCAGACTCAGTAATCAGCCAGGTGGCCTCTACCTGTCTCACCCACGGGCACTGGGTGGGCGTCAGCAGTGCTGTTATGGCAGGGCCCGGGGCACGTCCCCACGGGCAAGGGTCAAGGAAAGCCTGGGGCATGTCTTCCCCCACTGGAAGGGCCTGAGGGGACCTAGCAGGTGGACCCTAAGCCCCACCAGGCTTCCCAGGAGAGGGGTGTGGGCTTCCCTGAGCACAGAGCAAGCGCACACCTGCCCTGCCACCCCGTGGAGGCCAGTTCGGGAGGGGGAGCTTCCCTCAGGCCTGGGTGGGCTCAGAACCCAAGGCCGCCCCTGCAGCCACTCGGATGGATGGCTGGAACCTGCTAGAACTTCCCAGTCTCTCCCATAACGGTTTGAGGTCTCTGAGACATGAGCCAGCACCCTCCCCTCCCCTGGCAGGCCTCCCCTCCCTCCCTCCCCTCCCCTCCTCTTCCCTCTCCAAAGGTGAATTTCTTTTCAGAAGGAAAAAAAATCCTTTAAATTGAAGTAGCTCTGCCATCATGATCTCCATCATCAAAAGTCATGTTTAAGCCACCCACTTAATTTTTTATTTATAAAATTGCGCCCTTCACCTCCAATTCCCCTTAGAAAGAGAGAGAGAGAGAGAGAGAAAGCACAAAACAGGCCATTTAATAAAATTCCAGGTAAGATGACAGGAGTGCCCGCGGGCGGGCAGGCCTCGTAGAGCCATCCTGAGTCCCCCAGTGCCGGCCTGCCGCTCCTTGGAAGGGCAGAGGCACCACCTCGGTGGGCAGGGGGCCCCCAAGGCCCTTCCTGGCACTGGAGGCCGCACTGCAGCAATGCATTCAACGCCAAAAAATCTGCTCCGACTGTCCCCGAGAGCCAGTGCGTCACGGCTCGCATGGGGAGACGCAGAAGGAGCAAAGCAAAGGGCGGGCACTGGCCCTCTGAGTGCTGCGGACTGAGTGAGTGTGGGCCCCGAACATGCAGGGTGACATCCTGCCTCTCCACTGTGAGGGAGTTGGGGGCCTTTGGCAGGTGACCAGGGTGAGCTGAGGTCGTGAGGGTGGGGCCTCATGATGGAATAGGGTCCTTGTCAGAGGAGACACCCGTCCTTGTTGCTCGGCGCCCGCCGCATGAGATCAGCGGGAAGGCAGGAAGCAGGCTCTTGCCGGGACCCCGATCTGCTGGCACCCTGACGTTGGACCCCCTGCCCCCAGCACCCGTTTAGGCCTCCCAGGCTGGGGCCTCTCGTTACGACGGCCAAGCACATGAAGAACCTGTGTCTTCGCAGGAAGACTCCCTCTCCTAAGCCTCCTCCTGCAAAAATGGGTGTGTGGTCCCCTTGAGCGTCTGCGAGGAGCGACGGCACCTGTGCTGACTCGTCTCTTCTTGCCCTCTTCTTGCCGGCCGAGCTAAGGAGGCGCATAGGATGGGTGTCCAAACACCGCTCCTCGGGACCGCGGGGGGCTGAGCCCAGGCTGGACGTGTGAGGGCCCCCCTTCTCTTACCGGGACATCGGGGATGATACTGCCTACCCCATGGGACTGTGCGGGCTTGGCGACGCAGCCTCAGCGTCTGGCCCATCATAGCTGCTCAGTGAATAAGACCCAAGGTGGTGAGGAGAGAAGCCCTTGGGCCAGCGGGAGTCCCAGCCCGCCGCGAGGTCGTGCTCTGCTCTCTCTGCGTCCCCCATCCCTGCCGGGGCGGGAAGTGGGGCGTCCAGGATGCGGCGGTGGCAGCGGCCCACGAGGAGCCACACAAGAGCCAAGGGGTCTGCGCCACAACCCTCGGGGAGGTTTTCCGGCAGATTGTTTGGCGTGAACCACACTGAAAACCGGCCTTGCTCGGGGGCAGGACACATGTCACTGTTGTCATAAGGACGATACAAGCCGGCAGTGGGTTCATTTCTGAAAGAGCAAAACGTTTTGTGAACGGAAGGAAGCGGGGTCACAGGGGTCACCGGTGTCACCTGGCTGGGGTTGACTAGAGAGAGGAACAAGGGAACAAGTGCTCCTGAGGAGGAGTTTTGCCAGAGAGGGGTCAGTGTGCGGGGGACCAGCCCGAGGCCGCGGGTCAGCTGCGCGCTGGGAGCTGGTGTGGGCACGGGCATGGGGGTGGGCAGGTAAAGCAGAGCCACGTGGGCAGGGAGACGGGGGAAGGGTCTCCGTGGGTGGGTGAGTCTCATCCACAGTGGGGACCCCCCGGGAGCAAAGACCAACCACTCTAGGAGGACCCCATCACTTCAGTAGAGTCGTGGGGTCGGGTCCCTGGAGGCAGATGCTGACTGGCTGGCTCGCTCATCCGTCCATCCATCCATTTATTCAGTCATTCGTTCAGCACACATGCACCCCCTCCCCTGTGGGGCTCGCAGTCAAGGGCACAGGCGGCCGCGCTGGGCAGCGGGAGTTCCCACCCCCGCAGGCGGAGAGCAGCCCCAATCCGCACACGTCGTCGGAGCCCACCAAGGCTCCCTGGGGAGGAGTCTCAGTTGTCTCGTGGCTCCACAGACGTTGTCCTGGGGCCACGGTGATGGGGACGGCCGAGGGAAGGCCCTCTGAGCTCGGTCACGCCTCTTGCTCTGCTTGGCCGTCTCTGAAGGGTCTTGACGCAAGCGCACTTGGGGCAGTCAGCACCCCTGGCCTAATGAGCCAGGGAGCCTGTGTCCCTCTAGGACTGATCATCCAGGCAAAAATCACCATAATTGATTATCCTGCTGAGAGGCGGAGAGCCGTGTTTGCTAACAGAGAGGCTGAGAATCAGCTCCACGTTTCCCACCCCGGGAGCTTGCCCTCGGGTGTCATCAGCAAGGGCTCCAGGCGCCTTCCTCCCCTCTGGGTCCCTCGCTCCCAGCATGGGCCGTGGGGTAGGGTGGGCGACAGGATGGAGCAGAACGGGGGCAGGGAAGCCACTCCTCATCCCAGAAGGCAAGTCAGGCGGGTCCAGGTGGGCCCGTCCTTGTCTGGCTCACACCTGGAGGGTCGCTAGGCCACAGCTGGAGTGGGTGCCAGTGGGAGCTGCTTCCTTTCCACACAACGAGCCCCTTTCCTTTCGTGACGCCGGAGATCTTGTACCCCTGCAGAAGACAGGGCGGGGCCGGGGGGAGGACCATTGTGCGCCACGGATGGTGGAGGCGTTTGGCTCAGCAGGAACCTCCAACCATCCCTCCAGTTCTGGATTTTTCAAGACCCAGAGGCTCTTTGGAGATGGACGTGGCTCCCAGCCTCTGAGCCAGGGACCGAGAGGTGTTAACACCGGTGTTCATACCGGATATTTTTGCATTGACCAAACAAGGACACTCGTGACAATGAGAGACATTTCGGAGAACTCGGAGGCTGTTAGGGGTGCCTGGGGGTCGAGGCAGGCGGGTGGGGAGGGGGGTGCCTCACCAGCCCCCGACCTGCGCTGACGTTGCCTGGTGGGGCGTTCCAGAGCCGGGCGTCCCCGGCACCCAGAGGAGGCCTGCAGGTTGGGCTCGGAGCCTGGGGCGTAGAGGATGCTGCGGGGCGGACGTGGGAGCCGTCAGGTGGGAGGGCCGCGGGGTGGGAAGGAGCAGTGCTCTACCCCAAACCCTCAGACCAGCCCCGACAGGGCCGCGCAGGCGGAGGAGCAGACCCCTCTCACCCAGCTCCCCAGCCCAGCGCTCGGCTCCGCTCTGGGCGGCTTGCTCACCGGGGCCGGAGGGACTGAATTAAATGGAACTAAATTGAATTGAATCGGGAGGAAAACTCACTTTAAGAAACCAAGAAAAAAGTCAACAATAAGAAAACCCCCAAATCAACTGAAGGCGGCAATTGATGCAAGCTGATTGATTCAATCCATCTCATTTTGTGACGCCGCTGCCTTCATCTGGCGGGACCTTCCGCTCCCGTCCACCCCTCCGCCGAGTGGCTCTGCGCGCCGCGCGTGGAAACGAGCAGTTTTGCAGGAGAGGGAAGATGCCGATCGACACTCGGGTCCGCCTGGATGAGGCCTCCCCACCGTGTGGTGGACAGATCGGCGGCTCTGCTGCAGCCCTGGGTACCAGGTCGGGGGCAGGGGAGCAGGAGGGGTACACGGGGTGGGTGGTAGGGGGAGGTTGTGCAGGAGATGCAGCCACCGGGGTTCGCACAAGCTCCACCAGCAGGCTCTATGCCATCAAACGCTCCTTTCCCACCGAGAAGAGCGCCGTCCACCCGGGGGTGACGGAGCGCAGGGGGCCCCCCAGGGACCTGCGGGGGGAAATCAGCTGTCCCCGCCACTGGGGGCACCACTGCTTAGCCCATTGGCACGTTTTGTCATCTGAAAATGGGGGACAGAACAGTTAGCGCGTCCTCCTCAGGGTTACGAGGGCTGAATGAGGCAACCATTAGTTGTCAAGTGCCTGGTGCATAAGATATGCCAAGCACGTGACTGCGGCGACCTGCTCTTTATCATGACGTGGATGACAGTGATGACCATGGTGTTTCTCCATCTCAAGAGAGAGGCCCGGTCTGATTGTCTTCGGATTCCAGAGGCTTTTCGTTGGAAGCACACACACGCACACACACACATGCACACACGCAAGCACGCACACAGTGGGGAGAGGGGGAGGGGCTGCTTAACAAGAGTGCAGTTTTCTTTGGGGGGATGGAAAGTTCTAGAACCAGATAGTGGTTGCACAGCAGTGTGAATGGACTTAATGCCACCAAATTGTATACTTGACAATGATTGAGACAGTAAATTGTAGAAGTACTTTGTCACAGTCTGAAAAGTGGTGCACAGTATGTGCCCTGGCGGGCACAGTCAGCAGAGGGTGCAACTCATGATCTCAGGGTTGTGAGTTCGAGCCCCAGGTTGGGGGTAGAGATGACTTACAGATAAAAATCTTTGAAAAATTCTGAAACATTATTAACATAAGCAAGGAAAATTTAAGTTCAGAAAAAGCAGATGACGCCCACACGCACTACACCTCTCTTTTCTAGTCCCTGAAAGCCCCTCTGAGGAAAGGGCAGGATCAGGGGTCCAGACATGCATGTGCCGTCCCCAGGCCCCGGCTCGGCTTCCTGACTTCAGGCAAGTGCCTTGGTCTCTCCGGCCCCAGGTCCCTGGACCGTCTGATGAGCAAGTGCACAGTCCTGCTGCCTCAGGGTCAGCTCTGAGCCCCTCCTACTGACGGAAGCTCCTGGGAGCTGCACACAACTCCAGGCGACATCCAGTTGCTTCTGAAATCATGTGTTTGTGGGATTTAGAATTCTCTTACTTCTCTTGAAGCAGCAGCAGCCCGTCTGCTTTTCTTCGTGTTAAGCTTTGAGTTAATATTAAGCTAGATCTACATGCCATGACCCCACATGGAGGGACACCTGGGAGGCGGGGAAAAAACCCACGCAGCGGGACAGGGCAGGGCCCAGTTTGGGATTGGATACCACCCGCCATCCACAGTCGGCAAAGTCTGCCTTTGTGGGTAACCTCCAAACCCGGTGGGGTGGGGTGGGGTGGGGAGGAAGCAGGGAGGGGCCACTCAGAGTCTGGGGCCAAGGGTGGAGAGAGAGGGAACACAGGATATCCCCCGAGTTGCAGAGAAGACGCGTCAGGAAAATCTGGAGCGCAGGCCCGCGGCGTTCTGTGTTCCTTTGTCTGTTAAACGGAACGTGGGCTCCCAGCGTCGCTGCAGAGGCCGCCAGCGCAGGGGCTTCTCCGGGGCGGGCTCCCTGGCTCCCTCCTCCTGCGCACCTGACTAGGCAGCGAGCGAGCAACCAGATGCGCGGTGGCATCCCTGATTGTAATCCTCTCCTCTCTCTCCTTTTTTTCTTAGAGAGCCCACAGTGCCTCGGGAAAAATTGGCTGAATAAAAGGTATAAAGACTTTCTCTTTTTATTCCCCCACCCCGTCCCCCGAATAGTTTTTGACAGATGTGAGCATGTTGAGCATCTTGGGAGCTGCTGCTGATGAGTGCTGGGGGTTTCTGGGGCTTCCCCGCTCGTGGGAGGGGGCGGGGCTTGGGGGCAGAGGATGGAGGGTTTGGCTGGGTTAGCACCTCGCTGACAATGACGATGGTGACTGGTGACGTGCCCTCTCTCTCGTCCTCCAAAGGACCGGCCCACGCTGGGAAGGAGGGGGCCAGAGGAGCTAGAAGGGAAATGAGAGGGCAGGAGTGTGTTGATGGGCGACATAGCTCAATGACTCCCAGAGGCCAGAGAAGCAGTCCCCCCACCCAGTCCCACCCTGGGTTCTCAGTGCACAGGTGTGCATCCCCCCGACCATGAGGCCTTCAGAACCTGGGGTAATTTGTGTCCCCACCCCACCCCCAGCCTGGTCTCCTGGGGGCGAGGGCTGCAGAATCAGCTCAGGTCCCAGTGGTGACCCTCACGGGGGGGAGGGGAGGCAGTGACACTCCTGACCCCAGCCCTCAACCCGCATGCTCCTTGCAGCCCAGCGTCCATCACCCGCCAGCCGCCGATCTCCTCTGCAAATTCAGTTGCAAAATTTTACTTTGGGGGAGAATTCTATCATGGAAGTAATGTGTATCTGTTGTGAACACATTAGAAAGTGCAGCCAGCCGTGTGTTTGTGACCCTGGGCACCCCCGCCGGCTTTTCCTCGTGGGCTCCTGGGTCTCAGGCCTTGTGCACAACGACTGCTGAGCGTTTTCCACAGCTGAGAAATGCAAAGCGAGGCTGTCAGGTGGCAGAGTCTAACGTCCTCCTTGGCAATTCTACTTTGGTGATCTCTTTTGTACTGTTCCTGCCCCCAAGCATGCCCCCGCCTCAAAAGTAGGCATTGGCCAAATGGCTAGGGAGCTAGCTCTGTGCCAGAACCCGGTTCGTGGGGAGGGCGGCTCTGGCTCCGCTCACTGGCGGGAGGGGCCTGAGAGGCAGGGCCTGGGGCTCCTCTCCCCATGCATGGCAGGGCCCCCTGGGACTGGCCGTCCTGTCTCTGTCAGTGTCCCATGTGGTTCGCGCTCCCCTTGCAAGGCCGCCTCCCTGATGTGCCGTTTCGTAAGCAGAGTCGTATCTTACGGGGCGGAAGCAACCAAAGGAATCTTCAGGTGAATCTGTTTGTAGGTTCAGGAATCCACCCTCTAAGGGATGATGTGGATGTTTTGTCTGGCTTGCAAGCTCAGATTATTGCACGTTCTTTTTTTTTTTTTTTTGAACAGCTTCAGCAAGGTCTGTGCCTACAATCAACTACGCGTATTATGTAGGGCGTGTGATTTGATAAATTTCGACACAGGGGCATACCCATGATGTCATCACTACAGTCCAGCCGCTGGATGTGTTGGTCCATCACCCCCAAAAGTTTCCTCGTGCCCCTTCCTCTCTTCCTCCGGGCTGTCCAGTCCCCCTCCCAGGCAGACACTGATCTGCGTCCTGTTGCTCTGAGTGGTTAAACATTCTAGACAGTTAACATCATACTACATGTGCTCTTTTTGGTTGGTGGGCTTCTCTCTCCCAGCATTAGGTATCCTGAGACTCGCCCAGGTCGTGGTGCACGCGTGAAGAGTTAGTGCCTTTTATTATTATCATTATTATTATTATTATTAATTATTGCTGAGTAGTATTCTGTGCTCTGAATGCGCCACAGGGCATCCCTCCATTCACCCCTGGAAGGACACAGGGTAATTTCCAGCTTTGGTTATTAGTGTGTAAGGCTGCTGAGAGCATTCCCGCACAAGTCTTTGTATGGACACAGGCCTCCTTCTCTCCTGGGTACAGGACCTTACGCAGCCAAGTGGCTGGATTTCATGGTGCACTAAAGTGAATGTCAAACTTTTTTCCAAAGTGGTTGTGCCATTTCACACGCCCACCAGCCGTGCGCGGGGATTGCCTTCTGCATCCTCCCCAACACTTGGTGGTATTGGCTGCGGGAATTTTTGCCACTAAGATGGGCACAGGATGGTATTTCACTGTGGCTGAGTTCGCATTTCCCTAAAGCTGAGTGACGCTGAGCATCTTCTCATGTGGGTTGTTTGACGTCCATTATTTCTGTGAAGTGTCTGTCCCAACCATTAACTTTTTTTTTTTTTTAAGTAGGTATTTGTCTTCTTACGGTATAGCCTTTGGGGAGTGCTTTATGTATACTGAGTACAAGTCCCTTATAGGTAGGTACATGCTCTGCAGACATTGCCTCCTAATTCGTCTGTCTTCCCACTCTCATAAAAGTGTCTTTTAAAGAGCGAACATTTGACATTTTGATAAATTCCAGTTTAACCATTTGTTCTTTGTGGATCGTACTTCTGATATTTTATCTAAGAAATCTTAGCCTGATCCAAGGTCACAAAGATTTTCTTTTCCTGTGCTTTCTTTAGACATCTTATAGGTGTCAGAGTTTATATTTTGATCTCTGGTTTATCTTGACTTCCTTCTTGCGTGTGCTAACAAAGCATTGATTGAAGTTCATTTTTCTGAACTGAATCTGTGTATTGATTTCAGTACTGTTTATTAAGACTATCCTTTCTCCCCTGAATTGCCTTTGCAAAAATCAGTCGTCATATATGTGTGGGTCCACTTGTGGACTTGGTTCCATTGATCTATATATAGTCTGTCTTAACGTCCTACCCCACCTGTTACGATTATCATAACTTTAGAACAAATCTTGAAATCAGGTAATGTTAACCTCCAACTTTGTTCTTTTATTAAAAAAAAAAGATTTTATTTAGCTATTCATGAGAGATACAGAGAGAGAGAGAGAGAGGCAGAGACACGGGCAGAGGGAGAAGCAGGCTCCCCGTAAGGAGCCCGATGTGGGACTCGATCCTGGATCCCAGGATCACGCCCTAAGCTAAAGACAGGTGCTCAACCACTGAGCGGCCCCAGTGTCCTGCCAACTTTGTTCTTGTTTTTCAAAGTTGTATTAGCTATTCTAGGTCCCTTAAATTTCCATATGAATTTTGGAATCAGCATGTGAATTATAGAAGAAAAAAAGCCTACTGGGATTTTGGTCAGGATTGCATCAAATCAATTGGGGGGAATCATTGACATCTTGATAGTATTGAGTCTTATGCCCCATAAACAAGTTATACCTCTTCATTTATTTAAGATTTCTTTAATTTCTCTCATCAGTGGTTTGTACTTTTCAGCATGTGGGTCATCTGAGCCTTTCTTTTGATCTTTTGTCAAACTGACCCTAAGTATTTTTTACTTTCATGCCACTTTAAATGGTCTTTTTCCTTCAATTTCTGATTATTGCTATGTGTAGAATTTTTAAAAATTTTTTATATTGATCTTGCATCTGCATTTTTACCAAATTTACCAACTAGTTCTAGTAACCATTTTGTAGATTTCAACATATTTTACACAGATTACCACGTTATTTGTGAAAAAAAGATGTTTTACTTTTTCTTCTTCTCCAATCTAGATGTCTTTTGTTCCTTTTTGTTGCCTTGTTCCACTGGCTTGAACCTCCAGCACACTATTGAATAGAAGTGTTAGGAGAGCAGGCATCCTTGTTTGGTTCCTGATAGTAAAGAGAACATAATTCCTTGACTGTTAGTTATAACTAACATTATAATGTTACCTGTAGGTTTTTCATAGATTCACTTCCATCCCAAGTCTATTGCCAGTGTGCTGAGCATTTTTATTGGTTTTTATTAGGAATCAGTGTTGAATTTTGTTAAATTTTTTTCCTGTGTCTATTGAAATGATCAGATGCTTTTTCTTAGTTCATTAATTTGATGAATTAGATTGGTTGATTTTCAAACTTGAAGTGAGTCTATAACTCACTATTTTTTGTTTTTCCTATTTTTCTTTATATCTTTTTTCCCTTTTTTTTTTGGCTTTCTTTTGAATTGAGTTTTTAAAATTATTGTATTCCATTTTATTTCCGTTCTTGACTTATTAGTTATAGCTCTTTGGTTTTTTATATTGAATGCTGCTTTAGAGTTTATGGGGTTTTTAAGCTGGTTACGGTCTACCTTCAAATGATGTTAATCCACTTCACAAGCAATATAAGCATACTGCCATTTCTTCCTCCTGGCCTTACACACATGTGTTATAAATCTTACAACACAAGGTTATTTTTGTTTATTTAGACAGTAGTATTTTAAAGGGATTTGAGTAAAAAGAACAAAATCTGTATTTATCCATATAGTTCCCATTTCTGATGGTGTCTATTCCTTTGTGTGAATCCATATTTCCATCTGGTGTCATTTCCCTTCTATCCAAAGGGCTCTCTCTTCAGTATTTGTTACAGCACCAATCTACTGGTGATAAATTCTTGCAGTTTTTTGTATGTCTGAAAAAGTCACTATTTCAACTTTGTTTTGGGAGACATTTTTGCAGGGTGTAGAGGTCTGGGTTGACAGGTGCTTTTTCTTTCAGTGCTACAAAGTTTCAGGGCCTGCCTGGCTCCCGTGGTCTCAGAGCCTACTGGCAACCCTCTCTTTGTTCTGTGCATAAAAATGTGTCCCGTTTCCCTGGATCCTTCTAATATTTTCTCCTGCAATGTTTAATCTGCCGTTGATTTCATCCAATGTATTTTTTTCACCTCAGACATCGTAGTTTATATCTGTACAAATTCAGTTTGCACATTTCTTGTATATCTTACACATCTGCACGTAATTTCTGAAACACATAGAATATAGTTGTAATTGTTTTCACATCCCTGTCTGCTAATTCTAGCATAGGTGTCAGTTCCGAGTTAGGTTCAAATGATTGATTTTTCTCCTCATTTCTTGCATGCCTGGTAATCAAAGATTACCAATCAAAGATTGGATGCTGGACATGGTAAATTCTACCCCATGGGGTGCTGGCTACTTTTATTCCTATAAATATTCTTGAGTTTTGTTCTGGGACACAGTTAAATTACTAGGATACTGTTTGATCCCCTCCTCTCAGATCTTACTTCTAAGATTGGCTAGATGGACCTGAGCCATGGTTAGTCTGGGTCAGATAATCCCACTACCAAGCCAAGGCCCTCTGAGCACTCTACCCATTGCTCCATGAACCATGAAGGCTTCCGGTGAGGCGGGCAGGGACACATACTTTTCCTGGCCCCATGCATGCAAGTACAGTTTCCCATAATCCCATAATCCTTTCACGTTGTTCTTCCCTGAGCCTCAGGGCTTTTGCTCCAGTGCAGGTGATGATCTGTACTCAGCTAAACAATCATGGGGACCCTCCATGGTCCTCTAAGGTCTCCTTCCATCCAGCTCTCTCCTCTCCAGCACACTGGGTACAAGTCCAGCCATCCTGGGGTCCCCGGACTCTCAGTCCTGGCTCCTCAGCTCAGGGAGCTCACCATGCTTGACTTGGGGTCCCTGCATCTTGGCCTAGAAGCTCTGCACACAGTGAGACACAGGGCAGCAGTGGAGGGCGGGGAGGGACTCCCCTCTGTGGTTGCCCGCTTCTCAGGGGTCACTGTCCTTCCTCATATACTGTCCGTGTCTTGAAACTCATTCCCGAGTGACCTGCTGTTGTGCCAAGTGGGAAAGTAGGTTAGTCCCTACTTCTCTGTCTTGACCAGCAATGGAACCTTCTTCCTGTTTCAGCACAGATCCTGTCACATGCACTGACCGTTAGGCCTACCTGGCCTACCATTCCTGGCCCTCCTCCCCACTCCCCTTCTCAGTCAGTGCTAGTTCGAGGCTTGTAGGCCTGGGGACACACGCCCTGAGCACAGAGACAGATGCCCTTGTTTCGTTTGTCTTGAGATTGGCCTCCTCCACAACGAGGAGGCATCTGCAGTAGCAGGAGCTTAGCTCCTAAAGGATGGCTAGAGGGCTCTTCATAGAACCTCTTCTCAGGAAAACATTTTGATCGTAAAGAATAAGGGAGTGGAACCTCAGTGGGAGGGGAGGCCAGGAAACTGCAGAGAAGGGAACCCAGAGCCCCCCAGCGGCCCCACTGCCTCGCTGAGTAAGCCTGTCATGGTGTACAGGGTCCTCCTTGCCCCAAAAAGAGGAACCAAGCAGGGAAGAAGACCCATCGAGACCATTCACTCTTCTGAATCCCAGTCCCCACACTCTCCTCTGTTTATTGGGGCCTAGACAGAGCCACACTCTTACCCCGTTCTGTGCACAGCATTTCCCAGCATACCAGGGCCTCAGACAGCCATCGGCACATTCAACACGTGTTGTCCCGTTTGACGCTCTCTTACGGGTGGGGGAAACTGAGACTTAGGAAAGGCAAATGATCTGCCCAGGCTCACAAGGCAAGACCGCAGCCTTGGCTGTCCAGGCTTCTTTTCCTGCTGGAGATTTCCCTTGAGCAAAGTTGATGTTCCTGGTAAGAGAATGCAGATTTCTTGAACTTGGTCATCTGAGCCTTTCTCATAGATGCCTCCACCTGCCACACTGAAGCCAATTGGCCAGCATGGAATACAGTGGACTCCACCACTTCTGGCCAATGAGGGCTCTCATCTCTTTGGAGAAACCATTTCCATTGTCAAGGTCTTTGGCTGTCTAGTCTCCTGGGACTACAAAGCTCCTAACTCACTGTAGAGCCTTTTCAGGAATATCTCGTGTTTGGAGCTCTCTGATACATATGCACACGTGTGTTTGGACTAGTGCATCAGTTAGGCTGCCACAATGGAAGAAAAGTATAGGGGGAGATGCCCAAAAATGTTGACCATGAAGAGTTCACCCAGACCCATGGCCATTTTGACCCTGCTAAGGCCAAAGCTATTTTGCATCAGCTGAACACGAGTACCAGGTCCCAGAAAGTCAGCTCCCAAATTCCCAAGTCCTGGGTCGCGGGGACTGAAAAGGGTCCCCAACGCCTCCCTTGGCTTTCAGATATATCCAGCTGGGTGGTTTTGTGCTTACCCACAAACGAAGCAGGACATGAAATATTTGAGAGGGGATTGGAAGGTAACAGAGAGAGGAGTCTGTGTACTTGCGCGTGCTTGTGCGAAAGTATAAAAACCCCAAGTCTGTGTTTTCCCCAGGGTATTAATTACAGTTGGAAAGGAGGCTTGTCCGGGCGTGTTCCGCTTGGGCAGAGTAATTTATCATCTGGTTTCGGGGAGCGGGAGGCAGGTCACGGTGCAGAGAGCAAGACACACATCTCTCTCTCTCTCTCTCTCTCTCTCTCTCTCACTCAGACTTCACAGCCGTCCCCACCTGCTCCAGGGTGGACAGCTCTGCCCAGGGACACGTGCCCCAGGGGAGCACAGAGAGCTCTGCAGGGGAGAGAGGGGAGATGGGAAGGCCCTGACATGATCCTCAGGGGACAGGCCATGAGGGGAGAGGCCTGTGCAGCTCTAGGCGCTTGGACATCTGCCTCTGTTGGGGGCAGGGCCGGCCTGGCTGCACACACCTGATTCCTATCGGCCCCCAGTGACTCCCAGTGATGAGGACAGAAGGGCAGGTGGTCTCTGGTGGGTGGGGAGCAGGGGGCTCCAACGGGATCTTACTCCCGTTGATGGCTAGTCTGCATAGGTGTCTCGTCACCACCCAGCAACGTGGCTGTTACAGCTTAGGGCCGCTCTGGCCTTGGTGGGACAGCTGGAGAGGGGAAGTGAGCCCAGGGGACCTGGCCACTCCACCCTCTGCCTCTGGGTCCCTCCACTCTCGGCTGAGCACCAGCCCTCTCCCCGCCCCCCTCACCCCCACATCCCTCAAGCCTGGGTCAAGGTCTTGCTGGCACTTTGCTTCCCTCCTCTGAGCCATCACACCCCTGCTCCTGCCTCCCGCTGCTGCTGGCAGACACCAGCCCCGGGAGCCTGGAGTGACGACCCTCACTTTTAAGCAAACTAAAAATTGTTTTTCTGAAATGTTAGCAATTATATAATAAGTATTCATCGTTACGTCAAGTCCTTCGGCCGACTGCTCCCCGTCTGCCCTCCCCATCCGCCCCAAGCCAGCCGATAGTGGGCAGGGCCCCGTCCCCGCACCTCATCCTCCTGCGGAGGGACAGGCCTCCCACGGCCCGGTGACCCTGTCATGAGCACCTCCCACGGCCCGGTGACCCATGAGCACCTCCCATGCTTGGGAATCACTGAACCCATCAGACAGGTACTCCAGCAGATCATCCGGGTGGGGGTCCTCCTTGGTTTCTGCCGTCGTCGCTGGGGCCACCGCTCCAGCAGGTCTGTGGGAAGGGAGGGAGAGAAGCACTCAGAGTGGAGGCCCGCCTCGCCTCTGCAGGCCTCCCCTTGCTCTGCTATGCACCCCACAGCGCTGTCTCTCGGGGCTTCCTGTGTGACCCGTCCCTAGGATGTGGCCTGCAGGGCTGCTGGTCTCTGCCCAAACCAGCAGGATGTCTCCACCACCCCGGCCCTCCACCCCGGGTTGGGTGCACAGCCTGCCAGTCACGGCCACTTTGCAGATGACCTGGAGAGAGGGTAGGAGGGAGACGCAGGAACCAGGACAGGGGCAGAGCAGGGCAGGGCCGGAGGAGCCGCTTCCACAGCTGCTCCGTGCATGCCAGGCCCAGAGGTCCCTGCCTGGAAGGCCGAGTGGGACCCCGGCGCTTCCCGAACAACTGTGCAGAGCCTGCGTTTTCCCCCCTCGAGTGTCACGGCACATGTACTCACGTCCCCCTCTTTGATGTCTCTCGATTGGGACTATAGTGATGATTGTTTATCAGATCCCCCTGCCCCGGGCCCAGGCCCTTCACCTGGGGGATCCTTAAGCCCTGAAACCATCCAGAGAGGTCAATGTTGTTATCCTCGCTTTGCCAAAAAGGAAACTGAGGCTCAGAGAGGTTAAGTGACTGGCTCAAAGCCACACGGTGAGTGAACAAAGACGCACCACACGTTCTCGTCATCAAGGTTGGAAGGGTGAGTGAGGACTGCTCATCAGGCCAAGAAGTCCTCCCCACTCCTCAGTGGGGCTCTGAGGAAATCTTGAGGGTGGGTGGAGGTGATCTTGAGGTATTTGTCCTCCGACACCCGTCCCTCCCCGTCTTTGTAAGGGATGTGCTCCCGAGGGTGATGATGATGCTTTTAAATAGTCGAAGTTGGACTGTGCCCCTCCTCTGCTCACACCCTCCTGTGGCTCCCGCTCTCTTGGAGAAAGGCAGAGTCGTCACAGTTCCCTCCCGTATGAGACCTCCCATGATCTGGCCCCATCACTCCTCTGACCCCTTCTCCTGCTGCTCGCCCTCATTCTCATGGCTCTAGCTCACGGGCCACCTCGCACATTCTCTGGATGGCCAGGCACATCCCATGAGTGACAGGGCCTTCGTCCGGGACGCTCCCTCTCCTGGACGAGCCGTAGGGCTCTCTCCCTCGACTCCTCCAGGTTGGCCTACAGATCACCCCCTCGATCAGGTCCCGCCTGACCACCCCCTTCTAGTCCAGGACTGGCCAACAGTGCAGTCAGGTGCTTTCAGCGTCGCCGGAATGACTGTCTCCAAAGAACGCTGGCTGCAGGGATGCCCCGGGTGCTGTGCCGCAGGGCCCTGCCCTCGACCCTGTCCTCGGGATGACCTTTAACCGGTGATGTGCGGAAGCGTGGCTCAGGCCTGGCGCAGGTTCTAGCCCATCGGACAGAAGTGAGGGGCGTAAGCAGTAGTTGGCCTGGTCTGCTGGCCAGAAGCACAGATGAGATTTAACAGCACATAGTAAGAACTCATGTGAAATCTCGCTCTCGGGCCCAAAAACCCTAAACGGCTGGTTGTAAGAGGAGGGAGACCCAGAGGCTTTCATGTTGGCGACTTTGGTATAATTAGGAGGACAGTTTCCGGGCCCAGAGTGCGTGGCCTGAAACAACAGACACGCACTCCTCGCAGCTCCTGAGGCCGGAGGCTGGGACCAGGGCACTGGCACAGTTCTGGGGAGGGCTCCCTCCCCTGGGGCCCCAGACGGCGGTTTTCACGTGGTGCTCGCACACGGCGGGAAGCTGAGGCAGGAGCCAAGCTCCCCTGTGACTCTTAACAAGGGTGCTTACCCCAGCCCAGGGGCCGCAGCCCGCACGGCCTCACCCGATTATCATCCCCTCCCAAAGCCCCTCCAAACACCAGCGCACAGAGCGGAGGTGGGGGGTATGGTCACCCTAGATCTAAGTGGCTGCCCTCAATGCCCTCTTTACTTGCATGAGTAAAGGCACACATGATGGACGGCAGAAGCTGGCCGGATGGAGCCTCCCCGGAATGTTGGGCTCACCCTGGACGTGGCTGCCCTGAGCCAGGGGGACGTTCCAGGGCACATCCCCAGTGAAATGGCTGTAGGGGCCACGGCTGTTTGCCCAGGGGTGTGTCTCAGATATCTGAGGGCTGCCCTAGTGGAAGACAAGGTGGGGGGCTCAGGTCCAGGAAGATGAGGGTGACGGGTCCTGGCAGGCAGATATCGGGGAGGGGGGCTGCCTGAGGAGAGCTTCCTAGGGGTGACCTGCATGGGGGTGGGGTGAGGTGTGCTGGTCTTCCCTCCCTGTCCGCAGAGTCTGTAGAGGTTGCGTGAGTTGCGAGTCGGGAGGGGGGCACCAGGGGACTCCTCAGGCTCTTCATAGGGGGATGCGGGGTGGTGCTCCGTGGCCACCGACTGTCACTGCTCCGGAAGGAGAAGCTCTGCTTTCAGCAGGACACGAACGGGGGGCAGCAGGTGGGAAGTGTGACAGGGGACCAGGAGGTGCAAGGTGCGAGGTGCAAGGTGCGAGGGCGGCAGTGGAAGTCCAGCCTGCCCTCCCTGCCCTCCCCGCGCCCTCCCGCTCTTCCCGCCCCCTCACCCCGGCTCCTCTTGCTCCCTCTCCCAATGCCCAGGTGCGCTTTCCTTCTTAAATCCTCTCTCCTGCTGCTGAATTATTGAAAGTGTTGTTTGCTTTATTGCTGTGCTGGAGGGGCGCTGCCGCAGAGCAGCTGAGCCTAGAATGTGTCCACAGTCCGGAGCGTCGCCCGCGGCCCTCAGGATCCCCTCCCCAGGCCTCTCCGCGGTGGGGGGGAGCTGCCCCCAGTCCCTTTCCTCTTGCTTCCCTCATCGTTTATTTATAACTGCTCCTGTCCTGACCAGATGATGCTGCATCCGTGCCACCAGTCTGGAGGCCCGGGATTGACTTTGTGGCAGATGGCACCGCCCAGCCCAGGTGCAGGGCCACATCTCCACGCCGAGGTGCTGGGACGTCCGTCCCGCAGCTGACCAGCTGAACAGCTCCAGGGCATCCGTGGAAGTGGCCGGCAAACGGGGGCGGGGGGGGGGCTGACTCTGATGCGTGTGCCACACTGGTGTGTTTACGGGGGAGGGTTGGCGTGTAGGTGTGTGTGTGGGTGCACATGTATGTGCATGTGTGTGTGCAGGACAGGATTGGTGTCTGTGTGCGTGTGCACATAGGCCTGTGGCTCCATGTGCGGCATGTGCATCTCCACATGTTCACACAGGTGTGGATTTTCACAGCAGGCATCCTAGGGCTGAACTCGGCACAGGCCCTATTGGTGAGATGTTGCCATCCGAGCCGATCGCTCCAGAAGGGGTGACGGTGTGGCCGCCCCAGAGTGGAGAGGACACCAGGAGACATCTGGTTTCTTCTGGAAGCCTCTGGCAGCATCGTCAGGCTTCTGGGGACAGAGCGTCGTGCCAGAGGGCTGAGCCATCAGAGGCGGGGGACAGAAGGGGATGGACTTCCCCACTCACTCCCCGGAGGTGGGGTGCAACATCCACCAGACCCTCCAGGCCGGAGCCCGTCGGATGCTGGGCTGGGAGACCCAGCTGGTCGAGGTGACAGCTCAGGGGGGCTCTCTAGACAAACCCAGAGGTAATGGGATCAGGTGGCAGCCCCGAGCTGAGCCCCCAGCATGTGGCTGCCCGTCCACCTTGGCCAGGACCCAGAGAAGGACACCCAGAGCCCCAGGGTGGGTGTGGGGCACCGCTCCTCACCGGGAGCCCGACCCTTCCTGCTGTCCTGTTCCCCGTCGCTCACCCTCCCGTGGTCCCTGGGGGCTTGTTTGCATGTCCTCTGGCCATTGGTCATTTGGCCAGGCTCCCCCAATATTTGAAGCAGCCTGGGAGCAGGCTTGGTGCTATCACCCCAGTTTAGAAATAAGGAAACTTGGGGCACCTGGATGGCTCAGAGGTTGAGCATCTGCCTTCAGCTCAGGGGGTGATCCCGGGGTCCTGGGATCGAGTCCTGTATCGGGCTCCCCGCAGGGTGTCTGCTTCTCCCTCTGCCTGCGTCACTGCCTCTCTCTCTATGTCTCTCATGAATAAATAAATAAAATCATTTAAAAAAAGGAAACTGAGGCTCAGAGCAGCGCTGTGAATGGCAGAGCCAGGCTTGCTGCCCTCGGGCCTCCAGCCCCTCTGGCCGGGCTCATTGCTTGGCACGGGCTGGCTCCCAAGCGCTTGCCAGGGGGGCCGAGAAGCTTGTCAGACCTTCTGCAGGCCCAGCAGTGGGTCCCTGGGGAGTGAAGCCTCCTCTGAGCCTCTGCTTTCTTTCTTTTTTTTTTTTTTGTATTTTTTTTTTTAATTGGAGCTCGATTTGCCGACATACAGCATAACACCCAGTGCTCATCCCGTCAGGTGCCCCCTCAGTGCCTGTCACCCAGTCACCGAATCCACTAGTGTTCATGGCTTGTGAAGGACTTTGGAAAACAGCTCCAGAGAGTGTGGTGTGAGCACACCCCCTGCCCCCCGAGCCCCCACCCTCGCCCACCAGCACCCTGCCCACCCCAGCAGCTCCATCCGGGCACCTCCCTGGAGCTCACAGGCGGGCCCTGCAGGGGAGCCACGGTGCCGAGCCAGGGGGTCCCACCATCACGCCCCTCCTCTCCCTCCGGCTCAGCCCAGTCCCCTTCGGGTGGGGGGATGAGGTGGCCTGGAGGGGGCGGTCCCCTGAGGCCACTCATGGACCTCCCTGTGCCCCCCTCCCCACAGCAGGCCTTGGTGGGGGGTGGGAGGGGGGAGGCTGGCGAAGTGCTGAGCTGTCAGAGGCGGTTCTTGCCTTCTCCGAGCCTGAAGACAGCAGCACACACGTCCCTCTGTCCCTGTGTCAGCCACCAGCCCGAGCCCCAGAGTGACGGGGGTCCGGGGGGCCCTGCCGGCGTGCAGGACCCCACCCCCCAGGCGGCCTCTGGGCCTCGGTTTCCCTCCCCGGAAGGGACCGTAAGAGCTACAGAAAGAATAGCCTCCTTTTTTCTCCTCCTTTGCATCCCTCAAGAGGGGGTGACGGCCTGGGCGGCCGGGGCCCCTCGGGGGCTGGTGGCCCGCAGACCGCGCTGGCCTGAAGTGCTGGGGGCTGAGCAGAACCAGGAAAGCTGGATTCCCAGGCCGCACCTCCAGCTGCACAGGGGAGAAGCAGGAGGGCAGCATGAAACCTGGAGGGGGCAGAGGGTGCCTGCCCTGTGACCCCCACGGCACCCCAACACACCACCCCCCTCCGGGCTGACCTCCTCTCTGCGGGCCTGCCAGGCGCCCAGGCTTCTGCTCCCCTCCCTCTCTGCCGCCTGGGGGAGGGGCCTGGGGGCTGGGGCTGGGGCAGGTCCCCCCCTGCCCCCCCCCACACCCAGCTCCCACAGTCCCACCCTCTGAAGCCATCAGTGGTTGCCTACACCTGCGTTCTCCCCTTTCCCAAAGAAGCACCTGCTCCCCAATCCCCTCCCACATCCAGGGCCACACACCACCTCCCTCTGACCCCAGGGCAGGCCCAAGCACCCGGAGGAGGGAGGGGAGGACTGGAGGGGTGCGGAGGAAGAGGGCAGGGCGGCACTTAGCCCAGTGGCTGCTGAACAGACCGGAGCTGCCTCAGCCCCGCTGCCCCTGGGGCATTGTCCCCGCCCCCGCGAGCCTGCCCGGAGCCAAGGGTCCGAAATGGTATATTTTTGGGTGTGTACCCAGTGAGGGCGCTCAGCCGTGGTGTCAGCCCCCGCAGACCCAGACCCAGGGCTGAGATGTGCAGGAAGCGCAGAGTGCCCCCCACCCTGCCCCCAGCCCTCCCCACCTGTCCCCAGGGCCTGGCCGCAGGGTGCCGCAGGGTGCAGGGCTCAGGGGTGTCCCCAGGACAAGTGCCACCCGTGGAGGGGGACGGGGCAGGGGCCACAGTGGGGACTGGGTGAGACTCTGTATGCCCTGCGTGCTCTGTCTCCCCAGCGGGCCCGGGGTGTGGGGGGCACCTTCTGGGAATCCCCAGAGCAAACTTCAGGTGGCTCCCAAGACCTCGGCACCCTCACCCGCATCTTCTCTGCTCCCTTCCTCCCTCCCCTCCTCCCTGAGCCACAGAATCAGGTGGGGAAACTGGATCTTGGGAAGAATAATGAGGAACGCAGAGGTGAGCCCCCAGCTGATCCCCCAGCGCTCTGAGCAGGGGGAGGGGGAATCCAGGAAGCTAAGGGACCCTGGTGAGAGGAAGCCTCCCAACCAGCAGCCCCCTTCCTGCCCCCCTCAGCTGGCAAGGAAGTGACGGTGACCTGGGGACCAGGGTGGGGGTCCCGGCCCCCCAGGGGCAGCAGGGGCACGAGGCAGGAAGGGCCCCCAATGCAGGGTTAGGAGAACCTCTTCCTTCCAGTGAAGTTGGGCTGAAGTGGGAGAGGGTGAGGCCTGGCGTGTGCATGTGCACGTGTGTGCGTGTGCGTCCATGTGCATGGGCACATTTCTCCCACGACCGTTGGCCTCCAGGCTCCCGTGGACGTGGTTTGGAAGTCGATGTGAGTTTTGTGGTTTCCTTGGGAGGGAAGACCTGCCCCGGCTGCGGGCTGGCTGCCCCACGCGCGTGCTTCCTCCGGGCAGCCCTCAGCCTGGCCCGCAGCTTCCTCCCCCAGGGCCACAGCCAGGGCCCAGCTCCAGGGCACCGGCGCTGAGGGGCCCCCGGGCGGCTGGACCCGGGGTCCGGCAGGGAGTCAGCGGGAGCCCCAGAAGGGAGCCGGGGCCGCCGGGAGCCAGGCGACCGTGGTCAGCCTCCCGGCTGAACTTAGAGGCCACGCTCCCAATCCAGGCAGAAGTGGGGCCACATGTCCGTCCCTGGCAAAGGCTGTTGGTGCTGCTGGAAATGTCCCGGCCGTACCCCGCCCCCCGGTACTCGGGCTGCTGGGGGTTCCGCGGGTTCCTCCCTCGAGGGCAGCCTCCAGGGCACTGACCCTCAACTTGTGGGCAGAACAGAGTCCGCTCTGCATCCTGACTTGGGGCCGCATCTGTGAGCTGGCTCCCGGCCCTCCAGTGGCCTGGGATCCCCCCACCCGCCCCCCGGAGCCTGGCAAGGGCAGGAGGTGCCCCCGGGGGCTGGATGAGGCCAGAGCGGGCCCTCTGCTTCCCACTGGGCTGCGGGCTCCTCGGGCTCCTCGGGCTCCTGACTCCCGGAGCCCCTCCCTCCTCAGTGCCCTCTGTTCTCCCCCACGGTCCCTGGCAGGCCCTGGGGATGTGTGGGGGGCGGGCAGGGAGGTCCCCTGGCTGCATCTCTGAGGCTGTTTTAGGACAGGGTCAGGCTCCGCTTCCCGGCCGGGGGCCGATGCTGTAGAAAGGTCGGGGGGGCAAACAGGAGGCACACACACCATCTCCTCTGCTGGACCCGCCCCCCCCATCTGGGGACACAGCGCCCCCAGCCCCAGACCCTTCTCCTTCTTTATCCTACGGGTCACGGGAGGGCCCCTGACCCCCACTCCTGGCACCTGCTGCCCCCTTCCTCACTGCCCAAGGCCCAGCCCCCAGCACCATCCACCAGGGTCGTACCTTTGTGCCCTCAAGTCCCAGCCTGGAGCACAGAGTCCTTTCCCATCCAGCCTCCGTTGTCCCAGCTCAGCCCCTGCAGCTCCTCCACCTTCCCATGCCCCCTGTGGTGCAGCTGGGGACATGCTCCTCCTAAAACGCCCTGCCCATGGCCCCACTTTCATCTGCAACCCCATCAGCTGGCTCCTCCCTTCCCTTCAGCATAAGCCTGCTGGGAGGGAGACAGGAGGCAGTGCCAGGCAGCTTAGATGTCACCACCTCCGGGAAGCCTTCCTTGACCACCACGCAGCACAGTGTTGTGCCTTCCTCTGCACCTGCACGCACTGGTCCGAGGGTGCTACCGTGACCCATATGCTGTGCCATCTCCCCTCCACCAGCAGCCCCTCCAGGACCCTGACTGCGTCTTGCTCAGCGTTTTTTGCTGCCCACATTGTGACTGCTGGATGCCCAGGGTCCAGAAACCTTGTGCGCTAGAATGAATGAGTGAGTGTGTTCCAAGGGGCGGGGCGGGGCCCGGTCACAGAGTGACCCCTGAAGGCCTGTGCATCCATCCCTCCCAGGCCTCCCCAGCTGGCCTTGCGCTGTGGGCCCAGCTGGCCGCATGGCTTCCCATGCTCTGCACACAATGTTTCAAGGGGACGTGGGACAATCTTAAAGGTGACAAAGTTGCAGCCCACAGTTGGCTGTGGAGAGAGTCCACGATGAGCTGGGGCCGGGGGCCTGGCTGTGGTAAGGCTGGACCAGCCGTGCCTGGCCATGAGGTTCACTGCTGCTCTGTGCACGAGGCCTGCCACCGGCTCTGGGGGCATCTCTGTGTTCGGACGGTCTGAGTGGGGGCCCAGCTGGAGGGGAGCGGCCCCCGAGAAGGGGGGCAGAGGGGCCTGGGGTGGGAGGGCCGCCGGGTCTGAGCAGGGGGCCCACTGCCGGGGGCGGGGCCTTTGCATCCCAGGCCTGGCCTGGGACCCTGCTCCACTGCTCAAGAGCTGTGTGACTCCAAGGAGTCACCAGACCTCTCTGAGCTCCAGGTGGCTCCTCCATAGACTAGGTCCCCAGGCCATTGGGCAGGCTGGAGGAGAATCAGAGATGGGTCATGTACTCCGCGCCCATTACAGTGGAAGAAGGGACAGGGTCCCTGGGATGGCGTGACGTCCTCTTGTTCTCACCCACTTGGGCTCTGCTCAAGGACACATCTCCTCCTGCAGAAGCTTCCTCCGGCTTCCCTGTTGTGGGCCCACTGTCGGGCCTATGCTGACGGTGGCCTGGGTCCACCTTCCTCACCCACACCCTACGGGATGTGCAAGGAGGAAGCTCAGACCGCTGGCCGAGGTGTCCAGTGTCCCTTAGCCGCCCGAGGTGGAGCCAGGACTGGAACTACTTCTGTTCCTCCAGAGGCTTTCCTGCACTTGGGTCATGCGCTCCTGCAGTGTCTGCCCTCCCACATCTTCTGGTCCATGTCTGATGTCCAACCCTGTGTACCTGGTGGGGCCCACAGGGTCTTCCCTAAGCCCTGACCTATTATTCTCTCTTGCTAGGCACCCCAGGCTGGCAGTGTGGGCAGGTGATGTGTGCAATGCCGTCTAGATGTGCCCTGGCTGGGGAGGAGCTCAGCAAACATTTGTGAGCAGATGGATGGATGGATGGATGGATGGATGGATGGATGGAGAAAAGAAGGAAGGAGGGAAGAAGGGGGCAGGCAGGGTGGTGGCGGCCTGTCCTCGGGTACCAGAACGCCTGCCATCACTGAGCATGAGCAGGGGCACCGTCAGAGCCGCGGCCTCCATAAGGCCCCAGCATGGGGCCGGGGGTGCCATGTGGCCTGGTGGTTGGTGGGGCCGCGGCCCAGAGCGGATGCGGTGCCCCCCGCCGGCCTCTCCTCCCACTGTTGCTGGGCTCAGCTCACAGGTGCACAAGGGCGGCCGCGTGCCAGGTGAGGGTCCAGCAACACCAGCGGCCGCGGCTGCCAGACCTCAGCGATGCGCGCCCCTGGGACAGAGGGTGGTCAGACACATGGTCTGGGGAGAAAGACAGTGGCCCAGGGTGTGTGAGCAGCTGGAGGGGTGGCTGGCAGAGGAGGAATAGGACACTGGGAGCCGGGCTGGGTCCTCCAGCCGTGGCTTGGCTGGCGGGAGAGGCTGGGGTTGGGGGGCCGGTGGGTGGCTGCGTAATTGGCAACAGGCGGAGATGCCAAAGCAAAACTCTCCAAATTAGCAGTAATTGCAGGAGAAATAAAGAGCAAACAGGGCGCGCTGAATGAGGTTTTCTATAAATATTATGTTTTTTAAAGTTTGCCCTAGAGTAATAGAAGCTGTTTAAACGCTAATATCCTGTCTGTGCATTTAAAAAGCCTTATAATGAGGATTTAGTGTCTTCCCTTCCCGAGGCCTGGGATCTGGGGGCCCCTGGGTCTCCGGCCTCCTGTCTCCCCAGCGGCTCGGGATGGGCACCCCCTGGAGTCTGAAAAGCCGGTGTGGACGCAGCGCAGCACCCCCAGGCAGACACAGGTGCCCCTCCTGCTGCGCATGCCCAGGGCGCCCGGGGCTGCAGCCCCGCCTGGCTGGCGTTCCCTCCTCTCCTCCTTCCAGCCAAGGAGGCTGGGCGGCGGTGTTCTCTGGGCCTGAACACTTTTTCTCAAGCCTTGGCCACACCTGGCTCCTGCTGTGAAGGCCGAGAGCCCCAGGGTCCCCTAGACCTGCCTGCGGGCCGCCTTTCCCCTCGGCCAGCGGGGGAGCTTGTCTAATTAATGAGGAGATGGGCGCTCCTGGGTGAGGCACCTACAGGATAATGTCTGGTTTTATTAAAACCATTATGCAAAGTGTTCGCTCATGCCAGCCACAGGCGCGCGGGCGTTTTCAAGTGGTGAGGGAGATGGGGTAGGAACCGGCCCCCTGCATCGCCGGAGAGGCCACTTGGGCAGGGCCCAGGCCTGGCTAGGAAAGCGCTGGCAAGGAGTGCCCCGCCCCCAGCTCCGCCTGAGGCCATCAGGGAAGACATGCAGCCCCCGGATCCCATTTCTTCACGTGCCTTGGGTGTGCGGGGGCTGCGTGGGACACAGACTGACCCTGGCGTGGTTTGTGGAGGGGCTTCAGGACGCTCGTCCATCCAGCTGCCCCTGGCGCCACTTTCAAGGGCAGAAACAGGTCTGGTTGCCGTGGCAGTCCGTGGGCTGGTGCCCATACAATGCAGGCGGCACCCACATGGAAGCTTCCAGCTCATCCACAATCCCCACTGCAGGCAGTGCTGGGTGCAGATGGGCAGGGAGGGTGTGGGAGACGCCCGGGCTTGGGTGCTGGGGCTGCTGCACCATCCAGTGGTGACACCAACAGCCTGTCCACCCCCCACCCCACCCCCCACCCCGGGGCACAGATGTTCCCAGTGCCTCAGCTCCCGGGGCTGGGAGGCAGTAGGAGCCCATCTACACCTGTTGGCAGTGCCAGGTCACCCGTTGATACAACGTCCTGGGTGTGAGGTGGTCGGCAGCCCTGGTGGAGGTGCAGTGTCCCTCGCCGTGGAAGGTCGGGGGAGCCTCACGAAACAACAAGCAGGAGTAAACCAGGGAGGGAGGGGAGCTGCGCCCTGAGCCATGCCGACCCCAGTGGCCCCTGGACAGGGCCCAGCCCTTGCCTTCTGCCATCATTGCCCAGTTTGGCAGTCACTATGTACAGGGCCCTGGGAGGTGTCGCAGGTAGATAGCATGGGACTGTCCGAACCGGTGGATGAAGACAGATGCTCGGTGTGCTTGAGTGCGATGGCCTCTGGACCGTGAACTTGCTCCTTTCCCACACCTCTCATCATCCCTGGGACATACAGGCGGGGGAGATGCATCCCACCTACCTGCCCCCCATCCGCCGCCGGCCCTAACGTGCTCACAGGAGAAACGGGGGACTCTGTCCCATTTCCATTACTCAAGTGTTCCTGTCTGGAATGGAGCTGAGGTGACATCCATGTCCAGGCCCCAAGGAAGTGGCAGGGAGCCAGAGACTGGGAGCGGGGGAGACCCACTCCTGTTCACAGCCCTGTCCCATCCTCACCCTTCCCAGCCCCCTAAACAGAATTGGGGCCCACAGGAGACCGCAGTTCCCAAAGAGCCAGGAAGTAAGGACACGATGGCAGCCATGCTCCATAGGGTTGGGGAGGAGGGTGTCTGGATTTTCTGCTGAAAGAAGCAGGTTGCTCTGAAATCTAATCTCTGCATCTAATGAAGAACAAGGCGTGACTGGGCAAGAGTGGGACAGGGAGCGGGTCGGGGGGGCAAGACCTGGCAGGAGGAGAATTGGGGAGCAGCCCGGGGCGGAGGGGGAGCGCTCAGTGGGGAAGAGTGGGGAGTGGGCTTCCTGGGCCGCGGACCCCTCCGCTGGGGCCCGTGGCTACAAGGCAGAGGGCAAACCTCAGGCAAGAGGACCCTCATGCCAGCCCCGAGGAGGCAGGGGAGGCCCAAGGAGTCTAGAGCCTTGGAAGCCTTCCTGGTCAACAGAGCTTCCACCCGGCACCCCCAGCCCCGCCGGCCCTGGTCCTGGAGCTTCAGGCGAGGCCATGCCCTCTGGCGTTTGTCGGTTCCCAAAATGCAGCAGAACTCAAGCAGGGAGGGCTGCTGGCTGGCTGTCCCTGAAGGCCGCGGGGGGCCAGGCCTCGAGGGCTGCCACGTGTCCAGGCCCTCCCAGGGCAGAGCTTCCTCTGGATGCCCAGCCGTGAGCCTGGTACGGCACAGGCACCCTGCGCAGGTACTGAGCAAGGGAATGAGCGGATGTCAGGGTTCAGCAGCGCCCCAGGCAAGCGCCGTGGAGCATTTTCAAGGCGAGCCTGGCCATCTGAGCTGCCCCTGGTTCTGCTGAAGGCGTTCGTAGACGCCGTGCCCGAGAGCGGGAAGTAAATCCTGGCGAGAGGGACTCGGAACTGGGGCCCGGCCAGGACACGGCCCTGCCAGAGCAGAGAACTGTCACTTCAGGGTGTCCGTGGCCTGAAGTCCTCTGGGGATGTGACCCCAGGAGCAGGGCGGGACACAGGGGTGCCCTGAGCTGCTGGCAGGGCCGCCCCCCCAACCCCGTCCCCGGGACCACATGCCAGCATTCCCCCTGGAGCCCATCTATCTGTTCTGCCAAAACCAGGGTTTCGCTCCTTGTGATTTCAAAACTTAATTATGGAAAGAAGTTGGGATTAAGGACCCCCATTCCTCTTCCTCCAGCCGTTGCTCGTCAGCAGCTGGGATCTGGAGCATCCCTCAAGCTCTGGAGGGCGAGTGGGGCGATGCGGCACAGGCTGGCCTTGGCAGGGGCAGAGTAGGGCTGTGGCGTCTGGGAGAGTCTCGGTTCGGCCCTGAGCCTCCCACGTGCCCGAAGCCACAGCCCCCACAGGACACAGACAGGACAGGCCCAAGGCGCACTTCCCTCTGCCCGTGGGGAAACCTCCTTCCCGGAGCTGCCGTCCACCCACCCCCATGAGCCCCCACCCCTGCTCCACCACATTGGGCACACGGGCTGCTTTAGGACCCCGGGACCTGGCAAAGGGCCGGGCAACCTCTGAAAGTCTGTGTCCAGAAGCCCAGGCTGTGTCCCGCAGCGTTTCTCCATCCCTGCACACCCAGCTGGGCACAAGACGCGCAGGTGACGGGGCAGGTCCACGCTCACACGTCGCCCGCCTCAGCCCCGTCTTCCTGAAAGGCAGCCTGGGAGAATGACACAAGAACGACCCGACCCTTTGACTCCATAATCCCACTCTGGGGACCGTCTCCTCGGGAAATAACTCAAAGCCAGAAACAAAAAAAGCTTGGAGTATCGAGATATTTATAGCCACAGAAGCAGCCCCACTGGCTAGATCCTACGTGTCTGGCCGTCAGGTAATAGTTAAGTGAATTACGCAGCAGCGACTCGATGGGATATCGTGCAGCCTTTAAACCCAATGCGCAGGAAGACTCGACACGGGGAAGTGTCTTTGAAATATCATTAAGTGAAAAAGTAGGACACCTGATTACAACGAAGTAAAAATTATAATTCGTAGAGATAAAGCTCAGAGGGGGCAACGGAGAACTAGAGACGGTGGGGCTAAGAGGAAGAAGCTGAGGGGTGTAACTCTGAAAAAAATTGGAGGGAGTGAGTAAAAGTTAACGGAACAGTCTCCCTCCAAGTTCCCAGCCCATGTGCTTTGGGGGTTGTCTCAGCTGCAGGGGGAGCTGTGTCCGTCTGTCCCGCTTGCTGCCCGGGGCCCTCCCTGCACCGTGGAAATGCTGTCCTTCCATGGGCAACACGAGTCCAGCACACATTGCCCCTGGCCGTGTGTCCACCGGCCATACCTTGATGGAGCACATGCTTGCGTGGGTCGCTGGGCACAGGAGTGGGGCCATTCCCCACGCTCACGGGTGCAAGGTGCAGACGCAGAGGGAGGACGCTCACCTGCCCTGGGGCGGGAGCAGTGCCACAGAGTGACCCCCGCAGGATGGATGCCCATGACCCAAGGGGGTGGCCTGGGTGGAAGGAGGGAGAGACTCTCTGTGTGTGGACAGAGAGCAGCCCGACTCGGGCTGCAGGGTGATATGTCGCCTGGTGGCAAGGTAGGAGCAGGGTCTAAGGGAGCATGAGCAGCCCCAAGCCCAGGGACGTGGCTGGGGATGGTCCTCGCTCAGGCACCGGGAAGGGGCATCCCTCATTCCAGGCCACTCGATTCTGCTCATGTGGGACCTGCCTCCCGGGAGGAGGCCAACAGCCTGCTGTCTTTTCAGACAAAGACCACTCAGGGGAACCAGCCAGAAGCTGGAAGTGGTCCAAAGAGAGGGGAAGTCAGCCGGTGGTTGGAGACCCCAACACAAGGGAAGCCGGTACCTTTGTGTCTTGCCCGTCCCAATGCCCCCAGCCCAGCCCCTGCCCCCACGGAGCCCGAGGCTCCCCTCTGTTGGCAGGTGTCAGGACCCCCGGTTGGCTGGACTGCCCTTGACCGGTGCGAACATGGTGGAGACACTCGGGTGGGCAGGAAGTCCTGTCCCGAGAGCTGCAGAGCAGGACCTGCAGAAGGGGAACCCTGGCCCTGGCCCCACTGCGCCCACAAGGTCACGGCTGTGGTTACGGGTGACCACGAGGTTATGGCAGACGTCAGGGCAGCTTTTCGCAGTGGCGGTAACCAGGCTTTGCCTGGAGCTGCAGGACGGAGACGGCGGTGCGGTGGTGGGATGAGAGCAGAGGGGGCCGCCGAGCCCAGCCCGAGCGGCCACACCACCTCCCTCGGGCCCGGCTCCACGGCCTGACGTGCAGCCCGCCCCGTTGACTGACAGAGGCAAGACGTTGATTCATCCCATAACTAGATAAATAATCATTTCCCCGAAGCTGGGGCAAGATTGGCTGGATTTGAAGGAGCTTGAGTCGGAAAAGGAGAAAGAAGAGAGAGAGAGAGAGAGAGAGAGAGCGAGAACACACACGGGGGTGCTGGGGCCCAGTGCACACTGGGAGGACGTCCCATGAAGTCGGATGCTCCCCCGAGGGCAGCACTGACACTGGACAGACGTCCCCCTACAGAGGGGGTGCCTGGCTCAGGACCCCGCGGCTGCAAGGGAGGGAGAGCCACGCGGGCAGGCCCGTGAGCGGAGCCCTTCCCCCTGAGCGTCCTGCTCCTGGGGACGTCCTGAGAAAACCCGGGTTCCTTCGCCCCGCGGGCTGACCTCACGCCGCACTGGCCCAGGGTCCCAGGATGGCCCGGTCACCGGGGACGTCCTGGGAAGCTTCCCGGCTGAGTTTGCAAGTCACACGGGCCAACCGCACGTCACGTCGGGAGCAGCCCAGCCTTGCCGGGGAGGGGGGCGGGGAGGAGTCCGGAAGGTACAGCACCCAGGGCACTTCTGACCAGAGATACAGACTCCGGCCTTAGCCCGTGAGCAGGGGGTGAATCGAGGGCCCCCTCAGATCCAGAAACAACAATAAATACGGGTGGTGAAAGGTTCTCGCTCTGTGCCCGTCACCATGGTGGGGGAAGGAGCCCCGGTAATTACCAATCCCGAAGTGCAAGATCACTAGTCACAGGTGATAATCTTGTTCATCCTTGGCTCTCTTTTCTTAATTAAAAAAAAAAAAAAAACCAACGCTACTAATTATAAAGTAAGAAGCACTTCTAACCCAACAAATATTTTTAAATAATCGATACCATTAGGGAGACTGGGAGAAGGAAAAAGTTCGCGTGGCTCTTTCTTCTTGAGATGAGAAACTCTGGGTTAAATCTTGGCTGTCTTAGCCTAGATTTTTCCAGTTCCCCCCACACCCCCCCCCAAAAAAGCAGAGCTTAAGAATAAGATATTATGTGCAGGAGGCTTATTTTGGGAAGTGATCTGAGGAACGGGCGCTGGGAAGAGTGAAGGAGGGAGGCTGATCTGGGGTTGGTGGTTGCGATGAGTGCGGGCACCCACAGGGCAGGGGTCTCAACCCTGGGGGGACTCCCCCCCCACCCAGGGAGCCGTGTAGGTGCACTCCCGACCGTCCACAGAGGGGGTGAGAGAAGAGGGTTGTGGACCCCTGGCCACCGTAGCCCGTTGGCAAGGCTGTGCCACAGGCCATTGACTGGCAAGTACCCCCAGGTTTGCTCCTGCGTGGCTTCCTGCAGACATCCCACATGCTGGGGGCCTGGGGGCGGTGGGGACAGAGAGGTGTGAGGCAAGGGGCCATCAGGGCACACCCGGGACCACAGATGGCTGCAGCAGAGGCTGAGCAGAAAGGGGGAGCTGAAGGGATGCAAGAGTCCATCCGCCTCTTGTGTCTGTCCAACCCATCACAGACCCTTGGAGGCGGCAGCCAGCCTCAGCCTCCCTCGGGGGTCAGCGCCGTGTGTCTCCTTTGGGGATGAGCCCGTACGGAAGCTTTGTACTGTGTCTTGGGCCTGCTGCACAGCCCTGTCTCGCTCCAGGACCTCCTCGAACCTGGTAGCCCTTGGAGACACATATGTACTCGGCCTGCAGGTCCAGGGAGGCCACTGAGGTGGTGCCCCTCCTTGGTAGGAGAACGATGGGACACAACACCGCGCCTTTACCTAAACTCCAAGGTGGTGTCCCAGAGCGCCCCAGACTCTGAATACTTCATCCACGCGGCCCGCCCCGGATCTTCCCAGCGTTCCTCTCTCGCCCCCTGGCCTCCGTGTGTCCTGGGGCATTCAGCGTCCTTCCCTCCTCCTCCCCCATCTGAACCAACCAGCGTGACCCCTCAACGCGGAGGGCGAGCCTGATTGTTCTCTGGAGTGTCAGAACCACCACCGGAGACCCTGCAGGTATGGCGATGACGTTCGGCTACAGGGTAAGGACAGCCCTGGAGAAAGACAGTAAGCGTGCGTTGCTGTGCTTCCTTCATCAAAGCAGAGCGCTTTTAACCCTCTTTACCGACAGGGGTGGGCAAGAACACATTTTCCGTATCAGTGACCACGTCCCAAGGAGCGGAGGCGGTGTTGGTTTGGCTCCAGTGAAGAAGCACTACGGTGTGTGTCTGGAGGCTTGGTTAGGTGCCTGCTGGCTCACCATCCGCCGCCGCGATCCGTCTGGTCCTCGTGGAGGAAATGGTCAGGAGTATGATAGGGACCTCCACCCTCGCTTCCTTCAAGTGATTGGTAGTGGGCGGGGGTCACCCATGCTGGGTGAGGGGTCGCCAGGGATTATCAGGAGCCTATTTGGCACCAGCAGTGGACTTCTTAGCAGTGTCTGATTTTGGCCACTCAGCTCTAGGACCCCTTCCTAAGGGACTTTACCCCCACCCCCCCATCATCCAGGCCCTGGGAGAGGTGCTGAGAGGCAGGGACTGTATTTGGGGGAAGAGCACAGAGGTGAGGGGCACCGGGGATGATACGTAGGGAAGGAGGGAGAACCAATCCAGGGGCATGTCGTTGAGCTGGTGGCCACTGTGGGCAACCGGATGGTCCCCAGAGGGAGCGGATGAGGAGCTAGAAATGAATCCACCAGAGGAGCAAAGAAGCAGCATTATCCTCTGGTCAAGGATGGCTCCTCTTTGCACTTCCGGGTTTGCCCGTGCATCACGAGGGCTCCCGAAGGCGTCCCCAAAGCCAGCAGCAGAAAAGCCCGAAGGCAGAGAGTAGAAGCCATGCAGCGTGGCAAGGGGAGGTGCTGTCAGCGTACAGCCACGCACAGCCCGCTGCCGCGGCAAAGGCTGGGGGGAACAGATGGGTGGGAGGTGGGGCGTGGGATGCGTCTGATGCGTGGGCTCAAGTTGGGAGACCTTGGGCAAGTCCCCAGCCTGGGCCTCACTCTTCCCACGTGTAGTGCTGGGTTATTAATAACCATTCCCGAGGGGGTTCGAGAATCACTTGAGACGGTGCTGGTGAAGGCTCTGCAGACGGTACAGCTCTGCCCTAGCGGAAAGGACTTGGAGACACTGCGTGGACGTGGCACCCTGGATGCAGCCCCAGTGTTTTCCTGGGGCCGCCTCTCCTTCCAGCAGTGCTCTGACCCCCAGGCTTCCCCGTGTTCATGGGGACAAGAGGTCCCTGTCAGCTAGACAGTGAGAAGCACCTCGTCACACCTCAGACGGGCCCCGGGGGGGTGACGCTTCTCCCTCTGTGGTCCTCCCCTGTCTGGCCCCTGCCCCACCCCAGTCCCTGTGCCAGGGAAGTCTTGTCAGTGCCTCTGAGAGTACCCAGGGGACCCAGGGCATTCTCCCAGTAATGACTGCTGATGTTTCAGAGACGTGTGTCATCACCCCAGGATTGTGACAGCTCCGTGAAGCAGGCAGGGGAGGAGGACGAGACAGCCGCTGTTGAGAGGAGGTGGCGTTGGTTTGAAGCAGAGCATCTGGGTCGTCTGCTGCAGGGGAAGAGGTGCAGAGGAGGTCTGAATGCTGAAGAAAAGTTTTTAGGAAGTGTGCCCGAGTCCGCCCCGGGCTCCCCATCAGCCTCCCCACCACCACCCCCCAGCCCGGCCTCCAGTGGAGTCAGAAAAGTGTGAGGGGAGGAAGGGACACGTGGGGGAAGGGGTGAGGGGCAGAGACATGAGCATAGCCCTGGGGGAGCACCGAGGGACAGGAGTTCCACCTCCGACGTCTCCAGGGGGCGGGAGGACTGTGTAAGTGCAAAACTGTGACCGTCTTGCAAAAGCGTTGTCCTTGCTCTAGGAAATGATGGAAATCTCTGGAGCGGGTGGACAGAAATGACCACCCTGGGGGTCTTGGGGGGGGGCCTGTGTTGGGCTCGCCATCCCCTGCCAACCCCACTTGTGCCCTGGGTGGAAAGCTTGGCTTCCCGTAGCCGCTAGAGCTAGCTGGCCCTCGCCAGTGCCGGAGGAAGCAAGAGAGCCCCCGATTCCCCTCTTCTGCTTCTCCCACTCCACTCGCCTCCCCATATTCCCCTTAAAAGTCTCTGGAATTCCCTCTCTCGGCCCCTTGACTTTGGAGCCCAAACAGGGCAGGTGTATCCAACATGGAAAGTGGGAGAGAATGCCCCTGCGCAGGAAGAAGGGCTCCCCGTGAGGACAGCACCTCTCAGCTCCACTTACCGCTGGGCCGATCAACGTGGTTTTACGCGGCACTTTTTTGTTTTTGTTTGGCGGGAAGAGAGGTGATGCTTCAGGGAAACTGGGAGAGGACGGGAAGAGAGATGTGTGGGGTCTTAGGAAGAACGGAGGTGTGAGGGAACGGATGAGGAAGGCGCTGAAGGCAGTGGAGACCCGGGGGCGGGGGTGGGCTCCTCCTGAGGGACTAGGGACGTGGCCGGCCCAGCCGCCCGCTTCCAGAGACGCCCAAGGGTGCATGGGTGGCTTTGTCCTCCCCCGCATGGCCTCTGCAACTGGTCTCTGCATAAGGCGGGGGCTCAGGGGCTCAGACCCGTTCACGGGGCAGGGCAGTTTTCTGGGTTTTTGTCCCCTTCCCCTGACAAAAACTTGCTCTCCATGCCAAGTTCCCTTTTGGTTTTTTTTCTCGTCGAGTTGATGTGTGGGATTTTGCCAGCCCAGCAAAGCTTTCTTGGCTTCAGTAACTCCCTGTGGACATGCCCGGGGAAACCTCATGGTGCAGCTCCCTGCCCCTCTCGGGTACAGCAAGAGCCAGACGGTGTAGAGCCCCAGGGCTCTGCTCCCTCACTGACACCCTCCTGGGGGGCACCTCTGCCCCTTCCTGCTGAAGCAGCCCCCATCGGTTATGCCCCAGGCCCTGGGTGACTCCGTCTGTGGTGCTTGTTTCCTCGTTTTCTTAATATTTACTTCTGGAATCGGAGGCAGCGTTAGAGACACGGCCGACCGCGGTACCTGCTGATCGATACGGGGGCTTTGGATCTCCCCCTGGAGCCCCGTCTTCTGACCCACTGGGTTGGCCGTGGCCAAGAGCACGTGCCCCGTGGGCTTGCCACTCTCTAGGAGCCCTCCAGCGTTCCTCTCCACTTCCAACGCTGACGGCTTGAGCACCACCGTGAGGCTGCTTTGTTTAGGACACACTACGCTTTGGACATTTGCCACCTCACTGAGCCTGGGGCAGTAGTTTGGGTACTTTCCGCCCCCATTTTACAGATAAGGAGACCGACTTGGAAAGCTTTAGAGCAGGATTGTCCTGTCGAACTTTCCACAGCCGTGGATATGTTTGGTGTCTGCATTCAGGACGGCAGCCACATGCCGCCCGGGACCGCTGAGTGCGTGACACGTGGTAGTGCAGTGGAGGAGCTAGAGCTTTGCTTTTACTTAATTCCGACTGAGGCGTTAGAGACTTACTTAAGGGCGTCTACTTACTTTCAGAACTGGGCCTCAACCAGGCAGTTCTGAGTCACCTGTCCCGACCCAGAGGCCACTGACGTCTCAGAGTCTACAGTTGGGTTCAGACACTCAAGATGCTCTCACCTGCCCCTTGACTCTCACCAGGCTGGTTTCCCTCTCCCTGCAGCTCAGCGTGGTGCAGCCCCCAGGCGCACTCCTGTCCTGATTGTGCTGCCCACCCTTGCTGCGGGGGAGCTATAGGAGGGAGACGAGGGAGTGGCACAGCAGGTGTGAAGCCCTCTGAGGGACATGGCTGCTTCACACCAGCTTACGGGGTGGGGGTGGGTTCCCCAGAATGGCTGGCGCTGGACTGCAGCAGGGATCACTAGCTTCCTTGAGAGAAGAAGACAGGGTGAGCCCATCAGACCCTACAGCACGTCTTCTCATCCCCTGTCTTGCAGGGTCTCACTCCACGGGGACAGCCCCCCACCTACTTTCCACTGGCCCAGGGTCTCCTAGATCTGCTCCTCCTCTCCCTGGGCACTGGTCCTCATTCACAGCCTCACAGCTGAGCCGCAGATGCTTTTCAGCTTCGTGTGCTCAGCATCTTTGTGGGAGTGGATTTGTATCTTAGCCCTGGAGAACTGTAGAAAGTGAGGCTCCAGATAGCTAGCTCAGAGGCACAGAGGGGGCTTCTGGCTCCCCTAAAAATCACCCTGGAGTGGCCAGAGGGCTGAACAGCAGGCTAAAGGGGGGCACAGGGAGCCCATCAGCCTCTCTGAGCCTCAGCTGCCCCTGCTCTAACTGTCCCATCTCACAGGGGTGCTTGGGGTGCATTGAGGTGACATATAGGAATGAGCTTCAGGAGCTGGAGTGCAGGACACACAAATGTCACTGTAGCCTTGCGCTGTAGCCCCTGAAGGCTGGAAGGACATCGGAGTCAGCTTCCCCACCCCCAGGTACCCCTGGGCCCTGTGTGGATGGAGAGGAGGCAGGGTGTGGACACAAGGAGGAAGCCCTGAGGAAGCAGCAGCCACGTAGGGAGCTGGCTTTCTGGTCTGGTCCAGTGCAGAGGATGGCCAAGCATGCCGCCCATGACCCTTGAGGATGACAGCTCACCCCACACTCTCCTGACACAGAACAAGGCCCCAGATGGAGAAATCACTTAGCATGCTGGGAAAATCGGAAGCACATACCAAAGTCACGGGTACGTGTTGTCCTGGTGGCCTTGTGTAGGGTCAAGATGTGCCCCCCCATACCAGGAGATCCCTACGTTGGGGGACATGTGTGGGAAAGAGGGGACAGGAAGATAGATGCATTGTGTCTTCTCCTTCCCTCCCCGACTTACCAAGGGTCATGGAAGGGCCATAAAGACGGGTGTCCAGTTAGATACAACCGCCTCGGCCACCAGCACAGTTCAGAGCAAAGACAGGGCCTCCTGCCTCAGCGCGTGGAAGATACGTCTGTTGAAAGAGATATCTGTTTCCTGGTTTGCCCTGGGGAGAAAGGAGCTGGAAATAGCACCAGGAGGAAGGCGTGGGGAGTGACGGAGAGACACATACAAAGACAGAAAAGACAGAGGGAGAGACACAGAGAGATAAGCCCAGGAGAGACAGAGAACAAAATATGGACACCCCTCCAAGGGACAGCTGCAAGCGGGTACACATCTCATCTCTGCATCTGTCCCTACAGGGGGAGAAAACACAGCTCATGGGATCCAGGGTGGCCCCGTTGCCCCCCTATGGCCAACCCCCCGGCGTAGGCAGAAGCCTTGAAGCAGAAACTAAAGTCTCTTCCATCCTCCCCCTGGGCTTAGCAGACACCAAGAGGGAGCCCTGGCATCCACGGCGTCCTTCTCAGCACGCATGAGTCCTCCCCGGGGGTGGGTCTGCGGCTGGTTTCCACCAGCGTAATTCTAGGGCGCACCCCTCACCACCAACCAGTGTGAGTTCTGAGAATGCAAACAAGTTTGAGCATAAGCCAGAACAAACAGTAATTAGGAAGGTAAATCCGATGCAAAAATAAGCATAATGCATTTCAAATTCAAATAAGAATATTTGTGGACTCTATGCTCTTTCTGAATTATCAGTGGAACGTTCCACTCCATTTGCATAGATAATTGAGAGTTAACTGTACTTTCTGTACAAAGGCCTGGGAGATGATCGGAGCAAATTCGGCCCAGCTAGGTGGAGAGAAAGAAAACTCATCTGGCCACTGCAGAGAGAAGGGACCTAGAACAAAGCCCGGCTTTAGGCACTCAATAGATATTTGTTGAATTAATTAGCATGATTTACTGAGCATCTACTGTGTGCCAGCTCCTTTGTATACGGAATGTCTTTGAATCCATCCCCACAACCTTTGAGGGAGATATTGCTGTCCCATTTTTATAGATGCAGAAAGTAAAGCTCAAGATGTTGAGTCGCTTGCTCTGAGTCACATGGCTGGTCAGGGCAGAAGTAGGCTTGCCTCCAGGTCCGGGTGGCTTCCAAGCCTGAGTGTGTACCACTTCCTGCTGGTGGAGGGTTCCAGAAGGGCTGAGGCTGTATGTGTGTGTGTGTGGTGGAAAGCAGGAGACAGGGGATTTTCCTACAAGCTCAGCTCTGCTTTTGTTCCTCAAGAAGAGGGCAGTGACTCAGACCCCACATCCTGGGTCCCACTTTCCCCCTGGGACACCCTCTAATCTCTGTTTCAAGAAAAGGGCTCTGTTTCTTCTCCATCCACTGAAATGGGAAGAATGAGATGCATCCTCCTCCCTCCTTCTCCCTCCCTTCTGGCAGGGGGTGGAGGGGTGCTGGGGCGTACAATGAGGCTGAGGGTATTCTGGATGCCTGGGAACCGATCTGTCCAAAACACTAGGATGATGACGATAATTATTGCCATGGCCTGTATCACCGGATTGGAATTTCCAAGTCCTCTCATTCTACACTGGAGAGGAAAATCAATACGCTCACCCAAGGAGCCGAATGCAAACAAGTTCAGCCGCGTGGGAGCTGGCTGCTGGGACGCTTTTCTCCCAGTGCAGGTCGGGAGGCAGAAGTGCCAGCCATGAGTGAAGCCCCAAAGCTGAGCAGTGCATGGAGTGCTCATTTCCTCGTCCAGTCCTGGGCAGGCAGGAGACCCAAGAAGGAAAGCCACTGTTGGCTCCTGGGCTTGTGGGGGCCGCCGTGGTGGGACATAACGATGACCTCAGTGCCAGACATCAGGATGGAGTAAACCGATGGTCAAATGAAGCAAGACCCCGTTGCCAGACATCTGTGTTTGGGGTGGGGGAGTCTGTGTGCACTTCCTGCCAGCGCAGACTTGCGTTCTCTGGGGCCCCACCCCAAGAAGAGACCCAGCTTGCTGTTCCTTCTGCATCCCACCGCAGGCCAGCGGCTGTCACAGGCCGCATGACAACAATGAGACGATGGAGCCGGGGCTGAGTGTGGAGACGCCCGCATGAGCCCAGTGCCGCCCACTGCAAGTACAGTGCAAAACCACACGTGTCCGCACGTCCCCTTCCCGTAGCCACATTTAAAAAGTGAAAAGAAACCGGTGAGACGAATTATAACAATATACTTTATTCAGTCTGGCATATCCAAAATATCACTGTTTCAACAAGTAATCAGATAAACAAATTATTTTTCACTCTTTTCGTGGTGCTGAGTCTTTGAAATCCAGCTTGTGTTTTGCACCCACGGGACCTCATGGATCCTGTGTCGGACGATACCAGCTCCAGGGGAAGCTCTTGAAGAACCAGGAGGCAATCTGCACCCAAATTCCGGGTGGAATTCCCTTTCTGGGGACTAGAGTTTCCTTACTGGAAGCCCCCGTAGGCCATGTGGCACCTGGGATCCTGAAGAGAAGCAAAGAGGAGAAAGTAGCTCACATCCATTTCTGCCAACGCAGGTATAGGCATGAAGGCTGAGCCGTGTGGAACACGGACGAGGTTGGTGTCTTGAGAAAGTGATCCGTCCGATTTTTCTCTTACCACTTCTTTTTCACAAGGAGAATTGATCCACCAGATGGAAAGAACACCAGATTTTTTTTTTTTCCCAGGGCTGCCTTCTGTCCCCATCTCAATGATCACTTTTGCTCTGCTGGTGATGACAGTTTCTCCTTCATATTCTCTCCCGCCTTCTCCGGACCAGGTTGGGAGGCATCAGGGCTGCCCACCCCAGCCCAGAACACCTACTTACCCCATTGGTGTCTGGCCACCTTCCCGTGTGCCAGCTTAAGTGATTCTCCTTTTAAACCGCCTCCAGACAGGCACTGAACCAGCTGCTCCGTCCTCCAGAGAAGAACCCGGCCAGCTCAAGCCTCCATTGACCCTCTCCACGGCATTTACTCTCAAAAATACAATTCCAATACAGTAAAGATTCTGGTCTCCCAGCGTGGATTTCCAATTACCCACACTCGGCCAAGTGGCAGCCACTTCATTATAATTCTGTAATTGCCATATAGAATTCCTATAAATTTGCTGTTAATTTTTAACCACCGCATCCTTCTCTTAGAAAGTGTAACAATAATTTGAAAATCTATAGACGATATTTTTAAGTGGATGGAGGCAGAGTCGGTGGGGGGTGTGTGGGGGGGAGAAGGTGGGGGAATAAATCCAGCGGGGGCTAGTTCTAGAGGAAATCCTAATGGAACAGCAGTGGTGGTGAGCGTATGAAGGTGGGTCTGGGGCTTCTTTCAACTTCCATGCAAACGCTTCTTCCTAATATACGGCGTGTTGGTGGCAGCAAGGATTGATCAGAGTCTGATCCGGGAAGATCCTGCTCTTAAATGAGAATGGCTTTGCACACGGGGTCCTCCGCTCACGGGCGCGCTCCCCGCCCCCACCGGGAGGTAATTTACAAGCCTGGCTTCCGAGTGTAATCTTCCCGCATTGTACTGCTCCACGGTGCCTCCCCGAATTGCAACACGGACCAGGTCTATAAAAGATGCTTTGGAGGAACGGAGGAAATGGCAGTCACACAGGCACCCCCCCCCCACCCCCTCCACCCTCCTCCCCACCTCCCGCCAAGCAAGTGAAGACCCAGGTGCTAAGCAGAGAAATTAGCCTGCCTTTCAGGAGATGCTAATGAGGCAAGTTGTAAGGGGATGAGTTGAGCCAGAAAGGAAATTGTGGGGCCCTGCAGAAGCCACAGGGACCAGGGAGCTGCAGAGACCCCGACCAGGTAGTCCTAAGAGCACCCGGCTTCTCCTTGGGGGGTGGAGGGAGTAGGGCGGCAAGGGGGTTGCAGGTGGTCAGAGAATGAGAACAGTCTAACTGAAGACAGACCGTGAGAAAGTGCAAGGTCTCAAGGGGGTCTCCTCTGCTGGGGAGGATGTTCCCGTGCAAGGTGCCGTCAGCAGTGCCAGCCCCCCCCCGCCCCCCCCATGCCACAGTGAGGTAATTTGCCCCCATGGGGGCCTTGGCTCTGGCTGGCGAGTGGGGCCGGCTGGAGCTGTCCCTGGTGCTGCAGGGCCCGGAGCCGCGTCCTTCCAGCTCCTTCCCCACTGCCAAGTCCAGTCCCGTCCCCACTCCTAGAGAAAGGGGGCTATTGGCTCCAGGCTGGGCGGGTTATCAGGCGGCGGCAGCGGTGAGAAATTGGGCCACGGAGCGATTTGAAGGTCCCAGTGTTTGATCTATTGCGGGGCTGGCTCCTTGCAGCTTTGCTGCCCCTGCCTTTGGTGACCTGAGAGAATTAAAGCTGCCTTAAATACAGTCTCTGCTGGCTGTATATTAATCGAGCAGGAATCAAAAGTCACAGCATCCTAGGGAAGTAAGAAAAGGCACAGACGGCTCCCCCTATCCTAATGCAGCAACTCTCAGCGGGAGGAAAGCCTGGGAGCTGCTAAGACAGCACAGCGCTGCCAGCCTTCCCCAAACCTCCTTGCCAGTGAATTCTCAGAAACCTTGTGTCTTGGAACTGGAGGGTTGTGTTGATGCCAAACAGTGCTGGACCCCAGTGCTAGGATAGATCAGCAACGAGGAGGGCTTCCCCCCTCCCGGGTGTGACAGGGAGCAGAAGGGTGGAGGGCCAGCAGGGGTGGGGGCCTCCAAAAGGCTCACACCCGAGGCCCCCATGCCTCCCCCAGAGATATCCTGCTTCCCCTGCTCTTGGCAACCTTTAGAGAGTCTAACGAAACAAGCAGCATCCGCTGCCCCTTTCTCTGCTGCATTGTACTCACAGTGGGCAGCAATTCATACAACTTCCCCACGTGTGTTCTGAGCTGCCAGGCGCAGCCGACACGAGCCAGGGTCCTGCCTACCCTTCCCTCCTCCCTGGCCTGGCTCACTCCTCTCAAAGCCTGAGAAAGGACCCCACGTTGGTCCTCTCTCGTGCTGGGGGCCTGGGGAAGACGGTCCTCGGGTGAGCATCTGTTCCTTTGCTTCCCGGCAGGCAGGCCTGTCCCCACCCCTGCGGGTCCTGGGACAAGCTCTGCTCCCACGAGGCTGAGGCTTCCTCCGTGTGAGAAACCTCCCAGCCCCCACCGCCCGCGCCCCCACCTCTCACCACTGGCCGCCTCCCTGCTCCATCACTCAGCTCCTGTCTGCAGCTTGGCACTGGCCGCCTGACACAGTGCACCCGCCTCCCCTGGGCCACGCGCTTTGCCAGGACAGCACTGCCTCTCTGGGCCTTTGCTGCCTTGGGCTCCTAATGAGCTTTTAATGAGCTGATGCTTTGGCTCTAAGGGGCACGAAAGGGCAGAGGAAGCATGGAATGCCAGCCCCTCACATTCTGCTTCCTGAGGCTCGAGGCTGGTTTTTTTTTTTTTTTTTTTTAACTAGCTGAGTGCTAGGGCTGGGGCTACAGGCAGATGCTGGATTCAGTCTTTCAGACTCGCTCAGAGTTCAGAGCACCTGACTTTCACAGTCCTTGGGCCCAGGTGACTCCGTGGCCGTCACTCCCTCCTAACACGGCTGTGCTGCATCTGTCCCTCTGTGGCCTCTCCTCCCCCCAAGGCTGAAGGAAGGGGCAGTGGTTTCTCTGCTAAGTAAGATTTATTTTAACTAATGGTAAAGTGAAGAGGCCAAGTGTTTCAATTGCCAGCTTTAGAAAGAGGCAGGAAACACAAGGGTGGGCTCTGGCCACCTCTACCCCAGGCAGCTCAGCCCCCTCCGCTGTGGATGTCAGAACAAACCTTGACCCCCCCTTTCCATGGCTGCCTAGGAGCCCTGGGCCATGTTTCCTCAGCTCAGTCCTAACTGAACTGGACACAAATCCGCGCTGGCCACAGCCACGGGAGGTTCCTAAACTGCCGCCCACATCCTGGGCGCACAGTCCACCCCGTCCAACACCCGAAGCGCGCAGCACTGCCGTTGGGCCGCTTCCCTGGAGCACGCAGCCTTATCCTACAGGTTCTGGTGGGTGACCCGCCGCCCCTCCCAGGAGTCAGAGGACGGGACGGTGGCTTCGGCGGCGGGCCCAGGCTCCCCCTGGGCTTCCTTCAAGGCTTCCCCCTTTGAATGAAATTAAAGTGGAAAGGTTTGTTTGAGACTCAAGGCAGAATTTCTTGACAGTCAGGGTGATAAAAATCTTGATGGGCTCCCCAGAGAGATGTCAGGGTCTCCCTCAGTGGAAGTGCTTCAAGAAAAAAAAATTAAAATAAGAAGACAGCGCCTGTCCCCGAAGGCTGCGGTGAGTGCCAGCTAGAGGGCAGAGGACTGGACGGTAGGAGCCCGAGTCCCCTTCCAACTCCACTGCCCATGCCGGGGAGCCCTCTGTTTTCCCTTCCAGGGAAGGAGGGTGACCTGAGGGCAAGGGGCGGGAGCTGTCCCTGGTGCTGAAGGGCAGCAGGCGGGGGGCGGGGGGGGGGGGGAGGCGGGGGGGGGGGATGCCCAGGGTAACTTCAGTGCTGTGCCCGGGTGGGCTGCCCGGAGCTGTGAGTTGCATAGACCGCCCTTGGCCCCACAACCCCTGCCAGTGATGAACCTGTAACACAAGCCCTGCCCCAGCTCGCCTCGGTCGTGTCTGCCGTGGGCACCCAGCTATCCACGGGCATTCCGTCAGTGGGGCCCAGAGCTAGACTCATCTCCACGCAAATATACAGCCTCCCTGCGCCTCCCAGGACTCCTCCTCTTCTGTGGCCATTCACGGTGTTGGCACAGGGCATCACGGTGACATGCACAGATTCAGGCAGGATGGGAAGGCGCCTGGTGGTGGGCCAGGCTCAGGGTGTGGGATGAGGAGATGGAGGAAATCAAGCGTCTCGTGGCAGATCAGCTGGGAAACCCACAGAAGGTCTTCCTCTGTCCAATAGCAGCTTCTCTCCTTGGCTTGATCATAGGGTTCAGCAACCCTACTGAGTTCTCACGACCTCCTGCCTAATGAGAAAGAGAAAATTTAAGATAATTGCTGCACAGACCGAGCAGTGGTGTGATTAGTAAATGCCCAGGCTATTGCAAATGGCGATTACATTAACAGATTTGGTTTGGGGTTGATCCTGTTAGGAGACAGAGAGCCAAGGGCTAATGATGGGGACGCTCACAGGATCGCGCAAGCCAAGCACAGTTGTAGAAGGGAAGCGAGCGGCTTGCGTGAATCTGCAAGCCAGAAGGCTTGATTTCCAGCCTAAACCCTGCCTCCAACTAGTTGGGTGACCTTGGGCCACCTCTGTGATCCTAGAAGTGCCATCAGGTACCACGTGGGCATCATCCCACCTTCCCCGTCTCTCTTGTGAGGATCCAGGGAAATGAGACATGTTACGGCGTGTTGGAAAAGTTGGGAAAGCACTGAGCAAATCCAAGGTGCTGTTATGGTTGGCAATCAATAATGATAATAAATCACCATCTATTTTCCCCCCCTCGCACGCTCTCATTCCTGGGACGTTTAAGCAAATGTTTCAGGTTCTTGAGGCCTTAACATCAGAGACAGAAAGACAAAGTCTACTCCTCTTCCTCCTCTGGCTTCTGTGGGATTCTAGGGCCAGTGCCCTGAATGGTGGCGTGGCCACAGCTGGCACCGTAGAGCGCAGATCTGTTCCTCCAGAGCTCTCTCAGCCCGCTCCGCCTCCTTGCCAGGAGCTCACGGCCCAGATGCAGCAGGAGCCTGCGAAGAGCTTTCCAGGGCTGCAGCTGCCGAGGCCTCTTACCCACCAAGCCCCAAGGTAGAGCATCACAGCACTGGCTGGTTTCAGATGTTCTCATGGCTCTGTGATGAGCTCTCTCCCCCTCTCCAGAAGAGGAGAAGGGAGAAGTCCTGGGGGCTCATTTAAAATAAATAAAGCTTGGCAACAGCACTGAGTGGGAAGAGCCGAGTCGCACGGCACCCACAGCCCCTTTGCTGAGCGCGCTCCTCTGGTTCTCAGGCCCTGAGGGGAGGGGAACTTGCCAAAGAAAGATGTGCTTATAACTGCAACCCTGTGCAACTTCTGGCTTTGCCCATATATCTCGAGTGTGCCCTTTGCTTTCACTCTCCCTATATTTATTATGTTTAATTTTGCCGGGACATGGCTGTAAGTGAGGCGATGGACCCGAATGTGGCTGGCAAGCGCCTCTTAATTAAACAGATAAATAAACTCCTTTTGCACGCGGATTTCTACTTCTGCTGCAGTCTGCTGGGACCAGGGGGACAGCACCAGTGGGTGTGGAGGGGCTGCCGCTGGGCTGGAAGGTGGGTGCTGGCCCTGGCAGCCCGGACCCGGCCTGGTGTCCCCTCTGCACCGCCGATTGCTCTGTGGCTCGGTGGGGGGGGGGTGCGGAGGTGCCCACGGGTGGGGAGCGCCTCCAGCACCCCGTCCTCACTGGCCTGGCCACAGAGGGGAGGCTCTGGCCGGTGTGAGTGAGCCCTCTGCTGGACGAGGCCAGTGTGGCCTCAACAGCCAGGGCAGCTCCTTCCCATCCCGTTGGTCTCTGGCAATCCTCTTCCTCAGAGGGGCTCCCCCACCGACTTCTCTGCCTTCTAGGTGAATTGGACACACCAAGAGGAAGCAGAGACAGCATCTCACTCCCAAAATAGGGGAGCTGTCACCTTTGGGGATGTGAGGAGGCTCCCACCTTTTACATGAAGACAGGGAGCTCCGTGACATTTCCCCAAGGGGGTCTGTTGGAGGTGCGCCCGGCAGCTCAGGGGGCCTCCCCCGACCCTAGTCCCGTTCCCTTAGCTGTGGAATTGGGGTATGAGTCCCCCTGAAAGAGAGTTCGGTTGGCTGTGTGGGTGTCTGGTTGGTTCACACACGGAGGGGGCTTCTGGGGTTGCCCCGAGCTCTCTCAGACCCACCCTGAGCCCCACCCATCCTAGCCCATGCCAGTGCTCACGTCCAGGCCTGTGCCAAATACCCTGGGGGCTGGGGCAGGGAGCTCTGGCTCTGCTGGAAGCATGGAGCACGCTGTCTCTGTCGATTAAGGCCCAGCTGCAACCGGAGACGGTGAGCTCACCCCTTGTCCTATCACGCCTTTGCCAAGCTCCAGGCTATCCTCCCCGCATAGGTGAAGGCTGAGGACGCCGGCCTGGGCACTCGGAATGGGAGACGGGCATGCCCATGAGTAACTCAGCCCTCCGCAGCGTCCAAGGGGCCCAACCTAAAGGGACCGCGGCCTTTGTGTTCCCTGCGGGAATACACCCACATGTGGCCTTGGGTATTTCCAAAGGATGGGGGGAGTGTCATTGGGCGATAGCGCACCAGATGGTTTGACTAGGGAACTGCCCACCTCTCATTACAAACAGAGGCCACGTCGAACACGTGTTGGCATGTGCTTTGCCAAGGAGACTCCACGTCCCCATTTCACAGAGGTACACGCCAGAGAGACTGGGGATGTTTGCGAGCCTACGGGGCCTCGGTCTCCCAGAGAGGGTGGGAAACGGGGAAGGCGGGGGGGTGGGCAGCTCTTGCACCCAGGAGGGCTTCCTCCAGGCAAGGTGACATGGGGTGGGGATGGGGGCAGGAAGGAGCCAGGAGATCTCCGAAGCCTTGGAACCACGCAGACCTTTTGAGGTGCCTCCTTGCCTGATATTTATAGTGGTGCCCAGGAGCGCAGAAATAATTACAGCTCAGTTCCTGCCTCCCTAACAAGGCCTTTCTCAGATTCAGGGCGAACGGGATATTTTTTTCCTTGGCTCTTTTTTTAAGTAGTGAATATTAGCTCTGGATTGACAGCCCTTCCCAGCGTGCAGCCTTCCTTCACCCCAAAAGCGGGGGCAGCAGAGCACCGGGCCCCCTGGGCTTCCCCCACCCACCACTCAGGAGGCACCAGGGGCCCAGGAGCACTGTGAGGGGCCCCGGGGGACCCGGAGAATGTAGTGCCGCGCTATCTAGGCCCAGGAGGTCCCAGGTGAGGAGGGCAGGGCTCCTACCGGTCAGGGTGGTGCAGACTCGAAACAATCACAGGAGACATGTTCTGTGCCATTGGGATGCTCCCAGGAGCACCGTTGGAGGAGCACAGGCCCCTTCTCTCCTTTCTCCTCTGGTCCACAGAGCTGAGATGGTCCTGACACCCCGAGCAGACAGGAGCCCAACCCTGGGGCACTGGCTTTTTGCAGCAGCTTTGCCTCCTCAGGGCCTAGGCTTCCAAGCCCGTCTGGCCACTGTGGCCACCTCAGCATCAGGATGAGCCTTGAAGTGGGTGTGAGGACGGGGAGGGCCTCACTCGTCCCTGCCAGGTGCTCTTCCAGGCATTGGGGCGACGCTGTGCAACCCAGCCAGCAAGTTGCCTGCCCTTCCGACACTCAGCTCTGCTACAGGGTTTGGCTATTCGGTGGCCTAACCCCCCCAAAGGCATCACCCTGTGGACAGAGGCCTCCCTCGATTTGTCAGGTCGTAGTAATTGGCTTGAAGTGGAAGTCACGAGCCCATGGCACAGCACAAGAAAGAGGTGGTGGGCACACAGCCACTGTCCTGAGAAATAAGCCAGACACACATGTTGTTCAAATCATTCTTCTGGAGGGTTTTTTTGTTTTGTTTTGTTTTTAACGCCGTCTTGCCATTCTCCATCTCTCTGGAGCCCAGGTGTGATTAGCTGACTGGTGGAGGCAGGTGTCTAGACATGCTCCCCGGGCCTGACGCTCTCTGGAGGTGAGGCCTGAAGCCAGGTGGCTGGGCCGGAAGGCCCCGCAGATGACCAGGTGCAAGGATGCTGGACGCCATACCAACACCAAGGCAGGCATTCTGGGGGCCAGTGACAGAGCGGGGGGCTCCCTCTAGGAAAGCTTCCCCAAGCCCACCCCATGTCTAAGCTCACCCCAGATCTGAGTTCCCACTCTCCTGGGGCCATCACCGGTCTCCGCACAGTAGGCTGCATTGGGGGAGGGGGTTGCTTTCCCCAGCAGACTCCAGGGCAGAGAACTTTGTTTCTGTAGCTCCAGCACCTGGTGCAGCACCTGTCTGCACATAGTGGGTTCTCAGTAAGGAAAAGCAGGAGCGTCCACTCAGAGGGTTTCTCCTCTGTGTTGGATGTCTGGGACATCCTCTAATCCTCTTACGGGAGGGATAAAGCCTGGATCTCAGCAGACGTTTGGTAACAACGGCAAATTAGCGAGTGAATGATTCACACAGAGAGTGGATGAAGAGCCCCGGGCTGGGGGTGAATGCTACACAGCTGCCCCAGGTCCCTGAGTGTCCTCCAGGATAGGAGCAGCCAGGGCAGCGACAACAGAAGGAGGGAAGGCTTCCGAGACAGGAGCGCAGAGCAGCAGGACTGGGGAGGCAGGAGGCACTCAGGGGGTGGCACCCTCCACAGGGCAGCCCTCTGCAGGGTCTCTCCCCTCACAGATGCTATGCCCAGCCAGGTGCCCCTCCCCCAGAGCCCCAGGCCTCAGCACCCAGCCACCCCACCACTGTCTCAGGCCGTACGGGCAGGTGCCTCTTCTGGGAGACACGTTAATAACCGTCCTGCCCAAAGGCGGGGGACTGCCTGTGCAAGTCCACAGCAGAGCGTGCCACCCCTGAGGGGACCACAGAGCGGAGCTCCAGAAAAGGAGCAAGTGCAGCTACTTGCTGCAGGGCCGCTCTTCCCACTGCAGTCTTTCCCTTGACCCTTGTCACTGGTGCCACCTGCCTCCCTTCCAGACTCTGCACCCCCTTTCCTTCTAAGGCAGATGAACTGCAGGCTGCTCGGAGGGACGTGAGGGGCCGGATAGAGGGGCGTCCAAGGGGCACACGCCTGCCTGCCTCATCCAAACTGAGCGGCTTCCCAAGCAGTGCTGGGAGGGAGCCCATCCTCAACCCCCGTCCCTCTGCCCTCCTCGACGCTTCCTCCTAAACGGCCCTCCCAGACAGGCTCTAGCGAGCGCAGTAAGACATCTCAGGCATCGACCACCCAGCCTCTCCTGGCAGGGACAGAAACAGAAGCCCAGAGAGGCTTTCCTAAACTTTCCTAAACCCACACAGCAGGTGAAGGGGCCTCCATTTGATGCTCAGGCCGGTGGTCTTCCCATTACAAGGCGGTCCCAGCCCTCCTTCCCTCGAGTGGGGCTCGCTCTCAGAAGTGAGAGAAAGAAGCCCAGGGGCCTTTAGATAGAATGGGGGAGTCCAGAAGTGGTACTGGGTATTCATGGGACTCTGCTCTTTCCTGGAGGAGCGTGCCTAAGGGGGGCAAGAGGTTAGGTATGTGTCCCCCCGCCCGCCCCGCTGTCTCTACCTCTAACGGTGGCAGGTAGCTGACTGGCTGGCCCCTCATAGCCAGGCTCACCTGCGGCTTGTCCTGGATTAACTGCGCCTGGTCAGGAGCCTCTGTCCAGTGTGAATGCGTGGCAGGCCGGTGGGTGTGTGTGCGTGGCTGGAGAAGCTGCAGATTCGGGTGCGGGTACACACAGGCACACACACCTGTGTCAGTGGTGGCGTAGGGACAGTCAGGCCCGGTGCCAGGCGGCGCCGGGCCCGGGGGTGGGCACATGGGCTCTCCTGCTGCATTGTGTGTGAACACCCGGTCCAGCGTGTGTGGCTGTGGGGAGGGGAGGACGCGTTGTGGCCGGTGCCCCTTGTCCCCGCCCCCGCCCCCTGTGAAATATCCACGGGACCGCGTGCCTGGGCCAGGCCGAGGGTGTCCACGGGGTCCGGGGGGCGCGCGGGCGGGCAGGGGAAGCTCCCGGGGGCTCCAGCCGGGTTTCCAAGCTCCGGGCAGCCGAGAAGCGTTCCCCGGCTAGGAAGCCTCTGCGTAGATGCCCTCATTACATCACCGACATCCCCGCCACCGCCACCGAGCCGGCCTCCCCTGCGAGCGGCGCCTCTCGGAACGCCAGGCAGGACGAGCGCCTTCCGGTCGGGCCGCAGAGCCGGGGAGCCGCTCCCCTCCGCAGCGGGCAGAGCGGGGCGCGGGGATCGGGGCGCCGGCGGGCGCGGGCGGGGGGCGCGCGGGGGCCCCGGGAGGGCGCCGGCGGGCGAGGGGTTAAGCGTGCGATCGCATCCTCTTCCCTCGGTGCGGGGCTCTGTTTGATGTTGGAGTACGCCGGGGACTCCCCCTCCCACCGCTACACACGCGCGCACACGCGCGCACTCACACGCACACGCACCACTCTTTGCAGACAGGGCTCCGGCGGCTCCAAAGTGCCGGGCGCCCGCTCCCCTGCCGCCCTCGCCGCTCCCCCCGGCACCCGCGCCCGGGCAGGGCAGCGCCGTGCATGCCTCCCTCCTGAGGAGCGCCGCGCGGGGGAGGGGAGGCCCGAGGAGGAAGAGGAGGAGGAAGAGGAGGAGGAGGAGGAGGAGGAGACCGAGAGGGCGCCGGGAGGCAGGGCGCGCGCACACACCGAGGGACGCGGAGGGTGCGAGCCGCGCAGCGAGCGCAGAGCTGCCTCGGGCCGCCGGCGCCCCCCTGCCGCCCCATGCTGTGCTCCATGGCGAACTCGGGCTGCCTCCTGCTGTCCAACTCCGGCAGCATGCTCCCGCACTCCGTGCCCTGCCCGCCCGCCTTCCTCTACCTCCAACAGGTAAGCGCCCCCGGCCCCCCGGCCCCCGCCCGCGCACGTGCGCCCCGCGCCCCACGCCCCGCGCCCTCCGCCTCCGCCTCCGCCTCCGCGCCGCCGCCGGGGCCCCGCTGCGCTCCCCGCGTCATGGCGCCCGGGCCCGGCGGGGGGAGCCGAGGCCGAGCGCGGGGTCGCCGGGGCGCGCGCGCGGCGCGGGGCGGGGGGCCGGAGTTTGGGGCGTCGCTCGCAACTTTTCCGAAGGCGCGGGAGGGGGCGGCGGGCGGAGTCTCGGGGGAAGCCGGAGGGGAGGGGGCGGCGGTTCTGGGCGCCGCGGTCACTTTGGGGAACTTCGCGCCGGGCTGCGGGGGGCGCGGGGGCGCGGAGCGGGGGGGGCCTCCCCGGCAGCGTCGGGAAAGCCGGGGGGGCCGCGCGGAGGCGGCGGCGGGCGGCGGCGGCGGCGGCGGGGGCCGAGCTCTGCTGCAGCGGGGACCGCGCGCGGGCCTCGGGGGAGACGGGCCACCCGCCCGTGGGGCTGGCGAGGGAGGCCCCGGGGCTCCGGCCGGCGGGGAGGGGGCTGGGGCCGCACTTTTGCGATCTGCGGGGCTGCGCAGGAAGCTCGGGCTGGCGAGGGGGGCGGAAAGCCGAGCGCCTCTGAGCCCCCAGATCCCCAGGACGCTCCACGGAGGTGCGCGCAGGGCATCAGCGGCCGCCTGCCCGCCCGCCTGCCGCGGTGCGCGGGGCGGGGGTCCTGCGATCCCACCCGATGCGGAAGCAGCGCGGTCCCAGGCCTGCATTGGGGATGCAGGGGGCACCTCCTCGCCTCCCCCGGGCCCCCGGGTCTCTCGGGGCTGCGGTTCCCAGTGCCAGCCCCAGGCAGAGCCGGCCGGGGGCTGCAGTACCCCGCCTCACCCACCCGGCCGCCCACACCTCAGGGCTCCTCCTCCCTCCCCGCACCGTGGGGCTGCCTTCTTTATCTTTAGCACCCCGAACCTCTGCTGGGCCTGCAGGGATGGGGGCGGCTGCTTGCCTGGAGAGGCCTTGGAGATCTTCAGGCTGACTGTCCTGGGGCCTACACACCCAGCTGGAGGGCTCCCTCAGGACCAGGTCTCCACCACGGGTGGGCGTGGAGGTGGGAGGCAGAGGGTAGAGGGTATCTCGCCAAAGCTGGCGGTCAGGGTCAGGCCGGGCCTCATCGACTGGGTGAACGTGGATTTCCACCACCTCCCCCATGTATGCATCTAAAGGGAGGAACACAGAAGCGTGTTTCTTGGAGACGATGACAGGCTCCAGGTGGGGCTGGGCCTTCGGATGGTGGGTTCTTGTCTTGCTGTGCCCCCCTTGGGCTCCCCGGAGAGCCAAGAAAGAAGGGGCCATTGCAGGGGGCTCCGGAGGAGCTGTGGACCATGCAGGTGAAGAAGGGGCCCTCAGAACTGAGCCAGATCAGCCAGACCTCGGGCTGCTGGGCGCTCAGGCCGGCCCCTTACAGGGATCCCCACGGCGGGCGGTGCCGAGCATGTGAGCAGCTGCAGAGGGAGGGATGGGGGGCTGTCCGATGGTGGGCACAGACGGCAGTCGAAGCGGCCTGTGGTGCAGAGACCTTGGCCCTTGGTCCCACCCTCCCTAGGACCACCTGTGACAGCTGGGCGGTCCTGGGCACAGCTCAGTGGCAACGAGAGCTGCTGAGGGGGGGCCCCCATGCCCCCCAGGCAGGCAGGTATCCAAGCCCAAGCCGTCGCCAACTTCCCCAATTCCCCCATCATCATTGGAGTCGCAGACGGTGGGGGCAGGCCCGGGAGGTGAGCCTCTCAGGGCGTCCCAAATTTCTATGAGTGCAGCAGTCACTTGGGGACCTCTGGGGTGGGGCCCAAGAATCTGCATTTCTAACAAGCTCACAGGTGAAATCCTGGAGCAGACCACTCAAGGAGCAAGTGTCTGCCCCACCCCCCATGGCCACCCCCAGGAATGTCCTGGTCTGCTGGACCCCAGGAGACCCCAGGAGACCCCAGCTCCGCAGGCAGACCGCGAGATTGGAGATTAATCCACAGCATATTGGCTGTGTTAGGCCAAGTCCGTTCACCTCTCTGAACCTCAGGATCTTCCTCTGAGAAAGAGGACGAAAGCATCCCGTCTTCTCAGGCTGAGTCAGAGGGTCGAGTTAAGATGAAGTAGTGGCCTCTGAAGAATGCCGAACGTTGGCACAGCCTTGACGGAGTCAGACCTGTGCCCGCACTTGGGGTGAATGTACCCACACGACCCTGGAGGAAGGCGCACCGATTTCTCCAGGGCTGGGTGGGTGCGTCCCCGGCTGGTGGTATCTAGAGCTTTCTGTAGGGGCAGCGGTAAGGCAAAGAGACGCTGATGAGCCATAGCCATCCCCGGTGGGTGTCAACCATGAGCAGAACAGTTTCTGGGAAAGCCAGAGCGTGCCCACTGGGCCGGGCTCTGCGGGGCCCTGTTTCCTTCGAAGGGGCCTGCAGCGGGTGGCTGTGTGTCCCTGAGGGCCGGGAAAGATCTTGGATGCAGCCATTTCCTGGCTTTCTGTAGGGACATACGTTTGTAGGAGCACACGCAGCTCTGGTGGCCCAGAGTCGATACGAAACAAATAATGACGGGTAGTTGGAGACCGCCTCTGGACTGAGGCAGAGGCTCCTGTGTCCCCCCGGGAAGTGGAGGCCACGTGGGGAGGGGGCCCCCGGGTGGCCCCCGGTCAGGTGTCCAGGATCGGAGCCCCACGGAGCAGTGGCAGGTGTGCATGCGCGAGCCCTGGTGCCGTGTGCAGGCCGTGTGCTCCGTCTCGGCAGCGTGTCTGAGAACAGGAGCAGGAGCAGATACGGGAAATCAAGCAAGACAAGAGACATGGTTTGCGGCGCATTGAGATGCAGCATTTAAACAGGCAAGCAGTGGAGACGTGCAGTCTTTCAAACTTGAAATTAGAAGGTAACACCTCAACCAGCAGCATCCCGACCTCCGTTCACGCAGCGACAGAGGACAGCGCCGTTTCCGGCTGCGTGGGCTGGACCCCCCGAGCGTGCGGAGACCCCGACCACGTCCCCCAGGAGACACAGCGACGCTGTAATTCATTAGAGACGCTTGTCGTCAGGCGTCCCTCCTCCCAGCCTCTCCTAGGCGGTGCCCATATTTGTCAGAGTCCTAACTGTCCGCCGGGACAACTCCAGGTCACCCGACACCCGGAGACATCCGGCTGCAGTTGGTTCCTTAAGAGCTTACCCTCGGGGCCCTGGGCGGCCTCGGTTTCCCCGCCTGCCCAGCCCACCGCCAGAGTCCACCCAAGGGCTCCCTGTGAGCAGCCCAGAGCCCTGGTCCCCCCACATCTGGCCCCTCCTCGGGACCCTGGGGTGGGACCCAGGAAGGCTGTCATCCGTGGTGCATTGCGGCCAGCCCAGCAAGGGGTGAGGTCGATCCTGGTCACCTTTCAGAGCAGGAGGGAGCTTGTTTGAAAATCTAGAACATCGGTGAGACTCCCCGTGAGGCTGCAGTCTGGGCCCCAGGAGAAGAAAGTTTTAGGGAGCGGGAGGGAAACCCCCTGTTCACAAAATGGGATTTTTGTCACTGTTACGACTTACTATCGAGCTGCAGCGTCCTACAGAGGAATCTTATCACCATATCCGGTTGCAAAGCTGGGAAATCGCGCTGCGGGGGAGGCACTAGGGCCCTAAGTTCCTTAAGAGGGAGCGTTGGTGATGGGGGGGGGAGGTGGGCGCTGGCAGGATGCGGGCGGTGGGAGGGAGAGCAGGCCCTGGAGCCCGCAGCGCCGGGACCTTCCTGAGGGCTGTGTCCTGAGCTCTTCTTCTTCTGATTTTCTTCATCTTCTTCATCGGGATGAAATCACAGCCTCGCTTGCCCTCGAAAACACTGGCAACCACCGGAAGTTTCCACGGAGGATGTGGCATTTCCACCCCGCGGCCAGCGTGAGGCAGCTTGCAGCTCGGGGGGGGGTCGTTGACGGCAGGAAGCTGTCCCTCGGGCCGTGGAACCCCTTCTGGGGGCTCAGGGAGTTCTAGGGTCTGAGATTCATTAGGAAGCTCTTCTCTTATTAATAATCATTTTGGGGGTGGGAGGATAGCCACACCACTAACTCCGTTGGATGAATTACGGTAGCAAAGGTACCGCGGCCTCTCATACCGCCCAAGCGCACCTGGGCTGTTGTCTGTTCCCTGGGTTGCTGGCGTGTCCCCTCCGTGTGACCCCAGGAACCCCACCCGAGACCCGCTTGTCACAGGCCTGCGAGTACCCCCGGCCCGCGGGAGGGCCGGGCACAGAGCAGATGCAGTGTGAGTCTTCAGAAGCGCAGCCGTCGGGGGCTGGCCCGCTGCTGTCGTCTGGTGGCCTCACGTAGCAGTTATTTCTGTGGGTTCCTACCTGGTTGGTGCACTGGCCACTCACCTTTGGTGCAGAATCTGCTGAGTGTACGTGCACGGTTTATGGTTAAGGAAACTGAGGCACAGAGAGGTTGGGTGACACGCTGGCTTGTAAAGCCACCGACAGGCAGAGCCCAGAATCAAGGCTCTCGCGCTGGTGGGGCTCCTCGAGGACCGAGGGGTTTCTCCCCTCTGCCCGGGGCAGGGTGCTCCGTGTTCAGACCCAGTGGAGCATGAAGTGTGTGCCAAGCAGAGTGGCCTGAACCCCCGCTCCCCCGGGGGCGTCTCTGCCCAGAGGCAGGGGCGCGTGGGGCGTCTTCCGAGGCCGAGCTGGTGCGTCATAATGCAGACGGACGTGTGTGTCTCAGGGCCTGGAGGAACTGGGGTGGCCATGTCTGTCGCTGGCCTCGAAGCGGGTGTGGGGAGGCCGATCCTTCCCCGGACAGCACTTGTAGGGTCTTCCAACACCGGTAGGAGGCCTGCGTGTGTTTCCTGTAGTTACGGTTGATGACTGGGGTTCAATGACATACGCCATTTCCTGGCATCCCAGGTGCGGGGTTGGCTTGGGGTAGGCTTGGCCATCCTTCCCCCGCCTTCAGGGGGGACCCCCAGTGAGCCTGTGAAGTGGGTCCATCTGTCCCGAGGCTCTGGGCGCTTACTGAGCACAGAGAAGCCACGTCCCGACGGCCCCGCGTGAGGACCCGAGTTTGCCAGCCTCCCCCGCCTCGGGGCCGTCGGGGCCAGAGGGGCAGGCGTGGCAGTACGTGGGGCTCGGTCCACAGCGGTTGGCGTGCTGGGAGGTCTGCAGAGGGCAGGGCAGGACCCTGCAGCAGGACAGACTCCACCCGGGGCTGGTGCCCCCTGCACGGTCCGACCAGGCGCTGAGCCACGGAGCTGGGGGACCGCGTGTGGCTGCCATCCTTGGAGAGACCAGGCTGAGGTCCCAGAGCGGGTGGTCCCTGCCTCTGTGGTCCTGGGGACAGCCACAGGAGGGGGCTCAGAGCAGAATGTGGGGCTCTCGGGAGAGGGCCGGAGCCGGCCGCACCGGGGGCCACCTCTGGGAGGGTGCCTGCGCCCCCAGCACCTGCTCGCGCCGGGGCCAAAGGCGGTGGTTCTGTGGCCAGGGCCCAGAGCTCCCGGTGCTGTGGGATCAAGGGGCCCTCGGGGGCCTGTGCGGCCAGGGGGTGGATTCTAACCTGGGCCCTGAGAAGCAGCCACTGCAGAAGGGGCTCCCTTACTCCCCAAGGGCAGGGCTTGGCCCGCCCCCCAGACTTCTGGGGTCCTGGCAAGGCTGCACACGGCTGTCCCCACCTGCCCTTGGCCTCTTTCCTCCTAGCGTCTCTTTCTGAGCTTCCTGACTGGCCTCCAGCCTTTGTCTTCAGCCTTCCTGTCCATCCTCGCATCCAGATTTTTCCATGCTTCTAAGCCTCTCCCCCTTCTTCCCTCCCGGCCTACTTTCTCTCCTTTCCCATATTCATTCCCCCTGTCTCTCCCCTTCACCCCGTCTTCCCCCCAGGGGATTCCAGCCCCCTTCCTCCTCCCCTGAACTCCGGCCTGCCTGTGCAGCCCCCTGCAGCCCCCGTACCGCCTGCCAGCCCATGGGCAGATGGCTGTGTGGTTCCATCTGGGGCTGCGTGGCCTGGAGCAGGACCGTGTGCCCAGACCTGTGTGCTGCCGGTGCAGCGGGTCTGTGGCATCCGGGCCCCCTGGGAGAGCGAGCCCAGTTCCGGAGGGAGGCCCACCGTGGCGAGGGCTGGAGGCCTCTGGCTGGTGAGCTCTGGCTGCTACGGGTGCTGCTCCCGGGAGCCCCGGGGAGGCTCTGGTGCCAGCCGGGCCCAGCCCACCTGCGGCAGCTCCACCCCGCAGTGGAAGCAAGTCCTCCCCCCCAGGCCAGGAGCTCCAAGGGGCTGCCAAAGTCTTTGTACCCCTCGGGTCCCGGGGCAGCTTAGAGAGTCTCCAGAGGAGTGGGAGCAGCATCCCCAGAGCACCCACACAGTATTCATGGAACAGCCATGGGCCCTGCAGTGGGCCCCGGGTCGCTGGGTCCTGTGCCCCTGGGCTCACAGGCTCTGCTCAACCACAACTCTTAGTTCCAGGAGCCGTGAGCACATCTTTTCCCGCCGTGGCCCTGAGGGCGTCGTGCAGCCCACGCACATGGTCAGATGGGGAGCCAGCCCGTGTCTTCCCTTCCAGGCCCGGGCTTCTGTGTCTCTAATGTGGGACTTTATGTCTTCCACTTCCCCGGCACGGGCTGTGGGAGCTGCAGAGGCTCCTACCTGCGCCCCGCAGCCCATACCTGTCCTGTCACCACCAACTGAGACGTGGTGCCCATGTGTCAGGCACCCAGGTAAGCCAGCTTCAGTGGGGGGGGCAGGTGGGTGTCGGTGGGGGGGGGGCTGCAGTGCATGTGTGTGGTCATGTGTGTGCACGTAGTTGTATATCTAGGTGTGCACACATGAATGCGGTTGTGTGTTGAGGCAGGAGGAAGCCACCATGACCGTGAAGACACGGCCCCTGCCCCCGGGGAACCTACCACTCAGCGTTTGGGGATGTTCTGGAGGGAGAGTCCCCTCGTCCCTCACCTCTGCTCTGGGCCTCCTGGCCACGGGAGGTCCCGGCGTGGCTGTCCTTGTTCTCCTGTGTCCCTCGGTGGAGAGGAGCGGGTTGGGAATTCAGGAGGAAGGCGACCAAGCAGCTTAAGTGAACCAAGAGGAAACAAGTGAGAGAAGTCAGAGTCGTGAGCCCATGAGCCGATGGGGCTCCCTGACAATGATCCTGGGCTCAGGGGTCACCTGATACAGCTGCCCCCCACCCCCGCCGGGTCAGCCTCTGCGCGTGGTGTGTGCAGAGCTTGGGGAGAGAGCGAGGAGGGGAGGTCCCGTGATGACGCCCGCACACACCGTCCAGCAGAGGGGAGCGAGGCGGGAACCCGCTGCCGTCTCCAGCAGCGCGGGCAGGAGGGGCGCGGGGAGGCGCAGGCGTAAAGCTTGGGTTAAAAATCAGGAAGGGGCGAGTTCTGATGGCAGCTCTGCCCTACCCCATCCTCCTCCTGGGCCTCAGTCCCTCAAAGCAGCATGGGGACCAGTCGTGGCTGCCCGAACCCGGGAGGTGGAGTTTGAAATGGAGAGCCTGTGCGCGGGGCTTCGTCCCGTTATCAGCGGGGAGGGCGCTGCCTCAGCGTGGCGTGTTTGCCGACGGCTGCTCAGGAGGATCCGCGGCGAGCATCCCAGGCTCAACCAGGATCTGGGGAGTCTGACCATCTTCGAAGGTCAGCAGGTGGGCACATCAGGGAAAATAGACCCCCTGCGCCTGGACGGGACCAGACAGCGGGAAGGGGCAGTGCTGTAAAGGGAGATCCCGAAGGACGGTTGTAACTGTAACCTCCCAACTGCAGCTTTGGTTGTTATTCGAGGCGGTAAGTTCCCCGTCACCAGAGGAATTCAACAGAGGCTGCCTTAGCTCACTGTCTCGGAGGCTCTAGAGCAACGCCCTGCAGTACAAATGTAGCGCCAGCCAGTACGAAGGTTTACGTTTCCTGGTAGCCACTTAAAAGAAGTGAAAAGAAGGGCGCCTGGGTGGCTCAGCAGTTGAGCATCTGCCTTCGGCTCAGGGCGTAACCCCGTGGTCCCCGGATCGAGTCCCACGTTGGGCTCCCTGCATGGAGCCTGCTTCTCCCTCTGCCTGTGTCTTTGCCTCTCTCTGGGTGTCTCATGAATAATAAAATCTTAAAAAAAAAAAAAAAAAGAAGTGAAAAGAAGCGGAAGGGATGAATTTCCGTGTTACATCTCGCTTAACCCAGTATATCCCACATGTCACCCCAGCACGCGGTCTGTTATTCGCGACACGGTTGGCGTTTTTGGTTCCCGTAGGAGTCTTTGAAGCGCGGCACACGTACGGCACGTACCGGGGCGGACCAGCCGCATTTCTGAGGCCATGGCTCATGCGGGGTCGTGGTTGTTCCCCCCGCTGGGCACAGCTGGAACATCCCCGTCATCGCAGAAAGTTCCGTGGGATAACGCAGAGCTCAGTAGGTCTCACTCCCGGCAGCACAGGCAGCCAGCTAGAAACACAGACCCCCTCGGCCCCCTCAGGCCCCCTGGCCTCCTCTGTCGGAAGCAGCACGGAGTGGAGGGTCTGGGGAGGGGGGCATCGGGGGGGGGTCCCAGTGCTCTGGAACGTGGGGCACTTCGAGGGTGGCCTTGCGATCCCTCCCGTGACCGCACGTCTGAGCCCCACGGCGTCGTCCTGACCACGCCAGCGCCGGCCCGCACGCAGTCTGTGTCCCTGACAGAGTGTCCACCTGCCCGTGGCGCTCAGAAAACGACGCCTCTGAACGGAGTAATGATTTCCGTGAGCATAAATCTGTTTCTGCGTATAAAATGTCCGTTTGAGTTAAGTGACCGTGATATCTGCTGGGTTTTTGTTTTTGTTTTGTTTTGACATCTGTATTTGGTAAAATAAGAGGTTGGTGATTGGAACCCATCTCCCCCTTTCTCCCCTTTAAAAAAAAGTAACATTCTGGTAAGTCTTCCTCTTCAAAAGTCTGGAAACCGGTGATTTACAGCAGAGACCACTGGGCCAGATCCATCCCACCGTCTGTTTTTATAAAAAAAAAAAAAAAAAAAAAGTTTTGTTGGAACGCAGCCACGCTCGTTTGTTGACGTGCCGTCTGCGGCAGCTTTCACGCGCAACAGCAGAGTTGAACGGTGGCGACACGGACCATATGGCCCGCACAGCTCAAAATATTTGCTGGAGGAGTTCGCAGTTTTACAGGAAAAGTTTGCCGACCCCTGACCCGGAGCAGCGCCGCCACATGGGGTGCGGAGTTTTCTAGGGGCCGCTTTTACCGAAGTGCGAAGAAACAGATAACATTCATTTTAATGACATCCTTGTCTTTCCCCCAGCCCAGAATGTGCCCATTGTAACATCTAATCAATCTAAACGTGACCGAGGTATCTGGCGTCCTTGTTTCATGCTGAATCTCTGAAAGCCACTCTATTCTTCACTCATGGCCCGTTGCGCATCAGACCCAGCTGCGTTTTGGAGGCTCGGAGGCCACGTGCGGCCGGTGGCTGCTGCCGTGGGCAGCGCGGGTCTGGAAGGAACGAGGCTGGTTGCAGCCAGGGGGAGGGTGTGGGGGCATCCGCACAGGCGGCTCGGAGCAGCTGGGCTCTGCCTTGGGTGTCGGCAGTGGACCTGGACCATCCCAGAGGAGAGCCACAGAGACCGGGGGTTCAGTGCCAGCTTCCTGGCACCTGGGGCGTCGGGAACAGACTGGCAGTTAAGAGCGTTCAGGGGTCTTAGCTGAGAAACTTGGACTTTTCTCAGTAGGCAAGAGGGAGCTACGGAAAGCCTTGAGCAGGGCAGCGGTGTGCTCAGGTCTACGGGGAAGGGAACGGAGGCTGCAGGGGTAGGGATACGATGGATGGGCCGAGCGAGGAAGATTCTGATGTTCCACGTGCACGTGGGCCGTGGAGGAGGTGGGTCCCTGTGGCGTCGGTGATGGTTTCTGGCTTGAGGCTGGTTTCTGGATGCATGGTGGGTGGGCCGTTCTGGTGGCCCTGACCCCAGCCCTGTCCCTGCCCCTGGCCTCGTGCACTCGGCACTTGTAAGCTCCGGGCCTGGCTTGCGGGTGGAGAAAGGCCTTCCTCCTCCCGCAGCACCAGGCTAGGCTGACGTCCCCGCAGAGGACCCTTGGGTCCTGCTCCCTCCTCTGGCCTCCTTTCCCGCCCATCCAGCCAGCCCTGCGGAGGCTGCCCCAGACAGCTGTGAACATCTGGCTAAACCCTTTTGGAAGCTTAACACCTTCACCTCCTGTTCTCTGGCAACATCTGGTCTGAGCCCGGCTGCTGCCCCGGCGGCCCTCCCGAATCCTGCCGTCGGACGTGCTCCAGAGCTTATTTGCAAGGTAGATGGGACCACCTGCTGCCTCGTTCCAGAGAAGCAGTAGCCCCACGCCCCAGCGTCCCCAGCGTCCCCAGCCGCTGCCAGACACCTGGCCAGGGGCTCGGGGCCTGCTGTGAGAGCCTCCTGCGTGGAGGGTGACGGGAGCCAGAGGACCTGACAGAGGGGCGAGCAGGTCACAGGTAGGGAAAGCTCACTTGGGCACCGTCTGGGAAGGCCTCGCAGATGAGGGGGTCGGGCGATTCTGGGCACGGGACCTGGTGGGAAAAACAGGCTGACCCGCGGGAGCGCCCTGAGCCGGGCTGGGGGGTGCCTGCCTACCCCGCAGGTGGACACGCGCTTCCCGTCAGGCAGCTCCAGCCTCCTGGCCTCTGCCCTTGCTCGGTCTTCCACCAGGAGTGCCGGCCCCCCGACACCTGCCCGTCGTGCTCTCTCATTTCCTTCAAGACTTTGCTCACTCTCTTGAGACCTTTCTGGACTGTTATTAAGCCACCCCCGATGTCTCCACCTTCCCCCTGCCGCCCATCTCTCCGCCTTCCCCTGCTATATTTTTGTCCACAGCATTTACAGATATCTGATAACATCACACGTTTTACCGGTTTATTCGCGATCCTTTACAAGGGGAGGGGCTCCTTGTGCGTTGTGTTCACTCTGCAGGTTCGTCTGCACGTACGACAGTGCCTGGCACGTGGCAGATGCCCAGTAAACCCTCACGATTGAGACCCTGCCCTCCATCCACTGGTCATCTCGGAGCCAGTGGCCTGCCCTATCCAACCAGCCGGGCACCCAATCTGTGCCCGGCCACGTGCCCCATTGACAGGGAAGTGGCTGAGTGTCCACAGGCGACGGAGATGGGAAGGGGCCTTCCCTCACAGCCCCTGGGGGACTCTGAGGCTCGAGGAGCAAGAATGTTCTAGATGCAAGCAAGCTTGGCCCGCCTCCTCCACCATCCAACCATTTCTTCTGTCTGGACCGTGTGGTTCCCACCTGTGGCCCTTTTTTTAACTGGGGTGTAGTTCACATCATAAAATACACCCTTGTGAAGCATACAGCCCCATCCGTGGTTTTGGAACACTCACAGTTTTGCAACCATCACTAGTGCCCAGTTCCAGGACATTTTCGCCCCGTGGGCATCAAGCAGCCGCTCCCCCGCCCCGGCCCCAGCCCCTGGCCGACCACCAGCAGCCCTGTCTGTGTGGAGTTCTCTCTTCTGGACATTGCACGTTAACAGAATCATGCACAGCGGGAGCCCTTCGTGTCTGGCCACCATGGCTTCTGCAGCCTGAGGCTGTGGGCTCTGCCCTCAAGGGCTTGCAGACCCGGGAGGCAGCAGGTTTCTGCATCCCCGGGTGTGACCCTCGGAGCCACCCTCTACTGGCCTCCCACTGAACGGGTGCCTGGTCCCTGAGGTCTGAGGGCCGGCCGGCCACCGCTCCTCCAGCCCTGGTGCAGCGCCCAGCTCCTCGGGCCCACACCCCCGATGGACTCCCGCGGTCCTAGCACCATGCAGCGGACCCTTGGCTGCTGCGGGGCAGGGGGCTGTGTGGCCGTTTCGGGGGTCTCCGGGGTGCAGGAGCCAACCTGGCCAGGGCGTGTGCACATCTGATGCAGGGGTTTTCAGGAGTGGCCCGAGTGGCTGCTGCACGTCCAACACGGCCGCACATGGCTAAGAACTGTGGACAAAGTAGAGTGGACAGTGAGTGGCTCTCCGGGCTGGCACGTCCACCCCGATGTGTGCACCAATACGCCACCGCCCGGGTGACCCATGGCCCAGGTGGGCACGAGGATGGGGCAAGTGGGGAGGATGAGCCATGCACACAGGCTGGCAGAGGGGGCCATGGCTGTCCCTTGCCGGGCCACCCTCCCTGTCCAGGTCCCCAGAGCCTCCTGCAGAGCCCTCTGTTGTCCTGAAGTCGGCCTCCTTGAGCGTGCCTGGCCTCCGCCTCCTGCTGCAGTGCGCGTGGTGGGCAAATAGGAACAGGCTGGGCCTGCCGGTCACGGGCTCAGTGACCCTGGCACTTGGCCATCTCCGGTCTGTGCATTATCTGTGCCTCCTTCCATTGTGTCCAGTGCGGGGGCTGGATCATGGCCTGGTATAGCCAAAGTGGCCAGTCCCAGGCTGGGGATGGGGTCAGCCCCGGCGGGCGTCGGCCTCTTTAAAAAGCCACAGATATATTAAATCCGGAATGGGACTTGCTAAAATAAGGTCACAAAGTGTGTAGTTTATCTTAAATATTTCCATTTAGCAAATTAACAATTTAAGCCCATGCTTGAGCAAATGGAGTGTAATTGTGCTATTCACAAGTTGATGATGGGATTTATTTTAATTCAGAATTGAAAGTGTACATGTGAGGCCCGGCCAGACGTTTCTCACCTGGCGCAGCCTCTCAGTGGGCCCAGTGGGCACTGGGTGCCCAAGGAGCTGGGGGTCAGAGAGGTCGGGGGCCCCTCGGGGAGATGTCACAGCGGGCTTGTGTGCCCAGAGCCTCCGGGGCACCTGAATCTCTCATGGCAGCTCTGCTGCCTTCTAACTCCTGTAAATACAGCGCTGACACCAGCCCTAGTGACCTGCCCGCCACCCAGCCCCGTGGCGTGCATCCAGCCAGGGACCCTCACCTCTTCAGCCAGAGAGCTGGCATCTCTGCATCTTCTCCCTCCCTCCTCTTTGGAAATTGCTAGAATCTTTCAGGCTCCGTGCTGCTCCTGGAGAGACCCTACAAGGTGCCAAGAGTCGAGAGAGGCAGCTTCCCGAGGCCCCCCCACCTCCAGGCACCTCCAGCTCCACTGTGGGTGCAGGTTGGCCGGGACCCTGGGCGGGGCTCACTAGGAGAAGCGAGAGCCAAAAATCCAGGCAGCAGACCGCACAAGTGCACGAGGAGGACGGGGCACCCACCAAGGGGCCCGCCCTCTGCAGTTGCCAGGCTGCTTGCAGGCTTGCAGTGAGGAGCAAGGATGCCAGCGCGGGACAGGGTGGGAGGTCAGAGGACTCCGGCCTGCGATGGACGAGGAGGGGCCCTGTGACCCACGGGGAGGCTGCAAGGGGGCCGTGCATCCCTGCCAGACCCAGGGGCACAGTGTGGTGCTGGGACACCCACACCCCTCCAGATCAGCACCGCCCTGGAAGGGGGGCCCTGACGGAGACCCCAAAGAGCCAGTGGCATGAGGATTTCCCCAGCCTCGTGCCTGGCTCGGCACAGCCCAGGACAGAGGCGATCAGCCCATTTTACAGGGAAGAAAAACTAAGGCAGGAGAGACTAGGAAGACGGGGGCGGCATGCCCCTCTTGGGGAGACAGGCCGCTGGCCCTGGGGCACTGCACACAGAGCGCCCTGCTCCACCCGGGCTCCCTTGGTTCCCACGTGGTCCGCTTTTTGAGGGCGTCTCTCCCCGGGGGCAAGGACTCCAGGCTCTGCCCCTTACTGTTTTTGAACCGTGTTTTTGAGTCTAATTTGCCGGTAGTGATGTTGGCCCCCCGTAAGGGCGAGCTGTACGACCCACTGCAAGCAGAACTTTCCTCACCTGGGAAGCTCCTTGGGGGCTTCCCTTACTTGTGATTCTCGGGGCAGCCCCAGCCGGCAGGGTGGGTGGGCTTCCCTCCAAGTCCGCGTGCCCCATGGGGCGCACGCTCTCGGGGCCTGGGTGGTTGGCATCACTGTCCTCCAAGCTGTGGCCTCACTCAGGGTCCTCCTGAAGCCCCTCCACTCCCCCCCCACAGATCTGCTCCCCCTGGGTGGCTCAAGGACCCCCCCCCCTTCATCTGTGGCTCAAGGCAAAGCCTACTTAATTCTTTTGATCTTGGTTCAGAAATCAGCCCCTCTAGCCGTTCTGCTGCTGCGTTGCTGGGTCTGCAGCCCCAGGCTGTCAGCACCCCGTAGTGGGCTCCCCTGACACCTGCCCTGGACACCTCCCCACCCCCCGCCGTGACCTGAGCGCTGCCCCCACTGTGGGCCTGCGGCGGCTGCCATCCTCCCAGGGGCTGTGCCGGGGTGGGAGCCCTCAGGAATGCAAATCGAACTTCCATTAAATATATGTGTATATATAAAAAAATAAATAAAAATTAAAAAATAAAGATGAAGAATGCAAGGCCAAGAAAAAAAAGCAAAAGGAATGCAGGGAGGCAGGCCCGGCCTTGGGGGCTTGTGGAGCCGTGTCTCCTGTGTCTTTTCTGGGGTCAGGGCTTGCTTGGGCGGGTGCCCTGGGAGGAATGGGGCAGGCGGGGGCGGGGGCGGGAGAGGCCTTGCGGGGTGGTAGCCCGTCGTGCCTGGGTCCCCGCCACAGCTCTGGGCGCGCCGGGTACGGGGCCCTGCGACGTGCGTCTGCCAACCTGGGACTCTGTAAACCCAGGGCCTGCGGGTCACTCCTTCCCAGCCGGGGCGGCAGGCCCCCAAACCGGGACTCAGCCCCTCATGACCGCCTGCCCTCACCTAAGTCGTGGAAGCCCGCAGAACCGGGGAGCGGGGCCGGGCGGGGGGGGCTGCCCCCGGGTAAAGCCTAAAGTCAGACTGGAGGGCGGGTGATGCCCAGGGAGCCCGCGGAGAGGACGGGGTGGGACAGGGTGGCAACGGGCGCGAGTCCCTCCCCTACCCCTACCCCCAGGGGAGGCCCTCTGTGGAAGAATGGGCCTGCGGGCTGCGCTCCCCCCCAGGCCCTCTGCCCCCCGGAGGGAGGGGACCCCACCGTGCCGCCCCTTCCAGGCTTCCCCGGCTCCGTTTGAAATGAGAACCAAAGGAAATGAGGAGTTGGCAGTTCATTTGCAAGCTGCATTGTGTTGGGGGCTCTTAATTAGACCTAATTAGACTAATTAACTTTCAAATGAGAAACTTGGATTTTTTTTTTTCCTCCTCCTCTCTCCATTGCTTTCTCTTTGTTCCCCTTTTGGAAAATGAAACAAGGATAAATATTTGAGTGGCTCGCCGCAGCCTGGGAGGGGGGAGCCCGCCCGGAGGGTTGGCGTGGGGGGGGTGGGCGCCATCTGTGCCGCCCCCGGCTGCCCCCTTCCGCCCGAGCCGTGTCACCCCAGGGCCTGGGTCGGTGGCACTTGGCTCTCCACTGGGAAGACCGGGGTGTGGCCCAGGTCTCTCCTGAGCAGATGGCGCTCGCCTTGTTGCTGGCACCAGGAGTGGGGGATGAGTGGGACGCTGGGTCCCCGGGGTTGGGGCGGGGGTGCTGGTGCGGGGAGCGGAGGAACAGGACAGCTCAGGGCCTGCCCGCCCCCCGCCCCCAGCCCCACTGCTCCAGGCCCCCACCCAGGTGAGGCTCCAGAAGGGCCGCCCGGGCCCACCCCTGTCCATAGCCCAGAGAGCCTGCTGTCCTGGCCGTGTCCCCTGCCCCGCAGGCCACTGGAGGTGCCACTTTCATGGGCAGAGGTGGCCGTTCCCAGAGGCACCCAGAGCAACTCCCCGCTGCCAGGAACAGAGACCCTCGCCCCCAAACTGCAGAGGGTGGGGGGGTCGGACCAGGTGGAGGGTACCCTCGTCCTCCTCCCCCTGAGAGGCCCCACAGCCCTCCTGCTTCTCTCTGTGGGCGGCACCTGCGTGGGGGCGTGGCGGGGGGGGGGGGCTCGAGCATCCGATGGAACAGCCCTGGAATGTGTTCGGCCCGGGGCCACCCCTGCGGAGTCCTGATGCCCTGAGCTGTCCTGTGTCCCCACAACCCCCTAGACGAGGCTTCGCCAGCCTGCCCCGGGGCCTCCCTACCTGCAGCCCCTGCCCGGGGGACCTGCCCAGCCCCGGAGCATTAACTGGACGTCTGTCTCCCCGACCTTTCCCTCCCCAGGACCAGATGGAGAAGAATTCTGACACCGACATGTCCAGGCTTCCTTATTGATTTCCCCTGCCCAGGGTGGGCCCGGCCAGCACAGGGGAGGGGGAAGCTGCTTCTGCTGACACTTGAGAACATGCTCAGGGCCAGGGGCAGGTCCCACCCGCCCTCAGAGCGGGCCCCCGCCTGTCTGCAGGGCTCAGCAAAAGGGGCGGACTTGGGCGAAGGCTCCCCGCGGGTGGGCAGGGTGGGCTGCAGCAGGCTCGTCTGGACACCATCTGGCCAGGAGCTGCCCGGAGCACCTGGGCACAGAGCAGCCAAGGGTGGGGAGACGGGCGCTGCCTCTGCGGGCCCCTGGCAGGTGCCCAGACACCCCGGGGCCCCCCGTCTGCAGGGGTTTCTACACGGGTTTCACATCAGCCAGGCGGGAAAAGCAGGTGGGCACAGGTTGGCCGTGGGGGGCCGGCCTTCCTCTGGGGGTTCCCGCCCCTGGCAGGTTGGAACCTTAGTCCCCGCGGCCAGGCTGGCCGGTCACCTTTGTGTCTTTCAAGTCCTGCCCTCTGGCTGTCAAGCTCTGGGGAAGGGGGACCTGTTATCTTGGCCGGGTCTTCCCAGAAGGATGTTCTCCTGGATGTGGGCTCCCTGAAATCAGAGGGTCCAGCTCCAAGTCGGAAAGGGGGCGTGCAGGATGCCCTCCAGCCTCTCCGCACCCCTCCCGGAGGCGCACCCCAGCCCACGGGTCGGGCGCAAACCCCTGTTTCTGGGATCTGGGTCTTCCCCGGTGCTTGGTGCCGACACCCCATCTGGACACCCCAGACGCCGAGGGTCCCAGAGGGCTGAGCCAGGCGGCCTCTTTTCCTTAGAAAGACCCCAGGGCTGCTGAGTCTGGCGGGAGCTTGGTGCCAGGCTGTGCAAGTCTATATTTTGCAAAGCCAGCTCTTGGACACCTCGTCCCCGTGGCACACCCGATCTGAGGAGGTGCTGGGCCGGGGAGGGGGGACCTCAGGCAGAGGAGGTGCGGGGTGGGGCGGAGGCCCCCCCCACCGCCACCCACAGGCCGCACAGAAGGTTGCTTTTCTCTCCCACAGCTGGAGCCTCTCCGTTTGGGGGTGGGAGGTGGCCTGGGGACGCTGAAACTTCAGTCCCCAGCTGTCACCCTGTCTCCCCCAGACGGCCCCCGCCATGCCTGCACTTGCTCGGGAACGTCCCTGCGCACTCTCCCGCATGATCCCTGGTCCCCCTGGCAACCTCATCCCGCTCCAGGTGGCCCCGGGGGGGTGCTGGAAACACTAGGGTTTGAGAACTGCCAGATGCAGAAAGTGTGCTGCAGGGTTTTTCCATTCCGCCACCTGCATCCTCCCCGTTCCCTGCTCCCGCCTGCCGCCAGCGCCACTCACATGGGTTCTCGGGGCCCGCGGCTCCCCGCCCGCCCGGCTGTCTGTCCCCCTGCACACCCTGCAGACCCCAGGCCTCCTCCCGCAACACCCCAGGGCTTTGTTAGCACAACTTAGTTCAAATGTCTGATTAGTCCTTAGGAGATCAAGGGGTCAATTTTCCACAGCTTCTTCCTCTCCATTTAACTAATTTAACTGCACGATTGTTACAAATTTCATTTTATTATAGCCCTGCTTCTCAGTCCAATTGAATTACTAAAATCTCATTTTCTCAGAAGTGCTGAATATGTAATCAGAGGAAAAATTATGCTCCCGTCTGCCTATTAGGACAGTTCATGCATGTGTGACATGTGACGGCCACACGGACGGCCCGTGTGCGTGTGGGCCTGGCCGGAGGCGGGGCTGGGCCTCCCCGGGCGGAGGGCGAGCAAGTCCTGTGGCGGCGCCCACCACCCCCACCCCCCGCGTGCGTGCGGCCAGGAACACGTGTGTGCAAGAGGGGAAACCACAGTAACTCCCGGATTACAGATTAAACAGTATCTGTGGGCCGTTGTGATTAAAGGGAAATTCGATTCTGTCCTAACGCCCCCATTACGCCCAGCTCCGGAAGTGAGGCTGGGACCATGCAGCCGGTCTAAGGGGACCCACCCGAGGTTTCAGGGAGCACGAGCGTTGCCCCTACTTCTCAGCACAGGCAGCTGACGGGGGGCAGGGGCTGGAGGTTACTTTCTGATCCGCCTGGTCCCCAACTGTCTCCCTGTCTCCGCCCCCGAAGGGCCTGCTGTGGCGACAGCCTGGTCGGCCTTGATGCCCTGGCCACTGTGCGCCCCGCAGGAGGCCATGGTCCCCACGAGTGTGTGCAGGGTTGGGAGGGGTCGGGGGGCCACACTGGAAGGGGGGAACCCTGACTGACGCCGGGGCTGTGGGAGCAAAGCTCTCGCTTCGAGGAGAAAGCCCCTTGACCCCCACGTGCCCCAGAGGCGTGTTGTGGTGCAGAAGGACCCACGTCCCAAAGGGGTCAGGTCGTGCGGGGCCCTGGAGCGGGCTGGTCTGCAGAGAGGAGACGGGATGGGGGTGCGTGCCAGAGCTACACCGTGTTCCCCGGCCTCCTTCCAGGTCTGTGGGGTGTGTTGGCAGCGAAGGAGCTTCTTGGGGCTCCTCGGCGTCCCTCCCTCCCCCAACCTGACCCTGCTCTCTGGGCTCAGGAGCGCCGACATCTGTCTGGCCTCCATGACTTGATTTCTACTCACACCTGACTTGACGCCTCCTCTGCTCGCTCCTAGACATCTGCCAAGGGCCCGGCGGGGCCCCCTCCTCCAGGGAGCCTCCAGGAGCACCCCTGGCCCGGTGACCCTGTGATAGCTGGGCTGCGTGCTCCATCCTGCGGCAGCTTCAGGTGATCTTCAGGAGGGCCCGTCTGAGCTCAAAAATCACTGGAGGGCGAGGCCAGACGGAAGTTCAGGGCCTGGGCCAAGAGGGGTCTCTTAGAAGAGGATGAATGGGGGTGAGCGGGTCTCAACTCCCGCCCCCTGATGGGTCTGTGGGTCTCCCGTTGTGCTGTGAGGGTCGTCTGGCCAGGGTCTGGGGGGCCCGGCTCCAGGGGGCACACAAGGCAGCAGGAGAGCAGTGTGTGGCGACTGCCCCCCACCCCAGGGACACCCGGATGCAGACCTGGGGCCGTGGCCGTCCGGGACAGCCGAGACCCCACCCTACAAGCCTGAGGGCCTGTCCCGCTCGGATCCGTGCTCACATGCTCAGGCCTCTGCACCGATTCGGGCGTCCACGGGGCCAGCCGTGACCCCGGCCACCCGCCTCGCCTGGCTCTCCCCTCCCGGCCTGGAGCTGTGCCGTGTCCCCCAGGCCTCGGATCAGGGCCGAGCTCCCCGGGGCCAGAGCTGGACGCTCACCTGAGGCGCAGGCCTGGGCAGTCAGCTGTGGGCCGCCCACCTGCCCTCTCCAGGCCGGGGGAGCCCCAGGACCAGGTGGGCTCTCCAGCCTCTCATGGCACGGGGACCCTCACGTGGTCATGGAGCCGTTCCTGTCGGTTCTTCTCCTCAGTGGAGGTGGTGGCATTGGTGACCCCTCGGGTGCCCTCCTCACCACCTTGGGTGTGGGGGGCTGTGGGCGTGCACACATGTGTGCCTGGGTGTGCCCGGGTGGACGTGGACGCCTGTTGCCCATCACTGTCGGGTGCACCAACCAGGGCAGTGGGGCTCCCGGTCCCGGAGAGCAGGGCGTGTCTCGTCCACCCCACCTGGTCCCACAGGGGACTTCAGGCCAGAAGGCCGCTGTGGGGTGGTGCCCCATGGCACATGGAGGTGTGTGTGCCCTGGGAGGCTCGGCCCGCCCCGGGCACCTTGTGACGGTGACCAGCAGACGCCAGCACTGCCCACGCCTCCCTCGTGCCCCGGGTCCCACCTCACCCCTCCTGCCCCGGCTTCCTGTGGCCTCCAGGGACCCGGGATCGGGGCCACGTGGGAATGAGACCAGGCGGTCCCCACACAGCAGCCCAGGCGGCTCTCTGGGGGGCTGTGCGTGAGCTCCAGGCCCCCTCCCCGGGGGGGGGGGGGCTTGTCTGCCCTGTGGAGCGGAAGGGAGGAGATGCAGGGCCAGCGTCCAGGCCACCGCCTCCCTCCCAGTCCCTTCCTCATGGGGGTGGGGGCGGGGCAGCGGGGGAGGCCCTCTCCCCTGGACCTCAGCCCCGGCACCTGTCTTTCCCTCCACTAGCGCAGCCCAGCTCTCCACCCCCCAGCTCGTCCCATCCCAGTATCCAAGCTCCCGGGGCAGAGAGTGGGAGGGGCCGGGGGATCTCTCCCCCAGGGGAGCACTCTGACGCCCCCAACCCTGCTGTCGGGTGGGGCCACCGTCTGGCAGTTCTGGGCTGCTGGCCCCCGCACACAGTGGGTGCCCTGTGCCTCTGCCCCGGATCCCCGTCCTTCCTGACCCGCACCCCAGCTCCCGCCGTGATGTTTTCAGATTCAGATGAACCTCAGACCCCGGCGGTGAGGGGCAGAGGGCCCCCCAGTTCTGGGGTGTGGCGGCACGGGTGCACTGCCCTTTGCCGTGATGCCAGTGGCAGGTTGGTCAGGGCTGGGCACCGTCGGTCCACCCCAAGGCCCACCTGTCTCAGCGGCAGCTGGCTGGGGCTCTGTCCCCAGGGTGCTGCCCAAGTGCCCTGCGGCGAGTGGAAGGGGTAGGGCCCCCTGTGCTGACTCTGGGATGGCTGGCCACCCCGCCTGGCTGTCCTGCCCTGCCCCTCCCTCCCCTCTCCTCCCACAGCTCACCACCCTCCCCATCCTCTCCGTCCCTCCCTGAAGCCAGCCAGCACCCGGCCTTGCCGCCAGCCCAGTCCTCCCTCCCGTGGTGCCCAAACCACATCCCATGCACATGTTCCCGGAGTCCTGGGCTCCCTGCTGCCGTCCGGGGATGTCAGGATGGCAGAGAGCGTGGACACTGGGGGACGTGGCCGCGGCTATGTTAGAAGAGGTGTTGTTCTTGGCCTGGCCGGGCCCAAGGGCCTGGGGTGCAGTAGGGGCCGTGTCCCGCGGCTTCCCTCCTGGGACCCTCTCTGACCGGGATGCACAGCCCCTGCCACCACGCCGGGGTCGGCACACCCGGCCCAGCTTCTCCGCCTCCCTGCGGAGTTCAGCTGGGTTCAGCTGAAACCCAGTTCCCTGGGTTCAGCTGAAACAAGGCTGATACTGTCCTGAAGCAATTTTGCTTCAAGACTGAGGGGAAAGCCAGAGGGAGGACTCTGGGAGCTGCTGCTGGCTGCTTTCCGGGGCTCAGTGGTGTGGGTGGGCTAGCAGGGGTGTCAGGTCCAGGGAGCTAGGGCTGGGCGGGTCATCGCCGTCGCACCTGCAGAACAGGTGAGGAGGGCAGCCGTGGCGTGCCCAGGTCCGCTGGCCCGGTCCCTGCAGCGCTGCCCAGGTTCTGCACCCGGGGCTCCCACGGCCCACCTGCTGCAGAGACGTGCGGCCCCAGCAGGGAGGTCACCCGTCAGTCCTGGCACCCGGCTGCCAGAGGGCCCAGTACACAGCAGGTGCTCAAGCGGGGTCTCCGGGACGTACCGCCGCACTCCCCTGCTGTCCCTTCCTTTGCCCCACCCCGCCCGTGGACTCAGAACGCAGGTCAGCGCATCGTTAGCCACGGCGACTGGGGGGCCAGGCTGATTCCCCTGCGCTGTCGAGGGGAGACCCCCGCCCGTCCGGCAGGCCTGTGCAGAGGGGCACGCAGGGCTGGGTGCCGTGTGGTTCCTTCTCCCAGGGGCTGCCCTCTGCTTCCCGGGCATCTTCTCTCTGTGACAGTGGTGCTGCTGAGCCTGAGCAGCGGGACAGCTGTGGGCCAGACCCCAGGGCCGGAAGCGCGTCTCCGTCCGTGGTCCACCCCCTGGGCACGGCCGGCTGCCTCCCCGTCGTCCTTGTGCCCGGCCGCCCCTCGCTGGGATCCCGGCCCTGTGCACGCTCTCAGCAGCCCCGGCCACTGTCCCTTCTGTGCACCTGCCCACGTTCCCGCTCTTTCCTGGTGTCCCCTCCCACACTGGGATCACGCAAACACGCCAGGCCCACGGCCGTGCACGGAGTGGAAAAGCCTTCCACCGTCACAGTTAGACGACACATGGGGGCCCGTCTCCGGGAGCCAGCAAAGGACCCAGGGGCCCTAGGTCAGGAACGCCGCTGCGTGGCCAGGGCCAGGCCCCTTCCACCCAAGCTAAGCAGTCTCGTGTGCAGTGCCCGTGGCCGGGCCTTTACTAGAAGTGCACCCCCTCCCCACGGTGTAGCCCCCGGGGGCTTCTATGCATTTACGTTTTCATCTCTCTCTCTCTCTGTGTCTCTCTGTCTCTGTCTCTCTCGGAGAGAACAGTGGCTCCACACCTCCACCCGGGGCTGCAGGAGAGCACCCCTCTGGGCAAGGTGCCGGGGGCCCAGGCAAGGGGGAGCAGCGCCCTAATCGTGACGGCACACGTGTGCCCAGGGCCCCAGGCCCTGCCTCTTTTAACTCCCTCCCCTCCCCATGGCCCCACTTGGGCACGTCGTAGTTGTCGTCGTCACGTCATACCCTAGAGAAGGCCTAGGTGCAGACGCAACACACCCTGCGGGGCTGGTCTGGTGGCGGCCACAGACCGGGCCGCGTAGACGGCGCATGGTTATCGTCTCACAGTCCCCGGAGGCTGGAAGGCCGAGATCCAGATGTAGGAGGCGCTGCTTCTTCCGAGGCCTCTCACCTGGGCTTGGAGCCCGCCGCCTTCGCCCATGGCCTCACCTGCTCGGCCCTCTGCACGGCTCCTCTTACGAGGACACCAGCCGTGCGGGCTCAGGGCCGCTCATCCCTCTCCGCTTAACCTAACTGCCTCCTTGAAGACCATCTCTCTGCAAATACAGCCGCTTTCCGAGGTGGGAGGGGCTGGGACTCGAATGTGCGCGTTTATGAGGGGACGTGATTCAGCCCAGCCCCGTCTGCGCTCGTCCATCCCCCGTACCACGGCTCCATCATGGGATTATCGTCATCCCCAGTGATGGCGACAGCTGGCCGGGGCTGGGCAGCCAGGGGCTGGGGTGTCCTTGTCCTTAAGGCCAGAGTGGACCAAGCTGGGTGGAAAACGGCTCCCCTCGGCCTCCAAGGGTGGTGACCAGTGACGACTGCCTGGGAGGGACTGCCCAGCCCCCCACCTATGCCCCCCCCAGAGGCGGCTTTCCCAGGGCCAGGGAGCAGGCGTCTTGGGGCCCTGTGCATGGAGCTCCTTGGAGCTTGGGGAGTCCTGGCCCTGGCACAGCCTCATCTACCCGGGCCCTCAAACTTCACTGCACCGAGCCCCTCAGGGACATCATTAAGTGGCACCAGCTGTTGGGTTGGCTTCATCAGGCCGCGCGGGGCCAGGCATCCACATGCTTAGTGGGGCCCGGTGCAGGTGCTCCTCTGGCTCTCACGGGGAGAAACGCCATGGTCCGTGTTTGTGGAACCGGAGAGTGGACAGCCAGCAGGCATTTGGTGGCGTCTCAGCGCCTGGAAAGGAGAAGGAGCAGGCTTGGTGGCAGAGGGGAGGGACGGCTGTCGGCCTAGGGCCAGCGGACAGGCTCTCGGCCAGGAGTCAGCGACTTTCAAGCCGCAAGGGCCAGCAGCAGACTGGTCGGTGCCCAGTGCCCGGTGCCCAGTGGCCAAGCCAGAAACAGAGAGAACGTGACGGCACGCGGACTGGAGTGTGGGCTGGGGGCCGAGAGCGTGAGAACCCATCAGGACTGGAGAGGAGATGGAGAGAGGGAAGGGGAGGGGAGGTGCTCCCAACCTCCCCCCCCCCCCCCCCCCCCGCCTCCCTGGCCCACGCCCGGCGGAGGACACTGCGCAGCAGACAGTGTGGCTCTGTGGTTTGCCGGAGATGCGATTCATTCTCGCCCAGCGACCAGAGCGGGGGCAGACGCCGCCAGCCAAGGGCACAGAGTCCCCGCTCCCGCCGCGCGCCCTGCGCTCCCAGAATCCTGCCAACCGGCCGGTCCCCGTTCACAGAAGCCGGAGGACTCTGGCCAGCCCAGAGCACCCCGGTCCTCCCGGCTCGCTCAGGGGACAGAAAACCCAGTCCCCGCATAGGTTAAGTGTCGCACACCGCACGGCCCCTGTCGCAGCCGCGCGGCTCTGCCGCTGAGCGTGACGCTGCCGCACGGTGTGGGAGGGAGCCGGTGGGGCCAGGTTCCGATAAAGGTTTATTTACACAAACACGCGGTGGGCCAGAGCACGCGGTGAGCCAGAGTTGCCCCGCGGGCCAGTTTGTTGACCCCTGGTCCTGGTGACTCCAGAAGCAGGAAAGCGTCAGGAGACAGGGCCACGGAGACCCGGTCTCCACGCCAGCCAGCTCAGAGCAGGGCCTCGCCTGCAGAGGCAGGATGTGGGGGGGTCCCTGTCCCTTGGAGCGAGGAGCCTCGTGTGCCCAGAGAGCCCGGGCCGGTGGTCCAGGTGGAGTAAGAATGGAGGCCCCGGGGTGGCGGCGGTGGGCCTCGGCGCCCACGCCCTGGCTCAGGGGACACCTGGGCGTTGGAGGCCAGGGAGCAGGTTCTCCGGTCACCAGGGGTCTTGCGGCCCCGCGCTCAGCTCAGAGCAGAGCCCGAAGGCCTGGCAGGCGTCCCCTCCTCCTGAGACACACACAGGGCCCCGTGCAGGCCCGTCCCCAGCGCAGCAGCCAGATCGGACCTGTGGCCGGAGGAGAGCAAGGCCTGGCTCTGACCGCGGGAGGCCCCCCGCCGGGTGCAAACCCAGAGGGGCCCGGAGGGGCTGCGTTTGGGCCAAAAGGCAGAAGCAGCTCGAAATCCCCCCGAGGCGCCGGCTGCTCTGTGCCCGGGAGGCAGGCGGTGCTGAATCGGCAGCAGGGCCTTGGCCTGAAACCCAAACTCTGTGGCTCAGGGCGGGCGAGGCATGGGCGGGGAACCCTCGGGGCCGGAGGGGGCGGGGGGGGGGGGAGCCTCTGCCCAGGGGGCAGGCCGTCTCCCCCCTCCGGGGCCACCCACAGAGCGCCCACCAGCCCTCACCACCCCCCACCTGGGGGCGGCGCGTCCCCCACCCCTTCCCTTCCTCGCCCTGCTCAGACTGTCGTCTCCTCGAGCTCGTGCTCCACAGTGACTGGGGGTCTGGGGGTGTCCTTGCCCCCCAGCCCCCCGTCCTTGCCCCGAGCATCTCCCTGCCCCCACGCGCTGGCCCTCCTGGTCTCGCCGCCTCTGTTGTACAACATTATCATTTCATAATACTCTGAAATATACATGAAGTTGGCTGAATGCAGACAAAATTGCACCATTTACTGCATGAATATTTCATGCTGGCTTCGCTCCGAGGTGTCCGTCTGATGGAGCTGGGAGCCCGCTGCCCTGGACCTCCCGGCCTATCCGCCTCCTGCCCAAGAGTGGGCAGCGCCGGCTCCCCTGCCAAGTTGGGGGTGCCGGAGACAGAGAGAGGGGATGGTGCTGAGGGGCCCGGTGGTGCTGGGGGAGCCGTCAGGGCTTGGGGGGTTGGGGGGGCGTAGGGCAGGTCCTGAGCTACTTTGTAGCAGCCACACCCCCACTTTGTGGGTTAAGTGAGCAGAATGAAACCTTAGCAAGGCCAAGAGCCCTGGGAGAGAACAGGAACCACAGGGCACCCATCTGCTGCTGGTTCCTGATGCCCCGGCTCTGGCTGCTACCCCCCGAGTGCCCTGTGTGTCACACCCGCCCCTGAGCCTGGGCCTCCAGGAGCCTCACACAGCAGCAGCCTCCCCTTCTGCTAACTCCCCAGTCCAGGGCGCTGCACCAGAGGCCACAGCGTGGGGCGGGGGGCTGAGGAACACGACCCTCCGGGCCTGGGAGGGCATGGGGGGCGCCCAGTGCGTGAGAACCTGTGTGCACTTGTGCAAGGGTCACCTGTGCGAGTACGGGCCACACGGGCTCGTGCCCAGGGGTGCAGGGGCAGCCCTGCCCCCCGCCTGCTGAGCAGCAGGAAGCCCCCCCCCACCCCCCACCCACAGCCTCGGCAGAGCGAGGACAGGCTGGTGGGGCAGGTGCCAACAGCTTGGAACTGGCCTCAGCCTTGTGTGCTGGCCCCGCGGTGACTCTGAAGAGGCAGCAGGCCCCTGCTCTGGACGCCACGGTGCCCTCTCCCGTCCCCTGCACCCTAGACCCCCCCCCCCAAGGCTGGAGTCCTTTCACACAGGCCCCTGGCCCCATCTTGCAGTCGCCCGGCGCTCCGGGACACCAGGCAGAGAAACGGAGGAAATGTTCGCGGGTTGGTGTCCGTGCTACAAAAACAGGGCCTGGAGGTGGAGGGAGGGTAACGGTGGCACCGACTTCAGGCAGTGGGGACATCCCAGGGGTGGTGTTAAGGCGGAAGGACTGGCAGTAGCTGCCCATGGAGAGGCGACGGGGAACAGCATTCCAGGCGCAGGGAAGGGTGTGTGCGAAGGCGCTGAGGCGGGGAGTTCGCCGATGTCTGGAGCCAGGTGTGCGAGGCCGTGCGGGAGGCGGGGCCGGGGTGCGACCAGCGGGGCTTGCGTGTGCACTTTTTCCAAAGAGTGAGAGGAGACGCGAAGTCATCAAGACGTTCCAGGCGGCGAGGGGCCTTATCCGCCACGCGCTTTGCTGTGACTCCATCTCCCTGGCGGCCGCGGGGGCCGGAGAGAGCCAGCCGGGCTCTGCTGCGGTTGTCGTTGGAGGGTGAAGCCGACGGTCCCGCACGGGGCGGGCGGCCCAGGATCAAGCCCCACCTGCGGGTGCTCCCGAGGGGCAGGGGTGTGGTGGGGGAGCGAGGGGCTGCGGCAGCAGGTGCAGGCAAGCTCCACGGCCCCACGTGGGCAGAAGCTGCCCAAGACGGGGGAGGGGGGGGTCCCACGCGCTGGGGGTGGGATTGGGGCCCCGCAGGCAGCGGGTTCTGCTGTCTTCTGTGTCTGCGCAGTACGCACTGTGAGGGCGAGCGCTGTGCGTCGCTGGGCGCCCCCCTGCCTCCCTGGGGCGCTGGCCCACAGATTCCCGACGCCCCGTCTGCTGAAGCCACCTGCGTCCTGTTGCCCCAGCGCAGCATCCGCGGAGCTCAGACCCACCCCCACCGGCACCAAAATGGGCTTCTGGCAGAGACTGCATTTCCCAGCTGCGGGAATTCGGAAGTTCTTCCAGTCGGTGTGAGGGTCCTTGGACACATCCTGGAAGGCCCCGCACTTGGCCCCCCTGACCGAACCCTCGGCACATCCAGGCTAGAATCAGGAGCCGGGAAACGGGGTGACGCTGGGTCCTGCTCCTGGTCCTTCTCTAGCCCACCGTGCCCGACTCGGCACCCGGGGCTGCTCCAGGGTCTGGGGTGCCCATGTTGTGCACGTGGGGGGGACTCTGGGGCCGAGGGCAGTCACAGCTGGGACTGGGGCAAGGCAGGAACAGGAGCGGGGACAGGAGAAGAGACCCTCCCGGCAGGCAGACACCCCTCCTTGCGCTGTGTGTAGGGGTGGGGCGGGCTGCCTGGAAGCCCCCCAGCCCCCACCCCCAACACACCCGGAAAAGGGCCGGGGACATCCGTCCGTCCGCCTGCCCAGGGCTGCAGAGTGATGGCAGGGAAAGCGCCACATAAGGAACGGCCCGCGGCAGGAAGCCAGGCTCTGTTCCCCTCCGCACGGACTGTGTGGGGGCCAGCCCCGGGGTCACCCGGCACCCCGCTCCGCCTGCGGGCTCTGGCCCCTTCCGTTGTCTCTCACATTCCCCCTGCAGCCCTCCCTGCCTCACCTCTGCTTGGTGCTCTCGCTGGGCCTTCCCCTTCCTTCCCTGTGCCGTGTCCCAGGGGGGTGTCCCCCTGCCCCTCCCTGCCCGGGGCTGGCCTGCGGGGAGCTCCCTGTCACGGCACGCGGGGTACCCCGGCCCCTGCCTTGTGTGCAGCCCGCGAGGGTCGGACTCAGAAGGAGCACCCCTGTCCCCGGGTGGGGGTGGCCCCGGCCCGGCTGGAAGGTGCCCTCCCTGCCCGGGCCCCTGTACCACGGTGGGGGCCGCCCCCTGGCCCTGTGGCCGTCGCCCCCCACTCCCTCTCCCTCCCCAGCGGCTGGTGCGGTGCTGTGATTTATCTGAGGGAGCGTCCGTGTTTGCTGAAGCACATCCACCGCCTCCTGGCTCCGGTGCTGTTGAGCTGGGGGAGCCGGGGGGTCTCTGCTGCCCACTGGGGACCCTGCAGGGACACAGCCCTCTGGGTCTGGGGTCCCCACGGTCCCATGGCCTGCCACCCCCAACCCCGTGGGCACCCCTGGACTCCCAGCCGAGGCCAGCTGTGGCCTGCCAGCTGTTTGGGGGAAGCTGCCCCAGATTTGGGGGCTGGTGGGTCAGGACAGCGTCAGCCCCTCTGGAGGTGCGTGCAGCCCGTGGGTGGGCTCCATCAATCTCCTCTGTCCCTCCTTCCCCTCCCCCTCCCAGCGCCTGTGCTCTCTGCCCAGAAGACCCTCCCCCAGCTCCCATGTCTCCCAGTCATCCCCGCCCCCCGGCCGCCTACCAGCCTTCCGTGACCGCCTGCCCCACGGGGGTGGGGGGTGGCATGTCCTGTCCGTTTCCGTGTCCCCACCAGTGTCCCAGGGCAGGCCGAGCGAGCAGGCAGGCCGAGGCAGGTGCTGTCTCTGCCGCCCACGCACCTGCACCCCAGATTCCTCATCTGTGTTGGGGGAGTGGCACTTGTGGGGGGGCGGAGTGTGAGGTCGAGTTTGGATGCGTTTGTCGTGATTGATGCCCGCCCCCGTCAAGACTATTGTTCTGAGTATCCTGGTGCCCAGCCGAGCAGAGGGACAAGCATGGCCTTGAGCGGCGGCCCTACTGGGGGAGCAGGGGAGCAGTGGGGTGGTGGGCAGAGAGCAGGCACTTTGCAGAGATAGGTCTCGTGGGGGGGGGGGCAGGAGGAGCAAGCCCTCACTCTCCCCACCGTGCAGATGGGGACAGAGGCTCCGAGAGGGGGACCGATGCCCGAGGCTGCGCGCGTCAGCATCCACCCGGCTGGCAGTGAGCCCCTTCGACCCTGTGCCGTCCTCACCTGGGCTCTGGAAGGTGGGGGCTGGCTGGGGAGGCCGCCCGGGGTGGGGGGAAACGATGGGGACCTGAGGACACAGCCTCTGCTACCTCAGGCCTGGCCCTGCCCCAAGAGGTGGCCGTCTGTCCCAAATTCAGTGGTGGCCCTGGGCCACAGAGACGAGGAGCCCTCGTGGCCGTGGGGGTGGTCACGGGGCTTGAGCAGCAGGCACGAGGCACAGGAGTGCCACTGAGTCACCCTAGGAGCTGCCATTCGGGCTGGGAACGTGGGAGCGAAGATGGAGATTTGGGGATTGGCGCTGCGAGGCCCAAACGGAAGGAGCCGCCCCCACTACTCCCACCTGCCCCCCCCCCCGGCAGCCCTCCTGCTGGCTCCTCCCTCCCCCACACCCCCCACCTGTGCCCCCACCTGCCAGGTTCTCCACATCCAGATGTGCGGGGCCGGCAGCCCTGTTCTCTCCCTTGATCCGAGTCCGTGCCCTGCCCCAGCGGAGCCGCCCTGGAAGCTGCACAGACCCCGAGTCTCAGTCTCCCCGGGTGTGGCTTCTGCTCCCAAGTTCTTGCCCAGCAGGCCGGCTGCCACCTGCTGCTTCCCACTAGACCTCAGACTTTCCTGTCCCGCCCCATAGCCTGGCCCTGGCCATCCCTCCCCCGGGGGACAGCAGCTTCCCTTGGCGCCCTCCTTGCCCCAGGCTCGTAACGTCGATCCCTTATACAGGCAGGAACGGTCCGCTTGTAATCCTGCCCTTCCGGGGGGGCGGAGCTGGCTGCCCTCTGCGTCCACTTGCCCTCGGCCTGCGGTGATGCTAATATGGGTGGCAGCCATGCCACCCCGTTCACCCTGCAGGACTGGCCTCCCTCAGGGAGCTGCAGGCCCCTTTGCCAGCAGCCCAGCCCCACTGGGCATCCCAGGGCAGAGGGGTTGCTGGAGTTAGGGGGGCCCAGGAGGGCGGGCGAAGCCTCGAGCAAGCGCTCAGGCCACCCTGGGGTGCAAGGGTGCTGTCCTGGCTGGCGAGGAAGGAGGCTGGTCCTGCAGGAGGACATTTCCACCGAGGCCCCCCCCCCCCGCCCCCCCGGTCACACTTCCCGCCCAGAGCCGCCTCGCACGTCTGCAGCCCCGGCCCTGGCCCGCCGAGCCCTCCCCCTACCCCGGGATGACACCTCTGTCTTCACGCTGAGCAAGTGAGGTGAGGGGCAGGGGGAGGCCTCGTTGTAGCCGCCCGGGGGGGAGTGGGGAGCTAGGCCAGACCTGAGCCCACCTGCTCCCCCCTCCCAGCGGGCCGGCTCCCGCAGCTGCACGGTGCCTGGGAGGGGCCGTGAAGCTGCCTCCCATGCTCTACTAATCCCCAGATGGATGCTTCCACAGCCTTCCCTGCATCTGCTAATTTGGAAATACCACCCCCAGCGTAACCCCAGCAATAATAACGGAGCCGTCACATGCCCTGGCAGCCGGCTGGGGTCTCTCTCCAGGGACCGCGGGACCCTCAAGGCCCTGGAAGATCTCGTTTGGTTCTTAAGCTTAAAGGTGCCCTGTCATCGATGGGTGGCTGCTGGCTGGGTATTGGGGCCTCACGCCCCCTCAAAGCTCGTGGCAGCACGGGGGCGCGGGTATTGTTAGTGTTTTTTCCATAAATTGTTTTCCAGCGCCTTACACTCCTAGAGGAAGCCCCCGACTGTCCCCTTTCTACCCGCCACGGTCCTACGAGCGGAACGGACGGGAGCCAGTTATGCCAAGGGGGTGGTCTCGGCCTCTCCTGCCCTCTGGAGAGAGGTCAGCGCAGCTGTGCCCTGGCCCGGCCCACGTGGGGCACCCGTGGGGACGGTCCTAGATCCCAGGCCTGAGCTCCCGGGACAGAGTCTTCCACTAATAACCGCTCCCGGCTGGCCGACGCCGTACCCACGTCGGTGCTGCGGTTAGACTTCGCTGTGACCGCCTGTGCGTGGCGCGCCTGGCTCCGGTTGTTGGCCTCGCCCGGGGCCCGGGCAGCGATGGCCCAGGGAGGCGGGGTCGCCTGCGGACGGGGCCGCTGAGAGCCAGGGGCGGGGCCTGAGCCGCGGCCGGACTGTGGGGCCCACACCTCTTCCCCTCCCGGGCCCCACGCTTGTCTCCGAGTCACAGGGAACAGGTTCCAGTCGGCCTCGGCCGGTCTGCGGCTCCCATGCCCCAGGCCACAGCAGCAGAGCACAGGGCCGCACTGAATTCTAGAAACATCTAGACCCAGACCAGCCTGAGACCTGGAAAGAACTTCTGAGTGGGGCCGTTGCGAGGCTCCAGAGGGACCCTGGGGCTGGCAAGTTCAGGAAGTGCCAGCCGGAAACTCAGGGCGCACAGGGCGAGGCGCGAGGGCGGCCGCCGCTCCCCAGACTGAGAACAGGGTGTCGCCCTGGCCTCCCGCCCTAGGCCGCCATCCCGGCCCAAGCCTCGGATGTGCCTGGGGTCCCCGGTGGGGAAGAGGATCTGGGTCACAGCCTGGAGGCGCGAGCACCTGCCACGCTCCCTGCCCCCTCCCCGGCCACGGGCACGCGCCCGGCCGGCACCCAGGGGCCGCGTCCACCCCGGGCCCCGGCCCAGCTCCCGGGCCCCGCCACAGCGGCGGCTGCTTTGTATGGACGGCGCGGCATTTTGGGTAATGAAATATTCACAGGTCAGTGATTCCTTGAGAAATGATGGGGATCAGTCGATTCCTTTCTCAGGAAGTAATTTTCGCAGCCTCTGCTTCACGTTGACGATCATTAGAATGAGAAGAGGAGCCCGATCGAAGTACTTGTCAGCTCAGCACCAGCCACCGCCTGGTGGCCTGGACGCAGGTGCCTGGCCCAGGGCCCGGCCTGCACGCACACACCTGGGGTGGTGGGTGGGGGACCCCGCCAGGTCACAGCCAGGGCTGGGGACAGGGGGCTGGCTGGTGGCCCCTTGGGGGTCTTGCCAGCCTCCCTCCCCACTGGGCACAGAGCACAAGTGGCCCCCGGGACACCCAGGTTGGGGCCCAGTCTCACGTAGCCGCTCCCACGCTTTGAGTTCGAATCACAGCTCTGCAGTTCCCAAGTTGCTCATTCTCTGTACGCCTCGGCCTCCCCTCCGTACAATGGGCTACACAGGCCGACGTGGTCTGGACGGGGTGGCAGATTCACCTAAGACGTCTGCGGAAGTCGGTACTGTACCGATTTCCTCCTGCCTCTGGAAGGCCCCACGCTGCCCTGCCCCGTGTGGCCCCGGATCCCCGTGCGCCCCACTGGTTCCACCAAAGCCACAGCCCCTGCCGCTGCCACCACCCCCCACCCCATATGTGAGCACAGCTCCTGGGGACGTGGGCCTTCCTGTCTCTGAGGGTGGAGACGTGTCCGGGTGCTCTGTTGAGGCAGGATGGGCGCAGCACCCATGTCCACAGTCAGACGGTGGGAGGGCACCACCCACTGCTGGGAGCTGGGCCTGGGTGACCCCGCTGGGAGCGAGGCCTCCCCCTTGGGCGCTGGTTTTCTGGTTTTCCCTGTAAGGTCGGAGCAGAGGATCTGGCCGTAGGGCGTGTCCCGGAGCCATGTTCATCGTGCTTTACTGAAACTAGGGCTGGGAAGGGGGAAGTGCTGCAGTCGGTGGAGCATCCGACTCTGGGGTTGGGCCCAGGTCATGACCTCAGGGTCCTGGGATCGAGCCCCACGTCGGGCTCCAAGCTCAGCGCAGAGTCAGCTTGGGATTCCCTCTCTCCCTCTGCCCCTCACCCCACCGGTGCACACTGAGGCTCTTCCTCTCTCTCCCTCTCTCTCTCTGTCTCCCTTTTTCTCAAATAAATAAGTCTTTAGAACAAGCTCTCCTGGGCTCAGGCAGGGACCAGGACTGCCCCCGGGAACCAGAGGGGCCGCAGACCTTCACCGGGAGGCACTAGGGCTCGGGCACGGCAGCTGCACTTGGCCCTCTCCACGTGCGGATCTGGCCCAGCACGGCGCCAGACGCTGCCACACACATGCCAGCCCCGGGGGGAGTGGGGAGGTGAGAAGGGCACCCGGTGTGCAGCCAGCCTGCGCTGTGGGCCGCTGCTAGGATTGCTGCCCCTCACGGCCAGGGAGGCTGGCAACTACACGCCGGTGGGAGGTGGGCTAGGGGCCAGGAGACCCCTGTGCTGTCCCCCAGGTGGGCACAAAGCATGCCAGTCTGCTCTGCAAACACCTGGGACCCGAAGCCCCTCACCACCTTCCAGGGCCCCAGTTTGAACCAGAACGACTCAAGGAAGGGAAGAGCAGGGGCTAAGCCTGACCCTAACACCAACTGGGGACCAGGCCCTGGACCCTGAGTTCAAGTCCAGCAGTGCATTGAGTGCTGAGTCACTGAGCGTCCCCAGACTGGGTTTGATGCTCTGTGTTAGCATGGGGTCCCCATGGTAGTGGACCCAGATACTAAGGGGAAACAACAGCTCACAGGCCTCCCGATGGTACCCCCAGGGGACATGTGTCCATGAGAGCCGAGACGGCCACAATTCGGGGGTGCCACTGGCATCTAGTTGTTGGGGGTCAGGGTGCTGCTGACAGTGCACAGGACAGGCGTCTGCAGGCTCCGGGGAGGCAAGGCTCTGCCCAGGGGGTGGCCGGGCCCTGCTTGCAGGAGGCGGGGCAGCAGGGGGCTGGCTCTGAGAGCTCCCTGGAGTCCGTGCCCATGAGGCCACCTCCAGACGGTGCTCAGACCCTCCAGGGGTGGGACACGGGCAGTGGTGTTTTTTTTAACACTTCTGAGGTGACTGCAGCAGCAGCAGGCGTTTGAGAGCCCCCAGTGCATGGTGGATGGCGGGGGGCCAGTTTGAAATGCAAAAGCTCAGTCAGGCCAGCCCCCAGGGGAAACGGATGGAGCTGCAGGGTGAGACGCGCAGTCTCTGCTGGGGCCCCACACATCCGCCTGTGCTCAGAGGCTGGCAGACACGATCCGTGCCCCCGACCGTGCCCCGCTGTCTGTGAGCCTCCCCCACTTTACTGGGACGGGGCCGCACCGAAGGGCTCGGGCGCTGCTCAGTGATGTTCTGCTGAGAACCCACCCCAAGGGGTTCTTCTGGACTCACCTGACCCCACGCGGGAGCCAGCTGAGAATGCAGGTGGGCTCACAGGCATCGGCCTCAGAGCCTGGTAACAGCCCGGAGGCGGGGGACAGCCACACCCCTGCCCCATGGATGCAGCAGGCTCGGGGCCCTGGCCTGGCTGAGGAGGAAGGGCCGGCCTGCATCCACCTGCGAGCTCAGCGCGAGTCCTCCCCCACGGGGCCCTCCTGTCCAGGGAGCACACTCGGCGCCTCCCAGCCAACGCCAGGCCGTCACTCAGCTGTCCTCCTCCGCAGGGGGTGTCATTGGCAGAATGAGCCGCAGGGACCCCGCTGTCCCTCCTCCGGGGTGAGCCAGCCAGGCGCCCCGTCTCAGGGATGCCTGTGGTCCAGCCTCCCCACGGGCTGTTCTTGAGCGGAGGCCAGGGGCAGGTCAGTGGGGGAGGGCACAAGAGACACCACAGACGTGATTCGTAGGAGCCCCCAGGACAGCACGGTTCAAGGCCAGAGTCCTGGGCGACCCCGACGCTGCACCCGCAGGCCGGGGTGACCCCTGGGTGGTCTGTGCAGGATGGAGCCCAAGGTGCGCAGAGAACAGGGTGAGCTCCCGGCGAGCAGACCCAGCGCAGGTCAACACTGGTCCCTCCTCACAGGTGTGGGGCTCTCCATGATGCAGGCAGTGACCCATGACCCCGGGTCACATCCACCTCCGCTCCCTGGGCCCTGACAGAAGGGACACAGAGCCCTGTGCCCCGGGTCTCCCCTGTGCCCCCACACCGCCCCGGGTCTGTCCCCTTGGTCTGCTTGACCCCCAGATTGGACTCCGTGGGGTGCTGGGAGGGGCCTGGTGCAGGGGTGCCAGGGTGCAGGAGGGGCAGCGCTCACTGGGTCCCCCACCCCCATCCTCAGCCCTGCCCCTTGGCAAGGACCTAGGAGACCCTGTGGGAGCCCCGCCTGCCCCCCAGCTTCGCAAGAGCCCCTGGGGCCCCACACCCGCCACGGCCTCCCCGCCCGCACGTGGCCACCTCACCCTCAGGAGGCCCCCGCGGTCAGGCTGCTGCCCCGAGTGGTCCCCAGGCCTGGTCAGCCCTGCTGTGGTCAGGGTGGGAGGGAGGCGTCCTCAGAGAAGGGGCAGCGTAGAATGGAAATTCCATTAGTGTTCAGCCATGAGCAACAGGGTCCGTTCAAAGAGTACATTCAATTAAAAATTGATTTTCCAGTGTGATCTCCGATGTGATGAACCACATTCGGACCCTTCCACCGCCCCGGCCGGTGCGACTGTCACCCGCCACCCCCGGCCCGGCCCTCGCGGCTCCCCCGGGTGTCCGGCCCTTCGTGGGGGCGATGATGGAGAGAGGGGGCCGGGAGGGGCCCATCCGCCACCCACTCGGGGAGAAAGGACGAACGAGGTGCACGGGGGTCTCATTCAGGGAAAGCGTCCCGGCGGCAGACCCGTCGTCTGGTTTACCGCGCGGCTGTGCGTTCCCCCGCGGCTGCGGCTGAGAGCTGCCACGTGTCGTTCCCCGACCCACACGGCATCTGAACAGCACCAGAAATGAGAAGCGCACCAGCGTTTTGCCTCCTTCTCCCCCCACGGGTGCGAACTCTGCCCCCGGGTGCCCCCCCTTGTGAACTCTGCCCCCAGGTGCCACCCCATGAACTCTGCCAGGCCCGTGGCTCCGGGGCCGCCGTGTTTGGGGTTCAGCGAGCGCAGCCCCACCGCTTCCCTCCTGACCCTCGCCGCTGACTTGCTGTGTGACCTCAGACCCCGGGCTCCCCTCTCTGAGTGGCTGTAAGAGGAGAAACCCAGGCCTGGCTGCTTGTGACGAAACTGCGAGCGGAGAATCCGCTGCCCGGAGGCCCCCTTCCGGCCCCCCAGCGGGTCCGCGGCCTCGTGCCCGGCCTGCAGCCTCCGTGGCTCGCCTCTCCAGGGAACCCGTGGCGGCCCCAGCTTTCTGGTTGGTTCAGGTGGTTTGGTTTGGTTTGGTTTCAACTGATCCCATTTAGACGAGGAGAAGGCGCCAAGGCCCACCCATCCTTACTCGTTACGAATGGACAGCGGCTTTCTCGCCCCCCAAGTGCCCCGGCCTGTCCCGGTCACTATTCTGGGGATGCACTGTCTCCTCCCGTCTCGCCAGGCTCCCCGTTCCCGCCGGTATTCACGGCTGATTTGAGCCACCCCACCCCCAAGGACAGTGCTGCCCCCCCCCAGGCAGTGTCCGGGACCTGAGCCCCCTCAGGGCCCTTCCACCACTGCCGCGGTCCCTCCCCCCGACCTCCTGGCCTCAGTCAGCACTGTCTCGGGGGACCCCTTGCCAGCTGTCCCTTCAAGGGGGGCAGCACCCCCAGCTCTGCCCCACGTGGTGTGTGTCTGTGGTTCCTGAAGACCCCTGCTCCGGGTAGGCCTTGGGCAGAGAAAGAATTCTGGGTCGGAGGAGCCGACAGGTTAAACACGTCTCTTCCCACTGGAACTTCCAAGGCCTCCTCTAGAATGTTCCAGGAGCCTGGAGTTCCGTAGCACGTGACTTAGGGAGTGCTGGTCCGGGGGAAGGGGCCTGGGCTGTGGGAGGGCTGGCGTCTTCTCTCACACCGTGCCTCTGAGCTCTGGGACCTCAGCCTGCCTCTGTGAGCCTCAGTTTCTCCATCTACAAAAACGAGGCCGGTGATGTGGCTTCCGAGGGCCAGTGCAAGCTTCCCAGCCGATGTAGGTAAATGTGCCGGTGCCGGCCGGTGGGCAGCACCTTGGCTCTAGGGCAACCCGGAGATGCACCGCTCGGGCCTCCCCTTCCAGGGCCAGCGCCTGGGGCTCAGGGTGGCAGGACGGGAAGGGCCCTGGATATGGATGCTACAGGCTCCGCCGTGTGTGACACCGAGCCTCTTTCCCCATCTGGGAGGGGGAGACGTGCCTCTCAGGTGTGCTGGGAGCCTCCTAAGATAACAGGCGAGAAGGTTCTGGCAGAAGGGACAAAGCATCGGTGCCCTCTCAGGGGGTCCAGGACCCTCCGGGGCGGCCCCCTGCTGGAGGAACCTGGCCAGGCCACAGGACGTGGAGAGCATGCTCGGGATCCTGGTGGAGCTGTGCTCAGAGCCCGCCCTGTCCCTTGCCAGCGGGGGAACCAGGAGACCCTTACTCAGCGTCCTTGTCGGCGACATGGGGATAGTGACACCCGCTTGTCCACCTGGAACGATGAGTCAGTGAGACATGGTGGCCAGACACGGGCGGTGGGTGTGACTGTGGCTCGGGCGTCATCCCTGCAGACTGCCCCGTCCTGCCCTGGCCACAGCCCCTCCGGGCTGGCGCCTGGTCCCGTTTCTGCCCCTGGGGAGGTTGCTGCTTTCCCCCGGTTGTCAGGGCCGCGTCCTGGCCCTAACGAGGTGTCCTGCCCTGTCCCAGCCATGAGGGAATCCAAAGGGCAGCCCGACCCCGCTCCTGGCTGTGGAGCAATGGCCCCAGACCGCGCAGCCTCATGGGCGTGGAGTCCAGCGGCCTCGTCAGCAGGAGAAGATAGATGTTTTTAATTCAGGGAGCTTTTCATGAGCCAATGAAAGGAAGTAAATCATCCTTCTAGGCCCCGGAGCCCAGAGCTGGCGCCTGGTCGTAGTGGGGCAGGTGGCCGCCAGGGCCACGCGGCAGCCACGCAGGGTCACTTGGACAACAGGTGGACCTGGGGACGTGGTCACCCCGTGTGCCGAGCACCCCGGCCAGCCCTTCTTCCGCGGCGGGCCAGCAGGGTCAGCCTCACATCTGCTTCCTGTGGTTTGGGTTCAAGTGCGTGCGCACCACATGCAGGAGACATGAAGGTGGGTGTGGGTGTGAGCGCGCCCGGAACGGGACCGCGAGAGCTGTGCACGTGTGTGTGCGCATGTGCATGTGGGTGAGGTGTGCGTGAGGCGCACGGAAGCTGGACGCGGTGCGACGTGTGTGGGTGTGCACAAGCCTGGGAATGAGCGTGCCCCCCGTGAGAGCCGGCTGCACGTGCGCACGTGCCACCTGGGTGTGAGTGTGACGCACGTGTGCAGGGCGCCCTGCACACACCAGGCGACGTGAAACCGTGTGTGCCCAGCTGTGCCCGGGGGCGCCGTCCATGTGCAAGCTCGCACGTGCACGTGGCTCCCGGGGAAGGGACGCTTAAGATGGAGTTGTCAGCTCCGGGTTGACAGGCGCAATCAGCAAAGTGCAGCGTCGGCAGGAACGGCCCGGCTCCCTCATTACCCGGGAGGAAATGGCCCCGCTTTGTGCTGAGGAGGCAGAGTGTGGCTGGAATAAAGCAAGTGGAGCAGACCCAAAAACTTCATTAATTAAAGAAACTCATTAATGAGGGACATTTAATCAGCTGAAGATTAGATCCACGCTCGCCTCTTCCATGAGCCGGGCGCCAGCCGGGAAGACAAGCCGGCCTGCCCCCCACCCCGCGCCCTGGGCCGGGTGCCAGCGGCAGGGACCTTGGGGCCGAGCGGTGGGGCCCGTGGACCGGGGACGCGCCGCCAGCGTGTGGGTGGCCACTGCGTGCACAGTCCCGCCGAGGCGTGTCCGTGGAGGGGGCGCCCGCGGCCTCACTGGGTCACAGGTGCTCGGCGGAGGGTGCTTTTGCCCCCTGCCCGGGGACGTGTGGCCAGTGTCACACGTTCGGTTGTCACAGCTGGGTGGCGTCTTGTGGGCAGGGCATAGGGACGGTGTTAGGCGTCCTCCGGCCAGGGCGGCCCCGCGGCAGGGGACGTGGGTAGTGGCGAGGCCGAGGAGCCCTGCGCCGGGCTGGGGGGCTGGGGCCCGGGGGGAGATGCCCCGGGGAGGCCGGGGAGCGCGCGGCAGGTGTGAGTACCTGTGGCTGGTGTGGGTACCACCGAGGCCGCGGTCACGTGTGTGGTGCGTGTGCGGGGAGAGCGCCCCCCTGCGGCCCAGCCCCGGGCATTCGGAACGGAACATGTGGCCCCTCCAGGGACCCCAAGGGGAGGCTGGATCCCCGTTAGAAGGCTGGTGGAGGCCCGTGGCTGGGTGAGCAGGGCTCAGGCCCCTCAGGGCCATCCCAGGTTCCAGCTAAAGTCCCTTAGAGAATTGTGCACACGGGGGTTCAGGGCTGTGAGGAGAGTGACCCTGACCTCGGGCAGCTGGCAGGGGTGGCCTCAGGCCCCGGGGACGACTGGCAGGGCTGGGACCCCAGCCCCCAAGGACCTCCGCCCGGCCCCTGCTGGGACAACCTGCTTGAAGACACACACATCGGGTGGGCCGCACACTCGTGCACACGCTGAACCGCAGTCCCAACCGCAGGTGGGCCCTGGCTGTGAGCGCCGTCCGCAGGGGCTGGCGCCGTGGGTGCTGCCTTCCGCCCGCTGCCCCGCACGCTCCCCGTGTCCCGCTGCCTGGCAGGCCCGGCCCCCCGGTGGTCAGGATGGGCCGGGCTCCTCCGAGCAGGCTGTGCTCCCCCCACCCCACCCCTGCCCCCAGGACTCCGGTGGCCTGGGGGCTTCTTCTCAGCCCGGGGCCCACTCCCCTCCCGGCCAGGCCCTCCCTCTTTCCTCCCCACGCTCCAGCCACCGCCTGGCCCAGAGTGGTGGTCATGTTCAGTTCCCAAAGGCTCCTCCTCCATCCTGGCTCCAGCCATCTGCCAGCTCAAGGGTGTGGTGGACCCAGGGGTCAAGATGGTCCTCCAGCTGGGAGAGGGGGAGGGGAGGGGAGGCCCCTCCCCCTTCCCCACCACCACTCAGCTCGCCTCCCGGGGAGCCCCGCCTCTTCACCTGTCCTTCCTCGTGGGTCTCATGCTGTTGAGGGAGCACAGGTGAGCTGCACTGGGCAGCCATGTCCTGGGGCTGTGGGCGGAACAGGTGCTCAGAGGTGCAAACAGGTGATGGGAGGTGCTGCCTCTGCAGGACCTGGTGGCAGGCCAGGTGGTGCCACTAGTGCACCCATGACCTCAGGGACCCCGGACTCGTGGGGCCTCGTTTCCTCACCTGGGTGTGCCGAGCCCCCCCACACACACTGGCCACAGGGTCAGGTGGGGTCACACCCGCATAATTCTCAGGGGAGGACACTCGGGTCCCTCCTGAATCGGACGGAATCCCTGCTGCCTCCTGGAGCTCTTCCCCCGGTGCCAAGGGGGCTGCCTGGGAGTCCGAAGCAAGCCCCCCACCCTTGTGTTCTTGCCCTGGGCGCCTGGCCCAGACCACCGGCCTCCACCCACAGCTGCTATCCCCTGATGCTGCTAATAAGCAGGTGTCTGCCCAGGTCCAGCGGGTGGGAGTGCCCCCTCCCCATCTCCTGGTCACCAGGGCCCAGGCCTTGCATCTCTAGAGGACACAGTGACCCCTGCAGAGCAGAGGACTCCTCCTGGGTCTGGGCCACTTGGCCCTGGCATGGAAGTGCCTCCCTGCCCTGCAAGCGCCAGCCCCGGCCAGCAGACCCCAGCTGGGGTCCCAGGCCCAGCAGGTTGGGCTCAAGCGCGGCCAGGGCAGCAGCAGAGGCAGAGGAGCCCCTCGAGCCACATCTGGGGTCTGGGATCTGTAGCGGAGGTTGTCCTGAGTCCCAGATTCCGAGTCTAGTCGGCGGCCCAGGGGGGCTGAGAGCCTGCATTTCTCACTGCTCCAGGGCCATGCGACGCCGCTGCCCCGCCCGCCCCACTCGGGGCCCTGCTGTGTGTGGCCACATGCGACCAGGCGCGACCCCAGCGAGGCCCCCCATCCCAGGGATGCACCAACCCCCAACTCCCCAACGTCCCCAGGGAAGGAAGGCCACGGGGGCGGGAGGGGAGTTATACCCCACCCAGAGGCGGCTAAACCCAAGGTCCCCGGCGGGTGTTGGACTGTGCGGCGTATTACGTAATCTTTGTTGCCAGGAAATTTACCTTCCTAATTACATTTTGCAAATTTTCATTTGAGTGTGGCTTCCCAGAGCTCTGGGAAAATAGGAGAAGGGCAGGTGGGAGGGAGGGGGGTGCCAGGACCCTGGGCCACCGGGCGCAGACCCAGGGCTGCACCCAGGGATGGGTCCTGCCCACCACCCCCTCCCACTGTCCGCACCCCCGCCCACCCACCCACCTCATATCCGGGCACTGCGCTTAATATCCTGTTTCACTTGCTCCAGGAAGACCACGGGCCATTAATAATGCTAATATTTCTTAATGAATATGCAGGGAGCAGACCCAGGGATGCCGCTGAGGATGCAGAGGGCTCTCCCTAGACCTGCACAGCCCAGCCGCCCCGCCCCGAAGTGGCGGGGGGGGGGGGGGAACTAACACCAGGGGGGCTCCCGGCGGCGCTTCTGCTGGGGTCAGCTTGCCAGCTGGCCCGGAGCCCGTCCTCGAGAGGCCCTGGGCCGGAGCCTCGGCCCAGACAGCATTGTCTTCACCCCGCTGAGGAGGAGCCTGGTGTCTGCCCACCCACTCGCGTGTGCACATGAACCTGCCACATGTGCTCCCCCAGATTATAAACTCACAGGAGTGTCTCAGAGGGCCTGGGCAGGACGGAGGAGGAGCCGAGCCATGGGAAGGCTTCCTGGAGGAGGTGTTTGACCACTTCCAGGACAGGCTTCGGGCGCTCCTCCACTGTGCTCACCTGTGAAGTGGGGAGAAGCCAGTGACGGATCACCCCTGGGACACAGCACTTCCTTGGAGCCTGCACCCCAGCTTCTAGCAGTTGCTTATCCCACTGCCTCTGCACGGCCTGAAGAGGGTCCCTGCGCCCACCAGGGTTTCCTTTCCCAGCGCCTGGCAGAGCCAGGGGTGCCCTTCTCCTAATCTTGAAGTCATTCATCTCCCCCACCCCTTCCTGCCACTCGCAGAGGGGGGCCGTGAGCAGCAGCTGAGAGCCGCACGGGGACCTTCCCGCTACCTGCGGGGAGCCGGACTGCACCTGTTCACCCAGGTGCTCCTGGGGACCGAAGGGGGTGGCTCCGCCAAGGGGTATCCCCCAGTTCCGCCACCACCCACCCTGGCCTCCCTGGCGGCCTGGCCCCACATGCTGTCTCCTGCTGACCACAGGAGCCCCCCCCCCCGTGCCCACGGGGGAGCCACCTGGTGCCCGCTGCCGGTTCTTCCTGGCGCGTGCACACACGTGCGTACACAGAGCTGCTGGTTCAGATCCCCGGGGCGTCTGTAAACAGGGTGAGGACGCTGCTTATCGGGCCAGCCTCTCAGCTCCTTGCTACCCCCACCCCGCCCTGGGCAGTGCTTGTCCCCCCAATGGCGTGCCCTCCTGCACAGTGGACCCGGGAGCTGGGACTGGCTGGTGGTGTTTCGTTCCGGCCTGAATGACAGTCTAGGGTGAACCTGCTTCCCACCAACCACCGCCCCCCACCGCCCCTGCCCCGTGCTTTCCAAGCCCCATCAGCCAGACGGCTCCTGGCTGATTTCCCCAGACAGGAGGGGAGCCTGGTGGAGGTGCAGCTGATGGGAGAAGGGGATTTACAGAGCCACATTATTTATGATTTGTATGCAGTGGGTTTGGAGGGAATTATAGCTTAATCGTGCAAAAATCCATCCCCTCGCCTGGGGCTTTTCAGTGGAGCACATTGGGGCCGAGTCTGGACTGAGGGGCAGTGGGCTCTGGCCAAGTGGCCAGCTCCATTCTAGGGGGTGGAAGGGTGCATGTCTTGGCCCCAGGGGTCCATCCGTGCCAGAGGTCCTTATGGCTTCTTGTTCCTTCTTGTCCCCCATCACATCTGGCGAGGCACTAGGACCCCATGACAGAAAATGGTCTTAAATGCAACAGCACATAGGCTCCCAAGGGAAACAACTTTTATTAAAATACACTTACCAAAAGAGAGAAAACTATAAGGTCCTACCTGTGGCTTCTTTCCTATTGCGTGGAGTAACCAGGCTCAGGGCCGGTATGCTCACCACCCTAGTGTTGGGGTTGGGGTGAGCACAGGGATCACACGCTGGTGTGCCTGCAGCACTCTGGGAGGAACCTGTGGTTTCTGGCGGTGGTGGCCAAGTTCTCGGGGAATGCTCGGGTCCTGGACTTGCAGCCGCATTTGTGGATGGGGGCAGTGCCAGCAGTTCGGCTGCAAGATGGTAAGGTGGTGGGGTATTGGTCCATCGAAGATCAGGGATGTTTCGAGTTCTTTCCCCCAGACAACATGTAGGGCAAGCCTGGGATACAGCGCACAAGGAGCCCGCACCGAGCACACACAACAGGTGCAGAGCACACGTGGAACACACACAGCACACATGGAGCATGTGAAAAGCACCCACAGAATAGGGAACATCCAAGGCATACACAGAGCACGCACAGGGCACACATGGGGCACACACAGAGCATATAGGGTACGCACAGAGCATGCATGGAGCATACAGTCCACACAGGGCACACATGGAGCACGGACAGAGCACACAGGGCATGCACAGAGCATACAGGGCACATGTGGAGCATGCACAGTGCATATAGCACACATGGAACACACAAAGAGCACACAGGGCACACATAGAGCACACACGGTGCATACAGCACACATGGAGCATGCACAGAGCACACAGGGCATGCACGGAGCATACAGGACACACACACACAGCATGCATGGAGCATGCAGGGCACACACAGAGCATGCACAGTGCAGGGAGCTCGCTGCCTTGCAGGCACCAGGCCGGCACAGGCACGTCTTGCTCTGGCACTGCGTCAGCTCTGGGCCAGCACCACCAACTTTCATGGTGTGGGTGCAGAAACCTGACCGTGGCAGGGAGACTAGGACAAGTGTCTCCAGCCTCCCCAGCCCTGCACCACCTCAGTGGAGAGGCAGGGTGCCCAGGACGCCCCAGAGGGGGCTGGCCCTTGTGCTGAGGGCTTGCTGGGAACCCAGGCTGGGGCCCCGTGTAAGCCTCATGTGTTCTGTGTGTTTGGAGGAAGGGCTCTGGGCTCAGACCTTGCAGGTTGCCGCACTGCCCACCCAGCCGTCGCCCACCCACAGCCTCCAAAGTGCCAATGAGGAAGAGGCTGGAGGCCCTACTGGGAAATGAGCGGCTGTGGGCAGAAGGAAAGGAGACACAAAGCAGGGGGAGACCCAAGATTCTGGCAGATGGCAGGTGGCAGGGCCGGCAGGAACCCCACCAGGTCTGCCCCTCGTGGCCCAGGGCAGTGGCCAGAGACTCAGGGTGCTGCCCCTCTGCAGCGGCTCTGCCTGAATGTCTCCTGAAGTCCCTCTCGGTCCCGGGGGTGGGAGCAGACATGGGGCGTCGGGGCAGCCTGGGCACCAGGCCCCTCACAGCACAGGAAGGAGGGAATGAGGAGGGATCTCAGCCAAACGGCCCCTGAATGCAGTAATACGGAGGGTGACGCGCCGTCTGACAGCCCTAATTAATAAAGGATATTAAAGTGGCTGCCAGGGGACGGAGTGGATTGGAGGGGGCGGGGGTGGGGGGCGGGGGGAGCCGTCGCTTAGATGGATTCAGCCTCCCTCCCTCCCAGCAGGCTCCCTGCTTCCTTCCAGCCTCCCCCCACCGCGGCCCTCCCCCAACCCCGCCGCACCCCCTGCCCAGCCTTGCGCAGAGCCCACATCAGCCTGGCACCGTGGGCGCCCCGTGCATACCGGAGGGGAGCGCCAGGCTCAGAGGTGGGCTCTTAGCAGGGGCACAGGACCCCAGGGCTGGTGGCTCCCTCGCTTGGAATGACTTCTGGGAGGGACGGAGGTCCTGGCACAGGGAGCGGCGTGTGGGGCTTCCGTCTGTCCTCCAGGCCGTGGGCGAGGGCACACCGCCCTCTACTCCCCTGGGGCAGCCGTGCACGCGGGTCAGGCAGTGTCCTGGAGTCGGCCGGGCTCGGCCGCGGGCTGGCCGTGTCACACGGGCGAGTAACCTCCCCGCTGAGCTGCGTCCCTGGTGGCGGATGCGCGGGCACGGAGGGCTCGGCCCTTACCTGAGAGGAGGCGCCCTTCCTGCTTAACACGGGCCCGGCCGGTGGCTGTCACTCCTCAGATCATCCACTCTACTGGGCACTTCCTGAGCACCTGCTGTGTGCCCGAGCGGTGTCAGGGAGCTGGGGACTCGGGAGGAGCCCTTGCCCTCGGGGCCTCCTGGCCTGGAGCTCCGCCCCAGCCGCACCGCTGAGCCTCGGGTGCTAGAGCCTCCCCTGCCCACCCCAGCTGCCTGTACTGTGATAGCAGCCCAGCTCTGCCCTGGGCTGGCACGGGCACCTCCTGCGGCACCCCAGAGTCTCTGGCCTCGAGGTGCTGGCCGGCAGGTACGCTCCCCGCTGCAGCATCTCCCAGAACCTCAGGAGGGAGGCATGAGAGCATCCAGGAGACAAGTCTCTGCCATGCGGGGTACAAGGGGACCAGGAAGGGTCTCAGATGGAGATGGAGGCTCCCCTTCCCACTGCTAGGACCTGGCTTTCCCCCCAGGGAGCCTGGGCTAGTTTGGGGCACCCCTGTTCCCATCTGGCAAGGATGCTCTCCTCCCAAAACATGGGGTTAGGAGCCCATAAAGCCATGAGGACCGCCTGTTTCTGGGCTGACAAAGCAACTGAGTACGTGGTGAGGGAGAAAGCCGAGTGCTGCGGCTGCCCACCCCCTGCCTCCCACGCCAGTGACCCCGGCCGAACCCCAGAGCAGCCCTCTCTCCCTCCCCGGGACGGTGGCAGGACCTCAAAAACTGTTGGGACCGTTTATTTCTGTGTCGGTGCCCCCCACTGCCCTCACAGGGGGAGCCCCCGGTGAGTCACGAGCCACCCCAAGGCCCAGCCCCTGCTCTCAGCCGGCCGCCCAGGAAATTCAAACGTGAACCCGAGCCAAGCGCCATGGAGAGGCTAATTGGCTGCCCCTGAAAATCACATCATGCATTTCAAATTTAGTTAATGCCCAGGGGGCCTCGGCAGGGGTGTCCGCTTCCGGAGACGGGTCCGCGCTCACACTGGTGCTCAGTGGCGCTCGCTGGCGCTAGAAGGGGGCACCAGCTGGGCACTCTGTGCACGTTCCGCGATCAAGTCCGCGCACACCATTGCTCGTACCCCCTGCTGGAGGAGATGCGCGGACACCAGCCCCGCCTGCACACCCACCAGGGTGACTTTGGGCGAGTCAGCCTCCCCGGTGCGGGTGTCCTCAGCCGAGTGGGTGGAACATACTCCAAGGTCTCTTTCTGGGATCCCTGTCGTCACGGGTCCCCCGGGAGCAGGGCCAGGCTCCACCATCCTTGGAAACTTCCAGAAAACCCATGATAGTCCTGCCCAGTGCGCTTTGAATCAGGGCAAGACGCCTTCCCCAGAACCAAGAGCCATGCACAGGAACAGAGCAGACCCCTGGCACCTGGGCTCACCCGGGACAGGTGTCGGTGGGCACCCGGCCTGTTCCCTTGACACCACCGTGTGCCTAGCCCCAACTCCACGCTGCTCCATGATTTCATCTTTTTCCCCCAAAACTTCACTTTCCAACGTTTGGCACATTAAAAAAAAAAAGAAAGTAGGACCATCCCCTCGGGTAGGATTGTGTCTCTCCCAGCCTTGCCCCCTTTCCCTCCTGTTGCCCTGAGCGCCCAGACGCTCTCCCACGGCGCTGCCCCAGCTCTCCCTCGCGTGGTCCCCTCGCTCTGGGACACTCCCTCCCGTGGCCCCCAAGCCAGCCGCCCTGGGCAGGCCCGGCCAGAGGGAGCCTCCTGCACCACAGGTGGGTGTCCACCAGGCCCCCCGCACTGAGAAGGGGAAGGTGCGGAAGCCGGAGGGGGGCGACTATTGGGAACTCCGGCCTGGATCCAGATCCAAACAGAGCCATTCCCATGTTTCCTCACCTGTAAGAAGGGAACCACCACGGGTGCAGCCGTGTTGGATTCTTCACTCCCCGGAGGCTCAGCAATGGGAGAGGGAGTCCCTGGACCGCGACTGTGCAGGCTCAGAGGCTGAGAGCCTGGTGCTGGGTGGAAGTTTCCAGAAGGCAGATTGCAGCTCAGTGCGTGGAAGAGCTTTCTCTTCCAAGACCAAAGGAGGCTTCACGTTGGTAGTGAGCAGAACCCAGTGGGGGTGCCTGTCGGGGAGGCAGAGAGATGAGAGCCCCCGTTTGCCCGGTGGGCCAGGCTGGGTGTCGCCTACGGTCAGAGAGGAGAGCCACTGCCTCACGTGCACATGTGTGCGCCTGGGGTGGGGGGTGAGGGGGGCTCCCCCCAGGCTGGGAGGTCAGCGCCACGAGGTCCCCTGGCTCAGCTGTCACTGGAGACCCCACACCTCCTGCCTGCCAGAGGTCACCCCCAGGTCAGCCCCTGCCCCTTCCCACACTGATTCTGTGCAGGTTCGGGGGAGAGCTGCCAGGAACGCTCACAAAGGGCCCCCTGGACAGGTGTCTTCTGGAAACCAGCCCTCTCACTCTCCTGGCCCTGTGGATTGTCACACGCCACGCGCCTCTGGGTGAGCAGGCCGTGGCCCGGGCTTGAGAAGTTGACATCTGTCCATCCCTCATGGCTCTGACCACGGGGAGCGTGAGCGGCGGCATCTCCAAGACCCCGTCCCAGGCACCTCTCCCCACTCCCCCTTACAGCGTCTGTACAATGACCCCCTCCATGCTGCAAGGGCCTCAGACCTCCTGCTCACTCCCCACGTGGCCTGTGGCCTCAGGGTCCCCTCTGTGAAATGCAGCCTGTGACCCCCAACTCAGGTCACCAGAGGTCACCGGGTCTGCAGGCACCAAGGGGAGGCCCTGCTCACCGCTGGCCCTGGGCAGACCCCAGCCTGTTCCCCCGGTGTTCCCGGTGTTCCCCGTGCCAGGCGGCGGAGCTCAGCAGGCGCTGGTGACAGGAGGTATCAGTGTGCGGGGCGGGGCTGAGGGGGTGAGGGTCCGACACCCCAGGGTAGGTGGGCGTGATGCGGGTTGGGGGGCGGCCGGAGCACACCCTGGGGGTTGGGTCTGCGCCCGGGTCAGGCCGCCCTGCCCCTCCTCCACCCCGTCTGGAAGCCGGCCTTGCCCAGAGGTGAAGAAATGGCTCGTTGCCCAGCCTTTGCCGCCAGCCTCCCCACCGCAGCCTGGCCCGCGGGCCCGGGGCCTGCGCCGCCCTCCTTCCTGGGGGTGAGGAGGCCAAGAGGCAATTAACCTGATTGTCCTGGAGGGACCGTGAGCAGGAGGAGCCGGAGGGACTGGGCGGCCGGGAGGGTCCAGGCGGGCCTCCGTCAGCTGCCCCTGCCCCCTCCACCTCCCCCCAGCGACCCCGTTCCCCAGGCGTCCCGCCGGCCCATCACTGTGCACACACGGGGGGGCCCCTCACCCCGGCAGGACGGGGACACACTGGCCGAGGAACCTGGGAACTCAGGCTGCCTCGCTCCCTGGGGTCATTCCAGGTGAGTTTATTTACAGGGAGACTATTTTCAGGAGTGCCTGGAGGGTGGGTGGAGGGGGCCCGCCAGGGACCGGTGACCCAGCTGCCACCGCCTCCAGAAGGGGTGAGGAGGAAGCAGCGAGTGGATCCGGGAAGGAGGGAGGGTCCTGGGTGGGCCCCCTCCAGGGGAGGTCCAGTCTCCCCAGAGCCAGCGACAGCCTCCGGGGAGGGAGCTAGGGAATAAAGACCCCCGACTCGCTCTTCCCCCTGACACCGACACGGGAGGGCAGGGGGTGCAGTCCGTGCCAGTCACCTCTGGGGGAGAGGGGAGCGCGCTCCCTGGCCAGATCCAGCCGCTGGGGAGGCCGGGCAGAGCCCCAGGCGCACACTCAAGGCCAGCCGCGCACCCGCCGCCAGCCGCCCTCCTCGGTTCCCCTTTGCCAGATGCGTGAACGTGGATCTTTCTGGAACTCGCCTTCCAGCCTCCATCACCGCGTCTGGGAGTGGCTGGCTCCTGCGGGACCAGCTGCAGACCACACCCTACCTGTCCCTAAGTGCGGGCGCGGGAGCGACTCCGTAAATGTCGCCTGGGCCCAACTTAGTTCTCCTTTGCACAGAGTCCCGTTCGGTATCGGGTCACCCCCCCCCACCGTCAGCACCCCGGGGCAGCCCCGGCGGTCACCCACGGAGAGCTGAGGGAGTCAGGTGGTGGTGTGCTGGCTCTAGCAGCGGCTCGCCGGGGCCTGCCGGGCAGCACCCGCCCACCCCCGGGGTGTAAATACCCCCACTCTGGCCGACTTCAAGCTGCCAGCGCGAGGCCACCGAACTTGGAGTTGGAGAGATGCTCCCCGTCGGCTCTCGAGAGCCAGAGGGGCTGGAAGGGGCCGCGGGCCTCTGCCCTCCGCACCTCTGCCTCTGCCGTTGGCACATGTGCTGTGGAGGACGTGGGATGGGACGGGTCTGCGTGCTCACCCGCCCTGGGTCCCCAAGCAGACATGTCGATCTGTGCCTCCGTTTCCCCCCCTGTAAAGATCACGAGGGACATACCTGCCCTGCACGGTCTGTGACCAAACATGAGATAACGGGGCGCAGAGCAGCGGGCACGGAGCGAGCAGTCCGCAGTTTCCTGCCAAGTCCTGCTTCTGGGCTCGTTGTGGGGACGCCGTGCAGGGGGCACACGGGGCGCACAGAGTGCTCTTGGTGACCACTGTCACAACACGTTCACTCCTCCACTAGGTGCACACCTGTCGCAGTCCTACTGCATGTCATCATGCTCTAGGGGCTGGAGATTCAACGACAGGCAGACTGTGCCTGGACATGATGCCGTGGGGCAGGCGACAGACTGCACGTAGCCACGTGGGGACTCTGAGATGGAGAAGAGCAGAGCCGCATCGGGGGGTGGGGAGTGCAGAGTGGGGGCACCCCAATTTTAAAGGGCCTCCCTAAGAAGGTGACACTGAAGGAAGAGAGACTGCCGTGGGGTATGCAGGGAGCAGTGTCCCTGCAGAAGGAACGGTCAGTGCAAATTCCTCGAGGCCAGAACTGGACATTCGAGGGGCAGCAGAGACACTTGTGCTCAGCATAGAACATTCAGGGAGGCCCCAGTGGTAGGGGGTCCGTCCATCCATCCATCCATCCATCCATCCATCCACCCATCCATCCACCCATCCATCCAGGTCATGCAGGGACGGTCCCCTCCAAGTGTCTGGATTTTACTTGGAGAGGACGGGTCATCGGGGCAGGAGCAGAAGCAGGAAGACTGGGGGAAATCACGGAGCCGGGGGGGCAGACCTAGATGGGAGCAGCGAGTTGGCAGAGACGGTTGGGTCCTGGGTACATGTTGAAGGTGGAGCTGACGGGGCTCCCTGCTTGATTGTTTGGAGTGGACGGAAGGAGAGGTATCACCCCCCAGGTGTAGGGCTGAGCACCGACCTGTGGGCAGTGGGTGACCTCACGAGAGGCGGATTTGATGAGGACAATGGAGGGGAGCAGGAGTCCCTTCAGGAGTAGGTCAAGCTCGAATGATGTATTAGGTGTGCAGACAGCTGGCAGCCGTTGGGGGTGGCCAATGTACAGCGCTATTTTAAAATTGAGGCTAAGAACCTTGAGGTAATGAGTCTAGCCACGTAAGAGAGGGCCCAGAGACCGGGTTTCGGGGGGCCTACAACGTTTGCAGGTTGGGGAGATGTGAGGAAACAGTAACACAGATGCAGAAGGAACTTCCATGGAAGCAGAAGAACCCACAGCACGTGCTGCAACCAAACCAAGCGAGGAAAGTCTAGAGAGAGGAGTCAGTGCTGCTGAGGGACCAGGTCCGGTGAGGATTTCAGTGTGGCAGACGTGGGACCCTTGACAAAGGTGGTTTCAGGGAATGGTGCCAGTTTGGAGTGGGGCTAAGGAGTGGGAGTAGAATTGGGGGTACAGATCTAGCAGCTCCCAGATCGCCAGCCGCCCTCCTCGGTTCCCCTTTGCCAGATGCGTGAACGTGGATCTTTCTGGAACTCGCCTTCCAGCCTCCATCACCACGTCTGGGAGTGGCTGGCTCCTGCCGGACCAGCTGCAGACCGCACCCTACCCGTCCCTAAGTGTGGGCGTGGGAGTGACTCTGTAAATGTCTCCTGGGACCAACTTAGTTCTCCTTTGCACAGAGACTTTGCTTCCTAGGGAAACAGCTAGCTGGGTTGTAGCCTCAAGGGACGACAGTCCAGGAGGTTGTCCTGCTCCAGTCGTGGGAGATGTTGCAGTGAATCGCCAGCGCTGTGAGCATGGTTGGTGAGAAGGGCTGGGCTCTGGGGTATGAGACCAGCGGGCCAGCAGGTGAGCGTGGACGTTCTGCTCTTGTTTTCTGCAGAAAACAGGAAATGGAAACTGCTTTGGTCGGTGGTTAGTGATCTCAAGTGAATCATTCAGGGTGATTTTGTGGTTTTTCTCCAACAGTGTGAGCCCTGGAGTATAGTGGGCAGAGCTGGATCTTACCAGTTCTATCGGGAAAATGTAACAATGGGAGAGGGGAATAAGTTCGTAGAGAAAGTGATATAATGACTATCTACTCATCCCTTCACCTGTCTCCCCATCCACCCACCCATCCTTCCATATGTCCATCCATCCTTCCATCCATCCATCCATCCATCCACCCATCCACCCATCCTTCCATATGTCCATCCATCCATCCATCCATCCATCCACCCATCCATCCACCCACCCTTCCATATGCCATCCATCCATCCATCCATCCATCCATCCTTCCATCCATCCACCCATCCATCCATCCATTTATCTACCCATCCATCCACCCATCCTTCCACCCACCCATCCTTCCATCCATCCACCCATCCACCCATCCTTCCATATGTCCATCCATCCATCCATCCATCCATCCATCCATCCTTCCATCCATCCATCCATCCATCCATCCATCTTCTATCCATCCATCCATTCATCTGCCTATTTGTCCTTTAGTCTGTCCATTCATCCCTCCGTCCACACACCCACCCATCCAATACACATGGAGGCTCTTCTGGGTGCAGCAAAGTGCTGTGCTGAGTGCAAGGATGTGGGAGCAAGAGTGAGCGAGTCACCCTCAGGCTCTGGGGATTTCCAGGCCCCTGGGGAGCCAGACAGTTCACAAGCTGCTCTGAGACGAGGCCCCAGCCTGGCAGGAGGACTGTGCTCGCTCATGCCGCAGAGCCCAAGCCTCTTCCACTCTGGCCCCAGCGGACCAAGGAAGAAGGAAGGACAGGAATGTGACTGTGCCGGCCATGCTGGCCTCTCCGTGTCAGGCGCGTCACGCCCTCGGTGCACCCGACACCCCCTGCTCTTCCCTCCGGGTCTGGTCCAGGAGCCCTCAGCCCGGGCCACACAGCAGAATGTCGTGGGAGAGTTTGGTCTTAAATGTACTCAGCTGCCCTGGGGAGGGGTCCAGGCGTGGGATGTGCAGCCAGGGTGAGGGCCCCTCACGTGACCACAGTCCCCTCCAGCGTGGGTGGCAGGAGTGGTGAGACAACCCCCGGGACCCACCAGACCACGCTGGCTAGCTTTTATTCTGCGCTTCCTCTGTCCAGGCCCCGTGATAACCTCTTGCAGATGGACGACTTTGTTCAAAGAGAACAAATGGTCACCCAGGGCCACCCCATGGCACAGAGGGAGCCCTCCTTGTGTATCCCAGGCTCTAAACTGTGTCCCCGGGCTGTGAAACCTCCCATCCTGTCCCCCAGGACCCGCCCGTGAAGGGGCAGAGCTGTGCATGCAGGAGCAGGGGTGCAGGCCTGAGAGCCAGGCCGCCTGTGCCTCAGTCTTACCAGCTGTGAAATGGGCGATACTGTGACCCTGGGGATCGGAGGGGGATTAAATGAGTTAGTGTGCAAAGCAGAGAGCGATGTGTGCTCAGATGTGCTGATTTGTTGCCACATGATAAAGGGCCCTGGGTGGCGGTCTCACAGCTGCCTCCTGCACCCCCCCGCACCCCTTCAGCCCGACACCCTGCCCTGGCGTCCCACCTGTGTGCTGCAGGTTCCTGACAGCCTGGGCTCCGGGCTCCAGCTCTGGGGGCCACTGTGCTGGGAGTGGTGGCTGTCACTCAGTCCCCAGGGGACCCAGGGAAGAGGGTGCTGGGGGCGAGGGGCGAGGATGGGGTGACAAGGAGCAGATAGAAGGGCCCTTGGAGGAGGAAAGGTGTGGGGACACTGGGAAGAGGTGAGTTAGTGGAGGTTCTAATCAAATATTTATCAGTTAATTGATCTCTCCAGGCAGCTGACAATGTCCTGTCCCTTCCCCTGGCCTGCTCCTCTTCCTCCCCACCCCGCCCCCGCCCCCCTCCCCTCCCTTGCCCTGGCCTCCACCCCTTCCTGGCCTGGGTGCTTCTCCCACCCCCACCCGCCCCCTCCTCACCATGAACCCTCCACTTCTCCCACCCAGCATGTTCCTTCGCTCACTGTAGGTAGTGGGACTTTGTGGGCTAGTTGGGAGCAGTGAGGGGGACTGTCTAGCGAGGACCATGCACTCGTGAGTGTGTGTGTGACGCACACACATGCTGTGGGACAGGACATTCTGCTCATTAGGCCACTGCGCAGCGGGATCAGGGGTCACCCCAGGAGTCAGAGGTAGTGAGTGCAGAGGCTGGCACAGGGGGTGCACAGGGGCTGGGGCCTCTGGCAGAGAGTTGGCATGAGGCTTCTTGCCTGCAGGGAGGTGGGCAGGTGGACAGGTCGGCAGGTGGGGGACAGGGCCCTGGGCCTGGGTCTTACCCACTTGCATCAGCACCTTGTGAGGCCAGGCTCCTCAGGGCCCCTCGCACTCAGGGTCATTCTCTGAATCCACACCCACTCTGGATCGCAGAGGTCAGGGCTGCCCATCCCTCTCCATCCTCGCCAGAGCTACAGGCCTGGCACCCCCCAGACCCCCGATAAACAGTTGTTGGGGGGATACATAGTAGTAAGCCACGAGGGACGGAGCAAGCCCCGGCATGTTCTCTGGAAGCAGCACTGGTGTCACGGGGGGATAGGCTAGGAAACAACCCTGATAACATGCCAAGGGTGGTGTGACGGGGCAGCGCAGTGAGACGTCCTCCTTGGTGAGACGTCGGGACAGTGGCCCTAAGTGTCAGACTGTCCAGTCCATGCAAGGGTCCTTCCACACGATCTCGAGGGAGGGGTGGCACCTGACCTTCCCGATGGAGGGGGTGCTCTCTCCCCCGGGGACACCCTCAGAAGGCCAGAGAGTGCCTCACCTGCTCAGAGAGGCTGCTGCAAACCTGCCCTCCACCCCCCACTCCGTGTGTATCCTCAGTGGGGAACAGTAAGTAGGAGCAACCAGAACGTAGCCCTGCCCCTGCCCACCCCACGGACAGCGTGGGGACCCCAGTCCCTTCTCTGGGGCTGCAGGGCTCTCTCCCCGGGCTACATCAGGGGTTCCCACGGGTGTCCAGATTGCTGCGGGGAGTCTGGGGTACGGGCGAGGACCTGCGTCAGCTGACAGGCTCCCAGGCGACGCTCCTGGGTCCAAGCACCCCATCTGAGGAGGTTCTGCCCTGCAGAGTGGCTGGGACCCTGCCCCAGGGCCCAGAGGGGAGGGGTGGGGTGTCCCAGAGACAAGCTCGGGGGTCTGGAGACGGGGGCCATGTTGTGCTGGGCTCCCAGCGCCATGGGGTTGACTCCAACCACCTCCCCTTTGGGCTGCGATGGTGCCCTCCTTTGCCTGCTCTACCAATGGGGAAACTGAGGCCTGAAGCCTTCGTAAGGCAGGAGGGAGGTGGGCGCGGCTCTAAGGGACATGGGAAGGACCCTTGCTGCAGCTCCTTCTGTATGGCGACTGCATCAGCGTCCCCTGGTGGGACGATGGCCCCACCAGAGGTCCCCACTGGCGGACACTGTGCAGAGGGTGCGCGGGATCACAGAATTGTTCTTTCTGATGGTTTAACGTCCTCAGGTCTGACCAGGATGTGCGAGTGGTCTCGAGCCCCGGGTGCCCCGACGCCCCCACCCACCCAGAGGGTCTGGGCCATGCTGCCAACAGCCCAGCATTGAGGCCGCAGAAACTTCTGGAAACCCACCTGCGCGGCCCCGCGAGCCCTCGAGAGGGGGCAGCGTCGGGCCTGCCAGGCATCTAACCTGCGCGCTCTCGTTGCCTCTACAGGGCAATCAGGACGCCACGGCTCCGCCTGAAGCGATGGCCCAGCCCTACCCCCCTGCCCAGTACCCCCCTCCGCCACAGAACGGCATCCCCGCCGAGTATGCGCCACCCCCCCCGCATCCCACGCAGGACTACTCGGGCCAGACCCCAGTTCCCCCGGAGCACGGCATGACCCTGTACACACCAGCACAGACCCACCCCGAGCAGCCGGGCTCGGAGGCCAGCACACAGCCCATCGCCGGGGCGCAGACAGTGCCGGTAAGGGGGCCCCGCGAGCCCATGGCTTCGGGGAGGAGTGTCCCCCGGGAGGGCGGGGGGGGTGGCCCGCAGGCGACAGGCCTGGAGGGGCTCACGGCCTTGGAGCCCCCGGCTGACACCCTGCTGACACCCGGCACCGGGTGGCCGGTGACCCGTCCCCGGGGGGGCGAGGGGAGGCCCGGGCCCCCACGTCTGCACAGGAGGGGGCAGGGAGGTGGCAGAGGAGGCGCAGGGCCCCTGGCGAGTCTCGGGTGGCGGGCGCGGAGATCACTTCTAACCACTCGTCACTCCGTGCTTGGCCGCCCTCCAGAGAGCCTCCCGATGGGGCTGTGATGCGGCTCCAAGGAGAAAGTGCTGAGCCGCCCGCTTCTCGGGCTCCCGGCGGCGGAGGAGCGTGGCCGGGGGTGGCCGGGCTGGGGTGGGCGTCCCACGAGGGCAGCCCCCGGGAGCCAGCCAGAACCCAGCCCGCGCCGCCCCTTCCCTGGCCCCGGCCCCAGTCGCCTTCTCCACGCGCCGCCCCTCCCCAGCTGCGGGGCTTTGGGTTCAGCCGCTGTCCGTCCTGCTGGCTGCCCCCCACCCCCCAGCGCTGGCCGGCGGGGCCCAGGCAGGAGGCCAGCACGCCCTGTGCCGCCCAGGAGTGGCCCGCTCTGGCAGCCTCCCAGCGGGCGCTCCCCCCGCCCTCGCCCTGTTGCAGCCTGGCTCCCGGGGTGCTGCGTGGGCCCAGATACCGCCCACCGCCCCTGTGTGGACGGCAGCGCCCAGGCTGTCTGGGGAGAGACGGGACCCTCGTCTGCGGCCCTTCCCCCCGCGTGGAGGGCTGCCGGCCTGAGTCCCACCCGTGCACTCTGCACGTCCATGTCCGGTGTCTCCCGCAAACCCTCACGCGGGCTCCTACAGTGGGAAAGGCGAGGCCTGAGGGTGGTAGAACCAGGAGCCAAATGGTACCTCTGGGGGCCGCTCTGCTTGGGCTTCTGATTCCTCAAGCCCCCCCGCCCCGACTGGGTGCGCTCAGACCAGAGCCAGAGGGGGCCCATGGTGGCCGAGTCCCAGCTGGGGGACGGGCTCCTTCTGACGGGCTCTGCAGACAGGGTGCATCTGGCCAGACCACCCACGACGGGACCACGAGGCAGAAATTCTCCCCAGAAGCGAACGCGGGAGACAAGGCGGTCAGACCGGCAGGTGCCGCGGAGCTGGGGGCCCGATCGTGGACGCCTTCAGCACAGAAACCAGCCAGGAGGCCTCCTTGACACCTGGTCCCCAGAGGCCGCCAAACCGGGAAGAGCATGGGGTCATCTTCACCCGGAGGACGGTTGGGGGAACGCCCTGTGCGCCGCGCACTGAACGACATCGGGGGCACAGGGGAGAAGTGACCGGCCCTGCCCTGAGGCGGCCACCAGTTCCAGGTGCCAGTCGAGGACATGAAAGTCATGGCCCCCATCCTGTGACCCTGGAGGGGTCAGAAACGATTCATCCCAACTGAGCAGCGAGTGTCTCACTTCTCTGGCCACGGGCCTCCCCAGGAGGGTGCCTGGGCCCGAGGGCGTAACAGGCCGTCTGCCATCCGGGATACAGAGGAGCGACCGTTCCTGGCCGTGCCCGGGCCCCGATGAGCCCTGCGGGTGAGGTCGCCAGAGGGACAGAGGACCCGCCGCTGGACGGCACGTGCACTCAGAGCCCGAAGTACTTGTGCGGAGCTTCCCACCTCGGGAGGAGCTGGAGGGGGCAGGGGGCACCCCATCCTGCTCTGAGATCCCAGGAGCCACCGTCCTCCCAGAGGAGCTGCCCCGCCCTCGCAGCTAAAGCCTGAAGGGCCCCGTCCTTGCGTGGAGGCTCCTCAGCTCACGGAAGCCTCCTCTCGCCGCACCCCCCGCCCCCAGGCAGCCTGGGGTTCAGATGCGGAGGTACAGGACAGCGGGGGCCGTGGACTGCGCCTTCTGCCCAGACCTGCTCTCTTCCGCGCGTGGATTCCGTTTGTCACCGCAGCATGGGGTGCCAAGCCTGATGGGGCTGCTGACGGATCGGGGCGCACCCCACTGCTCTGCAGAGACCCCAGGGATATGGCTAGGGGCCACCTCCCCAGGGTGCTCATTCACTCAAGGGCACGAGGGACCCCTGCAGGTGTCCCTGAACCCTGGGACCGCCCAGGGGGACTGTCGCTCACAAACTACCCCTCACCCTCCCCATCTTCCTCTGCAGTGACCCTCACAGGGCCTGTCCCGGGGGCCCCTGCCCTCCCCAGCTGGCAGGTGCCACAACACCAGGAGCTGTGGCCAGAGTGCCAGGTGCCAAGGCAGATGTGTCCTGCCCACCCCACACACCCCTCCCCCCGCCACCTCCCCGGGTGAGACCCAGCTGTGCGCAGCCACCACGCCCCAGGCAGCTGCCAGCCGACAATGCCCCCCCCCACCCCGGGCAGCTCAGTGCCACAGCTGTGTGGCCGGCAGGGCGCTCTTAGAATATGCTGTCCTCCAGAGTCTCTGCCCAAGGAGGGGGCTGCCCGTTAGGACAAAGACGACCTCACGGCAGACAGCTGGAGGCTACAGGTGGGACGGCCCCTCCCAGCCCCCCCCACCGCAGGGCCGAGAGCCTCCTTACATGAGCGCCCAGGAGCCCCCAGGCGGCAGGGCTGAGGGGCTGCAGGGAAACACTTGGCGTGGCTTCCTCTCGTGTCGCCTCAGCAAGCCTGGGTGATGGGCTCCATGCAGGGACGAGGCCATCCTGGCCTGCTGCCCAAGCCCCCGCCCCCCGCCCGGGCCCACCGGCCCCTGCCCAGGGCTCTCGTGGCCTCCCCCTGTGCCGACTGAGCTTGGGGAGGCCCAGGTGCAGGGGCTGCAGGCTCCTCTGATGGCGAGGGTGCACTGGGCGGCATCTGAACCCAGCCCCTGGCCTCGAATGAGGGGCCGGGGGTGAGTAGGGTCTGATGGCTAAGATGACCTGCATCTTAGGATTTCACAGTCACCCAACCCGTTCGTCTGCCTCTGTCTGGAGCTGTGCGGGGGTGGCCGAGGGGGCTTCTTCCTTGCTTGAGTCCTGGCCCCACTTGAAACTCATCGCACCGGACCACCAACACCCCATACCCTGTCCTTGCCTTCAGCTGGCTCCCCTTCAAGGCCTCTGGGTGGGGTGTTGTGGGGAGGGGGGCTGGACCGTGGAGACTGACAGTGGGTGCAGGGCAGCCCGGGCAGGCCCCAGACGCCTTCCCTGGGTAGCGCCCTCCTGTGGCCCACCCAGGCCCGGGGCCCCCCGCCACTCTGGGTGCAGCTGGCCGAGCTGACCGCTGCTCTCTGCCAGTCCACAGCCAGCGTTACATGCCCCTCTCCAGCGGAAGTCCCAAATTCACCTGTACCCAGGAGCCATGGAGGGCTCGGGTGTGTGACCGAGGGCCCTGGGCCCACCCTGACCGCCGCACGGGAAGAGCCAGACTTTGTTGTAACCAGAGGGCAGGAGAGTCAGTGGATGCGCGGCGGGTTGTGCTTCGATTTCGGGGCAAGGACGAGCCTCTGGAGGTCCGCACAGAAGAGCAGGACCACGCGAGGAGGACGTGGAACAGGCTGGGCCGTTGGGCATTGGCAGCTGCCCGGCCGAGCCGGAGGAGCCCCCAGGTGTCCCTGAGGCTCCCGAAGGCAGCTGCCCGGTGTTGCCCCCACAGACCTGCCACCCTCCCACCTGCACCCGCCGGCGGCTCCGCCATGGGGGCTGCAACAGCCTGGCTCCTGGGCTGCTTGGTGACGTCCAGCCCCGGCCTTGGACACACGTCCCTCGGCAGCCGGACAGAAGGGCTCCGGGCACACACACTCGTCAGAACCGGGCCCACCGCTCATGGGATGGCCACCTCGCTGACACGGGTCACGCACGTCCCCAGGAGAACAAGAGGACGGTGGCTTCCGACCACACCTGGGATCGCGCACCTTTGCTGCCTCGTAACACAGGAGCGCAGACCCGACTGTGAGGGACTCTGAGCAGGTGTTGCAGCTCGCTGCCCGGCGTGTCCTCGCAGCTGTCGGCAGCCCAGGAGCTGGGGACAACCGCCCCCCCTCCCCTGTGGCACCTGCTGCCCCGGAGCCTGGTCAGAGGCCTCCGGGCCGAGCTCAGCAGTAGGGGAGTGGCCCCTCCTCCCAGAGACGACGAACGGGTTGGCCACTGAGGGCTGCCACTCAGGAGTCCACGGACGGGCCACGGCTCGCGGCGACCTGGGCAGCCTGCGCCCCTTGGGCTCCGTTTCCCCTGCCCGGAGGAGGCCTCGGGCCCAGTGGCCTCGCCCTGCCGCCGGCCCTAACTCCGGGACACCCATTGCACCTGTCAGCGCGCCTCTGCTGGACCGCAGGGAAATGCCCCGGAAAGCGGCTTCAGCAAACGGATGGTTCTTGGAGACCCCTGGGAGGGGTCTCCGGGCGGCTCTCTGGTGCCAGCCCGTCACTGCCGGTCAGCGGCCTGTGCCCTCAGGCCACGTGGGAGGCCACGGCCACCAGCACTTCTGCTTATACAAACCTCAGCGTGGGCCTCGGGGGACCCTCCCGCCTCCGCTCCCAGAAAAGCTCAGGGTGGGCCGTGCTGGAGTGAGGGCACCCCTCTTGCCTCTAGCCGCAGTCCCAAGAGAACCCTGAGCGAAGAGCGGGGATTGAGGCAGGAGAGCGAGGAGCAGCAAAAGGCACGTTCGCGGCCTGTTGTCCCCATCAGGAGGGCGTCCCCCACCCGGAGGAGCCGCAGGGGTGGGTGCCAGGCCGCCTGCGCACCCAGCGTGTCGGTCACCGGCGGAGGGCGGCTCCCGGACACTCCCGCTGTGACTCGCCAGTGAGCCGGGCTGGGATAACCCTCGGGGCTGGCGGTGCACAGGGCGGGGGTGTCACCACGGTCTAAGCTGAGAGGCCACCTCGGTCATCAGGCCCGCATTCACGGAGCACCCGCTGCGTGCCTTCGGCGCTGAGGCTCAGCAGGGACAGAACGGGTGCCCCCCAGAGGAGCCTCGCAGGCTTGTCACCTCAGCGCCCATCCTGGCCTCGTCCTCGCAGGGGGGCCGTAGGTCAGGGGTCCTCACCTCACGGCAGCTTCGTTTCCTGCGCCCCAAGTCTGCCGGAACCCCTCCGCTCCCCAATGTTGGGGCCCCAGATGAGGAAGGGCACTGGCCGGCTGCACCTGGCCACCCCATGCCCTGGAAGAGTCACCCCGTGGGTGCTGAGTGGCAGGGGGCCTCCCGTGAGAATCAGCCTCCGGGTCCCAGCCCCGGGAGGGGGAGGCCCAGGGAGTCGGGGGGTCTGGCCGTCAGGTGCTCCCCTCCCCACGGGATGGGAGCCCAGAGGGGCACCTCACAGCCCGGCCTCTCCCCGCAGCAGACAGACGAGGCGGCACAGACAGACAGCCAGCCGCTCCACCCCTCCGACCCCACAGAGAAGCAGCAGCCCAAGCGGCTACACGTCTCCAACATCCCCTTCCGGTTCAGGGACCCTGACCTGCGGCAAATGTTCGGGGTGAGTGTGTGCGGCCCCTCCATCCCGGCTCCCACCCGCCCACCCCTAACCCCGAGCCCCCACACGCATCACATCCCACTGCCTGCTGGGGCCAGCCCTGCACTGCCGGAGGCCTGCGGGGTGGGAGGGAGGAGGGAGGGCCCAAGGAGGAGGAGCCGGGGCTGCTTAGGGCCCTGCGGGGCTGAGGCCAGGACCCACTGGGTTATTACCCTGTAACCCCTTGCCCGCTGCCAGCACTGTGCCCGCCCCACCCCACCCCTGCCACAGCTGGGCAGGCTCTGGCCCCTGACGCATTGCGCAGATGGGATCCTCAGAGGGCAGGTGCCCTGAGGATGGCCTTGGGGTGCAGCCAGCACCCATATCTCGCCCCAGATACCCACCCCCCTTCTTGGAGGCCCCACTGCATTTGGGGCGTTGACACAGCGAGGTGCTGATGGCATCTGGAATCATCAGGATCCGGCTCCTCTTGGCCTGGGCCAGGCTGCTGCCAACCTCTTTGAGCCTGGGGCCTGCCCTTAAAGCAGCTGCCTTACAGAGCTCACCTGACCTTATCTGTCCCTGCACGAGCATCAGCTCACCCCGTCCCCACTCGGGCGTCAGCTCGCCCTGTTCCCACACAGGCATCATCTTGCTCCATCCCCGCTCAGGCATCAGCTCGCCCTGTCACCACACCAAGGTGTCAGCTCACCCCGTCCCCGCACCAGGACAGGGACCATACCCCGCTTCGGCCCCTGTCAGAGTTGGGACTGCATTGCTATCTTGTTCCACATCGCATCACGGCTCCACCAGCTCGTGGTCGTGGGGTGCAGGGGACACTAGTTCCACACACTGGAGCCCTTGGGGCAGGTCCCTTGGGACCGCGTTCCGGGAATTTGGTGTCACAGGTTCACGGTCTCAGAGCCAGGGCTGCCCTTGGGACCCTGGGCCAGTGATGGGGCAGGAGGGGCCAGCCGCAGCACCTGCGCCTGCCTGGCCAGTGTGTCCTTTTGGGTACAGGGGTTGGGGTCAACGCTGCCCCGCACCCCACACGGCCCAGCCCCAACAGCACAGGCTGCTGGCAGTACGGGGTCCCTCGATGGCCCCTTGTCTCTTCCAGGGTCTCCTGCCCCCCTCGTGGCACCCCACTGTTTGGGAAGGGCCTACCCATAGCCCTCTACCCTTCAGTGTGAGTTAGAGGTGGCTGTCTGCGACCTGGGGCCGAGCCCAGGCAGGGAGAGGAGAGGGACTCCGGGGAGGCTGCCCTTCCCCGTCACCAGCGCCTACGTGGGGGCGCTTGGACAGGGAAAGCCCTCCGTGAGAGCGGACCGGGCCTCCGTCCCCCCAGCAGGCTACCCCGAGAGCCCGCCTCTTCCCTGCAGGAGGCTGGCTGGGGCGGGGCAGAGGGCCACACCTGGGCGGCAGGTGAGCATCCCCGGGGAACAGGTGGGGGGGGGGGCGGCAGTCTTAACCCACCCTCCCCTGTCCCCCCACCCCCCTCTCTGTCTCTGCAGCAATTCGGAAAAATTTTAGACGTGGAGATCATTTTTAACGAGCGGGGCTCCAAGGTGGGTGCCGCCCAGAGGCCGCCACCATTACAGCGCCGGCTGTAGGTCCCGCCAGGCTAACGTGTGAAATGTGCGTTTCCTTCCTGGAGAGCTTCGCGCCCGAGGACCCCTGAGCTACACGGGTGCTTGTACTCCCCGCGCCTCCCCCTCCCCGCCCCGCCCCTGCCGTCTGTGTTGCTGCCGCAGCTGCCGCGCTTCTTTCTCTCCCGGAGCTGTCGGGACCTCTCTGTCTGCGCCCAGAGCCCTGGGCCCCCGGCCCGGGGCCCCACCCGCCCGCCGCCCCTCCAGGGGGACCGCCGGCCTGCCCGCCAGCTGGCCCGGAGGCTCGGGGGCGCGGCTGCAGGGTGGGCAGCGGGAGGGGGCCCGGCGAAGACCAGCCCTGCTCCCTGCCCAGGCAAGGGAAGACCCCCACCCACCCCCTCCACGCAGGCTCTGAGGGGGGAGGGGGTGGGGCTGCACCCTGAAAGCCCCCTGCCTTGCCCCCCAGGTGGCAGCAGGGTGACGGGTCTGGCCCCGGCCGGGCCGGGCGAGCATTTCTCGTGGCTTTGGCCTGTCCTCTCGGAGGTGGAGGTGCCGGCGGTCAGCTGAGGCCGGGCCCGGGCCAGCAGCCCCCGCCTGGGGCCGCACCCTTCCCGGGGCATCCTGCCGTGGCACCAGGGCAGACCTCTGGGCTGCCGACCTCTCCTTCAACTCACCTGACTCAGTCCCTCTCTCTCTCTCTCTCTCTCCCTCCCCCCTGTCCCCGCCACCCCTCCCCTCCCCGCTGCCCTGTCCCCCACCCCGCGCCTCCTATGTTTTCCTTCCTCTCATCCTTTCTCTCCGTGTCTGTCCTTCTCCGCTCACAGGGTTTTGGGTTTGTAACTTTTGAAACTAGCTCAGATGCTGACCGAGCCCGGGAGAAGCTGAATGGGACGATCGTAGAGGGACGGAAAATTGAGGTGCTCAGATAAGTGTGCTGCGCAGGGCGTGCCCGTGAGAGCGGCCGCTGTCCCCAGGGCCCCCCGCCCCGCCCCGCGGCCACACCTGCGGAGGGGCCCAGGCCAGAGCCCGGCCCATCTCCTGGGCCCAGGCTTCAGGCCCGCTCCCTCTGCTTTCTGGAGGGGGGGACCCCAACTACGGGAACCAGCCAGACCCTGGGAGGAGCCCCGAAAATCATGTTTGAGGCCTGGCAGCTCCAAGGATGGCAGTCAGCTCCGTGTGCCCTCAGGGGGCTGTTAGGTCCCCGACCCCTCCGTCCGAGGAGCCCCCGCTGCCAGGAAGGGACCCGGCCCAGAGGAGCAGCAGAGACAGGAGGCCAGGGCCCCCCCCCCAGTGGCCCCCTTGCCCCTTCTCTGGTGGGCGGCCCATCGCCCCTCCCCTCCCCAGTGCTGTGGCTTCAGGTGTCTGGGAGCCAGGCTCCTGGACACGCGGGGCAGGGGGGGCCGGGGGAGAGTCAGCAGCTAGCGCAGAGTCCAGGGGAAGGGACGTGGGAAGGCCTGGGGGAGGGCTTCCGGAAGTGGAAGGGGTACTGGAGGCACGACCCCGGCCAGGCTCTGAGGATACAGCCCGAGGCCCGGGGCTCGCACTGGATGTGTGATTCCCTCCCCACCTGCACTGGTCTCTACTTCCTTCCACAGAGGCCTCCTCCCTCCTTTCTGCACGCCAGTCAGGCCCTCCAGGGAGATAGGACCACCCCCTTGGCGCCCCCTCTTGCATGGGCCTTGTCCCCAAGGGATACCATCAGGAACTCTGCCTATGGAGGGGTGCCCGTGACGAGGAAGGCCTCAGCACCCCTCAAGGGCACAGAATGTCTTGGGGGCCGGTCTGCCAGTTGGGCTGAGAGCACTTTGGGGAGAGTCCACCAGCCAGCTTCTCCAGTGGCCTCGGGTGGCCAGAGAGACACCGGGGCCTGGTTTGTGGGAACAGCATGCGAAGGGCAAGAGCCCGTGGGCCCGACGCGGTGCCTGAGCCAAGGGCTGGGAGCAGTGGCGGCCAAGGCTGGAGAGGGCGGGCCAGGGTGGGGGGCCAGGCTGGCACAGAGGCTGTCCGGGCCTCCCTGCCAGCCCCCAGCCCCCAGCCCCCTCCACGGGGCACGCAGGAGCAGTGCAGGACAGGACCGGGGCGGCCAGAGGCCTGCAAGGAGGCCCACGTGCCCCTCACCCTCACCTTCTCCCCCTTCTCCCTGGGCAGGTCAATAACGCCACGGCCCGCGTCATGACCAACAAGAAGACTGCGAACCCCTACAGTAACGGTAAGGGGCTCAGGACCTCAGGGAGGCTGCGGGGGCTGCCCACCCAGACACAGGCCGTGCAGGAGCCTCAGCTGCTGGAGGCCCACCTCCCTGATGCTACGTGACCCTCACGTCCCAGGTCCACAGGGGGTGGGTTGGCCAAGAGAGGAGGAGAGCTGGGGCCGCCCACCTGGCCCACATGGCTGGCAAGATGCCTGGGCCTTCCCAAGCACCCGGGGCACCCAGAAACAGCGGCTGTGGCCGTTCCCTGAGCGTTCCTTCTTTTCCAAGCAGTGAGGGAGGGCCTGGGCTGGAGGTCCTCAGTATCTAGCAGATGTGCAGATGATTAGAATAGCCCCCCACCTCCGCCTCGGACACAGTGAGCCTTGGGGGGCACGATGTGCCTCACCTGAGTGGTCTCGGCCGTGTGCATGCCGGTCCCCAAGTGGAAGCAGCCAGTCCTCCTTGGGGACAGAACCCCAGGGGCGGGGTGGAGGGGTGCTGCGCCCAGCCATGCACACTGGTTTGAGCATCTCGGCAGCACACTGGGGCCCGTTTGAGTCTGTCCCCGTGCCCGGGATTGGCAGCCCCGCTCGCAGGATGAGTCACCCAGCAGGGCGGGGTCTGGGCTCCTCACCCCGAGTAGGGCAGAGTGACCGAGCCACCCCCCAGCCCGCCTGTCCCCATGTGATTGGCCACACATGGACTCCGGTGCCCGGCAGCAAGGGGGCAGGACACTGGGGGACCTGCCACGTGACCCCCCAGCATGGCCTCGCACGTGTCCTTCTGGAGCAGGACAGGGGTCTGGCTGAGCCACGTTTAGATTAGTAGGGCTCCCATCCTGCTTTTCTGCAGACTACGAGAGCTCAAATTTTTCCTAAAAATCTGGGGGCTCCTGGCTTCGCCAGCGTCCTGAGCTCACCTTGAGTGCTTGGCACGGGAACGACGAGTGTTTAGAGATCAGGACGTGTTTGGGGGTCAGGATGATCATCGGGAGCCAGATGCCCACTTTCACCCAAGAGCCACACCCCCTGCCCTCGGGGCAGAGCCTGCGAATGTCAGGAAGCATGACGCTGACAGCGGAGTCGGTCCACGGACGACGACGGACATAGTCACAGGACGGGCACAGAACCAGCTCTGGTCGCGCAAGAAGGAATGGCGAAGTGCTCACGGCAACGGTGTCACGGAAGCGTCCTCACTGGCCCGAGCGAGGACGGGGGCCACAGTGGGTTCTCTGTGGGTTGACGGTGAAGCGCAGCGGGCTCTGGAGGCCTGGGAGCGTGGCTCGACTCCCTTGAACCAACACTCCAGAACACTCAGGAGTTCATCGGTTGCGGGGGGAGAGGGGCAGAAGTGTCCACTATGGGAACACACTCTCCAGGCCTGACACTCGTTACAGCAGAAACAAAGGAGCCACCCAGGGGGGTCTCTGGCTGCCTCCACCATCTGGGGCCCCACACAGTGAAATGGGCTCGGCGGAGCCAGAGAGCCAGGGTGACCGATAAAGACACCCGGGACCCCAGAATTGGCAAGTGGAAGTGCCAGGGACCATCTCAAGGGAAGTTCCGCCTCCAAGAACGGACCCAGAGGAGAAGCCACTGGATTAGAGCCCCAGGGAGGTGGGCTCGGGTCTCTGGCTCCAGGACTCTGCTCCGTCATGGGTTTTTACTAAGAAGACTCCATTCTTGGGATGTTTCTTGCCTCTGGGCTGGGATTTAGAGAAGATTCCAGAGTCTCGGCAGCAAATGTTCAGACACAGACATGCACGCAGGTCCGGTGATGGTGGACCCGGAAGGGAAGGCGGCCCACGGTCTCATGGAAAGTGTGGAGAATGGGCCCCCAGGAGGACCCAGGTCCAGCCACCCGCCCAGCAGGGGGATGTTAGAATCTGGGCATGAGGCTCACAGGTGGAGGCCGACACTGATGGCCTGGTCTCGCCCTTTGCCCTGCTCTCCGGGGCTGTCTGGCTAGCCGGCCAGTGGGCTCAGTCCCTTTTGCACCCCCTACACAGGGTCAAGAGGGGTGTGGAGCTGGGCCGTCAGGGCGTACTGCAAACATAAGAGCAGGTGCACGGAGGGGGCCAGGGCTGGGTCCGATACACCGCCCCCCCCCCCCAGCCCACGCTCTCTGCACCAGTGCCTGGAGCCAGAGTGTGCTCCCAGCCAGCCCGTGTCCACCCCTGGTGGCCTCGGGTGGAAGCAGGCTTCGCTCTTGCACCTGGGTCTCTGCTAGGAGAGGAAGCCCAGCCCCGTAGCCGGGGGTCCTGAGCCCGAGGGGGGGGTCCTGTGCAGGGGGGTGGGGGTGGGGGTCCTGAGCCGGCCCACCTGCAGAGGGAGAGGCGGCGCCCCTGACAGCTGGGGGCCAGGGAATGACCTGGAATGTGGCTGTGGGCATCCGGGTCTGCCATTTCCAGCTCTGGGATGTGAGGCTGCTGCACCTCCGAGCCTCCACTTGCTCATCTGTAAAACCGGAGGGTGTGACTCCCATCCCGTTGGGTGGGTTTAGAACAGTGTGGCACATGGGGACGTGCCCAGGAAGGGTTAGTTGTCCTATTACCTGGAGTCCTAAGGCATTTCCTCCCCAGGGAGCCGCTCCCTGGCTGCTCTGGGGGCAGCCCGGGCAGGACTGGGCAGTGGGGAAGGGGCTCCACCCCAGACAGAGGCTTTGGGGCAGGAGGTGGGAGGAAGCTGCGGCACAAGCCCAGCCCCTCAGGGCAGCCTCGGCCCCTCCTGGCAGGCAGCCCACCCCACCAGAGTTCCTAATTCCTGCAGAGACTGCAGACTCCCAGCAGCTGGGCTGGTGCCTGGGGTTGGGCAGGCCCAGAGGCAGGCCGGGAGGGCCCCAGTTTGAAAAGAATCCCAAAGACGCCCCGGGCAGAGGGGTCGGAGCGACCTGGTCCCCATTATTTAGAGACCACAGCATGCCAAGACCTGGCCGCAGGTCTCCAGTACCCAGCCTGGCTGCGGAGGGAGTGGGTCGGGCCAGCAGGCTGCAGAGGCCCCCCGTGGGGGGAGTCCCAGGATAGTGCGAGCAGGTGGGGGGAGGATGGGGAAGACGGTGATTGGGGTTTTTTTGCTTCTCTTCTAGGCTGGAAGCTAAATCCCGTGGTAGGCGCGGTCTATGGGCCTGAATTCTATGCAGGTACAGGCTGGAGCGGTCCTGGCGGGGTGGAGGGCCGGGGACGGGGCCCGGGCACGGGGCTGGACAGGTGTGGGCGGGCTGGGCCGGCTGCCCTCTCACCGCCTCTCCTCTGCCCCCTTTCCCTCAGTGACGGGGTTCCCCTACCCCACCACGGGCACAGCCGTTGCCTACCGGGGCGCACACCTACGGGGTCGGGGCCGGGCCGTGTATAACACGTTTCGGGCTGCGCCGCCCCCGCCCCCCATCCCAACTTATGGAGCGTGAGTACCTGGGGAGGCACCTGGGGAGGCACCTGGGGAGGGAGGCACCGGGAGGGAGGTGTGGAGAGCGGCCCAGGGGGTGTGGGGAGGGAGGCCTTGGGCAGCCTTTCCGGAACGGCGGGGGGTGGGGGCGCCAGGACCACCCCGACCTTTGCACTGCGGGCGCCCCATATCGGCACCCCAACCCCACCCTGCCATGGGAACCGAGGGTCACTGGCATTTGGGGGACACTCAGAGCCCCAGCACCTGGCTGGATGATTGCACGGGCTGGTGGCTGGCCCGCGCGCACAGTGGGGGCCTGCTGAGCCCTCCCTGGTCCGTTCCCGGGCCAGTGCCCTCTGCCCCTCGGGGGACAGCTGCCTGGGCTGGGTGGGGGGAGGGTAAGCAGCATGGGCCGAGGGGCCCCTGGCTTTGTGGGAGAAAGGAGCTGACCAGCAAGGGTGTTACTCTATTGTTATACCAAAACAGGGCACTGGAGCAAACGCTTGTTAAAATGCCAGTCCCATGGGCAGGGCTGGCACCCTGCCCCCTCCCTCCTCAGCAGACACCGGAGCCGGCCTACCCCACCTCTCCAGCGTTCCCACCACTCTCTTGTCCGTTTGCTTCCAGGGTCGTGTATCAGGATGGCTTTTATGGTGCTGAGATTTATGTAAGTGCAGCCCTAGGCGGGAGCGGGGGTGGGGGGCCCAAGGCCGAATTCCAGGGTCTTCACCTCCCCGCCCCCAGGCCCTGGCCCCCACCCATCCCGCCCTATGCTTGGAACCGGGGCGGGGAAGGGTGCCCAGGGCATTGGTCCCCGGGGACCTGGGCACAGCTGCGCCTGGGCTGTCTGTGCCCACGTCTTCTCGCATCCACAGGACACTGGGTGATGGAGGCGGGGGCGACTCTCCCATATCCTTAACCACATTGGGGGCGCTGAGTGAGCCCCCATGGGCACCCCATTGATATGGAGGCCCGGAGAGAGACCAGGAGGCAGGGGTTCCAGGGCAGACCCCTTGGTGGGGTCCTGTGGCTTCTCTGTCCCTTCATGGGGCTGCCGCGGAGCCGCAGCTGACGACCCCACACACACGCACGCACACGCACGCACATGCACACGCACCCAGCCCAACGGGAGACCCTGCTTTCATCCTGGGCAGTTGCTCATAATTCGACAGTCCCTTTGCACTGGCGCCAAGACGCGATCTCGGTTTGCTCTTGACCCTGCCCAGGATCCCTGATGGCCCGGAGTCACTCCTGGGCTTTCCACGTCTACTGACGTCAAAGCTCACTGGGCTGGGGCAGGTCTTTGGGCCCTTAGCATGTGCCAAAGCCACAGACACAACCAGACGTCTATTAGGTACCTGCCGGTGTGATCCCTGCCTCACCCGACACCATGCCCCTGGGGAGTCTGCAGTCCTGAGCCCTCCATTACACCCGAAGCTGGGTGCCCCCAGGCCTGTACCGGCTAGTCCGCACCTGCCCAAGGCTCTATCCGCCCCCACTAAGCCCCTGTGCTGTCTCTCCCTGCTCTTACCCCGCAGGGGGGCTATGCAGCCTACAGATACGCTCAGCCTGCGGCGGCGGCAGCGGCCTACAGCGACAGGTATGGCTGGGACACCGGTCGGGTGAAGACGGCAGTAGGGCAGCAGGGTCACTGCAGAGGTGGGCTCAGGGCAGGGGGGGGCCTCTTCCTGGGGTGCAGGGTCTGGACAGAGGGGAGCAGGTTGGAGTCTCCTGAGCCAGTGAGCCCCTGACTTCCTGCTGGCACGACGGGGGTGGGGGGGCCTCCAATTCCCAGCCCCTGAGCCCTGAGCCCTGACCCCTCCCCTCCGGGGAGCAGGGTAACGAGGAGGCTCTGCGTCTGCCCTGGGCACACCTCTGACCCCACTCAGGCCTTCCAGGTCTGAGACCCTTCAGCTCTGAGAAGGAAAGGCCGCGTGCCCTCCCCCAGGGGTGTGAGGACCCCAGATGGCAGCGTGGCTGGCTGCCAGCAAGCCCAGAGGCTGGGGGGTGGCTCTTTGTCCCGAGGGCAGGTCCGGGGGTGGCCGAGCCTGGCACACGGGCACTTGGCCTCAGGGCCACTGGGCTTCGCTGAGGGAAGCGCAGACGTCCCGGTGCCCGAGGGCCGCCTCTTCCTCTCGCCCAGGGGCACCTGCCGACCCCCACCTTCCAAAGCTTCTGGCTGCATCTCGTGTCGGGGGTGGGGGGTCAGGTGTACAGCACACCCTTCCGCCCAGCCCTGTCCTCCAAGAGGCTGGGACTTCATACACAAAATAAGAGGAAGATCATGGAGGGGACGCAGCGCCACTTCTTCACGGTGACCTCCCTGCCCGCCCCCCACGCCCGCTCGTCCTGCTCGGAGCCTTTCCGCACCACCTTGCCCTGATCTTCCTGGGGATCGGGGTTCTTCTGGCCCCTCGCCCGGGTCGGCCCACACTGGAGGAATTGGGAGGGTGGCCAGCCGTGTTCTGGACACTTCCTTCTGCCCGGGCAGGAAGGAGGGCGCAAGGGCGGGCGGAGGTAGGGGTGGCTCACAGGTGGGACCACACTGGAGGGTGCTCCCGAAATGTCTGGGAGGAGGTGGGAGACCCATTGCCGCCCCCCACCTGCCCGCATAGCCCCCACGCCTCTGGCCTTCCCCGTGTTGTCTCCGCAGTTACGGCAGAGTCTATGCAGCCGCTGACCCCTACCACCACACCATCGGCCCCGCGGCGACCTACAGCATCGGAACCATGGTAAGGGGGCGGGGGCGGCCCGGCCCGTGGCGCCAGCGTGACGAGGAGGGCCTGGCGCCGCAGCCAGGAGGGGGTGGGCAGGCCCCCAGGACAGGGACCCAGACCTCTGAGCAGTGCCCGGAAGGACCAAGGCCGAGATGGGAGTTTGCGGGAGGGCTTGCCCCTTGGCACCCTCGGGGACCTTGAAGGAGCAGGTGCGCCGGGACGGTCGGCCGCCCGGGAAGGACGCCTGGCCCTCTGGGGAGACCCTGGCATGCCCACTTCGCCCAGTTTTCTAAGGCTCCAGAGGCCAGCAGGGCCACCACGCCGCACGTAGGGGGGTGTCCGCCGCCGTCCCTCTGTGTCCTGTCGCTCCCTCGCACTTTTCCTCGCATCAAGGCCAGGGGCCAGGGCTGCCTGTGGCCCCCCACCCAGACCCCTCTGTGGCCCCGGGGCCGGCTCTCCCCAGCCCCTGCGCACGCCCTGTGGGCCCACGGCAGCCGGTGTGTCTGTGTGTGTGTGTGTGTGTATGGCCAGCTGTCGACACATGCAACCCAGCTCACTCTGTACCCCGAAACCCGCTTCCAGGGGACCCCCTGCCTCTGTGACCCCCCCGCCCCAGGGGCTGTTAATGTCGGGTTTTAGCTAGCTTGGCGTCCAGCATCAAAGATGAACACATTTTCCCGGGGTGTGAGGGGGGAGGACGGTCAGAGCCAACACGGACTCCTTGTTCCACCTCCTTGGTTTTGATTACTCCCTCCCAATTTTTGTTTTGTCTTTTTTGATTTTTAACACCTTTGCGGCATGGCAAGCAGCCCGCGGTGACTGCCGGCAGCCCCAGGGAGCGGGGCCAGGGAGCGGGCCCTTCGGCTCCGGGGTCAGCGCGGCCCTCTGTGCGGCTGCTGGCTAAAAGCTTTCACTCATTCACAGAGGCCCCTCTTGTGTTCTCATTTTTATTTGTAGGATTTTCTGCATTTTCCCCCAAGTTTTTCCTCTGGCACTCACCATCTTCCTTTTTCTGTTGAAACCGGTTGGTGGGGAGGAGGCTCCCCTGGAGACCTCCCTGATCCAGGGCGGCCCAGGGACACGGGAGCAAGAGCACCCAAGGCCTGTCCTGGTCGGCAAGACGGAGGGCCCAGGCGAGCACCTGGGGGAAGAGCAGGGACCCCAGGAAACCCCCTACAGCTCCGAGGAGCTGGGCGGGCCGGCACAGCCCGTCCTGGTGGGGCCGAGGCCCGGGGAACCCTGACGAGGGTCCCTCCACCCTCCTGAGTCCTGCCCCAGGGCAGGCAGTGCCGGGCGCCAAGAGGTGGAGCTCTCCCCCCAGACCTCCTCCCCGGCCCCCACGAAGGAGCAAGGGCCAGGAAGGGCCAGGCCTGAGCCAAGAGAGCCACCGGGAGGCAGCTCCAGCCTTGTTACCTAGGAGCGCAGCGGCCGATGACCCCGGCGGCCCCCTGGTGCCCACCGGCCGCCCCTACCACGGAAGAACTAGGCCCAGGGCCCCCCGACCGCTGCCATGAGAACCGGCGCCCGCTCTCCCCAAGGCAGACCTTCCTAAGGGGGGCAAAAAATGGGATTTAGCTATTTCTTTTTGTTTTTCCTTATTTTTTTTTTCTTTTTTGCTTTTCCCCCCCCTACCGAAAGGCGGTACTGATTGGCTGTTTGTCATCTTTGATGTTGCAGGCTAGCCTGTGCCGAGGAGGGTACAGCCGCTTCACCCCCTACTAGCAAGAGGGCCCAGCCCCTAGCAGCATTCACACTGACTGCCCAGTACACACCAAACCCAGCAGTCCAAAACCAGGCACAGCCACCAGGAGGACAGTGCGCCCCCCCCAGGCCACGGCACGCGACGCCAAAGCCCATAGGGTTTACCTCCAGCCAGCTGGTCTCCCTGCCCCTCACGATGGCGTGTGTGTCTTTGACCCTGGTGCCCCCTGTATGTCTGAAACCTTGCTTCCTATTTTGACTTTGTTGACGTTGTACCCCCAAGTCGTTTCAGGTACGGTATGCACAGGGGGAGGGGCTAGGCCGGGCGCACGACCTCTCCCCACGACTAGCAATAGAGCCCGCCAGGGCGACGCGACCCCCCGGGCCCCGGGGCTGCGCAGCCTCGAAGACACCCCGCGCCACCGTCCCTCCTGGGGTTAGGCCGTCAGACGGAGCTCCCGTCCGCTCGTCGCGGGGTTTCTGGTCGAGACAGTGCTCCCTCCCGACCTTCCCGTCACCCAGCTAATGACGAGAGTGGCCCGTCCGCCCCCCTCGCCCCCACCACCCTATCCAGCTGAGACTAACATTTCGGGTTCGAGTTTGTTGAGGACGTTTCCTGCCCCAAGCAGTCACAAGCACATGGTACAGGCGGCCCCACCACGGCCACAGCAGCCTCAGGGCTCACTTAGCCTCTATGTAGGAAATGACAGTGCAGGAAGGAATTCCCCGCACCCCGCACCCCCTCCAGCCAGGCGCCCTCAGCCCGCCCCTGGTCCCTCCAGCCCCTGGTGCCTCCAGCCGTGCTCCCAGGATGGCCCCCCAGCACTGCTCGAGATGGGGCCTGGCCAGCCTGGTCGCCTTTGCACTTGGCTCCAGCACCCTTTACCCCTCCCCGGGCTTGAAAACATCCTTTTATCGGGGTACATTCCAGAAGGGGCAAGCAGGTGAGGAGTGGGGGAGGCCCACGGCCGGCGCCAGCCTCCCGTCCAGACAGGCTGGATGCCTTGCTCTGCGGCCTTGGGGCCCCGGTGCTGGGACCCACTGGTACTGCCGAGGCAGCCAGGCAGCTCCTGGAGGAAGGGTCTCGGGCCAGAGCCCCCTCGTGGGCCAGAGCTGGGCTCTGGGTGGGTCCCCGATGCTGGACCGGCCCCCGCCCCCCTCTGCCCGGAGCACCGCCACCTCATCCGGGCCCTCGCGGCCTGTGAGGTGCTGTCCATCCGCCCTGCCCTCGCCTTGACCCACGCAGAGCAGCCGGGCGCCCCTGCCCCCCCTCCTCCCCTGCACCCCCCTCCCCCGGGCCTCACTGCGTCTGCTCCTGCCGCCCCCACGTCTCCCCTCCCCACCACACTCTGCCCTGGAGGTCACACACGAAGGGTCCTAGAGCTGGGCCTGGAGGACAGTGGGGGGAGGCGCTAGGACGTCAGGGCCCGGGGCCCCCTCCCGCCCTCCCGGCCGCTGCCCTGCGCGCTCGCCAGGGCCCGTCTGTCCTCACGACGCCCCGGAGTTGCTTCCGTGAAACTGCAAGTCCTGCCTTTCTGTTTCTGTTGTAGTGAAAGCTTCCACCGTTTCCTTCTTGGACCATGAAGGGCAAAAACAAAAAACAAAAACAAAAACAAAAAAACAAAAAAAAAATCACAAAACAAAAAACCAAACAAAAAAAGATGTTAAGATCCAAGCAACAAAAAAAAAACCAACCAAACCAAGAAGCATCCACCACGTCCAAGTCGCGCGTGGCGCCGCACACCGCAGCGAGGGAGCACGTCCCGCCGGGCGCCCACCCAGGAGAGCGCCCGGGCCGCGCCGCCGGCCTGCGAGGAGGGGAAGGGGCCTCGTCTCTACCAAGTCTTCCTTCCGGCCCCCACTCCCAGGGCACGCGGGGCCCAGCGGAGGAACAGGCCGTGGGCCTGCGCGGGGAGAGCAGCCAGCAGGACTTGACCTTTGTTGCCAACTGTGCCAGTGGAGGGGACGGCCGGGCCGGGTGTGGGGGGGACGGCTGTCCGTTCCCGGGGTCCCTGGCTCCGGCCGGTGCCCGTCACCCTCGGGCCCCCGGCTCCCCCTTGGGCCATGCTGCCAACACGGTGTTCTGCAAACCTGGGGTGTTCTGCAAGCCTGGGCATTGTGGGCCGCAGGAGCCTGTCTGAGCAGCAGCCCTGGGGGCCGACCCCACACCAAGGGCTGACGTGGTTCCAGAACTCTGGAAGGGGCTCCGGGGCCGGTGGCCGCCCAGGATCAGCCCGGACTGTCGGGAGGGCGGGGTCTCGGGCCGGGACACGCTCAGGCCCCGATGGCGGGTTCCTGTGGCCCCGTGAAGGCGGCCTGGGCCCGGACGGTGGGAGGGAGGCCGCCCTCCCCACCTCTGCCTGCAGGGGAGCGGGGGGCCGGGAGGGGGGCCAGCGCCTGGCCGCAGGGGGAGGTTGGCAGTGACGGGCGGGCGCAGCAGGGAGAGCGGGGAGGGCAGGGCCGGCGGCGGCGCCGGTGGGTCCCGGTGGGTCCCGGGGTGGCGGAGGGGGTGGCGGGAGGGCCAGGGAGCGGCAGGGAGGGGCCCGGCCAGGCAGGGAGAGCTGGAGGAGGGGAAGCAGCAAAAAACCACCGACGTAGGCTCCCAACATGGCTCCACTGTCTCATGAAACTTAAAAAGTAAAAAAAATAAAAAGTAAAAAAAAAAAAAAAAACCTACACCTCACTTTATATATTCAGCATCAGCTCCTGAAGCTCCGGAAATGAGCCCCTTTTCTATTCCCGTGTACAGACCCCGCCCGCCGGCCGAGCCCCTGCTGCTCCGCCGCGGCCCCCTCCCGGCCCCAGGACTGCAGCCAGGCCCCAGGCTTCCTTTCTTACCATTCTGTATGCTTCCAAGGTGTGACCATTCAAATCAACAGTATTATTATTAAGATTATTAATAAAGATTTCTTTCTTCAAACCAGGACAACTCTTTTTGATTTGGCAGCTCCAGGCCCGGAGGGTGGAGGGGCGGGTGGTGCGTGGCGCGCCTGGGGGCGGGGCGGGGGGAGCAGGACGGGCAGCCTGTCCCAGGACACGGCCTTCCGCGGGCCGGGGCCAGGGTAAGGGGGTGGGGTCAGAGGACACTTCTGGGCGAGGGACCCAGAGCCAGAGCCAGCCGGGCCCCACCGGTGGGGCACATTCCAGGGCGGCGGCCACCCCAGCCCCCTCCCAGCGGAGGCTCCTGCACAGAGCGCCTGGCCCAGGCCAACGTCGTGGGCTGCCCAGCGGCCAGGCCGGCGGGCTGGGGGGGCTCCGATCACACCCCGCTGCGACCTGATGTGTATCAGCAGACCCCCGTTCCTTGCAGGGGGCGCAGGGGGGCGGGGTGCCGCTTCAGGGTGAGCCCGGGGGGGCAGGCTCCCATCCCCAGAAGGCTGTGGTGGAAGCCCCCTCCCCGAAGAGGGAGGAGAACCAGGAGGGAAAGCAGAAGTCCAGGGCGCCTGGGGGGCTCCGTGGGTGGAGCGGCGGCCTTGGGCTCAGGTCATGACCCCAGGGTCCTGGGATGGAGCCCCAGGTCGGGCTCCCTGCCCTAAGGGGAGCCTGCTTCTCCCTCCCCTCCCCATTCCCCCATCCCTGCTCTTTCTCGAGCTGGCTCTAATAAATAATTAAAATCTTAAAAAAAAAAAAAAAAAGGAAAGGAAAGCAGAAGTCAAACAAGAGCTTAAAAGCCCTGGGTTTGGAGACGCTGGGCCAGGTTCCGAATCCGAGGCGCCGCGTCCGCAACACAGCTCGCCCGCTTGACTCCTCAGGTGTCACATCGGGTGGTTTATTTCAGCGAGGACCCCCCCCCCCCCCCCCCCCCCCCCCCCCCCCCCCCCCCGCGCAGGGACGCGGGCTTAAGCGCCAACATGGATTTTACTGCCCACGAGCCTCTGCTCTCCATGGGGCTGGGACGGAGGCGGCGGGGCACGGGGCTGGGTGCCCCCCCCGCCCGCCAGACTGTAAGAAAATAATTGCCCTATGAATGTTCCCTCCTTCTCTGCATAAGGTATTTGGGGGAAACTGCACTTAAAAAAGCAAACAGGCTTCACGAATGAAGAGCAGCCGCTGGCTTCCCAGCCCCCGGCCCCGCCGGCCCCCACCTCTGGGGACACGAGGGAAAGGGCCAGGAGCCCCACCTTGGCCCCCCTGGAACTACCAAGCAGGAGAGGCTCAGGGCAAACCTAAGGTCCAAAGCCAGAGCACGACGACGTGAGCAGCTCCAAGTTGCAGCGGCTCACGTCCCCCCAGGTCTGCTGAGCTGTCCAGGTCCTCAGGGCCAGCCTGGGTGCGGGTGGCCCGTCTGTCCCAGCTGGCCAGCAGAGGCTCCCTCCTCGTCCCGCCTGAGCTACCGCCCTGCTGCTGGCCAAACCCGTTCCCCACCAGACGGAGCTGGCTCGGCCACGTGCCCTGTCCCACCGTGACAGGCACGACGCTCCCTTGCCGTTCAACCGGGCCACCCCAACACCTCTCTGAATCCCGAATTCTGGACGACCGGCAGAGGCGGTGTCACCGCACTGCCGCCTGGTGGCCTCTGCCCTCCCTACAGCCTACAACCAAGCCCATGGACCCGGGGCGACAGGCCAGCCCTGGTGTGACCCCCAGCTGGGGTGCCCTGGCCCTCAGCACCGCTCCCCCTCGCACAGCGCAGGTGGAGGGCAGAGCAATGGGCAAGCACCCCCCATTGACGGCCCTGTGAGGCCCGGGGATAAGAGACCCCCCCAGCCCGAGGGACGCGGCTGGGCCCAGGAGAAGAGCTGGGCAGGTACCCCAGGCTGCGAGTGGAGGCGCACCCCGGCCCCCGCCAGGAAGCCAGCACGGCGGCCCAAGGTTCAACAGGGGGCTGTGCGGCTGGAGAAGCCGTCTCCCGCTCCCTCACCATCCCCCCCCATGTAGAGCCTCCCGCCAGCCTCAGCACAGGCAGAGGGGAGGAAAGTGCAAGAAGGCCGAGAAGCAAGAGAGGAAGGGGCCCCATGGAGAGGGTCATCAAAGCACCTGCGTGAACAGGGACCCCAGCCCTGGGAGGAGCCACAGGCAGGGCCCCCACCAGGGCTCCCGCGGCCCAGGCCCAGGCCCAGGCCCGGCCGGGCCGGGCACCAACCACCTGGAAGAGATCCGGAGGGCACGGGGCCATGGGAAGGCTCCACGAGTGGCTCCGGCTCATGGGGACAGTAACCTGGGACAGACAGCCCCACACGGGGGTCTGGGCTGTGGCCACCCACCTGGCCTGGGGGAGGTGCCAGCTGCACCAGCCCGGCCCTGGGCCCCCCCGTCCACAGGGGAAGCGGGCCAGTCCCCGGGATACCAGGCCCGGCACCCTGTGCCCTCAGCCCTCACCCTGGGAATTGTCTCCCGGGCCCGCTCGGAGGCTTCCGGTCCCATTTAAGCTGGTGGAGCCCACGCGTCGCAGCCTACTAGGAAACCCCCTTCGTGGACCTGAGGGGAACTAGCTTCCCCAAATGCTGTCACCCCACCTGGGAACCCAAGCTCCAGGCAGGGATTAGAAGAGTTCATTAACCTCAGGAAGTTACCAGCCCGGCAAACACACTTTCTTGGTTTTCCTATGACCAACGTCCACGACGACAAAGCCCCAATCCTGGCCTCCTGCGCGTGGGGCCTCCCACGCATGGGGCCTCCTGCACTGTGCCGCAGTAGCCGGAGCCTTGAGGCAGGAGCCTCTGGGTTTCGTGCCCGCTCCGCTCATAACGCCCCATCCGTGCGGGGCATGGAGTAGAGCAGGGCCGCCCTGCCCCATTCCGCCCGTGGCACCAGAAACCCCTCCTTGGGGACAGGCTCCACCAGGAACTCCACGCGGCCGTCCCCGCTGGGCCCCGCGGCCGCCACCACCAGGTCCACTATCCGATACTGGTTGACAAATGCCAGGCCCAGTAGCGCGGGCTGCTCCGGCCCCGACGGCCCCCCGCCAAGAGCGCCACCGCCAGTCCCCACGCAGCAGTGGATCCGGAAGCATCGGATGGGGGAGAGGAGGTAGGACCAGTGCAGGGTGCAGCCAAGCCGGAGCCGAGCAGGGGAACCCTCCTCCTCAGGGGTGGCTCGCTGCCAGCGCACGTGGGACACGGTGACGGCCTGCACCCGGGGCAGCGGGGCGAGCAGGCTCTTGGCATCCACCACCTGCCAGGACAGAGAAGGCTCGCCACGGTCCCCACGTGCGCAGGGGGTTTAGGGTGCCCACCCCTGCACAGCCCCCCTGCAGCCCCCTCCCTGGCACCCCTGCAGCCCCCCTCGCAGCGTCCCTGCAGCCCCCTCCCCGGCACCCCCGCGGCCCCCCTCCAGGCACATCTGCCTCCCGTGTGGTGGGAGGCACCTCGGCCGGGCCCCAGTGCGGCGTCCGCAGCCTCACCTGGACCTCGCCGAGGCGGCAGACGAAGCTCTCCTCCTCCCGGCTGCCTGGAGGCCGGGCGAAGCTAACGAAGAGGTCTCGCAGGAGGCAGTCGCGCAGGTTCACCTTGTAGCAGCTGCAGGGGACAAGTGGGATCAGTCGTGGGGAGCCCCCCTCGGCTCAGCACCAAGGCTGGCAGCTCAGAGGCCCCAAGTCACGGCAGGAAGGTCCATCCTAAGGCGGACCCTGTGGCCGGTGGGAAGAACCTAAGGTGGGACGGTGACTGCTCCCAGCAGCCTCCTGGGTTCCTGTCCCAGGGCTCCTGAATCCTGGGGGGGTGGGGGGTGTTGGCCAGGGCTCATCCAGCCCCCCAGTTCTGGGGCTCCTCACCCAAGGGCCCCTGAATCGAGCCCCCCATGTGGCCATCCCCTGCTGGAGACTCACCGCTGGACCCAGCCCCCACGGAGCTGCTGGCTGCAGCGGTGCACCCATCGGGCCAGCTTGGTGGGGGGCACCCGGAGGGGTCGGGGACTGTGCCTCGAGCTTGTCTCTGCCAGGGGAAGAGACCTGAGAATGAGGAGAACCCAAAGGAACCCACGCAGGGAGGTGTCCACACCCGAGGGAGCCCCGGGGGCCACTAGACTCCCCGCTGGTGCCAGGCACTCATGGCCAAACAGGCTGAGGCCCTGGGGGCAGGAGAACAGGGGGGGAGCCCCTCAGCCCCCCACTGTGCTGCCCAGCAAGGGCTGCAGCCCAGAGGCTTCAGCTGACGGGGGACTGTCCCTGTCCGGGCACCCCCCCCGGCCTGGGGCACCCTCTAGACCCTCCTCCCCGAGGTGTCCCTGAAGCAGAGGGTGCCCGCAGGAGGCAGGAGAGCCCTACTCCTCACCATTCAACGTCGAGATGCTGCCGACGTGGCAGCTACCCGCATCCCCTGTGGTGAGCTCCAGTGCCACCCCGACATTCGAAGCCCCTTCTAGCTTGTACACCAAGGACAGGAAAATCTGGGGAGGCACGGGGACCTGCAGAGAGAATAACCTGCCGGCGGAGGCCCAGGGTAAGCGGCCTCGCGGGAGCGGCTGAGAAGCCCCCCACCCCTGGCTCCGGGTCCCACGGGCCATGGCCCCTCCCACCAGGAACGGGGAGGCTCCTGAGCTCAGGGTGTGCGCGGCTGGGGTGGCCTCCCTGCCCCCACCCCGGCCCAATCCTTCCGTGGCTGACAACTCTGGGTCCTGGAATTCTATGGGCTTCCACTGAGAAGAGGTTTCAGGAGAGGGGCCCACAGAAACAGCAGGGGTGGGGATGGGAGCTGTCCTGTGGGGGCGGTGAGAAAGTTCTGGAGACCCGTGGCCCGGTGATGTGCACACAGTTAACACTACTGCATCACACACTCACAATGGGGAAGGGGAGGAACTGAAGGTTCTGTGCTCTTTACCCCAAAGGCCACCTGGGCTGTGGCCCGTCATTCTGGCCGCTGCGGCCCAGCCGCCCAGGTTAGTGCTCCCCAGGGAGAGGGCAAGCACAGGACCCCGCACCTCGCTCCCCACGCACTCACCTACCTCACAGCCACGTGGTCCTGCTCGCGTGGAATCAGCCCGCGGACGAGCAGGGAGCTGCCCCCGTTCCAGGCGTCCGCCAGGCAGCAGTGCGTCTTCACCCAGCCCCGCCCGGCCCCCTCCAGCCTGTGCTCTGCGAACAGCGGCTGGATCTCCTGGGCGCTTGGGTGGTACCAGGGCCCCTCCGCCTCCTCCTGAAGGATGGGGCCGCCTGAGGGAGTGCCGGGGCCGCCAGCCCCCCCACCCGAGCCCCCCACCTCTCCCGGGAGAGACCAAAGTCAGAGAGGGCGGCCCACCCGGGACCCCGCGCACCTGGCCGTAGCGCACTCTTCGCGTGCCCATGCCCAGGCAGAAAGAAGTGACAAAGGGCAAAGAGCAGATGCTGTGTGTGGGCAGGTAGCGTTCCAGCAAAGCCCAGAACCTGCAGAGGAACATGCAGGGGACCCCCGAGGTCACTCTCTGCGTCCCACCCAGGGAGCGGGGCTACCCCGCCAGATGTGCCGGAGATGCAGGTCTGCAGTTGGGGGGACCCTCAAGGTCCCCAACCTTCGCCCCCTTCCTGCTTAACTGGTTGCCAGGCCCCCCACACACCACCTGGAAGCAGCCTCGATGGCTGGCTTCTCTCCGTCTGAGCCCTCAGCCTGCCCTACATGTCCTGGGAAACCAGAGAAATCACCAGAGCTCCCCCCTCCAGCCATCACAAAGCCCCTGGGACAGGCAGGACTCACTTGTCCTGGTTCTGGAAGAAATCCTTCTTTTCCAAACACTCGTACACCCAGCCAGGTGCAAAGAGAGCCGCCGAGAACCCATGCTTCCGGATCAGCTCCAGCGACTAAGGAGACAAGTCCGGGACCCCCCCTTCTCAGTAAATTGGAAGCGCCGAGCCTGGCTGCCAAGGCTCCCTCCCAGCTCCGAGGGGGGCAGCGGTGGGCAGAAGGGCTGCAAGCGGGCAGGGGTCTCTGGGGGCCGGGAGCGCCCACAGGCTGCATGGGTCTCCCTGGCTGTACCCGTCGTCACGTTAGCAGACTCACCGCGGGTGGAGAGAATCTTCAGTTATTGGATTAATTTATTCACTTAGAGCTTAATTAATGAGCAAGAACATCCCCGTGGCCCTGGGGAAGGGGCAGGCCTGGCAGCCCAGGAGCCGAGCGGACTCCCCGTTGACCCCGCACCGGGCGCCTCAGCCCCGGCCGTCCCCTCCTGTCTTTCCTCGCTGCCGACATGCCTGGCCTCGCCGGAGAAAACCCTGCTGGTATTAAACCAGCACTTCCCCAAACTGGCTGTTTCACCTGGTCCTTAGCCCCGAGCTCCCTGAGCCCACCCGACGGTCGAAACCGCCCGGCAGAGGCAACCACTAGCTAGAGCGGAGGCAGGCATCTGAACAGGTGCTTCTGCCCGCGAACACCTGTGTACAAAGCACCGCCTGACTGCAGGGCGGCTGCAGGCTGGGGCTTCGGGGCACAGCCTGGCCCCGGGCGGGTCACCCATGTTTCTCCGGAAAGAATGTTGCCTCTTCCTTCCCTTGAGGGCAGACGGGAACGGAAAGTCCCCGAGAAAACCAGGCCATGGAAGGCTTGCAGCCCGCCCCCCCGCCCCAGCCTCGAGGGCCACCACCCACCTTGTACGTGTCGAACTGGCCTCCCACGACCTTGCCACGGGCGAACACGTCCACTCCCACGTACACGTCCGCCCGGCGCTGCCCGGCCTGCCCCAGCATCCGCTCTAGGTGCTCCTCCCGCCAGTTATAGTTGGTGAAGAAGCCGTCGCAGGAGTCGAAGAAGACCCTGCAAGGTGGCGAGGACCAGCCGTGAGGGCCGTCCCCTTCCTTCCCCTCCCATCCTATCTCCACCCCGGACCCAGCTGCCTCCAGGACCAGAACGCAGCCTGCCCCGAAGAGCAGGGCCCCAGCCGGGGAGGCACGGCCTACGGCCCTCGGCGCAGTGCCAACCCCTGGCGTAGTCCCACCTGAGGGCGGCCAGTAGCAGGCACCCCACCCCTGCCCTCTCCCACGGGGGTGGTCATGTGTGCCAGGCCCTGGAAGCAGGCCGCACTCCCACCGCCCTCTCCGCCCAGAGGGCTGCCCGGCTCACCGGTTGTGCTGGTTTAGTTCGTCCTGCCACTTGAGCTGGCCACTGCTCACCACACTGTCGTACCAGAGCACCAAGCCTCTGGGGACCTGCTCATGGAGCCGAGCGGTCAGGTACCGGAGGAAATGGGGCATGTTCCCCACTGCAGCCAGCTGGAGGGGGGTGAAGAGCAGACCCTCGGTGAGGCGTGGGCCTGTCACGAGAGGTGCCCAGCGCAGGACAGACAGGAGGATGCTTCATCTCAGAAGCAAACACATACTCCAAATAAGCCGCGGTCCCTGGAGCCCCCCCAACCCATAGACGCTGAGGGGAGGGTCCAGCCAGATATCTCCCACTATCCTTCCTTTCTTCGTTTTCCTTTTTTCTGTTTTTCTTTTTTCTGGTTTTTTTTTTTTTTTTTTTTTTTTTTTTTTTTTTAAGATTTTATTTATTTGAGAGAGAAGAGAGTGCTCCGGAGGAGAGGCAGAGGGACAATCAGACTCCACACTGAGCACGGAGCCTGACTTGGGGCTCGGTCCCATGACCCAAGCCAAAATCAAGAGTCAGACAACCACCTGAGCCCCCTGCGCCCCAACTGTCCTTCTTTCTGAAGCAGGAAGGACATGGGCGCAGCAATCAAGGAAAGACAAAACGCCATGAAAGGGGAGAGAGCGTGAGGGGAAGCCACACACACAGCCCGAGCAAGCCGGACGGAGGAGGGAGAGCTGTCGGCCTGAAGGAGCACCAAGGCAAAGCTCAGCCAACCAAGGTGTCTGGACACAGCGCCGGAGAACATTCTGTGTCGCTGAGAAATAACAGAAATCTGGGCCGGCTCTAACTCGGAGGCGAGCAGCGGCTCCTGCTGCCCTAACAGGGAGGCTGAGGAAAGCAGCAGAGGGACAGCACATGGCCACGGGCTGGGCTGGGCAAGCACCGGAAGGGAGGCTATGCTCACGCTCAGAGAGTTCTCGATGTTGATCAGCCAGCCATCGAAACGGAAAAACTGGGCAATCAGGACCAGCTGATCAGCCACGGCTTGGTAGGAGCGCTCGTCCCCGGCCAGAAAGGCTTCACAGAGCCGCCCACCTTCCTTCCACTCGGTGATGAAGGTCCCTGGCAGGACACAGAGAAACGAGGTCAGGTGAACCCAGCAGTTGGCAGAGCGTGGTTCCTGCAACTGCATCGCCAGCAAGCTGTTCGCCCACTCACATTCTCGGCTGTCCCGGAGAGCTGGGGAATTAAACCACCTGCGGGCAGAGCCCGGCAATCAGTGCCAAACAGGCCATAAAAGATTCAGGTGCAGGGGAAGAAAGCTTGGGAAACAACCACTCTGCCCACGGAGCAGCCACCTGCGGCCTGTGGGCCACGGCCGCCCACCGCTTGGGTTCATGACTGCAGTTTTGCTGGCACGCAGCCACGCCCATCCGTTGCCTACTGTCTGTGGCTGCCCTGTCTCGGCTAGGACAGTGACCCAGTGGCCTGGCCCCTTCCAGAAGTCTGCTTCGCCCGTCCTAACCTATCAAGAAAGCCCCAGCTGAGGAGCTCTACTCACTCAGAAGCAAAGGCCAAGCTTTTTCATCACTGGCTCACCTGTCAGGTGTGCTAACAAGTCTGGTTGAGTGGGAGGCGAGCCCTGGGGTCTTACCCAGCACGCAGACCCCATGCCTGTGGGCAGCATTGGTCCAGCCCACAGGGGGGATGGTCACCGTGTGGTGGCTGAAGTACACAAAGATGTCAATAGACTGCCAGTGGTAGAAGCAGTAGGGGTTGTGCACCGCCGCGCCCTGAATAAACCTGCGCAAGAAACAGAGCAGTCGGGACCCAGGACACGGGGACCCCGGTGAAGCTTCTCTCCAGTCCTGGCCAGCGACGCTAACTGAAGCTCACTGGGCACCAGGCACGGTGTAGATGCTGCTGGCTGGAGCGAGAAGCAGGACTACGCCTCGGCCAGTAGATCAGAGGTCTTCAGGGAAACATCCTCACCAGACCCAGCCGGCAGTCACCACTGCACCTGGCGGCTGAGCGTTTTCAGCCTCAACAAGGACAAGAGAGGAGAAAAGACAAGCACAAGGGCTTGTGCAAAAGCTCCAGGCCTGGTGTCCCCGCACTGGTCCCTAACGCAGTTCCTCCAGGACGGCCTAGGCTGATAACCACATGAGCTACAACCGAGACGTCACCACCTGCCTCTGCCTGGCCCTTGGTGGCCGGCCCTGACTCAAGCCTTCCCATCTATCGTCCCGTCCAAGACTGTTTTATAGACGTTTAAGACCTCTGAGCAGATCGCGCACCAACTCTGGAGGCGCGGGAGTGTCACAGCGGACATCCGAAGCCAGAGCTGGTGAGGACCACGCTCTGGGGCCAGGAGTGTGGAGAGGGTGCCCACTGCTGTACCCGCCCCGCCTACCAGATTTCAAGGGCACGTGGTTCCCGGAAGCCAATGGTTTCAGGGCTGCAAGAGGCACCAGCTTTCACCTGGCCCGCGTCCTCTTACAGATGAAACAGGAGGCCCGTGCTCCTCGCCCCGTCAGGGCAGTGTGGTCCAGAGGCCCGTCTCCTGACTCCCCCACCCAGCCAGTGTTCTCAGCCACATGGCTCTCCCTCCCTCCTTTCCCTCCATCCCCGTCCCAGGCAAGGAAAACAGGCCACAAAATTAACATGGGACGATGTCCTCGCAGAGCCTTACTTGTCATCCAGGTACCCGCCCATCATGTCATGGCACAGCAAGGTCCGGGGCCTCTCGCTGCTCAGAGGCGGCTGCCGACACTCGGAGGGCTCCAGGGCCACGTTGAAGCTGTCCTCCATGCCGGGCGTCCACGCCAAGAGTTCCTCCAGCGAAGAGAAGTAAAAGCTGACGGGTTTGGTGGTGTCCTTGTCATAATATCTACCTGGTCAGGGGAGGAAACAATGAGGAATAGATGGAAAGTGTGGGGTCCCTAGTGATGCTCTGACAACAGAGAGGAAAACAAGAACAGGAAGGGGCGGGTCTGACCCCGAGGCCCCAAGAGTGAACTCGGAGACAGCGTGCAGAGCCTCCATCCTTCTCACCTGGCAGAGGATCCGGGGTAAAACTGACCACATCATGAAACACTGCTTCTTCTTGCTCCTCCTCAATTCTAAGCAAAGAGAAGTTTAAAAATAATAATAATATATATATATTATTATATAAATATATATATATATTTTAAAGGTTTTATTTATTTATTCATGAGAGACACAGGCAGAGGGAGAAGCAGACTCCACACAGGGAGCCCGACATGGGATTTGATCCCGGGACTTCAGGATCACGCCCTGTGCGGAAGGCAGGTGCTAAACTGCTGAGCCACCTAGGGATCCCATGGTTTTTTAAGTAAAAGCATGAAGAAAAAGAACACTGACAAGCAAATGGACTAGGCCCCATCTAGTCATGCAGAGGGGAGGCGGCGTTATTCTCCGACTTACATTTTGAATGCAGACTATGGAAATACTGCGTTGAACCTAAGAGGCTAGTAGGCGCTGATCCTCCCACAGCAGCCGGTGTTAGCGACATGGCGGGGCCTCCCACAGCGCTCCCCTGTCCTATGAGCAAACCCCTAACCCTCTGCCACAGCCCCCCCAGACGTCACCCTGTGGAGACCTAAGTTATACTTCATAAGGTCCATAGGTTCTGTTGGGGCCAAGCGGTTGGAAAACTCACAGAACTAAGAGTTTCAGGACCCAACAAAGCAGGTTAAGCATTTGCCTTCAGCTCAGGTTGTGATCCCAGGGTCCTGGGATCGAGGCCCCCATTATCCGGCTTCCTGCTCAGTGACGAGTCGGGGCCTCCCTCTGCCTGCCACTCCCCCGCTCGTGCACGCTTGGGCATGCTCCCTCTCAAATAAATAAAATCCTCAAAAAAAAAAATTTTTTTAAGACAACCATTATCACTAGAACGCAAGAAGACACTGCAGCTGCTGTAGATACCGGCCCTGGGCTTCAGAGTGGGAAATGCTCTAGAGATCGCCCAACCTCGACCGCCACTTCCTTGGACCTTTCTTAGGGGGATCTTGAAACTCCCTGGGTGGGTGGAAGGGGTGAGACATTCGAATCTCCTGAAAGTAGAAGTACTATGGAAAAGGCTTCCTTAAAAAAATAAAAATAAATAAATAAATAAATAAATAAATAAATAAATAAATAAATAAAATAAATAAAAATAAAGAATAAATAAAAAAATAAAAATAAAAAATAAAAATAAAAATAAATAAATAATAAAGGAAAATGCTTCCTTTGGAATGTCACCCCACCACGCTGCTCCTCCCTCTGCCTTCATGATTTCCCCACCTTCAGCTCCCCGCCCCCACACCTGTCTGGACACCTGCCGTGGGTACCAGATGACCTCTGCACCTGTTCTTCCTCCCTGAGGACGGAGAACGCCAAGGCAACATGCCTCCCCAAAGATGAACACCTTCCCCAGCAGCCCGAACCACGTGCTTCCCATTCCCGTGCAGCCTGAAACGCGCCTGGTCTCACCCCTAGGGATCTAACAAAGTTAGGGACGCTCTTTCCGGGAAGGCCGTCCAGGTGCTGCTGACTTCCTCCAGGGGAGCAAATGCGCCAACGAGAAGCCAAGCCCGGGCTCAGGAGGGCACGTCCGCCCCTGTCTTGCCGCTGAGCCTCTGCCACTCGGTTCCCCCGACCGGAACACCCTTCCTGCCGTTAGCCACCTGCTCCCGGAGACCCCCCAGCTTAGAGCCCCTCCGGCCCCCTCCGGCCCCTTCCGGCCCAGCAAGGGCGGGCAAGCACTGGCCGGCCCCTCCGCCTCCGCGCGGACCCCGGGGGCGGCGGGCACGACGCCCGGTCTCCGCCCGCCACTGCGGCCCCCGTCGCCCCTGCCCACCTCCTCCGTGGCCGCCGCCGCGCCCGCCGCCGCTCCCGCTCCTCCTCCGGGGTCGGGGGCGCCTTCAGCCGCGCCGCCGCCCGGGGCTCGGGCCCTGCCGCCTCCATCACGACGCCGCGCCCGCCGCCGCCGCCCGCTGGCCAATCACAAGCTCGAGCCCGGCCCCGCCTCCGACCAGCAGCCAATCACAGGCCAGAGCCCGGCCCCGCCTCCGGCCGCCGGCCAATCACAAGCGCGGGGTTGGCCCGCCCAACGGAGGGAGAGCGCGGTCCGGCTGTGGACTCGCGGCCTGCGGTCTGGGTTCGCCCCCCGGGTGACCCGGACTTTGTAGTCGGAGGACGGCCTGGGGGCGGGCCCGCGGTGAGGGGCGGGGCCTACGCGGGGCGGGGCCTACGCGGGGGCGGGGCCTTGCGGGGGCGGGGCCGCGGCTGCGCTGCATCCCCGGTTCGGAGCATCCCTGTCTGTCCCCACCAAACCCCTTCCTGCAGCAGAACCGTGGCCCGAAGGTCACAAAGCCAGTAAGCTGCAGCAGTGAGACTGAGCTCGGGTCGTCTAACCCTATTCAAAGATAATTTTCAGGGGTGCCTGGGGGGGCTCAGCGGTTGAGCGTCTGCCTTGGGCTCAGGGCGTGACCCCGGGGTCCTGGGATCGAGTCCTGCATCAGGGTTCCCCGCAGGGAGCCTGCTTCTCCCTCTGCCTGTGTCTCTGCCTCTCTCTCTCTCTCTCTCTCTCTCTCTCTGTGTGTCTCATGAATAAATAAATAAAATCTTTTTTAAAAAAGATAATTTTCAGGAAAAGATGAAACCCTAATTCTCATTCAGGTGTAAATAGGGACAAGAGATGAAGTCTTTCTTCTTGTTAATCCGCGAAGCAACCGCGCAGATGTTAAAACCAGTTCAAAGAGGATAGAAGACCCGTGTACAGATGAGGAGCATTGAAATGAATATCAAAGCCGAGGCAGAAGCAGCTTTTCTGCAGGGTGGGGGTGGGGAGATCACTGAACCCCTAGAGAGACCATCTGCACCCCCTGATAGAGACAGGGACTGGAGTCACACAACAGCAGCAGGGACGTGTGGTAGATGATGCATCGTACTCCACTGAGGCATGAATTTTTTCTGTACCCCAAATCTGCGCTCTGCAGGAGCTGTGGTGTCCCCAAACTCACAGGGCCTGAAGGCTTCTCACAGGTGGCCCGTCCCCTGCATCTTGGGAACAGTTCACAGTAAATGTGGTACAAGGAGGCCTGAGCAGGGGGGAGTGTAGCCGGGGTGCAGAGGTGCATGAGCACCTGGCCCCGGGGGTCCCAGGCAGACCAGGCTCCGCCTCATGCCACTGACAAAATCCACAGGCAGAGAGACAAGTCATGGGGAAACGAGAAAGGAATTTATTCCAGTGAGGCCTCCCCTACATGAGCACAGCGTCTCAAAGACTGTGCCCAAAGTGCTGAAAACACTTCTAGGTTTATATAAGGACAGTGTGGGACAAAGGTGGGTGGAGACGTGCAGGTGGGCAGTGAAGGTCAGGTTGATCGTTGTCTTGGGGTCAGTCACGGGGTCTTGGTGACTCAGGGCAGTCCTCGTGGCTTGAGGGGGTAATTTAGGTCCCCACCACGAGATGCTATGCCCGCAGGGTCTTTCACCCAGACTTAAGAGATAAGCTCCAAGGAAGAATTTAATCAGTTAGCGAGTACAGACCGAGGTCGAGGTCAAAATGGAGATAGTTGACTTCCTCTTTCAGAAGCAGAAAGTTCAAGGAGGCCAGACGCAGGGCTGGGACCCACAGGGCCAAGCCTGGGCCAGCCGGAGGCTCTCCTCCCCCGCCTCCGAAAGCCCTCTGTGCAGCTGGGAGTGTCCGGCGCTGGGCGGCAGCTGCTGCCCAAGCCCAGTCCAGTGGGCCTCTTTACTATGGTTGCAGACTTTGAACTTCAGGAGGCCCCAAGCTTCCATAAACCCCAAGCGTGGGGTGATGACTAAGGCTGTGGAACCTGAGCCCCAGCCACGCGGCAGGAGACGTGTGGAGCAGGAGACAGTGGTCCCCGGGGAGGACAGAGACTGCAAAGCCCTGGGAAGTTGGCCAGGAGAAGGGGGAGCAGGGCCACAAAGCTCCCTCCAGCCGTGACCAGGCGAGCAGATGATGTGAAGTCCTACTTAACCAGCTATTCCGAGCACTTAGCTGTAGCTTCGTGATAAAATAAATAAACTTTTCATCCTTACAATCAAAACGTACTTCTTAGAGATACACTAAACGGCCCTTAGGTGATGCTCGGTCTCTGGGGGGAGCAACTATGCCGAAGTCTCTCTTTTCTATGCATCCGCCCAGCATCGGCCTCTGGTCTAGGGGGACAGGGAAGAGCAGGTCTCGTGGCCTCTGTGTTGGCTCCCTCTTGCTGCCTTCCCGGCAAACCCTGCAGCTCCCGGTCTCCCTGGGGATCAGGTCAAGCCTGGAGGTCCCTATGTCTGCCTTGAGGTCACATCGGTCCCTGCTGGGACTCCAGACCCGTCTGAGATCTGGCTGGGCCCCCTCAAACCTTAACCTTGCAGGATTTCCAGACAAAATACAGGACACGCTCCCCTGCACCGAGCCTGCCTCTCGAGTCTGAGGACACACGCTCACTACCCGACAGTAAAGTGGCACACCTGGGATGCCTGCCCTTGCCTGGTCCCTACACTCGTTACATCCATTTTCTCCTTTGGGAAATGTAAAGTGCTGCGGATAGAGCTAATGTCCCTCTTAACCCACCACGGCCCTCCTGGTTTCCCTGCCTCCTGTCCCTCAGAGCCGCCTCTGTGTTCCACCAATCTCATCAGTCGGGCCTGTGTCCTTCCAGATGTTGTGAAGTACTTTCACACACGTGGATGCACCTGGAACTATATAACATTGTGCGTGTCTTATAAAATAGCATCATGTTGTACAGATTACTCTGCATCTTGCTTTTCTATCCCCCTCCCCCCACAGCCATATTTTTGAAATCGAGCCATGCTGATTTCTGTGGCTCTGACACGTTCATTTTGACTGTTGTTAAACACGCTGCCTCTTTAACACATCACCGTCTGCTTACCCCTCTACATCGGTGGACGTTTACACAGAAAGCATGTGTTTGCTTTTATTTTTTAAATATTAAAATGAGGACCGCCTGGGTGGCTCAGTGGTGGAGCATCCGCCTTTGGCCTATGTCTCTGCCTCTCTCTCTGTGTCTCTAAATTAAATCCCTAAAAATTAAATTAAATTAAAAAAATAAATGTTAAAATGAATGTCTGCATATAAACCTTCTTGGGCACTCACAGTGGTTTTCTTTCTTTCTTTCTTTTTTTTTCCTTTTCAGATAAAAACACAAGAGTTGCTAACAGTTAATCACATCCACATTTCCAGACTCAGCAGCCACTAAGGAGCTGGTCCAAAGGGGCTCTCGCATTGACTCTCTTCCCACACTGGCTAGGTGTGCACAACCGCACACCTCTCAGCACTGATAGTACTTAACTTCCAGATTTTTTGCTCACCTGATGGGTGCACACAGTTGTCTCTGTTCTAACATGACGTTGCTTTTATAATGCTGGCCAGCCATTTGGAAACGAATTCTTCCTCCTGAGACAATCCTGTTGGGAGTTGTTGCCCATTCCTTTCTTTTTCTTTCTTTCTTTTTTTTTTTTTTTCTTAAGAATTTATTTATTTATTTGACAGAGAGAAAGAGCACAAGTAGGCGGAGCGGCAGACAGAAGGAGAGGGAGAAGCAGGCTCCCCGTTGAGCAGAGAGCCCGACGGTGGGCGGGGGGCTCCATCCCAGGACCCCAGGATCATGACCCAAGCGGAGGGCAGACACTTAGCCAACTGAGCCACCCAGGCCCCCCCGTGTGCTGCTGGTGTTTCTCGTAGGATTGGCATTTTTGGATTCAATATGGTCAAATTATTAACATGGTTCTATGACTTGGCTGTTTCCTCCTACTGAGGAGGGCTGTCCTGGCTTTACGGTCAAAAAGATGTTCTCCTACGTTTTTAGCTGATAATTGTCACATGTAGTTGTGGTGTGTGTGTTTCTTGCAGATATATAAATTCCAGATACCTCTGGAGGTAAGTCTTTAACATGTCATCTTCCTTTTTGGTTTTCGGCCTGTTCAGATTTTTCTTTCTTCCTGGGCCAGTTTTGCCAATAAATGTGCCCCTAGAAAAGTGTCCATTTCAGTGAGGTTTGCAAATGTGGGGTATTAAGTCCTTCCTGGTCATATTTTTTTAATCTCTTGGTTACGTCCTCTCTTTAATTTCGATGTTGTTTATTTGTGTCTTCTTTTTTTGTTTTCCTGACGCTTTGTGCTGAAGGGCTGTCTATTTTATTAGTCTTTTCAAAACACCAGCCCTTGGTTTTGTTCTATTTGGGGAATTCATTTTCTGTTTTCCTAACCTCTGCTTTTATTCTCTTTCCTTATTTTCTTTGGATTTATTTTGTTGTTCTTTTTCTGGTTTCAGAAGTGGACAGTGTGGTTCACTTATCTGTAAGCCCTTCTTGTTTTCATATAAATGCAGCAAGGCTATACATGTCTCCCCGAGAATGACTTGCACCGTGTCCCATGGGTTTCCATAGGCAGCACTGACATTTCCATCAAGTTCGCAATACTTCGAGAATCCTGTTAGCTCCTCTCTGCGCCATGCGGAGTGGCCCTTGATTTTGCTGCAGGAGAATTCATCAGTCTTGTCTGTTATGATTAGCACTTTTGTGTCTTTTTCAGGATGTATTTCCCTACCCCAAAGGCACAAACGTACAGAATGCTCCATCCGGTTATTTTCTAGAAGCGCGGCTATTTTGCCTCTCACCTTCAGATCTGCAGCTCAGCTGGATTCATTTTTGTTTATGACGTGAGAGAAGAGGGCAGGTTGTATTTCTTATCATATAGGTCCCCCAGTCGTTCTGTGGTCTCTGGAAAGACTCGCCTTCGTCCAGCGCTCTGCAGGGCTCTGTACGTGCGGGGGTCTGTTTGGGGCCCTGTGATGTTGTGAGCTGACAATAAGAAATGTGTATTTCGGGGGAGCCTGGGGGGCTCAGTCAGTGAAATGACTGCCTTCAGCTCAGGTCATGACCCTGGGGTCCCGGGATCGAGCCCCATGACGAGCTCCCTGCTCAGCGGGGAACTTGCTTCTCCCTCTCCCCCTGACCCTCTCCTCACTCCCCGCTCTTGCTCTGTCTCTCAAATAAATAGATAAAATCTTTTAAAAAGAGAGAAATGTATATTCAATCTTCATTTCTGGCACAGAGCTCCTAAACACTTAGGAATTTCCTAAGCGATAAGAGCCATAGAGGTGTCTGTTCTTCATCATAATAAGCCTCTTTCAACCACACCAGAGTTGATGTCAGTGAGACTGACTTTCCAGACTTTTGGAAAGCTCCTAAGCACAGGGGCTGCATTGACCTGGGACCAACCCCGATGAGAAGGTTGAAGTTTTAGGGACCAAAGTCACCCCCGCCCACACCTCCTGGGACGGGAAAAAGACTGAGATTGAATTCACTAGCCAGTGGCTTCATCAATGTGTCTATGCGATGAAGAAGCCTCTGTAAGAATTCCCGAGCTACAGGGTTGGGAGAGCTTCCAGCCTGGTGAGCCCAGGGAGGTGCTGGAAGGTGACGCGCCTCCCCCAGAGTCCCACACATGGTGCCCTATGCGTCTCCTCCACCTGACTGTGCCCAACTATAAACGTTTATAATTATAAATCTCGTGTGCTTCCAGTCCTGCCTTGGTGTTTGCTTCCTGGAGGGCAAGAAGCCGTCCATGGATTTATTGGCACAGAGGCTGCATGTCTTGCCTGAGACCTAGACTCACATGTCCCACCTGCCCCGGCCCTGCTGCGAACCCAGCCAGGGAGCCCACGAGGCCGGCAGGAGCACCCGGGTCGTGAGAAGCCATGAGCTGTGGATGACGCTGAGCTTGTAAGGCAGTGGCTTCGGGGACGGGGATAACGAACCCAGTGTTTGGTTTCCAATCTCATGTTCCGTTTGTTGCCGGTGCAGTGGTTGCATGTCTGGACCCTTCATGCCTCGACGGCGAGCCCTAATCCTTATCCGCACCTTCTTAGGGCTTTTCTGTGCGACTCAACGGCGAATAATGAATGGCTGGTTCATGTCCCCCTTTTCTAGATCCTCACGCCTTGTGTTTAGCTCCCCTCCTCACCCGCCGGCCAAGCCCCTGGAGCGAGGCCTGATAACCATCCTCGTGGACTCCTCGCCCCCCAGGACAGAGCTTGCCACCCTCACCTGGAGTTACAGGGGTGGTCGGTGGGTTTTCCACAGATGTGCCTTATTAAGGCGCGGGAACCCCTCCTCCGTGGAGGTCTATGAGACTCTCCCGCCCCGAGTGGGTGTCGAGTCCCATCAAGCGTGTTTGCTGAAAGTCCCTGTTCGTGTGACCCAACACGCTGACTTGACCATGTTCCCCGGGCCTGTTCTCCCACGGTAAAGCCAGCTTGCTTGTGACGTGTCCTCTTCCCTCTTACCTGGCTGGCTCCTGTCTGCTGACGCGCTGCGGAGGGTTCTCTCACCTGTGTTCACGGGCGGGACTGGCCCCGCTGCCCTCTCCCACGATGCTCCCCCCCACCCCGCATGCTGGCATCAACATCATGCTCATGTCCTAAAACAAGGGGGGGAATATACCCTTTGCTCTTTTCCGGGAGAGTCTGTGCAAGATTTAAGACTGCTTGTCCACAAACATTTGGTAAAAGTTCACCCACAAAACAATCTGAGCCTCAGCGGTTGGGCATCTGCCTTCGGCTCAGGGTGTCAGTGACCCCGTGGTCCTAGGATCGAATCCCACACTGGGCTCCCCCCAGGGAGCCTGCTTCTCCCTCTGCCTGTGTCTCTGCCTCCCTCTCTGTGTCTCTCATTTATTATTTATGTCTCTTATTTATTCAGTAAGTAAAATCTTTTTTAAAAAATTAAAAAGTAAAAGAATCTGAGTCCACAAGCTTATTCTGTTAAAAGATTTTTAATCATGGATTCTATTCGATTCCTTCAAGACTCTTCAAATCTTCACTTTTCCTCCTGCATCACTGTTGGGAGCTGTGTTTTTGGAACCTGGAAAGTGCTCATTTCATCTCATTTCCCAGATGCGTTACCAGAATTTGTCTCTAACATTCGCGTTCTGTTTTCCGTGTCTATAGCATCCGGAGTGATGTTTCTTTTGTTTCTCTTCCTATTTCATTATTGCTTCCTTTTATCTTTGTTGTTTCTTTCCTCTTACTTTCGTAGAGTTAATTTGCTGCTCTTTCCCTAAGTCCTTGAAGTGAATGCTCGTTTCATTGATTTTCAGCCTTTCTTTGTCTCTGGTATTTCAGTGAAGGCAACACATTAGTCATGGCTTTAGTGTATCCCACAGGTTTTAATCCATCGTGAGATTTTTTTTTATTTTCTAATTTTCTTGTGATTTTTTTAATCCATGGGTTAAAATATTTTCTAATTTTCTTGTGATTTGTTTTTTAATCCATGGGTTATTTCAAAGTATATTTCTCAACGCCCAAACATATGAGGGTGCCCTGATTTGCTTTTTGTCATTGACTTTCAGCATCACTGAATTACATACTTTTTTTTTTTTTTTCGATGCAAACACACAAGGGTTTATTTGCAAGCTCGAGCTTGGGTCCAAGTATACCCGACACAGCGGAGCAGGGACTTGGACCTGAATTACATACTTAAGTACACAACTGAATATAGGCAGAGAAAATACTCTGTGTTATTTAGTCCTTCAAAAGTAAAACTTGCTTTGTGGCTAAACCGGGGCCTATTTTTAAAAATAGGCCATACTCGCCTGAAAAGATTGTGTATTTTGCAGTTGGTGTTCTCTGAATGATCATTAAGCATATTTCTCAAATCTTTTATTTATGGATTTTTTTAAGAATATGATTATTCTAGAGGCACCTGGGGCTCAATCAGTTGAGCACCTGACTCCTGATTTGGGCTCAGGTCATGATATCAGGGTCATAGGATTGAGCCCCAGTCTGAGTCTGCCTGAGATCCTCTGTCTCTCTTCCTCTCTCTCTACCCCTCCCCCTGCTTGTGCATACACTCACCCTCTCTCTCTCTAAAATAAATAAACTAAATAAAATAAAATAAAATTCAGTTTATTTAAATAAATAAACTTAATCTTTTTTTTAAAAAAAGAATTTGATTATTCTATCATTTACTGAGAAGGATGTGTTAAAATTCCTCACTATGATTCTGCATTTGCTTTTTCCTGTTCATTTGCCTTTATGATTTTGAGGCTTTGTTATTAGGAACCTGTAGACTTTAAATTTACCTTCTCTCTTCTTGGTGAATTGACTGAGTGATCATCCTGAAATGGCCTTTACTTCTAGTAACACTCTATGTGTTAATGTCTACTTTGTCTGATGTGATGGTTTTGTGGGGGGTTTGGGGTTTTTTGTTTTTTGGGGGTTTTTTGAGAGAGAGAAGGCATGAGCACACCTGCGAGTGTGGCCAGGAGTGGGAGAGGGAGAGGGAGAGAAAGAATCCTAAGCAGTCTTCATGCCCAGCATGGAGCTGACCCCGGGGCTCAATCTCCCGACACCGAGATCATGAACTGAGCCAAAATCAAGATCCTGTATTTTAGTTATTCTCCCATAAATGTGTTGGGTTTTTTTTAATCCAGTATAATAATCTTTGCCTTTTAATTGGTCTAAAGTCCTATTCCCAATGACAGTATAAAAAAATAAAGACTGTTTCAAGCACACAAAACTTAGGAGTGATTGTCACTGGCAAACCTGCACAAAGTGAAAGTGATCAATTAGTCCATTGACATCTAGTGTGATCACATATGGATTTGGTTTTAAACCTACCATTTCACTGGTTTCTTTTTCCTCCCTAGTCTACATTCTTGTTTTTCTCCTTTCATGCCATTTTTTAAAAAGATTTTATTAATTTATTCACGAGAGACACAGAGAGAGAGGCAGAGACACAGGCAGAGGGAGAAGCAGGCTCTATGTGGGGAGCCTGACGTGAGACTCGATTCCAGGTCTCTAGGATCATGCCCTGGGCTAAAGGCGGTGCTGAACTGCTGGACCACCAAGGCTGCCCTTTTCTTCCCATTTTTAAATTAATTGAATGCTTTTTAAAATTTCATCCCCTGCTCCATTAGCTCGGCTGTCACACCCACTTTACTATTACTTACTGGTTACTCAAGGGATTACTGCACGCATCCTCCATTTACCAAAGTCAAATGTTATTTGTTACTTTTACTTACTTCCAAGACAATGTGTGGATTACAGAACACCTGAACCCCATGTATCCCTAGATTTCATGATTTGTGCATGATAAAGCAACCTAAGCTAGTTAAACAATAATCTTTTTATCACACTCACAGATTCTGTGGGTTTTAGGAACTTGGGAGGGGCACCGAGGGGCCCTCTTGCCTCTGCTGTCATACGGGAAGCCCTGTTTAACATGCCGAGGGACTTCCAAACTGTTTTCCAAGACATATTTTTCTAATATACAGGCACTATTTGTTTAGAATTACCACCCAGTTTACCATGTTGTCATTCCTGACCACATTTCTGACCTTCCCTCTGGATCACTTTCACTTTGTGCAGGTTTGCCAGCGACAATCACTCCCAAGTTTTGTGTGCTTGAAACAGTCTTTATTTTTTATAGTGTCATTGGGAATAGGACTTTAGACCAACAACTGTTACTTTTCAGTCCAATCCCACTCTCACCCTGCTTCCACTCCTTCTGTCCAGAAGTCAGTTGTCAGGCTCATTAGTGCTCCTGGGAAAGAAAATATTTCCCCCTTCCTGTGGCTAAGATTTCCTCTTTGTCTTTGTTTTTTTGTTTGTTTTAAAGATTCCATTTATCTATTCATGAGAGACACAGAGAGAGAGAGAGAGAGAGGCAGAGACACAGGCAGAAGGAGAAGCAGGCTCCATGCAGGGAGCTCAATGCGGGACTCGATCCCAGGACCCCAGGATCACACCCTGGGCTGAAGGCAGACGCTCAACCGCTGAGCCACCTAGGCGTCCCTCTTTCTTTGGTTTCTAACGGTTTTCCCACTGTGTCCGTGCTGGTGCGCTCTTGCTTTCATTCATGCTGCTGGGGATTCACGAGTTTCTCGAGTCTGTGCCTTTGTGACTTTCATCCTCAGGTGAAAATCTCAGCCACTTTCTTCTCAAATACCGTTTCTGTAGCATTCTTCGATCCCCCCTTCTGGGACTCCAGCCTCCCACACATTGGGGTTTCTCACTGTCCCTCCCCATACAGATATGTTCCCTACTCTGAATTTCCCATCCCTTCATCTCTCCATGCTTCTTTCTGAATATCTTCTTCTGATTTATCCTCTAAGTCACTGAGTTTTCCCTTCAACTCTGTGCAACACGCTGGCATGCTCAGCCACAGAGTCCTTTGTGTCGCTTGTTCTGTTTCTCCCTTCTGGACTTTCCATTTGATTCATCATTATTAATTAGCATTAGCTTCAAGTTCTCCTCCACAGCTCTGTCTTATCTTTATGTCCTCAAATGTAGCAAGCATAGCTGTCCTAATGCTTGATTGTGATAATGCTACTGTGAGTTTTCTCTCTACACGGCAAGCGTGGAATACACACTTGTTGGATGTTTTTAGTAAGGAGGATCTCAGACCACATGGACGGCTCACTTGGTGGCTATCTCAGTTGAACCGCTGGAACATTTTCTTATCTTTAGGCAGGGAGGTTGCCGAGTTATCTAGAGTATACAAACTTCTACTCTTCTTTGTGAAAAATCTCTAAAGTGGAAATTTCTTGTCCTTGCCTGACCATCTGCAGAAAGAGAAATGGGCTCTGCTCCATTCTGCCCTAGGAGGAGCTGGTTACCAGGGCCAGCTGGTGTAGGGTATCTGAGGTCACTATGTCTTTCCAAGCCCCACTCCAGCTGCGTGGGGACATCAGAGAGAAAGGCATGGTCCTCAATTAGCTGTTCCTTGTGGAATGCTTCCCTTGGCACCTGAGTCAGCCTCCTGCATTTGCATGATCTCATCCACCAGTTGGTTCCAAAATGCTTGTTAAATAATGCTGTTGGAAGAACTAAGCCTGACAATCCCATCCCACCTCAATGAACCCTGGACCCTAAAAAAAATAAATAAATAAAAAATAAAAAACCTTGGACCCTGACCCCATCCTAAGCCAAGCCCAGAATAATGAGACTGGCTCTGAAGGTCTGGAGCTCCAGGACTTCCTAGGCCTCAACAGACAAGGGCAAGGTACTCGTGTGTGTGTGTGTGTGCACGTGTGCACGTGAGTGTGCATGTGTGTTTGTAACTATTGAGATATAATTTACACGACATACACTCTGCCTACATCAAGTGTGTGGGTCCATGGTTTTAGTATATTCACACAGTTGCATGATCACCCCTACCATCAATTTTAGAACATTTTCATCACTCCCCAAAGGAACCCCTGTCCCTGGTAGCACTCACTCCCTTCCCCCAAACCTCAGCGCCCGGAAACCTCTAATCTACTTGCTGTCTCTATGGATTTGCCAGTTCAGGACATTCCACATAAATGGAATCATATAATATGTGGTCTTTTGAGACTGGCTTCTTTCACTCAGCATCATGTGTTTGAGGTTGATCCATGCTATAGCAGCTGTCAGTACTTCTTGCTAGTCGAGTACTATTTCATTGTATGGATAGACCACATATTGTTCATTTATTTGCCACCTGATGGACATTTGGATTGTTTCCACTTTTGCTCATGAATAATGCTGCCAAGGACACTCATCTACAATGTTGTCATTTCTTTTGGGTGTACACCTAGAAGTGGAGTTGCTGGGTCACCTGTAACTATATATTTAATCTTTTGAGGAAGTGCAAGACTGTTTTCCATAGGGCTTGCATCATTTCACATTCCTGCTAGCTGTGTCTGAGGGTGACATCCTCTCTCCATCCTCACCAACAGTTGTTTTGATGACAGCCATCCTGTTGGTTGTGAAGTTGTATCTCACTGTGGTTTTGACTTGCATTTCCCTGGTGGATAATGATGCTGGGCATCTTTTCATGTGTTTATTGGTCATTTGCAATTCTTCTTCTTCTTCTTCTTCTTCTTCTTCTTCTTCTTCTTCTTCTTCTTCTTCTTCCTTTGCAAATCTCCTTTGAGAAATGTTTATTAAGACCTCTTTGCTGGTTTTAATTTGTTGTTTTCAATAATTAAGTTGTAAGAATTCTTTGTATACTCTAGATATAAGTCCCTTATCAGATCTATGATTTACAAATATTTTCTCCCATTTCTCATGCTGTTCTTTCACTTTCTCAGTCATGTCCTTTGAAACCCAGACTTTTACATTTTGGTGGTGTCTCATTTATCTATTTTCCCTTGTGCTACTTGGGTTCTGGGGTCACAGCTAGGAAATTACTACTTGATAAAAGTTCATGATGATTCATAGCCACACTTTTTTCTAGGAATTTTGTAGTTTGAGATCTCTGTTGAAGACTGATCCACTTCAAGATAATTTTTGTATATGGTATAAGGTAGGGATCTAACTCTACTTCTGCACCTGGAGGCATCTTGTGCTATTTATTATTTTCTTGTAACCTTCTTTTTGTTGTTGTTGTTGTTGTTCACAATCTGGGCAAGAAGACCTCATTTTATTCCCATTACTATGGCCCAAAAAAATCCAGTTTGCCATCATGCCATTTGCGTTCTCGCACATGTTCACACACACACACACACACACACACACACAACCCCACAGGATGGAGAGTGCACGCCTCACCGCTCCCAGCCCTGGCAATGGAGACTCCTGAAAGTTGTAGCATAAACAGTTCTCTCCTTCGGCTGAGTCATCAGCTGTTTCTAAGCCCTTTTGCTAAAACACTAGTATTTGTTTTGCAACTGAGTTTATCAGTTCTTTTCCAGGAATGTTAGCCAATTCCTTACTAGCCAAGGTCAGGGCACAGGGGAAGGGGGCTATGCAAAGTAAACAGTTTGGGGAGGGAGCAGATAATGAGGTGACAAGTATGCAATTCTGAGAAGGCATCCATGTCAGACTGTAGCTAACACCCCCCCCAAAAGGCAAGTACCCCCCTTATTGGTCATGATGCCCCCAGCACCTAGAGTATGAGCAACCACAAAGCAGGAGGTGAGTAAATATTTGAAGGGTGAAAAATGCAATCAGGAAAAGAGTAGAAAGACAGAAGTAGGGAAGGTGGGGAAGAGTTCAAAGAGCAAGACAGGGCATTGTGTGGGCTCTGGAGCAAGTGCCACCTCATCTCCCACATTGGCTTGAAGGGCAGCAGAACAGGCATCACAGGCTGAGTGGGACTCTCCCCCAAGGTGGTAGGCACTTGGATGAAGCTGACCATTCTTTCCATGCATCTTTGGGGATCGGCCTGGGCTCCTTCTCCCAGCTGTGTAGAAGGCACATCCGGAGGCAGGGCCTGCCCTTTGTCTTGCAGAGAGCAGAATTGCACCGTCTCCCTGCTCCTGCCTGGCCCCAGCCCAAGGCTGAGCGTGGGCTGATCCTAGAACCAGGCCAAAGAAGGACACCAGTTGTTGCCAGCTTGCTGGCACGAGAGGGAGCAAGGCAGCTTCTGTACTGCCTGCTGGCCGTCGGATGAGGGCCCTGGCCGCTAACCCAGTTGGCAAAGCGATGGCGTGAAGAGAAAGAAACATCTGCTCTTCTCTGCTTGAGCATAAAGGAAGCTGTTGGTGGGTGTAGTTAAGCCTGCAGGTCATTGTAGTAGGTTGAATTGTATTCCCCCAAAGGTACATCCAAGTTCTCAGCCCCGATACCCGTGACCGTGACCTTATTTGGAAACAAAGTCTTTGCAGATGTCATTAAGTTAAGAATCCTGAGAGGAGACCACCCTGGACTTAGGATGGGTCCTGACTCCAATGTCAGGTGTCTTAATAAGGGAAAGGAGAGGGAGGTCTGACAGCACAAGAAAGAAGGCCACATGAAGACGGAGTCTGGCCACAGGAAGCTGAAAGAAGCAGAGAAGGATCCTCCCCTACACACTCGGGAGGAAAAGTGGCCCTGTCGACACCTTGATTTAGTACTTCAGGACTCCAAAGCTGCGAGAGAATAAATGTGTGTTGTTTCAAGCCATCGGGCTTGTAGTGGTTTGTTATGGCAGCCCCGGGACACAGGCCCCCCTGCCCAAGCCCTGCCTCCTGCCCGCCGCTCAGACTCTGCTAAGCACAGGCGCCCAGTGAGACCCTGTCCAGCTGAGCCTGGGAAATGCATTCCCATGAGGAACAAGGCAGTTTAGGGCCCAGCCTGGGCCCACTGGGTACCTGAGTTCCGGGGTGCCAAGTGGCAGGCCCCCAGGCTTCTTCCGCAGGTGGAGGTACAGGGATGAGAAGGGAAAGGAGGAAGATTTGATTCAATGAGCAAACGGAGGAGGCAGTGATGCTAAGACACATGGTTCCAAGTTTAATGTTTTCTGAAAGAGCATCGGGACAGCACAAAGCAGCAGGCGGGCGCCCTGCGCACTAGCACACCCATTGAAACACCATTTTTCAAATCTGACCAGCAGAAGCCCTTCAGAGGGAAGGATGTACAGACCCCAGACCCGGGGACCAGGCCCAGGGAGAGCGGACGAATGGGTCAAGACCAAGGGTCACCAGGCAGTAGGAAGGAAGGTTCCTGTAGGGGTTTAAGGGCCTGAGCAGGTAGGAGAGGTACCCAAGCCTTGGGCATTAGTGTAGAAAGGCAGAGAAGGGCCACCGGGCCAAAGCCAGCCACAGGCCAGAGCACCAATTCCAGGCAGCAGCCACTTTGGGCGCCATCTACACCCACCCCAGAGAGAGAGGGTTCTCACTCCAGTGATTGAGACATGCCTTCTCTCCTGGTCAGAGGGATGGTGCCCCACGGGGGGCTCCAAGACAGGTAGAGGGGAAGCCTTCCGGCCCCTTCCGGCTCTGCCCTACTCTGGGGCCTAGAGAAGCCCCTCCGGTGTTGTCTTAGGCTGCTGGTCAAAGAGGCCTGGGGGAGAGCACGGGGGCTGCTGAGTGTTGAAGCCTCTGGGAAACAGGACTCTGTGATGGTGTGCAAGGAGATTTTGTAGAAAATATTATATAACCATGACCCTGCTACAAAACGAAGGCCTCATTGCCTTCCATGGCTGACCCGTCTGGGAGAAGGAACAGCAAACCAATGCCAAGGTGACAGGTGTGAAGGCCCCACCCAGGGCTCCTGGACAGCATGGGGGAGTCGAGCAGAGCCGTGCCAGGATGGATGGCTCTGCCTTGGTCAGTGTAAGCTCTGCTTCTCATAGAAACATTTGCAGACCCAGGGGCTCCTGAGGTCTCCAGCTGCTGTCAGGAGTCTATGGGTTCCAACAAGCAGGCTGCTTCTCTCAGCCCAGAGACCAGGGCTGAGAGCTTGGCTGCATTGCTAATAGCTGACATTCGCTACCTGAGCCCGAACCCCCTCACTGTTGTGGCTCAGTGGAAAGACCAGCAGAACCCGTGGGCAAGGCCATGATATCCCCAGGATGTGGATGTCAGTCCAGCTGTTGCCCAAGAAGGCTCATACTTGGCCTAAGAGGGTCCCCACACCCTCCATCCTTTCCTCATGGCCCACAGCGTCCACTTCAGGTCTTCTCGAACATGCAAGCTCATGTAAGAACAGCCTCCCAGGGGGAACCACAGGGCTTACTTTGCTCCCTTCACATACTTTAGAATTTCCCTAATTATTTCCAGCCACGGGAGCAAGGATGGCTCTGGGTCGCCCTGCCATACAGCGGCATACCGGTGGGGTAGCCCAAGGATATGTGCACAGAGGGGAGCTGGAGGCCCCGTCCTCTCAGGTGGCTGCCCGCCGAGCCCACCCAGGAGCCCATGTGGCCGGCAAGCGCAGATGCTCTTGCTTCCCCTTCCATGAAGGGCGTCGTGTTGAAGGCCGAAGCTGGGGCGGCGGGGCAAGGGGGCCGGGCTGGGGAGGGGCTGCAGCGAGACCGGCGTGGGGCTGCTGGGGCGGGCGGGCTAGGGCTCCGCGGCGTGCTTGACCAGGTAGCCGCTGAAGGTGATGTAGGTGTCGAACTCGTCACTGAAGATGGCATTCTCCCGCTCGCCCTTGAAGAGGCGCACCCAGACCTCGTCCTGGTCCTGCAGCTCAAGCATCAGGCTCTGGCTCTGCATGATGCTACGGTCGCTCACCTGGGCATAGAGGATCACCACCTCCTCCCTGTTCTTCATGATGTGCAGGTAGGTCTCCTTCTGGTTCCAGGTGTGCACGTTGAGGCTGAAGAAGTAGATGCCCGGCACATAGCAGTAGAACTTGCCCATGAACATGTTGAAGTGGCCGTAGAGATTCACGAACTCCGTGTCGAAGATCACCGTCTGGTAGTAGTCGTTGCTGTGCAGAGGCTTCTTGCGGCCCACCGAGAAGGCGGCGTAGTGGTTCTTGCAGCGGTCCCCGGGGGCCCCCATGGACCCCTTCTGCCCCTTGGGGCCCACGTGGCCCCTGGCGCCCACGGAGCCCGTCTTGCCGTATTTCCCTTGTAAGCCGCGGTCTCCCCGGTCACCTTTCTCACCTAAAGGGACAGGAAAACACGCGGGGTCGGGCAAGCTGACCCAACCTCAAGGACTGTTCTATTTTCATCCAGAAGCAATCATTTTCTTCCCCCTCTGGAACGTCCTGGCAATGAGAAGGGAACATAGGGGTCTGTCCAAAAGCAACAGGCGCTGCGGCCAGGCCCAAGGCTGACTCGGAGCAAATGAACTGCAGACGCGGGGCTCGCCGGGGGCTCCCGTCAGACCTCGCAAGGCTGCGTGAGGTTGTCCGGCCCCCGGGGCCGAGGGCATTTCAGAGAGTGGGCTGGGGGCTGGGGGCAGAGGGCCGTCTCATCCACCCTAAGGACTTCTCCTTCTCCCTGCTCGGGACAGAGTGCCCCACACCCCCCTCCCGACCCGGGGGGAGGGTCCCCTTGGTGGCTTCACAGCCGTCTGACCTTTCAGGATGGTGATGTTGATCTGTGGCACCGGGATGGCCTGGTACACGGGGGTGCCAGGGTCACAGCAGCGAAAGCACCGGGAAGCAGAGGCTTCCTCGCCCTGCCTGGGGCTGTATTTTTCATGGTTTTCTTCATCTCTAAGGGAATAAAGGCGTCACAGGGAAAGCCATGAGCTCTGGGAGCTGGGACCTCCTCTTTCTTCGGCCTCCAGAGGCTCTGGTCCACCTGTGTGCCTTCCCTCTGTCCTGGACATGACTGACCGCGTGCGCTTTCCCTCGACAGAGACAGCGTTGGCTCTTGGCGAATTCTGGGACCCTAACTGAAGGTTCAGGAAGAGCTCCTCTGCCTTCCGGTCACAGCAATACTCGTCATGGAAACAACGATTACAGAAACAGCAATAATTTGAGGGCCAGGCGAGAGAGAGGCTGCTTGGAAAGGTCGGCCCCTCGGGGAGGGGTTTTAGAAGGTGTGTGACAGAGCTGTGAATCCCGTCAATGCAACTGTGATTCTAGAAGATAACGACATTAAGCTGACTCATTTGCGAATGAAAGGGCTCGGCTAGGTCTTCAGGTTCCGGGGAGCTGCGGCTGGAGACTCCACCTTCGTTACTACACGCGGCTGCGGGCGGCCGGCGGCTCCGTGCTACCACCTGGTGGCGGCGCGCTGTGCTGCACGGGGCCCTCTCTGGCTCCCGCTCCCTCCAAGCTCTAGAGCTGCGACGTTGGAGACAATCACTCCATCTCAGCGGCTGGTTCCTTCTCTACCTCTGCTCCTGCTTTTGCACCCCAGACAATCCGGGAAATGGATGTGCACACGCTAAATTCAGGCCCCGCGAGCACCGGCCTCCCAGGTGGACACCCACCTCTCGCCGGAAGGTCTCTACCTAGGGTCAGCGAGCCCCTCAAAGGTGAGGTGTCCAAGTGTCGGCCCATCACTCTGGCCCTGGAACCCTCTCTTTCCAAACCCTCTTCACGGCACCATCACAGGCTCATTCAAGAGGCCTCTCCAGCCTTGCCACCACATTCTGAGGATCACGGGGTCCTGAAAAGTCAGCACCTCCCAACCCCAGCCACCACCAAGGTACCTGCAGAAGCTGGGCCCTCCGGCCTCCCCATCTCTGGGGGACCGTCACCATTCTGACTGCTCTCCTGGAATCTGCCTCTCTCCACATCTCCCATTCATCCTGTTCTCTGCCTCCTCCAGCGTTCTTTCTGGAATGTCATGACATTGAAACCTCTCCATGATGCCCCCCACCATGATAATTCCTCATGACTCCCTGTACGATTAAGAGACCCTTCCCCACCAGAATCATCTCCCCTCTCTTTCCACCCTCTAATGCCAACTCTACTACCCCAAACCCACCTGGCATGGCCACACCCTCCTTCTGCACTTGAGATGCTCCCCAGGCCCAAGTGTCCTTCAAGATGTGGCCACTCCTCTGCTCAGTCTTCCGCCCCCACCCCGCCCCTGCCACCCCCAGCATTGTGGACACACCTGTCCTGCAGAGCCTACCGCACAGCCTTGGAGTTCCTGGAGGCCAGGACTGTCATCTGTGCATGTCCCCCCGTGCCTCGCACATGGCCAGACCAGTAGCAGGCACTTAGTTCTCACTGAATAGAAAGTGAGAGGAGGAGGAAGAAGAGGAGGAGGAGGAAGAAGAGGAAGAGAAAGGGGAGGAGGAAAAGGAAGAGGCAGAGGAAGAAGAGGAGGAGGAGGAGGAAGAGGAGGAGAAAGGGGAGGAGGAAAAGGAAGAGGCAGAGGAAGAAGAGGAGGAGGAGGAGAAGGAGAAAAAGGAGGAAGAGGAGAAATGGGGGGAGGGGCAGGGGAAAAAGAAAGAGGAGGGGGAAGAAGGGGAGGGGGAGGAGGGGGGTAGAGGAGAAAAAAGAAAAGGAGGAGGAACAGGAGGAGGAGGAGGAATAAGAGGAAGAAGAGGGGGAGGAGGAGGAGGGACAGGAGGAAGAAGAGGAGGAGGAGGGTGTGGAGGAGGAGGAGGGAGAGGAGGAGGAAGAGGGGGAGGAGGAGGAGGGAGAGGAGGAAGAGGAAGGAGAGGAGGAGGAGGGTGTAGAGGAGGAGGAGGGAGAGGAGGAGGAAGAGGGAGAAGAGGAGGAAGAGGGAGAGGAGGAGGAGGGAGAGGAGGAAGAGGGAGTGGAGGAGGAGGAGGGAGAAGAAGAGGAGGGAAAGGAGGAGGAGGAGAAGGAATAAGAGGAGGAGGAGGAATAGGAGAAGGAAGAGGGAGAGGAGGAGGAGGGAGTGGAGGAGGAGGGAGAGGAGGAGGAAGAGGAGGAGGAGGGAGTGGAGGAGGAGGAGGGAGTGGAGGAGGAGGAGGGAGTGGAGGAGGAGGAGGGGGAGGGGGAAGGAGAGGAAGAGGAGATGATGGATGTCACCTTGTCCCACATCCAATGCATTTCCATCGTGAGGATCGCCTGAGGCCCTGGGTATCGAGTCAGCCCGAAACCCAAGCGACTGAGGCAATTGAGGGCGCCAGCCTATCGCCCAGGTACCCAGCACCTCACAGTTGGTGAATGACCGTTTCCTGAGCAATCCTAAGGACTTGGTGCTTCCCTTCAAAATATTCCAAGTAGCCTGAAGTCTCTATATCATAGCGAAGGTCACATCCACGAAGATGACGCCGTTCAGGAGAAATTCATGACTTCCCAAGAAAAGCCACCACTTCTCCGCCGGCCCTCAGCAATCCTCTCCCATCAGCAACCTGATCAGATGCTCAGGGTCCCCGGACCCGCTCACAGCCGCGTCCCTGCCTCCCACCTGGGGAAGCACTCAGAGCCCCGGGGGATACTCTCGAGGACAAAGCTAGAATAGAAGGACAAACGGAGTGCTGGGGGGGGGGGGCGGGGGGGAGTCTTTACCTGGGGATGTGGCTGCAAAACAGTACAGAAACCCAGTCCCTTTGGGGTTAGAGCAAGGTGGGTCACTGTCATCAGTTTCAGATAAGGCCCCCGGGGCCACTGAGAGGAGAAATGGCCGGTGTGTCCCCCAGGACCAGGTCCGCAAGGACCCTTCCCGGCCTCGGCTGAGGCCCCTTCGCATCCAGCCCCGGCTGCCTCAGACCCCGGGCTCAACCCACCGGGCCGCGCCTCCCCGTCTCTCACCGCTCCGTGTGGTCCAGCGGCGGCTCCTTGGTCCCCTCCTGCTCCCGCGCGCCGCGTGGCGCCCGGCCCAGCCCCGCGCCGCAGGCAAAGGTCAGCAGCACGCAGCAGGCCAGCACGAGTGTCGGCGCCCCGGAGCCCATCCTCGCGCCGCGCCCCTGCTGGGAGACACACGGAGGGCCGCGGGCTGAGCAGGCCCCCCCCCCCCCCCCGCGACCACCCGGCCCCCCGAGGGCCGCCGGGCGCCCTGCACTCCCGCGCATCCTCCACACCCTCATCCACCGCACTCACGTACTCTCCCACGAACACACGCGCACTCGGGTACTTAGTACTCTCGCGCTTGCACACGTGCACGTGTATACTCAGTACTCATGCATGGTAGGTGCACACATACACTCCCACTCACCCACATGTGACACCCTGTTGCACATACTCTGCACTTACACATTTGCACCATCCTAACACATTCACTCACACACACTCATATGCCTCAGTACATAGTCACACACCCCATGTACATATTCTTACACACATTCTCACACTGCCACTCCCACATGCATTATGGGTATGCACACACAGCACACTTGCATCCACGTGCACACCCGCACGCGTGTGCACGCACATCACACCCTCACATGCGCACACACTCTGCCCCTGGAGCCTCAGCCAGCTGGGCTGGCGCTGCCCACACCCAGCAAGCCTCTCAGGAAGGGGAGCCCTCAGCCAGCGGGCTCTGCTAAGCACAATCCCAAGTGAACGTGTGGGGTCACTGTCCTGTGACTCTGCCCCAGCCCTGCACCAAGGAGGTGGGTGGGGAGGGAGGCAGACATCACGCATCTCACTTAGGGATGCGCCTCGACAGTCTCTGTCGCTCAAAAACCCAACTTCATGTCCTTCAGGGTGCTCTCAGGGGAAAGCCTCTCATCCAGTATTGAGAACAGTCCTTCTAGAAAGACATGTCGGTCCCCAGTGAGCCCATTAGGGGGCAGTGCTTGGGCTTCAAATAGGCAAAACATCCCATCCCTTCCCACTGCCAGGCGGCTGCCCAGCTAACCAGGGTTTTCCACAGTCTGGAGTCAGAAGTCCCGAGTGCCTCGCTGTTTCTGGCTGGCTGGGAAACCTGCCCCCTGCAGGAATGGGTAACGGGTCAATCCCAACCCATCTTTGTTCACCAAACCATATAGTTCAACACCTCCGAAGGCCCAGTGAGGATACGCAGTTCAACCCTGTCAGCTGCCCAGTGAGAAACGGAAGCCTGGGAGAGTCAGAACCACCCACCCCTCAAAGCCAAGGTGCGAGTGGGATCCGGGTCGCTGCTGGGAGGCAAATCTCCAACGGTCTCATGTCTGATTTGCTTTTTATTCTTCTTTTATGGGGATGCCTGGGTAGCTCAGTGGTTGAGCATCTGCCTTCGGCCCAGGGTGTGATCCTGGAGTCCCAGGATCAAGTCTCGCATCGGGCTCCCTGCATGGAGCCTGCTTCTCCCTCTGCCTGTGTCTCTGCCTCTCTCTCTCTGTGTCTCTCATGAAGAAATAAATAAAATCTTTAAAAAAAATTCCTCTTTTATGTTTAAGGAATGTTAACTCCCAAGACAGACTTCTTTTTTTTTTTTTTATTCATGATAGGCACACTCACACTGTGTAGTGAGAGAGAGAGAGGCAGAGACACAGGCAGAGGGAGAAGCAGGCTCCATGCACCGGGAGCCCGACGTGGGATTCGATCCCGGATCTCCAGGATCGCGCCCTGGGCCAAAGGCAGGCGCCAAACCGCTGCGCCACCCAGGGATCCCCCAAGACAGACTTCTTTATGTCAGTAGTTATCTACGCAGATGAATCCTCCTGTCGTTGGCCATGGGAAGCTATGGATTCCCCTCTAACACCCCATTGCTCAGATGACTTGTGGCTGGTGGGACATGACCTTGTAGCTGGTAGGTCGACATCTGGGCTCTGTTTTTTGCATGTCGGTGGGCTCGCTGCCATAGCTATGAAGAGAGGCTGCTCAGTTAGCCCTCCCTGCTGGAGCCCCCATGCCAAATCAAGAGAACATGGGGGAGGCAGAGAGCTGGCAACCAGAGCCCTGGGACAGAAAAAGTAGGAGCCAGAGGCTCCCTGTGGATGGATCCTCAGAGATGTGATGAGCCTCTGAGCTAGGGGGGTTGCCTCCACACCTCTGCTGGGTCTTCAGTTCTCCGCGTGACTCCCTACCTCATCCACTGCAGTGGAGCAGCGGGGCCTCCCCACCTCTGACTTCCCTACCAAACAACGATCCCTCCCAAGCATCAAGGCCCAGAGACCTGCCCAGTGACCGAGAGACTACTTGGTCCCCACTCAAAATCTCTACTATATGTGTTTATGTGACTTAACAAAATACATATTAAAATTATCTATCTAGGGCAGCTCTGGTGGCTCAGTGGTTTAGCGCCGCCCTCAGCCCAGGACCTGATCCTGGAGACCCTGGATCGAGTCCCACGTCGGGCTCCCTGCATGGAGCCTGCTTCTCCCTCTGCCTGTGTCTGCCTCTCTCTCTCTCTCTCTCTCTCTCTCTCTCTCTCTCATGAATAAATAAATAAAATCTTTAAAAAAATAAAATAAAATAAAATTATCTACCTATCCATCTATATAGCCATCCATCTAGCCGTCCATCCACCGATCCACCCATCATTACTCCTTGGCAGGACATGCCTGACACCCCAGTCTGTCCTCACTCTTCGGCCCCATTGTACGGCTCCCCTCATCCTGTGCTCAAGCTCCCTGCTTTGCAAGCTTTAATGTACACACATATCACCTGGGAAATCTGGTTAAAATGCAGATTCTGATTCAGCGGGTCTGGGACAGGGCCTCAAGTTCTGCTCCTTGTCCTTGGACCATACTTGGGATCCCAGCTTCCACTCCCCTAAACTCCTGGCATCTGTCCACCTGCACACATCCTTTCCCCCTGACCAGGAGTTCCTATTCTCCTCCTCTCTTCTATTAAAAACCAGCCTTGTAGGACCAACAGCTGCCCCAGGCACTATGCCGAGCATCCAGGCATCATCTCAATGGACCCTTCTAGCCCTGGAAGTCAGGGTCGGGTCTGAGAACAGTTCCTCATTAGTAATTCCTACCCACCATGGGCCTCAGCAGGGCCTGCGGTGAGTCCTTCATGGAGACAACACTCATTCATTATTATACCAAACTCACAAATGAGGAAGGGCAGTGGATTTGACCTCAACGGGCTGTCCTCAGACCACATCAGCATCCTACCCGGTCCTCAGGACCCAACCCAAGCGCCTCCTCTTCCTTCCCAGACCCTCAGCTGGCCAAACCTCTCTGTCCTCTTTTCAGATTTTGTTTTTCCTGTTGTCTCGTTCTGCAGAGTTTTGCTTGGCCTGTAAGACTCTGCACAGCAGACCGTGACCTCCTGGTCTTATTCATCTTGGACCGGCTGAGCATCCTGCAGCACCCTGAACTTGATCGCTACTCAACAAATGTTTGTGGAATGGGATTTTTAAAATTGTTTATTTCCCCCTTTCTGTGTTTCCTCTGTTTTTTCCTTGGCACCTCAATAATGGCTGTTTTTTCCCCCTCCCTTTACATGCCAAGCTTGCATCACTTGAAAGGAAAAGACGTTTTCCTTTCTTTAAACATTTCTTTTTCTGAATCCAAAGTAATATATATTCATTTTGGAAAAGTCAGGAAATAACAACAAACACACATAAAAAGCTACCTCGGATTCTTTCGTCCCCAGAGTTTCTCAGCCTCAGCACTATTGACATTCAGGGCTGACTCACTGTTGTGGGAGGTTGTCCTGTGCATTGCAGGATATTTATCAGCAACCCCAGACTCCACACACTAGATTCTACTGACAACCACCCCCCACCCCGCCACCCCAAGTTGTGACAGCCAAAAAACGTCTCCAGGCTTTGCTGCTTGTATCCTGGGAAGGCAGAAGCACCCCCGGCTGAGGATCGGTGCTCTATGCCCAATGGGAGCACTGTTTGGCATGTCTCTTCCAAGTCTGGAAAAAAAGGATTCTCTGGACCTTGATCAGAAGACACGAGGATTGGGATGCAGCCGCCTTCAGGGTGATGGTATCAGTGGGGATGGAGCCAGTAAGGAGTCGGAGGCACCAGGCTGACAAAGTGAAGGTCAGCAGAGGCTGGTGCTTCTCCTCAAGAACCTCCTCTTTGGGGCCAAAGCAAACCCTGGGTGAAATCTTTCTTTCTTCAAAAATATCTTCAGAGCCCTTTTACCAAGTCCCACAGAAAAGTCAGCGTCATGACATTATGATCATTTTAGTCACTTTTGGGCAAAAACAGTTATTGCCCAACATCCAACCAAACTTGGCTCCAAATCACTTTTAGCCATTTCCAGTGAAATGAAGTCACCTAGAGAGGGCGTGGCTTCGCCCCCAGGAAGGTAACCCAGAGGACCACGCTTGCACACAGCAAAGGCAGGGCCGGGACGTGGTCCCCAGGACTGGAGCCCTCACCCTCCGGCCCACGAGGTCCAGTCTGCAGGCTGCCTGCGGTCAAGGCATCTGAGGCCAATTGCAACGTGACTCAAGTTCTGACTTGCCTTTCTCAAACGCTGTGAAGAAATTCGTTTGCCAAGATCCATGAACACCTTTTTTCCCCTACTGTCTGCCCCAGAAGGCTGGTGGCTCTTTGGCGGCTCTCCCATCAGCCCTCCCATCCAGTTTAACCTTCCCCCAACAAGGAAGAAGCCCCTTTGCGGGAGTGGGGGTGCCAGAGGGAGTGCTGGGCCACTTATGGGGTCTGAGAACACTCCCTCATTAATAATTTTCATCCCTTCTCAGACCTTTTATGGACATGGGGTGAATCCTTCTAGGAGACACTGTTCAGACCCACACTGTAGTTTCCTGGGGTCTCAGATGGGTCTCACCCACCTCCGTGTTGTCCTGCCTGTGTTCCGACAGGAACCCCCCGAGCCCGGGCACCATGTGTTTGCGTTTTGCCATGACGCCACACCCAGCCCAGTGCCATCTGACAAAAGCATTTATAACCAGGGTTTTCCCTCTTCCTTAATCCTCAGCGGGTGACCAGCTGTTCTGGGAGGCGAGAAGCCTAGGATCTCCCTGGATTAGGAGAAGCTTGGAAGACAAACCCAACTGCCGCGCAGCTCCACAATTCCTCTCCCTGGAGAAGCTCCCAGGGGCCTGGCTGGCCCACGGGCTGCCCAGCCTTGTGTCGGAGCCCAGGAGGGAGTGATGATCCTACCGTAAACTAAATTCCCGCCCTGGCCTCAGGAAGAGGACGGTCCACGTGAAGGAGACAGATGCGCACCCGATCATAGTAGTTAAGGATGTGGGATCAAGGCAGAAAGCGGGTACCGTTCAGGGTCCACGTGGGCTGGGGTGACGGCTGCAGGGCCACGTGTGGGTATTTCATTTTTTTTAAGATTTTTTTTTTAGATTTTATTTATTTATTTATTTATTTATTTATTTATTTATTTATTTATTTATTATGAGAGACACACAGAGAATGAGAGAGAGAGGCAGAGGGAGAAGCAGGCTCCCTGCACGGAGCCTGATGTGGGACTCGATCCCGGGTCTCCAGGATCAGGCCCTGGGCTGAAGGCAGCGCTAAACCGCTGAGCCCCCTGGGCTGCCCGGCTATTTCATTTTAAACTAGTGAAATGGGATTCCTGGGTGGCTCAGCGGTTGAGCGCCTGCCTGGGGTCCCTGGGGTCTTGGGATCGAGTCCTGCATCGGGCTCCCTGCATGGAGCCTGCTTCTCCCTCTGCCTGTGTCTCTGCCTCTCTCTTTCTCTTTGTCTCTCATGAATAAATAAATAAAATCTTAAAAAAATAAGATAAAATAAACTAGTGAAGCAAAATTAGAGAAAATTCACAATTCGGTTCCTCGGTCACGCAAGCCGCATCCCGAGCCCTCGGGAGCTCCTGTCGCCGGTAGCTGGCACGCTGGATGGCGCAGGACAGAGCGTTCCCGTCCTGGCAGGAAGCGCAATCGGACCAGCCGGTGTCAGTGAGGCCGGAAGCGGGGCTAAGAACAAGCAGCTGGCCAGAAATCTGGGAGTCATTTGGGCTCCTTCCTCTCATGCATCCGCCACATCGGATCAGTCACCCACCCCCTTTAATATCTCCCGAAAGTCTCTCCCCCTCTCTACCATTTGCCTCTATGTGATGCTTTCCAGGAGCTCTGGCTGGGGCCCAGACCTCAATACACCCAACACAAATATCTTTGTCTGGGCTTTCCTGGGGCCTGGACATCACCCCAAAAATCTAACACGCGGCTCCCGAGGAAGCCTGGCCTAAGACAGGACTTTGTCCCACACCTAATGGCTTCTAGGCCAAGAATGCAACTTAGCGTGGCGTGCGAGCACTCCTTGTTTCAACGTGGCATCAGCCATGCCTGCAGCCCGGCCGCCCCCTCCGCACGTCTGCTCCTGCCACCTCCTGCTCCCCGGCATCCTCCCAACCAGAAAGGAAGCCCTGAGGCTGCCCCTTCTCTGCTCTGACATCTGGTGGCACTCCCCCGCTGAGGAGCTCAGAGCTCTCCAGCTGCTGCAGGAAGTCTCCTCAATTTAGATCCTGGCGTGCCGGGGAAGGAGAAAGCACCATGTTGGGGTGTCCCTCTGGCCCCGATGACCGGCAGGCGGGGTGTTATAACAGGTGACAACGGCCTTCCTGCCCCAGAAGCTGTTCATCACGCTCATTTTCCTCTTACCAAACCCTTCTGGTGACGGGAAGGAGGGAAGCAGAGTGACGAATGGCATTTGCTCACCAATTCCAGGGGCCCATTTAATATCTAATTTCCCTTCCATAACAGGGCAGCCCAACTGGTCTCAGACCCTTCCTGCTCCTCCCACCCCTGAGCCCTGTAAAGGAGTCAGCAGTGGATGCATGAGAATCCCCTATTAAAGGAACTTAGAGGGCAGCCCTGGTGGCTCAGTGTTTAAGTGCCGCCTTCAGTCCGGGGTGTGATCCTGGAGACCCGAGATCGAGCCCCACATCAGGCTCCCTGCATGGAGCTTGCTTCTCCCTCTGCCTATGTCTCTGCCTCTCTCTCTGTGTCTCTCATGAATAAATAAATAAAATCTTTATAATAAAAATTTAAGGGATCTCTGGGTGGCACAGCGGTTTGGCGCCTGCCTTTGGCCCAGGGCGCGATCCTGGAGACCCAAGATCGAATCCCACGTCGGGCTGCCAGTGCATGGAGCCTGCTTCTCCCTCTGCCTATGTCTCTGCCTCTCTCTCTCTCTCTCTCTCTGTGACTATCATAAATAAATGAAAATTTAAAAAAAAATTTTTAAATAAATAAAATAAAAATTTAAAAAAAGGAACTTCGGTCAGTTGGGGGTGAACCCGGGTGTCCTGCTACCCATGCCACTTGCTGAATCTCTCTTTTCCTTCTCCCAGGAGCTGCTCTCCAACTTAGAGAAAAAGGATTTATTTCTTAAGGTTTCAGGGTTTATTTGGTGACCTCTAAAGCACATGGTCAGGGGGAGAGTTGGAGGCTTCCGGGGCTACTTACAGGTTAATGAGCAAGGGCTCCCTTTTCCCTGCAGAGCAGAGCAGCCTAGCTCAAGACAAAACAGTGCAGAAAAGAGAAGGTGAGAATTCCCCACCGCCACCACCCCCAACCTAAAACGTCTCCATCTCTCCTGGGGCCACCGAGTCTCGGCAAGGACAGGCTCACCTGGCGCCAAGAGCGGGCACCGTCTTCCGCTCGGGCCCGCAAACAGCGAGGCCACGTGGGCTGCAGGCGTCGGGCCTCCGGGGGCACCTGGCCAGCCCAGCCTCCCCAGCTCCCAGCCCATCCGAGAGCTAACAAAGGCCTCCTTGACTGGAGCACTGTCCTTAGATCACCTCCCAGCTGTAAGGCCTTGGGCTGCAGGCTCGCCCCTGCTCCGAGCAGAGCTGCCGGCTGCCCTGGTGCCCTGCCGCGAGCGCGCTCCACAGGTGGCTTGGCCCAGGGCCCACTTCCCCACAGCGGGGACGCCCCTGGGGTCCCAAGACGGAGGGAGGAGAGGAGCTGGGAATCCCGGGGCCTGCACCCCGCCACTCTCGCCCCTTTGCCAGCGGTACTGTCTCTGGTTCTTCTGGGGCCTACGCATCCCCCCAACATCTCACAGACGCCTCCCCAGGAAGCGTGGCGGAGGACAGAACTCTGCCCCCACCGAATGGCTTCTAGGTCACAAATATAATTTAGCTCAGCATGCGGGCTGTGCAGGGCCGGCCACCTCCTGTCATCCTGGCTCCGGCTCCGTCTGTCTCCGAGCATTTGTCCTCCACCGTCTCGCCCCCCTCAAGAAACAGGTGTCTCCGGGGTGATGGTCTCCGCGTTGGCTCCTCCCTCTCAAAATATACTTTTCTGTCACTTTCTACGCTGACAGGTCTCTGACCTTGGTCCCCGCGCCCTCCAGGACAGCGGCCACTAGCCCAGGGGGCCAGTTAAATTTGTTAGACTTAAGTGACACGAAGACATCGGGTCTCAGCTGCACCAGGACACTTTAGGTGGTCACCCTCTCGGGCAGCACAGCCGTAGAACATTCCCATGACGACGGAAAGTTCCACGGGACAGCTCGGGTTATCTGTCTTCTGAACACCTGCTCTCCACTCTGCCATGGACCCTCGAGCCCCAGTTACCTCCTCTCCTGTCCCCCCACTATACCTACTTCTGAAGCACCAGCCGCCGCTCACGTGGGGGCCTCGGGGCTGGAAATCGGGGGGCCCTGCAGACCCTACCTGCCACCTCTCGTCCATCACGCAGCCTCCCGAAGGCCTCCAGTCCTCTGCCCCCCAGCCGGGCACCACTTCTTTCTCAGCCCCCCACCCACAGCTTGCTCTCTCTCTCCTGTGTCTTCCCACCTGCTTACCAGAGGCCCCTTGCAGAACTGCCAATCCCAATTCCACCCTGGGCTTAACAGGCTTCCCGTGAAAATAAGGAAAATGTTTAAACCTGGAGCTTCACTACCTGGCTTCCGCCTCGCCTCTGGCCACCTCGCCGCCCGACTCCAGCCATCTGGAGCTGCTGGTGGCTCCGCTCGCAGGCCCAACACTAACCGCAGGCTCTCCTGTCTCTCTGTCCCTTCCCCCACCACCCTCCTGGTCCACAGGTTCTTCAGAGCCCAGCCCGAGGGAACGCCTCCAGGAAGGCACTCCCCCAGCATCCTGTAGGATCTACCCCTGGGGACCAGGGGCCCCTCCCAGGAAGCTGTGTCATCTCTCACGCGCAACCCCCATGTCTGATGTCTGATGTCTGATGTCCCACTTTGATTGAACTCCATCCACACTCACCTTTCAGCAGAGCCAACGCACAAACAGGGCTCCAGGATCCTGCACGTCTTGCGGGGGGCCTGGGGCCAGGGTGTTCAAATCTCTGTCTAGCTCAGGGCGGGGCTGTTTGGGGAGAGAGGAGGGAAAGGGGGAGAGTGATCCAGGGTGGGCTCCAGAGGGCCAGGGCAAGGCTGAGTCCCTGCGTGCCCATCCAGCCACGTTTCCCTCAGACACTCCTCAGAAAATCTCCTGCCTCCTCAGGGCTACGACCCCCTGCCTTCTTCAGCCAAGGTTACAAGCCACCTAACCAGGAGATGCTTTGTGCTTCCTGGAGAGGCAAGAAAACAAACAAACAAACAAACAAATAAATAAGCGGGGAGGGGCAGCTTCAGGCAGCCTTGCCAATTAGTGACCTCTGTAAACAGATGACTCTTTGCTGACGCCAAGAGATGTTCCTGATGAGTGAAGGTCGGGTTGAAAACACACACACACCATGCACATCACGCTCAGCCGCCGAGATCTGAAGGCCACCCACCTGGCTGCTAACAGCAATTATCTCTGGGTGATGAAAATAGGGATGTTGGCCATTTTCTTATTTTGGCTTCTCTGATTTTTTCCCCCTCTCTAACAGTCACATATTTTCTTGCATTAAGTACACATTATTTTCCACTTAGAACAATGACAAAGAAGCCCCACCCTGGGGACTCAGCGTTAAGTGTATTCCAGGGGATTTGAGTCTATGCAAAGAGAAGGATGAGGCATGAGGGGTTTGGAGACTCGCAGGACCAGGACCACATGGAGAAGAAACTGGCTTAGGGCTCAAGTCCTGGCTTCCTGCACCTGCATTTACTGTCTGCTTCGTACCCGGTGGAGAGCTGGGTGACAGGGACACGGTGCAGGAGCGAGGAGATGCAGCCTCTCCCCATCCCACTCCCTGCCCCAGGAGTGAACACCCTGGAGCTACAGTGGATGGATGCAGGTTAGGCCAGGGAGGGAGGGCCACCTGACCTGGACCAGAGTCAGGCCTGGTGGATGGATCACATTTTCTAGGAGGGGGATTTGTTCTGTCCTTACCAGACCTCTCCCTGGTGGTACTTGCTCTTGAGTCCCTGGAACTGAAGAAGATGAAGCCAAATCCTTGAGCTCATCCTTAAGAATTCTGTGCGAGGGCAGCCCAGGTGGCTCAGCGGTTTAGCGCCGCCTTCAGCCCAGGGCGTGATCCTGGAGACCCGGGATTGAGTCCCATGTCGGGCTCCCTGCATGGAGCCTGCTTCTCCCTCTGCCTGTGTCTCTGCCTCTCTCTCTCTCTCTCTCTCTCTCTCTCTCTCTCTCTGTATCTCATGAATAAATAAATAAAAATCTTTTAAAAAAAAAAAGAAAAGAATTTTGTGTGATGGCCAGGCAGGTTAGCAGGCCCAGGAGCAGCCCCGGCACTTATCAGAGGTTCCTTCAAACAAAGCCCTGCTACCACTGACCAGGCAAGACCCACCATGTGCTGGGCTCTGGGCACCGTGCTCTCCGGATGCCGTTGAGCTTGACCCCTACAACGCACCTTGACTTCTCAGATGACCGAATGGGCTCAGAGTGAAGGAGCCACTCACCCCAGGCCCCACAGGAGGGAGGTGGGTCTGGCAGCAAAGTGCCTTCCACCTCACCTCAGGGGGCCTCCAGATGCCAGGGAGGCAGGCTCATCCTGCCAAACCACAGTCCAGTGGGCGCTCCCATCTTTCCGGGCATCCACCTGTGTAGCTCACTCAGCTAGAGCTGGAACAGCAGCAGTGGTGTTTGGCCCTGAGGAATTTATCCACCAGCCCAGCCTTGCCATTCATCCATTCAGCAGATTACGGAGCACCTATTCAGTGTCAGGCAGGGTACGGGTCCGTGACAACCATCGTCCCTGAAGCAACGTGCTAAGATCTCCCTGTTGCCAGGCTCCCATCTTAAAACCCATTACTGAGTTCAATTCCTTTGGATTTAAGCACAGAATCACGAGGAACCCCAGCCCCCTCACCACTACCACCACTACCACCACCCCATTCCTCAAGATGGAAGAGATGTGGGAGGTGTGGCCCATTGAATGTGCATTTTTAGGGCCTGGCATCTGCCAGGTAGAGAGAAACAGCCCATTGGCGAGCTCTGAAAAGGAGGAGTGAGAAGACCAGGTCGTGCAGGGAGGGCACATGGTCCCACCCGGCCCCCAGGGCTCTCTGATGGAGACAAGCCAGCTAGAACACTGGGCTGCAATGAGACCTGAGGCCAAGTGCTGCTAGCAGGAACCAATGGTGTAAAGGACTGACATTGTGATGGGAAAAGCATGGTGGTCCCGTGTCTGCCCATCCTGGGGGTGCTGCCTGGGGATCAGCCTCGGGTAGGGCCCCTAGTGGAGGCTCCTGCAGAGACAGAGCTGGAAGCAGGAGAACGCAGGAGCAGAGAACGGAAACAGAAAGGGGAAGGTGGGCGTTGGGCTCCAGCTCACCTCTCTAGCTGCCGGGGTCTAGCTCTTCTCGCTCTGTGGGGACCATTCTCAGGAGCTCCTCCTATGGCCACTTTACAGGGCCACGGGTCTTGCTCTCATAGCTATCCCTTTTTGGGAAGGAGGGTGTCCTGAATGCCAGACGACCTGAGAGCCCCAGGGCCACCCCCAGAGCCACCCAGACCCACCCATTCCTCACCAGAACGCACTTTCAGACTCCTCACAAGGAGAAAGGGCCCATGTGTTTCTGAGCACACCCCATTCCCCACCTCTACAGACCAGCCCCCAAAACCTGCAGGGCGAAGTTGCCGGGTCCAGCCCAACTCCTGGCCTGCACACGCCTGCAAACCCACCAGGGCTGGCAGCTTTCCCAGGCAAGGTCCCTTCCTTCCCTGGTCCCCCGGGTAGAGGGCGGCTGGTCACCAGATGTCCCCACTTGGGGTGGGGGTGCAAAGGGTTTGGGGCATTCCCCAAGCATGGCTTTGCCAGTGGCCAGCAGCAGTGTTCCACGGAGTGCAGGTACCCCCAGCTCCCCCACTGCCTGCCCCGCCTGTCGCCCTCTTTTCCCGTCCTCTCCTCCCGCCCTCTCCTCCCACCCAGCCTCCTACCCGCAGGCTCCAGCTCCGCTAACTCCTGTTTCAAGGAAAATCCGTACGGGAGCCAGGGAGATGGTCAGACACCGAGGCCCAGGCTGGCCCACAGCCGTCCTGACAGCCATCCTGGACAGGGCGGGACGCCCCAGGACGATGCTGCCAGGCCCGTCCACGGCTGGAGAAGGGCTGACTCCAGGGGCCTGCCAGGCAGGCCACACCCAGCCCCCCTTGAGCCCAGTCCTGGAAAGAGGCGTGGGCAAGATTGAGTGGCTGGAAAAGGATGCCGGGAGCCCTTGTCTCCTGCTCACAGGACGGCTCCCCTGCAACCTCGACAAGAACCCAGAGGTAAAGATGCTCCCCATTCCCCCCAGAGGCTCAAGAGCTCCTGCCACAGCCCACCCCGAGTCCCTCTCCGGGAGGCAGGAGGAGGACGGGCAGGGGACGCGGGCCGCCACAGCACAAGTGCCACTGCCTGGCCCGCAGAGGAGGAAGGGAGCCAGCGTGCCCGCCTCCGCACAACTGTGGTCGAGGGCAGAACCGACGCCGCCAGGCCGAGGACCCAGCCGCAGATTCCCCTGGCAGGGGCCCTGAGAATCCCAAGGCCCGGCTCGCTGGGCCGCCCCACAGAGTGGGCGGGAGCGCCTGGGCTTTGATGATTCTGCTCCAAATGGCTCTCCCAGGGGGCAGCCGGCTCCTCACATGGAGCCAGGAGTAGTCAGGGAGAGACCCACGGTCCTGTCCAGGGGACGCCTTGGCTCACCCGATGTTCAGAGAAGGCAGATTTCAGCAGGTAAAAACAGGAAAAAAAAATTAATAACCCTAGGCCCACGCGGTAGTTACGCCACCAAGAACGAAGCGCCCTGGGGGACCATCACCTCCACCTAAATATCTGTGAGCTCTCGGGGCAGGGAGGCGAGGTGCTTCTGAAACACCCACTTTCCTCCCCAGTGGCTCAGCAGAGTTGCCTCAGGCACCAGAGGACCTTTCTAGTCTTCTTTTCCTTGGTGAGCTGTCACCACCACCCTTGCCCCAGGGCCTTGGAGCCTGGCACCACTCCCCTACCCCCTTGCCTTCCACCCGCGCCCCTGCTCCAGTACGGGGGTCCCACACACCGGGCCAGCCCCCTGAAGACAAAGCCCCCAACAGCAAGCTTATGTCCGGTGAGGACGCCCAGCAGCGCGACTGTATCTACAAAATTCTTTTCATCTTTGTTTTGATGGGTGAAGTTCAGTGCCAGAATATTTGGTTTATGAGTCATGCTAATTACAGCTGGGGGGGGGGAGGAGGAGGGCCAGAGGCACCAGTAACAACAACAGAAAGAAGCACGTTCTGAAAAAAAAAAAAAATTATGCTGTGCTGGTTGCCCTGAATAAGGAGGTTTAACATCCCCGGATGTTAAAGGAGTGAAGAGGGAGCCATCTGTGCACCTTTCTGGGACCACATCCGCTCCTCAGCACGCACCTGGGAGGGCGCCCCTCGCTGGCTGGCTGCACCTGTCCTAGGCGGGCTGTCCCACCCGAGACCTCCTGCATCTCTCCCTGACTTGTTGCTCACTGGGAGCACTTCCCTTGGCTCAAGACGGGAGAGGGAGGAGAGGGTGGGGTGTCTGGGAAACAGAACCTGGCCGTCCTTCCTGCCCCTGGGCACTTTCTCCGAGGACAGCTGGGAGGTGGATATTTGCAAACTTGAGAAGCTCCAGTCCCAGCCTCAGCTTGGACAGCTCTGCACCCTTGAGCAAGTTACACCCCTTCTCTGGGCACAGAGATGTGGGTCCTCCGAGGGGTCCTCCGTCTACTGTGTGTGGGCAAGTCATGAGCCTCTCTGAGCTCTTCAGGGGTGAGAGTGTCATCAACGAGAATCCACATCTGCTCAGCACGTGTCATGCAGGACACACACACGTGCATGTGCGCGCGCACATGGCTGCCGCTTACCCTAAGTTCCTCTGAGCTCTCAGGTCAAGACGGAGAGTGGGCAAGGCAGGTGGGACGGGATAACTCAAGCCTCGGCCCCCATCTCCCCTTCCCCTGTACTTCTTCCCTCCTCTCATTGGTGGGGACATTGGGCAGGACCCTCCCTGCAGCAAACACAGCAGCCAAGTGCATCTGTTTGTGACCTTGCACGTGGAGCTGACTACGTGCTTTCCTGCACTATTAAAAGCAAAGGCCTAGCAGCCTTGGAGGACCTCACATCCTCCCCCCTGGGGACCCAGGATGTGGCTAGCAGTTGAGAAAAGCTCAGTTTCTCAGGACACTCCTCATTTTGAAACCGTGGAAAGAGGCGGCTCCATGTGCCGAACTGCTTTCATTCCTGGAAACTCAGAGAGATGGAAGAGACAGACGAGTCACGAAGGGAGGTAGTTTCCTTCCTCCTTTCCAAGTGGACCAGGAGGGCCCACAGAGGACACGGGACTACCCAGGGATTTGCACGCTGGGAACCAGGCGAACACGATGTGGGTGCCCAGGGCACGTGGGGAAATCACACCTGTGCCCGAGGAATGCCTAGAAGACGACGTGGCACGTGGTGTCTCGACACAGAGAGGCGTTTGAGGTCCAGGGGCTTAAGGGCAGCTGGGTGACCACGGCCCCAGGCCAGAGATGGTTCTCAGTGATGCAGGCAGCTCGGGAGGGTCCCCAGGGGAAGGGACATTATTTTCCCCTGTCTGGGCTGAATCCAGGAACATCAAGGCCATTAGATGTGGGGGCCAAAGTCCACATTTCCTGTTCTGTGTGGGGGTCCACACTGGCCTCAGGCAGGGCGAACCTGGCTCTCAGGTGATGCAGGCACTATTGGGGCGGGGGCCCCCACTTGGTACACAGGGGATTTGGGTACCATTCCCTTTTCTCTCACGCGTAGAGAAGTGTGCAGCAAGGTAAACAGCCCACAACGGAGAGAGGAGGCACCCTCATTCCTATTCCTGACAGCACCCGGCTGCCCCTGCCCCCCACCCCGTCCCAGCGGGAGACGGAGACCAGCGGCTCCCACCGCACCTCCCGGCTGCCCGCCAGCCCGCAACTCCCCATCTTTCTGTCCCTTGTCACAACGGCCACCCGGCCCCTCCCACTCGGCTGGAGCCGCGGAGCAGGAGCGAGCGCCCGCCTGTCCCGCCCGTCCCGCCCGCCACGGCCGCCACCTACCTCCACGGCGTCCTGCGGGGCCTCTCCGTCCGGGGCTCAGAGCATCTCCCGGCAGGGCCTCCTCCCAGCCAGGTCGGGGAAGAACAGCCTTGTTGGGGGAGAGCGGCGGGGGGGGGGGGGGCGGGGGGGAGGTCCTCCGGGAAGAAGGTGCAGCAAGGGGCGCGGGCGCCGGCCTCGGGTCGCTGCCTTCCCGGCACCTTGACCTCCTCCGATCCGAGGGCCCTCTGGCCAGAAGCGGAAGCGCGGTTTCTCGAAAGTCAAGGAAGAGACGAAGAAAGCGGGACGGGCTCGTAAAGAGCAAACCCCAGCCAGATGTGAGCGGGGCCGCGGAGCCTCCAACGCTCCCAGCGCATATTATCCAAACAGCAGGCGCCGAGGATTAACTGTGTGTGTGCCCGCGGGCAGGGGAAAGCCAGGCCTGCCCTCCTCCCGGCCACCCCGGGGAGGCGGCCCAGGCTGGGGGCGCAGGCAACCACTCCCAGTCCCTGGAGGCCCCTCCAGGTGTGCGGGCGGCTGGGGGCCCAGGACAAAGAGGGCCCGGAGCCCCGAGTTGCTGGGTGGTAAGGGATGTGTGCCAAGGAACCCGGGGGACACTTCTTGCCAATCCTTTGGGATCTAGTCCCCAAACAGTGGCAGACCTGAGACACACTTTCAATCAGAGGCTCCCACCTGGGGTCTGGGAACCACACACAGGTTTTGGAGAACCTGTGACCCCCCCCCAAAAACAGTGCAAAGCTGTGTGTGCGTGCACATGTGCACACGTGTGCATGGTTGGACAGGGACGGTTTATTGCTTCAATCGGATTCTTAGAGAGCTCTGTGATCCAGAGGTTAGGAACCCCTGGCTGGCAGAGCAGATTTTCCAGAGGGCAGTGTGGCCAGCTTGGGGCTGTGAGGGACTTCAGCATTGCTCCGTCTCTATCAGCCTCTGGTTCCTTGATGTGAAAAACAAGCCTTCCCCCATCTTATTTGAGAGAGAGAGAGAGGAACAAGCTCCCCACCCAGGAGGGAGTCCAGTGCTTCGGGGCTTGATCCCAGGACCTCGAGATCATGACCTGAGCTGAAGGCAGATGCTTAACTGACTGAGCCACCCAGGCGCCCCCTTCCCCCCAACTTAGACACGAGCTCTAAACAGGCTCCTCTGGCCCCACCTCGCATCCTGATAGCTGCTTGAGGCTCCTTGTGAGCTGCCCCCAGTCAGACTGGTCTCTGTCCCCAGACGGAGTCAGAACGGATAGTTCTGGAATCTTATCATATCGCAAGAAGAAGCATCTGGCCAGAGTAATGAAGCTCTGCTGTGGTGATAACAGTTTTCTTGCTTGCTTGCTTCTCTCTGAACCGCGTTCCCACGTTCTCCTTGAGCTGCTTGGATGTCACACCTGCAACTTGTTGTCAGTCAACGCTCCTCGCAAGGGCCTCTCTCTCTGCCCACGTGTGGACAGGAGATGTAGAAACAGGGGTGCTGGTTTGGGATGCTCCTGGCAAAGCACAGAGACTGCAACCCTCCTCTCTCTGGCCTTGGAAATTCCTTCCTGCCTCTGCTCCCTACCTGTCTGCCCGAAGGGCTGGAAATCATGAGGAAAGGAGAGTGTGCAAGCCCAACACCTGTCAGGCACACCTTCTCCGTGCCAGTGGAGCAGAGAATGCGGAGGTGGAAGACAGGGAAGGTTCTGGGTGGCAAAGCCAGGAGGGCCCAGTGGCCACTCCACAGAGACCCCGGCAGCCCACCGCTCCTATAGGAACAAAGGGAGGGGTGCCCTGATCTTCTCCAGTGGCTCTGGACAGCTTCACAGACACTACGGCAAGATCCAGTATATACGTCTCCATCGGAGATAGGGTTTCGGCTGGCGTTAGAACACTTAGGAATCGTTCATGATCTTTGGCATGTGTCTGAGGTTTGGCAAAACTCACATCCCTGGTTGCTTATCGACACAGGAAACCCAGAGATAAGCGCGTCTTCGTTCCTGTACGCAACACGAGGAGCTTTCCTGGCCACCAGGGCCCAGGCCTGGCACACTGACCGACCTTCCCCTTGGTGCCTCTGTCCCCAGCTGGCCTTCGAGGCAGGGATGTTGGGGGAAAACACAACAAGAAAAGCAGGAAAGGCAAGTAGGCCATGTCTCCATGCAGCCCCTGTAGGCCTTCGTCTGGGACATTAGACCAGCCGGGTCTTTCTCAGAACTCTGGTGAACCAGGAATATTTTGTATGCAATGGGAAAGCTCCCCACTACTGGAGGCCCAGACCCCAGAGGCCCAGACCTCCGGTGTCCTGCATCCATACCAGGACTTTGTGCGCACGGAACCAGGCACGTGGCTTGGAAGAGAAACAGATGCAGAGATTTGTCCCCTTCCTGAGACAGCTTTACTATTGAAGAAACACAAAATGGTTATCTTTTTTTTTTAAAGATTTTTAAAATTTATTCATTTGAGATAGAGAGAGAGCACAGGCAGACGGAGGGACAGGCAGAGGGAGATGGAGAAGTAGACTCCACACTGAGCAGGGAGCCCGATACAGGACTTGATCCCAGGAAAAGGCAGACACTTAACTGACTGAGCCACCCAGGTGTCCCTGCAAGACACTTATCTGAAAGATAACTCCAAGACGGGAATCCAGAGGCCCAACAGAGAGCAGAGCTGCAGAAATACAGCAGCAGCTGCTTGTTCTAACCAGAGGCCTTAAATCCTGAGCCTGGGAGGCTGCCCAACCTCAGGGGACCTTATCTATTAAGCAGAGATAGGTCTGGGGTCTCTTATCAGGAACCCATGCAGTCGGATGTGTTCAGAGTAAGATGCAGATGTCATTCAGAGCATCTCTCCCTGCCGGGCTCTGGGGCAGGACCCCAGCACCCGACGCTTGCACAGCCTCACGACACTGCAGGTCACTCTGTTCTGTCAAAGTCTGTCACACCAAACTTAAGGAAACCACACTGTCAGGGCTTTTTGTATTTTGGGGACTTGGGGTAAAGGATTGCGGCTCTGTAATTGTCATAGTAGGGCCGATGAAAGGCCCTGATGGAGCAGATATAAGGCATAAGAATGTTCGTGATAACTGTCATTATGGGTAAGTATAATCTTCCTCTTGGAAGAGAGGCCTCCTCTTGGGTCGAGACCCCACATCTCCCAGGAGGTTAGAGAAGGGATTATTCATATCTCTCAAGCCAGAAACCAGGAGGGTGAGGGGCACTGATATGAAATGTGGCAACAAGGACCTGGAATTTCCCAAGATATCCATGTGAAACAGAAGGCTCACAGTCACGGAAAGTTCTAGAGTAGGGGAACCTACAGTCTGAGCCACATCTCAGGCACCACTGCCTATGGCTCAAGCCAACAGGGAAAAATGGGCAAAGATTCACAAGGCCAGTTTAGCCCTCCATGAAAGAAACAAAACCTGCCACCCAAACACAGAGCTAGCTGGGTCCCTAATGCTCTTTGTTACCCACGCGGTCACTGCGTCACAACTGCAGGAAGGAAAGCGCACTGGGCAAGCCGGGGATGGTCTTGCAGACTGCCTGCCTAATCATTAGTCCTCCGTCAAGGCCGTGGTGCCCTCAGGCCACCAGGGCGGAATGCTCCCAATTCAGCAAATATCTTCCTGTTGGTTGGAAAGTCCTGCCCAGTATTAAGGACAAGAGTCATGGCAAAAAAAGAAAAAAAAAAGGAAAAAGAAAACCCAAAAAACAAAAAAAGACCCAACAGCAACATGAACAAATCAGAACCCAAAGCCAGCAGCAGTGCCTGAGGGAGATTTCATCAGCTCCGTGATGGGTCAGAGGTCAGGGCCAACCAGAAGGATGAGGCCCCCCCACCCCAAGGTCTCTCTCATCGGTTCCCAAGTGTGTTGTAGGTCACGCCCATCCTGAAATTCCCTAGGAGCTCACACTTCCCACACAAGGATGTCTGGGCCAAACATGGGCTTCCCGAAGCTTCCCAAGTGGCCCCACATTCTCAGACAAGGGCAGCTCATGGGACGTGAAGCCCAGAGACTCACGGGGGAACAGAACATTCCCAAGAGGCAGTACATTCTAGGTCTTTCCCTCTTTGGCAATCCCTTCTCTCTCTCTCTCTCTCTCTCTCTCTCTGGGCACATCACCGCTGCTCACTGTGTCTGTTTTCTCATCCCTGGAAAAAACTATGTGACCTCAGTTAACGTCTGCGAGACACTCGGTTCCAGATAAGCACAGTCTGTCATTAGCAGCACTGTGATTTTTTTCCCCACAGTGGCCCCAACATTCTGCCTCTCCCAGCTATTTTGGGCCAGGCTGCCCGGCCATCCCACAAGGGCAGAGAACAGTACTGCAAACTTCTGAATTCTGCTCGCAAGGGGAGCGACAGGCAGGCTCAGATGGTGGCGTCCCACTGCCAAAGGGCGGGGGTGAGAGAGTCTCTGTGGACATTTGGAAGAGATGGAAACTTGGCGGCCAGACTCAGCCTCCCTGGCCGCTGGCCCACGCTCCCTGCTCCTGGATGGCAGTGCCTGCCTTCTGGAAGGCTGGGGGCAGGTGGCCATCAGGAGTGGCCGCTGCAAGGACAGAACAGGCTCCTGTGCTGCTTCACGGGCCCTCACACCTGGAGAGGACTTCTGTCTACGGAGGACACGCCTTTCTCTGGAAGTCCCCCCGCCTCGACTCGAGACGCAGAGACACGGCGCCCGGGACAAGAAAGCACACTTGCCATCTGCCTTTTGCCATCTGTGTGCTTTCTGACTCTAATCAGGCAGTGACTGTCCTGCGCCTCAGTTTCTCCATCTCTCAGTGTTTACTCCGGGAATCCCTTTGCAGCACTTTCAGAGATAACGCCTAGCTCTCCCCATCAGGCCGCGTTTGACTTGATAAATAAAAGGAGAGGGCCCCCTGGTGGACTGCTCCATTCTAAGCCTTAACTACGAAATGAGTGAGCGAGGATGTGATAACACGGGGTGGATGATTAACGTGATGAATTTTTGGTCTCTTACGTAGAGCCACAGAAACAGAAGGAGGAGAAAAGTCCCCATCTTTGGTGAAGTCTCCAAAGATGCAAAGGAAGTAAGGAGAATGAAGCTCACAGGTGTGCACAAAGAGAGGTTTCAGGGCCCGGCCTCTCCGGGAAGGCAGGGGTCTGTCCACTAGAGGATGCGAACACCCTTTGAGCTGGTAATCTTCCTCCCAGGAATTTATCCTACAGATATACTTACAACTGGGCTCCAAGGTGTAAGTTCAAGGATACGCTGTTGAATCCTTGCAACATCATTGTAAGGTAAGAAGGTCACAGATATCCTGAAAGGACAGCATTAGGGGCCTGGTAAAGGAAATAACGGGATGTGCACACAGTGGAGTACTATGCAGCTCTTTAGAGACGGAAACACCTGTCCAGGTAACCACACTGAAGAAGCTGTGCTGTAAACTGAAAAACATTAACGAAGACCTAAGTGGATGGCAAGGTAAACCATGTTCTTGGGTAGAAGGTTCAACATCATCAAAATCTCTGTTCTCTCCAAATTAATCTGTAGATTTAAAGCAATTCCATTCAAAACTCCAAAAGCAAGGGGTGAATGGGATGTAGGAGGCAGAGGCAGGGGGATTTGTCCTACAACACATGAAGGCTTACTATAAAGAGGTAAGAATGAGGATAGTGGTTTTGGAGCAGACAAGAGCAATTATACCAATAGGATATAATAGAAAGGACCCAGGTATATATGGAAGCTGGATCTATGACAAAAATGGCATTGCACACATACTGATGGGGAAAGGATGGATTATTTCCTAAAAACAACACTGAGGGACGCCTGGTGGCTCAGCAGTTTAGTGCCTGCCTTCCACCCAGGGCATGATCCTGGAGTCCCGGGATTGAGTCCCGTGTTGGGCTTCCTGCATGGAGCCTGCTTCTCCCTCTGCCGGTGTCTCTGCCTCTCTCTGTGTGTCGCTCATGAATAAATAAGTAAAATCTTAAAAAAAAAAAAAAAAACACTGAGATGTTGGGGCATCTGTAGAAGAAGAAATATAGGGGAACCTGGATGGCTCAGTCAGTTAAGGATCTACCTTTGGCTTAGGTCATGATCCCAGGGTCTTGGGATCGATCCTCCTGGCAGTTTCACCACTTAGTGGGGAGTCTACTTCTCCCTCTCCCTCTGCCTGCTGTTACCCCTGCTTGTGCTCTCTCTCTCTCTCTGTCAAATCAATCAATCAATCTAAAGAAGGAGAAGAAGAAGAAATAATAATATACATGGCCAAAAAACCATAAGAAAGATACACAACTTCCCAGCCATCATACAATGAGAAGACATTTAATTTCATCAGTTTGGCAAAAATGAAAACACCTGATAATATCTGTGGAGCAACAGGATCCCTCAACCACTGCATACAGTTTTATTTCTTTTCTTTTTTTTTTAATTTCATTTTTGTATGTTATAATAGGCTTTTATTTATTTATTTTTAAAGATTCCATTTATTCATTCATGAGAGACACAGAGAGAGGCAGAGACACCGGCAGAGGGAGAAACAGGCTCCATGCAGGAAGCCCGAGGTGGGGCTTGATCCTGGGACTCCAGGGTCACGCCCTGGGTGGAAGGGGGGCACCAAACCACTGAGCCACCCAGGGATCCCTATAATAGGCTTTTATATTTGTTTTAGCAAATATAGGCATATATATATATAATATATTTGCTGAAATTATAGCATAAAGCATGAGAGTGATTCAGGATTGCACTCATCTCCTGGGGTGGGAGCAGGCTGGCAAGGGGGAGGAGTATGGAGACTTTTCAAGATAGCAGGACTAGCGTTTTCTTTCTCAAGCTGGGAGGCATATGTAGATATAGATACCTGAGTCAATAAAAGGTTTGAGTAATTTAAAATAATAGTTATATATGGTATGTTGTTAGAACTCAGTTTCGCATAGAGAAAAACAAATGAATCCAAGAAGGGTTTGTCCGCTTTCCACCCCCTAACGATGCAGAACCGAGTGTTTAGCAAATTTCCATTTCGTGTTTTAAAAAGGGAATTTAATATATGTGTTTATGATTTGTTTGTGCGTCACAAAGTCTCTCTAACAACAACCACAAGAAACGAGTAACAGGGACTGCCTCTGGGCAGGGAGCCTCTGGGCAGGGAGCGCAGAACAGGGACGGAGAGTTATTTTTCACTGGACACCATTTGCATAATTTGAAATTTTCTCTTGTGCATCGGTTACCCAATGGAAGGCTCTTGGGAGGGCCCGGGGGCAATCGAGCTTGCTCCCAGTCTGGGGCTGCAGATACTCACCGAGCTCCCCGGTGCACTGCATTGCTACCAGGCTTTTCTCATGATTTCTTTTTTAAATTTAAAAAAAAATTTTTTTATGATAGTCACACAGAGAGAGAGAGAGAGAGAGAGGCAGAGGGAGAAGCAGGCCCCATGCACCAGGAGCCCGACGTGGGACTCAATCCCGGGTCTCCAGGATCGCGCCCTGGGCCAAAGGCAGGCCCTAAACCGCTGCGCCACCCAGGGATCCCCTTTTCTCATGATTTCTAAAATGGGCATCTTTGCAGGACTTAGTGGTGGAGAGCAGGGATGCCCTTTAATATATTCCATTAAAATAGCTCAGGGGCCGCCGGGGAGGGGTCTGGAGTAACGGGGCGAACTGGACACCCTTATATGGGAGGAGGTTTGTTGCCTGCAAGTCAAAGGCAGGGACAACCCCCCCCCCCCCCAGCACCCTCCCCCCCAGGACGCTCCAGCCGGTAGACCTGCGCCCTGATCTCTGCTCTGGAAGCCGGTCGGAAATTTCCGACGTGGCCGATCCCAAGAGCCGAGTTGAGGGCTCTCTGATAACGAGGGTGGCAGAAAGGGGTCCGCGCATCCCCGCCTCCTGGGGGACCACAGGGGTCGAGAGGGCCTGGAAAGAGGTCCCCAAATCTCAGCTCGAGAGATGATCCTCGCCTCCCCGCTTGGGCGGGGCCAGCGTTCCAGATCAAAGCGGCGTAAGGCGCCTGCGGGGTGGGCCCTGCGCACCTCTGCGGCCCTCCTCCCTCTCGCCCTGGGTCCCCTGCCCAAGGTCCCCGGCCCCCGGCCCCCGGCCCGCTGAGCAGTAAAAACTACAACTCCCGGCAGTCCCCGCCCGCGCCGGCGCGCAGCCGCGAAGCAGAGGCTGCCGGGAGCGCGTCCCGGAGACCGGGCAAGCGCGCCGGGCGGAAGTCGGCTGCCCCCTGGGTCCCGGCCTTGCCGCAGGGGAGTCCCGCCGCCCGCGGGTCCCGGAGCCGCCGCACCGGGTGAGTGACGGCCGCACCCGCACCCGCACCCGCACCCGCGGCCGCCGCGCCCTCCCCGCCACGGGCCTGGCCGCCGCCCCCCGCCCCGCCACGTCCCGCCCCCGGCTGCGAGCAACGGTCCCCTTACCGACGGCGGCGCACACCCCCCGCCCGACTGTGAGGTGCCGCCCGGCTGACTCGCAGGGCTCCCCCCGGCTCCGACTAGCGCGGACGCCGCCGCCCCCCGACTAGCGCGGGATTCCCTCCCCCGCCCCCCCGTGACTCGTGCGGGGCACCTCCGCCCTCTGACTAGCGGGGCACACCTGCTCCTTCTCACTTGCTGGGCTCCCGCCCCCCTCCCCCTCGGGCTCTTCCTCTGATTTCAGGGATTGAACCCCTCTGACTAGCGCGGGACGCCGCCGCCCTCTGACTAGCGCGGGACGCCGCCGCCCTCTGACTAGCGGGGTACACCTCGGCCCTCTGACTAGAGGGGGACGCCGCCGCCCTCTGACTAGCGGGGGACGCCTCGGCCCTCTGACTAGCGGGGGACCCCTCAGCCCTCTGACTAGCGCAGGGTGCCTCAGCCCTCTGACTAGCGGGGGACCCGTCGGCCCTCTGACTAGCGGGGTACACCTCGGCCCTCTGACTAGCGGGGGACGCCGCCGCCCTCTGACTAGCGTGGGACGCCTCCGCCCTCTGACTAGCGGGGGACGCCTCGGCCCTCTGACTAGCGCGGGGTGCCTCAGCCCTCTGACTAGCGGGGGACGCCGCCGCCCTCTGACTAGCGGGGGACGCCTCGGCCCTCTGACTAGCGGGGGACCCCTCAGCCCTCTGACTAGCGCAGGGTGCCTCAGCCCTCTGACTAGCGGCGGACCCCTCGGCCCTCTGACTAGCGGGGGACGCCGCCGCCCTCTGACTAGCGTGGGACGCCGCCGCCCTCTGACTGCCGCGGGGCGCCTCTCAGACTCTTCCTTCCTCTGACTTCAGAGTTTGAGCCCCTCTCTGACTAGGCGGGACGCCTCCACCCTCTGACTAGCACAGGATGCCTCTGCCCTCTGACTAGTGTGGGACTTTGGACCTCAGGGGCCCTTCCTTTCCTGCCCCTGGTGGCACAGCTGTCCCTGAATCCAGCCCCCTCCACCACCCCACCGCCCCCATTGCCCAGCCTCTCCTCTCCCTCCAGGGAGCCCTCCTCTCTCAGACTGGCACTTTGTCGTACCTGCCGCGGGCCGGCCAAGCTGTCCACCCTCCCGTCTCCATGTAGCCTGACCCTGTCCCTCCTGGGTTGTGGCTCCTCGTCCCCCATCCTTGTCGCCTGGCGCCTCCCCTTTGCCCTGCCCTTCCCGGCACCGCAGTCACTCCCCTGTGCGCTGGGTGCAGGTGACCCCGACACACCAGGGACTCAGCGCAGGAGCCCCGCTTGTCATCGACCCAGAGCGCGTGCTCGCCGTCTTCCCCTAGTGTGTTTTCCACAGAGCGCAGGTTTGGGACCATGTGTCTGCGGATGTCGCAGACTCTGGCCGGCTCTGCAGTGTGAGGACCAAACCTGGGCAAAAGTGTAGGGTCTCAGGAGGGTCGGTGAAGAGGAAGCAGGTGCTGCAGCCTCTCCTTCCTCTTCCTCTTAGGAGCTGTGTGGGGACAGATCCTCCCCCCGCTCCCAGCCCCACCCCACAGGCTCTGAGCCGACAGTCCCGGGGCCTGCGGGCGGGCCAGCAGCCTCCCCTGGGCGCCTCCCCGGCGGCCTCAATGAGCCTTCTATTCTGGCCTTCGGGCCCCGCTGAAAGATACATTGATGGGCCAGGCTTCTCCCCTCTGCACTGGGCGGGTGGCTCACCCTGGGCGGGGGACTCCGTGAAGCGTGCGTTTGTTCGGGCCGTGGCCTGGAGACTGAGCGGTCTCCGTGTGCTCACTGGACGCGTTCACGGAAGGCCGTCACGCCCCAGGGCGGTGGAGACGGAAAGCCCTAGACTTGCAAGTGTTCGCGTGCCACTTCGTGTCCGTGGAGGCGCCCATCTGAGCGTCTGGTGCCTTCTTCCCCCTGGAACCGTACCCCAGCTGTGGTTCCTGCCGCACTTCCACGGCCACAGCCACGTAGTGAACGTGCGGTGCTAGAGGAGATGATTACCCGCCGGGCCGCTATGCCACTAATCCGCTGTGCTTCCTTGAGCCGCAGAGGTGACGAAGACAGACCCTCGGCGACAGGAGCAGGCCTCGCTCTGGTGGTGTGTCCCCCCCCCGCCCCCCAAATCCCTGCGATGGCCCCTGAGGTGGGCTCGTGCAGGCTCACGGGTGCACGGCTCCTGCCTCGGAGCCTTCGACCCTCTGGGCAGCGGTGTGGCAGCCCTCACGGCAGCGGTCTGGGGTCTCTGTACAGGGACTCGAGTGTTTCCTCTTTCAGAAACAGTGTCTCAGATCTCAGACCGTGGCCCAGCGTCCTGAAATGGATCAGCACCGTGACGGGGACGCCGTTTCTGTGTCATGTAGACATTTGCGCAGTGGTATCCGGGGCGCTGGAGGGAAAATTGAACAAGTGCCCTTTTCCCTTCACTAATGCTCTGGGCTGTGGAGATTGTCCATAAGGCTCTTGTTGAGTGGCGATGTGAAGGACTTTAGGACTTTTATGTGGATTTTCCTTCCCACGAAACCAAGACAATTACTTAGGAAAAAAAAATCCTGATAATAGGGAAATCTGGAAAGATGTTCAGTTTTCTCTTTTGTCTGTTCCTTTTGACTCCTGCTTGTTGATCTGGAACAAGTGCAGTCACGATCTGGAACTTACAGCTTGCACTGCTGCATCCATGTTCACCCGGGGCTGTGCTGTGGGAAATGAGGCATCTCACAGACACTCAGTGACCATGTAGAAGTGTTAGATCCAGGTGCATCCGGAATGGCTTCAGGGGGTCCCGCCCGGCTGTGTGCGTCCTCCAGAAGCTGGAGCTGAGCTGGAGGAGAGGTCTCTGCGGGGGTCTCTGAGAGAAGACAGCCCTTGATTTTGGCCCGGGGCACCCGTCAGGCTTCCGTCCTGTGTGGCTGTGAATGTGTGTGCAGTCGGCCCCCCGCACCTGCGCAGAGCTCTCCCAGCCGCAGTAGGAAGCCCCTTCTCTCAGGTGATGGGCTTACAGACAGAAATATCCTGAACTGTGTGTAACTTGATTCGGGAAGCTGTCGTGAGTGCCTGCTGTATGCAGCGTCAGGGTGGGAGGTGTGGGGTCTCAGCCTTTCAGGAAACTGCTGTCGGGGAGGAGGACCTCCAGTCCCTAAAGGACATACTTGGCTGCTGTGACTTGTCCCTTCCCGGTTTCCTTCTGCTTGTCACCCCGTCCAAATGCAAACTGAAGTTTTCAAGTGCAGCGCAGCCATGGCAAGTCCGCAGCGGGAGAATGCCTTGAATAGGACAACCTTTTCATGGAGCCTGGACCCCAGGGGCTGTCAGTGTTTGCTCACCTGAGACACGCCCAGCGCTCGTGGAGACTCGAGCCCGCAGCCTCCGTCACTCTGACGGGTGCAGAGTCAACAGGCTTAGCTCTTTCCTCTCCAGCCAGGAAGTGCACGTAGGCAGCGAGCAGAGTGGGGCCTGAGACCTGCCTGCATTCTGGACACGAGGTCCTCGAGGACCGTTGAGCTCAGAGACTTGGGTGGGGAAGGGGAGGAGGTGCTGTGCAGGGGGGTGGGCCTGTGGGGCCCAGGCACAGTCTGAGGGGGGAGGCAGAGGCGGCCTCCTTGTCTCAGCGCAGCGCTCTTGCTTCCTGCCCCTCCTAGATCCTGAAAGGGAGGAGTTTTGTCCTGGCAGCTTCAGTTAAACCTGTTTGCTCTGCCACCTGCCACACACCTGAAGGAAGAGGAGAAAGAGACTCTCTTGGCGGTGGGCGTGTCGGAAATGGCTGCCACCTTTCATCTAGGCCTTCTGTAGGGTCCCGTGGCGGGCAGGCCCAAGGATGGCCCGAGAAGGTAGGGGTGGCCGCTCCTGCTCCCTCGGGGGCTAGGGTGGGAGCGTCGCCCTGGCAGTGCCACTCCACTTGGAGTCCAGGGACCTCCGCGCCCCGGGAACAGAAGGACATAGTGTTCCTTCTTGCTGTTTCAGGCCTGTGTTATAAGAAACCAGAAATGTAGGAGTTGGCGAGCCATTCTTGACACCTGTCTGAAAAGGGAGGTGGGGAAGGAAGTTGGGCCTGGAGCAGCCTGGGTGGTGGTGGTTGCTCTGAGTGGCTCTTTCCAGGGACCTTGTCCTGCAGTGTGGCTGGTGCAGGAGAAAGGAAGCCAGCAGGGGTGCGGTCCCCCCGGGTTTCTGGACGGGACAGAACCGGTTGCAGGCCCACCTGAACAGGTGAGCATAGCCAACCAAAGAACCTGTGATGTTTTACCGTAGCAGCTTGGTTTTAATTTTCCTGGTTACGTAAAATTGACCTGTTGTGCTGCAGATGGTGGGGTGACAACCTTCTGATCACAATAAAGCAAATATTAAACTGCTTAGAACTTTGAGGAGTATGGGCAAAGAGAGAGCCTCACACGGGCCCCCCTTCTGGGAGTGACTTTGTCCACTTTGCACTCACTTTCACGGGCACATTTCTGTTGGTGTTCCTGGCTGGAAGTTTGGCTGGGGGGCGTGGGGGGGTGTTTTCGTTTTTATGTAAAAACACAAGCTCTTGTTCTGCGCCAGGACTCTGGCAGCAAGACAGGCGGCTCACCATCCGTTCTAGGTGTGAGCCAGCCTGGGGTTGTGGGGAACAAATGGAAAGGCATCTGATTTTATTATACAAAATGTAAGTAATTCCTAGGATATTAACAGAGGAGTGAAGATCAAGGTTGGATTTTGACCCAAAGAGAAATTATTCCAGGGGCAAAGCTAAAGGGATTTCCTGGAAGGCAGACAGAGTTCCACTATCACGGGAAGTGTAGTCATTTTCTTATCAGTGAAAGGTGGCGGAGCCCCAGGGCCCGTGCCTGTTGCTTCGGTCTCAGGAACCCGCCAGAGCTCAGAGCCGAGCAGGACAGGATGGCAGTACTGTGCGGTCCACGCTGTTGCACAGCCAGGTCCCAGAAGAGGCGGCACAGGGGACAGTGTGTGAGGAGGCGCGTTTGTTCCCAGGGCTGCTGTGGCAGGTTACCACAGGCGTGGTGACCGGAAACCATACACACCTGTTCTCTCCTGGTACCGAGGCCAGAAATCCACTACCGGTGTCACGGCCAAAATCCAGGTGTCAGCGGGGCCGTGCTCCCTTCGAGGGCTCTTGGGGCCAATCTGTCCTTGCCTCTTCCAGCTTCTGGGGACTCCAGGCACCTCTCGGCTGTGGCCGCATCACTCCCCTGCCTGCCTTCATGGTCACATGGCCTCTTCCATCACTGTGTAATGTCCCTCTGCCTCCCTTTTTTTTTTTTTTTTAAAGATTTTATTTATTTATTCATGAGAGAGAGAGAGAAAGAGGCAGAGACACAGGCAGAGGGAGAAGCAGGCTCCATGCGGGGTGCCCGACGCGGGACTCGATCCTGGGTCTCCAGGATCACACCCTAGGCCAAAGGCGGCACTAAACCGCTGGGCCACCGGGACTGCCCTGCCTGCCTCCCTTTTATAAGGACACTCAGGGTTGCGTCTAGGGCTCCCCTGGATCGTCTCCCCACCTCAAGGTCCTTAACCGAGTCACATCTGCAAAGTCTTTATCAGCATATAAGGGGACGCTCAGCTTCAGGGGTCAGGCTTGGACACCTTTGGGTCCAGGAGGGAAGCTTACTGGTGGTGGGGGCGGGGGAGTCCTTCACCATAGATGTGGGGCAGGAGGCAAGGAGACAGCAGCAGGAGCATCCCTGTCCTGGCACAGCCAGGGACTTCCAGATGGTTCTGTGTGGTCAGAGAGGTCATCATCCCATGTGGCAGAAGCGTCACGCACAGGGGCTTGGCTGTGGGCTGTGGAGTCATAGAGAGCCCGGCACAGGGTAGGGGCGGGGGGAGTGAGTGGGGAACAGAGGGGTCTCAGCTTTAGTGGGACAGCTTTGGGGTCTAGCAAAGAACTTCAATCCAGATCACTTTTTAGAAAAATCATTTCTGCCAGTTGTGTGGAGCGTGGATTTGGGAGGTCTAGATTGGGGACCTGCATACTTTTTCTGTAGAGGGACAGACAGTCGATGTGTTCAGCTTTACAGAGTCCTTTGCAGAGTCCTTGACTTTGCTGCCATGCTGAGTGCTTACAGGTTGGGCCAGCCACTTCTCATCACATTTACTTACAAAGCTGGGCCCTCCAGGCAGGTGGGCATTGGTGCTAGCAGAGTGACGAGGGTAGCAGGCAGACAGGAGCAGGTGACCTGTGCCAGGTCCTGCGGCAGGCATCTGACTCCAAGAAGTCGGCACTGTTCAATCAGAGTTTACACGGGAAGGAGCTGAGGCCCAGAGAAGCCAGGTGGAGCAGCTGGTGAATGGCAGAGGACAGGTTGGACCTTGATCACCGGCGGCCGAGCTGAGACGGGACGAAGTAGAGGGTGGGGGATGGGACCCAAATCTGGAGGTGGGGTGCAGACCAGACCAGGGAGGGGGCCTGGTGCGCTGAGATGTGAGGAGGCAAGAACCTGATCCAGCTGGTCCCCAGGATGACTTCTGAGGTCTGGGAGTGCCCTCGGCTGGTCAATAAATTCCTGAGGGAGCTCATTCTGGTGCCTGCAGGCCGACAAGGAGGCTCAGCGGCTGGGCCTGGAACTCAGGGAACAGGTGCAGGTGAGGAAGGTGTGGGGAGCCCTCACTGGAGTGGCTATGCCCCTAGAGACGGAGGTCATCTCAGGGAAGATTCAGAAGAAGGGTGGGTGACTGGGAAGGAGATACAGCATTGGGGGCTGAGGAGAGAGAGACAGGAGGAGGAGGACCTGGGGGAGCGTCACCTGCTGGCAGGAGGGACATGGAGCATCCCGGAGGGACGGAGAGATGGTTGCTCTTCCAGGGTAGCAAGGGATGGGTGGGGGACCAAGGTGTCACAGGGTTGGGAGGAGTTCTCTCTCCCTTCACTCAGAATCGTGGATGCACCATTGCTCCTCAGGATGGGAAGGGACCAGGGTGCCAGAGGGGTGGTTTCCTGTTCCCTCACGGATAATCACTCATCCACAATGTTTATTGGGTGCTCTGAGGATACCTGAGTGTAATCTGGAGGTAAAATGGCTACTCAGGTGGCAGTTTGGACACGTATGTAGAAGGCGAAGGAACCAGAAGAGCTGACTGTCCCCAAGCAGCAGGAGAGGGGGCTCTTTTCCCTTGAGCCCCTAGACTAGGGCCAGGCAGCTTGGTGCATGGGAGGTGTGGCCATGTGGGCTCCACCCCGGGGCCCCCACGTCATCTGCGGGAAGCCATCAGGCAGGAGATGTGACGAGATGACCAGTGGCAGGATGGCGGCTCAGGAATGGAAAGGGGGCAGACTAAGGGCAGGTGACACATCACAATGGTGACACCCGTGTACCCTGGTGGGTGTTTTGTCCACCAGGGATGCCATGGATGACAGGGAGGGCCGGATGCAGGGCTGTGGATTTGCAGTCTAAGGTGGGCACAGGGCTGGAGCTGGGGGGCTGTTGAAGGTGTGGGCATATTTGTCATCCGTTTGGCAAATGTGTGCAGAGTTCCCGCCGTTGGCCCCGTGTGGGCAGGTCCCTGCCCCGTGGAGCTAAGGTAGAGCAGGAGTAATTACGTAACTTGCCGCGGGCAGTGAAGAGAAGGAGCAGGTGCCGTGCTGGCGAGTGGGGCAGGCACGTGGGGGCCGACTCTGGGGGACCGGCAGCCAAGTCTCCCAGAGAGAAAGACAGAAAAGAGAGTGAGACAGCCGTGCAGAGGCAAAAGTGGGCTGGGCAGGGGTGCATGCAGGGTGAGGTCTGGGCAGGGGCCACGTAGTAGTGAGGGTTTACTCCTAGAGCACGCAGCGGTGTGGTCTAATTTGCTCACGAGGGTCGCAGGGGTCACTGGGTGCGGGGGGCAGCCGGGGTGAGGGGCACCGAATTGACAGGCCTGCTGTCGGAGCAGCTGCCGTGGAAGGAGGGTGGGGGCCATGCCTGGGGTGGGCAAAGTGGTGGTGGTGCAGAACTTCTGGTTGCAGTATAATCTCCTGCAGAAAAGGGCATCTCCCAGGGTTTCCAGGGAAGTTTTGCCCTGGGCAGCTTCGAATATGCTGGCCTCCCCATCACCTAGAACTATTCCTGACGGAGGAGTTGGGGACAAGGAGGTTTGGGGAGAGGGAGTAAGACTTAGCTGGAAATCGTAAGATCCGAATGTGTTAGGAATCTAGGCAGAATTTGGAACAGGAGGTGAGATGTGGGAGTTGAGAGCTCAGCGGCCACATCATGCAAGAGATCGACGCCGGGTGGCTTGGGCCCAGCCGTGGCTTGCGATGGCCTGGGGTTGGGCACAGCAGAGGAGGGGCAATGGCTGGGACCCCTGCTTCCCAGCCCAGCAGGCGCAGCCACCAGCTCTGTGGCCGCAGCAGAGCCGCCTCCTAGGGAGGAGGGAGCCCTCACCCAGGAGGGAAACCTGGAAGCCGCGCTTGAGGTGAGGAGCGGGAGGGTTTCCAGAGCGCCCACCCCTGCTCGGCACCTCCTGGTGCCTTGCTCGCTCCTTAGACATCCCTTTTCTGCACCTGACCCGATGGCAAAACCTAAACATCTGTCCAGGAGCAAGAAAAGGGAAAGACTGGCTTCTACTTGGAACCGTTGCCATGGTTTTCCCCCCTTGGAGCCAGCAGCCTGTGGTGTGGACGGGAGCTCCCCCAGCGGCCCCTGCCCACAGGCTGCATAGACTGGGGTGCAGGGAGCTGCCCTTCCCTGCTGCCACCTGGCAAGGAGAGGAGCATCTGCCCCAGAAGTCACGTCATTGGTTGTTTTGGGGCAGGAAGCAGAAATGCCCCCAGCGACCAGCCAAGGGCCCGTCTTGGGCCGGAACTTACTGAGTTACAACTAGAGACAGAGACAGAGCCGCAGCCCAGGGCTGACTCTGCTGATTCTGCTCCCCCAACTTGGCAGCTGCCCTGAGCCAGAAGCTGGCCTGGCGCCGCTGTGGCCACGCCGGCCAGGCTGCCGGGGTCGGTGCCGGGGACGTAAGCAGGGGGCGAGCGGTGAAAAGCTGCACTTCCTGGCCGCCGCCACCCAGCTGTGGTGCTGCCTATAGGGAGCAGGCCAGGGCCAGCTGTCCTTCGGGGCCCACGAGTCCTGGTCAGACTCTGGGCCCTCTGTAACTTACATGAATAGAAGGGTGCCAGAGGGCAGACCTTGCCAAAAACAGAAGTATTCTGTGTAGCTTATATCGGTTGTATGATTCTATTTGGATGTTGCAGAACCCTAGCCCGGGAGGAAGTCAGGACTCCCTTGATGAGCGTACGACTGCTCTGCACTGTCCTAGGAGCGCAGGATGCAGATGGACATGCTGATGGCTGTGTAATGGGTTGGCGGGGGCAGGGGTGGCAGATGCCAAGGAAGGTATGTGGGGGGTGCTGTCGGGAGCAGAGCCCTCAGGGAGAGCTTCTCGAATGAGGTGACCAGTCATCAATGATGAGCAGACAGACCTGGACCCTCTCTGCTGGCCTGTCCCGCCCAACCCCTCAGCACCCCGACTCCCTCCCTCAGCCCCTGCTGCTCCTCCTTCTGAGCTGGTAAAGCACCGCCTACACAGAACGTGCCCTCACTGAGCTTTCTGTCCTGCCAGTTGAGACAGATGGCATAACTTTGCTCACCTGTGCACCATCAGGTGGCAGGGAGGCCCGTGTGCTCTGCGGGCTGCTGACTTCTGTCCTCTCTCTGGGTGCCCAGGTCCCGCCTGCCCTCCAGTCTGATGCCCGCCCAGCCCTCCAACCACCTGGAATGGAATGAGCCTATGCACTCCCTCCGGATCAGTGTGGGGGGCCTTCCGGTGCTGGCGTCCATGACCAAGGCAGCAGACCCCCGCTTCCGCCCCCGCTGGAAGGTGATCCTGCCGTCCTTCGTGGGCGCCGCCGTCCTCTGGTTGCTCTATTCTCACCGCCCGCCCCCAGGCCGGCCCCCCGCACCCAACGCCCACAACTGGAGGCTCAGCCAGACACCTGCTGACCGGTACAATGACACCTACCCTCTGTCCGCCCCTCAGAGGACGCCGGGCGGGACTCGGTACCGAATTGCGGTTATCGCTGACTTGGACACAGAGTCTAGAGCCCAAGAGGAAAATACCTGGTTCAGTTACCTGAAGAAGGGCTATCTGACCCTGTCAGACAGCGGGGACAAGGTGGCCGTGGAATGGGACAAAGGCCACGGGGTCTTAGAGTCCCACCTTGCTGAAAAGGGGCGGGGCATGGAGCTGTCTGAGCTGATCGTCTTCAACGGGAGACTCTACTCTGTGGATGACCGGACAGGGGTCATCTATCAGATCGAGGGCACCAAGGCCGTGCCGTGGGTGATCCTGTCTGACGGCGATGGGACGGTGGGGAAAGGTAAGTGGGGTCCTCTCCAGCTCCTGGCTTTGGCTGGGGTGTGGGGGACAGGTTTGGGTTGACTGTCCGCCAGTTTGCTTTGTGCACGTACATGGTAAAGCATTCACGTGACCAGGAGGAGGGACCACCAGGTGGAGCCGTCTCCCTCCTGACTCACGGCTGCCCCACCCCAGAGCTGGCCTCACACTGAAGCAGTCGCTGCAGTCAGAGCTTGTTCCTAGAAGCCTGGCCGGGAAGCGGGTCCTTTCCACTGCTGCTCTCGTTCCCAGGCACGAGCCCCTTCCTACATCTTCAGAGGTGTCTTAGAGCACGCGGGGACACCAGCCTCCAAGTGTCTTATACCTTTAAAGCCATGGCATCACATGCTCTTGTGAACTGAGACTTATTGACAAGGTGAAGTTACGCTGCCCAGCACTGCTTTCTGAAAACCTGGCAGAAGGAGGGTCTGCGCATGAGTAGCAGTGACTGCACTTGGGTGGGATCCAAGCTTGAAAATCATCTGTGACCCACTGGTCTGCCCCGTACCAGAAAGGACTTCCCGCTTTCAGGCTGCGGGGAGCACAGAGCTCCGAGAGGGAGCTGGAGGGGCCCAGAGCCTCGGAGGGGAAGGGGCAGGGAGGCGCCGGGCGAGGGCGCCGACGAAAGCCTCCGTGTTCACCTGCGTTCCCGGAGGTGGGCCTGCACCCTCCAGGGAGCTGGACACTCAGGCCTCTCTCAGGTCGGAGAAGGAACGGCGCACCTAGCTGGGCCCGTGGGGCACGCTGTCAGCCAGCCCTCCCTGATACAATCGCTTCAGAGCCCTCCCGGGCCTGGGATGGATCTGGGCCTAGGTCTCAGAGAAGACCTCGGTTGCCCGATTCCTGCCTTAGTGTGTCAGTGTTTATGGGCAGCCATTGTTCTTCCCCGTTGGACCAGGGAGAAAGCAGAGTAACGGGAGCCTGGGGTTACCCCGTGGTCGGGTCGTCAGAAAGGATGGAAGCCCTGAAAAACGGAGAGGGTCTTCTCTCGAAAGTGACCCGGGGGAACTGGTGAGGCCCCTGGGACCCCAGGAACTCAGCGGGTCCCTCCAGAGCCACCACAGAGAAACGTATTCTGGAGGCTGCTGCCATTTCTCATGGCGGGCCACAGCTCTGGGTCCTTCGGGCCAGCAGGAAGCTCACCAGACATCTGGGAAGGCAAGCACAGTTTAGAACCCAGGGTGCAGGGGGTAGCATCCCACAGCCTGAGTGCACTGCAGCCTTCACATTGGGCTCCCCACAAAGACACCTAAGAGGATAAATGCACAGATTGGAGGGGACTCTCTGAGGCCCTGCCAGCCGCTCTTAGCTCTGGCTACTGCTGCTTCCTGTCCTCTTAGTGGGCGCCAGTCATGGTTGCGAGGAGCCACTCTGCCATGATAGCTCAAATCACTTCCACTTGCCCAGGGTTGGAGGTGATCATGAGGTTGGGACATACAGCTTGGGAAGCAGAGTTTGGGGATCAGAGGAGACTGGTGTCTGGCTGGGCCTTTGGGAGTGAAGGGGCAGGTGAGGTGCCAGCAGCAGGAGCCATTTGAATCAGTTTAGGAGAGGCTGTCCCAGCGGAGTGTTCCTGGATTGAGGGGCCAAAGAGAATGTGACAGGTCCCAAAAGGTGGGGAGAGGGGGAGAATAGAAGACGGAGAACAAGTCCCTGACCACTGCCTCTCTGGGGTGGGGCCCTGAGCCAGGCTGTCCTGTCCCCCACTCTCTTGTCGTTGCCTCGCATGAGATCCAGCACAGGTGACCTCTGATGCCCAAGGCTGCCAGACCCCACAGGAGCCTGGGGAGCAGAGGGGTGACTATCATCTCAGGCATGCCCCTCGTCTCTTTGTCCCCAGGCTTCAAAGCCGAGTGGCTGGCTGTGAAGGACGAGCATCTGTATGTGGGCGGCCTGGGCAAGGAGTGGACCACCAGCACGGGGGAAGTGATGAATGAAAACCCAGAATGGGTGAAGGTGGTGGGCTGCAGAGGCAGCGTGGACCACGAGAACTGGGTGTCCAGCTACAACGCTCTGCGGGCCGCCGCTGGGATCCAGCCTCCAGGTAAGGGACCGGCCCCGCCTTGGGGGGCATCTGACAGATGCTGGGGTGCTGCGTGTGCACTTTCTTGGAGCGTTTGCTTCCAAACCACAGCAGTGTCGTTTCGTGCTCAGTTGTGATGATTTCTGTCTGTGATGGCTGCTCACAGCAGGCCAGTGGCTTTTGGGGACAAATGAGCCATTTGCTCTTCCTTCCCTGGCCCCGGCAGACTGCAGCCCCCTCCCCGCCACAGCCCTCTGGCCTGGCCCCTGCCTCAGTAGAAGCAAGGTGGGCAGAGCTTGGGCTCTTCGCCTTGCCTCCCAAGAGTTGTCGTGGTGTGTGGTGGGGAGTGGTGATGCTCGGAGCAGCCAGGCAGCTCTAGGCTTGGGGCGCGTGACGCCGAGGACATTGCTTCGCCCTCACATAGGAGGGCATGCTACTTCCTTTTCAACTTCGAGCCAGCCTCCCCCCAACCCCGATCTCTTCCTCACAAATCAACCCTGCCTGTTTATCTCGCCCCCTTCCCCCGGGCTCACTCTTCGTGCTCCTTAGCACCGAGGAAGCAGAAATGCAGACAGAACTCATGGCCACAGGTGACCAGAGATGGGGCACCAGGGACAGACTGGCCCGTCTTTGTTACTCCGGGTGATCCAGAGCAAGGACAGGTGGAGAGGCCTGTAGGACACAGGGAGGTCTGAAGAGGATCGAGCAGGGATGCTGCCCCAGTGGCCGGCCGGCAGCGTGAAGCCCATGCGGGAAGCAAGCCCTCCTGTGCGGCGGCGGGTCTCGCGCACTCCCTGGTCCTGGGCAGGGTGGGGCCAACCCCCCCCCCCCCGGGTGGTCTGGTGACCCGTGGGTCTGTCATGTGTCCCCAGGCTACCTCATTCACGAGTCTGCCTGCTGGAGTGACACGCTGCAGCGGTGGTTTTTCCTGCCGCGCCGGGCCAGCCACGAGCGCTACAGCGAGAAGGACGACGAGCACAAGGGCACCAACCTGCTCCTGAGCGCCGCCCAGGACTTTGGCGACATCTCTGTCAGCCACGTGGGGGAGGTAGTCCCCACACACGGCTTCTCCTCCTTCAAGTTTATCCCCGACACCGACGACCAGATCATTGTGGCCCTCAAGTCTGAGGAGGACGGGGGCCAGATTGCCACCTACATCATGGCCTTCACCCTGGACGGCCGCTTCCTGCTGCCAGAGACCAAGATCGGAAACGTCAAGTATGAAGGAATAGAGTTTATTTAAATTGACAAAATTCAGCCCAGCAAGGCCCAGCAGTGGATAGTTCTCAGCTCCATCAGGACTGAAATTTTATAAAAACCAGAGGACTGCACTTTTCTGTGGTTTTGGTTTGCTTTTGTTTCCTTTTCGGAACTCTGCAGTGTGTCCCTGGTTCAGGGGTTTCAGCCCCAGGGTTAGGAGGTGGAGCTGGGAGTCTTGGGTCCCCGCCACCCCGGAAGGTCCCCGCCGCGCGCCAACCCGTGCATCTTGGGCACTGCCATCTGGTGGTGAGAGCCGGCCCTTGCAGGCGTCCTAAGCTGGGGCCCCTCCTCCGTAACCCGGCCTTGCCCTTCCTGCATCCGACCTCCCTTTCTCCTCTTTCCATTTGTTCTTCTGTTCAATAAATGTTTCTTGAGCTCCTACTATGTGTCAAGCACTGTGGGGATGAAACAACAAGTCCGAAGTGGACCTGCCCTCAGGAGCTCCCAGGCCACCTCCTTTTCTTCCTTCTTCGTGAACCTCGTGCTTTAGATCCATTTCCCCAGGTCCTTGGAAAAGAATCTGTCTACACTGCAGATGTGTATGAGTGAGGGCAGGCCTCCAAGGATGAATCGCCCTAAATTCTGCAAGAAAGGACAGAAGCTTGCTCGTTTGTCCTCAGCTTCACAGCAGACCATCTCCACTTCGTGTGACCAACTCCATTTTTTTTTTCCCTTCAGGAAAATTCTGTGGCCGTGCAGCACTTTGAAGTTTCAATTACTAACTTAATTAAACCAATTTCCTTTCTCAGGGTGGAATCACCAAATCTGATCACACAGAGCAAAGTCCCTTAGTTAACAACTTTATTCCCAGCAGCAGAGGAGATTGGAATTAAGTCCTGACAGTGAGTAAGCAAGTTTTTAAGCATTTCCAAGTCATTGGTCAAAGGATGCAAAGGCAAAATGTTGCTTTTTATTAGCAACCATCAGAAATTGTCATGCCTTTAAAGACTTCCACAAATGGTTATCTTTCACTTCCTGACTCAAGCGGGAGCCTAGGTCCTGCCATGCCCTCCCTGGGTCTCGGGCACTGGGCTCTGTCCCCAAGAGGTTATAGGTGACACCTGCCTGGCCCCGTGGCTTCCATCCCCTGACCTTTTCTGTCTCCCTTTCTTGGGGAGCTTGCAGCCCCTTCTCTGGAAACTTCACACAAACCCTGCTTGGCCTTGTGGCCTCTTCCCTGTGGCCTCTTCTCCATGCTCCAGAGCAAAGACAGGGAGGTTAGGATGGTTCAGCCAGGCCTGAAGCCAAGAAGGGCCCTACCGTAAGCTCCCTCACCCCTCAGGAGGATGTGGGGTGCCGTGATGGTCTGGGAAGGGCCATCTTGTAGGCTCTGACGTCACTCACTTTGGACCCCCTGGCTCACAGACTCTAAAACAGCTGCTAGGAAGGAACCCAGCAAGGATCCCTCCTGCACTGCTGTGTGTTTCTGCCACCATAAAACAACTGGCAAAAGAACGTGACACGTTTCTTTGGAACTTGGATCCCACTGGACATAGCCTGGAAGACCCGAGTCCTTTCTGACTTTGCCTAGCCAGGCCCTCTGACCCACCACCTTGATAAACATCACTGGTGTTGGGGCTATGTGCGTTTTTAAAGCAGATCCGAAATTAGGAAGGCGGAAGAACTTGGGACAGTTACTAAGTTGAGACCTTTCTGATGGCACTTCAGCCACGGCCTAGGTGCCCCGAAGAACATTTTCACCGTAGTGATTTTCGACTCTTTAAAGCTAGACAATTTTTGTTTCTGTATTTGCTGCTGTAAGCATAATGATTGTGTTCCTTCCAACTGGACCCATTGTTTTGTAAACAATAAAGTGCCAGAGGGGACTGTGAGTTCTCTCTGTTTCCTGGTCCATGTTGGCTGGTGGCCAAGGATCTGTGGGAATGCCCGAGCCAGCATGATTCACGGAAGGGTGCGCTCTGTCCTTCTGTTTGGGGCAGGGGTCTGACATGTCACAGGAGTATGTGGGACAGGCAAGATGGGGACTTTTCTGGAAAATGAATCATCCAGTCCCAACTTTTCCTGAATCTGAAGAAGCTCTTTTGGTCATGGTGGTTAAGAATATAGGCTGTGTGGGACGCCTGGGTGGCTCAGCGGTGAGTGCCTCCCTTCAGCCCAAGGTGTGATCCTGGGGTCCCAGGACTGAGTCCCACATCGGGCTCACTGCATGAAGCCTGCTTCTCCCTCTGCCTATGTCTCTGCCTCACTTTCTGTGTCTCTTATAAATAAATAAAATCTTTTTAAAAAAATAGAAGGAGGGACACCTGGGTGGCTCAGCAGTTGAGCATCTGCCTTCAGACCCAGGCGTGATCTTGGAGACCCAGGATCGAGTCCCACGTCGGGCTCCCTGCATGGAGCCTGCTTCTCCCTCTGCCTGTGTCTCTGCCTCTCTCTCTCTGTGTCTCTCATACACACACACACACACACACACACACACAGGCTTTGACAGGACACCTGGGTGGCTCAGTTGATGAACTGTCTGCCTTCAGCTCAGGTCATGATCCCAGGATCCTGGGATGGAGTCCCACATCTGGCTCCCTGCTCAGCGGGGAGCCTGCTTCTCCCTCTCCTGCTCCTCTGTCTGTCTGTCTCTCTCTCTCTCTAATTAATTAATTAATTAATTAATTAATTAATTAAAAAATACAGGCTGTGAAATCACTCGCAGGCTCCAGTCCTGGCCGTGAGATTTCTGCTGTGTGACCTGGGACAGCTTGTCTAACCACTCTGTCCTTTAGGTTCCTCATCTATAAAGGGAAGATGCTGTCATTAGTGCTCCTGATGCTTAGTGAGGTAGATGCACTCACCCATTGCGTTGCAGCTGTCAGGATGATTGGGTGATGAGGATCCCGGGAATGAGGTCTACGCCCATTAGGGCTTCATTAGCGTGTCTGTGGAGCTGCAGGGATGAGACCGTTCGCACGGGCGTGCAGAATCCTAGGAAGCTCTACATCGAAGCTCAGGAGCACTAGAAAGGGAGGGGCTGATAAGAGAGGCCTGAACTGGAATAGGAGAAGCAGCAAGAGTGTGAGGTCTTAAAGCCAAGTGTACCCGCAGTCCCTTCGTCTCTTAAGACCTTCCTTCCCTTTCCCTTGCCTGCCCTGCTCTGGTCCCCAGGCTGACCTGAGTGAGCCTCACCTCTGCCCTCTGGGATAACCCTGACTGGCAGGAGGGAGGAGGAGCTGGGGGTTCCTGATTCCCTCCCAAGGTTGCCTCAGGCACGGTCTCTCGAGAGATAGGTCCCTCTATACTCTCTCTGCCTATGCTCCAGGGACCGCTCCCTGCCCTCCCCCCTGCTGGCCTGAGAGTGGTCCAAGCCCCAGATACCACTCTCCACTAGCACACTCACACCTTGGAAATGGCCCCTTTCTTGAAGCCTCCTTACATCACCCCCATTTGGAGCCATCCATTTCCTGCTGGGAGGTCAAGTAAGAAGGTCTGGAAGTATCGGGGGGCTGAGCAACAAGGGGGACATGGTGTTCTTGGCAGTCCTCGTGAGAACACTTCCAGGAAAGCTGTCGGGGAGAAGCCGGAGTGCGTCAGCCTGGGGCAGGACCATATGGGGAATCACTGATGGAGAAGCAGGGACCTGAAAACCAGCCCTTGGGGCTCTGAGAAACCATGAGACTCGACTTGCCCAGGTGGTGACTTTAACCCACATGGTACCTTCATGGTACCCTCATGTGTTCAACGCATAACTGACCGGCAAAAAGAAAAGTCCCAAAAGTCATATTGGAAACGAGTGGAAAAAAGTGCCATTAAGTTCTTCCCAAGGGATCCCTGGGTGGCGCAGCGGTTTGGCGCCTGCCTTTGGCCCAGGGCGCGATCCTAGAGACCTGGGATCGAATCCCACATCGGGCTTCCGGTGCATGGAGCCTGCTTCTCCCTCTGCCTGTGTCTCTGCCTCTCTCTCTCTCTCTCTCTCTCTCTCTCTCTGTGACTATCATAAATTTAAAAAAAAAAAAAAATTAAAAAAAAAAAAAGTTCTTCCCAAATGTTTAATCCTATCATGTACACTTTAAATTGGTATGTCTCGGGGATCCCTGGGTGGCTCAGCGGTTTGGCGCCTGCCTTTGGCCCAGGGCGCGATCCTGGAGTCCCAGGATCGAGTCCCATGTCAGGCTCCTGGCATGGGGCCTGCTTCTCCCTCCTCCTGTGTCTCTGCCTCTCTATGTCTATCATAAATAAATAAAAATTTCTAAATAAATAAATAAATAAATAAATAGGTATGTCTCAAAGCAAGTTATACCTTAATAAAATTGTTAAAAAAGATTTAAATAAAACAAAAATAAATTGCCTCCATGAAAAGAAAATTCTGAGCACAAAAGGTTTTACTGGTGAATTGTTCTAGAGATTGAAAGAAGAAATGATACCAACCCCACACAAACCCTCCCATGATTTTGGAAGTTGGAACACTTACTGGCTCATTTATGGGGGCACCACTATGCTAATACCAAAACCAGACAAATGTATTACAAGAAAAGAAAATTGTAGACCAGTATCCCTCATGAACATAGATGGAAAAATCTTTGGCAAAAATTTAGCCGGTTGAATCCACCCTTCTATAAAAGTGAAAATAATTCATGAGAAAATGTGATTTACTAGGGAATGCAAGGTTAATTTAATAGTCTAAAATCGATGTAACCCACCACATTGATGATCACCATATGATCATCTCCAAAGACACAGAAAAAGCATTTGACAAAATTCACCACCCATTCATGATTTAAAAACAAATCAACCTATGAAGCAAACTAGGCATAAAAGGAACATCTCTAACTCGATAAAAGACATCTGCAAAAAAACCTATAGCTTGTGTCATACTTTATGCTGCAAGACTGTTTTCCTCAGACTTCTGGGACCAAGGCAGGAACGTCCACTTTCAGCACTTCCCCCCACCACTTAACTTCTTATATTAGAATCATTTTAAACCACCTAGATGTTGCAAAACTAGGACAGTATTGGTCTGTCCCCTTTGTGCAGCCTTCTCCAGTGCTAACACCGTGCAGTTATCGCAACTGTAAGCACAGTAATCAGACCCAGGACACTGATGTTCTCATCAGTTGAATTCACAGTCCTCTGGGGTGTCCCAGACAATGGAATTGGGCAACGAGAAGAGAGTCATTCAGACTGGAAGAGAGAGTACAGCTGTCAAGATTGACTAGATAGAAAAGCCTAAGAAATCTTCAAAAGGTAGCTCCCAGAACTACCAGTTGAGTTTAGCAAAATTAAAGGACGCATGGCACACGTACAGAATTTAACTTGTTTCTATGTGGCTACTGTGAACAATCAGAAACCATGAAATAATAAATAGATATAAACATGTGCAAGATCTATAGGCTGAAGCTGCAAAACAGGTGAGATCAAAAGAGACCCAAATAAATAGAACAATATGCTGTCTTCATGGATGGGAATACCCAATTTTGAAAAAAAGTCAAAAGACTTAGAGTATCTGGCGTCTGGACTTCTTATATTAAGCTGTAAGCAATCAGAGCTATTGTATTAGCAGAACAATAGGCATATAAATCAAAGCAACAGTAAGGAGCCCATAAATAGACCCCTGTGTGTGGTGTCAGTGAATTTTGGACCAAGTAGTTCAGTGGGGGGGAATGACTGTGTAGATGGTGTTGGGACAACTCTAATCTACCTGGAAACAGATGATTGAAGCCCTTAACTCCCACCATGTGCAAAATTATCTCAGAATAGATCACAGGATGACACGAGCTAACACGACAAGACCCTAAAAGACAGCAGACTTTGGGTCAGGCATTTTAATTCTTAAACACGACACCAAAAGGTTGAGACTTTGAGCTTCATCCAGATTTGAAACCTTCCTCCTTCAGAAGACACTGTTAAGATGAAAAGGCACGAGAAGATAACAACATTTGCAGATCTTCTCTCTCAAGGACTTGCATCTAGAGTATGTAAAGAATGTGTACAACTCGGTAATAAGACAAACAGCCCGATTTAAAACATGGCCTGATGGGGCACCTGGGTGGTTCAGTCGGTGAAGCGTTTGCCTTCGGCTCAGGTCATGACCTCAGGGTCCTGGGATCAAGTCCCACGTCAGGCTCCCTGCTCAGCAGGGAATGTGCTTCTCCATCTGCCCCTCTCCCCGCTCCTGCTTGCTCTCTCTCAAATAAGTAAATGAAATCTAAAAAAATAATAATAATTTAAGAACAAACTTTTAAAAAATAATAAACAAATACATAAAAATACATGCCTGAGATCTAAACAGGTGCTTCACCAAAGAGGACGTATGAGTGACAGACAAGCATATGAAGAGATGCTGGCTGAGTGAAGTAAGTCAGTCAGAGAAGGACAAACATTATATGTTCTCATTCATTGGGGGAATATAAATAATAGTGAAAGGGAATATAAGGGAAGGGAGAAGAAATGTGTGGGAAATATCAGAAAGGGAGACAGAACGTAAAGACTGCTAACTCTGGGAAACGAACTAGGGGTGGTAGAAGGGGAGGAGGGCGCGGGGTGGGAGTGAATGGGTGACGGGCACTGGGGGTTATTCTGTATGTTGGTAAATTGAACACCAATAAAAAATAAATTTAAAAAAAATGAAGAGATGCTCAACAGTGCTAGCTAGCCGTTAAAACTACACTGAGACCCTGCTGTGTACCCACCACAGTGGACAAAATTAAAAAGACTGGTAATGCCAAGTATTGGTGAGGATTTAGAGCTGCTGGGACACTCATACAATTGCCAGCAGGGATGTAGAATGGTCGGGCCACTGTGGGAAGCAGTTTGGCAGTTTCCTAAAAAGTTAGATATCCCGGGGCACCCAAGTGGCTCAGTCGGTGAAGAGCCCGACTCTTGATCTCAGGGTTGTGAGTTCAAGCCCCATGCTGGGGGTGGAGCCTCCTTAAAAGAAACAAAAAGATCAGCCCAGGTGGCTCAGCGGTTTCGTGCCGCCTTCGGTCCAGGGTGTGATCCTGGAGATCCGGGATCGAGTCCCACGTGGGGCTCCCGGTGAGAAGCCTGCTTCTCCCTCTGCCTGTCTCTCTCTCTCTCTCTCTCTGTCTCTAATAAATAAATAAATAATCTAAAAAAAAAGAAAAGAAAGAAACGAAAAAGTTAAACATCTCTCTCCTGACCCAGTAACCCTATCCCTAGGTATCTTACACAAAAGAAAGCAAAGCTATGTTCACACCAAGTCTGCTCCCTAAATGGTCTTTTTTTGTTTTTGTTTTTAAGATTATTCATGAGAGACAGAGGGAGAGAAAGCGGGAGAGAGGCAGAGACACAGGCAGAGGGAGAAGCAGGCTCCCCATGGGGAGCCTGAGGTAGGACTCGATCCCAGGACCCCAGGGTCACACCCCGAGCTGAAGGCAGATGCTCAGTTGCTGAGCCACCCAGGCGTCCCTCCCAAATGGTCTCAAGAGCTTTATTCACAATAATCAAAACCTCGGAATGTCCCGGATGTCCATCAGTGCATAAGCAAACTGTAGCCTGTCCGTATGGGGGGCTGGACCTGGGGGGGGGGGGCGGCAATGAACCGGTTCATGGTATTTGCATGACATGAGTGAATCTCAAGAGCAAGGCTCTAAGTAAGAGCAGCTGGATAGAAAACATTGCGTATTGTATGTTTCTTGTTTATATGAAATTCTAGAACACAGATCAGTGGTGGCCAAGGAGGGACAACTGCCGAGGGGCACAAGGGCACTTCTGGGGTGATGAGAACATTCTGTGGATCAGAGCTGTGGCCACGGCCGCCATCTGCATACCTTTGTCAAAGCTCATTCAATCCACACACTTTATTATATGTAGATTGTATGTCAAGCCAGTTTTTTTTTTGTTTTGTTTTGTTTGTTTTTTAAGAAAAAGCGTGGGCCTGAATGCCAGCTCCATCCCCCCCAGATGGATGACTGGGCAGATTCTGCTTCCCGGCACCTCTGATTTCTCACCTCTGAAGGGGTTGAGAAGAGCGGCACTTCCCATCTCAGTGGACGGTCCACGGTGGGGTGGAGGCAGGACTGAGCGCCCCAGGGAGCAGGTGCCCGTACTCTGAGCTCCCCAAGAGGCCTCAACCTTACATTTTACTCCCCTCAAGTCGAAGGACTTCCCAGGACTGTGGAACTAAAGAGTCTGCAACTTGAGTTTTAAACATGCCACCGAAAATTCCTAGCAGGAAAGTTTAGAACGGAGTGGGGCGGCTGGCGGGGGGAGCTCCCACAGCCAGCCCCGAGGCCACCTGCAGGCCACCTGGCACCCGACGCCACTTTCCTACCCACCTGGAGGAAGGAAGGCTTCTTCCTCCCCCTGCAATTGCGCACAGTGAGAAGCCCCCACACTTCCCCCTCCCAGATGCCTCCAGGGACTCCCTCCCCCCTATAAGAGAGGCGCCTCCTTTTGGTTCCACGGACCTGCCTGTGGGTCTGCCGCTTGTTGCTTATTCCCAGTTGCAACTCCCTGCTCTTCCTGAATAAACTGATTTTTGGTGGTAAGATAACTGGCAGTTTTATTTGGGGAGTTAACACCACCAACACCTTCCAAAGGACGTTCTTTGTCTCCTCTCCCTGATGGGCAACTTGTTTGGGCAGGACTCAGTGGAAATGACGTGAAGGAAGGTTCTGGAGGTCCTGTGCCAACCAACCTGAGGCTTCTTCATCTGCCTTTTATTTTATTTTTTTAAAGATTTAATTTATTTATTCATGAGAGACACAGAGAGAGAGAGGCAGAGACACAGGCAGTGGGAGAAGCAGACTCCCTGCGGGGAACCCGATGTGGGACTCGATCCCAGGACCCCAGGATCACGCCCTGGGCTGAAGGCAGGTGCCAAACTGCTGAGCCACCCAGGCGGCCGTGGATAGGATTTTAAAACTCGCCACAGTCTCTTTTGCCAGCGCTATTTCCAGATGCTTCTCCCCCCCTGCATATCTACAGTGTGGCTGCAGGGAGCAAGATGAACTATGCGGCTCCCTAAAACATCACTTCTCGGGCAAATAGCCATTAAATGCTTGACCTCGGGGCTCACTCCCTGGGAGCACAGGCTGCCAGGGAAACAGTGTCTCCGCCAGCAGCTCTCAGCCCTGGTTGCGCATGCCAGCCACCTGGAATGCTTTAAAATGCCCAAGCGTGTCCTCACCCCAGAGATGGTGACTGAGGGGACCTAGGCATCGGGACTTTGTAAAACACCCAGGTGATTCTCATGTGCAGACCAGGTTGAGAGCCACTAGGCTGAAGAGAACCTGAGGACATTCTAGGGGACAGCTCTCCTCCCAAACCTTGGGGTGAGGTGACCAAAACAGTAGAGGGCATCGATTGCCTTATTTAACCACAAATCCCAGGACTTGACCTTGACTTCATGGGCGGCGGGACCCACGGGCTCAGACCACAGCGTCAGGACCTACTTCTCTGTCTCAGCCCTGCCCTCACCTGCATCCTCAGCTGGCGTTGCCCCCAGGACGTCAGCGGGCTCGCTGAGCCTGAAGCCGACTCGCTGCACCTGCTGCTGCGATTATGGCCCCGTCCCCGCTCTGGGTCACACCCCAGGAAGCCTGGGGTCCTGAACACAGCCTGGGAGCGACAGACTGTGCTTCCCCCAGGGCTGCTTTCTGCAGGAGGCCAGGGATGGCTGTGAGATGCGCTCAGCATGTCACAGCCACTCCAGAGGCTGCGGCCACCAGGGGTGAGAATAGCCGTCACTGGGGGTAGCTGCGTCCTCTGCTGGTGAGCAGCGTGGGCTCCGGGCATCACTGCTGCGGGTGGGGCCGGCTCTCCCACTTGCGGGCGGCATACCTGGGCATGTTGTCTCTCGTGCCTCGGGGCCTCCCTCCCGCTCTGTGCAGCCTCGCAGAGGGGCCCTCCCTGGGAGGTCCTGCATGCCCAGCGCTCCCGAGCCACGGAGACGCCTAACGGGGTGCCAGACCCAGGACGCAGCTCGGAGGCGCTCAGTGCGAGCCCAGCGAGTGCCTGCGCCCCACCCTCTGCCCTGCCCCTGCGGTCCCGCCCGCCCCCAGCGCCCCCAGTGCCAGCCCTTGGGGCCCTTCCACATTTAGAGTGTAGCTGTTGCTCACTGCCGCCCCCACCCCCACCCCCACCCCTACCCCCACCCCCGCATCCCGTCAGAACTGAGGGGAGGGAGGGGCTCAGGAAGCCTTGTTGACAGCCAACCCCAGAAGGAACCCAAGTCAGGTGGTTTCTAGAAATCGAAACTCCACTCAGTCTTCTCCGGTATTTCCTGGGACCAGCCTGACCACAAGCCTCCCTGGGAGGGTCCTCTGGGGTGAGGGGCAGCCTGCGGCGGGGGCTCCAGGGCAGCCATCAGAGTCGCCGCCTCGGGGAGGTAAGCTCCCGCCTCCTGCTCTCAGGTGGGTATCCCTAGCTCTAGGCAGTGTAGTCTAGTGGGTGTAATGTCCCTGGTGCACGGACCTGGGGACCCGGTGTTCTTCCTCGGCCCCGGGGCCGTCGATGCTGCTCGCAGATCCGCAGGGTCTCTGTGTACCGTTGCCGGGGCTGCTCAGCGGGACAAAGGGCCAAGCCCACGTGGAGTTCAGCCCAGTGTGCTCCTGCCAGCGTGTGCACTTTGCTCCAGGCCTCCCCCTGTCCAAGGGAAGAGCATCTTTTTTCTCCTAGTTTGCAAAAGGCACCGAATGAGCCGAGGCAGGCAGAGCCCTATCCCAGCTCCCTGCACCAGGGAGCCAGGCTACAGCAGGTGGCCATGAGCACCCCAGGGGCAGCCTGGGCGGGCGTGGGACCTCAGGGGCGCTGTGCTTGCTGGGCCTAGGAGGGGGCGGGGCCACAGGGTTCTCTCTTTTTTTTTAAGGTTTTATTTATTTGAGAGAGCTTGTGAGAGAGTGAGCACACGAGCAGAGGGAGAGGGAGCAGCAGGCTCCCCGCTGAGCAGGGAGCCCCACGTGGGGCTCAATCCCAGGATGACCCCTGGGATCGTGACCTGAGCCAGGAGCCCAAGATAAACAATGACTGGCTCCTCCACGTTCAGGGCATGGGCCGAGGCGGCAGGGGAGGAGCAGGTTGGGGATGAAGATGAAAAGCAAGCCCCGAGAATTCTAGAGAAGCAAGAAGAATCCAACTCCGGGCGAAGGTTGGAAGCGCTGGGCCTCCCCATGCCGCCCGTGCCCCGCCCAGGCTCACGGCGTGGTCTTGGTGGCCCTGGGCTCTCCCAGCCTGGTCCTGGGGGACACTGACCTTAGAGGCAGCTTATTTGGTCCACACCAGGCCCTCTGCTCAGCGTTTCCTTCCCTGCTCCCCCACCCCCAGCCAGCTGCAGAGCCGGTCCCAGGCCTCAGCCCTGCTCCCCTCCCCCACCCCCCTGCCCCAGCCACCTTTGCCCTTCTCCTTTCTGATGTGTCCCCTCCCTCCTGGGGCTCACCGATAGCTGTCCAGGATAGCTGTCCCCGCACTCCTACTGGGGTCCAACTGCCTGAACATAAAGATAAAGCCCTGCCCTTGACAAGGCCCACTAGGCCTCTCTTGATCTGGGCCCTGGACGCCCCCCCTCCTCCCTCCACTGTTCCCACCTGACCCCACTGCCGCCATGCCCAGGGCCTGGTTTTCCAAGATGGACTTTGGTGCCCACTGTCCTGCTGCTTGGAGACCTCCCCTGGTCCCCCTCCCCTTTGGGCAAGTCTTACTCCTCCACAGAGGACCACCCTTCGGACAGGTGAGGGACCCCCGCTGGGGCACCTGTCACACAGCTCAGAGGAGCAGGGACTGCGCCTGCCCCCTGTCCTCCCTACATGACAGACAGGGCCCGGTCCTGACAGCTGTCCAGCTCTGCTGTCTGACTCTGCTGCTTCCTTCTGCCACAGGACGAAGGCTGCCCCCCCTACCCCCCCCAGGAAAGGCCATGGCCCTCCCACTGGTCCTCTGGATGTGTCTGCTGGTGGCTGGGACTCAAGGTGAGCTGTGCCAGGCATGCTGAAGGCGGCAGCCTGAGAGGCTGCTGCTCCCCGTTCTGCGGCGTTGACCCCTCCCGGCAGAAAACTGAGGCAAGGTTCCTGGGGTCAGGCCGGGTCTTCTCTCCTGCGGGATGCCCTGCTTGGACGAACGTGACGGACGCTTGTCGGTTCTGAGGGTCAGGCCAGGGTCTGAGCAGTAGAAGCCCATGGGACAAATGTGAGGAGCAGGACGCCGGTGCTTATGTTCTCTATACCCCCTGGCTCAGGAGGCCCCTCCTGGTCCTGGTGACCCCACGACGGCTGGCTACACCCCCAACTGACAATTGCCCTTTGACATGGCACCCGGCCACTCTGCCAGTGTTTCTGGGGAATCCTGGGCCTGCTGGCCCAGGACTTGCCCCCCAGCCCTCCCGGCGGTCCTTGCTGTGGCACGCCAAGCCCCGGGCACCCTCAGGTAGGGTCAGCATGGGCCCCTTCTTCCCCCATTCTTCCTTGGGGTCCCACATTACCCCATCTCGAGTGCTGGGGGCTCCAACTGCCCCTTCTGCCCTTTCTCTCTCCCTGGACGGAGGACTCAGACTTCAAAGACAAGAAGAGGTGCTTTACCCTCTGGGGGGGTTCCGTGGGTGACCCCTTGAGGATGGATGGGGGGCTTTGAAGCTAATTTGCAGTGGGCACTCCCTTGTGGGGAGCTTGACAAGCGATCCACCCAGTTGGGAGGAGCGAGGGGCAAGGTGGTGCTTCCCAGCTGGGATGAGGGCCCAGTTGCCCTGTCTTCATCCCCACTGATGGTTTTGTTCCCTCGGGAGCACCATAGGTGTGAAAGATGGGGACATGCGGCTGGCCAATGGGGACACCGCCAACGAGGGCCGCGTGGAGATCTTCTACAGTGGCCGGTGGGGGACCGTGTGTGACAACTTGTGGGACCTGATGGATGCCAGCGTCGTCTGCCGGGCCCTGGGGTTCGAGAATGCCACTGAGGCTCTGGGTGGAGCCGCCTTTGGGCCAGGTAGGCCTGCCCATCCCCAGGTCCTCTGGGGCTGAGACACACGACCACGCAGCCTGTCCTGGGAAGGGACCGTCACCTAAAACCTGCACGTGGCGTTCCTACTCACTGAGCACTGGCAAACACTTTAAACAGCGCCACTGAGGCTCTGACAGGCTGGCTGGCTGAGGCCCATCCTGTCCCCTCCCTGAGGGCGTGGCCCTTCCTGAAATAGCCGCCCCCCCCCCCCAAGAGTCTGGTGCAGGGAGCTGGCCACCGACACAGCTGTGGTTCTGAGGACAGGGCAACAGTCCAAATACCCAGAGGTGGGGGCAGGTAGGGAGCGGAGGCTGCTCGGTGGCCCAGTGTTCCAAGAGGAACCTCATAGCGGGGTGGGGGGGGGCTGCAGGGTACTTCCCCCACGGCCACGTCCCCCACCTCAGTGAGGCTTCGGGGGAGCAGCCCTGTGCTCGGGTCCCTTCCCCCTGGGAGGAGGGCTCCGGTGCCCCCCAGTGCCCCCCTGCTCCTTGCTGTGCCACCAGGCAAGGGCCCGATCATGCTGGACGAGGTGGAGTGCACGGGGACAGAGCCCTCGCTGGCCAACTGCACGTCCCTGGGCTGGATGAAGAGTAACTGCAGGCACAACCAGGACGCCGGAGTGGTCTGCAGCAACGGTGAGCCCCGGTGGGCGGCCCACACGCCCTCCCCGTCCACACTCACATGTGACTCGCCTCTGCGGAGCTCCCCTGCGGTGCCCCCGGAGCCCACCCCTCCCAGCAGCGACCCCGGATTCCCCACTGCCCTCCCCCCGTGCTGCTCACAGATGCTCCATTAACTCTGGTCATCGGCCAAGAGCCATGTGGCACCTGCTCCGGACACCCACTGTGGCCTCCTTAAACCCTGGCCTCTCGGGGCCCTTAGTCCTCGTTCTGGAAATAGCGGGCAGCACCCACCCACGTGCTTCAACAGCAAACTGTGTGTGCCTCAACCCTGCCCCGACGGCGGGCGCCCAACAGAGCAGCCCTTGCCCCTCCCCCCTCTCCCCTGCTCTACCCCGCGTGCTGACCTCACCGGGTGCTCTGTGTCTTCCGGTTTTATTGTCCACTTGTTCTTCCTGGGCCTCACCGGGGCGGGGAGGCCGTGGGAACACTCACTCAAGGATGGAGCAGCGGCGTGGAGGGCTCACAGGGGCACGGGGGGCTGGGTGGGCAGCAGCCCTGGTGGGGAGCCCTTGGTGGGGGCTGGGGGATTGGGGGCCGAGCCCACCTGGCTGACTTGTCAGGACTCATTCAAACCTGTTTGTGGCAAAGAGACCAGGTGGGATTTAGTTCCCAGCTAGACTTTGGGAGTGTGCATCACCCCCTGAACCACCCTGGGGGCCTCTAGTAGCTTCTCTAGGCCTCAGTCCCCTGAAGGAGGCTGCTAGGGACCCCAAAGCTCTAACTTGAGTTTCCATAAGACCCTCACACTTCAGACCATCAAGCCAGGGAGAAGGTTTGGGTTTTAGAAGGTGCTGCCTGGGTGATTGCTTCTGGGTTGGGGTTTTAAAAGGGTGAAGCCTGGAGCTCTGGAAGTCAGTGGGGGTGCTGGCTGAATGTGGGGGAGCAGAGAGCTCCCAGGGGTGTTCGGCAGGGGCAGGGAGGCTCTGGGCCACAGAGGGGAAGGGCACCCTCATCTTCCCCGGAGCCTTCATGAGTGGACGAGGCCGGGAGGAGCCTGAGCCCAGGGAGCAGAGGGTTGGGCCCCTTCTTCCTAACCCTGTGCTCCCGCTGCCCTTTTTAGAAACCAGAGGCGCCCACACCCTTGACCTGTCGGGTGAGCTCCCTGCAGCTCTTGAGCAGATCTTTGACAGCCAGAGGGGCTGTGACCTGTCCATCAGGGTGAAGGTGAAGGACCAGGAGGAGGAAGGCCCGCACTTCTGTGCTCACAGGCTGATCCTGGCTGCCAACCCCGAGGCCCAGGCCCTGTGCAAGGCGCCAGGCTCCACGGTCACCATGGAGGTGGACGCAGAGTGCCTGCCTGTCGTCAGAGACTTTATCAGGTGACCGCACCCGGGAGGGGGTACTGGGGCCTGGGCAGTGTCCACGGGGCCCACCCACCGCCCCCTGATGGCAAACCTGAGGGCTACAGCACCCAGCGTGTCAGTGCTTTCATGAACACAGGCGTGAGCACAACACACAGGTACGCACACACTCACCCCCCACATACCTGTGAGCACCCACATGTCCACATGGTCTTAAACGTGCACACCCACATTCACTCGTGTGCACATGTGCATACTTTTGGGTGCATGTGCTTGGGCTCACTGTCGTGTGCATTCCACACTCGTGTGTACATGATCTTGCACTCTCGCAACCACACTTGTGTATACACACACACATTTGCACACTCCTACATAGCCTCGCCCACTCCCCGCTGACACCCACACTGACACACACACACAGTTACACAGTTACACCGACTCTCACAAAACATCATTTAAAAAATCTCCCTGGGTAGCTGCCACTATTGTAAGAGGCTTCACGCGCTCTGGGTCAGGAATTCACCAGGAACAAGCTGCCTGGACTGGTTTTGTGGAAGGTTCCTAGAGGGGCCTGGGGCAGAGCTGGGAAGGGGCCCCAGGTGTCACCCACCTGCCCTGGGGCACCGCATCACACAGCCTCTGGGGAGGCCCAGGCACGCGTGTATTAGGGGAGAAATTGGGTGGCCCAGAAACACACACACACACACACCCTACCTCTTAGGTAACATAAGGGATACAGTCTAAGATTTCCAAGAACCTAAAACCTACTTCTGAATTCATCCTCCCGCTTCTCATGTCCTGGCCCTGCTTGTGTGAGGTAGCTCACCTGCAACCCCAAACCCAGCACTAGGTCCTATCCGAGCCTTGGCGCGTCGCTGCACGGTGCACCCCGTAGGCAGCGCCCGTGAGCCAGTGCCCCGGGTGAGGCCCGGGGGCCAGCCTTCCTGCACCCAGGCCGTGGCCCCTCCTGCCAGGCTACCTGCTGGGGCCTCCCAGGGGCTTGTATGCAGAAAGCATCCATGTAAAATGAACTGTTCCTTTTCATTCTTAAGACCTAAGGCTTATATAACAGGAAGTAACATTTAAGAGAAAACAATGAATGGCAATTAAAACAGATTAAAATGGTTTCTTTCCAGCCAAGTATGAGAAGTTGTTAGCTAGCCTGTGCCCCTCCTCGCAGGACCTATGTTTGAGGACGAGGGCAAGTGCCCATCCATCCCTGCCTTCCCAGCCCAGCTGGAGTCCCTGGGTCACTGGGAGTGTGGGCTCCCAATTGGCAGGAGAAGCAGACTAGAGGTGGCCGGGGTGATGCCCGTGTCATGGGGGCATGCGACAGGTGCTGGGGACAGAGAGGTACCTGTGGGCACCCAGCAAGGACCTGAAGGGGTCTGGCCGGGGATGTGGTGGCAGGAAGGAAAGGGCGGTGCCACGCTGATGCTCCTGGCGCCAGCGCCCTGCCACGGGTGACAGCAGTGACGGCAGAGGCAGAGACCAGGAGGTAGGGGGCTGCCTCTGTCACAGGTGAGGGCCGGAGCGTCATCCTCAGTGACCCTGGATCTGGATCTGCCTGTGTTCAGTGCACATGGCTCTAAGCAAACCTGACTGGAATGTGGGTTGACCCAAAAGATGAATCCATGGGGCACCAAGTGCCTCTCGAAACAGCTGGCCCCCCAGGGGTGTCTGTGGGAGGATGGCAAACACGTGGTAGATGGTGAGGCACCGTCGGCCCGGCAGGCGTAGGGCTGCGCTGAGTGCTCAGCTCTCGCTCCCCCCGCAGGTACTTGTACTCCCGAAGGCTGGACATCTCCCTGACGTCCGTGAAGTGCTTCCACAAGCTCGCCTCTGCCTACGAGGCTCAGCAGCTGCAGAGCTTCTGCGCCAGCCTCTTTGCCATCCTCCTCCCCGAGGACCCCTCTTTCCAGGCACCCCTGGACCTCTATGCATATGCGCTGGCCACCCAGGACCCTGTGCTGGAGGAGCTGTGTGTGCAGTTCCTGGCCTGGAACTTCGAGGGCCTGACGCAGGCCACGGCCTGGCCGAGAGTCCCCACAGCCCTGCTGCAGCTCCTGCTCTCTAGGAGCGAGTTGGCCGTGCCCAGCGAGCTGGCTCTGCTCACGGCCCTGGACGTCTGGAGCCAGGAGAGGCGTCCTTCCCACGGGGAGGTGGCGCGTCTGGTGGACAAGGTCCGGTTCCCCATGATGCTGCCCGAGCACCTGTTCGAGCTGCAGTTTAACCTGTCCCTGTACTGGAGCCACGAGGCGCTCTTCCAGAAGAAGATCCTGCAGGCGCTGGAATTCCACACCGTGCCCTTCCGGCTGCTGGCCCAGCACAGAGGCCTGAACCTCACCGAGGACGCCTACCAGCCCCGGCTGTACACCTCGCCCACCTGGAGTGCCTCCGTCTCCAGGAGCTCGTCCAGGTACTGGAACTACCCCTACCAGTCCTTCCAGACCCCGCAGCACCCCAGCTTCCTGTTCCAGAACAAGTACATCTCCTGGTCTCTGGTCTACCTTCCCACCGTCCAAAGCTGCTGGAACTACGGCTTCTCGTGCTCCTCTGACGAGGTCCCCCTCCTGGGCCTCTCCAAATCTGACTACTCGGATCCCACCATTGGCTACGAAAACAAAGCCCTGATGCGCTGTGGGGGGCGCTTCGTGGCCGACGTGACCGATTTTGAAGGACAGAAGGCCTTGATCCCCAGCGCCCTGGGCACCAACAGTTCGAGGCGCCCTTCCCTCTTCCCCTGCCTGGGGGGGTCCTTCAGCAGTTTCCAGGTGGTCATCCGCCCCTTCTACCTGACTAACTCCTCAGACGTGGACTAAACAGGAGCAGGGAAGCCTGGGGCCTCCCAGGCAGCCCCCGGCCTGGAACTCCCAGGCACCCCCCCAAGCCAGGGCCTCCCAGTACCCCCCCAACCTGGGCCTCCCAGCGACCGCCCCCCCCCCCCCAGCCTGGGCCTCCCAGGCCCTGTCCCCCAGCCCAGGGATCCCATCCTCTAGCTGCTTCCTGCCTGGAGCCACCCCCAACACCGGCCACCAGAGGGCCCTCCTGCTTTCACGGAGCTCCCTGAACTCAGAGAAGGTACTGGAAGGTTTGGACGAAAGCTCACCACAGTGCCCCCACCACCCAGCCGGTTTCCGGGTCCAGAAGCCCTGGGACCTGTGCGGGGCAGCTGTTGGGTTTTCCATGCTGACTTTGACTTCCCCGCCCTCTGCTGTCCCCCATCCGAGATCACTAAAATTGCACCGTGCCTCCCAAGCTCCCACCTTGGTGCACTCTCGTGAATCCCTTCTGCACTCGGAGGTTGGGTGTGCTGGGCCCTGGGGCACAGAGTGAGCACACGCTGCCCCTGTCCTCATGCAGCTGCGCCCTGGGGGCGGGACACAAGTAGACAAACAGCCGGGGTCATTAAAACTGGAGTAATGGGGATGGAGACCCAAGGAAGCGCGGGGAGAGGCGCGGGCTGGACCCTCCGGGTTGGATCCTGCGGGGAATGAGGAATGAGAGGTGGGCCTGTGGGAACGGGGGAGGGGGATTGCTCCAGGGAGAAGGAGCGGCCCCTGCCGGGCACCGCGTCTCTGTCTGCCCCGGAGCGCGTGCATGGGGACGGGGTTGGGGACGGGCACTCAGCCTGTGAGGATGGGACCTGGAAACAACCTCCATGCCCGTCCAAGGTGACGGCCGCAAATAAACAGCAGCCGCCACAGGGCGGCCGGCCTCGAGGACGTGCTGAACAGTACTGCACGGCCCGCAGAAGCTAGGCCAGGGCGGGGGGCAGAGCCTGGGGCCCCGAGGGGACGTCCCCCCTACACTGCCACCACCGGGCTTTGGGTGCTCGAGGCCCCCCTTCCGCGAGCGGGACAGGAACTCTGCAACGTCCCTGCTCCTTTGTGGGGCATGCTCCAGGCCAGGGTCCCCAGACCCTCTCGGGCCGGGTCTGAGCCCCAGCATTGTGCTTCCCGCCTTGGCTTTGGGAAGGGGAAGCCGCGGCCCAAAGCTCACCCAATGGGAGGGGGTTCGGATGCTGCACAGCCAAGACGCCGGCAGCCCCCCCACGCACACTTCCCCGCCGGCACTGCAGACACAAGCAGAGACACAAACCTCCCTCCTGGCCCGCGGCAGCTTTGCCCTCCCCAGGGCCCCCATCTCCTCCCCTACCATCTTGGCCACCCGCGTGGCCGTCCCTTGACATCTCACAAGTGGACCCTATTGCTTCCACCGGCGGCCACAGCAGCGGGTGGAGGGGGCAGCCGTGCCCGTGCGGTGGAGGTCGCCCCGGGGCACCACCAGCGGCTGGCTCCCCCGTCCGCCACCAGCCCCTCAGCAGCCGGGTGCGGGCCTGGTCAGGGAACCGGCACCCTCCGAGCAGAGCGCCCTGGCCCCGTGGCCCCTGCGGGTGGGAAGCCTGCAGCCCGCTGTGAGCCGTCGGATCCCGCAGTGGGAGGAGCCGCCCCGGTTCCTACCCGCGTCCACGCACTTTTGAGCGGCAGCCCCGCTCGCCTGGGCCCCCTCGAGCCTCCCTTCTCTGCCCACTGGAGCGGCCAAGAGGCAGGAGCCTCCGCGGGCCGGGCGCCAGTCTCCTCTTCCAATTCAGTGGAACGCGGAGGCGTCTCCCGGTGGAAGCCTTGGTCCCTCGGGTGTAAAGTCCCTCAGGCGGCCGGGCCTGGCTCCCGCACGGGTTCTTCCCTGGCTCCGGGAGAACCGCGGAGGGGCCACGAGCCCAGTGTGTGCCAGGGGCTGGGAGCAGTGGTTTGTGTGTTTGGCAGCAGGTGACGGGGCTTATGTCCTCCCTGACCACTGGGGTGGTTCCGGCCTGGCTGCTGTCCCCCAGGTCCAGGCTCTTCCACCTGCCGTCCCTGTCACTTAGGTGTCAGGGCCACTCGTCCTGACTCCCCGGCTTGGGGCTCCACCTGAACATCATAAGCCACTGGGTGTGGGCGCCGCAGCACAGGTCAGATCACATCAGCCCGGGCATCTAGACCAGGGTCAGCCCGTGCCCCTCCCTGCCCCACGGCCCGCGGCCGGGGAGGGGTGGTGACAGCCCCAGAGCCGCCTGCCTGACTCCCGTGGCACGAGAGAGCCGCGCTGCTGGGGAGCCTTGGGGTGAACAGTCACGAGGCATAAACATCCTCGTCCTCTGTGACCATTCCAAGACCTCAGTCTTCGTCCTCTTCCCCGTGCGTGCCGCCACACCCCCATCCTACTCTTTCCATTCCAGACACTGACCAAACCCCTAGCCTCCTCCAAGGCAGCGAGGCCCCTGACCCCCCTCCCTGTACCCAGGTGGAGAACAAGAGTCTGCTCACCCTTTGGTCCCTAGGGGACGGCGACAAGGCCGTAGCCAGCCCCTCCCACCTGGTCCTAGCCTGTGTGCATCCTGAAACCAGGCTTGCACCCCCTCCCCCCACCCCGTGAGGCTATAGGTGGCTGAGGGAGCGGTGCCCAGATCCGGGCTGGTGCGAATCCCCACGCCTCCTCGGGGACCCACTGCACCTGCTGCTGGTGGCTCAGATCCTGCCTAGCTCGTGGAGGGGCAGCTCAGGCCCCGTGGCAGGGGTTTGGGCCCAACACTGTCGTGGCTTGGAAGAGGAGAGGTTCCCAGCAGAGGAGGGCACGGCGTGACTCGGCTCCGCACCCCCGACAGAGGACGGGCAGTCCTCTGCCAGAGCGGGCCTCTGTGAAGGCGTCCGTCTGGTCCTGGGCACCACCCCCACCCCGACCCACATCCTCCCCCTGGGGGTCGGGAAGTCCCTGCCCCCCGACGCCTCCTTCCTCAGTGTATTTCCTTCCCTGGGCACTCAGGGCAGGGGTTGTCCGGGTCCGTCCAGACGGGAGGCTGCAGATTAACTGCACATAGTGCACACCGCAGGGTCCTGGATGCTGGGCCCCTCCCTCCCTCCCTCCCTTCCTTCCTTCCTTCCTTCCTTCCATCCTTCCTTCCTCAGCATCTTAGCGAGGAATCCGTGCATCTCCAGGGAGTCTCGTCATCCATCAGCCAGTCGAGATAGTTAGCACGACGCCCAGCCACTCACGCGACGAAGCCAGATCTCCGATGGATGCACCTGTGCTGGATTATTTTTAGCTTCGGCCTCGTATAATGAAAACCCGCAATAGTGGTGACTTACAGGACCTACTTTCTCTTCTCTCACATAGGAGGGGTGAGGCAGCCTTTCCGAGGCCAGGCGCCTCCCCTTCCAGGCCACTGTCTCAGCAGTGCCTGCCATCCCCGACGTTACCTCACGGTCCATAATGGCTGCTGAGATTCCAGCCATTTGTGTCTGCCTTCCAGGAGGCAGGAAGGAGGGGCAGCCTGGGTGGCTCAGCCAGTTAAGCGTCTGCCTCCGGTTCAGGTCATGATCTCGGGATCCTGGGTTCAGGTCCTGCATCAGGCTCCCTGCTCACACTCTCTCTTGCTGTCTCTGTCTCTCTCTCTCAAGTAAATAATTAAAAAAAAAAAAAAAAAAGCCGGGAGAAGGAGCAGAAAAGGACAAAGGTGCTTTCTCGCAGCATCTATCCCCGACACTGAGTAATCTAAATTTCACATGTAAGGCGGCTCGCTTGCTTCACCCTCGCCTCAGTCCCATTGGAAACCGCTGCCCCCGAGCCCACAATCCTTCAATACCTTCTGTTCCATGTACTATTTTATGGGCAGCGATAGGGTCCCCAGCACTTCACCTCCAGGGGGTACCAGGTGACCCAGGCAGCCATGAATCAGCTGGTTTGCCCCTGGACGCAATGCCGGACCACACCCCCCATGTGCCCGTGGGACCCTGAGAAACAGCCTGACCGGTCTACACCGTGTGCGTATGTATGTGTGTACGTATCCACATCGATCGGTGCGTGACTGTGCACGCGCACACATGTATCAAGTACGGAGCTCAGTTCGTCTGCATTCCCTCCGTGTGCCAGGCACCCACAGACCCACATACCACCCCTTCCCTCAGCCCCAGCTGGTCCCTCGCACCTCCCCCCAGGTACAACCACACCCCCCCACCATGGCTCTGACCTTTTTTAGAGATTTTTGTTTATTTCCTAGAGAGAGATAGAGCCGAGCAGGGGGGAGGGGCAGAGGGGGAGGGAGCCCACGCAGGGCTCGACCCCGGGATCATGCCCTGAGCCCAAGGCGGACCTTCACCCACGGGGCCCCCCAGGCGCCCCAGGAGCAGCCGTAGCTGGGAGGCTGAGGTGGCGGCGGGACTCCCGTGGTGATGTTGGAACCGGAACCAGCAGCCCGGCTACGGATGTGCCCGCTGCTCCGGGGCCACCACCGCATTGGGACCCACCCCTGCTGCGCGGAGCCCGGGGGCGCCTGAGAGCCACAGGTGTCCCGAGCTTGGGGGGGCAGATCTCAGGTGCCCCGAGAAACAGTTGAATCCATTAGAACCCAGGACGCGCCAGTCGGGGTGGGGGATCGCCCCGCCGCTCGGGAGGACTCTGGTCACACGTGTGCAGCCACAGAAGACTTAGGTCAGCCGCGAGCTGCGGAGCACTCTGGGTGTCTCCCGAGTCCCCACAGCCACCCCCCACCCTTCTTCCTGGGGGACCACCCCACCCCCACTGTTGGTTAGGGGTGAGGAGCAGGGGACCACATCCGTGCTTCTGTTGGGGGGATGGGGTTCACGGGTCACCCTTTGACCCCGTGAATACCTGTGTATCTCTCATGCAACAAAGGGTTTTTATTGTCTGGTTTTTACGTGTATTTATTTATTTATTTTAAAGATTTTATTTTATTTATTCATGAGAGATGAGAGACACAGGCAGAGGAGGAAGCGGGCTCCATGCATGGAGCCCGATGTGGGACTTGATCCCGGGTCTCCAGCATCACACCCTGGGCCGAAGGCAGGTGCTAAACCGCTGAGCCACCCAGGGATCCCCTATTTATTTATTTTTAATTGAGGAGCTACGACGCAAGGAAGGGTTTTCAGAGGCCGTCCCCTTGCTGCGCAGGCCTCGTGCCTCGGGTTTTGGCCGCCACCCGTGGCCCCGGGCGAGGGTGGCGGGCCCTGGGCCCCACCGAGAGCTGGACAGAAAAGGTTTGATGTGGCAGCAGCTGATCCTCCGAAGGAATGTCGCTGGGGGGGGCCGCCAGGGCCCGGGCCAAGCATGTGGTTGTTGCAAAACGCAGGGAAGGAAGCAGAGCCCGGGTCCGGCCCTGCCTCCTGTGCCGCCGCCACCACCACCGCTGCCACCGCCACCGGGTGGCTCCTCTGCACACCTCCCAGGTCCCAGGCAGGTGGCCCCAGGCCGGTGCTCGCCTTCAGGGGGCCTGCGTGGTGCAGGAGGGGGTGGGGCCAGGAGGGCGCGGCTGGACCAGGGTCCCTGCAGACAAACATGCCAGGGAGGGGACGGCTCAGAGGCACCGGGGGCTGTGACCTGCGGGAGGGCCGAGGGGGTGACTGGTCAGCAGCAGGGGGTGGGGGGGATGCCAGGGTGAGGCTAGGACAGCACCTGCCTGTGTCACCGGCTGCCGTGCTCCTTAGTGGAGCCTGCCCAGCACCTGCGACCCCCATGCACCCCCCGATGGCCAGCCTCAGATCCAGGGGCTCCCCGCCATCCCCGCTGGACCCGGGAGTGGTGGGAATCCCCACCGGCCTGTGTTCCCTTCCCGGGGTTCCCGGCACAAGGCGCCCCGCATGCGCAGCTGGAAATGACAGATCTACGGCTCCCAGGACAGGAGGCCACAGTTGGAAATGACGGTGTGGGCAGGGCCGGTTCCCTGGGAGGCGCCCAGTGCGCGTGGGCCCCAGGCTCTGTCTGTGGCTGCGGCCTCCGTGGCGCGGCCGCTCGGCTCCCACCTCTGTGGCCGTCAGCAGGACGCCCCGAGCCTCTCGTGCCCCTTCCTCTTGGAAGGACGCCAGTGACTGGATTCAGGCTCCCCCTGACCCCCCCACCAGGGGGAGTTCATCTCCAGGCCCTTAACTTAATTACATCTCCAAAGACCCTTCTTCCAGAGTCACATGCACGGGTCCTCGGGGTCAGGACAGGGACATACCTTTCGGGGAACACCGTCACTCCACTGTGGGGCCCTCAGAGTCCAGGTGCAGGGGTATCCTCGCTCGGGCGTGCCCTCCCCAATCCGAACCCTGCTCCTGCCTTCCTGCCACAGCACCCTTGGGCGTCTGGAGCCAGAGCCAGACCGGGGGCCTCCGGCACGTCTCTCACTTGAAAAGCCCTCTCCCCTCCGGCCGGCGACTGGTTTCTTTTTTTTTTTTTTTTTTTTGATTTTTATTTATTTATGATCGTCACACAGAGAGAGAGAGAGGCAGAGACACAGGAGGAGGGAGAAGCAGGCTCCATGCACCGGGAGCCCGACGTGGGATTCGATCCCGGGGCCCCAGGATCACGCCCTGGGCCAAAGGCAGACGCCAAACCGCTGCGCCACCCAGGGATCCCCCGGGTACTGGCTTCAGACCTGGAACACGTCGCCCGTCCTGGCGTCCGCTCGCTGGAGGCATGGACTCTCCCGCCCAACTAGAGGAGACCCCCGAGCCCGGCGAGCTCCCCGGCCGCGGCCACCTGCGCCCGAGCCAGGCCCCGGGATCCTCAGGTGGCTGCGGGCTGGCGGGGCTGGGGGATCGCCGACCACCACATCTTTCGAATCCAGGGGCCGAGGCAGGGAAGCCGCGGAGAGACAGCTTTTGGTTTAATGTGACGAGACACACTCTAACCACCCAAGTGGGAGGGGGCCCCACGGCCGGCACTTGGGGACCACCATGGGGGCAGCTGACACTGAGCCGGGGCTGGGGGGCCGGGGACCTGAGCCCTTCTAGGCCTCAGCTACGGGGTTCAGCAGACTGGGGCCCCCACCCCGGCCCCCCAGGCTCCTCTTGTGCAGAGGGGACCCTGCTGGCTTCTAAAGCCCTTCTGCCTCCCATCTCTCAAGTCCCCCTCCCTGCACCCAGGGCGGCCTGCCTGTCCTTTCTGGTCCTTTCTGGTCCTTTCTGGTCCCTCCGGGGACGCGGCTGGGCCATCATCCATTCACGGCGCCCCCTGGTCATCAACACAGGGGAGCCAGAGCGGTTCCTGAGGCTCCAATCTGTTCTTGGAACTGTAGTGGAACGACACCCCACCCGTACCAGTGACAGGGGTCCTCCGTCCTCCTGGAGCAGTGCCCGACCTGACAGACCGAGCTTTGGCCGCCCGAGCCAGGTGGGGGGAAGCAGCCTGCAGCCTCCCCGACGGTGGTCCCTTCCCAAAGAAAGAAGCTCCTCCACCGCCAACACTCACCCCCAAATCCTGCTCTGGTCAACAGGACTTCTCTTCCTTCTCAGGGCGCACGCAGACGATCCCTTCTTCTGGAATCTTCTTTCACTTCCTCTTCACCAGGTAATTTCCAGGCTTCCTTCAGGTCTGGGGGCCTCTGGGGTCTCGGGGCTCCGGCCAAAAGGGACTGAGCTTCGGCATCGCTAACCAGCTCGCCCGGACTACGCTTGGGAGACCCATGGCTCGGACGCATGACCTCTGGGAACACGTCCCTGTGTTAAGCACTGAGTCAGCTGCCCTGCCCTGTGCCCGCAACACGCGGCACGAGCCCCCGCAGTGAGGCCTCCACGGCAGGTCTCCCCTCCCTGTGTCCCCGCAGCCACTGGATGGAATTCATCTTTCAGGGTTGGGTCATAGGCATGCCCGGCATAGACCAGGGACACAGGCCACCCTCAAATCTTGGTTCAAGTACTCGGGCAGTCAGAACCACGTCCCCCTGCCCGGCTACCCCATCTACACCCAAGGGGAAGAACCCAAACACCGAGCACGTGAATCTCACCACAGTCCCAAGTAGAGGCGAAGCGGCTGCGGAGCGCTGGGCCGGCTTAGGTCTGGGTCATGTGGGATCGTCTAAATTAGCAGCGGTTTTCAAAGTGGGGTCCCTGGTGAGCAGCATCAGTGTGGCCCGGGGAACGTGTTGCAGTACAGATTCTCGGGACCGTCCCGGCCCTACCGGGTCAGGGGCCCTGGGACCCTGGGTAAGGGCATGACCCCAGTCCTACAGGTCCGAGGCCCTGGAGCCCTGGGGAAGGGCATAACCCCAGTCCTACCTGGTCCTATGGGGTCAGGGGCTCTGGGGCCCTGGAGCCCTGGGCAAGGGCATGACCCTGCCTTCCCAGAGCCCCCCAGAGACTCCAGTGCACTCAAGTGCAAAGCCCTGGGTCTGTCCTCCCCCACTGCTCCTGTGGCTGCGGGTGGGAATCCCCTGGGGGCTCTGAGAGCTGCCGATGGATACCCTCACCCTCTGTGCTGTCATCCCAACACCCTGACAGAGACCCTGAGTGTCAGAGGGCCCTCCCTCCTCACCCCTGCCCTGTGGCTTCGCTTCCAGTAACAGGGCTCCAGCTCTCAGACACCAGCGCCTGGACTGAGCACAGGCCCTCCCCAGCCCCCCACTGTTTAAGGGCTTCATCCCATGACACCACCCCCGAGTCACAAGTCCCCAGGGTGTTCCCACCACCCCCTCCTTGGGTTTGATCCTTTGCTCAGGCGGCCCACAGAACTCCGGGAACACTTGGCATTACCAGGTCTTGATAAAGGATCCAGGCGGAAACAGCCACAGAGGGAGGGAGCATGGAGCTGCCCTGCAGGTGCGCAGCCCTCCCAGCACCCAGGAAGCTCCGGAACCCCATCCAGAGGTGGCTCCTTCACATAAGGCATCTTTGGTTACATCGTGGCCGTGGCCGTTGGTGACCCATTGGACCCTCCAGCCCCTTCTCCCCGACCTAGAGATCTGGGGGTGGGGCTGGAAGTTCCAAGGCTCTAATCACATGCTTGGTTCCTCTGGCAACCGGCCCCACCCTCCGACCTAATAAACTGCATCGTGTCCTATTATGTCAGGATATCGCGGCCCCACCGCCCCATTCTGGTTGGGTCGCTAGGTTCTGGCTCCCTGGTTCCATCTTCTTTTGGCTCCAATGGGAGGGCGGAGGCTGGGCGGCCAGGCCCCTGCGGGATTGCTCAACAGAGGGGGAGCACTCCCAGGTGGGGAGCCGGGGCAGCCGCCCTGGGCCTCGGGGCAGAGCGAGGAGGGGACCGTGGCCAAGGGCAGCTCCTTCGATTCCGCGCGTGGTGTGCTGAGCAGCTGTTCCCCATTAGAGCAGCCCTTTCTAAGGAGCGTGTGCGAGAGGCTCCTGCTTCAGTCGCAGCAGACCCCGCGGGGACGGGCACGGAGGAGCGTTGCCGTGGCAACACAAAGATGGGGTGGGGGGGGTGCGATGGTAACGGCGCTTTTGACCTTCACCATTTCGCCATTTCGTGGGACTAGTGGCTTTCTCGTCTCCGGGGGCTATTCTCAAGCCCGCGGCCAGGCGCAGTCCCCAAGGGAGGCCTTTGGGTGGCCTCCCCGCCCTGCCGTCTCAGAGGGCACTCGCCTGCGAAGGCCCAGAGGAACCCCGGGCCCCCTGGGAAGCACCCACGGGGGCCGAGCCCCTGCGTGTACCGGCCTCACCACGTCGCCCTGGGCCACACCCCGTGCTCCCTGGGCAGCTGGAAGCACACAGGCAAGGTGACCGTGGCCTCTGAGCTCCCGGGGGTTGGGCACAGAAGGAGAGATGCAGCCTTAGAGACTCACCCAACTCGCATCTCAACTGTGTGGCCAGAGGCAGAAGACGTCACCTCTCCGGGTTTGCCCCCCGCCCTCCTTCTGTAATGTGGATGCGGCCCGCTGTCTCCCCGCCTCCACCCCCTACAGGGGGCTGTGGCCAGTTCCACATGAAGGGGGTCTGAAGGCTCCCATTGTCACACCCCTTTTACACGAGGGTGAGGGCATGTCTCAATGTGCTGGGGCAGCTCCAGCAGATGACCACGGACAGACGGACGGATGGGGTGGGGTGGCTTGTAAACAACAGGCTCACATTCCCCTGGGCTCTAGAGGCTAGACGTCTGAGGTCAAGGGGCTGGGACGGTGGGGGGAGCCCTTCTTCATCCATGTCCATAGATAGCTGTCTTTGTCACTGTGTCCTCACAGGGAGGAAGGGGCGAGAGAGGCTCTGGGGTCTCTTCGATAAGGTCACTAATTCCTTTCATGAGGCTCCATCCCCATGACCGGGTCACCTCCCAGAGTGATATGGTCACATCAGGGGCTCGTTTCCAACATGAGATTTTGGGGGGACATCCAGTCTAGGGCAGGATATTTATGTACCTCCTCTTGTCTCCACCAGGAGCTCTGTGCTAGGCCCTTTGGGAATCTCCACTCTTCTAGAGACCCAGGTTAGAGACCCCAGTGCCCTCCCGCCCCAGGCCTGGCCATAAATTACCCCCTCCCCGCTCTGGATTACAGGCACTGTTGCCCATTTGGGTTCTAGGCTTCACTGTAATTCAAAGGCTTGCTGTCGACTGGGGTTCAGAGAGCAGAGGTGAGCAGCCCCTGCAGGCCCCAGCGGCCCGGGTGGGTCTGGTCTGCCCTCCTCTGAGGCCCTGGCCCGAGGTAGTGAGGAGGACTCCCCCTCGACCACACGTGGGCCAGGCCGGCTCCCCCCCACCTCTGGGCCGGGCAGCTCCCTTGGACCTTGGTGGGGTCTGTTGGATACATGCGTGGGCAGCCAGCCTGATCTCATGCAAGGTCCGAGAATTTCTGAAAATGCTTAAAAGCTTCAGCTCCTTTGAGAAGGATTTTCTTCATTTTGGCATAGTGGGGTGTTTCTGGGCCGTGGGCCACCCAAACCCTGGGGCGCCTGCCTTTATTCCCCCAGTCAGAGAGGAGGCCGGGCTGGGAGGACCATGCTGTCCTCGGACAAGTGGATCTCAGGGGCTTGTTCCGAGTTTCCTGGGGAATGGGGCCGTGCCCTGCAGCCCAGGAGGAAAGAAGGCCAGTTAGGTGGGTCTCGTCCAACAGCCAGGGTGGCCCGGCCGTCACAGCCCTCGGGGCTGACCACCAAGGGAGGCCCCAGCTGTTCCAGCCCTGGCACCTGCCCACCCGAGGTCAAGAATCCAGAGGGAGAGGGGACCCCGCAGCCCAAGAGGAGAAATCCAGAGAGGAAGGGGACCCCGTGGCCCAAGAGGAGGAAAACCAGTGGGGCCCCTTTAAGACTCTCTGATGCCAGAGGAGAGAAAATGCAGAGCAAGCCCTTTGGTAAACATCTGAGGGCTCAGCAGTAACAGCTACCAGCTGTGCGAGGGGGCGCTGGGGGGTGGGGAGGCTGCCCTGGGCTGGAGGGTGGGATGGGCTGAGGTCAGTCTGGGTGGGGACCAACCAAGAACAAATACCGGGAGGACAGGCGGCTGAAACAGTCCTGTGTTCGAGGGCAGAGAACAGTGGCCAGCCGCGAAGCTGCTGCACAGCCACCTCGGCCCAGAAGCTTCCACGGGGCCCTGGGTGGGGGAGGGGTCTTTTCCCAAATCCTGCTGGCAGTCAGGCAGTGAGGCCGTGGGAGGAATAGTTTCAAGAAAACCCGTGGGGGCAGAGGGGACGAGGGAAGGACGGTCGGTGCCACTTTCTTGAAGCCACTCCAACAGCTCAGCCTCGGGTCTTCACACAACACCGGCTCCTCCTGTCACGGGTACCCCGGAGCCCGCCCCTGAGAGCCGGCCCTCAGCAAAGCCTTCTGCAGACCCATCACCTTGACCCTCACCTTCTCTCACCCGGAGCGGCCGGCCTGCCTTCCAGCCCGCCTGCAGCCGGGTGCCACCACGGGGCCCCCCCCGCGGCCTCCAGGGTCCTGGTGGAGAGACCTCGCCCTCGGCTTAGACGGCCCCATTAGCCACAGGAGCTGCGTCAGTCGGGGCGCTTTGGGCCATGATGATACCGGATCCAGTTCCGAAAGGCTCACCCCGTGGAGAAGGTGTCGTGTTGGTGTTCCCTGCGAGGCGCAGAAGCGGGGCGGCTTCGTGGGCAGCCGAGGCAGCGGTCCAGCCGCGCCCCGGGGGACCTGGCACGAGGCGCCCCACTCCTTTTCTACCTCCCAGAGCAGCAACTTAAACCTCACACCGCCTTCCCTCATGGCGCCCAAACGGCCGCAGTGGCTCCAGCTCCACTGGAAGGCAGGATGGACCTCTCCTCCGGAGCTCCGGTTCTGGTTGTTTCTGTAGCACAAATCACCCCAAAACCTATGGACCAAATCTTGTATCTTGGTCCTGCCTCTGGTGACCTGGGCTCAGCGAGGACGTGTGCATCCCTGCTGCACGTGGCACCAGCTGGAGCAGATCCAGCGGGCGGGGAGCGGGGGGACATCATGCTTGACAAGTGGCTGCTGCTGCTGCTGGCTGGGAACTCAGCCCAGGGCCTCGGCTCCTCCTCTCAGAGAGCTGCTCGGGCCCCACGTACTGGAGGATGAGTGTCGAGGTTGCATCCATGAGGCCCCGGGGAAGACTTGACTCTGCCCACCGTGTCTGGAGTCCCCCCAGAGAACGGAAGGAGAAGCTCAGGGTGCAGTCAGGGTGTCCCCTCCAGCCACGTTCACTGAGCACCTCCTGCACACCGGGGGGCCATGCTGAGTGCTTGACACTCATTCCATCGATTACTTCTCACCACAACTCAATGGACTGGGGCTGTTATTCTCCACCTATTACAAAAACTAAGGTCTGTAACTTGCCTAAGGTCACAAAGCCAGAAGAGTCTATACCACCACCACCCAGCCCATAGCAAAGCTCAAGACGGGGTCTGTGGTTGAAGAGAGCAACTTGAACCTGGAAGCACATAGCCTGGCTGCACGGGCAGCCCTTTATGCAACCACGAGGTAACCCAATTTGAGCAAGAAGCCGATGCACAGAGGAGGGGAGAACCTTGATCACACATGGCCCGCCTTCCCTGGGACAATTCAGGTAGGCGAGCCAATACACCTACTTTACCATTTAAGACTGTATATGGGGCAGCCCCAGTGGCGCAGCGGTTTGGTGCTGCCTGCAGCCTGGGGTGTGATCCTGAGACCTGGGATCGAGACCCACATCGGGCTCCCTGCATGGAGCCTGCTTCTCCCTCTGCCTGTGTCTCTGCCTCTCGTATACATATACGTCTCTGTATACGTTTGGTGCATAGCTACTCTTTTTTTTTTTTAATCTTATTTATTCATGAGACAGACAGAGAGAGAGGCAGAGACACAGGCAGAGAGAGAAGCAGGCTCCATGCAGGGAGCCTGACGTGGGACTCGATCCCAGGTCTCCAGGATCATGCCCGGGCCACCCAGGGATCCCCTGTGCATAGCTATTCATAATTGAGAGTATCTTACCCAATAGAAGAGGCTAGTATAATATTTTTCCTATTTCACTGTGGGGTTGTCTAAATGTTGGTCTGTGCGACTAGACAATAAGCGGCTTAGGAGCAAGGACCAGGCCTCAAGCCTTTTTTCTCTATCCCCAACGCCCAGCACAGCACGGGACACTCCATTTTTTGAGCCATACGTGGAGAGAAATGAGAACCGGTGGAGCTATTCTTCCAGAATTTTAATTTTTTTTACTTTTTAACATTGTATTTATTTATTCATGAGAGACCCACAGAGAGAGGCAGAGACACAGGCAGAGGGAGAAGCAGGCTCCCTGCGGGGACCCTGATGTGGGACTCGATCCCGGGACCCTGGGGTCACGCCCTGAGCCGAAGGCAGGTGCTTAACCACTGAGCCACCCAGGTGCCCCTTTCCAGAATTTTTAGATGCTTATAGCGTAACCCCGCTCTCCTCTCTGCTTCCGTACCCGGCGAGGTTCATTCACTGCCTCTCATTTTCAAAGCCCAAACAGACGCGACTTTGGCAGAGGAAGAGCAGGGGAGCCCATCTTCCCCGGGGTGGGGTGGGGGGTGGAGAGGATGTGCGGGGAGCCGGGGAGCAGCGGGGGGAGGCCAGCCCGGGGACTTTTCTACCCTCAGCACAGGGCACGGCGATCGACGGGTCCTCGCTCCGGGAATAGCCTTCGGCCTGGCGCGGGCAGCCCCACTCCACGGCTGACTTTCCACGGGCACATTCCCTCCCACCTGCCTGGCCTATCAGGGAGCTTTGCCGCAGAAAGCCTCGCTGAGGATGATAAAAGGAAAAAAAAAATGTGTGTTCTGAGAGTGTTTCTGAGAAAAGCATGCCTGGCCAGCTCCTTCTGCAGCCTGCCTTCCTCCAGGGCGTGGGCGCCCAGGGCCTGGGGGGCGGAGACAGGGCACTTGCTCCAAGCTGCCCGCTGGGGGCCCGTCCTCAGGCTGGTCTCAGGGTGGTGGCCGCCCATCATTCCCACCTGCGAGGCTCTGGTGCCTGTGGTGACCTGGGTCTCTGTGTGGTCTGCTGCAGCTCAGCAGGTGTAGACGAGAATAGTTTGAAAATCTCACCTGACAGGGAGCCCACGCCCGTCGCTGATGGACCTCGTGTCCTTTCTCGGCGACAGGATGATGCTTGACATTTCCCTGCTGTCCTGAGGGCGATGGGACCTTCCCTCAGAGGTGACCTGTGCTTCGGTTCTGGGGCACTTCCCCAGGGAGGGGAGGGGGCCGTTGGACTGACTCTGGCTAAGCCTGGGCCGGGGGGGGGGGGGGTGCTGAGCGGTGCAGGAGACAGGATGCTGGCCGCCTGGGAAGCTGTCCTCTGAGACGGTCGCCCGATACAGAGAAATACAGAGAAACAGTCGGTAAGGACTTAAAAGTCAAACTGAACTAACAGTGACTACGTATTTCCTAAGTCAATAAAATCATCTCTGCAAAAACAACAAGACAGGTTTTTGGCAAATTGTGTGTTTGAGACGGTCTGACCTAAAATAGAAGCCTGGCGGAGTGAGTCCCAGGGCTAGTGGTCAGGACTGAGGTCTAGCAGGGCGGCGGGGGCGGATGGGGGTGGGGGGAGACCCGGGGGCCATGCAGGAGGTGGTGCTGGGTGCTGGGGACGCCCTGGGGCTGTCCTGGACGGCAGTCACGGGACGTGTTCACTTTGCGGGGATGCACCAAGCTCCACCCTTGAGATCTGTGCCCTTGTCTGAATGTGTGTTGTATCTCAAGAAAAAGTGGCTTTCGATCTCTCTATGGGGAGGGGGACACACGTGATGTTGGGTCAGAGGCGCACACCCGTCAAGCATCTGAAGCTCGGGCGGTGACCCGTCCAGGGCGGGGCGGGGGTGGGGGGATCACAGAGCATCGCACCTGTCACGACACCCTGGACAAGAGGAAATCAGAGGCTCTGGATCTGAGCCCCAAGGGCCAGCAGGTGAGCGCGTGGCTCGGTGTGCGTGGGGGTGAGGGCCACACGGGCTTGCACGTGGCAGGCGACACTGGGCCGGTTGTGTGGTCATAGGCCTGAGATGGCCGAGCCGGGCGGCCTCCTCGGGAACTTGGGCCTGGGCTTGGGCCTCGCGGAGAGCATCCCAGCCCGCTTGGGACCTGCCACCAGCCCGCCCGCCTTGGGTCGGTGCCTTCCTGTAGCTCGTCGCCCCGGACGCCGGGGCTGCCCGTCCCTCGAGCCGCAGGTCTGCCCAGCAACCCCCACAGTCGCCGAGAACACAGCAGCCACGTGATTTCATAACATGCGTGCAGGTTAGACACCGGGAGAGTTCGGGGCCACCGATGCTGGGCTCCCTGCGGGGGGACGGGGCACCCTCGGCGGTTCCGGCCGTTCCGTGCCCTGTGGCGCGGCCAACGGCGGGTGGACAGAGGGCCTCAGCGGCGGCAGTAGGATGGTGCAGACCCAGCCTCATTCCGTGTGGGCCTCCTGTTTTCCTGCACGATCCCAAAACAAAGGTGCTCTTGTTCCTCTCGCGTGTGGGGGGCCGCTGGCCGGTGCAGAGCCCAGGCGGCAGGAGAGGGGCACGCAGCAGGCGGCCCTGGGGTGACGGCACGAGGCCACGCCAAGACGCCGGGGCCTCGTGGGGACTGTGAGCCACGCTCACGCCGGACTTCGTCCTGTCTCAGCGAACGTCACTCTCAGGAAGACCCCAAATCTGCGAGGGCGGATGAACAGGTGGCGCACAGGTGGAGACTTTCGGGCAGGGCGACTATTCCGTATGACGCTGTCGTGGTGAATGTACATCGTCGTGTACATGTGTCCGAACCCACACACTCTGCGCCACCAAGATGATCCCTAATTTAAACCTGGGCTCTAGTTAATAATTAGATCCCAGTATTGGTTCCGTGAACCATGGGCCAAATGTGTTTGCACCCCAAAATTCACGCTGAGATCATGCCCACCCCCCACGGGAGGTGATCGGGCCATGAGCGGGGGGCACGCATGTCGGGTTAGTGCCCTGGTAAGTGAGGACCCGGGGGGTCACCTGCCCCTCTCGCCGCCACGTGAGGTCACAGCAGGAAGACGCCCCACAGGCAGGAGGCGGGCCCTCACCAGCCACCCCGAGGCTGCACCCTGACCTGGGGCCCGCAGCCTCCCGACCTGTGGGAAACACGGGCCACCACCCCGCCGGCCCCGCGGCGTGTTCGTCACAGCGCCCTAGCGGACTATGACGCTGTGACCGATGTGTCGCGCTCTGTTAGGTGACGACAACACGGAACACGGTGGGGCGAGGGTGTGGGAAGTCTATACCATCTGCTCAGTTTTCTGTAAAACTAAACCCACCCTAAAAATTAAACTTTATTCAATAAAAAATAGCAAGTAATAAAGATTTAACAAAGGCTCCGCCGTCAATCCTAAGCAGGGCCCCCCACCCCTTGTCCCAGCCCGCCTTGCCCGGCGCCCGCAGCAGCTCCCCCCGCCATGGGGTCCCCACTTCGTCGCTCCATCCAGGCCAGTGTGTTCGACTCCCCCACCTTCTCCCCCCACCCACCCCCGGCTTCCCCGATGGCTTCCTTAAGATTCGTGTGCCCTTCCGCCCGCAAAGTTCTGCCTTTGCCAGCCCGAGACAAGAAGCCAAGCTCGCCCCCTCACTGTCCTCCTGCTGTGCTCCGCCCCCACACCCCCGCACCCCCTTTCCCACCAACAACTCCCAGCCTGAGGCCAGGCCCGCAGATCCCCCCGGTCCCGGGGGCTGGAGTGGGGGCCGGTGCCATCCGTGCTCGTACGCTGGCGGGTCATCCTGCCTAAAAGGAGGTGATGGGCATGAAGGAGCTGGTGGGGGTGCAGTGGGGAGCACTGGCCTCTGCCCCAGGGCCTTGCTGCTCAGATCACCGGGTGCGAGTGAGTGTGGTTCTCCAACCAGCGGGGGTAGCCAGGTGCCACCAAAGCTCTTCTCCTGGGAGTGTGTGGCTCAAACCTTCGCCACCTCTTCCCATCATGATCCCGTGTCCCCCTGACAAGCCTGAGGAGCCGGCCCTGCCTGTGCAGGGAAAACCTGAGCCCTTAGCTGTCAGCCCCCCATCACCCCCCGCCCCCCACCTCCCTTCAGAGCCCGGCAGCCCTACTGTACTTCCGTCCCTGCAGACTCACCTATTCATATCGGATGAAGGGACTCATACGAGCATACCTGGCACGCTTCTGAGGCCTGTGCCCGGGAGGCAGGTGTCTGTGCTCCGCTCTCTTTAGGGCCACATAACATCCCATCTCACGAGTACACCGTGCCTTTACCCAGTCGTCATTTGGTGGCCACTGTGCTTGTTTCCTGCTCTTGTTTTAAGGCATCTACCACGCACACGTCAAAGCCTTCCCCAAGCACCGTCTGGCGCTCCCTGACTGGGCACCATGGTGTCCCCAGCCCCACTGGGATATTGCCGCCACCACTGCTACTGAGTCCCATCTACCAAGCTCCCACTGTGTCTGGGCTCCCAAGGGTGCTCTTGCTCACGCCAACAAGTGGAAATCCCACAATAGCCCGACAATCCTGGGACGTGTTGTCATTCCCATGTCATGGATGAGGAAGCCCGAGTCCCCCAGAAGTAAGGAGACTGGCCAAGGTCATGGTGGAAGGACAGAGCTGTACCCAGAGTCCTCCTGGTTCTTGGCCCTTTGTCATCGAACCCATCTTTCGTTGGGCTTTGTGTACTCGTGGGCCCCCCAAGCTGCGGGGCTGTCGAGGATGAGGATGACGGCCCTCGGCTGTTGGTGTCAGCACGTGCGTGCCCAGGGCTCTTGCTGGTTTGCAGTCCGTGGGGGCTCCACGCTTTTTGTCTGCCCAGCATCCCCTCCCTCACCCCCTTCCTGGCTGCAGGATGGGCACGTGCTTCAGGCCTGGCCAATCCAAGCCCTCAGTTCCACTGGCCACCGAGACTGGCTCAGGGATGGGCACAGGATTCAAGGCTGGCCAATCAGAGCCTTCCTTGGGTATTTTGCCATAGCAACGGCTGAGGCCACCTGCTTACTCTTTGGGACTGGGAGCTATAAGGACCATCAAGCCTGGAGCTGCCACCACCGGCAGCTTCATCTCCCGCCTCCTGGGGAGAGCCCACATCAGAATGCCAGGCAGATGTTAGAAACGGTGCTGCAGGAAATTGTTCAGTGACCTGGAGAAGGATGTTCACGATGACTTCCTGGGCTTAACATAAGCAAGCTACAAAATAGGACATTACAATATCACCTGCTACCCACGCGTTGGTGTATGTATGGAAATATTCGTATATGCACACAGGTGCGATTTTTAAGGATGGATACAAGCTGCCAAAATATTAGCAGTTTTTTTTTTTCAAGATTTTATTTATTTATCCATGAGAGACACAGAGAGAGGGAGAAGCAGGCTCCATGCAGGGAGCCCGATGCGGGACTCGATCCCGGGATTCCAGGATCACGACCTGGGCCAAAGCCACCCAGGCGTCCCAGCAGTGGTTCTTTCTGATTACATGAGTATTAGTTATATTTTTTCCTTTCTGTTCACCTGAACTTTGAAAACTCCGCCTGTACTTTTTAGAAATTGTTATTGTTGTTCTGTTTATTTTAAGCCAGAGCCTCTGCAGACCCCCTCAAAAAGGCATTTCTAGTGCATTCCTCCCAGGAGGCACTTTGGTTCAGACTGAGCCATGTAATTGGCCTTTTTAGAGCACACAGTGTTTCCAGCAATCCCATTTCCTGCCCCAGTCCTGGGCACCTCCCCACCTTCGGCCACTCTGCTCACCTGCCCCCGCCTCCCCACCCCTGGGCCTCCAGGACTGGCCATCCAGCTGTGCCTGAGTGATGTCATCCCTCAGTGTCTTCCAGACCCTTGGAGAAAGCCAGACCTTTCACCCCCTCCCCCCCACTTGTCCTGCTGGGTGTTGTGTTTTCATTCTCAGCTCACAAGGAACCTGCAAAAAATATTTTCGTTGGCAGCCGATTAGGGAGTAGCAGCCCCAGACATGCCTTTCAGGCGACGTCCGAGTCTGGGGCATCTGCTGCCCTCCGCAGCTGCCGGGAGTCGTGGCCTTGGGCAAGGCCAGGGTTGGGGCCTCATCCATCCTGAGCAACATTCAGGTATTGAGAGATCCCAAGGTTTGGGAGACAGCCCCCACAGTGTCCTTCTTGTGGATCAAACCTCTCCCATGCCAACGGCCAGACCCTGATGACCTTTTCCCATGGTCAAAAGGAGAGGGTACAAGCCCTCCAAGAGGGAGGGAGGGCACTTGCTCTGAAGGGACCATTCTCCCTCTCCTTCGGATCCAGGCCCTGTCCACCCAGTTGGTGCTGGTGGCCACAGCCACTGAGCTGTGTGTGGGTGGTCACTGGACCCTGTCTGGCCCGTCAGAGTCACACTCAGAAGGAGAATGGACTGATGTTTGAACCAAAGGGCCAGGAGGTTGTGGCGGGGCAGCCAGGCTGAGCTGCAGAAACACAGGGTTGCCAGCGAGAGGCAAGGGGCTGGGCCCAGCCACCCAGGGGAGCCAGAGGAGGAAGATGGAGGAGGAGCCTCAAGGGCTCTCAGGTCCTCGACATACAGCTGCACCCATCAGCCTCAGGACGTTCTCTGCATCCTTTGAATAAAGCCCACTTTAGTTCAACCATCTCACCTGGATGTTTATTCCTTTAGAGCCCAAAGACCCAGGCGGGTTATGCTCAGGGCACCAGAGCCCAAGGGGAGGGAGCCCTCTTCCTGTTCCTCCCATTGGCTGGGAGGCTCCCAAGGGCCTTGAGTTCTCGAAGAAAGTGCTTGTCTATGTCCGGACATTTCCCCCAACCTCGGTGTCCAGGGAATGGGTTTGGAGCAGAAGGGCCTTCTGGATTATGAGTGAAAATCACTGGGCAGCTGGGTTCAAAGGACCCTAAAAAGTATGCTGATTGGGCAGTGGCTGGTGGGAAAAGGTAACAGGTTTTAGAGTGTGGCAGATTTGGCTTTGAATCCTGGCTCCAGCAGCTTCCAAATAATGCAAGCTGCTTTTTTTGTTTTTTTGTTTGCTTGTTTCCTGGTCCCTTCCCACCAATAGCATCCAGGGCTTGCCATGTGCCGGACACTGTCCTGCAGCTCCTCTCGACAGTACGGCTGGGAGGATGCCATTCTGCAAACAAGGAAGCAGTGATGGCTAAGGATAAGCAATCATGCACAAGGCTTGCAGTTGGTGATGAGAGATAAACCCTGGTTCAAAACAAAACAAAAAAACCCCCTGGTTCAACTGATTCCGGGGAGCTGGTTTTGCCCAAAGAGGAGAAAAAAGAAGTCTGGTGCCGAGATAAGCCCTCATAAAATTTAAAAAGTTAATGTACTTCTCTACTCAGAGGAAGAACAGATAACCCTTGAAACAAACGAACAAAAACACCCAAACTTCTCTTTCCCAATTGACACAGGAACTACAACGTCTGGGGTTGGCTTCACAATAACGGGCCGGGGCCGGGGCTGGGGCCGGGCCGACGGCCTGATGGTTTTCAAAGCCGGGCACCGTCCTCGTGGCTGGGCGAGCACCGGCCTGTTCTCTCTCCGCGGGAATGTGCTTGCAAGTTGTCATAACAAATGTTTTTTTTAAAAAAAAAAAAGTAGCAAAAGGGGCAGGGCCAGGGTGGAAGAGGATCCCCTAAAGGATGTCAAGGCGCAGGGAGCCCCGCAGGGAAGCAGGGAAGGGCGCCGGAGGCGCGCCCCCTCCCCAGCCTCTCCCCGTTGACTCCCTTGTGGTCCGAGAACCCTCGGCTCTGAGTAATAAATGCGCGCTCTCTGGCGGGACATGTGTTTCCAATCACCCTGCTCGGCAGTGAGTCACCACCGACAGCTGCTGCCTGCCTGTCTCCCACCTCTTACCTTCAGAGCCTCCATGACGACAGCCCAGGCCCTGCTCCCAGCCCAGGTCTGCGCCCGGCCCCGGCCCCGGCCCCCTGCACAGCCCCTGCCTCCTCACACCTGGGTGCCTTCACACAGGTCTGTCCTTCCACCTGGAACGGTGTCCTCCCCGCCAGCCCCCACCCCTGACGGGATGGCTCTTACCATTGTCCGGGTCTCATCCCAGGCAGCCACTGCCCCCCCCCACTGCCCCCGGGACCCCGTGGATGCCCCTGCTCTACCATCCAGCACCCACACCCACTCGTAATTCCTTCTGTAGGTGTTTCTGCTAACGATGGTTTCTGGTCCTTCCAGACCCCTGGCACCTGCAGGGCCCTGGCACATACTCATCCAACAGGTGAATGAACGAACAAAGGAGCTATAACCAGAAGAAGCAGGGAGTCATGGAAAAGACACAAAAACAAGTAACCTTTTAGAGAAAACACAAGGAGCCCGAGGAGTCCAGGCAATGGGATTGGAGGGGGTTCTCTGCCCCTTATAGGGCGGGCACGCCGCTGTCCACACAACTTCAGCTGGGCACCTCCCTGGGCTGGAAATCACTCACAGGCCTGGACTGGAGGGATCTCAGGCCACATTCTGGCTCGGTGGGGAAGGAGTGCCGGGGTCTGGCCTGAGCCCAGCCCGGGCTTCCAGGGGTCAGGGGGTGGGGCACCCGGGCATCCCCCCACTTCCCCAAAGAGTCAGACTACCGTCTGATGTGATAGGGAGCACTGATGGGAACGGTGCAGGGACATCACCCTCCCAGACCCCGGTGCCTTCCCCGCAGGCATCCAGGCCACACCTGTGAGGGGTGGCTGAGTGGTGGCAGGAGAAAGCAGGGGCACGGGTGGTTGGCTCTTGGCCGTGTTCCAGGACGGCCAGGACAGAGCCAGGGTCCCCCCAGGAAGGCGAGAGAAGCACCAGGACACAGAGTAAGACGGTTCACCTGGTCGCGCTTGCACTATAGGGGCCAGACAGGCCAGGGAGATGCCAGCACCAGAGTGAGCAACTGCCTTTGGGGCCGTCCTGCCTGGGGAGCTGGGCAGGCTGTCCTGGCCGAGGAGGGCCGGAGGCGCCAGTGAGCCTCACCCAAATGCCAGCAAACAGCTGGAGATGGCAGTAAGGACCCAAGACTCGCTTTCCAAGGAGCCGGGTCCCTCCTTGCCTTTCTCATGGCTCTGCCGCCTTCTGGTCCTGCCGGTGACCAGAGCTACCCCAAACCCTGCTCTTCCTGTTGCCTGGCATTTCAGGGCAAGCTTGAAGGAGCGCCTTTGGGAATCCCCACCACCACCACCCTCACCCTCACCCTCACCCCATCCCGCCCCGGAGGCCGTCCAGGGCATGACCTAGGCTGGGATCTGAAGGTGACACAAGAGCCTGGGCAGGGAGCGGGACGCTGCTGGCCATACCGAGACCCCGCGGCATCCCCGAGGAGAGAGACCTGGGGAGAGAGGAGAGCAGGCCAGGCAGGAACAGAGGAAGAAAACTAGGATGGGGAGAGGGAAGGAGAGAGAAAGAGGAAATTCCTGGGCACAGTCCTAATCACAGCCTTGAAATGAAATTTACTGCTGCACTCAGCACGGGCCGCCAGCCAGCGCTGCCAAACCAGCCCCCCCCAGTCTGTTTGGATTAGGCGATGACATCATGGCCGTGGGCCCGTCACTGCCAGCACCGAAGAAGAAAGGGATGGCGCAGGGAACCTGAGCCTCCAGCCCGGGCTTCCAGGGGAGGGGACCTGAAACCAGCAGCAGCCGGCCTCTGCTCCCCCCGGCACGCGGCCCGCCAGTCCTGTCCTCTGTCCGCCCACCCGCCCGCCGGCCCGTCCTGCTCCCCGTCCTGCTCCCGGTGGCACCTGGTCCCCGGGTCGCCGGCCAGCCCAGGAGGTCTCCCAGAGCAGCGGGCCAGGGACGGATGGAGGAGCGCTGGTTCCCGGCCCCGCTCGCTGGCCCCATCCCCGAGCCGCCCGCCCGTGGGACAAGGCACATGACACAGGCCCGGGCCAGAGGCGGTGGCCTGGGCCCAGGGACCTGGAGCGGCAGCAGCGGGGCTCGTCCTCGGGGCTTGGCAGGAGCGAAGTGCAGGGGTGGGTGCGAGGAGAGCCCGGGCGTTGGGGGCCAGTCCGGGCACACACCGAGTCCAGGTGGAACAGCGTCCGCGGGGGCTTCGCCCAGGGGACGCGGTGGTGGCGCCAGCCGGCCTGCCGGGGGACTTGAGTGAGTGAGTGAGTGAGCCGTCTCTCCCAGACGGCACAGATGTGGCCGCCACTTCAAGCCAGTGACTTCATGGGCCTGCCGCTCACCAGGGCCGGCCTCCCTCCCTCTCTCTGGAGCTCCTCTAGGCTGGATCAGAGCAGCCCGGCAGGCGGGCGGCGCTGGGACTGTGCCCGGCCTGTGCAGGCTGCGCGCCCTGGAGCGGGAGGGGGCGCAAGGTGGGTGCCCAGCTCACTGCCTTCCCTGTGGGGCGCCCGCCTGGGAGGGGATGGGGGTTCCTGGAGGGGTGGCAGAGGGGCCAAGCCCCCCCACCTGGGGAGACAGTGTAAGCCAGTGCCAGGGGTGCCACGGCGAAGGGAAGCCCCAAGGGAGGCAGGAGCCAAGGGCGGTGGGGGGGGGCGCGGGGGGGGGGATCACCGATGCAAAGGCGGGGGAGGGGGGCGGGGGGGTGCTGGGACCAGGGCAAAGTCCAGCCAAGACCCGCACTTCTGCCCCAGGAGCTCTCCGTTGTGGAGCTGAAGCATCCCTTTGGAGCCCAGGGGCAGGACACGATGCTCACCCAGGTCCCCACCACCTGGTGACACTCTCCAAGAACTTTGTGGCGGACTCCCTCTTACTTGTGTGGCTCTGCCCTCGTGTGTACGTAACGTCATGTAAATGAAATATTACATGTGCTGTTTTCTCATGGACACTTGCAGGAAAAAAAAACCCAACCCTTTAAACATCGTCTGCCCTCCCCGTCTCCCTGGAGAGCCAACGTGGACAGACTGGTACGCCATCCTGCGTGCCCTGGCGCAGGTCACGGGCTGGCACGGCTACCCCCCACCACCACATGCACTCGTGTTGGCGCTACAGGAATCGAGGCTTGTTTATCTCTCTCTGCATTTTGCTTTCTCAAGTCCAGAGATTTTTATCAAGCTTCCCTTAGCTGGTGGTGATCAACCAGGCGGTTTCGCTCTCACTCAGGGACATTAGGCAATGTCTGAGGATGTGTTTGGTTGTCAGAACTCGGGGGGTGCCTTTGGCATTTAGAGGGTGGAGGCCAGCGATGTTGCTCAACACCCACAGTGCACAGGGCGTGCTCCCCCTGCCCCCACCCCGCCCCCGCCCCTGCAGGAGAACAGTCTGGCCCGGAGGTCAGCTCCCCTGAGGCAGGGAAGTCAGCCCCGGGCCCTAGACGACTCCTAAGGTCCTTAATGAAGTGAATGGATGTGGAAGGTCCTTGGAGCGTCCACCGCTGGCCACGAGCACGCTAACTGTGCAGGAACTGCAGCCCATCTCCAGGCCACAGTCGGCCCTGCCTCTTCTTGACTCACCTTCTTGTCATCGTGGATGTTCTGTGGTCAACAGCCCTGGCCAAGGAACATGAGGAACAGATATCTGGGCTGGGGGGACACCACCTGCCCATGTGGCCGTGAGTCAGACGCCCAGACTGGACGGGGGCCCATGGTGATCCCGATCGCCTCTCCGAGAGCCACACAACCCACCACCCCGGAAACCTCCCAGATAGCCAGGCGCACGGATGTCCCCCACCTCCGTGCACGGCCGCCCACTCTCCACCGCCCCACCTAGAGCGGTCGGAGGCACTCCTGCCCTTTTGCATCTAGCTTCCCCGGGCCTGTGGGGCCAGTTTTAATGCCCATACGCTGTGGAGCGTCTGGCTCCCTGGAACCTGCCAGAAGGAGTGTGAAGCCCTCAGTCCCACTCCAGCTGTCTCCAGGGAGAGAAGGCTCCACACTCGCTCCACACTTGGGAGGGAGTAGATCTTCTCCAAGAGGAGAGAGTGAGTCTATGGAGAAGACCCGCCTCCGGTGGGTGCCCTCCCCAAGGGCTGGGTGGACACAGCCTGCTCCGGCAGGGCCTCCTGCCCGAGGCCTGGGAGGTCACCCTGACTCTGTGTACCTGACAGAGCAACAGGGAGGAGGCCCTGGTATTTCCTCCTGGCCCCGGTCAGTGTTGATCCTGCCAAGCAGAGTCCAGGACATGTCTGCTGGGCGTGCCCCGCTGTGAGTGGGATGGGTGACAGCTCTGCTGCGCTCTGCACTGGAAACATCCCTTGGTGGGGGAGGCAGGCGCAGGGCGGATGTTTCTGGGGGTCAGCGGTGGGGCCCAGGAATGTGGTCCCCTGGAAGGCCCTGGAAGGCCCCCTCCCCAGCTGGCCTGGCAGGTGCAGGCCCCCTCCTGTCTAACCTGACTCAGCCCGGAGTCAGGCCCTGGGTAGGATTCAAGCTGACGTCCAGCAGGCCGTCATCAGAATGGATCTCCTGCATGGCCACCCCACTGGCCCACTCCCCGGTATCAAGGTAGAGGAGGCCGGTTAGCAGCGAGCCCCAGGGGGTGGGGTGGGGGGCGTCCTGACCCTGCCCTCCTCCTCGGGGTGGGGATTCCCAGCGCAGCCCTTGCCCCGATGTCACCTTGCCTTGTCAAGCCCTCTTGGCCATGGAGAGGAGAGCCCATAGAAGACCTTCTTGTGGATGCCAACGGCCAGATTCCGATCCCCTCCTATCCTCAGTACATTCCTTATCTGAGGCTCGGTTTCCTTGGTTTTGAGATGGAAGATACCACCTGGAACAGCAGGTCAAGGATGGGAAGGAGAACAGAGAGGGAGGGCCATAGGAGCCAAGGCTGCTGCGGGCATCAGGTGGTGGTCAGATGGCTGGGGTGGGGGACGCGGGGCTGGGGGAGGAGCCTGGGTTTCAGGGACTGCTCTGTCCCTTCACCTGCTGCGCCCTCATGAGAGTCATCTGATGCGTTGCTGCCTTGTGGTAACAGCGCACATGCACCAGATTCGAGGGGGCAGGCCAGCCATTCAGAGGAATCTACTGGGAAAGGGGTTTAATGGCCATTTCACGGACGGGGAGGCAGAAGCTTGGCGGGCTGGCGAGGTGGCCGGGCTGCTGTGTCTGAGTCATGCTCAACCCCCTCTGCACGCCCCCCCCCCTCCATCCTTACAGAGGGACCTGCCCTGCCTCTCTGCTCAAAACCCGCCAAAAGCTCCCAACTCACTCAAAATAAAATGTGTGCCCCCTCCCCTCCTAGCTCCCCTGACAACAAGTGGGTCCTAGCTGGTTCCCTTCCGCATGTTCCTCCTCCTTCACTGGCTCAGGGGTCTTTCTACCCACTGCCCCTGGGACTTTTGTCTGTTCTGTGGATTTCTTTTCTTTTTTAATATTTTATTTATTTATTTTGAGAGAGAGAGAGCGAGTACAAGTGAGAGCGAGGGGCAGAGGGCGAGGGAGGAGCAGACTCCTCACTGAGCGGGGAGCCCAATGTGGGGCTTTATCCCAAGATCCCTGGATCACAACCCCGAGCCGAAGGCAGATGCTTAACCGACTGAGCCACCCAGGCACCCTGTTCTGAATTTCTGAATACCCTTTTAGGACAGCGTCCCCCGTCCCCCGTAGATGCACCAGAAAGCACTGCTGATGGAAGGAAGGGAGGCGGGCAGGCAGGTAGGCCAGGTCCCTTATTTCCACCCCCATGCAATAGCCATCTGCCCGCCCCCCAATCTTGTGCCGCCATCAAACCTACCTCCAGGGTAGTTATCACCCTCGTGTGTACTTGATTGCTTATGCGTGTATCTCACCTGTTGGACAAGGCGTCCCCAGATTATCTGTTTCTCTCATATGCTAACAAATCGACTTGGGAATTCTGTAAAGTTCAAGTGCATTTTGACATTTTATTCCACTTGTAATAAAGAAAGACGGAGAGGAGAAGGCAGAGGCAGCTGTCGTGTTATAATTTTCTGAACCAACGACTAAAAGGTTAGCACCCTACCTCATTTCAAAACGACACAACTCTATTTGACGTGGACAAAAGCTGAAAAAGTGATTTTGGATTGGGCAGGGTACTAAAAATAACCACTCTGCCTATCTAACTTTGCTCCCAGTTGTGTGCTGCAAAGCACATGTAAACAGAGAGAAACCGTTTTGGTTTTTTGGTTTTGTTTTTTTTTTCCTCCAGCCTTCCAGTGTTTTACAGTTTCCTATGGCGAGTCGGCACCGCACAGCTTAGTGGCCAATTACTCGCAATGGTGTCATTCTCAGTTGACAGCCGTCCGGCTAGATTACAGACGTCCTGTGGGCAAGAGCAGGGTCCTGTGTATAAGAGCACCGAGCACAGGGGGGCCCAGGGCAGCCTCGGTGACAGGCGCATGGTAGCCACACTTCACAGGCTTTTCTGCACCTGGGAGATCCGGCCTTTCTGGGAACACAGAACTGTTTTGGGGGGCGGAAGTCCTCAGTCCCACATTCGTGGGCTAAAGCAGAACTGTGTGAGCAGAGCCCAGCAAATGCTTCCCTCCAATCGCACCGCCTCCTGGACTCCTAGGCCCACCCCCCCCGCTCTTGTTGGCTGGTCAAAAATATGGCCAGTTTATATAAAATCCTGTTTTGTTCATAGTAACCACTCCCCCTCCCCCTCCGTCTGAACTGGCCAAGCGCACTTAAAATTCTAAGACCTCCATTTATAAAAGGAATCTCCAGGAAGCTTCCCCAGGCCACCTAGCCCCCCCACCCCACCCCAGGGGCACTGGTGGGCAGGGGTCCCTCCTTGAAGCGCACCAGGCCCCAGTTCAGGGACCCCCAGGGGTGGGAAGTGTCTGGCTCCTGTGCCAAGCTGGAGGGGAAGGGGAAGGCGAAGGGGAAGGGGAAGGGGAAGGGGAAGGGGAAGGCGAAGGGGAAGGGGAAAGGGGAAGGGAAGGGAAGAGAAGGGAAAGCGGAAGGGAAGTGGAAGGGAAGGGGGAAGGGGAAGGGGGGAGGGGGAAAGGGAAGGAAGGGGAAGGGGAAGAGAAGGGAAGGGGGAGGGGGAAGGGGAGGGGGTAAGGGGGAGGGAACGGGAGGGGGAAGGGAAGGGGGGAGGGGAAGGGGCCCCCGGGGGTGGGGGGGTGGGCTGCGAGTCCCGGGCGCTGGGCGAGGGCCCCCTGGGCGCCGCCCCGCCCCCGGGCGACCTGCGAGGGGCGGGGGCGGGGGCGGGGGCGGGGGCGGGGGCCGGGGCGCTGCGGGGCCAGGTGCGCGGCGCTGGGCCCCGGACGGTCGGCGGGTCCGCGCACAACAAAGCGGCGTCCGGGGGAGGGCGGGGGCGCGGGGAGGGGGCGGCCGGGAGCTCCCGGAGCCGCATTGGCCGCCGGCCACCGGGGGGCGGAGCCGACACGCCCCGGAGCGCGATAAAAGGCCGGCCCGGCCCGCGCCCGCAGCGCACGCATCCGTAGAAGGCAGCGCAGGCCCCGGTGCCCGCCGCCCCCGCCGCCCCCGCCGCCGCCGCCCCCGCCGCCCCCGCCGCCGCCGCCGCCCCCGCCGCGCCCAGCGCCCCGCGCCCCAGCGACCCGGGAGAGTTAGCGCGGGCGAGCGCGGGCCCGGTGCGGAGGGCGGCCCCGGCGCGCCCCGAGGCCAGCGCCCGCACACCCGCGGCGGCCGAGCCCCGCGCCCGCGCCCGCGCCCGCGCCCCCGCCCCCGCCCCGCCCGCCATGGGCGCCGCGGCCCGCAGCCTGCGCCTGGCGCTCGGCCTCCTGCTGCTGGCGACGCTGCCGCGCCCGGCCGACGCCTGCAGCTGCTCCCCGGTGCACCCGCAACAGGCGTTCTGCAACGCGGACGTAGGTGAGCACGCGCCCCCGCCCGCCCCCGCCCGCCCCCGCCCGCGCCCCCGCGCCCCCCGCGCGCCCCGCCCGCCCGCCCGCCGGGGCCCACGCCCGGACGCCGGCCTCGGGCCTCCCGGAATCCTGCAAGTGGACGCCAGGATCGCACTTTCTCTTTCCCCCGCGCGTCTCCCTTTCTTCGCCTCTCGCCGAGATGCTTCTCAACCTCAAAATTCCACCGAAATTCCTCCGCAGCCCCAGCCCCAGCCCCAGCCCCAAGAAGGGAGCCAGGGAGCCAGGGAGCGGACCGGGCTTGGCAGGCGCAGGGCCCGGGGATGCCAGCGCGGGGGGCGGGGGGGCGGGGAGAGAGGGGACGCGGCGCGGCGGGGCAGGCCTGGCCCTGGCCCGGGCGCGGGAGGACGGGGACCCCGAGAAACTTTCGCGGCCGAGCGGGAGCTGGGCTCCGGCCCGGGGCTGGGAGGGGAAGGGCTGGCCGCTCAGCCCCGGCCTCTCCCTCCAGCCCTCCAGCCCGGCTCGGGCTCACCTTGGCTTCGGCTGGGGCGGAGAGGGGAGCTTCCCGGCTCTGCCCAGGCTCCCCGGGCCGCAGGGGCAGCCCCGAGGGGCAGCCGGAGCCCCTGGCCCGGAGGGGGGCCCTGCGGCCAGGCCCGGTGGGAGGAGGGTCCGCGAGAGGCTCGCTGCCGGACCGCTTTCTCAGGACATCCCCGCACACTGGAGACTTGGGGCCAAGTGGGGCTGCGTGGCCGCGTAGGACCCTCGGAAAATGTCTCTCATGCTCTGCACCCTTGCCCCTCAAAGGTGGGGGTGAGCCCGGGAGGCAGGAGGAGCCCGTTATTTGTTCCGATCCTGGATCCTCACAGGGGCCGGAGACAAGTGGGGGAGAAGGTGGCAGAAATGGGAGGGACCAGCTGGGCCCCAGGACCCCAGAGGTTTCCGTCCGGGCCTCCAGCTGCCCTGGTGAGGGTCAGCCGGGATTTCCCAGGGCAAGTCTAGCCACAAGGACAGATGCACAGCAGGGGGGTCACTGCCCCCCCCCCCCCACAATTGGCTTCTCAACAGGTTTATGTTGTGCTTCTAAGCCTCAGCCAGCAGAGCGTCCGGTTGCCAGGCCAGATGCAGTGAGGCTGGCTGCCCTCACCTGTGCAGACTCAGAGCCTGGGTCCCTGGGTTCCTCCTGTTGTCGGCCATGCCCTCCTGAGCTCCCCACGGCCCCTGGCCACACCCCAGTTGGCCCCATTGACCTGCCGCTTGGCCCAGGAAGACCTCAGGTGTTCTTACCTGTGGGCATCACATGGCTCCGGCCATCTTGGCGTGGGTGCTTGCAGAGGAGTTTTCCGTAAACCCCGAGGCAGGGGACTAAGTAAGGCTGGCTCCCCAACTTGGCTTGCCCAGCAGGTTTGAGGGCGATGCACATTGGCCTTCCCCTGGGGTGTCCGCTGGGCATCTGGGCCTGACCGGGCCCCTTTGCTGAGACACGGCCAGGCTCCTGCCCATGAAGCTGTAGGGCGGGATGGTCTCAAGGCCCAGAAGGAACCTCGTGAGGCGCTTGGGCTTGGTTCGCAGGAGCCTGCAGGAAGGGGCAGGGCCTCGGGTCCACCTCACACTCTTCAGCTGCTGGAAGAATTTCCAGCCGCTTCCTGGCCTGCCCAGTAAACCAGGGCAGCAAAGGGTCAGGGTCGAGGAGCTTCAGCGAGCCTTCAGGTTCCTTCTTGCTGTGTGCGTTCCTCTCACCTCCGTCTGGATCTCCTGACACGTGTGTCCCATTTTTTCGCATCCAAATCACTAAGGAGCCTAAACTTTGACCCCGTCCCAGCTCAGAGGCCCAGTCGGGCTGCTGACACCAGACTTGCACAGCAGAGCCCCGGCTGTGAGATCCCTGTGCGCTGCACTGAATCCGCTAACGGGGGAGCCTCAAAACAACAGCGGTTGTCTCTGTCACAGCTGAGGCGGCCCGAAGTCCAAAGTCAAGGTGTTGGCAGGATGGGCTCCTCCCGGACACCCCGAGGCAGAATCTGCTCCGGGTGTCTCTCTCCCCGCTCCTGCTGGCTGCCGCCATCCTTGGCTTTCCTTGGCTTGTGGACACGTCACTCCAGCCTCTGCCTTCTTGTCTTTACGTGGATTTCTCTGCGTGTGTCTGTCCCAAACTCTCTCTTGTAAGAAGGACCCCAGTCCCTGAGTATAGGGCCCACCCGTATCCAGCATGATCTTCTCTTAACTCCATCACATCTGCAAAGACCCTCATTCCAAATAAGGTCACCTGAGCAGGTTCGGGGTGGACAGGAGTTTTCAGGGGAACTCTTCTGGCCATGCTGCCGCAGTTGGCCCTTCTGTGCTCAGTCAGCTTGGGATATGTGAAGCCGAGACACCCAGCGGAAGCCCTGGGTGGCTGTGGAGTTCAGGTCACTGCGAAGGCGGTGGTCTTTCTGTATCTGCTTCTCCTTTGAGGGCCGCTAGCCTGTGACTTTCTCCTGACGATCCCCCACTCTGAGAACCAAATGGCCTGGGGCCCTTTGAAAGATGACTCACGTCTTGGCCCCTTTGTAAATACAGAGAGTCTGGCCTGGGCCCAGCTCTTGCTGAGGGTTTTAAAAGCCTCACAGGTGGACCTTGTGCCACGAGGGCTGTGGTCCAGGGGCCCATGAAGGGTGATGGCCTTGCGCACATTGGGGATACTGAGAGCTAACTGCTCACGTGGTGTGCTGGCTCCTTTAAGTGTTGGCGGGATGCAGGCTTGGTAGGCACCGTCGGATTTCTGTCTGCCTGTGTGAGCATTTCCGGGAGCTGGTAGGACCGGAACTGTGGTCGGCGAAGAGATTCATTATGAGGTCGTGAAATTTGGGTGAAGGGAGCGGTAGGTAAGAGGTGATCTGGGTTCCTCCTGGAAGACCTCGTTCCCTGTCCTTTCCGGGAAAGCGAGGACAAGCAGGAAGTGTTTGCTGTCTCTGAGCAGGGCTCACGTGCGCTGCTGGCCTGACTCCTACCACCTCGTGGAGCCCGAGGCCATCTCCTGCCCAGACCCCACACCCCGGCCAGAGACCAGCGTTGGGCTTGCTCTTTGGGTGGCCACCATGGAGCGAGCCTGGAGTCACTTAGCCAGCCCAGCGGCTTGGCAGATCCGGGCCGTGTGAGCCAGTTTCTGGAGTCACTGGTAAATCCAGGAGGTCTCTGGACCAGCGGAGTAAGATCTCATTTCTGGCCTGGGTGGCGGTGCCCATGGCCATGCTACTCCCCCAGAATGCCCACAATGGCATCTTTCTCAGCGTGTTCCCATCTCCAGACACTGCTCTGCAAACCCGCTGGTGATCTCCAGCCCCAGGTGGAGAAGGGCCCACAGCCAAGGCCATTCGCTGGTCGCCAGGGCAAGCAGGCCAGCCTCGTGCGTGCACTGTTGGAGGCCACACCGTGGCACCTGCAGAAAGCACGCACCACGCATTCAGAAACGGCTGTGTCTTCACCAGATACACTTGCTCGGGAAGAGCGAGGCGGATGAGACGCCTGTGAGTTGAGTCGGGCCTTCCGTGCTTGGGGGCCGGGAGGGGGGCAGGGCTTCTGGAGAGGCCTCATTGATCTGTGTTCCCAACATCCTTGTTTTCCTATCCGGCTGTTTCTACAAGCCCTTATGGAGTGGCTGGCTCCGCCCCACGGGACATAAGGAAGAAGCAGGGCATTATTAGCCTGTCCTTGGGAGGGGGAGCTCCAGACTCCAGGGCCAGGCAGCGTGGAGGTGCACAGGGTGGGCACAGACCTGCGGACCCCAAGCCCAACGGCCAGGGTGTGGTCTAAAGTCAGAGAGACTCAAGGTGTCTCAGGCCAATGATAAACAAAGTAGCTGTGTGAAAGGGGAATGCGGTTTTGGGATCAGAGGTGTAGAGGGTGTTGAGGGGAGGGGACTGTGGGCGGACTGGAGCCCCTTGGCCCAGTTTTGGTCAGCTGGGGATGCGCTCTCCCAGGGGAGTGCCTAGAACCTGAGCTGCTGGGGTTGGGAAGCAGAGGGGAAGAGATGCGCCCTGGACACAGCCTTGGAGGCCGTGCTGTGTGTGGCCTGTGGCTGCAGGGAGCTCTCCCCACGCCGTGGTCCCTGCCTGTGATCTGAGGACGCGCTCCCAGCCTCCAGCCAGGACCCGCTTGGTCCTCGGGGAATTTGCGGTCATGGCCTGTGGTCCGTGAGCTGTAGGCGTGGGCACCTGCCTGTCCTCTCGGCTGTCTCAGCTGGGTTACCAGGCAGACGTCCATACAGGCTGCATGGTCCAGATCCGATGGCAGCACTTGGGCATTGAGAATAAAGATATAGACAACTCCCAGGCTTCCAGGGTTGAGCCACCCTAGTCCCAATGCAGAACCACTGATGTGATACCCGACTGCTGCAGGTTCCCAAGGTCCCTTTGGGTTCCAAATTGGCTAAGAGATGTGGCTGGAGGGCCCTGGCAGCCTGGAGGATGCAAACACAGCAGGAGAAAAAAAAGGCCTGGAGGAGACAGGAGAAGGAAGAGCAGCGTGGTGGGTGGGGTCCATGCTTCTCCCCTGCCTGGGATGCTCCCTCTCTCCTCTGCACGTATGCATCCACATACACACACACACACACACACACACACACGGGCCAAGGGCAAGTGGCCTCATAGTGAGGATGGTCTTCCTGGGAAGAGAAGAGCAGAGCTGGGAGGGAAGTCAAGGTTGGAGAACCCTAACTCGGAGGACAGAGTCGGGGGAAACACATACCCAGGCACATCATCAGCGGTGGCAGCGTGGGGATGCGCTGGGCAAGGGGACCACCTGCGCAGGCAAGAGTGAGAGAGAGTTCTGGGTGCAAACCAGGCCTGAGAGGTGGGCGAGGGGCCAAAGGACACCGCTCTGGCATATCACATGCAGTCTGCATCCCCTCCCAAGGGCCCCCGGTGAGCCATTGTGAGGGCATGCACCTGTGGGTGACAGCCAGGTGGCCCAGGGCGCTGGCTAAAAGGCAGAGTCCGAACTGGCATCCAGAATTAGAGCCTCAGGGCCCACGTGGGCGGGCAAATTGGTATTTCTAAGACTGTCCAGGTGATTCTGACGCCTGCCGAAGTTTGCACAGAGCAGTTGTCTCCAACGCAGGCTACACCCCAGACACTTGTGGTTTGAGACGAGAATGTTCTAGGTATTTAGCACAGACGTTGATAGCTCCACCTGTATGTAATGGTAAATGGACAGGTAGGCATGGAGACTGCTTGGCCAGGCCTCTGCCTTGGTGCTGGAGGGTCTGAGTGAGTGTGGAGAGCGAGGACCAGGGGTAAGAGGGTCAACGAGATGCCCTAGAATCGGGGAGGAGAGGTGGCTGAGGGAAGTGGCGGAGGAAGTCTTCCAGGGATGGTCAGGAGCACCCGTGTCTCAGAGGGCAGGCAGGATGAAGCTGGCTCCCCCATCCAGAGCTCGGAGCTCCCGGGACCCACTCGCTGGACCCCTGGGGCCTGACCTGGCTGGAACGCGGAGATCCTTCGGTGCCTCCATCATTGCGTGGATGTGCGGCTCCGGGCGGGTGGTGGTGGGAATACGCAGAGACCCAGAGGGATCCCATTTTGCAGCTGACAAAATTGTACCGCTCCCTGTGTCTGAGCAGTGTCCCAGCTCGGCTTCTGGAGACCCCAGCACGGCAGACTAGACAAGTGTTTATTCTACAAACCAAATTGAGGGCAGCCCTGGTGGCTCAGTGGTTAAGCATCAGCCTTTGGCTCAGGGTGTGATCCTGGGGTCCCGGGATCGAGTCCCATGTCGGGCTCCCTGCAGGGAGCCTGCTTCTCCCTCTGCCTGTGTCTCTGTCTCTCTCTCTGTGTCTCGTGAATAAATAAAAACAAAAATCTTTAAAAAAAATAATTGAGGTGTAGTCTTTGTATGGAAGGATCCTATCCTGGGGTATATGGGCATCCATCCAAAGATAGATCGGAGGGTGATGGCAGGGGTGACATGAGTCTTGAGCCCTGAAACTGTAAGCAGAGCTCTGTGTGTGCACACACATACACACATACGTGTGCATGCCTGGGTTTTCCAAGGCAGTGGCCGGGACTTCCACTGGATTCTCCAAGGGGTATGTGACCTCTAAGAGGTCAGTTGTTGCCGCGTACGAAGTCTTCAAACGGCCTGTAGGGGAGAGTGGAGGACGTGGTGAGAAGGGTCTGGAACCAAAGCCTGGGCGGCCCTGAGCCTGGGTGCAGAGTGGAGCTTGAGTCCCAGCAGCAGGACCCACCCGAGGGTCGTGAAGTGTGGCCGGGGGTGGGGAGGGTGTTAAGGGGTTCTGGTGGCCCAGGAGCAGGTGCACGCACGGGGGTGGGGGGAAGGGGGGAGGACTGGGGTCAGAAGGCAGATCTTGCAGCTGAGTGGGGGGTGGGCTCGTGGTAAGGGGTCACCCTGGGGTTTGACCTCGGCGCCCAGGCCTCCATTCCCTGTGTATTTGTGCTGGGATACGGTGAGCCCGGGGTCTGGACGGGAGAGTCTGTGGCTGTGGCTCCCCAGACAGTGGAAAATGTGTGAGGGGACCCGGAGGGAAGGGGAAGTGGAACGCGAAGCGGTTAGAAGAGTCAGCAGGAAGCCAGGACGCTTGACTTCCTAGGACAAGCCCGTTAGGGAGGCCACTCTGCAGCCCCACCACGGCTTCCGGGGAGAGATCCGCGCAGATGCCCTCGGCCTCGATTTCCCCAGCCCGAATAGGACGTGGTGATTTACCTGCTTCCTAGGGTCGCGGCTGGAGGTCACAAGGAAGGGTGGGGGTGGAACACTTGGGACGGTGCCCCCAGGAGGCTCTGGGGTGTGCGTGTGTGTGGAGGGTGGGTGTGTGGGCGTCTCCGTGGGGGACCCTGCACGGTGCGCGCCTTCCCCACCCAACCCGAGGCCCGGCTGGGGTGATGGATGGCACAGGTCGGGGGAGACACGGGGCGGGGTGGGGGGTTCTGGTGCCGCCAGGAGGCAGCGGGGAGCTGGGAGGGAAAGCTCCTTCGTTTCGTGAAGGGGGGGTGGGAAGCTGGGAACACCGTCGTTAATAAGTGCTGAGTGCTTTCAAGTGGCTTCCGCACGTTGTCCCCGATTCACAGAAGATCAAACTGAGGCACAGACGATGAAGCTCTTGCTCAGGGTCATGCAGCTCGTGAGCAGCCCGAGTGCGGACGGGGAGGTGTTAGTGGACGAGGCTGACCTTGGGGGCCCCGAGCCGTGTGGGCTTGACGGGTGGCCGTGGCGCCCCCGGGTGTGGCGGGCGAGCAAGCCCTTAGGGATGAGCCCCAGATATGAAGCGGACTCGCGTTTCCCACCTGGAAGGACGCTCGGAGGGTATTTGTTGGAAGCCCCCCTGCAGCTCGAGCACTTTTCCGTCACGGACATTGTCCTTCTCTCCAACTGAGGCTGAGTCTGGGGCTGACGTACATTTTGATAAAACCTTTGCCCACACGTTGTCCGTTTCTTAAGTTCCTGGTGAGCATCCAGGTCAAGAAACAGAACATTGCTCCCCCGCCCCCTCCCCCAAGCCCTCTGCTTATCCCTCCTGGCCCTAAATTCCCCTTTGCCTTGGGGTCACCACTGCCCAGCTTCTATGGTGGCAATTTACTGGCTTTTCTTTTTTTTTTTTAAAGATTTTATTTATTTATTATTATTTTTCTGAAAATTTTATTTATTCATGAGAGACACAGAGAGAGGCAGAGACACAGGCAGAGGGAGAAGCAGGCACCTTGCAGGAGCCCGATGCAGGACTCAATCCCAGGACCCCAGGGTCACTCCCTGAGCCGAAGGCAGACGCTCAATGGCTGAGCCACCCGGGTGTCCCACCGGCTTTGCTTTATATGGTTTTATTGCTTATCTGTGTATCTTTATTTCACGGAGAAGCATGTACACATTTAAATGCACGTGTAGGGACAGGTCTGGAAGCGTGTCCATCACAATTCTCAGCAGTGGGTGAGATCAAGGGCAATATTTCTCTTTTTGTTTATCTGTGTTGTCTAAATGTTGTTGGATTAGCATGTGGCAGGTGGGTGATTATGTCACCGGTGAAAGGCACGGAGGACAGAAATGGAGTGGTGGGCAGGGGTGAGGGTGGGGGCGGGCGGCGGAGAGGCCCCCACATGGTGGGTGAGGGCGCTGAGCCCGGGCGGGCCCGTCTGTCCCTGTCCCTGTCCCCACCAGGCCGAGCCCCGGGCCCAGTCGAGAGGGCCAGCTGCCTGGCGCTGCTCCCCTTGCCCTTCGCCCGCTTGAGAAGCAGGGGTGCCGACTGACCCCGACACAGCGAGTGAGCCCAGCCCCCTGTTCTGGGCCCTGGAGCCCGGAGCACAGTGGCCCGTGATGAGACCGGGATGAGCTCCGAGGCTTCCTGCTGGGGAACATTCCGTGGGTGGAGAGACCCTGAGAGCTCCTCGGCCTGGCCCCGGAGCAGGACCTGGCTGGGCTCGGGGCTCTGCCAGTCTCTCCGATCTGTAGCGTGGGGTCCTGGTTGGGCCTTCCTGGCAGCCCCTTCACAGACCCAGCTGAGCACAGGGGCGGGGGGGAGGTGCCCGCATCAGGCTTTGCCGACGCCCCTCTGCTTCTACCTGAGGGCCCTGGTTAGGAGTCCACAGCTGATTCTTTACTGAGGGCAGAATAAGGCAATGGACCGACGTCTTAGAGGAAAAAAAAGTGGAAGAAGGTATTGGGAGAAGAGCCGGCCAGAACTGGTTCTGAATCCTGATTGTGTCTCCTCTCCCTCTTCCGTGCGGGCGGGATCACACTTGCGATGCTCGTACATCTCTGACGAGTGAGCAGTGAGCTTGGTGTGGAAGCCAGGGAGCCCCGAGGGCCGTCAGCCCCCCACCCCCACCCCGCACCCCAGCGCCCCCGGAACTCCGTGACCCGGCTCGCTCGCCGCTCTGTCCTGGAGCTCCTGGCAGGGAGGCCGCGGGTGGAGCAGGGACGTCCACCTCCCCTGTCCGTTCCCGGCCAGCTCCTTCTTGCTCTCTCCGGCCTCCGTCCAGAAGGGAGTTCAGGGCACGCGGACATCAGACGGCTCCGGTGCAGGCCCGTGACGGGAGGGATCACAGCCCCAGAGGCAATCGCACCTCGGGCGCTCTGCGGCTCGCCTTTGCTGTGGTCACTCCCGGTGGGTGCGAACTCGCTGGGCTCAGTCGGCTGACCCTCCCCGGGGCCTGTGACGTGCCCGAGAGTGGAAAGCCAGGAATGTGTTGCAGGCAGAGATGTGGGGCGGTGATGCCGCTGGCCTGCGTGTCTAGCGTGCTTGCACGTACTCGGGCACCTGCGCTCACGTCACCACCAAGGGCCTCCAACACTGAGGATCCTTGACCTGAGCCTTTGTCCATGGTCACGAGGCTCCTGGGTGTCCCGGAGTAACCCTGGCTGGAGGCTAGAGTCCAGGGTGCTTCCAAGTGATGGCCCTCCCCGGTCACCAGCCGGGGGAGAGAGGACTCAGGGTCCCCTGTGGGCTGCAGGTCCGCGGTGGATTGTTCTGCTCAGAAGAGAGAACCCATTTCAGGGGGAGCATGATGACCCTGTGGCTTGGGGGGCAGCACGCAGGTGCCTTCTTTTTCAGCAAAGGGTTGTTCGTTGGACATGTGAGCCCGGTTTGCTCCTGGGGGCTTTTCTGTACAGTGTGCAGCCCTCCTAGCATCTCCCCTTCCGTCCTTCATGGTCTCTGGGAGAGAAAAGGACCAGCCTGGCATTTCCGGGGTGAGGTGAGGTGGGGTGGGGTAGGGTGAGGGTGGGGGGCGGGGGTGGTGCCAGCGTGGAGCCGGGCTTGTGTGCCACCCAGGGGTCTCTGTTGCGACATCTCGTCCTCTTGCCCCAGGTGGGCCCAGGACGGAGCACGAAGGAGCCGCTCTATGGCAGGGTCTTTGCTGTTTGTGCATCATTTCTGGAAGGCGGGGATTGAAAACACAAGGCACGTCAATCCCAGTCGTACGGGGTGGGGGTAGGGGGATGAAAACATCACCGGTCTAGGCGTTTCCAGCGCAGAAGGACCTCCCATGATTCTGATTCACGAGGACTCGGGCAGGTGAGGCCCGTGTCCCGTCCTGTGGCTGGGCATGGAGGGAGGACTCACCCAAGGTCATGCCGCCGAGGGCCCTTGCCAGGAATCCAAGGAGCCCGGTCCTGGCACGAGTCTCTGGAAACGGGACTGGATGTCACAGCTCTGGACTTCCCATTGCTCGGTTCATCTGGCCCCGGGGCTTGTTGTCCTTGGAAGGGCTCGACTGCGGGCATATCCTGTCTTACCCTGCGCAGCGCAGAGGCTTGGAAGGGCACGCTGCCCCCTCGAGGGCTTTAACCATCAGTCCCCTCTCTGATCAAGCAGCCCTGTGTGTAGGAAATAACTGAGGACCGTGCTCGCCTCTAGTCAGGAGGATATCCATGCCCGGGTCGTTTGTCTTAGGGAAACCGTAGAGACACCTACACGCGCAGCAGCAGGGGGACAGTTAAATAAATCACAGCCTCGGACGCCCTGCGGGACCAAATGGTGTACAATTTTTTTTTTTTTTTTTGACCTCACACATTGAGATAGATGGTTGCGGGGGGGGACTTAGACTTTCACAAGCATGTGTTTACTTAATTCTCCTACGATGCGCGTGAATGATCCGTGTAATCTTGAAAGTTGCAGCCCGCTGGTCGCGGCGCGGTAGCAGGGCCCGGGCTTTCCAGAGCTGGGGGCCGGGGAGGAGGGACCGTCCGGCAGAGGCGAGGATGGGAGCTGCCGTCCGGGAATCGGGGCGAGGTGCTGGTGGGAGCCCCGACCGGGCGAGGGAGAAACGTCCTCACTCCAGAGGCGGCGCGGAGAGGACGGCCCTGGTGGCCGTGCTGGGGCGTTCCGGGAGGTCATCGGGCGCCCCGTGCCACTTGGACGCCGTGTTTATCCAGCACGCCCGACGCCCCCCAACCCCCGACCTTGTCCCTCGCTGGGGGGCGGGGACCCAAAACCACGCACGCTGCAGAGGCCAAGCGGTTGGGGGGTGTTTGCCGCAGAGGGAGAAGACTCTGCACCCACAGGACCAGGAAGAGGGGCCCTGACAAAAGTGGGTGGAGGTGGGAGGCTGTGGTTGGGAGCTTCCCGTGGGAAGAACACGTCCCGGGGCCCTCCCAGCCCCACACGGAGACTTTCGTCTCCAAGATTCCCACGCTTCAGCCAAGGTCCTGTAATGAACGTTCTCCTCTCAAGGAACCAAACCCCGGGATAGGTCACTTTGACTTCCTAGGGTCCAAGTCCTGCTCCCCAAACGAAATTTCTTTCTTTCTTTCTTTCTTTTTTTAAGATTTTATTTATTTATTCCTGAGAGACACAGAGAGAGGCAGAGACACAGGCAGAGGGAGCAGCAGGCTCCCTGCAAGGAGCCCGATGCGGGACTCGATCTCAGGGTCCCAGGATCATGCCCTGAGCTGAAGGCAGATGCTCAAGCGCTGAGCCGTCCAGGTGTCCCCGAAATTTCTTAATTGTGAGATTCGTGGAGGGTGCCCCTCGCCCGAGAAACGAGGGCAGGCACGTCTGATTTCTTATTTTGGGTGGGTGCGTGGCGCAAGGGGGCCTGGGGCCCTTCTCTCCTGCCTCCGGTCGGTTCCACTCAGCAGTGGCATCCTGGAGGAGCGTGTGACCCCAGCCTGAGCAGGGAGCAGACCCCTGCGGGGGGGGGGGGGGACGGGCCGCCAGCACCCCGGGGATCCCTGACTTTGATGTGGGACCACTTGGAGGGGACGGGCTGGGGGGGGGCACATGCTGCTGGGCTGGGGCGGGAGGGATGTTTTCACCGGGGAGTCCCCTCCCTGAGTACCCCCTGGGGTGCACGCTCTGGGACCCCTGCATCACCCCTGCACGTGGGCCGTCCCCCATCCCGCTCACCCCCCGCCCCGTGCACGGCCCCAGCGGTCCTGAGCCAAGTCTGTGTGGTTGGCGGGCCCGCAGCAGGTGTCCTGCCAGGAGCTCGCCCTCTGGCTGGCTCGTCACTGTCCCTGACTTCACCCCTGCTCTGATGTCACAGGCCAGCAGCTGTGCGGTTGCCGCGGCGGCAGCCTGCCCGTGGCCCACCAGCTGGGGCAGACACCGGGCTGCTGGTGGACGTGGGGAGCTGCGAGTCCAGCCTGCTCTGGTCAGTGGGCCCTGGAGACCCCCGTGCAGGCCGTCTGAGGCTCCTGCAGTGCCCACCCCTTACCTGCTGTGGGGTGCCCGGCCGTTGGGGGAGGCTCGTCCAAGGGCCTTGGGGAGTGGGCCCGTCAGGCTGTCCATCGGGGTGATTGATGGTTAAACCTACACATTTATAAGCCCCCGCCCCAGGATTTGGGTGCAAAATCTGCCGTGGGGCCTGACCAGGACTTCTGTTCTACCAACACCAACCCCCCCCCACCCCACCCCCGGCCCTCTGTGATTCTCACGCAGCCAGTCCAAAACCCAGCTGGCCTTAGGATCCGCCACTCTAGAACTTAGAGTCAGGCAGTGGGCGAACCTCGCCAGGCCCTGGGTGGCACAGTGGGTGTCACAGAGTGTATGTTTAGAGGCGAGAACTCGGAGAAACGGAGTTAAAAATGTTTCTGATGTTTGTTTTATCCGGGCTTGGCTTGGATGCCTCCAGTGATGGGTGTCTCACTACCTACCAAGTCAGCCCAATGATATCAAGACAACCCGGTAGGACGTGCTTCTTTCCACCTGGCCGGTTTCTGCCTCCCTGTAATGTGTTCTTGGTCTAGCTTGGTCACCCGGAGACACACGCAGTAAGTACCATCCTCTTTCCGCAAGTGGCGTGCCGAGCACTTGGGCATTTCTAATGGCGATGCGTGCTAGCGGCTAGACTGATGGGTGCCCTTGTTACTACCACTCCGCAGAGGAGCAAGCTGAAGCAGCCGGAGTTAGGAAACTTGCACCAGGTCGCACAGTTAATACTCTGAACCACCGCATTGAGCTTTTCTAGATTTTTCTGTCACCTGCAGGCTCCACCCCAAACATTCTTGGCTCCTAAGGACTTTTTTCTGGGACGGGTTTTTCATTCTCCTCCTGAACTTGGGCCACGGCCTCTTCCCCCCAGCCTCGTTGAACACGCTCTGGTTTTTCTGAATTCTTTCTGGGAAGTCCAACCTCCCTGCCGTTCAGGTTTTCTGGTTGCGTAGTTGTCAGTTACTGTCTGTTTCTCAATTAGGTTGATTCCCAAGCATTCCAGTGGTTCCAAACACCGCCCCCCCCACCCTGTGACGTTGTCTAAGTAGACATTGCTAGCTGTCCACGCCCCTCACCTCTTTGGGTTTATTTAGATGCACGTATGTCAGCTGCGTGGGCGTGGGCCCCATCACTTGTCTTTTTTTTTTTTTAAACATTTTATTTATTCATGAGAGACACAGAGAGGCAGAGACACAGGCAGAGGGAGAAGCAGGCTCCATGCAGGAAACCCGACGCGGGACTCCATCCTGGGACCCCAGGGTCGTGCCCTGAGCCAAAGGCAAACGCCCAACCATTGAGCCACTCAGGTGTCCCTCACTTGTCTTTTTAAATTTTTTTTTAACGATTTTATTTACGTATTCGTGAGACACAGAGAGAGAGGCAGAGACACAGGCAGAGGGAGAAGCAGGCTCCACCCAGAGAGCCCGATGCGGGACTTGATCCCAGGACCCCGGGATCATGCCCTGAGCCGAAGGCACATGCTCAACCACTGAGCCACCCAGGAGCCCCGAGCATCCAACTCTTGATTTCGGCTCGGGTCGTGATCTCAAGGTTGTGAGATTGAGCCCCGTGTCGGGCTCTGTGCTCCGTGTGGAGTCCGCTTGAGATTTCTCTCTCTCTCTCTCTCTCTCTCCCTCTCTCTCTCCCTACTCCCCCCCATGCCCCTCCCCTTGCTCTCTTGCTTCCTCTAAATAAATAAATAAAATCTTAAAAAACAAAAGAAATCTTCTGAGCCATGGGGGTGAGGTGGGCACCTCCAGCAGCGCCACTGGCTCTCCGGGCCCGTGGCACTTGAGTGCTGGATTTCCACAGCAGGACTTGGTACATTTAGAGTCACACCCTCATGTATGTGACTCATAGAAGAGCCCGTCCATGCCCTGAGCCGCAGACTCCCGTTTCTTCTTGAGACCCCGTTTTTATTTTTTATTTATTTTTTATTTTTATTTTTATTTTTTTTAAAGATTTATTTATTCATGATAGAGAGAGAGAGGCAGAGACACAGGAGGAGGGAGAAGCAGGCTCCATGCCGGGAGCCCGATGCAGGACTCGATCCCTGGACTCCAGGATCGCGCCCTGGGCCAAAGGCAGGCGCCAAACCGCTGAGCCACCCAGGGATCCCCCTAGACCCCGTTTTTAACGCGCGCCCTGTGTGGATGCCGGGCCACAGTAGGTAGGAGCCGTTGGGGAAAAAGGAGGCTCGGGCGCTGTCACTCGTGTCCGTGTCTCACAGCCGGGGAGGAGGACACCAGACACTATGAAGCGTCGTCGGCCTGTAGAACCCGGGTTGTATCCTGGGGTCATCTAGTGCGGGGGCTACTCTGTCCTACATAGCCCGTTTCCATAGCCCGTTTCCTTTCTTTCCTTTTTTTCTTTTTTTTGGTCCCACGCGTTTTAAAAGCTCTAGAGGGATTCCTTATGTCCTTAGTCCCAAAGGTGATTTGGAGTGTTCCGAAAAAGTTCTCACTCCATCTGTTCTGTGAACTCGCGGAAGACAGAGATGGTTAACCTGACACATGAAAGAGTGAGCTTTAGTTATGGGGAGACGTTCTCTGGCCGTGCCAGCTGATGGGCGCCTTTCTGTGTCTATTTTTATATGTTTCAAAGATGCAGGGCTTTGCCATGTCCCCCAGGCACCGAGTCTGGCGGCCTTTGGAGAGAGGCAGGAGCGTTTCTCTGGTTGCTGCAGGGGTCGGGGGGCAGCCTTGGAGGAGGGGAGGGACCGGACCTGGCTTGGGGAGCTGTGGGCAGGGTTGAGCCTCCTTCTGTTTGTGGGAGAAGAACCCACATGAGCACATCGCTGGCCTGGACCTGGGTGTGGCGATGGGGGTGGCCTCTGGGACCCGCAAGGAGCCGCGCTGGGGAGGAGGGCCAGATCGTGGGCTGCCGGCACATGCAGAGGCCCACGGGCCGGGGATTGTTGACCTTGTTGGGAATTGCCCCGGGGAGCTGGTGTGCTGACCAGGCTCTGGGCTCCTCCCTACGGAGGCTAGTATGGGGTCCATGTGGGGCAGGGCCTGGGAATCTGGATTTTTTAAAGATTTTATTTATTTATCCATGATAGAGAAAGAAAGAGGCAGAGACACAGGCAGAGGGAGAAGCAGGCTCCATGCAGGGAGCCTGACGCGGGACCCGATCCCGGGACTCCAGGATCATGCCCCAGGCCAAAGGCAGGTGCCAAATCACTGAGCCACCCAGGGATCCCGTGGAATCTGGATTTTTAAAAGAGATTTATGTGTTTGACAGGGAGAGCATGAGCAGGGAGAGAGGAAGGAGGAGAGGGAGAAGCAGACTTCCCTGCTGAGCTGGGAGCCCAACACGGGACTCTATCCCAGGACTCCGAGATCCCGACCTGAGCTAAAGGCAGCCGCTTCACCGGCCGAGCCACCCAGGCGCCCTGGGAACCCACATTTTACCTGGCAGCTGAGCTGACTGTGATGCCCGTGGCCTGTGGATGGTGCTCGGATGCCCACCAGTGTGGGCAGCACAGCACCAGTGCAGACGCCACTGGCTGAATTGGTTTGGTGGCTGTGGCTGTAGCCACGTGCGTGGAGGCGGAAGGCTCGGGTTGGGGGCAGGGGGGCTGGCAGAGAGCCTGATAGGGAATCTTTTCGGCGGGGGGGCTCAGGTGGGGAGGAGGTGGGTGGAGACGTGGATACCGGGTCGAGCCGTCTGCCAGGACTGCGGGACTCAAAAGTGTGGTCCTGGGGCCAGAGCCGGACCCGCTGCATCAAAACAGGACTGTTATCAAGGTCCGGATGCTGCATCTTGGCTTTCGATGTGCAAGTGAAATACGTGAAAGAGAAAGGGGAGGGTGGTTCATTCGATGAACTCCAGTAAGAGCACCCCCCACCCCCCAGAGCCCAGAGGCTGAGCTGAGTGCCTCTCATGGTGGTGGGAGGTCAGGTGATAAGGTCACCCCGGGACAGAGTCCTGGCTCCCAGCTCTGACCTCCCTCGGCTGCAGGTGAGGGACTCAGATCAGGGGCCGGCCCGCTTGGGTTTGAACCCTTGCCGTACTGCTTATGACCTGTGTGGCCTTCGGCAAGTCACTTAACCTCTCTGAGTCTCGGTTTTCCCATCAGAAAGTGGGGATGGGAGTAGAGCTCCCCTGCCCGGGTGAGACCAGGCGAGAGGGACGGCGTGTGCCACCGAGGGCCTGCATCCATGAGGTCTTCATGGTGATCCGTGTCCTGTCCATGCGGCAAGCTCCGTTTTGCCCTGTTTTCTTCCTGTGCATTACCTCATCTGTGAAATGGGCACAGAGAAGCTCTCGGATCATATAGTGGTGTGACTAGGGCACGTGTGAGGTGGGTGGACGCCCCATGTTCTCTGAGGGGTGTGGTGTCCCTGCAGGTCATCCTGACTCCACCACCATGGGCGTCACTCTAGGGGGTCTGGGGCCCCACGAGTGCCCTGCAGGATTGTCACAACGGATGCCAACCGTTGGAGGGCCGGGGGCTCTGTCCCGACCAACTGCCACCAGTTAGCCGTGGCCGGCGCACCTGCAGGCTCTGAGACCCCCCGTGGGGCACGTGGGCAGCTTCCAGAGTGTCACCCCCTAGTGGCCCTGCGTGGGCAGCGTGTGCCCCTCCTATGCGGGAGGGGGCCGCGGGGGCAGGTCGGGGAGCCTCACGGCCTCTCACTGTGGCTGGTCCTGCTCACGGGCGTGAGGTGCCCTGGAGTCTGCGGTGGGCCTGGGGCCCGGCGCCTCCCCGCCGCCCGCCAGCGGGTCTCCCCAGCAGCCTGGCAGGGGCCCGCCTCTACTGGGAGGCTGTTTGAGCGACCGCCCGGGGGTGGCCGCCGCACTGGGGCCACAGAGGGTGCAGGAGAATGGGCCCAGTGTCCACTTGGCGCAGGAGGCCAGACGGTGTCCACCTCGCCTCCCGTCTGCTGCTCTGAGTGGGGCTTGTGTCGGGACAGGGCCTGTGGTTTCCCTGAGGGGACGAAGGCAGCCGACGTGGGGCGGGCAGCCGTCCAGCTCGGGGGGAGCACGATTCCCAGACCAGAGAGAGAGAACCCCGGATGCTCAGGGTACTCTGGTCTCAAGTTAGCAAACAGGACGGGCGTGGAGGGGGGAGCTCAGGGGAGCCAGGTGTGAGCCGAGGGAGGGCCAGGAGGCCTGTGCTGGGTGTCACAGGGTTGCCAGTTCCTGAACTGGGAGCTGACTGTAGTTTCTGGACTTTGTCCCCAAGATGTCTGTCCAGATGTTTTATGGTTTCGTCCATTTGCATGTCTTCAGGAAACCCAATTCAGTGATCTTGGGGTGCCCACCTCTGTGGGCCTGGCTCAAGGCGATCAAGTGGGTTGGGGCGCGTCCAGGTTTTACTGACTGTCTCCAGGTGACAGAAGGTGGCCCGGCGGACCGCTGGATCTAGGGGTGCGGTTCCCCTTCTCTCCAGTGCCTTCCAGGGGAGCCGAGGGGACGTTCACAGCTCTCCGGACCTCTCCCCGCCTCTTTAGACACCACGGTGGCCGTTCCCAGGGTGGAGGAAGCTCAGGCTTTGGCATCTGGGGCTCAGACCCGCACACCCATCCTCCCCCGTGAGCTGCGGAAGTGGTCCATCTGTTCTGCGATGGCCACCCCGGCAGGCGCGGACGGGCCCTCCCCATAGCTTCCACATGTGCACCCCCAATGCCTGCTGGTGCTAACGTCTCAGGCTTCCTTAGCCGCGTGCCTCCCCGTTAGTCCAGTGTTTGTTTTGCTTGCTTTTTTTTCCCCCCATTTAAAAATTGGATTTGTCTTATTGAATTCGGGGTGGTTTATATAATCTGGATTCAAGCCTTCTGTTGCGTCTGTGATTCACAGGTACTTCCTGCCAGGCTGTGCCTTTTGTTCTCACTTACGGACGATGATGGCTCTTGGCGTGCAAAGGTTTTTAGTATCAATAACGCCCCCTTATCCGTTTCTTCGGCTGGTTGTGCTTTTGGGGTTGGATCCAAGAAATCTCTGCCTGAGCCAAGGTCATTAAGATACACTTGTGTCGCCCGCTTGCACTAAGGGCTGTGCTCGTCTTGAGCTGGTTGTTGTACGTGGTGTACGGATTTGCAGGTGGCCATCCGCCGCCCTGGTGTGAGCTGTTGGGAAAACACCCGGACTGGTCCTCCCCCCGTTGCATTGCGGTGGCACCTTTGTGGAATCCTCGCCACTCGCGTTCCATGCCCCAGCGCTCTGTCTCTCTCCCTCTCTCCCCCTCCTCTTGCTCATCATGGTGGTTGGCAGAGTGGCGGGTGGGACTCTAGCCGCTGTTCTAAGCGTATGACCGCATGACCGAGTTGACCAAAAGCCGGCGGCGGCCTGAGCAGCCTCGGGTGGTCAAAGGCACCAACCCGTCTCTGCCACTCGCCAGCCGTGTGACCTGGGTTAAGTTTCTTAACTGGTTCCTGCCTCAGTTTCCCCACCTGTGAACTAGGGGTGCTGGTAGCTCCTTAGCTCACAGGGTTATCTAAGAAAGTTGAGCAGACACCCGTAACGGTCTGCTGTTCCATGGGCGCGGTGGCGTTTTCTGACTCCTGCCATGCCTCTGGGTCGGCCTTGCTCACCCGGCTGCATGTAGGCTAAGATGAAAGCGGGGTGGGGGGGGGTTGAGGAGCACTCGGCACAGCCTGTAGCCGTCCAGGAAGGGGCTCCTCTAGCCCCCCAGTCTGGCTGGTTTTGACATGAGCTGCAGGTGGCCGTAGACGTGTGAATTCACACTTTTTTTGGTATAAATGCACCTCCTTTTCTAGGGGGGGGCCTGCAGACCACGGATCCCTTCCTGACGCCGAAGCGTCCCCCTCCTGTAATCCCACAAGAGAAGAGCTGTGAATCCTGGAAAAAGAAGCTTAACACCCGCACCCCTCCCCCAACCCAGCGATTGGCTTGGAGTGGATTCTCGTACCGAAGGTGCCTGCACACGTGTCTGCTCACACCCCTGCACATGTGCACAAACTTCTCCTCCGCCCTCCCCTCTGCCCATTTATAAGCAGCTCCTCCTGCTCCTGCAGCAACCAGACACATGCACCCTCCCACCCCTGCCTGAGTCCTAATGCATCTCCCCAGGCGGGGGTCTCAGCCTTGGCACTGTGGACATGAGCCACTGTTCGTTGTGGGGACCGTCCTGGGAAACGCAGGATGTCGAGCATGCCCTGGGTGCCAGTAGCACACCCCCCCCCCAGCTCCGGTTGTGACAACAAAAAGAGGTTCCCCGATGTTGCCACATGTGCCCCAGAGAGCAAAACCACACCCCGCTGAAAACAGCTGCCCTGCAGGGGCTTGTTAAAAGTGTGCAAGACAAGCTGGGAACAGAGCCTGGGCCCTCGAGGGCAGGTCTTGGCCAGAGTGACCTGGAGGGACATGTTCTAGAGCTTGTCCTGCATTCACAGCTCCGTGTGCCTTGTCTCCAGGGCCTCGGTCTCCTCAGCACACTCCGGGCAGCAGCGTGTGTCCTGTCCTCGTGGGCTTGGCGTGGGACAGCCGTGGCAACCGTGGCTCCTCGGCCCCTGGCACCTTGACTCCCGCTCTTGCTTCCCACCACCTTCCCCCTGGGAGCCGTGTCTGCACAGGTCACCGACATGAAAAGGAATGCAGACAGAGCCGCTCGGCTGAGTCCCAGCCCTGACCACGAGGCCCCGCTTTTGAGGCAGAAGCAGAGATTACTACAAGTCCGTGAAAAAGGAGCCCTCGCTCTGCAGAGGAGACCAGACCTCCAGCCGTGGAAGAGCCAGCAGCCGCAGTGCCAGGCCGAGGAGCTGAAGGCGGGATGGCAGGAGGCCCCCCCGCAGCAGGTCCGAGGCCTTGAGCGGCCGTATTTAGCACATCTGTTAGGCGTCGGGGGAGGACAGGCCAGGGAGCACCAACCGGACTCGGATGGGCCGGCCCAGCGAGGAGCAGCCCAGCCACAGAGGGCCGGGGAGAGGCACAGAGCGGCCGCCAGAGAAGCGAGGAGTCGCAGAGAAGACCTAGTCAGACCCAGACCGCAGCCCTGGCGCACCAAGCCCCAGAGGAAAGCGGTGGGCACGGAGAAGCCGGGGGCCCCCAGAGCCGCGGGCCTCACTCACCGCCCCCGCTGCGCCCCCGAGAAGATTAAAGGGAAGCGAGTGCCTTCGACCAAGACCAGCGGCGGCCGCCGTCCCGCTGACCCCCGGGGGAGCAGGGGGATGGATGTGGAAGAGCTCGGGGCCGCTGCCGGGGAGCTGGAGCGTCTGCAGAAAAGGGAGAAGGAAGGAGGCCGGGATGGGAGGAGGCAGCCGGGGCAGGTGCCGGCGCCCCCCGGTCAGGGCCCCAAGAGCAGCGGTCTGGACCCGAGTCCCGAGGGCAGGGCAAGGGACCTGGAAGAGCTGTGGCTGGGGGGCTGGACCTGCAGAGGGGCGTCTCCGTGCAGGTGTGGCGACAGGAGCAGGTGGCAGAGGGAGCTCGAGTTTGCCTTCCAGGAGTTGTTTAACACGAACCAAGAGCTGAAGAGGCACCTGAGCTTGCACCTGGCCCCAGGGCCCCGGGTGGATCAGAGCTCCAGTGCAGAGCACGGCCTCTCGCAGGCGCCCCAATGCAGAGGCAACACCCCGAGAGACAGGAGCGCGGCGGGCACCGGGGTGGATGTGGGGCCGCGTGGGGAGTGCGCGTGGCCCGTGCCGGCCGAGGCCCGCCAGACCGCGTCCCACGCCAGCGCGGACAGGTTCCGGAGCCGGCTTGAGAGTCACAGATACCATCGGGTGGCCAGGCTCGCGTCCAGGAGTGAGAGTAAATCGAGGTCTCCCAAGGCGGGAGCGTTTATTGGTGGAGAGAGCCGGCTCCTTTGCAGCCCAGGCTCGGGACCAGCACCGGCCAGACTGGACCCGCTGGCGGAGGGTCCCCATCGCCCCTGCCCCGCGGAGCTGGTGGACGGAGGCAGCCCGACGGCGTGGTGGCAGAGGCCCGGCCGGTGGCAGGAACCGGTGCGCCCCACGGGCTCCCCGGGGCTGAGCTGGGAGGCCCGCGCCCTGCCGGAGCCGGAGCCAGAGCCAGAGCCGGAGCCAGAGCCAGAGCCGGAAGGGCAGACAGAACAGAGAAGGGCGTGCCTGGCTAGCCTCACGTCCTACTCCTCCCAAGACCAGAAGGAAGGGGAGTGCGAGTGCGACACCACTTCCCCCTTGGCCTCTGGCTTCTTCGACGATGACCAGCACAGTCAGATGATCCATGACCTTCAGCAGCAAATTGAAGAGCAAAACAAATTGCACAAGCAATTTCTTGAAGAAGCCAGGAAACGCTTGCAAGAGTTTCAGATGATATGATAAGAGCGCGCGTCCCACCCATGATAAATACAATCGCTGATAACGGGCGTGATGTCCCAACGGGGTCCCCGAGCCTGTGCGGTCTGTGTCTGCGGCACCTGCTCAGAAACCGGTGGGCCCCTCCACAGCCGGCCACCTGTCCCTCCCACCCCCCCCCACCCCGGGCCCCTAGGCCTGCCTTATCACGGGGTCCTGTTCCAGAAGGTTCCCCAGCACAAGCATGGGAACCCTGCGCGAGGCGCAGTCCTTGGGCCTGGCTGGCAGAGCGTGGAGGCGGTCCCCGGGGCCGAGGCCGAGCACGTGCCGCTCGCACAGCGAGACACTCAGGTGAAGCAAGGGGTCCAGATGTTCTAGCTAAATAAACACTGGGCTTTCAGGGGCATCCAAGGTCAAGCAGGCACAGTTTCAAATGATACATCATTTGTTGCTTAGCTATTGGCTGAGACGCCAATGGGGAGATTGCAGTAAAGCCTCTTTAGTCTTTCAGACCAGCAAAACCAACATTTTTTTTTCTTTAACATTTTATTTGTTCATGAGAGACACAGAGACACACACACAGAGAGAGAGAGAGGCAGAGACACAGGCAGAGGGAGAAGCAGGCTCCGTGCAGGGAGCCTGATGTGGGACTCGATCCCAGGACCCCGGGGTCACGCCCTGAGCCACCCAGCCGTCCCTCAACATCATTTAACGGGACCTGACTTAGTATGTTCTTGTAACTCTAATATTAGGGAGCAGGACGAACGGGAGAGACAGGCAGAGGAGGAGGGGAGTGGTCCCCAGCAACGCGGCTGCCAGGTGCCTCCGTCTGGGGCTGGCGGTGGCGAGGCGCCTGGCTGGCTGGTCAGTGTCCCACCCCTAGCTGCACCCCTGACCCAGCAGCCATGGAAACCCTGCCCCGGGGTAGGGGAGGTGGGGGGCGGTTTGTCTGCCGGTTGCAGATACTTAGAGGCCGGAACAGGGGTGAATAAACTTTTTCTGCAGGGAACCAGATAGCAAATATGCGAGGCTTTGCCAGCCCGCCACTCTCTATGGCAACAGCCCTCCCCTGCCACCGCAGCTTGGAAGCAGCCGTAGACAACACACAAGTGAGTGGGCATGGCCAGGTTCCAATAAGACTCGATTTACAAAAATGGGGGCGGGGGAGGTGTCTGGGTTCAGCCCTCAAGCCATAGTTAGGTGACCCTGGACCGACATTGGAGGACATGTTGCCTCCCTCCCCCACCCCGACCCAGGACCTCAGATACATTGAGTTGGGTCATCCGTCTTCGGCCCTGATGATGCGTTGGTATCATTGGCCCGTGAATGGCCCCATCTCTCACTTAATGTAAATTTTCTAGAAACATAATGAACAATTATGAGCCCACTGTCCAAAGATCTAGAATACTTGCTCCAAACCAGCTTCTTATCTGCGTGCGGCTTCCCTTTCCTGCATGCTGATCCTCCTAGCTACGTGCCCGTCCCTCCATTGCGTGGGGTGCACAGGGAGGTGCGGGGTGACCCAGTCTAGTGGGAAGCCTCAGCTGGGCTCCCCCGGGGAGCATCGGGCTCACAGAACCCCCACACATGCCACTCGGGGCAGTAACTGCACCCCATGAGTTTCTTGGGGGTAGTTTTCAGGTCCTCAGGAGCTGGGGTGACGGAGCTTTTGTGGTCTTGTGTTTTTATCTCCTTGAGCCCCCTTGTCCGTCCGGCTTTTCCACGTTATGTAGAGAAAACATTTGATCCCGGCACGTTGTCATTCTGTCCTCTGCTGTGGGAATGTCACGGGACGGGGCTACAAAGCCAACTGGACAATGCGACCTAAGCCCAACGTGAGTGAGGACGAAGCCCTGGGGCCGGGAGGGCTCTGAGGCTCCCAAGCCAAGTGAAGGTTACCTGAGGGGAGGCGTGCCGGCTCCTAGTGGCTCGGCGTTGCACGTTACAGGGTCGCCCGGGGCTCTGCGTGCTGCCCACACATAGCCCTGGTCCCCGGGGTGGGGGGGTGCAGTGGGATCACGTGGTCATGATGGGACCCAAACACTGAGTAATGAGGTCTTTGGAAGCCACGGTCTGGTGAATGGAGGAGCCCGCCTTTGACTTTCAGATGAGGTATTCGTGGCCCGAGTGTTCTAGGGGAGGAGGTGCCTCTTCTCGGGCACACTTGAGCCGAAAGTGGGTGTGGGAGATGGGCAGCGAGACTGGGTGGAGGGTGAGTCATTGTTGCCGGAGGATCACACCTACACTGTCCTCCGGCAGCGGGACGAGCACCCTGCCCTCCCCCACCTGTGCTGCAGGAGGCTGGGGGTGGGGGGCCCTCTTTGCCCAGGGCCAGTGGTGCAGATGATAAAGGTGCCCTCCAGCCGGCCCCCGATTCCCTCTGGAGATGTCCTGGGTATCTTCCATCTCCGCGGTGTCCAGAGAGCAGGCTGGGGTCCTGGCTGACCCTGTCTTTGCTCCCTGCTGATGACTCTGACGCACGTCGACTGTGGTGCCCAAGGGCCTGGGACGGTGCCACCTGGCAGGTTCCCGCTGAGCAATGAGGACTCCTGGCGTGATGGCCATGTGCACCTTCACCCTCCTGAAGCTCTTCTCGGGTCCTCCCCTACGGGTCCTCCCTCTCTGAACACCGTTACCTTCTAGAACTTGCCGTGGGTTTCATGCTTCTGCTCACAGATTTGGTGGGCAGCTTAGCTTCCCTGTTTCCATTTCAGTGTGAGTTTACTAGAACCTTGACTGTCTGGTCACTTCTTAGCAGCCCCGCCTGAGTCCTCCCCAGGCTGGGAAGGCTTCCATGGCTGTCCAGTGGTAGCCAGGCGCCCCCATTTGCCCAAGGGCTTTGGAGAGGAAACAGCAGCACCGTCTAGGGCAGGTGCAGACCAGCAGTGCCTCCCAGGTGCCAGGACAAGAGACCCAGGAACGGCAGTTGAGCCCCGTGATGGCACGGCCCGCTCCTACGCTAGCTTCGCCAGCAGGCATTGTGGGTTTGGACCGTGACTCTGCCTTCTACGTGTGCAAGGCCCTACCCCTGTCCCCTCCCTCACACAGCAGGTGCATGGCCATCAGATGTGTAATAACATCCAGAACCTCAGAATTATAATGGGAAAAATGCCATTTTTAAAAAATTGGGACACAGGGGCCCCTCTCTGACCTGCTGTGGTTCTTCCAGTGAGTGGAAGATGGCCCCGAGATGTGGACAGTATCCTGCCCCCACCTCCGCCCCCGTAGCACGATGAGGGGTTGATGTGGATGTGCAGCCTGCCTCCACGGTTCTCGTCACAGCCCAGGCGGGGACCCAGGCCGGACAGGGGGTGCCGGGTTGACAGCGCATCCCTGTACACCGTGAGCTCCAGGAGGCAGCCCCGTTTGCCAGGCTGAGCTATGAGGCGGTGGTGGCGAAGCAGCGGGCACACGTGCCTCCTGGGCTCGCCCCACGCCGGAGGCTGGGATTGTAGGCCCTGGGATCCCAGCCTTTACAGCCCCATTTCTGCCCGAGAATGCAGTGGGTGGGGGTCAGCCCACGGACCGCATGACTCAGTCCTACGCCAGGGGCGGGGCTGCCCCACCGTCCACGCTGATGGGCCTGAGCCGTGGGCCCGGCTCTCGTGCTTTCATCCCTGCAAGTGGGGCGGCCCAGAGAGGAGCAGAGACTTGCCCCGGGTCATGGCCAGCCAGTGGCAGGGTGAGGACAGGGCAACCCCAGCTCTTCGGGCCCCATTCTCAGCCCGCGGATGGCAAGGGATTGCAGGGGGGTGGCCGGGTGTGCCCTCAGCAGGCTCCCTGTGCCTCCTGCCCCCTCCAGCCGCTGCCCCCGCTGCGGGCTCCAGGCTTGGGGTTTGCAGGGCTGAGCTTGGCCGCTGGTCGCAGTCTTGGCGGAGAAAGTGCAGAGCAGCAGTTCTTTCTACAAAGCCGCACTGTTCTCGGCAAATCCTCCCAGGATCGGGATGCATTTTTTTCAAGTGATTCAGCAGCACGTGAATGGGAAGGGCCTGAGCCCAAGGCTTTGGGAACCGTGACCAAAGCCGCCGGCATGAGGTCCCGCTGGGCTCACGGGGAGAAGGAAGGCTGGCGGGGCGTGAGTCGGGGGCCTGCCAGGGTCCTGGGGGGCTGGGGCGAGCAGCCGGTGCCCCAGCTTTTCTCTGCACAGCTGATGAGCTCCTAGATGGTTCCCGTGTGCTCCCAAGGGGGCCGGAGCCAACGGACAGGAAGTGGAGGTGGGAACGCTGGTCTCCATGGAGACGGGGCATCCAGTGGACAGCAGCTTATGTGAATGTGCTAGAATGACCAAAGACCCGGACCAGGGCCACAGTGCTGCTGGCTGTCCTCTCTCGGCCACCCTGTCACCCTCCCTGCTCCACCCTCAGCTCCCATAGACGCGTCTGCTCCGGGTGGTTGTGAGTGCAGGCATTTCCCACCCTGGCCTGAGTCACGCCGGCCACCCTTGCCCTCGCCCTGGATGGGCACAGCCCTGCCCCAGAGCTCCCCAGGGACGAGGAGGTTTGCAAGGACCCAAAGGTGGCATCTGGTCTGTCAGGGTTGCTGCTCAGACAGAGGGAGCCCCTGGTTGCCTCCTACCACCACCAGGAGGTCTCTAATTATGAAATGATGCTTCCTGCACACACACACACTTTTTCTCAGTTCCCTAAAGGAAGTGCATTGGAGGAAGTCGGCCCCACTGCTCACTGCAGGTGGCCAGGTCCTGACACTAGAGAAGGCCCTCCCTACTGTGTCCACGGAGGGACACCCAAGGAGGTGGGGCGCAGGCAGGCTGGACGCTCCCACGGACGGGTGGGTGCTGAGCCAGCGCTGACACCACACGTGCCTTGTGACCACACCCCATTTCCATGTGCAGGTCTGTGGGAAGGGGTGGGGGCCTTGAGACCCAGGGGGTCTGAGCAGACCTGCGGTCCACGTGAGCCCGATCCTCCTTCTGGATCACGGTCCACCCCGTTCCCTGCCCTCCAGCTACAGAGGTCGTCCACCCTGCTCAGGATATAAATGCAGTCCCATCAGAGGGGTTCAGGACCGTCTTTACTCTGCCCCCAAAGTCCACTGAGGCACTCCATTAGGGCTCCTGTGATAACGAGGGCCGGGGCCCTGCCAACGTGTTCATCCTGTTGGAGCTGTCATGGCCAGGCGTGTCTGGGAGGCCGTGTGGCACCCCCTGGCTTTCCCAGGGCTGCCCTTGACCGGGCTTTGGGCAAGCTCATCAGAACTCAGGGGGATCTCAGCCAGGTGGACCACAATGTCACCTGTGCACCCAAAAGGGTTAAGAAACACTTGTCCCAAATGGCAGCTGCAAGATGTCGTCACAGGCATTAGTGGGGACTTCAGTAGCTCTGCAATCGGGAGCCCCCTGTCTCTGGGGAGCGTAGATGAAAGCGGGGAGCCCTGCCACTGTCCCCAACTCCCCCCCCGCCCCTGCACAGAGTGGAGCCCACCTGGAGTAAGTGGCAGTTGTGTTTCCCCGGAAGAGATTGGCACATAATTCTGCGTGGAGACAAGGAAGTGGCCCCGTGACCCACGGAGGGTGTTTGCAGCTCGGGCGACGCAGTGGCCCCATCTCCCCTAAGAGGTACCCTCCGCCATGCTCACCCCTGTAACTGCACGCCACTGCTGGGGCCTCAAAACCCGGTGTCCACGACAGGCTTGGCTCGACTACGGTCCAGTCACCGGGTGGAGCGGCCCCACCCCCTCTCGGCCAGGGACAGGACCCGGGGTGTCGGCAGACGTGCTGGCAGGTCGGGGCCCCATCCTTCCCTCCCCGTACACGAGGGGCACTGGGCGCGCGCCCCTCACGGAGGGACCACGGGCCTGGGAGCAGAACGGGAGGGCAGCGGTCTCCCGGGGCGACCCTCCCGGGTTCCCCCGAGCGGCAGAGAGTGGGCTGGGCTGCGAGGGGACGAGGCCTCTGCTGACACCCCGCCAGCCCTGCTGCTCTGAGTCAGTGCACTGGTGAGGCTCAGATGACCCGGGGCTGGATTTTGACCTCGTATTTAGACTATTTTTTCCAAACCCAGAGATTTCCCACAGCTCTTCTGGGCAGATGCGTGATTTTTCCCTAAGCCAGAAGCTCGGGCCTCAGCCGGCACCAGGGCCCCGGGGGGACCTAGCGTGTGTTGAGTGCATGGAACCACGGCCACGAAGGGCTCAAAGTCACGTTTGAATATCCACAGCTTTACCTGGCTCTGGAATTGGGAGCCGGTGCCCAGGCACAGTGGCCCCATTGGGAAGTGTCCTATTAGGATGTATCTGTATGTGCAGCAGATGGGATTCCTCCGGAGAGCGGCCAGGCTCACGGCAAGATAGTAAAGACGGCTCAGTGGGTGTGAAATAAATGATCTCCTTAGAGGCGGTTCTCTTTCTGGGTCTGGCTCCCCCACAGGTTATGGGAATGGCTTGCTCTTCTCCATTGCTTCCCCAGGAAGGTCCACGGACACCGTAGGACTCAAAAGATGTTGGTGGGGAGCGGGGGCTGGGGATGATTTGATTCTCTGCTTGGGTTTGGTCAAGCATGCTGCACCCCCGGTGCCCCCAGGCCAGCCCAGGCCGCGTTGTGTGCTGAGGACACCCTGGGTGTCCCGAAAGCCCCCTTCTATTACCCCCACCGTCACCGCCCCACCCTGCGCCGCAGTGGGACAGTCTGGCCTCCCCGGGTCTCCCTGGGCAGTCATCCTCTCTCACAGTCTGAACATAGCCTGTGTTCTTTGGATCATCGTCGCCGACCTTGACTCTCCACCCACCCAGCTCTTTTCCATCCCAAATCTGGCTGGGTGTACTAGGGATTGTTTTTGCAGGCTGCTAGCGGGGGGAAGTGACATCATGTGTCCGCGGCCCAAGGGGTGGGGGCAGGGGCTCTGCGGTTGCGTGTGCTTTGAATTAAGTCGACGGTTGTGCATTCCAGTAGCCAACATCTGGCGGTGAATTCATCAGCCAGTGTATCACCCTTGATCTCAAACCCAGATGTTGTGTTAACGGAGGAAGGGAAAGAAGGAAAAACAAAATCTGAGCATCTCAGGGAGAGGCCATCGTCTTTGAGCACAAAGCAGTTAAAACAAGGATCTTTACAAAGCCTCCTGCTGCTGCCTCTGGTTCCTACGGCCAAGGAGCAGGCCGGTGGAGCTTAGGGGCTCACCCTGGTGTGGGGGGTCGGGGTGGACAGGATGTGGGCTGGTCACCCACCCCCAGGGCCAGACACCGGGCCCTGCACATAGTAGGTGTTCAGCAAATGTGTATCCGTGCCTGGATTTTCATTTCCTCTCGGGTTCTTTGGGTCTCCCTGGCTTTTTCCCAGCCCTGGTCTTGAAACAGCCTGGGATGAGAGGGGCCCATCTGTACTAGGAGTAGTCGCCCTCCCAGAGCTCTGGCGATGCCAGCGCCTGGGGTGTTGCAGTGCTGGAAATGCCTTTCTGGAGACCTCTCTGCCTCTTCCCCGTCTGCCGCTTGAGCTGGAAACCATGTGCTTCCCTGTGTCCCTGTCCACTGTCTGACTCCTTGCCTGTGCTGGATGCTCCTCGAAGGCCATCTCTGTTACCAGAGACCCTCCCCACACCTTACCCCTTTCCTCTGTGGGCAGCAGGAGGAAGCTCACGCTTTTGGGATTTCACTTGAAACGCAGCTCATCCCCGAGCTCTGAGTCTGGCTGGTAAGGCATCCCCACTCTGGCCTCATGCTGGGGGCAGAAGGCTGAGGGTCAGAATGTCTGCAGCCAGAGTTGGCTGGGCTCCACCGGGATGCCGCCCCAGCCTTCCCTCCCTGTGGGGCCCCTCTGTCCTGTTTCCCCCAGGTCTCGCCTTCAGCTTGCCTGTGGGATCCTTTGTTTTTTGGGTTTTGTTTTTTAAGATCTTATTTATTAATTCACGAGAGACACACAGAGAGAGAGAGGAAGGCAGAGACACAGGCAGAGGGAGAAGGAGGCTCCATGCAGGGAGCCCGACGTGGGACTCGATCCCAGGACCCCGGGATCACGACCTGAGCCGAAGGCAGACCCTCAATCCCTGAGCCACCCAGGCGTCCCAGATCCTCCGGTTTTGATTAATTTATTTGCCAGAGCTTTGCACGCGCCCTTCCCCACATAGAGTGCTGAACCCCCACGGTCCCCGCTGCCCTGAGCAGCTTGGCAGCATCAGGCCTCACATCTGCGCGGACAGGTGCATGCCCGGCATCTCTCCCTCATGCCCCACGGGTGTTGATGCTTTCAGAAGGTTTCCATAGAACTGGTCTTCTTTGGCTTTCCTCCATTCTCTTTCTTTCCTTCACATTATCTCTCGCTTTGCAAAGTGGAGAGGAGGTTCCCACCCAGAACTGAGGACCCCGAAGGCTCTGGCGTTCTTGTTTTGTGGGGGACAAGCCCAGCTGGAGCTCCTCCGGCCCCTGCCCCCACTTCCCTGCAAGCAGCTGGCAGCCGGGGAGCCAGTTAACATTCTAGTCTCAACCCACGAGTCTACCCCTGGGCCCTGGATTCAACAAGTCCCTTCTTTCCGATAATTTAAAAAGCAAAGGGCGGGGGGGGTTGGAAGTGTGTGGTCTGTAGCCCCAAAGCCAGGCAAGCGTGTCGGGAACCTGCGGCAAACCCAGAGCCTGGGACTGGTGCTGGCCCCGAGGTGCCGTCTGGCCCCGGGCTCTCTGAGCCTCTCACCGCAGGAGGGGGAGACTTTGTGCCATTCTTCGCCACGGCACAAATTCTGTGTGCCAGGCACTGCACGTCACGTGCACCGCGTCCCCTGGTCCTCCCCACGGCCTGGATGGGGGCTGAGGGACAGCTGGCCGCAGCTCGGCCTCTGCTGGGAGCGCTGTGCCTCCGTGAGGTCAGGGAGCTTCCCTGAGACCACAGTGTGGGGAGGGGGCCAAGCAGGGCTGCTGCTGCCTCTTCCCAATAAGGATTCGGACTGCCCCGGAGCCTCGGGGGCTTCTCTAGGAGAAAAATGCATGAGTCTGAATGCATGGAACGGACTGGAACCTGTGCACTGAGAGCAGTGCGTGCTTGTCTTCCCATGGCCGCAGGACCTGTTTTGGGTGAAGCATTGTGTGGGGTAGCAGACGTCTGAAAAACAGGTGGAATTGGGTGTATCGTAGTAAAATCCAGCAGCGGGGCTCCCAGAACTCCTGTCTCCCTCGGATGTTCCTGGTTTATTTGAGCTCAGCAGCCAGGGACAGGGCTCCACCCCAGAGACGCCCGGGGCGTGCATCTGAGACGGTTCGTGATTTGCATCAACCCTCCTCACTGTGGCCTGGGCAGTAGGGTTCGGGTGAGGCAGGTAGTGAGAGAGACCGCGGACAGACTCCCCCGGGCTGCCTGGATGCGGCAGGGACAGCCCTTTTCCATCCGGCAAAGGCCCAGTGGGCGCTGACTGTGGTCAGAACGCAGCCCCTGCCTGTAGAAGCTCCCTGAGCAGACAGGTGTACGTAACAGGGTGGGGGAGTGATGTGGAGTATGCCGGGTGCTGCTACGGAGGACGGGATTTCCCAGAGCAAGACAGGAAAGGGGTATTTTGCCTGGGTCTTGAGGGATGCATAGAAGTTTTCCAGGCAGGGAAGGTTAGATGGCATTTGGGCCAGAAGAGACTTGTGAGTCCAGAGGTGGGGACACCCCTGGGCAGGTTCGGATTCTAAGGACTTTCCGGACTGTGGAACAGCAGGATGGGGGTGGCTGGGGCAGCGGAGATAGCTGCCGGCTGGCACCAGGTCGCACAGGGGTGTCCTTATTTTAGAGGAGGGCAGTGGGTGGCCGAGGAAGACATTTGAGCCCGGAGGGATGAGGCTATAAAAAGTCTGCTGGCGCTGGGGGTGGAGAAGGGTGGGAGCCTGAGGAGTCACTGCAAGCAGGCTGACCTGCCAGCGAGGGGAGAGCCCTCTGTCCTGGGCCCCTGGCTGGCACTGCCTAGATGTGGCTCTGCAGGTTTGGGCCGGGCTCAGCCTGGGAGGCAGGAACCTGCGGCCTCTGCCCATCGTGACTCAGCTCCAACAGAAGGAGACCTAAGAATGGGGTTTGGGCTGGGCGGGGTGGGGGTGGGGTGGCCTCTGGGGCCTGGTTGGGGCCAGGGGTGCGTGGTGGGTGCACATGGGATCCGTGTGCATGTCGTGGGGAAGACGGCCCTGGCCAGGGTGGGGGTGGGGGTCTCCAAGATATGAGCTGCCCCCGCACCCGGGGCAGAGGAGGGAGGCGCCTCTGTGCCTGGCTCCGTCTGTTCCTTATTGCTCTGTTTGGCTTGCATCCGCATTCACATAACCCTCACCCAGGGGACCCCGCACGGCTGGCCAAGCTGTGGAGGGCAAAGCTTTTAAAGCCATTAAAATGGGCCGTGCCCGCTGATATAAGCCTCGAAATGAATTAAGGGAGGGCTCTGCCCCAGTGACCGAGCCCTGCTGACTGTCACCTGGTCAGGCCATGGGCTGGGTCTGGGTCCCGCTGACCCTCACCTGGTCAGGCCGCGGGCTGGGTCCGGGTCCTGGCTTAATTGCTGGTAGGAAGGAAACCCTGTGGTGCATGGCCCATGAGCGGACGTTCCCGAACCTTCCCAGCCTGACCTCTTCCCGTCTCCTTCATCCTTGTGTCATGGTCTGGGACCGTTTTCTTTCCGTTTGGCCTCCTTCCTGGGCCTCTGTCCAGTGGGGTCTGTGAGCATTTCCTCACCCAGCTCGATGGCCTCTGGGGGGGCCGAGCACTCTGACCCTTTGCCTGTCATGCCCCTGATAGAACGTGTTATTACTATTTTTTTAAATAAATTTTATTTATTTTGAGAGACAGAGGCAGAGACACAGGCAGAGGGAGAAGCAGGCTCCATGCAGGGAGCACGACATGGGACTCCATCCCAGGTCTCCAGGATCATGCCCTGGGCTGAAGGCGGCGCTAAACCGCTGATCCACCAGGGCTGCCCAGAACGTATCATTATAAAGCATCGTCCGTGGGACATTTATCCGGGACGCCTTTAGGACAGATTAGGAGTAGTAGGATAGACCTTTCCAATATAAGACCCCCAAACCTAACTATGATGGGGCCTCTTTGGAAGGCGGTTATCCCTCTGCTTTCAGCCTGGAAAAGCCTGTTTGCAGTAGGCTGTGGATGGAGGCTGGGTGGTAGGAAGCCACCATCCTTAATTATATGATGATTGTGGCCCAGTTAATTTGCTTATCTGCTTGCCCAGCCGCAGCCTACCCGTTCGTTGGAGAGAATTTTAAAAAGCCCCAAAGCACTTAGGCGTGACATCAACAAAGAGCTTTATCAGTGACTACCCAGTAACCTCGCTACCGGTGAGACACCAGCCTTCTGCTTTGGGTCCCTGTCAACATTCTTTTTTTTTTTCCCAAAGATTTTCTTTATTTATTCATGAGAGACACAGAGAGAAAGAGAGGCAGAGACACAGGCAGAGGGAGAAGCAGGCTCCACGCAGGGAGCCTGATGTGGGACTTGATCCCCGGTCTCCAGGATCACACACTGGGCTGAAGGCAGGTGCTAAACCGCTGAGCCACCCAGGTGTCCCACCTGTCAACATTCTTGCTGAAGAATCCTGGGACTGGAAGGGGTCTCAGAGCTTCACCCCTCGCCCCTGCCCCTCGCCGTGGGTGGGGTCTGACACCGTGCAAGGGGCTGGCTTCATCGTGCCCCCACCCCCACCCCGCCCCGGAGCCAGGACAGCACTGTGGTGGCTCCACTCACCTCCCTGTCTTTGTTTTGCAGTGATTAGGGCCAAAGCGGTCAGTGTGAAGGAGGTGGACTCTGGGAATGACATCTACGGCAACCCCATCAAGCGGATTCAGTATGAGATCAAGCAGATAAAGGTACCGGGCACCACCGCCAGGTTGCTGCCTGGGCAGAGCCTCGGGAGGGCCGGGAGCAAGGTTGGGCCCCCCCCACCCCCCGAGGAGGTGTCCTGCCTTCTTGAGTAACTCGGTACAGCCATCCCTCGAGCAGACTCGAGGGCTCCAAGCCACAGGTCAATCCGATTTTCCTTAATCTGTGACTGCCTGGAAAGTTGTGTGGACCTGCCATGTTCCCGTCGACCAGGTCATTGTAGAAATGTGTCCTCTTCGTTTTGGTGGGTAGTAAATTTGTGGCAGAGTCTCAGCACGGTTACAGCGGTGGCCAGAGCTTCTGTGGAACATTCCGAGGGTGCCCGTCCTCAGCTGAGCCAGTGCGAGGTTCGAAGGCCCGAGAGCTTGGCCGTTGCATCTGGGAGCCCTCACTCCCACAAACTGTGCCGTGGGGTCTCCCTCACCTGGTCAGCCTTCGAGTCTAAGAGGAAGGAGGGGTCCCGTGGGCAGGTGTGGTGGGGGCCGGCTTCCCCGAGGAGGACATGGAGCCCACGGCCTGGCCAGTGGCGGAGGGGATCCGCCAGGTGGGAGCGGGACGGGCAGGCGTGGGGACTGAGCACTGAAGGGGAGGTGGAAGGGGAGGTCAGTTGTTTCAGAACGTTGTCCATGTTCAAGGGCGAGGAGCTCGTGTTGGAGAGGAGACGGGGTGGGAGACGAGGTTGGAAGGACAGGACCGGCCGTGGAGGAAGGCGATCTTGTCTCAGTCACTAACTCCGTCCCCAGGGGAGGAGGACGTCCTAGGCGCTGTCCCTGGAGAGACGGCTTCATAAAGGCAGGAGTTGTCGCTGTCTGTGTTTTTTTTTTTTTCAAAGATTTTATTTATTCATGAGAGACACAGAGAGAGAGAGAGAGAAAGGCAGAGACACAGGCAGAGGGAGAAGCAGGCTCCATGCAGGGAGCCCGACGTGGGACTCGATCCCGGGACCCCGGGATCATACCCCAGGGTGAAGGCAGGCACTAAACCGCCGAGCCCCCGGGCCGCCCGCTGTCTGTGTTTAATTGTGTTACAAAAATACAAAGAAGCGGGGAACACGTGTTATCAGGAGGTCCACGAAATGCTTACTCATTGCATCCGTGTCATCCGAGGGGCGACCTGCTCTCTCGGGGCCTAAGTCCCTACGCGAGGGAGAGAGAACGTCTCTGTTCTTGCAACCTCATCGGGGCGTCCTGAAGAGGCAGGTGTTGACACCAAGAAGCATGTTTGGTCTCCGTGAAAGATGGCGAGGTCTCGGTGACGGCGCATTGTTGTCACCGTCGGCCTCACCTTCCCTGGGTGGGATGAGCCAAGCTTTTGCATCTCAGGATACTGGGATGGCCCCTTTTTATTGGGGTTTGCTTGTTGAAACTCCGCCCTCCCCCCAAACCCTGTGCTAGTCACCTTGGGGTAGGCACAGCAGAAATCCTCATGAAGCTCCATGGACTCGCACAGCCCGAGGGTGTGCGTCCTCTGTCGTGTGGTCCCTGAGCGTGTGCGCTTTGCCCCTTCCACCTTCTCCCTCCCCCACACCCCCAGCTTCTGCTGGGCTGCATGCACCCCACAGCCCGGATGGAGGGATGGAGGGCCATCCTCAGCGCACACTCACGTCCCCAGCTGTCACTATCCCCACCCAGTGGGGCAGCAGGGATCCCCGGCCGTGGCGGGAACCCTCCATCTGGGCGGCAGGCTCATCCCCAAAGTAGAGGAGCAGTTGAGAAGTCAAACCCCACTGACCCCTGGAGTCATAGCCATGGTGCCTCCCCCATCAAGTAGCCAACGCTTGATCAAAGTTCCTGCCAATACCCTAAGGAAGTGGTCCTCCCCGATGGGTCGGAGTCACCTGGAGATACACTTGCCTCTCTGCGGGGCGGGGGACGCGGACTCTGTTGGCCGTGTGGGCCGGGTCTGCTCACGTCTCACCTTCGTCTTTCCAGATGTTCAAAGGACCAGACAAGGACATAGAGTTTATCTACACGGCTCCTTCCTCCGCCGTATGCGGGGTCTCCCTGGACATCGGAGGAAAGAAGGAGTATCTCATTGCGGGTATGTAGATGGATGTGCACGTGGCACGTTCTTAGAGGCCGTTGGGGTGTTGTGTCCAGGCCCCCAGGGCTGCGGGGAGCCCGAGGCACCGCGGGGCTGTCCCGAAGCCTCTGGGCTTCCCTGCCTCTTCCCGTCTGAGAATTCCTGGTGGATTCTCGCCTGCCCCCCACAACGGGGGAACCAGGGTGCCTTGATGGGGAAACACGTAAACCGGTATCCACAGGTGATGCGAGGTCGGGGCAGACACCAAGAGGTGAGCATTTTTGCCTTTTGCTCCTGAAAGGAAGGCACCTGCCAGATGCTGGAAATGCTCACCGCTGGGCGGGAGGCGTTAAAAAAAAAAAAAAAAGTGTTAAATCTGCTGGTATCAGGATGTCCTCTACCTGTGCAGCAACTTTGTTCATCGCCTCTTTCTTTCTTTCTTTCTTTCTTTCTTTCTTTCTTTCTTTCTTTCTTTCTTTCTTTCTTTCTTTCTTTCTTTTTTCTTCTTTCTTTCTTTTCTTTCTTTCTCTTTTTTTCTTTCTTTCTCTTTCTTTCTTTCTTTCTTTCTTTCTTTCTTTCTTTCTTTCTTTCTTTCCTTTCTTTTTCTTTTTCATCACAGTAAAATATACGTAAAGTCTGCCGTTTTAACTATTTTTAAGTGTCCGGTTCATTAGCGTTAAGCACATTCCCGCTGTCGCACGGCAATACCACCATCCCTCCCTCCTTTCATCTTGTAAAACCGAAACTCTGTCCACATGAAACACCAGCTGCCCAGTCGCCTCCCCCGGCCCCTGGCGCCCACCGTCCTACTGTCTGTCTTGGGATTTGGCTCCTCTGGGGACTCCCATGGAACTGGAATTAGACAGTGTTTGTCCTTTGTGACGCTGACTTCACTGAGCATCACGTCCTCCAGGTTCCTCCACGACGTAGCAGGGGTCAGGGCGTCCTTCCTTCTGAGGCTGAGCAACAGTCTGTTCTGGGGAGAGACCACGGCCGAGATTCGGGACCGGGTCATTCTTCACCGTGGGGCTGTCCTGTGCAACATCCCTGGCCTGTACTCGCTGGTTGCCCCAAAATCCCTCCCCGAATTGTGGTGTCTCCAGACATCCCCAAATGCCCCTGACAGTCCCCTCGGTCCCCAAGTCGAGACCCACTGGTCTAATAGGGATGATGGAAATGCTGCATGTGCTGCTGTCTTTGGCAGCCGCTCCCTGCATGTGGCTACTGAGTGCTCAGAAACTGGGGCTCTAATTTGACTTCATATGTACGTGTAAGCAGCGATGTGCAGCTGGTGGCCGCAGGACTGGCCAGTGCGGTCTCGGTCAGGCTGGAACATCACCGCCCTCTTTCCGAGGAAATAGGAGTTGGGTCGCAAACTTGGGAAGAGACGGAGTGGAGGGGACAGCTCCCCTAGTCTGACGTTTAGTTTTGTGATACAAGCCAAATGTAATCATAGAAGTACATTCTGAACCCAAAATCTCTGTGATTCGGGGGATTTCCTTCTGTTTGGATTGTTTGTACTTTTTCCCCCATTCATGGATAATTTTTTTTTCATGGGGAATATTTTATTTATTTTTTAAAAGATTTTCTTTATTCATGAGAGACACAGAGAGAGAGAGAGGCAGAGACACAAGCAGAGGGAGAAGCAGGCTCCATGCAGGGAGCCTGACGTGGGGCTCGATCCCGGGTCTCCAGGATCAGGCCCTGGGCTGACGGCAGCACTAAACCGCTGAGCCACCTGGGCTGCCCATGGAGAATATTTAAAAAAAAAAACAATACATGCTTAGTGGGTGCCCACTAGGTGCCTTGCACTGCACCTGGTGTGACGGGAGTTCAACAGGAGAGCTCCTCCTGGAGGGAGGTGCACACAAGTTCCCACTGTGGGGACAGGAGAAGAAACTAGAGAATAAAACAAGTGTTTTTTGGGGGCGTGGGCTGGGGTGGGGACTGTGAGCATCAAGCAAGCGCTCGGGAGGAAGAGACCGTCTTGGGTGGCAGGTGCAAGCATAGGCTGTGCCTCGGGCACCTGGGGGTCCCTGCCAGGGGTGGGGGGATGGAGAGGATGCAGTGGGGAGCAAGTGGGGCAGAAGACACGGGGCTCACCTCTCCTTGGGTAACACCTCCCTCCCTTACAACGCTCATGCTCAGCATCCATGTGACTGGTTCCATCAAGACTTCTGTCCCTTTCCTTGGGGATGATGGGAGATTTTTTTCCTTCTTTTATGGGCACTTCTGACCTTTCTAAAGGTTTTCTTAAGAGCACCTACTATTTCTTAAGTTTTATTGAGCTATAACTCGCACAACATACCATTCACCCATTTAAAGGGCGTCATTCAGCGGTTTGGGTGATTCATCAAGGTGTGCACAGCCACGGCCACGGTTGGAGAACCCTGTACCCTTCAGCTGTTTTACCCCCACCCCCGGCCCCCACGCCTCTCACCCCAGCTCCAGCAACCACCAGTCTGTTTTATTTTTCTTTCTTTTTTTTGACTCTGTGAGTTTCCCTATTTCTCAGTCCTGTGAATGGAACTGTAGACTCTGGTCCCTTGTGTCTGGCGTCCGTCACTCGACACAGTGTTCAGCGCGGCATTTGAAAAGTTCATCCACGTTGTGGCGTGAGTCAGAACTTGACTCCTTTTTCTGGCTGAATGCTATTTCATTGACTGGATAGACCATAGTGTGTCTCCCCATGTGTCACCTGGTGGACATCGGGGCTGTTTCCACCTTTGGGCTCGTGTGCACGACGCTGCTCTCAGCTCCCATCAAGTGTTTGCGTGGCTGTGTTTTCATCCCTCTCGGGCCACTGTGTAGGAGTAGAATTTCAGGGCATATGGTGACTATGTTTAATCGTTTGAGGAACTGCCAGACTGTTTTCCAAAGCAGCTGCACCATTTTACATTTGCAGTATCTACTATTTTTACAGTAAGAAAAACAAAGTCAACCAGAGAGAGAGAGAGAAAGAGAGGGATGGGGACAGAATCACGAAGCAGGGACCTTCCTGACGGTGCTGTCCCCGTGATACGGGGGACGGCAAGGCAGGCAGGTGCCCAGAACACGTGGCACGTGGGGTGCGGGCCCACAGGGAAGGCCGTTCAGGGGACCCGGGTCCGTGTGTGCACGGGACCATCAGCGTCTGTTTTGTCTCCTTTTGATACGTCCCCGTATTGGTGACATTTTACAAATGACATCTATTGCTTTTATGGTCAGAAAAATAAGCCCTGGAGAGAAGGGGAAGGAGACGAGTCCTCCCATGGTGCAGGGAACTTGCTGCCCTAAGGAATCAACAGCCTCTGGGTTTCAACACCTGGTTTTGTGCGGGTCCCTGAGGACTAACCCTTCAGGAGCACCTGGCCCCGGGGTCGGGCTCCTCGCACTGCCCTCTAGAGGCAGCCGGCCAGACTGCAGAGCTGCTCGCGGAGGGAGCGAGGACCCCCGAGTCCCACCCCGTGGGCTCCTGGGTGGGAAGGTGACCTAGGTCTGGTTTCACATACCAGGCTTCACGTCGCCCTGTTCACGGAAATAGGAAAATGCCCCTTTCCTGGCCCTGCCGGTCTCTAAACGCTCCTCGCGTGGGTTCTGTTCAGTCCTCACAGCTCCTTACGGTGAAGGTGCTGGTCTGGTCCCCGTTTTACAGATGAGGGAATCGGAGGAGTAGAGAGGTGAACAGTGTGCGCCTGGTCCCATGGCGTGTGCCTGAACCCGCTTTCACACACCGATTGTTAAATTCTGCTTGATGTCTCTCTCCCTGGTGCCTTGAAGGAAACCAGGGTGCGAGTGTTCGTGGCGTGGATTTGGCAGGTGCCGACCACTGGGGCTCTCTCTCCTGGGGGTGGAGTGGGAGCTGGTTGTTAGGCATTCCCCAGTACGCCCGTGCCTGGGCCACACTGCCAGGAGGATCTTCCTGGTCCCCAGGCCTCTGATGCTCTGCTGTGGTCCAGGTTTTAGAAATCTCGTGGCTCCAGCATCTAAGCCAGCAGCCCTCCACCTGCACAGCCTGTTGGACTCCCTTGGGGTGTTTGTTAGATGTCCTGGATCCCAGGTGGCACTGTAGACCAGTTCCAAGCAGGATCTCCAGGGATGTGGCCTGGGCATCAACATTTCTGAAGCTCCCCAGGAGAGACCAGTGTATAGCTGGTGGCGAGAGCTGGCATCTAACCAGAACCTTCCTTGCCCTGGGTCAGAGGCAGAAGACCTTTCATTGCAGAGGGCTGAGCCCGAGCAGCCGAGGCCTGTCACCTCCTTTACAGAGGTGCCTCCGGACATTATTTTCATCTCCTGGGGCTCTTTGTGGTCACTCGGTCCTGCCTATTGTCCAGAGATCCTGAGGACCCTGGCGCTGCCTTCTATTCCATGAGATGGATAGGCCGGACTGTAGGGACGACAGCCCAGAAGATGGATTGTGTCCAGCAGTCAGGAGCCCCGGCATGTCATGTCTGCCGAGTATGTGGCTCAAGTCCTCTCTCCCTGTCCCACGGACCATGAAGCGTGCGTGTCCCACGTGGCTGCTTAGAAAGTGTGGGTGCAGAACAAGAGCTGAGGGAAGAGGCTGCACACAGCCACTTTGCGGGGATTACTTCGCTAGTGGTTGCCTTGTGTTATTTCAGGGGACGTGGTAGGAGAATCTCTTTATCTATTTTGCTCAGCCCCTCTTCTGGAAGGAAGAGGCTTCTGCATCCAAAGGAAATGTCGTGGGCAGCCCGGGTGGCTCAGGGCCTTAGCGCTGCCTTCAGCCCAGGGCATGATCCTGGAGTCCCAGGATCGAGTCCCACATCGGGCTCCCTGCATGGGGCCTGCTTCTCCCTCTGCCTGTGTCTCTGCCTCTCTCTCTGTGTCTCTCATGAATAAATAAATAAATCTTTGGAAAAAAACAAAAAACAAAGGAAGCATTGTGAGTCAAAGGTAAAAAGCCTGACCGTCTTGGTTACTTTGCAAACGTTGATATTCTCATACAGAAGCTCACTCGTTCGTCTTTGCTACTTATCATGTAACACGTGTGTGTCCTGTGCTGTTCCTACACCCGGGGCCATTACACCGTCCCCATCTGAACCAGAAGACAATTCTCCAAGTAACGGTAGGGCACGTCTTAAAGGCTGGCTACAACCAAAACCATCCAAATCGTAGCTCCGCCTGTAGTTAAACCGAAGAAGATATATTTTGTTTGAAGATCCATCTGCTTGTAACCGCGCTTGTCATATACGGCTATTTCATGGGTAATACTGGAAGCAAACAAGGGACATGGGGCACATTTTAGTTTCTAGCTGGCCCTGGAGCCTATGATCAACAAAAGGCACTTCTAGCAGAGGCTGGCACACCCTTTATGGAGAAACCTGACTTCTTCCCCCAGCCGGGTGAGATGGCTCTGGGTCAAATCTGGTGTTTACTTTCTGAGCACAGACTCTCCATCTTGTTCTCCTGGAGGCAGGATGGGCCACCCAGAAATCACGGGGCACAGTAAACCACTCAGCCAGCGCTGGCAGTGGCCCCAGGAGTGACCGCACGGCCCGAGGCAGCCCACCTCCTCTTGGGCTGATGACTCAAGTTCACATGTTGAGCTGGGCACCATGAGACACTCATGTTCAGGAACTGTTACAGAATTGGCCCTATAATTTTCTTCTGCAGTCCTCTCCTCCAAGAGGAAAAAGAAGCCTACAGTCCTCAGTTACAAATTTTAATTAATTCCTGTTTTTCTCTCCAAGGAAGACTGTGCGTTTTTCCAAGGCAGACGTAGGAGGGTGTTGTAACAGATGTTCACGTCGTGCGGGCCCAGGGCCCAACCAAGCCTTAATGACTGTACCTGTACTGAAGGGGTGTCCTTTGAACTTTCTGAGATGCTGTTTCGTTTATACGTGACCTCCAAGGTGAACAGGAGCCCCATGGCCGGGACCGTGGAAGGTACACTCTGCGTGCTGCATCTCCGCGTCCGTCCATGTGCTACTCTCAGCCGGAGCATGAATTGGTGGCGAAAAGGTCAACAGGGAAGGTAGCAAAAAACAGGCAGATGATGAAGCAAACTGTTAGAACAAATACCCATGGTGTTGTCAGTAAACTTTTATTGCGCAGTTTACAATGTGTGAGGAACCGTGGATTAAAAAAAGATGCAGGCTTAACTCTTACCCTTCATACCTATGATCTGGTTAAGGAGCAAGACGCCTAAGAAAGGCAAGGAAAGGGGCGCCAGGGTGGCTCAATCGGTGAAGCTCTGCCTTCGGCTCAGGTCAGATCCCAGGGCCCTGGGATGGAGCCTCCATCAGGCTCCCTGCTCAGCAGGGAGTCTGCTCCTCTCTCTCCCACTACCCCTCCCCCCTGCTCCTTGTCTCTCTCTCTCTCTCTCTTTCAAACAAATAAAATCTTAAAAAAAAAAAAAGGGCAAAGAACAGCACAGAGTGGGCCATCGCGAGTCAGGCAGCAGACAGCGCTGGTGAACTCGGAGGGTGGAGCCAGCATGAGTCCCACCCGGACCGACTGTCAGGCACCACCAGGCTGGGCTGGAGGGGCTGCAGGGTGGGGGGGACGGACAGGGAGGCAGTAATGAGCTCTTTGCCATCTGTCCCTTGCCTGCCCCCCCTTCGGCTACTCTGAACTCCTAGAAGTGCCTATATAGTTTTAGCAGGGGGAGAAAAAGGCAAACGCCTATTTTAGAAGTACTTAGAACCACCCAAACGCTTCTCTTCCATTAGTGGTTAGGATTCAGAACAAACGCTCCGGCAGCAATCCTGCTCCTTGATCCTTTTCTGCACCTGGCATGTCGTTTGAGTCTGAACAGGTACGAGGGAAAGTAGAGCTCCCGGAGGTAAGCGGGCCGCTAGCACAGAAGTGAGAGCATCCCAGTCCCCATCCAGGGAGTGTGTCCGCGACCTGCCCGGCACACAGGACGTCCCCGTGCATAGCCTCAGGACAGCCGACCCGCATTTCTACCCGGCCAGGGGTCCCGGTTTGATTTATTCGAGACTGGGGCGCAGTCGCCAAGCTGCGTTATGCCCCGAAGTGCATTTCTATTCGTGGATCCTCCGCAGCCGGCGCTGTGCCTGAGATCACTACGTCGGCCGTCCCAGAGCTTTGTCAAGCAGAGAGCCCAGGGTGCAGCCCCGGCTCCCACCTGCCCCTCGGGGAGCCCCCCGCCACCCCGCCGGGCTCCACGGCTCACCGCTCGCTGGAAGGCCGAGATTTGAGGTGACCTCTCAGGCCTCACCTGAATGCACTTGGCTCGTGCCAGGGCTGCCACCAGCACGAGCGCTTCGGGAGAGGAAGGGAGGAGTCGACTGGGAGGCCCGAGGTAGGAAGGACAAACAGTGCCGCCGCCTCCGCGGTGAAGGGACGTCGGAGCTGATTTCCAGCTTGATGCAGATCCATGTTTTTGCTGTTCGCGGTGGAAAAACCCAGACAAGTTCAACGTCAAATGGACAACATGTTTGTGAACGATAAAACAGGGAAAACGTGATGTACACACACGATCTCTTTTGTGCAAACACACACGTGTGAAAGAATATTGGAAGGAAATGCGTCTGAGGGCTAGCTGTAGGAAAACGGGAGGTTTCTTTCGTGTCCCTTCCCTGTCTGCCAAGGGCTCTACGGTGAGCACGTGTCCTTTCTGTGCTCCGAGCGGACAGTCCATGGTGTGCCCGTCAGTGCGGGCTGCTGGGACAAAGCGGCACAGACCAGGCATTGACTCCCTCCCCGTCCTGGGGGCTGGGAGTCCGGCATCCAGGCGTGGGCAGGGCTGGTTCTCCTGGGCTCGCAGATGGCCGTCTCCTCCCCGAGGCCTCAGTGCCTGTCCCTCTGTCCGCGTCTGTGTCCTGATCTCTTCCTATAAGGACGCCTTTCTTATTGCATGTGGGCCCCCCCACCACGTGATCTCAATTAATCTCATCTCCAGATGCAGGTGCATCCTGAGGTGCTGAGGGTCAGGGCTTCACATGGAAATCTTGGCGGGGCTGCTGCTCAGCGCACAACACACGGTGTCATGGGCAATGAACCTCCACGCACCCAAGCTGCACTTGGGTGCCGGAGGTCGGCAGGAGGAGGACCCGTATCTTGTGCTGAGCTGGGTGATCCCTGTCTCCTCAGGAAAGGCCGAGGGGAACGGCAAGATGCACATCACCCTTTGTGACTTCATCGTGCCCTGGGACACCCTGAGCAGCACCCAGAAGAAGAGTCTGAACCATAGGTACCAGATGGGCTGTGAGTGCAAGGTAAGCTGGTACCACCTGCCTCTGGGCTTTACCTCATCACCTCCTTCTCCAGGAGGACTGCCGGGCTTTCCAGGGCCTCTCAGGCCCCGGGGTCCTCAGGACAGGGCTCTGGGGAGGGACGGCCTCTCCACAGCCAGGAGCCCCGAGGAGGCATGCCCCTGTAGATGGATATTTGGGAGGTCAGGGGCATCTGGCCTTGTGGCCAGTAGCTCCTGGGAAGGAGACCTTCCCGGGGGAGGAATTTTTTGGAGAGGACAGGGTGCTGTGAGTACTCTTTACAGATGCACAAGTGCAAAGACTTGAGTGCCTTGGGAAAGAACATCCCAGCCCGAGGGCCAGTGTTCCAGCCATATCCAGGCCCTGGGGCCACGGAGAACCCTGACACCCCACCTCCTTCTTACAAACAGCCTGGAGGGGTGCCTGGGTGCCTCAGTCTCAGGCCATGATCTCGGGGTCCTGGGATCAAGCCCCACGTTGGGCTCCCTGCTCCGTGGGGAGTCTGCTTGTCCCACTCCCTGTGCCCCTGCTCGTGTTCCCCCCTCAAATAAATAGATTAAAATGTCCCAGAGGTCGTGCTAAGCAGTTAGAGCAGCACCAACATTAAGTGCAGCTGTAGGCAGGAGGATCTCCAGGGCCCCAGGCCTGGGTCCTCTCTCTCCCGCCGCCCGAGCCTCGGGCCCCAGCAGGAAGCACCACCAGGCACCAGGGCGCCTCTGTCCCTGGAAGTGGGTCTGGGGCCGGAAGGCTGCAGGGACTGGCTTCTGCTGATGGGCGCTGCTCACGCAGCCCTCGTGCTAGCGCTGGCACATCATCACGAGCCAGTCCCTCGGCTCATTCAAAGTGAGAATTGTGACCTACAGCCACATGGACGTGGAGCAAAGTCCTCCGTGTCCAACGTGCAATCAAAACGAGCTCCTCCCTGCCCCTCTTGTGGACTTGGTTCCTCCGCAGAGATGCTACTTGCCGATCCCCTCAAAGCCCATGCATATGCTTCAGGGAAAGATACCAACCTTTTCATTTGGAACCCAGCTCCAGGGAATTTCAGACCCTCTGTGGTGGTGGGGGGGAGGGCAGCACTGAAGCCTTTGCTCAGGCTCAGGGATGGTAGACCAGATGGCCCAGAGCAGAGGGGCACCTACAGTGGGTGTGGGTGCGGGGGCTACTGCCCAGGGGTCCTCCTGGCCCTGCCCCCTCCCAGGTAGGCTGCCTGCTGCTGTTTAGAGAGGAGGGGGCGCTCAGGAAAGGCTGCGGATGGAGCAGTTGACTCGAGCCCCCACTCCCCGCCGCCACCCCTGCCCCCCGCCTCTGCGCTCATGTGGTCATTCATTTAACAAACTGCCCTTGAACATCTTTGCGGGGCATGTGGCTAGGCTCTGGAGATGCCCCCTTGAGTGGCCTCGGTCCCTGACCGAATCCGCCTCCGTGTCCGTCTTCCCAGATCACGCGCTGCCCCATGATCCCGTGCTATATCTCGTCTCCGGATGAGTGCCTCTGGATGGACTGGGTCACGGAGAAGAGCATCAACGGGCATCAGGCCAAGTTCTTCGCCTGCATCAAGAGAAGCGACGGCTCCTGTGCATGGTACCGCGGAGCAGCACCCCCCAAGCAGGAGTTTCTCGATATTGAGGACCCGTAAGCAGGCCAACAGCACCCCTTTGGCCAACGGAAAAGCCTCCAAGAGTTTAGACTGGTCCAGCTCTGACATCCCTTCCCGGAAACAGCATGAATAAAACAGTCATCCAAGTGGGTCTAAATTAGTATGATTCTCCTCTTACCCCCACCTCCCTTTGAAACATGGCCGTGGGCCCTCACCCCAACTGCCGGCCTGGGCGGTGTGTGTCCCAGGCTTCCATCCTTGGGTGCAGGCAGGGCTGGGGCGCACGGGCCCAGCCCCAGCCCTGACACTGTCACAAACACTGAGCAGGTCGCACATGGGCGTCCCCCAGGCCTGGTCAGGGCAGAGCCTGGAAATGTGCATTTTGCAGAAAATTTTGAGGGTCGTTGCAAGACTGTGTAGCAGGCCTACCAGGTCCCTTTCATCTTGAGAGGGGCAAGTCCCTCGTTTCCTGCAGCTTCCACACCTCTGGCCCTAGGGTGGCAGGCCCTGCCCCTTGCAAGTGCCCCTGTCTCCTCTGTGCTCCTCGTGGACTCCCGGTACCTGTGACTCCCATAAATACAGAAGCAGCCCTGGACCAGTGGTGGGCTCTCGGAGGAGCCGCGGTTAATCCTGTTAATCAGCAGAATCGCAGTGGGAGCCACGCTCCAGGGCCTCGTATGAAGTGGGTGACATGTTTCAGCTTCAGCCAAGTCCTTCCAGTGCCCCCACCACATGCCCTGACACTGGGGGAGTCTATGGCATTCCGCCCTGAGGGCAGACATTTGGGGGGGACGCTTGGCTCCCCTTGCAGTTTACTCCCAGGCTTCTGAAGTCATTTTGGCTTGCTCCTCCTTCTGCCATCAGGCTTCCAGATGAGTTGCACACGCTGGCTTTGCAAGGGGTTGCGTGTGGCCAGCGGCCTGGGCTGGCTGTGCCCTGTTTGCACATCCAGGGGCCATTGAAAACTGGGTCTTGCTGTGCCCCCCAACGCACCTCAGAGCCCCTCCCTCCAAGACGGACGGTCACTGTGCTGGGCATGGATTTCTGTGAGTGAAGTTAGCTGGGCATGTTGTGAAGTCTTACCTAGGAAGGGAAAAACGGGGAGGTAGGCGAGTTCGATGGATCTCTCTCTGGGCCTCCCGGATGCTGTGGCCAACATCCCGTTGTTTGAAAGAGGAATTCTCAGTTGTTGTATGAACCCAAGCTCCAGGTGTACCAACCTCCATGTATATTTGTCACATTAAGATCTCTTGGTCATAAAACATCATAGGGGGACTAGAGAACCTGTTGTTTTATCCTAAATGTGGTTTTCTGCTGCAAGTAAAATGGAGGTTGATGCAGGCAGAAATCTGTCAGTAACGAAAATCTTTTTCTTCCTACTTGTAAAGATAAACTCTTGTGAGTTTTTCTTGCATGTCGGGCAAACACACCTGTACACGAGCACGTGCGCACGCACACGCTGCAACCCAAGTCTGTCCGCCTGTGAGTGGTCCTTCTGCAGAATGCTTCCAAAGTCACCATGTTCTCAGTGTTGCTCTGTTCAGCGGTGACCCCAAAGCACCTGTAAGACTCCTGACCCCCAAGTGGCGTGTGAGCCCCCATGCCTGCCGGGACCTGGTCAGTGTAGATTTTGATGACTTCCCTCTCTTGGGCAGACTAGGAGAAAATCCAGGAATTAGCCCCCGCTTCCAGGGTGTTTTCATGCTGTACAGTGATAGAAAGTTTGTAAGATGTCATAATGGACCAGTCCATGTGATTTCAGTATATACAAGATCACCAGACCCCTCCAATCAATATAACACCCCACCCCCGTTTGCTTCCTGTATGGTGTTATCATATGTAACATTTACTCCTGTTTCTGCTGATTTTTTTTTAATGTTTCAGTTTGTTTCTGACATCTGTTGTAATCATTCCTGTGCTGTGTTTTTTTATTACCCTTGGTAGGCATTAGACTTGCACTTTTTTTTTTTTTTTTTTTTTTTTTTAAGGTTTCTGCATCGTGGAAGCATTTGACCCAGAATGGAAAGCAGGGCATGGTAGCTAGCCTATGATGGTGGATTCCTTCAGATGTTTTCTTTCCTTCTTTGAGTATGGTTGCTTTTTCCATCTGCTACCTTTTGTTCTCTGGTTCAAATCATTACAGAGTAAAGGGTCTTTGAGTTGGTCGGTTCCAAAAGATGGCCTTTATACTCAATCCACACACATTGGTCTTCTAGCCATGCTGAGCAGAAAACAAAAACAGAAACAGAAAAACCAAGATGAAGTGCCCAGTGGCAGCCAAGAGACAAAGCCACTCAAATACCGTCAGAGTAAACCATTGCAACGTGCATGTAGTAGAAGAAGGCTCTCCATTCGGCATTGTTTAATTTATATGTTATGTTCTACGCACTGCTCGTTCCTCCCTCCATTCTTGTCTTCATGCAAGCAACTCAAAATATTTAAAATGAAGTTTACATTGTAGTTATTTTCAAACCTTTGCTTGTTAAGTATTAAGAAATATCGGACTTGCTGCCATAATTTAAAGCTTTGTTTGATTGTGTTTGTTTTTGCTTGGGTTGTTTTTTTGTTTTGTTTTGTTTTGTTTTGTTTTAACTTTTGGGCAATGTGTTTTTGCTGGAATATGAAGTCTGAGACCTTCCTGTGCTGGGAAGACGTGAGAGCTGTTGAACATTGACAAGCAGACTGCGCATGTCTCCGATGCTTTGTATCATTCTTGAGTGATCGCTCGGTCAATGGACAATAAACAGTATTATATCAAGAACGCTGGCTCTGTCTGGGTGGCTATATCCGACGTCCTAGCTTAAGAACTGAGCACCTCAAAAAAAATAATAAAAATTAAAAAATAAAAATAAATAAAAATAAAAAGAACTGAGCACCTCCAGAGGAGCCTGTCCCGTGGAGGTGGCGACGTGTGTCCCGGAGAAGGAGAGGCTCTGGGTGCTTTGGGGAGAACGTGGGAAAGTGCAGCAGAGAGAGGGGGCGGGCAACCGGGAACGTGGTTTTCTTAGATCGGCCAAGAGGAGAGCGCATGTGACAGGGGCCCCTTTGTTCATTTGGCACGTGCATCTCACTTTCTGTCCTGGAGCGTTCCCGGCACACAAACCTAGGAAAGCAGAGCCCTGTGCCCATCGTGCATCTCTAACACTATGCAATTCATGGTCCTCATCTTCCTTCTTTGCTGACACCCTCACCCCACACAGCCCGCCCAAGGTTACCGCAAAGGGGAATTCCAGACATGAAACTACTATCAGTAAATGTTTCAGTCCATATCTTTTAAAAATAATAACTATTTAAAAAAAAAACTTCCAAAAAATAAAAAAATTAAAAACCATAAAATAAAAGTAAATAAATAAATAATAAAAAATAATAAAATAAAATAAAATAACACTTCCAGGGCTCCTGGCTGGTTCAGTTGGTAGAGCATGGGACTCTTGATCTCAGGGGCTGTGGGTTCGAGCCCTATCTTGGGTACAAAGATTACTAAAAATTTTTTTTTAAAACCTACAACATTTCCAAAATACTTTTATCGCACCTTAAAAATGTCATTAGGATCCATTGGTGTCTAGTCAGTGTTGACATCTCTTCCATGCTTTATGATGGTCCACTGGCTTGAATCAGGACCCTAATAAGGGCTGTACATTGCATTTGCTCTCGAGGTTCTGTTTTCTACAGGTTTTCCTCCTCTCCTCCTCTTAAGCTGGGAAAGACGGCCCCGTCATAACCTAAACTTGAACCAAGTCTCACGTCGCTTCAGGTCACCATAAAAAAACTCTTTAAAGGTCTGTTTGAATACTTCCTCACCCCCTGGGCCATTTGTGGATTCGTCACATCAGGGACACACCAGAAGGTTGGTGTTTCCCATTTAATGCAGCTGCTACCCGGTCAGCAGGAACAAGCTTCTGGATGCCTTTGTGAGGCCACAGAGAGGCTAGTAGGGAACAAAGTTTGCATTGATGCCTGTATCACTAAACATTAAATGTCATGCATTTCCTATCACCTATGGCAGAAATGTTTGGCCTGTTTTTTCCACCTGCTCAATGAGGGAAACGGTTGAGCCACATGTCAGAAGAGTGCTATCAAAACCCTCTGTGCTGTGTAAATACCCTTGCCTGGCATTTGTGCTCCTCCGGGCCTGTAGGCCCCATGGGGTCCTAGCAAACAATGCTCAGACGACTGCTACCGATGTCATTTATTTTATGTAATTGAGGTCAAATGTGACTTCTGAAAAACACTTCTCATTATGGAAATTTTCAAATATATAAAGAAATGCAGAGAGTGAGCTAACAAACTCCATGCACCTATGACCCCATTATTATCCGAATTTTCTCTGTCTTTGCAAACAATTTTGAATTGGTTTGAGGGCCCACTTACAGGGTGAGCAGACTGTTGCAGATGCTCCAGACACCATTATTCCCATCCTCAGGCTCACTCATTCTGTGAAAGGAATGTGAATGGGGGACTGGGGTCCGAACCCCCAACAGACACATGAGGGTTTGCAGCAACAGATACTGCAGAATCCAATGTGAAAAGGCCCCGGGGCAGCCACCAGGACTGGTTAAAACATCGAGAAGTTTGGGTAGCACTAGCTTTTCCCTGTTAATTGTTTTTTTTTTTTTTTTTAAGATTTTATTTATTCATGAGAGACACACACAGAGAGGCAGAGACACAGGCAGAGGGAGAAACACGCTCCCTGTGGGGAGCCCCATGTGGGACTCGATCCCGGGACCCCGAGGTCACACCCTGGGCTGAAGGTGGCGCTAAACCGCTGAGCCACCCGGGCACCCCTTCCCTCCTAATTGTTAATGGGTATGTTCAACTGATCTAACTTAACGAAACAGGGGAGCCGCAGATATTTTTCTGGGGTCAGTTTTATTATGGACAACCTTCTGCTACCACAGATCTTACAGTAAGACTTTGAAACTCCTGTATGAACAGGTTCTATCTTTAGCCTTGGGTTCGAGCTCAGAGCTGACCCGCAGCTCGCCTTGTCGCGCCCAGTTGCTGTGAGTCCTCTGCAGCGAAAGCAGCGCTTTGATTTGGGGACACCATCGGCTCCAACAGCAGATTTCCTCGTTCAGGAAACAAACTGTGAAAGAAAAAAGACTCAAACACGGTTCTGTCCATTTTTCATTTCCTAACAACCAGAAGGAATATTCCTTCCCAGGTAAATGAAACAAAAACGTGAGGCAAGTCCAAATCTGAGTCTGCAAAATGGTGGGGTGTCAGGTGGGAGCCCATAGCAGAGAAAGAGCAAGTGCTCAAGAGAGTTTGAGGATGGGATCCAAGACGGGGTCCAGAGGCAATGCTGCATACGTGACCTGGAAATAAAGAGGAAGGTTTAATTTTTATTTTTAGGCCACCCAACATGTTTTGCTTTACCCCTTCAAGCCACCTTGGTGGGGAGTTGTGGGGCACCAGGTGCAAGACTCCAGCCAGGGAGGCTCAACAGAGACCTTGTCCCCGTGGTTTTTATTGGGTGCTGGTCATGCAGGCACCCTCTCCCCAGCGTGTAGCAAAATTCCAGCCTCCCAGCAGGAGAGCAGGTGCTCAGCATAAACATTTGAGGCACAGGATCCATTCTTTTTTTGTTTTTGTTGTTTTAAATAGGCTCCACACCAACATGGGGCTTGAACTCACAACCTCAAGATCAAGCATCATATGTTCCATAGTTACTGAGCCAGCCAGGTGCCCCAGGATCCATTCTTACCAGAGAATGGGGGAACCCTCCCGAAATCCAAGTTCCCAGACACTAACCCTGGACCTGGGCCCTCGAGAGAGAGCGGTCCTGGGCCTGCCGCCTGCCATGGGAGTCTTGCAGGACAGACAGCCTCTGGCCTGGGCCCCACTGGGGTCTGTACCCCCTCCTCCCCAGGCTGGCCCTGACACGGCAGGAACAGTCGACTTGGGCCTGCTCTGTGTGCCTCCCTGGGCGCCTGCGGACTTTGGAGGCTCCAATGCAAGGTGGTGCTGGGATTTTATTTTTTATTTTATTTATGATAGTCACACAAAGAGAGAGAGAGAGAGGCAGAGACATAGGCAGAGGGAGAAGCAGGCTCCATGCACCGAGAGCCCGACGTGGGACTCGGTCCCGGGTCTCCAGGATTGCGCCCTGGGCCAAAGGCAGGCACCAAACCACTGTGCCACCCAGGGATCCCGGTGCTGGGATTTTAAAGAGAAAGTCTTGGACTCTCTTGAAAAATGTATGCAATCTAGTCCTGAGGCCAGACAGGGATACGTGCCTTGCTTCAAAAAGAACAGTTACAGCACTGTGCAAAGTAACACTGCGTCCCAGAGAACAACTAGTGGGACCTAAGAAAGGGAACGAAACCCAAAAGAATGAAGTGAGGGGTAGTGGGGTTGACTTTTGGGGGAGGGAGGTAGTTTGTGGCAAGGAGGAGAAGGGGTCATGAGGACAGTGGGGTACCAGCGGCCTCTATAAAGGTTCGAGCTGGATTTCGGTGTCAGCATTTGGGGGGAACTATCCCTACACACACAGAGAAAATACACACCTGTGCATTTATGCTGGCTTCGTGTTTTTTTTTTGGGGGGGGGGTTTGGGGGGTTTTGTTTGTTTTTATTTTTATTATTCATTTATTTATTACCTTTTTTTTTGAGATTTTATTTATTTATTCATGAGAGACACACAGAGAGGCAGAGACACAGGCAGAGGAAGAAGTAGGCTCCCTGCAGGGACCCTGATGTGGTACTCGATTCCTGGACCCAGGATCACACCCTGAGCCGAAGGCACACGCTCAACCACGGAGCCACCCAGGCATCCCTTTGTTTTGTTTTTAATTTTTTTAGTTTTTTTTTTAGAGAGAGAAAACTGCCTTGGGAGGGGAGGAGGAGGCAAGCGAGTGGCCAGCACAGGAATTTAAGGCCTGTCGGCTATTTTTTGGCCAAACCACCAAACACATTCATGAAAAAGTAAGTTTTGTGGGTCAAATTCCATCGCAGCCCATCCATAGTCCAAGGAGAGAAGGTCTAATACGGCTTTGGGAACCTGTCATGTGGCTTTTCCTTGGTGAGTGCAGCCAGAGGAGGGTTTGGCAGTTTCTAGAAACGGGAAATTGTTAGGGTTGTGTAGGCCCAGCCAGAGCGACTCATAGGAACCAAACTCACAACAACAGATGTAAAAATCAGAATTATTAATTTACAGTTAGAGGGCAGCCAGGGGGGCCCAGCGGTTTAGTGCTGCCTTCAGCCCAGGGCATGATCCTGGAGAACTGGGATCGAGTCCCCCATCGGGCTCCCTACATGGAGCCTGCTTCTCCCTCTGCCTGTGTCTCTGCCTCTCTCTCTCTCTCTCTCTGTCTCTCTTGAATAAACAAAATAAATAAAAACTTTAAAAAAATCATTTACAGGGATCCCTGGGTGGCGCAGCGATTTAGCGCCTGCCTTTGGCCCAGGGCGTGAACCTGGAGACCCGGGATCGAATCCCACATCGGGCTCCTGGTGCATGGAGCCTGCTTCTCCCTCTGCCTATGTCTCTGCCTCTCTCTCTCTCTCTCTCTCTGTGACTATCATAAATAAATAAAAATAATAATAATAAAAACTAGAAGTTTCAATTAAAAAAAAATCATTTACAGTTAGAGATATGATTTAGGTCTCTCCAGAAATTAGCACGAATCTTTGGCCAGCCACAGGTGACTTCGGGGCAACTGTACTGTTAATCTGTTAATGCACATTATTTCTTTTTTTCTTTTTTTTTTAAGATTTATTTATTTATTCATGAGAGACACAGAGAGCAAGGCAGAGACACAGGCAGAGGGAGAAGCAGGCTCCCTGCAGGGGGCCCGTTGCGGGACTTGATCCCAGGACCCCAGGATCATGGCCTGAGCTGAAGGCACTCAACCACTGAGTCACCCAGGTGCCTCCGCCTTGGTTTTGAGACTACTATTATTTTATCTTCAATGTTTCTCTACTTTTTTCCTTCTAGGATTTAGAGATTATTCCATTGTCTTATCTTAAGCACTTTATTTTCTGTTTGGTTGGGTTTCAGAGATATTCATGCATAGTGTACCTTCAATGCACCAGGCTCAGGGACACTAAGACGCGTGAGACATCCTCAGAGCTTTACCAGTGGTCACGGAGGAGGGGGCAGCCTAGAGAGCATTCCAATTGAATGTGTAAGTGGAATGTGCAGCTGGCCCAAGGCAACAGTAACCTAATGGCAGGGATGGAGGGAATCCAGGAAGACTTCCTGGAGGAAGTAGTGTCTGGGAAGTTTGTAGACGGGCTAGTGGGGAAAGGGAATTTAGGCCAAAGACCAGCATGAGCCTGGAGCAAAGATACCCTGACTAGGGTCTAGGGGTCATTTGGATTTAGCTCTGCGAGGGGATCCAGGGCAGGGAGTGGCGGGGGAATGAGGAAGAAAAAGCAGGCAAGGAGCCAGCCTCCAGGGGCCATTAGAGACCATGCTAAGGAGAGCCTTGCTTTCCCATTAGCTTCGGGGAGTGGGGAAGTGTCCAGACAGGTGTGCAGTGTTTTCAGGTGGGCCTTTTAAATATATTATTTTTTTTAAGATTCTATTTATTCATCACACACACACACACACACACACACACACACACACAGATAGAGGGAGAAGCAGGCTCCTTGTGGGGAGTTCAATAGGGGACTTGATCCCAGGACCTCAGGATCATGCCCTGAGTGGAAGGCAGATGCTCCACTGCTGAGCCACCCAGGTGTCCCTAAATATATTATTCTATTTGGTGGTTCAAGCAATGGATTTGGCCATTCCAGTAATGCAGGTGAAGATGGGGAGGCACTCCATTTGGGCAATTAGATGGAGGGAAGAGAGTGGTTTGAGGAATATTTGAGAAGTAAAATTAGCAAAATTTGTTGATGGATGATTTACATGGGGTGAGGGAAAGAGAGGAGACCAGGATGCTGGCCAGGAAGGTGGATGTTGGGTTGCTGTCTGTTAGCACCCTGGGTCCAATCAGAAACACCGAAACCACTCTGTACAGCCTTTATTATTTTTTTAAAGATTTTATTTATTTATTCATGAGAGATACAGAGAGAGAGAGGCAGAGACACAGGCAGAGGGAGAAGCAGGCTCCATGCAGGGAGCCTGATGCGGAACTCGATCCTGAGGCTCCAGGATCACGCCCTGGGCCAAAGGCAGATGCCCAATCGCTGAGCCACCCAGGCACCCCTCTGTACAGCCTTTAAAACAGAGGGGATTAATACAGGGATTGGTTGCATCCTGATGGAAACTGACTAGAAAACAACAGGCAGCTGTTAGCACTTCTAGGATGGAGGGGCAGGGGCAGGAGGCTGCCCTACAAGAGCCCAGGGAGAGACGGTTGGGGGAGGAGGAGGCTGGGAGCACAGCGCACCTCTCTGGCTGAAGCCAGAAACTCCATTCCAAGCAGAAGAGGAGGGAGAGAAAGGTCCTGCTTCTCCTTTCCTTTGCCCTCCAGTCTCACCAGTGACCTCTAGTGGCCAGACAGACATTCCTGGACACCAGGGTGCCTGGAAACTGGGAAAGGGCAAGGATTTGGTCTAAGCTCCAGCACAGCAACCCAAGTGGGCAACAGGGCAGAGAGAGGCAGCTTAGGGGAGGGGGTGATGCACCTGTTTCCCGGCATGGTGAGTTGGAAGTGCCTGTGGATCCTGCAGGGAGATGACCAGCAGGCGGGCACTTACTGGACCCAGCATTCCCAAGATCAGGGGGAGAGAGATCTGCATCTGTGTAATCTTTTTTTTTTTTTTTTTAGATTTTATTGATTTATTCATGAGACAAAGAGACAGAAGCAGAGACATAGGCAGATGGAGAAGCAGGTTCCATGCAGGGAGCCCGATCCAGGCCTCGATCCCGGGACTCCAGGATCACACCCTGGACCGAAGGTGGCACTAAACCTCTGAGCCACCCAGGCTGCCCTGCACATGTGTAATTTACTGGACTCCAGGCATAGAGTGGTGAGAGCCATAGCAATGGACCTGCTCATGGGGTGTTTGTTACTTAAAAGAAACATTTTTCCCCCAAAATGGTTGTATCATTTATACTCCCAGCAGGTTTATTTTTTTTAAAGATTTTTTTAAAATTTATTCATAGAGAGAGAGAGGGCCAGAGACATAGGCAGAGGGTGAAGCAGGCTCCATACAGGAAGCCTGACATGGGACTCGATCCCAGTATCTCCAGGTTCACACCCCAGGCTACAGGCGGCACTAAACCACTGAACCACCGGGACTGCCCCTCCCAGCAGGTTTAGAGTCTACCTGCTTCATATTCTCTCCAACACGTAGTCTTTTTAATTTCAGGTGTTCCCGTGGGTGTGAAATATCCCTTGGTATGGTTTTAATTTGCATTTCTCCGGTAACCTTTGGGATTAAGCACTTTAGGAAAGGTCCACCTGCACATACCTCAAGGAGACTCCACTCTGCAGCTTCTTTGAGAGAATCTGCAGGAGGAGTCAGGGTGGGAGGCGTGTGGGTGGCCAACAGCTCCTCCCAACGTCCAGGTCTCATGATAACATTCTTTTCTTTTTTTTAAAGATTTTATTTATTTATTTATTCATGAGAGACAGAGACACAGACAGAGGGAGAAGCAGGCTCCATACATGGAGCCCGATGTGGGACTCGATCCTGGGTCTCCAGGATCATGCCCAGGCTGAAGGCAGGCACCAAACCTCTGAGCCACCCGGGCTGCCCTCATGATAACATTCTCAAGCAGAATGGAGGGCCTTTCAGGCAATTCATTTGTCAACTCAGAAGAATGTTGGGGTTCCTCTGAGGGCCTGAGTTACAGGTGTGCACCTGGGGCCGGCCAAACTCAGGCTGAAACCCTCCCATCACTGCTTGCTTGCAGGGATCAGGCACACTCATTTTTTTTTCCATCTGTAACGTGGCAACAGTATCTTTTTGTGGGTTTGCCATGAGGATTAAAGCATATACTGTAGGCAAAGCAGTGGGGAGTGTCAGCTCAGCAATGGAAACAAACGTCTTCGGTTTTGGGCCGGAGCTCGCCTTTCCTCCACTGTCCAGGAAACCCAGGCCTAGGGTCGTTAACTGTCCAGAGCAACCTGCTAATTAGGGCAGCACTGGGATAAAACCCAAGTCTCCTCATTCCCCTGCCAGTGGCCACCCCTTCCAACCTGCCCCCACACTTTGTCACTGATAAACGCGTTATCAGGCGTGAGGGCTGGTTTTGTTGGAATCCTTGTCTCCGGCCGGGACGGGCTGGCACCAGGAATAAATCTCAGTCTGAAGCTCTTGGGGGCTGGACTCTCCCAGGCTCGGTCTCAGGCTCCTACCGCATCCTTTCTGCCTGCTTGTCTTTTTCAGGACACCGGAACCCACGGAGCCCGCAGAGGGTGAAAGTCCCCTCACACCTCCTGCGGCTCTGCACCCCATCCCGCCTGCAGGGGCAGCGGCACCCGCCGCAGCAGGCCCTGCACCCCGTCCCATCTGCAGGGGCAGCGGCAGCGGCACCCGGTGCAGGCAGGCTCTGCACCCCGTCCCCGCCTGCAGGGGCAGCGGCACCCGCTGCAGCAGGCCCTGCACCCCATCCCATCTGCAGGGGCAGCGGCACCCGCTGCAGCAGGCCCTGCACCCCATCCCATCTGCAGGGGCAGCGGCACCCGGTGCAGGCAGGCTCTGCACCCCGTCTCGCCTGCAGGGGCAGCGGCGCCCGCCGCAGCAGGCCCTGCACCCCGGAGCTCCCCCAGCCCCCCGGGAAGGCCAGCGTCACAGGGCTACGGTTTGGGGGAAGGTCGTTTACCGCCCGCCCTCGCGCCTCCGTGCCCCGGGCGGGTCAGCACCCGCGCCCCCGGGGGGGAGGGGAAGCAAGGACTCGGTGAAAAGGGTTTTTAAAAACACTGCAGAAGCAATGCGCATTTGCAAGCATTCCAGCAGAAGCTTAACGGAATCGTCACGGGCCGGTGCTTTTGGGGGTCAGGAGGGCGGTCGGGGATGGCAGGTCGCCCCCCCCCGCCTCCCCCCCGACATCCAAAGGTCGGACGCCACGGCTCCCCCGCTCCCAGCCTCCGCTCGGCCTCCGCGCCCCCCGCCCTGCTGGGCCCGCTGCCCTCCCTGCGCCCCGTCCGCCGCGCGGTCACTAAAGGGCCGCGGAGACCCGGGCTGGGACCCTCGTTATGGACCCGCGTTAGGGACCCGGAAGCGGGAGCCTCACGTGCTCTCCGGGAACTCGCCCGGCTCGGGCCAAGGGGGCGGGGCGCCCCGGCTCTGCGTGCTTGCGTCATCGCGTAGCCCGGCGCGGCCGCGGGCGGCAGGGTGACGTATCGGCTGCGCAGACCGGCTGTGGGCGGGCCCAGGGAGCGGGGACGCGGCTAGCCCCGCCTCTTAAAGCGGCCAAGACCTCCCGAGTCCCGCAGCGCGGGCCGCCAGCTGCGGCCCCTTTAAGTGTCGCCGTGACACGTGTGTGAGGCGCCCGAGGCCCGGATGGTGCGTGTGCGGGGCCCGGGCCGAGGAGACGCCAGCGCCGCGGGCCTGCAGCCGGGCCCGCCGAGGCCGGGGAGGCTGGCGCACGGGCCGAGGGGAGGCTGCGCGTCCGGCCGGGTGGAGGGCGTCCGCTGGGCCTGGGGCGCGGGAAGGTGCGGCCTGCAGGGGGGCGCCCGGGGGAGACGTGCGCGTCCGCGCGGGGCTCGGGCCGCGGGGAGGGCCCAGGGATGCTCCGTTAGCCCCGAGCCGGGGCCGCGCTGTCTGGGAGAGGCCCCGGGGTCCCGGGGAGGTCGGGGGGGGTCCGCGGGGGCTCGGGGTCCTCGGGGAGGTCGGGGGGGTCCCGGGGAGGTCGGGGGGGCCCACGGGGAGGTCCGGGGCGCGCGGTCCGCGGGGGCTCGGGGTCCACGGGGAGGTCGGGGGGGTCCCGGGGAGGTCGGGGGGGTCCACGGGGAGGTCCGGGGCGCGCGGTCCGCGGGGGCTCCGGGGAGGTCGGGGGGGTCCACGGGGAGGTCTGAGGTGCGCGGTCCGCGGGGGCTGGGGGGTCCACGGGGACGTCGGGGGGGCCTATGGGGAGGTCCGAGGCGCGCGGTCTGCGAGGGCTCCGGGGTCCCGGGGAGGTCGGGGAGGGGTCCCGGGGAGGTGGGGGGTCCACGGGGAGGTTCGGGGCGCGTGGTCTGCGAGGGCTCGGGAGTCCCGGGGAGGTGAGGGGCGCGCGGTTCGCGGGGGCTGAGGGTCCCGGGGAGGTTAGGGGCGCGCGGTCCGCACGGGGCTCAGGTGCCCATGGGGAGGGCCCAGGGATGCTCTGTTAGCCCAGAGTTGGGGCTACGCTGTGAGAGGCTCCGGGGCGCGCGGTCCGCGAGGGTTAGGGGGTCCACAGGGAGGTCTGGGGCGCTCAGCCCGCGAAAGCTCCGGAATCCACAGGGAGGGGTCTGGGGCCCACGGTCTGCGAGTGCTCCGGGGTCCCGGGGACGTCAGGGGAGCACAGTCTGCGAGTGCTCGGGGGTCCCGGGGACGTCAGGGGCACACGGTCTGCGAGTGCTCGGGGGTCCCGGGGACGTCAGGGGCGTGCCGTCTGCGAGTGTTCGGGGGTCCACGGGGAGGTCCAGGGAGCGCGGTCTGCCAGGGCTCCAGGATCCACAGGGGAGGCGCAGGGTTGCACGTTCCCCGACGGTTTGAGGGTCCAGGAGGTGTGCTCTTTGCAGTTCCCAGGGAACCCCGACCGGTGGTGGAGGAGAGAGCTGCGGAGCCCAGAGCCCTAGGGAGTCCGGGGAGGCAAGGGCCCATGTGGGTCTTGAGCACAGTCCCAGAGAAGCATCATTAACGCAGGACCCAGACTAGTCAAAATGTGGAGGAGCCTGTTCTGTTTGGCAGCAGTGGTGAAATTTCTTTTTTCCCTCTTTTAAAGAAATGTGGGAAAGAAGGTAAACTTCTTCAGGGTCATGGTCATGGAGAATGTGAGTGGGTGGGGACAAGATGTGAGGTTTTAAAATACCCCTGTGGTTGGTAGTGTTGAGTCTCCCATAGGGTTCTCGGAGCGAGGTAGAGCAGCATTCTAAAACATGAGGGCGGCAAGCATCGTGGCCAGCCCGCTTTCCAGAGGAGATGCCTAGAATCAGGCCTCCAAGGAGAGGGAGGCTCTGCTTACGCTTTCCTGGCTGGAGCCTGGTGTTCTGCAGACTCTGCAGAAGAGCCTGGAGGCCCCTGTGAAAGTGCCCCAGGGAGGCCCAGGCTCTGTCCACTGGGGCTCCTCCCCCACCAGCACGTGGTTGACCCTGTGAGTCTTGAGTGCATTTCATCCTGGAAAAGAGAATTTACAGGGAGGAGGGAGAGAGAATATGCTTGAAGGGTGTTTTGCGGATGCTGTGTTTGCCTACTCTTGGGGGTAGAAATACGGAGAAGCCTGAGCTGCTCCTGGACTGTGGTGGAGCGGAGGGAGCATCCTTCCTGAGCTCTGAAGAGCATGTTGTCAGATATGCACCTCAGAGGGCTTGCTGATGACTACAAGGACATTTTTCTCTGGGTTCCTACGCCTCAGAGAGAAATAATTTTTTGGCTATTGTTGATGTTTTGGGTGCAATTGGTGACACAGAGATTTGTCAGAAATGGAAAAATTGTTCAAAATCTGATTCCCACATTGAGGAGCAGGCTGTGGGATACATGTTCTTTAAATTACTTCTCTTGAAAGAAATTGTGTTGTATCTTCCAAGTTCTGTTCATCCCCTTGCTGTTTGGTTCCCAAACATATGACCTTGGACCCATGTCCATCTGTGTCCTCACCTGTCCATAGTGAGGTATGAGTTTTGGTTAAGACGGGGATGTTGTAGGGAGATCTTTGTGCGACCGGAATCTTCACCTTACAGGTTGGCTTTTATCCTGAGATCAGATTTATTATGTTCTCCCTTTATTTTGACGTCGGTGTGCTATTATTTATGGATACGAGGGACGACGTATCCGAAATCTGTTGTCGATAATGTGGGGACAGAAGAGGAATCAGGGTTAGGCCTGTATAAGGAGAGCATGGTGGTCCCTGTGTTGTTCCCACCACTTTGTATGTATCTGAACGTTTTCACAGCAAAAAAACTTTTAAGTAATTTTATGTAATCATAGTGATTGTGGATGGTAGTTTAAAAAAAAAATCTGCACTTAGCAAAGTGAAAACGTGGCAATTCTTTCTGCTCCTTTGTTTTGCTTTTGAAATTCTACTGGTTTGTGAAATCTGGAAGTTGGAGGTGAAGGGATTATTACCTCTTACTCTTTGAAAAGTGATTTAGACTGGAGTTCACTAACGACTTTTGTTCATTGGGCTTATCACTGGCCGGAACGTTAAGATACAAAGCAAAGGGCAGCGTTTTCATATCATGCACATTGTAATAATTTGTAGCCAGTCAGTTCAGTTCTTCTCCAGACTCTTCCTAAATCCAGCACTACCCATACTCCTTCAGCCTTCCTGCCGACTCTTCCAGATAGATAGCCTTTCTGCTCTGTGTCCACACAATGGGGCTGAGGAGATAGTGGAAGCAAGTGGCCTCACGTGGTGCTCTGTTCACCCCACAGATTCTGACGCCTGTTCTGAACGACAGACTTGCAGCTTTGGTGATTTAACGGGGCATAGCCGAGGAGCTGGTGAATCGGGTCCTGTGTTGCACCTGCCCAGTCTGGCCCGGAACCTGACCCCATGCTGCAGCAGCAACACGCCCAAGTTCAGACACCCCAGGTAAGCCAGCAGAGGTTTGGAAGTACTTTTTCATTTCTCCAAGTTATGTGCTTATAGCCCAGCAGCTATTGTTCAGTTGGTGGGAACACTTAGATAATTCCCCTTAGGGACAGCCCAGGTGGCTTAGCGGTTTAGTGCCGCCTTCAGCCCAAGGCCTGATCCTGGAGCCCCTAGATCAAGTCCCACGTCCGGCTCCCTGCATGGAGCCTGTCTCTCCCTCTGCCTGTGTCTCTGCCTCTCTCTCTGTGTCTCTCATGAATAAATAAATAAAATCTTTAAAAAAAAATAAAAGATAATTCCCCTTAGGAAAGGTTCTTTTGATTTCTTCAAAGAATAAGTGCTTACATTTTATTTATTTTTTATTTTTTATTTTTAAAAGATTTTATTTATTCATGATAGTCACACAGAGAGAGAGAGAGAGAGAGAGAGAGAGGCAGAGACACAGGCAGAGGGAGAAGGAGGCTCCATGCAGGGAGCCTGACATGGGATTTGATCCCAGGTCTCCAGAGTCGTGCCCTGGGCCAAAGGCAGGCGCCAAACCGCTGTGCCACCCAGGGATCCCAGGTGCTTACATTTTAAAAAATAAGTTTCTTACATTTCTATTTTTTGCAGTTTTTTTTTTTTAAGATTTTATTTTTAACTAATCTCTCCACCCAACATGGGGCTAGAACTTACAGCCCCAAGGTCAAGTGTCGCATGCTCTACTGACCGAGCCAGCCAGGCACACCTGCAGAAGGTTTCGTAGATTAAGAAATTTGACCCCAGTGGGGCATGAGATGCTCCATAAGGATAAACTTGAATGGTTTCATAAGCGATCCTTTCACTGAGTTCTGGGATACACTTACTTAGTTGGTGTTCCTGTGCCAGGCTGGCTGCTGGATGCCTAAAGGAGTCATTTTTCTGATAAGAGTGAGCAGTTTATTTTTTTTTAAATCTTTCTTTTTTAAGATTGTATTTATTTATTCATGACAGACAGAGATAGAGAGAGAGGGGGGCAGGGGCAGAGAGAGAAGCAGGCTCCATGCAGGGAGCCTGATGTGGGACTCGATCCTAGGTCTCCAGGATCACACCTCGGGCCGAAGGTGGCGCTAAACCACTGGGCCACCGGTGCTGCCCAAGAGTGAGCAGTTTAAGGAACATCTTTTTCTAATTGTGACTCAAATGGCCCTTGAGCTTCGGCTGAGATGGTTGAGTTGAGAGATAGTAGTAAAGAACAGTGGTGGGTACAAGTGTAGCAATCAGAGGTGATGGAGGGGATTCCTGGTCTTTTAGTGTTTCTAGCAGCTGCAGCCAGCACTCACCTGGGTCACCTCAAAACCACGATGGGTACTGCTTTCAAGCCCTAATTTACACAGAACAGGAGCTGGAAAGTCAACAGTGGTTCTTCCTGGAATTTACAGCTGATTAGTGAAGGAAGAAACCAGTCCTGTCACACTCCAGCCTGGAACTGTCACTTCCCTCTTAAATTGGAGCTTCTTTAAATGTTTATTTTTTTTAAGTTTTATTTATTTATGATAGTCATCATCAGAGAGAGAGAGAGGCAGAGACACAGGCAGAGGGAGAAGCAGGCTCCATGCAGCAGGAGCCCGATGTGGGATTCGATCCCGGGTCTCCAGGATCGCGCCCTGGGCCAAAGGCAGGCACCAAACCACTGCGCCACCCAGGGATCCCTTAAATTGGAGCTTCTTATATGTACTATTCTAGTCCTGCCACTCTCCTGTCTCTCCTCCCTCACTTTCAGAAAGATCATCTGTACAAGCACCATCCAATAATTTAAAATTTAAAGTATAATTTTACAATTTAATAAGTATAATTTAAAATTTTGCAGTAGCCATGTTAAAAAATAAAAGGCAACTGAAATTAATTTCATAACATATTTAACTCAATATATGCAAATTATCATTTTAGCATATAACCAGTCTAAAAATTGAAATGTTTCACATTCTTCTTATTTTTTAAAAGATTTTATTTATTCATGAGAGACACAGAGAGAGGCAGAGACACAGGCAGAGGGAGAAGCAGGCTTCCTGGGGGGAGCCCAATGTGGGACTCGCTCCCAGGACCCCAGAATCGTGACCTGAGCTGAAGGCACTCAACCACTGAGCCACCCAGGCATCCCACATTCTTTTCTTTTTTTTAAAGATTTTATTTATTTATTTGAGGGAAAGTGAATGAGAAAGAGGGCATGTGTGGCGATGAGCATGAGCAGGGGGGAGGAGCGGAGTGGGAGGGAGAAGCAGACCCCCTGTTGAGCAGGGAAAATCCCCCCCTTCAACGGGATCCATCTTGGGATTCCAGGATCATGACTTGAGCTGAAGGTAGATGCTTAACTGACTGAGCCACTCAAGTGCCCTCAGATATTTTATATTCATATGCTAAGTCTTTGAAATCTGTTGTATATTTTATACTTACAGTGTATCTCCGTGTGGACTAGCAGCATCTCAGTGACTACATGTGACCTTTGGCCTTCATCTCGGAGAGTAGGAGCCTGAACAGAAAGGTGTGCTTACATAAGTCACTGTGCTGATTTCTTTTCTTTTCTTTCTTTTCTTTCTTTTCTTTTCTTTTCTTTTCTTTTCTTTTCTTTTCTTTTCTTTTCTTTTTTCTTTTCTTTTCTTTTCTTTTCTCTTTTCTTTTCTTTTCTTTTCTTTTCTTTTCTTTTTATTTATTCATTCATTCATGAGAGACATAGAGAGAGAGGCAGAGACACAGGCAGAGGGAGAAGCAGGCTCCATGTAGGGAGCCCGATGTGGGACTTGATCCCGGGTCTCCAGGATCACGCCCTGGGCCAAAGGCAGGCACCCAACTGCTGAGCCACCCAGGGATCCCCTGATTCTTTTATCATATGGGTTTATGTGTGCAAGCAGAGTATCTTCTGAGAATCAGTATTTTCCTGTTTTTGAGCAGACATTAGGACCACATGGTCACCTTTTGAAGGAAACCGCACCAAGCTGGTGTCCATAGTCTGTTATTGAAGAGATGCCTTCCGCAGGCTCAGCCAGCCTCCCTGCTACTATTGTCTCTTTGGTGCAGTTTGTGAAAAGCACCTTATCTTTTTGAGAGAAGTGTGGATTCTGCTCTGGCCAAGTGGTTGGTAATATGTCTCCATTTTTCACACTTCATTTGTACAGTTGGTAACCAATCCAAAGAAGCTTCCATGGCAGCTAGCATCCGTAAAGACCAGAGGACGTTTTCAGAGAAGTGATGCTTGGTTCTTGAGACCTAGTCACTCATCGCTCTGTGTTCTTTCTTGTCTCTACAGTGATGCACCATGCCAATAGTCGATAAATTGAAGGAAGCCCTGAAACCTGGCCGTAAGGACTTGGCTGATGATGGAGAGCTGGGGAAACTTCTGGCCTCCTCTGCAAAGAAGGTCCTTCTACAGAAGATCGAGTTTGAGCCAGCCAGCAAGAGTTTCTCCTATCAGCTGGAGTCATTGAAGAGCAAATATGTCTTGCTAAACCCTAAAACGGAGGGAGCCGGTCGCCACAGGAGTGGAGATGAGCCACAGGCCAGGAGACAGGGTACAGACGTGTGGTTGGCTGGTAGAAGGGGTCTCACTGTGTGTTGACCAAGTGGGTGGACAAAGTGTTGACTGATTAGGAGGAACAACAACAGATTGTGGGGAAAAAAAACAAACAGATTGTGGTCAGAGAGTTGTGAAGTTTCTATGGGGTCAGTGGCCCTATAGTTAAGGAAATAATGATACAGGTTTGGTCTTAAAGAAATCTGTGTTCTCAGAGAGGCCTTGGAACTTGTGTGCTTTTGATAGAATCCAGGGCGGGGCTAGGAAACAAGCAAGAGAAATGGGCTGGGCTTCAGAGTGCTGAGGCCTGGCTCCAGCTGTTGATTGTCTGAGTGTCCTCTTCTCATGGAGGGCTTCTTGATTCCAGACGTAAGCAGTCTGCAAGAGCCATGGGATGACTGAGTTTTCTCCTGGGCTTTCTAGTAACTTCCAGTCAGTGGGGACACCAGTTACCCTTTGACACTGTGTCTTGGCAAGCGCATGCCGAGCGTGCGTATCAGCGATTTCTTTTTTGTGGTCTGCCTCTGCATAGACTTGAGCCCTCCTTTCTTCCCTGTCCCTTTCTCCCGCAGGGAGCGAGCATGCGTATGAGAGTGGTGGTGATGGTGTTCCTGCCCCACAGAAAGTGCTCTTCCCCACGGAGCGGCTGTCCCTGAAGTGGGAGCGGGTTTACCGCGTGGGAGCGGGGCTCCACAACCTAGGCAACACCTGCTTTCTGAACTCGACCATACAGTGCTTGACCTACACCCCGCCTCTGGCCAACTACCTGCTCTCCAAGGAGCATACGCGCAACTGTGAGTGTGAGCCGGCAGCAGGGGGTGGGCCAGGAGTTGTGGGGACTGGGAAGTCCCCTGATTAGACAAGCCCTTCGGCCTGGGTCAGACTTAGGAGTGATGTCCAAGAGGTAGTAATTGATAAAATCTAAATTTGACATGTGCCTGCTGTAGGATGGGCCGTGGAAGCCAGTCACTCGGGTAGAGCGTTGGTCCCAAACTGTTCTGAAAATGAGTACCTAAGCAGAGAAATGTGTTTTCAAAAAATATGTCCAAATTGTGTGTATTCGGTGACTCTGCAGCCAGTCAGTGTCTTATGTATGTCATAAAACATGCCCCAGAGTAGAAATACAAAATGGGTAAAGATGAAATAAAATGTAACTTACCAAAACTGAAGAAGTAGAAAGCCTTTTAACTATTAAAGAAATTAAATCAGTGGTTAAAAATCTTCCCATGAAGAAAATGCCAGGCTGAGATGATTTATGGATGAGCTTTATGAAAATTTTGAGAAACAGATTGTTGTAGTGCTTCACAAATTCTTCCAGAGAATAGGAAAAGAGAACTCCCAGCTCATTTTATGAGGTTCTTATAACTTGAGTAGCAAAAGTAAACTAGTACAGTATGAGAAAGAAAAATGACAGTCCTGTCTTACAATTGTAGTTACAAAACTTCTACCAAATGCAATAGTCTTCTAACACCGTGAGCAATTTATGTTCATCCTAGTAAGGCAGGGATGTTCTAATACCAGAAAATCTTGACGTGTGATTATAAAGAGAGCACAGCACAACAGGTAACAGTACTTCTCTCTGGAGCTTGGCCTGCTGAGTTGTGTTCTGGCTCTGCACCTAAATGCTGTGATCCTGGGATCCCTGGGTGGCTCCGCAGTTTGGCGCCTGCCTTTGGCCCAGGGCGTGATCCTGGAGACCAGGGATCGAGTCCCGCGTCGGGTTCCCGGCATGGAGCCTGCTTCTCCCTCTGCCTGTATCTGTGCCTCTCTCTCTCTCTATGTCTATCATGAATAAAAAATTAAAAAAAAAAAAAAAAAAAAAAAAAAGGCTGTGTTTCTCAAGAATGTTACCTGGCCCTTTAAAGCTTCCTCTTCCTCATCTGCAAGGTAATAATATCTCCCCAGTCGTGCTGTTGGGAAGCTTGAATGAGTTATGTAAAGTGCTTAAAATAGTGCTTGGCACACAGTAAGTACTGTGTAAGAGAGTACTAATTTTGCTTCCTTAATTACCATATCAACAGATTAAAAGAGAAAGGTCACCTGAAAATAATGCCCAAAAGAGAAATTTATGAAAAATTTTTAGCAAAGGAGCGATAGGAAGGCATTCCCTTATCTTGATAAAGGGTACCTACCAAACACTACAAAAGAAACATTCTAGATAGGAAAATATTGGAAGCGTACCCTTTAAAATACAGAGTGAAATGGGGTCTCTCTCCGTGTTGAAGATGTGCCGGTCCTAGCCAGAGGGGTGACCTAGGAGACAAAAGGAAGGAGCCCACTATTGTTAACTTGAAAATGACATTCCTGCATTGAAAAGCAAAAGAATCTATAAATTAAAAATTTGACAATGTGACTAGATACAACATCAATGTACAGAAAGTTAGTTGAATTTCTCTACAGCAAACAACAAGGAGTGTTCTTTAAATTTTGCTACCGTAGGGGTGCCTGGGTGGCTTAGGTTAAGCATCTGACTTCAGCTTGGGTCATGATCCCACAGTCCTGAGATTGAGCCCCACATTGGGCTCCCTGCTCAGTGGGGAGCCTGCTTCTCCCTCTCCCTCTGCCTGCAGCTCCCCCTGCTTGTGCTCACGCTGTCTCTCTCTGTCAAACAGTAAAATCTTTAAAAAATACTTATTACTATACAAAATTTATAATAACAAAAGTAATAAAGTATCTAGACCTAAATTTACTAAGAAATCCTTCACTGAAGGACATTACACAGTAATCTATATACATGAAAATAGCTGCCTTTGGAGGGAAGCCTCAGTATTATAAAAATTATGGTTTTTCCCCAGATTAATGTAGCTCCACTTGATTCTTTTTTTTTTTTTTTTTCCTAAGATTTTATGTATTCATTCATGAGAGACACAGACACAGAGAGGCAGAGACACAGGCAGGGGGAGTAGCAGGGTCCCTCCAGGGACCCTGATGTGGGACTTGATCCCAGGACCCCAGATTCATGCCCTGAGCCAAAGGCAAGATGCTCAACTGCTGAGCCACCCAGGCGTCCCGTTCCACCTGATTCTAAAATTTATATGAAAAAGCAGGGCAAAAGACTCGAAATCACCAAGACACTTCTGAAAGAGAGTATGAGAAGAGAGATGCCCTACAAACTATGAAGTCTTTGTCAAGTTAGAGAAATTAAAATGTCATAGTATTGAATAAGGGAAGGGGGTCTCCCAACTAGAAACAGACCCACGTACACTTGCAAATGTGTGACAGGTGGGTTTTTCACGTGTCTCCCTTTTGAGTTAAATAGAACTTTGAACTCAGGCTTACATATGGAAAAAGCAATAGGATCCCCATTGCACAACATAGCCATGCACAAAAAAATGCATTAAAAATTTAATATCAAGAGCAAATATTTTGCTCTTAACAAACAAACATTGACAATCTCTCTCTGACCTTGCGATGGGAGATTTTTTTTTTCTTTAAGATTTTATTTATTTGTGAGAGACACAGAGAGAAAGGCAGAGATGTAGGCAGAGGGAGAAGAAGGCTCCCTGCAAGGAGCCCAATGCGGAACTTGATCCCGAACCCCAGGATCATGCCCTGAGTCAAAGGCAGATGCTCAACCACTGAGCCACCCAGGTGTCCCAGGATGGGAGATTTATTGAACAAGACTCAGAAAGCACCAACTGTAAAAGAAAAATGACAGATTCAGCTGCATTAAAGTTAACAACTTGTGTTCCCAAAAAACACTGAAAAGGCAAATGGGGAGCCATGAACTGGAGACAAAAGCAGCAAAGGATGGCTACCAAGAATGTGGCAAGAATACAGACCAACGAGGAAGACAACCTATAAAAAAGTAAAATTAAATTATGAATGGCATTTTACTCTTGGTAAGAGTATAGGAAGAGATGTTCAGCCTCGCTTGGAATCAGGAAAGTGCCTGATTCCAAAACCGTGACAGGTACCACGACACACCTTTGTGATGGGTGCAGGTCCGGAAGCCTGGTGGTACTGAATGTCAGCATGAAGATGAGCGAGGACCTTTGACGCTCGCCTGAACTGGCATTCTCTTCCACATAACCTACCAGCCAGCAGTTCTCCGCCTGCAGAAAAGCTCTGATACGTGGGTATCAGGACACTGGTGTAGAAATGCCCATCAGCAGAATGGATCCTCGAATCACAGTGTTAGGCCCGTGATGGAATACGCAGCAGAGCGGGAGAATGACCGCGCCGTGTGGGAATCTGAATAACGCAGAGTGAAGGAAGAAGTCCCAGAAGGCTGCCTACAGCATGAATTGCTATTGTAAGAGTTGAAGAGCAAGACCATAAAGTGTTTAGGTATGCACAGATAGGATAAGCCCTAAGAAGTTTTTTTTCTAATTGGTAAACAATGAAGTCAGGAAATCAGAATTAGAAGCAGAGGCAGGGAGATGGGACCAAGAGAGGAGCTAGGTGAGGATAAAAGTAGATTGCATGATGTGTTCAGGGATATTCCTTATATTTTTTAACGAGGGAAAGATGACTGTGCAATGGAAATAGCGTTTTTAAAACATCTTGTGATCATGATGGCAGCAGACGTTAACACACTGGGGCACTGCGCACACTGCTGGTGAGGTTGGTTATAAATCTGTTTCCAGTAGTGACCTTGGTGGTGTCAAGGTGGGTCTGGGTGGACTTTTAGTAAGACTTGATTGGGCTCTTTTTGTGGGTTTTTTTGTTTTTGTTTTTAAAGATTTTACTTATTCATGTGCAACACACAGAGACAGAGAGAGAGGCAGAGACACAGGCCGAGGGAGAAGCAAGCTCCATTCAGGGAGCCTGACGTGGGACTCCATCCCTGGTCTCCAGGATCATGCCCTGGGATGCAGGCGGCACTAAACCGCTGCGCCACCAGGGCTGCCCTGTTTTTTGGTTTTCTAAGCCTTTTTTCCGCCCAATTCTTTTTTAGAGAGAACGAGAGGGAGCACATGTGGTGGGGAGGGGTTGGGGGAGAGGGAAACAGAATCCCCAGCATACTCCACACTGAGTGCAGAGCCCGAGGCAGGTTTTGATCCACCACCCTGAGATCGTGACCCCAGTCGAAACCAAGAAGCTGATGCTCAACTGACAGCCCTCCAGGCTCCTCAGCTCTGTTTTTTTTCTCATGGCTTTGGTAATGAGACCCTACTCTCCAGATGTAGGTAGCTCTGCCATCTTTTTGTTCACCATACCTCCCTAGGCAGCCACCCTCCGGTTATGCTTCCTCTGCAGGACCCTTCGTCACCTTGGTTAGGGTTGATGTAGATAAAGTAGTTGTAACACAACTTGCGAATCCCCAAGAACCTGCCACCCATATTGTGTGGCATGTAGGAGTAAGGGGGTGTGGTGGGAGCAGCCAGGATCAGCCCCTCTTCCTGGGGGGACGTCCCGCCCTCCCTCCAGATACCTTCCCTGTGAGCATCCCAGTGTTGCTCTGCATTGCTCTGTGGGATGTTAATCTTAGCATCTTAGCTTTTTTAAAGTAAAAATATTAAGAGAAGTCTCTAGTATATTTTTTGCCTGTACCCTACTGGCTCTGAGCGACCCCAAGTGGGCTTGAGCTGTCCTCTCTTCCTCCTGGAATACAGCTATTTGAAGACTCCAGGATCCTGAGAAGTATCACCTGAACTGCTGGACCACTTCTGCCCTGGGATCTAGCTAGAAGAGAAACACTTTATTTTTTTAAAGATTTTATTTTTAAGTCCTCTCCGCACCCAGCATGGCACTGGAGCTCACAACCCCGAGATCAAGAGTCACATGCTCCATCGACTGAGCCAGCCAGGCGCCCCGAAAAGAAACACCTTATGTAAAATATGCGGGAGGATTAAATCCTATCCTTTTGGACATTCTTTTCCAAATTGAAGTAGCAAGATCCCAAAAGTCACGGATTTGACTTTTATGTTCTATTTTTCTTAATTACCTGAAGGAAGTCTTCATCCACATGCCACTTACATCAGTCTTGCATATTGCCAGGGATTGGGAAACCTTGTTTCAGGAATTTCTGGTTAAAATTGTTACTTGCCCTATTTAGGACTGATGACTTATCAGGCTAACGGTCTGCAACGCTGTACGTGGTAATTAGAGGCATGATTCCCACACAGCTGTCACCGTAATGTCTTTACCTGAGTTAAATTGGGAAGATGGGTGCTTTGTTCCGCATTTGTGACTGCTTATGTTTAAGTTATTTTAAGTAATGTATTTTTGCCTAAGTTTGAGCCCCCTCAACCATTATTGTCATTTTAAAAATGAAAGTAATAAGTGGATATGGATAGAAGAGTCCAAAAAGCTCTAAAATGAAAAGAAAAAGCCTCCTTTTTATGTAGACATTCACATAAACCATTTTCCAATAGTCCTCTAAAAGGATAGTGTAAATAGTAGTTTTTTTAATTTACCATTTTTAAAGATTTTTTTTTTTTTTTTAAGATTGTTTTTAGGTAATCTCTGTGTTCAACACGGGGCTTGAACTCATGCCGCCAAGATCAAGAATCGCACGCTCCACCGACTGAGCCAGCCAGGGCCCCCCAAATTTACCATGTTTTATTGTAGCATTATTTGGCTTCACATTATCATGCAGCTCTCTGTCCATGTCCAGAACTCCTTCATCTCCCCAAACAGGAATACCAGCCCCCTGGCCCCTCCCCACCCCCTGGTGCCCACTGCCCTACTTCCTGTCTCTGAACTTGACGACTCTAGCCCCCGTGTGTAAGTGGTATTGATCTTTTCGTGCCTGGCTGACTTCACCCAGCATCACGTCCCTCAGGTTCTTCCATACTGGGACAGGTGTCAGAATTTGTGTTTCTTTTTAAGGCTGAGTAATATCCCATTGTCCATACACACCACATTTCTTACCCGTTCCTTTGTTGACGGGCACTTGGTGTCTGTGTTTCAGCTCTTGTGAATAACGCTGGGAACGTCGGTGTACGAATAACCTGTTATACCCTGCTCTCGTTCCTTTTAGGAGGATACCCAGAAGTGGGGTTGCTGGGCCGTATGGGAATCCTGTCTAATTTTTTGAGGAAGCGCATACCATTTCCCATGACCACTACTCAAGTGTATATCCTTGGCGGCGCCAGCGCACATCTTTGCTAACACCAGCTATTTTTTTGTTTGTAAATACTAGCATCTTTCCCCGTATGCGGTAAACAGACTGCGTGCTGTTTCATTATTGATTTTGAGATAGGTCTAAGTGACTGGGGGAGTGGAGGTATTGCAGGGGAGAACCATTGGCGTGTGGTTACACCTGCACCCTGTGTTACACGTGAGAAGTTAGGTGGTGTATATGAAACAGCAGTAGCCTCAGAGTTGAAGATGTGCCTGCCCGTGGCCCCAGGAGTCTGTGGTGGGTGTGTGTGCCTTAGAGGAGGTGGGACGCAGGGAGGCAGGTGCAGGATTGTTTGTGATAGCAGAAGCGTGGAAGGGCCAGTGTGTGTGAGGAGGGAGCACATAGGGTAACTGTGGTCTCTGCATTTGGCAAAATAGTCTACGGGAAGGACCCAGCATGATGTCAGAACTGACTGCTGAACAATATGTACTGTGTAGCATGATTTTGTTTTAAAGATTTTATTTATTCATGAGAGAGACAGAGAGAGGTAGAGACAGGCAGAGGGAGAAGCAGGCTCCCTGGGGGGAGCCCGATACAGGAGTCGATCCCAGGACCCTGGGGATCACACCCTGAGCTGAAGGTAGACACTCAACCTCTGAGCCACCCAGGTGTCCATCGTGTAGCATAATTTAGTCAAATAAGCTTAAACACGCTTACTGTGTGTGGGTACACACGTGGGTTGGTGCAGGAACTAACGGGAGTAGTCGTGACCTAGTTAGGAGAATGCTTCCTCCGATGAGGGTACGTGGGCAGTGCAGCGACAGCGACCTCACTGTCACGGCAGCATTTTACTTTTAAAACACCCCAGATGGGCTGGAGCCGTGTGGTATAGGCTTTGTAGTTCTCTTTGCATGTCAAAGATCTCATAATTTGCAATAAAGGTTAACACGCACCACCATCCAGCTGCCCAAGGAGCAACAAAGAGTTTCATACAGAGCAGGGTTGGCAGACCACAGCGTGTTGTGTAGATCAAGTTCTGTTGGAACCCGGCCCACCCGTTTCTGTATTGTCCGTGGCTGCGTGGTGTGGGCTGCCTGTGTTCTCCGGAGGCAGAGCCACGTCGCCGTAGACTGGACGGCTCCCAGGGCCGCATATACCTCGTGGGCCTGTGTGCAAGAAGCTTGCCAGGCCTTGAGAGATGGCAGCGAGGCATTTCCTAGAAGCAAGAGCAAAGGGTCCCACATTTGAGGAGCACACTCAGGATTGTCAGGAAGCCCTAAAACATTCCCGCTTATTGACCGCGTGATCCAGCTTAGGAGTTTGAGAAAACATTATTTTAAACTTCGTAACGGAAATTAGACTTAACGACTCTCCTTACTAGTAAAGAGCACCAAAGGAACATGGAAAGATCTCATAGGTGAACAGCTGTGAACCCAGGGTAGTGGGGCGAGTGTTGGGGGGGACCTCAGTGGCTCAGCCGGTCCCTGTGCTGTGTGGGAGTGGGGGTGTCGAGAATGTCTGGGGAGCTCTCACTGTACAAAAACTGCTTCGTCCCATGTGCAGGTCACCAGGGCAGCTTCTGCATGCTGTGCGTCATGCAGAACCACATGGTCCAGGCCTTCGCCAACAGTGGCAATGCCATCAAACCCGTCTCCTTCATCCGAGACCTGAAAAGTAAGAGTCAATTCCTGACTGGATGGCAGCTGAACCCTAGTCTGCGGTGGGTGCTGGGGGGGCCGGGGGCACAGGGAGGAGTCAGGAATGAGGCCACAGGAGTGCTGAGACCCCACGTAACAGCCCTTCGGGACATGTAGTGATGCAGACTGTGGGAGGCTGGTGTGGGTCAGAGTCCGCGGGGAGGGCTTCGTGGAGTGGCGTGTGTGTGCTGACCTCCGCTTTGGAGAATGGGGAGGCTCGGGCCAGTTGGGGGGCAGGGGCTGTGTCTCCAGAAGGAAGGTGAGGCCGGGGCTCTTCTGAACATCACGGGACAGGTTAGCCCCGATTTCACTTGGTAGAAGAGATGGGTCAGCTGGTTTCTGAAACCTTGTGTGGCATCCTTGTGACCAGCCTGTGCTCTGTGCTGGCTCCTGGAAAACTTGGTCATCAGTGGGTTTCACATTCTGTGGCATTTGTGCTTTTCTGTTAAGTGTGCAGAGTACAGGCCCTCAGTTCTCGTCGAGCGGATGCTTGCCGTGAAGCCTTGGGGTTGGGACACGCGGTGTATGCTGAGGGTTCCCTCACTTGCCACTTATCCTCGGGATGGCAGGGGTGGGGTCCTGCGGTGGGTTATGGGGGAGAAGGCACGAGCTCTTCCCTGCCAGTCTGACGCCTCGCTCTTTCTTTAGAGATTGCCCGGCATTTCCGCTTTGGGAACCAAGAGGATGCGCACGAGTTTCTCCGGTACACCATCGACGCCATGCAAAAGGCCTGTTTGAACGGCTGTGCCAAGTACGTGCTTCCCTTCACCCACCTTCCCTGAGGGGCTACCGTGGAGGCGGCCGCCGAGCCGTGCGGAAGCCTGTCGCTGAAGAGGCAGCCACCTCTGTTCCCCCAGGTGTTCCCTGTGGATACTTGTGTCCGGGCCTGGACCTGCTGAAAGTCAGATGCGGGGCTGCGCGGCTTCCTGGGGCGGGGCCTCCCCCGCACACCCTCCTCACCCCCGAGGCTTGGCAGGGCCAGGCGGTTGTGGGGGGAGCCCTGTCCTAGCAGCTTGCTGCAGGGAAGATGCTTTGGCAGATCTTTCTGACGGCCTTCGGCTATTGTCCTGGACTCTCCCCGTTTTTTAAAAATCACCTCATTATTCTGATACAGAGGATGGGGTGGTAGGAATTCCAACATCTTTATGAAAGAACTTGAAAGCATGCAGGGACATTTTATAATTTTTGAGGTTTTATTCTGCATAATTAAGGATTTCTTCATTTTAAATTTGAAAGCAGAGACAAACACCCGTGACAGATTGCTGACTTCATGCCGTGTCTTCCCTTCTGTGGAACAGTTACAGCCAGGGGTGTTTCTGTACTGCTGACTCCTGGGTTCAGACAAAAGGGAAGAAGCCGAGGGACGCCTGGGTGGCTCAGCAGTTGGGCTCTGCTTTCGGCTCAAGGCGTGATCCTGGAGTTCAGGGATTGAGTCCCACGTCGGGCTCCCTGCATGGGGCCTGCCTCTCCCTCTGCCTGGGTCTCTGCCTCTCTCTATGTGTGTCTCTCATGAATAAATAAATAAAATCTTTTAAAAAAAGGATAGAGACCAAAAACACTCCCTGTTCTGAGGCTGTGGCCTGGGCTTAGGTTAGAACAAAGTCCTGGACTCTGGGAATCCCTCTTAAACAGCTTAAGAAACACCCAGAACATCCTTTGGCAAAGTTCAGTTATAGCAATGATCATGAGAAACCTCTGATCAGCGGATGAGATTCTTTTTAAACCCCGAGAAAACTTTTCATGTGTCCCTCTGGCATTTGTCCCTTGCTGTGCAGAGATGTGCGGTGTGGTCCCATGCTCTCCCCCTTCCCTCCCTGCAGGCAGGCAGACGCTGGCTCTGCCCTCTGTGCATCTCCCCACCCCACAGCTGAGCTCTCTGCTGATGCCTCCTGTGTGCCAGGCACTGTGTTAGCTCTGGGTACTTCCTCGAGTTGGAGGAGCTCAGAGGGAGGGGAAGGCAGATACTGGCCAGTGTCTACAAGGTCATGTATTAAGGGCTGTTGTGGAGGGAGCCCGTGGGAGCCATTCCCAGGAGGATCCTGCTGTGCCCTTTCCCTCAGCTGGCTTCCTAGGAGGGGTCACCCAAGGCTCCAGTTACGGGAGGGAGGAGGCCTGCAGAGGTGGTGGAGGCTGTGGCCTCCCTGCCATGCAGGTGGGTATGGCACGTGCCCCGCAGCACTTCCCAGCCCTGATCACAGGGTGGAATCACCTGGGAGGTTTTAGGACAGCCGCGGACTCTGACACCCTGTCAGCTTCATCACCCGGACTCTCCAGAGGTGGGAGAGAGAGTCCAGGAGGGATGGGCTGGCAGGTAGGATGGATGGAAGTTCAGGGTTTGGGCTGGGGGGCCGGGAGGAGCCCAGGTTTGTGGTCTGGGCGGCAGGGTGGGCGGCAGTGAGCCTCTCTCGGTTCAGGGCCCAGAAGTGGCCATGTGTCGTTGGGAAGACAAGTGCGTCTGATGTCTGATGCGCCAGGTGTGGCTGGCATCAGTGCAGGGGGTTGTCGGATGCTTTCCCCGGGCCGTCTGTGGGAAAGACGTCGCTGCTTAGTGAAATGAGAAAAAATAAGAGTTGCATTAGCTCAATTACTGAATTTGATATGCAGGTGGAAGTGACTTTTTTTTTCCTTTGGTTTTGTTAAAAAGCTTGTGAGCAGAGAGCATTTATAGTATTTCTACCTCGTGGCACTTCCCGGGGGTGGCTTGGGGCGGCTCGAGGTGCGTCTATATGCACGCCTGCTATGCTCGCTTCCTCCCACCTCGGTCTGCACCAGGACCGTGGGGTTCGTCTCCCGTTACTGGTGAGCTCCGGCCTCCCGTGCCTCCTGCAGCGGTCACCCTGTAAACGTGGCTGTGCTCACGGGGCCCACGGCCATCGTATCTTTGCCAAAAGCCCGATTCTTTCACAGGCCAGTTCAGCCACTTCACATTTATTGTTACGACTGAGGTTTGGTCTTGACTTGCTGACCCAGCTGTGACCCTGAGATTTAGGGTTATCACACACGGCTCGTGTGCTGTTTCTCCCTCACTTTCCAAACTTTGCTCATTAATTTTTGAGCTTTCGTCTGGTAGCTCGGAAGGCCTGTACCTCCGTCCAGTGACGGTGCTGCACGTGCCCTTGCAAACGCCTTGCTGCTCTCCTGGAGCGCGGTTCAGTCTGGCAGTGTTCAGTGCCACCCGGTCCCTCCTCCCTCCTTCCCTCTTCTCTCACCCAACTCGCAGGTGCATTATTTCCTACCTTGTTGGGATATAAAGATTTCTGTGATCTCCTTCCCCATTCATCCCCACCTTTGGTTCAGTCTTTCCCTGTTAAGTAAGCCCAGAGCGGCCTGTCCTCCTGTCTGGGCTTCGCTGCGTTTCTGGGAGCCTGAAGCTAGTCCCTCCCTCTTGACCTTGCAAGGACCTTACCCTAGAGGATTCAGGATCTTTTTCTGCTCTTTAATGTCTGATGATTTGGGGGCACCTGGGTGGTTCAGTCAGTGAAGCATCTGCCTGCAGCTCAGGTCATGATCTCAGGGTTCTGGGATCGAGCCCTGCATCGGGCTCCCTGCTCAGTGGGGAGTCTGCTTCCCTCTCTGCCGCTGCCTCTCCTCCTGTTTGTGTTTGCATTTTCTCTCTTTCTCTCTTGAATAAATAAAATCTTTAAAAAGAAAAAAAGTCCTATGGTTTCACGAGGAACACTTTTAGAACTGGTTGTTGTCGGTCAGTCTTGCTAGATGCTCAGTGATGCTGAGAGGGTGAATCTGTGGCACGCGTGGACTCTGGCATCATCTGCGCGGAAACCCGTTTCTATGGGCACAAGCCTCAGCCGTAGGCAGCGGGCGCGTAGTACCCACGCACCATCACTTGTGCATCAGCTCAGCTTGGATATCCTGGCTTGAGAATTTGCAGTGATGAACTAGGCAGACGCTGCCCATCGGCATGTCGTGCCACCAGGTGCCCGTGGGGTGTGCGCCGAGCCTCCATCCGCTGGCCGTGGTGACTCTCTGCTGCCTCCAGAGCACGCAGGGGGGTTGGTTCATGTTTTCCTCGGTCAGGGTCTCCAGTCACTGGAGGTCTCCCACTGGACCACCTCGTCGGTCTCAGCGGCTCTTTCTTTACCTGATCTCCCCTCGGCTGCTGTCCCGCCTTGTCGTGCCCTGGCCGCCTGTCAGTGAACCTCCTCTCTGTCGCTCTTGCAATTCCTGCCTCATCCCTGATGTGATTTCGTTTCTTCCCTCCACATCAGCTGAATGTCTCTGTTGGCTCTTTTTTATTTTTAGTTGCAGAACTTCTTACGGTGATCTTCTCTCTCCCCAGACACTTGTTTGAGGATCTTTAGTTCAGCCTGCAATTTCGTATTGCTCTATTCATCTCCCTTGTACTCGTTTTCTGGGGGCTCATCGTCAGACGAGGTGATTCTCGTTCAGGGTTTTCCTCCGGCAGCGCCCGTGCAGGACTGAGGCTGCTTCCGCACTGCCCTGGGCCTGCTGCTCCGTGTGGCTGCCCATCCGGGGTGCCGTGAGCCGCGCCTTCTGTCCCGGAGCCGAGCGCTGGAAGGCCCCAGCGTGGCGTGTGTGTCTCAGGACCCTGCGCTCTCCCCTCTGCTTCTGCGCCCTTCCCACCGCTGTCTGCTGCGGAGCCCGCCCGCCTCCCAGCCTCGCTTCCTGCGGGCTCCTCTTGCTGCCAGGCCGCCTCTGCTGCCCGGGCTCTCCCTTCGCATTCTCCAGACTGGCCTTCATCTCCAACAAGGCTCTGGCAGGAGCACGGAAGACGACTTGCTGGAATCTGGCTCTGCCTCCCACTTGGGGCTGGTTTGAGGTCTGAGCTTGCTTGGCCTCAGGCGCCCCGGGAGAGGGTTCTGTGCAGGTGTTTGCTCCTCCTTCTCACGGGCCCAGTGCGGGGCCAGGGCCCCCTGGACCTTAGCAGCCACCGTCATGTGTGCCTGGCCACAGGCTTCCAGTTTGAGCTAAGAGGACGTCCTCGATGGTGTGGGGAGTTGAAAGCTCCCCCCTCTTGATGAACGATGGTGAGAGTACATGGTGGTAGTTAGCTTTTCATTTCCTAATTTTGCAAAATGAAAATGTGCCCTGGTGGTGTCCTCACCACATGGAGTCCCGCTCCCCAGTGAGCTCCTGGAGTCTGGGCAGCGCTGCTGTGGCCGGTCCACACTGCCCAGGGGCCCAGTGCAGGGCGCCATGGGGCGTGTGCAGGGGGCAGAGAGGAGAGCGCTGCGAGGCGGCACCGTCTAGTGCCCGGCCCAAAACTCTGGGAGTCAGGGGAGGCGTCTGCAGAGCTGGGGCGCAGGAGACGTGCCTGTGGAGGGGGAACGGGCCCGTGAAGGAGCAGCTGCTCGTCCAGGGCTGTCGTGTTCCTGCACAAAGACCACTGTCGAATGGATTTGTGTCCCAGGGTCTTGGTGACTCTGAGGAGAGCAGTTCCAGGGAGTGGGAGCCAGATTCAGGGGGTTGCAGGCAGATACAGGAGCGGAGGCTAGAGTCAGGGTGTTGTTTCCAGAGTCTTGGTCACATGAACAGCTGTGGGCGCAGATGCTCTTTTTACCTGCTCTGTGGGGCAGTGAGCAGCACTGGGGGGGGTGGGGGAGCCTCAGATCCTGGCGGGTAAACGGGGTGGGGGGATTGAGTACAGCCCCTCCCGACCCTGGAGCCCACTGCTGTCCTGCCGAAAGATACGGAGGTGGGGCTCTGTCCCACTTGCTCCCCCTCTTCAGATAAGAAGCATAGGCTGAGGACATCCGGTCCAGGACTGAAGCACAATGAGCTGGGGGGTGAGGGCAGGGCGCCCCACCAATGGGACTGCATGGGCACTAGGAGTATTTCTCTGGCCTCTGGTTTCCTGCGAGGTGGGGGGTGAAGTGCCTGCAGGGAGGATGCGGTCTTGAAGGACTGGGGTGGCTGTTGTGGGGAGTGGCCCCCGCCCATCAGAGCAAGTGGCACAGCTGGGCCCACGGAGAGGCAGGCCGAGCCTTTCAGATCTGCGCTGGGGTGCTGGGATGTCCAGGAGCATGCTGGGCTGGGCTGGACTAGGCTGGGGAGGATGGAGTGGGGAGGATGGAGCAGAGAGGATGGAGCAGGGGCTGCCTTCTGTCCCTCTCTTGAAGGCTGTGGCCTCCTTTCCAGGTTGGATCGTCAAACGCAGGCGACGACTTTGGTCCATCAGATTTTTGGAGGCTATCTCAGATCCCGTGGTAAGTGAAGATGTTTTCTCTACCCCTTTGTCAAGGATGAAAATATGAACCAGGAAAGATCAGGAGTTCGAGCCCAGGTGGGGCCCCTTTCTGGTGAGCAGACCTGGGCGAGGTATGAAGGCACCAGCCTCCTCTGAAACGCACCATGGCCCACGGGCACACTGTTCCCAGGAGGAAGTTTGGAGCAGAATGTCCACGTGTAGAGGAGGGTGGCATTATCTTTCCTCTCAGTCCTTAGTTCCTCACATGTGGCCTTTGCCCTTCAGCTGGGGGCTGGGGCTGTCTAGGCCGTGGGCAGGGACAGAGGCTCGTCACTGGGCTGGGCCGCCTGGCGCTGAGCTTGACGGACATTCCCTTGTGAACTCTGGTCGTCAGCGAGCTCTCTCCAGAGGCAGGGTTTGCGCGGGGCTGGCTAGGTCTTGGAGACCTGGGGTGGTGCGCTGGGGGCACCTGCACCCGCCCCACCGCCTGTGTGTTCCGTTGCAGTGAAGTGCTCGGTGTGCAAGAGCGTCTCGGACACGTACGACCCCTACCTGGATGTGGCACTGGAGATCCGGGTAGGGAACATGGCTCCGCTGGGTTGTGTTTGCCTTAGGACGGGCAGGCTGGAGGGGAACCCGGTGAGGGCGTGTCACCCAGGTAGATAAGGAGCGAAGTATGGGGAATCTTACTGCCTTAAAGTAGGGGCCACCATTTTTCCCTGTGCCCTTTCCTTTTGTTTAAAACGAGGTGAAATGCAGCTTTGCGTTCTGAGGGGCTGAGGGGTGAGCACACCGTAGATGCGAGGCCTGGGAGGGCAGCCCTCTGTTGCTGCAGCCGGGGCCGGGTCATGGGCGCCCCAGGGTGCAGGCGGGGCCCCACAGAGCTGGCTTCGCCGCCTGCTCCCCCGCTCCTTTCCACCCCTTGTTCTTCTGCGTGACGCCCCTCTCTGTTTCTGTCCTCAGCAAGCGGCTAATATCGTGCGTGCTCTGGAATTGTTCGTGAAACCAGATGTCCTGAGTGGAGAGAATGCCTATATGTGTGCCAAGTAAGTTTGATTTTGTCCCAGCAGCGAGACACCCCCACGCCATCGGGGAGACCCCCGCTGTAGCCAGCCTCGCTGGGGTGCTCGCTGGGGTTGGGATGGCTGACGTCTATTTACATCACACCTGGCGGGTGCCCTGATGGCTCCTCCCCTAGGAGGTGGGCCCCCGAGGTAGCGGCACAGGGTGAGGAGGTGACAGCACAGGGCCATCCCGCCTCCTGTGGTTGCCAGCAGCCTTAGCGCATGTATCTGTGGCGCGTCTCCTGAAGGTCAGACTTAGCGGGGGTGTGGGGCGAGGTACCTCCTGTGTCATTCATTCAGAAGCTGTAGCCACTAAAGAATATTTTTCCTACTTAAGCTTTTCAGATTTATTATCCCATGCCCAAACGCTGCCTTTGCCCCCTCTGTAAATTTGTCCGTGCCCTGGGGGCTGTCTTCTTTCCTTCATCTTCTCCCCTCTCACTGGTCTTCCGGCCTTGCTCACCGTGATCTCCCGCCCGCCCACAGGTGCTCCTTCTGTTTCCCAGGGCTGCTTCCCGTGCATCTGACTCAGTGGCCTCTGGGGGAAAGAGCTTCCTTGTTGCTTTACAGTCTCCAGCTTTCCCCTGGTCCCCTGGACCAGCTGCCCTTTCACTTAAGTCGTGGGGTGGGGTCTGTGTCTCGGGAAGAGAGGGGAGAGGAGACCCTGTGGTGACAGAGCAAGTGTTTTGTGAGCTCTCCTGAGCACAGCGTTCCTCGGAGCACCAGCTGACACCTTTTCCGCTCACCGTCCTCACAGATGCAAGAAGAAGGTTCCAGCCAGCAAGCGCTTCACCATCCACAGGACGTCCAACGTCTTAACTCTCTCCCTCAAGCGCTTTGCCAACTTCAGTGGGGGGAAGATCACGAAGGTGAGCCTTCGCCGTGGTGTCCAGACTGCATTGTCGGCCGCCCTTAGGAAGACAGGTTCCCAGCTCTACCCCAGAGCCAGCAGCTGAAAGTCTCCGGAAGACAGTGCTCAGGAGTCTGCGTCTTTCCAGAATCCCTAAATGGTTGTCCCGCACAGTCAGGTTCAAGAACCATGGTCTTCCTGGGTTCTCTTTGTCTCCCTCCGCCTGTACGTGGCTTGTTCCCGGTACAGAAGCGTTTTTTTTTTTGTTTTTGTTTTTTGTTTTTTTTTTAAAGAACAAGCATGGGGAACGCTTCTCTGAGTGGTTCTGATCCACCCTGTGCTGTTTGGTGGCTAACATGGTGCAGCTGTGCACCGTGGCTTTTGTGGAAGGTAAAAACTTACTTTTGCATAATGGCCTTTTATTTCATCTTATTTAAGTCACCTGTACCCTCCCGTGGGGCTTGAACTCCTGACCCAAGATCAAGATCAAGAGTCAGATGCTCCCTCAACCCAAGCCCACCAGGCGCCCTGCACAATGGTGGTTTTTAACAGAAATTGTCATTAGCATAAGAATGGTTAGAGCCGACTTAGGTGGTTTGGGGCAAGGCGCTTGTCGGTCTCTCACCTTCCTCACAGGCAGTGATAGGGGCTTGCTTACATCAGCATTTCCCAAACTGGCGTTCTGCAGAATGTTTGTGCTGTGTGCTTACAAGATGCTGTATTTTGAACATACAATTGTATTGTTTTTCTTATTATTTTTTTTCATACAACTGTATTGTACTTTGAAACCATTCTGTGCTCAGCTGAGTTTGAGAACTGCTAAGCTGAAGTTCAGCAGTCCTTTTTAATTGCAGGCCTTCTCAGAGCCTTTATGAATAAGCTGTGTTGCATTTTAAATCTCTAAGACGGAGCTTTATTGTGAAGAATTTTCTAAAGTTAATTGTTTGAGGTCCATTCATTTATCTTACTAACGTTTAATGCACTCACATCTTACCACACGTGCAATGCACCAGGAAGTCGGTGGGACACAGTCAGTGATAAATGAGATCATTGTGGCTTTGCCCTGAAGAGCTCATGGTTCACCTTAGTATCTCCTGGAACTAATTTTCCGTGGGAATACAGTTTGAAAAACATTGGTCTGTTTGATCTTGCCCATATCTGGCAAGATTGGATTGGGGGTCACGAGCTTGTTCTTTGTATTAGCTGTTGAGACTTCGAGTCAGGGGAAGGAAGAAGGTGTGTAGGGTCAGGGCCACGACAACGTTGACCTAAAGAAGCCAGAGACAACCAAGTATGCACCCTGTGTCTCTGGTTGGAGGAAGCTCAGGAACAGGCAAAGCCAATTGATTGGTATTGGAGGGGGAGCCGTTCCCCGGGGCATGAGGGACTTTCTGGGTTGATGTCTGTGCCCTGATGGGAATATGGGTTACCGTCAGTAAACATTTGCTAGACACGTCCCGCTGTGCACCTGAGAGCTCTACGGTTCACTCTACATCAGTTACACCATTTTTAGAGTCAGCGTGTATAGGGGCCCCTAGGTGGCGCAGCCGGTTAAGCATCTGACTTGGTTTCAGCTCAGATCTTGGTCTCAGGGTCTAGACATCAAGCTCTGCGTCAGGCTCCAGGCTCAGCGAGAAACATGCTAAAGTTTCTCCCTCTTGCTTTCTCCCTCCCTGTGCACACACCGGCTCTCTCTCAAATAAATCCATCTTTTTTTTTTTTCTTTTTAAGTTCGTGTGTATAGGCAGAGACACAGGCAGATAAACCTCCCATTCAGAGATTTCTGGAAAAAAAAAATTCCCTTCCCTATGAAAAATTGTTAAATTTTGGAATAAATTCTGGCCTGACCTTTGCCCTGACCCACACAGCTGTAGTTTTGATGTACTGGGACCTTTGGCTCCATGGAGTGAGCACCTTTTTCTCTGAGGACCTGGACCCAGGCGTCGTCGCTCTTGTTTCCTTACAGTGGTAGGGAGGGCGTGAGCTGTTCCTCTCGTCTTACACTTGGGGCCCACACAGGGCGAGAGTGGCCGTGGATTCAGGGCAGAGATAGGAGTAGACTGTGAATCACTTGACAGGATGATAAAATAGGGTTTCATGTCAGTTAGTTGGAAAAAGGTCTTCTCTACCTCCTATTTAACCCTTGACTAGGGGGCTTCTAGCCACAGCGTTGCCACATGCCCGGTCGCCCCCAGATTGTCAAAGACCAGCTAAAGAATCGTGCATTTTATGTGGTTGTGGCTGGAGAGGATGGATTGACCCTTCCTCTCACTGATGAATTCTCATTGCCCTGTCCTTGGCTCTTCCTCCAGGATGTAGGCTATCCGGAGTTCCTGAATATCCGTCCGTATATGTCCCAGAGCAACGGCGAGCCTGTCATGTACGGTCTGTACGCTGTCCTGGTCCACTCGGGCTACAGCTGCCACGCGGGGCACTACTACTGCTACGTGAAGGTCAGTGCTTTCGTGTGGAGGTGCGTTTGCACCCCTCCTGCGCCGTTCTCCCCCCTGTGGGCACGGGTTTGCAGTGCCTGTTGGTACAGTTCCAAATGTGGCCTCTGCAGAACGTTTGTACACAGAGAGTGGCCCTGTTTCTAGTTGTGTTCGGGTCCTATTGTTGCTTCAGGGAATGAAGGGCAGAGAGGACGTGAAAGCCCATCGCACTGGGAGCTGTAGCATCCTTGTACCTGGACGGGACATGGGAGGGGGCCTGCTTCCAGGGCTCTATCCTAGAATCCTGGTGGGGGCTGGGGAAGGCTGGATAGTGTGGGAGATGCTGCACTGGGCAGGCCCGGAATACCCTTCAGAGGGGAAAGCTCAGGTCTCTGGGGCCCCAGGAAGAAACATGGGTTCAAAGCATGCCTCGCAGTCCTATTCATAGCCATACAAGCATCAGACGCATTAATATGAAATCATTGTTAATTAGCATATGAGTATATGTGGCCTTTAACAGTAGGTTTTATTTCTTGTTTTGTTTTTTTTTTTTTAATTTCTTTAAAGACTTTATTTATGAGAGATAAGAGACAGAGGCAGAGACGCAGGCAGAGGGAGAAGCAGGCTCCATGCAAGGAGCCCAATGTGGGACTCGATCCTGGGACCCCAGGATCACACCCTGAGCCGAAGGGAGGTGCCAAACCGCTGAGCCACCCAGGCGTCCCTTATCTGCTGTTTTAAAAACTAAAGATTAAAAAATAATAATAAGGGATCCCTGGGTGGCGCAGTGGTTTAGCACCTGCCTTTGGCCCAGGGCGCGATCCTGGAGACCCGGGATCGAGTCCCACGTAGGGCTCCCAGTGCATGGAGCCTGCTTCTCCCTCTGCCTGTGTCTCTGCCTCTCTCTCTCTCTCACTGTGTGCCTATCATAAATAAAATAAAATAAATTTAAAAAATAAAAAATAATAATAATAAAAAATAAAAAATAAAGATTAAAGGGCACCTTAATCACAAATAAATAAATAAAATCTTTAGTTAATAAATAAATACTAAAGATTATGGGATACACCTTGATTGTTCCGTTTTTTTTGTTTTGTTTTGTTTTTTGTTTTTTTTGCCACACCCTGTGCTGCTTCAGGCAAGCAACGGTCAGTGGTACCAGATGAACGATTCCTTGGTCCATTCTAGCAACATCAAGGTGGTTCTGAACCAGCAGGCCTACCTGCTTTTCTATTTGCGGTGAGTAACTTCTGCCCCCTGCCCCTGTGAGCTCTTTCCCTCTGTCCTTCCCTTGCCCCAAGGGGTTTCCCTGGCCTGTTTCTGTCTGGGCACAATGGGGAGCTCCGCAGGAGGGGAGCAGAGCAGCTCTCGTCCGGGTCACGTGAGGGAGCGACCACAGGGAAGGCTCCTTTAGACCAGGCCAGCCTGGCTGCTGAGTAACAGCCAGAGCCTCTGGGAAGGTCAGAGCAGGATTCCATCTGCTTGTTCCGCATTACGGTGACTTTGAATATAAATGGGAAAGTTACCTGCTATTTCATATTGTTGCCCCGAGGTAGATGTGTTGTGTCTGGATGTCCGCTGGCCAACACACCCTCCCAGTAGGCAGTGAAGGAACTTGTCAGAGGGTGGAGGCCGCAGCAGGGCACCTTCTCTTGGGGCCAGTTATCACCGAGCAGGAGGTTGGAGGACGTGGAGAATGGAGACATTTTTGCTCCTTCCTGCACAGATGTTCTGCTGAATTTGGATGCAGCAACTGAGGGTTCTCGTTGGCTTTCTGGGCCAGTGAGAATCTAGTCTTGGTAGAGCTCTGACTCTGGTTGGCTCTCTGTTTACGCTGAGGAGGTATCCGAGGCTACATGACCACTCTACGTTGTTGCAAGGGCAAGGTGGGAGTTCAGAGAAGCACGCCAGGACAGGTGGGGTTCTCTGTGTCATGCCTCTGTGACTTCATCGAGAGATCCCCGACTGGTTTTATTCCTTCAACAGCATCCCAAGCTCTAAGAGGAGTCCTGACGGCTCCCTCTCCAGGACCGTCTCCTCTATTCCTGGCCGTCCAGGGCTGGTCCCAGACCACTTCAAGAAGAACATTGGCAATGGAACTGTTTGCTCCCCACTGATTGGAAAGGTACGTATTTAAAAGAATCTGTGTTTATATAGTAGATCTTCCTGCCTGTGCCTCTCTGGTGACCGTGGAGCTCCCAACCTCTTCATGCTCTGGAATTCAGCCGGACGGAAGGAGAGCTCAGTGTGCCCTGTTGTACTCCATGTTTTCTGTTAAATTGGTCACGAGCTGACATTGGGGGAGGAGGAGGGGCAGTGATGAGAAAACCTGACCCAGCAAGTGACTCAGACTGTACATCACCCTGCCCCTGTCCTAGACCAGCTGCCGTTGCCCAAGTGTAGTGACAGGCTCGCCCGAGCTTACTCAGCCTGAAACATCTGGGGAGAGTGTTTTTGTATCCTCACAATTCAGTACCAAAAACGTAGGCAATTTCTAGCAACGCTAATTTCCTGCTTTTGATCTCTATGCTGTGGTTAAGAAGATGTCCTTTTTCTTAGGAATGTACACGGGCATATTTAGGAGTAAAGGGACATCACATCTAAAATATATTCAGATAGGAAAAGAACCGTCACATGTCCACGCGTACACATTTGCACATAAGTGCTTGGAGCCAGCAAGCAAGAAAGCTAATGTGGTAAAACATTAACAGTTAAGAAATACCCTCATTTTCAAGTTATTTTTGTTGGAAGGTGTTTTTGTGTGCATTTGGACTTTTTACTAAAAGTCAGTTTTACTAGCAAAGTAGTGAGCAATTTCCTTACTACAACACAGTTTATAACTCAAAAACAGACCAGTCCCCTCTGCCGACTGCAGATCGGAACACGGGCTGCCGGGACCTTCACAGTCTGCAGGGCTTTAGTCCTTTATGCAAATCTGCATTTCCCTGCCAACGTATGAGGAATAGAGGCTTTGGGATTGACATGACAAGGAAGAGCCACGGCCTGGTTGCCAAGGGGGTCGTCACTGTGGCCCAGACCAGAAGTCGATACCACGGGGCCACGCCACTGGCCACACATATTTACATCACAGAGATAACACTCCACACACCCTACAGTCGCACAAAAGCCATTTTACTTTAAATAACATTGTGTAAGTTCCAGAAACTTAAATGCTTGTCTTATAGTACAGCGGAAGAGTATTCTCTTTAGAAAGAATGTAAGTAAAGAATAAATTATTTTTAAATGTAGGGGGAAAAGGAGGAAAAAAAAAAAAAAACTTGGAGGAAAGTAGAAGTGAATTAATTCTCAGTAAACCTCCTGAAGAGAGAAGACTTTATAAAAGAGAAAACAGGGGATCCCTGGGTGGCTCAGTGGTTTGGTGCCTGCCTCTGGCCCAGGGCGTGATCCTGGAGTCCCGGGATCAAGTCCCACGTCGGGCTCCCTGCATGGAGCCTGCTTCTCCCTCTGCCTGTGTTTCTGCCTCTCTCTGTCTCTCATGAATAAATAAAGTATTTAAAAAAAAAAAAAAGAGAGAGAGAAAACATAGGAAAACAGATTTTAAATTGGATTAACTAAGATTGGAATTTTTGTATATGAAATAAAGGAATAAGGAAGCTGCTTCAGATGGAGCTGGGCACACCTGGGGGGAGAGCAGGGACAAGCAGACGGGGTGCCAGCAAGTTCTCCAGTGCTTCTGCTTGGCCAGTGGGTGGAACTCTGGTGCATTGGTTTTTCCTTTATACTTGTTTGTATTTCTTCACTCCTGACGGGAAGCATCCAATTTCAGTAGAGGTGAGCTCAAAGATACACTCGCATGTGCACCACTCATGAAGTTACTGAAAAGGCTCAAAGAAGCAGCAGTGTCTTGGCCGTGTGTCCGTTAGATAGTCTGGCTTGAATCCCACCTGGGCTGAAGGTTCTCTGACCCGGGGGGAGAACCGGCCGGTGCTCCCTCCTGGGTGTGACCATGTCCTCTGCTCTGCTCTCCCCCAGCGGCTAGACCCTGTGACGGTGAAGAAGCTTCCCGCCACTGAAGAGCTTGGCGTGCCTGTTTCCAGGAACGGCTCTGTATCGGGTCCAAAGTCTCAGAATGGATACGTTCCTCCAAAGCCACCCGTGGGGTCCCCTTCCCCCCGACTCTCCAAGACACCCCCTCACACCCCAACCATTCTGGATGAGCCTGGAAAGAAAGTCAAGAAATCGTCTCCCCTGCAGCACCTCTCCCCATCACGCAAAGCTTCTCAGGGGTTCCATGGTACCAGCAACGGGAGCGGCAGCAGGAGCGAGGGCCACCGGCAGGGCTCCTGGGACGGCAGGGGTACCGCTCTCTCTACCTCACCCAGGCTCCCAGCCCGAGTGACTGCCAACGGGCACGGGCCCAAGGCAGGTGGCGCGAGCCCCGAGCTCGATGGGAGGGATTCCTGCAGCTCCAGTCCAGAGCACTCTGCCAGCAGTGACCCCGCCAACGCCCCCCAGACGCCCAAGAGCGGAGCTGCCCACTTGGGTGATTCTCAGGGAACACATTCTTCCGCTGCTGGCCACTCCAGAGCACTGCTGAACGGAGACGACGCCAAGGCAGTGAAGCCCAAGGCCCCTGTCCTGAGCAACGCCACCACCGAGCCCGCAAGCATCATGTCTCCTCCACCAGCCAAAAAACTGGCCCTTTCTGCCAAGAAGGTGGGTGTGTGGGAGTCTTCCCGCCGGAAGTACATCTGTAGGGCTCAGGGAGCAGGTTTGGCTTTAGTCTGGGGGTGCGAGCACTTATGCTGGGGCCTTTGGGCTCCCCCGGTCAGAGGAGCAAAGCCATCTCAGGCATTTGCGGATGACACAGGGCTGTCCTGGGGCGAAGGCGGGTGTTTGGGAGGCCCTGATGGGGTAACACTGTGGCTGCTGGGGGTCGGGGCAAGGTGGCAGGTGCCCATATTTGTCCGTAGACAGAAGAGGCTTCCTAAAGAAGCCTCCAGGGGAAGATGGGGCAGGTGCTGGGGGCGGGCAGGACACGGGCTGGCTGGCACCTCTGTGTGTAGCACGAAGCTCGATGATGTAATTGTTGTGCTGAGATTTTTGTTTAAATTTCCTTCCTTTTTTCCTTTTTGTTTCTAACCAAAAACACTTCTGATTCTTCTTCTACCATTCCCCCCTTCCCCACCTCCCCCCGTTTTTTTCTCCTTCTGTCCCCTCATCCTTCTTTCTGGGCTCTTTCATTTTTATTTTTTTTTATCTTATTTTTTATTTTATTTTTATTTTCCCTCTTCACTCACGGCAACCTCTTTTAGACCACCAAGTTTTTATTTATGTCAATAACTGCAGGCCAGCACCCTGCGGAGGGCAGCCGGCAATGACCTCCGTCCGCCCCTCTCACCACTGTCCGAGCTCACCTACCCCAGGAAAACCACTCACCCCGTCGCCGCCGCCTCCTGGCCTGTCCATGCAATCAGGTGAGCCGTGGGCGCAGGCCCCCAGGCCGGCCGCTCCTCCCCTGTGCTTAGCGTGTGCTTGGCTGGTGAAGACGCGTGCGGTCTCCAGCCTTGCAGGATGGACGGTGGTGTGCAGCTGGACAGGTACAGGGCCTATCCTGCACCGACTTCTTGTTTTCTCCCTCTCCATCTGGTGGAGGAGCTTCAGCTGGGCAGAGGCAGTCTGGTCTCTGCCGTCCTGATCTTTTCACTTTTGTCTTCGTTGTCCGTGCCTCCACCGTGTCTGTGTCGGGGTGCTGACGTGCCCGCGGATCCCTCCCCAGCCTTGTGACAGGATTCCATGGGAGAAGAGAAAGGCAGGAGTCCCAGAAGGACCCTGCTTGAGCTCAGAAACCTGTGACCCCGTTGAGGGGCGTCTTCTTGCTGCCGGTATCATTCTGTATCTCCCACCAGTGCTCCCCGAGCTCTTTGACTCCTTAGCCCCACCCAGGGACTCCCCGCATGGGCTCTCCTGGCTGAACCCTCACACTGGCTTACGGAGCTTTGGGCAGGCGTCCAGAGCGGGGACGTGTGGTTCTCTGGGAGCTCTGTTCGGGCTCCCCAACACACCCACCTCCCATCCCGTGACATGGGGTGCTTATATCCCTTAGGGTGTTGGGTGGCACACGGCTGAGTTACTGACGCCCACTGGCTGATGGGGCCTCATCAGCTGGGGAGGGGGGAGGAAGGAAGCTAGGCGAGGCCAGGAGGTGGTTTGGGTGGTTTGGGGTTTCCCCAGGCCCCGATGTGTCCTCCCCACCATCCGGCCACTCCTTTGGGTGCTGCCTGCTGCACCACCTTGTTGTGTAGCCCCTGCCACCGTCCTGTGCGGGCTGGACCTAGCATAGTATTTTTGCACGTGGTAGATCCCTAAATGTGGAAGGTATTTGCTATGTTTTCTTTTTTTTTTTTTTTTTCATTTTGGACATACAATCTTTTTTAAAACTTCCTAGAAAACAGTAAGTAGTGTAGTAAGTAGTACAGGCCATTCAGGCGTCTGTCCTGGTTTAGGTAACACTAGTCCTGTTTGATTCCATAGCCCTTTGAGGGCACCGTTATTGTAGCTCGGTCACAATGAGAAGAGGGAAGCCCGGAGCAGAAGGTTGACTCTTGCAAGGTCACATCGCTGGCAAGACGTGGGTCAGAGAGCCTAACCTAATGGAGCTCCGGGTCCGGCCCCTTCCTCGTCTCGCTGCGTGATCGGCTGCGAAGTCCGTTTCCCTGATTTTCCAGAGCCCCCGAATCAGAGGAGAATCCTTGCGTACGATGTATAGAACTGCACTGACCCTTCTTAAGAGGCTGTCGTCCTGGCGCCAACACCTTGAGGTGTCGTCTTAAGAGGCGCCAACACCTTGAGGCTTGTGGGCAAATTTAGAGAGGCTTCTCTGCTAACACATTTATGTTGAAAATTAGTAACATTAGTTGGGGCACCTGGGTGGCGCAGTCACTTGGGCGGCCAACTCTTGATTTTTGGCTCAGGTTGTGACCTCAGGGTTGTGAGATCGAGTCCTGCATCGGGCTCCATGGTCAGCAAGGAGTTTGCTTGAGATTCCCTCTCTCCCTCTGCCCCTCCTCTCACTTGTTTACGTGCATTTTCGCTCACTCTCTGTAAAACAAATCTCTTTCAAAAAAGAAGATCAATAATACAAGTTTGGAAAAATACCTCGAACTGCATGGCGATAGAAAACAAAGAGAGAGGTTTTGATTTTCAGTGAATTTGAATTTTATCACTTGTGTCATTTCTAACTCCGTGTAATTTACGTGTATCTGAGATTCACAGAGGGGAGGATGGTGGGAAGCCCTTACCTGGATGGGCAGGGGGCTAGAGGCGGACAGGAGGGGCCTGCCTATGCCTCAGAGCAGCATGTCTCCACAGGGCGCTTTCACCTGCTCCCAGACCATCCAGCCACCTGAAGCTCCCCGTTGGTCCCCGCTCCGCTTCACTGTCCAGTAGCCCCCGACCTCCCGGGACGTCAGACCCACAGAGCTGCTCCTCCACCCCTGCTCCCCCGCCTCAGGTCAATGGGGACTTCCAGGCCCCTCCACACCAGCTGCCAGAGGCCAGCAAGTCCCCCCAAAGCCTCTGTAAGAAGAGAAAAAGGAACCGCAGGGGAGAGAACCAGGGGCAGAGCTCAGAGACGTGCACAGCAGTGGCAGGCTCTCCGACAAAGAGGAGAAGGAAGAAGAGGAAGCGCACAGAGGCCGTGGATGTGTCCCCCCTGCAGGAGGGGCAGATGCAGCAGCAGCCCTGGAGTCTCGAGCGCAGCAAGGAGGCCCGGGCAGAGGTGCCCGCCGACAGACTAGAGGACAATGGTGGACGGCAGCAAGAGAATGGCCAGCAGGTGGGGAGCGTGACCGACAGCCACCACGTGAGCAATAGGAAGAGGAGACGGAGGGGAGCAGAGGGCCTCGGTGCAGAAGACCGCCTCCAGCAGAACCCACCTTGGCACAGGTGAGAGCTGGGAGCTGGGCAGCCCGGCACTTCCACCAGCACCACGGTCCGTCCCAGCTGGGTCATTTGGAAACCCAGTGCACTGGCCGGGTTTCTGGGACATGACCGTCTTTAAGTGGATGGGCTGGTGAGTGGATGGCATCCTTGCAGATGGCCAGCCCCACGTGCGGGTGGTCACGTGCCCTCAGGTCAGCAGGCGCTGCGGCCCCATGATCCGGCCTGTAGGACTCGCCTGCCCTAGTTGGCTCTGACGTCTCGGGCATGCTGTGGCCCTGGACCACTGGCATGCTTTGTCCTGCTCGCGTCTGGGGCTGTTTCTCAGGCTGGCTCTGCTGCAGGCCTGAGGCCCATGCGGTTGGGAGGCCTGGGGTATCTGGACCTGAACCCCCACTCCCACCCCCTACTTGCCCAGAGCTCACTGTTGACTCTGACTCCCAGGACCTTCTCTCCCTTGGACATCGTCGAGCTGGAGGCCACGGTAGCATCTCCAAGGAAAAAGAAAAAGAAAAACAGACCACAGGAGTCACGGCAGGAAGTGGAAGAGAACGAGCACCCTGACACCTGCCCGAGCAAGAGGCAGAGGGGCTCTGCGATCCCTGGGAGCCCGCCCCCACCGGCTGTGAACGGCCGGCGCCCCGGGGACCGAGCAGGTACGCGCCTGCGGGGAACAAGGGAGCCGGGGGCTGGGGCTGCGTGAGTGTATGCCCTGCATGGGGGCCCCGAGGAGCAGGGCTGGGAACAGGACTGCCATACGTCTAGAGGTGGGGGTAGTGCCAGGGGAAGTGCAGGGATGCGGACCTCTTACTGTGGCCCTAAGTCTGTCCCCGTGGGCACCCCCGCCCCGGGTGCAGTCAGCTGAAGCTGCTCTGAGAGAAGGCACAGGGACACGTGAACGTGTGCGTATTCTCGGAATACACGGTTTCTTCTGATTCAAGGCTCTTCCTTTTGGGAGAAGTCGCAGGCCCTCCAGCCAGAAGTTTTTGTCCAGGACTAGACTCGTGAACTTGAAGGATCGAGTTCAGAACTTAACCTTCCTCTGCCTATTGCTATAGTTGGGCCTTTCTTTTTTTTTTTTTTTTTTTTAGATTTTATTTATTCATTCATGAGAGACACAGAGAGAGAGAGAGAGAGGCAGAGACATAGGCAGAGGGAGAAGCAGGCTCCATGCAAGGAGCCGGATGTGGGACTTGATCCTGGTAACTTGGGATCACGCCCAGGGCTGAAGGTGACCCTAAACCCCTGAGCCACCTGGCTGCCCTAGTTGGGCCTTTCTGAAGACAACGTGGCCACTTGCTATTGGGGTCCTCAGGCCCTTGGTGCCCATGGCTTAGCGACTTTTCCTGGTTCTGTGTCCTTGTTTCCGTCGGGCTCAGCTGGGCTCTCCTGATACTGTGTGTCCATTAAGGGGAGGGTAGAGGGTGCCCTGCCTGGGAGGGGACCAGCATGGCTATGGACTCTGAGCTCTGCTCTGCAGCTGGGGATCTGCTTGTGATAGTGCTTCTGGGGGTGAGCGGGCCGCTGGGCATGGTTTGTGTTGGTCGCCCAGGTGGTGCAGTCTCTGTGTCTGACTTGTTTTCAGCTCAGGCCATGATCTCGGGGTCCTGGGATCAAGCCCCACATCAGGCTCCATGCTCGGCTTGGAGTTTACTTGGGATTCTCTCTCTCTCTCTCTCTCTCTGCCCCTCCTGCCTGTGTGCTCACTCTCCTCCTCTTTTTCTCTTTCTGAAATAAATAAATAAAATCTTAAAAAAAGAAAAAGAAAAAACAAATGCTAGGGCTGGGCAATGAGGAAGGTGGCCAGTACATCAGAAGAAAGGCTGCACAAAGGTGGCAACAGAGCAGCTGGCAGTGGTCCTGAGATCGTGGGGTTCGCTCTGTTAGCTCACAGACACGGGGAGATGCCGCTGGGCCTTGGAGCCCGCTGCCTGGGGCGGGTGCTAGGGTCCCGGGGCCCCCGCCCCTCCTCTGTTTGCTCTCTGTCCTGAATATCTAAAGAGTTGGCTCCGCAGTGAAGGGCATTGACAGCCGAGGGACAGAGTGTTGTGGTGGCTCTGTGTGGCCCCGGGGCCAGGCTGTGCTGTGGACAGCAGGGAGTGGCCATGGGGCATCGCACTCGGGATGCCAAGCTCAGAGGTCATGGGGTCATTGATAAGTTGGAGGCCAGGAGAGCAAGGTTGGGCTTGTGTTGAGGGAGGGGAGTCTGTTGTGGCAGTTGGAGGGGTTAGAGGGGACCAGGCAGCGGCTGTTTCTAGAAGCCTGAGCAGGGTGGTCCGCGCTGCCACCATCCGGCTGTTGTTGGTGGCCAGGCTCTTCCAGGACAGAGCTGGGAGTCAGCCTCCCTGGGAGCTGTAGTGCTTTGTTGTACCCTCCGGTCCCCTCTGAGGCTCATTGTCGCCCTTCCTGCGTCACCAAGGGCACACACTGCCAGGTGTGGCTTTTTAGCCTTCTTTCGGGGGCTTGGGTTCTTAGGCTTTTCCAAGAGTTATTGGATGGTGGCTCCTCGGGAGGCAATCAAGTACCTCATTAGAGGCAAACGTCCGTCCGTGTCTGTGATTGCAGAGCCAGCTCCGGCTCCTCTTGGGCCCTGGAGCAGAGAGAGGGGGTGCGACGTGCTCCAGGAACTGCTCAAGTATTCGTCAGATAAAGCTTACGGGAGGAAAGGTACTGGTGTCGAGACTGGGCCTCTGTCCTCCCCTGGTTCGTTCCTTGGGCAGCGCCAAGGTCCCAGATGGACCCGTGGGTCGGGACGGGGCGCGGGCATCCCAGGGCTCCCTGACTGCCACCGCACGAAGTCCAGAAGCAGCCCCCCGGGTGGGTGTGCTGTGTGGGGTCCCGAGTGCTGCCTCCTCCCGGGGGGGGGGGGGGGCACGGGAAGCATCCGGCACCCGTGCTGTACTTCGTCAGACTCAAAGAACATGGGACCCTTGTCTCTCCGGGGAGGGCGCGGGTTTGAAAGCAGCTAAACTCGGGGGGCTGGCGGCACAGAGTGAACAAGATTTGAATTTAAGGGACAGACCCTGAGTGTCCTGTACACGGACCTCTCTGCCCGCCCTCGTCCTTCTCTGTGTGCCCACTTCACCCGAGGGTGCCGCTCGAACACGCTCAACGTGTCAGGAGTAGGCCTGTGGGGATCGTAGATGCTGTTCTGGAAGTGAGTACATGACCGTGCTGACGCCCGGGTCTGTTACAGTGTTGACGTGGGGCGGCGAGGTGTCGGCTGTCAGCCAGGATGCCATTGAGGACAGCAGATGGGCCCGCGCAGCCACGGTGATCGACGACTGGGACGAGGAGTTCGATCGAGGGAAGGTACGGGTGCGCTTGCTGCTGGCGTGGCAGGGCGCTCACATGGCCCTGCTGAAGGCCGGGCAGGGAGGACGGGACCCTTTGGGGCAGTTTGAAGTGGCAGTGACATTGTAAAGGGGTCGAGGACGAGGCGGGCTGCTGGGCTCAGAGGCCGGCCTGGCCCCTGTGACTGTTGTGTGGCCACAGACGAGGTGGTTGTCTCTGTTGCTCTATTCCTTCCTTAGGAGGTGGGGGCGGGGGGTTGGACTCCTCCCTCTTAGGAAGAGTAAGCCTGTTGCGTAGCAATTCGAGAACCGCGGCCCCACCCAGTAGGCCTTCACTAGGGACCCTGGCGACCTGGGGCAGGAGGGCCCTGTTGTGGAATCGTGACACCTGGGGTTTCTCCGTGTAGGAAAAGAAAGTGAAAAAGTTCAAAAGAGAGAGGAAAAGAACCTACAACGCCTTCCAGAAACTTCAGAGTAGACGGAACTTTTGGGCTGTGACTCATCCAGCTAAGGCTGCCAGCCTCAGCTACCGCCGCTGACCCTGCTGCTGTCGAGATGGGTTAGTGTGGGGGAGCTGTGGGGGCGTCTGGTACATGTGCGTGTGTGTGGGGACGTGTATGCAGCGTGGGGTGCGTGGTGAGGTGTACGCTAGCGTGATGTGAGTGTGCGTGCGTGTGTGCTGGGGAGCGTGCGGGGCAGGCCGTGTGTTGTCCAGGATGCCACCTAATGCGTGTCGCCCGTGTGGACACGCGCTGCAGGGTGTCAGGGGGACCCCCAGGGCCTCCGTGTCGTCAGGAGCTGTGTTCTGTGCCCCACAGCCTCTGGACGAGGGATCTGTCCCTGGGCCCTGTCCGTCTGAACTGAAGAGCGGCCTTGTCGGGGACCCGCTGCAGGACGGCCCGCAGATCTGGGCTCCTTCGCGCCGGGACCTCTGACGGCGCAGACCCCACGGTGGTGTGCGGAGCGGGCGGCGGCACCCCGGCTGGGAGCCTGGACGGCGCGGTCTGTGGGCGAGAGTGGGGAGGACGGTGGCCGCGCCCCCGCCAGCGCGGGCTCCTCTGGGGAGCGTGGTCCCCGCTGCTGCTGCTGCTGCTGGCGGCCGGCACTGCCGTCCGGTCCCGCGCCCGCCGATCCGCGGGGCAGGGGCTGTCTGTATGCCTTACGCGTCCCCCTCAGAGCGGAGCCGGCCGCCCCACGCCGCACCGCCACCTGCGCGGCCCTCCCTTGCGCGAGAGACTCCAGGCCATCCTGGAGAGCGGAAGGCTCGCAGCGGTGTGCCAACACGCCTGCCTCTGCAGCCGCCCTGGGTCCTGAGGCGGCTTTGCCCCCCCCCCCCAGCTGCAGCGACCCACGGGTCTTCACCGAGGTGGTGGTCTTGGGGTAGAATCCTTTTACTTTACTACTTAATAGACACGTTCATTTTGACCAGGTCTGCGGCTTCCATTAGCAATATATTTCCTTTCCCTAAAACGCAATACTTGCTTTATTTGCTCAATTTTGTGAGTGCTTTTGAATTTAGAGGATTGTAAGACTCAAGAAGATCACTTTTTTATCTTGCTCAAGCTGTGCCTGCGAACTTGTTGTTTAATAAATATGGGCAACCCTCAGCCAAGGCGACGTTTCCCAGAGAACAGACACGTGACCCAGTAGCAGAGGGCACAGAGGTGAGCCCCAGAGTGGCCCCCCGGTTGCCCGTCTCCTCTTCCTCTCCTCCAAAACCCCACGCGCGGAGACAGACGACGTCTGGCGTGGACCCACCTGTCCCCCGCGGCGGCTCTTCGTGGCCCGAGGCCCCCCGACGGCCTGGTCTGGCACCCCCATGCCACTTGAGCTTTGCCGCTTCCCTGGGGCCTCGGGGAATCCCGGGGGCCTGGGAAAAGACTGTTACCTTTTTAAGGGGGTCGGGGTCGAGGAGGTATGTTCATGTTTTCTCGTGGGGTTTTCTTTTTGGTTTTTCTTCCTGTTCTCATATTTCCCTTTGAAAAAGGTGGGGGCGAAGCGTGATGCGGGGGCCCCAGAACTGGGGCTTCCTCTGGTCCCATTGGGGAGTGAGCGGGGCACTGGCCGCGTGTGGCGGGCTGGGAGCCGTTGCTCTCTTCTCAGAGGACAGGGTTCCGTGTGTGTGACCCGCACCGCACCTCGTTCAAAGCCACCCCACCCCCGCCCGGTGCTCTGCGGGGCGTCGTCTGCTGCCCCAGAGGGAAGGCAGCTGCCTTTAGGGGCAGCGCATTTTTTCCCCCTTTCAGTGTTGACCTTCGTTCCTGGACGGCCCTGTTTTTCTGTGACGTTCTGTAGTTGGAAAGGGAAGCCGTTGTCTGCAGCAGAGTCTGTCTTTTCGTGCTCCCTCCTCTCCGCACCAGGCTCTTCCCTGTCCGCTGTGTGATTATGAGGAAAACGTGCCCTCGTGTCTCGGGCGGTGCTGAGCACTGGCCCGCCGACGGCGTTTATCACTGTTCCGTCGGGGCGAACCCTTCCCGCCCACCCAAGGTGGCCCGGCGACCAGGGAAGGGGAAGGGTGGGCCCCGAAAATCAGTCCAAACTCTAGGGGACGTGTAAATATGTAAATATATATGAACAACTAAAGCTTTTATAATAGCAGTCACTTGGTTGACTCAGAATGTGGGTTTAATTTAACTTTGTGTTGGGGGGGGCGGGGTCGCCTCTCCCCGGGGGTCCCGGGCGGCCTCACGCACCTGCCTTCTCCGGGTGGGCTCAGTCCACGTCCCCGAGCACCGCTCCTCCGCTCCAGGGGTGGAGTAGCCCCGATGTTGCCAAGATCCTGGTGCAATAAAACGAGTTTTTGTGAGCCCTGCCTGTGTCTTTGTGGGTTTTTTTTTCCTCCCTTTGATTTTGGAGAGGGAACGCCCCAGCCCCAGGTGCAGAGGACCCGTTCCCCACAGTCTGCCTCCAGGTAACCGGTCCGTGCGTGGGAAAGTTTGGAGCAGGTCTTCATTAAGGATAAAGAAGAATAAAGAGATTGATTTAAACGGATTAGGAAACACATTCTTTTGAATTCGAGAAGACCAAGGAAGCCTTTGAAGTGGCCCGTCAGGCCTCGTGGGCGATTCTCAACGGAAACTTGGGGGCCATGTTCCACCGAGGTTTGCTGCTGTTTTGAGGGTTTCTTTTTTTTTTTTTTTTTTAATTTTAAAGATCTTATGTATTTATTCATGAGAGACCCAGAGAGAGGCAGAGACATGGGCAGAGGGAGAAGCAGGCTCCGTGCAGGGAGCCCGACGTGGGACTTGATCCCGGGTCTCCAGGATCACGCTCTGGGCTGAAGGTGGTGCTAAACTGCTGAGCTCCCCTCCCCCCCCAGGCTGCCCTGTTTTGAGTTTTCTTACTGAGCGACATTTGGATTTCTGCAGGGAAAGATGAGGGAAATGATAGTTTTCACTAAACCACGTGTTGTCCTCGTGGTCGGCAAGAGCCACTCGGGCCTGGGCTCGCATCCCCGCGGGGCAGCCCCTGGCAGTTAGCTCCTCTCCGGCCCCTCCCGCCCCCGACGCCCGAGGCCAACAAGGGAGGGTCAGGGTCTGGCTGATGACATATCCTGGAAGTTGGGGGAGGCCAACAGGGATGGCAGGTCCCAGTGGGGACACCTGTGACCTGGAGGTTACATTTGACCAGAGCAGCACCCGTGAGTGGGAGACGAGGCCGAAGCAGCCCAGGCGGCAGCAGGTTTGTAGGGAAAGACCTCTGGATGCTCCGGGACACCCCTGGGCAGGCCTGTCCCCTGAGTCCTGCCACTCCTTCCGTGCAGCGTCCCTGAGCCTCCCCCCCCCATGCGCCCCTCAACCTGGGGACTGCACCCCATCACTGTGGGCGCTTGGTTGGACAGCAAAGACGGCACAGGTGAGGTGAGGCCACGCCTGCACCCAAACCAGGTGGGGTGGGGCAGTTCGGGGTGGCAAGCCAAGCCCACGTGTGCAGAGCGGGTCACGCGGGTGGTCGCACAGGCAGGACCCCGGCGTTCCTGGTCCTTTCCCAAGCCGGAGCCGGAGCCGGAGCAGCCGTGTGTCCAGATGAGCAAGGCTAACTCTTGGGCCTGGAGGGCGGCCCTGGGTGGGAACCACGGGGAGGGTGTGCCGAGCCCTTCCTCCAGGGCCACCAGCCAGATGGGGCTCGCTTGAGTGGTGACAAAGCTTGAGTGGTGACAAAGCGAAAGCACAGGGTGTGTTTTGCTGATAATTCCGGGGTGAACCACAATTCACGGCCTCCGAACGTTGAGAGTCCCCTTGAGCTCCTGCGTTACTTTCAGCGATGGTTTACGAGGTCTGATTTGCACGTCGGAGTCTGGAGGCTGACGGCAGGGCGAGGGCCCAGGAGGTCGAGGACACGGGGAGAAGACGGGAGGATGACCAGTCCACAAACCGGCCGACAGTTGCTCCAGGCCCGAGGGGACATTGGCCGCAGGAGTTGAGAGGTGGGGGTCACCCAGGTATTTGGAGACGGAATCGAGAGGAGAGGCAACAGAAGCGGAAGGTCCAGGGAGAGGATAAGACAGCTGCTGGCTTGGGTGGGCAGTCAAGTGGCAGGACCAGACAGTCCCAGAGAGGCAGGTGGGTGACAGGTGCCCCGGGCCCACGCAGCCAGGCCTCAGGAATTCGCATGTTACTGGAACAGGGACGGAGGGACAATCCCAGGTGTGAGATGCAGGTGAGCCATAAGCCCTGAGTCTTGGGATTCCGAAAAGTCCAGGTGCTTGGCCGCCCCGGGGAGCCAGCTGGGGTCATTGTCGCACCAGCGTGCCCTCCAGCCCAGAGTAAGGCGTCGGTGTAGACAGGACACGGATAGAACGAGCTCTCAGGTGGCACCTGGCAGTGGGGTCCCCCCGGCCCGTCAGCCACCCGTGTGCTCGGAGGGGCCCCTGCCACTCGGTGCATCCTGTGCCCCCTCCCCGACCTGTGTCTGGAGCAGCTGGCTGGCCCTTGTCAGTTCCGCTTGCCCTTGAGATTTGTCCCTGCCCCCGCCGCTGCGGTGACCCCTCCAAACGCTTTTGCTCCCACCCTGCGTGCGGGCCACTTATTCTCGGCAAACGGTGTCTAATCCCCTACAGGAATCCCCTCCCGCCCCAACGTGAACGTGAAGGCGGGGAACCGCCTTCTCTCCGTCTCCATCTGCTCCTTTCTCCCCCAGCCTGATGGTGCCAGCGCCCGTGGCGGAGTCGCCTGGGCGAGTGACTGAAGACTGACATGAATGGAATTAGAATCCGGGGGAGAGGCTCGCCTCGGCATTCAGGGCCTTCCCGGGGAGTCTACTGGGCGGCCGGCCCGGGGAGGCGCTCTTCTGGTGCCGCTCCTCAAACGTGAGCGAGTATCAGGATCTCCAGGGGGCCACGGCAACACCCAGGGTCACGGCCCGTCCCCCCACCCGCAACAGTCTGACTCTGCGGGGGGCGGGGGCCTGAGAGTGTGCATCTCTGACGTTGCCGGGGTTTGGGGGGCGCTGGCCCTGATCTGCTGGCTCTCGTGTGGAGCGGTCAGCGGGGCTGCGAGTGTAGGAAGAAGTCAGGGGTATGGACGGAAGACCTACCCCCGACCTCTGGGGACGGCCGCAGACCCCAAGGGCCCCCCTCGGTAGGGCCAGTGCCCCACCTGTACTGTGCCAGCCTCTCCCGCCCCCCGGGGATCTGTGCCCCCCCCCGCCCGGCCCCCCAGCCACCGTCTCCCCCAGCCTGGGCTTGCTCTCTGCGCCTTTCTCACGACAACTCTACCGTTACCGTCGGCTCTCGTCGACACGTCTCACCGCCCGATCAGTGGGATCCTACTGGCAAGTTCTTGGCTCCTCATTTGTGTGCCTCCTCTTAGCGAGTCCCGGCCTGGCGGCCCCTGCGCGGCTGGTGGCCCACTGCTACCCCGCTGCCGAAGCCAGCGCGTGGCCGCCACCCTGCACGCCTCCCTCCCATCGTCCCCGACACACGCCAGCGACAAGAGTCCCCTCTATCCGGTTTCCCGTAGCCACTGCCCGGCTCTCCACTTGGGCCATCACCAGTTTGTCCTGCACCCCAAAAATCAAAGCCCTTCCTGCTTCCTGCCCTGCTCTCCTGGGCCCCCCGGACAGCCTTCCAGGACGGAAAGCCCTAGGCAATCACTGCCGCCGAGAGGGGTGCCTACCACCTGCCCCTGCACAGAGTCACCTGGAGCCACCTGCCCTGATGTGGCCTTGGAAAGCACCGGGAAGCCCAGGGCCTGGGGCTCTGTGAGGGGCCCCCGGTGGGGCGCGCTGTCCTGCCTCGGACGCCCAGGGAAGGGTCCGCGTGGGCCAGACCCGGCTCACCGTGGAAGGCAGGCGAGCCGCGGGATCAGGACCCCTGTTCCCACCGGGCCTCTGCCACCAGTGAGCAGCGTGAGTCGGGGTCACTGGTCGAAGCCGTCACGACTGTTGTCACGGTCATGCTGCGTGCCTCACCCGTGTGCTCAGGCTGGTTTTATTCTGCCTCGTGTCACCGGGGTGCCGACCCCGGGGTCCTCAGGACTGAGGGCTCCCCTCGGCCGCTGGGCCGGGCCTTCGTGGACGGCGTGCAGGGAATCCAGGTGCTTTTCCTCGAGCGACGGACTTCTCCCCGCGGCACGGTGTTAAGCGCACGCATCGCCTTCCGCGCTAACAGCCGCGACGGGTAGAGTGTGGCCTTCGAGAGGTCGTCGCTCTCACGGTCCTACAGGCCATCCGTGTTGGCACTCCTTCCTCCCCTGTATCTGTATTACTCTCGTTCCTGTCCCACCGGGCCGCGCTCAGGAGCTTCAGGTCGGCAGGGACCGCGGCCACCATCTCCGGCAGGGCCCAGGCCAGCGCCCCGGAAAAGCCACTTGCAGGAGCGTCGCTTATGACTGGGGCCTCCGCTCGGAAGTGGCGCCCCCTCCACCAGCGTCCCTGGCCTGAAGCGCTTCGGGCTCCACCGCCCTCTGCCGTCACCCTCTCCGAGCCCAGCCCCGTCCGGCCCCCAGTAAAGCCATTTGGGCAAAGTCTGGCGGGAACTGGAGTGTCAGACCCCCCCCCCCGCCCCCATCTGAAGCGAGAGCCCGGATCGCGTGGCACGTGGCCAGCTGTCTCGGGCGGCGCGGGAGCTGCGGCGACAGCTGGATACAATCAAGTTCCATTACAAACAGATTTTAAGTGCCGTTCGCACGGAAGAAATTGCAAGCTCTGGCAAAATAAAATCTGGGGTTTTCAAAGCAAGACAATGCCCCAATCTGGACCTGCGTGAGCGGTCTGGCCTGTGGTCTCTCCTGCACCGGGAGCACCCTTTCTGCCCCGGTGCCCCGCCGCCCCGACCCCGGGGCCCCCCGGGCCTGCCGCGTGGCCCCCGGGCTCGTGTTGCTGAGGACACCTGTCTGCAGCTGTTCCGCTCGCTCACCCGGGCTGGCTCTTCCCCAAGAGCCGCTGCCCAGCCTTCCAGCTTGGCCTCAGAGGACGGAGGGCTCACGCTGGGGTCGGGCAGGTGTCCCGGGGCGGCTCTCAGTCCTCCCATGTCTGTTTTAGAAAAAGGAACCAGAGAAAATACGGGCATGAGGAAGAATGGAAAGGCAATCAATCGTAAAGTCCTTAGCGTGGTACCATGTCTTAACAATTAATTTAAAATAGGTATAAAATAGGTACACAGGGCGCCTGGGGGGCTCAGTGGTTGAGTGTCTGCCGTCGGGTCAGTAGTGATCCCGGGGTCCTGGGATTGAGTCCCGCATTGGGCTCCCCGCAGGGAGTCTGCTTCTCTCTGCCTGTGTCTCTGCCCCTCTGTGTGTCTCTCATGAATAAATAAATAAAATCTTTAAAAAAATGTTTTTAATAAAATTAAACAAAATAGGTATATATTGGGGCACCTGGGTGGCTCAGCCAGTTAAGCGTCCCACTCTTGGGTTCGGCTCAGGTCACGATCTCAGCATTGTGAGATAGAGCCCCACATTGGACTCCATGCTCAGCCCTCTGCCCCTCTGCAACCCCCCAGCCCCCGCTATCTGTAAAATAAAAGATAAATATATTTTTTAAGATTTTACTTATTTATTCATGAGAGACACACACAGAGAGAGACAGAGAGGCAGAGGCAGAGACACAGGCAGAGGGAGAAGCAGGCTCCACGCAGGAAGCCCAACATGGGACTTGATCCCACGACCCCAGGATCACACCCTGGGCTGAAGGCAGGCACCAAACTGCTGAGCCACCCGAGCGTCCCTAAAAGATAAATCTTTAAAAAATTAAATAAAGTAGGTATTTAGTTGGTGTAAGGTATTTAATTTAACAGCTCTGCATTCCCCAGGGCTGCCACAACAAAGCCCCACTGACTGGATGGCTTAAAACAACAGAAATTTATGCTCTCCCCCTTCTGGAGGCCGGAAGTCTGAACCCTGCAGAAGGTGTGGGCTGACCCACTCTCCCTCTGAAGGCTTTAGGGCACAATCGTCCCTTGCATCCTCCAGCCCCCGCAGCCCTTGGCCGGTGGCTGCATCCCTCTGACCTCTCCACCACCTTCCCATGACCTTCTCCCCCGTGCGTGCCTGTGTCCTAGTCTTCTTTGCTTACAAAGTCACCAGTCCTTGGATTAGGGCCACTCTCCTGACCTCATTTTAATTTCATCACATCTGCCAAGAACCCATTTCCAAATAAGATCCCAGTGTAAGGTGCTGAGGGTGAGGGTTTCAAGATTTCTTTTTGGGGGAACACGGTCCAACCCCAACAATATGGGAGGGTGTGTCGGGAAGAGGCCCTCCCCGTGCCGTTTCTCTGGCAATCAGCTCTCCTCCAGAGGCGGGCATGGCCACCCTGCTAGTGACCGCCTGCTAGCGTGGACGCCACGCGAGGGCAGGGCTCTCGCCCCACTCCCTTCATTGCTGTGTCCTCAGTACCTTGAGCGGTGCTTGGCACAGCACAGGCCCCCCCAACAAATCCATGTTGCAAGCATACATGTCTATTACCTGTATACATATTTTTATTACAAATGGAAATCCTACAGTTCTGTCCTTGCTTTTCTCACCTCATACAGCTTGGGAATCATCTCGTATTGGTAAATACGGAAATCAGCCTCAATCTCTTTAAAGCCTGCAAGTGGGAGCAGCCTGCTCCTCCCTCTGCCTGTGTCTCTGCCTCTCTCTCTGTGTCTCTCATGAATAAATAAATAGAATTAAAAAGAAATAAAGCCTGTGAGTGGTCCTTTGTAATGAAACTATCATAGCACAGCAACCCGTCCCCTGTTGAACACAGATTGTTTCTTTTTTTTTTTTTTTTTAAGATTTTATTTATTTATTCATGAGAGACACAGAGAGGCAGAGACATGGGCAGAGGGAGAAGCAGGCTCCATGCAGGGAGCCTGATGCAGGACTTGATCCCAGGGCCCCGGAATCATGCCCTGAGCCGAAGGGAGACGCTCAACCGCTGAGCCACCCAGGCGTCCCTAATTTTTGAAATAATTACGTAAGGTGGGGATGGTGGGAGAGAAGCACCAACTTTAAAAATTGTTTAAATTTTTAATTTAAAAAATTTGGTTGGTGGACCAACCGACTATTGAGGATGGCAGACCACGGGGAAATGGCATATATCCCAGAGAAACAGCGACGTGGGGAGCAGGTCTGGGTTAGAGGCAGCAGATGGGAGGGAGGCCCAGATCCTCCATGGAGGCCCCCTGCTCCCGGCTCCCCCTGCCTCCAGCCCTCACCTCTCCAGGCTGAGGACACGAGTAGCCAGTGAAGTCGACCCGGTGGCTCCCGCCCTGCACTACAAATTCTGTGAGCCTCAGTTTCCAAATCTGTGGTACAGGGGTTACATCTAAGCCATCCCTCCGAGTCACAAATGCCATCTAACGGAGAGTCCTCGACCGTGACTCCAAGTCAGAAGTACACGTCCCATCCTCGCGTGTGCTCACGCACAACCCGAACAAATGCTATCCTTAGCGCACGTGATAGATGCGGGTTTTTAAATTTTATTCTATCACCATGTAACAAGGATGGGGTTCTCAGACATTGGGAGTCAGCACCTGCTCTTTGAAAAGCCTGTTGTGACGAAACCACATAAGGTAAAGGAACTTATAAACTGTCGAGTATTGGGGCGCCGGGGGGCTCAGCGGCTGAGTGCCTGCCTTCGGCTTGGGTCATGATCCCAGGGTCCTGGGATCGAGTCCGGCATCCTGCTCCCCACAGGGAGCCTGCTTCTCCTTTTGCCTGGGTCTCTGCCTCTGTCTGTGTGTGTCTCTCATGAATAAATTAATAAAATCTTAAAAAAAAAGGGGATCCCTGGGTGGCGCAGCGGTTTGGTGCCTGCCTTTGGCCCAGGGCGCGATCCTGGAGACCTGGGATCGAATCCCACATCGGGCTCCCGGTGCATGGAGCCTGCTTCTCCCTCTGCCTGTGTCTCTGCCTCTCTCTCTCTCTCTCTCTCTGTGACTATCATAAATAAATAAAAATTAAAAAAAAAATAAAATAAAATCTTAAAAAAAAAAAAAAAACCCAGTCAAGCAGTATGCTAATCGCAGTGATTAGCACTCACACCAGTGCCCCTCACCATCCTACTGTGCTAGGTTTGGGAGTTCAGATAACAGTTTTGGTGTTGATAGTGAGAATTAACCTGTCACCTGAACAGCTTTTCTTCCCAAGTTTTGGTCACTGAGCGAGCTCAGGTGGCAGGAGACACCTGTATCGTGGTGTTGGGGGAAGGGAGCCAGCCGGGAAACACGTTGAATCTCCTGGTGACTCTGGCCTAGAGAGCTTGCGACAGGATTAAAAACCCAGATGTCGGGATCCCAGGGTGGCGCAGCTGTTTGGCGCCTGCCTTTGGCCCAGGGCGCGATCCTGGAGACCCGGGATTGAATCCCACATTGGGCTCCCGGTGCATGGAGCCTGCTTCTCCCTCTGCCTATGTCTCTGCCTCTCTCTCTTTCTCTCTCTGTGACTATCATAAATAAGTAAAAATTTAAAAAAAATTAAAAAAAACCCAGATGTCGGGGAGATGTCTCTCTGTGACTATCATAAATAAGTAAAAATTTAAAAAAAATTAAAAAAAACCCAGATGTCTCGGGGCTCCACTCGGGTGAAGGGTGATCACCCCGTTAAAGCCAGTTGATTCTAAGAGCGTCGAAGGCCAGGCCAATACAAACGACACGCAGCCGGATCAGTGAACACACACATGTGCGTGCATGAAGGACGTGGACACGCTAGGGCCAAAAGAGGACGCCCTGCTGCAATGCCCCCTATAAAACTAGACCATCTGGATATATCAGTGAAGATTAAGCTAAAAAATCCACCAGAATCAACTTTTTAAGAGAAAGAACATAATCTACACCGGTGTCTAATTTCTGGAATTATTTGGAAGAAGCACATGGGGGATGTACCTAAGGATATAGAGACCATCTTCTTCGATTTTTAGGGAGACTCCAAGGTTTTCCAGCGAAGGCTGGGCTGGTCAGTTTGTGAAATTAAGAGGGATGTTTGTGAATGAGCCAATTTCTTAGAAGAGTGGGCCAGAGCTGTACCCCCACAAGGATGTATAAAAGGTGGGGTTCTTCAGGCAGAAATGCTGAAATGCACCTCGTCCAACAGAAATCACCGTCAGCTGTGTAGAAGTTGAGCGGGAAGCCGGGACAGATCTAGCGCTTCAGAGATCAGTTCTGGGCGGAAGCCTAGATTTTACAGGCAGAGGCTGCATTTTGTGGGTAGGAAAAGGTCCAGAGGGTTGAGCTCTTTGCCCAGCTCACAAGGCTAATCAGGAGCAGAGGGGGACACCTGGGTGGCTCAGCGGTTGAGCGTCTGCCTGTGGCTCAGGGCATGATCCCAGAGTTCTGGGATCGAGTCCTGCATTAAGCTCTCTGCATGGAGCCTGCTTCTCCCTCTGCCTGTGTCTCGGCCTCTCTCTCTGTGTCTCTCATGAATAAGTAAATAAAATCTTTAAAAAAAAAGAAGATCTGATCCCAGGGATCCGAGTGGGACTCCCTGCTCCGTGGGGAGCCTGCTTCTCCCTCTCCCTCTGCCCACCCTCTCCAGCTCGTGCTTTCTCTATCTCAGATACATAAATAGAAGAAGAAAAAGAAGAAGATCTGAAATAAAAGCACAGTTTCCTCATTTATTCTTTTTCCTCAAGAGGAAATTACTTTATATATCTGTTTTTATGTCAGTACCATACTGTCTTGATGATTACAGTTTTGTGATTTAGCGCAAAGTCCAGAATTGGATGCCATGAACTTTGGTTTTCTTTTTCAACAATCTTTCGGGATCTTTCCTGGTTCAATACAAATTTTGGGATTATTTGTTCCAGCGCTGTGAAAAATGTTGATGGTACTTTGATAGGTCTTGCATTGAATGTATAGATTGCTCTAGGTACCAGGGACATTTTAACAATATTTGTTCTTCCAATCTAGGAGCATGCTACATTTATCCGCTTCTTTGTATCCTCGGTTCCTTTCTTTTAGTTTTAAATGTTTTATTTATTTATTCACAAGAAACACAGACAGAGGCAGAGACACAGGCAGAGGGAGAAGCAGGTGCCCTGCGGGGAGCCCAATGCGGGACTCGATCCCAGGACCCCAGGATCATGACCTGAGCCCAAGGCAGATGCTCAACAACTGAGTCACCCAGATGCCCCTCTTCCTCAATTTCTCTCTTAAGTGTTCTGTAGTTTTCAGAGTATAGTTCTTTGTCTCTCTGGTTAGGTTTAACTTAGGTATTTTATGGGTTTTGGTGCACTTGTAAGTGGGATCAATTCCTTAATTTCTCTTTCTTCTGTCTCATTGTTAGTGTGCAGGGACTCCCTGCTCGGTGGGGAGCCTACTTCTCCCTCTCCCTCTGCCCCCTCCCACCCTAGCTTGTGCTTTCTGTGTCTCTGTCTCAAATACATAAATAGAATCTTAAAAAAAAAAAAAAAAAAAAGAAACAGCAGATCTGAAATAAAAGCACAGAGTTTCCTCATTTATTCTTCTTCCTCAAGAGGAAATTACTCTTCTTTGTTGCCTAGAACAATCGGGAAGTCCTGGGAGGCATACATCAGGGTTGGCCAGTAATGAAACAGGCTGCTGAGAGGGGTTACGCCTCCCCCTGAAGGAGATATTCCAAGAGAGGTCCCGTCAGCTTTCAGGGACCTTGCCAAGGCCTGGGCTGAGCTCTCCTCCAGCAGCGGAGGGACAGCACACTGTGATGGGTATAGGTGACTGGAGGTCTGCGCGCCAGGAGGGGCTGGGACCATCCTGTGTGATGAGTGTTCCTGAAGTCCCATTCAGCAGAGGCTCTTGTAATTTTTATGGCTCACACCAAACCAAGAAAGAGCTTGTGTATCTGGGAGTCAGCTAGACGAGTGGCATTTTTCTTTTTCTAAATCAACAACAGAAATATGTTCACATGTTTTAAAACAACGAGAGAGCACAGAAAGACTGTGACCAAGTAAGTATAGAATGAAAAGTAGGTCTCAACTTCCTTTTCTCCTCGTTTATTCCTGGCTTTTGTGTATCCTTCTAGAAAGACTGTTTTGCACAAAGCAACACACATATGCAGCATTTGTATCTACCAGTGAAGTCTTTCAAAGTGGACAAGTGTAAGGTAGTGCACTGGGGATTAAAAAACACTCAAACTGTCCATAAAAGTTGTGAGCTATCATTGTAGACGAGCTGGCACTGTCAGGAAGGAACGGTTCCAGCAGGGAAGTCAGCCAAGACAGGGTTGGACTGGGGACAGGAGGGCCCACAGGAAGAGGGCTTTATCTTCGCCTCCCTTTTGTGAGTGCTCTAAGCCTGCAGAGGTCTGTGTGGATCTCCACCGAGTTCCTGAGGCCCTGCCCTGTGTCTGGGTGGGGAGTCACCAGTCATCGGGAGGGGAGCTGGTGGGTTCCGGGGCTTTCATTCTGCAGCATTGGGATTTTCCCTTTGGTCACGGAGAAAACAGCCTCCAACTTTCGTAGTGTCTTACTCAATCCCTTGTGTTTTTTTTTTGTTTGTTTGTTTGTTTTCTATCTTTTGAGTAATTCCTTTAAAAGGTGAGGTAGGAACGCGGTAGGGTAGGTGGGGTGTAGCATGGTGATGTTGGGAGACGTCGGGGAGGGAGCCCACTGCCTGGTCCTCTGCTCTGTGTGCCCTGGCCTCTGGCTCTTTGAGAGCTCTCAGGACGGATTTCCAGTTCACTCTTTGGTCCCCTCACTGGCTAAATGCAAGCCGATACCTGCTGAGGAGGACAGCAGAGGTCCCCAACCTGCAGGTGCGGAGCTCCTGCCCTGGCCAGGAAAGGGCATCTCGCTCACCAGGGGCGGGGGCACCGGTAAGCCCGGTGCTGGCGAATGTCATGCAGGGCACAGTCCAGAAACGTGTGGCTTCGGGATGCTGCTGGGAGACGAGATGCCTCGCTTTGGAACTTGGTCCAGGACTGTTGAGGAGCTCCGGAAAGGGACGCATGTACAAATAAGCAGCGAAGTCAGGACACTCCTGGGCTAGCGCTTGGATCACAAAAGCAAACGAGTCCAAGGACAGGGCCCTCCCGGGCGAGCGGGGGCCGGCGCGACCTTCCAGGGTGACGTCAGCGAGGACCACCCTGCCCTTGAGTGGCCGGACGCGCGACCTTGGGCCCGTGGGCGGCCTCCCGCCGCGCCGCCCTTGCGAAACCCGAGATGGGCGGGGCCCGCGGGGGCGGGAGGGGCGGGGCCTCAGGGCCGGGGGCGGGGCCCGGGCGGGCGCGCGGGCGCAGGCTCGGGTCTAGGAGTCAGCGGCAGGCCCGGAGGGGCGCGCGCGTGGGCGGAGGGCGGGGCCTCGGGCCTAGGGGCGGGGCCCGGGCGGGCGCGCGTGCGCAGACGCGGGTCTAGAGTAGGCGGCAGGCTGGGAGGGGCGCGCGCGTGGGCGGTAGGGCGGGGCCTCGGGCCGGGGGGCGGGGCCGGGCGGGCGCGCGTGCGCAGGCGCGGGCCTGGGGTTGGCGGCAGGCCGGTCGGGGCGCGCGCGCGGGCGGTGGGCGGGGCCTCGGGCCGGGGGGCGGGGCCGGGCGGGCGCGCGTGCGCAGGCGCGGGCCTGGGGTTGGCGGCAGGCCGGGCGGGGCGCGCGCGTGGGCGGTGGGCGGGGCCTCGGGCCGGGGGGCGGGGCCGGGCGGGCGCGCGTGCGCAGGCGCGTGCGGGCGGCGGCCGCGTGCCGGGGCGCGCGCGGGCGGCGGGCGGGGCGCCCCGCGGGAGGCGAGGGGCCGGCGGCGGCGGCGGCGGCGGCGGCGCGGGCCGGGGGCGGGGCTCTGAGCGGGCGGAGGAGCGCTGGGCCAGGCGCGGCGGGACGCGGAGGGCGAGCGGCGGGGCCCGGCGCGAGGCGGGCGCCGGCACCATGGAGGAGGACGACAGCTACGGTCAGTACGGGCAGCCCGGGCGCGGCGGCTGCCCCCTCGTGCGCTTCCTGCGGGTCCCCCCGGGGGGCGGCGGGGGCCGGGGGGGAGGCCGCGCGGGGCCCCCGACACCGCCCCCTGGGCGCGGGCCTCGGTGGGTCCGCAAGTTGCGCGCCGGGTCCGCGTCTTTGTTCCGAGCGGGGCGCACCCACGCGGGCCACCCCGGGGCGCCCCCCCGCCCCGCGCCCCCCGCCTGACCCCCGGGCGGCCGGGCCCCGCGGCGGGGACGCCCAAGTTGCGTCTGGGCGGGCGCGGATCGCCCCTGACAGCCCCGCAGCCCCGCCTGCCGACCGTACCCCGCGCTGCGGCCCCCTCCCCGCGCTGCTGGCCGGGGCTCGCCGGGGGCGTCCGGGCACCTCGGGGCTCGCCCGCTAGCCCGGTGCCCGCGGGGACGTAAGGACGGCGGCTCGGCCCGGGGGCGAACTTGTGTGGCCGGGTCGCAGCCCGGGATGCAGCGGAGTTGAACGTGCCGGCGCCGCCGCGCGGATCCGCCGGGGCAGGTCCTATTTCTTGTTTATGCACAAGTCAGTCCTTGGGGGACCGGGGGCGCGGGGAAGAGGTGGCTGTGTGACCTGCACTTGACCGCGAGCCGCGCACGAGGGAGTGTGCGCTGCCGCGAGCCCCGCTGGCAGCCGGGCGTGCAGAGCGCCTCACCTGCCCCCTACTTACCTCCCAAGTTAAAGCCTTGGGTGCTTTCCTTCTGTGATGGAAAAAATGTATATATAGATCACCCCCGACCCCCACCCCCAAGGACTTTCATCCCCTCCAAACCTCTCTCTGCACAGGAGGAGCCTCCTCCAGCTCTGCCCGCTGCTGTTTCGTCTGCCTTCTCTTGCCATTTAATCTCTGTGGGACCCCGCAGACCTGCCAGGCTCTCTTCGTGCCCTGTGCGAGCTGGAGATCTTACCCACCAGGCAGGAAGCTGTTGGTCTGGTTGCTTTTAATACGGTGACTGCTTTGCCAACAGGCATGACATGAATTTGCACTTGGAAGGGGTAACGGCAGTGGGTGCCTTCGTGTCCTAGGGCAGCTGTAGCAGATTAGCACAGACTCAGTGGCTCCAAACAGCATCAACTTAGGATCGTGTGGTTTTGAAGGTCAGAAGTCCAAATGTGGTCCCTCACTGGGCTCAAGTCAAGGTGTTTGCAGGGCTGTGCTCCCCTTTTTATTGGGGGGTGGGGGGTGGAGAGGGGGCTCTAGGGCTGTATCCGTTTCTTTGCCTCTTTCAGCTTCTGCAGGCCACCTTAATTCCTTGGCTGGGCCACCTTCTCTTTTCAAAGCCAGCAGGTAGCCCCGTCTCGTTTCTCTCTGACCTCTGCGTCTTTTTATTAGGACCCGTGTGATGACATTGGACCCACCAGGATGATCCAGCATAATGAACGACCTTTTTGTTTTTTTTTAATTTTTATTTATTTATGATAGTCACAGAGAGAGAGAGAGAGAGAGAGGCAGAGACATAGGCAGAGGGAGAAGCAGGCTCCATGCACCGGGAGCCTGATGTGGGATTCAATCCCAGGTCTCCAGGATCGCTCCCTGGGCCAAAGGCAGGCACCAAACCGCTGCGCCACCCAGGGATCCCCATAATGAACGACCTTAGCTGTACAAGGGTAATCCCACTTTTTGCCACATAGCGTAACATAGTCATGGGTTCTGAGGTCAGGTCGTGGACATCTCTGGGGGCTGATATTCTGCTGACCACACTTAAAGATGAGAAAGAAGTTTGTTCTTCCCCTTTATATGGTTAAAAATGTCATCTTCTTTGTATTTTGGAGGAACCAAAAAGATTGAATTAACAAAGACTTCCCACTCATAAGGTTCACGACACAGAAAGTACCTAATAGCTTAAGATGATCGTACAAAGAATAAGATTCTCAGCTCCTTAGCGTTTCCCTTTGTCTCCAGAGCTGTCCATTTCCCTCGTAGGTTTTACAGTGGATTTACCTTGAGGGATAAGACAGCTATTCATATAACATTTCGGAAGCAGCTGTGTGCCCCAGACTCATGAAGCACATGGAATGTCTGCCCAGACGCTCCCTTAGCAGCTAGCACCTCTGTTGTGTGGGGAGTTGGCTTAGGACGCTACCACTGTTTTTAACGCTGTGTCTTTGGAGAGATGATAATGATTTCCTAGCTGCCGTTTGGGCCTAAAAAACTTTTGGAACAGAACTCCTTTATAATATGCTGAAGGAAGAGAATGAGTTTTAGAGTTGCACACTCTTTGGTGTTCTGTAGGTCCGGTGAGTGCACCACTGAATTGGGAAGCCCTCCCTCCTGTAAATACTCCCTGTAATACCAGATTGTTAATTCAGAGGTGAGGAACCCAGCTCACTGCACATGTAGCGTGGCACACCAGATTGTGCAGACCTGTGTGTGGGGTGGAGGGACAGTTAAACAGAAGTCCTTTTCAAGCTTAGTTTTCTTTGAAAAATGTTTGAAGAAAGATGTTCCTATTGTGGCTGGTGGATCTTTGACTTACCGGTTTCTTTCTAAACACTGTGAAATAATTGGGACTTTTTCTCGAAGGCTCAGATTATCTTCTTCCTAGGTCACTATTCTTCCTGGACTGCACAGTTTTCTTTGCAGAAGGAAGAGGTATTTTTGCCTTCATAGGATACCCTGCCCAAGAAAGGACCCTGTGACCATTCCCCTTGGTGTCTTCTGAACTTGAGCTTTTTTCACCTTCAGACTGCTTCGCCATGGGCCTCTGGGGCTCTCAAGTTGCATGTGAAGGTTTTTGTAAATATGCATATTTGGAGGCTCCTTAGCTCACTTCCCAAAAGGCTCTGACCCCAAGAATCGCTGCTTCAGTGGTCACACACGCGTCATCTACTTCTCTCTTAGGACAGGTTGTGAGGCAGACAAAGACGGGGTCGTCCGTAGTGACACTGGGAGTGTTAGTGGTGATGATTCTGCATCACAACTCTGACAAGGTCATCACATTTCTGAGCGCAGGTTCTTAAGATCTCTGAATCTACGATGCCATTTATGGCCTTTATTTCTCTCGTCCGTTTTTTTTTTTTTAAGATTTTATTTATTTATTTGAGAGCAAATGAGAGCTAGAGAGATCAAAGAGGGAAAGGGAGAAGCAGACTTCCCACCGAGCAGGGAGCGCGGTGTGGGGCTCGATCTGAGGACCCTGGGATCATGACCTGAGCCGAAGGCAGACGCTTAACCTACTGAGCCACCCAGGCGCTCTCCTCTTGCTTTTTATATGCTTTAGACTTATCCCTAGTCTGGACATGAGAGAGAATTGGCCTTTAAGAAGTAAGCGTCTCTGTGAAGGCGTGGAGATGTTGATCTTAGCCAGGGCACAACTTTTGCCATCAGAAGATGAAATGAGGTGTAGGTGTGGCGTGCAGTGGTGCTGCTGCGGGATGGTGAGTGCAAACCTGCTGCGTGCAAGGGAGATTGGCTGTTTCATCTTTGTGCTTCCAGAACAGGCGTGGGGCCTGGAACCCAATAGAAGCAGCGCGGCAACTGTTGAGGGAATAATAGACTGAACCAGGTTCCATGTGGCAAAAGTTAATATTCAGTGATTGGGTTTTTGTCTTCAGCTCTCCATCCGAAACAGAAACAAGAACACTCTTCTGTACATGTTTGACTTTCTGCCAAACCAATTTTCCTTGTTCTTCAATGATATTGATGTCTTTCATTGTTCTCAAATTTAGTTATACACTTAGTGAATTGCTTTTATGGAAAAGAATACAATTATATGAAGTCAGGTTTTCTTAGAAAATCTGGAACATAAGGTTACCATAATTACACGTTTTGTGGTCTTTAAGGTAGATTTCCAGGGGTGATATTAACATGTCAGAGGGGATAAACATTTTTAGAATTCTTGATGCATGGTACCAATTTGCTTTCCAAAAGGGCTGTACCAGTTTACCCTGTTCCTAGCCATGTATGGGGGTACACACTTGAGTATCACTGCAGATATGCCACTGGTGAGGATCTGCATTTGAAAGCCTTTTTTTTTTTTTTTTTTAAAACCAATCTAATGGTTACAGAATGGCACCTCATTAAATCTACTGATCACCAGCTAGGTTGAGAAAAGTTTCTTTTGAATATTTTTGTGTTATGACCTGCCTGTTCACGTGGGATGATGGTTTCTTTATTTACTTGAGATTAACTTTTTTTTTTTTTTTTTTTTAATGACTTCGAACAAATCAAGTGACTTTTTCTTACTCTGATACTTTCAGCATGGGGAAAACATATATTCAGTCTGACTGGGGTTGAAGTGAAATTTTGACCAATCGTAGTCACCAGTTTACCTTTCTTTAATTTTTCTCTCGAAGATTGATAATCTCTCAACCCATATGTTGTCTTCTGGTCAAATACAAACATTTCCTTTCGAGGAGACGTTGTGAGTTAGGTATCTCTTACTGGTCTGTGTTATAATGATAATTGGGTCAGTCTGTGGGATCTCAAGGCTCATACTTGGTCCTTTCTAAATGTCCCACATATTAATCAAAAACAGTCTTGCCAAATAGATTATTTCTTATGCGTTTCATGCATTCAAGACCAGGTAGTTGTATAGAACTGGAAGGAGAGTGCCTTCTGGTTTCAAGGTTAAGAGCATATATATAGGTCACTCCACCAGGGAGGAGGCAAACGTACCTGTGTGTGTTGCGCTGGACAGTGAGGCACAGGTTGGAGCTTCAGCTTGGAGTCCATCCCCCAAAGGCCTGTCTGCCCCTTTCCTGCTCACCCTCCCACATGAAAGGTTTGGACACTGGGTTCCTAAAGAAGAGTACTTTGTCTGAACCTGTCCGTTTGCTTTGTTGCCACACTGCTTCTTGATTGTCTAATTATTGTTGCTTAGTTTCAGTTGCAATAATAGAGGCATGGAGGAGGTGGAAAATTATTTAGAAATGTTCAAGAAGTGAATCCCACATCCTCTGAAACTGCTGGTAATGTTGTTTTGCCTCTTTCTTTGCATTGGCTAAAAAAATGTAAGCTGGGTTGAAGGCTGTGTAGGGGATTTTTGTTACTCTTCGTTATCTAGGATGGTGTGACAATGTGTCTCTGTTTTTGTGAGGGTGAGGTGGCTATGAGCTGCTTTCTGGCTGCCTGGCTCCTGTAACAAGGGTCAGGACATGACCTCCCTTATCTGAGTCTTTTCCTGTTTTTCACTTTTTTTTTTCCCCCGAGTCCTCAAGGTTTCTCTTTCAGCAGCGTGCCTTTCCCTGGCATTGTTGCAATCCGTATTGTAATTACTAACATCGGGTATAAATGATGGAATTGGTGTGATGGCTATTAAAAAACCATTCCTCGTCAGCGGCACCGTCATAGGCTTGGTATGGGCACGTAGTGTGTCAGTGCAGTCAGGGATGCTTTGAGCCTAGAAGACAGATGTGGAGACAGGCTGTGAGGGCGAGGGTTGGAGTGGATGTGGCAGGTGTGTACCTGAAAACCCTAGGTAAGCAAGGAGAGCAGTCCTGTCTGGAGTTGGGGTGGAACTGGATGGGACACAGTTGGAAGCTGAGTTTTGCTAACTAGGTGAAGATGGTGGAGAAATACATTTCAAGCAAAGGGAGTGGGCCAGGGCCGGCAGGCTGGGGGAGCAGGCCTCCTGGGGGGCTGCGTGGCTCTCTGTGCCTGGAGAATAGGAGGCCAGAGACAGGCTCTAGAGAGGAGGACAGAGTCATGGAGGGCTTCTTGAATTACCAGGGATTGGTGCCTGAGCCACGAGGAGCCTGGGGTGTTGAACCGGGGTATTTCGTGATGATTATTTTACATTTTAGGAAGATCCCACTGCCCAGTGTGGTTCCCATGGGCAGTGGGGAGACTCTTAGGGAGCTGTTGCAACCATCCTGGGGTGGAGACAGTAGTAGTGGGCAATGCGGGCGGTAACTGCAAGACACTTTGAGGCCCTCAAAGCATGGGATTTGCTTACTGGGGTTGAGGAGAGACATAGCATTGTGGGAGAGACATAGCATTGTGGTTCCAGAGGATGCCAGCTTGTTGTCTCAGATGACCGCTTGGGGAGGGTCTCCGGTTGAACGCAAGTGCTCGGTTTTGCTCTGAGTGGAGCTCGGGGGGGGGTTGAGAGACCAGCCACTGAGAGAGGTCCATTTAGACAGTTGGATTTGTCGCTGGAACCCAAGAACTTAGCAACACACGAGTGGGAGCGGAGCCCAGGGACGTGAGGGAGATCTCATGCTGACTGAGAAGAGGGCCGAGGGTGTTGTCCTGGGCACAGCGTCCTGCCCACCACTCAAGGGCTGGGCAGAGCCAGGTGTGAAAAGGACGCCTTACAGGCAAGTGTGCATCTTGCTCTTTCAGATGAGTGGACTGTCGGTGGGCAGGGGGGCAGCGGTGAGCAGGCGATGTGGGATGCAGAGCCTTGCTCTAAGTTGGGGATACTGTACCTCCTTCAGGCTCTTATTATTTTTGTAAGTAAGCGCTACGCCCAGCGTGGGGCTTGGACTTACACCCAAGATAACGAGTCGCATGCTCCCCCGACCCAGCCCCCCGGGCGCCCCTGTAGACTCTCTTCGATAGACGTTTTGAAAGCTCCTCTGGGCCAGTCTTAGTGCCAGTGCTCGGGCCTGGCCCGCGGAACGCCCGAGCAGGACCGGGCTCGTGCTCCCTCCGTCTGTGGGGCTCTCGTAGCGCAGCTGCCGGGCCACGTGGGCGCGGGCACTATTGGCTTCGGTTACTGGATGTTCTGCGCTCCCGAAGTGGCTTCCGCTAGCCCCGGTGACGACACAGAGACGAGTTTTGGGTTCTAGCCGTAGTTTTGCGTGTTCAACTGCCTGGCCGTTCCCCTTGACGTTCCCCTTGACCTTCCATCGCCGTCTCAGATTCTGCCTCCCCGAACGCGTGCTCCTGCCTCTCGTGCCGGGCCTCCCCCCACACTTGCCTTTGGGTTGTTTTTTTTTTTTTTCAACGTTTATTCCCATTACCTGTCCTCCAGTTGCTCGGACCTGAGGAAACAGCGATTCCGTCCTCTCCCTCGATGTCTGGATTGGTTTCCGGTCGCCCACCCGTCCACCCGCCTCTGTATCTCCTCGCCCGGGTGTGGACGAGGCCGCTCGCAGGAAGCTCGGAGCAGGGGAGGTGACGGGCGGAGCAGTTTCCAGGCCGCGTGTGGGGGGAGCTGCTGGGGGGCGCCTGGCTGTGGGGTCAGGCGAGGCGGGGCCTCCGGGGCGCAGGGCAGCTCAGGGCCTCACCTCGCCGCACACACGGAGCTTGGAGCCTGGAGCCTGCCTCCCGCGGCCTGCTGCGGAGGGCGGAGGGCGGAGGTCGGCGCCGGGGCGCTGCTCTTCGCTTCTGCTGTGCCTTCTGCCCATCCTCGCTTCCCGTCGTTCCAGATCCCTTTTCCACTTCTCTGTACCTTACGTGCCTTGCATAAGCTCTCTAAACCTTGTCTACCCCTCCTGGGGGTACAGAGGTCTGGTCTTGGGACAGTTGGATCAGTGTCGTGGTGAAAACCTAGCTCGGGGGTTCCTCCGCAGACTCAGGTTGACAGAGCCCACTGTTCGCTTTAGGGTGGAAGTCGAGGAGTTTGTGGGACTGCACGGGAGAGCCCGTTTTGCCTCCTACAGCTGTTGGATACGGTGGGTTCAGAGGCCGGGGCTCCCTCCCAGGGCCTGCTGTGGTGGCCGGGAGTGTCACCGCCTGACCTCCAAGGATCCCGGAGCCCGAACATGCACTGTGCTTGGGCAGCTGAAACCCGGGAAGTCCAGGTAAGCAGGTAAGGGTTGACGTCAGTAATCCTGCCCCTTGCAGACCTGCACTGGAGCTTGCCCCAGCCTCTGACGGGGACCTTGTCGTGCCACTTCCTCACCTTTCACCCTCTGTGGTGATACCCGACAGCCTATTGGAAAACGAAATTCAGCGAAATGGGAGAGCGCTGCAGAAGAATAGTATTTCTTCAGGGGAATGACAGAGAATCTTCCAGCGTCTTCTTACCCAGGACTCTGGCTTTGCAGCCTTGTCTCCTGTCAGAGGAGAGGCTCAGTTTTGCACTGGGCCTCATCAGGACGACAGTATCCCGGTGGGTCACCGAGGACTGGGATTCAGGACTTGAGCTGTGCAGGTGCAGAAACAGACTTTGAGGCCTAGATTGCTAAGCTTTGTGAAGTGGGAATGCCGGTATATTGCTGTGTGTGAAGGACTTTCAAACACCAGGTTTGACTCATTTGGCTCTTGTAGGCCCACCGTGGAAGCTCCTGCAGGGGGGCTGTGGCTCAGGACACCAGGGGGCCTGGGGCAGGCCCCCCGTTTCCACCCAGGGCCCCTCACTGTCGTGTCCAGGCACACCGCCTGGGCACCCTGGGCTGACTCCTTGGAGTCGAGCCTCTAGGTCTCTTGGTGGCCTTGTCAAGCACGCTTCCTCCCCAGGCGGTTCTCCTCCCTTCTCCCCATAACTTGTCCTGATGTGAAAGGGGGGCTCCTTCACTCTGTTCAGTAACTTTGACAAAGACCTTAGTGATTTCCCTCTTGTGTCCAGACAAAGCATGGAGGAAATGCAATTCTGAAAAGATTCTTAGGATTATAATTGGAAGATTATTTCCTGGATTTATAATAACCCAACAAAAGACCAAGTTCTGTGGTCTAACTCCAGAAAACACACCCTCCGGCTGCATCCGTCGTGCGCAGGGGAGGGTCCTCCGAGTCTGCTGACCTCAGAGAGTGCCCCCAAGACCTGACCCCTCACAGATCTCCACGCTTCCTGCTCAGCCCACTTGCTGGGAGGCACCCGACATTGGCCCCCACTAAGACCTTTGTCAGTTCCCTGGCTCAGGGTGCCTTCTGCCCAATGTCCTCAGGGTTAATGCCCTGCCCACCAGCCTTGGCTCCAGTTCCCAGCCTCCCTGGAGACTTGCCCAGTTCATTAGACCACCTGCACACCTCCCCAGGCTCGCCCCCATGGCACTCATCGCCTGCTACCAGTTAGGTTTACTGTGCGTGCCCGGTTCCCTCCAGCTTTGTTACCGACGCGATCCAGATGCCTAGTACCGGGCCCGGTACTTTGTCGGCCCTTTGTAGGAGTTTGTTGAAGGAATCTCTCAGGCTGTACTCCCTTTCCCCATCTGTACTTAACAGGGAGGTGAAGGCCATTGAGGTTGCCCATGTCTGCTCAGGAGTTGCAGTTGTAATTAGAATGTAGCCCTTTGACCTCATGTGCAGAATGTCCCATTTCAGACTTTTGTGGTTCTGGGCTTTACCTGGGGGCTCGATTCATGCTGCTGCTGGTCGGGGCAATAACCAGGTGGGACGCTCCTCGCTACTGAGTTGCTGGGAGGGTTATGGAGACGCTTTCCATGCATTCAGAGATTTCAGTACAGATCTTAAAAAAAGAACATTTAGACAAAAAGTAGAATTATTCTAGAAAAATGAGTGTGGCAGAGAAATTGTTTAAGCAGGGCTGTTATATTCCACAGTGAGGTGATTTGTGGCCTGAGCTCACTTCTAGGAAGTGTTCAGGTGTTTGACAAATGTTTGATAAGGATTGGACATAGGTTGTTGATTTTCTTTTTATGATTAAAACATCAGGGAAGCAACTGGATGTCACGGTAGAAAGCTCTGACTCGAGATACACCCTCCATACCATAGAGAGGCAGAAGGAGTGGCGTTACTGTATTCCCTTCCTGTGGCTGCTGTTCAAATGATCTCAGATTTCGTGGCTTTAAACAACAAAATTTGTTATTGTTCCAGGGGTCACGAATCTGGAATGGGTCCCACTGGGCTAAAACCAAGGAGTCAGCAGGGCTAGATCTCTCCAGAGGTTCCTGGAGAGATTCTTTCCTTGCCCTTCTCACCTTCTGGGAGCTGCCTGCATCCCTTAGCTCCTGTTCCCTTCCTCCATCTTCAAAGCCCGGCAATTGCTGCTAAACCCTGTCTCCTGTCTCATCACTCTGACACTAGTCTCCTGCCTCCTCCTCCTTATGAGACCTGCCAGATGATCAGGAAAATCTCCCCACCTCCAGGGCAGCTGAATAGCCATTTTCATTTCATCTGCATCAGTTCCTCTTTGCCATGTAATTCAGCAGATCTACCCATTCCAGGGATGAGGATGTGGATGTCTTTGGGGCCGTTGTTCCGCCAGCCACATCCACCCTAGTGTCTTTGTCCCTGGGATGTTTCTTGTGAGGATAGGCAGTTTAGTCCTTTCTGGTGAAATGTTCCATGAGGACAGTAAGGATTAGGTACTGGTATAGACTTTGTCTGGTCTTGCTAAGCATTTCTGGTCCTGGAAAAGCATTCCTAATTCAAGGGTAGACGAGAGTGTGTGCAAAACAGCAGCAAACTTTGACCCGTCCATCCTGTTTCTGCTCCTCAGCAGCCCTGTTTGTCATCAGATTACCAGAACAAGGAACGTGTTCAGTTGGAAGGCTGTGTCATTGCTGCCAATTCTTAGGAATGTTTTTGTATTTTTTGAGAGTAAGGAGAATTTTTCCTGGTTTCAGGTAATGGAAACATCCCTGAACAATGGTACTCAATTGGAAGAAGGAGTTTATTAGTCTGGCTGGAGATGTTGGCTTGACATCATCTGGTGATTATTTTCGCAGACATCTGCCTTTTCCTTGAGTTGCACGATGGATGTCTCACCGTGTGGGGGAAGCAGGCTAGGTGCTATTCCTCTTCCACAGATTCATGGCAAGGGCTCATTTGGTTTAATTTCCACCCCCGGTAGATTTCAGGGTTACAAAACTGAATTTTTGGCTAAATATTAGTGTTCTTTCTTAAGCTCCCATTTCTTAAACACATAAATGTATTCATAGCATTCTCCTAAGAGGAATTTAAACTTCTACTTTGAAAGGTTATAAAAATATCACATCTTTACATTAAAAACTCAATTGCTAGAGAAAAGTACATAATTAGAAGTCAATTTTTATTTTTAAAAGGATTTTTATAGGCTCTAGGACATTTGCACAACTTTAGTTCTCTGTATTATCCCCAAGGTCAGTTGATCTCCACACAAAAATAGGTTATACCTCACCTGATTGCAGCCTGGAGCAGCGGGACCAGAGGAAACAGTCCCCATGAGACTTAGTGGCACATGGAGTAAGTGTCTCAGGACGATTTGACAGGTGAATATGGATGTGTGCCACAGCATTGTTCTAAGACTCGGAACCTGGCACTCGCTACCTGCCCCATCAGAAAGGAGATGGTTCAGTATACAGTGTTGTATGTTTGTGCTACAGGGTATTGGGTCCCTCTTTAAAAAGTGTTAGATCTGTATGTACAGGTGTGGAGGATGGCCATCTGATGCTGAGTGAAAAACCAGGTGGCTCATTAAGTATCCTGTTTATTAAATGTGTATTTTATCGGTTCACATCAGTATGTGTAGAGAAAACCTTAGGAACCTTTATAATAAGGATTCGAGTCAAACCACACCACCAGAACAAAACTGGACTGCAGCCAGGGTGGCAGAGAGAGAGAGAATGGGCAGGGGCAGCTTCTTGAGTTTGATAGGTGAGCATGGAAGGTGCAGAGAAAAGGAGGATAGCGTCTGATCTCCTTGACAGTCTGGGAAAGTGATGGTGGCTGAATAGTGCTTGTATTGGGATGAATTTTGCTTTGGAGAAGTGATGCCGTCAGACTTAGTCTATCTGGATAACTTTTAAAAGGTAGGCGTGTGTACTTTGTGTGTAGAATTACTTTTTAGTTCTGTTTAAAAGTCTTATAGTCTGTGGGATAGTGGGATTTTTGTTTGCCTTTGGAGAAAGCATTTAAACTAGTAAAATGTCACTGCATTCTTTGTTAAAGTGTAAAAACTAAATATTTGGATGAAAGGCCAGGGTTAAAAAATCAGTGGTCAAAAAAACAAAATGGAATTAAATATTTTCTGAATTTTTGGCTTTTAGACATCCAAACTTGTAAAATAACCATGTTGCAGATGAACACTTTTTTTTTTTTCAAGTTTATTTATTTTTAAGTAATCTCCATATCCAACTTGGGGCTTGAACTTACCCTGAGACCAAGAGTTGCACGCTCCTCTGACTGAGCAGCCAGGTGCCCCCAGATGGAGACCTTTTATAGTTGGAGTAGTCAAGTGTCCTAAGAAAATAAATATACAGGAAGTGGTTTGTTTAACCTATCTGAAGTTTGTAATCTAATAAATTGGGATTAGCATGGTGGTTCCCATACCTGGATAATCTGCACAAAAAAAAGTTTTTTAAAGAAAGTAGTTTTTTCTGGGGCCCCAGCCTAGCCATGCCTACTGAATCAGGATCCTATAGAATCCAGGAATGAATGAATGAATGAACACACACACACATTTTCAAAGTTATTAAATTTGAGGAGCTCATGTGTATAAGAGCCTTGGCCTCAGGAACTGCACACTGCTCTCCCCCAGGGCCGTGGACATGGGCTGGTGTGCCAGAGATGGAGCTCGTGATCTCCCACACAGGTTGTGTGAAATGACGATGTGAGGAGTTGTGTGTCGATGTGAGGAGTTGTGTGTCGTGTGTCCAGGATTGTAAGAAATGCTGGCTGGGTGTTAACTGCATCTCCAGCTGTAACCGTCTAATTGATGTGGTTTTGCTTTAGGTCATTTAGAATTCCCCTTACAGGATTTTGAGCTTTTGAGCAGAGGTTTTTAAGAAGAGGCTCAGCGGATCAAAGAAGAAGAAAAATCCAAATAAACACACAACCAAGCTTGGGTTTGTTTACTCCTTTATTATAGTTACCAAGTTTAGCTACCTCCCCACCTGTCCCCCAAGTGTCTGTGTGGTTTTAGTTCTGTTCCTCTTAGAGACACCTTCCCTTTGTGTCGCTCTGTTGCTAGGCAGCCCCTGGACTGATGCCATCTCAGAGCTCCGATCTGTCCAGCAGGGGAAGTGACCTAAAAAGATCCTTCCCTTTCCCCCTGGGGACCTGGATTGCCAGGCCCAGGAGCCCTGCGGGAGAACTGAGGCCCAGTCACCTTGCCAGAAGTGTCTTCTGGCAGCTTTCTCTCTCCTCGGGGCTCTTGGGGTGGGGGGGGTAGTCTGAAACTCAGTCACTGTAGGTGGCCTGCTAGGGTTGGCTATAATTGTGTATGTCCTTATTCACCACTTGGGCAGACTTTGAAAAATTATTGCTAATGTAGAATTTCAACAATGTGTAAAAGTAGAGGGAAGAGTGTAATAAAGTCCCATGGACCCCGTTACTGTGTGCATTTTGGTATGATTTCCTTGCAGTCTTTTTTTATTCTGTGTATATTCCTGCATGTTGACCCACCTAAGTCCTTTTGGTAAAATGTAGGATTAAAAAATAAACCTAGGACAGCCCCGATGGCCCAGCAGTTTGGCACCGCCTTCAGCTCAGGGTATGATCCTGGAGACCTGGGATCGAGTCCCACTTCAGGCTCCCTGCATGGAGCCTGCTTCTCTCTCTGCTTGTGTCTCTGCCTCTCTCTGTCTGTCATGAATAAATAAATAAAATCTTAAAAAAAAAAATTAGTTCAGTTCTTTTTTTTTTTTTTATTTTTTTTTATTTTTTTAATTAGTTCAGTTCTATGGAATGTTTTGTAGCTTCCTAAACAAACAAACAAACCAACCAACCATGTGTTTTTCTCTGCCATTAAAATTTGTATGTGGACCATTTTTTAGCGGCATCTGTCAGGGCAGGGTCCCAATCTCATAGTGGACAGCAAGACTCCAAAGAAGAGATAGACAGACTGGCTGGCTCGCCACAGCCTAACAGGGGCTGGAAGCAGGTAGCGAGACGGTTGATTACATGTAGCACAGTAGACAGCAGGATCTCAGCCTGGGAGCACTGCCTCCCTGACCCGTGTCCCACAGGGTGACGTGGTGGGCCCAGATGATGGCCACTCTTGCATTGGGTCAGTCTGCAGCAGGAGCCAAGGACCAGGCATCTTTTATAGCAAGCAACAGACAAGCCAGGTCCCGTCCCCTGGGAGCCAGCAAGTTGTGCTGTGGTCTTGACCAACCAAGTGTGATAGAAAGACGTGCAGGGTTGCTCGGGCCCCATGGTGACCTGCCCCTGCCAAACACAGCATGTGTGGATGTACCACCCTTTAATTAATTATCCTTTCTTGTTGGTTATTTAGAAGTTTCCGCTTTGTCCTTACAATATGTGTCTGTAACGTCATTGCTGGTAAAACTTCACCCACGTTTCTGATTATTTTCTTAGGCTAGATTCCAGTGAGTCAGATCACTGTGTCCTGATAGATACTGTCAGATGGCTTTCCAGAAAACTGTCACATTTACATTGACATCTCACTAGTGTATGATTATATTTGTTTACTCTTCCCAACATTGAATTTTTTTTTAAGATTTAATTTATTCATTCATGAGAGAGAGAGAAAGGCAGAGACACAGGCAGAGGGAGAAGCAGGCTCCATGCAGGGAGCCCGACGTGGGACTGGATCCTGGTTCTCCTGGATCACACCCTGGGCTGAAGGCAGTGCTAAACCGCTGAACCACCCGGCCTGCCCTTTTTTTTTTCATTTTTTGTATGTTTTTTAAGTAGGCTCTACCTCCAAGGTGGGGCTCGAATTTGCCTCCCCAAGATCAAGAGTCACATGCTTCACCAACAGTGCCAGCCGGGTGCCCCCACTGAATTTTTTTTTTTTTTAAGATTTTATTTATTTTTTCATGAGAGACACAGGAAGAAGGAGAAGCAGGCTCTTCGTAGGGAACCCGATGCGGGACTCGATTCCCAGACCCTGGATCAGGCCCTGAGCCAAAGGCTCAACTGCTGAGCCACCCAGGCATCCCCATTGAATTTTTTACTCACTGGCTTTTTGATAGAACGTTTAAATATTTTTCTCTCTCTTCTCAGTGTCGGTGGAGTGAGGTTCAGTTGTTCTAAGATCTTGTCTAGTGCCTGTATCAGAATGGGAGGATTGTAGCAGCCTCTTCCCCAGGTCGTTTTTAATTAATTTATTCAAGAGGTATTTATTGAACACCTACTAGGTGCTGGTTGTTCTTTTTGTTTTGTTTATTCATGAGAGACACAGAGAGAGAGGCAGAGACAGAAGCAGAGGGAGAAGCAGGCTCCTCTCAGGGAGCCCGATGCGGGACTCGATCCCAGGACCCCAGGATCACGCCCTGAGTCAATGGCAGGCGCTCAGTTGCTGAGCCACCCAGGCGTCCCAGGCTCTGGGTGTTCCATAGGCTTTGGGATTCAAGCATGAGCAGGGTCCTCAGGGACCTCACATGGGGAGAAGCAGCTGGTTTCTGTGGAGAGTGTATGTTTCATCCAGTTCCATTTCTCCATTGAGGTCAGATGCAGGCTGCTTAGGAATAAAGTTAAGGGGGGAACCCGTCAGCTTTCCACCGTGTGGATCGTCACAGTCTTCATCTTCTCCATGTTATTGGACATGGGCCTGTAGATAAACTTAGTGTCCCCTTGCAGCTCATCGCTACCTTTATAGACATATGTGTTCCCAAAATGTGTTAAAGGCTTTTGAAAGTGAGTTCACACAAACCATGATTCAGTTGTGAACAGATAGGTTTTAAAATTCTCTTATGTTAGGAGGGAGAAGACGGTCTCCATTCAGGGACTCCTTGTTTGAAAGGAACTTGAACTTTGCTTGATTACTTTGTCTTTTAATACTCTTTCCAGAATGCATTCTTACAGATCCTTCAGCAGTCAGCCTTAATTTTTAAAACTCTGGCTATCTTGGGCCTTGAGCAAATTATCTGTCTTCTCCAAGGACCACTGAGTTGGGGTAGGGACACAATCATACCTGCCTCTCTGGTAGGCTCTGACGAAGGATCTGGTGAGGTGCTTCATGTACATCGGTTGGGGGGTGGCATGCAGCAGGTGCCTGGGGAGTGGCAGCACCAATAGCTGTCACCAGCAGACACTCTCCGGGGCTTCGCGGGGCCTCCACAGCAATCTAACATGCCAAAGATGACATTTAAACATCTTTAGTTGTAATGAATGCATTAATTTCCACTTACCTGTTTCAGTAAACTTTTCAGGTTCCTCCTCTTGTAGTTTTTTTTTTTTTTAAATTATTCTTTTAAAGGTATGTACGAGCAGGGAAGAGGCACAGAGGGAGAGGGAGAGAATCCCAGAGTCCGTGCTGAGCTTGGAGCCCAATGTTGGGCTCCATCCCAGTACCCTGAGGTCATGACCTGAGCCGAAACCAACAAGAGTCAGGTGCTCAATGGACTGAGCCACCCAGGTGCCCCTAAAAAAATTAACTTTATTAAGGTATGCTTGTATATGGTAAACTGTATCCATTTAAAGTGCACAGTTTGATGAGATGTATATGACAGATTTTTTTTTTTTTTTTTTTTTTTTACCCCAGTGAAGCCACCATTAGAGCCAAAACCCAGAACACTTCGTTGCCCTAGGAAGACTCTTCAGGTCTGTTTGCAGCCCAGCCTGCCCTCCCTCCCTCCCACTGATCTGCCTTTTGTCACTACAGATGAGCCTGCATTTCCCAGAATTTTATATTAATGGAATCATACAGTGTATTCTCTTGTGCCCGGCTCTCACTCAGCATGAAGTGTTTGAGATCATTGTTTGGAGTGTCAGTCTTTCCTTTTTATTGCTGAGTTGTTTTATTTCCAGTATCTGCATAGACCAGATTTTATTTATCCATTTACCTGTCATGAACATGTGGATTATTTCCAGTTTGGGGCCACTAATGAATTAAGCTGCTGTGAGCATTCATGTACAAGTCTTTGTGTAGACATGTTTTTATTTCTCTTGGGTTAACACCTGTGAATGGAATGGCTGGGTTATTATATGGCAGTGCTTTTCTTTTCCCTTAAAGATGTTTTATTTTATGTAAAATGTAACAGATGATAAGGAATGATATGTACAAACAGTATGTGACTAGTTTTGAAATAAGCATTAGAAAAGCTTTTTTTTTTAATGCTTACATTGTTAAAGCATTGCTTTTAATATGTTAAAGAATGTTTTAACATGTTACTTTGCATCAAATAAATCTGGATTTACAAAACAAAAGTGACACAAAACTTTAAACAGTGATAGTAAATGAAAACATTCTTTTTCCGTTCTTGCAGTAAAAAAAATCACAATTTTGTAATTAAAATTGGGGAGAAAGTCTCACCAAAATTTATGAATATAGATTGTTGTGGGTGGGCAGATCCTCCTGAGAGCATTATGCAAGTCAGGGGAGGCAGTGGAGAGGCCCTCTGGAAGGTTCCGCCAGCATCATCTGCTTCTCTTGTGCTTTTCCTCTTCAGAGTTTCCCTGTGTGTCTGGGTGAGCTTCTCCTCTGTAGTTCGTTTCATGGCTTTTGTCCATGACGTTTATGAGACAAACAACATGGAAGAGCCTCTGACAACCACTGACTGTAGCTAGGGGAGAGGCCCCCCTGGTGTCGTCAGCCAAGCCAGGGTTTTTCCACCCATGGCATGACACCAGCACCACTCAGAGTGATAAATCTTTAAAAATGGGGAGGCAGGGGAACGACGGTATGTTAGTATCTCCTTTAAAAGGGATTTTTACATAGAATCTTTGTAGAATAGTTCTGTTGTTTAGGGGTTTGGGGTGTTTGAACGACCAGGTAGATGATCTACTTTGGAGTTAAGGTGTTAATTGAAGGTTAGTCTAAAGAATCAGTGATTTATGTCCCTACAAAGGTTAGATGGCAGGAGTTAAAAGTAATTTAAAGTTGGGGAGATAGATCTTTTCATAATTGCAGTATGGTAAATCACCTATTTAGTCTACTTAGTACCTTATTACGTGCTGTTTTCCATCCTAATTGTTAGTACTGCTTAATTAAATGTTTGTGATCTCCTCTAAGACTCCCTAAGGACAGTGCATAAGACCCGTGTGGTTAACAAGGGGGTGCCAGCAATCGTTGGATCCTTTATTTACTGTCTGTCAGCCCTAGGGTGGGGTGAGAAACTGGGCCTCGGTGTCCTCCCGCTCCTGGGTGTCCACTCCATAGTCACCTAGGTCACTTGAGCACGTGCCTGAAGACTTTAGGAAAGGAAGGGTAAATCTTTGGGGGACACTTGGGTACCTCGGGGAGCATCTTTCTTTCCTTGTTATGTTCTTGGATGCCTTGTTTCACAACCAGTACTGTGGGTGACTTTTTGGCAGGACCGTGTTGGACTAAACACACAAGTTTCATGTTCTGTACTACCTATAGCTTTGTATTTAAGTAGGCATTTTACATTTTCAGGAGTAAATTTAATCTGTGTAGTCACTTTGTGATGTGAGGTTTGTGGCATCATTTGCATTGACTTGGCCAAAATTACAAACTAATCAATGTGCGTATGAAGTTGCCAGCTGTCTTCTTAATAACCACCTATCTGGATGACTCTGAAACCAGGTAATTGATGATAGAGATTGTACTTGAGTTTGATACTTTAAAAAAGGCAATTTCTATGAAAATCACCATGAAATGCATATGATAAAGCTCTTTCCTTTACAGTGAGAGATAGCAGTAGGTAAGATTCCTTGCTTTTCCTTCCAAGTTCTGAGCTACTGGGAATAGGGAAAGTGCAGACCACTTATCACTGGTGAGAGGGTTCGGGGGAGTCACCTAACTGGAAACACCTGGGAAGGGGTGGCAAATTTGTAAAGTAGGTCACCTTTCTCCCTGTTTCTTCCCCGGTGGTTGGCTCTCTTGAACCTCTGGAGTTACCGTTTGACATGACCAAAGCGTCAGGTCCTCCCTTCCTTCTGATGCCTCCTCCATTCATACGGCCCAGCCTCATTCTTTGTGGGTTCCATATTTGGGAATCTGTCCACTCACTATAATTTATTTGCAACCTCAAATCAGTATGAAAACGGAGCTCTAGCAGTTGTTCATGAACATGTGCAGGGAAGTGGGTGATGCCAGGCACCCACTGCAGGCTCCTCGGTGCGGGCAACAAGGGGACGCTCTGCCTTCCAGCCCGGCTCTCACGCTGTGAACCAAGGTGCTTACGCAGCCTGTTGAGTGGCACGTCTACGCCCTTTTTGTTGGTGATTTCACTGCTGAAAGTGGCCCCAAGCGCAGTGCTGATGTGCTGTCCAGTGTCTGCAAGTGGAAGAAGGCTGTAACGTGCCCACCACGAAGATGCGTTAGGTGAGCTTCCTTCAAGCCTGAGTACAGTGTCCGCGAATCAACAACAGATTAGATAAGGTGTCCTTGAAGAGAAACAGGCTTACGGGTAGCTTATGTATTGGTGAGACCGTGTGATCAGGGGCTCGCAGGAACCTAGCCCTGTACTTGCCCTGGGAACTCTGGTTTAAGCATCTGGCTGCTCAGGTTTAGCAACAGCTTTCTAGGATACAGCTACCCAGATCACCACAACCGGCTCTATCTCAGCTCTCCCCCTCCCTCTGAGCTTCCGGGCGCTGGTGGCTCCCTGCCTCAGTTGTCATCCCCCCTGGGATGTCCAAAGGGGTCTCACCCAGGGTGACATAGCTCTCCCCACCCCAGGAAATAGCATGTCTGTCCACGTAGGTGTGTGCGTCAGATGTCGGAAATCAGCCGTGACCCCCTCCTTTCTCTCATTTTCCAGTTCATTCTGCCTCTACGATATGTTCTAAAGCAATCTGCTTGTCTTCATCTCTACTGTTGCCAAGTAGGAGGAAGCCACCGGCACTGCTGTCCGGGGTGGGACCTTGGCTTCCTGTGATAGACATCGCTGTGTGCTCAGGTTGTGATCTCGCCTTTCTGCGCACGTGAGCCATGCACTTGGTTGGCGTCCCTGCTCAGACCCAGAGGAAACAGGCTGAGAGATACTTTGTGCAACGATACTTGGGGTTTCTTTGGGTGATGGTAGTTTATGCAAACTGAAAACTGCCTCTAAACCTAGTAAGAATATTTTTGAGACGAAGGGATTTTTTAAGAGAAAAAGAAACATCTAAACAATAGTTTGTGTAAGAGCTTGAAGAAATCTTGAAAATACAGATTGTTAGCATTTTCTTGTTTTGTGCCTTCCTGAAGCCATCTACCTTCTGAAGGAGACTATATTTTATTTTATTTATTTTTTTAGATTTTATTTATTTATTCTTGAGAGACAGAGGGGGGAGGGGGGCAGAGACACAGGCAGAGGAAGGAGCAGGCTCCATGCAGGGAGACTGATGTGGGACTCGACCCCGGGGGAGACTAGATTTTAGACAAAACAGTGGTTTCTGCTCAGTTTGTTTTAAAATCAGTAACGGATATTAAGAAGTTGTTTGGACTGGCTGACTTTTATGGTCCTACCCTGTGCCTACATTGCTCTGCCCCACGACATAATCATGGCCTGTCTGCCTAGCCAGCTCCTCTGTCATGGGATGGCTTCGTTTCCATCAGTTCAGTTTGTTCTCTGTCAGCTGAGTGAGAGGATGGGTGGAGTGCAGGGATTTTGTAACATTGGTCTTGTGGTTTTACAGAGAAAGGGGTGATGTATAATTAGCAAGGCTGAATGGGAGCAGAGGAAACAGGAAGGGGATGCATAGTGCTCACGCGGTGGGGTGGGGGTCCAAAGCAGAAAAGAGCGAGCAGGGCAACACCCGCAGTCCCCACCTTCATCTCTACCACTCGGACTTCTCAGAGAACAGCTGGAAGTTCACACCATGAAATTAATTGTTTGCGTACTTTGGGAAGGCTGGGCATTTTTTTTTTCTAAGTTCACTAATTGAATTTGGTTTAGAGGTGCACGGAAAACCCGATGAATTAATTTGATCATCTCTGCTCCCTGACATTAATTTTGTATTCCCTCAAGTAGTAAGAGTGCCAGAAAGATCACTTTTGGAAATATCAAATGAATTCATCAAAAATGGTTGGTGCTTGTAATGCAATCCTTTAATCAAGTTAGAGAATGAACTTGCTAGGTCGCCTGGTCAACATTGCCCTCCTACAAAACTGTTAGGTTTGTTTGATCTTATTTTGACGCAGGACAGTGTGAACCATCCATTCCTTCTATGGCGGGATGATGAGTGTTTATACCGAGCTAATGGAATACCTAACACGATTACCTTGGGATTACTTAAAAGCATGTAAAGCTGGTTCAGCAGACACTTTTCATCTTTGAGAATAGGAATCTTAGTTCATAGAATCGTTAAATATTCAGAGGTGTGGGACGCCTGGGTGGCTCAGTGGTTGGCCGTCTGCCTTCGGCTCAGGGCGTGATCCGTGGTTCCGGGATCGAGTTCCGCACCGGGGTCCCTGGATAGAGCCTGCTTTTCCCTCTGCCTGTGTCTCTCATGAATAAATAAATAAAATTAAAAAATATATTCAGAGGTGAAACTTATAAATCCAGGTCAGCACCTTCCTGTATGGGGCATGGTGGGTGACAGGAGAGAGCCTTGGGAGGAGGCTGTGTGACTGTTCTTGGAAGAACAGGTAGGATTTGGATGGAAAACTAGATAATATTACAAAATTTATTTTTATCACAGTGATACACATACATGGTTTAAAAGATCACAGACCACACAAACGTTTACATGAATGCTTGTAAGAGCATTGTTAGTAACAGCCTGCTTCTGTTCCGCAGCTGTAGAAGAGAGCAGCCAAGTAAGGTGGAATAGAATTCAGCCCCAAAAAGGGATGAATGCTGATCCATGCCACGGCATGACTGAATCTGGAAAACACTCAGGGGCAGACACCTGACACAGAAAGGTTACTGGTTACCAGGGACGGGGGGGTGCGGGCAGCAGGGAGTGAGGGACTGCTAATGGGAATGGAATTTTTGTGGGGGGGGTTGCTAATAATGCTCTAGAATTAGATAGTGGTAGTAGTCACAGGGCTTTGTGAATGCCCTAAAACCACTGACTGGTACACTTTGAAAAAGTGAATTTTATGATTTGTGAATTATGTCTTAATTTCTAAAAATTCTACCTTCAGGAAATTCACTGTGTAGATACCATTTTCAGGTTAAAGTAATTCTTTTCAAGTATTGTTAAGTCTTCACATAAATAGTGGAACCCACAAGGTAACCCACGAGGTAACCAACACAGGGTCTGTTTGACCTTTCAGATGGGGAAGCTCTGCATTGATTTCAGCTCCCTTGTTAGCGAACACAGACATTTGCCATCTTGGAGAAAAGAAGGTCATAGGACTAACTGGTGACAACCAGCGGTTGCCCTCCCGCCTTGAGCTTCCCTGGGCAGCCATTCTGCATTTTGTTTAGCGGTTTGTCACACCATTTATTTCCGACTCCAACAGTACCCTCGGACCGCCCAGACCTCCGTGGACTCTGCCGAGCCCGTGCTCTCCGGCAGCCTCGCGGCCTTTCCTGTGCAAGGCTCTTTTTCCCGGAGCTGTTCTTTGCTTCAGTTTGCCCTTTGCCTAGTTTTCTCTGAAATTATCGGTTGCTTTCTAAAATACTGCGCCTCTGCCCTGAGCTGCTCCCCGATGCCTTCTGTCTGCTTTGCACGGCAGTCAGGGTCGCCGCCTGGCCCGAGCCCAGCCTTCCGCTCTCGTCCAGAGTAGGAGCTCTCGATGGACTATGTGGCCTCTGTTTCGACTTCACTACGAGTCATCCTGGGGTTCCCTCTCTTCTGGAACACCTTTTCTTAGGTCCCCTGTCTTAAGTTTGTGATTTATCCTAAGTCTGCAGAAGCATATTTTCTAGAAGTTTCCTAAGAAGGGCTACATGGGAGTAGCATCCTGAGTTTGCATATTAGAAAATGTCTTAATGTGTCCTTCACACTTTTTGGTTTGGGATTTGCTGTAAAATTCTTTCAGTAAAGTTTTCTTGTCATTTTGATAGCTTGTTTTGCTTACCGTTATGTTCATGAGATTTACCACTTTGTTTCATGGAGCTCGTTTCTTCATTTTTACCAATGTTTAATATTTCATTATTTGAATATAACACAAATGTTAAAAATCCGTTCCACTTCTGACGGATACTTAGGTAGTTTCCAGTTCTGCGTTATTGCAAACGCCACTCTGACCTTTCCTACTCACGTTTCCTGGTATTTGGGGGACGGGTATATCCCCAGCAGTGTTTATAGAAAAATCAGTGTGGGGGGTTTTCCCCCCTGAGCTCTGTGGCCAGCTCTGTGGGATGTTTGAGACCTGCTGGGGTTGCAGTTTGTAGTGGCATCGAATCTGTAGATCATCTGGAAAAAAACCTGACATCTTTAGCATATGAGCTCTGAGTACAGTTTCCCTAAACTCCATTTATTTAGGTCTTCATTTAAGTCTTTCAATAACATATTAGGATTTCTTTCCACAAAACTCTTTTTTGCACATTGTTGATAGATCTGTTACTAAGTATCAACTTCTGCCCGTCGCTAATACACTGAAGTGCTTTTGTGCTTTATGTATCAATTTTGTGGTGACCAGCAGCCTTGTTAAACCCTGGTAATGATTTTAGCTGTTTACCCTTAGGTTCTTTGACCTTTTTCTTTTCTTTTCTTTTTTAAAGAGTTTATTTATATATGTGAGAGAATGAACGAAAGCAGGGGGAGAGAAAAAAGCAGATTCCCTCCTGAGCAGGTAGCCCAATGACATAGGGCTCGATCCCAGGACCCTGGGATCATGACCTGAGCCGCCCAGGTGCCCCTCTTTTACCTTTTCTATGTGGACACTTAAACCTACTGTGAAATTAATGGTTTCATTTTTCTTTTCTTCCCTCTTTCCAGTCCTTATGTCTTTTTTTCTTCCCTATTTAACTGTTCAGGGGATCAGGGCCTGATTTCTCCTGTGCTCTTTGGTTGTGAAAGATCAGGCTAGAAGATCCTCTAGCCCAGTACCAAGGGGGTTGCAGAGAGTGGACATCCTTCATTTCTTTTGTCTTCATGGAGAAACTTTCAACTTTTCCCTACAAAGTATAACATGTACTATAAATTGTTTGCAGATACTTTCATCAGGTTAAAAAAAAAAAGATTCCTTTTTCAAGTCTGCCAAGAGAGTCTTTTTCAGTCAAGTGGATGTTTAGTCCTTATAGTACTTTTGCACACATGTGTGTGATATTGTTATAAGAATATATGATCACATCAGAGGACCAGCGCAGCCCTGTCCTGACCCCTTTGCTAACCAGCCGTAGTTGAAAACGTGAAGTGTGCTCCAGTGTAAAACATGCACCACATTCTGAAACCTTAGTTCGAAAAAAATAATGCAAAATGTCTTATTATTTATTATATTGATTATATGCTGAAATGATGTTATTAGATATATTGGGTTAAATTTTATGATTTAAAGTTAATTTTACCTGTTCTTTAGTTTTTAAATTTTTTTTTAAAGATTTTACTTATTCATGAGAGACACAGAAGCAGAGAGAGAGGCAGACACAGGAGAAGCACGCTCCATGGAAGGAGCCTGATGCGGGACTCAGCCCCAGGATTCCAAGATCATGCCCTGAGCCGAAGGCAAGATGCTCAACCACTGACCCACCCAGGCGTCCCAGTGTTCTTTTAGTTTTTTGATGTGGATACTAGAAAATTTTAAATTACATATTTGGCTCAAATTATATATCTCTTTGTATAACACTGGCTAGATAGACCAGTGCTTGTGTGCAGACTTGGTTTGTGACAATAACAGCTGTCAGGTATTGAGTGTTTCCTGGATGTCTGCACTGTTCTAAGCACTTTTTCAGTAACCCTGTGAAGTGGGAAGATTTTCTCCATTTCCTCGATATGCAAACTCACATGGAAAGAGGAAGTAGCTGACATGGCTCGCAGGTGAAACAGTGAGGAGGGCCCCCCCAGGCAGTTGGCTCTTGGGCTTTTAGTCACCACCTGTCCTGCCCATGGTAACATCTCACATCAGTGGGGAAAGGATGTGCTCTTCGGTAAATGGTGATGACACTTGACCATCCGTTCAGGAAAAACTTATATTCCCTTTGTCATTCTATACTTAAAAGAACAAACCAAAAACGCCAGATGGGTTATAGATCAAAGTATGTATACATTAATATAAGGTTTATTTACATGTTTCTATGTGTACATATGTATTATATATATTTCGAACATTTTTATTTTTATTTGAGAGGGAGGGAGAGAGAGAACAGGGGAGGAGCAGAGGAAGAGGAACAAGCAGACTCCTCTCTGAGTGCAGAGCCCAACACAGGGCTTGATCCCAGGACCCTGAGATCACGACCTGAGCTAAATTCAAGAGTTGGACACTGAGCTGATGAAGCCACTCAGTTGCCTCAGGATTGTATATGCTGTAATTGATTTGAAGGTTTTTTTTCAAAGTATAGAATGACAAATATGTAAATATACACAAAATATACATTATATAAACACCTGGATATAAATTTTGAAGTGAATATTTTTTTTTACAATTTCATTGGGAAGGAACACCACTTCCTAAACAGGTCACAGAAGCCCAGATCATAAAAGAAAAAATAATTGACAGCTTTGGCTTCATATAAATGAACTTAGCGGGCAGCCCCGGTGGCGCAGCGGTTTAGCACCGCCTTTGGCCCAGGGCGTGATTCCGGGGTCCTGGGATCGAGTCCCACATCGGGCTCCCTGTATGGAGCCTGCTTCTCCCTCTGCCTGTGTCTCTGCCTCTCTGTGTGTGTCTCATTAATAAACAAAGTCTTAAAAAAGTTAAGACAGCCACTATAGTTGAAGAAGATATCTGCAACACCTACAAGTGAAGGATTACTATCCATACCTTAGGGAGAGTACCTACAAATTAGTAAGAAGACAGTAGAAAATAAGACAAAAGATACGAACAGTTCATAGAAGTGTAGGTCGCCGATAAACCTAAGTGTTCAGTGCTCCTGCTAAGTAGGGAGGTGCAGATTACACCAGCCATCAGGTTGGCCAAGTGGAAGAGAGTCCTGGCAAAGCTGTGGGGACGCAGGCATTCTTGTGTGTGGCGTGGAGCTTCAGGAGGCAGTTGGGTAGTCTGGCCAATGGTTGTACCACCGGTACCGAGATCGTGGTTTTCCAGTACCACCCTCCATTACAAGGAGCCAGGGATCGTTGGGGGAGTGCTCGATTCCAGGGCTGGGGCAGGGAAAATACTAGGTGAGCCTGTCTGGAGAATCTGATGATGACCGAATTCATCCTCCCGCACGGCACTCACCAGTTACCAAGGGACATCACTTAGAGAAACTTGCTGCTCACCTTCACCACGTGGTTAGCATCACCAGGAAACAGACTCAGCAATGTCATGGGCATCTGACACGATGTTCTGAGAAGAGCACAACCTTACTCTTTATGCCATTCTTGCCAGAAGTGACAACCTCCATGAAATCAGCAGAAACCCCCAACGAATCCAAACCAATGAACATTCTACAAAATAAGTGACCAGTTCTCTGCCAGGGGTCAAGCCCATGATGCACAAGGACCAGGAAACTGTCACAGATTGGGGATCGAGGACACACGACAAGCAGTAGGACTCTTGGATTGGATCCTGGGCTGGAAGAAAGGACAGCAGCGAGAGGCCCTGGTGGTGTCCCTGGGATTGCTGGCCCTGCTGTCAGCACCATGTCACTGTCGACTTCCGCGTCGCAGTAATTCCGCTGTGGTTACATAAGACGGAGGTGGTGACTCTAGGGGAAGTGGGTGAAGGGGACACAGGGACTCCATGTTGTTGCCATTTCTCTGCACATCTAAAATGATTCAAAATACAAAGTTAAGTGCCAGCTAAGTACCAGCCGACTCTAATTCAGCTTTCTTGAGCATCTTCCTCAGACACACTTGGCCAAGTGCAGGAAGCCCGATGTGGAAGATTGGTGATTGTAGCTCAGCTCGTGATGGCAAAGTATTGGAAGCAATTTCAACATCACCAGGCAGGAATCAAAGTGTGGTACAAACTTAACTGTGGGATGTACCAGTTTTTAAAAATTGAGGCAGGTCTATATGCTCTGGCATGAGAAAATTTCTAAGACCTATTAATGGTAAAAACTAACTTCTAGAAAAACATGTATTTAACTTGTGTTATGTAGGCCATAAACAAGGGCTTGCATATTTTGTATTTTATATCCTGTCCCCTAGGCCTCTACCAGGAGCACAGTAATCATGTATTTCGTCCCTAAAGAAGAAGGGTGTCCGGCTGGCTCAGTCGGTGGAGCATGTGACTCCTGATCTCAGGGTTGTGAGTTCAAGCCCCACACTGGGTATAGAGCTTCTTTAGAAATAAAATCTTAAAAAGATGATAATAAAAATAAAGATAAGAAAAATGTAAGTTATTCTGCCTTCAGTGAGGGAATCCTTTTTGTTAAAAATACTCAGGGTGGTCGTTTCATGTCTTGCTTTATTCCACAAGTAGTTTGCTTTGATAAAAACAAGGAGACTGGAATTTAGCATTTGGGAAGATGTGCCGATTGGTTTACCTTTGTGGTTCTTGCAGTTGTGTCAGGATAGGTGCTGTCATTTGGGCAACGTGAGAGCTGAGGGGAATCACGCTTGGCTTCCAGACTGCACATTCTGTCTGGTTGGTGTGGACAGCAAGCGTCCCACGGGGTGGGCGAGCACACGGAGGACACATTGGTCATAGGAAGACCCCCGTGGGGCTTGGTGGTGGCCAGAGTCTGCGTGGCTCCTGACCCTTCCTGTGGCCTCAGCTTACCTCATGATGACCCGGGGATGATGGGGATGATGGTGGTAGGAGTGGTCGCCCGCTCTGCTCCAGGGTTACTTTCGTGCTTAAAAGACAGAGTATTTCTGTGAAAGTGTCCGTGTTTCTCTGTAAACTGATACATGCTTTTGAAAATGCCCTGATTGATGATTGTGCATTGGCCTGTATCCCTTTAGCTAACGTTGACAGATCTCCCCAGGCCCTGCTGGCTCCGTGAGCCTCTTTGCTCTTTGGACCTTCCCATCTTTTTACTTTGAACCTGAACCTGTGTCTGCTGGGTCTCTTTCTCCTGTAAACTTCTTTCCCAGGTAGGCTTCCTGGCTGGGAAGGGAATGGGTGCAGCCCAGCCACCCCAGCTCTTTGTTCTGTGACTTTGGGTATAAAATCAGTTTCAAAAAAGAGTTGAGGGATCCCTGGGTGGCGCAGTGGTTTGGCGCCTGCCTTTGGCCCAGGGCGCGATCCTGGAGACCCGGGATCGAATCCCACGTCGGGCTCCCGGTGCATGGAGCCTGCTTCTCCCTCTGCCTGTGTCTCTGCCTCTCTCTCTCTCTCTGTGACTATCATAAATAAATAAAAAAAAAAAAAGAGTTGAAATACCCAGACTGAGGATCTGTTCAGTGGAGGAGGGTTTGTCTGGGGGCCAGCATTGTGCCAGTGCAGAGACGCAGGCAGGCAGGCCTCTGGACGTGGTCGTCTCGCGGTCGGGGGAGAGCCCGGCAGCACCAGGCATCCAAGGGCCTCCATCTGAAAGTGCCCTTCCTGTCCCAGAGAGCGCCTCCTCACCCGATGGTCAGTGTCTGCGTCCTTCAAGATGAGACCCAGGGTGGTGGTGGGCCCTCCCCAGGCCTAAGCGCCAGAGAACGCCACTAGGATTTTCTGGAAGGCCACACCACTTCTTTGGACTGCCCACGCTCCCTCCGTGCTCCAGTCCTCCGCTTGCCACATGGTGACGTACGTGTGACTCCTAGCGCCCCTTGGGACCCCGGGGCCGTGGTGTGACCAGGGAGGCAGGTGTCCTCACCTCCGGGCCCCAGCCCGCAGCACGTTCAGCAGGCGTTAGCTTGAGTTGAACACCCAGGGAGGACTCCAGCCTTTTGGATGAAGGCAGCGTACTCAGCACTACCTTTATTAAGACATCTGAGTGGGGTGTGTGTGACCGGTCGCTAGAAAACGGGGGGCGGGTGGGCTGTCTCAGGTTTCGGGGTGAGGAGGCCCGGGGAGGGGCCACCCGGGGCCCCGAGTTCAGTCTCTTCCCGGAGCAGCGGCCGTGGGCACTGAATCCTCTCACCGGCGTTCACGGCGAGGACTGCAGAGGGGACAGCCAGTGCCCTCCGTGTCCCAGAGCTGCGGAAGGACCGGCCTGCCTCCAGTCTTCATGCCGGGTGGCTTGTCACTGGGGCTCATTCTGTCTCCTTGGTGGTGCCGGCGGGGACCCCTGCTCTGATGCTTTGCATGGTGCTGCCCTAACCCCGCCACGCCGCCTTCCAGCCGCTGCGTCCTTAACCGTCCTCGTCCTCCCCGTGCCAGTTCCCACGATGCGCCGGTGTAGGGACAAAGGTCAAACCAGTTCTAGTATTAAGAAAACCATCTCAGAAAATAAGAAAGAAGTATTGGCAGGTATCAGCAGAGCATGGCCCACTCTGTGTAGATCATGAATTTCCCTCTTTTCTCCCCATATATGTTCAAAACGTAATTGAATTTACTGGCAAAAATGGCCAATTGTAAACCTTTAAACAGCCTCCTCGTGTAGCCAGCAGAGGGCAGCACAGACGGCATTGACTGCATCATGTATTTTTTACTTTATTTTAAAAGGCGTCTAAAACTACTATGCCAACTACTTTCCGTACAGTTTGTCTTCTTCTTCTTCCTTTTTTTTTTTTTTGTAAGATTTTATTTATTAATTTGATAGGAGAGAAAACAAGCAGGGGGAGAAGCAGAGGGAGAGGGAGAAGCAGGCTCTCCGCCAAGCAGGGAGCCTGATGCAGGACTCGATCCCAGGAGCCCGGGATCATGACCTGAGCCCAAGGCAGATGCTCAACTGCTGAGCCACCCGGGTGACCCCCTCATTTGAATTTTTTGTAACACATATGTATTTTCTTTGTCCTCAGCCTTTTAAAAATTTTTCAGTTATATTATTTTTTATTTTTTGGCAAGATCCATTCCTGTTTGTGAGGAAAAACAGTACAAATCTGTATTTTTCAGGTAACCCAAGCAGAAGTAACTTCCCAAAGAGTTTGCAGTACTGCCAGGTGCCTGTGGATTTTCTTCTGCAGAGGATTGACGTCTTTGTCACCCTCCAGCCCAGCGCACAGCTGCTCTTCTGGGAGTCTTAGGACACTCGCATGGTTCTATGCCCCATGCCACTCTCGCCCTGGCAGCTCATCAGGAAAGATCTCAGCTGCAGAGGAGGGGTCCATCAGGAAGCAAAACCACTTACCCTCACATCCCAGAAAGGCTGCAGGGCTCCGTGGGCCTCTGTGAGTGGAGACAAGGGGTGAGGGTAGGGATTGGATGAGGGTGGAAGGTGTTCATGGCAGGCATGAAGGCTCTCAGGTCCCCTCCCCACATCCTGCAGCAAGGCAATGTCTCCTCCACTTTTGGTGGAACACAAAGGTTTGATTTCTGGAGAGCGCTATGGCGGCACAGGGAGAGTGAGCAAAGGTGTGTGTCCTTCGGTGTGGCCGTCCCACCCTTTCTCCCTCCACCTGGCGGCCCGGCTGCTCTGCCCAGGTTTGTAGCCCACACAGCCCAGGAAGGAGGTTGGAGGATGGCTCTTCAGGCTGATGGGAGAGAGAACCCACGGAGCCCCTCGCGGTCCGCGTGTTACCGCTTTCCTGCTTTAAGGGAGACCCAACGCTCCACAGGCCGCACCCACCACACGCCTTCTCACCAGGCTGCTGGTGCTGGCCCTTAGATGTGGAGGGACAGCCCACATCTTCACATCTGCTAGTGTGTGCCTGTCCTCGCCAATGTGCCGGCGTTTGAAAAGATGTTTGAGGAAACAGATTGTAGCAGGGCATTTTAAAAGCCACATACCTAGGAGTCTTAGATGTGATGTATTAATAAAACAAGAATAGGATGCTATCCAAAAGGAACATTCGGAGATTAAGAGTGGGCTCATGCGAGTTAAAAACAGCCAAAAGAAAACAATCCAGAGACTGGAAGATGAAGTAGAGAGCTGCCCCAGGGCAGGCCGTGACAGCACCACACACTGGGTGGTGTCTGCAGCGCTCTCTCGGGTGTGAGTGCTGCGGGTGTGAGACGGGGAGTCTGAGCAGGGCCGGCATCGGTGCTTCTTGCTCCCAGCTCCCTTCCTGGCCCCCAGGAGCCTGTCGTCCTGCTGTGTGCTCTCAAGGTATGAGGTACAAGGAGAGCCAGTTGGCCTCACTGGCCTCTTCCTGGACGGCCGCCAATCCCACACATGTGTGCTCCTTCCTCACGGCTTGATTGCCTCCCAAATGCCATCACGTTAGGGTTTCAGCACGCAGATCGGGGGTAAACGCTAACATTGAGTGCCTTGCAAGAATACTTCCTAGAAAGTGGTTCCACAAGGAGATGAAAAGTAGGATTCACAGTGGAGGTCCAGCGTCTAACAGAAACTCTAAACGGTGAGAGCTGAGAAAAAAGGGTAGGACATCATCAAAGATTATGAGACTTGAGAGTTGGGGTCTGCCTAGGGGCTAGCACAGTGTGTGCAAACGGACCCACACCTGGACACTGTGTTACAAAACCACACAGCGCCAAGGGTGAAGACCCTGAAAGCCTTCAGAGCAGGAAGATGGTCCCATAGAAAATTCTGGGGTTGGAATGGCACGGTCACTAACAGCACTGTGGGAGCAGAAGGCAGTGAGGGAATGCCTTCGCCATCGTGAGGAAGCGATTTTAACTTACAGCCCTGAATCCAGCCAGAGTGCCAGTCGAGTGTGGGAGGAGGACAGGGGTATTTCTGGACATGCAAAATCCACAGCAGTGATGGAAACCCATCCCTCGTGTCCTTCTTAGAGGATATGCTCTAGCAAAAGAAGGGATCCAGGAAGGAAGCACGGAATGAGAGAAACGGGAGGCGGCGTTTGGAAGAGGCAGAGGGAATTGCCAGGGTGCTGCTGTGAAAGCAGCAAGGCCGGGCCGGGAGGAGTGTGGAGGTTTTTGGAGGGCTGACCCAGAACTGGGTTGCTCCTGTTGACAGCGTCATACCTGGTGGAGAGAGCTTGGCTTTCCATCTGTAAGGCAGAGAGCTAAGCACACAGACACAAAGGAGACACTTCACGCCACTGCGTGGTAATTTCAATCCTAGTACGTTGTGTAGCTAAGCTGTGAGCAGTGTTTATGGAAGTAATAAACACTGATTTAACCCAAACCTCACGTGTAATTGTACGGAGCGTGTGTCAGGGCGGGGAGGGTGGGGGTCAGAGCTGAGTCTTCCTCTTCCATGGCAGGCAGTTGCTGCCCAGAATTGAGGACTCGGGAGCAGGTAGTGTGCTTGTGATGTGTGGAAGCAGGGAGGTAATCAGCAGAACAGAGAGCTGAAGGAGCCTACCTCCACGGAGCAGGATGCGAGCGTGGGGGCTGCAGTTGGGCAGGAAACTGTGGGTTGCTGTTTTAAGCCATAGGTACTGTTTGTTTTTTTATGTGATGTGTGCACGTTATTTTGGTTAAAGAGGAAACACTAGACACGAGGGGTAAGAAAAGCCTGGGGGGGCAGTGGGGTCGCATCCAGGAGGGTCTTGGAGCTATGATGAGGAGCTGAGACCTCGAGGCAGCGGATGGGGCCGTCGCAGACGTCCTTACCCTGCCGAGTGGCTCCTGGAGCTCGTGCCTTGGCGTGCAGCCCCCCGCCTGTGCCGTCGGCCCTCTCCGTCCTGCTGTTGTGGAGGCTGCCCTGCCTGCTGGCCTCCACTGGATCTGTCCAGGAGGCTGGAGAGTCCGAGGAGAATGAGGTCAGGGGGTCTTCTCCCTGCATGGTGGCTGAGGGTTATCCGGGCCCTGTCCCAGGGCCTGTCCGGTAGCCCCTGCAGCCGGCCGCCGCCTCCCGCAGACCGCAGGTGGGTAGGGCGCTCAGTCCTGATCACCCTGGGGTGCTTCACTGAGGCTTGAGAGCCTCCCCGGACTCCGCCCTTACCTTTGTGGACAGTCTCTCAGTAACTGTCCACACTCCCCCTTTGAGTGTGCCCTGTCTCCTTGGGACTATGGTGATGTGTAGGTATCTTGCTAAGGAAAAAAAACCTCCCCGAATGTTACATGAATATTCATGTACATTTTCCCCTGGGTCATTTTAAACCATTACACATTTGCACATTTTTACCTGTCACCAAAGATGAGGCTGGGGTGAAGGATTAAGGCAATCTAAGGTATTTTATTAATTGAAAATATAAAATGTCTTGAGTCAAAACACTTGCAATCTAACCGCCCTTATGTAGGATTTTAATATGAGTAGCTGGTGGTTCACTTTGTTGATTTAATGCTTATTGGGGGGCCTGGGCCAGTTCCTCTGTCTTCCATATCATCACTCAGATGGCTCTGAGGCCTGGGTCAGTGTCCTGCTTTTGTAGTGTGCCATTGTTCTAGGGTATCACAGTGTCCTTTGAACTTGGGCACAGCTTCCGTTTAAAGAGCTGTGTTACAATCTTATTCTCTTTGGGATTGATGCTGGAGCTGTGCCTGGTTGAGTAGGGCGGTAATTTGTTTCTGTTCGCCCAGGAAGGCCCGGTTTTATGCCGATTGGCTGACGTGATAAGTAGCACCCACTTGCAATGTGAGAAATGTCCCAAGACCTGGATGATGTGTTATGAAGTCACTTTCCTTATGAGTGAGTCAGTCATATAATTTGGTGCTTTAGTAGTTAAACTTCTATTTTAAGGAACAGGAGACATGCCTCTTCATTCACTACTTCCTTTTTTTTAAGTGTTATTTGTTGCACTAGCTTTGGAGGAGAGATGATCACACAGAAGGTGGTGTGGTGCCCTGCTGGGTGTGCCCGGGCATGCTCCCCATGGACAGCCTTCCAGAACTGGGACAAGAACCTGACTTGGATGGCTCGCTCTCTCCACACAGGGATGGTGGATACTGTGTGAGCCATTTAGAATCCCTCTTTTGAGACATGAACTGGGCAGCCTAGCAAGGAGTGAGGCAGAGCGGAAGATCATGAGGTCCAGAGCAGCAGGGCAGGACGGGTGGGGAGGCTGAGGCATGCCCTGTGCCATGGGGCAGGGGCCCTGTTGGCAGCCTGCCACCTGGGAGGTGGCATCTGCATTCTTCTACCTGCCCAGGTCAGAGGGCTCGGGCCATCCTTGACTTCTTTCATACCCACGTGGAATCCATTGGTGAGTCCTTGGCTCTGCCTTAGAAGTGAATAGAACAGGAATCCTATCACTTTCTGTGTAAGCCGTGATCATCTCTTGCAGGGTGGGCTATCGGAGTGCTATCATCACGAAGGAAATCAGGTCCTCCACTTTGTTCCAGCCCCTGGCATTGGCTCCCTGTCTTATCCACAGTGGAAACCAGTCCTTAAAATAGCCCACGAGGCCCTCGACAGCCCTCCCCAACCTCCCTACCCCTCCTGCCTTGCCTTCCCCTCCTGGCGCCGTTGGCTCTGCCCCAGCTGCCCCGGCCAGGAGCAGCCATCTGTGACCCCGTGCCTGCCCCAGCCCCACGTAGCATGTGTCTTCCAATGTACGTGTATTTTGCTCCTTGATGCCCTGCCCTTCCCAGCTCCCAGTGGAGTGTAAGCGTCGTGAGGGAAGGTGCTGCGGTCGTCTGGTGCACCTCCGGTACCTGGCACTCTGCAGTGCCCAACACTCTGGTGCTTGGTGAATGCTGAGAGAAGCCGATGGAGGAAGAGATCACAGACCTGCTTGTAACACGTAGAAGCTTCTGGAAGGCAAAGATGCCGCAACTGCTGGCAAAACAAGTGATGGGTTGTGAAAAAAGGTTGCAACATTTACTACAAAGAATTTGTAATCTACAAACCAGTAAGGAAGGATAACCAATAGGAAAATGGGTAAAAAAGATGAAGAAGCAGTTCAAAGAAGAAGAAATACCGCAAATTTGAAAAGATCATCCCCACCACTAGTCATCAGGTCGGTGTCGGCTCCAGTCACTGAGAAGCTGTTTCTTGCTGCTCAGACTTGCAGAAATGGAGTTCGTCCTGTCAGGGAAGAGGCAGATGTGGGCAGGGCCTGTGAAGGCAGTACGTGCCTATGCCCAGCGCCATCTGTTCCTGAGAGGCGCTCCACTGCTCGGCAGTGGGTGGAAAGTAGAAGTGACCTGTCCCCTTAAAAGTTGGGATTGGCATCAGAGATCGGCCCTGGCACCAGCGGGTAGACATGCAGATTTGGGAATAAACTGAAGGGTTTTTTTTTTTTTTAAGATTTTATTTATTCGGGATCCCTGGGTGGCGCAGCGGTTTAGCGCCTGCCTTTGGCCCAGGGCGCGATCCTGGAGACCCGGGATCGAATCCCACGTCGGGCTCCCGGTGCATGGAGCCTGCTTCTCCCTCTGCCTATGTCTCTGCCTCTCTCTCTCTCTCTGTGACTATCATAAATAAATAAAAATTAAAAAAAAAAAAGATTTTATTTATTCATTAATGAGAGGCAGAGAGAGAGAGAGAGAGAGGCAGAGGCAGACACAGGCAGAGGGAGAAGCAGGCTCCATGCAGGGAACCCGACACAGGACTCGATCCCAGGACCCCAGTATCACTCCCTGGGCCAAAGGCAGGCGCCAAACCTCTGAGCCACCCAGGGATTCCTAAACTGAGGTTTTGAAATGGGCCTGGACAGGACTTGACCTGGCACCTGTTGCCGACGGGGACACAAAGGAGAAAGCATGAACTCTGATTTTAACATACTGAACTAAAGATAAGAAGTTGGGTTTCTGTCAGTTGCCTCTGCAAAACAAGGTGGTTTTTAAAAATATACGTGTCTATATTTATTTTTTATTAGGCAAGAAGGGAAACTGTGGGCCGAGGCCGCTGCCCTTAAGGCACCTGTGGCCACATCCAGAGTGTGACCGGAAGCCGCACTCTGGTGTCTTGCTGTAGACGTGTGCGAGCCCAGCCTCAGGACAGCCGGTCCAGGCCTCCTGTGCACCTGCTGGCGCCCTCACCACCAGGACTAGCGGGAGGAGGGGCTCGGGGGTCTGGTGCTGGAGCCAGCCAGAGCCTGGGCCTTGCTGCCAGACACCTTGGTGCGGTGTCAGGTTTCAGACTTTGGGCAAGCCGGGTGACGCCTCTGGGCTTTGGTGTCCCCTTCCACGAATTGGGGCTGAAGAGAACCCCTCAAGGGTGCTCTCGGGATTAGATGAGTCAGCCATGGGCACAAGGCGAGCACCCAGGAAATGGTAGTGATGATGTAGTGATGATGCCCTAGGCACCCATTGTTGTATTGGTCACATGTAAGTAGAAATAACAGGCAGGGACCTTGTAGTCCCTCCTGTGAACACACGGAGCCTGTATCTAGATCCGGCAGCTCTGCTCTGAGAATGTTTGCTCAAGGGATGATCAAAGATGTGCCAGAGTGTGTGCATATGGCTGTTGAGATTGGCGGGAGAATTTGAAACCACTTAAAAGTCTTATAGGAGGCAATTGGTTAAATACTCTGTATCATGGATAATAAAAAAATGTAATAAATCTCCATTTATGGTCATGGAGAAATGTTATCAGTGAAAAATGGCTGGTTATAAAACAGCATGTAAACTATTTAATTTTTGTTTCTCTGTATATTATTTCTTTATAGATATTCGTTATTTCTCTATATATACTTATCTCTTGAGATAATATAAATGCCTCTTGAGAGAGATAAGTACTTTTATATTTTACACGACATGAGTGTTAGAAGTATTTGAATATATGTGAGATACATGGAGAGACAAAGGCATACTTGTATATGGTGTATACACAGGGATGGAGTGAGGGCAGAGACCGAAGGAGCATAGTGCCCAGAGCAAAAATCCGGAAGAATATAAAAATATACCAAAATTTCCTCAGTGTTTATCCCTGGGTGATGGGATTAAGGCTCTCCCCCTAGTTACTGTCAATCTGATGTCAACAACACACGTGATTTGGGACTGTAATAAGAGTATGTGGGGATCCCTGGGAGGCTCAGCGGTTTTAGCGCCACCTTCAGCCCAGGGCGTGATCCTGGGGTCGCGGGATCGGGTCCCACGTCGGGCTCCCTGTGTGGAGCCTGCTTCTCCCTCCTCTGCCTGTGTCTCTGCCTCTCTCTCTCTCTCTCTGTGTCTCTCATGAATAAATAAATAAAATCTTTTTTTAAAAGAATCGTGTAATAAGAGTATGCGGAAACGAACAGCGTGGTACGGCGCAGTAGAAAATAGAACGGAGATAAAATTGAACTTCTATTGGAAGTGTTGCCCTTGGAATTCTTTTTCCCCTCGGAAATCTGCCTTCCCCTTTTAGCCTGTGACCTCACAGCACACGGTGACGATCGTGATCTCTTAGTCATTCTCTTCGGAAATGTGCTGTTCGCTGCTGGGAGAGCTCCGGGCTCCGCGCGGCTCTATTCTCAGCAAGTGCCCCTGAGCGGAGAGGAGCGACGGCTGGCTCTGCTGCTCCTCCGTGGAAGCCCTGGAAGCCCTGGAAGCCCTGGAAGCCGAAGGCCTGGCCGAGCGCTTCCAGGGAGGGGCCGGTTAACTCTGGGAGCTGCTCGGGCTTGACTTCAGGAACTGGGTGAACTGGGTGGCGGCCCTGACGCTCTGGGGCCGGAGGCTCATTGGTTGGGGAGCCGAGGGGAGGGGTGCTGAGCCGCCCACAGGGGTTCCCGGCCCCACCCAGCCCTCCTGCCAGGGAAACTTTGCTCCGGCGGTTCTTGGCTCTTCGTAGAACAACCTCCGACAACCTCCAGCCACGTCAGGGGCCCGCTGTGTCGGCGAAGATGGTCCTTAAAACCGCAGAGGAGCCTGGTGAGTCCAGTCCCGCCTGGGTGCCCGGAGGGGGCCGTTACGGCTCTTGCTCGCTCCGTGACGTCCTGTGATGGCAGTTTTACTGCCTTTCGGGGAGGAGCAGCAGCAGCGCCCACTCTGGCTTCTCCCGGCGTTTTCAGGAGAACTGGAGAGGGCCAGTGTTAGTGGTCAGGGAGCTGAGGCTTGCGCGCGCGTGTGCAACTCTGTGTATATTTTTTAATCTTTTTTAAAAAGATTTTATTTATTCATGAGACACACAGGCAGAGGGAGAAGCAGGTTCCCTGCGGGGAGCCAGACGCGGGACTCGATCCCGGGACTCCAGGATCAGGACCCGAGCCGAAGGCAGACACTCAACCACTGAGCCCCCAGGTGTCCCAACTCAGTGCGTTTTTCAACCAAAGACTCGCGCTCTTCCCCCCGCCACAGTCTGTCCTTCTCAGTAAAGATCCACCCTCGGTTCTTCTCCGCAGTGACTGTCTGTGTTTCCTGACTCTGAGTAATAGTCCGCCAGGAGCTCAGGGTGGGGGGGTGGGGGCTGCACGTACCCAGAATGAGTGTGACCATGAGAATGTATGGGCATTAGAGCCCAGGTTGGCAGCACCAGTGAGGCATCCGGCTTCATTAAACAAAAAGAATCAAAGGGAATATACAGAGTTAATTTGATCTTCCTCTTTCGGTGTTGGTAAAGACCGGTGGAGGCCCTGCAGGGTCTGTAAACTTCCTTCATCCTCTCCACACCCACACTGTAAACAGGGAAGCTCGAAGGAAGGGATAAGAAACTTGGTGGCTTTTAAATCCCTAAGGATCCTGTAAAAGCTGTATGAGAGCCCCGTGAGCCAGGGCTTTCAGACGCTCCAAAGTCACGGTAGTTTTGTGCGTGGATATGCGTATTTTTTGTGGTGCCCACGCCAGATGGCCATGTTTTTATGCCGTAAGACGAAGCAGGAAAATGTATGCTCTTTGTAGTTAGTAATGAATTATAGGAATAATTTTGAAATAAATATGACGCTATATTTCAAAGCAGATTTTGGGAAAGTTAAAACAAGTTTTGGGGGGCTTTTTCTGCTTTTCCTTTTCGATTCACTATAAAATACATTTTCGAGTTCCACCTCTAAGTGCAGGTGGTCTTGGACCATATACACGGGGTGACTTGGAAAGCTGTGCACGGTGAAGGACTTTGGGAGAGAGGGGCATAGAGCTGTTTGTAATAACACTTCGCATTTGAGGGGGGACGATAAAGAGAGGCAAGTTCTAGCTTAGCGTTGAACCCCCCCCCCCAAAGGGGAACTGTTGTATCTGGAAGGTGAGTCCACAGTAGCCTAGGTTTCTTGTTTTGAAAGAGGAAGAGGACACTTTAGTGAGGATTTGGGACAGTGGCTGTGAGCCTGGCCTGGCCAGACAGTGACCGCCAGTCACCGTGCTGCGTTTTCATCCTCGCGTGCTGCTGGTCCTCCCTGGGGAGCCTGGCCTCAGACCTCTGAGGAAGCCCCGTTAAATAGTCGTCGAGAGGCTGACTCAGAGGGTCCCCTGCCATTGGCCTCCAGCTGTCCTGGAGGCCCTAACATCCAACGTGGACCGCTCACTGTGTGCGGGGAGAGTGGGGCATCATTTAGGGCTGGGAGTCTCTGTGCTGAGAGCCCTTTGCTTGGAATGAGTCACCATCAGGAACTGCTGCGCTTGTTTCCCTCACCCCTCCCTGGAGCGCTTTGTCCTGTTGTCTGTTTGGGACCAGGGAGGCCAGCATTGCCCTTTAACTGCTGCTAAAACAGGTCCTGTAGGGATCAGGATGAGATGTAGAAGTGGCATTCAGGCAGACATAAAAGTGAAGGGAGCACGGGGACTTGACTCTGGTAGGTCCCCAAGATCCCGGAGGGAGGGGAGAGGTGAGTGGCAGCCTGTGCTCCTCATAGAGCCGCCTTTACTAGGCTCCTAGGACCCAAAGAGCACACCTATTCAAGGGTCCGTGGGGGCTTTGAAAATGCCTCCAAGAAGTAAGATCTTTGCCTGCTGCACTCCCCTCAAATCCAAACCTGGAAATTAAAAACGCGTTTTGCCCCTGTCCATACGTGGGGCCGGCGCTCCTCGGTTTCCGTTCAGCGGTCTGGAGGCGAGTGTAAGTGAGAAGCCAGCAGTGTCTTCACTGCCTGAGGTTGGCTTCCAGCGACTTCGTCTGACCTTTTCAATGCTTAGTCCCCCTTGATTTGCCCTCGAACCTTTCCTTCGGGCTGGTGGCCTGTGGAACTGAGGCCCTTGCAAGCCAATGCCGGGCCCTCTCCCGGTGCCTGCCCAGGCCTGTCGGGTGCCCCGACCCCAGGTGTGCGCCCTGTCCCCTGGCACCCAGCCAGTTCCCGGCCTTCTTGCCCTGCTTGGTATATGCGTCCACCTGGGTTTCGGCTTCTCCACTTGGGGACTCCCATTTGCCTTCCCAAGTCCTGGTTCAGACACTTGGCCTCTCAGAGCCTCTTGGCGTCCCTGGGTGTCGTCCGAGTGTGCATGGCCACTGTGGCTGCAGGTGCTGAGTGCAGGCCCCCGCGCCTCCCCCTCTGGCCTTCATGTTCTGTGCCGGGCAGGGCCAGAGCTATTTTAGTCTGAGCTCCGAGCACAGGATGGGCACATGCAGATGCTCAATACATGCTGAGCTGAAGTGAATTTGGTTATTCCAGTAAGAGAAAATAAAGAGCTAAGGACTCCGCGAGTTTGAATGGGGTCTGTTGGTAGAGGGTTTATACTGAGTCCTACGTCGGCTGTAAAACTGGAGGTAACAGTGCCCGGTTCATGGTCAGGAAATACACAGGGTTCATAGCTGGATTTTGTTGTCTAGTCCAAGAAAAAAGGGAAATGAAAAAGAAACATTTTAAACTGTGAGATTCTATGTGAGTGTAAAATTCTGTTATTTCTAGGAAGATGCGTGGGATAGAATTAAGTAGCATGCCCCTCCGCTAGGATGTTGGGTTCTCAGGTGGCGTCTAGAACGCTACCCCTGATCCCCTGCTCTTTCCTGTGACCGTGCCAGCCTCGCATTGGCCAAGACTGCTCAGCGTGAGGCGTGCAGGCAGAGGCGACGCTAACGTGCCATAACTAGAAATTAATATTCCCACAGATGTTTCTCACTCCCTTCCTCCTGAATTGAGTTTGTGTTTTGCAAAATCAAAATGGTTACGTTGTTATTTTAGGCAGGAGGGCTTCCCCTCGGACCTGCATCACCACCATCTGCTGGGACAGGTGTTGAAGGGGACTCGCTCTGGTCTGAATTTCGTAGGCCCTCCTGTGAGCACACCAGCGACAAATGCTCACACTGTCGTCATAAGAGGATCAGAACTGCTCTTTTTTTTTTTTTTTTTTTTTAAGAGGGTGAGCAGAAACAAGGTTTGGATTCTGCTCCTCTGAAAAAGAGGACCTTTATCTGTTGCCTGAGACTTTCCGCAGCTTCCTGAGTTCCCTCGTTACAGAATACGGAAGCGGTCAGGGCCCCGGGTCCAGCAGGCGGGTGGGATCGTCTCAGGAGCCAGCATTGGTAGAAAGAAAAGGCACAGATTATGGGTCTTGGCGTGCCCAGGTCTGGGCCTTACGAGCCCTCATCAGTATACAGACTGGTCAGGGGAGGCGAGGGCAAGGCCTAGGAAACGGGAGACATTCCAGTTGTCCACAGCCCTCTCGCCCTCTCTGTGGTTCTGGAAGCTTCACCGGAGTATGTTTGTGGAGGGGGCTGTAGAACCTGCATGCAGTTTGCTGCTGGTTGAGGGATGGAGGGCTAGACCTTCCGGAAATGTTTTAAGGTGTCCGGTTCTCACTTTCCCCTCACGGGGCAGCGTGACTGACTTCGCATCCTTCTCACCCCTGCTGCTCTTCTGAGATTTCCTTGTTGGAAACAGACTCTTGGAGCTGCCGGCCTCTCCTGTTTGCCCTCTGAGGAGCCGCAGCTGGGATGGTCGCTAAACGCAGTGTGGTCTCGGACTCGGACAGCCCCCGCAGGGACCGGGCTAGCCCGGTCGGCTCTGCCACCGGGCGTCGTCGTCAAGGGACATCAGGCTCAGCTGGGAGCTCACGTTCGAGAGGAATGCTGGGGCCTGGCGATCTGTGACCACCCACATGTGCCCCCCAAGGACATGCTGTGCCCGGCTCCGTGGCTGCGGGTGACACGCTGGGGGATGCGGAGACCGGCAGGGCAGCTCTGCTGGGGGTCGGCACCCACCCCAATGCCCCCTCTTCTTTAAGAAAGGAACCTCTGGGGACACCTGGGTGGCTCAGCGGTTTAGCGCTGCCTTTGGCCCAGGGCGTGATCCTGGAGACCCGGGATCAAGTCCCCCGTCGGGCTCCCTGCATGGAGCCTGCTTCTCTCTCTGCCTCTCTCTCTGCCTCCTGTGTCTCTGCCTCTCTGTCTCTGTGTCTCTCATTAGTAAATAAATATCTTTTTTTTAAATATTTTTTATAGATTTTATTTATTCATGAGAGACAGAGAGAGAGAGAGATAGAGAGAGAGAGAGGCAGAGACACAGGCAGAGGGAGAAGCAGGCTCCGTGCAGGGAGCCTGACGTGGGACTCGATCCCGGGTCTCCAGGATCATGCCCTGGGCTGAAGGTGGGGCCAAACCACCGAGCCACCAGGGCTGCTCAATAAATAAAATCTTAAAAAAAAAAAAGAAAAAAAAAAGAAAAGAAAAGAAAAGAAAAAAAAGAAAAGAACAGAACAGAAAAGAAAAGAAAGGAAAGGAGCCTTGGCCTTCCTGCACAGGGCAGTCCCGCCAGGTCACCTGCTGACCTGAGGACGAGTCGGTGAATTTGTTTTCCGAGTCTGTGGCTCTTCTGCGTCTCCTTTCTCTCCGGTGTCCTAAGTCTCTCTCCCCTCGTACCTTCCGTTGAGCGTTCGGGACTCTGGTGCATAGACTCGAGCCGTGGCCCACGTGGGAAAGGGCGGCAGGGTGCTGTGGGCACGGCGGGCGCTGGGAAGGCAGGAGAGCAGAGTCCAAGTGTGCATTTTCCACAAAAGAAATATTTAGGCATCAACCTGAGCAGATATTTTGGGGTAAACGACTGCTGGTGTTTCTGTATTTTGTGTGGATAGAAACGTTGACGTGAAACGTTGCTGTAGTTGTGGATCCAGATACACAGAGAGGTTGGACATGAGCCGTCCAGGCCCCCAGCCTCTGAGGACGCTCCGCGGCCAGCCTCCCGCGTGTCCTTCTCGCCCGCACCTGCTGTTCCGTGGTTGCCACTACACAGAGCAGGTCTTCGAGAATTTTCTAGATGAGCACTCACAAATCAGCTCCTCCTTTCTTGTGACCACATTGTGTTTAAGTAGTTTTTAAATTTTGCAATTTCTTAAAAAAAAAAAAAAAACAACAACAACTGCAATTTCTGGAGGATGTGGGTTGGGTAAGTTCTTAAATGGAAGTGCTGAATGGAAAGGAACGTGGCTTTTAGGCTTTGGTACGGCAGAGAGGCTGTGCAGGGTTCCACGCCCCCGGCCACCTGTGTGTCCCCACGCTGTCGTCGGGGTCTCCTCTGTCATCAGACGTGTAATTTCTGCTGGACCATTGGAGGGCTGTATGGTGTTCGTGTTTTAATTGGCATGTTTTAGATTTTTTTGTTTTTGGAGAGTTCAAGCATCTTTCCATGTCTGGCCATGTGTGTTTTTCTCTTGCATCTGCCTTCGTGTCCTTTGCCAGTCGTGTTTGTCCTGCTGGGCTTCATGCTGCTCTCCTTGTGAATTAAAGAAGTTAACCCTTGGCCCATGCTTTGCATATTTGTTATCCGGCTGCTTACCTTTAGCTGCTAGGGCTTCATTTTCCCCTCAGCAGCTTTTCATTTTAATCTGGGAAACACACTTTCCAAAGATCATGACCATGTTAATCCATGCTTTATTCTAGAGTGTTTATGATTTCTTTCTCTACATTAAAATCTGTGACGCAGCTAGAATTTATCTTGATATAAATAAGGTGGGCAACTCCACTTAGTCTTCTCCCCGACAGCTGGCTGGCTTTATTGCACCACCACCATGGGCTGGAAATCCCACCTTTCTTTATATTTATGTGTCTTCTCTTCCTGAGACCCTGTGACCTGAAGTACCAGCAGGTGTGTTGGCATCTCTAGAGTGTCCCCATCAGCGAGCTTCACACACGTCCATCTCCAGGGGTGACTCCCTCACATCACCTTTTTCCTCCTTCATACTTTTCTGAACTAACCATATATACATTTTTTTTTCCTAAGAGCTTTTTAAAAAAAATTATTTATTTATTCATGAGAGACACAGAGAGAGACACAGGCAGAGGGAGAAGCAGGCTTCATGCAGGGAGCCTAGTGTGGGACTCGATCTTGGGACTGCAGGATCACACCCTGAGTCGAAGGTAGATGCTCAGCTGCTAGCCACCTGGGCGTCCCTCCTAAGAGCTTTAATATTACTTTACTTATATCATTTCTGTAAAAATCTTGTTGGTGATGTACATAGTATTTTTAGAAACTGGGACATACACACCGAGGAGAGACCTTACCCTGTTTGGGTCTTCCAACCTCTGCCCACGTCTCCTTTTCTTTTCCTGGTGACTCTCCTGCCCTTACGAAGAGGCCGGCCCTGTCACAGTGGCCATGCTGGCTTTGGGGGCTTGGGGTGGAAGGGAATTTGTCCAGGGAAACCAATCGCATCATACTCTCCAGGATAACAGCCGAGAGGTGAGGATCAGTTTGTACTAGAGGGAGGCCACCGGAAACCTTCCTGGTGTCAGGAATTTATAGCCAAGCCCCCACCCTCTTGTGGGTCACTCACCTCCTGAGCTCATGTTGCAGAGGGAGAAGTGCCACCCCAGGGCTTGAAGGGCAGAGAACGTGGAACTAAGCTTTGTCTGCTTCCTGCCACCGCCTCCTGGCTGTCCTCCCTGCTGCACCGCCCCCCAGCTCAGCCTTGCCCTCTGCAAAGAGCCGGAGGTAGAGGACTCCGAGAGCAACCTCTCCAAGCAGAATGCATACGGCCCTGGCCTGCCAGGCGCTGTGAGGAGGCCCCATCTTGGTGTTGCCCTGCCTGGGAGTGGCCACTGAGACCTGCTGTGATGCAGAAGGCGGGTGCCCAGGCTGGCGCCTCCAGCCCTTTGTCAGACTTCAGAAACCCTTCCTGGGACCCCATGCGGCTCTGGTAAGGGCCAGTGTCCGGTTCTGGGAGCCGGGGTTTTCTGCTTTGGGGTTAGAGTAGAAACGACAGCTCTCTCTCGAGATCTCCAGGCCCTTCTCCGTGGGAACAGGTGTCTGCCTCTTGTGAGAAGTATTTACACATCTAGCTTTTACTAAAGAAAAATTAAGTACTTTTAAGTATCAGGAATGGATTACAGCTATTAAAGCTCCGTGTCTCGGTTGTCGCATGACGCAGAGCAGAGATTGAGTGAGGCTCTCTGCCTGGGTCAGCCGGGGTCTGGCAGGGCCTCACGCTTGGGCCCTTGATGAATGGCAAGATTGGAATTCAGCTCCACCTCCGAGGTTGTGCAGATGCCCCTGCGTGCGTGGTGGAGGGTCTCCGGGGCTGGTTCCATGGGCCGAGGCCTCATGGTGGGAGGCAGGATGTGAGCTGTGGTTGGGCTGGGAGCGCTGGCAGGGGCAGAAGACACTCGTGTCTGCGCCCCGACTTCTGAACCCCAGTTCTGCTGCATTAGACAGGTGCCGAGTGTCCCCGTCACTGTTCCTTGGTGACCCCCGAAAAGCCTCCAGTCCTTGTTCTTTCTCAGGCCCCTCGCAGCCACTCCCCGCTCTTCCTGGGGTGCTCCTGTGCTTCTCCTGCCACTCAACCCCAGCGTAGACTCCAGAGGCTTCGTGTCAGGGGGACCCAGTGTGACCCCAGCTTCCCCCACGTTTCCAGCACGTTCTCCCCTTTCCACCCTAAGACCATCACTCTCCCCAGTCTGGAGGGGCCCCTCCTTCCTGGCTCCGACTTTCAGACTAGACTCCAGCCTCAGGTCCTGCGTGGAGCCTTCTGGCAGCGTGGCCGCCATGGTCACGGTGTCCCACCCCCCAGCATCTGTTGCCACAGTTCCTTTGCACGTACCTGCCTGACTCTCTTCTTTCGAAGGGAATAGTAACGATCTCTGTACCTTCTACACTAGCTAACAGGGTGCCTTATTCATGGGTGGTACGCTTCCTTTCTTTTTTTTCCTTTTCTTTTTTTTTTTAAGATTGTTGAATTAACAGTCTCAAAATCATTTTGAAAAACTTTTATTTTCTCTCTGTGGATTTCCAGAGTTGACTAGCTCACCTGTGAATGGTCTTTATCTTTGATCACTGTGAGTTCATGAACTTGATGATGGGGCTGTTTGTTTTCGCATCCGTCTTCTTTATACATGAGGAGGGACGCTGCAGACTTTCTGTTGATAGTTTTTCCTTGAGCTTCTTGTCTGCTTACATCTTGGGTCGTACTGTCCGTGCTGAGAATTGACTATTGTGGGCTTTGCTCCCAGCTGCCTGTGGCCCAGATTCCAGCTGACCCTTTGCCCAGCGTCACATGCTGCAGGTCGGGCCCAGCTGCAGATCCTCTGGTCACTCCGTTGTAGCAGGTGCGGTATGTGAGCCTGGTGTGTTATGACCTGGGCTGGCACAGGAGGTGAGAGGTCAGCAGTCACCTGCTGGGATTTGTAAATCTCTGCTGTATTTGTGTAAAAACTAGGAATGTGGGCAGCCCCGGTGGCTCAGCGGTTTATTTATTTATTTTTAAAAGATTTTATTTATTTATTTATTCATGAGAGACACAGAGAGAGGCAGAGACACAGGCAGAGGGAGAAGCAGGCTCCATGCAGGAAGCCCAATATGGGACTCTGTCCTGGGAATCCAGGATCAGGACCCGGGCTGAAGGTGGCGCTAAACCGCTGAGCCATCCTGGGCTGCCCTGGCTCAGCGGTTTAGCGCTGCCTCTGGCCCAGGGTGTGATCCTGGAGACCCGGGATCGAGTCCCATGTCGGGCTCCCTGCATGGAGCCTACTTCTCCCTCTGCCTCTGTCTCTCTCTAATAAATTAAAAATCTTAAAAAAACAAAAAACAAAAAACAAACTAGGAATGTTGCCTCAAAAAGGGGCTAAGTGTATAGCCCTGGTTATACACTTAGAGTATGAGATCTTACTGGGCAGATGAAACCCCTGGTAGTAGGACTGCATTGGCAGGCGGTAAACTGCACGATACAGACACAGAGAGAGGTGGCGTGGGGGGAGATGTTAGGTGATGACCAGCAGGTGTAAACTGAGAGGGGAGCCTGGCCACCGTGACCCCAGAGTTTTCCCTGTGAGCAGCAACTCTTGAGGAATGGTGAGGAAGAGCCCCTAAAAACAAGAAGGAGGTGAAGAGATGCTGGGAGTGAGAGCTCTGGTGGAGCCAGGAGGAGGAGGACCTTCCACCGCGGGCAAGAGGTGGGTGCCCTGGCAGATGGCAGGAGTGGGGTGCGGTTCTCAGTCTACACCTTTGTTGAAAGCTGGTTTCCATTTGCAGCCTGAGACAAAGAATTCGTAAATAATTTTAGGGCTTATTTCTCATAGACTTGATAGGATTCTTACAGATGAGAACTGCCATTTTGGTACAAAAATAAAGTTGTTCATATTATGGCTGTTTCTTAAAAAATGTAGGCTGGGCTGCAGAGTTGGGGTATTTGGGTTGGGTCTGGAGACCCTGTCCTGGTGACAAGGAATCCCCAGAACATGGAGCCCACATTAGTATGGCGAGGGGCGCGGAGGGGACAGGCCTGCGGGGGGTGCCTCCTCTCGGCACTTTCCTAAGGACAGCAGACTGGAAGGCAGGGGAGGGCCTGGGATGTTTTGGTTTTATTCTCTCCTTTGTTGTTTATATGGAGCAGTGGTTTCCAGGCTGGGCAGTTTTGCCTTCCAGGGGACATTTGGCAGTGTCTGGAGACGCTGTGGTTGTACATCTGGAGGTGAGGTGGTGGAGGCGCCCTGGCATCAGCAGCTCAACCTCCTGCATTGTCCAGGACACCCCCGTGAGGGAGACTGAGCCACCAGAAGGTCAGCAGCACCGAGGTCACAGAGCCCTGATCTGGTGTCATGGCTTCTCTTTTGCCTCCCTGCTTGTTTGGCATTTGTTTTTAAAACCTTACGTCTCTTCCCTCACTAGTCAAAGGCAGTGTTCCCCCGAGTGGCCTGCAGAGAGCGGCCTCGAGTCATCTTCTGGTCTACCTTCACGTGGGAGCCACATCTTGGGGTCCGAGGCTCCAAGCCTGGGTGTTTGATGATGCCCCCTGAAGTTTCAGAGCCGCTGCTCTCTGGTTGCAGGGATGTTCCTTGTCACCAGCCCACTTAGAGTATTCTCCCCGAGGCCAGCAAGGTCAGCCTTCGAACTCCTCCTAACCAGCGTGCCCTGGAATGGGACGTTGCCACCTCTGGTGACCGAGTGGAAGGCAAGCCCTCTGCTAGAAAGGCCGGAGCACACCTGTGTGGGGCACGGGGGCAGCCTGGCCGGCGTCACTGCCTGCCCCCTGTCCCGCAGGAGCAGGAGGAGGGGCTGCAGGGGCCCTCCGCGGGCCTCCCTGTCGTTTCTGGGCTCGGTAATGAGAGGGCGTCTAAAGGAAGGGTTAACATCCCCCCAGCGAGGCAGCCATCAGCCTTCTGCTTCTCGGGGGTGAAGAAAAGCGAGCGCAGCCTGCCAGGAGCGGTGCAGCCCTCCCCCGGGAGGCCGCGTGCGTGGGGGCAGAGGAGGAGGGGCCGCTGTAATTGCATTCATGGAAATCCGCCTGCCTGCGCGGCGCCCGGCGAGCACAGCAGCGAGCACAGCAGCGAGCACAGCAGCTCGCACGCCAAGTGTCAGCCGGCGGCCGCTCAGCTCCTGCTCCGCCGGCTCTGCCCCGGCAGCCTTCCCCTCCAGGACCGGCGCTCTCTCCACTCTCGGTTTCCACTTGGCCTTTGTTTCCTCGCTGCCTCCTGTACCCTGGCTGTGCCGGCACACATGCCGTGCTTGCTGCGCCCCTCCGTCCCCCTGGGGCAGTGGGAGCACCCAGGAGCCGGGGACGGCGGGGTGGCGGTGGCGGCCCACCATGGCCTCTGAAGCGGAGAGCTGCCAGCTGCCCAGGCTTTGACGGGGGCTGCCGGGACGCTGGGGCTGCAGGAGAGGGGACTCGCCTTGGGTAAGAGGCCGGTGGATGGCGCGCGAGCTGGTCGCGTAGAGTACCACGCAGAGTATGCGGATCCCGCTCTATTATGCTTTGCTGCCAGCCTCTCCCACCCCGCAGCAGAGCCGATGCGTGCGGCAGCGTCTCTCTGCATGACTGCCTTGTGGTTTTGCATTCTGCTCTCTCCTCCTAGGGTTTTTCCACTGGCTCATCGGGGGTAGATGTTCAAATGTTCAGGGGGCTTTCTTCTAGGCCTGAGATTTAGGAACAAGCCGATGGCCAATTTTGGTGGCCCTGCTTCGGTGAGGTGACGAATAGGACAGCGGGAAGCAGGGGGACAGGTTCAGGGTGATTCTCTCTCCTCTGGACCCACCCCATGAGTTTCTGTTGGACTCTTTGACTACTTTGGAACCATTCCTGGGGGAGGGGGTGTTAGCCCTCCTTCCAACAATATGTCCAGAAAAGGAGTTGGAATCGCATGTTTCATTTGATCCTAGGGGTCCATTCCAGCGATTAGGCCGACCGAGAGCGTTTCAGTGTGCCAAAAAATTAAGGGCTTTACGAAGAGCTGGCATAGATTGGTTTCAGGAACAGGTTAAATGAGAACTGACTTGTTAAAGCCCCCACTGAGCCCCAGTTCTGGACTGAAAGGGGTGTGGCGGCACAGCTGTGCAGTGGGAGACGGCAGCTGGCACGGGGCGTTTCTGGAGCCCCTTCCCTCGGGAGAGAGGGGCAAGCACAGATGACTTGGTCTGTCTGCTGGGGTAGGGAATTCCCAGGCTTTCCCCGAGAGCTGAGCACTCTCCTCTGTCTCAAGGAGGCCAGCGCGAGAAAATGGTTCTCCCTGTTGGGCTGGTCCAGCCCTGCTTTCCATTCCTGTGATCCTTTCAAAAACAGCTTTGCAGACACAGATTGGAAGTCTGAACGCCAGAAGGAATCCTGCTGCAAAACTCCAGCTGGATCGGATCTTACCACTGCCAGGCTTTAGAAAAGGTGGAGAGGTTTTAAAATGATTATTTCCTAGTTTTTACCTTTTATTGAAAGCAGATGTTAACTTTGTTTTTCTAAACCAAACTTTTAGGATACAATTTTATGACTTCATCCCTTTTACTACCTTGAAATTTGACCTCATTTCCCTTTGGTTGGCTGGTTAGTGCTGGAGTTCTAGGATTTGTTAGATAAAATGTGTCCGTTCCCTTCTGTGTGTAAGGTAAGAAGATAAAATACCTTGTTTTTTTCTAAGACAGTTTATGGGACTGTTTGGGGGTTTTTTAAATAAAGCTTTTATTTTTAAGTAATCTCTGTACCAAATATGGGGCTTGAACTCACAACCCTGAGATCATGAGTTGCACGCTCCACCGACTGAGCCAGCCAGGCATCTTTGTGGCTGTTTCATACATGTTCTTTCATTTGAGAAGGGCTGTGATGATGACAGACCCATTCCGGTTGGGGCTGGATGAGGCGGTGGTTAGCCCAAGGTCACAGAACTACCTCGGCAGGGAAAGCCCCCAGCAGGTGTCCCCTCCCACCCCAACCCCAGTTAGCCTCTCCTCTGGACTAAGGAGGCTTGAGTCATCCGGGCAGGCGTTAGATGAGCCAGCTGCAAGACAGCGGTGGGGACAGAGTTTGTCTTAGAGATGCAAAAAAAATGGTAATAAAATAGTTAATGTATCTGTCCTTCGTCCTAGGTAGGAGACTGGGTGGCTTTTGTGGGGGAAAGAATTTAAACGGGAAGAGTAAATGTTCGCCTTGGCAGTTTGCTAGAAGGAGCCTCTGGCCTCTGTGTTGAGTATCAGTTATGCTGGCCTCATGCTAATTTAACTCTTTCTGGTCCACGCTGTGTACACAAATTCCTTTAAAATCTAGGCGGGGCTGCCTGGGTGGCTCAGTAGGTTGAGCGTCTGACTCTTGGTTTTGGCTCAGGTCATGACCTCAGTGTCATGAGATTGAGCCTCGCATTGGACTCCGTGCTCAGCACAGAGTGCTTGCAATTCTCACTCCCTCTGCTGCTCCCCTTGCTCCCTCACTCTCTAAACATCAATCAATCAATTAATCTTTAAAAAAAGAACCAAAATCTCCTAGGCCATAAACTGGTGGTGAAACACTTCATAAGTCAGTCATGGAAGAGGAGTACAGTAAGCAGAAATCAGGAAATCAAGATACTGCTGTTGGCTTTTTGTATGTTTGGTTTACTTTTAATTATAGTAAAGTACACACAAAATAAAATTTATCATTTTAAGTGTACGGGTCCAGTAGCGTTATGCATATTCACATTGTTGTACAACCATGCTTCAGAAGTTTCCATCTTGTGAAACAGGAACTCCCTCCCCAGTCAGCACCACCTCCCCATCCCCCAGCCCCAGCCCCAGTGCCTGGCAGCCTCCATCCTACTCTGTCTCTGGGTTTGGCTGCTCCGGGGACCTCACAGAAGTGGAATACTATAGCCTGTGGCTGATTTCACCGAGCACAGTGTCCTCAAGGTTCATCCATGTTGTAGCAGGCATCAGGATTTCCTTCCTTTTTGAGGTAGAATGAATGATACTGGATTGCCATGGTTTGACTTAGTTGGAAGGAAAAGTAATTGGTTTTGTAAAGTTGGCAGACTTTCTGTAAAGGTATGACATGAACATATGCGCTGTTGGCTCATGGATGCCACCAAGTTTCGGGCTTGGGTCATATCCACATGCTCCGACCGTCTACCCTCTCTTGCCCTCTGGTCATGCCAGCTGTCCTGAGGCCTGGCCTGTCTGTAAATTTGAGGCTTTCAATGAAATTCCTGAGTCATTACAGCTGTTTATTTTCCTTCTCTCTGTATTGCCCTTTACCTGAGAGATGCCGTGGATGTTGGTTGCGTCCTTATACCTGTTGTAAAGATCTGACCCCAGATCTTATCAGCTTGGAATTGAGTTTTGTGAACATTTGCTAAATGTTGGTTTCCAACACCTGAGTTCTTTCTGTTCTGAATCTTTCACATTGTAAGTCACTGGGATTTCCTGGGAGACCAGATGACTCACCCCCATAGGGTGGGGCAGCATGAGACATCTAACCGGTAGGATCTGCACAGGTATGAGATTGGTAAATGCAGGCCCTTTGACCTTTTAAGTCCGTGGAAGGGAAGGAAACTGCCTTCACTCCCTTGGACAGTTTCCCAGATTTGCACTCTGGAACCCAAAAGCTGTAAATAGCTGTATTATCTCTCCAGAGCTGGTAGCAGTTTCTAGAGAGGCATGAGAAAGCTTGGTCCTCCACTTTGCCGCTGCTGCTCCTGTTTTAGCTGGGGCTTGCAGTTAGGTTTTGCAGGCTGTGTGTTTTCAGTTTCATAAAACTTACAGGTCTGTAAAGGGTTTGGCCTTGCTTATTATTATTAGCAGGGGTACTTCTGGCACCAGTGCTCTGCAGGCCCAAGAGCACATCCGGACACTCGGATGCAATGCCCTGGCCTGGGTGGGAACGTGGCCCAGGATGTTCTCTCCTGTCTGTTTACCTTCTGCACATGTGGGGAAAAGGAAGGGCCTTTCTAGATTCTTGGCCTCACTTCTTAAGAACATTTCCCTGCTGTGCTGGTTTAAATTCAGTGGGCTCTTACCCACTGAAAGGCAGAGGCTATATATAAGAAGGGCGATGGTTGATGATTATGGTTGGAAAAACAAGGCAAGGGGTGTGTTTTAAAGCGAGGCAGCAGGACCTGGTATAGGGGGGTGACCCCGGAGAGCGACGTCTTGGTCCTAAAGCACATCTTTAACGCTCCCGGGGATGTAGGACAGAGTGTGCGTTGTGGCAGGCGGCTGCCTGTGCTCCCGCTGAGCACAAACTGCTCTCAGAACTGCTTTTTCGATTGAACTTCATGGCGGATCGCTGGGCACCTGCTCCGGGCTGCAGGGGAGCGGCGGAGCGGCCTTGCCGCCATGTGCTTGTTTATGGGAGCTGCCCCTTTAAGACAGTCCTCCTTTGTATGTGCTGGATGGAGCACATTTCAGCTCTGGGGCTCTGCACTGGTAAAATCTGCAGAGCAACATTTAAATAAAGAAATAAATGGAAGCTTCCCTTGTGTGGCTTTTCTATTCACAGCTGAACACAATGGTCCCTTGTTGTTGCACGCACTTTAATCCCCTTCGCTGAATTGGAACCCCGCGAGGGAGTGGGGGGGCCCATCCTGGACTGGCCGCCTCGCTGGAAGGGGGACACCTTGTAAATTAACCTTTGCAGGAGTGAATTCCCGAGGCCTCTAGGCCTCCGGCGCTCTGCTCCCCATCCTTTGTGCTCGGGCTGCTGCCGCCCCGGTTGCCATTCTTTTCAGGAGAAGGGGGCTTAGCCGCCCTCCTGGCACAGACGTGGGGCTGCAGCACGTGGCAGTCGGGGGAGGGAGGAGTTGTTTGTTTCTCTGCCATCTGGCCCGTCAGCCGATCTCTTGCAGTTTAACCCTCATGGCTTCGAGGAGAGGAGGGAAAGCCACGGTCCCAGGGCGGGCCCTTCCTGGGGGCCCTGCTGTTTATCCAGCCACGCGGGGTGCCGGGTGCGGAGTGTGTACGATTGTGTCTTCCTTTCCTGCCCCGGCTGCGGCCCGCCCCATCCTGGGGGTCGCTCACCCCGCTCCCTCTCCAGCCACGGTTTTGATTTCTCTTTGCCCTTAAGTGAAATGAAGCATTTTCTCCACGGCATTTATTTTCCTGCTGGGCAGTGTGCGAGCGAGGGCTTGAAGTGGGGAGGTGACCTTACCTTGATGCGTCTAAGTGCAAGAGGTACGTGTGTTAGGGTGCTAGATCTTTCCTGGACTCAGGGAAGAATCCCACTAGACAGATGAGATGTAAACCTGCCCTTCTTTAAAAGGAGAAGTTCTCAGATGATTTGCTGAACCATAAGTCAAACAGCGCTGTGATTTAAGGTGGAACACAGAGAGGGTTTAGAGATCCTGTGGGTGATGTCAGGAGGCAGCATCAAAGCACATGTGAATAAATGTCTTGTTTATTCCTGCTGCAAGTTACCCAGACGTCGCTTCCTTCTGACCACCAGGGTGTAGAAGGCCCGTCTTTTCTAGGATTAACGTTTTTATTTTTCATTTTTTAAAAGATTTTATTTATTTGTTTGACAGAGAGAGAATGTGCACACAAGCAGGGGGAACAGCAGAGAGAGGGAGAAGCAGGCTCCCCGCTGAGCAGGGAACCTGACATGGGGTCTCGATCCCAGGACCCTGGGATCATGACTCAAGCTGAAGGCAGATGCTCAACCAACTGAGTCACCCAGGCGCCCCTTTATTTTTCATTTTAAAAGTGCAGTAGTGGGACACCTGGGTGGTTTAGTGGTTGTGAACGTCTGCCTTCGGCTCGGGGCGGGATCCCGGGGTCCTGGGATCAAGTCCCCGCAAGGAGCCTGCTTCTCCCTCTGCTTGTGTCTCTGCCTCTCTCTGTGTCTCTCATGAATAAATAAAATCTTAAGAAAAGTGCAGTAGTATGGGGGCATCTGGGTGGCTCAGGTCATGATCCTGGGTTCCCTGCCTAGTGGGAAGTCTGCTTTTCCTTCTGCCCCCTGCTCCCCGCCATTCATGCTCTCATGTGCCTCCACTGTCTTTCAAATAAATAAAATCTTTAAAAAGAATGCAATAGTACCTTCATGTATTTTTTTTAAAGCAAGTATTCAGGAGTTCATAGGCCCCATCTCTCTGTTCCCGACCCACTCCCCAGAAGCAGCCGCTAATAATTAACTTTTTCTGGCTTTTATCTTCTGGTAGGTGCTGCCAAGTGCATATTAATGTTCTCATCCCACTGATGATTTTATCAAAGAGATGGTCTCTTGACCACTTCCACTTCACATTTTCCTCCTTTTCACTCTCTCCCTGTCCATTTTTGATGGCTTACCAGTTTTTGCTTCGTTTTCACTTTAGGAACTTCCATACACATATTTACAACATCATTTTCGTGTTCATTGATCTGTTATCTCTGTCCCTGCTTTTTTGTAAGCGGGTGCTGTAGGGTCCCCCATGTCCTGTCTGTTTGCTCCCTCCCTCTGGCCTTCGCCATCGATGACGCATGATTTAAAGTAGCCTTCATGCTTTGTTCACAGATTGACTGGAAAAGTTGACCACTACACAGCACCATTACAAGGATGTGCTTGCTGCTCAGCTGGGAGCCTCTCTCGGGAGCTGCTCCCAGCACTAAGGTCCAGGGGACTCTGCTTTCTTGCCTTCCGCTGAGGCTGCCCGCCCGGCTGGCTCCTGATTCCTTTTAGTGTTTGTTTCTCTATCTCCAGTGATGCTTTCTGTTCTGTTGAGAGGAGGCCCTGTGGTGCCTTCACACACTGGAAATACTTCTCAGCTGCCTTGCCAGTCCTCCTCTGGGATGAACTGTTTGCAGCCTGTCGGTGGGCTTCCTGCTCTGATCTGGGCTTTCTGTCCACGCACGAGAGCAGAGCGCGTGTCCTCCGTGGGCTCCCGGGGCTGCACCACCCTCGCCCCCGTGTGCACGGCTTCCTCCTCCTGAAGGAGCACGGGAGATAAACTGAGTCCTGTGGCTGAAATGATTCTGTCTTGTCCTCCACGTTGACTGAGAATGAATTCTAGGGTCAAAATCATGTTTATTTAGACCTCGAAAGCCCCTCCCCCGTCTCACAGTGTCTGCTGTTACACCGGCCACCTCCTTTCTCTTCCTGCTCTCATGGAGGTTGTAGGATCACCTGGCATCCTCCAACTTCTGAATTTTTACAGTGAATGTGCCTCTGAGTGAGTCCACTTCTGCTTCTATCTTAAGTCTTGTTGCTCTTTATTCCGCAGGAGTGCCTCACCTTTATCTTTTCATCTGTTTTTGACTTGGCGGGGGCAGGGGGCAGGGAGGCTGGAGGACAAAAATATGTTTAATTTCCAGGAGTGTATTGTTTAATTGTCCCTTTTTCAGAGTTTTCTGTTATTTTGAAGTTTTCTTTTGTTCTGCTCCACGGGTTTTCTTTCCCTGCCTTGCTGCTTCTCATTTGGTCTTTAGGCTTGGCCATCTCTGTGGGTGTAAGAAAGGCGTGGTGGACAGGTTAAATGGGAGCTCCGTGGGGTGGGGTGGGGGCATGTGTGCAGCGAGGCTGTGCTTTAGTCTGGCTGGACTGAACCTGCTTCGCTGTAGGGCAATCCCAGGTCTCCCAGCCTAGCTGCTCTGCTCAGTTCTTTTGTTTGGCCTCAGGTAAATACACATTGAGAGCCTTTGGTGTGTCAGGCACTGTGCTGGGCACTGCAGACGTGGCAGTGATAGGTGCACGAGGCCCCCACTGCCGTGGAGTTTGCCTTCCAGGAGGAGGAGTTGGCACTCTGCTTCTCTGTCCCAGAAGTTTGTTGAAATCATGTTTGCCAGTGGCCCCGCTTCCTGTACTTGACATAGTAGGTTGATAGCTTTTTAAAAACTCCTCTACTGTTTCTACAATAGTATCTTGGAAGGTAGAGGATCGGCAGCACATTCTGAGTTTATAACACAGAAACCATAGATTGTGACCCTCTAGACAAATGGCCGTGTGTGATTGTGATCCCAGACTGGTTGGGTGCTGAGGTTCTCACAAGAAAGCAACCACAGAGATTTTCCAATCTGGAATGAGAAACATTGGCTTCCCGGGGCACACAACAATCTAGAGATGTAAATTTTCTACATGCTGGGTCTGTTTTTCATCAGCCTCATTCTGAGGGCCTTAATCTTACCTCTGCTCAGTTAGGGACCCATTGATCTGATTAAGCCGACTCTGTGGCTTCAAAACCAAAGCCTGATTATTCTCCCCTATGGAACAGCTATTAAAAATGAACTGTTGCCTCAATTTTCAACACCGTGTTATATTAGAATGAACATTTGTCTTCTAGAACCTCAGGAAATTATTTCTTAAAGAGATCTTCTAGTCTTCATGGACTAGAAATTCTTCTCTGTGAAATCCAGAAAAACCAGAATTAATTCCTTCAGGTGTGCTTTTCTTGAGACTGGAGTCTGCATTGGAAGAGTCTGTGTTGTTTCTCAGGGTGGTGTTCACTCTAACTGAGCTGATTTGTCCCCAGTCCAGCACTGGTGACTGTTCCCTCGGAGTTCCCCGGGATGCGGTGAGGTCACTCCTGGAAGGTGACCTGGACTGGAATCCCCCAGCCTCTGACATGGGTGCTTCCTTACTGTAGGACTCAGTGAATTAGTTAGGCTGTGACATCACAGCCATTGTGAAGAACATGAAGGGTAGGATGATTGAAAATGTCAGTGGATGTCACACAAAGAAGGTACGTTTCTGGTACTGTTGTGTATGGAGAAGATCGGGTCGAGGTAGCAAATGCGTTCTGTAGTGCGTCTTGGAGAAGTTTAAAAGACACTTTTCGAGAGAAGATTGGCGGGGAACATTGGGGCACTTGGGTGGCTCATTCGGTTGAGTGTCCAACTCTTGGTCTCAGCTCAGATCTTGATCTCAGGGTTGTGGGTTCAAGCCCCACGTCCGGCTCCATGCTGGGTGTGCAGCCTACTTAAAAAAAAAAAAAAAAGCCAGCTCACCTAAGGGAGGTAATTCACCTGTGCTGTAGACATCACTGTTGTCAGTTGTTTCTACCCTCTTTTATTGTCTTCCATGATTTTTATGAAATACTTGGGGAAAGTCTCCAAGTGCAATAAAGTCTCAGTGTCCCAGAAAGGGAGTCATGGGTCCAAGCTTGTAGGCAGAGCTGTTGTTGTTCCAGCTCCGTGCTGTCCAGTAGAAATATAGTAAGAGGGGCCCCTGGGTGGCTCAGCGGTTGAGCCTCTGCCTTCTGCCCAGGGTGTGATCCCGGGGTCCTGGCATCGAGTCCTGCCCTCTGCCTGTGTCTCTGCCTCTCTCTGTGTCTCTCATGAATAAATATATATATTTTTTTAAAAGAAAGAAATATAGTAAGAGTCACAAAATGCGTTACTTCCCATGGCCCAAGTGACATCAGTTGAGATAGTATATTTTATTTATCAAGTAATGAGTTTAATGTGTGATCAGTATAAAATATTCAGGAGCTATTTTACCTTTTCATGTAGAGTCTGGCGGGTATTTTACACACATAGTCCATCTCAAACTGGTCTAGTCACATCTCAGGTGCTTAGTAGCCACGTGTGGCCTGTGCCGCGAGGTGCGGTTCTAACTTGTTCAGGCACCACCCGGGTGGAGAAGCATCCCTGTGTTGCCCCCTCCATCAGGCCATGTGGGTGCCTTTTGCTCTTGCCCCGAAGGAAACAGGAGCCAAGGCTCTGCGGCTCCCGCGTTCCCTGCTGGACTCTGTCCTTACGGCGGCCTGCTGAGCGCGTGGAGCCTTGGGCCGAGGGGCTGCCTGGGGCAGGGCGCCCCTGCTTGCTCCTGGGGGGTTGGAGCCAGGATTCGAACCCCGGTTTTCCCGACCGCCTCCTGCCTTTCCCCAGCACATTCGGAAGGGCCCTGCGAGGGGGCTTCTGTCCAAGCCCCTGTGCGTGTCGGGGGAGGAAGTGTTGCGTGGGGAGAACTGGGAACTCAGGGACTCTGAGGAGGAGAGTGCAGGAAAACACAGCGGGAAGCGTGCAAAGCCCGGGCGAAGTCACCCCGTCCTCAGAGTTAAGCACTCAGGTGGGGTGTCTCCTTCTGGACTTTCCCCCCTGCGCGTGTGTAGTCTGTCCCCTCCCCACTTACGGGTATCGTGGACGTGGTTGTGGATCGGGGTGGGCCCAGTGCGGGGGCCTCCAGTGTCCCCGCCGCAAGGGCTGAAGATGGCCAGGGCTCGGCTGACAGTCCCCTTTTATCCCTGGCCAACCTCATTTGACCTCAGGCTGCCTTTTCTCTCTTGTTTCCATGGCAAGTGCGCCTTCAGCAGAGCTTTTCTCTGAGAGCAGGGCGCTTGCTTCCTTTGGTGAAGCTGATGGAGAACAGGAGCCAGAGCTGTCCCCATTTCCAAAACGGGCTTCTAGTTTCTTCCGTGGTGTCCTTGTCCTTTTGTGGTCTCCGGAGTCTGTTTATTTCTGGTGAGAGAAAGCTTTCTTAGTAACATTTCCCTCCTTTCTTGCAGTTCCCAGTGACCTGACGGCAGAGGAGCGTCAGGAACTGGAGAATATCCGGCGGAGAAAGCAGGAGCTGCTGGCCGACATTCAGGTAGGAGGTCACAGCAGGGATGCCTGCCCTGTGCCGGCTGTCCTTTACAGAGAGGTGCCTTCTGAGCTGACCCCCCCCAGCTCTGAGGAAAGTGTAGTCATGCGGGTCTCACCGGTGAGAAGATGGAATCTTAGGTCGGGTGGTCCGTGAACCCTCCCCTAGCTGGTCAGTTGTCGCAACTAGGTGACCCGGGCCCTCTGACTCCCAGGCGGGGTTCTCACTACCGAGTGGGGTGTGGATGAGGGCTCAGGGGCTTGGAACATGGACTTCGGGTGAAGCTGGACCCACGTCCGGTCCTGGCTCTCTGCCCCTTGCTGGAGGAGCGATCTCAGATAATAGGAATCGGGTTCTTTGAACATCAGTTCCTTCAGCTGTAAGATAACGAGTGAAAGCACCTGTTGATGGGTTGCCATCAGGGGTAAATGAGGCCCTGTTCCTACAGGACTTATCGTCTCTGCTCGTCCCTGTGAGATATTTAAGCAGCAAGCGCTGTTTCATCAGTGTTTCTGAGATCCTTTGTGGAGCTGTGAAGCTTTGTAGGACAGAAGTCATAGAAGCCATTGGTTGGATTATTTTAGCCCTTAGGGCAGCAGATGTTATTCTTGTAGAATTCTTTGTAAAACATTTGGGAGCTCGGGGGTGGGGAGAGGAGGGCAGGGACCTACTCTGGGACCCCAAAGCTGCAGAGAGTGGAAAGGAAAGACTTGCTGTGCTGTTGACTTCAGTATAATTTGATCACTTGCCCTAATCCTTTGATTCCTCTTTGGTGAATGCTAGGAAATCTTAGCAGTTCTTCACCCCAGGCCCCCTCCGCGTGACCGTGACCGTGACCGTCCATTCTGAGGGTCGGCCTTACCCACGAAAGGGGCTGAGGAGAGGCAGGAGCTCGGGTTGGCCATTCCCCTTGCCAGCCGCTTGGCGGCAGTGTTGGCCCAGCCCAGGCACCGCGGGCCGGGCAGGCTGGGCGTGTGTCCTTCCTCCTGAGCCTTCTCACACTGGCTTAGTGAGCTACAGGGATGCAGCGCAGCCATCTCAGTGAAAAAATACGTATTTTACATGGTGTGTATGATTATAAGTTTCTTCCCTAGACTGTGATCCTTGAGGTCAGGAGCTATCTTTCTCACCTGTGTATTCCTCGGAATGTTTACTATCCGGTAGGACCTCAACAAATATTTGTTAAACAGATGAATTTTCTGGAATGTTAAAGACTTTTTTTCTGGTTTGCCTTATTTTATTTCATTTTGCTTTGCTTTATCTTGTTTTTGCTTGGAGGGAGTTCTGTGAGCTGTTAGAGGGGCTCCTCTCGCTTGCGTTGGCCCCCCTGGTAATTCTGGATTATCTGTTTTGTAGAGGCTCAAGGATGAGATAGCAGAGGTAGCTAATGAAATTGAAAACCTCGGGTCCACAGAAGAAAGGTGAGTTCGCCCAGCTGCCGGCTGGGTATTGTGGTTGGGGCTTCCCGAGCTCCCGGCCTGTGCTTGCAGCATGTGGCCAGGGAAGTGTGCTTTCTGCCCTCAGTCCCTAGCAAGCACACATGGCACTGTGTTTCCTGTCCTCCCCTCTTCAGTGCAGGGGAAGGCCTTTCATATCATTGCAGACATCAAAGCAGAAAACTCTGAAGGCCCCCAGAGCCTGAAACATCCCTTAAATGACTGTGTGACCTGGTGTTTCTTCCCTTTGCTGTCCACTGTGTTTGCATTTTAGAGTTTGTGCTTTTCCTTAGTGTCAAAAGCTTAATGCTGCTCGCACCATTTCTGAAGGCTGGAGCACCCAGTGTTTCTGGGTGCGGATGCCACGGGGGGCTCGCCTGTGCCTCCCCTACGCTTGGGAGCAGAGCTTGGACATGGCATTCTAGTGCAACACTGCGAGAAGCGCTTGCAGGTTAATGGCATGAGCGTCAGTGACCTCCAGAGTTTAGTTTTGAATGGGGTTCCCAGACCGTTTTCTAAGTACTTAATGCACTAACTGGGCTGTTTCTAACTCACTACATGTCTGTATTTTTGTAAGCCTAAGTCCCCTGTCTGGCTTCCTAAGACCATTTGAGTTTGTTATTTTAAGCGGGTATGGGCGGTGCCATTAGGGCTTAGTGAAGCCAGGCGGTCTGCGGAGAATGGCCAGCTCATCACTGCCAGGCTCTGTATTGTCAGTTTGGGATTACAGCCTTTTTACCTTACATTTTTAAAAATTGTAGCTTTAAAACAGTGAATACATTGGAGTTTAATCAAACTTTAAAGCCTCTCTTAAACATACTATGAGAAGAAACAGGTAAGCCACAGACAAGGAGAAACATTTGCAATAGTGTGTCTGAAAAAGGACTTGCATCCAGAACACATGTGACTCAGTGATAAGAAGGCCCAGACTGAGAGTGGGCCCAGGGCCCTGGTGTCGGTGAGTGCCGGTGCTCGGGAGCGGCACTTTCTTGTCATGTGACACACGCGCCCATGCCATGGCCAGCAGTTCTGTGCCCAGGTGTTCACTTGGGAGAGATGAAAGCACGCCCAGGGAAAGAATGTGCAGTGGTGCTTATGGCATTCTCACTTCTCCCCGCCCCAGCTGTAGGCGGCTGGAATGCCAGCCGGTGGGCACGGGGCGGGCTGGTTGAGGTCATAGGCCGGTTACTTACATGTCACTCACACAGCACACCCTTGCTGGGTGGTAAAAACGTTCTGCATCTGGTTGTGGTGATAGCTGCATAACTTCATAAGCTTACTAAAAATCGTTCAAGCGTACAATTAAGATGGGCATATTGTTATGATATGTACGTGATACCTTAATAAAGTTTTTTTTTTTTTTTTTTTTTAATCATGTTAAAAGAGAAGCATGGAGTAAAAGGAACAAACAAACCTGGGGCGGGGATCAGGCTTTCAGCTGACCTTCCGCACTTAGACCTAAGTACGCCTGTGCTTTCCTGATAGCACTTTCAAAAATCTCTACAAGTCCGTGGGTGCAAGTGGGAATGATACTAGGCTTTCACAGCTTCCTGACTGCCTGGAATACTAACATGGCTGTGGTGGTTGTTTTACAGGAAAAACATGCAGAGGAACAAACAGGTAGCCATGGGCAGGAAAAAATTTAACATGGACCCTAAAAAGGTGAGTGGAGAGGGTGCTACTGGAGTCCTCGGACTTTAAAAAGGTGAAAGATTTATATGATCTGAAGAGAAACCAGAGTATTCGGGCTTTAAGATGGGCATCTGCCACGCTCAGATGGAGCCCGGTAGTGCCCGTCACAGCTTCCTGCCCTTCTGTGGAGCACACGTCCCAGTGTCACGTCCTCTGCCCTGGCTCCTCAGCTGGGACTCCCCTAACCCTTCGTGTCCATTGCCGAGTATTTATTAGATACTTGCTGTGTGTCCTTCCTCTGCCCTTTCCCCTCCTTTCTAGAGGTTTCTAGGGTGTGAGTGTCATCGGCATCCTTGATGTCTCTTCTAGGGGATCCAATTCTTAATAGAGAATGACCTGCTGAAGAATACCTGTGAAGACATTGCCCAGTTCTTGTACAAAGGGGAAGGCCTCAATAAAACCGCCATTGGTGACTACCTGGGGGAGAGGTAAGGCCTCGGGAGAAAGGAGTGGGTTGTCAGGAGTTCCGGTGTGCTCCAAGTCCCCAAAGAGAGCGCTGTCCTCGGGCAGCTGGGTTCTGTCCTCAGTTGGTGCTGAGGGGGGCTGTACTGGCGAACAGTGCCTGGTGGGGACCTCGCCATGTATGGAGTCTGTGGGGCTGGGGGACTCGGCTTGGAAAGTGCCTGGCTGGGGCTAGAAGCCTGGAATCTCAGGCTCGGTTTCTGACTTCCACCCCCACCCCCATCTTTGTTTTTCTTGCTAGAGACGAGTTTAATATCCAGGTTCTTCATGCATTTGTGGAGTTACATGAGTTCACTGACCTTAACCTTGTCCAGGCACTACGGTGAGTGTGTTTGGGGATGGTGCCCTGGGAGGTGGGAGAGGCACATCTCTGTGCCAGGTCTGTCCTATGTGGCGTTTTGGTGAAGGGAAGTCTCTGGGGGCCCGTGTTGAGCATCCTGAAGTATGTTGTATGTTGAAGGAAAGCGGCCTAAGAGCCTGTGGCCGAGAGGACTGGATGGTTAACGAGAACTGAATAACAATCCCCGTCCTGAAGGCAAATTTCACAAAATTCTTCCTCATGTGTTTTAATAGGAAATTTCATTGGGAAATTGGTTTATGTTTAAATTTGGAAATTTTTTCTAGTTTTCAGTGTAGAAAACCCTTTAGTCCTCTGCCCTAGAATAGGAATTCAGTAGCTGTTCACTTCATTTTAGGAAAGTAAATTTACATTTTTTACTAAATCTTTTTTCTTTTTTTTTTAAGATTTATTTGTTTGAGAGTGCAGGTACACACACATGCAAAGGCAGGTGAGGGGCAGAGGCAGAGGAAATGAGAGTCCCAAGCAGACTCCGCACTTAGCATGGAGCCATAGGCAGGGCTCGATCTCATGACACATGAGCCAAAACCAAGAGTCAGATCCAACCAATTGAGCCATCCATTTCTCCCCATTTTTACAAAATCTTTGGAGACATTGTCCTCTAGTGTCCTGGCTGCTGGGGGGTGTCAACAGCACCATCTTTTGTGTTGCTATTTGGGCAGGTGAAAATAATGCACAATGAGACCTATTGGCCATGGTCCCTCTTTGACTTAAAGGGATCAATTATGAATGCTTTGATAGAAAATCTTTTTCCACCACCTCATCTTATTTTCCAGAGATGAGAGCTCATTAACGTGAGCATTATTTCTATTTCAGTCTTGTATATTAATCTGAAGAGGTGAATCATTCTGTTATACAGGAAAACCTTAATTTTTCACCTTCTCTTAAACACTTTACCTTTGACTAAGAGAACAGTGATATAGAACTGTAGTTTGCACCTGCTAAGAGCTGGAAGCCCAATGCCAGTGGGTCCCCCTTTTGCACTTTCGTATTAAAATCCATGGGAAATGTAACAACCATTCCTGGAGAAGTGAGCGGTGTCCCTGAGCCCCAGCCCAGTAACATACCTGTCCTCACCACTCAGGCAGTTCCTGTGGAGCTTCCGGCTACCGGGAGAGGCCCAGAAGATTGACCGGATGATGGAGGCATTTGCACAGCGCTACTGCCAGTGTAATAATGGGGTGTTCCAGTCCACAGGTAGGGCGGCCGTGTGCCCCACTGATGGCCAGCATTTCCCACGAAAGTCTCTCTCGGCACTAGATAGTTTCCAGAACAACAGGGCCTGGGTTCATGCCAAGAACAGTGATTTAAGTGGTAGTTATAATAGTAAAATGTTGGGAAAGATCCAGAAGTCCAGGGAGTAGGAATAAGGGGGTGGGAATGTAAGTTGTAGTAGCTGTTAGGCAATGTGCAACTATTAAAAATCCTGTCCTTCATCTCTGTGGCTTACTCGTTTTACAACTAGAATTCTGAAAAGTACAGCATAGGAGGTATAGTCGGTGATATTGTAGTAACGCCGAGTGGTGATGGGTGGTGGGCTCATTTATGGTGGTGAGCACGGAGTAATGTACGAGGTGGTTGAGGCAACATGTATACACCTGAAACTAACGTCATATTGTGTGTCTGCCATACTTCAATTTAAAAAAAAATTTCGGGCAGCCCGGGTGGCTCAGCGATTTGGCGCCGCCTTCAGCCCAGGGCCTGATCCTGGGGACCTGGGATCGAGTCCCATGACGGGCTCCCTGCATGGAGCCTGCTTCTCTCTCTGCCTGTGTCTCTGTCTCTGTTTCTGTCTCTCTGTGTGTGTGTGTGTGTCTCTCATGAATAAATAAATAAAATCTTAAAAAATAATAAAGAATTAAAAAAACAAAAAATTTGTATTTAAGACGAGGCTTTATTGACATGAGGAAAATGCTGATAAGGTTAGCAAAAAAGCAGGATCAAAACTATCTTTCTGCTTTGATTCCAGTTGTTAGAGTGTGCATCTGTGAGATGCATTTGTGATGTGCTGCACTAGGCACATTTGTGTAACGAAACAAAATAAGTCATTAGCAGGTAGAGGGTTCATAGGTATTTGGGATGTTCTTTTTTACACATTGTGTCGTTCTCCAGGTTGCCTGCTGCATTCTCCTTTTGCAATCTGAAAAATAATCACCTTTAAGTCTTGAATACTTGATGCACTTATTTGTGGAACTCTTTAGTCAGCAGCAGTCAGTAGTGTGCATTTAGAAGGCATCCCGATGCGTGGATTTGTCTCATCCTTTTGAGAGCATGGCTTTTAGTTTGATTTCATGGGACATTTCTTGGTCCTTCTGGCCAGATGTTTCTGATCCTCTTTTTGCTTTTCTCTTTAGACACTTGTTACGTCCTCTCATTTGCCATCATCATGTTGAACACCAGCCTGCACAACCCCAATGTCAAGGATAAGCCCACTGTGGAAAGGTTCATCGCCATGAATCGTGGCATCAATGATGGGGGGGACCTGCCCGAGGAGCTGCTCCGGGTGAGCGCACTCTAGCCCAGGTGGTGGTGAACATGGGACAAGAGTGAGACATATGCTCTGCTCGTAAAATTTCTTTAATTATATAAAGTCCATTAAGAAAGTAGTCATGAGGCCCAGCAAGGGAATCAGGAGGGGAAAGTGGTTTATAAGTCTGAAACAAAGTGTGAGAGGAAGTCAGGCTGCTTTCTTTTCTTTCTTAATTATCCATTAGGCATCTTATTTATTTTGTCTCTGCGAGCTGCCCGAAGGCAGAACTGGTCCTGTTCTTCTGTTCGCAGTGCCTGACAAATCATGGCACATAACCTGTGCTTACTGAATGAATGAAGAGAAAGGGGAGGGAGAAGAGATGTTTCTAGAACCAGAGACATGCAATGTCGTCTTTTATCCCAGAATCTGTATGAGAGCATAAAAAACGAACCCTTTAAAATCCCAGAAGATGATGGGAATGACCTCACTCACACTTTCTTCAATCCAGACCGGGAAGGCTGGCTATTGAAACTCGGTAAGTAACGCACTCTGGTCAGGGCTCCTGATGCAGAAACAGAAAGGATGCGTGCGTGCACTCGCACATCCACGCGCTGTGGGAAAGTGGGGTTGGTGACAGGAGGCACTATGGAGAGACTCTGGGATGAAGTGCTAGTGTTCTGGTGAGATCCACCTCCATAGTTAGTGCCCCACGGCATATACAGATACTGCTGGGTGCAGACTCACTCTGCATAAACACTGCTCCCATGGGTTCACACTCCACATTTTTACTGTGCAGTTGATTAGCCAGGTTTTATTTCAAGGCAGTTCCCTGAGAACCTGGTCCTGGTCCTTTCTCTGCCCTCTTCGTCCCTGGGAGGGTGGCCAGCCGTGTCCATCTCTCTACTTCCCATCACACAGATTTATATCTGGCGCTCCCACCCCCCCACCCCAGTGCATCATCACTTCCTTCTGCATCTGGCTCCCCACAGGCAGTATGCATGGCAAACCTGAGCCCTTGGCTGCAATGCGACCCACAGCGCTCTTACTCATTCTCGGGCAGTGGTTCCCCACCCCACCCCCAACCTCCTTTCCAATCCAAATCAGCCACTTTGATGATTTTGTTCATTCAGAAAAAAAAAAAAAAATATATATATATATATACATATTCCTCTTCCCTCGGCCAAAAGTGAGCTTATGTTGCTGAAATTTGTAATCATGCCTTGTATGGAGGTGATAGAGTAACCAAAAGGAACATTCGTGCCCATGTGTGATTATTTCATTACTTATTCCAAAACACAGAGAGCCCCTGGACATAATTGGCACTTTTTTGGCCCTGGGGGGAGAATACGTTCCTCTTTTCTTCTGCCTTGGCCTTTTGATGCATGGGTTCCCTAATTACCAGGAGGTGCTCCCCCTCTACCATTTCATCGACTAGTCCTGGTGAAATTAGAAGTCGTTACTCTCTCGGCTGTGACTGACACCCCTGAGAAGTGCTGAAATGGAATCTTAAATTTCTGACCAGTTCAGGTAGCAGTAGGATTTATAATTCCTTTAAAGAGCGTAGCCCAAGACCTTGGGTTTCTATATAATTATTTCATAAATTCTCCTGAAAGCACCACTTCTCCAATTGGGGCTTTGGCCATCTCTTGAGTTGGCCGACATTTCTCACGTCTCTAAGCCAGTAGAATCTTTGAAGCGAAGGTTCTAAAATGGCCAACCCCAGAGACAGCCGTCCTGCTCCACGCCTTTCCTGCCAAGTGGACCGAGCTAAAAGGAAACCCACTGGAAATCTAAAAAGTACATCCAAGTTTGGATTTACTTCCCCTCCAGTGAAATTTGTTTAAATGCTAATGCTGAGTGTTAGCTTTGACAGCCCAGATGCTAAAATTAGAACAGTGTAGAGATTATCTTGGCTCTTGTACCAGGATGACATGTAAATTCATGAGGCATCCCATAGTTTTAAAAGGAAAAAAAAATTAACGAAACGTGGGATTTGTTTTGAGGTCATTGCATTACCTTTTCTAAAGCTCCTCCAAAGCCCTAAGTCTTCATATTGTGTTTTCATTGTAGCCACTTAGGATCACCCCCGTGTACTTATGTGCTGCAGAAGGCGGGGCTCCCAGCCATCTGCAGTTGTGTGTGTATGTCCATGTATGCATATGGCCGTAAGAATGTGTATTCTTGTGTGCACACATGTGTACGTATGTATTCATGGGGATATGTGTGTGCATTCTTACACACACCTTAAAAAGTGATAGCCATCTGCAGAGAGACACTAAATTTTCCCCTCTTAGCTCCGGATTCTGGATGTACTAATAAACATTCACTTTGTGAGAATGGATCTGCGGCATATTTGGGGCCAGGTTTTCGGTAGTGCTGCAGATCCCGCCTTCGCCAGGTGGTGCGTGGCGGATGAAACAAGCTCCCCCATTCACACGCCAGACAGTGGCATTCGCCCCGCTAGTGATTTCATGTTTGGCTCCCCCAGGACAGATGTGAATGACTAATACAGTGCACTTTGAGATTAAGGAGTTTGGTTTAATTTCTTTGTTTTAATTTTCTTTTCTCCCTCATTTGTATGTTTCCATGATTTTGGCTCTCCTTTTCCTTGCCCCAAACTCCAGGAGGTATGTAATCCCCCCAACCTGCTCGCTCGCTCTGCCAAGGCCACTGTACTTGCTGCAGCGTTTTTCTTATTTTGTTATTTTTGGTTATTTTGTTTTTTAATTGCTGGTGGTAGTGTTAATGCTGCTTCTAACTTACTGTACAGTCCCTAGGGAACTGGTCAGGATCAGGGGTTCATGGTTTCCCTTTCAGGGCTAGTGCATCAGACAGCTAGGTACCAGGCCGTGGGATAAACATTACTGACTGCCATGATGTGAGAAAACATACTAAGAGTGGGTTTAGAAAAGCAGAGAAAGTACTCACTGAATTTTCTCTTGGAATGATTGGCCAGGCATAGTCTATCTGTGTTACATTCAAATTGACACCTGTGATTTCCAGTAATTTCTCCAGAGGAGGAGGAGGAGAAGGGAGGTTTGACTTCTCAGCGATACGTGCTCCTGATACACTCTGATCAGAGAGCACGCCAGGACGAGAAGTAAATGAGACAGCTTGGGACATTTGCCTATGCATGAAACAGGGAAATGGCATCTCCTAAACTCAAAGGATGCCAAGTTTGGGGGGGAAAAAAAAAAAAGACACCCAGAGCCCCCTCCCCCCCTGGAAGTCCTGGGTATTAGAGGAGGGCGTATGACCTCGACTCCGTATTTCATGTTCTGTTTTGTTTTTCTCCCTCCTCTTTTTCAATGAATACTGTTAAAAACCCCAAATTGGCCTCTTAGTTATGCCGTTGGGACCTCCCTCCACTTGCTGATTTGGGGGTTAGGTTTTTCCTAGAGGAGCAGCTCCTCAGGTGTGTGCTCCAGCACGCAGAGAGAACAGCCCCAACGCTCAACACAGTCGTTAGCACGTTCTGGGCACCCGTCAGCGCTAGGGAAGACGGCGCCTGGCCTTTGCACCGGGGGTGGGAGGTGTCCTGTGAGTTCCACAGGGACTGTCCTAGGTGCGCGCATTGGTCTGTCTGCTTGTTTCATGTCTGTTTCTTTCAACATGGAAATCCTGCCCTGGGACTGCCGTGATGCCCCTCACGGCAGAGGTCTCTGTGACGCAGCAGGTCGTCAGGGGAAATCATCAAGGTTTTGTAATCAGGGAGGGGATCTTTCCAGCTTCGCTTTTCCTTCTAGATTTCCTTCCACCTTCTTCCTTTTCACATCTGACCCCTCCTCCATGACCTCCTAAGCCCCGAGGGCCCCTGGGTGGTCCTGTGGGGGGAGCGCATGGGAGTCAGCATGGGTTGAGGTGTCCTGTGTACCGAGCCCTGTGTGGAGATGAAGGCCCAAGAGGTAGAAGAGCCGGTTTCCCAGGCTCTGAAGTGGGGGCGGGGGTGCCTTTTTATAACATATTGGCTCCAGTTCTAAATATATTCCTTGTCTTCTTTCTTTTCCTCGTTTGTTTTGATCCTGCCCAGCCTTTCCCGTTTTCCACATGCATGTCATATTTCCATCTGTGGTTTTTTTTTCTTGATTCATGCCCTAGGGCCTTAGGGACCAGAGGCACATGCTCCCATAAACTGGCAAATTACTGCTGGAGGGCCAGTCCTGGCTTGATGCTAGCATAGGGCCCCCGGCAGGTGGACACTGTGCGTGTGCTGATAGCAAAGCCCTCCACAACTTGGGTCTGTTTAGAACTGTGGCAATTCATGATCAATCACTTAACCTCCCCGAGACTTTACACCCCACCATCTCCATAACGTCCTATCAGGAAACCCGGTGTGAGCATGTGGGCACGGCCCGGCCCGGCCCCTGGCAGCACACCCTTGAAAAGCACCCTGCCCTTGGCTCAGCTGCCTGTGGTGAGGGACAAGTGAGGAAGCATGACTCGGGTCATACCAGCTTTGCACCCCATGGGCCTTGTCTTTTGGGAAGGTGAGAGAAGTGATATCCTCTGGAGGTTACATTTTAGGCGGAAGAGCATATACTGTCAGGGCAGAAAGAAGTGCGGACAGAATGGCATGTGTATCATAACATGGGGAGGCCTTTGCATGGTTCAGGAAGCTGCCCCTTGCCCCGGCGTAAGCAGAGCAGGACCAGGTCCAGCTCAGGGCTGTGGAGGGTGCGGGATGCAGCCTCACTAAGACAGCCGGCAGCTGAGCCGCCCTCCCCAGTGCTGTCCTGAGCAGAGCTTCACGGCCCCAGCGTGGTCCTCCCACTGAGACGCTGAGGAGGACGGAGGGGCCCCTTCGGCACTCACGGCTGCCACCGTCCCTCTGGTCTGCGGCCCCTTCCTCTCGCTCATTGTGTTCAGAGCTCCACGTGAGGAGTCCAGGCTTGGAAAGGCTCCCGAGCGCTGCCTCTGTGCACCGTGGGCTCCTCCTGGTGCAGGGACTCCCCCTTGTCTCACCCAGGACTCGGGAAATTTCATTTGCAGGACACTGGCCCGGGGCCTGAAAGCCAGTATAGAATTTCACTATAATCAGGAAGGTTGGGGTAGGAATTTGGGTTCCACTCCCCAGGAAAGCCGTAGATGTGATTGTGAAGGGTTGACACATTGTAGTTCCCCTTTCCTCACTCCTGCCCCCTCTGATGAAGCCCTCCTCCTGTACCCGGGCAGGGTGCCCCAGCAGTGTAGCCCCTCTTCCCCCTCTTTCTTCTGTTGGCCCATTTCCACCACACCGACGGGCTTCCATGGGCGCATCTCCAGCCCAATCAGATTTACATCGCGTGTCCTCATCGCCCGGGTTCCCTCCCCAGCCATGCTCTCATCCCACTCTCCTGAGTTCATCTCCAGGTGCCACCTGACTTGCTTGCTCTGCTTGTACCCACAGACTTTCACTCTGTGAAAGGTGCTTCTGTTTTGGCTCTGTGTCTTGTTACTGATGTAAACTTTGCCATGGTCTCAATGTTCTGGTACCCCTGCCCCTCGCTTCCCCCGCCCTCGAGCTTTTTGAGGGGGGGGGGGTCATGTTACGGAGCCTGCTCCCGTCTGCTTGGCTCCTGTCGGACCCGCATCTCTTTTTGCTCCGTAGGTGGCAGGGTCAAGACTTGGAAAAGACGCTGGTTTATTCTCACTGACAACTGCCTTTACTACTTTGAATATACGACGGTGAGCCTCTGGGTCTGCTGCGGGACTAGGGGGGGCCAGGCCTCTGTTTCTGTCGGACTCCAGTCAGGGGTGGGGAGGTCCCAGAATCGGGGGGCCCTGCAGGTGATGTGGGCAGAGGTGGAAGCCCTGCATGGCACAGGGTGTTAGAGGCGGCGTTTGGAGCCGGGCTGGGAACAGCCAGCCTGGGTCGGTTGCCAAGAAAGGGTTTATAGCCCTTGAAAGGTGCATGAAAATCACAATGTGGAGAATTCCGATTTTCTGGATGCAGGAGAAGCAGCCCCGGGGGTTGAAAGAATAGAAGAGAAGTAAAATGAAATGAGGGAAGTTGGGAGTTACTGGAGTTTGAAGTTTTCTCAAACCGTGGAGGTTCTGTTGGTTTTCAGTGGGAACAGAATCACAGCACAGCTTTGTGTTACACGCAAGTCTCTTTCATAAGAACCTGTGAGAATAAAAATGAGAAAATAAAACCTTTTTCGAAGCTCCCTCTGCTGTGGCGCCCAGAAAGCCTGGCTGGCCGGGCTCAGACTGGCTGCCCACCTGTCTCTTGATCCCTTGTCACGCCTCCATTCTTGGTAGTGTGGGACTTGTGTCTTGAGATAAATCAGGGCAGTTGGTGCTGGTTCTGCAACCAGGTCTTCACTGAGTAAAGGTCACGGATCCTGCCAGGACAGTGAAGAAGGTAGGACCTCAGTGATGAAGGAAAGTCAGGGATGTAGCCTCAGTAGGAGCCAGGACCCTGGCACCTGCCTGGTGAGGTGGCTGTACTCTGTGACGCTCTGTGGGGAGTGGGCATCAGCCTGTGATGCGGCGTCACCCCCAAGGGCCACACGTTAGGACATCCAGTTAGTTTCCTGTTGTTCCCGCCCCCAGAGCACCGCTGAGAACAGCTCAGAACATTCCTTTCTGCCCTCCCCTCCCCAACACCCCCCCGGCCCTGCCCAGAGCTGGCCTTTTTTCTCAAAGATACCTAGACTAGTGGTATCTTTAAAGTCTTGTTTGGGTTTTTCCCCACTATTCTTTGGGTTAAAATGAAACATACACAGACACCTAAGCAGTATGCCCTGAGTTCGGGAGCAGGCTCCGCGAGATTGCAGGATGCTGTGGCTCCTCGTGATGCCAACTGTGGTGGCATTGCCTGATCCCACACTCCATCCAGCAGCGTGCCGGCCGGCGTTCCATGAGGCCACAGGACATCAGGGAGTGTGTTTCTGCAGACACGGGGGTGGGGGGCCTCAGAGTTAAGGTGGTAGGGAGAACGTCCACACAGAATCACCCAACATGGTACAGGGAATCTAGGGGAAGGACTGACAGCTGCTTCAGTACAGCTCAGGGACCAAGAGCAGGGGCAGAGGCAGTGGCCTGGGGGCTGGGCGGAGGGACCTTTCCCCACACAGCCCCGCTGCCTCCCCCTTGCCCTGAGTCCAGGAGAAGCAAACAGTAGGGCTTCTTCCCTCTTCCGATCGGCGAGCAATAAAGTCTGCAGCTGGGTAGGAATTGGTGAAATAGGAAAGTGAGAAGATGGGCCTCACTTCCTGCAACGTTGGTGTGTGCCCTGGGCTGGGAGCTCAGTGGGAGCTCTGTCACAGGGAGTGTGCCCGTGAGCGGCGTCGCCACCCCCAAGCAGGACAGCGGCGGTGCCAGAGAAGAGCTGGAGCGCGGCAGGTGTCAGATGGGCCTGCCCTCTGCTCACGGTTCTGTCGTGAGACTGTGGAAGGGGCCAGAACACAAGCTGGCCACCCCCCACCCCCCGCAAGGTGCAGGCTGAAGAACAGGTGATCTGTGTAATCACAGATCTAGAAGTTAGGTAAAAACTATAAGGAGTGGAACAGACTAGCCGAGAATAAAATCACCATTACAGAAGAAAGATTGGAGACAGTCACAGATTGTGTCTGGAAAAGATGAGTGTGAAGACAGGGAAGAGGTAAGCAGTTAGGAGGACAGGAAAGGTGACCCCAATGCTGGAGCGTCGGCACCCGCGCATACACAGATCCCATCTGTTCCAAGATTATCCCCCCAAAAGGGAAAGGAACCTGAATCTGCAAATGGGGAGTGCACAGTGTCTCAGGAGCATTTGTCGTAGGGAGCTTGGTGCCAAGGCTTAGTCCAGCTACCGTGGTGAACTTGGAGTGAAGTCGTGGGCTGCGGGGTGGCCGGATGCCCAGGAGAGGGAGTGGGAAGGTTGGCGTTAGCTGTCCGGCGGGTGCGGAGTGCATGTGCGTGGTGGCCTTTGTTGAGAGGGCCCCCGGGGGCAGGGGCCTGGCAGGGGTGTCCTGGCTCTGCTCTGGACAGGCCTGGAGGTGCCTTTGCAGACCTACCTGGAGTCGTCAGGGAGGCAGTTTCTCTTTGAAGATCCTACGGTCTGGCGAGGGGAAAGCTAGGGCAGGGGGTTGTGAGTGTACATAAACGCACTAAACTGTCTCCGGCGTTCGAGGCAGCGAGCCGGGCACCTAGAGCAAGACCAGGGCTTTCTGGGGTTGCCGACACTGGAACAGAAGGTGAAGGCGTGTGTGCAGGAGCCGGGCGGAGGAGCCACGTGGTTTCTGTGAGAGGCTGGCGTGCTCCCTGCTGGAGGGCCTCCCGTGGGCTCTTCCCAGACACGTGCTGAGCCTCCCCTGGGCACTCACCCCGCAGAGGCCGCCGGGCGCAGGGACTCCTATACCCACACGCTTCCTGGCCCGTTCCTGATTTTAGAATGTAGGGTGTGGGCCCCAGAGCTGATTTGTGAGCCCGAGGTTATGGGAGAAGAGCAGAGCCCCGGCAACTTGTGAGTGAGGGACGTGGGGGCACGCGAGCTCATGACCCAGCGTGAGGTCTCTGTGTCTGCCACTGTTCTACAGGATAAGGAGCCCCGTGGAATTATACCTTTAGAGAATCTGAGTATCCGGGAGGTGGAGGACTCCAAAAAACCAGTGAGTATCTCCTGGGGGACGGGGTAGGGGTGGGGGTGGGGGGCCAAAAGAGAAGGTAGCAGTTCTTAAAACAAGGCTGAAAGTGCAAAGATTTACCTAAAACTGAAAAGGAGCGTCGTGCCCCTGATTCAGCCCAACTCAAAGTCACCTTCACGTTCGGGCCAGAGACGAGGCTATGGCTGACCTCTGCCCCCCTGCCTCTGCGTCCCTGTGGCCTGTCCACGAGCGGTGGGATTGTCCTTCCTTAAAAGGCAGCAGGAAGCGCCCACAACCGGGCGCCCTCCCGACGCCCCCGGTACCTGGAATGTGCCGGCGCTACGGGCCGGGCTCTCGAAGGCACCTGCGTACCTACCGCTGTTCGCCGCGTTGCTGGTCTGTTGGGAGCGCAGCGGACGTGTGTGCCTGGTGTCTTCGCTAGCCGGGCTGACGGGCAGGCAGCCGACATTCTCCGGCGTTCACTGCTGGGCTCCTCTTCGCCGTAGGAAAGCACACGTTGCCTGTGTTTCACGGGAGTCAGAACGAAGGGTCTTTTGAGAAATAAACATTTTTTGGTCTTGATCAGTAGCTTTCTCAGGTCTTTGTCTTCCTCTCTTTTCTGATTCTCAGAACTGCTTTGAGCTTTACATCCCTGACAACAAAGACCAAGTCATCAAGGCCTGCAAGACGGAGGCTGACGGGCGGGTGGTGGAAGGAAACCACACCGTGTACCGGATCTCGGCCCCGACGCCCGAAGAGAAGGAGGAGTGGATTAAGTGCATCAAGTAGGTGATCTGAGGCGTCGCGGTGCTTTCACCGGACGAGGGCTCTCTCCTCGCACACGTCTGCTGCCCAGCGTGCCGCCCGTCCCTCGCCTGGGCTCCTGGGTTAGATCTTCAGGGGAGAGTCTGACTGGAGTCCCAGACTGTCTGTCAGTGGGTCCTTGGGTGCTTGGCCAAGACAGCAGCTCGAGTCTAGGCTTCCCAGAGGGCTCCTCGGCCTCGTGGTCAGGATGGCAGCGCAGTGGAGATAGTAATTGTTTTATCATTTCATTTTCATTGAAGCACGCTCTGCAGTTGCCTCAAGCTCTTGTGTGTGCATGGGTTACCCTCTGTGTCCCGTGTGCCCCGTTGTGTGATCACTGGAGCGGCCCACTGGCAGTGCACAGCCGCTCCTACTCTGTTCCGTGGCCTGTACTCCTACGCCCAGAAACGCTGAGCCCTCTTTATAGACACGTTTGGAATCGTTCCGTCCTTTAGTGAGGGTGGGAGGGCACACACAGGCCCTCCCTGGGAAGCTCAGTTCCTGGCTGGGCCCCAGCACCACCTGGCCGGTGGTGCAGGATTCGCACACCGTGCACATGCCCTCCGGGTACCGTCTCCTCACTCTTCGCCGCAGCTGGGGAAGCACGGTCGTCCCCATTTTACAGGTGAGGACACTGAGGCACAACACAGTGAATAAAATTGTCCAGAGCCACAGAGATGGTGCTGGTCTTCAGACCTGAGCCTGTGACTCAAGAAGCCGCACTCCTGACCGCCAGGCAGCCGTCGGCTTCGGCGCCCCTGGCTCTTGACACTCAACTGAGGCCTTTGTGACAAGGTCCCCTTGGGACACATGCCAGGGACTGTGGATTCTTGCTGCCCCAAGGAGCTGTGCAGATGCACTTGGGGACGCGTCATCTCTGGTGAACAGACCCCTGTCGTCTACCTGGTCGGGTGCAGAGCCAGTGGGCAGCTGGGCTCGTGGGCAAGCGTGGAGACTCGTGGGCACTTAGAGTGTAGCAGCTCTGGAAAAGCCCTTGAGCACCCGCGGCACAACGTGCTGGACAGTTGGGATTGACGAGTGCACCAGGGTGGCCTTGCTGTCACCGTCCTGCGCTGGGGTCTCTGGGGCAGTGCCCGGGCACACGCAGGCTCCCTCCCCGCCGAGCCTGGCCGGCCGCCCCCTAAGGGCCCCGTGACACTGCGGACTGCCCACCTGTGGTCTTGGTTATCGAGTCGGTCGGTGTGTGCGGGACTCAGAAGCTGTGTAGTCCAGAGTGGGGCGGCCATTGAGCAGCACGTGCCAGACCACCACGGGCCACGGATCGTGTGGCGCTCGCAGTCACGTAGAACTGAGGTCCCACGTTTGTCTTTCTGGGCCGGAATATTAGAGTCTGTAACACTCTGTTCGTAAACCCACCCCATGGTTAGGTAGAAACAGGCAGTAAATAGTGCAGAACTGTCTTGGCACACGGACCATGTGTCTCTTCCAGAGCTTGTCCCTTAAGTCATTGTGAGGACACGGTGACCGTTGGCGCCACTGACTTGGCCTTTGCAGTGACAGTCGAGGGGGGTGGGGGTGCAAGCCCTCCGGGCCTGTTCCTCAGCCTGTTTGTTCTCTCCTCTGTGTCCAGAGCAGCCATCAGCAGGGACCCTTTCTACGAGATGCTAGCGGCGCGGAAGAAGAAGGTCTCCTCCACGAAAAGACACTGAGTCTGCACAGCGAGCGGTGCCAGCGTGCAAGGCGTGAGAGGCCCTGGGTTCCTTCTCCGTCCCCCCCATGGACGGGGGGCGGGCTGCCGAGCAGGGCTGTCACCTGCTGGGCGTCACCCTGAATTCCTAGAGACTGGCTTCAGCTTTGCTATTCATTTTTAAGTGGGAGAAGGGTAGGCAGTTAGCACCGGGGAGAGGGATCTGACGCCCGTCAGGCGAGCCTCTCTCTCTAAAAAGATCAGAGCCCCTGTCAGCACATCAGCCTCCTTCCTGCAAGTCTCTCGCTCAGCAGGTCTGATAGCAGAGCCCGAAGCCGACTGTTTACCTCTTGGTTATTTCCCTGTGAAGAAGCCTTCAACCCTGCACCATAAATACATGTATCGATATATTATTACTCTATGTTAAGAAAGAAGTGGAATGGAAGAGAAGCCACGTACTATAAAGATATATTTTTGTTTTTTAAAGAGAGAAAAAGATAAAGTAGAGCCGTTCAGAGGCATCCTGCCTGGTCCGGGGTGGGGGCTCTCTGGGCAGCCGCTGGGGTCCCCCCACCCGCCCCCGGGCCGCTGGCGGGAGCCGCCTTCCCAGCAGCTGGAGGGCCGGCCGGGCCGCGGGAGAGGCGCGGGCACGGCGGGCACAGGCGGGCACAGGCGGGCAGGCCGCTCCGGCTCTCCGCTCCACGCGCTGGGGGCGCCGAGGCCAGAGGAGAACCGCTGGACACTCGCACTGTCCTTTCTCTTTCCGAGTTCCTTCTTGTCGGGCTTTAAGACGCAAAGTCAGCATTTTCCCTTGAGCTTAAATACCCAGTAACCAAAACTGTGAGGCAGGCAGTCCCAGCCGAGGCTCGGGACGGTTTCCTGCTCGGTTCCTCCTCCTCCCCCAGAGCTACAGTCCTCGTTTTAGAGGAAGGAGCAGGTCTTATCACCTTAGGTCTTCAGCTTTTTCTGCCTCAAAACTGGCCCTGACCTGGACCGCTGTGGGTGCGCTGGGGCGGGGGCCAGACAGGAAGGGGCCGCCGCTGCCCGGGGGGTGGGGGCACGGCCGCCTCGTGTCCTTCCCTCCCGCCAAGGCCCGTGTGCAGGCTGGCCTCACGCCTCCTGCCTTGCGGTGTGAAGGGAGCCACGACACGCGGCGTCCTCCTGCCGTTCTCTCAGGGACTCTCGGGGCCGCTCCTGCCACCGTCCAGGCCACGCGCTGGTGCGGGCAGAGGGGGGCCGGCCCGGGCCATCCCGGCGCCCCCGTGCCGCCCGGGGCCAGGCGGGGCCTGCGAAGGCGAAGGGCGGCCGGTCCTCTCGGACACCGTGACCCCAGCCCCTCCGCCACCCTCAGGGCCGCCTGGCGCTCTGCAGAGGACTTTCGTGAAAGGGCGTGACTGGGGGTGCCGGCCGGGGTGCTCTCCGGGGCCCCCTTCACACAAGGTCCTACCTGGAGCGGCCACGGGCGTGTTCCTGCCGGAGCCGCAGCTCACAAGGGGGTCGGGAGGAGGGCCGGGCCCCGGGCCCCCCGCCAGCCGCATCCCCCACCCTGGCCCTCGCCGATACTACACGGAGGCACCTGGATCAGTATTAGTCTATTTATCAGAGCTGTAAATAATCCATGTATAGTTTTTCTCCTTTTAGATTATTTTGTATTTGTTTAAAAAAAGTTTTGTCAAAATATAAAATATAAAGAAATGACTGAAAGTTGTCGACAGGGTTTTAAAAAAATTATAATTATTCCAATTGTTTTTTTGTTCGTTTGTTGGGTTTTTTTGCATTGTAAACTAGCGCCAAGGAACTGCAGCAAATAAACTCCAGATCTGCCCAAAGCACCCCTGCTGTCTGTCTGTGGCCTCCTTTACCGCCCCCCCACCCCCGCCCGCCAGGTGACCTCGGAGCAGGGAGGCCCAGTGGCTCCCCGTCTCTGCAGGCGGCAAGAGTATGGACGGGGAGCCGGGAGGAGCTTCCGTCCTCTTCCTCAGCAGAGCGAGGCAGGAAGAAGCTCGCCCGTTGCCCCCTTTGCAGGAAGAAGAGTCCAACTGACAAACCCCCAGCTTTGAGTGAAGATCGAGGACCGGGCCTCCCGGGGACCTCGGTTTCCAGAGGAGGCTGCGCCGTGTCGTGAGGGTCACGGTGAGGCAGCCCTGCAGGGGCGGGACGAGCCCTGGCCTATTCCCGTCCTGGCTGCTTGGGCCCGGGTCGCTCGCCCGTGTGTCCGCCTGCAGGCCTTCTGGATTTGCGCAAGTGTCGGGAGCGTGTCGCCCCTCCGGAGCCGCCGTGCTGCGGTCCTCTGCGAGCAGCATCTCGGACAAGCCCGCGTTCCTTTGCGCACTTGGGGCCAGCGCTGCCCTTTGCCGTCCAGTCCGGTCTGATTGCTCACAGCCTGGCCCCCCCTCGCCTTCCTCGGTTCCTCCAGGGCCTTCCGTGGGCTGTCTCCAGCCCGGCCGCCCCTCAGTCACCTTCCCTTCCGCGTGGGAGCCCTCCCGCCCAGTCCCTGGCTGTCCTCATCCCCGAGATCCCGGCGCAGGCATCCCACCCCCTGGGGGGCTTCTTGACCCTCCCCCCACGTTCCCTGCCAACACCCCGGACTCCCCGTCACCATCCCCACCACACTGAGTTTCCTCTTCTTTTTAGAAAGTAACACTCTTTGCTGTACAGCCTGCCAAGTCCCACAAAATCACACGGAAATTTGAATTTTACAGTGGCTTGTCAGCCCAGGCAAAGCCCACGGGAGCGGTTCTCGTGCTCATGAACTGATGGGGGGGGTTGGGCCTCCAGGGAGCCAGGTGTGCTCAGAGCCCCGACCGGGCCCCTGTGGACGGGGCTTCTCCAACACTGGCCTTACCTGGGGCCGTCCATCCCCTAGGCCTGCAGGACAGGGCACCGAGGGCCAGGGAGCACAAGTCATGACCCAGCACCCTCCCAGGGGAGCGAAAACATCTCGAGGCCACCAAAGCCAGAGTGTTGTGCTGGCCTCTGAAAAGCCGCCAGGACTGCTCGCCACGCTTGCCCCTGTCCTGTGGGATTCAGGGGAGGGCCTGAGGGAACCCACGGCCTCTGGGACCCGTTGCCTGTTGTGCTCTTCATCTTGGCTGCCAGGAAGCTCAGAGTCAGACACACTTCCTCACGTGACTCAATCCTGCTTTTTTACTTGTCCTGCTTTTTACTTTTATTTTTATTAATAGACTTTTATCTTTTAGAGCACTTTTAAGATTGCAGTAATATGGAGGGGGAAGGTACAGAGATTGTCCATTTGCCTCCTGCCCTCGCATCTATGCAGCCTCCCTGCCAGAGGGTCCACGTGTTACAACTCATGCACCCGCACTGACACATCGGCGTCACCCAGAGTCCCAACAGCGTGCACTCGGGTTCGCTTGGCATTGCACGATCTGTGGGTTTAGACAAATGGGACGACTTGTATCCCTCATCCCAACGCCCTGCAGAAGAGTTTCACTGCCCCGAACACCCTTCATGCTGCACCTGTTCATCCCTACCTCCCGCCCCCCCCCACTGACCCCGGCAGCTGCGATCTATTGTCTCCACACCTCTTCCTACCCTAGAACGTCACCCAGTTGGAATCATACAGTCTGTAGCCTGTGCTTTCCCTTTTTTTTTTTTTTTTTTTTTTAATTTTTTTTTTTATTTATTTATGATAGTAACAGAGGGAGAGAGAGAGAGAGGCAGAGACACAGGCAGAGGGAGAAGCAGGCTCCATGCACCGAGAGCCCGACATGGGATTCGATCCGGGGTCTCCAGGATCGCGCCCTGGGCCAAAGGCAGGCGCCAAACCGCGGCGCCACCCAGGGATCCCTGCTTTCCCTTTTAATTGCATTTTGACTTTTTTTTTTTTTTGAGAGAACACAAGTGCCTGGGAGTCGGGGGGGAAGGCAGAGGGAGACGGAGACAGAGAATCTTAAGCAGGCTCCACATCCAGCATGAAGCCCTATGTGGGGCTCGATCTCACCACCTCGAGATCATGACCTGACCTGCAATCAAGCATTGGACGCTCAACGAACTGAGCCACCCAGGTGCCCCCCTTTATCCTATTTTGTTATTACCATAATACAAATCCGAATTTGTAAACTTGTTTGCCTTTTCAAAAATTTATATTTTTTAGTTTTTTAAAGATTTTATTTATTCATGAGAGACACCCAGAGAGAGAGAGAGAGAGAGGCAGAGACACAGGCAGAGGGAAAAGCAGGCTCAACGCAGGGAGCCCGATGCGGGACTTGATCCTGGGACCCCAGGGTCACGCCCTGAGCCAAAGGCAGATGTTCAACTACCGAGGCACCCAGGTGCCCCTCTTCCTCACCCTTTTTTTTTTTTTAAAGAGGAAATTCATGAATAAAATTAGGACAAAACTCAAAGACACTGCCCAGATCACTGGTCCAGTACTGAGCCTACCAGACGACGCTAGCTTTTGTGTTTTGAGGAGTTCTGTAATCTTTTTCTTCGTGATTCTTCTGAAAGGGGAGAGGAACGGTGTAGTGAGAGTCCCTGGCGTTGGAGGGGTGCGGGGCGGCGTCCTGGGGTGAGGTGTGGGGTGTGGCGGCCGGAGGAGCTCTTCAGCCTCTCGCAAGGACCAGAGTGGGAGCCTGGGAACCTAGACCTGACCATCCAGCTCTCCCCTAGTGGGTTTAGCTTCCTGAGACGACCCCACGGGGCCGAATAATCCTTGTCCACGCTACCCTGGGAGCGGTCATGGCAACGCCAGTTTCTGTCCCCTCCGCCTTCTCAGATTGTGCAGGCCACCCCGTGGTTGGGGCAGGCATCCTCTGAGGCCCTGGGCACCTGCCAGAGAATGGTCTAGAATGGTTACGGACGATGTGGAGCGAGGACGACAGTTTTCCTCGCTGTCCTTACAGTGAGGACGCGATTCTGAGAACCCAAGGCCGAGGGCGCCGAGAGCCATCCACAGACGGGGCAGTGGCGCCGGGCTGGCGGCCCTGCTCTCCCGGGCGCGTCCCGCGGGGCCAGGGCTGCTCCTGGGGCCACGGACGCGGGGTGGCCTCCAGCTGGCGAGGGCCTGGCTGCCCGCGTGCCCTGCAGGCCAAGTGGGGTGTGCACCCCGCCTCCCGCTGTGGGGCCTCGGGAGTGGGGCCCTGCCTTCCCCGGCCGCGTGGACCTGGCAGCGTCTCGGGACTCGTCGGGGCGGTGGCGCCACCAGCGACAGCGTCCCTAGCCCTGTCAGAGCCGAGACGTTGCATCCTCTTTCTCTTCCCTGCTCGCGCCAGGCTGTCCGTCCTAATCGCCGCATCTCCCACGCACCAAGCGGAAACCCTTTATTCTCTGAGTGGGGCAGAGACCCCACTCCCCGCCGAGAGCCCTGATCTTGGAAAATCGGCCCTCCTCGCGGGGGCACAGGGAGGTCGGCGTCGCCCAAGGACCTCCAGGGAAGCGGTTCTAATAGTCTGTGGGCCGCAGGCCCCACGCGGTAACGGCGGCGACCGATGGCCTCCTCAGGAGACACCGCAGGGGCCCCGCCGTGCCGCTCCTCTTCAGGCTGCCGTTGGCGAGCCCGGGCCTGAGCCTATCCCCAGGTAACTCCTGCGGCCCTGACGGGAGGGGAGACCGGGAGGCGCCGCGTTCCTGCCCGCGTGAAGACCGTGAAGACCGCCAGCTGGCTCTGGGGCTGCTCCCTGTGGGCCTTAGTCGGCTAGGACCTAGTGTCACAAAACCACCACACAGCGGGCGGCCTAAACCACAGGCGCGCATTCCTCACGCTTCTGAGGGCCGGGAAGCCTGAGAGCAAGGTCCCTGGGGAGGCCGTCCCGCCTTCTCGCTGTGTCCTCCAGGACGGGGCGGACAGAGGGAGTGGGAGGAAGCACGCTCTCCCGGCCTGCCCTGTGTTTCCCCGGAACGCCCTGACCAGAAAGACGGCAGAAAGACATCACAAGCGAGTGACGCTGAGAGAGGGGGCATCGCCAGAATGAGTCTTGACAAATGTGTAGGAGAAGAGCTGGGCCCCTGGCTCCTTTCATCCGCTGGGTTAACCTGGAGCGCTCTCCGGAGCCCCGCAGACGGCATTCCCTCTCCCCGGCAGCTGCTTGATGCTACTGCCCCGTGCCGACTCCACCGACACCTGTTTCTGCGCTCTGCACGCCACCTTCTCCGTGGTGTTGCTGCAGGAAGATGGGCCATCGGTCAGCTCTCCGTGCATGCGGAGCATCCTCTGTGATGGCACAGCACGCCCAACTGGGTGCTGTGCAGGCCCCACGGGGTGTCAGTGGAGACTCAAGAAGCCACCTCGCCGGACTCCAGGTGCGCCGTGGACACAGACTCCAGAGAGCCTATTGACCTGGAAGTTAGGGTTGTGTGCCGAGGAGACCAAGTGACATTTTGTTGACCCCGGGTCAAAAGAGAAGCAAGTGAGGAGTTAGTGCAAGTCACTCCGTATTTCTCAGAGGCAAGCAGTCAGTTCCCAGGGAGCAGAGCCCAAACCGCAAACAAACAGCCTTTGCATGTTCATAGGGAAGCGCAGATTCTGAGCAAACAAGGATCTGCCTACGTGCAAACATTGGTATTTGTTGGTGCATGTGTTGTGGTAAACTTCCCAGTGCTTATGACTTCACCTTTAGCTTGTGATTCAAAGGTCGGGACTGGAAATGTCCACAGACAGAAGGATAGTGTGTAGATGGTGTGATAGAGTCAGTTTTCTACCTCCTGTGTATCTCACCTTTACCTTCACACAGAGCACTTCACTTCTGACACTTCCGGTTTCTCACACACACACACCAGGCGATTCTCAGTGACACCAGCTGGGTGCCCCACACTTTAACTCAGTTCTTTTTTTTTTTTTTAGAGTTTATTTATTCATGAGAGACAGAGACAGAGAGAAGGGGTGGAGCAGAGACACAGGCAGAGGGAGAAGCAGGCTCCATGCAGGGAGCCCGACATGGGACTCGATCCCGGGTCTCCAGGATCATGCCCTGGGCTGAAGGCGGCGCTAAACTGCTGAGCACCCCGGGCTGCCCTTTAACTCAGTTCTACACCATCTACCTGGAGACAGACCCCCCCCCCCCCCCCGCCAGATCAAGGCCTCAGCTCCATGAGACCACCCTGCACTTCAGATGCAAGTACGGTGTCCCCAGGTAACCCCCCCACTGCTTCTGTCTGATTTGGCAACATGTTGGGGTTTCCCATGATCCCCCTCCTTGGGTTTGATTAATTTGCTAGAGGGGCTCACAGAACCCAAGGAAACACTTATTTTTACCAGTTTATTAGAGGATATGATAAAAGCCACAGATGAACAGCCAAATGAAGAGATACATAGGGCGAGGTCCAGGGTGGGGGGTCTCAGGTGCAGGAACTTCTGTCCCCATGGAGCTGGGGTGGGTTACCCTCCCAGTACTCGTGGATATGTTCACTAACTCAGAAGCTTCCTGAACCCCATGTTTTTGGGATTTTATGGAGGGGCTTCCTCACATAGGCATGATCGATCATTGATCCATTTCCAGCCCCTCTCCTCTCCCAGGAGGATGGGAGTGGACTGAAAGTCCCAAGAGTCTGGTCATGGCTTGGTGTCTCTGGTGACCAGCCCCCATCCCAGAGAAGGTTCAACTCTTACATTTAGGTCTGATCCATTTCAAGTTAATTTATATATGTGGGATGAGGTAAGGGCTAAAGTGAGCACCTTTGTCCTGTTCCTGATCTTGGGGATCTTGGGAGAAGAGCACTGTGTTTTTCATCCTTAGGTGGATTGATAGCTGTGGATTTTTCAGGGACGTTCTTCATCGAATTGAAGGTATTTACACATTTTCCTAGTTTGCTGAGAGTTTTAACCATGAATGAGTGTTAAATTTTGTCAGATGGCTTTTTTGCACATACAGTTGCTCATGTGATTTTTCTCTTTTAGTGCATTAATCTGGTGATTACGCTGAATAATATTTCTAGTGGTGAGTCAACTTAGCATCCCTCGGGTAAAACCCACTTGGTCATGGGCTTTTAAAAACATATTACTGGATTAAATTTGTTAATATTTTAAGATTTTATTTATTTTTTTTATTTGAGAAAGTGAGAGAGACCACGAGGAAGGAAAGCAGAGGGAGAAGCAGACTCGGTGCTGAGAAGGGAGCCCCGTGCAGGCCTCAATCCTGGGATCTGGAGATCATGACCTGAGCTGAAGGCAGATGCTTCACTGACTGAGCCACCCAAGTGCCCCCTCAATTTGCTAAAATTTTGTTAAGGATTTTTTGCATCTGCATTCACGAGGGATATGGTGTTGTGATCATCTGAGCCATCACACCAGATTGACAGCTCTGTGACAGCAGCGAGTCTATCTCTTCAGGTCATCTCCAGGTTCCCAGCTCCTAGACGGTGCCTGGCACAGGAAGGGCCCTTGGGACATGTCTGTTGAATAAATAAATGTATGACAACAAACCGCAGGTCGCCTTATGCCAGACAGGAACATGTGAATAGTTTATCAGAACTTGTTTCCTGTCAGCCAGGAGAATGTGATTCAGATGTGTTAATGTGTCAGGAAAGTTGTTCTGACTCTTAAGGTAGTCTGAACTTGCGAGGATGGAGGTGCTCCAAAGTTGTAGGAGGGAGAAGAACCATAGGGAGGAGCAAAAGGAGCCTGTTGCTGGGGGTACCACCCCTCCCTTCTTATCCTTAACCCATTTCCTTCCACCTGACAGCAGGCTACCTGCCCACTGAACTCTCTGTCCTACGCTTGCTCTAGACAGCTGCAAATTCTCCCTTAAACACTTGGTGGATCCAGGTACGATTACGTCATCTTTGCACACTGTCTAAACACGCTGAAGGCTGGGCAGCTTCTTCTCTGATTACAGAGGGACTGTAAAAGTCAACGTCCATGCCCATATCATCACCATGATCATAATCACGGGTCATTTATTGGGTAAATACCACGTGGATGTCGCTCTGCTATGTATAGGGCCTTTCGTTTGTCATTTCTTATAAGAGATCAGGATTTTTATCTACTAACTTCCTACTATGACAATAAGTAGATTGTTTCTTGAGGTCAAGTAAACCTCTGATGCTCCTTGGTGGCAGATATTAGCATAGGACACCGGGGTGAGCTAAGTGCCAAGGGCCTCCAGTCAGCACACAGTGTAGACAGGCTCTGCATCCCTTTCTCTGGTCAATGCCAGTCTTCCCTGGATCAACCAAACCCTGAGGCTGTAGACTATGATTCTAGCATTGGCCTTCTCCCCAGAGTTAACACCACATTCAAGGTCCAGTTCCCATTGTCACCTTGCACCGGGCGCTCCAATGACTTGTGTTCTGTGGTCCCACACGACTACCCTCTCTCTGCAGCTCCATTACAGGTCAGCAGGGCGGTTTCCCACTCAGCCCACTGAGACAGCCATGAAAATATCCTCAGCGCTCTTGAAACTTTTTTTTTCCAGATATTTTCAAACTTGCAGGAAAGTTGCTAGAATGGTACAGAGAATTCCCATACACCTTTCCCCATCTCCCAATTTTTAAATATTTTGATACATTTCATTAGTTTTTTTCTGTTCTTAGGTTTTAGATTTCTCATTATACCTGTTTCTTTTTCATGTATTTCCAAGTCTTTGATACTGTTTAGTCTGGAGGGCTAAATTAAAGCTTTCTTCTGCCTCATGGTTCATTCGGGGGAGAGAATTTCCATCAACAGAAAAGCTTTGTTTCAGATTTTCTATTTTCTTCTTAGAGTAGCTTTGTACAGAGTTTCTCTTAAGTTTTTCTGTTCCCAGATCTTTCAGTGGATGGGGTTCCTAATTCAAGAGTGCCCTGATCTTTTAATGTTCCTGAATCCAGTTCTAATAAGGAGGTGTTCCCACACATACAACACTAAGCAATTCTTGCACACCAGCAATTCAATTTAGTTCAACCCAATTCTGACACTATCTATCCAAAGATAGCATCAGATTCCACAAGGTTATGAGTCTGATCCTACAAGAATGTCCTCCACCCCCACTTCAGATGCCAGTCATAAACACAGCTGCACATTGGCTACAGATTGGAGGTTCCAATGACCCCCTCCTTAGGTTTGATTAATTTGCAAGAGCGGCTCACAGAACTCAGGGAAACACTTATATGTTTACTGGTTTATTAAAGGATAAGATAAGGACTGCAAGTCAACAACCAGATGCAGTGAAACTTAAGGCGAGGTGTGCGGAAAGGGTGCAGAGCTTCCATGCTCTCTCTGGGTTCACCACTCTCCCAGTACCTGCACATGCCACCAGCCTGTCCTTTTGGGGTTTTATGGAGGCTTCATTACAGGGGCAGGCTTGATTAAACCTCTAGACCTCACCTGTCCTGGAGGTCAGGGGGTGGGGCTGAAGTTTCAACCCTCTGTTCATGGTTCCTCTGGCAACCAGCCCCATCCTTAGGTGTTCTCCCTAAGTCACCTCATTAACATAAGCCCAGTTGTAGATAGAAAGGGGCTGGTTATGAATAACAAGACATCTGTTTCACCATCATGGATCTGAATGAAGCACTTCGGTAACTGAGGAAAAGAGGTCAAATAAGACAAAAGATGCTGCCGTTGCTCTTATCACTCGGGAAATCCCAAGGGCTTTGGGAGCTGTGAGCCAGGAACTTCAGACAAAGACCTAATATGTGTATTTCTTATAATTCACAGTATCGTGGCAGCGCTCAGAATGATCAGGTGTGGGACCAGCCTCACGTGTCTCCGGACTTCACAGTGGACTTTCCTTTTTCTGGGGATGATTCCATCTGTGCTCCATCTTCACCCTGAATCAGCAACACGCCCCAGCCACACTCTTGACGATCCCAGGGGCGTGACAGCCAGAGCGCCATTAGAGGGTAATGTTTTGTATGTGTAAGTACTTTGAGGCTTGGTTTTCCCTGCATCTCCCAATAATCCAGAAGGCACATTCCCGTTCTCACTGCTGGTCCGTATTATGCTTTTAGGAGGCAGGATGTATAGAGAGGTTCAGATTGTCCCCAGACATTCTGAACTCGTGTCTCCCCTTGATCTTTCCCATTCTTTCCCAGCAGCAGTCCGGGAAGCAGTTGTGCGGGCAGGATGTTAATAGGTGTTACATGACAGGTAGGTCCTGCTGTCACATGCAGCCGGGCAAGGCTGGGTTGAGCAAAGGCGTGGGCTGGCCTTGGGTCTCCAGGCCAGGCCTGCGCTTTGTGGCATTTCCCAAAGGTATTCGGACGACGAACACTTTTTTAAAGCCACGCTTACGGAGAGCTCACCACAGATGGGCGGCCCGTGGGATACCATCTGGGAGCACAGCCCGACTCAGGTGTACCCGCCCAAAGCCGCCTGTGGGTTTTGATCTGAATGGTTTTCAGAGCCACTTCCAGTGTCCAGCACACCTTGTCTCAACTCAGCAACACCTGTTTGTTGTTGAAATAGCTCCCGAAGGAATGCATTTTCCATCATATCCCTGGGACCAGGCCAGGCCCTATACCTGTGATGCCAGCTTCCTGTGCTGTAAATCCTGGAAACACACTGAGTCACGCACTTGTGCTTTCTGTACAAATGCTCTGTTTCTATACGAGAAACTTTTTGAGTTTTTTGGGCCTGACGAGGGCTGCGCTTGCTCTCTGGCCATGATTCCCATTGGCTTTTGCTTCTGGGCAGATGCTCTTCTGGGGTGTCAGCAGGCCTGGTGTGCATTTGTTCACACGCATGGGGCCTGTTTTAGAATAACATGGCCCGTCAGAGGGCTGTGGTTACACACCGTTCATTTCATACAGCACCTAGCACAGGGCCGCTAGGTTAGTGTCTGCAGAAACCAGTTCTTCTGGGGGATGGGGTAGTGAAGAGTCAGAGACAAAAAGGTTTTGGGTTCTGGGGTTGAATCTCCAGGACTTTCCATTTCCCACAGAGCAGAAACGTTCCATTAGCAAACTGAATCCTTATATTCAGGACAATGTGCTAAGTGGAGGACACAGATCCGCCTGCACATGGCCGCCTCTCCTCCAGCACCCCCTCTGTAACACCTGCTGTGCCCCAGGAAATTCCTCTCAGGAAACTGCAGAACTGGAGGTGTGAAGCCTGGTGGTCCTGAGCACTCCCGCCAAAACCTCTTCCCTCACTCCTTCGTTCCACAGAGCTGGGAGCCAGGTGCTGTCCCCAGGCAGGTCTGGACACTGGACTCCCCTCCAGGTCACCCCTGCTAGAACCAGGGTGGCAGCCCATGAACTGTGGGGCAGGGGTGCTCAGAGGCTGGGATAACCACTGGCCGGAACTGGCAACTGCCCACGAAGCCCAGAAAGCTTATCTTTTCCAAAATTTTCTAAGAAGAATAACCCGTGCCTGCCAGAGCGTTTACCTGAGTGAATCTTCACCTCTGCCTCCTTGTCTGTGCCAGCCATAGGGCCGTGCTCTCCTGCTGGGGGCTTCTCCCGGCCTCCTGCCTTCCGGCAGGGCTGACCATGACCCTCACGTCCCTGGACGACATTGCCAGCTTCGACCCTTACTGCTGCCACACAGAATTTGGCCATCCCACCCTGGGGGACCGTGCCTTCACCTTTTACTACCTGACTATGGCCCCCCCAAAGCAAGTGGACAGTAAGAGTCTCTCCCAAGCTGTCCCAGCTTGGACATACACCCAGTGTCCCTCGAGAGTGACTCCCTGGGAACGAGAGCAAGTGGCAAGTGGGAAAGAGAAGCCAGTGCCCTGGCTGGGCCCCGAACTCAGCCTTGCATCTCCATATTTCATTTTTGGTCTCATCTGGTAGGAGACTGCCTTGGCGAAGGATGTGGTGAGTGGCGCTCTTCCCACGCGGCCTGTGCATCGGTGCGTGTTCCAGATCCCTGGCGCTGGGGCCAGAGCTCTCGGCCTCTCTCGCCTGAGCTCACCTGCTCGGGCATCAGAAATGAGGATGGTCCCTCCGCTTTAGGCCAGAGTGGTCACCATATCATTGTAGTGGCTCAGAATTTCTGACACAGAGAACATCTGGATCAGAAGGAGGGAAGGTGCGTTTAGAAAGCAAGGACTCCAGCTGGCACATAGTGGCGTTGGATAAATTGTGGGTAACTCGTTCTGTCTCCTTTTTATTCTTTAAACTCTCCTCCCCCATAACACATGCACGTGCATCCACCTCCCACCCCAAAGCTCAGTTCCTGTTTTTCACGGATTCTTTTCTCATTAAGAATCTAATTTTAAGAATCTAGGAAAGAATGGTCTTTTCTGAAATATGTATTACAAAATCATCATCCAATGGCCAGTGTTGATCAGAAAGGTCTATTGTACTAGAACGTGTGAGCTGCCACAGGGGACGTCAGGTGAGTGAGCTGAGGGGCCAGTCGGAGGCACACTTACACTCGGGAAATAAGGCCTGGGAGCCTCCAGACTCTGCATTCTTGTGACCAGAAGGAGCAGGTGGGTGGGAAGGCGGGTGGTGAGGAAGGGGTGTGCAGGGGGCTCCGGGGGACAGGCTGGGGCCACACCTCATGGTCAGCGTGCCCGCTACCTCTCTGCCAGAACACCTGATCCCACAGGGGCACTGTGGAAGGGCAGGGAATGGGGTGTCAGGCGGGTGACCGAGTGAGGAACTGCAGAGAAGGATGGTAACTCACGGGAGCAAGGGGGCGCGGCGCCCCTGCCACCCGCCCGTGTGGAAGCTCTGGGGGTGGGTCACGCCTGTTGTGGACCGCCATGGGCTTCCTGCCCGCCGTGGGCTTTCCTTTGCCACAGGACCATAGTGTGGTCAGGAGGCCATGTTCTGAGAAACGTTACTCTAGAATTTCAAATCATTGGCATCCAATGATACCTGCAAATCTAGGCTTTTAATCTCCTTATTTGTGGTTATAACTACGTTCCCATTCCCCGTGTGGATTAATCGTGCCCGACCGTGGCTTGGCTTGTCCATCTTCTCAATCAGGTCTGGAGTGAGTCTTCCCTGGGGGCGGGAAGAGCTGCTGCGATCATGCTTGCACCTCTATTAACCCCTTCCTCCTTCATCCTGGTAGTTCGGGTTCACTGCTCTGCTCGTGTGTTGTGCATCTTTTTGGTCTCGGTGTGAACTGACTGCTATCAACCCACCGTGTGCAAACATGCGGTTCTATTTCCATCCCTGCCCAGACGTGCCTCTGACAGGCCCATCCCTGCTTGGCGACAAGAAAACTAAATTTAACTCAACCTAACCTGGTAAACAGTTCTGTTGGGCAGTTTCCCCTAACATCGCCTGGTTTAGAGCTTCGTGTCTCTCAGGTAAACACAGGTGTGGGCGCCGCAGCCTGCACCTGGCCCAGGCTCCTCTCCAAACCATGGTGGCCAGCTCCAGGGGGGAGGCTGTGGCCACTTTCTGCCCTGGCACGCACCCCTGCCGTCTGCCTGGGGAGCCAGCCAGGGTGGGGGTATCACCTAGAGATGTCTGCGCCAGTGTCTGGCTGCACGTTGGGGGCGCTGGAGGCTTCTTGTCCGATTCTGGGGTTCCCTAGTGACAGCTGGCTGGGGTGCATCTGATGGTCTTTGGGTACCATCCTCCCAGTTTGGGGACCCATCCACACACCTGGATGTGTGAAACAGATGTGCTGCCCAACGCACCTTCTACTGGGCACCCCCTTGGGGGCAGAGTGGTGTAGCTGGCCTTCCAGTAACTTCTGTGGCCTCTCTGGGTCCTGAGGAACCTGAGGAATCCCATCCCATCTCAGAGAAGGGGGTGGGGTGGGAGCTGCCTCGGCCAGGTGAACCCACCTGCCAAGCTGCCCTTCACCCCATTCCTGCAGGTTCTGCTTCTCAGCTAACCTCGCAGAGGAGATGCCTCTGCCGAAGCTCAGGGTCCTCCAGACTTCAGGGGGGATGATGTCATAGCTAATGGTGGGGCCGGGGGCACTTCTTACACTTCTTACACACACACCCCTGACATACACACACGGTTTCCCTTGCTGCCCCCGTCACCCTTGACCATCTCTGGAGGGGGCTGGCCTGGGAGGGAGAGGAAGTGGCATTATGTCACCAGTCCCTGCCGGGAAGTTCAGAGGTTCGTTGTGGAATGCGAGTGTGCTCTTCTCTCCCACAGCTTCTGTCTCCCCAGGAGCACAGGCATCTGCATCCCCTCTAGGGCACGTGCTCTAGAAGCTCAGGGAAAGGAAGGGGCGTCATGGGGCAGCTTCTCGCCTCAAAGCCTTTTTCTCGCCTCCATCCTGGTCCTCGGTGGGGAGTCACGCTGCCAACCAGTTGCCTGGGGCCGTGTGAAACAGAAGTGGCAGCTGTCCAGGATGAGGGGGATCAAGGTGCGACTTTTGTTCTTTCAGAAAAGCCTGGGCCTCGAGACTACTGGCTCAACACAGAAATCCCATTTTGATGAACAAAGAACCACAAAGTGACAGCTTAACACAAACAAAAAAATTCTTGTGCAGTCTGGGGGCTGGAAGTCTGAAATCAGGGTTTTGCAGGGCCCCCTCCCTCTGAAGGCTCTGGGGAAGGATCCTTCTGGTCTCTCGCAGCTCTTGGCGGTGCCGGCCGGTCCCCGTGTCCCAGATGTGCAGCTGTACCTGTCCATCTCTGTCCCCGTGTCCCTGCTTTCTTACAAGCCCACTCTCTGGGCTAGGGCCTACCCCACCCAGAAGGATCTCATCCACACTAATCACACCTGCAGAGACCCTGTTTCCAAACAAGGTCTCCCTCGCAGGTTCCGGGTGGATGTCTTTGGAGGACACTCTAGCCCAGTCCGGGGTGGGAATCGGCATGCGTGCTGAAGCTGTCACCGTCTCGGGACCTGTAGGCGCCTCTGCTGTGTCAGCCTGACACAGGCTGGGGCCGGAGGCAGCTGTCATGTCCGCAGCTCATCACAGCTATGGGTGTTTCTCAGGCCAGGATGTGGTCTTAGGACCTTGCTAATCCTGCTAATCCTCCCTCAGGAGAGACTTCCAGAACTTTCTCCCTCTGTCTGGTGCTTTCTGGTCTCAGTCTACAGTGGAAAACCTGTAGGGACCCCTCCCCCACTCCAGATCCTTTTTCTACGGGAATGTGAGAGGTGGTACGGAATCGCTGTCGGCTTTCTCTCGCTGAAGGGGCCCATCCTGTGTGGTGCGGGGCCTGCAGGTCTCCTGTGACCCTGGGTGCCCCGTGCCAGTGACAGGAAGGACTTTGGTGACTGTGCACTCATCCCTCCAGATTTTATTTATTTTAATTAAAAAAAAGATTTTATTTACTTGTTCATGAGAGACACAGAGAGAGGCAGAGGGAGAAGCAGGCTCCCTACAAGGAGCCCGATGCAGGACTCGATCCCGGGACCCCAGGATCACGCCCTGAGCCGAAGGCAGACGCTCAACCGCTGAGCCACCCGGGCGCCCCATCCCTCCGGATTTTAGCCGTGTCAGACGGATGTGCAGGCAGCGTCTCGGGTTCGAACATGACGCTTCCCTGCTAACGTACGCAAAACCTGAAGGGATGAAAGCGGACTTACAGGTCCTTTTCTTTGTAAATATTGAGGTGACATTCAGAGCACATAAAGCAAACCATTTTAAACAACTCCGTGGCAATCCGTGGTTCACCTGTTGTGCAACCAGACCTCTCCGTGGTTCCAAACGTTGCCATTACCCGGAAGGAAAGCCGGGACTCTGGAAGCAGCGGCTTCCTGTTCTGCCCCCCGCCCTCCGCCTTTGACGACCACCAGCTTTGTGTCTATGGATTGGCCTCTTTGGGGTATTTTATGCCAGAAATGGAATCCAGTCATACGTGGTGCCTTGTGTCTGGCTTCTCTCCCTTAGCGTAAGGTTCACGGGTCCGTCCTTCTCGTGGCTGGACACTGCTCCGTGGTCTGCCTTGACCGCAGTTGGGTGTCCCTTCTCACCTTGGGCCATTGGAATGATGCTCCCGTGAACGTGTTTGCACGTATATTTGTTCCAGCGTCTGTTTTCAGATCTTTTGGGGCATGTACCTAGGAGTGGAATTGCTGGGTCATATGGTGACGTTATGTTTAGCTTTTTGAGGAGCCACCGAACTCTTTTCCACGGTGACTCACTGTTTTATGTCCCCCCCTGGAGCACACCAGGGCTCCAGCTCCTCCGCATCCTCGTTAGCAACTGCCGTTATCTGTCGTGCTTCTGGTCCTCCTTGTGCAAAGTGGTGTCTCATTGGTGGTTCTGACGTCCTGGTTCCCATGATGCCCTCACACCGGGGTTTGACCCGCTGTAATTACTGCTCTGGAGCCCAGAGGCCCCCTGTCGCCCTGGTTGTGAAAGAAGAGATGTAGGTGTTTCCTATTTCACTCTCCCCAAAATCGCTTCCCTCCACAATGGTGTAGGGGGGGTTGGGGAGACTCACAGGAACCACCCTGAAAGCACAGAGTCCCTACGAAAGAAATACCCACCATGTGCTTCGACGTGGAGGGACCTGGAGGGTATTATGCTGAGTGAAATTAGTCAATTGGAAAAGGACAAACATTATATGGTCTCATTCATTTGGGGAATATAGATAATAGTGAAAGGGAATAGAAGGGAAGGGAGAGAAAATGAGTGAAAATATCAGTGAGGATGACAAAACATGAGAGACCCCTAACTCTGGGAAATGAACAAGGGATAGTGGAAGGGGAGGTGGGCGGGGGGACGGGGTGACTGGGTGACGGGCATTGAGGGGGACACTTGGTGGGATGAGCACTGGGTGTTATGCAATATGTTGGCAAATTGAATTCCAATTTTAATTAATTAATTAATTAATTAATTAATTAATTATAAAAAAAGAAAGACCAGACCAGGCAAAGCCCAACGGCGGAATTCACACTTCCATGGACTCAAGGTTCCCCTCATTCCTTAGCCTAAAATGTGGCCACGTTCTGGGTAGAAAAGAACCCATTTTCATCCTGGAGGCCCCGCTGGTCTGGCGTTTGCACTGTTCTCTCCCCTGTAGTTTTACCGACACCCGTGCTCTCCCTTCCGTGAAAACAGCTTGCACACATAAACACAAATCTGGGAAAATCTCCAGGTCGCACAATGAATTCCTACACTGTCTGGAAACCCAAGTCCCACCCCAGCCAGCTCCCCACAGACAGCGCACGTGGCCGGGCTGGTGTCCCTTCCCTGAGTGTCATGCCTTAGGTTTGGCAACTCGGAGGTTTCCTCTGCATTTCATGATTTACATCAAATATCTGAGCCCATTGACAGCAAACGGACAGCTTGGTCGATTGTCGTATTCCTTGACATAACTTGAATTACCAAGCTCTTGGGGGTCGTGGCTGTTTCCCTAAGTCACTCGAGAGAAGCCGCGGCCCCTTCTCAGGCTCCTGAGAGACGCTGGTGGAGACAGGAGCGCCAGGCACCCTCCATCCCCGGCAGGCGGACCAGGTTCAGGGAGGGGGGACTCGGGTCCTGGGAGGGCACGTGGGGGCTTTTCCAGAGCTGTCTCCCGAGCCAGGCAGGCATCCGATTTCCGATTTCTGTGTGAAAGAGGCCCTTCTGGTGATGAGCAGCTTGATGAGCCTTCTGACGGGGCAGACGTCTCCCAGCGTGTCCCTGACAGATGCCGAGGTCAGAGCCAAACGTTTGTGCCTTCGTGCCTAAGACAGACAACCCCGGGGTAAGCGCGCTGATGAGCTAAGACGGAGCGCTGAAGACAGAGCAAGGCGGGCCGCCACCAGCACCTGGAAGGCCGGGAACACGCTGGGGCTGCGGCATCGTGCCCAGGCTGCCGAGACCCCTGCTCTGGGCTGAGGCCTGAAGCTTCCTCGAAGCCTTTTTTTTTTTTTTAATTAATTAATTTATTTATTTATGATAGACATAGAGAGAGAGAAGCAGAGACACAGGAGGAGGGAGAAGCAGGTTCCATGCCGGGAGCCTGACGCGGGACTCGATACCGGGACTCCAGGATCGCGCCCTGGGCCAAAGGCAGGCACCAAACCGCTGAGCCACCCAGGGATCCCTCCTCGAGGCCTTTTAAAACTCAAGGCTCTTGGGCAGCCCGGGTGGCTCAGCGGCTCAGTGGCTCAGTGCCGCCTTCAGCCCAGGGCCTGATCCTGGGGTCTCGGGATCAAGTCCCACGTCGGGCTCCCTGCATGGAGCCTGCTTCTCCCTCTGCCTGTGTCTCTGCTTCTCTCTCTGTCTCTTGTAAATAAATAAATAAGATCTTAAAAAAAAAAAAAAAGAAAAACTCAAAGCTCTTAAACGTTGTTCAGTGATTCCAGAGCAGGAATGAGGCTCACAAAATGCACATGAAATGCCCTGGCCAGTTTGGTGTCTCACAGATTGAACCACAGATGCCAGAGGTAGGGGCATCATAGAGGTCACCCACCCAGTTAATTTTATAAACGGGGAAACCGAGGCACCCAATAGTGGGGCACCTGTCCCAAGGGCACTGAGTGGACCTGTGTGGGGCTGGTCCTGCCATGCCAGGCCGGTGCCGGGATCTGCTGCATCTCCTCCCCCACGTTGGGGGGCGGGTGTTGAGAGGGAAAGAAAAGTCACAGATTCTCTTTCTGATTTTCTTGTGTCTTGGAATCTCTTCTCACCAGGTTGTTGAGAAACGGCCTCGTGTCCTGTTGCAGGGTCCATGGCCTGCATGGGGGCCCCAGTAGAGCTGCTGGCATCAGCTTTGCTGGGCCTGGGAGAGACTGTGATGCCAGGGGCTACACACTGTGGGAAGATAGGCTCTGGGTAAAAACCCATGACGGTGCCGGGAGGCCAAGGAGTGAGAAACTAGGGAGTCGGCCCCTTGCTCCTGACGGCGGCAATTCTGTCGGCAGGTGCCTGTGGATAAATGGAAGCTTGAGGTTTGGGGGAATGTTCTGGTCCTCTGACCACACCAAAACTTGGCCCTGGTTCCTAACACTCTGTGTCCATCAGGGTTCAACCAGAGAAACAGAACCAGGCATGCATGTGCCTGTGTCTTGCGATTTGTTGTAAGCAGAGGCTTACGTGCCCGCGGGGGCCGGCCAGGCAAGTCTGAAGTGGTAGGAATGGCTGCTAGGAGGGGCAGACTGGACCCCTAGGGCACTGGCCAAAGCTGCCAGCCACAGGTGGAATTCTTTCTTCTGCAGGAAAACCTCAGCTGTGCTCTTAAGACTTTCAGCCGGTTAGGTGAGGCCCACCCAGATGGCCCAGCATAATCTCCCCACTCAGCGCCGGCTGGTTATGGGCTTTTATCGCCGCTACAACATGCCTTCCCAGCAGCACCTAGGGCAGTGTTTGCATGGGTTCAGTGGGGACTGTGGCTTCCCTGCACACGCAGAAGGCCGACCTCCGTGCACGCTGGCCCTGCAGAATGAGCCCCTTTATACTGGCCAGTCCTTGAAACTGGGGTTTGCTAAGTCCCCTCAGAGTCGAGCCACAAAAACAACAGACTTCACCATTTTGCTGTGACGTGTTGACAGACGGGAATTTGGATGCCGTCCCTAAAGACTCCATTTGAACCCCAGGCTGCGAGCCTGTGGCCAGCAGTGAGCCAGGACCCAGACGGGGACCCAGGCCATCAAACCCACGGAAGGGTGTGGCCTTAACTCTTGGACACGGGGTCGTTCCCTCTGGGGTGGCCTGTCTTTTTGGACGATTGGCCACAGTAAACCCACCCATGTTCGCTCAAACCTAAAGGACTGGGATTTTTTTGTTTTTCCCCAGAATCCAAAGCACACAGGGCAGATAGGTCTTTTATAAAATACAAGAAAAGTAAACTGTCAGAAAAAGGACCGTGCCCTTAGCTCCTTGGGAAGGTCACGAGCTTATCAGAGTTTGCAAGCGCTGGCTCTCAGCCCCGGGCTCAGCGTGGGCTCAGAACAGTCAGGGGTCAGCCCGTCGCTGCGCGTGGACGGTGCATGCCAGGCGGCTAAGCGGTTAGCCCTGTGAGTGTCCCCGAGCACTTACCAGGCACCGTTTCTGCTTATGGAGCTTTACTTTTAAAGCCGGAAGACAAGGGATCCCTGGGTGGCGCAGCGGTTTGGCGCCTGCCTTTGGCCCAGGGCGCGATCCTGGAGACCCGGGATCGAATCCCACATCAGGCTCCCGGTGCATGGAGCCTGCTTCTCCCTCTGCCTGTGTCTCTGCCTCTCTCTCTCTCTCTCTCTCTCTGTGTGTGTGACTATCATAAATAAATAAAAATTAAAAAAAAAAAAAGCCGGAAGACAAGCAATAAATAACCATAATAAGTGCAGCGATGTGTTAGAAGGGGATGGGTCCTGCGGGAACGCTGAGGCAGGGCGGGGGGTGGGAGAGCTGAGTGCGTTGGGTATCCCCGGGGGTGGGGGGGGCGATTGCAGTTTTAAACAGGGGAGTCCTGGTGAAAACCGATGAAATAAACCATCCGTAGAAGGATGCGCGCAGCTGTCCTTATCAATTCATACATTTGTGGGTTTTGTTTTTATTTATTTACTTTTAGAGAGGGAGAAAGTGCAGAGGGAGAGGGAGGGGGAGAGAGGGAATCCCAAGCAGACTCCATGCCCACCGTGGAGCCCAACGCGGGGCTTGATGGCGTGACCCTGAGATCAGCACCTGAGCCCAAATCACGAGTTGGACACCTCACCCACGGGAGCCACGCAGGTGCCCCTCACAGGGACATTCTTATTCTCAAACTAACAGGTGCCAGGATGACAGTCGAGACCCGTGTTGACACAGGCAGAGACGTGTTTGGGGCAGGTGACATTGGAGGAACAGCGTGGTGCCTGGAGGAAGCCGGCAGCAGAGGGAACAGGGGAGGCACGAAGGGTGACCATAAAGGCAGACGCTACGTGCCAGTCCCCACCACCCGCCATGCTCGAGAGGGAGGGGGACCAGCCAGCCCAGCGGGAGCTGGTGCAGAACCAGGCAGGTGAGCCCCAGAGACCCAACACAGTGCAGACGACCCTGGAGGTCACCGGTCTTGTAGTTAGTGGTGCGTTAGCGACAGTAACGCGCCCCTTGGCATCACCCCCCTCCCACCCCCGGACTGGGTGTTCAACTGTGAAAGAAAAGAACAAAATTAAGGAATGTGCACAAAAGACTCGAGATAGGGTCAAAGCTGCTTTGAAATGAGAGATTTCACCGTACTTTTTAGCTTTCAGGGTGAAAAACAATCCCATAAGAACATGCGAGTTTATGATTCACTTGATGATACATGAAGTGGAGACGGGTGAGGACGGGTGAGACCCGTTACCTACCCCAGGACGGTTCCAAGCCTCATAGGTATTCACTCTTCGCCCTCACAACCTCCCTACGAGGGGGTGCTTTTACCATCCCCCATTCCACAGTGAGATGTTGAGTGGCTGGCTTGTCACAGGGCTCCGCGTCGGGGCTCCTACCCGCTCCGCCATCCTGCCTCCCGGAAGCACCCTGCCTCCCTCTGGGCAAGTTGGGGGTGGCTGTCCTGGGTGGAGGGGGCGGCCCTGCTTCCCCCCCCAGGCAGAGCCCCAGCAGCCCAGGACCTCAGAGGGCTGGTCCGTCCATTCCTGGGAAGCTCCAGCCAGCCTCTCGGTGGCACAGCCAAGGCAGCGCCAGTGCCCAGGGGTCGAAGCTGGACTATTTAGAGCGCCTCCTGCCAGTGTTCCCCTGGCAGCCTGACACCAAACCACGAGGGTGGAAACCCCCCGCCCCCGAGGTCTCTTGCGTGAAGAAGGGAGCAGATGGATTCCCAGAACTGTAGGAGGTAAGTCCCTGTCCTGTCCGGGCTCGGCCCCTCTCCCTGGCCACCCCGTCCGCTCGTGCCAGTTAACAGACCTACAAATGAGAAAAGCACAGGCCACTTACTCAGAGCTCGCAGGCGGGGGCCGGCCGCTGTCACCGCGTCTGGGGCAGGGATGGGAGAGCCTGCAGCGGGGCCGGGGCCGTGGGCGTGGGGAAGCTGGCGGTGGGCTGATTAGAAGCCGGACATCCTTTGTGGTCCGTTAGGGGACATGTTTGTGTCTCGCTGGTTGGTCCTGGGTTGAAAGCAAGGGCAAGATGAGGGAAGCTGGTGGTCACAGACCACGTCCTGGCGGTTAGGCCTGGTCGCTGCAAGGGTTGTGTCAGGGCTCTGTTGTCCGAGGCAGTCTGGCCGCTGGCCATGTCGTCCGTTCCACCTCGTGCTAAGAGGGAAAGCTGGCTCCTAAGGATCCTGCAGTGCCCTGGCGGGCAGCGTGCCCAGGGCCTGAGCGTCAGCCGTGCCACTGGGGAGGGACTCGCAGGCCCAGGTGCTGGGCAGCCAGACACCCTGGTGTGAGGACAGGGGGCTGTGTCGTGGTCATTTCCCAAGTGGCCATGGACAAGGCCTGTCCCTGTTCTCCCTATGGGGACCAAACTGAGCCCTGCGAGCCCCCCGCCACCCATGTTTCTCTGGCCATTTCACCCAGGAAAGGCTGGAAGTTTTGGGGTTGGGAGTTGAGGGGAAGGGAACCCCCTTAGTTTGCTTCGTTCTGGCGATCAGATGGGTCTCTCCCCTGCTGCGTTGTGGTCACAGGTAAGGAATGTCCTGCTCGAGGCAGGCCGCTTGCACATCCAGCGCAGCAAATGGATCTCACTTGATGGACAAACCTCCATTCTTTCCATGACTTTAGTCTCCAAAGTTTACAAATATGGCCCCAGTGTCCTGGGATGGGTGGTTTTATGGATGCCTAGGCAGCTCATGAGTTATTTCTGGGAGGGTCTGGGAGGGTGTTTCCTGAAGAGATTAGCATTTGAATCCAGGAAAGCAAGTCTCCTGCCACCACCACCAGGTGGGCCTCAGCCCATCCATCAGGGGCCTGAAGAGAGCAAAATGGTGGAGGAAGGGCCCAGGCGCCCCACTGACCTGGGCGGCCAGCTTGCGGAGGCAGGCTGTGGGGCTCCTCGGCCTCCATCATCGCGGGAGCCCCTCCTGAAACATCGCTTTCTGGTGAGCTCTGTGCATATCCTGTTGGTTCTATTTCTCTGGACAAACATGCATCCCTAATTCCTGCTCTAAATCTATTCTTGACTTAACCGAAACCCTTTGTGGGTCCTATTTTCAGCCAGTACTGCCTTTTGGGGTTAACAGGTCTCGTAACCTCTACCATCTGCTGAGTTAAGGGAGGTTTGGGGTCCCCGTGGGGCCAGGCCAGGGTCAGTATTACAGAGTCTTCCTTTTGCCCCTGGTTCCGTAAGACATGGCACAGCACTGTCCCTAATCCTGACTTTATTTAAAGATTATCACAAATTGTTTGTATGCATGTTGATTTTCTTAAAATATTGCATTAAATGTTGTTGATCCTGACCGCCAAGTTTTGGGGCACCTGCGGCACACGCCTCCGCTCCCTGCCTTCAAGCCTGGGTGCCCCGGGCTCGGTGAGAAAGCCCTACGCGTTTTAGTGGACCTTTAGGTTTTGGTCACGGTTTCCACTTGTTTTTTTGGTGACTGATTAATTCATGCACTTCACAAGTGTTTCCTGAGTCAGCTCCGTTCCAAGGATGTGCCAGGTGCTGGGGCTTCAAGAGTGAGCAAAACACACATGGGCGCTGCCCTTGTGAGCCCACTGCCTGGATGCAGAGCCCGTTCCTTTGCTGGGCCTCCAGCGCTGCAGGCCTCTGGAGCCCGGGCTGGCTCTCGTCCTTGGTCCCAGGGACAGCGTCCCTGGGCGGTAGCACCCGGGCCGTGGGGAGTGAGCTGGCGTAGGCTCGGCCGGGGTGGGAGTGGGTCCTCATCCAGGCGTGTCTGCTGTGTCTGGCGTGGAAGCCGTGAACCAGCCTGCAGGAGGCCTGCCCTCTCTCTGCCCCAAGGAGCAGCCAGTTCTGGCTCTTCAGTAAACAGGTGCCACAGCCCGGCCCGGGCCCTCACTGGGGCAGGCCAGCCACCCGCACGTGTGGACAAGCACCCGAGGGGGAGCGCAGCAGTCACAAGCCCCGGCTTTCAGAACGGAAGGCGTCATCTGTTCTGAGGGGGCCGAGGTGTACCCTGCCCTGGACGAGCTCTGCTCCTACGGGCCCTAGTTCGTGTGCCGCGGAGGGGGACTGCAGCCCCAGGTGTGGCTCCGGACAACCCTTCTGTTCCTCTCAAGGAGTCTTTCCATGCAAGCTAACGGTGTTGGGGTGCCCCCCAACCTGCACCCCGTCCTTCCTCACCGCCCCCTACCCCATCCCACGGGGCTGCACGTGACCCACCACGCAGGTGCCCAGGCTGTGCGGGCTGCTCTTCAGGGTTAGAAATGCCTTACTTGGGGCAATTAAAAGGCCCAAAGGCCTCAATTGTAACTTCAGTTTCCCTCCCAGCGAAGCCCCCCCAGCCTCGCCCCGTGCCCGTCTCTCTGACCCTCTGGTCTCCGTGCAGGCCCGGTGGCTGCTGGGGGGGTGCTGGTGCAGTCTCGGAAACCACTGGATTCGGACCCCCCAGCTTGCCGTTTGATTTCCTCCTGTCCCCACTTGTTCCCGCTTCTCTCTTTTCCTGCTTTCTTCTGGAGTAAACATCTCTCATCCCATTTTATCCCCACGGCTGCCACCCTGGCTGCCATGGACTGGCCCTCAGACCTCACAGCCAGCCCCACGGTGCGCCGAGGTGGCCAGGGGCAGCAGTTCGGGGTTAGCCAGCCCCAGGGGGACCCCCCACGTTGGGATTTGTGTCTCCGGAAGAGGAGACCCCAGAGCTGTCCCCCTCTGCCTCCCTCCCTCTGCACCATGCGAGCGAGCGCAGGGTCACAGGGCTCTTTCACGGTGGACGTCCGGCCTCAGAACCACAAGAAATAAATTGCTGTTTAGGCCGCCGGCCGGTGGCACCTTTCCAGCAGCCTGAATTGGGAGGACGGTGGTGGCTCCTCCCCTGTTTTCTAGCAGGAGCCCTAAATTCTCTCCAAGTGTATGAGCTACTTGGTGTTAATAGGTCCCCGGGTGACTGCGCAGCAACGCACAGTGCAGCATCTAGCTCCGGCCTGCTTGGGGCAGTGGCATTCGGGCGTCAGAGGGTTGAAGCTTTAACCCCAGACGTCAGTGCTGATCTGTTTCCCGCGTGGAAGGCACAGTCGGGGGGCTCAGAGAGGGCCACCTTCCAGACGTGGTGGCCACGGGCCCTGCCGTCTGCTGCGCCGTCCACCGCTGGTCCTTCGCCGACTCCTACCTGCGAGGGTGTCGAGAATAGGGTGCTTTTCATGGTAGTTGGAAACCTAAGGAGCACGAGGATTCGTGAGTTGCCGTGATTTAGAGACACCCCACCCTGGCATGGATCGGGTGACTCGGCCTGCACCTCCTCCGGGGGGATGTTGGGAGCCGCTGGGTTTATGGGGGGCCCGGCTGGTGAGAGAGGCTGCGGGCGCCCCAGGGGCGGGAGGACGCCTTGAAGAAAAGGCAGGAAGCCGGTTCCTGTCTTCCCGTTCCCCTTCTCTAGGCCAGGGGCCAGCAACACGGCCTCCAGGCCAAAGCCGGCCCGTGTGACGTTTGATGGGCCGCAGCCAGCCGCGCCCGTTCACCCACGTGGTCCGTGGCTGCTGCAGACGTGAGCAGGTGTCACGGGCCCCACCCGGCTCCCAGACTGTGGACGTCGGGTCCTGCCCTGAGCCCTCTGAAATCCTGATGAGGTGGCAGAGGCCGGTGCTCGTGGCTTTGCTCTGTGAGCTCAGTGTTCGCGGACTCCTGACCCGCCCGCAGGGAGTTCCCGGCAGGCCCAGGATCGTGTTTCCCCTCTCAGGAAACCATTTCACCAGGAGGCGGTGAGTCACGGGCCGCACCTTGGAAAACGGGACAGTCGTCACCTTCAGTCTCTGGGCAGAAGGACCAGAACGGAGCCCAACTGGAGGGCCTGGGCCCCGGGCAGAGGCTTGTGGGGCTGCAGGAGGGACGTGGGTGGGGCAGGGGCTCCAGCCAGGTGGGGGAGAGGGAAGCTAGGTTGGCACTCACCAGTTTCGGGGAGCTGGACCAAGGGAAGCACAGCACCCCAGATTCATCACACAGCGACCCCAAAGTCAGCTGGGGGGTGGGACATACCGAGGCCTTCACCAGCCCACGGCAGCATGAGGCCACACCTGCCCAGTCGCCGTCTGTGCCTGGGACCAGGTGCCTGGTTCACGGGGGGTGGGATGCGGCAACACGCAGGCAGAGCATCGCCAGCCAATCCGCCCAGCGGCAGGGTCCATGCTCTCCCCCTGCAGATGCCCTTCCCCAGAGAAGCACAGCCAGCCGTGCTGTAGGATCCGTGTCCGGCCCTCAGAGCCTCCGTCTTCTGCAAGCAAGAGGGACCGTCCACTCGGGGAGGAGGTGGGGAACCCGCGCCCTCCCACAGGCTCCGAGCCCCAGGGGCAGAGCAAGCCCAGGAAACCGTGCTGTGCTGACCAGGTGGCAGCCAGGGTTTGTGTCTTGCAGTTTGCTGGATGGAAGTGTCATTCCCAATGCAGACCTTTGGTTTTACAGGGCGCTGTTTGACTACAGAGTTGGGGTTTTGCTTATTTTTATTATTTATTTTTTTAAAGATTTGTTTATTTATTCATGAGAGACACACAGAGAGAGGCAGAGACGCAGGCAGAGGGAGAAGCAGGCTCCATGCAGGGAGCCCAGTGTGGGACTCGATCCAGGGACCCCGGGGTCACGCCCTGGGCTGAAGGCAGGTGCCAAACCGCTGAGCCACCTGGGCGCTCCCGCAGAGTTGTTTTTAATCACGGGCTAAGGAACAAAGGGAAGCTCTAACTCCCTCTTTCATCCCTGAGCCACTGAGGACCCTGGGCAGAGGGAGAGGACAGGGACGGGGAGGACTGGGGGAGAGCGGCCTTCAGCTTCCTGAAGCGGAGATGGCCTGGAGGCGAGCGGGTGAGCGGGTGAGCAGGTGCACAGGGTGGTATGGGGGGGCGGGGGGAGGCCGGGATTCGATTCGGGAGGAGTGACGGCTTTGGCCCATGAGCACAGGGTGCGCCCCTCGGGGCGTTGTTGTTGACTTCATGGGGCCAGGATCAGGCCTGGACTCACGCATATAGACTGGTAGGAAGGGAGTGATCCACCCCCACGACTGTCACCTGAGGGGGGGAGGGGGCAGCCCGGGACCCTCAGGAACAGACGGAGCAGATGGAGCAGGGGGAGGTGGAGAGAGCTGGAGGGAGGTCCCCAGGCTCCGTGCTGAGCTCCTTGCGGGGAGACACCTCGTTTGGGGTCACCGCAGGAGTCCCCCGCTTCATGCAAGTTCTTCACACCCTCACCACAGAGGTGGCTTTCTTTCTCTTCTTTTTTTATTACGACATAATACACGGAACCAAATTGACCCTCCTAACCATATTAAAGTGAACCATTCAGTATCATTGAGGGCATTCACAGTGCTGTGCAACCACCACCCTACTGAGTTCCAGAACTTTTCATCCCCCATTCACACCCCCGTTGGTGGTCCCTTCCCATCTCTCCCCCTTCCCCCCCTCTTCCTCCCTGAGGCAACCGCCAGTCAGCCCTCCCTCCGTCTCTATGGTTTTGCTTATTCTGGACATTTCATATAAATGGATTCCTACGGTACGTAGCTGTGGCTTTTTAAAAATATCTCATTTTAAAAGATTTCTCTTCCCAATTAAAAACCGGGCAAAGGATCTAAACAGACACCTCATCTGAGAAGATACATAGATTATAAAGAAGCATATGAAAAGGGACTCCAGGGACCCCCCAGGTGGCTCAGCGGCTGAGTGTCTGCCTTCAGCTCAGGTTGTGATCCCGGGGTCCTGGGATCGAGTTCCGTGTTGGGCTCCTTGCAAGGAGCCTGCTTCTCCCTCTGCCTGGGTCTCTGCTTCTCTCTCTCTGTCTCTCATAAATAAATAAATAAATCTTAAAAAAAAAGAAAAAAGAAAAAAAAAGGGACTCCATGTCTTCTAATTCTCTAATGAGAGAAGTGCGCAGTGCAACAGCAACAACGAGACACCACTGCACACCTATCAGAGTGGCTCAAATCCCCAACACTGGCCACACCGCGGCTGGCGAGCACGCGGAGCAGCAGGGACTCACCCACCGCGGCCAGGAACGCAGAATGGTGCAGCCACCTTGGAAGACGGTTTGGTGGGGCGCTTACAAAACCAAGCACACTCCCACCAGGCGGTCCAGCAGTCACACTCCCTGGGATTCACCCAAAGGAGCTGAAGAGCTGCTTCCGCACAAAAATCTACACACGGATGTTTATAGCAGCTTTATTCCTATTCACTAAATCTTGAAAGCAACCAAGATACACTATTCAGTAGGTGATGGAGAAATAAACTGGTCCATCCAGACACTGGAGTATTATTGTCCGGCGGTCAAGAGAAAGAGCGCGCTAGCAGGTCACCAGAAGACTTGGAGGAATCTTCAGTGTCCGTCACTCAGGGAAAGAAGCCCGTCCGAGAAGGCCGCAGACGGTGGGGTTCCAACCCAATGACATCCTGGAGAAAGCAGAGCTACGGAGACGGTTGGGGTTGGGGGTGAGGGAGGGGTGAGCGGAGAACCCCTCTGTGCGAGGCTGTGACAGTGCATACGTGTCATCACTGTGCAGTCATGCAAACAGAGCGGCCAACAGCCGGGGGGCGGGGGGAGGCTGCTGTAAACTGTGGACCTCGGTTATAAGATAAATAACACGCCAGGGTTGGCTCCTCCATTTTAACACGCATTCCACGTGGGCGTGAGGCGTTACTAGTGGAGGAGGAGAGGAGTGGGGAGGCAGGGGCTCAGGGGATCACTGCACTCTACACTCAGTTTTTCTGTAAACCTAACACTGCTTTAAAAAATAGCCTCTTTAGGGGCCCCCTGGGTGGTGCAGCCTGTTAAGCGTCTGACTCTTGGTCTCGGCTCAGGTTGTGATCTCAGGGTCTTGCTAAATAAATAAATCCTGGGGACGCCTGGGTGGCTCAGTGGTTGAGTGTCTGCCTTTGGCTCAAGTCATGATCCTGGCCAGGGTCCCGGGATCGAGTTCCACGTTGGGCTCCCTGCATGGAGCCTGCTTCTCCCTCTGCCTGTATCTCTGCCTCTCTCTCTGTGACTCTCATGAATAAATGGATAAAATCTAAAAAAAAAAAAAAAAAAAAAAAAACCCTAAACTATAGAGTCTGTTAAAAAAAAAAAAAAAAAAAAGCATCTGTTTCTGCCATGTATTAAGAATTGATTTGTTTTCCTGATGTTATGAAAGACAGGTGTAACTGCCCTTCAGACCCGGTCAAACTCTATCCAGAGTGTAGGATTGTGCTGAAAATCCTACTTAGCTTGGGCAGGCTGCTCACGGGTGGATGTGCTGTGTTTCTGTGGCTTTGCATAAGCACAGCAATGACTCTAGCACCTGTCTCTGCCTCTGGACCCTGCACACCCAGGTTCTCCCTGAGGCCACCCCCACCCCCCACCTCGTGGGGCTGCGGAGGCTTCCTTTCCGCCAGATCCCCAGCTGGTTTCACCCGAGGACCACCCAAGACTGTAAAATAAAACTTTGCAATTAAAACGATCCCTGGAGGGGTAAACCAGCAGCATTTGGTGAATTGGAAAATCGGATTCCAAACCCGGCCCCACTCGTTACAGGATGGGTGGTCCTGAGAAAGTCCCCCACGTCTCCGAGAAGCCCAGTGAATTCTTCTCGATTCCTGGAAGGTTCCGGAGAAACTGCCAGCCCTGTCACGCTTACCGCAGTCGGCGCAGCCCTGGCAACAGCACTGAGGGTCGCCAGCTGGCCCCACCGTCCGGGACTCTCCTGGGTCGAGTCCCAAACGTCCCGGGTCCTGGGAGGTCGTTGGCTCCAGGCACACGGGAGCAGTTAGGGCTTGTGTGCTAGTGATGCTGGTGTTTTGTTTTGTTTTGTTTTGTTTTGTTTTGTTTTGTTTTGTTTTGTTTTGTTTTTGGAGTAGTGTTATTGGGGGTCTGGAGCCCACGGCCAAGAAGGAATTCCTGAAACGTCTTCAGTGCAAGAGGGTGATTTTATTGAAGCACGAAGACAGGACCCATGGGCAGAAAGAGCTGCTGCCCCAGGAGTGTGAGGAGCCGCTGATGACATATGTTGGGGTTGGGAGAAGTAAAGATAAGGGCAGTCCCCTCATCTGCTAAAGAGGACTCACAGGACCCAGAGGCCTGGCTATTGTCGAGCTCAGGTTGTTGTCCCCTCTAGGGAGGCCTTAACATGAAGACGGAGGGCGGGGGGGGGCTTTCTGGAGGAACCTTGTTGCTCTGCCTGCCTCGAGTATTTGTCCTTGGGCTGCGGGTTTGAGGACATTTCATTTTATCTACATTTCCTTCTGCCTTTGTCTGTCTCATCACCAGCAAAGAAGACAGAGAGGGCAAGGGACTGCGGAGATGCATAGTTCCCGATCTCTCAAGAAGCCGTCGGGGATGGAGGCCTGGCTGAAGGAACAGGCCTTGGGTGATCAATCCCCCAGCTGCCCGGGGTGATCGACGAGGGGAGTCTGGAAAGGCGTCTCCCCAAAGCCTCCCCATCAGCCCGGACCGTACCCCCCCACCCCCCCGCTCCCGGGAGGCGTCTAGGGGATGCGGAGACAAGCCCTGTCACAACAGAACAAATGTATATCCTTGGGGTGGATTTAGAGACAGACAGGCGTGAGTCAAACCACAGGCAGGAAATTTCATTTCCAGACCTCCTTCAAACACTGTTTTCCTGACTCATTACATTCAAAGCACATTTAATTTTGCAAACAGAGCCGAGAAGCCCTTCCCGCAGTGGCCCAGCCACTCCCCAGGGCCTTGTGTGTCTGTGTCCCGCCCCTAAAGTTCGAAGTTGAACCAGAGCTCTCCGGCCAAGCTGGATGGATCAGGGGGCGGATGGTGTTTTATTAATTTTTTAAAAATATATATATATATTAAAGATTTTATTTATTTATTCATGAGAGAGAGAAAGAGAGAGAGAGGCAGAGACACAGGCAGAGGGAGAAGTAGGCTCCATGCAGGGAGCCCGACGCAGGACTCAATCCCGGGACCCCAGGATCACAGCCCGGGCTGAAGGCGGCGCTAAGCCGCTGAGCCACCCAGGGATCAACTTTTTAAAGAAGTCGCCCAAAGGAAAGGGGTCTTTGCCCTTTGAAGGAAGCGGTATTTGACGTTTCCAGGTGTCTGGTAGATGCTGAGCTGGGGCGACCTTGCGCTGAACCCACCGCAAGGGCTTTGGGGCCAACGTGGCTGCAGAGCCTCGTCCCTCGGGTGCCTTGCCGCGGGGGCCGGAGCACCTTGGGCCCGAGTGGGCCCGAGTGGGTCAGTGAAGCCTCCGGAGCAGGGAGTCCCCGACTCCCCCCAACCCCCCGCCTCAGGTCCACGGTCTGGATGTTTGGCCTTGACCCCTGGGCAGTGGGGCCAGGCCCCCTTAGTTCCAGAAGCTTCCCAGGTGATTCCACGGTGCGGTCACTGGTGACCCACGCCGTTAGGTGACACCTGCTCAAGGAACCCACCACTGGGGCTCGACGAAGGGAAGGCGGGCTCCACACGCAAATGAATGACCATAAAGAAAGGAAATACGGGAGGGCCCTGGCAGCCAGGGACCACTGGCGACTCCGATGACGTTACTCAAACCAGAGGCCAACACTGTACTCCACGTCAGAGGTGCTGGGGCTCTGCACCTGCAGGAGCCTCTCCTGGGGGCTTGTTAACACGAGGACCCCAGATTCCCGGCGCCCACAGTGCTGGGCTGAGAACCCTCGTCCCGAACCCGCTGCCAGGTGCTGCCGCAGCTCCAGGGACCTCACTCTGGGGACCGCTGCTCTGCACAAGGATGGAGCTCGCAGGCTCGCGGCCGGGCCAAGGCCAGGGCTGGCACGTGGACGATGGCCTGGCATGTCCCAGGCCAGTCCCCATGAACGCGGGGCACGGGTTCCAGTGTAGGCCACACTGGAAGGTGGTGTCAGGGCCTGACGTTGGGACTGGATGCAGAGGCACCGATTGTTAAGACCTCACCTTTGAATACACACATTGCCCGCAGGTGACACCGCCACCAGCAAAGCAGCCAGATGGGGACCTGGGCCCCCCGCCCGCGGAGTTCCCCGGCCTCCAATCTCCTGAACCCTCATTCCACCCTTACGCTGCAAGTCAGACGATAGTGGGCGACCCCTCAAAACCCCAGATACCCCACCTTTGGACCCTAATAAAGGGAGAACCCCGGTTCACACTCCACCCCATCCCCTGTGACCGTGCCCCGTGCATGACCCGTACCCTCCAGGACTTGCCAGTGATAAATCTTGTCCCTCAAAGTCCCCCGATGGTTTTACTCAGGTCTGGCCCGAGCCACAGGGAGGGAAGCCCTCCATCTAGCCCTCTGTCTGCAGGCCTGCGGATCCACCCCGCTGTTCCCCCAAGCTCAGGACCCCTCACAGGCCACGCCAAACCGAGGACAGGTCCCTCTGAGCCCTCTCTTCGCCCCACTGCCTCTAGCTGTTGGGGCCGCTTCGGGATCTGCCGCCTGAGCCAGTCTCAGCAAAGGATCCTGCCCTGGCACCCCACCCCTTCCCTCCGTGACCCCCACCCGTGGGCCCTCAGTCCTTGGCTGCCTCTGGCCAGAGTCCTCGTCCCCTGGCATCTCCTGCTGCTGCTGCTCGGGGCCGTGAAAGCCCAGCTGTCTAGGCTGGAGTTGGGTCCTGCTCTTCCCCTCACTACGGTCGCACCGAAGAGCCAGTCCCCTCATCTCGGACTGGCGTCGGCGCTCTTCCTCCTGGGCCAGTGTACACGGGGCGTCTGTCTGTCCACCGCCCGCACCCCCCGGGCCAGCAGAGGCTGGTGTTGCTGTGCAGCACCCACACTGACCCACCCCGGCCCCGGCCTGCACAGCCTGGCGTCCACGCGGTCCCTGCCCTGCTGGGGCCTCCCCGCCGGGCTTGCTAGGCAGACAGCCCTGACTAGTGCACCCCGCCGCCCCCCGGCCTCCACGGTGCCTACCCTGCCTGTGACCCATGGGACCCTCACAGGCCAGGCCGGAGACGCATCTCTGGCCCCTGCCGACCCCTCAGGAGAGCCCCCCGCCCTGCCCCGCGGGGCCAGCCCGGCAGGCAGGGCTCGGCCGGGGCCAGGTCGTGCCAGGGCAAGAGGACAAAGGCTGACTGTCCTCCCTGTGCCCTCCGCCGGGAACGCAGCACGAGGACGTGTCGGGGCCAAGGGGCCGGACGGAGGATGTAGGGTGGCGAGGGCGGACCCAGATGGCCGGCCTCCTGCTGTTGCCGAAGGTGGTTCCGCGCTTGAGTTTCTGCGTGAAAGTGTCTTCCTGGTTGGCCGTGGGAGCAAGTGCTCCCTGGGGAGCGTGAGTGGGGGCTGGGCTTCCCGGCGGGGTCTGCGGCTGCCAGGCCGAGGCGTGAGCGCACGGGGTGCAGGCTGGCCCCTGGCAGGGAGCAGTGCCGCCGCTGCCCTCCGCACGGGCGCCCGCCTGTCGGGAAGCCGCGCACACTGCCCTGGACCTTTCGAAAGGGCCGGCTGTTCCCTCTGCGACGTGGACGGCGTGTCCCTGCGGAAAGCTGGTTGACCCACCGAGAAAACGGGTCCTCCTGTGTCTCTTTGCTCACAGGGGAACCGCAGGTGTGACCCGGCCCCCCCCGTCCCTCCTTCCCAGCTTGCACAGCACCCACCCTGGAGCCCCGGGGCTGTGATTCGGGGGCGGGGGTGGGGGCGGGGGCAGCTCCTGGAGTCCCCTGCGCGGCGCGATTTCACCAGGACGCAGTCGATCCTTTGTGTCTTGGGGACACAGACCCCGGAGAAGCACGACCTAGATCGCTAGCGCTTCAAACAAGTGATGGGGCTCCAGGGAAGAAGCAGGGCTCCGCCGACACTGGTTCGGATGAGGTTAAACAGACCTCCTCGGGATCCCTGGGTGGCGCAGGGGTTTGGCGCCTGCCTTTGGCCCAGGGCGCGATCCTGGAGACCTGGGATCGAATCCCATATCGGGCTCCCGGTGCATGGAGCCTGCTTCTCCCTCTGCCTGTGTCTCTGCCTCTCTCTCTTTCTCTCTGTGTGACTATCATAAATAAATAAAAAAATTAAAAAAAAAAAAAAAAAAAAAAAAAAAATAAACAGACCTCCTCGCAGCGGGACTTCTCAGAGCCTTGGCTCCCTCAGTAATATTTACGGAAGGCCTGCGGTGGCCCAGCCCCAGGGCGCGTGCTGGAGTGGCCCTGCTCTGCGGGGGGCTGGGCGCTGGGCACGTCTGTCTCGATGACTCTGATGGCTCTGGGCCCCGTACACAAGCTCCTTCCCTGGCGACTCGTGATGTGACCCCCTGTTCTGGGCTTACTGGGCCTCTGTATGTCTTCCTTGGAGAAAATATCTATGTCCTCGACCCACTTCTATGTGGTTTGCACTGTTAGGATTGTGCTATGAGTTACATACGTAGCCTGAGCACAAGTCCCTTCAGATGTGAGAACACTCGCTGCCATCCCGTGAGGCGTCTTCTCACCTTTATCGTGCCCTTTATAGAAGCCCCCAGATTTTTAACTTGGGTGATGCTCTGTTTGATCTCATACTTTTGGTGTCCTCTGTGAGAAACCATCGCTCCAGGGGCAGCCCGGGGGGCTCGGTGGTTTAGCGCCGCCTCCGGCTCAGGGCGTGATCCTGGAGACCCAGGATCGAGTCCCACATCGGGTTCCCTGCATGGAGCCTGCTTCTCCCTCTGCCTGTGTCTCTGCCTCTCTCTCTCGCTCTGTCTCTCATGAATAAATAAGTAAAATCTTTTTTAAAAAAGAAAAAAGAAACCATCGCTCCCTCCAAGGTCCTGGACATCTGCTCCTCTGTCTCACTCTAGGGTTTTAGAGCTGTAGCTCCTACCGTTGGGTCTTCGATCCAGTTTTAGTGGATGTTCGTAGGTGGTGTGAGGTAGGGGTCCGGCTCCTTCCCTGTGCACAGAAGCCACTTGTTCTAGCACCGTCTCTTGGAAAGGCGGCTGCCCACCCCAGTGGACCGTCCTGGAGCCCCCAACTCCACCTTCCCCTTGAGGTGTGTGGAGACTCCTGGGCCTTCACTCCCAGTCCGCGGACCTGGACGACCGTCCCTGTGCCGGAAGCTCTCCGGCTTCATGGCTGTGCTTGGGAAGGAAGCGTTGCCCTCGGAGAACGCGAGTCCGCCAAGCTCGTTCTTCTTCAGGATTGTTTCGGCTCTTTTCGTTACCTTACATTTGCATGTGACGTGGAGGATCAGCTTCCCCCTTTCTGCCAGCAAGGTAGCTGGGGTTTTCGACAGGGCTTATGTTGAGTCTAGAGCGATGATGGATCAGCTGGCGGATAATTGTCATCTTAACGAGATTAAGTCTTCCGAGCCCTGAACACGGGATGCCTTTCATCCACCCAGGTATTTAGTTTCAGTGATGTTTTCTGGTCTTCAGCTTTTAAGTCCTTCCTTTTAAAAATCTAATCCTTGGGGCACCTGGGTGCTTCAGTCGATTAGGCATCTGCCTTCGGCTCAGGTCATGATCCCGGAGTCCTGGGATCCATCCCTGCTCAGCGAGGATCCCGCTTCTCCCTCTCTCTCTCCCTGCCGCTCCCTCTGCTCGTGCGCTCGCTCTCTCGCTCATTCTCTCTGTCAAATAAATAAATAAAATCTCTTTAAAAAATAAAATGAAATTTAATCCTAAGTATTTTATTCTTTCTGATGCTCTTGTAATGGAATCATAAGCAGAATTATTTTGATGTTATTGTAAATGGAAATGGTTTTCTGAATTCCATTATCGGGTTGCAGGGAATATTGTAGTGGGGTGAGTCAGGTTGCATGTTACAATGTCTCCAAATGAGAGGGGATGAAATAATAAAAATTATGTAATCCAAGAGAAGGCAAGAAAGAAGAAAGGCATTCTAGAAGAGGCCAGATATCAAGGACTCAGTAAGACGATAGATAGATTGATTGATTGATTGATTTTTAAGACGATAGATTTAAATCCCAGTATGGTAAGGGTTGCAGGAACTGGGAGTGGACTTGCAGTAGTAGAAAGTCATTTAAGAAAGGCAATGAAAAAAAAAAAAAAGAAAAAAAAAAGAAAAGCCAATGATGGGTGTCTGGGTGACTCAGTGGTTGAGTGTCTGCCTTCAGCTCTTGGGGTCCTGGGATCGAGTCCTGCCTCCCTCTGCCCATGTCTCTGCCTCTCTCTGTGTCTCTCACGAATAAATAAAATCTTTAAAAATCAAAAAGAAAGAAAGAAAGACAAACCAATAAACAGGAAGCAGAACCGGGTAGGGTTAGGCCCCAACACTCCCTCCTTTTGAGGAAGGGGGATTGCCCAAACCTTTCTCCAGAAGCCTATCACCTGAGCCTTAACACCGGCGGCCACACTATTTGCCTTTAACTGGCCGACAGGTGCCTGGTTTTGCTGTTTGTTAAAAGAAGAGGTCACCCAAGGGAGAGCCATCTCTCTGGGAAGAACAGAAGAGTCTGCTTCCACTCACCCTTCGGTGGGAGGGGTCCCGGGTCCCAGCACCCACATGAACGGGGAGAGCAAGGTTCTCGTCTCAGAAGGTGGAAGGATGAATCTCACGGAGCGAGGAGAGTGAGGAAAGCGATAGAGTTTCATGAAGCCAAGATACAGAAAGAGCTCTCGGGAGTGGAAGGGGTCCCAGCAGGGTTGCCACTGAGGGTTTTGTAGGGTTGGGCTTTTATTGAAATCTAACCGGGGAACCTAAATTTTTTCAACTTCTCTACACCATCATGTAAGGACTAGTGATCACATCTTTGATGCCTTACTTCTTTTTCTGGGTCTGGTTATTCCTTATTGGTCACAAGTGACTGTCATCAAAAGGCCCCCACCTATTAAAAAAAAAAAAGGCCCCCACATCTGACGCCCAGGGCAGGGTGGTCTCCTGCTTTGTTCCCTTATCCCTGGTTCTTTTTTTTTTTTAAGGTTTTATTTATTTATGATAGACATAGTGAGAGAGAGAGGCAGAGACACAGGCAGAGGGAGAAGCATGTTCCACCCTGGGAGCCTGACGCAGGACTCGATCCCGGGACTCCAGGATCGCGCCCTGGGTCAAAGGCAGGTGCTAAACCACTGAGCCACCTAGGGATCCCCTTATCCCTGGTTCTGTTATGCCTCCGCGTTTTGGGGTTTCCAAGAGCCTGACCACCTAGCCCCCTACCTCTCTCTCCCTACCTAGCCCCGCCTGCCCCTGACTCAATGCTCCAGGTCAAAAGCAAAGATGGTTCAAATGTCATATTTTTTTAATATGACATCCAAAAGCCTCCCCACCATGGTGGGCCATGGAGGCTTGCTCTTTGCTGCACCGCCAGTGCTCACTCAGGTCCTAGGAGAAGGTTCTAGAAGTCCCAGGTGCAGAGGAGACCTAGAGAAGTTCCACGGCAGTTGGAGCCCCTCCAGGATAGGAAGCCATTTCCTTTCTGGTCTGGGAAAGAGCTGCCCGTCAGTTGGCCCTGCCTACGCCCGGAGCAGCCACCTGCTCAGCTGGTGAGGCTTTGATGGTACTCACGGTGCTCGGGGGCGAAGCCCGGGGGGCTCTGGAGCACAGGCCCTGGGGGGCCAAGAACCATCACCCACCCCAGGAGCTGCCCTGTCCCCTGCTCGAGCCATCAGGGGTCTGGGCCGGTGGGCCCGGCTCCCTCCCTGGCGTCCTGGTGCCCCCCCTCCAGCCGCTCCAGGCCCGGAAGGCCCCCCGTCCTGGCTTCTCCCTGCCAGGTTGTGAGGGACCCGTGTAGGGCCTCCCCCCGGGGATGCGTCCTGTGCACCAGGGGCCCCCGTGGCCGTGGTTGCCTTCCTCGTGAAACACCACATGGAACTGGGGACCTCCTGGCCTTCCCCCCAAAACACGCATTGCCCTTCCTCTGCGCTGAGGGACCCGCGTGTCCCCCCTCTGTCCACGGATGTGCCGCCCAGACAGGTGTGGCTCGCCGGCCCCTGCAACTTCCCGCAGCTTGTCCATCGGTCCCCTGAGTCCCCTCGCGGAGGGCCCCACGCTCGGAGCCGATCCGGCCCACGTGATGACAGCCGCCGCCGTCCGGCGCTTTGGGCGCAGCGCGGTGGCGGGATGACCTACCGCCTCTTCCATAGCAGGAGTGTGTTTTCGGGAGCTGCGTCCTGTAAACCATCCTCACGGCGGTGGCTTTGGTCAAAGCAAAAGCGGGGATCTGCCACGGGGCCGCAGCAGAAGCGCCCCAGGAGCCTGGGCCGGGGGCGGACGTAGCTGCTGGGCGCCCGGTCAGCCAGGACCCCCGAAACCTAGGGCCGCACGTCCCCTAGGTTGTGTTAAACCAGCATCAGGCCTAACTTCATGCAGCCGGGTGGGGGGGTCCGACCCCAGAGCTCTCCCGCCTGCCTCCCCCCACGCCCACCCTCCCCACCGGGCTGCTCACTTGGAATTCCGGCGCTCTGTTCACCATGACTTTGCTTGTGCTGATCTTGTCAAAAATACTGAAATATCATTTCTCTTGATCCCTTGAATGTTGTGCCCTCAGTATGCCTCACGGCCCCACCCAAGTCCTGGTCCTTTGGGACTTGAAGGTGTTTTTAAGGCCCCCCACCCCCGACTCTCCTGTTAGCTCTGCCCCTGCAGGTGGGCGTGTGAGCGGCTTTGGAGGGTCTGTGGGGATCTGCAGCTGGATCCCTTCCTGAGCATACGGTGGGGGGGAAGGCAGGCGGGGGAGGCCAAAGGGCTGGGCAAAAGTTGGGGTACACTACGGCCGGGGTTAGGGCGGGCCTAGCATGTGATGACCTTCACGCTTCCCTGCACGGCCGCAGCGTGCCGAGCTCCACCCGGGCAGAGGGGTGTGGTGTCTACCCCGGGACCCTCCAACCTGCCCCTTCCCTTGTCTCATCGGGCCTCCCCCGCCCCCGCACCTGCGGACCGGCCCGTCATCTCCCGCCCTCAGGTGTCCCTGGCGCCCATCTCTGCCCTTCCCAGCTTTAGCTTCCTGGTCACAACAGACACGGGCACTCGCCGCCGCTGTGTGGCCCTGCGCCATGGCGACAGCCCACCGGCAGGGCGGGGGCGGCTGTGCAGCGGGGTGGACCAACGGGACCCCTGTGCCCCCCCTGCCACAGCCCCCGCACAGCGGCCGGGCGCACGTTCGCGAGGGGACTTTCCTCCCCCTTGGCCAGGACAGAGGCTCCACGCGTCTCCAGAAACAGCGCTGCGCCAGCGTCTCGGGCACCCGGCGGGTGGCGTAAGGAGGCGCCGCGATGACCATCACGCCGGACGTCAGGTTAGAGTATTTGGAGGGAGTAGCCTCCCTCATTCTGAGGTTCAAGCCCGACAAGTGGAGCAAGCTGATCGGAGCCGAAGAGAACATGGTCTTATTCACCGAGTTCTTTGAGAAGCCGGACGTCCTGGTTCTGGTGTTGACGCTCAGTCCCGCCGGCGTGATCATACCCTGCCTGGGCTTCCCCGCCGCCCTCAAGTCCAAAGGGGTTTACTTCATCAAGAAGGGACCAGAAAACATCGGCAAGGATAACTACAAGGACCGTCTCCTGTACGGGGACATCGGCCCCGCGCCCGTGGACCAGCTGATCGCCACCGTGGAGGAGGTGGGTGCCGGGCGGGCCGGCGCTGGGCTGGGGGCCGAGAGCTCTGGAGGGACAGTGTCTGTTTCTCATACTTGTGGTGAGTGGCCGAGAGCCCTGCTGCTCAGAGAGTGGCCCCGGGCCACAGCGTCAGCCTCCCTGGGAACCTGTCAGAAATGCAGGAGCCCGGGCCCTGCCCGCCCTGGTGCGGGGACAGACCTCCAGGCGGTGCTGTGCACCTGAGGGCCGAGAAGACACAGCTAGCACCTGGTCCTCCCTCGATATCGTTGGGACCTCAGATGCACTGGGCGCGGCCCACAGGGTCCCAGGGTGTGGGCCACTTAAGTACCAGGAGATGGGCTTCCCAATTCTGAGACTTTGAGTAAAGAAAGAGAAAGAACAGGGTGCAGTCTGATGCGGTGCCGTTTGTCCTGCCTTGTCCCCGTGGTCACCCCAGGCAGGGATGGCAGCTGCGTCCAGATCTCTTCTCATAAGGCCACCAGTCACATTGGATTTGGGCCCACCCATGGGACTTCATTTTAACTTAATGACCTCTTAGAAGGCCCATCTCCAAAGACAGCCACATGCAGAGGTGCTGGGGTTGGGTCTTCAACATGCACAAGTAGGTGGCCCAGCTCCACCCCTAACAGCGCCCCCGGCCCCCACCGGGCAGCAGCAAGCGTAGTGAGCCACTGCTGGGAGAGCTGGGGCTCTGTTCTTGGGGATGACTTTGCTGTTGGGCTGTCATGCTGAGTCTGCGCTCCTCGACCAGCCATGCCCCCTCCTGGCGTGGACTCAGTGTCCCCAGGTTCCAGGCACCGAGGTCTCCCTATTCCCCCCGGGAGCCACCAGGTAGGAGGGGGCATGAGCACAAGAAGTACGGAGCCATTCCCTTTCAGGTGCTCTACTCTCTGTTAAACCAAAGCGAAAACTTGAGTGGATGGCCCCGCGTGGTCTCGGAAGACATTGTGAAGCAGGTCTACAAGCTGAAGAATGAGATGTTTGTGATGGGGGGCAAGATCAAAGGGAAGACCCTGCTGCCCATCCCGGAGCACCTGGGGAGTCTGGATGGCACACTGGAGTCCATAGAGAGGTATCTGCTGAGCCCTGGCAACTGGCCAGCCGGAGGAGCCGCTGACCCTGTACCCCAAGGATGAAACACGGGAGGACAGGTGGTACCATGAGATGGTGCAGAGTCTGAGATCAAAGGCACAGGGGCAGGACAGGGGGGAGCCCCGGAGCCCCTCACCCAGTACGCTGGGTACCAGTCCGGGCCTGATGTGCCATGTGTAGGATGTCACGCTGCCCCCGGCATCACACAGCCAGGAAAGGGGATGTACCGACTTAGGATGTGGGTGCTCAGGGGTGCAGAAGCGGTTTTCAGCAGGTGGAGACTGTGATTCTAAATAGAGGTTGAGTCACCTCAGAGGCCCTGGGACACACGAGGACTCAGACGTCCCCTCGCACCTGCTGGACCACCATTTGCAACTGGCTGGTGTGTGAGGCTCTTGGAGCTGCTGCGGGGTGACAGCGTGTTCCACTTGCACACATCAGAGGGTGACCACTATTGGGAGGCTCATTGTGCAGGCAGATCCTCCGCTGAGAGTCCTCCACTCGGCCCCCAACACAGCCTTGTGTGCCTCCAATAAGGACGGCCAGGGGAAGCCACATTGAGCATGGATTATGTTCCACACCTGGTCTCATCCTTGCTCTGCAGGGCTTCTCTTAGCTGGGAGATGGGGAGGCACTCTTCCAGCCTCCCCAGGTGGCTGCGAGTGAGGAGCATGGGGCGTGAGGCCAGATGCGGTGCTGCTGGAGGTTGCTTGGGGCCTGTTGTCGGGGGGGCCCTGGGGAGGCACGATCCCCGCGCAGAGCATCTTGCCCGACCTTCTGCTGCGCAGGATCCCCCCTTCTCTGGACAACTCGCTGCTGCACTCCATCGAAACCATCATCATCGACTGGTCCCACCAGATCCGGGACGTGCTGAGCAAAGACTCGGCCCAGGCCCTGCTGGACGGGCTACACCCCCTGCCCCAGGTCGAGTTTGAGTTCTGGGATGCCCAGCTGATGAATCTCAAGTGCATCCACGAGCAGGTGACGCCTCCTCTCCACGGGGGTGGCCGGCCCTCTGCTGCTCAGCAGCCAGGGGGCCCACGTCCTAGCCAGGCGAATTCGTGACCCCTCAACCCTTCTGTGCGGACCCCCAGGATCCCCGAGGGGACTCGGATAGCCCGGGCGAAGTCCTCGGCTCCAGCAGCTGCGGGGTCACAACTTTGGGTAGCAAAGTTGCTACTTTGGGTAGCAACTCCGAGCTTCTATGGGAGGCTTACGTCCGTTCCTGTTCTCTGTTTCTCAGCTGAACAGGCCCAAAGTGAACAAAATAGTTGAGATCCTGGAAAAAGCCAAAAGCTGCTACTGGCCGGCCCTGCAAAATGTGTACATGAACGTCACGGATGGTGAGGCGGGAAGCGGCGGGTGCCTTCAGCGAGGGGCTGGGGCGCCTCCCCACAGCAGCTTCCTCTGGTTGGGGGGGGTGTCCTGGGTCCTGAGGGAGCAGGTGCCCCATGATCACAGAGCCGCCGCCACGGGCCCTGGAGCTGTGTGTGCCAGCGACGCTCTCGCTCTGCAGGGCTGAAGGAGGCCAACGACATTGTTCTGTATCTGAAGCCTCTGCGGATCCTGCTGGAGGAGATGGAGCAAGCCGACTTCGCGGTGGTGTGTTGGCCTGAGGAAGGCCCCTGTGAGGGGCGGGCAGGTGCCCCGGGGGGGCGTGGGTGCCTCTTCCCGGAGCCCGTGCAGTGCAGCCGGCAGAGACGCCGCAGGCCGGCCCGTCTCTCCGCAGCTCCCGACCTTCATCGCGAAGGTGCTGCACACCATCTGCTTCATCTGGGCCACCTCGGAGCACTACAACACGCCCTCCAGGATCATCGTCATCCTGCAGGAGTTCTGCAACCAGATCATCGAGATGGTAGCCTTGCCCCAGCCCCGCCGCCGCCTGCTCCTCCCGACTGGCTTCCTGGGCAGTTTGGGTTTATTGATTTGAGAGAGAGAGAGAGAGAGAGAGAGAGAGAGAGTGCTCTCGAGCAGGGGAGAAGCGGAGGGAGAGAAACCCCGCAGAGCAGGGGACCCATGGGGGGGATCCCAGGACCCTGAGATCCTGACCTGAGCTGCCATCAAGTGCCGGCCTCGTCGCCAACCACGTCACCCAGGCGCCCCCTCCTGGGTGCTTTAAAAACAGGCAAAGATGTTGGCAGTGGGGTTTAGAGGCCGGGGCTAGGCTTGGGCCCTCCTGGAGGCCACCCAGGGCTCTCTCATGACCTGGGCAGCGTCAGCCCAAGCAGCCGCCGCCAGGAGGGAGGAGGAAAGGATGGGGAGGCGCTGCCCACCGAGGCCCAGGACCCCAGGACTCGGCCAGGGTGGTGGGATTTCTCTGTTCCTACACCGACACGCCTCGGGGCTCCCCCAAGCACAGACGCCCTTCCTTGCTTGCACAAGCACGCCCTCCCCGGCCTCCAGTGCTGGCGTCTGGGCCTCCTGCATGCAGGCGTGGAAGGGCCCTGAGCGGCAGGACCGTAGGCCTTGGCCCCTGGAGGCCCCCCAGTCACCTCCTAGTCACCCCCCAGTCATCCGGGACCGAAATCTGTTTCTGCTGCAACCGTGCTGGGGGTCCAGGGGCCGGCAGCAGGGGACTGGAGGGACGCGGGCCCACAGCGGGCTGTCTGTGAGCCGCCGGGGCCTGCGGGTGGCACGTCACCCGGAGGACTCGTGGGGACTATGGAATGTCCTCTCCTCTGCCCAGACACGCACTTTCCTGAGCCCAGACGAGGTGCTGAAAGGCTTGCAGGGAGAGACGGAGGAGGTTCTGAGCGGCATCTCCCTGTCCGTGCGCATCCTGAAGGAGCTGTACCACACCTACGATTTCTGCTGCGCCAACATGAAGCTTTTCTTCAAGGTCCAGCCTGACTCTAGAGCAAGTTCGAGGGCGAGAGGGCGTGGGCTCCCCAGGCCTCCGAGGGAATGTGTGGGGCAAGCGCGGCCTCCTCTCTGTCTCTGGACAGGACAAGGAGCCTGTGCCCTGGGAATTCCCTTCTTCTCTGGCATTTTCCAGAATGAATTCCTTCTTTCATCGCATCCAGACCATTGAGGTAAAGGGGAAATGTGGTTGAAGCTGCCCTGACCTCAGCAGAGCTGCGTCTCCCCGGCTCATCCCATGTCCACAAACAGTCTCCTGTGGGGAGCATGAAAGCCACACCCAAGCACCCTCACTGTGGGGAAACCAAGTCAGGGGCCGGCCATTAGCCAAGAGCAGAAGTGGCCCATTTTGGCTGCTTGCCCACCATCCCATGCCTGTGTCTACACACAGGCTGATGACAGGGGGCATGGACAAGGTCGGGAAGCCGGGAGGCCAAGGGAGAGAGGGTTAGCGGGCTCGTCAGGACAAGTGCGGGCAGGGCCAGACCCTGCAGAAGCACCGTCAGATACATGGAGCAGACACAGAACCCAGGAACAGTTTTAATTGGTTCAAGACGGCTGCCTCCGGGGAGAAGAGCTGAGGCGTAAAGACGTGGGCAGGGCAAGAAAGTTTGGCTTTTTGTCTGTAATCTTCCATATGGTCCGGCCCCTGTGGTTGTTTGTATTTGTGCACATACTATTCACACCATTCAAAAGGGAAAAATCACCCAGAATCCCGGAGGGTTGGTTTTGCCGACGGCCACCCCCGTTAGCAGTGGCTGTGGGCGGTCCCGCCTGGTCTCCCCCCGCTCCCCAGCCTCTGGCCGCGAGGAAGGCCCCCTGAGGACTGCAGATTTACACCACTGGGTGTTCTTCATGCCCAGAGGCCCCCCGGCCCCAGACCAGGCTCCTACAATACAGGTGCTGAAGGGGGAGGAGCTTCCTGGGAAGGGGGCTTTTCAGAGCCAGGGATGTAGCCAGGAGCCCTCCTCCTGGCAGGCAAGAGCCCGAGCTCAGGGCACTGCCATGCTGCTGCCTTTTGTTGGGTCTGCTTTGGAGAGGACATTTGGGGAAGATGGCCCCAACCCCAGCACCGGGCTTAGGGGAGGGACGTGAGCACCACGTGAGCATCTTGCATCTAACGGGGCCGGGCCCGGTATCCCGAGACCAGCTGGGGTCCTCAAGGGGCCTTTGGGAGTCGCGCCTTTCACAGATGTGGGAAGTAACGTGATGGAACCGGGTGTGGCTAAATGCCAAGACAAAGGGCAGAGGAGAGTTCCAGAAAGGAGAGCACCACCAAGGGCCAAAATTAGTTGGAAAAGCCTCCAGGAGGAGATGAGACGAGAGCCCCTCCTCCAAGGAAGTGGGATTTGCATGTGCACATCCGTCGGGCATCCCCTGCGTGAGGGCATCTGTTCAGATCACCGTAGGGACGGGTTCCACGTGCGGATGGTCTTCCGAGAAGCAGAGGATTTGAAGCTTAGTCAGAGCACCAGAAGCTTCCACGGGCCTTTCCAACTGCTTCCGGACAGGAGCCGACCTCATCTCTCCCTTCTGCTCCGCGTTCACAGCTTGGAGATGACTCACGGGGCACTTCGTTCTGTCCCCTCTGAGTTCCAGGAAGGACTTCAGAGGACAGAAATAAACAGAGGGTCCCCCCTCCCCACTGCCATGTGCCCCCACGGCTTCTTGCTCCCTGGCTCCTCCGTGCTGGGGTCAGAGATAGATCAGTGACCGGTCCGCTGTTCAGTGATGAAGATCACTGGGGTGTTTTTCCTCCACCAGGATCTTTATAAAACAGCCATTGAGTTTCTGAAGTTGGAGAAGATTGAGCTTGGAGGCGTGAGGGGGAACATCCTCGGAAGCATGGTCACTCAGATTTACGACGAGGTCTTTGAGCTGGTGAAGGTCTTTGCCGAGTGCAAATACGACCCCTTAGACCCAGGAGATTCGGTAAGTCGGGCGCGGCCTCATCTGGACCCATGGTGGATGCTCCAGGAGTTGGGAGGTACATGGAGGGAGTGTTGGTCACGTTCTAAAGACGTCACCGAAATTTCACCTAGAGGTGTCCCCACGACAATGAGCTCCATCCTCAGAGGGAGCCCCCAAACCTGCCAGCGGGGTCAAGGGTTGGGGTTAGGGTCAGGGTCAGAATGAGCACTTCCCCTGCTTTGCATGCTGACTACCAGCTTGACGTTTTAATTCACTTTCAGAGTTTTGATGATGATTATGCTGATTTTGAGACCAAAATTCAAGACCTGGATAGGCGGCTGGCCACCATCTTTTGCCAAGGGTTTGACGACTGTAGCTCTATTGAGTCCTGTGCAAAGGTAGGTGCGGGCAGGGGCCCGCGGGCTGCGATCTGTTGCAGCAGAGCCCACCTCGGGCTGACCTAGTGATGCGCCGTCCTCTGCAGATAAGGAGCCGACCCAAAGGGGCGCGGGAGCCTCTCTCAGTCTCAGAGCTGGCCGTGGGGAACACCCAGGCAGCTCCTCTTGGGTTTCACCGCCGTGTCGTCGTAAAATAAGAAAAGGCAATGAGGATGAGTTACTTTCCTGGTTCTCACTAAGTGAAGGTGTCCATTCTTACTCGATTCAGCTTTCCCACTGCTTAAAAGGACCCAAAGTTAGAGACAAAGTTGCCGCAAAAATAAAGCACACACACTTTTTGACCCACTGCACTGAATTCACCCCCTCTTCAACATGCGAGACCCCATGAGCAGCGCGGCGGCATTAACCGCTGGGCAGCGAGCGGGGTGCTGGCTGGGACTTGTCTGCCTCCTGTGTACTTTCCTACCATATCCGAGTTGTGAGCGTTAAGCGTACAGCACTTTTACACTTAGGAGATGAGGCTATTAAAAAGGGATTTAAAAAAATAGGCAGTTGGAAAGCGTTAAAGACCCCTAGAGGATATCAATTCAGGGGAGAAACACAAACAGCCAAAACACGAGTACGACTAAGTCTGACCTTGAGACCAACCAGAAAAGTCCCTGGTAAAACAGCAAGGTGGTGACTGCCACCAACCGAGCCCGTTGGGATTGTGAGGAGCTGGGCGCTCCCGCCCCCACTGCTGGTTGGCGCCACCGGAGGTGCTGACTGCATGTGCGCTTCTGGGCTGGTTTCCTGTTGCTGCCATGACAAATGACCGCAAGGGAAGCCAGCTAATTTAAATAATAAACGGGAAAAAACATGATGAGCATAGTAAATTTGCACCCTGCCCCTACTCAAAATAGCAGCGCTCTGAAGTTGGACCTGATGGCTGCTGGACCTTCCAGGGTTTTGTGTACATCTGAGTCTCATCAGACAGCTCAGCACGTGGGCAATTGTGCCCATTTGTCAGCGTCATAGACTGAGGCATGGGCTGTGCAAAGACCCCTCGGGACTTCCTTCCAGCACCATCTTAGGCAACCATTAATCTACTCTCATCTCTATAGACTTGCCTACTCTCACATGGCACTTTTAAAATTTTTTTAAAGATCTTATCTATATTTTGAGAGAGAGAGAGAGCATAAGCAGGGGGAGCAGCAGAGGGAGATGGAGAAGCAGGCTCCCCGCTGAGCAGGGAGCCTGATGTGATCTGGGCTCCATCCCAGGACCCCGGGATCATGACCTGAGCCGAAGGCAGATGCTTCACCGACTGAGCCATGCAGGCGTCCCTAATTTTTTGAAAAATGAAGCCACCAACATGTAAAAATTGAGAAAGTTCACATAAAAGTACAGATTTTTCACCTTCTCTTGGAAAAATAGATCCGACCCCACTGGACACACAGTCCCTTGTAGTAACAAGCAGCTGAAGGGGAAGAACCATTAGCCCCTGTGAACAGAATGTGAGTGGCCCCGTGTGCCCCGTCCCCACCGCTCCATGGTGTCCCTGCCCCCTTCTTCCTGCATCCACGTGGCCTGCCTGCCCCCACAAATGACGGAGCGGGGAGTCTCTGCAGATTGATCTAAGCTCACCTGGAGAACTGGGACTGGGCACGTAAATGGGTGAATACACGGGTAGCTGTTCTATTTCTGCCTAACGTTATGCGTGTTTGTCGACTAGGACACCCTGCCTCCTCCCTTCGCTTGGCAAGTGTCTGGGTTGCTGCAGGCAGCTCCGTGCCCACAGGAGACACCCGATAATTATTACAGGATCTTGGGTCCCACGCACTTTGCTAAACTCGGTACCCGCGTTACCCGTCCCGTTTTCACCAGCCCCAACAAATCAAGAAACCTGCCCGGGGTCACACGGTTAGCTAGTGAGCAGAGGAGCCGGGACCCCAAACCACCCCCGAGGGTGGCCAGGCGGGAAGGCAGTCGGGATGGCCCCAGGCAGCTCAGGGAGCTGGTGGGCCTTCTGGATCCCCGACGCAGGTGCCAGGATGTTCCTTTGCCAAATTTTAGACGTTGGCTTTTAAAAAATGCAAATGCGACGGAATTTGAAACTCCGCCATGTGAAGAGCGATTAAGTCTTGGATTGAGTTGGCGCTCCAAGCGGAGCATCAGTGGATGCGAATCAACAGAGCACCCCAACGCCGTTCCCGTCTCCGGAACGCCCTTCCCCCTAGGTAGCTGCCTCAGGCCGCCTCTGCGGGCGAGGCCTCCCATCCGCGCCTCCCTGCCCGGCCCCCCCCCCCCCCCCCCCCCCCCCCCCCCCCGCTTGTCCGTGTGTGTTGATCTCTGCGCGCTCCTTGCCTTCCCAGCTGGAGCGTGAGCGCCCCGAGGACAGGCCCTTGACCCAGGGGCACTCCGAGCCGAGCCGGCACTAGGTGCTTTGGAGCTTTCCCCGTGGAGGGAACTGGCTCCAGACGAGAGGAGCGGACTTGGACTGAGGTCACTGATCTCCAAGGGCGACCCGAGGGCCGAAGGGTCCCTGAACACAGGTTTCCAGCCAGGCCTCCCCGGTGATGGGGTCTCCCAAACCGGAAGACAGTGCTGATCGGGCGAGCCGGGCGGTTAGGATAGTGTGGTTAGGATAGTGTGTCTCAACCCCTATCAGGGGGGCGCCTCCACGCCTCCCCCCCCACCCCCGTGGACTGTGACTTTGTGTTGCGGTCGCTCCAGGAGAGGGGAGCTGGGCTGTCCCGTCCCCTTCGTGAGGAAGAGTGGGGGTGCGTCATCATGCCGAGGGGAAGGCCCCCCCACCCAGGTACCTGCAGGGCTGAGCCTGGAGCCCACCCACCAGGAGCTTCGGGAGGGGGCGGGGGGGGGGCAGAGGTGCTGGTTCCGTCCTCTCCCTTCTCTTGAGCTCATCCCCTCTCCTGTTACGGCCTCAGTCCGGCTTTTGCACGCAAAAGGGAAAAGTTCTTCCCTAAATTTTAACTTTGTGCTTTTGCTAGATTGAAAAGAGAAACAAAACAAAACAGAAAGGAAACTGAGGGAGAATACCGTGCCTGTCAACCGTGTCCCCTCCAAATGCGCGGCTTTGTCGTTTCTCTCCCACTTGGCGACTGCTCGCCCTAATGAGGACGGGCCCTGGGGCTCCCAGCCCCCCTGGATTCCCTGCAAGTTCCCGAGCTGCCCCGATGATGAGGCCCCCGTTTCTCACTGTCAGGGATTCACACGCAGCCAGGAATGTTCTAGAGCAATTTTCCGCATGATCTCCTGGCGGAAAATAAAATTAGCTTCCTTCCCAGGAGCCAAAAACTATGTAAATGAGAAAAGGAGAGGAGGCGGGAGGGGAACAGGAAGACAAATAGGGAGGCTCAGGGACCAACAAGACGCACCTTTTTCTCCCAAGCGGCACCTGCCACCCGCATGCCCTGTGGAGCTGAGCTCGGAGCGCCCGGTTCAGGTTCCCCCAGCGGGCCAGCTGCCCCGTCTGGCTTTCGGGGACCTGCAGATGTCTTTTTTTCCTGCAGCTGTGTCCCAATCTTACCCCAAAAGGCCATTTTGGGGACGTTGTATCCCTCAGACCAAAAACTGGGGCAAATCTGAGACCCAGGTCCAGGGCCCCCAGGCACCAGGGCTGTGACAGGTGTGGCCTGAGCATTATTGATCCCCGTTCGCCTGGAGGGCGGCTGTCATTGGCCTGGGTCTTGGATGACCTCAGGCCGCTGTGGAGCTTCCAGAACTCTCTCTGCAGGTTCTCACCCCGTCAGGCCCAGCCTCAGGCCTACACTGCTCCTAGGCTTCCCTGCGCCCCGACCTGGAGCGGTGACCTCCTAGGAAACTCTCCCTCTGATTCCAGCCAGGAGCCTAACCGAAACACCCAAAGTGTCTTTCTCTCTTCTACTAAGTTTTTTTATTTTTTAAACGATTCCCACTGTTTACCGTACGTAGATTGCGGGGGTGATGAGCCAGCTCCCTGCAGAGGTACCGGGGGCACGGTCACTGCTTTCAGAAATGTGCTGTGGCACCTCCGGGATTAATTCAGGGCAGTGGCATCCAGCCAGCAGGTCTGCAGGCCCAGCCTTTCCAATCCCGGAAAGGATGCATGACAGGGGACGCAGGCTGTCCCTACTCCCCGGGGACCCAGGTAACCTGGGCTCAAGCCCCCAGGGTCGTGCCCTATACACCTTCCCCAGCTCCCTCTGTGATTTCCTCTGGTCCTCGGGGATGGCGTTATGTCGGCACATGTCACCTGGGCCCCTGTCCCCGCCTCCCCTGCACCTTGCTCAGCCTGACCCCTCTCCTGGACCTAGAATGTTTCCAGACCTCGGACATAGCTTGTGGTGCTGGGGTGCAGCCAGGCATCTGGGGACTCGGCACATGTCAACATGAGAATCACAGCGGCCTAGAGGTTTTTTGTCCTGACGGGGCAGATGTTCCCGCTCCTCAAGTTTGGCTGCGTGCATGCCCGCAACCACGAAGTTGGAGTGACCCTGGGGATGGGGCAGGAGGTGGGACCTCGGCGAAGTCGCATCCCTCGTTTCTCCCCAGCTCCTGCATATGTGCGGGGGCCTCCTGGAGCGGCCCCTGATCCTTGCGGAGGTGGTGCCCAGGTACTCAGTCATGCTGGAGCTGTTTGACGCCGAGCTGGACAATGCCAAGACCTTGTATGACGCACAGCTTGCGGCCTCTGTGGACGGCAACGTCCCCCCGATCCACAAAAACATGCCGCCAGTGGCCGGGCAGCTCAAGTGGAGCCTGGAGCTGCAGGAGAGGCTGGAGGCGCCCAGGAGGGACCTGAAGTACATAGAACACCCGTGAGTCGCGGTGCCACCCGGGGCCACCCGTGGGCAGCGTGCCCCTGAGGCTGTGGGAGCCCAGCAGGGTCTCTCCTGACTCCCCGAGGGCGGGAGGGCCAGTCCCACACTTGACGTCGGCCAAGCCTGTCCTTCCCAAAGCACGATCCCCAAAGAGACCCCGTCCGGTGTCCCTCGTCCTCTGGGTGCCTTCTCAGTGAGCGCGGCCAGTAAGGAGCTGCTCGCCCTGCCCTAGCCGGTCAGCCTGCTGGATAGTAACAAAGACCCCCCGAATTAGGGCAGACCCTGGCTATTTCATCAGGGCTCGCCATGGCGGGTGAGGGGCGCGGCCACTGTCACTGTCACTGTGTCTGGCAGAGACTGGAAGGCAGGCAGAGGGGGGGCGCGCCCTGACTGGACGCTGCTGGCCTGGGGGCTGGAAGGGGGGGAGCCTGTGTGGTTGGGCTGGGCACCTACTTGGCTCTCTCCGGCTGCTCCTAAGCTGGGAGGGAAGCTGGCAGTCATCAACCGAGTTCTGGCCACTTGGGACCTGTGGCTACAGAGGTGATGGCTTGGCTTCCTGGCCCAGCTGCTGCAGGTCGAGGGCCATGGTCCTCCCAGCCCCGAGGAAACAACGCTGGCTGCCTGGGCACATGTAGGGCGCTTGAAGAGGCCCCGACGGAGGCGTGCCCCTCAGCACCCCATCCAATTCCAGGGTCATGTCCAGCTCAGAGGCCAAGCTGATCTACCAGAAGTACGATGAGATGATAGAGCTGCTGAGGCGCTACCGGGAGAAGACCTACCAGCAGTGGGTGGCAGGCGTGGACCAGGATTGCCACTTCAACCTGGGGCAGCCCCTGATACAGCGGGACCCCGCCACCAACCTCATCCAAGTCAACTTCAACAAAGCGGTGGGTGCCGTCCCGCCACTGGGCCCGGGAGGCGTCCGTGTCAAGGGCCTCGGGGGGACCAGGGCCCCACGGCAGGTGGCGGGCGGCGGGCGGGAGAAGCCTAGAGCCCGCCGTTGCCACTGAGGCTGGTTCCCTTCCCCCAAAGCACGGGCTTGTGGGGGCTGGTGTCTGTGACGTATTTAGCTGCAGCTTTGGTCCTTAAGGCTGAAGCACGTCCAGGAGGTATTTCACACACGAGACAGGAGCATCCCTGAAAGCAGCCCCGGTGACTACGCTCCCTTAAAGCGTGGCTGCCTTTCACGGATCCCAAGAGGAAACGTCGACTTGAGGATTGACAGGAGCGTGCAAAGAAAGGTCTTTGCAGGATCTGAACAGATGGGCCCTCTGGTCAAGTCAGGGCGGTGGACGGAACTCCCAGCGGGCTGCGGGGCATGCGTCCTGTGTCCCAGGGCTGAGCCAGAGCACCCAGGACAGAGGTGGGGTGGCCCGGGTTCCTGCAAGGATGAGTCTGCCCCGCTCTGAACCCCCCCCCCCGCAGTGACACTGCAGGTTTCCTCTGAAACCTCCTCCTCCTCCCCTATAATTTATTCTTTTTTAAGAAAAAATTCAATAAATACTTAGCACCTACTTTGTGTATGTGCTTGGAATAAATTAGTGAACCAGACAGACAAAGATCTCTGTCCTGGAGCCTACATCTTGCTGGAGGAGGAAGAGGCCAGGGAGAAGGAAAGGAAGGGGGGGAGGGGGGGAGCAGGTGGGAGGAGGGGGGCGGGAGGGAGCACAGAGGAGTGTAACAGCGGGAAGGTGCTTAACTCCGGGAGGCGGGAGGCGATGGTGAGTCTCTGGGCAGGCTTGAGGAGCATCCACAGAGCGGGGCACGGGGCGCGGGTTCAGGTGTTGGCCGAGACTCCCCGGAGGTCAGGGAGGTGGTGGCCAGCACGCTGGGGGAAAGGCCTTTGAGGGCGGCGGGGGCGGCGGGCTGTAGGACGGGCAGGGGCCTGGGTGGGAGTAGGGTGAGCAGAGCGCTGGGGTGGGAGGGGAGGGGGATGGAGGGGGGAGGACGGCCCCACTGAGAGCGTCCAGGGCCACGGAAGGGCCATGGGTGTTTATGCTAGTGACACGGCCGCCGTGGCAGGTTCGGGAGCAGAGGGGGTCCCTCCAGGTGCTGCGTGTGAACAGGCTGGGGGCGGGCGGCCGGGGCGGGGTGGGGGTGGCGTGGGAAGACCATCGGGCCTTCTGCCGTGGTTCAGGGGAGAGGCCATGAGAAAGAAGGTGGTGGCCCGGGGCCAGCGTGGCAGCGACGGGGGTGTGAGGGCTCCTGGATTTCCATCACAGAGCCCGCGAGACTCTGGGTGGGTTGGAAATAGAGTCTTCGAGGAAGACGGGACCAGCCCCAGCATTTCCGGGCTGCGCGACTGGGAGGATGGACCTGCCGTCAGCCGGGGGTGGCCTGCAGAGCCGGCCTCGGGGCCCCACTGCTCTGCTCTGGCCACGGCAGGCTCGAGACGCCACATGGACATCCAAATGGAGACACTGAGCGGGCAGGCGGATTCGGGAGTCTGCGGGTCGGGAGGGAGGTCTGGGTTGGGGTCTGGGTGTCTGCCACGCGTGAGTGGTTCTTACAGCCATGCTCGGGGGTGGGGGGGTGAGGCCACTGAGGCGACAGTAGAGCCAGAGGGATGACACCCTGCGACTCTCGGGCATGCACATCCCTACAGGGTCAAGCAAGCCTGATGGCGGCGCCTGGGAGGGCCTGGTGTCCTGGATGCCAAGAGGAGGGCGTGTGCCCAGGACGGGGAGTGAGCAGGGAGTGACGGCCTTGGCTTGTGTCGCTAAGTGCCATGCCACTGGGGGCACGCCCTCACCTCCTCTGTCGTCTTGATTGGCCTTAGCTGGTGGCGGTTCTGAGAGAAGTCAAGTACCTGGGCTTCCAGCAGCAGAAAGAGATTCCAGCCAGTGCCAAGAATCTGTTCTCACAGCACGAAACCTTCCGGAAGTTTGTGGGCAACCTGGAACTCATCGTTGGCTGGTACAATGAGGTGAGCTGATGTAGTTTTGTCTCCTTTGCCAAGTTTTGTGTTTTGTTCAGAGCGTAGGACCTCTGAGGGCAGGACAGGGAGCGCGCTTGCACGTCGGAGATGTGGCGCGAGCCACTCCACTACTGCTGCACACGGTGGAAGCAAAGCTGGTGACAACTCAGCACAGCCGATGCTGGAAGCTTCCAGTGGACTTTGGCTCATGTTCTGGCTCCATGACTGCTTAGAGGGGCCTTCGTCTCCTAAATGTATTTTGCTCAGGGTAACATCGGTCATTCTATTACGCCACTCACGTGTAGCAGGGTGGGCATCTCCTGGAACCCGGCCGGGGTTACAAATGTCCCGGCGGCACGCGGTGAGGGGGTGCAGTGAGAGAGCCGCCCATTGAGGTAGGCTGGGGCGGGGCCAAGTCCCCGTCTGCTCTGAGGATCCAGGTTCCATTCGGGGGCTCCTGGTGGCTCAGTCAGTCGGGCATCCAACTCTTGATCTCGGCTCGGGTCTCGATCTCGGGGTCGTGAGTTCAAGCCCCACATCGGGCTCCACGCTGGGCATTTGAACAGGCTTTAAAAAAAAAAAAAAAGAATTCCTCTTCAATCAGATCTGGGGACCTGGCCCAGGGGATTGTGAAGAAGCTGGTTCTGAGTAAGAGCAACTGACTGGGGGACACAGGCTCCTGGCACCGGGGCCGTCTGTCCGGAGCACCCCCTTCCTGGCACGAGAACCCCTGGGAGCTGAGTGGACTGGGGCCACCGCGGGCCGCCGCAGGCACCCCCTTCCATGCAGACCCCACCCGCAGCTCCCTCTTGTGCCATCGGTGCCACAGGACCTTAACTCCCGCCCAAGCACGGCGGATTAGGGTGGACGTGGGCTCCGCGCGAGTTCCCTGGGGCCGCTGCCACGACCGGCCGCGGGCTGAGTGGCTTCGGACAGCGGACAGCGCGGCTTTACTCTCTGCCAGTTCCAGAGGTCGAAGTCCAAGATCTGTTTCCTTCTGCTAAAGTCGCCGACGTGTCAGCAGGGCTGCTTCCTCCCGGGCGCTCCACTGGGCTACTCTGCTTCTTTGTTTTTCCCACCTCCTCGAGGTCACTGCTCCCCCAGCTCCGCCTTGGGATGACCGCCCCTCCCAACCCCCAGTCTCTGCCTCCCTCTTCTCAGGACCTTGTGATTGCACTGCCCCCCCCCCTCCGATAATCCAGGATGAGCTCCCCGCGCCAAGGTCTTCAGCCAAATCACATCCGAAAACTCTCTTTTGCCTGGCAGCAGATCCTAGGGGCTCGGGTGCGGATGTCTTCGGGGAGCCCTTGGGCCCACCATGCCCACCTCATCTGGGAAAGGGCCAGCAAGAGTCCCTCCACTTGGGAATTGGAATCGGGTGCCAGCCTCCTTCACGTGGGAGCCACAGGAGGCGGAGGAACAGGGAAGGAGAGAGGCACAGGCTGCAGCAGGAAGGGAGCGGGAGCGGGGAGTGCAGCTGGCGGCCAGAGAGGCCCCCCACAGAGGAGGAGCCTGGACGTGGACGTGGCTGGTCCCGTCCCTGTGGGTCCTCCAGATGCGTGCATGTCCCAGGCTTTCCTGTTTGTGGAGGTTCTGCACCCCCTCAGGAGACCTGCACCAGCTCCAGCAGGCCGATGGTTCTTGCAGCCAGCCTGCACGCGCCCCCCACTTGCACCCAGCCTGGTGCTCCCCAGATCCCCCGAAACAACCGTCCGGGACCAGGAATGTTTCGTTTTTCTGCTCCGCGTCTCAGATCTGTCCCAGAGATGCTTCTGCTCCCGGGTTCCTGACCTGGGGGCCTCTTCCCTTGAGCCACAGGGCCGGGCCTCTTGTGGCCTCCCCTGGCCTGTCTCCTAGGGGCCCCAGCAGGAGGGCCCTGGGAGGGGAGCTCCTCCACCCGCCGCCCTGCCCCCCGCCCCCCACTCGGTGCCCTCTGAGCTGGCGGTCACTAGAGCACAGCAGGCCACGCACCTCCCTCCTGTGACAGCAGGAAACAGCAGGAAGGTGTGAATCCAAAGGTGCTTCTGGGACCCAGGCCTTGCTTACCCAACACGTCGTGGACGGGATGGTGGCCAGTAACGCCGTGTGTCTGATGGGGCCCAGGAATCTGGTGTTGCCAACAGAAGAGTGAGAACATCACCAAAGGATTGCGAGCGAGGCCCTGGGGAGCCCGAGTAAATCCCTGCCCTTGGCAGAAGGGACCTCCTTCAAGAACATGCTGGAAAAGCCGAAGGCGAGGAGCCATCACGTAGGTTTGTCAGAGATCATCGCGGCCGCCCGGCTCCCGCTCCGCCACACCCGGCAAAGAATCGAGCCGGGATCTGTTCCTTACCCCGTGCCACCAATTAGGATATGGTCGTAACGCCCCCAAAATGTGTTCAGTAGAAACTACGGTCACCTCGTTTTCATTAATTTCATTTTTTTCAAGATAAAAATTTAATCTCTGTCGTCTGTGCGGCCAACTACAAAACACCGGTGTCTGCCGTAAGCGCGTTTCCTCGACTTGGCTTCTCTGGGAGCAACTGTCTTCAGACTCCGAGGGTTTGGCGTCCGCCCGCCCCAGAGCACCTCCCAGCCGCGGCGCTGCGACAAGTGTCCACGGGCTCCTCCCAGAGCAGAAGGCTCCCGGCGGCGGCGAGCCAGGGGAAGGTAGTGCAACCAGGCTCGCTCACGTCTCACAGCGTCGGAGCGGAGGGGGAGCCGTGGTGCCTGGAGGAATGCGCTGCGGGGTCTGCGGGAGCACCCGCGTGTGCTCCCCGGGGACAGTGCCCTGAAGATGTGAGTTTACAACCTCGGCTGTGACAAGGCACACAGGACGCACAGGTTACGGCATGAATCTCCTCACCACGAGCTTCGGTTACTCGGGCCATTACAGCACGACAGTGACATTCAGCTACTCCTCTGGGCCATCACGGGGCGGGGGGGAATAGGCAATGAATGAGTGGGCTCCCCGAGTCCCCGAGCGTCCGCGTCGTTCGTGGGCGAGCGCTCCCCGCCGGGCTGGCCCCGACGCACCTGCCGTCTCCGCCCGCCACCAGGGGCTCAGCCCCCTCGCCCAGCTCCCTAGGTTCTGTCGAAAGGGCTCCCCCCGCGACTCCATTCCCAGGAGTTAGTTCCTAAACGTACCAAAGAGGCGCGTCATGAAACGGTCTCGCTTGACACACCGTCTCCAGGCAAGGGTACCAAGGACGGGGAAGAGACCGCGGTTTAGTATCTAAGCTCCCATGAGAAGACCCAACACTCCACGTTCACTCGCTCCGTGATCCCCGTGGATGCCTTCTCTTATTTCTGTCCAGTTGCTCCTGGCGACAAGCTCTTAAGCTTTATTTCTCTGCCCTGGACCACCCACTTGGAGGGCAAACCACCGGAAACACTTGAGGGCAGAGGTCCGCAGGGCTCCCCGTGGAAGCACCAGGTGTGTGGAAGGTATGCCAGGTGGCGGGCATCTAGTGTACAGCTCTAGTTCTACACGTATCCCTCACTTTCGAGAGTAGGAGTGTCCTCGAAAAGTTATGCAAAACTAAAATGTTGCTAAATAGAGGGGCTCCCGGGTGGCTCAGCAGGTTGCGCATCTACCTTCAGCCTAGGGTGTGATCCTGGGGTCCCGGGATCGAGTCCCGCATCGGGCTCCCTGCGTGGAGCCTGCTTCTCCCTCTGCCTGTGTCTCTGCCTCGCTCTCTGCTTCTCATGAATAAATAAATAAAATTTTAAAAATTTTCCAGATGGAGATTCCAGAACTTAAATGGTGCTTGTGATTTAAAGGAATAATTTCTAAAACCTGGATACACCCTCCTTCTCCTTTTCCTCCCTCCCCCTGGTTTGTGAACTGACATTGCTTCAGGCAATTAAACTAATTTCTTAGAGAAGGGGAGGACCGTACCAAGACTGTAGAGCCTGTCCTGTCGCTCCGACCTGCTCACGACTCGAACGGCTTCCCTGCAGATCCCGGATCTCCTGTAGGTAACCAAAATGCACATTTTGGATTCGTGACCAAGGAGAGATTCTGAGCCCAGGCCTGCTCCAGTTTACCTGCGTCTGTTTCTTTATAGGATTCTAAGCCAAATAAAAACAGTTTGGGATCGTGCACTCCCTGGTCGTCCCGTTATCACCTTTCCTTCCGTCTCTGCCCCGTACCGTGGGTAACGAAGACTTAAGTGTATGCATAAATCCTTGGTGACAAGAATAGTCTTACAAGTTGAAATCTCAAAAACAAACAAACAAAAAAAAAAGTTGAAATCTCCTGGAATTCGATTTTTACGTAATTCCCCATTAAATGACACTAATTGTAATTGGTTTCGTTGGCACCAAGTGATAAGACCCTTACCGTGAGACCATTTTAAATCTGGTGGGATTTGGAACAGAGGCCTTGAAACCCGGCCTTTGTGTTTCAGATAAAGACCACGTTGACGGATGTAGAGCTTCCACTAATAAAGTCAGAACTGGAAGCAACCGATGTCAAATTATCACGTGCTGAAACCACGCTCTTCTGGAACAGCGAAGGTACCAAAGCCACATTCGTCTCACGTGTGGGCTCCACTTGGGAGGGCGGGGAGGGCGGGTGGGGGTCCAATCCGTCCAGCGTCTATCCTCTGACCCTCGCGAGTGGCTGCTTCTGCCGCTTTGACTGCAACGGGGTTATGTTTAAGGCCAAAGGATAGTTCCACCTGCTTGCCCTTGTCCCAAGGAGACCATTTGTGTCACTTAGGAAAGTAATCCGGCAAAGACCCCTTGGATATCTCTCAGGGTCCCAAAGGCTCCACGGGGAGCTTGTGGGGCCTGGGGCTTCGTGGTGGTTCCCCACGCAGGTACGGTGGGCGGTCCCAGGGTAGGCGTCAGAGGAGCAGAAAGACGTGTGCCGGGGATCCCCGGGTGGCTCAGCGGTTTAGCGCCTGCCTTTGGCCCAGGGCGCGATCCTGGAGTCCCGGAATCGAGTCCCGCGTCGGGCTCTTGGCATGAAGCCTGCTTCTCCCTCTGCCTGTGTCTCTGCCTCTCTTTCTCTCTCTCTCTCTATCATAAATAAATAAATAAATCTTAAAAAAAAAAAAAAAGACGTGTGCCCATGAGGCAGCAGACACCCCTCCCCAACCTCCTTCACCCCTGGACCCACCTCAGTGGGCACCACCGCCAGGGCTCTCCCCTGAGGCCTGCCTTGTGCCATCCTTTTGGCCCTCTGCAGCCATGTCCTGCCTCTACTGTCTCCATGAGAACGTGGACTGTCCAGCTCCCTGAAGCCAGGGTCGGCCTGGACTTTGTGCTCAGAGAAGCCTGTACTTCTCACCGCTGCCCAAGGACACCCCTCTTTCCAGCCGCTTCAGCCCAGACTAGTCACTACGCTCAAGTGCCACCAGGGCCTCTGCTGGTGGTTGGAGGGGCAGGGGCGCATGGGGTGCGGGGTCCCCGGGTGGAACGAATGACCCACCTATTTGGGGAGAGGCCAGTCCTGCTTCCAAAGACACACCATGGGTGTTGCTCCTCAACGTGGCATCCATGGAGCTCTCGAGCGGGAGACGTGTTTTCCCAGAGCTCTCGTGTAACGATGAGCACTCAGCCAGCGCAAGAGAAGTGTTCCTCTTACTGAATGGTTCCTTCTGTAAGACCTTTGTAGGCTGCGTTCCTCCACCCATATATCAAGGTTTAAGTAATGACAACGCCCCAGCAGTTACTGCCCACCGCGGCACCCCCGTGGGACCTCACGACACGCCGCCTTGCACCACCCCCGTCTCCGCCCCGCCAACCTCTGAGCCGGGAGATTCTTACCGTTTCTGACTCAGGCCGTCACTGGGTTCAGATCTCCTCTGGTTTGTCACAGTTTCTGCATTGTGGCTCACGCTCATCTCACCACCACCTTTATGTTTACATTTTAGGTGTGTTAGAATATATTCAAGAGATGCGAGAAATCCTCCACAACTTGCAGAACAGGATACAAAAAGCAAAGCAAAATATAGATGGGATTTCTCAGGCCATGAAGGTGAGTAAGCGGCAAGGCACCGAGCGGGGCTTAATCCGAGGCCCAGGAGAGGGTCCCTGGGTAAAGGGACCACGCGGAGAAGCTCTTAAGAAGGGCCAAAGGCAGCGGGAACTTGCTGTCTGAGGCTCTGGACCACACGGCCATGTAGAGGTGGTCCAGGGCAGGGAAGTCCCGGGCCGGCCCGCAGAGGTCAGTTCTGTTCCATTCTGTTGAGCTCAGCAAGAGAGCTTGCGGGGTCCCCTCTGTGCCAGGCGGGCACCGGGAGCAAGGGGCGGGCCGGTGTCAGAGGCTCAGCCCCGCTCTGTGAAGCACCGAGGCGACTTCCACTCAAGTCCAATCCAGGAAACGGGGTGTGTGGGGGGGGATACCCTACACTAGCCTCCCCACGGTCTGTCATCAAGGCCCTGATGCACAGAGGCGTCCATGGAACACGCCCCAGGGCAAGTTTTAACTCTCCCCGGTCGTTAGTTTTCAAGGTCTACTATGTGGCTCCACTTTGTGTTCGAAACAGTCACGTGTAGGCTGTGTTTCTCCATCACGATATCACGGTATATACGGTGTATAATGACAACGCCCACCGCGGCACCCCCGTGGGACCTCAGGTCACGCAGCCTTGCACCACCACCCCCTCCGCCCCACCAACCTCTGAGCCGGGAGATTCTCATGTTTCTGACTCAGGCCGTCATTGGGTTCGAACCTCCTCTGCCTTGTCACAGTGTGAGCCCCCTTTTCTGCATTGTGGCTCACGCTCACCTCACTGCCATCCACTCAGGTGTATTCCGTAAACCGTAGGCAAGGATCATTGCCCCTCACTGTTTATTTTTCCTGATTCAGTTGTCATTTGAGTAGAACATCTCCCCAGGATGTGTCTGCAGGCAGGAAGTGTGCATTGATGACATACTGTCTGGGTCCTTGCTTGTGTCTCTTGACTTCACCTCGCTGACAGCCATCCCGCCCAGGCAAAGGATGTCTGGATATGGTCCTTTCCTTTCAATGGTCTAGAAACATCTCTAGTGAGCTCGGGCTGCCCCGATGAAGCCCACCAACCCGGCCGCTAAAACAACAGAAGTGTATCTGCTCACAGTCCTGGAGGCTGGACCTCCGAGATAGGGGGAGCCTTCCGGGCTGGTTCTCCGGACGCCTCTCTCCGGGGCTCGCAGACGGCCGTCTCCTCCCGTGTCCTCATGTGGACAGACGTACATCCTCTGTACGCATCCGTGTCCTGAGCTCCTCTCCTTAAAAGGACACCCACAAGATTGGCTTTGGGCCCGCCCTAGTGACCCCATTTTAATTCAATCACCTCTTTAAAAACCCATCTCCAAATACAGGCCTTGGTGCCTGTATTGTATTGGTCAGGGCCTCCCCCTGGGAATCTGGGGGACACAATCAGCCATCATGGTCCCCGTCTCGTAGCCTCACGTTGACAAGGCAAGGGGCGGAGTGGCTGTCCCATGGGCGCCCCTGCTCTCTCTGGAGACACGGCGTCAAGTTCCTCATTGCCCTCAGGGCTCAGAAACGCCACCACGCTGTGTCCAGATGTGAGCCCCCTCCTGTCACTGTCCCCTGGACCTGGTTAGGTGTGAAATGGGCCGTATTTGCCCAGTTCGTGAGTGGGCACCTTCTGCACTCGTTCACTCGCTCGCGCATATCCCCGTCGGGAACTCACAGTCTCCACGTTCACCACGGGGCCCACGAGGACGAGAGGAGTGATGCTGCCACCGGCTCAGGCCGCTGGGGCTAGCCATGCGTGCTGACGTGGCTCGCCCTCTGCGTCAGAGCAGCAAAGACGCCCTGAAGGAGGGGAGGCCAGGGCCCGGGCTCGCTGTCCTGGTGTGCCTGGCTGCTGCCACCCGACGCCGCAGGCTTAGACGGCTCTCGGCTCCAGAGGCGGGCTCATGGCGAGGGCTGCTTCCTGGCTTGCAGATGCTCACCTTCTCACTGTGTCCTCTCGTGGTGGAGACAGAGTTTAGTCTCTGCCTTTTCCTGTAAGGACACTAATCCCATCGTGGGGGCCTCACCCTCGTGCCCTTGTCTGGCTGGCCCTGACCACCTCCCACATTAATCCCAGGTACGGGGAGAGTAATCACGCCGGCCTCTCGGGCCTGGCCCCTCGTCATCTCCTCCCTACCTCCTTTCAGAAGCTGCTGCAGGGCCGAAAGGCGAGGGGTGGATGGCGGGCCAGCTCACTCAGCCTTCGGCTGCAGGGGTGAAGTCTGGAGGAACCCTGGCCCTCCCAGGCACAGGCCCTCCCATGGGTTACTCCATCCAAAAGTCAACAGCAAAACAAGACCATAGGTAGCATCTGACTCCTTAGCTGAGTGAGAAAATCAAGTAATTTTTAAAGAAGACAATTCAAATCAGTCCTTTAGACCTGAAGTAAGTAATTTAAAAAAAAAAAAAAAGGTATATATAGTTATCAGATACTGGGCAGAGGAGGGAGGCAGGTGAGCTAAGCCCTGTCGTTCACACCAGAGGCTCAAGATGGTCTGGACGTGGCTAAATCCAACATAGAGTCCCACAAACCTTCTAGGGCACTGCGGACAGCTATCGGGGGTAGAGCTGAAGTTCCCACTGGGAAACAGGGCAGGGGGATGGAGAGGGCTGGGGCCAAGGGGGAACACGTTTTGTCCAGAACCTGCTATGGGTTTCATTGCCATATGTGTATCACTCTGATGAAAATTTAAGATTAAAAAAATCTAATTATTGGATAATTGAGTAAAAGCAAAATTATAATTATAGATGACTAGCATCCTTGCAGCAGGACTCCCAGTTGCAGGAGGGCCAGAGCCCCCCATTCCCCGCACCTCCCTGCCCCAAGTCAGTTGCCCCCACAAAAGGGACTCATCCCCACTAGACCTGCTATTTGCAGCTATGGACGCTTGGCCCAGCTCTGCCCATACAGCCCTGACCCCAGGGTGACTCCTCTGGGCTAGTTGGGTAAAGCCTCCCAGTGGTCTCCTCGCTGCCCCGAGCCCCTGACTGGTTTGGAGGTGCCTGGCAATCCCTCAGGGGCTCCCAGGCCTCTCTGAGGGACAAGGACATTCATACTGACGAGCATGGGGCGAAGCCGGGAGACCACAGGCATTTTCCCCCCCAGTGTTTGTTTTCCTCACTCCCCCCTTTTCCTGACAGGACTGGTCTGCCAACCCGATGTTTGAGAGGAAGGACAATAAGAAGGAAGCCCTGCTGGACTTGGAGGGGAGGGTGGTCAATTCTAACAAGCGCTACGCTGCGGTCAAGGACGCTGGCCTGAAGATCCAAGCCATGGTCGCGGTGAGGACTCAGCCAGAGGGGCCTCCGACAGGCCGCTCACTCTTGGTAGAAGAGGGAGAGCCAGAGATGCCATAAGAATGACGTTAGAGTCATAGAAGGCTACGATCTCTAGTCTGGGAGTCTTATTTTCAAGAAGCAGACTATCCTAAACGTACACTTGTTAGCCAGGTTCCTCTTGCAATGAGTCCCGCCCCCCTCTGTGCTAAGGGGTCGGCACCCCCTACCCTGCACAGAGCAGTACGGACAAGTGACATCTTTGTACGAGGTCAACACGTCTTGTTTCCCTGAGAAGCACTGTGTGAGGCGGGCACTGAGTGTGTACCCGGTGTCCTTCAGGGTCTCCCATCATGAGCGTGAGGAGGAATGTGGAACGAACGTGTGTACGTGGTGCATGGGTACCAACACGTTTAAATCAGGGTGCTGTGCAAGCACACACGTTGCACTCCCGAGAGCATAGGTTGTCCCTTTCTGCCCACAGCCTCAACAGCCGTGGGCCTCACTCTGAGGGACGTGCTGCCTCGTTCTGAGGGAGGAGGCAAGATGGTCACCAGGTGCCCCTGGAAGCACCGCCTGGGTTCCTGCCAGTGTGGGGGTTCTCATGCCTTCCTCACTTGGCAGCTGTTTCTTTCTAGCTCGCAGGTTAGCTTATTTCTGAGGCAAATGTAAAAGGTGGAGCTCTGCATTGGCCTGAAAAAGAGAAAATTCTCCCTTGAGCTCAAGATATTTTCAGTTTTCTGGGGGTTTCCCAGTGCTTGGTACAAAATCATGGATATGGACTTAAATGATGGATCATCACCCCAGACAGCCTGTGGGCCCCACTGGGTGGAGGGTCTATGGTTGGCTGTTCTCATGGTCAAGCCATTGCTTGGAAGGTCATTACCCTAATGGAGTGACTTGACTGGACCAAAATATTTTATCTCGTTCTCAGATCCTCTTCCTTTCCCCTCTGCTGTGGTGCCAGAAGGTCTCCTAAATTAAGATGTTAAACTGCAAACATGACTTGGAAGAATTAACCAATTAATCTGCAACACTCTCAGATGTGTTGGAAATGGGTGTTGGCCAGGGTAGGGGAAGGGTTCACAGCGCAGCAACAAGACAGGCGGAGAGCCAGGGCAGCAGCGGGCAGGAACCTAGGAGAAGTGGAGACCAGCAAGCCGACAAGGCTTTGTTGTCATAGTTGCCAGAGTCTTCTATGCATACGATAGTCATTTGAACCATTTCTTTCTACCTTACACTGAAGTTATTTAGGTCTGTGTCTTCTTTCCCCTCTTAGAACATAATTGCTTGAGGGTGTGAACTGGGTCATAGTCATCGTTTTGTTCCCTATGGCACCTCAGTGTCTTAAAGATTTATCTATCCTCCCATCCACATATCCATCCATCCATCCATCCATCCATCCATCCATCCATCCATCCATCCACACATCTATCCACTCATCCATCCATCTGTCCTCCTATCTACAAATTCATTCACCCATCCATCCACCCATCCATCCACCCATCCATCCACTCAACATGCCAACCACCTATCCATCCATTCCCTAGCTCCTGCTTTGTCCCAGGCATCCTGCTGTATGCGTAAGGCACAATAGTGAAAAGGACAATCAACCCCTATCCTCATATGGCTTGGCATCAAGAGGAGATACAGACTAGACACACATACATAAAGGCATTCAGGGTTGTCATCCATGCCATGGTAGGCACAAATAATGGATTGCTAGAGGGAATACAGGTGAGAAGCAGGGACAGAAGTCAAATCTGAGATGAATGGGAGGTAGTGAAGAAGGGCTTTCCTTTGTGGGGAGGTGACATCTGGGCTGAAACCTAGAAGAAGCTAGATGTGGCCAGAATGGGAGGGAGAAGCCTATGCAAAGACCCTAATGCAGGAAAGCATCTGGCAGATTCGAGAAGCAAAAAAGCAGTTCTGTGTGTCTGGAGTAGGGGAACAGGGACAAGAGCGTCCCAGAGTTGCCAAGAGAGCTGGTTAAAGAGTGAACGGGTGAGCCCGTGAAATGGCAGCCAGCCGTGTGGTCCTATTTGCAGGAAAATGCTGAACTCTTCAGAGCAGATACGACCAGCCAGTCCTGGAAAGACTATGTCAACTATGTCGACAACATGGTCCTGGACGAGTATGACCATTTCATCCACAAATCTCTGAATTACTTCATAGACAACATGGTCCTGGATGTGAGTTATAAGTATAAGATACTCATAGATTTGTGCTATAAAAACGGTGTTATAAGGTCTCCCTTGGAATCTATAGTTTACAGTTCCCTGATGAAAGACCAGGCTATCCTGTTACAAATAAACAGCCGTTAGAACCTGCAGAAGGTGAACTACCTGCCTTGGTTTTAAAACTGAAAGTCCTGTATCCCAGGACCCTCTTTAGGTCCCAGCACTCAGAACTTCAGGTCACCTTAAATCTGCCGTTCCATAAATAGGCTATAGGATACCTAACGGTCCTACCTTGTTGCCCCGGGGCAGTGTTCGCTACTCAAGTAGATGGGGCAGGGGTACCCTCCCATCAGCAGCATCAGCTACTAACCTACTCGGCCCTCCGAGGGGTCCGTGGAAGTGTTCAGCGTGGTCAGCAAAGAGGCTGTGCTGGTTAATTTCATCCTGGCATTCTCCAGCATTTTCCATGGGGGTGGGGCCTCATCCCCCCCCCCCCGTGTCTTTCCCATTACGATAATTCCCAAATGATTTTGAATACTGCCAGTAGGAGAAGATCAAAGGTCCCCCATCCCACCTAGCGCACCCGCAGGAAAGATGGTGGGGAGGACAGCAGGATGCCCTTGTACAAGCTGCAGAGGATGGATGATTCATGTCTGAGCCCAGCTCACGTGACACCAGATGAGCACAGACCCGAAATTCTACGGATGAAAGTCATCATTACTACCGACTATAAGGTTCACCAAGCAGCCCACAATGATGCGAAGTGTCAGCAAGTTAAGTCATTAGTAGTTAATCGGTGGCAATCAAAACATGACGGATGTCCTGATGACAAAATGTCATTCTCCCAAAAATCCCGGAGAGTCCCCATATCTGCAAGTGGCCCAGCAGCAGGAGCAGACCCCTGAGTGAGAGGCTTTAGAAAAGGCTGGGCATCTGAGTTTGTGACCATTGACCTTCCTTTTTTTTTTTTTTTTTTGGACCATTGATCTTCTGTACCAGTTAGCAGTTCACTTGGCCACTAGGAAACACCATCCCTTTTGGTCACAGAGAAAACCAGTGGGTTCTCGAGTCAACCGCCCACAGGGCCGTCATGGGACTATGTTTGGAAGATGAGCAGCTGTGGAGTGGATCTCGTGGCCACTTGTGGGCCTCGGCCCATACTTTGAGGATCACCGGTGTGTTAGGCTAACCTCCCCCAGGTCACCTGACAAATGAGGCGGGCACCCTCAGCCTCGCAGCCTCGCGAGGGGGCTCCAGGGACAGACAGGGTTACAGTGAGCACCTGCTTTACGAATGGGATCCTCCCGTGGACGTGAGCGTTTGTCCTTTCTGGAGCACAGCGAAAGCCAGCCTGCTTCCTGTTCAGCTCCAGCCATTTTAGGGGCTCAACTAATTGGCCTGCAAGGCAATTTTGCCATGAAAATAAAACATAAGAGAGAGACATTAAAAAGATCACGATGAAACATGAAAAAATTAATATCAATTTCTTCTTTCATGAAGAGAAGTGTCCGTTTTCCAAATGCTAGAGTGCAAATTGGTAACTGAGCCCGATACTGTGCCATGACCGCGTCCACACGTTCCTCCCTGGCATATTGTCATGTGTACGTCCACCGACACCCAACGTTCTATGGGAAATAACGAGAGAAGGCTGACGCCGTCACGCTTCTGTCACCGAGGCTTGTTGCATGGTGGCCGACGCGTGCTCAGCTCCCAGGATCGTCTCACGTGCAACCCGGCTGCACCCGGTCTTGTCCGTCGAGCCCACACACCTAGCTGTGACCCGCCATCGTCCACCACGAGGGCGAGCTGGGATTGATATAACCCGGTCCTCATCGCCGGCACCTCCGAGAACTTCGTCAGTGGAGACACGGAACCAGACTGGTCGTCGACCGGTTATTTCATCTTTTAAGGCGAAATTGTCTTCCTGTCAATGAGTCACGAGGCCAAGATGCTCGTGGGGGAGCCGCCTAGCACCGTGGATGTGAGGGTGGTGCTCTCCGGAGCAGCCGTGACCCCATGGCTCGCGGCGGGGCTGCCCACGCCTGGGGGTGAGCCGGCCGGCACCCCTGCGCCTCCCACGCGCTGAGTCCTCACAGCAACCCCGGGGCTCTGTTCTATAAAACCATGATCCTCATTTCATGTACCCGGGAACCTGGGGGCCAAGTGCCCGGCCTGCTCTGGGCCCTGTGGCATGAGCGCGGTTCCCTGAAGCTTGCTCAGGGGTCCCCTGGGGCAGTGCGGGGAGGCCCTGGGGTCCCCCGAGACAACATCAGGGCCCTGGGAGGGCTTCCACCGAACTCAGGGCGTTGACCCCGGGCCGGCCTGTTTCAGGAGAGCGTCGCGCCGCTGTTTGAGGTCTGCATGGAGCTGAGCGAGGAAGGGCTGGTCTTCCATCCGTCCCTGGAGGTGGGCGCGGACCATGGCTTCCTGAGGCTGATCGAGGGCCTGATCAACGACATCTACAATGCAGCCAAGCTCATCCCCCGGCTGGCCAAGGGCCGGGTGAGCTACAAGGTGAGTCGGGGCCCGCGCCACATGGGTGGTGGCTCCCTTGTTGCGGCTTCTTCCCAACTCAGCGGCGCCCGGTCACTTACATTTTACGTGCTGATGGTTCCGAGCGTGTGATGTGTGACGAGGTCCCCAGGATGAGAGGCTGCGTTCCCCTCCCCAGAGGGGCTCCTCCCTGGTCGGCATGGTTTTCTTTCCCGTGGACGCGCCCCCGCCCCAGCCGGATGGCGAGGGTGCGCTCTTACCCCCCGTCCCTGGCATCGCGCTTGCTTCTACAAGTTCAAGGTGTGGTCCCCTCGGCACGCGGGCATTTTGGCAAATGGGCCTTCGCTGGCTTGTGCGTCCAGGTACCGTGGACGCAGTAAACAACCTCAGCAAAACACAGAGCAGATCCTCGGACGCGGAAGGCGTAGGAAGGGCTGCCTCCCCAGAAGGGAGGCCTGAGGAGGCGTGTGTGCCAGGGCATGGTTTGTGCAAGAGTGAAACAAAAACTGGAAGGGACCGAAGTGCCATCCAGCAGGGGAGCGTTCAGCAGCCTCCGGCCCATCCATCCGGGGGCATCTGGACGAGGCAGGGGTGGGAAGGGCTGGCGGCAGGTTATTGAGTGTCCATCAAGTCGGAGAACGACGTTTAGAAGACGGTTTCATTCATTGAAACGAACAGAAATCTGACTTTCTCTAGATACGCTCCTAACCGTGAGGACCGCTCACGTCTGGAAACAGGATGGGGGTGAGGAGGGAGCTGGCAGGGACAAGGGGGTGGCAGGGGTTTTTATTTCAAACACTTCTGCGCTGCTTGAGGTTTGTGATAACAGGCATGAATTATTTGCAATCAGTACTTACAGCAGGAGGCTCTGTGCTCTCAGGGAAGAAGGTACATGTGCACACGTGTGTGCATGTGTGTTTGTACACACACGTGATGAGCTGAGTGCACAGAGGAAATATGCCCCAGCGTCAAGGACCGCTTCCCAGAGGAGCTGAGTTTGGGTCTTAAAGGGTGGGAAGGGATTTCCAGGCAGACGGCGTCAGGCAAAGGCAATGACTTGAGGACTTCGTGGCCACACAAAGGGGATGTGCCTCGACCAAGCGTTCCAGGGTCCAGAATAGAGCTTGTCACCAGAGATCAGCTCAGGGATGGACGTGGGACCCGGTGTGCTCCGGTGTCCGGAGCTCCTGCACCTGCTGGTGAAGACACACGTGGAGGAGGTTAGAGCTAAGCAGAAGGGTCCGCTGACCAGGCCGTACCCCAGCCTGTGCGCACGGCCCCCTTCTCCGGTCTCGTTTGTGTCTGTGGGGTCTTAATCTGTGGAGGTGACTGGTGCCAGTGTGGAGAGCCAGTGCCATCAGGAGAGAAGTTACTGCTGCTCCCATAGGATCAAGAGGCCTGGCAAGCAGGGCAGGGCCACAGGGGTCACGGCAGGTGCAGGGGTGCGGTGAAGGGAACGCCCAGGCCCGAGCCTTTCACCGAGGTGGGGGCGGGCATCCACAGGAAAGGCAGGACCAGCAGGGGAAACAGCTGAGGACTAGCCAGTTGGCATCAATGTCGGCAACTCTGGGCTCCAGGGTCACCTGCCGGGAGGTGGGGTGGGGATGTAGACCCAGGGCGGGCTGGTGTGCAGGTGAAGGGTATGTGCCCTTCGGGGCCCTTCTCTCCTTCAGGATGGGCTAGTCCCCAGACGGGCAGGGTCTCCCCAGCCAGCACGAGCTTTTAAGACATCAAGGCAGCTTAAGATACAGAAAATAAAAGCCATAATTAACACACACGCCCCCACACCTCGAGACTCTCCAGTTTCATGAGTCATTGAGTTGCCTTGTTGCATAAACCAACTTGGGTCGGGTTTTCTGTGGCTCAAAATTCAAGATTCTGTCCAGATCAGGCCTTCCCTGTTCCCTGCTCTAGCCGCTCACAGCAGCTTCCCTGAGGTCCTCGAGCACCTGCTCCCTCCCAGCGCAGGGCCTTTGCATGTGCTTTGCTGCTTCTCTTGCTCTTTGCGCACCAGTCCAGGGGTTCCCAGGACAATGGTTCCTCGGGGAACACTCCCCGACCTCCCGCCAGCTACACGTTAAAGCAAAGCTTGGCGTCAGTGACTGTTTGAGGAACGTCTGGCCCCATGCCTGGACCGCCACCCTCCACGTGGCCAGTGCCCACCCCTTTGCATGCACACAGCAGGTGCTAAGTTACTCCCACACGAGCGAGTCGGTGTGCGAGCCACCCCGGGGTCGGCGGGGCCAAAGCCACCTCCCAGATAATCTCACGGGAGAGCCCGGCAAAGCGGCAAATGGCTCGGTTTTCCACCTTGAGAGGTTAGCAGCGCCTCCGCGGGGCAGAGAGCCGCCCTCCGGGGTGCAGAGCTCGGGTCGAAGCCGGTTCCCCAGGCAAGACGCTGGCTCACCTGCGTGCCTCTCCCCTGCCCCCTCGCAGGCAGACCTGGAGGACATGACGGACCTTATAGAGATGCGGGAGGAGATGTCCAACCTGGTCATCAGCGCCATGAAGGAGGCCGAGGAGTACCAGGACTCCTTCGAGAGGTACTCCTACCTCTGGACGGACGACCCCCAGGAGTTCATGAAGCACTTCCTGGTCTACGGGCGCGCGGTCGCCCCCGAGGACTTGGACCACCGCGCCCAAGAGGCTGTCCCTAAGACGCCGCCCAACCTGGCCCAGTTCCAGCAGCAGGTGCGTGTGCGGGCTTCCCGGGGGGCGGGGGGGCTCCCTGGGCTCGATTCAAACCTTGGGGATGTGGTTTTTAAATGTGGGTTTTATCATTATTCTGGTCTGGTGCCTCCCAGCAGGGCAAGGGACTGCCATGGGAGAGAGCTTGGGACTCCCAGGGTCCAGGAGGAGGGGGCACACCACGTCCCCACGGGGCCTAGGGGGATGGCCCAGGGTCGGTCCCGGGGCAGAGGGACAGAGGGACAGAGGGGCAGGAAGGCGGGATCCACAGCCCGCATTGTGGTTTCCACGGGAAAGGAAGGACCAGCTAGTGGGAATCCTGTCGGTGGGCTCCTGGGTGTAGGGGTGGCCCCTCGCTGCCTGGTCCCGGGCCCTGGGGGATTAGGACAGGGTAGTTGGGGAGCAGGCTCGGGGTTAGTCTGTGGATGAAAGGCAGGCCCCCGGGGGGTCTCTCTCCCAGCCCTGGGAGAGGCCGTCCCACCAGGGGCAGCAAGGCCCCGGGTGCCCGAGCGTCGGACAGATAGGACACAAGAAGACAAGTACCTCGCACGCACACCCCCCTCCCCACGCACGGGGGGAGAGGCGCCTGTGAGCAGGAGCCACCCACCCGCAGGGAGACGCTGCCGGGGGGGGGGCAGCTGGCAGAGCGTGAGGAGCCCCGGCATCACCCTGACCGCGGTCACCTCGAGCTTCTGGCCTATTCTTCAGATTGCCGGAGCTGGGGATGGGCTGCTGGGGCGTGGGGGTCCCCGCCGCCTGACGGTGAGCAGCGGCTCTGTTTTCCAGATCAATTCCTACGAGAAGCTGTACGAGGAAGTGTCCAGGTGTGAGAACACCAAGGTGTTCAACGGTTGGCTTCAGTGCGACTGTCGCCCCTTCAAGCAGGTGCTCCTCAACACCATCAAGCGCTGGAGCTTCATGTTCAAGCGACACCTGAGCAACCACGTCATCAGCAGGTGGGTGCCGGGACGTGGCCCTTCCTGCCGCCACCCTGACCTTGACCTCGGCCGAGGAGAGCCGGAGAACAGGCCTTCATGGTGTCGGTGGGGCGCTCCTCCCGGGCAGGCCTGGGGGTGAAGGCCAGGTGTAGAGGCCAGCAGCCCCCTGCCCCGCATGGAGAGTAGGTCCCAGGGGGCAGGGGTCACCTGGCTGTGAGTGGGACACCTGCTCGTCGAGCATCTCCATGCCTGGGGTCCCGGCGGTGGCAAGGCAGCCCGACATGTCGCCCGTGGGCCAGTGACTGCGCGGTCGGGGCCGTGGGGGCACGGGCCCCGGGGAGTGCCGGCGGGGAGGCCAGTGGGTGGAGCTGGGGCCCTAGGGCCGGGGTCAAGAGCAGGGGTCCTGAGGCGGACAGGAGCTCTCCCTTGCTCGGCAGGGCCCCGCAGCGTAACCGGGGAGCCCCCGTGCCGGCCGCCTCCCCCGACCAGGGCTGCCTCACCACGCGCCCCCACCAGAGAGGGTGACACCCTCACCAGGGCCTCTTGCTCCACAGCCTGGCCGACCTAGAAGCCTTCATGAAAGTCACCAGGACGGGCTTAACCAAGACCCTCAAGGAAGGGGATTACGACGGTCTCGTGGAGGTGATGGGGCATCTGATGAAGGTCAAGGAGAGGCAGGTGGCCACCGACAACATGTTCGAGCCCCTGAAGCAAACCATCGAGCTGCTTAAGACCTATGGGGAGGAGATCCCGGAGGAGACACACCTGAAGCTGCAGGTGGGCAGCAGCCGGCGCCACGCCGTCCAGGGCAGGGGCGGGGAGCAGCCCAGTGTTGGGAGACGGTGGGGGTGCCATCCAGGGGGTGGGGGTGGGGAGCAGCCCAATGTTGGGGGACAATGGGGGTGCCATCCAGGGGGTGGGGGTGGGGAGCAGCCCAGTGTTGGGGGGACGGAGGGAGGTGTTATCCAGGGGGTGGGGAGTATGGGAGCAACCCAGTGTTGGGGGATGGTGGGGGCTGCCATCCAGGGGGTGGGGGTCAGGGAGCAGCCTAGTGTTGGGAGGCAGGGGAATGCCATCCAGGGCAGGCGGGGCAGGGGAGAAGGGAGTAGCCCAGTGGGGGGGGTGGAGGGGGGCACCCAGGGAAGGTGGAGGGAAGTCAGCTCAGTGCCTGGGAACCTTCCAGGGAAGGTTGGGGGAAGCAGCCCACGGTTGGGGGACAGTGGGATGCAGTCCAGGGTGGGGGGCAGGAAGCAGCCCAGTGCCGGGAGGTGGAGGGGGCGCCCAGTGCTGGGGGCCCCCTCGCAGCAGGGGTGCAGGTTCCTGCAAAGGAAGGGACAGCGAGCCAGTGGTTCCACCATTGAATTGTTGGATTACCAAGGCCTTCACATCCCATGGCCCGAGGACGGGCCCACCCGGGGTGCAGGGGACCGGGACAGGGAGCAGGATCAGTGGAGGCCCTGGGCCGGGCAGGGGCCGGCTGCTGCGGGAACTCCCCGACCGGAAGGTCCGAGTGGCAGGCTGACCAAGCAAGCTGGGCAGGACGAGGGCTCCAGGCTGCCTTTGCCCGCCCGTCACAGCTAACGCAGGGTCCTGAAGCCCCCGCCCACCACCCCCTTTCTCTGCTCTCCGCCCTGCTCTGGATCTGGGCCGGGACCCTGGGGCAGACGGGGTGGCGGTGGTGTGGGGTGGGGGCAGAGGGGCGGGAGGCACTGCCCGGGGCCCTACTTTGGAGACAGCAGAGTTTGCAGCCTGTCACGGGGCTGGTGGCCGCCCTGTCACTCTGCCCAGGGGCCAGCGGATGGTGCGGATGCGAAGTGTGCGTGGCCCGGCCCAGGGGCGACTGGTGTGAAATGGGCCTTGAGAGGTACCGCCGCCCACAGAAGGTTAGCTGATGGTAGAGGAGAGGGAAACACGAATCTTTTGTGGGAGAAGAATTCATGGGCTGGGATTCTTTTTCTTCAAAATATTTTATGATCAAAAGTCCAATATCTGCTCAAACGTGGAGAACTTAAAAAGAAACACACACAAACATGTACGTGTGATACACCTGCACATGCATACAACACCTTCACACACATTACAATCATACACACATGACAGATGCACGTGCAAGTACATGGGTGTGCTACTCGTGTATGCACGTGTGCATGCACACACACAAATGTGTACGTGCGATAAGACACCTGCACATGCACACGCACATGAACATCTTACAATCCTACACACACGACACATGCATGTGCAGGTATGTGTGCATACCATACTAATGTGCACGCGCACACTGCACAAACATGCGTGTACAACATGGACATCTAACATACGCAAACACACGCATACAGGTGCACAGGAATCAGGTTAAAACAGGGTGAAAACGGACAATTTGCCGTCTGGTTCACAGAGACATGCCGAGGCGGGTTTCCCGGTTCAGGGGTCCAGCGGCAGCTGCAGAAGGCACCGCCCTGGGGACGCTGTCGGGGGCCACACGGGACCCCGTGTGCTAGTCTTGCGACTCCCTGCGAGTCGTAATACTTCATGACAGAAAGTTCTTTAAAGAACGGACAAGGGAAGGGTCCCTGCGCGTCCCCGCAGGAGCTGCCGGAGCAGTGGACCAACACCAAGAAGCTGGCCATCCAGGTGAAGCAGAACGTGGCGCCGCTGCAGGCCAACGAGGTCAACATCCTGAGGCGGAAGTGCCAGCAGTTCGAGGTAGCGCAGCCCCGGGGTTGGGGGCCCCTCCAGGTGGCCGCGCCGGAGCCCAGGGCGGGGGTGACCCAGCGCTTCTCCGGCAGCTCAAGCAGCACGAGTTCAGGGAGAAGTTCCGGCGAGAGGCCCCGTTCAGCTTCACGGACCCCGACCCCTACAAGTCCCTCAATAAGGTGCGTCACCCAAGGGCGCGGCGCCCTCCCAGCCCTGCCCCAGGCTCCCGTTCCTGGCCTTGGGGCCCGGCAAGTGCCCGGTGTCCGCGCCAGCCCTGGCGTCCCGGCCCGCGGGGCCCCGCCGTACCTCGGCCCGCCCCGGCCCCGTCACGCCCCGCTTGGCACTCACCTGTCGTCTTCCCTCCCTGGCCACCGTGTACCCGTGGCCGAGCCCCGCCAGGTCCCCCTCTGCTCCTGCTGCCATGTCCACAACTGGCATCCAACATGCAGGTGCCACAGGCTGGGCCTGACAGCCCCTCGGGCTCGGGACCGCGGCCTCCAACGGAGGAGCACGAAGACCCCGGTGCCCTTGGGGTCACCCACACGTGCCCTCCCCCAGCCTCCGCTCCCCGCATGGCTTCGAAGCCACTGTTTCCGAAGACCCTTCCTGCTCTTCAGGGTCGTTATCTCACATCGCACCCAGTGGGGGGGTGAGCGGCCTCCCCCTGAGCCCTTGGGCCCCAGACTGGATTCTGAAGAGACCCAGCGTGAGCTTGTTTATGATCAGGCCCGTGCATGGAAAGGCCTCTGGGAGCCGCCCGCACACGCGGGGAGCACCTGCGCATCCACGCAGACACTCACCGGCTCCACGCCGAAGCACCTGCTCCACTCACCTGCTTCGGAGTGACCCTTGCTTCCCTCCTCTTATCTAGACTGTTCTCATTTTCAACGCAATCATGCATCACCTACATAATGCTTAGTAATGTAAAAAAAAAAAAAAAAAAAAAAAAAAAAAAAAAAAAAAAAAACCCAGGAGGTGAGAAGGGAGCAATCTCGAACCTCTCAGGAGGAAATCGGGCATTGGTGCAGGGTCCGTGAAAGTCACTTCTGGTGCCTGAACTCCCAAAGCTGGAGGGCCTGGCCACGCGGCCGGACGCAGGGGCAGGCGAAGGCGGGAGGGAGAGGGTGCTGCTGCGTCCCCCGCCAGGAGGACAGCTGCCCCTGGGCGGTGCCCGGGGTCGGGGCACGGCTCCGGCACTGAGCGCGAGCCCCGCTCTTGACTGCCCCCCTCGCCTGCCTCCAGCAACAAAAGAGCATCGCGTCCATGGAGAGCACCATGGAAGCCCTGTGCAAGTCCGGGAGCCTGTTCGAAGTCACGGTCCCAGACTACAGGCAGCTCAAGGCTTGTCACAAAGAGGTCCGCCTGCTGAAGGAGCTCTGGGACATAATCGTCATGGTGAGGGGCACGGCGGGGACGGCGGGCCCGGGGTGGGTGGGGTGGGCCAGAGGAGGTGCTCCCAGCATCCCCGGCCGCTAGGACGCTGCAGTGCAGCTGACGGAGGCGCCCCCTCTTCTTGGACGCCAGGGTAGCGCACGAACGCTGCTGGCTCCGGCCGGCCCCTCCTCCCGGCTCCCCCATTTTCAGAGAAATGTTAGCTCTCCCCTCTTATTCTCTTGAATGAACTTCAGAATCTCTGTCCAACCCCCCCCCCCCAACAGAAGCCCACCGTGGCTTCGTCCGGAACCGGCTCTCCTCCGTGAGCTAATCTGGGGAGAGCTGCTCTCACGGGGCCCTTCAGGCTTCCCGCACGGAAGCACGCTGTGTCTCCGTTGGTCTTATTGTCCAGGAAATCACAGTAAAATATTGAAAACGTCTTCCTTCTGGCCACACTGAGCCTCGCAGTCCCTGGGGTCACGGGCTCCGTTACAATCGCTCCTAACGAGAGAGGACACAGTGGAGCCTCTTGACGCTGACTTTTCCACAATTAGCTGAACTGGAGTCTCTCGTGTAGGAGGAACATTCCGGGACGCAGTCGGCAAAGCCAGAGAGGACGGGGGCTGCCCATCCCCTTGATAAATAGCGGTCCACCCGGACTGGAGAATAAAGCCCCCACATTTCCCAGGAGGTGTAGCCATAAGCATTTACCGCCAGAATATTTCACAGAGGATCCTCCAAAACAAACTGCCCAGGACACTTTTATGATAACAGGATAGAGAATAAGCTTAACCCCAAAAGAGCCGCTGATTCAATGCCTACGGGGCGATTAAGGTTTCGTGTCTTAGCGTCTTCAAGACAGGTGTCCTATAAACACCCGCACCTCTTTGTCTTTACGGAGCAAGTACGCTTGGCCAGCCCAGGCCTCAGGCCTCAAGCACCTGCGCCAACGATCTCATTCCATCCATCCCAGGCTCACGTCCATTCTCAGCCCGCACCAAACGGAAGACTGCAGGCTTTGTGGTCGTCTGTCTCCACTGTCCATAGGGTTCTTCCCGGGGAGATTCTGTGTCTTTGAGTTTTTTCTAGTAGAAAAACTCACCATCAGTCAGTATGAGCGAGGCTACTCCGCACCGACAAACAGCCCTGAGAGAACCTCCGTGTAGCTAACAGCAGAAGTGTAATTCTCTTTCATGCAAAGTCCACATGGGACTGGTTCCACGCAGCCCTTGGGTGGCTCTGCGTCCCAGGCTGTGGAGCCACACACGTTCCCACGACTGCCACGGCGGGCAGAGCTCTGGGTCAAGCACTGGCAATTACGTGCTTCCGCCCCGAAGTGCCAGGCATCACTCTGGTTTCCCTGGTCGAGGCGGGTCCCATGGCCTCACCAAGGAGTAGAGGGGCCTGGGTGCTGGTGAGCAGTAGTGGCACCCTCCATGGGGTTGGCCAAAACCTATTTGACCGGCTGGCTTCTGAGTTGTATCTTTACAACCAGGAGCTTTCCTGGCTTGTGTCCATGCACCCTAGCACCCGCTGTTAGTGGTTCCCTGTACCCGCCAGGAGCCGCGGCAGTCAGGTGACACGGATGTCTCCCCCAGGCCCTCAGTGAGTGTTTCCACCTCAGGTGAACACCAGCATCGATAACTGGAAGACCACCCAGTGGAAAAATATTAACGTGGAGCAGATGGACATAGATTGTAAGAAGTTCGCCAAAGACGTGAGGTCTCTGGACAAGGAGATGAAGAGCTGGGACGCCTTCATAGGGCTGGACAACACCGTAAAGAACATGATCACATCCCTGCGCGCCGTGAGCGAGCTGCAGAACCCCGCCATCCGGGACCGCCACTGGCAGCAGCTCATGCAGGCCACCCAGGTACCGCGATGGGCGGCCCTTGGCTGATGAAGCTGGGTGCGAGCGAGGCTAGCTTCGGGCGCCTGTGAGCTGGGGCGGCTGCCCCTTGGGGCGCTGTGCCCATAAGGCCCCCACGCTGGGTAGAATGCTCTGCTGTAGCCATCTGGAAATTCTTCATGAGTTTTTAAGATTTTATTTATTTGAGAGAGAACCTGAGCATGGGGGAGCAGTGGCAGAGGGAGAAGCAGACTCCCCACTGAGCAGGGAGCCCAATGTGGGGCTTAATCCCAGGACCCTGAGATCAGGACCTGAGCCAAAGTCAGACGCTTAACCGACTGAGCCACCCAGGGGCCCAATCCTTAATAGTTTTTTAACAAAGAGCCCCATTATTTTCATTTTGCACTGGGCCTTGCAAATTATGTAGCCAGTTTCGGTTGTAGATGGATTGTCCATAGGGTTCAGGAATTTTGGCTTGGATGAACATCTCCCCTGGCCTCCCCCATGCACCCCAGGGGTACAGAGCCCTAGTGCCCAAATTTTCCCAGGAGTATCCCCTAATGAGGGAGGTGTTCCTGGCATCAACAGCCCTAGGAGGCAAATAGGAACACTCCCCACCGTCAGTAAACGTTGAACAAAACTTTATTGAACAGCGCAGAGGCCCCACACAGGTGCCAAGGATACAAAGAGGGAGGGAAGCAGAGGAAAGCGCAGCACGTGTGATCATGTTCGGGATGCCCAGTGGGGTATTCAGCAGGGATCCTGAGAGTTTAGAGGAGGCTTCAGGAGCATGTGGAGTGTGGCTTGAACCTGGGGAGAGAGGAACACAAGACAAACAGAAGGGCTGTCTGCAGTCCTGAGTACTGAGACCACAGCTTTTCCAGACCGCTGGCCAACCCATGTGTCCCAGCGGGGCGCCCCGGGAGAGACCCCCAGCTGGTGATCAGGAAGCAACTAAAGTGTCCCAGCCGAGGACTTAGTGAAACCCAGGCAGGTGTTCTCCCCAGTGTGATTGAGAGACGCTCGATTGTATCAGTTAGTTAAGCCAGTTTCCGCGGGGGCTCAGGACCGGTGCTCGGAAATGTCTACGTGACAACGAGAATATAGGCGAGGGAGAGAGGAAGGGGTGTGAGGACTGGGCGGCACTATGCCAGCACCTGGTCAGCTGTGCCCGCTATGAACACAGCATCGGTAGCGTTAATTCCTGAGCGGGTGCATTAGCACCTGGGGCTGCCGCTACAGAGAACCACAATCTCGGGTCTTAAAACCACAGACGTGTTTTCTTTAATGGCTCTGTGGCTGGAAGTCTGAAATCAAGGTGTGGGCAGGGGTCCCTCCCTCTGAAGGCTCTTGGGGACAGTCCTTCCCTGCCTCCTCCAGCCTGTGGTGGCCCCGGGCATCCCTTGGCTTGTGGCAGTTTCCCTCCAGACGCTGTCTCGGCGACCGCGTGGCTTTCTTCTGCATTTCAAATCCGCGCCCCCTTCTCTTGCAAGGACTGCTGTCATTTAGGGCGCACGCAGACGATCCAGGGGCGCTCATCTCAAGATCCTTAATATCTGCAAAGACCCTATTTCCAAATAAGATCACATTCTGAGGTCTGGGTGGACAGGAATTTGGGAGAAACACTTCAAACCACTACAGGTGGGCTCTACTATTACACAGTGTTACCCGGAGGAAAGGCGAGTCTTAGGGAAGTAACTCACCCAAGTCATGGAGCCAGTAAAGGGTGACGCAGAGCCCCCCTTGTGGCCCGGATTACTCACTAACTGGCCTCTCCACCAAGGACAAAGACAGTGTCCAGTACAAATGACCTTACATGAACATGCCTATTCCTCCCCCAGGTGAAATTTGAAATGTCAGATGAGACCACGCTGGCAGATTTACTGCAGCTGAACCTTCACAAATATGAGGACGAGGTCCGAAATATCGTTGACAAGTCTGTGAAAGAGTCTGGGATGGAAAAGGTGTTTTTTTGTTTGTTTGTTTGTTTTTATTTTTTTTATCGACACCCAAATGTGTTCTGTATGGGATGATGCTGAAGTGAACCCATGAGCCCAGCACCTATGAGCATCTCATTTCTTGTAGGGTCCGGTGGTCACTTAACGCAAAAACAAAGATCAGTGGACTTTTCATAACTAAACCATGACAGAAATCTTGTAAAGTAGTTCCAGAATTTATTACTGAAAAAAGGAATATGGCCCTGTCCCCTGTGTGCAGTCGTACGCACATTTAAAAATGCCCCAAACTCTCTCCTCTCGTGGAGCACCCTTGTTTGTGACTTTGGAGAAGAGGCCGAAGGAGGGAAGGCAGGAGGACTGGCCATCAGAGTGGATGATGCGCCACCGGCTGGGGCAGTCTCAGGACGCAGGGAAACACGGGAGGGCTCCTTCTGCAATTCAAATCTCTCCCCTCACCTGTTTGGTGAGTGTGAGTCATCACATTTTGGCTTTCTTCTCCCCCCCCCCCCCCCCCGCCGCCTGCTTTTTTTTTTTAACAGCCTGATTGAGCTGTAATTCACATACCATATGGTTCATTCATTTAACGTGTCCAATTCAGTGGCTTTTAGCATATTCACAGATGTGAGCGACCATCACAGGGTAGAATTATTCAATGTGAGAGCATTTTCACCAACTCAAAAAGCAAGCCATTCCCTCTAGAAACCTGCCATTTTCCCATATATCCCCATCCCACCTCTAGGCACCCACTAACCTTTCTGTCCCTACGGACTTGCCGATTCTGGACATTTCATATAAATGGAATCACACAAGAGATGGCCTTGCCTATCTGGCTTCCTTCATGCGGCGTAATGTCGTCAAGGTCCATCCGGGTGGGAGCCTGAGTCAGAGCTTCATTCCTTTTTATGGCTGAACTGTATTCTGATGACCCGTCCATTTTTTCTGTTCATCTGTTGACAGACATTTGGGTCGTTTCCACCTTTTGGCAATTGTCGATGGTGTTGGTATGAATGTTCTGGATTTCTCAAAGCAGGGCTTCATTCCGGGTCCTTCTCAGCCCTTCATGCCAGACGCCGAGTGACGTAGTTTCCGTGTCCCCCGAAAGGTGCTGAAAGCCCTAGATGCCACGTGGTCCACCATGGAGTTTGAGCATGAGCCACACCCACGCACGGGCACCATGATGCTCAAGTCAGACGAGGTGCTGGTGGAGACTCTGGAGGACAACCAGGTGCAGCTGCAGAACCTGATGATGTCCAAGTACCTGTCCCACTTCCTGAAGGAGGTGACAAGCTGGCAGCAGAAGCTGTCCACGGCGGACTCGGTCATCTCCATCTGGTTTGAGGTCCAGAGGACCTGGAGCCACCTGGAGAGCATCTTCATCGGTTCTGAAGACATCCGTGCCCAGCTACCGGAGGACTCCAAGCGCTTTGACGACATTGACCTGGAGTTCAAGGTGAGCAGAGCCTTCTCCCTCCCCCTGGGCATTTTCAGAAATGGCTACTACGCCAGAGAAAACACGGCCACTAACATCCTGGGGGGCCTGGCTCCTTCCAGGCCCTGATGGAAGAAGCGGTGAAAACGCCCAACGTGGTGGAAGCCACCAACAAACCCGGTCTCTACGACAAACTTGAGAACCTGAAGAAAAGGTGGGTCCCCACACCTGTCCAGGTGAGATGTGTCCTGGCAGCAGGGACCTGAGCCATCAGCCCCCGCCGCCCAGGACAGGGCAAACTCTCCTCCCTGGGAGCTCGTGCTCTGGGCCACATGGTGTCACACTGGCCACACAGCGTGTCTCCAGCCTCAGAGGGATGCCCGCACGGCGTGTCAGATTCGAAGGTCTGAATTAAACCGGGGCTGTGAACAACAGACAGGTGCCTCCAGGGCTGTCGCCCAGCGCGGGCAGGATGGGCTGCAGAAGGCCTGGACAGCCTCGGTTCCTCCCTCCTCCTAGCTTGGCTGTGTGCGAAAAGGCCTTGGCGGAGTATTTAGAGACCAAAAGACTGGCTTTCCCGAGGTTCTACTTTGTCTCCTCGGCTGACCTCCTGGACATCCTCTCCAACGGAAATGACCCCGTGGAGGTAGGTGGCCCCTGCTATTTTGAAGGATAGGCCGCCTCCCCTCCGCAGGTGGCCCCATGCTCACCCCCAGATGAGCAGATGTCTGGCTAGCCCTGGCCGGTGGGAGGCATGTGCGTGGATGTCCCTGTACCACCTCCACAGGGTCATCCACGCCAGAAACCACCGGGGGTCCTGCCATGACAGAGAGCCTCCGTGCCTCGTTTTCCTCATCTGGAAAATGGGTTAAATGCCAGGGACTTGGTGATGCACCACGGATCCAGGGCCCCAGAAGCCAAGAGGAGGCTCTGCTGAAAAGAGAGAGGGGTTAACTAACTAGGCGAAGGGAAGACACTCTATTTTATTTGAATCATAAACTTGCAGGACGCACCAGGAGGGATGCACGGGGTGGCCCAGGGAAAACAGGCCCAGGGCCTGGGACAGAAAGACCCTTAAAACCACCTGAGGAAAAGCCACCCGCACGCCCCCTCTGAGGGGCTTACAGACTCGGCGCCCCCCTCCCCCGCCCCTCCCCAGGTGAGCCGCCACCTGGCCAAGCTGTTCGACAGCCTGTGTAAACTCAAGTTTCGCCTGGATGAGGAGGAGAAGCCTCTCAAGTTCGGCCTGGGGATGTTCAGCAAGGAGGACGAGTATGTGGACTTCGACCAGGAGTGTGACCTCTCAGGGCAGGTGAGTGCCGGGGGGCACGTCCAGGGTGACAGTGGGCGACCGCGCAGTGGCTGTCGGAGGAAGCCACTCGTGCTCTGGCAGGGGTGTCGCCGCGGCCACCCCAGCCCGTGACTGTCCCTCGATCCGACAAGCGCTTGGACTGCTTCCATATAGAATTTCCAGCACAGCGTGACCTGCGCGGTCTGGGCCGAGTCTTGAGAAAAGCACAGAGAGAGAAGGAGGGGAGGGGAGGAGGCCGCTGCACCCTTGCCAAGGAACCACCGAGTTCTAACCCCTGTTCAGAATAACGGGCTTTATTTAGGGCTCTGACTTACCAGAGAGGTCTCCTCACCCCAAGCCGCCCCGTCCCTTCCCCAGCTGCCCGCGAGGCTGCCTCCTGCCACTGACAACATCTCCACGACACCTCTCCCCATCTCACCACCAACTCAGCAGCCAAATCGACTTTGACATTATCCTTTTGTCCTTTAAAAAAAAAAAAAAAAGATTTTAACTTATTTATTCATGAGAGACACAGAGAGAGGCAGAGACACAGGCAGAGGGAGAAGCGGGTTCTCCGAGGGGACCCCGATGGGGGACTTGATCCCGGGACCCAGGATCAAGCACTGAGCCACCCAGGTGCCCGGATGTTGACATTATCCTAAGCGACATGTAATTTGGAGAGAAGTCAGCTGGGGACAAAAGGAAAATCTCATGCAGAAAACTCGAGCTTCAGAAGCGTGGGCACCGAGAGCTCCGGGCTGGTTTGCTCTGCGTGGACGGGGCTGGTGGGCGCCGGGACGAGCCCCGTCATCGCCGTGTGTCGAGACCCGCTCCCTGCGCTTAGCTCCCTGCAGACGCCACCGCAGGCCACCGCACTGTGTTCACAGCTGAAAAGAAAAACCAAGCCGATTATCCTGCTTGGCTTTTCCCCCAACCGGTAGTGACTAGCTGAGGGTTCGTATTTTAAAATACAAAGGTGGCTGGTCTGCAAGTTCGTCCCCACGTGACCGACCCGGACGCTGAGACCAGGCACCCGAGGAGCAGCCCAGAACCCGCCGGGGACTCGAGAGGACAGATGCCGCGTCTCCCAACGTCAGCAGCGCCTCAGGGGCTCAGACGTAGCCTGTCTTCTCTTCTAGAATTTTCTCTGGGTCCCCTCCCTTGTCCGCCTAGAACTATAGCGCTGCACACACGAACGCCAGCACGACAGGTCGTGAGGGCCACCACCCGGCTGCCCAACCTCATTTTTCAGTGGGTCGCTCTTACTGCTCCACGAAAACCCTGACCCTTCGACCCCGGGGACGACAGCGAGGGCAAACGGCGGCGCTCGGGGCCGGTGGCGTCAGTGTGGCTCCCGTCCCCAGGTGGAGGTCTGGCTGAACCGCGTGCTGGACCGCATGTGCGCCACGCTGCGCCACGAGATTCCGGAAGCCGTCGTGACATACGAGGAAAAGCCGAGGGAGCAGTGGATCTTCGATTACCCGGCGCAGGTGCGGGGCTGGGCGGGGGCGGCCGCGACGGAGAGCAGCCACGTGCCGGCGGGGACTGTCGCGTGGGAGGTGGCGCCTGTCTGTTTCAGGTCGCGCTCACGTGCACCCAGATCTGGTGGACCACGGAGGTGGGCCTGGCGTTCGCGAGGCTGGAGGAAGGCTATGAGAACGCCATCAAGGATTACAACAAGAAGCAGGTGCGCGGTGCGGCGCGTGTCACGGGCTCGGCCCACAGAGGCCTCCTCTCTGCGGCTGGGCCTCGGGGTTGCCGCGCTTCCTGTCCGTCGGTCCAGAGCGGCCGGATCTTGGCCACCGCCCCCCCACCCCCCACCCCCGGGGGGTTCTGCCCGAAGGCAACCACTCTGGAAATACTAAGGAAGGAAAAGCTACGCGTAATGCCACCACCCAGATACGACCACTGTCACACCGTCACGTAGGCTTCTAACCCGTGTGCATGTACCATTGATCCAAACGCAAATACAAACTACCCGCGTGGCTTTCAAATCCCGTTTTGCTTCACACGCACCACCTTCCTGTGGTGGCAGCTTTTCCCACACGCTGTCATCCCCACAGGCTCCCAGGTGTCCCATGGGGCGGCTCGGCAGCTCACACCCCCCCCCCCCCCGTTGGGGGATGCTGAGAACCTGTTGTGTGCCTCATTTTTGTAAATGAGAGGGTGACGGTCTTCCTGCCCAGCCCTGAGTTCCCAGGGTCCCGCGTGGGGGTGGGGGCGGGGGCCGGGGCAGAGGCGGGGTGGGGGGTGGGGGCGTGTCGCCGGCTGCACAAGACGTCCCAGCCAAGGTGCCGCTGCTCCTCAGATCAGCCAGCTAAACGCGCTCATCACCCTGCTCATCGGAAACCTCAGTGCGGGCGACAGGATGAAGATCATGACCATCTGCACCATCGACGTGCATGCCCGGGACGTGGTCGCCAAAATGATCACGGCCAAGGCACGAGCCCCCGGGAAGGGCCGGGAATCGGGTCGGGATCTGGCGTTGGGGGGGGACCCTAACCCGCGTAGGGGCCTCTCCCCTGGGAGGCGACTGAGTTCCTGGCGACAGCCACGGCCCCGGCCCCGGCCCTCTCCAAGACTCAGCCCTGGTGAGCAGCCAGGCGGGAGGGCGGACGAGGAGGGCGGACGAGGAGGGCCTGCCCCGGGTGTGGCTCCCACGCTCCCGCCCCGCCCGCAGGTGGAGAGCGCGCAGGCCTTCACCTGGCAGTCCCAGCTCCGGCACCGCTGGGACGAAGAGAAGAGGCACTGCTTTGCCAACATCTGTGACGCCCAAATCCAGTACTCGTACGAGTACCTGGGCAACACGCCGCGGCTGGTCATCACGCCGCTCACGGACAGGTGAGGGCACGCGCCGGCCGCCTTGGCCAGGGTCCAGACTCCCCCCTGCCCCTGCCAGGCACCTGGCCTCGGTGCCGTGTTCTTATGTCACCCCGACACTAGCGGTGTGGTCGTGGGGAGTTGCTCAGCCTCTCTGGGGGCCGGCACCGCGGGGGTGCTGTCTCCTGAATCCACCTCACGTACTCCCGCAGCCTGGCCCTCGTGCCTCCCTGGCGCCCCGTGGGTGTGATGTCCACGCAGCGCGCGTGGAAGGGAAGGGATGGCCCTGGGGTCCGCGCACACGGGATAATCAGAGGCCCCTCGCAGGTGCTACATAACCTTGACCCAGTCGCTGCACCTGATCATGGGCGGAGCCCCCGCTGGCCCTGCCGGGACGGGCAAGACGGAGACGACCAAGGATCTGGGCAGGGCCCTGGGCACCATGGTGTACGTCTTCAACTGCTCAGAGCAGATGGACTACAAGGTACGCCCCACCCGGGGGGTGGGGGTGCTGTATGTGGCGTGTTCTAGACGCCTGGACACCAGGTGACCTGGGGCAGGAGGCATCAGTTTGCAGCCAGTGTCCACCCTGGGGTCGGGCTGAGCGGTTGTGTCCCTGCCAGCGGTCTGGGGCCCCCGGGATGCTGGGGCCTCATGGACGTGCCAATGTGTCTAGAAGCAGCTCCCAGGGTCCACGAACCCAGCCCCGAATGTCCTGTCCCGCCCTTGAAGGTAACCTCCTCCCAGCGTCCGTTCCACACTCTCTCCAGGGACAGAGTGAGCACCTCTGTGGTGTCCGGTGTGGGGTTTCTGGGTGAAAGTGAGTCCAGGCAGGCTGCAGAGGGAGCCAGGGGACAAGCCAGGCCCCAGTGGCCCCTGGAGACCATGCAGCGTGGTGTCACGGGGACTCCTGGGGTCCACAGGGCAGCCTCTGTGGGAGGGCGGGGGGTGGGCCTGGGGTCAGGAGCCCGGGCCTGCAGGAGGCCTCGCATCCCCTCCCCACCCGCATGTGAGCCCCATGGCCCAAACCCTGAGGCTGAGGTGGGGCCAGCTGCCCCTCCTCTGGGTCAAGACCACAGACCACACCAGCCTCTGATGTTCAGAAAATCATCCCAGGAGGACTTTAACCACTCACCTGGACTCCCCCATGGAGACACTGGAGAATCCTCATCGCCCAGCTGAGGACCGGAGACCACACAACCGTCTAGAAGGAAATCTCACATGCACACACACACCCCCCCCCCCATCTTAGAGAGAAGGCCCCTCCCTGGTTGCACGAGAAAAGTTCCTAATTTTACACGAATGCACTTGTCCGACCGTCCAGCTCGGGGGCCAGGGAGGCCCCCACCCAGAGGGGTCCCGGGGCAAGGCTGGGCTCCTCCTGGCAGCCAATCCCCGGCGGCACGAACCGCCCCCCCGGGGAGTGGGCGCCGGCCTGACCCTCGGTCAGCAGACCGTGAACTGTGACCCAGCCGAAGGGGCAGGTGGGGCTCCTGGCGGGACCCGGCCGGCCCTCCGAGCCCCTTCCTCCCATCTCACCCTTCCTAGTCCTGTGGAAACATCTACAAGGGCCTGGCTCAGACTGGAGCCTGGGGCTGCTTCGATGAATTTAACCGAATCTCCGTGGAAGTCTTGTCGGTGATCGCCGTGCAGGTAGGGTCCTGTGGTCTGCGGTCCCCGGCGCGCCGTGCCGTGAGGGGTGGTGTGGCACAGACGTGAGAGCCCCACCCCAGCCCTGTCCTGGATGTCGCCGCTACGGGCGCGGGACGGTTACTCCTCCTCGCAAGGCAAGGACGGAGCTCCTTGCGACGGGTGTCGGCGAAGGATGCATGAGACAGCGGTGCTGGGAGGACAGGGAGGGAGGGGATACGCCCGTGGGCTTCAGGGACCTGGTCTCCGGCGGGGGACAGCCCGCGCCCCCTGCCGCAGGGGGCCATCTGGCTCACATGCAGACTTTGCGACCAGGGCGGGCTTTAACCGTGGTCGTGGGGCGCCCTCCAGTGGTGGCCGCAGGCTGGCAGCGCCCAGCGGGAGCGGAGGATCCAGTTGGGCCAAGGAGCCCGAGATTCAGAATTCACCCAGTGCCCGAGTTCTTGAAGACGGTTGGACATACGGGGGGTGGCTGGGGGGTGCTCCCCGCGGCCCTCTCGGTGCAGGAGCGGGACCCTCCCCGGCCTCCAGCTGGGTGATGGGGCTCATCTCACATGGTGTCCTGCACCCCCCACGACAGCATCCACAAAGTGGAGAATTACAGGAATTTGGGGCAGAGCAGTGGTTGTGGGGGGGGGCGGGGGGCAGGAGAAGTGGGCACGACAACGGAAGGGGACCTGAGGGGTCCTGGCAGTGACGGCAGTGCCCCCTGACCGCAGTCGTGCAGGACGTTGCTCCCGGGGGACACGGGCAGGGAGCACGCCAGGGGCCCAGGGGCATCCCCTCGGTGACTGCCTAAAACTGCGCGCGAGTCAACCTTGTCTCAAGATTAAGTTTAATGGAAAAGAAAGAGATGCCAGGCAGCCACACGCTCCACCACCAACGAAGGTCCGGCCTGCGGAAGCTGGTCACTCCCGCGCTGACGCGTCTGTGTGCCCCCCGTTTAGGTGAAATGTGTCCAAGATGCAATTCGGGCCAAGAAAAAAACTTTCAGTTTCCTGGGAGAGATGATAAGTCTCATCCCCACTGTGGGGCTCTTCATCACCATGAACCCTGGGTACGCGGGACGCACCGAGTTGCCCGAAAACCTAAAGGCCTTGTTCAGGTGTGTGGGCAGAGGGGACGCTAAGCCTGAGCGAGCCGGGAGCCAGGGAGGAGGCCGGGGGGACACGAGGCTCCTGGGTCGGGGGGTTCCTGCCCCTGGGGGTGGAGGGCAGGGGGGACCCATCGGTGGAGAGTGAGCAGAGCAGGTACAGGAGGGCAGAGGGCAAGGAGGAACAAGGGGAGGTGGAGAGGGCCCGGGGTGCTGGGACCGGCCGGTGCCCCCAGAATCGGGCGCCGTGGGCCTCCTGGCAGGGGAGGCGTGCACCTAGCTGAGGAGAGGCGGGATGGAGGGAGGGGGCGGGGGAAGCCCGAGGCAGAGCTGCTGTCTCCCCCAGGCCCTGCGCCATGGTCGTCCCCGACTTTGAGCTCATATGCGAGATCATGCTGGTGGCCGAGGGCTTTCTGGAAGCCCGCCTGCTGGCCAGGAAGTTCATCACGCTCTATACCTTGTGCAAAGAGCTCCTGTCGAAGCAGGTGTGCGCCGAGGGCGGGGGGGAGGGGTGCCCTCGGGGCGCGAGGCTGGGCCCCCACCTCCGACCCCAGCCCGCATGGGAAGGCCTCACGGCGCGCCCCCCCACCCTCCCCAGGACCATTACGACTGGGGCCTGCGGGCCATCAAGTCCGTGCTGGTGGTGGCCGGCTCCCTGAAGAGAGGCGACCCCAGCCGCGCCGAGGACCAGGTGCTCATGAGGGCGCTCAGAGACTTCAACATCCCCAAGATCGTGACCGACGACCTGCCGGTGTTCATGGGGCTGATCGGGGACCTCTTCCCCGCCCTGGACGTGCCTCGGAAACGCGACCTGAACTTTGAAAAGGTAGGGCCAGCCGGGCCCTCGGTCGGGTGGGCACGTCCCCGGCGGGTGCGGCCCTGGGCCGGGAGGCTGCGTCGGGCAGCCCCGAAGCCACGAACGACCGACCCCTGGCCCGCACCTCTTTTGACGCTGGGGTGGGGGGCTCGGGGTCCCGAGGGCCAGGGGGCTTCGGCAAACCCATCCCCTGCACAGAGGCTCAGCAGCATCACCGGCAGCAGGGGGGACACGTCCACCCCAGAGGCCACCGCTCCCCCACCATGCCTCCCATGAGCCCCCTCCCGGACACTGCCCGGCCCCGACACGCGTGCCCAGCGCCCCCTCCCGGGTGCGCCCCTCCCCCAGATCATCAAGCAGAGCATCGTGGAGCTCAAGCTGCAGGCGGAAGACAGCTTTGTCCTGAAGGTCGTGCAGCTTGAGGAGCTGCTCCAAGTGCGGCACTCGGTGTTTGTCATCGGGAACGCGGGCAGTGGCAAGTCTCAGGCACGTCCCCTCTCATCCACACCCCCATCCCTCTGAAGGCCCTGGAGACCACTAGAGACTCGGCCTCTGTCCCCTCCCTGCCCCCGGGGGCGGGGGGCGGGTGGGGAGCAGCTAGCCCCGGGACCTGGTCCCACTGATGAGGCCCTGCTCCTGGTTCTCCTCTCCTCCTGCTCCTCCCCGCTGGACACCAGCCCCCCGGCCCTCTGTGGTCAGCCCCCACCCCCCTCCTGTCCCCTCCTGTCCCCTGCCCCACCCCCACCCTCCTGGCCCCTCCTGGCCCCTGCCATTACCTGGGCGCGTGAGAAGCAGAGGCCATGGCCAGTCTTAGGGGTGCATCTCTACCGTCGGAAGATGCCCAGGCAGCCAGCGCCGAGTGGACGCCCGCAGGGTGGGCGCTGGGTGGCCGCTGGGCTGCGATCGAGGGCACCTCTGACGACTGGTACCGGGGGACACGCAGCAAGTAGCTTTTCAACAGGCAGAGGCTAGGAACCCAGTCTTCCGAAGGACCGTGTAGCTGTGTATGTGTTCTCACGTCTGTACACGCATGTGTACGTGTGCAACGGCCTCAGTGTCCCTAGAAGTCCTCATCTGTGGGCGGAGGACACCATTCTCCCCAAGAGCGCAGCTTGCGCCCCGCTCAGGAGACCAGGGTGGATTTGCCCTCATCTTACCCTGGTCCCGGGCACGCGGCACTCCGCGTCCACACACAGGAGCGTCGGGGTGCGTCGCCCCCGGGGCACCTACGCGTTAGAGTTTGGGGAACGCAGATGCCCCCGCATGTCACCAAAGCAGAAGGGACCGCGGCAGGAATTCTGCTCGCGGGTCGTGAGAGGCCTTGGGTGCTCGGGCAGATGGCGCCCCGGGGGGGTGCGGGAGCGGGTCCCGGGCCCCGCGTGAACGGCGACCCCCTCCAGGTCCTCAAGTCTCTCAACAAGACCTATCAGAACATGAAGAGGAAGCCGGTGGCCGTGGACCTGGACCCCAAGGCCGTCACCTGCGATGAGCTGTTTGGCATCATCAACCCGGCCACCAGGGAGTGGAAAGACGGTAATGGGGCTGCGGCGGGGCAGGCTGCGCGGAGGAGGCTCACGCCGGCCCTGCTCACACCGGCCCCCTAGCTCACACCGGCCCCGTTCACACCAGCCCTGCTCACACCAGCCCTGTTCACTCGCACCAGTCCTGCTCATTCACACCAGCTCTGCTCATACTAGCTCTGATCACTTGCACCAGCTTTGTTCACACCAGCCTTACTTGCACCAGCTCAGCTCACTCCAGCCCTGCTCACTCGCACCAGCTCTGCTCACACCAGCCCTGCTCACTCATACCAGCCCTGCTCACTCGCACCACCTTGGCTCATACCAGCTCTGCTCACTCACACCATCTTTGCTCACTCGCACCAGCCCTGCTCACTCGCACCAGCCCTGCTCACACCATCCCTGTCACTCACAGGCCTCTTCTCCACCATAATGCGGGACCTGGCCAACATCACTCATGATGGCCCCAAGTGGATTGTCCTGGATGGGGACATAGACCCTATGTGGATTGAATCTCTCAACACCGTCATGGATGACAACAAGGTTCGAGGGCTCCTGGATTCCAGAGCTAACCCCCGAAGCCATAGTGATGGCCCAGCATAGGGCAGGGGGCTCATGGGAAGTGCTGCACGTCCCCACCTGCTGCACACACAGACAGGACCTGCCCCAGACTGGGACTTGAAGAGTGAGGGACTGTCTGGAACTCTGCATCAAAAGCTATGAACAAGGGAAAGTCCCCCGTCATGAGATGTGTGCATCATATGACACGGGGCCTCACGCACCCCATCTCAGATATTTTTGGGCAGCAGCGTGGGTGAAGAGTGCAGATATGGAAAACATCCTTGCCTAATTGGCATGTGACATAACGTGGCAGGACATCTAATATCTGGGAAGGCAGAAACAGCCCTCAGAATTAACTAGAAGCTTCTTGAGAAAATGATTCTCACTTAGATGGAAGCAGGAACCCAGGAATTCCCAGGGAGGGGCAGGATCGTGGTTTTAAAAGCAAAGTGAATATCACAGTGACGGCCTACACTGTGCGCACATGTCGGAGCCTCTTGTGCTGTCCGGGGGTGGGTGGGGGCGGACGTGGGCTGGGCGCTGGGTGGTGGCGGGCACAGGTGCACAGGTCCTGGACTTCCTCCTCCTTATTCGGAGCCGCGTAGACCCACAGGCCTGCCTCCCTCCTAGGTCCTCACGCTGGCCAGCAATGAGCGCATCCCCCTAAACCGCACCATGAGGCTGGTGTTCGAGATCAGCCACCTGAGGACAGCCACCCCCGCCACCGTCTCCAGGGCCGGCATTCTTTACATCAACCCTGCGGATCTAGGGTGGAACCCGTGAGTCGGGTTCCAAACTGGCCGAGACAGACGAGGCTGGGGGTGGTCCAGAGCTGCCTGCGCGGGCACGTAGTCATTGATTCGGTGCACACTGCGGGCAGGGCTTTGCCCACGCACCGGGTCGGGGCAGCGAAAGCATGAGACAGCGCCGTGTAACTGTGTGGCGTGATGCGCGGTGACTCCCACGTGGCACCACGCGCCGGGAACCCTGAGGCCGAGACAGGAAGTCATCCCAAGAGGGGTGAAGTCGGGCTGATGCCTGGTGGGAGACGGTTTTCCAGGAAGACAAAAAGTCCGGGGAGCGTGTCAGGCGAGGACCGGTCTTGCCGGGGCACGGGTGGGGCGAGAGCGGGAGGTTCAGGGGTCCGGGCGCTGGTCGGGTCTCTGTGGATGGAGCATGAAGCCTGAGGATGCTCTTGGCAGGTAGGGGCTGGTGTGGACCGGGCTGCGGGGCCCGCACAGGGGCCCCTCCCGGCGTGAAGAGGAGAGTGCCCAAGGCGCTGGACGATGTGCAGCCACGGGGGACAGTGGGGAAGGGAGGATGTGAGGAACAGAAGACTTGACATTGATTCTGGGGGCCCAAGACCCACAATCAAACTGTTGGCAGCGCTGGTTCCTCCCAGAGGCCCTGAGAGAGAATGTGTCCCAGGCCTCTGTCCCGGCTTCTGGTGGCTCCAGGCCATCCTTGGCGTCCCCTGGCTTCTGGATGCCTCACCCGATCTCTGCGGCCATCTCTGTTCTCTCGAGGTCTTTCCTCAGTACCCTCTTCTTTTTTTTTTTTTTTTTTTTAAGATTTTATTTATTCATGAGAGACACAGAGAGAGAGGCAGAGACACAGGCAGTTGGAGAAGCAGGTTCCATGCAGGGAGCCCGATGTGGGACTCGATCCCGGGACTCCAGGATCACGCCCTGAGCTAAAGGCAGATGCTCAACCGCTGAGCCACCCAGGTGCCCCTCAGTACCCTCTTCTTGTAGGGACAGTCATCCTAATGCAGGATGATCTCATTTTGAGATCCTTACCTTGACTACATCTGTCTGCGAAGACACTGTCCCAACTAAGGTCACACGTACAGGTCCTGGTGGACATGTCTTGCAGGTGCCAGCATCCTGCCCACTACACCACATGTGAGAGTTTGCGGGGTGGGCAGGTGAGGCAGGAGCTGCTGACACAGGGCAATGGGAACAAGGAGCGATCGTGGGGGGTTCAGGGGCAGCAGTGGGGTGGGAAAGAGAGCCTGGAGGCAGGCTCTGCACCAGCCACGGTTCTTGAGGCCCCGATTCTTGGGGCCCTGGAGGAAGGACCAAGAGAGAGAGCCGCTATTTGGGGATGAGGAGGGGGAGAAGTGGAGAGGGTAGGGGACCAGCACAGGGGCTCCCCAGGAGAAAGGCAGCCCTCCCACGGGGCAGCAGTGACTCAAGGCCGGAGACGGCCTTGCACACCCCAGAGCGGGAAGTGAAGCAAGGCTGCCTCTGGGGGCCGGGCAGGAGCCAGACCGGCTCGGCCTCCGTCCTCCGTCCTCCGAGTGCACGTCTCGCTGGGCTTGCACTTCCCATCAAAGGCAGCGTGCACAGCTGCAGGAGCCGGATGACTCCAACCACAGCAGAACTTTTAATTTGACATAAACAGCCTCAGAATAGAGGGCAGGTACCGGCGTCTGTGTATAGGTTTGCAACCCGGGCTGCGTTCGGAGAACCTGCTGTATTCGGGGTGCAGCACACAGACTGCGGAGAGGACCGCGCTGTCCTCGTGGACGGTCCGGGGCGCGGGGACAGAGGCATCAGCTCTCCATTCCCCGTGCTGATCGGAGCCGCCAGGGCAGGAGCTCAGAGAGGCTGGTCCTCGGGGCTGGGATGGGGACGGGAGCTCCCCCCGTGCTTCTGCTTGGGGTGTGGGGGGGTGTCCTGGAACTGGCACTCCAGCTGGCTGGCCTGCGAGGGAGCCGCACACTATTTGTGCTTTTAGCAGGCACTTAGCACTCAGGGTGGGCCCGGCTCCCTCCTGCGGGCTTTAAAAACATCAGCACCTGCCTTCGGGCCAGGGTGTGATCCTGGAGTCCTGAGATCGAATCCCACCTCGGGCTCCCGGCATGGAGCCTGCTTCTCCCTCTGCCTGTGTCTCTGCCTCTCTCTCTCTCTCTGTCTCTCATGAATAAATAAATGAAATTTTAAAAAATCAGCCCAGGTGGTCCTTGGATATGGGAGTCGTTGTCACTCCCACTTAGAGAGGGCGTGTTAAGTGATTTGGCCACACGAGAGCCAGTGCCCTCACCCGAATGGTGGGCAGCCCACTGCAGAGGCAGGTGGGCGCCTGGCAGCTCCAGCATGGCTCCTCAAGGACTGCCTGTCGCATTAGTTTGGGCTCTTCCATGGAATGTGACAAATTCAACTCAAACTAAAACTGAAGAAAAAAGAAAAGTGAGTTGACTCAATTCACAGAGACTGCTTCAGGCCTGGCTGGGTCTAGGATTCAGATGATATCATGAGAGGTCCCTGTTCCTTTCCCTTTCTCTGCCTCCTCTTGTCCTCCTAGCCCCTCTCTCCTCCTCCCACCCAGATGATGTCATGAGATCTTTTTCTTTCCCCGTATCCAGCTCTGCTGCCCTCAGTATTGGCTTCATTTGGGGCAGCAAAGGTGGTTTCCCGTTGTTCTAAGCTTAGGGCACCCCTGTAGCTAGAATGCCAGAGAAAGAGCCCGCCCCCAGGGCCCTGGCACCCTCGTCAGTCTCGTAGGTCTGCATCCGGCCCCATCACCGGGCGGGAGCGCCAGAATCAGACACGCCAGGGCTGTTCCCCGGGGGAGGGATGCTGGGCAGACCCACCACCCCGAGCCTCCCCGCCTTCCGCAGGGTGGTGAGCAGCTGGATTGAGCGGCGCAAGGTGCAGTCTGAAAAGGCCAACCTGATGATCCTCTTCGACAAGTACCTGCCCACGTGCCTGGACAAGTTGCGCTTTGGGTTTAAGAAGATCACGCCCATACCGGAGATCACGATCACCCAGATGATCCTGTACCTGCTCGAGTGCCTCCTCACAGAGAGGAACGCGCCGCCCGACTCCCCCAAGGAGCTGTACGAGCTCTACTTCGTGTTCGCCTGCTTCTGGGCCTTCGGGGGAGCCCTGTTCCAGGACCAGGTGCGCGGCCGGCCGCCGGGGAGCCCGCTGCCCACGGGGGGGCTCGGGTGTCCCTCGCCGCGACCTCGCGGCGTTTGTGTTCTCCCAACAGCTCGTGGACTATCGAGTCGAGTTCAGCAAGTGGTGGATCAATGAATTTAAAACGATCAAGTTCCCGTCGCAGGGAACCATCTTTGATTACTACATAGACCCCGACACGAAGAAGTTCCTGCCGTGGACGGAAAAAGTGCCGGCCTTCGAGCTGGACCCTGACATCCCGCTGCAGGTACCTGCGCAGGGGCGACAGTTTACGGACAAGTCGGGGGCGGGACTCCGCGTCCCCGCTCGGGCCTCCCGACGGACGGCCAGGGGCCCACAGCTGCCCACAGTAGGACAAGGGACCAGACTGCCCCGGCGAGCACGTCAGCGGCGGGAAGCTGGAATGAGAGGCTCCTCCTTCGCCCCCAGGCCTCGCTGGTGCACACGACAGAGACCATCCGAATCCGCTACTTCATGGACCTGCTCATGGAGAAGTCGTGGCCGGTGATGCTGGTGGGGAACGCGGGCACCGGCAAGTCCGTGCTGATGGGAGACAAGCTGGAGAGCCTGAGCACCGACGACTACCTGGTGCAGGCCGTGCCCTTCAACTTCTACACCACCTCAGCCATGCTGCAGGGTAGGGCCAGGGCCGGGAGCAGGGGTGGGGCGGGGGGCAAGCTGGGGTGCAGGGGGCGCTGTGGCCGGGAGCAGGGGTGCAGAGTTAGGAGCAGGCTGGGGCAGGGAGGAGCAAGCTGGGATGTAGGATGAGGCCAGGGCCAGGAACATGGGTGCAGGGTAGAGGGCAGGCTGGGGTACAGGGTGGGGCCAGGGCCAGGAGCTGGGATGCAGGCTGGGGCCCTGGCCAAGAGCAGGGGTGGGGCAGGGGCAGGCTGGGGTGCAGAGAGCTGCTGGGACCAGGTGCAGGGGTGCAGGGTGGGGTCAAGGACCAGGGTGGGTCCTTAGGGCCCAGCATAGACACCTCTAATCGTGTTCACCCCACATGGCCACCCCCCCACATTCCCCATTATCCTTTTCCACCAAAGACCCAGGGACTGGCCAGGATCCTCCTCACCTGCCACACCCCTGCACTGGCCTTTTGCCACGAGTAGGGGGATGGGAGTAGTAGCCAGGACCCCTGTTCCCAGAGTTCCTGGGCACACCCCCTGGGGAGCTGCTCCCTGGCCAATCTGAGGGGGCCCCCGAGCTTGTCCACTGCCCTCGGCGCAGACCCTCCATGCCCGTGGCTCACTCCATTGCTCCTGGGGGTGATGGGGTCAAAGCCCCGCCAGCCCCGGTGCCCCATCCAGGACCCCTCCCTCGGCCACTGCATCTGGTGCTGGGGACCCTGGGCCCCGCAGGACCTCCCACCAGAGTGGAGCTGGCATGGCCACAGCCAAGTGGCTCCTTCCTCTAGGGGTTCTTGAGAAGCCACTGGAGAAGAAATCCGGGAGGAACTACGGTCCACCAGGCACCAGGAAGCTGATCTACTTCATCGACGACATGAACATGCCCGAGGTGGACAAGTATGGGACCGTGGCCCCCCACACGCTCATCCGGCAGCACATGGACCATGGACACTGGTAAGTGGGTGGGGTGGGGGCCACGGGGACGGTGCAGGACCGCCAGGGTGAGGGCGTTTCACCGAGGTCTAGGCCCCGGGCTGGCAGCCATGGCCAAGGGCTCCCATGCAGGGAGGTTACACAGGTCCCTCTCCCATTGGGGTCCATCTGCCAGGGGAGACAGAGGTGCTGCAGAGGCAGGGGGAGCTCTGAGGGAGCCCCCCCACTGTGGTCCCAGAGGAGTCCAAGGCCTGGGGCAGAGACATGCCCCGGGGGGGAGGCTGCCCAGCAACTGAAAGCTAGAAACGGGGTCAGGACAGGCCGTGGACAGACCCTGGAGGGACGGCAGCCTGCACAGAGCAAATGGCATGTGCAAAGGGCCTGGAGGGAAGGAAACATGGCCCCCCAAACGTGGAGGACCCCGTATGGCTGCAGAGTGAGAGCCAGAGGGAGAGGATGCGCAGGGCAGCTGCAGCCAGACCCCAAAACCCATGCTGGCCAGAGAAGCCCTCTCCCACAGGTAGCAGGAAGCCGAGGGTGGCACGTTTATGTCTGCGATTTGGAAAGATCAGGAAACATGAAGTACAGTTAACATAAGTGTGTCTTTTTTTTTTTTAAGGGCTTATTATTTGTTTGAGATAGAGACAGAAAGCACAAGTGAGGGGAGGGACAGAGGCAGAGGGAGAAGCAGACTCCCCACGGAGCAGGGAGCCCTATGCAGGACTCGATCCCAGGACCCCGAGATCACGACCTGAGCTGAAGGCAGACGCTTTACCGACTGAGCCCCCCAGGCGCCCCCAAAATAAGGTGTCTTGACACAAGGGTCCTGTAATGAGCTGGCAAGTGGCTCAGGCCAAACCTTGGGGTTTTGAGACCAAAGGAAGCCAAGAACTCCCGTCAGAAATCATCGGGCGCTGGAGGCAAGAACCAGAGGCACGGAAGGGTGAACAGGTGGCAGAGCCGGACATCGGGCACACGCGCAAGCGTCCCCGCCTCGTCCCCACGCCACGCTGGCCTGCGGAGCTCCGGGCCGTAGGGAGCCAGGAAGGTCAGCAGTGAAGCAACGGCCTGTTCGGCAGGGACGGGGCGCCAGGACGCTCCCTGGGGGGGCGTAAGGAGCCAGGCCAAGGGGCCGGCCCTAAGCAGGCCGGGAGCGGCGTGGGGCGCTCACCCTCCCCGAGGGTCATGGCCTGCGAGCTGGGGACCGCCCGGCGGCCCTGGCTCACACCGGCCCACAAGCCACCCCACGCGCGAGCACGGCCCAGAGCCAGCAGGACGGGGAGAGCACCCGCGGCGCCTAAAACTCACGGGGCCCGGCATCCGGAGGGTCGGGGATCCCTGCGAAGCCACAGGAACAGGTGGCAGCTCCCAGCAGGCCAAGTGCTTAACGGGGGGTGGGGGACCCCGAGGGGTAAGAAGTGCACGGAACGAGCTTTATAACCTTTCAACGCACCCGAGCCCCGGGCAGCTCCGTCCAGGGCATACTCGGCCTGTCAGATAATCGCCATCGCTGCTCGTTGTGACGGTCCCAGGCAGACGCAGCCCTCAAAGTGCGACCCGGGGGCCCGCGCCGCGGCTCTCGGAGCCCCCCGAGGCCTCCCGTCGCAAAATCCTTCTCGAGAACGTGAAGTAAAAGTGGATGTTTTCACATATAAGCTATATTTATAGAAGGTTTCTCTGGGGGGTCACTGCAGGCAGGAGATGACTGGGGGGACTGGGGGCCCCGTGATGGCTCCGCCAGGCCGGTGGCACGACCTTGCGCCCATCTCCCTCGCAGGTATGACAGGCAGAAGCTGACGCTGAAGGACATCCATAACTGCCAGTACGTGGCTTGCATGAACCCCACCTCCGGATCTTTCACCATCGATCCCAGACTCCAGGTGGGCACAAATCAAACTCCGGGGACCCAGCCCCTGTGGGTTTGAGGCTCACTTTGGCACAAGAAGATAAAAGCATCGATCCGGGGTGTTGTCGGGGCTGCAGGCCGACGTCCCCTGGAGAGCTCCCTAAGCTCTCAGCGTGCGTCAGGGAATTCCCGGGGCAGCGAGACGCCAGCCAGCCCTCCCTCGACCCCGAAGGGCTGCCCGGTTTAGCAAATGCAACTGCAGGCATCCGGTAAAATCTGCATTTCAGATAAACAACAAATACTTGCCTAGTATAAGCGTGTCTTGTACAATATTTGGGACATGATTATACTGAAAGCAACGATTTGTTGTTTATCGGAAACTCCAATTTAACGGGATATCCTGTATTACACCTGCAACCCCGCCCAGGCAGGACCTCACCTCCGAAGGACCTACGCAGATAGGGACCTAGAATATAAAACCTGGGCTGCGCCCTGAGACACTCTTTGGCTTCTGCCAAAATTTTGCTTGAGAGCAGGAAGTGTAAATTTGGCTGTTGGGGATGGGATCAATATTTAATGGGATTTTACTATATATAAGGCACAAGGAAGGGAAACTGTCCGTTCCGACCCTGCCCACAAGACACTGGGTGATGAGGACAGTCTGCTCCCCGAAGAAGGCAGCCCCGGCCACGGGCTGGTCCCCGCGGGCTGCCCGATGGGGGTTTGTGCTTGTTCCGGGCAGCGCCACTTCTGCGTGTTTGCTGTGAGCTTCCCGGGCCAGGAGGCCCTCGCCACCATCTACAACACGATCCTGGCCCAGCACCTGACCTTTCGCTCAGTCCCCATGGTGGTTCAGAGGATGAGCAGCCAACTGGTGGCCTCAGCCCTGGGTAAGCTGACCAGCCTCATCCCCCACTCCTGTCGGCACAGCCCTACTGCTTTATGGGGCTGATGGCTCCTTCACAGTTTCCCCTGGTAAATATTTTATTTATACTTTCAAATCAATATTTTTAAATGATGCTATGTTTCAGCAGGAGATATTACGAAATCCAATTGCTCGAGGGGAAGGCAGGGGGGTTGGAAATTCAGTGTACAGAAATGATTTACACGTCAGTAGAGCAGCAAACCTCTCCCCTTGTCAGCCGTGCAGATTTCTTACTTAAATTGTCACTATTTCATAGTCCATTTGCTTTAGAGACTATACCTTAAGCTCTGCACTTCCTGAGGCCATTAAGAGTACCTGAGAATCGATGTATCTCTTTCCTGTAACAGCCCTGCATCAGAAAGTCACTGCAACATTTCTTCCCACGGCCATTAAATTTCACTATGTCTTCAACCTCAGGGACCTCTCCAATATTTTCCAGGTACTGCTCTTCTAGGCCTGTTACGGCCGCGTCCCTGCTCCATAGGTGCTCTCTGCTGCTCTCAGGAGGGAAAGCAAAATGATGGATGGATAGTGAGATGGGGTGGTGGTGGTGGTCGTGGTGGTGGTGGTGGTGGTGGTGAGGATGGTGATGGTGGTGATGGTGACAATTATGATGGTAGTGATGGTGATGGTGGTAATGATGGTGATGGTAATGATGGTGATAGTGATGGTGGTGATGATGATGGTAGTGATGGTGATGATGGTGGTGGTGATGATGATGGTAGTGATGATTATGATGGTAATGGTGGTGATGGTGGTGATGGTGATGATGGTAGTGATGGGGATGGTGGTAGTGATGATGATGGTGGTGGTGGTGATGATGATGGTGATGATGATGATGGCAGTGATAGCGATGATGGTGATGATGAGAGTGATGGTGATAATGTCGATGATAATGATGGCAATATGTGGGGGTGGTGGTGATGGTGATGATGATGACGGTATTGGTAATGACAGTGATGATATTTCCTTATTTATTGACTGTTTAGTCTGAGCCAGGCACCAGGTTTGGCCACTTACACCCGCATTTTCTCCTCCAAAAATACGTGTAACATGCTCCTATATCCCCATGTTACAGAAGGAGAATCTAAGACTCTGGGAGGCTAAGGCATGCTCAGCTCAAATGTCGTGTCCTCTAGAGGTCCCTCTTCACCCCTACACTATCTCACTGCCTCCCTTTATATCATTCATAGCCCACGTCACAATGTATAACTACCTTGTTACTCTGATTGGCTGCATCTCCCACTAGAATGTGGACTCCATGAAGACAGAGCCTACCTTGTTGCTGTGATCCTGGAGCCCCAGAGAGAGTCTGGAAAATGGCAGACCCTCAATAAGAACGTGTTGAATGTCCCCAGGGCACTTGGTCAGCAAATGGCTAAGCCAGGACTAGACATAGGCAGACCTGCTGCAGAGCCCCAGCTTGGAACCCACTCTGGCCATGCCCCCTTGTCCCTTCTCCACTATCCACCCTGTTAGAGAGTCAAGACCTTGCTCTGTCTTGTGAGAATCCCCCCATATCTCTCCCCACGACACACCCTCCAGCCTCCAGGATTTGCATGGCCTTGGGCCTCAGTGGCTTCCCTGGCTTGACAGATCACTGTCTGGGCAAGTGACCACTCTGTTGCTTCACCTGTGAACCGCACTTGGCTGGCTTTCATAGCACAGCTAAAGGTGCTGACCACCTGTGTCTGGGGCAGGGACTCTTGTTCTCCACCACGGAGATCCTGAGAATACCACTTGACCTAGTCCGCCTCTGGCTGCACGAAGCTGAAAGAGTGTATGGAGACAAAATGGTTGACCAGAAAGACCAGGAAACGTTGCGCAGAGTCACCATGGCTTCCACCAAGAAATTCTTTGATGTGAGTCAAGCCACCAAGTCCCTCCAATGAGCCCAGAAAGACTCCACAGTAATGATGGTATCTGGGCCCAATGATAAGGCCAGCACTCTTGGAAGGGCCCTCACAGGGGGGTGGGAAGGACCCACTGGGTCCCAAGAAATGACTCTGTCACATGAATGCACAACTGAGGGAGAAAGGATTGACTCGGAGGGCAGGATGTGATGACCCCCCTCCATCGACTTGGGGTAAGAAAGACCTGTGTGGGTCAGTGTGTTCTGCCGGTATGTCCTGATGTCCTCGGCAGATTCATTTCTTCCTCCTGATGTGATGGGGATGGGACCGTCCTACTAGGGATTTCTGCTGATGGTTTGCAGAGCCCTGGCAGCAGTGGTCTGGGCCCATGAAGACTTGGCCTGGCATCCTGGGGGGCGGGGAGGGGAGCACGATGGCGAGGGACCGGAGCTGCTACTGATGATCTGCGCATGCCCATGGTGGCCAGCAACAGAAGTGCCTTGCCCCTTATTTCTAGGATCTTGGTGATGAGCTCCTGTTTGCCAAACCAAATATGTTTTGCCACTTCTCTCACGGAATCGGCGAGCCCAAATACCTCTCGGTAACCAACGTGGCTCACCTGAACAAGCTGCTGGTGGACGTCCTGGACAGTTACAATGAAGTCAACGCAGTCATGAACCTGGTGAGCGCTGTTTGAGCGCACAGCCCGGGGAAGGGGCCGGGCCACGGTCTCCTGTCGTGTCTCATCACCAGCGCCTCACTGGCGTTCTGGGGCTGCGAGACTCACAGCGAACACCGGCCGGGCTGGGAGGAGAGTCTGTGCCGCGGGAGGAGCCGCGTCCGGGTGCGCCGGGGCGCTGAGGTGTCCCTCTGGCCTCTGCAGGTGCTGTTCGAAGACGCGGTGGCTCACATCTGCAGGATCAACCGCATCCTGGAGTTCCCCCGTGGGAACGCCCTGCTGGTGGGCGTGGGCGGCAGCGGCAAGCAGAGCCTCTCTCGCCTGGCCGCCTACATCAGCGCGCTGGACGTGTTCCAGATCACTCTCAAGAAGGGCTACGGGATCCCGGACCTCAAGGTGAGACGTGGCTCTCTGACAAGCCACCCTAGGAGGTGGGGTGCGGGGGGAGAAAACTGACGGCTCACATGTCCAGCACACAGAGCCTATGTCACTGCAGGCTCCTCATCACACCGAGGGCCGGGACACGTGTCGGCCGGTGCCCACGCCCCGGTGGCAAAGGTGAGAGGGCCTGTGGGTCAGGGTCCGCACAGTCAGCACAGACCCGGTTCCTGCCCCGGTCACGGGGGTGGTTCTGCGTCATCCCCCGTTGGCCAGATTAAATAATTCAGGGCTGTTACGGGGTATCTGACTACAAACTTGGATTCGGGAAGGCCGCTTTTTGAATTAATTAAATAAACATTAGCGTAAACAGGTCTCCCATCCCCAAGATACGCCACCGAGGCTTTTTATTGATTTCTTTTTCCCGAAAATTTGCTCTGTCAGGGAACTGTGTGCTCGTCAAACACGATTAGCCCAGACCCAATCCTCGCAGCGCTTCAGGTTGGAACTGAGATTGATTCGAGCGCATTACGCGGGCCCGGCTCCCTCGATGCTGGTGCCGGGGCTGCTCTGTGCGTCTGGACGGTGCCGGACCGGGCAGCAGCCCCCCAGCCCACGGGGCCCCGAGGCCGCAGCACCCTGGACTCCCGGTGGGGGAGGCGGCCGGCCGGCACAGGCGCCGGGAAGGGCAACGCCGGGGACGACCCCCTCCGATCAGCGTCTGGTTTCTGGTTGTCACTGTCCCCAGCGGACTCTGCTCTTTCTATCCGAGGACTAGCCCGCGTGTTTTCTAAGTCCCTGCACTAAGGGAAGCTCTTCCTACCCGGTTCTCCAGATGCTGTCTCCTGACCGGCTGCCCCGTCCTGTCCGCTAGCCAGTCAGGCCGCTCACCCGGGTTTCCCCAGGGCGCTCGCCGGCAATTAGGATCTTCGCACCTGCGCTGTATCATCTCACTGGGTTTTCTCCGGAGAGTTTCTAGTCTTACTAACCAGTAACCACATTGTATGGGGTTATTTTCATGACAGCATCCTGCCCTTTGCTCTGTCCCTGTGTGGACTTTGTCCCTGGTTCCTGACTTTAGGGCCGGCGGTGGGCATTCAGTCTGAGCCACGCCGAGGCCTGTCCTCTCAACACCCACATCAAGCCGGCTCGTGCTAGCCGTCCCTGACCCTGATGAAGCCGCTGCCATGGGTCTGGAAGTAAGGAAGGAGACGGGGGGCTAGCGGGGCCTGCACCGTGCTGCTAGGGATGGGACGTTGCTCTATAGTCCACCTGTACTATAAGCTGTAGGGGCCCACCAGAGGTTAGAGATGCAGCAGGAAAGAGGTCTGGAAGCGCCCCCGCGGGACACTGCACCTTGTGGAAAATCCTGGACTCGGTCCCCAGAACATGAGATGCCATTGAGTGTTTGAGCAGAGAGGGCCAAGACCTGAGAGAGCCCCAGAACCAAGTAGAGAGTGGCTTGAGGCCCACGGAGAGTGCCGTGGGGTGACCTGTGGGGAGCTGCGGCAAAAGCCCAGTGACCCCACAAAGACTGGGACCAGACGGTGTAGAGACGGGCAAAGGAGGGACCTGAGTCTAGGGTACCCCCTGGTCTCTGCCTGTGCAGGAGGGAGCGTGTGAAGGCAGGGCGTGGCTGGGACCCCGGGCCAGCTCAGGGGGCCCCACCAGGGATGGGAGCGTGTGCCCCTCCGTCACTGCCGATCCCTAGATTCCCCTGGACCTCCGTCTCGACCGCGGGTGGGGAAGGGGCTCACAGGAGCTGAGCTCTCGGAGCTGGCAGTGACGTCTGTGCCTGGAACTGGGACCGGCAGGGTGGTGCCTCCACCGGGCAGGAAATGAGGACAGGACAGAACTGGGCTGGGGGCCAGGGCAGCCAAGACGCCAGTGCCCGGAGGAAATGCGTCACGAACGACAAATGACACTGCTCTGCCTGTGGCCCGTCAAGGAATCTAGGGGAGTGGGGGGGGGGGGCACGTGTTGGGGATTGGGAAGTGCTGGGAGTGGGAGGTACTGACCCCAGGACAGGCCCTGCAACCCAAGAGGGTGGGAATCCAGGGGCGGCAGGATGAGGGCCACGAGCAGCTGTGGGCTTTCCTGGGGGCCCGAGCCTGCAGCGAGTGGAGCACCTGCAGGTGGCGATGAAGGGGCACCAGGTGCAGACTTTGCAGAAGGAGGAGTGGCCAGGACTCAAGCACAGGCCATTTACCCAAGCGGGCCTCTCATCCCTATTCCTAGGCCTTCACGGCCTTCAGTCTTTCCAGAAACTTCCACCCAGACCAGGGCAGCTGCGCAATTAGCTTCGCGCACCTTGGCCAGTCTGATCAGACTTAGAACCTGAACTTGGGGGACCTTGGCAGCTTTCCCATCCAGCCACCCCCACCTACAGGAGGGACGAGCCCCCGGGAGCATCCTGAAGACCTGCCGGGGGCAGACTTGTGACTCGCAGGCACACTGCCCTCCTCCACGGCCTCGGGGGTGGCGCTGGGCCCACGTGCAACGGCTGCGGCGGGACCGCCAGACCAGGAGCACCTGCCTTATCAGCTCCCAGGCCCCGCCGACCTGCGCCGCTGGCTCTCCTAAGCCCAGGGTTTCCCCTCGCCTTTGTTCTCGCGTCAAACATACGGAACCCGAGGCTGGCTTTCCACTGCAGTCACCTCCAGCTACGGGGCCTTGGTGACGTGTCTCTGCACAGAGAGGCCGGGTTGCTGGGCTGCTGCCAAACAGCACTGAACCCCTCGGGGTGCCTGTGAGCAATTACAGGGGCCCACGGGGTGTACGGAAAATCAGCCATTACCCTCGGCACGGGCGCATGACTCCTGGGGCAGCGCCAGACGCTCTGCACGCACACCTTGGACTGTATCCTTGGACAATAGCAACTATTTGTGCTGCTCTGTGATGTTCCTGTGTGTTCCTTTTTACTGCTCCCCTTCATTCATTCTTCCAGCCCTGACCGTGCAGTTATCCTGTGGAGCTGCTTCTTTAAGTCCCACTAGGGGCGGGACAAGCCTTATGCAGTGTCCCTGTGTCCTTGTCCAACACCAGCTCCTGACCCTTGAGCCCCGAGCCTGGAGCGCATTGATTCGAGACCTTTTTTAGGGTCTCTGAGGTTTTGCCTTTCTTCCTTTTTCTTTCCTTGGTAGTAAAACGAACACAGCACAAAATTTTACCATTGTAACCATACAGGTCGGTGGCATTACGTACATCACGCCGTTTTATAACCACCGCCACCGCCACGCCCGGTCCCCAGACTGAAACACGAGCCCACTCTGCCCCCAGCCCGTGGCGCCCACCCCCAACATTCTATCTCTGTGACCCTGGAGGCTCCAGGGACCTCACCCAAGTGGAATCCCGCAGTTCCTGGAGTTTGGGGACGGGCTGACCTCACCTGGCATCGCTGCAGACCCACCTATGTTGTAGCAGGTGTCAGGAGATCCCTCCCATTCATGCCTGAGCAATAACCCATCATACAGACAGGCCACGTTTGGTCCATCCGTCTGTCGGTTGACGGGCCCCTGGGCTGCTCCCGCCCATGGGCTGCAGTGAGCACGGGTGCTCCCCACCCAAGGTTTCAGGTCCCTGTCCATAGACCCTGCACACGTCTTACAGAGTTGACCCCCCAGACGTCCCTTCCAGGGTGATCGTCAGGCCCTGACCGTGTCCCCCTTGGGTCCAGGTTGACCTGAGCGCGCAGTACATAAAGTCAGCGGTGAAGAACGTTCCCTCGGTGTTCCTGATGACAGACTCCCAGGTGGCCGAGGAGCAGTTCCTGGTGCTCATCAATGACCTGCTGGCCTCGGGGGAGATCCCGGGGCTGTTTATGGACGACGAGGTGGAGAACATTATCTCCTCCATGCGGCCCCAAGTGAAGTCCCTCGGCATGACCGACACTCGGGAAACGTGCTGGAAGTTCTTCATTGAGAAAGTGCGCAGGCAGCTTAAGGTAGGAGCCCTGGTCTCACAGTCACAGCATCCGGGGAGCAGCCCTGGGCCCAGCGCAGGGCTCAGGTCCTTCCCCTGGGGGCGGCGGCACAGGCTGCTCCCATCTGCGTATGTTAGGCCTTCAGAGCAAACGGTGCGCTGCCCGATGGACGCCCGCCGACACACACACACCCCGCATGCATGATTTTAAGTAGATTTATAAGTGCACCTCGACCTTCAACGTTCCTTCCAAGGGACGCTGGGCTGAACTACCTGTGGGGCCAAGGGCCCTTCGGATCCTTTCCTCCCTTCTCATCAGCATCCAGTAGGGGCAGCTGTCCCGAACAGATGCTGCCCCCAACCCCGACCCTGAGGGTCCACCCCCCATAGCTCTCCCAGGGCCTGCTGGCTACCATCACCCCTGCTCCATGCAGACACGGCACGGTCCCTCTTCTTGTCCCCAGTCTGGGTTATGCGGGGCCACCCATGGATATTGTTTGGGGGCCGAGGGAGCCCCTGAGGGAGACCCTGATGGATGCGGCCTCTGCTGGGCTCCTCCTCCAGGGCCCGGCACGGCCCTCCTCCCGTGGAATGGCCACTCCAGGAGGCACCCGCTACACCACGGAGGAAGGGGCTGCAGAGCCAGGAGGGGCCCAGTGGCTGAGGCTATTCCCGGTCCCACAAATGGGCACCAGGGCCCGTGCGCACAGCACCACCTGCGGCTGGGGTCCCAGGGAGCCCCAAGTTGTCTGGGGATTAGTCACCATCGTGGCCATGGGGACCTGGAAGAGGCTCCGTGTCCTCGGCCCTCCTCTGCCGGCGATGGTGCTCATTCCCACTCGGACCTTCACCCGGCCGTCCCCGCCGCAGGGCCACGTCAGAAGGCCAGGGGCGTTGTCTGCATTTCCCCATTCCCCACAAGAGGTGTGAAGTCAGTGGAATGTGCACCAGTTGCATGTTAAGGCCGGAACCGGGGTGACTCCGCAGACACCTGGAAGCAGACAGCAGAGAGCTTCCCTTCCCGAGCTCAGCCCTCAGCACCCCGGGCCCCACAAGCCGCTCTCCTGTCCCGCATCCAGGTGATCCTGTGTTTCTCTCCCGTGGGCTCCATCTTGCGTGTGCGGGCGAGGAAGTTCCCTGCTGTTGTCAACTGCACGGCCATCGACTGGTTCCACGAGTGGCCGGAAGACGCCCTGGTGTCCGTGAGCGCGCGCTTCCTCCAGGAAACCGAGGGCATTCAGGTGGGTCACTGGGCACCGGCCCGTCCGCCGCCCTCCGTGCTGGTGCGCAGAGCCAGGAGGGTCTGCCCCCAGGACAGGGGGACCCCGCACCCTCTGCCTCCACGACTTGGAGGACTATGAAAGGGGGGAGAGGAGGTGTGACCTCAGTCACCAAGATCCGTGATGTCCTCGTGCAGTACTTTTAAAAACCAAAATCAACGCTAAATAATTCACAGTGAACAAATACCAACATCATAAACAAAGACAAGCCGCTGGTAGTTGGCTTCACGGCCCTGTGTTACTGTGCCAGGGGCCACTGGTTTCAACTGGCTCGGAGCGCCCCACCCCTGCGGCCGCTGGCCCACAGGGCCAGGTCAGGAGAGCTGACGCCAGGGTGCCCACAAATTGAGCAACGCAGGCTTTAAACACAGTCCCTGATCAGGGCTGACAGGCGCGCCTGCATTTATTCTGAGGGCATCCAGAGGCCCGCGCTCACTCCCATCTCGGGCTCCAGCAGGGCTCCCCCTGGGGCTGCTCCCTCACCTCTGACCTGCCCCTGCTGACAGGGGTGGTGGGTGATCTAAGCCTCCTCCTCTTTTACTGGGGGGGCGGGGGGGGCACTTCTCTCATTTCCCTGGGGGCATAGGCATGGGTTTCCAGCCCCAAGACAGGGGCCTCCTAAGATCGGGGGGAGCAGCCCCCACTGCTGGCACCAGGGAGGGCCACAGAGTAGATGCCGAAGGGGAAGCATGCGTCGGATGAACACATTTCCACGTTGACTCAAATTGCAGCGTATTGCACGGACAGCTCCGGGGGCAGAACACTCAGGCAGGGGGGGGCGGCCCAGATGGTGGTGGCTGTGACCCTGGTGTGGGAAAGGACCCAGCATAGGTCCTTTACACAGTGAATGCTCGCTGTTGGGGTTGCCCGGGTCACCCCAACACGTGGTCAGGCCCTGCAGTCTCCCAGGGATGCAGGCGTGTGAGTCGGGGAGAGGTAGTTCCAGTGATAAAGCTGTGTCGTGTCCCTGGTGCTTGGCCAAGCCCTCGAAGAGATGGTGTCAGCGCCCACGACAGCCCCTGAGGGCACTGCCGATTTGAGCCTCAAGCAGGTTGAACGGCCAAGACTGAGGGGCTGTGCCTCCCCTCCAGGGTCCCAGCGAGGAAAGGAAGGTTGGCCTTGCTGAAAACCCGGGGACCCCAGCCGCCTCCTCCCCAGGCCCCTAAGGGGCGTGGGATTGCTCCCCCAAGGGAACAGGGCACTAACGCCCTGACTCACCTTTGCAGCCAGAGGTCAAGACCTCCATCAGCATCTTCATGTCTTACGTGCACACAACGGTCAATGAGATGTCCCAGCTGTACTTGGCCACCGAGCGGCGCTACAACTACACCACACCCAAAACCTTCCTGGAGCAGATCAAACTGTACCAGAACCTGCTGGCCAAGAAGAGAATGGAGCTGGTGGCCAAGATCGAGAGGCTGGAGAACGGGCTGATGAAGCTGCAGAGCACGGCGTCCCAGGTAGGGAGGGCGGCTCCGCCTGCAGGTTCCAGACCTTCCCCCAAGTGAGGGAAACAGGAGTCCCGCCTCGGAGAAGCTTCCATTCTCAAATCCCGGAGAACGTGGGGGTTTTAATATGAAAAATGGATTCAAAATGCTTTGGCAATGCTGCTGTTACTCTGTTGGGTGCTTTACGTGGGCCCAAGTGCAGTGGGATTTGTGGGATCAGGTCACGGGCATCTGTGACCACACGCCCTGAGACACCTTGCACACTGCGGTGCCCACTTGGAAAGGCTTTTGCCATCCTCTGGGTTTTGTTTTCTTTTTTAGGTTTTCTGCCTGGCTTTATTAGGTGCCCTCTCTAGTGCAGCCCGGCCCCTTGACCTTCACTGCCCACTGCTGGTGTCCCCAGGGGAGCCCTGACGACAGCCCCTGCCACTCTGCTGAGGCGTGAACCCACCTCTGCCTCCAGGGAGGCCGAGCCCCTGGAACCAGAGCCACAGGCAGTGTGGCATGGGTCAAGGCCACCCCTGTAAGGGTGTGGGGGGAGTACGGCAGGGGGTGTTCCAGGAAGACAGACCTTGGAGGGGCCAAGCAGGATGGCTCCCACCTGGACAGCTTGCTCAGAAGGGATCAGAGAGGAGCCCAGCTAAGCAGGACACTTCTTTCCCCCAGAGGAACCTTCCAGACATGGTCCTAGCACAGGGACGGCGGGGCCTCCTTGCGGGAGAAACCACCAAGAACGGGGCGGCATGTCCCACCCTGTCCCTCACTCCTTTCCCAGGCTCCCTCCCGCCTGGCAGGCCCCGGGCGGCACAGCCACGGCAGCCTGGCCCTCGCCCCCCAGTGCTGCCCTCCAGCCTGTGCGTGGGGCCGGGACCCACCCTTGCCCGTCTCTCGGGGTCTCCTCCCCAGGTGGATGATTTAAAGGCCAAGCTGGCAATTCAGGAGGCTGAGCTCAAGCAGAAAAATGAGAATGCGGACAAGCTGATCCACGTGGTGGGCGTGGAAACCGAGAAGGTCAGCAAAGAGAAAGCCATTGCCGACGAGGAAGAGGCCAAGGTGGAAGTCATCAACAAGGTGCGCGGCCGAGCTCGCTCCCCGACGGCTCCGCAGGCCCGGCCTTCCCCAAGGCTCGGTGCCCGCTCCCGGCCCGGGCAAAGGCTGGGAGCTTCTCTCCCGAGCACGGGCCCCCCGCTCAGAGGAGGGCTGCCCAGGCCACGGAGGCGGCATCTCCAGGAGCTGGGAGGAAATGCAGGGTCGGGCCCCAGCCCAGCTCCGGCCACGGTCTGCACTGTAGCCAGATGCCGGGGGCCAGGAGCACAGGAAGGTCTGAGAAGCCCGCCTCGGGCGGGAGTCCTGGGCCTCAGACTCGCTGCACCAGGCGTCCCCAGAGGCGCCGGGGTTACTGGTCCCCAGGGGCCCCTGGCCTGCCCCGGGGGGCTCCCCCCTCCCCCCGGGCCCTGCAGGCCCTTGAGGCCTCCAGCCGTGCACCCGCATTGGTGTGTAAATGGAGAGTATCCAGTAACTGCCTGCGATCTGCTGAGATGGAGCATGGCCTGGTGGCAAGTGGTTTGGAGGAGGAGGGGCCCCGAAGGCCGCCACCAGGTGCTGGAGGAGGAAGAGGACACGGGCCAGGCAGGGCGGCAGAAGCCCCACACCATTCCTCCTCGTAACCCGCACACCCACAACCCACTGAGGCCCAGGGAGGTCGGCAACAGGCGGGCGGCATCGTCAGGATCCGAGCCAGGCCCCACAAGCACACCCCAAGCCGTGACCTGCCATCTGCCACTCCTGTGGCCCTTAGTGTCCGGGCGCCCGTCCCTCTCCAACCCCGGCATCCGGAAATGGCCCCTCGGGGGCTGCCCCCGGGTTAGAGACCTCGCCTCCCGTGCCCAGGCCTGCGGTCACGCCCCACGCGGGCCTCCAAGGCCGGGCCTAGACGGACCCTCCAGGAGGTGCCTTGCAGACCCCCTGTCCCTTCTGCCCTCCCACCTCCGTGCCAGCAAAGCCCCCAGCCCCCACTGCCTCGTATCGCACCGAGGCCCTCCAGAGGCTCAGAGGGGCTCTTCCTGACTGGGCGCGTGTGCGTGCAGCAGTGCGTGCGGGGGTCTCTGCCCTAAGGGGAGGGCGAGCTCTACCTCCCGAGTGTCCCATCCCAGACAGATCACACAAGGGCACCAACAGACAGTAAGGCCTCGGAGCCTGCGGCGCGGGGCCCGTGTGGCCCCAGGGTTTCTCTCCAGTCTTGGAAGCTGAGGCCCACGGAACGACGTCCCCCTTCCAGGATCCCGAACCCACGGCCCCCCTGTGTGGCTCCTTCTAGCCTGAGAGCTGAGGGGCAGGGGCGAGGGGACAGGGAGGAGACAGGTGGGCTCCAGGAGGTGACCTGTGACCTGGCAGGCTGACGGGGGGCATGGGGCACAGCAGTGCTACCGCCACGGAGGACACGCATGTGCACAGTTCATGCATGGGCCTGGGGGGAGGCCGCCCTCCTCACTCCCGGCTGCGCTCCCTCGTGCCCAGGGCGCCACGTAACAAGCACACTCACGCACACATGCACACACTCGGCCGCGGTCCCCATCCCCGCCTGCACTGAACTTTCCTTCGTGGCTTCCTTCCAGAATGTCACAGAGAAACAAAAGGCTTGTGAAACGGACCTGGCCAAGGCGGAGCCGGCCCTGCTGGCAGCGCAGGAAGCTCTCGACACGCTGAACAAGGTAAAGGAAGGAAACGAAAGAACCGGGACCGGCCAGGGTGGGGAGAAAGCCATGGAGCCGGCACGGGGACCCCAGGGTCTCGGCGGTCTCCCCGGTCGTCACGGGGCCTCCCGATCCCGCGGCAGGGCCCCGTCCCCTCACAGCTGCTGCTTGTCCTTCGTTTACAGAACAACCTGATGGAGCTGAAGTCCTTTGGGTCCCCCCCGGACGCCGTGGTCAATGTCACGGCCGCCGTCATGATCCTGACCGCCCCCGGGGGCAAGATCCCCAAGGACAAGAGCTGGAAAGCCGCGAAAATCATGATGGGCAAAGTGGACACCTTCCTGGACTCCCTGAAAAAGTTCGACAAGGAGCACATCCCCGAGGCCTGCCTAAAAGCGTTTAAGTGAGTCGGGGCCACGCCGTGGGGTTCACTTCACTTCCTGCCGGTGCTGCATGGTCCCCGTTCCCCCAGGCAGCCTGTGCTCATCAGGGTGGGCAGGTGGGCAAGGTGGGGGCCCAGACTCGGCGGGCGGCAGGTGGGGAGTTGTCCCGGTGTCGGGGTGAAGTGTGGGCTCCCGGGGCGTCTCACCACCCACTGCCTCCCCCACCCCCACCTAAGGAGTCAAAGCAGGTGGGAAGGCCCGTGGCCCCAAGTCTAGGCAGCCCCTTCCCCACAGGAGACATGGGAGGGTCAGCGACCCCCACGGCCCCAGGATGCCAGGCGGGCAGAGCAGCTGCAGGGCCATAGGAGCTGGGGAGAGGCCCCCAGAGGCAAGAGCAGTTGTGTACATGTGCACGCATCACACACACACACACGCTGTACATATACGTATACACATGCAGCCACGTACACACACGCTGTACATACACATGCTTGCATGATGCACATGCACCCATGCACAGTGTACATACACCTGCACACATGATGCACACGCACCCATGCATACATAGTATACACACACCTGCATGCATGATGCACATGCACCCATGCACACACACTGTACATACACCTGCACGCATGATGCGCACACCCATGCACACTGCATGTACACGTGCACACATGACACACACTCATGCACACAACACTGTAGTACACCTGCACGCACACACATGTGCAGTGGGTGTCCTCCGCTGGCTCGGGCTCCATCAGGCGTGATCTTTTTCTTTCCGTTGTTGTCACCGTAAACACCACATCCAGAGGGACATGCGTGCAGCAGGTTGGCCATGTAGCTGTGGGGTGGGTGTGGGACAAGACTAGACACACGTCCCCGGGCCTCCCACCCGGGGGCCCACGTGCTGGGCTGGCCCCTGCCAGTGGCAGTGGCAGTGGCGCCGTACATATACAGAGACTGTCGGGCTCCTGCCATTCACCCAACGCCGGAACAAGAGGACACGTTCTCCGGCTACTTCGGTGGCAGGTGGCCCGGCGCATTCGCAGCGCTGCGGCCCCTGGAGGATTCAGGCCGGCTCCACCCCGCCGGCTCCCCCGTGTCTGACGTGCGTTGAAGGGTGCAAACCCGCTTTAGTATCAACCTAAACAAGGCGTGAAGTAAACCAGGGGAGGAGGAGCTGGGCTGCCGGCCCTAATTTGGGCCACTCACCAGTTACTACCTCGAATTACGCATTTGAAATTCTTTCTATTGACAGTTCAGTTTGTTGTGCCTAAAAATACTGGTTTCCGGAAGGGTCTAGGGTGCATCTCTGGGGATTTTCCCTCGGTCCACCCCGGGAGTGGAGGTGGCGCTGTGGGGGTCCAGGGATCTCTGGGGCGCGGGCTCCGTGTGTCTGCCAGCGCTGCCCCCTCCCTGCTGGGTCACGTCGGGAGAGATGCTCAGCCTCTCTGGGCCCGTCGCCCCACAGTGCCATGGGGTGATGACACATGCCAAGGGGAGCAGGCTCCAGGAGCCCCCATGCAGGAAGCTCTCATAACAGCGCCTGACACGCAGCCCCTGACGCGAGGGCTACAGCTTCCTGCAGGTGGCACTCGGGGCAAGTCTCTGAGCCCCCAGCCCCCTGAACCTGGGTTTTCTTGCTGACGGGTGGGGTCTGAGAATGAAACGGGACCACCTACAGAAAGCTCCAGAACAGAGAACGAGGAATGCAATCCCCTCCTTCATGTGATCACAGGCCATCCCCTCACTCCCCAACTTCTGGGGACAGAACACCGTGCCTCGCTCTTTTCTTCATCTTTGAGACACCCCCCCAAAACCCCAATTCACAGCGCTCCCCTCGTAACTGCTTGGGACGGGCGGCCAGAGCACGTACCAGCGCGGCCCTGATGGCTGGAGGGTAGACGCCGGACGGCCTGGGGCCCAGGGCCCACGCCAGCACCCACTGTTCCCTCTCCAGGCCCTACCAAGGCAACCCCACCTTCGACCCCGAGTTCATCCGCTCCAAGTCCACGGCCGCCGCGGGCCTCTGCTCCTGGTGCATCAACATCGTCCGCTTCTACGAGGTGTACTGCGACGTGGCCCCCAAGAGGCAGGCCCTGGAGGAGGCCAACGCGGAGCTAGCAGAGGCGCAAGAGAAGCTCTCGCGGATCAAAAACAAGATTGCCGTGAGTGCTCCCCGCACCCAAGGGGCTCCCCCCGGGGTCAGAGCCCTGCGGGGCGGGGTCAGCACAGTGTGGCCACTGTGAATGACCAGCGCAGCTGCAGGGACCAGATCGCCCACCCGGGAGGCCCCGCTCCGTGCTGTGCGCACTCTGGCGGGACCTGGGACGCCACCACCGCCGCATTTCCTGGCCATTCTGTTCCCCCAGGAACTCAATGCCAACCTGAGCAATCTCACGTCGGCCTTTGAAAAGGCAACTGCAGAGAAGATCAAGTGCCAGCAAGAGGCCGACGCCACCAACAGGGTGATCTCGCTGGCTAACAGGTAGCTCGCTCCGCCCCGCGGGCCACCCTCTTGTCTTGCCAGTGCCCGTGGAAGGGACAGGCCCGCAGAACAGGATAGACCCACTGACTGACGATCGGCCAGTGTCTCCACCTCCTGGGTAGAGGACCTCTGTGCATCTCGTGACCTTTGGGGTCACAGAACCCACCCTAACCCAGACCTGCCCGGGAGGCAGCGTCCACGGGGGCTTGTTCTCACCGCAACGTGGTGTCTGTACGGCCTTCCAGGGCCTCCACCTGCGCGGCCCTTTACGCCCTGATTACACACGTGGCCTCCAGAGCAGCGCTGTCCCAACGGGAAGGCAGCTCGAGCCACGCCCACCCCTTACATTTTCCCATTGCCACCTTAGCACAGTACAAAGATGAGACCAATTCTGAGGATGTATTTTTCTGAACCCCAAATGGGATCATTTCGACATGCAGTCGTTGTGAGGACGATCGCTGAGACAGTCCGCGCATGTTTTCATTCCGGGTCCTCAAAACCCACGTGCACATCTCAATTTGGACTAACCGACACCTTGGGTGCTCACCAGTGGGCAGCGAGGCCTCAGGGCTTTCTTTTCCTGCTTTTGAAAGTGAGCCCCGGGAGCCTGGCACAGAGTCGGTCCTAGGGTGTGGCCTCTGGTTGCCTGTTCCCCTGCCCAGAGGGCTGGCAACTGTTGGCAGGTGGTAGTCAGTGAGACCCAGGGACCCTCGGAGATCCCAGGCCGCCTGACAACGGCCTCCAGCAGAGTGCAGATGCCATCCTAGGTTTGAGGGACTTGACATACCCACCAAGAAAAGCAAAGAGGTCTTTTGGTCTTTGGGAAGCAAGGGCTCCTGGGGGTGATGTTAAGGACAGACCTCAGGGGTCATAATTAGGCAACCTGTGCTTTCAACAAATATCTCAATGCTCTCAGACTGGGGATGTTGCATCTAGGGTCAGGGGCCAGCTCTCAGGCAGGTGGCCAGAGGAGCAGGATGCCAACCCTGCCGTACCCACTCCGCATGGGGCCAGGTGCCCTCCAGATGCCACACTGTCCTGTGGCCACCGTGGCCACCATCCAGACTCCGCCTCTGCCAAGACTTGCCAGTTAGCCAAAGCCTGTGCTCAGTGGTGTCCCGGCAGCAGCTGTAGCATGTGGGCGAAATGTCCAAATAATGTCAGCTCAGAAGTGATGTCAGCGCAGAAGTCTGGGGAGGGGGCACTTGGCCCCCAGCTGCCCCCAGAAAGTGTTAGTTTTGCTTCCCTAAAGCAGTTATTCCCAAAAATTTCCCCCAAAGCATGTCCAGTGTTGAAGCACTGAGCAAAGGAAGGATTTGAAATGCCAGGCTCATCACACTGGGAGGTGGGAGCTGCTTCCTGTCCTTGGGCCTGAGTGACCCTCCAACATTCCTCCTCCCCCCACTGACCGCGTGGTCACATTAGGCTGGTAGGGGGACTGGCATCGGAAAACGTGCGCTGGGCTGAATCGGTGAAGAACTTCAAGAGCCAGGGGGTCACCCTGTGTGGGGACGTCCTGTTGATTTCCGCCTTCGTCTCCTACGTGGGCTACTTCACCAAGAAATACCGAAATGAGCTGATGGACAAATTCTGGATCCCTTATATAAAGAAGTTAAAGGTAAGAGGTTCAGTTGCATTCGTCACTCGGGAACTCTAGGGAGGTCCCCGGCGGGGCAGACCAGCTACACGTCACCCTCACTGATGCTCTGGCTGCAGCGGGTTTGCGCCGTGGCCCAGTGTGGCCGATGCTGCACCCCTCCTGGTGGGTTCCGAGACGCTCCATCAGGGCACTCGCTGTAAGTGCGGGTCTTCCAGACCACGGCGGCTCGTCCGTGGTCCAACCACAGCCCCGTCACTTGGAGAGCTGTCCCCCGTGGGGCAGTAAGGAAGGCCACCTCACCCCTTCTAAGAGCGAGCACTTCCTCTTGGCAGGTTCCCATCCCGATCACAGAAGGTCTGGACCCCTTGAGCCTGCTGACGGATGACGCCGACGTGGCCACTTGGAACAACCAGGGCCTCCCCAGCGACCGCATGTCCACCGAGAATGCCACCATCCTGTGCAACACGGAGCGCTGGCCCCTCATCGTGGACGCCCAGCTGCAAGGAATCAAGTGGATCAAAAACAAATACGGCAGCGAACTGAAAGCCATCCGCCTGGGGCAGAAGAGGTGGGGGCCGTGGTGGCAGGCGGGGCGAGGTGGGGGCTCCAAAGCTAGCCGCTGGCCGGCCAGCCCTTGTGCTTAGAAACACACCCGAGGTGTGTGACACCCTGGTCAGATGGGCAGGTGCGTCTTTACATACAGATCCTGGCCCACAGGTGGATTTGTCTTGCGATATTTGGTCTTGGGGAATAGTGCCAACAGTAAAGAATTAACCCCGGGGCTCTTCTCCGCACCCCCGCCCAGTACCTGCTGCTCCAGGGACAGAGCGTCACCCAGGCTTGAGTCCCACGTGGCCCCTGCCAACCACGAGGCTTCAGGCTGGTCATTTTCTCATTTCTCGTCTCTAGTGGGACACATTTCCTCGTCACAGTGGTCACTAGGGCCACCCCATTTTGCCTTCCTGGTGCACCGGGGCCTGGGGACCAGACACGGGTGTGAAAATGTCTGGCTCGACAGCTGTGAGGGGGCTGCCCTCCCAAAGGCCCCCAGGGGAGATGTGCACAGATGCCCCTCGGTTACCTGTCTTCTGGTGCCTTCTGGCTCTGAGGGCCACCTCCTGGGGCGTCCAGCGGTGCCATCTCTGGGCCCGCGTCCTTACCTGGCCCCACATCATGCGCACAGCTACCTGGACATCATCGAGCAGGCCATTTCTGAAGGGGACACCTTGCTCATCGAGAACATCGGCGAAACCGTGGACCCTGTGCTGGACCCGCTGCTGGGCAGGAACACCATTAAAAAGGGAAAGTGAGTTCCACGTTCCTCCTTCGCCGCTTGGCCCGTGTGAACTCGCTCAGGGGCAGGTGTGGCCTCTGCACAGAGGGGAGGTGCGGGGAGCTTCCCGCTGTCCTGGTGCGGCAGGGTCTTTGGCGGAACGCCGGTGCCCGGGGAGAGATGGGAAATAGTGGGGCCGCGCCCCGGTCAGGAAAGCCGCCACCGTGCAAGTGACCCCTGCGGACGGCCAGCCCTAATGGCCAAGCTCTCCTTCTATTTTTATGCGTTTTCCAGATCTTGAGCCTGTAGCACTATTTTTTCTTATTCAAGTGAAATCTACATCGCATAAAATTAGCTGTTTTAAGGCCAACAATGTGGTGGTATTTGGTGCGTTCACAGTGATGTGCGTGGATCAGCCCATCTAGTCCCCACGCCCCCCGCCCACGGCAGCCAGCCCCTGCCGTGCCCCCCAGCTGCCAGCCCCTGGCACTCGCCAGCGTGCCCTCTGCCTCCACGGATCTCCCTGTTCTGCATCCGTACAAGGGAATCGCACGAGCTGTGCCCCCTTGCGTCTGGCCGCTTTCCCCAGGCCGTGTGTTCAAGGCCCCTCAGTGCGGCCGTGTGTCAGGACCTCGTGGTTCTGAGTCACAGTCCCCTGGACAGATGTGCCTTATCCTGTTTATCCGTTCAGTGGTTGATGCATTGAGCACGTATTGCTTTTCTAATATAAAAAGAGAAGCAAATCAACTTTTAAAACGTAAGCATCAGAGCTGCTGTGACCCCCTGTGAAAGTAGGGGCGTGTGCAGAAGCCCAGAACAGGCGAAAATGAACACTCTGACATCTCCGCCTCGGAGAAGAGCTTGGCGTGGGCGGTGATGCCCAAGGGGTGAAGTTACAGAGGCCCCAAGAAGTGAGCTTGGCCAGGAAGAGGGGGAGCAGAGCAGGAGCAGAGAGGAGAGATCCTCCCTGCAGTGCCGGGGGACCCGGGGTCTGGGCCTGGCTGCCTTCAGATTCTCCCGGGAGCTTCCAGAACGTAGAGTTGTTGTGACCTAGGATGTCAGTGTCTGTGATGTCCATGGCTCTGCGGCGGGGCCCAGGCGGTGTTTCTGTCCCGGCTCCCAGGGGAGTATGATGTGCACTCGGAGCTGGGCACGTGCGACTATACAGATCAGAACCGAGCAGCCAGAGAGAGCACAGGTGCGCCTTCTAGAAGATCCCAGCCACAGGCCAGAGAGGAAGAGCAGAACAAGAAGAGACGCTGTCCCTTCCTGGGGACCAGAGGGGGGTTCAGGGCAGCATGAGGCCCAGGGGTGGTGGGAGGTGGTCTGCACTGGTGCTGCTGCCACCAGAGCCCCTCAAACCCCTCCCTCTGTCCCCTACCGACCAGGTTCATTAAGATCGGCGACAAGGAGATGGAGTACCACCCCAAGTTCCGCCTCATCCTGCACACCAAGTACTTCAACCCACACTACAAGCCCGAGATGCAAGCCCAGTGCACCTTGATCAACTTCCTGGTCACCAGGGACGGGCTCGAGGACCAACTCCTGGCGGCCGTGGTGGCCAAAGAGCGCCCGGATCTAGAGCAGCTGAAGGTACGGGGGCCTGACGTCAGCCCCACGTGGCCCAGGGCGGGCCACTCGGGTGGCCGCGAGCTTCCCCAACGCGTCTCTCTGACCGTGCCCCAGCCTGTCACACGATCACGTTGTGTGCAGTGGAATGAGCCACTCTTCTCCCCCAAACCTACTTCCTCCCAAACCTAATGCCAAACCAAGCAGCCGCTTCCCTGACGGAAGAGGAGTCGGTGGTGCCCAGACAGCCCCACAGGCACGGTCTTTGTGGCGGGTCCCCGTGCGCGGCCACCAGCACACGCGGGCTCAGGGCGGTCCCCCTGCCCCGGCCACACGGCTGCCCACTCGTATGAGGCTGGCCCTGCTCCTCCTGTCCCCGCTGGGTCTGGGCTGTGGCAGGGGCACAGAGCCGGCCGACGCCTGACCCCCCTCCCGGCTGTCTGTGCCGCCCGCAGGCAAACCTCACCAAGTCCCAAAATGAATTCAAGATTGTTCTGAAAGAGCTGGAGGACTCCCTGCTGGCCCGTCTGTCGGCCGCGTCGGGGAACTTCCTGGGGGACACGGCCTTAGTAGAGAATCTGGAGACCACCAAGCACACGGCCAGCGAGATTGAGGAAAAGGTGAGAGCCCGCCTCCCAGGCCTGCACCCCCCCAGCCCGTGGGGCCCGGACCAGGAACGGGGGGCTCAGGCACCGCGCGGCACGCCGCCTGCCAGCCGACGATCCCACAGACAGGGGACGAACCCACTGCCCACCGGCACCGTCCACCCGCTGGTCCCACTCAGGCCCGTTTGTTTGAAGGTGAAAGAGGCAAAAATCACGGAGGTTAAAATCAACGAGGCCAGAGAGAACTACCGGCCAGCCGCCGAGAGGGCCTCCCTGCTGTACTTCATACTGAACGACCTCAACAAAATCAACCCCATCTATCAGTTCTCGCTCAAGGTGCGGCTCCAGGTCCCGGGCCCCTGGTGTCCACAGAGCCCCGGCCATCGGGAGGACAGGTGGGGTCCAGGCTGCACGGGATCCGCCCTGGGGCCAGCACCCCGGCGAGGGGCCCCTCCCCTGGTGCCCCAGACCCCCACCCGCCACAGAAACAAACTAGAACCCTGGCGGGCAGCCTGGGCGGCCTCACAGTCCAGCCCCCCAAGCCTCCACGCGCCCGCTCCCCAGGCCTTCAACGTGGTGTTCGAGAAGGCCATCCAGAAGACCACCCCCGCCAAGGAGGTCAAGCAGCGGGTGATGAACCTGACGGATGAGATCACCTACTCGGTCTACATGTACACGGCCCGCGGGCTCTTTGAACGGGACAAGCTCATCTTCCTGGCCCAGGTGGCCTTCCAGGTGGGTCGGGCCTCCCTGCTCCAAGCTCGTGGCCCCGGCGCAGGAGGGCTCGTCCACGAGGCAGGTTCCCAGGTGATGCCCTTCCTGCTGCCGCCGCTGCTGTGGGATATGCTCGCACCCTAATCTTTAGTTGCCATCAGGCCAGTGTTAAGTGGGAGCCCCTGAAGGGGGGGACCCGTTACGGAGAATTTTACAGACACGTCATCCTGTTACGTGTCCGTACTGCCTGGTGGGCAGCCGGTGGTTAACCACCATGGACGCCCAGTGCTAATTCTTAAGGAGATACAGGTACAAAGGAATAAACATTCCTCTTGTTCATACAGACTGGCTGGAGTAGTTCAGATTTGTGTTCCATGAAGTAGATGAAACAGCCCCCGGGCAGCCCCAGTGGCACAGCGGTTTAGTGCCGCCTGCAGCCCGGGGTGTGATCCTGAAGACCTGGGATCGAGTCCCACATCAGGCTCCTTGCATGGAGCCTGCTTCTGTCTCTCCCTGTGTCTCTCTCTGTGTGTCTTTCATGAATAAATAAATAAAATCTTAAAAAAAAAAATCCTGAGATAAGGGGCACCTGGGTGGCTCAGGTTGTGATCCCGGGATGGAGTCCCACATTGGGCTCCCCACAGGGAGCCTGTTTTTTAAAAAGGAAAAAAGAAACAGCCCCTCCGTGTGGTTCACTCTGTCCTGTAAGCACGGTGGGAAACACCAACTTCTGGAAGGCTGTTTCCATCCAGACTCAAACTGCGAGTCAGGATCCAGGTCAGGGTTTTCCTTTATCCATGAATCCCTGAATGGCAGCCCCTCTGTGAGTCCTCTCCCCGCTGAGAGGGCATCAGGATATCTCCTTGGTGTTCCCCCCCCTAGATTTTCAAAGATGTTTTTCTTTTGACCAAAAAAAAAAAAAAAGAGAGAGAGAGAGAGAGAGAAGGAACGGGAGTCTGACTCAGGTGAAAGCCTTTGCTCTGCCGCGTGGGTGCCTTTGCACGACGCCCGGGCTCCCCTGCTGTCCACCTGGGACGCAGCGGTCGTGCCACTTCCCAGGGGCTAAGACCCGGCCTGCTGGACGCCCAGAGAGCTGGTGCACACGGGTGACAAGGCGACACAGAACGTGACCCAGAAAACCCCCCAGGAAATGTAGGTGCCCCAAAGATTAGTGTGCAAACGTTCACAGCAGCTCTGCTCACACCTGCCACAAGGCGGACACGGCCCAAATGTCCACTGGAGGACAAGCAGATAAACAAGACGTGGTCTCTCCCCGCAACGGAACATTGCGGCTCTGACAGCCGCCAGGGTGTGGATGAACCTCAGAGACACGGGGTGGAAGGAGCCAGACGGGCAAGGCCGCATCTGTAGGATTCCCTGGACACGGAACAGGCACAACAGGCAGATCGACAGACAGAGCCAGACCTGGGGCGCCCGCGGCGGGGGACAGGTCGGGGGGCGCTGCTCAGGGGCTTCCCTCTGGGGGGATGGACACGCCCTGGTTCTAGACAGCGGTGAGGGCTGTGCACATGAAGTTACCACAATTTCATACTTTAATAGGGCTAACACCGTAAGTGGTCATGCGTACTTTACCACAATTTAAAAACACAATGACAAAATAAATAAATAAATAAATAAATAAATAAATAAATAAATAAATAAAGACACAACGACAAACCAAGGTGAATACAAGGTTTCGCCCGGACCCAGGGGGCAGGACAGTGGTTCCCCCGCAGGGTCAGGGGGGAGAGCGCCTCAGCCTCACCCCTCGCTCCTGCCAGGGACTGTTGTGGGATGATGCTGAGCGGCCCCCACGGTCCCTCAGGTCTTGTCCATGAAGAAAGAGCTGAACCCGGTCGAGCTGGACTTTCTCCTGCGGTTCCCTTTCAAGGCGGGGGTCCTGTCTCCGGTGGACTTCCTGCAGCACCAGGGATGGGGTGGCATCAAGGTTGGTGTTGGGACCCGATGCTGTGCACGCTCCCCCTGTTGCGGGGGGCCCGGTGCTCACCCCGGGGAGGTTCACAAGGTGCTACCGCTGCCGCTGAACACCCCGCGAACCGGGGAGGCCCCAGAGGGCTCCTGCACTCGCGGGAAACTACTTTCCTGTTCAAACACAAGGGTCACTGGTCATTCCGTCGCACACGCGGCCCCAGAGGCTGAGCCACGACAGGCCCCAGGGCGGGTCCAGGGGTCCCTGGGCCACCACCACCCCCACCTCCTGACCCCGGGCAGTGCAAGTGTCGAGGTAGTTCCTCCCATCTGGGCGCACCCCTGGGCCCTCCGTGTGGGGGCAGAAAGCCCCTGCAATGGGACCGGACCCATCCCCCAGCCCCCTGGAAGACAGCGGGGTCACCTGCCTGCACTAGAGCCTCCACCCGCGGTCCTGGCCCTCAGTGGCGCCGGCAGCTCATTTTAGGGCCAGGCCCGGCGGCCCACCCTCTCCCAGCACTGGGCAGGGGGCGCGGGGGGAGCTGAAAGGCCGCCTGCCCCCAGGCTCTGTCGGAGATGGACGAGTTCAAGAACCTGGACAGCGACATTGAAGGGTCTGCCAAGCGGTGGAAGAAGCTGGTGGAATCGGAAGCCCCGGAGAAGGAAATCTTCCCCAAGGAGTGGAAGAACAAGACGGCCCTGCAGAAGCTGTGCATGGTGAGGTGCATGCGCCCAGACCGCATGACCTACGCCGTCAAGTGAGTGTGGCGCCCTTGGGGGCGGAGGGGGGAGGGAGGGAGGCCCCGCGGGGCCTCGACACCACACAACACTGCAGGTCCCCGCGGGTGACATCTGAGGCGTCCTCGCCACCCTCTCCTGGACTGGACAGGGTTTCCCTCCTCCCAACCCGGGGCCGACTCGGGAGGACGAGGACACCACGGGAAGGCAGACGAGGCAGACAAGGAACCAAGCCCAGTGCCCGTTCTCCGACACGATGTGGGATCTTAGCCTTTTCTTGGTCCTAGCGGCCCCGCCAGATGCCTGCATCCCTAACGGAACTCCCCTCTGACGACGCAGAGGCCCGACTCCCATGCCCCAGTTGTGCGCAGACGAGTCTGTTTTGCTGTTTGGTGGTGGGTCATGGGCAGGGCAGCAGGAGGTGGAGGGAGGAGCCTCATGCTGGAGGAAGTCTGGACAAAGTTTGGGAAAGGCCAAAGGAAGGACGCCTGGCCACCACGGCAGGGAAGTCACCCCCGGGGGGAGCGGAGTGTGGTCAGGGGTCTGGGCCAGGGCCCCCAGCACGCTGTGGTGCGTCCCCTCAGTCCACATGGGTGAAGGCACACGGACGCCCCAATGGAAGCACCCCAGACTGCGAGAGCCTCAGTGAGCTTGCAGAGGCCTGGGCGACCCCAAACCGCACTCCCGGACATTTTCTGTAGTGTCAGGAAAGGCTGCTTTCCCTTGCTAATGCCCTAGGGGCCGTGCAGCTTAAAATCCAGGAAATCCAAAGCCACCGTGAATGATATAACAGCAAACGTGTACCTAGGGCACACTATGTGCTGGAAGGACCCAGGGGTCCCCTGGCGTGGGGTGTGCTCACCTGGAATGCCCTGGGTTGGGGTCCCCTTGAGGCTTGTTCCCTCCCAGGTGACCCGGGAGCCTCTCCCCTGCTCACATGGAGGCCTCGCAGGGCCCAGCAGGGACAGAGGGCACTCGCTGCACAGACCACCAAGACGGGAAGCACCTGCTCCCCCTGCACACCCTTCCCTGGCAAAGAGGAAAGCCCCGGAAAAGACGGCCTTCGGGCCTGAGACTTGCTTTGCTTGAGAAAATCCACCAAGAGGGGCACACGGCTGGCTTGGCCAGAGGAGCATGTAACTTGATCTCAGGGGGCGTGAGTCTGAGCCCCACATTGTGTGTAGAGATTACTTAGAAATAAAATCTTTAAGGGGAGCCTGGGTGGCATAGTTGGTTAAGCATCTCTTGATTTCGGCTCAGGTCACGATCTCAGGGTCATGAGAGGCCTGCGTAAGGCTCTGCACTCAGCGAGGAGTCTGCTTAGGATTCTCTCTCCCTCTCTCGCTGAGCTTCCCCCCACCCCCCGCTTGCATGTGTGCTATCTCCCTCTCTCTAAAATTAATAAATCTTGGGACGCTTGGGTGGCTCAGTGGTTGAATGTCTGCCTTTGGCTCAGGCATGATCTCCCACCCTGGGATTGAGTCCCGCATCAGGCTCCCTGTGGGAACCTGCCTCTCTGCCTCTTTCTGTGTCTCTTATGAATAAGTAAATAAATATATTAATAAATAAATAAATAAATAAATAAATAAAATTAATAAATCTTTAAAAAATAAAAATAATATAAAATATTAAAAAATATAATAAGTAAAAGAAAAGAAAGCCCATCAAGGAAAGGGCCCTTCCCCCTGGGGTCCCAGCCCACCATGTCCCCCTTGCCTTTGGGTCTAATCAAGCGCATCTCCCTCAGGAACTTCGTGGAGGAGAAGATGGGCAGCAAGTTCGTGGAGGGTCGGAGCGTCGAGTTCTCCAAGTCCTACGAGGAGAGCAGCCCCTCTACTCCGATCTTCTTCATCCTTTCCCCGGGCGTTGACCCCCTGAAGGATGTGGAAGCCCTTGGTAAGTGTTGCCGGCCAGGCAGGGCTCAGAAAGGAGCGGCCACAGCACCGCTAGCCGGGGAGTGCACCTCAGAGCCCCGGTGGGGTGCCCTACATACCCGCTAAGACAGCTCTTGGCAGAAGCCCGGAAACTGGTGAGCACGGGCGGGGTAAGCAGAAACCAGAGTCAGTGTTGCCCGCGGGCCCGGGAGAGGACGTCATGCATGGAAGGCAGGCCGTCACCTTGTGACCCAGCAATCCCACGGCTGGTCACGTCCCAAGAATGCAAACAGGGGTTACTTTTTTTTTTTAAGATTTTATTCATTTATTCATGAGAGACACAGAGAGCGAGGCAGAGAGAGAGACAGGCAGAGGGAGAAGCAGGCTCTCTGCGGGGAGCCTGATGCGGGACTCGATCCCAGGATTGCAGGATCATGCCCTAAGCCGAAGGCAGACACTCAACCTCCGAGCCCCCCAGGTGCCCCATAAACAGGTGTTCAAGAGCGTCCTTCACAGGGCTGTCCATTGACAATAGCCAAAAGGCAGATAAAAGCCAATGTCCATCAACTGGTGAGTGGCTAATCCCACCATGGTAGAGCCACGCAATGGGATGGTGCCCGGACATCAGAACGAGGTGCCACACGCACGGCCACATGGGCAGACCAGAAAACACTGTGCTGAGAGGGATCCCAGCCAAACACGAAGGCCCCACGGTACACAGGTCCGTGTATCTGGAACACCCAGAGGTGAATCCTTAGACACAGAGCAGGTGGCCAGGGGCCGCAGGGAGACGCTGGGGTGGGGCATCCTGCTGGGGTGATGGGAAAGTGCTGGAACCAACGTGGTCCATGTGTTAAATGTCCCTGAACTGAACACTTTAAGACGGGTTTTAAATTGGCAGATTTGGGCAGCCCCCGTGGCGCAGCGGTTTGGCGCCGCCTGCAGCCCGGGGTGTGATCCTGGAGACCCGGGATCGAGTCCCACATCGGACTCCCTGCATGGAGCCTGCTTCTCCCTCTGCCTGTGTCTCTGCCTCTCTCTCTCTCTCTCTCTCTCTCTCTCTCTCTCTCTGAATGAATAAATAAATAAATCTTAAAAAAAAATAAAATAAATTGGCAGATTTGATGTTACGTGTTTTTTACCACAATACCAAACAAAGTGGGGTGGGGGATCCCCCGGGTGGAGGGCCAAGCCGCAGCCTCTGTCAGCAGCCCCACACTCTTCTGTTCTTTCCTTCAGGAAAAAAGCTGGGATTTACCATAGACAACGGGAAACTGCACAACGTGTCCCTGGGGCAGGGGCAGGAGGTGGTGGCCGAGGACGCTCTGGACATGGCTGCGGAGATGGGACACTGGGTCATTCTGCAGGTGCGGGGGACAGGCCTGCAGGCTGGAGGTCTGGGATTCACTGAGCAGAACTGACTCCTAGGCTGCAGTGGCTCGGCGGCAGCGCTCCCGGGGAGGGGCGGACAGCGGGCATTGCCCGGAGCCCTGCTGGGGACGCCACCGGGGAGGGGAGGGACGTGCGGGCGCTAAGCCCCGGCCTTGGCCACAGAACATCCACCTAGTGGCGCGGTGGCTGGGCACCCTGGACAAGAAGGTGGAGCGCTACAGCCTGGGCAGCCACGAGGACTACCGCGTGTTCATCAGCGCCGAGCCCGCCCCCAGCCCCGAGTCCCACATCATCCCCCAGGGCATCCTGGAAAACGCCATCAAAATCACCAACGAGCCGCCCACGGGCATGCACGCCAACCTGCACAAGGCTCTGGACCTCTTCACCCAGGTGAGGCGGCCTCCCCCTCTGGGCCCGTGTCCCTGGGGAGGCCCCCAGGCCGAGTGCCCTCGGGTCACAGACAGAGACCCTCAGGGCCCGCACTGCCGGGAGCAGGCTCTGAACCCTGAGGACGGCTCCACGCTGGTCCTCGCCGCTCCGTGCCACCCGCAGCGCACGCACGCACACCCCTCGCGCCACAGAGTCCACGTGTCCCTGGAAGACTGAGGCACACAGTGTGAAATGTGCTCGAGTTAGAGCTTTAAAAACACAAGCGCGTATTTTTAATCCATTTCATGACCTGCGAGTCCGCACAGGTAAATGCAGTGCGGGTCCTGGGTTAGTGGGAGCCCCGCAGGAAGGGGCCCGGCTGGGGAGTGCTGTGGACAGGGCTGTAGTGCCTCCTCCCAGGGGGCCCCTCTCTGGCAGCGCCCTGTGGGCCCCTACCTCCTTCAGGGGGGCAGCTCCCAAGGCCCACGCCTCGCTCCCCGTCACACCACCACCTTGCGCGCTGTCCCCTGGGCGGCCCTGACCCTCCTGCAAGCTCCTAGCATCTACCTTCGTTCTCTCGGCATCTGATCTGTTCTGCACCAGAACCTTCTGGTGCACACAGGTACGTCCCAAGTGGAGTCTACAACCTCTTAAAGGAAGACACCCACCCCGTCTGAGGACACCTACAAAGATCTGGTTACGGAGCACATTGGCCAAGAACGCACAGCTCGCCATGGCTCCTAGAGAGTCTGGGCTACTGCCCGGGTGCTCGCTGTGAGGAGCGCTGACCACTGCCGAGGGACAGCACTTCTCGTTTAAGAAATCCCGGGATGTCCTGTGCTTGGGAATATTTTAACAATAGAACTGCGTTTTCTGAAATAAGTCAGGACCAGAGAGCATTCTCTCCCCTACCCCGGGGCCGCCCCCTCGCCCCTCCCGCCCCCAGCAAGGCAGCTGGCAGGGGCGGGACGCGGGTCCCAGCCTGTGCCCTCCCGCAGGACACCCTGGAGATGTGCAGCAAGGAGACTGAGTTCAAGTGCATCCTCTTCGCCCTGTGCTACTTCCATGCCGTGGTGGCCGAGAGGCGCAAGTTTGGGGCTCAGGGCTGGAACAGGTCGTACCCGTTCAACAATGGGGACCTCACCATCTCCATCAACGTGCTCTACAACTACCTGGAGGCCAACACCAAGGTAGGGTGCCTGTGCCCGGCAGGGTCCTCCGCCCACACGTCCACCCCCGACAACGCCTCGTGCTTAGGAAGGACAGAGGAGTCCTAGGCCCAGGAAAACCCAAAAGCAAGAGGCCCCTGAGACCCCCAGCAGGCTGATATGACGACTGTCATCCGGTCCCTCTCGGAATCTGACTCCCAGAGAGCCTGGGGCAGACACGGCCCCACCGCTGTGACCCCCTAGGCGGCCCATGAGCCTCTGCTCCTCCTCACTGGGCCCTGAATCCGCAGTGACAGGATGGCGGCACGGCGCCTGTGACACCCGATGGGGCGGGTGGCGGGAGGGCCAATCAGTGAGACCAGGCAGCACCACGGTCGCCAACGGTGCTGGGGGCCGGGGCCCTGGGCTTGAAGCCCAGCTCTGCCTCTCACTAGCTGAGACCTCCTGGACACCTGGCCTCAAGTTTTGGGGTCCAGGTGAGGAAAGTGCCCTGCCAGGCCCAGGGCTGCTGGTCTCAGGACACCCACCTGTTTCCTGCGCTGCCCTAAAAAGTTCAAGAGCTGGGCGGAGGCAAGAGAGACCCGGGCCGGCGAGCACAGCCCTGCCCACTCACCCCTCCCTGGCCTTCCCCACAGGCGGCCGAGAAGGCCTGCCGACCCCTGAGGACCAACCCCACCGCTCCCCGGGCCCCCAACGCGCTGCCATCACCCAACTCTGAGCCCGGCACATGGTTCACAGGCTCAGTTCCCCCCAGAGGAGGCAAGAGGGCAGAAGGACCAGCGGGCAGCTATCCTGGGGAAGGGGCGCTGATGCCTACCTGCAGGTGGGAGGACGGAGGGCAGGTGGGGGGTCCACTCCCCCATCCCCGAGGAACAGATGCCGGGGAGCAGCCGTGAAGGAGTGTGGTTAGAGACATTTCTGGGGAGATTCGTGTGGGACAGTCGTGCTAGAGCTTTTTGAAGACATTTATTCAGACGCTCGCCCATCATCCACATACACAAGCCCAGGTCGGTGGGAAACTGCTCGAGAACACAGAGCATGAGCTTCAGCGACAGGCAAGACAGGAGTAAACGACACACATGGGTCCTGCGAGCAGGGACCCTGCCTCCGTCCGAGCTCACGGCCTCAACCACATAAGTGACTGCCTGCGAGGACATGGTCCACGTCCCATGGTTCTGTCCCTCCAACAGAGGGGTCGCCCAGAGCTCCCACACCCAAGCACAGACCCAACTCAGGCAACTCTCGGGGGGGACCCACTGCCCGGTCCCTGACGAGTGCTCCGGGACTCCGTCGGCAACTGCCTGTCAGCACCATGGCCCCTGCCCCGTAGGGAAGGCAGGGAAGGGCAGCCCCGGGGGCCAGAGGGGCCTGTGCCCAGCCCGCCTCTCTGAGGAAGTGAGCTGTCCCCGAAGCAAACAGGTAAAATGCAGTAAAAGCAGCTCAGCATGTACCCAGGACAACCAGGCAAAGGACAGAGTTTAAGTCACAAAATGACAATTTAGTGAATATTAACATTTTGAGCAAAATTCAAGAGACCAAATGAGGCAGCTGCTAAATGCCCAAGTTCATTCCTCAATAAACGGTGTCAGGAGGCTACCCGCCTGCACCGCCCAGGGCAGGAGCAGGACCAGCCATGCACGCACAGCATCCAAACTGTGTAAGCTACGTGCCAGACTGCGAGAGCTCAGTGCAGACGAAGAGAGAAATACCTTACTAATGCATTGTACGCCGACCATCTGTTGAAACACCCTTACGTGGCTGCTCCCAAATTTGAAATTCCACGTGTGACTGCCGTGTGTGGCTCCCGCGGTGCGGCCCACCCGGCCCGTGAGTGGGCTTCAGACGGTGGTGGTGGAGAGCCGAGGGCCCGGCTGGGCGCGAGGTCAGGTGGCCGCGCTCCGGGCGCCCACGATGCTGCCCGTGCCACACGGCCCTGCAGGCACGCAGCTGCACGAAGCTGCTGGGAACCGGGCGACAAGCAAGGAGACGCGGAGCCAGGCAAGCTCAGCAGGACCAGATCGGCCCACTGGATGGAGACATCGTGAAGGTGTGACCGGCGGGACTCCGTGGCCAACAGAAATGGTGGCCGACCATCAACACCCAGTCTCCGTGGAGTGAAAGGGCTTTGGCCAGGCGGCTGGCGCAGAGTCACGGGTGACTGCTCGCTTCCGAGCAGGGATGACAGGAGGCCCACACAAGGGAGCTAACGGGGGCTGCAGGGTGGGCCTGGAGGTCCCGCTCCCGGTCCTGGCAGAGGCCAGGCTGCAGGTGAAGGGGAGCAGGGGGCGGCCCTCGTCAGAGGAGCCAGAGGCAGGAGACCGCCAAGGAGGCTCCAGCTGCCGAGTAGGACGCTGGCGGACAGGGGAGGAAGGCGAGCCTTGGACGGTGGGCCAGGCTGGGGTGACAGCTGATCGTGGGTTCTTAGACCCCGAAGGGGTGGGGGTACTTCTAACCACTTCCGTCCGTCCTTAGGTGCCCTGGGACGACCTCCGCTACCTGTTTGGAGAAATCATGTACGGCGGCCACATCACGGATGACTGGGACCGCCGGCTCTGCAGGACGTACTTGGGAGAGTATGTCCGGGCGGAGATGCTGGAGGGCGAGATCCTGCTGGCCCCGGGCTTTCAGATCCCCCCCAACCTGGATTACAAGGTGAGGGGGGCTCTCGGGGACAGGAGCTCATCCTGCAGCTCCAGGGCCAGCCTGGCGTCACAGAGGATGGGTAACCGAGCAAGAGACCAGCAAAATGAGAGGCGGTCAGAACAGCCTCTGGGGAGGAGGCGTGGGGACGCTCGCATGGCCGGGGGGCAGCCAACGAGGGGCTTAGAGAACTAGTGGGGGTCGAACAGAGGGCAAGACGTGGACGGGACGCTCCGGTCAGAAATGCTTCAGGACAGTAGACACAGGTTCCCGCGTGCACAGCTCCACACCGGCAGCCTGCTCACCGGCCGCCCCTTTGCAGGGCTACCACGAGTACATCGACGAGAACCTGCCCCCCGAGAGTCCCTACCTGTACGGCCTGCACCCCAACGCAGAGATTGGCTTCCTGACAGTCACGTCAGAGAAGCTGTTCCGTACTGTCCTGGAAATGCAGCCCAAAGAGACCGACTCGGGAGCGGGCACTGGCGTATCTCGAGAGGAAAAGGCAGGAGCCTTAATCCCCAGTCCGGGGCAGGCAGAGGGTGGGGCCCAGGACCCCCAGAAACCGGCGGCAGCCCCACAGCCTAGACCATCAGAACAGTCCCTCCCCATGAGCCTGAAGACCACAGAGGGCTCGTCCAAGCAGAAAAACTCTAGTGCAGAGCTTTTAATCCATCCTCACGGTCTGGGTTCCTGTGCAGGTCTCGTGAGCCATGAACACCTTGAGGCAGGTCAGGACATTCTGGACAAGTTCACAGCCAGCTGGGTATTGGGCTCACCGAAAAAGACCCTCAGTGCTGGGAGGCCTCGGGACCCTTTCTTGGTCTAAGGACTGAAACCCATGCACCCGGGAATGTCTTAGGGTGCCAGGCTGGGCGGGCGGCGGCTGCCATGGCCTCAGTCCCACGGCCTTGGCGACAGGACCAGGATAGTCACAGCCTGTTGGGCAAGATCCCCTCCTCTTGCCAGACACGTGGCTGCACGTCCCTGACCCTGATTCTCAGGTGACTCCACTGCCCTCTGCTCCGGGAGCCCTCGCCGTGGACGTCTGGGTGGTGGGCAGGTGCGGGCGGTGACACAGCCTCTTGGGGACTGATGTCCAGGTGAAAGCCGTGCTGGAGGAGATCCTGGAGAAGGTCCCGGAGATGTTCAACATGGCTGAGATCATGGCCAAGGCGGCCGAGAAGACCCCCTATGTGGTGGTGGCCTTCCAGGAGTGCGAGAGAATGAACATCCTGACCAACGAGATGCGCCGCTCGCTGAAGGAGCTAAGCCTGGGGCTGAAGGTGACAGCATGCAGGTCACTCAGGACCCAGGGACACAGTGGAGGGGGCGAGCGGGCCGCTGCAAGCTGACCTCCCACCTCAGCTGGGTCCTGGGCGCCGTGGGACTGCCTCCCCCTCTGGGTTCCCTGGTCGGAGGGCGCACCCCCAGGCTCTGTCAGCCTCCTCTCGACCTCCGACGGCGTGGACGGGGTGGGAGAAAGCAGGCGCAGGGCACTGCCTGGGCCCCCAGCGCCCCCTCCGTGTCTCTTAGGGAGAGCTGACCATCACTACCGACATGGAAGACCTGTCCATGGCGCTGTTCTATGACACCGTGCCCGACCCGTGGGTGGCCCGGGCCTACCCCTCCATGATGGGCCTGGCGGCCTGGTACGCGGACCTGCTGCTCCGCATCAGGGTAAGGACGGTCTCCCCAGGCGTCACAGCAGATGCCCTCCCAACCCCCGGGCCGGCAGGACCACGGTGGTGAAGAGGGAGCGTGTGTCCCCGCCAGAAGCCTAGAGGCCCCCACCAGCCTGGCCTTTGTCAGAGCAGGGCCGGAAGGGCTGGCCCACGCCACACAGACGCCCGGCAATGCAGGCGCTTCCTGCAGGAGGGAGGAAAGGGCGGCGGAGGTGGGAGCAGTTTCCATCACCGACAGGCCCTCTCAGCCGGAGCCCGAAGCGCCAGGGCGCCCGTCAGGGGAGCGGCCTGGTCACAGCCTCCTCTGGGCCCCCGAGTCCTTGTGCCCTAGTGTGAGGCCCTCTCGAGGCCCTCCCCTCCCCATCCCCTCATTCATGGAGCGGGTAGGTACCAGGCTCTGCTGAGGTGCGTTTCCACAGGAGCTCGAGGCCTGGACGACGGACTTCGCCCTGCCCACCACCGTGTGGCTGGCCGGCTTCTTCAACCCCCAGTCCTTCCTCACGGCCATCATGCAGTCCATGGCCAGGAAGAACGAGTGGCCACTGGACAAGATGTGTCTGTCTGTGGAAGTGACCAAAAAGAACCGGGAGGACATGACGGCACCGCCCCGAGAGGGCTCCTATGTGTACGGGCTCTTCATGGAAGGTAACGACGGTGCCGGTCTGAGAAGGCTTCCAGAGCCTGACCTGCTGGGCTGGGGACAGGGACGAGCTGAGGGGACGGGTGGGAGAAGCACACAGAAGGGGCGCGTCAGCTCAAGGCTTGACGCTGGTGGAGGCGGTGGCGCGACTCAGAGAATGTGCCCAGTCTGGGGACAGAACACGCCACACCGGGCAACCAGGCTGCTCTGCTTGGCCAGAAACAGCAGGTGCGTCCTCAGGTGTGAGCACCTGTCTCGGGGCGATGAGGGCTCCAGGAGCAGGAAGCCTGGGGCAGACGGATGTCTAGGGGCGCCAGCGCTCCTGCCCCCCACACCCCCACCGTGGCCTGGCCGAGCAGTAGCGGGGAGGGGGACGCCCGCCCCTCACCCCCATCCTGCAGAGGCCTGTTCCCTCAGACCCGCTGAGCTGAGTGACAGCTTTTCCACCACAAACCGTCCCACTCAGGGACTGATGCCACCCCCTTACCTGTGGGGATGTCAGGGCTTAGCCAGCAAGCGCTCAGGGCTCCCCAGTCCCCACATCAGAGACAAGCACAGCAGAGGCCGCTCCCCATGTTTATTTTGGAATGACAGACAGGAAACACAAACACCATTAACAGGGTGAGTAAAAACGATAGCAGTCTGGTTAAAGGCAAATCAAAGATCCGTGTGCGTGTGCATATATGCTCGCGGGCGCTGCGCGTGCACACAAGCTGGACGATGCACACCTCCTGTGACTTTCAGCCGCAACCACCGCTTCCTGCCCCTGAGGCTGAGGAGGCTGACGGACAGGTTCTGAAGACACTACACATGTACACGGTGGCCCCGAGAGCTTGAGGCAGAGCTGTCCCTCAGAGGCACACAGTGGGGCCGCAGCACCCCCTCCGGGTCCTCTGCCCACAGCCCCCCCACAAGCCGCTCCTGCGCAGGTCCAGCCCCTGGCGTTTCCCCCCCCCACAGCTGGCCCTGGCTCGCCGCTGGCACGGCCCCATGGCCACGCTGACCTCGCCGTGCCGTCCTACAGGAGCTCGCTGGGACACCCAGACCGGAGTCATCGCCGAAGCCAGGCTGAAGGAGCTGACGCCAGCCATGCCCGTCATCTTCATCAAAGCCATCCCTGTGGACCGCATGGAGACCAAGAACATCTATGAGTGTCCCGTGTACAAAACACGCATCCGCGGCCCCACCTACGTCTGGACCTTTAACCTCAAGACCAAAGAGAAGGCAGCCAAGTGGATCCTGGCGGCCGTGGCCCTGCTCTTACAGGTCTAGTGCAGCTGGAACCCCGGGTCCCCAGGTCACGTCCGAACCACAATTTCAAGATGATGTTAGAAACTCAGACTTGCCACTGCTACCTATTCTTACAGGAACTGACGGTTACTTTTTGTTCCCCTAAGTAAGCCAGACACTTTAGAGCACGTCAACGTGGACGGGCCAGAGGGTGGGGCGGTGTGGAAGAGGGGGCACGGGCCGGATTAAAACAGTGAAGTCACGTATTTGTGCTTGTCTGATTCTCTGGAGTCGCCTCCGGCTCAGTACCTGGCAGCCACCAGGGGCCCGGGGCGGGGAGGCCAACCCGCAGACCCCGCAGCCTGGAGGTCAGGAGGGCATACCCTTTCCCACAAGCAGCTCGGAGGTGTGGGTTCAGCAGCCGCGGCCTCCGGCCTGATGCCACAAGGAGAGGCCTGCCGGGGAGGGGCGGTCCGCAGCCATGGGTGCCCTTCCCATGGAACCTTTCTTGATTCATTCAGACCAAGCCTCCTCTCTCCCTGTCCCTGACACACTACTCCAGAAGCGACTCTGCCACTCAAACACCTACTTTCTGAGCATGTGCACACAGAAAAACAAACCTGGTTCCTGGGACGACCTTAACATGTGTCCTTGGAGGTCACAGGCTTGCGTCCACAATAAGTTCCCTTTCAGGAGGCGTGGCACCTTCCCTTCCTCCTGCCCCATGGCCCCCACATCCCTAGTTGGGAGATCCCCTGCCACACCCCGACTGTGGCCGAGGGTCCTGACCTCCCCAGGGGCCACGCAGTGCAGCAGGGATGGGAGGGCCGGCCCCCACCCCCACCCCACGCCATCTGGACAAGCCCCTCCGCCTGTATTCCCAACTCGATGAGGAAAAGCGCCCCAAGCACACACCGCCCGCTGCACCACGGTGCTGGTCCCCAGGCTGCCCTGGGACGACCAGGGGACACCTTGGGCCCTCCTTGTGGCCATTTCAGCCAAGTGAATGGGCTGCCGTTCGGGATTGGCCGGGGTGGTGGCGCACAGTCAAGGGGAGGGAGTGATGAGCCAGGAAACTGGGGGAACAGGGAAGGCAGGCAGCAGGGCCCGCAAGCTCCAGGGGAAGCTTGACATCCCTGGTGTTCTCAGGCTCACACACAGAGCGCAGGGCCCTCCAGGAACATCCCGCCTCCAGCTAAGGTTTAATATGATCCTGAAGTTTTGTGAGAACTGTTTTCCAAGTAGTCTCACTGGAGCCCCAAGACCTAACTGTGAGAGTAACAATCTGGTGGGGCTCACAAAAGAGAAGGAAAAACACCCCTCAAATCCTCAGGGAGCCCAGGCTCCAGCCGCCTTGGGGCTGCCCAGCAGGAAGGCGGGGTTCCTGCCCTGGGCGCTGGGCAGCCCCCCTGCTGGCCAGGAGGGGTCGCTGCTGTCCGTCCCATTGGAACCACTCCTGCCCCCTCGTCCTGCCCGCAGCCAGCAGACAACTCACTTGTAATCCCCGGTAATAACCACAAAACAGGAAGGCTTTCCAATTTTGCCTGTAGAGCCTGAAATAAAACAGCAATTTCTTCTGCACCTCCCAACTTTCCAAGAGGTGATTCACCTTTGGGTTGCAATCCAGTGACGGGGGCCCCAGGGTGCTGTGGGGGGTGGAGCCCCTGCCTCCTGGGTGGCCGCCGGGGTTGGGGGAGAGCGTGTGTGGGGAGGGCCCAGGACGGCTGGAGGTGGTTAGCAGAGACAAAGGGAGCAGCTGAGCTTGGAGGGCACAGGCCTCGATTGCTCAAGCTGGGCTATGGCACAATGTTGACTCTGGTCCCACAGAGTCTACAAGAATGTCAACGCTGTTTACCGAAAGCCTCTCTCCAAACAGAAACCCGGTGCCCTGGCACATTCTTCTGGCTTCTCTAGCCTAATTGTCCCACAGGACAATTTAATAACTGGTTTGAAGGCAAACAGCGTTAACTGATGTGCTGCTGCCCCAGAGCAGTGTAGACAGGGCCACCGCTCCACCCAATTCCCATCCACTGAAGCCTGCAGATCTGCTGGCCCTGGCGGGGGGCTGGAGATGCTGGAGGGCCCCATGCACACAGCCAGGCTGTGCAGACAGGCCAGCCACACCTTCCAGAGCCCTGAAGGGGACCAGCAGCCACAGAACCTCAGGATGGAGCCACGTGAAGTGGCTTCCGGGAATGTGCCTGCCAGGGCGGAAAGCAATCTCTCTCCCGACAAAGGATGGGCCAGCCATACCCTGGGGCCAAAGGCCTTCTCTCAGGAAGATCTTTCTCTGTGCAAGGTTCAGCACCTGGAGATGTAGAGATTGGCGGGAAGGTTTTGAAATCTGCTTCTGGAGACAGAGGGCGGTGGGGCAGCATGCTATGTGCTCTGAAGATGCCCTGCTGTGAGAAGGTAGCACAAACCAGGTTTTAAGCAGATCCAATAAAAAAGGTTTGTTCTTCAACAAAAAAAAAAATCACAAAGGAAAAAAAGGAGGGGATCCCACAGATGAAAAGAGACTTAGGTGACGTGTCACCATATCATCACAAGGTCTGGACCTTATCTGGAACCTCAAGTCAAACACATGGAAAATTTTTCATAAAATAAGAAATATTATAAGGCAACTGAACCCTTGAACACGTTTGGGGTATTTGTTGACACTAAGGGACTCTGGCTAAGGTTTCAGTCAGGTGTGATACCAGAATAACGTCGACGGCAGGAGAGGTTTACGAGACTTTATACTGGGAGAGGGTGCCGATATACGCGTATCCTCTAGAAATACAGACCAGTACGTAAAGATCAGAGCAAACAGGTGAGAGAGTCAAAGGTGGCTGCTGAGGGGCAAGAGAGGCAGGAGACTGCTGCGGGGTCAGAGGTCTAGCATCGCCTTCCTCTACAAGTATATGTGATCTGAATAAAATTAAAAGTAATGAAAATATGGAGGGAAAACTAAAAGATGACATTAAATACAATTCTGTTTTAATGAGAGAAGCCTGGCACCAGCACCCAAGGAAGCCCCCGCCGCACACCCCGTGCTCCTACCTCAGAGCCCCCGCACCCAGGAGTCAGGAGGTGGGTCCCATCTGGGGCCCTCTGGGCGCGAGGGCAGGGTCGCTCTGGGGAGGCACCGCCTCCACTGGCAGGCGCACCCTGCCCGGCCTCCAGGCGACGGCCCAGCCAAGCAGCAGCCCAGGGCCACCCCGCTCCATGCCTCTGTGGGCCACAACTAGAGGCTCCGGGCACCCAGTGGCAGGTTCCTCCCGGGAGGGCAGTGTCCTGTCACCGAGCGTCCCTCCTGCTCGCACTGCCCTGAGCCCCCTGCTCTATGGTGCCGGCCCAAGCCGCGGTGCTGCCTCATCTACTCCAGGCCTGGAACACTTCAATGACAACCATGGTGACCCGCGAACAGAGCCCCCGGGTCCTGGGAACACCGCCCTCCCCGCTAGGACGGAAACCCCCTGACCCACACGTGGCCTCACAAGGCAGCACCTGTTCATCCTCAGAAGAAGTTCTTAATCAGCGGAGTCACCATCTTCACCCACAACTTCACCTGCCGACTCGGCTGCTCGAAGGTGGAGGAGGACACCACACCTGAGCGTAGGTAGAGCTGCTCCTGCTCCTGAGGGAGAGGAACAAACAGGCATTAGGGTCTCCCACAGCGCCAGGTGACTCAGCCCGTCCACTGGGGCACTGGGGTACAAGGTGCCAGGGTGCTGCGGTACCCAGGCCCTGGGATGCTGGGATGCCCAGTCACTGGGGTGCTTAGGATGCTGGGGCACTGAGATGCCTGGGCCCTGGGGTGTTGTGGTGCCTGGGTGCTGGGATGCCGGGGCACTGGGGTGCCTGGGTGCTGGGGTGCCTGGGTGCCCAGCTGAGGCACAAGGGAGCCAGGCAGGGGAGGCAGGCCTGCGAGCCACCCCATCAAACCTGCCCTAGCAGCAAGCTAAGAAGCTCACGTCTCTATGCTTTTAAGACCAAGATGTGCATGGAACAGGGGATGTGGAGTGGAAGTCGAGCTGGCAGAGAGAGGATTTACAAGTTCACCCTCACTAAATGAGGTCATGCAACTTAAAGACACATTCTTGAAATGAGGGAGTAGCTCTTTTCTCAAGTTGGCAAAACGTTCTGTCACAGGGTGACCCCGAGCCGCCAGACCAGGGAGCCAGGCGTTCCCATGCACTCCGCGGCTGGAGATGGGGTCACGGCTTCTTCCCAGAGACCAACTTGGCAACAGGTATCAAAGCCTCAAGAAACTCCACTTGTAGGAATTTATCCCAGGATGAAAAGCTATGCTCTCAAGACTTCTGTGTGCTGCTATCTATCACAGCGACATTTATAACAGGGAAAAACTGGAAACCACCTAAATGTCCACCACAACTAATTAAATAAATAAATCCGTATGACAAACCAGCCTGCACCACAAGATAATCATGTTCTAGAAAAACGACACGGAGAATACAGCCCTAATTTCATTAAGAAAGAAGAGACAAGTCATGCCCTGTCACACAGAACAAGAGGGAATCCTCAGGATGATTTCACTGATGGCTCTGAATGGAGGGACAGGCGTCTTCCAATTTTTCTTAATTTTTACAATGAATGTTTACTTTTAAAAACAAGCTTAAAAACACTCATATTCTCTTAAACTGTGCTTAGAATCTTTGAGAGGAAATACTTTTTTTAAACAAACACCCTACAAGTCCTGTGTTTCCATTTATAAGGTATTTGATGAAGAAGTCAGAAAGTGATCCCACTTGTTTCCACCACACAGGGCTGAGAGGGCGATCCCTCTCTGGATCTCTGCATCACTTTGTCCAGAAAATACCGACTATCCCACACCATTATGAAGACCCAACAGAATGGCCTGGGAAACGGCCTGGAGTGGGCCCAGGAGCACCAGAGGGGGGGGCACGGAGATGGCACCGCCCTGTCCCGCCCCAGGAGCAGGGTGTGCTCTTCCCTGGGGGCAGGGACCACCCAGCAGGAACGGGGGACAGCGGACACCTGGCCTTGCAGAACACTACGGGAAGTGTCCACAGCTTTCCTGTCCAGGGCTGGGCGGCCCCAGGGCCCGGACTTCATTTCTCCTGCACAGTTTTCAGGCTCACCCCCCTGGCCACTCCGTTGGGGCCAGGGTCCACGTGGCACTTCCCAGCTGAGCGGACTCCTGGCCGCCAGCTCGAACCCTCGGGCCTCCCGATGGCAGTGGCGACGGCCTTGGTCCCCGGCTGGACGTGCCTGACAGAGGAGCCGCTGAGGGCCTAGGGGCCAAGCGTGCAGACGTCTCCACAGACTCCGCTCCAGCTTTATACTTTCAAACGAATACTCAGCCAAGATTTCAATTAAATTACCAGAAACACTTAAGGTTCCTCACAGACCCCACGACAGAGCTGGAGGGGGAAGTCAGCTGACCAAGGTTACAGTGCTGTTCAAGGGAGTCTTTCTTGGGTCACAAGTGGTAAACTGTGTTCTCTGAACAAAACCAGGAAGCTTTCAGTTTTTATTGTGTGTACTGAGTGAAGGGAGGGTCTTCGGATTCTGATAAAAATATCTCTCCATTCCCAGCGCCCAGTGCAGTACGAACAGGGCCCTATCCCGAGGAGAACGGGGCAGGGACACGGGTGGCCGGGGTTCTAGGGACTTTCTGGGCTGTGGGTGGGTTGTGTGGCTAGGCAGTCCCAGGATCAGGCACCACAGGGACACCTGGTGGGAGTGCTGGGGGGCCTGGGGGCTGCGGTCCGACAATCTAAGCATATAGGTGGAATTACCTAGAAATGCCATTTTTCATTTCCAAAGCACAAAAATCAGTATGGCTCTGAAGAATGGAAGGGCTGCACCCTTCTATAATCTAAAGCCCCTGGGATTCAGGTTTGGGAAGAAAAGGAAAATATCCCAAATATGTCATTTAGGAAAACAGCTCCTGACCGCAACTGGCCCAGCTTCTCTCCAGATCCAGGATGTGGGTTCAATCCCCATACTTGGGAAGTCGGGGAGAGCCAGTACCAGGACCCTGGGCACAGGCCTGGGGGACTTGCCCCCACAAAACCCCAATCCATGGGGAACCAGTCCTGGCCCAGTTCTCACCCACAACGCTACCGACCCCAGGGCAGGGGCTCACAGGCTGAGGCGTCTCTGCAATGGGTACAGAAATCCAGCAGACCCCACCGGGCTGCAGCCCTGACCCTCTTGCACCAGCGACTCCAACTGGAGCCTCAGCTGCAAGGCTTCCTCATTTTCTGGAAGCCTCACCGTCGCAAGAAACCTGCTGAGCAGATCAGATTCCGCGCTGGCCACCCAGAGCACAACCGCTGCCACTTCCTCTGGCCCCTGGTCGCAAAGGCCTTCCCGGCACCAAGGCCCCACCGGGCCGCTGACAGGATTCCCAGACGGCAGAAGGCAGGTCCCAGGGACAAGGCAGTTACCATGCCCTTGTCCAGCAACAAAGGCTCCCACAGTTTCGCAACAGTCATTCCCAACACTGGAGAATAAAAGCTTCACAAAGTCAACAGCCGAGGCTTCTGAGGTCTGGCCCTCGGCAGCGTTATCTGTGTTCCTGTGACTCAGGAGGGAAGCTGGCCCTTCCACGGAAAGGCCACTCTCACGCGCACAGAACGGTGTCTGTGTTTTCCGAGTCCAGCGGTGCTGCCACAGGCCACCAAACACACAGTCCCACAAAAGAACTAACCAGTTCTCAGGAACCTTCTGTTTTTCTCTAAACAGACAGTAAAATATTCCACCACCGAAGAAGGGCTGAGATAGCTGCTGCCCCAGGGAGGAAACAGGGTTCTCCCCGGCTTCTCCGGGCCGTTAGCCTGCCAGCAGTATGGGGCCCAGGGTCTCCGACCCCAGCTCCAGAAAGGGCTGCCCTCCTCACTTCCAAGTGGCTGAGAGCACAGGCCTGACCTGTGTCTTCCAAGGGGAGCAGAAGGCTCCTGGACCGGCCACCTGCGCCCGATGGCCAGTGCACCCCAACGGGCCGAGCCAGACAGAGCAGGTCAGGTTTCCACTGTGGCCCCAGTTCCCACGCTCAGGACAGAAGGACAGAAGCCTTATTACAACTGCCAGCGTGAGAACAATACCACAGAAACTCCAAGATGCTGCAATCCCCAAGGAAAAGGGGACCTGCTGGGCCAATCGCTATCCCCTGGGGTAGCAGGTAGGGGGGCAGGGGGAAGAGGCAGCCACAAGTTTCTGCCCATCCCACATATCCCCCACCTCCATACTCCGCAAACACACCACAAGCGGACCCTGCTGCTGGCCGGCCCCCTGCACCGTCCCCTGTGTGTTCAACCCCAAGCCAGAGCACTAGCAAGGGAGACAAGGCAGAGCGAGAGGCAGAACCCAGGTGACGCGTGCACACAACTCTACGGCTCAGCGACGTAGCAACGGGGCTGCCCACACCCATGACATTACGCTGTTCTCCACGAAGCCCCTCTGCACGGTGCTCTGGCTGCTTCCTGACGTCTGCCCCTTCCGTCTCTTTGGTCAAAGACACTGGCGCCCTAAGTGCCCATTCTGCCTCCTGGCCGGCCTTCCTGCGGAGGCTCCTGCCAGCGGCCCAGGGCCTGAGTGAGCCCAGCTTCCCCACCTCTCCCGTGGCCCTCTGAAGCTGGGGTGTTGAGGTGTGAGAGAGGAGCGCTTGCGACCCGCATAGAGGGAGTGGGGCAAGAGCAGCTGCCGCAGCAGGACAAAAGCAAAAGGGCATGCAGTTTCTAAGGGCGGGCCTGTGGGGCTCCTCTCAGGACCAGCCTTCCAGCCACCAGCAGGCTTCTGAGGACTCGGGGTCCTTCTCACTGGAGACGATGGCGGAGACAGCCCTCAGGGGACCCGGCGATGTGGGCAGGGCCGAGCACCCAGCTACCACCCACTCACCCCAGCAAATCCCACTTGTCCCAACCAACCTGGTGAAGTTGCTGCTGCAGGGCCCGGCTCTCCGTCACTATGGCGATCTGGGCCTCCAGGTCCCGGTGAACTGACCTGTACCCAAAATTAGGAGAGCCAATCAACGTGAGACAGGGCAGGCTGCTCCCTGCCAGGTACAGCCAGAGGCCTGCAGGGAAAAGGAAACGTGCAGACAGGAAATGAGCACAGCATCTGCCGAGAGCCTCTCCACACTTCATTCAACCTAAGAGAAAAGCAGCCCGCTGGGAATGAGCAGTCGGGCGCGATGCGCTGTCCGCTCAGGGAGCTGCTCGGAGGGCAGGAACCTGGGCAGCCGGCGTTCCCAGGAAGCCACCTCCTCCTGTCTTGCCCAAGCACAGCGAGAGGTGGGTTTCTCAGGGAGCCCCTGGATGCCCATGCTCAGGTTCTGCTTTCACCACCCCGTGCTAACCACAGCCCTTCCCAGAGGCTTCAGGGCCTCTGATCCCCAGCTCTTTGAACTGCCTCGGCCACATCCTGGCCACTGGAACCTGAAGCCCACCCTGGCCAGAGACTCCATGGCCCTGCCATGAGCACCAAGGGGAAAGACCCCACTGGGCTTATGGCAGCCTAGGGGACAGCAATGCTCCTACCCAAGTCTGCGGGAATACAGCTGTTGCCGGGGGGAGGTGGGTATGGAGGATACACTCCATCCTGCATCCCTTCCCACCCAGGGACATGCAGTTCTCTGTCTCGGGCTGCGGACACACCACACCCAACAGGACACTAGATGCGCGTCCCTGCTAGGGGCTCAGGGACAGCCAAAGCCAGACACGCAAAGTCCACTAGAGGCCGGTGGAGGAGAGAAGCTAAGAGGACCTGAAAGTTTCTGTCCCGCCCCAGAGAACACCATTTCCCCTTTTCTGCTAGGAAATGAGCCGGCTGACAACACAGCTGGACAAAAAGCAGGGTACAGTACAAGCAGCCATGGGATAGAGGATACTGCCCCCATCCCCCGGGATGCTGACATGTTTGTCAGGAAGGCTGCAGATGGTCTCAGAATCCTAAACTGTGCTCTGAAACAGACGCCAGGCAGGTGGTCTGCTGTGCACCCGTCCCCCCTCCTCCGAGTCCCATGGCCTGCTGGCACGGTCCAGGGCCTGTCACAGCTACTTCTTCTCCTAAACAGGCTACTCCCAAAACCTGACTTCCCAAGGACATCTGCTGCCCTGGACTTCTTTTCTCCTGCAGGAGCTCAGACTTGGGTCTGGCCTCTGTCTCTTCCTCCACACTACACCATCACTGGCACCGAGAACGCTCGGCCCAGAAAGCCCAGCCCACTGTCCGGTGCTGGAGCCGGCCTGGCTCCCCTGTGAGGCTTGCCGGCCTGCTCAGAGCCCGCCTCCTCACACCCTCCCCACCACCGCCGGTCTCTCTTCTGCCAACATGACCCTTGTAAAGGGGCCCACAGGAGCGCATGACCATTGTGAGCGAATCAACAACATGTAATACACACCAAGAAGCCTAAAATAGAAGACCATTTCCTAATTCTCACTCAGAGCAAGAGCATTTCCAAGAATACCTTGGGTAAGAGATGACGATGCTCTGCTGCCTGTTCCTGTAATGTGCTCGACCCCCCCACACACACACAGGGGCCACATCAAAGCCGCCTGCCTGCCTGCCTGCGTATGTCACTCAGCCAACTGTACCGCCCCATGGGGCCACTGTCGCGTAGGCAACCATGTGGCTCACCTTATCTTGTGTTGAGATACTAGGGGTGCGCTGGCTGGCCCCTAGCATTCTGTTCCAGATGCCCAGGGAGGTCCAGGTGGAACAGGTAAGCCTTGACTGCTTCAGTGCCGGCCCTCCGCCTCCACTAGGCTCAGCTGCTTCTGCCCCTCTTTCCACAAAGCCTGAGGCTGGGGGGGCCAGGACCAGGGGCTGACCTCCCCCAGCCTTTGAGCTTCACCACCTGCCACTGCTATTCTGACTCTCTCAATGTCACAATCAGAAAGACTCAAAAGCACTGGGGATGCTCCATGCTCCTCATGCAGCCGGCTCTCCGGAGCCCGCTCAGCTGGGAGCAGTGAGTGTGTCCAGCAGTGAGTGTGTCCCCAACACCCATGGGGCTGGCACTGGCTAAGGCTGATGTGAACCATGCCATCCAAGGCTCCTGGACCAGAGGGCAAGACTGAAAGGACCTGGAGGGCAAGACTGAAAGGACCTGGTCTTCTGAGTATCTCTTATTTCTGAAATCTGCCTAAACGTAGATCTATTACTTACAACCTAGGGGCCAGCCATGAGAGGCATGTAGCCCATCCCCGCACATACCAACAGCTCCTCGCCCCAGCTTCCAGCCTGCTTTCGTTACTGACCACTAACAAGCTTTTTTAGACCTGTTTTTCCTAATTGCCAGCCCCAAAGGAAATCCTGCTCTCACGGAATCATATCTGCGTGCTACACAAAGGTGTACCCAGATTCTATGTGTAACGAGACGAGAGCTTTTCAGTACCCACCCGCCACCATCGCCCCATTGGGAAGGCATGAGAGACACCTGTCTTTCAGCTTTCCTCTCTGGCCCTGGCTGGCCTTGGAGAGCATGTGCGAGTGAAGGGCAGCACGTATCTTGAACCTACTGGCCACCTTGGTGAGACCTGCAACTGCCCCACCACTTCCCCCTGTAGACCCATGTGGACTGGGATCTTTCTCCACATAAAGACCACAGATGTTGAAGCCACGTGGTACCCATGCCCCAGGAGATCAAGATAATGCCCCATGAACAGCCCTTCCAGGTGCAAGCTCTCTGAAGGCGGGACGTTTCTGCTGCTGGGAAAGACCTAAAGGACAGCCGGGAAACCTCCATTCAGGGAGGGACTCCCAAGGGTGCATCCCTTGCTCTGGGCCTGAGCACAGAGGCTGAGAGGCAGGCTGGGGCCTCTACACACTTCCCAGCAGGGCCATAAGCCTGTTATCAAGCCCTGACCTTTGTGCCCAACGCCTCTACCAACCTAGCACCCATAAGACTAGGAGCCACTCGGCAGAGCCACAGGAGTGACAGCACAAGAGAGGACTGGCCGTGGGCAGCCCTCAGCCCAAGGGAGCACGCTGGGGTACACAGATGACTGGACGGAATCCCAAGACTTCTGCGGGCTCCCAGCTCTTCAATGAGAGCCCTCACTCCCTCACCCTGGGCCTCCTCTCCTGCTCTGCCCACACCTACACTACAGTCCCTTTTCCACACGGTCCAGCGCTGTGCATGAGCAAACCAGGTGGCCCCAGGGCTCTCACAGCGCTCCCTCGCCAGGCCTCTGACCTTTCCCATGGGCCCGGCCACCTCCAGGCCTTACTCCCTCCCGACCTGCCCCCCTCACTCCTCCTCATGCCCAGCAGTCTCAGGGCCTCATATTCCTGTTCTCTCCACCTGAACCCTCCAGCCAGGGTCTGTGCTTGGTGAATGTCCCCTCTGCAGACAGGTCTTCCCAACCCGCCACCTAACCCCCAGATCCGGCCCAGATCCCTCCTCCTGCTATGGTCATAACCCGTTCCATCACCTGACATTTTATTATAATATATTCATCTACGGATGCCTGGGTGGCTCAGCAGTTGAGCATCTGCCTTCGAGGAGACTGCATCTCCTTCTGCCTGTGTCTCTGCCTCTGTGTCTCTCATGAATAAATAAAATCTTAAAAAAAAAAAAAAAGACAGATTCATCTGTACGTATCTGCTTCCTATTAAACTAGACAGATGCCTGGAGAGGGCAGGTCCCCAATGATGGATTCCCAGCACCCTGAATCCTGCCTGGCACACAGTGGACACTCAATAAATACTTGTTTGAACGAGTAAATGAGGCTAATTGTGCATCTTCCAACATATGATGACGAAATTAAGTATAAAAACCTCTGAGTTCTAAAGCAGGTGCTCCAGACCGTTTCTGGTGAGAGGCTGTCCCTGAGGCTCTCTTCAAGAAAAATGTCATCTGGGCAGCCCGGGTGGCTCCGTGGTTTGGCGCCGCCTTCAGCCCAGGGCCTGATCCTGGAGACCCGGGATGGAGTCCCACATCGGGCTCCCTGCCTGGAGCCTGCTTCTCCCTCTGCCTGTGTCTCTGCCTCTCTCTGTGTGTCTCTCATGAATGAATGAATGAATGAATGAATGAATGAATAAATAAATAAATAAATAAGTCTTTTTAAAAAAAAGGAAAGAAAGAAAAATGTCATCTTACACCCTCTCCTTCACTTCCACCACGATATTCTGCAATAAACTTCAGAGGACTCTCAGACCCTACAAAAATCTAAGGGGACAAGAAGACACCACAGTCGTGACCTCAGAGGGCTAAGCAGTCACCTGTTACACTCCAGACCACTTCAAGAGGCCGGGAGACCAGGCCCCCCCCTACCCCGAGCAGAGTGGTCCATGCCCCAGTGCACACCTGCCAGCACCCCACTGAGGCACGCGTGCCGGAGACACACAGGGCGGAGTCGCCCCAGCTCGCACTGCAAGCTCACCTTTGGGCACCAGGCCAAGCCGCCTGTCGGGAAAGCAGTAAAAATAGTGACAATTCTCACAATCATTAACAGATTCCTCTGTCAGCAGGAGCCAGAAATCTCTTAATCCAATGGCCTACCCCACCCTAGCCACACACATTGTACTGGCACTGCTACGGTACTGCACCCAGAGGAAAGGCAAGTCTACATCCCAAAGCTTCTCTTCTTTTCTTTTTTTCTTTTCTTTTCAATTTTACTTATTCATGAGAGATACAGAGAGAAAAGCAGAGACACAGGCAGAGGGAGAAGCAGGCTCCCGGGGGGAAACAGATACGGGACTCGACCCCCAGACCCAGGATCAGGACCTGAGCCACCCAGGCATCCCTCAAAGCTCATTTTCTGATTCTCCTCCGAGATACCCCCAACTTGGATGTGGCCCCTGCCCAAAGGGGCTGCTGGGTGGGCTGGGGCCAGGCTCCCAGCAAGAAGTCCCATGACAGCACCAGCAGCAAGGCTCAGGCCCACTCCTGTCTGGGGAGTAGACACAAACATCCTCCCGCTCAGGCTCCCCTGGGGCTGCCACCTCCTCGAGCCCTAGAGATGCTGGTTGGTTGGCACATGGCCAATGCAGGGCTTACAATCTCTGACAACCACTCTGCACCTGGCCCTCGAGCCCTGCTCTCCACTCTATAGCAACTGAGATGTCCTCTAGTAGGTGGATGGATGACCAAGCTGTGGTCCAGACAACAGTATGTTACTCAGCACCACCAAAAGACATAAGGGTTAAGGACCCTAAACACGAGGTGCCTGGGGGGCTCAAGTCAGATGGGCAGCTGGCTCTTGGTTTCGGCTCAGGTTGTGATGTTGGGGTTGTGGGATTGAGCCCTGTGTCGGACTCTATACTCAAAGCAGAGTCTGCTTCTCCCTCCCCCTCTGCCTTTCCCCTCACTCTCTCTCTCAAATAAGTCTTTATTTAAAAAAAAAAAAAAACTTAAATGCACATAACTAAGCATAAGAAGCTAGTCTGAAGAGGATACAGATGGTGTGAGTCCAGCTGCAGGACATTCTAGAAAAGGTGAAGGGATGAAGACAGTAAAGGGACTGGTGGCTGCAGGGGTGGGAGGGGGATGGACAGGAAGCCCAGAGGCTGTTCAGGGCAATGAAAGCCTCCATGTGACACCATGATGACAGATACAGGTCCTCACTCGCATGAACCCATGAATACAGAACACCAGGATGACCCCTGACACAATGTGGACTCTGGAGGATGACAGTGTGTCAACGCCGGATCATCGCTTCTGAAAGCGCGCCCTCTGGGGCCAGATGCTGACAGTAGAGGAGGCTGGGAGAGAATGGCGCAAGGCAGCTGGGAAATCTCTGGAGCTTCCTCTCAGCTTTGCTCTGAACCCAAAATGCTCTAAAGAAATTGAGTATTTTAGGGATCCCTGGGTGGCGCAGCAGTTTGGCGCCTGCCTTTGGCCCAGGGCACGATCCTGGGGATCCAGGATTGAATCCCACGTCGGGCTTCCGGTGCATGGAGCCTGCTTCTCCCTCTGCCTGTGTCTCTGCCTCTCTCTCTCTGTGTGACTATCATAAATAAATAAAAATTAAAAAAAAAAAAAAAAAAAAAAAAGAAATTGAGTATTTTAAAAATACATACATAAAATAAATGAGAAAATACAAACTTTCACTTAAAAGGGAAAATATAACTACACAAGCTGTGAGGTGCTGTGCTGGGCACCAAATGCCTACACAATAATGAAAGCATAGTTGGGGAAAAATACGGACACCCAGCACCGAACTCAGGTGACCGTTCTGCAGCATTACAGGTGCTTCCAGCTCTCAGAGCCTTGCTGCACCCCACCTACCAGGGAAGGAGCGAGGGCCAGGCCACAGGCAACTGCCCAGGCATGAACCCGCACAGCTGCCGGTGGACTCTTGTCTGACGTGGATGCCCAGCCGCCTCTCCAGAGGCCAAGAAGACGCAGCTAGGACCTCCAACTGTAGCAGAGTCCTTAAGGGACCCCCAGGGGGGTGGGGGGAACGGGAACAAAACCACAGGTGACAAGGACATCTCTCCTCACCGAGAAATGCAAGACCTCCATGGGCCCACCTAGCAGCACCCACCCCACGGCCCCTGGGATGCCTCCCCTCGGCTCTCGGCCACTTCACAGAAAGCCCAACAGAATGTATGTCAGGTCACTGTGCTCTCCTGAAGGCGAACCACTGCCATCGCCCTGTCTTACATGGAGGTTGGACCAGGTCCTTACACATTTGCCAAAGGTAAATTTGGCCTGAGAATTAGGCTTAAAGAATCCAAGTCTGGTGGCGTCACCAGCACGACACATGTACACAGGGCCTCTCCGCATTCTGAATAGGTGGTCTTTGCAAAAAAAACCCAAAAAAATGAATGGACCACATTGCAAAAGTCTCTAGAGTAGGTCTTTAAATAGTGGATGATATTGCTGGTACTTCGAAGCAATATTAACATGACGTATACTCAAGTCTGCTAAGGATGCTAAGGAATCAGCAAAGCAGAGCATCTGGGTGGCTCAGTCGGTGAAGTGTCTGCCTTCAGCTCAGGTCAAGATCCCAGGGTCCTGGGATGGAGCCCCGCATTGGGCTCCCCGCTCAGCAAGGAGCCTGCTTCTCCCTCTCCCTCTGCCCGACTCGTGCTCTCTCAAAAAAAAAAAAAAAAAACACCAAGGAATCCGCAGTTTGCCAGTGAGACACCTCTACTCGGTAGCCCACCGAATACAGTGAGCACTGCTTCCACAAGTCACCTCCGGTCTTTCCAACGAGGCATCTCTACAACTGCTTGATATCCTCCAGCCGGGATAAGCTGGAAAGGACTGAAGGACACACCCCAGTGCTTGGAGCCTTCTGCCATTGGACTGAGCTGCTATCCACTGGCACCTACTGACCGCTGAGGTCACCTCCACGAGGAGGATGCGCCCCAAGCCAACACTGTTAGCTTCCCACAGGCAGGGACCAGGCAGTGTTCCTGCATCACTTCACTCACAGGGCCACAGCAGGTGCAAGAGTCCCCCCTGCCTGACTCCTGGGGGGTGGGGGGACAGTACTGTCAGAGCCACAAAGATGTGGACACCATGAACATGGGCTCCTGGCTCACCGTCCTCACCAAGGGTTCACGGGAGCACAGAGCGGAGATCAGCCAGGCCTGCCCTGCAGGAGCCTGAGTAAGACTATCAGGCTATGGGCTACTTGGCCACAGGCAGGCATAAACAGACACCATCTGTACCCAGCACGGGCCTTGCAGAGAGCCTCAGTAAACCCAGCCACCCACCCCTGCCACCACCTGGGCTGCTCGCTCCTCTCATAGGCTGCTCTGGGGACAATGAGCATGCAGGAATGAACCAGAAAAGGGGGCCGACTTAAGGACCCCCTACACTGATCACAATAACAGGAAAGGACCCTGGCCGCTGACCTCAATACCGAGTGATCTCTGACCTCGGACCCCTGGCCTTCAGGTTAGGCTCCTCTGCCCACGTACCCCATCCCCTCTTTCTTGCGCACTCGCACTCTCACACTCACAGGCACACGTGCCCTGGGATTCCTGACCTTCCCCACTAATCCAGTGCTCCCGGAGTGCAAGGCCCCACCCGGGGTGGGGCAGAAGCATGCCTGTCCGGGAAAAGGCGAGCCACACTGGAAAAGCCGGTTGTGTGTTTCTGTTTCAACGGTAAAGGGGGGGGGGGGTCACTGCTCATTTATCAGTGCTGCTTGGTTCAGGGAATCAGGGAAATAACCCACAGCCCAGTCAGAACCACCAGACCACACTGAGCTGGGGAGCCCGAAGTGCCACAGAACAGACGAGGAGGGAGTGCTGTCAAGGCATCGCCTGCACAGCTCCCCAGGCACACACGTCCCCTCTGAGAATCAAAGCTCCTCCTGCTTTCCAGGTCAGTCTTCAATACTCCATGCTTGGGCACCGTGGCTATTCTCACAAGGAACAAAACCAATCCTGAAATATTTTCCACACCTCCTTGCTGGCTAGCCCTACCTGCCTGAGGCATCTGACCACCTGCCTGGCTCAGCCCTAGAACACAATGCCACCTGTCCTAGCAGGAACAGGCATGTGAGCCTCCTAGCAGGAAGCGGGAACCACCACCCTAGAGACCAGAAGGGCCATCCTTCGGAGATGTGAGAGTGATTCTTAAGGCATCAGAAACTCCTGGAGAGGGATCCCTGGGTGGTGCAGAGGTTTAGCGCCTGCCTTTGGCCCAGGGTGTGATCCTGGAGACCCGGGATTGAATCCCACATCGGGCTCCTGGTGCATGGAGCCTGCTTCTCCCTCTGCCTATGTCTCTGCCTCTCTCTCTCTCTCTCTCTCTCTCTGTGACTATCATAAATAAATAAAAATTAAAAAGAAAAAAAAAAAACTCCTGGAGAGTTTAAACACACACACACACACACACACACACACACGTTGCGGGGACCTAGGTGGCTCAGGTTGTCAACTGTCTTCCTTCAGCTCAGGTTATGATCCCGGGGTCCTGGGATTGAGGGGGCCCCCCCTACACCACCGCATTGCTTTGGCTCCCTGCTCAGCAGGGAGTCTGCTTATCCCTCTTCCTCTGCCTGCCGCTCCCACTGTTTGTGCTCTGTGTCTCAAACAAATACACAAAATCTTAAAAAAACCTATATACATACACCACATTGGATTAATCCCCAGAGAGCTGGATTCAAGAGACCTAAGGCAGTCTGGGCTTTAGTATTTCTTTTAACATATCCCCAGGTGAAAATCACTGATGTAAGAAAAAAAAGAGTTCCACCCACCCAATGATTCCAAAATGACCTCAAATCTACACAACGCAGCTAAGTGGCCATGGCTGTCTACAGCCTGGACTTCCAGGCAAAGACCAGAGACCAGAGTAACCCCATCCCCTCCTCCATCAGCCCTTCCGCAAGACTCCAGGACCAGCACGGGAGTCAAACAGACCTCTGACCACCAAAGAGAAACCCAGAAAAACCACACATGTCACTTATGGCCAGGGGCTCTCTGCGTTTGTCACTCTTCTTCAGACACAGGACTAAGTATCTGGTCGTGTGGCCCCTGAAGCATCGGAAGGAATAACTCCACCCCAGAGGCAGGTGCCCTTAACACATCAAGCAGCAGGGATAATCCCTCTGCTGAGCACAAGGTTTGAAACCCGATTATCCCTAAGACCACGGACCTGGGATTATGGCACGTGTGAGCTGACCCAGGAATGCACACCAATGCCTGCGGAGGATCATAATCCACACACAGTTCAGACCATGACCCACGTATGGGCAGTGCTGTGTCGCTCAGAATGGAAAGGACACGGCCTCAACTTCCTCAGCTATGGGGAATAAGTGGGGAATTCACATCAAGCAGAAAGAACCACAGTGGGGATGGAAAGACTGAAAAACCATTTAATACCAAATAAATAATTCTCAGGGACAGGAACATACCCTCTGTCCCTGAGAAGGTCACAGCCAATGTGGGAGAAACTGATGACCAGGGAAGGTGACCGCACGCACCTCCTCCCACCCGCAGAAGTTCCACGTGCTTCCTGAAACAGCCACCCAGGTCATCGGCATGAAGTTCTGCGAGCGGAAGAGAGAAAACTCTGCAGAACTCAAATGCTCCCGATTGGGAGGCTGTGGCATGTGTGCAAGGCTGCCAGGAGGACAAGATGGGAGGAAGGCCCAGCACAGACAGGTGAAGCAGGATTGGGGATGACCCCCCAGGCTGCCCCCGCACCCTGAGCCCCAGCCGGCCACCGCGTACCTTTGGCATGGAATGTCCAGCCCCTCCGCCAGTACTCCTGCAGCTGGACCCGCTCCTGCTGGCCCAGGCTGCACACCTCCCTGTAGAACTGCCGCTCAATGTGCACATAGGCGGCTGGGATGGCCCCCGCCACCCCCTTGGCCCCGAAGAAGCCGTTCACCTCTGGGGAGGCCAGCAGGATCTGGTACTCAGCCCGCGTGCCCAAGACCAGGTCCATGTAGGCCTGGGTCAGATTGAAGTAGCCAGTGGTGAGGTAGATCTTGGCGCCCCGCTCAGCCTCTGTCAGCAGGGTCTCAGTGACAATCTCGTCAATCTGGATCTCAAAGGGCTTCATCTGGATCAACGGGTAAATCCAGGTATCGGGGGCTGGTCTCCGGTCCCCAGCAGCTGCCGCGTCCTCCTGAGTCAAAAGGGAGTCGCCATGGAAGGTCTGGGCGTGCAACACTTGCTGGCGGGCCCGAGCTGAGTTTATCACATCCATAACCCTCTTGTTGGCCGCCCTGCAGTACGCGGCCCGGTCACCTGCAGGGACACACAGGAGGAAAAGGTGAAGGAGCAAAGTGGGGGCTCTGGGCTCCTGCCTGGCACAGGGACACGGCACGAGACAGGCCAGTGCAGATGCCCCCACCTGACCATCTACCCACAGGCTTCGATTGAGCACAGACCCCCGGCCCCAAGAGAGGCTCCTCCTCAGGTATCATCGTCCAGGGAAAGGTCATAAAGAACCTGCCGCCAAGGAACGTGAAAAGGCCCCTACCAGTTCCACTTACAAAAAATTATTTTTTTTTTTTTTTTTTTACAATTTTGTTAAGTCATCTCCACACCCAACATGGAGCTCGAACTCACGACCTTGAGATCAAGAGTCGCATGCTCTACCAACAGAGCCAGCCGGGTGCCCCTATAAAAAGTTCAAAAAACACTGGGCAGCCCGGGTGGCTCAGCGGTTTAGTGCCGCCTTCAGCCCAGGGCCTGATCCTAGAGACCAGGGATCGAGTCCCAAGTCAGGATCCCTGCATGGAACCTGCTTCTCTCTGCCTGCGTCTCTGCCCCTTTCTCTCTCTCTCTCTCTCTCTCTCTCACTCTCTCTCCCTGTGTCTCTCATGAATAAATAAATAAAATCTTAAAAAAAAAAAAAAAGAAGTTCAAAAAACAGACCAGACTACTTGAAGGTGACAGAAATCAAGGGAGCGGGACCTTGGGGCACAGCACCTGAGAGGGGACTGGAGGGGGCTTCCAGGAGCCGGCCCATCATGCACACACATGTGGACTGCACACCTGAGGCTGGTGTTCAGCATGCACACTGCACTTCAGTGAGATAGGCTAACAATAAAGGAACGTGTGAGTGAGTGAATGCGAGCATGGGCAAAACCATGGGCTGAGCAAGTGCCACACAGTGGGATCGTGGGAGCAGGGTCCCCAAGGTGGGGTGTATGGACAGGCAAGCTGGGGTGGGTGGCTGTCTCAACACACTGGACGGACGAGAACTGAGCATAAATGCTGTCACTGAACACTAACAAGCCAGCATCCAACTGAGAAGAGAAGATAAAACCCAAATGCAGTGCAAACAGGGAGCAGGTTAAGAGCAGCAGTTTGCAGGGTGACAACGATGGGAGACCAAGAACATCCGCAATTGCCCAGAGCTGGCCCTCTGGAGGAAATAGCAAGCCTTGGGAAAGGCTGAGCCAGAGTCAGAGAGGAACAGGGCAGGACACGTTCATGGCCGGGGACAGGGCCACACCTGAGTGTCTCTGGGGATGGGCTCTGGGACAAGGAGAGCCCTCCCTCCCTGACAGCAGCACCCACGGGGGAGGGAGCAGCCTCCAGCCACACCATGTCTCAGGCTATCCTTCCGAGGGTCTCGAGTGTCCCCTGCATCCCTCCGTTTGCTCCTTCTGAGTTGCCCGGCTCCCCTGAGCATATCTATGTGGGCCCAGGCGCCCTCACCTGCCCCCCAAGCAAAATGACTCATAACGTTCCCAGAACGTGGGGCCCTCTTCTCCACACATTCATGCCTGGCCTATAAAGTTAGACAAGGGTCGGCCAGTGTTTCTGGTATGGGCCAGATATTAAGTATTTCAGGCTTTGTGAGCCAAAGGGCAAAATTGAGAATTATACATAGGTACTCATACAAGAGAAAACAAATTTCCATGAATTTTTTATTGATAAAAATTCAAAATATCATAATAATAACTGAGCATCCAGGCTGGCAGCAGGCAAAGCAGACACCCAGATCACAGACTGGTTCCAGGGCCCGCGCTCCCTGCACCCAGGACAGGGGCTCTTCTCCTTATAAGGTCAGGCTTTACCCCTCCCCACATTGCTGACACTGTTGCAAATTCAGCAGTGGGCCTTCCCAAAGGCCACCAGGAAGCCACAGGAATCAGAGGAATGCAAATGCCCCCAGGAACACTAGCTGCCAGGGTCTGCCTGTTTCCAGGGAGCAGAGCTGAGGGCTCTCCCATTTCACTTTCCAGGCAGGAGGCCACAGACCTCAGTGGAGCTGAGAGCCACAGAGCCCTGGGGCTCCCCACTGGGGAACTGGCCCCGGGGAGGCCAGTTAGCAGGCTGCTTCCTGTAAGTGCAGGGCAGGCCCCTGGCTCCCTCCCCCAGGCACAGGCCAAAGCCCACACTCCCACCTTCCCCGGACCCACAGAGCATGCCTGGTAGCCAGTGAGTCACTTCTGTCTGGCCTCAGACAGAGGCTGGGCTCCTAGAGGGGCACTCTCCTCAGCCCTCACCTCCACCCCCCACAGGCTGGGGAGGGCAGCAGGGCTCAGGACCCTACCTTTGTAAGGATGCACCATCCCCTCCACCACCTGCACTGTGTCATCCCCCTGCAACTGCAGGGATACATCCCCCACTGCGTCCACCAGCTCCGTGAAGAAGTCTGCAATCTCGGGACAGTCCTGCAAGAACACGTAGCGGTCCTGGCGGTTGGTGAAGTAGGAGTCGCTCAGGTTCGCACTGCGGGAGGGGGTGGGAAAGAGGTGGGTGAGGACTCAGGCAGGAGAGCAGGCAACAGTGGCTGCAGGGGAGCCAGTGGGATCAGGGCAGTGACGAACACGTAGGACCCCACAGGGCAGCCGCCCCTGAGCATGGCCACTTGCACAAGAGTGGCATGAGGGGACAACAGCGAGGAAGCCACGGAGTCTCGATGCTGAGGCGACAGCTGATAGAAGAGGGACCCTCACAAAGCCAACTACCCGCCACCAGGGCTGAGCCCAGTGCCCAGGTTTCAGAATCAAAAGGACCCAGGCGGCCATCCTGGCTCTGCGGTTCATTTCTTCTGTGTTCCTGGCTCTGCCCAATGAAGTCACTCATCCTCTCTAGTCTCTCGTGTATGAAGTAGGGAAAACACCACACGGGTCTCTGTGAGGATCAAACACAGCAGCACATGTGGGCACAGAGGACTGGCTAGCACCCAGGAAGTGCTCAGGAAGCCAGGGCCCCCTTCTGACCACCCTCGATGGGCTGCCAGCAGCCACGGCGGAGGAGGGTGTCGTGGAAGACACTGAGGCAGTAGTGTGACCGACCACCAGACTACAAACATGTGCCCACGTTCCTGAGGCCTGAGGTGACCGATTTCCCCTTCTCTGTGTCCTGCTAACTTCCACCCTGGCCGAATTGAAGGGAGGTCCTTGATGGAAGGCAGCCGACTCACCCACTCAAGATGATATTGTTGTCAAAGAGGTACACTTTAATGTGCTGCAGGCCAATGGTCTCATTGAAGCGCTCAGGGATCAGGAGCCGGAGGAGACCACGGAGGTTAGGAGTGTGGAAGAGAGAGACGCGGACCTGTTCTGGAAACCTCTGTAACAGCGGGAGCAGCATTGTGCGGGAGTTCTTCCTACCTAAATACGTGGGCGAGCGGAAGAGAAAGGACAGGCTATTCACACCAGGAAAGATACCCAGCCCCGCAGGGGAGGAACTGCCTACCAGGGCCCACGTTTGCCTGTGCCGCCCATGAAATGGCCAGAATGCCTACACACAGACAGCACTCAGTAAATATTTGCTAAACCAATGAATCCAAGACACAACCTGCCCACTGGCCACTCTCCATGGGCTGGGCATGCCACTATTCTGTCTGGCACCATCACAGGCCGGAGGACCTCAGACCAAATTCTGCTCTGGACACTGCCGCATCTCAGAACAAGACTGGAGTGGGTGGAGCTGCAGACATCTGCTATTCTAGTAGCCGGCACCCAATCATTCTCCTGTTGGGAACTATACCCCCATCTCCTCCTAGGGGTTCCACCCTCCTCTGCCCTTGGCATTCCTACCCTGGGTAATGATGGCTCTACCCACACAGAACCCTCGCCCCGCTCCATGAGAAGGCACCCAGGCTTGGGCTGGGCTGGTCAGCACACGCACAGCCCCTGGTGCGTGGCCCACAGCAGGCCACTCTGGGAGCTCCAGTCTGAACCCTCAGGAAGCAGGCTCTCTTCCGATGGACACAATGTCATGGGTAGCCAGGCCCGGGGCTGCCAAGGCCACCATGCGGAGCCTGAAAATAAAGCCAGCCCAAAGAAGGAGGGCCAGCAGATGGGTCCTGGTGACTGGCCAAACCCCCAAATCTTGACCCGCCCAAAGCAGGTCAGTCATAGGAGTTGAAAACAGTCCCTTTAGCCTAAGTTGTTTTTCTTTGGGCTTCCAGTCACTTCCAGCTACAGAAGGAATGCTGCCGGACAACCAGGACAACCAGGCTGTCTGGGCCGTCTTCAAACAGCCTTGCCTCTGCCTGGGGCGGGGGCGGGGGGTGGCAAGAGTGTCACTCCTGAAACAGGGCTCTGAAAGGGGAAATGTTGGGGCAGAGGGTGCACCAGACCCACCTCTTGAGCCCCGTGTGAAGTCCAAGAGGATGGACACCTTGAGGTCTGAAGGGAACTTGGCTTGGAGTGACTTTTCCAGAGTGTTTTCCAGACAATCTACCTATCAAGGAAAGAATCCCAAAGAACAGAAGTATAAGATCCAAAAAGATGATTACATATTAAAAAAAGGATCGAGGGGCACCTGGGTGGCTCAGTCCGACTCTTGGTTGTCGCCTCAGGTCTTGATCTCAGGGTTGTGAATTCAAGCCCCACATTGAGGGCAGCCCTGGTAGCACAGCAGTTTGGCGCCTGCCTTCGGCCCAGGGTGTGATCCTGGAAACCCAGGATCGAGTCCCACATCGGGCTCCCTGCGTGGAGCCTGCTTCTCCCTCTGCCTGTGTCTGTGCCTCTCTCTCTGTGTCTCTCTCATGAATAAATAAAGAAGATCTTTAAAAAAAAAAAAAAAAAAAAGCCCCACATGGAGCACCACACTGGGTGTGGAGCCTACTTTTTTTTTTTTTTTTTTAATTTTTATTTATTTATGATAGAGAGAGAGAGGGAGGCAGAGACACAGGCAGAGGGAGAAGCAGGCTCCATGCACCGGGAGCCCAATGTGGGATTCGATCCCGGGTCTCCGGGATCACGCCCTGGGCCAAAGGCAGGCGCCAAACTGCTGCGCCACCCAGGCATCCCTTTTTTTTTTTTTTTTTTTTTTTAAATTTTTATTTATTTATGATAGTAACAGAGAGAGAGAGGGAGGCAGAGACACAGGCAGAGGGAGAAGCATGGAACCTACTTTAACAACAAAAAAGGATCAACTTGCCAGGTAATGCACACCCGGCCCCCCCCACATCATCTTGGAACACACATCCGCACCATGAGTGCTCAAGAGTCAACACCAGGAGACTCCTTCATCTGAGACCAGTAAAAGGAACCAGAAGGTACCGCTGGCACCCTTGTCCAGCCGGGCCTCTCAGAACAGAGGGTCTGTGGGTCAGATATGCTGCCGAAGCAGTCCGGAGCTTGCCACCTTTGGAAAAACTCTAAGACACCAGCTCTCACACGTTTCAACAGAAAATCCCCACAGACACACAGCAAACAGTGCCTACACACGGACAGCACTCAGTAAATATTTGCTGAACCAATGAATCTAAGACACAACCTGCCCACTGGCCACTCTCCATGGACTGGACAGGACATTGTTCTCTCAGAAGAACAAACAGGCTTCCCGAGCTTGTAGCTAAAAGCATGTCCTGAAGACAGAGGGAGACCTCCCTCTCAGGGAGGGAGAGGAAAGGACAGAAGTGCTTCTGCTGACCCACCCCACCCCCCATTCTCTGCACCCAATCCCTAGTATTTCCCAGCTCCAACCTGTGGGTTTCCAGGCAAGGATGAACCCAGAGAAAACTGTGGGTGCCAGACTCATTTCACAGCCTCAGAGCAGAAAGCCATCCCAAGATGCAGACAACAGAACGGTCTCGCCCACACTCACGTTAAGTCAGCCCATAGACTATGCCCCCGCACCACAATGTGTGCTGGACTCACGCCCCAAGAAGCATGTCCTGTGCAAAAACGGTGGTTTTTGGCACTTCCCACCCTCCCCCCTCCAATCTCACTGCAGGTGATAAGTGTAGCGTGACAACAAGTGCAGGTGGAACAAGAAGGGCCACAGACCTGGCACCTGACCCCAGCCCGACCTGTGCTTCGGTTCGTTTGCCTAGCACAAGGTTGGAAAATCTTTTCTGCAAAGGGCCAGACAGTAAATATTCTGGGCCTTGTGGGCCAGACAGTCTGTCACAACTACTCAGTTCTGCCACTGTAGCAAAACAGCAGCTACAGACAATATGTGTGTGAGTGAGCATAGCTGCGTTCCAATAAAGTTTTACTTACGGACAAGGAATCTGAATTTCACGTGCTTTTCCTGCATCACAAATATTCTCCTCCTTTTGATTTTTTTTCTAGTCATTTGAAAATGCAAAAACTATTCTTAACCCACAGGCAATACAAAAACAGGCAATGGGCTGTAGTTTGCTGAGCCCTGGACCAGCAGACAGAGCAGCCTAGGAACCCCTGTGTAGGGTGGGGAAGACATGCAAGCGAGGATTAGCCCTCCCCGAACCCTTCACTGGCCCTCCTGACATGGCCAACAACAACCAGCAGCTGGCTGAGAGGCGAAGGCCAAGAAAAGGCAGCTCAACCTCAACTCCACAGCACCACGCAGTCAGGGGGTTCAGGGTGATTCACTGCTGCCTTGGGGACCATCCCACCTCAAACCTTACCAGTTCCTGTTCCAAAGGACCTGTCCCCAGATAGAGAGATGCCATCACCACCCGTCTCTTGGCCACTTTGATCTGGCCCTGAAAGAGGAAAACAAGTCAGTCATCGCTTCCACAGCTACTGAGAAAATCAAACAAGTAACGCCTCGGACTGAACTATCCTACACCTTCTCCAACTGGTATAAGAATTGAGCCCAAACGCTAATGGTGCCCTCCCAAATAATGACCCATAATCCTGATAAAATCCTCCCCCTGGGGTACCTGGGTAGTTCAGTGGCTGTCTGCCTTCGGCTCAAGTCGTGATCCCAGGGTCCTGGGATCGAGTCCTGTATCGGGCTCCCCATGGGGAGCCTGCTTCTCCTTCTGCCTATGTCTCTGCCTCTCTCCGTGTCTCTCATGAATAAATGAATAAAATCTTTTTAAAAGCTAAATAAACAAATAATAAAATCCTCCCCCTTAAAGACAAGACCTAACCGCACGAGACATGATGCAGCCATCAAAAGAATGAAGGAGGTCTGACAGCGACCTGACGTCATGTCCACAATGTACTGTGATGAAAGCTGGAGTCACCCAGAGTGCAGACCATGGCCCGTTCACTGCCCCGGGGGCATGTACGGCACATGCAGGGCACAAGCCGCCAAGAGCGGTCCCTGATGGGCAGGGGAGGGGAGTGGGGGTGCCAAACTGCACCTCACGGCACTCCTGTCCGCACCTGCATGGCTGGGTCTCACAATGAGCAGGCACTGAAGCACAGACCAGGCCCCAGGCACCAAGACAAAACAGATCAGTGCTCAAAGACCACAGTGTCAAGAGGCCGAGTGCTGTGTGCAGACCTGCTCCCCAGTGTGGAACAATCACCCCCCTCCAGAGCTCGAAGCACCCTGCCCAGAGGGGCTGCCAGGGGCAGAAAGATGGGCGGCTTTGTCAAAGGTCTCGCTCTGGAAGGAGACGCAGAAGGACCAGGCCTCGTGGGAGGCAGGAAACAGGGCACACACACACACCTGCTTTCCCACCAGGCAGGGACGCAGCACCCACAGCCTGTGGGGCCTGCCCAGAAACACGGGCACAGGGCCTGCACACACAGAAAGCACAAGACAATTTCCCAAGTTCGCCTTCTCCTCTGTCTTGTTATTTGGGAAGAGGATGCCTGCAGGGAACACGATTACACAGAGCAAACGATGACTCAGGAACAGGCACCTCGGCTCAGGTGCTAGAATGAGGGCTCGCAGGCTGGGCAGGCGGCAGGCTGCGCTCCCCTCTCAGGGAACGAGGCCGCTCCGTGGGCCCAGGGAAGAGACACATCCCATTCGGCACAATCCCTGCATCAGAGACTCATTCAAAGGGCGTGAGAAAAGGGCTTCCTCCCAGCCTGCTGGGCCAAGCCCCGGGGCCCTTCCTGTCGTCCAGGGCCCCACCCGGGCAGGTGCACAGCCAGGGGATGGCCACGCGGAGACTCAGCCAGTCATTCACCCAGGCCTGACTAGAACACGAAGAACTGCCTCTGCAAAACCTGTTTCTTCAAGCCAAACAGATAACCAAGAAGGAGCAAAGAGCAAACCACCTTAACATCAGTTCTCCACAAAAAGGACACACAGGACTACGAGCAGCACAGGGAAGTCAGGGGACAGACGTACACAGACACACACGCACACAAGCAAATTGCATTCTGGAAGGAGCTCGTCAGAAATAAAGCTAAGTGTGGATCCACAGAACAACAGGGCAAAAGGAGAATGTGCTATTATTCAAATCAAGCACAGTTCATTCTACAGAAAAATTAATTTCTACATTTACTTCCTATTATCTACCACCATTCCACCTGCCTGACCTCATCATATTTTAATTCTAACATCACCACTAACCCAGAGAGTTCACGTTAATAAAAACTGATCAGCTTCACAATATCCCAATTAGCAGTTTTAACTCAAATAACTAGATGGGACACGAACACCTGAGTACTCAAAGCTCAGCCCCCCCAAATGCAAAGGTTAGCATCTCCACCAGGACAGAGAAGGCACAAACCTTAGACAGTCACAGGAAAGAACAGGGATCAAAAGGCCTAAAACGAGGTGTCCAAATTTTCCAGTGATCTGTAAAGTCACTTTACCGAACAAGAGAATTCCAGCCACTTCCTACATATCAAATCTCTTCCGGGGGTCAGCTGGGTCTTCATTCCCCGTACGTCCAGCCTACCAAGATGACAGCACTGTGTTCTGGTGATGTTTGCAGGGGCAGGAGGGGCCTATCATGCCGTGACTAGAATAGGTTCCTTTCTTCCCAGATATCGTTAGCAAGGACACCCACACGCCCTCACCAGCCTCCCTTCTGATGAAACCGAGGGAACGAACCTGGGGTAAGAATCAAAATCTGGGACCTGCCCCTCACTGCCCACACACTGAGCTACTCTACCTGAGACGTTAGACACGCAGGGGAGCCTCAGATGACGGCACAACTCAAGCATTTGTAAGGCTGAAAACCTAACAGGGAGAAGAACCCACACCAATGAGCCGAGCAGCTATCAGAAACTTCCAGAACAGAAGGCACTTCTGCTCAGGACTCACCCAACCTCATGTCCCCAAGCCTGTAACTCAAATGTCTATCCCTCTCACCTGTGGACACAACTTACCTTCATAAGCTCAAAAAACTCTGCCGGGGAAGCAAGCACCCTGACGTGGGAACTGGAGACCCCGAACTCTGGGACCAGGTTCCGGATCCACTGGAACCTGTGCACGCCCTCTGGACACAGGCAGCAAGGAGGGGAGGTGACCTGGGGGACAGCCGGGGACAGCAGAGGAGCCAACAGCAGCCATGGCGACCTGGTTACAGAGACAGAGGATCATACTTCTCAAACATTTCCTCAGGGTCTCTCTCAATTACTGGGGGACAGAGGGGAATGGTTTCAGATTTGCTAGGCTATTTTAAGTGAGCCCAAGTCAAACTCTGCAAAAGGCCTCGTCCTCAGCCTCTACTAGGTGAGCAACTTGAGCAGTGCCAGTACCTACAGATAAACCCCAAACGTATAGTTGGTTCCAAACAGCTCCACATTTAGAGCAAACTAAATGTAAACTAAATGTAACTAAATGTAAACACAAACTAAATGTAAACACAAGTAAACTCGCAGAAGCCTCTGCGTGGTTAACCCCAAGGTGCCAACCAAAGTGGCCTGCAGAGAGCCGTGGACGGCCACCTGCAGCCAGGCGAGTCTGGGATAAGCGCGACCACTGGACCCCAGCCGCCAGCTGCAGGGCTACAGAGATCAGCAAGGCTTTTATTCAGGGAAGGACCCAGAAAAACGAAGTTTTCTCTTGAATAATCGATGTGGAGAGAAGAGCTGGAACAGGAGGAGCCTGGGGTGGGGGGCGGAGGGCACCTCTACAGTGGCAAGAATTCCCCCCACGGCCCTGGACACCTCGTCCTCAGGGCTCGCCTCACACACAGCTGCACCCCCAGGCTGGCAGAGACAGCAGCCACTGAGGTCCTGCTGGTGGAACCACAGGTCTGCTCCCCGCCGCTGGCAACCCCGTGGGGACGAGGAGGGGCAACACACCCAGAGCCCCACAAGAGCCCGACACTAATCTCAATTCCAGCAGCCGGCCAATCTGCTTCGCCGCGTGCCCTTCTACTGCAGCTCCAAGAGGGACTCTGGGGAAAGGGCACTTGAACACCCCACAGCCTGAAGGGCCACAGATTCCAGGAAGATGACCTCATTCACTTGCCTCATGATAAAGCGTGAATCTTCCCAGGGCCCGCAAACATCCCTATGCAGATGCCAGATGGCCCACAGCTGTGCTTCCCAGAAAGCCCACTGGTGGGTCCCAGCAAACTCACGCCAAGAAAACTTAAGTCAACGAGTGGAAGGTAACGGCTCTCTGGATCCTGGGAAGTCAGGGAGTGGCCTGGGGCCCCACAATGCAGAGGGAGCTGGCTCAGAGAGGGGGTGACCCCAGCCTGCTGACGTTCTCTGGCTTCCAGGTGATGAACAGCAGCTTGCAAATGAAAGGCCTAGACATGTAAACGAGGGAGTGCTGCCCCATTTCCCCAAAACCATGGGCCTCACTCCTGCTGTGCTCAAAGCTCACTTCCAGGAGGAGAGGGAAGGATCCTTCAGGCCAGTGGAAAACCACGACACAATGGGAAAGTCTGCACAACACTCTATCAATTTGAAGCCCCAGAGGGGGCCTAAAGTCTAATATTCATTAATTAAACATGGTCTATTTGAGGTGGAAAACCCCACAGCACCACCACACCAACGGATCTCCAAGGCTCGCGGCACTCATCCTCTCTCAGCCTGTATGGAAAAGAACCAGGGCGCCCGCACACCCCCCCTACCCGGGGCCATGCCGTCAGTCCACACATCCCGCCCAGGGGCCAGCAGCCTCCAGGCGGCTCCCCAGAAGGAGGCTTTGGAGACATGTCCTCAGCACACAGCAACCCAGGGAGGGCACATGTGGACTCGGGCCGCACCCCCAGGCATCGGGTGAGCACTGTCCTGTCCTGCGGGGGCACAAGGGAAGAGCAGTCCAGCCCCAGCCCCCCCCCAAACCTGGCGGCCTCACGGGCTTACACACCTGAAGTCACCTGAAGTCATCTAAGAACAACATAAGAGAAAATGCCACCATTAATTAAAGGTGGACATGTGCAGGACGTGTGCTTCGAGTGACCGGCGAGGGGAGCTGGTGGTGTTGAGCAGGGTGTGCAGAGGAGCCCGCTCCAGGCAAGGGAGGGCTGAGCAGATGGAAGACGTGGGCACTGGCAAACACCATGAGCGGGAAAGCCCGGGAGGGTCTCCACAGCCAGGCCAGAGGACAGACACACGGCGACACGGACGGATGGACACGCGCACCCACACAAACACGGTCCACCGTCAGCCCCGTCCTGCCCCGGGGAGGCACCGGGCAGGCTCAGGCGGGCCAGGCTCCAGGCCCCGGGCTGCCTTGGGCAGGACTTGTCCCTGCCAGGCAGCTCTCCCTGGGAATGTTCCATCAAGGCCTCCATCCAAGATTTGTTGAGGGCTTTTTTATGTTGGCTTCCTGTTTAATCTGTGTACTGACAGGTTTATTTTTGCTAGAGAGGAGGAGCTGAAAGCCAATTCGGAGCAGGAGTCGTGCAGGGGGAGACCCAACCCTGGACTGGCAATTTTATGCACCCAAAGAGGAAGGCACTCTGAGGAGCAAAGCATTTTATGAAGGCCCCCCCGGTGACAGCACGGGAGTTGGGAAAACCATATCTGGACAGGTGACACTCAAAATCTAACTGAAGTGCTTCAGCCAGGACAGAAGTAGCCAAGCCCAAGTCTGCTTAGGGGCTCATTTTTTTCTTTCGCCTCAGCCAAAAGCCCATGGGGGGTTAGTTCCCGCTTTCCACAGTCTAACTCCTGGGAATCTTCCCAGAAAAGGTTGTTCCTGGTGCTAGCAGCACCCCCAGCGCACAATAACCCCAGTCTCTGGGGGCGACCACCTGCACAGGCAAGTCCCCTCACCCCAGGGAGGCTTACTAAGAAACCACATATCCCAGGTCAGGAACTGAAGCCCCGAGAAATCTGAGGAGCTGTGGTTATTTTACCAAAAATGCAGAGCCAGATCACACACACCATTCAGAGAACTCAACCAGCACACACACCGGTTTCCACACCTAGACCTGGACTCCCCTGAATCATCTTTCTAAGACCATCTAGCTCCCATTTCTAGTTACAAAGAAGAGGAAGTGGTGGGGGTAGGGGACCAGATAATAGCGTCGGCCGACTCACAAATATCATGGCTGGAGAACAAGGGCCAGGGCAAGCCCCTAGGGACGCTCCAGCGAGCGGGTGGAAGAGGCAGCAACAGCAAAGCAAACAGATCTCTGGCCAACAGCCCTAATGGGGAAACGAACCAGCAGGCTCCATGAAGGGCAGGCTCCAGCCACCCACGGGACACCTGACAGTGGGGATGGGTTCAGCCATGGGATTTAAGGCTTCTCGTGGAATCTGGGGAGCAGGCTGGGTCTAAGTGGACCCCTGACCTCGGGCCCTTTCTCCACCCATGGAGAGACCTGTGTGGGCAGAGTGAGGGTAAGGCTTCAGGGCGGCTCTAGGAGGGCACAGGGAACAAGAAGGGAGGAGGGTATGGAGGGGTGGGACGTGTCTCCGACCATCTCTACAAGAGAAATCCACATCTGAACTGCCTTGACTAAGGATGCTCTTGTCCGTTGAGCCCCTGGATGTTGGGGTGGGGAGGCACTAAGTAAAGACAGCGGAAGCCTGCCTGTCCCCAGGACAGTCTGAGGTGGGACAGGCAGCCCAGACCTCCCGCCAGGCATGAGAAGGCAGTGGGATTTAGTTCAGAATAAGCAGCCATTCGGAAACAGAGCAGAAGAGCCGCTGAGACACAACCAAACAGCTATTGCCACAGGGAGCCTCAGGGGAAAGAGAAGGCATTTCTCCTTTTTGCAGGGAGACTGGAGTTTTCCATTTCACCAAACATCTTGAAGCTGCATGTGCTCCATGGAAAAATACTGGCACACCTTGCGTTTTTTCTTTGTCTGGATGTGCAACAATGTGCCTGGAGGTCCAACCAAGTTCCCACGTGGCCAGCGGTGAGGTGCCAATAAAGAAAGAATTACACCCAGGTCTACACTTTACCTTCACGCATCCCCTCCATGGCCTCTTTGCCTCAGAGGACACAGGCCTGCCCCCCAGGGCACAGAGCCTCACCCACCACCAGTGGGAAAAGTAAGCTGGCCAACCTCTTGGGGTCTTTTTAAAAGAGGGGCTCTGGGGCTCTGAACAAAGAACACAGTGATACGGGAAGACCATCTTCCTACACGAAGCACAAATCCTCAGCAGACGGTACAGGAGTTCCACCCTCCATCCCATACCATACACGGGGCATTTGCCAAGTGGCCCCCACTCTGGGCTCCATCATGCTCTGAATCCATGAGCCCTTCTGGAACTGTACGATAAGATTCGTGGTACAAGCTCTGTGGCTTGGATCCCATCCAAATCTGTACAAAATGATGAAGAAAGAAATTCTTAAAAGAAACTAAGTTCTGTGGATTGCAATATTTTCAGAAACTACTTTTGAAGAAAACCCCCCCTCCTCCCCTCAATCATGCACATTTAAACGTCAGAAAGTGAGCTGAGAAGAAAAGAGCAACAGTCATAGCACTTCCTGAGAAGAACTCAACAGACTACGTGAAGGCACCATACTTCCTGCGTCCCCAGCAGCAGGCGGCCCTTCCTGACTAACGCAACACCCGAGTCCAAGAAAGGGAAGTGAGTGTGAATTCCCGTAGGTTACAAAAGACCAACGGCCGGCTGAACTCCCACAAGAAGTCCAGCACGGGAGGCCAGGCTGCCAGCATCTGACTACATGCTGACCAGATGACTGTCCTCTTGACTTGCCCAAAAGGAAGTCCATCACATCCAGGGGCCAGAAGGCTAACTGTAACCCACAATGCACCTTGGCGGGGGGGGGGGGGGGGGGGGGGCAGAGTGGAAGGCACAGCAAAGGGCCTGCCGAGAACCCATCTCATGTTCTACTAATGCAAAGGCTTTGACCAGCCGGACTTCCCAGCAGTCTTGAAAAGAACTCGTTTACATGAATCAGATCACATGTTTACAAGTGGATTATCTATCAGAATACTTTAATCCCGGGCTTGCAGCTATCTCTCTAGGAGCGCCCAATTGCCTGACCCAGCCTAATTCGTCACCAGCTGCAACGTGTTCAGGGGATGCTCATGCTAATATGAACTCAGTAAAGCTACAATTTCAAAATCTGTCCGTTGTAAATCTTATTCCAATCCCCTGTGAAATCAGACTTGAATTATTTGGGGAAATTATGCTTTGATTCTAAATATCCCCCTCCCACCCATTGTACTACTATAAATAAACCAAGAGATGGCTCTACTAAACTCTTAATGAGTAATGAACATCACAAAGTTCACAGAAAAAAAGTAATTTCTGGAAATCTGGTGATCCCTTAGAGTGGAAACTACTAACAAGCTAAACCGGAGCATGCTGACCTGCCACTACGTCAGATGTCTAACTGAAAGAACGGTCTTCTGGTTATCTGTCTCCCTCAGAACTCAGGGAAGTTAGGAACCTCCTCACCACCTCTCACCCTCACCCTCACCCTCTCACACACACACACACACACACACAGACCTCGAAGAGAAAATGGGAGTTGAGTCTCAAAAATGAAGCCCTTTCTGCACATAGAGCTCAGGCTGAAAATCATTTGTTTGGGTTTTTTAGAGAAGGAGGCCACAAAGAAAATATTTCCTTGTATGGCAGGCAAGCTCAAGATTAGGAACTAGCGCCCTCCTGACATCTTTCCCCCTCAGTCCCATCTACTCCAAAGGAGTCATTTGGAGTCTGAGGACTCTAACCCACTACTGCAAGGCACTGTTTCCCCACCGCCTCCAGTTCCCAGCTCCAGACCCATCAGTCGGCTGGACACTGGACACCTCTGCTCTGACACACCTGGATACAACTTAAGGTGCCCCAACTCAACTTATCATCACCCCCCACACCCAGTCCTCTTTCTTACCCCCCATTTTGGTGAAGCGTGCCTCCATCCGTGCAGTCAACCAAGTCTCCCTACACACACACACACACACACACACACACACACTAGAGCTGACTCTAATCCCTTCCACTCCGCACCACCTCAGGCCTAGACCACCACCATCAAAGGAAACTGGACAGGCAATCTCAGAGCTTGCCTCCCTGGGTCTCAGCCCGGAGGACGAGCTTGCTCTGGCTCCCCCCCTTTTCCCCCATCCCTACTCAGCACCCCCAGTCAGCTCCTGGAAACCTGTGGCACCTCAGAACTGCCACCTCTGCGGCTACAATCATCAGCCCACACCACTCATCATTCTCCCCTGAACACCAGCTCCCCCTTCTTTATCCAGCCTGCTCCTATACTCCAAGACTACAGCTCTGAGATCACCCCTACCACGAAGCTTTCCGTGACCTCCTGCTGGGCCTCGTAGATGCTGCCATGACCTTCTACTTTACCTTACTATTACTGTCAGCTTATGGGTCTGAGCATCCTGAAGATGAGGCTCTTTATCTTTGCTTCCTCGGTACCTAGCACACAGCCCAGGAGTGCTTGCTACATGCATGCTGAATATATGAATGAGCCTAGCAGTCCACAGTAATAACAAGCGAAATGCCTGCTCAAGAGAAAACAACAGTATTTCTAGATCACTAACTGGAAGTAACTTTAAGTAGCGTTCTCTGTCACTACAACTAAGGAGACCACTGCAATGAAAGAGCCCGCTCTCCACTCCTGTTAGCCACGACGGTTCACCAGGCACTCCAACAGTTGAGTCAGACTGGCAAGCTAAAAATCTGAAAAAGTCTAAGCTCATGACTACACAGAACTCTTATCAATGAATCAACGATCAGAGTTACAAGAAACCACACCATTCGGGGAATGAGGAGTTTCGAGGTACAACTAATGGGGGAGAAACGAAAGTCAGCAACCACTAGAGGATGAGTGGCCATACAGCCCAGAGAAACCCCAAACACCAAGGCCACAGAGTCAGGAAAACCTGCAAACGGAGTAAGGCCAAGAGGAAAAAGAAAAGAAAAGTAAAGAAGCTCAGAAGCTACGGTGTTGTAACAACACTGGTCAAAGCGCTCATCCTCAGTCCTAGCAGAACATTCTAAGGACTATAAAACACTAATTTCTTTAAAACACAAAACCTGTGTTTCTTTAAGTGAGCTTCTGATTTAATTGCTGACCCAGAGGTACAACCCTCTCTTTCTCGTGCTCTCTCTCGGCTTCTTCAAAAAGAAATATGGTGCCACACCGGCTGCACCCATTTCCAAAAAGGACTTGGGGAAATCCATCTAGACCACCCCCTGCTCCCCGAAAAGACACTCAAATGTCTTTTTCAAAAGAAGGTGTGGAGATTGCCCCAACGCCCCTTAGTAGTCCATTCCAACAGTAACCAACAATGAACCATAAAGTGTTTTTTTGTATTGTCTAAACATGTGTCTGGTTTAAACAGGAAAATGTCCTCCATATAGTTTTTAACCGGGGAGACGACAAAATGCCTTGAACGCCTCGTCTTCGAGGAGGGAACATTTCTTGAAACCTTAAACCAAACTTCCCAGAGGTCTGATGCCAAGACGTAGAAGTCATCCGATTTCCCCACCCGCTGCAATAGCCCGGGTCTTGGCTAAGCACCAACTCCAGAAAATGCAGAGGCCGCCTCCTCCAGGCCCCGCCCCCGCCGGGCTGCGCTGTCGGTGCAACTCCAAGCCATCCTGACCATTCAGCAGGCTTCTGAAGGCCTCCGGACTGATGCGATCACCTAAAAGCCAACCTACAAGTCACCCTAAAGGAACCAAACTCGGATTTCTGCTGAACATCGTCCACTACAACCCAGGACGAAGCACGTTCCTTCCCATAAGCAGATCCGAGCACGAAAGCCACGATGTCCCATCTCACTCAAGCAAGCACAGATCAAAACCTAAGCTAACGCAACCTCTTCTAAAGGATGCGCATCTAAGATCTGCGTGTGCGTGTGTGTGTGTGTGTTTTTTTTTTATCTTTTCAGGAGTCAAGTGTAAGGCTTGAGTCTGATAAGAAAACCATTTGCACACAAGAAATCTTTTTTTCCCCCCTTTTCCTTTTTTCCTGTAACATCTGCAATAACAGCAGGCCTCTTAGGTCAGCATGCTCTTGGCAAATGTTGACTTTGAAAGACGACTGCCTGGACAAACGGCTTCAAAGCCGCCTCCGCCACTTACAGAAGTCACTTCAGTGCTTTTCCAGTACACGGGCCCTTTGAAGAGTGTGAAGAGGGTTCCGAGTGGTTCCTCTCCCCACCCCCACCCCCCGCCCCGGCCCGAGAGCCCCGGACTCGGACTCGGGGTTGCTTCACAGCCCTCTCGGGCAGGCAGTGCGAAGCGCTGCACGCACCCGATGCGGGCCAGGCTCATCCACCCCGCAGCCAGCGCCGCGCGAGCAAAAGACCCTCCAACGCCCGCCGCCAGGGGCCCCGGGCGCCCGCCCCGCCCCCACCCCACCCCCCGCGTGAGCGCACTCCCGGCGCGCAGGAGAGGCAGGGCCGCGCCCCCGCTCCCGCCCCCGCCCCGGCCGGCCCGGCCTCCTCTCACCTCCTGCGCCGGCGGTCCCGGTTCCTGCCCAGGCGGTCGGACAGGCGCCCCAGGAGCGCGGCCAGGCCGGGGCGGCCAGGCAGCAGGCCCAGCAGCCGCCTCCAGAGCACCGGCCCCGCTGCCGCCGCCGCCGCCGCCGCCATGGAGACTCGGCGCTTCCGCTTCCGCTTCCGGCGCGCAAGAACTTTATTGACAGCGGCGCTCGCAGACACGGACAGGTGTGCGGGAGGCGCGCGGGGCGCAGGCGCAGCGGACTGAGCCCCGCCCCGCCCTCGGCCCCGCCCACTACCCCGCCCCCATCGCCTCGGCCACGCCCCCCAGCGCCTCGCAGTGCTGGCCTCGCGCCGCGCGGGTCCTCCCGGCGCCCAAGCTCCCGGGCAGGTGTACGGGGCCCGAGCGGAGCCCGCGGGGCTGCAAGCCGGGAGCGCCTCCCGCAGCTGGCCTTCGGGAGGAAGGCGGTGCACGGGTCTTGAGAGGCGGAGAGCTGGGAGAGAGGGCTCTGATCCGAAACGTGGGTTCCTCCGCACGGACGGGGACTTGGGAACCCGGAGAGCGGTGGGCGATCGGCACATCCTACCTGATTGTCCCAGGAGGGGGTTGTGAGGGTTCGAGGCTGTGGACACCCTGGATGCAGAGCATTCCGCGTTGCGTGCCCACCCAGGTAACCCCAGGAAGTCAGTTACATGCTCCCTGCAAAAGTGTTCATCACAGCATCCTTGGCCATATCAGCAATGTGGAAGCAATGGACAGGGGGGGAGTTGGTGAAATAAATAATGGTGCATCGCTTTTTTTGGGGGGGGAGACCCCCATAAGATACCCATTCTTACCCATAAAGAATCACCTCCCAGAAGGACGTTTAAAGACATGAAGTAGGGCAGCCCCTGTGGCAGTGTTTTAGTGTGGCCTGCAGCCTGGGGTGTGATCCTGGAGATCTGGGATCGAGTCCCATGTCGGGCTCCCTGCATGGAGCCTGCTTCTTCCTCTGCCTGTGTCTCTGCCTCTCTCTCTCTCTCTCTCTCTCTCTCTGTCTCTATGAATAAATAAATATAAATCTTTTTAAAAAAATAAAAAAATAAAGACATGAAGTGTAAAATCCAAATTTCCTACCGAGTAGCATAGAGCTTATCTCAAAGGGAAAATGAGAAATTGGAGGGAGTATTGTGTAAAGACAGAATGAATACACCAAATGTAAATACGCCAAAATGCTAACGTTGGTTATTCGGCGCTATCCAAGAATTCCCAAGTTGTTTACAAGCAACGGGCATTTCAGATTGTTTTAATTTTTCCTTCACGATTAAATAGCTTTACAAACACAAGGTGGAATTTGATTCAACTCTTCCCGAGTTACAAGTGGTGAATCATCAAATTTCCTAATTTCCAGTAACTAGAATGAGACCATCCATTGCATGTTTCCAGTTTTGCACAGCGCCTGGGACACCGGGTGGTTGCAGAGTCAAGTTGTTGAATGCCTTCACCATGATGCTCCGTGGCCGCCACAGGAGCATCCTACCCATCCTGAAAAGAGCTAACAGCTTCTTTTCATAGGCTGTGCTTTGTCGGGTGAGGTATTAATTGAGACAAACAACCACAGTATCGTCCCATTGGAAATTTCCGATCTAAAATAAATTGTACTAACACACAGTGATATTACAGCATGGTAAGTTAAACTCGTAAGTATTTACATTACGTATAAACAGGAGGCAATGACCCAGGCACTTCTGAAGCCACACACTTCATGGCTGCTTTGAAACTACAACCAGAATGAGGCAACCACGGCTTTATCCTAGGACACACACATTTAGAAGTTGCAAAATTTTTTAAATAATGGTTTTCAGAAATTGAGCAATCTTCCTAATGGTTACATTTACACGATGACAACATAAACACTTTCTTTTTTTTTTTTTTTTTTTTTTTTTTTTTTAACATAAACACTTTCTACCAGGAGATCTCTCTCTCTCTTTTTTTAAAGATTTTTATTTATTAAAAAATATATTATTTATTTATTTATTCATGAGAGACACACAGAGAGAGAGACAGAGACACAGGCAGAGGGAGAAGCAGGCTCCATGCAAGAAGCCCCATATGGGACTCAATCCCAGGACTCCAGGATCACTCCCTGGGGCAAAGGCAGGCGCTAAACCACTGAGCCACCCAGGCGTCCCCCATCTACCAGGAGATCTCATCTGGGCTGATTCGTGAGAACAAGTAGAGGAGATGACATTCTCAGGTGACACAGGTGGCCCAGAGAGTAGGTGTGGGAGTGCCCCAAGCTGCTTGGAGGGCCAGTGGTCTAGGGACTGCTGCTGGGCCCTCCACTCACACCTTGATGACCTTTGGAGCAGGTCAAAGGCTGAGACCCCTGGTGGCTGGAAAGCCCATCCGCTGAGGCCCCCTTCACCCTCCTGCCCTCAACCACTGCCTTCTGGTTAATCCCACTGGCTCCTTCCTGAACAGGAGGTGCCAGGGTTAGAATGGCAGAGTTGATGGGACGGATGACAGATATCAGGTCTTCCCAAAAGGAAAAGGAAACGCATTCATTGGAAGGAGAGTTGACGTCAGGGAGTGGTGGGCTGCTGCCCCTGATAGCAAGGCCGCTCTCCGGGGCAGGAAACACCAGGAAATCCTGAGCCAAGGGCCTGGGCCTCACTGTCTGTGATTCACACCCGAACCGAAAATCATATCAATGCCGGCACGGAAGGCCTGTCCTCCCTGAGGTTACTTTGTGTGCAAGGGTCTCTCTCAGCCCTGGGGCTGTTAGCAAATTCAAGGAGGGGGAGGCAGGCCGGCCCATCTTCTCCCTCCAGCAATGGCCCTCCCTCTCCTTCTGAGGAGCCCACTTTGGTTCCTGAATAAGTGGCTTATGTACCAGGACAGGATGAAGCCAGCCTTGGGGCCCCCGCCTGCCTTTGCCTCCATTCCTCTACTTGGTCACTACCCAGCCTCACCAGCTGGCCTTTTCTCGATCCCCCCTCCCCCAAATACACACACACACACACACACACACACACACATACACACACGTGTACAGCCACCTGAGGATCTTTGCTTAGTTGTTCCGTTGGCTCACAGCATATCCCCAGCTCCTCTCGTCCTTCTGAGCACCGTGCTTCCCCTAGAAACACGCCCCGGCCCCATTTATCCTGCCTATCACATACTGTGATCTAATCTTTTTTTTTTTTTAATTTATTTATGATAGTCACAGAGAGAGAGAGAGAGAGAGAGAGAGGCAGAGACATAGGCAGAGGGAGAAGCAGGCTCCATGCCCCGGGAGCCCGACGTGGGATTCGATCCCGGGTCTCCAGGATCGGGCCCTGGACCAAAGGCAGGCGCTAAACTGCTGCGCCACCCAGGGATCCCACTGTGATCTAATCTTATTTACTGGTTTATTGTTTTTTGTGTGTGTGTTTACTGAAGTACAGTTGACACACAATGTTACATTCATGTCAGGTGTACAACACAGTGATTCAGCCTCTCCCCACAAGTGAGCTACCACCCAGCACCATACCACACGATTACAATACCATCCGCTCTGCACCCGGTGATTCCTTCCACCCCAGGACTAACCTCTCTCATAGCTGGAAGCCTGGACCTCCCATTCCCCTTCACCCTTGTTGCCCATCTCCCCACTCCCTGTTCCCCATGCCCCAGAATGGGAGCCCACAGCGCCCTGTGTGCTCTGAGCACCCTAAGCAGGACGCCCCGCCAACAGAAGCTGGCTCTGCTCACTCCGGTTTAATGAAGGCCCGTGTGGCAGGAGGAGGCGAGCTCAGGAGCTTCCTGGCTGTGAGTCTGTGCTTTTCCACCGACGGTGGTGGGAGAAACAGTGACTTGCCCTCCTGAGAACTTATTGACCTGCTGCCACAGATCAGTTTGCTAACCTGGCCGCCCAGGCCTACCTTTGGGGGCTGGTTTACCTGAGCCTGCCATCTGCCTTCAGGCCACCAGCACTTTTCCTGCCTTCATTTTCCCTGAGATACATTCTCCTGATTTAGCTGTTACTTTGATCTTTCCTCATTCCCGATGCCCTTTCCTTCCAAACTAAGACCTAACCCCAACCCTCCCTGGCATAAGGCAGGTGCTGTTCCCCCAGAGCAGGGGCTGGCAAACATTTCCTTCATGGGATCCACTAGTAAACACTTGACACTTTGGGAGCCAGGTGGCCTCGGTGACAACTACCCAATCTGGTACAAAAGCAGCCACAATCAATGCCAATGAGCACAGCTGTATTTCCAATGAAATTTTATTTACAAACAGTCTGTCAGCCTGTGTGCCATGATTTGCCAACAAAAGACATTCAGATGATACCTTTTCCCGTGGCCATAGCCGGGTACCAGGCAGGAGCCCTGCCAGGCTCCTTCTTGCACCAGGGACCTGAGGGGGCTGGGGCTGCGGGGAGGCCCAGAGAAGCTGAAGGTTGTGGAAAACAAATTTGCCAAACTCTGAAGCTCAAAACAGCCACCTCTGGGGTAGGGGTGGGGAGCTGGTCAAGGTTCTCGGATTTATCATTTAAACTTCTCAGTGTCGAAAATCTTGTCATCTGCAAAACAAAACACCTATTGCTCAATGGTGCTCCATGCCTCCCTGCCGCTAAGAGGCCAGGGATAATCTGGCAATCCATCAACAAGAAGCCAGGGCCCAAATTTCTGGAAATGCCTCCTGGGCAGAGCATGCTGGTTTGTTTCTCTGTCGCTGGTGAGGGATAAATGTAGCTCTCAGTTTCAGGGGAATCTCAGCCTCTTGTGGCGTGGCAGGCAGCCAGCGCCACCCCAGCGAGGAGCTGCATGCCTCCTCCTGATGCAGCAGTCCTGCGAGGCGGGAAACACTGAGGCCCATGGCCAGTTCTGTCCCAGGGAATCCCGGGCTCCCTGGGTCCTGCCTGGGAGAGCTGCTGGGGGCTCCTTGGAGGAAGCCCACCCTGCCATTGCCGTGCCCTGGTTCTCCCTGCCTGACCCCCAGGGCGAACTGAAACAAGAGGTTAAGTGTGCCCTGGGCCTTGCATGCAAAGCCCTCTCAGGATAGGTCTTACTTGATGAGATGAGGCCAAATCAGACCAGGCCCAAGCAGGTGGGACTCCCAGGACGGGGTGTGATTTATTTCCAGTGTTTGGAATTTAGGAAAGAGACTCAAAGTAAATCCCCTGACGTCAATCACCCTTTTTGCCCTTTAGCCTAGAGGGAGGAAGTGGGCAGACAGAGGCCAGGTGAGGTTGCTGCCTCCATGCCTGGGGCTCCTGGCAGGGAGGGGAGGCCAGTCCTGGGGGTGGCCCTGTGCTGAGCCGGAGAGACCTCGTCCCACCTAAATGGCCAGTGGAGACCCTCCAGGATATAGTCCCAATGATGCCAGGTCATCCAGTTTTTCCAAAGAAAGTCCCAAATTCAGACGTGAACGTGAAATTTCTGATTTGAAAAAAAAAATTATTTTTTTAATTCCATGCAATCCAACCATTGCACCTGTAGGTCGTGTTCAGCGTATACTTCACCACTTCCCACGTGTCTATTGGTCTATTTAAAAAGGTCCCAGGCGCCCTGGGAAGACAAGTAGATCACAGTTCATCTGTTTGTACCTGTTGATTGTACTGCCTCTTCATAAAATGCATTTTAAGTTTCAAAGTTCCAAAAATCAAGGAATCCCTGGGTGGCGCAGTGGTTTGGCGCCTGCCTTTGGCCCAGGGCGTGATCCTGGAGACCCGGGATCAAATCCCACGTCGGGCTCCCGGTGCATGGAGCCTGCTTCTCCCTCTGCCTCTCTGTGTGTGTGTGTGTGTGTGTGTGTGTGACTTTCATAAATAAAAAAAAAAAAAAAAAAAAAAGTTCCAAAAACCAGAGAACGAACCTGACCTATCTCATTCAGAGTGAATGGTTGAAGGGAGTGTGATATTCTCACCTTGTCAGCTTGTAGCTGCTTCAGGTGGAGCCTGGAAATAGGGAGCTAAGGCCTTTAGTAGGTGGGAGAGAGGGGCAGGAGGGAGCAGAGAAGATGCTCGGCGGCAGACACCTCGGCACTGGTGGTGTGCTGGTCCCAGGCTCTGCTTACTCCTGGCACCTACAAGCTGGGAAACTTTGGGAGGTCAGGTGACCCCTCCAGACCTCAGCTTCCCATCAGCCTGCGTGTGTCACATCCTCAGGGATTCCCCTCAGCCGTCCCCCCAGTAGATTCGGTCTCCCCGTAATATGCTCACACAGAGACCCCCCCTCAGGACTTTTCCTTTATAGTACTTAGTGCAGTCAAAATTAATCAATCATGACATCAATTGTGGGAGAATCTTGTCCTTCTGGAAAGAATCTGAGCTTCGTGAGGACCCAAACCGATACATTCTAGGTACCCTGCTTAATTTCTGACACATAGTAGGTTCTCGATCATTATCTCTTAAAGGAATGAATGAAAAAAAAAAAAAAAAAAAAAAAAAAAAAAAAAGGAATGAATGTATGAATGAATGAGTGTGTGGTTTTGTAAAATAAGTCTTGCAAGAGCGAGAAGTGACTCGGGGTAGGTTCACCAGCTCCAGAAATCTGGACTGCCACTAGCATTTTGTTTGCAAATGTAGGGCGCTTATGGAATTCTGGGGAGGAGACAATACATGTCTGAACTACACAGTGAGGCCAGATGAGTGCAGCATGAACAGAGAAGTGGGAAGGCAGGACATGGGAGACCCACCTCCATGTCACGCTTAGGACCTCACCTCTGTTCCTTTTAAAAATCTTTTTTTTTCTTTTTTTTTTAATTTTTTTATTTATTTATGATAGTCACAGAGAGAGAGAGAGGCAGAGACACAGGCAGAGGGAGAAGCAGGCTCCATGCACCGGGAGCCGGACGTGGGATTTGATTCCGGGTCTCCAGGATCGCGCCCTGGGCCAAAGGCAGACGCCAAACTGCTGCGCCACCCAGGGATCCCTCACCTCTGTCCCTGATAGAGACCCCACCTTCTACTCCCTCTCACTCCTTCTTCTTCTTTTTTTTTTTTTTTGTTTTTTGTTTTTGTTTTTGTTTTTGCCTCTCACACCTTCTTATACACCCCTTGCCACTGTGGCTGGTTCCAGACCTTGGGAGCCAGAGAGAGGGTGCATGTTTCCCCTTTGAACTTGCCCAAGAATCGGTGCCTGACAAAGTGATTGCCAGTGTGTGCTTCACAATGTAGCGGAGCCAAGGACCTTCCCAATGGTGTCACACCCCGGAATGGGGCATTCAGGAGGTCCCCATGGCGATCTCACCACTGCAGGAAGCTTACTGTAGGCTGTGTGGGGAGGGGGTCAGTGCAGATGCTACACACACACACACACACACAGGAAGGTGAGCAACATCTGACCCAAGAACCCCATGGGTCAGGGGCTCCCAGCTGCCTGGCTCCAGGGACCAGCCATCTGGTTTACGGTAGGCAAGCTCTTGCACCCAGTTGTCCTCCAGCAGCCCTCCGGTATCCGGGGCCCAGGGCAACAGCTCCGGGGAGCCAGCCTCACTCCTCATCCCCCTTGCCAGGCTCTCCTTCTCCTGGGCACTGCCACTTTAGCTCTGGGCGCTGGGCCAGGCCTCACTTGCATTGCAGCCTAGATAGACGGTTCACCAATGCCTCTTCCCAGAACTGCCCGCTGCCCTGGTGTCTGTTCCTGAGTGCGGGCGCGGGCACAGCAGCTGCTTCAGGGCGAATGGAGACTATTCCCATCCCAGTCCCGGACAGAGCAGGGTTTGTTGGTTTGGGGTCAGGAGAGACAGTTGGCTGGAAGCTAACTGCCCCATTCTCTACCCCCAACCCAGAACTTGGAACAGATGTGGATTTCTCGTAGAGCAGTGGGAAGAAACTTCCCTCCCCCCAAGATGAGCCCCACACACTTCACACCCTCTGAGCCCTCCTAAAGTCTCCCCCACTCCCCCACCGCCCTCCCACCGCCCCTCTGTGGGTGGAAGAATGGGCCCCTGAGGGCAGGGGTTGGAGCTCTGGTCCAGCCCAAGCCCCAGAGGGAACAAGGAATCTGAAAAGGCAGGGTGGGTGAGTGGGTGGGTGGGTTGGTGAAGTGTTTTCCTTCCCCTCCCTCGGCACTTTTTCTGGGAAATGCCAGAGGCCAGCTGGGCCTGGAATGTCAGGCTTGAAAGAACTCCTCCGCTGCTCCAGACTTCAGAGCCACAAACCTTTTCATTAGCTCCATGGCCCCTCCCAGCAGGAGCAAATGCCACAAGCCATTGTCCTGGCTTCCCTGGCCCGCCTTTGGGGATTGTCAAAAGCAGCAAGGAGAGATCAGGGTCCACCTGTGGGGAGATCCCTCCCACCTTTCCCCCAGCCCTGGTAGGTCATGTCTGCCACAGCCCTGCAGCCAGCAAGGCTTCCCGCACACAGATGGGGCCTCCTCGGAGAGGGAATAAGATGGATAGCCCAGTGAAGCCAGGCCCCGGAGGAGCCACACTGGGGCAGCAGGGGACTCAGCTTCCAAGAGAGGTCTGCTGAGACACAGGCCCCCTGCATCCTCTTCAAATTAGCTGAAAAAAATGGAAGGGGGGGGCGGGGCAAGAGAGGAGAGGCCTCACTGTCTCCTAGCACTAGACTAGAAGCTGCAAAGGGAAGGAACCAGATTCTTTCTCCCACCACCGTATCCCCAGGTCTGGTCAACCAACCGGCAAGTAGTAGGAGCTCAATCATTGCGGAATAAGCAAGACAAAACCACGGGCCAGGCAAACCTAGGCTGCCTTCTTGTGCCATAGGAAGCCCACCAGTCTTAAAGAAAGAGAGAGGCCGAGGGCCTGGTATTGAGCAACTCTGTGGTCTGAGGCCAGTCTCCTAACCCATCTGGGTGCAAATGAGGCCTCTGAACAATGGCAACCTTACAGCCCACCCCCAGGCTGGCCAGGAGACAAGAAGAGCATCTATGTGAGTTTGGGACCTTGTGTTCACCAGGCCAGGCCATAGCTTCCCATGACCACCCCACAGGCGCCAGGGTTCCCATCTAGGAGGTTTGGGGAAGAGCTCATCATCTGTCACTCAGCATGAGTAAGTGGAGCCCCACAGGCAGCTGAAACCACTGTGTACTTCCCCTCTCTCATGAATGAATCTGTATTATCTTTATGACCAAGCACCTTTGCCTGGAAATGGGATCTGACTTCATAGAAATTCTGCAGAGGGAGAGATTAGAAAGCTGGAGTCTCCTAAATCCCACAGCCAGGAAGATAGCGGGTGGGGCAGAGGGGCCAGACCCAGAAGGGCTTTTCTCCCCAGAGCCCCCAGCAGGCGGGGAGGGTGAGAGTGGTAACACCCTAGGTCTGCTTGGCTTTGGGCATCTCTCTTGCCTGGAAGAGGGGCCCCCCAGGGTGTGCCCTGTACTGGCCCAGTGCCTCCTTTCCCACTTTTCCAGTAAAGTTGGGTCCTAGCTCCATCTATCTCCGGATTAGCAGGCTTAATAATCTGCACCAAAGGCATATGGGGCTTCCATACCCTCTATTCCATCTACAGATGCCCCCGGGGTCCTGAAGGCAGAAACGAAAATCTACTCTAGAAATAAGCAGTCAGTGGGATCTAAAAATAATGGAAAACAGAAGTCAAAACAATCTCTTATTTAAAGATTCGTTGAGCGGCACCTGGGTGGCTCAGTCGGTTAAGGGACAGACTCTTGGTTTTGGTTCAGGTCATGATCTCATGAGCTCCATGCTCAGCAGGGAGTCTGCTTGAGACTCTCCCTCTTGCTCTGCCTCTCTCCACTCCAAATAATAAATAAACAAATCTGTAAAAAAAAAAAAAAAAAAAAAAAAAAAAAAAAAATTCACTGAGCACTTTCTACGTACCAGTTTTGAAAAAAAAAAAAAAAAAAAAGCAAACACAGTCTGTTTCCTCAAGGTTCTCACCAGACAGGTAGTCAGGACATGTTGGTCAACGTGGAAAGTGCTCCCCTAGAAGTTTAGACCGAGCCTCTGCCAAGTCTTAAAGGACAAGTAGAAACCAGCCAAGGTGTGGAAGGCAGTTGCACCCGGAAGGAAGTGAACATGCAAAGACCCAGGCCTGGGGAATGTTCTGGAGACGGCCTGGGGTCAGTGGGGTGGTGGTCACTGATGAGGCTGTGAGGAACACAGCCTCACTGAGAAGTTTGGATCAACCCAAAGGCACTGGAAACCTGGAGATACTCGAAAGCCAAAGGGAAACTTGGTAGTTGGCTGAACTGCTTGAAGACAAGCAGCTCCGTGGAATGCATCTTACATAGGAGGTACCCGCGCTCCAACCCAGAAAGCCGTTCTTGGCCACACCCACATCCTCATGGCCCGGGCTGTGATGCCTCCTCTCTCCAGACACCTCGGTGCTTTCAAAAGAATTGTAGCCAACGTGCACCGAGCACTGACTGTGTTCAAGGTACCATCCTAAGCATTTGCATGCATTAGCTCATTTAGTCCTTAGAACAACCAGATGGGCTAGGTACTATTATTATCAGCCCATTTTACAAATAAGGAAACTGAGGCACAGCCGGGGCAGCAAGCTGCCCGAAATCCTACAGCTACTGGCTGGTGGAGCCTAGACAGCAGTTCAGTCTCCAGTCAGTGGGCAAGGAAGCCCCAGCCCTGCCCCCGCAAGCCTGGCTTTCTCCAGCCCAGACAGCCCCTTTCAGGGCAGCGGAGCACTCGGGCTGATGCTGCCCACCCCCCCCCCCCGCCCCTACCCCCGTACTCTGGGGCACTCTCCTGGCAGACAGGCAGACATACCACCTTTGCTGCAGGTCCTCTTTATGACCAAGCCCCACCCAGGCTCCTTTGGGGACCATGCGATTGTCTCCCAGGTAGGAGTTTCTCCGACTAGGAATTTGCCAGAGTTCCAAGGCTGTTCCTCCTCCTCATCTCCTCCCACCTTTAACAACCCCCCACCCCCAAGCCAGCTTCCACAGTGTCCTAGGGTCGTCATCAGGATCACCCCCTTTCTCCAGCCGCTCCTCACTGGGGGGGGGGGGGGGGGGCTTGCCTCTCTCCTCGCCTGTCTCCCTGCAGGATTCACCCAGCACTTCTGTCTTCCCAGCACTTCGCTCCGTGCCTGGCAAAAGCAGGCGCTCAATGAAGGTTTGTGGACTGGATGAATGAACCTGACTTGTGTCAGAGCATTATAATTTACAAAGCACTTTCTCATCCATTAACCCGAGGGCTGTTCCCTGTGAGTCTTCCTTGTCCTTCAGAGGCTCAGCACAGAAGTGTACGGTCATGGTGCAGCCTCCTCGTGTCCTTTTCCTGGCCGAGGGAGAGAACCAACTCCTCATTCGAGAGGAGGAGGATCCATTTCATTAGCCCACAAGCATCTTGAGGGCAAAGATCTGGTCTTATTCATGGTGAGATTTCAACACCCAGCCTAATGCCTGGTACGCAGAGCCCAGTATTTGTGAAACGTGTTGAATAAATCCATTTCCCCCTCTGCGGAAGCAACTAGAAATGAAGACCTCCTCCTTACTACTGGCTCCTAGGAGAAGCTGAGGAAGAACGAGTCGGAATCACTCCCATTTCTAGCATGCTTGGATGTGCAGAAGCCCTTCGTGTTCTGTGACCTCAGCTCTCCCATGGGAAGAGGCTACTGTTATTATTTTACACATGGCAAACGGAATCCCAGAGAGGCCGGGTGTCCTGCCCAAATCTCACGTAGTCCCGGCATCCACGAGGGAGAGAGTTGACAGCACAATTAGGGGCCAAGGCAGTCAAGTGCCTGTCCACTTGCCATGCAGGCCTCCGTGGGCTGGACTCCCAGGATGCCTGCTGTCCGAGTCTCTCCCTTCCTTTCCGGCTCATTGTCTTCAATAGGGTGACATTTGGGAAGAGGGCATGCCCCAAATCCCACAGCCCCGGGGTCCCGAAGGGTGACGACTTAAGTGGAATTTAAACGGGTCCTGAGGTGTCTGCCCGTTTGGGGACAGATTGCAAAACTTCCGAACAACCTTCATAACAGCTGGTCCTGGTGAGCCCAAGGCGCTCACATCCAAGCCAGCGTGACCAAGAGCAAATCCAACATTCATCACACACACACACACACCTCCTCACCCCCCCAGGGCTGGGGGACAGACCAGACCCCCACCCTCGGAGGTGGGGGAGGCTGGACACGTTCTTGGTGGTGCAGGCCCATCTGGAAGTGGGCTGAACTCCTGCAAAGGGTTTCCTGGAACTCCTCCGCTGCTGGTCTTTAGTGCCCAGGTCTAATTCCAACCGCGATGAGAACGGTCCTGAGTCCCGCGGCAAGGTCCCCCCCCCACCCCGGCCCGCCCCCACTCCCACCACCCACCCGCGTTTCCATTCCGGGGCTTGGGGAGGAGCAGCTGGGAGCTCCGCTCGGGCTGCGAGACCCCGGGGCGCCCTCTAGCGGACGCGGGGCGCGGGGTGGGGCCCTCGCTCGCCCCGGGGGGGCCGGTCCCGCGGGGCGAGAGCACCTGGCCGGACCCGCCCCGCGCCCCGCGCCCCGCGCCCCGCGCCCCGCGCCCCGCGCCCCGCGCCCCGCGCCCCGCGCCCCGCGCCCCGCGGAAGCCCGGACACGCAGAGGTGCGAGCGCGGGTCTTGGTCCGCTTCTGGCTTCCCGGGGCGCGGGGCGGCACTCGTGTCCGCGTCGGCGGAGAACCTGGCGGCGGGCCGAGGGGCTGGGGCCCGACCGCTGCCACGCAGGCTGCGTCCCCTGCAAGGCTGGGACGCCCGCTCCGCCGCGGGGACGCGACCAGGTCCCACCCGCCCCGGCTCCCGGCTCCCGGCTCCCAGGCCCGGCCCCCGTGTCGCCGCCCGGCTCCGGGGTGTCCCCGCTTCCCTCGCGGCCGCCCGGGCCTCCCGGGGCGGCGATCGGGGCCTCGGGCAGCCCGCGTGGGGGCGGCGGGGGGGTGTCCCCGCGAGGCCTGCGAAGAAGGGAAGGGGAGCCGGGAGCCTCTCCCGCCCGGCCTCCTGGAACTGCCCGCGCGCTCCCGGAGCGGGGCCCCCGCCTCTGCCAGAAAGCGGCCTTCTTAGAAGGGAGGGGGAAAGTGTGAATGAGAAGTTGGGGGCGGAGCGCGGGGGGAGGGGCCGCTGCCAGGAACGCGCCGCCGGGGCTGGCGCCGCGCCCGCCGGCCGCCGGGGCCGCCTCGCGCCGCGCTTTGTCTGCGCGCGCGTCCCGGCCGGTGCCGGCCCCGCTCGCGGCCCGCCCTCGGCCGCCCGCGGCCCCTCCTTCGCCCTCCGCGCAGCCTTTCATTGCTGCGAGTAGTGACTAAACATTACAAGAAGGCCGGCCGCGCAGTTCCAGGAATCGGGGGGGCGGGGCGCGGCGGCCGCGTATATACCCGCGCGCGCGGCCTCGGCGGCGGCTCCGACTCCGCTCCCGCCGCCCCCGCCGCCGCCGCCGCCGCCGCCGCCGCCGCTCCGGCCCAGCTCCCGCCCAGCTCCCGCCGCGGCCCCTCGCCTCGTCCCCGCCGGCCGGCCCGGGGACGCGCAGGGGGCAGGGCGGGCGCCCCGGCGAAGCCCGAGGGACGCGCGCGCGAGGCCCTTTGTGGACTTCCCGGCCGCCAACATCTGGGCGCAGCCTCGGGGACCGTAGGAGGCGCAGCCCCGGGGCCGGAGACTCCGTGTCGGGACCAGGTAGGACGGACGGGAGGGGCGCGGCGCGGGGCGCGGGGCGCGGGGCGCGGGGGGCGGCTCGCTCGTCCCGGGAGCTTTTCCCGGTTTCCCCTCCCCTTCCCGGGTCATTCCCGGCAGGGAGGGGACGAGGTAGGGGCCAGAGCGGATGGAAGCCGGAGATCCCAGGTTCCCGGAAGACCCAGGGCTGGGCCCTCGGGCTCCTCGGGTCCCCTCCCCGCTCCCCCCACCCCCATGCCTCGGGCTTCTCGCGCCGTCCCCGCCGCCCGGGGCCCCCGGACTGAGCGGCGCCCCGAGCGCCCCGGGGGTCCCCCTGCCGCTCCCCACCGCGGCCACGCGCCCGGAGACCCAAGTCCCGCGCCCGAGTTTCCCACTCGGTGTCCCCCCGGCGCGCGCTGGGGAGGGGGCTGCGTGGGGCCGCCCGGCGGGGGGCGGGGGCGGGGTGCCCGGGTGGGAAGGAGGGCGCGCGCGGGGCGCGGGGGCGGGGGTGCCCCGGCCGCTCGGCGGGGGCCGGGCCGGGCGCGCTGGAGGGCTCCGGGCACTCACGCGGCGCGCCCCTTCCTCCCCGCAGCCCCCCGGGATGCGGTAGCGGCCGCTGTGCGGAGGCCGCCGAGCAGCTGCAGCCGCCGCCGCGCAGACCCACGCTGGCTCCGTGCGCCATGGTCACCCACAGCAAGTTTCCCGCCGCCGGGATGAGCCGCCCCCTGGACACCAGCCTGCGCCTCAAGACCTTCAGCTCCAAGAGCGAGTACCAGCTGGTGGTGAACGCAGTGCGCAAGCTGCAGGAGAGCGGCTTCTACTGGAGCGCCGTGACGGGCGGCGAGGCGAACCTGCTGCTCAGCGCCGAGCCCGCGGGCACCTTCCTCATCCGCGACAGCTCGGACCAGCGCCACTTCTTCACGCTCAGCGTCAAGACCCAGTCGGGGACCAAGAACCTGCGCATCCAGTGCGAGGGGGGCAGCTTCTCGCTGCAGAGCGACCCCCGGAGCACGCAGCCCGTGCCCCGCTTCGACTGCGTGCTCAAGCTGGTGCATCACTACATGCCGCCCCCCGGCGCGCCCTCCTTCCCCGCTCCACCGACTGAACCCTCCTCCGAGGTGTCGGAGCAGCCGCCTTCCCAGCCGCTCCCCGGGAATCCCCCCAGGAGAGCCTACTACATCTACTCCGGGGGCGAGAAGATCCCTCTGGTGTTGAGCCGGCCCCTCTCCTCCAACGTGGCCACGCTCCAGCATCTCTGTCGGAAGACGGTCAATGGCCACCTGGACTCCTACGAGAAAGTCACCCAGCTGCCTGGGCCCATTCGGGAATTCCTGGACCAGTACGATGCCCCGCTTTAAAGAGCAAAGGGCAGGGGTCGGGGCGAGGAGCCTGGGTCCCCTCTCCTCCGTGGCACATGGCACAAAGCACAAGAATCCAGCCGGGAGAGTCCTGCAGCTCTGGGTGAGCCAGGGGGGTGGACAGACCCCTCCCGTCGGCCCTCCCCCCCTGCAGAATGGGGCAGGCGGGTCCTGGAATGTGTTGGAGGGAAGGGGGAGTGCCACCTGAGCGCCCCGCCCCCCACTCCAGCTTCTCCGGAGGAGCCTGCTGGCCCGGTGGAGACGGCGACAACAGCAGTGGATTCTCTCCTCTTGGCTTCCTCAACTCCCCCTGCATTTCCAAACCGGGGGGGGGGGGGACACTGCAGGAGTGTTGAACTAGTGAGAACTGCTGGGGAGTCTTCAAACTTTCCAACGGAACTTGTTTGCTCTTTGATTTGGTTTAAGAGGTTGCTTTAATCCCGAGCAGGTCTCTGGCCTGGAAAAAGGTGCAGGCAACGGTCCCCCGGGGGGGGGGGGGGGGGGGGGCTCAGGGCTGCTGGCTGGTCAGGGCAATGGCCACTCCCACTGTCCCTCCCAGGTGAGGAGGGCGGCTGCATGCTCCTCCCCTGGCTCTGGGAGAGGGGCTAAGGGCAGTAGGTGACCTGAAGGGGGCTCTTCTGTCCCCCTCTCTGGGACAGCCACCAGAAACCCAGGTCCCAGAGTCCCATCCCGTGCCTGGCAGCCCAGGGCCCTTCCCCCGTTTTAAGGGGGAAGTGGCATTTGGAGGGGGAAGGACGGGCTGGTCAGTTCTTGTCCCCATCCCTGCCCTACCTTCTGGGCACCTGGGTGGCGGTGGGGTGGAGAGGATGGAGGAGATGAGCCATCTTTGACCCCAGATCCTGGACGGAGAAGTTGAGGGATTCTCCTTTATGCCTCCTGACTGTCTGGCTAGGAGATTTGCCTTAAATGCTCCCTGTCCCATGGATAGGGACTGGCACACAAGAAGCCACACACTCAGCCAATCCAGGCAGAGGCCAAGGGCTCCTCGGAGGGCAGGCTGCCGGCCACCCCGCGCGGGGGAGGCGTGGGCGGAGGTGGAGGGCCCGCATGCTCCCCTTCCAGCCTGAGCACTGGAGGAATGCGAGCCCCTCGGTGTTGGCCAGTCACAGGTGCCTCACGGTGGCAGAGCAGGGCCACCGGGTCCCACGGCCCTCCTCACCTGGGGGGTGGGGGGTGGGGGGCGGGGGAAGGGCACAGGCAGGAAGTCATTGAGGGCCTGGGGCCCCTGCCACCCCAGCTGCTCCCGCTCTGCAATAGCACTGATCAGTGAAAAGTTAACAGGAATGTAGCAGCGATGGAATTACCTGGAACTGTTCTTTTTGGGGAAAACAAAACAAACACAAAAGTTTTCTGCATCAGGTATTGGGCTGGATGGGGCAGCTGTGTGTTGGGGTGTTTGTTTTTTTTTTTTTTCCTGTTACTTCGTTTTTGTTTTGTTTTTTTGTTTTTTTTTGTTCTGTTTTGTTTTAATAATGTTTACAATCTGCCTCAATCACTCTGTCTTTTATAAAGATTCCACCTCCAGTCCTCTCCCCTCCCCCACCCAGGCCTTCGAGGCTGTTAGGAAATGCTTGAAGAACTCAACAAAATACCAATCCAAGTCAAACTTTGCACATATTTATATTTATATTCAAAAAAGAAACATTTCAGTAATTTATAATAAAGAGCACTATTTTTTAATGAAAAGCGACTGGAGCCTTTCCCCCCACCCCCGCCCCTTCCCTGCCTTCTTGCTTTCTCTTTCACCCGCACCCACGCCGCGTCCGAGGGGAGGGAGGAAGGGGGGGTGCCGCGGGGGTGCAGGCTCTGCCCCCTTGCCGTCCGGGGCGCTCCTCGCCGTGGAATCGAGCTCGTTTTCACCACGTCACTGACAAGCTAAGGCAGCCACCTAGACTGTACCGAGAGGGGTAATTCCTGCTAGTCTGATTCAGATCTGACCAGAATATGCAAAGCAAGTTCGAAGGAAGCGCTTCAAAGGGTTTGCAGGGAGTAAGCTGAGCTGTGGTCAAAGCTTTTAGACTCCAGGCTATTAGAGGCGCTCCTTGGCTAGGAGGTGTTCCGAGAAAGCCCAGACTCCGGGGTCCTGGCGGTGACCCGTGACCTCAGCACAGCCGGGTTCATGGGAGGTGGGGGGAGGGGTGGTCCCCACAGGCACTGCCTCCCAACACCTCCAACTTCCCTCCTTCCCTGGGAGACCCAGCCTGAGCCGTGGACAGCCCCGTGCCTCGCAAGGACAGCACCCATCTATTTGCCTAATTTTAGTCACTCCCACTCCCTGGGCACTTAGAGGCTATCTGGGTTAACCTTCCCCCCCCCACCCCACGAGGCAGGCAGGTGTTATCGCCTCCGTATTCTGAGATATGACTTCGCTCCATGGGAGCTGGGGGCTTACACTGGTCGCTCCTGATGCCTAGAACTGTGCTCAGTAAATATTTGTCGCCTGAGGGGGCAGCCACTCCAGTTCATGGAGGTTAAGCAACCTGCCCAAGGACACACCACTTGGGAATGTGGGAAAGACACAGAACTGGAACTTGGGAGCATTGGATTTCCAAACCTGTGACCTCTGCCTCCTGAAGCACTAGGTATGGGCCCAGGGCTGCCCCCCACCCCTGCCCCGTACATACCCCTGCAAGGCCATGAGGTGACTACCCCCCTCTGGGGTTTCAGCATTAGGGTTGTGTTAAAAACACATGCTTCCTCCTCCCCCCGCCAAGCCCCAGTCCTGATAGCTGGAGAGAGGAGTATGGTCCCCAAGTCAGGGCCCCCTAAGCCTCAGATGCCTGAAACACACGCCAGACGCCTCTTCCTGGCCCCAGGGGGCCCACATAAGCTGCTCCAGGAATCAGTGCCCAAAAGGCAACTAACAGTAAATAAAGTGATTTTTTTTCTTTCCCATATCCTAGACTTTGGGGGGAAATCATGTAAACTGGCAAGAATCAGGCTAGGGATGACTACTGAGTGGACAGAGCATGTAGGAACCACTACAGAGAGACCACTGCTTCTGGAACTGGGGATGCAGACCCAGGGAAGGTCACTTTCCCAGAGCACAGGGTCAGGTGAGGGGACCCAGTGGGACCTGGGAAGCTCCTGGCAGGCTCTTCCCTGCCCAAGGGTCTGCCAGTCGGCCCCCTTCTGCCTTCAGAAGAGAGCTGTAGAGCTGATGGAAGGACTGGCTCGATGGAACCTTGGAACAAAGTCCCCGTCCTCTGCCCAGAAGGCGGCTGTTCAGCCAGAGTGTCCAGCCGTTCACAGGGCACTAACCTACCCAGCTTGATCTTCTCTGACCCAGGAGGAAGCTGTCCTCCTGCCCCCGCTGGATGGTTAAACACAGAGGCAGGAAGACCCCTGACTCCTTTCCCTTGACGCCACCCTCCCCCATCCTTCTTCCTTTACTTTTATCTGTCTCTCCGTTTTCAGACCACAAACTAGACCAACCTTCTACTTTGGCAGACGAGGAAACGGAGTCCCAGAGAAGGAAAGCAATTAGTTTAAATTCACACAGCAAACTAGTGGCAACATCAGGCAAGAATCTCTCCCTCTGATGGGTCTGCTCCTGAGCGCTCCTTCCTGTTTTCCCCTCTCATCCTACCCTCCGGTTGCTGAAATCTTTTTGTACGTCTCCATCCTTTTGGGGGACAGAATGCCCCCCTCCCAAGGACGTAAGGGGGCTCTCTGTCCTGGTTCCCAGATGAACCAAGAAGCTTGAGCAGACACTCATGCCTCAGTGGAGTTAAGAAGAGCAGAGCTGGGGGTCCCTGGCCAACAGAGAGGGGGAGAGGTTGCTGCTTCCAGGCCCTGTGCCCCCTTCTGCTGCTCCTGGCGTGTAAGAATCCACCCCCAAGAGGCCCTATGCTCTCTCGGGTGGTGCTGTTTTTGGGCAGGCCTCCGGATGAGCTGGAGCCAGGAATGGGAAATCTAAGGCCTGCTCTGGGGGAGGGAGGGAAGGAGGCCACAGACAGGGGAGCTGGGGATGGAAAATTAGCCTGTACGTTGGGTCCTGGTCTAGGGACCGAGGAAGGAGGTTCGGGAGGGGGCACCGCCAGGGTGCCAGGCAGAGACAGCGGGCGTGGGGGGAGCCACAGAGGGCGTCCGAGCAGCGGCGGGGGCCACGGTGCGCGGGGGCGGCCCGGGGAGACCCAGGCCGAGGGTGCGAGGAGCCGGGCCCGGGACGCACCTTCCCGCGCCGCGTCCCGCCCCCTCCCGTGCGGGCGGGCGCGTCGCTCCCAGGCCGGCCTCTGCCAGGAAGAGTCACTTCCCGGACGCCGCGGGAGCCCTGGCGGAGCTATGCGAAGAATGTCCGCGCTGAGCCCGGCGGGTGGCACCTCCCGGGCCCGCGCCCGCGCCGCCGCCGCCGCCGCCGCCGCCGCCGCCGCCCCAGCGGAGTGCGCACGCGCAGGCAGGCCCCGCCCCCGCCCCGCCCCCGCCCCGCCCCCGCCCCGCGGAGAGCGGTCGCCGTGACAACGGGATTACGGGCGCGGAGCGCTGTTTATTCTCAGCGGAGTGCCAGGAAATTCGACGGGGAGGCTGCCAGGCGCACCTCCCTGGGGTGGGGGGCGGGAGGGGGAGGAGACAGGGTGGACCCGCGCGCCCCGGGCTCCTGGCGGGGGTGGGGGGGAGGCGGCCCTCCGTCACCGGGGGTCACTGACCCTCCGAGAGGAGCTGCTCAGAAAGCACCGACTCTTTCCCGGCCAGCAGTGAATCAAGTTTTCTCCTCCCAGGGGAGCCAGATCTCCCTCCAGGCTGGCGAGCCCTGCCCCCCACCCCCCGCCTCCCGGAGCACACCTTCTCTGTCCGGGGATCCGGACCTTGGAGCCCCAGAGCCCCCAGCCCCTCAGTCGCGCTTTGACTCGCTCAGCAAATAGCTACTGAACACATCCAACGTGTCAGGGGATTCAGTGTAGCACAAGACAAGGCCCGGATTGTCCTGCTCCCCTGAGATTTAGGGGGGGGAGTGACCGACCATGAACTAGTAAATATATAAATACAATAAGTACAGACTGCTCTTAGGGCCCCAAGGATGCATCTTCAAGTCACATTTCCAGTACATTGCGTGCATCGCACATCCAGGATCCTGTCCCGACCCTCAGGTAGGGTGACCAGCTTGTCCCGCTTTGCCTGGCACTGTCCCAGTTCAGTCCTGGAAGTCCGGCAAGCCAGGCTAGTTGATCGCCCTACCCTACCCTCAGGTCAGAACACATCCATTTCAGAGATGGAGACACTGAGGCCCAAAATACCCTTCCTTCTTCCAGGGTCCTGCGGCCAGTTGGGGGGAGGGGAGGGAGCTGGCCGTCCTCCAGCTAAGAATCCAGGGCTCCTTCAGCTAAATACACTTCACACACACAACCTCCTCAAGCCCCCCAAAGCACCGAAGCACCTGCGGCCAGCCCCCCAGGGAGCAGATGAAATTGCCGGCTCCCAGACTCCAACCCAGGCTCCTTCTGAATCAGAAGCCCTGAGGATAGTCCGGGAATCTGCATACTCAACAGCACTCCAGGTGACTCTCAGACCACTCCGTGCTGATGCTGCCTTCGGGGAAGACAAGCCTGAATCCTCCTCTCTTCCAGGGACAGGGAATTTCCTTCTTGAACCTTGACTAAGCCGCCGATCTGGGAAATCAGCAGGGAGGGAAAGTCTGCGAGCCGGGCAAGTGGCAAGCGCAGGCAAGCGCAGCCCTTCCCTCTCCCGGGCTCCAGCCCCTGGGCCCTGGGCTTGAGAACAGCGGGCCCCCACAGGGGAGGAGTACGGTGCTCCTTCCCCTCCACCGCCCCCCCAACCAGTGCTGAGCCCTCCCAGCTGTGCTGTGCTGGGAACAGGCCAGGCATTTGTGAAATCCTTGGGTGAGCCTGACCCACTGTCATGAGGACTGCCTGTGGAAGCTGGTGCAGGGAGGGGGATGGGGGGCTGTTCCCAGAAGCGGGGAGAACTCTGGACTTCCCACTCCTGAGTGCTCTGCATTGCAGCATGGCCTTAAGCAACAGCAGTGGTCTGGAAGGCTGCATTGCAGAGAACCAGAGGCCCCAGGCTCTCTTCTGAAAAGAAGCTAGGGCTCTGAATGCTAAAACCGCGCGCTCTCCTGGTTACAGGTCACTGCTGCCATTCATAGCAAGGATCTTAGAGAAAGGCTGAATCGGGGCTAGACTTACCAAAAAAAAAAAAAAAAAATATATATATATATATATATATATATATATATACACACACACACACACACGTATATATATAGAAAAGAAAAAATAAAACAACCAGAATGCTTGTTCATTATGTACATTATACAAGAAAATGTATTGCCTTTCATTTCCTTCCCCTCAAATCTCCAGTCTTCCTTTACATACAGAAAACATTATGTAGTATCTATAACGCACAAGGTGTTGAAGGTAAAGAGGCGAAATATAAAATGTGGTCCAGGGATGTCTGGGTGGCTCAGCGGTTTAGCGTCTGCCTTTGGCCCAGGGCGTGATCCTGGAGTCCCGGGATCGAGTCCCACATCGGGCTCCCTGCATGGAGCCTGCTTATCCTTCTGCCTGTCTCTGCCTCTCTCTCTCTCTCTCTCTCTCTCTCTCTCTTTCATGAATAAACAAATAAAATCTTTAAAAATAATAATAAAAATAAAACCTGGTCTTTCAGGAGGCCGCTGTGCTGCACAACTGCAGGGGGCGCTGTTCGCAATATGATCTTTGTGGATGGTTGTGTGATGGGGGCTGCAGTGTCTGTGCGTTTTAGGGTACGTTAGCAGCATCTGACCCCTGCCTTAACAACGTTCCAGGGCGATCCCAATGCAGGTGGGAACCCCGTTCTGGGCACTGTGACCAATGCTGGAGATCACTGTCAACCAGGAGGCATTCAGACTTCAAGAGGCTTACAGTCCGAAACGGGAACCAGACATGAAAACCAAGAAGTATCCTAAAAAGGAATGAGTATAAAAATAAAATGTTATACGGCATACAGCTGGGGGGCCCCCAGGAGGAAATGACCTACAGTGGTTTCCCAGAAGAGGTGACACTCGTGAGCTCAGGCAAAACAGCAGGTGTTCCCTCCGCTGGCAGGCGGCTTGTGGGATGTGTGGGACACAGGGGCATTCTACTGATCTGAAAGAGGGAAATGGCCCGGAAAAGGGAAAAAAACTTTTGGGAACTTCAAGAAGTGTGGTATGTCCCCATCGGGCATATCCATACCAGACTCATCTTCTAAAAATACTGCTTTCGTTACGTCACACACAAGGCCCACCCTGCAGGATCCACATCAGTTCCTTTAGCATTTTCTTCTCAGCTGGGTTCTAACTCCTCAGGCTCTCCCCTGAGTGGAAACCTAGCCTGGTCAGCACCCACCCCCTGCACCCCACGCTGGTAGATCTGCTTCCTTCCATGAGGATGCTTTCCCCATCTGCCCTGCACTTCACCCCCTTGCGCACCTGTGAGCCTGTGTGGCGTCCTGTTGGGATTATCCAGCCCAATTGCCCACCCACCTGCCCTGCCCCTCTCTTCCAGGCGGCCTCCTTTCCCGCCTCCTCCCTGAAGCTCTCCTGGACTCCTGCAGTCCTGGAGACCTCTCTTCCCTCAGAAGGCATCCTCTGAGTTTATCACTTGGTCACATGGTGTTACGGTTTCTTGATTTCTTCCAAACTGAACTGTGAACTCTTTGAAGGAAGAAACTCACTCTTATTCCTTCTTTCTGTGATTATTTATCAAATGCCTACTCTGTACCAGGCACTGTATCTTCTGCTCTTTTATGTTCTTTACAAAACCCAGCAGATTATGGTGGCACCCCGCGGCCATCACCAGGACTAGACCCGTAGCTGTACAAAAGCAGAATTGCCTTTAAATAATTGGGTTTCAGAGGTCGTTAAAATATTAAGTCATCCACAACTTTTTAGTTTGGGACACCAGCAGACATCTTTAATTTTTAGTACCTTATGTTTGTATAAATAGCGTTTCTGTTTTTCTCAAGATGCATCCTGTTACGCGGTGCCATCCCATGCTCCCTATATGCCTACGATGCAAGTGAGGTGGGTAAAATGCAATAGACTGCATTTTCCAGTGAACAAATTAAGGTGTAGAGGGGATTTACACCTGCCCCAAAGCACGCAGATAATCAGCAGTGGAAGCCGACTTAGAACACTCATCACCTGACGAAAGTCTCGTACCTTCCCCACTACTGCTAACGTCTGCATATGAGAGTCCCCACTACCTAGCGGGGGCTAGAAAGGCTCCTCAGGCAGTTGGGTCCACACCGGTCATTCACCAGAGGCCAGCTCAGCCCTGTGAGACAGTCCCAGGGCCGTCATTCCACCTGTGGAGAGCTTGGGCGGTTGTAGGGAATGCCAGCTTCATCCCACCTCTCTGCAGGAGGGAGACTCAGATGTTCAGAGCTGTCCTCCCAAAGGACATAGAATTCCTAAGGAAATTCCAGTTAGACCTCTGGCCAACCCAAGGTAAGAGATTTTGCTTGAAGCCTCGGAGAACCCCAATACCACCCTAAACTCTCTTTCTGGAAGCTGGGGGACAAATGAGATGACCTCTATGTAACTTTTCTGTTACAGGATCCTATGAAGAGGAGGCTGGATGGGGAGGAGCCTGCTCTGAGAGGGAGGCAGGCTGGCTTCCAGGAGTAGTCCTCCAGCGATCCACTGCCTTTTTCAGTATCCCTTGAAGGTTGGCTCCTGGTGAAAGTAGGCAAGGGGATCTGGCAGGGAGGCCATCTAGAAGATATTCAGAGACCAACTGGCCAACCAGCATTGCCCAGTGATGGGGGGGAGGCAGTCCCTGGCTGTGGACTACTGTCCTACACACTGGGGCTTCCCCACTGGCCTCCTCGGGCCATCACTCCAGGGTTTGGCTGACAAGTCAGCAAGGACCCTGACCAGGCTACGGCCAGAGCCCTGGAGTGGAGGGGAGGAGCCCAGGAGAGTAGCGGGGCCCGCCCTGCAGGCACACTGCCAGGCCTCTCCAGTCGAAGAGAAGGAGCTGCGAAGGTCAGCCAAGGGGCCCAGCTGCAGCAAGAGACCTTGTGCCCACACCAGGCTGAGCACTGAGCCGGTCAGTCTTGAGCACAGGAGGGGAGGGGCCTCAACTCAGGCAGAGTCTACAGGCCCTGGGGTCACGGGGCTGGGCTCTGTGGCTGGTAAGAGAGACATCTGGAGAGGAGCCGATGAAAAGGGTCAGATACCCAGTAGAGGCTGCAGACCCCCAAGAGACAGGCGAGGAAGTGGTCACAGATGACGGGAGGACTTCCCGGACGCGTGCAGGGTGGACACGTTGCTCACGCACATGCTGCTCAGCACATTCTGGCTCTGTCTGTGAATGCAGCACACAGTACCATCCCCCGGGCCGTGCACTGTGCACTATCCTTCCATAGGCTGATGTGTGACGGTGAGTCACCCCAGTCTAGGTCCCTCCACCAGTACAGCTAACTAGGCAGCGACCAACCAGGACTCGGGGTGGAGGTGATGGCAGGGGTCTGAGCTCTCCTCGGGGAGGAAAACGCTGGCCTGGCCCAGGATCAAAAGGTGTTCTCAGCCTGGAAGGCAGGATTCAGACAACTGAACCAGGGCCCCTCCTTGCTGGACACAGACAAGGACTGTATGAGACTGGTGTTGGCCTTGGTCTCCCCCTGGCCTGTGGAGGAAGAAGAAGACAGGTTCACCATCCCACAGGGCGCTCCTTCGCCCCAACCCTGGGGAAGGAGCGCCCCCCTCCCCAGCGTGTTTTATTCAGTCCGCACCTTCATGGCTGCACTTCCAGTGTGCCAAACTCTATTCTAAGCACTTGAAACATATGAATTTACTTAATTCTCCAACAACTCCATGACTTAGGTCCTATCATCGTCCCCAGTTTTTCAATAGGGAGAGTTGGCGAACAGGATGTACTGTGACTCGCCCCAGAATCACACTGCTAACCAGGAACAGAGCAGGGGTCCAAACCCAGGCAGTGACCCAGGCAGGCTGCCGTGACCCTGCCCATGGCCAGCACCTGCTAACCCCACCGGTTACTGGCTTGGGAGCCATCCCGCCACTGCTCCCCCCTCCCTCCGCGGCACCCGACTGGCAGAGGGCAGAGCGCCGGCTGTGGGGCAGGAAAGCTGGCTGTGTGTCCCAGATCACTGCTTCCTGGCAAACGACCTTGGGCGGGCACCTAACGGCCTTGCCTTGGTTCCTAATCTCTATGTGAGGGATCTCAACAAAACCTGCTTCCTGCATTATAAGGGTGATACAAGACCAGGTCCCATGATGATGATGATGATGATGATTAGCAGGGGCTCCCTGGGACCAGCAAGATCTGAACACTTCCCATTCACCCAACATTCAGCCTTCCACGCTCCTGCTCTGTTCCTGCTCGGAGGAAGATGGCAAGGCTGTGCCACTGGTTCCACTGTATCCTGTCCCCCGAGAGAGGAAGACCCTGAGGGAGCACTTCCCGTCTCCTCCTTGGTGTTTTCCAGTTTTTGCTCTGTGTGCCTGCTACATTTCCTTCTTGTTTTCCTCAACTGCCCTCAGTGTGACATTTGGTGGCTGTACAAGTTTCCTGGGGCTGCCCTAACAAGGGACCACAAACGGGGAGGGTTAAAACAACAGAGATGGACCTTCTCACAGCTCTGGAGGCCAGGAGTCCAAAGTCGAGGTGTCGGTGGGGCTGCAATCCCTCTGAAGCCTTGGGGGGCAGGGGGTTCCTTCCTTGCTCTTCTCAGCTTGGTGGCTGCCAGCAGTCCTTGGCAATCCTTGGTGGATAGATGCGTCACTCGCATCTCTGCTTCTGTCTTCACACAGCCTTTTTCTCTGTGTCTGTGTCCAAATCTCCTCTTCTTATAAGGACACCAGTTATTGGATTAGGGCCCAAACTAATCCACTATGACCTCATCTTAACTAATTATATCTGCAAAGACCCTATTTCCAAATTAGGTCAGATGCACACGTGCCACGTGGACATGAATTCTGGGGACACTATTCAACCCAGGACTGCTGGTTGGGTCTGTAGGATCTCAGATAAAGAACATCTTTTTTTCTTTCTTTGCATCTTTGAGGAAGAGCCAGAGAAATGTGTCCTTCTTTGCTCTTGGGCAGAGAGACAAGTGGAATGTCCCTTTATGCTCTGTTAAGGACACCTTGAGCAAAGGATGGGCTGAAAAGGCACCCAGGGATGAAGCCCAGCTGTTGGCCTAGCCAAGGGCTGCATGGCCAAGGGCGATGTCTCTCTGGGAGGGAGCATACGGCTGTAGCCTGCCTGGCATGGCTTGGTCCTCCACAGACGTTGCCTCATTTAGCTGCAGGGATGCCTCCTGCATTTCTCTGGTGAGGAGCTCAGTGTAAGCAACCTCAGATGACCCCTCGCACAAGGAAGAGCATCCTCCAGAAAGCTTATGCCGAGCTTCCATGGGAGAGAGAGAGAGAGAGAGAGGTAGAGCCACCGGGCCAGGCATGGGAAATCTGGCCAGTGCCACAGTTCCTTGGCAATGTTACCTAGGGAAAAGTCCAGGGGATGCCCAACAGCCAGCTCTTTGCAAAGCCCTGGGTGTCTGGAAGTGAGGTGGACACGGGCACACAGCAGCCTCCATCCCTCAGATGTTCCCATTGAATCCAAACAATCAGGCCGCGGAGAGCCAGGGATGTGATGCTAAAGGGCCTTCATCTGCCTCTTCACCATTGTCAGAGAGGAGACGGGATGGGGAAGGCCTCCAAGTGATCTTTGAGAGCTGAAGGCCGAGTTCTCAGGTCCCCTGGAGCCCTCCTCAACCGGGGCCTGCAGCTCCTTCTCTCTGCCCACTCCACCCTCACCTGCCGCTGGGGACTCTGGGCAGACCCCAGGCTCTGGGCGGCAATCTGGGGTACCCAGGTCTGACTTCTAGGGAAGGGAGAGAGGGAGGATGCTAAGAAAGCATGAGGTTGCGCTCTACCTGAACCACAGGAAGGGGCCGCCCTGCCCCAGCAGACCCGCAGCTGCTCTTCCAGGGACAGGAAGTCAGCTGAGTACCGAGCAGGCGAGGGGGAGGGGCTCAGGCACCTGGGCTGTCCCCAGGCCATCTGCTCTTCCGGCTGCTCCGCTGGTTCCCATACTCAGGGGGCCAGATGGAGGGGCGATTAGGAGCCTAATTTCTCATCCCGGTCCAGTTTGCCTCCTCACAGCTGGGAGACCTGGGTAGGTCTCTAAACCTGCTTCCCATCTCCCCCGGGTTGTGATGGTTCAGCAAGCGAACACCCACATTGCCTAGGACACAGCGAGTGCTCTGTCAACACTGGCGGCTCTGATGCTGCTGAAAAGGGGCTGAGCCCCTGGACAGATCTCTCTTTCTTTCTTCCTCTTTCTTTCTTTTAAAGATGTTATTTATTTATTTGAAGAGAGTGAGCAAGAGAGAGACCACAAGCCAGAGGGAGGAGCAGGCTCCTCGCTGAGCTGGGAGCTCGATGCGGGGCTCAATCCCAGGACCCCAGGATCCTGACCTGAGCCCAAGACCAACACCTAATGGACTGAGCCACCCAGGCGGCCCCAGGCTTGATTTCTTACAATAATCTGGCATTGAAGTAGTGGCCTGCCCCACCAAGGGGAGAAAGGGTGACTCTCTATGTAGCCCCACCTGGTCTACTGATTCTCCCTGGGAAAACAGCGACACTCTGCCTCCACTTCACACACTGGGAGCTCTCCCTACACCAGGGCCCCTCTCCGGCTGGCCTGCCCAACCACACGACAATCAGGCTTTTGGCCAGGCAGTTACAGTAAGTCAGGCCCGCCCTTCCTTACATGGGGTACCACTGTGCCTGGGGCCAGAGCCTCGCTTCCCAAGGAGGAGGGGAAGGGGGATAGAGAGGCCCTTCCTTGCCAGGTGCACTGGGCCGGCTTAACCCCACCCCCAGACCATGCTGATCATCCCAGTGATTTCCAGGGGCCGCCTTGTCCTGGCAACCACCAGGCCCAAGCTGCAAAGGGCAGCTGAAGCAGCAACTGATGCTCAGAAGGAGAGGCTGACTCACTCCAGCCAGGCTGCACCCTCCGTGAATATTTTTGGACCTTAGCCTGGGATTCCCGCAGGTTCTGACAACAAGTTGGACCATCCTCTTGTATGAGGTGGGTTCCAAGGTAACCCTGAGGGGAAGGGAAGACAGGGAAGGGTTAAGGTTAGGGCAAGGGTGTTGATGCTCTGGCAGGTGGGGTGGGATGAGGGGGAGGGGTGGGGGAAGGGGTGCAAACACAGGACAGTGACATGGGAAGGCCTAAGGGATCCCAGGCCTGCCTGGGGAGGAAGGGGGCGGGGAGGAAGAGAGGACCCCATTTATAGAGCACAGGGCACATTACATAATGATTCTATTTTAATCATGACCACCCTGTATGGTAGATACGACTTATCACCGGTTACTAGACGAGGAAACTGAGCCCAGGAGCCGGTGAGTGGAGGCTGGGGGAGGAGTGGAGGCTGGGGGAGCAGGAAGGGGGGCCAGGCAGAGAGCCTCCCCAGGTCCCCCTGGCCCCAGGACTGCAGCTGACCGCAACCCCCCACTGCATGTCACCCGGCGGGTGGGAGCAGCGCGCACACCCCGGGGCGGAGGGGGAGGGGCGGAGAGGGTCCCTGGAGGCCCGCCTGCCGCCCCTCCCCCTGCGCGCGTGTGAACCCCGCCCCCCAGGCCCGTGCCCATGGCAACCGCTCCCCGGGGCAACGTGTACCGGGGAGGGACCGCGGCCCGCATTCCTCCGCCCTTCCATCAGCGGCCCCCGACGGGCTTCCCCGGGGCTGAGGTCAGCGCCCCCCGCCCCCCCCCCCCGCTCCCCGCCCCGCGCCCCATCCCGGATCCCGGCCTGCGCCCCTCCCCGGGTCCCCGCGGGTCCCGAGCCCGGCGGCCCCCTGCGCCCTCCAGCCGCGGCCGGGGGGCCTCCGGGCCGAGCCCTATTTCGGGCGCTGGCGCTGCGGCCGGGGCAGCCCTGCCCGGAAGGGCGGCTATTCTGGGCCGGGCCCGCCGAGCAGCTGCGGCCCTAGGGCTTCCCGGCAGGGTGCGCGCCCGGGACAGAGGGCACGCTAGGGCAGGGCTCCCCTCCCTCCCCACCTTCCTCCCAGGCCGCGCCCACCTCCCTCCCCTTTTTGGCCAGACCCAGGTCCTTCCCTACACCCCGGAGAGGCCATCTCGGGTGCCAGGTCACCGCCAGAGTGTCCGCAGCCTGTGGCCACAGCGCACCCCCTTCCAGGGCCCCTGCAGGTGCTGCCACCGGGCCTCTCCACCTCTCCACCTCTCCGTGGGGATGGTCTTCCTAGGACCCTGCACGTGTCGGCTCGGCCTCTGTCCTCATGTCCAATGTCCCATTGGCCTGCCCTTCTTGACTGTAAGCCCCCACCCATGTGTCCTTATGGTTCAATGTCGGATAGATCCCCAGGGTCCAGTACAGGATGGATCCCCCCAAACGGTTATTAAATGCAAATTGTTAAACTGTCACATTTGGTGTCACGTTTAGGACACCAAACTCCAGTCCCTTGGGGTCCTTTTACACTCTGTTCAGCAAACCTTTTTGATGATCATAGGTTCCAGCTGCCCCCTGGGCCCCCCCACTCCCCACGAGAGGGAGTGACCACTTCCATGGGTGACCTTAGCTTGGTGGTCGAAGCCTCAGGCATCTGCACGTGTGTCCTGTGTCCCTTTGGGCTCACTCTGACCTTAGGACCAATTGCTGGACTCCCTCGGGCCACATTCTTCCATCTGTGAACCAGGATAAGAATCTTTGTGGTCTATTCCACGTCATGGTCATAAGGAAACAGAATACAGGCAACGCCATCAGAATGCGAGCCCCTGCTAATCTAACCCAATCCCTCTCTCCGGAGCAAAAAGTTTCCCAAAGAGAGTGTGGGAGGAGGCTCAGGGAAGGGAAGAGGAGGAAGCTGACCTTTGTCCATGCTCCCGCTCCACTAGGTGTTCTAAATCCTCCATGTCATTCAGCCTGGTGCTTCTCAAACTTGAATGTCCGCACCAACCACTTGGATCTTGTTAAAATGCAGACTCTGGTCGTCAGGCCTCTGGTGGGGACTGAGGTGCTGACTTTCTGACCAGCCCCAGGTGGTCTGCCCAGGGCACCAGGAGCAGGAGGGAGAGTCCTCGACAGCCCACCTGCTGTTCAGAGGACAAAGTTGCCAAATGGGGAGATTAAGTGGCTTGCTTAACTGGGTGAGGCCAGTGCCCACGGAATGTCCCCCTCCCCTTGAGCCTCAGCTGCCGGGGTGCTGGGGTCCTCCAGACTCCAGCCTTGGCCCCAGGCCCCTCACCCCACCCCACAACTCACACCCCTCACCTCCCTTTCTTTTTCCTTCACATGATTGCACTAATACTTGTGAGTTGTAAAACAAACTAAATGCATACTTATCCTCGACGAAAATACAAAATAAGTTATATATGAGTAAAGAATGAGACATGTCCCCATACCCAACACTGCTCAGCTCACCCCCTCAGGAAAAGAAATACAGCCTACAGGGTACTACTGATTCTTTCACTGATGCCATATAGTTTTGTTTACACCTTGGGTTAGCCATGGTTAACCAAACCGAGGATATAGGTAAAAGGTCAGGCAAGAAGCCACCAAACCAGGGATGGCAATCTGGCGAAAGAGAGAGAGTGAGTGAGAGAGAGAGAAGAAAGTGTGGTTCAAACGTGGGCCCAGGAAAAGGCAGGAAACCACGTTCTCCCCAGAGAGCTTCACTTCCATCTCGCAGGGCAAGCTGGAACAGGTGAGGGGAAGCCCGGTCCGCCACCACCCTGGCTCACGAATAACGAATAACGAACAGCCACCCAGGGCTCTGACTCACTTGTCAATAGGTAGTTTACTTCCTGACAGAGAGGCCAGAGCCTTCACACTCACGTGTAAATGGAAGGGTAATCAATTGGCGATTAATTAAAAGTGGAAGCTACTGGGACAGCAGAATTGCTCTATCAGAAGGGAGCGGCGAAGGCGGGAGGTTTCAGAGGTGCATCTGGATGGAGGCCAGAGCTCTAGCTCCAGCTCCAGAAATGGGGTTCTGGTTTCCTGAATAGTGTCTGCCGGGGCTTAGGGGGCCTGCAGTCCGGGGGAGCTGGGGCGGGAAGGCCCAGGGACCTGGCACTTGAGGTCAGGAGCTACTCAGGGGGCTAACACCCTGTCCTGCCTTGTGGTACTCCTTTCCTACTTCTCGCAGCTGCTCACCAGCCCCGCCGGGTGCCCCAAGTCTATTCCTCATTTCTGGGGCTGAAATGAGACTGACAAGTTAGTTTCCTTTAAACATGGACACTTTCTCAGACTTGGGTAATTGGGGAAAAACCACAGGCCTCCTTTCTGAGAGGGAAGGACCTGGGCCCACACGGGGTGTTGGGGAGGGGTGAGCGCAGGGGGGGGGTGTAACTGGGAAATCTCACCACTCTCACTTCTGCTTTGCGGGACCCCTCTCACCTCATAACTTCCCCTGAAGTGCCCTCTGGCCATTTGCATGTGTCTCATTGAAATTCCGGAGAGGAGCACCACCCTGGCCCCCAGGGGGTAGTGGGAGCATCACTGGGGAACCGAAGGGTGGGGACAAGTGGCCGTGGGATGGCGGAGACTGCCCCAAACCTTCCCCTGGCTGATTCACCCTTATTCAATAGATGGGCCATTTTCCTAGAATGTTGCAACAGGGTTATTAGGGTTTTTCCAGAGATTTCCACTCTCTCAATGACCCCACCCTGAGCCCCTCAAGTGGAACCCAAGATGACTCCCATGACAGGGGCTGGGCATTTGCCCCCTGACCTTGATGTCTCCTCTGTTTCATGCTTTCTCAAGGCTCAGAGCTCCGTCTTCTGAGAAGGACTCATTGTGCATCCAGCGACGCACACAGCATGCTCTTGGGCGTGTTTTTCTTTCTTAATACATATTTATTTAATGGATGGGATGACTGGAAATTGCTTACCCCTGATGAAGAAACAGGAAGGCAATAGAGTTTTAAAACCCTTAAAAAAAAAAAAATCCACCCTGATGAGCTTTACCCCCTTCATCTTCATGTCCCTTGGCTTTCTGTCACAAACACTTCCATTCTAAACCCTAAACTCTTCATCCTGAGAGTCGTCCAAGTGCTTTGTGGGGGAGACCGAGTCTCATTCCCCTTTCTTTAAATCATGGGGTAAAAGCTCCATTGATTTTGTGATTTTGGATTCAGTGGCCTCTCTCAGCATCATTAATTAGTCTTGGGCTGGGTTCAGGGACCATGTTGGCCGTGGGCATGGCCATGGTCTTTAGTCCAGTGAATAGGCTAATGTTTGAACTCCAGGCTCACAGTTCACACAGGGTGATTCCCTGTGGGCTTATAATAGCTAAGGAAAGACACTCGGGGAATTGTCAGGTGCGTACCCTAGATTTAGGGGATATTTTTTCAAAAAGTTCAGGGAATTCTGGCCAAAAAGCTATAGGTTCTAAGAGTGAAAATGGGTCCAGGAAAAATGATAAACGGGCAAGGAGGCAGGAATCAGGATTCAGACAATCCAGTCTCAAAGGTCTCAGAGAAAGGTTAGTGGGTAGGCACAGGGAATAAAGCACTGGGAGTCCTGGAGGGAGCTGAGGTCATATTTCACAAGGAGCAAGGAAGGAGGGAAGGAGGGAGGGGTCTCAACCAGAAGTGGCTGCAGCCAGCACTAAGAGGAAAAGACTCCCATTGTGTCAAAGAGGAAAGAGAACGGACTGCCTTTCTTGAGCATCTACTGGGTACTGGTCCACCCCCAAAGCCCCAGAGAGCAGGGGCTGTTGCGCTCTTCCTACAAGAGAGCAACTCAAGGTGATCAGAGCCTTGTCCCTTCTCCAAAAGGCTCCCCGGGCCACAAAGACCACTCTCAGCTTTCCTTGCTTCTCCATCACACTCAGAAAGAAAGTGGGACAGGGCAAGGTTGAGGGGAACTGAAATCCCACAGGGGAGGAGACGGTTAGAATGGGCTAGAGGCTCTTAATCAACTTGAGTGTCCGCCCAGGGCTGCCGTCCTGGGACAGGAGGGAGTTTGGACCGCAGGCTGGGGGAGCGGTGCCTTTTCCCTTCATCCCCAAGATTGGGAGAGAGGCAGGAAGATGGGCAAACCAAGCCCCTGTGGAGCAGGTACCAGACTTGGGGAAAAGGGAAACCAGTGAATAGGATGGTAATCGCCAGCTAAACTCTGGAATGAGCCATTAAATTAATCTATTCATGCCCTTCCTCACCAAGCACTTACAGAATGTCCCTAAGGGCAAAGGACTGTGTTAGGTCCTGGGGGTGAATTCTTAAATTGGAGTGGACTGTTCCCCAAAGGCCTTATCAGCTGTAAGCAGGAGACGATAGTGTGTAATTATTGCAACGGGGAAATGCTTTCACCAGAGACTTACAGATAAAACACTATGGGGACTCAGGGTGCCTGGGTGGCTCAGTTAAGTGTGTGTCCTCGGCTCAGGTCATGGTCTAAGGGTCCTGGGACTGAGTCCCACATCAGGCTCCCTGCTCAGCGGGGAATCTGCTTCTCCCTCCCCCCCTGCCCCTCCCCTGCTTGTGCTCTCTCTCTCTGAAATAAATAAATAAAATCTTTAAAAAAGAAAAAAGAGAAAAGAAAAGGCAGACCGTGATATCTGAACTCATTTCATGGAAGGAGCCAGACATGGTCACAATAGGTATGCCTATGCCAGTGTTTATAAAGGTTAAAAAAAATTAGAATCCACTCACATGGAATTCGTTGAACAGGAAATGCCCTTATTACAAAATACTACACGGCTAATAAAAATTGCTCGTGTAGCTGTAATCTGTTCATATGTGAAGATATTCACAAAATATTAGTGAACACAGATCACAAAAGACAAGGTAGGTCTGATTGCGCTTTTTCTGAGTCTTTTATTTTTATTTAAAGATTTTACCCATTTATTCATAGAGACAGAGGGAGAGAGGCAGAGACACAGGCAGAGGGAGAAGCAGGCATCAGACAGAGAGCCTGATGTGGGACTCGATCCAGGGTCTCCAGGATCATGCCCAGGGCTGCAGGCGGCGCTAAACCGCTGAGCCACCGGGGCTGCCCTTTCTGAGTCTTTTAACATATGTATTTCTAGATGTTTTTTAGAAACTTGTCAAAATACATACTAAAGTGTTCGAAGTGCTTACTTATCTCTGCAGACAGGGGTTTAGAATGCCCTAAAATTCTTTCTCATTTATCTCTATTTGGGAATTTTAATAAAATGGATATTATCCTTTTTCAAGGATTAAAAAAAAAAACTATCAATTTACTATTAGCAACTCACGCCAGAGTGAGTCCTTCCTTTGGTAGGACCATCGGAGCATAGAGATGTTATGGAAATAGAACGTCTTTATCCCATTACAACACTTGACTTTCTGTGATAACGTTATAGAAGACACAGAGAAAGTAGCCTAAAAAGAACAGTACAGTCGTAGCAGGTAAGAGTTCCTCAAAACAAACCCAAAAGCAATTGATTAATGAACACCGTCCATGTGGAGGTAAGTCTCTAGAGATGCACCACAAGGCTCTGGCCCAGACCAAGACCCGTTTGACATTTTCATCAATGGCTTGAGTCACGCCCATGAAGGCATATGATCAGCTTTTCAGATAAAACAAAACTGGGGGGCAACCCAACCTGTCTGGATGCAAACGATGCGAGGCTGGAACGGTAGGTGGAAAGACGGAGGATCAGTGCGTAGAGTCCTGAATGGAGGCCCCAGGGCCCCAGAACTGGGGAGCCTGGGAGGAGAGAGCTGGAGGCAGAGGTTGACCGCACACGAGTTCATGCTCGGGGGCCACAGGACACCAGAAAGCCACCACACCCCTGGTCCCCGTTGGGATGGAGTGGTCTCCAGTCCTGTGTGGCCCCGCCGTGGGAACTGTTTGAAGGGCGATGTAATGAGGGGGTCAGGGGGAGTCCGGAAAGGTCTGAGGACTCGCGTTCCTGACAGAAGCCGGGAGAAGAAAGCATGAGGAGTCTCACCAGGCCGTTGATGGTCACGGGGACATGACTCCCTCTGGAAAGAACAAGGGAAGTTTCCAGGAGGCTGCTTTCAACTCAATACAATGAAAGGGGGAAATGCCAGATCCTAGGAGCTCCGGGTCTCCCAGGAGCCCACACCGTGGTCCACGCAGGACAGGGAGGGAGGGTGAGCCTCCATGGCACAGGTGCGGTGGCCGCTGCTGGGGAACCGGGACCAGACGACCCCAGGATGCCCTTCCAGCTCTCTGGCAGCCCCTCCTCCGGAGCTGGATTTGCTCCCAGGAAGTGGAAAATGACCCAGACAGACGGGGCCCTTGAGTAGGGGTGACCCTGGGGGAAGCCAGCACTGGCTGACTGGCCATTGGAGGGATGACAGCAGCCTGGGGACAACACGGGGCGGGGGGGTCAAGGGAAGGAGGGCAAGAGGGAATAGAAAGCAGATAAGAGAGGGGGAGAGAGAGAGAGAAAGAGAGAGAGAGAGAAGCACCAGAGAGGGAAAGAGGGGTACAAATGGGAAATGAGCTGCACCAGGCAGCCTGGGGAGGAACCCACTGGGGGTGGGGTGAGAGGGGGCAGGATTTGCTGCAGAGGGCTGGTGCTGTGCCCAGAGTGCCCCCCTGTCCTGCCCACACTGGGGTCCATCTGCGAATCATGCCTGAGCGCCTCAACGTGTCAGGGGCTGCAGGTGCGAGAGACTTCAGGAAATGAGGAACCGTAACCCCCCCGCCAGCTTCCCACATTCACCCTGGAGCTGGGGAGACACAGCACGGATACGTGACCAATGAAGGACAATGCACAGCCCGTCCCAAGGTGGGAGAGGGCAGGGCAGACTGTGGAGTCAGGGCCGCCCGAGCTCAAATCCAGACTTGGTGTGCTGTGCATCCTCAGGCACGTTCCTAAGCCTCTCTGGGCCTCCGTTTCTCTCTCTGCCATGACGATGAACGGGACAATGGATGCATAAGCGCGGGGTGCCCTCCCCGTGATAACCCTGAGCACGCCTTCACTTGGAAACAAGCAACCTCAGCCCTAAGTGCGAAGAAGCGCCGGAGAGGCTGGGGAGTCCTGGGGGGCTGACTCCGTCGGGCCCCGGTCAACGTGTGTTCACCGGGGAGCTGGGTTCGAACCCACCAGTGAGAGAGTAGATAATGTTCCCGGCACCGATCTCCAAAGGCAAGAGGGAATTGCCGGGGAGCTGGAGCTGAGCGGGCTGGGGCGGCCTGGGCCCCGGGAATGGGGAGGGGGCGCCCGGACATCTGTGCAGGGGGCAGCGGTGGGCCGGGCCTTGCAGCAGCTGCTGCCTTTGCACACGGCGGGGAATTCTGAAGGAGAGTCCGATCGTGTCCAGATCGTGAACACACCCGCGAGTGGCCGCAACTGGCGGCTGCGGGCACAGCTGTCAGGGCACCTCGGCCAGGCTCCAGGGGTTAGGGAGGGGGGCAGAGCCCACCCCAGCCCACCCCAGCCCGGTGCTGCAGCCCCGCATCCTCCAGGGCAGCCCTCCTGGGAATTATCACTGTGGGGTGCCAGTCCCCCCTCTTTGGGGGCCGTCTCTGGCCGGGGACCTCGGTTGCATCCCGGCCTCCAGGAGGGAGGGTGCACAGCCACCCCGTGAGTCACTGTGCCCACTTCCTGCCACATAGAACCCTCGGCTGAGTCACCGGCCCCCCAAAGGGAAAGGCTGGCCACAAGGCCGGAAAGCTGGAGCCCCACGGTGGCAGGAGTGGGGGTGCTGGCGCTGCGGGGCCATGGGGTGAGGTGCGTCGTCAGAACTGAGAGTCCTCCCGGCGGCAGCAGCCCGACACCAGCGGGACTGGCTCTTTGCTGATATTTTCCCCCCATACCCTTCAAAACAAAACAAAACAAGAAACCTCAACATTTTATTTTATTTTTATTTATTTTTTTTTAATTTTTATTTATTTATGATAGTCACACAGAGAGAGAGAGAGAGAGGCAGAGACATAGGCAGAGGGAGAAACGGGCTCCATGCACCGGGAGCCCGACGTGGGATTCGATCCCGGGTCTCCAGGATCGCGCCCTGGGCCAAAGGCAGGCGCTAAACCGCTGCGCCACCCAGGGATCCCGAAACCTCAACATTTAAAAAAAAATTATTTATTTATTTATTTGAGAGAGAGAGAGCGCTCAAGCAGGGGGAGCCGGAGAGGGAGGAGAAGCAGAGGCTGAGCAGGGAGCCCCACGCGGGACTCGATCCCAGGACCCCGGGATCACGACCTGAGCAGAAGGCAGACGCTTCATCGACTGAGTCACCCAGGCCACCCTCCCTCTCCAAAACTTTTTATTTATTTATTTTTTTAAAAAAATTTTTATTTATTTATGATAGTCACACACAGAGAGAGAGAGAGGCAGAGACACAGGCAGAGGGAGAAGCAGGCTCCATGCACCGGGAGCCTGACGTGGGATTCGATCCCGGGTCTCCAGGATCGCGCCCTGGGCCAAAGGCAGGCGCTAAACCGCTGCGCCACCCAGGGTTCCCCAAAACTTTTTATTTTGAAATCATTTCGGGCTGACAGAAAAGTTACAAAAGTACTGCAAACAACGTCCCATACCCTTCGCCCAGACACCCCCCAAAGGCGACCCGGTAGCAGCGTGTTACTGTTTCTCTCTCTGCCTGGCTCCCGGCCGCTTCCTGGGCCACTTGAGGGTGAGTTTGCAGACGTGATGTCTCTTTCCCCCAGAAACGCTGCAGGATGTGCGTCCCCCCAAAACGAGGGCTTTCCTTAGAGAGCTGCTGCTCTCTCACCCACCTCAGGAAAGGCCTTCACGTCCTCGGGTGATGGCCCAGCCCGGGTGCTCCAGGCCTGTGTGTAGGGCCAGCCTGGGGCGAGGAGGGGAGGGCCAGGGGCCGGCACCCCAAGGCTTCCTTCCCACCGGCCTTGGGGTGCTGAAGGACCACTCGGCATCTGTGAGATCTGGGACAGTCAAATATTCCCTGGGGCATGAACCTCTAACCAACGGGAATATGGGAACCTGCATGTGACTTCCCCCTTCCTCCAGGCGTCGATGCTCAGATCCACCACAGTCTCTCAGAGGACGTCCCGGGACACATCACACACATGGGGACGGGTGGTCACACAGGGTCCTGCACTCGGGACAGGAGCCCCGTGCCTGGGGTCTCATGCTCTGAGGTCACTTTGAAAATCTTAATCGCTTTGTCTTTCAGTTTGGGTCTTCTAAGTGGAATCCAATGGGACAGTAGGGCTGGCACAGGGGGTCGGAGCCCCCATCCTATGTGGTCCTGTCCCCTCAACCCCACCACTTCTGGGGGTGGGTTCTGGTTACTACTCCCCCAGCAAGCCCAGCCACAGGACCCCCCCACCCCTACTGCTCCCATGCTGCTCTTGTTTCTGCCCTCCTTTCTCCACCTTGCTCACCCTGAGTGGAGACCCCAGATCCCTAGGTGTCCCGTTTATAGGGCACGGCCCACCCTGGCATCAGGAACACAGCCTCCTGCCCTCCTGTGCCAACCGAATGATCACAGCAGTCACGTGCTCTTCGTTTCCAGAGCCGCTCCCCACACTAAACCCTCTGAGGCCTTTGTCAGCATCTCCTCCAGGGGGGCCTGTCCTGCTCCCCATTCTACAGATGAGAGAACCAAGCCTCAGAGAGATGAACTCACCTGAGGTCGGCCAGTAATTGATTGAGTTGGACTCAAACCCAATTCCTCTTGCTCTGAAACCCCCAAGCTGTCACTCCTGGCCACGGATGTGATTGTTTAGGGGGGGTCTGTGCTTTGATCATCTAGAAGCAGGGTGGTTGATCTCATCCCGGGCACCACACTAGAATTGTGGACACAGGAAGGAGTCGGAGCTGGAGCTGGGAGGTAGGTGGGTGACCCTCTGGGAGTGATGCTGGCGCTTAGGCCACGTGGGCCCAGGACACGCTCTCCAAGGTGGCCGAGCCGGGGCTGGGCCTGGGCCGGGGCCAGGCCCGCCTTCTTGCCTGTGGTCCAATTCTCGTTTCCAGCAGCCAGGGAAAGCAGGGCTGAGTCACCGGAGTCCCTGTCCCTGACTCCTCGCCCATACATCATGCATTCCAGTCCCTGGCTCTTGGCAAAACCCCACTAACTTCTTAGCTCGCCCCACCCTCTTCCCTGAAATAAATCAAAGTTTCAAACTGGGGAGGAGGTCACTTGATCCAAGCCCTCTGGTCTGCAAACTGAGGACGCGGGGTTTGGGTAGAGGCCTCGATGGGGTGGAAGGGGTCTGGCTTTGCATCCCTGGTGGAACCCCGTCCCTGTGCTGAGTTGCCCCCTACAGCCCTGGCCAGTTAACCTCTCTGTGTCTCAGCTTCTCCTGAATGGGGCTGCTGATGGTGGTAACTCAGTGGAAGGGTCTCTGGGAGCATGAAATACGAGCACCTTCAGGAGGGAGGCCAAATGCACCGACACCTTGTGAAGATCACCTCATCCTCCTTCAGCGAGTCTGTGAGGGGGGCATTAGGAACATCCTCCACCTCACAGAGGAGGACACAGGCTCAGAGAGGTTAAGTCACCTGTCCCTGGCACCCCAGCCGGCCAAGTAGAGCCCAAGGGGACTGTGCAGGGCAGCGGCCCTTCCCACCAGGCCGTGGCCCCAGAGGAGAGCGAGCGCAGGCTGCCCTGGGGGCCCCCCAGCCCAGGGCTCCCAGAGTCCAGGGCTGCAGCGTCCCGAGGGCCAACCCCGGAGGAGCAAGGAAGCTGACCCCCTCCAGATAAACAAAGCACTTCCTCCCCGAAGCCCGGGCCCAGAAGGAGGAGGTGCTGCGTGCACAACTGTTTATAGAGACAGATGTTTGGGACGGAAAAAGAGAGACAGCCCTCCTCCATCCCCATGGAGACAGAGGAAGTTTGCAGCTCGGGCAGAGACAACTGGAATTGAAAAAGGAGAAGGGGAGAGAAGGGAGGAAACCAGATCTGACCCGCTGAAAATGGTTTGACATTTTCAGATGCTGGTGCCTAACAAAGGATGTTGCCCGGGCAACCGGGCCGCGGGGCACAGGGCCGCCAGTCCCAGCTGGACCAGGGGCCGGAGCTGGAGCCGGGAAGGCCAGGTGGCCCGCACAGCACAGCACAGCACAGCAGTGAGCGCCCCGGACCTCCCAGGGATCGCTGCAAAGTGGGGGCTGATTCGTGGCCCCACCGCCTCCCTCCCCACCCCTCTCCCCAGTCCTTCTCCTCCCCTTCCCATCTCTCTCTCTTTTTTTTAACATGTTAGTTATTTATTCATGAGACACAGAAAGAGGCAGAGACCCAGGCAGAGAGAGAAACAGGATCCATGCAGGGAGCCCGATGCGGGACTCGATCCCAGGACTCCGGGATCACGCCCTGAGCTGAAGGCAGTTGCTCAACCACTGAGCCACCCAGGCATCCCCCCTTCCCATCTCTTTATTTCCTTGATCCCCCCCCCTTCCCCTTCCTCATTCCCTCCCTCCCTCCCTTATTTCCCAGGTGTTCCATCTTGCCCTTGCCACAGCCCAGGAACCATGTCCCCATCTTCTTGGCGGCAGGTGGCTGGTGCCGCTGGGCATGACTCGAGACTAGAGGGCTGCTTGTGCATGGAGGGAGCCCCCTGGGGCCCAGCATGGCCATATCCTCCCACCCTCTGCATGGAGACCCTGGGTATTTCGGGCAGTAGTTCTAGAGAAGGAGGGAGAAGAAGGGAGAGCTTTGGGGCCCCTTCTAAGGGACCAGCATCTGCTTCCTTGGAATTCCTGTGCCGGCTCACCAGCCCCTTTGTGTGCACCCCCTCTCTGGCAGGGCCAGCCGGCGTCCTGGGGCTGGGCCTTGCTTCCTCGAGCCCCTGGGCTCCGGTGGTGTGTTGTGCTCATATCGCTCCCGCAGCCACGATGTCCAGCGTGGGACTGACACTGCGGCCACCTGCAGAGACCCGCGCCAAGTCGCTAGCCCACCAGTGGAGCCTAGCTTTCTTCTTGTCCAGCTCAGCTGCATGACCCTCTCTCTTCTTGCTTCCCTCCAGGGGATGGAAGAGGGGGTGGATGGGGGAACTTCCGATGAACTCTGGCCCGGACGATGAGAATTCCTGAAGCCAGGATGTTCTGTGGGAAAGAGCTAGAAGGGAGAGGCAAGCTGCAGTGGCCATGCTGGCTCGGGGGTCATGAGTACAAGACCAAAGGAGGGGGCTGGCACCTTCCCACCCCTGCAACCGTGGAAAGCCCCTGAGATGCCCCATGATGGGAAGGCAGACCACAGCCAGCCAGACCACATGTTTATCCAGCCTGGCCGACCCAAGAGTGCACCCCAATTCCCAGGCTGACGCTGGGGGTGCCAAGGTGTCAGGGTAATTGTCCTCCTCTGACACATGGGGATGTTAACACTTGACACGGACTGGGTTGGAGTCCAAGGGCAGGCTGTGGCCAAGGGGGTGTCCACAGGAAGGGGTCTGGGAGTATCGCTGTCACTGGCTTGTGTCTTGGGAGTGACAGCTCAGATGGAAGGCTGGGGAAAGACAGGCAGTGACCACAGAATCGGGGATCCAGCATCACTGGATCTAGCCCCAAGAAAGCAGAATTCAAGCCCAAAATTGAGGCACAAGGAATGCCACCCCATGGAAAAGCAGGAACCTTCGGGAGCACAGTGAGATGAGAGATTCATCAACTCCTAGGATATCGAGGATGAAGGCTCACGGTGGGGGGGGGGGGTGACCCCCTCCCAGAGTAGCCAGCTACATCCTCTGGAGGCCTAGCTCCTGGACAGAGGCCTAGACCTGGGCCCTTGCCGCCCAGCTGCCTAGGAAATGGTGTGCGACTTCCGCCTCTGCCCCAGCTAGCTGGGTGACCCTGGGCTTCGTTACCTGGTCTATAGAATGGGGGTAATAGCTGTGCTTCACTCAGATGTCGTGAAGATCAAACAAGACAGTATGTGGGGACCACGTTTCATCCACAAACACTTACTGAACACTTAGCGTGTGTCAGGCTTTGTGCTAGGCCACCCATCAGGAAGGAGGTAGTCTTGGGTATGGTGGGTGTGTGCAGCAAGATGCTCTCACCTGGCCAGGGAAGAGCCGCAACCCGAGAAGTTACCCAAGGGGGCAGCCTAGAGCAGGGGCGGCTTGGAACAGAAACCGTAGCAGCCGTGGCCAAACCCAGCCTGCTCGAGAACAAAGAATGGTTTTTACATTTTCTTTCTTTTTTTTTTTAAGATTTATTTATTTTTTATTTATGATAGACATAGAGAGAGAGAGAGAGAAGCAGAGACACAGGAGGAGGGAGAAGCAGGCTCCATGTCAGGAGCCTGACGTGGGACTCGATCCCGGGACTCCAGGCCAAAGGCAGGTGCTAAACCGCTGAGCCACCCAGGGATCCCCCTAGGTTTTTACATTTTCAAGTGGTTGCAAAACAAAACAAAAAGGACACTATTTCCGGACACATACGAATTATATGAAATTCAAGTTCTTTTTTTTTTTTAAAGGTTTAGAGGTAAACTTTTTTTTTTTTTAAGATTTTATATATTTATTAGAGAAAGAGTGAGAGACAGAGAGAGAGCACGAGTGGGGTCTAAGGGCAGAGAAAGAGAGAGAAGCGGACTCCCTGCTGAGCAGCGAGCCCAACACAGGGCTCGATCCCAGGACCCCGGGATCATGAGCCCAAGGCAGATGCTTAACCAACTGAGCCACCCAGGCGCCCCTTATGTGAAATTCAAATTCTAATATCCATAAAGTTTTATTAGAACACAAACTCATTGGTTTGCAAATTGGGAGTGTCTGGGGCTGCCTTCGTGCTACAATGGCAGACTCTCAAAGGTTTACTATCTGGCCCTTTGCAGAAAAAAAAAATTAAAAATTGCTGATTCCTGGCCTAGGGGAAGCATGTTCAAAGGCCAAGGGGTAAGAGAGAGAATGGAACGTTCTGGGCAGTAGGAGAAGCCCGCTGTGGCTGGAGCAGAGAGATGAGAGTTAACAGGTGGGTGGGAGGAGAGAGGGAAGCCGCAAAGGTGATGCTTTCACCAGAGCCCAAACCCTTGTGGTCCCCACTCAGGAGAGAACAGAAGTTGAGGGTGAGTGGGCTCTGCTCAGCTGCCACCAGCCAGACACCACCTTGCACGAGCCTCGCAGGGAAGGAGGGAGACAGGGAGCTCCCTAGCTTATCACCAAGAAACAAGGAGGAGCTCAGGGGGCCCCATCAGGGCTCGGAGATCATTTCTGGTGCTTTCCAAGGAAACCTCCCTTCTGGGGGACTCTGCGACACCTCCTTTTCACTAAGGAACCAAGCCCGGGAGATGACCAGGGCTGCTGTCCTGGTTCTAGAGGAGCCCAGTAAGTCCTGTGGGTTGCTCCCTCCTCTCTCCAGCTCCTGCTCCAGCAACGCTGATGCAGCAGACTGAGGCCATCCCAGGGGGCCTGGGGCAGGCACACATCTGGCCAGGGGTGCCGAGGTCACAGCTGGGCCCCAAGGCCTTCTGGGAGGAAGAGGAGGGGGAGGAGGCCGAGTCAGATGAGGGCAGGAGAGCCTCATCCAGGCTGCCTCGGGGCTCAGACCACCTTTGGGGGGGAGCCCTGGACAATTCACGGGGCAAACCGTGCCATCTAGTTGGAGGAAGGCGGTGCCCACTGCTGTCCCCTGTGCTTGCCCGCTGCCCCATCAGGCAGGAAAGGGATACAAGTCCACCCCACAGGGGCTGGGACCGACCTCGGCTGCATGGTGCTGGGCCAGGGCCTTAGTGGGTGCACTGAGGAGCGATGGATCCCTGTGTGACCCTCCCAGATCTGTAGACCCCAGATGGGGACTCCCCAGCAAGCCACCTCCGCAGCCTGGCATGTGTGTGTGTGGGGGGACCAGTTACAGTGACCCCCTAGAGGGACCCCCCCATTCTGGTCATCTCTGGACTTCCCAAAGGGGGGGGTCTAGTGGCAGCATAGGGGAAAGAGGAAGCGAGTTGGGGTCTCCACCCCCAACTTCTAATGTGAGCAGTGTGCTCAGGTGTTGGGGGCCCCGGGACAGAGGCATGGAGACACCCGACGGCTTGACGGGTCCAGAGTGCACCAGGTGCAGGCTGCAGGGAGGTGAGTGTGGGCAGGGGCGCAGCACCCGAGCACCGAGCACCCGTGTCCGGGCGCAGGGCTGCAGAGAACACGCCCCCCCAGTTGGACGGGAGGGCGGGCTGGAGGCGGAGGCTCCCCCGCGGGCTGAGCCGGCGGCCAGGCTGACTTCACAGGCGCCCTTCCTCCCCCTTCCTCCTCCCAGCGCAGCTGCGGGCCCGGGGACCAGGGTGCGACCTCAGCCCCGCCGCACGCCAGCTGGCACGCAGCCCCGCCGGCACCGGAGCCCCGACAGCGCAGCGGCTCCATCACCCCGAGCCCCACCTCCCGCGACGGGGCCCTGGAACCTGATGCCCAAGACTCTGGATGTTGCCTCACTCTCCATTGGGTCCTCCAGCCAAGGTCCCCACCCTTGCCCTTTCCCAGTCCCCCCCCCCAACTTCCTAAAGCCCCTCCCCTGCCTGCCTGCAAGTCACCTGACTGGGCACCCGAGCCGCCCCACCCAGATTCCTCACCCAGCTTGCCCAGCTCCCAAAGTGCTTGAGGAGCCGGGCTCCTTGACAGCTCCAGGGCAGTCCCTGGGCTGCACAGCCCGCCTGGTCCCAGCCACACACTCCAGCTGCCACTCGGGCATGGTGCTTACGGAGACGTGCACATGCACGCGTGCGCACGCACACACACATGTGCACATGCACACGATGCACACAGTGCACGCACACAGGTGCAGCGCGCACGAGAGAGTAAATATGCATATGCACGTGCACAATTGCATGTGCACAATCACGTGTGCATGCGCACACACACGCGTGCGTGCACTCCTGCACCGTTCCGTGGGTGCTGAGCCGGTGATCCTCCCTCACAGGCCGCCGCGGTGCTCCTTTGGCCCTCCCTCCAGTACCTGCCTGGAGACCTGCACTCGTTGGCTCCCCCCGGCTCTCCCCCACCTGTCAGGACGGGGTTACCTGCCTGCTTCCAAGAACTGGCACCTGAGGCTTCCGTCCATTGTCTACGGCCAAGATCAAAACCAAACCAAACCAGTCCCCTGCTCCTGTCTGAAATTGGTGAATGGTTGGCGGGGAGGGGGACATCCCCACCCGTGAGGCTCAGCTTCACTGGGAAAGGGACTTTCCTTAGAAGGAACCAGGGCGTCTTGTATCAGCTCTTAATGATTTGGGAAGGGAAGCTGAAGAGCTCTTTACTGTAATCCGAACGGCTAAATTATTCATCAAGAACAGCAGGCAGAGATTGGACAGTGACCTGAGAGACAAGAGGCCCCAGCCCAGTCCGTGACCCGCACGGGACCGTCCCCCCCTGCTCCTGAGGGGCCGGGCCCAGTGAGAGACGTCTGGGGACCCCAGGGTGGGGAGAGCGCCACTCCAGCCGGGAGATGGGGGGAGACACTGAATCAAAGGGTTCTGGCCACGTAGGGAGCCACAGTGAGAGGGGGCCCTGGCCCCTCGGGGACTAGTCCTGGTGCAGGGGTCGCTCCTGCTCTGGCCAGGTGGTCCCCAGACCACAGCAGGCTGGCCCTGCCTGAGAGGCCAGATTTCAAGATGCCTCCCCCCACCCCCACTCCGCCTTCTCCCTTCTGCAGCCTCCAGTCTTCCGGTGGGAGGGGGCACGGCCAGAGTCCTGTCCAAGGTTCGGGCCTGGCCTCCCCTCGCCCCAGGAGGCTCAGGGGAGGGAGGCAGGGAACAGGTGGACCGCAGATCTCCTCTGCAAATGCAAAACACAGCCCGGCTCTGGCTCCAGGGCCCTTCACCTCTGCACTGGGCACGGAGGGAGCGCAGGGAGCAATCCTCGCCCCAGCTCCCCTGCCCTGCGCGGTCAGCCCCCTCCGGGCGCCCCCAGCTCCCCTGCCCTGCGCGGTCAGCCCCCTCCGGGCGCCCCCAGCCCAGGCCCTGTGCCATGACCCCGACGGAGGCCGGGACAGAAAGCTCAGAGGTCGCAAGCATTGTCCTTTCTTCCTTCCAGCTCTGCCAGTCCCAGAGGAGGGAGTGACCAGGGGAGCAGGGGGAGGTGGGGACGGGCCCAGGGCCCGGTTGTGGTTGTTGGGCAACGTCTCCCACGCAGGAGTCTCCTTCCCTCAAAGGAAGCCTTCTGGGGAGAGGTGAGGCTTTCTCTGCTTGTCTCCCTCCCGCCCAGCTCTGCGGAGACCAGTGAAGGCAGACGGTGGACAGATGGATGGATGGACCGGTGGACGCGGAGGCAAGGAATGGGAGATCCTTAAGTGTGGGTGCGCACCTCCTGGCACGTGAGGGGTCCCGGAGGGTCAAGTCAGAAGGCGACAGAGGAAAAGCAAAAGAAGAAGTAAAGCCAAAGTGGGGGGGGCTCTAGTGGTGGAGAACCTGCTGAGAGGGGAGGTGAGAAGTCTGTGCTTGGAGGCCCAGGATGGGGGGAGGAGGGACGGAGGCCCAGGAGGAGGAGGAGGGGGAGGGGGAGGACAAGGGCCCAGGAGGAGGAGGAGGAGGAGAAGGACAGGGGCCCAGGAGGGGAAGGAGGACAGGGGCCCAGGAGGAGGAGGAGGAGAAGGAGGACAGGGGTCCAGGAGGAGGAGGGAGAGGAGGAGGAGGAGGGGGACAGGGGCCCAGGAGGAGGAGGTGGAGGAGGAGGAGGAGGACAGGGGCTCAGGAGGAGGAGGAGGAGGAGAAGGAAGACAGGGGCCCAGGAGGAGGAGGGGGAGGAGGAGGAGGGGGAGGAGGAGGAGGAGAAGGAGGACAGGGGCCCAGGAGAAGGAGGAGGTGGAGGAGGAGGTGGAGGAGGAGGATAGGGGCTCAGGAGGAGGAGGAGGAGGAGAAGGGAGACAGAGGCCCAGGAGGAGGAGGAGGAGAAGGGGGACAGGGGCCCAGGAGGAGGAGGAGGAGAAGGGGGACAAGGGCCCAGGAGGAGGAAGAGGAGGAAGAGGAGGAGGAAGAGGAGGAGGAGGAGGATAGGGGCTCAGGAGGAGAAGGAGGACAGGGGCCCAGAAGGAGGAGGAGGGGGAGAAGGGAGACAGGGGCTCAGGAGGAGGAAGAGGAGGAAGAGAAGGGGGACAGGGGCCCAGGAGGAGGAAGAGGAGGAAGAGGAGGAAGAGGAGGAGGAGGAGGATAGGGGCTCAGGAGGAGGAGGAGGATAGGGGCTCAGGAGGAGGAGGAGGAGAAGGAGGATAGGGGCCCAGAAGGAGGAGGAAGGGGAGGAGGACAGGGGCCCAGGAGGAGGAAGAGGAGGAAGAGGAGGAGGAGGAGGACAGGGGCTCAGGAGGAGGAAGAGGAGGAGGAGGAGAAGGAGGACAGGGGCCCAAGAGGAGGAGGAGGAGGGGAAGGGCCCAGGAGGAGGAGGAGGAGGAGGACAGGGGCTCAGGAGAGGGAAGAAGGGGAGGAGGAGGAGGAGGACCTAGCCTTTTGGAAAGTGGAGCCCTGGGGGCAGCACGTGCTGACTCACCCTCCTGCCTTCAATTTTCCCTGTTTCCTGGGGATTCTCATTTTATTTTCGGGAAAGCTGCCTGCTCCGTGACTAATTTGTTCTTAAACAAACCAAACCCAGGCGGTGGGGAGGCTGGGCGGGGCCTGAGTCACTCTCCGCCCAGGGGGACCACACCTCAGCTGCGGCCTGGGCCTCCCTCCAGCTGGTGGGGGGGGGCCTCCACCCTGGTCTGCTGGTGGCTCGGATGCTCCTCAGGGAAGCGTGCCCCCCGCCCCCGAGAGGCGCCCCCTGAGCTGCGAGGGACCCCCAGCTGCTGAGGGAGCTCCCTGACCGTCCACTGCCTAGAACCGGGCCTGGCGTGGAGCCAGTGCCCCAGGACGTTTGTTGACTGACTAAGTGACTGCTGACCCTGCTCCCTTCCTCTGCCGCCCCCACCCCGCCCTCCTGGAACCCTTCCCTTCCCACAGCCCTTCAGCTCCGTGACACACACTTTACTAGCAGTCACCTTCACCAGGACCACATCTGAAGCCAGACACAGTGATAAATGCGATCTCTCTGAATCTGCAGGACCGTCACCCTGTCTGCTCCCCCCACCCAGGGGCGGAGACTGGTGGTGCTAGTAACCGCTTTGCCATTAGGGTCATTAGGGTGGCTCCGGGGTGTCCATCCACAGCCTGCCTGTGCGCATCTCAGAGAGGCTCAGAGACGCCCCGTGTCCGGAGGTAGCAGATGCCTCATTTGCACCCAGGCCCGGGAGCACCCTCCAGTACCCTGGCCTGCCATCTGCTACCCTCCACCCCGGGCTGTGAAGAAGGTTGGGGGGCGCAGGGCAGCCGGCCCTGGGGCTGGTGGGGCAGGAAGATGGGGACGGGAATGGGAGGGCTGCGGAAGAGGGGAGGGGCTCCCCCAGCGTTCTCCGAGGCCCCCTCCAAGGCCGGTCTCCCGAGGGACACTTGGGCAAGACGGTCATGAGCGTGGAGAGGAGCCGTTTCTACTGCTCATCTCATCCTTAAAATGGCACCTTTTGTGGGTACAGAATAGACACACCTAGTAATAGTGACGACGGTCAGTAAGTCAATAGATGGAGCTGCTCTGGACCGCGGGAGAGCGCTGCGCCCACCCAGTGCGCTGCCCCCCGGGGCCCCCGCAGAGCAGGTGCCCGGTGGGAGGCGGCGCCCACAGGCTTCCCCCTCCCCGACTCAGGACGCACAGCCCCCACTCCCGCCGGGCCCCTGCACCCCGGCAGGACAGGACGGCTGCGGGCGCCCCCCCCTCCGTGGCTCCACATGCCCGCCAACCTCCCGCGCCCCGGCCTCCCCGCGGGTCCCGGCCACCCTGGGCCAGGTGGACCCAGCCTCCCCGCGCCCGGGGGCGGTTCCAGGAAGCGGAGCCAAGCCGCCTGGTTCCCGACAGCCCCGTGGGGAGCTGCTGCCCTGAATCCACACTGGCAATCAATGCGCCCCGGCTCCCCTCAGGCTCCCCTCGGGCTCCCCCCCCACTCCTGCTCCCATCCTGCTCATGCAGGGTCCTGGGCTCCTATGGGGTGACTCCCCTCCCTTCCTGGCCGCTGGGGTCACTTGGCCGGCTGGCTGGTCTGCAAATGAGAGCGATGGCTCCCTCATCCCCAAGGCTGTGGGGAGCAGTGACCAGCACCCTGCCTGCACACCCCCTGCCCCAGATGCCAGCACTTTTACTGCCACACTGCGGACCCTTGGTCTTGCACCAGGCCCACCGACCCCACGTTGGACCAGCCAGCGCCTCCCCACTTAACTAGCACCTTCTCTGCCTGCCCCGCCTCTGCTTTTATAAAAAGGGGTTCAGTGGATATTTCCTAGAAGGAGCGCCTAAAAGTAGCCCCAGCAGGGCGTTTCCAGAGCCCGAGGTTGCCCCCCCTCCATGTGCTTCCCCAGTGCAGAGGCTGGGAGTAGGGGGAGGTAGGGGAGAGGAGGCTCCTGGGCCTCTCAGCTCACCTGCCACCCCCTACTGACTTGGGAGTAGGTGCGGAGACACAGGGAATGGGGGAGAGGAGAGAGACCAGGTGGGAGACTGGGAGAGGGAGCTTTTGGGAAGGTGCAGGGGTAGCAGGGAGGTCTGATGGGGGAACAGGTAGAGAGGGCTGGGAGCCCAGCCCCTTCCTGGGAACCTAAAGCAAGAAGAGCCCAGGAAGGCCTCTTGGTCTCACAAGATGGCCTGTGTCAGCCCCCAGTTTCCACCTCTTCCAGGGAAGCCGAAAGAGGGGTTCCAATGGGGGGCCTGGTGCCGGAGTCAGAACAGGAACCGTAAGAGGGCTGCAAGCCTCTGCTCCCCTCCCCTTGGGGTGCTCTCTGTTCACCTGGGATGGGGAAGAGAGGCCCAGCTCTGGGAGAAGCCAGGGTCTGAGCAGCAGCCCCCCAACTCTTCCCCCACAGCTGCCTCAGACTTTCTGGCAGGGGTCCTGCTTCCCTGGGGGTTGGCAGCGTGGAGGGGTGACTCGGGTACCACCCAGGAAGAATCGGGGGGCTGGGACTGGGGAGCTTTTGGGTGTGTGGGATGGGATGGTTAAGTGTTGCCTGCAGACCATGAGTTCACTGCAGGGTGTCTGGGAAGGGCAGGCAGGGGATTTGAGTCCCTGGGGGTCGTTGGTGGCTGGGCACGTGTTCATTTTGAGGGGGACCCAGGTCTCAGGCTGGCATGGGGTCCAGGTTTCTGGGGGGCTGTCCTGCTTCAAGGTCCAAGGAGGGTTACTCTCCTGCCTGAGTCTTCGTTGCCCTCTGGCTCCACCAGGACTGCGTCCATTTGCTGCTGAGTGCCCCGGCGGGGTGGGTCTCTGCTAAACCTGGACATATCACGAGGGGGCTGTGGGGTGGTGGAGGGGAGCCCCTGTTACAAGCCTGGGCAGCCGTGAGCACAGGGGAGAAGTCCCCACATTGGACTTTGGCACCAGAAATCAATGCTTTTTGTCAAAATTTGTATTAATTTTAGATTTTTTTTGGAAGATTTATTTATTTATTTATGATAGAGAGAGAGAGAGAGAGAGAGAGAGAGAGGCAGAGACCCAGGCAGAGGGAGAAGCAGGCTCCATGTCAGGAGCCCGATGTTGGACCCTATCCTGGGTCTCCAGGATCATGCCCTGGGCCGAAGGTGATGCTAAACCGCTGAGCCAAGGGGTGGGGGGGTCCCTAATCTGTGCATCTTACTCGGGGTCTTACTTGTATCCATTTCGGCCTGTGTTGCTTCCCAGCATTGCCCTTTGTAATCACGCCCCTGCCAGCATCCTGCAGCCCCCGAGGCCCCCCTTCTCCAGGCAGAAGGGAATTTTGAGCAGCAGGGAGGAGGTGGTTGCTCCCACATCCCCTCCTCCCAGCCCTGGTGGCCTGTCGCTGCCTCAGCTCCCCTGGGAGTGGGGGCTGTGTCTCGGGCGCCTCCCATCCAGGCTTGGCACTACCTGGTCTGGCAGCGTGTGTTTGCCAGCGGAGGGGGCCACATGCAAATCTGTGACGGGAAGGACAGACTCCCCCGGAATAGTGAGTATGGGAGGGGGGGCGCAGAAAGAAGAGAGTGCATGTGTGCACGTGTGCGTGGGCGCCTGCTTGCGTGGACACGGAGTGTGCATGGAAGGATATACTTGAAAACAACCCGTAGCCTTGGTTGCTTCCGTGATGGGGCAGTAGGCGGCTGGGAGATGGGATGAATTTCTTTCCCGTGTCTGCTGTCACACAATCAGTGGCTTCAAACAACACAAACTTATTATCTTATGCTTCTGAAGACCAGAAGTTTCTTTTCTTTTTTTTTTTTAAGATGTTATTTATTTATTCATGAGAGACACACAGAGAGAGGCAGAGACACAGGCAGAGGGAGGAACAGGCTCCATGCAGGGACCCCGATGCGGGGACTCGATCCCTTGGAGACCAGAAGTTTCAAATGAGCCCACAGAGCTGTGTTCCCTCTAAGGACTGTGTCCCACCCCCCATTCATATTGTTGAAGCCCTGATCTCCCCAAGGCGAAAGTGTCTGGAGGTGGGATCTTTGGGAAGCGGTTAGGGCTAGATGAGGTCCTGAGGGTGCCCCCGCCCCGGAAGGGATTGGTACCCTTATAAGAAAAGGCACATTATTGTTTTTAGGGCCCTTATAAGAAGAAAGACCAGAGAGCTTGTTTTTCCTTCTTACTATGTCTCTGCCTCTCTCTCTGTCTCTCATGAATAAATAAATAAAATCTTTAAAAATAAATAAATAAATAAAACCCATGACTATTATCTATTCAAAAACACAATGCCAAACAAAGGTGAGCTGAGAGGGGTCCAGGGGTGCCCAGGACAGTGTGTGTGACCCCTCCCTGGGCCTCGGTCTCTCGTAGGAGGGAGTCAGGCAGCATGGATGGATCAGGGCCTGTGGGACTGAGCGCAGCCCATTGGAACCCTCAGAGCCTCAGCCTTCACCCTGTTGGAGGGGATGGTGGGATTCCCTTTCCTCCTGGCGCTGCTTCGAGATTAAAGCACCGAACACACCCAAGATGCACCCAAAGTGGTAACCTGTGCTCGTGGAAAAATGGTGACAAAGCCACATTGGCTCGCATCCGTAAGGTGTCCACAGAGACAGAGCAATCCTTCCACCCAATGTCCCACTTCTCTGCAAAGGCTCTGTGCCCTGGTAGCGCCTCCTTCCCTGTGGCAGGTGGCAGTCCCCTCCCGGCTGCGGGGAAGGATACCTGGGACTCCCCACCCCACCCCACCCCACCCCACAGCGTCCCAGCCCCACCTGGGATCTCACCCCTGCTCCCTGTCCTGGGGGTGGCACAGGAGGGCCCAGGACTGAGCACGACCCTGGAGCCTGCTGGCAGGGCCTCAGAACCAGGCCTGTCTGCCCCCACACTGGCCCCCCCTGCCTCGCCTGCCAGCACCCCTTCCCTGCCGGCGGTAAGCGCGCCAGGCTTCCGTTCCTGGGTCGTTCCTGGTCTCCGTGGCTCACTGATGGGACTCGGGTCCCCCAGGGCCCTGGAGGCGGGGCACGACCCAGGACGCGCCAATCAGGACAGGGTGCGGCGGGGACAAGGCCCCGGGCAGGCGGCGGCGACCCGGAGCCGCTGCAGCCACTTTCTGCCGCCACTAGGGAGAGCCTGCCGGCGGCCCGGGAGGCCGAGGGGGCCGGTGCCCAGGCGCCCGCGTGAATCTGGATCCAGCTGTGCCCGTGGCCTCTTCTCCTGTGTTCTCATCGTGCGACTCGGCCCCTTCCAAAGGCTCGGCCAGCTCGCTGGCTTTGCCCAGTGCTCGCGAGCACACTGGCCATTCGTGCACCGGCTCGCGGGCTCGCCGTGACGCTAAGTAAGATAGAGAACCGAAGGACCAAATCTTTAAAAAAAAAAAAACAAAACAAAAACAAAAAACATGGGGAACCTGGGTGGCTCAGCAGTTGAGCATCTGCCTTTGGCTCAGGGCGTGATCCCGGGGTCCTGGGATCCAGTCCCTCATCGGGCTCCCCGCAGGGAGTCTGCTTCTCCCTCTGCCTGTGTCTCTGCCTCTCTCTGGGTCTCTCATGAATAAATAAATAAAATCTTAAAAAAAGAAAGAAAGAAAGAGAAAGAACCGAAGGACCTAATTAGATACACGCTAAGCAGTTGGGTCAGAGTCCTGTCAATCACAGAATAGGCCGGAGTCGAAGGAGACTGCTCCTTCTCACCAGGAAAACACCCTAGGAAACAGCCTTAGCTAGACTATCAGAGCACCCATGTCGGGGGTGGGGGCTAAGGAGTAGGGGTGGGGGTGGGGGAGAGACCCCCTCCGTCTGCAGAGCCAGCAAGGCCCTGGCAGGAAACGCCCATCAGCCTCTGTGGACACATCCTAAGGCGACTGCAGTGTGTCACACCCTTGACAATTCCCTCTTTGTGGGTCTGGGCAGAGGCTGGAACTGGGGTCTAACGAACAGAACGTGGCAAAGGGGATGGGATGTCCCTCCACGGTTACAGACAGGACTCCCTCTTAGCAGACTGGACCGAGACCGTCCCCCACTGGCTTGATGAAGGGACCAGCCATGTTGAGGAAGCTCAGGGGGTCAGGAACTGTGGCCTCTGGCCTCCGGCCAGCAGGACCCCCAGACCCTCTGTCACACAGCTGCAAGGAGCTGAGTTCTGTCAATAACTGGAAAGAACCTGGAAGTAGATCTTTCTCGGCGGCGGCTTAAGGTGAGGACCTGGCCTAGTCACCACGTTGCTGGCAACCCTGCGAGATCTTGAGCAGAGGACCCAGCTGAGCAACCCCTGACCTCTGACCTGATGCCACCGCCCGATGTTGGATATATGAGTTGTTTAAGCCACTGAATGTGTGATAATTTGTTACACAGCATAGAAAAGAAGCTCAGCGTCTTGCTGAGGTCTGGGGTGTCAGAGAGAAGAAGCAGCAGAAGGAGCAAGAGGCCAGGACTCCTCACTGAGTTGAGGAACCATTTCCCAGGGCCCGCTGGTTACTTCTCACCTCTAACTTGGTTCAAAGCAACCATCACTCAGCATTGTTCACAGTGTCTGCGGGGCAGGAATTTGGGAATGGTTCAGCTGGGCGTTTTGGCCTGAGGTCTCTCCTGGGGCTGCAATCATCTGAAGGCTCGTTGGGGCTGGAGGACCCACTTCCGGGGTGGCCCATTCACAACTGTTGGCTGGAGGCCTCTGTTCTTCTTCCCATGAGCCTCTCCATGGGGTAGCTCGAGGGTCCTCGTGGGATCAGGGACTGGCTTCCCCCAGAGCAAGTGGACCCAAGGACCAAGATGGAAGAAGCCACACAGATCAGCTTGGGTCAGGGTGGGAGGGGCTGAACACCGGGAGACAGGTTCACGGGGCCCTCTTGGAGACAGGTCACCATACAAGGGTGGCAGTGGGAACGAGGCCAGTGGGGGCTTGGAGAGGGTCATGGAAGGAAGAGTGGGATGCTTGTAAAGCTAGGGAATTCTCTGAGCGTACCCCAAGGCTCTCAGGTGTGAGGCTACCCCCAGCTCCCTCTTCAGCTCCCTCCTCCTGTGGCTTAGGGGATGAGTTGGGAGAAAAACCCACGGGTCCCAGTCTTGCTGTCCCAAATTGGGTGCTGGACACCAGGGGATCCTCAGCCCTGCAGAAAAGCGCAGGGGAAGGAGGGATACCCCATCTGGGCCACTTGTCCTTGCTGCGGGGCCCCAGCTGATTGCTCCCCTCTCTCAGCTTCTGTCTCAGTGCAGGTGAAGCTTACCTGCTCCCTCAGTTTAGAGATTGGGGGCCTGGAGGAGGGCGAGATGGGGTTAATAGGTACTGGGTGCTGCTGCCTGCCAGGCCCTGTGCAGTGTTCCCCCGCTGAAATCTTGAATGACCTTCACATGGGGTGCTGTCCACCCACATTATCCATGTAAAGAAACAGGCTCAGTGGCAAGTGGGGAAGGAACCAGGGAAGAAGCCTCCCTGATGCCTCAAGGGGTCCGATCAAGGCTCCTGCAGCCAGGGCCTCCCTCCCTGCTTTGCGTGGGGAGCCAGGGAGGGAAGAGGGAAGGAGGGACCCCTGGGGAAGTTAGTGCCTGACAGGGGGTGCAGGGCTGGGGGGCTGAGCCCACGAGAGGGCTGGAAACACTGCTCCGAGCCACCTGAGACCCCGAGGCTGACGCCGCTGGCCAGCTTGCTGGCTGCCAGCCTTCCCCCCATTGATCTGGAGAGTGAGTTCGGCTCACGTCCCTGGCTGAGCGGGCTTCCTGGAACCATACTGCCCTGTCTCCCTTGGGGCCAGCCCAACCTGGCTGCGGGGGGGAGGCCCCATGATGGGAGGAGATGGGTGGCAGGTGCCCCTAAAGCCGGCTGGGCCCTCGGATCTCCTGTGCCCGATGCCCTGGGCCCTGGGTCCCAGGAAAGGCCCTCGTGCTTCAAGGGGAGGGTCCGGTGGGAATGCTGAGGCCAGATTCAAGCGGGCAAGAAAGATCGTGGACCTGGAATTCTGGACGGGAAGAACAAGATCCCCTCTGGGTCAGGGGAACCCGGTAGACCGTGCCCCACGAGAAGATTCGGGAGGGGCAGATAGGGAGGAGGTGCAGAGTGAGAAAAAGCCAAGGAGTCCCCTGCAAAGCCCAGGAAGGGCCGCTGCTGCCACTCCTCCGAGTTCACTGCCCGCAGGGTCCCACCTGTGTGTCCTCGCCAATGCCCGGTCAGGCGCCTTATCCCTAATTCCTGTTACCAGGTCACTCCCTGCACCCAGTGGTTGCAGATCCCAAATCCAACATGTGGGCTGACCTCTGGGAGGACAGTGCGCAGTGAGTGCTCCATACTCGCCTACATATCCTGGAATACTCGGGCAAACTCAGGCCTGTGACCCCTGGTCTGATGCAGCAGCGCACACGCACACACGCACACACACACGCACACACGCACCCACATGCACACACGGGTCCCTGCACCCAGGTCGCCTGAGCTCCCAGAGCTGCATGAGGAAAGGTGACCCTTGCTCCCGAGGAGCGCGGCTACCTTCAGAGCGTCCTGCCCACCCCACCCCCTGCTGCCCATCTCAGCTGCTGCTCCAGACAGCGGCTCATGTGACCCAAAACCTGGGCACGACAGCACCCAGGCTCAAGGCGGGCCGGGGCTGGGACCTCTGCAGAGCTTGCCTGGAAATAGGAGGCCAAAGAATGCAGTGGGCAGCTTGGCAGAGAGACAGACAGAGCCACTGGGCTTCCAGTAACACGCTGGCCCTGCCCTGACCTCGCCCACCGGCTCAGACACTCAGCCAATAGATGCCCGGGCCCGGGCCCCAGCCCCCGGCAGCACCCGGCCCAGCACAGCTGCTGCACGGCCCTCCTGGTCACCACCCCTTGCCCCCGGCGACAACAGGACTGGAACTGGATCCCTGTCCTCTCAGGGTTCCAGCCGTGCCGGGAAGGGGGTATCTTTAGCTTCCCTTCCTGGAAGCCCACTGGCTCCAGTCCCACCGTGGCCCAGCAGCATCGCCTCCAAGCCAGGCCACCTCCCCCTCTAGCACCAATTCCCTAGGAGAGGAGCAGCCGCTGCAGAAGGGCTTACGTGGCCATTCGGGGTTAGGACCCCTGCACCCCGCTTGCAGATAGAAGTGCCCACACAGCCCTCCTTGGCCCCCTCCTGAGTCCTGCTTGCATGGGGGTGTTGGCCAAATACACCCCACCCCCACTGAATTAAAGGACCTGAAGTAGTGTCAAGACGCATCCCTGGCCAGAGGAGGAGACCGAGCTCCGGGGGGCAGATGGAAGGGGCATAGTGGACCAGAGCGACTTGCAAATGGGGCAGGACAAGACCTGAGGCCGTTCCTGACATGCTAGAGTGTCTCCCTGGTGCCACAGTGTGAATCATGAAACGACCTGGGTGGGGACTCCTTAATCGCATGCCCTCCTGGGTGCAGGGATGGCCAAAGTAGGTGCGTGGCTCTGAGAAAGCTGGAGCCCGGAGAACTGAAGGCAGCGGCGTTGCTGACCGCAGCCAGAGAAAGGGCTCGTGTCCTTGGAGGGGGAGCACCCACCTGTGGGGCCTCGCCCTGGAAGAGGGCCGGGGGGGGGGGGGGCAGGACAGGTGATAAGGAGCTGAGTCAGCAACAGGGCCGGAGAGGACCAACTGGATCTCAAGCTGCAGGGTGGCCCTGGGGCCTCAGGAACTGGGTGAGGGCGCGGTGAGCCCCTGACCCAGGAATGAAAGCAATCAGGTCGGGCCTGACCTCATTTCCTGGCCAAGAAGACACTCAGCACGGACTGTAAAACCAAGACTGGGATGGGGTAGGCCAGGGAAGCCTGCTGTCTGTCCCCCCGGGGGGCTCGCAGTTTGGGTGGGGGGGGAGGGTGGAGTGGGCAGGCAAGAAGAGACACAGGGAGCGCCCAGTTAGCCAGAGCGCGAGAAACGTCAGAAAGAAGGAATAAAGGAAGGGCCCGGTGTGCAGAGGTGAGCACCTTGCAGCTGGTTGAGGAAAAGCTCAGGAAACCTTCCTATCCTGGCAAAGGAGGCATTAGGGGAGGCAGCCTGATGGGTTGTGTGCAGGGTCAGTAGCAGACACAGGGGCCCCGGGGTCAGGGGGCACCGTGCTTGGGGCGGCACAGAAGCGAGAGGTGGGAAAGGATGGGAGGTGTGAGCTTCTCAGGCCTGGGATTTGGGCTGCAAGTAACACAACAGAGACTTAAACCATAAAGATATTTGCTGTTTGTCAAGAAACCCGGAGGTTTGGGGTTCCAGAGCCAGTTGGCAGCTCAAGGATATCAGCAAGAGCTCAAGTTCTCTCTGTCCTTCCGTGCCACCGATTTGGGGTTACTAATTGTCCTGTCGCCCAGAGCTTTTCCAATGTTAGTGCTGAAAGGCCTGCATCATGGGAAATCAAATCCAGACTTGCGGTCACCCTAGTATTGGAGATGGTGTCCTCATGGGCACAAAAAGAGCTGCTGCGGCTCCAAGCATTACAGCCTCACAGGACAGGGCACTGAGCAAGAGGAAATGGGGTGCAAGCAAAACAGATTTCTCTTTGAACCTCTCAGAAGCCCTGAGAGACCTTCCCTAGTCACGGGAAGCCTAGGGTTGCATGGTCACCCTAGACGAATCACTGGCAAAGAGTAGGGGGTCGGTATGACTTGTTTAGACCTATCACTATTCATCCCCTGGCGTCCCCAGGCAAAGCAAGGGCACAGGAAAGCACAGGATTTCTCTGGCTTAGAGCTGAGAGTCTGAGGCTTCAGGGAGGCCTGGATGGTAGGAAGTGGGGCCAGGAGCGAGGTGGAGGGGGGTGCCTGGAAGAGGAGGAGGATGCTAGCAGAAGGAATGGGGGGGTCCTGAGCTGAGGGTGTGCCCAGGAGGCCAGTGAGGCTAGAGCCCAGGTAGGGGAGTGGGAAGGGGGCAGAGGCCCAATCGCTAGGGAGCCTGGGGAGGCGCCTGGGAGGAGCTTGGGTTAGTCCCATCCCCCACCCCCACCCCTGCCCCCCCGGGGACCTGCAGAGGCTGGAGCCCTGTCACAGCAGCCTAGCTGAGCACATGGTCAGGTTTGTGTTTCAGGAAGCCCCCTCCTGCTGCCATTGGGCCAGGACCCCGGGGAGCGGGGGAAAGGAGCAACTGGTGGAAGGTCTTGGTCCTGTAGGGGAGAGGCAGAGGGGTGAGGAGGGGCTGGCTTCTGGATCTGCTCCGAGGGCAGAGCCGGCTTTGCTGCTGGACTGATCGTGGGGTGCAAGGGGAGCAGAGGGAAGGGCAGAGGCTCGGCTTGGGGCCGGGTAACTGGCGGCCTTGGGTGCCAGTTGCTGAACTGGGAAGGGTATGGGAGGAGGGCACAAGGGTGTGACCAGATCTGGGCGTCGGCCTGGCTGGTTATGGGGTTTTCTAAAAAATCTTTTATTTATTTATTTTTTAAGATTTTATTTATTTAGGGATCCCTGGGTGGCGCAGCGGTTTAGCGCCTGCCTTTGGCCCAGGGCGCGATCCTGGAGACCCGGGATCGAATCCCACGTCAGGCTCCCGGTGCATGGAGCCTGCTTCTCCCTCTGCCTGTGTCTCTGCCTCTCTCTCTCTTTCTCTCTGTGACTATCATAAATAAATTTAAAAAATATATATTTTATTTATTTATTCATGAAAGACACAGAGAGAGGCAGAGACAGAGGCAGAGGGAGAAGCAGGTTCTCCGAGGGGACCCCAACGCAAAACTCGATCCCAGGACCCCAGGATCATGACCTGGGCCAACGGCAGACGCTCCACTGCTGAGCCACCCAGGCGTCCCCTAAAAAAACCTTCTAAATTGAAGGGCACCCGGGTGGCTCATTTGCTTAAGGGCCCAACTCTTGGTTTTGGCTCCAGTCATAATCTCGGGGTGCTGATCAAGGCCCCCATCAGACTCAGGCTCAGTGGGAAGCCGGCTTGGGATTCTCTCTTTCTCCCTCCGCCCCTCCCCTGCTTGCTCATGCTCTCTCTCTATCTCTATCTCACTCAAATAAATAATCTTCTTTTTTAAGATTTTATTGATTGATTGATTAGAGACACACAGAGAGGGGCAGACACAGGCAGAGGGAGAAGCAGGCTCCTCGCAGGGAGCCCGACATGGGACTCGATCCTGGGACCTGTGATCACGCCCTAAGCCCATGGTAGACTCTCGACCCCTGAGCCACCCAGGCGTTCCAATAAATAAATCTTTTTTCAAAAAAAATCCTTTAAATTGAGATATACAGACAGAAAAATGCAGAAACCCTGGGCATGTCGCTGGGTCCAGGTCAGGACACAGAACATTTCCAGCCTCCATGCGTCCTCAAGCAACTCCTCCAAAGTTATTAATAACCATGCCCTTGACTTCTAACACGGTCCCCGTTTTTCCTGTTTTTGCACTTTTTATAAGAAGGAAATCGCACAGCGTGAACTCTCTTCTGCCTGGCTTCTTCCACTCGATGCTGGCTGAGAGCCCCCCGGCTGGCGGGGCAGTGGGCGGCTGGGCCCACGCGGACTGAGCCTTTGTCCTGATGGCCAGTGGGCCACTTCCTCTTTGGGGCTTTAGGACAGTGTTGGTAACAAACGTTCTAGAACATCTCTTTTTAAAAATTTATTTATTCATGAGAGACCCAGAGAGGCAGAGACACAGGCAGAGGGAGAAGCAGGCGCCCTGTGGGGAGCCCGATGCGGGACTCGATCCCAAGACCCAGGGTCACGCACGCCCTGAGACGAAAGCAGAGGCTCAACCGCTGAGCCCCCCGGGTGTCCCCTAGCACATGTCTTTTGATGAGCAGCCAAGGACCTTCCGTGGCATCGCCGGGTCACGGGTTAGGGGTACGTTCAGCTCCAGCACATGCTCCGAAGCAGGGACAGAGTGGCTGCACCCCACCCCCCTGCGCCCCTGGGCGCTCCGGAGCTTCCCACGCCAGGGCTCTGCTGCCCCTTGCATTTGAGCCATTCGGCGGTGGGTAGACAGTGGTATCACGCTGAGCATTTACTTTGGGAACCCTCAGGTGTTTGGTCCATCTTCCTTTTACACCCTGTGTTTGCCCCACCAGTGTTTGAGGGTCCCGTATATCTTCTGGATCGGGGTCCTTTGTCGAATCTTTGCATTGCAATGGGCTTCCTGCTCTCCGTAGCTTGCCTAGGGATGGCTCGGGCTCAGGGGACCTCAGCACGGCTCCCGAATGACCACCAGGCCTCCCCAAGAATATTCCATCCAAGTAACCCAGTGCATTTGTCAGGTAAGCAGGTCAAAGACAGGTCCCAGCCCCCACACCCCCACCCCGGGTGCTGCCTAGGTCACTGTGTAGAAACTTGATAGAAATTCTAGAACTGTCACTGTCCATAGCCAAGCAGGCGTATGTCAGCCTGGAACACGTCCAAAACGGAAATTGGGGGCCCGCGAGCTCAGATGTGAGCACATGGCCAGTGAGGGAGCACCGACCACTGTCTTGGGGCTGTTTTGTCACCGCATGCCACGAGGGGACAGGGACTGGCCGGGGTGCCCCAGGAGCCCCACGGACGCTTGCTCGAGGCAGGCGGTACCTGGAAGAGGCCCCGCTCCTGGGAGCAAGGGAGGGCAGTGGGAGCCTCGAACAGCCAGGCCATGGACCTCTGGTCTCTGGGAGCTGCGGCCTGGGCGTGGCAGGATGCTTCTGACCAGCAGGTGGCTGCTGCTGGCCCCAAGGTGACCAGCCGCCCAGCCCCAGGATGCTCTGCTCTTGTGAAGAGATGTGGGGGTGACTCCACGGATGGCCTTTGGCTCCCACTCCTGGACAGATAACCAGAGGCAGTCTGATCCACCAGTCCCATCAGCCACAGCAAGGTGGAGGGGGGTGCACAGGGCGCCCCCTGCTCGACCCAGGGGAGCTGCTTCTCCGGATAGAGCCGGCTCCTCTCCTGCGCCCCTGCACCAGAGCAGCTCAAGCTGGCTGTAGATCTGGGGATCCATAGAGTGACACTCTCCCCCGTCACAGTCCCCCCAAATCCTGCTCCCTTCCTGGGTCAGCTCACTCCCTGGTGGTGACTTCACATCAGCAGCCACCTTTCTGCTCCCCTCACACCTCCCTGCACCCTTCTTTGGCAGCATGGAAACAAAACCTAAATCCATCTCCCCCTGAGATGGACCAGGGCTGGGCAAGGAGCACCACAGGCCCCTCCGCAGCCCTCCCTGCATGGGTCCCCTCTCCCCCACTTCCCATTGCGGACATGCCAGGCCATCTCCCATCCCGACACCCCCCTCGGCACGCCCTCAGTTCACGGGGGCAAAAGGCCACCGCCCCAGCTGTGGTCCCATCTGTGTCCTCCTCTCATGGGGGTCCCTCGGCGCCCTCTGGCACCGCTGCTCACCCCTCCCCACAGGCGCAGCCACACTCCCAGGGCTTCCTCCCAACACTGAGCAATCCTCAGTGACACCAGCTGGGTGCCCCACACTTTAACTCAGGTCTGACACCATCTACCTGGAGACAGACCCCCCAGATCCAGGCCTCAGCCCCACGAGGCCACCCTGCACTTCCAATGCAAGTAGGGCGTCCCCAGGTAACCCCCCACCCCCCGCTTCTGTCTGACTTGGCCACAAATCAGAGGTTCCCATCATGCCTCCTCCTTGGATTTGAGCATTTGCTAGAGCAGCTCACAGAACCCAGGGAAACAGGTTTAGGCTTAGGTTTACCAGTTTATTATATAATAAAGGATATGGCAAAGGATACAGATGAGCAGCCAGGTGAGGGGATTCATAGGGTGAGGTCTGGGAGGGTCCCGAGCACAAGAGCAGCGGAGTTGGGGCACTGCACCCTCCTGGCATGAGGACGTGCTCACCCACCCAGAAGCTCTCCAAACCCCAGACTTGGGATCTTACGGAGGCTTCCTCACGCAGGCCCGATGGATCATTAATCCATGTCCAGCCCCTCTCCTCCCCCGGGGGGCGCTGGGGGCTGGGGCTGAGGACTCCGAGCCCCTACCACAGCTAGATCATTCCAGTGGCCGGTCCCCATCCTGGAGCCCAGCCAGAGTCACCTCCTTAGGACAATCGACACTCCTATCACCCAGGAAATTCCAAGGGGTTTAGCACCAGAGTCAGGAGCCCGAGGTCAAAGACCGAATACTAAAACAAAAGATGCTCCTGTGCTCTTATCGCTTAGGAAATTGCAAGGGTTTGGGGAGCTCCGTGCCAGGACCCAGGGCAGAGGCCGATATGCATGTTTCTCCCCTTCACCGGGGCTCTCTCTCCGTTTCAAGCTCCATAACAGCAAAGGCTGATGCAAGACGCAGTGCGCTCTTGGTCAACGCTCGCAAAGCACAGCGTCCGGGCCGCGTCCACGCTGCAGGGCTTCCTTGGGTTTCTTGCAAGCCCGGGGTGAGTGTCACCCTCCAGGACAGCTAACACCTAAGATTATGTGTTGGCTGTGTTGGCGGCGTCGGCCTGGGCGCCTGGCCAGGACCCACAAGTGGCCTTATTTCTGGGATATTCTCTCCATGTAGCGAGTGGCCCCCTTCCTGTGGTCTACCATGTGGCGCGTCAGCAGGGCCAAGGCCCGCAGCCTAGATGAGCACACATTTCGCAACCTGGAGTCTACGTGCCCCAGGGGGCCTTGGCGCCTCAGAGGGCCCAGTGTCTCACATTGTCAGCTGTGTCCCAACAGCGAATGACAGAGGCTCACCCACTCTCCCTTCAGATGGCTCCTCTCCCAGCCTTCCGGGGGACTCTGCCCCCTTTTTGCACCCCATGCCCCTGCCTGCCCCCTGGACTACCACTGCTGGTCACTCACGGGCCCCGGAAGGCCTCCATCCCCGGGGGATGCCCTCCCTGCAGCATTGTCACCTGTGTTTGTCCTGTCCCCACGAGATGGCCCCGAGGGCTGGGTTAGGCTCAAGCAGGACAAGCTTGCAGGGGTTTGAAGACCCTCTGGAAGAGCGGTTCAGGGGAGATGCAAAAAGGGGGTGGCCCCAGCAAAGGGGGCTCTGAATTGGTGTCCCTGGGTGGGGACAGCAGAGGGTCGCAAGGTCAGGACTTGGCTCATGCCGGGCTTGGGAGCAAGCGGCCCAAGACCAATGGCAGGAAGTTCAGAAAAGTTAAATGGCAGATGTGGGGTTGACGTCAGCACTCTCCTGAGGAAGAATGTTCCAGAAATCAAGTGGACTGCCTCACCCAGTAGGGGGCCCCAGGGCGGAGCACTCTTGTCAGGGCCACGGAGAACCGTCAGCAGCCCGAGGTGCTTCGGATCCACAGGTAAACAGAACTGAGCTCAACTGAGCTCAAACACCCAGGAGCACTGATGAGCTCAGGGTTCCAGAGTCTCAGCCCGCCATAGGAGCAGCCCGGAGAGGCGCCCCCGCTCCTGGGGACCGGCTCCATCCTCCACAGGCTCTCCGGGGCTGCAAGATACCCTGGGGAGTCCCAGGCCGTGTGTCTCTGGGTCCAAATCCAACAGGAAGGGAAGGAGTCTCCTTCCAGTGACAGCAGTAGCACAGGATTTGCATCGGGGCCTGAGCTGCGATTTGTGTCCTGAATTACTGTGACCAGCGGGGTCACGATCCAGGGATCCAGGCGGGCCCTGTAGCTGGAGCTGGGTCAGAAGGGAAAGTGGATGGTGTGGAGGGAAACAGCAGGTGTCCGTGCTGAGGGGTGAACCAGGAGAGCCCTAATGCTCTGTGATTATAGGACATGCCCAGCGGTACGGTGTGTCCACATCACAGGTGTTTGGTCACTGATTACTGAGGAATAAATGAAAGAAAGAGAAAAAAGAAGGAAGGTAGGTAAGTAGGAAGGAAGGGAGGGAGGAGGAAGGAAGGGAGGGAGAAGGGTAGAAGGGAGGGGGAGAGGGATGAAGGGAGGAAGAAGGGAAGGAAGAAGGGAGGAGGGAGGGAGAAGGATGGGGAGAGTGATGAAGGGAGGAGGGGAGGGAGGGAGGAGGAGGGAGGAAGGGGGGAACAGAGGAGGGAGGGACGAGAACAGTCCTCACATTTCTCTGCGTCCACCTGAGAAATGCAGCAGACAGAGAGGGGGAGCCAGTGTGAGGGTCACAGGCAGACCAGGTTTGGTAGGGACCAGGTGGGAAAGACCCCGTCCCTCCAGCCCGGCGACCCGGGGCACCCCTGGGGGTCCGAGCCCCGAGAGCCTCCCGGCGCCTGGGGAGTCCCGGGGCCCAGGGCGGCCCCTGGAGCGGCCTCCGGAGGCTGCAGCTCTGGCTTCCCCGCGCCCAGGGCGCCACCTGTTCCCGGAACGCGCTGCCCCAGCGGCCGTTCACCCTGCGGGCGGCCAGAGGGCAGCTCCCCCGGCGCCCGGGAAGGGGAGCGAGCTGAACACCCGGCCAGGCTGCCCGAGGCGCAGACCCCGTGGGTGCTCTGGGGTGCGGGTGCGAGGGTGGGTGAGCGGACGGGGCGGGGACAGAGGCTTCACTCCGAAGCCTGAGGATTTCTCTCCCCAGACGGTGTGAAGCCAGGGCCGAGGCTCCGACAGGTGGGCCGCGGAGATCCCGCCTACGAGGGGACTGCAGGTGCAGGGAGTCCTCAGGGGCCCTCTGAGCGATCCGGGGTAGATGGGGATAGATGCAGGGACGGAGCAAAGGACGAGGAGAGCCGACCTGCTTCAAAAAGTAAGAGGGGAATTTTCAAATGATGACAGCAGAGCCTTAAGCCCAGCGCAGAAGCCTTATGAGTGTGGGGTGCCTCTCTGGCTCGTCCACTCTGAGCCAGCCTTGCGGCGGAGGGAGGAAGCAAAGAAAAGTCCGTGGTGAGGGAGCAAGAGCCTTATAAGGGGCACATTAGGTACGCACACGGTACATACAAAGGCCCTGTGGCCACATGCCGAGGGTTCTAGCAAGAGCCCTGGAGTCTGCCCCCCTTTGCATCCTGTGTCTCAGTTTAACCTCTAACTCCATGAGAGGGTGTCATTAGTCCCAGTTTACAGAAGAGGACGTGAGGCTCAGAGAAGTGCAGGGTTTTGCCCTTAGACACTGGCTGGCACGCAGCAGAGCTGGAATCCGAAAGCCAGGCACACAGGACCCCCAAGGGCCATCTGGGGTCTCCCTGGCTGGGCCCTGAGGTGGCTCCCCTCCCTCGTGCTGTGGGGCCCAAATCCTAGCTCACCACCCCAGGGGTTCACATCCCATCTCTGGCCTCACAGAAAGTTCTGGGCTTCGGTCTCTTCACTCCATGGATATTGTGCTAATAGACTTCACCCTCTATGGGATTATTTCTCATAATACACAGAATGCTGAGAACAGCACTGGGCGCAATATGTGTCCTCCCACAATGCCACCAGGGTTCCGGCTGCGGCCTCCCTCCCGGGGCCCCCACCACCCACCCTCCCCCCCCCCCGCCGCACCCCCACTTCGCAGCCTTGCCCCCCATCCAGCGGGCAGACCTCCTCCTGCAGGGAGCCAGGCCACTAGGCAGTGCGCGCAGGGCTCCGTTGCCCACCGCCCCCCTGGCCCCGGTCACACGCGTGCACACGCACACGCACACGCACACGCGCTGACTCTGCTGAGGTTGTGCAGCGGCTGTGCCCCAGGCATTGGCCCAGCGGGAGGCGGGCTCGGGCTGCGAAGGTCTCCCTCTAGCGGCCCCGGAAACAGTGCCTGCTGCCAGGGTCTGATGTTCTTTTTCTTTCTTTCTTTCGTTCTTTTTTAAATAGCATTGTCTTTTTTTAAAATTTAAATTCAATTAATTAACATATAATATATTATTAGTTTCAGAGGTAGAGGTCAGTGATTTATCGGTTGCATACAACACCCAGGGCTCATCACATCCTGTGGCCGCCTTAACGCCCATCACCCAGTTACCCCGTCCCCCCCACCCCACCCCCACACCCAGCGACCTGTTTGTCTCCTATGGTTAAGAGTCTCAAAAAAAAAAAAAAAAAAAGAGTCTCTCAAGGTTCATCTCCCTCTCTGATTTGGTCTTGTTTTATTTTTCCCCCTCTTCCCTATGATCCTCTGTTTTGTTTCTTAAGTTCCACGAATGGGTGCGATCATGATAGTTGTCTTTCTCTGACTGACGTGTTTCACTTAGCATAATACCCTCTAGTTCCACCCACGTCATTGCAAATGGCAAGATTTCACTTTCTGAGGGCCGAGGAATATTCCATTGTGCATATATACACACCACACCTCCTTTATCCATCCATCTGTCGATGGACGTCTGGGTTCCCTCCGTAGTTTGGACATCGTGGACACTGCGGCTATGAACGTCGGGGTGCAGGTGCCCCTCGGATCACTTCATTGATCTTTGGAGTAAATAAGAGCCTGACCTGTAACTCAGCAGGAAGCCGGGGGACCTCGCTACAGCAGAATCCTAAAGGGACCCCAGCTCCCAGCCGGCTCCCGGCCAGGCCTGGACACCTGCCTTCTGTTCAGTCACTCACCTGAGCAGCCAAGACCCGGGCTGTCGCCAACAGCAGCCCAAGCCAGAGCCTTGAAACTCAGAGCAGAATGAATGACAAGGTCTGGGACCCCTGAGGGGGACCCAGCCTGTGGGGGACGGTGCGAGTAGAACAAGCCAAGTCAGGGGCCGAGTGCCACCCCAGGGCGCAGACCACTCCCAGAGCTAGCAGACGGAGGGGTGAGCACGGCGAGGAAGGGGTCCCACAGCCAGCGACGTCCAGGCAGAAAGAGAGAAGAAAGGCGCCCAGGAGGAGGAAAGCATGGGCAAGGCCTGGAAGCGGGGCGCTGCGTGCGCTGTTGGGACCGTGGGCCGTCGGGCTTGGCTGAACGATGGCTTTGCACCAGAGGGGCTGTGGTGCTCCTTGACCAGAGATTCCCAGGCACCTCTCCCCAGCCTGCAGATCTGGATTCCACAGTAAAGAAACCAGAGACCCCAGGTGTTAGCAAGCAGTCCGGGATGAAGTCTGGAGGCTTCCTGGGCTCCCTGTGGCATCATCTAATTGCCCCGGCAGGTCCCAGGCCTGAGATTCTGAGCTGGGGGGATGAGGGGTGAGCCCCGGCAGCTGCCCATGCAACAGTGCCCCAGACCCCGGGGCAGAAGGTGCTGGCGTGCTCTGAGACACAGCAGCAGACTATAGGATGAGGGACTGGGGGTGTGTGTGTGCCCCGAGGCTAGTGGTGTTAGGAGGGCCCCTTCCAGGCTCTGGTGACCTCCGAGAATCCTGAGAATCCCATGCTGGAGTCTGAGCTCCTGCACCCACCCCGGGGGGAGGAGGCAGCCTGTCCCTGCCTGCTTGAAGGCGTCGGGGTTGGGAACCTGCCACGTGTCCCGTATGCACCCCTCCGCCTCTCTGAGACCAGGTTTTTGCTCAGACAGAGGGGATCAGAAAAGTGCATGGGTTCTTCGTGTTTTCTCTTCTTCTTCTCTTTTTTAAACATTGCAGTAAAATTCACATAACCTAAAATTTGCCATTTGAACCATTTTTTTTTTTTTTCATTTGAACCATTTTTAAGTCTCCCTGAACTTGAGCTCCAGGCACCTCCCATCAGTGGCATCCTACAGCCACATCCTTCCTTTACTGAGCACCTCGTCCTCCAGGGTCCTCCGCACTGTAGCAGGTGCCAGGAGTCCCACTCTCTTTAAGGCTGAGTGATATTCCCTTGTGGGGACGGACCACATGGTCCCCCGGGGTCACCTCCTACTTGATGTCATCCTCTGGACTGGCTCTCTCAACTTATCCATCGTACCTCCCATAATACAGGTAATAATATCGTGGGTGCAATTGATCCTCCCCAGGATATGTCCACCCAGACCCTAAGAACGTGACCTTGTTTGAGAAAAAGTGTCTTCGGGGATGCAATTAGGTTAAGGATCCTTTTTTTTTTTTTTTTAAACAATTTTTTAAGAGATTTTATTTATTTATTTGACAGAGAGAGAGAGAAGAGAGCACAAGCAGGGGGAGCGGCAGAGGGAGAGGGAGAAGCAGAAGCAGGCTCCTGAATTGAGCCAAAGGCAGATGCTTAGCGGACTGAGCCACCCAGGCGCCTGCCTAAATTAAGGATCTTGAATGAGATGATCCTGGATTAGGATGGGGCCCTAAATCCAATGACGGGTGTCCTTATAAGGGACAGAGGAAATGACAGCCACAGAGACACAAAGAGAGATCCGAGACCACAGAGGCAGGGGGTTTGGAGCAGCCACGAAGCCCCGAGCCAGCCAAGTAATGGACGGACCACCAGACGCTGGAAGGGGCAGCAAGGAGCCTCCACGAGAGCCTTCGAGGGAGCGCAGCCCTGCCCACACCATGATTTCAGATTTCTGGCCTCCTGAACCGTGAGACAATCGACTGCTGTTGTTCCAAGGCCCTCCCCGCCCCCACCGCCCCTCCAGTTTGTGGTGGCTTGTCCTCGCGGCCCCCGGAAACCGCGACAGGGACCATCCGGAGGGAGGCCACAACCCTCTGTTCCCATGTCCCCAGCCAGGAGGCTCTGCCTGTGGACCAGCTTGCTCCCGGCCGGCAGGGTCCGTTTGAAGTCTGCCCAGGGACCTTGACTGCTGGGCTGGGCTCCTCACCCCGCGGGGTCCCCAGCAGTGGGGACACAGAGAGCCCACTTTTTCCGAGAAGGCTGTTTTATGTGTTTTACAGGCATTCCGTTATTATGTTTATTATTTACGGTCAGTTTGAGGGACATAAACTTGTAGCTGTATTGTTGGGAGTAAATTTTATTTCCACGGCTTTAAAACACAAATAAACAAGAAGTAATAAGCCCATTAGTTGCTGAATATTGTTATAATTCCGTAGACTGTAACTTTTACTGCAATCATAACTGTAAAATACCAAGAACCCACTGCGACAAGATTTTTGGGAATAAATGTCACCGCTGGGGCCTGGGACACAGACAACGGTTCCGCTCTGGTTGCAAAGGGGTGTCAAGCTGGCGGGGGTAGGATGTCAGCCGGGCAGCTCTGAGCGCGGCCCTCCGGTAACGCCCGCAAGCTGCGGTGGTGTTACTGGGACCCCGTCCTACCCCTCTGATGGCACACACAGAAAACAGATGATTCCCTTTGTAGTTACATTTTCAATCACCCCGCTGACAGGACCTTTCTACTGCTGCAACTTGTGAAGCAATAAAATGCAAAAAAGAAGCCATTTCAGCTCCGGGAAAGACCGAATGATAAAAACACAGCTTGGACTGCAAGAAGTCTCTGGGGGCAGATGGGACCAGAGTTGTCAGGTGCAATACAAGGTGCTCGGTTAAAGGCGAGTTTCCGATCCATAAGGAATAACTTGGGACACCCGGGTGGCTCAGCGGTTTAGCGCCTGCCTTCAGCCCAGGGTGTGATCCTGGAGACCCGGGATCGAGTCCCACATCGGTCTCCCTGCATGGAGCCTGTTTATCCTCCGTCTGCCTATGTCTCTGCCTCTCTGTGTCTCTTGTGAATAAAATAAAATCTTAAAAAATAAAAAAATCCATAAGGAATAACTTGTAGGATAAGTATATCCCACTTGTGGCTTGGATATACTTAAACTAAAATGACGCTTACTATTTGTCGGAAACTGGACTTTAACTAGGTACCTTGTCTTTTGGCTATTTTACTCAATTTGGCGACCTCACCAGACACTGAAGAGCAAGGCTGGACACCCTCCCCGCTGCCCGATAAGTGACTCCCCGAATGAACTGCCGGGACTCGGTGGGGGGGACATTCGCAGGTGCAGCTGCTTAAAGTTGGCCAAACGGAGCATCCTTGGTCTCAGAAGTTTCAACCAGGTCCCAGGCTTGGAGTGAGGGCCGTCAGGGGTGCTCGGAGAGTGTTAACATCACCTCGGCGTTGACTGTTTAGGTACAAAGGTAAAGGGTAAGAGAGTAGGTCTGACTGTCTTGTTTTGGTTTTTTTTTCGGTTTGGGGGTGATAGGCATTTACATGCACATTTCTGTGAAGCCTCAGGACTGCAGAGGCTATGAGGGGTATGCCAATTGCTGTTTTATGAAAGGGGAGCTTAAGCAGCTGATGCCCAGTCACAAAGCTAAACGGGGTTCCGCGTGCTGGGCAAAGCGGGGTCCTTCCCCCTCCTCTGCAGGGCGAGCTCGCAGAGTTTGCAGTGGGTGCTTGTGCTTCTCTTAGCTCCGCAGCGCAGGTTAACTCAGGAGGCTACACCTCTAGTCCTTAAAGGCTTTGCAGAGGCCTGGCTTAGAGCTGGGCCTCTGAGCTCCCCCTCCACCCGCACCCCCCCCCTCCGCTCCCTGGGAAACTCAGCGTCAGAACTTAGAGCAAAGGCTTGCTTTGGATCAAGAGTTGCACCATCCAGGGGCGCCTGGCTGGCTGGGGCAGTGGAGCATGCAACTCTTGATCTCAGGGTTATAAATCCAAGCCCATGTTGGGTGTAGAGATTACTTAAAAATAAAATCTAAAAAAAACAAAAACAAAAACAAAAACAGAAGTTGCCCCAATTCAGTTTGGAACGGGCTCACTTGCGGAGAGCCTAGTAGCCGAGGACTTTTTGGCTGCTGCAAAAACTCCGCCTCCAGAGGCGGGCTGTTTTGCACCTTTCCGTTGCCCCAGGGGGAAGTTAGGAGGCCACGCCCAAGGACCCCTGGAATAGGCTTCACCCCAGGGGGCTCCTCCCCAACAGTTTATATAAATAGCCCTCCTCCCGGGGACTGCCCCTGGCTGCTTTGGGTGGCACCCATGGGTGGGCAGCAGTAGCCCAGGAGGGTCGCAGGGAGGGAGACCACCGAGGTCTAGGGGCACCGCGGTGGCGCCTGTGTCCCCTGGGACCTCCTACCCTTCCCACTTCCCGTTTCAGGTGTGCCCGCAGCGCCCCTGTGCTTCTACCGGCACAGGACACACAGGGCTTTGTTTCTGCTTTTTGTTTTTGCTTAATGCAAATAAGGTGAAAATATAATAGTATTTTCAAAACACTCTCCAAAGCAACCACTTCCCAGCACCTCCAGGGTACCCTTCCCAGGTCAGCTCCACCTAATGGGGTCCCCTCCCACGGCTCCTGCCAAGGCAGCCACCAGGTCACCCCCCCACCGCCCACCTTGCTGCCCAGGGTCTCGATGCCTTCGCAATGCCCAGGGCACACTCCTAGAGAGTCGCCCGGGCCTGTCGCTCCAGCTGTCCCCCCATATTTTTCCGTGGCTCACCCCTCATGCCTGGGCCAATCAGCTCCACAAGGAAAGCCTGCCCTGACCATCTTTTGAATTCTGGAACCCACCTGCCCCTCATTTCATCTCCCTCACCTGGCTGTCCTTTTTTTTTTTTTTTTTTTTTTTTAACATTTTATTTATTTATTTGAGAGAGAGCGAGAGTACAAGCCAGGGGCAGGGGCAGAGGGAGAGGGAGAAGCGGACTCCCCGCTGAGCAGGGAGCCCAAGATGGGGCTTGATCCAGGATCCTAGGACCATGACCCGAGCCCAAGGGGGCTGCTTAACCGACTCAACTACCCAGGTGCCCCTCACCTGGCTGTCCTTATTCCTTCGAACACACCGTTGACCTTACTTCCCCGTCGTGAGTGTGTCTCCCTGCGGGACCTCGAGCCCCCAGAAGGGCAGCCGCTCACCACAGGCACCAAGCAAATGGTTGTCGAAAAAATGAAGGAAGAAAGGAACCAGTGTGCTTTACCACGGTGACGTATGGACCTGGCGCCCGACGTCACCCTTTACTCCGGAGTGGGGGACCACCATCGTTGGCCGGTTGGCCCCCTTGCCTGTTCCCTGTCTTCCTATCACGATCAAATCCTCTGAAAGCCACCGTCACCCCCAACCTGCCCACCCCATACCCTGTCGGTGGGAGACTCTGCATGCATTGGGCACCTCTGCACACAGCAGGCTTCTCATCTGGACAGGGGTGGGGGGGTGGGGTGACTGGCTGTGGGAAGGGGGGCTCATATCCATGCGTTTGCATCATGCTCTGCATAACTGCCTTCCCCCTTGGGACTTGAGGGGTAGCAGCTTGCAGCCCAGCCCTCAGGTGCCTCAGGAATCAGAGAAGGCCTTTTCTGCAGCCCAGGCAAGGGCGGGGTCTGTCTGGGGCCAAGATGAGGGTCCTCAGAGCAGCCTGCTTCTGGGCCGGCCAAGGCTTGCAGTGTCCGCCAGAGGGCAAAGGGCCACGATGGGGCCTCTAGAGAAGTGGGAGAACCTGGCCCCTTCCTTGGCCACAAGGGGCTGGGGAGAGTGGGTTCAGAGGGCAGATGTCCTCCTGCCCCGGGCGGCAGTGGTGGTGGTGGTGGGGGAGGTGTTCTCCTTGGGGACCATCTCCACCCCCCAGATGGCCAGTATCCGGGAGGCCAGGTCACAGGGTGGAGCTTCTGGTCACAGAGAGGGTGGGGATGGAGGCCTGGCTCCCCAGATGCTGGGCCTTCCTTCCTCTTTCTGGGAAAAGGGGGAGCCGCCCCATAGGCCCTGGGAGCTTGCCCAAAGGCCTCCACGCCTGGATCCTGCACCTGAGCCGTTGAGCAGGGGAGGAAGTGCCAGTTCAGGGGGCAAACTCAGGCTTGTCCCCCTCTGCCAGCTGCAGAGTGGAGGTGAGCAGGCTCACAGGGAGCTCTGAGGAAGAACCCTGTCCACCTGGCAGTCCTTGGAGGGAGGCCTCCCTGGGGAGCCCCCTGTCCACCCCAAGGCAAGTGAGGAACGGCTTTCCCCAGCACCACCCAGCAGGTGCCATGGGTCACCAGGCCTTGTGGGGCTGTAGGCAGGCAGGTGTTCACCCCGGGCCTTGCTGGGAAGCTGTCTGGGTTGGGGGCCAGGTTGGAGAAGTAGGGAGCTGGGTGTCCCATGTGGGGTTTGGGGGCTCCTGGGTGGTGCGGTCTCTTAAGCGACCGACTCTTGATTTCGGCTCAGGTCATGACCTCAGGGTCATGACATGCAAGTCTGTGTCAGGCTCCGTGCTGAGTGTGAGGTCTGCTAAAGTTTCTCTCTCCCTCTCACTCTGTCCCTCTCCTCCGCCGCACACGCGAGCGTTCCTGGCTCTCTCTCAAATAAATAAATCTTATAAAAAATAAAAGAAAGAAAATGTTGGCGTTTGGAGCCAATGGTCAAGAAAGAACTTTTTAGGGCAGCCCGGGTGGCTCAGCGGTTTAGCGCCGCCTTCAGCCCAGGGCGTGATCCTGGAGACCCGGGATCCAGTCCCACGTCGGGCTTCTGGCATGGAGCCTGTTTCTCCCTCTGCCTGTGTCTCTGCCTCTCTCTGTTTCTCGAATAAATAAATAAAATCTTAAAATATATAGGCTTTATTTTTTTTAATTATTTATGATAGTCACAGAGAGAGAGAGAGAGAGAGAGAGAGAGAGAGAGGCAGAGACACAGGCAGGGAGAAGCAGGCTCCATGCACCGGGAGCCCGACGTGGGATTCGATCCCGGGTCTCCAGGATCACGCCCTGGGCCAAAGGCAGGCGCTAAACCGCTGCGCCACCCAGGGATCCCAATATATAGGCTTTCTTAAGAAAGAGAAAGAAAGAAAGAAAGAAAGAAAGAAAGAAAGAAAGAAAGAAAGAAAGAAAGAAAGAAAGAAAGAAAGAAAGAAAGAAAGAAAGAAAGAAAGAAAGAAAGAAAGAAAGAGAAAGAGAGAAAGAGAGGGAGAGAGAGAGAGAGAGAGAGAGAGAAAGAAAGAAAGAGAAAGAACTCTGAGATATCTGCAGTTCAAAAGGGTGGTTTTATTAAAGCATGGGGACAGGACCCGAACAGTAGGCAGGAAGGGCTGCTTGGGGGTCATGAGGGGTGGAGATTATATGCTTTCAAGTTGGGAGGGGCTTGGGGAGAGCAGTGTCTAAGGGATTTTGGAAACAAGGTTCCCAGGGCCCTGAGGGGACGAGCTGCTGTTGTTCGGAAAGGTCATTAATAACACCTGAGCCGTGAGACCCTTCAGGTGCTCCTCGGTGGGTCATGTGCTTGCAGGATGATCAACACGTATCTTGGGGGTTTAGAGATAAAGTTTCCAAAGGCAATTTTTAAAAAAGATTTTATTTATTTATTCATGAGAGACACAGAGAGAGGCAGAGACACAGGCAGAGGGAGAAGCAGGCTCTATGCGGGGAGCCCAATGCGGGACTCGATCCCAGGACCCCGGGGTCATGACCTGGGCTGAAGGCAGACGCTCAACCACTGAGCCACCCGGGCGTCCCCAAAGGCATTTTTCTATGTTTTTTTTTTTTTTTTTTTTTTTTGCATTTTTCTATGTTAAGGAAGACTTACAAGATCCTGGAGTTTGGGTTACTGTTAAGGTTGCCTTTTGCTCTTAGCAAAGTACCAACATTGAGGCAGTTGCGTTCTTGGACGAAGGTCACTCTGCTGGGCTCAAGGACTTGTCCATGGGCTGTACGTTGTGAGGAAATTTAATTTTTCTCTTCTGCCTTTGTTCCCCACCTCATCCCCCCCCACCCCCGCTGGGTGAGCCCCCACAGGCCCCTGCTCCTCGTCCCTGTCACCACTCTGAGTGGCCCTGTCTGGGTGTACCTCTGGGTGTGTCAGCCCCTGGCTCTGCACCTTCCAGGGAGGGGAGGGAAGGGGCGGGAGGAGAGCGACAGGGGAGCAGGTGGGAGACAGCCGAGGGAGGGGCTGGGCCCTGGAGGCAGAAGCTGGCACCCACTCTGTCATTCCCGGAATGGAGGCGGGCCTCCTGGGGTCTCAGCAGAGCTGCCTGCTGGTAAGTCCCTTCCCCAGCGGCCCCTCCACCCCCCACAGCCCCAGCTGTGCCTGCCCGCGGGCCCCAGCCCCACGCCCTGTGCTCCCGACGCAGGTGGCCTCCTGTGGTACCGAGGCCCTGGGGGTGGGTGCAGGTGAGCATCTGTGCCCCACTGGCTCTGCCCTCCTTCTAGTGCCCTCCTTCTAAGGGCCTCTCCCCCGGGGTCCTAAGGGTGACAGGGGAAGAAACAAAGACCCCTGTTGAAGGGGGAGGGCCTGAGGCCTGAGCAGGCTGGGGATCCTGCCTGGCCTGCCTTCTCTGAACACACATCTGAAGCCTCTGAGCACCTGGCCCCTCGGGCAGGCTGGAGAAAGGTTCCATACTGTGCCCAAGGCCTTCTGGGTCAGGCTGAGAAGCAAAGTTTAAACAGAAATCAGCTTAGCAGAGGGCAGGGGCAGGGAGGCTTCCTTCTCAGCCCTCCTTCCCAGAAGGAAGGAAGCCCGTATTTTAGATGCCACAGCAGCTCATCCTGGGACGAGAAGTGGGTCTCCACACCTCTCCTCCCCCAGCCTCCCCTGCATCTCGGAGCTCCCTCCCCTCCACCAACACGGGCTCTGCAAGTCTTGGGCTGAGGGAGAGGGCAGGCCTGCCCTGGCGGTGACCCAGCAGGTCACCCTACCCCAGCAGGGACCCAGGGGCCAGCAGTCAGGCTCTGGGCTATCGTCGTCACGGTTCAGGTGTAGACCTGCCCTTGACCCGAAGCCGTGTGCCTTTGGGCCCACCAAAGTTTGTGTTGTGCTTTCAGGGTTCTGGAGCCCAGGGATGGGAAAAGCTCCCTCTCGGAAGGCCCTTCCGTGCCCCTTCCAGCTTCTGGCGCACCAGACGTCCCTTGGTGGGTCGCTGTGTCCCTGCAGTCTCTGTCCTCACGTGGTCCCCTCTGGGTCTGTGCCTCAGATCTCACTCCCCTTTGTTGTTGTTGTTGCTGTTGTTGTTTTCACTCCCCTTTGTCTTAAGAAGACACCACCAGATAATCCAGGTGTCTCATGTGACATTCTTAACTTAATCGCACCTGCCAAGGGGCACCTGGTGGCTCAGTCGGTGAAACATCTGCCTTGGGCTCAGATCATGATCCTGGGGTCCGGGGATCAAGCCCCGCATCTCATTGGGGTCCCCACTCAGCGGGGAGCCTGCTTCTCCCTCTGTCTCTGCCCCGTCCCCTGCTCATGCTCTCTCTCTCATAAATAAATAAATAAATAAATAAATAAATAAATAAATAAATAAATAAAATCTTTAAAGAAAAATCACACCTGCAAAGACCCTGTTTCCAAAGGAGGCCTCCTTCACAAGTTCTGGGGTCTAAGATGTGGCCACTTGAGAGTCCCATGGTGGCCTCTTCAGGGCTTCCCTCCAGGCATGTGCCTGCAGGCTCCTTACACCCAGCGGCTGCACCCCCTGCACACTGGCAGGTGTGCCCGTAGGTCCTCCCAGCACCCCTGGGCTCAGCCTGGGCTCCAGGGGTACAGCAGGATATGGGGGGGGCTCTGTGTGCTCAGCAGTCGGAATGAAACGATTCCACAGTCCATGCTCTCCTCTGCGCCCAGGGGCGCTCCCAGCCCGTCCTACAGCAGGTGTGGCTCTGGGATGAAATGCCACCTGAGCCGGGCTCCTTCCTCCTCCCAGAGGGCAGAGCGGCTGCAACCAGAGCCACTGCAACCAGAGCCACCTGAGGAGCACCTCCTTGAGCTGATGGAGCAGCCATTTGTCAAGATCCCTCCCAGGACCCCACCTGGGTGAAAGAGAAGTGAACTTCTTCACAAGCCACAACACTGTGGCTGGATCCCTTGTTACAGCCACTAACCCCCCCACCCCCTAACTAGTTCTAGTTACAAGAACCAGAAACCCATCTCGAACCAGCTTAAGCAAAAGGAGATGGAAATGCAGATCAAGAGATGCCTGGGGGGCTCAGCGGTTGAGCGTGGGCCTTCGGCTCAGGGCGTGATCCCGGGGTCCTGGGATTGAGTTCCACATCGGGGTCCCCGCGGGGAGCCTGCTTCTCCCTCTGCCTGTGTCTCTGTCCCTCTCTGTGTATCTCGTGAGTAAATAAAATCTTAAAAAAAAAAAGAAATGCAAATCAAACTGCTGTGAGATGCCAGTCACACTCATCATGATGGCTATTCTTTAAAAAATTAAATAAAAAAAAAATCCCTAAAAATAACAGGTATCCGTGAGGATGTGAAGAAATCAGAATGCCATGCGCGGTGGGCGGGAATGGCAGCTTGTGCCGTCACTGCAGACGGTCTTTTTTTTTTTTTTTTTAATTTTTATTTATTCATGATAGTCACAGAGAGAGAGAGAGAGAGGCAGAATACAGGCAGAGGGAGAAGCAGGCTCCATGCACCGGGAACCCGATGTGGGATTCGATCCTGGGTCTCCAGGATCGCGCCCTGGGCCAAAGGCAGGCGCCAAACCGCTGCACCACCCAGGGATCCCACTGCAGACAGTCTTTTGGAAGTTCCTCAAGGCTCACCATATGACCCAGCAATCCCGCTCCTGGGGATGCACCTAAAAGAATTGAAAGCAGAGTCTCAAATAGATATTTGCACACCCATGTTCACAGCAGCCTTATTCACAGCAACCAAAAGGTAGAAACAACCCAACTGTTCAACCACAGGTGACGGGATAAACAAAATGTGGTCCATCCACCTACTTTAGTTTTCTGGGTTTTCCAAAACTCCTTTGTTTTAAAACATATATTTTATTTATTTATTTGGCAGAAAGAGACAGAGATCACAAGCTGGGGAGTGGCAGGCAGAGGGAGAGGGAGAAGCAGACTCCCTGCTGAGCAGGAGCCCAATGCGGGCTTGATCTCAGGACCCTGCGATCATGACCTGAGCTGAAGGCAGACGCTTTACCAACTGAGCCACCCGGATGCCCCCAAAACTATTTTCATAATGAAAATTCAAAATAAAATGGGGGGGGGGGAATCCCTGGGTGGCTCAGTGGTTTAGCACCTGCCTTTGGCTCAGGGTGTGATCCTGGAGTCCCGGGATCGAGTCCCACGTCAGGCTCCCTGTGTGGAGCCTGCCTCTCCTTCTGCCTCTCTCTCTCTCTGTCTCTCATGAATGAATAAATAAAATCTTAAAAATAAAATAAAATAAAATAAAATAAAATAAAATAAATAAAATAAAATGGGGATCCCTGGGTGGCGCAGCGGTTTGGCGCCTGCCTTTGGCCCAGGGCGCGATCCTGGAGACCCGGGATCGAATCCCACGTCGGGCTCCCGGTGCATGGAGCCTGCTTCTCCCTCTGCCTGTGTCTCTGCCTCTCTCTCTCTCTGTGACTAACATAAATAAAAAAAAAAAATTTAAAAAAAATAAATAAATAGGGATCCCTGGGTGGCGCAGTGGTTTAGCGCCTGCCTTTGGCCCAGGGCGCGATCCTGGAGACCCGGGATTGAATCCCACGTCGGGCTCCCGGTGCATGGAGCCTGCTTCTCCCTCTGCCTGTGTCTCTGCCTCTCTCTCTCTCTTTCTCTCTCTCTGTGACTATCATAAAATAAATAAAAATTAAAATAAATAAATAAATAAATAAATAAAAAATAAAATAAAATAAAACGGGGGATTGAGTTCTCAATCCTGCCCCTTCCCTCCCTTCTAACAGGATTATGCATCCACATCCTTGACGTCAGGCGTGGCCATCTGTCCCCCCTCCACTGGGGACGGGGTGGCTCATCAACAACGGGAATGTCTTTCTCGGTTTTGGAGGCTGGAAGTACAAGATCGAGGTGCCATCGGGGTCAGGTTTTGGGGAGACGCAGACGCTGTGACCACAGCACCACGAGGCCTCGCTTTGACCAGCGATATGCAGCGAGCCGAGGTGGAGATGAGCCTGCACGACAGCCGAGCCCTCTGAGCCCTCCGAGCTGCTGGGCGACCCTGGGTAGCCTGTGAACCCCGGGGGCTGAGCCAAGCGCAGCCAACCCCAGGCTGCATCTGCTGAATCCCAGCAAGCCACAGACAGGAGGCCCAATCTCAGGCGCTTCCCGGGAATGCCACTCGGATGGCGGGACGGCCTGTGCCCAGTCACCAGGCAGCATTGTGGCTGGCAGAGGCGCTCTCTGCTGAAGTGAGGAGAAAAGCAGTTGAGGGGCGACCGGTTAGCACAGAGTGGCTGCAGGGGTAGCACCACACCGACCCTCCAGGCTGGGGGACCCGGAACAACCCTAAATCGCTCCTCACCTCAAGCTTCGAAGATCCCTTAGGCCCAGAGCATTCCAGAGAGGGTCCCTCTCCCCTCCTGGGCCACCTGCCACCTGCTCCCGGGTCCCTTGCACTCAGCTTAGGCACCTCAAGGAAGCCCTCCAAGGAGAGCTGAATGGACGAATGGATGGGGAGGACTGCCCGGGAGGAGCCACTCGGGGTGGGGGGGCACACGCAGAGGCCACACTGTGCTCTACTGCCCGACTCCTGCCCGTGTCCCCTGCTTGCGGGGCCCCAAGGAAGGCACTGAAGGAGGGCATCCGATGACGTGCTCCCCACAGGGTGGCGGCCCCCCTCCTGGCCTCTCCAGCACAGGGTATGCAGGGGGTGTGCAGAGGGTGGGTGTGCAAGGACGACGGGACCTCTGGCAGGGGGCATCCTGGCTCCCCCAGAGGGCTGCCTGGGCCAGAGCCAGGTCACCACCGTGCTTTCTGAACCAGCTCACCGGCCGACAGGTGTGGGTCCTCATCTGAGGTGACCCCTGGGGTCACCTCCACGCCTCCGCCCATCTCCCCAGGTCCTTAAGCTACCCAGTTCCATCATCCGCCCCTCCTCTCCCCCTGCGGGGAGCTGCCACAGGCTCTCCACCCCTCACAGGCCCTGTCGTGGCTCATCTGGACCAAGTGTCCTGGCTCCCACTGGCTCCCCAGCCAGGTCTCCCCTCCCGGGCCCACAGCCACGGCCACAGGGCTGCAGATCCTAGGGCAGCTCTCCTCATGCTTCCATGTGCTCTCTGTGCCCAGTGGCCACACAGGCAGGGGCTGACCCCTGGGCATGCGTCTGGGGACGGAGATGCCCTTCCCCGGGGTTGGCAGACACGTCAGGGCCTGGGTCCTCTAGCAGACAAAAGGTATGTGTGAGCGCAGCTTCGCCACTCAGCTTCCCCTCCCTTCCCTCCTTCCTTCCATCCTTCCTAAGCCTTGTCTGTACTGGGTTCTGCACTGAAGCCCTGTGGACCCATTGGGGAGCAAGCCCATGCCCTGCCTTCATGAGGTCTACATGGGCTTGTTGGGGGGATCAAGTCAGTCGGTCCCTAGGATGTGCCAGGGCCTGGCATGGAGGGAAAGATATAGAAGCATTTGTTGTTATCATGAACAAGCACCCACCCTGTCCATGCCGGCAGAGCCCTGCCCTCCTCGGTCCCACCAGCCTGTGGACGTTTGCATGTCTTGATGTAGGAAAAGATGTTAGGGTTCAATGCCAATGGCCAAGGAAGAATTCCTGAGACGTCTTTGGTCCAAAGAACGTGGTCTTATTAAAGCACAGGGACAGGACACATGGGCAGGAAGAGCTGCCCATAATATCCTTTCAAGTTGGGAGGGGGTTAGGGAGAGGGTAAGTCTCTAAGGAATCTTGGAAGCAAGGTTCCCAGGACCTTGAGGGGGGCGCGCTGCTGTTGGGGAAGGTCATTTATTACCATCTAATAAACCTTAAGCAGGAGACCTTCAGATGCATATCAGTGGCTCTTATGTTTGGGGGGTGATTGTCAACATGTATCTTGGGGGTTTAGAGATAAAGGAAATTTTTTTTTTTTTTTTTTTTTTTTTTAGATAAAGGAATTTTCTAAAGGAATTTTTATAGGTTATGGACTTACAGGATCCTGGGGGTCGGGCTAGGATTGCCTCTTGCCTTCAGCAAAACATGAACATCGAGGCAGCTGAGTCCCTAGAGGAAGGTCACTCTGCCTCTTTCAAGGACTTGTCCGTGGGCTGTAGGTAGTAAGGAAGTTTAATAATTTTTCTTCTGCCTTTGTTTCCCACACCAGCCTGATCTGAGCCCAGCCTGGAAGGCAGGAGCACTGTCTTACTTCCCTCTTCCTCCTGAGAGCCCTCACAGGGGCCAGATTGCTGCGCTGCATGGAGAGAGCCCCGTGGGGCCCGGAGCCACCCCCAGGACAGGTCCCCCACCATTGGGGTTGGGGAGCTTCTCCCCTAAGGGTCCTGGGATCCTGCCCAGAGCCTGGCCCCAGGACAGGAGTCCAGCGTGCTGGGGGAAGTGCTGCCAACGGTGGACAGACTTCATTGTGTTCCTTGCAGGGGGCGCAGCCCTACCTTGCCTCTTGGAAGAGACCTGGAGCAGAGCTAGGCCTTTGCAGCAGGAGACCAGGGATGCCAGGAAGTCGGGGCTCAACCACCAGCTCCTTTCTCAGGGAAAAGGGGGGGGCAGCTCCCAGGCAAAGGCCAAGCCCTGGTCCTGCTGAGGGAACCCTGGGTGCAAATGAAGTGTTTAGTTGTGGGCCCAGCCGGCAGGCAGCCCGCACAGGCGGTGAGCCTTCCCTTTATCATCTGCAGCAAAGCATTTACAGTCAATAAACGGGCTAATTAATTCTCTTCAAAGACCTCTCAATTATTCATCCAGGGCTACAGAGAGAACAATTAGAGCATCTCCGCTCAGGGCTCTGGAAGTGGAGGCAAGGCTGAGCCACAGAGCTGGGCCCAGGGCTGCACAGCCTGGGGTCTCCAGGGACCCCGTCCCCAACACAGGCCTTGTCTCTGGGGTACAGCAGGATGGATCCCCTCTTCTCCCTCCAACTTGCAAGCAGCTGGGATCCTTAGCCTCACTCCTGGTGGTGGTGGGGGGGGGCGCAGAAATCCTGAGCCCTGAGTGACTTCTGTCCAACAGCCCATCTGAGCCGACTTGTGGACACAGAGCCAGGCTGTGGGCAGGCAGCCTCCCTGGAGGGGGCCAGGGACCCCCACTGGACCTGAGCTGAGCCCTCTGGCCCTCTAGGAAAGCATCCCGCTGGGAGGAGGGGCAGAGGTCAAGGAGAGGAGAGCCATCCGGCCAGAAGCTGCGGGCCAGGCTGGGTGGATGTGACACCCCACCAACTGCCGGGGAGGGAAGTCACCCTTGGAGAGCTGGAGCCCAGGGAGGGCCCTCGGGTCCCCTGCGGAGGCACCCTGGTGCCCCAGCGGGGCTCCTCCAAGGCGGGGCACAGCTAGCTCCCCAGAGTTGCCCAAGTCCCCGCAAGGGCCTGGAGGGAGTGGGCGCTGGCCTGTCGCCCCACCGTCCACCTTCCCCTCCGGGGCCCAGACCCCTAGTGGTGGGCTCTACTCCCCGGACTCCCCAAGACAGCCTGGCCGGGAAGCTGAGGGTTAACTCCGGGAGCTCCCAGACCACGCGGATGGGGGGTGGGGGGCCGGGGGGCGTGCCTGTCGGGAAGTATGGATTTCTGCAGTGGTTTTACTGGAAAAGCTGTAGCTGAAGGTGGGAGGGGGTCACCATGGCAACTTCTGGCGCTGGGAACAGGTTGGCCGGTGGGAACCAATTCTGCCTGGGGCCCAGGCCCCCCCACCACGCTTGGCACCCGGGGGGGCCCCAGAGCTGCCCCCGCGGGGGTCCTCGCTGCCCTGGAGAGGCACAGACACCCTCCCTGGCCTGGAATTACCGACTTCCCGCCTCCTCGAGCAGCCTCTCCCCAGGGCCAGCCCCTAACTCAGCCGCCGCCCCCCCCCCAGTGAAGCGCCCCCCCACATGGAGCTGTTAATCGATGGACCAATTACCACGCGGCCGCCTGGAGCTCGGGGAACCTCCCTCCAGAAAAAGCTTTTCCTGGGGAGAGGCTGACTCCAAGGCGGAGCTGAAATTCAGGGAATGCCATGAATGAGGCTCCCCCTCCCTGGCCTTGCCGCCCTGCCCCACTGAGGAAGCCGAGGATTGCAGGGGCCCCCGAGTTCTCACCCCCACCGGCCCCAACCGGGAAGTTCAAGGAAATCCTCTCCACCCCCAGCACAAACGTCTGCAGCCCTCGGGGGAGGGACAAGGGGCCTCCGCAAGCCCAAGACAACGGCTGGGGTGTGTGTGAGGGCAGTCGCCCCAGGCACAGAAGCTCCAGGGTGCACCCCCAAATCCCGATGCCCCCTGTCCTCTCCCTCCTCTGTGGGTTTTGGGGAGCCCCAGGCTGCCCTCCTGTCTGACCCTTCGCCCTGCCCTGCCCTGCTGCCGATGGCAGGGCCTCCAGCCAGGGAGCACTGGGCACTGCCCTTGAGAGTCTGGAGCTCCCAGGCCCTCCAGCCTCAGGCTCCTAGGGGCCCCAGCGGTGGCATGTGCCCTCCGAGCCCCCCCTGCAAATCCTGCAGGCCCTGGGGTGGGCCGAGCGACAAGGAGGGGTGTGCCGGGGAGGCGCTTCCAGGAATCTGCAGTGGCGCTGCCCATACGGCCTAGAAGAGGGCAAAGAGAGGGCATGTGCAGCTGGGGGCCCGGGGAGCCAGGCCCCACCCCCATCCTCCGCAGTAAAGGGAGGACCACCAGCCCCAGCTCTGCTGGAGGGCCTTAGGCGGTGGGTCCTCGGAACCTGTTTCCCCAGCTGTAAAACGGGCAGGATGAGATCTCTCGTGACTCCAGGGGGTGGTGGGCACCCAGCGAGGTCGCTGATGCCCCAGCGTTAATAGGTGCGGGGTCCCCAGGTCACGGCTGTTCTCTCCTCTTCTCCGCGCCCCCCCCCCCGCCCCGGGTTTTGCTGAGAGATGCGGCCCCCTCCCCGCGTGGGCGACCACCCGGGCCAAATGGCCTCGGCGAGCGCCCCCTGCTGGCGGGGTCCGCGCAGCCGCGAGCCCGAGCCTACCTGCCCAGGTGCGGCCTCCCGCTCGCCCACTCGCCCGCCCGAGGCCCGCCGCCCCTGGGGCTGCCGGGGGATGAGGTCCTTCCCCCTCACCCCGGCCTCGGCCACCGCCAGGGCTGGCTTAGGGGACACCCGGATCAGCCCCCCTTCCCCGCACCCCCCCTGCTCCCCCTACAGCCCCCGCCCCGCCCCCGCGCCACCGCCCCGGGGCTTCCATCTCGCGCTCTCCGATCTGCCGAATCCCGATAAAACATTTGGGGGAGATAAGTGCTGCGTATAAATAATTAAGACCACATGCATATTCGCCAACAAAAAAAAAAGTTTAAAACCCCCATTCCGGGAACAGCTGCCTGTGTGGGGCCCGGGCGGGGCTGCTGAGGCCCACCTCCACCCCACTGGAGGCGTCCCCACCCCGCCTGCTCCTCTGGGGACCTCCTCCAGCCAGCCCCGCCCCCAGCCCCAGGGGCAGCAGGTCTCCTGCTGGGGTCAGGGTGGGTGGGTGGGGAGCCCGTGGCAGAGGAGCCCTGGGCGCAGGGGGTGGGGGGGAGGCTGACACCTCGGGAAGGGAGAGGTCTCCAGAGGTCCCCCCAAGCCTATGCCAGGGGGCTCTAGGCACCCAGTGGGTGCCCAATAAGCATTTACTGAAGAAGGAATGAGCCCACCCAGGTTCCAGCCGAGCGTCTGTCCTGAGCTGGGCCGAGGACAGACAGCCCTCCTCCCGCACCTCCTGAGTGTGGAGGTCGGCACCCCTGTGTGGTCGGCAGACACCTTTTCCAGGTGCAGGTTGAGGGCCTCAGGTAAGAGGCTTGAGGTACAAGGAGTCAGGCCACGGCCCAGCAGCAGGGAGCTGCCCTCCCTGCCCTCCCTGCCCTCGCCCTCGCCCTCTGCCAGAGGGTCAGCGGGAAGGCCTGCCCTGCCCTGCCTCGGCTCAAGGACCCACTAGGGTTCCCTCTTGTCTGACCCCATCCCTCAGCCGGTTGTCGGGCCTCCTGTCCCCCAGGCCATCCACCTGTACAGGCAGGACGCCTCCCCGAGCTGCCCGCAGGCCTTTGCTGGAGCTGTCCCCTGGCGGCCTGCCCCTTCCCGCCGGGCGTAAGTCGCCTTCTCCCGCATCGCCTCTCAGCCTTCCAAGGGAAGACCCTCTCCCCTTCCCCTCTGTTTTCCCATCCACCTCATCTCAGCTATTTCCTCCATGCCCGTGATGTCCCAAGCCCCGTGCCGGGGATCCTGAGAAGGAAACACACAAGCCTTGCCTTCCAGGAGCCCACAGCGCAGGGACACTGGCAAGTGACCAATGACAAGGGCCGCTCTAAGGCAAGCCAGGTGCAGAGGAAACAGCGAGAAAAAGATGTGTTTCTTGGCAGAGGGTCGAGGGAGCTATCACGGAGGACTTCCTGGAGGAGGAGACATGCTGAGGGGAGTCTGGAAGACAGATGGGGTTCCTCCCATCGCCAGAAGGGAAGAAGGAAGGGTTGGCGGCCTCTCTAGGGCCTCCCAGCGCCCCCCCTGCCGGCTCTACACACACCTGTGGTACTCTACTCATCGCCAAGTCACCCTACCTCCTGGGCCTCAGTTTCCTCACCTGTGAAATGGAGGTCATGGTCCAGGCCGTGCAGAGCTCCTGCCCCCTCATCCTCGGTCCTCTGCTCTCAGCAGGCAAAGCGCCCTGTACCCCAGCACCCAGCACAGGTTGGCAAACCTACCAGGGGCCCGGTAGACCCTGACTCGTGGATGGACTGAGGACCTTGGAACTTTCCCCTGACCTTCCTTCCTTGGTGGCAACAAATTCCAGCCGGGAGCGCTAGCCTCTGCTCCCCCAGGACTCCGGGAACGCACCCCGCACTCAGGATGGCGGGCATCTTGTAATCAACCACCCACCTGACCAGAAACACAAGCTCTGTCCTGCCCTTGACCCGGGCCCTGCAGGACCGTGACAGATACTTCTTTGTGGAATGAAGCTCTCCAGTGAGGAAGCTCCTCCGAGGGATCCAAGGCTCGAGGGGGGCGGTTTGCACCACAGGAGGGGGTGGTGGCGCTGCAGGGGCAGCTCTGTGTGTCGTCCTCCAGTCCTCCGTTCCCAGGAAGGGATCCTGGGCTTCCTGACCCAAGGGCTGGGCCACGGCTGCCCCTCTCTCACACCCAGGGGCCAGGGTGAGCTCAGGCTTGTCTCTGCACCCAGTGGGAACCAGAGAGGGGCCTGAGCCCCAGCTGTGCCCACCACACATCCTGGTCTTACCCTGTTTTTTGGTCTTTAAGTAATCTCAATGCCCAGGGTGGGGCTCGAACTCAGGACCCCAGGATCAAGAGTCACGTGTTCTACCTACTGAGCCAGCCAGGTGCCCCGACCACCCCTGGTCTTCAGACACCTCCCCCTGCACCGTCACCCCCACCCCCTGTTAACTGCCATTCACTGCAGCCAGCACCCCAGGTCCCTGAACATGGGCTCTTTCTTCATCCTGCCATCCTGGACCTTGAACTCAGCAGGCAGGTGCACAGGATAAGAAATTCCAAGACCTAAGAGGCCATGGCTTCCAAACCTTCCTACTGTTTGGATCACGCACCCTCTAATACAAAATGTTTGAGCTCATCATGGCATATGCGTAGGTATTTATAGATCATAAGTTTCCATGACTTTATGGAGGTATTCTTTGCATTATAAAATATTCACAGAAGGTTGATATTTTATTTTTAAAGATTTTATTTATTTATTTGAGAGAGACAGAGACAGAGAGAGAGCACAGGAGCCGGGGCGGGGTGTGCAGCAGGAGAAGCAGACTCCCCCGCTGAGCAGGGAGCCAGACGTGGGGCCCAATCCCAGGACCCTGGGATCATGACCTGAGCTGAAGGCAGCTGCTTAACCTACTGAGACACCCAGGTGACCCACGGGTTGATATTTTTAAAAGATCAAGTTGAAATCTCAGCATATAATTATCTTCCCCGGCCCAGGGGGTCATCCTGTCTGTCCCACCTTGGAGACCAAAGTCAGGGTGAGATTCTTCAGACTCCCCATGTGGTGACGGGGTCCCTGGGGCCTCCCCTACTTTGATCCATTCCGCAGCTTCAGGTTCCAACCTTCCTTCTTCCCAAAGACGCCCCCCAAAAAAAAACCCCTCTGCCACCATGAAGATCATGCTTTCCCTGACCCAAACCACTCTATCAGCAGCTGAGGGGCCAAGCTTGGGGTGCTCAGGTGTCCCCAACAAGGACCACCTAGTCAGTCCTCTGTAGGACCGCCAGTGGGGAAAGAAGTGAGACTGTGTGGGGCACAGGGGACAGAAACAGGCCCACCGAGGACAAGATAAAGATTGGGGATCCTCAGCAGACATACTTCTGCAGTTAGGGCATAGGAGGGTGCTCCTCAGTGATTGATAACCCGGGTTCAAACCCAGCAGGCTGTATCTAGAGTACACGGCAGGTGCCCGACACACAGCAAAATTGTCAGTAAAAGGGGTCGGATCTGCCCCCAGGGCACTGGAGGTCTGCCCCTGGATTCGGACCCTGCCAGAGGCCAGGCAGCCATTCTCGCCCGTGTTCCCTGTGACCCTGGGCTCCTCCGGGCTCTCTGGGGAGGTCCCCACAGGGTGGACAAGGTAGGCGAGCCTGGATTTCTACAGCAAGCCCTTTCCCATCCTCACCTCCTAGGACAGCAGAGTCCAAAGCCCTGACTCCCTTTGTCCATGTGAGTTCTGTCCATGTCCACTCTCCAGAACCTTCTTTGCTCTCTTACTTCTACACAGGTTCTACCCCCATGGCTGCAGGAGGAGGCGATGGGAGGTGGGTGGGGGGAGGCTAGGGGAGGGGCACCGTGCCAAGCTGGAGGGGCAACGGTGGGAGCCCTGGCTTCACACCTTGCAGGACCCGGAGCCCCAGGCGCTCAGCCCGTGGGCCCCTCACCCCTGAGGTCCCCGCATCCAGCTCGGGGTCAGCGTCTGCGGCACTGGCCCCACCTCCCGTCTGTGGCCGTGCCCCCGCCCGCCCGGCCTCTGAGCCCTCCATCCCTGCCCGCTGGGCCCAGGGGCCAGGCCGGAGGCCCCCGGGAACAAGTGAGGGCCCAGCCTGCACTGAGCTGACCTCGAACCTCGGCCCAGGCCGAGTGACAGGAAGCCAGAGGCCGATGCCGGTAAGCAAGGCAGATTCAGGGATCAGAGGTCTGGTGTCTGATCAGAAGCGGCCTGGAGTCGGAGGACAGATTACTGGAAGAAGGAGGAAGCTGAGCAGTAAATAACCAGACCCCGAACATTGGCCTCTAGTTGTCAGGAGCCTGGCCGCGGTGCAGCCCAGGGGCCCCGGGAGGGGCCGGGAAGGGGGGCAGGAGGTGCAAGGTGTGCTCTGCTGCAGCCACAGCTGGGGGTGTCCGGAGGGTCCCAGGGCAGGGCCAGAAAGCAAGGAGCCTCCGAAGAGCTGCAGAGGGAGGCCTGGGCGCCCTCCGCACACCTCCTGCTCCACTGCTGGGCACCCCCCAGCCCCCAGGGCCCGGAGAGGCCCTTGGAGTGGGGACCCAGCCCTGGGCTAGCTTGCTCCCCCCCCACGCATCAGGCCTCCCTGCCCCCGCCCCTGCGCTGATTCCTGGAAGGCTGGCTGCTTCCCAGCAGAGCAGAGGGAGCCCTGGGGCTACTGTCCCAGAGGAGTTCCCAGGATTCCAGTTGCCCCACCCACCCCGCTCCGGGGCCCTCACTGGACCTCTCTGTCACCTCCAGGCGCCCCGAGAAGCTCTTAAGACCTGGAGCTCCCCATGGGCCGGCCCCACTGGAACCCAAGGTGGGGGCGCCTCTGGGGAAGGGGCCAGATCCTGCCCCGGCACCTCCAATCTCGAGAGGCTGAGCCCCCAGCCTCCGAGGCCTCCCACCCTCACGCGGGGCCTTTGGGCTGCAGGGCTGTGCTGGGTGGAGGAAGGGCCCCCAACTCCCCAGAGGTGCAGGGGACGCGACCTCGGAGTCAGGGGGTGACCTGCTTGGAGCCGCTGCGGTTCCCACCGTCCGGAGCAGGGTATGCGACCCGTGGCAGGGAAATACTCCGTCAATGGGTGTAATCCTAAAGGAAAGGGAGAACTTCCAAATTTGAGAAGACAATTTGGAGACTATCACTGTGACCTTGAGAGGAGGGATTCTTTTCTTTTTTTTTTTTTTAATTCATAAGAGACCCAGAGAGAGAGAGGCAGAGACACAGGCAGAGGGAGAAGCAGGCTCCATGCAGGGAGCCCGACACGGGACTCGATCCCGGGTCTCCAGGATCCCGTCCTGGGCTGCAGGCAGACGCTCCACCACTGAACCACCTGTGGGTCCCAAAGGGGAGAGGTTCTTTTTTTTGGGGGGGGAGAGGTTCTTAAAGCGAGACATTAATTACACATGTGTGGGGGGATAAATTAACTATATAATTAGAGGAACTTCTAGTCTATCACGCGTTCCATAGAGGTGCGATGCCAGGCCATAGAAAAGAGAAACGAGGGATCCCTGGGTGGCGCAGCGGTTTAGCGCCTGCCTTTGGCCCAGGGCGCGATCCTGGAGACCTGGGATCGAATCCCACGTTGGGCTCCCGGTGCATGGAGCCTGCTTCTCCCTCTGCCTGTGTCTCTGCCTCTCTCTCTCTCTCTCTCTCTCTCTCTCTCTCTCTGTGTGTGACTATCATAAATAAATAAAAAAAAAATTAAAAAAAAAAAAAGAAAAGAGAAACGATTTGGGGCACCACGAGCAACAGACGAGGGTCGGTGCCCGGCGTATATAAATAGCTGGCTGATCCGTGAGAAAAGACTTTGGCTCTGCACGAATATGGACTCCAGTTGGCTAAAACATAAGAAAAGGCATTCAACTCCCTTGCTTATCGGAAAGAGCCCTTGGGGCGCCTGGGTGCTCAGGGGTTAGGCGGCTGCCTTGTGCTCAGGTCATGGTCCTGGAGTCCCGTGATCCAGTCCTGCAGGGGCTCCCGGCTCCAAGGGAGCCGCTTCTCTCCTCCCTGCTCTTGCGCCCTCCCTTGTTCTCTCTCTCTCTCCATCCCTCTCAAATAATTTTTTTAAAAGATTTTATTTATTTATTCATGAGAGACACAGAGAGAGGCAGAGGGAGAAGCAGGCTCCATGCAGGAAGCCCGACGTGGGACTTGATCCCGGGTCTCCAGGAGCACACCCTGGGCTGAAACTGCTGAGCCACCCGAGCTGCCCAATAATTATTTATTTATTTATTTATTTATTTAAATTTTTTTTAAATGAAAGAGCAGATAAAAATCAAAATATTAAAAAAAATCAAAATACGGAATGGCTGACGTCACAAAGCGTGATCCTGCCCGGGGACAGCAGGGGACAAGCAGTGGGAAAGTAGGAACATAGAGCATTTCAGCCACTTTGGGGGAGGGTTTGGCCCTAGAGCTGCAATCCGCGTGCCCCGGGGAAACGTGAATGCCGATGCTCAGGGCAGCACTGTTGGTAAAGCAAACCCTGGATCCCGAAAATAACCTGGGTCCTGAAACAGGTAGAATGGAGAACTAAACCGTGGTCAGGGCGCCCGGTGGCTAAAACGATCGCCAAAGAATGAAGCCCAGCTCAGGGACAAGGGGGACCCGGCCTCGGCGGCAAAGCCATGGAGAAAAGCACGTGATGGTCATAATAAAAGTCAGACAGCAGCAGTACCTGCTGGCAGAGGGAGGGCTTGTGAATGACACGGGAAACTTCTGGAATCCTGGCCGTGGTCTATTTCTCTGTCTGAGGAGCAATGACACGGGAGTTCATTCCATATGCATATTTATTTGTAAAACTGCAAATAGACTTCAGGCGCTTTTCCGTGTTGTGTTGCAGATCTCATAACTTTTTTAAAAGCACAAGGGGAGCTGAGCATCCACAGCGCCGGGCACTGGGCACTGGCTGTGTAGACGGGGCGCCGGTGAAGGTTGCGTGGCTCTCCCTCGGGGTGGACAGCACAGGCTCTCCCAGTGGCCGTAACCTCAAGCCCAGCGTGGGTGCCGCAGAGCCTGCCTGCTGGGCGGTGGGGTGCAGCCCCTTCCCCCTCGCGCCCCCCCCTTCTCTCCGGGTCTCCCACTGTTTCTCTCCCCCGCCATGGCTCCGCACCCCCCGCGGTGCTCTGACATCTCCCTCCATGGTGGGGAAGGCGCAGGGTGAGCCGCGGACCTCCTGTCCCCTTCCCGCTCCGCCACAGCACATGTGGCCTTGACGCGGGGCCCAGGGCGCTCTCCTTTGCCACCCCCACCACCACCCCCCAGTCTGGGGAGATTACGGTGCAAACAGCTCTCCCTTGACTCCCAGGCTGCTGGGCCTGGACCCAGGCCAGCGCCCTATGGATCCTGCGGGCTCAGGGCCAAGAGGCTGGGATGGGAAGGACATTTCCCCCAACCTGTTTACCAGGACCCAGGGCCGCTATCTCCAGTTCCAATCTGCTGCCTCCCTTTATCTCACTGGGGCCAGCCTCTGGTTCCCAGCAGCAGCCTCCCCGCCACTCACTTCCTGCCAGCGGCCCAGCGTTACAGGAATACGCACGCTCAACTCAGCTCGTGCGTGTGTGAGTGTGTGTGTGAGTGTGCGCCCACACCCCAGAGCCTGCACCTGGAGGGGGGCCAGCGAGCCCGGGGGTGCTGAGAAAGCAGCCACCCCAGAACTCATGTCATGCTCCCCGCCAAGCCTGCCCGGTGTCCTCCCTCTGCGCAGGGGAGTGGCAACTAGATATCTCAAGAAGGTCAGGGAAGGGGCTGCCTTGGGGACCCCCCTGGAGAGTCCGCAGCAGAGACCAAGGTGGGAGCAGTGTCTGTTCTTTATCCACTCCGGGCTTCCTCTTGCACCGGGACCCAGGGCCCTCCATGGTCAGAGCTCCTGACACGGCTCCTGGTCTCCCAAGGACAGTCCCCTCTGCCCCGGGTTGGGGGGCACCAGGGTTGGGGGCAGTTGATCCATGTTGTCAGTCGTTCAGCTGTTATTACCGCGGGCCAGCCCCGGGCTGGGCATACAGGACATTCCAAAGGCCAAGAGCATCCTGGCTCTGGCCCGGGGGCAAGGAGAAGAGATGACACTGACACCCCAGAAGGCGGGCCACCTCCCTCCCCTGCTCGGGCTGGGGCCAGGGGGGCTTCCTGGAAGAAGGAACATCTCAGCTGAGACCCAAAGACTGAGAAGGTGATAAACCAAGGACGCGTGCCAATGGTTGGGGGGTTTCCAGGCAGAAGGAACGCAGGTGCAAAGACCTGGGGGTGAGACAGAGTCCAGTGCATTCGGGGAACACAAGTGCTGCCATCCGGCTGCCCTGCGGTGACAGGGAGGAGACAGTGACAGAGGCCAGTGGGGGGGTGGGGGTGGCCTTGGGGGAGGAGGCGCCGCTGTGTGGGGTGGGGCGGGCCTGTCTGCTGGCAGGAGACAGCTGAGCCTCCACCCCTTGCCCTTCAACCTCCAGGGAGGGCAGCAGCTCGGCGTCGGGGCTGGACTCTGCTCTGAGACTGGGGGTCTCTGCTCAGTAACCTGGGGAGGTGGGGAGGGGGCTGCTCAGGGGCCTCTGGCTTCTCATCCCCAGCCTGGAGCTGTGACCCGGTCCCAGCCTGCCAACAGGATGACTCAGACAGCAGCTGCAGCCCAGGACACACACGGGCACAGGCGCACAGACCTGCATATATACACACATAGGCACACACGCGCATGGGCACCCCACCCTGCACCCCACCCCCACACTCACATGTGTACCACCAACACACAGTCACACGTGCACGTATACACACATGGGCACTGCACATGCATATGCAGACAATGCTTACACATATGTGCACACAGATACGTGTGAGCACACGGACACAGACACATCTATACATGTGAGCACATGGACACGGACACATATATACATGTGAGCACACGTACATGGACACGTATATACATGTGAGCACATGGACACCCAGCTACATGTATACATGTATGCACAGACACACAAGAGCCTAGACAACCCCCCGAGACCGAGGCTTGGGCAGAGGGGACAAGGCCTGAGAAACATGCGGCATTGCTGGCATTGCCTGGTGGTGGCCTGCTCTGTCCACCACCAGGCGGAGGCGGGGCTGGCGGGGTGCCCTCGGACCAGGTAGGAGGTGACAAGCAGCACCTGACAGGTAGAAGGAACCTCTGTTGGGGCCCGCCTTCCCCTGGAAAGAGGCCAGCTCTCTGGGGACACAGCTCTGTGATGGGAATCGGTGACCAGCTGTGTCACTTTGGTGGCATCTGGGATGGCTCTAGGCCCCCTGCCTGGTCCTCCTCCCCCGAGGGAGGCTGTGGGTGGCTAGGCGGGCACACTGTGAAGTGCCCGCAAGCAGAAGGCCCGTCTCCTGTTCTGCCCTGGCTGGGACGCGCCTGGGGATCCAGCTGTTTGCCCCCTTAGTCCTGGTCATCCCGGGAGCCATCCTTGCTGCCCCAACCCCTCCCTTCCTGTCCATGGAGGCCTCTGTCCCCCACCCCCACTTCCCAGCAGAAGAGCTGGAGCCAGACTCTGAGATAAGGGGCTTGTTTTCCAAGGGCCGGAATTCGGCGCAGATCGCAGATCGTGGGTCAGGGCCAGAGGGGCACCGGGGTGGGGGAGTGCCTTTCCTTTCCATGGGGGTCCTTGGGGCCACAGGTCCTGCAGGCGCTTGTGATTTCTGCCCTTCCAAGATGCCCGCACTAGGCAGGGGGGAGACGCTGAGGGTGCCAGGGAAGTTGCCCTGACCCGGGATGTGGCCACGGGCTCCATCTCCAGCCCTGCTCACTTCCCCGCTGGGCTGGCTTCTCTCGAGACCTCAGATGCTCCAGCTCCCTCCTACCCGAGCCTCTGCCTTATGTGCCGCCTTCCTCTGATTAGCGGCCTGCTCTCTTCTCGGCCCAATCGCTGCTTCCTCCAGGAAGCCTGGCCTGCTGCCTCCTGCTGCTGACATGTACCTCTTCCCAACGATCCCCTCCCGGGCAGCATCCCGACCCCCCTGAGGACCTGAGCTTCTTGAGCAGCCTGCCCTTGCTCTCCTTTATCCCCACACCCAGTTTGGACCTGGCGGATAGCTGATGAAGGTGTTGGTGACCTCCTTGACAAGAGGCGGCCCTGACCAGAGCTGTGGCCGCCTCTTCTGGTGAACCTGGGGCCCCTCTGGGACCAACGTCCTCCTGTGGGGGACAGACATCTGTGGCCATGCTCCAGGAAGGGGAGCCACCGAGTGCGGCTGGGCCCTCTGGGGAGACCTGTCCTCCCTGCGTGAGGGAAGGTCACCCTGCAGAAGGTCCAGTCTGGGCCGAGTCACCGTGCACCCCGTGGTGGCAGCGACACCAAGGCCGAGGGCCCCGGGCTGAGACCCGGAAGGATGATCTCAGGAACAGCAGTAGGAGGAGGAGGACTTCCCCACACCGGCAGCAGGGTCGGCGCCCACACAGCGAGGGCGGGAGGCCCATTCTGCAGGAGACCCAGGCAGAGGGGTTACAAGGCTCGTCCAAAGCCGCCCGCCTGCTGAGCGAGGGCTTGAATCAACCCCAGCCCACCCCTCCAGGGCAGGGGGTACGGAGGAGGCGGCTCCCTGTGAACCCCCAGCTCTGCCTCCCTGACACCCCATCGAGTCGGGCGGCCCGTCTCTACCCCTCGGCGTGGCGTCTAGACAATGCCTGGTTCACAGCAGATACTCAACAGACCCGTATTGGAAAAAGCAAATGATGGGACGCCTGCTCGTCTAGGGGCGGTGGAGCACAGTGGCTCAGAGCCCGACTCCGAGACAGCCGGTCCGGCCGCCCCTGGCCCAGTGATCCTAGGCATTCGCTTGTGCGAGGCTCAGTTTCCCCATCTGTGAAACAGGGACGCTGCCAGCAGCTGGTCTCCTAGAGCCGCCAGGCGGCTTCCCTGCACCACCGTTTATAGGGTGCCCGGGAGTTCACGCCTGGCACGTGGCAGGGGGCACAGGAGCGTCCGCTCTATAAGGCTCGCCCGGCCTCGAGCATCACCCTCCCTCTCCCGCACGTGCTGTGCCCACCGCCGCGGAGCCGAACTACAACTCCCAGCATGCCCCGGGGACCCTCCCGCCCCGAGCCTGCGCAGTGCCCGCCGGGTCGAGGTCCGAACTACAACTCCCAGCGTGCCGCGCGCGGGCACCCCGCAGGTGAGCGGCGGTGGTCGGTGGTCCAGGTGGGTGCAGCCCCGCCGCGCCGGCCCCGCCGCTCCCGGTCGCGCTCGCCGGGAAGGCTCGGGAGCTGCCCCCGCCATGCTCCGCGGACTGGCCCGGGCCGCGGCCCAGCGCTACGGGGCCCCCCGGCCGCGGGGGTGTGGGAGCGGGGCGGGGGTCCCGGTGCACCAGGTGGACCTGCGCAGCGACACGGTGACCAAGCCCGGGCCGGCCATGAGGCGCGCCATGGCCGAGGCGGTCGTGGGGGACGACGACTACGGCGAGGACCCCACGGTCCGCGGTGAGCGCCGTGTGCGGGCCGAGGCCGGGCGGGGGCCTGGGGTCGTCGGGGCGCGGCCCGGGGGCGCTGTCCGTGGTGCTGCGGGAGAGCTGGCCCGGGCGCAGCCGAGGCGGCTCGGCCCTGCGGCGCCCCGGGGGCCCATCCCCCACCCCCATCCCCCATCCCCGACGGGCCGCTAGAAATGCAGATCCCAGGGCCCCGCACTTACACAGCTGCCCGCCAAGGGACGCCCCGTGACGGGGTGCGCGTTAAGGTGTCGGGCAGCCCGAGCAGGTGGGCACCCCGGGCGAGCGTGGCACCCAAGGCCGCATACGCTGCAGACGCAAGGCAGTATTTGAACCCAGGTCTTCCCTCTAAGACCTGCAGCTCGGGTCGGGCACCTGCAGCCTTTCCACACGAAGACACAGAAAACCGGCCTAGAGAAGGGGGTTTCCCACCTGCTGCACCTCTCAAGGGGTGGGCTCCACCAACCTGGGGAGTGTTTTTAAGGCACAGCGACGGCACTCCCGGCCTGGGTTGAGAGTTGCCACCGTGGTGGGCCACGGCTCTTGCGAGGGTGTGTACTACCCTCTGTTGTGCCAAGGACAAGCCACAGGTTGCCACTTGAGCCCCAAGGACCTGTGTGTGGGGTCAGGTGGTGACTGGTGATCACGTATTCTGCAGACACCTACTGCTGCCTGGAACTTCAAAAACGCTGAGCCCACTGCTTAGTAGGCAGCCAGATACACCGTCACCACCATGGGGTGGGGGAAGTGCCAGGGTTGACGTGTATCCACAGAGGGTGCCTGGGGAACATGGGGTGAGGAGAGGCGTGGGACTCACAGGGAAGGGGGATTTTGCAGAATAGGCTCTTTAAGGGCGAGTGGAGCCCCCAGGCAGGGAAGAGAGCTGGCTCACTGGGTGCTGAAAGGGTGTTTAGGATAGGCAATGTGGCTGGAGTGTGGGGTACTGGGAGCTACCCCTCTCCCCGGAGGTGAAGGCAGAGGGCAAATCCCACTAGCCTTGAATGTCATGCTAAGGACTTCAGACTTGGTACCACAGGTGGAGGGCAGCCACAACAGGCTTTAAAGCAGGAGCCAGAGCCCCGCCCCCCCAACCCCCCAGAGTCTTCCCTTCTGTTCTGGGAGAGGAAGTCAGCAGAGAAACCGCACGGCCCCACCTGCAAGGGGCTGATGGGAAAGGAAGTGAGACAGGTGTGAGGTCTGGATGGGAAAGGGGGGTTCAAACCACAGAGTTTCAATGTAGGGGGAGACCAGGGCCCAGGAGGAGGCTGGGTGCAGAAGGTTCACTGAGGGACCTCTGGGCCCTGATCTGTGGTCACCAAGGCCACAGTCTGTGCAGCTGGCAGACCAGGGCTTGTCTTGCTAGGCCACTCGCCTACCCCATCAGGACACGGGCTCACGGTTACACGTAACGCAAGGAGGGTGCATTGTGGACGGGTCTCTCTGTACCCTCATCCCTTCCCTCCGCAGAGCTGCAGGAAAAGGCCGCCAAGCTGCTGGGGGTGGAGCGGACCTTGTTTGTGCCTACCAACACCATGGCCAACCTCATCTCTGGTGAGCGCAGCTTAGGGTGACTCCCGTTCGCCCTCCAGGTCCTCCTGCCATGTGTCTTTCCTCGGTGCTGGGGGCCTGAGCCGTCTGGATTTCTGCTGCGCTCAGCCAGGAGGGCCCCTAGCAGGAGAGGAGGGAGGGGGGGAGAGTGTGGTCAGCGTGCCCATGCTCCTCCCAGACCGTGGCCCTGCGCCAGGCAGGCTGCCCTCTCCACGCTGCCCTGTCCCCAGGTTCCAGTGACCACACCCTCCCTTTGCCCCTTATGGCCTGGGGGTCTTGCACTGTCCTTTGTGACTTCCCTATGCGCTGCCACACCTTTGTAAGTTGTCCCTTTATTAAAGTCTCAGGCTTCCCAGTGTGCATGTGCCCTCTGTTCCCTGCCTGGCCCAACTGACACCCGTGCCCTGAGCTGCGTGGCCCCAAGGGGCAGCATCGTGGCCAGCTTCCGGTGCAGGCGATGCGCAGCAGGTGGGCTGCAGGGCATGGGGTGCAACAACCCACAGGATGGTCAGCCTAGACTTCTGTTGTTAGTGGGACGGTTTTCGGGCACATGGCCCTAAGGTGTCGAAGGGATGCTGTTTCCTAATTGGCATAAGGCACTTGAGAGCTAGTCCCCCGGGGCTCAGCCCAGGAGCTGGGCGGGACCAGGTGGGCCCCATGGGGCTCAGAGCCAACACTGCCCTCCCTCGTCTATCTCAGTGATGGGTCACTGCCAGCGCAGGGGCTCCCAGCTCCTCCTCGGGCAGGAGTGCCACCTCCACGTCTACGAGCAGGGCGGGGTGGCTCAGGTAAGGACCGGCACCCCTCACCTGGGGCCCGCACAGGCTGCTCAGCATTTCTGGTGGAAACCTGCTTCCCAGGCACCTTGTTGGGACCTGCAGAGGAAAGAAATGGCTGGGGTGGTGGTGTCTCTAAGGAGGCGGGAAGGAGAGCCATTGCCACACTGACCACGTGGGGGCGGCCGCGGCTTGGGCCTCTGTGTGAACACCGGCGTGCTTGGTGCTCTGCTGCCCCCTCGTGGGCCCCCGGAGCCCAGGGGCATGGGTGGGGAAGGGCCAGCACCTCCCTCCTCCCTTGCTGGGGTGGCCGTGTCCACGGCCCCAGCACAGGGGGAGGGCTTGATGGCCGCGGGACGACCAGACGGGATGGGTATGAGGTGACGCTGCACCTCTGGACCTGATCCCTGAGCCCCTCTTCCCCAATATCTGCAGATCGCTGGGGTGCACTCCCACCCCCTCCCAGACCTGCCCCATGGCACCCTGGACCTGGCTGATCTGGAGAGGATGGTCACACGGGGCCTGGGGAGCCCCTACCACCCGGTCTGTGAGCTCATTTGCCTGGAGAACACCCACAGCAGCTCAGGGGGTCGGGTCCTCCCCATCGACTACCTACACCAGGTAGGTCCTACCCCACCCCCAGCCTGCCCACCCAGCCAGCTCTTGGCTTCCTGTCCCCTGGAGCCAGTCTCCTTGGATCACGTCTCCTGTGACCCATGCCCATGGCAGCTGGCACTGCTGTGGGAGGGACGTGTGTGCTCCCAGGCTGCAGGTATGGAGGGCACTACTATTGCCCCTGTCTAGGCCCCGAGGACAGAGACCCCCTCCCCTCCTCCCCTCCCGGGGGAGCACCAGCTTGTGCGTGGTGTGAGGGCTGCATGCTGTGAGAACGTGCCTGCTAACTCACTCTCCAGACCTACTCTTTGCCGGTGGGAAGGGCTGAGAGCATCCCCTCACGGAGCCATGGGGTGGCTTAAATAGGATGCGGCATCTATGGCTCACATAGCAGGCATTTGGCCACAGTGAGCGCACCCACCGTACACCCGAGATAAAACGCTTATCCTCAGCCTGAGTGAAGGTTCCCTTTCACTCAGGACGCAGCAGACGCAGCAGGCCCAGGCAGCAGGAGGGCCTGCTCAGGTCCCAGGTGGCATGGCTGGTCACTAGCCTGGCTCTGCTCACTCCAGACCCCTCGAGGCTCCTGGAGACCTGTCCTCCCTCAGCTCCTCCCCAAGCCCAGCCCCTCTGATCGGTTGCCTGCACTTCGCCCCCAGGTGCACCGCCTGGCCCGGAGCTACGGGGTCCGGGTCCACTTGGACGGGGCCCGGCTGATGAATGCTGCGGTGGCTCTGCGTGTGTCCCCCGCCCGCATCGTGGAGCACTGTGACTCTGTGTCTCTCTGTTTCTCCAAGGTGGGGAAGCCACTGGCTGCCTCCCGGACAGGGGACCGTGGGGGTGCCCGCAGGAGTCAGCTGGGTTCCCCAGCTCCTGTGCTGGCAGCTGCTGGCCCTGGGCCCCTTCAGCACCTCCCCAGACAGGGCCCTGTCCCCTTCCCATCCCCCTCCCGCCAGCCCCAAGGACAGAGAGGCAAACCTGGGGGTGCTGGCAGGCAGGACTCTCTCCTCTCTTCCTCCCAGGGCCTGGGCGCACCCGTGGGGGCCTTGGTTGGGGGGCCCAAGGACTTCATCGAAGGAGCCTGGCGCCTCCGGAAAGCCCTGGGCGGAGGGATGCGCCAGGCTGGGGTGCTGGCGGCAGCCGCCCTAGTAGGACTGGCGGACGCCGAGGAGGTACTGCTGAGAGACCACCAGAACGCTCAGAGATTCGCCAGAGGTACCTGGACCACACCCCCCCTCTCCTCCTTTTGCTCCAGAAGAGTGCCTGGGGGTCCCCTGTAGCCGGACCCAGATCCCCGGCAGGTGCACATCCTTCTGACTAGGTTGCACTGAGCCATGAGGGCAGCCCGGGGACTAGAAGGGCGGAGGGCCGAGGCCGACGAGCACTCGCGGGTGTCAGGAATCCTTTCCTGCAGGATCTGGAGGGTGGAGCCTCTAACCTGGGTCTCTACCTCTGTTGGTGGGGTCCCGGAACCAGTCCCCTGCCATCCACCCCACTTTACAGACGAGCATACCGAGGCCCAGAGAGTACCTGACTTGTCCAGGTCACACAGCTGAGAGGGGATCGAGGGTCCCTCTCTCCCCGCCACAGCGGGGCCGCCCTCTGCTCCTTCCGGGGCGACAGGCCTGGGCGGTGGAGACACTGGTGGGGTCCCGGGCTCGGCCTCCACTCACCGCAGGGCCCGGGCCCAGGGCTCCAGGAGCTGGCGTCCCCCATCTGCTCCGTGGACGTCGCCGCCGTGGAGACGAACGTGGTGATGGTGACGGTGGACGGGCTGGCGCCCGAGGAGCTCTGCCGGCGTCTGCGGGCCGTGAGCGCTGCCGAGGTGGCCCAGACCGGGCGCGCGGTGCGCGTGCTGCTGTTCCCCTGGAGCGAGCGGTCGGTGCGCGCCGTGTGGCACCGCGACGTCTCCGCGCAGGACACCGAGCTGGCGCTGAGGAAGTGGGAGTTCGTGCTGAGGCAGCTGGGGCCCTGAGCGCGGTGAGCGGCCCGTGCCCCTGCCGGCGTCCGAGGGGGGGGGGTGCAGGCGTCCTGAGGGAGCAGGTGGCAGGAGAGGCCGTCGTACATCACCCCGCCACCCCCTTGTCTCCTGGGACCTTTTCTTCCCACACTCGGGGCCAAGCCTTCCAGCAAAGCCCCGGCAGCAGCCAGCGCAGGGCCTCTGCTCCCAGCTCGAGCCATTTGCTCGGAGTTGGGCAGCTAATGAGCGTGTCCCTGCTGGTGCTCGGGGACACGGGAGGAAGGGTGACAGGAGCTCACGAGGGGACAGCGGGGCCCAATGGTGAGGAGCACTAGCTGCCCGGCCGGGGGCGAGGCCTTATCTTGAAGTCATCTATATATTTTTCCCTTTTCTAAAAATAAATTGTCCGGCTTTCAAAAGAGTATGTCTCTACCGTAGATAATTTGGTATCGGATCTCCCGGGGTCACACAGGCCCAGCTGGTGACAGGGCGGGTCTCACCCTCGCGCTCCCCACTCCCCACTCCCCGCAGGAGAAGCCAAGGTAGGCCTCACAAGCTGAGTACCTGCCCGCAAAGCCGCCCCATCCAGCGTGGAGGTGGGGACGTCCTCGTCCACCTGCGCTCACCCACAGGGGAGGAGCTTGTGTCTGCAGGTGGTCGGGTGGTGGGACAGACACACAGCCGTCTCCCGGTGGACGGACACACACACACACACACACACACAATCAGCAATGAACATGTGTTATCCTGAAAACATTTTAAGAGAGAAACAAGGCTTATCTGCAGGTAGCACAAACTGATTTATTTAAGGACACGTTGGCACAATGTTGCTACACGGAACGGTAAACACTAATAAACACTAAAACATAAGTACAAATAAGGTGCGGAGCCCTCAGTGGGGCCCCCCAATGGTGCCAGGGCCCCAAGGAGCTTCCTGTAATCTTCAGAAGAATAAAGGGAGGATGAGGGAGGGTAAGACCAAGGCCTGAGGGGCCCCCATCCACCCCCCTGCCTACATCCCAGACTCAGGAAGTCCCTGAACCCCAGGTGGGGCCGTCTGGGACTGCCAGGCCCCTGGGGACCCTTCCCTCTGTCACCTTGACTTCTCTACCTAAGGAAAAATGAGCGAGCCTCGTGATGTGCCGGGGGCCTAGCCTTGGTGGGCCTGCTGCTTGGTCTGCGAGCTGAGCCCCCTACCTGAGCCCCGAACCTCCACTTAGTAGGCCTGCAGCCCGAGCTCCAGGCCTGCCTCTGGCTGTGGGCAGCCCCGGCCCCGCCTGGCTAGAAGCCCCTTCACGGTGCCAGTGTGGCGCGACTCCCCTGCCCCCTCCCCGCCCCCCCCCCCCCCGCTCATTCAGGCACCCACCAGGCCCCCCGCAATCACAGCCTTTCCCCAGGGGCTGCAGACGGGAAGGTCGGGGCCCCGGAGCACCAGCTCAGCAGAAGCCGCAGCCGCACCAGGACAACGACAGGGGTCTGAGAGGTGCATCCAGGCCACTCAACTGCCCCTGCAAATCCCAGAGGACTCCCAGGCCACCCCGCCCCATCCTCCTCACGAGCACCCGTCCTTGAGCCAGTGGACCGAAGAGGCCCAGGAGTCCCGCCAGCCTGCTAAGGGCCTCTGGCTCAGCCATTTGCTCCGGGATGGCCCGGGCCTCAGACTCCCCTTCTGTAAAACGGGCGAATGGTAACAAACCTGAAGGGCGACCGCAGGACTGGACAAGCCCATGAGCGGGTGGCACTCGGCTCGGGGCCTAACGCAGTGGGTGCTGCTTGCCTCTCAAACTCCCTCCTCCCCAGGACAGAAGGCAGCTCCTCCACCCGACCCAGGGCCCTAGGAATGAGGACGGGGTGGCACACGGGGGCACACCCTCGAGGGGCAAGGGGACCCGCTGAGCACCCCCCACCCTACTAACATCCCCTTGGGCCACTTGCTAATTCCTCCTGGGACTCCTTTTCCGCAGCCCTAAGAGGAGGCCAAACCAGTTAGTCCCTGAAGGGCACAAACCAGCAGGGGGCCCCCCAGACACCTGGCTTTGCCAGGCAAGAGGAGCCCGGATCCTTGGCTCTGCCCCCCGGCCCTGCCCCCGCCCCCACAGGGGTCCCCTCCCAGCCTGCGGGGATGCTGCGGAGGCAACAGGACACTGAGCCCATCCCCCCCGGCCCTGGCCTCTGCCCCTCTGGGGTTCAGACGGCCACCGAGTGGGGGCCCCCCTGCCGCCGGCTCAGGCGGAGGGCGCGGGCTGCTGTGAGCAGAAGGATGCCACTGAGCACCTCCGAGGCGCACGAGCCCCAGGCCAGGGCCAGGGACCAGCCGAAGCCGACGCGGACGTGCTGCACGTGCCGGGGGCCGAACTGGCGGGCGGTCTCGGCGAAGGCCAGGTGTGAGTAGCTGATGTAGACGCTGATGCCCACCAGGGTCAGGGCACCTGGGGGGGGGGATCACTCACCGTGTCTACCTGCTGGGCCCAGTGCCTAACCAGGCCCTGTGGACACGGCCTTGGGGGCCCTTCCCACTGGCCTGTAGGGGAAACGGAGGCTCTGATTCGGTCCCCAAGCCTCCGGGCCTCGCCCCATAAACCCCCTTAGACACAGCACCCCCCACAGCCTCAGCCACAGCCCCCACTCACATAACCGCCTCTACATACACAGCACCCCGCCGCAGCCCCAGAGTCCCCGACACACGCCCACACAGACGCACGCACATGAGTGCACAGACACACGCATGCACGCGTGTGCACACACATGCAGCCAGTGACCTCTACTGGCAGTCGGGGGGCTCTGGAGCTCTGGCCAGGCCCCCAGTTCCCCCCACTTCATTGGGTTACCCCCTCCCCTCCTCTGGCCCTAGCCTGAGCCCTCTCCCTGCCCCCAGGTCTGAGGTCCGGGCCCTCCTCCTGCTCCCATCAGCCCTGTCTGCCCCCAAGGTGGACACTCTCCTCCCTCTGACTCTGGCCTTGCACAGGGGGCTGACAGTGATGGCAGCTGACCCATGCCCAGGGAGCGTCCCCCACAAGGAGAGACCCTGAGCGAGCGGAGCAGGTGGGGTGTTCGAAGCAGGTCCCTCAGAGGAGGAGCACCCCTGAGCAACTGCCTCCAGCCCCCCCCACACCTCCAGCCCACGCCATGGTTCTGAGAGCATCATGCAAGGCTTCCTGGATACCATCCCACCTCATCACTCCTCTCCGTGGCTTCCCAAGGTCCTTCGTAATTGGATCTGGGCCCACACAGCCCGTCTCTGGGTCAGGCCACAACTGACACACTGATTTCTCCTGCTTTTGTTCTCAAAAGCACCCACCCGGGCTGCTGGTCTCCCACACTCTTGGGACCGGGCAACCCCGCCTAGTCCCACTTGACTAAGGCCTCCCCTGGGCCCAGCATCCCCTGGGAAGGAGGCCTTCCTGCCCAAGAGGCAGCTGTAAGCCCACGTGGTCTGGGCCTCAAGTACCATGGCCCAGATGCCAGGTCCGGCTCAGGCCTTGCCCCCGACAGCATAGGCCTCTGAGGACTGAGCCCAAGGGGCCCCAGCCCGCCATCAGTGACAGCCAGCCTTGGGCAGCAGCGGGCAGCGGCTGGCAGGCAGGGGCAGATGACACCTCGAAGCAGAAGTCAGCTTCCTGCTGACCCTGGTGAATCCTTGGACATCTCACCTGGAGGCTGGGACCACAGAGAGGCCCCGGCTACAGCCCCGAGGGAGCGCCTGGCCAGCACCCAGCAGGGTCTGGATGGATGTCGGCTGGGAACTGCCACCAGTCACATTCTGGGCCTGGACTAGGGTCCCTGCCAAGGACGGCGAGGCCCCTTTTCACCTGTCTTAATGCCTGGCCCTGCCCACTCTTGCTCCTCCAACTAGGCCTGTCTGGGAAGGAGAGCACAGGTGGGGGCCAGTCTCATGCCCCCCACCCCCACCCCCACGCAGGTCTAGAGGAGCAGGTCCTGGGATCGCCTTCGGAGCTTCATGCCTCCCATGCCTAGATGCTCGACCCTGGGGTTGCTCCCTCCCTGGCTCATAGGCCCACAACCAGGACCCCTACCCTTGCTCAGAGGACCAGCCAGGGTGCCTCACCTGAGGCAGCTCAACCCCCGGGGTGGGCACGGGGCACAGGGGGCAGGAGAGGGGGCACCCCCACCCCCAGGCCCTAGGGCCCCCAGGGCGCCTACACTCACCTCCCAGCAAGAAGTAGCAGCCAGTGAAGAGAAGCAGCAGGACACTCTGTGCCAGGGAACTGAAGAGGCCGCAGATCCAGCCACACACCACGAGGACGAGGCTCAGGGGCAGGACCACCATGATAGCTCGGTGCAGGGCTGCCAGGAGAGGGGGCTCAGGGTCCAGGCAGGGGCACGCACCTGCCCCCTCCCCACCCCGAGCCGGGCAGACCCAAGGGCGCCCTTCGGAGCCCCGTGTGCCTGGAGAGCTGCCTTCGCAGGACCTCGCCTGGCGATGAAGGGAGGACAGGGGATGCCCGGGCCGAGGACTCACAGATGAGGTGCCGTACTGAGGTGGGGACATCCAGGTTCTCGCTGGCAAAGGGGTCGATCAGCGGGATGCAGCTGTTTTGCCCTAAGAAATAGAAAGGACGCAGAGCCTGGTGGGCTGGACACCTGTGGGGTCACCGCCCAGGGGGAGTTTCTCTGAGAGGGGGGACCCACTGGGCCGCCGGACAGCGCCTCTGCAGCGTGCCCTCGCTCCCCGCCGGAACCCAGTGGGTGACCAGTGGCCACAGAGCCTCGTCCGAGTCTCTCCTGGCCCCCCTGAGCTGGGCTCCAGACGGGTGTGGAGGGTTTGTTTCTGTCACGTACTAGTAACACCTACACGGAGGCGGGCGTAAAACCTCAAACCTTCCGGAGACGCTGCCCTCAGCGCTCCCGGGGCCCTGAGCTCCCGGTGGCTTTGCCTGGAATGGAAGAGGTGCGTGTAGCGTGCACGGACTCTTGCACACATGGGCACACCCACACGCGTTTGCAGACACACGAGCACACACGTGCACACACCCTCACAGACGCTGCTGCCCCCCCCCAGGGCTGGTCCCGGGCAGGGGAGCACCCCGCCTGCTGGCCGCCCCAGCACCCAGGCCCCGCGGAGGGAATGCCCTCCTCTCCCTGGACCCAGCAGCCTCTGGGCGGGGCACGCGGCATTCCTGTTTGTGCCCATGCACTTGTCAAGCCGGCAGGTGGTGGGGGGTGGAGAAAACCGGGGTCTTACCCTGAGTCCCGCCTGTGCCAGGCTGAACCCCGAGGGACAGCAATGGAGAAGCAACTTCCCAGTGGCCCCCAGGTCCCCAACCTGCTGCTACCTCAGCACCCACACCCTGCTTGAGGAAGAACAGCAGCCCAGCGCCCTGGGTGGGGGGCCCTGCCCCTGCCTTCCTCCCTCAGGCCTCCACCCCCCCACCCCAGTTTGCATCCTGAGAAGTATCACCTTCTCCCCACCGGACAGCCAATGGCAGGGCCCACGGAGAGCCTGGGGCTGACCTGTCACCTGTCAAGTCCTGTGCCCGCAGCTCTTGATTGACTCCACCGCCCACCAGGGAGGGCAAGGGACTGCGGACTGCCCAGGGCTCCTGCTCCCCGGGCTCCGGGTTCCATGCAGCGCCCCTCTTCCTGAGCGCGCAGTCCCGACGGGGTGGGGAGGGGCCGGAGCCGGGACCCCCGCGCCCTCCGCGCCCCCGCCCGCTGCCGCCCGTACCTTCGCAGACGCGCCAGAGCCCGGAGTGTGAGGACAGCCGCTGCGTGCGGTTGCCGGCGGCCGCCACCTCCAGGACGTACCAGTAGTCGCTGGCCACCGCGGCCACCAGCAGCGCGAAGCTGAGCAGCGCGCCCAGGGCGGCGGCCAGGAGCAGCGCACCCAGCCGGGCCATGCGGGGGGCTCGGGGAGCCGGGCCGGGGAGTGCAGGGAGGGGGAGCGGAGGATGGGGGAGCCCGGCTGGGGGTGCGGGGTGGGGGGAGCGGAGGATGGGGGAGCCCAGCCGGGGGTGCAGGGAGCGGAGGATGGGGGAGCCCGGCCGGGGGTGCGGGGTGGGGGAACGGAGGATGGGGGAGCCAGCGGCGGGGGAGCAGGGAGCAGAGGATGGGGGAGCCCGGCCAAGGGTGCGGGGCGGGCAAGCCGTCCCTTCCCGCTCCAAGCCTCTCCTGGACGCGGCGCCCCCTTTTGTGCCTGCGCCGGCCTCGTGGTCCGCCCCCCGGGCTCGCAGGAAGGTCGGTCCCACCTCTCGGCGCCCGCGCCTGGAGCTGGGCCCCAGGGGACAGAGGGAAGCCTCAGGGCCGCAGGTACACCTGCCACAGACCTGCGTTCAAAGCCCAGCGTCCCCGAGGAGCTGGCCGCTCCAGTGCGTCCCGGCCGGTGTCTTAATCTCTCCAAACCTCCGGTTTCTCAGCCGCCAAATGGCCGGGCTGAGGAGGAGGAGGGTGGGGCCTGCACCGCGGAGGGGGCTCAGCAGGCAGCTGACCTGGGCCCAGGAAGCCGCGGAGGCAGCCCCCACCCCGCCGGGTGGGGCTCTTGGCCGCTGGCTGGCCCTGAGGTCCCGGTCTTAATCGGTCTCCAGGACTAACCCAGGGGATCCGGTGCAGGGGGTGGGAGGGCGGGGGTGGGTGGGCAGGGGCCTGGAAGGACGAGGTCCTGCTTCCAGCTCGCCTCTAATTACAAATGCCACAGAGGGCGAGGCTGGGCTCCGCTTGTCCATCACCCACTCGGCAAACATGCACAAAGCACCTTCTAGGACATGGGTCAGGCAGGAGTGGGGTGGGAGGCGGAGGATCCTACAAGGGCAGAGCCCAGGCGGAGGCAGTGCGGCGCTGGGCAGGGAGGGGCTGTCCCAGCGGGGCTGTTGGGGCTGCGGCTGAGGGCGACCGGAGGCCTCCTCTCGGGGGCCCCTGGACCAGGCTGCAGAGTCTGCAGGGACACAGCCCGAGGCTTGAGGTCCACATCATCACAGAAGGCGGCCCTTCTCCGACGGGTCATCCAGCCCCCTTTCCCTGTATCAGGCACTTCTTGGCTTGAGGAATACAGGCAAGAGAAGGTCGCAGCACAGTCACTGAAACAATCCTTCAGGCGGCCTTCCGAGCCCGTGGCCCGGTTCTGGGTTTCTGCAGCGTCTTCCCACACACTTTGCGCCGTGCCCAAGGTTGGGTTGGAACACGAGCGGGCCTGGGGGCTCCCAGCTGTGGCAGCGTGGGTGCCCCCAGTCCCTGCTCGGCCAGCTGGGTGGCAGCCAGGAGTCCCCTCTGGCAGGTGAGAGAATTCCTCAAACATACTGGGCGAGGGGAGTGATGAGGGCGAGGCAGCCGGCTACAGAAGCAGGAGGGCAGAGGGCTGGGGATGGAGGGGAGTGGGGAGGCAGGGCAGGGCCCCTGCTGGGAACAGCGGTGGTGGGGGAGGAAGAGGAGTCGTGACCCCAACATTTAGCCACAATGGGACAAGGATCAATAAATACTGCTTTAGGTGGGTCAAAGCCTACCTCTGTGTTTAACGTATGAAGGGAGACGGGGAGAACTAGGGAGCCCCCTTTGGCTGTGGGCTCCACATGCTTCTTCCGAATGACCCCTGCCTTTTGCAGTGGTCTTCTTTGCACCCCCATAGAACTTAGAAATGGGATTGTGCTGTCGGGGCCAGGGCTGGCTCAGAGCCCCACAGCCCCGCACAGGAAGACACGGATTCCCCTCGCATTGCAGTGCAGACGGCCAGGTTAGGAGTCTACACTTCATCTGCTTTAAAGAAAAGTGTTGAAAACCCAGTGTGCATTCGGGAGCCACTGATTGGATTGTCCCCTAGGCAGTAGGCACTTGTCCACGAGGGGCTATTTTGATGAATCTGACAGTCTGTTTCCCTAAGATGGACCCAAATTATGCCCTAGCCTGGCTCTGGAAGAGCGGTCCTTTGGAATGACCCCTATTTTTCATTGGTCATCTTTCTACCATCGACCCACAGTAGAGCTGTCGGTGGCCACTTGGTAAGCCCGTCTCCAGGAGGTCGGGGCCTCTTCAAAGTTAGCATCAGACCACTACCACCAAAATCAGGGACAGGAGGGGACTCCGGATGGAGGAAATTCCGATTATTAATGACAAACAGGGATGCACACAATCCTCTTTTTCTAAAACGTACATTCAGGTATCTATCTCTTCAGGGGCTGCAAGAACAGGATGCTTGACCCCAGCGACCGCCGTGGGGCAGATGAGCCTCCGGCTCCAGGCCGATAGTTTCCTGCCTCCAGCACAGGGCTGAGGAAGCGGCCGAAGCTGCTGGAGAAATCACCGAGCTGTTCAGCATCAGCTACGGCACCGCTAAACTCACCGCCCTGGGCAAACTCCTCCAACGGAAACCGAACCTTGCCAGTTTACCCACACGTCGGTGCGCGCAACCAGGCTGCATTATGAAGAGAGTCCACCCTGGTAGACTGGTCAAGACGCTGTTCTAGTCAAAGCCTGCCAAGCTCAAGGGTCCTCAGGTGGTGGAGGTCGTAGGCTGGAAGCTTGGGTCTTTCACACGGATGTGGACAGCGGACAGCCTCTGTGGGGTGTGGCACAGACCGCGAGGCAGCCACGCACCTGGTTAGTCTCATCTCCGGGCACTGACAGGACCTGGGAAGGGCTCATCACGGCCACCTCGGACTCGCCGGCATCTGTCCACGGAGCCTCTGATGGAGCTCTGCTGCAGGTAAACGGGAAGGTGCCGCTGAGGTCTCTGCATCGCAGAACGCACCTAGTCCTGAGCGTGCACTCCCGCCCCTGGCACCTGGCACATCTGGCAGCCTGCTCCTGGTTCCCGGATGGCTCAGATCTCTCACGCTGCCACTCCAGGAAGTTAGTTATCTTCTTCGTGTGTGCATCACATGGCTATTTGTTGGCTGTGGCCTGGAGCCTGAGCTCACTGCAGGAAACTGAGTCCTCCCTGGCCTTGGTTCAAGTTCTGGGTGTAGCCCCAGGCTCACAGTAGGTGCTCAAGCATCTGACTGAACAAGTAGACAGGTGTCAGCACCTTGGCCACCAGAGGGAAAGAATCACAGAGAAGCTAAGGCTCCAATCTGGTTGTTCAGCTGAAAACTGGTTCGAACGCTGTGGGCTGAGCCCACTGGAGAGGAAATCTATGGCGCAGTTGGTCCTAAAGGAGCTAGATTCCCCAAGCGAGGGGACAAGAAACCCTTTGTGATGGTAACACTGGTTCTGGCGAGCTGAGGAGGGCTGCACAATGCAACCCTCTTTTTTAGCTCAGACCTGAGATGTCAAAAGCAAGCACAGACGTTTTACTGCAGTTACAACAGAGCAAACTGGGTGAAGGGTACACGGGGCCCCTTTGTATTATAAGTTCCCATGAATCTTAGTTCAAAATTTAAAAAATGTCCTACTGGGAGAGTCAGTGAAAGTCTTGAGGAGGCAGGTTTCAGTTCCTTTGAAGGTCTTTCGGACAAAGCAGTCTGAGAATTGGAATGGGGATGGTTTCAAGATAGCCCTGTCTCTGGAGTCAGGTAGCCGACCCCCGCCACACCAAGGCCAGGCAGCGTCATTCATCGCGGAGGTCCCATCTCTAGGGGCAGGACACCTGGGTCCAGTCCTCAATCCTAACAGTTCCTAGTTGTAGGATTTTGGACAAGCTACTTTGCCTCTTTGCAAATCTCCATTTCTACATGAAAAAAATGTAGATTAAGATCACATTAAGACTTTGGGCACCTGGTGGCTCAGTGGGTTAATTAAGCACCTGCCTTTGGCATAGGTCATGGTCCTGGGGTCCTAGGATCAAGTCTCCCATTGGACTCCCTGCTCAGTGGGAAGTCTGCTTCTCCCTCTACTCATGCTCACTCTCTGTAAGGAGTAAAATCTTAAAAAAAAAAAAAAAAATCACCATAAGACTTTATATACAATTTTGAGTTACTTTAAGTGTAACCTGCAAAGGGTTGGTCAGGGTCCCAAGGGGGTGCCAACCTGCAGGCAGCGGCACATAGTTCCACTCTTGGCAGGTCACTTTTGGTCGGGCTGGCTCTCTTCATGGTGCTGGGGACAGATGGAGGATTTGGATTCCTGAGGCTGGCCTGCAGGGGTCTAACCTGTACATCACCCTATGTACCTGACAGCCCATAACCACGCATCACAACCCTTTCTAGACTCTCACCAGACTCTGAGAACCTGAAAAGAGGATACACATTTGAAAGAAAACTGAGGCTCTGGCCCTTGGCAAAGGCTTGTGGCTTGATTAATGGAGGTCTATTTAGTGTTCTAAGCAGACAGTCATTAAGGCCCAGTGAGAAATAAGGCCTCTAGGAAATACCTCTGTGGAAGGGAAATGTGTAAGATGGGCTGAGGGTCAGCCCCACAGCACAGCCTGACGAAGCCAAGAACCTCATCGCTGCCCATTGTGCGAAGGGCCAGCTTCTCTACAAAGCCAGCTTGCAAGGGCCCAGTTATGAAAGTGTTCATTTACAGACTGGCACAAATATCCAAATTAAGCAGCTTACAGATGAGTATAGAGGCTAGAGAGCTTCCCCGCCCCCCCAGCCCCGCCCCAAAGAAACCACTCCAATAAATATGCTCCAAGCTTGGAGGAAATACCCTTCCCTTTCTGAGATAAAGCAGAAAAATAGAAGTCTGAGATGCATTCTGCATAGCCAGTTTATACCTGGAATGGGTCCAGATGACACACAGAAGTGGGCCTTGTAGCCCAGGGCGGGCTTTGTGTCTGCCAGGGCTCAGCCCTTCCCCACAGCCGTGTGGGCGGGAAGCAGCAGGTGGCAGCTAAGGAACCACCACAAAAACCCAACAAGATTTAAAAAAACCCAGTAGGGTCTGCAGCAGTGTTTGAAATGAAATGGTTTTTATTTTTCAGAAATGACAAGATGACCTCCGATAGGACCGTAACAATCCTGAGCACCCTGCAGCTTCTCCTCATAGAGGGAGAAATAAAATCTATCACTGCAACAGCGCCAGGCTTCAGCCCTGTGTGAGCCAACCTCGGGGAGGGGACAGGAAGGGGACGGGGAGAACGGGATACGGACGTGCAGGAGGGCGCAGCAGCAATGGAGACACAGCCAACCGGGGCTGGCAGGTCACCCGCAGCAGCCCACCAAGTCCCCAGAGCTCTACGTTATTTAAAAAGGACTTGGGCCACTGCGTTGTTGTCAGGGAGGGAACCCCCAGTGTGTGCCCACCAGCTCACGAGGGCTGCCTAGCTGCAGCCAGTTCACAAATGACAGTTTCTGCTACCTGTTTCCTGCAGCCTTGGCTCCAACCCACCTAAGGCTCACACGGATTTTCCCTATGACTTAGAATGGCTTTGTGTTCACTTTAATTGTAGTTTGTGCCGTTCTGTGAAGTAATAAGCAAAGAAGAAAGCGACATTGCAGAGGCTTGGGAGAAGCTGAGGACTCGGTCTCAAGGGCCCCCTCACACACATCACACGCCTACAAGGAATGCCAGCTGAGGAAGTGTAGACGAGGAAGCCACAGCTCGGAGGCACCTACTGCGGGCCCCAGCTGCCAGGTTTATTACCACTGCTCTAACTCTGACATCGTGGACTATGATCCTGTGAAACTGCGAACAATATAAACAAGTTATCTATAAAAAAGTTTCCTCCAAAAAGAGGTTTATGATCCACTTTTTAGATTAATTGGTCCCTCTATCCTCCTTTGGGGGTGGGGGTTCATGTTAGAAAGACAGGTGCCTCATCAGCCACCGAACCCACGTCATGAAGGCAAGTAGCGGTCTGCAGAGTGGTGGGAACAGTAAGACCAGAACGCCTTCCGTGGGTCTCATCCCACCCCTGCCTGCCCCATCTGTGCCACAGCTCATTCAGAGCAGGGAGCCAGGCCTCTGGAAGACGCACTATCTGGCATTAAGGAGTTTGTCCTCATCTGTTGCCATGTGTCCATGGTGCCCACTGGAGGGAACATATCTTCAAGTGACCTTCGAGCAAGAGGCTCTACTATTAAGACAACAGGGCCCCTCCACCCCACCCCTGCCGTTCGGGCTTCAGTCCTAAAAGGGGTCTGGCACACATGGAGATGGAAGCAGTCTGGGGTTGGATTCCGCTGGCTACCCCTGTGAAGACAGGCGAGGAAGCCCCTTCCCACACACAGCACCTCAGAGCTTTGGCAGGGATGGCATTTTGTACAATCTGCTCTGGAGGGAAGGGAGGCTGCTGCAGAACCGCAGACCCAACAAGGTAAAAGCACGGCTACAGGACTTGTAGATATTCAAGTGAGAGAATACAGAGTAGTGGGAAGACAAGAAACACACACTCTAAATTCAGATTATTAGACAAATAAAATCTAAAGCAGAATCCTTAATTCCCTATTTGTCCAGTCACAACAGGCCCAGGATTACGTTCAGGCATCAAATCTCAGGCTTTAGAGCCAGCCGTCAAGCTGAAGCCCAGATGCTTCACTGTGGAACGGCTCTGCCCATGAGAGCACACTTGTAACCTTCTCACCCCGGGACGGCCGGGAACCGTGGTACAAAAACTACCAAAGAGAAAAGAGAGAACCGGTCACTGTACTCGCAGCACCAGCCGCACAGAGAGAAGTCGCCCCTGGCGCCACTTTCAAGAAGAAAACAGAAGTATAGTTTAACATTCTAATTTTGAATTGTGGCCGTTCTCCTTTCCTAAGGCACAGTGAAGGGGTCCCCAGCAGAGCTGGTCACACTGAGGAGTGCACCCCAGTGATGGCACGTTCTTCTTGGGGACCAGCATGCCGCACAGGAGCTATTCTGCGGCGGCCAGCTGCTCAATGGCACAGCGCACTTTCTTTGCGGTCTCTTCGAATTCTTTCTGCTTGTTGTTGGTTTCCTTTGCCTGGAAATAAAGAACAGGCATATGAAACGGAATCGAGAGCTTCCCAATCACACCCTGTAGATAAGATCAAAATGGAACAAATAAGGCAACATTTACTGAGCATCTAAATAAATTGGGTCCCGTGCTAGGGTGGAGATATCCAGCTATCTTGGGGTGAATATCCTGACTCAACTCAAGGGCCTCCTACTTAAGCTACATCCTAATAATCATAAAAGACAAGACTTAGGGAATGTGTGTGTGTGTACCAAGCACCATTTTACCCATTGCCTACACATGAACTGCTTTATTGCTTGGCGTCCCTGTGAGGCAGGTGCCATCACTGTCTGCATTATACAATGGGGAAACCAAGGCCCAGAGTGGTGCCCAGCTCCAGGTTTCCCAGCTAGTCTGTGGTATAGCCCTGTTTTTTTTTTTTTTTAAGATTTTATTTATATATTCATGAGAGACAGACAGAGAGGCAGAGACACAGGCAGAGGGAAGAGCAGGCTCCATGCAGGGAGCCTGATGTGGGACTCGATCCCGGGACTCCAGGATCAGGCCCTGGGCTGAAGCCAGAGCTAAACCGCTGAGCCACCCGGGTGCCCTGTTTTGTAATTAAAGTAATAAGAACAAAGGCATCCTTCTAAAGTATCCTGTATTCTGACTGGGGTAGAACAGAAACAGTTGCACAATGAAAGCAAAACATTTTCTTCCTATCCCCCACTTTCCTCACTTGCCTGTTCACCTGGTCTGGTGTGGCCCCACTGCTGTTCCCGCAGATAGTGGTGACCTGGTGACTGAGCATCTCCTGGTGGGCTTCCTGCTCCAGTGAGTCACCTCCCCCCACAGGCCACCTGACTCCCTCCATCAGACCATGGGGCCTACGAGCACTGGGTCACTGTCCTGGAGCTGGGCTGTCACAACCATGTCTTCCTCTTTGTTACAACCATCTAACATCCTTGGTCTTTTTCAGTGCTCCACAGTTTGGTTTCAGCCTCCCCGGGCTACACATTAACCTTCCCCTGCTTGCTGGGGCACAGCTTTCTCACAACTGTCCCCTAAGTAAACAGGCTGGTCTCTCACCTAGAATGGGCTTGGCAAACTGTGGCCTGTGGGACACATGGCCTATTTCTCATAGTCATTAGGCCAAGAACGGTTTTCACAATTTTTAAACAGTTGTAAAGACAAAAATGACAAAGACAAAGAATAATACCTAACAGAAACCATGCGGTCCACGAAGGCTAAAATATTTGTTATCTGTGGCACTTCATGGAAGGTGTGCTGACCCCTGACCTAGGAGGCTCTCCTTGGCTCACTTCCCAATTCCGACACTGCAGTTCCCAAGGTCTCCACGGTGTAAATAGCTCTTCCACAACTTCCTATTCTGACACTGAATTTCTTCCCCCTTCCTAACAAAAAATGTGGTCTTCAGCATTGAAAACCTACTATATTAGATAGAACTATTTCATGATCATCTCTAAAAAAGAATACAAATTTTCAACCAGAAAAGGGTCTCAGAAACCATGGGGATCTGCCCTCCACATGCAACCAAGACTGGCCTAAACTCACAGAGCCCGTGAGTGGCAGGGACAGAACCAGAATGTCCACTCCCAGCCCAGGGCTTTGCTACAAGGATATTAAATGCCTGAATATTTATTCTCTGTAACACTGCCGTCCTTAGCAAATAAAGAGAGAATGTCCAGCTAAATTTGAACTTCATAAAAACGAGTGATTCTTTTAGTATACATGCACACAAAATGTGCGCTTTACTAAGAAATTCTCCCCTGTGTACCTGAAATTCAGATTTAACTGGGAGCCCTGATTTTCTCTATAGCCCAGGCTGCTTGGTATACCACCCCTTTGTGGACCTACAGCCTCACCCCGCCTCCCTCCCCATAACCCAGGATTACCTGTCCAAAAGCGGTCAAAGTTCACCTGCAGAAATCCCAAGGTCCAACTGGACTGGCACCCCTTCTTCTCAATACCCATAATGCCCCTTCCCCGATATGTTACTATGTGCCCCCAAACCCTCTGTCCCCACCTCGTAAATGGCCTGTCACACACACTGTCTCTGAAGGCCGGAGCGCCAGCCTACCGCCACTGCCCCACCACCAGAGGCACCTCACACTAAACACAGCTTCCAGGAGGAACATGTTTTTCTCTGACTGTACAACCCCAAGACCACATTCCAGGATAGAAGATTTTCTGTCCTTTAGATCCTCACATATATACCTGAGGGGCTTAAAAACGCTTACTGAGGAAAAACAAAGCCGCTCCAATATGAGGGGCGGGGAACTCAGTGCTACAGAGACTCAATGGGTTGGCCCTGGGTTTTTACCCCCGATCATACATACAATTTTGTTCTTGGCTCTTTCTTTGTCCAGTTTCAAAAATTCACTGAGGGTTAATTCTTCAAACTGCTTCTTGACAGAAAGGAAAGCACAACCAGATGAATGTTTTTTATGCTCCTCTCTAGAAAAAACAAAACAGGAGCATGTCAACAGAGAAAGGTCAGCAACAGTTTGTCAGCAACACCCACCACCCCAGCTCACAAACGTGCCTGACTCTGTCTGCTTCGTGAAGTGCACAGAACCAGCGCTTGGTCCCAGGGCACACTCCCAGCAGCCCATCCCTGCCCCCACTCTCTCTGTGGATGCTCCCCACCATGCTTGGGGCCCATGTATTTTATTTGGAGTCCTCTAGCAAGTAGCAGGAAAAGTGTCACGCGGTATGTAAGTGCAGAAGTAGCACATGTCAAATTCCTCTAAAATCCTCAAGAGGGAACAGTCTAAAGTAATCTCATTTCACTGGAATTCTGACAGAATCTGCTCGCTGGTCCCCAGTAAGGGCATCGCTGGCCAGGCTTCTCCAGTGAACTGCCCTGCCTCGCTCTCTGCTCTCATAGCCCTGCATAGGACAGTGTGAACAGAACACAGCCACACAGAGGACAGCCGACAGGAACTGAAAACATTCTAGCACTTAGAAACCCACTCCCAAGAATACAACGGATACTTTCCCAGTGATCCGGGTATGAGCACCACCCATCCCAGTCAAGAATGAGTCACGAGAGCAAACACGTTAGGGAAAACAGCAATTCTCTTCTGGCCAAGAAGAGACAACTCAGGTGATTACCGGAAAATGTTAAAGTCATAGCAGCAATCCAGTCTGACAGGGGAAAAATAGTGAGAAAAGAACGTGGCATCACACACAGAAAGACAGCCAGCAGTGTCTACCTGAACATACATCCTGAATTAAAACAAGAAAACAAAACTAGATGCCTTAAAGGACAAAACTGGAAACAACACGTGTACCATTTAGGAGGCTGTTTTCTCTGGTGTGAGTGACAGCTCAAAAAAGCTGTAGGTTTGAAGACTCGAAGGCAAGGAAAGCACCTGGATATCCCCAGGTCACCAGAGGATCTGCTCCCGTGTTCTCCAGACCCGAAAGGCGCCACGTACAGTACTACAAGGATGAGCCTTTCTTCAGCATCCTCGCTGAAGTACGTTTGGCCAAATCAGGTTTGATTCGGCTGAAAGCACCAGGGCACCAACACACAGAGTCATCGTTTGCACAAAACGAACTTGGAAAGCCATGGCTCCATCACTAAGTATCTTTTTGTTTTGTTTTTTAAAGATTTTATTTATTTACTCATGAGAGACACACACACAGAGAGAGAGAGAGGGAGAGAGAGAGAGAGAGAGAGGCGCAGAGACCCAGGCAGAGGGAGAAGCAGGCTCCATGCAGGGAGCCCGATGTGGGACTCGATCCTAGGTCTCCAGGATCACGCCCTGGACTGAAGACGGTGCTAAAAACGCTGAGCCACAGGGGCTGCCCCATCACTGTTTTTGAAATTCTGACAGTTTTCACAGGCCCAACTCAAAAGAGAAGTCTGGGATGGTGCCAGGGTACCCTGGGAGCCTGTGAAGTTTGGCGGGGGGGGGAACGGGACGACTTACATAGGGTCATCATCTGGCTCCCAGCCTTCCAGCTCCTTGAAGCAGAAGAAACACTGGGCCAAGTCTGGCTCGTTCTCAGTGGGACAGTGGATGAAGCCGGCCTCTGCCATCTGCAAGGGAAAGCTGAAGCTCAGGCCAAGGAACTCCAGAGTCCAGGAGCCTATAGCAGGATGGGTCACCCCGGGGGATGTGGGAGCCCACAGCGGGAGGGGTCGCCCTGGGGATCTGGGAGCCCACGGAGGGGGGTTGCCCCGGGGACCTGGGAGCCCACGGAGGAGGGGAGGGTCGCCCCGGGGACCTGGGAGCCCACGGAGGGGGTGGTTGCCCCGGGGACCTGGGAGCCCACGGAGGGGGGGAGGGTCGCCCCGGGGACCTGGGAGCCCACGGAGGGGGGGAGGGTCGCCCCGGGGACCTGGGAGCCCACGGAGGGGGGAGGGTCGCCCCGGGGACCTGGGAGCCCACGGAGTGGGGGGAGGGTCGCCCCGGGGACCTGGGAGCCCACGGAGTGGGGGGAGGGTCGCCCCGGGGACCTGGGAGCCCACGGAGGAGGGGAGGGTCGCCCCGGGGACCTGGGAGCCCACGGAGGGGGTGGTTGCCCCGGGGACCTGGGAGCCCACGGAGGGGGGGAGGGTCGCCCCGGGGACCTGGGAGCCCACGGAGGGGGGGAGGGTCGCCCCGGGGACCTGGGAGCCCACGGAGGGGAGGGTCGCCCCGGGGACCTGGGAGCCCACGGACGGGGGGGTCGCCCGGGGTCGCGCCAGGGCTCTGGGGGAGGGGCGGGCCGGCCCGGGAGGCCGCGCGGTCTCACCCGGTCCGGGGTGCAGGCGCAGCCCTCCAGGAACGGCCAGTTCTTGAACGTAGAGACGCGGTGGTCCTTGAGGTAGAGCTGCCAGGCGGGGGGCAGCGACGAAGCGCCCATCCCGCCGCCGCCACAGCAGAGCGCGGCCCGATTCAAACCCGAGGGTTGGCGGCCGCCGCGGGGCAGGTCGGGAACGCACCGCCCCCCAAGAGCCCGGCGCCCGCGGCCTTCTGGGAATGCAAGGCTGGGCGGCGCGGGGCGTGCTGGGAGTTGTAGTCCTCTCCGCGAGGCTCCGCTGCTCGAGGCGCGCCGGGTGGCCTTCGGGCCGGTTCCCGCGCTTAGCGCTTCCCCCACCACTTGCAGAGACGGGCGGGCAGAGGGACTGGGGATGCGCTGATGTCCCCGTGATGCTTCAAGGAGTGGCCACTGTCAAGCGCATATATATTAATCATGTGCTTATTTTTCTTTTTAAAGATTTTATTTATTCATGAAAGAGACAGAGGCAGAGACCCAGGCAGAGGGAGAAGCAGGCTCCATGCAGGGAGCCCGATGTGGGACTCGATCCCAGGACTCCAGGATCATGCCCTGGGCCGAAGGCAGGCGCTGAACCGCTGAGCCACCCAGGGATCCCTAATCCTGTGCTTATTAAACACTCCCCTTTTTCCATAAGAGTTTGTAACAGTTAATTCATAGATAAGCTTTTGGCTCTATCAGATTTTACCAATAGCTTCTGCCATTTTGAGCCCTCCGTCTACACTATTTGTACTAAGTTCCTATGGCCTAGGGTCAAAATTTTAATATCTTAATGTAGTAGCTAACAAAACAAAACAAAACAAACCCCCGAGGCTTATGTCAGTGTTAGCTATTGTCAAATTAATATTGGTCATTTCTACCAGTTACAGTCTATGAACTGGATAGGAAGCTGGTAGCTCGTAATTTTTTTCCCAGCTTAATTGACAAGAACATTGTGAGCCGTTTTGTGAAACAGTGGGGAGGGAAAATGAGACAGAAAACCCCACAAACAAAGAAGGTGGGAGGACCCAGAGGTGGGAGGGAGGCAAGCTGTGTTGGGTTTATGGGTTGCTAAATTCTCGGGATCAAAGGTCTCCCTGCTTAACCTGAAAAGGTGACCCTCCTGAGAGCTCTCTTCTTACAACACTGGGGAGTGGCAAACTTTTAGATCTTTGCCCCATGTGACAATGCAGAACAGCACTGGCTTGTTTTAGGTTGTATCTCTTAGATAAAAAGACTGATCCTCTCAAATCTATCACCTTTATCTTGCTTGTGAATTATCCATTTGTGTCTTTTTTTTAATTTTTTTTTAAATTTATTTATGATAGTCACAGAGAGAGAGAGAGAGAGAGAGAGGCAGAGACACAGGCAGAGGGAGAAGCAGGCTCCATGCACCGGGAGCCTGACGTGGGATTCGATCCCGGGTCTCCAGGATCGCGCCCTGGGCCAAAGGCAGGCGCTAAACTGCTGCGCCACCCAGGGATCCCTCCATTTGTGTCTTTACCCACTTTACTGTTAGGTTACCTATATTTTTCCTATTGCATGGTGAGTTTTTTTTTTTTCCTTTTCGTTTTGGTTTTTGTAAAGGTTTTACTTATTTATTCATGAGAGACACAGAGAGAGGCAGAGACACAGGCAGAGGAAGAAGCAGCTCCCTGCGGGGAGCCTGATGCAGGACTCGATCCCAGGACCCCAGGATCACAATGTGAGCCAAAAGCAGATGCTCAACCACTGAGCCACCCAGGTGCCCCTCTAAAGTAATTTTTATAGGTTAAAGTGGACATACGGGATTCTGGGATTCAGGCTAGGATTGCCTTTTGCCCTGAGCAAAGTATTAACATCAAGGCAGCTGAGTCCTGAGAGGAAGGTCACTCTACCTGTTTCAGGGACTTGTCAATGGGCTATAGATAGTAAGGAAATTTAATAATTTCTCTTCTGCCTTTGTTTCCCACATCATTGATCCTTTCAGAAGTATATCAATGGAAAGTACGTGGAAAGGGTTCAGATTGGTTTGCCAAGATCTGGCCACTTTGCCCCACACTGTTTGGTAAGCAGCTTTGAACAGAGGCAGGTTTGAAGCACCACTTTTATCACACACTAAACACCCCTATGTACTGGGACCCATCTCTGGGATCCCGCTCAGTCTGTTCTGCCCATGGGTCTGCCTGCCTGTTCCTGCTCCAGCTGGATTCTTTTACAGGCGAATAAACGGAGGCCCAGAATCGCTGGTAGAAGTCTGGAAAGGACAGGGAGACAGGGAGTGAAACCAACTCCAGGAACAGAGCCCTGAGTAGCTCCCGGGTGCTAGGCAACCAGAGAGGGCCCCCACCTGCTCCACAAAGTCAGAAAGGAGAATTCTAGAGGGCTTCCATGCCACACAACAGCTTCAAGAGAGTTTGAAGGACTAAAGGACAGAGAAAGACATAACTCTGAGTCCCTGAGGGCATCACCGATAGCCCAGGCCTGGGTGTCCAGGAGGGTGGGGAGGGGGGCAGTGACAAACGTAGGAGAAAACAGGGCAGGACAGGGAAGGTGGGTGCGGCTGACCCCGGGGCAAACGCCCCCCTTCCCTCCTCAAAATGGTGTCCCAGCAACGGCAAATCCTGCAGCCTACGGGGAAAATCTATGTGTCCTCCATCTGTGTCGGGAACAGGGTGTTCTGAGGTCACTTCCCGAGCTGCAGGGGTGGCTGAGAGGCGCCTCTCACATCCGCAGACCAGAAATAAGAGGACTTCTCAGCACTCCAGCCCCAGGCGGGCTGCTGGCTTCTATTCTTTTAATGATAATGTTTTGGAAACTTTTTTTATTTTTTAATTAAGTAGGCTCCACGCCCAATATGGAGCTGGAAGTCCCAACATTGAGATTAAGAATGTCATTCTCTATCATGCTCTACTGACTAAGCCAGCCAGGTGCCCCTGGAAGCTTTTTATTGTATCATTTTAAATTAAAGAAAATTTGCAAGAATAGTACAAGGAGTACTTGTGTATACTCTACATAGATTTTGTTTACATGCTGCCCATACACACATATATGTATATATGTAGAGAGAGAAAGAGAGAATATATATATATATATAATATATGTGTATATGTGTATTTTTTTACCTCAGCAATTTAGAAGTAAGGTGAAGGTAATTATGCCATTTTACCCCTCTCTCATATAACCACAGAACAATTGTCAAAATCAGGAAGTTTAACATTAATAAAGTTATATGTATAATGAGCTTATACAACTCAACATCAAAAAAAGAAAATAGCTCAGTTAAAAACTGGGCAGTGGACCTGAATAGACATTTTTCCAAAGAAGACATACGGATGGCCAACAGATGCATGAAAAGATGCTCGACATCACCAATTATCAGGGAAATGCAAATTAAAGCCACAATGAGGTACCACCTCCCACCTATCAGAATGGCTAAAATAAAAAAAACCCCACAAAATATAGCAAGTGTTGGAGAGGATGTGGAGAAAAAGGAGCCCTCGTGCACTGTTGGTGGGAATGCAGACTGGCCCAGCCACTGTAGAAAAACAGTATGAAGTGTCCTCAAAAAATTAAAATAGAAATAGGTATGATCTAGCAATTCCACTACTGGGCATTTACTTGAAGAAAATGAAAACAATAATTTGAAAAGATGCATGTACCCCGATGTCTATTGCAGCATGATTTACAGTAGTCAAGATAGGGAAACAGCCCAAGTGTCTACTGACTGATGAATGGATGAAGATGTGGTATACATGTACAATGAAATATCACTCAGCCATAGAAAGGATGAGATCTTGCTATTTGTCACAACATGGATGGACCTAGAGGTATTATACTGAGTGAAATAAGTCAGAGAAAGACTAATACATATGATTTCACTGATATGTGGAGTTTAAGAAAAAAAAAAAAAAAAGAAGGAAAAAAAGACACAACGGAAAAAGCCAGACTGTTAAATAACAAAGCACACAGTGGTGGCGGCTAGAGGGCAGGTGGGTGGGGGATGGGCCCAATAGTTAAAGGGGATTAAGAATCCACTTATTGTGATGAGCACTGAGCAATGTACACAATTGCTGAGCCTTACATTGTACACCTGAAACAGAACACTGTATGTTAATTATGCTCCAATAAAAGAAGAAATCACAAAGCCATTTTTAAAAAGCCATAGAAATAGCTATCCAGTCCACAGCGTATTTTTTATATTAAATCAAAATGTTTATAGTAATAGAAGCACTTATATTATTATTATTTTAAGATTTTATCCATTTATTCATGTGAGACACACAGAGAGAGGCAGAGGGAGAAGCAGACTCCCAGCAGAGATCCCTATGCAGGACTTGATCTCAGGACCCCGGGATCAGGACCTGAGCCAAAGGTAGATGCTCAACCACTGAGCCACCCAGGGCCTCCCTAGAATCACATATATTAGATGAAAAAAAAAAGAAATTGGAATTGAAAAAAAAATTAAAATTGCCCATAATTTCACTTTGTCAACTGCTGTGACCCTGTGTACATTCCTCCCATCTTTTTCCCTAGATCTATAGGTATGGAGGTCATCCGCCCATCCATATATATATGTTTCTATATCTCTCTCTTTTTTTTTTTAAGATTTATTTATTTGAAGAGAGGGACAGAGTGCATGAGTGAGGGGAGGGGCAGAGGGAGAGGGAGGGGGAGAGAGAAGCAGACTCCCTGCTGAACGCAGAGCCCTACTCCCTAGGTTGGATCCCAGGACACTGAGATCATGACCTGAGCCCAATACAAGGGTCAGACACTTAACCAACTGAGCCACCCAGGCGCCCTGTTTATGTCTCCTTTTTTTAAAAAGTGAAAATAGGATCACAAGGCAGCAGGCACATTTTGTTCTGTCTTTTGCTTGCGTAAGGCATTTTGCCATCACAGGGCATAACCTAAAGGAGCGATTCTCCACCTAGGTGCCGAGACGTCAGCAGCTTGGAGGTGTCTCAGAAGGAATTTGTTGCAAATGTTAAATGACGTCCTACAGTTTGTGAGTCATTTCCTTTGAAGATCTGGAATAAATTCAAATTATATCTATCATGGTGTTCTCATCTGCCTGCATCCTGAAAGCTTTCTGAATATTTTAGTGCTTCAAATTACATATTGCATTTAAATATTCATTACATTCTTATCCTAAGAGTCAAAGAATACAGATGAAGCAAACACCTCCTTCCCTGGGTTCCCATTTCTACCTCCTGCCCCAGAGGGGAGCAGAGGCATCAGGTGTGGATCTTCCAGGGCCTTTCCCCAGCATTCACACACGTGGGCACACAGAGAAAAACATCTTTTTGTGGGTGTACAACCATTGAGATGGTACTAAGTTGTATCATTGAGCATCTTGTTTTTATCATATAACAATATGCCCTGGGGATTTCCCACCTGGTAAACAGGTCTCTTTCTAATGGCTACATAGTGATTGGTTGCTGGCTGCTTGGATGCACTTATCCTACTGATGAATATCTAGGCCATTCTTCACTTTCCCTGTACTCCATCATCTTGGAGTGCCAGCTGCTCAGAGTGGGGGCGGGGTGCTGGGATGGGGAGGGTGGTGGATGCACACAGCTGGCTCCTTGGGAATTGCACACACAGCTGGGTGAAGCAGAGGAAGCTTATCCGGGCTGTGGATGTCATTGTCATGTCCCAGAAGGGGCTAGCCTGGAGGCCATGCCCCAGGACTCTCAGGGGAAGACTCGGGTGACAGGTGGAGCCCAGGACTAGAGTGGTCAAGAGTGACGTCAAAGACAGAAAAGACTGGTTTGAGAAACTCTTATGAAAAGGTTAGCAAACTCTTTCATCCAGAGCTAAGTGTACAGATTGCTAGGAGCTGTCATTTTTGTCATGCCCTCTTGGTAGGCAGGGGCCCGGCAGCTTGGGCATCCCAGGGCGTTGACTCGGCTGGACCTTCCCTGGAACCCTTCCATCCAGGCCAGCGAAAGGCCCTGGAGGTTTTTAGTGGTGTTCAGAGCAAATAGATGTGCTCATGGGCGTGGGGAGAGCAGAGGCAGGCAGGCAGGGGAAGTGTGAGGGTCTGTGGAGGAGCTTCAGCATCATTCAACATCGGGGTGAACACTTTAGTGCCGTCAGGGCTCCTGGAGGATTGTTCTCAAAATCATCTGCGACAGGAAGAAAAGACATAAAAGCCCAAGAATTGGAGAGGCTGTTGTGAGACTCTCTCGAGGAATCTGATGAAAGAAACAGGCTGCATTGCTGATCATAGAACTGTCACTTAAAATGACAGCTCAGTCCCCATCTGTCCTTTGAAGTGTCCTAAACAACTCCCAACCACATGTAGACTTACATCAGGCTTGACCTGTGGTTTTGTCCCCTTACGAGCTAAGAATGGCTTTATGTGTTTATGTAATTAGGTGTTTAATTAATTAATTGGCAATTAAGTCAGGGCCAAATTCTCAGAAATCTCTACACCCAATGTGGGGCTTGAACTCATGACCCGGAGATCAAGAGTCGCACGCTCTATGGACTGAGCCAGCCAGGCGTCCCTGGCTTTATGTTTTTAAAGAGTTAAACAAAGATCGAAACAATATTAGTGCACACTTGATCTTAGCCAAAAGGCTGAGAAGCGATTCAGAATATTATTTCATGATGTGTAAAAATTATGTAAGATTCGAATGTCAGCATCCATAAATAAGGTTTTATTGGCACACAGGCACGTTCATCATTTACGAATTGTTGTGGCAGCTTCTGTGCTACAATGGCAGCGTTGGGTAGTTGTGTCAGAGGCTGTATGGCCCCCAAAACCTAAAATATGTATTTCTTAGGTTTTTCAAGAGATGCCACTTGGGAGTGTTTGTTTTTTCCCCCAGTTTAAAAAAAAAAAAGTAATACATGTTTGTGTTAGCAAATATGGAAATGAATTTTTTTTTAAAGATTTTATTTATTCATTCATGAGACACACACACACACAGGGAGAGGCAGAGACAAGGCAGAAGGAGAAGCAAGCTCCATGCAGGGAGCCCGACGTGGGACTTGACCCAGGATCACACCTTGGGCCAAAGGCGGCGCTAAACTGCTGAGCCCCCTGGGCTGCCCCTGGAAATGAATTTTTTAAATATACTATCACACCACTGGTGTGACACACGCATGTATATGCTTCCAAGGGTCTAGCTGTCTGTGTATTATTGAACTGGCGATATACTGGATCAGTTGTTTCTGGATCAGTTGTTTCCTGTGCTTTTGCTCTCACATCTGAAACGATTTGATATATCCTACTTTTCGTAAACTTCATTCTGTTACCGAATTATGTCGTAATTTAACCTCACTGGGACATGTAAGCTTTTTCTAAGTTTTGATTATTAATAATGCTGCAAAGACGACCTTTGCGTATTTCTCGATTATTCTGAAGAGAAATTCCAAGCAGCAGAATCACTGGGCCAGTGGGTTTGGATCCCTGTGGCCAGGCTGTGCTGTCACCTGCGGAATCAGAGAAGAGCCCTTCGCAATCGCTCCAGCGGGCCTGGGCATAATTCTCATCAGAACATTTTCCATGACAGGTGGGAAAGGACTGGAATTTTATGTGACATTTCTATGATCACTAGTATAATCTTCCCCTATGTTTACTGGCCATCTATAGTTTTTCTTAAAACATTCCTTATCCTTTATCCATTTTTTTTCTATTTATAATCTATTCTTAAATAGAAATAAATAGAAATAAAAAGTATTCTTATTGGGGCACCTGGGTGGTGCAGTGGCTGATCACCTGCCTTTGGCTCAGGGCATGATCCTGGGGTCCTGGGATCGAGTCCTGCATCGGGCTTCTCGCAGGGAGCCTGCTTCTCCCTCTGCCTGTGTCTCTGCCTCTCTCTCTGTGTCTCATGAATAAATAAATAAATAAATCTTTAAAAATAAAATTGTTATTGATTTTAAAGTGCTCTTTATATAGTAAGAATATTAACTATGGGACTTAAAAGTGAATGCTATAGAAGCCTTACTGAGGTGGCAGCTGATTAAAAAGTGAAGTTAACGAAGTACCCACTTTCCCAGAAAAAAAAAAAAAAAGTGGTAATTCTATATCTGCCAAATCTGTGGCAAATATTTCCCCCAATTTATTCTTCGACTTTTAAAAGAATTCTCCACATTAGAAATATAATAGGTGCACTGGGTGGCTCAGTGGGTTAAGCCTCTGCCAAGATCCTGGGGTCCAGGGATGGAGTCCCTGCTCAGCAGGGAGTTTACCTCTCCCCCTCCCTCTGCCCCTTCCCCTGTTTGTGCACACACTCTCTCTCTCAAATAAATAAATAAAATCCTTAAGAAAATTGTAATATTAGATTTTTTAAAAAAGATTCTATTTTTAAGTCATCTCTACACCCATGAGATTGAGTCATGTGCTCCACCAACTGAGCCAGCCAGGTGCCCCTGTAATATTTGATTTTTAAAAAGATTCTTCATGTTAAAGTTGTAATGAATGTTTATGAACCATATCCATCCATCCTCTCCTACGTGGAGTTGGCTTTGCCTTATGCTTACACACAGGCTCATCTCACGCTTTCCTTTGACCGGATCAATGCCTCTCCCCATCCACACCAAGCCCCGTGCAGCTCCTTCCTACCTGTGTGCCCAGGAGTGGACTCTGCAGACCACCTGGGGCTCTTTCAGAGAGGGGTGAAGTAGAGGAAGCCAGTGGGGTACTCACTTCCTACCATCAGGACCCCAGCCTCCTGGATGCCCAAGATCCAGTAAAGTGTGGATCCAGTAAAGCACAGGCCCCCCTGTGCTTCCCACCTCCCCTTCTGTGTGGGGACAGAGGCAGGACCCACACTCTCCACAGGGAAAGGAAGTGCTCCCCACCTGGGTGAGCACATAGTCCTTCTGGGTTAGGTTCCAAATGATTTCAAAGTGGTCCATATCATGGATTTCTTCAAACGAGGCATTCCACCCTCCTTGGCGCAGTGTCTGGATAGAGAAAGGAGCAGAGCAGAAGCACAAGGCAGCATTGGGGGGGGGGGGGGGGGCTCTGCGCCACACCTGGCACCCACCAGGTGCTCCCTAAGTATTTGCTGAATAAATGGCTGATGGCCTTGAGGTCCCTTTGGGTAAAATAAAGAGGAAGGTAATGAGAGCACAGGACCCTCAGCCTCTGGCCAGAGGTGGAGTCCTGGGAGTACCTGATAAAATTCTTTGGACTGTCGGTGGAATTCAGGGGAGTCGTGTTGGCCCACAGACACCAGCACATGGCAGGCTGGATCCAAAGGCCGAGTCAGGGCCACCTCCAGGAGCAGCTGTGGGCTGTTCCTCTGAGCATCCTCCCTGATGCAGGGGTAGGTGTGGGTCAGGATGAAAGGAGCCTGCCCCTTACCCCCAGCCTTCCTGGTAGGCTCACACTCAGCTCTGGGAAGGGGGGGCCAAATGACTCACAGGGTCATGAGGAGAGGAGCATTCTGAGAAGTGTACACAATGGGCTTCAGGTCATAGATCCCACTTACCAGGAAAAAGCCTATGAAGGTGAAGAATAGTCAGAGGGCCAGGCTGCTGGGGGGCCAAGGCTCCACCCATACCAGGCCTTGTGCAGGCACCAGGTGGGACAGTCTAGCCTCCAGGACCAAAGGGGCAAGACCAGGGTAGGGGTAGAGAAGCAAAGCAGGCCTGTTGCACAGGGCCCAAAGTCCCCAAGTCAAGCCCTTCATGACTGCTGGGATTTTGTGCAGCTGGCACAGCCCCGCAAGCCCATCTGGGGAGCGTGAACCTGCCGTCCCATGAAAACCTTTGAGGTTGGGTGTGACTCCATGCTTGGTCCAGTTGGCCAGGAGCATCATGGCAGCCAGGTGGGCTCCTGCTGAGTGTCCACACAGGTAAATTCCCCTGGGTTGGATCAGAGCAGAGAGCCAAATTTGTATTCAGTTTCCCAAATGCATCAGGCCAGTATCAAAGACTCCCAATTTGCCTTCTCCTCCACAGGCCAGAATGGGCAGCCAGACGGTGCCCAAGTTGCTAAATCTACTGTTGTCCCACATTGTCTAGCAGAAGGAAAATCTGCAGCGGTACCCACTCGTTGCACGGATACTGCTTCTGGACAAACACAATGCTCCGAGTCACTTGGTCTACCATCTGGTCCAGGGTACCTGCCCAGAGAGCATGAGCTGGGTCAAGACTCATTGGGGGCTCTCTCCTCTCCAAAGCCCACCAGCCTTCCAACCTGCCCGACCATCCGCATTACCTTTGGGGGCGATGTCATAAGCCACTACCACCACGGTCACCCCCTGCTCTGTCAGCGGATTGACCATGAAGGCTGATGTGTCTTTACTGAGGGAAGAAACAAAGATGTGACAACTGGAGGCACATCGGCCACCAGGTTGCTTCCCTGTCCTGTCTCCCCAGGGCATCATCCCTCTCTGGTTCCGTGTAGAATAAGGAAGAATGTAGGCGCTGTCCCTACCATGTCACACGCTAGCTCTGAAACCCTGGGGACTTTATTTAATCTCTAAATCTGGTTTCCTCATCTGTCAAGTGGGGGCATCTACTTCCTCTTACACGTTGTCTTTGAGAAATGAAGATCAGACATGTAGAGAGCTCTGCGTGATGAAGGCTGCTACCAATCTAGCTGTGAAGATGAATATGCTTGAAGGGTGGTAGATCCTAGAGCAGGCAACTCCTTAGAAAGATTGCATGGGGCAGCCCGGGTGGCTCAGCGGTTTAGCGCCACCTTCAGCCCAGGGCCTAATCCTGGAGTCCTGGGATTCAGTCCCACGTCAGGCTCCCTGCATGGAGCCTGCCTCTCCCTCTCCCTGTGTCTCTGCCTCTCTCTCTCTCTCTGTGTCTCTCATGAATAAATAAATAAAATATTAAAAAAAGAGAAAGATTGCATGGGACAACAGTGTCCTGGAAGACCTCAAGTACCCCTCTGCTTATTTTAAGGTGACGAGCTATCCTGGTTTGCCCGGGGACTCTTACCAGTCCGGCACAAAATGGGAAGGTTTCCCTCTGACTGAGGAGGCTGCCCATGCTTCTCCACTGGGTATAGTGGGTCGAAGAGTGTCCCCTCCAAAAGACAGGTCCAAATCCTAACCTCAGTACCTGGGAATGTGGCCATAGGGTCTACGCAGATATAATTAGGGATCCTGCAGTGAGGTCATGCACGCTATAGGATGGACCTAAATCCCACGAGGGGTGACATTATGAGTGAAAGGCGGGGGAAGATCTGAGACACAGACACAGAGGAGGCCCCACGAGGATGGAGGCAGAGATGGAAATGATGTGACCACAACCAACGAAAATCTAGAGCCCCCAGAAGCTGGAAGAGGCAGGAGCAGGTCCTCCCCTGGAGCCACCTGTCGGAGCACAGCCCTGCCCACACCTTGATCTCAGACTTCTGGCCTCCAGAACCTGGAGAGAATGCACTTCTGGTGTAAGCCCCCGAGCTTGTGGTCATCTCTTGCAGCAGCCCTGGGGGACTCCTACACCAGGGGAAGGCGAATCTCCCTTTCTCCCTGTTCATCTAAGCTCCCGACTCACCTTCCACTCTGCCAGTACCCTCCATGAAAGAACAGACAGAAAGGCGAGGCTGTAAGACAGACAAAGGGCGTGGGTGCTGAGCCTGGGGGCCAGTCAACCCCTGTCCCGGGACCACCCGCCCGGCTGCCTACCTTCAGACACTCCCTCGGGAAAGTAGATGTCCAATTTTTCCCCTTCGCCATCTCCGTAGGAGACGTGCAGCAGGCTCTTCCTGGTGGCCCGGGCCTTCTTGGTGGCTGTGTCGAGAGATGGACGTGTCACCATCAGCACAACCTGCAGTAATTGCTATTTCATTTAAGGTAGAAACCTCTGTGCTGAAAGCCCCTTTGGGTGGAGCGGTCGGCTCCAGGTGTCAGGCTTTGTGGGTGACACCTTGGGACGCTTCCCCAAGTCCTCATGATCATCTATGCTGGGTTCTGCAGCATCTCACAGGTGTGGAGTTACAAAGAGACCAGACTGGCCCATCCCAGTGGGACCAATACTGTCCGCCGAAGTCTGTCTGGCAGTGAGCTGTGGCTCTGAAGGGCGCCGCTCTGACCGTTACTTCATTACATGCTTATTGTGTGCATGACACTTGCTTCATGCTCCAGGAAGTATAAACTTTTCCAAGTGTCCAGGAAAACAATCTTCTAGGGAAGCAAGATATAAATTCATTTCCAATAGGGGCACCTGGGTGGCTCAGTTGGTTAAGTGTCTGACTCTTGGCTTAGACTCCGGTCATGATCTCTCGGTGATGAGATCGAGCCTGGCATTGGATTCTGTGCTCACTTGCGGAGTCTGGTTCAGACTTTCTCCCTCTCCTTGCCCTTCCATGCTCAAGTGCTCTCTCTCTCTCTCTCAAATAAATAAATAAAGTGTTTAAACTCACTTCAAATAAATAGATAATGAGATGATATGAATATATGATTGAATGCCATGAGGGGAGAAGTCAGAATGATGTGAAAATCGGCTAGGACTTGGGTGGGAACAAAGGAGGATGGGCATTGTTAGGGAAATAAATACCATGGACAATGGGGTGAGGTGAGACGGGAGTCTATATGGTCACTCTGTACCCCAGAGTGACCCCAAAATCAGTGGAAAATCAGGCAGCTTAGTTCCCTCCAATGCTGGGCACTGGAGAGTGTAAATTGGTAGGCTCTTCTGAAGGGCAGCTTGGAAAAATGTATCAAAGCCCAAGAAGATCATACTCCTTGATGTCTAAGTCCTTATCTACATAGTTTTTATAAGGAAATAATCAGAAATATTCCCAAAGACTTGTTTTAAAGATGCCCCCAGGGGCACCTGGAGGACTCAGTGGTCGAGTCTGCCTTTAGCCCAAGGCGTGATCCTGGCGTCCCGGGATCAAGTCCCACATTGGGCTCCTGGCAGAGTGTTTCTCCCTCTGCCTATGTCTCTGCCTCTCATGGATAAATAAATAAAATCTTAAAAAAAATAAGATGCCTACTATGTAAAGCTATTTTATAATAGCAAAACACCTGACACTGCCTAAGTGACCTGGAATAATAGAAGGCTGCTCAAACTATGGCCTATCCCTCTTCTCTGCTTTATCATGGAGCATCCACCCCCATGATATATTTTTCACATTGTTTGTTGTCTGTCTGTTGCCTTCACTGTGAAGACAAGGGCTTTGCTTTGTCCACCTCTGTACACCCAGGACCTGATAGGTAGTAAACAATTAAAAGAAAATTCTGTGATAAATTAATATTTCAACAAGCAGTGCTGGGCCAACTGAATATCCAAACTGGAAAAAAAAAAAAAGTTTCTTGATCTCTACCTCATACCACACACACCAGATCAGTTCCTATGGACGATTTAAATGTGAAAGAGAAGACAACAGAGATCGTGGAAAAAAGCATAGGAGATCTTCATGATCTTGGGAGAGGCAAAGATTGCACAAACAGGACTGAATGTACTAATTGAAAAGGAAATGGAGGAGTATTTCACGGTGTAAACAGCAAAACAGGGATCCCTGGGTGGCGCAGCGGTTTGGCGCCTGCCTTTGGCCCAGGGCGCGATCCTGGAGACCCGGGATCGAATCCCACATCAGGCTCCCGGTGCATGGAGCCTGTTTCTCCCTCTGCCTGTGTCTCTGCCTCTCTCTCTCTCTCTCTCTCTCTGTGTGACTATCATAAATAAATAAATAAATAAAATTAAAAAACAAAAAACAAAAACAAAAAAAACAGCAAAACAGGTTGTGCAAATACCACGTTGCATTATCAGTGTGATCTTTCTGATATTGAAATTGGGAGGGAAAGACATGATCCTTGGATCCATGTCCCCAGAGGTGCTCAGGTCCCACCACCCTTGGTGGCTATGGTGGTGGCCCCAAAATGAAAACAGTGCTCCTCTGGGCTGCACGATCCTGCCACTCCAGGATGGGCAAACTCAGTATGTAGAGATGGTTTGTATGAAGTGTGTTTAGGGAAGTGTGCATAAACTTAAAATGGGCTGTCATTTTGGCTGGACCATTCAAGGCCAAGAGCAACAAAAATGATGGTAGATGCCAAGTTTCCCCCATGTCAGAACCAGGGACCATGCTGCCTTTGCAGGACAGGCAAAGCGGCTGCAAAACCAGTTTTGCCATCACTGACCATGTCTACTGACGACCCTCCTCCACCCCTACCCAACCAGTTCTTGGAATGAAGGGACAGATAAGGAGAGGTTTCTTAGGAGAGAGATGTGGCATGCTATGTGCTGTGGGCCCCCCGCTCCCTCTCCTGTGTAGGGGTGGGGGGAGACTTCCTATCCCCTAATACTTCAAGTGACCAACTGCTCAGAGGGCCTGATGTGTGGACTCGTGCAAGGTTCTAATGACCAGGGACACCTGGGTGGCTCAGTGGTTGAGCGTCTGTCTTTGGCTCAGGATGTGATCCTGCAATCCTGGGATCGAGTTCCAAATCGGGCTCCCTGTAGGGAGCCTGCTTCTCCCTCTATGTCTCTGCCTCTCTCTGTGTGTCTCTCATGAATAAATAAATAAAATCTTAAAAAAAAAAAAAAAAAGGATCTAATGATCAGAACAAAACAGGCTCCCCAGGTGTCCATGTGCCACACTGGGCACAGGCCACTCTGCAGGACATGTTTACCAGGACGGATCTATTAGAGACTTCCAGTGAATCAAACATATTGCATTTGTGATTATAACCTGAAGTGTTTAGGGGCTCCTGGGTGGCTCCGTGGCTTAAACATCTGACTCTTCAACATGAGAATTTGGGGAAGACACAAACATCCACAACAGCTCATGTACCACCCAAAAGTCCTGGAGCTCTACAATATCAACTCTCCTCTGCTCACTTTCCTCTAAGGGCTGACCCTGATCACCCAAACACCCACCGTCCACCATCCCTCTCACCCGCTTCCAGAACACTTGGCCCTTCTAACAGACTGCAGCATTACTTCTGTCTTATGTTCATGGTCTATCATCTCCCCCTCGCCCCATTAAGAAGCACAGGGAAGGACAGCATAGAGTACACAATCAATGGCTGACATTGTGATAATGTTGTATGGTGACAGACAGCGACTATACTTCTCATGACGAGCACAGAGTCCTGTACAGAGTTGTGGAATCACTACGTTGTACATCTGAAACGAATATATCATTGTATGTCACCCATCCTTCAATACTAAAATAAGAAGAGAAAAAAAGAGAAAAAATAAGAAGATAATAAAAAGAGAAGAGAAAAATAAGAAGAGAAAAAAAACCCCAGGGGGTTGTCTGTTTTGCTCACTGAAATATCTCATGCACAAAATGAGTGACCAGCACATGCCAGGCACCCAGGAAAAATTCACTGAATGGATCAGCATATGATGAAGCAACCCTCTGCTGAGAGGCATCCCAAACAACTCTGCCGTGAACAGCCCTGTGCACACATCTGTGCAGGGGTCTGAAGAAAGCCCTCTCAGAAGTGGGATTTCTGGATCAGAAAATTTGTCATTTTGAGGCCGTTGCCTACTGCCGTCCATGGGGCTTTGCTAAGTGCCCTCCTACCAGCGTAGGGTGAAGAGGTTTGTGCCTGACAAGCGCATTGATAGAGGGGGTTCATCAAAAGATTGCAATTTATTTTTCCCAAGAGTTCTTAAAAGCATGCATGCACTGACTAGATTCATTTTGTGCCGGAACTAAGAAAAAGCCCATGAAATTTATGTTCTAAATCGAAGAGCAATTCAGACCAAGCAGCTGTAGATATTCACTATCATGCACATGTCTCCCTCAGATATTAAAAAACTCAGGTGACCCTGAGAAAGAGGGACTGCATCTCTGCAGGAAGTCTGCCCACTGGTTGGAAGGCAGCTGGGTGCAGGGTCCTCAGCCTCCCCCCAAGTGTGAATACCACCAGCCTTCTAGTCCTTGAACCCTAGGCCAGGAACAAGGGGGGCTTCAATGAAGAAACCATATTAAAACTTCCTTTTTTGATAATGCAAAAATTGAGTTTCTATTATTTGCAATCAAAAGTGTCCACACTGTTAGAGACAGAAACACCAAGTCCATGGACACATCCAGAGCATATGTCAGGAGAATTAGGGGAAGTGGTGGCCGGAGCCCCTATGAGACTTACGCAAGCATGGGGCAGGAAGACCAGACAGTCCCAGAAGGCTGAAGACCAAGGGTTTATTACCTGCAGTGGCAGCAGTTTAAGAGAAGGCAGGGTCTCCTCAGCCACCCTCTAGTTAACAAGAAGTGGTGGAATTATTGATGGTTTCATTTTTAAAAACCCTTTTAGTAGGCATATGCTCCTTTTGTAGTAAGATAAGAACTGTTACCTAAAAACAGACAAGATGGTGCAGAACAGAGCTACTTAAAGTGTGGTGTGTGGGCGCCGGGAGCCCTACTCTGTCTGCTCCTGGTCCATGATGAGCTAAGTACACAAAGCAAAAGTGAGCATTTAGATTATACGTAGTTTCATAGAACAGCTTTGTCTATTGGACTTAATAATAAGAAATCGGGGCTTTCAAACCAAAACTTGTACACGAATGTCTATAGCAGCCCTATTCACAATTGCCAAAAGGTGGAAACAGCCCAAATGTATGTCAGTGGATGAATGGATAAACAAAATGTGGTATGTTGGGGATCCCTGGGTGGCTCAGAGGTTTAGCGCCTGCCTTCCGCCCAGGGTGTGATCCTGGAGTCCTGGGATCGAGTCCCACATTGGGCTCCCTGCGTGGAGCCTGCTTCCCCCTCTGCCTGTGTCTCTGCCTCTCTCTCTCTCTCTCTCTCTCTGTTTCATGAATAAATAAATAAAATATTTTTTTAAAATGTAGTATGCCCACACCACAAGGGCATGAATTAGCGATAGTCACTACACCAACTATGCCAAGGAGAAGCAGCCAGATGCAAGAGGCCACATGCATATGATTCCATTCATAAGAAATATCCAGAATTGGTAAGAGGAGAGAAATAGAGAGTTACTGCTTAATGGTAGGAGGTCTCCTTCTGGGATGATGAAAACGATTTGGAACCAGGTAGTGGTAGGTGGTTGCACAAATTGTGAATGTTCCAAATGCTACTGAATTGTGCACTTTAAAATGGTTAAGGAGGTAAATTTTGTGTTACCTGTACGGTGTGTAGCAAGGTCAAACAAAATTGGGGCTTGTATCTTCTGTGCCTTGGCATTCTTTCTTTCACTTTTCTGGTGGAGAGGAAAAAGCCCAAGATCATCGGAGCCTTGGAAAAAGGTAGGAGGGATCTCTCCGAGGCTGGGTCACTACCAGAGGTTGTCAATCACGAGGCTCCACCCACCTCACTGGTGATTGGTCCTCCTGGAGAAGGGCGTGGTTTGGGGGCCTGGATGCTGCAGGAGGTCGCAGAGGCAGGGCGCCCAGACAGCATTCAGCATCTACTGTGTGCCTATGCATGTGTTTGCACGTATGCACCTATCTATTCACTCCATCCATCCATCCATCCATCCATCCATCCATCCACCCATCCTTCCTTCATTTAGTATACAATATATTGGTACTAAGAGTCCTGGTAAAACAAATTTAAAACTACTGATAGAGGAAATCGTTCTGAAAGCCTGCCGGTAGCAGCCGCCCCCGCCCCCCACCCCCCCCCCCGCCCCCCACCCCCACCCCCCGCCCCCCGGCCCCGCTCTCTGCCCATGCTCACTCAGCAGTCCCCGTGTGCACCGTAATAGGTCAAAGGCTGTAAGGATGAATACACATCAAAAGCAAGAAAATAATTTTTTTGAGTCTCCCTGGTGCAGAAAAGGAAAAGAGAGCTTCCTCCTTCCCTTTTCTTAGAGCATTTATTTTGGGAAACTCATCGTAAATCCTTTCTCTACCCCTCTGAGGTGTATGTAAATATTTTTATTTTTATTATTTTTTTAAATTTATTTTTTATTTTTTATTTTTTTGTACGTAAATATTTTTAAAACCGAACCAAATCTCTTGCCAGTTATGGGACCTAGCAATGTTTTCCTCCAGGACGGGGGAGAGCCATCTCTTTGAAATGTAATCATCAAGGAAGCCAGAGTCCCTACCCCCAGATTCCGTGGGAGGGCAGGAAGTTTTCTTTTTCCTCTGGATACAGGCAATTAGCAAGCACAGGTGGCCACCCTAATTACCTGGTGCAATTTGGAAAAACTAGTGTGGTGCTCTCTTGCTTGAGCCGAGGTGCCATTTATCTCGAGAACAGGTATGCGATGGGCTGTGTCTGCCTGCCGGTATAAAAGGGTGAGGTTTCTTTCTGGTCTTTAGTGGCTTGCCTGTGCGGCACATTGCAGTTTGGTTTACCTCTTACTTAATAATAACACGTTTTCTTTCTCTCTGTGTCCTTTGTGGGGAGGCTTTCTGGTTTGGCAGGAGACTCTTTTTCATTATTTGTGCTTTGTGTCCCTTTGTGGCCTCCTGTAAGTTTGATTCCGGGGCAATCCTTGAGTGGGCGGGCAGCACTGACCTGGTGTGGGGAGCCCCTCCAGGAGAGGCCGGCGGGTGCACACTCATGGACATGGCCTGATCCACCTCACCCCATCAGCCTGCTCCATGCTCACCTGGAAGCTCAGCTCAGGGAGGCAGCCACCATCATGAGCTTCGTGAGCTTGGTTAAGTTATTTAACCTCATTGAGTAGGGTAAGGTGAGGCACTTGCTTTGGGTACAACATTGGTGGAGGAGTGGGGGTCAGCACCAAAAACTCAGTAATGAAGATTGTGTTGGGCTGTAGGTTTGTTTCCCCAACATTTATTTTATTATTATATTTGAAAGATTTTATTCATGAGAGAGAGAGAGAGAGAGTGCCAGGGGGAGAGGCACAGGGAGAGGGAGAAGCAAATTCCCCACTTAGCAGGGAGCCTATGTGGGGCTGGATCCCAGGACCTCAGGACCAAGACCCAACCGGAGGGCAGATACTCAACTGACTGAATCACCCAGGCGCCTCTCCCCCAACACTTATATTACCTCCCAAAGGTGCCACATCCAATGTCATCACATTAGGGGGCAGTTAGGTTTGGATGGGGTCATGAGGGTGGAGCCCCTGTCATGAAATTAGTGGCCTTACAAGAAGAGGAAGAAAGACTAGGGCTCGCTCACTCTCTGCCATGTGAAGACACATGGACAAGGCAGCTGTCTGCAAGCCAGGGAGACGACTCTCCCTAGGGAACCAAATTGGCCAGCACTTGGCCAGTCTTGGACTTCTCAGCCCCCAGAACTGTGAGAAGCCAATTCCTGTTGTTTAAGCCACCCATTCTATGGCATTTTGTACTGGGAGACCAAATTGACTAATACAAAGATAAATAATATTTCATTAAAAAAATTTTTTTTAGGGGATCCCTGGGTGGCGCAACGGTTAAGCGCCGGCCTTTGGCCCAGGGCGCGATCCTGGAGACCCGGGATTGAATCCCACGTCGGGCTCCCGGTGCATGGAGCCTGCTTCTCCCTCTGCCTGTGTCTCTGCCTCTCTCCTTCTCTCTCTATCATAAATAAATAAAAATAAAAATAAAATTTTTTTAAAGATAGTCTCTTAAAAAAAAAAAAAAAAGATAGTCTCTATACCCAGCATGGAGCCTGACGTGGGGCCAAACTCAGGACCCTGAGATCAAGACCAGAGCTGAGATCAAGAGTCGGATGCTCAACTGACTGAGCCACCCAGGCACACCAAAAAGAACTAATATTTATATGCAATATATATTTCTATATATACATGTATATGTATATATATCTAATTTTTATTTTATTTTAAAAATATTTTATTTAGGGCAGCCTGGGTGTTTAGCGCAGCGGTTTAGCGCCGCCTTCAGCCCAGGGCATGATCCTGGAGACCCAGGATCGAGTCCCATGTCGGGTTCCCTGCATGGAGACTGCTTCTCCCTCTGCCTGTGTCTCTGCCTCTCTCTCTCCTCTCTGTGTTTCTCATGAATAAATAAATAAAATCTTTAAACATATATATTTTATTTATTTATTTGACAGAGAGAGAGCACAAGCAGGGGAATGGCAGGCAGAGGGGGTAGGGGGAGAAGCAGACTCCCCACGGAGCAGGGAGCCCAACTTGGGACCCGATTCCAGGACCTTGAGATCATGACCTGAGCTGAAAGCTGACACTTAAATGACAGAGCCACCCAGGCGCCCCTATATAGATATATACATATTTTAAATCAAAAGGAATGCTAAATGTCCATGGCCAACAAAATGTCAACATTTTATTTATTTATTTATTTTTATTTATTTATTTTTATTTTTATTTATTTATGATAGTCACAGAGAGAGAGAGAGAGAGAGAGGCAGAGACATAGGCAGAGGGAGAAGCAGGCTCCATGCACCGGGAGCCCGATGTGGGATTCGATCCTGGGTCTCCAGGATCGCGCCCTGGGCCAAAGGCAGGCGCCAAACTGCTGCGCCACCCAGGGATCCCAAAATGTCAACATTTTAAATAGAGACGGGCTCTAGCCCTGCACATGCATGGCTGTTGTTCATTCACCTGGCCCTAATGTCCCCCTGCTTGTAGGCTCACATTCTGCAACCACAGAATCGGTCAGTGGTGCCTGCCCCTCCTCTGGGCCAACTACAGCAATGAAACAGGAAGGCGAGTGGACTATGTACTTGAAGCTGTCCACATGGTTCTCCCTCTGCCTATGTCTCTGCCTCTCTCTGTGTGTCTCTCGTGAATAAATAAATAAAAATCTTAAAAAAAAAAAAAAAGGGACACCAGGGTGGCTCAGCAATTGAGCATCAAATGCCTTTGGCTCAGGTCATGATCCCAGAGTCCTGGGGTTGAGTCCCACATCGGGCTCCCTGCATGGAGCCTGCTTCTCCCTCTGCCTGTGTCTCTGCCTCTCTCTGTGTGTCTCTCATGAATAATAAATAAAATTTTAAAAAAATAAATAAAAATAAAGCTGTCCACAGTGTGGAGAGAAATTACTAGTGGGAGCCTCTGAGGGCAATGGGCACACACTCCTCCTCACTCTGGCTCCTTATGAGTGACGTGCTTTCTCAATGGGGATGGCTCTTCTCTTCCTCAAGACAAGTAAGATAGACAAAAAGGGTTTTGGGGTGCCTGGGGGGCTCAGTCGGTGAAGCATCTGCCTTTGGCTCAGGTCATGATCCCAGGGTCCTAGGATCAAGTCCCGCAGCACGCTCCCTACTCCGCAGAGAGCCTGCTTCTCCCTCTGCCTCTGCCTCTCCCCCTGGCTCATGCTCTCTCTCTCTCTCTCGCTATCTCTAATAAATGAATAAAATCTTAAAAAAAGAAAAAAAGGTTTTCTACAAGCTCATGTAGGTTTCACTACACACTCAGACTTACTGACCAGATAGTCGTGTATTTGGCACAGAGCTGGGCACAGCAGAGGATTCTGAAGAGCCCAGGACACTACTTCACCCCACATCTGTTGGATCAAGTAAGATTCTGGTATGTGCTGGAATAAACCTCCAGGAGCCTGTTCTTCTACTGGGTTATCTCAGTTTAGAGAACCACCAACCCTACGAGCTCTGTTCAGTCTGCTGAAACAAAGCAGATTTGCCAACATCCAATTTTCCCTACAGAGGAAAGGCTGGCGGCTTTCTCACACTTTCTCTAAGAAGTCTGCTTCCCCTAACCCAGCGCAAATGCTTCAGTGAGTGTTAAAATCGTGGTATGACACTCCGGAGACACAGGACAGAAAGGGGAATTAACCTTGAGGCTTCTTCACTTGCTTCCAGGTTCCCAAGCCCTGATTTCTTAAAAGAAACAAGTCTTCTTGGCTTTTTACAAATAGCATCAACATCCCAAGTTCGGGGCCCTCCTGGGAGGCCTTCCTGTCTTTCACTCCACCTCACTGTGCCACTGCGGCATGTGGCCTTACGGGCCTGGGCATGGTTGGCCAAGCAGGAGAGGGGGCGGAACACGGTTTGTGGGATGTGTCCTGCCTCTGGCCATCCTGCAGCGAGGGCTGCTGGGTGCCTGGCCCCGAGCCCACGAGGCTTACGCAGTGCCTGGACTTTGGGAATCCCCCTGAGAGCCTGCTCCCGCCCCCGGGGCATTCTGAATCACTGCCACGTGCCAAAGTCCACCCATGACATCCATGGAGAGGGCCCCCAGTACCCTCGTCTCCTATGTGTGAGTAGGTCCTCAGGGCCTCTTCGGCTCCACGTCGGATGACCCATCTGCTGGGGCTGTACTGATCCTCCAGCTCCTACAGAACACAGACAGAAGGTTGTGTAAGACCTTTCTTCTCCACAGCATACCCCACCCCTCCAAACGTCTGGATGCTCCTCTCTGCCTTGAGAAGCCCCCTTCCCAATAGCTCAGGCTCTACAGATGCCCTCAGCGTCCTTCGAGCCCCTCCAAGCTCCAGCCTGATCACCCGCACCCCACTCTCCTCCCACACCAATTAATTAGGTACATCACATACATCGCAGGTGCTCCCAGAGTCGTGGTCTAGAGTGAGGCCATGCCTTAAACTAGTAGATAGCCTTAAAGGGGAGATGAAGTCCCATAAATGTGTCCTGGTTAAGCCACCGTGGGCACCAGTCCTAGTGCAGGAAGCCGGGAAGCTGGGGTGGTCACTGCAGAGAAAGTGACATGGAGCTGATCTTTTCTGAGAGTGCATGATTTTTTTTTTTTTTAAGATTTTATTCATTTATTTTGAGAGAGAGAGAGAGAGAGACCACCGAGCAGGGGGAGGGGCAAAGGGAAAGGGAAAGAACTCCAGCAGATCCCCCACAGTCAGTGTGGAGTTGGACACGGGGCTGGAACCCATGATCCTGAGATCATGACCTAAGTTGAAATCAAGGGTCAGGCCTCAGGCGCCCATGAGAGGGCGGGATTCTGATTGCAGGAGTCACGGCAAAGAAACAAAGGTCAGGAGAGAGGAATCAAAGGTCAGTTTGGAAATGCTGGTGAGTCAGACCACCGAGACACAGAGGTGAGGTGGAAGGAGGGACTACGGGGAGAGGATCTCAGATGTCAGGCTAAGACACAGAATTAATGCAGAGAGTAGCAAGGAACCAGGTTTGGGAGAAAGAGCTCAAAGGCAAGGAGAAAGAGTGAAGCCTAAAATGGGAAATTTTAAGACGGGGTGGCTTCATGGAAGGGTCCTGGGCTCTGGTGTCAGATGGGTTGAATGCCATCCATGTTCTATCCCTTACAGGCTGTTTTACCCTGGGCAGCTTACTTATGCTCTCTGGGCCTCAGCCCCATCTACATAATGGGCATAATAGTAGCATCACAAGGTTGAAGGACATAAAGCATGTAAATGAAGTAAAACTAACCATTCAAATGTGGGTTATGGCCCCCTCCCGTTGAACGAGGTGCCTGACCAGCGTTCTTTAGATCCTGTACAATCTGTGCCTGCGGCACATAGCGGCACACGCTGTCACTGCTACCGTCATCTTCCCTGTCGTTATGTACAATAACAATAATGCAATGGGTTTCTGACACAGAGAGAACGGGGTTTTCTTGGGGGGGGGCGGGGGCAGAATGCATAACTTATCAGATTCTCACATGTATCCGTGACCGGAAAACAAATAAACCAACCCAAACCAACCCAAAATACAGCCTGAAATGCAGGGAAACTAGTTAGGAAATCATAGTTGAGTGATAACCCTAGTAAGTGCTTTGCCTGTCCTGCGGTGAACGCCGGCCTTTCCGAATCCTTCACCCCGGCACATCCTCCATCCACGTTGTGGGACCTCAGTGTCGGGACTGTGCCTCCTTATGGATATTAGCACAGCCTGTTTTCTCTACCCTGAAGACCAGGCGCCCCGAAGCCTGCCTGTGGCCAGAAGCAAAGGAGATGCCGGCGCTAGGGCTTTGGGAGCGGCGCACAGGGGCCGCCGGCGCCCTGGGGGGCTGGGCTCTGGGTCTCTAAGCTCGCCTCCCCGAGGGGAACGGCCTCTAGGCCCCGCGCGCCCCGCTCGGCGCAACCCGCCTACCTCCTTGGACAGCCGCTTCCAGGGCGCCGGGCCCTCCATCCCGCCGCGGCCGGCCAGAGGGCGCGCCCCGGCCCTTTAGAGGCCCTTTAGAGGCGGCGGCCGGGGCGGGGCCGACCGTCCAGGTGACGCGAGCCCGCCGGGTCCCCGGGGCCGCCCACGAGGGGCGGGCCGCGCTCGAATCTCCCGCCAGTCCGCGGCCGCGCGCTGATTGGCTGCGGGGCGCCCGCGCCGGCTCCCGATTGGCCAGCGCGCCCGGGATAAAGGCGGGCGGCGGGGGCACCCGGGTCAGGCTGCTGGGCGGTGGCACCCGAGGGCTCCCGAGCGGCGGGCTTCGTGCAGGCGCCATGAGCTGCATCAACCTGCCCACCGTGCTGCCCGGCTCCCCCAGCAAGACCCGGGGGCAGATCCAGGTGCCGGCGCGGGGGTGGCACCCCGGCGGGCGCGGGTGGCGGGCCGGGGTCGCGACCCGGGTGCGGGTTGGGGTTGGGGTTGGGGTTGTGGCCCTGGCCTGCAGTCCGTGCGCAGCGGGCCCCGAAGTGACCTCTCCTTCTCTCCTAGGTGATTCTAGGACCCATGTTCTCAGGAAAAAGGTAAATAAGTAATGTCCTCGCGGGGACGGCCTTCTCCCCCCTCCCTTCCGGGGGCCCGTCCTCCTCCCCTGCTGCCCCTCTCAGTGCCCCCCTGCAGGACGACCCCTCCCCCGGACCGAGCACGCGTTCCCGCCCCATGCGGTCCTGCAGGAGGGCGCCTCTTCCCTGCCCGCGGGGTTCAGACCCTTCCATGGGGTCATGGCACCACGTCGCCCCCCTGCAGCAGGTTATGGCTGCTGAGGGTGTAGTCCTCCCTCCCCCCACCCTCCCACTAAATCTCTCTTGGAAAGGAGCAGCCAAGTCTTTTCGTTTCGTTTTGGTTTTTTTTTTTTCAATTTAAAATTTTAATTCTTCTAAAATGGTGTCCTCGGTGAGCTGGGTCCTGTGCACCCTGCAGCATCCACACTCCTCCTTCCCTTCCTAGTGTTTGTTTCCTTAAGTAGTTTACACACTAAGGAGTCAGGCCAGGATGCCTTTGCTCCCCTGATGTGACAGGACGGTGGCCTGACCCAGGCAGGGCTAGTCGGCCCCCTGAGTGACGCCCTCTGCCCTGGGGGGGGGTCACTGCAGGGCAAACCTGGTGCCCACCACAGTCAGGCCAGGGTGGGCTCTGGGACCCAGAGGTAACTGCTTTTTTTTCTTGAACAACAACAACAAAAGACTGCGAAGTCAATGCAGACCATGTGAAGACCTCTGGGATGGGACTCTTTGGGGATGCAATCCAGACCCCTCTTCTCTGTCGGAGGCCTTTGACTCTACTCACCCCATCAGATCCCTGAGACATTTATTCTCCCACCCCCTCCCCAGACCACCTGACCTCTGTTCCTTGCCATCACCACCCTCTGTCCTCTCTGGTTTTTCTGTCCATTGGTGGGTCTCAGGCTGTAGACCCCCAGCAGGGGTGGGGGGGGAGCCCCACTTGTGCTAATGGGGACTTCCTTAACATCCTGGGTCTCACCTAGTGCTCTGCTCTTGCAGTACCGAGCTGATGAGAAGGGTCCGTCGCTTCCAGATTGCCCAGTACAAGTGCTTGGTGATCAAGTATGCCAAAGACACGCGGTACAGCAACAGCTTCTCCACGCATGACCGGTCAGTCCCTGTTCTCTCCTGTCCTGTCCCAGCACTTCTTCCGGAAACCTGGTGAAAATGCGCAAGGGCATAGGCCATACTGTCAGAGCGCTCTTCAGCAGGACTGGTTAGCCATGCCGGTGGGCGGCATGGAAACGTGCAACTCAGCAAACTCTCAAGGTCGCTTGGCAAGGGATCTTAGGACTTGGCCTCTCACAGAGTTCTGGCCCGGTGTTCTTCACAAAGGGAGATTTTGTTCCCCCTCTCGCTCCCTCAGAGTCCATTTGGCAATGTCTGGAGACATCTGTAGTCTTCACAGCTGGAGTAGGGGAGGGCATGCTATGGGCATCCAGTGGGGAGAGGCCAGGGATGCTCCTGAATTCCCAGTGCACAGGATGGCCCCCACAACAAATACTGACCCTGCCCCGATGGTCAATAGTGCCGAGCTTACATCTGTGCTGTTGCAAACTGGTTTTGTTTAGCGTGCATGTTGCTTTTCATTTAGCTTTTCAGTTGTTTTATCTTGGTTGACTCTGTTGTCTTGTGGCCTTCATGCTTCCCAGTTTTGTGTTTATCTGCCTGTGCCCTGCACACGTTTCAGTCTGCAACCTGAGGTCGGGAATGAGAGGTTGAGTTTAGTTTTACTCTTGCCTGTTCCTTGGCTGCAGATTTCTGAGCCTGAGATGTTACCTCTTTTGGACTTGTCCGCCCGAGCCGCCAGCGGCAGAGCCACGCTGTGCCACAGGGAGGGCTTGCAGCCTCAGGACTGCCCCGTGTGTGGCTTTGGGGTGGGAATGTGGGGTTTCTGAAGCCGGGCGGGTGGTGGGTGGATAGTGTCTAGGAATTGGAGTTAAAGCATCAGGATGTGAGTGACTGGTGCTTTCTGCCGTGCTGCCCTATGCAGGTCATTTAGGTCTTGCAGTTACTTCTTCCCTAAAACATGTGTCTGCTTCTGCTGCACTGGCCAGGGGCACATCCAGGGAGGGCAGTGCGAGCAGAGGAGGCCGCATTACGCAGTGATAAGTCAGATCAGGGGCATGTCTGAACTTGGCCGGAGCCGCACACATGCCCTCTCACTTGGGCCACAGAAGCTGAGACGGGCCATGGCTGTGACTCAGCCCTTGGCGGGAGTGACAGGGCTCCAGAGATGCTGCCCTTGCCCACCCTCTGGTTTTCTCTGGCTTGGGGTGGGAAAGGGGAATTTAAAATGCAGGAAATACCATCTCCTGCTCTTGCCAGATCTTGGAGTAGACTTATAGCAAGATAATAACTGAGCAGTGGTTGTATTTTATTTTTTCTAAATACAGCTACAGGCTGCTGAGCCTTTGGAAAGTACCAGCCCCCAGGGGTACCTGGATGGCTCAGTTGGTTAAACGTCTGCTTTTGGCTCAGATCGTGATCCCAGGGTCTTGGCATCGAGCCTCCATTTAGGGAGGAGACTGCTTCTCCTTCTCCCTCTGCTCCTCCTCCTGCTCTAGTGTGCACGTGCTCTCTATTTTATTTTATTTTTTAAAGATTTTATTTATTTATTCATGAGAGGCACAGAGAGAGAGAGGCAGAGACACAGGCAGAGGGAGAAGCAGGCCCCATGCAGGGAGCCCGACACGGGACTCGATCCCAGGTCTCCAGGATCACGCCCTGGGCCAAAGGCAGGCGCCAAACCAGTGAGCCACCCAGGGATCCCCTCTCTCTTTCAAATAAATAAATAAAATCTTTAAAAAGGGGCAGGGGAGTACAAGCCCCTCAGAAGGCTACTTAGAGCAGGAAAAATGAACACAGAAGAAAACAACATTGTAGAAAAACACAGAGACTATTTAAAAAGACGGGGGAAAAAAAATAAAAATCAATAAAAATAAAAAGACGGGGGAGAGAGAACAGCATCCCTGTTCAGAAAAGGCCCTGGGTGTGGGGGCGGGATGGGGTCCACCGTGCCACGTAATGCACTGGAACCTTCCCACACATGGCCTTTTGCTTTCAAGCTCTTGTGAATACGACTCTCCCTGTGGGGCGCGCAGGGCAGCACTATGACCTTGGATTTGAACCTTGGCTCTGCCAGTTAATAGCCCCACGAACTTGGAAGAATCCTCCGCTCGGCCACAGGAGCCCAACGGAGGGAATTCTCTGGCACTGCAGGCTGAAGTTCAGGCTTCTCTCTGCGGGGACACACGGAGCTCGGGGCCTGGTGCTAATGCTTTGCCCAGGACCACGTTGGACTTTCCCCGGGCAACTTTACCTTTGTGTGCCCCTTCCTCCATAAAAAGAAAGAAGTGAAAAATTATATCTCATGACCGCGTTGATAATAAAGACAACTAGAGTGCAGGCTGAGTTGTATTTACGTACTCTTTTTTCCCATTTTTAAGAGAAAGAAAGCGTTTCGCCTGCCCTGGCCCCCTGAACAGAAGCAGAGCTTTTGAGTCCCCGTTAAGCTTTTTTTTTTTTTTTTTCCCCATTAAGCTTTATATCACGCATTGCTCATCTCTGGTCCAGAGCATCAAGTGGCCTAACTTGGGTTGAATAACTGGTCTGAACATGGGTCTTTATTCTCCCCAGATGCCCTCTCACAGGCACTAACTTCAAGCTCGGGCCAAACGGTGCACGTGCTTTGCGGGGAGGGTGGGCCTGGGAGCCGGTCCCTGGCTCACTGCTGGCTTTCTCTCCCCAGGAACACCATGGAGGCACTGCCAGCCTGCCTGCTCCGGGACGTGGCCCAGGAGGCCCTGGGCGTGGCTGTCATAGGCATCGACGAAGGGCAGTTCGTAAGTTGGCTTGTCTGGCCTTCTGCCTACGGACTCCCGGTCTGTAGTTCACTTGCTTTAACCGGTGTCTGAATACCCTCTGGATTCCCCGTACTGCTTTTCATGTTTTAAGGGATTTATTTTACCTTTTTTAAAAAATATATATATACAATAAAAAGAGGGGTGGGGCGGGGCACCTGGGTGGCTTAATCAATTGAGCCTCTGACTCTTGATTTCATTGCAGGTCATGATCTTACGGTCGTGAGATGGAGCCTCCCATTGGGCTCCGTGCTGGGCATGAGGCCTGCTTAAGACTCTCTCTCCCTCCCCTCTCCCCTAAAAAAAAAAAATCTGTAATATATTATATATATATATTTATATTTACAATGAGGGGAAAAAATTAGGTTTCTTGGGGTGCCTGGCTGGCTCAGTCCATAGAGCATATGACTCTTGATCTCGGGGCCATGAGTTCAAGCCAGTTTCTCAACACTGGTGTGTAAGAATGTTTTGCTTGGCTCACTGTTGCTTCTGGCTTGTTCCTCTTCCAGCTGAAGTACATCCTTTAGTAATTCTTACAGCTAGGACGTGTTGGTGGGAAGCTTTCTGCGTCTTGGTAGGAAAATGTCTTTAATGTTCTCTACGGTAAGTAGAGGGCAAAGGGTACCTTGACTATGGTTTCTCCCCGTTGCTTTGGAAAAGCAGTAGCTCTTCCTGCAGCTGAGGAGAAGGCCGCCGTTGGTCTGTGGCTGCCGGCCTGAGCAGGTAACGAGTAACGGGTTTGCTCTCAGGAAAGTGTGTCCTGGGAGGTTCTATGCTTGGTGTCTGGTGTGCCTTTGACATGTGAGCACTCATGTCCCCATGCCTGGTGGGGAGAAGGATGCCACTATCACTCTGAATCTCTCTCCCCACCTCTGGCAGGTGTTCTGGGAACATCTCCCAGTGTGTGTGCTTTCAAAGCCTGCTTTTTATTTGGGATTTCCAGTTCTTTTTGTGTAAGTCCTGCTCTAATTCACATATCCTTGCTATTTACAGATGTACCATTTGTCTTTATTTATTCATGAGAGACACAGACTGAGAGAGAGAGAGAGGCAGAGACATAGGCAGAGGGAGAAGCAGGCCCCTCACACGGAGCCCGATGTGGGACTTGATCCCAGGACTCCAGGATCACAACCTGAGCCAAAGGCATCTGATGCTCAACCGCTGAGCCACCCAGGTGCCCCTGTACCGTTTGTTTTAACTGCTGCTGTTCCTTCCCTTGTCTTTCTGAAAATCGTGCGTGAAAGCCTTTCCTGGCTCACTCTTTTCCAAGTCAGTGATGGGGAGGCTTGCTGTTGGCTTCTCAGGTTGCCCTGGAAGGGCGCATTAAGAGAACGGAATTGAGAAAGCGTTAGGGGTCCCTGGTGCGGGGTGGCATACCTAGAGGTTGCATGTGTGGCCTCTACTGACCTTCTGCCACTGGAATTTGGGCACCTGGTCCCCCACCTTTTTTTTTTTAAGAATGTATTTATTTATTTATTTGAGGGAAAGGAAGGGGGGGGAGAGGGAGAAGCAGGCTCCCCACTGAGTAGGGAGCCCGACACAGGGCTGGATGCCAGGACCCTGAGATATCATGACATGAGCTGAAGACAGACACTTAACCCCGTGAGCCACCCAGGGTCCCTGTGCCCTGAAATTCTTTTGTGTGTGTGTTTGGTGAGTGGTTAGGGATTGCTGCAGGGAGAATCCATCTTGGGAACCGGGGGCATCTATCCCACTGAGGGGCTGGAGAGGGCTTGGTTATTAGGACTAGGGCTTGTAGGGGTCATTCTGGACAGGGTTTTAGGAGGTTAGCTTAGTTCTCAATTCAACGCCCTCAGGAAGGAGGGTGATCCCGACCGGGATCCTAAACCTTCTTGCTAGGGAGGGAGAACCATGAGGCTGAAGTGGAGTCGATAAAGCAGCAGCAGTCACTCCTGTTGGCCAGGACAGGGGAATGTTTGGTCCCTTGTAGCTTATTGAGTGTTGACGTCTGTCTCCGCTCAGACAGGACTATGGAGGGTCTTGTTTTTGTCTTGACACATTGCAGTCATAGAGTGGCCTTGCCTCATGCTCGTGCTCCATGAAATTATTTATGTTCCACGTGATAACTCCAGGGCCCAGTTGTGAGGGCCAGGCCAGCTCCTGCTGCTGGGCTGCTGTTCTCTTTTTACAACCCAGAACAACAAACAAAGCCCCATTACACGTTGGTTCTACATCTGTCTAGTTTTTATAGGTGTGCATTTTTATTTAATTAATTAATTAATTAAAATATTTTATTTATTCATGAGAGACACAGAGAAAGAGGCAGAGACACAGGCAGAGGGAGAAGCAGGCTCCATGCAGGGAGCCCGACGTGGGACTCGATCCCGGGACTCCAGGATCACACCATGAGCCCAAGGCAGGCGCTAAACCGCTGAGCCACCCAGGGATCCCCTGAGCCCCCCAGGGATCCCCAGCGTGCATTTTTAAATAGAGGGGCCTCCTATCACACTGTGGGCCGTTTACCCGTATCAGCAAGTGTACCCATCCTTATGAGTGTTTACAAATGTACTACCTCACTTATGCCAGCCCCCTGGCATGTGCATTTGAAGTCTGTGATGGGCATCTTGGGCTGCTGGCTGTTGTATTGGGATTTATCTGCTAAGTGGAATTGCTGGTCAAGGGGCCAATTCCATTCATTCATTCATTCATTCATCCATGCTTTTTCTGGGCTTGTGCCCCACACCAGCTGTGTTCTCAGGGTTGGGGATTCAGCCAGAGTCTCCACCCCTGAGCCTACCTTCTAGTCCAGGGAGAGAATGATGTCCTAGGTCAGGTGGAGACAACTGGCCTGAAAGGCAATGCCAGGGGGACAGAGCTAAGGTGGGGTGGCTAGGAAGGGGCCTGCGAGAGAGCCAGGGAGTGAGCTGTTGGCCGGCTGTGTCTGCGGTAGGAGGGAGGTGGGTGGGCTCTGGGCAGGCTGAGTGGAGAGTGAACAGCAGGCGCAGAGGACAGGGCGGTGGGACCGCTGAGCCTTTGCAGAGATTCCCTAGGAGAGAGGTGTAAAGGGCAAATGGCAGAGGGTGCGTGTTTGTGCACACCCGTGCCCGCGCACCCTGTTCTACTGCATTTCTCTGCTACAGAGAAATTACTGCTACTGCTACTTGACATCTGTTTCCATGTTTATTGGCTATTTATATTTCTTTATCTTTTAAATTGCCTTGTAAGGGCTTTCACTCCTTTTTCTCTTGGTTTATCTTTCTTCCAGTGCACTTGATGGCTGGTGTCACTTTGTCATGTGCTGTGATATCCTCCCTATTGGCCTTTGAATTCTGTCTGTGGCATTTCATGTAGCGTTTCACCATCCACAGCTGAATATTTTACTTTGTCCGTCCTTTATTACTGTCCTTTGTGGCCTTTGCCCCTGTGAGGCCAGCATGCCTGCCAGGGAGTGAGGCCCCAGCGGGGGCAGAGCCAGGGGTCACTTGGCCGCACGTCACAAGCCAGCCAGCTCTTGGCAGAAAGATGACGGAGGTGCAAATCCACTCGGAGGCTTCCTAATCTCTACTCTGGGCTCTGTCCCCTCCATCAAAACTCCTTTAGGAAGCGAGCTTGCTGCCGGTCACCCGGAGGTGTGGCATGGGCAGCTGGACACGAGTGGGCACACTTGCCACCAGCTGAGAACCCTCTGCTGGTACTTTCCTACATGGATCCCATGTTGTAACTGTGTCTGCCAGGAAAACCCAAAGTTTGTAAAGTGCTTAGAAGTTCTATTATGTTTTTTATTTATTTAGTTTAAACATTTCGTTAACTTATTTGAGAGGGAGTGAGAGAGATCACAGAGGGCGAGGGAGAAGCAAACTCGCCACTGAGCAAGGAGCCCAACGCGGGACTCGATCCCAGGACCCCGGGATCATGACCTGAGCTGAAAGCAGACGCTTAACCTACTGAGCCACCCAGGCACCTTACTTATTTTTTAAGAGTTTTTATTTATTTAAGTAATCTCTTTACCCAACGTGGCGCTCAAACTCACACCCTGAGATCAAGAGTGGCCCTCTTCTGACTGAGCCAGCTGGGCACCCTGAGGTTCTAGTTTACTTTATATTCTTTTAAAGATTGTATTTACTTGAGAGAGTGGGAGGGAGTGGGGGGAGGGGCAGAGGAGAGGGGAAGCCAACTCCCTGCTGAGCATTTCCCCACCCAGAGATCATGACCTGAGCCAAAACTGAGAGTTGGAGTTTAATAGACCGCACTCCCCAGAGGCCCCGCTGAAGTTTTATTTTAAGTGTAACCTGTATTACTTGCCTAGGGCTGCTGTAACAAGTGGCACCAAGCAGACAGCTTACACAGCAGCAACTGATTCTCTCCCAATTCTCGAGGCTGGAAGCCCAAAGTCAGGGTGTGGACAGCAGACTCGTTTCCTTGTGAGGGCTGGGATGGGAATAGTCCAGGCCTCTGCCCTTGGCTTGTAGATGGCCATCTTCCCTCTGTGTCTCTGTCCAAGTGCCCCTTTCTCGTAAGGACAGCAGTCCTATTGAATTGGGGCTCACCTTGCTGACCTTACTTTAATTGGGTGGCATTTGCAAAGACCCTTCCTCCGAATGAGGTCAGATGCTGAGGTATTGGGGGTGAAGGTTTCAATGTGAATTTGGAGGGCGGGAGGGGACACAGGTCAACCCATAATATAACATAAAAACTAACAGCAATAAAAATAAATGCCAGTAACGTGCTTCCCAGCGAGTGTTGTGAAGTGTTGCCGGCCATCTGCACAGAGCTCTCCTTATCTTTGAGACCTTGGGAACGCCTGCTGGGGACTGTTTCCCAGGGAGGTGGCATGTGAACAGGAGACGAAGTGAGATCTTTGAATGTCGGCATCATTTGCATGTGGGACCATGCTAGCATGGGGGGTGGGGCGGGGGGGGGTGCTTCTGTAGCTTGGGTCTGGCCAGCCCTACAGAGAGTAGTAGGAGTTGGCTTCGTCTGAATCCTACTCAAATCACTCTTGGTTTTCCTAGCCACCTTCACGGTCCTTGTCTTTGCTAACTGTCCAGGTCTCTGTAACCTCACACCCCAGTAAGTGGGCCAGGTCGGGCCTGAACAGCGTGGGGAGAGGCCCACTGCCCCAAGACAAGAACGTGCCCGTTCACACAACCCAAAGAGCAATCCAGATAGACACAGTCCACTGGAGGCAGTATGCTTGCACAGTGAAAACCCAAAGGATCTGCACAAGTAGCAGCCTCACCCTGGCCCCTCAGGATGACAGCTGGTTTACCAAGTAAACACACGGCCTGCTGTGTAAATAGCTGGCGGAAACTTGACCCCTCTCAGGCATCAAGTAACTTATCTGTTCACTATTTGAGGGCCCGGGATCTGTGAGCAATACCAGGAGCCTTCCTTGCCATTTCTTCAGCTCAGAAACATGAAGTCATGGCCAAGGTCACATATGGGTCCAACCAGAGCAGGGTTTAAGGCAGGCAGCCCTCTAGCCTGAGCCTTTGGCCACCACGGTATTAGACTGCCTCCAGCTGGCCTGCATCACCTAGGGACAGGTCCCATGTGCTGGGGCCTGGAGCGTACCAGTTCTGTCATGGAGAGCTGGTGGATGGTCAGGCAACGGGGCCGGTTGTAGGTGTGCGTGGCTGTGTGGAGTGAGGGTGAGCACAGAGACACTTATCTCCTGATCTGGGGTGCTGGCTGGGGGCTGGGGTCGCCCTGTTCTCATGCTCCACACTGGTGGGTGACAGTGTCCCTCTGTGGCCCCCGGAAGCTGCTGAAGCTTGCTGCCATCCCGCCCCCTTCCAGTTCCCAGACATTGTGGAGTTCAGTGAGACTATGGCCAACGCCGGGAAGACTGTGATCGTGGCCGCATTGGATGGGACCTTCCAGAGGAAGGTGAGGGGTCTGAGCTGGGCCTTGGGAAGGGATCGGGAGGGAGGGGGCGAGGGGTGGGGCAGGAACAGGGCCTCCTCTCTCAGCGCAGTGCTCCCTGGATGACCAGGGCTTGGTCCTTGGGCACACGTTCAGCCGGGGGTGCCTTAGCCTGGGCACTCAGATGAGTCCATCCCAGACTGGATGCTGTCTGCTACAGGGGATGGCACTCTGGGGAAAGCAAGCCGAGCCAAGGTTTCCGTGCCTCCCTGCTCTGAGTCCAAGGATTTCAAGGAAAACCCACCTGGTCAGGTAGATGTGCTCACCTGCTGTCTTCCCCGGGGAGTGCAGGCATTCGGGACCATCCTGAACCTGGTGCCACTGGCCGAGAGCGTCGTGAAGCTGACAGCCGTGTGCATGGAGTGTTTCCGCGAGGCCGCCTACACCAAGCGACTCGGCTCGGAGAAGGAGGTAGCCTCCCCTGCCTGCCCCTGCCTGCTGGGGGGAGGGGGAGTCGGGGGGCGCTGTGCCGCCGCTCCCCCCACCCCTGCTCAGTGCAGGCCCTTTCTGTCCCGGGGCCAGGTTGAGGTGATCGGAGGAGCAGACAAATACCACTCCGTGTGCCGCCTCTGCTACTTCAAGAAGGCGTCTGGCCCGCCCATGGGGCTGGACAGCAGGGAGAACAAGGAGAACGTGCTGGTGCTGGTGCCCGGAAAGCCCGGGGAGGGCAAGGAGGCCACGGGAGTCCGCAAGCTCTTTGCTCCCCAGCACGTCCTGCAGTGCAGCCCCGCCAACTGAGGCGGCCCCTGCCCCTGCCCCTGCCCCTGCCCCTGCCCCTGCCGGGTGCAGCCCTCCCAGAGACACAGGGGGAGGAGCGGGGATGGAGAGGAAGGGGGGGTACTTTGTGAGTCCCGGCGCGAGTCCGGGTGGCGGTGGCCCCGGTTCCCCTTCTCTGTTCCTTTCCCGGCTGCCGGTCTGCTCTTGAGCTCAGGGTCTGGCCGCAGACGGGGCCCCCCCGCCCTCCTGGGGGGTGCGGGGCACAACCACACACTTAACAACGTGGCGGGGCTGCCGTGGCTTCTTCCCCTTTGTGGCCTTGGCTGTTGAGTTTCTGTTCCCACTGGGAAGTCCGGGCGCCAGCACTTCCAGCTCCACACCAGGCTCGTCCCACGCCAAGGCTTCTGTCCCCGCCGGCGGGGACCACTCCTGGCCCCCAGGGTGGCCCGACTTTGTGCCCTCCGGCTGCCCCCAGGGCCCTGCCTACACTCTGATCACCTCCAGAGTTACAGCTTCTCTCTCTCACCTGGGAGACACCCTGCTGGGGCTCAGGTCCCCGGGCTTACCTTTAAAATGGGGGAGGGGGTTAGGGGCAGAGGTGGCTTGCCCCAGGGTCTGTGATCCTGTTGTAGTTTGTGAATTAATAACTAATATTAAAACTTACTGATTGGCTAAGGTTTTATTTGTGGGGGACGCCTGGGTGGCTCAGCAGCTGAGCGTCTGCCTTCAGCCCAGGGCATGACCCCGGGGTCCTGGGATCAAGTCCTACATCCGGAGTGTCTGTCTCTCATGAATAAATACATAAAGTCTTTTTTTTTTTTTTAAGATTTTATGTATTTATTCATGAGAGACAAAGACACAGGCAGAGGGAGAAACAGGCTCCACACAGGGAGCCTGACATGGGACTTGATCCTGGGTCTCCAGGATCACGCCCTGGGCTGAAGGTGGCACTAAACCGCTGAGCCACCTACCTGGGCTGCCCTAAAATCTTAAAAAAAAAAAAAAAAAAGATTTTTAAGAGCACAAGCTGGAGGATGGACAGAGGCAGAGGGAGAAAAAGCAGCAGGTTTCCCACTGAGCAGAGAGCCCGATCCCAGGCAGAAGTCAGACACTTAACCTAGCCACCCAGGTGCCCCAAAAGCACATGTCATTAACAGCCTGGGATGCCCCAGGTCTCCCTGTAGACAGCTCTGATGTGACACGGTGGGGATTTCCTTCCAGATCTTTTTCTAGTACTACTAGTCTCTTAGCCACAACAGTTTAACTGAGAAGCGACCACGAAGCGCATCCTAGGAAGAATGTTTGCTTGCTCTTCTGTCTGGATGAGTTTCAGGACAAGATGGGTGGACGGAGGAGCCTGGGACCCAGGACAAAGACAAGGCTGTGGTCAGGGCTGCCAGCTGGGGTGTGGGGTCAGGTTTTGTTTGTGAAACAGACACTCGATAGCTCGAGAGCCCAGAAGACTAGCTCAGCTGTACCTTGTAAAGTGGGCTGTCAGCGGCTTGCATAGAAGCAAGAACCCGCTGGGGTGGGCAAGCCCCTCTGTCCCCACCCTGGTGCAGATGGGATTGAGGTTCTGGGGTCAGTCACCCTGGCTTGCCTCTCCCTTTTGTTCTACTCTAGCTTGCTGGTGACTGGTCCTGAGTCACACTGAGGTGTTCACAGAACCATATTCGTTGGTTCTCAGGATTTTCTTTTTTTTTTTTTTTTCATGGAACTCACTCACGTAGAGTGGAGCAAACTTTATTATTTTTTTTTATTGGTTCTCAGGATTTTCAAACAGGCCCACTTTTGACAGTTCTTGTTGTCACTGCTCCAAAAGGGAATTGAGGGGTTTCAGGGGCCCTGACCTCTCCTGTCAGGGATAGGCTCGCTCCCTTGGGGCCGGCCATCCCAGGACAGGCTCCAGAGGTGCCAGCCTCTGTCTGCAGGAAGGGAGGACCAGCCCTTGCCGGGGTACTGCTCACTTGGCTAGAAGGGGTTGGGAAGCAAAGGGTTACCAGGGGAGGGGCAGCCAGTGGGTCAGCTCCCAGGTGCCCCCACCCCAACTCCAGCAAGGGCACAGCAGGGCCTTGGCAAGGCAGTCCAGAAGAACTGTCTTGTTTACAGGCTGAGTACAGCTGCTATTTTAAGATGCCGTTGGACGGCAGTGTGAGGAATGAGACCCCAGATGAGGGAGTGTGCGCACACGCATGCGCTAGAGCTGCAAACTGCTGCCCACTGTTCAAAATGCAAGTTCATAAAGCACACCCTCCCAGGGTGTACCCCAGAGTGGGACGTCTCTTCCACCCCCAGGCTGAGGCCCAACTAAAGACAAGGGAGATTATGAACAAGAAAAACATTTATTCTGTCTTGGAAGCAGTCTACTAGAACCACGGATCTGTGCATCTTCCCCCGGAGCCTTTATAATACATTCAGGACAGCCCGGGGCTGTGGGCGCACCCCACACCTGACAGTGGCCGAATATTTACATAAAGCTGGGTGTTTCCTCCGGTCAGGCAAAGCCCTTCCCTGTTGCCAAGGGGTGGGAACGAGGAGAAGGGAGTGCAGCCCCGTGTCCCCCCACCCCCACCCCGCGGCGGGTGTCCGCCCAGCGCCCAGCCCCGAGGCTGTCAGGCCACCCGCCCGGAAGCCCTGGCAGAGCAGGGACCCTCGATCCGAGAGCGAGCAGACGTGACAGCAGCAAGCACAGGGCTGCCAGCTTCTGGCGCACGCAGGGGCTGCGGGCACCACGGCGCCGGGAGGTGGGAACCAAACCTGAGTGAGCGGGAGAGGGCGCCCGGGCCCAGCACCAGCAGGCGAGCCCAGGGAAGGCTCCAAGGCTCATCTTTGGCACAGAAGCCCAAGTAACTGAGGCCACCACAGTCTGGACCTGGGCCCGGCTCCCTTGGGCTGGGGAGAAGCTAAGGCACTTGTCAAAACAGCAGGTCGGGCACTTCTAGCTACTTCGGGTAGCGTTGGGTTGGGGATTATTAAAAGCAATGACAAAACACATCTGGCTAAAAACCTTTTCTAAAAAATGCCCTTGAGGAGTGGTGGCTGAAGCCCGGCGGGCGGAGGCACTGCTCCACCGCAGCCGGGCCGGGAGGCTGGGGCTCCAGGCTGCGCGGCGGCTCCTCGGACAGGCACCCCAGGCACCCGACAGGGTGAGGGGCCACAGCCCCGGGAGGCGAGGCAAGGCTCGTGGGAGGAGTCCAGGAGGGAGAGGCCCCCGACACCCTCTCTGCCTCCCTTACCATCCCCAGCTGCAGCTCAGTACACAGGGGGCGGCTGGTAGCCCTCAGTGGTCTCGGCATTCTGGGTGAAGGGCGGCTGTTGGTAGTTGTCTACAGACGCACCGGGGTAGGAGGCATAGGCCGTGCTGGGGTCAGGAGTGGGGTCTACGTAGTTCTGGATGAAGTCGTCCACTCCCGCCTTGTAGCGCTGGTAGGCCAGGGAGGCCAGCGCACCCTGCGGGGAGCCCCGAGTTTTGGGTTCCTCAGCCTCCACCACCCTTCTCCAAAGACACTGCAACCCTGCCCGCCCCGGCCCACCTACCCAGGAGAAGATGGAGAAGAAGCTGAAGGTGATGGCCGCCCGGGCCGAGTCGGCCCCCACGAACACGTCTTCCACCTTGGTGGCCGCCCACTGGTTGGTAAGGAAGCAGAAACCAACAAACCACAGGAAGGTCCAGAGAGCTGGGAAGAAGGCCGGAAGGCAAGGTCAGCTCCGTGGAGGGGGCAGGGGCTGTTCGGGGACCCAGGAGAGGCCCCCTGTGGTGGTGGGGGGAGCGGGGTGGCCCTTGGCCAGGATCTCCCAGAAGCCTCCAGGAATATAAAGGGCACCGATGCAGAAAGCCAGGGTGGGGACTGGGGTGCCTGGCTCCAAAGCCCGGTGACCACCACTCAATGCCGGTGGGCTTCGGCAGAGATCCCCGCCAGCAAGCCGGTCTGCTCACGTGGGGCCGGGGGCCCCCGCTGCTCCTGGGCCTTCCGGAGGTTGCCGAGGCCCTGCCATCCCAGAGCCCCAGGGCTTTGGGGAACACCGCCTGCTCCTCTTCGCTTCCCAAAGTCGAATGGGGGCGCTGCTAGCAGATACCTGAGAAGAGCAGGTCGCTGACGACCAGGTATTTGCGGTCTGTGGCGTTGCTGATCTGGGGGAAGTAGGCGTCAACCACTAGGAAGGCGGCAGAGCCCAGGAAGGCTAGCACCCCGATGGCACTTCCATAGCCACACGCGTCCTCGTTGTGGTTGAAAATGCAGTATTTCTGAATGGAGTGGTGGGTGTTGGTGTAGCCCTCGCCGAAAATGCAGGAGAACACAATCAGAGCAAAGACCTGAGGGAACAGGGCAGGGAGGGGCTGAGTGGCCGCCAGACAGACCCCACAGGGGCACACATGACAGGGGCCCTGGGCCCCCCCACTGGTGCTGCTCCCCTCTGGGAGGTCAGGCACCACGGCCCCTTCTGAGCTTGCGGAGTAGCGGACAGGCACGTTGCTTCCTGGTGCCCAGTCCCCACTTCTCCTTACCCCCTTCCCCCGGGCCACCTGCAGATACCAGCACAGCCGCCACCCCCTAGCCAGGGATTCCTGGACGCTGGGCCAGTGGAGGGGAAGGCGGGGGATGGACGGACGGACGGGGATCTCCTGAGAGGGGACTACCCCGCCGCCGCTGCCTGCTGGGAGGGGTCATCGTGCTTCAGTAGGAGATGACACAAAGTCACAGAAGCCCAGGCTCGGAGCTTCACCCCCAGATCACCTTCTGCCTGAGTCACCTCCGTGGCGTCCAACCTCTGCCTGAACACCTCCGGCGATGGAGGGCTCCCCCCACCTCTTGGGAAAGCCATGCCAGCCGGTGCTGAGCTGAAGCCCGTGCCCCCTCCAGCTCCTTCCTGCCCCAGCGTGGCCTCCCCAGCTTGGCCAGCTCTCCTCCTACAAGGACTACTGGTCTCTTTGGTATCCAGACTCCCCCTCTGAGGGAAGCCCAGCCTGCTTCCTGCCCACAGGTGAGTCCTGTCTGCACGGGGCCTGTCTGGGCCTCAGCTGCCCAGAACCCAGGCTAATCTGATTGGCAGGCCTGTGGACACAGTTCTGCACCCAGAACCCTGGAGGTCCTAGTTGGGCCTGCCAGCTCTGGGAGGGGCTCTGGGCCCTCGGGAACAGCCTCAGGTCACAAGCTCACCTCCTCCCTAAACTTCAAGGCCACCACCGATCCCTGCCCCAGGCCAGCAGATGCAGGACGGTGTGCACACCTGGCTCTCACTGACAGGGGCCCAGGCCTGTCCCCTGCCCTGCCCTGAGGAGGGCCTGTCAATAGGCTCTGGAGCTGGCAGTCACAAGCCCCACCCCCAGCTGGACATGAAGCCGGAACTCCGGGATGCTGGCAGCAGTGTGCCAGGCCCCACTCCTGGCACAGCCGGCCCGACACATGGGCGTCTGCCCCTTGGAACAGACCCCAGGGTCAGGCAGGCAGGGGGCCTGGGTGCCACCAGGGCACCTCGTTAGGCTCCAGGCCCAGGAGGGCATGGGTGGGCCCTTGAGTCCCAGCCCTCCGCCTGCCCACTCTGAGACCTTGCCCGGCTCTAGGCGCTGTTGGTTGCTCAAGAGCCTGCGGCCCCCCTGAGCCCCGTCACCCCCTAACCTGGGGCCGGGGCCTCCCCTACTTGCGGTCCCCGACCTTGCGTGGGGAAGCGGGGCCGGGGCCTGCTCCGGAGCGGAAGGGAGAGCCTGTTTCGGGGCGCCCGACCGCCCGGGGCCCCACGTGGCTTGGGAAAGCCCCTTCCCGGCGAATTCCCCGAGCCCGAGTCCCAGGACGCCGCCACCTGTCCTGGAGCTGCCCCAAGCCCCTCCCACCGCCAGCGGGGCCACAGGCCTGCTCCCCGCGGCGCCTCGGGGCCGTCCCGCGCCCGGGCCCGGCCGGTGGGGGCAGCGGGGACCGGGGCCGCGCGGGAGGAGCTGGGGCCCGGGGGCGCGGAGGGAATGGAGGGGGATGGAGGGGGATGGGGGGGCGCGGGGGGGGATGGAGGGGGATGGGGGGCGCGGGGGGGGGATGGAGGGGATGGGGGGGCGCGGGGGGAGATGGAGGGGGATGGAGGGGGATGGGGGGATGGAGGGGATGGGGGGCGCGGGGGGGATGGAGGGCGGGGGGCGGAGGGGGACGGAGGGGGATGGGGGGGCGCGGAGGGGGCGGCTCGGGGCCCGGGCCCGCTCCCGCTCGCCGTCCGCACGCGCAGCCCCCGCCCGCCCGCCCGCCCGCCCGGCCCGGCCCGGCCGCCGCCACCTGTCGCGCTCCCGGCTCGCGGCCCCCCCGCCCCCGCCCCCGCCCCCGCCCCGCCCGGCGGCCCCGTCCGCCCCCCGCCCCGCGGCCCCGCCGGCTCACCAGGCACACGACGCGCGTCACCACCTGCGGCTGCGTCAGGAAGCGCCGCAGGTCGAAGGAGCCGCCGGCCTTGGCCGCCCCGTAGGCCCCGCTCTCCATGTCGCCGTCGCCGCCGCCGCCGCGGACTGCGGAGGAACCCGGCCGCCGCCCGGCCCCGCCCCTCCCCGCCCCGCCCCGCCGGCCCCGCCCCGCCCCGCCCCCGGGGGCGTGGCCAGCGCGGCCCCAGGGACCGAGGGCAAAGTGCTGCCCGCCGCCAGCGCCGCAGGGAGGCCGAGACGCCCCGACGGCGGGCCCGCGCCCTGGCAGGTGGCAGGTGGCAGGTGGCAGGTGGCAGCGCTGCAGCCCCCCTCGCGGTCGGTCGGGGCCGCGTCCCCCTCCTCCCAGAGCCGAGCCAGGGAGTCCTCAGGAAGAGAGGCGCGCGCGGAGGGCCCGCCCCTCTCCCCCACCCACACTTTGCCCCGCCGTCCCTCCTCCTCTCCGGGAAGCCCCCCAGAGGCGTGTCTGGGCCTCAGCTGCCCAGGACCCAGGCTCATGAGCACCCCCTCTTCTCCCCATTCCATCCCAAACCCCAGCCCGCAGCCTGGACACAAGCCCCGACTGGCCTGTCACTCTTGCTTCTCTCTGGCCCAGAGCCTGCAGCAGCATCCAGCCCCCCCTTCCCAAATCTTCCCCACCGCAGGCCCCAAGTATGTACGACCCAAGACTTCCATGCCCAAGATGGTGTGGGGACAGAAACAGTTTCCAGGGTGACAGGCAGAGGACAGAGTTTAATCCAATCCTCCCGCAACACACCCGCAAATGATTTCAAGCATCTGCACTGCAAAGGCTGAGTGGGGTTGGGGTGGGGGGATCCGGGTCACTGCAGGGAAAAACTACAGACACTTTTTTTGCTACTTGCAGGTAAGATTTCAGAAGGGGATGCTGGCCAGGGAGGGCTTGGGTCCTCCCAGGTGAGCTGGACAGTGAGAGGTGACTAGCTGGGGCCAGAGGACTAGGCCACCTGGAGATGGGACGCCACTCCAGGGAGGAAGGGAGCAGCTGCGGGGAGGTGGGTTGGCACAGCTGGGCCTTTTCACAATGTACCCCACTCTCTCCCCAGACCCGCATGGATGATGACAAGCAACTGAGAGTTGAGCCCCCTCCTTCCTGTGGACCTCTCCTTCCATCACAGCCCACCCCAACCCAAAATCCTCAGACTAGCAGCATGTGTGTTGACGGAAGGACACTAGGCTCCAAGAATCAGAGCTGGCAGGCTTTTCCTTCATTCCAATGGTGGGTCCTTCCGTAGCAGACAAAGACCAGAGCCCTCCTGAGGGGACTTTGCCACGCCTGCCTCTTCTGCTCACAACCTTGATGACAAAGGAGTAAAGATTCCAGGTTAGGCCAACACATCTCTCAAACATCCCCTCCCAAGGCCTCTGGGAATTTTATGGTGCCAAGTGCATCAGTGCCCTGGGCAGCAGAAGGGGTGTGAGGTTTAGTCACCCCACTAAATGAAGGGGGGTGCTGAATCACCAAGAGGACAAGCGATGGCCCTTGATCACATGTCCAGTGAGAGCCTGGTCTCTGTGTCCCATTTTATAGAAGGGAACACAGAATCTCAAAGAGGTGACATGGCTCTCGTAGGAGTCTGGAAAGAATAGACAGGAGGGAGGGACCCTGAGGTGAGATATGGGGAGTACCAAGGACAGACAATGGCCACTGAAAAGTCTGGCCTGGGAGGGAGGAAGGCAATCAGGAGATGGCAGCATTTTGGAGACCCAGGGAGGTGAGAAGTTCACAGGGCACAGGTCACCGCTGCCAAAGACCAGACAGGTGGAGCATACAGGGGCCAATGGGGCTTAGGGATGAATGACACAAAGGCCCTAGTCACTTTACAAGTCAGTGTAGTGATAGCCTTGGCGAGGGGATCCCAGGAGGTCCAGCCCCTGCCTCTTGTCACCAGCTGGGAAGCACCGACCTATGTGGTTGCCATGGAGAGCAGAAGCCCCTGCTTCACCCTGGTCCCCAGGAGACATCATCCCCACTCCTGGCATCCCTCCTCAGAGCCAGCAGGAAGACAGGTCGACGCCCCACCCAGAGGGCAAGTGACCCCATCACGGGGCTGCTGGAAGTGTGGGTCAGGGTCAGACGAAGTCACGGATGTGCAAGCCCTTGGCAGGCACTTGGCACCCAGTAGGCCCTTACAGAACTTTTGCAAGTTACACATGAGCAGTATGGCCCTCTGTCCGCCCTGGTGGCAGCCCCGTCCTACAGACCCACCGCCCGCTGCCTCCAGCCGGGCTCCTGGTGGTCCACACAGACAGGCCTCCACATCCCACACCCAGTTCCTACCTGGTCCACAAGGCTGGGCCCAGCACCCAGGAGGTGACAGCTGCAATGGAGGTGAGGCTGCCAGCCAGCACCAAGACAGGTCCCTGAGGCAGGTATCCTGTGAGGGAGGGGGGTGCTTGAGCTGAGCTCCCTTAGGTGGGGCCAGAGGAGGCATGGTAGCTTCCCAAAGCCCTTCCCTGCTCTTGGCAGCAGCGAGGGGGCCTCTTCCACGGACCTACCCAGAAGTGCCAAGTGCCCGCCTGGAAACCAAGGGGCCCTCTCACCTGGGGGCACCAGCCTGAAGGGGCTGGACTGGACACTGATGTCGTTTGCAGCCTGGCACCGGAGCCAGTTCGATGTTCGGGTAAGTGGAAAGGAGAAGTTGGCAGGCTGCCCATAGGTCGGTCTCTGCTGCCTGTGGACGTACCCGTCCTTCCTGACCAGGCTGTAGGTGATGGGTGGGCTGCCCGAGGACACCTGGCAGGAAATCTCTACCCTGGGGCCCGATCCTCTCTCCAGCAAGACGAAGTTAGCCCGTGGCTGGGCCATAGGCTCTGGTAGGGTGGAAGAGGTTAGCACAGGCATGGCTGGGGGACTTTGACACCCTCTCCCAGCAAATCCCCTTGTTACAAAATGCCCACTGGAGTACTTCCTCCTTCTTGTGTCTGGGCTTCTCCCCTACTTGCAGTGTGTACTACACAAGTTCACGCTGGGTATATTCTGGGTTGTCACACTTGCCAAATAAAAATACCAGATGCCCAGTTAAATTTGAATTTCAGGTAAATAATGAATAATTTTTTTTAGCCTATGTTCCCGGGCAAAGCGTATCCGGCAACCCTATTTATATTCTTTCAGCCTTGGCTCTTTTACTGGAACGGTTCCTTCAGATCAAGAACTGTCACTTAGAAGATTCTAGAATTCCCCATGGCCTTCAGCCTAATGCTGTAAATAGCCCTACTGATGAGTAACAACCACCGCCTCTTGTGGCGTATTGACCACCCCCTAGAAGCTTCCACGGAATCCTTCCTACCCTTCTGGGGTTGGTACTATTATTATTTTTGTTTTGCAGATGAAGAAACCAGGCCCACAGAGGTTGAGTGACTTGCTCAGGACCCGTAGCCTGCAAGTGTCGAGACCATAGGGTTCCAAACCCTGGGCTCTCCTTCCAGAGGCTGGCTCCTCTCAGGGGCAGGGCCTGGGGGCAAGGGGGCCAGGGACACACCACTGGCTTGGGCAACACGCCCTAGTCCCCCCTACACACACATACCCCATGCCTTCCACCAGGAAGGACACCTGAATTAAGGTCAGGGTAGAAGTGGGAAGAACATAGGTTTTGGAGCTACACAGAGTGGGGTTTGGAATCAGCCTTTGCCACTGGCCTGGGGCGTCATTCTTAATCACCAGAAGCGTTATATAGGCCGGAACCACAAACCCCACCCTCCAGCTGCTGTGAAGATTCAACTAGATAAAGCACAAAGAATAAGTGCCTATTTTATCAGCGTGAGGCCAGAGCTCCACTGATAGGGCCCCGGCCCTCCCTGGTCACTTCTGCCCCAAAGGCCCCTGCAGGGAGATGATACCCTGAGTCCCAGCCCCGAGCTACCCTGTTCTGGGCGCAGGCCTCAGGGACCCAGAGTGGCCTTGGAGGTGAGCACCTTGTCCCGTCCCCAGCCTCCTGTCTTCTGGCCCAGACCCTGCCCCCACCCCCCAGGTGTGCACTCACTGGCCCACAGCTCCCAGTACATCTGCAGCTTGGTGCTCGCCCCGGAGGGAGGCTGCCCGGCAGGAGTAGGTGAGAAGTTCTGGCCTGGACTTGAGGGTGATGTTGATGCTGAAGGAGGCCGGGTCTCCAGTCTTGACCACCTTCTTGGCGACCTCAACGCCCTGGCTCCCCCAGAGGGAGTAGGTGATGGGCGGGGGAGCCCGGGGTGAGTGACACGTTATGACAACCCTGCGGCTGCTGGGGAAAACCTCCCGGACTTTGTAGGCAATGAAGGTCTCAGGGGTGACTTCTGGCAGGTGGGAGGGTCAGGGTCCGAGGGGGGGAAGAAGGAAACCAACATTGATCACGCTCACGCACCTCAAGAAAATGCCGGTTTTACGGTTCAAAAGAGTTAAAAACAATTATCCCACGACCTGGCAATCCCGCTGCTAGGTATGTACCAAACGAATTGCAAACGGGGACTCTAAGGGACACGCGTGCACACGCAGGTTCGCAGCAGCACTCTCCGGGACAGCCGGGAGGTGAAGGTGCCCACGTGGCCATCAGTGGATGAACGGACGGGTCAAACGGGGTCTGGGCACACGATGGGACAGTCCTCACCCACGACAGGGAGCGAAGTTCTGACCCACGGGTGAGCCTCACAGACATCCGTGAGTGAGAGAAGTCAGACACGGAGGGAGCGTACCTTCCATTCCATTCGTGTGAAATGTCCAGAATAGGAAAATCCCAAAACGGGAAGCAGATTGCTGGTTGCCAGGGGCTGGGGGACGGGCAGATGGGGGAGTGACTGCTCGTGGGTCGGGGCTTTCCTTTTGGGGTGATGAAAATGTTTGGGAACGAGGTCGGGGGATGGTTGCACAACAGTGCGAATGCACTAAATGCTGCCGAAGCGTCACTTAAAAATGGTTAATTTTGTGTTACGTGATGTCCCCTCAATGTTTAAAAAGAAGGAAGGGAGAAAGAAATAACAAGCCAGCCAGCCAGCCAGCCAAGCCTCCTGGAAAAAAGTCGACCTCTGGGATTTAGACTTTTTGCCCCAAATATTTGACAACAAAAAGAAAATGAAGTTAGGACATGAGTAGGAAGCACAGAGAAGTTTGGGATGCAGGTCAGCAGAGCTGACACTGAAGTCAACTTCTAGATTCAACAAGGTGGTCAACTGTTAAGTAGCGGGGGACGGGCGTTGGTGTCATTCTTGCACCTCACCTTATCCGCGGCCCCAGGTAGGAGCCCCGACATCTACTGTTTGTTGGCTGGCCCTCTCCGGTGTGCACGGAGTGCCTGTCTGCACCTCTTGTTTCAGACGCCTCCTCCTCCTCCTCCTCCTCCTCCTCCTCCTCCTCCTCCTCCGACTGGAGGAGGGTCCCCCCTCTCCATCCCCCCGCCCGCGCCGAAAGGGGTCACCGTCTGGTTGAATGGGACAGTCTGAAGGAGGGTGTAGAGGGTATGACCCTGGTCCACAGGGGCGAGCTGAGCCGGAGAGAAAGAGGCCACCTGGGAAAGCAGGATTTCCAGAGAGCGGGGAGGCCCTCGAAGGAGCCTGGACGCTGCCAGCGCCTGGAGGACGCAGGCCCAGACCCACTCTCCAGCTGCACCCTGCGTCCGGCCATCAGGACAGCCTCTCTGCTTGGAAGTGACTTCTCTGCTTTGCAGGCAGATCCTGGGGTCGATCTGATGCAGAAGACACTTCCAAGAGCTTCCTTGCTACTGGGCCTCTTGCTGCCCATACTGAAATCTTCCAGACGGAGGTGGGGAGGACACAAAGCTGCCTCTGGGGGTGGGGGCTTGGGAGGGAGGCTGCAGTGTCAGTGGTGCCGGCTCAAGAGAAGTGTGCAGGGGCAGTGCTTGGGGGCTGGGGGGGCGTGTAGAGGAGAGGCTTTACGACATCTAAATGTCTCGTGCCTCGTGCATCACACTTGCCCCGCTGGGCGGGCACACTGGCTCTGGAAACCACGCGGCTGTCAGGAAACTGCTCCTCAGAGCAGAAAACTGGAACTAGATCTGCTTCCTTCAGAGACCTTTCCTAGGAATCCTAAGGTTTCTGACCACTAAGCATATTTCTTTCTAGACCAGTGGTTGTCAGCCAGGGGCAGTTTTGCTTCCAGGGGACCTTTGTGTCTGGAGTCATGTTTGGCTGCCACGAATGGGGGTGGGGGGCTAGGGAGAGGCGCTCCTGGCATCTAGTAGGTGGAGGCCCGGGGTGTCGCTAAAGCATCCAACAATGCACAGGACAGTCCCCATAACGGAGAATCGGCCAGTTCCCATGTCGGTAGTGTTGACATCGAGAAACATCTTGACAACCATCAGCAGCCTTCCAGAATCAGATCTCTAGCCTGGCCCCAGGCTGCACAGACACCAGCAAACATTTTCTCCTCTGTGCCTGTTTCTCAGCTCTGCATGAGAACACTCCTATTTTAGTCCTTTTTTTTTTTTTTTCCAAACAGGCTTTCACGCAAAGTCTTTTGGATTTGAAGTAAGTAACGTTGTATGGAGAGTCCACTGTCGTCTCTGGGGCACCATGGTGCACACTGCCACCAGGAATGTTGGGGGGTGCAACCCAGGGCCAAAGGGCCAGCTCCTCACTGCCCAGATGCTCTTGGGGACCCAAATCTCCCTCCAGAGGGGGATTTGGGGGGTTCAAGGGGTTCAGCATGATGACGATTTTCTTTGCTCCCTTCTTGGAGGGAAATGACTAATAAAAGTTAAAAAGGAAAAGCTGGGCTGCCTTTGTTTGCATTTCGAGGCCCAATAATAGAAGCTTGATTTACATAAGTTCACAGACCAGAGTCCCTTCTGACTGCACCAGGCTGTGCGGCAGTCACTTTCTATTCTAACCAGACTGGTGCCTTCTTTTGTTCTTTCGGGTGGGGTCCCTGAGTTTATGCATTTAACCCGCCAGTAATGAGAGGCCTGGCATTCAATTAAAAATTCATCAGGTGCAAAAAAAAATTTAAAAAAAATATTCATCAGGTGCGTCAGAGCATTGGAACGAAGGGATGGCACGCTCAATGTGATGCAGAGACAGGCCCGCACTCGGACCAGAAGCTGAGCCACGCTGGGCTGGGCTGAGTGGGTGGCCTCAGAACCTCCTTCTGTGGCTAAGGAAAAAAAGGAAGCCCCTTGGGGTGTATGAGGGGACGGCAGAGCTGCAGCACCCAAGGCTCAGAGACCCTTCAGGATCTCCACCCTCCCCTGGTCCAGACTTGTGTCTGCGATAACCGGAGGCTTGGAGATTGGAGTCCCAACCCTAGAGGACCAATTTATTAGACCTAAGGTGGGATGGGGTGAGGGTGGGAGGGGTCCAGGGATCTGATTTTGAACGAGCAGCCCACGTCTTAAGAGTTGAATCGTGTCTTCCCAAAAAGATAGGTTCAAGCCCTAACCCCCGGGTCCTGGGAATGGGGCCTTATTTGGAGATATGGTGTTTACACGCACACGCCAGGGATCCATGGTGGATCAGGGTGGATCAGGGTGGATCAGGGTGGCCCTACTAAGAGGACAGCCAGAGACCCACACACGCCGCGGGAGGCCATGTGCTGACGCAGGCAGAGGTTGGAGGGATGCTGTCACCAGCCTTGAACGCCGAGGACCAGGACCGCCAGGAGCCCCCAGAAGCCAGGAGAGGGGAGGCCTGGGTCGACAGCCCTGCCCACACGTCGTCTCAGACCTCCAGCCTCCAGAACTGGGAGGAAAGAGCTCGTTGTTGTGTTAACCGCCCGCCTGGTGTGTGGCAGCCTCAGGAAGTTACTCTGGCGCACCCCCAAGTGGCTCCTTTGAAGTCATCTGGAACCCGGCTGAGAGATCCCACCAGGTTTTAGGAACACCGGGAGGACATCCCTGAAGTTCCTTTGCTCCGTCTCAGGGGAGTACCACCTAGTTTCGAGTCCGTGCTTCATCCAGATACTCTCTCCCTCTGAACAAGAACACTGCCTGGGCTCAAGGCAGCCCCACAGGACCCCCAGGTCCCCGGCCTGCCCCACCCCCAGGAGGCTCCACAGCACCCCCTCCCCCACGTACCCCACCGCCTCCCAGCCTTCCCGATCCTGGCATCCTCCCACCGAAGCACTCCCACACGTCACCCACGCCTAGGTAACCAGCCTCCCCTCCCCGGGGCATGGCCTATCCTAAGCGGTTGTCTCTGGTGGTGGGGGGCCCCACAGCCTCCACAGCACTGGCCCCGGGGGGACGGTGGGGGGTGGACATCCCCTGAGGGTGTTTCCATCCTTCCTCCCTAAACACCAGCCTCGAACCTCGCATCTTCAGACAAAGTCTCCCCTGCTCCCCTGGGTTACAGGCATTTACTAGTGGAAATGCCCACTAGTCTGTGAAGATTCTCGACCCTGGTTCCCACCACCACCCTCACCACCACCCTGGCCACAATCCTTCAGTTCCTTAACGTCCAGTCTCTTGTGCCCAACTGTCTAGCTGCTGCTATTCTATGGTGAGGCTGTGCTGTATCTGGTCAACCTCTGAGTTGTTTAGGCCAAACCCTTGGGATCAGCTTGCCCTGCTCTTTCCGTCCCATCCCATCCTCTGCTGTACTGCAGAACAGATCTTGGCCACTCCCGTCCCCCCACCCCCACCCCCGCCCCGGGGGGCTCTGGCTGTCACCACATCCCTTCTCTGCATCCTGAGAACAGCTGAGGGCCCCCTGGGATCCCCTTCAGAGACCCAGGGTCCCCATCTCATCTTTTCTCAACACAGTGGCCTAGAAGGGCAAAGGAGACCATGCAAAGCTTCCATGCAAAGCCCGCCCCCTGTGGCCATGCACAGTCCAGGGAGCCCTCCGTGCAGAGCCCAGGGAGCCCTCCGTACTCAACCCTGTTCCCCATCTAGCTCTCCCTTCCCTACTGCTCCCTGCACTCAGTCCACACAGGCCACGTCCAGGCTCATCCTGCTCCAGCATCTCCTTCACGTCCCTGCTTGGTGTGTCTCCTTCTCTGTGACAATCTCCCAGTAAATGCTGACCCTCCCCAGCACCCCTTGCCCCCGTGTTCCCTTTCCACTCTTCCCTGCTTGCTTTTCTCTAGGACTTCCTGTGTCCAGCACACTGTAGAAGGGGCTTGTTGTCATCATCCTTTGTCATCGGCACCCCCACCCCCAGCCCCACTGGAATGTAAGTGTAAGGTGGGATCTCTATTTTTTTTTCTTCTGCATCTTGTGGATCCATCTTGAGGCCTAGAACAGTGCCTGGCATCAAAAGGGGGCTCTGAGAGTATCTGCTGAATTGATGAATGCTTTCCCAGCTGGCCTCTCAGGAGGTGAGTTGGCAGGGCTTGCTGGGCTAGAGTCTGAGCAGAAGTCAGGGGCCCAGGGGGCAGACCAGCCGCGGCCAGGTACTTCCCGAAACTGCTGCAACGCTAATGTCTGCTGCCTCGAGCTGCTCTCTTTTTAGCAGAAGCACCAGGACCCGAGTGTTTGTTTTTAAAGCAAATGAGGAAATGGCAATTCTGCTTGTGCCGCATTCAAGCGAGACCCACCCTTCAGTGGAATAGAGACAGATGCCAGCCCCGTGACCTGGGGACCTTGGCGAGGTAATGGAGGAGGCATGTCGGGGAAGGACATCAGCCCTCAGCCTGGTGGACAGCAGGAGGTGACCTTCAGGGTCACAGGGCTAGAAATGGGGGTGGGACCAGGTGTGTCCCCTCCCCCTGGTTCTGTACCACCCCCTGGTGGGCAAGGGCCCTGCGCCCTCTAGCTGCCTCAGAGTGAGTCAGGCTCCCATTTGTGGAACCCCTGGGGGGGGCCTCGACTTCCTCTGGGAAGCCCCCCCCCCCAGGCCACCAGCCCTCACTGGGGTCACACTCACCTGGTAGAGCTTCTGCTCCAGATCCCGCACCTGGGGTAGAAGGGCTGGGAGGTACCTGCCCAGAATATGCAGTCTGCTCCCCACACCCCCCAGCCCAGCCCAGCCGGAAGCCAGCAGTTTCCTGCCACCTGTCCCCTGGAGGTCCCACACCGGCCTGCTCCCCTCCACGCCCTGCAGGCGGTGAGGCTAATTTCCAGAGTTGCCCAGTTGTCCGCACCAGACACCTGCTCACCATCAGCAGCGCCCCCTCGAGCCACGGCACCCCAGGCTGCCCCCCAGGCCATCCACCAGCTCCCTGGAGTGTGTACTCACCCACCTCCTGCTCCAGGGAGAAGCTGCAGGTGGCTGGAAGAGGGGAGGGTGTGAGGGCAGTAAGTAGAGAGCCTGGGCTGGAGGGGGGCAGAGACCACCCAGAGAGCCTCCTGCCAAGGCCAGAAGGGACGCCCAGGACCCAACAGACGTCTTCACTCCCAGAAGCTCTCTTGAGGTCACTGCGTTTAGTATCATCAGCCGTTTTGTAGATGAGTCAACAGTGGGCCCAGTGCAGTGAACCGATCAGTAAGGGGCTGGTCTGAGACTCAAGCCCACACCTCTCCCTCTGTCCTCGTGCTTCCAGAAGTGTCTGTGCCTCCAGGTCCCTCCCCTGTGCTCATGGGCATCCCTGCATCCTCAGCCTGCTTCCCCAAGGCCCTGGCAATGGTCTCTCCTGCCCCCGACTGATGTCCCCATTGGCTCACCCAGCAGGGCCAAGCAGAGCAGCAGAAGGAGCCTCATGCCTCTTCTGGTATAAGGACCCTCTGCTCAGGCTAGCAAGAGCTCGCTCAGTGGGGCCACCCCACTCTGGGGCCCCTGGGATGCTCCTAGGGTGGGTGCCTGCAGCAGGGAGATAACTGGAGGCCCCAGCACCCGTGGCCTCAGGAGCCAGAGCTGGGCCCCCACGCCCCTGGGAGGGATGAGGAGGCCCCTTGGCCTTGGAGCCGAATCAGGGCTAACACTCAGCCACCACCGCTGAGCTGTAGGGGCCTGGGCTTGTTTGGTGGCTAGATGTCTATGTCCCAACCCCTGGAATATGTATGTTACCTGGCAAGGGGGTATTAAGATTGCTAATCTTCTGATCTTGAGATAGCATCAGTATCCTGGATTATCAGGATGGGGCTGTTATCAGGAAGATCCTTTCCAATGCCACCCCCCCGGGGGGGGGTGGAGTCTGACACATGGGCAGGAGAACTGGTGGGCCAGACCCGTTAGAGAAGCAGGCCGGAGAGGCCACCGCTGCCCATCTCACACTGGCTCATTAGCGACCACCTATTGGGCACCTGCTAGGTAGGCTGGGCTGACACCGGGCTCAGCCCCCAAATTAAAGTTCAGACGGATGAGGCCCCTGGTCCAGGAGCATGATACAGTGTGGTAGCTCAGACTATGGAGGGGCCCTTCCTCATGCCCGTGGATGGTGGTCATTCCCTGGGATCTGGAGCCAATGCCAGCTAGACCAGGAGGCCAAACCACATCTCATAGGGTGGCATGACCTTTTCAGCAGCCTGCAGCAGAGCTCACTGGATCTGGGGAGCAGGGTGGGGTGAGCCAGGAAACCCCAGGTGGACCCCTCAGGGCTGGGGACTCAGGGCAACCTGGAGCAGGGGAGGGGTGGGCCAGGACACAGCCAGCACCAAAACAGACCCTGGCACCTCCCTGCCCCAGGCTGCTGTGCTCCTTCCAAGCCAAGCCTGGAGCTGCTGGACAGGTTCATTTAGTTTGTGCAGGAAACGCCCATTTGGCTGCCTTCCCTTCCATTTGCTTTTTTTTTTTTTTTAAAGATTTTATTTATTTATTTATTCATGAGAGAGAGAGACAGAGAGAGAGAGAGGCAGAGACACAGGCAGAGGAAGAAGCAGGCTCCATGCAGGGAGCCCAACATGGGACTCGATCCCGGGACTCCAGGATCACACTTTGGGCCAAAGGCAGGTGCTAAACCGCTGAGCCACCCAGAGATCCCCTCTCTCTCTTTTGTAGCCAAATTCCCCTCCAAAAAGTCTATCCTCACTCTGCTGAGGTGGTTGGGGTAAGGACTTAAAGGAATTGATGGTTGAAGAGAGACAGAGGGATCCTCTAGGCCGCTGCCAGTCTGTCTCCCAAAACTTGTGTTTTTTCCTCCATGTTCTGCTCAGGGGATGGGTTTGAGCTCAGGCAGCTCACGAGAAGCCTCCTCCTTCCATCGGTGAATTTGGGGAGCAGGTCAGAGGAGAGCGTGTGGGCGGACTCGAGAGACCTTTCCCCTCGACTTTGGTGGGTTAGGGCATGTTTCCTGCCCCAGCCGGGAGCCCTCGCCAGCAGCCACCCGTGTGCCATCAGACTGGAGGTGTTTGCAGAGGAGGCTGGTTCTCTGGGCTGTGCTGTCCCTTCTCTCCGGGGCCTGCATGTGGGCCAGGACTCATTAGGACCCAGGTCACCTCGATTGTGTGGAGCCGGGGCTACAATAATAAACCTCAGTAACTCAAGGCACACATCAGGATGCTTGATAAGTCATTGCTCATTTAATTCTCACAGCCACTCAGAGGACGGTGGTCTCAGCCCCATGTTTCAGCCGAGCAAACAGGCCCAGTTTGATTTCCCCAGGTCTCCCCACGCTTGTCATCTCGCTGGTGTTGCACTTGGCTGGGTCTCAGTGAACATCTGCTGAAGGCATGAGAAAGTGATGAGACAAGGACCCCGGTGTTCCAGCCTCCTAGCACTTGGGCACCAGCAGCATCACCCCTGGGGACTCATCACAAGACAGCGCTGGGCCTTATCCTTAGAGTTTCTGTTTCTGTTTCGTGGAGCCTGAGAATCTGCATTTCCACCAAGCTCGGGGGGTGGGGTGGGGGGGTAGCTGCAGCTACTGCTGCAGGTCGGGGCCACGCTCTGGCCCAAAGCTGCTTGTTCACAACATGTGTCACTTTCACCTGGGACAGGCCGGTGGCCCTCTGCCCATGGAGCACACAGCACTGTGTGTTTCCCCGAACAAGGCTCTGCACTTGTTGACAGACTGATGGGTCATGTGACACTGAGAGAACAGTAACAGGAGGAGCTGAACCAGCCAAGCCTTCAGAGCCCACATGAAGGCCTGGGCCTGAGGGCACCAGGCCAGAGCTGCGCCCAGGCTGGACACCCTGCCAGGTGCCGGGCCCCTGGTGGAAATAGAGGCTTGCCAAGCATGTCGTGGGCTTTCTCCTGATCCGCCCTCCTGACAGTTGTTTTCTTTTTTTTTTTTAAGAATTTATTTAAAAAAGAGAGAGAGAGAGAGAGAGCATGAGCAGGGGGAGGGGCAGAGGGAGAGGGAGGAGCAGACTCCCTGCTGAGCAGGGAGTCCGGATGCAGAGCTTCATCCCAGGACCCTGAGCCAAAGGCAGATGCTTCACGGACCGATGGAGCCACCTGGGCGCCCCCCAACAGCTCCTTAGGCCAGCATCCTCAACCCTGGCTGCTGGAGAGAGTCACCTGGCAGCTTTAGAAAAAGTCCCAATGCCTGGCTGCTGGCTGCACCTGGGCCGACCACATCAGCAGCCCTGGCACAGGGCCAGTCCCCTCAGGCTGAGAGCCACGGATTGCGAACCACTGGAGAGGCAGGGGCGGTGGGAGACCCCGGGCTGCATCCCTGCCCTGCCTTCACGGCCCAGGCGAATGCCTCCTGTGTGTCTCACGGCACAGGTCTGTACACGCCTAGCACCCTCCTCTTCTTCACCACTCTTAAGCCACAGCTACGGTGGGGGAGGCAGTGAGGAGAAGGGGCACAGAGGAGGGTTAGCAACAGGTCTGCAGAAGGTGTGGCCAAGGGGCCCCTGTTCCGGGGTCCTGAAGAGGCCTACTTTTTTTTTTTTTTTTTTAATTTATTCATTCAGAGAGAGAGAGAGAGAGACTGAGAGGCAGAGACACAGGCAGAGGGAGAAGCGGGCTCCATGCAGGGAGCCAGACGTGGGACTCAATCCTGGGTCTCCAGGATCAGACCCCGGGCTGCAGGCGGCGCCAAACCGCTGCGCCACCGGGGGTGCCCGAGGCCTACTTTGTTGATGTGGGGTCCTGGGTTAGAACGGACTATGAGGAACCCTGCCAGGGAGAGGCTGGCCATGAACTCTCTGTTCCTCAGACTCCAGTAGGCCCTGGAACCCCCCCCGCGTCCCCCCACCCCACCCCACCCCCATCAGGGTCAGGAATGCAGGTGCTGGTGCAGGTGTGGCTCCGGAGCTGGGGCTGTGGGGGCCCATGTGCACTCAGAACCAGCAGGCCCTTGGTGCGGCCAGGTCTTGCCCCAGTGGGAGCACTTCTGAGCCCCCCCATGGATGTGTATTTAAACTGCATTCCTGGCTTACTGCCCTAACGTCACATTCACCAAAATTAGAGAGTCTACAGGACTGAGGTAAAAACACAAACACAACTTCCCGTATTTTCTTCCTGCTGCCCCTGGGCTCTGCCTCGAGCACCAGGGCGCAGGGGCTGGGGCCCAGGGGCACTCTGGTTGTGGGGACCTAGGTCAGGCCCTGGGGAGGCTCTGGCGGACGCAGGAGTGGGTGCTACAGCTCCGCGCCGCTGGAGAAGCGGAATCTAGAGACGGAGTCCTCGAGGCAAGGTCCCGGCCTGGGGGCCCTGGGGCCTGGGGAGCCCGGGCACGGAAACCCCGGGCAGAAGGACCGCGGGCGCGAAGCTCGGGAGTGGGGGGACTCGGGCCCCACAGGGACGCCGGAGCCCTCGGGCAGCAGCCGCGACAGGTCCTCCACCAGGTGCCACTTCTCCTGGACTTGCTGTGGGGGAGGGGGGAGGGGGAGGGGGTGGGGGGAGGGGGTGGGGGGAGGGGGTGGGGACAAGCGGCGGTTAGGAGCGACGCCCCGCCCCGCCCCGCCCGCGCCCCCAAGCGGAGACCACGCCCCTGCCCCAAGAGTCCCGCCCCCAGAAGAGGCCCCGCCCCGACCGACCTGAGACCACGCCCCCTCCGGGGTCCGCCCCGTGAAGTCAGAGACCACGCCCCTCCACCAGAGTTCCGCCCCCAGGAAAGGCCCCGCCCCCCGCCCCTCCCGCCCCGAGACCTCACCCCCTCCAGGGGTCCCGCCTCAGCTAAGCCAGAGACCACGCCCCTCCGCCAGAGTCCCGCCCCCAGAAGAGGCCACGCCCCTTCCGGGTCCCGCCCGCCCCGCCCGACCTGAGACCTCGCCCCACTAGGGCGCTGCTCACGCCCGCCACCTAGAGCCGGAGTTCAAAGGTCAGCTCTGCTGCTAGTGGATGCCGGGTGATGATGATACTGCCGCGGCATCCTATCAGACCCGTGTCCCCAAGCCAAAGGCCATATTCCTGGGCCATATTCCTGTCATGGGGCTCCCGGCCACACTCCGGGGCCACGTCTGGCCCCTCCCCAAGCCCAGCGGGCACTCACCCACACCAGCTGCTTTCGGAGCCCCCGGATGGCCCTGGCATTGGCCTGGGACTGGGAGACGCAAATGGTCAGGACAAGGCTTTGGACAGACAGGGGTCCGAGGTCAGTCATCCCTGGATGGAAGGTGTCTCCCCTACTTTCTCTCCCCACCTCGGTGTCTTAAAAATGCCTCCTGGGGTTCTTTTCTCTGCAGACCCCTTTACCTCCCTCTCCTTCCTCCCGCAGAGCCCCTCTGCTCTACAGGGCAGGGTTTCAGCGGGTCTGCAGGAGGCACTGGGCTTCCCCTGTGGTCACACAGGTGCCTGCTTTACAGGTGACATACCCAGGGCTCCCTGCCTTTGTGCCCATGCTCCGTCCTCTGGGACCCTGCCTCCCTGGCTCTGCTTGTCTGGCTCCCAGAGCCCAGGAGAGTGCCTGGGGTGGGGGGACCATGGAAGGAAGGACCCCCTCCCCGGGGTGCCCTCCCATGACCCCTGCTGCCCCGAGAAGCACCTGAGCAGGACGAGAAGGGGGAAGCTGAAGGCGTGGGAACCGATGTAGTGGAGGATGCGCTGGCCAGAGGGCGGGAGCCGGAGGGCCACCAGCTCTGGGACCACCTGCCAGGGGGCCGAGTAGTTGGAGAAAAGGCCACAGTCCCAGGAGGAGTGGATGCTGGGGAGAGACAGCCAGGGAAGGGCTGGTGTCAGGGCCCCAGGTGACAGCTGCCTGCCCCCCGGCCGCCAGTGCCTCTGCGGCCCTCACCTGCTGACCACGTAGCCCAGGGGCATGACGGCCAGGAGCAGACCCAGGATGAGCACCAGCTGGAAGAAGAAGGTGGAGCTGGAGGCGCGGAATCGCCGAGGAGATGCCTTGGAGTTCCTCATGAGGGTGTACTGGGGGCAAGTAGTAGCACACGGGGGCCGTGAGCCAGTCCCCAGGTGCCGGGGAGCCTGAGGCCCAGGGAGGTGACGCTGAGGGGGTGGGCAGAAGCAGGACGGGATCGTGGGCCCCAGACCCCCCCACCTGCACCCCCTGCCCCCTCCCAGCCCAGGAGGCCTCACCTTCTTGATGTAGAAGGTGAGGAAGATAAAGACGCTGTTGAGCAGAGGCAGCAGGGGACAGTAGAAGAGGCCCATCCAGGTGACTGTCTGCCCCGCCACGATGTCCAGGACATTCTTGGGCACCAGGAATTCTTCTCGGTCCAGCCAGGTCCAGAAGCTGCCCGTGAACCGCTCCACCAGCAGCCTGGGGGAGGGGAGTGTCCAGGTACCCCCATCAGTCATGACCACGTCGTTCACATGGAGACGCGTGTGCCGGGCTGCCCACCCTTGGCTGTGGCCAGCGGCCACCCCCGGACAGGCCCCGTTCTCCCGCGATGTCCCCGTGCCTCACCTCCTAGGCAGGCTGACGCAGAAGGCAAAGGCCACGGTGAGGAGGAAGTTGAAGATGCTCAGCTTGTATAGCTCTTCCCCGACTGCGTTTTCCCAGCACTGGAGCAGAGGGGGACTGGTCACCCCCGGTCCCCGGCTGCCCCTCACTCCCCCCCACCCCCCCACCGGGGGCCTCTAGGGTCTAGGAGCCTTGCCCGGAGTCCCATCTGATTGCTAAGTTAGCACCTGGGCCTCCAGCGTAAGATCTGAGCAGGGAAACGCCCCAGGCAGTGCACAGTGAGCCGGGAATGGTGCCCCTGGTGGTGTGCGGCCCTCCAGCAAAGGTGAGACTGGAGAGGGACAGGAGGGACAGGCTTTGATGGAGCCACCAGTCACCTCGTAATCACAGGCGTTGTAGCCGTAGGCCGCACAGCTCGTCTTGTTTCTGCCGATACACAGCACGGTCTGGCCCAGAGAGAAGGAGAATATTCCCAGGCTGGCCAGCTTCAGGACAACGCACCTGGGGCGGGGTGAGGGCGGGGAGTGGGGCTGTGTCAGGGGGAGGGGCTCAGGTGCCACGCTCGGTCCACCCGGGTTACAGGGGTGGCTGGTCTCTGAGATGGTGTCTCTTCTGGGTCCAGCCCCCTCTAAATCCAGAGCCCAGCCTCCTTCCAACCTGCTCCGTCCCTGGCAATGTTTCCCAAAGCGTGTTCCCTAGAGTCTTGGTCTCTAGATGATTCCTGAGAGAAGGGTTCTATTTTTAAATCAGTTTGGAGAACACTGTGGGGCCCAGCTGCCCCCTCAGCCCCCCACTGCCCGCCACACTCAGTTTGGCTGTTTGCAGGCGTATATGGGCCTTCCATTGTCTCACAGCAGGGTTGGTCTTCCTCCTGCCTGTCAATCCCCTAGCCCGTCTTACACCGTTTCATACGTCCTGATCCCATGCATCCCCCTCCTGCATAATGCAGCACCAGATCGCAGAGGTAGGATGGTGTACCCCCAAACCAGCACACGCACATTATGCCCAAGCATGGACTTTTAGCGTTGACAGGCACAGAAGTCTCCTGCTGTTGAGGAAGGCTGGGAGGCAGGGTGAGTAGGGGCTGATTTTTTTTTTTTAAATTAATCCTTCATCCTTTTGAGCATTTTGAACTTTCTACCATGTGCATGTGCTACTACTTATTCCAAAAATAAAGTTTCAGACCACAGTCAACCTTGGAGGAAAGCTGAATGGGTTGCATCTGCACCGGGGGAAGCAGAAGGGAAAGCAGACAGAGCTAAGAGTGGGGGGCGGGGGGCTGTGGTGACGGGACAGGTAGCAGACAGAAAAGTGGAGCTGGAGCTCATGGTAGGGAGCTGCTGCTCAAGAGGGGCTTCAGGTCCAAGGCAGGATCCTGGTCCTGAGAGGGGGCACAGAGCAGAGCATGGGGGTGGAGGAGGGCTTGCCCGTGAACCTGCACCCAGCAGGGGACGGTGAGCTTGCCGTCTGCGGAGGCACTTGACCTCTGCGAGCCTCAGTTTCTTCATCTGTCAAATGGGGCTGAGGAAGGTCCCCACTTTTGCAGATCACGTGAAGGTTGTCAAGGTAAGGGGTGTAAACCCTGGGGGCGTGTGAGAGCTGTGTGCATCCCGAGTGTGTAGAGCTGGCTCCCAGGCCCTTCTGGCTGTTTTGTCCCTGGCCCCTCTGAATGGCTGGTGCATGGTACAGGCTGCTGGCTTGCTTTGGACAGAAGGGACCAGAAAACCTTAGAGGGAGGTTCCCAAGACTGTGTTGTCTGGAAGTTCCTGCATGCTCAGGCCCTCTGGTGCCAGGCGGTCAGATGGCCAGCAGGACACAGCACCCTCATGTGCCCCCGGTCCTTCTGAACTTGACCCTGCCCATGGGGGCCCACCTGTCACCCCCAGGGGCGGCACTCACCAGAGGAGGGCGAGGTTGATCTCAGTACTGGGGGGGTAGTTCCCCAGCTGGATGAGGAAAACAAATAGCAGGGGCCCCAAAAAGTTGACCAGGGCGATGACCCCAGGGGGCAGGTACTGCAGCAGCACAAACAGTGAGTCCTGCAGGAAAGAGCAGGTAGGGAGTGCCCATGGACTGGGGGGGCCCGGCAGCTTCCCCACACCCTACAGCCCCCTCAAGTGCCACTCTGGTGCAGGCCCGGCCTCCAGAAGCCCTTGGACTATTCCGGGTGGCAGCTCGGCTCTTGGGTACCACGGGCAGAGGCGGTGTCAACCTCCCTGTGCGTCTCGGCTTGCTCATCTGCCAGGTGGGACCATCCCGTCTCCTCCCACCAAAGCTGTGGGCAGGACTGAATGGGTGCACATCAGTCGCCTGGCACCTCTTTGTTGTCCTGCGAGTACTTGGTGGCCCAGAAGATCACGCTGATGGCCCCAACCACCAGGAGCCCGATGAGGACGTTGACCCGCAGGTAGGTAAGCAGGTGGCAGATCCTCTGGGTCCGGGTCTGCTGCTGCACCTGCAGGAACCGACGCCCTTCCTCCAGCTCCACCTGTCATGGGGGCGGGGACACAGACCGTCAGGCCCCCCGCGGGCAGGGCGCTGTGTGGAGGGAGAAGGTGCCCATCGGGTCCAGGTCAGCGATCGTGGGGGGATCCAGGCAGGGCTGGCGAGTCGCTGGGGCAGGGGCGGCGAGGGATGGAGGCGGCTTTCATGTGGACCGCCCTCCCTGCTCTGTGTGCGTGTGCTCACGCCCGAGCACTGGCAGAGCCGCCCTTTGGCTAGAACACCCCGTGCATGCGCCTGTGCACACACTCCCAGACCACCCCCGCTCCCGTACAGTCACGCACGCTCACGCGCTCATCCACGTACCAGACACCCACACACACCTTGAACTCGTTGCTGATCTCATGCTTCTTGATGGTGGCTGCTTCCTGCCCCCGGATACAGAAGTCCCAGGAGGAGAACACTTTGATGCTGACGGGCGACCTGTAGTCCTGGCCCAGAAACAGCCTCTGCGGCAGCCCCTTCACCATCCTGGAGGGAGCAGGAGGCCCGGGCCCATGGGGGAGGGGCTCCGCCCTGGCTCAGGTCTGGGGTAGGAAGCCCCTGACGGCCTGGGGTGCAGGCTTGTGGTGGGGGTGGGGAGGCAGGGGCGGTGTCCCCGGCTCCGCAGCTGAGGACACACTGTTCGGGCCCTGGAACCACGGATGAGCCTTACTGAACAGGAGCCGGGGCCCTCCTGCTACCTTGGGGTGCCACACCAAAGGGGGGTGGTCAGGGAGAGAGGGCGAGGCAGGGGCTCTGCTCTCACCGCCGAAGAGTCCCACAGAAGCAGAGGAGGAGGCAGGCCAGGGGGCTCAGGAGGTAGGCCAGGCGGATGCTGTAGGCCGAGCCGCTCTCCGGACCCGCCCGGTAGGCGCCGTAGAAGAGGTAAGTGTTGTTGAAGGCCTAGGGATGTGGATGGTGACAACGGGGTCATGAGGCCCTGTGCTAAGTGCTCCCCGTGTCTTAAGTCTCTAATTCTCATAGTAACTCATCCCGGGGGAGCGAGAGCAGCCGCATGTCACAGTCACAGGGCCGTTGGGCAACTTGCCCAAGACCACACAGCTCTGGGGAAGAGGCAGGGTGGGATACAGGAGCTCGGGAACCACTCAGTGGCTTCCAGGGATGAGGGTGGGGGGGTGTCTGTCCCACAGATCTGGACCCCTTCCTCCTCTGTCCTTTGCACCCTGACCCCAGCTGGGTGCTGAGGCCATGGGCATGTGTCCCTGGGTCTGGGCCTTGCATCCTGGCCGCAGCCTCTCTCTGAGCCCACCACTGTCCTCGCCAGCCTGTTTGTGTAAAACCGTTCCCCTAGAAGCCAAACTGTCTTCGGAGGGACAGGGATCTTCTTAGACCTCGGTCCCCTGGGGCCAGTTGTCCAGGTCCCCCAGCCTCCCTGGTCCACAGCCAAGACAGGGCTCACTTACCCTGCCGGTTAAGACATTCCAGAGTTGATTGTGGAACCTGGGAACACCAGTCTGGGACTGGAGGCCATCAGAGCACTGGAGGGCTGCGGGGTGGAGAGGGGACCAGCAGGGAGGGGTCCCCAAGGCATAGGTGAGGCTCTGTGCCCACCTCCTCCATAGCCCCCCATCCTGGGGAGGCCCGAGCAGGGCCCTGAGGAGGTGTCAGGAGGCATGCGACGCATGAGGTGCAGTCAGGGGGCGTCCCGGGGCTGGACGGAGGGAGGAGGGACGCAGGAGGGAGCCCAGGATCGGGACGCAGAGGGTCAGGGCTGTCCCAACACTCTGAGCCCTGCACCAGGGTCCTTAGGGTGCAGGTGGGCGCTCGGGCCCTTATTCCCTCGGCGGGTGGGGAACTCACTGAAGTTGAGGGCCGGGCCTGGGTCACGGGGACGGAGCCAGACCAGGGGCAGCAGGACGAAGCTGGCAGTCAGCAGCAGGGTCAGCAGGTTGAGCAGCAGCAGGAAGCGGAGAAAGGTGAAGTAGGACTGGATTCCGGTGCCAAAGAGGCCTGCGAGGGGAGCCGCGCCGGGCCAGGGGCCCAGCTGGGAATCCGAGGGCCCACCGACCCCGCGGGGTGCGGGGGACCCGCCTCCCGGACCTCGGACCTCCAGGCTCCCCCGCAGTGCCTGTGATGGCCACCAGGGGCTGCTGTCACCCACGCTCGGGGCAGGAGGGGTGTGCAAGGAAGGAGGGCGACGTTTGCTGGGGGCGGGGTGGGGGGCAGGGGAGTTGGTTGGGGGCAGGGAGGGCGTCGGCAAGCGGGATGGTGGCCTCCTCGGGTTGCTAAACTGGACATTGAGACTCCAGGGAGGGGTGGTGGGAGGTGGGGTGCGGGTGGGGGTCCTACCTCCGATCTCGTAGAGGGCCCCTTCCCAGAGCCCGAAGCCCTGGGCCAGCCGCCGCGCTGCCTCCCCCAGGCGCCGCCCCACTGCCCGCCGCCGGCGCTGCCATCGCTGCCAGCAGGAGGTCTTGGTGCCCTCGGGCTCCCGCAGCTGCCTGGGATGGGGGGGGCGTCCCTGAGCCACCCGCACTGCACCCACCCCCCCTCCAGGCCAGGCAGAGCAGTGCCAGGGGCCAGAGGAGTCCTGCCCCTGCTGTGACTTCCCCCCATCCAACAGGTGCATCCTCTGGGTGCTGCACCCACCGCCACCCCCTGGCCTGGCCTGTCAGCCCCGCAGCACCCACCGGATGAAGCGCTTGTCCACCATGGCATAGGGCAGCTCCCGCACCAGCGCCTGGGAGGACTCCAGCCGCGCCATCTCCTGCTCCCACAGCTCCTCCACCCCGGCTTCTGGCTCCCGGGAGGCCTGGCCGGACCCCACTGACCACTGCCTCAGCATCTCTGCGGTAGCCGGGAGGTTGGGGGCGCTGGCTGGCAATCCCCTGCCTCCTGGAAGGGACGTGGGGTGCCTGCTGGGCGAGCGTCAAGCTCTTGGCCCTGGTACAGCCAGAGATGAAGAGAGAGAATTCGGCTGGGGCGGATCCCGGCTCAGTCCCTGTCCACAGCTCAGAGCAACACACTGCCAGAGGCCTCAGTTTCCCTGTTTGTCAACGGGGAGAAAAGTCTAAAGGGCACGGAAAGATGGCCTGTCCCAGCAAAGCTAAGGCCAGGTGTAGCCACAGAGGACTGAGCTGGGTCCCAAGGCCTGTGGTACCCGTACCCCCTGCTGCCGGGGGCCACGGCCTTCTGGGTCACCCCTTGGCAAGACAATTCTGGCTCTGCTCCCCCCGCTAATTATTCCACTGGGGCCCTGCCCTACACCCTGACAGTTCCTAGGACCCAGCATCCCGCGGCACCCCAGATTTGGACCTTCTGGGACCCCCTTCATCTCCTACCTGTGGTCCAGCCCCCAGGACTGGGTCTGCCCCGCCCCCCAGGGACCCGCGATGAGGGGGGGTGGCTATAGCCCCAGACTGGGGAAGGGGACACTGGTGGCAGCTATAACCCCTACCCCCAGCAGCCCCACACTGCGGGGCTCTCCCTTTCACCTCTTCACTCTCTGCCTCCTCCCCTGACTCTGCACCCAGCTCACCTGGGGACAAGGGATCCGGTCCCCAAGGAGCTGCTTGTTGGACCCGCTCCTGCCAGGCTGGGCGGGACCGTGAGGGAGCCTGGGATGGGGGAGGGGGATGGTTGTTGGGGTGTCACATGACAGGAACCCCAGCTCTCCCGCCGTCTCCTCCCCCTCCACTGCTGGCTCCCACCTCGACAGTTTCCTCTGCTTTCACTGGGGGCGCCACTTCCTGCGGCGACCAGGGCGACCAGGCAGGTGGAGGGTGGGGGGGGGGCGGGGAAGGGGTGGCCTCTGGACCCCGTGGGGTGGGGTTGGGGTCCACAGGGCGGGGGTCGCCCCCATCTCCCCCTCCCCCCGCTCCTGCGTGCTAGTCCCCACCGGATCTCTCTAGGCCTGGGAAGCCCCAGCTGGGGCGGGGGCCTGGCTGCTTATCTGCGGGTGGCAGACTGTCTTGGGGAGAGCGGGATGGTGACAGAATGGGTGGGTCCCATCGCTCGGGCCGCTGGTTCCAGAAGCCCTTGGTCTTAATCCTCAACTTCCCTCCTGGGTCACTGGCTCTTGGACAAGGCGGGGACTTAGAGCCTGGAGGATGGCAAGGGCTCAGGAGTTGGTGCCATCTGTGCCAGCTAGGCAAGGTGTTCAAGAGCCCCCTTGGCCCTTTGTGTGTCCCGGGGTCCCCTGGGAGACCCTGTGGTCTTACCCTTCTTGCGCCCGCTCCTCCCTCCTCAGGGCCCAGTCCAGCCTGCTGAGCTCTGCGGGCTTTTCTGCATCCCTGCCTGGATCCCCTCGTTTTTCCAAGCCCCTCCTCCACGCCAGGCTCCACGCTGGGTGCTGGGGCCCAGCACCCAGTGGGTTCAGAGAGTGGGGGCGGGGAGAAGGGACCAGCAAAAGTACATGTCAACAGGAAGTGGCAAGTGCTCCAACAGGGAGGCTTCCTACAGGACGTGACCTGCAAGTGGGGCCAGGTCACGCAACTACCATGTGGCTGGAGCATGGATGGGTGTGCGGGACGGGGCGGGGTGGGGGGAGGCAAGGGCTGGGCAGGCCCGGGGGCCTTGTGCCAAGATGCAGCCCGAAGTAACCCACCTGAGGACCACAGCGGTGGCTGCAGAAAAGCCCCAACCCTGACCCCTCCGACTTTGTCCAACTTCAGGTCAGCGGACGCGTCACCGCTTGCATCACATCTTTTCATTCGGGAATCCTGGCTTTGCCCACCTCTCTGCCTTCCCGCCCGCCAGCGTCCCAAAGGCTTCCCTACATGGGCAACGTGCCCCCTAACACTGTCCAAATCCCCCCAAGTCTCACCCCAATCCTGGGAGCCTGCCCTCTGACCTGCCAGGCTTTCTCAAAGTCGGCGCTCCCCGATGGACCAGACTCTGCCCTGGGAGAGGGCACCCGGGGGCCTGCTGGTCATCCGTGCGCAGGGAGCGCAGTCCACTCCCCGGCTTGGGGGGGCAACCAAGACGGCAGCAGTGGGCACAGCAGGCGTCCCCCGCCCGGGGCGCGCCCCCTCCTCCCGGCCTCGCCCACAGGACGTGAGAACCGAGCAGAAACCCCGCCCCGCCCCGCCAGGGGGTGGCCCCCCCGCCCCCCGGCCCAGGAGCCTGCTCGGGAAAGCCGCTTGGGAAAGCCGTTGGTCAGCAGGGCTTGCGGGGAGGAGAGGGTTGCCCAACGCGGTGTCGCAAGCCTCCATCAGCGGAGCTTTGCAGCCTCGTGTCATCGATGACCGCCCTGGGAAACGGGTGGCTGGGGAGGTGTCCCCATCTGAGACTTGGGGAAACTGAGTCCCACGGACACCGCGGACTCCACCGCGATTGGAGTCGACCCCGAGGCTCGGCCGCCCGCACGCAGCTCAGGCCTCGGGGTGCGGAGGAGACGGGGCGGCGGGTCGGCAGGGAGAGGGCAGGGTCGCCCGAGGCGGGGCGCAGGGTCACGTGACGCCGGAGGCCGGCCCCCAGGTGGGCCGGGCGGGGCGCTGCTCCCTCCCGCCCCCTCCCGCCCCGCCCCCCGCGACCGACCCAGGTCGCCTCAGGGGCCCGGTCACCTCCGCCCCGCCCCCTGACCCCCCGGCCCCGCCCCCGGGGGCCGAGCCCCGACCGCGGCTCCCGGGACAGGTGAGCGGCTCGCGGGCGCGCAGGGCGCCCCTCCCCCGCGCCTCCCAGGTAAGCGCGGCCGCGGGGTGCGGGCCCCCGGGGAGGGGCGCGCCCCCGGTCCCCCCCGGGCTGGGGGAACGTTCCCGGGGAGCGGCTCCACCCTGCCCCTCCCCACCTGCTCAGGGCTCAGGAACGGAGAGCCCCGGAAACCCTGCGGGGCGCGCCGGCGCGGGGAGGGCGGCAGGGTGCCCGCTGGGCGGAAGTCCTGGCGCCGCCTGGGGGAGCCCGGGGGAGCCCCCAGCCCCGGCCGGCCGCGGATGCCGGGCCTCTGAGCACCTCCCACCTCCCCACTACCCGCGCCCCCGAAGGGGTGTGCGGGAGAGGCCTGTGGGCCTGGGAGGCGCCGTATGGAGGGACCCCAGCTCTAGGGACAGCAGCGGGGCGGGGGCACACCCTCAGCTCCAAGTCCATCTGTTTGCCCCATTCAGCTCCCTGGTGGTGGTGCCCCCCGCCCCCCATCGCCGGCTCCCGCTGGAGGGAGAGGAAGGGGCTCAGACTTTGCGGGGCCTGGGCTCAGAGACTGGACGGCCTGCACCCCTAAGTGAGGACGCTGTTTGGGCATCCTGGCCACCTCCCCCCCAGGAAGCCCCCTCGAGCTCAGCCAACTATTCCGAGTGCTGGATTCACTCCTGCGCCTGGGGGAGGGGGAGGGGGAGGGGGAGGAGGGAGAGGGGGGTGGAGGACGGGACTGTGCCCCTGCTGGGCTGCGCCCTGCGCCACTCCCACCGGGTGAGGAGCCCAGACAAGGCCGCCCTGGTTCCAGTTGCCCCGGGCGGTGCCGGAGGGCTCAGCCTGGACAAAGGCGGGACAAAGGCGGCCTGTGTAACGCACCCCCACCCAGCCAGCTGCCCGCCCCGCCCCCGGGTGATGGAATGTAGGGGAGTCGTCTGTGGGGGACTGGTGACCTTGCAGCACCCTAGCTCAGCCGGCATGGAGTGCCGTGATCCCCGTTGGGGGGTGAGGGCAGGCAGTGCTGGGTGGGGGCGCAGCTGGAGGACCCCCCCACCCAGGGGGGTGCTGGTTGTGGGGCGAGGGCTAGCCGTTGGAGGGTTTCCTGTGAGAGGAAGTGCTCTGGGGTTACAGGGCAGGCACAGGAAGGTCTGGGAGCTGCCCTGACCTTTTTCACCAGGAGGGCCGCGGATACCTGGGCCCTGGGCCGAGCCGGCGCCTAGGGGAGCTGTGTCCCCGGGCCCCCACCCCCTTCTCGCTTGCCCCGGGACTGGGGACAGGCGGCGCCAGAGAGGAAACAATGGGGACTGCTCAGACCCCCCCACTTCCTTCCGCTCGCCCTCAGGCAGTGCAAGGGGCTCCCCCTCGCCTGAACGGGCAGGAGGTTTATTTGGAGTCACTGACCCGACCACGTGTTTGGCTGGGGCTGGGGGGCCTCGGCCGCGGGCGCCTCCCACGGGCCCCAGGGAGCGGGCAGTTTGGCCCGGCCCCAGGCACTGAAGGCCGCCTCGGCGCACCACTCCCTGTCTCCCCAGATGGGCAGCGGGAGGCTCCGGAGGCTGCGCCCAGGCTCTGAGCAGCCGTAGGTCTGCAGACCGGCTGGGCGTGGGTCACCGACATGGCTCAGCCACTGACCTTTGTCCTCAGTGTTCCCGAGACCCCGGAGGACCATGGGTAAGTGTGCTGGGGCCGGGGCAGTGTGGTGGGGGGTGCTGGAGGGCAGGGATGTCCCCCTCGTCCCCCCCCCAAAGGCCACCTGGACTGGGGCCTGTGGACAGGGGGGCAGCCAGGGCAGCTGAACCCCGCCCCCCCATCTCATCCCTGCAGCCCGGAGCCCAGCCCCTATGATGAGAGCGAAGTGCACGACTCCTTCTATCAGCTCATCCAGGAGCAGAGCCAGTGGGTGGCCGAGGAGGGTCTGGAGCTGCAGCAGAGGGAGCCAGGGCCCCCGGAGACCCCAGGTGAGCCCCCCAGGCGAGCCCCCAGGCCAGGCCCTGTGTGTGGCTCAGGCCCCCTGGGGCTCAGGCACTGGGATGGGGATGCGGCTGGCGGGGTGCTGAGCCTGGCCACCCCGCCCGGCCTGGCAGGATGCCACTCCCAGTGGGCTGCACGCCTGGGGTGGGGATGGGGTGGGATGGGGTGGCGGACGTGGCTGGCCAGCCGGGTCTCCGGGACCTCTGGATGTGTCTTCCCGCCTCCTAGGCAGTGGCCACCAGACCCTGCTGGGGCCCGAGGACCCCCTCGTCCACAGCACGGCCACACTCCGCATCTTGGCCAGCATGCCCAGCCGCACTATCGGTGAGTGGGCCCTCTACCCCCCGCACCCCGGGGCGCCTGGGGCTTCAGGCGGGGATCTCGGACCCTGCTCCCGGCTGCTGCCCGGAGGCCCTGCACCGCCCCTGCGGCCCCACTGGGTTCCAAAAACGACTCCGGAGTCATAGGGCTAAAAATAGACCCTTGGGAACCCGGTGGTGCTGGAGGCCTCTTGGAAAGGGACTTCCTTGGGTCCTGGGAGGGGCGGGGGCTGGGGGGCAAGGCCAGCGCTGCCCCTGACCGCACCCCCGCAGGCCGCAGCCGAGGGGCCATCATCTCCCAGTACTACAACCGCACCGTGCGGCTCCGGCGCAGGGTCAGCCGGCCCGAGCTCAGGGGCGTGGGGCGCTCTGCCCGGCCCAGCCTCCGCCTCTACGACCTGGAGCTGGACCCCGTGGCCCTGGAGGAGGAGGGTGAGCGATCGGACCCATGCCCCGGGGATGGAGCCCCCACGCCCCCACGCTGAGCGCTCGGGTGGGACACATGCTGCCGGCCTCGGGCTGTGACGGTGGCGAGCAGACCAGGCCCAGCTGTCCCGCGGCTTGCTTTCTGCTCAGTGACACAGGCAGGAACCAGCTAAATGGAAGAGCAGACTCAAGCTCAGATGAGGGTGACTGAGGAAAGGCAGGTGGCACGATGGGGATCCAGGGAGGCTCCCTGGAGGAAGGGACACTAGCAGAGGGCCTTGTGCAAAGGCCCTGAGGTGGGAGGCTGGTGCACAGCAGGGCTGGTGTCACAGGTCGGGGCAGTGAGGTCAGAGCAAGATGCTTGTGGGGACCCAGGAGGAGAGTTAGGGTTCATAGGCTGAGGTGGGGGAGTGGAGACAACTAGTGGGGGCCACAGCAGGGTTTGGTGTGGATGGTGCAGGTGGAGAGCGGCCGGCTGGGCCTGGGCGGGTGGGCTGAGGTCTGCGGGCCTGTCCGGCGCCCGGGGACAGGTGCAGGAGAGGGGCATGTGGCGGGGGGCTGACAGGGCCCCTCCTCCCGTAGAGAAGCGGTTCCTCCTGGTGAAGGAGCTCCAGGGCCTGCCGGTGGCCCAGCGGGACCACGTGCTCCGCGGGATGCCCTTGGGCCTGGCCGAGAAGCGCAGCCTGCGGTCAGTGCCCGTGGCCTCGAGACCCGCTTCCTTGGCTGCGCTGGGCAGCGGGGGGGGGGGGGCAGCGCCCTGGACACGCGGCGGGTGGCTCCCGGGAGGGACTGGGGCCCGTCCCGGTCCAGCCCTGAGGCCACCTCTGCCCCCAGAGAGGAGAGCCGGACCCTGACGCGGAAGCGGCGTGGCCGCCGTGGCCGGCGTGGACTCCTCCCCTGCTGCGGCCGGCTGCGGGACGCCTGCGTCCTGGTAGGAGCCACCTGTCTTGGGGGGGCCCGGGCTGCCCGGCGGGGGCCCCGAGCTCAGGCCAGCCCCCTCCCGCCTCTGCCCCCACAGGCCCTGCACAGCCTGGGGCTCGGGCTGCTCTCGGGGCTGCACGCCCTGATGCCCTGGCGCTACGCCCTGAAGCGGATCGGAGGCCAGTTCGGCTCCAGCGTGCTCTCCTACTTCCTCTTCCTCAAGACCCTGCTGGCCTTCAACGCCCTCCTGCTGCTGCCCCTGCTGGCCTTCCTCGTGGGCGTGCAGGCCGCCTTCCCGCCGCCAGCCTCCCCGGGCGCCGTCCCCGCCTTCACGGGCTTGGAGCTGCTCACCGGCGCGGTGAGGGCTGGGCCGGGGTGAGGGAGCCGTCGGGGCGGCCGGGGGCTTCTGCAGGTGGGGGCCCTGCCTCCCCCGGGGAGCCCCCACCCCTGCCTGTGCTGTGACTCCAGGCTGCGGCCAGCCTCTCCCTGGTGTCCGTCCCGCCCCGACTTCCGTGGGGCCGGGGAGCCCCGGGATGGCTGTGGCCCTCGGGCTCCCTCCGTGTCCTCCTCCCCGCCCTGCCTTGCCCTCGCCCTGCTCCGTGGCCGCTGTCCCTCTGCTTCTGGAAGCCTGAGGCTGGGTCAGGTGTGGGAGGCGGGAGAGTCCCTGACTCAACGGGGCGTCCTCCCTGCAGGGCCGCTTCACCCACACCGTCATGTACTACGGCTACTACAGTAACACCACGCTGAACCAGCCGTGTGTGCCCCCGCTCGACGGCGGTCAGTGCAGCCGCGAGGCAGACGGCCTGCCCTACAACATGCCCTTGGCCTACCTCTTCACTGTGGGCGTGGCCTTCTTCATCACCTGCATCACCCTGGTGTACAGGTAATGGCCCCCCACCATATGGCCTCGGCTCTGTGTACTACTGATCGTCTACTCAGCCGTTCATTCCCGGGTCCCTCCTTCCACCCATCCACCCACTCTTCTCTCTATCCATCTACTCTTCCTTCTTTCCTTCTATCCTTCCATTCACCCATCCACTCATCCTTCCATCATCCTTCTTTCTGTCCATTCATCCATCCATTCACTCATCCATCCATCCTTCTTTCTGTCCATCATCCATTCATCTTTCCATCTATCCATCTTTCCATCCGTCCATCCATTCATACTTCTATCCATCCATCCTTCCATCCATCCATCTGTCCATCCATCTGTCCATCCATCCTTCCATCCATTCATCTGTCCATCCATCCTTCTGTCCATCCATCTGTCCATCCTGTCCATCCATCCATCCATCCATCCATCCATCCATCCATCTGTCCTTCCACTCATCCATCCATTGGTCCATCCATCTGTCCATCCATCCATCCATCCATCCACCCATCCTTCCATCTATCCATCCATCCACTCATCCTTATGTCCATCCATCCTTCCTTTCATCCATCCATCCATTCATACTTCCATCCATCCATCCTTCTGTGCATCCATCTGTCCATCCTTCTGTCCATCCTTCCATCCATCCATCCGTCCTTCCACCCATCCTTCCATCCGTCCGTCCATCCATCCATCCATCCACCCATCCTTCCATCCGTCCATCCATCCATCCATCCATCCATCCATCCATCCATCCATCCTTCAGTCTGTCTGTCCTTCCGTCCATCTGTCCATCTGTCCATCCATCCATCCATTCACCCATTTTTCTGACCACCCATTCTTCCTTCCACTTGTCCATCCATCCATCCATCCATCCATCCATCCATCCACCCACCCAGCCACCCAACCATTTATCCCCTCCACCCACAAACATCGACCATGCTCAGCTCGGGGCAGGAAGGTGAATGAGCATGGTGCCTGGTTCCCTTAGGCACTTGCTGTCTAGGGGAGAAGACAGCAGGGAGCGGGCTGGGAAAATCCAGAGCCCCAGAGGTGTTTGCTGAGGAGTGAGGAGAGTTTGAGTCAGGCTGGCTTCTGAGGGGAGGTGCTCATGTCCCACAGGGAGGTTAAACACGAGTGGGCAGGGAAGAAGCAGAGGAGGGTGATTGGGTCCTGGATGGGCAGTGCGAGAGGCCCGAGGTGTCACCGTGTTCTGCAGCGGTGTCTTGCGGGAGGCGCCCACTGTCTCAGTGGGCGATGGAGCCCGCCCTCTGCCAGCCACTATGGCTGGTGGGCACCGAATTAGCCGGGTTGATGGGTGGCCAGCAGTCCGCAGCAGGCGGCCCAGGGCGCGGCGCTGGAGGAGGGGCAGGGTGTCGGCGGAGGCCCATTGGGCACCCCGAGGGCTCCTCAGAGTGGGCGGGGGTTTCAGCTGCAGGGAGCTCCCTGACTGCCTTCTCCCCCGGCCTCTGTGTCCCTCGTCACCTCTGTGCCTGGCTCTGCTCCTCCCAGCATGTCGCACTCTTTTGGGGAGAGCTACCGGGTGGGCAGCACGGCAGGGGTTCATGCCGTCACCGTTTTCTGCTCCTGGGACCACAAGGTGACTCAGAAACGGGCCTCCCGCGTCCAGCACGACAACATCCGAACCCATCTGAAGGTGAGCCACTCCGGGGACGGGGGAGCCCCTGGGGCTACCGCCCGACCTGCTGGGCTCCTGCAGACCTGGCCCGGGCACACTAAGGTCCACGCAGCCAGAGCCGCGCCTGGTCCCAGAGACACGGCTTAGCACCGGGAATCGTCCCGGGGTGCGTCTCTAATGGGGAGGGCGGACTTGAACGCCTGGGAGCCCCTGTTTGGCAGGTGCGGCGTGCATGCTCAGGCCCGGTCTCTGCTGGTGGCCTGTCCCCCGTCCCGTGCGGACTCCATGTCAGGTGGTCCCCACCCCCAGGGGCTGCCGCTCCCCTGCGAGAGGCCTAGTAGGCTGCTCTTGGGGCTCCTGCCCATGCGCACCTGGGCTCAGCACAGCAGCCCAGGGTAGGGACTCTCAGCGTCCCCTGCTGCCCGTGAGCAGAGCCACCTCCGAGGGTCAGTCCCCTGCCCAAGGCCAGTGGCCAAGCGGGGCCTGGTGGGAAGGTCTCTGCGTGTCTGGGGTCTGTGTCAGGGGGGCCCCAGCTCTGACCTGGCCGATGGGCCCTCCTGCCCTCAGGGAGCTCCCGTGGCCAGCCGGGGTGTCCTTCGTGCCTCGGGGCTCCTGGTCAGCTGGGGGGCCGCCCACCTCTACAGCAGGGAGGGGGCTCAGAGGCAGGGGTGGGGAGGGAGGGGAAGAGGGAGGCCTCAGGATGCAGCCTGAGCCTGGGAGTGGCGAGGAGGGCTGGGTGGTGGTGTTGGGGGTGGGAGGGGGGCGGCCCCTTGGTCCCCCCGGGCTGCCCAGGGGACCACCCCCGGGTCCCCGTGTGTGTCTGCGTGTCTGCCGGGCGGTCCCTGACGGGCTGGCCGCTGCCCCCAGGAGCTGCTGGCCGAGTGGCAGCTGCGGCAGGTTCCCCGGAGCCTGTGCGGGCGGCTGCGGCAGGTGGCCGTGCTGGGGCTCGTGTGGCTGCTGTGTCTGGGGACAGCGCTGGGCTGCACCGTGGCCGTCTACGCCTTCTCGGAGCTCATGATCAAGGTGCGGGCCAAGGGCGGACAGTCCCCACGGCCCTGGCCACAGGGTCAGGCCCCTGCTTACTTCAGACGGGTCCCTGGTGACTGGGGCCCCGCGCCGCCACCCCGGCTGCCCGCCCGCCCTCTCGCTCTTGCTCACTCACTCCTCCTGCCTCTTCTGTTTCGCTTTCCCAGACACCTGCGTCCCCACCCCCTTCCTGTGTGGTTTGAGTGGGAGGCCTTGTGGGGGGAGGATGGGGGCCGCGGGTGCTCCTTCCACCTGGGGGCCCCTCGGGGCAGCCCCCGCCAGCCAGGGCCCATGGGTGGAGCCGGCCCCAGGATGGGGCCCCTGCCGTGACCGCAGCCCCTCCTCCTGCAGAGCCCGGTGTCCACGGAGCAGGAGGGGGCGCTGCTGGCCCTGCCCACCGTGGTATGCGTCCTCAATCTGGGCGCCCCCTACCTGTACCGCTGCCTGGCGGCCCTGGAGCGGCACGACTCCCCGGTGCTGGAGGTGTACGTGGCCATCTGCAGGTGCGCGGCCAGGCCGGGCAGGTGGAGGCTTCCTGGGGCGCGGCCTCTGTCCCCCGCTCCGCTCTCAGCCCTCCCCGCCTCCCTGTCCCCTACAGGAACCTCATTCTCAAGATGGTCATTCTGGGGATTCTTTGCTACCACTGGCTGGGGCGCAGGGTGGGCGTCCTGAAGGAGCAGGTGAGGTGGGGGTGCAGGGAGGGCAACCCCCAGGGCGCTGCCCTGCTGCCAGGGGTGCGGGTGGTGGGCAGGGTGGCGGCCAGCAGGTCAGGGGCCGAGGCCCGGTCTCTTTCAGTGCTGGGAGAACTTCGTGGGCCAGGAGCTGTACCGGCTCATGGTGCTGGACTTCATCTTCGTGCTGCTGGACACGCTTTTCGGGGAGCTGGTGTGGAGGTGAGGCGCCCGGCCCCGCCCGCGTGCCGCTGAGCCCCTGGGCTGCCCTCGGGGGGCTGGGCGCCGCCCACCTGGGTGCTGCTTGCTGGAGGCCTCCATGGAGGATGGGAAATGCACGAGGATGGGGGTGCGGGGGTCGTTTCCAGAAGGCTCCCGGGCGCTGGCACTGCTGCTGCTTTTATTTCTATTTGTGTGTTTTTTTTTTTTCCGGGAATATGTGAGTTTAATAATACTTTTAAAATGGGATGTTTAGGGATCCCTGGGTGGCGCAGCGGTTTGGTGCCTGCCTTTGGCCCAGGGCGCGATCCTGGAGACCCGGGATCAAATCCCACATCGGGCTCCCGGTGCATGGAGCCTGCTTCTCCCTCTGCCTGTGTCTCTGCCTCTCTCTCTCTCTCTGTGACTATCATAAATAAATAAAAATTAAAAAAAATAAAATAAAATAAAATGGGATGTTTAACAGTCAGTAAAACGTTTGATGCTGCTTGTGCACGTTTAGAGCTGGGCGTTGGAAGAAGGACCACGACGTGGGGTGCCTGACTCAGTGGGGAGAGCGTGTGACTCTTGATCTCAGGGTCATGAGTTCGAGTCCCAAGTTGGGCGTAGAGATTACTTAAAAAAAAAAGAGCAAGTGGAAGTCGGCCGTAGCCCGCACCCCTCGGCGGAGGACCCGAGTGGGCCGGGCGCCTGCCTGCTGCGGCCCGGCTCTGGGGTCCGTGCTCCCTCGTGACCCTGGGGACTCCTCTGCCGCAGGCTCATCTCTGAGAAGAAGCTCAAGCGGGAGAAGCCGGAGTTTGACATTGCCGGGAACGTTCTGGAGCTGATTTACGGGCAGACCCTGACCTGGTGAGCGTCTTCCGCTTGCCCTCGGCCGCCGGGCCCGCGCGGGGAGGGTCCCCTCAGGCCTGCAGCGGGGCCCCCTTGGCAGGGTGCGGTGACGCGGGCCCGGTCCCTCACCTCTCCGGGGCGCAGTGCTGCCCCTCCCTGGGGACCTGAAGCCAGCCCGGCGTGGGCTGGGTCTCGGAGGGCGCGGGGCCTCTCGGGGTGACCTGAGCCAGGCCGTGTAGCCCCGGGGCCGCGCAGCGCTCGTGACCCCAGCCCCCCTTCCCCCTCCCCAGGCTGGGGGTCCTCTTCTCGCCCCTCCTCCCCGCCATACAGATCATCAAGCTGCTGTGCCTTTTCTACATCAAGAAGGTAAAGGTGCCCGCGGGGCCCCAGGGAGCGGGCGCAGCCGGGTGGGCCCTGGGCTGGCGGCGCTGAGCCCTGCCCTCCGCCCGAGAGCCGTGGGCCCCGCAGCCCGGGGCACCGTGGGGTCGGCTGAGTGCGCCCCCACCGTGCTCCCGGGCCGGCCAGAAGCCCGTTGGGGTGCGTGGTGGGTGCCGGGCGGCCCGACGCGTCCTGGGGTTTGGGCGGGCTCCGTGGCTGAGAACTGGCCTCTCTGTCCGGCTGCTCGACGGGGCGGCGTGTGCCCAGGCTGCTGGGGCGACGTTCATAGGACCTCGGCCCTGAGGTGGCCGCGGTGCCTGATCTTCCCTCTGCCAATCAGGAAGCGGGGTTGGGGAGCCTGCCCCCCCTGCCCCCTCATGCCCCCCTGCCCCCCCAGGCCTGGGGAAGGAAGTCGGGCGGGCGGTGGCCGAGCTCAGCCTCTGTCCCCAGACGAGCCTGATGGCCAACTGCCAGGCGCCCCGCAGGCCGTGGCTGGCCTCGCACATGAGCACCGTCTTCGTCTCGCTGCTCTGCTTCCCCTCCTTCCTGGGAGCCGCCGTCTTCCTCTGCTACGCCGTGTGGCAGTGAGTGGGTCCTTGCCCGGGGGGTGTGGAGCCGCCCCTGGATTCGGGGGGCTGCCCGTGCCCGGCTCAGGGCTCAAGCCGCCGTCCGCCCCCAGGGTGAGGCCCTCCAGCACCTGCGGCCCCTTCCGGACCCTGGACACCATGTACGAGGCGGGCAAGGTGTGGGTGCGCCGTCTGGAGCAGGCGGGCCCCAGCGTGTCCTGGGTGCCCTGGATCCACCGCTACCTGGTGGAAAACACCTTCCCTGTCTACCTGGTGTCGGCCCTGCTGCTGTGAGTGTGCGCAGGCGGGGCGTCGGGGAGGAGAACCCCGGTGGGGCCGTCCTCTCTCCCCGGCTACTGCTCAGGACCCCCCCGACCGCCCGTGTGTCTGGCTCCCCGCAGGGCCGTCATCTACCTCAACATCCAGGTGGTGAAGGGCCAGCGGAGGGTCATGTGCCTCCTCAAGGAGCAGATCAGCAACGTGAGTGCCCCTCCCCGCCCTGGGGCCACCTCCTGGCTGGCACAGCATCCCCAACTCCCTGGGGCCACCTGCTAGCTGGCACAGCTCCCCCAGCCCGGCTGCCGAAAGGCTCTCCCCATTAGTAGGTGTGGTTCGTATTGAGCAGAGATGGAGAGTGACCTGGGCCGCAGAGACCCCTCAGGACAGGGCTCCAGGGGACGGGCTCAGGGTGGCACGGGGTGGGGGTTGGGATTTGGGCTCCAGCTGAGAAGGGTGGCATGTTAGGGCGTGCGGGCCTGCGGGGGTGCAACCTCTGTGAGGATTTTTGAGACTCAGGATATAGTTTTTGGACTCTTTGGGGGACTCACATTGGGACATGGATCCTGTTCAGTGCCCTCATTTTGCAAAGGAGTGGAGTAAGGTTAAAAGCAGTCCTGGATTTAAGTCACTTTTTTTTTTTTTTAAGACTTTACTTACTTATTCATGAGACACAGAGAGAAGCAGAGACACAGGCAGAGGGAGAAGCAGGCTCCCTGCGGAGAGCCCGATGCGGGACTCGATCCCAGGACCCCAGTGTCACGCCCTGGGCCGAATGCGGCGCTAAACTGCTGAGCCCCCTGGGTGCCCTAAATCACTTTATTATTATTTTTTAATTTTCTTAAATTTTACTTTTTTTTTTAACATTTTATTTATTTATTCATAGAAACACACAGAGAGAGAGGCAGAGACACAGGCAGAGGGAGACGCAGGCTCCATGCAAGGAGCCTGATGTGGGACTTGATCCAGGGTCTCCGGGATCACGCCCTGGACTGAAGGTGGCGCTAAACCCACTGAGCCACCAGGGCTGCCTCCTAAGTCACTTTATTAAGTGCGTTGCAGTTTGTCATCACAGCGTGAGAGGCAGGACGGGCCCAGGACCAGGGACGCCCACTGCACGGTGGGCCCCTGGGGGTCCGCCTGCCCCGAGGGAGGCCCTTTCCCTGCTCGGCTGCTGGGCCCCCCATCCTGCTCAAAGCAGGTGACTGCAGAGTCTGAGGGGTTCGTGTCCTGCCCTGGGTGGGCCCTGACCCGCCCCAAGGCTAGATTCGCACTGTATGCCTGTGCTTGAGCCATGTTGGGGCCAGCTGTGTGCGTGGCCCGGCGTCCACGTGGGGCCGGGGGCTGCACCTCCTCATGGCACGCGCTGGTGGCCGCCTGCATCACTGTCTTAGGAGGACTTGGGGGTCCGGCGCGGGGGGTCGGCGGGCAGGACAGGGCTGGGCTGCGGGGGGCCTGGGACCCTGCTGCTGGCTCAGCGATGCCGAGCAGGGGCTGCGGGCGGGAAGGTCCCTGAGCTCCCACATCTTGGGGGTTCCAATAACACCACAGGGGTCCCCGCGTCGCCTTCCCTGATACACGCGGGGCGGCGGGGCGCACCCACCGGGCAGGGCTGCGGGCCGGGCGTCTCGGCTGCGGTGGGCACTGGCCACAGCTGCCGGAGGCCGGTTTCGGCAGCCAGCTCCTGCCCTCCTGCGGGCGCCGGCTGCGCCGGGGTGGCGGTGGGGGGCCGATGCGGGAGGAGCAGCCCAGCCCCGCCTGCGGGTTCTCTGGGCGGGAGAAGAGCGCGCACAGGCCGGGCCCTGCCCGGGATGCGGGGCCGCGGGGCCGGGCCAGGGTGGCCGACTCAAGGGCACAGTCCTCTGTCCCCACCAACTCGGACGGAAGGAGCCTCGAGCCAAGGGCTGCGGGCAGGTTCCAGAAGCCGGACAGAGGAAGGAAGGTGCTCCCCGGGAGTCCCCAGAAGGAACCAGTCTGGCTGAGCCCCGATCACCCGCCCAGAGAGCCGTTCGGACTTCCGAGCTCCAGAACCGAAATGTGACCCTGTGTTGTTTTAAGCCACCAAGTTGGTGGTAATTAGAATGAAAGCGGAAAGCTAACACAGGCCCTGAGCTGCAGACACTTGTCCCCTGTTCACAGACGGTGACTCTGAGGTCAGGGAGGAGGGAACTGGCCCAACACAGAGCCACCAAGTGGCGGGACCGGGTTTAGATCAAGTCAGGCTGGCTGTGGCCTTCACTGCGGCCCCGACCACATTCCTTTTTTGCCTTGGCCACTAGGAAGCTGAGCTCTCTACATATGCCTGTTGCCTGGCTCGTCCTCGTTTGGTGCCTCCTCCGCCCTTTAATTTGTGCTTGTCTCGTGGAATGGTCTGGAGCAGGGCTGTTGGGGACAGATGGGTGGACGACCTCTGTCCCCTCACCCTTTGCGTTCTGGCCTTTCCAGGAGGGGGAGGACAAAATCTTCTTGATCAACAAGCTTCACTCTGTCTACGAGAGGAAGGAGAGGAGGTGAGGGGCTGTGGAGGGGTTGGCGGGAGCGCGGAGGGGCGGGGGCCGGGCATGGCGGGGCGCTGGGAGCGGCGACCTCCCTGCTGCCCTCCTCCCTAGCTCTGCTCCCATGCTGCTGGGCGCTGTGGCTCCTTTTCTTCTAAGTCGGGGTGCCTGGGAGCTGCCCCCTCGGTCCCCCTGGTGCAGCCCGAGGCCCCGGGGCTCAACCCTGGGAGCCGCAGGTCTGTCCAGCTCCTGGGAGGCCTGAGGGCAGCCTCTGAGGGCTGCTGGGAGTCGCCAGAGGGACTTTCGCCTCCAGCGCCCCAAAGTCACGGGGCCCCATACCGACCCCCCCCCTTCCGGCAGGGCTGGTAGGACCCAGGAGGCCGAGCAGCTGGCGGGCGATCTGGACACCTGGTAGGACAGCGACAGGCCTGGCGGCTCTGGCTCTGCGTCTGCTCACAGGTGTGGCCTGTGCCCGGTACCCCTCGTTTCCACAGCCGCCGCTCCGGACTCTGCAGCCCATGAGGGCTGGACCTGCAGGGGGGCAGGGGGCACCCAGGGGACCATGTCCTGCTTGGGACTCTATTTATTGATAAAATGTGTTTTGCAAAATGAGCTTCTCTTGGGATCCTGTGCTTCTGGCCGGGCCTGCTGCGTGTGCGCGAGCCCCGCTGTGCTGCATGCACCCCCTTGCCCTGTGGACAGCCTGGAGGTGATGGCCTCTCAGTTTCCCATGAGCCACAGGGAGAGGGGCCTGCCAGGCAGAGGGGCGGCCAGCACCCAGGCCTGGGGCAGGAGAGGGTGTGGCTGCTGTGGCCGGTGGTGGGGAGACCCCAGATCCTGTGGGGTGCTGGGAACGCGAGAGGGCGGGAAGGAGCCCAAGTCCCCCGTCTGCGGGAGCTGGGGGACAGGCGTGGCCCAGGTGGGGAACAGGAGGCGAGCGCAGTGATGGGTCCCGCTGCTCCTCGTCCCCGGGGCATCCCGAAGAGCAGGGCTGGGGCCTGGGCGAGGCAGTGCGGAGGGACGAGGAGCCCACCTGCACGGCTAGCGGCACCCCCGACAGCTCTTGGCCGCGTCTCGGGCACGAGCGCCACGGGACAAGTTGGGGCAAGTCCTGAAAGCGTGAGGCCAGCACCGGGCTCTGGGCCACGTCCGTCCTGGCGCCTACCTGTGCTCGCAGGTGCACTGTGGGGTGGGTGGGCACAAGACGCACTTCTGGTTGGAGCCGCGCTACCAGGTTTCCCTGCTTGGCAAGCCTTGTGAGGCCAGCACAAGCTGCTCAGGACAAGTGACAGGGTGTGAGGGCTGTGTGGGTCCCGTCCTGCTGTCGAGGCATTCCGTGGGTGTTTCATCCGTACAATCCGCCAACTGAAGGTTGTCCCCACTAACATGGGTGGGCCTCACCCAATCAGTGGAAAGACCGTAACGGCAAAGCCTAGGTTTTCTGAAGTAATTTGGAAGCAGTTGTGTTCTGCTTGAGGCTGCAGCCTCGCCAGCCCCGCCACCGCGTGAGCCAGCTCTTCACGCCCACCTGCCTCCCGTTGTGCTGTTGGGCCTGGAGAGCCTCGGGCTTGGATTCTGACCCTTGTTAGCAGCTGTTCTGTGACCTGCCCGCTCAGCTCCTCTCCTCATGGGGCTGTTGGAGCAAACATGGCTTCTGCACAGCGCTCAGCACCATGCCTGGGCCAGGAGTTTTGCTAAAAAAAAAAAAAAAAAAAAACAAACCAAAAAGGGGCACCTGGGTGGCTTAGTTGTTTGAGCATCTGACTCTTGATTTCAGCTCAGGTCATGACCTCGGGGGTTGTGAGATGGAGCCAAGTCAGGTTCCACGCGCGGCAGCACCTGCTTCTCTCTCTCCTCCCCTCCCCATTGCACACTCTCTCTGAAATAAATCTTAAAAAAAAAAAAAAGTGAGCCACAGTTGCCAAACTCTTTGCAGTTGCTACGCCGGTGGATGGGAGGTTGACAGCTACTTCAGCCCAATGACAAGATTCCCGCATGCCACTGCTTCTCGGCCTTGGCTGCTCAACGGAACCAACTAGTAAGACTTTAAAACTCGAGTGCCCCAGGTGCACCCCCCAGGATTCTGCTCACATTGGTTTGGGAGGTGCCCTGGCCCTAGGATTCTAAAAAACGTCCAGGTCATTCTAACATGCAGCCGGCTGAGCAGCACCGCTGTGCTCTCCGTGGCAGCTGACGCAGGTCTAGTGAGCCCAACGCAGCACTGCCCACTGAGGGGGCGTTTGGAAACCTGCTGGTTTCTCACAGCCGGGGCGCCAGACTGGGAGGCCGGGCCTGCTACTGGGGCTCCTGGTCAGGTCGCAGTCTCACACAAGTAGAGCTTGGCCACTGCGTTTCCACTGAGGCGTGAAGGGCAGAGCTGCTAGCTGCTAAATGAACGATGCCTCAGTCGTGATTCCCGTGTAGGTTTCCATGGATCTATCCCAAATGTGCTGTCCTGGGGAAGAACCTCTTGAAACACTGGCCTCCCTCTCGCTCCCGTCCGTGGGCACGTACTCAGCAGCTCCGCTCTCCTCTGTTCCGCTTCTGCGGCCTCCGCACTGTTCGGACACCCCCTTCTCTGCCTACCCTGCTGCTACCCGCTGAGCACCCCTTTTGTCTTTGCTGTTCGCCCAGTGTCTTCTGAACAATTCTGGAGAAAGTGCAGTTCCATACCTATTGTTTTCTTGATTCTAGACACCGACCTCCTTTCCTGCTGTGGTACCAGGGCTCCTGTTCCCCATTCCGGGTTCATGAGTTGTCACTCCAGATCCCGTCCATCCCCTGCTTTCCCGAGGCTGTCGAAATCCAACCCGGCCCCTGGGGCCCAGGGCCACCTCTGGTGCAGCCCTTGGATGTTCTCTAGGCCCTGACCCTGTCCTCCCGGGGAGGCAGGTGCTCCCCCAGAGGAACCCCGGACACACAGGCACTGGCTCGGCAGTGCAGGGTATGCTCTGGCCGCTGCCTCACTCCCATTCCTCCTTGCCTCTCCCTTCTACTCCCCACCGTGACCCCTTCAGTGCCATCCTGCATGACTTTCTGAAGAGGTTGGGCTGAGCCAGGGGTTCACCACCTTGCCTTAGGCACCCCCGGTCCTACCTGCTTGGTAAGACGAGGAAGGGGAGCAGAGGCTCTTTCTGCTGGCCTCTGGGCAACAGGTCACAGAGGACACATTGGCTAGTCTCCCAGAAACTGTCTTTATGATCCTGGTGATCAGAAGCACTGATGCTCGCTGAACTGACCGAAGGCCATGGTGTTTGGAGTGGGCCTGAGGCAACCACCAGTGTTTGACTTCTAGCTGCCACCAGAGAGACCATGTTTCCTGCAGCGCCCTGAGGTCTGTGCTGCTTGTGCAAAATGCTTTGTGAATGTCACCTTTCACAGTTTTTTTTAGGCTCTTTTACCAGAATAAATGAATAAACTGTCCAGGAAACACAAAACGCCTTTGTAACTCTCCTTGGTCCAAATCTTTCTGATGCCCAGACTGGGTTGCGGGTGATGGAGCCACAGTCCTTGGGCCAGACACCCGGCACACGGGGCCTGGCTGTGGCCTCAGACGCGGCGGATTCAGGCAGTGGCCGAGGTGGAGAGCTCCCACGCTCTCCTGTGCCTCTCGACTCGGAGGAAGGTTTCGGTGCGAACTGCAAAGCCACAAACGATAAAATTCTGAGTCAAGCAATTGATACTCAGAGTCCATCTAATTACCTACGTGAACTCTAAGGATACTGTGAAGAGTCAGGGAGTTTGTTACAGACAGCAGAGCAGCTCTCCCCAAGTACATAAAGTGGAAAATTGATGATTTCTGTCTGTGAAAAATAAAAAAAACACATTTATTTGAACAGCCAAGAAAAAAATTGCCATTTATTAAGATCCAACAAAGCGTTGTACTTTTGAAAGCAACTTTCGGTGCATGTTTTTCAACGATCACATTCTATGAGGAAAAAACATTAAAAGCCACAAACTTGTTTTTTAATCTCAGAGTTACAGACATCTTTAATTCAAAAGAAAAGGTCAAAAAAAAAATCAACAAAAAACAAAAACAAACAGTCTTTACTTCCATCCCCAATTTTAAAATATCAGTTTTTCTACAACTCGATGCTAAGCGGCAGCATGGAAAGCTGTCTGGCGCACACACACGCACGCACACACGCACGCACATATATTTGATATACATACGTGAGGATATATACATCAAATATATAGAACGCATGTAATGGCAATGAGATGCTATTACTCTGAGGAAGGTTTGTTTAGCTAAATACACGACTAAACTTGAGAAAACAAGTCTTGAACCCAGTTTGTGCATAGTTCATGATCCTCTATAAAACCAGCTTTTGTTGATCTGCAATTTTGCAGGATCTTTTTTTTTTTTTTTTTTGTTTTTTGTTCTTTTTTTTGTTTTGTTTTGATAAAACCATTAAAAAGCTAATTAAAAAAAATGTAATGCACAAGTTTCCTGATCAAGCAGGCAGGGAGCACAATGTTCATATATTTTTAAACATACTTGAGGGTATGTTACTCCATTGTCTGTCTTTCTTGCAAAACAATCAAAACATTGATCATTTTTAAAACATAAAGCAATTTTTAATATATAAAGCACTCTTCAAACATCTATTTCTTTTGAGTCCGTTATTTGGTAAATATGTAACTGCTACACATTAGAGATTAGGTATTTTCCTTCTTTGTGTTTTTTTTCTTTTTCTTTTTTTTCTTTATTTTTTTTTTTTGTTTGTTTTTTAATAACATCTTCAGTGCTAGGAGTTGGGTTACAAAATACATGAAATGGTGTGGAGCTGCCCCTCGGGAACCCTGGCTTTCCTGAGAGCGCATCCGCATGTGCAAGACAGTGACCACAACGTCTCGTCGCCTCAACGACGGGGAACAATCGACAGTCCACAACGATGGCCGGAGGGAAGCGACGATACTGTTCAATCCCAGAGCTCTGAAGTAGCGTATCTGCATTCTGAAAATAGGTTTCTTTACCACGGAAGTCTCTTTTTTCTTTTTTTTTTTTTAAATTCCTTTTTAAAATTTTTTTATTTTAAAGTCTGAAGGAGAAAAAAAGGTCTGTAAACAGGTGGGAGCCCTGAGCACGGGCCCCTCCAAAAGCGGTCACCACCCACGTCCAAGTGCTTGTCTCCGTTTCCCCCGCGGAGCCATCGGCTCTCCGCGAGGATCTATGGCCACACTTCTGCAACAGCTGTCTTCTCTCTCACTTTCTATTCCACATGGAAACACGGTGCAATACTCTGGTAATCAGTTTCTTGCATTAGTCCACAATAAAAAGCTGCTAAAGGTAGGTATACATATTATTTCTCCAGAGATATACACTGTAATTTTTAAACGCAATAACAGAGTCCTTGAGTAAACATTTACACATGAATTGTCACCGGCCCTGTCCTATGAATTCTCTTTCATGTATAGGATTAGCAAAAGGAAGGGCAGGGACACTCAGTGCAAAGTTAGAAGCTAATAATAGTAACAAACGTTTGACCAATGCGCCAAAAAAAAAGCATATACTGAATAAAAGGGAAAACCCACAGTTAAATCCCTCACACACAGAACACACAAACACAGAAAGTGCACACACACGCGCACGTGCACACACGCATACACGCTTCTGTTTCCACACATACACACACACACACACGCACATAGGCTGTGAACTCAGAAATGTTTCCTAGAGCCTGTTTCTGTGCACTGATGTCAGCCTGGAAGTGTAGAATTCGACGCGGCAAGTGTTCACATTTCCTTATTGGCCTGCTGGATTCAAGTATTTGCATGTTTGATATGTCTTTTTTTTTTAACTTTTAAAAAATATTTTTTGGGATAAAAAAAATGGCATGAAAAAGTAATGGAACAAGGGTAATGTGCATAGGCGGACCCGTGGGAGCAGAGAGCAGGCCGCAGGCCGCTGTCTCTGTGCAGCTTGCCGGTCTAGGCCACCAGGCCTGCCGTGTGGAGCCCGCGCTCTGCGCCCAGTGATGGACACCAGCTCCCCCTGATTACGGGGTCCGCCTCTGGTAATGTGCATAATCGTCACAGGCTCGTTTTAAATAGGCTTTCTCGTCTCCCTCCCTCCCGCCCCCCTTGATAAAATAACCCTTTCCAGCCCACAATCTGAAAAGTGCCCTTCATGATAGAACTATTCTAAGCAGCTTTTATACTTAAAAAATCAAAACGACAACACACCATACAAACATAAGACAACACAAAATAAAAAGCTATGAGGAACATCCTGTCATTAGCACGTGACACTGACCAAGCGCAGCCCGCACTGTCTCGGGAACAGTTCGCAAGGACTGCGGCCAGGGCTCGTCTTCAGTCTGGACAGAGGTACTCAAAGGGCTGCCGGGCTGCTCAGGTCCAGCGGGGTCCTCCGCGCCACCCGGACTGGAAAGGGGCAGCTTTTTCTTCCTGGTGCTGATGATTGTGGCGCCCATGGGGGTCCTGTCGGTGCTAGATGGATTCCCCACTGAGGAGGTCGCCAGGCAGCAGAGTGTTCAATGGGGTGGGGCTTCCGATCACCCTGCCGTCGTCACTGCTGGGCGGGCCCCACAGGCTGCTGGAGTACTGGGGGACCCCGCCCCACAGCAGGTCGCTGCTCCCTTTGCCTGCCAGACATGGGGCGCTCCAATGGCCAGGGTCGCTCCGCACCAGACCGTGGGAGCCGCCCGAGGCGCCCAGCCGCGTCTGGCCGGTCCCGGTACTGGACTGCCAGCTGGAGGTGGGCGGCAGTGCTTGGCCTTGGGCTAAGAAACGATTCACCTCTTCTTCGCCGGCAAACTCGGCCAAGATGGTAGTGTTTCCCAGAACACACCTAAAAGAGCAGGATGGCAACAAAATTGAGAGCTGTTTTTTTTTTTTTTTTGAAAGATAAATTTGATGGCGCTTCAGTTTGACTAAGAAAAAAAAAACCAGAGAAGACTCAAATAAGTAAGATCAGAACTGAAAGAGGAGACATGACAGCTGATACCACAGAAACACAGCATCCGGAGAGACTCCTAGGAACAATTCTATACCAACAAATTGGACAACCTAGAAGAAATGGACAAATCCCTAGAAACAGATAACTACCAAGACCAAACCATGAAGAAAGAGAAAATCTAAACAGATGAATAATGATTAAGGAGACTGAATCACTGACCAAAAACCTACCAGCACAGAAAAGCCCTGGACCACAGAGTTTCACTGGTGAATTCTACCAAACATTTAAAAGAGAATTAACATCAATCCTTCTTGAACTCTTTCAAAACACTGAAGAGGAAGGAACACTCCCAAACACATTTTATGAGGCCTATGTTATCCTGATACCAAAGCTAGATCAGGACACAAGACAACTTACAGATCAATATCCCTGATGAACACAGATGTAAACATTCTCAACAAACTATTAGCAAAGTGAATTTAACAGCACATATAAAGGGTTACACATTCACGATGATGTGGTATCTAACTATTCCTGAGATACAGGATGGTTCAACATATGCAAATCACTAAGTATGACACAACACACCAATGGGGTGAAAGACTCAAGTCCTGTTGTCTCATTAGATGTAGAAATAGCATTTGACAAAACACAATGACCTTTCATGATAAAGACCCTCCACAAGTGGGGGACAGAAGAAACAGGCCTCTGTGCCACAAAGGCCATCCGTATATGACACACACAAGCTAACATCATACTCAATTGGTGAGAGGCTAAAGGCATTTTCTCTAAGGTCAGGAACAAGACAAGGATGCCTGCTTTTGTCACCTCCATTCCACACAGTCCTGGAAATCTGAGCCAGAGGGATCAGGCATGACAAATAAATGAAAGGCATCCAAATCAGAAAGGAAGAAGTAAAATTGTCACTATCTGCAGAAGACATGATCTTATATAGAGAAAATCCTAAAGACTCAACCAAAAACACTGTTAGAGGTAAGCAATGAATTCAGTAAAGTTGCAGCATATGAAATGGACATACGTAAAACAGCTACGTTTCTATGTACTAACAATGAAATAACTGAAAAATAAAGAAAAAAAATCTCATTCATGACAGCATCAAAAAACAAAAAAATACTTAGGGATATTTAAAAAAAAATACTTAGGGATAAATTTGACCAAACAATGAAACCTGAAAGACTTTAATGAAAAATTGAAGAAGGGGCACCTGGGTGGCTTAGCAGTTGAGCAACTGCCTTTGGCTCAGGTCGTGATCCCAGGGTCCCGGGATTGAGTGCCCATGGGCTCCCTGCATGGAGCCTGCTTCTCCCTTTGCCCGTGTCTCTCATGAATAAATAAATAAAATCTTTATAAAAAAATTGAAGAAGATACAAATGGAAGGCTATCCAGACAACTCAAAGCCATCTGTAGGTTCCATGCAATCTTTATAAAAATTCTAATGGGTTCTTTATAGAAATGGGTAGGGAACCATAAAAGACTCCAAATAGCCCTGGCAATTCTGAGAAAGAACAAAGCAGGAGGCATCAAACTTGCTGATTTCAAACTGTAATACAAAGCTATAGTATTCAAAACAGTATGGTACTGGCAAAAGAACCCCAGACACATAGACCAGTGGAGCAGAATAGAGCCCAGAAATAGATCCCCATGTAGACACTGATTTATATTTGACAAAGGAAGCAAGAGCACTCAGTGGAGGACAGTTCCTTTAACAAATCTGCCAGAAAACCTGGAGAAACGTGTGCAGACTAATGACAAGTGGACGCCTGTCTCACACCACTCAGAAAAGTTACCTCGACATGGGTTAAAGACCTAAATGTAAGATCTGGAACCATAAAACTCCTGGAAGAAAATAGGGAAAAAGCTCCTTGACATTGATTGGTCTTGGCAATGCTTTTTTGATAAGACACTAAAAGCCTGCCTGTCTGGCTCAGCTGGAAGAGCATGGGACTCTTTTTTTTTTTTTTTAAGATTTTATTTATTTATTTGAGAGAGACAGAGAGAGGGAGCATTAGCAGCAGGGAGAAGAAGGGCAGAGGGAGCAGGAGAAGCAGACTCCCCGCTGAGCAGGGAGCCTGATGTGTGGCTCCATCCCAGGACCCCGGGATCATGATCTGAGGGCAGATGCTTAGCTGACTGAGCCACCCAGATGCCCCTAGTGTGTGACTCTTGATCTTGCAGTTGTGAGTGGAGTCCCATGCTGTGCATAGAGATTACTTGAATAAATAAAAATTAAAAAATAAATAAAAGCACAAGTAACAAAAGAAGAAAAATCAACAAGTAGGACTACATCAAACTAAAGCTCTTCTACACAGCAAAGGAAACTGTCAATATAATGAAAAGACAACCTACGGAATGAAAAAATATTCACAAACCATTTATTTGGTGTGGTTAATATCTAAAATATATAGAGAATCATGTAGCTCAATAACAACGAAAAAAGCCCAAACAACTTGATTAAAAGATGAGCAGAAGAACTGGACATTTTTCCAAAGAAGACATACAAACAGCCAACAGGTATATGAAAAGATACTCAACACTGCTGATCATCAGGGAAATACAAATCAAAACCCAACGAGATAATCACTTCACACTTGTTAGAATGGCTAGACTCAAACAGACAAATATAACAAGTGTTGGTGAGGATGTGCAGAAAAGAGGACCCTTGTGCACTGGTGGTGGGAATAAGGAATTAGTTCAGCTACTCCTGAAGTTCCTCAGAGAATTAAAAATGGAACCACCGTGTGATTCAGCAATCCCACTGCTTCAGTGCTGTCGCTGAGTACATCCACTCACACATCTTACCAAGGGCATCCTGTAATCAGTGGGGGGAGGTGGCTGGAAGATGGGTCACATGCCTGGTGCTACCTGGTGGAGAGAGCGTCTTCCTTCTGTCACTGCACTCAATGTGCATGCTTTTGGGGACCTCTCCCTAGTGGGGGGCGTGGCCGCGACAACTCCACAGCAGAAGAGAGATGCGTCATGAGATACCTGCTGCGGCATGGATCATGACCCCCGAGTCCCCACATGGGAGCTCTAGCCCCCAGCACTTCAGCTGTGCCTATATTTGGAGGTAGCTCTTTACACAGGTAATGGAAAGAAAAGATGCTCATCAGGGTGGACCCTGACCCACTATGATGTGTGTCTTTCTAAGAAGGGGGAGTTAGGACACACACACATCAAAGAGGCAACCATGTGAGGACACAGGAAGAGGGCAGCTGTCTGCAGGCCCAGGAGAGGAGCCCTAGAAGGAACTGCCCCTGCTGACACCCTCCAGAATTGAGAGGCAATGTCTGTTGCCTGTGGTGCTTTCTCACAGCAGCCCCTGGAGCACACATGACACCAGAACTTAGTGCTGCCAGGACATGCTAGGCCATGGGGCAGCCGAGTAGCGGCCAAGAGACGTACATGTGCAGGGACTTCTGGGCCTTGGCGGCCTCCTCCTTGGAGCTGTAGCGGACCACGGCGTTGCCTTGAGTCAGGTTCAGGTGGAATGTGACGAGAGGCCCGTGCTGCAAACACAGTGTCCGCAGGGTAGAGCCATCGATCTGATTGAGGAAGCAAAGGGGGCGGTAACGAGCTTCCTGGGACTTCTTCCACGACATTCTTAAAGAAAACGTATATGACCCTGGTGTACTAAACACTGGGAAATTGTCCGTCTTTCAAACGGCTTAGTGTGGAGGACTTTATGATTTTAACCATTTATGCCTTGTCATTTACCATGTACTTTTTAATACTGGATGTTTCAGTTATATTTCGTGAATTCCAAAAATGAGGAGAAAGTAAAGACCCCATTTTGGTTGTGGCCTCCCCACCCAGCCAGCTGGGATACATCACACAGAGCCCCTGGTTCCTGGCAGCCCCACAGCCCCAGACCCCGGGAAAGGGGAGTGCAGGACAAATGAGTCTTCAGTGGGTATAATTAAAGGCAAGTGACTCTGTCTAAAAGGTAGACTCTTTAAGCCTCAAAAGAGTAAAACGTAAACAATCTGCCAGGAACACGGGCCTGTCTGCCTGTGGCTGCCCACACCACCTTTGGGACCCCGTGAGGGCCCCCTGCACGGAGGCCAGCATGCATGGGGGGCAGTGGGAACCTGCCTGCTTGGTGACCCCCTCGGCAGGTGCCTGTACCTGGGGCGTGAGGTTGCGGAGAACGAGCCAGCTGCTTGTCCGTCCTGAGGTGTCGGTGCTCCATGCGGAACCTGCATGAGCCAAGGGAGAGCCTGGTCAGCACGGCCACCAGAGGCTTCTTGCTAACATGTACGGTAGCACAGACCCAGACTGCCACTGCTAGCTCTAAGTCTTTCTCAACCTTTGAAAACCCATGTTATCTTTTTGGTTTGGTGAACCCAAAACCACAATTCCTGCTGAGGTGAGCCCCTGGGGGTCCCGTCTCCTCCTCTGCCCCCACGCCCCTTAGAATCAATGCTCTGAATGCTGGGTGCTAATACAGCAGACCCACAGGACTATTACAGGCGACGGCAATTTTCAAATTATTTGCAACTGGTTTCAAACTCAGCTTAAGTTCCCAGCACATGTCTTCCACGCCTGCAGCTTGGGGGAGGGTGCTGATGGAGGCCAGCAGAACGGCAGCCCTGGGATGCAGTAGCCAGTTCACACTGGAGGCCTGGTTTTGTTCCTGGCCTGGAAAGCCCCTTGCTCCAGTGAAATGTTGTGGAGAAGTAAATACCAAAGTGGCAATTGAGCCCTTTGTGCTGGCTGAATGTACCTCCTCCAAGGGCTCAGCGTGGCCCCTGGAGGGGTGCTGTGACTGCCAGGACCGCTTGCCTCAGGACACACTGGAGCCCAGGATGGAGGTGAAAACCATGGCAGCTGGAGCGCTGCGCAGATGGCTGCCCTGACAGTGCAGAGTGCCTTGGCCTGTCCTAGGCCCTCCTGGGTTCTAGGGGTGGGGACAGCCGTCCTTACAGAGCAGCAAGAGGACAAGATAACAGACATACTCATCCCTAAAGGGCAAACCGAGCAGGCCCCGAGCCCCCGTGCCCCTCCAACCTGCCCCATTTGCGTACCCGAGGAGTAGGAGCTGGTCCAGCCGAGGGGGCTGGCTCCCCAGGTGGAGGAAGGCTTGGGATTGCTTAGCCCTGGAGGCGGCCTTGTGGGTGCAGTAGTGTTTCTGGGCACCTTCCACAGTTCATGAGATAGAGAGGCTTGCGTGTGGGAGGCAGGGCCAGAGGACCACGTCGATTTCATGTCTGACAGTTTACCTAGAAAGGCAGAGATGCAGAAGAAGACAGAGAAGAAAAGCCCCCTCAGACTCTGGGAAACGTACAAAGTGCTCTCTGGCACCAGTGGACAATACCAAGTAATACGTGCCCGCATGAGAACCATGGGGTATGTGTCCTCTTGAATCCCGGCCCAGAGACTGTGGCTGTGCCCTGTGTCCAGAGGAAGCCTCGCCAGGACTTCTGATACGAATTTGCTAAGTGTGCCAGAATCAAGTTTGCCACGGAAAACAGCATTTCTGTAGTTTGAGGTTAAAGTTAACTTATTGACATATTCTACTGGGACAAGCATTTTATAATGGAACAAATTAATCAAGATCAAAGCCTAACATGTAGATCTTTTAAGCTATTTCTTTAGGTATCACAGACCCTTTTCAAGGCAACACCTCCTGACAACCCACAACTTTGAGATGAGCCTGCTGGGCCACATGGTAGAAATGGACGCATGTGGCCCAGCTGCCAGGGGCTGAGCGTTTGGCATCTTAGTACCTCCACTGGGGGAAGAAGGCTCACTGGGAGGAAAAAACAAACTGGTAATGACTCTGAGCTCTGGTGTTTCTGGAACCCAGGGCTTGGTTGGGATGTGCACACACCTGGACATGTGCCAGGCTTGCCTCACCCGCCCCGCGTGACCAGGACAGGAAGTGCTGGCGGCAGAGTGGTCGCTGTCGCTGTGGTCTCTGAATAGCACCGCAGCGACCAGGCCAACACAAACTCTGCATGAAGTTCCCCTCCACCCCTAGCCACCGTGACTTCAAACAAATGCTAATCTTAGTGAAGTTGTCACTGATGAGAAAAACAAAAATGCCAGAAAAACTGCTGGAGATTCAGGGAAAGTAGCCCTTCTCTTTAGCTAAATGATCATGGAAGTATTAGAGGTCTACATACATCTCCTCTGTAAATGTCAGAACTAATAAACATTAGAAGGAATGAAATAGTCCAGAAGTTCTCTCTCTTTTTTTTAAAGAGTTTATTTATTTATTCATAGACACAGAGAGAGAGGCAGAGACACAGGCAGAGGGAGAAGCAGGCTCCATGCAGGGAGCCGATGTGGTACTCGATCCCGGGTCTCCAGGATCACACCCCAGGCTGCAGGTGGCGCCAAACCGCTGCGCCACAGGGGCTGCCCCCGAGAGGTTCTCTTTTTTTCAGTAAGATTCTAACTAAACTATATGTTGAATCACTGTATTTACACCTGAAGCTGTGTGTTAACCATGCTGGGATTAAAATTAAAATATTAAATTGACTGGAGTGTGGGGAAAAAAAGGATGCTAAACTATATCAAAACGACTTTCTTCCCCAGGTACTAATATTATAGGAATTCCAACAGCATCCTTACATTGGTTTAAAAAAGTCTGCATGACAAGGTTTGAAGGAATACAGAAATGTACTGAGTCTAAAAGATATTTCTTACTTTAAGGACTTCTAAAAGTCTAGGGTAACAAAGAAATAATCCAGGCGCAGCACTGATCCGAGTGATGGGTCGTGGCCATACTTCCTGGGACCTACTCTTGTCTCCTCCATCGAATTCCGTGCAGACGTTGTCTGCACATTCTGAGCCCTCATGTCCTCCTTTTAACCACGGGGAGGGCAGAGAAAGGGTGCGGGTCTGTGTGGGCAGAGGTGCCCAGGCCCCCTCTCCGTCACACCACATGGCCCCCTGGCTCCGGGCTGAGTGGGCAGACGTCAGGGGAGGCCAGTGCGTACCTGCAATGCTGGGCGCGGGCGCGATGCTGCTGAAAGAGCGACCGTAGCCGGAGGCACTGAGCGGCCAGGCACTCGAGGAAGGCAGCGCGGCACTCTGAGATGACGGTGGGGAGGACCCTGCAGAAGCAGACATGGCACTGAGAGAGGCGGCGGTGGGTGCACTGGGGCAGCCCCTGTGCCTGGAGGTGTGAAAGTGCCACCCACCAAGAGGGGGTCTCCTCCGAAGGGGCCAGTTTTGGTCGGGGGCTGACAATACGGGCGTGACACGGATGGGGGCACGGCCTGGGCAGGCAGGTCCCGGGGCCCAGCAGGCAGGGAGGCCAGGAGGTAGAAGCAGCCTCTCAGAAGCAGGGCTCCAGGCGGGAGAGACAAGGATGTGCAGCAGAATGCAGAGAACCATCCGGGGTGTGAACCGATCTCACGAACTCCCTCCCAAGGAGAATGAAACTCATAGTACACGGTGCTCCCTATCTTTTCACGCCTCAAACAATATTCACAAAGCTAAAAACCAAGAAACTCCAAGCTTTTTGTTACACATTTTTCTGTAGGAAGACCAGCACTTCATTCTGATCCAAAAGTCTCAGGTGTCCACCAGCTCCCATCCAGGCTCTCCCTTCTGACATGGGCATGAGGCAAGCCCCGTGCAGGGGCTAAAGGACTGTATCCCCAGCCGCAGACCCCTCCTGTGCAAACACCCGCTCATGCGCCTGGGAGGGAGGCTGGCGGGTGTGGCTGCCCCTGCTTGGCTCCCTGCTGTCCGGAGTCTCCAGGTCAACCCCCGCTCCACCTCCCAGGTTTCTCTGGGGAGAGTAGAAAGCTGGGGAACAAGGAGGGTCAAGCAGTGCTGACAGGGTTAGAACAGGACAGAATCAGAGCTCTTGTGATTAGGAAAGTGACTCCACCGATGTGTGGGACATGAGCATATGACAGTCTGCTTGTCATATTTAGTTCCACAAACAGAATCTCACAAGACATGGAAGGGCCCCCCACCCAGGGAGGTGCACCAAACAACCTCAGGAATACCCTTCACAGAGACTACCATGGGGGACCTCTCAGACTTGCGCAGTGTGTAACCTGCACAGCTGTCTACAGCTGCCCTACGGTGATGGATCTCCTTAGAATGAGGGCACTAGAACTCATGAACATTAAAACTGATTTGTAATCTATAGGTCTGCAATTAAATACAAAACAAAACAGTCCTACTGGTATCTTAAGCTTACATCTTAAACTCCCCTCTTCCATTTACCAACAAAATATAATCACCCCAAGATCCCAAGATTAGAGATTATTTATTTAGCCTTCTGTGGTATTTATTTATTTATTTTTAGATTGTATTTATTTATGAGAGGCACACAGAGAGAGAAGCAGGCTCCCTGAGGGGAACCCAATGCAGGACTCGATCTCAGGACCCTGGGATTTTGCCCTGAGCCAAAGGCAGATGGTCAACCACTGAACCACCAAAGTGCTCCTGTGTTATTTTTTTTTAATTTAACAATGGAGTGCTTAGATTTCAACAGTGCTCTACTCAATGCTATGAAATGGCATGACTGTACTTCACCATCCTGGTTAATGTTCACTTCATACAGATTATAGCTGTACCCACCATCCAAACAAATACTGTAAACATGTGAATTTTAGTATCAATTCAGAACTTAATGGCAATAAATGAAAAACAAAAATGCAAATTAAGGCGACACCTACTATAATTGATACTTGACAGAAAAAAACAGAAAGCTGCATTAAAAAATATATAAAATAAATAAGCCAGTATCAAGAGGTTAATGGCTATTCTCCTTGTTTTCCTCCTAGGGCACAGTTTCTTGATTTTTTTTTTCTCTCTGTTCTTTTTTTTTTTTTTTAATTTTATTTTTTTCCAAGAACAGATTTTATTGCAGGCACCCTCGGGCGAGGTTCCACGACTCACGGGGGAAAGAGAGTGAGTCCGGGAAGTCACGCCAAGACAAGGTGGTAGGGGGTTTACATAACGTTGTAAGGCAGAACGGTTTCCTATTGGTTGGCTCATCTGCAAAGGGAGGATTGCAAGCCGACCAGTCAGAGCGACTTTCACCATGCAATGGAAGGATTGCAATCCAACCAGTCAGAGTGACCCTCACTATGCAAAGGAAGGATTGCAATTCGACCAGTCAAAGGTGACTTCCTCCTCTGGGGTTTGAAGGGCATTGGGTTCGGTTGGGGAAGTCCAAAGGGGAGGTGTAAGGGTCTGCGTCAAGCTGTCAGCAGGTCATTGGTCCATTGGCGTCCCAAGTGGAGGTGGTGACAGGAACCTCAGCCATTTTGGGGTATCCGCCATCTTGAGGAGTTTCCCTTCCCGCCTGGCCCCAACATTCTGACTTTTTTTTTTTTAATCTACGATAGTCACACACAGAGAGAGAGAGGCAGAGACACAGGCAGAGGGAGAAGCGGGCTCCATGCACTGGGAGCCCGACGTGGGATTCGATCCCGGGTCTCCAGGATCGTGCCCCGGGCCAAAGGCAGGCGCCAAACTGCTGCGCCACCCAGGGATCCCTGACCTTTTGTTTTATATAATGGTGTCGGGGGCTTTCTCTCTGTTTTTAAGGTCAAGCTGTTTAGTCAAAAGTACGATAGCTGGGGGTGGGTGGGGAAAGCAGTCAGCTCAGTTGGTGAAGCATGCAACTCTTGATCTTGGGATTGTGGGTCTGAGTCCCATGTCTGGTGTAGAGATTATTTAAAAATTTAAAAAAAAAAAAAAAGCAAAACTGGAGCATATGGCTGGTTCACTTGGGGGAGCGTGTGACTCTCAATCTCAGGGTCATGAGTTCAAGCTCCACGGTGGGTGTGGGGCCTACTTCAAAAAAATTTTTTTTAAAAAAGTGTAAAAATTAAGGAACGTCTGGGTGGCTCAGAGGTTTGGCACCACCTTCGGCCCAGGGTGTGGTCCTGGAGTCCCAGGATCAAGTCCCACGTTGGGGTCCCTGCATGGAGCCTGCTTCTCCCTCTGCCTGCCTGTGCCCTTGCCTCTCTCTCTCTCTGTCTCTCATGAATAAATAAATTTAAAAAAATATATAAAAAATAAAAAAGATTTAAAAAGTATATATATATGTATGTATATATGTATGTATACTTTATATATATTATATATACATATATATATATATATATAAATATATAAAGATGGCTTTTGTGGCTCAATCTCTGAGGAAGGTCAGCTAAAGGGGCTGCCTGGAAGTTCCTTGCGTGTGGGGAGCAGCACATCACACTCTAGAGAGAGGCGGTCAGCAAGGTCTGGCCTTTGCCATCCTACTGGACTGTGGCAGTGGCATTATTACATACCAAATCTATGTACAGAGAAGTTCTGTATGTTCCTCTTCTCCAAATAATGAACCACGAGGGGCAAAGGAGCAGAGAACCAACGGTTCTCCAGGGCATGCAGGAGCCTGGTGGGAGCTGCCTAAGACTGGCCACTGACAGCCCCCAGAAGTCACATGACATCACGTGAGCTTCGAGGTGCCCAGGCTGGACCGCTGCCTAACTCTTTACCTTGGAGCTGGAGACTGCGCTTTCTCATCTTATCCTGACACCAGTGCCTCTATCTGCCTATCTCTGTCTCAGCCACGCTGGACTGGAGGACAGCTGCTTGCAACCTGCCCTTAGAATTCACCTACTTCTCTAGGCCGCCTTTGTCACATCATGGCACGCTTGTGCAAATGTGGAGGTCACCTGCAATGCTCCAGGGGACCACTAGAGGACCCACAGGGCACTAGCAGGAAGCTCTGTGCTACGCTGAGTAACCTCAACTCTTTCTGGGGTCTTTCAATACCTGGGTCAGCGCAGTCTGTTCACACCTGCCCAAGATCCTCAAAATACCCCAACGGACACTCCTGCTGTGACATGACCCTGCTGCCACACTTACAGGGACAAGCACTGGGGGCTGAGTCTGACTGCTTGCTTGTGACTCACCCTGCCCCCTGGCATCTCACACAGGCTCCACTTCCTGTCCCCTGTACCACTCCTTTGTCCCCAACAGCAGGGCTGCTCTAGGAAGCGAGGCATGCACAACATTGAACAGGATGATCCGTACTTCTGCTGGCTTTCTACCCAAACCACAGCAACACCTAGAAGCCTATCACTTTAAAGAACCCTACCTTTCTCTCCCAGTCTCACTTTAAGTGGGAAACCCGAATTAACATTCTGGGACCGAGTGGTCTTACTGGGGATGAGCCTCTGTGGCAGCCTAGCTATTCCCTCCCACTATTTGGATGTCGGCACTGCCACTGTATCAGGGTGGGCACTTCCAGAGCTGCTCCGTCTACCCTTCTCAGCATCATGCCTGACAGCGGCATGTATGCCTCCATCATCACAGCTAGCTCCTCACTTCCTCCTGCTGGGTCCAAGGCTGACACAGGGTGAGCCCAGATCTAGCACCACGATTGTGCCAGGAACACAGTGCTGGGGACGGATTTCAGACTTTTTTACCAGACGTTGTGGAAGGAAACAGATTGGGGTGGAGAAGTAAGTAAGGGGTCAATCTGCCTGCAGTTTCAATAAATTTTAAGTGGGAACCTGTTCACTGAGAAGCTTAATGGTTAATATCGGGATGTACTGGCACAGGGCTCAGAAAGGATGTGTTCATAAATCCAGCAAATCAATCTCCATTTTCACCATTAGCACTATCTCCAGATGGTGAGAAGTGCTCACAGATGTGTCTCACAGCATCCCTGCCCCACAGCCCGCACACCACCCTGGCGCCTCTGAACGCACGTAGGAGGCCTTCTGTGCCAAGCAGGTCGAGTCCCGCTCTCCTCACCTCCACTCTTGAGGAGGTAGCGGTTGACGTCCTGTATGGTGGTATTAATGGTGGGCCCAGTGGGGACGCTTCCAGGAGTGACGTCGGGGTCGTTCTCGGGATCAATATTCTGAAGTCCTTTCCATGGAACTCCAGGATGGAATTCTGGAAAATTCCAAACAAAATGGAAATCAAAACATGAGTAATACAATATCTTCACACTCCTTCATGATAATTCATGGAAATTCTTATAATCTGCTAGTTAGAATAGAAGACACATCCTTCACTTTCTTTCAGTAAATCACCCACCCTTTGGAACAAGCTAGAAGTAGGGATTATAGTGGCCACATTAAGAGAGTGTTCAGATGGTGTGGAGTCTAGAAACAGTCTGGCCAGATGAGATACAGCATCCATTCTCCTTCCACTCCCCTCACTGAACTGAGGGACTACAGAAAAACGCTGGGTGCTAACCACTTCCCAAATCTGTGTGACAAACAGATTTCTAGGGGAAAAGCCAAAGCTATGGGGTTCGTGTTTCTAGGACTCTTAGTTCAGATCCTGGCTTCTCTGGAGCAGAGTTGCTCTCCTCAGGCTTGGGGCAGCTCTGATCTGCTGCTGCACAGAAGCGTTGCACACTCTTACCTGGGGGCCAGTTGATGCTGGAGCCATTGGAGATTTTATCACTGTCAGATTTGGCACGTGACCAGCTATGGGGAACAGCTACAGGAGGACTGGCTGGTGACTCACTGTTCTGGATTAAATCGTACCGGCCATAGGAGTCGTCGATGGAGGACTTAGCTGGAGGCCCAATGCTTAGACCTCCAGGGATAGCACCTGTGGGGACAGTGGGAAACAAAGAGCTGAGTGAACATGGGAGCTCCTGACCCTCACTACTAGGCACTGGGCCCCGCCCCTTTCAGAGGTACATGAACCATCAGACTTGGTTTGTCCAGCACTCTCTAAAGATAAGTAACCATTTTGGTTAGCCCAAACTTCATCTGTGAAAGACTGAAATTGTTTTACTTATTTTTAAAAAATATTTTATTTATTTGAGAGAGAGAGCGCGAGTGAGCGAGAGAGTGCAAGAGTAGTGGGGAGGGGCAGAGGGAGAGGGAGAAGCAGACTTCCGGCTGAGCAGGGAGCCTGATGTAGGGCTCCATCTCAGGACCCGGGGATCTTGACCTGAGCCAAAGGCAGACGCCTAACCGAGCCACTGAGGCCCCCCTCTTTTTATTTTTTTAAGATTTTAAGTGATCTCAACCCCAACATGGGCCTCAAACTCACAAACTGAGACCAAGAGTCGCATGCTCCACCCACTGAGCCATCCAGGCACTCCAAGACCAAACAAAATTCCTTAAGAACCATTTTAGTTTCTCAAGTTGGAAACCTTGATAAAACACAAACCCATACCATTGAAAGCAGGCCTGTGCCATTCTGGGCCAGCTTATGAGTCTCTGTAGTTAGCTATGGACTTTGCAGTTGTGTGTGTCCTGCCCTCCCTCTGTAAGGACACACTGGGTGTGTGAACACAGAGCCCTTATCTTCTGGACTGGACCGCCCTGCCAGAGGCGATTATGCTCTCCTGCCAAGGCCAGGAAGGTGCCCCGGTAGCGTGTGAGGATTTTCTTGTAGAATTAACGGTTATTAATTTTTGTTTTTCCTTTTAGAATATTTATATCAAGAAAGAATCATATGTCTATTACATTTTCCCTATTTATGCTATCAGGAAACTGGGAGCTAAAGTTAATGCTTAATAGTGAGGTCACCTCCTCTAGTTATCAGCACTTTTGCTTCTTTTTTTTAAGCATTTGATTTTCTATTGTGTTTCATCATTTTATTGAAAAATTTTTTTCTCAGTAGACAAATTTTTTATTGAAGAACACAGGTATCAATAACAAATATGCAGACTATGACCAATGTTCTTTGTTGCCCTGGGGTATTTTCAACTCCGGCTGGGTTTATAGCAAAGACCTGAAGATTGAGGTTTCAGAAAGTTTGACCACAGCCCAGATTACACACTCTGTGATCGAATTCTTAGACAAGAGACTCAGTGGGAGTGATAGAATGAGTATGCTCTACACCTGGAGAGTCAGCAGTTGGAACAGGCATGGCTGGGCCACAGGCACCCCAGCTTAGACATACCATGCTTGCTGGGGTTCTGATCGAGGGGAGAAGCAGCACCGGGTAAGTTGTCCATCGGGTTGGGGTGTGTCCACTGAGGGAGACGTGACTGGGACTGGGACGGGTCCTTCACCGACAAACCACCAGTCATGTCCATGCTGTTGACATTCATGTTTGGGTTCAGTCCAGCTAAAAATAGAAATGCTGTTAGCATATGCCTACTCTTCCTCTAGATTTTATTGCATTCTAAAGCTCTCCTGGAGAATCAATCCAAGTCTTAACTCATGGCCACATACTTCACTCTAACTTTTAATGCTGGTAGAAAGAAAAACTTTTGTCTTTTAAACAACATGTTAAGTTTCCAGGAACATTATTCCTGAATTAAGGTGAAATGGAAATGAACATTCTCTGATTAAGTAAGACCAACAACTCTCCATTTCACACGTTTCAGAGTTAAACATGGTCCCAGTGCTCCTCAGTACCCACAGAAAGACAGTGCAAGTCCAGACAATTTGGAAAATCTTTTTTGATCTTAGGATATCTTAGGGAAACTCACCAGATCAATATAACTCTTTCAGAGTTCTGACAGTGTTCTAAAGTAGCACCTCCAGAACAATCTAGTAGCAATAACGCAATTCCACTTTGAGTGAACTTACTTTACTAAAAGTCTGCTCTTCAGGACTTTAAATATCAAACTCATTTTAAGGACTTGACCTATTGGAGAGCATCGGGGACTGCTGCCTGCCCCCAGCTGGAGTGCATGCCAACCCTGGGTTTTCTTTCTCACAGCTAAAGAACCTGCTGCTGTATCTGGCAACACCGTGCCAGGTTACTAAGGAGAGGGAGGAGGATGATAAAGAGTCCCTGATGGGGCCACCAGTTACGAGCTGGACTGAATGCTCAGCTGGTGGAGAATACTTGGCAGGTGCGCACCCTAGGATCCACAGACTGTACATCTTGGTACATGAGTCAAAGTTAATCTGTACTCCTAAGCAAAGTATCAATCAGGTTTGTTCTTGGCTTTAAATCCGTGATGGCCAAGTCAAATGCATACAGGGGCCCAGTGGCTATGAAGTGGGCCTGGTGGGGATAGTGGCAAATACACACACAACTCTGCAGATGAAACAAAATGTCTGTGCATGTTAGATGCTGCCTGGGGCTGCCTGTGTGGGGTTCACACGGATGGCAATCTTTACTTCCATTTGTACAGATCCAGTCAGGTGAGTGGACAACAAGGCTGGGCTCTGGCCTGGCCTTTAAAATGCTTGGCCTGAACCTATCTCCCCAACTTGCATGCTCATATGTGGACCCCCACCCACAACTTAGCACGACCACCCTGGACACTCCCTTTCCTCTGTTCCAGGCTCTTGTCACTAAAGTCCAGCTCATCTGGGATCCAAGCTTAGCTCCTGCACTGGGTTCTTCCTTCACCACTTAAGGTGAACACAAGCTTTCCCTTCTCTGCAGCACTGCCTATGAAGGTTTTCATTATTCTATGCCTGATCTTCCCGTGTGGATGACAAATCCCAGCAGTCAAGAGACAGCAGAGCAAGGAGACTCTGTGTAACCTCTACACTCAATGTGGGGCTTGAGCTCACAACCCCGAGAGCAAGAGTCACATGCTCTACTGACTGAGACAGCCAGGTGTCTTGCTACTTATTTTTAATACATTTATAAGTCTAATGTGAATATTATAAAATATTATCAAAATATTTTTCATCCAATTTTGAAGAGTCACTCTACTAATGCTTTCATGTGTGCTAAGGAAAAATCCTTAAAAGGAGAGATTAGTGTACTTTATTCTCCAAAAATAGGTTGAGAGGCCAGATGGACACTAGAAAGCTGAAGCAGAAGTGTTTTAGAGTAACAGACAACAGAAACTGTTTCTGAAAGGACTCCTAAACATGTCTCACAAAGGGCACTATCCTGAGAACTTCACGTATTAATTCAATCTTTAAAGGACCCCATGAGGTAAGTATCTCCATTTTAGAATTGAGGCAGAGCCAGTCAAGCAAGTCACCCAAGGAAGTGCTGAGCCAGTCCTGGTGGAGCTGGGACCTGGTGTGGTGGGCATCTCCCCAGCCAGACCTTAGTCACCAGACTGTCCTCCTCTGTGCATATAAAGGGCTGTGAGCAAGGGGCAATGAGAGAGGGACAGGATGATCACATTCATCAGGTTCATATTATGGACATATCACATCAACTGCACGTCAAGAGAATGTGGTCGTACGATTTATGGCTCTTTTCAGGGCAGTATCATGGAAAGAGGACCATCAGCCAGTAGCAAACTCACTATTATGCAACTCTGGCTTTTGCTCCTTTGGATATTTATTTCCTGGGTTTCTGGTTCCCTTTGTCCTGTAGCTTCACACTAACAGCCAACTGACAGACAAGCCTGAGAACTTCTACCAGTTTCTGGATTCTTACGTCAAATTGTTTCACACGTATAATTGATTTACTGACATATACCTCCCCATGACATTTCCTCATTACTAAATGCAGTTACATCACCTGTAACAAATCCCTCCCGGCTGGCTTGTCTGACCTGGAAGGCAGCATCGTTTCTTTTGTTGACCTGAGGGTTTCATGTGTTGAGCACGCTTCCTACAGGTCAACACAGTCATATGGATTTGGCAGGCTATACAAACCATCTTCTACACTACAGGATGTGTATGGACAACTCCTCTGCTTTCCAAGAAGTCTCTGATTTGTAAAAATCTAAAACCTTTATTAGTAAAACCATTATAAACTCATCCCTGCAGTTAGGTTGGAGGATGGTGGCTGCTAAAAAAGCATAAACCAGGAATAGAACAAACTGAGTCAACAATAGAAATAAGGGAATTCTGGGGCTTTCACTGGTGCTACTTTAAAAGATTTTATCCTGGAAAGTATGGCCATAGCAGAATTTTGCTCTGCAGAAGAACGGCCGGTGCTGCCCCCTTACCAGGAAGCCCCAGCAGAGCGCCAGCCTGTTGTGGGGAGCGGTGGGTCCCACCGCCGGGACTCACCTAGAGGGTAAGGAGCAAAGGTGCTGGGTGAAGACTGCGGCTCTTTGGTCTGCAGGTCAGGCAGGCCGGGGGCCTGGGGGTGGGGGGGGAAGCTGTCCATGGACGATTTGCCTGCAGAGGGGTGCAGAGACAGGTGCGGCGGGGGCGGCGGCGGCTTCACGAGCAGGGCCTGGGCCAGCTGGCGCTGGTGCTGCTGGATCTGCTGCTGCAGGTTAGTGATTGTGCGCGCAACCTGATGGCAGAGATGTGAGTTGGAAAAGGTTCCAAAGTGGCGCCTGTTACTTGTCTGCAGACCCAGGGCATTCACTCTCTGCTGGCTGGGCCAACCTGCTCCCAAGCCAAGGTGACCCCGAGACTGCTAAAAGGGGAGGCTTAGCAAGAGAAAAGTCAATGACAACGTAATAGTTTGCCATTTAGCATCTTCAGATCAGGGAAGACGAGAGCTAGGGGTCCAGCTATACCCCCCAGGTGATACCTACTTGCTGCTCCTGTTGTCTCATAGGTCCGGAAACATTACGCTGAGCCTGTAGCATCTGCTGCTGGATTTGTAAACGTTGGTATGCCTGTTGACACAGAGTTAAAATATTGTAAGAAGGCCATCAATACATGATTCAACTTTTCTATTTGAAAAAAGAAGAGAGGGCGGCCCTAGTGGCGCAGCGGTTTAGTGCCGCCTGCAGCCCAGGGTGTGATCCTGGACACCCGGGATCGAGTCCTACGTCGGGCTTCCTGCATGGAGTCTGCTTCTCCCTCTGCCTGTGTCTCTGCCTCTCTCTCACTCTCTCTGAATAAATAAATAAATAAATAATTAATTAATTAAAAAAATAAAAAATAAAAAAAGAGAGAAAGAGAGAAAGAGAGAGAAGAGCCAAGATTCTTGGTCCCCCTTACCATACTGTGGTTTAAGCAGACTGTGAGGTGGAAGCATTTTTTAGAAAGAGAAATGTTGGGCAGCCTGGGTGGCTCAGCGGTTTAGCACTGCCTTCAGCCCAGGGTGTGATCCTGGAGACCTGGGATTGAGTCCCACGTCAGGTTCCCTGCATGGAACCTGCTTCTCCCTCTGCCTGTGTCTCTGTCTCTCTCTCTCTTTCTGTATTCTCATGAATAAATAAATAAAATCTTAGAAAGAGAAATGTCTTTCCCAAACCCTTCTAGCGTATAGATTTTTATAAAGTAATTCAGTCAGTACCCCTGCTTAGTGTAGGTAATGAGGTTTGTCAGCAAATACTTCTCAGTTAATGAAGAGATAATTCTTCTGCTTGAGTCATACAAACTAAAAGGAAAAAGAAATGATGGGAAAATGAAACACTCTTAATTCTTAAGTAATATAGATGAAAGTTGTCCAGAATGGCTCAGATTGTGGCAGAATGGCAGTGACTGGCCATTCCAGACAATCACAAAGCAGTATGTATTCAAGGCTTGTGAGTGCCAGGGACCCATGATGATGTCCTCTGACAGCAGCCTAAATCCTGGCCTGTGGCACTACTGGCACAGGCCCTGCCTGCCCAGCGAGCTTAAGTGGCTGTGAGCACCTCTGCACACCCATGCAGAAGTTTCATCATCTGGTCACTTCGAAATACTGGTTGCCTCTCATATATTATTTTCTTATAACATGGAATTTTGAGCATGTGTTTAGCAAGAGGATTTATTAAAACAGGATCCAAATAAAGGTAAAGACTATACTATTAAAAATGCCTCATTAATCTCTAAATTATAGAGGAATAAAATATTCCACTTAAGTGAATCTTTAAAGGCCCTAAAACTTAACTTCAGGATACACCAAAACCTTATTTTACTAATTATTTTGAAAAAAAAAATTAAAAACAATATGCACAGTTTGTAAAACAATATATTAAACATAATTCAAGATTTTCTTGAGATGGCTGCAGCTTTCATTTTGTTTTGTTTTGTTTTTTTTTTTTAAAGGACACTGCGAGTGGTGGGCTGTGGAGGAATTGAAACCCTCATGCGCGGCCGGTGGAAATGTAAAACGTGGGCAGCCCAGGTGGCTCGACGGTTTAGTGCTGCCTTCAGCCCAGGGCATGATCCTAGAGTCCTGGGATCGAGTTCCACATCAAGCTTTCTGCATGGAGCCTGCTTCTCCCTCTGCCTCTCTCTGTGTGTCTCTCATGAATAAATAAATAAAATCTTAAAAAAAAAAAAAAAAATTTTCTTGCTTTTTCTGCCATCTTTCTGTGCCGCCACAATGGTGCATGCGAATGTCCTGGCAGATGCTCTGAAGAACATTAACAGTGCTGAAAAGAGAGGCGAAGGCCAGGCTCTTACTAGGGCCATACTCTAATGTCACAGTTCAGTTTCTAATTGCAACCATGAAGCACGGTTATATTGGCAAATTTGAGATCACTGATGATTTTTAAGAGCATTTGTTTCCAGGGCCTGGGGCTTCACTAACTGGAAAACTGGACCCTCAAACTTGTGAGTCTAACAGCCAGTAACGGGTTAGGGACAACAGGGCCCAGGGCTCTCCTGTAAGGAGAGCTTTGGCATCAATGCTTTTGTCTATCAGCTGGGAAAATTGTGAACCTCACAGGCACAGGTTAAACATGAGTGGAGTGATCAGCCACAGATTGGATGTACAACTCAAAGATCTAGAAAAATGGTGGAATAATCTCCTGTTCTGCCAGTTTGGTTTCACTGTGCTGACAAGCTCAGCTGGCATCATGGACATGAAGTAGCAAGATGAAAATGCACAGGAGGGAAAGAAAATCCTGTGATTCTTTTTCTGGAGATATAATATATACATGCAAATAAAATGCCTCAATGGAAAAAAAGATTTTCTTGATGCCTTTCACACTATAGGGGTCAATAAAATTTACCATATAAGTAAGAGATTCTAGAACATCAGTATGATAACTATGTCTCAGGTCAGAATATAGCCATGTCTTCAGTGTTATCAAGGAGCAGAAAGCTATTTTCCTCTATAACAACATATCTACATAATATGCTTTCTAAATATGTACCTGAATTTTACGGTTGTTTCTTTCTCCATCTCTGAGGTTAGGGGTCTCTGTTGCTGTTGGTAGTAAAAGCAATAATCCTGTGGGCTTGAACCACCTATTCATGGCACTTTCAGGTCCTGGGAAATCTTACCACCATGCTGCAAGGTGTGCCCCCCACCCTGTCTCCCATTTTATGGACCAAGAAACAGCCTCTGAGAGCCTAAGATGATCATGGCCCCACTTTCTGAGCTCTGTGTTCTCCCTGACACCACAATTCGTCTCAGAGCACTTTTCCCCTCCCATCCCATGCTGCTACTTACTGGAAAACTGGACCCTCAGGCTGGTTAGACCGGAGTCTTAACAGCCAGTAAAGGGTTAGGACCAACATGGCCTGGGGCTCTCCTGTAAGGAAAGCCTTGGCATCAATGCTTTTGTCTATCAGAGGCCTTTTTTCCCTTCCTTCAGGATTCCTGGTCATTTTCTAGGAGATGAAGTTGCTCGACAAGACTTCGAAATAAAGCAGGTGTCAATATTTTACAGAAAGGTCTTTAGTGTATATAAATCAGTATGCATGTAGAGATATGGTGGCATGGCATTTTATGGTAAAAACAGTTAGATGTTGAAGACTTAAAATTTAAGGTATGTTAAATTGTAAAACTTTCAAGATTAGGCTACATCAGCCTTTCTTAACAGGTGTTGTGAGAGAGAATTAAACCCTAATCTCAAAGGCATCTACCATATGTAATGAAGTAACTTCTCTTTCAAGCTTCCAGAACAGTCTTTATGTGAACCACCTTTGAAGAATTTAGATAGTTGTCACTTGAATGAATTTCTGTGTTCTCTCTCTGGTTCTGATAGGAAACTCTGGATGAGAAAGGCTAGCTGAGAGCCCAGGCTGAAGGACATGCCTGCTGTTAGGGTCTGGGATGCTCTGTGAAGGGGCCAGAGAATTCACAAAGCTGAGGAAAAACACCCGTAAGTGCAAAACTTCCTAATTTTTTTTTTATAGTCTAAAAAAATTTATGAATGTCTCAATGACATTCCCTGACATTAAGAAAGCATGGCATCAATGACTTTTATTGGTCAGTGGCTATGTCACTGGCATAGCTACGGAAATGTCAGTGGGTACTTTTCCTGAGTTCTCGAAGCTGAAAGGATCTGCCCACTTACCAGCTGCAGCTGATAGAGCTGGTTCAACATCGTCATATGCTGAGGATTGATTGGCGAGGTCAATAGTGCAGGGTTGAGACCAATGTTTTTTGCTGCAAACTGCAAAAGCTGTGCTTGAACCTGTTGAACAGAAGACAGAGTATCAGGCACACGTGTCCCTATTGAAATGGCCACCAGTCTAGGCAGTCTTTGAAGATGCAGAGCTGATTAATCAGTGACAGTTATACTTGTCTTAAGAATTAACTTCAAAAGCCATTAAAAAAAACTCATGAGCATTTTGCCATTAGTAGTTCACATGCTTCTGTGGAAAATAAGGAAGGAAGGAGAGAAAGAGCCTTCCGCCTCAGAATATTTTATCATGAATTAAGATGCTAGGGCTCTGGGTGACTCCTGTTGAAAACTGATATCACATTCTGTTATGTGAAAATAAACAGGCATGGCTCAAGGACTTGAAACAGTGATTGTGGGGTCTCCACCCAGGATGGGCTCGGGAAGTAGTCTACACCTGCTCTGCCAGCCCTGACCTGGACATCAGGCTGCTCTCCCATTTGCGGGGGGTGGGGGGGCTTCGACTGGAATTTACTGCTCTGAAACCATCCAGGGCCTGCTGTCAGAGATTTTGATGTTTTCCACTATGTACTATGTGTCCTTATCACAATATTTATGCAAGATGATTTTTTAGGTAGCACGTGGAAGGGCATCTTTTACTTTAATAATTATTTACTGTGTATCAGAAAACTGACTTTTCTATTTATGGTAGATATGTAAAGTTTTCTATTAGAATAAATTAATTTCAGCAGGCAAGTCATTTGAAGAAAACACGCTATGTAATAAATAGTATAGGTCATGTGGGGGCACGAGGGTGACACATGCTTTGCTGGGTGTGGGAAACCTGCTGTCACCCAGGCCCAGCTCTGTCCCCAGGCTTGGATAGTGGGACATGAGTAGATGTGTTGTGTGATTGGGAAGGGCTGTGGCAGAGCGTCCTGCAGGGCCACACAAGAGAAGCAAACACCTGTCCTGTCTAAGCTTCTGTACTCGGAGGTCTCTGGTATAGCAGTTCACCTTGTATCATGATGAACAAATTTAACTATTATTTTACCTACATTTCAGCCATGTCAACTCACAAACCTGGGATCAACCAATTGTGGAGGGATAACTCCTTCCAGCTAATTCTATAACTTATCATTAGTATTATTCAGTATTTTTAGAAGGGATGAGGACTGAAACACTGTAAGGAAAAACTCAGTCTGAAGTATAGAATTAAGGAATGTTCCATAAGTAAATGATATTGACATGAAAAAATTCCATATGCTTTAGAGCTATGCAAAATAAGATATCCTTTTCCTTCCTTTTGTTTGACACTTTTTAAAAAAGAATTTCTGTAGGCAAAAGTGGTCTAACACAAAGTAATGAACTTAACTAAGGAGTCTGTAACATATTAATACACATTCTATGACCTATGATCACATGCAGTTGGCCACTAAGGCATCCTTAGGGCCCTGATTGCTCCTGGGTGCTCCCTCACATAGGGAGGGCTAAGCCATGTTTCAGCCAGTTATCTCCCCTCCTAGCCAGGACAATTCATCAGGCTCAGCTGAATATATTTGTCAAGGCCAGGACAAAAATCCCATCATGGTGGCATGTGAGGCACATCTTTTCACCCGGCAACACCGCTCCTGACAGGAGGACAGATCGCTGGCTGAAGAGCAGTTCTGAAAGTGCCTCCTGCAGCAGGAGGACAAACGGACAGGCTGAAAGGACTGTCTAAGTAACACCAGGAGGCTCCTCTTGGGTGTGGGTAAGTTCGCTCTCACTTTAAAGCAGTGCCATTGCTGAGGCACAGACACCACAGGATGGCCACTGGGTCCCCTGACTCAGAGTGCATGGCCAAGGGTCGGACCTGAGGGGATAGAAACGGAGGCACTTGAGCACGGAGGCTGGGCTGGGAGGAGCTCAGAGGCTGCACGGGGGGCTGCGGCGGCTGTTGCATGGTCCTGGCTTGTGCTGCTCCGCTACTGCCGAACATACCCAGATTGCCACTCGGTATCTGCGGGGAGACAGAAGGGCCAAGTGGTTAGGGAGCTGGGCGATGGAAGGGCCCTGGAGGAGGCTGTGCTCTCCTAAATGTGACAGCAAAAGCGTACCAACTTCTACCAAAGTGAATTCATAGTAAATGGTGCCATTCAGACTGGTCCCTGATGACAGTCAACCCGTGAAGCTGGCCTATGTTTTTAAATCACAGAGGCCACAGAGTAGGGCCAGTCAGAACATGTCCTCAAACCAGGCTATCACATCTGAAGACATGACCACCACATAGCACGACGAATAGAAGCAAAGCATAGCTACTGGGCTGCTCAACTTTCCTCAAAGGGTATGTGCAGTGAGGTAAGGAGTGGTAAGGGGTAGAGATTACAAACCCGAAGACACCAACATTTTCAGTGAGGAAACAGAAGAATAATCTCAGCCAAAGCTGAAGCTGAATAACTAGACAAGTCTAGGTAGTTACCTTTGTGCTAAATATAATCAACACGTTTTTCAGTATACCTTCTGCTCTCCTAGAGGAAGTTACCTGATGGACACTGAGCAGCAGACCCGCCAGGTGGGCTAATTCCCAGCTCCTGCCTGCCAGCTGGTGAACCATCACATGGCAAAAGCCCCGAAAAGCAGGTGGTACGCTGAGTTACCACTAGGGTTAGCAACCTAAGACGGCGAGGCTTGTGCAGATGGGGATGGCACTGGGAAGAGGTACCACTGACTGCTACCCTGGGAGAAGAGGCACACTCAGGGCACTGCTTAAAAAGATGCTTCAAAGGTGGGTGCATGTCAGCCTCATGTGGGAGGAAATCCATAAAAAGGACGTCCTATAGATGGGAAAAGCATGAGTGGCTTGCATGTCACGTCTTCTAGGGGGATGGGGAGAGACAAATGGCATGAAGCAGCAGTCAATACAAACTCTCAGTCCTCCCTTCTGTGACACCTGTCAGGGACTCACTTTCCCTGCATGTCAAAGACAGGGAAAATGCCTCAATGTGGCTCTCTGGAAACCCCCAAGACATTACCTCTATTTCAGGGAGCAAGGGGATTGAGTGGTGTTTTCTCACAGACCAGTGTATGTAAGGTCTGGATTGCCAGGAGGAAGGATGGCATCACCTGGATCTATGAAGGGATTTGGCAACTGAAGACCACTCTGCAGGATGCACCATTTAAAGCAGCAATATGTTAGCAGTGAGAGCACTGAACTCAGGTATGAGTTTGTTAGGTGTAAAAATAAATAAAATTCTATTTCCTAGAATATGGTTCAATTTCAATAACTAGATTCAACTTTCAATACTTGTACGTCACTTGAAGGGAAATCCTTCTAGATTTCAGCTACCTTTATAAAGGTATTAGTTAAAAATCAGAGAGTATAGGTCCCAAACACATTTTTTAGAGACAGGTGAAACTGAGACTACACTGCCTCTCTCCCCACAGCCTTACCTGTCTAGAAGAATTCAAGTTTTGCATGCCCAGCCCTGAGGCAATCCCACCCAGGGCCTGATTAGGGAGTGCACTGTTTGAAAGGGGGAGCTTCAGGCTTGGTGAAGGCAAAAACGGTGAAGTCGTGGGCTCTTCCACTAGGCCGCCGTCCTGATTGGAGAAAGAAAGGGTGAGCTGTGTGCAGTATTCGTCCGCAGACAAAGCACAAAGCAGTTTCCCAAGGACATATAAGGGGATGTGGATGAATAAAGAATTAAAAGATCAAAAAAGTGTGGATAACAAGAGAATGGAGAAATGGGCCAAAGGAAGAGGGGAAAAGAAAAAGAGAAACAGGATTAAGATGCTGCTCCCGTTTTAACAATTAATTTACAAACACAATCATTAGTTTATAATGGGCTCAGACCCTGCCCACCCCGCCCAGGGGCAGGGCTCAGGAGAAGGACGAAATAGTAGCTGAAATCTTATTTGGAAAACACTTTACAACTGCTTTCAAATAAATAGGCTCCTTTCTTCATTACTAAGGCTCTGGGTAACATTCAGCTGTTTTTGACCTACCAACAGCAATTTCACATGGTTTAATCCAATAATAAGGTGAGTTATAAAGCAGAGAGAACCTTACTCTCTTTTATATTATTAAGGTCACATTACAGGTCAGGCCCTTTGCAAATTTATCTCCTCTAACTTCACAATAAGTGTGTAGTATTATTCTTTTTTTTTTTTTTCCTTTTTTTGGGGGTATTATTCTACATTTCAAAGTTAAGGAAATGAGTCAGGGTCTCACACTTAGCAAGTAAAAATATAAGATATCAAATTAAATAGCAATTTCACTAAGCATCCTGGATATGAACCACACCACAGCAGGGTGGGGGAGGGCAGGGCTTGACCCTCCTTCAAGGCCCTCCCCCACCACAGCTTTCTGCAGAGGAGTGTATGGCAGAGGACAATGTTTATTTGTGAGCAGAGATGAAGTTTATCTCTCTCTCCAGTAAACCATTCTGTTCTGATTTTTTTTTTAAAACCTGTCCTTTCTTGCTTCAATTTTATTTTCAAGATTAACATTTTGATTGAATTTCATGGGATGCTGGTCTCCCCCTTTTGAAGTCACACCAATTTGGAGAGGGAGCATCACTACATGACAATCCTGAAGGGACTGAACCGGTGTGTGGACATGTGAACCACCCTGGGGGCTTCACTCTCTGAAGTGGCCAAGCAGGGCCGGCTAGATACGGGTGCCTGCACCCAACCACTTCTAGTTTCTTTTTCTGAGATTAAATGTGTAACACATCATTTCAGTCCGAAGAACAGTGCATATAAAATAAGACCGTAAAACAGAAATTTGATAACCCCTGTTATTAGACAAATTGAAGCAGATAACCCAGCCAAGTTCACCCACTAAAATGAAAAAGCAGTTTTTAATTTCAGTATTTTTTACCCCTAGTCACATCGTATGAAATACAATACTTTCTCTTCTGAGTTAAACATTCATATATATATTTTTTAAACTGGATAAAAGTCACTTAAATATTGCAATCTGGCAAGTATTTAACCCAGCTTGTGTTAAGGACACAGTAAAAATGAAAAATACCTGTTGTTAAAAACCAACCAACCAACAAACCACCCGAGTTCACACCTTGTCAAGAAAGGTGGGGCGGTCCCCGGAAGAGTCTTTGGAGACTGGTGGGCGGCAGCCAAGGGCTTTGGTGACCACTCCATTGTAGTCGGTCACTCCCAGTCCACGCTTGTCCACGTCCACCTTCTTTTCCAACAGGGCGCCTGTACAACAAACAGAAGCAATGCTTACACCCAAATGCCCAAGGAATGTCAGTCAGGGGTGCCGAGCACAAGATGGGCGCCAGTTGGAGCCTTTAACCCCATGAAAAATGGAGAGGCTGTGGTGTCACTCTTGCAAGCCTCTGTCAGTTTGTAACCAGGCCCTGCTCTTAGCCCTGCTCTGGCTCCTTCCCCTCCAATCACACCTGCCACTCTGCCCCTCAGGGCCTGCCCTTCCTCCCCACTGGGAGGCACCCCCTTCTTCACACAGACCTTCCCTGATCTTGTTTAAAATGGCACTGCTGAACCCTCACAGCCATTGGTTTCCATTTCCTGCATCCCTGTGAGCTGCAAAGGCTCTCTTCCACATACTGTAGACACAATATCATATAAAACAGACACAGTTTTTGTCCTTATGGGCTCTTGGGCTAGTGATTGGTTTTGTGTGGCCACCTTTGCCTTTGTGCTGTTTTACAATTCTAACAAGCTACAATGAACTTCTTCCAGTTCTCACGGATTGTCACATCTGTCCTGGCGGCTTGTATCACACATTTTGGTGCCTGCACATTAATTATAAAGTTGATCCTCATCATACATGGATTCTGTGCTTGTGAATTTACTGGCTGGCTAAATTTATCTGTAGCCCTAAATCAATAACTGGCACTTTTGTGGTCATCTGTGGACATGCGGAGGGTAGTGAAAAATCTTGGTTGCCTGAACACACTTTCCTAACTCAGGCCAAACAAGATGCTCTCTGCTTCATACTCAGCTCTTCTACAGTAACAAATATCCCTTTGTGGTCTATTTAGTGCCACATTTTCCACAGTTTTGTGCTTTTTGTTGGTGACTGCGGTGTTTCAAATGAACCCCAAGTGAGTGCTAATATGGTCTTTTGGGTTCTTGCGTGCAAGAAGGAAGTCTTGTGCCTGATGGAGAAAATGTGTTAGGTGAGTGCTGTTGAGGCACGAGTTACAACGCTGCTGTTCAAGTTCAACGTGAGTGAATCAGCGATCTGGTTTGTCCAGCAAAGGAAGAGCAGCATTGTAACTCAGGAACCCAAGAGACCACACTGTTAGCTCTTTCTGAACACTCTTACAAATATACCTACAGTGTGTGATGAAGCTACGGAAAGGATGGAAAAGTGGCTTTTTGGATGACAAGGTGATGACTGATTTTTTTGTTTGTTTAAGTAGGCTGCATGCGCAGCATGAAGCCCAACACAGGGCTTGAATTCACAACCCTGAGATCAAGACCTGAGCTGAGACCAAGAGTCGGATGCTTAATGGACTGAGCCACCCAGGCACCCCAAGATGGTGACTGATTTTAAGAAAGGTGTAGCAGAGAGCACTACAGTATAGATGGCCAAAGAGATTTATGGTCAAATGACCCAGGGTCAGGAAAATGCTACATCTTTCCTAGCTAATGTTTTCCTATAAAGAAAAAAATATGGCATATAGCTATTTGTGAGAAATATGTATTAAGTAAGGTGTCTTTAGATAGAAACACACACAAAGCAAGGTTATGTACTGACTGGTTAACAAAAATGCTGTGGCCAGAGGCTTGTGGGAACTGGATCCTATATTTCCTGGGAATGAAGAACAGGAACCAAATGCATTTTACAGGTGAATATTTAACATACTTATTATTTTATTTACTTATTTTTTAACTGAATAAATCTGATGTGTAACACTGTATAAGTTTAAGGTGTATGTGTAACTTTGATGCATCTGCATATTGGTAGCATAGTTACCTGGTTACATAATTTATACTACATTACTGTCTGTATTCCTCACACGGCCCACTGGATCTCTGTGGCTTATGTACTGCTTGTTACAAATCTGTACCCTGAAATACCACCACTCCCCACCCTCTCCAACAGCCCCACTCCCCAGTAACACCATTCGCTCTCTGTGCTGTACAGGTTGAACTTTGATAGATTCCATGTGTGAGCAGAATGAAACAAAACCATGAAATACTTGTTTTGGCTGACTTTGCTCACTCAGGATCAGGAACTTAAGGTTCACATTGTTGCAAATGGCAGGACATCTTCCTTTCTCACAGCTGAATAATGTTCCACTCTGTGCATGAGCCATTTCTTTCTTATCCATTCACTCGTTGATGGGCATTTGGGTTGTTTCCCTACCTTGGCTATTGTGAATAATGCTGCGATAAACAAAGAAGTGTGGATATCTTGCCAAGATCTCATTTTCATCCTCTGGGTATATGCCCAGACCTGGAATTGCTGGATCGTACAGTAAGTCTACTTCTAATTTTTTTGAGGAACCTCCATATTGTTTTCCATACCAGTTGGACAAATTTACACTTCTCCCAACAGTGCACAAGGGTTCCCTTTTTACCACATCCTTGCCAGCACCTGTTGTCCCTGGTCTTCTTGACAGAAGTCATTCTGACAGGTGTGAGGGGAGATCTCATCGTGGTTTTGATTTGCATTTTTCTGATGATGAGGGATGCTGAGCATCTTTCCATGTGTCTGTTGGTCATCTGATATCCACTTTGCAGAAATGTCTATTTAGTTATACTACCTACTTTTTAGAAAGTTTTTATTTATTCATAAGAGACACAGAGGCAGAGGCAGAGGCAGAGGCAGAGACATAGGCAGAGGAAGAAGCAGGCTCCCTGTGGGGAGCCCAATGTGGAACTCAATGCCAGGACCCCAGGATCCCAACCCAAGACCAAGGGAGACGCTCAACCACTGAGCCACCAGGCGCCCCTCTATCTATTTTTTTTTCAGACTTTTTTATTGTTGTTTTAGTTAACTGAGTTCCTTTTTTTTTTTTAAAAAAGGTTTTATTTATTCATGAGAGACAGAGAGAAAGGCAGGCACAGGAAGAAGCAGGCTCCTTGCAGGGAGCCCAGTGTGGAACTCAATTCCAGAACCGGGATCATGCCCTGAGCCAAAGGCAGATGCTCAACCACTGAGCCACCCAGGTGTCCGAGACAGAGTTCTTTATATATTTTGGATATTAAACCCTTATCCAATATATGGCTTACAAAATATTTCTCCCATTCTCTAAGTGTTTATTATTTCTTATGCTGTGCAGAAACTTTTGAGTTTGACATAGCCTCATCAGTTGATTTTTCTTTTGTTGTTTGTCCCCAAATTATTGCCAAGACCAATACTAATGGACTTCTTCAAGTTTTTTTTCTACAAGTTTTATGGGATCAGGATTTTTGTTTAAGCCTTTGATCCATTAAGAGTTAATCTTTGTGAGTGGTGTGAGATAGGGTTCCAATTTCATTGTTCTGCACACATTTCTCCATTTTCCTCAGAACCATGTGTTGAAAAAACCATCCTTTCACCACCGAGTATTCTTGGCTTCTTTGTCAAGTATTATGTTGACTGTATCTGCTGGGATGGATGGATGGATTTATTTATTTATTTTTTAAAAAGGTTTTATTTATTTACTCATGAGAGAGAGAGAGAGGGAGGGAAAGAGAGAGAGAGAGAGAGAGAGAAAGAGAAAGAGAAAGAGAGAGAGAGAGAGGCAGAGACACAGGCAGAGAGAGCAGGCTCCATGCATGGAGCCTGACGTGGGACTCGATCCTGGGTCTCCAGGATCAGGCCCTGGGCCGAAGGCGGTGGCGCTAAACCGCTGAGCCACCTGGGCTGCTCTCTGCTGGGATTTAATTCTGGGCTCTGTCCTGTTTCACTGGTTGATGTGTCTAACTTTTTTTTTTTTTTTTTTTAAATAAGCTCAAGGCTCAAAATGGGGCTTGAACTCACGACCTGAGATCAAGTTACATGCTCCACTGACTGAGCCAACCAGGTGCCCCACATGTGTCTATTTTTGTGTCAGTACCCCATTATTTTGATTACTGTGGCTTTGCAGTACAGTTTGAAATTCAGAAGTATGATACCTCCAACTTTGTTCTTTCTCAGGACTGCTTTGGCTATTTGGAGTATTTTGTAATTCCACACATGTTTTAGGATTGTTTCCTCTATTTTTGTGAATGCCTTTGTTTTGTTTTTAAAGATTGTATCTATTTATTCATGTAAAACATGGAGAGAGAGGCAGAGACATAGGCAGAGGGAGAAGCCGACTCCCCGTGGGGAGCCTGATGGGACTTAATCCCAGGACCCCATGATCACGCCCTGGTCTGAAGGCAGACACTCAACCACTAAGCCACCCAGGTGCCCCTGCCTTTGGTTTTTTGATGGGGATTGCAATTAACCTATAGATGGTCTTGGGTAATACAACCATCTTAATAATATTCGTTGTTTTTTTTTTTTTATCTGTGTACATGAGACACCTCTACATTTGTTTGTGTCTTCTTCAATTTTTCAGCAATGCCCTGCAGTTTTCATCGTGCAGATCTCTTTATTTCCTTGGTTAAATTTATTCCTAAGTATTTTATTGTTTTTGATGCTATTGTGAATGGCATGGTCTTCTGTCTTTTTCAGATGTTTCATCACTAGTGTAAAGGAATGCAACTGATTTCTGGATGTTGATTTTGTATCCTGCCACTTTACTGAAATTGTTAAGTTTGTTTTTTTTTTTTTTTTTTTACTGATTCTTTGCAATTTTCTATATATAGGATCAAATCAGCAGCAAATAATGAGAATTTGACTTCTTCCTTTCCAACATGGATGCCTTTTTTTCCCCTTTGTCCTGCCTAATTGCCCTGGCTAGGACTTCTGGTACTATATTGAAGTGGAGAGAATGGGCATCCTTGCCTTGTTCTTGATCTTACAGGAAACACTTTCAATTTCTCTCCACTGAGTTAATGTCAGCTGTGGGTTTGTTGTGTATGGCCTTTATTATGTTGACATATGTTCCTTCTATACCCAGTCTGCTAAGGTATTTTTTTTTTTTTTAATCATGAAAGGATGCTATATTTTGTCAAATATTTCTTCTGCATTTACTGAGAAGATCACATGATTTTTATCTTTCATTTTATTGATGTGATGTGTTACATTTATTGATTTGTGTTATGCTGAAGCAGTCTTGCATCCCAAGTAATCCCACTTGGTCATGGAATATAATCCTACTCATGTGTTGTTGAATTCAGTTGGTTAATACTTTGCTGAGAATTCGTGCATCTCCATTCACCAGGGGTATTGATTGATAGTTTTCCTGTGGTATCCTCATCTGGTTTTGTATCAAAATAATGCTGGCCTCGTAGAATAAGTCTGGCAGTGTCCCCTTCTCCTTGATATTTTGTAAGAGTCTGAGAAGGACTAGTATTAGTTCTTCTTCAGTACTTGGTAGAATTTCTTCTAGTGAGTCATCTGGTCCTGGAGTTATCTGTGTTTTGATTTACTGGCTCAATTGTGCTCTCTCTCTCTCTTTTTTTTAGACATTTATTTATTTGAGTGAGAGTGAGCATGAGCAGGGGTGAAGAGCAGAGGGAGAGGGAAAAGCAGACTCTTTCCTGAGCAGGGAGCCTGACGTGGGGCTCAATATAAGGACCTTGGGCTCATGACCTGAGCTGAATGTAGATGCATAACTGACTAAGCCACTCAGGTACCCCCAAACTAAAGTTAGTTTTATGGCCTATCTCTATCTGGAGGGGTGCTGAGTTCGAGTCCCACATGTAGAGATTACTTACAAATAAAACCTTAAAAAAAAAAATTAAAAAAAAACAAAACAAAAAACCAAAAACAAATAAAACCTTAAAAAAAAGGAGATCTATCCTGAAAAATGTTCCATGTGTGCTTGAAAAATATATATATTCTGCTGCTGTTGGATGAAATGATCTGTATCTGTATTTTAGGTCATCCATTTGCTCTAAAGTGTGGTTCAATTCAATTTTTCCTTATTGACTGTCTGGATGATCTATCAATTGTTGGTAGTGGGGTATCTGATTACCATAATAACTTTTTCCCTTATGATCTGTATGAATTATTTAATGTACTTTAGTGGTCAGGTGTTGAGAACGGATATATTTTTATAACTAGTACATCTTCTTGACATATTGACCCCTTTCATCATATAATCACCTTCTTTGACTTTTGTTATCCTTTTAGGCTTCAAGTCTATTTTGTCTGATATTGCGAATGGCTATGCTTGCCTTCTTTTTGTTTTTGTTTGCTTGGCATATCATCATTCATCCTTTCAACTTGAGCCTGTATGTGTCCTGGAGCTGCAATGACAGGACATTGTGATGCCCAGAGATCACAATGTTGGGACTCAGGGCTTCAATCTATCCAGCCACTCTGTGCCTTCTGATTGGTAAGTACAGTGCACTGACATTAAGAGAGAGTACTGACAGCGCACCTGGGTGGCACAGTTAAGTGTCTGACTCTTGATTTTGGCTCAGGTTATGATTTCATGGTCCTGGGATTGAGTTCCACATCAGGTCTGCACTCAGAGTGGTATCTGCTTGAGATTCTCTCTCTCTCTCTCCCCTTCCCGCTCATGCTTTCTATAATAAATCAATCAATCTTAAAAAAAGAGAGAGAGAGATTACTGACATTAAGAACTTACTGCTGCCCTTTTATCTTCTGCCTTCTGGTTCTTCTGTTCTTCCACTATTCGTTCTTCTGCCCCTGTCTACTTTCTACATTGGTGGTTTTCCACTTTCTGTGTTTGGTGTCTCCATTCTGGATTTTTGCTTTGTGGATACCATGAGGTTTACAGTAAACATCTCACAGATAGAACAGTCCTTCTCCTGCTGATAGCAGTTTCTCTTTGTTCCATCCTTTTACTCTTCCCCTTTTATATTTTTGATGTCACAAATGATCCCTTTTTGTGCCGTGATTTTGTTGTAGTAGTAGTCAAGTTGTAGTAGCCACAGTTATGATTACTCCTATTTTTCCTTTAACCTTTACATACTATTCTAAAACACAGTCATAGTTTTCTGATTCTGATTATTTATCACCATTAATTATTACTACTTTTAAAGCTCCAGAACAAGGGCTGCTTGTTCCTTGAGGTCAATCTCATCTCCCACCCAGAGTAAGTGCTCCACTGACATGGTGACATCTCTGTTGGCCCCTGAGGAGGCCCACTCTGGGGCCAGGTATGAAGAATGGGCTCAATCTGTGTCAAATGAAGTCCGGCCTGTAGTCCTAGAGCCTTTCTCCAAGAATGTTACTATGACTTCCCCGCAGAGTAGGTGGAAAAAAATTCATCTAGTTGTTGAAGTGCTAGGAAAAAAATGAAACAAAACAAAACAAAAACAAACAAGAAAACAAACAAAAAAACCCCAACCAACATGCCTCAATGTTGGGTCTGGCCATTTGTCCCAAGACCATCTATCTCCAGAGACTGGCTCTGGGGTCAGTATACGTCATGTGGTTACTACTTTGCTAAAGCCTGGTCCTGTCTACCCAGTACATATTCAACCATGAACCCAAGATTACAATGAAAAGCTTTGGAAATCCAAACTCCACACACTGGTACCTTTAAAAAAGTGTGCTGTTAGAGTGTATCATCTTACTTACTCATGGCCTGGTCAAGATTCATATTGTTACTCTTCAAGGCCTCTTCAGCTGGCTCTCTCTGTGTAGGTAAATAAAGTTTTGATTAGGATTACATTTTTATGATAACAAGCTAGTAAAGAGTTCTACCACTATTAGCTTAGAGAAATGATTACTGTTGACTTAATATTACTAGGTTTTGGAACTAGAAATACATCTCTTCATTGTTGAGGCTAGAGACAAAGGTCTTCTAAGTGAAAGGCACTTAGAACATGTATTGAATTGACTTTTAAAGGATTTGTATTCAACACTTTAAAAACCAAATGTACAGTGCCTGTGGAGTCTTGTCATTGATTCTTTACAAGTAGCAATGGTTCAGTAAAGATGAAATCCCCACCAGGACAGTTTCGGGAAAGTCACTGTAGAAGTTAGAGCACACAGCTTCATTTTCTACTTCATGGACTCTGGGCTTTGCTGTCAATTACTTTTCACCAAGAAATGTAAAAACAAATAAAAGCAAACAAGTAGATTCATTTTGACAATTATCCCTTTAATAGGAAGACATGCGTGTCAGTGTATGCAAGCACCACAGTGGAAATAAGGACTCCTGGGCAGGACTCCAGTGTCCCGCCCGTCTTCTCATACGGGAAGAGGCTGAGCCTCCCCTGGGTCTGTGCTCTGCCCAGCATCAGAGGGCCAATGCCTAATGTGAAGTATATAGTTCTACACTGAGCCATTCTAGGACTCATTCCTTTTTCTTTTTTTAAAATTTTATTTATTTATTTATTTATTTATTTATTTATTTATTTATTTATTTATTTATTTATGATAGTCACACACACAGAGAGAGAGAGAGGCAGAGACACAGGCAGAGGGAGAAGCAGGCTCCATGCACCGGAAGCCTGACGTGGGATTCGATCCTGGGTCTCCAGGATCGCGCCCCGGGCCAAAGGCAGGTGCTAAACCGCTGCGCCACCCAGGGATCCCCTAGGACTCATTCCTTAGGGACATCCACAGTAGTCAAAAGATAAATATTTGCTTGAGTAATGATCTAGAAAGAAGACTTTTGAAGGGAAGACATAACAGACACAAGTGATATCCACACTATCCGAACTCTTATATTTGGTTTCAGGAACTGAACACATCATGATGCATTTTCAGAAGGTCACCCTGCAGTCTCAACTCTCCTTACCCATGACCTGAGACTCAGGAACTCAATAAGCTTGATTAGGATTCTTTTACTGGACACAGAGCTTTAGTAATGTGTCCAAATTTTCTCGGGTAATCTGTCAATCTACAGCATAAACTAATGAAAATTCACTTTTAATTATAAATTAGAAGAAAGTATGAAACTATGTAAGCCAATGCAAAGAACAATGACACAGCATGTTTTATTCCAGGAAAAGGCTCTCACACCTTACTTGACAGAAACGGTACGGATCCTTGCTGTAGTTGAAAGCAACGATCCCTAAACAGAAGAAGTGTTCATGTAAAAGGGGAATTTACAAGTCAGGCTGTATGAAAACTCTTCTCCCTCAAAAGTCTTCCTTCCTTGTTACGCATGACAAATATGGGCAGGACACAATCAGGGCCACATGTGGCAGCACACATGGAGGGTAGTAGTAAAATAAGACCCCAGTCACCGGGAAGCCCATGTCTGTGAGTTGTTTGATCAGCCGGTTCATGATCCAGGCCTCGTCCTGCTTGCCAGACGTTTTCATGCCCTAGAATGAAATGTGGGTCACAGTTGAATGCATTTCTTCTAGAAGTGGGAGATGCCTAAAATTCATAGTGATTTAAAAGTTAGAGCATCTTCCTGTATTAACATTGAACAATGCCATGTTCTAGAAAGTGCCCAACTCTGTTTTTTTTTTTTTTTTAATTTTTATTTTTTTCCAACTCTGTTTTGTGGCTAGTATTAGGAATGATTTAGGGTGCATTTCCAAGTTGGCATATGTGTGTAATGTATGGACTTTTAAAAAGCAAGAGAATTCTTTCTCTTCCCCGGAGAATTAATTTAGTTCATCACAAATACGTGCCACTTCCATTATTAAATAATCATAAGTGCTCCTTTGAACATGGCCCTATGCTAATACTATGTGAAGTTTGTGAAAAATTACATGTCTTCTGCCCTTTTATAAGCTTACTGTAAAAGATGACAAAATGCAGGGGGTGCCTTCTAACAGAATGAAAAGGCAACAAGATGAAAGGAACAACAAGCCTGTTAATTTTATTGACTTTTCACTGCCTGCAGCTCCTCAGGGTAGAGAAGAAAGTAAATGGGCAAACATCAGTGAGGGACAAGATGAAGAGAAGAAGGAGCAAGTGCAGGGCAGGGGCGGAGGAGGGGAGCGCAGGACAGAGGAGGAGGAGGGCTGAGCGGGGACGTTAACCATTTTCTCAGTTAATTTCCATCCTATCCTCACAACTACGAAGATTTAAACCATGCATTAACATGGTAGAAAAAACATCCTCCTCTAAAATGATTCTTCACAGTGCTTTTCAAAATTGAGCCTGCCGTTAACTACAGAATGTAGTATATGGAGTGATACTCAACTAACAGGCGCTCTTCCCTTGAGGAAGCAGCTTTTCTGGGAGGCCATGGGAATCACTGCTGTGCTGCCAGGGCCAGAGTTGCCAAGATGACACCATATTTTAATTTACCAATTTAACATTTCTGGTCCCATCATTAATCGGATTATTGGCCAGCCCGATAGTAAAAAGACTCCCTTTTGATGTCTGTAATCACTTTTACTCCTAATGAAGAGAGCTTTGATTTTAGTTTCTGGGTTCTGCTTACTGCTAATTGAATGCTTTGTTAAATGAATTTTTTTGAACAGACAATACCTTCAAAGAATTTGAAAGCAGGAAAAAAGTATAAACCAAAGCATCTTCTTCCCACCCCATGCTCCAGCTGCTGAGTTCTTACTCTCCCTAGCAGGAAACCCTTCTTTGCACACATGCACAGGCGCACTGTTTTCTTCTTCACCCCACTAATGTACATTTTTTTTCACTAATGTACATTTGAATCATCATTTTATTTTACTACAAACATGCTGCAATATAGAGCTGTGTACAAATGCCATCTGCTGCACCCCTGACAAGCAGAAGTACCACATCGACATGCTGACATCTGTAATGTGGACAGATGATGTCAAGCTGCCCTGTGTGTGGATCACACTGGTTTACATTCCAACCAGCAACATGACGGTGTTGTTTTTCTTACAGCTTTGTCAACACAGCCTATTTATGAAATGTTTGGATTTCTGCTGGTCTGAGAGAAGAAAAGAAAGCTGGCATCTCTCAGTGTAGTTTTATTTTTTAAAAAGATTTTCTTTCTTTGAGTGAGCGTGTAGGGGTGGGGGATAGGATGGGTTGGAGCAGAGGGAGAGGGAGGAGCAGTCTCTGCTCTGAGCACAGAGCCTGACATGGGGCTCAATCCCAGGACTCTGAGATCACAACCTGAGCCGAAACCAAGTTGGACCCTGAGCCAATGGAGCCCGCCCCTGGTGCCCCTCTGTGTTGTTCTAAATTGCACTCTCTTTCCGTAACTCAGGCTGAACACCTTTTCATATGTGTGAGAGCTGTTTGCATTCGTTTTCCAGGGACCATCTATTTATATTCTTTGCTCATTTTTCTAGTGGGTTACTAACTGATTTTTTTTTAAAAAAATCCATTTTTAGAACCTTTCTTTCTGTATTTGGGAGATTGGCCTTCTCCATGATATGACAATTATTTTTTTCCAGCTTGTTATTTGTCTTTTGACTTTTTGGTTTTCTCTGTCATGCACAGTTTTCATGTTTATATACTGAAGCTTGTAAGTTGTTCACTTGATAGCTTTTAGATTTTAGTCACAGCTAGAAAGGTCACTTCCACTCCAAGAGTGTTTTTAAAATTCTTTCCCATTTTTTTTTTTAATTTTTATTTATTTATGATAGTCACAGAGAGAGAGAGAGAGAGAGGCAGAGACACAGGCAGAGGGAGAAGCAGGCTCCATGCACCGGGAGCCCGACGTGGGAATCGATCCAGGGTCTCCCGGATCCGGCCCTGGGCCAAAGGCAGGCGCCAAACCGCTGCGCCACCCAGGGATCCCTCTTTCCCATTTTTATATTTCTATTTACCATACTTAAATTTGTGATCTACTTTGATTTTATCTTGGTGCATACATGAGTTGTGGATTTCAATTTTTTCCAGAAGACTGTTTGCTGCAAGACTTAGGTCTACCTTGGAACCTCAAGAGGATTCAGACTTAATAGTCTCAAGCCCAACCCCATTACCCACTCTTAAAGATTGAGGATTCTAAAGAAATTTTGTTTATATGGATTGTATTTATCAATATTTATTGTATTAGAAATTAAAACAGAAATTTTAAAATACTTTACTAATTTGTTTGAAAATTACAATAACAAAAAAAAAAAAAAAAGAAAGAAAATTACAATAACAAACCCATTCTGTGTTAACATCAATATTCTTTTAAAGAGAAAATTACATTTTCTAAAACAAACTTAGTGAGAAGAGAGGCACTGCTGTGTACATGCTTGCCAATCTCTTTACTGTCTGGCTTCTTAGAAGCAGCTGGATTCTCACATTTGTCTCTGTCTTTGCTTTGCTGTGAAAACAACGCCATGTAGTCTCTGAAAAACTCCACCCTATCCTCAGGCAAGACCCCTGACAAAATCCCGGGGTCCTCCAGGGGCTCCCAGGGCACTCAGAGAACTCTCGTCTACTTGTCACCGCCAACAGGAGCTACCACCTCTACCCTGAAGTATTGTTAAGTATCATTGATTTTTAGAGTTTGTTTTCTTTAGTGTTGCACATACCTTTGGGAGTCCTTTTTTGGGGGCATTCCCCCAGGAACTGCAGGAGGAGGTGCTTTCTTGGGAAGCAGCATTGTTCCACATGCCCCCTTCTTCGTCTTCCCACTGACTGGTACCGAGGTTCATGTCGTCCCCACCACTGCCCCAGCCTTCTTGCATAGATTTTGAAGCTAGAAAGGGAGGAAACATGAACTTACCAAACTCACCTTTCCTAAAGTAGATAATGCCGTATTATAACGTCATTTGGAGGGAGGTGGGACAAAAGAAGGGACAAAAGGGGTGTATCGTAATCTACCTTTTTACTACTTTGTTTCGTCAAGACCTAAGAATTCAATTTCTTGGGCTTGTTATAGAATATATATGCAAATGTATATATATATTTTTTCTTCAAACTAGCTATTTGTAGTCTGAGCTGTTACAAACTCCATTAGAGGTCATTTTGAAGTAGGGACTCTCTAACAGTAAGTCCTGGGGGCTATAGGAGAAGGTGTCAATGTCTGCATGGTATGAAGTAGCCAGTAAAATGCAGAGTTCTGAAAAGTATCATTGTTCTCCATGTAGGTTTTGATTATACTTGGTCCAAGCCTTGGTCCAAGCCTTGGTCCAAGTATGAGGACTACTGCTCCTCCAGTGTGATCATACACAAGTCACCTGGGGATCACGAGAAATGTACAGGTCTGTGGCCAGGCCTGTTTCTGACAAGCTCCCAGGAGATACTCCCAGAATAACAAAATAGAGACAGCTGAGGCCATGGGCAGATGGAGCCACAGCTGACTATTGAGTTTTGATTTTAGGATATTATTTTTTCTACTTTGTGAAGAAACAAAGTGATTTTTGGTACAAAAGTTACTACCAATTTTCACTTCCTGGGAGAACCTGAAGAAGGTCAAAGATTAGGGGATAGTACAGTTATCTGGAGTCTGTAAGGCTATGAAGATACGATGCTTTTTGAAGGCAGACACGTATATAATAGTGCCTCCAAGGACAAACTATAAAGATAAATCTACCGCCTCAAGATGGCATGTGAATGAATCTAAGTACCTCCTTATCCTTTAGATCTGCAACAAGGTGTATGAATGGAATAAATAATCCAGCAGAATGGCAGATATACAGAGCACACTATCCAGGGTAGCAAAGTAATAAACACAAAACTAAAGCAAAATACAATAGCAAAAATATAAAACTAATAAAGTCACATTTTAAGATCTAAGACATTTAACGATATCCAAAGAAAATATGGTGCTTTCGCAGCCATGTGAACAACTGACCTTACTATTAGACTTAAATTACAATCTTAGGTTTATGCTAACGTCATATGTATTGCATTGCCAAATTTTCACATGCCACAGAGTTCCACTCAGCGAATGTAATCCAGACATCTGTGAGAATGGATGTTTCACAGGTGTCCTTACTACACTTCCAGAGAATGGGGGAGGACAATGTAACTCAATTTTTATTTTCTTTTCTTTTTAAAAAAAAAAGAAAGAAAGAAAAAGAAAAAGCATCAGCCTGGAGCACCCAAAGTAGAATTGTGCTCACAAGACATAGCGAGGAAAGAAGGGCTAACTGCTATGAAGTACTGTAGGTCTTAAAACCTACTCCCAGAAAGGAAAACTGGCATGCTTCCTCTCATCCAGCTGCTCAGGGAAGCAGCGAGTGGAAGCCGTGTAATGCGCAGGCGCAGGGCACCACTGCAGTGCAGGTGCTATTCCTCCTATCCACAGACAGGCCATGTTGTCTGGATTCTGGTAACCAACTTTTTTTTTTTTTTTTAAAGGAGGGCATGGGCTTCTGTGAAGAGTTCCTTGTCCATGTACCAGAAGCAGCAAATATGTTAGTCTTAAAGCACAAATTAAATGAGGAAAGTGTCAGGACGCAGCGGTTGAGCATCTGCCTTTGGCTCTGGGCGTGATCCCAGGTCTGGGGATTGAGTTCTGCATCGGGCTCCGTGCGAGGAGCCTGCTTCTCCCTCTGCCTGTGTTTCTGCCTCTCTCTCTGTGTCTCTCATGAATAAGTATATCTTTAAAAATAAAATGAGGAAAGTGTCCTAAAACATGAATTCTTTTTTTTTTTAAAGATTTTATTTATTTATTCAGAGAGAGAGAGAGAGGCAGAGACACAGGCAGAGGGAGAAGCAGGCATCACACAGAGAGCCCGACGTTGGGACTCGACCCAGGGTCTCCAGGATCAAGCCCTGGGCTGCAGGCGGCGCCAAACCGCTGTGCCACCAGGGCTGCCCTAAAACATGAATTCTTAAAGTTCAATGGAAAATCTCGGCCTCTCTTTGTCTCTCATGAATAAATAAAATCTTAAAAAAAAAAAAAAAGAAAAGTAAGTATCCACGTAAAATATCCTGACCCACTTCTCAAGCTCTGAGTGGGGCTTACCTGGTTTGCACAGGGCTGGGGCAGCGGTGGGGGCGCTGGCTCTCCCGAATGTCACTGGTGGCTCCGTGGGCTGGTCCCCCCATCCGCTACCGCTGCTGGGTGGCTTGCCCCATGCTGCGGTGCCGTTGTCAACCAGGGCAGAGGGGGAGGACGGCTCTCCCCAAGAGCTCTCAGCCTTTGAATGGACGTTAGGCATCTCTCCCCAGCCCGCTGAGACTGAACGGGACACCGACCGAGAGAGAACATAGTAAGAGTCAAGCAGAGAAATAAAAACAATTGTTTCAAGTTCAAAATAATTTCTAGATGATTTGTCTTTAGGATGGCTTTGGGGAAAGTAGAAAGGAGGTAGTATTACATCTAATTAGATTTGTTTCATTTTTTAAATTCCCAGTGTTTTCAATCCTGACCACTACCCACTTAAAATCGAGAGGCCCTTAAATATCGAAGACTACTGAACTCACAGTATCTGCAACGTGACAGGGTTTAAAGCAAGAGTTTAAAGCTCACATTTAAGAAGTTGCTTTTACACATCTAGTATTACATGTAACCTAGAAGGAATCTTCTGTTACATAATTCTCTTATAAGAAAAATTTACAAGTTATAAATATATGCTGTAAATCATTCTTGCTTATCTTTTGACTAACCATCAAAGACACAGATCAGGGCAAAGAAAACACGTATAGGGAAAGCATAACAGAAAATCTAGACGGCTCTCAGGCAGGACCTGGTGAGCTAAGAGGGAGCAGAGGCATTTGTCTTACAGGACTGGAAGAGACTGGAGGATTGGCAGGCAGACTGCAAGGGTCCTAGGAATGCTTCCTTCCCTCGTCTGACCAGTGCTATGGCCAGAGCATCCTGACCCAGGGGCTGGCACCTTGTAGGGTGCGCAAGGGAGTCCAGAAGGTCATGGTGTTGCTCTCAATGCACACAGGAGAGGTCATGGGACTAGGCAACAAGGAACATCTATCTCCCCAGTCTTTTTACACTTCAGCAAGAGAAACATTTTACATTACATGTGTAAACTTCATTTTCCCAAATCAACCCATACTTGACTTTGCTTTCGCCTAGAAGATTACTCAACACTAGTGATCACCATTGATAGCTTACATCAGTTGTAATTTTCATATGGACACAGTTTCTCAGAGATGGAAATGTGGACATTTTAAATACTGAAAGAAGAGAGAGCATAAAATACAAATAGTTAACCGTAAATTTTAAATTGTTTGGTTGTAACATGGATATTACCATCAATTATGAAATTTATTACTTTTCTGACTAAAAATAGTATGGAATCAGCTCCCTTGATGCTCTTTATTCTAATAAAATGCCGTAATATTAATAACAAAAGGCCATGAAACCTATGAAATCATTTTAAATTACAAGCTCCATGCTGAGCAATATATTATGTAAATCATTGCCAATAACAGGAAAGTTAGTCCTAACCAGTTATTGTCAGCAATTGCTAACTATAATACTCCCCTATAATTACACAGAAAACAATAATGTATATTGGGAGAAGTAGTTTTATAGATTTAAGGGACAAAATTAAATCAGGAAAATTAACATAGCTGACAAAAATTATGGATGTTTTAGGAAGATAAAATAATTTAGGTACTGCTAGAGACCCATCAGCTGTAAAAATACTGATAGACTGTAGGTAATAAATAACAAACTCACTTAAACTTTGTCATCCTTATATTTCCATTTTTTGAAAGGCAATACTATAAATTATTTAAGTAAGTCAAAACTAAGAATAAATATTAAGACTACAGTAATTATAGTAGATTGATTTTTAGAAAGATTTTTCAAATCCTGTTAAAGCAATGGAAATGACTACACAGCATTTCTATACACAAGGCAAATGATCTGCAAGCAGCATGTTTCAGAATCTTACAAATGGAAGAATAACTGTTTACCCAAAAACCAAGAGAACAATATTTCCTTTTTTGGGGGGGGAGGTTGAAAAAAGAAAGGAATTTATTTCAGTGATGCCAACACCAGGAAAATAGCAGACGAGTGTCTCAAAGACTACCTCCCTGACAACATTTCCATTTTAAGTTGATCTCTGGCAAGAATATAACTTACGGATAATGCTGAACATATGCATATCAGAACATGTGCACTGCAGGATACTTGAAAAGCCCTAGAAGAAGAGATGCTACAACCTTGAGGCATACCAGCTAATTTTGATTCAGAGCAAATACTTGGCGATAGAAAATAATTTCAAATATATACTACTAAAATAATCTCCACCATTTACTGCTTATTGTGTGAATTTTGATAAGTTTTTTGTTAATTTCACAGAGGTTCTTTAAAGATAGGCTTAATGAGGCAGGAAAAAAAATTCTATCTTACATTTAACATGTAACATTTTTTACATGGTCCCTCAAATGCTACTGCTTTTGATAAAATGTTTCTGAGGCCCGGGATCCAGGAATTCTTGTCTCTCTTCTCCAAATGAACAAATACAGTATTGAGACTAAAATAATAACAATGAAATGCCCCTCAGATATTTTATAAGTTTTCATTCAATTTTAAATACACTTTATCTATGAGAACAGAGAAAACAAAGTGCCTACGTGGTAGACACCCAAAAGATCAGTATAAAAACGAACCCTAGCAGTTCTAAGGCCAGGAAATAGAACTGACGTCAAGAGAATTGACCTGACCAATGATGCCCACCCGTCGTAAGCACACCAAAGTCCATGGATGGCGTTCTTTCTTTTGTGAAATAAGAAATCAATTCTAGCTTGTTCCATGGATGCTACCTGTATAGTTTTATAAGTGATAGGCAGTCCTTGCTGGGAAGAAAGGTTTGGTCAGACAATGGCCAATCATAACTGAATGCAGGAAAGAGAAAAGCCTGACACTGCATTGAGGAAGCAACTGAGTGCCGGCTGGATACCCTGGCATTTTACATAATGACTTAAATATTAATGGGATGGGATTTTGTTCACACCAATGGCCTTTATGCTTAATGCACATTTATTATCATGCTTGGTTGGCTACTGGCTTATGGAAGGACAGAGCAGAACTAGGAGCTGCAGCAATAATTTACTTTTTCATATTTGAAATCAAGAGAGTATTACCTAGTGAAGCTTTCTACAGGAGTTTTTCTCAGATGATCAAGTATCCTACTTTTCAGAATGCCTTGTTTCATGAACATTTATTTGAAACTCAGGGGACTCTACAGAAGGGTTACAGATAAGGTCTTTTTACAAAAGCTGGCCCTGTGGCCTCAGCTATGTAGCAACTGTTCAGACAAGTTGCTTTTACCTTCCTTACGGGGTCTTCACAGAGGCTAGGTATTAGAAACATTTTTAAAATTATTTGAGTGCACTAATAGAGATTTTAAATCTGCTCTTTCTTATTGATATATGGGGGAGCGAAACTTATTTTTAATGGTCTCATTTATTCATTTTGAACTGAAGGTACCTACAGCGAAAACCTCTGGGTGTATCTCCACAACATGCACTAACAACCATCTCCTCCCACCTCTCCAGCCCGATACTTCCAATGCCCTGGTTCTTTTTCCACGCCAGCCCCACTTACCAAGTCTCCCAAAATATAGGAAAGTAAAAACACCCTAACCAAACACAACGCCCCCCAATCCCATATCCATAAAAAGCAGGCCGCTCAGATGACTCCTCTTAGTAACTACTGTGTGGTCCTTAAAATAGAATTACTCTGGTTGGAGAGGTCTGAGAAATCTATTTCTGAAGTTGTGGTGTGAGAACAGTTGAGCTCTTGGCACCATCTTGCCAATTTACTCTGTCTGCAGGTGACTCCATTTTTTGGTATGCATTTTTATACCAACGGATGATAAAGGAGCAAGGGAGCTGCTAGGACATTAAGTCTTATAGGAAGGACAATGTTGGCGACTTCCTGCGCTCTCCCTCCCCTGCGGGGCCGCGGAGCCTCATCGAGACCATGTCCCATTAAAAGCCTGTTTCAACCCTCCCCCCCCAAATAAAAAAAGGAAGGACAATGTTCTTCAGCTTCTGCTCTTAAGGAGACTTGGAGAAACAACATACATGTTTCATCAACCTAGGCAGAGAGGATTCCTTTTTTTTCCCCCCAAAGATTTTATTTATTCAGAGAGAGAGAGAGAGAGAGAGAGGAAGAGACACGGGCAGAGGGAGAAGCAGGCTCCATGCAGGGAGCCCGACGTGAGACTCGATCCTGGGACTCCAGTATGATGCCCTGGGCTGAAGGCAGGCGCTAAACCACTGAGCCACCCAGGGATCCCCTAGGCAGAGGATTCCTAAACCCACTTTCTTCCAAGTTTTAGTTTATCAGATGGAGGATATGCCTCTTCCATGATTAACTCACACAATCTCTGCCTTTTGTTATAATATATGTGCCAGAAAACAAAGCGATAAAGCAAACATAGTATCAGTGACTAAAGTACCCAAATGCAAAGTTAAGTTTGCCTCTGGCTGGAGCCTTCTCTAACCTGCAGAGAGCAACTACAGTGAGTACCTTGGCACTGCTGTTGCAATGCCCACTGAAGGTGAGACATGTCTGAGAAGCTGGGGAGAACTGGTAGTAAAATGAATAAAAAAATATTCTGGAGTAAGGTCAACATTAGTAGTACAGTCCCAGCTTACTGACTGGTCTATGGCAGTGATGCTTTCACTTCCGGTCATCACTGGAAGACACAACCACACTATGCTGCTGGTTTAGCTCAGATCTAGTCTATAATGGCCTTCCTATTTGACTCTAAATTAATTGTATGTGATAGTGATCTCTCTACTCGGACCCTCCAGTCCCTTTTAAAGTATCTCTCTAAATGCTTCAGTGAAACCGGATAGAGTTCACCCTGAGATTCTCCCCCCATCTCATTGTTAGATTCAGAGCCTACAGTGAGGATCTGTTTTTCATCAAAAGTTATATTAGTTAATATTCAATGTTCTCCTGTGTCTAAAAACTGATTTTTTTAAGCACCAGAATATTTATTTCTAAGTGTTCTAATCAGGCTGGTTAGTATTTTTAGGATCCACTTTCATTCTCTTAGAAACATAAGTAAATGCTATGTTTGCACTTCCTCACTTTTGGCCACACCTCCAGTAACTGTCAAAATAACACACTGGTTCTCTAAGACTTTGATAGCTTCTTGCCACATTAGGGCACAAAAGTCAGCAGGTCCTGCAGGTCTGCCCCCAGTATGTCACTGGGGCAACATTAAGGAGCAGGTACTATGTCGTGTCATCCGACACAACTCGACACACACCATGTTAAGAACAGTCTCATGAGTTCTGCTCTGGCAGCTTACCATCTCTGATGAAAAGACAGATATAGGGACATTTTTCTAGCTTATTACTGTGTTCTATCTCCCAAATGGGTTTGCAGCAGGTCCAAAAAATCCAGTTTATGAAGCTATGCTGCATTTCTTAAATTACTATCTGTTTTCCTCAGGCTCATCAGAAAATGAATTGATATCAGTTTAACAAGAATGGGACAAAAATGACTGTCCTATGGCATTTACTTCTATAAAACCAGACACACACAAAAAATGTAATTAAGGAAACATATTTGGTAAGACAGAGATCAATAACCTTAGAGAACAGTCCTATTTTTTGTTTGAAGTAGGCTCTATGCTCAGCATGGAGCCCAACGTGGGGCCTGAATTGGATCCTGAGATCAAGACCTGAGCCGAAAACAAGAGTCAGATGCTTAGCTGACTGAGCCACCCAGGTGTCCTCACAGATCATTACTCTTAAGTGGTGATGATCAACAACTTAACACCTGAACTCAGACAAAGGTGCAGATTTCTGTAAAGTCAGCAAGGCCAATAGCAAAATCACAGAATACTTGTAAAAGAACAACTTTATAAAGAGTAGAAATTTCATCAGTTAGCCAGGTGCATGGCTTTGTTGGGAGTGCAGAAACCCCGTAGATTTATGAAAACCAGTCTGGGCAAGTCATCAAGCCACAATGAGCAAACCCACAGCCTAGCGGGTGCTGTGATTGCTGCTGTCATCACTGATCCGGGCTGCCTAGATGTCACAACCCCCACGAGGAGGGCCATGAACTGATGTCTGTACTGCCGAATGGAGGACCAAAAGGAACCAGAGTGGGATGCCTGGGTGGCTCAGCAGTTGAGCGTTTGCATTCAGCCCAGGACGTGATCCCAGAGTTCTGGGATCGAGTCCCACATCAAGCTCCCTGTCAGGTGCCTGCTTCTCCCTCTGCCTGTGTCTCTGCCTTTTCTCTGGGTCTCCAGAGAATAAATAAAATCTTTTAAACAAAAGAACCAGCGTGCTGTCATCATTAGGGGGATACTGGCGTTGACAGCATGACTGCTCCTTCTATCAGCTTAAAGAACTGCTCAGTCTGCCAGGTTGGGAGAGTGCCAGGCTTCTATCACCTGTAACCCCCGAGAGCAATGAGCTCTGTCCTCACTGCTTAGAGTGCCTGCTTCAGGCCTGGGGGAGAGCATTGCAGGTGACATGGGGAAGGAAGACCACCTTGATGTGGCTGCTCAGTCTCGTGGAGGGAAAGAGACTCCTGCGGTAGGTGGGGCCATGGGGCAGCAACCCCATCATTACAGCGCCACACACTTGACTGGGCAGTTTTCACATGGGGTGGACTACAGCGAAAACGTTGGTCTTTTTTGTCTCTGTTAGGTGGTAAAACAAAATTCCCAGCTGCTCCAAGCTACTGCTACAACCACAAAGATCACACGTATGTGTACGGCCTAAGGGCTGGAGGGGAGGCAAGGAAAACAAACAGTTGACCTGGCTAGATGGATCACATTTCCCTTCTTTTCTGCTGGGTGATAAGATGTGCAATTTGTTAAAAAATCATCTATGGGGACGGCTAGGTGGCTCAGTAGTTGAGCGTCTGCCTTTGGCTCAGATCATGATCCCGGGGTCCTGGGATTGACTACTGCATTGGGCTTCCAGCAGGGAGCCTGCTTCTCCCTCTGCCTATGTCTCTGTCTCTCTGTGTCTCTCATGAATAAATAGATAAAATCTTTTAAAAAATTATCTAGAAATATTTTTCATATAAAAGAATGATTTTGGCCCTTCTAACGAAACAAAAATGCCTTTACCCAGGGTAAAGCTCACATTCTTTGTCCACTAAACACCAGTAAGAGTAGATTCAAAGAATAACAGATCAAAGAGGGAAAAAAAAAATCACTAACTTGGCACGGTTCCAATCTCTGTTCGGTGTTGCAGATGTAAGATAGTAGAGATTGCAGCAGACAAGGTGTATGTAACACATCTGAGACCTTGCCACATGTGCACCCTCTGTGAGCCACTTGACCTCCATAAGCTGAGGCCCAGGGGCATAAGGATTACACGAGATGTGTGAAGATACACTGCGTGTGGTCACCAAGCACTGTCAGGCCATGCTCATCACTGAGGCCCCAGTTCACAAGGGCATGCTTCTGCTGGAGCCTTTCCAGAAGACTATGAGCAGCATGAGGGGGCTCAAACCGTGACCTGTGAGATTTGGTCTTGGGAAGGTGGGACATGATGGTTATTTTTACCCACTGATTGTTCTCAGAGTGCTCTGTGCACACCTCTCCTGCAATGCTAATCAACTGGCTACTTCTACGTTACCATTTCTCCACTAGACACTGCCACGTCTGTGTCCATATCCCTCCATTTTTGGCATCAGCTACCTTTCTTCCTTTTTGCTGCCCCTCATTCCCTCAAGCACTTTATACAATTTTGAAGTGCTTAGAAATGTTAGTCACGTCTTAGTGAAAAACAAGAGTCACAAATTCCAACACCCCAGAGAGCTAACAGACAAGCCCATCTCAAAAGAACGAGAACACAAGCCTGATGACCAATGGCCGCCGCTCCAAGCCTCAGTGGTGAGGTACAAAAGCGGGTGGTGGGGAGTGTGGTGAACTAGAAAGCACGGGCCTTATTTAAAGTCAGCCACTCTAGCTGACTGCTGCTGCTATCCGAATCCAGGGGATCAGACTTTCCCAGTTTCCAGAAGAAGCCAGGAATCTGAAATTTTCATTTTCATTAAAAATGTTGATTCACATGAAAGATGTGGGCCAATAAGGCACATTTGTGGGATTGGGTGCAGCCCACAGACCAGCAGGTTTTTGACCTTTGATCTAGGGACAGAAGTGCGTGCAGAGGCTACAGCAGTCAAGCTCCATTAAGGACTCCTGACATGGTGTCTCAGAGGGGTAAAAGTGAATTCATTGCCAAGGAATCTAAGGAGGCAGAGGGGTCCCATCCAGCGGGTAGGCCAGGGGAGGCTCTGGAGCACTGTGGTATTTCAACTCAGATGGGAGGACAGCCTCCTTTTGCTCCAGCTGCTCAGTGCTTAGTGAAGACCAAACAGTTCCTCACACGCTCAGGCTGCCCTCCCTCCACAAGATGACCATCTCTGCCTCCGCTGCCCCTGCCTGGCTTCCTTCTCTGCAACACCCTTGCCACCTGACACACTGCTACATGCTTGCTAACCCACGGTGCCTTGGCCCCCCCTTGCCGCACTGAACTCCCACCAGGACCTGCCTCCTCCTGTCCTGCAGCTCCCCAAACCAGAGTGCTACATGGCACATGCTGGGTCCTGATACACACACGCTGGATAAATGAATGTTCATCTCCCATGAATCTGTGACCTCTTGGTCCTGAACACTGTCCAGCAGCCCTTTGGTGGCATCTGGTAAGCCCTCTGCTCTACTTCCTACGAGGGCTAATGCAAACTTCACTTCTGATCACACCTCTACTCTTACCTTCCCCATCTGCACTCGAGACTAGTACCCTTGACACTTAGAGAAAAAGATCCCCTGGAAGGTACCTGTCACCCTCTGGCTACAGACACCCTAGCTTCCTCTATAAGTAGGGGAAGCACTCCTCTCAGCTGGATACAGGATCCCCTCCCTTTGCATCCATTCTCCCTCTCTATTGGCTCCTTTCTAGTAGTCTCTCTCTCTCTTTTTTTTTTTAAATGTATTTAGAGAGTGAGTGAGCACATGCGAGTGCATACAGAGGAAGGAGTGGGGGAGAGGGAGGGCAAAAAGAATCCAAAGCAGATTTCAAACTGAGCATACTGCTATGCCTGGCACACAATAGTGTTCAATGATTTATGTTGAACGAGCGTATGCCAAATAAAAAGATGAAGGTACCAGTTCTAGAAGCACTAACGTAGAGGGGTACGAGAGCCCTGTAGTTCCTTACTATGCCTTACTAACTATAGGGCTCTGTTGGGTGATCACAAATCCTGGGACTGAGGAGGTTGGGAAGTCAGAGCCAGAGGAATGGAAGTACCAACCTCAGCTGGGTTTCTGATGGCGCTCTGGTACCAGGTAGTAGGGAAGCACCAGTGATTCTTTATTCATACCTGGCATACCTGTTTGAATGATGTTTGATAGAATGATCTTTTTTTAATCTATATCTTGGCATATGACAGAGGCAACAGGGACTCAGAATCCATTCTACTGCTTTCTGTGAGCATTCCCATATTACAGAGGTCCACAGCTAAAACATGCCACTTTCCAAACTCCCTTGTAGGTTGGATTCTGGATGCGAATTTGATTCCATATATAAGCTGCCTGAGTGACCCTGGAGAAAGGACTCTATTCATATTCTTATCTTTATGGCATGTTTATGAAAACTTAGGGATGGTAGAAAACGGAAAGGAATAACTAATACGTTGATTACAGAATCAGGGTTCAAAAAGATCTCAACAGGTCAGAGGATTGCAATCCAAAAGTTTACCAGGGCCCAAGTTCTACACTAGGGACCAAGTGACCAAGTGCACAAGAATCGTCCTGAGTGAGGAAGGGCTTCACCGTTATCTTAACAAAAAAAAATTCAGATTCTAAACTGAATTTAGGACAAATAGTGTGACATGGCTCAAAAGGGCTAAATACAACTTAGAGTTCATCACCAGGAGTAGGGTTTTTAGGAGTGAGGGAAGCTATGGTCTCAACTAATTCTACACTTGTTAAAACTGCACTTGTAAACCAGTGCCATCAGTTCTGGGCACAAAGATCCCCACAAGGCACAGCTTTTCCAGATGACAACACAAAGGATTTAAAACCACGATTATGAGGAATAGTGGTAAGGAGTCAGGAATATTTCCTGGAGAATGGGGAGATGGGACATGATAACTACGTGCTGTTGTCTGGAATTCCTCAACAGGGGACAAGAAGCTCCGCCTTGCTTTGTAGAGTCCCAGAGGACAATGCTACAGGAGTAATTACAGCCAACTGGAGGGAGGCTGATGGAGGCTCAGTCTAAGAAGACTCGATGGTGGCTCTGCCAGGAAAGAAGGGCTCAGGGTGGGAGGGCCTTGATGCAGAGGTCTCTAGCTGCGTGGGGAGAATGCAGACAGGGGAGGAAGACCCTGAGCAAGATGCCCTGACTTGGACAGGATTATCCTTCTGGTTTGGCGATTTGGTGAGTCCAGTTCTCACTGCCCCGGCCAACTCTGCCTGGAGCACAGTCAGACCACGGGCCAAGAGCTGATATCCTATTGAGAAAGTGGGGTGCTGGCAGCTCTTGTGAGAGCCCTGCTGGTGCGTCTTGTGTGTGTATTTCGTCACAACTCATGCCCCCTGTGGGAAGACTCTGGTCTGGTCTGGGAAGACTCTCTTCTGCCCAGTGTCCAACAGAGCACCTTGCACAAAGCAGGAACTCAAAATCCAAGTTTTAGTTTAATTTTAGGATTTTTCTTCCAGCTGGACTCATAATACGACTTGTACTGCATAATGCCACTCAGGCTACACGAACGATTTTGTTTCAGTGCCAACCACACATCAGGAACACCTGCGGAGGCCCACAGCTACCAATGCACGGGCTTCCCCACAGCCTGACGGCACCAGAGGTCTTGGCAACTGGTCCCCCAGACCCTTAGCTCCCATGCACTTCTAGCCAGGGCTGGGCTCGAGGACCCCTGGCTCATCCCATAAGGAAATGAAGACTTTTTAACTATACACCAGCTAACATAACAGTCCCCAATCTTTCCTGAAGAGGATTTATTTCTTCTTTACTCTCCTTAACGCTGAAAGTGCCGAATATCTTTCTTTCCCAAGTGGAAAACTATCAGAGAATCCTACCTTATCTACGCTCTTGGGATAATATTTAAGTACAATGCCACAAGGTGAAGAGCGCTTGGATTAATGTCCTTGGCTATACAGAAACAGCATAAGACTGTGTCTACACACTTAATGAGAATAAATGACATTTTTACCTTCTAAAGTTACCTCAAATGCCCTCCGTACCTGGACCAAGCAGTGGTGACCGATTCAGCTGGGTGCTGGCCTGGTGTGGCGGTGGCGTCTCGACCAGGTCTGTGCTGCTGCTCGTGGTGGTGGTGGTGGTGGTGGCAGCGGCCGTGGTGCTGCTCTGCAGGCCTGGATTGTTTCTATCCCACATGTTTACAGTTTTATTGTTGTAGTTGCTTGGGTCACCCCAAGCTGAGGTACCATCATCAATTTCCATTTTGCGTCGAATGGATGGTGGAGAAGGTTCCTCCCAGCCTGTGGCCTCACTGCTGTCCTTTTGTTTGACAGGGACTGGCCCCCCAATCCACCCAGTTCCTGTCTGTTTAACGGAAGTGGCTCCTCCCCAGTTACTCACATTGTTGTCTTGGGGTTTACCTGCCCAGTTCTGTTGGGGGCCAGGTTTTAAAGACTCTCCCCAGTTTGTCCCTGGATTCACCTTTGCATTTGTGCCATTACCCCAGCCACTGGTCCCAGACCTGGTGGCATCATTCCAACCAGACCCTGACCGATTACTGTCAGCATCCCATCCAGAACCATTTTTTTTCCCATCCCCCAAGTGTCCGAGGACAGAAGATGAATCTGTCCAATCTCCCCCTCCTGCACTCCAGGCTGGATTAGATTTTTGTCCGTCTCCCCAGTTCTGAGATTTGGGTTTCTGAGGCTCCCCCCAGGTGGGCGACTTATCCTCCTGATTTACGGTCCCACTCCAAGCATGGCCACTCTTGGAGGCAGCAGCAGCATTATTAACAGCAGTAGAGCTTATCGAGTCCCCCCAAACCCCTGGGCCATTTGGCGCTTTGTTGCTGCTGTCTCCCCAGCCTGTGTTTGCTGGCCCAGCAGCGGGCGGTGCGCTGGCCCACCCGGACACTGAAGAGGTATTTGTACTGTTCACGATGGACCCATCACTCTTCCCCCCTGAGTTTGAAGGCTGAGTAGCGGCACAGCCCCAGGCCTCTGTCCCATTGTCATTTTTTCTCTCAGACCTAGGGGACTCTTCAAATTCCCAGGCAGTGTTTTGTTTTACTGGAGTCTGTCCCCAACCAGTATTAGACAGAACTCTTGGGTCAAGATCGTTCCTTGGCAATTGGATGTGCCCCTGGTCTATCATCCCTTTATCTCGCCTTCGGCCTTCTGCTCCTTCCCTCCCGGAGCTTCCTTCGTTGTGACTGCCAGAACCGTCGCTACTTCCCTCACTCGCTGTTGTTCCAGAAGATGCAGCTTTGGCCCAAGAGTTCATGTGTTCGCCACCAGGCTGCACGGCAGGATTCTGGCTGCTAACACTCGGACTGTCCCACCCTGTTGATCCTTTCCCATTGATGTCACTGTTGGAATGCTGGTTTGGGGGCTTGCCCCATTCCCCATTCACACCGTTAGAGGTGCTCCGGCTGGGGTGGCCCCAAGCCCCCGAATGGATATGACTAACGCTGCTGTTGCTGCCACTGCCCCGTCCCCAGGCAAGGAGTCCGGGACCAGCAGGAGGGCCAGAGTCCCAGGCATTTCCTCCACTTCCTTCCTTCTGCACAGCACTGCTGGATCCATTTTGTTTAGCACTCAATGCTGAGTTCACAGTGTCTCCATTCCCCTGATTGAACCCAGAATTGCTACTTCCTGTGGCAGGGTTACCTGGGGACAGTCCCCACACAGAGCTGCTGATTCCTTCACCACCACTCCCACTGACTTGAGAAACTGATGATCCATTAGCACCAGGAAGGCCCTGCAGGTGGGGCGGGATGATGGCCCCCATACCAACAGCCATGCCCCAGTTTGGCAGTCCGTTTGTCTGCATTGCATTGACAGGGTTTGGTGAAGAGTTCATGGGGTTAGTGTTATTTGGTCCATCAGTGTTAAGGTTCTGAGGTTGTACGCTGAAAGACACATTCTGAGAAGTGGACGTTTGTGGTTCTGTGCTCTCTTGCGGCAGCAAGTTTCCCCAAGCACCTAAAGTGCCTGTTGGGTTCCCATTCTGGTTGCCCGTATTTTGACCTATGGCACTGACCGGACTACAAATACTGGAAGGGTTGCCTGTTGCCACAGTTCCTTCGTGTCCAAGTACAGGCCAGGCAGCTGGGTTGGCATTGGGGTTAAGGTTAAGATTAATGCCAGTATTGGAGTTGGAAGCACCCCAGCAACTCTGACTTCTCCCATCTCCAATCATGTTGTCCATTTTTCCATCCCCGGCACCGAGAGAGCAGTGAGTGGGGCCGGAGCTGGAGCCTGTGGCTACGCCCCACACTCTGGCTCCATTGCCATTACCGCTGGCGCCCCCTGCTCCAAGGGCACTCTGATTAGAAGGGCTTTGGACGAGTGCACCATTGGTGCCATTATTGCCATTTGTCTTCTTGGTATGTCCAGTGAAGGTGCCCTGGGCACTCCCTGTAGCCATGCTACTGTTCTCTGAGCCACAGTTGGAGGCAGAGTCAGTGTCTGTAGTACATTCTGAGGCAGATTCAGTCTCTGCTCCTGTGATGGAAGGCCACGCCTCCTTGTCAGTCCTGTCTATTATCACTTTATCCCAGCTGCTGCTGGCTTCACCTCTGTACGTGGGCTGCTGTCCCCAGTGGGAACTTTCATAGTGATCTGCCAATCCACCGTGACCGAGATCTGAAAAACATGAAACACATTCAGAATCAGATCTTCCTCCCACTTGTCAATGAATCTGCTGTGAAATAGTCTTTGGGGGGGGAAAGCTCTCTTTATTTCCAGTTTCAATGTGGAATGACAAATGCTAAAAAAGGACTTGAGAAAAAAGTTACCTGCCTTCATAATACGTTCCCATTTAAAAAGGAGCTAATCTGGGATCCCTCGGTGGCTCGGGGGTTTAGCGCCTGCCTTCGGCCCAGGGCACGATCCTGGAGTCCCAGGATCGAGTTTCACATCAGGCTTCCTGCGTGGACCCTGCTTCTTCCTCTGCCTGTGTCTCTCTCTCTCTCTCTCTCTCTCTCTGTGTATGTGTGTCTCTCACGAATAAATAAAATCTTTTTTAAAAAGAAAGAGCTAATGTTTCTAAAGTTATATTTATCCTCACCGCTACACCACACTATTATCCCTTTTGAGGAGACTCACAGCACACATGAGCACATGAGCATCTCTAAGAGCATCTGGAGGAAAGGAAGCTGTGTAACTGGAATGCAGCAGGCTGGAAATTTATGTGACTGTGCCACACCCGAACATACTCCGGCTGTGGTGACATGTTCACGTGGGTCTGTCAATACAGTTTATAGTTCTCTTCAAGACCTCCAACTGGGGCTACACGGCTCATTTAGTGGGAAAAAACTGTAAATACCGTGCAGAACCATATAATAGAACCAATATTTTGGGGGTGAGGGACAGAGGAAGAGAGAGAAGAGGCATTAGAAAGTGCTATCTTGGGCAGCCCCGGTGGCTCAGCGGTTTAGAGCCACCTTCAGCCCAGGGTATGGAGCCTGCTTCTCCCTCTGCTCGCTCTCTGTGTCTCTCGTGAATAAATAAATAAAATCTTTAAAAAAAAAAGTGCTGGGGATCCCTGGGTGGCGCAGCGGTTTGGCGCCTGCCTTTGGCCCAGGGCGCGATCCTGGAGACCCGGGATCGAATCCCACATCGGGCTGCCGGTGCATGGAGCCTGCTTCTCCCTCTGCCTGTGTCTCTGCCTCTCTCTCTCTCTCTGTGACTATCATAAATAAAAAAAAAAAAAAAAAAAAAAAAAAAAATTTAAAAAAAAGTGCTATCTTATGTTATCAAGAGTATGGACGGTTAGAAACAGTTAATTACATTTATATTACTTTCTGTTTTTACCAGCAACTACAGTTTACTATTATTAAACACAAATAACTCTGAGAATCTTCTCCGCTTGTTCTCCATCTCCTTGAATCATATAGTGTTTGTACTGGAGACCAAAGAATAACATGATGCACTATATTCCATTCTAGCATTCATTTTGTTTCACCCTTATGATCCTTTTATAGAATCCAGTATTTGGCATCTGCATTTTATTTCCTAGGATTTCTAGTTTTTTGACTACTTCTAACATTGGAATCCAACTTATACTCCAGTGAATTTTCCAGCAGACTCTATCTGAGGTATGGATCACTCAAAACCTAATAAAAGTAATACAGAAAGACTAATTTAACCTATGCATGTAACAAACTCACACAGCTTAGAAATCCCTGATGGTTTTTTCAAACAGCATGATGTACAGATGACAAGCAGTAAAATATTTCTTCTCTTTTAGAACTTTTTCTTCAAATTTTTAACAAGAAAAATCTTATTCCCAGGCAGTAGAACTGGGTTTCCCCACAGAAAATTCTCTTAAAGTTTAATGGAGCTAAAAGGAAAATGGGAAGTGTGTAAGAAATGATCACTATTGCTACAAAGAATGTCCTAGAGACAACTTCAACCTTAAAAAAAAATAGCAAACAGTTTTTGTTGTCAAATTTATTTTTTTTAAAGATTTTATTTATTTATTCATAGAGACACAGAGAGAGAAAGAGAGAGAGAGAGAGAGAGAGGCAGAGACACAGGCAGAGGGAGAAGCAGGCTCCACGCAGGGAGCCCGATGTGGGACTCGATCCCCAGTCTCCAGGATCACACCCCGGGCTGCAGGCGGTGCTAAACTGCTGCACCACCGGGGCTGCCCTTGTTGTTGGATTTAAAAGAGATGTAATGAGTTCCGAATTTGGCTCTCTGTGTGCAGCAATATGATGAAAAGGCAAGCTACTGAGAGATAAAATATTTGCAAATGACATATCTGACAAGGGGTTAATATTCAAAATATATGCAGAACTGGTACAACTCAACATCAAGAAACCCCAATAATCTTTTTTTTTTTTTTTAAGATTTTATTTATTTGAAAGAAAGAGAGTACGAGTGGTGGGGAAGTGCAGAGGGGAGAGAGAGAGAGAGAGAGAAGCAGACCTCTACTGAGCAAGGAGCCCAATGTGGGGCTTGATCCCGGGGCCTGGAGATTATGACCTGAGTTAAAGGCAGACACTTTACCAACTGTGCCGCCCAGGTGCCCCGAAACTCAAATAATTAGATTAAAAAATGGGCAGAGGAGGGGTGCTTGGTTGGCTCAGTTGATTAAGTGACTCTTGATTTCAGTGCCAGTCATGATCTAAGGGTCATGAGATCAAGCAGTGCGATAGGCTCGTGCTCAGCATGGAGTCTGCTTGAGATTCTCTTTCTCTCTCCTTCCCCCACTAAAATAAAATAAAATCTTTGAAAAAAAAAATGGGCAGAGGACCTGAACATTTTTTCCAAAGAAGACACATAGATGGCCAACCGACACATGAAGAGATATTCAGCATTACTTATCATCAGGGAAATGAAAGTCCAAATCACAATGAGACATCACCCTATACCAATCAAAAAGACAAGATACGGGGATCCCTGGGTGGCGCAGCGGTTTGGTGCCTGCCTTTGGCCCGGGGCGTGATCCTGGAGACCCGGGATCGAGTCCCACATCGGGCTCCCGGTGCATGGAGCCTGCTTCTCCCTCTGCCTGTGTCTCTGCCTCTCTGTCTCTCTCTGTGTGACTATCATGAATAAATAAATAAAATCTTTAAAAAAAAAAAAAGACAGGATACAACAATTCACATACATTGTTGAGTCAGAGTGCGAACTGGTGTAGCCACTCTGGAAAGCAGTATGGAGGCTCCTTAAAAAACTAAAAATAGAAGTACCATACAATCTACTAATTCTACTTCTGGGTATTTACCCTAAGAAAATGAAAACACTAATTCCAAAAACAAAAAAAACAACAACAAAAAAAGCAGATGAACTCCTATGTTTACCACAGCTTTATTCATGACAGCTAAAATATGGAAGTAATCCAAGTGTCCATTAATAGATGAATGGGCAAAAATATATATACACACATATATACATAATGGAATATTTATTACTCAGCCATAAGAAAGGATGGGTTCTTGGGGCACTTGGGCAGCTGAGTTGGTTAAGTGTTTGCTCAAGTCATGATCCCAGGATGCTAGGACTGAGCCCCAAAGCAGGTTCTCTGCTCAGCATGGAGTCTGCTTCTCCCTCTGCCCCTCTCCCTGCTCATGCTTGCTCTTTCTCTCTCTGAAATGAATAAATAAAATGTTATTAAAAAAAAAAAAAAAAGAAAAGATGGGATCTTGCCATTCCTAGAAACATGGAAGGACCTAGAGGGTCTTATGCTAAATGAAATAAGTTAAATGAAATGTGTCAGAGACAGATACTGTATGAATTCACTTACATATGGAATCTAAAAAGCAAATGAAAAATAAGAAAACAAACAACAAAAAGACAGTAATAGACTCAAATAGACTCATAAATACAGAGAACTGGTAGTTGCCAGAGGGAAGGGGGTTGGAGGATGGATGAAATCCGTGAAAGGGATTAAGAGGTCCGAATGAAAGAAAGAAGTCAGAGATGAAAGGTGCAGCATTAAACCACATTAATTTTGAAGTAGGTACTTCCAGGTGAAACGACAAAGGAAAAACAAAGCCAGGCAACACAAAACTTTAGGATCTAATTTTTTGCTGCCAAATACTAGGGCTGGCTCTGCAACCCTGGTTTATAGCAATTCCCCCCAATGCTTTTTCATGTGCTATAAAAACTAGCTTTTGTAATAACTACTTTGTTTTTTTTTTTAATGTTTATTTTATTTATTCATGAGAGACACAGAGAGTGAGGCAGAGACATAGGCAGAGGGAGAAGCAGGCTCTTTTTGCAAGGAGCCTGAAGCGGGACTTGATCCCCAATCCCGGGATCACACCCTGAGCAAAAGGCAGATGCCCAATCGCTGAGCCACCCAGGCAGCCCTGTAATAACTACTTTAAAGAGATAAATGAGCCATTCACTTATTTAATGCAGAAAATAAGACCAAGGTAAAAAAAAAAACAGAGATTATCGGTTATTATCAGCACATCTCCCCCAGTTTGTTCTCCTATCAGTCTTTTTTTTTTTTTTTTTTTTTTTTTTTTTTCCTCCTATCAGTCTTGATTCCCTCAAGGATAGGATACACCAGGACCAGGACAGTACTCACTGCAACCCACATGCAGACAGCAGGAGGTAACCAACCTGGCTTACCAATGCATTCTTTCCCAGACCTGGAGTACCTTTTGAATACATAATATTTTTTTCTATCCCATGAATAGGTCACAATGCAAAAGATTCAGCTCTTTCTTAATAGTCTAGAGGGTTTGTGTGGAATGCCTTTTGTCTACAGCTCAGCCCCCAATCTGCTGGACTCACACTCAGTTATGCGTCAGGTTTAAAAAATGTATTTGGGGGGGATCCCTGGGTGGCGCAGCGGTTTGGCGCCTGCCTTTGGCCCAGGGCGCGATCCTGGAGACCCGGGATCGAATCCCACATCGGGCTCCCTGTGCATGGAGCCTGCTTCTCCCTCTGCCTGTGTCTCTGCGCCTCTCTCTCTCTCTGTGACTATCATAAATAAATAAAAATTAAAAAAAATAAAATAAAATAAAAAATGTATTTGGGGATCCCTGGGTGGCGCAGCGGTTTGGTGCCTGCCTTTGGCCCGGGGCATGATCCTGGAGACCCGGGATCGAATCCCACGTCGGGCTCCCGGTGCATGGAGCCTGCTTCTCCCTCTGCCTGTGTCTCTGCCTCTCTGTCTCCCTCTGTGTGACTATCATGAATAAATAAATAAAATCTTTAAAAAAAAAAAAATGTGTTTGCATCCTTGATGGATAAGAAGGATAGCATCCCAAGTCAGTGGAGAAAGGAAGGACCAGCTAATAAATGCTGTTGGGACAGGTGGAAAAAATAAGATCCTTGCCTTCGATCATACAGAAAAATCAGCTCTAGATGGATTAAAGACCTAATTACGAAAAGCAAAACTTTTTAAAGCTCAATAAGGAAGTACAGGAGGCAACTTCTATGACCTGGGACACTCGCCTTCCTTAAGAGCTGATAAATTTGACTCTTAATATTAAAAACATCTAGGGATCCCTGGGTGGCGCAGCGGTTTGGCGCCTGCCTTTGGCCTGGGGCGCGATCCTGGAGACCTGGGATCGAATCCCACATCGGGCTCCCGGTGCATGGAGCCTGCTTCTCCCTCTGCCTGTGTCTCTGCCTCTCTCTCTCTCTCTCTCTCTCTCTCTGTGACCATCATAAATTTAAAAAAAAAAAAAAATTAAAAACATCTGTATGGCAGCAGATACCACATAAAGGAAGCTAAAATATAAGCCACAGACAGGAAGAAGAGAGAACAGAATAAAGGATAAAGAATGCCTAACTCAATTAGAAAAAGACCAACAATCCAAAAAAGGAGGGAAAATGACAGGAAGAGGCAATCCAGAGAAGAGGACCCCCTCAACAGCCACCAACACATGAAAAAGTAACCGATCTCATCAGTAACCAGGAAACATACTTGAACACTGCAAGACATCATTTCACACATAACATAAGGATTGATTCCTTTTGGGGGAGATGAGAATAGGATGGAGCAACATCTGTACCATTTCTAAAATAGAGTTCTAAAGCAAATATGGCAAAAGATTATGTTACATTTGTATTCTGGACACAGTTATATTATTTTCTGTGTACTTTTATCTTGAAAATATTTCAAAAAATTTGAAAAAAAACTTTACGTGCTTAATTGTGATATCAAATGAAGTGACATAAATGGAATCCCAAAAGGCACCCAAGGTGAGCAGCCAGTTCTACTAGCCAGTAGGGATGTAATGAAGAGAACAGATCAAGCCTGTACTGTTAGAAGACTGTGTGAACTTCATGCAAAGAGACTCAATGTGATCAAAATTACCAATCTGGCCATTGAATTAAGCCTAGTTCTGGAGGTGGGTCCTGGAGAGCTGTTTTACAGCCATCATGCCTGCTGCACAGTAGGGAACCAGTAAAGCACTTACGTACAGAACAAAGCTGAGCTCCAGCTAAAGCTGCTCACTATCTGAACAACACCAAGTCCCTTCTCTGCTCCACAAAGACGAGGACAGACTATATAATCCCTCAGGTTCTTAGCTGCAAACTGGACGATGTCTAGAGCTGCCATACACTACACGATAACATGAGAATTACACACAAAAGTACCACGCCGCATATCTGGCAGATTCAATCCCAACCCTGGTATCAAAGCCAAGATTTCTCTGTAATGTGGTAAAATACACATTTCCCATCTTAACCTTTTGGAAGTACGCAAGTTGGTGGCTTTAAGTATATCCATGCTGTACAAGCATCAGCATTATCCATCATCCCAACCTCAAAGTGTGACCTGTGACACAAGAATGCCACTCACCCCTCCTGCAGGCCCTGACTATTCCTCATACTTCCTATAAACAGAATTGAACAGTATTTGTCCTTTTCTGTCTGGCTTATTTCTCACAGCATCAAGGTTGTTGTTGTTGTTTTTTTTTTTAATAGTTTATTTATTTGAGAGAGGGAGAGAACAGAGGGAGAGGGAAAGGAGAGGGAGAAGCAAGTTACCCACTGAGCAGGGAGCCAGCTGTGGGACTCCATCCCAGGATCCTGAGATCATGACCTGAGCCAAAGGCAGATACTTAACCAACTGAGCCACTCAGATGCCCCTTCAGCATCATGTTCTCAAGGTCCATTCACATTGTAGCAGGTGTCAGAACCTCCTTCCTCCTTTTTAAGGCTGAATCATATTCTACTCTATGTATACACTACACTTTGTTTACCCACTTACTCATCCATGGGTGATCTGAGTTGCTTCCACCCTTTGGCTATTATGAATAATGCTACTATAAACATGAGTGTACAAGTATCTGTTCCAGTCCCTGCTTTCAATTCTTTTGGGTGCACCTCCAGAAACAGTACAGCTGGATCATACGGTAAACCTAGGTTTAATTTTTTGAAGAACTGCCATGTTGTCTTCCACAGTGGCTGCACCATGGTAAACATTCCTACCAGCAGGACACAAGGGCTCCATTTGCTTCACACCCTTGACCACATTTGTTAACTTCTGTCTGAATAGCAGCCATTGATGGTTGTGAAGTGGTATCTCATTGGGATTTGGATTGGCAATTTCCTTCTTTTTTTTTTTTGAAAGATTTTATTATCCATGAGCAACAGAACGAGAGAGAGAGAGAGAGAGAGAGAGAGAGAGAGAGAGAGAGAGACACATAGGCAGAGGGAGAAGCAGACTCCCTGTGGGGAGCCCCATGGAACTCCAGGATCACGCCCTGGGCGGAAGGCAGACGCTTAACCACTGAGTCACCCAGGCGTCCCTGGATTTGCATCTCCTTAATGATTAGTAATGTTGAGCTTCTTTTCACATGTAAAGCAAAGACATTTTAATAATCAAACTGTTTAATTTATTATGTTTAAAATGAACAGAATCAGAGACAAAGCACTACATTGTCTGGAAATAAAAAAACATAAAACCGGGGATCCCTGGGTGGCTCAGTGGTTCAGTACCTGCCTTCAGCCCAGGGTGTGATCTTGGGAGTCCCGGGATCAAGTCCTACGTCTGGCTCCTTGCATGGAGGCTGCTTCTCCCTCTGCCTGTGTCACTGACTCTCTCTCTCTCTCTCTCTCTCTGTGTCTATCATGAATAAATAAAATCTTAAAAAAAAAAAACATAAAACCCAATGAGCTTTCAATAAAACTGCAGAACAATTCCAACATATGCCATCCTGCTACTCAGATTATTTTGTTTTGGAATTTTCCATAAATATTTATAATCAAAATATGAAAGTGTAAAGAAGAAATATGAATGCAAGAATGAGCCAAAACATTTAATTTCATTTTTAAAAAACATTACTTTTTTTGATTGATTGGTTTTGGGGGAGGCAGATACAAAGAATCTCAAGCAGACTCCCCACTGAACACAGAGCCTGACGTGGGGCTCAGTCCCAGGACCCCAAGATCATAACCTGAGCCAAAACCAAGAGTTGGACACTTAATCGACTGAGCCACCCAGGTGCCCAAAACACTTAATTTTAGACACAATGAGATGATAAAATATAGGGCAATGTTGTTGCTAATGAGAAAAATAAATAAATCTAGGTTTTTATATTTGGAGCTATATAACATTCTCTAGGAAAAAGCAATTTATAAACTTCTCTATGAGGTAGTAAGAGGCTAATGCTAATATTTAAGTTCTGTACTTTCAGATAGTTCTTTCCCTTTAGATATTTACAAGAAAAACAAATAGGCAAGGACCAAAGGCTAACAATGGCATTAAGGAGATAATCATGTGAGGAAGTAATTTTTTTCATTTACATAAATTTAAAAATCTCAAATTTCAAAAAGACGCCAGTCATTAAGATTAAAAACAAAAACAAAAACAAAAACACAATAATAACACCAAGGTAGGGACGCCTGGGTGGCTCAGTGGTTAAGCATCCGCCTTTGGCCCAGAGCATGATCCCCGGAGTCCAAGCATCGAGTCCCACATCAGGCTCCCTATGAGAAGCCTGCTTCTCCCTCTGCCTATGTCTGTCTGTCGGTCTGTCTCTCTCTCTCTCTCATGAATAAATAAATAAAATCCTAAAAAAAAAAAAAAATAAATAAAACACCAAGGTATATCCAGGGTATCAGAGATGCCAACACAGCTGGGCTGTTTCTAACAAGTATGTCCAACTTCTCAAGAAATGATCACCACAATGAGAAAACTCCTGCTGATGTTCATTCCTTCCCAGGGTTTGAGATAAAGAGCTCTGGAATAGAATAGCAAAGGAGGATCAACATTGATGTGGCAGTATGGGCAGGAAGGAAAGTCACTTCTACAAACATGCCCAATATCTGAAACAACAGAAGAGGAGGATCAAGTCATGCCTGTGAGTTTATATATTGAGTATCTCTATAATCATGTTTAAAAATGAGAAACAGAGGGGCACTTGGCTGGCTCCGTTAAAAGAACACTCGACTCTTGATTCTGGGGTTGTGAGTTTGAGCCCCACATTGGGTGTAGAGATTACTTACAATAAATAAATACAACTTAAAAAGAATAGGGAAACAAAATCTCCCCATGAACACCCCCATTCAAGCTCCCTCATTTCCTGATTGTAATAGCTCTGCAGCAGCCTCTGCATACCCTCCTCTCCCCCTCTCCAGGGTGTTCTACACCAAGTATTCTTTCCAAATGGACATCCAGCAGATCACGAATGCCTACTTGAACACGTCAAAGGCTTCCTAACATAAAGACTGAAGTCTTTAAGCAGCCAGCTAGGCTTGATCCTTTCTGGGGACCTCACTTCCCACAATTCTTTCCCTTGTTCTGTGTTCAAGCCAGCTCCTCAAGGCTCCATCTGCACTCTGCTACCCCAACAACAGGGCTTCAGAAGAAAGCCGTCCCCAACCTGCACTCAATGTCTACTCTCTTCTCTCTTCTCAACTTAGCAGATACTTCGTTTGAGAAGCTTTTTCCTTCTCCACTTCCCCACTGCCCCCCAGGGCCCTTGGACACATTCATCCTAACAGTCTTCCTCTCCTTTTAATGTGTTTAGACCAGGGATTGGTGAACATTTTCTGTAAAGGGTCAGAGAGTAAATATTTTAGGCTTTGTGGGCCAGATGGTCTCTGAAACAACTACTCAATCCTGTCACTGTGCAGCAAAAGCCGCCATAAAGAATACGTAAATGAATTGAGTATACGGCTGTGTCCCAACAAAACTTTATTTACAAAAGCAGGTGGCAGGCTAGATCTGGCTTGTGGGCCATGGCTTGCCAAGCCCTGATTTAGATGGTAACAATTATGGGGTGCCTCCTACATGTGGGCATCATGCTGGGGACACAGTGCCAAACAAGATAGACAAGTTTATTCTCTCCTGGAGCTGCGCATCTTGGTGTGCATTATCCATCCGTGTGACAGTCTGTCTCTCCTCCTAGGCTGTAAACTCTGACAAGCCAAAGACTGCCCACTTTTTCCCCTCCACTGTTCAGCAGAGCAGTTGACACATAATCGGCAGTGAAAAAGTGAGATCAAGTTTATATTTAGTCAGAGTTATAACTGACACTGACATCTACAAGTAAAACACAGTTTCCTTCACAGTTAAGTCCTAGAGCCACAGATGTCCATCTGGAGCAATGATGTCTTACTTAGAGCAAACTGCTAAGCAGTTGTGTGCTTGCATGATCCCCTATGCAGGGTCTTAGGGGTTCCTGGAGAAGCTGCAGGCTCCCGGCAACCTCATGGCCTGACACATCTGTCCCCATGCTGGTTTCATCTTCTGCTGACATTTAATGTCTGTCCTGCCGTTGCTGGGCACACCACTACACCTACCTCCTCCTTTCCTTATCTCAGCTGTTCTTCTGTTTCTTACTTCTTTGGTTCTTCAGCAACATCCAAACATACTAGGTCTCCAAAAATTAATTCAGGGGCAGTATGTGGAGACAGAAAATACACGAAAAAAAGTAAATAAAAAGTAAACAGAAGGTAGTCTTTGTGCTTATTCTACCATCTGAGCTTTCTTTGCAAGGGCAGGTTCTAAGGATTTCTCTAAAAATTATGAATGAAAAAAAATTTTAAAGCTAGGGACTATATACATCATACTGAACTATTAGTTTATCATCAGAAACAACTCTGAAGGAGTGCACCCTATCATTTTTCTTTCTACTTGTGTAGGTGGGCATCAACAAACAGCCGGAGCTCTGGGCTGGCTCAGTTGGAAGAGGATGCGACTCCTGATCTTGGGATTATGAGCCTGAACACCACATTGGGTGTAGAAATTACTATAAATAAATAAATAAATAAATAAATAAATAAACTTAAAAAAAATATATGTAGACAATCAACTGTTATCAAGGGCATTATTTGGCACAACTTATAAAATTTAAATGTGTTAAATTTAGATATAGTAGATAATGGGATTATACCAAAGTTAAATTTCCAATTTGCACAGTTGTACTCTAGTTATATAAGAGAACTTCTTTGTATATAGAGGATATTTAAGGATTATGATATCTGCAATTTTTTAAAGATTTTATTTATTTATTCATGAGGCAGAGAGAGAGAGAGAGAGAGAGGCAGAGACACAGGCAGAGGGAGAAGCAGGCTCTATGCAGGGAGCCCGACGCAGGACTCGATCCCAGGTCTCCAGGATCAGGCCCTGGGCCAAAGGCAGGCACTAAACTACTGAGCCACCGGGGCTGCCACCTTAAATGCTAATTTTTCTCTATACCCCACTTTGGTGGCAGTAGTTGAGGCTAAAGTGGTAATGATTATCTAGTCTGAAGCCCTTGCTGTGTGAGATGGGGAGGTGGAATGAGATTTAGGTGGGAGAATTAGTAGGACCTAGTGAAAGGATGGACATGTGGGGAGAAGAGGATTCAAAAGTGATGTCCAGATCTGGGGTTTGGGCCCTGAGTGGATGGCAGTGCCGACCACGGAGGTCAGGAGTACTGCAGTAAGAGTGGTTTTGGGAGGGGAAAGGGGGAAGAAGATGATGGGGGCCTACTTAGTTATGTGTGTCTGGGTGCTTGCAACACATCCAAGTAGCTCTGCCCCAAAATCCCAAGAGTAATAAGCCTCAGAGATGCGTGTTTCAGCTCAGTGTAGGCCGGGCCCTCGTCCTGTCGGGTCTGTATTTGGACTAGCCCAGCTCTGCAGGTACTCTATCTAGCTCCTTCAAAGGCCATCACTGTTACTCCAGGCTCCTCTCCGGCTGGGCCTGTTACCCTCCTTAACAGCCCGGTCACGCAGGAGCTGTATCTTATAGGCCCTGAGAATTTCAGGGGCTGTCACTAAGCAGTGCCCTTTTCCTCAAAAGCAAGAACACATCTGCAAGTGGTGCATGCCAGGAGACAAGTACTTGGAACTCAGAAGTGAGCTAATCGTTCTGGAACTAGGGATGAACAGTGGGAAGGGGCAAAAAAGAGCAAGAAGGCCAGTGGAGAAAAGCAAAGGATGGGAGAGATGAAAGCAGATGAAGAAATGTCTCAATAGAGCGACTCTGAAGAGTGTTCTGCCGAACGGCAGGTAGCCCTGTGCTCTGGGATGGCGGGAACAAAACAGAGGCAACACTGGTACCACAGGAGTCCCCAGAGGCTCAGTTCTCACCTCTGCACAGAAACGCCTGCATCTGCATGGAAACGAGGGCTTTTGTCCCCGAGGCTGCAAAGACTGGCAATATTTACACGTGGAACTCTTTGGAGGGGCTGAAAATGAGACTGAGGAGGTAATTTGCTCCTCATCTGTCAATGGTGTTATCACTTACTATGTAAGGTACTAAACAGAGTTTTCTACTTCAATGTTTTCAGGTGTAATTAAAATAGTAGATAAGGAAAGAAATGAAAGAGACAATTACAACAATGGTTTTCACTGTGATTAAACTCTCGGACCTCCAAACTCATCTAAATATTTACCTAAGAAAAATATTTTTGTGGGCCCTATTTAAACACGTAACAACCAAAAAAGCTAAGGATGAATAGTAAAACTTCCTCTACGTCATCATGGGGCTATGCTTCTGATTTTTGGCCCTATCCCTTGATGTTCCTGGTTCTACCATGTTCTCAGAGTCCCAGGAGCACACTGTACAAACATCTCTCTGCAGAGTGGGGGCCCCAGTCAGGGTGCCCTCAACTGTCCTTTCTGGAGATGCTCAACAGACATCCTGATGGACTGACCAAGACTGCATGGATGCGCAGGGCCTGCTGTCTGCACAGGGAGAAGCCCAGGCCACGGTCGAGACAGGCATGACACACGCAGGTGCCGCTCTGTGCCTTAGTCTTTCCTTAATCCCCCTCTTTCACTTGTAGCATGTTTTGTCATCTTTTTTTTCCTGCTCAAGAAGTTTGACAATGAGAATCAATTGTGTAATCAAGTAACAGGTTACTTTACTATTTAAAAAATAAAATCATTTGAGGGGTGCCTCGGTGGCTCATTTGGTTAACCATCTGCCTTTGGCTCAGGTCATGATTCCAGGGTCCTGAGATTGAGCTCTGTGTCGGGCTCCCTGCTCAGCAGAGACCCTGCTTCTCCCTCTCTCTCTGCTGTTCCCCCTGTTCATACTCTCTCTCTCTCTCAAATAAATAAAATCTTTTAAAAAAATAGTTGAGGGCAGCCCCGGTGGCTCAGCAGTTTAGCGCCGCCTACAGCCTAGGGCGTGATCCTGGAGACCCAGGATCGAGTCCCATGTCGGGTTCCCTGCATGGAGCCTGCTTCTCCCTCTGCCTGTGTCTCTGCCTCTCTCTCTCTTTCTCTGTGTCTCTCATGAATAAATAAAATCTATAAAAAAAAAAGAAAAAATAGTTGAAACATAAAAATAGATTTAAGAGGTTGAAAGGTCTCAAAAGCTAAAGCAAAAAGTTATGATTTTAATGCAATGGTTATGGTTTTCAACTACAGACTCTTGATTTGAAAATAACACCACAGTCTTATTGAAGTGGTAAAAACAACACAAGCAACAAAACACAAACAGTTGAGCTGCTAATGCCAACACACAGAGGTGTTAACCCTAGAGCCACTTTGGAAAATTAGGCTACATCCACTCCCCACTGTCAACTTCCCAGACTCCTTTCAAGTCTTCTATGGGTCTCTGAGGAGCACAGTTTGAACAGCTCTGTTCTGGGGAATCCTTTTTTTTAAGACTTTATTTATTTATTCATGAGACACACACACACAGAGGCAGAGACACAGGCAGAGGAAGAAGCAGGCTCCATGCAGGGAGCCCGACGTGGGACTTGATCCCAGGACTCCGGGATCACACCCTGGGCTGAAGGTGGCGCTGAACAGCTGAGCCACCTGGGCTGCCCCTGTTCAGGGGGAATCCTTAAATGTCTCCCCCCGCCCCCTTCCATCTCCATCACCACCACCACCACCACCGTCACCGTCACCGTCACCTCCAGCACCACCATCACCAGCACTGTCTCCTCTAGCACCACTGTTGCTGCCACCACCACCACCTCATCACCACAACATATTCTAATATGAGAATTTATTCCAAAAATGAAAGTTTAGAAGACCATTATTCTCTTCATGTTTAAGGCACACCATTCTTGCTAAGGGAATTTTAGGACTTTGACAATATTTGAAAACATACTTTTCATAAACCAAAGTCTCTTGATTGTGTTATCAATTCACAAATCTGTTTTAGTCCTAGTCTAAAAGAGAGAACTACGGGGAAAGAGTTTTGTGAAATGACTGACTTGTCATTTCAGGAGCAGGCATTTTTAAGTGAATGAAAGCTCTGAAATAAACCAAGACGGAATACTCTCATAGGTGTTCTAGACGCTCCTGTATAGCTCAGCTCTGAAAGGCTAAAATCCATGCCTGTAACACGCAACGAGTCTGAGAGTTTATAAATAGGAGTTGTCATATTCATAGTACATCACACAGCACTTTGAATTTTCAAGAATCTCCATCCACAATGAATTAACTAAACCTTAACAAGTTATATCCATTTTACAGATGGGGAAACATCAGAGGGGTCAAACTCGGAAAAGGTGTTCTAACTAATAAGCAGTAAGGACTGCTCTGAAAGCTCCATCTAGTGCTCCTTCTGCTCCACCATTCTACTATCACAATAATTCCCCCTAAAAAAAGCCTTAAAAAGAAAAATGTAATGAAGTTTGTGTATTATGTTAAATTCTCTTTTCTTCTGCTGTTTAAATGGTCTACACACTCTAAAAATACGTATCTTTATAAAAATCTAAGGAACATAACTATCTTAAGTGATTAATTTAAAAGATTATACAATAGCATGATTTAAAGAGAAAAGTTTTTTTTTTAATTCCAAAATGTTACCATAAAAAGATAAAATTTTCAAGGAAAGGTATTTAATGAAGAGCTTCAGAAGCCAGAGTAAGCAAAATTTTAATGAGGTATCAAATTCATCAGATAGGGAAGTGTGGGCAAGATTTATTCAGAGTAAGTGTGCAGAATGCTTAATTAGCACAAAGGCTGACAGGAGCACAGGGTTGGTTCACTCCCCACGGCCACAGTCCCTGGAACTGAAATTACAAAACAGTAAAGCGCAGGTAATACAAAGCTATTCCAAATGCTTTCCACAGTTAATAATATGTTTCCTGATGCTTCCCGGTAACACAAGTTCCCTGCTGCGAGCAGGGTAAATGTTAACTGTTCTCAGCTTTGGGGAGGCGTCCCCCCTCCGCTGCATCTACCGTGTGCGAGAATCTCATGGAGACCGCGCTCGGAACTCAGAATTCCACCGCGGGACAGACTCTAACCATTTCTTCTGTCAACTTCCACGAATACAAGGGCTCATGAAAAGCAGACCAGACTAAAAGGTTTACTGGAGACAATGCTCAAGAGTGTGCGCGCAAGACTCCGCTTTCGGGCCATGTGGAGCTTGCTCCCTCCGGGTTAAGAACCTATTAGCACCGCGACAGAATGGGGGCAGGCAGCGCTTCGCGTGTGGGGGTGGGGGCGGCGGCCAGGAGCTCGCAAGGAGACGGGGGGGGGGGGGGGGGTCGCGGCGGGGCCGGCTTCTCAGGTCGCCGACGCCCCCCGGGGTGGGGTACCCGCGGGCAGGGACACGCTACCTGGCAAGCGGGCCGCGGCGTGCAGCTCCAGCCGCTCCAGCCGCTCCAGCATGCGGGCCGCGCACCGCAGGAGCCTCCCGCTCTGGCGCCTCCAGCTGACTGCCGCACCCGCACCCGCACCCACACCTGCACCGGCCAGCGCCCCAGCGACCTGCGGGCGACCGCGGGCCAGGGGCCAGCAGTGCCCTTTCCGCTCCAGGAGATACCCGATTCATCCCCTTCAGCGATGGGGAAGGCGTCCACGGAGGGGACTTGGAAGCTCGGATTATCTAATTGCAGCTGACACTAAACCGATCTTCCTTCCTCTTTAATGAATTCTTTCGATTGTCACCGTTTGCACTTCAGGACCGGCTACAGGGAGCTACGGGGAGCGCCAGGGCCCCTCTTCTGTTGGCCTGAGAGTCAGCTGAAAGAATAACAGAATAGTGCCTACTGGCTGCATGCAAATAAATGCTGCTCTTTCATACTGCCTTTGTTTTACGTCCCCCTTCTTCCTTCTCACTTTTCCTAAACAACCCTGAAACATTTGGCATACCAACACTGGCGATAATATTCTAAATGAGCCCCATATGTAAACTGGCAAGTGTCCAACTTCTTAATTACTTTCCTGCCTCTATCTAAAAAAGATCTAAGTAGCAAACACTACCCAGTGCATATTAATCAAAGCCTCTGTTTATAAATGTACAAAGCAGCTACCAAAACAATACATTGTTCTGCCTTTAGCACAATGAAAAGAGGTTTTTTTTTTTTTTTTTAAAGATAAAAGCTCTCAAGTGTTTGGAGCCAGAGCTCTGCAGCAGACTTGCAAGAACATAGTCCACCTAGAAAATCACATAACAAAATGAAAATTTTCTGGAACCTGAATAGGTGTGAATCACTACATTTTTATACTACTACTTATCTTACCAGGTACAAGTGTTTGCCAATGGGCTAAATAAGCTCCCCTCCAAATTCATACATGAATTAAAACATTTTTCACTGCATTACTTTTTTAGAAGGCTAATATTTTTATTTCAAGACAAATGTTTTTATTTATTTTTTATTTATGATAGTCACAGAGAGAGAGGCAGAGACATAGGCAGAGGGAGCAGGCTCCATGCACCGGGAGCCCGATGTGGGATTCGATCCCGGGTCTCCAGGATCGCGCCCTGGGCCAAAGGCAGGCGCCAAACCGCTGCGCCACCCAGGGATCCCAAGACAAATGTTTTTAAATAGAGAATGTGGACTGGGGCTGGCAGGGACCCTGGCCTCTTCATCTCATGTTGCAGGAGACCCTCTGCCCCGGGGGCAACTTATGTCTCTTTGGATCCTGTGATGGAAGACCTGAGACCCAGCAAGAAGTTCAACTGGTTCCCAAACACAGGTCATTCTTTATCTCCACGTAGCAAAGCACCCTGTCAGTCACTGGAAGGTTAATAGACTTCCAACTGTTTCAAAGAGACAGCAGTTGAACACTGTCTTTGTCCCTCCTGCCTCTTGACAGTCTCAACTCACCTACCACTAGCTCATGCCACAGGGCAAGTGATAACCACTGCTCATATTGAGCACCCATATTAGAGACTGGGTGGGCAAAAAAGATGTCCTCCCAGTTAGAATAGCTGGGTCAGCAGGGGTGCCTGGGTAGCTCAGTCGGTTAATGATCAGACTCTTGATCTCAGCTCTGGTCTTGATCCCTGTGTGTCAGTTCGAGCCCCGAGTTGGGTTCTATGCCTGGTATGGAGTCTACTTAAGAATAAATAAGTAAAATAAAAAGAATAGCTGTGTCAGGAGACAGAACCACCTAAAATTTTAATACATTCTCCCAAACTGCCCTCCCTAGTGGCCACACCAGGTACATTGCTACCTGTAGCAAATCAGAGTTGCCCCTTCCCACACCCTCACCAGTCAGATGGAGTTGGAGTCTTGTGGTGAAGACTAAACAGTATTATGTGTGAAGCACTTGGATTGAGCACATAGCACTCAACAGTACCTCTAGCATTACAATAGATTTTCAGGTTTTGGCAGTTTGGTGAGTGAAATACGGTATTTCACTGTTGTTTTCATTTTCATGTATTTTCCCCCCGGTCACAAATAATACTCTCTCTCAAAATGTTTAGGGCTCATTTGTAGCAGCTTTATGACCTGCCTGTTCCCATTTTGCCCATTCTCCTCTTGGGCTGTCTTTATCCTCGCTGATTGATAGGACTGCTCGGCATTTCCTCTCAGGTTTTATTTATGGGCTTGTACGAAAGTCTGTAACTTTTATACACTCAACTTTGTCAGCCTTTCTTTTCATGGTTTCTTGCTTATGAAAGAATTTTAGGCCAGGACTTGGAAATGTTCTCCTGTATCACCTGCAACAGTTTCCATGTTTGTTTTGTATATAGCTTTCTAGCAGTCGGCCGCCAGGAGCTGCCACACTTCCCCAGTAGTTTGGGGAGCCAGGCCATGCTAACCTAAACTTCTGCGTGTGCATGTTTTCCCTGGTCCCTCAGGGGCAGCTCATCCATTTATTTGTTTATTCTTGCTCCAGTAACACGCAGATATAATTAATTACTAGAGGATCCTAGCTCTATTTGATAGCTCATTATTCTTTTCAAAAATTTTCTGGACTATTTTAGTTATGTACCATTACTCTTCTAGATGAACTTCAGAATTAGCCTGCCAAGTTCCAAAAACAACGTGCTGGGATAGCTTTGAGTCTGAATTTGATAGGACCGGGTCATCACAGTAAATTCTTGTGCAAGTTTATTGCTTGACTTAGTAATGCTACAGCCACCTTTCCAGCCCCATCTTGTCTTGCTACCCCTGCACTCTGCCCCCAGCCACGGTGAACCACCTTCATTAGCCATACACGCAGGCTGCTCCATCACCTGCCTTTCACAGCTAATCCCAAACTCAGCTCATGTCGACTCCGTGGGAAAGCCTTCCTTGGCAGTTCTCCATCCTTGATCTTGGGTCATCCTCCATCCTGCGCTAGCATGCATATAGCACCCCACAGTTATCTCTTACAGGTCACCCCAACCCACTTAGGCATGAATCGTGTATTCCTATACTTTGCAGGTGTTCAATAAATGTTTTGCTCAGTGACTTCATGTAGACATGCTTGAAGAATCCACAGTTCTTAAAAAAAAAAGGAAGGAACGAACGAACAAACCACAGTTCTGGCAGGTTAGCCTCTCCCTTGTCGGAGGTGGGCAAGCTCTATGTGGAACTGCTGCCAAAGCATTCAGATGAAGTAACCAAAGGAAAGAGTGCAAAAATATTAAGCTGGTGTACTGGTTTGTCAAAAAATGGCATAAATTGGCATTACAATTTTTCCATTTGAACAAGCTTGACAGATTACTGTAAATTACAAGGTGAATCATAACAAAGCTTTACAAGAGCCAGAGTGATCTACTGACTTATATCCTTTTCAGAAGCATGTGGAACATAAAGAAAAAGAACAAATAAAGAAATGACCATCAGGCTGGGTCTCTCTCCATATGCTACCCCTGCCTTATGTAACAGTATAGAAAACGTATCTATGCTTCTTGGGCTAAGACAACTATTACTTCAGTTTTCTTTCTTTCTTTTTTTTTTTAAAGATTTTATTTATTTATTTGAAAGAGAGAGAGAGCATGAACATGAGCTGGGGGTGGTGGGGGGAGGGGCAAAGGGAGAAGCAGACTCTGTGCTGAGCTGGGAGCCCAAGGCAATCTCAGGACTATGAGATCACGACCTGATGACCTGAGCCAAAGGCAATGCTTCACCGACTGAGCCCCCCAGGCACCCCTTCAGTTTTTAATCCTTTACACATGCTCCCCTTTCTTTCTACACTGGTATCTGTAAGTGCCTTCTGTGTACTGGGGTAGACAAGATCACATTCCCTCATTCCAGCAAGACTGTGACCATCCCTCCCACCCAGAGAAAGCAAGGCAAATGCCTCAGTATTCAGATGGGAGTGTACCAGGATGCTCATTAATGTTAGCAGGTTTGCACTATATAACTTTTTAAAGCTATGACAAAGGCAATTCAAAGTCCACCGACTCTTTCCAGGGATATTTAACCTTTAATCTTTGTCAATCACACTAAACCTTTTGAGGGAAAAAAGAGTCCACATACTGATACACCTGGGAAAAATAAAAATTAATATTATGGGCTGAAATAATCCCTTTCCACATGCCTTTTCACAAGAAATGGTCTGCTGTTAAACTTTTCAGGATTAGTCACTAACACACTCTGGGTATTTCAATCTTAGTGACCGAAGCATTCTTACTTTTTAACTTAACCTCATTTGTCAGGGGAATGGAATCATGACTAAAACTGCATTTTTCATTTTAATGCAGGTGTGACTACAGGAGTGGAAACCTGCTTACCCAGAATTAAACTCAATGACTATGTAATCCTTAAAAAAAAAAAAAAAAGTGCTATGAGCTTTTACTTGAAGTTGTATCCAGAAGATTCAATGCAGCAAGAAAATGTGGCTATTCTTCTGGATTTCACCTAGATATGAATTCAATAAGTAATTTGCACCATGAAAAAATGCTTCAATCTAGGAAGGACAGCTGAAATTTCAAAATGTACACAGCTCACGGAAGGATGAGAAAACTTTTACGGCACTGTTGTAGAATTTACTCATTTAAAGATTTTGCAAGTTTAAGAAACAACTGCTGTTCCATAATAGCATTTCAGAGATGGGCACATATTTGTTGCACTTATGGAGCACTTACTGTAAACCCTGTGCTGAGTATGAAACAAATACCTCTCCCTCAGGGTCCTGTAAAGTGGGAATCCCCCCATGTCACAGGTGAGGACTCTAGAGGGCAGGCCATGAAAGTGACTTAGTCAAGGTCACACAGGAGGTCATGAGTCTGGAAATTTTATTAGGCCACTGCCCCACCAGCCTGTCTCCTGAGCCCTCTCCTGTGCTGCCTCCATTTACACTGCTTCCCCTCTACAATCCCTGTGCTGACTTCTGAAAAACGGGATGGAGTTCTGGCAACACCTCTGTGGATAAAACCAAACAAGCTCTTTGGAACAATGTCTGACTCAGAAATTAAATGGAAGAGACCTGAGTGATTTGATTAGAGGCCCTGAGAAGTTCAGGGCTCTGATTGTGGAGGAGAATGAAGTCCTAGCTGAGGATGTGATCAGTGCCAGCTGCCGGATCATCTTCCCCAGGGCAGAGCTTTTTCCACTCCACTAGGTAGGTCACACCATAGAAAAGTGAGACATTTTCTTTATAGGATACTTTCAATTTCATTGAGAGGGGAGACTCTTACAATTAGTCAGCAAACTATGTAGGTTGCACAGTGTGCAATGAAGGTGAAGTCGTATTTGCAGTCGTATTTGCACCTTACTGCAGCAAGAGGAGCAGAGTGGAAGCATGGAAGGGGTTCTGTGGGGGCAGGGCCGTGATGACCTGGACGGAAAGAAGGGGCCGGCGATCAGGTGTGTGCCTGTCCTGGGAAAGGTGACACTGAGCCTGGCATATTGGTGAGACAGTCAGGAAACAGTGCCGAGAAGAATGGAGAGTAGGCCAGGTGGAATAGAAGGGAAAGCACTGAGTAGACAAGGCTGTCTTGACAGCCAGGCAGAGGAAGTGAGACTGTGCAGTAGGACTAGGAAAGCAGGACAGGTTTCGAGGGGACCTGAATCAGAAAGGTTCATTTGGCTATGGTACCAGCAACTGGTGGGAAAGACATGAAATTGGTATAAAACGAAGACTTTTGTTTGGGAACCAAAAATCAATAATTTCTTATTAATATATAAATTGATTCCATTTTCTGAGATGTTTATACAGAAAATCTGATTTACTCATTATATATATATATATATATATAACTAGAATATAGCTTTCTGGAGGATATTTAGAGACAAATATTTTAATAAAGGACATTATTTTCACTACCCAACTTTGAAGTAATTCCTTATTTTCTACTTATCTAAGAAGATTCTGGCAACATCTTGCACCAACAGTATTTGATGGGAACACTGATGCAGTACTGCCAACTAATCATGCAATAATGGGTAAGGTCTGAAAAAAGCAGGGTTGTTACATTTCTTTTCCAGTTTTTCAGAACAAGCATCTGATGTTAAAACACCAAGCTATTTAGAAATGACTATACACTCCTTCTCTGTGTTAAGATTTTCCTGAGGACCACATTTCAGTGCAGAAAGTAAATGCAATAGTAACTGTGGTGAAGCAGATGGGACTACATTCTTGGTCAATGACTATATTTGATCATTTATTTTCTTCTTTGCTTTTTGCTAACAACCATTGATCTACATTCCCTCTACCAGGAACTTACCAGATAAGAATTGAGACTATTAAAGAGATATGGCCAAGCTGTCTAAAAATATTTGTTTCAAATATACCACAAAGTCAGAGTTTTGAGAAATACTGCTATAAATACTTTTAAACCCATGTTGGAATCACTCTTCATATTAGAAAGCAACACATGAAAGAAAACAGTAATATAACTTGTGTCAGGTTTCTTTTAAATCCCGATCTAATGCAAGAAGCCTTCTTGCTTCTCTAGTTATAGGCCTGAGTGTAACCACCATCAGCAAATATGGTGTCCATGCTAGTACCAGTGCCAACTGTGAAATCATCTGAAACTGAATGATTTATGAAAATAACAGAGAAACACAGCACTCGAAAACATGTATTTTGCTCTCTTCCAAAAATTTCTCTGAAACTTCAGGAAAGAAATTGTTTAAAGTATGAGTCCATCAGTAAGGTCAAAAAAGATGGGATAAGGAAGAGAGGAGAGGAGAGTTGTCATGGTCTGCAAGCTGGAAAGCAAACAAATAAGTGATGATTTCTCTCAAGACCCAAGAGAAAGCTGGTGTCCAACTGCAGGCAAGGATGCCAGCAAGAAACAAGGGGATCAAAACATTGGCCATGCAGGGGCCAAGCACAACATCTGGCAGGTTTGGCTCAAGATGTCTGAACAAGTGACAGAAGCACCTACTCCCAATGAAATGCTATGACCTCCCTGCAGAGAGACCAGGTGCAGTCACGGGACAGCCTTGGCAACGCCCAGGAAGGTTTTATCAAAAGTTCTCACAACAGGGTTCTATGGCATCTGCCTAGACAGATGCACGTGTACTCATGTGCAGACCTCTGGTTTCTGCTGAGAAACAAACTTAGCCAAAGCAACTAATGCCATCTGAAAACAGATGAGAAATAATATACAGAAGTAGGAGGGAACAGAACTGAACTTTAAAATTCAATTGAACTAAATCTACCCACCATCTAGCTAGCTAGCTCACTCCATTATATGCATATAGTGAATATGGACCAAAATATGTTTATCTGTATTACTAGGCAGCAAAGCTGAAAATAGCACACCAGTTCTCAGATAAAAGGAATGCCTCATTCTGTGTGTTTTTACCTGGTTGGAGCTTACTGGGATGCTGCTGCACTCCGGTTCCAGGGAGGGGAGGAGGGCTTACCCCTGCAGGCCCAGCACCCTGGGTCGGGCTCACACTGGTCAGAGCCCCTGTAGGCAATGGCTGACCTCTCTTTAACAGCTGCTTCTGTTCTTGCTGGCGGAAGCGTGGAGGCACCTCGCGAGGCAGGTAACGGGACGCAGCTGGCTGCTGGCTGCTGGCAGATGCACGTTTGCCATTGCTGCTGTTGGACAGAGTGCTGGTGGAAGTACTGGTACTGGTACCGGCAGGTTGGGGCTGGCTTGAACAGGTCTTAGTAGGTTCTGGCACTGTAAGGTACAAAATGAAAAGAACCCAAAACTTTAGGAACACTCCTTAAAACCCCACCCTAACCAAAGAAAACAAAATAAAAACTGAGAAAGAAATAACAAGGTAGTGCTCTGGAAACAGAAATGGACTAAAGTCCAGAGGCTCAAGTTTGAGACCCAGTTTTCTTATAAACCAACTGCAATCCTGAGCAGTAGGTTTTGGCCCACAGTTTTCTCATCTGTAAATTGGGTGATTCAGTTAGGTTAGAGTAGCAGTTCACACTTCGGCTTCTATCAGACTCAATTCAACAAGTTCCCCAGTGACTCTGATCTGGTGCTGGTGGTCCCTGGACCACACTTTGAGAACCACTGCTCTAGGCCTGTGTTATCTCAAATTAAGGGATCCTCAGATGGCCATGAGTTTACATATATTTTTGTTTTAATTCTGATGACAATACACACACACACACACACACACACACGCATTCTGGGTTATCTGATTGAGGCATTTGTGGTGATGCTATCTATAGCACTACCATACTCTGTTACAGATTTATTGGAAAAGAATGCAGGTGGGCTAATTTGCAAATGATGCATTTGAATTAACTGAAAGTCAAAGTGCCATCAGAGTATTGCATAAGCAAAAGTTTCAAAGTAATTTTAACAGAAAGGAGAGATAAGTGGTAGCCCTGAGAAGGCCGTATTACTACTACTACGTAAGCCAAATGCAAAGATGATTTGAGTAGTAACCCTGCATTCTGAAGGGAGCACAGACACATCAAATACAATTAAGCCGCAAAAGTTGTTCCCATCGTATACTTAAAACATTAATATCCAGGACATTACATTTATCGTTTTTTTAAAAAAAGATATTTTATTTATTTATTTAAGAGATTTTATTTATTTATGGGGGGGGGCTTGTGTCAGAGGGAGAGAGAGAAGCAGGCTCCCTCTGAGTAGGGAGCCCGAGTTGGGGCTTGATCCCAGGACCCCAAGATCATGACTTGAGCTGAAGGCAAGTACTTAACTGACTGAACCACCCAGGTGCCCCAAAAGACTGATTTATTTATTTGAGGGCGGGTAGGGGCAAAGGAGAGGGAGAAGAATCTCAAGCAGACTCTGCACAGAATGTGGAGCCCAATGTGGGGCTCAATCCCATGACCCTGAGATCATGACTCAAGCCAAAACTAAGAATTGAAAGTTCAACCGACTGTGCCACCAAGGTGCCCTTACCTTGTTATTTGAAAAAAAAAGATTTTTTTTCTACTTAATTTGTAAATGTCTTTGTGTATATCTTAAAAGTAAATAATATTATAGAAGTATTTCCAGTCAATACTAGGGGGAACACGAGATGTTACTGTTGGGTCTTTACATTACCATCCTGGGTGGCTTATATTTCTCATCTCCCAGCATGGGCTATGCTGTGCACCTGTGGCCCGGTTCTCTCTGCACTGTCCATGTCTACAAAGGCCCTCTGCCCAATGTTCTTCGGTCACCCTGCCCAGCAAACCCTTAATCCTAGATGAAGCCACTGTCCACTCTCTCCACTCCTGCCTCAGATCACAGCCATGTAGTCTGGTGTCACTATGAGTTTATATGTCCCTAACCCAGTGCACCCTCAGTGCTTCCTGGCCAACCTACCATTTCCTGGGTCTGCGGGGTTCCACTGCTGTCTATGACTCACTCAAAGACCTTCCACTCTGGAGCTGCTAATGCTTTTATCTCCTCCTCCTTCTCAGATGAACTATGACTTTATTTTCCAGAAAGAATAAAAGCCATTAGTCAAAACCTTCAAGTTTCTGCCACTACAAATACATGACCATCACACCATTCTCTGTCCCATGCCTGTTACTCTGATCTATGGTGAATACTGTATTTTACCAGTTCTAAGACTTACATTTCTTCATATATTAATAACATTTACATTGGGATGTGTCTTACCATTGATGACACGAGTCAATTGGCAGTACATGAACACTGGTATATCTCACAATCAATGGTTTTGGAGAGGCAATGCAAGATGGCACCCTCCAGGGGATCCCATTTTAGGGACTTTGTGTGCCCTAGTTCTTTAGCCTGTGACATTCTCCAGAAGAAACACAAAAGGCCCAAAGCTTGAGAGTAAGTCTTCAATTAATTCTTTTTTTTTTTTTTTAAGATTTTATTTATTCATGAGAGACAGAGAGAGAGAGAGAGAGAGAGAGAGAGAGGCAGGCACAGACACAGTCAAAGGGATAAGCAGACTCCATGCAGGGAGCTTGATATGGGACTCGATACCAGGTCTCCAGGACCACACCCTGGGCTGAAGGTGGCACTAAACTGCTGGGCCACCTGGGCTGCCCTAATTCTTTGTTTTATAAACACAAGTACACAAGACAATCTAGCCATTTGGGTTGGTGTGGAGAGTGGAGGAAAGCACGTTTGCAACTTCTAAGTCACCCAGGGATTGTGTGGCTACTCTCCACAACCAGCTTCTTCTCATTATTTAGACCTACACAGATTTCTTTTACCTTCAAAGATAGCAACAACCACTGCCCTCCTTGACCCCAAATCCCCCTCCATCCATCTCTTGATTTATTGCCTCTCCTCCTGTCAAACCTCTTGAAGGTCCCGTTGGAGCTGCTCTTGCTGTATCCTCCCCCACTTGCCCATATCCATCCCATCTCATGCCCCACTTTGAGGAAATGACAATTACTTCCTTGACGCTAAACTCCAATGCCACATTCTGAGGTTTTGTTTTTGTTTTTTTGTTTTTAACCTTTCCTTTCCTTTTTTTTGAGAGTGGCAGGAAGGGGCAGAGGGAAAGAATCTTAAGCAGGATCCACGCCTAGGGCAGAGCCTGATGTAGGGCTCGAACCCATGACCCTGAGATCATGACCTGAGCAGAAGTCAAAAGTAGGATGCTTAACTGACTGAGCCACCCAGGCACCCCTAACCAATCTGTTACCTTTAGCAGGGACAGTCACTTTGGCCATCCTGAGACACTCTCCTCCTTGGCCAGGACTCTGAAAGTCCATGCTTGGATTCCCACTGGCCTCTCCAGCCACTCCTTCCGGCTCCTGGTGGCAGGTTTCCTCTTTTGCCCTTTTTAAAGATTTGGCTGCAAACACTCACTCAACCAGTCTACTCCCACAGCTTTACTCATCAACCCTCTGGTCATGAGTGGCTAGTGGAGATCTATATTTGCATATCTTATAGGCACTTCAGAATCAGTGTGCCCCCATAGTCATTGGTTTCCTCACTCCCTCTTCTTCCAAGTTCTGCTATCACTCTTCTGACAGGTGGCTCTAGTCAGAAACCTGGACTCCACCCTTGATTCTGCCCTTAATCCTTCCCAACCTACCTAAAACCAACTGCCCAACTTTGACATTTCTAGTTTACCTTAAATGTCCCTCCTAAGTATCCCTCAAGCTCATCTGCCTGTTTCCATTCCTATTGCCCCAACCAGAGTCTGGAGCACCATTCTCCCCCTGTGGACACTACCAGAGTATGTTTGTCTGTAATCCATCACCTACTGCAGTCAGTGTGGTCTCCTTCCCACTGGCACCTTCAAGGATTCCCAGCCCCTTAGGATACAGTTCACAGGTCCTGGGCAGGAAGCTGTCCCTAATCCCCACTTTTCTAGACTTATCTGCTAACTTCATGCTGAGCCTCTCTCTTCCAGCTAACTACCACGTATCATCAATACTCATAGACAGCTCTGCACATTTTAATGTTCCTGAAATTGAGATGCATCTTATAATTATCAGTTTAGTTTAACTGGCAGTATGAAATAATGCACAATTGATAATATATCAGATTCAGTAAAACATGGTGATTCCTAGACATTCCTTAAATATCAGATTAAAGGTCACTTCCTCTCAGCCCCCTGGCCCCCTACATGTTCCAGGCACCCTGTATGTGTGCCAGCACTCAGTACCTCAGACTGCTTTCTAGTGGGCCCGTCTCCCTGTGAGGCTGATTTGACATCAGCATGGTGCCTGGCACACAGTAAGCACTCAACAAACGTTAGAGGGCTTGACTTTTTCTCTAACACACACTATGAAGTTCAAGAGAAATGCAAAACTAGCAGAATATAAAGAAAGTAATTGGTAAGGTAGAAAAAATACTAGACTGGAAAACTGAAGCTTTCCAACTCTGAAAGCCTAGAATTTTATAAGGGAAGAACAAAGGATGTGGAACATGGTTTCAGTTCTGTGATGGCTTATCTCTTCTGAGCACAGAGTTTCTCTTACTTGTGTTCTACCTCTCTCTGCTCCTATTTCCCTGGCCTTGCTATAGACATGGAACATTTTTTATAATTTACTTAGATTTGTTGGTTATTCACCTTCAACTCAAAGGCATATGAGATGGATATTCATTCTACCTTTTTTTAAAACATTTTTATTTATTTATCCATGAGAGACACACAGAAAGAGGCAGAGACATAGGCTGAGGGAAACTCGATTCTAGGACCCTGGGATCATGACTCAAGACAAAGGCAGATGCTCAGTCACTGAGCCACCCATGGGCCCTGCCCCCCACCTTAAAAGAAAGCTATAAAACCTATTATAGGTTGATTTTTAAACATAGGGGCTTTCAAGTATGTTTTTTTTCTGACATTGACCTTTTGCTAATTAAAATAGCAGAAGTTCCTAAGTATTTACCCAAATGAGTTGAAAACTTCTATCTACACAAAGCTTTAGGAGTGTTTCTAGCAGTTTTATTCCTAGTTGCCCAAAATGGGAAGTAACCAAAATAACCTTCTATAGGTGAAGGACAAAGAAACTGGTATATCCATACAATGGAAAATTCACATTTAAAAGAAATGAGCTATCAAGCCCTGATAAGAAATGAAGGAATCTTACGTGCATACTGCTAAGTACAAGAAGCCAGTTTGAAAAGGCTTCAAATTCTATGATTCCTACTATATAACACTGTGTAAAGGCAAATCCATGGAGAGAGTAAAAGCATCAGTGGTTGGTTGACAAGGGCTTGGGGAGGGAGGGAGTAGGAAGAGGCAGAGCATAGGGTTATTCAGGGCACTAAAATGTTACTATACTTTATCATGGATATAGGACGTTAGCATTTGTCAAAACCCATTAGAACTGTATAACACAGGGGGCACCTGGGTGACTCAGTGTTGAGTATCTGCCTTTGGCTTGGGTCGTGATCCCAAGGTCCTGAGATCAAGCCCCACATCAGGCTCCTCGCAGGGAGCCTGCTTCTCCCTCTACCTGTGTCTCTGCCTTTGTCTCTGTGTCTGTCATGAATAAATAAAATCATAAAAAAAAAAAAAGAATTGTATAATACAAAGTAAACTCAATGTAAACTGCAGACTTTAGTTAATAATAATGTATCAGTCTTGGTTCACTGGTTGCAACAAACGCACCACACCAAGGCAGAAATTCATAACAGGAGAGACTGAGAATGTGCTGGGGTGGGGAAAGGAAGTACGGTGGGAACTCTCCATTCTTTCTGCTCAATCTTTCCATAAACAAAAAACTGCTCTAAAAAACAAAGTCAATTAGAAATTCTTGTGCACTGTTGGTGGGAATGCAAACTGATGCAACCACTGTGGAAAAGAGTATGTATATTCCTCAAAAAAATTAAAAATAGGGGCACTTGGGTGGTTTAGTCAGTTAAATGTCTGACTCTTAATTTTGGCTCTGGTCATGATTTCAGGGTTGTGAGATTCAGCCCTGTGTTGGGCTCCACACTGAGCATAGAGCCTGCTTAAAATTCTCTCTCTCTTTACCCCACTTCCCTCTCTTTAAAAAAAAAAGGGGGGGGGAATCCCTGGGTGGCTCAGCGGTTTAGCGCCTGCCTTTGGCCCAGGGCGCGATCCTGGAGTCCCGGGACTGAGTCCTGCGTCGGGCTCCCTGCATGGGGCCTGCCTCTCCCTCTGCCTATGTCTCTGCCCCCCTCCCCGCCGCCCCCGTCATGAATAAATAAATAAATAAATCTTTAAGAAAGAAAGAAAGAAAGAAAGAAAGAAAGAAAGAAAGAAAGAAAGAAAGAAAGAAAGAAAAGAAGAACATAGAATGACCATATGAGGGGATCCCTGGGTGGCTGGGTGGTTTAGCGCCTGCCTGGAGTCCCGGGATCGAGTCCCACATCGAGCTCCCTGCATGGAGCCTCCTTGTGTCTCTGCCTCTCTCTCTCTCTCTCTCTCTCTCTCTGTCTCTGATGAATAAATAAATAAAATCTTTAAAAAAAAAATGACCACATGACCCAGTAATTCCACTACTGGGATTTACCCAAAGAAAATGAAACTTGAAAAGATACAATCTTAAAAATCCTAAAAAAAAAAAAAAAAAAAAATGACCACATGACCCAGTAATTCCACTACTGGGATTTACCCAAAGAAAATGAAACTTGAAAAGATACAAATCCCTATGTTTATTGCAGCATTATTTATAATAGCCAAGATATGGAACAGCCCCACTGTTCATTGATAAATTAACAGATAAAGAAGTTGTGAGGTACGCGCGCCACACACACACACACACAGAGGCAACACTGGAATATTACTCAGCCAGAGTAAAGAATGAGATCTTGCCATTTGTGACAACTAATGGACCTAAAGGGTATAATGCTAAGTGAAAGAAATCAGAGAAAACAGATACCATATGATTTCACTCATATGCGGAATTAAAAAAACAAATGAGCAAACAAAGAAAAAAGAGACAAACAAAAACCCTGACTCTTACATACAGAGCACAAACTAGTGGTTCCCAGAGGGGAGAGAGGCAGTGGATGGGTGAGATAGGTGAAGGGGATAAGAACACACTCATCATGAGGAGAACCAAGTAAGGTATGGAATTGTTGAATTACTATATTGTACACCTGAAACGAACATAACACTAATTACAGTTTAATTTTAAAAATCCCAAATCTAGGGTATCCCTGGGTGGCTCAGCGGTGGTGCCTGCCTTTGGTCCAGGGCGCGATCCTGGGGTCCCGGGATCGAGTCCCACGTCGGGCTCCCGGAATGGGGCCTGCTTCTCCCTCTGCCTGTGTCTCTGCCTCTTTGAATAAATAAAATCTTTAAAAAAAAATCCTTAAAAATATATATAAATGAATAAAAAAAATGAATGAATAAGTAAAATCTTTTTAAAAATCCTTAAAAATATATATAAGAACATTTAAAAAATCCCAAATCTATTAATTAAAAAGACAAAAAAAAAAAAAAGGAGAGAGAGAGAAGCAAACTTGCTGTCTCTCTCACAATAGCAACTTTCCATTACAACTTTGCAAGTGAAATTGAGAGCAGGGTAGAAGTACATCTGTCTGAGACACTACCACTGAATTTATGTAAAAACATGTGATTAGTATGGGGGCACCAGGATGGCTCAGTTAAGCCTGCAAGTCTTGATTTCAGCTTGGGTCATGATCTCAGGGTTGTAAGATCGATCCCCAAGTTGGGCTCTGCATTCAGCGTGGAGTCTGGTTGTGATTCTTCCTCTCCCTCTGCCCCTCCCCCGGCTCACACTCTCTCTAAATAAATACGTAAAAAATTTTAAAACAATAAACATACATGATCAGCATGATATCACTTCCCTTTACTACACATTTTAATGTACCTGGCCCAAAGGTTTTGCTCTAGACCTAGACATCGCTTTTTAGGAAGCCCAGGGTATGAACGCAATTGGTTATTTTACTACAAAATTCAAAGGAAGCAGCAGAAGAGGAGGAAGAGGAGGAGAAGTAGGAAGGAAGGACAGAACAGGAAAGAGAACTAGGAGGAAGCTACATTTTTCTACCTACCCCTGCTATGGGAAACCCTCTTCTTTTTCCGAGTAACACTGGAGGCCAGCTACCATCAGAATCAAGTGCTTCCGCCTGTCACCCAGCCTTTTCAATGAATGGAAAATGAAGAAACCTGCCTGAACTCAGAAACTGATAGAAACAATTTGGCAAGGGCTCAGAAACAAAGTATCCAAGCCGTCGGAGAGCATAAGAAATCCCCCTCTCCTGCCCTCTTCCGCACCTTCACCCCCAGGGCCCAAGTGAGCTAACCAAGATTCACCTGCACCCTCATCTCTGACAACCAGCCAGGGCTCTTCCACTACACTGCTGTCATCTTCTTAAAAAGATCAAAGGGCAGGGCAGCCTGATGGCTCAGCGGTTTAGCGCCGCCTTCAGCCCAGGGCCTGATCCTGGAGACCCGGGATCAAGTCCCACATCAGGCTCCCTGCATGGAGCCTGCTTCTGCCTCTCTCTGTCTCTCTCCCTCTCTCTGCGTGTCTCTCATGAATAAATAAATTCTTAAAAAAATCAAAGGGCAAACGCAGGGCTATTTTTCTTCAAAATACTTACAGGAAAGGGAATTCATGCTACAGAAATGGAAGTCTAATACAGTAAATGAATCCTACCAATCACTGGTTTTGAAGAAGCATAATAAATGAATGTTATTAATAGGTAACTAGTTTTGAATATAAAGCACCAATCCTAAGGTATCTGAATATGGAATATTCCATTTTCCTCATGTTGCCTGCACTACATTACCTGTGGTCAGGTCACTCTTATAGCCTCATTTTAAGAGTCAAAGAATTCCACACCAGTCCCCACTCTGGAGGGGAGAGGGCAGCATAGGGCAGGAACCAGCAGGAGAAATCAGTGTCTCTTGTATTTTTAGAAGGTGTGGAAAGCATAGTGAAGATGTGACAGAGACCATACGAGGCCAGCAAAATCTAACACAACTGCTATCTGGGCCTTTGTAGGAAAAGTCTGAAGAACGATGAGGTAGAAGGAACCCAGAATTCTGACCCTGTCGAGCTGTGCCTCTGGCCTCTTTTATATGAGAAAGCAATAAAACTTCTCTGGTGGTAACCAGTATTTTTCAGATCTTTGAAAACTGGCAGCTAACTCACATAATCTCAGCTGATAACTGGAGGATCTCAAAATTTGATCTGTTCATATAATACAGATAAACCAAATGGGCAGTTTCTGACCAGCGATCCACTCTCTTTGGATACAAACTTTTCTTTTTTTTTTTTTTTTTAAGATTTTATTTATTTATTCATGAAAGACACACAGAAAGAGAGAGGCAGAGACACAGGCAGAGGGAGAAGCAGGCTCCATGCAGGGAGCCCGATGTGGGACTCGATCCTGGGACTCCAGGATCACACCCTGGGCCGAAAGCAGGCTCCAAACCGCTGAGCCACCCAGGTGTCCCTGGATACAAATTTCTTGATCTCTTGTTGCCCAAAGAAAGAATAGGGTATCCCAGTCATCGTGACTCACCTGTCTCTAAGCCTATCCTTCAATGACAGAGGCTCACAGATGAGTGTATCCTACACATCATTGTTTTAATAGAGCAGAACAGTCAGGCTGTGGGAATTTTAGTTTAATTTTATTTAGGGACCATCGACAAGTCACTGACTTAGAGAACACAAAGACAGCAGCCAGATAACTTTGCTGTGCCCAAACCTTCACGGTGCTCTCCTCTCCCCAGTAAGCTCTCCCCTTTTCTTTTAAATGACAGTGACACCTGCTGGGGAAAAGACAGATATGAAAGCACCCTCTGAGAAATCAAGTCTTTTCTTTAAAATATTTATTTATTAGAGAGAGAGAGAGAGAGCGCGTGCATGAGTGGGGGGAGGGGCAGAGGGAGAAGCAGACTCCCTGCCAAGTGGGGAGCCCCACTCAGAACTCGATTCTGGGACCCCAGGATCATAACCTGAGCCAAAGGCAGACGCTCAACCAACTGAGCCAGCCAGGAGCCCCAAGACTTCTTTAAAACAATTTTTGGCTTTCAGTTACAATTTTCATAGGACACTGCCACAACAGAGTCCAAACAGCTTCTAAATTCCTACTACTGCTCTCCCCAAACAGCAGACTCCGGCATGCGCAGGAAGTTCAGGCTGGCCCTTCGGGGCTCCGGAGGGCTGACTTAAAGAAGCTCCCCTTCAAACTTTTACACTAGGAGGTCCAGAGCAGAAAGCTCCCTTGTTGACCTGGCCTCCTTAACTCTTTTCCCACCAGGCACCACGTCTCAGTGCCTGAGCTTCAGAGCTGCCACCCGGCACCCCTAGGCCCTGGCCTTTCCCTCTTCACACTGTTCTAACCTCAGGTGTGATCTGCAGACCACCCAAAGCTGCAGGCTCATCAGGTGATGAGACCCACCACCTACCAATGCTGCTCTAAGCCCCACAGCTACCGAGAATCCCGCTGATGATCTAACGTGGTCTGCCAAATTTCCCTCATTTTAACTCTTGGAAACTTTTCCTACACTCTTGGGAACCTCGATACAAGCCAGCTCCGAGTCTGATGTGGATGTGAAGGCTACATGGGTGGAGACTGCCCTTGGCCTGCGAACACTAAGCCCTGCTAGAGCCAGCCACTGTTCTGGGCGCTGGGGTGACGCCAGAGGACAGAAAAGGCAGCTGTCCTCCAGCCCATGGAGTTCACCTCTCGGCAGGGCCAGAAGGAAAGAAAAAGCCGCAGAGTGAGATACGCAGCAGCAGAGGTAAGGTGCTTGGAAAACCAGGAAAGCAGGGCACGGTGGGTCAGGGGTCAATCCCTGTCTGCTTGCCTTCTCTGCCTAGCATTCTTTTTACCCCACAGGGTGTGTATGTACCCTAACAATACCCTCTCCATATTTATTTATTTAGGATATACTTAATGAGTGCCAATTTTGTGCCAGACACTGGGTATACTATGGAAAACATATGGTCCTTCTCCTTGTAGTAGTTTATAATCTAGTAAGAGATTACAAGTACATTTTGTGGTAAACATGACAATAGTAACAGTGGGACAAGGAACCTAATTCTGGTGAGGAAGTGACAATGAGGTTGGACCCAGAGAACCGCCAACCAGGGGAGGTGTGTGTGAGTGTGCGGACTCTGCGAGCTCACGCCCACCAGCTGGCACAGAGAGGGGAAGATCCTGACCTGAGAGGGAGACTCCACGCTGGCGAGGACTGAAGCAGCCCCAGTGTGGCTGGGGTTTGGTGCCTCAAGGGAGAGTCGCTGGGCCTGAGGCTGGAGAGGCAGGCATAGGCTTTGTAAGCAGTTTGGAATCCATCTGGTGGCCCATAGCTGGAAGAGCACCCATGGTGTTCCTGTTCTGGCTGCAGCACAGAGGAGTCTGGAGCCTTCAGTTTCAGGGAGAAGTTCTCCAGGAACAGGCTCCTCTGATTACAAGTTCATGGAGAGTTGACATACTCTTTCACTGCTATTAAACTCAACATGCAGGTAACCTGATCAAGAACCTGTCTGTGTAGGCTCTAGAGCCAGGGGGTCCTACCTGCTTGCCTGATGTCGCCTTCACAAGTAAGGGAAACAACATAGTAGCCAGGGCCCACAGCAGCAGCCCCCCTCCTTCCTCTACTCCACAAATCCTGCGGGGGCACCCTTGGGACGTTAGGTTCCTCACCAGGGACTTAACAGAGCAGGGAGCCCAGGGTGCCCAGAGCACCAAGGCATTTCCATCTTACTACCCAAGTCATACTACCAAGACATTCTTTTCTTTTTTTTTTTTTTTTAATTTTTATTTATTTATGATAGTCACAGAGAGAGAGAGAGAGAGAGAGAGAGAGAGAGAGAGGCAGAGACATAGGCAGAGGGAGAAGCAGGCTCCATGCACTGGGAGCCCGACGTGGGATTCGATCCCGGGCCTCCAGGATCGCACCCTGGGCCAAAGCCAGACGCTAAACCGCTGCACCACCCAGGGATCCCAAGACATTCTTTTCTTTAAAAATTTGAAAATAGGGATCCCTGGGTGGCGCAGCGGTTTAGCGCCTGCCTTTGGCCCAGGGCGCAATCCTGGAGACCCGGGATCGAATCCCATGTCGGGCTCCCGGTGCATGGAGCCTGCTTCTCCCTCTGCCTGTGTCTCTGCCTCTCTCTCTCTCTCTCTCTCTCTGTGTGACTATCATAAATTAAAAAAAAAAAAATTGAAAATATTGAAGATGTACAAAACGACATTAAAATCAAATAATTAACAAATCTTCATGCATTTATCATCAGCTTAAGAAATAAAATGTTGCCCATTCCACCAAAGCCTCATTTTCCCCTCCCTTCCTGACTGTATACTCTGAAATGATTCCCACCATGGGCAATTTGAGGTTTTTCATTCCCATGAATCTCTCTAGAGATATAGTATAGTGGCTATGGGCACGGACTTGGGGTTTACACTTCAGCTCTGCCCCTTACTGGCTGGTGGCCCTGGGTAAGTTACTTAAACTCTCTGTCATTCAGTTGTGCTATCTGTAATATATGGGTAAGTGTGTGTGGGGGGGTGAACTGGGGGTAAGAGAACCTTACTGAGAGGGTTCTTTGAGAAATGAATGTTAATATAAGTAAAGAACTGTTCAGAACAATGTCTAGCACATAATAAGTGCACTATAAGTATTATGTTAAAGAAAAAACGGACACTGGTTAAGGATGGTGAGGCAGGCTCCATCCAGGACTGTCACGATGGGCTGAGAGGTGTAGGGACCATTTACAGGGTCGGAGAGAGAGACTGAGCTGGACTCTGAGGGCAGCGGGGACAGGTGGGGATTTGTAGCCACGGGGAGGTGGGGGAGAAGATGGAAAATCACTAAGAGGAAATGTCAGGGGTAGGGGGGCTTCTGGCTAAATTGAAAGAGCAGGACCCTGGCTGAAGGCAGGCCAGGGTGTCAGGCATCACCCTGGGGCAGGGGGAGGATGAGGAACTTGATCAGATATCAGAGAAGCGGGGAGGGTGTGTTCTGATGAAGCTGACTTAGCAGGGTTCTTGTTAAAACTGGATTTTACAAGGAAGTACACAGATGGGCCTAGGAGATGGTCCAGGAGCCTGACTGACGTTTATTCAACAGTCCTGGCCAGTCTTAATAATCTTCCTCATTCCTCTTCCATTCTTGGAAGCCATGGGAAGGATTTTAGGCTGATGAACAAAAACTCAAAGTCACGTGATATGAAGTGCAATCAGTGAACTAACTAAAGAACGGAGGCAGAGACTCTGATAGGAATGACTGTGGTTAACTCAGCACGGTTACCACAGATACTGACAGCTGTATTCAGGACTGGAGGATTAGATCTCTAGTCTGGCCCTAAACCACCCCACTTAATTTGGGTCTCAGATTTCTATCATCTGGAAAGTGTCAAACATTATACAAAAGTTAAAGGGCAGTCATCCATCCCACTGTTTTTAAAAGTGTTCCCGGGATCCCCACATCGGGGTCTCCACGGGGAGCCTGCTTCTCCCTCTGCCTGTGTCTCTACCTCTATCTCTCTGTCTTTCATGAATAAATAAATAAATAATCTAAAAAAAATTAAAAGTGTTCCGGAGCAGTAGTCAAAGTTGTCTCTCCCTGCCCCCTCCCCAATACGCACCCAGGGGGCAGGACTGATAGGAGTCTGGTTCACAGCTGCAACGGGGCTTCAGGTGTGGATGAGACCCCAAGCAGGACCCCTGGCCCCCTGCACCCATGTGGTTTGGCAGGTGGTGCCCTGGCTGCTCTCCACTGTACCAGCTCTGACTGGAAGCACAGTCCTGGAGATGGTGGCCGTTTCTGTGCAGGGTCCTAGCTCCCCATCACTGCCTTAGAGGCAGCTTCCCAATCACTGCGCTGTGGCGGGGACACTGGGCTTCACTTGAAGTCCATGGTGCCGGTGAGGCCTCCCTGATCCTTTCCCAGAGAACAGCTGTTTGGGATGACACTGTGGGGAATCATTTCTGGAGGCCCAGCCTAGGGTGCATCCCCTCCCTCTGGCCTTGCAATGATTTTACAAGCACCTAATTCCTTGTACTTAAAAAAAATCTAGAGCGGTTTCTATACATTTCAACTAAACTCTGATCAAGAGCACAGATCCTTTTTTAGCAAGTAGTATATTCAGCTCTTTCACTCACCTAGACAACATCATGGTGTGTGGTCATGACCTAGATATTCAACAATGGTTTCCTTGTAATGGCATTTGCTGTAACGAGACTTCGTTACACATGCCTTCCATCAGAATCCCATGGGACGCTACAATAAGCTTAAAGCGCACTAACAGGTAGGCATGCAATGATGTATTTGAAAAGTAACTCTTTAGGGACGCCTGGGTGGCTCAGCGGTTGAGCGTCTGCTTTCAGCTCATGGCATGATCCCGACGTCCTGGGATCAAGTCCCACACCAGGCTCCCTGCAGGGAGCCTGCTTCTCCCTCTGCCTGTGTCTCTGCCTCTCTATGTCTCTCATAAATAAATAAATAAATAAAATCTTTAAAGAAAAAAAAAAGTAACTGTTTATAAATAAATGTCAACCTAGAGGGACATGTTAACATGTCTTATTTCTGAAATTTGCATGCCTCTTACAATAGATGTATAAATTTAATAGTTTCCTCATTATCCCTCCAACTACATCTGTGGGTAAGACATTAAAATAATGATGTCCTTTAACTGGTGGCATCTTAAAAGTTAAGAAATAGAAATATTTGTATGATAAAGCATAGAATTTCTCTTCTGTACAGATACCACATAGTGACAGAAGAAAAATATTCAAAAATCATGCATTAATTCTATTTCCAGAATATATTCTTAGAGATTCAGTTTCTTAAAAGTTACAATTTACTTAAATACATGTAAAAGAGAACTATTTTCCAGGGCTAAAGTAATCTGTGATTCTAAGGAAGATTTTCATTATTACAATCTCTTTCTGCAACCTACACAGCAGCAAACACTATAGCAAGCTCTTTAGAACAACAAGAGGTGAGGGGAAGACAGCTACGTGCAGGAGGGTCCATCTGCTGTGTTTATTGGCAGTCCCGGTGGGGTATCAAGCTGTAGCCTTCTGTGTGTTCTGTTGACGGCTTCTGGATGATCTGTCACCATGGCAACTTCGGGAGCTCAACTCAAAATGAGCACAGACTCATTAACTACTAACTACATTATCTTAGTGCCTGTTGCTAATGAGAAAATGCTATTTAGAGATATTTTCTATTCTAATGTATTACAGTTACCTCTCTAAAAAGCATGAAATTAAATTAAATGCTACTCTTAGGCCATCAGACTGGATAATATGAATGTGAAAGTAAGTTTATTTTAATAATGACTACTAACAGTAAAAATCATTTTATTAGAAGATTACTTTGTTTTGGTCCTTGGATTCTTCTACTCTAAAACAATGTGCTATTTATCATACAGGCAAATATTTTTAAGTTCTTTTAAGCAACAGTGGGGAGATTTAGAAGATTAAAATAGAAACTTTCGATAACAGTGTATGTTAAAGACAAGTAACGAATACAGCACTAATACATATTGGCTTTTCTATCATCTTCTCAATATGCAACATTAACTGGAAACACTCCTGGGATGAGGCAACACACTGGACAGACATGAAGGGTGAACAGAGTCCACTGAGCACAAAGCTTCTCAGCTTTCTCACCTCCAGCTTGACCTTGTCCCTTTCCATGCTCAATCACCTGTAACTGAACAAGCTCTTGAAAAACAGCAAATCCTAGATCTCATGAAACACAGAATGTTTAAGTGGAATTATATCTGAAATGTGTTCTCTTGGGGCATGCACACTGCCTTGTGTGGTAGGATTGGGTGTGTGTTTTCTTTAATAAAAGTAAAAACTGTAGAATAGCAATAATCCCAGGATGTTTGTTCTCTCAAAGTGCAGAATCCTAGAACCTGCCAGAAGAGGGAGCCCAAGTCAGACTATGCCAACATTTAGTAGAAGAGGGATGGGGAAGGGAAGGAAATCGGCCATGTTACAATTTGATTCTGAAAAAGAATATTCCACCTCTACATGCCCTGTGCACGTTGAGTCCCCATCTACCTTAGCCTCATTGACACCAGTATCCCACCTTGCTGACGATTCACCTTCTAGGCCAGCTCTTTGTTCAGTTTCTGGAGAATGCTACGCAGGCTGGCCAGCCTTTGCAAATGCTGTTCCCTCTGAATGTGGAAGCCCATGAATCTCCATCTCTCCAGCCTAGCTGCCTTCTCTCCGTCAGATCCTGATGCAGCCTATGCTCTCACTAGACAATGTTCCTGTCCTTCATAGTAGCCATCCCAGTCAATACTGACACATACAGCACTGCGATTGATGTTTTTGCCCATTCCCCATAAAACTCCAAGCTCCAAGAAGGTGGGAAGCATATCTGGGGGTTCAGATGGGATCTTTTGGTGGTTTTTTTTTTTTTTTAATCTTTTTCTCCCCATAGTAAACAGTGCCAGGCAAACAATAGGTGTTTGGTGACTATCTGCTGGATCAGATGATGAACGCAGTTGGTCTCCAAGTTCTGCTGGCTCTACCACACGACCCTTCCTGTCCATCCTCACCATGCAGCTATCATCTGGAGCATAAAGTGTGCAGTGGTCTAACTGTACTGGCTGCATCCAGTTCCCTCTCCACTGTCTGATTCATCTTTAATCTGGCCTGTTCCATGATCTTTCTAAAACATCAATCTCATGACGTCACTCTCCCACTTAAAATCTCCAGTGGCTCCCTCTGGTCTAAAAGGTCAAATCTCAAGTCCTAATATGGACTCTATGAGCTAGCCTCCCTGCCCTCCACATTGTCCCTCATTTCAACTCCTTCCTTTCTTCCTTTTTTCTTTTTTCTTTTTCTTTTCTTTTCTCTCTCTCTCTCTCTCTTTCTTTCTTTCTACAGGCTATTAAGTGTGCTCAATCCTACTGGCCTTGTGGGTGGGTTCAAAATGGCTGAGATAAGGCATCCTCTCTTGTCTCATTTTCATGGCTAACTAGGGGACAATTGGGAAAGGGGCCAACCCTAGCATGCATTCATCTCATTCTATAGCAGTTTTTGCCTTTCCCCCAATTTTCTCACTTATTTTTAAAAACAGGCCATCTTTTCTTACAGAGACATAACTAGTAAATAGAAACATGACCAAGTGAATGTACTTAAATCCTTTCAGGCAGAAGATGTGGGATACATAAACCACAACCCTCAGAACATTTTAGTGCATTCATTTGCTTATATAACTCTCCCTACTAATACATCCCTCTGAGAACAGGGAACTTATCTCTGCCGTCTGATAGATATTTGTTAATTGTTTGTTTAATTAATGAACTTGACAACTCTAGATAGGAAAATTTGACTAAATAGCTCATTTATTAATGCAATCTTTAGTAGGTGTGTTAAAAGCAAGACAAAATGTGATCACAACTAAAAGTGCATATCTTCTGACGTTACATTTGTAACTATATTACAAAAAGCTGCAGACATGGAGAGAAAGGGAAGTGACAGAAGATGAAGGAAGCTAAGCTACAGTGCTGAATCTTTCTGCCCAACTCTAGAGGTCAATTTAATATTAGAAACCAATCCAGAGGAGCACCTGGATCAGTTAAGTGTCTGCCTTTGGCTTAGGTCAGGATCCTGGAGTCCCGAGATTGAGCCCCATGCTGAGCAGGGAGTCTGTTTGTCCCTCTGCCCCTACTCCTGCTCCTGCTCTCTCTTTCACTCTCACACTCTCTCAAATAAATAAATAAATAAATACATAAAAACCTAAATAAACAATCTTAAATAAGCAAGTAACCCAGCTTTTTTAAAAGTAGCAAAATATTTGAATATTCACCAAAGATACACACAAAAAAGCACATGAGGATAACACTCCATACCATCAGCCATTACAGAAATACAAATCAAAAGCACAATGTATCAGAATGTACATGTACCAGAATGGCTACAAGGATCAAGACTGATTTCCAAGTGTTGGTAAGGATGTAGCATTGGGAAGTGGTTATAACCACTTTGAAAAGGTTTTGGAGTTTCTTGGAAGGTTAAAAATAGATATACCCTAAGATACAGCCTTTCTACTTCTACATATTTACCACAGAAAAATCAAAGCACATATCCATACGGAGACTTGTATACCAAAGCTCATAGAAGCTTTGCTCATGAGAGCTAAAAATAAGAAACAACTCAAAGGGACAAATTGTGATATATCCAAACAATGAAACTCTATTCAGCAATAAAAAGGAGTGAACTGCTGAAATACACAACAGGAATGAATATCAAAAGCATTACTCTGAGCAAAAGAAGCCAAGAGTGCATCCTGCATGAGTCTGCTGATCTAACCGGAGTCTAGAAAAGAAAACAATCTGTAGTGATGGGAAGCAGATCAGTGTTTCCCTACAGACTGTTGAAGGTGGAGAGGGCATGAGAACTGGGTTGGCAGGGGTGCAGGGAGACTTCCAGGAGTGATGGATTACTGTCTTCATTGTGGGGATGGTTTCACGGATCACATCTTAATAAGTCTTGGTGCACATACCAAGACTTATTAAACTGTTCTTTTTAAACATGTGCAGTTTACTGTGTGCCAATTTAACTCAATAAAGTTTAAAAAAAAAAGCAGAGCAATAATCTGTTATATGATTTCTCAGAGAGCAGCCTGTCAACCTCCTTTAGAGCTATAAACTGTAACTTTCTCTATAAACTTGGAGCTGCCTTTACATTTAACGTTTTAGCTTGGTTAAGCTAAATAAACAGATGTGGACTTTTACTCTATCTGAGACTTAAGGGCCCTCAAGAAGATGCTTAAAGGGTTTATAAAAGGAGCACTGTGCCACCTCCTTGCCACCAGTGGATTTATACTTCCTTCCTTCTAAAATTCAATGAAGAACTTATAAGTATGTACCTGCTTAGTTGTTTCTTCCCTCCCCCCCCCCCGATAATTTTTATCCTTTTAAATTGCCTACATGTTTGGAGAAAATACCGTATCTTAATACACTTTCTTCTGTTCCCATGGAAAAAAATTAATGCATTTATTTTATATTCTTTCTGCCAGGTACTGAACAGTAAAATTAAATAGCTACTTTAAATATAGAGAAACATGGCTAAAGAAAGACATCTAATATTTAAAATCCTATAAGATTACATCCCATAAAGATCCCTCACATAATGAATCTCTTAGGAATTTCAGCCTTGGGGATCCCTGGGTGGCACAGCGGTTTGGCGCCTGCCTTTGGCCCAGGGCGCGATCCTGGAGACCCGGGATCGAGTCCCACGTCGGGCTCCCGGTGCATGGAGCCTGCTTCTCCCTCTGCTTGTGTCTCTGCCTCTCTCTCTCTCTGTGTGACTATCATAAATAAATAAAAAAAAAAAAAAGGAATTTCAGCCTTATTTGAAAAGATCCTAAGTTACTTCTTAAAATGAATGATTATACTGATAATGGATATACAATATTGATGTCTCCTTCATCTTCATATAACAGCAGAAAAAAAATCTGACAGCCAGAAGATAGGGGTTCTAGTTCTGCCACTAACTATAGCTGTCAAAACTTGTACAGATTGTTTAGCCTCTTTGAATTTCATTTCTGAACCAATGAAGAACTGGGAAATTTCTAAGGATCCTTCAAATGCTAAGATTTTATTAATTTTGCAGACAGGCAAACAAAATGTCATATTTTATAAAATATACTGTGCCAAGCGCACTAACTAGACTTTTAACTATTGCTTCTAAGGATAACTCATACATTCAAAATAATATTTGTTTTGTTATGTGGATACATGTAAACTCAAGGAATCTGGCCAATTTTATTACACAGTGTAATTCAGGAAAACACAGATGTGATGCCTTATGAAAGCTAACTGCTGAATATTGTGTTGAGCAAATAGCTCACAACTGAGCAAATATCACTCAGCCGACTCTGCTAAAAAGAAGGGCCACCTAACTGGTAAAACACAGAGATGTGGATTCTCACTCATATTTGTTCAAATCTAGATCTGACTATGAAATTGGGAAAGCATCCTTTAAGCTTCAATGCTCATCTTCATTCATACTGAGAAAACCATATGTTTATAGAATGAGCCTTAATAGGAATACAGCACAGTGCAAACAAAACTGTGACCCCAAAATCTTTATCACTGAATGTGAGGCTGCTGAAAGAATATGGTTTCAATTGATTTACATTAACAAAAGCACATATATATTTTCTTAAAATTAGCATTACAAATTGAATGTATGGCAAAGTTGAATACCCAACCGTAAAACTTAAATTATAATCCTTGCAAGCAATATTAGGAGACTAATCATAATACATGAATTTATAAAAGTATAGGACTCAAAAGCATAAAGCATTAATCATATGGAGTTTGAGACATATTGGGTCAAGATACTTGCTTTCATACATGATGTAATTAACTTTGAGCTTCTTGTATGAAAACTTATCTATTTTATGAACTTTAGAAAATCTGGTCAAAACCAATGAATTAAATTACTTCATGTTTATGGGCATTATAATTAATCTTAAAAAAATTAAATCCATAAAAAACCCTAGAAACCCTAGGCTCACAAAGTCATCACATCACATATAAAGCTACTAGTATCTGTGCTCAAATTAAGGGCAGCACCCAAAATAAAGGAAAGAGATTACTGATAACCAAAGCAAAACCCATCTTACAGCATCCGACACTCAGATACCAGGTCCTTCAAAGCAGAAATACAATATGTAAGTGAGGTCATGTCTGATCACCTTCCTCCAACTGTGAGAGCATCTCTAGTCTTACTAAAGGCATTAACAGATTATTGTGCTCAGCTACCTCTTTCTTGAAGCAGAAATTATGAGAAACTATTTTGTTTGTGAAAATCTCATACAACGGTTTTCAAATTGTTCAGTGTAGCTCTTTGAGGCACAGGGGCTGGGGAAGTGTTAATTAGGGGAAGCAGCAGGCCCTGCCTGTCTTGTCCAACACACATGTCCAGTCAGAAATTCAGAATCACCTTCCTGTAGTTAATTTTAATTTGAGCCAGTAATAATGGAGCATCTGAGAAAAATTTAAGCCTTAATACTGCTAATATTCATTAATGAATTATCCAGTAGCACTGTTATTTATAATTTAAAAGCTTTTTTTCTTCTGTTTAGGAGACATTAATAAACATTATCATTATGTGTGCTAAGGCTAAGGCTAGATATAGTTAGCACAACTGATGACAAATTACACCCAAAGGAGTAGTAATTTAGAGAAGATAAAAGGAGAAGAGACAACACCAGCACACTTTGGAGTAAGTAAAGAAATGCTCATCAGAATAGTAACAGGAAATAATAATTCTGTGTTGTGTAACAGGATCACTATACAAACATAAGCAATTTGTTACTATTTGAAGAGAAAACATTGACAATGACAAGAGAATATGGTCAGTATTAAATCAGGTTATAAAAACTTCTCAGAATGTTAAAAACAAAAGGAAATAAATATCTCAAAACAATAATGACAAGTGGAAGAAACCACTGTTTCTTATTCAAGATCATAACTGCTAATGCAACCATGTACCACAACCCTTTGAACCTTCTGGAAAAGTGTGCTGTACATTCATACTTCTGGGGGTGAGAAACAAATGTCCTTTCTGGGGTCTGGGCTGCCTTTTAATATTTACTTTATATGAAATCCCATCTTACTGTGACCCTGGGAGCTCGGAGGCCCACTGTGCAGGGGTCAGAAGTCCACCTCTCTCAAGTCCTCTCCTTGCATGAGCAGCTGGCCAGGCACAGGCTGCTTAACTCTCATGTCAGCCTCAGTTTCTTCATGGTCACCTAATACCTGCCCTGCTCAGTTTTGAAGTTCAAATGAAGTCATATACATAAACTTTGTTTTGGAAACTCTAAGATGCCAAACAAAAGCAGGGTATTAGTAGCAACACCTACCACCTGAAACTGCACTCTGATAAGTCTTTATAGCACTCATGCCTACACGTACAACTGTGTCCAACAGAAACTTTAAAATCCTAAAAATTTCCAGTTATTTATAGCTCACTTTTACTGAGCACCAATTATGTGCTGGGCACCAAGCTCTTTTCATACATGATCTCATTTAATCTTCACAGGAGCTTTATGAAGTGGGAGCCACTCACTTACCAGCTTTCTCATTTTCAGTAGGAAATACCTGAAGCTTGGAGAAATGAAGTAACTGGCCCCAAATTCAATAGAGCTGGCAGCTGGAGCTCCTGTGCACATGCTTCTCCTCATCTGACCAGGGCAAGCACAGGGTGAAACTGGTAGTGCTGCTTCCACTGTGCTTCTTCTCCAGCAAATCCCAGGGACACCTTGGTGCCTAGAGGAACTACATGTGTTTCCAATACCTGCTAAGACCCTAACAAGTAAATTTTCTACTTAAAAAATAAAAAAGAAATCTTCTATATATCAATAAGCGAAGAGGGAATACAGAAAGAATATAACTCTTTTTGTTATGTTGTCGGCAAAGAGAAATTAGAAGCTTCAAAAAAATTCAGTATCTTTCAGTTGTTCTTTTCAAATTGGATCACCTTTATCAGTTTAGTCCTTGTTTAGTGAACGGTAAACCAAAGGAAAAGTAAAAAACATTGTTCAGAAAGCGAACAAAACATTCTTTAGGCATTTTAGATTAAACAAATGCCAATGAAATGCAGATGTGAATGAAACCAGTGAGAAATGAAGAAGTACACAGGGAATGATAAAAAGCAGCAGCCAGGGTCAGATTCCTTGTTTTTAACTGTCAATTAAAATAACAGTCATCTTCATCATACAAAGTGTGGTTCTGTCTTAAAATGTACCGCCCCCAAATAAAATAAACTTACCTTTGGTTTTTTGATCAGCAGCCTGGAAAAAAAAAAATCAGAAACTCTTTAGGAATAATAATGTGTAGAATGTGCACATCTATGAAAGTTTATAAGCAGACTTCAATACTAGAAATTTTAAAAAACAAGTTTTTACCCAATTTATTAAAATTTATTACTGAGAAAATGTGTAATTGTCCACATGCTATTATGAGCCAATATTGATCTAAAGATAAAAGAAAAAGAAAAAGAAAAGAAAACCTATCTGGAAGCTCATCAGAGTCTCTGTATTTTAACAAAGACTAAAAGGTACAGTTTAAAATACAAGGTACATTAAACTAGGTAAGACCAACAACAAAAAGCCTAACGTGGTATATTAAATGCCGTAAGATTCACGTAAGATAAGATTTATAGAAGGACATTTAATTTTTAATATTTACCAACAGGATTCATAAAAGAACATTTGCCAAACCTGTAATAATTATTTCTAGCTTTCCTAATAAAATCAGTTACATGGCCCTTTCCTCATTTCTCAGCCATGGCTGTTCCGGACAATTTGCAGTAAGTGGAATAGCATAGCATGGACATTCTTTATAACAAACAACGAAAATCAGACTTCTTTAATACATAGCTCTACTATTTCTAGTTCCTTAAGAAAGACATTCTGTGGCTGTCACCTTATATTTATTTCGCTAGTACTTCTATTTTTTGCTAATTATAGACTAAGCATATTGATTTTTGAGGTCATAAAATGGAATTCTAATATAATGGTTGTGACAATGCAAAATGAGACACACAATGATCACAGGCTATGAAGTAGGAATGCCAGTCAAACCTTTTTCTGAGCACCTTCCTTCTTTTTCTTTTCTTCCTGCTTTTTCTTTTTCTTTTCTTCCATCAAACGTTCCTCTTTTTGTGTTTCTTGTTCTTTCTCCCTATGGAACAAAGAAAGGTGGCATTGCTATAATGTCCATTTTAAGTCAAACAATGAAAAAGCATTAGCTGCAGGAACTTTTAGGTGAGACTGAGTTGCTTGCACAGTATGCAGAAGGGCATTCCAAGAGGGGCATGGAACATGGGGCATTCTTCCAAGGCCACCACTTCCCAGGGTGACCCTGACAACGTTAGTGGTTCAGTGGTCGTTTATTTTACCCATGGGTCGAACACCATGCTTCTAGCAGGACGCATGTTAGGCAATAAGGGTATGAAATAGAGTAAGACACTGTTACGAAGGTCCGGCCTCAGACCCACACCTCTCAGTGTTGTCTCAGGAGCCACATCATCAGCAGGCTTCTGACAATGTATTAAAAATGCAGGTTCCTGGGTTCCACCCTAACCCAACCAAATCAGAGTCTTTGGAGGTGATTCTCATGCACATTATATGTTTGCTTGAAAAATCGATTATTTTAAAAATTTTTTACCCAAGTTTAGTGGTTCAGCACTTATGTACAATACCCGGTACTCATCACAGCAAGTACCCTCCTTAACCCTCATCACCCATTTAACCCATCCCCCTGCCCACCCCCCCTCCAGCAACCCTCCATTTGTTCTCTATAGTTAAGAGTCTGTTTCCTGGTTTGCCTCCCTGCCACCCCATGTTCATCTGTCTCTTAAATTCCAAATGAGTGAGATCATGTGGTATGTCTTTCTGACTTATTTCACTTAGCATAATACTTTCTAGCTCCATCCATGTCATTGCAAATAGCAAGATTTCATTCTTTTTTGATGGCTGAGTAATATTCCATTGTGTATATATACCACAACTTCTTTATTCATTCATCAGTTGATGGGCTCTCTCTGTAGTTTGGCTACTGCTGATAATGCTGGTGTAAACATCAGGGTACATGTACACCTTTAAATTCATATTTGAGTAAATACTTAGTAGTGCACTTGCTGGATGGCAACAAGCTTATAACTTTTGGGGAATTCTTATACTGTCATCCAGAGTGGCTACACCAGTTTGCATTCCCACCAATAGTGGGAATGGGCATCTTTTCAAAGAGAAAGCAATTCTTTTTCTTTTCTTTTAAGAGTTATTTATTTATTTATTTATTTATTTATTTATTTATTTATTTAAGATTCCTACATGATATGTTTGTTTGAAAGGGCAATTTTAAAAATAAATTTATTTTTTATTGGTGTTCAATTTGCCAACATATAGAATAACACCCAGTGCTCATCCCATCAAGTGCCTCCCCTCAGTGCCCGTCACCCAGTCACCCCCACCCCCCGCCCACCTCCCCCAATTTTTTTCTTTTATTTATTTATTTATTTATTTTTAATTTTTTTCTTTTAAAGTAGATTCCACGACCAGTGTGGAGTCCAATGCAGGGCTCAAGCTCATGCCAGATATCAAGATTTGAGCTGAGGGCAGCCCGGGTGGCTCAGCGGTTTAGCGCCGCCTTCAGCCCAGGGCCTGATACTGGAGACCTGGGATCAAGTCGCACATCCGGCTCCCTGCATGAAGCCTGCTTCTCCCTCTGCCTGTGTCTCTGCTGCCCCCCACCCCCACCCCGTGTGTGTGTCTCTCATGAATAAATAAAATCTTTTAAAAAGATTTGAACTGAGATCAAGAGTCGGATGCTTAACCAACTGAGACACCCAGGTGTCTCAAAAAGCAATTTTATCTATCTATCTATCTATCTATCTATCTATCTATCTATCTATCTATCTTTCTATTTATTTTAGAGAGAGAGCACATGGAGGGGGGAGAGGCAGAAGGAAAGGGAGAGAGAATCTTGAGCAGGTTCCAGGCTCAGTGTGGAGCCCAACATGGGACTCCATCTCCTGTCCCTGAGATCATGACCTGAGCTGAAATTAAGAGCCACCCAGGCACTCCGAGAGCAATTATTTTTTAAACAGATTCCTACACAGCATGGTGAGCTACTATAAGGATACGCAGGAGCACAGCACAGAGTAAAAACCACTTGGAAAGGTCAGCCTGTAAGCCAGGGCTTGCACACTGCAAAAGCATTTGGCTGGCACAGAGTAGTGTGTTAGATATCAATTTACTGCTGGGCAATTCCAGTCAACCTTCAACACACATTCTGCAGTAAACGGGCAGTTCCTTTAAGTATTTCTCCTTTCCAGGGAGCATACCTGAGCATGTAGCTTTAAGGACACCAGTGATTACACCAGCCTTGAGCCAGAAAGGGTGGTCCCACAGCAACCTCGCAGCACGTGGTCTAGTGTCACCTGTCTGTGACCCTTTCAGCAGACACTGTTATGCTCTGGGCTTCCTGCTGCTTGCCCTACCCTACATTCATGCCTTGTGGTCCTGCTGATGACAGGGCCCTCCAGACTGGGACCCCGTGTGCACCACATCTCCTGCTGCACTGCTATTCCTACTTCCTCAGCACAGCCCATGGCTGGCCATTGACTGCAGCTTGCCACCAGGAGGGCCGCCCCCAGGACCCCGTTTTCCTGTGTGGCCCTGTGACTGGCTACTGGCTGTGGCTTTCCTGAGCCAGTCCTGTGTTCTGGAGGTGTGTTTCCTGCTGCCCAGCAACTGCACACTTGCTGACATGCGTTAATCATGGAGGTGCTCTGCTACTCATGGGCTGCAACTACACCTTCTTCAGCAAGTCTGAACCCTAGACTTCCTCAGGGACTCTCCTTCAGCCCTAGGCCACACGGTTTCTAAAGCGACTCTTTTATCACAGTTTAACTATTCTTTGTAAGAAACTTTCCGTTTCCATTACTGTGTGCTTTTTATCTCCTGCCTGGGCCCAGGCTGATACAGGCAGGAAAAAGGATGTACCAGACTAAATAGAAGAAACAGTATGCACAAAAGTCTTAGGAAAATATCATCCATACATACATTAATGTTGGTTTGAATTTACTGATTTTGAGGTTTTTCATTTGTAAATGTGCTTTATATACAACTACATACATAAGGAATATCAACCTACTGTCAGTTTCTATGTATTTAAACACTATCATAATAAACATAATTTAAATCAACAGTGTGTGTGGAGGTACTTAGAGAATATTCTTTCTCTAAAACAGTGGTTCTCAGTTTCGGCTGTTCATCAGAATTACCTGGGAAGTTTTAAAAACTTCTAAAACCAGGGCTGCCAATCCATTCTGTGCAAGCTCTGGGAGTGGAACGCAAATGTCAGCAATTTTTAAAGCTTCTGGATGGCTCCAATGTTTAGCCAAGGTTAAGAACACTGCTTTTAAAGAAGTTCAGTAGTTTATCAAGTTTGGGAAATGGCAATCACTTGTTATCTCAGATGACACTTTCCAGGAATATTTGCATGTTAGGCAGTGGGGAGACACCAGGAAATCTGTGAGTGATGGGTGAGGAATATACATCTTGGAAAAAAGTGAATAAAAACCAAGTAGTGGCTGTCTTCCTCTACAGTTATACTTTCTTAATCTATAGTACAAAGAAAGCCTTAAATTATCCTCAGTAAACTTAACAAAATAGGCAAGCATAGGTGCACCTTTAAAAGGTATTCAATTGAAGATGAAATAAAAATGATCGCTTTATTCTATTGCTCTGACAATTAAAGCAATTAGAGCTGCTACTCCTCCAGCAGTACAATCAAGGTTTTACTATAACAGTAAAATAAAATGTAAATAAAGGGACCATGTAGCCATCTTTTTCTTAATTTATTTATTCATGAAAGACAGAAAGAGAGAGGCAGAGACACAGGGAGAGGGAGAAGCAGGCTCCATGCAGGGAGCCCAATGTGGGACTCAATCCCAGAATTCCAGGATCACACCCTGAGCTGAAGGCAGACACTCAACCCCTGAGCCGCCCAGGTGTCCTGCCATGAGCTATCTTAAGCCTTGCCTGCCTGAGTTCATGTGTGTATGACAAAGCACAATTCAGATGTATGGTCTTTAATATAATTTTATCTAATTTCCTGCTAGTTACAGTAACTTCTACCTCAAGTGTACAGTTTCTGGATTTCTCACTAATAATTAAAAAATCAACATCAAATCACATTTTTACTTTAAAAAGAAAGACATCTTCCATAAGTATACTTTATTTTCAAGGGACACCTTATTTCCTGAAATGATTTGGAGGGGCATCTGGCTGGCTCTGTCAGAAAAGCATGCCATTCTTGATCTTGGGGTAGTGGGTTTGAACCCCACATTGGGTCCAGAGATTACTTAAGAAAATCACCCAGATTTGGGAAGTTTCTTGACCCATTGGAGAAGGAAAAAACAAATACGTATCAAATAGCTGACACTTCAACATCCTGGAGGTTGGGGACAACCGACTCCCCAAGCAGTTGGAAATCCATGTACAACTTTAAACTCCCCCAAAATGGACTATAGTCTGAGGTTGACCAGAAGTCTTACTGATCACATCACAGATGATTAACACATATTTGTATATTATATGTATCATATACTATATTACTAAAGTAAGCTAGAGAAAATAAAATATTAAGAAAATCATAAGGAAGACAAAAATCTATTTATGGTACTGTACTGTGTTTATGGACAGGAACCCATGTGTAAGTGGAGCCCCCAGTTGTTCAAGGGCCAACTATACAGGGAAATTGGGTCAGTATTTTTGATATGTGGAGCTGCTATGAGGTGGACTCACAAGGTGAGCTGCAAGGAGAATAAAGAAAAGGAGGGACAGGGGTGCCTGAGGGGCTCAGTTGGTGAAGCATCTGTCTTTGGCTAAGGTCATGATCCCCAGGGTTCTGGGATCAAGTCCTGGGTTGGGCTCCCTGCTCAGTGGGAGCCTGCTTCTCCGTCTCCCTTTGACTCTTCCCCCCTGCTCATGCTCTCTCTGTCTCTTTCAAATAAATAAAATCTTAAAAAAAGGAGAGGGAGAGGGAGGAGAGGGAGAGGGAGAGGGAAAGGGAGAGGGAGAGGGAGAGGAAAGGAAAGGAAAGGAAAAGAAGAGAGGGCCAGGTTGGGAGAATTTCATTTTTCACTTTAATTTTTAATTTTAATTTTTTCTTTTTATTTATTTATTATTTATGTATTTATTTTAATGATTTTTAAAAACATTTTATTTATTTATTCAGAGAGAGAGAGAGAGAGAGAGAGAGAGAGAGGCAGAGACACAGGCAGAGGGAGAAGCAGGCTCTATGCAGGGAGCCTGACATGGTACTCGATCCAGGGTCTCCAGGATCACACCCAGGGCTGCAGGCGGCGCTAAACCACTGCGCCACCGGGGGTGCCCTAATTTTTTCTTTTTAAAATTATATTTAAATTCACGATTGTATATACATGTGTAAAGGTAACTATTTTTTTCCAGTGTACTCTGTGTTTTTCTCATTTGCTTGGAGGCCCCTCACAGATTCTTCCTCCCTCCACACTGACAGCAAAGCCGCTACTCCCTCACTGCCTGTCCTTCTAGATAACCCATGTTAACCACTTTGTTCATAACTTCCCGGGTCTTTCTCTGCACTCAGGTAACTATGGAAACATATAGACTTATATTTTTTTACAATGCATTTTATTTGGTCAGTTTTGTAAAAGTGAGATTGTATATTACAAACTCTTTTGCTTCTTGCTTTTCTCATTGAATACGCCCTGCCCCCAACTAATTGATCCAATCTATTATTTCTAATGGCTACGTAATATACCATGGTGTAAATGTTATCTTATCCCATTCAATCACATCTCTATTTGTACACACGCACTTCTTCCCCAGTTTATTACCACTACAAGGAACTCCAGCTCCTGCTAAAAAAATAAGCATTGCTTTGGCTGATGGTACGTACATCTTCTGTTTGAGTAGTGAAAACTAAGTAAGGAGAAAATCTGATATGAGGCTCAACTTCTGGACCCCACACTGGACACAGGGCCAAAACTTTGATGTAAATCCCCTATACTCTGTATGGCAAAGCATATTATAATGGGTCCTCACTATAGTGAGTTTTATTAGAAAGAAAATATTTTTAACAAGTTGGGTTTTAATAATCTAATATTTCTTTTATTCTCAAATAGTTCAGCCATCAGCTTAGGATGCTTTGGGTGGAGAAAGCAACACTTTATTTTGGAAGCAGCTAGAAGAAGAAAGAGTTGGGAAGTAGAGGAGTCCCCATAACTGAAGCTTCAATGTGTATCAGTCATCTCAGGATTCCTTGATAAACTACACATTTTTCCAGAGAAACAGGATTCAAAAGATACAATTATGTTGGTAGACTGGGAATGCAGTCACCCTATGCAAAACCCTTCATTGGAAAATCTTCCAAATTTCGTCTTTTTTGTTAGTTGATTATTCCTTTTTTGCAAAAGAACAGGATTCAATAAGGAAGGCAGGCTTATTTCTACCTTGAAGGTTTAGTTACCAGAAATTTTACTCGGTTTTTATTCCAACTTAGTTTTCACTTACAAGACAAAACCACAGCCCATGCTCTGAAGTTATCTTGGTTAGACTCCAATGCCATGTCATTAAAATATTCACTAATTCACTGTGTGTCTGTGTTACATGCCATTATTTAGAAAGTTTGGCTAATTCAATTAGAATTTCCTGACAGTGTTTAGGTTAGGAAAGGCTGGCAAAGTGCTATCAGACAAACTTTAAAAAGGAAGAAGGAGGAAGTGGTATCCTGTCCAGCTGTCACTGAAATACTTAAAAGATTCTCGGGATCCCTGGGTGGTGCAGCGGTTTAGCGCCTGCCTTTGGCCCAGGGCGCGATCCTGGAGACCCAGGATCGAATCCCACATCAGGCTCCCGGTGCATGGAGCCTGCTTCTCCCTCTGCCTGTGTCTCTGCCTCTCTCTCTCTCTCTGTGACTATCATAAATAAATAAAAATTTATAAAAAAAAAAAAAAAAGATTCTCAATTTTTTCACCATGTGTTTGAATACCTGCTCTGTGCAGAAAATACGCAGGAGGCCCTGTGGGCAATACATGAGGGAGGAGACATAGAAACAGTCTTAGATCTCTAAGGACAGAGAATTTAATAGGAAAGTAAGTAAGACTTGAATTACCTTTAATATTTGATAGACTATGGAAATAAACAGGGTTATGTAGCAAAGAGAATATGCTTGGGATTTAGAATCACAGGACAGAGTTCTAAAGTAAAGGTCACTAGCATACAAGAGGTCAAGAACTCATGGGTCCGAGTATTGGATGGACTGTCTACAAGAACCGTGGAGTCATTCAGTGTTTTCCAGAACTAGGGGTGGAAAACAGAACCATGGATCTGATAAGACCAGAGGGTAGAAGGAAGTGTTTTTATTTGAGGATCAAAGGATAATATAGTTGACAGAGACTCTCTGGTCTCCTGAGGTTCACACCTTTGTATAAATGCTCTCTTGTGAGTGTGGGAGGGACCTGTGATTTGCTTCTCACCATTTGAATATGGCAAAGGTGATGGAATGCTGTCCCCCTGACATTATATAAGACTCCCATCTTTTTAGCAAACTGGCTTTAGTCTCTCTCTTGGGTGCTGGCTTTGAAGAAACAGCTATCATGAATCCTACTTCTACAAGGAAATGAATTCTGTCAACTGCCTGGGTGAGCTTGGAAGCCCATTCTTCCCCAGGCAAGCCTCGCAGGGGAAACACAGCCTTGGCCTGGACTCCAGCCTGTAGCAGGCCCAGTTAAGTCATGCCCAGCCTCTTGAAATTGTGAAATAATGAATATATATTGCATTAAGCCACTACATTTGTAGTAATCTGTTATGCAGCAAAGAAAACTAACGCAGGTTAATGATTTAAGACTTCTGGGGCTGACCAAGATGGAGGAAGACCAAGATAGCCTCTCTTAGCCGCTAATTACAACAAAAGACCAGAAGTACGATGTAAATACACAAATACAATAATGAAAAGCAAGCAAAAGCTGGTAGAGTAGGGAGGAGACTCAAAACTTGGGGAGGTGACCTGCATGGGGGTGAGTTTCTTATTCTCTCCTTTTCTCTTGCAGTCACAGAGCCGTGTTGTGGCAGTGGTGGCACAGGCAGGCAAAACGAAGAGAACCCAATCTTTTTGAACAGAGGATGAGGAAAAGGAGCTCTTGTGAGCTAGACAGTGTGGGGGAATCCCAGACAAGTACTGGCTGAAGAAGACGTCTAAATGCTGTGTATAAATGTTCTCAAACTTGGGCTCACCTTCATTCAGGTCATGCATGTATGGGTCAGATCCTGGAGAGCAGAGTAAAAGCTTTGAGAACAACAACAAAAATCAACATGCTCTAGAGGAATTTGATTGGACTCAAGATCTGTGTAACATATTCAAAACATTCAGAATAAAATCCAAAATTATTCCTCAAAGAACCAAAAACAAACAAACAAACACCCAGCTGTCAAGACAAAAGACAAAGAATGCTCCCTCTCAGATGACCCAGGTGTTGGAATCATCAAAGACTTTACAGCAGTTATTATAACTTTGCTCCAGGAGGCAATAAAAGTAAACACATTTGAAACAAATGGTGATTTAGGAGTTCACAAATAAAAACAGAACCATAAATAGTTCTATAAAAAAATAGAACCAACTAGAAATTTTAGAACTGAAAAATAAAAGTCTGAATTAAACACTTCACTGGATGGGCCCAACGGAAGAATAGATATGACAGAGGAAAGAGTCTGTAAATTTAAAAGAGCAACAGAAATTATCCAACCTGAAGAACAGAGAGAAAAAAGATTGGAAAAAAAAATGAAGAGCCTCATGGACCCTAAGGATAATATCGAAAGGTCCAACACTCATGGTACAGAACTTCCGGAAGCAGAAGAGAAAGAGACGTGAAGAAATAATGGTGGAAAGCTCCCCAAAGTTTAGTGATACACATAAATTTACAGATTCAAAAAGCTCTGTAAACTCTAAATAGGATAAACTAAAAGAAAGCACACTCAGACATAGCATATACCACGTACAAGCAGCCAGTCTCAAAAGGATATATGCCATATGGCTCCATTTACAGGACGCTCTGGAAAAAGAAAAATTTTAGGAACAGAAAAAGACCAGTGGGCCAGGGGTGGAGTAGATATTGACTACAAAGGGGCAGAGCAAGGGAATGCTTTTGGAGGGTGATGGATTGGTCCTAAATCTTGATTGTGATGGAGGTTGTATGTATATATGTACTGCATGTATATGCTGCATGCATTTGTTGAAACTTACATAACTGTACACCAGAGAGTGAATTATACTGCATGTAAACGTTTAAAAAGTAGATAAAAAGAACAAATGGATAGGGTAGGGGACCAGGGATTAGCATGGGATATAGGGCTAAAGATAAAGGTCTCCACTTCCCACAGGACCATAATACCATAAGGCACAGAGGGGAGATGTGGAAAAAAGGACAAAGAAACTATTAGGAACAGATGACTGCAGGGACCTTTACTTTGGAAGGATGGAGAAGAACCATGGCAAAATCAGTTGGCCTAAAGGTATTCCAAAGGAACTCCAACATAATTTTCGTTTTAGAGCTAATACTGACTTCAGCCCCAAGGTTGAGTTCTCAAGACATAGTATTGTGTCTACACCACCAAACCAGAACAAAACCTAGCAGGACCTCAGGAGCAGTTATTACAGTCTGACCAGACTTCTTAAAAAATAATACCTCTTGGGATCCCTGGGTGGCGCAGTGGTTTGGCGCCTGCCTTTGGCCCAGGGCGCGATCCTGGAGACCTGGGATGGAATCCCACGTCAGGCTCCCAGTACATGGAGCCTGCTTCTCCCTCTGCCTGTGTCTCTGCCTCTCTCTTTCTCTCTCTCTCTGTGACTATCATAAAAAAAAATAAAATAAAATAAAATAATAATAATAATAATAATAATAATACCTCTTGCTTCTCACCTTTCTGGTGTTGGTTATCCACTGACATAAGTATATCCATTCCCCTGTTTCACTCATGCTTTCCTGCTATATCCCATGCTAATCCCATTTCCCTGTTTCACTCATGTTTTCCTGTTATATCCCATGCTAATGCTAATAGGGTCCCCCACCCTATCCATTTAATTGAAACCCTTCCTCTCATCAGACCAAGAATGGAAGGGAAAGAGGGACACACGAGGGAAGGATTTAACATTCCACTGGCTTTTCATCACAGAATAAATGATGTTCCTCATGTGGGTTGGCTTTTCTCTGAACAATCAAGAGGTTCACCTCTATCCACCATTTTTGCCAGTCAGCTCCCTCTAGTCCTCCACTGATAACTATACCCCAATTTCCCTCATTCGAACTCCATGGGCAGTGACTCCAACCAAAGGGTACTGCATTCCTGGGCCACCCACTAGATTAGGGTCAGGGATGAACCTAACAGGATCAGAAGAATGGAAGCTGCTGGAGCCATCTTAACCACAGAAGGCCTGAAAATGAAGCCATTGCCAAGAAAGAGAAACTAAGAAACAGAGTGAGAATGGAGTCTCCAGAACCAGGATCTATGTCCTTTGAGTCCAGAAACAGGTTGTTTCTGTGGCCCAGCATCTCAGTGCCTTGCCCTTGCCTTGCCCTTCTAGACACTCCTTGAAATGTGAATCCTGACCTGCGTGGCAGACAGCTGGAGCAGCTGCATCTCAAGGCCAGCTCTGTTCATGCTTGCTGCCCACATTCGGCAGGCTGCGGAGCCCGGCTTTTTGACGTTCCCTTCCATGTCAGCTGCCTCCTATCATCCCTAAAGTTCCTCTTTACCTCCCCCCTTCGGCTGTACAGAGTCACTTTCTGTTGCTTGTAACCAAATAATACTGATAAACAGTTTCTCAATAACCTATTTAATTTAGGCTTATTCAGGAAAAGGAAGTGCTGACTGGATTCAGCACTATTTATGATTTGTCTCAAAACTAATCAAGTTCAGTAAACATTTTAACCACTATAAAAACTGCTTTTAAAAAAAAAAAAACTTCTTTAGTATTACTATATTAACATGTTAATTACAGATACAAGAGTCATTAAGTGCCACGTTGTAAAAACCTTTTCTTTATTTCATTTCTGAGTTTAAAGCAGCCTCAAATTGAAAATGACACTATAATTTTTAATGTTGCTCCACTTTCACAGTCAATTTATATAATGTGTACTTTAAATATGCTTAAAATAAGAGAAGCAAATCTTCAACCAATCTCTCAGATATAGCAGTCCTTGCTGCTATGTCCTGGTGTGTAAGCTACAGAGTGGTTGTTAATAATGACCAGGATTTCACTGTTTGCTAGAAAGTTTTAAAATCTGTACTGTGTAACCCATGATAAGCATCCCTTTCCCAAGTGTCTACTTCCAACTACTTAGGAATCTGGAGGTGGTGAACTATGCTGACTATTGATTTACTGCCTCTGAGCTCCACACTCAGCTTTCTGGCCACTCTGTGAAAACCAATCTGGGACCTTCCAGCATTTTTCCTTGTTCAGTAGAGGGCGCTGGAGAGATACAGCAGAAGAGTGTTTTCTCAGGGCAATGCTCCCAGCCCCCCAGCAACTTCCTAGCCCCTTGCCCCATGCCCCTTGCTCAGTGAGTTCTCCACCAGCCCATGGGCCATGGCTGTGCCCTCTCCAATGAGGTGTGGACCTCGGCCCAGGAAGCTCTCACAGGGCCAGCTCAGCCCTAGAGGCAGTGGCTCCTCCTGTATCTTCTATTCCCATATCCTTGAAAACCTTCTTTAATTCTGCCTAGCCAATCCCTTTTACTTCAATCCCCTGCTACAGTTAGCACCTCTTTATATTAAATTGTCCTTGTTCACGCTGCTTGCTGTATGATAAAAAGAATCCTTAAATTAGAGCCTATTTCAATTCTATCAATAAACTGGAGACTTTTTAATACTGTCACACCAACAAATAAATAATATTCCCAGATGTGTTTCAATGACAAATAGATGACATGCCAGCATAAAACTACAAGTTAAACTTAATTAATAACATACCTCAAATATGAAACCTGATAAATGGGGGGAAAGACTCTATTTGCCTGAATTTGGCTAATATTTGTCAGGTATTTTTTTTTTAAACTCCATTATACTTCTATGCTCTACAACTTGTGATACACCTGGGCAAATTTAGAAAAGGCTCTCCTTCATGATTATGAAAAAGAAAGGACAAAGTCCCAGCACCATAGGATGGTAGGCCAGCCACCAAAGCAATGAAGCTGGTGCCTGGGGCACTTATCAATGAGAGCTCTGAGCTGCACATGATCTCCAGGGTAGCTTTCTAATAGGAAATTCTGCAATTCTGTGAACTAAAAAGACTGTTAACCGTAGATACAGTTTCGGGAGCCATTAAACTAACTTGTGCTCAAAGTTGGATTCTAATTTGGGAGAGCAGGCAAGTTCACAAGACCTGAGCAGAAATAGCTTTATGACAATCTGCACAAGGGAAAAGTCAAATATAAAAAGAGATGATACCACCATCCACCCAGTCCTCTGATCTGGGAACATCTATGAAGCTGAGGGTTTGTAAGTAAGGACAGTAGGAAAGGAGGTTTCAGGGGTATGCACTGAAGTCATAAGCTAATAAAGGAGTCAAATGCCTGCCTAAACAGTTTCTATAGTGAAACATAAGGTAGAAAAAAAATGATTGCCCTATTATATTTGTGCAAAACCCCCCACAGATATTAAAAGGATTATCAATATTTCACATTAAAAATGTTAAATGTAAAAACCTGTATTTCAGAAATGATGAGCAAGAAAACCTACCTGAAAAATATGTTACAGAAAAAAAATTAAATTTTTATTTTGTTTTTAAACACACGCCAGGGCAGCCCCGGTGGCGCAGCGGTTTAGTGCCGCCTTGCAGCCTGGGGTGTGATCCTGGAGACCCGGGATCGAGTCCCACATCCGGCTTCCTGCATGGAGCCTGCTTCTTCCTCTGCCTGTGTCTCTGCCTCTCTCTCTCTCTCTCTCTGAATAAATAAATAAATAAATCTTTTTAAAAATTAAAAATAAAAAAAAATAAACACATGCCAAGTTCATATGGGGGGGAGGGAATGTTCAGACAGATGCTAGGGGAACCACCTAGCAAGAAAAGAAGTGTTCTGTAATTTGCTATACGTTTCTTATATTATCAGGTTGTCTTTAGTCATTTAGCAAGAACAGTGAACTGCTTTCTGAACCAGTTTGAGACCCTCATCTGCTTAGTCCCATGCTTAGGACATTAACAAATATTTATCGGTCACAGACTCTTGTCCCTGTACTTTTTTTTTTTAAGATTTTATTTATTTATTCATGAGAGACACACGCAGAGAAAGAGGCAGAGACACAGGCAGAGGGAGAAGCAGGCTCCCTGCAGGGAGCCCAACGTGGGACTTGATCCCGGATCTCCAGGATCAGGCCCTGGGCCAAAGGTGGCGCTAAACCGCTGAGCCACCGGGGCTGCCCTTGTCCCTGCACTTTACACCGCTGCCTTGGGATTACTACCTTAAACCCCCAATTCTAATACTCAAAGTCTGGAATCTGATAGGAACTGTGTATCCAATATTATGTTCATATACCAATTTTTAAAAGCATGTTTCTGGAATGCCTGGCTGGCTCTGTCTGTAGAGCATGCGACTCCATCTTGGGGTTTTAAGTTCAAGACTCATGTTGAATGTAGAGATTACTTAAAATTTTTTTAAAAATAAAAAAACACACACAAATATTTCCTATTACTCTTATAATGTCACCTTACTGCTAGTTGCCAACATTCTAACTTTCCTTAAAAAAAAAAAAGTCTAGAATTTACCTCCTTAAAGGATTTTAATGGAACCACACCTAGTAAGGATTAATATAAGTATTCAGAGCTAATCTTCAATTTGTCCTATACTGAAATCAATTAACAATTTACCAAATTAGGTTACTATTTATGATCCAATTCCTCTCTTTGTCCTTTATGGCGTCTCATTAACCACGAGAAAACACACCAGTTCTATAGGAAAAAGTTTCCCTGGCACTCAGGTCTAAAAATAAGGTTTTCAGGGTATACCTCACATAGGTGACAGAGTCAAGCAGTGGACAGCCTCTTTCATTCCCTGGAGCATGCATACAGTAGGCTTTATTACACCATGTCTTGCAACCTCTCATAGCCAAAAGCATGACAGGAAAACTCAGTAAACTCTCAAAAACTCAGCAATTCTCTGGGGAACCAAGGCAATATGGTCCAAAAATATGAAGGTTTTGTTTTGCTTAATCCAAACATATAAACTAGAAAATCAAACAATCCTCCATAAATACCGGGTCCAATCGAAAAAAAATACGAGGGCAGCAGATGAGGTTGTAGTCTTTAGAAAAACTAATGATGACAATTGCTGTCATTTTGTAAAGCACTTGGGCTAGGTCTGGGCCCTTTTAAATAGATGATGTCATTCACTCCTCCAAAGAATCTTGTTGAGGGGCACCTAGCTGGCTCAATTAGTAGAGCATGGGACTCTTGATCTTGGGGTTGAGAGTTTGAACCCCACATTGGGCACAGAGATTACTTAAAAAAAAAAAAAAAAAGAATCTTGTTGAAATGGGTATCACTGGCATCTAAAAAGGACAGGAGGGATCCCTGGGTGGCGCAGCGGTTTAGCGCCTGCTGTTGGCCCAGGGCGTGATCCTGGAGACCCAGGATCGAATCCCACATCGGGCTCCCGGTGCATGGAGCCTGCTTCTCCCTCTGCCTATGTCTCTGCCTCTCTCGCTCTCTCTGTGTAACTATCATAAATAAATAAAAATTTAAAAAATAAAAAATAAAAAAAATAAAAAGGACAGGAATCTAAAACTCAAGGGATCTCCGTGAGCAACCCAATGTGACACTGACAGGAAGTGACAGAGCTGCCATTCAAGCAGAGGTCTGACTGAATCTGAAGCATACACTGCATCCATCACACCAGAATATACGCATCTCCAAAGAGCACGTACTCCTTACTGTAGCCAAACAGTGAGAGTCATCTGCTTCAGACTGGAGATAAACTGATAGTAAGGCTCACCTCATTTTTTTAGAAATACAAGAGCCCAACCAAAACATCTCTCAGATGATCAATTATTTACAGTACAGACAAAGCTGCTATAAAAGACCTCAAAATATAAGGTCCTCAAGATGTTTCTCCCCCCCACCCCTCAGTCCAGAGGCTGGCCAGGTATCACTATTGCCTGAGGTCATCCAGGGACCCAAAGTTCTTCTCACTCACTAGAAGAAGGAAAGAGGAGCTGGAGAGCAAGCCATTTCTTTTTTGGTTCATGACCTGGAAGTTCACATATTTTTTTTTCTCACATCCAATCAATCAGAACGTATTCACATGCCCATATCTATATCCAAGGAAAATGTCCCTAAGTGCACATCTAAAAGAGAATGCATTACAGGAGGATAAGGACAGCTTCTGGAACCAATGGATGGCCTGCACACCTCCACATGGAGATAAAAAAGTTTTTCTGGGGCAGCCCCAGTGGCGCAGCGGTTTAGTGCCGCCTGCAGCCCAGGGTGTGATCCTGGAGACCTGGGATCGAGTCCCACATCAGGCTCTCTGTATGATGCCTGCTTCTCCCTCTGCCTGTGTCTCTGCCTCTCTCTTTCTCTCTCTCTCTGTCTCTATGAATAAACAAATAAAATCTTAAAAAAAAAAAGTTTTTCCGAAACCAAACAGGTACACATACATAAATTTGAGTCTGTGTGTTACTTGAACGAATGATACATTAATCAAGCTCCCAACACTCAGCTCTATAGAATATGACCAAAATGACTTTAGGCAGAAAGTTCTTGAAGGGATCAAGATGTAACCAGTTACCTGCTAATGGCTACAGAAAAATCTTAGTGATGCTTCTAATGGAATGACTGGGCACACAAGGTTCTCAGTAAATCTTCCACAATGAATTTGTTAAAAAAAATACCAAATATTATCTAATCTAAGATGATTTTAAATACAGGATGCACCATTATTTTATGCATCACTAAGAAAAATGATGCCAATTAAATATGCTATTATCTATAAGATGCATGCCAATTTCAGAGATGTTGAAAGTGAGAAAAATGCTTCTTAGAACAAATGAAATATAGTATGCCCTGAAAAAAACAAATAAAATTGATCTACCCTATAAAATTACTGGCTAAAAACCAATTAAATTTTGAAGACAGGGCAGTCCCAGTGGTGCAGCGGTTTAGCGCTGCCTGCAGCCCAGGATGTGATCTTGGAGATCCGGGACTGAGTCCCCCATCAGGCTCCTTGCATGGAGCCTGCTTCTCTCTCTGCCTGTGTCTCTGCTTCTCTCTTGCTCTGTATCTCTCATGAGTAAAAAAAAAAAAAAAAAAAAAAAACTTAAAAAAAACATAGCAGATTTATTTAAAAAAATTTTGAAGACAAATTATAGTTGATATTAGGCCATTCTTTATCATGATAATACAAATAAGTATATTGAGGCCATACTTATATATCATGAATTTTTAAAAAAATCCAATTCTATGGGAAAGACAGACAGCTACCTTTATAACACATTCATTACAATTTGCCAAATATATTAAAAAAAAAAAAACAATTTGCCAAACACAGGGTGCTACGAGAGCACATGATGGGGAAGCATCTTGACTGAGTCAGGAGAGCATGACAGGTCTCCAATGGAAGTGAGCTAAGTTCTGAAGGATAACCAGCTGCCACAGCAAAGGAAACAACATGACAGAAAATCTACAGTGCGAAGGAACGTGGCATATTTGAGAAACAGCAAGATGATCAGTGGGCTTAAAGTATAGGAGCATTGAAGAAATGGCTAGCACAATTCTGGCTACTACAGAGAATGGAATTTAAGAAGCTAGGAGTGGACAAGTAGAAAACAATGAGTAGGCTCCTGCTGTCAGTCTAAGAGAGCTTGGATTTGGTACTTTAGATTTTAGGAGCAATAGAGGATTTGAGGATGGAAAGCAGGGTTTGAAAATTATTTAGGAGACAGAATGAACGGGACTTGGTGGTTAAGTACAAATGGGCATAAGGGAGAGGGAGGCATCAACAACAACCCTTAGGCTTCCCACCAGTATGACTAAGTAGATGATGGCGTCATTTGAGATAAACACTGAGAAGGGCATGCTGACTTTGAGATGCTTGAGCACTGAACTGGGAAGGAAGCTGGCAGCTAGATATGTAATTCTGGATTCAGAGGAAAGATTCAGCTGGAGAAAAATCTACAGAGATGTCAATGCAGAGATATAAATTAAAGCCATGCCCATAGTCGAGGTCAGTAGGGAAAGGGTTAGAATAAACAGAAAAGAAGCCCTGGGACAGAGGCTTAGAGAACATCAGCATTTAAAGGTCAGGCTCAGACGGATGAGACAGTTATTCAAACATCTGGTCATTATGCATGCATCAATTACTGATTAATTACCAGCCATAGTGTGCCACTCTGTTTTAGGTATAAGGATATCCAGCGAACAAGAGATGTAAGACCCTTATTTATTAAGGAGCTTATACTTTAGTAGATAAATCAATAAAAAAACACAAGTAAATAAACAAGGTAATTTCCGGGATCCCTGGGTGGCGCAGCGGTTTGGCGCCTGCCTTTGGCCCAGGGCGCGATCCTGGAGACCCGGGATCGAATCCCACGTCGGGCTCCCGGTGCATGGAGCCTGCTTCTCCCTCTGCCTGTGTCTCTGCCTCTCTCTCTCTGTGTGTGACTATCATAAATAAATAAAAATTAAAAAAAAAACAAGGTAATTTCTGTTTGTGATGAGTATTGCAAAGAAAATAAAATTGGGGGCAGCCCTGGTGGCACAGTGGTTTAGTGCCACCTGAAGCCCAGGGTGTGATCCTGGAGACCGGGATCGAGTCCCACGTCAGGTTCCCTGTGTGGAGCCTGCTTCTCCCTCTGCCTCTCTGTGTGTCTCTCATGAATAAATAAAAAATCAAAGAAAAGAAAGAAAAAAGAAAGAAAAGAAAAGAAAAGAAAAGAAAAGAAAAGAAAAGAAAAGAAAAGAAAAGAAAAGAAAAAGAGAAAGAGAAAGAAAATAAAATTGGCATTGCAACTCAAATACCATGAGTAACATCAGTGATAGATTTCCAAAATGACACAAGTAACTCCTGAGAATGTTCCAGACAAAGTACAGTCTTTCCTCAATTTACACATGAGAGTTGGTTTCCTGGGAAATTCAATGCATATTATTATAATAGTACAAAAAAACTGCATATACATGTAAAATAGGTTCTACACTAAAATAAACTAGTTTTTCACTAACCTATATATACAGATGGATATCAAACTCATGAAGGCTGCAGGCAGTATCAGTCTTTACTGTATGGGACTGGTCCAGGCACTACAGAACATCCAGGAACCATGGCTCTTCCTACTCATTAAATGTCCTTGTTGCTGATCCTGATCATGTGATACCCTAACCACATTTCCATATTTCTAAATGCCCCTCAAAGGGGTTAGTACCACCCCTGTTGAGAACAACTGCTTTAAGGCAACAAAGTATAAAATGTACTAAATGACACAAATTCTAAGAAATGGAGATATGCTGAGGTCTCTATCCTAACACTTTATAATTGTACATTTCCAGCACATGGCAATTTCTTCTTTTATTCAGCTTATGTTTACTGAAAGTGTACTATATGCCAGACAATGTTGTGTCCTGCCTTCATAGAGCTTATATTTTAGAAAACTGTAGTAAATACATAATACTTGAAATGAAGACCATCCAGAATGTGGCTTTTATATTTTAAATGTATACACCTTGTATCTCTCGGGTTAAAGTATAAAAGGTTTTCTTTAACTGTTATTTATTTATAGGCACATGTACCACAAAATAGATTTAAACATTCTGCACCCAAACAGATGACACCTAACACTGGTATAGTTTCATATCCCACCGAATAAGCTTCTACAGTCTTAAGAATACAGATAGTAGAGTAGCACCTACTAGTGGAAAAGATGCTAATTATAACTGAACCCTTTCGGACTCTAAATAAATACACTCAAAAGAGAAAAAGGGAGGGAGCTGTAAGTTTTTAACCAAGGAACCATTATCACTCATGAGCAATCTGTAAGAATAAATTCACAGATGGGAAAGTGTAGAGAAGAAATTCTAATGTTGGAAAGATGTGATGAGGAGTACACAGGTGGTATTATTGCTAATTAGCATAGTGCCTTGGTGTACAGCTGACCACCATCTTAATTTATATTCTCAGTAATCTAGAGTTCACTTTAGAGAATTTTCCAAACTTAAAAGAAAGGATATGGCTGAAATGATCCTTTGTATAAAATTTTGTATTCTAAAAAAAAAAAAAAAAAAATTGTATTCTGCTATTTTCATTTTTAACAAGGTATTCTCACACTAAAAAAGCTTCGCAAATATAATTTTTAACAACATAATACCTTCATTGTGTAGATAAACCATAATTTTCTTAACAATTCCCCTGTTGTTTATTTAAGAGTTTCCATTTTATACTATTTTCATCACTAATCCCCTTTTGCGTAGTTTGTTCTTACTTGTGATTATTCTAGTTTGTTCCCTATTTGTGATTATTGTCTCAGAGAGATTTCCAGAAGCAGACTTACTAAAACAAAAGGGTATAATTAAGGATTTCAATACTTATAACCAAACTGTTATCCAAAAGTATCTTAATAATCTGTACTTTTATTAGCTGACTGTTAAGAGTGCTTATTTCAAAACACTCTCACAAGCACAGAGTATTATAATTTTTAATCTTTACTAATTCGATAGAAAAAGTATCTCATTGGCCTTAATTTATAATTCCTTGATTATACTTGATTATATTTGCTAACCTGCATGAACTTTATTTTCTGTGAATTGACTGTTCGGTTTTTTGTGAGGTTTCTTTATTTTTTTAAGTAGGCTCCACACCCAGTGTGGAGACCAATTTGGGGCTTGAACTCTCAACCCTGAGATCAAGATCAGAGCTGAGATCAAGAGTCAGATGCTAAACCAACTGAGCCACCTAGGTGCCCTGTAAAATGACTGTTTATATCTTCTGATCTATCTCTTGGGTTCGTAGTAGGCTTTTTCCTTACCGATTTTTAAGAGTTTCTACATATCGAATGATTAACCATTTATCATGTTGCTATAAATATTTCTACCATTTTTGGTTTGCCTTTTAATTATTTTTGACATTCAGAAGTTTTAAATTCCCCTAAAATCCCACAAAAAGCTGTCATGAGACTTTACTTTTAATCCAGAAACATTCCCTAAATTTGCTGTTTTCTTTTCTAGATTTCTCAGTTTTTTTTATACAGATGATGCCTTACTTAAAATTTTATGTAGGTGTACAGTAGTAGACTGTAGGATTTACCTTGCTTTCTTTATGAATTGAATAGCTAACAGAGTACCCGGGCATCACTTAGTGCCCCAGGACTATATGGCCCCTCCTTACTCTACTCATTTGTAACACTGACTCTTTATATATCAAAGTCACATATAACAGATGGCCCTGAAGACCATTTTACTCCATTAATAACTGGGTGTCTGCCAGGGCCACACTATTTTAGTTATTTTAGTTCCACAAAATTTTGGTTATCTGCTACCGCTAGTTTTCCTTATTACCTTTTTTTTTTTTTTTTTTTTTTAAAGTTGCTCAGGACACCTGGCTGGGGATGCCTGGGTGGCCCAGCAGTTTAGCGCCTGCCTTTGGCCCAGGTCGCAATCCTGGAGACCCGGGATCGAATCCCATATCGGGCTCCCGGTGCATGGAGCCTGCTTCTCCCTCTGCCTATGTGTCTCTGCCTCTCTCTCTCTCTGTGACTATCATAAATTAAAAAAAAAAAAAAAAAAAAGGGATACCTGGCTGGCTTAGCCAGTGGAACATATGACTCTTTCCGTGTTGTAAGTCTGAGTCTCAGGTTGGGTATAGAGATTACTTATAAAATTAAAAAATATTAACAGAGGGATCCCTGGGTGGCACAGCGGTTTGGCGCCTGCCTTTGGCCCAGGGCACGATCCTGGAGACCCGGGATCGAATCCCACGTCGGGCTCCTGCATGGAGCCTGCTTCTCCCTCTGCCTGTGTCTCTGCCTCTCTCTCTCTCTCTGTGACTATCATGAATAAATAAATAAAATCTTTAAAAAATATATATTAACAGAAATTACTCAACTATGCTTTTATTCTTTTAGATGAAATTTACAATTATTTTGTCATGTTTCAAAAAGAAAACATGTAATTTTTATTTATTTAAAGATTTTATTTATTAATTTAACAGAGAGAGAGCATACAAGCAGGGGGAATGGCAAACAGAGGAAGAGGGAGAAGTAGGCTCCTCGTCAAGCAGACAGCCCGACATGAGGCTCAATCCCAGGACCTCATGATCTGAGTCTAAGGCAGACGCTCAACTGACCGAGCCACCCAGGAGCCCCAATATGTAGTTTTTAAAAGTTAGAATTTCTTTATGGATGCCTAGCTAGCTTAGTCAGTGGAGTATGTGACTCTTGATCTCGGGTTTGTAAGTCCAAGCCCCAGGCTGGCTGTAGAGATTACTTAAAAATAAAATCTTAAAAAAAAAAAAAAAGAATTGCTTTAAACCTATAAATTAATAGATCTGAAAGCTCTGTAGGATTTAATTTTCCTACTTGAGAAAATCTTTCCTCTTTCAATGAAATTGTCACTTTCTTCACATGTCTTACATATATTAAGCTCATTTCTAGCTATTTTTTATTTTATTGTTGTATAGGATAAATGGGCTCAAACATTCTATGGATGGCCTACTTGGCTACTAGGTGTAGGTGTCTAGACAGGTTACTAATCTGTCGCTATTACATCAAATAACTTTCCAGCTGATTATCTTACATTTCCTGGGTATACAATCTGTAAACAACCATCTTTTCATCTTTTTATTCCTATTCCATATTGTGCTAGGCACAATTCTAAGACCCACCCACCCCTGCCAAGATAAGATTTTGGCTCCTACTGTACACAGATTTTCTGCCAGTTATTCAATCATGAATGAATGTAAGCACTGTTGTGAAGGGATTTTGCAGATGTAATTAAAGTCTCACATCAGTTGACCTTAAGATATCCAGGTGGGCCTGAGTTAATCATAGGTTTGGGTTTAGGTTTAGAGGTCAGAGAGAGAGGAAGTCAGAAGTTCAAAGTATGAGGACTGAACACACAGTTGCTGGTTTGAAGTGAAGGGCACCTGGCGAGGAACACAGCAGCCTCTCAGAGCTGAGAGCATACCCCTACTGACAGCCACCAAGAAAGCAAGGGCCTCAGTCCTACAACTATAAGGGACTAAATTCTGCTACAACAAGAATGAGTCTGGAAGCAGATTTGTTCCCCAGAGCCTCCCTAGGAGAACATGGCTTGGCTGACACCTTGAGTTCTGCCTGTGAGATCCTGAGTAAAGACCCCAGTCATGCCATGCCAGAACTTGTGGCCTGCAGAACTATAAACTAAGACTGGTAGTTCTTAAAGCCACTAGGTTTGTGGTAATTTGTTAACACACTTATCTTATTTAACTGTCAGGAACTTAGACGGCAATGTTGGTTCAGACTAGATAATGTTAATGAGTCTTATAGCAGTCAGGGATAGTTGGAGTCAGAAACCACACCAGTAATTTGAACAGGGTGGGTTTAATGGAAAGATCTATTAACTAGTATAAGTTGACTAACTTTTAAGAGGAGTAAAAAAGGTCTTTATGGGGTCCAGAAGAAGCAAATGCAGAAATCTATCTCTAGGCTGAGGGTATATGAATAATGGGCTAAGAATTTAGAAACAGAGCTCTCTCCTCATGGACTAGAAAGGGTGTGGCTGCCAGAGGACACACAGGTGATCAGTAGCAAAAAGATCTAACAGAGGGCTCAGGTCAGAGATTATCCACAGGAGGGCCCTACTAGGTGGCAGATAATCTTCCCAAAGGTACAAGTGGACCAAAACTGCTCTATAAGTGTGACTAAGCGAAGAACTACCAGGATTCCCAGATGCTAATTTGCTGACTGCTGCACCAAAGAACCCCACAAAACAAACCACCACCCCCTTGCAAAAAAACCCACACACCTGAACCAGATGCCCTCTTTCTCCCTCTCTTTTTCTTTACATTGTCTCTCCAGTGTCCTAACAGTCTATCCTTTTGGCTACTTAGCTTAGCTTCCATATATGTCCTCTACACACATCTGAACTTGTTTGTATAAAGCACCACAGAACTGTTTCCACCTAATAGCATGCAGCTATCTTGCTATAAATGATAATGCTCTCATCTTCTCCCCAAAATAAGGAGCCACAGTCCTAACAGCCATTGTATCCATCACTGGCTACATTAATTACTTTTTTTTTTTTCTTTTTAAGTAGGCTCTACACAGGGCTTGAACTCACAAGCCTGAGATCAAGACCTGAGCTGAGATTGAGTTAGACATTTAACCAACTGAGCCATCAGGTGCCCCATATTACTTCTTAAATTCTGTAAAGCACCATTAAATACTCTGCCCTCTAAAGACTAAGTTGTCAAAAAAAAAAAAAAAAAAAAAGACTAAGTTGTCAAATTAACTCACAAGAATTTCTATATAAAATAAGAGGAAGAAGAAAAATAAAAGTTAAACATACAGATGTAACCAAGAAAAAATATGCTAAATCACTACAATTCTCATTTCTATACCTGGTCATGAGGTCACAGATGGTGTCTATACTTTCTCCATTTTCAAGCCCCTATTTCCTTTGTCTTCAATCAAAACTTCAGGTAATCAGGGTTCTCAATGTGACAGGATAACTGTAACCCTCATTCTTGAAGGATCTGACTCATCAGACTTACCTTTTGGGGATACTGCAGTTTTTCATTACTCTTTAATATAGTGCACACTTACTGAGAGACACTCTAGAGAACACTGAATTAACAGTTTTCCTAGCCCCCATTGTGTAGCAGCACCCCTATTTCCCCTTAATAATGAGGATCAAGCGCTCCAGGCAGTAAAGTGACTCTTCTGGTTCAGTGGCAAAAAGAGTCTCAAATGGGTGGCAGCTTCATATTCCAATTCAACTGAACTATCCTATATCCTCTGGTAGAAGTATTCCCCCCACCTGGAAAATAAGAGCTCTAAACTCCAGCAGGCTCAAAGTTGCTACAATGGAAAGCAGAAATTTCACAGTGGGTTATTAGGTATAATAATAGTGAGAGACTCCTTTTAGGGTTTTACCATTAAGTATGATATGGAAAGTTGGTCTGAGAATCTATACAATGTTAAACAAATACCCTACTCTTCCTAATGTGTGTCTTAACGGAAGAAATAGCAATAACTAACTTATCTTTTTCTCCTTTTGATTCTATTGATTTTTTATTTTTGCATTTTGAAGCTATATAATTATGTGCATACAAATTTCTTTGTGGACTGACTCATTTTTCATTACGAAATTTCCTTCTTCACTTCTTTGAATCCGTTTTGCCTTGAAGTCTACTTTGCCTAATAAGTTGACCATCTTACTACTTATTTTGTACTTGTCTCACTTATCTATGTTTGGTTTTCCTCCCCGTTTTTTATCTTCTTTTGGACAGCAAGTATTTTTTTTTTTTTCCATTTCCCCTCTCCTTCTCTATTAACATGGTAGCTATAAATTCTCTATCCTTTTGTGGCTACTCTAGAGCAGCTTTTCTCAACTAAAGTTCCATGAGGAACAGTCTTACAGAAAATAATCTGAATGGCCCTTCTGTCAATTTTTCCAAAGATGATAGATGCAAAAAAGTTAATTCATTAGTTACAAAGGATTCTTTAGCACAGAAGTTAGCAAACTTTTTCTATTAAGAGCTAGACAGGGCAGCCCCAGTGGCTCAGCGGTTTAGTGCTGCCTTCAGCCCAGGGGCGTGATCCTGGAGACCCAGGATCGAGTCCCACATCAGGCTCCCTGCATGGAGCCTGCTTCTCCCTCTGCCTGTGTCTCTGCCTCTCTCCGTGTCTCTTATGAATAAATAAATAAAATTTTTAAAAAAGAGCTAGATAATAAATATTTTGAGCTTTGTGGGCTACAGTCTCCACTGTAGTTACTCAGCTCAGATGCTATAGCATGAAAGCAGCTATAGACAATATATAAAATAATGGGCATGGCTGTGTTCCAATAAGACATTATTTATTAAAACAGGCAGAAGTTTGCCAATCCCTGTCTTTGGGCATTAAGGACATGATTCTCTCTCTGAACACGGTAGAGAAAGGCTGCCTTAGGTATTATATCTTATATCCCGGACTCACTAGTCTTTTTCATTTTTATTTTTTTTTAAGAGAGAGTGCGCACATTTATGAGCAGGAGGGGCAGGGGGAGAAGAAGAAAGAATCTCAAGCAGACTCTCTGCTGAGCACAGAGCCTGATGCAAGGTTCAATCTCATGACCCCAAGATCATGATCTGAGTCAAAACCAAGAATCAGATGCTTGACCAACTGCCACCCAGGTGCCCCTCAATAGTCTTTTTTTTTTTTTTAAGATTTTATTTATTTATTCATAGGAGACACACACAGAGAGGCTGAGACACAGGCAGAAGGAGAAGCAGACTCCCTGCAGGAAGCCGGATGCAGGACTCAATCCCAGGACCTCGGGATCATGCCCTAAGCCAAAGGCAAACACTCAACCGCTCAGCCACCCAGAAGTCCCTAATAGTCTTTTTAAATATAAGTTAGAAGGACCTTAGGATATTTAAACTATAATTAGCCTCTTTCTGCTTTTTGTACTACTATTGTCATTTATTATTCTTACTGTTTTATACAGTTCATATAACTTCAGGTTTATTCACCATTTACTCTTTTCACTGTTCTTCATTTCTTTCCTGCATCTCCTACTTCTATGTAGGATAATTTTCCACCTTCAGAACGCTCTTTATAGTTTCTTTAGTGTGAATCTGTTGGTGATGAATTCTCACAAGTTCTTGCCTGTCTGAAAATGTCTTTATTCTACCTTCATTTTTACTTGATATAAATTTCTAGGTTGGCAGTTATTTTCTAACAACACTTTGAAGATTAGGTTCCACTGTCTTTAGATTTCTATTTCCTCTGCAAAGTCAAGTGTTAGTTGCTCCTTTGAAGGTAATGTCTGTTTCTTCCTTTTGGCTAATTTAAGAATCCTTGAGTTTTAGCAATTTTCCCTTTTTCTTTGCTTTTCTTTTTTCTTTCTTTCCTCCTCTCCCCCTTCTATTTTATTTTTATTTTTTAAAGATTTTACTTATTTATTTTAGAAACAGAAAGAAGGGGGAGAGGCAGAGGGAGAGAGAGAAGCGGACTCCGCACACTGAGTGCAGAGCCCCAACGTGTGGGGCTCAACCCCACAACCCTGAGATCATAACCTGAGCTGAAATCAAGAGTCAAATGCTTAACTGACTGAGATACCAGGCGCCCCTTTTATTTTTCTTCTGCTTAGGTCCACAGTAATTTTTAAAAAATATTTTATTTTTATTTAGTTGAGAGTAAAAGAGAGAGAGAGAGAGAGAGAGAGAGAGAGAGAAAATGTAGAGGCATGGAGGAGGGGTGGAGGAAGAAGCAGTTTCCCTGAGCAGGGAGCTGAACTTGGGGCTTGGTCCCAGGACCTTGAGATTATGACCTGAGCCAAGGCCGATGCTTAACTGACTGCGTCACCCAGGCACCCAGGTCCACAGTGATTCTTAAATCTGTAGCTTAATAGCTTTCATCAGTTTTGGAAGATTCCCAGCTATTCTTTTATTTTTTTTTTTAATTTATTTTTGTTTATTTATGATAGTCATACAGAGAGAGAGAGAGGCAGAGACACAGGCAGAGGGAGAAGCAGGCTCCATGCACCGGGAGCCCGATGTGGGATTCGATCCCGGGTCTCCAGGATCGCGCCCTGGGCCAAAGGCAGGCGCCAAACCGCTGCGCCACCCAGGGATCCCCCAGCTATTCTTTTAAATATTGCTTTCTGATCTTTCTCCTCTCCTTCTGAGACTCCAATTATATGTATTTTTAGACTTTTAATAGTGTCCCGTTTGTCTCTAATGTGCTTTTCTCTTTCATTTCCTTTTTCAACTTTTTGCATCTATGCTCCAGCATGGATATTTTCTTCTGATATATCCTCCAGTTCACTAATGCTCTTTTCAACAGTGATTAATCTGCTATGATTAATAATTCTGTTATTGTACTTTTCAATTCTAAAATTTATACTCAATGTTTTTCAGTTTCCAGTTTTTTGCTGAAGCTCTCCATTTGTCATTTAACATTTTGAGAATACTGATCAATGTTATCTTAAAGTTCAAGACTAATAACCCTAATACCTGGATCTTTTGTGAGTGTCCTTGTTGCCTATCTTTTCCCTTGATTTTCAGTCTTCTTATTATACCTGGTTTTTGGCTGAATGTTATTGTGTGTGATAATTTGTGGAGATAACCTAAGATTCTGGGTAATGTTATCTTCCTCTGGAGAGGATTTACTTTTGCCTCTACAGGCATTTAAAGAATAGAGGTGAAAAAAAAAAAAAAAGAATAGAGGTGAATAATTTTAATCTATTTCAGGCAATTAAAAACTAAGTTTTAGTTTTTGTGAGAGCTGGATTATCATCCTTATGTTTATCATCATCCCTAGAGTAAAATTTACTTGGGGGGAGTCCCCAACCAAAAGTCTGGGATGTTCACCACAGGATCCCTCCTCCTCAGTCATTCCTGAACTCCAGTTTTTATGCACCCCCAGCCTAAGTCTGTTGAACACTCTGCTTAGCTTCTCAATGTGTTTTCTGTTCAGCTTTTCAGTCACAGCTTTTGAGTCAGCAAATGCTCCTGAGGGGTCATGTGGCACCAAATGTTTATCCTGCTTCTTTAGACCTCCCTGCTTTTGGGGATCTTAGCCCCTTAAAGTCTTGAATGCCCTGGTAACTTCTAACACCATCCAAGATTTGCTTTTTATGGTCTACATAGTTTTTATTTTTTTTAATTTTTTTAAATTTTTATTTATTTATGATAGTCATCAGAGAGAGAGAGAGAGAGGCAGAGACACAGGCAGAGGGAGAAGCAGGCTCCATGCACCGGGAGCCCGACGTGGGATTCGATCCCGGGTCTCCAGGATTGCGCCCTGGGCCAAAGGCAGGCGCCAAACCACTGCGCCACCCAGGGATCCTGTCTACATAGTTTTTAGTTCTTGGCAGTAATGTTGGTCTGACACAACTGGTCTCACTCAGCGAGAAGCAGAAGTCTCAAAAAATACTAGATTTTACTCAGTAACTTTCCCGGTAGCAAATAGGCTAATCTTAGGAGTTTTCTTACTTGATCTACTAATACAGTGGAATGTTCAAGATCTTGTATCCCCAAGGTAACCCTTCCTTGGTCTTACTTGATCTACTACTGTTAGCCAGATCTTAAGAGTTCTTGAATTGCCAAGGTAACTCTTAGTCTTACCACTCTGCTGATTTAATATGCTGCTCCATTTGTCTCAAATTAACTTTAGAAAGAGATTTTAAAGAAGTAATACTAATACTGTAAATTATATTTGCTGGTAAATTATTTAAGATTCTCAGATTTAGGGATCCCTGGGTGGCGCAGCGGTTTGGCGCCTGCCTTTGCTCCAGGGTGCGAACCTGGAGACCAGGGATCGAATCCCACGTCGGGCTCTCGGTGCATGGAGCCTGCTTCTCCCTCTGCCTGTGTCTCTGTCTCTCTCTCTCTCCCTCTCCGTGTGTGTCTCACATTAATAAATAAATAAAATCTAAAAAAAATTAAAAAAAAAAAAAGAATTGTCTAGATAATTCTCAAGACCACACTTATATCCGTGGTCCCCAAACGCTGGTTATCAGTTAATGAGAATAATAAACTACACATCTTTAAAGTATACCATTCAATCAATTTTGACATATGTATACCCATCACATGTGTGCATGTGCGTGTGCATATACACACACTCAAGGTAACTCCACATAATGAGGGGAAAAAAGGGACGATGTCAGGTAAACTTTTCATAAAGTTATATTCACTTAAGCTACAAGGCTCTCCTCTAAGATAGCGTCCTTTGTAATTCTTTGCATGGGAATGTGTTTTCTTTTATAATGATAAGAATGAATGGTGGTGGTTTTTATTTGATCGTCTTATGTGGCAAGACTAAAATAAAAGATGGCAACTATATGCTGACTCCTACTTCTGTACTGAAACCTTATTTGTGTATGAACTCTTAACCGCAATGCTTTTATGTATTTTCAAAAGAATAGATTTTACTCTCAATAGGAAAGGTCTGATTAAATAATATCTAGGAGATAATCACCCTTCTATAAGAATGACAAATATTTTTTAACTGTTATGTGTAGCCTCCTTCATAGGCAAAATCATAAGGGAGGCATCCCCATTCCCTCTACTGCTGTCTTTCTGGTAGTCACTCGGTTTTTCATTTTGCTCCTCATCCCACTCCCACCAATATACTTTATTTTTTTTTTTTTAATTTTTATTTATTTATGATAGTCACAGAGACAGAGAGAGAGAGAGAGAGAGGCAGAGACACAGGCAGAGGGAGAAGCAGGCTCCATGCACCGGGAGCCCGATGTGGGATTCGATCTGGGGTCTCCAGGATCGCGCCCTGGGCCAAAGGCAGGCGCCAAACCGCTGCGCCACCCAGGGATCCCCCACCAATATACTTTAAAACTGAATCTCAACAGATACGGTCATGGGGAACAATGTAGTTCAATCTTGATGTGTACTACCATTTTCAATGCCACCTTCTTACTAGCAGCAAGAGTGGAAGAATTTCTTTTCTCATCCTCCTTAGGACTGTAATTAAATACTGCCAACTGAATATGTTCTCCCCCCCGCCCCCGAATCTGGTTTCTTTAATTTGCTTTTCTCTGATTACTGGCAAGACTAATTTTTTTTTAACGATTTTATTTATTCATGAGACACACAGAGAAAGAAGCAGAGAGAGAAGCAACCTCATGCAGGGAGCCTGATGCAGAACTCAATCCCAGGACCCCAGGATTATGCCCTGAGCCAAAGGTAGATGCTCAACCACTGAGCCACCCAGGTGCCCTGGCAAGATTAATTTTTTAAATGTTTGAAAAAAAAACAACAACAACAAAAAACAAACAAAAAACCAAAATGTTTGCTCAGTGACCTATAATCGTCTTTTCCTTTGGTCTTTTTATCTATGCCAAAAGGCATAAAACTAGTTTTCTCCAAGACTTGAGTTTGAACCCAGGATTATCTGATTTTAGGCAAGTCACACTTCCTCTTTAGATCTCAGTTTTCTCCTCTATAAACCCCACAGACTTATGAATTTTAAATAGTTTAAATTTTTAATAATTAAGACTTATTCTTGAAAACACAGCAGGCACACAAAATATGCTGGTTAATAGTATTGCTGTTGCTAACCCATTGCCACCTGACTACAGAGAATATTAAATAGTAGTGGTAATATAAACCCAATAAAACTAAGCAAAACAACACAGAAACCAATCCTATTGGGTAGCCCCGGTGGCGCAGCGGTTTAGCGCTGCCTGCAGCCTGGGGTGTGATCCTGGAGACCTGGGATAGAGTTCCACGTCAGGCTCCCTGCATGCGGCCTGCTTCTCTCTCTGCCTCTCTCTCTGAATAAATAAATAAATAAATAAATAAATAAATAAATAAATCTTAAAAAAAAAAGAAACCAATCCTATTTTTAATAAAAAATTAAATGAAGAGTGTCTGAGGTATGTATACACATTCGATGTGCAACAAAGCCTTCAGATAAGAGGACAGCTTCTCCTCTAACAAGTCAGTATGTTTGAGGAGCTGTGTAGCCATAAGAACCATGATCCGGGTTTTGAACCTTCCATTGCCCATCAAGATCCAGTCTGTAGCCAATCCTCCTCCTTCCCCTTAGCTCCAGACAACTACTAATTACTTGTGGATCCTGTGGTTTTACACTTTGTGGGAATATCATATAAATGAAACACAGCTGTTTTCACTTGGTATGATGTTGAGGTTCATCCATAGAACTTCATTGTTTTTATTGCTGAATAATAGTCCATCGTATGGCTATCCGCATTTCCGATATCCATTTACCAGTTGATGGTCCTGGGTTGTTTCCACTTACTTGGCCCTTATGAGGAAAACTCACCACGTTTTTGCGTGAAGGGATGGTTTTATCCATACTGCTCTATCTGTGTTGTACAGATACATAGGAGAGGAACTGCTAGGCCACATGGTAAATTTATGTTTAACTTTTTAATAAACTGCCAAACTGATTTCCAAAGCACCTAATACCAAGCAATTCGCACCATCAATGCATGAGGATTCCCATTTCTCCACATCTTTATTGTCACCTTTCTTTTCAATTGTAACCACTCTTTTCAATTGTAACCATATAACATGATTAGCTCCTGGTTTTTTTTTTTTTTTTTTTAAGATTTTATTTATTTATTCATGATAGTCACACAGAGAGAGAGAAGCAGAGACACAGGCAGAGGGAGAAGCAGGCTCCATGCACCGGGAGCCTGACGTGGGACTCGATCCCGGGTCTCCAGGATCACGCCCTGGGCCAAAGGCAGGCGCCAAACCGCTGCGCCACCCAGGGATCCCAGCTCCTGGTTTTAATTTTCATTTCCTGAATGACTAACCATGTTGGTTGAGCATCTTATGTGCTTATTAGCAATTTGTGTATCTTCTTTGGTGAAACGTCTATTGAAATCCTTTGTCCATTTTTTAATTACTTTGTCTTACTGACTTACAAGAGTTGTTCTTTCTATGTATTCTGAACACAAAGTCTTTATCAGCTATATGATTTGCAAAGTTTTTTTTTTTAAGTGAAACCTTTTTTTTTTTTTTTAAGATTTTATTTATTTATTCATGAGGGGGTGGGGGCAGAGACACAGGCAGAGGGAGAAGCAGGCTCCATGCAGGGAGCCCAACATGGGACTCGATCCCAGGATCACACCCTGGGCTGAAGGCGGCACTAAACCACTGAGCCACCTGGGCTGCCCGCAAATAATTTCTTCCAGTCTGTGGATTGTCTTTTCTTGTTCTTAATGGTGTCCTCTGCAGTACCAAGTTTTTAATTTTGATGAAATTTCATTTACCAAGTCTTTTATGGATCATGGTTTTGGTGTTGTATCTATGAACCCTGTCTTATCAAAGATTATGAGGATTTTCTCTTACTTTTTTTCTAACAGTTACACAGTTTTAGGTTTTTTATATTTATTCATTCATTCATAGAGACACAGAGAGAGAGAGAGGCAGAGACGCAGGCAGAGGGAGAAGCAGGCTCCATGTAGGGAGCCCAACATGGGACTCGATCCCAGGACCCCAGGATCATACCCCAGGCTGAAGGCAGGCGCTAAACTGCTGAGCCACCCAGGGATTCCCCCCACAGTTTTAGTTTAAATTTAAGTCTATGATCCATTTTGAGTTTATTTTTGTGTATGATGGGAGATAAAAATCACTTTTTTTTTCTTTTTGGCATATGAATTCCAACTTTCCCAAAACATTTATTGAAAAGACTACCTTGGGGGGAGCGCCTGGGTGGTTCAGATGGTTAAGTGTCAGCTTTCGGCTCAGGTCATGATCCCGGGGTCCTGGGCTGAGCCCCACGTTGGACTCCTTGATCAGTGGGGAGCCTGATTCTCCCATGCCCTCTGTCCCCCCCTCCCATCTTTGCTTGTTTGTTCTCTCTCTTAGAGAGACAGAGAGAGAGACTATCTTGGGACACCTGGTTGGCTCAGAGGGTGGAGCACATAGCTGTTGATCTTGTGGTCACTGAGTTCGGGCTCCACGTTGGGTGCAGAGATACTGTAAAATCTTAAAAGAAGACTATCTTTTCCCCATTGAAATGTCTTGCACTGTGTCAAAATTCAGTTCACCATAAATGTAAAAGTTTATTTCTGAACACTCAATTATGTTCCATTTGTCAATATGTCTGTCCATGTGCTGATATCAAACTGTCCTAATTGCTTTAGCTTTATAGTTTTTTTCTTTTTTTTTAAGTAGGCTCCATGCTCCATGCCCAGTGTGAAGCCTAAAATGGGGCTTGAACTCATGACCCTGAATCAAGACCTGAGCTGAGACCAAGAGTCAGATGCTCAACTGACTCAGCCACCTAGATACCATACCCCTGGTCATGGTCATTTTTATATGTTCCTGAACTTGGCTTCCTAATATTTGGCTAAAGATTTTTGTGTTTACATTCATAAAAGATATTTGGCTGTAGTTTTATTTTTTTGTGATGTCTTTGACTTTGGTACCACAGCAATACTGGCCTCAAAGAATCTGTAAGGAAGCATTTCCTCCTCCTTTAGTTTCTGGAAACATTTGGTATTAGTTCTTTATGTTTGACAGAATTTACCAGTGAAGCCAAGATGACCTGGGCTTCTCTTTATGGCAAGATTTGTAATTACTGGGGTGCCTGGCTGGCTCAGTTGGTAGAACATGCAACTCTCGATCTCAGATCAGGAGTTCCTGCCCCACATCAGGTGTAGGGGTTTTTTACTTTAAAAAAGATTTGTAGGGGCACCTGGGTGGCTCAGTTTGTTAAGTGTCTGCCTTTGGCTCAGGATATGATCCCACACTGGGCTCCCTGCTCAGTGGGAAGCCTGCTTCTCCCTCTCCCTCTTCTCCTGCTTGTGCTTTCTCCCTCACAAATAATTAAAATCTTAAAAAAAAAAAAAAAAAAGATTTGTAATTATTGTCTTGTTATATGCCCATTCAGATTTTTCATTCTTTTAAGGGATGCCTGGGTGGCTTAGCAGTTTGGCACCTGCCTTCAACCCAGGGCATGATCCTGGAGTCCCGATATCAAGTCCTATATCAAGCTCCCTGCATGGAGCCTGCTTCTCCCTCTGCCTATGTCTCTGCCTCTCTCTCTGTCTCTCTCATGAATAAATAGAAAAATCTTTTAAAAAAATCAGTTTCGGTGATTTGTCCATTTTTAGGACTGTGTCATTTCATCTAAGCCGTCTAATTTATTAGCATAAAGTTATTCATAGCACCTATTTCATTTCTGCAAGATCATTACTCATGTCCCCTCTTTCATTCTTGATTTTAGTAATTTGTATCTTCCCTATTTTTCTCAGTCAATCTAGCCACAGGCTTGTCAATTTTGTTGATCTTTTCAATTAAGCACCTTTGGTTTCATTGATCTTCTGTACTATTTTTCTGTGTCTACTCCATTGACTTCCACTCTGACCTTTGTTTCCTTCCTTTTGTTTGCTTTTTACTCTCTGGATTCATAAGCTTAATTTTTTATTTGAGATCTTTCTCCTTTTCTAATATAGACATTTAAATTAAAGCTATAAATTTTCCTCTCATTATAGTTTGGCTGAACCACATGAATTTTAGTTATGTTCTGTTTCTTTTTTTTTTAATTTTTATTTATTTATTTATTTATTTATTTTTTATTTATGATAGTCACAGAGAGAGAGAGAGAGAGAGAGGCAGAGACGCAGGCAGAGGGAGAAGCAGGCTCCATGTACCAGGAGCCCGATGTGGGATTCGATCCCAGGTCCCCAGGATCGCGCCCTGGGCCAAAGGCAGGCACCAAACTGCTGCGCCACCCAGGGATCCCCTGTTTCTTATTTTTAATTCAGTTCAAAATATGTTCTGACTTTCCCTTGTGATCTCTTCTTTGACCCACAGTTACTCACAAATTTCTTGTTTAATTTCTTATGGACTGTACATAGAGACAAAGAAGGGAGTCAAGGGGGATTCCACAACTTTTGACTGGAGCAACTAAAAGGAGGGAAGTGCTGCTGGATACAGGAAGGAGTCCAAGTGCAGTGAACATAGGGGCAAGAGCAGGAGTTCAGTCCTGGACATCTGAGGTGGAGATTCTCATGCAACAGTCACATGGAGATGTGGCAAGGCAACTGGGTATGCAAATACTGTGTCTGGGGAGCAGTCTAGGCCAGTGATATAAAATTTAGGAGTCTTCAGAGCATGTCACAGGGCTGAATTACTAAAGGTGTGACTCTCAATAAAGAAGAGAAAGTTTCCCTGAGTGAAGTCAGAGAGGTTTTCATAAAGGAGATTCCTGTTAAGTTAGGTGTTAGGACATTTAGAATTGATCTAGCAAGGACAGAGCCAATTCAAGCACTCCATAAGCCAGAGATGTGAAATAAATGTTATCACATGATAACGTGTCATATCTGTGAAGCGTTAAAGATAATGATATTAAGAGACCTAATCTCCATATAAGTAGACATTACAATACATAAATATTGATGTCAGGCTTACTGACATATACGTATATAACGTCTACTAAAATGGTAATATCCTTAAACTGCCCATGTTACTAAAACAAGATCCTTACCTCTACACGCCTATTTTTTTTCTTCTACTCATATGCCTCCCTATATCAGTCATTTAACATATATCTTTTCAGAAAACTGTGAAATCAAAGAAGCAAAATTGTTGCTCTTTGCCATATCTACTATGAGAATGAAGACCATTCTTGGCAATCAGACTGTCAACATTCCAGAAAATGTCAACATCACTCTAAAGGGATGTACTGTTATTGTCAAGGGCCCCAGAGGAACCCTGCAGCGGGACTTCAATCACATCAACGTAGAACCCAGTCTCCTTGGAAAAAAAGAGGCTCTGAGTTGACAAATGGCAGAAATAGAAAAGAGCTGGCTATCGTCCATACTATCTATAGTCATGTACAGAACATGATCTAGGGTAATTTACTGGGTTTCTGTTACCAGATGAGGTCCATGTATGCTCATTTTCCTATCAACATTGTTATTCAGAAGAATAGTTCTCTTCTTGAAATCAAAATTTCTTGGGTGAAAAATACATCCACGGGGGGTCGGGAGAGTTCAAGTGTTGCTTGTCTAGTATCTCAATCCCAAAAAGATGAGTTAATTATTTTTTTAAGACTTATTTATTTTGAGAGAGAGATAGAGAAAGAGGGCAAGCGGGCACTAGGTGAGGGGGACAAAGAAAGGAGGAGAGGGAAAATCTTGAGCAGACTCCCCACTGAGCAGAGTCCAGCATGGGGCTCAATTCCATGATCCTGAAATCATGACATGAACTGAATTCAAGAGTTGGACACTTAACCGACCAAGCGATCCCAGGTGCCCCAAAACATGAGTTAGTTCTTGAAGGAAATGACATTGAACTTGTATCAAACTCAGCTGCCTCAATTCAGCAAACCAAACAGTTAAAAACAATGTTACCAGAAAATTTTTGGATGTTACCTATTTTTCTGAAAAAGGAACAGTTCAGCAGGCTGATGAATGAGATCTAAGTTGCCCAGTTACAGAAACAGCAAGATGCCAGATGATTTGTCAGTCTTATTTGTGATATTTTAAAGATGCAGTAAAGGCTGTATTGATTTGGGCCGTTTCTTAAACCAATAATCCTTTGCAACTATTTGGCAAGTAAACCATTTAGAAGTATTAAAAAAAAAAAAAGCAAGATTGTTATCCCTCCAACCAGAGAGCCACATGACAAAAGATAATATGTGTATTCCAAAGCAAGTATCTGAGTCCTCTTACCATGTAAGTCTGCAAGGGTTTACAACACTCCATGCCTTCAAACTTTTTTTGTTCAAGAAGCAGAAGATATAATACTGAAGAAAAATGGGTCAAGTAAGGGAAATTGCTTTCCAACTGAGATTTCAGACTGAATAGGAAATGGGTGAATTAGAAGAAAAACAGTTATCGCCCATCTGTACGTGGCTCTCCTATATCAAAGGCAGCTTACTTCCAGTTTACCCCATTAACTAAAGCATTCTAGTTTCAAGGTGACAGAGTTTTACAGAAATGTCTTCCCACTTTTTTTTTTTTAAAGATTTTATTTATTCATGAGAGAGAGAGAGAGAGAGAGAGAGAGAGGCAGGCTCCATGCAGGGAGCTCGATGTGGGACTCGATCCCGGGACTCCAAGATCACGCCCTGAGGTAGAAGGCAGGCGCCAAACCACTGGAGCCACCCAGGGATCCCTGTCTTCCCACTTTTTTTTTTTTTTAATTTTTATTTATTTATGATAGTCAGAGAGAGAGAGAGAGAGAGAGAGAGAGAGAGAGAGGGGGGCAGAGACACTGGCAGAGGGAGAAGCAGGCTCCATGCACCGGGAGCCAGATGTGGGATTCGATCCCGGGTCTCCAGGATCGCGCCCTGGGCCAAAGGCAGGCGCCAAACCGCTGCATCACCCAGGGATCCCCTGTCTTCCCACTTTTAATAATTTGGATCAAAACTAGAATCCCTTTAAATAGGCTTAAAATATTCAGTAATGCTAATTTTCAAATAATGCTTCAAGTAAAACCTGCTGCTGTGGCAGAAAAAAAATAATCCATAAGATCTCTGTTTTACAGACATACTCCTTGCCTAGCTGTATTCTAGGTGCTAAAGTTAGAAATCAGAGAGAAAAGAGAATTCACCGTTAGGTTTCTCAAATATAAACGTTTCTTATAAACACATCAAGGTTAGTTTTCTCTTAATATACTTTTGGAGCCCCAAATGATACTACTTGAGTCTGTGAACCCATTAGACACAAGTTATTTACATGATACTTAATAAAATTGTTCTATTAAAACAGGTCAGATGTCACAGTTCAAATTTGGTGCCCCAAAGATCTCTTTGATCTTTAAAAATAATGAAAATCACTCTATCCAAATAAAATGGAACAAGAAAACAGTCAGGAGCATGTCGCTGTTAATCAGGTAGACCTGACCTCTCTAAGGTACCTTGGTTTCTCATCTATTGATGACAATAAATGAAATTATATTAGGCTTTCTATACTTGGCACATGATAATCACTCAAAAAACTACAGCTATTGGGGCACCTGGATGGCTCAGTCAGTTGACTCTTGGTTTTGGCTCTGGTCGTAATCTCATGGGTCATGGGAATGAGTCCCACTTTGGGCTCCCTGCTCAGAGGGAAGTCTGCTTGAAAGTTCTCTCACTCTGCCTCTCTCCTCACTTGTGTGCATGCAAGTGCACCATCTCTCTCTCTAAAATAAATAAATCTTTCAAAAAGTGAAATTATGTATTTTTAAAAAGCTATAGGTATTATGAAGTTTGGAATTCTTTCTCCAGCTGTCAATTTATATCTTCAGAGCAAACAGGCTTACCAACACAAAATAGTGCACTGAAATGAAAGAAAGCAGACTATTCACCCTATTGCCTCAAACCAGGCCTTACTATCATTTCTGAAGTGCAGTTTAAGGACAGAAAATGTAAAATAAAATGAAAAAATTAAAAGAGCAAATGAGGGCAGTCCTGGTGGCGCAGCGGTTTAGCGCTGCCTGCAGCCCAGGGTCCTGGAGACCCTGGATCGAGTCCCACGTCAGGCTCTCTGCATGGTGCCTGCTTCTCCCTCTGCCTGTGTCTCTGCCTCTCTCTCTCTCTCTCTCTCTCTCTGTGTGTGTGTGTGTCTCTCATGAATAAATAAATAAATCTTAAAAAAAAAAAGAGCAAATGAAAAAAGGGGGGAAAACTTATGGAAAAAGCAAATGAAACATAAGAAAAACTCCTGGGTGATCCTAAAGGCTGAATTCTGAAATCAATATCCACTAATTTGAGATTTAGTCAGAAAATCACAATTGAAAGAGAAAAACCCATTTTCTTAGGCCATCAGAACTACACATCAAAATTCTGCTATCAAAAGATAGAGAGGCACCTGGGTGGCTCAGTTGGTTAAACACCTCCCTTCAGCTCAGGTCATGATCCCAGGGTTCTGGGATTGAGCCCCCATCATGTTCCAGAGTCTGTTCTCCTTCTCCCTCTCCCTGTCCTCCCCGGCCCCGTCCACCCCGCCCCTGACTTGTGCTCACTCTGTCAAATAAATAAATAAAATCTTTAAAAAAAAAAAAAAGAGGGGTGATTGGGTGGCTCAGTCAATTATGCATCTGCCTTTGACTCAGGTCATGATCCCAGGGTCCTGGAATGGATTCCCACATGGGGCTCCTTACCCAGCAGGGAGTCTGTTTCTCCCTCTCCTTCTGCCCCTCTCCCCTGCTTGTCCTTTCTCTCTCTCAAGCCCCTGTCTCTCTCTCTCTCTCTCTCAAATAAATCTTAAAGAAAGATAAATAGGTATGTATGTAAGCTGATTAAATAATCACAACTAATAATTTTGTCAAATGAGTATTTAAATTAGGAGTCAACATAAACTGATTTCACAAAAGAGAATTTTAAAATCTTTTAAAATCTGATCTGATTTCTAGAGTCCCTCTGATAGAGAATAAAATAATACAACTAACCAGACATTCTGGGTTGGCTAGAATGATTCCATTATTTATAGTACTCATTTCTCCAATGTGCTAGTATCTGAAGATAGTTACAAGGTCTTTATTTTTATTTTTATTTTTTTTTTAGTTACAAGGTCTTTAAAATGCAAACTGGGGGAAAAAAAAACATAAAAAAATAAAAGGCAAACCGGGGATTATTTTGTAATTTGTTTATCATACCTAAATTTCAAATGTCCATAAGAAATGTCACACATTATTTCTTCATAATTGGGTGGGTGGCGCTTCCTGGCAAAGCCCGAGGGCTTCAGGGAGGGGAAATAGCCTTCTACTCTGGGTACTCACAGAAAACACAGTGCAAGGGTACAACTGAGGACTGAGGGGATGGCCTCACACCTGCAGATACATCCCCGTATGCTGGGCTGACTAGTTGAAAATATGGTCACTATCCTGAAAAGATTAAAAACAGAGGGAAAGTATTCATTTCTCAGCCTCTTCTCTCCCTCTACTCTCATTTGTGGAAACATCTCTGAAGAAACAGATTACTCAAAACAGAAAACGTTGACCTTAGTATCCATAAAATACTGTAGATATTACAAAGATGGACAGGTTATTACCCCTGCTACCAAGTAACTCAAAATCTAAAAGAGAAATGATGATGATAATGAAGGATTCTTTGCAAAGCATGAATCTGTAAAGAGCTTTGCTGGGGTTTTGAGTCTAAAATGAACAGGGTGAATGACTCATGCTCATCAATTAAATACAAAACCATAATATATACAAAAGTACAACCGTGGCTAAGGTTCTTACTCATCACCTGACTACAGTAAATAAGGAACATTCTTGTCTGTTTTAAGGCCCCCTCCCAAAGCTTCCCCACTCCACTCTATAGAAGGAAAGAAAGAGAGAAAGAGAGAAAGAAAGAGAGAGAGAGAGAGAGAGAGAGAGAGGAAGAAGAAAAGAAAGGAAGAAAAGAAAGAAAAGAAAAAAAGAGTCCATTTTGTTATTTTGTTTTCTTTGTTAGAAAAAAGAATCTAGGGCAGCCCTGGTGGCTCAGTGGTTTGAGTGCCGCCTTGGGTCCAGGACGTGATCCTGCAGACCTGGGATCGAGTCCCACATCGGGCTCCCTGCGTGGAGCCTGCTTCTCCCTCTGCCTGTGTCTCTCTGCCTCTCTCTGTGCCTCTCATGAATAAATAAAATCAAGAAAGAAAGAAAAAAAGAAAGAAAAAAAGAAAGAAAAAAAAAAAAAGAATCTAGGGCAGCCTGGGTGGCTCAGCGGTTTAGCACCGCCTTCAGCCCAGGGCCTGATCCTGGAGACCCAGGATCGAGTCCCACATCAGGCTCTCTGCATGGAGCCTGCCTTTCCCTCTGCCTGTGTCTCTGTCTCTCATGAATAAATAAATAAAATCTTAAAAAGCAAAAGAGAAGTCATTTCTTCCAACAGCCCACACCAGTATTGTATTTTTTGTCCTGCTGATTATTTGTAAAAATCTTTTTTTTTTTTTTTTTTAAGATTTTACTTATTTATTTGAGAGACAGAGAGCAACCGAGAAAGCATGAGCAGAGGAGGGAAGAGAGAGGAAGAGCAGACTCCTCACTGAACAAGGAGCCTGATGTGGGGCTCAATCCCAGGACCCAGAGATCATGACCTGAGCCAAAGGCAGATACCCAACTGACTGAGCCACCCAGGCGCCTCTGTAACACTCTTTCAGTTTGATCCTACCAATAAGCTTGTCCAAGCATGCATCACCCTCCACAGACAACTACAATAGCCATGGTGTTCAAACTTCCAATTTCCTCTCTAACTATCTACTATATTTTGGCTCAAAAGTTTCTAATCTGGGCAGCCCCGGTGGCGCAGCAGTTTAGTGCCACCTGCAGCCCAGGGTGTGATCCTGGAGACCCGGGATCGAATCCCACGTCAGGCTCCCTGCATGGAGCCTGTTTCTCCCTCTGCCCGCATCTCTGTCCCTCTCTCTCTGAATAAATAAATTTTTTAAAAAATCTTTAATAAAAAAAAAAAGCTTCTAATCTACTACTCGGTTTATGTCATGCCCAGCAATGATGACGCCAAAAAATGGAAGTTCTACCCAGCTAGGCCTTAGTGTTCACTCATTCAATAAAAATATTGAGTCTCAGGGACTCCTTGATAGCTCAATATTTGAGGTGGTCAGTTGGTTAAGTGCCCAACGACACTTGATTTCAGCTCGGGTCTTGATCTCAGGGTTGTGAGTTCAAGCACCATGTTGGGCTCCATACTGGGCATGGAGCCTACTTTAACAGGAAAAAAAAAAAAAAAAAAAAAAATGAGTCCCAGCTACTATATTAGTCACTTTCTAAAAAGTTCCCCCATTCAGCCAAATTCTATCAACTTTCCAGGACCTGTATTCGGTGAAGTCTTGCCTGACCACTACAACCCCTGGGTCCTCGTCCTCTTCAGAATGATCAGGCTACTCCATTTCTGCATTCTCAAAGTTGATTCCACTGAGCCAAAAAGTAGTATAAAGTGAAAACAATGTTTTGAGGTCACGTGCATTTGGGGAACACTGAGCTAATAAAGGTTAACATTATTTTTTTTCTGCCAGACTTCTCTGAGCATCCAGTATGTTAACGTGCATCTTCAAGAGGGCAGACATGGTATATGACTATATAATTATATACTACCATAAGTTTTTGTTAACTTAAGGAAGTTTCACAACATTTAATTGCTATTTCAGTTTTTGTTTTGTTTTTTTGTTTGGTGCCTGCCTCTCTCACTAGTCAGACAACTCTAGGAGGGCAGAAAGCTGTCAATCCTCACTGCAGCCACTGCACAGAGAAGCCAGTAAGTTTTGGTGGAGTAAAGCAGAAATGATGTGACCAGGCTTGGGGTTTAGAGGATAGCACAGGGGGATGATAAAATGCTCCAATTTCAGCATCATAGGATCTCAACACATTATTAAGTCTCTGATTTGGGGTAAATTATTCATCCTCCATGGGGCTTAGCTTCCCCATCTAGAGAATGTACACAGTAACAAGAGCTACCTTACAAGTTGCAGATGAGGAATGGATTACACACACAAAGTACCCAGAAAGTATTCAGTTAATATTAGCAGATGGATTGGTAGGATATAGACCAGAAGAGAGACTAATTAAAAAGCTATTCAAATAATTCAAGCTGTTTATCCATGAGTGAGGGCTATGAAATAGACTGTCTGAATCTAGATTCTGGCTTTACTTCCTACAAGCTATAGGCTTGTGTAGAAATTAACTTCCTTCGCTGCCCTCCCTTTTTTGGCCTGTACATCAGAAGCATGAAAAGCAACCATTTTTCAGGTGTGTTGTGTTGTTTTTTTTTTTTTTTTTTAAAGATTGTATTTACTTATGCATGAGAGACATATATAGAGAGGCAGAGACATAGGCAGAGGGAGAAGCAGGCTCCCCACGTGGGAGCCTCATGTGAGACTAGATCCTGGGACTGCAGGATCACACCCTAAGCTGAAGGCAGACGCTCAACCACTGAGCCACCCAGTGTCCCTTGAAGATTATTTTTAAGCGGAGGTCTGGTGAACTGACAGCATGCTTTCTAACTACCTCCCACTCCCATTCCCAATTGTCCCCAGAGACTCAAATGTCCTTCCTTCTACAGAGCCATCATCTTCTTCCCCGACCTCATCTCCTGGCCCCAAATCCTCCTTTAAAACATCAGCCTCCTGAAGAACAAAGCAGATTACGTTCCGTTCCTACACACTCTTTCCCCTCCCCTTCTGCATTGCCCACTTCACATACAGTGTGAGAAAACAGAATGTAATCAGAGGAGTAATTCTGTATGCCCCCCACCTTGTAATTCCTGAACAACTCTGTTAACATCTTTCCACAGCAGAGTGGATAGAAAGGTGGTATGTTGTACCAATGCCACCATTTCCCAAACACAGATCTTGACTTTAATTCCTAGTTGCTATTTTAACTTAGATTTACCCCCACTTATTAAAAGAGTAATTAAAAAGAAATTATCTTTGGGAATAAAAAGTAAACAATACCTTTGCCAGGCTCAACTCAAGCAACTGATTTTAGTTGTGAGAGATACAATTCTTAATGAGCTAGACTGTACACACAAAATAAATCCAACAAAGCCCATATTCCCCCAGACCATCTTGGCACTAGCCAGTCTACACCTCAGTAAGGGATTCAATCACAGACAAGGGTTATCCCCCCCCTCTGTGGATAATCTGACATAATACTGTGATACTGCAGGTCTGCAGTTCGGGCATTCTGAAGACGTAATGGAGTACTAATTTTCAAGACACAGGAAAACAGAGAGGGTCTTTAAAGAAAATGCAGGGCAGCCCCGGTGGCGCAGCGGTTTAGCGCCGCCTGCAGCCCAGGGCGTGATCCTGGAGACCCTGGATCGAGTCCCATGTCGGGCTCTCTGCATGGAGCCTGCTTCTCCCTCTGCCTGTGTCTCTGCCTCTCATTCTCTCTCTGTGTCTCTATGAATAAATAAAATCATTAAAAAAATAAATAAATAAAAAAATAAATAAAAAGCAGAGCTGTTTAGTGTTGGTATTCTAGAAGGTCACAGGGGATCTTGTGGATTCATACAAACAGATGTTGGTCACAGAAAATGCTATAACCTTGTAATGATGACAAGCTCGTATACTTGCGCACTCTCATTCTCGTACTTCTGCACAAAAATTTTTTTAATAAGGAAGTGAAGCGGGAACTGAGCCACTACAGCTGGATCTCTGGAAGACAGGTTCCAGATGAGTCTTTGGGTCCTGGGTGCTGTGACCCAGTGGCCCAGTGATCTTGTGCGTCTTCAGGCAGGTTGCTCTCCAACAGGAGAGGAGTGCTGTGACAAAGAGGCAAATAAGGAAAGGGAGACCACAGGACAGACAACTCACTACTCCTACTTCCTAGAGCAAATATTTATGTACATTGGCCTGGAAGAGACATATTTTAGAAGCTATATCCTTACCCATTCTTACTCATTACTCTATCTTAGAAAACCAAAGTCCCATTGCACAGCTGGAACTCAAAGAGCCACATGGAATATTAAGAGTTCAAAACAGCAGTGAGCTCTGCTTTCCCAAGGCCATTCCTTCTGCTGTGGTTGCAGCCAGGAGGGCTCAGGAGGGTGCGAACAACTATCTGTGCTTCAGCAGTGATGTTTTATGGCTGGGTGCCCAGATTGTCTAGCTCTGCACACAGCTCTATAGCCTTTGGAGGGCTACAGGGAAAGAATGCATTCTTAACAAACAGCTCTCCATCCCTGCAACAGCTTCTTCATTCTCTGAAAGCACCTGTGGCCAAGAAAAGAATTCATTTTTAGTAAAACTCTAAAAATGGCACAAAGGGTATGAATTTTCACCATGTTTTTAATATGTAAAACCTCATCACATCCCAATTGCAGAATTAGCGAATACGTATTTTACTTTTCATTAAGTAAGTTCTAGTTCAAACGCATACTCTGCACAATAGGAAACGTACAGGATTATTTTAAGCAAGTTATTCAAACAAGTTCACTGGGCAAGGATTATACATTTCTTGGTTTCAACATCACACATACAATCTCTACACAAGGTTATAGCTATTTCTGACAAGTAACCTTTGTATTTTTAAGTAATTATATTCTTGAAAAATTGTGTGTAAGCCGAATGTCTATAATTGAGAACATCTTTATTGCACTAAAATTTAAAGAAAGCTTACTGTATATTATTTTGCAAAGTAAAGAATGCTCTCCTCATGACCGCACCATTATTTAAAAGCTAATTTGTAAAAATTGGGGATCCCTGGGTGGCTCAGCGGTTTAGCACCTGCCTTCAGCCTGGGGTGTGATCCTGGGGTCCCAGGATGGAGTCCCACGTCAGGCTCCCTGCATGGGGCCTGCTTCTCCCTCTGCCTGTGTCTCTGCCTCTGTGTGTGTGTGTGTGTGTGTGTGTGTGTGTGTCTCATGAATGAATAAATAAAAATCTGTTAAAAAATAATAATTTGTAAAAAATTTAGATGTTCACGATTAGACTGACTTAAAGCAAGAAGATCTATAAAATCTGTCTGACAAAAAGGCCAGTTCTCATTTAATATTCTGCTCTCTCTACTTAAGTCTATGACATCTTCAAACAAAATTAAGATGCCAACTGTCTTAATTAAGCAAATAAAATCCACTCATCATACAAAATAGACTGCAGCACCAATACTCCTTCAAAAGATTTCCTTACAGCTCATTGAAAACACCAGAAAACCCTCTGAAATAAAGCTGGGGTGAAAGGTAAAAACCCATTTGTCTCAAAATCACCACTAAGAAAGCCAGAACAATTTCAAAGAAACCAAAAACAAAACACACAGAAACAAAGTTGCCTGGCTCTTCCCCCACTTACTTAGACTTTCCAGGCCCCATCTGCTGAAGGCTCTACCTCCTGCTCCCTCAACACATCCCTCTCCTGCTTCCAAGACCTTTTATAAATCTGTCCCTCCTCACCTCTCCGTTTCTCATGTTCCCCCACCTCTGACCCTGGGACTTTAGTTGCTCTGGCTAGATAATCTTCGTTTGCTGCATCCACAAATCTTATGTTGTTCTGAGAATGGGAAACAGCCTCAGAGATGACAACTGATTTTCTTCCTTATAAAATCTTCTCTGATAGTAACCTTTGCACAATAAAGCCTGACTGAGTGCTAACAGAGTGGCCTACAACATACGCATGCAATCTCGTGGATCTAATTCTTACTGGGGAAAGCCAAAAAGACATTGAAATAGTCTTTAAAATGGCTCTTAAGCCTTAAAATGTTAAGTTGTTAGGGAAGTTATACGATGCCAAAGACATTCTATATACTCAAATCAAATAATGGATAAATTTCCAGTAGTACTTTTTTTTTTTTTTTTTTTTTAATTTAAGATTAGCATCACTTTGAGTGGAGCAAGAGTAAGTTTACACTCAGGCCCTCCTCGCTCTCACTTGGAGCTGGGGCAGTCATGCAGACACTCCGTCTGCAGCCAGTACTGTAGGAATTCTATCTTCCATTTCTTTCCAACTGAAAGCTCTCTTCACTAGGGAAAAAGGCTGCCCCCTCCAGCCCTGACCTCCTCCTCCCCATCTTGGTTTTGGAAGTGAGCCAGATGACAGCATTTGGAAAAGCACAAATTTATCTCGGTAAAGCCGGCTATTTAACAAAAAGGTGGTGGTGGTGAGAAATACTGTAATTTTAGAGTATATTCCTCCCATGACTTACTTCTGTTTTGATCCCTGTGGATCCAATGAAACAGTACACCCCACTTTCCTCATAATCAGCCCTCTAATGCAACTATTTGTTCCAAAACTCCCAAGCCAACTAAGTATAAACATAAACCTGCTACAAAATAATCTTTGTGGAAGTGTTAGAGCATATGCCACTTGAAAAAGAACAACAATAAACATTGTAAGAAGGAAATCCAAAAGTCAGCATTTCCATGTACACTAGGTTACTACTAGAATATTTAAATGCCAGAATCCAAAATGAAACACTGAGGATTCACCCTTATGACAGACTCGCTGTCCACCTTATTTAATAGCTTAAGAGTAAAACGGAGGTACCGGTCAATAAGGTCTTTGGTTCGGACAAGAAACAGCGGAGACTTAGTCTTTCAAAACTAGATCCTTGGGGCACCTGGGTGGCTCAGTCGGTTGAGTGTCTGCCTTCAACCCAGGTCATGATCTCAGGGTGCTGGGATCAAGCCCCACATTGGGCTCCCTGCTCAGTGGGGAGCCTGCTTCTCCCTCTCCTTCCGCCCCTCCACCCCACTCGTGCGTGTATGCTCACACTCTCTCTACCCCTCAAATAAATAAAATCTAAAAAAAAAAAAAAAGGCAAAACAACAACAACAACAAGATCCTCATAATAAAATCAAGTCTGGGGCGCCTGGATGGGTCAGTGGTTGAGCAGCTGCCTTCTGCTCAGGTCACGATCCCGGGGTCCTGGGATTGAGTCCCACATCAGGCTCCCCCCCTGTAGGAAGCCTGCTTCTCCCTCTGCCTGTGTCTCTGCCTCATTCTCTGTGTCTCTCACGAATCCACTCTCCTGCTTAAGAAGTGCTAGTTTGAAGAAATCGCTCTGCATCACCCTAAGTCAAATTTCGCTCAACCAATACTATTATTACTATTACCATTTTTCTGAGCTATCAATTTCTCATGACCCAACGTGTGACAGGAAAACACATTCTGAGAACCTCTCTTCCTATGAAAAGGCAAATATTAAAAACTTTCTGTAGAAAAAGCAAACTTTCACGATAAGCAAGTAAAGCAGCGGCTACAGCTATTAAGACCATCACTCGCATCTGTAAACACCGACAATAAAATCAACTTGGTTAATGCTAGTTGGGCTAGTCGTTTGTAAAACCTCGTTTACCATCATCTCCCCCCAACAATGCATCCTAGGGGTGCCGCAATGGGAGGTGTTCTAAGCCCTTCACCGCCTCCGGGCTTCGGGAATAACGCAAATCTCCTCAAGGTGCCCTCAGCCAACCAAGTCCATCCGGCCCAGGGGCTAAATTTCAGCGTCTGCTCTTTCTCACAGTACGGGAGTCCGCAGTGTAGGCACACACCTGTCAGCACCCCTGCACGTTTCCAACTGACCGTCACCGTGTGCTGAGATCGCTCCAGCCACGTTCCCAGGGTCTCCGCTCCCCTCGTCGTTAATTCTAACCGCGAGGGAGTCAGTCGCGCGCAACCATCCCTCGGCGGCTCCGCTCCGCTCGGGCTCGCAGCGGCGCGCACCCGGTGGCCCTCCCGGCCTGACCACGACGCCGACCGCGGCCGGGCCCCTCGGGAACACAATGCGGGGGGACCAGCCCGGCGCCCCCGGCTCGCGGCTCCTTCCAGGCGGAGGCTCCGGCCGGACGCCCGCGGAGCACCATTTTGAGTTCACAATCTGCAGCTCGTGCCTCGACGCCACCGAGCAGACAACCCAAATGGAGGCTTAACGTGACGAGAGGCTGAGCGGTTCGAGGCGACGCCGCTCGCTCTGCCCGGGGCCGCGGACGCCGCCGGGGGACCTGCGGCCGCCCCCCCGCCCCGCGCCGCCCCGGCCCTGCAGCGCCGGCGGGCTTCCCAGAGCCCCGGGGAGCCGGCGGGGGAGCCCCGCGGCCGCACCTGCCCAGCCTCCACGGCCACGCGCCGACCGATTCAATGTCATCCGCGGGGCGAGGGTGCACGCGAGGCGTCGCTCCGGCAGGGGCGGCCCCGCGGCCCCCGCGGCCCCCGCGGCCCCCGCGGCCCCCTCGGCCCCTCAGCCCGCGCGCGCGGCAGGCCGGCGGCTGCCTCCTCCGTCCCCCTCCCCCCGGCCGCGGCTCGGGGGCCTCCGCCCGGCGCGCCCCGGGGATGCGAGACCCACGGGCGCCCGCTCGCGGGGGGAGGGGGGGCGCGCGGCTCCGACGGCCGCGGGGCTCGGACGGGCGCTCGCGCTCCGGGCCCGGCCGAACAAAGGCGGCGCGGCCCGCCCGGCCACCGCGGCGGCTCCGAGGCCCGGCCGGCGCTCACCTGGGCTCCGTCCCCGGCGGCGGCGGCGGCGGCGGCGGCGGCGGCGGCGGCTCCTCGGCGGGGCTCCGGCGGCGCGGGCCTGGCGGCCACAGCGACCACGACGGCGACGGCGACGGCGACGCGGGCGGCCGCCCCGGGGCCTGCGGGCTGCTCGGGCGGCAGGGGCCCCCTCAGCGCCGGCGCCGCGGGCTCAGGTCCCGGCGCGGGCGGCGGCGGCGGCGGCGGCGGCGGCGGCGCGGGCGGGTGGGCGGCGGCGCGTCCCGGCAGGTCCAGGTCCGGCCCCGGCGACGCCGCGACGCGTCCTCCTCCTCGCGCCCGCGAGCGGGACGGCGGCTCCGGCGCGGCCCGGGGTCCGAGGCGGCGGCGGCGGCGGCGATGTGCGCTGGGCGCTCGGCCGGCTCCGCTCCCTCCGCCCGCGGCTCGGGCGGGCCCGCGGCGGCGGCGGCAGGAGCGCGGCGGGCGCGGGGGCGGCCCTGTCAGGCGCGGCGGGGGCGGCCCGGGCGGCGCTCAGGGCTGCGGGGCGGCGGGGCTGGCGGCGGCGGCTGCGGCTCCCGGGGCCGTCGCGCTGAGGTGCGGAGCTGCCACCGCGGCCATCTTGTTGCTCTAACTGACAAGAACCCCCCTCCCCCCGCTCCAGCCAGACGGGGCGCTCGCGCCCCCTTCCCCGCCCCGCGTTGGCCTCCAACAGGAAGTCGTCCCGGCCCCTGCCACGTGACTCCGCCGCATCTGCATACCGGAGGGCGAGCCGGCCAATCGGCGCTCTGCATCCGAGCTCCGCCCCCGCGCGCCCCTCCCCGGCCCATTGGTTCGTCCCGGGCAGGCCACGCCCCGTCCTTCCCCCTTAATACCCGCTCGCGTTGTGGTTCCGCAGACTGCGCGGGGAGCGCGCCGGGGTGCGAGCGGCGGGTGCGCGCGCTCCCCCGGCCCGGGCGCGTGCAGGTCTCGGGGCTCGCGCTCCGTCCGCGGTGTACCGAGGCTCGGGCGACCTCCTTCCCGGTCCGTGGGCGCTGCAGCTCGGTGGAAGCGCGCTGGGCCGCGGGGCGCAACGTTCGCCCCGTTCGCTCCGCCCGCGCCCTGCGGCGCCTGGGCCCGGGTTCGCGCGGCGTTTTGGCCCCGCGACGCCAGCCCTCCGTGCAGCCCCGACCGGCGCCCGCCCCGACGCGCGTCCAGCCCGTGCGGTGCACACGCCCTGCACCTCCCCACCGTGCACACACTCGCACACGCGCCGACCCGGGCCCGGGAGCATCCTGCCAGCCGCGCGCCTCCCAGCCTCCCCTTGCACGCAGCGGCCCCCGGGGGAGCGCCCTGCTGCGAACCAAACAAACCTCCCTACGCAACGGCTCCCCCACGTCCCGAGACATCCCCCGCCCCCGAGAGCGAACCGCCCTCCCCCACCACGCGGACCCCGGGGCCCGGGGCGGGGGGGACCCAGACGCTCCGGCGCTCGGTACCCAGTGCTGGTCCGCCATCCCGCCGCTGCTCGTCGGTGTACAGTCGTCATGAACCGTAGGTGGGGGTCAGGAGCGACGTGCAATTCAAAAGTCCCTTTTTAACTTTCGATCCAAGTCACGAGTCCATTTTAAAAACCAAGAATTTTCTCCGTTTTCGTGAAGGGTCGTGGTGGCAGGCCAGCTTTCCCCTTGGCGCGGTGGAAGGAAGCTCAGCGGGGCTACTTGAAAGTTGCTCGAGCTGGAGGAGGCCGTTCCCTGTCTACGTGTCCCCCCATCTTGAAGAGCAGATAATGACACACTACTTTCGCAATGCAATTTTGTTACCGCAAGTGTCAGGCTTTGAGAGTTTGAGGATGAAAGAGACACAAGAAATTCCCCGCTCTCGTTTCCCATCAGGGTCTCGTGAGCTCGGTGCTCTCCCTTCTCCTTACTGCCATATCGTAAAGCCCTCCGGTAGCCAGATGCACAAACCACTCTCTAAAGTCGTCTTCAAATGTCTGTTGTGTGTTTCCCCTCCCCAAAACCCCATGTCATTTAGAAGGATCTGAAGTCAGATTTTACTTACATTAATTCTTGACTGCGGAGAAACCTGCATTTTTTTCTCTTTTTATTTTATTTTATTTTATTTTATTTTATTTTATTTTATTTTATTTTGTATTTCTCAAAAATAGACATATTATCACATGCTTCAGGAGGGAGTGCAAAATAATAACATCTTCAAAATTAGCAACATCCACTAAGTATATTGCTAAATCAATGGAGAGGAATCCAGGTACTTGGGTAGACCAATCATTGTAATAAGCAGACATTTGGGGGAAATGGAACCAAAGTTCATTATTTAATATTTGTTCTTGATGTTAAATTTGTGACTGTAACCTCTCAATGTTACCCGTTTTGTTCTCTTTACTACCCTCCACCTCCCTCAGCTTAAACCAGACAAAATAATTGTCTTCTCCTGTTATCTTAGACTATAAACATTTGGAGGCTTAAAGGTAAGCACTGTATTGACCATATTTTCTGAACCAAACATTAGACTCACAGTTTGGCATGAAGACTTACTTCTGGCACTAGAAAGAATATTTTTTTAAAGATTTTATTTTTAAAAAAAATTAAAGATTTTATTTATTTATTCATGAGAGACACAGAGAGGGAGAGAGGAGAGAGGCAGAGACACAGGCAGAAGGAAAAGCAGGCTCCATGTAGGGAGCCCAACGTGGGACCCGATCCTGGGACTCGATCCTGGGACTCGATCCTGGGACTCGATCCTGGGACTCGATCCTGGGACTCCAGGATCACGCCCTGGACCTAAGGCAGGCACTAGACCGCTGAGCCACCCAGGGATCCCTTAGAAAGAATAATTTAAATTAGGGTTGACCCAGAAACATTGAGGCATATGATGGCTATGAGTGTGGAGATTGCAGAACACAGTGCCACTCATTCATGGTTTTTTGAAGTGATTAAAGGATGAGTAAAGACCCCAAGCAAAGTTGTAAAATGGGTAAGTGCATATTTGGGGTCTTCATCCACTGATGGGCCCTGTCATTACCATCTCATAGCTAAGATATGAGTTAATAATCTATAATAATGGTCAAAACCCACAAAATCGCATTTAAGAGGGTTAAATGCTGAATGTAGCTCTTAAGTTAAAAAGTCAGCTTGTTAAAGATATATGGAGAAGATCTGGCTGGACACAAGCTCACATAAAAAAAAAAAAAATCCTGGTTTCAGGTGCCCACATGCACACAGGGCTAACCACACAAAATGATTTGTTAAAAAGACATGCAATCTAATAAAAGAAAAAAAGACATGCAATCTGCCTTTTTTAATTTTAAATTTTTTTTAAAGATTTTATTTATTTGAGAGAGAGAGAGAGAATATGACTGGGAGGAGGGGCAAAGGGAGAGGGAGAAGCAGGCTCCCCACTGAGCAGGGAGGGAGCCCAATGTGGGGCTCCACCCCAGGACCCTAGGATCATGACCCAAGCTGAAGGCAGATGTTTAACTGACTGAGCCACCCAGGCACCCCTACTTTTTTATTTTTTATTTTTTTAAATATTTAGAGAGAGAGTGGGGGGTCAGGCAGGGGGATGTGGGAAGAGGCAGAGGGAGAAAGAAAATCTTAAGCAGGCTCCATGCTCTGTACAACGGTGATGGAGGGCTCCATTTCATGACCCTGAAATCATGACCTGAGTTGAAATCAAGAGTCAGACACTCAACTGACGCAAGCCACCCAGGCACCCCAGGTGCCCTCCCTCTTTTTTTTTTTAAGTAAGCTCTACATACAACATAGGTGTTGAACTCAGAGATCAAGAGTTCCATGCTCTCCCTCTTGAGTCAGCCAGGTGCCCCCTAAAAACATACAATCTATATTAAAATAGTGTCCAGCTCAAGAGACTGTATTCTGAGCTGGCCAGCCCCTACATGGAATATTGTGGCCAGTTCTGAGCACTAAGGCATGTGAAAAAAATTGACAAGCTTAAAGACTCCATCAGGGAGACAGCAGTTTTTGTTGATGAAAATCCTTTGGTCATTCAGCAGGAAGGAGCAGGAAAGGCTGATATAGGGAAGAAAAAACAGGCAGGACAGGATGACTATCCTCTAAATTTTAAAGAACTCTCACATACAAATAGACATAGGTAAATTCTGCGAGATCCTAGGAGGAAGATCTGTGGTCAGTGAGTGGAAGGTTTGGAGGCAAATTTTGGTTCCATTTAAAGAAGAATCATGAGGGTTATCCATAGAAACTCCAGCTTGAAATGTAACAAGATCCACATCTGGTTTAAGCAGAAAGACGAGGGGATCATGTTCCCATCTCCATGGATATTGCAGAATGGATTACTGCACTGGGCACAAAGGTTGAACTAGCTTAGCGGTTCTCAAAGTGTGTTCCCTGGACCAACAGCAGCAGCAGCAGCAGCAGCACCTGGGAACTTATTAGAATTGCACCTTCTGGGATCCCTGGGTGGCTCAGCGGTTTAGCGCCTGCCTTTGGCCTGGGCCCGATCCTAGAGTCCCACATCGGCCTCCCGGCATGGAGCCTGCTTCTCCCTCTGCCTGTGTTTCTGCCTCTCTCTCTCTCTCTCTCTCTCTCTCTCTCTATGTCTATCATGAACAAATAAATAAATCTTAGGAAAAAAAAAAAAAAGAATTGCACCTTCTTGGATCCCATAGCCAGATCTGCTGAGTCAGAAACTCTAGGGGTAGATCCCAGCTATCTGCATCATATTAAGCCCTCCCGGTGATTCTGATGCACACCAAAATTTTGGAATAAAACTAAATAATAAAGGGCATCTTTTCTTTGTGTTCTATTTGTGTGTGATACTTGCCTCCTTTCTACTGCCAGCCACTTCCGACCACACAGGACTGCTTTGCTTCCTCTTGAAATCCCATTCATCCTCCTTCCTAGTTCTGTTGATTCTGCAAGTAGAATTTGCATCCTAGAGTAGGCTTCTTCTTCTTTTTTTTAAAGATTTTATATATGTATTTATTTGACAGAGCATGGGAGAGAGATCACAAGCAGGAGGGACAGGTAGAGGGAGAAGCAGACTCCCTGCTGAACAGGGAGCCAGATGCAGGACTTGATCCCAAGACCCTGAGATCAGGACTTGAGCAGAAGGCAGACGCTTAACTAACTGAGCCACCTGGGTTCCCCTAATGATAGACCCTTGAAGGGGAAAAGTTTCAACACTCAAACAACTGATTGCTTTCCGATGAAAATGTAATGGAGCTGGGCTCGATCCTCCCTGCTGTCACCAGGAGATCTCAACTGCCTTAGCCTTAAAAAATTTGAGAAGCTTGGGGTGCCTGGCTGGCTCATGTGGAGCATGGGTCTCTTGATCTCTGGGTCATGAGTTCAAGCTGCACTTTGGGGGTAAAACTTATCTAAAAAATGTGATAAAAAATTTGTGATAAGCTTAAAAGGCCTTTTGGAGCTCTGGTTGTCCAACCCTGATCACATAAATTACTGAAGTAGCCTGTTTAAAATACAGATTCATCAGGTTCAGGGTACTGTCCATGAAGCCGCATATTTAATCAGCTCCCCAAGTGATTCTGACGCTATTGTCCTCTCACTCCACTGAGGAAAATACTAGAACAGAACCGAGAACCTTACACATGAACAAAGGCTTCAGATTTCTTTGTATTCCTCAGTGAGTTAGAGATGACTTGTCAAACCTTTATTGAAACTGTATTGTGTGCCTGGGCAGTGGACTAGGGCTTTCAAGCTGAAAGCCATGATTATAATATGTAACAAAGTGCCAAAGAAGGCAAAAGGAAAGACCTAGGTCATTGTGGAAGGCTCAGAAAGAAAAAGAAGTGGGATCTCTGGTTCTTGAAAGATGCAAAGCAACAAGGGTCAGAGGCTGGGGAAGGGCACTGAAGACAAGTATGAAGGGGATGTTACAGCACTTTGAGGGGATCGCAAAATGTCAACAGAACTGAAACTATCCTCAGAGGGACGCCTGGGTGGCTCAGTCGGTAAAGTGTCTGCCTTTGGTTCAGGTCATGATACCGGGGTCCTGGGATCGAGTCCTGCATCATCCGGGCTCCCTGCTCCGCAGAGTCTGCTTCTTCCTCTCCCTCTGCCCCTCCTCCCTGCTTGTGTTGTCTCTTTCTCTCAAATAAAAAAAGAAACAGAAACAGTCCTCATATAAAGGCAGAAAAGGAAGTGGAAGAAATGACCAGGGGCCAGATTATAAGGAGCATCTCATGTCACAGGAGTTTGGACTTTATCCTGAGGGCCATGTAGACCCCTTGAATGATTCTAAACATTATACCTGGCTGTCCAAGATATCTCTGTGGAAACATTGTGATAGATGGTGCAGAGAAGGAGGGTGAGGCCAAAGGTGGGACAGGAGGTGATGGCTCAGGGCAGGAGGGGAGTCCTGCAGCAGAGAACTAGAACCTATGGAATTGAGCAGAGAGGCATTGGAGGTCAAACAAGAAGGATCCGTTTAAAAGATAATTTCCAGGTGGGGATCCCTGGGTGGCTCAGCGGTTTAGCGCCTGCCTTCGGCGCAGGGCGTGATCCTGGAGTCCCGGGATCGAGTCCCACGTCGGGCTCCCGGCATGGAGCCTGCTTCTCCCTCCTCCTGTGTCTCTGCCTCTCTCTCTCTCTCTATGTCTATCATAAATAAATAAATAAATGAATAAATCTTTAAAAAAAAAAAGATAATTTCCAGGGAACTCCTAACTGATCTATATGATGCCTAAGCAAGGTGGTAAAGGATGATGATGCCCAGTTTTCTTGCTCAGTGAGAGGTGGAGGGATAGTGAGGCAGGGGCTGCAGGAGGAGGAGGAGTAACCAGAGACCTTAGGTGAGACTTGGAGCGGGAATCAGGTTGGGTACATTTGGAGTGGGAGGCACCTGAGGAGTAGCAAGTAGAGATAGCCAGGTCTGCAAGTCGGAAAACTGTCTGGGCTGGAGAGATCAGGGGTGGTTTGCAGAGGGATGCAAGTGGAAGGCTGGAACACAGAGGATTAGCCTGGGGCCTTGGTTGGGAGAGAAGCTGGGTGCTGAGCCTAAGGAACACCAAGGAGGAGGAAGGGGAGGAGGAAGAGGGGGAAGAGGGGAGGAGGAAGAAGAGGTGCTAGAGGAGAAGGTTCCAGCTGAACACATGGAATCCCAGTGGAACCCAAGAGTACAAAAGAGGAAGGAGAAGGTGGTCAACAGCATGACAGTAAGCTCCACACGTTAGGGTCAGGAAAGTTCCACCAGACTGGGCAACCATGAGGTCATTTAGTCCTCAGGTAAGGCTGTGCAGGAGTCAGGGGGCAGCAGGCTGTGGGGTGAGCTGGGGGAGGGACACGGAGGGGGTACTAAGGAGGGATCCCGGTTTAAAGTCTGGCTAACCTCATGAGTTGAATTGTTCCCTCACAGAAGATTTACTGGAGTCCTAACACCACCTACGTCAGAATGTGACCTTGTTTCTCCAAACAAGGAGAGTGTTTCAGACACAGTCAAGTTGAGGTCATTCAGGTGGTCCCTAACCCAAGAGGACTGGTGGTGTCTTTGCAGAGAGGGGAGATGTGGATGCAGACATGCACCCAGGGGGAAGGTCAAGTGCAAATGAAGGCAGAGATGCCGGTGATGCATCCAGGATCCGAGGAACAGTGAAGATGACCAGCAAAGCCCAGCAGCTGGCAGGGGGGCCCGGAGCAGAGCCTCCTCATGGCCTCAGGAGGACCCGTCCCTGCTGAGACAGAGATCCTGAACTTCTGGCCTCCAGAACTGGGAGACAATACATTTCTGTTGCTTAAGCCAGCCAAGTGTGTGGTACTCTGCTCCTGCAGCCCCTGGACACCAGTAGAGCCGTGGGAGGAGGGAATGTGGCTAGAGAGGAATTGGAGGCCAAAAGAGTGGTTTCTCATTGTTTCCTTTCATTTTGCTTTTTCTTTTTTAAAGGGAGAGACTTGTGTGTGTTAATATGCTGCAAAGAAAGAGCCAGTAAAGAGGACACAGCAAAGAGGAAGATGTTTGCTTGTTTGTTTGGAAGGGGTTGAGCATGAAGTAAGGCATGAGAAGGGCCTGGGGCAGATGGGAGACTGGGGGGGTGGTTTGACAGGGGCAGGAGGACTTCTTTTACTAAGACTAGAGGCCCCTGCTTCCAAGCCCACGTGAGTGCATGTTGGGGGTGGGGGCGTGTTTTGCAAAAACTGGAGGGCACTTTAAAAAATGTTTTTAAATGTAAATTCTAGTTAATCATTATTACTTTTTTATAAAATAGCCTAAGATTCCTTTGGATCTAAAATTCTGTTTCTAGATCTGGAATTTATAGCTATTTAAATATAAATTACAGTTTTGTTCCATATTAACAGTGTTATATTTTAACTTAATGTCTGTGGTGTATTAAACCTAAAAGGAAAACATACTCCTCACATCTTTACCTGTTATTAAAACAAATTGCAAACCCCGAACTATAGGGGACTGAATACCTAATCCATAGAAGGCGTATTTTGTCTGCTTTTGGTTTTTTTTGGGGGGGGGAGGGGCCTGAGTGACAACATGACATTTTGGATGTCTGGGGGACAAGCCTTGGTCTGGTATGTGCTCAGCACCTGGCCACTTCCTGATGCTCTCTTTCTACTTGGGTCCATTCCTTCCAGACTGAGGGGTGAAAGTCTGTGAGGTCATCTGGGTAGGGAACATAAGATGCCTGATGAAGTCTTGCACGATAAGGATGTCACCTGTATTAGGTGTTTGGATATGTACAGCAGCCTTATTTGTGTGGGTCCCAGGATACTGAGCAGAAGTCTTTGGGGTTTCTTCGATCCAATTCTGCCAAATTGGCAATCTGGTGTACCCAAGAGAGAGAAGACGGTTCGTGTTGAAATAAATGACATGAAACTCTTTGCATTGGGAGTTAAAGGAAGGATTCCCTCATAGACTGTTCCCCCAGCTGGGCTTCTCGGTGGCCCAAATCTGCTCATATATCTGATGAACACCTAGGAGTGGAGGTTTTGTCTCAGCAGCCAGTAACTCTTGGATTTTCCATCTGCAAGAACTCCCCATTCCGGGGCTAGCTCCTTTATCCTTGCATAAATTAAGCAAATATTTGCAAGCACCTGGCATATGCAAAGCACTGCAGACATTCCAAGTTCACCGGCAACCCCTCCTGAGCCTCTAATAAAGGAGACATGATAAAGATATAAGCAATTTTGTCTCTCTGTTCTGCACTTCACGTTTTTCTATAGCGTTTATCACCTTCTGTGATATATAGTTTGCTTTTTCTTGTGTTTATTGTTTATTTTCCTCCAGTTAGGATGTAAACTCCAGTAGTGCAAAATCCTTGTGCGCTGTTCGTGGATGAATCTTAAGCACCCAGAGCAGGCTCTGGGTGTTCAATAAATATTTCTTTGTTCAATTAAGAAATGAATTAAGATAAACTATGATAGGGCAGCCTGGGTGGCTCAGTGGTTTAGTGCTGCCTTCAGCTCAGGTTGTGATCCTGGAGACCCAGGATCGAGTCCCACATCGGGCTCCCTGCATGGAGCCTGCTTCTCCCTTACCTGTGTCTCTGCCTCTCTGTGTGTGTGTCTCTCATGAATAAATAAATATAATCTTTAAAAAAAAGATAAACTATGATAAATGTCATAAGAAAGTTAATGTCAAACTGCTATAGGAGAAGTGACATCAGATATTACAAGTAAGGGGTGAATCAGGGAAAGCCCCACAGGGATGTGGCATTCAGATGGCTTTGAAGAGATGAATAGACATCCTCCCTCCCTCTCTCTGCCTGCCTGCCTTCCTTTTTCTTTTTCTTTTTCTTGGTAGTTTATTTGGTTACTTAGGATAACATGCAGAAGAAATACCAGAATATTTGATATTTACAGTAGATATTTTATCAGACCTTTTGTAGAACCCAAATTTTTAAAAGACTTTAATAGATTTTATGATTTTCAATTTTCTCCCCTTCTCAAGTAAACCAAAATGCATCCTTGATCTTTTTTTTTTTTAAGATTTTATTTATTTCCTCATGAGAGACAGAGAGAGAGAGAGAGAGAGAGATAAGCAGGCTCCATGCAGGGAGTCTGATATGAGACTCCTGGGTTGAAGGCAGATGCTAAACCGCTGAGCCACCCAGGGATCCCCGCATCCTTGATTTTGAGGAGAAACAATGACCGTGTGAGTTATCTATTGCTGAGGGACAAATTATATCTCCATATTTAGCATTTTAAAACCATAGCCCTGTTGTATCACACAGTTCCTGAGAATCAGGAATCCAGGGGCAGCCTGGTGGATGAGAGCCTTTCATGAGGTTGTGGGCTAGTGCTGGGCTAGTGCTGGCCAAGCCCGTGATTGGGCTGGCTGGAGGATGTGCCCCAAGCTCACGCTCATGGCTGTTGGCAGGAGCCTTCCACTTCTAGACCTCCGCCTAGGGCAGCTCAGGATACGGTTCCCCCCAGAATGGGTGATCCAAGAACAAGAGAGCACCGTGACAGAAGTCCAAGCCCTCTCTAATCAAGTATGACAAGCAATGCCCAGTCAGTTCTGCCAGATGCTATTGGTCACGCAGACCAACCCTGGGTCAGTGTAGGAAGTGACTGCACGGGCGTGAATATCAGGAGGCAGGTCTTATGGGGCCATCCTGGAGGCTGGTTCCCGCAACAACAAATCCACAAGGAGATGCCATGCTCGGGGGTCAGCAAGCCTCACTCCCTGTACAGACAATCAAATTTCTGGCTTAGCAAACTTCAGATCTTGACCTGTCCTTGCCTTCGAAGTTGCTGCTGAATGGTTCCACATGCAGGACAAACAGGTCTGCTTTGAATGCCATACTTTGGGGATTCCCTTAGCCTTCCTGGATCTCGTTTACCATCTCTTGTATAAGTGGGGTGGACCGTGTTGCCAACCGTCCAACTCTCAAACTCTGTGACTCAGAAATTCAGTTTCAGTGAGCAAGTACCTGGTTAATGAAAAAGTCTTCAAAGAAGACAAGGAGTTTGTATCTGAAAAAAACCCTACCGTATTTAGAAGGATGGAATGTACCCCATGGAATAAACATACAGAACTAAGTGGGAGAGATGTCAGCAAGACTGGCAGCTGGGACTACAGAAGGTTCCTGTTGGGAGGCACTTACTTGTCCAAACCCACACAGTTTGGATAAGTAAGTGAACCATTATTGGACTAAGCTAAGATTCTGGAGGTCATTCTGGAGGTGGTTAATGTGGCAGAGGTGCCTCCATCAAAATGCAATCTGCGCCCTGGCAGTGTGAGTCTCCTCTGAGCAGAGGCTGTGCAGCCAGGGACTACATTTCCCAGCATCCCCTCCCCATCTAGGTAGTCCCACGTGACTACTTCTAGCCAATGGGGTGTGACCAGAGTGATGTGCCTCTCTCCTAGGCCAAGGCTGCAGAGAAGCAATTCTGTCTTCTCTAGCTCCTTCCTCCTTCCCAGACGGAAAGGACTTAAGGGCTTCGGGGGATGGAGGAGGCTCAAAATCAAAAGAGCCTGTGATCCTGAGACATCAAGAGTAAGATCTCTTCGGAACGCCCCGGTGGCCCAGCGGTTGAGCACCTGTCTTCAGCGCAGGTCATGATCCTAGAGACCTGGGATCGAGTCCCGCGTCGGGCTCCCTGCAGGCAGCCTGCTTCACCCTCTGCCTGTGTCTCTGCCTCTCTCTCTTTGTGTCTCCCATGAATAAATAAATAAAATCTGGGATCCCTGGGTGGTGCAGCGGTTTGGCGCCTGCCTTTGGCCCAGGGCGCAATCCTGGAGACCCGGGATCGAATCCCACGTCGGAGCCTGTTTCTCCCTCTGCCTGTGTCTCTGCCTCTCTCTCTCTCTCTGTGTGACTATCATAAATAAAAAATAAAAAATAAATAAATAAATAAAATCTTAAAAATAAATAAATAAAATCTTAAAAAAAAAAAAAAAAGAAGAAGAAGATCTTGGAATGCCAGATGAGTATTCCATGAAGCCCTTGACAGTTTGGGGTTGGCTTTTTGCAGGGGCTACCACTCCCCTAACACACACTAATGTCTTTCCATAGAGATTTCATGAGAAACAGTCTGAAGAAGGTGAGCGTGCCATTGGTCGGTGGACTGGTGTAGATTAAGGGGGAGAGAACCAACACCCAAGGCTGAGAGCTCAGTTAGGAACTAGCGTGGGATTGCCACATGAAGTGCCGTGGGGAGGCATGGCATCCCGTTCCTGCCTCTGCTTCGTGGCAAAATTCATGGAAAACACACAAGTAACGATGACTGTTTTCATCTTTGCTTATTGCATGCCAGACATTATGCTGTGCACTTTATGGACGTGGCCTCATTTAATACCTTTAGTTCTTATTTCAATTTTGTTTTATTTTATTTATTTACAGAGAGAGGGGAAGAAGGGAGGCAGAGGGAGAGAGAGAATCTTAAGCAGACTCCATGCCCAGCATGGAGCCCATCAAGGGGCTTGATCCCTCAATCCTGAGATCATGACCTGAGCTGAAATCAAGAGTTGGACACTTAGGGCAGCCCTGGTGGCTCAGCAGTTTAGCTCCTGCCTTCAGCCCAGGTCATGATCCTAGAGACCCGAAATCGAGTCCCACGTCCGGCTCCCTGCTGGGAGCCTGCTTCTCCCTCTGCCTGTGTCTCTGCCTCTCTCTCTCTCTTTCATGAATAAATAAATAAAATCTTAAAAAAAAAAAAAGAGTTGGACGCTTAACCACTGAGCCACTCAGGTGCCCCTAGTCCTTTTTTTTTTTTTTTCCCCTAGTCCTTATTTAAAATTTTATCTTGCAGGGATCCCTGGGTGGCTCAGCGGTTTGGCTCCTGCCTTCAGCCCAGGGCGTGATCCTGGAGACCCTGGATCGAGTCTCACGTCGGGCTCTCTGCATGGAGCCTGCTTCTCCCTCTGCCTGTGTCTCTGCCTCTCTCTCTGGGTCTCTCATGAATAAATAAAATCTTTTAAAAAACCCCACCAAACTAGGGGTGCCTAGTGAGTGCATAGTCACTCAGTAGAGCACGTGACTCTTGATCTTGGGGTCGTGAGTTCAAGCCACATATTGAGCATAAAGCTTACTTTAAAAAAGTTAAAAATAAAAAATGCTTTAAAACAAATGAATCCATGCCTTTCAGAAGGCAATTATGTAATATCAGTCTTAGAACAAACAAAACGTGCCAGTCTTACACCCTATCCCTCCTCTCAATTTCTACTCCTGAAAGCAACCAATATCAAGTCCTTCAGCTGTTTCTTCTGCCATTTACCTTCATATTTCTAAAAAAAAAAAAAAAAAAAAGCTTATTCTCTTCCTTCTTTTTCTTTTTTAAGATTTTATTATTTATTCACGAGAGACACATAGAGAGAGAGAGAGGCAGAGACACAGGCAGAGGGAGAAGCAGGCTCCATGCAGGGAGCCCAATGTGGGACTCCATCCCAGGTCTCCAGGATCACGCCCTGGGCTGAAGACAGTGCTGAACCTCTGAGCCACCTGGGCTGCCCTATTCTTTTCTTTCTTGATTTTTCTATTTTAACATCATCCCCACTTTAGAAGATTTGGCTCTTCTCCACCAAATCCTGCTATCCTATATATTTTCCCTCCCTTAGATGTGTAAGATTTCAATAGCAGGGTTAGAGGTAAGTTTTCTAGACAGGCAAAATACACATAGCAACAGTTATGATAGTACATAGGTTATCCTAGAGGGTTAGAAGGAAATGAAGCTAGAGTAGTAGCCTGGAACTAGAGCATGAAGAGCCACCAGGCTGGGGAATTAGAACTTAATCTAGTGCACAGTAGGGAGCCATTGAAAGTTTTATGCAGGGGAGGGGATGTACGAGGGGATGCTTATCCGGGCAGCACCACTGTAGGCTGGATCTGGGGATGCTTATCCGGGCAGCACCACTGTAGGCTGGATCTGGATCGAGCAAGGATCATATGAGAGTCCAGGTAATTGACCATTTATGCATTCATTCATCCATTCATTTATCCTATCAACTTCCTCATTTACATTTACATATTGGCCGTTGGTAATGCTCCTCTCACCCACTAGACTGTACTTCCCACCAGAGCAGAGACTGCTTGTTCTTTGCTTGCTGCTCTACCCCGGCACTCACAAAGTGTCTGGCAGCCTGTAGATGTTGTGTAAATGTTTGTGGAAGGGAGGAAGGACAGATGTTGAGAATGTGGAGATTAAGTAGGGTGGTGGCCATGATGAAAGACTTGGAGGCATTTTCAAGAGAGACATGAATCTTCCCACTAATGGGAGGGCAGCCAAAGCGACTCTGATGACAAGCCAGCCATTGATAGAGTGGCAGTGCCAGGAGCAGGGATGGGGGCATTTGAAGGGGTGAGTTAACACTTAGATGATAGTTCACCTTTAATAATGTTTGAGTACGCAAATCACCAACCACATTCAGTCTCCTATTAAAGTCAACCCAAGGAAGTCTCAACCTGGTTTCAACCAAGAGATTTCCTCACCTTGCTAGCCCAGTGCTGTGGCATTAAGCTCAGCCGCCCGCTGTGTTCCCACAGGGGCTGAACTTCCACTGGTGTCCTTTTGGCCATTTTATTAAGTGTCCAGCTGTTTCCATGTGAGCAGAATCATGTCTAACTGGTTCACTACTGTATCCCCAGTGTGTGGCACACAACAGGGACTCAATAAATATTTGTTGGATGAATGAATGGTTTTCTGTACCAGTCATTACTGGTTTACCTCTGCCTGTGGGCGTCAAGGAAGGTATCATCAAGAGATGACATCGGACCTAGGGAGCAGGGTGAGTATCGGTGGGGGGTAGGGGGGGTGCCAAACATTCCAGCTCAGAGTTCCATGTATGTACAGGTGGGGAAGCCAGTTTGGGAAACGGAAGCAGATTCCTCCTGGCAGTTTGGATAATGGAAATACTTCTGACCTCAGATACTCAGCCACAATTCTTGCTAAAATCAACAGAATGAATAATTAGAGGAGCAAGGCCAGAGAGAAATCCACAAGCTCAGTGCAGCTGCCTAAACCACAGATTTCAATCAGTTGATGCAGTGGAAACAAGAGCAGGTTTACCTGGAGCCTGTCACAATGTGTGCCAACCTTCCAGGACATGAGTGTACTTCCCTCCTGCTGGGGACAGGTCTTGCTCTTAGACCCAGAGGAGGAAGCTCACGGAGGCTCCTTGACTTGTTGACTCTCCAAGTCACCTCTGGGGAATGCAGCTTTTGTGTTGGAAAGCGTGGCTCTGGGAATTATCACTGAAATCTCTCTCACCCATAGCAAGGCATCAAGGGTCCGTGAGAAGAACGGAAGCAGGATTCCAACATCAATGAAAGGAGGTCATCTTCCTCTGAGGAGGCTGCTCCAGGTACCCTGTGAACCTGTTTCTTGCAGGGGTGCCACCCATGTTGAGCTCCATAAGCCAAAATGCACAGATTCTGGTGTGTGTGTGAATGTGTGTGTGTGTGTAGCCAGAGTGAGAAAACTAAAAAAAAAAAAAAAGAAAAACCCAAACCTGATAAAATTCAGATGTTGCCAAAACTCTAAATTTGGCATCTGGTGTGATCAGGAGTCGGCCAAGAGGCCCTGGGTGTTCATCTTGCAGAGCCTGGGCAGGGTTCCCAGCTGCCAGTTGTCAGACCATGGGTAAATGTGATACTGGAACAGGGGAGAAGCTGGAGAACAGAGTTCCCACCCTATTCTCTCATAGCAACCACTTGTTTGTTTATTTTTGTTTATTCCTTCCAACTAGAAAGTAATACAGTCTCTTTATGAAAAATGGCAGAAAATATAGAAAGATAGAAAGAAGAAAAATATCACATTGTCCCACTCCTCAAAGATTATGTTAACATTTAAAAGTACTTCTTTCCAGACTCCTATCTTAGCATAATTTAAAAAAAATCATAGACATGTTCATGCTCTATGAATTGTTTTTGAATTACTCTCTGGGGAAAAGCGAAACATGTTTAGTCTAGAAGTAAGAAACTTTTTCACATTATAATTTTTCATGTTAGTACAATAAACTCTATAAAAACCATCCTAATAGCAGACACACTGTTTTATCAAATGAATTTGCCATAATTTACATAATGAATCTCCTCCTAGAGGCAAAAGGGTCTTAGATCTAAGTCCTTGCCGCCGCCACTGGGACCTGGGAACTCTTGGTCTGCTTTAGTGCTGTGGCTGTAAGGATGCATTTAGAGGGGTCAGCCCTGTTTATAGAAAAAGTATCTCCCCTTGCTTCCTTCCACCTGTTTAATGATTGAAGTTTACCCCTGAAGAACAGATTTTAGTAACTGCTGCATTTATTTGGGGAAGTCTTGTTTCTGTTAGTCATCGTTGTCGTCTTCTTCTTCTTCTTCTTCTTCTTCTTCTTCTTCTTCTTCTTCTTCTTCTTCTTTTGTTTCTTTTTAAAGTAAACTCTATACACAATGTGAGGCTGGAACTCCTGACCCTGAGATCAAGACTTGCACATTCTACTGACAGAGCCAGCCAGGCACTGCCCCCTCAGTCTTCTTTTTTTTTTTTTTCTTTTTCTCAGTCTTCATTTTTAAAGCAGCATCAGCCTTCAGCCTAGGTCGTGATCTTGGGGTCCTGGGATTGAGTCCCACACTGGGCTCCCTGAAGGGAACCTGTTTCTCCCTCTGCCTGTGTCTCTACCTCTCTCTGTGTGTGTGTGTCTCATGAATAAATCTAAAAAATCTAAAAAATAAAAATTGTTTTAAAAGATTTTATTTATTTATTTATTTATTTATTTATTTATTTATTTATTTATTTATTTATGAGAGACAGAGAGAGAGAGAGAGAGACAGAGAGAGAGAGGTAGAGACACAGGCAGAGGGAGAAGCAGGCTCCATGCAGGGAGCCCGATGTGGGACTCGATCCGGGGACTGCAGGATCACGCCCTGGGCCGAAGGCATGTGCTAACCCGCTGAGGCACCCAGGCATCCCCTAAAAAAAATAGAAATTAAAAAAGGTGAAATAGTGAATTGGTTTTCTTTTTCTTTTCTTTCTTTTTTTTTAAGGTTTGTTTATTTGAGAGAGAGCACACAAGCACAAGGGGGGAGGTGCAGAGGGAGAGAGAGAATCCCCAAGGAGACTCCCCACTGAGCAAGGAGCCCAATGTGAGGCTTCATCCCAGACCCTGAGACAATGAACTGAGCTGAAATCAAGAGTCAGATGCTCAGCTAAATGAGCCACCTAGGCGCCCGGGGTTGGTTTTCACAAAACGAGTCAAATTCAAGCAGTTTGCTGTTGCCTTTGGGAGCTTCAGCCAAGAAGGGAGCCCTTTCTTCTGGGTACTCATGGACACCAAGTGCCTTGCTCACGATGGCTGTGTTGCCTGTGTGGCTGACCCTGTTGTGGCAAAAGATACCCATTGGGTCGGAAGCGTGCGCAGGGTCCCCTTCTGAGCCAGGAAGCCTCAGTTTACTGACTGCTCCTTCAAAATCCAGCTTTCTTCTCCAGCTCTTCAGGGAGGACATGCTGCTTGACCTTGGAGACAAGGTCTCCCAGGGTGAGATATGACCTTGGAAAGCCTAGGGACACTGCAGTTGCCAATGGAGCCATGCAATGGGAAACCACATTAGGACCTGCGCTCCCCAGCCCCTGGCTACACCCCCAACTCATGGAGCAGGAGAAAATGCCCCCCCGAACCCCATAAATGACAAGCCCAGGCTCCTTTGTCCAAAGACCTGTGTCCAAAGGTCCAAGACACTTTCCTCAGCCGTTCGGGCACAACTGGGCCTTTGTGTGATGGGGTCCATCGTGGCTCCTAATTGGCAGTGTAAACAATGGGCCTCTGTGTTTGTTCCCAGAAGACAACAGTGTTCTGGAGCGATGACACGTGTTCTCAGTGTAAAAAAAAAAAAAAAAAAAAAAAAAAAAGAAAGAAAAGAAAAGAAAAGAAAAGAAAAGAAAAGAAAAAGAGGAACGGTGCCTGACATTCCAGCAAAAACCTCTTTGGAGAATCCTGTACTTCTCACTAAAAGACCTTGTTGTACATCGTCCAGATGGTTGCAGCAACAACCTCCTGCCACTCAGCAAGCCACGGAGGCCACAGTCCCTCTGTGGGAACTGTGTGCGTGCAGGAGATGCCCGGGTGTGCGGTGCCAAACATGGCAGTGATTAGTGGCTTGAACGATTTTATTGGGCTTGATTAAGGGCCTTACCTGCCTCTAAGTACCTCCATCCTGAATCCAACTCAAGCTGAATAGAGCAGCCATCAGGAAGAAAACAAGCCTCTCCTCTATACGAAGGGCCCGGGGGGCCTTTGGCTAGGGGCAGTGTGCACAGCTTTCTGTCCCCAGAATCCTGAAAGGGGGAAATGGGAAGGCACCTGTGACTTGACCATTGGCACAGGTAGGGGCAGCTCCTGTGCTGTTTAGGGTAGAAACTTCAAGGTGGGGAGTCCTGAGGTGCATCCCTGGGCTGGGATGCCCCTCACCCCCCACCTTTCCTTCCCTCCCTCTGGATCCTGACTCTGGCAGCTAGTGAGGCTGAGAGCAGCCCCAGGCCAGCAGCCATGCCTGTGCACTTGCTGTATCGGTCAAGGTTCCGCAGAGAAACAGAACCAAGGGGAGAAAGAGAGACACAGGCAAAAAGAGGGATATATAGAAACAGTGAGAATAAAAGGGAGGGGGAGGAGTGAGGACCAGGAGGGGAGGACGAGGGGAGAGGGAGAGGGATTTCTAAGAATTGACTTAGGCAGTTTTGGGAGGCTTGCGAGTTTGGAATTTGCAGGGAGGCTGCAGGCTGGAGACCCAGGGAAGAGTTGAATTAGAGTCTTAGGTCCAAAGACAAGTCCAGAAGCAGAATTGCTTCTTCCTTAAGAGGGCCTCAGGTTTTTTTTTTTTTTTTTCCTCTTAACTGATCAGATGAGGCTTATTTACATTGGGGGGGGGGGTGTAAACAGCTCTTCTCCAAGCCTACTGATTTAAATGTTAATTGCATCTAAAAAAATCTGATAAGGAACTTCACGGCAACATCTAGACTGGCATTTGGCCAAACAATTGGATATCATAGTGGAGCTGAGCCAACCTGTAAAATTAACCATCACAGCTGCCTAGGTGCCCAAGATGGTAACACATGGTAGGTGCTCACTCTGTATTTGCGGATTGCACAAACGAGCATCCTAGGATTGCCCTTACCTTGTCCCTGGTCCTGCTTTCCTCTCCAGCACCTACTCCCATCTGACATAAGTTTACATAATTATTTGCTGTTGCCTGTCCTGGATTTGTGTCTGTTTTGTCATCAGGGCCCAGAGGAGTGTCTGGCACATAGTAGGCACACAGTAGGTCTTTGCAGAATGAATACATTGAAAAAAAATAGGGGGATGCCTGGATGGAGGGGGATGGTTGAGTGTCTGCCTTCAGTTCGGGTCCTGATCCCAGGATCCGGGATCGAGTCCTACATCGGGCTCCTTGTGGGGAGCCTGCTTCTCCCTCTGCCTGTGTCTCTGCCTCTCTCTGTGTGTTTCTCATGCATAAATAAATAAAATCTTTAAAAAAAAAAGGATCCATACCCAACATGGGGGGACCTGTGGGACTGGCTTAGGTCCTGTTCCTGGGGAGCTCGCCCTGTTAGCCTAAGTCACTTTTAAAGCACCTTGCCCAATATGGTCATTGGATTGTAGGATTTTTCCTCCAACACCAAGGCTGTGAGACTCTGGAGGGCTGGGCTGTTGCAGCTATCTTGGCTTCCCAGCACCTGGCACAGAGCCTGGAACCAACCAATGAGCTCAGTAAAATGCAAAATGATTGAATGAATCAGTCGACAGCTTCATCATTAATTCCTCACCACCTTTTGTATTCCTGACAGTCAGCAAATGGCCATTTCAACCTTTGCCTCTCATCTCTTCCCCACAAGGAGTGAATATAATTTGACTCTCAGTGCCATTCTGGGGACGCTGATGTCGTCTGGCCACTTTATAGTCTCTCCTCGTTGTCTTCACCCTCCTACAGCCAAGGGTTGGGAGGCTTTTAACTGAGCCTGTCCATCGCCTCCGTAATCCAGCCGTGGGACCTCTCCTGGTTTAGAGGGATTTATGGACACCCACCCACTACTCACGGAGTGTTAGAGCAATACAGACCCATTAGATGGTCATTCAGAGAGAGATTAAAATAATGAAGGTGAGAATACAGTGAAGCCCGTGTCCTGTTGGAACTCCATTAATCATCATTTGCAGCTTAAAGAAAGAGTTATCATCCCAGCCCATTAAAGAAAGTTGTCAATTAGGCACGATGGGAGATCTCAGAAAATTGTTCCCTGAAGAGAATTTTAGGAGGGCACATCCACATCCCTGTGATGAATTTATCACCAGAGAGCCCAGTGTGGTTCCCTGGGTGAAGCTGGGAAGATCTGGAATGCCAAACAGAATGCCTTGCTCACTATGGTTCCAAGGATAACCAGAGAGGGAGACTGAGGCAGTCTCAGGAAATCAAGGGTCACCAGGGTGGGTTCCTGAGGTCTGATCACCCACTTTTTAAAGAATTACCTCCTATATCCAATGTGAAATGTAAAAATGCTTCTGGTTCTATTTTTATAATGGCATCTATTTGAAAAGCAGACCATTACAAAATGATTAAATAGATCAGTGTACATCGTTCCAATGTCATCTTATGCAACTGTTAAATGGTTATGAAAGCTGTAGTTTTAATTGAAAAAAAAAGACATTAAATATATAGGTAAGGTGACTACAGCTATAAAAGAAGGGTCTACATAGAGAAAAAAGACTGGAACAAAAAGCACCCCTAAAATGCTAGCAGTTATTGTCTTTGAGTGGTGAGATTTTTGGTAAGTATTTGGGGGTTTTATAATTTCCTGTGTTCTCAGAAGACTCTATACTGGGTGAGTGTGGATCGGCACAGCCCCTGCCAGCCGCAGCAGGAATCGGTGGTTTTGTGGCACAGCTCTACTCTTCCTTTGGTGACAATAGCCACCCCAACTTTTACTTAAGGACCTACCCATTTCTTTTAGATGACTGACGGTGAGATGACGACGATGATGGTGGTGATGGTGATGATGGCATGTCCCAGTGAACCACTGGATTGAATCAACACACCTCATCCTCCCAGTCATAGGCTCTGCTCTGGTCCTGAGATGGGTATCTGATCAAGGAAAGGCAAGCAAGCTCAACAAGTCACTATTCCACTATTTTTATTTGAATTACCAGGAAACCAGACTCCTCCCCAGTGGATATGAAACTGAGAGCATCTCAGGGAGAGTAGGGCTGGGAATGGAGCCAGTGGAGGGAAGCCAAGAGGACAGCAGCAAGTTCTGATAACGTTGTCTGGGCTCCTGCATCAAGCCACATCTGAAACCAGCCCTGCCTTCAGCCCTGGGAGCTATTACATTTTTTTGTGCTTAATCTCGTTGGGTTCATTTTCTGTCATTTGCAGCTGGAAGCGTGCTTTCCAGTATACTTGAAGAGCCTTCTGTCCTGCTGGGGACACAGACAGGTGACTGCAGGTGAGCATAGGACCTGAGGATAGGAGTGCTGAGCCTCTACTCGTGGGGCTTGGAGGAATGGGAGCTTGAGCTGATTCTTTTTTTTTTTTTTTTTTTTGAGACTTTATTTATTTATTCATGAGAGACACAGAGAAAGGCAGAGACATTGGCAGAGGGAGAAGCAGGCTCCCTGCAGGGAGCCTGATATGGGACTAGATCCTAGGACCTCAGGATCACAACCTGAGCCAAACGCAGATGCTCAACCACTGAGCCCCCCAGGTGCCCCTTTTGGGCTGCTTTTTGCACGAGTGGATTGAGTGAAGCCTGAGGAGCTATTCGTATCTTGGGGTGCTTCGAGCACTGGGTGCGAAGCAGCTGGGGCAGGGCTGAATCCCGGTGGCTCTAGAGGCCCCGTGGGAAGCACAGATGTGGGCCGCAAATACTGGAGTCTGCACTGAGGCCTTCCAGAAAGCGCCCGCATTTCCTGAGTACCAGAGTGGAAATGTTGGTGCTCCATGGGGAAGGGAGTGCTCCCCAAGGAAGGCTGTGCTTTACTGTTGTCTGGTTCCAGACCGCCAGATCAAGCTTCCAGGAGGGAAATCGGGGGACAAAATGCAAACCTATGGGACGACTGGGTGGCTCAATAGTTAAGCTTCTGCCTTTGGTTCAGGGATTCAGGGAGTGATCCTAGAGTCCCAGGATTGAGTCCCACGTCGGGCTCCCTGCATGGAGCCTGCTTCTCCCTCTGCCTGTGTCTCTGCCTCTCTCTCTCTCTATGTGTGTGTGTGTGTCTTATGAATGAATAAATACAATCATTTTTTAAAAAAAGCAACCCCCCCAAAAAAAAACCCAAAATGCAAACCTAGCACTAAACCACCCAGGGAGGAAATTCCACAGTGAATTTAGGGGGTTTGGGATTCGGAAGGACATATACTTGCAGATGAGAGCTGGGCAGGGGAGGGGCGCTTGGGGCTGAGTAGCAGGATTCTATTTTTCTTTCTGCTCCTGGTAAGAATGTATTTGCAATAGAAATACCACTCAATAAATAAGTCAATAATGAATAAACCATCAAATACTGCTTGGGGTTCCTACTGACAGTTGGGAAGAGAAGCAAGTTCAAGCAGATCATCAAAAATAATGCTAAGGAGGAGGCTCCAGCTGCAGGAAGAAGGGACGGGCACCTGATTGATATGCCACAGGGCCTGGAGGTTGGGGCTGGGTGGGTGGTGGGTGGGTGGAAACACCACTGGCAAATACCCAGCAGAAAAGAGGGGCTGGCTAGATGCAAACAGGTCAGAAGGGAGGCCTCTCCACAGAATAAGCCCCAGGAAGATCTGGGGATTAGGACCTGCGGTGACTTCCTAAGGGACACTGCTCAAGTGCCTCAGTTTATTGAAAATTGGACTGTGTGAATAAAAAAAGAAAAGAAAATTGGACTGTGTGAAACAGGGTCAAATTAAGGGACCTTTCTCAGCAATTACCTGAGGGGCCTCTTCTCTCTAATTCCCAGGATTGCACAGTTAGAACAACCCCCATTGTTCGTCCTGGCTTGGAAGGTGCTCGAATCAAAGCGCCAAGTTTATCTGATGTTCTCTGAAGTGGTTAATCTACGGAGCAGAGAGCGAGTGATGAAAAGGTGCTCTATTAGGTTAATTGCTGATGCAAAACAAAACAAAACAACATACCGACCCCCAACCAACCCCCCCAAAAACAAAACAACATACCGACCCCCCCAACCAACCCCCCCCCAAACGTATTTGAAAACAGACACAATGGACGGTGCAAATAAAAATAAAATTGTGCTCCCTTCCCTGCCCACCTCCCCCCCACGCCCCCAGTTTCCTTCCTCATAAATCAGTGTGGTTAAAAGTACGGTGACCAGGTTGTGTTAAGTCTTTCCAATAACAAACCAGAGAAGTCCACACCTGTCTGCGAGCTCACTAGGGAGTTCAGACCACCCCAGGTGACGCTCACCTTGTAAGCCTCAGGGATGACCTTGAATGCGATTTATCCCCCCTGCTCTGTTCCCACTCACCACGATTGTAAGAGGTCCCTTAGCTGGCAGGTCTCTCCTGACCTGGATGGTAAGACGAGCTTCCATTTGGAGAACGTTCGAAAGTGAAGCAAATGTTTATTTTCAAGTGGAGAGAATATAGTATTAGAGGGTAGGATTATCGCCCTTCGTGTCTGTTTCTCTTTTTCTCTTTCTTGCCCTTTCTTTCCTCTCCTCCCTCCGTCAGCCATCCCCTCTGAGCTTGTAGAACATTCTCTCAAGTGTTGTTCTCCAAATGACGAAGAAGCACGTATTCAGGGTTTGGAAAACTGGAAAGGACACCACGAGTAAGAGGGTGTGGAGGGGAGCATGGCGACACCAGACATGCAGGAGCCCCCAGAGGAGGCCCAGAGAAAGGAAGGTGCAACATCCCAGAGTTCTCGAGGATGCTCCGCTGCTGGCTTGTCCCCAGTTGTGGGCAGGTGGCTGTCGGGGATCGTGCGCCGCTACAGGAAGCCTTGGCTTAGAGGGGTGGTCTTCAGAATGCAAGTGGAGACCCACCAGGGGTGGAGCCCGGGGTGTGGGCTGTGAAAATTCGAAATAGAAAAATAGAATAGAAGGGAAGACATCGGCATGCAAGGCCCACGGGAGGCTGTGCTTCAGGGCCTTTTAGTTACTTATCTACACGAATGCGTGTACGGGATGGGACGGGGTTAGGTGCATGGTGTGATCTACTCATTGTGGATCTTGGTGTTCAAGGCTGGAAAGGCGCGGGCCCTGGGAGCCCAGACAGAAGGACATTGCCAGTAAGATGCAACACTGGAGAACCTAGGGCTGTAAGCCGGATTCTTTGGGGAGTGGGGGAAATAGATTTCTGGCTCCCGTAGAACATTCCAGAAACATCTTGATCATCAGCCTTCCCCCCCCCCAACAATCTGGGGAGGCTTACCCCACCCCCTCCCTGTGGTGATGAGGCTGGAGAGGAAGGATAGGCACAAAGTGTAGCAGCGAAAGCCCACTGTGCTCCCTGTGGGCTATGTGGGCTGTAGGGATTGGGTTCTGGAAAGGGACAGGGTTGACATGGGTTCGACTCTGGAGAGGCGATTCCAGGCTGAGGGTGGTTGGATCAGGGGTGGCCCAGGGATCCCCGTATTCTTGCTGCTGTACACTTGCCTGCCTGGACCTCTCCCCCCACCCCCAAGAGCCATGGGCAAGCTGCAGGCCCTGCTGCCTGCATGCAGGCCTGGGGCCAGCGGTGGGAAGAGGTGTTTGGCCGGGGGTGGTGGTGAGGGGCGCTTTGGAGTCCTTCAAAGCCCCTCTGCCAGGCTGGTCACAGGCTGACCCTGCCTCCTTCCTGAGGGTGGGAAAGAATGTGCCCAAATAGAAGAGAGACCCAACATCCCTGGGAAGGAAGGCGGAGTCTGACCGCAAAAGGGATGCGTCTGTCCCCTCAAGCTTTTCATGGGACAAGGAAGGGGTTGGGGCTGCAAGTCTCCACGGATCCCTGTGGTGATCAGAGGCAGACAGCTCAGTGGGGAGCGTCTCCGTCTCTGCTGAGTAACCACCCACCCCATGGCCTTTGGTGTGGGAAGTCCCACTGCCTCTAGAAAGCTTCCACAACTGCCTGAGTGGAACCCCATTCCCCCTCCAGCCAAGCGCCATTCAGGACTGGCCCCACCGTGTGTGAGTGTGTGAGTGTGTGTGAGTGCGCCCGCACATGTACCCAGAGAAAGCCTTCGCTGGGCAAAAGCAAACAGGAAGAGTGCAAGGACATCTCTGTGTTATATTCTCCAATGACCCTTTTAAATATATGACAAACAGTTAAAACAAAAGCCCATTTAGCTTTTATGCCTGTGATTCTCGGTATCCATTCCAGTTAATTACAGTGATTTAAAAACATCTGCATTTAATAAAGAACCTTCTTTTCCTCCTGTTCTCAGTCCACCCCCCCACCTGATCTTTCTTCAGGCCATTGGGCTAACGCAGTAATTACCATCTCTGCCAGCCCAAGCCGGAGCCATCGGTGGTGTCAGAAGACCATACTTCTTTGGGAGGGAGGCCTGGAGAGCAGTGAGACTTGGGGGAAGGGGGAAGGGGGAGGAAGAGAGAGGAGGGAGGGAGGAGGAGGAGAGGAGAAAAGAAGGATGGAAGGAAGGGGTGAAGGAGGGAGTGGGGGAGGAGGGAGGGAGGGAGGAGGAGAGGAGGGAGTGAGGGAGGATAGAAGGAAGGGGAGAGGAGGAGGGAATGGGGAGGAGGGATCCTGGCAGGCCTTCTCTCTAGCAGAGGATCCTGGGCTGAGAGGGTTCAAATCTGGGATTAGGAAATGGCAATATTCCAAATCTTTCATTAATTCTGGGCCTTAGGACTGTTTATTTGACAAAAGGGGAGACTAAGGCAAGGCAGGGGACTTCCTCATGACCCCAGATCTTCCTTTGCTTCAGGAAGGGGGCTGGGGGTGGAGAGAGAAGGATGGAGAGTAGAGAAACCTCCAAACTGGGTCTCTGGCCCAGGATCCAGAGCTTTCCTTTTATAAAATGCAATGTCTGGTCTCTGGCTCCCTTCTGCTGCCCTGGTGACTTGTTTGAGGCTCTTGCTCAGGACACCTTGGCCTTGGGTGGATTTTTCTAGGCTTGGGCCAGGTGACACACAAGCAGAAAGGCTGGCAGCTGGGGCTGCTCCTGGGGAGGGGGATGCCAGGTGCCCCAGCCCCCTGCCCAGGAATGTGGCTCCCAGGGCTGCTGGCCAGGGCGCAGAACCCGGCCCACAGCCTTCCCCTGCAGGTCTGCGGCTTTGGTGCGGAGGAAGGCCAGGCCCTGTGACCAGGAGGGCAGCTCTGGGTAGCTGCCCACAGCCTGATTTCAGTGGACGTCAGGACCGACCACCTGGCTCCACCTAGCAGGTCGGGGCTTAGGAGGTCTCTGGGAGATCTGGGGACCCTGTTAGCTTTGGGGCCTGGAGAAGAAAGGCCAGTGGGGGCGCTGAGAAGGGACAGGTTCCCAAGTTCCAGGGGGTGGGGGGGGGACGGCAAGGGGCAAACAGGAGGAAGGCAGGGAGGGGCTCAGACTTCACAAAGGCTAACATCCTCTTTCCTGGTCTCAATCCTTCCAGCCGGAAAGCTCCCTGACTTCTTCCCTGAAACCTGCTCATAGCCCGCCCCCCCATTTCCTAATCCCAGGGGCAGAGACTCCTGGCACTGGGGGCGGCAGATCATCAACCCCTAAAGCTTTAGGCCTGGGGAGGCCCATGGGAGAAGCCAGGGGAGGTGCCGGAGCGGGGAGGATGTTCCCTGATGAAGGTAGCAGAGTGCTCTGCAAATTAAACACCGACTTGGAAAGCTATCAGCACCGGGGGGTGCTCAGGAGTTGTGTGGTCCCCGACAGCCCACCTACCCTCTCTGAACACTGCACAAGCCCAGCGGCTCTCTGGAGAGGGCCCTGCATTCAGCGCTGCCTGGGCCCCCGGTCCTGCATCCAGCCTCCTCTTAGGTCAGGTTCCTTTCGAGAACTGTCCTGTCTCTGTACCTCTTTCAACTTGGAAATGAGAAGGAGCTCTTTTTCCTCGCGGTTTGCTTCCCCCCCCCCCCCCCCCCCCCCCCCCCCCCCCCCCCCCCCGCCCCCAAGTTGCAGGGAGGGAGGCAGGATCAGAGACTGAGTTCTCAGTGGGGTTCAGGTGGCCCTGCTGGGCAGGGCTGCTACCTGCTGGGGCCAGGCTCAGGTAAAGCCCAGGGGGTCAGACTTTGGGGCTGGGGGTGGGAGAGGCAGGAGGAGACCCCCACCTTGACCTCCCCCAGACTGCTGAGTGACAGCAGGGCAATGGTCTCAGCAAGCAGGAACACTCCTGGGGGGTGGGGGGCGGGAGGGGCCTCAGGACAGTGAGCCCCCAGGATGGAGGAGGCTTCCAGTTTCTCTCCCACCCTGCTCTGTGCCCCACGACCCGCACACACCCCACTGGTGTTTCTTCGTCCCATGGTCCCATGTTTATTTGTTCCCAGAGAGCGCGGCCCGGCTGTCCTGCCCCCTGTTGGACCCTGGCGGCTAGAAGGGTGCAGCAGGGCTGGGTGGGGGGGCCGTGGAGCGTGCCAGCTCTGAGCCCACGCCGATGGGCTGGTTCCACACCTGCTGGGGGGCGGTGTCGGGTCTCGTGTTGAGCCCAGGCTTCCTCTGTCCCCTGTCCACCTGGGGCTCCTGCCGAGCCTTTCCCAGCTCCTTTCCTTCTGAGCCGGCCAGCTCCTGCCACAGCCTTCCCGGAAAGGCCTTGAATTCATGGGAACCTGGATCTCCCTGATGGCAAGGTGGACACACACCTCCTCCAGGACACCTCCCAGGACCTCACCTGCTCCTCTGCTCCCCACCCACACACCGCTGGGAAGAGACACCCAGACAGTGCCCTCCCATGGATGCTTCCAGATGGACAGTCTTCCCTCTGGGCTCCCCAGGTCCCAGCTCTTCTTCCTCTGAGGACGTCCCTGCCCCTGCTTGCCCTCTCTTTCCACCATGGTCAGCCAGGAGCTATGCAGTCTGCAACCAGTGTCACCGCCCTTGTGTGGCCATTGCACCCACCTCCTTCCTGACCTCCTTCCCCGGCTCTCCTGCTCGCATAAGAGCATAGCCGGGACTCCCTGTCCCAGGGCTGCTCCCCTTCTTTCACCTTCCTCCCCGATTCCTCACCTGTCCTCTAGCCAGTCGGCCACGCCCAGTGCTCCCCAGCTGTCCTGGAGATCATGGACCTCACTCGTGAGGCTTTAGTCACCGCCTTCATCCACAAAAGATGCCTTTTCCCACCCCGTTGGGCAACAGCTTACCTGCCCTGCCATGTCCCAACCTGGGTCACTGGAATCAAGTTCAAGTCAAATCAAGGGGACTCTCTACCTGCATGACCCTGGGCAGGTGACCAAGGCCCAACTTCCTCATCTGTGAAATGGGGACAAGCACTGCCCCGTGGGTCTCTGAAGATGATGAAGTCCTGCCGCAAAAATGCTTAATCCAGGCTTCAGCCCACACCCACCCTCAGTCCTAGAGTCTTGTGCCGTAGCTTCAGCACGTCTGTCTGCTCCAGATTGCCAGTCCCTAAAGGGCCTAACGGCCCTAAAGGACTTTAGGGCCCTAAAGGAAAGGGCCCAGGTTTTCTTCATCCTTGGGTCTTCAGGGATAGGTCTCATTCAATGGTACTGAACGACATCTGTGCTTCTGGAATGTTCCCAAATTTTGGTGGTAAGGGGCTGTGGGTAGAGGTGACCTAAGGGTGTTCTGATAAGGGCTTCAAATGAGAGATGACAACCCCATCCATCCTTTTACTATCAGGAGAAGGGGGGGTACTCTACTGAAGAGGTGGCCAGGCCAGTGCTGGTTATTGGCCAAGGTTAGACCAGCGACGTGAAAGCTCTGGCCTGTGAACTCACAGCAACTTGATGAGTGACTGTCCTGTGTGTGAGCTGTTAAGGTTTTCCATGACCTCAGCAGAACCCAGCAATATCCTGGGTTCACTGAGGGCTTTGGGCCCTTTGCTAGTAAGAACCCCTCGCAGTGACTAGCCCCTGACAGCAGGGAGCCCACCACTCAGTGTCAGGAAGTCCACCCTCGGCAACCCTGACCTAGTACGCTCCAGCATTGTCCAGGGCTGAGCACACGGTGGGTGCTTAATAAATATGCCTTGAGTGGGTGAGCGAGTGAACCGCTGAATAAAAGGCCAAAGTAGGGTCATGTGTTTTAAACACAAAGGTCGTGGGTTCGGTTCCTAATTGTGCCAAAGAGCTTTATTCCTTTCCAGAATCAAATCTGTGCTCTGTGGTCCCACGAGGGGCTTTCTCTGTTGCTTGTTCATTCATTCATTTGGCAAATATTTATTGACCCCTCCCCGGCGACCAGGGCCCAGGCTCTGAGCTCTTGGAAGGGGCAGGAGGCACCAGCCCAGACCATCACCACGATGGGAGATGTCTCCAGCACTGGAGGGCTGTCGGCCGAGCAGCATCCCTGCTAGTGACAGCTGTCTTCTTGCTTTGAAAATCATTACGGCCTGGTGTTTGCTCCCAGATGGCATTTTGAGTCTCTCGCTCAGTGTGATGTTCTCGAGCCCCTGCTGTCAAGATGAGGAGCCCCAAAAAGGAAAGGGTGGGTTGCCTTGGATGGGATTTCTGGCAATTTCAGAATCTCTGGGACTGACTGATGCATCTATTCCTTCATCAAATCGTTTGTGAATGGGGCTATGGCTCCGAGCATTACTCAAATTCTTGCTGGAACAACACCCGGCCCCAGACTCTCTCCACTCGGTGCCAGGCCTGCCGGGTGAACCCCACATAGCATTGGGCTCTGCTGACGTCATGGAAAATCTTAGCAGCTCAAGCAGAGGACGCGCACTCGTCAATTAGCTGGAGAGCTGGGTGCCAGAAGAAAAAGGTTTGCGGTTTCACGTTGTCCTTCTGAGAGACAAAGGGTGCTCTCCTCTGGCCTCTGAGCAGCCTTTTCCCAGGTGCGACAAGCTGAGGCTGGGGCTGTGCCCCGTGAGCCCCCGCCCTCCCCCGGCTGTACCACCCACCCCGTTTAGATGTTGGGGGGGGGGTCGGGGAGATGCATCTATTTGTTCTGGTCACCTGTGCCCGGGCTGAGCTACCTGGGTGGGAGGGAGGCAGGCGGGCTCGTTTGCTGGAAGAGCCTAGAAATGACAAATGGCTCCCGCTGGGAACCCTGCCTGCCTTCCTGCCGGATCGTTTATCTCGGCGGCGAGTGATTTGCATACTGACGGGATGGGAACTGGGGCTCCCATCCCCTGCTCCCCCTCCCTCGCCTGCTCCCTTTCCCCCACAGCTCCGGCTCCGAGCCAGCATCGCCCTGTGAGCCCCGATCGCCTCCCGGACCAGCGGCGGGAAACCATCACCGTGTCTCCAGAAGGCTGGGGGTGGGGGGGAACAGTCAGCGTGGCCTCTGAGGGGCAAGCAGGGCCTTCCAGGTTGTAGGGCAATGACACTGAGCCCTACAGTTTGGATGTGCTGATAAAACTTGGCTCAGGAGGAGGGAAGGGGAAACCGGGGCGCCCCCTCTGTGCCCTGCCACTGTACTTAGGGAAGCTTCCAGTCCCACTTGCAGGTGAGGAATTCAGGTCTGCTGACCCAGAGCGCACGGGTCACAAGGAGCTCCCAGTACCCCAGGGGCATCAGGGGAGATGGGGGTGGGCCTTGGTGACCAGTGACGGCCGGCACATCTGCTCTGGAGGCCATGACCCAGTGGAGGGCTGGCTGGAGTGGAGAGGCCAGGCAGGATGGCTGAGATGCAGGCTGCCTTGTCCTTTCCGGCTGCTGCTCCCCGACCCACCAGTGGGGCACACACATGCCCAGAGACTTCCAGATTCTAATGGTGTGCAGGGCCCCTCACAGGTGGGGGTGGCACCTGGCTGTGGAACGGGTCACTGGCCAGCCGGGTGGTGGGTTCCTGATGGAGGGTGTCCCTCAGGGGTAAGGCCAGTGCAGGGAGGCTCCCAGCGGCCCGGGAGGGCTGCACAGGGCCCTCTGGGAGGCCAGGCTCACTGGGGCTGGAGAGAAGTTTCCCAAATCAGAGATGAGGCTGCACAGGGGCCCACGTGGTACACAGGCCAGTTCTGTCTAGGGTGGTCTTTTCTGAAAATCCCTTTCGAGCCTTGGCACAGAGGGCAGCCTTCTTCTACTTGATTGCCAGGGGTCTTCCGTGGGCTTTCCTTCTCCCCTGGTCCTCTGCCCTCAGGCTCTTTCTCTGAGACTACTCACTACCCTGGGTGTATGGCTCAGCACCCCCCGGAACGGGGCAGGGTTGGGGAGCAGGGGTGTCTTTTCCTGAGCCGTAGTGTGGGCCCGAGGGCAGGCGGTGGGCCCGAGGGCAGGCGGCGGGAGAGGTCTGTTCCACATGTGGGCAACGAGGACGAGCAGCATCTGTAGGAATTTAAAAACAACAATAAAACCAGCAAAAGTTGGTCTGCCTTTCTTTCTTTTTTTTTTTTTTTGGGTCTGCTTTTCGTCAACATCACACACCCACAATTCCTAACAATGTCCCTGAAAAATGTTTTTTTGTTGGCCTAAGTTCCAAACAATTGCTGTTGCTGTGGGGTTTTAATAACAGGTAAGCTGCCAATGAGCACAGTTTTATTACTCAACCTTTGATAAACCTCGCATTCTTTGGGGGAGTCAGTTTGGAAAACCCCATGCCGTCCTGCTGGCTCCCAGTACCCAATGGCCACTCCTGTTCATTTGGGGACATAGCTGTGGTTCTGTGGTTCCGAAGGGACTGGGATCGCTCACCAGGGCCCTGGGGGCAGCCTGTGTACCCAATCCCCGCGGAACTGCTTTGTCCTGCATCTGAACAGCAGGTTTGGAATAAGCCACGGGCAGGGCAGGCGGTGGGGAGACAGACCTTGACTCAGAACCGACTCAATCCTTCTGTGTGACTCCATATAGTTTGTGTTTGTGTTTAAAATTTAAAACAGTGACACAGTAGGAACTGTGACGAGAAGTTATTTACGTTTGGCAAGTAACCATTTCAGTTCACACATGAAATACTGCACTGAATTTGAATGATCTTTTTAAGGTGAAAATTTATTCTTCTTTTTAAAATGATTGTTTTAAATCACAAACCAGGAAAAAGAAGGACTAGTACACAGTTTATTTCCGTATGAGTTTCCTGCAGCTGCTTTAACAAATTGCCCCAAATTTAGTGGCTGACTACAAAACATATCTGTTATCCGAGAGAGCTCTGGAAGCCCAAGTGTGAGGTGGGTGTTCCCACCTGGCCAAGATCAAGGCAGAGGCAGGCCCCTTCCTGCATCATCCAAGCACTTTACACTGCAGTGTTCATATGTTCTCCTCTCTCAAACCTGCCTCTGCCTCCCCCTTGGAAGGACCCATGCAGCTACTTTTAGGGCTCACCTGGACAATCCAGGATCATCTCCGTCTCAAGATCCTTAACTTGACCACATTTGCAAAACCCCTCTTGCCATTTGCAGGTTCCAGGGATCAGGATATACTGGAGGGCTGTTTTCCTGCCTACCACGATTGCCAAAAATCATTTTGTCGTAGGGGGTGGGGGTTAAAATGTCACCCACTCTGCCTGAGAATCGGATCCAGAGGCCTGACACTGAAGAAAATGCTTGTGGAGAACACGTTCTATCACAGGCGTTGAAGGGGATGGAGATGGTATTTTGACACAAGTCAGGGATGTGTGTATGTATGTGTGAGAGCCTGTTTACATGTGTGTGGTCCACGGGCTTGATCGATTGAATGGTATGTGAAGGGCAAGTGTGGGGCTGTTTGTAGGGCCATACATCCATCCTGCTCCAGGATCAAGGATATTTGAGCTCAGTCCCTATAGGGCCTTTATGATTTATTCTTAGGAAGTGTTCTTCACGGCTTGCGGTATTTGCTGTCGGACATACATACGCATATTCAGTACTCTGGTCCATGATTTATCGAGGGCCTACTATGTACCGGTGCTCTTCTAGAGATTAAACAGCAAACACCCAGACAGTCCCTGTGCTTCTGGAGTTTCTCTCACATCTGTATGTGTTTGTTTCTTTCTTTTTTAAAAAGATTTTATTTATTTATTCATGAGAGACACAGAGAGAGAGCAAGAGAAGCAGAGACAGAAGCAGGCTTCATGCAAGGAGCCTGACGTGGAACTCCATCCTGGGAGGCCAGGATCATGCCCTGGGCTGAAGGTAGGTGCTAAACCGCTGAGCCACCCAGGGATCCCTGTATGTGTTTGTTTCTTATCTGTCTCACCCATAGAACACAGGCTTCGTGAAGGGAGGCACTTTTATTTTTTTAAGATTTTATTTATTTATTCACGAGAGACACGGAGAGAGGCAGAGAAACAGGCAGAGGGAGAAGCAGGCTTCCTTCGAGGAGCCCGATGTAGGACTCGATCCCAGGACCCAGGGATCATGCCCTGGGCTGAAGACAGATGCTCAAACGCTGAGTCGTCCGGGTGACCTTGAAGCCAGGCACTTTTGCTGGTAATTAGATTCTACCCAAGAAGAGGGCCCGGCAGGTGGCCGGATGTGGTGAACATTGTTGATTAAACCAGTTCAAGTCCTGCCATCTCTGAGAGGCAAGAATTTGGAGTTACGGCTCTCCAAGTAAAAATGTCCCAGCAAAAAAAAAAAAAAAAAAAAGTCCCAGCAGATGACATGCACGGATTTCCCCCTTCCCATGCCATTGTTTTACCTTCACGGCTTGCTGAAAAGTCTTAGAATTCAGTGTCTATCATGGATCCAAGTTGAATTTCTGAACAACTAAATACAGAAGGGTGTAAAGAGGATCCTTTGATGGTCATTCACCGTTTGGCCGAGGCACGTTAGGTACCATGAAATCTAACGGGACAAAAAACTTGCCCTGAGAAGGGCCTTCCCCCATATTGCTGGATACGAAAGACCTTCATTTGGCCCTCAAACCTTGCACTGCTTTCCGATGCCCCCCTTTCCCTAAGCTCTCAACAGGGCGTGCTGCTCTGGCCCCTTTGGGTCCCACCCAGCCCTGCTCTCCGTAGGGACAGGGAGGCAAAAGAACTAGAGAGGCGGACACTCGCGTCCCGGAGGACAGCATCTCCATCTCCAGGCAGACGGTGGTCCCCGCCAGATTCAGCCTGCCGCTTGAGGTTGGTTTGGAGGTCTCCCTCATTGTCCGTTGGCCCTGCCGAAAGGGATCGGGGCTTCGTACTTCACTGCAGCTTTCCTGATTTAATTCAGAATCTCAGAGCCAACACATCATGCCCCTGCAGTGAGGTGGACAATTTAGGTACTCAGAGTACGGATCCAGCTGCCCTCGGGTAGGGGGTAGAGGGTGAAGGCAGAGAGGCCCAGACCGCACATCCGAGTTGCTGAAAGACAAGCCCAAGACAAGAGACAGATGAGAGGGAATGATGTGAAGTAACACCCCCGCCCCCCAGCCCCCTGAAATGGGCATAAATTCAGGCTGAGATCCCATCCTGGTGCTCTGATGACGTGAACCACAAGAACAAAGCTAAGGGAGATTTTTACATGTCATCACCAGGCTCCTCCGTGGAATACAGCCTTGTTATTTATTATGTACCGTCAGGATCGTGTAATTCCTTCTGTTCGGTGGTGCGGGAGTGCTTGCAGCCCGGCCGTCCCGCTGGGCTCCGCACCACGCCGCTGCCTATGTCAGTTTGAGTCCTGCCTTGTGCAGGTGCCAGCCGCTTGAGGGGAATTTCTCCTTTTTGACATCGATGTCATGTGGGATCGCGCCAGACCAGGAAGGAAGATGCAAGGAGGCTGGAGGTTGGTGGGGGGGACCTTGCCAGCACCCCCTTCCCCTCCACTGCTGAGATCAGGATTTGGGGAGCCAGGGCCTGTCTACAAGGGGCTCCCTCTAACAAGGGTGGGAATCTGCTTGTGTGCCTGTGAATATAAAAAAACCCAGAAAACCCCAAGGGCCCAAATGTGTGCTGCCAGTTGGCGGAAACTCCGGGCTTTCGCTGCCTCCCTGGCTGCCACGAAGCCTGAGACCAGCCGCCGAGCCTCCAGCTGCTGCCGCGTGGCCCTGGGGGAGAGAAGGGAGCGGCCGGCCTGGGCAGCCGCAGCCCAACGTATTTCACCTTTATGCCTGCTGAGCTGCCTTCTGCTTTCAGGGGGGTGAAATTCAGGCATCAGTCTGAGCTTTCCAAGAAGTTTCGGTTCCACGTTTCCAGGCCGCAAGCAGGCACACTGACAGATTCCGCCCATATGACGACGACGTTAGGGGTGGGTGAGGCCGCCGCTGCTTTCTAGCAAGGCCTTGTGTCCGGCCAGGGTTCAGGGGCTCAACTGGGTGCCTCCGCTTCTCCTGGAGAATCCTTTCTTCTTTCAAATCCGGCCTTGTATTTTTCATTAAAGACTTTTTTAATTAAAAAAATAAAAAAAAAATTCAACCTTTTGAACAAAGCTTCGATCCTTGGTCAGGCTAAGGCAGGCTTTGCAAAGAAGCCGCCCTGCCCGTGTCTTACCCTGCACGCCAGAGACGACGGAGCGGCCCTGCAGACTCAATTCTGTAAGAAATATTCTGTTTAATTGATTTTCTTAAAAAAAAATCTATTATGTTTCCATGGGCCTGTCTATTGATCTGCAGCCCCACCGAAGTAATGAAGAAGCTTTGTGATCAATAAGGCCAAAGTGTATCTTACCCCGAATCTGCTATGCCCGCCTGCTGGGGATGCGAGTGACCGGATTCCCCAGACGGCGTCAGGAGTGTGAGCAGCCTTCTCCGTGACTGCTGAGATTTATTTCTATTGGCATCAACATAACAAATGAAACCCTGACGACTTCCCTTGCTCTGAAAGCCAAGAATATATCACGCCAGACGTCATGAAACACACAAGAACGCAATTTGCAAAAAGAAAAAAAAGAAAAGAGAAACCCGCTGTCTTTAACCCCAGCGCCTTAGCTCCTCCCCCACACTTAATTAGGATAATATTTTACTCCTCAGCTCTTAAACTAGTTTCTTTTATCTTTTGTATTCGCCAACACCCCCCCCCACACACACACACCTTCAGATTGCTTTTATAAGCCTTAGAAGGTTTCTCTGCATCTGTGGTGAATGCCAAGTGCAGGTAGGTGCAGTTGCAGGCTGATCATTCTGGGTAGAGATGACATCGCTATCTTACCCTCTAAAAAATAATAATGTCGAAAGAGATAAGGCACCTGCAGTAACACAGGAGAGGCTGTCGGTTGGAAACTGCAGACACCACCAGGCAGCCTTTTGCTGCAGAAAGAAGAGCTTAGTGACCCTGATAAGTAATCTTTGCTGCTGCTAATTTCAGAGTTTATCATTTGCATTTTGCCCTTAAACCAGAGGACACTGCCTGAGGCCGATGCTGATCAGATGCTGTGCAAACTCATCCTGCTACTTTGGGTGGATTTAGGGATGGCTGGGCTCTCACTGTGCTTACTGAGCACCGGCCCCCCCCCCCCCCAGCCCTGTGAAGCTGGCAGGTGCAGCTGGACGGGGCGTTGAGTGGTCAGCAGGGACCACATCTCGAAGGGCTTTGCCCAAGGGCACTGGGGAGCCATGGAGAGATTTCTATGAGGGGAGAGAAGTAACCAGATGCATAACTTTACAGCCATTACCCCCTCCAGTACGGAGTGGCCGATCTCAGCCCCCCTCTGTGTGCACACAATGGAGTGTGGCTGGTGATGATGATAATAGCTGACACTTAACAGTGGACCCAGCTCTGCTCCGAGTTATGTCACACAGCTACCCTGTCAGGGCGATACTGCTACGCTCCCACTTTACAGATGGGGAAACAGGCATATGCAGAGGGTCCCGCATGACAGGTGAGCGTCTCATGAACCACACTGCCCTGGTCAGGGGTGGTGTTGTATCCCTCCTCTCTCAGCTCGCCAGGAATGTGTGCTGGATATGGAACACGGAGCACGTGAGGGAGGATGTCTTTCATGGAGGGATAAGGACGCTGACTTAGTTCGAATTTGTATTCTAAAAAGGAAATCATTTGGGGAAATGCAATTATTAGTGAATGATTGCACAAGCTCATCTTCCAGCAGGTTAAGATGAACCAGTGTGCTCTGGCTTCAAGGCCCATCTTGGAGCATGGCCCAGTGGAGGAGAGGGTGTAGCCATCACGGGAGGGACAGCGCCCGCCTTGACATGTGCAGGAGATCCAGGAGTGAGGGGCTGTGCCCAGGGGTCCAGCCCGAGGGACCTGGGGGATGGCGGTGCCTCGCAGGGGCAAGGGCATACCCGTGTGCAGGTTTGCAGGCCGTCATCCCACACTCTCCATGGGTAACTCCTCTGCATGGCATTCCTCTGTGCGAGGCATGGGGACATTGCAGTAACACACCGGGGACATGGCTTTCAGAGCCAACATGCCAGTGGGGGAACACACGTGTCCACAGGGAGGACAGAGAAAGAGGAGCTGAGAGGAGCAAGGCAGGGGGGAATGATGCTGAGTTCCAAGACAAGTGCCGCTCTCTGCACACTCAGAAGCATGTGAAGGGATGGAAAGGCTTCTGCACCAAACACCTGGAACCCGAGTAACAAGTACAAGGGGAGGCACCCCTGCAGGCTGGCCAGGCCCCCGGGGCTGTAGGACAGCTCCCAGTTTGGGAGAATTAGCTTTGAGCGCTGCCCTAGCTTTGAAGCCCCAGGGAGGGAGGGAGGAGCCGGGAATGGCTGGCAAGTGGAGGAAGGGCAGGTGCCCTAACCTTGCACACCGCTCTCTCTCCAAGCCATGGAAAGCCCCGAAGTTCACTTCTTCATTCTGGATGACAAGGCTGGGGAGGTAATTCATTAACACGGTGGCCCAGCGGCCCCCGGCGGCTGAGTGGTCACAGGTGCCAGAGGTTATCACTGAACTGTGCCCTGCGATCCCCTGGGATGCTTTCAAAACCAGGGAAGGGAAGCTGGGCCATCCCAGACTTGTGAGGTCAGGTGTGTAGGTGAGGCCTGGGCCTCAGCAGTTTTACAAGCCCCCCCATGACTCTAATGTGCGAGAGCTGAGGCCTTGGGGTTAACCCTTCACTGAGCTTCAACACCGTGGTCCTCGGGTTTGGTTGGCAGCACTCTGAGAACCCAAAGGGAACAGGCAGGTGAGAGGGTCAGGGAGAGAGGCAAGAGGTTTGGGGGGGGGGGCGCAGTGGACAGTGACTGGAGGTGGGGGTAGGGAGTGGGTGAGGGACCAGGTGGGCATGGGGTGGAGGTGGTGTGGGGAGACGGATGGACAGGAGCTGCGAGCGGGGGAGGACGGTGAGGGTAGGGGTGCTGGCTTCTTAGGCTCCTCCTGGGTGATGCTTTCATGCGGTGTGTTTGTGGGGCCGAGCTGGGGCCGAGGAAGTAGGGTCTCCTGTTCGCCTTGGCCCTGGTTTCACAGGAAACGCTCGTGTAAAATGAAGACCATGCTGCTGTAAAATTAGAGCCTTGACTGAGAGCCAGCCTTGAACACAATTTGTCTCCGGTTCTTGAACTGAGAAGCTGAGAGAACCTCAGGGTCCAGAGGGAATCTTTAAGACTTGGAGTTTCCTTTCCCGTTCAGCTTTCCAGCTGAAATCCTATCCGAGCGTGGCTGGCTCCCAGCTCCTGAGGTCAGCTTTCTCCCCCCAGCTCCCCTGTGGGCTTCCCGGGACCCCCCGCATCTCCTCCCCAGGGGCTCAGCCTCTGCCTGGGAACCCAGGGCGCCCTGCTGGGGACCATGAGCCCTGCCCCCACTCCCTCCTCCTTTCCCAGCCTGGCCCCTTCCTCCGGAAAGCCCTCCTAGTCTACTGTCTGATGCTGGTTCTGGAAGGAGGCAAAAGGGAGAGAGTCTGGACAGAGGGAGTTCCGAATTTTTCAAAATGCTGTAAGCTGTCCCTTTAAAGAGCCACCCCCATTCTGCGTTTATGTCCTTCCCGCCTTTTGGTGCTAAGAAGTCCCTTACTTTCTAAAACCATTGTGCTGCTGGCACGAGCTCTCGAAGTCACGCTTACCCAGAGAATGCCTTGGCCGTCCAGATGAGCTCCCTGCTTTCCCGTTTTGAAATTTTGCCCTGTGGAGCCATCAGGGTGACACGTCCAGGTGAGGACTCTGCAGAGCAGGGCTTCTGGCTGAGGGATAGAATTAGGGGGGGAGGGCCGGAGAACCCCAGGAAGTCTTTCTATCGACCTGGGACCTGGGCTTTGGGAGGGCATTCATGCTCCTACTCTAGGAGAGATACCAGGTGAGGTCCTGGGGAGACCAGGACACAGGACATGGTCCCTGCCCTCAGGCGTGGGGAGGCCTGAGACTGAAAGTCACTGAGTGCCTTCTGGGAATGGACCTCTGCCCCCGTGTCACACATGCGTGCCCCCAGCCGAGTCACAGTGTTCCTGAGCCAGTGACAAGGCCTCGAGCTCCTTTCTGCTAAATGGGATAGGCCCTGGCTTAGGTTCATTGACCAAGATGGATATACGTCTAGGTACAGGTGTGTGCGCATTTTACAGGTAAACCCATAGTGTGAGCACTGTAACTCTGTTGTGTGTGTGTGTGTGTGTGTGTGTGTTAGCTTCACGCTGGTGGTGAAGAACAGGCAAGTAAAGCTGCTCAGGTGTGGGAATAGGTACGTCATCTTGAATCTTAGGCTTGGCTGCTGTCCTGGTTTTTTCCTTATGGCCCTTGTGTGTGTGGAGCCGGGTGGGGGGCGGTGGGGAGCGCGAGGGAGAATGGACGGCCCGCCTGGGATAGAAAACACTTCCTAGCTGGGTCATATGATCCGTCCTCTCTTGGCCTGAGTTTCTAGTTGAGATCAGCCAAAAAGAAAAACCAGAACGAAAAAAGATTTCCCGGTTGAAAAAAACCCCATTTTTGGCACATGTCATGCAGTTTAAGATTTGGTGGCCTGGGGTGCCTGGGTGGCTCCACCAGTGAAGCGTCCACCAACTCTTGATCTCAGCTCGGGTCTTGATCTCAGGGTCGTGGGTTCAAGCCCCGTATTGGGCTCCATGCTGGATGTGGAGCTTGTTTTTATTTTATTCATTTATTTAAAGATTTTATTTATTTATTTATTCATGAGAGACCCAGAGAGGGAGACAGAGTCACAGGCAGAGGGAGAAGCAGGCTCCATGCGGGGAGCCCGACGTGGGACTCGATTCTGGGACTCCAGGATGATGCCCTGGGCCGAAGGCAGGCGCTAAACCGCTGAGCCGTCGGAGCTGCCCTGGGGCTTGTTTTTAAAAAAAGAAAAGAAAAGAAAGATTGGATGCCCTGGTCCTGGGGTGGGGTGAGTTTGGGCGCGTGTGCAGTTTCTTGGTGACCCAGCCACGCCAGCACGCACATGTGCCCACCCGGCTCCCCTGGGAGTCCTCTGGGCAGGAGGGGGAGTGCGTATTGCCAGGCCCTTCTGCTGCAGGGGTGACCCACACGATACTGAGGGAGCCCCACTTCTGCCCACCTTTCCTGGGCCTGGGGGCTGCTGCTTACCTTTCAGCTCTTGGCCTTCTCTGCCCGTCCCCCAGGAAGCCTGTCCTCCTTACTCCCGCTCATGGCACTTCTCACAACTCCTTCTCCCATACTTGTCAGGTTACTTGCTCGCTGACCATGTCCTCCGTGGGACCGTGACGTGATAGGTGCTCAGTAAATAGTTGAGTGATTGGTCTTAGTCCTTTCAGGATCCTCGAAGTGGTGATGATTTTAGCCGCGTCTTGTAGGTGAGGAAGCAGACGTCTGGGGGCGGGGGTGAGTCACCTGCCCACGGCCACCCCTGTGGGATGTGGCCGAGCTGACACTTGCGTCCGTGTCTGCCTGGTTCAGAGACCTCTGCCGAGCCATCAATGTCCCGACCCCACACACGTGCCTCTCTCCTTCTCTAAGACCTGGGGACACAGAGGGGTCCTACAGAAACCTGGACAACCCTCTGCTTATTCCCAAATATTGCCTGTCCATCCAAGAAGATGGCCAGAGCCCACTGCGGACAGCATCCCTTCGGCCGGCCCACCCAGCCTGAGAAGGGGTGCAGCCAGCTTGTTGTGAGCCCGATCTCATGGTCCGACCTGGCCATTGGCAGGAGGGAGCCAGCTGGGTCTTGCCCCGGAGGCTCCCCGGCTGCCTGTGGTTCCCTCCTCCTTTGGCACAGTAGCCTCACCAGGTGTTCCTTGCCTTGTCGCCTGGGGTCCAGTTGAAGAGTCTCCTCATTCTGTGCTTAACAAAAACTCAGATGGCCCTCCGGCACTGGTGTGGGGGCCTGGACTCCAGCTGGGAGGGGACTGCTCATCTCCAGAGGCTGTCCTCGTGGTGACATAGGGCCTCTATTAGCGGGTGGGGCACAGCCTGGTCAGGGCCATAAAAGCCCTCCCCCAGGGACCGCCTGGGTGGCATGGTTGGTTGAATGTCGGGCTCTTGGTTTCGGCTCAGGTCATGATTGCCGGGTTGTGAGATTGAGCCCTGTGTCGGGCTCTGCACTCAGCACACAGTCTGATTGAGATGATCTCTCCTCCTCTCCCTCTGCCCTCACCCCTCTCTCAAATAAATAAATAAATCTTAAAAAAAAAAACAACCCCAAAAAGCAAGCCCTGTCCTGGTTGCTGCCAGTGCCCCCAGGGGGCAACCAGGGAACAGGAGCCCTCAGCCTGAATATAGTCTCTTAACCCCCTTCTTTCTGGAGCCCCCAGGCGCAGCACCATTATTGTTACACCTGCAGGGAGTCCCAGGGTTGTGGGGTTAGGACTGGGGCACACGAGGGGCTCTGGGTGGCTGCCGGGTCCCACGCACTCAGGTTAAAAAGAAAAAAGTCTATGGGAAACCAGCGGCAGAGCCTAGAGGGGGGAGCCTCTCGCTGCTGGGTGGGGAACTGACCTGGGGCATTGTCTGTTCCAACTTTGGGGATGAGGTTCTCGGGGACGAGAAATGTCCAACAGACGGGAGCTGTCTCCATCCCAAGTCTCTGAGTGGCGTTGGGGGTGAGACCTGGGTGTGCGTGTTGGTTGTGGGGTCCCTCCCTCTGCTCCTGGTGTCCATGGAGACCCAACCTCAGCCGTTTGTCTCCGCGTTTCGATTACACTCGGGCACCAGATGCTCAGAGGGGTTAAGATGCTTGCCTGGGGATGCAGAGCTGGGGTTTGGACCCAGGTGGACCTGACTCCAGGCGGGATAGTCCAGGGCTGAGCACGTGGGCCGGCGAGGCGAGTCTGCAGCCTTGCTTCAGACAGTCGTTCCTCCACCCACGCGATCTGAGACTTAAGATCTCCCAGAATCCACTTCCTTCTCCCAGACACGGGGGAAATACCCGTCCGTTCTTCTCGAGGCTGTAGGGAGGATCAAACACACAAATACACTCTAAAGCCACGGTGGAGGGCACGCTTTATTCCACCCAGCTGTTTCGGTTTGGGAATGGGTTCTCCGTCAAAATTTTCTTTACATAGAGGGGAAATATCCAGACAAGCACAAGCATCATCACTCACTACTCATGCACACACGGTCCCTCTATTCACACACACACACACACACACACACACACACACATATTTATATACACACATATTTATAGCTATCTACATATGCATGCATTCACATACACACAGATCTATTCACATCTATTTATACACACATATATGCATATCTATCTATGCACACATATACATATATTTATATATGAATATATATTTATATCTATCTTTCCCCACGTATTCTCATATCTATGTATACACACACACACACATACACACACATATTCCTTTTGCTTTGCTTTTCTTGGCTGAAAACTTGGAGGTTCCTTCCTCCTCCCTAGAAATGATGGCATCATAATGATTCCTGAAGCTACATTTTCCACGAAGAGAAAGCAGCCTGGTCCCTGCCCGTGTGAGAGGTAGCCTCTCTCTGTTGCCACAAGCCAGAGGCCGTGGAGGAGAGCCTGGTCAGTCCACAGCCCTGGGGCTCGTTCTCCTTCCTCCAGGGAGCAAAACGAATGCCAGATTTCTGACATGTGGAGCCAGCAAATGCAGTGGGGGTGGTGGTGGGGACTGGGAGACCCTCGAGCCTGACCCTCACCTATAAGGCTTAAAAATATGGTAATGCAATTAGCAGCCTCGGCAGCCTAATGAGGCCTCTCTAAAATGCTGATAAAATACTACTCAAGGAAAATGCTTGAGAGCCTCTTCAAACTTTCCAAAATGTGAAGTGTGTCCTTATGGAGAAAATGCCAATCTAGTCTCCTTTCTTCAAGGTTCAAGATTAATTAGGGGCTTATTTAGTGCATGAATGAGGAAACAAATGAACTCTTGGATCACAAAGCATTGAAACCAATTTTTTAATCATTTTTTTTTTTTTTTTTTACAATTACATTCCTATCATAAAAGTCTTCATTAGACGTTGTCACCAGCATGTATTGTGTTAGGGAAGTGTTACCACCCTGGGCTTTTGACAAGACTGCATTTCCTTCCCATTAAAGAGGGCTCTTATAACAAAAGCCTTTTCTTTTCTCCTAACTGCTAAAGGCTGTGGCATGGAAGGCTAGTCTAAGCTCCAGGGGAAATTCAACTCACTACTTGTTCTCCAGCTCGGTTCACCTGCCTTTTCTGTAGACACAGCCTCTCCCCAAATAGGATGGCCCTCAAGATGCAGGGTTAACGCACCGGGCTCCCTGGACGGTGTGTCCATTTACACGGCCCTTGCCGACGATAAGACAGGTTGGGGAGTAAGTGAGTCCTGCATACCTCTTTCTGCTCCTCCCTACAAACAACCACTGAGTGGAAACCAATCTGGACAGCCACCCTGCTACCACCCACCCACTCACCCGTTGCCTTCATTTGGTAAACGGTCATGTGCACACACTAGTGCTACGCAGCGTTAGGGGCTGACGATGCTGCTTTGCCTGCTGCCTCCCTCCTGTGGACCCCCCAGCTCGTCCACAGGTGCCTGCCGCATGGGGCTTTCCAGCCCTGGCCGGCCCTGAGCTATATGGGCAGACAAAAGAGCAACAGAAGAAGTCTGAGCCACACTCCCCACAGCCTCAAGTGCATGCCCCACCTCCGGCAGCTCCTGGAAATTCTCCCAACACCACACATTGGCTCACAGAATGCCACGATTGCTGCCATTATAGACGGAAGGGTGTGGGGGTGTGGGAGCCTGCTGGGGGAGCATATACCTGTCGGTGGTTGGGGCCTGGTCCTTTGCCTCGCTGGCTGAACTTGAACCTGTTTCTTACCCTGCGTCCTCATTTGTAAGATAGGAAAAGTCATACTTTGCAGCTTTGTTATGAAGATTACATTTTTATCCATGTAACTAAAGCCGTGCTTCACTGTGCACTTTCTAGGGACCAAGCATTTGATTAGATACTCTCATATACGGTGCTTCATTTGTTCATCCCAGGAGGAAAGGAAGGGACTATCTTTAGTGAATATGCGAGGAAGCTCTTGTTGGAGCTGGAGCACTTATCCAGTATCCTGCAGCTAAGGAGAAGTCCAGCTGGATTCAGACCCAGGCGTTTCGACTCCTGACCCTGTGCTCTGTGTCCACTGCCATCCTTGGTGTTCAACACCTGGAACGGCATCCGGTGCCTAGAAGGCTCTCAACAAGTGATGGCCACTGTCCATCCCGAGTGATTATGCGGCAGATAAAGGTGACGTCTGCTGTGGGGGCCCCACCACGGGCAGAGCCCGACCAATTTTAGTATATGTGCTGCCGAAGCGAGCACGAGAAACGATCAAGGTAACTTGCAAGCACCCCGGCAGCCGACCTTGGTCTAGCGCTCCTTGAGCGGGACAATGGAAGTGCTTTCTCAGGGGATCCCAGGCACCCTGGGCCTGGGAACAGATGACACATGGGGGCTGAGAGAATGGCCTGAGCAGCACAGATGTGTGGCATTGAGGCGCAGTCCCGGATGAGCAGAGGTGCTCCCTCACTCTATTCTCTTCCCTGGGGTGGGGAGCAGTCCCTAAGGCTGCTCCAAACTGAGAAATCGATGTGGAGAATTCACCCTCCAGGCTGTACCCACCCTCAGCCACGACCCCTTGCAGCTAAAGGTGGGGGACATTTGCACTCCAGCCTGACTGCACATTCAGGATGGGGTCCTCCCTGGGGCCTTGGGGGGGTGCATGTTTGGGCACAACTGGAACAGTTGGCTGTGGAGAAGAAGTAGCCATGGCCTGAGCCCCAGGAAACGTGGCATCCCGAGGGTTGGTTAGGCTGGTGGGTGGCTGGGCAGCCCCCTGCCTCCTACGAAGCCCTACTTGCTGCCCCATCGCCCGAGCACCCTGTCCTTGATGGACATGAAGGAGGCGGCCGCCTTCAGAGCACCCAGAGGCCCACAGCCGCTAGGCTACCAGATGACAACAGGAGATTCAGAAAGGGAGAGCTTGGATTTGCATCCACTTTGCATCTCATTTGCATAGGACTGCAGCCTGCCAGGCCCATACCTCTCTCATCCTCTCAGAGGGTGACAGCTGGGGGTCCTCCCTGCCTTGTCCTTTGGAGAGGAGGGGGATGGCCAGCAGGAGGAGGCCAGGACCCCTGCCAGGAGGAGGCCAGGACCCTTGCCTGGGGCGGCAGAGGCAGGATGGCCAGTCCCGAGGTCCAGCGTTCCTTGGAAAACCTGCCGCTGGGCAGGAAGTTCTTTCTTCTCTGGGGGGTCATTTTCTCTCTTAAGCCAAGAGCTCACTGTGCTAACTGAGTGGGTGGCCCTTGTGGCTTCGTGTCTATTTGGGTCACTGGGTCTCTGCGGCTGTCAGTAGCATAGCAGTCCTGAGTGTTCTAGAAAAGGGGCAAACGCATTGTCCTGGGTTTCAATGAAATTCTTTCTATGGAAAATTCTCTCATTACCATCATTTCAGGTGACCCAAGGCTCTGTGGCCCTTCCTGGGCCAGGGTGGCGGGCCTGCCCACCCCCTGTCCGTGGCAGGCCAGGCCGAATTCAGGGTCTGGGGGCTTTGGGGAGTCCCACAGGACATACCCCCGAGGGGCTGAAGCCCTGATCCTTTCCAGGCTTGGAAGGTGGAGGGACTGGGACAGAACATCATGTAATCAGAATCACGGATTTGTCTTGCCCGGGCCCACCCTGGTCCCCCACCCTCCACCTCCCACAGAATTCAGAAGGTGGAAGCAGTAGCCGTGCATGTCACCTCTCTTTCCTCCTTTGAAAAACCGCTAGTAAGTGATCGGGATTATTACACAAGGCTTTTGTACCCAGCAGACAGCAATCCCTGCCGGGAGCTCCGTGGTCCTATGTCCCCTGCTGGACAAGACCAAATCCCAGCTCTGCCGTTTGTCCCTGTGTGACTCTGGGGGAGTATGGAACCCCTCTGAGTCTTAGCTTCCTGCTGCCTCATAACCCAGACACCATCCTGGAATAGATAAATATTAGCAAGTCTGAGGTCCAGGGGGGGTCGGTGGCCTCTGCCCCCCATGACTGGTATTCTCAGGGCATATGCCTCCCCCTACCCCATCTCTCCTCGGTTTAATGGGTTTAGCATTTAGGGCAAAAATCAGCCCTCACCCAGAGGCTTCCGTAGAGGTAGGTCCTGGGATCTGACCTCAGCCGGTGCCTGTCACTCATTCGTCCCCCGCTCTGCCCAGGGGGAAGCCAGCCTGGGGTCTCAGCCACGCCTGGCACACGGTAACCAGGTACCGATGGCTTCCAAGGAGCCCACCGCACCCGTCTCCCTCCTCACACTTGGTGACGGAAGGAGAGCTTTGGGTGAGGGGGGAACCAGGACCTGGGAAACACCGAGCAATAAAGGACTTTAAAATAGATTTACTTTAATTATATACTTTGGTAATTTGCTGCAGCTTCCCGTCCCTATTATTAAATTACACTAGTAACTCATCTAATGGATTTTCACTGAGAAAACATTCATTTTATTTTATTATGTTTTTGTGCTACGGTCTATAACGAAGGCCACAGGGTCTGGCCTGTTCCCCAGCATGGGCTGGCTGGGGAGGGGCCAGGGGCAGGTGGGGGCCAGGGTGCTGCCTGCTGGCTCAGGGCAGGGTCCCGGGCGCTGTCAGCCCGTCGAAGCCAAAGGTGGAGGGTGGGGGGGCAGGGTCCCTGCAGGAGGAGGCCTGGGGTGTCGGGGTGTGGGGGTGTCAGGGTGGGAGGGGAAGAAGCGGGGGCTGCCAGGGATGGGGGAGGGTGGGTGAGTGGACAAGACGGACAGAACGGGGTCACAGCGTCCCTCTGGGTTGGGCAGGTGTGGGGCCGGAGGAAGGGACCGGCTCTCTCCTCTCTCCCCCTCTGCTTGCCGTTCCCTGGAGGTGGTGAGGACGCAGAGCAGACACCGGGGCCTGGCCGCCGGGGTTTCTTTGGCCCGGAGGGAGAGTCTCTGAAGATATTCGGGGCAACCTGCTCTTGCTCTGTCACCCTCAAGTCCAGTCCCAGGTTCAAGTGTGGCCGGAGGGGCTGAAGCTGGCATGAAGGCCTCTCCCACGGGAGTGCCGAGAGTCTGGAACATTCTGGGCTTGGCGGGGCCGTCCTTGCTTCTCTGCCTCTCTCCTCCCCAGCTCCTCTGAGCTGGAGCCTCAGCTGTCGCTCTGCCCGCCCGAGCATCAGACAAAGACAGAGAGAGTGCGAGCGGGCGCTGTCCCCACGCTCCCAGGGGCAGGGGTTGGAGGTGAGCCACTGGCAATAAGCATCATCGCAACAAAACCACCGTCTGAGCGTTTGCCATTTGCTGGGCTTGCGTTCAGCACTTTCTAAGTACACTGTTAAACTTCTGGCAGCGCTCGCTCGGGCGGTATCTACTGATGGTTACTGCTCCTCATTTACATGCAAGGAAACCGAGGCGGAGGTCAGCTTATGAGACGTGGAAGTGCTGAGTGCCTGGCGCAGAACTTGACCTAGACGTGACCTGAAGCCCGGGCTGGCTGAGGCTGGCTCTCCGAGGTTAGAGCGCCAGGGCCACCTGGGCAGGCCCCGCGCCTGGACGTTGGGAGGGCTGGGCCGGCGGCTGGAACAGACTCTGCCACCAGCATCTCCGGTGGCCCTGCGACGTCACAGGAGCTGCCTCCCTGGAGACCCGTGTTGCCGCCGCCGTGGCAGCTCCAGGGTTACTCCTTGGTGCGCCCTGCCGTCCCACCCTGCTCCTGCCTCTTCCTCTGCTTGTCGGCCTCCTCTCTCCGGGCCAGGCCTTCTGGTGAGCCTGCCAGGCCCCAGCACCTCTGGGATGGGGACCTGGCCCAGACTGGGGTCTGAGGGGTGGGCCCAGATGCCCAGTGCCCAGTGAGCACCCAGCTTGCCTCATTCCACCCCACCTGCCAGTCCCACCTGTGTCCTTCCTACAGGGCCCCCTGGGGTGCCGCACCTGCAGCTCCCTCCACCTGTCACAGGAAGGGCCTTGTCCTATCCTGCTCAGTGCTCCCTGGCCCCTGTGGTCCTCTGTGGCCCCTCTGTCTTGTGCCCAGTTATTCTCTAGGCTCGGACCTTGGAACTTCCAAGGTGCCCAGGTTCTGCTCAGCTGTAAGAACCTTCAGACCCGCGGCTGCCCCTGGAGGGATGCACACCTGCCTCACCCCAGGCACAAGGCAAGCTCCCCCTGGTACCCAGGTCACCGCCCCCACCCTCATGCCTGGGGGGGCTGGGTCTCCAACTTGGTTCCAGCCCAAGCATCCTCCCCTCCCCCAACTCTGAGCCGCCCCCCCAACCCTCCCCACAAGCCTGCAGGTACCCCGAGATCTGGCAGGGAGGAGGTGAGGGGGGAAGATGCATGCTCATCTGCATATTGTCATGGGAGCAAACCGTCCCGCGGGGACCACAGTCACATGTGCTCGGCCTGTTAGAAAAGCAGAGGACAGACTGCCTCCCTCTCGAAGCTGCAAGTAAAGGCAGCCAGGCAGGTCAAAATTAGTGAATGGCATACCTCGGGGTCTCATTTAATGAAGCCCTGGCAACTAAGAGTCCTCCTAATAAACAAATAAACAAGTGCAATTCAGCAGCCACTCAACGCTGGGTATGAGGTTGGTACTCCACCAGAGGCACGAGGGTGTTTATGGGAAGCAGGTGGAAAATTGCTTGGGAGGACGCGTGTAATTAATGGATAAATTCAAGCATCTTAAGGCAAATTAATTTGTCTCCAACCTTGAGCTTCTCAGCCAGGGATCTGGGGAGGAGAGGAGGAGGAGGTGAGTTCGGCTTGTCACCTCTCGGTTTCCCATCCCGAGAGCACAGGAGCCTTCATCTGTTGCCCAGGTAACTCCCCGTCACCTTCCCTGGGAGCGGGGGGCGCACGGCGCCAGGTAAGCTGTGGGTTGGAACCGTATCTGTTTGCACTGCATTGGAGGTTTCCAGCAGCTCTGGTTCTTTCAGGAGGAGCTTTGAGCTACTCTTGGCGCCTTGACTGAACATCTGCATCTCTCGCGTCATGGAAGGGTGATGTGTTGTCTCTGCCTCTGCCCGTGGCCACGCACTCTCTCCGCCACATACTGAGGTCCCTTGTGCACCCAGTCCTGGTGTAGGAAGCTTGGGGACATGGAGGACCCAGCACCCCGGCCGCTCCGGGTGGACGCATGTGCTTGTCCTTCTCCTGGGAGGCTGTTTCCAAAGCGGAGTGAGTCTTGATTATTAAATTAAAATGAGTTTGTGCTTCCTCTTGGTGGGGAGCTTTTACTTCTGATCTGGTTTATTGACCACTTATTTCTAAATTAAAGCCTTTACCTTCATCCAGTGGCTGCGTGGCAGGTTTGGTTTCCCTGGAGGCCGACGGAGCCTGCAGGATGTTAATTAGAGAAGGAAGCAGAGAAGGAAGGGGGAGAGGGCACAAGGGGAGCCAGTCCCCCGAGCTGTCCTGAGCCGGCTGAGCCCGGTAGTCCTTCACACTCCACAGATGGGACCTTGGCCGTGACCCCCGAGGGATGGGGAGGACTCGGGTGCTCCTTTCTGCAGCTGAGGCCACCCCTGAGTGCATGCGTGTGTGCGGCTAGCGCTGACCTGGGGTCAGTGTCCCCCACGTCATGGTGCTGCTCCGGACTGGCCTCACTGACCCTCTGGGGTAGCCTAGGACTCCAGCCTTGGTCTCCTTCCATCACTATCCGTGTCCTAGCTGCTCCATCCAAGTTCCCTTTGTCTGTCTAGAGAACTCTTACTCATGCAGTGAGACCCAGACCAAATATCCCCTCTGCTGTTCCTGACTTCTCTCCAGTCATCTGTTCTTCCTTCCCCTCTCAGGGCTCCACAGCGCCTCCTTCCTGCCCCCTCCTAGGGTTTACCTTCATGCCTATAAAAATGCTTTTCTTTTTTTTTTTAAGATTATTTATTTATTTATTCATGAGAGACACAGAGAGAGAGAGAGGCAGAGACACAGGCAGAGGGAGAAGCAGGCTCCATGCAGGGAGCCTGACGCGGGACTCGATCCCAGGACTCCAGGATCACCTTGGGCTGACGGCGGCGCTAAACCGCTGGGCCCCGTGGGCTGCCCTAAGAATGATTTTCTGCAAGCCTGTCTCCCTGTCTCCACAGACCCTGGGGTCAGAGAAATCTCTGATTTCTCCGTGCATCCCAGGCGCCTAGGGCCACACCTGGGAATGTGCAAGATGCTCAGGGGCTTTGCTGAGCCAGTGGTGGGGTGAGCACAGGTGAGGGGTGGCAGGAGGCCGTCTTCCAGCCTAGCAGCCCCACGGCGTCAGGCCCGGGCACACTCCTGGGACTCTCGGGATCCTCAGGGCCGCTTGCCCCCTGGAGGGACGCTGCTGTCAGGGGCGGGGGTGGGGGTAGGTGGATAGGTCTGCTCAGTCACTCATCCTGACATCAGCCCTTGGCCTTTGTCCTGCTTGGAAAACCTCCCTGGATTCTTGGTGGCCCGCGCTCGGGGGTGTGATGGAGGGGCTGGGTGTGCAAGGAGGTCTTCCTCCTTGGTTTAAGCCCTCTTCCCTCCTGGCACGGGGGAGTCGGGGGGCAGGGGAGGGGGCAGCGGGTGAGAATCTTTAGCTCAGTCGGCTCTTTAAAGGTCAAGTGCATGTACGGGGCACCTACAGGATGTAGCCAAGCCTGACAGAAAGCGAGAAGAATGAGGAATGCTGGGGTCCTCGCTGGAGGGAGGCTTCGGGGGGTCCCCGGTGCCACCATGCAGCACCCGCTTTGGAGCCAAGCTCTCTTGGACCAAGAGGAGGGTGGCCGTGTGGGCTAGGCCTGGAGGGGGTCAGAGGATGCCCTCTTGGGAAGATGGGAGTGCCTCGTGTGGGGCCGGGCTGCTCCCCGTGCTGCCCAGCAAGGGCAGGTGGTGTGGCTGTGGGGCGAGGGGAGAGAGCGGACCCTGGACGGTCTGGATTGCAGGTGACAAGGACAGGGGTCTGTGGTCACGGAGCCTCATCTCAGAAATGCACGTGCTAAAAAAAAAAAAAAAAAAGAAATGCACGAGCTTCCCCCCCCCACAGGGCAGGTCTCTGTGTCCTCATACAACCATTATGTTTTAGAGCATTTGCCGATTGAATTATCGAACTTTCCCTACCTGCCACCCCCTAGGGTTTTGAGTCATACAGTTACACCAGCAGGATGTGCCAGTGAATGTGTCCTGGGCCTTCTGGGGGCCCCTTACCCCCGGGCTGTGGGGGCCCCAGCTGGAGAGACTGACCGACGATCCTTGGGAGGAGGCCACAGAGGAGGTGGGGCACGGGCACAGGGAGTCAGGACAGCCTGTGTCACTCAAGGCCTGTGTGTCTCTCAGAGGTGTGCCACGCTTCCTGAGGTCAGGGACAGCGTCTGCCATTTTGGGGTCCATGGTGCAGTGTGGCGTCTGGCACAGCTTGAGTGCACAACGGGGGCTTATTGGTGGTGATGGGGAGGTCAGCAGGTAACCCCCGGGACATAGTTAAGGGGGAGCCAGGTGTCGGGGGATGGCAGGACCCTTGGCCAGGAGTGAGGAGGTCTTGTCTCACCTCTGGGAAGGGGCAGGCCTTGCTGGGGACAGGGTCTGGGAGGGCAAGGGCCACGTGGCCATGAGACCTGACACTCCAGCCTTCTGCACAACACCTGTTGATGTTCTCAGTTCTAAGCATTCCCGAAAGAATGCCTTGTGGTTCCCTGCCTCCTCATGAGGAAAAACAGGAAGGAACTCTACTGAGCACTCTTGTATGGCATGACTGTTCTAGAAGCTTCCCCATGGCCCACTCATCTCATCTGCAATTGACCGTTAGGGGGAGGGAAGTAAAGCCTGTGAGGTCCTAGTAGGTGCCTGGGAAAGGGTGGGTGCTCTTACTATTATTCTAATTAACGCTGGGAGGTGGGTGATGAGAACCCCTGGCATGCAGTGCATGAAGTGCCGGCCCCCCTCCCTAAGGGCTGCGTTGCACAGAGCTCCCCCAGACCTCAAGTCCTGCAGGCTCTGCTGGGTGGTAGCTGCCCCAGCAGGGGTATGAAAGTGTTTTGGGGCCCAGTTCCACTGTGCCTGTGGCTTTCCCCCCACATTGCTCGCTCAGGGTCCTACACTGAGACTCAGTTCTGATACCATCCGCCTGGAGACAGTGTCAGATCCCCCAGGTTAAGGGCCCAGTCCCACGAGACAGCCCCCTCCCCTTTTGATACCAAGCAAATGACCGGCTATAGTTCGGAGGTTCCAATGACCCCCCGTCTTGGGTAAGATTAATTTGCTGGGCTGGCTCAGGAAATTTGCTACAGAACTCAGGAGACCCTTTCACTCACTATTTCACTGGTTCATTGTAACAGGATGTAACTCAGAGCAGCCAGATGGAAGAGCTGCAGAAGGCAAGGTGTGGGGAAGGGGGCCATGCTCCCAAATCTCCCCGTGTTCACCAGCCTGGAAGTGCTCCAAACCCGGTCCCTTGGGTTTTTATGGGGGCTTCCTTACGAAGAAGGCATGACGGGTTACCTCACGGGCCACCGGTGATTGCTTGACCCTCCAGTGCCCTCCCCTCTTAGAAGTCAGGGGGTGGGACGGAGAGGTCTAGTCCTCTACCCCCTGGCAGCCAGCCCCCAACCTCAGTCACACAGTCAACATGACAAACGACATCTTTATTGTTCTCACCACTTAAGAAATTCCAAGGATTTGAGGAGCTCTCGGCCAGAAACACGGATGAAACCCAAATGTACCTATTTTTAAAATTATAAATCACAATATGTTGTCGTGTTCCTGAGAGGGCTCACCGACAACGCCCCGAGCCCTGTTTCTTTCTGAGGAATGCTGGGGCTGCTCGAACAAATCTCCAAAGACCGGGGGACTTAACACAACAGATGTTTACTCCCTCACGGCTGTGGAGGCCAGAAGTCCTGAAATCGAGGTGTTGGCAAAGTTGGCTCCCTCTGAGGCTCTAAGGGAGAGACTGTCCCGCACCTCTCTCCTGGATTCTGGGGGCTGCTGGCAGTCCCCAACGTTCCTGGCTCGTAGACACAACAATCCAGTCTCTGCCTCTGTTGTCACTTGAACTTCTCCAGCGTGTGTGTCCGTGTCTGAATTTCCCTCTTACCACACCGGTCATTTAGGGCCCAAACCATATGACTTCATCTTAATTACTTCCATCTGCAGAGACCCTATTCCTAGATAGACTCATATGCATAGGTTCTTGGGGTTTGAACTTGGCCGTGACCTTTTGGGTGGTTCAACCCACTATGTGTCAACCCAGCACGGCACACAGTTCTAGTTGTCGCTCTCCTGCTCCCTGCCCAACTTTGACCACCCCCTCAGCCCCCCACTCTCAGGAAAAGCCAAGCGGAGTGGGTCATGTGACAGAGATGTGGCACCTGCTAGCCTTGGTCAGATGACTGGTCTGGAATCTTCAACCATCCTGGAGACCGTGGAGCTGTCCCTTGGGCTGTCAGGGTTGCATGGGAACAGGACACACAAGGGAAGGCAGCCCTGGACTGAGTACTGAGAGCCCCTTTGTGGGACGTGTCTGGTGGCCTGGAGGGCTCCTAGCAGAGGTTGGACAAACAACCTTGGAAGATGGCCCCCGGTGGACATTCCCAAGGGGGGGCACGTCATTAGGAGTTGCTTGAGAAAATGGCTCATCGGTGAAGGGACTGCCCTGGCCAGCCCGTGAAGGTGGAGCAGGAAGGGGGTCCTCAGCCTCGGTCTCCAGGCCCGTCCTCTCGAGCCCCGGACCCAAGGGTCCTGCGTAGTTGGTTTGTCCCTAACCCCGTGCTGGGGGGTTGTCTCCTGAGGACAGGCGGGGTGAGACAGGCTAGAGCTTCGGTGTGACTCTGCCAGACCTGAGTCTGATGCTTGCTTACTTATTTATTTCTTAGAGGAAGGGAGGGCAGAAGGAGAGAGAGAGAGAGAGAGAGAGAGAGAGTCCCGAGCAGGCTCCACACCCAGCGCAGAGCCCGATGTGGGGCTCGATCCCACGATCCTGAGAGCATGACCTGAACTGAAATCAAGAGTCGGATGCAAACAAAACAAAACAAAACAAAACAGTCGAATATTTAACCAACCGAGCCACCCAGGTGCCCCTGAAAAGTGTATTTTTAAGTCCTCTCTACACCCAACGTGGAGCTTGAACTCCTGACCCTGAGATCAGGAGTCACATACTATACCTGCAGAGCCACCCAGGCACCCTATGCCAGCTCTCTCTCCGTCTTCCAGCCTGCCCCCTGCACCTGGGGTCACCTGCTCAAGAGCCTGCCTGCCTCTGCTTTCTGGGGAGCCTGGGGGTGGGCATCTGTGTGTTGGCAGGAGGGCGACCTGTATGGGGAGTGGGCTGTCTGGGGCACAGGCGTGAACGCATCGGTGCCCAGAGGCAGGACAGTACCACACACGGGAAAGGCTGGAAGAGCGGGGAGCCAATAGGTGGCAGGAGACCCGGAGGCGGAGGTGGCACAGGTGGGGCCAGGGTGGGAGCTGGGGAGTGAGGCGGGGACCTGCAGTCTCAGGTGACCGGGAGGCGTGACGGGGTTCAAGGAGCCGAGGATGACTCCCCGGGGTGCTAGCAGGGAGACCAGAAGTCTGATCCCTCCCAGCGGCAGCACCGCCAGAGTGGCGAGTGGCGAGTGGTCCGACCCTTGGACCCTTGCCGACTCCTGCCTCCTGATCGGCCTGCCCCCTGCTCGGAGAGTAGCTCCTTCCCTTCAAGACAACAGATGAGAAAGTGCTCGGAGAATAAAAGCACCGCTGGGCGTTTAAGATTTTACAACGTATATAGCACTGCGTGATTGCACTGTCAAACATTCATAACTCAGCTATTTTCAAATTCATAATAATGATCAATGCCCCTGGGACTATTAAAACGCCATCCTAAGTGTTTACATTATTCTCTTGGGTGAGCGGAGCTTCGGAAAGGAAAAAAAAAAAAAGAGAGAGAGAGAGAGAGAAACCAGAAAAGGCACAAACTTTGGAAAACAAGCAGAACTGGCAGGAGCTTCCCTCTCTCCCCGGGGAGCCCTACAGCACCCGAGGGAGCCTGCGTCCCGGAGCCTGTTCCCAACCCCCGCCACGGCCCTGGAGCGGCTCTGAGGTCGGGGACTCAGTGCACTTACACCTTTGAAATGAGTCTTTTTGGGGGGGTCAGTGGGTGTGTGTGTGAGTGTGTGTCAGTGCACGTGTGCCCGTGAAAGGGAGAGGCAGGGACCTTCCGAATCCCCAAATCCGGGGATTTGCTGACACGGGGCCAGGAGGGTTGACGACATCCCCGATGTGTTCTCTATTGCAACGGCTTTTGAGGTGCCAGCCCAGAGCCCTGGGCCTGCCCACGGTCCCCCTGGGAGGAGTGCTGGCTCGGGGGGCTTGTTAGAGCCTGGTTAACGAGCCCCACGCCGAGACAGTCCTGCTGCGAGGCGGGCCCCGCAGCCCAGCACCCCGTTCCTCTCTAGAAGAATGAGATGTCTTTGTGGTCACTGCGTTGTCCACTGGAGGGGACATTTCGTCATGACGTTGCGGTGTTACAGCACTTTGCCGGCGCTTTGTGCTTCTCAGAACACTTTCCACACGTCCCTGTCTCGACAAGGGATGCGATGATTTTCCATTGTTTCCACCCTCTGCTTTGGGGCTGGTTGGACCCTTGGTTCCAAAATCCTTTCCTCTCTCTGTCTATAGAACTTCACATCTGCGTCCTTCGCCGGGGGCTCTGCGGCGCCCCGCGCTGGAGTGGGTGCAGAGTTGGCTGCGGCCCAAGGATGCCGGCTGTGGCCACACGTGGAGTGTGTGTGGGTGTGAGCCGGGCAGTGTCTTCCGATGCACACATGTGACTGGGCTCTTGCATTTCTGTTTATTACCATGAGCAGAACGGGCTCCCCGTAGCTGCTGGTCCCCAGAGGTACCCTTGCTGGTACCCGTGGATGAGAAAAAAAAGTCAGTGCTTTCTGTTGCGAGTCACTGAGATTTTGGGGGATTGTCTGTTATGCAGCATTATCGTAGCAATAGCTGACTAGTCCACAGGTGACCCATCCACTCAGCAAACATCAAGTGGCTGCCATTGGTCAGGAAGGCTGCTGGGTGCTGGAGATGGAAAGACAGTGGACCCTGGATGGTTCCTAGCCTCGAGGGGTCTACAGTGTAATAGAGCCATGGCTTTCAAGTTGTGGGGGGATCGGAGAAATCCTGGGGATGGTCTTTAGAGTTTGGAGGGGAGAGGATGGGAAGGGGAATTCGAGCAAGCAGGATGCCCTAGTGCCCACCCAGAGCGACACCACCCCATCGGCTGTGTTACTATTCCCCCCAGCTGTGCAGCCCTGGACCTCAGGCCCCATGGGCGTCCCAAGGGTGAGCAGCAAATCCTTTCTCCTTCCTCCCTTCCTCCCTTCCTCCCTTCCTTCTTTTTTTTTTTTTTTAAAGATTTCATTTATTTATTCATGATAGACAGAGAGAGAGAAAGAGAGAGAGAGACAGAGAGAGAGAGAGAGGCAGAGACACAGGCAGAGGGAGAAGCAGGCCTCGTGCAGGGAGACCAATGCGGGACTCGATCCCGGGACTCTAGGACCACGCCCTGGGCCAAAGGCAGGCATCAAACCACTGAGCCACCCAGGGTTCCCCTCTTCCTTCATTTTTAAAAAATATTGTTTATTTATGAGAGACACAGAGAGAGAGGCAGGGCCACGGGCAGAGGGAGAAGCAGGCTCCATGTAGGGAGCCCGATGTGGGACTCGATCCCGGGTCTCCAGGATCACGTCCTGGGCCAAAGGTGTCTATGCTCAACCACCGAGCCACCCAGGCGTCCCTCCTCCTTTGCTTCAAATACCAGATCTGGCCGACACATTAGACCCCACCTAGCTGTTCGCGTGTTCACATGGGAAGAGAGAGAGAGGCCGGGAGACCAGCCCAGGCAGGGGCGGGGGTCCCTCCTCTTTGTCCTGGGAGACGGAGCTGCACACCTGCTTTCCTGGTGTGAAAACCTTCAGCGGATCGGCTGAGCCTCGCCTGGTCTGTGGGATGTTCCTGAGCCGCACCTGCTGCTGGAATGATGAGTGGCCACCTTCCTTCCAGAGACTTCTCTATCCCAGGGAGTGTCTGCAAGTGCCTTGAGAGGAAGTAAAACACAAACTTCCCAGATCGCTTGCTTTTTAGGGGCTGTAAGCAAACGGCAAATGCCACCTGTCAGTCCCGCCGGACGCCCCAGACGCCGTTGCTCCCGGTAGGACAGAGCCAGCACCGCCACCCCAACGTTGAAGACGCCGAGTTCTGTAGGGACAACCGAATCGGGCTCATGGTTCCCTGATGGACACCCTGGCGCTGCTTGTCACACGCCCTGTGTCCAGGCAAGTCACATTTGCGGGAGCCTCTGAGTCCTGCTCCGTGAAGTGGGGTGACAGGATGCAGCTGGCGGCTCCCGGCGGGGCCAGGCACTGCTCTTAGGGAGCTATGGGCTCTTCCAAGAGGCTAGGGCATCATTTTAGTCTTATTATCTTTCCCCCAAAACTACGTGTGGTCACTTTTTCTCTAAATCTTCTCCAACTGTCTGTTTGGTGTTTTCCGGATGGATGAAGCGCACAAAAGGCCCCGGGACCCTCTATCTTCGTGTTAGGGCCTTGCTGGAGTTTGTCCCCAGGGAGACGCCTCTCCTTTCATCCCGACTGGCCCGGGGCGAGGGCAGGACACATTCTGCATTCGTTCTGACAGGGGTGAGTCCGTGGGAGGGCGGTGGGCTCGGGGCAGGGGCACCGCGATCGGCTGGTTCAGGGTGGGGATCTCTGCCTGGGGGTGAGGGACGTGGTCCTGCCTTTCAGGGTGGAGGGTCCCAGGGGAGAGAGCCGTGGGTACCCTCCTTCTCTACACTCACACTCCCCAGGGAAGCGTCCAGGGAGCCGGACCCCGGAATCCTGGCTCCCAGAGCCTGCGTGGTTCCCAGTCGCTCCCATGGTTTCTGCGAGCCTTTGCTCCAAGGAGGTCTCCCTTATTTGCTGCTTCTTTCCAGTTGTGGTAGGCATCCATCCGTCCCTTTGTCCATCTGTCCATCCTTCATTTAACAAAAGGGATCACTTCCCGTCTCCGGCTTTGGGGACCATTCCCAGCAGCTGGGGCTGGACTGACATTCAGGAAAGGGAGGTGGGGGCTGCATTTTGTATCGGGGCCCACACGGGCTTGCCTGAGGTGCAGGTGCTCAGCTCCACGCAGGACCCGAGCCGGCCCCGGCTGCCCAGCGGGCCACCTGCATGTCTGCATGCTGCTGTCCCCAGGCCTCCCGCGGGCACAGGGATCTTCCCCAGAAATAGGCACCATTAAAGCAATAAGGAGACCGGGTGCGCCTCCCGCCCCAACCACACTCTACACGGAGGCTGTGTCTCATCATGCAGCAAGTGGCCAGTGTGGCACCCACCTTCGTGGCCCTGAGGCCAGACCACAGGAGTGGCCCTGTCGGCTTCCTCTTAGTCTTCCCATGTCACACACACCATCTTTTACTGCCAGCAGGGGATTGGGGTCTCTCCTTTTTCCTCCAGCTGCTCCTGACTTGGGGGAATTGGGCACAAAGGCCAAAGGGACAGAAATTCTGGAAACATTCCCCAGAAAGCTAACGTAGAGACCAGCACCCCAAAATGACATGTTGTCGACCCTTGCCCTGCATGGTTCATCTCATCCCTCACAACCCACGTGTCTCTGGGAGGTGAAGTGACTTGCCAGAGCTCACACTGTTGCGGGAAGGAACGCGGGGGTGGGTATGGGGCAACCCTGAACCCTGACCTGAGTCCAGGGCCGGGCGCTGGCCTCGCCGGGCAGGTTCTCTCTGGGCACAGCTGGCTGCCACCTTTGCTCTGCCCGCCCCATGCAGCAGGAGGGCACCGAGCTGATTGCCGGCTGGTCTCCATGGCAACAGCTGATGAGTCTGCATCAGGAGGTGGCAGGGACTGCAGGGGACAGGGCGGGAGCTGCAGGGTGGGGGTAGGGCTGGGAGAGCTGCCCATCTCCCAGCAGCCCTTTGCAAGAGGCTCGAGGTCCCATCTCAGTCCTGTCTGTTGGGTCCCAGTCTCTGGGGTGGGGTTTTGCTCTGCGCTGGGGAGATCTGCTCATTGCATGTGTCCGTCGTGGACATTTACTGTGTGCTGGGCACTGGGCACGCTACCACTTGGAGCTGTCTTGGCTCTGAGAGATCATACACCCTGTGGGGCCGGTAATCGGGGAACCCTAGTCCACTGCGATCGGTGCCATGGGAGTGGACGTTTGGGAAGTGATGTAAGCCCGCAGCAGAGGCACCCAGGCCACACTTGGGAACAAGAAAGGTATCCAGGAGAGAAGAATGTCTCCATGGCTTCCTGAATGATAGGGCAAGAGATCCCTGCAGAGGGAAGAGTCGGAGGGAGGGGCAGAGACAGAGAGCCTGGGGTCTGCAGGGTCCTGAGTGCCCAGAGCCTGGAGCTTGGTGAGGGAGGACATGCGGAGAGGGGAATCCGGCCCGTGTTGGGGTCCAGATTAGGAAGGAAGGGGGTCGGGATCCCTGGGTGGCGCAGCGGTTTAGCGCCTGCCTTTGTCCCAGGGCTCGATCCTGGAGACCTGGGATCGAATCCCATATCTGGCTCCCGGTGCATGGAGCCTGCTTCTCCCTCTGCCTGTGTCTCTGCCGCTCTCTCTCTCTGTGTGTGTGACTATCATAAATAAATAAAAATTAAAAAAAAAAAAAAAAAAAGGAAGGAAGGGGGTCTGCTCCAGGCCGGGGCCTGGGTCTTCACAGGACCCTGAATTGAGCTGTGATTCCCCGGACCCCACCTGGGGTCCCTGGACAGGTGGGTCTCCAAGGGTGCAGCCAGGCTTCTGACTCAGGAGGCTCACCCTGGGAGAATTTCCTGACCTGGAGGGGGGCAGTGCCCTGAGTGGCTGCCAGGACCCTGGGACGGCCCAGGGGAGAGGGCCCTGCTGGGGCCTCCGGGGCGAGGTCAGCCCTCTGCTCTTTTGTGGACGTGTCTGAGCCGTGGCACAGCTCAGGGTGCAGGTCCCAGAGTGGGGCCCCGGCTGGGCGCTCCGGGTCTTTCAGACCCTCAGGGGCGACTGGGCTCAGCTCCAACCCCGGCTGCCGCAGCTGGAAACACTGGCCACAGCCAAGGGCGCGTCTGGTTAGAGGAAGAATCTGAAGCCTTACTCCTTCCTGTAGGGGCCTGTCTCCCGCATCCCTGTGATCTAAAGGCAGCACTAGCCCGGGCTGCTCCGATGCTGGATGGAAAGAAGCCAGCGGTACTGGTCCCCAAAGGCCTCTGCGATTAGACAAATGGAGGCCTGGAAGGTTCTTTGGCTGAACACTAGAAAAACAGCTTACATCACCCGGCCTGAAGAAACAGGCAGGAAATCCCCTTGTTCCTGGGAGAGGAGAAGCCCGCCCTCGAGGAGACTGGGCTCCCCAGGGGCCCGGGGTGGGGGGTGAGCTGGCCTGGAGGGCGGGCTGGTGAAGGTGAGGGGGCCGGGACGGAGGAGGAAGTGTGGGAACAGGACCCCCTGGGCCATGAGGCACCTGTGACCCGTGTGATCTGTTGGGCGGCCACCAGCCAGTCAGGTGCCAGGAGAGCGGCCGGTGAGCACAGTGAGCTCCTACTTCCTGGGGCTTCCTGTCCCTGCTCTGCTCTCTCGCTTCCTCCCTCCCCACCTTTCCTCGTGCACACTTGTGTGCATACACACTTACACTTGCTTGAGCACAGCCGCATGGACACAGATCCCCGCATGTGTACTCACATCTGCACACACGTGCACACACACACTTGCACCTCCCTGTATTCGTGTCCCCAGTCCCCACCCCCTTCTCCCTGTGATTCCCCACCTGTTCCCCCAGCCCCCTGGAAGGGTCGTGGCCAGGTCCCCCATCCATCTGTCCACCTGTCTGTCTGCTCTCAGTGCAGGGAGGCTTCGTGAGGACTGGCTGCCGTCTGGGCTGTGTTGCTGCTGCTGAGCGGAAGTCACCCAGGGGCAGAGACGGCGGGGGTGGGGGGTAGGGGGATGGGGGTGAACCACATTGTCACTCAGGGTGCTGTAGCCCCTGCCCTGGCCCGGCAGACGGGGGGATTGGGGTGGGGGGTGCAGGGAGGCCATGGTCCTGAGACAGTCTTAGAGGCGGGTGTGAGATGCTGGGACCAGGAGCACGTCAAGTCCCTTTTCAGTCTCAAGGGCAGAGCCAGGCCACCACGCTCCAGGAGAAGGGAAAGCCCACGTCCCCCCAGGCTGGGCCTGCTGGCGGCGGGCTCCTATCGCTCCCTGTCCCCCCTCGGCCTCGCTCCCTTCTTGGGCTCATCCTCTGGGCCTTCACATGGACTCTGGTGGACTGATGACCCCGGCCTGACTCCCAGAGGGCCTGCCCGTAGCGAGGCACAGGCTGCCACGCAGCATGGGTGTAAGTGGCACCCGTGGAGCTGTGCAGAGTGGGGTGACCCTGGGGCAGCAGCTCTGCCCGTTCCCACAGCCCGCTTTGGTTCTTCCGCCAAGCTCGGCCTGTCACAGTGGCAGGGGCCCGGGGCTCTGGGGAAGGGGCGCCCCGGGAGGTTCCACCTCCCTGGATCTGACTGTGGGGGGAAGTACTCATTTTCCATCCTTGAGCTCTACCAGTGGGGGCGGGGATCACCCCGTGTGGCCTGGAGCGGGGGCTCATTCAGGGCCCTGCTGAACTCCGGTCTCCGCTTGCGCATTTGTCCCCAGGTCTCTGCCGTGTACCTTCCAGGCTCCAGGCACTGTTCCAAATGCTTCACGTATGGTACCTGGTGCAGATTCAGGGAGACGGTGCTACTGCTGCCCCCAGTGTCTGGGCAGGAAAATGGGGACAATCCGAGTCACGCAGTTAATAAGTGGGAAGCCAATCGATTTGATTCGAACCCAGGCAAGCTGGCTCCAGAGCCCATGCTTAACCACTGGGCCATCCAGCCTTTCTTGCCTCCAGGCTGACCTGCACCACACCCTCCACTGTTTCCATGAAATAAGCTCCCTTCACCTTGTAGGCACTTTGGCCCAGACCCCTGCCTTGCATGGTGGGCAGCCAGCCCCCTCTCCAGGAAAGGGGGGACCTGTGGTGGCTCTTCTGTAGCCCACTCCTTTGTAGACAGGGGACCTGGTGTTTTCATGTGGGGAGGTGAGGATCGGTCCGGTCCAGAAGGTCAATCCAGAGGGCTGCCCAGTTGGGGTCCTGGGGGGTCCATGGCAGGTGCCCAGTTGGCCCTTTCATTTTTTCAGAGTATTTTTATTTATTCATGAGAGACACACACATGGAGAGGCAGAGACACAGACACAGGCAGAGAGAGAAGCAGGCTCCATGCAGGGAGCCCTACACGGGGCTCGATCCCTGGACCCGGAATCACGCCTTGAGCCAAAGGCAGATGCTCAGCCACTGAGCACCCAGGCGCCCCTCAATTGGCCCTTTCAGAGGGCAGTGGGGCACATGGCCAGGTGCCAGGCAGAAAGGAGGAGGCAGTAGCGGCTTGTCTCTGGGTAGAGAAGAAGCACACTTCGTGGAGACTTAGACTGTCCGGGGCCCTAGTGTGACCACATCCAATGCCCGCAGGGACCCAGCAGCAGTGCTGGTCTCCCGTGGTCCTGAGCTCACCTGGTGCCACGGGGCCGGATGCCCACCCTGACCCACCGCCCGCCTCTGCAGGGAGGAGAGAGGGGAAGGTCCGTCTCCCAGCTGCTGGGCTTTGAAAGGAAGAGCCTCTGGCGGGTTAACCCATCGCTGCACACGAGACATCTTTCCTGAGCCTCATCTGCTGTCTTTTTCATGCTAACTTTCCCACCATTAAAGAGCATTTTTAAAAAGAAGACAAAAAAAAAAAAAAAAAAAAAAAAAAAAGGGAGAGAGAACCAGATGAAAGGGAGAACAGGGCACCTGAAATCCTTTTCAGCAGCTTGCGGCTGCTGGGGGTCTGCCACGGGGCGATGTGTCGTGACAAACCTGCGTGTGTGCTGAGCCTGGAGCGGAGAAGGAGAGGTGACACGCGCCGTCCGGCCCGACGCTGTGCCCGCAGCCTGGCCCTGTGACCGGCCCACGAAGGCGCTCAGTGACTGTTGAATGCATGAAACAGAGGACATCACCCGTCACCGAGGGAGAGCGGTTGCATTCTTGGGGGGGCGGGGGTCGCACACCTCCTCCTCCGAGGGCTGCTGGGGCTGAGAAAGGCTCAGGGTTGGGCGCTCGTGAGCCACCTGCCGCGTGGGACCCGACCGTGGAGGGCAAGGGGTCCGGGTGTCCTCCCCTCCAAGCCCCAAGCGGTACCCGAGGAATCCATGGATTTCTCCAAATCAGGGTCTGGTCGGTGTGGCTCCCAGAAATGCCCCCGGAGCCCCAGGCAAGGACCCAGGTCACTGATTCTGGAGGAAAAGCCTGGCTCTGCCGGCGCCCCCTTCACACACACACATGCACCCGCGACTTTCTCGCTATCGGCATATTTGTCACACTTACTCCATTACTCCTCTGGCTCCGTGACACAAGGTGAGCTGAAGGAGAGCTGTTTGGGTGAGGATTATGAAGGCACGGGTGCCATGGAAACCACCGATCAGCCCGAAAGCCGCCTCCATCAGGAGCCCGCTCCCCTGCTCTCGGTCGGCCACGTGGACCCTCTCCTGGCACCATGTGTGATTTTATTTGTTTCCCCCCTTTCTGTGTCTCGGGCCCCCTTTCCCCTGCCCTCCCGGGTTGTGCACAGTCCCACGCGGGACCCTGCCTGGGGAGGGGGTGGCGGGGGGCAGCGAAGTAAGGTTGCTCATGATTCTTTTTTTTTCCCTATACTTTCTGATGTTTCCAGCCTCATTTTCTGGTGCTCGCTCCTCCACCCCAGGAGGCGGCACGGATTTCCAGCTACAGATGTTGGAGGCGGAAAATGAGATTATGATAAACAGAGAGGGTGCCGGGGCGTCTGGCGGATGCGCGAGGAACGGCCATCGTCCTTGGCCACAGAAGCAGCCCTCGATGCACCTGCACATCTCAGAGGCCGCACCGCGGTCAAAGGCCAGGCGGGCTCTTGGGGGGCGGTCGGAGCCACCCTGGGTGGTGCCGAGATTCACAGCCTGGAGGGCGGCCTCGAACTTCCGGAGCCGCTTTAATGTCCGTGTGTGGTGTCCAGTGAGGGAGGCTGTGAGCCCCTGGGCCCCCACCTCCTCCTCCCGTGGGAGAGTCCTAGTAATCATCCTTGCCTCGTCTCTCCCCTGATGCTTTGTGTAGCCTTCATTTTATTTACTTCCAGCAATAGCCCCAAAGCCTTGGCAGGTCTGGGATCATTAGCCCCACTTCAGAGAGGTGGAGACTGAGGCCCAGGAGCTGAAGCGGGGTGCTGGTGTGCTGCTCCCGTCCCCATCGCCGTCTCCCGTAGATCCCCCACGGGGGCTGTGGGCGGGCTCTCTGGGGGGGCTCAGGGCCCCGGACCTGGAGAAAGAAACCTGCTAAGTGGTGAGGGGCGGGGAGCAGATCCCCTCCTTCTCCTCCCCCTCCTCCTCCTCCTCCTCCTCCTCCTCCTCCTCCTCAGTCGGTCAGCTTCCCCAAGGAGGAGCTTCTAAACACTGTGTCCTGCACACGCAGGTGCACACACACACCCCCATTCACGCTTTCTCCCTTTGGGTTGGGGTCTAGCCCCCACGAAAGCGTGAACCTTGTCCCGGCGAAGTCACTGAAGGGATCCCCTTAGCTGCTGATTCTGCGAGCTGATGGGGCTCCGGGGCGGTTCGGGGAACCTGGCCACCCTGCAGCCCCCAGGACCTGGCTTACGAGGCCGGCGGCGGGGACTGGCCGCTGATGACCGCGGCGGGGGCTGTGCATGTCCCGGGCGGGCTCCTCTGGGTGCGAAGGCCAGTTCTGCCTGGGGGGATCCCCAGACGGCGGTCATTTCAGGGGGAGGAAGTAGCAGCGGCCCATTTTCTCAAAGACTAGACCCAGAGCTGGCACCGCGCGCCTTGGTGGTCTGGGGCACGGTGAGAAGTCCGGGGGACCGCGGAGGCCTCATCTCAACGGACTTCTCTTTTTTTAAATTTTAAAGATTTTATTTCTTTGAGAGAGAGAGAGAGAGAAGAGAGAGAGAGAGCACAAGCAGAGGCAGGAGCAGGAGGAGGAAGAGACTCCCTGCTGAGCAGGGAGCCCGATGTGGGGCCGATCCCAGGGTCCTGAGATCGTGACCTGAGCCGAAGGCAGAGGCTTCACAGAATGAGCCCCCAGGTGCCCCACGGTGGGACCTCTGTGCCACGGGACGGGACGCGGCTGGCCCTCGGCGAGTCCCTCTCCTTGTTCTCCTCCTCCTGTCCGTTCCCTTCCGGGCCTCTGACCCTTTCTCTTCGTCGCCCCCCCACCCCTGCTTTGTCCTCGGCTCTTTCTTCTCCCCACCCTCCACCTGACCTAGAGGTCACGTTCACCCCGTCGTGCTGATGCCTCATTCGGGCTGAGGACCTGAGGGCCAGCCCCGGGGTCTTCAACCTTCTCCCCGCGTTCCTGAGAATTAAGAATGAAGACTTCCGAGCGAGTGAATCTTGCTCGTCCCGCCCGGGAGGGGGGACTCGCTTCTTTCCCGAGGCTCGGTCTCCTTGTGCAGTCCCCAGCTTGGTGAACAGACCCACGTCATGGCCCTGGGCTTCCGACCCTCCCAGGTGCCCTCCCACCAGCTTTCCTGGATCATACAACCCGCTCTACTTGGGTAAGCAAGAAAGAGACACCCAGGGGTCGTTAAAAAAAAAAAAAAGTGAAGAGTGTCCATGTCTCGAGGGTTTTGTTTCTTTAGAGGGAAAGCGGATAGGTGGTTGTTTAAAGCAGAGTTCTGGGAGCAGTCCCAGCTTAATTGGAAAACCGCATTCAGACTGGCTGGAGAGGCCTCAGGCCTCAGGAATGGCAAACAGCTTCTCCTTGCTCAGAGGAATTTTCTGGAAACCATAATGGCCGTTTTTCCCAACCACAGGCTGGTCTCTCTGGCAGAATGAGCGTGAGTCTGTGGTCAGGGTGGCCAGGCTGGAGCCAGCCTGGATGCTTCCACAGTCTGAGCTTCCCCCGCCCTGGGGACCGGAGGCTGGGGTTTCGGGGGAGCGTGTGGCTCCCAGGAGCCGCCGCACAGTGGGGTCCCCGTGGGCAGCAGCGTGGTGGGACCCTCGGCAGCTGCCGGCTGCCCCAGGACGGCTTCCAGAGGAAGGGCAGGCCGGTGACTGCTGAGTGCAGGCCGGGGTGGGCGCCTCGCAGCGTGTCCCAGTTAGTCCGACGCGACATTCGGTGATCCTTTCCATTTGTCATAAGAAGAAACAGGCCGGGGTGGTGAGGAATGTGCCCAAGATGTCACAGAGGATGTGCTGGGTCCGCCCAGGTCTGACTCCACGCCCAGCCCTGGGCGCTGCCGTCTGGCGCAGCCCTCCGACCGGGAGGCGGGCCCCAAGCCAGGCCTCTGAGCGCGGGCCAGGCGCTGGGGGCCCCGAGGGGGCAGGGAGCACGGGGACATCCCGCCCGCGAGGCTGCGCTGGGTCTCCCCCCACATGCTGCGTCCCCCCACCCTCCCTGTCCTCAAGGGGTGCGCTGGACAGATCGGGACTTGGCTGCTCAGGCCAGGATGGGCCGGGAAACGAGGGTGTGGGCTCTGGACCCATCCACAGGGAGGGCAGTGACACCGGCGGAGGCGGGCACCTCGGTGGGGCCCGGAGGTTTGAGTGCCATTGGGTCGTCTGGGCCGTGCTCCCCGAGGCTGGGGGGGCGGTGCTGGAGTCCTGTCTTCTGGATATTTCGTAGAAATGCAGCCATCAGAGGGAGGGTGCGGCTTCACCAGCCAGCGGTCAGGTGCTTCCTGGAATATTAGAAATACCGGGTGTGCCCGACACACTTACACTTTTTACTCATTTGTGTAATTGTTTTACTTAAGCAATGGCTGCTTACTTATAAGCTGGAAGCAAAAATCATGCACAAGTAAGAGTAAGGCTTGCAAGAAATATGATGTGGGTAATTAAAAAAAAACTTTTTGGGTGTGTCTCTGTAAGATAAAGACCTGTTAATTAATTAATTAATTAATTAGGGAGGGAGATGGGGGTGAGGGGCAGAGGGAGAGAGAGAATCTTAAGCTCCGTGCTGGGCACTCTGAAGTCCAACTCATGACCCTGAGATCACAACCTGAGCCAAAATCAAGAGTCAGATGCTTAACTGACTGAGCCACCCAGGTGCCCTTGTGGTTATCCTTTTTTATTAAAAAAAAAAGATTATTTAGGGATGCCTGGGTGGTTCAGCGGTTTAGCGTCTGCCTTCGGCCCAGGGGTGATCCCCGGAGTCCTGGGATGGAGTCCCGTGTGGGTCTCCCCACTCAGTGGGGAGCCTGCCTCTCCCTCTGCCCCTCCCCCACTCCTGCGCCGGCTCTCTCTCTCTCTCTCTCTCTTTCTCTCTCTCAAATGAATAAATAACCTTTTAAAAAAAGATTTGTTTATTTATTCATGAGAGACACAGATACAGGCAGACGGAGAAGCAGGTTCCATGCAGGGAGCCCGATGCAGGACTCGATCCCAGGACCCTGGGATCACATCCTGAGCCAAAGGCAGACGCTCAACCCACTGAGCCACCCAGGAATCCCTCTGGTTATGATTTTTAAAGCCATCTTTATCTGGGGCGCCTGGGTGGCTCAGTTGGTTAAGCATCTGACCGACGGGGAACCTGCTTCTCCGTCTCCCTCTGCCCCTCCTCGTGCTCGTGCACTTTCTCTCTCTAAAATAAATAAATAGGAGCACCTGGGTGAATAATAATAAATAATAAATAATGAATAAATAAAAAAAAATCTTAAAAAAAAGAAATACTGGGCAGCCCCGGTGGCGCAGCGGTTTGGCGCCGCCTGCAGCCTGGGGTGTGATCCTGGAGACACGGGATCGAGTCCCACATCGGGCTCCCTGCATGGAGCCTGCTTCTCCCTCTGCCTGTGTCTCTGTCTCTCTCTGTGTTGCACATGGATAAATAAATAAATTTTTGAAAAAAAAATACTGAAAAAAATAATAAAAATAATAAAATTCATAAGCACAACCCCTGATCACGGCAGACAGGGCTCATGTTGCCACCCCACTGTTAAGTTACAGACTGTGACTTTCCCTTTGACCCTGGAGGGCTGCAGAGCCTTGAAAAAAAACAGCAGCTTACAGCCACACCTTCCAGTATCCTCACCAAGTGCCCGGACCTGGACCAAACCCCTTGGGTTAACTCCTTTACGCGTCCCCACAAACCTATGACACAGGCACTAAGGTTGTACCCATTTCATGGGTAGGGAAACCGAGGCATGAAAAAGTGACTTACCCACAGTGGCCCTGGTGTGGGCTTCCTAGCAGAGCGTGAGGGTGGGGCAGCAGGAGAGGAACCGGCCCTCCCAAAGGAGGCTGGAGGCACCCAGAAAGCACGGCCCGGGATAGATTTCTGGGGCCATCACCGAGTCCTGGCAAGTGTCCAGCAAGGAGTTCCCGTGTCATTGGGTTTTATGAAATTTGTAAGAGTAAGATGTTTTTATGTTCTTTCCGGAAAGCGTCCCTGCATATGTGTAGGCATGAAGTTCCGTGACCCTGGATCCCCCTGGATTTCCCAGTTGGGAGACCCAGTGCAGCAGGCCGCCCCACTGCTTAGGCAGGAGTCTGAGAAGCTGGCCCAGCGGCCTCTTCGCTTCCCCGTCTTCGGGAACCTCGGCCCAGGGCGCCCGCCTCTGCCTCGTCCTGGCTGGGCGAACCAGCTCTGACCCGGGTTGTAGGGTGCTGGGCCCCTCCCGGCGCACAGGTGGACGGTGGGGGTGGGGGGGCGGGTCTTGCTCTCGGGGTCCTTATCCTGTACCTCATGCTGGCCCCGGTCTCATGAAATGCCACCGGGATTTGTTTTCCCCATGCTCCTTCTTGATGTTGATAAACCAGTCATTCGTTTATCCCACTGGGACGTACCCGTGCCCGGGGACAAGGTGAGCGTGGGACGCGTGCTCCTGCCTTCAGGTGTGCACACCCTGCGGGGTAAGGGGAACAGCGTGGAAAGTGCGAGAAGGCGCAGGAAGTACAGGAGCCGACCGGTTGGGGGCCCTGACCGCCCGGGGCTGGGTGGGCCTGGGTGACGCTCCGGACCCTCTGCAGTGCCGCTGAGCTGCCTTGGGCTTGCTTGGACCGTCGCCACCGGATGCAGAGGCCGTGTTTAATTCCCGGTACCGCAGAGGGGCCTGGAGTCGGCTTCTGCAGCTGCTTTTTAAGCACCACTTTCCAAAGAGGAATTTACTTGCCTCTTTGGGTCTCAGCCCCTGCGCTGGGAAGAGGTGAGGGCCTGAGTCCTCTGGGCCTGGCCCCTGCCCTGGTCACCCCCCCGAAACCCCCCCTTGCCCCCTGCAGTAGCTCAGCACTGGCTTGCCTGATGTTTGCATTTTAAAACCTGCTTCGCTCAAAAATATCTCCCCTAAATGTCTTTTTTTTTTCTTTTTTTTAAAAAAAGATTTTATTTATTTATTTGACAGAGAGAGAGCGAGAGAGAGAGAGAGAGAGCATAAGAAGGAGGAGCAGGGGGGATCCCTGGGTGGCGCAGCGGTTTGGCGCCTGCCTTTGGCCCAGGGCGCAATCCTGGAGACCCGGGATCGAATCCCACGTCGGACTCCCGGTGCATGGAGCCTGCTTCTCCCTCTGCCTGTGTCTCTACCTCTCTCTCTCTCTCTGTGACTATCATAAATAAATAAAAATTAAAAAAAAAAAAAAAAAGAAGGAGGAGCAGGAGGTAGACGGAGAGGGAGAAGCAGGCTCCCCACTGGGCAGGGAGCCTGATGACGGGGGACTCGATCCCAGGACTCCGGGATCATGACCTGAGCTGAAGGCAGACGCTTCCCCCACGAAGCCCCCCAGGTGTCCCCCTAAATTGCTTCTTAAAGTGTCTGTGACATTTCCCTTCCTGCCAATCATTTAAAGATATGTCCCCCCCTTTTCTATTTCACCCATCTCCCCACTGTCTCCCCTCCAGCAACCACCAGTTTGTGCTCTACTTAGGAGTCTGGTTTTTTTTGTTTACGTATTTCTTTTTTTAAAAAAATATTTTACTTATTTATTCATGAGAGACAGAGAGAGAGAGAGAGAGAGGCAGAGACAGAAGCAGGCTCCATGCAGGGAGCCCGATGCGGGACTCGATCCTGAGACCCCGGGATCACGCCCTGAGCCAAAGGCAGGTGCTCAACCACTGAGCCATCCAGGCGCCCCTAGGTCATATGTATTGTATTTCTGTTTTAATTTTTTAACAGCCCCCTCCATACTGTTTCCCAAAGTGGCTACACCAGTTTGCATTCCCACCAGCAGCACCGGTTCCCGTTTCTCCATATCCTCGCCAACACTTGTTATTTCCTGCGTTTTTGATTCTAGCCATTAGGACAGGTGTAAAGTGATATGTCACTGTGGCTTTAATTTGCATTTCCCTGACGGTTAGTGATGCGGAGCATCTTTTCATATGCTGTTGGCCATTTGTACATCTTCTTTGGAAAAATGTCTCCTCACATCCTCTGCTCATTTTTAAACTGGATTATTTGTTTTTTGATGTCGAGTTGTGTTAAGTTCTTTGTATATTTTCGATGTTAACCTCTTATCAGACACGTCGCTTGCAAATATCTTCTCCCCTTCAGTAGCTTGCCTTTTTGTCCTGTGGATGGTTTCCTGCTGTACATGTGAAGAGATACTTGAACAGAGAAGAGCTTGACCCATTTCCTGAAAGACCCTTTGTCCTTTGGAGATTGCCGGGAAACAGAATGCAAGGGAGAGCCTCTGAGCAGGGATTTACATCAGGGGACAGAGCGGGTGGCAGCCCAGGTGGGAACTGTGTCTCTTCTGTCACCGTGGCCTGCAGCTCTTTTCTGGGCCCACCAGATCACACGACAAGGTGGCAATCATTTATCCAAAATGATGCCCTTCAAGGTGGTGGGGGCTGGTTATTGATTCCCAAGAGCCATGGAGACTTCTCTGATGATGTGTTGTAAACTCCCACCACCCTTGGACTGGCTCACTGTTAAGCAGCCAAGACTTCTCATTCATTCATTCATTCATTCATTCATTCATTTAGTATTTACTCAACTGTACTGGGGTCCAGGGGCACCTGGAGTCCACAGGAAGATGGGGAGGCTCCCTGGAGGCAGAGATGGTCCAGCTGGCTTCTGCAGGAGTAGAGGGGTTGCCTGGGAGAGAAAGCTCAATGGTGGTGGCGGCAAGCGTGTTCAAGACACAAGGCCCGAGAGCTGCCCTCGTGGTGGCTGGGAGAGGGCAGGCAGGCACAAGTTTTGGCAGAGCCGTGTGTGGTTGGAGGGTGACGGGTGTGAGCGGGAGCTCCGTGTTGTGACATGAGCGAGGGGTTTCTGAGGATGGGCTCTGCAGGCGGGGTGGCTGGCTGCAGGGGTGGGGGGAGCAGAGACCTTGAAGGGGTTTGGGCAGAGGGCAGGGGCCATTCTGGAGGAAAGGGAGCCAATCCACCGATCCGGAGGAAGTGTGCTTGTCCGGGTGAGCATCTCTACAAGGACATCCTCTGCAACAGCCTGGCACCACGGGGCACAGCTTCGTCCTCTTTGGCGAGGACACAGGGCTCCTGCAAAGTGGTGGCTGTGGGGAGGAGCAGGACGGGGAGCCCGTGTCCTTTGCCCCTAGCGATTCCCTTGGTTTCGGGCTCTGCCACGCTTGGCGCCGGCCTGGCTTGGGTTGCGGAAGCAGAACCAGGATGTGGGCAGGCAGGTGCCTCCCCCACCACCCGCTGCTACCTGTGTGCGCCTTCACCTGCTTGCAGGAGGACGAGGGCTTGGGGCAGTCCGAGCCAGGACCGCCAAGTCAGGGGCACGTGCTCAGAGACGAATCCCGGGTTTGAAGTCTGTTTACGCTAACAAATTAATCTCTCTGATGCCGGGAGAAGACGTGGAACAAAGAGCCGGCTCTGAATTCCAAGCGCTCGCCCGCAGTTATCAATCTTTCCCGTACAGACTCTGGGCTCGGGCCATGCATCCTCCGTGCGGGACCTTCCCACCGGGTTTGTGGACACATAATTCATTAGATTTAATTAGCTGATCACACAGTCCCCTCCCAGATGCTACATCCTTTGTAAAGTCCAGCCTGGTTGTTGGATGAAGGGGGAAATGCAGTGGGATCTGTGGCAGCAGCGGGCTGGGACTGTCATCGCTGACACCAGGCCTTGTGGGTGCGGATGACTTTGCTCCCACCAGCAGTTTCGAGGGCAGCAGCCAGGGCCAGCAGCCAGGGCCCTGTGGTCTCCGCGCCACTAGATGCGGCATGCGTGGAGGGAAATACTTGCACGGGGTTCAGGATCCCCGGGTCCTTGGCCTGCTCTGCCCCCCACCAGTACTGTGACTTGAGTTGACGTTTTCATGCCTCCTTCTTCTCATCAGTCACCTGGGACACTGTTATGGGCTGGATTGCGTCCCCCCAAATCCGAGTCAGGGGCAGACAGCTGTGTGATCCCTGCATGAAGAAGGAGGGCCTCTCTATATGCCATGGGCCTAAGCCACCTCCCTTCCTTCCACCCAGGACGCTGGATTCCTGACAAAGGGCATTTGTCCAGGTGTCACTGTGCCAGCAAGCGGGGCCCCTGCTGCCTGTCCCACAGACACCGACCTCTCCAGCTGCCCACAGTGTGGCCTGAGTTAAAGGGGCACAGATAACAGGGCTCGGCTGGGGATCTGGGCTTGTGTCCACAGGGCGGGGAGAGAGCCCAAACCTCCCAAACCCAGCACCAGCGACTCTGACGTGAGGTAGATGTGGCCGGACGAGCGAGTGTCCCGTGTCATGTCCTGTGTGGGCCCAGAGCACCTCAGGGAGCAGCAGTCTTTGGAGTGATGTGGAATCCACTACCCTTCAGTCGGCACTTCCCCCAGTTCCTTTCTCCTGGAAAGCTGGATCCTACTAGCCTTGCTCCTTTTTTTTTTTTTTTAATTTTTAAAAAAGATTTTATTTATTTGTATAGGTGCTGCTGAAGCGAGCATGAAGGATTTTATTTATTTGAAAGAGAGAAAGCATGTACAAGTGGGGAGGCGGGGCAGAGGGAGAAGCAGACTCCCCACCCCTCCAGCCCCCTGATGTGGGACTCGATCCCAGGACCCTGAGATCATGACCCGAGTTGAAGGCAGAGGCTCAACCCACTGAGCCACCCAGGCGCCCTGCCTGCTGTTGCCCTATGGGGTCATTTATTTTTCCGCCTGCCGGTCTGGGTGCTGCTTGGTGACTTTCCCAGCAGCTACTTAAGGAACTACCCTTCAGGAGGACACCACTCCCTGAGGCGCACACACCCCCTCTGGGTCCCAGAGCCTCTCTCCACCGGCCCGTTGGGGTTCAGGCCACCATCTGATATGCCGGTGCCCTTTGCTCTCCCCTCTGGCCTCATTAGGTTTTGGAGGTCCCCCTGTATCCATTTCTGGGCTGCCCACGACTGCCGGCTTCCCCTATCAGGCAGCCACTTTCCAAGGCCACCCTGCCAGGAGCATCTCTTGGCTTTGCTGCTTCAGCAGGGCGAGGGACAGGAGGCTGGCTGTGTGCAGAGAGGGGATCTCCTGCATGTCAGTGCTAGGTGCCAGTTGCTTGTCCCCAGGGTCCCAGGACGGGACGCTGAGCAGCAGGAAGGAGAGGGAGGTCCCCCGGACATGCTGTCTGCTTGGCCCCTGGGCCTCCAGGAACTTGAACAGAACGGGCAGTGTGTCGGCCCCCAGCTGGATGGCGGGGCACGGGGACACGTGACCACACTCTGCTTCTGTGGCTTCCTGCACAAGCCGAGTGCAAGGTGGGCCACCAGCTAGGCCAGAGACCTTGGGTGGACCCTTCCTTCTCTGGGCCTCAGTTTACTCAGCTGGGAAATGAGGGGCTGGCTTCCATCCCTGCTCCCAATCTCAGGAGCCCTGGAGACTGTGGATCTCATCCCACTCTGCAGGCTCGAGTTCCTTTCTGTTTAGAGTTTCTTGGTGCTGCCTTGGAAACTGAGCCAAGGTCACCTTCCCTGCCAGAGTCCTGAGGGGGTACACTGCTCAGTGCCTCTCGCTGTGCTGGCCCCCAGGTCACCACTGTTTTCAAATATAGGTTTTATTGTTACTCAAGTAGGGTGAGCGCCAAACACAAGGGTCAACTGCAGTTGGAAAGATGGTTTGAGACTCAGAGATCCCAAGAGGGGGTGGCACCCCATGCCCTGCAGGGCCACAGGGGAAGCGCCTCGGTGGGTCGATCACAGGGTGGAAGGACAGAGGGGAAGGTGTGGGCGAGGCGGGGCAAGTGGGCTTGGGATTGGCTAGCTGGGATCATGCCGGTGGACTCCAGGGTGGACCCCCGAGAGGTTGTCATCTGGTCCCCGGCCCTGGGGTGATGAGGACAGAGGAGTATTGGCCTGTGAGACCCCGTGAGACCTTGAGAGGGCCAGTAAAGGGCCTGGTTGGGGTGCGGGGGCTCTGGGTTGGTTTGACTATGAAAGACAGGGCTCCCTGGGAGCAGGGTGGTCTCTCTGGTTGTTCACCAGCCCTGGGAGGGCCCGGGGCCCCAGCGCTTCAAGAACATAGAACAGGACAGAGCTACTACGGACACAGAGCAAAATGTGTGCTGCATGTCATTTGTCATTTTTTTTTTTTTAATGAGTAGACTTTATTTTTTAGAGCGTTTCGGAAATTGAGCAGAAAGTGCAGGTTCCCACATACCTCCCTTTCCACCCCCCACCCCACACCCGGCACACATGCACAGCTCTCTCCTATTATCAACATCTTACAGGAGGCTGACACATTTGTTATAATTGAACCAATGTTGATACACTGTGATTAGCCAGGGTGCTCGGTTTACACAAGGTTATCTTGGGGCTGCGCATTCAGGGGCTTGGACAAGTGTATAATGACATGCCTCCGCCACCGTAGTGCCACACGGAGTAGTTCCTCTGCCCTAAAAACCCTCCGTGCTCCTCCTATCCTCCCTCCCTCCCCCAAAGCCCGCCGATCCCTTTACTGTCTCCTAGCTCCGCCTTTTCCAGAATGTCTGCAGCTGGAATCCTACAGCTTCTCAGACTGACTTCTCTCCCTTTACTGATGTGCATTTAAGGCTCCTCCATGTCTTTTCATGGCTCGATAGCTCATTTCTCTCTCTCTTTTCTTCCCCCCCGATAGTTCATTTCTTTATAGCACTGAATAATATTCCGTCGTCTGCATGGACCACAATTTAAATATGAAGTTTATCCCCCGTCAGGATAAAGGCCGCCGGCTCCGTGGTAAGGGCCGGGCTCGCAGACGAGGATCACAGGAGGCAGGAGCCACTCCTGGGCTTGCGGGATCGGGGGTGGCCGTGGGGGGTTTGTGGGTGTCCTCCTCGCTGGCTCTCTCTCAGGGAAGCCTTTCAGAAGGGGCCGTCGCCTCCTCCAGCCATAGACCCGCAGGCAGGAAAATCAAGGCTCAGGGAACGGGGCTTCCCAGGTGGGCCAGTCGGGGACAAGTGGGGACACAGTCCACATGCTCACCTGATGATCCAACAGCAGCTTTGACCCAAAGAGAGAGGTGCTGCTAGGCCGGAGGGCCCAGGTCTCCCCCAGGCCCTGGCCGTGGGACCCCGCCTCCCCTGGCAGCTGGGCTGGGCCTACAGAGCCCCCGGGCCCCATGGCAGGCTGTGGGCTCTGGCCCTCCTCGGAGTCCCCTCCTCTGCTTTCCAGACTGGAATGAGGTCCCTCCAGCGCCTGGGATGCGGTTTGCTGCCCTTAGGCAGGCTCCTGGCTGAACAAGCCCCAGATGGGTCGTTTGCCTTCTCCTTTCCCTCAACCAAGGCACCGTGTTGGTGGCCCAGTGAGCCCGGGATGTGTGTGTGTGCGCGCACATGTGAAGAGGCTGCAGGTGCTGTGGACAGTCCCTCCCCCCAGAATGATGGATCTGGGACCCAGAGACCTATGGGGGAATCCACACTCCTGGTAAGGGCGGACAAGAAGGGGGTGTCCAGCCCTGGGCATCCCCCCATTTTTCTGTCCCTCCTACTTGCAGTTTCTTTCTTTCTTTCTTTTTTTTTTTTTTTTAAGATTTTATTTATTTATTCACTAGAGACACAGAGAGAGGCAGAGACACAGGCAGAGAGAGAAGCAGGCTCCCTGCGGGAAGCACGATGAGGGACTCGATCCAAGGACCCCGGAGTCATGACCTGAGCCAAAGGCAGACGCTCCACTGCTGAGCCACCCAGGCGTCCCCAACTTGCAGTTTCTGGGGTGGCCCCAGCTCCTGGAATCTCAAACTGCCCAAGGCAATGAGAAGGTCACCGTGGAATAGTGACAACGAGTCAGAGGAAGAGTGTCCATCTCATCTCACCTATGACACCCCGATACACTGTAGAAATCACCCCAAACCCAGGCCCTTGCCCAGCCTGGTGTGCACGGGACACCTCAGAGGTCACATGGTCTCTTGGAGTCGACGGCCGTGGGACGCCATCCGGCAGCCGGCTGCTCTCTGAGCAGGCAGAGATGCTCTAAGTGAGGTTAGTCCTGGTACCTCTCCTTCCAAACCTGACTCACAGCCCTCCTCCTCCAGGCAGCCCCCACTGGGCAAACCGGACGCCCTCTACCCACCTGGGTCTGTGATGTTCTCCCCTGATATCTCTGCCCAGGTGCTGTTGGTGACATTGTCCTGGAGGAGGGAGGGTGGGGACACCGAGAATGTGGCCGACACCTGCCTCTGAGCCCGTTTCCTGAGGGCAGGACCACAATGGGCAGACAGGTGACAACACCCGCCCTCCTTGCCGCCACGGCCCCTGTGGGCTCAGGGGAGATCAAGTCCCTGAGGGTGTGTCTGGCTAAAGCGCCTTCTGTTTCCCCACTGGTCCCAACAGAGGAAATGAGGGTGCTGGACTGGGTCCCCAAGGCGCTTCCCACGTACCTGTCCCCACGACTACGTGCTCCTGTGACCTCAGGCTGTGCCACGCATCCCCCGGGGCCCTCCTGCCGGGCGGGGGCCACAGCAGGTGCCCGGGACAGGACGGCCGTGTGGGAGGGAGCCAGGCTGTGACTTCTGGTGCTCACAGTGGCTCAGCCAGGTCCGGTCTTCCCGGCCCCCCGGCCCCCGCCTGCCTCCCACCCCCGACTCCGGCTAATGTCTTCCCAGCAGCTTCTCGAGGTGGAGAGGACATGGGCCAGCGTCCACAGTGGGAAGACAGCGGGAAGCGAGTGAGCAGCTCTCAGGAGGCCTCAGGATGGGGGCAGGGGGCTTTCTTATTTACTGATGGCACATTTCACCCTCTGGTCATTAGGTTGGGAAGCAGCTCTGGTGGAGAAGACCCAAGGCTGGAACTCAGAACCCTGAGAATCTTCCGTCACCGCCTTGCTGTGCGTCTTGGGGCAACTTGCTTATCCTCTCTGGGCTCATCAGTGAACAGAGACAAGGGGACTAAAGAGGGCTGGTGAGCGTAATCCTTCTTCCCAGGGACGGGGAGTCCCTTCCAGGGGTGATGTGGGCAGCCCCAGCAGGAAACTGGTCTCTGGGGGATCCCTGGGAGGCTCAGTGGTTGAGCACCTGCCTTCGGCCCAGGACGTGATCTTGGAGACCCAGGATCGAGTCCCACGTCGGGCTCCCCACATGGAGCCTGCTTCTCCCTCTGCCTGTGCCTCTGCCCCCCCCCCCCATGAATAAATAAATAAAATCTCAAAAAAAAAGAAAGAAAGAAAGAAAGAAAGAAAGGAAACAGGTCCCTTCGACTTCACTGTGTGTCCTGGGGAATGCACGCCTGAAGCTGGGAACTGCAGGTGCAGGCGGGTGGAGAGTGCACCCAGCCCAGGGTGAGCGTGCAGCAGCCTGAGGATTTGGAGGGAGAAGCTGGGGGATGGGGGGACCAGGCCAGAGCAGAGGCCTGTGTCCCCTTGGCCCTGCGTGGGGGGCAGGCTGAGCCGCGGCTTAGTGGGTGAGGCTGGAAGTCGGGGTGACCTGAGTCGCTGACCAGGTACGGTTGGCTGTGAGTAGAATCCTACTGTTTGCCACCTAATAAGCTGTAAATAAAAGCAGCAATATCTTCATTTATCTTCATTAATGACCCCTTACTCTGTGTCGGGCTGCGTGCTGTAACCCAAGGAGGCCGTACTGACGTTACTGTTCTTCCCTAACCTGAAGACAATGGGGCACAGCGAGGTTAAGGAACTTGCCTGAGGTCACACAGCTACTAAGCAGCCAAGCAGAAGCTGAACCCAGGCCTATCAGAGCGGAAGTTCTGGCTGCCGTAGGGCTCCACTGTCTTTTCATCCTAACCGTGAGAGGCCTAGAGGGATCTTCACTGGGCAGCTTTCTTTCAGGCCCTTAGGTGGAGGCTGAGCCCCTGAGCCCAGCTGGCTGTAGCTGCTTGGTCCCTAAAGAGGCCGCCCGGAGCTTCCTAGCTAGGAAGAGGAGAAATCTGCCCATCTGGGCCCAGCTGCTCCTGCTCCAGCATCTGGCCTGAGCCTAGCTGGTGGGCGGGCAATGCCCACTGCCAGGGTGTGAGACTCAGGTGGGTGGTGGGTAGGCAGCGGCAGCTTTCTGGCCTCTTGTATCTTTGTGGGACCTCTCGCCAGAGGGGTCGAGCTTGGGTGGATATGTATTTTGGCATTTTTCTTTTCTTCAGAGGAAGAAATGATCGAAAGTAGTGCAGAATGGGCACAGACATGCGTGCACACAGATGTACACACACACATGTATGCACACACATACACATATGCACAGGCACACCCCTGGGCTTGAAGGAAGAGAGGAGAAAGACCCTGGTTATTATATAAATGTCTTAAGTACCTGTCATTGCCCTCACTCCGTCTGCTGTCGCTCACACCAGTGAGTTCCTGGCCGGCGAGACCAGCTGCCCTGGGGCCGGGCATCCAAGGTGTCAGTGTCTGTGAGTCTCGGGGGCTCACCTGCAGGACACGAATGCCTCCCTGGAAGAGTGGCTGCAGGGGTTCCTGGGTCACCATCCCCACTCGCGGATGTGGCCACACTTGTCCATCCATTGATGGGAGGATCCAAACCCCTAAAGAGGGTCTGGGTGTCATAGGTGAGCTTCTGGGTGGACCCAGCTCTCTCCTCTGGGTTCAGAGCTTCCGAGAACATGAGCCTCTGCCTTTACTGATGTGCTCCAAGGAGTTCTCAGGGGACAGCTTGGCCTGCGCATGTCCCATAGCTCAGACCATCAGAAATACCCTCCATCACCCTGAGACTTCTACCCTGACCTTGTAGGGGACGCTGCCGGCATGCACCCCACCAGCACCCAGCTGGATGAGGGGCGGGTGACAAGTGTCCACCACCCAGGTCCTTGGTTACAAAAAGAATTTTTAAAAATATTTTATTTATTTATTCATGGGAGACAGAGAGAGAGAAAGAGAGGCAGAGAAATAGGCAGAGGGAGAAGCAGGCTCCATGCGGGAGCCTGATGTGGGACTTGATCTTGGGACTCCAGGATCACGCCCTGAGCCAAAGGCAGATGCTTAACCGATGAGCCACCCAGGCGTCCCACAAAAAGAATTTTTAACTGTACTCTAGGATCTGCTCAGGGTTTCTTCTGCAGAAGGAAAGGATTTGGTTTTTATTTTTTATTTATTTTATTTTATTTTTTGGATTTGGTTTTTAAAATCAGGTGTCAGGGCAGGCCTTTCAGAGACAAGTTTCTGGGTAAAACATGGGGCTCAGGTCAGGGGAGGTGGATGGCATGCCGGGGGCTGGAAGTGAGGGGGTGCCTGAAACAGGGGGAGGAAGAGCAGGGCCTTGACCAGGGAGTGGTCACGTTGTGCGCATGTGTACACATGAGTGCACGTGTGCCTGCATCAGTATGTGCCGGCTTCAGCATGTGTATGTGGCTCCGAGTGCTTATGTTAATGTGCACATATGTGTGCACATTCCAGTATATGGCTGTGTGTGCATGGATGAGCGTGCACATGTGTGGTTGTGTGTGCATGAGTGTGTGCAGATATGTGTGCACGCTCCAGTATGTGTATGTATGTGTGTTCACATGTGTGCATGCTCCAGTGTGTGGTTTGTGTGCGCTCATGAGTGCACACGTGTGTGTGCGCGTGTGTGTGGCTGTGTGTGTTAGAGTGGCTTTCTGTTGTTACCAGCAAGGTGGGGTCCTCAGCAGTAGCGGCCTCCAAAGCCAGGCAGCTGTGTCCCTTCGGGCAGAACAAAGCACACGGGGTCTTGGGATACAGAAGCCAAAAAACCAAACAAACGAAACGGCGCAGGCTATAAATAGCTGCAGGCTCGAGGGGCTCTCGCCATCGCTCCCCCAGGGGGAGCACACGGTGGGCCCTGCCCTGGGCCGGGGCTGGTGTGGGGAGGCCGGCCCCCCCACCTTTGGTCTCCTTCTCAGATGAAACCCTCCCTCTGACCGCGCACCGCCAGTTTCAGCCGCATCAAAGCCGCGGCCCCCCCCCCCCCCCTCAGTGAGCCTCCTGCAAGGGGCAGAGGGTGATTTGCTCCTTGGCACCCATGGGCCAGGTTCGGTCTGTTCCCCGTTCAGACCCCCACCCTCCCCTGCAAGGCGGCGCCGACCCGGGGGGTGCACGGGGTGCAGGGCTCGGGCAGCCGCGTGGGGTGTGGGCCCGGCGCCTTCACTGTCTAGCTCAGCTCTTCCCTTGCTGCGGTTTCAGAGATTATCCCGAGAAAATGGTCCTCTCATCTGGCCACCCTTCCATCCACCCCATCCGTCCATCTGTCCTCCCAGCCTCTATCCACTGACCCACTGGTCGATGGCTCTGAAGCACTGGTGCTAACTGGTGAGCTGTTCACCTGGGCTTCTTTCTTTCTTTCTTTCTTTCTTTCTTTCTTCCTTTCTTTCTTTCTTTCTTTCTTTCTTTCTTTCTTTCTTTCTTTCTTTCTTCTTTCTTTCTTTCTTTCTTTCTTTCTTTCTTTCTTTCTTTCTTTCTTTTTTTCAGAGAGGGAGGCAGGTGGAGGGGCAGAAGGATGGGGACAGAGAATCTTAAGCAGATTCCACGCCCACGAGAAACCCAACACGGGGCTCCATCTCACAACCCTGAGACCATGATGTGAGGTGAAATCAAGAGTCAGATGCTGGGGCACCTGGGTGGCTCAGTGGTTGAGCGTCTACCTTCAGCCCAGGATGTGATCTTGGGGTCCTGGCATCGAGTCCCACACCGGGCTCCCTGCATGGAGCCTGCTTCTCCCTCTACCTATGTCTCTGCCTCTCTCTGTGTCTCTCATGAAAAAAAAAAAAAAAAGAGTCAGATGCTTAACCGGCTGAGCCACCCAGACTCAGCCATCACCTGGTTTCTCGATCCCACTTGCTTGCTCTTTATGTGGGACACAGACCTGCACCCAGGCAACGGGCATGGAGAAAGAGCGGACCCATGGCAGGAGAACGTCAGTTGCTCTGGGAGCTCCCGGCCAGGGCTTCATGGTGCGGGATGTTTGCTTCTTTGCTTCTTGCCTCCCGCTGGCGGGGATGGAGTAGCAGTGAAGGGGCCGCACCATGGCCCCGGGGTGTGTGCGCAGCCAGGTAATCCCCGGGTCACTGCGGCTGGGATGCCAGGAGGGATCAACAGGCCCCAACAGCGGGAACTAACAGTGGGTGATGCTCTTCATCATTTTTTAAGTGCCTGCTACGTGCTGGGCACCGTGTCCACCACTGCGCCCAGATGTCTTCACTGAATCCATTCCACAAGTCCACTCTCTGGAGGACTGGGGGCTCAGAGGAATTAAAGCCCTTGCACCGGCCCGGGGTCGGTTCGTGGGTCCGTGCAGGTGCTGTCACCCTCATGGGCCGTGTGACTGTGGCCAAGCCTCTTAACCTCCCCAAACCTATTTTCTCCAGCAAAAAGGAAGGATCTGCCGTGGAATCGAGACTCCCCATCTTTCCAAGTCTGTGAACTGCATTTTAATGTCAAACGCTTTGAGGATCTTTTCACGTGCCAGTGCTTTTATTTTTAGGATTCGTTGGTTGAGAAAATTCACAATGATAAAAAGCTGCTTTGAATGCGGTAGTGGTTTAAAATCAATTTGTATTTGATTATTCACAACTGCATGTCTATGCATCTGAAAGACGCCCCCGATGTGGCTGTTGTTTATTGAGTCTAGCGGGCAGGTTGGGTGTATGGATCTTGGTCTGTGTCAAGACTCTGCAGCCCCCAGGGGTCGGGCCACGTGCTGCCCTTGCAGGTCTATCTTTTAAACTGAGTAAAGCCATCAACCCTTGCGTCCCCACCCCTCCTGGGTCGCAGTAAGAAAGGGCAAAATTAGGGCAGTGAGCAGAGACCCTGATGGAAGTTGTTGGTTGCAAAGCAGACAGGAGCCCAAGGGGGAGGGGGTCAGACTGCCCCCCCCATGGCCTCCCCAGCGTGGTCAGTGCCTCGTGGCCAGGGCCCCCCTGCCCACAGGAGCAGAATCGTGTGGTGATCGTGCAGATGCTGACGTCCCGGGGACACTTCTCAAATGCCTTGTGGATCCCAAAAGAGAACGTGCAAAAGGCTGGGAAACAGGTCAGACCTTTCCTTTTATTCATTGTTCCTTTCTGAGATGAGATTTGGGTTGACTGCATACATCAGCATTCTGGCCTCCCTGGGGAATGAGAAGCAGAGCTCTCCTCCCACCTCCTCCCTCCCTCCCTCCCACCTCCTCCCTCCCTCCTCCCTCCCTCCGTGGCCTCCTCCTCCTCTTCCCGGCTCCCCCTCCCTGCCAAGGACTCAGCCGGTGATGCAATGCAAGGGCCAGGCCGGCCGCTCCGAGGAGGCCCTGGCGGGGCTTCCCGAGTTTGCAGAGGCCGCCTCTGGCCAGCAGCCGGCCCTTGTCCGGGAGGGAGGCCAGGCTTGCCTGGTGGTTTCAGCCCTTGGAAGGCTGCTGGTGAGCTGGAGCTCATCTTGCACACTGTGTGTTGGATGATTTCCGGATCACATAAACATTTTGATAAAGGAGGATTGGAAATACAGGTTTGCTTTTGCTAGATGCCCTGTTGGCACCCAGAGGCTCTAAAGCGGCTGGTCAGCCCTCCCACCTGGTCTAGTTACTGCCCACGATGCTGCTTCCCCTCCCGGCTCCTGGTTCTTTTCTTTCACGAAGTCATTTATCCCTGAGAGAGTTTCCCTCTGATGGGGGACTGGGGGGCCGACAGGGCGGTCGCTAGAAGACTTACGGTGAAAAGTGAAGGTTGTGTAGGAGAGAGGCAGAGGGACCAATAGGGGCCCCAATCTGGGTGGGGAGAGGATGTGGCTCCAACGGATCCCAGGGCTTGGGGTGGGGGGTGGCTTGCCAGCGGTGAAGCTGGAGAGATGAGCCAAGGCCCAGGGAACGCAGCATCTGTGGGGACAGGGACACGTGCTGGGGTTGCCATGGGGTGGCCCTCTGAGGCTGTGACAATGGATTGCATGTGTCCACTTGACCAGGTCGTGGGGTGCCCACACAGCTGGTTGGATGTTACTCCTCTGTCTGCAAGGGTGTTTCTAGAAGAGGCTGGTGCAGGAATCCAGGGGCTGGGGAAAGGAGAGAGTCCTCCCCAGCATGAGCAGGATTGTCCAACCCATCGGGGCTACACGAGCCAGTTCCTTGACCACCAATCTCTTAGCATCTCTCTCCATCTCCATTGCCATCGCCATCCCCATCCCCACCTCCCTCCCCATCTCCACTCCCACCTCCCTCTTCACCCCCACCTCCACACCCCCACCTCCATCCCCACCCCCACCTTCATCCCCATCTTCCTTCCTACCTCCACCTCCATCTCTCCCCATCTCCCTCCCCATCTTCACCCCTACCCCTACCTTCATCCCCACCCCCACCTCCCTCCCTATTTCTATCCCCACCTCCACTCCCACCTCCTCCCCACCTTCACCTCTGCCCCCACATCCAGCCTCACCCTCACCTCCTCCCCCATCTCCATTCCCACTTCCATCCCCATTCCCACCTCCATCCCCATTGCTCCATGTCCAATCTCTCCTATTTGCTGTTTCCCTGAACAGCCCTAACTAATAGGGACACTGTGCCTCACCCTCCTCTACACTGTCCTCTGAGTCCGCATGATTATTGGCAGCAGAGCAGAGCTCACTGCTTCCCCAGGCAGCCCTTCCGTGACAGTCCGCCCACCTGCTGATGAGAAAGCTCCTGACATCGCCATAACAAGTTTTGCTCCAGTACCACCTTGCCTGCCTGCTTCTCCCAAAGGACCTGGGGCCACGGCACTCATCCTATTCCTCGTGGGCAGGCCTTCAAGTTTCTGAATGCTGCCTAAGGCCCCCTGTAAGTCTTCCCTCTGCTTCTTGGGCCCCACTTCTTCCACGCCTCATACTCATACGATGCCATATATGCAGACCCCTTTGGGGGGTAGCAGACCACCCACTAACTGCCCACTCACCTACCCCGTGTTGATTCTGTGCGATTCCTCCCCTGGTGCCTGGGTGAGGATGAACTGGACCCAGGTGCGCCCACCAGCTTTTCTCTCTTGGGCATTCGGACTGATGTTGTGAAATTGCCATTGGGTCAAACTGGGCTTTGGGGCAGAGCTGATGAAGGCAGGCGCCTCCTGCCAGGTGGCTGGGTAGCAGGGGCAGGAGGCAGCCACCAGGCAAGGGAGAGAGAGCATCGCTTGGAGGCCTGACGCTGGCTAGCCACTTCTCCCCCTCCCCAGGGCCCCGCAATCTCCACCCGTGGGTCCTACGAGGGACAAACCAGTCTGCTCCCTTGTGAAAACGCTTCCCAGCAACCAAAGCTCGGTCAGCACAGCACTCCCACCCTTTCTTCTTCCCCGTCCTCCCCTCCGCCTCCCTGGCCACCACCAACGGGGGCAAACTCTGGTTTGTTAGCATCTCTTGAAATCAGGGGCCCAGGTGCAGGAGGACAGCCCATCTCGGGGATCCCGCAGCGCAGCACACACGACTTGCAGGAGAGCGTGGGCCACAGCAGGGCCCTGGCGGGGAGCCCTCCTGTTTGTGGGGCCTCCCTGCACAGGTGCCAACCCGGGGCCACCCATTCCAGCCCAAGGTGCCAAGTCTGTTCCCTCCCCGTCCCTGCCCCAGCAGCCCGGAGCCTGCGGAGTTCCTCTAGTTTCTAAGAATGCCCCTCTCCTCCGCGTAGGCCTCCCTCAAGGCAGCCACCGCCCGCCACCCCGCTGTTCCTCTCGCGGGCCGTGGCGACCACGGGCACCCCCTCCCCACCCTGCGGTCTTGGGGGTCTCCGGCGCCTGCTTCCCTTGTCCCAGATCCAGGGAGTCGCTGACTCGGGGGGCGGGAAGGGTGGTGTGGACCACACCACCCGGAGCGATTGTGCCCTTTCACAGAAGACCGCGGGTTCCAGGGACCAGAAACATGCTCGGGAGCAGCCCGTGCATTGGCAGGGGGGCCTGGGCCGACTCCAGCTCCAGGGGTGCCAAGCGCCATCCTGCTCCCCTGCTCTCGGGGCAGGGGGCTCAGACGGGCCCCAGGGCCAGCACAAGAGGGAGGTCGACCCTCGCCTGGCAGGGACAGGCTCGCTTGTCCTCACCGCTGTCTGCTGGGGTCTTGCTGAGGGCTGTGGGTGCAGCTCGTTGGCAGGGCAGCCTGGGAGCCGGGGTGAGGCTCTGAGGCCAGAGCTTGGCCCAAGTGTTGGGCCGGGTGTGGGCGGGGGGCGGGAAGACCATCCCCTCGGGACTGTCGCTCGGCAGTCATTACAGCTCACCGAAGTCAGGGCGGAAGGTTCTGGAACATATGCCTTTTGTAGGCTCCCTACTCCCAGAGCAGCATCCACCCACTTGCTTTGCTTCCCTGCTTGGCACATCCTAGAGACGGCGGTGCTGCGCTTTCATCTGACACACTTGGGTGTTCGGATGACTGTGCACGTTGGCTTGCTCCCCTTTATGTGGCATGAAGGCCCCCCCACGCCCCGTCCCCTCACCCCCAGGGCAGCAGGCTGCCTGGGCAACCCTGCAGGATGCCACTCAGCACCTGGCCAGGGCCATGCACCATTTAGATCATGTGTCTGAGCAAATGGAACACTTGCCTGTGAGAGTGACAGGCCCCCGCCCCCGGGGGTGATGTGCTGAGGCTGGGGCAGGGCGCTGAGGGCCCCCCATGGCCGGGGTCCTGGCCGGGCCGCCCTTCCCAGCTCCCTGCCCAAGGCCAGGGCTCGCCCACCCTGCTGCGGCCCCACCAGCTCTTCCCCGGCGGCCCCACTTGGCCCTCAGGAATCTTCGATGGCGTTCCAGAACGTTCAAGCCTACACCTCAGGGCCCGGCTGCCAGCTCCAGCCCCAGCAGCACTGCCAGGCAGGGAAGGGGCAGCAGCGGGAGGGTGGGGGGTGGGGAGGGGAGAGGCTCAGCTTGAGTCCCGGCCACAGGGGCCACGGCAGGTGGGGCAGGGGGAGCAGCAGCCAGCATCTCCCGGCCACGTGCACCCCTGCTCGCCTCCACCCACCCACATACGCACACGCTCCCACCCCCACATTTACACATGCGCCCCCGACACCCCCACCTCGATCCCACTGCACCCATGTGCCCCACACCCCTGCACTCACCCTCAGCCTACACCCACACCCCCCCCACACCAACCCCCCCACCTCACTCACCCCCCACCCCTACCCCCACCACACTCACACATGCACCCATCCCCCACACTCTCCCATATCCACACCCCACCCTCTACACACCCCATACCCCTCCTCCTACATCCACACACACCTGTGTACCCACTGCACACAAACACCCTCACCCCCCCCCCCATGTTGGGGAGAACAAGTAGTCCTGGCAGAGAGAGGGAGAGGGCAGGGGAGGGGAACAGAGGAAGGGAGGGGGCAAGTGACCCTTGGGGAGGGGCAGCAGAAGGGGAAGCAGGGAGGGAGACAGGCTGAGAAAGAACAGAGGGAAGGCCGAGCAGGGCCCTGGTCGCAGCCCATTTCAAGGGCATTTGTTGAGTGAGACTCCCAAGTGCCCCGTCCCCATGCTCACAAGGCAGATGAGGCCTCAGACGCAGGACCCCACACAGTCCCCAGGCCTGGCCATGGGGGCCTTTCCCCAGACCAGCCCCCCGACGCGTCCAGCCAACCACTTCCCACTTACTCTGGCAGAGAAGAGAGACACGCACACTCACGGATGAGGCGGTCCATCCCGACGCCCAGAACTACAGGGGATGCATCCAGAAGAGAAGATTATGGGCTGACTTCTCTCCTGAACGTGACTCCAAGTGTCTTAAACAAAACATTAGCAGGTCAGGCCCACCACCGGCAGGGTGAACACACCTCGGTCACGCCGGGTTTATCCCCTGAGCGGAGAGTCGGTTTAACAATCGAAATCCAACCAGTGTAACTCCTTGTGCTGACAGAATAAAGGAGCAATATCGCCTCGATAGGCTCTGAGAGGACATTCGCAATCTCCGTGCGTATGTATCTGTGTCTCTTTCCACGAGCGTAAACACAGGTGCATTTAGTGGCCAGAATATATAAAGAACTTCTACAAATCAATATGAAAAACGCAGATGACAAGCATGTAAAAAGGTGCTCAGCTTTGTTAACCATCATGGAAACGTAAACTAAAATCAGACACCATTACGCGCGGAACAGAGCGGCTAACGACACGGAAGAGACGGATCCCCCACGTATTGGTGAAGAGTGGTCAACTGAAACTTCTCCCGCTGGCATGCGTGCATGTGTGTGTGTGGGGGGTAAATTGGTACAACCACTTTCCAAAATGGGCAGTGTCTGCGAAAGCCACATATATGCCTGCCCTACGACCCAATATATGGGTATGACCCAGGTGCACGCCCCCCAAGAAACGTGAGCAAGTGTTCACCACCAGACTGTTCACAACGGCGCTGTTCATAATTGCCCAAACCTGAAAACCACCTGAACACCCAGAGACAGGGGCTGGATCGGTGTGGCTCGTTCCCACGACAGGCGGCTGGACGCGTAACGAGGATGAGCAGCAGCTCCGCGTGCCGGCGGGAACCCCGTACACACCGTGTCGGGTGAGAGAAGCAGGCGGACAGGCATGTGCACTGTGTGACCATTTACCGAGGGGTCCGTCTCTGGTATAGAAGTCAAGGTAGTGGTTGTCGAGGCTGGGGGGCTGGCGGCAGGAACGGGCGGGAGGGGACCAATGTTCTCCTCCCCACCTGGGTGTTGGTCACATGGGTGGGTTCCATTTGTGACGATTCGTGGAACCGGACACATAGTGTCATGCTTTCCTCCGTACATATTATGCTCATATTATGCTCGAATAAAATGTTTCCTTTTGAAAGCTGCCCTGTGCAACAGAAGCCTCCAGGGGAACCTTGGAGAAGGGAGTCTGGGGCCCACTGAGGGTGCCCACTCTGGGTTTGCATTAAAGCATTGGGAAGCCTACCCCAAAAGGGGACAGAGGCCACCTCGTTTCCGCAAGGCGGCCATGGTCACGGAATGTCATAGTCACAGAGGCCTCAGAGGGCACCAGGTTCCAAACCCTCGCTCCTCAGAGGAGGAGACGGAGCCCGATGGGGAGGCCACTTGTCCAAGGTTGCTTGACAGCCCTGCCCAGTGCTCATTCCGCGAGCCCATTACCACGTGCCCGGTGGCTCTGCCGGGGACAGCGATGGTTTTCTTTCCCCTTCCGCCGTCTCCTCCTTTCTTGCCGAGTGACCGTGTGCACAGCCTGGGGTCCAGCTGACTTGCCACCTGCAGGTCATCCTTGGCCTGTCAGGGCCGCATTAGTGCCCGCAGCACAGCGGGGAGGGCTGGCGGCTGCCCGTGGGGCTCCTGGGGCCTGGATGCGCTCCCGCGGAGATGCTCAGAGGCTCAGAGGAAAAGGTCACAGGGGCCCTGAGTGGGGAAGGGGGTCCTGAGCAACTGTGAGCATGAAGGGGTGTGTGGGGAAGCAAGTGTGGAGGCCCTCCCACCTTCAGGGCTGGGCAGGGAGGGACTCAGCCCTCCTGGGCAGAGTCCTGGGTCCACCCCCAGAGGACATTGAGTTCAGGCAAGTCGGGGGTGGCCCAGGACTCTGCAGTCCCCCCCACCCCGGGCTCCAGGGGATTCTCAGGCGGGAGGGCTTCGTTCTCAATTGCAGTCACCTGCTTCCTCCTCCCCTCCCCTGATCCGTGTCCTCCTCGCCCCGAAGCCCCCTGGGTGTGGACAGGGCCTGCTCCCCCTGCCCTTCTGTGCTCACTGCTGCCCTGCACTAAGGCTGGAGGAGGGGAGGGTGAACCAGGGGACCCCGGACCCCGCCGCCGGGAGGCAGGAACTGTGGCTTGTCCCCGATCTACCATTAGCCTGTGCTGTCACCACACATGGGTCCTGCGGCCCCCAGGAAGCAGGCTGCCCCAGGGACCCCATCTGCCAGGTCCACTTGTGGAGCCTCTCCCCACCCCTGCTTCTCGAGGGTTCCGTATTTACCAGCAGAAAAGACAGGAGGCTCCTTGGCAGGACCCGCATCACCGTCCTCCCCAGCTCTCCAGTTGCTGAGGACTTTGAGTGAAATGCGATTAGAGTCTCTTCCCGCCGGCTTCTGGGGACAGCGACATCATTATGTGACTGCAGTTCCCCTTGACACGCAGAGCACAGGCAGGGAACGGAGTGGTTCTCCAGCCCCGAAGAGGAGGGCCCCACGGACAGCCTTGGGTGTGCTGAGCAAAGGTAGGAGCCGCAGAGCGAAGGAGGAGGAGGAGGGGTGCCAGGCAGGGTCGTGGGGGTGACTCAGGGGCTAAGGGAGGGAAGCAGGGAAGGACAACCTGCTGCCAACAAATGACCTTAGGAAGTGACCTGGCATGGGGTCCTGTCCTCCCCGGGTGGCCAGCTGGGTGTTACTTAGTAATTTTATGAAAGGCAGTTTGCAGTGGTTTGGGGAAAGATGGGAGATATCCCCAAATAGTGTTCAGGGCAATGGAGGCCTGGACTGCTGGCAGGGTGTGGGAGAGGTCGGGGGGGGGGGGGGAGCGGGGGGGGGGGGAATGTGGGGGGGTGGGAGGGCTGGGCGTGGAGGCCTGCCTGCGGGGATGGGGATGCGCATGGGGTGCCTGCTGGCAGAGGGCTCTGCGGCAGGTGGGCCGGGGTGGGCTCACAGGGCTGGCGGGACCGCATTCACGTGCCAGCTCTGATGCTCATCGGCGCTGTGACCTGAGGCTCAGGGTTTGTTTGTTTGTTGTTTTTAAATATTTTATTTATTTATCCATGAGAGACACACAGAGAGAGGCAGAGACACAGGCAGAGGGAGAGGCAGGCTCCATGCGCGGAGCCCGATGCGGGACTCGATCCCAGGACCCTGGGATCGCGGCCTGGGCAGAAGGCAGATGCTCAGCCGCTGAGCCACTTGGGCGTCCCACTCAGGTTTATTTTTTGGGTGAGATCCACACAATATGCAATAACCATTTTTAAAGGGAACCATTCAATGGCACTTAGTGGATTCACTGTGCCGTGCGACCACCCCCTCCACCAGGTGCAAACTTTTTCATCGCCGCAGATAAAACCCCGTGTCCACCAGCACTCACCCCCCTCTGCCTCCTCCAGCCCCTGGCAACCACTAATGTGTTTTCTGCCTCTGCAGATTGCCCTAATCTGGAGATTTTATATGAAAGACGGCATCTAGCGTGTGGTCGTTCGTGGCTGGCTCCCTTCACCTAGCACGGTGCTCTCAAGGCTCAGCCGCGTCATAGCAGGTGACCACGAGCCACTCCTTTTTAAGGGCTCAGTAATATTCCATCGTGCGGCTAGACCACGCTTGGGTTATCCCTTCCTCGGCTGAAGGACACGTGGCCATTGCCATCTTCGCGCTGTTGTGAGCAGTGTCGCTGTGCCCACGTGTGCCCACCTGTTTGTTGGAGTCCTTGTTTTCAGTGTGGGGCTCCACCTAGGACTGGAATCCCGAGTCCCATGGTAACTCTGTGATTGGCTGTCTGCGGAGCCAGCAAAATCTTTTTCCACAGTGGCTGAAACGTTTCACATTTCCGCCGGCTGAGCATGAGGGTTCCAATTCCTCCACAGCCCACCACTCGTGATGTTTTTTAAAAAGAAACAAAAACAAAAACAAAATGAAAGCTGCAGCCATCTCCGTGGGTGTGAAGTGGTATCTTCTTGGGGTTTGGGTTTGCATTCCCTTGTGACTGATGATGCTGAGCGGCTCTTCTTGTGCCTTTTTTTTGGTCGTTTGCCTATTTGCTCTGCAGAAATGTCTACTCAAGCTCTTTACTCATTTTCTGAGGGGCTTCTGAAGCAGAGTCGTATGCCTCTTGAAGCCTCGGTGTTCTCGTCTGTAGAATAGGGGACATGAGAGTGGGAGGAGAAGCAGCTGTCCTGGGTTCCTGAAACCCCTCAGGCTCAGGCGGCCTCGGGGTGCACTGAGGTGGAGTGTGGAAAGCCTGTTGCAGAGTAAGTGTCAGCTGTTATTACTTTTTAAATCATTTTTAGTGTGTGCTTATGGTACAGCAGCTTGAAATGTGGAAATCCAAAGGCAGAAGTTAAAGTCACCTCTAGCCTCCCACATGAAAAGTTGCTGAAGGTTTAGGAAGGTTTTAGATGTTAGAACCTTGGGGATATGAGTATATGGAGGAGAAGGGAACAGTCATAATCCTAATAATTTAATTAGTAATGTTTCTCCAGCCCTCGTCACGTACCAGCTGCAGAAGGAGAAGGTGAGGGCCTGGGAGAAAGAGGACACTGGTGAGAGGGGGCCCTTTGGAGGCAGCAGAGCAAAAAGGGCTGGGATCACGGCAATGTGGGTGACAAAGAAGTGTCCAAGGAAGGAGATGGGCCCGAAGAAGTGTCCTGTCTCTCCTTGTGGCATCTCTGTTTCTGGAGAACCTTAGCCAGGGCCTCATCCCATGGCTCAGAAGCATAGGCCACTCGGGGAGTCTCCTGGGACCCCTCTAGTCTTGCTGCCTCTCCTTTCAGGGTCAGGCTGGGCCTCCCATCTGAGATTCTCAGCAGGCTCTAGAGCCCCTTCTGCTTGATCGTCCACTCAACACTTGCCAGGTGCCCGCGTGGGTCAGACAGCCTGTGGTGACATGGGACGTGGGGAGGAAACAGAGCCTGGAGTCTGGGTCCGGCCATCAGTTCTGGGAAGGCCTCGATGCCCCGGGAAGCACACTGGGATGTGATGCTCCTTGGTGTGAGAGGTCACGTTCCGGAACGCAAAGCAGGTGCATAGCAAGAGCAAGAGCTCCCGGATCCCTGTCGCCGTCTGCGGAGGCCCGCTGCTCACCTGTTTCCAACTAAGGGGGTGTGATGGGCCATATCTGGGTTGCCTGGCCAGGGGTCAGGACAGCTTATAGAAAGTGGAGAAGCAGCCTTGGGTGCAGTCTCCCAGGATGCAGGAGCCAGATCTCCTTGGTGCCGATCATGCCCAAAGACAGAGATAGTGGGACGCAAGGAGACAAGGGCCCAGCTCCAGGTATTGGCTCTGCCACTTACCGGGTGTGACCTTGAACAGCTCATAATTTTTCTAGTGACAAGATTGGCTGGAGCCTCTATAAGTGACACATTCCCAAGGGTCCTCAGGAAGATGGTGATGGTCTGTCTTTCAAGACCTGTGGGGGATCCCTGGGTGGCGCAGCGGTTTAGCGCCTGCCTTTGGCCCAGGGCGCGATCCTGGAGACCCGGGATCGAATCCCACGTCGGGCTCCCGGTGCATGGAGCCTGCTTCTCCCTCTGCCTATGTCTCTGCCTCTCTCTCTCTCTCTCTGTGTGACTATCATAAGTAAATAAAAATTAAAAAAAAAAAAAAAAGACCTGTGGGTGAGCAAGCTCCCACCTCTGCATCAGGACTGCCAGCAAGCCACTGGGAACCCTTGTTGAACTAATATGTGCTCTCGATTCTCTTGGCACGCATTTACTAAGTACCTTGGATGTGCCTGGAACTCTCCGGCAGCCCTGCTCTCTGAGGGTACAGATGGTTCCTGCCTACCTGGAGCTCAACTTCGACCAGAGGAGACTTTTTCTGTGTCATCCCAGACTGCAAGGCCTTGGCCAATGAGCAAAACAGTCATAGGGAGGTGGGTTTGGGTTTGATACTGGGAAGGATTTTCTTCCCCCCTCAGTGTGGGGCTTGAACTCACAACCTTGAGATTGTGACCTGAGCCGAAATCAAGAGTTGGACACTTAACCAACTAAGCCACCCAGGCACCCCCTAGTAAGGAAGACTTTGTAGTCGTTCATGTGGCATCAGAATGGAATGGGCTGCCTTGTGAGGTAGCGAGCAGCTCATCTCTGGCGATGTTCAGAAAATGATGGAAGGAAAAAAAATTAAAAAAAAAAAAAGAAAACGATGGAAGTCACAGAAGATATAATGGAGAGGCTCTAAGCTGACTCCTGCAATCCTGCCAGCTGGTGCTCACAGCCTCATGTGTGGGCTGGACCCGTGGCTTGCCTCTAATGGACGGACTACAGCAAAGGTGATGGGATGTCATTTCCACGGTTGTGTTACATGAGATTGTGGCATTTGTTTTACATCTTTTTTATTTTTTATTTATTATTATTATTTTTTTTACATCTTACATCTCACTGAGAGACTTTCTGTCTTGCTGGTGTTGGGCACATGGCTGTGTTGGGGTGGCCCACATAGCAAGGAGCTGAAGGCCAGTCCTGGTCAGCCACCAGCTAGGAACCGAAGGTGATCTCTGGCCAACAGCCAGCAAGAAGCTGAGGCCCTCAGTCCAACGGGCCTACGAACAACTCAATTCTGCCAACAACCCCGGGAGTTTTGAAGCAGACCCTTCCCCGGTTGAGCCTCAGATAAGCCTGTAGCCCTGACCTCGATTGCAGCTTTTGGGTGAGATCGAAGCTGAGGACCCAGCCAAGGCATGGTGGATTCTTGACCCATAGAGACAGGGCATAATAAATGCACGCTGCTTTAAGCTGTGAGGTTATGGTAATATTGTTACGTAGCAGTCGATAAGCAATACAGGCTGTAGTAAAGGGGAGGCCGGGCTGGCTCTCCTGGGGGTTCCCTTCTAGCTCGGAGTGTCTGGGAGCCATGCCTTATTGTCTTCATCTCCTGCATTACACTTGGCTCAGTCTCTTGCATCCGTTAGGGACTCAATTCACGTTTGTTAAGTGGTACATTGTGTCCGTGCTGGTTTACGCATCAGAGAAGCAGGAGGCCTGGCCTAGGAGGAGGAAGAGCCTGAGCAGCACGGGGGTGGAAGCCAGGGACCTGGCTGGCTGGGCTTCGTGTGTCTTATTGATAAAACATCGGATTTACCCCCCCCACCTCCAGGTCTGTGCAGGTCAGCCGAGCTTATGGGACAGCCTGTTAAGAGACTCGCAGAGGTGAGGAGTTAGTATTTGTTATGAAATGTCACAAGCATTCCTGTGGGGTGACTCACGAGGCTCTGGGACTTGGAGAGTTTTCCTTCCAAATAAGGCTTGGATGGAGCTTCTTGTTTGAGTCTGAAGCTGCCAGGAGCTGGTCTGAGGACCCTGCCTGTCCTACCTGTGCCTCCTCCTCTCGTTGGAGAATCCACCTGAAGAGATGGGATTACGGACCCCCGAGTCTCCGGGGAAACCTGTGGATGGCCTCCCAGCATCTAGGAGGGCCTCCCCTCAGCGCTGAGAGGGTGGAGGGGCATCTCGTGGTCGCCCTGTGAGTGCAGGGGGTGACCACAGGCTGGTTCGTGGGGAAGAGGGAGAGGACAGTAATCGGGAGGCACAAACCAATCTTCTTGCAGGAACTTCTCACATTTATTCACACTCTGTGTAGCAAGTCACTGTTAAAACCAAAACTTCTTTTCCTGTGGCGAATTTGCCTTAAAAGCTGCCAGCACTCTTTTCTGTTCCTGAGCTGAAATCCTCACGACTTCTCAGAGGCTTCCTGCAGGGCCCGAAGAGCCCGGGAGCAGTGGGTGCCTTGCCCCAGTGGCTGGGGTGCAAGGAGGGAGACAGGTTGCTCTGCTGGCCTTTTCTGGGTGGGCCGAGGAGAGAAGTGTCCGAGACCTGGGGACCCACTGCCGGTGACTGACTAGCGGGCCGGGCCGGAGGTCCAGGTGGCGCAGACTCCACAGGAGACGGTGTGTGGTTCAGTGGGGCGTCTGCTGCTGGAGACGGGAACGTGATGTGTGGCGGACCCGTGTGCAGACCCGGGTCCAATCTGACCCCCCATTTCACGGGAAAGGGGTTGAGACACAGGCTCTGGAACGGGGTTTGTCCAGCTGTGCCCCTCCCAGCCCTGTGACCTTGAGCACGGTAATTTACACCTCCTTGGCTGTTTCCTCATCTGCTTGGCAAGTAAACCCACATATGTGTGTACGCTTGTATAGACCCATCATACACACGGAACATGCGTGAAACATGTAACACGTAATTCAAACGTGTACAATCGTACAACTATGTATTTATATATACGTTAGCTATGATTTTCTGTTGCTTTCATGAAAATTTTAAGTCTATGACCTTTTAACCTGTTTTTTAAAAGTTCTATTTATTTAAATAATCTCTGCACCCAACACGGGGCTCAAACTCATGACCTCAAGATCAAGTGTTGCATGCCCTTCTGATGGAGCCAGCCAGGCTCCCTCTTTTTATCTACTTTTAATATATCCAGGGCCTTGTAGAATTTGGAGACACAGCAGTGGGCAGAAGAGCCAGTGGCCTTGTGTTGGGGCCTCCAACGTGCCAGTCGGGGAGGCAGATAAAGAAGTAGACAGATACGTGTGTCACCATATAGTGATGAGTGCCACCAAGCAAAACCAGGTGGAGGGGAGAAACTAGAGAACGATGGGAGTTGTTATTTTATTTTATTTTATTTTATTTTATTTATTATTATTTTTAAAAAGATTTTATTTATTTATTCATAAAAGACACACAGATAGAGAGAGGCAGAGACACAGGCAGAGGGAGAAGCAGGCTCCATGCAGGGAGCCCGATGTGGAACTCAATCTCTGGCCTCCAGGATCAGGCCCTGGGCTGAAGGCGGCCCAGGATGAGCCACCCAGGATGCCCATTTTATTTTATTTTTTTAAAGATTATTTATTTATTTATTCATAAGAGACACAGAGAGAGAAGCAGAGACACAGGCAGAGGGAGAAGCAGGCTCCATATAGGGAGCCCGACGTGGGACTTGATCCTGGGATCCTGGGATCACGCCCTGGGCCGAATCTGGCTGTCACCTGAATTTATAAATAAAGTTTTATTGAGGCACAGCTATGCTTTTCCCCACAGGTGCTGTCTATGACTGCTTTTGCATTGAGACTGTCTGTCTTACAAAGCTGAGACCACCTACTACCTGGTCCTTTATAGAAAAAGTGCCCCCGTGTAGATGATGTGGCTGGGGAGGCCTCATGGAGAAGGTGACAAGGTGTGCTGAGCTGATGTCTGTGAGGAGAGGAGGAGTCAGGGCCCAGGGGACAGCAGGTGCCACAGTCTTGACAATGAGATGTGCCAGGTGTGGCTGAGACCACAAGGAGGTTGGGGTGGTAAGATTTGGCTCTTATTCCAACAGGATGGAAGCCGGGGAGAGGCTGCCGTGCTGCCACTGCACAGGGGTGCGTGTGTGATGTGTATGTTGTGAATGTGTGTATATGTACGTATGCGTGTGTGTGCACGTATATGTGTTCCGTGTCATATGTGCAAATGAATGTGTTGTGTGTATGTATGTTTTATATGCATATGCACGTGTTATGTGTGTATGGGTGTGTGTTCGTGTGTATGTGTATATCATGTGTGTGTATGTATATGCGGTGTGTTGCGTGCACGCTTGTGTGTGCCCAGATGTATGTGGCATGGAGTGTATGTGTGAGTGTGGGGCAAGGGGATGCGTGCAGACTTGGGGTGAGGCTAGTGCAATAATCTAGGTGTCTTGGACCGTGGTGACAGGTTGGAGAGGATAAGAAGCAGCCCACCCCGGATAAATCTAGAAGGCACGAGTGCCAGGACCTGCTGATGAGACGAGAGTCTCTGGTTTTGGTTCCCTGGAGAATTTGCTGAATGAATGGATGAGCGAATGAATGAAGTGACTTTGCAGGGTGCTGGGCGAGCCAACCCCCGCAGTGCCTAGGACCAGCGTCCCAGCCCCCTGCCCGCCCTGCCATTCTGGAGGCCCCAAGTGGAGGGCACCGGGCGGGCGCTGACTGTGGGCACTCTGGGTGCTCTCGGTTCCCCGACGCCCAGCGGCCTTGGCAAAGGGGCCACATCTGGCCTCCCGTCACGGGGCCCAGGTTCCCTCCTGAGCAGCCGTCACCCCGGGGTCCCCACTGGGGAGCCGGGAGGAGCTGCCTTGTCCTGCCTGCTCCCTCCCCGGCCTTGGCCCTGAGACCAGGATTCCCAGGATTCTGGGGGCACCTTGCACCACCTCTAATGACCTGGTGTGAGCTGCGGGGCCGCCTGCATTCCTGAGCTCGCACTGATTAGTTAAAACCCACGGAGGCAAAAAAAAAAAAAAAAAAACAAAAAACCCACGAAGGCTTTGAGGGTGAAGAGCCTGACACGGCACCGGGGAGAGTGAGTCAGGATTCAGGAAGAGGGGGCCCAAAGTCACAGCCACCACCTCCTCACATGTAGCACGGGGGTTGCAGCCGCCACCAAGCAGCCTGGTCGGCGGGCTTTCTCTGGATGGGGAGGGAGCCCCTGGGGGGCTGGGGGAGAGGGGAGGCTGCTGTCCCCACCCCGCACACCCCAGCTTCCAGGCTCTGGCTCATGCAGGGCAGGGTGCCAGAGGCCTAGCACCTCCCCCCCCACCGGTCCTGCTGCTCCCACGCAGAGCTCCACGTGCATCCACGGGCTTGAGTCAGCAGGTGTTTGGAGGGACCCTATCCCCAGGGCCCTGGAGACACTTCAGCCCCCATCCACCTGCCCCACTGGGTTGAAACCAGGTCTGTTAGATTCCAAACTGTCACACTGTGCCTGTGGACTGGCCACGTGGAGGGGGAGGCTCAAGAGCCACTGTTTGATTCGGCCTCGAGGCAAATGGGGAGAAGTTAAATTGTGGCCTCTCTTAGGGAGGAGTTAGATCCCCTTCTTTGGTCAAGGCTGTGGAGATTTTTCACTTGCTTTTTTTAAAAAAATTTTATTAATTTTTATTTGTTTTTAAGAAACAGCTTTATGGAGCTACAATTCACATATCGCATATGATGGGCTGAATTACCTCTCCCCCAAGCGCCCCATGCGGACGCCCCAGCCCCGAGTGCCTGACTGTGACCGTATCTGGGGACATGGCCTCAAGGAGGTGCCCCAGCTAAAAAGAGGCCTGTGGGAAGGGGGGCTCCTGCCGTCTGACTGGGGTCCTTACAGGAGTGAATCTGGGAGACCCCAGGGGTACACTTGCTCACAGGAAGGACCCCGAGAGGAAAGGGCGAGAAGGTGATACCGGCAGGCCGGGGACAGAGGCCTTGGGAGAGACCTGCATGCACCTGGATCTTGGACTTGTGGCCAAATAAATGTCTTGTTAGAGCCCCCTCACCGCCGCCGCCCCCTCCAGCCGAAGTGCTTTGTGCGGCAGCCCCAGCAAAGTCACGCACCCCACAATCCACCCACTGGAATCATCTAAATCAATGGATTGTGGCATCTTCACTCACTTCTGCAGTCATCAGCACGATCAAGTTCACAGCATTTTCAGCGCCCCAGGAAGAAGGCGGGTGCCTGTCGGCTGTCACCACCCTAGTCCCCTATCCCTACCCTCGTCACCCAGCCCCCGGCCGCCAGCGACCAGCTTTCCGTCTCTGCGGGCCTGCCGGTCCTGGACCCTTCACAGAAATGGAATCACACGGCATGTGGCCTCGCGTGTCAGGCCTTTGTCATTCGGTGCCATGTTTTCCAGGCTCGTCATCTGCGTGGCGCTCCGCTCTTTTTCGTGGCCGAGCACTAATCCCGCAGGGAGAGACCACGTGTTCATCGGTCCGTTGTCAACGGACGTTGACGTTGTTGGCATCTTCGCCGTCATGCAGGGCTGCCGTGAACATCTAAGGACAAGATTTTGTTTGCACGTGATATTTTCACTTCTCTTGGGGGTACCCGGGGGGGCGGAACTGTTGAGTGATGTGTGTTTGGTCATGTGAGGGGCTGCGTGAGGCGGGGCTGCTCCCTGTGATGTTCCCACTGAGCCTCATCCCTGCAACACCGGCCCTTTGGCTTTGCTTCTGCCAACTGAGGGGGCAGGAGGAGACCGAATCTCCACCCCTGTCCTAACTTTGAGGCAGAGAGCTCCCCGTGACACCCGCTCTTTGGGCATAACCGGGACCAGTAGCCTTCCCGTCTCCTCTGCGGTCCTGCTGGGAGCATCCAGTCCTGGTGGCAACTGCTCAGACACAGGCCTGGCCCCCAGTGAGACTCCACCTGTGCTGTAAATGCTGTAAGTCATTTCGGGGGAAAGGCGGCCTTAGCTGCGGGGGCAGTTGGGGCCCTAAATGTCACTCAGCAACTGCAGGAGTGGGGGGCCGTCTGGAACAGGGCCAGAAGGGCTGGTGGGGGAGGGGGGTGGGGGCACGGGGACAGACCTTCCTCCCCTCTTCCTTTCTAGGGCTGGCCGCTCCCCGAAAAGACACGCTTGCATGCTCCACCCTCCAGCTCTTGTCCGCAGAGCTTGGCCTTCCCGCCCTGACAGATCCGTGCTCGCCATCGGGTAGTTTTGCTGAAAGGTGAGCTCGCGACTCTCATGCAAATACAAAACGAGTACGTGCCTCAGATTTTATTTGACTCATGAATTAATGAAGACGCCGGCGTGGTGTTCAAGCTGGTCCCAAGCGCCTGACATCTGTAGGCAGTCGGGAACGCTCGGCGAATTTACGGGGAGACAGACCCGGGCCCTCTCCGCGGGGCAGTGGTCAACACAGCTCATCTGCCTTTCGTGGACAAGGTCATTTGCATTGTTATGAGTTTCGCACAGCTTGCAGGACGGCCCGATAGCGCCAAGACAGGAAAAGGTGAAGATGCCTCCGAAAGGTGGGCCAGACAGGATTCCCACGGATCTCGTTTGCCTTGTTTTTTAAAAAAGATTTTATTTATTCATTTGAGAGAGAGAGAGAGGGAGGGAGCACAAGCAGGGGGGCAGAGGCAGAGGGAGAAGAAGAAGCAGGGTCCCGGATGAGCAGGGAGCCAGATGCAGGACTCGATCCCAGGACCCTGGATCTTGACCCGAGCCGAAGGCAGTCGCTTCACCGGCTGAGCCCCCAGGCGTCCCCTCGATCGCCCCAATCCCAAGTCCCACAGTGTTCCCCGCCGTGCCGTATGACCAATCAGCCGGCCTTCCTCTGGCCCTCCAGGTACACGGCGTGCGTGAAGAAAAGTGGGGGGTCACAGGGGGCTTCTGGGAGGTGTGTGGACCCTGGGGAGCAAGGTGGGCAATCGGGATGGACTTGCTCCGGACAGCAAGAGGGTGGGAGGGGCCGGCAGCAGGGGACAGGGCACCAGGGCCACCCTTCCACGGCCCCTTGGTTTTGCCTCTGCTCAGCCCTCCTCCTTCTCCCTTTGAAGAAGCGGAGAGCAGTGGTCGGGACGAGCTCGGGAGGACGTGAGCGGGTCACTGGGCGCACAGGCCCCAGCAGCACCCATCCGCCTGGGGCAGGGAGCAGGCCCGAGGAGCAGCGAGCCCTGGGCTTTCCTTTCCAGGTGTCCCAGGGGCCCGGGCAGGAGTGCCTTGGGGGTCTCAGGGTGGGGAGGGCCCTGGAAGGCACTCAGGCACCTGCACCATCCTCCAAAGGGGCCCGGGGCTCTGCTCAGGGAGTCCGAGCAGGGGGGATGCCTCCCGAGAACAGGAGGGCAGTGAGGAGGGACGGGGGGCCCGGCCTGTGTTCCCGGGGTCGGCCTGGGGGGTGCCCAGCAGCGTCTGGTCTCAGAGGCCAGACCCGGCCGGCCTGGCAGGGGCACCACATGGTGGGGGCGTTCAACGAGGCTCCGGAGTGTCACGGAAGGGAGAAATGCTCTTTCCCAGGTTTGCTCCAGGGACTCTTCGAATAGCTGGCTTTTGATAAGCTGCCCGGGGTGCGGGGTGGACCGGGGGGCTGAGATTCGCCAGAGAGCAGGGTTGAGGAGTCACAGATGGGGGGCAAGCAGCCCTCTGTGGGGGACGGTCCAGTCGTCTGACGATAATAGAGGGGCTGCTATGGGGCGCCTGGAGGGGGGCTCAGTGGGTGAGCATCTGCCTTCAGCTCAGGTCGTGATCCCAGGGTCCCGCATGGGGCTCCCTGCTCAGCGGGGAGTCTGCTCCTCCCTCCCCATCTACCCCTCCTCCTGCTCATTTTCTCTCTCAATTAAGATTTTAAAAAAACAGAGGGGCTGCAACCCCGGCCCTCCTTCCTGCATGTGGCCCTCAGCCTCACCTCTGGATCAGTCAGATCACAGGGACAGTAATCCGTTAGCTGATCCACGGTTGCCAAATCATCAACTTGCTGGTGGTCCCCCCCCACACTGGTTCCGGTACTTGAATGCCTCCAGGGACGAGGAGTTCAGTACTTTTCAATGGAGCCGAGGTCGTCTGGAGGCAGCCAGGGCCGCTACCGTGTGTTCTCGTATATAAGACTGAGAGCCTGTGTTTCTGGAGCTTGCAGCTGCTCATCTGACTTTGGTCCTTTGGGGCCACACAGAATGAGTCTATTTTCTTTGGAGCAACGCAGTGCTTCAGAGTTCTTGCTTCATCCCCAAATTCACCTCCTGCAGTCCTAACCATTTTTCAAGGTACTTGGCCTCAAGGTCCCTTCCCCCCAAATTAGTTCACATGAACTCGGTTTGGTGTCCTCACAGACGCCTCCCTCCATCCCCAAACTAAACAATAGGCCAGGACAGCAGGCCAGTGTGGAAGGCAGTGGATTATGATCACCTCCTTTCTTTAAGAGACACTACCTTTAATAATGGAGCTGGAGATGGCATCGGCCGTTCTTTTTTTAAAATTTTTTTTTTAAATTTTATTTATTTATGATAGTCACATAGAGAGAGAGAGAGAGAGAGAGAGAGAGGCAGAGACATAGGCAGAGGGAGAAGCAGGCTCCATGCACCGGGAGCCTGACGTGGGATTCGATCCGGGGTTTCCAGGATCGCGCCCTGGGCCAAAGGCAGGCGCCAAACCACTGCGCCACCCAGGGATCCCGGCATCGGCCGTTCTTAGGCGGCCCCATCACACTGTGGACCTGGAGCACCCTGGCCACCGACCAGTTCCCTCATTCGTGCAGCTTGCGTGCATGGCGGCAGAGAAAGGGGTGCTCGTGGCATTGCCCTTCCCATCTTATTTTGGAATCCTTTGAAGCAGACCCTGACCTAAGCGCTTCGGTCTGCGTGGTTTACCTGGGAAGGGATCCGCGGGAGCGTTGACAGGGCAGAAGGGGATGAGGGGCTCTTGGGACACAGTGTGTTACGTGTGCTCTGGGGCGTCTCCCCCCGGAGCGAGGGAGCTGGAGTTCGTCCCCCCAAGACTGTGGGCTGCTTTGGTGGGAGGACGGTGTTAGCTGCTCCTGCGCTTCTGCTTTGTAGCTCTCGTGGCCAAGGTAGAGACGGGGTGCTGGTGCTGGGAAGGCAGGGGGTGAGCCCAGGAATGGAAAGGCTGCGGGGTGGTGGGGGCGGGACACCGTGGACACCTGCAATCCCATGTCGTGTCCCAAAGCCACGCCAGCCCCTGTCGCTCTTCCTTGGGGTTCTCTGCGGGGGGGGGGGGGGGCGGCGGGAGGTGGTGAGTCCCCTCCTCGTGCAGGGAGGACCATCATTTGGACTCACACTGGCCCAGGTGCCCATCCTACCCCTTCTCCGACCTTCCAACCTTCTGAGGGGCAGAGAGCAGGGCCACCGGGGCTCTGCGGGGGGGTGGGGGGTGGGGGTGGGGGGCGGGGGTTTGCCACCATGCCCTCGGCTGCAGCAGGAGCGCACTCAGCTGGCTGCCCAGGACGGGGCAGGAGCTGACCCACCTCCTAGAGCTGCTTCCCCTCCTCCCCACCCCAGCCTGTGAGTCAGAGGAAACCGGAAAGGGAATATAAACCGCCCACAGCTCCGGGGCTTACTGGTGAGCAGTGGCAGGCTGGGAGTGGATTTGGGGGCGTCTCCAAGGGAGGGAGGCGGGTACGGCTCCAGGAAAGAGGGACACACTCCGACAGAGGCCTGGGGGCTACAGAGACTCACTGACGGTTTTTTAAAACCGGAACCCCAAGCTGTGTGTCCAGTGGGGTCTGGGATCTGGGGTGGTCCCGGCCTGTCGCTCCCTTCTTCCTCATGGGTCCTCCTGACTCTGCCTCCCCTTTTCTCGTCTCTGATCCAAACAGAGGGGCCCTGGGCCTTTCCAGAAGGGAGGGGGAGGGTTTGCTCAGCCAAGGAGGAGAAAGGGCTCTGCGGGCCCAGGATGGGTGGCCAGCCAGGCCAGACCAGAGAAAACAATTCTCAGGGGGGAGTAAAGGCTGTTCCCGTTTTAATTTTTCCCTTTTGGCAGAAACTAACGTTTCTGTAGAAACAATGAAATATCAGGGTGGAGCCTCCTCCCCTGAGCCACTCAGCACCCCTGGGAGGAATGGTTTGTGGCCAGGGACAGGGACAGACAGCCTGGCTCCCAAGACAGCTGCCCCACTGGGGCCGTGCGGTGGGTGGGCTGGCGGGCAGGATGGCTGGGGAGGGTTGGGGTCTGGACCGGTCCTTCTAGAGACATGGTCCACCGGGTCCTGCTGCCCGCCTGAGTCCTCAGCTGACCTGAGCCCTGCCGGCCCTGCAGGCGGCCACACGGCGGCCTAGACCATGGCTTTCATTCCGTGAGGTCACTATTCCTTCCCAGGGACTGGCCATTGTGAGCCAAGGTCGTGTGGTGACCTCGGGGAGAGGCAGGCCAGGCCCATGCTGATGAGGCAGGGAGCTGGGGTGACAGGGACCGCCCCTCGTTGTGTTGGGAAGGAAACATTTCTCTGAGTAGGCCCCTCACACCCTACTCGCTGCTTCTGGCACATCCAGGACCCTAAATCCACCGGTGGTAGGAGCCCAATGCATGTCCTGCAGCTCAGGGCTCTCTGACCACATCCCTGGGACCCACCTCAGAGCTCCCTCCCCCACTGGCTTCCTTCTGAGCTGCCTGAGCGCTTACTGTGTACCTCGCAACTCCCCTTGGAAAGAACCATTTTGGGCTCCTGGGTGGCTCAGGGGTTGAGCGTCTCCCTTGGGCTCAGGCCATGACCCCGGGGTCCTGGGATCAAGTCCCCCATCAGGCTCCCCGCAGGGAGCCTGCTTCTCCCTCTGCCTGTGTCTCTGCCTCTCTCTCTGTGTCTCTCATGAATAAATAAATAAAATCTTTTTTTTTTTTTTTTTTTAAAGGAAAGAACCATTTAAATGTCTGGCCTGGAAGTCCTGGGAGAAGAGACCAGCTTGCTGTGCTGGAGGCACCCAGGCAGGTCAGAATGAATCAGAATAAATCCCTCCTTGGGTACCTGCAGTCCAGTGTTTGCCAGAGGAAAGGATGTGAGCAGGCCACGTGGGTCAAATCCATCAAATGAAAGATGCTTCCAAGATCAGGGGCCCATGAGTAGCTTGGGGTTGGGGGCAGAAACCCAGGGATTGGGGTCCCAAGGTAAGAGGTTCCAGCAACACGGAGACTGTGGTTAGGAATGCAGGAGGTGAGAATTGCCGAGAAGAGCCTCCTCGGAAGGGGACAGGCTCCTGTCCAAGCAAGATAAGTGGGGGCAGAGTCTGAGGACCCAGAGCTCCTGGCCGCACACATTGGTGGTAGGGGGGGTCCCTCTTCCTTCTGTCACCCTAGTGGGTGACACCCTAGCCTTTGCCTGGCTGCCCTCTGCTGCTCTCTCGAGCCCTAATCTTGAGGGCGCAGGACCTGCCAGCATCCTCCTCTTTGTGTGCCACGTATGGTGGAAGCTTCTGGAAGGTGGCTTTTGGAGGATGGGGACAGACGCAGGACGTGCTTCCCCTTTTGACACATTGAATGCACGTCACAACCCTGACGGAGTCACTGAGAACCGGGCAGGACATTCATCACCTGACTGAGAGGAGGCTGTGAGAGATGCCGTCATGATACAGTGGAGAAACAGAGGCACGGAGAGTTGAAGGTGCCCGAGGTCACCTCCCCTCCCCTCCGCCCCCTGGTTAATGGTAGAGAATCGAAATCAAAATCCGGAGCTCTTGGCTCATGGATGGCATTTCTCCTGTGCACCACCCTATCCTCCTGGACTGGGGAGAATCAACGAACAGAGACAAATACCCACACACGTGGGTGCACACAGCCACCTGCCCGCCCCTGAAGTCACCAGAGGCGGAAGGTCCCTGGGGACCTGGGCGCCGGTGTAGGGAAAGAGGCGCCGCTGACACCCATGGCCTCCCCAGGAGCTGATTCTCCCACAGACATCGTTCTTGGTTTTCGTTAGGAAAAATCTCAATGAAAATAATTACGGTTACACCAACAACAGGAAGGAAATCACAGAAGGGAGAAAAAAGGAGTTCAGTTAAATGCAAATATATTCAGAATGATGTTATGAACTCTGCTCACCCCCTCTAAAATTACCCATTAATGATTACACTCTAATTACCCACCTTTGTATTGTTTCGGAAAGGAAGAGATTCATTCTCGTTGGAGCGGGATAGATCCCCAGTAAAACGAGGCCTCCGGCGTACTTCATGGGGACCAAAACGGCCCCCCTTTGCCGAGAAGATCACGAGGAAGCTGGGGTGGCTCTGCGGCGCCGAACGCTTTACCCCCAAACACTAACACGAACCGAACGATGGTCTTGCCCCTGAGAATGTCCCCTCCCTTAGTCCAACTGGGGGATCTGTGACTGAACCCCGGGACCCAGGGGCCGCTCGGGGCTGGCGAGTGTCTCGCGCTCGTGTGACTCGCACCATTTTGCTCCTGGGGACAAGGGACAGGGGTGCTTAGTTGTCTTCAGGGGCTGCTGCTGGCCCTGGCGCCCGTCCAGGCCACAGGCTGACGTTCAGGCCACAGACGTGGCTGCGCGAAGACAGGGCAAGGTCGTGGCCGAGGCAGCAGGTGCAGCCGTGCACGCGGGTCAGGTGTGTCTCCACGTGTCCATCTGGGAGCGTCTGTCTGGATTTCCACCACAGTCCCGCTTCCAGGGTCTGCCCACCACCAGAATAGGAATTCCCCGCTCATTTGGCATCTAAACCCAAGCCTCCCAGACGTCCTCGTCTAGCTTTGTCCTTTGTCAAAGCCCGCGTTCCCGTTGGGGGCCTGCAGGTGCGCTGAGCAGGCCTGCGGAGCAGCGTGGGGCCGTGCGGAGGGCGCGGGTAGGGAAGCCGGGTGTCAGGCGTCTCTTCCCTGCAGTCCCGGGGGAGGGGGCAGGCCAGGTCATTCCCCCCACAGGATAGGCAGGAAGCCTCCGTCCTAGGAGGGAGACTCGTCCAACGCCACTTAGCGGCGGGAGGGGCTGTTCAAGTGCCGGTCGGTGAGGGCACGAAGTTGCGGGTCTCCCTCTGCCAGGATGCCTCTCCAGGGGACCAGGGTCCGAGAAATTGGGGTTGGGTGGGGCATCGGAGGCTCTGGAAATCCTGCAGCTGGCAAACCAGGGGGTGGTCCCCCCCAGATGCCCATGATGGCAAAAGGCCCAGGAGGCCAGCCGTGAAGTCCTTGTCCCAGGAGGAGGGAGGTGGCCGGAGAAATGATCCCAGAGGGTCTGGGGGGGGTGGGTAGGAATTCCCCGGGTGGGGTGTGAAAGCCCATTGGCTCGGGTGGTGGGGTCTTTGGTCCTGGATGTGCTGGGCTTCCCATCCTGCCTGCATCTGCCAAATGGCGACGTCACTGAGCTCTTCCCACTGCACCGGAGACCACACTCCCTGGAGGGCATTCGTGGCTTCGTCTCATAATCTCCCTCCTTCCCTCACTGGGCTTTACGCTGGACAGGGCTCAGCCACCTGTTCTCGTGTCCGTGACCCCACTCCGTAATCATCATCTCCTCTGCCCAAAGCACCCACCTTCACCCCCTGTTTGGCAAGCTCCTATCCGTACCTCAAAACCCAGCCTGTGAGTTACCGTCTCTCCTCCCTTGGGTTACTTTTACTACCCTGAGCGTATCCTATTGTTGTCCTCGCCACTGACGGATTGATCTGCTCGCTGGTCTCCATGCCCCATCCCCGGCTTGGGGCCCCCCATTGAAGGCACAAAGTCCTTTTTCCCCCTCTGCTACCGCTGTGTCCCCACAGGGGCTCCAACTGGCCCATCGATCTGCAGACAAGAGGGAGCTCCCTGCGGTTTGCTGAAGGGCTTGCTTCTCAGCGCCCCCCAACCATCTCTGACCCCGAAGACCGCCCCTCGCAGCCTGATTCTCCATTTCTTCACTCAAAGCTCTGGCTACGAGGGAGGTAAAAACCCAAGAGGCGGTTTTTGCTCTGTAGAAGAGATGTGTTCCAACCAAGTTGGCTGATAAGTGATTTTCTGCAAGTAGAATAATTGGACATGTGTTCCCATGGCAACAGAGCCCTTCCTGGAAACCGTTCGGAGGGGAGGCAGGAGGAGAGGGGCCGACTCTGGCCTCGATGCACACCCCCCCCCCCCCCCCCCCCGCGGAGCTCCTAAGGGGCGGGCCTCCCGCAGCCCACTCCCCTGGGTGCCCCGGCCCTGCCCCCTCCCCCCCGGGGCCTGCCCCCTCACTGTCCTCTCCTGCTCCTCTGGCCACAGAGATCGCTTCATGCTGGAACCTTCCGGAGCTACACTCGAGGTTCCCAGGATCTACCATCTGTCTCTCTCTCCATTAACAGAAACTATGTTTTTCAACAACGTAATATTTTACGACGCACGCAGTGACAATTTACAAACTGCTCCCCTGAGGGTTGCCTTGGGATTCCCTGAAAATGACCTTTGAAGGTACACGAGGTAAACATCCCATGTTGCAGATGTGGGAACTGAGGCTGGCACCGGCTCAGTGACGGGCGCAGAGAGGCCGGAGGTGTGGCCAGATGGCGGGCGGGTGCGACCCCGCACGGTCCTGAGTGCAGGTGCTCCCCTTACCCCAAGGGGAGGGGGTTGGGGGGGGGAGACAGAGTCGAGGGGGAGGTGACCTTCCCTTACGCTCCCTCCTCCAAAAGGGGAGTTCCAGGGACGCCCCCCTGCGGCCGGGTGGGCAGGGGTGGGCCCGGGTGGGCCGCTCCCGGGGAGGGACTGCTGGCTGCTGCTCCTAAGGAGCCTCCTGGCGAGATTTCCTCAGTGTCTGGCTCCCCGTCATCGCCTGAAGAGGCCCGGGCCGCAGCCAAAGTGCTAACTGGATAAAAAAGAATCAAGCCCTTGCTTTTCACTGTTTGTCCTTTGATCGGGGAAAAGCTCCCAAGTGTATGGGGCCGGAGACACCGTCACGTCTCCCTGCGAGGGTGTGTGTGCGAGTGCATGTGTGTGGGTGGGTGTGCATCGGGGAGGGCAGACGGACGCAGGCGTGGGGTCTCTCCGGAGGGCAACAGGGCCTGTAGCTAAATTTGCTGTAACGGTTATGTCTTCCTTCTTGGCATTAGAAAGACATTTAGGTGCATTACATAGACACACAAGGGCCATTGCTTAGAGAAAAGCCAGAGAAGTCAGGAGTCTGTGACCTGGCATCTGAGAGTTAAATTATAACTTAATTAATTAATTAATTAAAAAATTATTCACAACCTACTGCGTTTGGTACTAGAATTTCCTTTTACTTTAGTATCTGTCTTGTAAAAATTATGCTTTACCTTTTGTTTTATATGTAAATAATATTTTTTCTCTTTTCTCTCTCTTTCATTTTCTTTCTTTTTTTTAAATTTTTTTAAATTTTTATTTATTTATGATAGTCACAGAGAGAGAGAGAGAGAGGCAGAGACACAGGCAGAGGGAGAAGCAGGCTCCATGCACCGGGAGCCCGATGTGGGATTCGATCCCGGGTCTTCAGGATCGCGCCCTGGGCCAAAGGCAGGTGCCAAACCGCTGCGCCACCCAGGGATCCCTCTTCCTTCCTTCCTTCCTTCCTTCCTTCCTTCCTTCCTTCCTTCCTTCCTTCCTTCCTTCCTTCCTTCCTTCCTTTCTTTTCTTTCTTTCTTTCTTTCTTTCTTTCTTTCTTTCTTTCTTTCTTTCTTTCTTTCTTCTTTCTTTTTCTTCTTCTTTCTTTCTTTCTTTCTTTCTTTCTTTCTTTCTTTCTTTCTTTCTTTCTTTCTTTCTTTCTTTCTTTCTCTTTTTTAGAGATGGAGGTAGGCAGGGAGGGGTAAAGAGAGAGGGAGAGGATCTGAAGCAGACTCTCTCCTGAGTGTGGAGCTAGACGCGGGGCTCAATCTTACCGCCCTGAGATCACGACGTAATCGGAAATCAAGAGCGGGACGCTCAACTGACCGAACCACCCAGGCGCCCCCGTAAATCATTTATGGAAGCCCAACATACATACAGAAGAAGCAGACAGAAGCATGCACATTATCAATACAGAGCTCGATACGTTTTTACCAAGCCATCCTCTCTCTGTAACCCAAACCCAAATCAAGAGACTGTTACCAGTTCCCCAGAGGCGCCCCCCAAAACCTCCTCACCACTACCACCCTAAGCCCTGATCTCTCTCTCACCGCTCATAGGCTTGCTTTTCTTCTTCTTCTTTTTTTTTTAAACTTTATTCATAAATGGGTTCGTACAGCATGTGCTGTTTTGTGTCTGGCTTCTTCATTCAACGTTTGAGAGATTCTTCGGCGTTGCCACGCGGGGCTGTGACTCATGGGCCTTGCTGCGTGAGCTCTATTTTAGAAACAGAGCAGGATGTGTTCCTCTCTTGCGTTGCTGGTGGGTGTTCATGGGGGGTCGCTTCCTGCTCCTGCTCCTGACGCTAGCACAGTCCGCATCCCTGTGCACCTTCTTGTCCACGTCCCCTGGTCAACGGATGGGTGCCTGTTGAGTCTGTTGCTTTTGAAGGAAATCTTTGTTTCTCATTCATTTCTTGCTTGTCCACGGGTTTCCTTCAGGGTGATAGAGGTTGTCACCCCTTTCCATGCTTCTGGAACATGGAAAGTTCAGCCAACTGCTGGTCCTGCCAACTCCACCGGTTTTGTGGGGGGAATATTTTGGTGGTGTTGTCTTTGGGTTTCGATAGGTTTATTATGATAGCCCAGGGAGTGTGCACGCGTGTGTTTGTTTGTAATGCTTGGGGTTCTTAGCACTTCTTGCATCCGTGTCTTGATGTCTTTTGTCAGCTTTGAAAATTCTCCATCACCTCCTCAGGTTCTGCTTCTGCTCCACCCTCTTCCCTTCTCCTCTTGGCCTGTGTCCTGGGGGTGGGGGTGGGGAACCACTCCAGGCCGGGAGGGCGAAAGTGACCCAGAAAGTCCCCCATACTCTGTGTAGCTGCTCTTCTTTCCGGGATCGTGACATCTCAAGCCCTGGCTTCCTAATTAGCCCCGAATTCCAGTTTTGGTCACCCAGCCTCATGGGACGGTGGAAGCTCTGCTTGCTTCCTCTGGCTCTCAGGGGTTATTTCTGCAGGCCTGGGTCTCTCTGTCCATGCTGCCAGGGAACTAACCCATGAGGAGGGAAAGTAGTATGGGATGTCACAGTCGCCTCAGTCTCCCTGTCTCGGGGATGTGGTTTGTGTTTCAAGCCCCACTGCCTTGGTCACTCTCTGATGTCTTAACATTAAAAACAAAAGGTTAAGCAACTTACTAGTTGTTCTCAGTGAGAGGACTGGTCATCTATAAGCTAGCCTTTGCGGTTCTAAGTCGCTGATGTTTTGGGGTTATTGCCACAGCAGGCTCTAGCACATGCCGACTAGTAAAGCAGGGGGTCCCGATGGCCAGGTGGGCTCTGGGAAACATTCATTTTCCACGAATGGTACAGGGCCCTCCGTGTCGGCTTTATAAGATTACATTTCCAGAGAGGGTCTACTCTTGATTTTGGAGCTGCATGGGATTTCCTGGAGATTTAGGAAGTGGGCATTGTCTGCCCAGCTGACTTTTTAATTTTGCTGTGAATACTACGTTTCGTGGAGTCCGTCACATAAACCTGGCGGAGGTCCTTATGCTTGCGTGATTTTTATTTTTTGTCATTATTTTTATTTTTTAAACTTTATTTTTTTCTGATTATCAAAGGAGTGCATGTGTATGTACAAAAAAGCTTCAGAACAACCAAAATGTATAAAGTAAAAAGTGGAAGATTTTGTAATTCTGCTTGCCTTGATAATAACTACTAATAACGGGACTTATTTTGGTTTACAGCATGTTGTGCCGTTGCTAATATATATGTGTATTCAAAAACAGGATCACACTGTATATATTTGTTCTCCAATTTGCTCTTTTCATTCAAAAATACATTGCAGATGTGTTACTGTGTTCAAGGAATATCTCATTATTTTTAAAGGTTATATAGTTTTCCTTTGTATGGATACATCATAACTAATTAAGGGAGTCTCTAGGTAGACATTTATTGTGTATGATTTAATATAAGGCAAGTTTAAAAAAATAGGAATTACTTTATAGCTCATCTACTAGACTCCATTCAATGTGTTGTAAACAAGGCTTTTAAGTATCAATTTAAAATGTGATACAGTAAGTGGCTGCCTCAAGGAGAGCATGAATGTGCCCCTACAGGATGAATGAATGTCACAAAATGAGACGCTGCCCTCATAGAGAGTGAATGGGCTCCTCAAGTGGTCTGTGACTGTTCCCACAGGCAGCACTTTATTACACTCTGTGATTTCTGAGCATTGCTCATGGAATTGGGTCGGGCCTTTGGGGCTGAGAGAAGTGGAGTCGCAGGTGCTCCCTGGGGGTGGGAGGAAGGCTGCCACGAGGCCAGCCCCAGGCCTGGGAACAGAGGGACCGGAGGTCAGGCACAGACCCTGGGTGAAGCCCGGGATCCTGGGCCTGGCCTCTGTCCAAGCAGCCCTGTCTGGGCCACGCAGCTCTGGACGTTGCTTTGGAAAGAAAACCTGAAAAAAAAAAAAAAGGAAAGAAAACCTGACATCGGACCCTGTGTGTGCTCTGCAATGCTCTTATTTTTTTTTAAAGATTTTTATATATTTATTCATAAGAGACGGAGAGAGAGAGAGAGAGAGAGAGAGAGAGAGAGAGAAGGGGATGGGCAGAGACACTGGCAAGGGAGAAGCAAGCTCCCTGCAGGGAGCCCGATGTGGGACTTGATCCCAGGACCCCAGGGTCATGACCTGAGCCAAAGGCAGATGCTCAACCGCTGAGCCACCCAGGTGCCCCTGCAATGCTCTTAAAAGTGCTTTCTGCAGAGGCCTGTGAGTTAGGAAGCCCTGTCGATACAGGAGGAGGGGAGAGAGGGCTGCTGCTTCTTAGGCTCAGACCACAACACAGATTATAGAGGAAACAGCGCAGGCTGCAGCGAGAAACTCCAGTCACACCTAAGTAGGACAAAACAGGTGAGGGGGCTGTCCCTGCAGATGGCTGGGACCTCATAAATTCTGCTCCTGGGCTGGTCTCTGTGGCCCCGTGAGACCTCCGTCACCACCTCCAGGGCCCCTCTGGCAGGTGCCATCGCCCATCTAGTCAAGACCGTGCTGATAGTTCTTCCACCTTCCTGTGGTGCTAAGGCACCAGCTGGGGTGGGCTGCGTCTTGCTCAGCATTTAGAGTGACCAGGGCTGCCAGGTGTCGCTGGGTGCCGCAGGTACAATGAATACTTTCCGCAGGAGATCTGCAGAAGGGATGCTTGACATTCATGTGTCTACAACTCATTTAGAAGGTAAGTTACGTGAGAGAAGCGTGTGTGTGTGTGTGCATGTGTGGGCACACCCGTGTTCCATGCACACCAGGTTATTTGGTGTCTTCTCTACGGAGTTCCAGGCATGAAAATACACATTTAAGTAAAATGGAGTCTTTGCCCTTCCGCGGCGTGTGGTAGGGTAGAGGTTGGAGAGTGCATCAAGAATGAATGACCCCCGGGGATGCCTGGGTGGCTCAGTGGTTGAGCATCTATCTGCCTTCAGCTCAGGTCATGATCCCGGGGTCCTGGGATCGAGTCCCACATTGGGCTTCCTGCATGGAGCCTACTTCTCCCTCTGTCTGTGTCTCTGCCTCTCTCTCTGTGTCTTTCATGAGTAAATAAATAAAATCTTAAAAAAAAAAAAAAAGACTAAATGACCTCCCAAGTCAGGAGACTTAAAACTACGTTTGTTATATCTTGGTGTCCTGCGGATTAGTGGGGCAGTTCCTTTCAGGGCAGTTTTGGCAGATGTTCATGGTGGCTCGACTGGGGCCAGGGGCTCCAGGGCGGCCTCACTGCCTTTTCTGGCAGGTGGCGGGCTGGTTAGTGTCAAGATCCAGGCTGAACTGGCCCATGTGGCCTCTTGGCCTCTAGGAGGTGAGCCTGGGCTTCCTCCGTGGTGGTCTCAGGGTTGCAAAGAGCGTGAGCACGTCCCCAGCCTGTGCTGTCACATTTGCTCCTCCCCTCGGCAAAGCGAGTCACGTGGCCAAGCTCAGTTCCAGCCTCGGAGTGGGGGGGGTGAGGGGGTGTTCCTCAGGAACAGAGGTGCAAGCAGGCCTGTGCAAATCGGGGCCATCATCACAACGATCGGACCCAGAAGGGCAAGAAGAGGGAACCTATTTTGGCTGGCAGTGTAATCAAAATAAAATTCTAACTGTCCACCATCTTAAAAAAGAAAAAAAAAGTCCCATTTAACTCCAAGTTAAACCAGGGGTGGCCAATTTGGGAATTAACCTTCTGGTAGGACCCACTTCTTTTTGGTTCAATCAATCTCCAACATGGAAAGAACCTTTTGCACTCAAAGGTTTAATTACGAGCTTTGCTTCCCACTTCCCGCTCCCCTCCCCACCACGGGCCTTGGCTGCAGGATAATTAGCTGCCTGTGGATCACGGTGGCTGTGCCCGGCGCTCATAAAGGGGGTGCGTGTGTGGCGACGTTGGGGGGTACCGGGCATACTCGACCAGATTTCTAGTTGGATCGGTTCGCTGTTTCATGTGGTTTGCTGCTAACAGCTACCTTCCAGCATTTTCCAGTGCATGGGAGGCATGGTGGAGCAGTTGGTCATTAAGTCCTGCCGTGATTGAGAGTCCTGGGCACGGGGCATCCCGGCTGCCCCGCTCTCTGCGGAGCCTGAACACGGAGGAGAACAAAGAGGCGTGGGTGTAGTCCTGGCGGCTGGCTCTGACTGGGTGACTAACGCTCTCACTTCTGGCCGTTCAGGGCTGGAGGGGCCCAGGGTGCTGGGCATAGAGGCACTGGCCCAGGGTGGGCACGTGGCCAGCCGACGTGGGTCACATTTTTGTCTTAAGGCCTCACCTCTCCCCAAACACCTTTCCCTGTCCCTTGCTCCACAGTGACCACAGCAGGTAGATGATTTTCAGGGGGGCTGAGTGTTGAAGGAGGGGATGCGTCAGGGAGAAGGAGGTGTCAGTCCCTGTGGGGTGTCAGGGGCGGTGTCACATGCGTGGGAAGGGATGTCCAGCCCCTCGGTTCTAGCCTCAGCAGGACAGGTCTCCTTGGGAGCCGGACAGGGACCTGTCAGCCCCTTATTTCTGAGCACACATCCCCCTCCTTCCTCCCATGTCCTCTGCGTGCCCGTTCTTGCCGGGGCTGCACCCGGAGGGGAACGAGAGAGGACCCAGCAGGTCGCCTGGAATAAAGTCAGGAATTGAAAAGAATCCTGATTCATCGGAGGGCCTCGGCTGCCAAGAAAATGCTCTTAAAGGCTTTCTTTTCTTCAGCTGCTGCTTCCCAGGAGTGAGGACTTACAGTGTTTGCTTCTCGGCCAACCGTCCGTGACTCAGAGACTGAGGGGCCCGGGCAGGAGAGGGGCCTGAGCTCCAGGTGCGGGGCAGGGATGGGGTGACTGCGGTCCCGAGTTTGGGAGACCAGGGCCAGGGTGCTAATAACGCGGGTTAATCCGTGACGACATGTTCCGAGCCTCTCCCTGGGCCAGGCGTCAGGCTCCCACTTCCTCAATCTCACATCAGCCTCGGGGGCATCTGCTAACCCCCATTCCGATGAAGAGGAAGCCGAGGTTGCCTGAGCCGGTCTCCGGTTCCAGAGTCCCGTTTCTGCAAGATCTGGCTTCTTGGCCCAGGCTCTTTGGGACCAGCGGAGGCCGGCCTCACGGTGGATGGCGTCAGGCACTCACTCCCAGGCCAGGCTGCTGGGTTCGGGGACCGCTGGGGCATCAGAGGCGGAGGGCTGGGAAGGGGTCTGTGCTGCTCATCGGGGGTGAGGCTGGTGCCCCGTGGGCCTATCCAGCAGCCGGCTCTCCCCTGGTGCAAGGTCATGGAGGGCCCAGGGACAGTGGGCACATCTGGGCTGCTGGGGGAGGCCCTCACTGCCTCCAGAAGGCCGCTGTGAGCTAGAGGGGGCCGATTACCCAAGATGGTAAAGACAGTAAACAAGAACTGAGATCTCACCTCTCACAAGACAATACCACAAAGCGCAGAGCAGAGGAAGAGCTCAAAGAAATGATGCAAAAGCTCTACCTGCGGTGGTGCCGTGCCTGCAGAGGTGTGCCGACCTTCAGGGCCCTGGGTCCCATCTGGACCGCTCTGTCTCTCTCTCTCTGTCTCTCTGTCTCTCTCTCTGCAGCTGAGTGTGAGCTCTGTGCTTGCTCTCAGGCCCTCGGCCCGAGCTGGTACCCTGGCCCGACTCCAAGACTCCAAAGAGCAGAAAGGCCAAGCAGGGTTCTTGCTCCTTTGGGTCTTCAGAAGCTATGAGTCATATGTTTGTATTTTTAGCAACATGCAGGAATCTGCTGCATAAAAAAGAATTGGAGGGGACACTTGCATCATGAACATAACAAAGGCAATTAATTTGGATTCAACACACAGGGCTGGGGCCAACCAGCCAGTGTTCTTTGGTCCAGGAGAGAAAAGAGAAAGAAGATCTAGTGGTGCTCCAGGGATGGAGGCACCCCACAGATGGAGGCCTCCCCCCACCCCGGGGATTGAAGGTCCCCCCTAAGACTTTCCAGCGGGCACAGCCAGGAGCCCTGGGCACTGAGGACGTAGGCCTGGCGCAGGGCAAGCCTGGACCACCTGGAAAGGCCAAAGCATGTGGATTCCTTCCTCTCGAGTCATCAGTCAGACCCCCGAATGAGACGCATGGTCTCTGGGAGTCCGGCCCATCCTGAAGACAGGCTTCTTCCCTGTGACCACCCCATGCTGGAGAGATGCCGGGTCCCCCACTGCTCTTGGGAAAAGCTGAAACTTTGGACCTTGGCTTCCAAGATTGTTCCTGATCCCCCTCCAACCTCATCGTACATTGTAAACATACAAAGTGCAGATCGGCGACCTGCCACCAGCCTCCGCATTGTCATCTTTGCCATGACCTTCCTCAAGGACCCCTTCCGGAAGGCGGTATTGTCCAAGAAGAGTCCCAACTTAGAAGTTACAAAACATCCTTTTTGGGTCTGCCCTGACAGTGAGCGAATGTTGCTCCAACATTTCTGGGCCTCAGTTTCCCTGTATTATCATTTGACAGTCCACATAATGGACGGAGAAAGCATTACGCACATAAAGGAAGGGTAAAGCCAGGCCTTCCCCGCTTATCTTACAGGCTTGCCCAGAGGACAAAGTGAACTGAAAAGGTGGAAGTCTCTCTAGTAAATTAAAGAAGGTGATACAAGTGAGTGAGTGGTAATCCTTTACCTTGGGGATTTGGCTGCTTGGACCCTGGATGGGCCCGGCTTCCTGGGATGAACCTGTTGTTCAGAGCAGATCAGCTCCCTCTGCTCCTGGAAAGAAGGCAGGAGGTTTCTGGGGGCTGGAGCCAAGCAGAGAGGAGGGAGGGCCCTTGTCTGCCCCACGTCATCAGTCCAGACTTGATTCACCGCTCTCTGGGTGGCTCGTACCCTCGGGAAGACCGTCGGAGACCCCTGGACACCCAGCACATGCAGGCCCCCGTGCGCAGATGCCCATTGCAGGCGACAGCAGCATCTGATCCAGGAGGGTGCTCCAGACTGGAGCTGGACCCGGCAGCCTTTGCCCAGGGCTCATGAGGGGAAGCTGGCTGTGGCCTCAGGGACTCTCCTGGTGACCCCAAAACTGCCGATTCAGAATTCATGCACTCTGTTATCCTGCAGTACTACCCATTGCAGGAGAAGTTCTGATTGCTGGCCACTTGGCCAGGCCTGACCTGGACCCCACAAGCTGCAGAGGCAGGAGCTGACGGGGCCATCCTGGTTGGCCTCCTCTAACCGAATCCACACCATGGTCAGACGGGTGGGGAATGTGGAGACCCCGCTGTTCCAGCACCAGCCTTCCCTGGGATCCCGCCAGCTGCCCTGTCCTGGTGGGCGACAAAGCCTCTGGCCTCTGTCCGGTGTGCGTATCCTCGTCAGCAAACCGGCGCCTGGCTGGTTCAGGCCTCTCAGCCTCCCGAACCTGATTTCACAACAGCTCTCTTGCCACTGGCCAAGTTAAAAAAAAAAAATTATAAATAGCACAACAACGTTGAGTAAGTTCTTGAGAAAGTCAAAGCACTTGTGAGCCCTCTGCCCAACACAAGTGCCTCCCTCTTGGCCTCTTCCCTTCCCTGCGTCTCTGCGACACACAACCTCTCATGGGCGCTGGTTGCCTCTTTTCAGCCTGCTTTGATTTGATCAAGTGGGATTTTCTCAACTGCGACTGTGGAGTTAGCACCGTCCAGGCTCCCGGACGCAGACTCTCAAGCGCCCGGATCTTCCCGCCTGGTACCTGTCTCCTTCCATCCCCAGCCAGCTTGGGTTTTGGGGCCACCCCTCACTCGGGCCACCTCTCCCCTCTTGTGGTGCACTTCAGCCCATTGGTCTGCCTCTGGGGCCGCCCAGAGCCCACTTTCCCCACTTCAGGAGACTGACCGTCTCTCAACAGGTGCTATGAATTGGCGTTTTATTTATTTTTTTAAAGAGATTTTATGTTTTTATTCATGAGAGACACACAGACAGAGGCAGAGACACAGGCAGAGGGAGAAGCAGGCTCCCTAAGGGGAGCCTGACACAGGACTCGATCCCTCGATCACGCCCTGAGCTGAAGGCAGATGCTCAACGAGAGCCACCCAGGCGCCCCTGAATTGGCATTTTAAACATTTTATTTTTTTTATTTATTAATGAGAGATAGAGAGAGAGGCAGAGACACAGGCAGAAGGAGAAGCAGGCTCCATGTGGGGAGCCCGACACAGGACTCGATCCCGGGACCCCAGGATCACGCCCTGGGCTGAAGGCGGCGCTAAACTGCTGAGCCACCTGTGCTGCCCTGAATTGGCATTTTATTTTATTTTTATTTTTATTTTTATTTTTTTTTGAATTGGCATTTTAAAAGGAATTCTTAATTTTAAAAATATATCAAGAAGGGGTATCCGGGCTGTGGGATGTGGGACCGCATGCTATTTTCCTCTTTTATACTTGTTATTAAAGAAAGTTGATCCCATTAAACCCTTTAACATGTTTGTGACATTCCGTCGGGACGATATTCAGCGAACCCGTTTGAGGAGGCTCACCTCTCAACCCGACGTTGTTCCCTCACACAGGGATGTCCTCCTGCATGTGGACAGGCAGGCCGTGTGCAGGTGCTGTTCAGGAAGTCAGCATGGGGCCTCTCAAGGAGATGTGTCTTTGCCACCCCCCTCCCAGGGCCCACCAGGAAGACAAAGAAATGACAAGTATGAGCACCTGCTGTACACAGGCCAAGTCTCAGCCGGCAGAGTCTTCAGCCCCAAGAGGATGCGACCGGCCTGGACCAAACGTCAGGTGAGGTGCTGGGAGGGGGTGACCAACGTCACCAGGGAGGGTAGGCGAGGCTCCCGCCTGTGGTGGCATCTCATGGGTGGACGTTGCTAAGCCGAGCAGGGATAAGGAAACTTTCAGGCTGAGGGACGGAGGTGTGGAAGGGTGAGGGGACAGGGGGCAGGTGGAAGAAGGATCTGGAAGGCGGAGTCAAGGTCAGAAGGTGAAGGGTGAGGAGCACTAGGTGAAGGATTTTGCATCCTTAGCTCACTCTCAAGTGCTCTCAAATGGAAATCCCTGGGGCCAGGTGGCAGTGGTGGAGGGGAGAGGGTGGGCAGGTTTGCGTAAGGAGAGACCCTACTGCTGGCAGCAGCCTAGTGCGTGGGAAGAACGTAGGGGTGCTGGTGGGACGGGCACCGACTGGGACAGGGAACATGGTAGACGCAGGGGGCTGGAGATGTGAGAGGGGCTCAGAAACACTCACGCGACGGAACCCAAAGTCACAGACCTTTCGGGCCCAGGGTGAGGGAGGGGTACGGGCCACCCTGAGGCAGTGGGTTAGAGACTTTGGGGGGAGGAGTGGGGGTTGGGTTGGGGGCGGAGGACCCTGAGGTATGCCCTGAATCTATGGAGTTTGAAGGACTAGGGGGCCTCCGGGTGGAAAGGTACAGACCTGAAGCCCAGAGAGGTGCGGGCATGTAAAATCATTAATGACGGGGTGTAAAAATGTTTCATGACCTGTTTAACGCCGCGGGAACTAGAAACAATGAGCACAGAATAGATGGTGCCAGTTGCTCGTCAGCACGGGCAATGTGGCTTCTCGGTGCACCGGTACCTGGTCCATTGGGAGCGTATCTGGGACAGGGACTCGCGGGTGTAGATGGGCACGGGCTGGTGGAGACGAGCACCGGAGAGCAGTGAGCGTCGCTCCTTTGCTGGGGTCGGGGTGGGGGTAGAGGGGGAAGAGGCACCCAAGGGGAACAAGAAGATGCTGCCTTTGGGGGCCCACAAATAAATGCTCTGCTCCCCAAGCTTGCCAAGGGCTGGGTCCCCTTAGGTCCACGCGTCTGACCCTACGTGTTTAGGCTCACACGTGCACACGCATGATGCACCGTCTACAAACAAGGGGCTGCGGAAGCGGCTGCTTCGAGAAGGCTCCTGGGTGAATGCAGAGATCCCTGCCTACCCAGTGCCGGCTGGCTTCCTGAGAGAGGGGCACCCTCCCCTCTGCCACCTCGCCCTTTGCCATTTCCCCCCAAATTCCTGCACCTCTGCCCCCTTCCTCCAGGGAGCAAGTGGGCCCTAGAAACCAGAACCCCTCCCCTTTCTCCAAGGACAGGTCTGCATGGCCCGGCGCTTCAGAAACGCCGAGGGTTTCAATCCTAAGGGGTGCCCGCCCCCGCCGCTCCGTGGAGCCATAGTCCCGAGTAGCTTCGTGGTCTCAGAGAAGCCATCGGGGCTGGTGGCCTGTGTCTGCTTTTCTACACATCAAGGAGACGATCAGACCCTTCCGGAAAGTGGCCGGTTTTGTCCAGGGTAGTGTAAGGCTGCCTGGGATCTGTCCTCTGTCCTTCATTCTCCCATTAACCCAGTGGGGGGGGGGGGCCCTTCCCTGACTTATTTTTTTTTTTCACTTTAGCCTCCTCTTCTGCATTGTTTTGTTTTGTCTTTTTTTTCTTTTTTTTTTAAACCTCTGTGCCCGGCTCCCATTATGGAAAGTGCTGTTTATGTCCAGGGCCCCTTAAAAAGGCAGCTAACGGCTCCCTGGCTGCGGTCCTCTCTGCTTGTTTCCCTGGCAACCGGAGGCAGGGAAAACAGAACCTGTCAGATGGAAAATGTCAGTTACAGCAGATCTGGGGAGAGGAAAGAAGGGGTGGGGCGGAGGGGGGGAGGGGGAGAGCGGGAGGGGACCTCGGGGCCCACCCTGCCGCCACCCAGGCTGGCGCCCTGGCCCAGGCCAGCTAGTGGGCAGAGAGGCAGGCTTCTTAAGGGAGGGAGCTGCCCCCCCCACCCCGAGCAGAGACCCTGGAGCAGTGGGAAGGAGCGGGTCCCCCCCAACAGGATTAGCAGGATGGTGCTGGAGCTGCCACCCCCTGCCCTGCCCAGCTGATTATCACATTGTTTCAGAGGTAATTTGGTGGCTTCCGGCAGGAGCGACCCATCCTAGAAGCCCCTCCAGCTGCCCTGTTGCAAGCTCAGTCCAGGGGCGCCTGGGTGGTCAGAGGCGGAGCAGCCACCTTCGGCCCAGGGCGTGATCCTGGGGTCCTGGGATCGAGTCCCACATCGGGCTACCCGCAGGGAGCCTGCTTCTCCCTCTGCCTGTGTCTCTGCCTCTCTCCCCATGTCTCTCATAAGTAAATAAATAAAATCGTTAAAAAAAAAAAAAAAAAAAAAAAAAAGCTCAGTCCAGGCAAGCAAACGAGGAGGTTCAGGGGAGAAAAAAAGATATCCAGTCTCGTCCATCCAATGACCCTGCAATCCGCTCCTTCTGCCCTCCATATCGATCCCGTCCTTGCTTTATATCAATTGATCGAGGCCTCCCGAAAAGAGGAACTGCCCTTTAAGACGGTTGGGAACAGTTCAGGCGGAGCGTTAATATTCATCAGAAGGGCCCCTCTCAGAAGGACAGCGGGGAAGCGGAAACAAAAGAAGGTTTGCTGAACAGCCTAGAATATTAGGGCGGGAGGAGCAATCAGTTAATGGGACTGGATGCCAATGAGGTGTGTGTGTGTGGGGGGGGGCTCCCTAGAGCCGGGAGAGTGCGGGGGGGGGGGGGAGCGTGAGTGCGTGTGTGCGGGCGGGCGTGTGTGGGTGGCAGGCATGCGCTGTCTGCAGACTCCCCAGAAATTCCTGGAGCCTCCCCAATATTCTGATTTCCCGGGAGAGACTCGGCCGCCTCCCTGGGGCCTGCGGACTCGGAGCGAGGGAGGACAAGACAGGCTGCTGCCCCAACTGTGTGCTCGCGTTGCTGTTCAGATGGTGTTCATTTAAAATACAGAACAACACGGGGGCGGTGGTGACAGTGGGGAGGGGGGTGATGGGCTCAAAAGAAGGAGGAGTCAGGATTGGTTTCTGTTCATTCTGAGCAGCTTTAGCCCCAGCACAAGGGATCCAGGAGGGGCGAGGGGTCTGGGGGAGTCTCGGAGGAGGCTCTGGCTGGGAGGCTGGACACCAGGGGCCCGGGGATGTCTCTCACCCGAGGTGCCTCTGGCTGAAATGACATCACCGCCTGGCACAAGGGATGCCGCGCATCCTCACTCTGGTCGAGTACAGGTGCAAGGGCAAGCTTGACCACACGCACCCTGTGCTGCCCAGTCCCACGTAAGCGTCCCTGCATCATGACTTCCCAAGATGAGACAACAAACGCGGCAACGCAACAGCAACGCAACCAGCCGCCACCGGTCCCCAGACCTGCAGCCTGTGTCGTTTGCTCTGACTCCGGGGTTAGGCAGCGGCAGGGCAGAGAAAGGGGAATCAATCATGTTCCGTGTTCTTTCACTGCGGTCTCTCCTCCCGGGGTTCGCTGGGTGGGGACCCTGTTCCAGGGCTTGCGGGGACGCATCCAGGTGACCGTCCTGGGCACGTGGTCCCTGAAGGTCGAGGAGGAGCGGGTCCGCTGGTGACCCTGTAAATCACGGCTCCGTGCGCCAACCTTCGCGCGCCTCACTTAAGGACCATATGGACCCTTTTGTCAGGCTGGGACAGACTTAAATTATGACATTTTTCATTTTGATTGACAATTACCTTCCCCTGGAAGGTGGGGCACAGCCCGGCTATATTACACCTTGTACAATAAAATGAAGGAAATAAAAAGGGGAGTCATTATTTTAGGAACATGGTCCCTGGCAGTTGGCTAAGGACATAATCTTTATTCCCACTGCTCCCGCGTTTTATGATTTTCATTAAGAGTTAACTCTCGATTATCCACACGTGAGCCAAAGAGACGATTTTACTCCCACAGCTGTTAGGGCTTATTATTTTATTATTATTATTATTGGTTTGGGTTTTCCCCACGCTCCATTCTGGGTGTGAAAAAGAGTCAAGATTTCTCACGAGTTTTGCAATTATGTGCAATAAATGCTTCTAACCTCGATATCACTCCTTCCTTCTTCTGGGGTGGGCAGCTATTTCTTTTTTTTTTTTTTAATTATGGTAAAGGACACATTATACAAAACTACCATTTTAACTGTTGTAAATACAATTCAGTGGTGTTTTAGTACAGTCATGACATGGTGCAGCCATCACGACTATCTGGTGGCAAACATCCTCACAAAAGAAACTCCACAATAAGCAGGTACACGCCAGTCTATCCCGCTCTGATCCCTGGAGCCACTAATGTGCTGTTTCCATAGCTTCCCAATCTGGACACTTTGTGTAAGTGGGATCATACAATATGTGGCCTTTGGTGTTTGGCTTCTCATTTCCCATAATGGAGCCAAGGTCCTTCCATGTGGCAGCTCGTCTCAGAACTCCATTGTTTCCATGGCTGAAATAACACTCCAGCGAATGGATGCGCCATGCTGTTTACCCATGCTTCGGTGGTTGGACCTTCGGGCTGTTTCCATCTTGGGCTGTTGTGAATAGGGCTGCTGTGAATATCTGTAGTCGAGGTCTTTGTGGACACCTATTTTCAATTCTTTTGGGTATGTTTCTAGGAGTGGAATTGCTGGGTCACATGGTGGCTCTGTGGTTGGCTTACCGAGGGCCACCAGGTTGGTTTTGCCAGTGGCTGCACCTCTGTACGTCCCCAGCAGCAGGTAGGAGGGTTCCAGGTCTCCACGTCCTCTCCCATGCTCATCAGCCTTCTTTGTGTCAGTGGGAAAAACAGTATTTTCAAGGTCAGGCTCTTGCTACGCCCCTGGCCTTCGACTTTGGTGCTGTTACAGCATTCTGTGGTGTCACTCCGCCTCGTAATGGAGTGGGGGGGGGGGGTGTTAGCAGGGATGCCACCATGTGCTCCCACCTGGGAGCTGGGTGTTGTGGGAAACCCACAGAGGCAGGGGGGCCTTCGGCAGAGTCAGTGTGGTGGGGCCAGGGGATGGTTGGGCTTCGGGGAAGAATCTCTGTCTGCTATTAGGTGCATGGCTTTGGGAAGTAATTTCTTCTTAAAATGGGTGTAGCAGACCTGCGGGTGCCCCACCCAGAGCCCTTTGACATTGACCTCTGCTTGCTCTTGCACCTGGACTCACTGCCAGAGTCAGGATCCCTCTAGGTAGAAGGACAGGCTGGAAGTGCTGATGAGTTATGCCCCTGGGACCAGCCCTCAGCCAAGGGTGCTCAGGGAGTTGGTGGAAACTTTGCAGCCTCCAGGATGGGCCACTGTGTCTCCCAGAATTTGCTGTTGGGCTGGAGCTCCATTTGCTCTCGGTGACAATTGCATGACTGAGGTACTTCTCTGGACTGCCTCCTGTCCCCACATCCCTTCCCTGCTCCCCATTGGTGTTTCCTGTGCTCCACTTTTGATTAAATGACTTACACTCTGATCCTGGCCTCAGAGTCCCCTCCTGGGGGCCCTGCCCTGACCCGTGGGTTCTTCTTTCTGTCTCTATAGATTTCCATCTCCTGAACCGGCTCAGTGCTGGACGCGGAGTGAGCCCTTGGTGGGCATCAGCAGCCCTCGTCCCTGCTAAAGTGGTTAGGAGCAGTTTATACTTGTCAGTCTGTTTTGGGGGGCCATCCCCCCACGGGGAGAAGTGAACTGGAAACAAATGTGAAGGCAGCTTAATTTTAGCACAGCATTCTTATCCTATTAACAGGGATCAGTAAAGCGCGTGATACAAAATCCTGGGTGTTTATCTCATGAGGACAGCACCCAACTTCCACAGAGGTTTGAGTTCCTCTCCAAGAGGCATTTTTTCGAGGCCAAGTCGTAGGTGAGCAGACTTGCCCTTTGAGCTCCCCCCCTTCAGGTGGGCTGGAGAGGGCGGTTGGGTGCGATAATGCTGGTCTAGGAGCCAAAATTGGCTTTCGATAATCCACAGAGTAGATAATCAGCCATGGAAAATTGAGAGGTGGCCATGCTTATTTGTCCCCACCCTGGCAGGGACAATCACAGGGGACGGGGAAGGCTGAAACCTGATGGAGGAGAGCACCAGGGCCTGGAAGAGTAGGGGTTGCTCAGCTCCGGAATGGGTGGCTGCCAGCTGGAGCTGCGTGCTGGGAGGGCCACGGGTTCTCTGCCCCCCCACTCCCACTCCACCCGTCCTTCCGGAGGCATGACCCACAGTCACATGTCAGCGGTGGCATCCTCACGACTCCATGCTCTAAAGGCAGATCTCATTTAACAAGGCTTCCCAACTTCACTCTTTTAGCTGTCTTCCCAAACTCCATTTTTTACCGGATTTTCTTCCCATGAGGACTCAGTTTACCCCTGGCACAAGGGACATGATTGAAGCAGAGTAACCAGGGGTTCTCTTGGGACCAAGTTTTCAGTACTGGCTTTTTTGGGAGGTGGGGTTCTCCGAGAGGACAGGGACTACTGAGGAATGGATGGGCGGCTCAAGCTGGCCTGCAGTCCCCTTGTCGCCCTCTCCTTGACATTGGCTGGTACACGCTCAGGCGTGCCCCAGGGATTATCTTGGGCAAACAGAAGGAGAATTAAGCCTCTTTGTTTCTTTTTAAAGATGCAAGTTATTTATTTGAGAGAGAGAGAGCAAGAGAGGCCACAAGCGGGGGCGGGAGCAGACTCCTCGCTGAGCAGGGAGCCTGATGGGGGGCTCTATCCCAGGACCCCAGGATCATGACCAGAGCTGAAGGCAGATGCTCAACAGACTGAACTACCCAGGTGCCCGAGGATCAAGTTTCTGCGTGCGCTGGCTTCCCACCTCCTAAGTCCCCGAGCGCAGAAAAACCTGGAGCCCCTGCCTCCCAGATCGGTCTTCTCATTGCTATGCGTTGGCACCTTCCACAGTGAGATAGGGTGACCGAGTCCCCTGGGGACTCTCCTCCCGATGCCCCGGCTCCGCCATCTGCGGGTCATCTCTCAGCACCGCCCGCCCTCACCCCTGGCTCACCACTACCGCTCCCCTAGCAGGTGAGGGGAGCAGGGTGTGTGGGGAAGAGGAGGAGGATGGAGCAGACAGGGCTGGGTCAGGGAGCAGGTGGTGAGGGGAACTCTAAAATGCCTAGACTCCTGCCCACGCCGAGCGCTCCCAGTTCTCCTAATGTCTGCATGCAGGTTGCACTGAATGCATCTTAAAACCCAGGAGTCCGGGCTCCCACCCAGCTACCCTCCAGAGTGTCCGGAGCTGCAGCCGCCCTGGCTGGTGGCAGCTGGCCTCTCGGGGGCAGAGCACCTGTGCTGGCGCCGGGGTGGCCGCTGGCCTGCTCCTGCAGCCTGGGAATACGATGTTTGGGACTGTAGGGCTGAATGTTTCTCCACACTTTCCCCTGAGTTCTTTATATAAACACTCGCTCCACGGCCATCACCTACTCCATCATAGAGTCCCATCAAATGAACCAGCCGAGCCCATAAATTATTGCACAAACAATAAAGGCAATTTTACTTACTGAACCATTAAATTTACATACTTAAATTAGACCCAACCAGACATCGAATGGGGGTGTCTTGGGGCCAGGCACACAATGAGTTTCGGGAAGTGCTATCTGGTGGCCCCACCCCTCGCATGAAATTAATGAGATGCTTCAAATTAATCATCCTTACAATCATGTCTTTATTTAGGTACTTAGCTGGCTTTGACCTGCTGCTGTGGAGTCACCCCTGTGCCCTGGGCCGTCCAGAGAGCCAGCGAGAGGTCAGCAGGAGGCCGGTGGGCAGCGTGACGCTGCTCTGGCCCAGGATGTCGTTGGTGGATACGTCTTCTGCCTCCAGTATTTATCGGGGGCTTGCCTACGCCCTTCTCTCATCTGGAGATCAGAGCCAGCATCTGGGAGACACACGGTGCCCCCAGGGTGGTCTCCCTTGACCTCCACGTTGAATCTGACATGGAGCCTGACCAGTTACATCTTTTAAATATTTCTTGGATCTCTGCTTCTTTTCCGTTCCTAACACCAGGGTCCAAGTTCAGCCACCGAACTTTGTCCCTTTGGTGTTAATTCAACTCCAAGCCCTGGCTGGCAGACAGTTGAGGGAGAATCTGAATCTGGCCTCATCTGCCCCAGCTCAGAGCCCTTTGGGGATGCTCCGTTGTCTCCAGGGAAAAGCTGGGTTGCTGGGTGTGGCATTCAAGGTCCCCCTGCCCGTCTGTCCTAACCCCATCAACCCTTCCAGCTTTGTCTCCTGTACTCCCTGCCTTTTATGGGTCCACGGAAGCCAAACTGCCCTGGGGCCCCCGGCTGCCCACCGCATACTTTCCATTGTTAACTTTGCCCCATGCCTCAGAGCCTTGCTTGGCCTGGAATGTCCTTCCCACCTCTACTATCTTGTGCACCTGTAATTTGTCCTTTCAGACAGCTGAGGCATCATCGGCTCCTCCATCTCCTCCGTGTGCATTTCCAAATCCTCAGGTTGGGCTTGATGCCCCCAGGTCGCTCATGGGCATCCTGTTGCTTGCCCATGTGTGTGGAACAACCAGTTAATAGGCCTACTGAGGGCTGGCATGGCCATCTCTGAGCCCTCAGCACCCACAGAGTCTGGCAAACAGGGACTTTTTTGCTCCGGGCAAAAGTCTGCCAGGCAAATCCCTGAGAGAGAGGGGAGAGCAGCCTGCAGGCCCCTTCCCCTGGCCATCCCTGCACCTGCACACGCTATGGCCCTTGGTCCTAGAATGCCCACTTACACTTCCTCTGTGCACCAGTCAGACCTGGGATGACGCTGATGGAGAAATGCTTGGTGGTCCCAGAGCCAAGTACCCAGGTGCTTTTTCGGACAGTGGTGGAAAGTGGGTTATAGCTGTAGGTGGTCTGGAAAACATCCAGAAGTCATCAAGAAGTTCCTCGGCCCAGTGGTACCGCCCTTGGTGTGCATCAACTGGTCATTTTAACAAGTGGCTCAGAACAGATGTGCGCATCAAAATTTGTAGGGCAGGGGAGATTTGAACATCACCAGGGGGGACTGCCGGTAGTTTGGGGGTGGACACTCACTGTCTGCTCCCTGCTGAGGTCATCTGGTTCCCTTCCAAATGGGGACTCAGGGGAACCTGGCTACCTCTGCCTGTCTATCCCCCAGGTCATCACTGAGGTTTTTTTTTTGTTTTTTTTGTTTTTTTTTATGATAGTCACAGAGAGAGAGAGAGAGAGAGGCAGAGACACAGGCAGAGGGAGAAGCAGGCTCCATGCAGGGAGCCTGATGTGGGACTCGATCCCGGGACTCCAGGATCACGCCCTGAGCCAAGGGCAGGCACCAAACCGCTGCACCACCCAGGGATCCCAATCACTGAGTATTCTTAAAGGAAAGTGTGTCTCTACTCATCAGGCTTGGAAAACACAGATAATCCCCCAAAGGTGGGTGGTTTGCATGGATGTTTGTGAGGGCACCGTGCTCACCCACCATGAGGTCAGGAGCATCAGGTCCCTGCGCGGGGGCCCGACCTTCTCTCCTGTTGCCCAACTATCTCCCCCACACCCAGGCCAGGTCTCTGCCAGGAGCGTGCATCCGGCCTATTGCTGCACATGCACGCCTAACGGAAGTATAGTGCGAGCCACATCTGGAATTGCACATTTTCTAGTAGCCGTGTTCAACAAGTAAAAAGAGAGAGACAAAATTAAATTCAATAAAACATTTTATTTAACCCCATGTATCCCGAGCGTTGTCATTTCAACATGTCATCAGCATAAAACATGTTACTAAAATATGGTGAATGTGTTTCTGTCCCGAGCTTTTGTGTTTGTTTGTTTTAAAGATTTTATTTATTTATTCATGATAGACAGAGAGAGAGAGAGAAAGAGAGAGGCAGAGACACAGGCAGAGGGAGAAGCAGGCTCCCTGCAGGGAGCCCGACTCGGAACTCGATCCTGGGACCACAGCGTCATGCCCTGGGCCAAAGGCAGGGGCTAAACCCGCTGAGCCACCCAGGGATCCCCAAGTCCCCAGCTTTTGAAATCGGTTCGTGTCTCCCATTCATGACAGCCTCTCTCGTCGGGGGCAGTTTTGTTCCGAGTGTTCACGGGCCACCACGTGTGGCTGGTGGCCACCTAATTGGAGAGTGCAGATGCTCCCGGCTGACATCAGAGAACGTCTTTGTGGAGAGAATATCCCAAATTCTGCTGCTTGCCAGTCCTCCAATTAGGCGTGCAGGGGGGAGGCAGGAGCAGGCGGGCGGCAGCCATCCCCTGCCGAACAATACCCAGCTTCCAGCAGGAGAGGGAAGGCCGGGCAGCAAGACCGACATTGTTGATGAACATGCAGCCTCAGCGGGGGCATCGAGCACCAGTTGTTTATCGGCTCCCGGGGTCCGAGGAGACCTTAAAATAAGGCCCGCATGGATGCTGCTGCTGCTGCGGATAAGGAGGAAGGGGGGGAGGGGGAAGTGGGGGAGGAAGGGGAGGAGGAGCAGGTGGTGGCGGGCTCCTGGCCCCAGCCCTCGGAGACCCGCAGGCCCAGGACACTCCAGGCCCGAGCCCAGCATCATAATGAAGTGAAGGCTCGTCCGCAGCCGCCAGGATGCGACGGGCCCGCGGATTTCCTAGGCAGCGCCACGGGCACTCGCATGCACCATGATTAATGGCTGGATACCCCGGTGTGAAAACCATTTAAAAGATGGCATTTTTGTCACGGACAGTGTTCCACACATAGTAAAGGTCATACATGATAAGAGCATTATCCGTATTTCTTGGGCAAACACGCTTAACCTTGTAGAGCACGATTCCTCGGCGGATCAGCGATCCGTCTCCCGAGCTTCAGAGGGGCCGAGGGCGCAGGTGTCAGGTGTGGGGACGAAGGAGCCACGGCGGCACCACGCAGGGGCTGCACACGATGCGCCGAATTGGCTGCTGGCCTCTCGCTGCGCCCGCGGGCACGGGGCGCGGGGTGCGGGGCGCGGGGCCCCACGGCCTGCGGAAAGCTGCTGAGTGAGGAAGCCTCTTCGGAACATGGGCAGCTGCTGTCGGCAGCTTTGAGCTCCTGCGATGGCCCTGGGGGTGGGGGTGGCGGTGGGGGGGCTCCCCGCAGGCAGCCAGGTTGGGAGGGAGGAGGGCTCAGCATCTCCAGCCTCAGCCGCCCAGTCTGGTGCTGGGTCCCCCCCAGATAGTGGCCTCTGCAGGAATCCAGAAGTGGCTCCATCTGCCTGTAAGGGGGGCGCTGAGTGACAGTGGCTGAGGCCATGGACGGCGGATGACTGGACACCTGGTCCACCTGCACAGGGAGAAGCCCAGGCCCTGAGTAGGGAGCGGTGGGAGACGCCTCAAAAGAAGGCCAAGCTTCCGTCTTGGCAACTTACGGTGTGAGTCTGGCCAGCCACGGTCCCCCAGGATGGCTTGTGCTCCCTGAGGCTCGCGTAAAGGAGCACAGGGTGGTGGCTGCAGGCCATAACCTCGGCCGCGACAGTGAGCAGAGGGCTCTGTTCCTGACGTCTGGGCAGTGTCCTTGCGCATGGCCCGCTTGCCGCCACCGCTGCTACACAGGCGCGGCTTTGGGCATCTTTCCTAGCCCCGTCCCTGCGCCCTAGCCGGTGGCCTCCTGTCTCCTCTCCACCTCGAGCCAGTGTCCAAAACCTGGTGCGATGACAGTCCCAGAGAAGGGGGATATCCTCGTAATCCAGCACGAAGCCGCTACACCTAACGTGGCCGTCAGCCCGTGGTGTGCTGCTGCGTGCTGGGCAGCCCGCTCTCCGAAAAACAAACGAGTGTGCATTGATCCTAAGTTTTACGGATAGAAAGGATGTGGGGCGCCAATTTACAAGTAATAACAAAATATACACTATTCCTTGTTGCAGATTCCACCTACCCCACTGACACTCAGAATGCTTTCGCTGGTCTTTGCCGAGCTCTTGCGTCTGTAGGCGCCCTGCGGTCGGGATCCAACCCCAATCTGACAATCCTTTTCTTGTGACATTCACAACGTAATGGCAGTCAACCCACTTGACGTTGAGTCTGTATGATTAACATTCTCTCTACGGCTTTCTCGGGGCTAGACGATCAACGCCACCGCATAAATCATGCCCTGATTTGTAGAGTTTGCCAATTTCCATGGTGTAAATCCTCCTGTTGCGGCCAATTTCAAGCTCACAGCATGACATCACCGAGTGAGGCGCTGGAAAGCAAGGTGTGGTAGTCACCATTATATAACGTTTCCAGCGCACAGATGCAAGAAATACAAATTATCTCAAGAGTGTAGCTAATATAAAATGTAGCCAAATAATTAGGAAGCGGGGGCCAGGGTATCGGGGAGGGTTCGAGCTTTTGTTGTCATTGTTTTTAACAAAATGTATTTAATTGTAAGATTATAGAATTGAATTTTTTTAAAGAAATGGCTCGATTTGACAACCAGTCCACAGGAGTCCCGATGATTTAAAAACCGGATCTGGTGCGTGGATAGAAGCTGGCTCACGCGAGCCCTGCCCCAGCCCCTGCAAGCGCCCCTGCCAGCCCTTTGCTTCCCTCGGGCTACTGGTTCTTTACTCTGATCGCGCTGGATTTCTCCGAGCTTTCCTCGCCCTCTGAGCTTTACACACACAGCCACCTTTGCCGGACACTCTCCTCTCCTTGTCCCTTTGCCCAGACACCCCTACCTCCCCTTCCCCTCTCACCCCCCCTTCCTTTCCCTTCCTATTGCTTGTAGATTCCAATCTGGAGCCTGGGCTTTTTTTTTTTTTTAATTTTTATTTATTTATGATAGTCACACACACACAGAGAGAGAGAGAGAGAGAGAGAGGCAGAGACACAGGCAGAGGGAGAAGCAGGCTCCATGCACCGGGAGCCCGATGTGGGATTCGATCCGGGGTCTTCAGGATCACGCCCTGGGCCAAAGGCAGGTGCCAAACCGCTGCACCACCCAGGGATCCCTGGAGCCTGGGCTTAAATTACTCATATTATTATCTTACCTCCGGTTACAGCAAATAACATCACTGCCTGGTGTCTGTTATGGTCACTGAGGTCTCTCTGTTTACCTCTGGATGGCTCCCGGCCTCGCTGAGCAGCCCAGGTGAGGGCAGAGGGGAGAGGGAGAGACCCCGCCGAGAGCCAGCAGGTCCCCTGCCGCTGGCCACCCGGGCCCACCCTGAGCTTCCGGGGCTGCACTGCAGGTGCGGGGAGCAGCATTCGAATGGCTTCATTGGTCCCCCGGCCTTTCCCACTCATCAGAAGGGCACGTCAAGAACATAAATCTCAAAGGAGAGACACACTAGTGGGCAGGACAAAGGAGGCATGAAGTCTAAGGAAACTAGGATTTTCCACGTCCTCGTCCTCGTCCTGCACTGGAGAAGCATCACAATGCTCGGAAAGCACAACGTGGGGATGGAGCTGGGAATGCTCATAATTGAGAAAGTGCTGAGCACACCTTCAAACCAGGAGTGGGGGGAGGTGGGAGACTGCTTGGTTCATTCCTTCATTCATTCATTCATTCATCCAACATACACCTGAGAGCCTTGTGCTAGGGCTGAGAAGGGCACTAAGAGGAGCCACAGGCTTCCCTCCTGAAGGACCATTGGTACTCTCCCTTTCTCCAGGGACGAAGATGACAAGACAAGGTAGGACATGAAGGATGCAGGGACACACACATCCTTCATGTTCCAGCCTTGGCTTTGGGAGTCAACCATGGGACTTGCTCCCATGACCTCTGTCTTCCAGCCTGGAGCACGAGCGAGAGCAGGCCGTCCGAAAGTCTGAGCCTGCCCACCCGCTGCCAGGACTGCATGTGCTGCCCAGCAGAAGGGGTGGAGGAGCACAGTGGGGACCCATGCGTGCCCTTCAAGGGTTCTTATGGGGCAAGAAGTTGCCCGGGTGTCCCTGCTTCTGCTGGGCACCTGAGCAGAATCACACGTGCAGATGCAAACTGATTTGGGCCAGTCGGGGGTTTGATAGTGAAGCCTTGGAACGGGTGGCGAGGGCTGCCTTTCAGCCGGCACACGTGTTCCCCAGGCGGAGATGGGGGCCGTCACCCAGCTCATGACTTCAGGTGGCTTCTTCTGGTTCCCACGAATCAGGGTGCGTGAGCTGGGCATGCGTGCTTGCATGAGCCTCGGTGTCTGTCTGTGAGCTGTGTGTGTCTGTGAGCAGTGTGCATGTGTGTGTGTGCGTGTGTGTGTGTGTGTGTGTGTTTTCCCCTGGGGTAGCTGGCAAAGATGGTGGTATAGCTCCGAATAGACACACGCGGTGCAGAAGGCCGCACCCCACACATGAATGCGTTAATTTATGTGAGAGGACGCTTCTTCCCAGCAACCCCCACCCCCAGCTCAGGTGGCCTCAAGCCACCCCGTCCCTGTGGTCCTTCCCCAGCCCACACCTCCTCACCCCACAGTCCCTCTGGACTTCTTCTCCTTCCCCTGTGTCTCATTCCCTGTCTGAACCTGGGTCCACTGTCCCTGCCCACCACCCTCACCTGGAGAGGACAGTGGCGTCCTTTCTGGTTCCTTCCGGCCTGCCGCAAAGGCTCTAGCTCAGACCTGCCGTGACCCTTCCGCCACCTGCTTCCTCAGCCCGCCTCCAGCTGTGTCCTTCCTGCGCCGGGGCCACCGCCATGCCGAGAGTCCCCCTGATGCCTCTTGCTGGGACTTTATCCCCTGGTGCCTGTGTCCGTGTTATCTCTGCTCCTCTTACCGCTGCTCACCTGCCCACACAGGAGAGATGGGCACCCTTTGAACCCTTTGCACAGGCTTTGTCTCCTGGGCTGTATCCCGTGTATATTGAACATGACATTCTTTTTTTTTTAAAAAAAAGATTTTATTTATTTATTTGAGATAGAGAGAGAGTGATTGAGCATGAGAGCAGGGGGAGGGATAAAGGCAGGGGGAGGAGCAGACTCTCCAATGAGCAGGAGCCTGACCCAGGACCCCATCCCAGGACCCCGGGATTACAAACAGAGAACCCAAGGGTGATGCTTAACCGGCTAAGCACCCAGGCGCCCCTGGACATGACCTTGTTGAAGACAAGGGCTGTCTGGTTCTCATCCTGTGTCTCTACCACCAGTGCAGGCGCACAGAAGGGCAGCCAGGAGTGTCTCGAAGAAACTGAACAAGAATTTTGCAGGGCAGGGCACGAAGCAGAAGGTCTGGTCCGCGGAGGGCTCCACGGACTCTTGTTGCATGAATGGATGGTTCGGGTAAGCTCATGGGTGAGGTGTGTGTGTGAGTAGGCGCGTGACTGTGGGCCTCTGTGGGGGCGGGAAGTAGGCTGCTTGGGCCTAGGGGCGCAGTGGGGACGGCTGAGAAGCAGGTGCACGCTCCTCGCTGGCAAGCACGCGTGTCAGGCGTGGGGTGAGCAGCCCCCACGGGGGCCTCATTCGGACTTCTGGAAATTGACTCCTGAGGTGCTCAAGTGGGGCCCAGGCATCGTCGGGGCTGAAAATTCCTGATGCTGTGATAATTGTTCCTGCCAATTACCTGGAAGCATCACAGGAGAGGAGCCCCCCCCCCTTCTTAACTGGATTTTGTTATGCTAATTAGAATTGTATAAACTGTTGCTCTTGAACCTGGAGAGTTAGAGAAACATTTGCATTAATACCTGGCAAGCTGCCCCAGAAGCCAGGGATTATTTTAATGAGGTTCTGGTCATCCAAGAGATGCCCCTGTTTGTGGGCTGCTTTCAGGTGCAGGTGTGCCCACGAGCAGGTGAACTCGTGTGCGTGCGTGCGCGTGTGTGCACGTGCGTTTGGAGGGTCTGCCTACTACTGAGACCTTGGCGTGCTGGGGGGGCCGGCAAGTTTTTTTTTTTTAATATTTTATTTATTTATTCATGAGAGACACAGAGAGAGAGACACACACAGGCAGAGGAAGAAGCAGGCTCCATGCAACGAGCCTGACACGGGACTCCATCCCGAGTCTCCAGGATCACACCCTGGGCAGAAGGCAGTGCTAAACCGCTGAGCCACCCGGGCTGCCCTGGGACGGCAAGTTTTATTTATTTATTTTTTTATTTTTATTTTTTTAAAATATTTTATTTATTTATGATAGACATAGGGAGAGAGAGAGAGGCAAAGACACAGGCAGAGGGAGAGACAGGCTCCATGCCGGGAGCCCGACGTGGGACTCGATCCTGGGGCCCCAGGATCGCGCTCTGGGCCAAAGACAGGCGCTAAACCGCTGAGCCACCCAGGGATCCCAAGTTTTATAGTCCCTCCAGCAGAATTGCTGTCCCTCACCCGCTTCTGGGGGGCCTGGGAGCCAAGCAGGCTTATGCAGAAGTCACAAGCCCTCGGATTAGGCCTTCACTTGTCACGTCTACTGCCAGCGTTAATTAAACGCCAACACCCCGCCCCCGCTTCCGGATGGGGGAGGGAAAGAGGAGACATTTCTCTCTGGAGCCCCGCCCCCAGGAAGGGGGATATTGCATTGCAGAGGAGAGGGCCTAGGCTCACCACCTGGCTCAGGCCGCAGGCCCTTCCTGCTGGGAGTCTCTCTCTGAAGGGGCATGTGGGTGGAAACACATCTTAAAAGGCACCTGGAAGAGGCGATTCTCCACCGAGAGGATGGGCTGGGAGCAAGGGGAGGCCGCGGGCTAGGGGCGCTGCCGACCATTCGCGTGGACCCCCACGGGAACCCCACCACCAGCCCTGCGCTGCCCTCCGCACGGACCACAAGGAAGGGAGGAAGGTTCCTGGGTGGGCACCGGCCCCCCCACCCCGTACCGCCACCCCGTCGCTGCACCCAGGGTCCTGGGGCCCCCCGCTGCCTGGCCCACAGAAGCTCCCGGAAGCTCCGCGGCTCTGAAAGCCTCGCCAAAGCCCTGGATGTCAACTTTGCCTGATTTTCTAATTTCATCTCTTACAAGCTTTCGGGATGCTAACATGATTAAGTTCTTCACACAATTTATTAGCATCATGTTGGAAATCCAGTAGTATATTATACTGTCTGAGTAATCCAATTAGCAAAATGTATTTATTTAATGGGAATATTAGCCACATGCGATCCCACACCGAGTCCACCGCCGCCTTCTCCGCGCTCCTTGCCTTTCCCGGGAGGCAGGGACTGGCGCCAACTCAGGAACTTGCCGGCCAGTGGGACAGCCCCCATCCCCGGGGCTGGGGGGGCGGCCAGGGATACCCCCGTTTGGGCTGCGATGGGGTGAGTCACGCAGAGTCACAGATTTTGGTCCTGAGACAGGATGGTCTGGGGGGAAGAGAGCAAAATCAGAGGGCACCGGCTTCAAATTCCAGCTTCGCCACTTGCTGGGAGCTCTGCGTCCTGCGCAGGTTGTTGACCTCATCTGCTGCCCAGCTTCCTTAGTGCCAGGGAAATGGAGACAAGAACCCCCCATGCCCCCCCAGGTGGCCGTGAAGACTCAGGGACGCAGCCCGGGGAAGCCTGGCGGGTGCTGGGTGCGCGTCCACTGTGTCCCGTCGGCCTCCAGGACGGGCCCCGCCCCCAGCACCCTGATGAGAGGGGCGCTGCCGCGGCACCACCACGGAACCATCATGGTCACGGTCACCAGGGCAGGGGCTCCCGTGAGGCACCCAGTGAAGGCTGGCATGGTGGGTGCCAGGGAGGAAGGCTATGCTTTTGGGTGTTTGCTCCGAGGCCCCCCACCTCTGTCCCCGCACCCCCACGCTGGTGCTCGTGCCTCTGTCCGTGATTTCACTCCTCACCCTCCGTGTCCCTCTGGGTCATCACAGTCAAGACCACAAGACCCGAGCCACACGGATCTCTCTGCAGCAGACAATGGGGGCGGGGTCCAACAATGCCCTCAACCCCATTTGCCTTCCTGTCATTTGGGGCTCAGGGGGAGGAGCATGCCGAGGCAGGCGGCTGCCTTACCTGGTGTGCTGGCCTCCTGCGGGGGGGTCTGGGGGGGGGGAACGACAGGAGAAACTCGAAGGGACCCCCACTGGCTGCAGCTGGCCACCCCTGCTTCAACCTGGGCCCATCCAGGCTCCCCCCTACCTGCAGGGATGAGTCCCTGTGTGCGGCACAGGAGGCCCCAGGACACCCAGGGACACCCCAGCGGCCGGTTCGGGGCTCCCCTTTCTCTCCTTCCCCAGACCGCGTTTTCAGGTTCCCGGTGGCACTCTCTCGTCCCCCTCGTGTGACTGAGACATCTCCACGTGTGCCCCCCTAAACTAATAGCTGCGATGTTCCGCCTTCCACATTAATGACAGGTGCGCGGGGGAAGAAGGCTGCCTGCCTGCCAGTGGGTTTCGCTGATATCACGCCGCTCTGTGCTGAGCAGCACACCCTAAGGCAACTGAAATCCTAATAGGTTCCTCTAACTGCTCCTGCATCAATTTTGACACCAGGCGCTTTCTTCTTCCTCCCCACGGCTCGCCTTATAACTCTGTCATTGTCATTGATTTTGACTAAAAGAGAGAGAAAAGCCTCGCTTGTGCTATTACCATTCTAAGTCTGCGAGGCAGAGAGCTCCGGGGTGGGGGAGCGGGGTCCACACGGGAACCTGGAGCACAGAGGGCGTCAGTGACGGGGACCAGGGGGCCGGGGTGCTGAGTGTAGGTGAGTGAGGTCCCTGGAGGGTGGGGGGTTGGGGGGGCTCCGCTGCCTTCTCCTCTCCACCTGCATTTCAAAACACTTTCCATCTCAGGGTCGGAGCCAACCTGAGCACTACCCACAGAAGAGGGCCGGTGTGTGAGAGCCCCCCTGTCCCCAGCACCCCTGCCTTGCATCCTGGGCCACACGTGGACACATTTGCCCAATCTGAGTATCCCTGCTTCAAGATCAACTGGCAGTAAACTTACCTGGCTGGATTTGAGAGGTCTGGGCACACAGAGTGAGGGTGTGAGCAAGGGTGGGGGTGAGGGCTGAGCATCCCCCCCACCCGGGGGCGCACCACCAGGGTCCACCCTTCTAAGTCTGAGGAGGGGAGAGGAGGGCGTGGGAAGAAGGGGAAGCAGGGGCAGGGAGAGAGGGAGCCTGTTGGAGGAGCAGGGGTGGGGTGACAGCCCTCTCTCTCTCCCCACCCCCCGTCTTTGTCCCACCTGCTACCAGGCTAAGTAACCCCATTGTAACCGTGTAGAGTGAACCCCCTTCTCATTTTCAAGATGTTCAACCCTTGGTGCACCACCAAGAGCTGCTGGGCAGCCCCTGCATTGAGTCCAGAGAAGGACATAGGCAAGTCCCAGGGAGAGCCAGCCCTCGGGGACCTCCTGCCATGTCTGTCCTGCTGACCCACAGATGGGGGACCGGGCGGTCTGGTCGCAGAGGCAGACAGAGGAGGGGCTACAGGGGGGCCAGGAAGAGACGCCTTGGTGGCAGCGCTGCCCCCGGTGGCCCGAACCATCCTGTCCCATCTGGGCCTGCACGGGGCTCCTCGTGGGCATCTCGGGCACCCAAGAGGCAGGACCCAGAGCGTGCTGATGTCCAGCATGTCCACGGGGGTCTTAGTTAACTCCCGGCCAGATACAGCTTGGTTTACTGTGCTTTGCACATCAGAGCAAACGCTGTGACTGATGTATCCCAGTTTCTAGCTGGGAAAGCATGTTGACCATGGGGTGCAGGCCTCTCCAGGTCCCCATCCTGGCCTCCCCTGTGGTCCTCTGGGCTGGATGCAACTCCAGAATGGGGACGTGCTGTGGGCCCAGGGTGAAGGAAAGAAGTGGCTTTTCTTGTTTCTAGACCCATTCCTTATTGGGATCTAGCTGCCCTGCTTCACTGATAAAACAAGTTCTGGAAGGTACGCATTTGAGGGGCTGCCCCTGCCCCATGGCCCAGAGCGAGCCTGCCGTGCCTACCTGTCTGTACCTTCTACCCCCCAGACTCCTCCATCATGGGGTCCTCACTCTGGGGCTTTCTAGTCTCCATGGACCAAAAAAGTATTTGGGAGTAAAAGCTGAGACAGAGGAGAGTTCTGTGTCCTGAGGCCCCCAGGGGAGGGGTGAAGGCTTCCTGTGGTTGTGGTGGGGACAGGGGGCTCCAGGAAGACAAGGCTCTGGTCTTGGACGATGGAGGGTGGGCCCCTTCCCGGGGGTCCTGGGCCCAGGGCCCTGACTGGGGGGGCTCGGCTTGTCCCGGGAAGGGTCTTGAGCAGAGCCTGGTGCGAGGGCTCCTGGGGGCAGTCAGCTGGCTCTACAGGGACACTTTTGCCACCTTCCAGGGAGCCCGCCTGGCAGCTGATTCTCTGCCCCTGCAGGTGGGGGGCACTTGGGGGCAGTTCCTCCCCACCCCCCGCCTTGGGCACCGGTGAGTATCTCCTGGCCGGACCTTAGGGTGCCGCTCCCCGTGGGACAGCCGCGCACCCCAGCTCGCTCGTGCAATCCCCCCTCCCAACAGGCGAGCCAGCTCTTCTTGAGGATCCGAGGAGCCCAGGCTGGCAGTTTCCTGCGTTGGCAAAGCCAGGGCACTGGGAGGATGTGGGAGGGGCGACTTCCGGCCCCCGAGTCCTGCAGCTGTTGCCAGGCAAGAATCCACGGCCGCCTCTGCCATTGGTCCTCCTGCCTCGTCTGGGCAGAGTGGGGAGCCTTACCCACACACGGGGGGCCGGGCCGGTGCATCGCCGGGGGGAGGCCGTGACCACCAGCTTAGGTGGCCCCCCTGGGGCCCAGGGCCCTGCCGGCCAGCCCTGCACGGAGGGAGCAGCTGCGTCACGGCGCTACGTTTATCCTTTATCCCGCCTGCCGCCTGCTTGGCTCAGCCTCCTCCCCTGCTCCCTGGGGCTCACGCTTTCGTGCGCGCCGTTCCTCCTGGAAGAGCAGGCGGGCGTCCTGGCTCCGGCCCCCCACCATCCTGTCACCTGGAGGGCAGTGGCTGGCGGCCATGGACAGCCAGGGTCTGTCTGTCTCGGGCTGTGGGGAGCTGAGCATCCTTCTGGAACACCAGCTCCCTGAAGGCAGGCCCCTCCAGCTTCTTCCCGGCTGCACATCCAGCCTCCAGAACAGCAGCTGGCGCGGTGTAGGGGCTTAGGACACACTGGAGAACAGATAAGTGATGTGAGAGGCCACAAAACCATATCCCTCTCCACAGCCAGGATGCGCCCGTTCTCACCCTCCCCATGGAAACAGGACCTCAGGAGAGAAGGGGCAGACGCCAGGGTGAAGTGGCTGCACGGTGGCAGGAAAACTGAGCAGGTGTGGCAGGGTGGCTGGCAGAGAGGCTGAGGGGCAGGGAGAGGCCAGGAGCCAAGGGCAGACCCTGAAGGACTCTGGAAACCCTAGATCAGCAGTGAGTCCCACTTACCAGGTGTCCCCCCTCCAGCTCGAGTGGCTTGATGGGATGGGCAGGCCCATGGTTGGCCACAGGGGGAAGCAGGGTAGGAGACAGTGTGGTGTAGCGGTCAGAGCACAAGCTTTTCGGGATGCAGACCTGTGTCCATATTGCTGTGCGACCTTGGAGCCATCTCAGCCTCTGAGTGCCGACTTCCTCATCTGTTAAATGGGAAAAACAGCAACAGTGGTCACAGTTAACAGCGGCCTTTGTAGGGCTCCCGTGAGGATTCAGAGTAATGATGCACGAGAAGTGCCTAGAGTAGTGCCCGGCGTGCGGTACATTTTTAATACATTTCAGTGAAGAGTTCCCAGGGATGATACGTAGCCAAAGTGTGGATGTTGATAAAAGCCTCGGAAGGTAAGAGGCCTGGGTCTTCCAGCACACGACCATGCTTGGCTGTATGATCTTGGGAGGTGCACCTGTCACTGTGGATGACCTCTGGGTCGCTTAGGGAGGGAGGGGCCTGGGGCTGGTGGCCGCTGGGGTCCTGACCTTGTCCTGGGACCTTTCTGGGTGAAACGATGAGAGGTCTTAGGCTCGTGGTGCTCTGGTGCTGGAGCGTCACATTCCATCCTCCTGCCTTCTCTGGACGTAAACCGGCCAGTGGCTGCGCTCGCCATGTTTCCAGTGAGGGAGCCGGAGGCCCACGTGGCTAATGACTTGGCCAAAATCACAGCTTCCTGGCCACGGAGGCCCAGAACCACAGCTCTGGTCTTTGCCGGGAGTTCCTATGAGGCCTGCTTGTTTCTTTGTTTTGGAATACCTGGCCATCCACAGCGTCGGCAGCCCAGATAGTCAACACTAATGTGCAGAAGGCCCTGCACCAGGGAAGGGGCTGGAGTTTAAATAGGAATGTTCTGGAACATGCCATTATGCATGGCCATGTATCACGGGTCTGGTGCCTGAGAAGCTACAAAGTACTTGCTCGTCTTATCTCATCTGTTCTTCCCAGTAACCCGTGAGGTCTTCATCCTGTTTTACAGACACAGACGAGGCAGAGAGGCAGACCTGCGAGTGTTGGGTTCTGAGCCCAAAGATGCCCTCTCTGACACCTTCTAGCATCCTACGACCTGGCCAGAGCCCGAGGGTCACCGAACCTTGGCTCCTCTGGGAAGAATATCCGGGCAGAAGCCGCCTCCTGTTCTCCAGGGAAAGCAGCGCCCTGTCATTGATGCATCACAGCGCAGGGGATGCTGGGAAACTCCCTATCAGGTGCAGACGCCCCTCCCCCGCCCCACCGTTGTTCTAAAGAGGGAGCCATCTCCCCAGGGGAACACTCTGCAGGAATAACTGCTGAAAGGCCAAATTGGGGGGATAGCCCCTGTTCTAGAAGACACCTCACAGCTCTCAGCAGACTGTCCCCCGTCACAGCAGAGGGGCCAGAGTTTGACTGAGAGGCGCGGCGTGCTCACGCAGCCCCCACCCAGCCTTGTCAGGCCCCCAAACTTCTCGCAAATGCTGACTTCTTCCGCCGACGCCCAGACAACCCGGGACCCCGCCAACACCCCACCGGCCCGGCAGCACGAGGACAAGCTGGCAACGCCAACCGGCGCTGGATGAGCCAGATGGTGACTTTGTACAGCAAGAGGTGACGTCAGCAGCAGCGCCCTGGGGACGCACACACTCTGGTGTGGGGGCCCGGGATGCATCTGCTCCCCCCCGGCATCACTGTAACCTCACGAGGACGCCCTTTGTGGTGACTTCTGGAGCATCCTCGCCCCCGCTGTACATGCTTGGACCCCGAGCTCCCAGAGGGCTCGCAGGTGACATGGGCAGGCTCTGAGGTCTGTGCAGTTGAGTCTGGACCCTCCCATAGGAGCCCAGATGCCAGAGGAGCAGCATGGCCAGGTTGGGGGTGGGGGCTCGGCCCCCCTAGTCACAGGAGGTTACGAGAAGGACAGAGCTGGGCTTCCTGCAGCGGAGAGAGTGAAGATGACTAGGGCCGGGCTGGGCCAGGGTCCAGGCTGGGGGGTGGCCTGGGTGGGGGGGACAGGATGTCCTGGTAGGAAGTTGAAGGGGAGGTAAGGATGGCCACAGGCGGCCTCTCGAGGGTCTCCAGTAGGAACCAGACGGAGTCACGTGGAATCAGGTGTCCCAGGTGATCTTGCAAGCACTGGGCAAGACCCAGGCCGTGGGGTGGGGCTGAGTCACTGGGAGACAGATGGCTACTCTGAGGTAGGGCAGGGGCCTGAGGTCTAAGCAGGCTTGGACAATGAAGGACACCGTAAGGGCCCCGGGTTGCCGCCGGGTGGCCTGGGATGGGGCCAGGTAGCTCCAGCTGGTAGGAAAACCCGTGGGGCCTCCTGGCGGAGCGAAGCCCAGGGCACCTTGGACAGGCTGGGATGGGCTCCCCCATCAGCCAGCCGGGATCAGCCGGGGCCTGGGATCCAGGTGAAAGAGACCCCACTGCTCTCCCATCCCGGAAGCACACCTTGGCGACACTACTCTGCTATCTCGCCTTCTACAGTTTGCCTTTTCCAGAATTTCCTGTGTGTGGAAGCTTCCAGTATGCAACCCCTTGAGTCTGGCTACGTTTCTCTCAGCACAGCAGTCTGGCCGTCCATCCGTCACGCTGCCGTGCGTGCCAGCAGCTCGTGCCCTTCTATTGCTGATTGGTATCCCATCGAATGGAGACACCTCCTCAGAGTGTCCCCCCTCCACCTGTTGATGGACAGCTGGGCTGGTTCCCATTTGGGGCTGTTATGAATAAGGCTGCCGTGAATATTTGCCTACAGGCCCCTGTGTGAACACGTGTTTTCCTTTCTCTTGGGCAAATACCAAGGCATGGAATCGCCGGGTCATCCAGTAGGTGGATAGTAAACTTTATAAGAAACTGCAAACTGCTTTCCAAAGTGTCAGGTCCTTTACCTTCGGGGCCGCACACCCTCCCAACCCCGACAGTGTGGGACAGTCCCATTGGCTCCCTCCCCACTCCCTCATTTGCAAGCCAGGATGAGGGCTGTTTAAAAGGTCTCTTCTCATCACCTTAACAAAAATCACCTTGATGCATGGAAAAGACTCTGTGCCGCATGTATGTGTAGGTGGTCAGGTAGAAAGGGATGAAAGCTGCAAAACCCCTGGCGCTGCAGAGGCAGGTCGGGCCCAGCACCACCGGCCTCCCTGCCGCCTCCTCCGCCAGCCCTGCCTCCCCCAGGGGCAGTGCCCACCCAGGGGCAGCCCTGAATTCCACGTGTATCGTTCTTGGCCTTTTCAAAGAGTTTTCCCCCTTGAAACGCACCTATCAACATTGTAGCATTCGTTTTGCTTGGTGCGCTTTCTTTTGTTTTGTGGCTCAGCGGTTGAGCGTCTGCCTTCAGCTCAGGGCGGGATCCCAGGGTCCCAGGATCGAGTCCCGCATCGCGCTCCCTGCAGGGAGCCTGTTTCTCCCTCTGCCTGTGTCTCCGTCTCTCTCTGTGGGTCCCTCATGAATAAATAAAAAAAAAATTTTTTTTTAATTAAAAAATAAAAATAAGTAAAAAGACAGACTGCACGATGTGTGCCTTGGTCAGGATCTTGGTTTTTGTCTCAGTTTGGTTAGCTCGGCATTCAGCATCGTCTTGCAAGGGAATCGCTCAGGTCGGGGGCATGTGGCAGGAGTCCAGCCTTGTTCAAGCTACGTAATACTCCACCGGCGAATATAGAGCCATTTATTTGTCCTTCTACTGATGGACATTTGGTCCCTCCTCCCTGGTGTTTTGCTAAAAGTTGCTGTAGATATTCTTGTATTTGTCCCTGGATCTGCATGTGCAAAGTGTCCCCTCGATGGACCTACTGGGATGGGGCAGCGGGGTCACGGGCAAGGAGAATGTGCAGAACGAGTTCTCTTCCTCCGTCGTAACCGGCATCTCTCCCATCGCCTGTGCCCTGCTGGACGCCAGCTGCCGGGCACTTCAACTGTGTCTCATTCAACTGTCAGAGCCACGTGGTGAGGGAGGCTGTCTGGTTATCCCCAAGTTGCAGACCAGGATCCTAGGGCTCAGGGAGATGAAGTCACTTGCCCAAGGTCACACAGCAAGTCAACAGCAGGGCCAGACTCAGACCCAGATCCCCGGGCGTGGGACCAAGTTGTGCTCTCAAGGCCCCTCTGCCGCCCCGCAAACACGTGGGATTCTGGGCCCGTGCCTGGGCCCGTAGAGGCTGCGCGCACAGAGGCTGGCCCGTGGACAGGACTGCTGTGTGCTCAGCACCTCCCCGGGGAGCGTGGCAGACGCTCACGCGTGCGTGGCCAACACAGACTGGTCCCCCGCTGCTACCTGTGCACCTGGCACCGGAAGCCCCCCAACCCCCCTCCGGCCCAGAACCCGGGAAGAACCTCGGCTCCTGCCTTGCTCACATTTTACTTTCTCTTAAGTGGCCACGAGAGATGCCATTTCCCGACACAGAATCTGGCTCCATCCAACCGTCCCTGCAAATGGCCCGTCAGCTCAGCCCATCTACGGGCATAAGCGACATGAACGGTGGGGAGGGGAGAGGGGGGCAAGGGAGTGAGGAGGGATGTTTTATTCCTTCCTGGGGTTAAACCTCCCAGTTTGAGGTAAAACAAATTCCTTGCTGGAGCTTTTCACCTCCAGCTGGGCCATAGGAAGCCCCATTGAATCAGATCATTTAGCCCTGAATCATGTTAACAAGACGCTGGGGCAGGACGCGGGCTGTGCACGCGCTGAAAGCCCCTCTCTGGGGGCTGCGGAGCCGCAAGCTGGTGGCGGGTCAGGAGGTGGGGAGGCTGCAGGGGCAGGGGAGGGGCTGGTGCAAGCCTTCCCTCCTTGGATTGGCTGAAGACACGAGGCGGGGGTGCTGTCCTCAGCTCTTCGGGGTCCACGTCTGGGGTAAGAAGGAATCTCCCCGGGCCCCTACTTGGGGCCCACGGTGAGCGGAGAGGCGAGGCTCAAGCCAGGAGAGGCCACCGAAGATGTGAGCACCCTCAGAACCACTGCCCGGCCTCCAGGTAGGGAGAGGGCACCCACCCACCGACCCAGGGCCCCGCCTTTCCGTGTTCGTGACGCTTCGCCCAGCGCTGTGCGGCTTCAGGAGCCCGGCAGGACGGTGGCTCCTCCGCCTCCGCCTCGGACCCCCTGCTACAGACTCTCCCCACACCGCAAGCGCACTGCAGTCATTTTGCACGATTCCCTACGGACTCGTCAGTCCCAGAAAGGGGAAGAGGGGAAGAAAGGGGAGGAGGGGGCACCAGCCCCCCCCCCCGCCCAGCGGACGACGACCACGGACATTGCCACCTCCTCATTGTCTCCGGCAAGGCCACTCAGAGGCCCTGCGTAAAACGTAAGAGTAATGTCCGAGAAGGACAACACGTGAATTCACCAGCAACGCTTAAGGCCAGAGCAGGAGCTCGCAAGTCCCCGTAGCCCTGTCACTGGTCACTCAGCCGTGGCCTCTGCCACCAGAACTTCTCCAGCTGCTGCCCTGCTCATGTTTTCACTCCTTCATGTGGTTCTGCTAGACATCCTTGTGGCCTCCCCTCCCCACTGCAGCCTGAGAGTCTCAGACGTCCTGCTCGCCTCCCCCACCCGCCCCTCCATCCAGTCTCCATAAAGATCTCTCCCTGCCCTTCCGGGGGCGATAAACCCTCCAAGCCCGGAGTCGGTGCCCATGGCTTGAGATCCGTTTCCCCCCTCCCCGGGCTGGGTGGTGGGGTTACGTATGGACGTGTCTCACCCCCCAGAGCCACGCTTTCCAGTTGCTCCACCACTGGCCCCTGCCCCGCACACCCCACACTTCTTTCTGGGCAAACACATCCTGTGTGCCAGGCAGCATGCCAAGCACTCAACACATCAGCTCGTGCAGTTGCCATGACAACCTTCGGCAGGGGGTGTGTGACCATCACCCCGTTTTACAGACGTGGAACCCGAGCTTCTATCATTGTTCTGACATGGCACCAGCTTTGGATTCCTCCTTCAGGAGTGGCTCCCTCTGCCTCGGGCCCACCCCCACCTGCGCCCTGGGGACGTGAGCAGCCTCAGCTGGGCTCTGCGAGGCCCCCCACCCCTGCCACCTTGCTGCCTTGGGCCGGGGTGTCTGGGGGCTCCCAGCTTTTACAGAGGTTGCAGAGCCAGGTTGACCTCTAGCCGGCCCTCTCGTCCTTTCACTATTGGACGAAGGTGTTGGCTGTTTGCTTCTCAGTTAAAGACCCTGCTTTTCCCTCCACGTGTTCTACGTCTTCTGGGTGCAGCTCCGCGGAAAAGAGAATGAAACCCAGAGTAGCACACGAGGGGCTTGAGGGCTGTGCTGGCGCTGCCTCGTGCAGATTAGCGTCTCCAGAGAGGCAGCTCGGCCTTGGCCAAAGTGGGAGCGTTTACACCGCGCGAACTGACAAGTGCCACAAATCAGGGCCTTTCTCCCCCACCCTCCCCGCCCCCACCCAAAAAGCTGGTCAAGCACTTACCAGCACACCCTGGTGGGACCCCATGGAGGTCCTTTCTGGGGGGCTGCTTTGGAGGGTGCCCTGGCCTGCTTTTTCCTCTGGTTCTCAGGCCTCTGCATGGAGCCCGCCCTTCTGCCCCAAGCTGCTGACCCCTCGGTGAGGGGGTTTCGCCGTCGACACGGTCTGCTTTAACTTGGCCTCAGACCCTCAACTCCCAGTCAACACCAGGACTTACTTTAAAAAAATAAATGCTTCTAAACTGAACGAGACCAGGTCCCCACCCAGAGCCGTATGGCAGCCTGATTTCTTTACCCAGTGAATGGGAGACAGAGCCTGGTCAGCATCACCCATTGCAAAATTTAGCCATGTCGAGCTTTCATCTGTTCCTCTCCCGGAGCCAACCTTCCTGGAAGTTGGCGGTTCCAGGGGTTCCTGGAAGTGTGAGCGAGTGGGGTGGGGAGCCCAAGACACTCCCGTGTCCTTCAGAACCCCTGGAGCGTGTCAATGACTCCGGGAGTCGGGCCCAGCTGTACGGAGCCAGGCGGCCAACTCTTCATTGACACAGTTGCATTAAAGATTCAGGATATAAATTTGAACAAGGATTAACCATTCCCAGAACAAACAGCCCTCGCCGGCACTCCTCCCTGCACACAACCCCACTGCATTATCCATGTGCAAACAGCCCCGCCGGTCTCTCTCTCTCCTCTCTCCGCCTCCCTCTGCCTGGCAACCATCTTCCACCAGCAGAGTCCAGAGCCAGTGGCTGGTGACCTGCAGAAAGGTAGCCTGCATGTTGGAGGAGCCACGGGGACCCCAATCCACCGGCTGGAGTGGGCTAGTGAGGCCCTCGCGAGCTTCCCTCTGGTCCTCAAAGGGGAGAGAGGCACGTCTTGCCCCCATGCGGCCCTTGACTCAGCATCAGCAGAGATGGAAAGCTGAGAGCAGGTCAGAGACGAACCCCTGGTTGCCCCCAGTGGCCTCCTGTTTTTAGGCAGACAAATCACAGAGATTAGGGAATTAGCATCCTGATCCTGGTCTGAGGTCTCCCAGAAAATTCAGAAGCAGGAGAAAGTCAGGAGGAAGAGCAATTGTGTTGGTTGCATCCTGGAAATGCCAGGCTGAGTCCTCTCAAACCCGGACATTTTGGGAGCCACGGAATTGTGCTTCTTGGCGGGGAGCAGAGTCCTCCGTGAACAGAAACGCTGGGTGTCCGTCCACTCACCTTCGGGGGCCAGGCAGGTACTGGTGGGTGGACCTGTGGTCACCAGGGGAGTGCCACATCCAACAGGCAGCCCCTGCTCAGCTCCAGATAACTGCCGTCATGGGGGAACCTGGAGTCACCTGCAATATCTGGTTTCTTTGGAGGAACCAGACCTGTGAACTAGATTTTTATGTGAAAGCACACGATTTTAGATGTTGGCACCCAGATTTTAAAATGAGAAAGCATGGTACGGGCCAAACAAAGCCTTTTGTGGGCTGGCTTCTCCTTCCTCACCCGAGCAGTTTACAATCCCTGCTTCAAACGTCCAGCGGCTGGCGGGGCGGTCGCAGAGGAGGGGGGCAGGCTCCAGTGTCTCTGCTTTCAATTTCACAAGCCATGCTTCTTCCAGGGCTGCTGCCTTCCAGGGTAATTTGATTTTGCTTTTCTCTTGCTGCCTTTGATCCTCTGAGGTTGCCAGGCATAGCTACCATTTTATTTGCAGGCTCTGATGACAGGAGAAGATTTTGAAAGCTGTAGCCTGAAGAGGCACGCTTCCTCTGGGCTGTTGTCAAGTCATTTTTCATGGTCTCCAGGGGAGTGGAGGCCACTGCATAGGACAGAAAGGCTTGGAGGGAGAGGCCCTCAAATGTTCTCTGGGCTGCCTTGGGTTGGGATGACCCATTCCCTTTGCTGACACTGGGCCGCCAAAGCTAGGAACTGGCTCTTTCTACTGGGTGCTGACATCCACCTATCCATCCACCCACCCATTCACCATAACCATCTATCCACCACCCCACTTACCACCACATCCATCACTCCATCCATCTACCCATCACTCTATCTATCACTCCATTCATCTGTCCATCCACCCACCCATCCATCCACCCCCCACCCACCCACCCATCCACCACCCCATCCATCCACCACTCCATCCATCCATCCATCCAACCATCCATCCATCCATCCATCCATCCACCACCCCATGCATCAGTCCATCTACCCACCCATCCATCCACCCATCCACCACCCCATGCATTACTCCATCCATCCATCCACCCACCCACCCACCCACCCACGCATCCATCACTCCATTCAGCTGTCCATTCACCCATCCATCCAACCACCACCCCGTGCATCCACCCACCCACCCATTCATCCATCCATCCATCCATCCATCCATCCATCCATCCATCCATCCACCACCCCATGCATCACTCCATCCAGTCAGCCATCCACCCACTCACCCACTCATCCATCCACCACCCCATCCATTCATCCATCCATCCATCCATCCATCCATCCATCCATCCGTCCATCTATCACTCCATTCATCTTTCTATCCACCCACCCACATTTACTGGACATTGGATACGTGTCAGGGCTGTGCTGGGTTGCAGGATGATAATGATGGTGGACAGTGGTCCCTGCCTTCACAGAGACTGCATTCTTGCCGCCACAGCTGTGATGCAGTGGCAGCAAAGAAGGCTGTGCTGGGTTATGAAGTTTATGCAGTTTTTGGCCAGACAGAAGGAGGGGAAGCTATTTCTAGAGGAGGGAATAGTATGGGAGAGAGGCAGGGGCCCCTCCCAAGCCCAGTGCTGACTCCGTGAAAATGTAGAGGGGCATCCTTCCCATTTCTCTGGGCACAGCACTGAGGGAGCCAGGGGAGAGTGTTCCCCTCTGGTGCAGAATGTGTCCCCGCAGGCAGTGAGCTGAGTTGGGAATGGAGTGTGGCAGAGGTCAGCAATGCATGGACGTTGGGAAGCTAAGCTCCCTCAGAGTGGGTTATAAATCCATGATTTGTATCATATCATGATTACTGCTGCTAGAAGTACCCCCTTTTACCTTGAACTGAAGTTTTCTACCCCTTCCAGCCAAATGGCCAAGGCAATTACTCATACAACCCTTTGGAATAAAAACACACCACAAATGAACAAACCGGTGCTGAGAAAGGTTTAACAACTAGTTCAGAACCACACAGGCCTCTCTGTTCACAGCTCTGCTCCCACAGTGGTGCTGCTTGCTTGTGCACTAGGACAGAACCCTCTGCTCCCCCCAGCCCTTCTCACGGTCTGCCCAGGCATCGGCGCACAAACACGCGCGGACTTTGGAAACCCATGACCCTCCTTTAAAACCAGACACTACACAGCTTTTATCTTGCTTTCATTTTTTGCTGACGGGTTCCCTTTGCATGTAATTATTGTGCCAAGCTGGTGTTAATGATGCGTCCACTCCACTTACTCTGATCATCTGTATTATTGGGCAAGCGTAGGCTCCTTCTTGTTGTTGTTTTGCTTCTCAGAAGGTCCCTCCATCATCAGCAAATCCATGCTCTCTGCTCATTATTCGTGGTGTCAGGAAGCCCCTTGTGCTTCCTGAATGGCCTGGGCAGATCCCACGGCCAAGCCCAGGCGACAGTGGCTGTTTGCATGTCACTAGAAGGAGAAGGAGGGAACGCAGGCTGATTGTTTTTACTAGTTGTCCAACCTCAGCCTCTCTTCTGTGCCCTCCTCAGACCCATGGAAGATGGCACCCTGTCTCCCCAAGGCTCACCAAGAGAGGAAACAATGAGCCAGAGCAGAAAGCCTGTAGATTTTTTGAAAAACGTAGAAAACAGGTCTTCTGGTTGGCCGTTCCCTGGATGTGAGCTGTGGGGGGCGTGGAGACAGGTGGCTTTCAGAAATCTCTATGCACTGGATGTCCCTGGATTATAATTTTATTCCGAGGTCTCCTGTTATCTTATTTTGTGACCTCGAATCTTTCTCTGAGGCTCAGCTTGCTCATCTATTTAATGGGGGGGGGATTCGATTAGATCAGGGGTTGTACAAACTTTTTCTGTAAAGAGGCTGGTAAGAAATATTTCAGGTTTTGGCAGCCAGAAAGTCTCTGTGGCAACTTCTCTCCTCCGCTGCATGGCATCATGGAAGCAGCCATAGGCAATCTGTGCATGAACAGGTGTGACGTGTTCCAATAAAACTTTATTTATAAAAGCATATGGTGGGCAAGCTCGTTGTGGTTGCTTATTTGCAGCAGAACACTTTTATCAATTAAATCTTGCTTGGAACTCCATACATACAAGAGATAGACCCCTAGGGCCTCTGATTGCACTGGAGACTGGCACCCTCCCTCGATGCCTCCAGCACACCCAGCTCCCAACCCACCTGCCACCCACCCTGAGCTCCTGGAGCACAGCTTGAGAACCCTGGGCCCCGATGACCTGGGAACCTCTCCCACAGCGTATGATTCATTCCTTCACTCGCCCATTTGGCTGCATCGTGCCAGATACCCAGGCTGCCCTGGGGCAGCAGGCGCTGACAGGCTGGTGGATTTTCCATATATTTTGATTTTTTGAAACCACATGTTTATTACTCAACAACTTCTGTTTTAAATAAATAAAAATGGATATCTTAGTCTGTTTGGGCTGCTGTAATGAGTTACCACAGACAGGGTGGCTGTAAACTATAGAAATTTGTTTCTCATGGTTCTGGAGGCTGGAACCCCAAGATTAGGGTGTTTTGGGGCTGGGTGTCTGGTGACAGATCCCTTTCTGGCTCAGAGACGTCCCTTATCTGCCTTCTGGCCGTGTCTTCACAGGGAGGAAGGGGCGAGGGAGCCCGCTGGGTCTCTTCTATAAGAGCGTGAACCCCATTTATGAAGACTCCACCCTCATGACCTCTCACGTCCCAGAGGCCTCGCCTCCTGACACCACCCACCGGGAGGCTTAGGTACCCACATCCGATCTGGAGGACAGGACACTCAGCGCACGGTGACAGATAACTCATTACAGTAGTATGAACAGTATATGACCTCCAGTTTGCTGCTAGTAGCGGGTACCCAGGACTGGCTACCTCGCAGGCCTGGTGCAAAGTGAAAATGCAGGGTGTCTTGCTCCAAAATGAGGAGCTGGCCTGGCATCTGTGCATAAAGATGCTCCCCAAAGTGCTAAAGGGAGAGCTAGGAGGGGGGTCTCAGTCTTCTTCTTCATGCTCTTCTGTGAGCACAAAACTTTCTATCACTGAGAGTGTCACCCTCATCACAGAGGAAGTGGACAATGGATGCTTTAGACGGGTCGGGGCCCGCAGCACACCCCTCTGCAGCCGGGTAGGGGGCTGCTCGCAGGGGCAGGGGTGTCACGGCCTGGAAGAGGGCAGAGTGAGGGCCACTTTACCTCTGGGTTTGCCCACGGAGATGTGCCTTCAGTGCAGGCAGGACTCCTGACCTCCTCAGGGCATTACCGGGCCCCCTTCCTGCCTCTGGAAGCACAGACCCCTCACCCGCACATTGACGGCATAGTTTTAAAGAGAAATTGTGTCTCGATGAGGATGCACTCCTCACATCCCAAGGTCTGGGTCCCTAGGAGGAAGGTACCACGAGCTCCCTCAAGAAATGTCCCTGGACTATAACACCGTTGTCGCTGCCCCCCTGCCTGGGGCCCCTGTCCTTCTGTGTTGAAGCCTCCTCCCACCCCCGCTTCTGCAGGGGGAGCGCCCCCTCCCCTGAGGGCCCTGGCGACCCTTCTGTCCTGGTGTCCCCCCTCTCAGCCTCTCACCAAGCCAGCACGCTTCAAATTGCCCTTGACCTGACGCCGTCACTTCACTGTCCACCCTTCTCGTGCGGTCTGGAGCACGTCCTCCTCCTGTACCACCTGTACCTTGAGTTGTGAGGTTCCTGACTTGTCCATCAATTGAGCCATATGATGGGTGGTTCCACGAGGGTGTCAGGATGGTACATAGGGATGTCAGCCGAGGGAGGGGCAGCGACCTGGCCACACAGAATAATAGAACATCATACCCGAGGGTGCAAGGCCAGCCCACCCAGATCCCCTCCTTGATTCTTAATGCAAATAAAATTCACATAACACAAAGTCAACCGTTTTGAAGTGCACACACGGCGGCACTTAGCGCATGCACACCGTGCTGCAACACGACCTCTACCTAGTTCCCAAGCATTTCCATCACCCCAAAGGGAGACCCCATCCCCATTAGCAGTGACTCTCCATCCCCTCACCCCCCCCAACCCTGCAAACACTCGTCAGCTTTCTATCCCTATGGATTTGCCTGTTCTGGACACTTCATATAAACGGAATCACACGGTGTGTGGATTTCCGTGTCTGGCTTCTTTCACTGAGCACCGTACACCCCCTTTGCCTTACAGATGGAAGGGTTGCGACCCAGCCAGGTGGAGTGGGTTCCCGCGGCTCGCACAGCTTGTCGTAGGGAAGGAACAGATCCTCCCACGAACGAGAGAAAATGGAGCCAGGATTAGCTGCCGCGAGGTGGAAATGGAATGGACTCGATGATGCATCATCTAGAACTTGAAAGCAAGATCCATACTGGATGAAGCCCATGCATTGACTGAATATCAGATATTTCACTCAGGGAGCATTTTGGGGGTGTCTGCTGAATGCACTGTGACCCCACTGCTTGGCCAGATTTCTCCTTTCTTGGACTTTCCAGTTTGCAGCACGACAAAGCCCGGGTAGGGTTCCAGTCGGGCCTTCCTTCTCCGCGCACCTCACTTCCCCGGCACTTCAGTGGCTGCGCCCACAGCCTGCTTTAAGGGACACTGCAAGGCTTAAACGTGGCCGTGCATGGCAAGTGCGAGTGCAGGAAGCATGCGACACATGTCACTATCAGTATCCTTGTGTCATCATGTTGTCATTGCTTAAGAAGGATGCGACTCCCTTCGGATGCCCCGACCCCCTCGGCGAGCGCGGCCACAGGTGCAAGCCGTGCACCTGCTCTGAGGTCGGCCGGTAAAGGGGAGGGGCCGCCCCTCCGCTTTGGACAGAGAAGCCCAGGGGTCCTCCGGCTTGTGGAGGGTGCAGTGGGGGAAGGTGGGTAATGGTGGCGGCCTCCAGCAGTGGCATTTGTCATTGTGTCCAAGAAGGGACAGAGGAAAGCCATGCTGGGCTCATTTGTGTCCCTGTCCCCTCGTCCAGCCTGTCAACCATCCCCAATGTCCTGCCTCCCACCACCCTTGCTTCTGACAGAAAAGATGGGAACACCCGCCTTCCCCCGAAGGGACATTTCTCCGACACTCAAGGACCATATATACGGGACAATTACTGCTCAAACACTGCACACGTCTGCGTGCGGGTGTAAATCATACAGCGGCCATAAAAGCAGCCCTAACCAGATCGCACTGGCTCCGCAGGAGCTCCCACGGGCCGGGCTGCTTTATCTCGCTGGCACATGGAGAGGGGAGCCGGCCGCCCGCTTGGAGGACCCAGAACAGCCTAATATTATTTATTTTTAATCAACCATTTCGGCATGCTCCCTCTAGTCAAAGGCAAAGCCGGAGCGTGACGCAGGCACGTGATTTATATTCAGCTTTTATTCAGCCAGAGGAGTCTAGGGGGACGCAGCATCTCGTTCGTAGAGACGCTCTGGTGGCTGCACCGCACTGCTCAGAGCCAGGCGTGAGCTTTGCACAAACGATATGAGGGCAGGGCAGGGTGGGCAGGGTGAGCGGGGTGGGCAGGGTGGGCGGGCAGACGGGGCAGGGTGGGCAGGGTGGGCAAGGCAGGGTGGGGAGGGTGGGCAGGGCAGGGTGAGCAGGGCAGGCAGGCAGGGGTACAGGGTGGGCAGGGCAGGGTGAGCATGGTGGGCAGGGTGGGCAAGCAGGGCAAGGTGGGCAGGGCAGGTGGGCAGGGTGAGCAGGGTGAGCAGAGCAGGCTGCCGGGTGGGCAGGGTGAGCAGGGAGGGCAGCTCTCCTCAGTCAGGACCAGCTGCCCCCTGCCTGCGGACGGACTGTCGGTGCCACCAGCCTGGACGCTGGACAAACCCCAGCCCCCAGGAGGAGCCGGGAGCCCTCTGCATGACCACCGGCCCACCTGCCCCACCGGGACGCCCAGCTCCTGGGTCTCCGGGCAGGTGCCCGCCCCTGGTGCCCCCTGGGCCTGGCAGCTCTGTTGCTCCTCCCACAGGGCAGTCCTCCACAGAGGCCGGGGGTCCCCTTCCCGGGGTGGGCTGCGGGGGTCGGGGACCTGCCGTGCATCCCCAGATCCAGCTGCCAGCGGGGCCAGGGGCACCCCTGCCTCCCCTGCTCACTGCCGTCCACCACTCTGTGGTCAGCCTTCCGCTGGGGACTCTGGAAGGCCACTCACGCTCCTTGGCTAACCTTCTCCTCATTTTCTGGGAGGCCTAAGCGGGTGATTTCTGAGCCAGAGGCGTGAGGCTGGTTCGGGGCCTGGTGGGTGGGGATGGTTTGCAGTTTTGACACTGCAGACTGCGGCAGCCAGAAGGTCCTGCAGCCAGTGTCCCCGTCTGCGTCTCCTCCCGCCCCCATCTGCGTGGGGATACAGGAGCAGGTGCAGCGGGGAGGGGGAGGCAGGAAAATTGGAATTTACTCTGGTCACGTGGGAATGGAGGGAAAGTAGCTCATCTGAGCTCAGATAGGGAGAGACCCGTCCTTTCCATCCCTCTGCTCAGTAAAGTGAGTTCCCATCATGGGACAAGTGACAAGCCCCAGTATTCATTAGGGCCTCCCGAAAGCTGCAGACTCATGGGGGGGGGGGTCACCTCCACCCCCCTCCTTGGAGTTATTTACATAATAACCTGACCTTCAGGTTACCTCTCATTAACAAACACATGTGAAACACAGAAGCAGCTGGCGACATCTCATAAATATAGATTGTTAACCCTGGTGTAGACGGCTTACTCTCACTCACTCGAAAGAGAGGGGCCCCCTGCTTTGCATAGCCATCAGGCGCTGACATGCAGGGCCTGGCAGAGGATGGTGGCAGCCTTGGGACCGTGCACTCACCCGAGAGGATGTGCCTCTTCTTCTGAGCACAGAGTTCAACCTTCAATTAATTCGTTTGCCTGGGTTCTGGGCTTTCTCCTCCCTGCTCCCTCCGGGCGCCGGGAGGTCTGGGAGCCAGGGATGGGGCATTTCAGGCCAATTTGTTAAGTGCTTGCTGGCAGGATCACCCTCCCTCCCGGGCCCTGGGGCTCCCAGAGACAACCAGGGCTGCGCACACACTCAGGTCTGGAACTTACACACTACGGCTCTTCAAGAAATGTGTGGCAGAGGCTGTGCTGGCCCATCCCGTCTTCCCACTTTTGGAGGTGTCCCTTTGTTCTCCCTGGGGTCCTCGTGGAGAGGTGCAGGGAGGGTTCTGGGAGTCCTGCTGTTTCTGAGCCACTGAGGTCCCTGAGTGGGACACGCAATCTCTGTTTGCCCATCTGCCTGGCAGGTGGTGTCCCAGGAAGCAGGGAGGCCACCGAGGGGATGAGGCCTGACAGGGTCCAGGCTGGGCCAGGGGAGATTCTGGAGGGCACAGCTAAGGAGGGGCTGCCACCAGAGAGGGGAACTCTTGGCCCTCTCTCCCCCATTCCAATCTCATAACTCCCCTCCTTGCAAAGGGCGATTCCATCCCCAGCCCCCTGGGCAGCCTGCCGTGTGTTCGAGGCTGATGGGGGCAGAACAGGGTGACACCAAGGTCCTGCTGGAAAGGCCCTCGGGGGCTGGAAGGGGCCTCCAGGGTGGTCCTGAGCCCTTGGCACCCAGATCCCTGACTTGCCAGCACCTGCTCACTTCCTGGCTGGTGTTTCTCATCAGATGACCACGCTGGGAGTGGCCGCACTGCCCATACTCAGGCTGACGTCAAGGCCAGAAGACCAGTTTCCTCATCTGCAGTAAGGATGACCAGCAGGAGACAGCATCGCTCGTGTGGCAAATCCGGGTGCTGTCCCTGTAGGCCAGCTCTGCGGACGCTGGCCAGAACGGCTAACGGGAATCAAGCACTGCCACAATCCACGTGTGTGAGTCACCTATTGCTGGGTAACAAATGACCTCAAAACTTAGCGACTTGGGGACACCTGGGTGGCTCAGCGGTTTAGCGCCTGCCTTCAGCTCAGGGCGTGATCCTGGAGTCCCAAGATCGAGTCCCACATCGGGCTCCTTGCAGGGAGCCTGCTTCTCCCTCTGCCTGTGTCTCTGCATCTCTCTCTGTGTCTCTCATGAATAAATTAAAAAAAAAAGAAGTGAGTCCCTAAGTTCAGACACATTCAAGAGAGAGAAGTTTCTCTTCTCTCTCTTCTTTTCCAAGATTTACTTATTTCAGAGAGAGAAAGAGAGTGTTTGCACCACTGTTGGGGAGGAGCAGAGAGAGAATCTCAAGCAGGCCCCCTCCCCTACTGAGCGTGGAGCCTGACGCAGGGCTGGACCGTGAGACCCCATGACCCATGGGGTGGGATCACTACCTGAGCTGAAACCAAGAGTCAGATGCGCAACCAGCAGAGCCTCCCAGGTGCCCAGAGTGGTTGCTCTTCTCGAAGGGAGGAGTATCAAAGCCTCAGTGGACATGGTTTCAAACACCATGCCAGGCACAATGTTGGGTTCTTAACGTGTGTTATCTCATTTGATTCTACAGCAATGATTATTACTGCCGTTTTACAGACAAGGAGGCCAGAGGGGTTGCATGATGCGCCCATGTTCTCACAGCTGATTAACTGCACAGCCAGGATTCGGAATCAGGTCTTGTAGAGCAAGGTTGCCGGAGAGAACTTTCTACAATGAAGGAATTGTTCTATGTCCAGGCAGCCCAACATGGTAGCCGCTAGCCACGTTTGACTACCGAAGACTTGAAAGGTAGCGAGGGCCAGTGTCCTCCAGCAAAGATCACCAGGAATGCACCTGCCATTGAACAAACCGGGTTTCTTACTTGGCGTAAGGAAAGAGAGCAACACAGCCTAAGGGATCATGGGTGTCTCGGCAGGAGGGAGTTGGGAAGAATCTAGACTACGGTCTTTGGTTGGGTGACCGGGAAGGGGGGTGGGGTAGGGAAGATCTATGGAACCATGTCATCCTCATAGTGACTTGCTGGAAACATTCTTCCCATTTTACAAATGAGCACGTTGAGGCTCAGAACGGTTGCATGATTTGCCTTGAGCCACATGGCTGATGAGCTAGACGCGGCTTGGTGTCTGACCTGAAAACCCGATCCTCCCCAGCATGCCCAGACCCCGTTCAAGGCCGGAGAAGAGAAGAAACGTGCCCTCGAGTTGCTTACAGCTCAGGGAATGCTCTCCGGGCGGAGGACATTGCAGCCCGGTGCCACTCAGAGGCAGGTACAGGTGTGGCCACCCCCACCAACCCGCCCTGCGGAAGAGGTCTGCGGCATCCTTCAGCTCTGCACGCTGGTTTGGGGCTCTGGACGCAATGTTCCCAAATCTTGAATCCTAATGATGTTTCTGCACCGTGGGCTGAAATTAACTGCGCCTGCCACCACCGATGCCCACACGACAGCTCTCCACGCCATCAAGGGGACGTGTTATTTGACATTAATCCCCTTGAAGCCTTTTTAGCTATTCACTTGGTATTTCCAAACCAATTACAGGCTCAGAGTTTGCAAAAAGGGTTGACACTTTGGTTTTCCGGCGGGGACCCCCTCAGCACCAATCTGAGGATGTGGTAATTTAGCAAAGAGAGAAAGCATATAATTTTTTAGCTCAGGGGAGGCTGCAGGCAATTGCAAATATCCCTTGAGCAGAGTCAGATTCTCTGGTTAAAAGAAGCGACGTGTTCCCTGCCGTAATTGGACTTTAGAACCCCTTTAATTTGAAGGGGGGCAGGGACAAGGCAGAGGAGGTTAGAGACGTCATCATGCAGCTGGGCTGTGCCTTCCTGGGAGCGGGGCCAGAACCTCCATGTAACCAGAAGGAGCCAGGGAAGGCCTCTCACCTGGGCTGGCACCCAGCTGCCAGCTGTGTCCAGGGAGTGGCTAGTGACTCGCCGCTCTAGGACAATTCACTGGTCAGCGTGACCAGAGAGGGCAGGGAGCCAGACTGTCCTGCCTTCCCAGTGGGCTGGCTGTCCCTGGTCCAGTTTCTGGGCATGTCCTGATCTCCTCTGCTGGGCTCTCCCAGGCAGCCCGGGGTCGACGAGCCCAAACTGGACCTCAAGGGCCTCATCCTCTGCCAGGTTCCCAGGTGGGGTGTCCAGCAGTTGTCAGAGGTGCCCCATCACACTCCCTACTCACTGCTCCCAAACCCAGACCCAGACACCTTGTCTTCAGGGGGAAACGGACACTGGACCAAAGGCTGCGGTTGAGGGAAGAGACAGGTGTCTCTCCGTGTCTAGCTCACCCCCGTGGGGGCCTCTGCAGATACAGCCCCCCACTCGTGCCAGTTTGGGTAAACAGAGAAGCCTGCTCACCCAGGAGCAGTTAAGTTCCAGTTCTGTTACCTAGAAAAGCAGCCTTCCCCTCCGACCTTCCTGGTTCCCGCTCACCTCCTTCTCCCACAGGGAAGTGCCTGGCAGGTGGACCAGGTCCTGCGGCGGGCGAGGGGAGGTGGTGTGCTGGTAAACTGGCTCTCCAGCAAACAAAAGCCCCGAAGGTGGTGTTTGGGTTTCCCTGGTGTAAAAGCTCCCACCAGGACCCATTTCAGGCTGTCAGTGTGATGTCACTAAGCAGGGAATTGGCTCTTGCAGACTCCAGAGCCCCTTGGAGCCAAGCAGGGATGGACGGCTCTGAACCCTGCTCCAGAAGACCCCTCACCTTCTCCAGATGCCCCTTGCCTCATGCACACCCTGGGGGGCCCTGGAGGAAGCAGTCAGGGAGGCCTGAGTTGGGGTGGGGGGGTTGCTGAGGGCGCAGGTGAGCCTGGGCCGGCATGGCCCTCCACCCTGCACGGAAGCCCTGTACAAAGGGAGGGCGAGGTCCCTAGAAGTATCCCCAAAATGAAAGTGGGGGGGGTGGAGCTGTCCTACCTGAGGATCAGCAGAGCCTAATGAGAAGGCAGATTTCAAAGCAGGAGAGGATTTGAAGCTAATCCTTAGCCAGGCAATTAGCCAGAAAGCCACTCTTATGGGGGATCTGGTTTCTTTGCTTATTCTGGAATCCCCTGGCTTTAGGGAACCTCAAAGCACAGGAGGCAAAGGGAAATGAAAATAAATCCTGTCTCTTTCAATAAAGCACAAAGGCCTTGCCTTTTCTGGCAGGAGCCGTGCTTGCAGTTTCCCAGATGCCCGACCAGGCCAGCGGAGGCGGAGGGGCTCTGGGCCGGGCAGGCTCCGGGGGCTGCCGCAGACATCACAGCGGGAACAAGGACCCTTGATAAACACCCTTGCCACGCTGAGTGATCCGACCTGGAAAATGCCATCATGTATTTTTAATCTGCTTTCCCCTCGATGAATAATGAAAGACGAAAATCACAAGGTTTGACTGGCATTTATAAGGAGGCTCTGAAGGAGGCTCGACCGGGGGAGAATGAGCTTCAAGGCTCATCATGGTTAGACTCCGGCTCCCGACTCCCATCTACTCCCAACAGGCTCTTTCAGCGCCGGGGGAGGGGGGGGTGTCCCCCCAGCGCATCCCTCGCCGCCCTGCGCTTCCCCTCTGGGAGGCCAGAGCTCCGGGCCCCTGACCAGCACCAGCGGGGGGAAGATGCAAGCGTAGAGGGAGCTGGACAGCCGGCCGGAGATGGACACCGAGCCGCGGCCGAGCTCTGTGGTGCAGAAACTCCCACCGGGGCCCTAAGCATCCCCACCAGGAAACGGCTGACAGCAGGGTTGGGGAAAGACGGGCAGGGTCAGCTCTCAAAGGTCTAGTCTTGGGGGTGGGGGGCCGGGATGGCCAGCAAGCTCCCCAGGCTGGGAGGTCGAGGGATGGAGGGCCGGCGGGGAGCCGATGAGAAGGACAGTGTCTTCGGAGGGCCAGGGGGAGTGGCTGCATTGTGACCAGGACGCCCTGCGTGAGTAATTTCACCTCTGGAAGCTTCCAGGGCCTCGTGTTACTGCTGGAGATCGGAGCTGTTACCCACTGGTTTCACAGGGCCGTTGCGAGGTCAGGATGAGGTCGCACATCTACAGTTACTTTGCAAAACGGCCTGTGACCCTCCAAATGTATTATTATAGTAACAGCTAAAAGGTGAGAAGAATCCTCGGCTTCCTCGGCCACACCGGAACGCAGAAAGGAAACTATACCTACGTGCCCTCCTCAGTAAATATAACAAAGAGCGTTTTGTGCAAAGTGTGCAAGCAAGCCAGGAGGGTGGTGTTCACACCAGGCTCCCACGGTTCTGAGGACAAGCTGCTCGCTGCGCCGGGGAAGTCGGGAGAAGGGCAGGCACCGCACAGGCCTTTAAAGACACTTTCCTCCCAAAGCACCTGCTGCACGTCTCACCCCAAGTGAACGCTGGCCGCGAGTGTCCTCCTTCGTTCACCTGACGGGCCTCCCCGGGGCGCTGAGTGTGCACTGGGTGTTGGGACGTGGATCTCCCACTGCACCTGCTGGGGAGACACCGGGTGCCTGGGGAGGTGGCCGTGCACACGTGTAAAGTGCGCTGGATGAAGGGCACCCTGACAGAGGCGTGAGCCAAGAGCTCCGGGAGCGGGAGCGGCCTCCCTGGTGGTCCCAGCAGTGCCACCCCAAGGCCTGGCGCGCAGTCGCCCCTCTGTAAGAGCCGGCTGATGAGGACATGGCCCAAGAGAGGCTCCTGTAGGAAAGGCCTCTGGATTCAGGATCTCAGCCCGGAGTTGGTCCACAGATGGCCAGGGATTGGTGGGTGACCCTGGGGTGATCCCAGACCCCCTGAAGTCACACGTGGGCCTTTCCTGGTGAATGGTCGTGTCAGAGTCTCTCACTGGTCTGTGGTGCCCACAAGGTTAAGACCGGAGGGGAAGGTGAATGGGAACCTGCCAGAGAGGTTTCTACTGGGGACACATGGGTGGGGACCAGCTCGGCTTGCATGTTGGGGAGCAGTGTGGACGGAGCGGGGGGACGGGAGGCCAGGGCAGACGCAAGGGCGCTTGGAGCCAGGTGGGCAGGGAAGGGTGAGTGCTTGAGGGGGAGCAGCAGGGAGAAAGTGTGGCTGGAGGTAGGAGCAGAGGGTGCGAGCCCAGGGATGAGCCTCAGATGGGAAGACAGCCTCACGGCCCCAGGGAGGGGGAGAGCGAGGGGCCCACCAGACTCAGTTTCTCTAGCCAGTCCTTGTTCTGGGCTCAGGCCCGGCTCTTCCTCGAGAGCCCGGGGTCTGTGTCAGAGAATCAAAGCCCCAGAACATCAAAGTGAAATGAGAACTGTCTGTTGGGACCCCCTGGGAGGGAAATTCACTCTTGGGGGTCCAGCTATGCCCGTTCCCCTCTGCTGGCTCCAGGGTCATGCCTCCAGAACCTCGAGGACATTTCCAGACCCTGCCCCTGTTTTGTGATTCTAGGAATCTGCTTTCTTTGAGTCACCTCCACGTCCCTACCGCACCCACCCCCTGGCCCCGCAAGCTTCCCTGGGGCCTCAAGGTCATGGGTAATGGGGGGAAATGCCCTTTGCTGTGACTGCCCCGGCTGGCCCGCCTTGGGAGAGGCAGCCTTGCAGGCAGAGGTGGATGTGGTGCTTGGGAGCCAGACGTCGTGGGCCCTGCGCCCAGTCCCAGTGACGTGTGACGGACGTACGGGTAGAAGGAGGAGGGGCGGAAGAAGTCTGTGAGCACAGGTCCCATTCACGATGCTCTAAGCCCACGCTGGTGGGGTAGTGGGCACCCCAGGCCGGAGGATTTTCCACCAACCGCAGCCATCTCCCGAAAACGCATGGCTGCTTTCGTGCCTTCTCCAAGGATAAGCCACCCTGGCCACTTTCCTGATGTTTTGGGGGTTAGGCCGCTGGCTACGAATCACCACCCTCTGGTACCTTCTGGTACCAGAGGTGGCTGCCGCACAAGGAACAACATGCCCCCAACGAATTTGTCCCAGAACCGTAATCTTTGGTTTCTTGACTATTTCTTGGTATTTTGTCCACCCCCTCCTCCCTCTTCCCCGCCTCTGTCCCAGCTCTCTCCCTGTCCCCCTGCCCCCCCCACCTGCTGCTTATAATGTGCTGTGGGTCGTAAACCCAAACTCTCCGTGTTCAAACTGAGGAAGGAGATACCGCGGGGCAGACCGTGAGTAAGGCCCAGTTCTGGCTGATAAGGATGCGACTGGGTGATAAGGATTTTGGCTACTCAGGGACCTTTTCTGCCTTTGTCCTGATTCCAGTGTGCTGCTAGAGATAGGATCTGGAGGCTCCCAGAGGGAAGTGAGAAGAATCATGTTTGATTAGGCCGGAGAAAGTGGGAGCTGGCCAGTTAATGCCTTCGGCTCACTAAGCATGTAGTCCTAGGCGCCTGCTGTGTGCCTGGGGGCTCAGGTGTGTATGGAGAGGGTCCAAAAGAGGACCGTGGGATCCCTTCCGAGCCGTAAAGCATGAGCCTTGCCCAAGGAGAGGCTCACCCCTTGCCCCTGGCTCCTGGGAGGTCACCTCTGAGCTCTGGGAAGCTCCTGTCTGAGCAGTAGGGGGCCTTGGGCTGCATAGTATCTGCTCCACCCTGGAAGGGCTGCACCCCGAGGTCAGCCACATGGGTGGACAGTCCTGACTAGGACACCCGGTAAATAACCCCGGCACTGAGGCTCAGGTGAGCGCCCCTGGTTGGCAATAATGCGCACGTTCTTGCACAGAGTACTGTGAGAACTGAACCCCGTCTACACAGCTCCACTGGGACAAGATGCCCGGTCTCTCTGGATCCAGACCCGGCCCCAGGCACCCCTTCCCTTTGCTGATTTCCATCTGTGTCCTTTTGCTATCATGGACGGTCCTCACGGGGGTGTGAGGCCCTGCTGAGCCCTGTGCCCTTCTAGTGAATCATGGAGCCTGCGTGTGGGTGGTCCTGGGGGCCCCTGAACTCCCACCTGCCCACGTGCAAGATGTATGCTCAGGTATGTGTTCCCTGTCCCCCTAAGTCCTCTCTGTAGAGGCTGCTTTTAGGCCATAGGCTTGACCACTGAAACCAGAGCAAGACACAAGGGCCCAGAGCCGCCTCCAGCTGCTGCAAACAGGCTCACTAGGAGACCCACCTCCAAATAGCAATAGCCTCTAACTGACCAATTACAACTGGGCACGATTCCTAAGATTACCCAAAAAGGGGGAAATCCCATGCAATCTCATACTCCCTCATTCCACCCTACGACTATAGCCCCGTTACCACCACCTCATAGCAGACCGTCTCGCCTCTGCTGTCCTGCCCGCTGCTCCCTTGCTGTGTATTCAATAAACTTCTCTCTCTCTCTTTGTTCTGTCTTTTGAGGGGAACTCTTTCACTGCCTGCATGGCTGCCAGCCCCCATTCCATCTCTATGCACCACACCTTCCCCATTGGTAAATAAAGGGAGTTTTTCAGAAGACACCCCAGATCCTCGTAGCACAAAGGTGACATGGTTCTAACAGTATTTGCTTTGTTTTGGGGGAAACCAATTCACGACTGGCAGAAACGACTGCTGTCCCCCTCTGCTACCCTGTCAGGGATGAAGCAAGGCTCTGGAATGAGCAGAACGCCAGAGCTAGATTCCCGGCCAGCGTCTCCAGGCTGGGGCTGGACCCTCAGTGAAGCACGAGCCTGGATTGGAAGCAAAGAATGTCTTGGAGTCTCAGGCTCAAGAGTCCGAGAGAAAGCAGGCGGTGTGATGTGGGGGTGAGCAGCAGAGAAGAGACAGGGGAAGAAGAGGGTGAGGGAAGGGAGCTTGGAGCCCTCTGGGGACACAGCACTTCGCAGGTGCATGGGGCCCTGCATCTGAGTAGCACAGAGTCACGGACTTAAAAGGATCGGCACGCAACGGAATACTTTTAACACACTCAGCAGAGCCCAATTCAGCCTGGGACGGTTTGCACGGCTTTTTGAAATCAGGCTGGACTCTGAATGCAGGCCGCTGAAGGTCCTGCTCAAATCTTGGCTGCTCGGGCCTGGGGATCTCCAGTCCGTGAGAGCAGACACTTTCCCTCTCAAGAATGGAGCTCGCTCCGTAACATTAGATTTTCCAGGTACTTTGCCCGCAATCTGGGTGAGCTCTCACCTGGAGCACAGCCACGCTGCGTTTGAACCTCAACATGGGTCCCAGAGGAGACAAACACACTGCCAGTCGGTTATGATTTTCCATGAAAACGAATCTCTTTCTCGCAGCAGAATATTTTATTAATCAGTAAGCCCAGAGTACCATAGAATATTGTATTTCTGAGATTTCAAAGCACACTGTTAGGTAGCATTTGGCACACTCAGTCATAGGTTTTTAGAGTCGGAGCCCACTTTATAAGTGATCTTGTCGGGTCTTCCTTTCACAGATAGGGAAACAGGACCAGGAGGTGGCTCCACCGTCCCCAGACCTCAAATTCGTTTGGAAGCCAGGACTGGTCCTAGAGTTCAGCGTTCGGCAGAAGCCAAAGAAGACATTTGTGTTCAAACGGTCAAATATAAGTAAGAGCTACCATCTGCTGAGTGTTGGGTGTGGGCGTGACACTGGGCTGACTTCTTATATTTCTTTGTTCATTTGACCTTTTCAATGACCTTATACAGGTCTTCCATCCCCACCCCAGCTGTGCGAGCTGCAGTTCATTGTCGTCACTGCCACCCCAAGTCCGCGTCAGGTCCCACAAAGTAAGGACTGGGTCCTTCAGAAGACTGCCCCCGCTTCGGATGCCAGCCAGGGGTCCCCAAGCCACCCTCACTTCTGACCAGCTGGGCACAAATTCAGGAGTTCTTCTGACCCTCTCGGGTCTGACCATTCCCTGAAATGACTCCCAGAACTCAGGGCAGTGCTATGCTCTGATTCCTGTTTTACTGGAAAGGGTAGACTCCATCTCTGTCCCTCTGTCCCTCCTGGGGCTCTGTAATCCTGGGCCGGCCCACCCCAGGCCACCTACAGACCTGCCTGGGGCAGCTCATTAGCATCCCAAAGAGGATTTCCTATCACTCTCAAAAGTCCAAGCGCTTTTGAAGATCTGTGCCCAGAACTGAGGACAAAGAGCAGGTATCTTCTTCATCAGACTAGAGAGCGGTTATCAGCGTCATCCCGAAAGCTGGCTGAGGCCCAGAGGGTAGCCTGATCCAAGTCCCGCCTCCGCCAGTCCGTGGAGGACACAGAAGCCTTGCTCAGACCTGTCCGGATCCCGTCTCTGGGCTCACCCCTCACGGATCTGGGGCATCAGGTGAGGGACTCACAGGGGGAGGACACTGGGCCAGCTTTTCCCGAGGGCCAGTGCAGATCAAGTGCCCGGAGGTGAGGTTATATGCAGTCAAAGAGGAGGTGTGTGGTTCAGCCAGGGAAAGAGCGAGTGGCTCTGGCGAATCAGGGCCAGGGGACCCCTCCAGAGCCAGGACCCCGAGCCTCTCTTATGAAGACCTCACAGGAGTCCACCAGCTGGACCAGCCCGTCCCAACCCCAGGCCTGCCCTGCCCGTCCACACCAGCACCGGCCTGGGCAAGTTCAGAAGACCTAGGACGACTCATACCAGTTAAAAGATTGGATTCTCAGTCAAAGTAGAAAACACTGGACTGCCCACATCTCCATCAAATCATTTAAGACTAAAAGGGTTTTATTTTTATTCTTATTGTATACTGATTTTTTTTAATAGAATCTCTACACGGAACATGAGGCTCGAACTCATGACTCTAAGATCAAGAGTCACATACTCCTCTGACTGAGCCAGCCAGGTGCCCCTGATTTTTTTCTTTTTCTTTTTCTTTTTCTTTTTCTTTTCTTTTCTTTTCTTTTTTTCTTTTCTTTTCTTTTCTTTCTTTTCTTCTTTTCTTTTCTTTTCTTTCTTTTTTCTTTCTTTTCTTTTCTTTTTTTTTTTTTTTTTGAAACTTTATAGCAGGCTGGGTCAAACATGAAGCTTTGGGAAAGATCTCAACTTTAAGGCTATGGGTTCTCACCAGACAGTTGTGTGTATATCTGGGGCCTGGGGTTGGAGAGGCTGGATTGACCCCTTCTCTAGGGTCCTTTGAGCTCAGGAAAGAGAGAGTGAAGGAGCACACCCAGGTGCACCTGGGCCCATTCTTTGGGGCAGGTCAAGAGCAGCGCTGTCCATTGGAAATAGATTATGAGCCACTTAGGTCAATTTCAGATTTCTAGTAGATACAATAAAAAAAGAAACACATATCATATTATCACTTCAACACAGTCAATATAAAAATTACTAATGAGATATTTTCAATATTTGATTCGTACTAAGTCTCTAAATTCAGTGTGTATTTTACACATAAAGCGCATCTCATTTTGGACAAGCTGCACGTCAGGAACTTAAGACTCGCATGTGGCTGGTGGCCTTTGCAGTGGACGGTCGTTCATGCCTACATCCTGTTCCTGAAGGGCACCTGCTAGGACCCCTAAAAAGGTACAGTCGTGAGGGTACTCGGGTGGCTCAGTTGGTTAAGCATCTGACTCCTGTTTCCGGCCCAGGTTGTGATCTCAGAGTCGTGGATGGAGCCCCACGTCTGGCTCTGCACTCAGCACAGAGTCTGCTTGAGATTCTGTGTCTCTCTCTCCCTCTGCACCCCTGTCCCTGCCACCACACTCTCTCTCAAGTAAATAAATGCATCTTAAAAAAAAAAAGTTACAGGGGCACCTGGGTGGCTCAGTCGGTTAAATGTCTGCCCACGACTCAGATCATGATCCCAGGGTCCTGGGATCGAGCCCTGCACTGGGCTCCGTGCTCAGCAGGGAGTCTGCTTCTCCCTCTCCCTCTGTCCCTTCCTCCCCTTACTTGTGCACTCTCTCTCTCAAATAAATAAAATTTAAAAAAATAAAAATAAAAAGTTACAATCTCTGTGTAGCTGTCCACCTTGTTGTATAGGTTCTGATTTGCATATGCAAATGAAGGATAGTCACTTCCTCTCCCTTTAGACAGGCAGGGTTTTTACTGTTTTGTATTCTGATACTCTGACACTTGGGGCTTTGCTCACCCCGGAGAAAACCCCCCCACCCCACTCAGGGGGGAGCCCATCCCTAGAGTTTGTAAACAACTCACCCGAATGTGCTTTCCAAATACAAAGCAACCAATCCAGAGCCCACACCCTGGTTTATTGGGCTCTCCCACTTTGGGTGCCCAACCTCCTCCCCTTGTGACCCCAGGACCAGGAGGGAGACATCTAGGAACAGCTCCTATGCCCCAGAGCCCCCCTGAAATTACTCAAATTCACCAATCCTAAACCTGCTTACCCTGACCCACTGGGCCCTTCCCACGGAAACCATAATAAAGTTTCCTGCCCGTGTGTGTGCATGTTTCCCCTTTGCTGCCTCTGGTGCTTCCCCAGGCAACCCCGAAAGGCTCGATGTACCCCCTCTTCTTGGGCCCCGTGAGTCACAAACTATATTTGCAGCAGCAATTTCTTCTTGATCTGGTGGCCTCGCTATGCAACTTTGCTACTAATGTACCGTATGTTAGAACATTCTGGCTTTGGCTCTGTGGATGGGGGTGGTGGTCGGGGGACCGGCAGGCATCTCCACGCGTGTCAGAAACTAATGACAAATGTTGCTCATCAGCAGAGTCCCTCGTGGAGCCACCTGTGCAGAACTTTCTCGGAGCCAATTTGGGCAAATTTGGAGAGGAATCGTTCCCAGGTCCGGGTGGTCCGCGGTCCCCGGGGTCTGGGAAGCCTGGATGGCATTGCGGGCCTCCGGGAAGGGCAGCCTGTGATGGGGCAGGGAGCCCCCTTGGGTCAGAGGCCGCTGACATCATCGTAGGGGAAATGAATGCTCAGGGAGAGGCGCGGTGACAGCTGAGTTACCAGAGGCTTCCCAGAAGTTGTCTGACCTCGTGGAAAAATCAATGCACCTCTTGTTTTTGTCTCCTGAAATATTTCATCCGTGATGATTCTTCCCCAGGTGACAACATATTTTATGACAAAGCGCAGCAGGCTGCTGGGCCCCTGGTGGCTTCAGACGAAGCTTGACATCCTTTCCTGTCTTTATTGATGAGCCTCACCTGCACTCCCTGCCCGGTTAGGGAGGCTGGAGGGAGCTCGGGCGCCATCAGCACCATTTCGGGAGATGATCCCCGCCCCCCTCTGCTCCCCAGCAGCCCAGGGAGGGCTGGGAACCTAGAATGTCACAGCCAATGTCAGGGCATCTGGGCCCACCTGTGCCTTGCAGATCCGGACACGGACCTGGAGACAGGGGCTCCCCAAAAGGGTCTGGAGGAGAGAAGCCCCAGGCCGCGCTGCCAGTGAAGGAGAGGGCAAGGCCAACACCAGGCTTCTAGATCCACTTCTCTCTTCTTCTGCTTCCCCAGCAGTTTTTTAAGAAATGGTTGCTTCCTCCCTGCTCCCACTCCTCCTCTCTCCCTCCCATCTCCTTCCCTTCCTCCCTTTTGCCTCCTGGCTTCCCTCCCTTTCCACAAATATTGGAGAGCCCTCCCTGTGCAGGTATGTCCTCTGTCGTTTCTTCACTCAGCCCCAGTTTGCAAGACAGCCACCTGGGGCCGTTTAAGGGGACAGCAGAGAAGCCGCTCTGGGAGGCACACTCTCCCACAGTCCTGTGTCCACACTGGCCCTGTCCCCTCTGCCTGTCAGAGCAGGGCCCCTGGGACCCAGTCAGAGCCACCTGGGCCATGAAGGGTCACCTACAGTGTTAGGAGGGCCAAGGTCAGGTGTCTTCTCCATATGCAGAGGGTCCTAACCTGGAGCCGGGCACTGGGACAGGTACCCTGGGCATAGTCCTCGGGGACTCGGTCCTTGTCCACAGGCAGGCTACTCGACTCCTGGGCACTTAGGGTCATAGGGTCCATATGACCCCTCCGGGGGCACCTTCTGCATCAGGACTGTGTCCTGGCTGTGGGATGAAGAGGAGAGTCTGGAGCTCCTTCCTCTCCTTCCTGGTCTTCGCTGGGTGACCGGATGCCGTGGGCTGCCCATCTTGGAGCTCTGGGCTTCCATCTACAACAGTGCCACCGAACCTGGACGAGCTGAGGCAGGGGTCCCCTCCAGCCCAGCCTCTCCCTGGTTAGGCGTTATCTGAATATGGCCTATGGACCACAAGTCTCAGGGTCACCTTGGGGGGTTGCTGACAATGCAGACTCCGGGGGCCCATTCCAGATGTGGGGGTTGAAATAGCTGGGCTTGGGGCCTGGAAATCTGCTCATCCTCCGGCTTCCCCCTCAGGTAAGCCCCGCGGGCACTAAAGACCAGATGCCTTGATGGCAGGCCTGGGGCAGAGGCACAGCAGAGGTTTCTAGCGGGCAGGGCCTCTAAGGACCCTCTGGAGGGCCCAGTTATCTGGAGAGGAGCCTCAGCCCCTCCCTCTCGCTCTCCCGTCCAGCCCCTCCCCTGGGCGGAGGCCAGGCCTTCCCAGGATGGGCCTGCCCAGGATGGAGACGGCTCGGTGCGCCCAGCCCTCTCCTGGGAGGAGCCAGATCGCTTCACTAACGTGCAGATCCCTGAGCGCAGGGACTGTGGCTCAGCCAGCCAGCAGCTCCTCGGGGACCCTGAGCTTCTGGGGAGGGTGCAGGGAGGCGGCTCCAGGGAGGGGCGGTGCCGGCTTGGGCTGCCTGCTTCACCTCCGCTCCACGGGGCCTGGCACATGCCAGGATGCCAGCTCCTGATCTTGGCAAAGGGAGACAAAGTTGCTGCCGCTGAGTTAATTAAGGAAGGAGGGAGGCAGGTGGGCGGGAGTTGGCAAGCGGAGCGGTCGTGAGTGCCAATTGTCCAATGCGGTGCCCACGTGCCGGGTCCTGGAAGGGGATGGGAGGTGGGGGGATGGGACTCCTTGGAGAGCGAGGCCAGCTGTGCTGTTCGGAGGTCAGTGCATGCCTCCCTCCGCGTGCACCTGTCAACTCAGCAGATGGGGACGTCTGTCCCCGCACGGCCAACACCCTCCAGGCTCTTCCTGGAGGAAGGAGACCCAGACCCCGCTGGCAGAAGCCCAGGGAGCATGAGAGCAGCTCCAGCAGTGTCCTGACTGGTATGGAAACCTCTGGCCTCGTGTAACTGTTTAAACTTAAATTAATGGAGGGATGCCAGGGTGGCTCAGGGGTTGAACGTCTGTCTGCCTTAGGCTCCGGGCAAGATCCCGGGGTCCCGGGATCGAGTCCCACGTCGGGCTCCCTGCAGGAAACCTGCTTCTCCCTCTGCCTGTGTCTCTGTCTCTCTCCGTGTGTCTCTCATGAATAAATAAACACAATCTTAAAAAAATAATAAACTTAATGGAAATGAGACAAAATGCGAAATTCGGTCCCTTGTCTGCTCTTGCCACATTCCAAGTGCTCAGCCCCACAGGGCGGTGGTGGCTTCCTTGTTGCACAGAGCAGGTACCGGGCCTTTCCTTTATCACAGAATGAGCTGGTCAGTCTTCAGCAACTGGGACAGCACTTCAAACAAAGCAAAAACCACCTTCGACTGCGATGATCATCTCAACAGTTGTGTTGATTGCAGCTCAAATCCGTGCCCGTTAATCCCGTGGAATCCTAGGAAGATGGTCACGAATGCTGTGTGGGGCCGTGGGAGGGGCATCTGCTGCAGAAAAACCCGCTTTGACCCTCCCATTTAAAATGCCCGTGTCCCCACTTGGCCTCTGTAGCACGTTGTCACGCAAGCCCGCAGACCTAGGTGCTCTCTCTTCACCGACCACACACCCCTCTGTTTCCCAGTTGGTCATTTGGGAACCCGAGGTCAGGCTTTCTGTTCCCTGGTCCCCTGGGATGGTGGTGGAAGGCAGAGGCGATTACTGAAGCTGCAAAGCCTCTGAACCCTACCTCGTGAGGCCCAGGAGGTCCCCTTTCCTGTGCTGTGGCCTGGAAACCCTCCGCGGGTTGTGAGCTGGGGCCCTTGCTGGTCCCGACTCCCTTGCTCTCCTCCTTCAGAGATCCCTGCTCTACGATGCCTGTTGTCTCGTGTTTGGAAATCGCTGCATCCTGTTTGCTGTATGGTTAGTTGTGCAAGGCAGGAGCTGTTACCCCACCACGGCCAAAGGCCAGCTGTTTACAGTCTACTGGAGAGAGCGAGAGAAGTGAGAGAGAGTGGGTTCAAACATATTGAAGTACAAAGTGTGGTCATATCTTTTCTTTTTTTCTAAAAAAATATTTAAATTATTTATTTGAGAGAGAGTGAGAGAGTGAGAGAGAGAGAGCACGAGCAGAGGGAGAGGCAGATGAGGAGACGAGGAGGGAGGAGCAGACTCCCCGCAGAGCAGGGGGCCCGATGTGGGACTGGGTCCCAGGACCTCGAGATCATGACCTGAGCCCCGCAGGCGCCCCTAAAGTGCTGTCTTATTTTTAAAGTAGCAAAGGCAAATGCTATGATCGCCCACTTTTACCTGGTGGTCAAAGCTTTTATCCTCAAGAAGGTAGCGTCCTGGGGCACCTGGGTGGCTCAGGGGTTGAGCATCTGCCTTTGGCTCCGGGTGGGATCCTGGGTCCCGGGATCGAGTCCCACGTCGGGCTCCCTGCAGGGAACCTGCTTCTCCCTCTGCCTGTGTCTCTGCCTCTCTCCGTGTGCCTCTCATGAATAAATAAATAAAATCTTTAAAAAAGAAAAAAGAAGAAGGTAGCATTCTCTACCACACCGACCACAGTTACCTACCCCTCCCGCCCAGGCTCTCTGCTGGGTCCCGCGCCCTTACGCACCCCGCGGCGCGGAGCTCGTCTACACTTGGGTGTATCACCGATACCTCAAACTGCACGCATCCCAACCCGAAGCACCCTTCCTCTTTCCAAGCCAGGCGTCTTCAGACTCCCCTCTTCCGCTGCTGCTAGTGGTTTGGGGACCTTCGGCTCCTTGTCACTTCCATCAGGAAGCTTTCCCTAACTTCTCTGACCCTTTCCCACCTGTAGCACACCAGCCCCGCCAACCCTGAATTATCCAGCCGCCTCCTCTGTCGTAACCTGCCACCGTGGTCCTGGGTCACAGTCCCTTGGGATCCTACGAGCCCCCTGGGGGCAGGACAGGGGGCGCCCTCCGTGTATATCCTCGGTTATTCGAGCTCTTAGTTGACAGCAGAGGTTCGATCAATGTTCCTTAAGTGAGTGGTTCCCCCAACACAGTGACTGACAGGTAGTGGCTGGACGGTCGGGTGACCCAGTTGTGTGGAAATGAAGAGGATGAACCTGAGAACACGCCTGTGATCGATCGATCGATCCCCTAAACCAAGGCCAGAAAACTTGTTCTTAAAGTGACAAGTAGTAAATGTTTAGGCTTTGGGAGCTGTACAGTCTGCTGTCTCTTTAGCTCTTCTTTTGTAGCCCGAAAGTAGGCACAGGGAGGGCGTGCACGGGCCACACACACACACACACACACACACACGAATGCACACGCTGTGTTCCAGGAACTATAGAAACAGGTGAGGGCTGGATCTGGCCCGCAGGCCACCCTTTGTGTTCCGTTGCCCTAAACGGAGCCCAGGTGGCGTGACCCAGCACACCAGGTGCCGTGCCTGCTGTGGACGGGCCCTCGGCCTGTCCCTGAACACCCACTTGTTGCCCCTGCTCCCACACTGTTTCTTCTGCGATCCTAACTACCCCCAGCCTGAGGGTGAGAAGTCTGAGCACTCATCTCACTGTGTGTGTGTTGGGGGGCGGATAGGAGTGTGGAGGCAGAGAGGGAAGAGGGCCAGGCCCCCTGAGGAACCAGTAGGAAGGTTTTCAGCAAGTGGGGCTCATCCTTTTGTGACATCTGGTTCCAACAGAAACACTCTCTGTGTCCATGTGTGTTTGCATGTGTACGTGGGTGTGAGCATGTGTGTGCCTATGTGTGCACGTGTGAGCATGTGTTTGCACACAATTGTGTGTCCACACATCATGTGTGTGTGCACATGTGTCCACACATGCTCAAAAACTTGCTTAGCATCCCTGGGTCTCATTCGTGCACCTGCTAAGGGTTTATTCTTGCTCCCGACGCAATGCGTTTTCATGTCGTCTTTTTTTTTTTAATGGCACATTATCCCCGATGCCGTACTCTTACCATGTTCCCGGGTGCCAGGGACAAAGGCCAAGCGTTGCAGAGAGTGAGGGGATGGCTAAGACCCCCTTGACCGGCAGACTGTGGGGATAGGAGGTGAGACATTACCTGGGCGTATGCTCTGAAAATCAATAAATCAACAAAATCTAGTCCAACTCAGAAGTACAACCTTCAGAATAGGGATGGGGCTTCCAGTTGGCTGTGGAAGCGGCAGGGGCTGGGGGAGGCCCGGTCCTGCCCACTCTGCCCGCTGCACCTGCCCCAGCATTGATTTCCTCATCTTTATTTATTTATTTATTTTTAAAGATTTTATTTATTTATTAATGAGAAGCACAGAGAGAGAGGCAGAGACACAGGCAGAGGGAGAAGCAGGCTCCATGCAGGGAGCCCGACGCGGGACTCGATCCCAGGACTCCAGGATCGTGCTCTGGGCTGAGGGTGGCGCTAAGCCACTGAGCCACCCAGGCTGCCCGATTTCCTCACTTTTAAAGGAGGATGATGGGGATCCCTGGGTGGCTCAGCGGTTTGGTGCCTGCCTTCAGCCCAGGGCGTGATCCTGGAGTCCCGGGATCGAGTCCCGCGTCGGGCTCCCTGCATGGAGCCTGCTTCTCCCTCTGCCTGTGTCTCTGCCTCTCTCTCTCTCTTTCTCTCTCTCTCTATGTCTATAATCAATCAATCAATCAATCAATCAATCAATCAATCAATCTTAAAAAAAAAAATAAAGGAGGATGATGATTCACCTTCCGGGCCTTTCGGTCCCACCAGGGCTCGAGGTTTGCGGCTCTGAATGCTTATTGTGAACAGCTCAGGGCTGGACGCAGGTGAGGAATTGGCGAATTAGTTCTCCAGGTTCCGGATCCAGAGGCTAGTCCTGGAAGCAATGCTTCGTGTCTTCTGCAGAGGAGGCTGGGGAGGGGGGAAGAAGGGGGGTGAGGCAGAGGCAAAGGTGGGCAAGCTTTGGGCGGAGATCTTCGTCCTAAGCTGGAGGCGCTTCCAGAGGGTTCTGTTGCCCTCCGTGGGTGGGTTGGGTGGGTGCTCTCACCTCCTCTCTGGCCTCCTTGGCTTCCCTCTGCTCTTGCCATTGTTCTGGAGCGCACACCGCTCCTTTCAGGATGCTGCCTCCCCTCCCCCTCGGAAGGTAGGGACCAGGCCCTGGGCGAGGGGCACTAGGGGGGCTGGAGTGATGGAGAGCAGGTGCCAGGCATGCAGTGGAATCAAGTTCATTTTTAAAGTCAAAACCCCTCACGGGGCTCCCCCACCTGCTCCCCCCCCCAGCCCCCGGAGCCCCTCTATTATCTTTAGGCCATTTGGTAGTTGTTGCTATGGAGACCACAAGCAAAATGGCATGCAAATCAACACAAGCAATCACAAGCGGAAAGGGCAGGGGGAAGATGAGAGAGTGGTGGAGGGGTGGGGGGGAAGGGCACAGAAAAGCTTCCTCCCGCAGTGCTCCTTGCAGTGCTCCCCGCAGTGCTCCCCGCAGTGCTCCTTGCAGCCCCCTAGTGCAGAAAAGGCTTGGAGGGTCCAGGCAGGAGTCAAGGAGGTTCCAGTCCAAACCCTAGCAAGAGGAGGGGGATACCGAGGATGCAAAGCCCCGGACCAGCATGTGAAGAGGGGCCAGTTACCTGCACCCAGCACTGACGGGGCTGAGGGGGTACAGGGGGTGTAAGGCATGCAGCCGGCAGCTGGCTTTGGGGGAGGCTCCCACGCCGGGTGCAGGCTGTGCTGGGAGATGCTAGCTCGCAGGCACTTTGGGATGAGCCGTGGATGAGCCGTGAAGGGCAACCATCCAAACCCAGGTCCCAGGGGTCCCCGGGCCCCTCCACACCCTCCCCTGGGAAACCATAGCCTCGTCCACGTGTGTCTGGCTATGCAAAGAGGCAACTGAAGATCATAAGCTGTAAGAGGAAAGCCCACAGCTCCCAAGAATAGAAACACATGCAACTGAGGCTCCTTGACTGAAATAAGGGCTGACTCCACGGAACGGAGAATTTGGGGGGGTTTCCCCCCTTCCTAGAGGGTCCCCAATCAAGGCTGGTCAAAGCCCCAGCAAGTGGGCTCCAATCGGCTCTGTGAAAGCAGCGCACCAGGACGGCCAGCACGGAGGCTGAGGAGAGAGAAGGTGAGCCCTGGAGGTCCCCTCTCGCCTCCCTGGTGGGGGAACAGCCCCGGGCCTCCCAGGAGCCGTGGGAAGCAGAGACTAGCACGCGGGGGCTGCTATCTGAACTTCAACCCCAGTTGCCAAGTTTTCTAAATAGAACACGTGGTCTTCAGGAGATGCCAGAACTCTGGGCTGGAGGGGCCCTGGCCACCCCCGCAACCCCTTCCCCCCACCCTGGGCTAGGGCTTCTCCGCCAGCAACCCCTCCCCACCCAGGACCCTGCGCCTCACCACGTCCTGCATTCAGTCGCCCCTTTGCACTCAGGACTTTCATGGGAGCTTGCTCAAGGGCTGTGGGGGCTTCCTGGCACCCGCACTCCATGCTCATGCAGCCCAGGGCACCCCGCCTCCCTCTGGGTCCCGACCTCCCTTCCGAGTGAGTGGAGAACTCCGGGCAGGGTGAGGCCAGGTGTCCACCTTCCCCGCCCAGGACAGCCAGGGGTGGGCGTGTCCTCACCCAGCCAATCAGACCGTCTCCTGGGGCTTTGGCCCCTTGAGCAGGGGACTCCAGGCCACAGGAGTTGGGCAAAGCCGTCCAGTGTGAGGCCACAGTTGCCAACACCCCCAGTTGTGTTTTCACCCCTCCCCCACCCCGGTCCCCCAATAAATCTCTTCTGCTTATGGTGACTGGTGACCAGAGGGATTTTCTGTTATCTACAGAAAAATTCTCATGGGCACAAAGGTCTCTCACCTCCCGTTTCCACACTTAGAGCCAGAGTGTCCCGGACACCACCTGTGCCCCTCAGGACGACACACGGCCCGTGGCACCTGGTTTGCCTTCCCTTCGGAGGTGCAAGAGAGAATGCCAGAAGGATGGGGGCAGGTGAGGGGAGTGAGGAGAAACCCCGGCTTCCCAAGGGGTCTGGGGCCACACGGGCCTGCCCCCATCAGGCTCGGCGAGGTGGCTTCCGGATGCTGCGAGGTTCCAGAGAGTGAGTGTCTCACTCCTCGAAGTCTCTGGAGCAGAAAGGGGCTCCATGTATCACTGAGTGGCTTCACCTTGCCCTGGGCCATCCAGCACCTGCCCCGCACAGATTACTGTGGGCAGGTCCCACCTACACACACATCCCTGCATGCGTCTGGGGATGAGGATGGAAAGGGCCGAGCACCGAGGAAGGCAGTAGGATGGTCACCAGGATCATTGTCCCCACGCCGACAAGGGAGGCGGAGAGAAGGGATTTCCTCCGTCTCAAGCCAAGAAAGGTCTTAGAGGGCACCCCTGCTCCAAATGGCTTTTAAAACCAGTGATGGGCACAGTCCCTTCATCCCCTTGCAACGTCCAGTTTCCCCCTATGCTCCCCCCTCCCTGCTGGGCGCCTCTTCCAGGAACTTGTCTCACTGATCTTGTGATCGCCCCTTCCTGCTTCTCTTTCTACCATCTTTTCCCTACAAATATGCACATGTCTGCATCCTACCCTGAAGAAATCCTTGACGGACCCGGTACCTCACCCACGATCCCTTCTCTCTTTTCTTTCCTGGGCTCATGAAATAGAGCAGCTAATTGGATCGGGCCCCCTAGACTGGGTCACTCAACTAAACGAAGGCCAGTCACAGCCTCTGGAACCCAGGGCTTTGACTGTCTGGGCTCTGGGGGTGCAAATGCACAGGACAGGTCGAGCCATGAGTGGGCAAGACAGCCACTGCCAGGTGAGAGGTGGAGGTGACCTCGCTGCTGCTGAAGGCTCCAGGAGGCCTTGGGAAGCCTGGCAGCTCGGCCAGGCCACAGGGAGGACTGCAACTGGGAAGACGGGGAGCGTGATGGAGGGTGGGACTGTCCCTTCAACATCATAGGTGACCTGTGACCCCATGTTCCCCACTTAGCTGCGTGAGACGCTGCAGCAGGAGGTTTTGTCAGAGTGGTTTGGAACAGGCCCAGAGCTTGAGGAGTCCCTTTCCTTGGGACCCTTGGGTATGATGTCCCTCCTGGCTAAGCTGGCCCCGGGGACGGCCATCAGAGGAAACAGCGGAGGGGGGCACGGCTACGGAGATATCTGGCTCATCTGGAGAAGAATTATCACTGGGATGGGGCTGCCAGTGCGGTGCAGTGGATAGAGTTCACCCTGGGACCCAAACCACTCCCAGAACCCCGACTGCAAATTCCTGGCTGTGGGACCCAGGACTCAGGGTCGAACTGGCTGTTCGAACCCCTCGAACCTCAGATTTGCCAGCCTGACCATTCGAGAGCAGCGGTTGGGATTCACTCCGCCGCCAGCTCCTTGGGCATCTGGGTCCCTTCCCACCAAGTGGGACCAGGGCTCCCCAACACCGAAGGGCTCTGTGGGCCAACTGACTCATGCACGCTGGCTGTCGCCCCAAGACCAGTCGCTCCAGGGCAGACATGAGAGCCGGAGAGCTAGCGGCACAGGCCAGCGACTGTGGAAGGCTCCCTGTTGATAAAGACAGGGCGCGGATTCCCGCGGGGCGCGGCGTGGACTTTTCCAAAGGAGGACGGCTCACCTCGCTCGCCGCTGTCGTTCCCAGAGGACAGGAGCACAAAGGTGCCTTCTGCCCACAGGACGGCTTCCTTGGCAGGGGACCTGCAGCTTGGACCGCGTGTGCCAGGAGCAGCAAAGGCAGGGGCGTTTGACACGTCGGAACAGCGCCGTTTCCAAATTAAATCACCCAGGTGGCCGCCGATGCGCCCTCGCGGGGGGACGGGGGACGGGGGGCGGCCAGCTCCGACACTTGCAAAATCTGAAGGGCACGCGGAGCCCCAGGAAATGCGGCCAGACGACCATAGTGGGACTCTGGATGACAGGCCACGCTCTTCTCCTGGGGCCGGTGGCACTCTCCATCTATTTCTCAGAGTGGGATTCCAGAACACCCACCAGGGGCCTGGGCCTCATGATCGCCGCTGGCAGGTCCAACGTTCTTGCCTGACCGGGAAGGAAACGGAGACGAAGCTCTGGTCATTTGCCCAAAGGTGCAGAGCTGGGAAGTGGGGAGCAGCATTTGAACTCAGATCTGGTTACACCAGAGGTCCCGTGTCTCCCTCAAATCCCCCCCAACCCCTGTTCAGAATAGTCAATCTATGCTCCAGTCTGTGAGAAGAGGGACCTCAAAGTGTACGTAGCTGGTATTCTTGGTGCTACTTTTTTTTTTTTTTTTTAAGATTTTATTTATTTATTCATGAGACACAGAGAGAGAGGGAGAGAGGCAGAGACACAGGCAGAGGGAGAAGCAGGCTCCACGCAGGGAGCTCGACATGGGACTCGATCCCGGGTCTCCAGGATCACACCCCTGGCTGAAGGTGGTGCTAAACCGCTGAGCCACTGGGGCTGCCCTTGGTGCTACTTTTTTGCAACCGAGGACACTGAGGCTTGGCAGCTTCATCGAACTCAACACAGACTGATTGAGCCCCGATACAGGGTGGACCCCGTGTGCTCTCACGAGCGCTGGATGTGTCACCCGCACAGGCCTGCAACAGTGTCTGGTGCAGACAAGGATGCACGTTGTGGTTAATTTACATTGCCCCGGGCTAAGTGTTCATTAGGGGAGAGTTTGTCTTCTCCTGCAGAAGGATCCAGAGTCTTCCCTGACATTGCTTTTTCCCTAAGGACTAGCAAGCACATAGTGAATTTACAGGGTTATGCAAAGTTGACATCTTTTCCTAGATTATCTCCTCGAACACTTACGACGCCTCCACCAGGTATACGGGGCAGGTACAGGCACCTGTTTGCAGATGAGGAAGTGAAGAGGGAGCAGAGTCTGCGGGAGGCCCCACGGTTAGTGAATGGGGCTGTGGGATGGGCCTCAAACCCGAGGCTGGCCTTTCTCCCGCTCCTGAGCCCGTGTTCCCAGTTGTCACCGTCCTTAACTCCCTCTGCCTCCCCTGCAAGGACTCCATATTTTGAAATATGTTGCCAACAAAACCCAGAGCATCAAGTAAGTGTGAATGTGTTTCCCCATTTTTATTAATCAAAGACATATGTACCCGCCAATCACCGCTCCTGCTCGGCCTCCAGACTTGAGAGCTTTCACTTAGTGGGAGAGGTTTTCCTCCGTTCACTCGACCCCTAGGATTTTGTGCACGCACTAAGTGTCCTGTTAAAGGTGCTTGAGATACGTTGGTGAACAAAACAAAGATCCCCAGAGTTTATGTTCCAGCAGTGGGGACATGGCACGAACAGTAAACACAACAAATACGCCTCTTATGGATGGTTGTGTGGGAGACATCAATGCCACCGAGGCGTATTGCACAAGGTAAGGGGGCGGGTTGGAGGCAGGAGGGGACAAGTCCTAGTATAAAACAGGGATCCAGGACAGACCTGCAGAAACTACAATTGTCAGCTGGCATTTGGTAATCCTGAAAACAACTCAGACGTCTAGGTTTCAGGGAGCCCAGCTTGGTGACGCCTCGTCTAGTACATCTACTCAGCCTGGAAGCAGACATGACATCAAGGGGGACTGTCTTTGAGAGTTGCCCGCGAGCCCGACACCAGGTGTTGGGGTGGGAGGGGTGCAGGCTGCAGGTGCCTGCTTTGCTCAGGGCTTTCCCTGGGTGGGTGGGGAGGAGGGATGCCCCGATCACCGTGCACCCCAAACTGTAGGCTGAGCCGGGCCGAGCTCTCCCCCAGAATGGCCCAGAGCAGCGAAGCCAGAGAGGAAGGCTAGAAGCAGGATGGAGATGGATTTCATTCCTCAGGCAATTCTGAACCATTGCCAGAAGCTTCCCCGGGGTCCTTTACTGAGAAAGAGGGGGAGGCTCGGCAAGCCGGAGTGTGGTGATGGATTGGTGATGTCTGCCACGGTCACTGGTCTTTGTGAGCCGAGCAAAACCTCTGAGCCAGAGCGGTGGTGCTGAGTCTCCAGGCTGAGGAGAGGTGAGAGATGAGACCTGAAACGGGAGGGTTTAGGATGAGCCGGAGAGGGGACCAGCTGGGTCAGGCAGGTGGAAGAGGGCAGAGTCCCTGAATGAGGCCCGATTTGGGGTAGAGGGGCCGCTGCCTCTGTAGTGCCTTCTTCTGGGGTCCCCCACACACAGGTCCACACTCCATCTCCTTCTGCTGCTCTTGCCCACATCACCTGTGTCACTTGCCCCACGCCGCCATGGGTTGAAATGGTGCTTGGAAAGGGAACGGTCAGTAGAGTTAAGAGCCGGGGTGCAGATCCTGCCCCCCATTGCTGACTTTCTGTAGGGCCTTGGGCACATGAGCTTTACTCCGATGAGTTTCAGTGTCTGTATCTACAACATGTAGACTGGTACCCATCCCGTAGGGTCTTTGAAAGAAATAACGTGTGTGCGATGCACCACGGTGCCCAGCCCAGGAGTGCCCATGAGGTCAGTTATTCATAACAGTCATTATGATGCTATGATGCTATCGATGGGAATGACAGTAAATTCCCGCAGCCCCCTGTGAGAGGGACGGCCTGGGGGTCATTCTTCCAGGGAATCCTGGCCAAGTCCACTTAAATTAGGTCCCCGAGGCCCACGGACCCAGGTCAAGATAGTCTCTGGTCCCAGAACATGTATCAGAGTGGACACACCTGATGGTTGGCGGGCGTGTGTTTCTGGACTCGTGGGGAAGGCTGGAGTGGAAGAGCCCACCCAGTGGACTCCCCGCCCCCACCTGAGACCGCGGGTACAAACCAGCAGCTCTTCCCGTGAAGGATTAACTGCTATGAGCAAGGGACTTTCCCAAATACTTTGCTGCTAACTAGGAATCAGTCCCAGGATCCTTCTGGAGTCTCTTTTCTATCTTTCAATATTGGGGCAACTTTTGCTTTTGTTTTTCAGAAACACATATATCCACTTTGAGCAGCTGGGGGCTCCCCGGCCTGGGCGGGGAGCTCATTTTCCTCTAGTACTTTCTGGCAGCAGCTCACAGGAGAGGCAAGCCTTCGGCGACCTCTCTCTCAAGCGCGTTCTCGAGGGAAGCAAGCACACGGTCCAAATCGGGGTGGTTTCCATCAGGCCCTTACCTGTTATCACCCCGTATGCTGTCGTCTGTTGCGAGACCTGCGTTCGAATCCCAGCCCCTGCAGCTCCGGGAAGGTCCCCCACCTCACGCTCTGTGGGGCCATCTGGGAGACGGGATGGTCGTGTCTCCAGCTCAGGACTGCAGGGAGGATCAGCAGGGAGCAGTGGAAAGTCAGAGCAGCCCAGCAGCCCACCCCCCTCGGCTCGGGGTCCACCTCCGCCACTCCCCGTCTCGAGGCTCTCCCCAGACTCGCAGTCCTAGAGCTGGAATGGATGGCATTGACCCAGGCCCTCTCAGTGCTTATGGAGACCAAAGTTCGGAGGAGGAGAGACCCCCTTTCAGAACACACTGCAATGGGGCCACACAGTCCAGTGGGGACCCCGGGCTGGGCTGTATCTCCATCTTCTCCACCATAAAGGACCCTGGTGGGTAGACCACCCTTCCACTCAGACTCCATGCTTTGGAAAACAGCAAAGTGGATGAATTATTTATTCAAGTTATGTATTTTTATATCAGACACTTGGGTGACCATGTCACTGCGCTGGCTGACATCTTTCACCAGCTCCCCACTGACCCTGGGTAGATTCACTTTATGGGAAGTGTCGCGGGACCCACTGCTGTTATTCGTGGGCGTACCTGTATCCCTTCCTGACTCTGAGGTCCTGGATGCCAGGGACCATGTCTGGGACTCATCCATGTGTCCTTCTTCCCAGGACAGGACTTGGAACATAGTGGGATCTCAAGAACGTTTGGATATTTATCAGAATTCGAGTCATAAGATGATATGTCCAAAGCATGAAAACTAGCAGCCCACTTAACTTGTGAAGACTAATCGGAGATAATTTCTGGTTTAAAAAATATATTGTTGGGACGCCAGGGTGGCTCCGTGGTTGAGCATCTGCCTTTGGTTCAGGGAGTGACCCCAGGGTCCCGGGATCGAGTCCCACAGGCTCTCTCTGCCTGTGTCTCTGCCTCTCTCTGTGTGTCTCTCATAGAGAAATAAATAAAATCTTTTAAAAAATTAAAAATAAATAAAATTAGGGCAGCCTGGGTGGCTTAGTGGTTTAAGCACCTGCCTTCCGCCCGGTGCGTGATCCTGGAGTCCCAGGATCGAGTTCCACGTCGGACTCCCTGCATGGAGCCTGCTCCTCCCTCTGCCTGTGTCTCTGCCTCTCTCTCTCATTCTGTGTCTATCATGAATAAATAAATAAAATCTTAAAAATAAATAAATAAAAATATATGGTTATTATATATGTTCTATTACGGGCTGAATCATGGACCACCCAAAATTCATATGTTGATTGAAGTCTTAACCCCCAGCACCTCGGAGTGCGACTGTGCTTGGAAAGCAGTCTCTAAAAAGGAGATTGAGTTGACCTGAGGTCACCAGGGTGGGGGGCCCTGATCCCATCTGACTGGTGTGTTTGTTAGAAGAAGAGATTAGGACATGGACATGCACGGAGGGACGACCCCGTGAGGACATGGGGAAGAGACACCACCCACAAGCCAAGGAGAGAGGCCTGGGAAGGAACCGTCCTGCTGACCCGGGACCTCTGGTCCCCAGGACTGGAGCAGTGGATTTCTGCGTCGCCGCTCCGGGGTCTGCGGCACTCCGTTAGGCAGCCAGGGGCACTGCTCCCTATGCCCACATAGAGGGTCGCATCATGACCCTTGCTGTCTTTGCAAAACCCAGGCATCTGCTGTGTGCAGCACTTGCTTCCCGGCACCCTTCCTTTAAGTGGGGGGGGTGTGTCCACGGACGCCCGGGGTTCTTGTGGATGGGCTTCCCCATGTCTCTCATCCCCTTCTGTAAAGCCTTCTGAGAGTTAATGTCAGAGCTAAAAGCATGGCCCTCCACCTTCACAGCTGACCTTCCCTCCCCCAGCGAGACAGGAAAGGGCCCGGCCCCTTCCCTCTGCCCACCCACCCACTGCCCGGGGCTTGCATAGCTCCCCGTGGCTCAGCCCCCGTCCAGGTGTTCGCCGTGCTGGCCGCCTCCCCGCCGGGCGTCAGAGCCAGGGTGGGCCCAGCCTGCGGCCCCGGGTGACCATGAGAGGTGGGCACTGTTGCCCCCGGAGGCTTACCCCATGTCCTGGGCACCCCGTCCCATGGACCCAGCTTCCCAGCCAGGCCTGGTGAAAGCATCTCTTGCAGCTAATTGCATCTCTTTAGGGCCCAAGAGAAGGTAGGAGGCAGTGTCCGGGGAAGGGCGCACTCACAAGGCAGAGGCAGGAGCGGCCCGTGGATGTGTCTGCAGTAGAGGCTCAGACTGTCAGCTCGGGCTGCACGCGGGGACGAGGGGAGGGAGCCAGACGGCCTGTGGCCCCAGGACGCGGGAGATGGAGACCCAGGCCCAGAGAGGAAAGGGAAGGATGAGGGGGGGATGCCCAGAGCCTGAGGCAGAGCTGTCGGGCCCTGACGGGGGCAGGAGGAGAGGCTAGGAGAAGCTTGCCGGCCCCTTTCAGGAACTGCTGGAAAATTCTGGAGGAAAAGTCATTGATCTGGCCCCGGAGATCTCCATCCCAGGCGGGTTTCCGCTGGAAGCCTGGCCAAATGGCTAAGGCCACAGCCGAGCCAGCTCTGTCCCCTCCTTGCTTTGGTGAGAGCCACGTAGCACCCAGCACCTGAGAAGGGCCCCCGAGCTCTGGCCTGGGGAAGCCTGGGGAGGTCGGGACTGGGTAGGACTCCCACTGGCCTCGGCCTTCGAGGCCCCCCAGGCTGGGCTGTGTTCCTCCTCTGGGGGTGTGTGTGTGTAAGAAGTGGGGGCCTCTCTTCTCTCAGCCAAGCCCTCACTTTTGCTCTCCGGCTCCTCTGCTGCACTTTCCCTCGAGGGGTGCTGTGCCCGCTGGAGTCAGGGAGAAGCCGCTGGGCCTCCTTTGGGCAAACTCTCCCATCGGCCTCAGCAGGACCCCCCACCCCGAGGGACTCGGGGGGGCACTGACGTGGCTCCGTGAGGACAGTGTGATTCCTGCTCCACTCTTCCTCTGATTCCCCGGCCCTGGGGACCGTCCCCTTACCCTTCACGGTGCCCGGCTCCTCCGTAGCACTATGGGGACCAGCGGCCTGAACTCAGGGAGGGGTCACCGGACGTGTCCATCTCAGGAGGCGGGAACCAGGGAGCTGCCAAACAGCAGCCACAACCCCCACACACCCCCATCCCCCCAACCCTGTGCCCCTTGGCATCTTGCCGCACACAATCATGTGTACGTACACACACGTACACATGTACACACACCTCGTAAAAATAAAAAAGCAAAAAGCCAATCAACCCTTTGTCGCTGTGTTACAGTGTTGCCAACGGAGATGCCTGTGGTTTGGACAACCCCCAGGCCCTGGTGACCCAAATTCTTCCTTCCAAGCCACTCTGCAGGTCCACAGAGAGCTTCTGTTTATTTGTTTGTTCGGGCAATAAACACGCACCGGGAGCTGGTTGCTTGCCTAGGCCTGTGACTCGTCCAGGAGACACAGGCCCCGGGGACACAGGGAGAGGCCTCAGCCCTGGCTCTCAGGACATCCCCAGGGAAGGCCACGCACGGGGCTGGCCCTGGGCAACCACAGGCCCAGAGCTAATGTCATTTTCCCAAGCCGGCCTCATCATCAGAATCCCTGGGGACTCTCATCCAGACTTCAGGTTCCCGGGTCCCACCCCTGCGGCAGCTCAGCAGGTAGCGGTGCTTGTGGGGAGCTCCGAGTCCTAGGCAGATGCCTACCCACTGGGATGAGAGAGGAGACCCGGAGCTGCCCCCTGGCCTGCAGAGGTGCTGAGGGTCAAGAGGCCAGAGACCCATCCTGGTCCCCCCTGCAGACTGGATCTCAAAGGGCCTCTGGAGACACAGCCTCCCTCTCTGCCTGTGACCAGCAGGGAAGGTCAGCTCACAAGTCCCCAGATGGCCACCTGCCACCATCTGCATCCAGGCTCTGCGTAGCCCGGCTCCTCTGTCCCTGGCTCTTCTGTGGAAAGGCAGCTTTGATTCTGGCAAAGGAAAAGCAAACAACAAAAAATAAAACACCCCTCCCACCCCACCCTCGACAGACGTGCCTCTCACAGATGGACAGACTGCCCTCTGCAGCCCCGGCGTCTCCCGGACGGCAAGTAGACTCCCCCAGACCGCCCCTTGCCCTTGGGCTGGAGAGAATCACTCAACGGTGGCCCTCCTCGTCACCCCCAGGCCCCCAGAGCCCCGTCCCAAAGCAGCAGGAGTCACGGGGGACATCCTGCGTCCCTTGGGCCCCGAGTCAGCGTCCGAGTGTGGAGTCCACGAAACGCAGGTGCCGTGGAGCCGAGAGCAGCTGCCAGGACGGCCTTCTCCCCATGCGCTGGCTGCTCACAATCAACGCAGCTCCCTTTCCTTAGGGGGCAGTCACCATGTGCCACCCAATGTCCCGAGGCTTTATGGGGATCATCTGGTTGAAGACCAACCAACAGATCAGCACATTAGGAGCTCTGGGTGTACACAATCTACAGGTGAGGACGCAAGGCACAGAGAAATTGAGTGACTTGCCCGGAGTCACGCAGCTTGTAAAGAGGGGGACGGGGACCCCAATCAGGTGGTTGACCTGCAGACTCTGCGCTCTTTCCCATGTGTCCTGTTCTCTGCCCGGTGTCTCGCCCACAGCCTCGTCCACAACTATCCGTGAAGATTTGACCTTGAATTTGGGGTTTCCCAGCGTGGTGAAACCATGGAAGTCAGGGCATTAGCCTGGATCCCCACGGAAGAAAGGAGCCAGGAGCTCAGGTCCAAAAGGGACCTGGCCACCAAGGACAGAGCAGGTGTGGCTTGGACAGGTGTCCGGGTGCCAGGGATGGGAAGATAGGGAGCTCTCTCCCCCGCAAAACTTGCCGATTCATGGTTTTGCCTGCTGCTGCCCGATTATCTTCTTTTGCCTTTAAAATGACTGCTATTGCCTTTGGCTATAAGGGAAATCAACTATAAAGAAAGTTGCGGGCAGCCTGGGGGCTAGTCGGTGAAGCATCTATCTTTGGCTCAGGTCATAATCCCGGGGTCCTGGGGTCGAGCCCCACATTGGGCTGAGCCTGCTTCTCTCTCTCTGCCTCTGCCTGCTGTTCTTGCTTGGGCTCTCTCTCTCTCTCTCTTTCTCTAACTCAAATAAAGAAATAAAATCTTTAAAATAAAGAGAGAAAAAAGAAAGTTGCCTTCTGGTCAGCCCTATTCCTTCCCCTTTCCCTCAAATTAATCAGTGTTTATAGGTTTTGTGTCTCTATGTGTGTTTTTCCAGGGAAAAAAAAAAGCATCCCCTTGCAGTTGTGCATCTATTTATATAAAACCCTCTTTCTTTGCACGAAGGGCTCCCCCCTAGGTGTTTTCTCTGCACATATTTTCCGCACAGCTGAAGTCGCTGCACAAGTGCCATCGTATTTACCGTGTTTTCCACTCGATGCCGTGATCAGCTTTCTCTCGAGAATGTGTGCTTTGTACAGACTTCCACACGCTGCCCCAGAGCCGGGCCCCGGGTGAGCCTTCGGGGGCTCTGGAAAGAGGCTATCACAAGAGGTGGATTTCAAATGCCAGCCGTCCGCCCTGCCGACAGAAGGAAAATACGCGCGGCTGTGTTTGTACATGCTGACTTCCAGATCCATCCAGCCGACGTTTCTTGCACGCCTACTGTGCACAGAGGTCCGCGAGGACAACGTTCTCGGCCTATTGCTGCAGCATTATTTCTCGAAGGCAGGTGGTGGTGATGTTGCGAATGACCCCACGGGTGCTTGCGTTTCCGAGTGCAGGTCTGGCTGGATACAGGATCGATCCGGGAAACGGCCACCCCGAACTCCTGCAGAATCCATCCTAACGCCTCCACCTCTGGTCATGCCTTCCATGTAAAGTCAATTTTCTCTTTGCTTCTGTGCAGGGTAGCCACTGAGAGCAGCAAAGAAGATGCCGGAACAGGCTGGGGAGGCCGGGTGGGGGAGGCCGAGGGTCAAGGGCCCCTCAGTCCATCGCAAGCAGTTGGCGTCAGGCCAGGTGAGGAGAAGGCAGGGAGGACACACGGGAAGGAGAGAGGCTCCGTCCTTCTCTACAGCTGGCTCAGGTTAGCAGGCACCAGGGCTGGGCTGCAGAGCCGGGCTCCTGGACCCCCCACATCTGAGAGCGGCTCCCCATGCGGTGGGTCTCCCCCAGGCCACCCGGCCTCCACGGCAGACCGGAGCAAGCATGCGGTGACTTGTCAGAGCCCACGGATGTGGGCGGCAGCGCAGAAGCAGCTACCCCCAGGCTCGGCTCTGTCGGGCCCGGGAATCCTCTTCGGAGAGGAGGGCTTTCAAGGGTCCTAAACCCTCAGAGCCTCAGCTTCCTTCCTTGCTGGGTTAGAGCACATTCATTCTCAACACACGGTGGCAAATACTGTAACGAACAATCAGGCCCTTCTTCGGGTCCTCAGCAGATGGCATGAGTTTCCCAGCGCTGTCACCCCAAACCACGGGGGCTGAAAATGACAGCAATTCAGTGTTGCATGGGTCCTGAGGTCAGAATCTGCCATCGGGTGTCAGCAAGGCCGTGCTGCCTCTGAAGGCTCGAGGGGAGGAGCTTTGCTGCCTCCTCCAGCTCCTGCAGGCTCGGGTGTTCTGGGCTGGTGGTCCCCCCAAGTCCCCCCAGTCTCTGCCTCTGCGGTCACGTGGGCTTCCTCCTGTGTCTCCGAGCCTCAAATCCACCTTCACCTCGCCTCCACCTTTCGCTTATCAGGTCACTCATCACTGGATTAAGGATGAATCGAGGAGGGGTGGGGGTGACTCCAAGCCTCCGAACTGGGAATGGAAGGGCAGAGGCAGGAGCAGGTTAAAAGCGGAAGAGGCTGTGGTTATCTGGAACCTGAGGTCCTATCCGTGTGACCACGTGAGCAGGCAAGTGGAGTGGATAGGGCTCTGGAATTTGGGGGGAAATAAAAATCTCACTAAGTGGAAGCAACCTGTATGCAGACTTAGGGTAAAGGGGGTTTCAGCAAAAACTTGACTCTGTCCCGGACCTGCAGGGGACAGCAGGCAGTGATGGCCAGTCAGCCAGACAGCTGCGCCCTCGACCTCCTCAAGGCCTTTTCCCAAAAGCTGTGGCTACGGGCTCCCCGGGAAGAGGGCGTTGGCCAGCGAGGCACAGGGGACCTGCAGGGCTCCCACGGCTCACTTGCCGCCCGTGCCCGCCCTCCCTTCCAGGCCCTTCCCCGGGACTCCTCCCGAAGACTCCTGCTCCTGGGCTTGTTGCCAGGGCCGCTCCAGCTCGTCCCGTGCAGCTCGTCCCATGCAGCAGACGAGCCACCTCCATCCCCGACACTAGCCCGGTGCCTGCACGCGCTCAGTCCGTCCTCGTGGGAACGAGCACCCGCGCCCCAGGAGCGAGCAGCGACAGGCAAAGAATCACGGGGACCCCAAAGAGCCCGGCTGACAGGGCAGGGGCCGATAGTCACCAGGGACGTGACGGATGCGCAGGCTGAACGGGGATCTGTCTGTCCTCTTGGCCACAGTCAGCCGCGCCTCCGCTCCTGGTGAGGCCTCTCAGCACCAGCGCGCCCTCTCACGTTCTTGGGGTGCCCGTTGGCCGCTTGCATCTTTCCCAGGAGGAACGACAGCCCGGTGCCCCTGGCCTGCAGTGGGCACGATGATCCTCTGGAGCAGGATTGTTTGTTTCTGAAACCCAGGGAGCCTCCGGCTCTGGGGAAGGCAAGGCCTGTCGGGGGGGGCGGGAAGTCTCCCGAGATGGTGGGGGGCAGCAGTTTCTTGGGGCTGGTGTAGGGATGTTGTGCCATCACTGGGGTGGCTCTGCTATGGTGCGATCCGCATTTCCCCAGGTGGTGGTGACAGCCTCTGAGCTTTTCAAGTCCCCCTGCTCTCTTCCACCACCCCCCCCCCCCGCCCCCAGGAACCAAGTCTGTAAGGTTGGGCGTGGCCTCCCCGGGGAGGCCATTCTGGGGTTCCATCCCAAATCCACACACACAAACACACACACACGTGTGCACATCCACCCACATGCACATGCACGTGCACACACACAAACGCACAGCTGGGGGAAGCAGAGAGAGGCAGGCTGACCCTTGGGGGGCCCCCCCCGCGGCAGCCGTGCCTCCCCTTGGTGACAGCATGCCCCACCCTATTCTGCAATCCCTGGTGCGGCACACGGGGCCACTTCAATTACGTGGCGGGCGGGCGCCTGGGCGCTGGGAGCGCGTCGCCCCCGGGGAGCCCGCGGTTTGCAGTGAGGTGTGGAGACGGAGGGGAGGAGGCTGTGTTAATGACAGCAGCCCCCCTCCCCGAGCAGCGCCAGCCGACTCGCTCGCTCTTTAATTATCTGGAATTAGAGCGCCGTCCTCACCCGCTTTATGTTCTGGTGGAGGAAATCGGGGCATCCATTAATTACCTGATCCATATGTAAAGTGTCACACATAATTTTTCCAGAGCCAAAGGGTTCGTGCTCCAAGACCTGCATCATCTCTTAATAATGACGTGAAGCGAAGGCGGAGAGGGCCCCAAGCCTGGGTCCTGTGGGGCTGGGTGACGGCCGATCCGAGGGCTTCCCCTCGGATCCCCGAGCACCAGGCCCTGCGGGCTCCTCTGCGGCGGTGAAGGAGCCAGGGGTCCAGACACAGAATTAAGTGCCTGATGAAGGACCGCTTTCCACCCATCAGAGTCTGCGAGTAGAGAAATGCCTGGAAATTAGAGGCAGACCGTGAAATAAGTTTAAGCTACGGCACGAGGACGTAGGTTGGATAAGGAGAAGGAGTTCCCAATGGGAGGGAGAAGGCAGGCGTGCCCGTCTCCCGGCGGATGTTCCACGACCAGGCTGGGGACGGATTCCCTTTTGGGAATCACCACGGCAGCGGCGAGGGGGCCAGACGACACGAGGTCACAGCCTCAGCCCCAGCTTCCGACCCACGTTCTGGGGGCACTGGGGGTTGGGGTGGGGCAGAGGAGGAGAGAGACAGAGAAAGGTGCAGAGACAGAGACAGAGAGACAGAGAGAGGGAGATGCAGACCTGGTTTAGGCCACACTTGCCCTGTTGTCATCTAGAAACATCTCAGCCTTTGACCAGGTCCCCGGGAGCCTCTTGGAGCACTGACGGCTTTGCACCTGCAGGATAAAGCACGGGCACGTCTTCCCTCTGGTTAAAGCCCCACCCTGACCGCAGGCAGCTTCCCTTCTGGGCAGACACAGGGGGCCGAGGAGGTGGGTGAGGACGCAGTGACAAGGGTGGGGTGACTAGGCCTTTGTAACCTCCAGAGCGCCCCGCCCCACATCACCCCATAAACAGGTCCAGATCCTTAACTCCATTTTACAGTTGAGAAGGCTGAGGCCCAGGGCCCCACCTTGAATAGGTGGCCGAGCTCGCCTAGGGGCACAGGTCCAGTCAGGGCTGGCCTGCAAGGCTGGGGGTGAGGGTGGGCGAGGGCACCCACCATACAGCCCTGGGCATGCCTCCGGCTCATGGGGCGGTCATGCCGGGTTGCCCATGTTCTCCTCCCGGCCCCCCCACCCCGTCCCCTGGAGCTGGGCCCTCACCGGAAGACTTCCCGCCAATGACCCCCAACCCCAGCTGGGGCCTTAGCCCATTTACAGACAGACGTTCTGGCCTGGGCCGGTCCGTAGTTGGGCGGAGGTCAAGGAGAAAGTGCTCCCTCTTCCCGTCCAGGCTTCCCAGCCTCTCCTACGCCCAGAGATGAGCCAGAGGGCGAAGGCAGCGGCCTGCGGAGCGTCGGGGCCTGCACGCGAGAGCCCCCCCTCCCGTGGGGCCGAGCGCCCTGCCTCCTCCAGGACTGGTCCTTGGCCTGCTGCTGCACTGGGGACATCACAGGCACTGGCCCATTCTAGGGCTTTCTGCAGGTTCAGGGCGGGGCCCCGTAGCTGCCCCGACGCACAGCCAGGTTGGGGACCTTTGCCTCCGAGTTCCTGCAGGGCAAGGATGATCCAGCTTCTGCGCTGTGACTCCCCAGAGGACCCCTGCACACCCCGACACGGGGATGCCCCCTCGGAACACCAGAACCGCTTTCCTGCGTGACCCTATTCCCCTCCAGCCTGACTAAGAAACTGTCATCTTCTCTCTGCTTCCCTGGTCTCGCGAGTGTGGGTTGGCCTGTGGCCCGAGCAGCTAGTGTGAAATGAGGAAAATCCTTCTAGTGGAAACCTGCTGTGGATGGCCGGCCGCCCCGGGGCAGGCGACGGGGTCCCTGCGTGGCCCACCTGGCATCTGGAATGCTCCAGGACCGAGCTGCTCCCCTGCCCTCCCACCCCCACCCCACCCCCACCTGGCTCTAGAGTTCCTCAGAGTCCCCAGCTGTGGGGGGACCAGGCTTCTGGCACATTCCAGGAGGAAGCATATTCATTCGGGCTTGGATGTGTTGTGGGGACCACCTAGCCGATCCCATCTCCGCCGGATCTGGGACTTACACAGCGCGGAGGAGGCAGCATTTTGAGAGAAGACTGTGACCACAAAGGGCAAGAGGCCGATGTGCCCTGAGAGAATGCAGGTGTCCTGCTCGGGCCCCAAAGCCGGGGGCCCTGGCCCAGGTCCCGCCTGACATGGGACCTGTCACGGGCTCACGCGGCTCTCAGCCTCGGTTGGCAGCCAGGCCGCCAGCCAGCCGCCTCCTCCCGCGCCTGCGGTCACCCCGAGTGCCACGGCTCCGAGGGCCGGCACTCCCAGGGATCGGACGCCAGCGGGAGGGCACAGGCCTCTTCTTGGGAGCCTGACGGAAGCACCCCCCAGCTCTCTGCCCCTCCAGCCTCCGTTCCCGACCCCGGTCCTCGGAGACTGGAGACCGCCGGGCTGCGCACACCCCTCCTGTGTGCCTCGCATCCTTGAGGGTGACGCCCAGCTTCCCTGCAGCCCCGGACAACCTGCCTGGGGGCGCTGCTAGCACCCCTACACATCCACAGGCACCTGCCCCCAGCCCCTGGCAGCAGAGGCCCAGCCCTCCCTGACAGCCCTGCTCCCGGCCCTCCCTGATGCCCCTGCGCCCAGCCTCCTTGACACCCCTGCACCCGGCCCTCCCTGAAGCCCCTGCGCCTGGCCCTCCCTGACACCCCTGTGCCTGGCCCTCCCTGAAGCCCCTGCGCCTGGCCCTCCCTGACACCCCTGCACCTGGCCCTCCCTGACACCCTTGCTCCGGGCCTGAGGCTGGCCCCGGGGAGGGAGGGCTCCTGTTTATTCCCGCCTCTCACTGGCTCTCCCTCTCCTTCCCTGCGCTCAGAGATCTCCCCAAGCTCCCCCCCACCCCCGTGTTTTCCCCTCCATTACATCTCCCTTACACCTCCTGGAATAAAAAACAATTCTCTGTGCCACCTAATTCCCCCTCCCGACAGTTTAAGGCCATGATATTAAATAACGATAATCACAAGGCGCGCTTTGTTGGGCGCTCAGCCGCCGCCGCTCGCTTTAGAGCTCTCAAGCCCAAGGTCACGGGCCCTGCTCGCTTAGATAAATCTTTCCCATCGCCCGATTCTGACAAATCCCTGCGTCCGCGGGCCCTTTGTTGTATATTCTTTGTTTGAAATATGGCCCGCGCCTCCCCTGCCTCTCCACCTTTGCATATTAAATGGGGGCGGCTTCCCCGGGAAGGGGGAGGGCTGGGCCTCTCCCGCCCCTCCCCTCCCCTCTCCTCCCCTCCCCTCCCCTCCCCACCGCTGCTCAGCCAACCCCGGCGGCTCCCACGGTGGCGGCACCTCGTCCTTTGTTCTCTGCTGCTGCTGGTCCTCATCACCTTCCGGAAGAGCCCTTGTCTCTGCTCCTGAATCATTGATTCTTAATAACTTGATTAAATCGGAAGGCGGCATCCTGGCATCCCCCCCCCCCCCCCCCCCCCCGCCAATCAAGCAGGAGCGAGAAGGCGCATGGGGATGGTGAGGGCTCCAGAGGGGGAGTCCGAGGTGGGAGGTGGGGTGGGGGGCTCCCCTCCCCTCTGCCCTCTGGACCTGATGGAGCCCATTCCTGCTCAGGGACACTCTGAGTGCCCCATCCACCCTCGGGGGCTGCTTTCATTCCCCTCCTCTGCTATGCTGGATACTGCTGGATACTGTCCCCCCAGAATTCACATGCACCTGGAACCTCAGAGTGTGACCTTATGTAGAATAAAGATCTTTGCAGGTGTCATTAAGGCCTGAGGGCCCTGAATCCCACCAGAGTGCCCGAAGGAGACAGACAGGGAGGGGGCGCAGGTGCAGAAGGCCCCCTGAGGGTGCAGGCAGCCTCAGGAGACGCGGTCACAGGTCAGGGATCGTGGGGTGGGGGGGGGGAAGCCAATGGAAGCTGGGAGACAGCACATTCTCCCCCGGGGCCTCCAGAGAGAAGCAACCCGCCTCTGCCCACTCCCCCCCCCCCCCCCCCGCCAAAAAAAAAAACTCTGAGAGAATACGGTGCCGTTTCAAGCCTCCCGTTGGTGGCACTTTGTTTCCGTGGCCCCAGGACACTAACTCAGCTCTTTCCTTCCCTTCAGGGAGGAGCTCCTGCTGCAGACAGGACCAGGAGGGCACCGACCCAGGTGTGAATGCTGGGGCTGAAGGGCTGAAGGGCTGAAGGGCTCAGGTCAGGAACTGGGGGCCCCCACCCCCCCCCCCAGATTCCCAGGCAGAGAAAGGACAGAAGCTTCCAGAGCCCTCAGCCTCCTCTCCCCTCCTCCTTCGCTAGAGTGGCCAGTGATAGAGGGGCCACCAATCCTGGGGTGACTATCTCATCTGGGGTGACCACATCTCCAGGGTGACCACCTCTCCTGGGGTGACCACCTTCCCTGGGCTGACCTCCTCTCCCAGGGTGACCTCCTCTCCTGGGGTGACCACCTCTTCCAGGCTGACCACCTCCCCTGGGCTGACCATCTCTCGCGCGGTGACCATCTCTCCTGGGCTGACCACCTCTCCCAGAGTGACCACCTGGTGGGCTCTCTGGCCCTCCCCACCTCTGCACCTAGAACCTAGAACACACTCTGACCAGGCAGAAAAAGACCTTCTCCCCCCTGCGTGTGGACCTTTGACCCAAGGCAGCCAGAGTAGGACTCACTGGTCACTCGGGTCACAGCCTTCAGCGTGTACACCACTGACCAGCCTCAGGGGCTCCCTTCAGACCAGGGTCCTGCAGGAGCCCCACCGAGCACCCCAGCACCCCAGCACCCCAGCAAGGTGCTGAACCGCCCTCGGGTGGGCCGAAGGCCTACGGGCCAGCGACTGGCTGGGGGGGGGGGGGGGGCGGTGCGTGGGAGGGAGTGTGGGGGAAGGGCAGGGGCAGGTGTCTGCTCTGAGCTCCCAGGAAGGAGTGATTTTAAAGCCCCTGGGAGCCCGATGCCAGGACTGAGCTGGATGCCCCAGGATTGTGTTGGGGGAACGGCCTGCAGAGGGTAAACAGAGGGACAGGAGGGGGCCTCCGAGAAGGGGAGGGGGGGAGGCAGAAGGAAGGAGGGCTGCGGGAAGAGAGCCCCAGACTGCTGGCAGTCGGCAGGGGCCCAGCAGGCCGAGGGCCGTGGGGAGCCCAGAGCAGGGATGGGCTCAGAATGGCGGGCTGGGGTGCCCCCGCCGCACCCTGGGCTTAGATGTCTAGGAGCTTCCGGGGCAGCGTGGCCTCACAGGCGGGCGGGAACCCTCTGGAAGGGCACAAGCGGAGGGAACCAGGGAGGGAGGGGCACCAGCACCCTGCCCGCCGCCACCTGAGGCCTGTGGCTCTAGGTTCTAGGTTCCCGTGTCTCTTCTCTCCTCTGAGAATCACGATCAGGATCATGACCTGAGCCGAGGGCAGATGCTTCACCCACTGGTTTCTAGGCCCTTCCTCCACCAGCCTCCCTTGATGTTGCAAGGTCTGCTCCTCATTCCCCTCAATTTCATGTGTTTTCAGAGAAAGTCTGTCAAACAAGCAATGCTGTTGGCCGCCTCTGAGCTCCGCCGGGAAGGGAGCAGCTTGACCCTGTGCTTTTTCCCTGAGACACAGACTCGGGGGTGTTTGCTCCGTGCTGGGTGCCCTCTGGCACTGGCTCAAGAGGCATCAGCTCGCAGCAGGTGGCAGTGGTGGTGGTGGGGTTCCTGGGGCTGAGCCCCTGCATCCCCTTTCCTTCCTGTGCCCTCAAGATCTCCCCAGGGCTGTTTCCCAAACCCCTGTCCTACGCCTCATCCACCTTGCCCCCTGTCTTCCCCAGAGAGCTATGCGCTCGGCACCCCAACCCCCTAGACCCCCCCACCCCACCATCTCTTGTCCTAATTCCAGCAATTCTGTCTCCAGCCTTGCTCACCCTAAATGCAGGCAGCTACCAGCGCACCCACAGCACTCCACGCCCCAAATCCAGGGTCCGGCCCGGCCTGCAGCCTCCTTGACCTCCCCCACTTGGGCAGGGCCGAGCCACCCCTCCTCCACTCTGGCTTTCCTGTGTTGGGGCAGCCGTTGAGGAGAGGTGCTCCCTCACCATTCCAGAACAATCCATGCACTCTGTAGGTCCCCTGCAGCCCCAGTCCCCTTTCTCAGCTCCTGCTGGACACATATTCAACCAACACCTTCTAAGTGTTGGACCGATGCTGGCTGCAGTGACAGGACCTAGGGACACCGGGCTGGAAACAGGCTGCAGGGCTCCTGCCTTTCAGGAACCCAGAAGCCTGGGGGAGAGGTCTACACATCGCCTTCGCCCACAGCCCTGCAGCCCCAAAGTCAGCCTCACCTTCCCCACACACCGGTGCCCTCTCTGCTGGCTTCCCAGCAGCCATTGGTACCCAAGACCCAAGCCCTAAAGGCACTATTGACTCCTCCCTCGGCCTCCCCACAGTGGTGCACAGCTGCCCCCCAGGTCCCACGTGCCACCACTGGGTCACCCATGGACCGGCACACGCAGCTTCCACTCCTTCCTCCCTCAGACCGAGGCTTCCCCCTGCCCCAGCCACCTGGGTGCTCCCTCCAGCCCATGCTGCGCACCTGGGCAGGCCTAAACAGAGGCCTCAATATAGACAAGTTCCACCGTCACCCTGTTGGCGAGCACAGAGCAGGAGCCGACCCCCTCCAAGCACTCAGAGGAGCCTCCAAGCTGTAACTGGGGTGAGGGTGGGGGTGCACCGCTGCAGCAGGGGCTCCCAGCGCTAGGTCCTGGTCCTGCTTCTGAGGTCCATGCATGGTGGGCACCAGAGGGGCACCTTGGAGGTGCACCAGGAGGGCACCCCTGTCGGGACTCAGCAGCCCGCAGAGGAGACGCACACGCCCGTCCCCCTGGCACACGCCTGCTTGTACCTTGGGTCTGTACACGTGGAAACGGGCTAAACCCGTTCACTATTTTCTCCCGTGCTGGGTGGGAGGTTGGATCTCTTAAAGACGGAGATTTCAAATTAAGCTTTAAAACTGTGACGGAGCGCGATTAGCACTGACAGTTGGCGGGGACGCACACCGTGCGGCGGGGTAGTCTACACAAGGTCCGTGCAGCCGGGAGGCGGGCGGCGTGTCGCACGGCGCGTTATTGCAATAAGGGGCCGGCGGCCTGGGGAGGGGACGGGGGTCACCGACAAGGCCGGAGCAGGGCTGGGGCCCTCCCGCACCGCGGGATCTCCCTGGCTGTCAGCCCCCCAGCCCTGGGCCGTGGCCGGAGCAGCTGGGGTGGCAGGTCCTCCTGGGTCAGCGCCTCCCCGCGTCACGGACAAAGAAACGGGGGTGCAGAGTGCGTGAGTGGTAGCCAAGCCCACGCAGCTCCCTAGGGGCGAACAGCCTTCAGACTCCAGACACGCTGGGCTGTGCTTACATGTGTGCTCCCTTCCCAAGGCCTGAGACAGAGCGCCTGTCACCCCAGCTGCTCCGGCCACGGCCCAGGCCTGGGTGGCTGACAACACAAATGATGAACAGAGGGAGCAGGGGTAGCGCCTCCACACAGGGGGATGTGCCTCAGCCCAACAGTGACACCTGCTACAATGTGGATGAACCTCGAGGACACGATGCTCGCTGGAAGAAGCCAGGCACAAAAAGACAGATATTACGCGATTCCAATCAGATGGGAACGTCCAGAATTGGCAAATCTGTAGAGACAGAAAATGGTTTCTGGGAGCTGGGGAAGGGGGGGTTGGAGTGCCTGGTGGTGGTGGGGGTGGGTTCTTGGAGGCAATGACAGCCTCTTGGAACGCGAGAGCCATGCTGGTTTCACAACACCATGAAGGTACTAAGTGCCACTGAATTGTTCACTTTAAAATGGTTTATGTGATATGAGTTATATCTCTATTTATTTTTTAAAGATCTTATTTATTTATTTATTTATTTGATATATATATGTGTGTGTGTATATATATAGAGAGAGCGAGCACGAGCAGGGGTGAGGGGCAGAGGGAGAGGGAGAGGGAGAAGCAGACTCCCCTCTGAGCAGGGAGCCCGATGAGGGGCTCGATCCCAGGACCCCAGGATCACGACCTGAGCCGAGGGCAGATGCTTCACGCACTGAGCCCCCCAGGAGCCCCAGTTACAGCTCAATTTAAAAGAATGATTCCAAATCGTCAGAATCCAAGAGGGAAACAAAGCAGGGGCTGAGCCAGCAAGGAGCCCTCCCGCCCCCACCGCGGGTCCAGAGGAGCCACTAAAATTTGGGGCAATGAGTGCAGGGACCCCTCAGGCCTGTGAGCCAGGAGCAGTGGCAGGAACCCACAGGCGGGGCAGCCACGCCGACCGCGGGGACAGACGTCGGCCTGCTGGGCCGGCTCCTCGGGAGTCAGAGGAGCCCCTGTCTGGCACCCGCCTGACCACCTGCTGGGCCCTACCGGGATTCTGTCCACGTGACCGCTCCCCATCCCCACCTGAAACTCGCGGGGTTGCGGCATCACCTGAGTGGGGTGCAGGTGGAACTTGCACACATGCGCAGAAAGCATGGCTCTCCCAAGAACACAGGGTCCACATGAAATAGCCATTTTGGGTCCACAGACGTTCTTATGGGGCCTGGGCTGCTTTGCAACATCTACGGCTTCGCATGGATTGCTCAAGAAGTTTGAAAAACAGTGTTTTCGATTAAGCGCTCCGCCTTGCAGTCTCTCTCATACCCTCCTCGCCTTCCCTGTGTTTTCTTCCTTCTTTCCCTAAGTCTCGAAGGCCTGGGACAGTGCAGGGGGCATCTGTACGAGGGTCACTGGGGGTGCTAGTCTCCTGTCTGTGATACACTGAGGGGTCCTTGGATTTGGTCGTGGGGGCAAGAGGACATGGAGAGAGGTCGGGCTGGGACTGGCTTCCCGGGACGCTGGGCAGCACAGAGAGAGTCACAGGGCTGTGTCCAGGCCGCCTTCCCAACTACTCCGTGCGTTCCACGTGCGCCAGTGGGCTAAGCATTTTGCGTGCATGGTTGCGCTTGATCCTTCTAACAGCCACGGCCATCTCCATTTCACTGATGAGGGAAACGATGCTGAGAGAGGTCAGGACACCTGTCCAAGGCCATCCGGGTAGCCCACGGCAGAGCAAAGACCAGTCTCAGTTCCTGCAGCCCCAGGGCCTTGATCCAGGGCCCGCCTTCTTTTCGTGACATGACCCTGACTCTCAGATCCTGGAGGACCATTGGGTGCACGCCTGCCTGCCTGGTGGAAGGGCGAGCCTTCCTCCCCTGCCAGCCACACTCAGGGTCACCTGGGCTCGCCCATCACCACACTGCGTCACCGATCTGTGCTAGTAAACAGGCTCCAGCTTCAAGCAGAGACAAAATTCCATGAAAGGCAGCTTGTTGGTCCAAAATAATTGCCTCCTATCATGATGTGTTAAAACTGAGGAGTAACCAGGGCTCCGGTTACCTTAAGATTTATGGTACATGACATGCTATTCTTTCCACCACAACACATTTGCATAAAATGCTTATTTTACCGCAGCTTCACCGGACCTGAAAATGCAATATGACTCCAATAACATTTCTCTGGAGGTAGACAATGGGCTGCAACAGAAGCACCATGTGTTGCCGCGGCTCTGTGTCTTTATTAACAAACATGCCAGGACGCACTGCTGCAATCGCACGACTGAAGTGGCACGAACAGCCCCGGCTCGCACAGGGTGGCTCTTGGCTTCCTCCGATCCATCTTCCTGCTTCCCGAATGTCAGAGCGTTGCTTTAAATACGTAATAAAGGCCTCCGTTCAGACGCTAGCATCGCTGCCATTGAACTTCTTTGCCTCTCTGGCATCACTTTGCATTTTCCGTGAAGATGTCGTGGCCCGAGACAGTAGGTTTTCTTGATTCCAAATCTTCCCTCTTTGCACTGAAAAGATGGCCCAAGGTTGGAAGAGGCTCCTGTGAGGGCTGTGGATCCTGGCTCCCCCGGGCCCCGGAGGCCGGAGGCAGGGGGCAGCCTGTGGGGCCTCCCGTGTCCCCTCTTGCCAAAGAGGAGAGGCCAGAGCCCGAGGCATGGACAGGACTCCGGGGATGATGGCGCTGCCATCTGGTGATGTGAACCCTTACATCGCCCCACGGATGTCCCTTTAACATCTGGTGGCGTGAAAATCAAGGCCAAGGCCAAACATGTGGGAAGATGCTCAGGCTCATTCATAATTAAAGAAATACAAATTGCAATGAAAAATAAGACTTCCCACTGGTCTAATGGCAGTGGCAGAGACTTCCACAGCAGCGAGCCTCCCCAAGAAGCGAGGCTTGCGCTCCCAGCACTATTAGATGCCGTGGACGTGAGGACAAAGCCTTTAGATCCTCATGATGCAGAGCGGGGTCCAAGGGCGGGCAGCAGCAGCCCCCAGAGCTCATCCACATGCAGATTCCCGGGCACCACCCTGGGCCTGCTGGTGGGAAGCTGGGAGCGGGGCCCAGCAGCCTGTGTTTAAGGCTCCCCAGGCAATGCTGGTGGAGCCCACAGCCTGAGAAGCCTGCTCTAGAGGACACTCTGTCCCCCTCACCCTGAAAGTTCCCCTCTTTTTGTTTTGTTTTGTTTTCCATTACATTTTTTTTTTAATTGCTTACTGCTGGGGCCTGGGAAGACAACTGGCTTTTTATGCTGAGCGTCCGTCCGGCTGCTGAATTGTCCATTGGTTCTAGTCATCTGTCGGCTGGTTCTGCTGGAGAGTCTAGGTGGAAGATTCTATTGTCTGCAAATAATGACAGATGTGTCTTGTCCTCTCTGATCTGTGTAGCTCTTATTTCTGTTTCTTATCTTCTGTTCCGTTTGCTAGGACCTTCAGAGCAGTAATGAATTCTGCTCTGCTTTTAGGAACTACCCTACAGACAGGCATCTTTGGACGTGATTGTGATTGAGGCAGCCGTTCACTGCAGCAGCCTCTGCAAGAACACAACACTGGGAAGGCCAAAACGCCCCGTCGGCGGGGGGCTGGTTAACACACCAGGGCCTAGCCAAGCACTGGAGCACCTCGCAGCTATGAAAAGGTTGGGGTCGCTCCAAGGAGCAGATTTTTTTTTTTAAGATTTTATTTATTTATTCATGAGAGACGCAGAGAGAGCTAGAGGCAGAGACACAGGCAGAGGGAGAAGCGGGCTCCATGCAGGGAGCCCGACGCAGGACTTGATCCCAGGTCTCCAGGATCACACCCTCAGCTGTAGGAGGTGCTAAACCGCTGCGCCACCCGGGCTGCCCCAAGGAGCAGATTTCAAGAGGCCACAGGCGTGCATCATTTGAAAAGGAGGAGTGCAGATGGGTGTGCACAGTACAGATCCATAAACAGATTCCATGCACACACAGGGTTTGGAAGGGTACACAGGCCATGCTCCATAGTTTTTTCTGGGGAGGGGGACTCGGAGCTGGGGGGCTGGGGCGAGAGGGATGGGGACTCAGGCACACAACTCTTTTCACTATTTTAATTTTTATATTCCGAAAGTGTGACTTTTTCAGTAAAAGGTGTTACTACTCCATTTCTAAAGTTTTTTTTTAACAATAGATACACCCAGGCTGGTCAGAAATGCATGCCTCTCCATGTAGGTCAGGGCTTCTCAGAACCCCATGCACCTGGTGTGTAAGGGGCGGAGGCCAGAGCAGAGCTGGGGGGGTCACTCAGGCTCACGTCTTGTTGGCACCGAATCCTGTTTCCAGGGGCCGATGTCAACTCAGCAAGACGTCAGCATTGGGGTTCATCCAGCAGATTCACCCTCTCATGTCAACTTGAGCAGTTTCACCAAAAACAGAATTTCTGTTCCCCAGGACACCCCGGGCACCTTGCCCTTCATACTTGGAGATGTTGGGGGAGTTTGTCTTCTGCCACTGGTGGTTAAGTTCGTGGCCGTGGGCTCCGTGGATCCGGGTGCGAATCCCCTGGGTGCTCCCCACTGGAGCTAGGGGACTTGGCCAGGTTTTCCTGACCTCTCTGGGCAGAACAGAGCCAACTCTGGAGGATGTTAAGAGGTCGGATGAAGAAAATGTGAGGCGAAAAGTTAACAGACGTGTTCCTGGAGGAGCTTCATGCTAACCCATCCCCGGGTACTGGGGGCCTTCACCCGGTAAAATCTTCCCATTCGTAGAGGGACCGTTACAGGCAGGCATCCTTCCTCCCGGGGCCTTTCATGGCCACCCTCTGCTCTCTGGTGTTTATTCCAGGCTTAACATCCAGGAAGGGTCTTGGACTTCCTTTTGCACACGGGGAACCCGGAATCAGAGGTCATAGGACTTGGCAAAATCAGTCAATGGCCGAAAGCCAAGCACAAAGGTCCGGATGCCCCATCCTGGACTTTGCACGACGTTCACTTCTATCACCGGAATCCCACCACCTCCTCCTGGCTTTCAGACATCATCAGGAAAAAGCCAGACACAACCCGAACATACTCTGTGTATGTTCCACATTCATAGGGAAGGAAAAGAATATAGGCAGGATATGGACCAATGTGTTAAATGGTCAGCATTATAAATTCTTTTTATTTTCTTCCTCATCTGGATCATCTGAGAATCTGTACAATCATACGTACTTCCTTGGTAAAGGTGGAAACCGCTCATATATATTTACGGTACCAGTTTTTTAAAAAAATACATATTATATATCGACACAGAGGAAATGGGAAAAACAAACAGAGCTACAAAATGACTGGTGTCATGTTAAATTTTAAAAGCACAATACAAAGCTGTCCATTCAGACATGAAGGCAAAAGCCGAGGTGTGGTTGGGGTGGCGTGATTTCTGAGTGATGTTTGTGGAGCCACATGATCTTCTTCGGTACTTCCTGAAATGCTAACGCAGATATATACTACTTTTAAAATGATCAAGTGTCACCTTTTCCAAGAGGACTTTTCTAGATACTGTGCAGGAAGCATTGCCCTGCCCTCGGGGAAGGAAATCATTTCTGCCGGCTTCCTCTTTGCTGTTTCTATTCATCGCCTTCCTTACTCCCTGGGGTGTGCCATGCAGGCAGCTTTTGTCTCTCCGGACGCTGGGTTCAGCTCTCCAGGTCTGAGGCCTCTGCCTAGAAGGGTGTCCGGCCTGTGATGGGTGTCCACCCTGCTGGATGAGTCAATAGATGGATGGGAGGTGGGTGAACGGAGGAGGAGGGAGGGCCTCGCGTTGTGGGAAGCAGGCGGACAGATCGGAAATGCAAGTGTCATCATCCTGCTATGTGTTTGGTCCTTCCCGTGTGCTGGTGGCTCTGCTGGGTGCTGGATCCGGAAGACGTGCTCACAGTCTGGGAGGACCATGATCCTAGTGGAATCTGGCCGGGGCTGGGGGGCAGGCGGGGAGGGAAAGGAATGAACATTTATCAAGTGATGTATTTTATGTCAAGCTTTCTGTACATTATCTCATGTAATATCCTCAGCGACGCGACAAGACTGATAGAAGACGCCTCTCTCCCCATGGCAGGTGCTTATTAAAGGACGGAGACACTGTGTGAGCCAAGGTGCGTGGAGGGCTTCCTGTGTTCTCGGCAGGTGCTATTTAATGCCACTTGCAGCATCTGTGTGGTGGGTGCCGCGCCCACAGAACCGGAGACAAAACTGAGGCCTGGGGGGCGGGGGCTTGAGGAATTTGGGGGTGGCCCCCTAACTCTTGGGGGTGGAGCCAGACCCACCCCCACCCCCGGCAGCTGGCATCTGTAATCATGTGTGTCTCAAAGGGTCATGATGGGGAGGGGTCTGAAATTTGCGGCGCATGGCAGGTGCTCAATAAAAACAGGCTCAGTGAGTGTTTGCGGTTCATGGATGGGGAAACAGCCTCAGAGCTGTTAGGTGATATACCCAAGTGAGATGCTGACCCGCAGGGTCAAGCAGGACCGGGGACCCTACGGGATGGATGGGCTCTCACTGAGGAGATGCAGGGCTGGAGGAGATCCCAGGAGGGTAGCAGAGGCTCTTTCCTGCAGACCGAATGCAAGGGCAGGGCACAAGGTGTGACAGCGCGGTTGGATGGGATTTAAGCACAGGGCAGAAGGGCTAGGATCCTGGGCAGCTAGACCGGGGCCAGGCCAGACACGTCTTCATTCACCCTGCGGATCCTGGCTCTCAAGTCTGGCTGCACATTAGACCCTCCCCAGCACTGAATCATAGGGCAGCGCCCAGAGCCGCCCAGACCCGGGCAGAGCACGCGGCCAGCTGGCAGGAGCCAGCACGGAGGCCTGGTAGTTGATGACCCCGGGGGGCCACCAAGAGGCCTTTAGCTTTTTCTCTAAGATTTTAAGCCGAGTCTGTCTGGTGTCCTTGGGTGGTGGAGGGAGAGGCTTGGAGGTGGCAGAACCTGGCTGGAGGGAGAAGCCCCATCAGGCTGCTGGAATTGAGGGAAAAGTCAAGCCTCCACCCAGACTGGACAGGCCTCGGCAGAAAATCATGGGATTCCAGAGATGCCGGAAGGGCAGGCGGACAGGTCATGCTTGGGGACCCTCTCGAGGCAGGGACAGCGTTCCCCAGCCTGGTGGCTGTGAGACTCTGGAATGCCAGACGCCTCGCCTGCAGCACTGCTGAGCCTCGAAGGCCCCACGCACGACGCCGCAGCACGGCCCCCGCAAAGCTCCCAGCAGGACTTGGTGTCTGAGTCATCACGGGGGGTGGGGGGTCAAGGGAGGAGAGCCAGAATCAAGCGTGGTAGTTAGGGGGACCGGGTGAGAAGACCCCCCCACCAGGGGAGTGGGGAGCACCAGCCTGTTGGGGGGGCTGCCCAAGATGCAGGCCAGGTCTCTCAGAGGGCCCGGGGCGGGCGTCCGGAATCTTTAGGCCGCTGTGGAAGTCGTTAGAAAATGTGGGCCTCGGTCCTGTCTCCAGGAAACAGGCCTTGACACTGATGGCCCAGCTTGGTGTGGGGGCCGCCGTCCCCCCCACAGGTGAGGGGGGGGGGAGATGTCCATGCTGGGCACAAGCTGGGGGACGGGGCAGCCGGCGGGAGGGGAAAGCGGACCTGGGCCACCCGCATCGATTGGATTTAAGCTGCTGGAAGTTCTCGTTTTCCATTTCTGTCTCATATTCCAGTTAAAAAATAATGACATAGGGTTACAGAGCAGCCTCCCCCTCCTCAGTAATTACCAAATTAACACATTCTAACAGGCCAGCCCCCGGCAGCGCGCTGTGATTAATGCCGAGGACGATTAGCTGCGGAGCCTTCCCGGCTGCGCTGACCTCCTTAAATGCCTGATCCCGCGTGCGGGGTCTCTGGGGCGAGTCCCCACTGCGCACACTCCCTCCGCCTCAGTTTAATGGGATCTGGGGCCAGGCTTAATGTGCCAGGCGACCCCACGGGTCAGGGAGGCAGCTCCCCCACCCAGGCAGGAAGCTGGAAAATAAGCCCCAAACTAATTTATTCAGCTCACTCATCAGGCAGGTGGGGAACGAGCGTGGGGACTTGCCAGGCCGTGGGCTGCGGGGAAGGGGGTGCAGGATAAAGGTAGGAAGCAGATGCTGCCTTCTGGGAGCTTGCGGTCCAGGGAGGGGTCAGGAAGCCCAGGCGGTGGCCAGCTTGCTACTGTCCCCAAGCTCCAGACAGATGCAGGGAGGAGGGCAGGGCTGGTGCTGACGCTAGCTGTGGGCATGTGGGGCGCGGGGCACATTCCCTGAAGCCAGATCCAGCAGGAATTGCGCTGAAAGCCGGAGGGTGGCCCAGCTCCAAGCAGCAGCAGAGCAGATGTTGAGGAGGAAACCAGAGGAGGGAGTGGGAGTCTGGCCTGGGTGCAACATGGTCCCCGTGAGTGGCACCTGGCTTTGGCCAGATGCACACGGGTGACAGGGAGGGGGAGAAAGCGGCGTGGTGGGTGGGAGCCGGCAAAGTGACTACACGCCTGGGCTGCTGGGCAGGTTAGAGACCAGGAAGGAAGCCGATGCCATTGCTCTCAGGGCGAGGGGGAGGGAAGGGAGGAATCCGGAGAGAATCCCAAGGAGGCAGCCGGGGAGGAGTCAGCAGGGCTGACACTGGGTTAGACTGGGACACCCGGGGAAAAAGCAGGTGACGGCATCGGAGGCCACCCTCCAGGAGGGGAGAAGGCTCAGGGCTCAGACCTCCTGGCTGGGGCGGGCCTGGTGGGAGCAGCTGGGGGCTCTGCGGGCTCTGCGGGGAGGGCAGGGCAGCTCGCCCAGGACACGGAGATGTGGGGAGGCAGGGATGGGCCCCAGGGGAGGTCTGCAGACTCAGGATTCACCCAACCCAGGCCTCGGACTCTTAGGAGGAACCTCCACTCCCTGCCGCCTTCAAAGCATATCCTGGGGGAGGAGGAGGAGTCCAGATTCCAGACACCAGGACACCAGTTCCAGACACCAGTTCGTTTTCCTCACCAGCCGAGCTCTAACGGAGGCCAGCTCTGTCATCGGCTCTAAAACAGCAAAAGTCAGAAACGGCTCCTTAGCCTCTGACGGCCTCTGGCTGCAGGCCCTGGAACCAGGAGGGGAGGAGAAGGGTCACCGCGTACCTTTGAAGGAGATACTGGACCACCTGGGCCTTCTGATTTCTGAGGATCCGCAGCAGGCGCACCGTTTTCCGCTCCCACGAACAGGATGGGAGGGTCCCAGGTTCTCCACATCCCTGCCAACCCCTGTTATCTTTTGTTTGGATTTGGTCTTTAAGAGTAGCCTTCCTACTGGGTGCGAATGGTATCTCAGTGCGGCTTTGAGTGGCACTTCCCTGGTGATCAGTGATGCTGAGCATCTTTTCCTACGTCTGTTGGCCGTTTGTGTGTGTTTCTCTGGAGAAACAGGGAGACAAACACACAAAGGGAATGTGGCGCATGCCTACGATGGAGCATTATTCAGCCTTAAAAAAAAAAAAGGAAGTCCTGCCTCATTTGACCAGATGGACAGATCTTGAGGGCCCGGTGCCCAGTGAAATAAGCCTGTCACAGAAGGACCAATGCTGCGTGACTCCGGGTGTACGAGGCACCTCAGTCAAACTTAGAGACGCAGAGAGGAGAAAGGTGGTTGTCGGAGGCTGGGGGCAGGGAGAGGTTCAGTAGAAGTTCATGCAGGATGAAAAGTCCCATGGATCTGCTGTTCAACGCTGTGTCTCTTGTAACAATACTGTATTGTTCACTTAAACATTCGTTAAGAGGGTAGATCTCATGCTAAATGTTCTTACCATAGTAAGATAAGATAATAACATTTAATTTAAAAGGGGGCTCTGACGGCGCCTGGCCGCGGAGACGCTGAGCTGCCAAGCCAAAGACAATTTATCTGATCTCGCCAATACTTCGAATCTATTTGAAGGGAGATTGAGATTTGTAACTCTCACCCAAAACCATCCCGGCGTGGGTCTGTGGTTTCGGGTTTTTTGTTTGCTTGTTTTTAGCATCTTGGGAACACTGGTTTTGAGAACATTTGAAGGGGTAAAATAAAAGATAGCGAGGTGTCTCTCCACATTTTCGTCTTCAGGAGACGAGGAGGAGCAGGCACACACTCTGCTTGACTCCCTTATCCCGCTTTGCACGGGAGGAAGCTAAGAGAGCTGCTGGTTGTCATGCAGCTACATTTATATAACCCCGTTTCATCCTCAGGACAGACGAGGCAGTAGGAGCCGTCACCCCCATTTTGCAGACAAGAGAACCAGAGGTTAGAGAGGTGACCTGCCCGGGGCTGCATGCAGGTGTGGTGTCCTCCGGAGGCTTGTTTATGAGGCAGAGGCTGGGGGGGGGTGGGGGGCAGCAGCGTGGGGTCTGAGGCTCCCACAGGAGAGAGAGCCAGGTCGGCGTTAGCACCGAGCCGCCGTGTGTCTGAGCGCAGGGGATGTGACCTGCCCAGCCTCCAGGAAAACAAGGCTAATGATTGCACCTTTCCTAAAGGTTTGTGAGGAGGATTCATCGAGCTTATTTGTAGCACCTGCTAGGCCTTCCTCATCCTCACCACCTTCGCCATGGTCCCCCAGGCAGGAAAATGCAGGCAGCTACAGCCCCTCACCCTGCATCTCTTCATCTCCAAGTGTGAGAGTCATGTCTTCTTAAATTGGTTATTTCTTTTGAAGACATCTTAACCAAAGCCTCATGCCTCCAGAGTCCTTACCATGACGAACGTCAATAACCATGATGACTCCCTGAGGCTGAATTTTAAAAGAGCATTAAAGATTAAAGGACACAGAGGTCAATTACTGGTACAAGTAAATGACTTTAAGAGTAATTACATATAATTTTGTCTTGTTTATTTGGCATTAGTTGTAAGTGTCCATAATCCTGGGTCCCGGGGGTCCTTCACTTCGGGTTTGCATTTGGCAGATGAAGGGACTCAGCTCCAAAGGCAGAGGCTGGGGTGTGGGGGAAGGGCTCTGGGGTATGGGGACTCTTGGTCTCTCCAGACTCAATCTGGTTGACCCGCTTCAGTCCAGATCCACAGACAGATTCATTCCTCATCCTCCCTCCTCAAACCATCCCCCAGAGGCACTAGTCCATCATGCACCATGGGAGGCTCCAGGCTACCCATGCTGGTGCCTAGGAAGACCCAACCAATGTCCCCCAGGGTCTGCAGTCCAGAAAGGAGGTCTTGTGACTAAGAGTGAAGGGCGTATGAAGGGCAAGAGTAGGTCACCGGTGGGGGAGAGGGTGTGTGTGGAATCATATGTCCAAAGAAAAGAGAGTTTCCAAACACATGTGAAGGAGAAAGGGCCATGCTATGGCTCAGACCATTCCTGTGGGTCAAAGGGACAGAAGCCCACTCAAACCAGCTTAATAAAATGGTCTATTATTGGAATATCTGTTAGGTACAAGGTGAGTGGCTTAAAGGAACAGAAATGTAATCTCTCACAGTTTTGGAGGCCAGAAGTCTGAGATCAAGATGTGGGCAGGGTTGGCTCCTTCCAGAGGTTGTAAGGGAGCATCTGTTCCATGCCCTCTCTTAGCTTCTGGTGGTTGCCAGCATCCTTGGTGCTCCTTGGCTTGTAGATGTGTCACTCCAGTCTCCTCCTGACTTACGTGGCCACCTTTCTGTGTCTCATGTCACCTCCCTTCTGTGCTTCCCTCATCTTACAAGGACCATTCATTGTGTTAGGACCACCCTACCCCAGCATGACTCATCTTAACCTCATTATCTCAGCATTATCTTTCTTCAAATAAGATCACATTTATAGATTCTGGGTAGACACAAATTTTTCTTGGGGGGGAGGGCACCATTCAACCCAGTACGGAAGGTTACAGCAGAGATACAAACCCTCGAGGACCAACCCCTGAGCAGAGTTGGATTTGTCTGAGACTGGAACAGGGGACACAGAATGGGGAGCCACGGGGCTAACAGACCCTGGCTCTGTTTCGATATTGGACATGCGTATGGTTAGGGAGGCAGGACCAGCCCAGCCTTAGAGGGAGCTTGGTACAATCAGGTCAATCAAGGTCACTTGCCTTATCAATGACTGCTTTAGTCATGCCCCTGTGATGCCACCCTGTCCAATTAGATGGAAAGAAAAGTATGATGAGACGGGGTGCTTCTGAGAGTGCTTCTGAGAAAGTTTTCCAGGATTACAAAAAGAAGTAGCAGTTTTGTCATGTCAAAATAATGGTTATCAGACTTATCCTTCTGACATATACAACTACAGAATTGGGTAAAATAAATAGAGAAGCAGTGTTACTTTGGCCAACAGGCTTCAGACAGCAGACAGTGCAATGAGCGAATGGAAGCATACAAGGTAAGCTCTGTCCTCATCTAGGATTCCTGCTGCATCAAGGCATATGGAACACAAACAGAGAGCTGCAGTTTTAGTGGGAAAGAGCAGAGACCAGAGTCCAGCATTGCTGAGGAGTCTGCAATTTGCAGGACAGGATACCAGAGTTGGGAAAGCTATGCAGAGAAGTCGGTCCCAAAATTGGCATGGAGTTCACTTGCATTTGGGGCCAGATGTTAATCAGACTATGCATGGGGCAAGTCTACATGAAGCCTGACACAGAACACCTGTTGGAGGTCTGTGAGCTAAGTGGGGATTCCAAAAGTCGTGCAGTGCCTGGGCACGTTGAAGTTCTGGCCAGAGTGCACACAGAGGAATAGTAATCAGAAGTTTGATTGAGACTCCAGAGAGGCCAACCTACCTACAAGAAGAGCTACTCCAACCTATAGGAAGAGCTACTTCAGAGTCACCCTACCAGATTTACTCAGCCATGGCAGGATGGAGCTGGTGGTCCACAGGTAGATTAACTACCTATCAGAACAAAGGTAAAACTCTTAAAAAAAAAAAAGACAAAATAATCCAGATGATCAATAACATAGTATCACCAATGTTTGCCAGATGTTCAAAAATTACTAGTTATATGAATCAGGGAAATGTGATGAAACAGCTAGGAGAAAAACCAAGTTGGTAGAAGTACCTAGAGGTACCAAAGAGACTGGAATTAGCAAACACAATTTTAAACAGTTCTTATTCATGTGTTCAGAAAAATTTTAAGGAAAGTTATCTATATTTATCTCTCTATCTTTATAGAGAGATGCACACATACAAAGATGGGGAATCTCAACAGAGAAATAGAAATTATATTCTTAAAATCCAATGAAGGTTCTAGAACTTAGAAATTTAAAAAAAAATATGGACTTACTGGCAGAAGAGACACTGCAAAAGAAAAGATCACTAAACTTGAAGGCAGGTCAATAGAAAATCTCTAAATAGAACTAAAGATGGGGGAAAAAGTGGATAAAATTAGTGGGAAAAATGTTTGAAGAAATCATAACAGCAAATGTCAAATTTGATGAAAAAAATATCAGTGTCAACATGCAAGAATTCCAACAAATCACAAATAGCATAAACACAAAGAAAACCTCCCCTAAAAAATATCAGAGTCAAATTGCTGAAAACCAAAGCTAAAGAGAAAACCCAAAAAGTAGTCAGGAGGGAAAAAAACAAAAAAGAGATGTACTGCACTCAGGGTAAGAAACAGTAACTGCCACCATGGACCTATTAAAAAAAAAACAGCAAGCAAAAGAATAACATCTTTAAAGTGCTAGAAGAATTAAACTAGAATTCTATACCCAACAAAAATACCCTTCAAATATAAAATAGAATAATAATAATAATAACAAAGAATAAGATACATAATAAAAAAATAAAATAATTCCTGATGCATTTACCTTTCAGCCTCACCTTAAGGTATTTGGGACAAAATTGGCCCCAGAATAACTGTGGTTCTGGATCTACCCTAACAAGGCTTTAAAAATTATTTTCAAAAAAATAAAATTAGGGGTACCTGGGTGGCTCAATCTGTTAAGCATCTGACTCTTGATTTTGGCCCAGGTCACGATCGCAGGGTTGTGAGATGGAGCACCGCCTGGGTCTCCTCACTCAGCCATATGGGAGGGAGGTCTGCTTGAGATTCTCCCTCTCCCTCTCCTCTGCCCCTCCACCCACTTTCACCTCTAAATTCATTAATTAAATATTTTAAAAATAAAATGAAATTGATCCTAAGTGACTTACCTGTGTTCCAGAACATGGCTCAATGGTAGGTAATGAATATTTAAGCCTAGCACCAAACAGTGTAAAATTAAAACGTCTAGTGTCCAACGAAGAGGCTTACAAATAAATGGGGAGGATATGTCCCCAGGTCAGGAGAAAGATCAATCAATGGAAAAAGACCCTGAAATGGCACAGAGATTAGAATTAGCAGAAGAAGGTGTTAGGAACAGCCACAAAGCAGAACACGAATGTGATGAGTGGAAGAATGGAAGGTGTGCAAAAGACCCACATCAAATTTTGGAGATAAAAGGACAGTATTTGAAATTTAAAAAAGAAAAACAACAACACTGGCTACTGGGTAAAAAATACTCAGCAATTGTACGGAGCTAAGTATTAACTGGTGTTATTAAGTTTAGTGTCTATCTATCTATAAATCATCTACCATCTATCATCTATCTATCATCTATCTGTATCTCTATGTATCATCTATCTACCTCTATTGAGTCCAGTGCTTCTAGAGTTTTTAAAAAAGATTTATTTTAAAAAAGATTTATTTATTTAAGATTTTATTTAATTATTTATGAGAGACACACAGAGAGAGGGGCAGAGACACAGGTAGAGGGAGAAGCAGGCTCCCTGCAGGGAGCCAGATGCGGGACTCGATCCCAGGACCCCGGGGTCACAACCTGAGCTGAAGGCAGATACTCAACCACTGAACCACCCAGGTGCCCCCAAAATATTTATTTATTTATTTGAGAAAAGAGGCAGGGCGGGGCAGAGTCTTAAGCGGATGCCATTCTGGGCGTGGAGTCCAATGTGGGGCTTGATCTCACAACCCTGAGATCATGACCTGACTCGAAGCCAAGAGTCAGATGTTTAACCTACTGTGCACCCAGGCGCATCCACTTCCAGAGTTTTTATGGCGTGTTCCTATCAGAATAAAATTGTTGGGACACCTGGGTGGCTCAGCGGTTGAGTGCCTGTCTTCAGCTTGGATGCAATCCTGGAGTCCCTGAGATTGAGTCCTGCATCGGGCTCCCCGCATGGAGCCTGCTTCTCCCTCTGCCTGTGTCTCTGCCTCTCTCTGTGTGTCTCTCATGAATAAAAAAATAAAATCTTTAAAGAAAAAAATGGTTGAGCACCACCCACAACACACACACAACGGTAAGAGTTTGCGTTGGCTTTAAATGTTTTACACATGTTAACTCCCTTCGTAAGAACCTAGGAGGTCGGCACCAATCTTATTCTCTTTTTTTTTCCAGATGTGAACATTAAGGGACAGAGAGATGGAAAAAGCTGTCTGGACCAGGGTCTCAGTCTCAGCACTGTTGACATTTGGGGCTGGGTCGATCTCTCTTGTGGGGCCGTCCTGTGTGGTTGCGTGTTTGGCAGCATCCCTGGCCTCCGCCACTAGGTGCCAGGAGCAACCCCCTCTCCCCCCACCAGTTGTGACCACCCAAAATGTCTCCAGACACGGCCCAGCATCTCCTGGGAGCAAAATCATCCTCATTTGAGAACCACTGGGCTAGAGTCGTGGGCAGGGTACACATTATGAAATATATACCCCAAAATGAAAAATTCACAAGCATAACACTAGAAAATAAGCACAACTTGAACTCCTAACATGCTCTTCCTGCACCCAGTTGCATGCCTTGTGTCAAGGCCTCTGGAGTGGGTGCATTGTCTGTAGGACCGCTGTCCAGGGGCCGAGGGGGTGTAATCCTTTGCCCCCAAGTTGCTGAACTTCCAGGGTGACAAGATTCATCCGAAGGCAAGACTTTCGGTGGAAGACAATGGCTAGACAATGGATTCGTTTTTTTCATACACAGTGGCAAGTAGCCCTTCTGCAGGGCTGAGCCATCGAGGATTTCAGGACAAGCGTGTATCACCCAGACCCTGGACAGAAAGGACCAGAAGAAAAGATGAGACCCCAGAATGGTTTCAAGAGTGTCTTCGCTCTTCCTCTGTGTCTGTGTCTGCAGCCGCTGGAAGTTCGCTCATTTATTTATTCCTTCGACATGTATTCATGGAGTGCCTACCGGATGCCAGCTGTGCTTCTTGGAGTGGGGGCATCGGTGAGGAAACAGCTCTGCTGCCCTCGGGGACTCACATTCCAGCATCCTTTGGGGTCCGACCCCTCTTGCCTGCCCCCTGCCTCCACGCTGGGTGGCTGAGCCCCACATCTTCCCCCTGGAACCTCCTTACCCTTCCATCCACATCGGAATCCAAGACCAATACGGGGCTTCCAAGAGCTCCTGGGACCGATTTTCTGTCCCTTAGGCCAAGAGGCAGGACAGCAGGCAGCTGATTGCAGGTGCCCCCTTCCCCAAGGAAATCCCACTCGGCCTCTCTCTTGCTCTGTGTTTCTGGCGTCAGGAGCCAAGAGGATCAAGAAACAGCCAGCCCTTCCCTCTAACATCGTTTTATGGTGCTTTTCTGATGCTGCTATAGAAATAAAGGTCTCAAAGGCACATTCATTGGCCAGAACTTTGGGTCGGCAGCAAGCCACGGCCCAGCCGGGGTGCCCACACATGGGCCCTGGTCTTCCCGGGCCAGCGACCCTTCCTGGGCCTCACCATCTTCAACGTGAGCCCAGCATCTTCACGTGATTTTGAGAAGCCGGCTGACACAGTTCCCATGTGTCTCAAATGTGTGCGTCTGTTAGAGCCCGTCTGCCCACTGCCGTGGGCCTCTATCTAATAAAGACCTATAATGTACTGACTGTGCTCACTTTCCTGGGCAATTTACTCCTTTATAGAATTTAATCTGCCACCGAAATTCACTGCATTATTAATGGAAGCCAGTGCATAGCGCCTCAAAAATTAAACCATTCACTCAACAAACACCCACGTGTAAACACGCAGAGCCCTCTCAGCCGGGTCCAGGGCTGGATGTGCTCAGCCTGCAACCCCGGCCTCAGCCCTTAGAGCAGGGGTTGTGCTCTGACACACACCCTCTGGGACCTATCATGCCCTTTAGAATAAAACCTGAACTCCTCACCAGATCCGGGGCATCCTCCAGGATGGATACTGCCTCCCACCCCGCAGCCCTCACCCTGTAAGGTCGGATCTGCCTTGACCACCCCGACAGAGGATCCCACCACTCTCCACTGTCTTATCCAGTTTTATTTTTCTTGTGATATTTAAAATGGTCTTGTTTACTTGTTTCTCATCTGCCTTTTCCTGTTGGAATTTCAACACAACAGAGCAGAGAACCCACCTATCATGTTCCTCCCGAGTCTCCGTGCTCAGAACAGCACCTAGTGTGTGGTGGGGGCTCAGGAAGCAGGTCTTGAATAAATGAATCCATGAATGAATGAATGACCTTCTTGGCTGGGAAGTACTTAGGTCCCGGGAATCACCCAGAAGTTGACTTTCTTCTGAATTATCAGATCACATCTCCACTCTCCACAGTTTGGGGCTTAGGAGGCTGTGAGGGAGAAGAAGTCAACCCCGAGTTCCCTGGAGCAGTGTGGAATCTGAAACCCTTTCCCGGGCACCTGGGTGGCTCAGTCGGTTGGGCCTCTGACCCTTGGTCTTCAGCTCAGGTCATGATCTCATGGGGGGTGGAGTCAAACCCTGTGGCAGGCTCTGTACTCGGCAGAGAGTCTGCTTGGGGAGTCTCTCCCTCTGCCCCTCCCCCTGCTCTCTCTCTCTCTCTTTCTCTAAAATAAATAAAATCTTTAAAAAATAAATCCCTGGGTGGCTCAGAGGTTTAGCACCTGCCTTGGTCCAGGGCATGACCCTGGAGACCCGGGATCGAATTCCACGTCGGGCTCCCGGTGCATGGAGCCTGCTTCTCCCTCTGCCTGTGTCTCTGCTCTCCCCCTCTGTCTATCATTAATAAATAAATAAAATCTTTAAAAAATAAAAATAAATAAATTACTTAAACAAAGCAAAACCCTCTCCCCCTCTTGGTGAGATTTGGTGCATGCTTGCGACCCACCTGGACTCACAGCATGTGGCAGCAGGGACACTGTATGGCTCTGAGGGTGGCATAGGAAAGGCCAACCACCTTCTGCCTTGTTCATGGAGACTCTCACTTTGCAGCCCAGAGTGGCCACGTGAGCGGGCTGACTGGCCCTACGGCCACCATGGCATGGAGAAGCCCCAGCAGGGACCCTGAGGTCCCACCCGATGGCAAATGTCAACCACCAGATGTGTGAGAGAAGATGCCCCAGCCTGATCCCAGCCCCACCTGCTGAGCCACCCCCAGCCCTGCAGCATCCTGTCTGAATACTAACGCAAAGAATTCAAGAGTATAATAATTATTGTTTTATGCCACTAAGTGTCGTAGCAGCTTCTTATCCAGCAATAGTAACTCAAAATTCCCCATCACCCTCTGTTCTGGGCTGCATTTTTATCTCTGCAAATTCTTATGTCGGAGTCCCCAAGTATCCTAGAACATGACCTTATCTGGAAATAGGGTCTGTGAAGACGTGAACAACTTAAAATGAGGTCATTTGGGTGGGCCCTAACCCAAGAGGACTGGTGTCCTTGCAGGGAGGGGAGATGTGGACGCAGACATGCACCCAGGGGAAGGTGCAGACAAAGGCAGAGATGCCGGTGATGCATCCAGGACCTGAGGGACAGCAAAGATGACCAGCAAAGCCCAGGAGCTGGCAGGGAGGCCTGGAGCAGAGCCTCAGAAGGAACCCATCCTGCTGACACTTTGGTCTTGGACTCTGGTCTCCAGAACAGCGAGATGCTAAATTTCTGTCGTTGAAGTCACTCAGTCTGTAGGACTTTACGCAGTGGCCCTTGGAAAGTAAGAGCTTCCGATTGGCTGATGCCCAGTGACAAGTGCCTGATACATAGGGCTTTAGGGGAGGAGTCCCAAGATGTGGCCTATGGCACTCGGCATGAGGAGGGTGGGTTTTGAGTCTCCACTCTATCCCCCTCATTCCTTGGTTATTTCCATGATAATTCAAGGCACCTTGGCCTCCTTGGGGGAGCAGCCTCCAGCAGGGTCTCTTGCACCATCATTGCCAACTTACGTCTTTGCTAGATTATCCTTTAAACATCTTTGGAAGTTTTCATTTTTATTCTATATTTTATTGGCCGTCCTGGGCGAACTTCCTTGGCTCTGTAAAAGAAACAGCATTTAATTTTAAGGGCTAAGAGCTGGGCGTCCGGAGGTTGCTAGGAGTGTAGCTGATGGCCAGTGAGCCACCAGGCACTAGGAGGTTGGAATCACAAGGAAGGTCTCCCACACTCGGCACAACCCACCACATGGTGCCCCGTCCACTCACGGAGACCCAGCACGTGGCTGCACAAGATATATTGGGAATCTCGGGGGTCTTGGGTTCTAGCTGCTAGAGTCCTGCCCCTACCACGTAGAGCAATGCCAAGTCCCGAGCCTGGTCTTGATGTCACTTCCAGAGTTTCTGGCACACAGTAGGCACTCAGTAAAGATTTGTGCAAGTAAGGAAGTGTCCTGGAGCTGCTGTAACAAACTACCACAAACTCGGAGGCTTCAGACAGCAGAAAATGATTCTCTCCCCCTTACGGAGGCCAGAAGTACACAGTCAAGGCATCAGCTTGAGTCGGTTCCTTCAGGAGACTCCTAGGGAGAAGCCATCCCATGCCCCTATCCTGGCTTCTGGGGGCTCCAGGCCATGCTTCGTGTTCTGTGACTGGTGACACATCACCCAATCTCTGCCCTGCTGTCACATGGCTTGTCCGCGTCTCCCCTCTGTGTCTGCATCTCATAGCTTCCTCTCCTTTCTCTGAAGACATTTAGGGCCTCCCTCAATCCCGGATGATCTCATCTCAAATCCTTAACTCGGTTACATCTACGTGATGCTTTTTCTAAATGAGGTCCCATTCTGAGGTTCCAGGTGGACATTTCTGGGGGACCCAACAGCCACCAGTGCAGAGGGAGATAAGGGTTTATGCCTGGGTGTTATTCCACATCCAGCAATTCTGGGGCCATGCTGAGAACCTGTCCACCCTGGACCCAATGCCACATCTCGGGTGGGGATGAGCAGGTGCAGAATGTGGAGGTGCAAGGAGGAGATGAAGTAGGTGTATTATGGAGGCCCTGCCCTGCCTGCTGGCTCAGAGCTACAGGAGCGGAGGGGAGGGGCTCCCACCAGCAAGGGTCCTGCTTTGGAGCCATGGAACCCTCTGTCTTGCTGTGTCTTCTGACCACATGCAGAGCCTCCTCCTGTTCTGTCCCTGGCCCTTCGGGCTCTAGTAGCTTTCTACTCCCCAGCCCCAGTCCCTGCAACTTCCCTCAAGCCTAAGTGGGTTCCAAGTGGTGACCCTCTCAGGGGGCATTTTATTGTCAAAAGAATTCAAACAGGAAGAAACAGGAGAAAACCAGAAGGGACCTACCTTCGGGCAGAGAGGATCTCTTGGTGATCAGGCCATCTCGACACGTATAATCATTGTCCAAACTGCGCTGAAACGGAGTCTAGACTAGCTGTAATTTCAAATTCAGAATTCCAAAGGGACAGCAAATGAAGCCATTAGCTTTGGGTGTCCATACAGTGTCATCAAGACATTCATTCAGTCAAAAGGCTTGACCAGAGGAGGGGAAGCTGTATACCAGAAGCGACAGTCCAGCAGGTACTGTGACCCCAGGGGCAACGTGTTCCAGCTTCTGGAGGAAGCTACTGCAAGCACTTACTCGCTTGCTTCTTCCTGTTGGCAGACTTTTCCCGCCACTGGGAAGGTTCTATCCATGGGATTTGTGAAGGATGATTGATGACAAGGAGGCTTTGTTGTCCTATCAGCTGTAATTATCTTGATTCAAACATACTCCCTCATAGGGCTGACATCATACATGCTGTTTTCTAGAACAAATAGCTGTCAGAGCTGTCAAGCAGAGCTGCTTACTGTTTTATATCATTACAATATTTAATTTCAATTGCGCTATTTTTTTTTCCCACGGAACACTTTCAAGACTGTGTCTTCCACTTCTATCTGGAAAAATTGGAGCTGAGGGAAGTGAGACAGAAGAAGCCATTCTCTCACATCAAAGTATTGACTTGGAAGCACAAAAGAAGGAAGGAAGGAAGGAAGGAAGGAAGGAAGGAAGGAAGGAAGGAAGGAAGGAAGGAAGGAAGGAAAACAGACTGGCAGGAGGGAAAGTTCATGACCAGGGCGACTTTTTCTTGGCCAGGTAAATGCACCTAACAATTGAATTCCTTTGGCTACTGAGTATTTATGGGAGAAAGGAGAAATGAGCAAAGGGGTCTGGGTGGCCTGGTTAGTCACAGCGCTCATTTGGAAAAACATGTTTGATGGTTGCATTGAAAGATCGTGAATGAAAAGACCAAATTCAAAAGACTAGAGAACTCAATGATCTTGAGTCATGTAGGTTTTGATTCAAGACCAACTCAATTTTCATAATTTACTGAGCTGCACTTATGGGTGGGGTTTTTTGATTTTTAAAATCAGATTCACCACTTATTTGCATTTTGTCTTTATCACAGACTCTCTCTGGGCACATTCTCCCCCCCTGTACCTTTGAGAGTAAGCTGCATACATCATGCCCCTAACCTCTAAATTCCTCTAGATGCTTCAGTGGGCATTTTCCTGAGAATAGGGACATTGTCTTACATGACCATAGGTGTATGTAACACTACAATGACCAAAATCAGGGCATTTACCATTGATAAAATATTATTATCTATGGGGCACCTGGAGGGCTCAGTGGTTGAGTGTCTGCCTTCGGCTCAGGTCATGATCCCGGGGTCCTGGGATCGAGTCCTGCATCAGGCTCCCTACTCTGTGGGGAGCCTGTCTCTCCCTCTGCCTGTGTCGCTTCCTCTCTCTGTGTGTCTCTCTCTGTGAATAAATAAATACAATCCTTAAAAAATATTATTATCTAACCCATAGTTCATACTTGTTATGGACTGAATGCTTGTGTCCTGCTCCCCACAAATTCACATGTTGAAGTCCTAATGCCCAACGTGATGGTATTTGGAAGTGAGGTCATGATGGGATTAGGGCCCCTATAAGAAAGATACCAGAACACGCTCTCCCCCTCCCTCCTCTCCCCGTCTCTCCATCACGTGAGGACACAGCAAGAAGGAGGCCATCTGTAAGCCAGGAGGAGGCCTCCCACCAGAGTCCAGCCGTGTCAGGACCCTGATCTTGGACGTCCAGCCCGCGGTATTCCGTTATGGCAGCCTGAGCAGACTAATCCACTATTCAAATTCCATCACTTATCCAAATACTACCTTTTGTACCATGTGCCGCCTGGTCAGGACCTACACTAGGATCTCGAGTCACACTTGGCTGCCACACACCTTTAACTTCTTTTATTCCGAAACAGCACCCATGTCTTTGCATTTCTTTACCATAATGTTTCTGAAGAACACAGGCCAGTTATTTCGCAGATTGTCCCTTGATTTGGGTTGTTCTGGTGTTTCATGATCAGATTCGGGGTGTGCATTTGTGACAGGAAGACCACAGAAGTGATGTGTGCCCTTCTTAGCGGGTTACCTCAGGTGGCACGCACTGCGGACGTGTCCAGTATCGGCCAGGTCTTCCTGCTGTGATGTCACGCTCTCCTTTTGGTGTTGGCTAAGATGGGGGGGTACCTGGTGACTATAGGCATCCCGACCCTCCTCATACCTCCACTCACTAGTTCTAAATCCGTGGACCATGTGGATTCAGCTGCATTGATCCACCACCCCTTCCGTATTCATTGACATTCGACTGTAGAAAGAAGTTTTCCCTTCACCCTATTTGTTTGTTTTCATGTACTTTTGACAATTGTAGCATCTTCAGACTCACAAAGATCAGCACAGACACAGCCATAAAGGATGTTTCAGACTGGGTGCCCACTTCCCTCCTTAGAGTTAGAAAAATCCAGAATCATAGAAGATCGCTTAATTCAATGACATACCTTTGTGGATAATGTGGCCTGGTCTAGAGAGAGAAGGGACAAGGCCAGGCTCACATGGCGAGAAGAACAGCTGTAAGGCAGCGCCCTGGCTCTGGCAGGGAGGGCCGCCCCGTCCTGGTGTTGGGTTCTAGCACCCTACTTGATGAGAGCCCCTGGCCAGGGGCTTGTTGTTCTCCTCTGAGGCCTCAGAGCCGTGTCTCTGGCCCACGACTCCCAATGCCCCCCACAGGGGCGCGTGGGGCCGAGGAATCACTAATTGCATGCCTAAATCCAGGAGGCCCCGGACCAGTGCCTGTATTGAAGAAGCCCACGGCCAGGAGGCAGAAACACCCTAGAAAGCCTGCGAGGACCAGCTGTGAAGGACTGTGGGAACCACCTCTGGCTTCCCTGGGAGACGCGCACACGAGCCGACGTCCAAAATAATCCCCCCCAATAGCTCTAATAGCACGCAGGCACGTTAACCGAATTCTTTAGACTTTGCCTTCCTCAACTCAAAATGACAGCAACGGGTTTTGTGATCTTGGAGGTTCTGGCACCGGCGCTGGGATTCTGGAATCTAGAACTACAACCTCCTCGGGAACTCGCTGGATTGAATTAACGCAGCATCTCTTATGTAAAAACCAAGAAATAATTAGCCCCGATAGTGGAAGCAGAAAGAGAATTGTGATTCATGATTCTTCTAATTGTTCTTCTCTCCTGCACATTTTAACCTCCCCTCCCCGGCCTTGGAGTAACATATGTTCTACACGCACACAGACAAATAGAATCACGCTGGCATAAATGAGCGGGGGTGGGGGGTGGGGGGGGTGATCCTCCGCCAGCTGCTCCCTCTTTCCCTCTGTGGGTGTCTCTCTGCGCTGGGTACAGAGGTACAGAATCCCGTCGCCTTGCTCGCCGGCACAAATGTGCTATAAAACACCCATAAATTCTCCTGACATTCCAGTGACCTTCGTGGGGTCTGGAAGAGCCACATTTCACATCAAAGATGGAGCTGTAAATATTCAGGCTGTGCAGTAAACACCGAGCTGACGCTGGCACCTCACTCATGTCCTCTCTGTGCCTGCCACCTCTCAGAGGAGATTTATTTACTGCCATGGAAAATTCTGGCCCCAAGGCAGGCAGCTTGCCACGACCCAGCGTCTCAGCATCTTGCTGCTTGCCGCTGCCTGTTCTCTGTCTTACACAGACACACACACACATGCACACACACATGCACACATGCACACACTCCCTCCCATGATTATAAAGCTGGGGGCAGGAAGGCCCCCGAGGAAATTACACTAGAACATACACCATAGTCTTATCGGTCTTTCTTGGGAGGTGATTTTAGAATGATTTACATTTCTTTTTCTTTTTTCTAGCCTAGAATTTTGTCTGCAGTAGCCCAATAGTTCTTCTATAATTTTTCCTTTTTTTAGCTAAACCATGTATTTAAAAGAGATAGCTCCCCCTCCCCCGCCCACCAAGATAAAAGGGAGACTTGGAGAAGCAGAACATTCTTCTGATTCAGGGGTTCCCCAGTGGGCCACTTGGCCAGCTGACCCATCCTCCTTCAGACGTGCAGACAGGCCAAGGGGAGAGCTGGGGTGGGGGTGTCTTGGCCGAGAAGGTCAGTTGGTGTAGTCACTGTCTCCTACAGCCAAGAGCCACCTACAGTTTTCAAAATAATTTCATGGGGCGGTCTCCAAGGTGCTGGGTCTACCCAACTGGGAAAACCATCCACACTCTTCGCTCAGCGTGGGTAGAAAGAGCCAGATGGCTGGACCAGCTCCTGTCTCTCGTGGCCTCCCAGAAATCAAGTCCCAGCCTCTTAAACCACAGCCCCCCTGAGGGGAGAACTTCACCTTGTCCTCCTGCACCTCCCCCCCTAGAAATCAGGGGTCAATGTAAGCTCCCTGCCTGCCTCCCAGCTAGTGCTCCCCACTCCCCAATTCATCTCTGCAATTGTAATTAAGGTTCTGACAGAGAGGGTTAGCCGCCAGAGTTGTTTGTTCAATTTATTGATTAGCTATTTCTCAGAAGTTCATTGCCATCTCGAAGCAGGGGATGGGGAATTGGGTCTCTATGGTTTCTCAAGGCTTGAGCTGCTCCCGATGATTAAATGCAGCCACAGCACATCCATCCTGGCGAGCAGCTCTACCCAAGGTCAAACATTCATGCAAAACGGCAGCCAAGATCTGCATGTCTAAATGCCAGCAGCAAGAAGGCCTGCAAGACGATTCTGAAAACCAAACCGGGAAAAGGGAAAGAAGGAGGAGGCAAGACAGGGGGAAGCGCGGAGGGGAAGGAGGCTCAAAGGAAAAGCAGGAGGGGTGGCTACAGCGATTCTTACCGGGGGGCACGCAGTGGGAAAACCTGGAGGGCCCCCCACCCCCTAAACCAAGGTTACAAGGTGGGCTCTCCACCTCCTCAGGAGCCGGAGCCTCTGAATGGGTAAGTTTGATGTCTTAGCTTCGGCGACCCAGAAACACAACCTGAGTCAGGCTTGTGTGGGAGGACTTGGGGGAGAAGTCTGGCCCCAGGGGGCAGGTGGGAGGGACCCAGAACCATCGGACTCGGTACAGCAGCCCCAGGCATGGGAGGTGTGGCTCAGCTGCTGGCTTCCATTGCCCTCAGGGCAGAGACCTCCACACTTCTGGGTGGCACAAGGCCTCCCCCAGGTCAGGTGCTGCCAGGGTGTCCCACCAGCTGCTTGTGAGCCCCAGGAAATGACAGGAAGTGTGTCAGCTACAACCCTAACAGCTGACTTGAGCACCTGAGTGGAGCCAAGCCCCTGCTATGCCTGCTGGCACCAGAGCTAGAGCTTTGCAAAACAAGCCCTGTCTCGCCCTCACGATGTGTGGTCTAGATGGGGGAGCGGGGGTGGGAATTCAACAAATAACCCCTAGATTCATGAAGACGGCACAGCTGTGACACAGGCCAGGAAGGAGGGCCAGGGAGCTGGGCGCCCAGAGGAGCACAGAAGAGCCCACCCTCCACCCCCACAAGTCCAAGAAGGCTTCTCTGAGGAAGTGGTGGCTGGGGGCAAGGTCTCAAAGATGGTAGGAGCTTCCCAGGCGAAGGGGCAGGAGGCATCCCCAACCTGTGCCGAGGGTAGTGATGGAAGGAGGTGGTGCCATCAGGTGGGTGGGCTCTGTTTTCAGAGCTATGGGAGCCACCAAGGGCTTAAGCATGGGGTCCTGACATGATTGGAGGTGCACTTGGAAAAACGTGTTCTGGCTGCTTCATGGAGGATGCGTTAGAAGGAGACCAGGATGCTGGGGGCCACTGTCCTGGCAGCAGGTGGTGGCAGCTCCAGGTGGAGAGAAGGGACGGGTGAGAGGCCGGGGGTAAAATCGGTCTTGGTGACGGGCTAGACTGGATGGCGGAGGGAGAGGGAGACACGAACAGCAGTAGGCTCAGGGACCGGTTAAAGAACGGAGTCACAGCTCTTCCAGAGCAGGATCTCTGGTCGCGAAGATGTGCAGGCTGACTGCAAACTGAGGTCTAAAAGGCTGGACACCTGGAGGAGATCACAGTGGTCACTCCTGGGGGAGGACGAGGACAGGGAGAATGAAGAGGTTTCCCCTGCTCATACTAAAAACTTCTAAAATGTTTTTGTTCAGGAGCTGCTCAAATATAATAACTCGACTTTTTAAATAATTAAACGAGGCAAACAAATACATGAAAAGGTGCTCAGTATCACCACTGATCATGAGAGAGAAGAAACTAAAACCATAATGAGATTCTACTACACACCCAGTGGCTAAAATTCAAGACTGACGATTCTAAGTGTTGGCAAGGATGTGGAGCGACCAGAAGTCTCACCCATCCCTGGTGGATATGTGAAACGACACAGCTCCGCTGGAAAGGTATTTGGCAGCTCCTTGAGAAGCTAGACATACACGTACTATATGCCCCAGAAGCCTCAGGCCTACAAATTTGCCCAAGAGAAATGCAAACATGTCTTCACACAAGGATCTGGGTAAGAATGCTCCTGGTGGCTTTATTTATAATACGCCCCGACTGGAGGCACGCAAATGTTTATTATCTAGTGACTAGGTCAACACAGTGAGGTACATCCTTTCACCAGAAGCCTACCCTCTGATATAAAAGGAAAGAACTACTGATACATGAGACGAGGATGAATCTCAAAAGCTTAATTTTTTAAGATATTATATTTTTTTAAATGATGTCTACACTCAACAGAGGGCTCAAAACCAAGATCGAGAGTCACATACTCCACCAACTGAGCCAGCTGGGGCACCCCTCAAAAGCATTAGACTAAATGAAAGAAGGCAGAGATAGTGTGACCCACAAAAGACCAGACCCAGAAAAGCATCATGTATGATTCAGTTTATATGAAAATTCTAGGGACAACATAATTATAGGGACAGGAAGCCTGTGGAGAAGAGGGGTGGGGTGGAGCATCCTCAAAAGGATACAAGGGAATTCTTGGAGGTGAGGCCAATGGTCTGCATCTTGACAGTGGTGGTTCCATAGGTATATATGTTTCTAGTTTTATTTTTGTAAAAAGTTTTGGGTTTTTTTTTAGAGAAGTTTTAGGTTTGCAGCAACATTGAGAGAAAGGCACAGGGGTTTCCCATAAACCCTTGAGCCCTGACACACACACAACCTTTCCCACCATCAACGTCTCCCACCAGAGAGGTAGGTGCCTCTGTCACCAATGATGAGCCTACATTGAAATATAATATCACTGTAAGTCCTTAGCAGCATACGGTAGGGTCCCCTCTTGGTGTCGTACCTTGTGTGGGTTTGGACAAAGGAATAGTGATAAGTATCCATTATAGTGTCATACAGAGTAGTTTCACCGCCCCCAAAAACCCTTTGCTTTGCCAATTCATCCCTCCTTCCCCTCCCCCCTTGGTTACCCCGATCCTTTCACCATCTCCATCGTTTTGCTTGTCCCAGAATGTCAGGGAGTTGGAATCATACGGCACGGATCCTTTCCAGATCATCTTCTTTCACTTAGTGATAGGCCTTTAAGCTTCCTCCGTGTCTTTTCGCGGCTTATTAACTCTTTTCTTTTTTCAGTGCTGAATAGTATGCCATTGTCCGGATGGGCCCCACTTTGTTCACCCATTTACCCTCTGAACGACATCATGATTGCCTCCAAGTTTGGGCAGTTATGAATAACGCCGCTCTAAACGTCCATGCGCAGGTTTTTGTGTAGACGTAACTTTCTAACTCCTTTGGGTAAATACCAAAGAGCACGACTCCTAGATCGCATGGTAAGAATATATTTAGTTCAGTTTAGTTTTTTTTAATTTTTTAAATTTTTAAATTTTATTTTATTATTTTTTTATATATTTAGTTTTGTGAGAAACTGCCCGACTGTCTTTCAAAGTGGCTGTACCACTTGGCCCCCAGCAGCCAGAGCTGCCACAATTTGAGCGATGAAATAAATTCTGTATTGGATTATAGCCCGAAGTGTAAAATAAATGCCTAGGAGTCTATACTGACATAAATAAATGACTGAATAAATAATAAAAGTTAGAGAACAGACAAGTCCCCCTTGCCGGAGAGTTCCTAATGTAGTTTAGGTAGATGCTCCCCGCTCCGTTGCTTAAGTATGGGCTGTACCTAGCGTCTTCCTCTTAAAGAGCACAGCATAGAAAGGGGTGAAACAGTAAATTTACTTTGGAGAAAGCAGAGGAACACCAGGTCAGCCAGCTGGACAAGCTCCTCCTCAACAGCCAGGGGGGATGGCTCCTTGATAGGAAGCCATTACCCCCATGCTCTTCCCTCCCCGGAACGCACAGACTTGGTCTAATCTTGAGGAAAATATCAGGCAAATCCAAACTGGGGGACGTCGTACAACACACCTGACCCATTATCCACAAAACCATCAAGGTCATCGACAACAAGGGAAGATGAGAAACAGGCCCAGTCTCGAGGAGCCTGGGGCGACATGGCACCTAAGTGTGACGTGGTGTCCTGCACAGGATCCTGGAGCAGAGAAAGGGCATTAGGGGATAAAAACCCCACAGAAATCTGAACAAATCATGGAATTTATTTATTTATTTATTTATTTAAGATTTTACTAAGTAGGGGCACCTGGGTGGCTCAGAGGTTGAGCATCTGCCTTCGGCCCAGGGCGTGATCCTAGGGTCCCGGGATCGAGTCCCACGTCGGGCTCCCTGCATGGAGCCTGCTTCTCCCTCTGCCTGTGTCTCTGCCTCTCTCTCTCTCTGTGTCTCTCATGAATAAATAAATAAAATCTTTTAAAAATAATAATCTTGTGTCAACACTGGCTCACTGATTTTAACAACTAAACAACTATACGGTACTAATGTTAGACGCTAATAATAGGGAAAACCAGGCGTTGGGTGCATGGGGACTCTGTGTCATTGGCACTTTTTTTTCAATACATCTAAAATAAAGGGTTTATTTTTTAAAAAATAGATGGCATGACGATGACTCTGACTTCAAGGCAGTTGCCTGCAGGGCAGCGGCCTTCCATCACGGGCATCTCTCTCTGTCCCCAGCAGGAAGGGCCAGAGGCCACGATGCAGTCCTGCTCTGCCATTTGTTGACTGGGTGACTTCGGCCAAGCTGCTCCCCTTTCCAAGCTCACAATTCCTTACAGGCTAGTCACCTGTGTCACTAGATGTCCGTGGGGACTGGACACACTTGGCAGTCTTGCCTGAGTTTCCCTGGGGCACTTCTCCATCATGCCATGTGGCTTCAACGCAGAGACTTTGGCTTTGGCTCAGTGGGTCCCAACAGGGCCCAGACACCACCTGTTTACCCAACACCCCCTGTGGTTCCAATGTCACCGAGGCGCATCCTTTGGAAGGACACCCGGCCTGCAGGTGAGGCCATTAGGACTGTGCCATGTAGCTCTTCCTTTGCCCTTTGTGATTTTAGGCCTGGCCATCAGTCCCGAGGCTCCACTTCTTGCGGCGGATCTTGCAGGAAGGTAGGTACTAACCCAGGCCTCTTGCTGGCCAAGGGCAGGCCTCACGATACCAGCACGCTTTTGAGCACATCGCCCTGGAGGTGTTGCCACCATGCAGGGAGGCGTTTTAGGGGGTCAGGGTTCCCGCCGTGGAACCAAAGACTAAGACCCGAAACTGCATAGGAGGCAGGGAGATGCACCTAAATACACATTGAAATGTCACCATGAAAAAAAAAAAAAGAAAAAGAAATGTCACCATGTTCCTGTCTGGGTGAATGAAACACAGCTCCCTTGCAAAATCGTATTTGTGTTCAGTCTCTTCTGAGTTTTCCAAATTCTCTGCAGTGAGGGTATGTTTCCTTTTTTGTATATAAAACTAGAGTGAGGGATCCCTGGGTGGCTCAGCGGTTTAGCGCCTGCCTTTGGCCCAGGGCGCGATCCTGGAGACCCGAGATCGAATCCCACGTCAGGCTCCCGATGCATGGAGCCTGCTTCTCCCTCTGCCTATGTCTCTGCCTCTCTCTCTCTCTCTCTGTGTGTGACTATCATAAATAAATAAAAATTAAAAAAAAAAAAAAAACTAGAGTGAAGAGGGGCCCCTGGGTGGCTCAGTGGTTGAGCATCTGCCTTTGGCTCAGGTCATGATCCCGGGGTCCCCTGCTTCTCCCTCTGCCTGTGTCTCTGCCTCTCTGTGTGTCTCTCATGAATAAATAAATAAAATCTTTAAAAATAAATAAATAAATAAAATTAAATAAAACTAGAGTAAAGAAAAAGCCTTTTCACTGGGATGGAACTCAGGCCGGGAAACACGAAGGCCGTGAGTGGGCCCCTGAGGCCTCTCTGTGATGCTGTAGTTACAGGTGTCTGTCCGTCTGTCTTAGCCCCACCCCTCGCCAACAGGGACGCTTAACCACGGGAGCTTTGGGTCCCTGCCCTCCTAACACCCTTTCTCAAAGGCAAGGAATGGCCATTTCACACACCTATCATGGGACACAAAGGACTTCCTCTTACCAGCTTCTCAAAAACAAAATTCAGGTGTATTCCCGGCCCCTGCCCAGGACAGAAGCCTGTCGCCCAGAGTAGCGCCCCCATGCCTTGTCCACCCTGACCCTGTGTCCAGTGTGCCTCCCTTGCCCCAGGGGATCTGCTCCTCACCAGTTCCCATGACAGGTGGCACCCAGAGGTCACCCCAGCAGCTCTGGGGACCCCTCAAAAGGTAAGTCTCCCCATCAGTCAGAAAGATGCCTACCCTGGCCCTTCCCACCTCCTCCCTCCCAGCAGCAGGCCGTGGCCGCCCTGGGCCCGTTCTTGGCGCCTCTAACACTTCCATGCCCTGACCATCATCTCCCTGAGTCACTTTGAGATGCATCTCTGCACCCCCTGCCTCACCAGGCACCACGGAGGCAGGAGCCCGTTCTCGGAGGGCCTCCCATGCCTGATCGGCACCCTAGACCTCCGATGTCTGTGAGGACCCCCCTCTCCCCTCCCTGGGGCTCAGCACTCTGCGGACCTAGAGGCCATGAGAAGGGGCCGTATTTGAGGCCAGCTTACTTCCCGAAGCTGCGCAAGCCCAGAAGTCGCACCGCAGGGCAGGGGTGGGGGGTGGAGAGGAGACCATGCAGCCCCTGGAGTGCCTGAGCCCATGGTTTGTAGGGGGAGGAAAAGGAGAGGAAGGAAAGCAAAAGATGCTCCTGGGCTGTCCTTCCAGCGTGGAGCTCAGGCTGAGAGCAATTTACGGGGCTGAGCCTGGGACCCCGGGAAGGGGCTGCAGGGCCGGGCTCCCAGCCCGCACCTGTCCTGCCCCCTCCCGCACCGGGAGCCTCAGAGCCTGGCCCAAGCCACCGTCGCCAAAAAGAGCATGTGCGAGATGTGATTGTTTGTCACCAAGATGGAGTATATGATGTGAACCATGGCAAACACCGTAATGACTAATTTCAAACATTTATTACAATTCTTGAGAGACTTGAAAGCTGTCCCCGCTCTTGATTTTAATAATTGCAGTCTTGAAGCAGCCGCTTATCAAAGTGACACAAATTGTGTGGTAAATAGATTATGGCACAGCTGAAATACTGGAAAATGAGATCAGAAATGCTCCTTCTCCCCCATTTAAAACTCCCCGCAATCTTTCAGAGAGCCAGGGCGGCGCGGTGGCGGGAGGCAGGCGTGCAGGTGGGAGGACCAGCCCCGGTGACGGTGACGGTGACGGTGACGGGCTTTGATGGGCTCCCCCCGTGGGCCCCCTGCAGCGGGATACTGGCCCTGGATCCTGGGGTGGGAGGGGTGGTGCGGAAGGAAGGAGAACCCCTGTGGGGTCGAGGGGAAGGGGATGCTGGCTGGGGGGCCGTGGGCAGCGACCCTCCCGGGGGATCCGTGATGGAGAATCCCCCCTCCCCGGCCCCGTATGTTCTAATTGTCACTTCCTTGAGAGGGAGGAGCCTCCCTGCTCTGGCCTCCCGGTTCTGAGTCTCTCCTTCTTCCCAAAGACCAAGCACCTGGCAGGCCTTGTGCTAAAGCTTGGAGGGACCAGGTGGGCAGGCAAAGCAGGTGCCCTGCAAGGGCTTCCGTCCGGAGCAGGTGGTCCCTGTGCAGGCCATGACAGGAGGGGACAGTGTCACCCACGCCTGGCTGTGCCCACCTGACGGCGGGAGGTCCTGGGGCAGCTGTGCCCTGCTGACTCAGCAGCTCAGGACCGGGGGCGAGGGGTGGCGGGGGGGTGGCCTGGCCAGGGGGCTTGTGTGCTTGGGCCAGGACCCCGCCCTGCCCGGGACTCCAGGCTCAGGGCCCAGCTGCCCGTCTCTTCCTCTGAGGTCGGAATGACCAGGGAACGCCCCGGGCATCCTTAAAGGCCAAGGAACCCAGGGAGACTCTTCCCCATTTGCCTTAAGGCCATGAACCAAGGATCAGTTAGAGGACCCCCAGGGCTCACCCCCCCAAACGGTTCCAAGTGTGTGGCATGATTAGAACCGGTGCTGTGACTTGTCACCTAGCGCGAGGCCCCTGTGACGAGCAAGCGATTTACCTTTGGGGAGATGCAGAAGAGGCCTCGGCCCCAGGACGAGGATGGGATGGCATGGGTGCTTCTGGGAGCACCCCGAGGTGCTTCCAGGAACCTCAGTACAGAGCCGCAGGAGCAGTGCGCTGGCCCCGAACCCCGCTGGTAACTCATCCCGGGTGTCACCAGACGCTGCCGCACATTGATGCCAGTTAATATTCAAACAGAAAGCGGGGCGTATCATCTATCTGTACGCCGCTTGATCCCCGTGTCAGAAGCCTCATTCTTGAGACGGCCTCCTTCCGGCCCTGGCCTTGGGGGAAGCCCGTGCCCCCAACCTGCCACAGCCACACCTGCAGGGGCCCCTCGGAGGCGGAGGGCCGGGGCCTCTGGGAATGTACTAGTCTGTGATGCTCCGTTGTTGGTCAGCGGTCCCGGCCTCCTTTGAGCCACACTCTCCTGGGTCTGGGGGAGGCAGGGGGTGACCTCCTCTTGACTCTCCCTCCTGCACACACAGCCGGCCTGGACCCGCAGGGACGCCCACCGGCTGTGCTCACGGACACAGCCCGGGGGCGTGGGCGCCGCAGGACCGTGCTCAGGCTCTGAGGGCTCTAACGCTCTGAGCAGCTCCTAATGGCTCCTTTTCTTTTTTTAAAGGCACTGAATTAAGAAATTAAATAGTTTATATATATATATATATATATATATATATATATATATATATAAACCCGAGTTAATAGATAATACGTTTTATTATTTATTAAACATTAATAATTCATTAGGATTTTCAAATTAAATACCAAACCTGTAACAAATTAAATTTAGATAATTAAGTCTATTATTAGTGGAGAGAGATTGCCTGGTTGGAGTGGGATGAAATACATTCCAGAAACTGTTTTTTGTTGTTGTTGTTTTTAGCCAAAAAAGACAAGGGTCTTCTGATCCCCATTTTATGGAGGGAGAGAAGGAAGCCCCTGGCAGGTGAAGCGCTTGATCTTGAACACACAGTGGAGTCACCTGTGAAGCGGGACTCAAACCTGTGTCTGATTATGTCCCCGGATCCGATCTCAGCTTGGAATACACACGTGCTTAACTCCGAGATGAGGGCAGGATTGTCCCCTAGAGGAAAGGACGGGTGCAAAATACGCTGACCGTGTTGGAAGGTGGGGTGCGGGGATACGATGTATGCTTAGGGAGGGCAGGCCGGGGTGCGGGCGTCTTGGGGGAGGGGGCCGACCGGTCAAGGAGGGCGTCGGGGGGCGCGGGGGGAGAGAGGCACCCACCTCGCACTTCCTGGGAGGCTGGGCGGGTCCCGCCCCACAGCCCATTCCTCTCAAGCCTGTGAGGGGTGCGTAGTGTCCTGGTGGGGTCCCCACACCAATCCCCACAACCTGTGAGCATGGCCCTAGTTGGGAAAAAGGTCTTTGCAGACATAGTCAAGTTAGGGATTTCAGATGAGGTCCTGTTGGATTATCTGGGTGAGTCCTAAATCTAATGACCGGTGTCCTAGTAGGAAACAGAAGAAGGAAATGTGTGAGGACTGGGGGGGAAGGTAGAGACCCGCAGGGGCAGCCACGGGAGGGGGGCGCCCCCACCACCACCAAGGCCAGTGGCCGCTGAAACTGGAGGCGGCGGGGACAGCCACTCCCCTGGAGCCTTGGGAGGGATCGCGGCCCGGACACCTCCATCTCTAGCCAGTGGCCTCCAGAGCCTCGAGAGAGAGAATCTTTTTCTGTTGTGTTCAGCCTCCCCTTCCTGCCCGGTTGTGTGGTTTGTTCCAACAGTCCCGGGAGGAGCTCGCCCTTCCCCTCTCTGTGACGTGGCACGGATGGATGCTGCAGGCCGGGCTTGCTCCAGCCCCGTGGCGCCAGGCCCTGCCAGCTGCCCTCAACCCCGGGGCCGGGCTGGCGGGAGTGCAGCGAGGGGCTCTGCTTTCTATCTCTTGGGCTCGGGCCAGGGGGATTGAACGGTCCAGTGATGCCCAGGACCAACACAGATCACAGGCAGGCCCTGATATTTTAATAAGTCTAAATGCAAAATCCAAACTTACAAACACATAGTCTGGCCATAGTGTAGTTATAAGATGATTCCTTGCTCTGCAAGCAGCTTCTGCTAAACAGAAACCCTGTTTGTCCACCTTGGGTACCAGCTGCAAACCTCACCGAGCTGGGGGGGATCCCCAGTGAGATTTCTCCCCCCGGGCCCCCCTGGCCAAACAGCTAGACCCCCCACCCCTAGTTCAAGACCACATCTCCCCTCTGCCGTGCTCCTCCTCCCCACGTCCTGGTCTGAGCTGCCCTCCCAGGCTGTCCCCCCCATTCGGGTCCTACCCCGGGGAAGCCACTTGCAGGCTCAAAACCCCCAACTTCCTCACTGCCTGCTACACGGAGCACAGACCCAGCCGCCCGAAGGGTAGGGTCATACATGTGTGGCCCAAGCAACCCTGTGGTCTTTCCTCCGGCCACCGCCACATCGATGCTGAGCTGCAGCACAGGGGGACCAGGCTGCTCCCCCCACCTCCAGGCTCTGCTCCTACGGTCCCCTCCTCGGTGCCCTCCCCCCTCACCTTCTAAAGGCCACAGCCTGCCTGCCCTTCAAGGTCATCTCCAGTGTGACCTCTTCCCAAAAGCCTCTCCAGCCTCCCTCAGGAGGGTGGGGCCTCATCTCCGTGGACCCCACCCCCACCCCACTTTTGTGTCCCTCCATTGCTCATACTTGCCACCTTCTTCCAGCTGGTTTGGGCACAGGCGGCCCCGTGGAAGAGCATGGACTTCAGGGTCGGACGAGCCCCGGTGCCAACCCGGTCCCACATTACCCACGCCCAGGGCCTCCTCAAGTCCCGTGCCTCCCTCGGCCTTGTCAGCCTAGACCCAGGGCTGGCCCGAAGCCGCAGCGTCCAAGCTCCCTGCAGCTGCAGACTCGGATTTCCAAATAAAACCTTGGTGACCGAGGACCCGCGTGCCCCCTCCCTGGCTCCATCCCGCTCTGCCCGGCCCGGCCTCCCCACCATCCAGGACAGCTCAGGCCCCCCAGGGACAGAATCACCAGAAGAGAGAAATAAGAGACCACAGACACTGGGGTGGGGAGGAAGTGGATTCCTGTTGCTGGGGTCCATTCCTGGGCTTTTATTTGCTGTTGAATCGGAGCAGTTGGTGAGATAACAGAAAAGTCCTAAAGAAGCTAGGATGGAGAGATAGACGGAAGGGAAGAGAGAGAGAGAGAAGGAAGGAGAGAAGGAGAGAAAGGGAAGAGAGAGGGGAGGAAGGAGAACAGACCACTGCCTGGGCACCCGACAGAGGGCCCCGTGTATCAGCCAGGTTTCTTCGGAGAGAGGTTTGTTTTAAGAAATTGGCTCAAGTGGGGCTGGCGAGTCTGGCATCTGTAGGGCAGGCCCGTGGGACACGGGCAGGAGTTGCTGCCTCAGTCTTGAGAATTTCTTCTTTCCAGAAGAGGGCAGTTTGGGCTCCTAAGACATTCGGCTGATTAGGTGCGGCCCACCCCCACTTTGGAAGGGAGGTTGTACCCATTAACCACATCTACCAAACGCCTTCGCAGCAGCACCTGGATTAATGTTTCATGACACACAAGATGAAACTTCGCCTTGGCGACATAGGGAGTGTGGCGTAGCAGAGAACCGGAGCAAGAGAGAGGAAGAGGGTTCTGGAAATCATAGCCGGAGGTGAGGAAAAAGATCCCTTTAACCCCCCACCTCGGCGGTCGGATCCACCTCTGTGGGTACCCAGCACGTGGCTCAGGGACCTGCCCTGCTTGTTAGGAGGCCCCGGGTGGGGAGACCAGCTTTGCCACCAACAAGGGTGTGGACTAGCTTTGGACAAGGCGGGCCAGCCAGAGGGAAAAGCCCACATCCCCTGCCCTGTGCTCTAGCAGGTGACAAACCTGAGTCTGCAGAGGCGTCCAGGTGAGGACTGAGCATGCGGGTCAGGGTAGGAAGGAGCACTGCAGGCTCCCACCCCCTGCTCCTCCAGGTGTGAGCAGAGGTGAGGCCGGCCCAGCGGGGAACCCCTGCTCGGCCAGTTGGGCCCCATAGGCATTTACAAGCCCCAGCCTCTCACCACCACCTTCCACCCCAAAGAGAAGTCAGCCGAGCACTGTACTCCTCGCTTTGTGCATCTTCCAGGCCCATCTCCCCAGGAAGTAACTCTCGGGGCATCCGGATTGGCAGCCATCCCAGACCCCTTCCCTCCCCTTGCCGGCCCAGTTCCCCCCCTTACTATTGATCACCACCCAGGGCCGCACTGGGGGCCACGCGGGGCAAAGCCGGGAAAGACTCGGGCATTAAGGGAGATGCTCGGTGGCCTGTCACCATGGCAACCTGCGGCTGACCGGGGAGGCTGAGGGGCCAGGGCTGGGGGTCTGCGTTCTCCACCCAGTGGGGGTGGGTGCCGATGATGGTACCTGGGACCTTCTCCTTGGGGGGCCCAGAGGAGGGGCCACCTGGCCAGTCTGGCTCCGCACGGGTCTGGTCCCACCCCAGGCAGGACACGAATTGCAGGACCTCTCAAGGTTGGGATCAACCCACAGGAGGAAGTTCAAATTCTAACATGACCCGAGTCCCCCCAGGAGGAGAAGGGGTGCCTGTGCCAGGCTCTGTAAGAGCCCCAGCCTCCCCCCTACCCCAGGAGGCAATAGGGGTGCAGAGGATTTAAAGACAGGCTGCCTTATGCCCTGTGGCATTTCCCGCCACTCCTCCCTCCTCAGAACGGAGGCCAAACCGACTGTCTCTGCCTCCTGCGCCCAGCCCCACACCTGCACCTCCTTACCTGGGTGCCGCGGCCTGGCCTGTCAGACGTGGCCGCCGCTCTGTGTGGCAAGGTGGGAGTCACAGTCATTTCCAGACAACAGCCCCCTCTGCACTTCCACACCCTCTGCTCCCTTGGCCCCAATCCCTGCCGGTGGCCTCCCCAGGAGCATGGGTCACCGGGACTTGCAGCTGGGGGCCTGGGTGCTGAGCCGAAGCAATTAGAGGGGAGTGGAAGGAACAGGTGGAGGTGGGCAGTGGGCCTGGGTGCCCTCCAGATGGACCCCGGCAGCAGGCCCATCCGCCAAGTTCCAGAACACCCCAGCCCCTCTGGAGGAGGTCGATCACCTCGCACCCCAGATTAGGGCCCTTCCATGGCTCAGGTTAAAGGCCAGATTCCAGAACATGGCTCAGGAGTCCTCTTCCTGACCCGGCCCTGTCTGCCGTGCAACCCTCACCCTGAAATGTTCTAACCACAGTGAAACAGCTTCATGCTGACCAGCCTCCGGGGCTCACTCTGCCCAGAGCACTTTCCCCTCCCCTGCCCCAGGTCTCAGTTTAGAGCTCACTTCTGAGAACCCCCCAAGCTTCAGGAGAGAGCATCCAATGGGGGACCTTCCCTGCCCCATTCTGCTCCCCTGCACTTGCCTCACGCAGGCATCACCCCCAACAGTGTCACCGCCTCCTTCCCCTTGCACTTGTGGGCAGCATGTGGTTCCAGAAAGAGCAAGACTTTTTTTTTTTTTTTTTAAGATTTTATTTATTTATTCATGAGAGACACAGAGAGAGAGAGAGAGGCAGAGACACAGGCAGAGGGAGAAGCAGGCTCCATGCAGGGAGCCCGACGTGGGACTCAATCCCGGGTCTCCAGGATCACGCCCTGGGCTGAAGGCAGGTGCTAAACCTCTGAGCCACCGGGGCTGCCCAAGAGTAAGACTTTGACAACACATGGGTTGTGTGTGGAATCCTGGCCTCACCACTAGCAGCTGTGTGGCCATGGGAGTGGCCTTGCCCTTGGGAGTCTCGGTTTCCACATCTGTAAAAAGGGTATGAGCCCCTGGCCTGGCCCCCAGCAGCCATCCACACACAGCCTTTGATACAGTGCTTAGCTAGCTAGCTGCCTTTGGATGATGTTTTTTTTTTTTTTTTCTCTCCCCCAGGGCAGGGAGTTTTTGTAGACAGGAACTGTATTTTATCGCGTCTACTGCAGAATAGAGACTCGATAACTATTTGGGGATGGTAGATGACAACCCAGCCTCCAGCCAGCTAACAGGAATGAGATAAACATGACCTACAGAGATGAGGGGATTTATAAGGTCACAAGCAATTACAGATGGTGAGGAGATAGAGTCCTCCTTGGTGTCCAGCTCAGGACTTAAGTCTTAGTTAAAAATATCTTGATTCAGAAGAACTGCCCAGCTACCCAAATCCAGCTGCTCCTTGCCCAGCTCATGACCCTGCTGACAAGCCCTGAGTGTCTGCAGTCTCCCCTGGGTCTCCCCAAGGCCCAGCTTAGCATTCTTTCTACCTGAGGAGGGAGGCTCCAGCTACTCCATCCCCATCTCTCAGGTGGAACAGCCCCGATTCCTGGAGCAGCAATCCTGCCCATCCCTTCTGCCTACAAAACATTCCCACCTTACACAGCTAGGTCTCACCTTCCGCCTCTAATGCTGGTGTGAAGGAGTCGCTCTTCAGAGACAGGCCCACTTCACATGCTTGCTCAGTTCCTCGGGCCACAGTGGTCAGCCCTCGACTGGACACTGGCAAGGCAAGGTGTGGACAAGCACACCCAAAGCAAGTCACCACCTGCAATGAAGTGAGTGGAAGTCCTCAAAAAAGACATGTCCATCAGGAAACTATGAACAGGACTCTGGGAAAAGGGCCTTTGCAGATGACATTATACGTATTAGTAAAAGGCTGAACGCTTTCCTGCTGAGACTGGGAGCAAGGGGGGGATGTCGCCTCTTACCACTCTTTTTCAACATAATCCTGGAAATTCTAGCCAGTGCAATAAGGCAAGACCAGCAAATAAAGGGCATACAGATCTGAAAGGAAAAAATAAAACTATCCATTTGCAAATGACACGGTTGTCTGCAAGTGAGTTCAGCAAAGTGACAAGATATAAGATAAACATACAAAAAGTTATTATATTTTTATATACTAACAATAAACAGATGGACACCATGATTTAAAGATGATACCATGTACCACCATTCAAAGAAAAAAAAAAAACAAGAAAAATACTTGGGTATAAATCTAACAAAATTTAGCACAGGATCTCTATGTTGAAAACCACACAAGGTTGATCAAAGAAATTTTTAAAAGTCTAAATAAATGGAGAGACATACTACGATAATGGATTGGACATAGTAGAGATGTCCATCCATTCTTTCCAAATTGACACAGGTTTGAAGCAATTCCTACTAAGATCCCAGCAAGATTTTTCATAGCTGTAGACAAAATTATTCTAAAAATTTTGATGGAAAACTAAAGGAATGCTAATGTAATTTTGAAAAAGAGTAAAACAAGAGGAATCAATCTGGGATCCCTGGGTGGCTCAGCGGTTTGGCGCCTGCCTTCGGCTCAGGGCGTGATCCTGGAGACCCGGGATCGAGTCCCACATCGGGCTCCCTGCGTGGAGCCTGCTTCTCCCTTTGCCTGTGTCTCTGCCTCTCTGTCTCTCATGAATAAATAAATAAAATCTAAAAAAAAAAAATTTCAATAATCAGAATTAAAAAAAAAAAGAGGAATCAATCTACCCTATTCTGGGACTTTTTATATAATCAAGGCATTGGCAGAGGATGGGACACATAGATCAATGGAACAGAACAGAGTACCCAGAAATAGACCCAAACAAGTATGCCCAAGTGAAATAAGCCAGACACAGAGGGAAAATACCGCACAATGCCACTTATGTGAGGAATCTAGAATAATCAAATTCATAGAAGCAGAAAGCAGAATGGTAGCTGCCAAGGGCTAGGAGGAGGGAAAAATGGGGAAGTATTAGTCAAAGGGTGCCAAGTTTTGGTTATGCAAAATGAATAGGTCCTAAGATCTACTGTACATCATAGGCTATCCCGGAGCCGATAGGTAACAATACTGTATTTTATACTTAAACATTTGCTAAGAGGGTAGATCCCACGTTAAATGTTATGATAACCGCAGTAAAGAAGCGGGGAAGAAACTTTGGGAGAGAAGAGATATGTTTGTGGCATAGATTACGGTGACGGTGTCAGGGGCGTGTACCGATCTCCAAACACGTCAAGCTGCATACAGTAAATATATACAGCTTTTTGTGTGTCAGTCATGCCTCAATTAAGCGTTTGTTGTTTTTAATGACCCCAAAGATCTGGAGGAAAGAGAAGAGGGCATGAACTTCATGGCTAGCTTCCCAGAGCCAGGGAAGGAAGCTTCAAGATACAAACACACAACACACATCACACACACACCCCCTTAAAAGCGACCTTCAGACCAAGGTGAACAAGGACACCCACAGTCTTCCCTCAAAAAAAAAGACAGAAAGCAGAAAAGTGCAATTCTCATCTTGTGCCTGCCTGTTCCAGGAAAGAGAACAGTCTTCAACCTGGAAAGGTTAAAACAAAGCACAGGGCACGTCACGCGAGCTCAGGAGCGGTTTGTGGAATTAAATGCAAAGACCGGATTGCAACCAGATGTAAGCAAAGAGAGAAAAAATCGCTACCTGAGCTGCTACAAATGAGTTCTTTCCCCCAGACTCTGATGAATTGCCTTCCCGGGTGTTTAAGCAGCCAGCAGCCATCATCTCAGAGCTACTACCGGTAATTTCAAAAAATTATGGAGGGCAAGGGAGGTGTTGAAACACTGCCCATGAACCACTCCTGACCGGCTTTTCCAAGAGAAAGAAATGACAGAAAATTCTAGAAATAATAGGCCAGCAAATGTGTTGTAAATCTTTAGAAAAGGATAAGACCACACTATAGAGTCGGTTCGTGAATGTGTAAGGGAGGCCACACAAACCTGGAAACTAAGACTAAAACAGGGCATGAATCTTGTTCCCCATTTTCTTTATTTTAAGATTTTATTTATTTATTCATGAGAGACACAAACAGAGAGAGAGAGGCAGAGACACAGGCAGAGGGAGAAGCAGGCTCCATGCAGGGAGCCCGATGTGGGACTTGATCCCGGGACCCTGGGATCACACCCTGGGCTGAAGGCAGCACTAAACCGCTGAGTTACTGAGGCTTCCCTTTTTCCCCATTTTCGATGAGTTATTAGAATGATAGATCCCAAGAATGTCTCGGGCAAATACTCGGATCTGCATAGACATTTGTAGATTAGATGGTCAGACAAAGCCCACATGATAGAACCGCAGGGAAATTCATAGCTCGTTGGACACTGCTCGCGAGGAGTCAGCCTGGAGGGAGGGCCCTCGTGCAAGGCCACAGGGCTCTGCTCTGTCCGGGTGCCCGTCGGCGCTTCTACGGTAGAAACGGATAGAAGTAGGGGTGTGCTTTTCAAATTTTGCAAATGGCACAACCCTGGGAGGGAGGGATGCTTACAATGAATGATGATGGAGTCAAGACTCAAAATGAATTCAGTGAGATGGTGCCACGGGGCGCAAAAAAACAAGGGCTCAAACACAGCCAGAGGTCCTTCACTCCTCTTGGCGCATCATTGGAAGCCAGAGGGGCCTGGCCCTACAGAGGGGATGCCCCGGGGGAAGTGGCCGATGATGCGCAGGGGTGGCAAACGTCACGGGAGCCAAGGGCGACACCACTGGGAAGAGAAGCCAGCGCAGCCTGGACTCCACTAGCGGCGCCGTGGATCCAGCTCGTAGAGCGCACAGGCCACCCGGCACGTTTGCAGCCAGAAGCCAGCGTTCGGTTTAAGGACACGAGCAAACATGAGTGCGTCCCGGGGAGATGCCCGGAGGGGGGGAGGGTCTACAAACAGGAGGAATGATGGAGAGACGGCCTCCGCTGGACCTGGAGGAGAGATGGCCGAGGGGGGACCTCACCACAGGTTGCAGAAGAAAACAGATGGTTATTGAAAAGCCGGAGTGAGCGTGGCTGGGCCTGCCTCCCAGGGAGGGTGGTATAAATCCCGTGGGCAGGAAAATACATCTCACCTGCTCCGTCCCCTTGCTGAGGAGGGCAGAGGAGAAAGATGGACCATACCAGGTTCTGCCTCCCACCCTGTCCTGCTGAGCTGGGGGTCGGGGGTTGTCAGAGTCGGGCCAGGGGCCCTGGTGTGGAGCCGCAGGGGTGGGGTGCACCGGCCGGAGAAGCCTGGACAGGGCTTGAGTTGGGGAGAAGCAGGCAGGGCACAAGCAAAGGGATGCGGGTACCTGAGCCACCGGCTGGGGCCATCAGGGGTGGGCGGGGAGCCCAGTTGGCCGAGAAGCCAAAGGAGGATTAGGAAGGGGCCCTATAAGGTTGAACCCGGGTGGGCTGTTGGATGTGCCGTGGTGTGAACCTCCCTCCGTTCCCAGCGCAAACATCCCCGCAGCTGCTCCCCTGGATAACACTTGGCGGGAATGACCTGTGTTCCTGGGCCAAGGGGGACAGTAAGGGGATAATGTGGGGGATGCTGAGATGTCTGTACACCAGGCTTAGTCCTCAGGAAGCTGCAGAGGGAGGCGGGGACCCACAGGCCAACGAATCCAAGTTTGAGGCAAGCTTTTTTAAAGCTCGGTGGACAGGAAGGTCTTATGGGACAAGCGTGGTGCTGCTGCCTAGACGGAATCAGGGTGCAGAGGAGGCCCGGGTGGGGAGAGCCTTCTGAAGCCAGGTAGAGGGACGTGAAGGTGGGCAGGACCCCCCCCCCCCATGAGCAGGCTTCGATCCCTGCGTGGATTGTTGTTGTTGTTGTTGTTGTTGTTTTTTAAAGATTTTATTTATTTATTCCTGAGAGACACAGAGAGAGAGGGAAAGACACAGGCAGAGGGAGAAGCAGGCTCCCTGCACGGAGCCCGACGTGGGACTCAATCCCGGGTCTCCAGGACCACACCCTGGGCCAAAGGCAGACAGATGCTCAACCCCTGAGCCACCCAGGCATCCCCCTGCATGGTTTTTAGTAGAAAAACAGCAGCCACGTGACCCGGGCGCTGGAGGGCCTCTTGAGGATAAGAACCGAAGACCAGTTTTATTGTCTGAAGTCAAAAAAGGAGGGCGATGTTTTGGCTCCCATAACTGAAAAGTCTGGAACGTGCTATACGGTTGGACCTCAATGTGCAAAGCCTGTCTTCAGGAATTGCTCTGGGTCTCACCTCTGCTTTCCTCCGGACCAGCTTCCTTTCCAGGCAGACCCCCCTCGAGCAGCAGCAGAGACAGCATCTTTGGGCTTCCATCCCTCCTCCAGCCTGGCAAGCGGGGCAGAGAACGTGTCTTATCCTCTGTCCCAGCAGAGCCTCTGGACTGACTCACCTCCTCCACCTGACTAGCCTGCCTTGGAATAAATTAAGGGGACAGAACTCACTGACTGGCCAGGCCTGGGTCCTGCTGGCCCCATATGGAGCAGGTGTGAGCAGGAGGGTGGACATCAGCTCCCCCTGGGCCTGGGACTTGAGCAACTGACATGTGACAAGTTTCCATTAGAAGAGTCCACAACTTGGGGATCCCTGGGTGGCGCAGCGGTTTAGCGCCTGCCTTTGGCCCAGGGCGCGATCCTGGAGTCCCGGGATCGAGTCCCACGTCGGGCTCCGGGCATGGAGCCTGCTTCTCCCTCCTCCGGTGTCTCTGCCTCTCTCTCTCTCTCTATGTCTATCATAAATAAATAAATAAATCTTTAAAAAAAAAATAGAAGAGTCCACAACTCTACCTCTTGAGTGTCCCCGACACAAGGAGAGCCAAACACACAGCAAACACTGGGGAAACCGTACCTTAGTTGACGTTAGAGATACTTACCGGATTGCCTAGAGTTCCCTCCTAACTGTATTCTTATCAGTCCCGATATTCATGTTACTTAGAGTCGCTTGCACATCATTAAATACTGCGCCTCCCTCCTTAAAAACGTAATTGTCTAAAGATGAGGCCAGAACTTTCTTGCTTTGTACCAAAGGCTATTTCCAAACTCTTGGCACAGAGAAGGGTGCACGGGTGGCTCAGTTGGTTAGGCGTCTGCCTTTGGGTCGGGTCATGATCTTGGGGTCCTGGGACCGTGTCACACCCGACGGCTCCCTGCTCCCTGGGGGGTCTACTTCTCCTTCTCCCTTTGCCCCAGCCCCCTGTTTGTGTTCTCTCTCTCTCTCTGAAATAAAATCTTTTTTAAAAAAGATTTTATTTATTTATTAATGAGAGACACAGAGAGAGGCAGAGACACAGGCGGAGGGAGAAGCAGGCTTCATAGAGGGAGCCCGACGTGGGACTCGATCCCGGGTCTCCAGGATCACGCCCTGGGCTGAAGGCAGGTGCTAAACCGCTGAACCACCCAGGCTGCCCAAAATCTTTTTTTTTTTTTAACTCCTGGCATATAGAATAAGCACAAAGTATTCGTCAGAAAGGGCATCAGGCTTCAGGCAGGGCAGCACTATTCAGAGGTTTTGGACTAGATACGGACGACGTGTTGGGGAAAGATGGAGGGTTTTATCACAGCTGCTTGACTGCACACGGGACTGGTTCTAGCTCCGATTCTGGAGGCAAAGTCAGGGGAGACTCAGAGTGACACGTGTGCCATCTCTGGCTCCACTCGAGACCCTGTAGACACAGGTGTGCTGGGCCGGAGTGGAGCAGGGCAGGTGGCCCGTCACAGGCAGGTTGTGAGCCCTGCGCTTCGCACCATAAAGGCTTGGCGGGCAGCAAAAGGTAAATAAAGTCAATGAGGCAAAGCATTTCACTGGGATGTTTCAGTTCACATGCCACTTGGGGAACAAATGTGCTGCTGGTACAGAGGGAAGATTTTATTCCCTAATAGGTCACCCTATGTATCCTAGACCATCCTTTCCCTGAAATCCGCTCCTGGCTTCAGGCCTCATTTCTCATCTGGACCCTTTTTTTTATATATATAAGATTTTATTTATTTATTCGTAATAGACACACAGAGAAAGGCAGAGACACAGGCAGAGGGAGAAGCAGGCTCCCTGCGGGGAGCCCCATGCAGGACTCCATCCCAGGACCCCGACCGAGGTCACGCCCTGAGCCCAAGGCAGATACTCAACTGCTGAGCCACCTGGGCACCCCATCATTTGGACTCTTGAACCAGCATTCTAATGCTCCCTGCGGCTCCCCCGTCCCCTACACTGCACCCCGGGGAAGCTTTCTAAAAGTCAGTTGTGGCCGTCCCTCCTCTTCTGAAAAACCCTTGGTAGCTCCACCCACCTTCTTCTTCCAAACCGTTTTCATCTGAACAAATGGAAGTCCCGCACTCATCGGCAGTGCTCCCCATTTCTCCCTCCCGCTGCCCCAGCAACCACCAATCAGCCTTCGTCTCTATGGTCGCTTATTCTGGACATTTCCTATAAAGGGCCTCATACACTGTGTGGCCTCCCGTGTCTGGCTTCTTTCACTTGGCGTTGTCACGTTTTCCAGGTGCATCCCCGCGAGTCAGCACTTCCGATACGCCCCCGTCCTCCTCCCCATCTCACGAGCTGGCCTTGACCTGCTCCTGACACGTCGTGCCCCCACAACCTGGCGCTCGCGTACCTCACACTGGCCCTTCGTGCCTGTCTCACGCCTCATGCCAAGTCAGTAGGAGAAATTATTCACGAACATCTACCTTCTCAGGGTCACAAAGCAGAGCCCTAGGGCGAGCCCCTCCCCAGCACACCCCACCTCCATCTACCGGGCCAGCTCACCAGCGAAAGGGAATGTGCTGATCCAGGACTGACTGCTGGGCCTCTCTGGAGCATGTGGGGGGGGGGGGGGAAGGGGTGGCCCATCCTCCCCCTGGCAAGGCAACGGGGCATGCAAGGAGCTAATGGGAAATGTTTAGGTGCTAATCTTTGTGGTTCACAGGCATTGCTGGGGCATGGAAGGCGAGCCCCAGGGAAGCCATCAAGGGGGGTGTCAGAAGCCAGGTGGGTCTGGCTAGACCAGAGGAGGACCTGCAGGTGGCCCCAGGAGGGAGGGGGAGGGCACCTGAGGTCTGGAGGCACCCGGGGTCCGGTAGGGGTGCTTACACCCTGAGGTCAGATGTTACTTCCATTTAGCAGCTGGGGACTCTGGAGCCTGGGGGTGGTAGAGTGAGGAAGGCGCCTGGGTTGGGCATGAACACCCCCCAACACACACACCCCAGTTCCTGATGGATTCGACCACCCAAGAAAGGCGGGTTCTTCTTCCAGCCGCGACAGACGGCTGTCCCTCAGTCTCCATGCCTAAGCATTGCCGTGGTTTCTAGAACTGAAGGCAGGACTCGGCCCTCAGCAGCACCTCCGAACTTTGAGAAGCTCGTCCTTTCAAATTTCCTGAAATCTCTTCCACGGCAATTTTTCCCGCCAGACAGGCAGCCGAGTTCTGGAACTCAGACCCAGGGAGAGGAAACCTCAGATTAAACACGAGACCACGGAAGGTGTCCCTGCTCCCCAAAGCCCAAACCCAGCAGGACGCAGAAGCTTCCTGGATCACAGCTGGGGCTCGGAAGCCCACCTTATTTGGGGGTGAACCCGACGGCCTGTGGGGCTGTTAATTCCTCATTAGCCAGATCCAGCTGTAAGCACGGCACTGGCCCAAGAGGGCTCACTCAGAACCCCCGACTGGGGCCATGGGAAAAGGGTGGAAAGCGACTTAAAAGGTTCTTGGACCTCAAATTGCTCTTACAAAACAACGTTTTTAGGAGTTAAGCAATTAATCCAAACACACATGGATTCAATTTCCTTAAAGCAGAAATGACTTGAAAACCAAGGGAGAAAAGTGCTCAGGGACATGTCCCTGCTGAGTTCAGGGCTCCTCCTGCGTGTGGGAAGATCCCCCTGCACCCCCCACGGGCACCAGAGCCTCCCCTCTCCCTCCTGTCTGGTGGACAGAGAGGCTCTGGGGCACCCTGGTTCCAGAAGGGAGGAGCTAATTTTCGGGGTGGGGGACAAGCAGGGACCGAGGCCCCCGTGTTCACGTGGACTACCTTTGGGCCAAAAGGACACGAAGGAGAAAACGGAACGAAGAACCCCGCTGCATCACAGCGCTCTTTCTCCGCAGAATGCTTTCTTCCTCGGGTTTTCCTCCAGGCGAAGAGGCGTCTCAAGGAAACCGGTCGCTTCCCCCTTGCAAAGTTTTATAACTTGGCCTCAGCCGTTCACTCGGGAGACAAGCGACGCAATAGAATTATGTTGAGACCTTTAATTGAACTCCCCAAACAAAGGAAATTAAACCCAAGACAGTGTTTACATAAAACTTCTCAGGTCAAACGAGAAACAAGCAGAAGGACCCGAGAACTTAGAGCCCTGCCCTCTCTGGGGTTCTGCGCTCTGGGGAGAGGAGGGAGCATGCGCAGGGCTCACGCCAGGCTTGGCCACCGGCCTGGGTCCCCAGCAAGCCGCGCCCCTCCGTTCCTGTCTGGATGGTCGGGGGACAGAAAGTGAATTTTTTTTTTGAAAGTGAATTAATAGTGAGTTTAGAAAGCTAAATGTATATGAAAGAATTATAGCTTTGAAAAACTATTAAGCACCCACCGGTGCTCATCACTGTCACCTGCTGAGGGGTGTGGCCACGCACCCCGAGAACCCCGCGATTTAGTCTCCAGGCTCCTACCTCTTTCCCTCCTGGTGAGAAAACAAGCCCCCAGCACTTCCTGAGCAGCTCCGCCCTCCCCACTGGGAAGGACACCAGGGCAGGTCTGACTGCACAGCCTCGGGCCCTCCTCCCACAGAGCTGGGCCCTCCCCACACAGCTGCCAAACCATCCACTTGGCGTCGCCCCCCTGCCCCCACCAGAATCCAGCTACGAGCTCGACATTTGTACTTGGATGCCTGATGGCTGGTTTAGACAGAACAGGTCCCGACCCCTACGTGGCCACCGTTTCAGCCCAGGCCCCCACCCACTCCACCACCTGGATTCACTCACAGCAACTCTAGGCCTCCTGCCCCAGCGCAAGGACCTGGACTCCTGACTCCTCTCTGTCCTGCACACCCCACATCTAATCGGTCAGCAAACCCTGCCAACTCCACCCAGAACCCACCCTGGTGTGGCCACCGTCCTCTCCCCCGACCCGTAGGCCGTTCTCCGACACGGTGACACTGCAGCCAGAGTTTTAACATGGCACGTCTGGCTCTCACCCTCCAATGGAGGGTCCCACCAACTCTGAGGGAAACCATCTTCTCAACAGAGCCCAGGGCCTCTCCCAGACTTGCACCCTCCCCACGCCCTCATCTGTGGCCGCGCCATCTCCCTTCTGTCTCCTGCGGGCCAGGCAGGTTCCTGCCTCTGGGCCTTTGCACTGGCTATTCCCTTGGCCTTGACCGCTCTTCTCCAAAACCTCCTGCCCATCTTGGCTGGAACCTCCTCGTTTAGCTCCCCCAGAGGCCGGGTTCAGCACTGCACTTCTTCCTCCAACCGGGCCTGTAGGCATTTGATAAAGGTTAAGAGAAGGAGTGAAAACACTAGCAAAGATGTCCAACTCTGCTTGTTGGGAGAAATGCTGAGGGGAGGGCCCTGTGGGCCAAAGGGGTCTGATGTCTGCCCTTGGGCCCCCTCCTGGGTGGGACACAGGGCACAGAGATCACCCCAGGCCTTCAGGGACCCATGGCTCCCAGGATGGGAAGGAACTCCTTCCCTGGGCAGGGGTCTGCACCTGTCCATACTCCCACGGGGGGACCTGCAGCCCAGCCTCCTGGGCAGTGGCCGTCTGCCTCTACCCATGTGCCCTTGAGTGCCTTCACCTCTTTGTGCACACTCAACAAATGGCACCCGGGTCTCACCCGGGAGGCTGCCCCAGGCCGCTTGAGGCGGGTTGGCAAGAGGCTGGGAAGTGCCTGGGAATCTGTCTCCCCTTCCCCCGGACACACGGGCCAGTCGTTCACAGTTTGCTCCCACCAGGCCCCTGACTGGGACCTCCTGACAAACCCTTGGGGTGCAGACCCTCATCTCAGGACCTGCTCCTGGGGCCCGAGCCTGAAGTGGCACACCTTCCAGGGTCCCGTGAACCATAGCCCAATGGGGACACACACGTGTCACACGAGTGCTGTGCACCTTCACCCACTGGGCCTTCCCCAGGTCTCAAGAAGGCACAAAGATGAAGGGGAGCTTGGGTGGCTCAGTCGGTTGAGCGACTGACTCTTGATCTCAGCTCAGGTCTTGACTTCAGCGTTGTGAGTTTGAGCCCCGTGTTGGCCTCTGTGCTGGGCGTGGGGTGAGTTCCAAGACCCCCCCTGGGACCCCTGAAATGTTGGATGGTACAGAACCCTATATGTACTGTGCTTTTTCCTCTACATTCATACCTGTGATAGCGTGGAGTGTAATCAGGAACAGGTTAACCACATTAATAATCAAATAGAACAATTAGAACAATATACTGTAATAAAAATTATGTGACTGTGGCCTCTCTATCTTGCTGTCCTGCACTCCACCTCCCTCTGGCGACGCAGTGGGATGATAAACCGCCCGGGGAGTGAGGTGGGTGACGGCGGCGCTGTGACTACTCTTGACCTGCTGATGCCGCCTCTGCAGGTGGATCATGTGTGCGGAAATCCAGCCGGTGGATAAGGGGTCGCGGCCTGGAACGCGCTCCCTGCAGGCGGCAGCCCCGGCGAACCGCGGCTCTAACTTCTCAGGATACAATGTTTCAGATTGGAACTCAGGTGTGCATTTTCTTTCCAAAAGACATCTTCAAAAACTTTAATGTGTTTCTTCTTTTCAGGATGAGAGAGCCTTAACATGGGGCTCCATCCCATCCCTGCAGAATTGGCTCCACAAGAAGGGGAAGAAAAAAAAAAATCATCCTGCCGTATTTTTAACTGATTGCTTGCTTGTGCCTGTTTGGTGAGATTTATTCTCTCATTAATCACTGCCCTCCCTTCATTCATGTTAAATATAAAATTGATTAGGAAAGATCCCCATCATGGTTAAAAAAATAATTAGCTGCTACATCATGTTGCCCACAGTGAGACAGAAAGGAGTGATTAAATTAGGAATATTAAAACCCCATTAATCTGCACTCAACTTAAGCCCTGCTTGTTCATCTCGCAGTAGCGCTTATTATTTCTGACGCTGAAAGATATTTGAATTACCAGCTGCAACAAGGTCACTCGCTGAAAGATGTCAGGTCAGCCATTAGTCAAAGGGGGAGAGGCGACCCAAAGTGAGGGCTGCCCGGGTGTCGAGGAGGCAGTTCCTCACGGATGCCTTCCGACGCCGCGATGTCAGTCCAAAAGGTGGGCACATGCCCCACATCCAGCCTGGCCAGCAGCGCAGGTGCACACCTGCTCTCCATCACCCTCCTCGGGTCACCTGTGACCTGAGGGACATCCACGGTGTCCTCTGGGGTGGTGTCCTCTGTCGCCCCTCACCACCACCACCGGGCCTCCTCCTCTTGTCCGTGGGAGCTCGCAAGCCTCGCTCCCGTGACAGCCATCCCACGAAGAATGGCGAGGGTCTCCTGCTGGACGTGTGTATGTGCCCAGACTGTGCTGAGCGATGCCCGTTCACCGTCTCATCGAGTGTGTCACAGCCCCATGAGGATGCCAGCTCTGCCGTCTTTTGCACACGGTGGCAAATGGCAGAGCTCAAGTTCAGGCTGGTCTGCTGGGCCCCACCCGCGGGAACAGAATTAGCCACTCGAGACGCTCCCACAGCTGATGGGGACCGGGGCCCACAGGCCTCCCTTCGAGAGCGAGGGGCTGTGCGCAGGCAAATGGATGTGGGCCGCAGAGCTGTCCTGTTTGGCACGATTTAACCATGACATTAATAGCAGTCACGCCTCACCTGCCACCGCAAAGCTGGGTGAGAGGCAGCTTATCGCGAGAGCCTGGCTGAGACCCTCCCTTGCAGGGTCGCCCAGAGAACCAGGGACAAACCACCAACAGGGGAAGGAGGCCTGCTCACCCCCTCATCTTCCTTTTGAGTAAAGATTTAGCTAATCTCTGCCTCTAGCTGCCTCCGTCTGGATTTATTTCTTCCCTGTTAATACCACTTGCTGCTCTGTTAAAGAACCCCATCACCCCAAACCCATCATTCCTCGGGCCCTGGGGGAAGGAGGATGGAAGGTCCTTCTTCCTGCTGGCAGCCTTGTTCGTGCTGACCGCCCAAGGGTGCCATCTCCTGGGCCCGAGCTGCCCTGGGTCAGTGCTCCAGGTGGCCCTGGGGACGAGATACAGCCAAGGTGTCTCCCCGGAGCAGCTGCAAGCGGCAACATGGAGAAGGCGCAGGCAAGTGGTGCTGGGGGAGGGAGGTGGGGTCTACACGGGTACCAGGGTCCGTGGCAGGTGTGAACAGGGGTTGGACGAAGGTGGCAGCAGGGCATCATGGGAGGCACTCGATAGCTATTTCCTGGACGAATGAATGGAGCCAGGGATGGGAGCAGAGATGTCAGGAGTCGTGCAGGGAAGAGAGAGATTTGGGGCTGGGGGCTGCTTGGGGGTCATGCTGGCCTCCTCACTGGGTCCTGGTCCTGTTGGTCTTTGTCTGACCGTCCTAGGCCTCTCTGATGCAGAACCGTGCTGTCAAGCCTCGGCTCCAGCCAGACAGCACCTCCTCTTCCGTGTCCCCAGAAGCACCGCGTCACTTCCCTAGGAGCCATCCTCTTCCAGGCCCGCTGACCCTGCTCCCCAAGAGGTCAGATCTTCTGCTGTCTCTGTGCCCTGTGCTCCTCCAAGCAGACACAGCCCTGCCATGACCTTGGTGGCCCCTTTCCACCCCCGGCCACCTGTCTGCAGGTCCCCAGGACCCCACTCCTGGTGCGCACTCCCCACAGCACGCCCCTCTCTCAGCTCACTGAGTGTCTGGAGTCCTGGTGCTCAACCAAGGTTGTTGAGCTGAATCCAGTGGGGCTTGGAGACCCCTTGGGCCACATCCCTCATTTCAGCGACGAGGAAGCAAAACCCCATTGGCCATGATTCCGCGCTGCTCCCACAGCGGGCTGGTAACCGGCTGCCCGGGAGGAGCGCCCGCGGCTTGCTCCAAAGCAGAGGAATTCAGACTTGATAGGAAGGGTGTCCTCCACCAGGACCGCCTGCAACGGCCCGGAGTTGGTTCCTGTTACGCGGTGTTCTCTGTCTGCTTGTGATGCTTACCAGATGTGAAGGCCAGGGACCAGCCCGGGGGGAAGATGCTTGGACCTGGGCGCCACGGCTGGTCCCTGATAACCAGAGTCCCGTGCTGGCCACGGCGCCAGAGGCAGCGCGGGGGCCCCGAGCCAAGCGGGCTTGCAGCCCGGGGCCCCCATCGGCCCCCCAGCCGCTGCCAGCTCCCTGCCTGGGCGAGCGCAGCCGGGGCCTTCCCGTGCCGTGGCCCCAGCCCAGAAGCGCTCAGCTGCATTACTGGAAACGCGGAGTCGCAAACCTGTGAAAACAGCCCATCCGCCTGGCAAATTCCTGAGGCTGCTATTTATAGAGGCGGCTTGGAACAGCCCGCGGCCCTCCCCACAGGTCTCCTCGGAGCCACCACGGAATCTGCACAGAGGGAGCATGTGACACGTCGGACAAAGAGTCTCTTTGGGGCGCGCGGGCTCCGGAGCCCCAGGCGAAGGCTGCCTACGTGGAGCAGAGTATCGGGTTTTATTTGCCACTGGCCTGCCACTCTTAAGGGCACAGAGCACATTTGTGTGGGCCCCGCGCTCCTGGATGGGGTCCGGAGCAGGGCCAGCCCTCAGACCTCTCGGAGAGCTGGCGTGGTCCAGGCCGGGGAGCAGGCTCGACTGCAGTTCAGAAGAGCACAATTAGGCCTATTGTCTCCAGCACAAACACCGGGCGAGACCCACGAGCGAGCCCAGATCCCGATCCGGGGACACTCGGTTGGATGGGTCTGTTTAACAGCATAAAATATCCTAGAGAAAAAGTATTTCACTGGTGACCTCTGGGAAAAGAACATTGTAAGAATCAGAGAAACATCCTAAAGGCTCTTTGCAATGGGCTGGCTAGACCCACAGGGCCCAGGGAAGAGGGCAGCGGCCCACGCCCCCACTGCCGCCCTCCCACGAGCACAAGGCTGCCTTGTTTTGGGCCCTGGGACTGCGCGTGCACGTCAGGGGGCATTGCAGGAATCACGAGGCCTCCAGAAGGAAAGGTCAAAGAGGCAAGCCAGAGCCTCGGAAACGGGCCGCCCTCCGACGGCTGCCCGAAGTCCCTGTGTTTAGCCAGACCAGAAGAAGTAAAGGAAAATCCATCAGTAGCTTGCTCTGGGCTAATGATCTTTGAAAAGGATGGGAGAATTAATTTATTTTTTAAAGATTTTATTTATTTGAGAGAGAGAGCGAGTGAGAGAGAGAGAGAACACAAGCAGCGGGAGCGGCAGGCAGAGGGAGAGGGAGAAGCAGGCTCCCCACTGAGTAGGGAGTCTGACGCAGGGATAGATCCCAGGACCCTGGATCATGAGCTGAGCCCAAGGCAGATGCTTAACCAACTGGGCCTCCCAGGCCCCCCAAGTTGGGAGATTTAATGCTTCTGTGTTCTTAGCAGGGAGGGTGACCCAGGTGGGCAGAAGCAGCCCCAGGAGATGACAGTTCACATTTCAGAGGGGGAAGGGAAGGGTCAGTGCTGTCACTTAGAATGTGACATGGGGGCAGAGTTATGGGAGGGCTGGGGACTCCGGGGGGATCCTTGACAGTTGGGGTCCACGTGGGCAGTGAAGGGAGCAGGGGAAGAAGCTGTGAGCTTGCCTCCCGCGGGGCTGGAACCGTGTGCCAGCAGGGGACCTCAGGACAGGGAAGGTCTGTGCCCCCCCCCCCAGGAAGGCGTCTGCTCCCCGGGGACCTTAAAGAGACCAGGAGGGAAACCGGTCTGGGGAAGGTGGGAAGTGTCCCAGCAACATTCAGGAAGTCCAGTCTGGACGGGAGGATACCGACAAGTGCTTCGTGGGGGTCCAGTGTAGTGAGTGGCCCCAGACCCAGAGCAAGAGCCTGCAGCTGACCTCAGAGGACGTGGACCTCAAGTCTTACCCTGCCGTTTACTGGCTGTGTGACCTCCTTACAATCTCAGACCTCAGTCTCTGCATCTGTACATCGGGGTGATGAGACATAGTGAGAGGTGAGTGAGCCTGGCATGCAGTAGGTGCTCAGTAAATGCCTGATGAGCCTGGACCACCCCAGCTTTGTGTCAGTTATATACCAGGAGGACCCACACACTCTACCCAGGGCCTTACATTCAGTTACATTTAAAATTACATTTGAGGGACACCTGGGTGGCTCAGTGGTTAAGCATCTGCCTTCAGCTCAGGGCGTGATCCCCAGGGTCCTGGGATCGAGTCTCGCATAGGGCTTCCCGCAGGGAGCCTGCTTCTCCCTCTGCCTGTGTCTCTGCCTCTCTCTCTGTGTCTCTTAGGAAGAAATAAATAAATGATCTTTTAAAAAAATAAAAAATGAAGTAAAATAAAATTACATTGTAAGTTTCAGAAAGGTTAAAAAAACAAGATTCCCAAAGAAAATGGGAGACAGAGAGTGATTTAGATATTTGGCCTCAACTCAAAAGGGTTTGGTAGGCTGCAAAATAGGCCCCCTGATCCTAATCCCCAGACCAAGATGTTACCTTATTTAGAAAAAGGGTCTTTGCAGATGTGAGTAAGGGGCTTCAGATGAGGGGACGACCCTGGGTTCTCTGGGGGCCCCTAAATGCCATTGGAGGAGGTGTCCTTATAAAAGAAAGGCAGAGGGGGCTTGGGCTGACCACCCCGAGGAGAAGGCCTGCAGGGACAGGGCCACAGGAACCCTCGACTAAAATGTGGAGGCCAGAGGCAGAGGAGACATGACCTGCTGGCCCCCAGACAGACAGGAGGTCAAGAAGGGGGCAAAGGACTGAACCCCGCAGTGCCAGCAGCCTGGCATCCTGCCCTCCCCTTCACCAGAATTCCTCTCAGGTGGGGCTGACTCTTCACCTCAGTTTGTCCTTCAGTGGGCACAGACTTTCACCCCCACTTTGGCAGAGGGTTGCTCCCGGGGGGTGTTAACTGCCCCTACCCAGGGCACCTGGCCTTAGCTTTGGAAGAAGCCCTGAGACAGAACACAGGAGGGGGGTGGGGCCTACCTGTACCCCTGCACCGCCACGGGGCTCCCTGGGGGCCAGGAGGATTTGGGCCAGAAAGTGCCTTTTATTCCCTCACCATCCGCCCGACCCCACAAGGATCCATACGTCAGGTGTGCTCTGTGATCACTGCAAGTCTGTCCAATGGGCTGTTAGGAAAGAACAGATTGTATTGAAGTTGGTGAATCAAAGGTCTGGAGCGGCTAGGCCCCACCATGGGTCCTGGGAATGAAGCTAACACAGAGGAGCTCAGAGATGAAGATGCTGGTCCTGACCACATAGTGCTTGAGCACCAGGATCCAGCCATACCTGAAGCTGCTGGAGCCAAGAAATCCTCCTTTTCCTTATTTGAGTTTGGGGTTTGAATCACATGCAGTCAAAACCTCCCAATTAATACAGCCCCTACCGCGTGCTAGGAACTTCGTATGCATGTTCTCACTTAATCCACTCTGCCAGAATGGGAAGGAACCGGGACCGAACTCAGGCTTGGTCTAATTCAAAAGCTCATGATCTTTTTTTCTCACCCTCTGGGTCTGAGCTAAGCTGAGAAACAGCTGATAAGACAGCAAGGCCGCACCAGCCTGTGACTACAAGGGTTACTCCTAAAATCCTAGAATCCTAAAATCCTAAAATCCTAAAATCTTTGCTTCCCCTCCAAATCCCCACTATCAGTAAGTGACTGTTTATTCAGTAACTATTGTATGAAGCACAATTCTAAGCTCATGTTCATTGATTAAAAAGTCGCGATCAAGTACATGCTCCTTGCCGCTGGAGACCTGGACCTCTGGGTCTTTAACTGGCGCTACAGCAGGCTTGGGGACAAGGCCCCAGATGCCAACAGAGTCCACCTCCGGGGACCAGGCTGGTGACATCAACCTCACGGTAGGGACAGTCCTTGCCAAGCCGTCCAGGACCCTCGCCCTCCAACAAAAGAATCCTGCCCCTGCCTCCTGGTGGGCAGGGTGAGAAAGGGAGGACAGTTTGCCCCCAGCAGGTACAGTCCTAGAGGGAAAGTACTGTCAAGGACATGCCCCTTTAAAGACATCCTGAGTGGGGACACCTGGGTGGCTCAGGGGTTGAGTGCCTGCCTTTGGCCCAGGGTGTGATCCCCAAGTCCTGGGATCCAGTCCTACATCGAGCTCCCTGCATGGAGCCTGCTTCTCCCCCTGCCTGTGTCTCTGCCTCTCTGTGTGTGTGTCTCTCATGAATAAATAAATAAAAACTTTAAAAATAAGAATTAATAAATAAATACAAACATCCTAGGGCAGATCCTCCCATGCCCACGGGGACCAGCATCAAGGGACAATGAACACATGCCCGCCCACCACCTCAGTCCAGCTCCGGGCCCTGCTCTGGTCCCCGTGCCCACCTCTCCTGAGGGAAGAAGCACATCTCCCGAAACTTCTGTCCTCAGTGGGGCTCACAGGTGACTCTGTGACTCTCTCCTGTTTCCAAAATCTGCCTCAGCCCAGCTTGTCACCGGATGGCAGGCTTTGCAGCCCTTCTGGTTCTAGAGCGTCTGGTGACAAGACTCGCTTGCCCGACCTGACCACGCTGGGCTGGGGGCTGGGGTGACGGCGTGGCGGTGGGCGGCCTGAGGCTCCTGGTGATGGGGCAGGGCGGGAATCTGGCTCCAGACAGCAAGCTCCTTCTTGCCCCAGGTCCCGGAGGCCAGCCGCCCGGTCATCTGCTTGCTCCACGCGGGCCGAGGTCCCCCAGGACCCTCCTTGACACTTGGTGCCCGGCTCAGCTCCGAGGGGCTCCTAGTGGCTGTGCCCGCCAGGGGACACAACAGCTTCCCTCTGACCCAAGGATACGGGGCAGGGAGGGCCTCAGAACTGCCCTGAACGACGCGTCCTGACCAAGCCGTGGGCCTGCCAGGAGAATCGGTCTGGGCTGATTCTGGAACGAGAGCTGCAGGGTTTGCCCAGGACTGTGCCTCACCTGGCGCAGGGACCACAGCCGAGAGGGTGGCAGGGCCGAGTGGAGGGTGGGATGCCAGACTGGTGCCTCTGGGGAGACCGGCCCCACTCTGCTCCCAAATAAAATTTTTCCCAACATAACACCTGCCGAGAAGCTTCTGTTGGGCGCTCGCCCCAGGACTGTCCAGGCAGGCCTGCCCCCAGCACCCCTGTTCCTGCACAGAGGCGATCGTGGCCCTGCTCTCCTGAACAGACTAAATCCAGGTCATAAAAACTACGCAGCATTTTATCTTATGGCTTCTACCAACTACTCACTGGCGCCTCGACCACTTGTCATCCCAAGGCTGGTTCTGGCAGCCGCAGGCCCCCCCCACCCCCAGCTCAGGCAGGGCCGCACCCGGAGGCAGAGGGCTGGTCTCACCGCCCTCCCCCTCCCCTGCTGCCTGGACCCGGGCAACTGCGCGGGGACAGGCAGCCACAGAGGCCCACATGCAAAGGAATCTCGATTATTCGCCGAGCTCAGGCCTGGACCGGTCACGATGGCCGCTTCTCCTGTTTATTCCCTTTGGATAAAGAGGAGGGGGCACGTGTTTGGAGTCTGATGTCATTTTTGTATTTCAGGAACAAAACACACAAGACAAAATGAAAACAAAACCCGCTAGGCCTTGGCTCTCTTTTGTCCCGGCCAACGCTAGATCCAGCTGGCTTCCAGGCAGCAAGAGACCAGAGCCACGGGGCACGGTGGCCTGTGGCCCACACGACCCTTGTGACACGGCTGATTTGCAGGGACCCGGGGTTCCCCAGTCCCTTGCCTGCCGTCTGTCTACACAGACACTGGACGGGCTGCAGGCTGAGGCGCTGACGTGGCCGAGGAGAAGGAATTACCCTCTCCCGAGACAGACGAAAGGTGCAGGCTGTGAGGCACAAGGACTTCCTGGAAGGAATGAGCCTCACTCAAGAAGAAATAGCCACGGTCATCTTTAATCAGAGCCAGAGCCAGGGCCACCCAGGGGAGCCACTTCAGAAATAAACGCCCGGACGCCCAGAGGGAGTCGGATGCATTGTGCTGCGCTGCTCGTTCCTGGAAGTGATAAACGCCCCGCACTTCAAATGACAGACAGGTGGCTCTGTCATTAATTCCCATCCCTCTCCACCAGACGCCTGGTGGGACCTCGGCAGTGGGGTCGGGAAGGGCTTCTGGGGTCGTCCTGAAGCTGCTGGGGTGGCCCCATGGGCTGGTCCCCTTCTGGGACCTGGGCTGTGCTGGGTTCACTGTGGCCCGAAGTGAATTAACCAGTTCCTCACATTGGGGCATAGATGTTAAGGACACCCCGACTTTTCGTGCTATCTGCTCAGAGTTGCCAACTCTCGTGTCCCTGTCGATGATCACGCTGCAGCTTCAGCTCTCACTGGGCCTTATCTCCGGCGGCACTGACCCCGGCGTGCTAGCGGGCAAGCGGCTGGCCCTCGGGAGGCCCAGCAAAGGACCTGCTTCCTCTTCCCCGGGGACGTGGCTTCTCTGTTTTCTCCCCATGTGCCCTGCAGCTGCCCTGGGTTTGGGCAGGACAAGAACCATCCCCGTGCTGGGGTGCCCGGGTGGCTCAGTCGGTGAAGCATCTGCCTTCAGCTCAGGTCTGGGGTCCTGGGACTGAGCCCCGCATCGGGCCCCCTGCTCAGCGGGGAGTCTGCTTCTCCCTCTCCCTCTGCCCTTCCCCTGTTCTTGCTCTCTCTCAAATAAATAAAATCTTAAAAAAAAAAAAAAAAAAAAAAAGAGGAACAATCCCCATGTTGAGTTCCACCAGGAAGGGTGCCCGGCCCACGCCAGAGACTAGCATTTGATGCAGATTCTGTGTCTACCCCCCAGCCGTTCATGTCCACCCGCCAGGGACAGACTCTGCTCCCCAGACTTGAAGCTGCGTCTCCATCTCTGCCTCCCACTCAGCCCCTTGCCACCCCTATTCCCTGCAGAACTGCTGGCTCGCTCTTTCTGGCAGGAGAGGGCATCTTTGTCAGGCAGGCAGCTCTGGTCGGTGTTAGGTTGCTGCAAAGCGCCCGCACTTTCCTTCCACCTAGTCCTTGTGGTGGGGACACAGTGCTCTCTGCAAAACGGATCCAAGCCAAACCCAAGCCAAGCCTGGTTTATTTTTTCACCTTACAGACAAGTGGCCGTACATACACGTCAATGCAGAGACACAGCACGACCGCCGCGTATTTCTTCCCACGGGGTAGAGGAGGAGAACAATGGAAATTTGGGGGCGGCTGCATTAGCCACGCACCGCAGAAGGAAGCCCCAGGGATAACCGACCGAGCGTCAGAATCGGCAGCGAGGCGCCCGCGGCTGAAGGTGTGAGGAGGAGCACATGCTGTGGATTCCGAGTGGGTGTGAGGCGGGACCACAGGGAGGTAGGTGTGTGCAAACAGGTGTGGTTGGGAGCACGCTGCGGGGGCCAGACCACTGGAGCAGCACCCGGCCCGCCACCACCTGGTTCTGGGGCCTTGGTCAGCCACGTCACGTCTCCGGGCTCCGTTTTCCTCTGTCCAAAGAGCTGGCCGGCCCTGACCTCCTGTTTTCTTTCCGCTCTAACGCCTTTGATTCAATGACCAGGAATCATGGAAAGTAAGGATTATTAGAGAGAACACATGACGGCCACCTGCTTATTTCATAAATCTTGCTCTCCCTGGGTTCTCCCTCAATTAAAGTCATCAGGAAAGCCTGTTTAAGTTATTATGCTCATCATATATGGAATATTAAATAATTTGGTCTTCCCCTCCCCCTTTTTTATCCTTGATCGACTAATTCCCCTTCTGGGAGTCTGAATAAAGGGTGAGACGTTGAGACAAAGACTCACACCCAAAGATGTGCCACTTAGCCTGATAAGCAAAGAAACAAAAGGCAAAAACAACCAAAAATGGATATGATCAATATAAATTACAGTTAGCCACAGAAATAGTCTCAATAATACGTTTAAAAATAGGAAAGTATTCAGGGACGCCCAGACGGCTCAGCGGTTGAGCATCTGCCTTCGGCTCAGGGTGTGATCCTGGAGTCCGGGGATCGAGTCCCACATCGGGCTCCCTGTGTGGAGCCTGCTTCTCCCTCTGCCTGTGTCTCTGCCTCTCTCTCTCTCTCTCTCTCGATGTCTCTCATGAATAAATAAATAAATCTTTAAAAAAAATTGGGAAGTATTCAGAGTGTAAACACACCCACAAATACGCCCACATCCGCAATGGTTCTCGCTAACGGCACGCGGCTGGCTTTCCTCTTGGAGATTGGAGTCAGGCTCAGAATCCTACGGCACACGGCACTCACGAGAGCTCCCGTCAGTTACAGTCGGCGTGGGGTTGACATCTACTCGCGACCTCAGCGTGAGCTCCTCCAGTGACAAGTGTAACGGCCAAGGTCAAGGATGAAAAAGGAAGCTTTATAAGTGAAAGTCTGATAGCGCGAATCAAAGGTCGAGTGAAGGTGAGCGCACGGTTATAATAGCCCATTAGAGTCGTTTCCTAGGACGGAGGCCCCTGGAAATTTAATACACTTCTTGCTGCTTTGGTTGGAATTGTAGGAGCAGAACATTGCTCTTTTGAGACAAACGTAAAAGGTATTTTTGGGTTTTCCTTGCTTCCCCATCCCTGTAGGGGGACGGCCCTGGGAGACGCAGCTGCTCCAGAATGCCAGCCAGACTGTCTTAGTTATTTGAGAACTGATAGGCTTTTAGGGGAAACTCCCTCCAAAGCAGGTTTGCCCCAGATCGGTAGTCACCACGTGACTGTGATATCTCTGGGCTGGCAGACGGAGGACCAGGGTCCCCCCTGGGGACCTCGCGAAAGAGGCTGGGAAGAGCCGTTTGCCTCACCCGTCCTCACGGAGGAGGGATGCTGGGAGGACGGGGAGATTAAGAGGCTGAGCCACGGAAATCTAAGGAGCACGCGGGGAGCAGCGGAGGTAATCCCACTGCCGGGTGACACCTGGGCCCCATCGCCCGCCGCAGATGATGGAGTGACTTCTCCTGGTGGCCACGCGTCCCTTCCCCCAACAGACACTCTCCACTACCCTCGTGAGCCTGTGTGATTGCGGGGACGGAGTTGTCTAGATTAAGTCCTTTATTAACCCTGGGGCGGGTGGGGGGGGAAGTGGGCGGAGACCAGCGCCTTCTTGGCATCTTCATTTCCTCTCCCCCACCCCATAAATCCATTCCGAGTCAATGACATTTGCAGAGTGTATTTTCACGGGTCTCCATAATCCCTTCAGAATATTAAGGCTGCATTACTTTATCTTTGGTTACATTAACTTCAATTTTCCTTATGAGTTAGTATTTGGCTAAAAATTAATATAGTGAAGTTGAAAAGAATCTTATGATAGGAAAAAGACTAATTTCATCTCTGGCTGCTCAGATCCCGGAGTACACTGGGGTTAATGTAATTAACTTACAATTTGAGCCTGGGTTGTGTACATACACTGAATCTCCCCGCTGGAAACGAGATTAGATTTTATTACTCTATATATCCTGGTTATCTTCACCGTGCCGGCTCGGTGCTGCAATGAAAATGTAGAACCATCTGGTACTGAGCCCATGCAGTTTATTTAAGGATTTAATTAAATGCTCTAAATGGAGAGCTTCTCTGAATTAACATTTTAAATGTGACTTATTGCAGGTTTAATATTGTCTTAATGCCAACCTGGGAAACTCCAGAGCCAAGTTGTTGACGTTCGAATTGAATTCATTTGGGTGGCTCCAGGGGGATCCATTAATTAATCTAAACAACTAATGGGGATTGGTTCTGACTTTTGATGAAGATTATTTACTGAGACAATTTGCAATGAATAAAGAGTCACAGTAGGCAAATGCTTAATTGAATTCAAAAAAGTCTCATTGTGTTTAATATCAGGGACTCATCGTGTGAGTAAGCTTTGAAATACCATGAAAGGGGCTATGCTCCAATCTTCTTTAGCTGTGCGCTAATAACAGTGAATGGGTAATTACATTTTCCTGGGTAATTTGCTGCTTGCAAAAGGACAACAGGTCTGGCTGGCTAATCGCTTCCATGGAAAGAAATTTCTAAAAGCACAAACTTTGCCCTTGGATGGCACGGGGCTCCGCTGGTTGCCTAAAGGCAAAGACATCTGAGCATCTCGGCCGTGCACTGCTGGATCCTCACCCTCCAGCTGTCAGGAACCCGCCTGGCTGAAAAGGCCCTCCTCCAGCCTCACACAAAGTCCCCAGATAGACTCTCTGCCAGGCTCAAGTGTCTCTGATGAAAGCGATTGAATTAAGTGAGGAGGAGCCTGCCCATCCGTCCGTCCTTCCTTTGGTTTTCACCTTCTGGGTCGATGCAAGTGAGACCTCTGCTTCGAGGACCATGGAAGGTTGCCCCAGCGACCAGCAGGACCCCCATTCTGTCCATCCTTCGCGGCTCATGGCAGCGCCTGCTCCTTGCAGGGTCACCGCAGCTCACCGGGCCTCGCTCCCTGCGGGTCACGGGCCTTCCCGGGGGACTCCAGACCTGAAGCACCCTCATCATTGTCACATGTTGGAAACGCAGACCCTCAGCCCCCATCCACCTACTGAATCAGAATCTGCCTTTAGCAAGACCCCCAGGGAGGCTGTGCGCTTCTGAGCTGAGACCGCTGGTCTGGGGCACTTATTCTGGGTGACAATTAGGCCGGCTGTTGAATGAGCTGCTCCTTCTGTGGCCCATCTAGGGTCAGTGTGTGGGGAGCAGGGCTCAGGGCTTTGCTTCTCTGGGATCTGCGGTGGCACCTGGGACCGGGAGAGACACTGAAAAAGATGGAAGTGATTGGTGGTTCTTCCCCAGACCTCTCTCCAGCCTGGTGGGGTGGGGAGCCTGGGAGCTGATTCCTCTGTACTGGGCACGCCAGGGATCTAACCCTGCCAAGGCCAGGGAGCACCTGGCTCCCTCTGTGACGCCCTCAGAGCCCGAGGCCTGGGGATACTCAAGAGTGAATTACCGTGGGATGAATGGGAACAGCTCCTACAGACACAAGTTCTACCCAACGGCCTGTCCTCAAGAGAATGGACTTAGCATCTTCCCCAAAAAGGTCCTCACCCTCTGTGTCCTGCCACCCAGACCTCTCACCTCTGAGATGCAGATCTGTTCATGTTTTGGCGGAAAGTGCACCTGGCTTCTGGTTTTATAAAGCTGGGCCTCACATGAGTTTTACCAAACAAATTGATGATGCGAAGGTGATCCACGTGACAGAAAAATTTTCTTTTACAGAAGGGAGCACCCCACAGAGGAGGCCTCCTCTGGGCACTTAGAGTTTGTTTCAGGCCACCAGTGACTTAAGGGAGACCAGGAGGTACAGGAGGTGGAAAGAAAGAAAATGAAAGTGTTGAGTTAAAAAGCCAAGTGAGGGGATCCCTGGGTGGCGCAGCGGTTTAGCACCTGCCTTCGGCCCAGGGCATGATCCTGGAGTCTCGGGATCGAGTCCCACATCGGGCTCCCTGCGTGGAGCCTGCTTCTCCCTCTACCTGTCTCTGCCTCACTCTCTTTCTCTCTCTCTCTGTATGTGTGTCTCTAGTGGATAAATAAATAAAATATTAAAAAAAAAAAAAAAGCCAAGTGATCACGGCAAAGGAAACGACCAGGAAAGAGAGAAGAAAACCCAAGGACTGGCAGAGGGTATCTGCAACGCACACATATGATGAGGAACCAATACCCATAACACATAAGGAGCTCCTACAACTCCAACGCAAAAAACAAACAAACAAAAAAAAAACAAAAAGAAAAACAACCCAATTAAAAAAATGGGCAAAGGACTTGAATGGGCATTTCTCCAAAAAAGACAGAAAAATGGCCCATGGGCATATGAAAAGATGCCCAACATCACTAATCAGGAAAATGCCAATCAAAACCAGCTCACTGGGATCTGTTAGGATGGCCATTATAAATATAGAAATATATATAAAAACCAGTGTTAACGAGGGTGTAAATCAGGATCCTTGTGCACTTGTTGTTGGTGGGAACGTAAAATGGTGCGGCCACCATGGAGAACAGCCTGGAGGTTCCTCAAAAAATTAAAAGTAGAACTACCTACAATTGGTAAGGCAATCTTACCTACACAAATTTATTTTTTTTCCTACACAAATTTATCCAAAAGAATTGAAACTGGGGATCCCTGGGTGGCTCAGCGGTTTAGCACCTGCCTTCAGCCCAGGGCATGATCCTGGGGTCCTGGGATCAAGTCCCACACTGGGCTCCCTGCAGGGAGCCTGCATCTCCCTCTGCCTGTGTCTCTGCCTCTCTCTCTCTCTCTCTCTCTCTCTCAATCATGAATAAATAAATAAAATCTTAAAAAAAAATTGAAACCAGGACCTTGAAGAGATTGTTGCCCTCCTGGGGTCATCACATCATTATTCACAATAGCAGAGGCATGGAAACAACCTGAACGTCCCTTGACAGAAGACGTGGTCCATCCAGGCAGTGGAACAGTATTTATTCCGTCTTAAGAAGGAAGGAAATCCTGACGCCTGCTACAGCACGGATGAACCTGGAGGACACTGTGCTCAGTGAAATAAGCCAGTTTCGGGAGAACAAATACCACATGATTCCATTTATATGAGCTCTCTCAAGAACTGCAGCTGAGAAAGGTCTAGAGATGTCTGTACAACGTTGCACTTGTGGTTAATGGTAGTATTATGGACACTCAAATATTGTCAAAAGAGAGAAAAAAAAAAGCAAATGTGCCATTGTTCTTGGTTTTAGTAAATGTGCCATGGTTAGTTTAAGATGGTAACATTCAGGAAGCCAGTGAAGGGCATGTGGCAAGGCTTCTCTGCCTCTGTTCTACCAACATTTTGAAGAAGATCCTTCTTGGGGCTGTTTTGTGCATTGTAGGGTTTTTAGCAGCATCTCTGGCCTGTATGGTGTGAGAAGCACCCCTACCCCTGGGTGCAGTAATCCACAATGTCTCCTTAATCTGCCAAATGTCCCCTGCTGGGGCGGGAGGAGCTCCCAATTAAGAACCACTGTCAAACAGAACTCTTTGTGCTGTTCTAGAAATCTAAACATTTTTCAAAATAAAAAGTTTATGCCATAACACCTGAGGGGCAATCCACGAAAGGAATCATTGACACAACAGGCTTCATCAAGATTGAAAACCACTGCTCTACAAAAGGCAGTGTCAAAAAAATGAGAAGACAAGCCTCCCAAGCCACAGACTGGGAGAACATATTTGCAAAAGACACGTCTGATAGAGGACCGTGGTCCAAAATATGTAAAGAGCCCCTAAAATTCAACAAGACAACAAACAACTTGATTAAAAATGGGCCACAGACTTTGACCCCTCACCAAAGAAAATACACAGATGGCAAATAATCACAGAGATGCTTCACATAGTACGTCATCCGGGAAATGCAAGTTAAAGCAGCAATGAAATACCGCTATGTACTGACTAGAATGGCCCAAAATCTGGAACACTGACACCACCACGTGCTGGGGAGGGTGTGGAGCAGCAGGGAGCTAGCTCATCCATGGCTGGTGGGAATGTGCAATGGAACAGCCACTTTGGAAGCCAGTTTGGAGGTTTCTTATGAAACTAAACGCACCCTTAGCAAATGATCCAGGAATCGTGCTCCTTGGTATTTACCCAAAGGAGTTGAAAACTCGTGTCCACGCAAAACCAGGCAGGTGGATGTTTATGGCAATTGTATTCATAATCACCCAAACTCGGTGGGGAGGGGGCGGGCAACCAGGATGCCTTCAGTAGGTGATGGAGAAGTTAGCTATGGTCCATCCAGGTGAGAGAACGTTATTCGGCATCAAAAGCAGTGAGCGATCAAGCCATGAAAAGGCACAGAGGAACCTTAAGTGCATATCACTCAGTGAAAGAAGCCCATCCGAAAAGGCTACAGATGGTGTGATTCTATCTGTACGACATTCTGGAAAAAGGCAGAGCTATGGAGACAGTAAAAGGATGGGTGGCCGCTGGGGGTGGGGGTGGGGGGTCAGCGGGGAGGGGGGGGGCGAGGGAGGAGGTAGAGGCAGAGCACGGAGGGTTTGGAGGCCAGCGGAGCTGGTCTGTGTGATCCTGTCATGGTGGATACATGTCATTTCACATTTGTCCAAAACCATAAAACATACAACACCAAGAGTGAAGCTGAATGTAAAGTATGGGCTTTGGGTGGTAGGATGTGTGATGGAGGCTCCTGCATTGTCACAAATGTACCCTCAGGGGTGGGAGGTGGTGGTCGTTGGTTGGTTGGTAGTGGGGGAGGCTGTGCATGAGTGGGAGCAGAGGGTATGCAAGAAATCTGTTCTTTTCAAATATTGCTGTGAACCCACTCTGGGTGGCTCCGTGGTTGAGCGTCGGCCTTAGGCTCAGGGTGTGATCCCAGGGTCCTGGGATCGAGTCCTGCATCGGGCTCCCTGCATGGAGCCTGCTTCTCCCTCTGCTTGTGTCTCTGCCTCTCTCTCTGTGTCTCTCATGAATAAATAGTAAAATCTTTAAAAAAAAAAAAAAGTCTTGATTTTAAAAAAGAAAAGGAAAGGAACATAATTAAATAGATCAAAGCTGAACAGGGTTTTGGGGGATGATACGGAAAGTCAGTAGGCATCAGGGAAGCATTGATACAGTCTGATGCCAGGTGACCTCTAGGGTGGGGATGAGGGTGACCAAAAAAGGCAAGTTTCATAACCTGAGCTGAGCTACCATGCAGAAGAATTGGATGCAAGAGATGGACACTACCAGTCTCTTCCAGAAAGGCCAGCTCCCTGTCCTCCCCAACCCTGCCCTGGACTAGCCTGGCAAGCTGGCTGGCATGTTTCTGGATGCCAGTTGGCAGCAGCCACTCCTTCCTCCCCGGAAGCCTGGAGATTGGAGCCACAGGGGGCGGGCCCCTCGGGGTGAGGCCTGAGGCCCCAGGGATCCCCGGATCATGCGCCACGACCACAGGCTGAGCCCAGGCACCCGGCCTTCCTGGATGAAAGCGCCTCAAATCTAAGACCTCAAGGGTGAATAGGAAGTTGCCAGGTAAGGAGGGAGGCAGAGGGGCATCTGGGAGCTTGGACGCTTGGAGGGTGCACACCTGGATCGCAGGTACATGAGGCGGTGTGAGGTTCCCCATGATTTGGAGAGGGGCCACCTGGAGGGGGTGCCCCAGGGCTCTTATAGGGAGCTTGGCCTCTGCCCTGGAGAGCAGCAGTGGGGAGCTGCAGAGAGATCCAGGCCAAGGTCTGGGCAGATGGGGAAGAGCAGGGAGCAGCGGGCGCCAGACCAAGGCTGTGGCCACCCCATGCTCGAGGCAGGTCACCAGCAGCCGCCCAGCGAGCCGTAGAGTGTTCACAGTGTCGCAGCAAAAATGTTGCCACTGAACGGACCAAAAGTGCGACCAAGTTCCCCCAAATTAAAGGCGATGACTTCGCCAACACAAAGGAACAAATCAGAGATCCAGGAGCTCAGGGGAGACAAGAGAAGAGGTGGCCATGATGTGGGACAGCGCAGAGATGACGGGGACAGAAGCACAGCAGCAAGGACACCCGTGCAGGCACGAAGGTGCCGCAGGAGGATGGGGGGCGCGGCCCCCCGAGACCCGGGATCAGCAGCCGAGCAGGGACATGGGAGGGGCGAGCAGAGCCGACCCTGCTGGACGTGGTCCAGCCCGCAGCTTCTCCAGTTGGCTCACCCGGGAACCCCGTTGTTTATGAGCGCCCCGTGAGACCCAGTGTCCCCGGAACACGTCTCGGGAAACGCCGTCCTCCACGGGCGGTTCTCAACCAGGCGCGGGTGGGTGTGCGTGCCCCAGGGGATGCCTGACAGCGTCTGAAAGCATTTGGGGTTGTCGCGGAGCTAGTGGGGACCGGGGAGGCCGCTCACATCCTCCTACAGGGCCCTGGGGCCCCAGGTGGGAGCAGCGTCACAGCTGAGAAGCCCCGGCCTCGAGGGTCCCCGGGGCATTGGCACTCGCTCAGCAACACATTCAGCAAGCACAACCCCTTGGAGAGGGGAGCCCCCGAATTCGGGGCTGCTTCTCCCCCTTGACAGGGTGGTGTTAGGGCTCCCCTGCTAGTGCAGGTGGCCGAGGATGGGAACCGTGGGAAGAAACGGGGGGTGGAGGGGAGAAGCAGGCTGGTTGGCTTTGGAGACCACGGGCAGGTCCAAACTTGCGGGACAGCGGAGCTGCCAAGGGGACACGAACACTCGGGGGCGCCGTTGGAGGGCAGAGGGGGTGTCCGCTGACACCCAGCATTCTGTTTGTGGAAGAGATTCCCACTTCGCTCGCTCCCAGTCGCAGGTGTATGGCCCCACGATGTGGTTGCCGAGGGGGGAAGATGAGGCAGATATATCACCCCCCCCCCCAGAGCCTGGGCTGACCCCTGCCTCTTCCGGTCCCCGAGGGGCAGGCGGTCCCCACGCAGGGGCCCCTCCAGACCCACCTGGGCTCCCCTTCCCCGCCTGCGACAGCCCCATTCTAGGGAGTTCAAGGAAGGGAAACTTTGCGTGAGCTTCTATTTTACTACATTTATCTCCTTGCCAACCTTCGAAATGCCAAAGGCTGCCACTTGCCCTGGGGGAAGTAATTTCATCTTTTACCCCGAATGTCACCGCAGAAACTCACTTCAAACCCCGCTGACTGATTGGCTTCCCCTCCGCCAGCATAGGCCGCGGCCGCCGGCCCTAGAGACAAAGGGACTCACCTCTGCCTCTCCGGCCTCGGCTTTCTCTGGTATTAAAATCACAAGGCGCCACTTCCACACCCTGAAAGCGACGTGGAAAATGCTGGATTCGCAGAAAGAGGCTTAACTATGACCCCTCCACGTTATAACACAGTATGCAGCCACTAAAAAAATAGCAATGATAATAATCAAAGGACGTATCGAAGACTAAGGAGCTGGGGGAAATGCTCGCATTACGATGTTAGCTGTGGGGGAAAAAGACAATACAATACGATCTCAAGTTTGTGGAAATAAACACAGAGAGAAAAGTAGAAGACAAAACAAGAAAGCAGAAAAATATTCTCTTTTCTCTCCAGACAGGAAAAGTATAGATAATTTGTTTACTTCTTGGTGCTGCGCTCTAGTTTCTGGTTTTTCTGCGCGAGTCTATGATTTTGATGATGTGTAATTAAAAGCTAGTTTTTAGAAGAAAGTTTAAATCCCGGGGCTCTCTTCAGGCTCAGGGCAATGATGCTCTCGTGCGGGACACCTCACATCTGAAGCCACCAGTCACCTTCTCCCCTGATTTATCGTAAAGAATCTCCCCACAATGAGCTCACAGGAGACACCTTCAGGGGATTTCTTTCTGGTGGAGGAGGAGGGTAGAAGGAACCACGGGGAGGGACACAGCATGGCCCATTGTCTCAAAGCCAGAGGCACAAAAAAGTACTTTAATGGTACAAACCCTGGGCACCTGGGTGGCTCAGTGGTTGAGCATCTGCCTTAGGCTCAGATCAAGACCCAAGGGTCCTGGGATCGAGTCCCGCATCGGGCTCCCTGCATGGAGCCTGCCTTTCCCTCTGCCTGTGTTTCTGCCTCTCTCTGTGTGTCTCTCATGAATAAATAAGTAAAATCTTTTTTTAAAAAACTGGCACAAACCCATTCTAACCACAGTACAGGAGCCCCCCACCCCTCCCCTGCCATCCCATCAATTTTGACACCTATAGAATCTTCCAGAAACACCTGGTCCTGTGAAATGCTCCCTGGGCCCAGGAACATCTCTTCGACCTGATACCGGAGCTCAGCAGGCAGACAGGCTGAGCATGTCTGGGAGTTCGGCACCCACTGCCCTCCTCTCCTTGCACACACACCCCTGAGTGCCCTGGGGAGCAGGTGTGCCGTGCCGATGGCCGGGAGGCTGGATTTGAGGGCTGCCTCCCCAGCTCCATCCACCCAGCACCTAGCTCTTGAGCACCTGCATCCACGAGGGGATGTGCTAGGGGCACCACCTTTGTCTAACATAGCGGTTTGCACACTGGACGGCTCTCAGCATCACTGCGTGGGAAGCAGGGGGCGGTGGGGAGGAACGTTAAAACACAGGTTGCTGAGCCCACCTCCAATTTCTGATTAAGCAAATCTGGAGTGGGCCTGCCCAAATATGCAGGGGTAACAGGCCCCAGGCAATGTGCTGCTGCTGCTCAGGGGACCCCACTTTGAGAACCAGTGAAGCAACAATAAGGAGACAGCAAGGTCGCAACCCACCAGCTCCTCCACCCCATGAAAATGGACAAGAGCTGGGGATGGCCCACCGCGGGCACAGATCCAGGAGGCGCGGGCCGAACCAGGCCTCTGGAAGCGGGGGCTCAGCGCCCACGGAGGGAAACCAGCGGCCAGGCTGGATGGGCAGGAGCAGGGCTCTTCCCCTTTGTCTGCGCGGCTGGACGCCCGTGCCCAGAGCGGCGGGCTCCGCTCAGCCCCAGCCATCGCCTTGGCAGCCAAACCGCAAGAAACTCATTGGAATTCAGGCTGCCTATAAACACCTGCAGGTTTGGAGATTTTGCTGAGGTCCAGAGCTCAGGGATTTTGCTCGGGGAGTTTATCAGAGTTAAGTCGGTGTAGGTAAAAAGAGGTGGGTGTGTGTGGTGGGGGAGGTGGCGGGGATCAGTGAAGATTAGTAAATTATTCACACATCTCTCTCTACCAGAACGAAAGCTCGCCTTCCACTCAAGAATGCTTATCAACACCCTTAGTTTTTTTTTTTCATCCATTTTTTAAAGGAGGTAGAAGGGGGAATAAAATAATTTTTAATTAAGAAATTAAGCCTTCCCCTTCCTAAATATTCGGTTCTGTGTTCATCACTTCCAGGAGGGAGGGGGCGGGGAGGGGAGAGTCCAACCACCGCAAGAAAATGGTTTTTCATCATCCGCAAAATCCGATGCCCAAAATAGCCCCTTTGTTGCCCTGGCAACTAGCATTTGCTCCCCTCCTCCCCCCCCATCCCTTTGCATATTGCTGCATATTTCTATCATCTCTTTCCAGGCACAGTTCATAAACAGGACGGCATAATAAAGAATGTTATCACCAATGACTTACAGCCCAGCTGCGCCCAGCGAGATAGGAAGTGGCAAGCAAATACAATTTCATGCAGCGAGGGTAACAGATTGATTGGGTGCCCTTCAAATGTGATGCCACCTCCTTAAGTCAGCCCAAATTCAGGAATAAAGTTGGTCTCGCCCTTTTCCTGGCCGCCATAGACAATACACGCAGGGATAATGCCCGGGGGTCTCATTAGGACTGGAACAATCTTGCCCCGAGACAGGGATTATTCCGACAGACTTAGCTCCTCTCCCTGCCTCCCCTCCTCTCACTCGTCAAAGGGCCGAGGCCCCGGGATGTGGGCCTTTTCGAATTAATTATCCTCTCTTGCTGAGGATTACTCAGGCTCCGTTGCTCGGGGCAGTGGGGGTGGGGTGAGGGCTGTAGCTGATGAAGATCAAGTGCGATTTTTTCATGCCCGTACCTGGGTCCTCCCGTCTGGGGTCTCTCTCTCTTTCAGGGTTAACGCAAAAAGAGTGGGATCTTAGTACGACCCCAGGGAGCCACTTCTGTCCCAAGAGGGTTTCTTTGAGGCCCCAGGAGGTCGGGGACCTCCCCAGGCAGGGAGGTCGCGGAGGAAGGAGGGCACGAGGAGACACCTGGGGAGACTGTAGTTGGGGACCAGGGATGGAGATGGGGGCAATGGAGGGAATAGGGGGACAGTCAGGCATCAGGTTGAAGACTCAAGTGAAGTCTCAGAGTCCCAGTCGCCGGCGGGGTTCCCACAAGGAGTGCTCCAAGGAGGGGACCCAGGGAGAATGACCTGGCAAGATACCCACCATCCTTCTGGAAAAATCTTAGGAGCCGCCTGGGCTCCACGTGCCATCCAGAATGGAGACACCGTCATTCTTCCTTCTACGGACACCATTTATGAAGCCAGCTTCAAGGTCGTTCCTGGGCCAACTGCAAGGGAGGGAGGCAGAGAAACTGGGCCGACCTCCTGGAGCCCGCAGATGGGAGGAGGACCCAGGGGCACCACGCTGGCTGCCACCGCCCTTGCCCGTGCTGGCTCTCACCGACCCGCTTGGCCCAGGCAGAGGAGCCCGGGGGTTTGGACAGGTGCTCGTGTGTGCGTGGGGTGGGGCGGGGGGCTTGCGACAGGGTCGGGGAGACAATCGCCCTCTTGTGTCCCCTGGGATCTTAGCTCCGTCCCAGCCGGTTTCCAGTTCCCAAGGTTCTCCCAGGGTGGAATTGATGCATAACCTGACGTTCTCACCAAGCTCCATTCCTGGGAGGGGGGAAGCAAGAGATTCTGGAGGAAAACAGGGGCGACGCATCTTCCATTTGCAACAATCCACCCTGAGTCAGCCTGGCTCTCGGAGCTCGCTTCTCGGAGCCCTACCTGAAATTCTGTTTTATTTTTTTAAGATTTTATTTATTTATTCATGAGACACACACAGAGAGAGAGAGAGAGAGGCAGAGACACAGACAGAGGGAGAAGCAGGCTCCATGCAGGGAGCTCGATGTGGGACTCGATCCCAGGTCTCCAGGATCATACTTGAGCCGAAGGGAGATGCTAAACCGCTGAGCCACCCAAGTGTCCCTGAAATTCTGTTTTAATGTATTTTTAATTGAGATGAAACTTATATAACACAAAATTGACCGTTTCTTTTTTTTTTTAATTGACCGTTTCAAAGAGAACAAATCCAGTGCTTTTTAGAACATGGACCATGTCGTACTTCCAGAATGTTTTTATCACCCCTAAAGAAAACCCCAGACCTCATCTGTGCGCCGCCGTGATGAGGATGACGGGCAAGGGAGGAAGACAGGGTACCCCTAAAGGAAACCCCATACTCATCCCCACTGCCTCCTCTTTCCAGACCCTGGTAACCCACTGGTCTGCATTTGTCCCTACTCTGTTCTGGATACTTCGTGGGAGTGGACTCAGACACTAGGTGACCGGCTGCTTTCACCGAGCGCGATGCTTCCGAGCTTCACCTACATCATAGCAGGTGTCAGCGCTTCCTTCCTTTCCTGTGGCTGAATAATTCCCCTGTGTGGACGCAGCACATTTTGTTCACGCGCTCATCCAGTGACAGGCCCTGGGTTTTGGCTACTGGGAACAGTGCTACTCCCAGCACGCGTGTACACGTGTTGGTTTGAACACACGCTTTCAATTCTTTGGGGTCTATACCCCGGCGTGGGATTGCTGGGCCCCAGGTAATTCTGTGTTTAACGTTTCAAGAAACCACCAGACTGTTTTCCGAAGCAGCCACGCCGTATGACGTCCCCTCTCGGAGCTCAGGGGGGCTCCACTGTCTGAACGTCCTGGTCAGCACCTGTTACTGCGGGCCTTGGTTCCAGCCCTCCTCGCGGGTGTGACGTGCTGTCTCACTGCCCATTTGTCTTTGTCCGATGACCAATGGCGTTGGGTGTCTATTGCATGCACATCGGTCCCCATGTGACCTGGGTTTCTTTGCTTTTCCTCTCTGCCAAGACATGGGGCTCTGGAATACAGATTCTCACCCACGGAGTCGAGAACTGCACGCGGGGCCCTCGGACACGTGTGGACCTCCCAGGACGAGGTCCCTGTGAGACAGAGAACTTTCCCTCTCTCCCTCCTCGGGCCTTCCCGACAGCAGAGCCGAGGAGAGAGAATTGAGGTGGGAGGTTTTAGAGGAATAAGGTTTAGAGAAAACTTTAGCATCAGACGCTCTGCTGTTGCAGGAGCCTCTGCCCTCCTGCCCGGAGGGAGTGGGAAGATGCCAGAAGGAAGGCCGGGGGAAGAGCCTCTTCATTTTCTTTCCATGCGGAAGGAGGCTTGCCAATCCCATTTATCTTCCTCACCTTGAGTACATTTCCAAGAAAAGCAAAACAAAATCAACTTGGTATTCTGCAGACAACGAGGGTCTTTGTAGGACAGTAAGTTCACAGTTAATTTTTCCCTCTCCTGGAACCTGACACCCTGACACCATAAAACATCTCTATGGGCCATCAGATGATGGGGTCCCGGAATCTATGGGAACATTAAACGGAAGAAAATTGTGCTGAAAAATGACACTGTGTCTGTGCCCCCTGCCCCCCTGCTCTGGGTTTGTGTCATCCCAGGTCAGACACCTGCTTCCTCTTTGTCATTCTCTACCATGACAAATGCCCCTGCACACCGTCCCGCAGCGTCGCGTCAGCCTGCCAGCCGACACTGCCCCGCGGCTGGCCTTTGTCCTGGAGAAGAGCCCCGGTGGGGACAATCTGTCCCCCATCCCATCCCCCTTGGATGCACACCAGTCAGACAACACCTACCTCTGGCCTGGGGTCGGACCCGGGGCCTGACCCAAGGGGCAGGGGTGGGGAGGGCAGTGAGAGGCAGACTGGAACTGGGGCATCACATGGGAGGGAAATTCGAGAGACAGCCCCGTCTCCTCGTCTCTGCTCGGAGGGAAACCTTTCACCCCAAGGCCCAAGGGCCTGTTTCTCCTGACGTCTCACTTCCCTGCCTTCGTGGGTGACAGAACCGTCTTCTGGAGCGCATCTGTGAGCCGCCGTGATGAGGGTGACGGCGAGGGAGGAAGCGAGGGTACCAGGCTAAACCCCCAGCTCTGTAACGGACGACCCACTAGGTGCCCAGCCCTGTGCTAGGCACGGGGGGATGCTGCCCCCAGACTCTTAGAAGGCGCAGTGGTTTGTAAGGTGCCTCTTGTGTGCTGGGCACAGTGAGGCGCTTCCCCCGCACATGGGCCCAGCAGCATCACCGATCCCGGAGGCCGTCCCCGAGCCCCGGCAGGGAGGGCTGTGGCTGTCCTCAAGGAGCGGCTCTGGCTGTGGCGCAGCTGTGTCCCGTTGCCACACGGCCGGGTGGCCGTAGTGGGTCCCCAAACATCCCGACAAATCGTCTCTCGGAGGCAGAGAGGAGCCACCACCTGCCTGACGCTGGCAGGTGGAGTCCGCACCTGCCCTGGAGAGCGTCTCAGGGAAGGAGGTGCCCGAGAGGCCTCCGGAGAAAGGTGGACACTGGTCCGAGCCAGGACCGCAGGTCTGTCCGTCGTCACCGTGGGGCTCAGCCACTGCTTGGCAGGACAGACGTGCCTGGAGTAGCTACCTGTGGGGTACCCTGAGGGCTCAGCTAGGGCCGGCCCGGCCCACCCACCCAGCCCTGCTAGCCTTGGCAAACTGTTTTTGACTTAATGGATAAAACGAGAACTTAGCAGGGTCCCGGGCTGCTGGCGCACATGTTGTGGGGGCCACAGAGGTCGGGGAGCTGCCTGACCTGGAGTCCGAGGAGGGAAACATCGTCAAGGTCACCGGAAAGGGCGCATGACCACACAGGGCAGTCGTCATCCGCGCTGTTGGAAAAGCTCCCAGTCTTAGGGCCAAGGGTAGGGTGGGGGGGTCCTTCATGGTGGAGGGGGCCTGGGAAGGTCCTCACCAAGGGGTAACACTTGCCGAAAGCCGCTAGAAAGCCGAGGGTTCCTGCAAACCCAAAGTGGGGTGGGGGGTGGGGGGTATTGCAAGTGGAAGGCGCAGCCTAAGCAAGACCCAGGAGGCAGGCCAGCCCCTGCCGTTTAGGGGGCTCCCTGGGTCCCTTGCCCTCACCAGAGTGTGGAGCCTGGTTGGGAAGGGACGGGAGCTTCTCTCTCCTTCTCCTTTCTTCTTCTCCAGGAGCACAGGCCGCCCCTACTGTGACCTGGTGACAGGCAGCCCTGTGGCTGGGAGGCCAGGCCACAGGGCTTAGCGACCCTCCTGTGCCCTTCGGGGAGCGTTACACCATGATCCCCAGTGCCGCCTGAGCTTACGCGATTGCCCTGGACCCTGAGGCTGGCCATCTCCCCACACATGTGGGTAACCCCCCAGCTGGCCTCCTGGACAGGACTCCTCGTCTGCCCAGCCCTGGAGGATGGGCCAGCCTCCTCCTTCTCAGGCCTGCCCGTTTCTGCCTCCCACCCCCACCCCCTTTTCTCCTGGGACACAGGTGCAGTGGTGGGCTGGGGCCAGCTCAAGCCAGCTCATGAGAGCCAAACCTGCACAGTTTTTCCCAAGTCCACCATCAGTGAAGTCTTGTCTGTGAGCGCGACATCGGCCAGGGTGGGAGTATTTACACCATGGGGATTGGCCAACCTCAGGGCCTTTCTCCCCAGAAAGCCAACTGTGAGACACTTCGCCCCACGCATGATGCCACCAAGTCCCCCACTGTGTCGGGCCCAGGGTGAGCAGCACTGCTGGCAGGGCAGGGCAGGGCAGGGCGAGGGAGAGCTGACGAGGAGCAGAGACTCTGGGCCGGGCCACTGAGGGTCTTCCAGGGGCAATGATCTTTCCTAACGAGCCTGCATTTAGCAGCTTCGAGAAGGACACATTCACTTACCTGGAGCTCGTGATGGTGACTGCCCGAACTCGCACTCTCCTCCTCTCTTCTCCTCGAGGTCCCTAGGTGGCAGAGGGGCCCAACCATGGCACTAACCATGCCACTCGTTGCTCTGGCCTCCATCTCTCGTCCACAAAATGGGGGTACAGAGTGGGGGGTGCTCTGTGGGGCGCTCTCAGACCTCGGGCTGCTCATGAAACAGCTGTGCAGCCTGTGGGACGCACATGCCCAGGCCCAAGCTCCACCAGGAAAACCCAGCTCTCTGGGGCTGAGCCTGAGAATCTGCATTGAGGCCACAGCAGGTCGTCTGAGAACCACCTTGAGAAACGCTAAGTGCGGGACATCTGGGCGGCTCAGCAGTTAAGTGTCTGCCTTCGGCCCAGGGTGTGACCCTGGGGTCCCAGGATCGAGTCCCACTTCGGGCTCCCTGCATGGAGCCTGCTTCTCCCTCTGCCTGGGTCTCTGCATCTCTCTTTATGTCTCCCATGAATAAATAAATAAAAAAAAAAAAGAGAGAGAGAGAAACGCTAAGCGGCCCCCCGCCCGTGTCCCACCTGCTATCTCAGAGGGGCGACACAGCGACCAGCTGGTGGGACATCCCTGTGAACGCGTGTGTGTCTTCTGTCCCCAGGTGCCCAAAGTGCAACAGCTGCATGGAGATACCTGAGCATCTTTGGTGTTCAGACCAGCCGTGGTTTCTGAGACACCCCCCTCCAGCCCGTGGTTCAAATTCGCCATCACTAACTGTCGCTACGCCCTCGGGATGCCACCAGCCACTTGCACGGGGGCCGCACGAGGCCTTGTTGGCTCCCGAGCCATATGTAAAACACCGGGAAAGAACAAATAATCCCCACACAAACAGCAAAAGGGGAGGCAATTTTCATCAGCCGAGGAGCCATAAATCTTTATATATTTTATGAATCTCACTTACATTTCTTGTCCAACTTGTGCATAAAACTTCTCCAGATTTATACAAGCCAACTGATAAGTCATTCCCTTCCCAAACGGGCTCTATATCTTGATGACCTTTTAGAAACCAATGACTGCTTTTCTGTTGTTATCCATAATTGGAAAAGCACTGGAGATAAGAAAATTTATGGCAATGAATGATCTACCTGTGCAAAGCCATAAAGAACGCCGGGGATCTCGAAGAGGGGCGGAGGCGGAGGCGCACTCTCCCCGTCCATCAAGGGTTACCGCCGGCGGCCAGGGTCTTCTGCGGCCGCGGCCCCCTCCGCGAGCTCCCGGAACCCAAGGGTGCGGCTCCGCAGGCCGGTCCAGCCGCTGCCACTGGGGACAGTGGTCCAGGAGCAGCTCTGTTGCCTGTGCAAAGGTCTAGAGACACAGCCCTCCCTAGCCAAGTTCACTGTCACGTCCACGTTGATGCAGACTGTGTTTTAGGTAAAAGAGAGAGGTCGGGGTGGGGAGGGTCCCCAGAATATTTTCTTTTCTTTTTTTAAAAAATATTTTATTTACTTATTTATTAGAGAGAGAGAGAGAGACAGGCAGAGACACAGGCAGAGAGAGAGAGAGAGAGAGAGAGAGAGAGGCAGAGACACAGGCAGAGGCAGAAGCAGGCTCCATGCAGGGAGCCCGATGTGGGACTCGATCCCAGGTCTCCAGGATGACACCCTGGGCTGAAGGCAGGCATTAAACCGCTGAGCCACCAGGGCTGCCCCCAGAGTATTTTCTTGCCCCCCCTGGACCCCCCAGCCCTGTCAGTTCCCTGCTGGTTTACTGAGGGCCTCCCCTGCACCGCGTGCTGTTGCAGAGGCTGGAGACACGCAGCAAACAGAATGTACGAGACTCCTGCCTTTTGAGGTGCTTACACCGTCTTGGGCTCAAGATACACTCAGACGGTTCCAGCCACACGAGGGGCAGGAAATGACTCTGAGCCGCTAGACAGGCACCAGCCGGCCTTCCCTCCTCTGAAGGGCCCCGGGAAACGGACTGCTCCCCAGGCAAGGACTGTTGGCCGAAGGAACTTGCATCCCAGCGCCCCGGGGAGCCAGGGAGAGCCTGGACCCCTTCGACCAGCGTTTATCAGGCACCTCTCATACAAAGGGCTCAGCCCGGAAGCTTTCTTTCTCAAAGGCATCTGTCCAGGTCTCTAAGGATCCCACACAGACTTAGTGGTTCCTGGCAACCCGGGGGCAGATGAGCTCGCCCCTCACACAGGAGAGGGAAAGGTGTGGCCTCTTCCCCAGAGCCTAGAGGGGGACAGACAACCAGGACAGCAGGGCTCCAGGAATTTCACTCACCAAGGGAGGGAGCAGGCTTAGGTACAGCGGGAGAAACTAGGTGGACGGAACCAAGAACTCAGCCTCCATCTCGCTGTTTGATCAAGGACAATCATATCATTTTTTATTTTATTTATTTATTCATGAGAGACACACACAGAGAGACAGAGACCCAGGCAGAGGAAAAGCAGGCTCCCCATGGGGAGCTGGATGCAGGACTTGATCCCAGGACCCTGGGATCATGCCCTGGGCCCAAGGCAGATGCTCAACCACTGAGCCACCCAGGCGTCCCTAGAACGATCATCTTTCTGTAAGAGGGGAGAGTGGAGGAAGGAGAGCTGCAGGAAGAAGCATTGGAGCCCAAGACCCAGCAAGTGGCCGGAAGGAGGGAGGGACGGCCCCTCTTTCGGGAGTCCCAGCTGCCACCGACCTCCGTGGTGACCACCCAGCCCTCGTGCCTGTGGGAGGAGTCGGGGGAAATGCCTCGGAAGAGCAGCCAAGGACAAAATGAATTCACTGGTGACTGAGTGTGCGGTAGAGCTCGCCGGTGGGCAAGCTCAGAGGCAGCGTTTGACACCCCAGGTTGAGAAGGGCGTGGGAAAGCGAGGGGCCACCGGGCGGAGTCTGTCCCCACTCCAGAGGCACGTGCTGGGACCGAGCTGGGACCTCCAACCACGACACTCTCTCAGGCTCTATGAGGCACCCACAGTGGGAGGCCCTCTCCTGACACCGCTCACCCAGGAAAGACCTGCTGAGCCCCCGGGACACGAGCTGGCCGCGCCCACTGCCCAGCACTCATCCTCACAGCGGCAATTATTGGGCACCGACGACTGGGGTGGGTGTCTACTGGGAGGGACCCATGGGAGGCAGTGGGCTCGGGATGGGAGCCGGGGGTCCAGCAGGCTGGGGGCCAGCCCCACTTTCACACCTCGACTCTGAGCAAACTACTGAGCTCCTTGGAGCCTCCATGTCCTTACCTGTTGACCCTGTTAACGAGACGACAGAGGGCGTGTGTCCCGCTGGAGCTGGCACTGGGCACTGGGCTGCGGTCACTGCCATCCTGGCTGCAGCTCTTCTTCCCTCTTCCTTCAGAGGCCCAAGCCACCGTGTGAGGATGGAGGGAACCAGGTTAGTGATTACAAGCAGGACTGTGATGCCAGCAGGAAGGGACCCACCGCTCCGGGTGACCTCCTCTGACCGGTGCCCGGGGGCGGGCCGCACTGAGGACGTGAGGAAATGACGGGCTAAAGGTGCTCAGGGTTTCCCCGAGGGACTGGATGTCATAGGAAAATGGGCAACAATTGCACCTTGGGGCAGCCCGGGTGGCTTAGCGGTTAGTGCCGCCTTCAGCCCAGGACGTGATCCTGGAGACCCGGGATTGGGTCCCACGTCCGGCTCCCTGCATGGAACCTGCTTCTCCCTCTGCCTGTGTCTCTGCCTCTCTCTGTGTCTCTCATGAATAAATAAATAAAATCTTTAAAAGAAAGAAAAAGATTGCACCTTGGGTCCCCCTCCAACAGCAGCGCCATCTGAAGTCAGTGAGGGTGCTCAGATCTCGGGAGCCAGCCAGCCTGGTCCCCAATCCTGTGTGACCCTGGCCAAGTGACCTTCTCTGGGTCTCACTTTCCCCTTCTGAAACATGTACCTCCCCACGGGGCGTGGGAGGGCCAACTGAGATAATAGGGTCACATGCTTAGGACGGCGGCGGCTCCAAGGAAGCCTCACACTTGGGGTCCCCTTGTAGGCGGGGAGACTCTCTTAGGGGGCACGGGGAGGCACTGCCCCCGGAGCCTCTGACCGAGTTGACAGGGGGACCACAGGGCTGCTGCTCTCACTCAGGGAGAAGCAGGGTCTCCCCTCGGCAACTTTGGGCGACCCCTCCCTCCCCAGGTGCTCCCTCTCAGCCTCAGAGCTCTAGGGCCGCCTGCACTGTGGGGTGCCATGTGTGTGTCTGTGTTGTGTGTGTGCACCGTGTGTGGGTGTGCACTGTATGGTGTGTGTGCTATGAGGGTGTGCTGTGAGTGTGTGTCATGTGTGCTATATGGGTCTATGTGTGAGCGTCAATGCTGTGTGTGTGTTGTGTGGTGTGTGGGTATATGTTGTGTGAGTGTGCTGTGCCATGTGTGAGTGTGTGCGTGTGGGAGAGGAGGTGTGCTGTGTGTAGGTATGTGTGATGTGTGAGTATGCTGTGTACTGTGTTGTGTGTGGGTGTGTATTGTGTGTGTGAGCATGTGCTGTGTGAGTGTCCTCTGTGTCTGTGTATGTGTGTGCTGTGAGTGTGCTGTGTGTGTGTGAGTGTGCTGTGGTGTGTCAAGGAACGGCCGGAGGCTCCCTCAGGTGCCAGAGGACAGGTGCCAGCCCTTCCAGGGCTCCCGCCGCACCTCCCGCCCCACCTCTCGCTGCTGGGCACTTTGCTGGACTCTGGCTGCTGCGGTCCTTTCCCCGCAGGCCAGGACCCGGAGTGGGGGGCTGGGGCTCCCCCCGCGGGAGCACGAAAGGCACAAAATCCTAGGCAAGAAAAAGGAACCGATCTGGCAGCGAAGTGGCACCCTGGCCCCGGGAGGGTGGCGGTGGCAGGGCCGGGCATGTGGTTCCAGCCCCGCTCCTTCCCGGGAAGGGTGCCTGTGCCCGGACCTTGGCCCCAACGACGTGCTTTATGCTAAGTAAACGCCTGCTTTGTCTCTGGGGCTCTCGCACCTCTGGTGTGCCGGGCGGAGAGCCCAGGTGACCCGCACCCCATGGACACCGGGGGGACTCTCCGGGGCAGAAACACCGCACACGTGTTGCTGCCTCTCGCACACTGGGGGTGGGGGTGGGGGACACTCCAAGCTCTCCCGTGCTAGACACGAAGTGCTAACCACGTGGGATATTTGTTAAAATCAAAAACTTCTGGGGCCACCTGAGCGGCTCAGTCGGGTAAGCATCCGACCCTTGAACTCGACCTCAGGGTCTTGAGTTCCAGCCACACTGGGCGTGGACCCCACTGATTGATTAAATAAATAAATAAATAAATAAATAAATAAATAAATAAATATTAAGAACTTCGCTTCATCAATAGTCAATACAATTAAGAAAGAGGATGGAAGAGCGAGGCCCAGCCACAGACTAAAAACACATTCTCTGTTTGCCTCTGTCTCATACACACACACAGGAACGGATCTAGTACAAGGACTGGCTCACGTGCCTGCAGAGACTGAGCCGTCCCCTGGGCGGACATCCGCAAGCCAGAGGCCCAGGACAGTTGGTGGCGCGGCTGGAAGGTCTGAGAGCCAGAGAGCTCATAACGCAGGTGGCAGCCTGGGTCTGAAGCCCTAGGACCAGAGCACTGCGGGCCAGTGACTGCAACCTTCTTCCACCTTCTTGTTCTATTCAGGCCCAGGGCGGAGGGGATGATCCCCACTTACGCTGGGGCTCGACGTCTACTTTACTCATCCCTCAATTCTTTTTTTTTTTTTAAGATTGTATTCATTTATTCATGAGAGACACAGAGACAGGCAGAGACACGGGCGAACACGCCCAGATAAAACGTCGAACCAGCTGGACTCTGGGCATCCCATGGCCTAGTCAAGTTGACACATAAAATCAGCCACCACAAAAAAATAAAATAAAATAAAAATTAAAAATTAAAAATAAATAAAACAAAAAACAAAATAAAACAAAACAAAAAAATCAGCCACCACAATATAGGAAGAACTCCTACGAGCCGTTAGGAAAAAGGCAGACAATTTAATATGTCGGCGAGCCAAAACCTTGGCCAGGTACTGCACAGAAGTGACAATGATCCACAAACATATGGAAAGGTGGCCAGCTTCACCGGCTACCAGGGATTTGCAAATGACACCCGTGAGGACCCCACTACCACCCACGCGTCAGGGTGACTGCGGGGCGGGGGGCGGGAGGAGCCCGACACCATCGAGCGTTTGGAGGACACGGAGAACCCGTGGGAATAGATGCCACTAGTATCTGCTAGGTCACTCCCAGGCTCCCAGCCCACAGAAATACATCCCATGTTAGCCAGAATATGTGACAACGGTGTACCCGGCAGCACTATTCAGAATAACCCCCAACTGCAAACGACCCCAAATCCACTGATGGATGGATAAATACCGTATGGCTCCTTCATACAGCAGCACGGTTGGCGGCAATGAAGATGCAACATCTACACCACATGTGAGAAAACATTGAGGAACAGAAGCTAGAAGCAAAAGGGGGCACACTGTATGATACTATTTACGTGATTTTTTTTAAAAAAGGCAAAAATTCATCTATTCTTTTTTTTTTATGATAGAGAGAGAGAGAGGCAGAGACACAGGCAGAGGGAGAAGCAGGCTCCATGCAGGGAGCCCGACGCGGGACTCGATTTCGGGACTCCAGGATCGCGCCCTGGGCCAAAGGCAGGCAACAAACCACTGAGCAACCCAGGGATCCCCAAATTCATCTATTCTCTTGGAAGTCGGGACAGTAGGCAAGATGGTGCATCGCACACACCCCCTGTTCAGGCCTGCGGGTTTCACCCCCAGCCCCAGGGGGACCGACCTCCCCTCCAGGCCCCCTCCCTCTGCCCATGATTCACTGATCGGTCGGCCATCCTTCCCTCGATCCATCCTCTCCAGAGAGATCTGGCTAAAACACAACTGCCACCTCACCACTCACTGCCCTGCTCGGCAGCCGCGATCACAGCTGCGCCCCTCATAGTAGCCGAAGGGGGAAGCCACCAAGCATCCGCCCACGGAGAAACACAAAGTGGTCCAGCCACACGCCGGAATCTTATCCAGCCTTAAAAGGAGGGAGACTCTAACACCTCCCACCCCGGGGATGAACTCTGAGGACGTGCTGCTCAGCAAAATAAGCCGGACACAAACGCTGCATGCCTGCACTTCCATAGGGTGCTGGAGCACCCCGATGCACAGGTGGGTTACCAGGGGCAAGAGGTGGGGAGAAATGAGGAGCCAGTGCTTAGTGGGGACAGAGATCTAATTAGGGAAGAGACGAAAGTTCTGGAGACAGTGGTGATGGGCGCACACAGGGTGTAGGTACCTAATGCCACTGCTCTGTCCACTGAAAAAGTGGCTAAAATGGCAAGTGTTTTTTACCACGATGAAACAATAAGTAGCACAAACTAAATCACACAGGTCACTTGGTCTTGCCCTGCAGTGTGTCCCCATCTGCTTCACCCCCAGAGGCCTCTTTTGGCTCCTCAAATGCAACCAGGCTTGTCCCCGCCCCGGGGCCTTTGCATTTGCTGCTCTCTGTGCCTGGAAAGGTCTTCATGGGCCTGGCCTGTCCGTGGATGGAGTGTCCGGTTAGATGTCACCTCCTCCCCTGGCCACCTGAGTACAATAGCCTCAGCCTGCCAGTTTCCAGAACATCACCTTTTTCACTGTGCAGAGCACATCTGTCTCTCGTATGTCTTGCCTACTGTCTGTCTTCCCTGTCTCCACCAGCCTGCATGGATGCTCCGGGAGAGCAGGAGCTTGGCCTGTCTGGTCGACGGTGCTCTGCACACAGTAGGTGTCCAAGGACTTTGGAAGCAGGGATGGAAGGAAAGAAGGGTGGTGCTCAGAAATCGTGCGCCGACACCCAGCCATGGGTAGCCTGCAGGCTGGAGACAGAGTTTTGGGGTGCAGGAGGTCTCCCATGCCTTGGAGAGCTGATACGGGCTCAGGGAAGACTGGTGGCCCCACCGGGAGCCCCGGAGCTGGCGCCGGAGGTGCCTGGCTGAGGCAGGTGCTTCCAACCCCCCCACCCCCAGACTGGCACACAAGCCACTCTGTTCTCCCAGAAGGACTCCACTGAGCCTTGGATGGGGCTCTGGGGGCTACCGCAGCACATGCTACCCAGATTGCCTTCTTGTGGCCGTCACCCCAAACCAGAGGAGAGCCCTTCCTGAGCCTTGCCCACTGCAAGTATTTCTGCAGGCAGCGGTGAGGGCCTGGGAATGAGGGAGAGTTGGGCAGTTGTGGGGAGAGGTGAGTGAGAGGGGGGAGAGGTTGGAAGGGAGGAGCAGGTAGGCAGGAGAGGGAGAGGTGGGCAGGGGAGGGGGAAGGCGGGCAGGGGCAGCAGGCCTGGCAGGATGCCCCGTGAAGGAGGAACTGGGGTGCTTCCAGAGCCCGCCCACTTCAGGGGCCACCAGCCCACGCCCCGGGAGGTCCCCCTCCCAGTGATGTAGACGTGGTGCTCAGTCGGCCTCCTGAGCAGTGCGTCCAGCTCCCCTGCCCTCTTGCACCTGCAGGACTGAGCCCCGTGGGGGTATGCATGGGCTTGGGGGCACGATGACACGGCCTGTGGCACTGCGGTGTGGGTGGGGTGGGGTGTGCACGGTGTGTGGTGTGCGTGTGCACGGTGCATGTGTGCGAGTCACTGCGGGGTGCTGCCAGGGCAACGTGGTTTCCAAGGAGACGCGGGAAGGCGGGGGCGCACTGTGGAGGGAGGTGCCCATGCGGAGCCCAGGCTCCCAGCCCCAGCCCAGCCAGTTACTGCCCCCTAGGTGCCCGGACAGCCTTGCCCCCGGCGGGGCTGGACAGAGGCCGGCAGGGGGGCTGGGGGACTGGACAGAGGCGGGGGGCTGGGGGGGCTGGACAGAGGTGGGGGGCTGGACAGAGGCAGGGGGCTGGGGGACTGTGGGGGATGGGGGCTGGACAGAGGCAGGGGGTTGGGGGGGCTAGGGAAGGCTGGACAGAGGCGGGGGGCTGGAGGTGCTGGACAGAGGCAGGGGGCTGGGGGACTGTGGGAGGCTGGACAGAGGCAGGGCGGCTGGGGGGCTGGGGCACAGCGAACCCCACCCAGAGAGGCCCCGGCCTGCAGGGCGAGGCTGACCCCAAGGCACTGAAGCCCCTGCTGAGAGCCGCCCCCGCCCCCCAGGCCCACCGTCTCCCCCTCCCGCCGCAGCAGGGTGGGGGAGCCCGCCAGGCAGGCGGCAGGCCATCCCGGGCCCCACTCCACCGCTAATTATTTTCCATGATGAACATGTTATTATGTCTTACACTCGAAATAATCAATTTGGAATCACCACTTTGATGAGTTAATGGGCACTTGGTGGGTGTCATCTGAGAATCTCTGCAGAGTGCGGTTCTATTTTTAACAGCGGCTGCACCCGGTGCACCAGAGGACATGCCAGGCGGGCACGAGTGCCCACCTCCCAGTGTCTCCTTCTCCATGTCTCTCAGCTCCCACACCACCACCTCCCGCTCCTCTGGGCTGTGGCCCGCGGCTGCCCCACTGCCTGTGCCCGAACCGGGGTCCCCCTGTCGCCTGGCTAAGGCCTTGATGTGTGTCGCAGATGGAATGTCTGTGTCCTCCTGGGATTCAGAGGCTGGATCCTAACCCCCCAGTGACATGGTACTTGGAGGTGGGCCTTTAGGGAGGAGATGAGATCACATCGGTGGAGCCCCTGTGAATGGGGATCGGTGCCCTCATGAAAGAGACCCCAAGAGCTTCTTCATCCCTTCCTCCACGTGAGGACACAGAGAGAAGCAGGAAGTGGGCCCTGACCAGATCCTGAATCTGCAGGCATCCTGACCTTGGGCTCCCCGACCCCAGCGCAGTGAGAAGCACGGCCCCCGGTCTGTGGTGGTCTTACGGCCTCCCCGACGCACGAGGACGATGTGCCGTCAGCCTGCCAAGTCCTCCGGATGTTCTTCAGAACACCCACTTCCCTGGGGAGACCGCTGAGGCTCTGGTATTTGAAACCAGACAGTCTAGCCTCCTGCCCGAGGACGTCTACACTACCCATCCCAGTGTCATGGCCTAATGTCGACAGAACAAGCAGCAGCAGAATTTCAAGAGATGGGCCTGCTGCGTTGCAAAGGCTGGCAATGGAAGTCGTCGGACACTGCGGAGGAGCATGGGCAGAGCGGGCTGACGAGGGGGCTAAACAGCCCAAGGGCCAGGGCACCCCTGCCCCTGCCCCCCACAAACTCACTGACCTCCACTCCTCCGAGGGGACCCTAGCCTGGTTCCTGGGAGCACCTGTCTTGCGGTGCTTGGGCTTCTATCTCTGGTCTTCCTAACCTTAGTAAGATGGAGCCCCGTTGGCTGCCCCCCTAACATTCGTGCCCCCTTCCCAACAGCCTCCATCTCTCAAGGTGGGGATCCATCTGCGTCCCAGGAACCTGACTCCATTGCCGGGTCTAGTGATCAAGCACACAACGTGGGCTGTCACCCTGTGTATTTCCTATCCCTTTGCCATGGTGATTTGTCCAAAGGTGGGCACGTTAGCCAACCCAGCTTAATTAATGCAAGCTCAGGACCTCCGCTTGGGACATTGGGACAAAGGGGTCTTTCTTACCAGATATGACCATGAAAGCATGGAGCCCTAAGGAGCTACCAGCAGCCATCCGGGACCTTCTAGGGGCAGAAATTAGAGATGAAAACACACACATGTGTGCACAACTCACACCCATGTATTCTAACTGCCATGGTTCTTGTGGGTCAGATGGTCCTGGTTCTGGGGCACACAGGCACTGTCGGGAAAAGTGACCAGCAGATGGCCCCAGTTCAGCTTCCTCTTCAAAAACTGGGCAGCTCCAAGACCTGCTTTCTCCATTCGAGAAGAACAGGAGACATCCAGACAGGCCAAAGCAGAGCGGCCCTCCTGTTGCTGCCAACTCCTGAGGAAGCCAGATGGCCTGTCCTCTGGCCCCCTCCAAGGCAAATCCTAGCTTCTCTGCAGTCCCACAAGTAGAAGACCAAATTCTCCTCGTTCCCTGTTTCGTTTCTGTGTTCTCTGGCCACGTCCCACCCAGGAGGGAAGAGGAGCATGGAAATTCTTGCATAGCATTGCTCTCCAGGATGCCTGAGCCGTTAAGCCTGCAGAGCTCGTAAAAGTCTATACTCAAGTGGTTGCTGGGCACTGGTGGGTTCATAGGGCTTTGTAGAACTCATGAAAGCCAACGTCACAGTGAGATCTCCAAGGTGCCTTTCCAAGAACCAAGGTGTGGTATGACGGGAAGGAAAGGGATGGCCAGAGAAGAGCAAGCTTGCACTCACTGGTATTGTGAATTCTGGCAGATGTCCTCCAAGCTCGTAAAATAAAGGGCTGGAGATGCCTGCAAAAGTATGCAAATCCTAAATTCAGCATGTGAGCCACAGGAAACCTGAGAGGGTGTGCAGACCTACTCTCCAATGCTGATATGTAGGCTCCCTGAGGAGCCTCATCTCTGCATCCCAGACACTCGGGTTAAGCAGGTGTGGCTCTCAGTGAGGCTGTCCCCAGAGTGCCCCTGCTCTCCAGTGCCTGCCAGATGAGAGAGAGGACACTCTGTCTCTGGCACTGTCCGATGCGTTCAGCTGTATGGTCAAAGACAGCCTCATGCATGCTGGATAAAGGTCTCTGGAAGGGGATGTCTGGGTTGCTCAATGGTTGAGCATCTGCCTTTGGCTCAGGGCATGATCCTGGGGTGAGGATCGAGTCCCACATTGGGCTCCCTGCGAGAAGCCTGCCTCTCCCTCTTGCCTATGTCTCTGCCTCTCTGTGTGTCTCTCATGAATAAATAAAATATTTTTTTCTTAAAGTCTCTGGGAGGTGGGGGGACCTACAAGAAGGAACAGAGTAGAATTCACAGAAGCAAGAACCTCAGAAACACACAATCTCCCCAAGGAAGGAATGCCAGGAATGTGCCCACCAAAACAGGAAACAGGGCAACTGGGAGATACTATTTGAGAATATCATGTTCCCAATCTCCAAATGCAGAGCTTCATCAACATTTTTTAACAGGTTTGTTGGGGGTAGAAAAATCCTTGGTAGAGTCAAGTTGGTATCATTATTGTCAAAAACAATGTCATCTGTTCAAAAATTATCTCATACATGTGTATATGACCCAGAAGCAATTCCCTAACAAGTTTCAAAAAATATTTTATATAAAGAGTATTACGGGTTTTGAATTCATCTTTAAAGATATGAAATGTAAAAAATAAAAATAAAAAAAAAATAAAGATATGAAATGTGCAACACTTTCCAAGATTGTGGGAACAACTGATTGACATAAGAAAAGATGGAAATGAAACCAACAAATTTCAATTAAAAAAAAAAATCACACAATTGTCAGATGGGATTGGGGCCCCTGGGTGGCTCAGTGGTTGAGCGTCTGACTTTGGCTCAGGTCATGATCCTGGGGTCCTAGGATCGAGTCCCACATCAGGCTCCCCACAGGGAGCCTGCTTCTCCCTCTGCCTGTGTCTCTGCCTCTCATGAATAAATAAATAAAATCTAAAAAAAAAAAGGGATTAAAAAACAAGTATCTTGATTTAGTAGCTGCAGTCCTCAACTTGCTTTTGCTGTTTGGATCTACACATCGTTGTGAGGCCTTGTTTCCACCTAGGATCACCACAAACAAGCATTGACATAAACAATTCAGAAGTAGACCTTCAAGTCACATTAAGCCAAAAAAAAATTTTTTAAGCCAAAATTTTAAAAACTAATGAAGTATGGTCAATTTATTTCCTATAAAGCACGAAGGCATTTCACTGGGGGAAAGGACAGTCTTTTAAAGAAATGGTGGTATAACAATGGGATACTCATAGGCAAAAAAGATGAGTCTCAACCCATATCTTTCACCATATATAAAAACAAACTCACAAGGAATGCAGACCTAAACTTCTAGAAGAAAACCTAGGAGAAAAATCTTGGATTAGGGAAAGATTTCTCAGACACAAAATAAAAAGCATACTCCATAAGAGAAAAAAAAAATAATGAACTGGAATTCTTCTGAACTAAAAACTTCCACGCTCTGAGGAACATTGTTAAGAACACAGAAACACAAGCCTCAGACTGGGAGCAAATATTTGCAAAACACATTTCTGTTCAAGGACTCACGTCCAGGATATTAAAAGAACTCTCAGAACTTCATAATAGAAAACAACCCAATTTTTAAAAGTAAGCAAAATATATATATATATATTTTTTTAGCAAAATATTTTTAAAAGACACTTTGTTGAAGAAGGTATACGGATGGTAACTAAGCCCATGAAAAGTTGTTCAACGTCACTAATTGTTAGGGAATTATAAACTCAAACCACCACGAGATATCACAACACAGATATTAGAATAGCTAGGAATCTTTTGAAATCTGACGATAGCAAGTGTTGGTGAGGATGCGGAACTCTCCGCGCTGGATCACAGGCTGGAGGCATACACTCAGACGACCCAGCAATCCGTACTGGACATGTGTGTTCCCACCAACACCCGTGTGTGAGTGTTTACAGCAGCTTTCTTCACCATCATCAAAAACTGGAAACATCCCAAATGCCCTTCAGCTGGTGACAGATAAAGAAGCGCAGCAAATCCCTACAAGAGGAGGCTACTCTGCAATAAAAGGAGCAAGCCACCATGCACGCGGCACAGATGATGCACAAATGCATTATGTTATGGGAAGGACGCCAGACTCAGAAGGCTACGCGCTGTATGAGTCTATTTATAGCACAATCTGGAAAAGGTAAAACTATAGGAAGAGATGACAGATTATTAGTTTCCAGAGACCAAGGGGGAGGGGAGCTTTTGCTGGGCTAAGGGAACGGAGTGTTACACAGCTTGACTGTGGTGCTGTTGACACAACTGTATGCATTCATCAAAACTCACAGGGCTGGCCACTAGCAAGGGTAAGTTTTGCCGCATGCAAATTCTACCCCAGGAACTGGACTTAAAAAAAAAGAGAGAGAATATGATCAGTCTGACCACCACTTATATATATTTTTAATATTTTTATATTTTTAAAAAATATAAATTTGTAGGGGCAGCCTGGGTGGCTCAGGGGTTTAGCGCCGCTTTCAGTCTAGGGTGTGATCCTGGAGACCCGGGATCGAGTCCCACATCAGGCTCCCTGCATGGGGCCTGCTTCTCCCTCTGCCTGTGTCTCTGCCTCTCTCTCTCTCTCTCTCTCATGAATAAATAAATAAAATCTTAAAAAAAAATATATATATATATATAAACTTGTAACAGGGAGGTAACATTTATTATCAATAAATGTGGTGGTTGTTCAAGTCAGGGAGCTAATGCCACGTCAAACAATTAATATTATTTTAATATTAATATTAATAGCAAACAATTAATATTATCAAGTTATTTTCAAAACCATTTATTCCACAGCTGTGCCGTTTGGGCTCTCAAGACAATCCTTTTGTCTTCTCCAACTTACACAGAGGTTGACGGCAGGTTGGAGCTCTGCATTTGGCGAGCAGGGGCCTGACATTCCGAGCAGCACCTCCTTGGCATTTCCTGCACTGGAGGTTTGTGCCACCCACTGAGAGGGCACCTGAGATGCGCCAACATCCTGCGGGTCATGCAGCCTGCTGAGAAACACTGAGGGCGCAGATGGGTCACAGCTCGGGTAATAGGTGGGGGCGGCAGACGACCAAGAAGAGGAGAGGTGGGGACTTAAAAAAGGAAGAATGTGCGCTGAGAAGCCTGTCGGGAGGGAAGAGGTGGAGGCCACCTAAGTGGTGCCGGGTGCCACTTAGCAGCCCATCACCATCACGGCGGTCTGCTCTGCCAGGATTATGTGAGCAAAGCAGGCAAAGGGCTGAGGTATAACCACCCACGAGCCAGTTCTCCCCCGCACTGGGGATCATCTCGGCCCATGAGCAAATAACCTAGTGACCCCATCACTCCCAACCAAAAGGGGTCACCAGCCCCTTGACCTCCGTGTAGTTTGACTAAAGACAAATAAATTCTCATGTTTGTTTAAGGAAAGGTCTGCAAAGCCTGGAGCCCTGGGAAGGGACCTTCTTCATTCCACTTAAAGTAATAGACTCCCCTCAGGTCGCTGGTGCCCAGCCCCAGGGGTGAGAGGCAGGACAGGGGAGGCCCAGCTCTCTCCTGTCTACACTTGGGGCCACCACACAGTCTACTCTTGCTTTATTAAGTGAATGTACCATAACCTGGGGAGGGTGTGTTCCAGCTCCCAGGATGTTCCCAACATTCAGGAGAGTTGCCTGTCCCACAGCTGTCCTGAGTACAGAGGTGATGTTCTGGGAGCAAACAGACAGACTGTCAGATGGACAGACAGGGGCCCCACTTGGGAACTGGGAATCGGCATGCACAGGTTCAGTCTTGCTCTGAGCGGCTGGTCTGTGCACTTACCTACAGAGGGACCAGAGGACTGGCCAGTGACTTGCTGAACTAGGGTGTCACCCGTGGCTCCAGGGGCTCCTCCCATTCTTTTTTTTTTTTTTTTTCCTCCCATTCTTATAATCAACACCCTTCTTGCTTCTCTGAGCTGGCTCAGGCAGTCTCTGCTCCTTGAGCGATTATTTCCATTTTACTGATAAGCTCTGAGGCACTCGCAAATGAAGTCACTAGTCCAAAGTGACATGGTCAGTAAGGGGACAGCGGAGAGCCAAGCCCAGATATGTTGGAGTCTGAAATCTGTGTTCCCCACACAGTGCTTCCAGAGAAGTCGCCCCATTTCTGAATTCTTTCCAGAACCTTCCCTGGCGTATGCAGCTCTGGCTGCCTGTCAAAATCAACTACGCAACCTTGAAAAGGGATCTGATCCCTACAGAACCACCCACACCTGGCCCTCTCGCAGAAGAGAGCACAGGTCAGTCCTGGGAGCCACTGGACACACCCACTGGATCCAGCCTTGAAAGACCCGGATTGCTCACCTCTGAACTCACCGCCCCCACCCAGTAGCTGGTGCTGATTTTTAGACTTTGGGGGTGAGAACTGGCGGTTGCTATACCACCTGTTTGTGCTCCCCTGGAGCTGCCCTCCCCAGCCTTCCCAGGTCCGGCGAGACTTCACCGGAGACCACGAACAGCTGAGCTGTGGAGCCTGGCTTCTTTCCTTCTAACCGCCCATCAAAGTCTGTTAAGAAGCAGCAAAAATGCTGTTGCCCTGCGTGTAAGGCTCTGGCCGACCCAGATAAGATGGGCTCCCCAGGCCCTACCAAGGGCCTGTGCCTCTGGGTCAGTGACTTTGACACAAGGACTGCAGGGCCCCGGGGATTAAGCTAAGCTTCTGTTAAGTCCCTGACCTTCCAGATAACATCATCCAAACCAAACCCACGGGACACTGCGATTCTCCTCTCGACACAAATGCATCTCAGACGCTGCCAAGGAAGCTGTCAGCCTGACTGCCACGTCTGCTCCCAGCACTGTTCCCCTGGGGACAGCAGAAGGTCCCAGCATTGGGGACACGCGGGCACACACACCTGCGACGCTGAAGGATCGGCAGCCACTTGTCCGAAGCAGCAGGCTTGTAGCTGAACCAGCCACTTCCGACCCTGGGGAGGGCCACAAAGCCTGTGTCCTGACAACCTCTTCGGGGGCCGGTTCCCATCTCTGTGGGACTGGGAGGCGGTCTGTCCACCCAGGCACGGGGTCAGGCCCACCTGGGCTGCTCTCTACCGCAACTGATGGTCCGCCGTTCCAGGCTCTTGATTGGCTGACACAGGCGTCCATCACCGACCAGGGAGTCAACAAGACGAAGTCACGGCAGCAGAGTGGCCCTGGGACTGTGCACACAGGTGCATCCACGCGCCTCACCTGGAACAGTCAGGTGACTGCACTTCCCGGCGGCTGGTGGAGCCTGTTCCCCACCCGGTTCCTAGGTGGAGCTAGCTGAGGGGTTCCAACGGTTTGAGGCGGTGGGATGCGCAGGGTGGCCCATCCTCAGTGGAGGGTCAAGTTCTTCCTGGAGCTATTATGTCCCCTCCCCGCGGAGGGGGGCACCTGCTTGCAGGTGTTGGTCTTCACACCCACCCTTGTTTCCGAGTGAGACGAAGGTGGAGCAGGGTCCTCACGCCACCCGTCTGCTCCCGACTTTCACCTGCAGCCTTAGCTGTGGACGAACATGACATTGCAGTCACCTGGTGGCTCCCAGAAACCTCCTTCCATCCCAGCACATCTACAGCTTCAGCCTTTCTAAACTCTGGGGAAGCAGTTTGTGGAAACTCTGTTCACCGGGGCCCGGGGTCATGCTGCACCCCCACTCTGCCCGGATCAGTCCGTGACCTTGGGCCCGTCCTTGAACCTCTCTGGGCCTCCTTTCCCCCTTTAGGAGGTGAGCGGGGTGAGGCCCCGTGTCTGTGGCCTCTCTCTGCTCCGAGGTCTGTGCATTTGCTTGCAACACCTCTCTACCTTCTCCCTGAGTCCGAATCTGGAAGAGAGTTAATCAGCCGCTGATAATAATGCTTGTGTTTTCCATCTTCTCCCCGGGCACCCTTTTGTGCTGCTGGTGTGTCTACCTGCATCTCTGGCTCCCAGGGAAAGGATTGTTTGATCTCACTGCACAGTGTCCTGATGATTAGCTCCATCTGGGCGACTGAAGAAATTCCAGCCATAAATAATGATGATTACAAAAATAATAACAGGCACAGTCTCCTCCCCACGTCAAGGCGCTGGTTGCTTCCTCGTCTTCTTTTTTTTTTTTTTAAATGCCACTCTGTGCCAAAGGCCTTCAGAAAAGGAGTTAATTAATATCCCTTGCTGTGGACTAATTCTCGTTTCAACATGTGGCTGTCATTTCCCTGTCATCATAGCTGATTTACAACAGGGTTTAATTAAATTCTCCGTACATTATTCAGCATTCTCCAAAGACAACACCAGAGAGGCCCGGGGTATTTAAAATGTCACCTGCTGAGACATATCACCTCTTCTTAAATAAATATGACAGTGATCAAACTTTGGCTAATTACAGTGACTTAGTTATTTGTTTGTATGTTTTAATATTTAATTGCTTTCATGTTCATCCAATTACCGAGCAACAGCAAATAGAAATTAACTTTTTATCAGCGTGTTCCCAGCCCAGCGAATAGGCGCCCCGAAGCCCGTACAAGGGGAGCTGCCCAACCGGAGAGATCGCAGACGTGCTCTCAGCTCAGCGCACGGGGCGATTAAATTAAGGGAGAAGAACCCCGGGGCTCCTGCCCCAACTCCCAGCAGCCTGCATGGGGCTGAGCACCCAGCTTCCAGGAGCATCTCCCTCAAGACCTGCGCGGTTTGCAGAGCAGGCTCAGTGATTTAGCTCCATACCGCCACCCCATGGCCGCTCGGCACAATTGTCCCCTTCCTTGGGATGCTCCGCATTCCCTGGAAGGAGATGAGAGGACTCTGGTGACTTGTGTCCTCAAGCTCCCACACCGCGGCCTGCGATCTCTGCACCACGGAGCTTCTGTCTTCATGCTCCTCCAGCTCCGCTGGCCGTCCGCTCCTCCTTACAAGTTCTAGCGCCTTCTGCCGAGCTCCCTGGGACAAAGGCAGCACCTGAGAACGCATCTACTGTGTGCCATTTATACCCCAGATTCCGGCAACTGGATGCCCCATCAGCTTAGAAGCGGGGACCAGAATATGCACACAGCTTATCATGAGTGGTGTTCTGATCACACGCATTAGCCAGGCCCTGCAATGTCCCACAGGGCCCCCAAAAGCCTGTCCCTCTGGCGTTATCTTGAAAGCTCCCACTCGCTCCGGCACATCATTTGACATTTCAACGTTTGCTTTTCTCCCAGTCCTAACCTCAGTATCTCAATCTCTGCAGAATTTTAAAAAATAAAAAGGGATGAAGAATTAAGCCCTTCCTGGAACTCTCTCAGTGATTCCAAATTGGATAAGCCTCTTCTACCTCCAGCCGAACCCCCGCAGCCTCATGGGATGTTGGTTTAAATCGTTCAACTTTCCAAAAATAAAAATAATCTTTTCATGTACTTACATCTTATCTTCCCAGCTCAGCGGTAAGCTCCTTAAGGGGCGGGCCCAAAAACTAGCAGAGACTTTTACCCATGGTAAAAGCTAAAGAAAATAGCAACTGGCCAGCCTCCTGCAGAATGGCCCATGAGTGATCTTATATAGGGTCTGGCTCACAAGGGGGCAGACAGGTGTCCTGGAAGGAAATCCATTTGTTCGTCGAGCAAGTAACATCTACTGTGCACTAAGCGTGGGCTATCCAATGGCGATTAAACAATGCAAAGGCCCTGTCCTTGGTGCTGGAGAAAAGCACAAATAATGATGAGCTGAGGTGGGTGGCGGAGAAGGCAGAGAGCACAGGCACGGGGCCAAATGAGGAGACCTGGCCTGAGGAGCCAGCATGACCTGGCCCAGGAAGCCAGTGTGAGCTGACAGCTGATAAAGAGGAACCTATTCCATTTAGCAAAGAATAGATGGCCATTTGGAACATTTTTCCTGGGGGCCCAGAGTGTATGCAAATGAACCCAGCCCGGAAAGAGAGATACTAATTGGCCCCAGCAGGTGCTTCCCTGGTCAGGGGTCAGTGCACAGTTTGCACCCCTGTGGGCGCCTCCATCGGGGTCCCTGAGGCTGCATGGGTCACACCCACTCCTCTTCATATCCTGGAGATTTTTACCTTAAATTCACATCAAGTCCTGATTCCCATTTCCTCTCAAGCTAATTCCCCTTGACAGGCAAGACCTTAGAGAAAGCAAGAAGTCTTCAAATCCCTCGGCTTGGTCATGAACTACTGAGACATCAAGGCAGCAGAGAATACAGCACAGTGGACCAAGACAAGGCCATGCATCAGGGAAGGGTCTGGACCTTAGGAACCTGGGAGGGGGAGTACACTGCTGATATGGGGGTCCAGCTTTGATGGTTCCTCTGAAAAGCAAAAGCATGTCTACAGTATTGAAGTGATTCAGTTTATCCTTGTCAGAGCCCATCAGAACAGGCGAGTGGTAGGTAGGACTCAGGCCCTTCCTTAAGTGTCACCGGTTATCCCAGGGCAAGGCACAGAAAGCCCTGGCTGTCCCCATCTGAGCCCATCTAGAGGAGCAGGAGGGGCTGCTTAGACTATAGGAGGACGGACATACAGGACATTTAGGACATGAAAAAAGGATAGCGGTGGGCCAGAGGGAAAAATTAGTCAGTGATACAACTGCTGCCTGGAACCAAGCCACATGGAGAGGCAGCAGATGACAGCCAGCATCAGCCATCAGACTTGTAAGTAAACATACCTTTAGATGATTCCAGCACCAGTCTTTGAGCCATCCCATTTGATGCTGAGCAGAGTAAAGAAAAGCTGTCTCCACTGAGCCCATGAACAAAATTAATGCACTCATTGTTTAAATAACCCCGAAGTTTGGGTTTATTAGATAATACTAGGGAACCAGAACAATACCTATGATCAGTCTCAACCTTGTCCCTCTGATGGCAAAGGATATCACCACTTTTACCTTCAAAATGTATTAATTTGTTATCTGAATTTATTAATTCAGATATTTTTCATTCCAAATTCCCATCTGGGCTAAGGTGAAGAGTATCTTTTCTTTGCCTGATTTGTCTGAATTAAGGAGTTACCTAAGTAACTTAATAATGTACCCAAGATGACAGGGGAAAACCTACTTTCAATTGAAACTGTCTTCAGGTACATCTATTATAACATGTATTTGCATATAAAGAGGTAACATTCTAATCACAAAGTGAGCTTATCTGTTTGTTCTGGTCCTTACCAAGTAACTTTGAGACATTTGAGTACATGAAGTAAGTAGTCACTACAGGTGCTTGAAAATAATACAGCAGTGTTTCTTTTAAAACATCCCATAATCAGCTCATCTCCACAGCATTGCTCCAAGACCCTGAAGCAAATCATAAGTAAATCCTTGAATTTTCTATATAGAGTTACCTCGATGAGAAGCAGCTCTGTCACAAATCCATACCTGCAATTCACGTGTATTGTCCTGTGACTTTCCATTTCGGACTTATATCTGTAACCACTCTTCATTCTCTCTGTCCTCAGCATCTTAATATACTCAGCAGATCTATACCAACAGCCAGGCAAACCTACTTCTTATCATACTCTTATCTTCACCCTCTTACCTAGAGTAACTGATTTTCTCTTTGTGATATGCCCTCAAAGGCCCAAACAGAAGCTTATATCAACCTATAGCCTATATTTTCATTGAAAGCACCATTAAATTGAGGCCCCAGAAAGCTCAGGCCTTAGCAGTAAAGACCATGTCTTAGAGTGAGGGCCACACCCTAGATCCAAGTTGAAAACCAAAGCAGGTCCACCCAGACAAAGAATAAAACTAAACCTTGCAGTAAAGAAAGGATTCACCAACAATTTAACCGCATGCTGAACAAAACTCAACATTTTTTAAAAGTAGGATAAGACAATATAGACACCATACAACGTATCTTCTGAAATGCCCAGCATACAATCAAAAATTATGAGACATGTGAAGAAATAGAAAAATATGACCCATATCAAGAAAAGAACAGAAATTAATAGAAAAAGGTCTGAGCTAACCCACCTTAGCAGAAAAGGCCTTTAAAGCAGCTATTAAGAATGTGCTCACAAACTTAAATGAAGGTTGGTCATGAACAAAATAGGGGGAATATCAGTAAAGAAATAGAAACTATTGGGCAGCCTGGGTGGCTCAGCGGTTTAGCGCCGCCTTCAGCCCAGAGTGTGATCCTGGAGACCCAGGATCGAGTCCCATGTCAGGCTCCCTGCATGGAGCCTGCTTCTTCCTCTGCCTGTGTCTCTGCCTCTCTCTCTCTCTCTCTCTCAATCTGTTTCTCATGAATAAATAAATAAAATCTTTTTTAAAAAAAGAAATAGAAACTATTAAAAAGTAACCAAATTGATCCCAGAACTTAAAAGTAAACTATCTAATATTCACCGAGTAGGAGATTGGAGGCTATGGAAGCAAGGTTTAGAAAGCTTGAAAACAGTCAATAGAAATTATTTCACCTGAAGGATAGAGAGAAAAAGATTTTGTAAAAACTAACAGAGATTTGATGATCTGTTGGACAAAATTATGTGGTATAGCATATATGTAAGTAGAGGGTTTTTAAAATATAAGTAGAGTTTTTAACAGAGAGGATAAAGAGAATGGGACAGAAGACATAATAGCTAAAATTATCCAAATTTGATTAAAAAAAAAAACACTCATTTACAGATCCAAGAATCTCAGAAAAACTCAAACAAGGTCAATTCAAAGCAACCCATACGTAGGTACACTAGAGTCAAACTACTAAAAAGCGAGAATGAGAGAGGGGTGGGATCTTGAAAGCAGGCAGAAAAAAAAAAAAGGATGCATTACATAGAAACAACGTTAAAAATTATAGCTATTTTCTCAACAGGGATAGTCACAGCCAGAAGACAAGGGAGCAAAAATCTTAAAGAACTGGGGGTGGGGGTGAGATGGGGGAATATTGTTGGTTCATGAGTCTACATCAAGTGAAAATAGCTTTCAGAAATGAGAACGAGACAAACACATTTGCAGATAATGAACTCTGAGAGAATCCTCTCCAGGAACCCGGCTTGACGAAATGCCTAAGGCAGTTCTTCAGGATGAAGGGAAATATTGCCACACAGAATTCAGATCTGCAAGAAGAAATCAAGAGCCATGGTAAATATTAGGGGTAAATATAAAAAAGCACGTGCTGCACCAGGGATCAGGTGTCCGACGGCCTGGGCTTCTATCTCAGTTCTTCCGATTCCTAGCTACGTGACCTCAGGCACTTCCTTAAAATGAACCTCAGTGTCCCCATCTGTAAAATGGGAATAATTCTAGGGCTGACTTTATAGGGTTGCAGGGGGATTCGATGAGAAAAACCAGTGTCAAGAGCATGATGTAGTGCCTGGTGCTGCCTTAAAGCCTTCACCTGTACGAGCTCTGCTAACCACTCAGCATCCTTGTTTGGCGGCTGTTGTTTCCATTTCAAAGGGAACCAGCAGAGCACAGACCAGGCATCCGTGAAGTGGGAGAGGATGGCCAAACTCAGACAAGCATAGCCTCAGATGCACGCACTTGCTCTAGTGCACACCAGTGGTGCCTAACCGTGGCTCCCCCACGGACCCCTTCTCAAGAATAATATTTAGAAGTGCAGAAAATGAAGTACATAGAATTACAGTGGTGACCGATGACATTGAATGTCCGATCTTAAAATCTGTTGTAAAGATCAAGATAGTAGAATTCCTGTGCTTCTTCATCAATGCCTTAAATAAAACATAGTTGCTGCTTTAATAACCAACATGAGCTCTAAGTGATGACGAACATGAAGAATATTTTGAGATACTGCAACACCTTTACTGTAGTGAAGAAACGGTTGTGAAAACCACAGTGATGTGTTGAGTCCATTTCTAATGGAAGGAAATGCTCATTTCCAGTAGAACTTTGGTGAATCTGAGTCACCCGGGTGGCTCAGTGGCTAAGCGTTTGCCTTGGGCTCAGGTCATGATCCCGGGATCCTGGGGTCAAGTCCCGCATCAGGGCTCCCTGCATGGAGCCTGCTTCTCCCTCTGCCTGTGTCTCTGCCTCTCTCTCTCTGTGTCTCTCATGAATAAAGAAATAAAATCTTTAAAAAAAAAGAACTTTGATGAAACTAAAAATGTAAATCTGCCTCATCCAAGCTCCTGGACCCCAACAGGTCCGTGAGCGGCAGGTTAGGGACCTCAGGCGGTCTGGTCTGTGTTGCTTCTCAATAAATGTTAGCCACTCTTCTTTGGGATGTGGATTCCCTTTGTCTGCAGAAACCTCCCGACTCACTTCCTCAGAGGGAAACCAGATGCCTATCCATGCATGTGGACGCAATATTTTCTAGACAATTGCAAGGGGGTTCCAAGACCTCTGGAAGCCCCCCTTGGATCCCGGGCTAAGGAGCCCTCCTTCCTAAACAGGTGTCACGGTCCTTATCTGCTCAGGAGGAAAACGATCATGATCCCCCCGAGAACACAAAGTACTTTGAAAGAAAGAGAGAATGCAGAGAGCAGAACCAACCACTCAAGAACAGAAAGAAAATATCTTTCCCAGCCATCAGGGCCAGCAGGCAGCTGTGACCCAGCGTAGCCCGTTTACGAGACTGATGACTTAATGGGATCCACTTGGCAACGAGACCCAGGGTGAGGCCAGTGGAAGGCTGGAGACAGAGGGGACATATCACGTGATGCTGTTTGATGACACTAATTACTCATAATGGCCCGAACCAGGAACCCAACCACAAGCCAACTCATTGTAAAAGCCATATAATAATGTTTAGGATAAGGGATTAATTTTTATAGCCATCGGGGCACTGAACTTCTGCTGTAATACAGATTTATTACAAATTAAATTCTCTCCTCAAGTGGTTAATGTAAAGACATCGTACATGGCAGAAAGGACTCCCCGACCAGACCCCTCACTCAGGCTGTGCTGGGGACCAAGGGCGGGTGTTTGATGGGCTGCCACCCCCACCCGCAGACCCCTGTCCCCAAGTGCCATGCAGCTCCCACGGGGTCTATTACCTCCCGTGCATCCCCTGGCAAGCTTATCCCCTCCTTGTCTCTCACGGACGGGACCAAGGGCATCTTTGCAGGCTGCAGCCCATGGGCTCTGCTTTCCCAGTTCAGACCCCTGAAGAGAAGTCGGGGGGGGGGGGGGGCGGGCAGGGGGCCAGGCCGGAGCCTGCAGCTCCCCATGCTCTGACTTTCCGCCTTGTGCCCTCAGCCCCAGGAGTTTCACATTTGGGGAATAAATTTTGGTTTACTCTTGACTGATGAAACCCCCTGCCCTTTCAGATGCGACAGATAGGGAACTCCTGGGGTTCTCGGGCCGGTTAGATTTCCCTGTCCTCCCTCTGAGACAGCCAAGCCAGAAAGGTGTTTCTTGGCTGGGTCCCAGGCAGGCGAGGTATGGGCGTCCCGGGGCCCCATCTCGCTGTCCCCTCAGCTCCCTGTTGACCTCGGCGAGCACGTCAGTGGCCAGAGCAGCGTTTGGAAGCAGCATCCGAGGCCCCGCTCCTGGCCAACGTGCTGGCGCGGGGCCTGGGAATGGGTATGTTAAAGCACCTCCGCTGCTTTGACGGTCGGCTGTTGGAGAGCAGCTGCAGGAAACCCTTCTGCCTGGAAGGATCTCTAGCAGCCGTCTACACCATGCCCGCCCCAGTGCAAGGATCCACTTCCTCCCCTACGTAAACCAGCTTTCAGCCCGAGGAACAGTAGGCTATGAAGCACGGGGCGCCTGGGCGCAGGTGGGGGCTGCTGAGAGGATAGCGGGGTGTCCGGGACACCTGTGCTTCTGGAAGCTCCAGGTCACCTCCTCCCGAAGGCACAGATTCTGAGGGACCTCTGCTAGGGGGGTTGGCTCTTGTCCAGACACGGACAGGGTGTAGTGAGGTGTCCTCACGTGCAGGGGAGGGTACCCACACAGAGGGGGGACGCAGGCATTCAGCCAGGAACCAAACCCCCTGAGAGACAACATGCAGAGTATTTGCAAATTTGATCCACACCCTGGATTCTAGGCATTTCCTTGATGCCCCCACGGAGCTCAGATCACCTCCCGGCTGGCATCTTAGGGCTCTTGCCTTCAGAGGAGAATATGAGGGGCGCCTGAGTTGCTCCATCGTGAAGCATCAGTCTTTGGCTCAGGCACGATCCTGGGGTTCTGGGATAGAGCCCTACATCGGGCTCCCTGCTCAGCGGGGAGCCTGCTTCTCCCTCTCCTGCTCCCCCTGCTTGTGCTCTCTCTCCTTCTCTCTCTTTCTGTCAAATAAATAGATAAAATCTTTAAATAAAAAGAATGGAAAAGGCACCCAGAGTCCAGGAGGCAGAGACATGAGGGGAAGTCAAGTGCTGGGAGGGCTTGACCTCTCACCTCCTGGGTCCCCTAACATCTCAAATGTTAGCCCAGGCACACCTGGCTGGCTCAGCCTGTGGAACATGTGACTCTTGATCTCAGGGTGATGAGTTCAACCCCCACATTGGGCGTAGAGCCTCCTTAAAAATAAATGAATGGGTAGATGGATGGATAGAGTTAGCCCAGATCTTTTCAAGATGCCGGGCATAGGCCCTGTTCCTCTGGGCCACTCTCTTCCCTCAAACCTACCTGTGTTAGGGCCCCCTACCAGCCAGGCCCTGGGGACACAACACCCAAAGCAAAGTGCTGGCCCTCACAAAGGGGGGAAGAGAGACAGTAAGCAAGTAACTGAGATAATCATACGCGATGTCAGGTGGGATAAAACGAGGAAACGAGGCAGGACGTGCAGACGGGAGTGAAAGCAGCTTCTCTTCAAGGTGGGTAGAGCCAGAGAAGGCCTCTCTGCTGAGCGGACACAGATGCAAGTGCGAGACATGTGGAACTCGGGAGGGAACAGCATCCCAGGCAGAGGGAACAGCCTGTGCAAAGGCCCTGAGGCAGCACAGGGCACACGTGTTCAAGGAACACAAGCGGGCAGTGCAGCTCAGAAAGGAATAAACCGGGACTGGCTACTGCAGGGCCTCAGAGGCCAAGGCAAAGACTTTGTACTTTTTTTTTTTTCATAAGACAGGAAGTCATGGGGGCTTTGGAGCAGAGGACCGACCTGATCTCACTTGTAAAAGGCTCACATCCGCGGCAAGGAGGCTGCTAGAGGGAGGGTGGGGGGTGCAGCCAGACGTGGTAGGAGATGGGGGTAACTGCAGCGGGGAGGGCCGGCGGCTTGGGCCAGGGGCAGCCATAGAGGGCGGAAGACCACCGTAGGCTTACTCGTCCACCCAGCAGGGGCATTGATGCTGACCAAGAAGCGTGGGGAGGAAGTGGACGACCCTTCCCTCCTCTGGGGGGGGTTAAGCCCCCAGACAGAAGGACGGTCGGATGCCCCCCCCAGCCATCCCACATAAGGTCTTTGAGGTCTGTCCATATTGTACTCACGCCAATATTTCATTCCTGTTTAAGGCTGAATAGTATCCCATTGTACGGACACATCACGTCTTGCTTGTTCTCTCTCTCTTTTTAAAGATTTTATTCATTTATTAGACAGAGAGAGAGAGAACACAAGCGGGGGGGGCGGCAGGCAGAGGGAGAGGGAGAAGCAGACCCCCTCCCTGAGCAGGGAGCCCAACGCGGGGCTCGATCCCAGGACCCGGGGATCACGACCTGAGCCCAAGGCACACGCTCACCCACTGAGCCACTGGGCACCCCGCTTTTCTGCTCTTGGTGGACACTGGGGTTGTTTCCCCCCCTTTGGCTGTTCATGTGCACTCAAGTCCCTGCTCTCTGCTCTCCGGGGCTCATAGCCAGGAGTGGAAGCGCTGGGTCGCGGAGCCCCTATACGTGACCTACTGGGGAACCGCCGGACTGTTGGCCAGGTGGCTGCACCATGTTACACCCCCAGCCCCCAGCCCCCAGCCCCAGCGGCACACGAGGGCCCCAACTTCTCCACGTGCTCACCAACACTGGTCATTTTCTGTTTTTGGGGGGGGTTGGTTTTTTTCCAGTAATACGCCATCCGAGGAGGTGTGATGTGACGTCTCATTTTGGTTCCAATGTGCATTTTCCCAACGACTAATGGTGTTGGCTGACCTGGTTTTTGTTGCAATTAGTTGTGCTTTGCGAATATTCAAGGACCTCCTCAGAGATGCTCGGAGGCACCTGGCTGGTGTGATGGTCCGGGAGGGACTGGCACCCAGGGCTCCGAGGTGGGGCCAGGTGCACCCATCGGGGGGGTGCTGGGCAGGCCCCTCCCGGCACATCCCACCACCCAGCCTGCCTCCGGAGCCGACCCTTCCAAATGCTCGTCTAAGGACACCTCCCACAAGGTCTCTGGAAGCCTTCGGGTAGATTCCAGCTCCACACCCGCCTGGATTTAGACTCCAATTTGTGGGCCCCTGGAAAGGTCTAGTTAAGCAGTAAAACTTTAGAGCTTTTTTTCTGCCTGATTTTGCTATTAGAGAGAAAAAAAATTTTTCCCCCATTTCCTTTGACTTTAGCCTTTCCAGTTCCTTTCGTAATCACTGTCTGAGAAAGCCCAGGTCATGAGAATGGTGGGCGCCTCCTCCGTGCTCCCCCTGCCACACACACACACGTGCACACTTCCCTCCGTCGTGCACTGTGTGACGTCAGCCACCAAAGCACGAGAAGGGACTCCTAGCTCCAGCGTGTCCAAGTAGATAAGCTTTCCTCGTGAAAACAGCCATCCCTGACCTGCTCGGGAAGTAGATTTGGACTGAACATTGTCTTAAAGCAGAACTTCTTAGGGCACCTGAGTGGCTCAGTGCGCCTCCCTTCAGCCCAGGGCGTGATCCTGGGGTCCCGGGACTCGGTCCCGGCTTCTCCCTCTGCTTATGTCTCTGCCTCTCTCTCTGTGTCTGTCATGAATAAATAAATAAAATCTTAAAAAAAAAAAAAAAGCAGAATTTCCTTTTTTTTTTAAAAAAAAAAAAGCAGAATTTATTGACACCTACAGCGGTAGTGCCTCCCTAGATGCATGACCCTAACATTTAATGGCTTCATGTCCCCAAATTTCCACGGTGGAATATTTTGGAAGAGCACCAGATATGGGAGACCTAAAAGTCACAAGTGCCTGATCTGGGCCATATTCTGAGCTTTTCTGCCTCTCTCTCCATCTGTAAAATGGGCAGGACATGACCTCTTTCATCTATTCCAGAGTCTAGGGTATGAGGACGCAAGGTCTCTCACTGGCAGTAAGGGCGTTAAGATCCTGGTTGCTTTGGAAATTTAAAGGAAGGCAAGGTCACTCCTCGTGGTGGGCATCGTCACCCAAGGCTCTGCGAGGAGGAGGGAGGTTGTGAAGAATGAGTCCACGTGATTCTGCGCGACGTGGCATCAAGACTCAGCGCCTGCAGCCACCCAGGCCCCCGGGAGCAGTCACTCCCTTTACCCTCCCTCGTGGCCAAGAGGGTGGCGGGGACATACCCCCTGGTCCCCACACCGGGAGGCCCTCTCAGCACGTGAGCCACAGGTACGAACAGCTGTAGGAGGTGGAACAGTCGGGGAGGGCTGGGCACAGGGTCCCTCCTCCATCAGTCATTCCTCTCTCTTTTACTGGAATCCTTCACCCCCCATTCGTCGCTAAAACTGAGAGCGCTGTGGTATTATCATAAAGGTAAATACATAATTACAGTAGGTGGTAGGTTTAAAAAAAACAACAACATGCAAGCTGATTATTTATTTATCCAACCAACTGGAAACACATGAGCAAAACCATCCTACTCTGACAGGTGAACATAGTCATAATTGCTCCTTAAACATGTATTTAAGTGTTGATCTGTTGTGTAAATAGATTTTTAAAAGAGCACGTTTTGAGAAAACATCTTTGAGGGGTAATGTGCTGGGCAGGGGGCTCGGAGCGTGAAAACATCTTGGCACGTTCCAGCACACGCATTCCGGAAGTTTCTCCTCCTATCAGAGCAGATGTTTTTAGGGACTTGGGATATAGCTGCTAGAAATACATTTTTGTGTTTATGTGTTTATCTATTTATTTAGAGAGGGAGGGGGAGAGAGAGAGAGAGGAGGGGAGGGGCAGAGGGAGAGCATCCCCACCGAGCTTCACGCCCAGCGCTGAGCCCAACACGGGCTCGACCCCACGACCCCAAGATCATGACCTGAGCCGAAATCAAGACCTAGATGCTCAACCAACTGAGCCGCCGAGGCGCCCCTTAGAAATATATTTGGGAATCAAATTTTCCAAGAGATTCTATACCCGTCAGCTCAGGCTGCCGCAGCAAAGCACCACAGGCTGGGTGACTTTAGCAACAGAAATCTATTTTCCCCCAATTCTGGAGGCTGGACTCAGATCCGGGAGTGGGCAGGGCTGGTTCCTTCTGAGGCCTGTGTGCTTGGCGTGCAGACGGCCGCCTTCTCCCTCTGTGTGTGGGGGGTGTGTCCCCAGCTCCGCTTTTTATAAGGACGCCAGTCGTACTGGATTAGGGCGACCCTCGTGACCCCACTTAACCTTAGTGATCCCTTCAAAGACCCTCTCTTCGCATCCTGAGGTGCTGGCGTCTGAAGGGGGCAGGGTATCCAGTCCACACCAGCCAACGTCCGCGAGCTGGCACTGCCTGGGGGCGAGGGACCCGTGGACTCATGTCCAGCATCATTCCCAGGGCTCTCCTGTAAGAGCACCTGCGTCCAGCCACTGGCTTTATCTTTAAGGATAAATACACCAGAGGGTGATTTAACATGATGATAAATACATGCCTCAAAGGCAGAGAAAACATTCCAGAAAGTTCCACACTTGAAGGACTGTCCTGATGGGGGAACAGGTGATTTCCAGGGTCAACCTTAGACACCCCACGAGGTGGCCGGGAGCGGAGGAGGGGAGGGCGGCCTCACTGCAGGGCCTGACCAGCAGGGGATGGCCCCCACCGCCCCTGCCCGCTCCCCCCCCACCCCCCACCCCGTGGGCAGCCCCCTCGCGGGCTTGTTAGCCATCCCCAGCTTTCAGGGGTGCTTCTCCTAGCTCTTCCCCAAGGAGGGGGGACACAGGCCCAAGGCCAGAGCCTCTCTGACATGTGTCAGGTCCAATCACCAGCTCTCCTGAGAACACCTTCCTCTCTGGAGCCCTCGCCTCTGGCCGTGCCAGCGGTGCACAGAGACACCCCTAATGATGCCAGGCAGGCAGCCCCAACAGCACAGGCCCCTCCCCGCTCTCCCAGGTCGGTGGAAGGGCCACCACCAACCGCACGGTCCCTGCGGCCAGAGCGCGGTGAAGGGTGGGGGCCCCCTGAGTGGCCCTCACCTTCCTGGCTGGCCCGTCACTCCCCAGCAGCGGAGAAAAGAGGACAAACCCGCTTCCCAGGGCCTGGAGGGGCCGCAGTGCCCCCCAGCCCTGTGCCCGGCCCATGCCCCGCCTCCTGTCCTATTGTCGTTGAGCTTACCTCCTGTGCTGTTTACCCCACAGTCAAGTCCTGCACCCAGGCAGAGAACGGAAGTGTACATTCTCACCCCCCCACCCCCCTGCCCATTCAGAAATGCTCTCTGCTATTATATGAGCGGGTGTTCCAGAAGCTTCTTCAGCTGGCTCTGGCCCAGGCGGTTCTGCCTGCGGTCTCCCGAGTGGGCCCAGGTGGGCCGTCCTGTCAACAATGGGCACTCTGTCCCCTGACCCCTCTGTCCTCCCTTTGTCTTCCCCACCCCAGGAGGGGGTAGTCAGGGGAGGGGGTGGAGGGAGGGAAGGATGGCGCCCGTGATGTGACAGCTCATGGGGGGCCAGCCCTGAGCATCCCGGACACTTCCAGACTCTCACCACCCTGCAGGCCTCCTGGAAGCGCACAGAGGTGGCCGCACTGAGCACCTTGGCGGGCAGGCCGCAGGGTGGGGGGTGGGGGACAGGGAGCTGACACCTAGAACCTTGCGGGAAGGAAGGTGTTAAAAAGCAGGGGGGAGGGATCCCTGGGTGGCGCAGCGGTTTGGCGCCTGCCTTTGGCCCAGGGCGCGATCCTGGAGACCCGGGATCGAATCTCACGTCGGGCTCCCGGTGCATGGAGCCTGCTTCTCCCTCTGCCTGTGTCTCTGCCTCATTCTCTTTCTCTCTCTGTGACTATCACAAATAAATAAAAATTAAAAAAAAAAAAAAGCAGGGGGGAGGAGGAGGGGTGTGTGTGCTGCAGGGGAGGAGAGAGAAGGGGTCCTCCCAGGCGTCCTGGACCCCAGAGAGGAGCAGACAGGTAAACAAAGGCAGGGCCCAGCTTGCCTCCCGCACCCACCTCCCAGGTGACCACTGTTTTTCTTCTCTCTCCCACCCCCATAACTGAGCCGTGTTCCAAAGTGGAGGCAAGGTCCCCGGGGGGGGGGGGGGGCGCGGGGACCAGAGGAAGAGGGGCCTCTGCTGGGATGACATATGGGAAAGGCTTGGCTGGAACCCTTGGGTCTCCCCCAAGACCACACACACAGCCCAGGTGCACCGCGCAGCTCTGAGCCAAGCCTGGGGCCGGCGTCCACACTGGGTGCCCAGATGCGGGCCCCTGGATGCCCCAGGGGATTTGCCCTCGGCGGCACAGGCCCCCCACGCCGGGCACCGAGCAAGACCCACACCCCGGGGCACCACAGCTCCTTTCCCGGCTCTTCTGTAGGGTGGCTGGCAAGGAGCCCGCGCTGCGGTGGCACCAGACGGTGGCAGAGAGGGGGAGGGAAGGGGCCTCACAGAGCCCGGGGCATCTCTGCAGGAGCCCTGCGCGGGAGCCCCCCACCCCTGGGCGGCCTGGGCCCCCACCCTGGCCTGCCCTGCCCTGGAGGCCGCATGCATTCCTAGCCCAGCCCCTGCCCAGGAGGGAGGCTCAGTGTTCCTGGGCAGGGGGGAGGCAGGGGGGGCTCCCCAGGGTGAGCCTTCCTGCGCCCCACGCGGGGAAGGTCGGCAAGCCAGAGGAGCCTGCGGCGGGGGCTCCTTCTTCCCTCTCACAGCCCGGAACGCCGGAGCCCATCACTGCTCTCTTGGTAGGATTTTTTTTAAATCCTGCATATTACAAAACCAGAATTAAGCTCTGATGAATGCAGTATTAATTAATTACACGAAGATCCGGTGGAGCCTGAGAGGGGTGGGGTGAGGAGGGAGGGGTGGCCCACAGATGGCAGGGGCGGGGCTTCTCTGCCTTGGGAGGCTTACCTGCAGCAGCAGATGTGGCTCCGCACAATGCAAGCCCCTGGCACCATCGCGTGGAGTGGGGGCGTGTGGGGGGGCTGGGGCCGCGGTGCTCCCCCCTCCACCCCGTGCAGGGAGGAGGGGAGGGGGGCCCTGGCTCGGCCACCATCTTCTGTCTCTGCAGGTGCCGATCGGAAACCTTGGAAGCGCATCCCGCGCGGTCCTGAGCCCGGCCAGGTGCTGGGGCCTGCTGGGGCTGGAGCACCTCTTGGGTCTCTTCTGTCCCTAACACGGAGCGTGAGCATCGCCGGCGCAGTCCTTGTCGGTGAGAGGCAGGTTGTCCCCCTTAAACAGCCCCCAAGTCTGAGTCCCCAGGGTGGGGGCCACAGAAACCCGGCAAAACAAGATGACTCCCCTGAGGACAAATGTAAGACTGCACTCGAAGATCACGACCGGGGACCCATAGCCTGGGCTTTAAACTGCTCGGATGTGAGCGGCCACTTCCCAGGTGGCTCTGGGATAGGGCCACCCCCCCGCCCCGCCGCGTGCCTGCAGCCTGACCTGAGACAAGCATCTCCGCCCTCGGGAGCAGACCCGACGTGTCCTCTCAGGCAGGATCTGGGGCGCCAGGCTGGGGTCTCCAGGCTGGGCCGGGAAGGAAGAGAGAGAAACGGGACACACAGGTCCCCCGTGATGGGCCCTCCTCTGTAGGCCACTCACATCCTCTTTCTCCCTGACGGGAATGTTGTCAGAATCGGAGGGTCTTGCATCATGGTGAGCGACAAGGCCTTCCATTATGAACTGGGATGGTTGTGTCCCCCTAAAATTCGTCTGCTAAATCCTAGTGCCCAATGTGGTGGGGTTGGAGGTGCGGATGGGGCCCCCGTCCCCTGGGAGTGAGGTCAGCAAGGACGGCGGCAGGGTGACCTGATGGGGTGGCGGGAAGGGGGTCCCCACAGACTCGTAAGCTCAAGGTGCAGGGGGCGAGCCGTCCAGCCAGGGGTGCTGGGAGCTGAGCACTCGTCCAGGACATGTGGCCCGACCCTCTGTTGCCTGTCGTGAAGGGCGTTTGTTTCATGAGCATTTGCAGCCGCAGAAGCCCTGGTTCCCAGCCCGGAGGCGTCAGCATCTGGCAGTAAAGCCGCGACAGAGCAGTCAGCCCTCCCCACCTCAGACTTCTTTCGTGGCCACGGGTGTCCCCCAAAAGGAGCCCGCGGCTGTGGTGACCGAGGTCCCCGAGGTCAACTCACAAGGAAAGGGCCTAGCAAGACCCCAGCACAAGGTGCATCGCGATGCTACTTGAACCACGACGCTGGAGAAGTGACCAGAGCAGCCTCGGAGAGGGAGAGGCCGCTTGCCAAGGACAGAAGTGGCACCAAGGCTACCCAGGCAGTAGGGACTGGAAGACCTAAGAGCAACAACATCAGTTTCCGGAGCAGTGGTTTTCTTTTCTTTTCTTTTTTAAGATTTTATTTATTTATTTGACAGAGAGAGAGAGAGAGAACGCACAAGCAGGGAGAGTGGCAGAGGGAGAGGGAGAAGCAGACTCCCTGCCAAACAGGGAGCCTGACTCGGGGCTCGATCCTAGGACCCCAGGATCATGACCTGAGCCCAAAGCAGAATCTCAATGAACTGAGCACACACACACACACACACACCCCACCCCCGGTGCCCCAGAGCACTGATTTTCAACGAGGATTCCACACCGAAGTGTGAAGGCAGAACAAAGACATTGCCAGGTGAAGCCTCAGGAAACATACCTCTCTGGGTTTTTGGGAAGCCCCTGGGAGACACCTGATCTGGGAACCAGGAGCCACAACCCCATGGGAAGGAAAGAGAATTTGCACGTTGATAGGGAGGAGGGGGTGTGGCAACCTCAGGGAACAGCCAGAGCTCAGGAGGGGCGTGGGGGGATCCATCGGGTGGGGTGGGAGCCACTCATGAGGCATCTGATGTAACCATCGTAAGGAACATTGAGTGTGGTGTCAGAGAATTTAGGAGCAAATTGCAGCCGAGACCTAGTCAACTGTGTAACCAAATAATATCTAATTAGACATTATTAACGCATATATATATTAACTCTAAGACACAAGAAAGGAAATGTAGCCATAATCATAGCATTTATCTCGGTGATGAAAATTATGTGGTTTTTTTCCTAAGCCCTTGTTGCATGATCCCAATAATCCAAAGACTAAGTAATGATTGTTAGCCCAACGTGCGCCCTATTAGATGGACAGAGAGCAGGCAAGGGGGGTGGGAAAGATGATGCTGTGGTAAATCTTCATCTTCCGCCTCGGGATGTTGAGGGTAATGTCAAGAAACGTCACAGAAGTCCGTTATGGAGACGTGGGCCAAAACCAGGTGAAATATGCTTGAAAAAGGGACCTCAGAGGTGAGGTGGGAAGACGTCTTAGTCCATTCAGGCTGCTGTCACCAAGTACCAAAGAAGAGGAGCTTATAAGCAACAGAAATGAATGTCTCGGGGTGCCTGGGGGGGCTCAGTTGGTGAAGCGTGTGCTTTCGGCTCAGGTCATACATGATCCTGGGGTCCTGGGACGGAGTCCCGCTTCGGGCTCCCTGCTCACTGGGGCGTCTGCTTCTCCCTCTCTCTCTGCCCCTCCTCCTGCTCCTGCTCTCTCTCTCTACCAAATAAATAAAATCTTTAAGAAGAAAGGAAGAGGGCAGCCCCGGTGGCTCAGCAGTTTGGCACCACCTTCGGCCCAGAGCGCGATCCTGGAGACCTGGGATCGAGTCCCACATTGGGCTCTGCCCAGGGAGCCTGCTTCTCCTTCTGCCTCTCTCTCTGTGTCTGTGTCTCTCGTGAATAAATAAAAAATCTTAAATAAATAAATAAATAAATAAATAAGAAAATAGAAAGAAAGAAAATAGAAAGAAGGAAGGAAGGGAGGAAGGAAAGGAATGTCTCATAGCTGTAGAGGCTGAAGTCCAAGGTCATGCTGCCAGCAGATTCGGCATCTGGTGATGGTTCCCACCTGGTTCACAGACCATCCTCTTACTGGGTCCTCTGACGGCATCAAGGGCTGCTAGTGAAGGGCCCTGAGCGCACTCCTGGGGCTTGTCCTCATGACCTGGTCACCACCCAGGCACCATCACCTTACGGGCTCACGTTCCCACCTATGCCTTTTAGGGAGAGGGACACATTCATTTCACTGCAGAGACAAAGGGCATGAACCTCGGGACTTTTTCTACTTTCCCTTTAATATTACCGAACGTGTAAAAAGCTAGGCGCCCATGTTAATGTCATTAAAAAGTCATTTTGAAAGCATATAGATAAAAAAAAATTTTTTTTAATTAAAAAAAAGACAGCATCAAAAAAAAAAAAAGAAAGAAAGCATCTCGATTTCAACGTTCTTACGTTTACAACCAAATACGGAATTAATAACCGGGACATACCTTCCAAATATCTAGAGTATATGCCAGGAAGGTGAAAACACAATCTATAGAGAAAACTCCGGAAGACTTAGAACACTCGTGAGAAGACCAGAGAGGCAAAAAAGACAAAAGCATTCAAACCGAATGTGTTTGTTGTAACAATAAAAGTAAATGAGTGAAACTCCCTTATTTAAAAACAAGCAAACTTACAAGTACATGCTGTTTACCAGAAGCACTTCCACAACAAAAGAGAAATCAAATATTAAGGAGAGATGGAAATTTAAAACAGCAAACACGAGCAGGTAAAGGCAAACAGAGCGCACAGGTGGGAACGTCCTCAGCACAGCGCCAAGAGCAAAAGATACGGAGACACACAGTTACTTTATGATCAAAGATAGAATCCAAAAAAAAAAAAAAAAGATAGAATCCATGGGCAGCCCCTGTGGCTCAGCGGTTTAGCGTCGCCTCCGGCCCAGGGTGTGATCCTGGAGACCCGGGATCGAGTCCCACGTCGGGCTCCCTGCATGGAGCCTGCTTCTCCCTCTGCCTGTGTCTCTGCCTCTCTGTGTGTGTCTCTCATGAATAAATAAATAAAATCTTTAAAAAAAAAATAAAAGAAAACACAAAGATAGAATCCACACGGGAAACGTTATGCCATTTGTCACACCGCAGGTTAACTTGGAGTTGAAACGTATCAACAAAAAAGTGGCCAAATACAAAAAGAATCAGAAGGGCAGTGGTCGGCAATGACCACCTCTCTCGGTTGAGAGTTAAGTGGATGAAAAAAAATAGACCAAGTATTTTAATGACACAATTCATAAGGTTAAATTACTCTCTCCCCATGTCTATAAATAGACCAGGAGGTAGAGTGTGATAGCCAGCCCCCAAGATGACCCGTGTGTCTACTCCCTTCCCGCGTGGGGCTGAGGATGGTCTGCATAACCAGCCCAGCACACAGGAGTTAGGGTGCGGCACTTCCAAGATTGGGGTATGAGAGACATCACAGCTCCTGTTCCCGTCGTGTTCTTTCTTTTCCCTGTGGGTCACTCCCTCGGGGGAAGCCAGGTGTGACGTGAAGACAGGCCCGTGTGGCAAGGAACCCACATGGCTTCTGCCAACAGCCAACAGGAATGGAGCCGTCTTGGAAACAAATCCTCGGGCCCGAGTCAGGCCCTCCCGTGGCAGCTGCCTTGGCCAACATCGCATCACTTCTCGAAAGACGCTGGGCAAGTCCTTCCCCCGTCCACTGCCCCTCAGCTCCTGAGCCACAGAGCCTGGGAGTGAATTACTGCCTGTTGGTTTGAAGCTACTGTTTGAGAATAATTAGTTACGTAGATGACTAATAGATGGGTGGGAAAAAAATAGGTTTTTCATAATATGCCCTCTTTCTGAACATCAATGGAGAGGTTACACAATTGATTATACACTGGGTCACAAAATAGATCTTTTCCAAGTGCTTTCTTTTCTAGCCATGTACAGGTCACATCTGATAAGGACTGTCTATACCCGGATTTAAAAAAAAAAAGAAAGAAAGAAAATTATTACCAGACCCTGCGATGAGGCATTACGGTCGCCTAAAAGTCAAGATGATAACATCTGGCTCTAATATCGGGTGGCGGTTGTATGGATTTATCCTCTCATTAAGGGTATTTATTTTTTAAGAGGATATGTGGCTTGACTGCACATTACTGCTGACGTAGCTTAAATATTTTGAATGCATAAAATTCTTTAACTCTTTCCATTTCTTGCCACATTCAGGTTTTCCGCCCACGGACACAACTGAGAGATGGTTATTTCTACCCCACTCTGGCAGTATCAATGTGCTAGACGCTGCATTTGCTAGCTGGAGCGAGCCATATATTTTTAAGGGTACGTGTGATCTAGACACGAAACTATTTCCCAACAAACAGCAAGTTCTGCTCTGTTCATGTGGGATAGATAAAGCTAAATCCAGGAACACAGCACATAGCCAAGCTTATAGTAAAATCCAGGAAATACAGTCTCTGTGAACTTTGGACCATTACGTTGTTGGCCTCCAGAATAAGAATAAAACGTTTACAATTGTATTAATTAACGCCACAATTATTTTATTTTATTTTATTTTATTTTATTTTATTTTTTTAACGCCACAATTTTAATAGTTAATTTTTTTAATGCTAATTTCTGTTACTAATTCTCCATCTTATTATACTGAAGTCAGATGTAGTCAGTAATGGTTCTTCTTTGGGGATTTTATCAAGGTTTTCTTTGCAGCGCAGCCTAGAATCAGCTTTCATACATGTCCATGGTCACTCAAAGAAAAAATACACTACCACCAGGGTTGGTTAATGTACTCCCGTCAGCTCCAGCATCTCTGCAGCCTTACATATCTCTAGTCTGCTTTTCCCATTATGTGTGGAGAGAGGCAAGCCATACATAGTCCACTGACCTGCTCGCCCTCCTGGCTCGTCCACCTGGGCCTCTAGATCTCATGCCACGTTGTTTGGGGGGCACGTGTTCCACTATGGTGGCCCCTTTGTTCCACTTAGCACTTCTGCCCTTGAGCTGACAGCTTTCCAGTACCAGTATTATGACCCTGATACTTCCGTTTGTGTTTGGTTGATCTAGCATGTTTTTTCCTTCTTCTCTGTTTAACTTGACTGAATTGCTTTGTTTCATATGTGTTTCCTTATAAACACTATATAACTGAGTTTGTTTTCTGACCCAATTCTAGAGTCCTTTCCTTTCCTTTTATTTTATTTTTTATTTTTTTTAGTCCTTTCCTTTTAATGGGTGATTTATGCTATTTACGTTAATTGATATAAATGAAATAGGTGGTCCTAACTATATTATTAAATATAATTAGCTATCGTTTTCAATATTTTTTTCTCTTTATTACTCTAGGTCTGTTATTTTCATGTGCATATATATCAAATATTTATATAAGTATGTATTTTATGTACATATAAAATATACCTATATAAAATATACCTATGCATATTTTGTATAACATATAAAATATTTTTAATACATAATAAATCATAATAGTATTAATAAAATATAAAGTATAGTTGTGCATGTGTGTGTGTGTGTGTGTGTGCCTGTCTGATTTTCTCTGTGATACAAGTACCACCATCCACCCAGACACACAGTAACAAATTCATAAGTCATTTAAGCTCCCCCCTCCATTCATTCCATCAATAGCCAGTGCCTGGCTCTTTGACATATCTCTCAAATCTATCATTTCCTCTTCAGTCTCTGCCTTATGCCAGATTCTTAATGCTTCTCACCTGGATCATCACATATCATTCTCACAGGCCCGTCACCTGCCCTCATCCCATATCGACATAGTCTTCTCGCAGCTGATAGGGATCCCTGTCTAAAACTGCACCACCCAATACGATAGGCGAGTCTACGTAAAATTAAAAATTCAATTCTTCAGACGCCCTGGCCACTTTTCTTTTCTTTTCTTTTTTTTTTTTTATAATTTTTTTTTTTTTATGATAGTCACACAGAGAGAGGGAGAGAGAGGCAGAGACACAGGCAGAGGGAGAAGCAGGCTCCACGCAGGGAGCCCGACGTGGGATTCGATCCTGAGTCTCCAGGATCGTGCCCTGGGCCAAAGGCAGGCGCCAAACCACTGCGCCACCCAGGGATCCCCTGGCCACTTTTCAAATGTTTAATAGCCACATGGGTCTCATGGCTGTTGCACAGGACAGCTCCACCGTGAAACTCTGATGTGGCTGCAGAAAGTTCCTTTGCACAGCTCTGTTTTAGATGCAGATCTAACTGTGTTGTTCCCCTTCAGGAAAAGCCTTTAGTAGCTCTTATGGTTTGCAAAACACAGCTTGAATTCCTCACCATGGCCCTCCAGGCTCTTCACAACGTGGCCCCTGCCTGTATGCTGCCTTCTCTCCTGCCCATTTCCAGATTTCCTCTCCAGCTCCAGGGAATTATTTGCTTGTCTTTGACCACCGTGCACTGCATCTCTTTGATGCTCTGATGTTCACCGCTCCCTCAACCAAGTGCTGCCTCTTCCCGGGCAGATTGTCTCTCCGGCATCCCTCTGGCCTTCCCACTCTGGCTCCCATAGCCTCTGGGCCAACTCCACTCTGAACTATAGTTACGAGACGGGCATCTGTCTTCCCCACCATGCTACAAACCCCTGAGAAGAGGTCCTGCCTTTTATGACTTAGATTCCCCACAGGAAGCGTATTACTGGCACACAGAGGTTCTCAAGACAAACATTCCTTAAATGAACAAACAGGTAATCACATGAATGGAGGCCAAGGAGCACAAGTGACGCTCATGTGTTCAGGGAGCAGTAAAGGGACTGATTGATAACAGAGCCTGGGAGGTGGGCAGATTCCACCTTGCGGCAGTTTCAGTCCACACCGATGATCAAACTGGATGGATTCAGGGCTTTGAAGGCATGCACGATTGCAAAGAGCAAGTTCAATTTCCTTTGGGAGCTGCCGAACATTAAATTAACCTTTTTAATCCTTGAAAAGCGGCGCAAACGCAGTCTGCACACTTTGTGTGCTCTGCAGCTGACTGGGGTAGGGGGGAACACCAGCCTTTGGAGCATTAGAGAGAAAGCTATTAAAGCTGCGTATTTTTTAAAAGAGAGAGAGTATAAAGAAGAATTACAAGAAGCCCCCGAAATTACAAGTGTGGGTTACAGTAATTGCTAAATTACAGAGCTCCAGCTTTATTAGACACACACCCCCTCGGCTTCTGCCGATTTCTAGGGCTGTCTTGAGCTGACAAAAGCCAAAAAGCCCTGTGGGAAGTCTGGCAGGGAGCTGAATGGGGCTAATGGGAACCCCCCCTTGTGGGTGAGGCTGGGACACAGAGGTCTGGGTCAAGACCAGGGCAGTTTCTGTTTTCTAGTTATGAATTCATAGGTGGGGGGTGGGGTAGACAATGTACCATGTGCTGGGGTTTGGAGGTAGAACTGGGGTGTTCACATTTTCCTACTATGTGGAAGCAGCCGTGGCCTGTGACCAGTTGATTTGGAAATCTGAGATGTGTCCCGGGGTCTTTGAGGGCCCTGGATTCAGCAGAGAAGGCCCTTCATCAGGCTGATAGTCATCATTTTCTCCATCCACAGCCTTAGCATCTAAGCTCGGTGTCCTGTTCAATAGCACTCCCCCTCCATACACCTGCCTGCTGCCACGCCAGCCACAGATGGGCACATGCCACCTACCTTTTACGTACAGACACACATTAACTTTATCATGCTGTCATCTTCTTTCCCAAACACTAAAGAGAAAGACCTCAGCTTACCTTCAAAACACCGGAAGCGAGTGGCAAAATGAATCTAATGAATGCTACATCCAAGCCCAGACCCGGCTCAACTGGACACTAGATGGCTTAGCCCCTCACACTTACGGCCTGAAAGAAGAAGGGTCGTTTTCTTTTTTCCAAGAGGAATGTATTTAATTTTTCCAGGAGAAATGTATTTAATTTTTCCAGGAGAAATGTATTTATGTTGCACACTCCTGGCTTTTTTACATATAGCATTTAGGGTAAATAAAAAATTACATGCAAAGAAGCAGGAAAATGTGACCCATAATCAGGAGAAAAACTGTCAGTAGAAGTAGACCCAGAGATGGTTGAGATGTTAGAATGACTGGACAAGGAGTTTATGATAAAGATGTTAAAATATCTAGTAGGGAAGGAGGCAGCAGGTGAATAGGGCAGCAGAAAGGGCACCAGATGGGGCTGCAAACAGCTCACCATCTCCTCTGCTGTCAGCTCTGCCCTCCTCCTTCTGGCTGGTTTTCATTCCCTTTTTTTTTTTTTTTTTTTAGATTTTATTTTTAAGTGATCTCTATGTCCACTTTGGGGCTTGAATCATAGTCCTGAGATCAAGAGTCACATGCTCCATTGACTCAGCCAGCCAGCCAGGCATCCTTGGTTTTCATTCCTTTTGACTCCAGGGCAGAGAAGCAAGTTGAGACCATCCCATCAGCTTCAGGATTTTGGTGATGATGGTGGTGATGGTGGATGGTGATGATAGTGGTGATGGTGATGGTGCTGGTCATGGTGTTGATGGTGGTGATAATGGTGGTGATGGTGATGATGGTAGTTGTCATCATCTGCTTGGGCAGATACAACAAAATAGCATAGACTGGGTGGTTTAAAAACAGAAATTCATTCCTTACACTTCTGTACCTCAGGGAGTTAAGATCAAGGTGCTGACATTTGTTCCTGGTGAGAGTCAGCTCCGTGGCTTGTAGACAGCTGCCTTCTCACTGTGATCAAATGTGCTTAAATGGCCTCTGCTCAGTGTGTGCACATGGAGAGAGCAAGCAATCTTGTCTCTTCTTATAAGACACGAATCACGTCCTGAAGGCACCACCCTCAAGACTTCATCTAAACCTAATCACCTGCCAAAGGCCCCCCCTTCCAACTTCCATTACATTGGGGGTAGGCTCTGACATATGAATCTGGGGGGACACAGACATGCAGCCTGCAGCAGGAGTGATGCTGCTGCTGCTGGTGCTGGCAATGCTGATGGCTAACACCTGTGCCGCCGTCTTTATTGACCAGACACTATTCTATGTACTTCACACAAACTATCTCACACGAACAGTTACTAGGTATTGTTTCCCCACCATTTTGCATATGGGGAAACTGAGGCATGGACCCAGGTTAAGTCACCCAGCTGGTAAGTAGAAGAACCAATATTCAAAGCCAGCTGCAGAGAACACTGCCCTTGGATGATCTTTGCAAATGTACACAGCCCAAGGACCTGCAAAAAATTAAGGGGGCAGATGTATGCATTATCTAGAGAAATGAGCCTTTAAGAAAATAAAAAGTGGGACGCCTGGGCGGCTCGGAAGTTTAGCACCTGCCTTCGGCCCAGGGCATGATCCTGGAGACCCGGTATCGAGTCCCACATTGGGCTTCCTGCATGGAGCCTGCTTCTCCCTCTGCCTGTGTCTCTGCCTCTCTCTGTGTGTCTCTCATGAGTAAATAAATAAAATCTTCTAAAAAAAAAAAAGAAAGAAAAGAAAATGTAGATAAGCAGCTCAGAGGACTGCAACCTAGAATTCTCTACCCTCCTCACATTTCCTTGAGGGCTGAGTCTCCAGGGGGCACAACTGTAGGAGTTCTGCAGATGGGCTTTTGCTTCATCAGTGCATATCGCTAGTCTTCGTTTTACTGGGCTTCGCAGGGCTGAATTTGTAACACAGGTTTTATACTCACTGCTGACCTGTCACCAGAGTGCTCACCTCCCAGCCAGTCTTCTGTACAGTTGCGATGTCAGTCTCTGGGCCCTAATCCCAAAGAGTAGATGACCCCAACACTCACCATCGGGAATAAACCCCCAAGCCAGTGGCTCTCTTGATCCCTCGGGTTTCCCTGTATTCCATGTTACGGGGGCCACGCGTGTTTGCTGGAGTGCTCACAGGTGTGCACACAGACACACGCGCCCTACTCTGAGATCACAGGCGGACCAGCACAATGAGATTTAATAACGTGGCTGTGTTCCAGCCCCTCTCCTCCCAGGGAGGGCGGCAGCAGAGGAAGGGTGCCCAGAGCAGCACCCAGAGCACGCGGCACCTGAAGGAGGAACCCTGGGAGCCAGGCCTCTGCCGCCACCCCGCTGCAAGACCTGCCTCCTCATCTGGGAGGTGGAACCAGCAGCCCCCGATGTGGCTCCTGCAAAGACACCACTTGAGTGGGAATCTCCGTAAAGCTTGAAGTGCTGGACAAAAACCCAGGGCTCTCTGTTAGAGGAAAAGACTTTTGTCTCCCCCACGTACCCCCAGCTGCTCTGGAGAGCAGGAGATCCAGATGAGACCCTGAGGAGGAGGGGGGCAGAGAAAGGCAAAGGATGGAGAGCTGGCTGGGGAGGGGATCCTCTGCAGGAACTTCCACTGAGCAGCAGGCAGGCTGCAGACCTGCCTCAGAGCCAGAGCCAGAGCCGGGATCCGGGTCCCTCCCACAGCAGTGGGGTCCGGTCGGGGCTGTGCCCGGGCCACCCAACAGTGGAGCTCCAAAGATGCTACTGAGCCCTGTAATGAGTGGCCCCCTTGGGTTACTCTGGTTGCAAGTCCTGAGACTCAGCAACCCCCACCCCAGGTCAAGTCTACACCCTCACAGCTCACGACCCACCAGGAGGCACTGCTGGTCCTACCTTCCCCCCCCCCCCAGCAGTGGTCACAGCCCCTCCTGCTTGCTGCCCACCCTGGCTGGGCTGGAGAGGCTGCCTCTGGGGTTCCTGAGCGCCCTGCCTGGGCGGGTCCTTGGCGCCTCTCCCCACGCCATCCCTCCATGTGGCTGTTTCCTTCGGGGGACTTAGATTTCTTCATGGGACAGGCTCCGAGGAAGTCATTAATCAGGGAGGTGGAGGGGCGGTGGCGGTTCTCCACGTGCCAGGTGATCAGCTGATGCTGGCGTCCCTGGCACCTGAGGGGGCAGAGAGGGAAAAGGAGGAGGGGGGAGAGGAGGGGAGATGGGCGTAGGGGTAGGGAGGAGGGAATAAGGGGGGAGGAGGAGAAGAAAAGGAGAGGAGGGGGAGGAGAGGGAGGAGGAGGAGGGAATAGAAGGATAGAAGAAGGGGGAGGACAGGGAGGACGGAGAGGGATGGGAGATGGGGGTGGGGAGGGAGGAGGGGATAAGGGGAGAGGAGGGGAAGAAAAGAAAAGGGAGGGGAAGGAAGGAGGCGGCGCAGGGGGAGGGGACAGGCAGGAGGGGGAGGGGTGAGAGGGAAGAGGGTTGAGGGGGAAGAGGGAGGGGAGAGGGAGGAGAGGGGAGAGGGAGAAGGAGGAGGGGGAAAAGGGAGGGGAGGTGGGAGAGGGAGGAAGGAGGGGAGAGGGAGTGGGCGGGGGAGGGGAGGGGGCAGGAGAGGAGAGGGAGGAGGGGGAGGAGGGCGTTGAGGGAAGGTGCAGCAGCTCCCTGGCAGGGACTCTCTCCGAGGAATTAGTCTATGAATCAGGCGACACGCAAGGTCCTTGTGGTTACCCGCACTCCCTCTTCGTCCTCATTACCGCCGCCGCCGCCCTCCCTGACGGAAGGAAGATGCCCTCCCGGCCAGGGCACTCCTCGGGCCCCACTCTCCCCGGGCCCCACTCCTCTATGGGGACCGCGGTCTGCCCGCAGGTCAGCGGCTGAGCGGCGGCCCCAGGACCCTGCCCGGCACGTGGAAGGCTGGCGGGGTGCTCGTGTGGAGGACTTGGGGCGTCGGGTGTTCCCGGAGCCACCCTGCTGTCCTCTGGGAGCGCCGGGCAGGGGCGCGGCGGGAGGGCTGGGGCTCACACAGGCGGGAGGAAGGAGGGTGGCCAGGCCAGCTTTGTAGGGGTGCAGGGAGGGGCTTGGCTTGGCTGGAATCAGCCCCCTGTCCTCCCCAACGCTTCCAGCCTCCCAGCCTCGGAGTCCCTTCCAGCTCTGCGCCCCCCCCCCCCCACTCAGGCCTTTGCACAAAGGGAGCCCGTCTGACACCGACCCCATCATGGGTGGGTCCCCCATCACACCACCTTCCCGGCCTGGAACTTCAATATGTGCTTTCCGAGGGGGCACCTGCTGGGGTCCTCCTGGGGCCCCACTCGAGAGCCGCCCGCTGCCCACTGGAGTCTGGGTGGGGAAGGGGCTCAGAAGTGAGCGTTTCAGGAACAGAGTCGACCCGGGTTCTGTGCCGTGGCCCCGAGCTCCGCAGGCCGTAGCGGATGGTGGCTCGCAGGACTTCCCCAGGACGCTCTGCCCACCTGCCTGCAGCGACGACGAGCGCCCCGGTGGAGCCGGGCAGAGCGGGGAGGCCGAGGGAACAGCAGTCCTGGGGCCCCTCCTGCGTCTGGGTCTACACAGACCCTTCCAGCGGGGCTTCGAACGGTTTCCAGCAGCTCCGGCAACCAGGCGCCTCTCTCATCTGAGGACAGGGATGGCCTGTGCACCTCCAGCCCCCGGGGCGCGGCCCACTTGTAAAAACGTAGCTATTCTCACTTATTAAGGTCGATGTACAGGATGCTCTAATGTACCGCTATTAAAATCCTGTTTTCAAAACAAACAAACAAAAAAACACAAAACAAAACATACCGAAGTGGGGAAATCCTCACGGGTAAGTGAAAGCACAGGTTACAAAAGGAACCTGCTCCCTCTGAGCTCAGTTTTAGAAAAACAAATAACAAAGTTTGCAGAAGCATTTAAAAGCACCTCTCCAAATAAATAGATAGATAGATGATAGATAGATAAATAAATAAATAAATAAATAAAATAAAAGCACCTCTCCCCTCTGGTGCGTGGGCCGGTGGTTCCCGCGTTCACTGTTACAGTGGTTGTTTCTCTGCTTTTCTCTACTTTTCAAACTTTCTACAGAAAACAGGTATTGCTCATATTATCGGAGGAAAACCAGAACATCTGACTTTCTGGAAAGGCCAGCGCCCTGGGGGTGGGGGCAGGGCTGGGTGTGCAGCCAGCTGGGGTCAGGGGTCAGCAGCTGGACCGCAGCCCCCAGGGGGGAGGAGGGGGTGGGGGAGTTGGGGGGGACAGGCTCTCAGGCTCAGCTCCTCATCGCGACATTTCTCTCCATCAGCGCCGGACCCATGTGCTGGCGTCAGGCCAGCGTCCCTGACACAGCTGGTTCTGGTTGCCCGGGTCCTTCCTGATTATGCCTTGGGCGGCACACACATCTGGAAAGCGTTCTAGGCGCCAAGGCAGGAAATGCATCTGGTCTGCGCAGTGAGTCCCAATTTCCAGCATCCGGGACACCCGAGCTGGGCCCAACCTACTTGGAAGCCTGTCTCCCCTCTCCTCCCTCAGGGGGAGCGATGGGGGAGCAGGGAGCTGGAGGGGAGGGGAAGGGGAAGGCCGGGGACAGAGGGCTCCTGCCTGGCCGAGGCAGCCTCACCTGAGCTCCGAGTCAGCAGCGCCACCTGCTTGGGCTCAGTGGGGGCGGGGGACCCCGCAGGGTGGAACCTGGCACAGGATGCCTCCGAACCGTCAGCATTGTGGGAAGGTACAGCAGTTCCCTGGCGGTGAGCACATGGGGGTCTGGCCCAGGAGTCTGCATGGCTCTCACCCTCCCTCCTGCACCTCCTGCCCCCCTACATCCTCTCCCCAGCACCCCTAACACCCATTCAAGTGGGATACAAGCACGCTCAGGAAGCATTATGGTAATTATGCCTCCCCTCCCCTCCCCTCCCCCCAGCCAGAGTTGGCGCTGGGGAAAAGGACGGTGGGCTTTGTATTTCCTTGTGGTGTTTTTGTTTTGTTTTGTTTTTCTGGCATTTCCGCATTCCACATTGTCTACTGTGTTCACGTTACTTTCGTTACTTTCGTAGTCAGAAAGTAATGCTTAAAGACGAGAGGAGGCACGGCCATGAATACAGATCCAAAAGGAGACCCCTTAGCTGATTTCCATCTGGTTTCTCCCCCAGGTGGAGGCCACCTGCCATGGATCCTCGCTGGATGCCAACGCGCACACACAAGCAGGGTCTGGAAACCCCGTCCCCCCCCCCCCAAAAAAAAGCCCCTGTTGATTGAATCACTTTTCTGGCTTGTTCACAGCCCAGAGCAGGGAAGGAGTGAGCACTGGACACCTGGTCACCACAGCCCCCTCGGGACATCCCACCCCCACACAGGTGCTCAGAGTCCTAATGACGCTATGGCTGGTCCCTGGGGCCTCCCGAGCACCCCCAGGATGTCTGGCAAGCTCAGCCCAGATCGTGCAGCTCCTTAAGGAGCCCCGTGGGCCAAAGGAGACCAAGACCAGGACCGTGGGTGGTGGGAGAAGGGTCGGGGTGGTATGGGGTCTACAGAGGGTGAGCAACTTGTCCAGCTCACCCAGGACCTTCCTGGTTTTAGCACTAAAAGTGGCACATCCCTGGAAACCCCACATGTGCAGGCAAACTGGGACAGTTGGTCACCTGGATCAACAATAGGGGAAGAGTCCCTGTCACTGCAGGGAGTCTCGGGCTGCCCTGGGATGGGAAAGGCAGGTGGGCTGGGCGGAGAGCCGGCCTGGTCCAGTGGGGCTGGCGAGTGAGGGACCAGCAGCACAGGGCCAGGCAGCCGGCGAGGCACGGGAAGTGAGCCCCCGGGAGGAAGGGGCCAGATTCCTGAGCTGAGGTCAAGGCCTGGAGAGGGTCCGGCCCAGAGAGAGCAGCTGCCGGACAGGGATGTCCAGCAGGGGTGAAAATGGGGACCGTTTTAGTCTGGAGGCGGAACAGGGCTTCGGGGTCAAGGAACTGCCCCCCTCCCAGGTGGACCCTGTCCTCCTGTGCTCCCGGCAGATGTCAGCTGTGGGTGACACACCCCAGAAGCCTGGAAGCCGAGGCTCTACGTGGCCACTGTCCATCTCCATTGATTCATTCGGGCAGGAAACCCAGTTACCTCCTGCAAAAGGAGTCAACCTGCCCCACAGAGAGGGCAGGGGGTGGGCGGGGGGAGCCGAGGGGCTGCGGTAATCCTGACGCCACCCAGCCTGTCGGCGGCAGAGCAAACCTTGAACCCACATCATCTGAGTCCCAGTGCGGGGACTTCTGCTTTCCACCTCGGCCACCCCTGCCGCCACCTCGTCCCTGAGGCCCAGAGATGGAGGGGGAAGGGGACACCTGGGCTGGAACAGCACCCACCTTCCCCCGAATTCATGTCCTTGCAGAACCTCAGAACGTGGCCTTATTTGCAAACAGCGTCTTTCCAGATACAAGGTAAGGACGGGATGAAGCCACCCTGGATTAAGGTGGGCCCCAAACCCAATGGGAGTGCCAGGCAAGAAATCGGGCAAGAAATCGGTTTCTTGTCTGCAAGGACAAAAGCACAGAGCAGGAGGCCAGAGCCAGGCATAGCCTGCCGACACCCCAATCTTGGGCTCTCGGCCTCCAGAACAGTCACAGAATAGGGCACCTGGTCGGCTCAGGGCGTGATCCCGGGGTCCTGGGGTCAAGTCCAGCACCGGGCTCCCCGCAGGGAACCTGCTTCTCCCTCTGCCTCTCTTAAATAAATAAAATTTTAAAAAAGAAAAAAAAAAGCACTGGGAGAGTATTTTTGTCGTTTTAGGCAGCCCCAGAGATCCCCTGGACACCCAGAGGCACCCTGGGGGTCGCGGTGGTTTCAAGCCAAAGGGCTTGGGTCCAGAACGCTCGAGCTCACGCCCCCTGCCCACGGCACCCTCCGGAACCTGTCTCCTCCCCGTTCTCTAGGCACAAACTCGCCAGTGTGGAAATACTGTCAAATACTGACCAGTTCATAGGGTCCAATCTGATAGGGCGGATTTTAAGAAGAAAAACTTTATTTCCAACAATATAGGAACAGAAGCAGCTGGCAGCGCCTCCCCGTGGGAAACCCTCCCAAGCCTCCTTCAGTGAATAAATTAGGAAAGCTCTGCCCTTGGCTTTCCAGAGAAACGAGTGCTTCTGGATTCCCCGAAACCGGCGTCCCCGCCACCATTAAACAGCCCCCCACACCCAGCAAGCACCCCGGTGCCGGCTTCCTCTGCAAGGAAGGCCGCGCCTCCGGGGCCAGGAAGAGGAACACATCCCCCCTTCCAGGTTTGCTTTCGGACATTTATTTCAGGAAATACATTTTCAACTTTGTTATTTATACAAAAAGACGAATTTCTCAGGAGGCACATAGCAAAAGGCCACTGCGGAACAGATCCCAGTGAAAGTCACAATTTTTTCAAGGTCTGGCTACAGAGAAGGAAAGCGAGTCCACCCGGCCGGGGAGGCCGCCCCTCGCCCCCCGCCCCGCCGCTGGAGGTGGAGGTGTCCTTCGCAATCTTGGTTTTGGCAAAAACACGGCAAGTCGGCAAGTCAACGGTTTCACTGAGGGGTCCTTCCTGTCTTGGGTGGGGAGAGAACACGTGATGCACGCATATCGTAGGTGTGCGTACACACACACCTCTGCACAGGCCTCTCTGCACCCCCTTCCTCCACTGCTGTTCTCACGGGTTGCAGTGAGCCGGCCCGGGGGGTGCAGACAGACGTGCACCTCACCTGGGTCTCATCTCACCTGCCCTCTGCTGTGCGAGGGTCCCTGCTGGTCTCTCGGGGGAGACAGAGGGTGAAGGAGCAGGACCAGGAGCGACTGGCACAGCCCTGCTTGGAAAATCCCGTCTGCAGCCTGACGATGGGCCAAGTGCACCTGACTCCTGACCTTTCCTTCTCTGCGGGGTGGGGGTGTCTTTACGATGGGCTCTGGGGCACAGGAGCCCAGGCACATTTAGGGCCATGAAAAGCTCCTGGGGTCATGGTGTCAGCAAGGCCTGGCCCGGGAGGGCTGCATGTGTACCTGGGGTGGCCGCCTGGGCATAATTTAACCAGAGCATCTTGGGCCAAAGAGGTGTCTAAACAGACAGACGGACACACACACTCTCTCCCAGTTCCCAGTTCTGTGGGGCGATGCAGGGCAGACACCGGGGCCACTAGGGCCGCTCTGACAGGCCCAGGCTCGGCCCACAGCCCCCTCCTTCCGGCAGTCACCTCCTCCTCATCTCCTCCACCAGATTCACTTGCTTGGACCTTCCCCAGAATCATGGGGGTGGGCTGGAGTGGGGTGCATCCTTTTCCTTCCCTTGAAGGCTCAATCAAATCCTGGGGGGAGGGGGGACGACGGAGAGATGGAGGCACACCTCTCTCTGTCTGACTTGTCCCCAGTTCCAGCGGAGGGGACGGCGGGGGAAAGGACGCTGGCTCGTGGACGGCTGAGATAAAGGCACTTTCTGCTCCAGGACGGGCTCGTGGGGGCTCGTGGGGGCTCGTGGGGGGGTGGGGGGCGGGCAGCAGGCAGCCAGTGGGCCTTGCTGGGTCTAAGCAATCGGCAACTTGCATCTCATGGAATCAACTCTTCTCCCGATGGGTGGGGCAAGGGCGGGGGCTCTCTGAGTTCCGGGTCTGAGTTAGGGCCCTTAGGGCCTGGGGCCGTGCAGGGAGGGGGCGGGAGGGGGCTCCGGGTCTCCCCCCACACCACCCTGTCCTGATCGGAGGCTGTGGCGACCGGGAGCTGCGCCTGGGGATGGGGACTGACGCGGAATGGGGGGGCCCCTCCTGCCCCCCCCAGACCTCGGGGACAGCCAGAGGGGCGCGGCCTCTCCGAAGCCCAGGCCGGTCCAGGCCCCGGAGTCAGCGGCTAATAACACGCATACTCAGGAGGGCACACGGCGTGTCGTTACTCGGCAGCGTGTCAGGGGGCGGAGGACGATGACGAACGGAGGAAATGATATAAAATAAGACGGGGCACGTGGGCAGGCCTGGGGGTGGTGCTGGAGAGGACTGGGGGGCAGGGTCCCGGGGGCAGGGCGGGTGGGTTACATCTCCTGGGCTTCGGGCCCCTTCTCGTCGACGCCGTTGGACACGGCGCTGCTGCCTTCGTGCAGGCGCTTCACCCGGTAGGCCTCGAAGTGGATGGTGCTGGTAATGTCCTTAATGTTTTGCATGTGTGTCCTGGAAGGAGGGCCACGATACAGGGAGGTCACAAGATGGGGCCGACCCCAGTCCCCACCCCCTGGCTTTCAGGGGGCCCCCCCAGGAGGGGCCAGTAGGTGGGCCAGGGCCCAGGCCTGGCGGGGTTGTGGGTGCCGTCTCCGAGGCACAAGAACACAAACGTCCCACTGCTTGTGCCCCCGTCCCCCCGTGTCAAGTCTAAGGGCAGGGGCTGGGTGCGAACTCAGAGGGGACAACACTGGAATGTCCTTGCTGCCACCTAGAAGCCCCAGGCCATTGGCCAGGTGGGGGGGGCGGGGCAAGGACCAGTGGTCCTGGGGCCAGGGCCTGAGCTGGAGTGCTGGTCGACCCCACTGGTCCTATGCTCGGGTTTTCCCTCCCCTGCAGCCCAGGCCCTCAGGACAGACTGGAAAGTGGCGGGGCGGGGGGGGGGGGACGGTGTCTTCTGCTGCCAGGCTTTCCAGCATGGTGGGGTCACCCCCCGAAGCCACAGCCCATCCCCCCAACTTAGAGGCCCCAAGAGATAGCCTTGTCCCTCCCCTTGACTTCATTCCTAGATTCCTAGAATGCATCCACCTGCTGAGAAGCGGGGAGCCCCTGGTGCCACAGCGGGAGCCCCCCACCCCCACCCCCACCCCCGCTCTATAGGCTTAGGGGTGGCCGCCCAGGGGACACCAAGGAGCCTCAGCTAGGTCAAAGCAGTGCGGTCAGAGGACACTGGGATGGGAGTGGGGGACGCCGCCCCCATGCCTGGCACCAAAGGCCCCTGAGGCCCTGAATCTAATGGACCCAGGCTGCAGAGAGGAGAACCTGGCCCCCTTCCCACCCAGGTGACATCATCTAGAGGAAGAATTTCTACTTTCTGCTTCATTTCCATGGCAGTGTTTTAGGCCAACGGACTTCGGAGGTCCTCCTGGGGGGGGGGGGTCAGGCCAGCTGCTGTCCAGGCCTGCTCCCCCACTGCCTACACTCCTCATTCAGGGGCCTCTCGGGGCCTTCAGGGGGCCAAGCCGACAGCCCACAGCCCTGACTCACCTGATAAGGAGGTCCCGAAGGTAGGCAAACTCACAGTGGGTGGTGTTCTCAACTGAGAAGAGACAGAGGAGCTTTAATGTCACCCAAAGGCCCTCCCCAGCCCTGCCGCTCCCCTCCCTGAGAGGTTCTGGTGCCAAGAGGAGCCTGGGCAGGTGGGCATGGGAGTCACCACCCCACAGGGGAGTACTGGGCCCCTCACGGGCACCCGGCTCTGCGGATACGACCTTGGCAGGCCCGACGGGGCTCCTGCTCTCCAGAGGGTTCTGGTTGAGTGGTGACAGGACACAGGAACCCTCCACCCAGCAGCGGGCTACGGGCAGGAGGGCCGGTGTTAGGGGCTCCTGGGGGGGCTCAGTGGGCGAAGCATCTGCCTTCAGCTCAGGTCATGATCCTGGGGTCCTGGGATCGAGCCCCACATCGGGCTCCCTGCTCAGCGGGGAGCCTGCTTCTCCCTCTGCCTGTGTCTCTGCCGCTCCCCCTGCTTGTGCTCTCTCTCTCTCTCTCTCTCCTCAGTAAATATATAACACCTTGGCCAGAGCAGTGGGGCCACGGCTCCTCACTGGGAACCAGGGAGGCTTCTGGGAAGAGCAGGATGTCCCAGGGGATCCCTGAAGCCGGGACAGGGTCAGGAGTCGAAGGTGGCGTCCTAAAGACCCTGTGCCCCAGCGGGCGCTCTCCCACACGCGTTAGCATTCACATCGCGCTCTGGCTGCAGGGGACAGTTCTGGGGACGTGGGAAGACGGGGCAGGGAGGGGGCCCTCAGGTCCCCCATGAGGATCCGAGCGGCACCCCCGTGGTGGCTGGGGGCACAGCTGGTGACAGTCTCATTGCTGGCCTCATCACTAAGCCGCACCACCGGGGTGTGTGATTGTCGCGCACCCGCAGGCCGCTAACCGTCTACGCCGCAGGAGGCGGGCACAGAGCACGCACGGAGAGGCGTCAGGTGCGGGGCGCCTGCACGTTTAATCCAATCTCCTCACACCCCACAAGCCAGCACCACGGCCCCTCCTCTGCGGTCTCAGGAACTGGGGCTCAGAGGGCAGGGAATGAGTCTGTCTCCCCGCCGCCCTGTAAGCTGCCAGGCAGGGCTGCGGAGAAAAAGCCCCAGTGCCTCTGCCTTGCCGAGCCCTTGAGTTCTAGATCTTATTCCATTTGCTGCTTGCCTGGCTTCCGCCCTCCATGCGCCTCTGACACCCCCACCCGCACGGGGCTGTGCCTGCACTAGAACCTTCCACCGACCGGCTCCCACATGGCGTTGCTACAAGCAGGGAGAGCGGGCGGGAAGAGCAGAGCCCCAAGCTGGGAATGTGAGCATGAGTGTGGCTGCTTCCCCTGGCCTCAGCTTGAGTCCTCCTGGCCTCTCTGACCCTCGGTTTCCTCCTCTGTAAAGTGGGGGCTCAAAGGTCACCCACATCTCAGGGACTCGAGAGCATTGGATGAGCCGACTGTGTGCGGTATCACACCCCACCCAGCTCCCGAAGACACCCGGCCGTTTCCCAGGATGAGCGGAACATCTCAGGATGGTGCACCCCAAGTGGCAGGGAAGATCAAGGAAACAGGACCAGGAACGGGAAGGGACGGGGAGGGGCGGGGTGGGGTGGGCAAGAACGAGGCAACAGCTCCTGCTGCCAGGGGCGAGCACAGAGCATCCCTCAGGTCCGCTATCAGCACACACGGTCCCGGAGATAAAGAGCCAGCCCTGTTCTGGGGAAGCTGAGCTACGCTGACGTAGCTCCTCCAGGGCCCTCCAGGGTCCTCATACAGGCTGCGGGAGTGGGAGACCCACCACCTCGCCACTGTCCTTACAGGTGCCACCGCACACGAGTCACAGGATCTAGGGCCCAACACAGCAGGCCGGAGCAGGCCGCCAGGGGGCAGCAGACGCGTGTCCATCCCTGGGCTGCCCCCAAGCCTCTGTGGCCTCTGGCCTTTTTTTTTTTTTTTTTTAAGATTTTATTTATTTATTGGAGAGAGATCAAGCAGGACAGGGAGCGAGCACCACGAGCACAGGGAGCGGCAGAGGGAGAAGCAGCCTCCCTCTGAGCAGGAAGCCCAATGAGGGGCTTGATCCCAGGACCCTGGAATCATGACCTGAGCTGAAGGCAGAGGCTTCACCCACTGAGCCCCCCAGGCGCCCCCCACGGGCCCTTCCTATCCCACACTTCACCCTCCAGAGCGCGTGTCCGTGAACCAGTTCCTAAACAGCAACATTTCAAGACGAGGCGGAGCCAAGGCAGTTGTCGACAAGCCCAGGGAAAGGCTGGTTGTGAGCCGAGCAGCGCCCCCAGAGACCCCCCAGGGGTCACAACCCTTGGAGGAGGGGAGATCTGCAGCAGGCGGAGCCAGCAAACACCCAGGGAGAGGTGGGTTCGTAAAACACCATCCTGCACCCGATCGGCACCCGTGGGCACCCGAGGCAGGTCCGCGGGCCTCTCCAGGCCTCGCCCAGGCTTCAGCAGAGCAGGGCTGGGCCCTGGGGCTCCGCAGCGCAGCCTCCTGCAGGAGGGGCAGGCAGGCAGCAGGATAATGCCTGTGAAGCGGGCACGGATGGAGCCCCCTGACCAGCGGTTTTCACGGCCCTCACTTTCTCAGCGTGTTTGTTTGCCCTAAAAGCTCCAGAAGTCCTTGGGACGTTCTGCATTTTACTAAAATCTTGGCCCATGGTACCCATTTTAAGGATGGTGAGCATGGAGGCCCTGGGGGATTAAGGGACTTGCCCAGTTCCACAGAGGGGTGAGGGTGGCGGCGGGGGGGCAGCGCCTTCTGGACCTTCTCTATATTGGGCCCTCGGCCGGGGATCGGCCCCGGGATCGGCCCCAGGATCGAAGAACAAAGCAGCCCATTTCAATCTGTCCTTCCTCCCTCCTCTGTCCCAAAGAGGGAGGATGAAACAGAGCGGGTGGTGAAGAAACACCCGGGGTGGGGCCCACCTAGGGCGCCAGCACCTGACGGGGGTGAACTGTGCTGCCCACACCACGCCCAACACCCAGCTCCTCGCTACTCGTGACCCAGAACTTATTTGGAAAGTGTTTTTGAAAATGTGATTGAGGTAAAGACCATAACAGGGGGTCATCCTGGATCTTAGGGGGACGCTAAGCCAACGACAAATGTCCTTCTGAGAAGACAGACACAGAAAGCTGAAGGTGGAGCGGAGACGGGGGGCAGGGTGGGGGGGTGCAGGCAGGGAAGCCAAGGGACATTGAGGATGGCTGGCAGCCCCCAGGAGACAGGCCTGGTGGGACATGTCCCCCCTCCGGGCCTCCGCAAGGAACCACCCTGCTGACGCCTTGACGTCGGGCCTCTAGAACCAGGAGAATCATTTTCGGTTTCAAGCCACCGGGTCTGCGCTAACTTGTTCGAGCAGCCCCCAGGGCACTAAGATGTGGGGGTCCTGGGAACTGCTGCAGGGGGCGGACGTCTGGTTCTCAGGGCTGGACGGAGCCACAGGGCCCAGCCCTGTCCTAGGCCCAGGGAGGTGAAGCAAGGTGTCCAGGGTCACACCGCGTGGCTATGAAACACCAGCACCAGAACTTGGCAGGACCCCGCCTAGCTCCTTTCTCTCTGGCTATTTCCCTGCCCCCTGGGGGATTGGGGTAGAGCTCCAACAGCTAAGGGCTGTGGGCCCCGGGGAAGCCACCTGTCCCCCTCCCTGTGGCCGAGAGGGGCCACGTGACCCATGAGCACCCAGCTGGGGCTCTGGTGCATAGGCTTCAGGTCAGCAGAAGCAGCTTTAGCTTTCTGATCTGCCGGGGGCCTCAGCGGCTTGGTGATTACCTTCTATGGTGCCCCATTTGGTTTTCCTTCCGAGGATCCTCTTCCCATTCACTTGGTACTCATGGTCACTGCCCACCACGGCGAACGGGATCATCTCCTGGGAGGGGACAGGGGCTCTGGTCAGGTGTGTGTGCAAAGGCCGGTGTGCCCCTGGGCCCCTGGGAGGAGCCGCCCCGCCGTGCCCTCTAGCAGGAATCGAGGGGCCCCTGGGCACCGCATCCGGCCCACCCACTCACTCGGAACTTCTCGTTCACCAGCCGGTCCTCCGAGTCCTCGTCAAACTCCTTCTGAGGGTACACATCGATGCCATTGGACAGCAGGTCCGCGGTGATCTGGGGATCCAGAGGGGGGAGGTGTGGGCACCGTCCACACAGCCAGCTGGACCGCTGCCCCCGCCCCGGATCCGCCCCCACTGTGACCTCCAGAAAGTGAGGGGGCCCAGCTTGGGGTGAAGGGCGGGCTCTGCGGGGCTGGTGACCCTGATACTCCAGTTCTGGAGCCTCCTGGGCGGAGGAGGGGCAGCTGGCCCAAGTCCTACGCGGCTCCCCGTCCTGCCTATCCAGCCACATCGCACCCCAAAGATGGCAGCTTGGGGTTGTCGAGTCACCCTCGAGCTCTACCCGGAAGCCCTCTGTCCTGGCGGGCCCCGGATGCTGCACAGGCCCTCTGCAGCCCAGCACGCACCTGCCCGTGTCAGGACTGTCACTACCCTTTGTGGCACCAGCTCCTGCAGACACAGGGACACTCCCGTGCACAGCCATCATCTCTGCCCTAAGCACAGACCCACCGCCGTGCGCAGGCTCCTCCGCCAGCCAACACGGCCATGGCAAGGGCAGTCCCCTCTCAGCATGCTGGGAGAAGCCCCACACCTGAGGCCATGGGCTGAGGCCCGGTGCGGGGGGCATGCGGTGGGGGGGCATGCAGAGCTTCGGGGATTAGACAGAAGGGCCTCCTGGTTCACGCCCACTGAGTAGAGGGTCTATAGGGCCAGGTGTGGTTCTGACATGTGGCCTGCGAGGAGGCAGCAGCCCCGGGCGCGCCCGCCTGCGTGGACGGCAGCCTGACGTAGGGAAGGGAGATGCGGCCCCCTGTCCCCACGGTGGAGACCACCCCCTTTGCGCTTTCTCTTCCATCTAAGAAAAGCCCGGCATGCCGTGTCTGACGGCCTCGCTCCGTCGAGGGCCGTATGGAGGCGGGGAGCCCTACCCGCTGCTTGAAGTAGACCCTCTCCTCCAGGGTCAGCGTGTCGGCCTTGGCGATGACGGGAACGATGTTCACTACTTTGCTTAGGCGCTTCATGAACTCGATGTCCAGGGGCCTGAGGCTGGAAGGGAACGGCGTGGATGAGTAGGGGCGGCGGGGACGGGGACAGAACGAGAGGCGCCGGCTGGAGCTGAGACAGGGCCCTCAGGGTGCCCGTGCGGGCTCCCGGGGCGGGGACGTGCCAGCCCGGCCAAGGCCGTGACTCGAGTGCCACCCAAGCCCTGATAAGGGACAGGAAAGAGGCAGAGGGCATTCCCTAGACACGAGCCGGGCCGGGCCGGGCAGGCTGGGGACAGGCCCGCTCTGAGCACCGTCCTGGCTGGGGTGTCCTCTCAGAGACGGCAGCTGGGGCTGCTCTTGCTCCGAAGGCTGCGGGGCTTCCCTTGGGAGGGACAGGCAGGAGGAAGCAACCGGCCAAGCTTCTGGAACAGGCTGCTGTCCACGGTGCCCCCAGACCCAGGCCCACTGGCTCCAGCGTGCCGCAGTCTGACGTCGGTTAAGGCCCTGGCCCTCAACGGCCCCCCGCCACCCGGAAACGCGCCCTGAGCGGGTGTGGGGCAGCATCGCGGGGGCCCTCGAGGGGCCGGCACCCTCCTCCCACCCTGGGGCAGAGCTGTGCCCGCTCTTCCCCCCGCCCTGGCGAGAGCAGCAGTCACAGACACAGCCCGGGGTCCTGAACCAGGCTGCACAGAGCCGCCCTGACCACGCGGGACCGGGGACCCGGGGAGGTGACCCCGCGCAGGACTCACGAGTGGCCGGTGGCGGGGATGAAGTACAGGCAGCAGTGCACGCGCGTGTCCGGGATGCGCTTCTTCCGATTGATGTTGACCTCTTCCTGCAGGTACTTCTCGTACTGGTCGTTGATGAACTTCATGATGGGCTGCCAGCTGCGCGGAGAGGCCCCGTCAGGCCGCACCAGGCGACGGCTCCCGCCCCGTCCCCTCCCGCAGGCCGCCAGTCCCCTGATTCCCCACCCGGTACCCAGTCTTCCAGGTACAAGGGCCGGGGGTGTTGGGCTTTCTGAGCAGAGGCCGCAGCCTTCCCTGAGCTCCCAAACCAGCCTCCCATGGTGACCTTTGACCCCAGGGGGAGGGCGAGGGCAAGATTCCCAGGGTAACTGCGTTGGTCGGGGATTTGGGGGCCTCTGAGGCCAGGAGCAGCCCAATGGGCTCTTACCAGTTCTCGTTGTTGATATGGTCCCCGAACCCCGGGGTGTCGATGACGGTCAGCTTCATGCGGACGCCTTTCTCCTCAATATCTGCACAGAATCACAGCACCCACCAGGCTCAGGGGGAGACTCCGGACCCTTACAGCCCCACCCCGAGGCCCCGGGGTCACATGGGTGACCAGCGATGACCCCCCTCCCCAGGTGACGCCAGGGAGACGACCGCAGCCAGCAGCGAAGCCCAGCAGGGGCTGGTGACGGTCATCTTGGGCAGCTGCTGCCCATGGGTTTTGGTGGCAAACTCAGTCATCTGGGGCGGGGGGGGCTCCTTCTGACCAGGGCCTGCAGGGGTCCTGGAGAGCATCCCCGACTCGGCACCCCCAGCCCCACCCCAGCGCTCACCGTGCGTGATGGACTTGATCTCAATGGTCTTGGGGATGCGCTCCTCCGAGGTGGGCTGTACCGACTTCCGGCTGATTTTGGATTTGAAGAGGGTGTTGATCAAGGTGGACTTCCCCAGGCCGCTCTGCCCTGCGGAGAGGATGGGAGCCAGTCAGCGGGCCCTGCGATTCAGCAGCACCTCGGCACTGCCCCCCAGCACCCCTCCCGTGGGGGCCCCGGGGCAGGGGGAGCTCCGGAGGCAGGAAGGGCTGGGATGCCCAGGCAGTGGCCCAGCTCTCGTGGTGCCCTGTAGCAGGGCAGGACCCAGAGGGCCCAAGAGGAGCCGAGATGCAGAGCAGCCCGGAGGAGGCCATGTGGGGGGGCCGGGGCCCCGTGCAGCTCTCCTCTCCAGAGCTCGACATACCAGGAGGCTCTGCAAACCTGCCACGGTCTAACCACGGCCGGGCCACCTCGTTTCTGGGGGTCATCTGGGTGGGAAGTGCAGGCACGTTCAGCATAAAGCCTGCAGCTGGGCAACCCCTGGGCTTGGTGAAAAGCCCCTAGTCGGTTCCTTCTGGGGCAGGACAGTGGCCCCTGGACGGTGGGCAGCTGGGGCCTCACTGACAGGGACGGGACACCCACTGGCTGGTCCCCTAACCGCAGACCCTGCCACTGAGAGGCTGACTGGCCAGGGAGCCCCCAGGACATCAGACCATCTCCTGCGTGCCTCCCAGGTGCCTGGGCCCCAGAAGCGCTCCTGGCCTTGCCGTGTGCCCCAACCTCACTCACCGAGTCCCCTCCCACAACTGGAGGACAGAGGGTGGAGGGCACGGGGGTGGGGGGGAGCTGGACTAGGCTGTGACTGGAAGGCCCCTCCTGCTCACGAGGGTCATGGGCATAGAGCCCAGCGTGGGGATAGGGGGACCCAGCTGCCTGGCTCCGGGGGCCCGCCCTGACCTGCCACCTCGGGATTCAGACAGGGCGATCCGCCCCGCAGACTGCATGCAGCCACCCTGGTTTTCAGAAGAGGAGACTGAGCCCCAAAGCCCCCGGTGCAGGGTCCCGGCGTGGGGCGCAGACTCACCGACCACCATGATGTTGAACTCGAAGCCCTGCTTCATGGCCTTCCTGCGCATCTGCTCCAGGATGGAGTCGATCCCCACGTAGCCGAAGTCCGCGGGGGCCTTCTCGTTCCGGGGCGCGGGCGCCTGCTTCAGCCCAGCATCTCTGGGGGTGTCGGCCATGTCGCCAATGCAGCCGGGAGCTGCCTCAGGGGCTGTGGGGGGACAGTAGGGGTGTCGGGGGTCAGACACAGGCATCTGCAAAGCACCTACACCACTCCCACTTCTCAAACAGGGAAACTGAGGCTCCGCTGTCCAAGAGACCCCTGTGGAACACCCTAGACCTAAAGGCCGCCCTGCACGGTGCCCTTCCCTCGGCTCCAATACAGCGCTGACCCCAGCCCTCCTCTTCCCAGCCTCCACCCTGCCCCAGGGCACCCAGGTGGGCCCTCTCCGCCTCCAGCACCTGGCTGCAATAGGCCCCAGCACCTGCTGCAGCCTGGGGGCCTCGAGACCCTTGGGGCCAAACAGCTGAGTGTCTGGGGCCAGCCTGTGAACCAGGACAAAGGAGAGGACAGCCTTCTTGGGATTGAAAGGAGGACCCGAGTCCTCACCATCCTGCCCCTCCTGGGCAAGGCGTGTTCAATCCCCGAGCAATGCTCCTCCAGGGGGGCCCAGCTGTTCCCCGGGCGAGGAGGGCAGGCGGAGAGGGCCCCGGGGCAGCTCCCTGCCCCCCACCCTGGACTGGGCCCAGTGGGCTCTCCTCTCAGCCCAGCACCTGTGTTCCCCACAACCACAGCTTTTGCTTTCAGGTCTGTGGACGGGCAGATGGGACGGAGCTGCTTCTAGAAGCAACTCAAGCTTCTGCAGCTTGCAGGTCAGAACCTTCCTCCCCTGGCCGCCCTTGGGAGTCTGCACGTCCAGGTCAGAGGCCTAAGGGAGGGACGACCAGGAGGCACCCAGTGGGGACGTGAGAGGTGCTCACCGCAATGCGGGTCCCCCCGAGGGCCTGGCAGGAGCACCCCGTCCCGGTGCGCCCCTAGACACACCACACACGCCTGGCCGCACCTTTCCTCGGGCAGCCTCTCAGTTCCCCTGGCAGCCTCCCTTGCCCTGGTGCATCCAGGCCCTTCCCACCCCTCGACCACTCAGGAGGAATGTCAGCTCCACCCCACTTCCCGGGGGCGCTCACGGGCCTGTCCGGTGCACACCAAGCTCACGGGAAGAAAGCACACGGTGCACCTCGACGTCTCCCGGGTCCCCGCAGGGTGGGGCTGGTTGGCTCCCTGGGCATCAGCCCTGGAACCCCCATTTTCCTACTCCCGGGTGTGTGCTGGGCAGGGGAGGGGGGGGAACAGGGTCGTGTCCTCCCGGCCCCGCCCCGAGGAAGCAGCAGGCACGGGCTGCCCGGCCAGAAGGCCACCGCGGGGGCCTCAGACACACTGTGCCTCCACTTCCTGGGGAAGTGACCAGATGCTCCTGCAACCACCAAACCCCAGTGGGCCCGGCCGGCTCGCACCTCGGCAGCCACACCTCTGTCTTCTAGGTGTCAGAGGGCGTGGACAGCGGGGGCAGGCACCCTTCCCACCCACGACAAGGAGGGACCATCTGCTGACCAGTTCCAGAATCGGAGCGTGGGCGGCTTATCCACACAAAGTCACTCAACTTCTCCATTTTCTCAGCCCCACAAAGCGTGGGTAATTCCTACTTCACCGGATGGGGGATGGAGCAAATAACAGAGCACATGTGAAAGCGCCGGGGACCCCCGCTGCCCCCCGCCCAGGCCAGCGATGACAGCCTCGGGCCTCCTCCCAGCAGCGCCCAGAAGGCATCTGCCTCTGCTCCCTCTTCAGAAACACTGTCCCCGAGCTCGAGCTCCAGCATCTTTAAATAAACAAAGACAAGCGCTGCATCTGGCCTTGAACATGTGGCTGTGGGGCTGCTTCCTGGAGGCAGCCGTGGGGCCTCCTCTTGCAGGCCAGCAGTTCAGCCCAGCCCCACGTGACCCCAAATTGCTTCCATCTGCCTGTGGGTCTGGGAGCCATTCTGTCCGGGCCTGGGCGCCCCCCTCCCCTCTCTTCCCCTCCCTCCCCCCTGCACCCCCTCCGCTCCAGCTCCCTCCTCCCCTCCGGCCTCTGCTCCAGCTGGCCCCCTCCGTGGGCGCCAACATCCACTGCAGAAACTCAAACCACAAAGCAAACATCCTGCCCCCCAGGGCCCTGCTCAAGAAATAATAATAATAAAGCGACAAGCCCCATCCTTCCCTCGGCGCAGGTGAGGGTCCATCCTGCCAGCCTCTCCTCTCCGGGGGCAGCCACCCCAGTTTGTCCTGCCCTGCCGGGAGGTGGCAGGCTGTGGGGTCTGCCTCCAGGGCCTCCACGTGGAAAAAGCAGAGGCCCCATCAGACAAACCGGCCCAGGGACACTTTCTCTGAACACTTGCTTCCCACGGAGAGTCACCAGGGACCTGCTCCTGCCGGCCCGGAGCGACAACAGGGGCCGTCTCCTCCGTCTCTCCACCACCCTCCGAGAGGCCCCCATTCTGTGCCCCCGCGCGGTCGGACGCTGTAGCCACTGTGACTGTCTCCTTAATCGTGGTAAGAGATACACAAAACCTGACATTTGCCACCAACCATTTTAAGTGTCCGGTGCGGTGGCGTTAAATACGTTCACCTTGTCGTACAGTCGATCTCCAGAAGCTTTCCACCTCGCGGAACTGCGATTCTCTCCCCGTGACACCCGAACCGCCCTCCTTCTCCCCCCCCCCCGGGGGGTCCCATCCTACTGTCTGTGCAACTGGCTGCTCCAGGGACCCCTCAATAAAGGGGAATCTTAACAGCGCTCGCCCACTGGGGGCTGGCTTACTGCATGTGACATAATGTCCTCAAGGTCTGCACATGTCGCAGCAGGTGTCAGGACACCCTTCGTTCTCGAGGCTGAGCACAAGTGCCCGGCGTGGCTAGAGCACGTCCTGCGTATCTGTTCATCCCTCCACGGACGCCTGAGCTGCTCTCGCACACGGCTCCGCATACAGGTGTGCAAGTAGCCAGGGACCCTGCTTCTCGCCTCGTTTGGGGACATCCCCACAGGTGGGATCGCCAGGTCGCACGGCATCAGCATCTTTGATTTTTTTGAGCAACTGCCAGCTGTTTTCACGTGGGGGCCACTGAGCCCTTGAAATGCAGCCCAGCCGAGCGAGGAACTAGATTTATTTATTTGATCTGATTTTAATTAGTTTATATTTAAAAAGTGACACATGGCAAATGACAAAAATGCTGGACAGCACACAGTTCTAGGTCAACCTACTCCTTTCACAAATGGGGAAACTGAGGTCCTCGGAGCGTTTTTTTTCTCTTCGTGAGACGCCATCAAAAGAGGTCAGGCCTATGACCTGCGACCTTCACTCCATCTGTTCGACCCTGAAGCTTCCCCTGCACCGCCCCGGGTCTCCAGACCTGCGCAGGGAGGGGACACAATCAATACTCATGGAGTGACGCGGGTCTTGGGAGTGTCCCCTTGGTGTGGGGTGGGTGGAGGGCTGTGCTGCCCCAGGCTGGCCCGCAGCCCCTCCACCACGATGGTCAGACCTGCATCCAGGCCACGTCCCCCAGTGACCTCTCCCTGCGGCTGGGGCCTCATTCTCTTTCCATGGCGCTGGCACCTGAAGGTTTTGTTTCACACCCCAACTTCTTGAGATGCTATTAATAGGAAAGGGATGTTCTTCACGTAAAAAAAAGGTTTTGCATTCACCTCCCAGATACTTCTGTCTGCACCCTCATCAGCTTAAGAGAACAAGAGGGAGCCCCATTTTTTAAAAAGATTTATTTATTTGAGAGAGAGAGAGAGAATGAGTGCATGAGCGGGAGGGGCAGAGGGAGAGAGAGAATCCCAAGCAGACTCCACGCTGGGTGTGGAGCCCAATGCGGGGCCTGATCCCACGACCCCGAGATCATGGCCTGAGCAGAAGCCAAGAGTCGGATGCCCAACCAACTACACCACCCAGCAGCCCCGAGCTGGTTTTTAAAAAAGATCCTGTTTTTAAGTAACCTCTACACTCAACTGGGGCTTGAACTCACAACGGTTGAGTCACATGCTCTACGGACCGAGCCAGCCAGGAGCCCCAGCGGAGGCCCATTTCTGAAAGAGGAAAACTCAGGTTCAGATCACAGAGGTTAAGTAACATCCTTGTGGTCACACAGCACTGCCTGCCTTCTCTCCCTGCTCCCGCCTGGCTCTCGGGCAGGGCAATGCGGCGTGAGGGCAAGCTGCAGGCCCTTGCTTCCCCACCTCAGAGGAGGGGACCCCGGGTGTGCCCTGGGCGCGGGGGCCCCGGTGTGGCCTCCCTCCCTGCCCAGCAGCCGCAGGCCAGCAGCTCTCCCCTCAAGGCTCTCAGGCCCAGGGTGACGTCACTGCCCCCCAGGCCACCGACCTCCCCGTGGAAGGCAGGCCCGGGACCACCCAGGCTGGGGTGACCCTACACACGGGCTCATACCTTCCTCCAGCCTAATTCTTTCCTTTGTTGTGGTAAACATACACACACAGAAAGTTTCGACCATTTAAACCGTGTTTCAGCGTCTGCTCCCGCGGCATGCACACGACGGCGTGCAGCCATTGCCACTGTCCACCTCCAGACTGTTTCCATCACCCCAGACAGAAACTGCCCCCACGAAAGTCCAACCTGTCCTCCCGCTCCCCCAGGGGCCTCTCTGGCCCACCTGCTGACTCAGTGAACTTGACCCGTCTACAGACCTCAGCAGCACGGTCGCAGCACGGTCGCAGCACAGTCCCGTGTCTGGCTTCTTTCACTGAGCCCAACATCCTCACGGCCCCTGCATGTTGCAGCAGGTGCCACGACGTCCTTCCTCTTCACGTCTGCGTAACATTCCACTGTGTATCCATTCACCCGTCAGTGGGTGAATTCTTCTGGGGATCCAGCCTAACTATGAATAGAACCCAGGTGACCCCCAGCAAGACACAGCAACAGACATGGTCATCCTACCGTGAAAACGAGGCGGCATGGCAGGTGCCAGGGGCCTTGGGTTCTGGCCCTGGCTCCATGTGGCCCTTTGCAAGCCCCCACTCCCCGCCCTGCTACACTGGCACTGCTCATGGGGGCAGAAGATGGGCCACCTGCTTCCTGACCACCGCCCCCTCCTCTGCAAGCCCCTTGAACCTGCGGACACTGTGGCCTGCTCAGTGGTATCCCCAATTCCTGAGCCCAGACGGCAGCACTCGAGAAATATCTAAAATCCAGCAATGGATGAAGGGATAAACATCACAATGGGAGTATCAGCCATAAAATGCAGTGACGACCCGGCACCTGCTACCATGTGGACAAACCTTGCAAACGTCACGCTCAGTGTTTTAATAAGCTGGTCGCAGAAAGTCACCCGTGTACGATCCCACTGATGCAAAACATTCAGAATCAGCAAATCCACAGAGACACCAAGTAGATGAGTGATGCCAGGGGCTGGGGGAGAGAGAGTGCTTGCTCCATGCGTAAGGGGTTTCCTTTTGGGGTGATGAAAATGTTCTGGAAGCAGACAGAGGGGACGCTCAAACAACTCGGGATAAATGCCACCGAACTGCATGCTCTAAATGGGTCAATTGTCTGGTGTGGGAACTGTCATCTCAATAAAGCTGTCATAATTAAGAAAGAAAAGCAGAGGCTGCCAGTGGCGCCGGACTGAAAAGAACCCAACTGTGCCCATGAGTGCCCACCAGCCGGCTCTACAGCTCAGAGGACAGCTGGGCCCCAGATGCTACGCTCAGGCCTGAGGTCTGGAGCCCCGCAGCTGCCAGGTGCCCCCCCCCCCCCGTGGGACCCACTTACTGCTCCCACCCCCTCCTCCAGCAGGCACACCTGCTGGGCGGGACTTTTCTCAGGAGGTGGGTGGCAGGGTCCAAAAGCAGGAAGGAAGTGCGGGCAGGGCTCTGCCCAGCCCCTACCGGGGACCTCCCTCTCCCAAGTGCCCGCAGCCCAGTGGGGGCTGTGATTCCCAGCCGGAGCCAGCCACATCTGGGCACCTCTGCCCAGACCCAGGGCCTGCGAAGGATGGTGGGATCACACACCCGGGGAGCTCGCAGGGCCTGGGGCTGTGGGTTGCCCATCTGGCTGTGAGGCCGACCCTGGAAAGAAGCCCGTTCTTGGGGTGGGGGATGCCTCCAGTGCCACTCACAGTCCACCCCAGCTCAGGGCAGCTGCAGAGAGAGCTCACCACGGAAGGCTTGCAAGGGCTGACCCAGAAACCGACACCCAGAGGACCCCCCCAGCCTGCCGCCTCCCTGTTTGTCCTGATGCCTTGTTCTGCATCCCGGCAGTGTCCCAAGTTCCATCCTCCCCAAACATCAGCCTCGTCTGCCAAACACAGAAGCAGCTCTGTCGGGGCCATGGCAGCCACGTGGTACCACGTGGGGCAGTCAGGTGGCTCCAGCGTCACAGCCAGGCCCCAGACGAAGTTCTTGGGGGTAAAGCCAATGCCGTTGGCCGAGCTTACCCAGATCGTCTCCCACGGCGGGGGCGCCAAAGCACGCAAACCCTAGTACAGTTGGAGGCCCCACGGCAGAGGCCTGGCACACCTGCTGCCCCACCAAAGCTCCCAGACGGACCCATCTGAGCAGACGTCAAAGTGCCCATTCTCATCCTTTAGGACCCTCCACCTCTTGGAGGTCACCCCAGGTTGAGCTGACAAATTCACAGAGGCCTCAGAGAGGACTCCTCACTTCTGGTGTAAGTGGTAGGGGAGGGAGATGCTCTTGTAGCCAACCTGGGATTGGGGAATGCAGGTGAAGGACCAGACACACACACACAAGCACACACAGGCTACAGAACTGCCCTGGAACAAGATGTGCAAGAAACGGCACAAACAATAATCCTGGAAGAAGATCCCAGGGTCCTGGGGGACCAGGACCACAATACAGATTCATTTCAGCGAATACTCCTCGGCCAGGGGGCCTCCCTCCCTGAGCTGCAGCAGGCAGGACCAGTGAGAACCAGCAATGGGCATCAGCAGCCGTGGGCGCGGAGGGTGCGGGCCTCGCTCCCCGCAGGGCTTGGGAAACGGGACCTCTTCCCATTTACTCCGTTCCTTGCTCCTAGTCCCCACCCCGACCCACCCCGTTCACCTACCCAGGCCTCTGCACACTCCCCAGAAATGTCCCAGGGGAACTTCCTGCTCCCTTCTAAAGACGGAAACACTGAATATAAACGACCAAATTTTGCAAATTTGTGCAGGCGGGGATCAGAGGGACTGGATTTCAAAAAGCACACAAGCCTCATCTAATTCGATAAGTAATTCCAAATCACATTACACTTCACACTTTGTCCGAGGCAGGAAGCGTCTAGTCAGAGTCTGGTCAGGAACTGGGGATGCCAGAAATCTGAGACTTTGCCCTCTGTCCTGAAACTCCGCCTGGAAATGGAGCACAAAGGCTCGCGCCTCTCCGCAGAAAGGAGGGATTTGCACATGCAAAGGGCTGCATTTTCTCCAGCTAAGAGCTCCTCCTTCCGTTTTCCCCCTAGTAGGAGGAGGAGGAGGTGGGGGGGGAGGAGGAACAACAACCAGGCCCGAGGTTGCAGCAAGAGAAGACCTGGTGGGGGTGTGCCCGAATCAAGATCTCCCAGGACCCCCGTGCCCTCCGCAGACCCGGGAGGGGACAGAGCAGGGACAGTGCCATGCCCGTCCGGCTCAGGCTCATTCATTCTTTCAGGGGCCGGAGGCGCCCCTGAGGCGGGGAGGCGGGGTCCCCCACTCCTACTGCCTGCCAAGGCTCCTGGGCTCGGCTCCCGCCAAACGCGTGAAAGCAAGCTTCTCCTCCATTGTGCAGGGAGGAATCTCAAGAAGCTCTTGGTTTCAATTGGCCCGAGTCGGCAAGAGTCAGATTTGGACAGCAGCCACCTCTCACCAGGCCACCCCACCCCCTTCGGGAAGAGGCCCTCTTCTGTTCTCTCTTTGCGGCCCGGCCTCCTCCTCCTCCTCCTCCTCCTCCTCCTCCTCCTCCTCCTCCTCCTCCTCCTCCTCCTCCAGTGCCTCTGGGCCAGCCGGGCTCCATCAGGCTTCGCCCAGAGCAAGCTCCGACCTGCAGGCCGCCTATGTTCTCTTCCTAAAAAGCAGCCTGCAGCACGGACCCACAGCCGGAGCCCAGGGATGAGCCCTCCGACTTCCTGTGTCAAGGATTTATTATTTAATTTTCCACCCACCCCGCTGTCCTCGCAGGATCAGGGACCGTGCCTCCCCTTGCACCCCGCCCCGGAGCATCCTCCCACCCCAGAGAATCTTCGGGCATGAAGAGCCCCCAACCCCAAAGCAAACCCAGAATCCAGCCCCGGGCCGCCCGCCCACCAAGTCCGAAGGGGCGCCGGCTGACCGCAGAGATTCCGTTAGTTCTTGGCAAATATTTGCCAAGTTAAAAAGAGAAAGAAAAGATCCTCCCCCGTGGATGGGTGGAAACTGGCCATTTGTCACCGGGTGGAATTTCCTCTTATCAGGGACGTCCCCCTAAGGAGGGGGCTGAGGCCTCTCCTCCACCCCCACCCCCTCTCCTATCAGCAGGACTGTCAGCAGATCCTCACCAGAGCTGGGGGCGCTGGGGTTCCGCCTCCCCCCACTGATGAAATCATCTGAGAAAACAAAAAGTAGACAGGCCTCCCGGGGTGCAACAGCCCAGCCCCCCCACCCAGGGGCTATGTAGAGGAAGATATCAAACATTCACCCCCCTCCCCGGCCAAAGTTATGAAACGATTTGCGTCTGTGCAGTCCTGGTCAGGCCCAGGGTGGGGTGGGGTGGGGTGGGGTGGGGTGGGGTGGTGGGGGGTGCTACCTAAGGCGACCTTGTGCCCAGAGCACTTGAGGCAGGCGGAGCACAGCCTGGGAGGGGGCCGAGCAGGGAGCGGCACATTCTTGGGCTAGGAGAGAAGCCTGGCCCGATGACCCCGGAGCAGTGAGCTGGCCATCTCGTGCCACCAGCCGAGGGTCTGAGGTCTAGGAAGCAAGTGCGGGGTCAGCCGCTCCGGACCGCCTCGACTCAGGTCACCCATCCATTTGCGGCTCCAGCTCTGGGCTGCAGGGAGAGAGCCGGAGTCATCTGCTCTCCTGCCTCTGGGTCCTCCCTGCTCAGGAGGGAAGTGGAGCTGGAAGCAGTGGGCTCAGGGCCCAGGGGGTGGCAGGGACCCTCCTACGGCTCCCGCAGCCCACCCGGACTGTGCCCACCTGCCAGCGGGGCTACTTAGATCCTCCGTGTCCCCACGTAAGACCCCACTGCTCATCCGGTGAATAAACCACAGAAAGACCCCATGAAACCCAAGGGCACATCCTAGGGCGCACCAGGCCCACCACCTACGGCTGCAGCTCTCTGAAGGGACTGCGGGACGGACTGCCTGCCCATCCGCGGGGTCTCAGACACACAGCCACCCCCGTACCCCAGGCCCGCCCCAAGAAAAAGCCATAACTGGGACAGCAGCCCAGTCAGCCCTCGGGACAGACACGTCCATCACCCCCCGAAACCCTGCCTGGCAGGGGGTGGGCGGGGTGCAGACACCTGAGCCCAGCGCTGGGTCACACGGCAGAGGAAGGAGAGGCGAGGTCCATCTTCCCATCTGGGCTGTGGCGTGATGCACCCTGGGGCTTGGGGTTTTGAGGAGACACAGCGGCCAGGCCTCTGCAGGGCAAAGTACTTAGGGGTCACCCCTCACCCCAAGTTGCAGCGCATGCGCCCGGACCACCCCAGCCTTTCCCTTCCTGAAATCTCTCGGCTTCCGTGCCAGCCCCTCCTCCACACGCAGAATCAGCCCTGGTCCCTGGCTGGACACTGTCCCCAGGCGACTCTGCCCATCTTCCGTGCATTAAATGCCAGCCTCTGTCCTTCACACACCGGAGCCGACTGACCGTTCCCTTACGTCCATCATGGCTCGGCAGAGATGCCCGGAGCCCCACGTCGGCCAGGCCCCGAGCCCAGCACGGGGATCTGCGGCCTCGGCCCCAGCGCAGCCTGGCTGTCTCACACTGAACACGCCCCGAGCCAAACTCCGACTCTCCAGCCTGCCCCGCACGTCCCCCTTGGAGTAAGTGGCCCCTCCGTGCGTGTGGTCATTACAGCTACAAACCTGGGGGGCCGGTCTTCGACCTTCCCCTTCCATCTCCCAGACCCACCACCCACCCCAAGTTCCTACCACTTCTAACCCAACATTCCTGCAAGCGGGTCTCCTTGCTCCCCACCCCATGGTCGTCCCGCCCCCCTTCCCCGCCACAGTCCAAGCCATCACTGTCAACTGCCTTCACCCTCACCCACCCCACCACCGCACTCGCTGTGTGACCCTGAGCAAGTCCCTTAACCTCTCTGTGCCTCCATTTTCCTACGTGTATGATGGAAAAGTAATATTTGCCTCCCAAGAGCACTAGGAGAATCGATCATTTACGAAACACACAGAATCACGCGGGGCACACTCCACGCTCTATAGTGGTTAGCAAGACTCAGGCCCGGGCCCAGCTCTCCAGCCTGGGTGCACGGACGGTCTCCCTGGCTCCCATCAGCTCTGCAAAAGGCTCCTCAGAACCGCCTCCCCCGCCCCTGCTCCTGGAGAAACCCTCCTTGTTTCCCCAGGTTGCTGAATGAAGGAATGAATGAATAGGGAGCTCGCTGCCCTGCTGCCCTTCCTCCTGCCCTCGGCTCTTCTCAGAACGTCGTGGGGGGCCGGCCACGCTCCCCGCCCTGGCCCCCAAAGTGCTGGCCTGCATCCTTTCCCACGGGCTTCCCCGCGGCCTGCAATGTGTGGCAGCCCATGACCAAGACGTTAACCATTTCCAGCTTCCATCGTCCTCTGGAGCCACAAAGCACCAAACAGGAAGGAGGGATGGAAGGATGGACTTCCGGGGACAGCTCCTGCCCGGTCAGGAAACTTTGCTCAGGAAATGGTGGGGGGTGAGGAGGAAGGGGGCCCGTCTAGGAGGAGAGGAGGGGGGACACGGGGAGGCCCGGTGGCCTGTGGTAGGGCCCAGTCTCGAGCCCCATCCTCACCCCAGGGGCAGGCGGCAGGCTCCCTAGGGGCACAGCAGATGCAGAGCCTGGGCAGGCGGCCGGTGGGCAGGACTCAGGAGCAGAACACCGGAGGCCACCCCGGCACTGCCCCAAGCCGCTCCCCACGCTGCAGCTGGCCCAGCCAGCGCTACAGTGACAAGTGGATCCCCTGTGTGGAGGGACCAGGCCATCGGTCATTGAGCTGCCCCAGAAGGAAGACGTGCCCCCAGCACTGGGGCCCACCAGTTAGTTTCACAGCACGAGGGTGACTTTTCCTGCGGCCGCTTAATCCGCGGCCCAGCTGTTCATGTGACACATGTCCAGCCCACACTTAAGAGTGGCTGGGACTGGCAAAGAGGACTTAATTACGGAGACACGGGCCGCCGGAGCAGCGCGGACCGCCAGCCCTGGGCCGTGCACGGACACTTCACAGTCTACATCGCGCTCGAATTTGCTTTATGGCACAGGGTCCTGGCTTCCGGTCCCTCCTTAGGGTCCACGTTTCCTGCAGTAATTTGCTGCGACTCTTGAAATGGGACCAAGAGGATGACAGTACGGGGTTCTTACACAAGTTTGGCGGGAATGAAGTTGAGCCAGGAAGCGTGACTGTCTGCGGGGTCCCACTCTCATGGGACCCTGCCCATCAGCCTGCCAGCACCCCCCACACCCTCACACCCCGGGGTACCTGCCAGTGGATCAGAAGTGTCGTCGGAGTCCTCCACCCGATGGAGGCCACTGGTGCAGAAGCAGGAGGCCCCAGGGGTAGGAGCCTGTCTCCTCCCAGGTCCCTCAGCCAGAGGCTCCGGCTCGGCTCCGGGAAGGAGCCAATTCATATGGTAATTTCTGCCTGCGAACTGGCCACAGGCAGAGGCTCCTCCAGCTGCGGCCAGAGGGGGAGGAGGGGAGCCTGGCCCCCCAGCCCGACCACCCCTGACCGCGTCCCAGCCCCACCAACAACAGGCCCTTCCCTCCCTGAACTTGGGCTGCAGTGGGGGCGGTGCTGGGGGGGGGGGGCGCCCCAGTGCAGGCGGGGCAAAGGGCCTTCGCCGTTTGCACTCACGTGGTGGTTTCCGATGACAATGGACACACATTTGTTTGAGCCTAACGTTTCTGTGTGACACGCTCTGTAGTCCCTCCGCCCGCACACCCTCCCGGGATCCCAGGGGCAGCCCTCGGCACGTCCACCCTCCCAGGAAGGACGAGTGTCCCTGGGGCCGCGGCTGGTGGGGGCAGGGGGAGTGCGTTCCCTAGGGAAGAAAAAGCAAGGCCGCTCCCACACCCCAGTCCATTCCCCCAGCTTCCTAGAAGGGGAAGGGGGGGCCCACAACGAAACCCAGCCACTCCCTCCACCCACTTCCTCTCTCACTGCAGCAGGAGCTGGGGCTGCAGCTCCCCTATCGCCCCAGGAGGACATGCAAACCTTCTGCCCAGCTCAGGCCAAGCGGAGGAAGGGGACCCGGATGGCCACTCCGTGCCCCCACGCCTACCCCCGATCCACCCATGGGCTCCTTCACCCACAGAGCTGGCCCTGGGCTCAAGAGGAAACAAAAGGACCCCTGGCGAAATGCCCGGACAGATTCAGGACCTGTCATGGGGGAAAGCGCAAGAAACGCACAAAGGATGGCACACAGGGCTCCCCCACCCCCACCCCGGGGGGCAGGCCAACCTCCTCCCACACCACAGGAGCTTCCCGAGAGAAATGATAACACACGTCCTCACCAAGACGTGGGCACATATGTTCAGGGCCGCGTGGCTCCCTCACAACAGCGAGAACGCGGGCACATCCCTGATGCCCATCTACTGGTGAACAGGGAAACGCGCCATGGCCAGCCCGCGGGGTTCTATTCGGCCACGGAAAGGAATGAAGCGTGGGCACCTGCCATGATGCAAACCTTGAAGCCATCGTGTTGCGTGAAAAGAGCCAGACAGAAAAGGCCACCTGTTAGGCTCCCACTGGTGTAAAATGTCCAGGACAGGTGAACCCACAGAGACAGGACGAAGATTAGTGGTGCCGGGGGCTGTGGGCAGCGAGCTGCAGATGGGTACAGAGTCTCTTTGCAAGTGATGAGAATGTTCTGGAATCAGCGATGACCGCGTAACTTTGTGAATGCATTTGAAACACCGCGGAGTTTTCTCTTCCATGTGTCAGAAGAGCGAACTTGGCGGCGTGAGTGATCATCTCAACAAAGCTATTAACGACGATGGCACCGGTGACCAGTGCTCCCCAATAACCAAGGCGGGCACTGTGTCGGTGGCCAGCCCCCAGCCCTGTGACTTCTTGCTCGCCCTCCCTGCTCCTCGTGCCACCAGTGCTCATAAGATCTCACCATTAATCAAAGAAAAAAGGGCCCTCGGTGCCACGGGCTGGAACCCATAAGTCAGAGTGAACTAGGAGCAGGCCCCGTTAATAGAGGGAAGCCCCAAGCCTCAACCCAAAAGGAGGGGAGGCTGGGAAGAAACATGCAGCCAATCAGCAACCACAGAGGATGAACTGGCTCGTCCCAGGCCTCCGGGCAGGCAGGAGGGACCAGGGAAAACCCACTCAAGCATCCCCTCCCGATGTGGGGACCCTGGCGACCCCTTCCAGGCACCAGAACCAGCTGTGAGCAGCAGCAGGACCCAGCACTACGCCCCCACCCCACACACACACTGGGCAGGTGCTCAGCCTTCTGCGCAGGCCCCATCCACCTGACGAAGTGACTGCAGGAGGCTGCAGCTGCTGAGGGGCGGCCCCCGGATTTCCTGAGCCATCTCTGCAGGATCCACCCCGAATCTGCTAGAGGCCCGAGGCTTCTCCCTCCCCACAACCCCGACTCTAAGGATGCTGCTAGAAGAGGCTCCACGAAGACAAGTCACAGAGAGACTTCACTGAAGCCCCACGTTTACGGGGCGGCACAGGCCCCAGAGGGAGAGGGGTCTCCGGTGGCTCAAGGTTTAATTATAACTTCATCAGCACCGAGTCTCTCCCAGGGCCCTGTGGTGTTAATTAGCTTTTTAGTCCCCAACCGCCCTTGGAGAGCCCCACGGGGAGGAGCCAGCCCAGAGCAGCACACGCACAGGGGCGTCCCCTCACCCCCGGGACCCTCAAAGAACCAGCCTCCCATCCCTGACTCACAACCCGGCAAATTGCTGCTGAGCCGGAGGCAGAAAGTGAGGTGCAGACAGAGGCCACTGGCTCACCCTCCCACGGCCCACGATGGGCTGGGCCCCGGCTGCACGCCAGAAGCCGGCAGCACGATGCTCTCTGCAGACCAGGCCTGGGTCTCAGGCCCAGACGTATCTGTGCACCTTACTGCTGAGTGGTGTCCAAGGCGCACGGCTGGGTGAACGTAGGAGGAAGTAGCAAAGACAGAGGTGGCTGCTGGCACACAGGCAAGGTCCCAGGAGCCTCGGGGAGACAGACCAGGCGCTCCGGTTCCACTGCGAGCCCTGGAGGAGGCTGGGGAGGCCGCCAAGACCTTTGGAAGGATGGCAAAGGTCAGCCGAGGAATCTGTGCCAGGCGAGCAGGAAGCAGGAAGCAGGCAGCTGCGGAGGGTGCTGTGCGGAGGGCTCGGCGACGCAGGCGGTCTGCGGAGCAGCTCGGAGGACTGGCCTACCCTGGAGGCCACCGGCTGTCCCAGGACAGGCGGGCACCGCACCCTGGGGGCCCTCCTGCTTGCTGACCTCGGAGCCGCTCTCCTCTGTGTCTCGGGTGAAATCCCAGACAGCCCGGGGACAGCACCTCCACGCTCCGGGAGCATCTCATCTTGGAGCTGGCATGTACCTACCACCTAACTGGATTGGAAACTTCTGGAAGGCTCACCTCATGTGTTCCCCTATGCCACTCGGCCCAGGGCTGCCATGTGGGGTGGAACTCATGATAGCAGTTGCCCCGGGGTGCCATACACGCAGCACGTCCCAGACCCCTCTTCTGTCTCACGTCCGTCCTACGCCAACCCTGCAAACTGGTAACTGGACCCCGGGCTGTGGCTCAGAAGGGGGGAGTCCCGTGTGGAAGGCCACAGGGTCATCGAGGTGCACAGGGGGCCCCTGGGCAGGTCACTGGCCCCACCTGTGAAACTGCCTCCAGGAACAGCTATCACTGAATTTGGGGAGCGGATAGCCAGGAGCCTCAGCAAAGGCTGACCCGGTCCTCAGGGGGCCGGCCTGCGCCCCAGCCACGTTAGTGGAGGCGGAGCTGGCACGTGGGCCCCAGGCTGCATCAGAGACAGGGGTCTTCGGGCCACCTGCCCCCATCCTCCTCTCCCCTCGTCTGCAGGAACTCCGGTCGGAGCCAAATCGGGCCCCTCACTGTTCCCCAACTTCCCGGCTTCCACCCGGCTTGTCCCCCACCACCCTTGCTGGAGAGCAGGCCTCACCCAGGGGGCTGTGTTCCCTTGGATACGAAGGGCCCCTGCTTCCGGCCTCCCAGGGTCCTTAGCCCGGGTGGGGGGGCCCAGCTCCCCTGCCCCATGGGGGGCCGTGTGACCTGCTTCCCCAGCCTGCGCCCTGGCCTCCAAGGTGAGGAACACAGGAGGGCATGAGCCCTAATAGCTGCCATGAGCCATAACATCCCCAGCGCACACCTGGGCGATGCCGGCACAGCCGTCCCCCAGGCACCATTTGGCCACCCAGGCCCTTCCACAGGGAAGGTGGCCTGACGCAGCCCTTCCTCCCCGTCCTTGCAGGAGCGCCCGGGGGAGGCACGTGTATCTCTGCTGTGGGGTGAGGTGGCCCAAGGGATCAGCTTAAAGCTCATTCCCATCTGTAATAAATAAACTTATTTCTACTAGGTGACCTGACTTTTGGTCTCAGAAGAGACTTTCTCACCCACCTACAACACTTTGGGGATGACCTCACTGTATTGCCTGTTTCCATGGAGGGAACCAGGCAGCCTCCTAAACGCCCAAGATGAAGACGGAGGGCTCCGGGCCCCAGGCCCAGAGATGACCCTGGTCATCATGACGGTGCCCGTCGTAGGGCCCGGCCCCAGCAGACCGACAGCCAAGCCTCCCGGCGACGGGAGTCAGCGCCTCAGTAGCAGTAGCAGAGCACGTGGTTTGCAAAGTGACCACAGCCTCCCTCCGCTCCAGGGACGCTCTGTGCAGGGCAGGGCTGGTGCAGCTGAGCGAGGCCGAGAGGTAGAGAATTCCTGGCAGGACACGTGGCCTCGCCACACATGTGACACTCCCTCCACCGCTGTCTGCGCTGGACTGCCCACCTGTGCCCCCCGCCCCCCACTACCTCCACCAACGGCGGTTCTCCCTCTGACTCGTGGGGCCACTGTCCCCGTCATCAGCCTTTGGAGCCCACAAGCGACACCCAACAATGGGTGGCAACACGGATCCTTTCCTTAGGCCTCTCCTTCCCGGAAAGCAGGGCACAGAGGGGGGCCAGGGTCACCTGGTCGGTCCAGTCCCCTGCCCCGAGGAGAATGTATTCAGATCCGGGAAACGCTCCAAGAAGAGCGTGTATAAAGACAGCAGGCCCAATGGCTGTTCTCGCAAGGCCCCCTCGAGCCAGCTGTCCAGAAACCAGAGGACTTGGACAGAAGATGAAAAGCTGCAGTCACATCGTGCTGACCGAGTACATTCATTCAAATATTAACTGAGCAAGCTCCTGGGAGGTCCAGCACCCGGAGCCCGAGATCGATAAACCACAATCTCTGCCCCAGTCTCCACGGTCTGACCAAAGACAGACAGGAACAAATGTCCCCACCTGATGGGGGTGGGGGGGGCGGTGTCCTCCGGGCAGGAGGGTGAATTCACAGTCCTGCTCCGGGCTGGGAAAACCTTATCTGCGGTCAGAGGCCTGCCTGTGACAGGCACCCAGAACCAGGCCTGGGGACACCAGCAAGGACACCGTTCCGATGACTGTCCAGAGGACGGGGCGCTTGGTGCCTGGCACTCGCAGGGCAGGGCAGAGGCTGGCAGGCCTCTGGGGGCACAGGTCCGGCAAGGGGAGGCCCTCGCCAGGCACAATGGAACAGAGGGAGGAGCACCATAGTGGCGCCAGGTGAGCCCCCTCCCCAAGGCCAAATGGGGGGTCAGTGTTGGTGACTCACCCCCAAACCAGAGCTGGGGTTCCACGTGCAGCCGCAGGTGCTCAGGGGCTGTGCCCCACCCCCAGCTCCAGAGTGGAGGCAGGAAACCTGGGGGTACATCTGCCACGGTCCAGCTACTGAATTCAAACCAAAATTGTTTATAATTCGAGGGCCGCCTGGGCGGCTCAGTGGTTGAGCATCTGCCTTCGGCTCAGGGTGTGACCCCAGGGTTCTGGGATCGAGTCCTGCATCGGGCTCCCTGCATGGAGCCTGCTTCTCCCTCTGCCTGTGTCTCTGCCTCTCTCTCTGTGTGTCTCTCATGAATAGATAAATAAATAAAATCGGGATCCCTGGGTGGCGCAGTGGTTTGGCGCCTGCCTTTAGCCCAGGGCGCGACCCTGGAGACCCGGGATCGAATCCCACGTCAGGCTCCCGGTGCATGGAGCCTGCTTCTCCCTCTGCCTGTGTCTCTGCCTCTCTCTCTCTGTGACTATCATAAATAAATAAAAATTAAAATAAATAAATAAATAAATAAATAAATAAATAAAATCTTTAAAACGAACAAAAAAAATGAAACATTTATAATTCAATTTAGGTTGGAACAGCCCGGAAGAGGGGAGTGAGCTGACAGGCTGGCCTTCACCTTGCAGAGCCTTCCTTCGCACGAAGCTGCCGCCCCCAAACCCAGGCCCTCCTCCCGGAAACCGGCTCCCACGGGCTGAGCACTAACTGCTCTTACGGTGGGAACGGCCAGCCCAGAGGGCAAGTGGCAGCTCAGGGCCCTGCACAAAGTCAGAATCAGAACTCAGAATTCCCGGTCCTGGCAGCCCGTGCTTCCCAGGGGTGGCACAAAGAGAGAGGAGAGGGGTGTCTGGACCCCATTCACCCACCCACAGCCCAGGGACGAGCCAAAGGTGGGCAAGATGTTGCCACCTGCCCCTCCAGCGACCCTGGAAATGGAACAAGGCTCCCGATGAGCCCGCTGACAGGCTAGAGGGCCTGTAATCGGACATCAGACGTGAGCCTCCCCTGGCTTCCCAGCCTGCTCCTCTCGCCTGCACAGCCCACTGCGCGGCCTGCCACCCCCGGGAGCGGTCCTGGGGAGGCCTCCTAAGGCTCCACTGAGCTCCCGAGAACAGGTCCCTACCTGTCCAAGGAACCAGGTTGGCGCTCAATAAACAAATCAAAGCTTGCCGCTGGAAGGCAGAAGTCTGGGCATGGAGTCTTGGCCAAGGGCTGTGATTTGTGCTGGAAGCACCTTCCCCAAGAGCCCAGCTGCGGATACGGGGCTCTCCGGAGATCATCGGCCCTGGAATAAACTCATCCTTCCTGTGCACTTGGCCGTGGAGAGCAGGAGGGAGCCCAGAACCTCTGGGTGGCACGGGGGAGCCGGCCCAAGACTTAAATGTGCAGGGGGCATGGGATGAGGGAAGCTCAGCCAGTCAACCAATGGCTCCCTAAGAACAGCCTTGAGATCTTGGACGACACAGGAAGCCAGGCAGGGCTGGCTGGGGGTGCTGGGGGCGCTCTCTCAAGGATGGGGTCTTCTTCCCCTGCAGGGAGGGCCCCTGGGGACCGTGCCCCGCGTCCTATCTGACAACAGCAGCTCAGGCAGTGACACAACAGGAAGGGGGGGAGGGTATGTGGCCGGGAAGTGGGGAGGGGTGGGGAGGTACGTGGGCCTAGAGAGTCTAGTCACCCAAACGGGGATGGGGCTCCTGGGGTGAAAGTCCCTGTGAATGAACCCTGTGCTGTAGGTTTGGGGCACGGACCAGGCTCCCAGGGAATGACCCCTCCCCCACCCTGGGCCCCAACCTGGGCTGTCCTTGGCTTCCGGGGGACAGGGGACGGGGTGGAGGGCCGAGGGGGGTCTTGAAACTGCCCCCTTCCCATCAAAAACAGTCTACTGGGTCCCCCGCACAGTGTCGGCCCTCCCCGCGCCCCAACTCACCTGGCCGCGGTCCCCGACGCGGTGCCGGGCACCCGGAGCAGGCTGGCGGAAATACACACACGGGCCTGCAGACACAATAGCGCTGCAAGTGCCACAACACGGAAGCGATTGGGGTGGCAGGGGGAGGCCTGTGAGCGGTCAGCGACAACGCGGGTCCCCAGACACCGCTGTTAAAAGGGGTCCATCACAGAAGAGAGGTCTCCGCCTGCGGTCTCACCCTGGCCCCGAGGAGACCCAAAGGGAGAGGAAGAGGCCTCAGGCAGACAGACACTGGGCCTCCAGCCCCAAATGCTTAAACTCATTCTCCTTTCTATTTCCTGAAGGGGGGCCCCCCGTGGGTTGCCACGAGGAGCCACCAAAGAGAAATGACATTTATGTAGACACCCGCGGAGGCGAACCAACGATGAATCTAGTGGGAAACCCACATGTAATTCCAAGGAATTCTAAGGGAATGCAAGGGAGCCTAAGGGAACGGGGGATCCAAACCAAATTCCTACTGGGGTGCCGTCCCTACAGCCAGAAACCCGCTGACTGGAAGACACATTTCTTTTTTTCCTCCCAGAACGGAATTTCAAACTTCTCTTGGTGAGCAGAGATGCACCCCCAAAGCTCTGACAAAAGCCCGGCAGATTTCCCGGCAGAGAGGACGGGGATGGAACCCGGAGGCCGAGCGATCCCCAGGGGACGTGTGGGATGAAGTTTCAGGAGCAGATGGCATCGGCTCTCCGGCACCTCGGCCCTCCCTCCGGTGGGCGGCGGGCGGCGGGCCGGGCCCGGGGCGGCCGTGGGGCTGGGGGCTGGGGGTCTTCCCAGCGTCTCAGCTGGAAGGGCCTGGCGACGGCGGGTCCCCGCGGAGCAGCCTGGCCCAGCACAGCACACGCACCCCGGCCCCCGCCCGCTCCCGCTCCTGGACCGGCCGCCCGTCCCACGCCTCCCCGGAGCCCGGAGCCCGGAGCCCGGAGCCCGGAGCCGAGCCCAGCGCGTCGGACCCCGCATTTGGAGCGGCTGCTGCAGCTCGCGCCGCCCGGCCCCCAGCCGCCCGCCCCAACGGCTGACAGTCTGTGCCGAATGACTTTAAGAGGCGGCGGCGGCCAATCCGATCCCCAGCCCCCCAGCTCCGCCAGCCCCCCCCAGCCCGGGCCTCGCTAGAAGTCAGGGCAGCCCCTTGCGAACGGGAATCGGGCTCCTGAGAAAGCCCCGCCGCCGGGAGGGCCTGGGCACTCAGCGGGCGGGCCAAGTATTTACAGCCGTAGCGGTGGCCGCACAAAGCCCCGCACAAAGCCCCGGTCCTCTGCCCCGCGGCCCAAAATCTGGGCCCCGCGTGGAGACCGCGCTCCCGCCGCCCCTCGCTCGCTCCCGGGGACCCGGAGCCGGTCCCGCCGGCGGGGGGCGCGGGGTGGGCCCCGGGGAAGTGCCGCTCCCGCCCCGCCGCCGGGCCTCCGGGGGGCCGCCGGGCACCTGAGGGCCCCCCGCCGCCGGTGCGCGGCTGCGAGGAACAAAGGGAGCGGAGGACTCACCCAGCAGCGGAGTCGGGCTGCGCTGGCCGCCGGAGAGCGCGGCCCGCCCACCGGGTCACATGGCTCCGAGCCGAGCAGAGGATCAAAGGGGCTTTGTGGCCGCGGAACAAGGAGCCTCCCAGAGCGCGGGCAGAGGTAGGAGGGACGGGCTGGGAGCCGAGGCTCGGGGGCAGGGCGAGGGGAGCGGAGTTGGGGGGACGGGTGGGGGCGCGGCTGCAGGCCTGAAACCAAGCCGGGGCGGGGGGCGCATTCTGTGCAAGCAAACCGAGGAGCCGAGCACCCAGCCGCCGCCAGAGTCACCCCCAAAAGGAAAGTGACACGGTGCCCGCCCGGGAAGGAGGCTCACCTGGACGTCCAGCCCCGCTGCCCGGGCCAGAGCCACCAGTCCCCTCCTCCCAGGCTGTCCTCCCGCCGGGTGAGGCCGGCCGGAGCGCGGGGCGGTGCTGGGAATCTGACACTGCCCAGGGGCGCCCTCTCTCCCCGTTTGCCAGGTGAACCCCAGATGGGTCCTGACCCCCGGCCGGCTCAGAGGACACGCCCAGGCTAACGGGCAGGCCTCTCCCGGCTCACAGACCCCCCCGAAAAGCAGTCCTAAGCGGTCTTGGGGTGCGGAGCACAGCCAGCCCCGTTGGCCATCGACTGCCTAAGGGTTCTAGGGTGAAAACACCCGCAGGGGAGAAGCCACGGAAGGGGAACTGGGGCAGGGCCGGCTCACCCAGTGCTCACTCTTCTTCCTGGAGCCTGAGAACTCGGCTTCGGGGCTGCGGCTTCTACAGCCCTAAGGGCCTGGGCAGTGAGTCACCCTCCCTGCAGACCCCAGTCATATGCCGAGACCCTGAGGAGGGTGGGCTAGGTGGTCCCCAGAGGGAGGAGCTTGGGAGCCACCCTGTTTGGGGCTGGGCCTGGACGCTGGGATCCCTGGGATCCGCCAGCCAGATCCATCCTGTGCCCCGACCCCTGACCCCGAGTGAGTCCCGCCCAAGCACAGGCGTGGCCAGGGCAGCCCCAGGCCTACTCCCCACCAGGAGAGGGCTCCCACAGGTTTTGGGAATTTGCAGGGGCAAGGAGTGAGGAAGTTCAAGTGCAAAGGAGCCCTGAGTGACCCCTGAGCAGGTTGTCCTAGGGAGGTCCATCCTCCCGTCCCCTGGAGGGCCAACTCTGGCCCAGTGCCCGTTCCCAAGGCATGCTCTCCTTTCCCCCTCCACATGGCCGGTGGGTGAGGCCCCCAAGCACCCACCCCACGGGCCACACGGGCAGGCTGACCGCGTCCAGCTGGTCCACCCTCCAGTCCCTCAGAAGCAAGCTCGCCCTAGCAGCAGCCACTGGCTGCCCACCCCGGCTGGCCAACGTCCTCCCCGGGGCTTCCCAAGTCTTCGGGTTTGCCCTAAAGGCTTCAGGGGCTGCTGCCTGGGGTTCCTGCTCCCCCATCAGACCAGAGATGTGGGCCCCAGAGGCAGACACCAGATTCCAGGCCCCCTTCACTCAACATAGCTTAGGTTCACCACTCAACCCTGTGGGACAGGACCCGTGAAATGGGCACGATCAATTCTAGGTGCAATAACTAAGGTGAGACATGATGTCCAGGACGAGGAAAAGCAGCTGCTCAAAATCTATACTTCTTTTTCCCCGGAAGGTGGTTTCCTAGGACAGGGAATAAGGCAGGCCCGGCCCCAAGAACCATTGCCAGATGCCCGCCAGGAGGGACTCCGGTCACACCGGGTGTCACGGTTCACCTGGAGCCTTGCAGATGACACCTCCACTCCACACCTGTCCTGTGGGCAAGGGCCTGCCTTCCCCGCACTCCCCTTGGAACCTCCTTCCCCGCCGCTCACCTGGCTGTGTCCCCCAGGGCCCATCACCCCTTCCTGGGTGCCAGGTGGGCAAACCGCCAGCTCGCCAAGGCCACTCCTTGCCCTGCCTCCTCCTCTCCCTCCTCCCCCCTGCAGAGCCCTGGCCCAGGAGGTGGCCTGGGTGCTTTCTACACGTTCCCTCACTCATGGCCCACGGGATGGAGGGGGGTCTCCAGAGCACAGGAGAGGGAATCCCTGCACCTGACAAGACCCTGCAGCCCAGAGGTGCTTTTCCAACCCAGAAGCCCCGCCCTCCGGACCCGCTCAGGGTCTCTGGGCTCAGCACACACAGCAGAGAGAACAGCCTGAGGCCTGCCCAGCCGCCCACCGCATCTCCTGGCAGAAACAGAAGGCAAGGCACGCGTACACACACCACATCTGTCACTGGCTGCTGTGGCCAGTGGCTACTGTACTGGGTGGCAACTCTCTCAATAGTCTCGGTTCTACCCTGGAGTTAAGCCAGATCCTTGGAGAGCTGTTTAGACCGTATTATTTTCGCCCTACACTTCATTTTCAGCAGTGGAAATGCAACTTCACTTGGGGGTGCTACAGGATACAGCTTGATGGAACCCACAGCAGGTGATCACAGCGTCCCCCTCCTGGGGATATTTCTCCCATATTCTACTATCAGAAAGAGCAGAACTTCTCCCAAGAAGTTACTTCACTAGATTTGTGCTAAGCACCAGTCAGAAGACGTTCCAAAGACGTCCATTAGGGCTACCACCCATTTCTGGGGCTCTCGGTCCCCTATGTGGTGCACCGCTGCTCAGGCCAGGGTGAACTTCCTGGCTCGAAGGCAGCCAGCCCCAGGCTGACCTGCAACCTGACCTGAGGCCTGGCTCACACAAGTGATGAGCTGGGCCACTCAGAGGGTCCAAGAGCTTGAGGTCATGTAGACTTCAGGGCTGGGAGCTATCCGGGGCCATCTGCAAAGGGAAAGAGGAGAGAATGGGAGGGGGGGCGGGGAGCAGAGGAGGAGACTCCAGGAGAGAGAAAGGGAGTGGAGAGGGGGGCCCCACTGGGCTCCTGCAAACCCTGCCCCTTCTGAGCCGGGCCTTCCACACTCCGACTTCCTCGCACGTTATGTCCTTCCAATAACCGACCCGTCCTGTTTACTGACTTCAAAGTCACACACAGCCACACTGATTAGGGAAAAATCTATAGAAACAGAAAGCGGATTGGTGGTTGCGAAGACAGGGGTGGAAGGGTCAAGGGGGGAGGGTGTGGGAACTGACCACTTAATAGACACGGGGCTTCCTTTTGAGGGGACGAGAATGTTCTGGAGCTTGATCTTGGTGATGCTGCACAACGCAATGAATGTGCTCAGTGTTATTAAGGGCAAATTTCATGTTCTGGTATCTGATACCATAAAACATATATTTAAAGGAAAAAGAGTTTAATGCATCCTTTTTTTCTTCTCGAGCCGGTTTATCGTGTTGTTTTCTACCTGGAGACCACAAGGGCCCCAAGACAAAGTGTAGGTGCAGGGGGGAGACTGAGCTGTGTCCCCTGCTTGGAGCTGAGGCAGGTCACCCGATACGGCAGGAGGGATGTGGAGACCACAGAAGCTAGAGAAGACTCAAGAAAGGATTCCCCACGGGGGCCTCTGGGAGGAGCCAGCCCTGCCCACGCCTCGCCGTAGCCTGGTGGCCCTGACCCCTGATCTGGGGCCTCCAGAAGTGCAGGACAGTGGGGTGCTGTTGCGCAGGGCCACGGTAACCTGTGGCCCCAGGACACTGACACAGCCCCCCAGTCCTGACCTGACCCGCGGTACGTACAGCAGGAGCTTCCTCCCACGAATGCGGAAACCCACGCTCAGACCTGAAACTTGCTCTGGCCAAGGCAGTCCAGAAGCAGGAACAGGATCCTCCCCGCCAGGCCCCTTTGAGGGGGTGTCCAGGTCAGATTTTCCCAGGCTGTCACTTTCGGGATACTGTGAGCTCCACCTGTGCCCACAAAGCCAAGGGAGCCCCTTGGCTGGACACCAGGCTGCCGTGGAGTGGAGGGGAGTGGGGTCCACTGCCTACCTGGGGGACGCCCCAACAGAATGGTCGTCAGGGAGCTGGCTGTCCCGGCTTCCACCTCCAAATAGGCCAACTGAGGGAAATGCAGTGTCTGGGGCTGTCACCTGTGTGCAGTGGGGGGGCACCCACGTGATGGCTACGACCCACCCACCCTCTTGCCCACAGCGGCAGCACAACAAGGAAGGGAAGTGGTCACAGAGCACCCCTCCCTGTCTCAGGCACATGTACACACATGCACAGTTGTGCATGCACTCCCCAGTGCCCTAGTCCCCCCCACACTTTCTCCAGCCAAGCCCAAAGCCTGGGTGTAAACACAACACTCAGCCCTCCCACAGCCTCTTCTCCAGCCCACCCTGGGCCAACCCCCATGGGATGCAGCAGATACTTGCCGTCAGAGGCCCAGAGAAAACACCCTTCCCTCTGCCCCGCAGGCTGGGGGCTGGGCTGCCCGGGAGGGGCTGCTGGCAGCAGGTGCAGCCACATACCCCTGGGTGGAGAGGGGAGCCTGCCCCGGCCCTGCTGTCCCCAGGGGGCCTCCCGAGGGCCCCAGAGTAGGGGCTCAGGCGAGCCTGGGGGGGAGGGCACCTACAAAGCCTCTCCTGCCCCCGAGTGGTGGCTGTGCCACCTAAACGAGTCCCCTCTGGGGCCCAGCCTCATCCTCTGCCGCTGCCACTGCCACCTCTTCACAGTGGTCAGCACCGTGGCTGCCACCACCCCCCCACCTACCCTCTGCTGTCTGCTTCCACCCACCTCAAGAAAGCCATCCTCTTGAGAGAACGCACCCCGCCAACATGCAGGTGCACCGCCAACATGCAGGTGCACCCATCGACCTGGGCCAGCCCACGCCGCGGATTAACAGCCCCTCCTCCTGGAAAGGCGCCGCTTGGAGCACCATCCTCTCCTGCCACCCCCCCAGGCAGGGGTTCACGGGGCCCGTCCCCAAGAGGCCCTCCCAGCTCGGCTGCGACTTAGGGCACACTGTTTTCTCCAGGCCCTGCAGTTGCCCAAACCCCTCCTAGAATCCCCTCCCCTGGTAAAAGTCACTGCCTCCAAGGAGCCCTCCCGGCGAGCACCCTGCCCTGGAGCACCTGCCAGGCGGCTCACTCACCCCAGAGCGGAGCGTGGAGGCAGGAAGGCCCCCCCTTCCTCCTTCCTAAGAAGTGTGCGCCTCCCCACCGTCACACGTCGCCTCTTCCCTCCGGGGCACCTTGATACACATTTCTTTCCCCGCTTGCAAAGCTACCGTGTCAACAGTGTCTTAGAAATTACGTGATGATATCTTAACTTCAGAAAACTGTGCTCCTGCCCGGCAGCCAGCTCCGTTCTTGGGTGGGGGGGCACTCGGGGGGATCAGAGGAGCCCCGGGCGCGCTGCCAACCGCACCCACCCCGCCCCCCGCACCCCCTCGGCCGCCCACGTGTCCCGGCTGACACAAAGCCAGGATCCTAGACACCCAGCAACAGAACGAGCCCCGACCCTGCATCGATTTCAAAGACAAAACCAAGGTGTCAACAGCACGTTCTCTCGGGGTGTCAGCAGGGAGGACTGCCAGGTGGGGGCGCTCCAGGTTGGCTTTAGGTGCAGCACGCGGCCTCCTCGCCCTCCCATCGCCCTCCCTTCGCCCTCCCTTCGCCCTCCCTTCGCCCTCCTTTCACCCTCCCTTCCACCGAAACGAGGGCCCGAAACCAGCTGCTAAGATGGTGGGATCCTGAGTCAGACAACACACAGCTTAGTAGTTAGTAGGGGGGCCGAGGCTCTGACACCCCAGGGTGCTTAGATTCTGGAATCAGGTTCTCAATCCTCACAATGCATCCTATTCTAAAGGGGAGCTTCCAAGAAATACAGAGGCCTGCGCCCCGCCCCTGCCATTCTGATTTCACGAATCCAGGGTTTGGTATTTCTTTGAAAACTTCTCAGGGGGTTCCAGCGTGCAGGCCGGGTTGAAAAGCAACGCATGGGACTAATAGATACCATCTGGGACCTGGTGAGATCTGGGATCTCTGAGATCCTGGGACATGGTGAGGTCCTGGAACCTCTGGGATCCTGGGACCTAGCGAGATCCTGGGATCTCCAGTGAGAGCATTCTGAACCCAATGTACCTAAGAGGCGTGCACGGGACGAGTGGGGTACTCGGGTCAACAGCTCCTTCAACTGTCCAAAGAACCGTGTGTCCTCCAGAGGTTCCATCCTGCCTCAGGACCAAAGGAACCCCGCACAGAATCAACCCTCAGCTCAGAGAACTTGGTTTAAACCCAGAAGGTCCGCGCAGCTCTTTCTGCCCGAATAGCAGCAAGGGGCCCGGGCTGGAGGGGCCCTGGCCATTCACTGGGCAAGGCTCGGGCTTTTGATCAAGTGTCTCCACGCTGCCGGCTGCCTGGCTGGGACTTGGAAAAGACGAAGAAGAAAGGAGATCTAGGAACGGGTCCAGAGTACATCCCAGTGGCATAAAAGGGACTTTGAGAAGACAATTGAGCTCCTGAAATCTCTTATCTGTCTAAAGGCAGAACTTCCCAAAAGAAGTCCGTTGTCATCAATCCCCTCCTCTGGGCAACCAAGGAAGACGGACTATCACAGAAGATGAGAAGTCTTCACACCACACCTAAACATTCACAAAACTATCTACCTCCCATCTACTCTCCTAAGGGGCCATTTATCTTTCCAAAAAGTCATTTGTTTTCCAGGAAGGGCTCCTCTCCCCGCCCTTTCCCCTACTAGGAGAACATATAAGCTTCAAATCCTAACTGCCCCTTTGAGTCACATTTTTCTGTGAAGTCCCATGTGTGTATGTGATTAAAGCTCTTTTCTCTTGCTAATATGGCTCCTGGCAGCTTAATTCTGGGGGGGGGGGAGGGGAGGCCCCTTGCAGTTTAATTTGCAGATCCCCAAGAACTGGACCTAAGAGGATAGACAAAAGTTTTTTTCCTCGACAGCACCTACCAAAACCAAACCAAACCCTTGCCTCACTGCAGATCCACACTTTCCCCACCCCCCACCAGCAATTTAGACCTCTGTTTCTCAAATTCTGTTAAAGCAGGACAATTTGTCCTGCAGGGCACTCCCATCCTAAAAGGTTTCCACAAATAAATGTATGAACTGCTACCCTCCACTCTCCCTCTTTTGATGTTTACAAGTATTTACCAGCATAATACATATATACAACAAATATCCTATAGAATATAAAAATATTCTATGATGCAAGTTGGTTTTTTTTTTTAAGTTTATTTTAAACTATTTCCTAAACTTGTTGGACCGTGGAACCAACCACTCTGCCTCTATAACACCTACGAATGGTCCCAGGTAGAAGGCCGTCTGGAAACACTGGTTTGGACTTAGCCCGTCAGCAGCTCTCTGTTCTTTTTTTTTTGTTTTGTTTTGTAATTTTTATTTATTTATGATAGTCACACAGAGAGAGAGAGAGAGAGGCAGAGACACAGGCAGAGGGAGAAGCAGGCTTCATGCTGGGAGCCCGACGTGGGATTCGATCCGGGGTCTCCAGGATCGCGCCCTGGGCCAAAGGCAAGCGCCAAACCGCTGCGCCACCCAGGGATCCCAGCAGCTCTCTGTTCTTGTTCCAGGCCAGACCTCATCACAGATCGGTCCAGACCATCTGGACACAGGTTGGGGGGGGAGCAGAGACCATGAGCCCCACAGGTAGGATGGCTTACCCAAGGCAGCTAGAGAGCTTGGAATACTATGTTTAAACCCAAATTCCTAAGTTATCAGAGAACACAAGAATGTGTCGTGGTGGCATTGTTTATAAGGGCAAAACCTGAAAACAACCCAATGCCCATCAAGGAGGGAACAGAGGGGATGCTCGAGTGGTTCAGTCGGTGAAGCATCTGCCTTCAGCTTGGGTCATGATCTCAGGGTCTTGGGATGGGGAGTCTGTTTCTTCCTCTCCCTCTGTGCTCTCTCTCAAATAAACAAAATCTTTATTTATTTATTTTTTTTTAAAGGGGAGAACAGAAAGCTCTGGTACATCTACCCACCAATGATCATGCAGCAGTGAAAACGCACGGACCAGAACTACAGACACGACGGTAGATGACCTCGATTCCCAAACATAAAAAGCTGCAAAAAGGGTGCTTATACCTTATATGCCCCAGTTATGCAAGGTGCAAAACAATGCTATGTCTGAGAAACACAGCTACACAGCAAAAGTTCTAAGGCATACGTGGGAAGGAGGAACCTGAGTGCAGGATGCGGGCACATCTGGAGGGAGGAAGGAAACGGGCCTGGTTATTGCCTGCCGCTCAGGCTGGACAGGGGCACGCAGGTGTCCGCTGCCTGGGATGGTGCACGTTGGTTAAAAACTAAAGAAATCTCTGGAGGCCCCAGGAATAACAAGGCATAGCCTCCCTGAGCCGCAGCTTACTCCCCTGTAAACCGAGGGCCGCAAACCCACCTGCTATTTGGCTGCTTGCAAGGAGGCTGCTCAAACTTCCTGCCCTCCCTTATGGGGTTCTGGGTAGGATGATAACGAGCTAACAGCCTCGAAGGGCTTTGAAAACCACACCAAGCTTCTAACCCGGAGCAGGGAGCCCGCGACTCCAGGCCTGTTTCCATGACCTGGCATAAAACACCCCAGCCAAAGGAACCTTGTTTTTTCCTCCAGGGCAGAGGCCTTGGTCTCTGCCAGCTGCTCAGGATATCTGACAGGACATTTTTCTTTTTTTTTTTTTTTAAAGATTTTATTTATTTATTCATGAGAGACACACAGAGAGAGAGGCAGAGACACTGGCAGAGGGAGAAGCAGGATCCCTGCAAGGAGCCCAATGCAGGACTCGATCCCAGAACCCCGGGATCACAACCTGAGCTGAAGGCAGATGCTCAACCGCTGAGCCACCCAGAGACCCCTGACATGAGGTTTCTGTCAGCCCAGACCCGCTCGTAGTGAGGAGCTCCTGACCCCCCCGCCCCCATCCCTTTAGCATAGGACACAGACTGGTGCAGGTGCAACCACTGCTCACGTCAAGGAAGAAGCCCAAGCCAGCCCTGCTCTTTCCTCTCTGCCCCCAGAACCAGGAGCTCCGGAAATTCGGAGGCTGTGAAGCTGCTGGCACATCATCTCCGGCTGTTTATTCACAGAGGGGTCGCTGACCCTCCCGGGTTCCCGACACAAACCGGAGCACCACTAGTGCCAGACCCTCTCTGCCTGGGGGTAGGGGGCGCTGGCGATCCCACTGAGGAGCTTGTGGGCTCAACAGCCACCCCACTTTGCTTTCCATCCTCCACCACCCACAGCTCGGGGACTTCGGGCAAATTTCTAAACCTTTTGGAAGCAGCTTTCCTACCCACCAAGAGGGGAAAGGGGTCCTTCCTCCTGCCGGAACTGGGGAAGAAGGAAAGAGGTGCTACGTGCACAGACCGGCGTGGGGCCTGCACTCAAGCAGGGGCTCCAGCACGATGCCCACCCATCTTCCACCGACACTGACGTGGGCACGGGGCCAGGAACAGTCAGGAGGAAGCAGAGGAAGCAAGCATCTGCCAGCCTCAAGACTCACGATGCTCGGAGCTGGAAGTGAAAGCAGGAAGGAGCAGAAACTGTTGGACAGGGAAGTGTGATCACCGTGAGCATCCGTGCTTTGCAACCCTAACAGTGCACCTGCAGGGCCTTCTGGGGAATGTCTCTCTTAAACATGTATTTAAAAAAGGAAAATGAACGGGGACGCCTGGTTGACTCAGTGGCTGAGCATCTGCCTTTGGCTCAGGGTGTGATCCCGGGGTCCTGGGATCCAGTCCCGCATTGAGGCTTCTCCCTCTGCCTGTGTCTCTGCCTCTCTCTGTGTGTGTCCCATGAATAAATAAATAAAATCTCTTAAAAAAAATAAGTAATAAAATAAAAAAGGAATAAATATGCAATACTCAATGAAAGAAGTCAAGATAAAATAAATAAATAAAATATATAAAAGCATCCTGTATAAGGACAATTAGGGAAGTTCAAAAGCGGGCAAAATTCTGTGTGGAGACGGCGCACTTCTGTCTCCCGACTACAGCAGTGGGCACGTGAGTCCGTGTCCAGGACAAAAGCTCACAGAACCACACACACAAGCAACTGAGCGCCCAGGAAAGCGGGTGAAAGCCGAACGAGGTCCACAGCTGAGTTCATACTGCAGCACCGTCGTTTCCTGGCTTTGCTAACGAACCGAGCCCTGTAACACGTCAGGGGGGAGGCTGCTGGGGGAAAGGCCACAGGAACTCTCTACGGGGACTTGTGCAATGTCTTAGGAGTCTAAGACTATTTCAAAATAAGGCTTTTAAACACATCAAAAATGGGAAAGGCCAGGAGTATCGATCACAAGGCACAAGTTAGAAACGGGGACTGGACGCCTTTCTCCCTTCGTCTCTTTGTGCAGAGTGTCTGGACGGTGTCCCGAGCGCAAGCTCTGTTCCAGGCGTGGTGGGGACCCTGCAGGCTCAGGTCTCGGGGTCAGGGAGAAAGACGCAGAGATAAAACGCGGCGTTAGGCAGAAGCCAGGTGGAGGCACCTGAGACGAGTCCGCCGAAGCTCTTCTCAAAGAATCCTCACAGAGGCCCGACACCCCGAGAAAGCAGGTGTTCCAGGCAGGGGCACCTGCACACAAGCCCTGGGGAAGCAGCTCTGACGTCAGGAGAGGCTGAGGAGCAAAAGCAAGGTGGCCGGAAGCCCTCACTTGTCCTAACGTGTCATTCCCAGCTGTTTTTTCCAGACCCCAGGATAGGGCCATCATGGCAATTTGCTCACCGGGTCCCCAACTCAGCTCAGGAAGTAACGGTTTCATGGCCACAAGGAAGAGCCTAATTCTCGCAAGCTGCTGGCCATGGGGTGCCGATGGGGAAAGACAGAGGTTGCAAACCCACTCGCCAAGGTCTCCAGGAGCCCCTTGGGCAGCAGCAGTCTGCAGAGGGGGCCCCCATGCCCATGCAGGGCACCTGACCCCTCCCCACCCTCAGCCAGGCCCCAGCCCTCAGGCCAGGGCAGCCTCTGGTGCCGAGGCAAGCCGTCCATGCAGGCCTTGGGTCACCTCCTCCCTCAGCTTCCCTGGCGCATCCAGTTTGCTCCATGAGGTCCGCTAACCATCCACCGCTGGGGAAAGTGCTTGAAGAGATGAGCTGAAAATCTGGCCTGAACTTCCTGCGTGCCCTTGAACCTGGCACGGAAGCTCCCTGGGCCTGCCTCCCTTTCCTCACTTGCAAATCACGCAGATGAACCCTAGAGTCTCTTGCAGCTACAGAATTCTCAGGGGAAAAAAAAAAAAAAGGATCCCTGGGTGGCTCGGGGTGAGCACCTGCCTTGGGCCCAGGGCGTGATCCCGGAGTCCCAGAATCGAGTCCCGAATCGGGGTCCCTGCATGGAGCCTGCTTCTCCCTCTGCCTGTGTCTCCGCCTCTCTCTTGCTCTGGCCTGAATAAATAAATAAAATCTTAAAAAAAGAAAAAAGAAAAAAAAAGCCACAAAAATGAGGCGGGTGTGGGGTTCACACCCTAGCCTTCACTTGTGAAAAAGGGAATCGTTTTCTCGACTGGTTTCTTGCCTGCCCTGCCTGGGGGAGCCTTCCTGCGGACTCTGGATCGGGGACAGCGCGTCATCCAAGGAGGACCTGGGGCATATGGAGAATTCCCCCGGAATTTTTCCAGAAGATTACTGCTTCCGGACTGTATGTATCAGCTTCCTGTTGCTGCTGTAACAAACTGCCACAACCTGAACGACGTACAGCACAAACCTGTCACCTTACGGTTCTGGGGTCAGAATCCCACATGCGCCTCTCCGGGCCTCTCCCTTCCTCCTCCTTAAACTGAGGGAGTGGGGCCACGGGATTCCACGAATCGCACCCACAAGGGACGGCTCTGGAACCCTCTCGAAGGCCGGACGGGCAGCTCACCCCTGCAGGGGCGTCAGCAGATCTCAGCTGCTTCCAGGACCAGGGCGGCTGCCGGGAAGCGGCTTTTGCCCACGCCCGCCCCGGGCCTCCGTGAGAGAGGCCAGGGCAGCAAAACAGGAGGCCGTAGGTGGCAGGGGCCAAAGAGGCCAGGCCATTCTCTCCAGCAGAGGCCGGGGCAGCGGAGGAAAGCCGGGCACGTGACTCCAGCCTGCAGTTCTCAGGGGAAGGGCGAGCCCAGGCCCAGGGAAGCAGGCCCCCCCCCCAGGCCCCCCCACCGCCAGCCCAGCTCAGCTGTGGGGGGATGGGCAGGGGCCCTTGCCTGACAGCCCCCCCCATGGCTCCAGCCCAGCCTCCCCGCCCCCATCCCATCTCGGGGGAGAAAGTGAGGCTCCTTGCATTGCCAAATTCCAGTAATGAATCCCACATTCATTCCATCCTCTTTGCTTATTGGAAGCTCTCTCTCCACCTTCTGGGCTCGCTCTGAACAGCTGGCCTGCAGAAGTCGCTGGAATTCAATATGCAGGGTGGCTTCGTGGTGCCTGCACAGAGAAGCCCGGCTCACTGCATCCCCCACCCACCCCTTCCTCTGCGGAGGCCGCGTTCCTGCCCTTTCCCTGGGAAAAGAAGGAGCAGCCAGGATCCCTCGTTAACTCTTTCAGGCCCGCCAGCTTCCTGCGGGCAGGCCGCCCCTCGAGGTGGTGGGGCATGCGCCTTGGCTCCCTCCCACCACGCCGGGGACCGGACAGGGACCACAGAGGACAGCAGCGACCGGCCGGCCATATAGGAGCCCACGGTCACGGCTGAGAGACGAGAACACCGCCTGGGTCTGTCCAGCAGCCAGGCTCCTGGGCTCTCGGCCCTGCTGGAGGGAAGGTGTGCAGATTCCGCAGGAAGACTGGGGCGGGGGGGGGGGGCATGCTAAGAGGTTCAGGCCTTGCCCACCACGCAGGGGCAGGGCTCCGACCCCGAGGTGTTCAGTCACCCACGGCGACGCTCCAGCAAACTCCTGCTGCGCATCACACACCAACACACCTGTACAGAAGGCAACCCGCCAACCCACTGCCGGCCAGGTGAGCGGCGACGGGGACGTGAGGCCCAAAGCCACCCCCACTGCCCTAACGGAGCCAATGACGAACAACCGTGGTCATGAGTGCAAAGGGTGTCTGTGTCCCTCAGAAGCCCCATCCTGTACGGACATCCTTCTGGGCTGCAGTGACCGGGGGCACCTCCAGCCCCACCCCAGGGACGGGCACCAAGGGAAGGCCACAGAACAGGGCCTGAGACACACGATTCCAGCTCTGCCACGAAGCTGTGTGACCCTGGCCAGGCCATTGCCTCTCTCGTGGCCTCAGGGTCTCCACTACAACCAGAGAACGGAGTCGGTCGGTGGTTAGGGACAGGGGCTCTGGGGTCAGGCTTTCTGAACCCAAACCTTGTCTCTGTCACATGCACCAGCTGTGTGGCCTCGGGCAAGTTACATAACCTCTCTCCGTGCCTTGAGTTCCTCACCTGTGAAATGGGAATTAACAGAACTGACTTCACGCTGTGGTCGACCACATTACAGGAGATACACCAGGTAAACCCCCCCAAGGCCACGCAGAGCCCACGGGAAGCCCTAGTTACCATGAATGGACGGCAATGCCACTGTCACGATCTCGGGGGGCCCAGTCCGGCCTTGGCAGCTCGGGGCCCCAGGTGACAGAAGGTGCTACCCCTCCAGTGACAGGAGCTGAGATGCCGGAGCCCAGGGCCTGAGCAGGTCTGGCCACCCCACAGTGGGGCCCGCGTTCCAGGGAACCTTCCCTAGAGAGGCCCGGAGAGGCGGAAGGGGCCCTGCCTGTCCCAGCGAGGGCTGGGGATGTGACCTGTGAACCCTAAGCACAAAAGTGAGAAGCTCAGACGCACAGAACGGCTTCGATGTGGCTGCTCCACGGCACCTCCACCTCCACCTCCATGCACCGGCAACAACGTCTGGTTTTTGAAGGCCAGGGGACGAGGGGACCCCCCCAGGGGGCGGGGAGGCCCCACACAAGCTCTGCTCTCCTCCACTGAGCAGCGAGCAGGCAGGAGGACTTAATCAGTACCATACGCCGCCGAGCGGAGCGGAGCCGCAGGGAGGGGGCAGGAGAGGAAACCAACGCGGAACACGCTGCGCGGGTGGGGGGACCAGGAAGGATCAGGGTGCGCTCCCAGCCAAACCTGCAGAGGTGCGGCCAGGCCTCCCCCCTCCCCCGTCCCCCCAGCGTGTGTGTCCACAGCCCGTCCCAGGGACACCTGGATCCGGCCCCGAGGTCAGGCTCCAGCTGAGCCCACCCTCTCCGGCCCCCAGAAAGCCAGCCCGGTTTGCCTCAGGCCGCAGCTGCTGTTTTTCCAGCAAGGACAGGGCTGGGGCTGGAGTGGGGGGGCCGCCGCAGTGTCCGCAGCCCCCCAGGGTTGGCAGAACCAGGTCCCGCCTCGATGGCTCACCCCGACAGCCTCTTCCCTGCCCCCTCTGCTGAAGGAGGGTCTCCCATCCAACCCCACCTTTCCCGGCCCACCCTCATCTGGGTCAGGTGCTCACCCTCCTCTCTACTCAGCCCCGAAACACCTCGTGCAGTGGGGCAGGAGCCGCCAGGACTCAGCCATGGGGCCGAGGGGCAGAGCTGTGGGATGAAGGGGAAACGTGGGAACACGCAGAGGGGCTCGAGGACCAGTCCCCAGCTGGGAGCAGGGCTCACAGGACAGGGCTCCCCCTCCTCCGAATGCCGCAGCATCTGCGGCCACGGGGGACCCGCCGAGAGCAAAGCCACACCCAAGGGCGGCCGATGCGAGCATCCCGCGGAGCATCCCTGAGCCGCCCGGGTCTCCAGACTCCCCGCTCTGTGCGAAGCATGCTCTCGGGCCACTGAGAGCTGGGGTTGCTGTTGCACGGCCCCTACTAGTGGGGGGCAGCCCACGAGGCAGGGCAGGGAGGCCCCTCCACACCAGAGCAGGGACCATCCAAACCTTGGGGAATCAGATCCCCACAAAGGGCCACCTCTCCCCGCCGCCCCCTCTCAGAGCCAGGACACAAGCTTCCGGGAGAGGGGGGACCCAGGGCGGGCCACCTCCCCCGAGAACAGGCAGCGGCTCCCAGGCAGGCCCTCCTCGATGGCTCCCATTCCATCTACGGTCGTCAGTGTCCCGATTTCCAAGAATATTCTCAGAACGGCAACAAGACGAGCTGAGTAAGAGCTTATGGATTGCAGGCACCGTTCCCAGGGCTTCACACGCATCCCCCTCAGGTCCTCACGGCGCCCCGACCGGAGCCTGCCCGTGGCTCTCCTCCCCCCTCCGGCAGATGAGGACACGGGGCACAGAGGGGCTCGGCAACCTGCCCCGGGCCACACAGCGAGGGGGCACAGGAGCCGGCCCCCGTGTCCTGCTAGTCGTGCAGGGACCCGCGGAGGAGCAGGCGGCAGGGCAGGTCCCCGAGACCCTCATGTTCTCCTCAGAAACCCCAGCTTCTACCCCCCACGCCCCAGATGGTGAAGGAACGAATGCATGAGAGCCGAGAGCGCACAACGGCGGTGGGCAGCGGGGACGAGGACCGAACACAGCCAGACACCACCGACCGTGATGGCAGGGCTGCTCTGGGCCTCCGCTCGGATGGACGCATCTGCTCCTCACTGAGGCCTCCTGAGGGTGTTTCTCTAAGCCCATTTCACAGAGGGGCACACCGAGTCCTGCAGCCAAGGTCGTGCTGCCAGGGAGGTCGCGCGGGCCAGCGCTGTGGCCGCAGTCTTGCCCACGCCACTCATAGACAACCCCACAGAACACAAAGAGGAAGCATCCATGGAGGAGGGGGGGCCAGGCCTGGTCCGCCGCCCCCAGCCAGGGGCCAGGGGCCACCCTCTGCTGGGAGCTCCCAGCCCGCTTCCAAGTCCCGCTGACCCCACGATGGTCCTCTGACTTGCCGTGCCCTCCCGGAGCCAGGGGGCCTGGCCTTTTACGAGGCCGGATGCGGGACAGGATGAGGAAAATCCCTGGGGAGGGAACACCCTCGTATGTGACAAAAAGAAGCATCAGATCCAGATCCTGTTTGTCCTTTTTTTTTTTTTAAAGCCCTTCGTGTTTAGCATACGCATGGAGAAACAGCTTGGAAAAAACGCCAACAGTGATTTCTGCAGGATGCAATTATCAGCGATCGTATTCTCTGCAGTTTTCTAATCTGGTTTTCTTTGCTGTGAGTCGGCATAATTTTCAAATCACAAAAAATAAGGCTTGGTTTCAATCAGGAAGACAGATGCTTCTTAGCTTCTCAGCAGCCCCGTGACGGCACGCGGGCATCGCCAGCCAAGCAGAGAGAACGTTCCAGAGCTGTCAGCCAGGCCCTGGGCCGGGTCTTCCCGGGATGGCTGGGAGGGGCCGGGTCCCCTCGCCCCCGCGCAGAGCCGGGTCCAGGACCCACTGGTGGAAAGTGCGGTGGGCGCTGCACAGGCCCTGCCATGAGGTCACTTCCTGCCGGGCTGCAGGGAGGATGTGGGTTCAACTGGAGTTTGTATCAACACAGCTCGGCTTCACCCCCGGCCTGGTGGGGACCCCCTGCCCCGGCCAGCATGACAACCCCAGGAAAGATGTGAGCAGGGAGGGAAGCCACTGCGGGCGTGACCCGGAGAGACTTTCCAGGGAGAGATTTAGAGAAACTGCTGCGTCCACTCCTCTCCAAGGACTCGAGACCTCCGCTGCCACCTACTGCCCGCTGCGGCTCAGGGAGGAAGACAGGGTGGGGAGGGCACCCAGGGAGGCTGGGGGTACAGCCAGGCAGGGAGTGGGGCTGCGGGCACAGGGCCCCGGAGGGTAGCCTCTCCCCACAGGCAGCTCCCGTCTCCGCAAACATCACTGTCCCCGTTCCTCTGCAACGAAACCAGGCCGCCCAGGGGGCTGGACGCCCATTCCCAGGGGAGCAAGCGGCCCTGCCTGCACAGGACACCCCGCAGAGCCAGCAGCAGGTCCGCTCCCCGCAGGAGGCGGCGGGCCCCCCCAACAGAACCCAGGAACACCCGCCGGCCAGCCCGTTCCTGGGACCGAGTGTGAGGGGATGGGGTGGAGGGTCTCAGCCCACAGGAGGAGAGCCCCCCTCCCCTGTGCGTGCCCCTCCTGCTCCAGGCACCACCTCTGATGGGCTAGGACTCCGAAAGGCACAGCTGCAGTCTGAGGGGCGAGCCTGGGGAAGCAAGCGACGAGGCATGCTGGGAGGAGGGCATCACATTCACACCTGCTTTGGGCCCTGGCCAGGTGCCGGGGCATCTGGGGCTCACTTGGACCGCCCCCCAGGGGAGCGTTTGCTCCATAGCCAGGCCCACCCACGACTCGGGAGGCAAACCCCAACGCAGAGTGGGTGCCCAAAGCCTGCGCGGCCCTGAGCATGCCCCACCCCTCTCCGCACCCAGGTCCCACCAGGCGCCAGCACAAAGTAGGTGCCTGAGTGAGTGACTCCCCCCCACGCAAAGGCCCTGGGATCAGAGGTCTAGCTGAGTCCCCGGTACCTGCTGTGTGACTACAGATCAATGACTCGGCCTCTCTGTGCCTCTTGGGTTGCTGAGAAGGCTACAGGACATGCACGGAGAGCTCCGAGTGCAGTGGCTGGCATGCAGAGGGGCTGGATATCGGGCAGCCAGCCGTGGGGTAGTGAGGACCGCGGTGACAATGAAGAGATCAAATCAAAATGGCAAACGAGCCCAGGGACGGGCGCTGGTCAGACAAACTCACATGGGTCAGGACTCGCTCCGGTGACAACCGAGGCAGGGCCTGGGGACTGTCAAGGTGCCCTGTCCACCCAGCGCCCCTGGCTTCCCTGTGCTCTCACTGACTGGCCCGTGGGGTATGATGGCCCCAGTGGGGCTCCCGCCTCCACTCAGCCTTCCTGGGACACCTACGTGCTTGCGGGGCTTAGGGTTGCCTATCCTGACCCAGTTCCAGCCGTCTGGCCAGACAGGCGCCCCCATCGACGCTGAGCTGCACCCACAGGTGCCATTCGCACCTAGGGCCTCCGCTCAGGCCGGGAGCTTGGCCTCCCCGGGGACCCCAGCACACAGCAATCTCCGACTCCCCCTCGGCCCCAGCCAGTGGCACAGTCTTCGCTGCTCGTGGCTGTCCGCTGAGGCCTGACAATGCCCCTCTGCCTTCTACCCTCATCTCTGCGCCAGACAAACCCGTCACTCTGCAGGGCCCAGCACACATCAATCACTTCCTCCAGGAAGTCTTCCACAACTGCTCCAGCTGGATGGATGCTCCAGGACGCTCTCCTGGGCTGCCCTCTACAGCTCAGTGCTCAACAGGCATTAACTGAACCGGGTGACATGCTGTTCTGGGACACAAGCCGTTTCTCTTGCCGTCGTGGAGCTTGCACTCCGCGTGAACAATAGGTGATAGGATGCACATGTCACCTATTCACGTTTGCTTGCAGAAAGCCACCCACTGAGAGCGCCCATGAGAGAGCCGCATTAGCTGGCGTGACAGGGGAGGTACCTCTCTGATGAGGGTGGCACTTAGGGACCCAAATGAGGCAGCCAGGAAAAGATGGCTCAGGAAGGAACAGGCAAGGTGAAGGCTCTCAGTGGGGACAACCCTTTGTGTGCTGGGGCAGCCAGGGGGCGGACGCCAATGATGGGGGGTGGGGGTGAGTGTCCCCAGGACAAGAGGTGCCCACAGGGAGGTTTGAGATGCAAAGCGACCTGAACTGTTCAGAAAAATCACTCAGGACCGCCAGCATCGTGGTGTCAAGCTTCACGCCCGTTACACGTAGGAAGGCGTAGGAGCCTCGTAGGCCGCGTTGGGGTGGACAGACTGCAGGGCCGGCGTGGGGCGGACACGCACTCCCAGCCGGGGCCCTGCCCGGGATCTGTCTCGGAGACGGCTGTGTGCGGCAGATGATGCCCGAATTCTCAGGCCCAGGCACACCTCAGTGGGCGAGCAGGACGCTGTTTCCTGCCCGGGAGGCCTGGGGCGGGGGCTCAGGAGGAGACGGCGGGTTGTGCTGGAAGCGCTGGGCTGGGAGCTGTGCCCTCCCACCCCCAAGCCGCTGCGCATCCGAATTCACTGCTCTGTGTCACCGGTGTGAACACAGACCTTCACTTCTCCCGGAGGCCGACACCCGGGCCATGGCACATCCCCGGCACGTCACACCTCCTCCGACGACAGACCAGGGCCCTCGTGCGGGGAGGCCCGGATCCGTCCAGGGTCATGTGGCCAGTGGCCAGCAGAGCTGGGTTAACCCCGCAACTTCTAGCTCCGAGCCTCACAGACCACAAGCGCTCGGACGCCTACCGGATGGGTGCGGGTCGGCGGGCGGCCGGATGGACAGGTGGACGGGTGGGTAACTAAGAGGGCCTGTGCAGAGCTGGGTGACACTGAGTGACCCCAGCTGGGAGTCCAGCCCGCCCCCGTGCAGAGTGGGCACTCGGCCAAAGTGAGCTCTCACTCTGTTCCCGGAGATGCGGCCCCCTCCCTGCAGGCTGTTCCTGGCACCCTGCCCTCCCCGCGGAGCAGCGCTGACCCGCGCACCACGTGACCCAGCCCGAGAAGCCGGTCCCAGATGTGGGAGGTCGTGAGGCCGGGGGCCGAGTGTGCGGGAGAACCAGCTGCACAGGAAGCTCCTCCGGAAGCCTCCAGGCTTCGCAGGCCGGACTCCCAGGGCCTGCTGCTGTGGGGCCCGCTCCTGCCTGGCGCAGGCGGCCCCGTCCTGGACCGGAGGGCTCCAGAGGGCCAGGGGGGAGATGTGGCCTTGTCCGCAGGGCGGCTGCCCACCGGGAGTGAGACTGTGGCTGCGGCCCCTTCCTGTCCCAGCCCTAGTTGAGCCGTGGGGTCACTGCCCCGGGGCTGCCCATACATGGAAGGGACCTCGGCACAGCTGGGTCCCAACCAGAAGCTGTCTGAGGGGCAGAGACACCGGGCACCTCGTTACAAACCCGCTGGGGCTCTGGACTCAAACAGCCCCCCATTCAAATTCAAAGCCAGGACCTGGGACGCCTGGGTGGCTTCGTGGTTGGGCGCATCTGCCTTGGGCCCAGGGCGTGATCCTGGAGTCCCGGGATCCAGTCCCATATCCAGTTCCCTGCATGGGGCCTGCTTCTCCCTCTGCCTGTGTCTCTGCCTCTCTCTCTTTTTCTATGTCTCTCATGAATAAATAAATAAAATCTTTACAACAAAACAAAATAAAACAAAAAACCAAAAAAACTAGGACCTGCCACTTCCAGCCTGAGTAAGTTTTTCACCCTCTCTGCGCTTGGCACCTTCTCTGCAACAGGTAACGCTAAGTGTTTGCTAAGATTGCTGTGCAGATACATCCCCCAGAGCAGCTGAAACCCGGAGTCTAGCACTTGGAACAGTCACCATGATTAATGGGATCTTAATAAAGCCTAGGAGAATGACAGCCTCTCCGCTGTGTCCCTAAAATGGAAACAACTCTGCTTGCTGAGCAGCAAAGAGCCAGCCAAGGGCAGGCTCCCAGGTCTGGCTTCCAGCCACCGTCCCCCTGCAGAACATCCCCCGCTCCCACCCCTGCCCCCACCCCCGCCGGGTCTCAGGCAGGCCCCACCCTCCAGAGAAGCTCAGGGCTGGCACCTGCTTCCAAAGCACATGTCGGGACTTTCCAGATCTTTCCTCCCCTCTCTCTGACCTTCCCCTACTCAGTTCCCCCCCACACTTTCTTACTCACTCTCTCCTTTCAGTCCTGTTCAAAAACAAATGATCCAGGCCAAGTGTGTCAGCTGGCTCCCTGGAAAAGTTTCTCTGCAGCAGGAACATGTGGCTGCTCACTGCAGGGGGAGTGGCGCTGGGCAGGATTACTCACCGCACGATCTCTCGGGGCGCTGGGTCACTGGGCAATGACTCAGGCCAGCCTCGCCCCCCCCCCTCAACTCCCCAATCGGGAGGTAGCCGGGGGCTGCATCTCTACAGTCTCCTGGGCAGAGACTTTGCCCATACACGTACACAAACACTGCATCAAGTCTGCCACTCGCCGGGGTCCCCACGGTGGGCTCCCGAGCACGGTGTGGAGGACTCGCTCAGAGGAGCTACAGCTCCTCACATACGCCCGCGGCCTGGGCCAGAGGCAGGCACGATCTCAGAGCCCTCGGCTGTCACCTGGGGCCCTGGAGCCGAGTCCTGACCCAGACCCCAGAGGCACGGAGGAAGAACTGGACAGTGCGAGGGACGCCTGGGTGGCTCAGCGGTTGAGCATCTGCCTTCAGCTCAGGGATCGAGTCCCGCATCGGGCTCCCCACAGGGAGCCTGCTTCTCTCTCTGCCTCTCTCTGTGTCTCTCATGAATAAATAAATAAATCTTAAAAAAAAAAAAAGCTGGACAGTGCAGGGAGTCGGTTCACAGTGGGGTTCAGTAAGCTCCCCTCCCCAGGGGCCCTGGTTCCAAAGGGCTGAGTGTGGGCCCAGAAAGCTGCATTTCAGATTCAGAACTATCTAGAGCCTGAAAGGGAATACTCAGGCCCAGGAGGTGAGGGGACAGCATTCGGACAACCATCAGCTTTCTGCCACCAAGACTCCTCATGCGCATCACCTTCCCATGATCATGTGGGGCCAGCAGCCTGCTCCCCGGCACGAGCCCTCAGCACCCCCAGGGGAAGGAAGGGCCCTGAGGGGTGAGGACAGACGGTTTTCCATGGGTCCTTGGCACCCTCAGCCCCCTGCTCTCACCCTAGACTCCCTCTACCTCGCGTCCCCAAGTAGAACTCTGGGGGCCTGCTCCCGAGGCCCAGAGACGGGAATGGGCAACCCAAGGATGGAAGCTCCCCTCCCCAACCCCATCCCCGGAGCCATGCTGACAGCCTGGCCTCCCAGGAAGCCATGTGGCCACGCGAGGGTCCTGGCCACCCTGCCCGGTCCCGAGGAGCAGAGATGTGCATGAGGAGCTGGCCTCCCCACCTGACACTGTCTCTGATGTCCCGAGGGGCTGAGCCACGTGTGCAGGGAACACCTGTCAAGAGCTGGGCCTGGTGCCCGCATGCTGGAAGCACTCTGGGGACTCAGCGGGGCCTCTGAAATAACTATGGAAGCCACCAATCCCCGAAGAGGGGGACCCATCACTCCCAACCTTCACCCTGGCAGCATGTGTTTGTGAGCCTGTGTGTGTGTGTGTGTGTGTGTGTGTGTGAGAGAGAGAGAGAGAGAGAAGAAAGCTCCGCCCTCGCCCATCTCCGCACTTTGCGCAGCCCAATCAGGACAGCGGAGAACTACTCCAAGCTCCAGGAAAATCGGTAACCCAGGCGAGCCTGTGGAAGCCATCTCTGCACAGGACGGCGTGCCCTGGGACCTGCAGGGAGCAAAGCTGGCAGGCAGGAGGCTGGCGTGCCTGCCCACTGTTCCGTTCCAGGCCAGCCGGGGCCAGCGGGCTTTTAATGCAGCCGCTCCCCAACCAAGAAGGCACACCCCCACCTGAGCCCAGCCCAAACCTCTCCCTGAGCTCTGCAGCAGCACTGGCTGGGCTTGGAAGGGGGGCGGGGAGGATGGGCAGGGGCAGGGCCGCGGTGGGGCTGCTGCGCAGGGGGCGGGGTGGGGCCGCACTGAGCTTGGGGGGCCCAGCCAGAGCGGTGGTGAGCAGCCACGCGGGGCTCCCTGCAGCTGTGATCCAAGGCAGAGAAACGGGACTCCCAATCTGTTCCCACTCAAGCCCCTGACAAGCAGTATCTTATTTCAAAACCCAGGGCAGCTAAGGGGCTGTAGGCAGAGGGGGAATACCAGAGTCTCTCCTTCCTAAATGGGGTTTTCTTTCATCATCTCCTGGCGCCTTGCGAAAGAAAGAAGCAAAAGGAGGGTCCGGCTTGGGCTCCCTGCATCTTGGCCAAAGCTTGGGGCAGGGACCCAGCTTCACGCACTGGCAGGGGCCCCAAGCAGCTCCACCCCCGCCGCCGCGGCCGTCCCCTGCCAGGCCAGCGCCAGCGGGGCAGCCAGGCCCTCCCCAGGACTCAAGTCCAGACTGTCAGCAGCTGCCGGGCCTTCGGCACGCAGCTGGAGTCTCTCTCGGACTTGACTTCCTAACCTAGAAAATGGGATGCTGAGGGTGACTGGCCAGAAGCTAGCCTCAAGGTGCGCAAATTGTTAGGTCCCTATGGATGCCTCCCCGCTGAGATAAGGGTTTCTGGAATTGCTGTGACAGGGATCTAGACCTGGAAGGACCAGGAAAGTCTTCCAATCCCCGAATCTATCCAGTCCCATCCGGAAAGGGAGGTGCTTATGCCAAATGAAGTGCCTCCAGGGAGGGGAAGAGGGAAGGAAAATCCGGGGAGGAGGGGCAGGGATGTGCAGGAGGCGAGGGAAGGGGAGGACCCTTCCAGGACCCCACGTGTGACCATGTGACAGGAAGACTGCGCGGAGTGCCCCCAGCCCCTAAAGGCTCCTCTGGATACTGAAGCTGCACATTCCCAGACCTTCTGGGCCCAAACAGAATCACCCACACCGGAGCCAAGTGTCTCGCAGGCTCGCAGGCACTGGGGTTGGGGCAGACACCAAGGCCAGGGCGGCTGGGGGCCCCCACCACCCACAGAGAGCAGGGCCAATACCTGCCAAGAACAGGCACGCGTAATAAGCAAGGATCTGGGCAGAGGCAAACTTGCTGCTGAATTAATCCCAGGGAATTCGGCTTCTAACTCGCTGAGCTGGGCTGCCTCCCCAGAACAGAACGTGCACTCACAGAGCAGCCCTGGTAAACCACAGGCAGCGCTGGGGTCTGGGTTCGAGGTGTGCCCCGTGCATGCACCCGCAACCAGACTGCTTAGTCCTCCCCGGGGACAAAGGAGTGGCCAAGGCCCCGTGGGCGGCCACAGGAAGAAGGGAGGGCCAGGTGCCAGGCTAGTCCCTTTCCCCCGGGGGGGGGAGGGGGGGCAGACGGGGATCTGCCCTCCTCATCCACCCCAGCCTCCCTAACCACACCCCACCCCAGCCCAGAAACCCACCGCACCTCATCCTGCCACACCCAGCCGGAACTCACCTGGTGCGGGTGTCGGGCCGGGGGCCTGAAGTCCAGGCCGTGGTGGAGGGTCGGTGGCTTTGGGGCCTTGTTTTAGGAAATGCCTCCACCCTCGGTAACCTGAGCCTGCACCCTCACAGGGGCCTGCTGCCTCCCTGTGCCGCCCTTCCTATCAGGCACCAGATCCGCATTAGTCAGCAGGCAGGCGGGCAGGGAGCCACAGACCTAAGGAAGGCCCAACGTTAGACCAGAATTAAGGCGGGGGTGGGGATCACCATGACGATGAAAACAGCCCCCTCTCCTCTCTCTTGGGCTGGGCTACCATGGTGCAGAGAAGCAGATGCTGTCCCCCGGGAGTTGGGGGGGCCGGGATCACACCATGACTCAGGCATGCTCTGGGGTCACCAGCCACTAGCAGTACTGTGGGTGTCACCTCCCTCTGGCTCAGCTGATAACAGCTCCCCCATCCCCGTGCACAAGACAGAGCCGACACCCCAAATTCTCCTGGACCAGGAGGCTATGCGTGTAAGTATGACCCACCTTAAGGGGAGGAACAGAGAGAAAAACTGCTGCAGCCCAAGCCCTTCTGTTCAAACAGCAGCCTCCTCACGCCCCTCTGGGAGCCCCATGGGGTCTCCTGTTTCTGCCTGAGCAGAAGGGAGGCAGGGCCTGAAGCCCCAGTGCGGACCCAGGATGTGGTTCTGGAGACTGTGAATGAGGACAGCGGCTTCCAGGCTGGACCCCAGGGCTCAGGGAATAGGGGACCGAGGGGCTCAGAAGTAGGGACTGGACAGCCTGGCCTGCCCACCTCCTAGCAGTGGTCTCCAGGGGAAACTGTTAGCTCTTGGGGGGGTCGCCTCGGACCACACACGCCCCAGCAGCCGGATGGGTGGTCCAGCAGGCACACGGGGCCCAAGGGCCCACACGATGGCAGGACTGTGCTTCTGCTAAAGCCCGGCTGAGCCAGGGCTGCCTGGAAAGCGAATGTGCTGTTTTCCCAGCTCAAGATACTCCCGAAGGAGGTGCTTCTGGCAGAGCAACTGGAGACTTCGCTGGGGCAGTGAGGCAAGCAGAGCCAAGGCCAGCGGGCAAAGGAAGCCAGGTCGGGAGGCCCTAGTGGGCAGCAGCCTCCCACCGTCAGCAGGAGAGGGGCCAGCCCCGGCTCTGCCCCTGCAACAGAACTCCCAGAGGAGGCACAGCTACTCCATCAGCTCCGCTGGCTACCCCTGGGGCGGGCCACCCTCTCCAGAAACTCGGCCTGGCCCAGAAGCCGACCAAAAGGCCTCTGCAGTGTCATGGGGGCAGCCCGACCTGTGAGTCGGGGGCTCCAACACTGTGATCTCACCGGCGCAGCACACGTTATCTTCCTCAACTTTCACAGCCAACGCTGGAAGTCCTGGGCAGCAGGTGCTCTCACTGGGAAGTCTGGGCTCCTGGGACCCAGGGATCGGAGATTTGAGACTGAGGATGAGATATTTGGGAGAAGGGAATAAAGCCTGGGGGCATACCTAAGAGAGCCCCCAGATGAAAATGAATATAGACACACATTTTAATGCAGTACATTCACAACAGACAAAGGGGGGAAACAGCCCAAGTGGCCATCAGCTGATGAGTGGACGGACACACTGCTCTAGCCACACGGTGGAGCGGCACTCGGCTGTCAAAAGTGATGATGCGCTGATGGGCACCGCGCCATGGATCTCACAGAGTGAAAAAGCCAGTCAGCGAAGACCACCTACCACAGCGCCTATTTCTCTTCTGTTGTTGTTGGTTTTTTTTTGTTTTTTTTTTGTTTTTTTTTTTTTTTTAAGGAGACGCTGTGTTGGGCGTGGAGCCCAATGCAGGACTTGAAATCAGGACCCTACAATCAAGACCTGAGCTGAGATTGAGAGGTGGATGCTTGGGGCACCTGGGTGGCTCAGTGGTTAAGCGTCTGCCTTTGGCTCACGGCATGACCCTGCGGTCCTGGGATCGAGTCCCACATTGGGGAGCCTGCTTCTCCCTCTGCCTGTGTCTCTGCCTCTCTCTCTGTCTCTTTCATGAATAAATAACATCTTTTTAAAAAAGTCAGATGCTTAACTGAGCCACCCAGGTGCCCCTGGTCCTATTTCTAAGCAAGGTTCAGAATAAGCAGATCTAGACAGGAAGGCCTGTCACCGCTTAGGGCTGAAGGAAGCGGTGGGGGGAAGAGTAGGTGACTGCTAAAGGGTACGGGGAGTGTGTCTGAGGGGATGGAAATAATCTAAAACTGGATGCAGTGATGCCTGCCCCACTCATGGGAGCTGTGTCCTTCCGAGGAGCGTGCTGCGAGGTATGGAAAGTGTATCTCAATATCTCAATAAAGCTGCTTTGGAAGGAATAAGCAAAGCTCCTCCCACCCAAAAAGAGAAAAGGACAGAGACCACCAGAGTGTAGCAGGTAAGGATCACTTCCAGGAAATGTTGCATGTGGATGCACCCCACACACGCGTGCATCGATCTACACATACATGTGTCCTGGTTTGTGGTACAAAATATGTTTCTTACCAGAAGCTGCAGCCCAGCAAAGCTTGAAAGGCGCTCTCTGGGCAACATCAAATCCACAATTCCTGGAACGTGGGCCCTTCACCTGCCTGGACCACTCTGCCCATCTCCACCCCTGTTCCCGAGACCCAAGGTCTCCCCCATCACCGCCACCAAGAGGGATCCACCAGCAGAGAAGGGGGCTCTCTCCTTGGGGTGCTATGACCCTCTGGACTGGTCTCTCTCCAAACGCTCATCACGCTGCCCTGCTCGCATGTCAGAAGGAGCATCCCCAGGACAGCGGCCACATCCACTGCATCTGTGGACATGGTCCAGGATAGTGGCCGAGGTGCCCGGAGCAACGGTGCCACACTACCACCTCTCTAAGGGATTTTAAATGGCTTAAAGGATGATCTTCTAGGGAAAGAAGGTATAAAATACGAGAAAAACAACAAAGAATTCAAACAAACTAATGGAAAAGACCTGGTTACGGTTTTTGAAGTACGAGGGTCCCTATGAAAGGATCAGGCTCCGATGGTTTCACGAGTGAATTCTCTAAAAGTTGTTATGTGGAGACGACTGTGTTGCTGTTTAAAATGTTCCAGGACACAGAGGAAGAAAGAAACACATCCAAATTATTTTTGTGAAGCTGGCGGGACACTGACACCAAAACTGACAAAAATAGCGCGCAGGAGCGCACCCCACCCACGGCAGAGCCAGCTCACGTGCACATATCCGTGCAAAACCGTATGTCCCTACCTCGCTGTTTACACCCCAATAAATTCCAATAGATTAATGACGGCAATATGTTAAAAAAAAAAAAAAAGCGAACCATAAAAGTGCTAGAAGAAAACCTGGAGGCATGGTTTCTATAATCTTGGAATGCAGGAGGCTTCCAAGCAGGGTGTGGATCCCAACAGAAGACGGGGAAAAAAAAAAAAAAAAAAAAGAATGCACTTGACAACCTACAGGTTAAAAACCTCTGTTTGGAAGAACATGCTATAAATAGAATCGAGAGTCAACAACTGGGGAAAAGCACTTGTAGCAGCTACAACAAAGGTGTGGATAAGAAAATGTCACGGCCACCAGGATGGGCAGCCCACCCCGTGCACACGAGGGCAGGGAGGAGCCTCTCACAGACAACCCAGGGCCCTCGGCCTGGAATAAGGAGAAGACACTCCCCTTCACACCTGAAATAAAGCCCCAGCCCGACAGCGACAGCGTTGCAGCCCCGCAGGTCGCAGGCCGGGGCGAGGGCACAGGGCCACTGTGCTGCTAGCGCTGAAATCGGGTGTGACCGCTCGGAGGCCAGTCTGACAACGCGGATCAACGTTTTATTTTATTTTAAATATTTTATTTATTTATTTGAGGTGGAGCAAGAGGGAGGGCGGGGGGGTGGGGAGAGAGAACCAGCAGGGAGAGGGGACAGAGAGAGAAGAAGCAGGCTCCCCCCACCCCTGCGCCTGAAGCCTGACAACCAGGGCTTGATCCCAGGACCCAGGGATCATGACCCGAGCGGAAGGCAGACACTTTCACCGACCGAACCCCGCAGGTGCCTCCAGGGTGGATCAACATTTTAAATGCACACGTCCCATGGTGCAGAAATCCCACTCCTGAAGTCGGGGCAGCCCCCTCCCAAACACACACACACACACACACACACACACACACACACACACGGATGTAAATGCGAGCACGTTCACGGACGCCTCCAGCATCACGGTGAAAGGGGGGGCAGGGACGGTAGGACCAGAGGGACCCGCTGGGTGCAAAGGCAGCATCAGAGAAGGAATAAAAAGCTAGCTGCAGGAGTCCGGTTTCACTTGTGTTCTCACAAAGTCTCTAAGATATTTACACACAGACTTCTCTCCACATGGGCCCAAGGACGGTGCCCACGTGCCAGTCCCAGAAGGACACACGATGTGCCCCGCAGGTAACACGGGCTACCCCGGGAAGGACGGGATGGGGGGTTGGTCAGAAAGACAGACTTCCTTTTCAAAGTCCCCATGATCATTATTTCTTCTTCTTTTTTTTTTTTTTTTTTTAAGATTTTGTTTATTCACGAGAGACACAGAGAGAGGCCGAGACACAGGCAGAGGGAGAAGCAGGCCCCCTGCGGGGAGCCCGGTGCAGAACTCGATCCCAGGACCCTGGGATCACGCCCCGAGCCGAAGGCAGACGCTCAACCACTGAGCCCCCCCAGGAGCCCCTATTTCTTCTCTTCGAACACCGGCCACACCGCTCTGGAAGGAGACAGGGTAAGTGGGGGTGCGGAGCGGACACGCCCGCGGAAGGAGGGCAGCAGGCGATGGGCAGCCACGCCCGTCCGCTAAGTAGGTTTTACCTTTGGTTTTCGTCCACCTGCTTGTTTCCCCAAAGCCTTCCGGATGCGGGGCTCCACACTGGCCATCGTCGCCCTGCACCGCTTCCACCCTAACGATGCCGTGTGGGAGGAATCGTGCCACCGCACTGAGGGGGAAGCGGACGCCAGAGCAGAAGTGGCACAGCGTGCAGCGGGCAGCAGCGGGGGCCCAGGCGGCCCGGGGAGGACGCCCATGCCCATCAGCCCTGCCCCCACACACTGGGCAAGGCCCCCCAGGTGACCCCCGTCACCTAACCTGCTATGCTTCGACGTTGAAACCTCTGGGGGTCATTCTGGAAGGAGGGAGTTGGCGGCGGAGGGCATGGGGAGGAGAGGCCGAGCGTGGGAGCTCCACGCCCCTCCACCCTTAAAAAAAAAAAAAAAAAACACATCCACTTTTATCCCCGTCCACTGCTCCGGGAACGGGAGGCTCAGTCCCGGGCACAAGCTGCCTTTGCTCATCAGCCACATCTCAGAGCTCCGGTGCCCCTGGGGTTCCGGACAGGGGGCACCCGTGACGGCCACAGAAAGCCCCAGGTCAGAGCCCAGGGAGACATGGGGACAGGAAGGCCTGTCCTGCCCAGAGAAGAGCCTCCGTGGCTCCCAAGATCCGAGCTCTCAGACACGCCACCGCAGGTCCACATCGGGCCTCATCAGGCCGGTGTGAACCTAGTGACGTCCTGCAGGCCAACTGTCGGAACCTGGAGTCTGGCCAGGGCTGCCCACACTTCAGGGCACCAGGTGGGGGCCTGGGCGTGCTCCCCCAGCGCTGACGTGTCCTGTCCACGCCGCACAGGGCCGGGCTGTCTGGCTCGGGCACATTCCCCACACAGCGGCCCCATTGTGCCGACCCCGGCTCCCGGCAGCTGTCCCGGGCCCCACAGGCTGTGGATGCAGACCCGGCTCCTCTGCTGGCAGCTGCGCAGGCTTCCCGGAACAAGCGCCCGGGAGGCCTCACCCAGCGCCATGTGTCTGGGAGCCCGGGTTCCATCCTGGGGCCAGGCTGGGTGGCCAGGGCCACAGCCCCCGAAGCAGGGAAGGGCTGAGGCCGCCTCCTCCAGCGCCTGCCTCCCTGCCCTGCCCTCCCCGCAGCTGTGCCTGGCCCCGCGGAAGGCATTCCGCAGCTGCTGGGGTTGCATTCCCTGGACTGGGCCCTCGTTCCTCCTCAGCCCTGGGCTGGGCCGGGCAGACAGCCGGGCGGGCTGGCGAGGGGAGGCGGCTGCTTTTGCCTGGGCCCCGGAGCCCAGCTCTGTCCTTGCTGCCCCTATCTGCCTCACCTTGGACACACACCTGCCCTGGCCGCTGTCCACCTGCCCCCCCCGTGCACGGGGACTTCCTGCACAGACACAGGTGGTTCTTACCAGGGGGAAGGACTGGAGGAGACCCAATCCCCAAAAGTAAGCGGGTGCCTGGATGCTCCCCTGGGGCCGGGTCAGGAACATGCTGGAGGCATGGCCCAGTCCTGCCACAACAGAAACACTGAGGGGCACCTGGGGGGCTCATCGGTTAAACGGCTGGCTCTTGATTTAGGCTCAGGTCATGATCTCAGGGTCCTGGGATCCAGCCCCAAGTCGGGCCCCCCGCTCAGCCAGGAGCCTGTTTTTCCCTCTGCCTCTGCCCCCTACCTACCACGTGCACGTGCACACACACTCTCTCTCAAATAAATAAACTTTAAGAAGAAAGAAAGAAAGAAAAGAAAGAAAAGGAAGAAAGGAAGAAAGGAAAAAATGAAGAAAGGAAGAAAGAAACATTTAGCCCCCCCGCACAGAAGGAAATTCTGCAGGTGAAGGGCCAGGGCCTGGTGAGGTGCGAGCCCACTGCTCTGCTTGCTTCAGCACACTTATCATGCTCCTGCTGTATGCCGGGTGCTGGGATGGGACTTCCCCAGGGAGTTTACTGCCCAGCATCAGGCCCAGAGTGGACCCCAATTAGTGGGGCATCTTGCAAACACAGGAGGAGTCTAGGGAGGCTCTGCAGAGCCTGGGCCTCCCCCCGAATCGCACAGTGGTCCCCCTCACCCCACCTCCCTGCCCCAGGTTGGCACATTCCCGCCCACTTCCCTGGCTGACCCATCCCCCCCTTCACGCTCAGTACACACCTGTCCTTCCCTGAAGCCTCCTCGGCCCAACCTCCTTCTCCTCCCGTGTCCCCGCTGGGGGTCCCAGGAGCCCTGTGCTTCTAGCCCCCACTGTCCCCTGCAGAGCTGAGACTAACTTCATTCTGTCCCAGCCCCTAATGCAGACTCAGTGCAGCAGGCACCCGGGTCCTCCTGCAAGGCAGGCAGGCGTGCAAAGACCAGGTGTGCAAAGACACTGCGCCCAGCACCAGAAGCTTAGGGACCCACCGTCACCTTCCTCCAAGCTCCACCCACAGCCAAGAACATCTCTAGATGTTTCTAGTGAGAGGGACACCCTCCTGAGACACGCGGTGAGTCTGCCCCACCCCAGGCTCACATCCATCATCACCAGCCATGCCTGGCACCACCGTGGAATGTGTTTTGAGTGCACCGCCTTGGGACAGGGGCCCCAACCACTCCCTCAGTGGACAGATCAAGAAACTGAGACTGGGGGTGGGGGGCGGCAAAGTGACGGCTCAGAACGAGCTGGCCCATGGGATGGGACCGGGACCCAGACAAGAACTCAGCGGGAGCCGGTCCAGGGTGCTTCGGTCCCCACCCTGCCCCGTCAGCCCCAGCCTCCCCCGTGGCTTCTAGTTAGCATCCGGAGACGTCAAAGCAGCAGACCCAGGAGTGAGCAGCCAATGCCCGCCTTATAAGGCAGCCTCGGGGAAACTTGGCCGGTGTCAGCCATGGGCCAGAGGCGGGTGGTTCCCGGGCGGAGGCAGAGCCAGGCGCTCCCCACACGGGCATGGTTGTGGTCCTGCCCCACCCGGAGCCACCCATGCAGGGGCCGGGGAAAGCAGGGACGTGGGACAGGGGACAGGCCGCACTCACCCAGAGCCTGAAGAGAGAAGCAGCGATGACCAAAGGGTGACAGGGAGGGTCAGGGGTCAGGGCCCGGGGCCGGCAGCCTCAGAAACAAAGAACCCAATGCACCAGAGCAGAGCAGGTCACAACCTGTGGGTTCTGGCTTGACCAGGAAAGCATCTGCTTGGTCCCCACAAGGTCCCATGGGGCCCTCGGGGTCCCTGTGTCTGCCCCCAGGGGCCACAAAAAACCATCTCACTCCTCCAACATCGTTTCACTGAGCACCTATTGCATCCATGTCACTCAGTTAAAAAATAAATAAAAAAAAGAAACTTGAAAAAAACTAGCACCAGCCTCACCCTCAACCTAGAACCCAGTAGGGCGCATGGAGGGAATTCTGAAAAGTACAGGATGAATGCTGAACATGGATAGCGCTGGGTTACAGGTCAACTTTAGGTTCTAACTTCTACGTTTTCTGAATTCGAAAGCAACGGTATGTTGAGGAACTATTTTTACGTGAGGAGTCTAGCAGAGAAAAGTTTCATGCAACACAGGTAATTAATATTCCAAGCCAAACACGAGATATCATACATCAAAAAAAAAAAAAAAAAAAAAAGGCAAAAAGGCACAGAAGTCAAAGGAAGTAAGGCCATTTCCGGCTAGCGGGAGGGCTTCATGGAAGAGTGCTGTTTGGGCTTTGAAGAATGCATAGGAGTTCAAAAAAGAGGAAGAAGGTCAGGGGCCAGGAGTCAGGAGGTCAGGGCAGGAGGGGGGAAGGGTGGATGGGAAGCAAGGCTGAGGGACAGCCGGTCTGTGTCCGCATGGACTGGGCAGGCAGTGACCAGAGGAGCGGACGGAGCCCCGGAGCAGGGGACCTCACCGCCAGAAGCTGCTACAGCAGATTCCAGGACTGCAGCCTCACAGGGACGGCCCTGCCCCGCACTGGGCTTGCTTTAGGGACTTTAAGACTGGACATCCATGGCCAAGCGGGTCAGGGCCAATCTCCCACCCACAGGGGGCTCTGCTTCCTCCTCTTCCTCCTCCTCCTCCTCCCCCACCCCCTCACCCAAGGCCCAAGGACCATCTGCGCCCCCACCTCCTCCAGCCCCCACCCCCGAGCATCCCTCCTAACTGCATCTGTCCAGCCCAAAGGCCCTCAACCTGTGAGCACTGGTCCCGGAGAGCCCCCTCCCCAGCCAGCCGATGAGACACGGGGGGTCGGGGCACAGGCATGTACTCATGTGATGGGTACACAGCCCCCCACCCCTCAGAGTATGCTCCACGGCAGGAGGCCACTGGGCGCAGGAGCTGGGCCCATCTGCCCTCTGAGGGGCCCCGGGGTCTGGGCAGCTGACCGCAGAGCTCTCGTGCCGGGCTTGGAGATTTAAACTCTTTTCTACGGCGAGATTCTGCGGTTCCCTCTGAGTTCCAGGCTCCCGGGCACCTCGGGGCTGCTGCCTGGGCTCCCCTTCCCCGCCTGCTTAAATTCTACTTCCTCCAAGGCCGGCTCAAGACCCCCCACGGCCCCCTCGGCTGCTCCTGAGCAAAGCCAGGACTGGGCCCAGCGGCCCCGGCTCCCAGCACAGCCTAGAAGCTAAGCGGGGCTAAGCGGGGCCTGAGCCACGTCTACATGCTGGAGGAAGACATCCTCGCAACCCCGAGGCCGTGCCCTGCCTGCCCTGATGACCCAGGGCGGGTCCACCCTGAGCAGACACCCTCCTGCCTGTCGCCCAGAGCCAGGACCCCGTCCTCACGCATCCTGCACCAGCTGCCATCACGATCTGGACGTGGATGGGCTCTGGGATGACCGCATCCCCAACCACATCCCGCTTGACTCAGCCGGGCATGAACACCTCCCCCACAGGAGGGACACCTCACCCATGGGAGGGACATCTCACCCACGGGCAGGACATCTCACCCACAGGCAGGACATCTCACCCACGGGCGGGACATCTCACCCACAGGAGGGAGCCCTATCTGGTGGCAAGGACCCTGGACCAACAGAAGCCCACTCCCCGTGCACGGGGCCCGCCGTCCTTCCAACTCGGCGGTGTCTGAGTGGGTGGGCGTGGCTCTGCAGAGTTTAGGGAGTTTAGGGAGATGGGGGAGTGGGCTGAGGCCCAGCATGGCCACAAACGGGCGTCTTGGCCCCCACCCCCATCTGCCACCTGCTCAGTCAAACCAAGGGAGCTGCTCCCACTGAATTGAGAGGAGCACTGGTCCCATCCAGCGCCCCACCCCGTCTGGAGCCCAAGGACCCCTTCCCAGCGGCCCCGAGAACCTGGGCACACAGAGAGGAGGCGTTCTCGTTTCCCTTGCCTCTGGCCACGACCCTCCATCTCCGAGGAGCTAGAGGAGGATCCCCCAGGACAGAACCTTAGGAGGGCCACGAGGCCCCCCACCTGAGGCTCCTGCCCCGGCCGGGTACTTATGGGGCAGCCCGCAATCCCTCTTGAGCAGAAGCCTGCCCGCCCCCACCCCGCCCCCATGGCCTGGTGACCAGAGGCACGTGGGAGCCTGTCCTTGGACCCCAAACCCATCATACCCCCGTGTCCCACATGAGCCTGCCCCCTCTTCATTTATCAGACTTGCAGACACTGCCTTTCAGGGCAGACAGCGCACGCTCTACACCACGGCACATTCTGACCCACAGAGGGGTCCCTCGAAACCCAAAGATTCTGTCCAAAGCCCGACGCAAGCATCCTGGTCCATCCCCAATGCAGAGTCCCCCCACCACCAGCCTTGGGCCCCCTGCCCCGGTGTATTCTTGGCCGCCACGGAATCCTGCCCCCATCCACCTGCTACACGCCCCCCCCCCACGTTGGGACTCCAGGGCAGAGCCAGCTCCCCATCCCCAAGCACCGTAGCTCGGCCGACCCGCTCCTGCTACTCACCCTCCTGGCTCTTGGGTGGGGCCTCGGCCACGGTGGGCTGGGGCTTGGGCTCCAGCCTGCTCTGCAGCTGAGACATCGGGGTGTGTTCTGAATTCTCCAGGGTCTGGGGTGGGATGGGGGAGGCGGGCACCTCGGCCGGCTTGGGCACCTGGATCTCGACCCTCTTGGGGGCTACGTCCGCAGTGGGGGCTGCGGGCACCTCGGGGATCTTGGAGGCGGGCGTCTCCATCCTCCGGTGGGCCGACTCCTGGGGCTTGACTATGGTGATCTCCGTCCTCCGGGGGGCGGGCTCCGGCGTCTTGTGGCCCAGCGCCTCGGCCCGCTTGAGGCCGAAGCGGGACGGCCCGGCGGCGCTGGCGTTCTCCACCTGCTTGGACGAGATGTCGATGGAGATCTCCGTGCGCCGGGACACGGGCTCGGCCTTGGGGCCCGAGAGCTCGACCCTCCGCAGGGCAGCCTTGGGGGATCGCTGGCTGAGGGAGTCTACATGGCGGGCTGCGGGCTCAGAGTTCTTCACGCCCAGGTCCTGGAACTTCTGGGTGGAGCTGGCCACAGTGGCCCGGAGCAGGGGGGTCTGGATCCTCCGGGGCGGGGTGGAGTTGGGCGTCTCAGCCTCCTCGACCTCAAAAGATCTTTTCAAGGCTGGAAAACAGAGAGAGGGGGACGTGAGGAGTGGATGGTCCGGGAACTCGCTTACACCAAGGGAGCTGGCGGGGGTGCTGCGGCGGGGGGCCCAAAGGACTCAGGCTCCCTCCACCTCGGGGGAACAAAGGGGACAGCCCCACCGTCCCAGGGGCCGTGGGCACCAGCAATCTCGTGCACTGGGACACAGAGCGAAAAGGCTGGAGCTCGGAGGACACAGCAGCCTCTCTGTCCTCCAGGGCCACGGCGTGGACGTGCCAGCCACGTTTTCTATAAAGATGTCCTGGCTCAAGGGGAGCTTTGGCTTCTTTCCCGTCGTGGCCTTCCTTCGTCCCTCCTCACCTCCACCCCACGCAGACACGGCCAGACACAAGCCACACCACCAGCAGCAGCAACGGGGGCGGGAGGGGGGCGTCCCCAGTAACAACCGTCACCTGCCAGAATCACGACGGCAATGACGTCACCCTAACAACACAGCACGAACGGCCGGCGGCACAACATCAAAGACAGGCACCGGGTTCACTGCATCCGTTTACTCTTCCCGTGACCCTACCCTGTGAATACTGTGGTTAACCCCTGGTACGGATAGGGAAACTGAGGCCCTGGTGCTTAAGCCATGTGCCCAATGACGTGGAGACAGAGTGGCCAGAAGATGCCATCTGTCCAGATGCAGGGCCCAGCGTTCTGACCACGTGGCTGCCCTGTTGCAGGTGGGATGACAGAGTCCTGGCGCGTCCACACCCTCCAAGCCTCTCGGGTCCTCGCCCCGGCTGCCTCCGTGCTCTGCGACCTGCCCCAGCCCGACCTGGGCCCCCGTGTGACGCCGGGCATCTGACTCCCACCCCAGCCGCCCACTACCTCTGCCGGGAACTGCTCCCTCCAAGGCCAGGGGACAGTGCCTGGGAAGCTGCCGGCCATCCCCACGGTCCCTGCAGCCGGGCTCCCAACAAGAACCAACTGCTCCCGTTATAAAGACCAGAGCATGCAGGGCCCTCATGGCAGGAACACTCACCAGCTCCTTCCCGGCCGGCCCACAGGGTCTCTCCCACCCAGCGCCCCACCTCGCCTGACCAGCCCCCATCACCGCCACCCACGAGCCCAGGATTTCCTGGGACCTCGTCAGGTCGTCCCCAACCCCAGCAACAGCAACGTGGGCCTGTTCTCAGCGCCACTGCCCCCAACCCCGAGTCTTCCATCCTCCAAATTCCAGCACGGCCTTGTCTGATCCCCGTGGACAGGGCTTCCTCCCAGGGCCTGCTGGGCGGCTGGGCCGCTGCGTGGCTGGGTGGCTGGGTGGGGGTGGCCAGGGGAGCCTGTGCTCCTACGTCCTGGGAGACAGGAAGCAGAGGAGGCCCCGGCCCCGACATCTGGCTGCGGGAACGACCAGTTCCCCAAACGTGGCACCCAGGCGGGACCTCTCTCAGCCCCGGGCACACGGCCTGCTCGGTGCACAGACGGCACGACATCCTGAGTTGCAAAGCTCAGCCCTGCCAGAGGCCCTGCGGGACAGAAACGTCCCTGGTCAGAGGGAAGCGGCCTGCCTCAGGGGCCCACCTGCTGCCCCGCAGGCCTGTGAGCCCATTGTGGCCAGAGCGACGCACTTGTCGGGAGAGCCTGGGAATCTGCGTTCTCTGTGTGCTAACTCCTGATCCGCACGCGCTGGCACTGAGGAAACCACCCCTCTCAGAACAGGTGTGGTCAAACCAAATCACATCCACGGGCTGCAGGTGGCCCGTGGGCCCGGCCTGTGACCTCTGCTTGATATCGCGGCCAAGAGCAGTGGGGTTCCGTGCCGAGCAGCAGGGATGTGCCAAAGTGGGGATGCCAGCACCCCTCCCGGGGCCCTCTCCCCTCAGGTGACCACAGAGTACAGACCACTTGTTCCAGGGCAGCCTGAGGTGACAAAGGACAGGGCAGGGGTGTATCCAGAAACCGTGACCTCATGTGGGTCCCGGGGGGGCCTCTGGTCTACCCCCAGCCCCCAGAGCACCGTCCAAACCGCCCCCCGCACGGTGGCTCCGTCTGTCTGGGGGCTCTCTAGAGGAGGGGTCTGCACCCCACCCACCTCCAGGTGAACTCGTGCAGCCGCATCAGAGAACAGACATCAGGTGGGTGGGATGTTTCCCGGGTTTCACCCTGAATGAGATGACCTCCTCCCTGGGGGTCCAGGGAGGTCTGTGACCCCCTCTGGAGGGTCCCCTCTCTGGGAAGCCCACTTGGAGGGGCCCTCAACCACTGACTTACAAGTGAAGACCCTGAACCGAAGCAAAGACCCCGCTGACTCGGGCACGGAAGGTCCTGGGGGGCGATGCATTCGAACCCGGCCCACACGCAGATCACTGCCCAGCCGGGTGGGCTGCTGCCCCCGCAGGTCACTGCCATGGCCATCTCTGCAGACGCACACGCCCGGCCCCACCCACCATCCTCTTCTCTCTCGCTGCTTTGTGCTTCTTCGAGCCACACGTCACCCCCTGGCCCCCCATTAACCTGTGTGCTCATCGTCTGGCTACATGATCGACCTAGGTGTTCACCCCCAGACATCCGCCCATCCCATCCCATTCCTAGTCCTAGGCTCCGAGAGAACCAGAGCCATCCCCACCCCCAGGGCAGTGACTGGCAGCAGAATGTACAAGCTGTTAGGGTTACTCTTGACAATCTATGCCAACCCCCCCAAAGCAGCAGACCCCCGCGCCGCCACCTCCTCTGATTTCAAGTACACCCCAGAGCCAGGCTCGCTGTTGCCTCCTGCCCTGGCTCCACGCAGTTCACATCTGTCCCTCCCGTGTCATCCAGGCCATGTCGTGGCTACGGGGCAGGGACGGGGTGTGTTTTGGGTCCCTGGAAACATCCTCTCCTTCTTAACTCCACGAGTCACCTCTCCGTCCCTTCATGGGCCTCAGGGGCTGCTTCTACACGACCGGAAGGGGGGACCAGGTTACAGGTGTGTAGCTGTGGGCACAGGGCCCAGGGAAGCCCCAGACAAGCTCCACTTCTAAGGTTCCATAGTGAGTTGAGCCGTGTACCCCAAAAAGGTATGTCCTGGGTCACAACTCTCAGAACCTATGAGGAGGACCTTACCTGGGAAAATAAGGTAAGGATTCGAGATGACATCATCCTGAATCTAGGATGGGCTCTAACTCCTATAGATGTCCTTACACAAGAGAGAAGGGGGGGATTTGAGGCCCAGACACAGAGACGCCCTGTGAGACCAGCAGAGACCGGGGAGGTGCAGCCCCAAACCACCAGAAGCCGGGAGGAGCAGAAAGGAAAGAGCCTGACCCTGCCGACACCTTGACCTTGGACTTCAGGCCTCCAGAACCGTGAGACTACATTTCTGTGGTTTGAGCCTCGTGGTCTGTGGTCATGTCTTAGGGTGGCCCCATGACGTTACCGTGGGACGGCTGGAAGGGTGAGACCCCTGCGCTCCAAGACAGTCCGGGCTCACCCAAGGGCGCTGCCACCCTGCCCAGCACCCCAGCCCCTCTCCAGGGGCCCAGGAGAAAAAGCCACCTCCCTTTCCCTCTCCTGGGATCACGCAAGACCCCAGACAGTAGGAGACGTCGTGGGGAGTGACGCTGCTCTGGATCTACACGCGGGCTATTTGGTGATGAAACAAGATCACTGTGTAACGCAGGCCTGCAAGGGACGCCCCGTACGAAGCTGCCTCCCCACGGAGGGTGTCGTGACATGAGCAGCACCCAGCTGGGAAAAATTAGCAGACTGTCATGAAGCCTCCCCCATCGGAGTCCTAAAAACAGCCCGGGCCCTAGGCGCACACGTCCAGCCACTGTCCTTGGGAACACCCTCCACCAGCTCCGAGGGGGCTTGGGGGTGGCCTACCACGGCGGCAGGGGCCTCTCTCCTTCCCCACCTCCCTTTCCCTGCAAGGTGTAGAGACAGCTGAAGGGTGTCCACGGGCAGCCACAGGGGCCAGCAAGAGTGCTCAGGAGCTGGCCATTTGGCATTTCTGAGACCCTGTGTGACCGTAGGGCAGAAAAGTGGCCTTCACTGGACCAGTGGGGAGCAGTGGGCCGCGCACTGGGCCGCCTCCCCTTTGTCCGCCAGATGTCACTGCCGTCAGGGGCCACGACAGATGTCCCCAGCTGGATGTGACAAGCCAGACTGCCTCTGAGCAGTGGAAGGGTATGGGGCCAGCGACTGGGGTGGGGGGAAATACTGCCACCTCCATAGGGCAGGAGGTGCCCCGCTCTGCGTACACCGTGTCCAAAACAAGATCGCCCCCCCTTCCTTCTCCTTTGCATTCACCCCCCCTGCAAAGCCAGGCTCAAACCTCACTTGCTCCCCAAGGCCCTCCTCGCCCCCCACCCCCTACCCCAGCCCAGCGGGCTCCAGGAGCCCAAAAACAGTTGCGTGCACCCTGGCCTGCCACTGGGAATGTACCCCAAGGAAATAAATAGAAGCGCAGAGGATTTACGGATGGGGACATCTGCATCCGCGTTCAAAGAGCAAATGCTGGAAACAACTGGGGTTCACATCGATTTCCTAAACCCATGTGCCCAAGTCCTGAGCAGTCATCAAAACCACGGTTCTGAAAATGAGAAATGTTGAGAATATGATATAAAAATAGCAAGATGCAAGCTGTGTGCAAGGGCGTGACCGCATCTCACACGCACATGTGCGGCGCACACGCGCACCCGCGGGGGGGCGCGGGCTCTGGGTGTTCGGGTGGGTGCTTCGCTCCCTGGGACGCTCCTGCCTTTTGCCAACGTCCTGCGCCCAGCGCGGCTGGCTGACGACTTCCAGGGCATAAACCCGTCAGCAGGGTTTTCAGAAAGAGCCCTGGCTGCGGCGGCGGGGGAGGCCCGGCCCAGGCGTCCAGATGCGCGTCCGGGCCCACGGGGGGCGAGGCAGCCGCGGCAGGGTCTGGGCCTGGTTAGGGAGGAATGCGCGGCGCACAAGGGGCCATTGTGAAGGGCCTGCCCCGACCACAGGCTGCGGCCCACCTCTCCCCGCTTCCGGCGCGCGGCGCTGGCCCCGGCTGGGAGGGGGCACCCAGGCGGCCACTGGGCGGCCACTAAGCCCGGCTCCGGGGGGGACAAATGTCACGCAAAGAACGTTAGAGCCCAACGTCAAAGCGAACCCCTGCACAACTCGCGTGGGAGGGGCCGCCCAGGACGCTGCCGACCGTGGGGACCGATCTGGGCTCGGGCCCCAGGAGCGCCGGCCCCGGCCCAACGGGGAGCCCCGTCCAGGTTCCATCCCCGAACAGCGAGGCCAGCCAGCAGCGGGGCCCAGGGCACCGGGCAGAGGGTACCGCCCTGCTCCCCATCCCGAGCCTGCAGGCTGGGATGCCAGGCCCCAGGAAGACGCCACCCCGAACGTAAGTGCTCGGCCGTGAGGATGCACAGAGTGAGCCTGGGAGCCCCCGGTTCTCCTCCCGAGCGGGCCCGGCCCTGGCACAGCCCCGGCTCCGGGTCAAGGGCTCCGGCGGGGCAGTGGGGGGGACAGCACGGTCTCACCACAGCAGACAGGAGCTGGGGGCTGCGGCGGAGGCCTCGAGAAGCCCCCACCGAGTAGGGCAGGGAAGGCAGAGCAGACGGGACAAGGCCCAGTCATTTAAGCAACAAATCCTCCCAAGGAAAAGAACCCGGGATCACAAAACCAGGTCCCGTCCCCCTAAAGGATGAGCCACCTAGGGAAAGAGGGGCAGGGCAGGGTCCCAGGCAAGTCTGGGCAAGAGGGTGCAGGGTGAAGGGCCTGGGTGCCCAGGGGTGGAGTGGGGGGCGGTGCTCACACAGACCGTGCTCCTCACATCCGCCCCCCAGGTAGGAGCTCCAACAGGGGGTGACACGACCCCGTCATCACAGAGTCTCTGCTTCCTCGGCTGTCCTACTATGGCACTGCCAGGATGACACGGTGGTTGGTGCCCACGCCCCAATTAGGTGGTTCACCAGCGCACCTGCGGGTGGGTGTGCACCCAGGGGTGTGTGTGCTCACCCCACAGGAGGCCAAGGTTGCACGGGCCTTACCAATGTCCCTGATACCCGCAGCCAGCATCTGCCCCTCAGCCGGAGGGCCTGTCCTGGTGGCCACCTGGTGCCACTCAGCGCTGAAGGCAGGAGGCAGTTAACAGTGCTCCCCAGGCCAGCAGGCTTTAGGCAGTAAATGGAATAACTCTGGGGTGCAGGGTCCCCCAGGACCCCCAGTCGGGCTGAGCCCCAGCATAACATGGTGGGTGCTGCACCCTCCAGGCCATGCCCTGCCCTCCTCTGCAGGGGGGTGGGGCGGGGAGGGTGTCCCTGGGATCACATCCACTTGGATCCCAGTCTCAGGAGCAGCCTCTAGGGGCTTGCTCAGTGGTGGGGAGACGGCTGAGGGGGCAGGTGGGGAAGGGCGCTGCTTAGGAAGTAAAAGAGCCCAAAAGGAAAAGCTTACAAACAGGCGCTGGCTGAGCGGGGCCAGCCCTGGGAAGCCAACAGGCCCTGGATTTCATACAGAGAAGCACGCGTGGTCAACAGCCAGGACACAACACGCAAGAGGCAAAGTCCAAACAAAGGAAGAGCAATGGAGAGCTCGGCACCTGCAGGCCCAAACCCTCCGCCCGGCCCCCTCCCTCTCCCTCTGCCTCCCCAGGCGAGGCCTGGCCGGGCTGCGGGGCCACGCGAAGCCTGAGAGCCACGTCCAATGCCAGCCCTGCGCTGCCCGGCTCTGGCTCACGTCTGGGGGCCAGTGGGCGGCGAAGGGCTAGTGGCTGCCCCAGGCTCACGGGCACGCGTGGCCAGCTGAAGGCGGCCTGGGGAGCACAGGGATCACGCGCTCGGCCCCTCTCCCTGGCCCCGGGGCCACCAGCGGGCCTGCATTTCCACACCAGGCACGGTTTTCCCAAGGATCCGGCCTGGGGCCCCTGGACAAGGAGGAAGCGGCTGACCCCCAGGAACCCTGGGGCGGGGTGGGGGGGTGAAAAGGGAGGGACAGCCAACAGTATCACTGAGAGCTGGGGACCCAGGGGAGGCCACGCAGCTCCAGGCAAAGACTGTGAGGTACCCCCATGTTCTCTTGGCCGCCTGGATTTATTTTGATGTCTGTCTTTTGCTTTGGGTGTTAGGAGGCACTGTCCTCTCTCCCCCCTGGTGCCCTAGGCCTGGGGGACACGGGCACTCGGGGGTCCTTCCTGTTCCGCGCAGCCTCCGCCCATGAGGCCTGGCCCCTGCTCTGCAATGGCAACGTGAGAAAGAGCAGGCTGGGTTTCCCCAATGGGGCCAAGAGCAACAGACGAGCCCCCTCCCTCCCTTCCCAGGGTCCCCCATCGCTGCTCACTGCAGGGCCCCCCACACACAGCCTAGGTGGCCCCACAGCCTTTCCCAGGCCATGATCTTTTCAGCCACAAGAAGAATACAAAAGCCAGAAGGGGAGTGTCAATGACCCCCCAACATACACACAGACCCCCTCGGCTCCAAGCAGGGAGCCCAATGGCAGCTAGGCCCCCAGACTCCAGCCCCCAAACCCCAGACCTTCTCTTAATCCCCAAATTCACTGCGTTAAGTTCTCCGTGGAAAAAGCTCTCGGCAATGTGGCAAGCAAGCCAGCACGCAGGTGGAACCAGCCCTCCCAGCCTCGCTACACAGCCCTATCCACCCAGGAAGGGACCAGGGTCCTATCGGATTCCTTTACAACGGCTTCCAGCTTCCGCTGTGCCGTCTACAGAAGACGCTGGTCGAACGGTGGCCCCCAAAATGCTACGTCTGGGTCCTCTAATTCCCCAAACCGCTGAAAGCTACCTTCCTTGAGAAAAGGGTCTTTGCAGCAGTACTGTAGGATCTCGAGCTGAGATCATCCCGTATAAGGGTGGGCCCCACATCCAGCGGCAGGCGTCCTTGGAAGGCAACAGGAAAGGAGAAGACACACAGAGCTGGAGGCCCTGTGACGGTGGTGGGGACGGGGCGGGGACGGGAGGGACGGGTCGACAAGCCAGGGGTGGTCCCCGAGGCTGGAACACATAGAAGCCTGCAACAGACCCTCCGTGCGGGCACCCAGCGGGAACCGACGCCTGCCCACGGCCTGGCCTGGGACTGTGGCCTCCAGAAGGGGACACACTAAACGTCTGCTGTGCTAAGCCGTCCAACAGCCCCAGGAAATGAACAGCCCAAGAGAACACGGAAGACAGGAGAGGGGAGGTCTCGCAACCACCGCGGCCACCTTCTGTGGATGCTGAAGCCACTTCCCGCCATGACTCACCAGCTCTGAGAAGGGGAACACAGGTACCCCGGGATCGGTCTGGCCTGGTGGGACGGAGCCTCTGCCCCATGGCTCCCAGGGGGCAGCCCCCTCCTGCCACTTGCTCTCTCTCTCCCCAGCCCCACAGCTCCCCCACGTCCACCTGGACCAGGGCCCACGCCTCCCGCCCACCTAGGATGTCCCAGCTCATGCCTGTCGTCTAAGACAGGGCACCCTGCTTGCTCCCAACATCATCCCACTTGGGGCAGAAAGTTCTCCGGCCGGCCTACCTTCAGAGGGCTCATCACTGGGGTTTAATTACTGGGGTTTATCTCTCCCGGACTAAAGATGAGCCTTGGGGTGAAAGCCGTCCAGCCCGGGAGACCCCAGTAGGCAGCAGGGGACACTGGCGGAGGGCCTCCTGCTGTAAGAAGTCCTCCTACAGAGAGCAGAACCACAACACATGGGCACGGGCCTCTTCTCCTGGCTGTTGCCATCTGCCCGGTCCCCCTGGGTCTGGAGACACCAGGGTCATTCCAGGAGGGCTTAAAAGTCCCCTAAGACGCTGGACCACCCTTTTTTTCCTTGACTAAATTAAAGCTACGGGAGCACGTGCACACGTAGCACAACGTGATGCAGAGGGAAGGGTGTCGTCCTCCCCACCCGGAGAGAGCAGAGTGGGGGCACCTGGCCTTACTGTGGCGGTGGCGGTGGCTGCGACCAGCAGAGATGGGGATGAGATAGGGCAAGAATGTCCTGCCCCAGGCTGGGGACGCCAGGCTGCCTGTGGAGCTCTCCCTGGACAGTGGGGAGGAGGAGGGGAGGGACAGGAGAAGGGCCAAGGCGCGGCCCAGCCTGGAGGGAGAGGAGGGGACACATGACCTCTTGGCCTCCTCGGGTCAAAGGTTTTCAGATAAATGGCAGCCAGGGAGGGCAGAGGGGAGCCCCCGGGAGGGGACTGACATCAAAACCTGAAACCACAGGCCATAGCTTCAAGGGCCTCCGAGGTCACAGAGCCCAGAGCCCTTTGGCCTGTAACCGCCTCCCGGGCACCCCAGACACCCTGAGGGGGTCTCCAGGAGGCCCCGTCCCAGAAGAAGGAGAGTTGAGCTGCTGGTTCCAGGTCGGAGCACCACCACCCTGCCCCACCAGAGGGTCCCCAACCACCTCCTCAGCCTTCTCCTCCGGCACCCTTTTACCTGCACCCTCCAACCACCCACCGCTCCCCCAAACACACCTTCCCCAAATCCACAGGCCCGTAAGTGCTGCTCCTCGGGATGCTGCCCCAGCCCTGTCCCTGACCTCGGAGCAAGTAGATAGGTGGTGAAGACCATTCCGCACCAGGCCCTCCTGCACACCGGCCCTCCTGCACACGGCCCTCCTGCACACCGGCCCTCCTGCACACCGGCCCTCCTGCACACCGGCCCTCCTGCACCAGGCCCTCCTGCACACCGGCCCTCCTGCACCAGGCCCTCCTGCACACTGACCCTCCTGCACACGGCCCTCCTGCACACTGACCCTCCTGCACACGGCCCTCCTGCACACGGCCCTCCTGCACACTGACCCTCCTGCACCAGGCCTTCCTGCACACGGCCCTCCTGCACACGGCCCTCCTGTACACCGGCCCTCCTGCACCAGGCCTTCCTGCACACGGCCCTCCTGCACACGGCCCTCCTGCACACCGGCCCTCCTGCACCAGGCCCTCCTGCACACTGGCCCTCCTGCACCAGGCCCTCCTGCACACTGACCCTCCTGCACACGGCCCTCCTGCACACGGCCCTCCTGCACACGGCCCTCCTGCACCAGGCCCTCCTGCACACTGACCCTCCTGCACACGGCCCTCCTGCACACTGACCCTCCTGCACACGGCCCTCCTGTACACCGGCCCTCCTGCACCAGGCCTTCCTACACACGGCCCTCCTGCACACGGCCCTCCTGCACCAGGCCCTCCTGCACACGGCCCTCCTGCACACCGGCCCTCCTGCACACCGGCCCTCCTGCACCAGGCCCTCCTGCACACTGACCCTCCTGCACACGGCCCTCCTGCACACGGCCCTCCTGCACACGGCCCTCCTGCACCAGGCCCTCCTGCACACTGACCCTCCTGCACACGGCCCTCCTGTACACCGGCCCTCCTGCACCAGGCCTTCCTGCACACGGCCCTCCTGCACACTGGCCCTCCTGCACACGGCCCTCCTGCACACTGACCCTCCTGCACACGGCCCTCCTGTACACCGGCCCTCCTGCACCAGGCCTTCCTGCACACGGCCCTCCTGCACACTGGCCCTCCTGCACCAGGCCCTCCTGCACACTGACCCTCCTGCACACAGCCCTCCTGCACACAGACCTCCTGCACACCGACCCTCCTGCACACCGGCCCTCCTGCACACGGCCCTCCTGCACCAGGCCCTCCTGCACACCGGCCTCCTGCACACGGCCCTCCTGCACACTGACCCTCCTGCACACGGCCCTCCTGCACACTGACCCTCCTGCACACTGACCCTCCTCCACACGGCCCTCCTGTACACCGGCCCTCCTGCACACTGGCCCTCCTGTACACCGGCCCTCCTGCACCAGGCCTTCCTGCACACGGCCCTCCTGCACACTGGCCCTCCTGTACACCGGCCCTCCTGCACACCGGCCCTCCTGTACACCGGCCCTCCTGTACACCGGCCCTCCTGCACCAGGCCCTCCTGCACACCGGCCCTCCTGTACACCGGCCCTCCTGCACCAGGCCCTCCTGCACACGGCCCTCCTACACACCGGCCGTCCTGTACACCGGCCCTCCTGCACCAGGCCCTCCTGCACACGGCCCTCCTGCACACAGACCTCCTGCACACTGACCCTCCTGCACACGGCCCTCCTGCACACTGACCCTCCTGCACACCGGCCTCCTGCACACGGCCCTCCTGCACACGGCCCTCCTGCACACTGACCCTCCTGCACACCGGCCCTCCTGCACCAGGCCCTCTTGCACACGGGCTTTCCTGCACACCAGCCCTCCTGCACCAGGCCCTCCTGTACCAGGCCCTCCTGCATACCAGTCCCTCCTGCACACCGGCCTTCCCACATACCAGCCCCCCTGCACCAGGCCCTCCTGCACACAGGCCGAGCTGCCAGGCCATGGTCAGGGGAGGGGGCCAGTCGCCTCGGGGGGCTACTCCTCCGTTCTCTGCTCCTAGCCCAGCAACCTCGAAGCCGGGTACTGGCTGTTCCTGATCCGCCAGAGGAACCCCCCCTCTCCTTCCTCACCTCACTGACCACTGGGAGAGATGATAAAAGCACTTAAAAAAAAATGAAGGAAAAAAAAGGCCTAATACCGGGGGGGCCACTGGGCCCAGGTGGTGCCCTCCATTAATCACGCCGCCTGCCGAGGACGCCAGAGGAACAGATGGCTCTGCCTGTGTCGTGGCCTAGGGGCGGGCAGCAAGCGGGCGCTGCCCAAGCCAACGGGAACTGTGGCCTAATTACAGGGGATGGTGACCCCAGGGAGCAGGGGTCAGGCGCCGGTCAGAGCGGCACCCAGGCCTCCCGAGGAGTGGTGGGGGTGGGGAGTCTCGGTGACCACAAAGCCCTGCATGCACCCACGTGGACTTGCGGGCTCAGGCTCTACCGACCTAGGGGGGGAGTGGACTTGGGCTTTATCCTCAAGGATACGAGGGGTGTGGCAGGGGAGAGGGGCCCAGAAAACTAAGAGGAGGAGGTGAGTTTGTTGTGTGGAAGAGACAAGATCTGGACACCGGGAGGATTCTGGAAGGGGCTCCCAGGGGGCAGCAGCACCTGCACGGGAGGCCGCCTGGCTGTTCCACAGAGCCCGGGGCGAGGCTGAGTGAGGCGGCCTCCGGGGCCCTGCTCGGGGCCTTCCTGGGCTCCCACCAGGGACGGCCAACCATCTAGAACTTGAGGAGATCCCTGGAAACGTCCAGCAGATGGGCCGAGGGCAGCGGCTCAGAGGATTGCAGACGGGACACAACCACACTCCTGGTGCCCAGATGCGGGGGCCGAGGCCCGGGCAGGCCAACCTCCCTCCAAGCCTGGTCTCCCATCCCAAGCCTGGGACACTCTGCTGCCCTCGGATGGGCCGCCAGAGCGAGTGGACCCCAAAAGACGTGTTGGTGTCCTAGCCCCGAGACCCGTGGATGGGACCTGATTTGGAAATAAGGTCCTTGCAGACATGATTAAAAATCTCAAGATCTGATCATCCTGGATTTAGGGTGGATCCTCACCTTAATACTGAGTGACCTCCAAGAGACAGGAAAGACACGGGCACGCAGAGGAGGGGGCCGCGAGGCTGAGGCAGGTGATGCGTCCACAAGCCAGGAATGCCAAGGACCTGGGGCAGCCCCAGAGCCAGGACAGGGGTCTGGGACACACTGTCCCTCGGGGCCTCCAGAAGGAACCAGCCTGGCCGACACCCAGATTTGGGACTTTGGGCTTCCTGACCCGGGCTTTCCGCCCCCCACCGGCTGGGCAAACTCACCTCCTCAGGCTGCCTCCCGGCCTACTCAGACTCCTCTCTCACCAAAAGCCCCTGCCCCACCCCTGCCCCAAGGCCCCGCAGGCTGACCGCGGCTCACACTTGTCCCGTGCATGCCTCACCTTCCAGGCAGTGGTGAACTTACTCTTTTCACCTTCTGTGTTCACCCACCATGCAGGGCCCAGGCTGCCCGCTGCTGCTCCTGATTCCCGCCTCTGCAGGAGCCACCACCCCGCAGGGTCCGCCCACCCCGCCTGGGCACCCCCACCAGGGGCAGGAGACAAAGCTGCCTGCGGGAATCAGACATTTCTCAACCAAACATGGAGAATTAGGGGCGCCTGGGTGGGCTCAGTGGTTGAGCATCTGCCTTTGGCTCAGGGCATGATCCCTGGGTGGGGTCCTGGGATCGAGTCCCGCATCGGGCTCCCCGCAGGGAGCCTGCTTCTCCTTCTGCCTGTGTCTGCTTTTCATGAATAAATAAATAAAATCTTAAAAAACAAAAATAGAAATGGAGAATTTTAGCTCAGTTGTCAATATAACTGCTCAGTACGAGAGGATCAGGGCAGCTCGGCTGCGTCCAGAGCTGGGGAGGCTTCCCGGGCCACAGAGATGACCCCTCTGGTAGGCCAGAAAGAAGGGCAGGGCCCTAAAGCCCCGTCCAGCCCTGGCACCCGACGACCCCGGAGCCGCGGTGCAGTCTGCCGGCAGCTCTGGCGACGCTTGCTGCTCCCGAACCAACCAGCAATTCCCAACGCTCAGCAGAGCCGGAGGGGCCTGGCCAGGGACGGCCCAGGACGGCCACCCCACCTGGTGAGGTCGAGGACCACAGCTCTGGCCACACTCCTCTGTGGCCCAAAACACAGCTGGCGGCAGCGCCTGGGAGGGGGACTCCTGGAGCGCTCGCCTTTGGGCCAAGCTGCCTTCTTCACTCAACCCAGCGGCCCAACCTGGAGCCGGAGAGGCCCACGGGGACCCATCTCTTTAACCGGGGTGCGCGGCGGGGTGGAATGAGTGATTCCTCTCTGACAATCAACTTCCGAAGATAACATCTATTGCTCTTTTACCCTGGCTGCAAAAGCGACTTACAGACAACGCAGAGAATCGGCTAGACCCAAAGAAAATAGGAAAAAAAAAAAACAAAAAACCTCTAAGCCCATGACCCACTATCAAGATCACCATCCCGATCTTTCTGACGTGCATGCGTGTGTTTCCTCAGCAGCCTCGTGCAGTGACGCGCTCTGAGCATCACACGGGTCCGATCTCTGCACATTCTGGCACCGGTTCTCTGAATTCCTTTGCAGTTCTAAGCTGCTGGCTCCCGGTCGTTCTCAGCTCTGACCGCTGGTCAGAATCATTTCTGGAGTCTGTTACAAACAGATTGCTGGTCCCACCTCTTGGAGGTTCCGATTCAGGAGGGCTGGGTGGGCCCGGCACCCCAAGGTGTGTCAGAGGGGAAGGTGGGGAGGCCCCTCCAAGCCTCCTCTCCACTGCCACCCCTTGCCGAGGATCCTACAAGAAGGAAATCCTAAGCACCGGCCATCACAGGGGCCGCCCTGGTCACAGACCTCAGAGATACCAGCTCAGCAGCCCCACTGCCCCCACCTGCCCCAAAAGTCACCCAAGGTCAGCAGCGGCCAGCCTTAGCTCCTGGATCCGTCATGACCCAAAGGACACACTGGGCCCTGCTGGGGGCAGATGCACATGTGACAAGGGGGCGTGTCAGTCACGAGGCCTCCAAACCTGCCCCAGGCCCACGCCGTGTCGACCTTTGAGACAGAGAAGGTCCAGGCAGCCCGGGGTCCACACAACAAAACATGGCATAAGTCACCTGCTACAGGAAACACAGGACAGAGCTGAAGGCCAGCGCCCCGGGCCCCTGCCCACCTCCTGCCTCCCCTGAAGGTGCCCACTCCTCCCCAGGACGGGGATCACAGTCCTCCCTGCAGACTGTCACCCTCCTGGGGACGGAAGCAAAGCTCGGTAGTGTCTGTCCTTGATGTACCCTGAGCGCTTGTCGGGTCCCACTACCAAATTCACACGTTGAATCCCATCCTCAGTGTGACAGGATGCGGGGTGGGGCCTTTGCAGGTGCTGGGGACATGGGAGTAGAGCCCTCGGGACCAGACCAGGGTCCCCATAGAAGCACCCCTCTGCCCCGTGAAGACCCAGGGAGAAGACGGCCGTCTGGGAGCCAGGACCGGGCAGCAGCGTGATCGGGGACTGCGAGGGATGAATGCATCAGTTAAAGCCCGGCTCTTGGGTTTTCGTGACAGCGGCCACGCAGGGGGGCCTCCACCAGGGCCAAGGACACCACCTGGCCAGTCCTACAGGCTCAAAAAGTACCACTGCCTTGAATTTCTAATCGCCGATGTTGCTTGGTGCTTCCGACACGCCGGGCGCCGCTCTGCAGTCCATTCAGTCCCCGCAGGCACCCCAAGACACAGCGACTTTCTTCCCTCCCCATTTCACGGATGGGAAGGCGAGGCACCGAGAGGCCCAGCATCAGAGCCGGGTGCGGGTGCAGCCAGGTCCCGGCCAGCATGCTAACCCCAGCCCCACCCCAGAGTCACACCCCAAAGTGGGGAGCTACCCCCCCAACAGCACTGCGCTAAGCCCTGAGCCCGCGCCACCTGCCACCCTGCAAGGTGGGCGCCGTCATTCCCAGCTCACAGGGAGTGGCCACAGAGCTGGAGGGCAGCGAGGCTGGGACTGGGGGGGCAGCCCCCCTAGACCGCAGGCCCTGGACGCCCGCTGTCCCCACCCACCGCCTGAGTAGCTTGAGATGGCAGGCTCAGCCCGTGTCGGGAGGCACCAGGAGGGCCAGAGGGCAGGACTCAGGAGGAGGGAGGGATGCGCAGGTACAGGGGGCTGGGTCTGCCTTCCATGTGGCCCCGGGCCAGGCTTGAGGCCAGGCCTGACCTGGAGCCTCGGCGGCCGTCCACCTTGCTGGCCTCCGGGAGGACTGAAAGGCTGAGCATCTGACGTGGCAGCCCCAGCGCCCGGCACATAGTAGGTGCTCAGGAAAGGAGATGGTGATGGACACTAGCAAGAGCCAGTGCGGTCAGAGGAAGTGCCTGTGAGCAAAGGGGCAACAGCTGGAAAGGCCGGGACTTGGGTCGGAAACAAAGAATGCAGGAGGAGGGGGGAGGGAGGGCGGGAGGGAGGCAGGGAGGCCAGAGCCTGACAGCTGGCTCCAGGGCAGCTGTTTGCAGGAGCCTGGCTTCATCACTTAAATATTAGGAGAGATGTAAATATTCGAGTGCGAGTGCACAGGGCAGGGGGAAGATTTCGTCCCTCTCAGTGCCCCCATCCCCCCAGCTGCCCCAAGACCCGGCGACCCCCAGGGCCCCAAGTTGGGGTGGGGACAGCAACTCAGGAGGGAGAGGGCGTTACCCCTCCTCCCTCCTCTCCCAGCCTGGGCCTACCAAGGTGTGAATGGATGACAGCCTTCCCCGTCTCAGCCCCAAGGGGCCCCAGGCCTGCCAAGGCTTTCTTTTGTAGCTTAGCAAAAAAGCCAAGCAGCCCTTCCTGAGGTTTTGTGGTGAAGGCCCAGGACGCAAAGCTGACCCCTCCCACCTGCAACATGCTCCCCGCACCCCCCCACCCCACCCCACCCCGCCCCGCGAGAAGTTAACACCTGGATCATTCATCACCCAAGTCCCTCCCAGCTCACCCAGCCTCCTGACCAGGAGCAGGGACAGAGCCTGGGTCCCCCTGGCAAGCACAGCCCCAAGGGCACCTCCACCAGGTGCAGGCACCCCTGCCAGGCACGGGCACCGCACGATCTCCCAAAGAAACTACAAGCTGGGAGAAATCACGAGAGAAGCCAGCCTGCCTGGTAAACTCCCACCCAGGACTCTGGGTAGGTACTCCTGCCTCCAGGAAGCCCTCCTGAACCTACCCCTCTCTTGGGCTCATGCCTGCCCGCCCGCCCCCCCAGAAGCTACAGCAGAGCTGGCACAGAGCTGGCACCCACAGATAGCTGTTGAATAAGGGGAATGAGCCCATTGCTTCCCTCACCCCAGGATCCTCCTCCTGGCCCGCCAGAGAACAGAGGGATCCCAGCACTTCATCTTGCGCCGAACGAAAACCCAAAACCCAGGCACTTTCCAGAGCGCGCCTTCCCCTGACTTTTTACGGGGGACAGGAGCCAGGGGACAGCAGAGAAGACCGCCCCTCCAGGCCTGGTTCGGAGCCAGGAAAACTTGTATGCTTTTACTGTAGATAAAATCGGTCTCCGGGGGACACGGGGCAGGGGCCTGGCCTACCACTCACGGGGAGACTGCCCACCCACATGGAAAGGAGGACCAAATATCCCCGCTCCGAGCCGGCTGCCGGCGCCCGAGGAGGGGGCCAGCCCGGATACGGAGCGAGATCCAGCCTGGGACGGTACAGAAATCCTCCGGACTGTGGCCACGACAGTTAGAACCAGCAGTGTCTCCACCTTCCAGGTCAGTGTCTGGGGGAGGGGAGATGCCAAGGTGGCCCACACTGGGGACATCTCTCTCCTCCCACCAGAAGGAAAGATGCTGCTGCCCGTGGCCCCGGTGGCTCCCTGCCTCAATTCCTGGGGACCCGCATAGGGAGGTGCCCAGGACCCCCAGGCCCAGCCCCAGGGGACAGCCAGAAGCCCATCAGCACAGACAGCCAGTCACCGGTCAGTGCTCCTCGAACGGTCAGGGAATCATCCAGAAAGACCTGACAAGGGCTGCAGAAGAGCTCAGAGTTTCAGCTCCTCCTTGGAAGACCAAGGAAGCAGGGCAGAGAAGGGAAGCAGCCCTGGAATTCCCCCACTTGATCCAAATGAGCCCCAGGCCACATGACCCCCCCACCTCCCCACAGCCCCTCACTTGTACCCAGGGAATAACCATGGAACCCCCCAGCTAGAGAGATGGACCCTCAGAGACTGGACGAAGGGTGGAATGGACAGGAGGTGGAGGGGGCACCTCTACGCTCCCCCCCCCATCTCCCCCCTGGCTTTCCCAGGAAGCTACTTCAAGTGTTGGAAGGCAAAGGGTCCCGGCCTTGGGGACAAGGACAACACAGGAAGCTCGGAGCCATGGGTGGGGAGGACACACTTATGCATGGGCCCTGGATTTTCTGGATTTTGCAACTCAGCCCAGTGGAGGGAGAAGGCCCCAGTGGCAGAGGCTCCCCTTCCCAGGAGGAGCTGTTAAAGACTCGAGAACACAGGAAAGAGGGCAAACCCCAAGCAAGAAAGAGGTGGGCCGGAGCTTCATTCTGGGCTCCCCACCTGGGCACCCCCGGCTCTTCACCGAGCCCCGGGCTGGGCGTTGGGACTCCACGGACATCGGCGCTGTCCTCTTGATCCCCTGCCTGAATTTCTGGGCACTGGCAGCACTTTTAAAAATGACAACAAACGTGGGAGCTTCTAGAATGTCTCTTGGTCCAGGCTGAACAGAGCCTCCAGGCTCTGCCCCCACCAAATTAAACAGCCGAGCCCAGAATTGCCCCAGGCGCCAGGGGCATCTCAGGCCGGCCGCTGGGTCTGTTTGGCTGGAGATTACAAATCCTCAGGCTTCTGGGACCATGTTCCAGAGAGTTCCGGACCGTTCGGTCTCATAAGCAAAACTCAGAGAGCCTCCAAATTTGGGAAAAACCGAGAGGGCCTTGGAAAGAAAGCCACTGTTTGACCATTTTTCCTCAGTGGCTTTGTCAAAAGAAAGTGCAAGAACTCATTTCCCGGCCGAGTTTCTGGGATGTATCCAAAAAAATGAAATCTCCTGGGGCTTCCACCCTCTGATGAACCTCTCACCGGGGCCCCTGGCCACCCATGCCCCTCCACCCTCCCCCACCCCACCCTCCGATGCACACCACCAGGTCTTTGAGGGCGTACACCATGTAAGCAGTTGCTCCAGCCACAAAACAGTGAGCAAAGACGCACGACGTGGCCTTGGGGGGCTCTGAGCCCGGCGGGAAGCACCTGGTCTGGCCAGGCAGGGCAGGTGGGACTCCTTCCTGGGTCTGGGGCCAACATGCAACCCTTGAGTCTGGCCCCCAGGTCCTCGCTGCCAAACCAGGGTACGCCCCCCTCACTGTACCCCGACAAAACTCTTCTGAGCAGCAAACTGGCCCGAGCCCAGGGCTGCTTGGCCAGTAAACCAAGGAGGGTGGCAGCTATAGTGCCGGCCGGGCTGATCTCTGAGCGTGACCTCCCCTGACCTCTGGGCACGCAGGGAGAAAGAGGAGGAGGGAGCCCTGTTCTGCTCAGCCGGCGCCAGGGTAGCAGGGCCACAGCACCAAGGGGCAGGCTGAGAGGTCCCCGGCTCCTGCAGGGCAGGTGCAGCACCTGCACACCTCCGCTTCCTCGGGGGCCACCGCGTCATGAGTGGGCTCCTCCAGTCCGGCCAAGTGACCTCATCGCCACACGGCTCCCACCTCCTGCCACAAAGCAAGAGCTGCAGGGAGGCCTACCCACTACTGGAGGCCCTGCGTCTGGCTGAAGAGCGGGAGGCATCGCTCCAGAGGCCCACGGGCATTAATTAGGGACAGGTCTGCACCCATCGCCAAGCAACAGGCCTTGTCCCTCTGGGAGGAAAGGGGCTCCTGCATCCAGCAGTCGAGGGAGCCCCCGTCCCAGAGGCTCCTGGGCTCCCAGATGAGCTGGCTTGTCAGGCCAGCTGGCGAGGTCCCCTCGCCCCTCCCCCAGCACCCGCACTCCCCCTACCCCCACCCCGGCCTGCTCTCCTGGGCCAGAGCCTCCAGGACCATCTGGGAGGGTCCTCCGAGGAGCCAGCCGAGGGTCTGGGTGGCCACAACCTGTCCTGTCCGCAGTAGGGCACAGCTGGGGGACCTGAGCGCCCGAGGCCCTGGGCCAGACTGTGTTTCAACAAACATTAAGGACTTTTGGGATTCTTTCACCGCGTGCAAATACGGTTACGGCAACCAGGGCCGAGGAAAGCAGGCCGGCAGCTGGCACTTGGAAGGGCTTTGTTACACAAAGACCAGAGTTGTAACGGCCTCGGCGGTAACAGATCCGTCCAACGCTCCGGGCCTCCACCAGCCCGAGCGATGGGGGAAGGAGTCGCCCCTCCTGCCGCCCCGTCCCAGGCCCATCTGCGTGGCGGAGGGAGGGGGGGGGGATCAAAAAAATCTAAAAACAATCACAGGAGCAAAACGCAAACCCTCTTCTTGCCCTCACATGGGGGTTCCCCACAGAGCCCTGAGTTCACCCTCAAAGGGAAGGCAAAGGCCAGTGTGGGACATTCGTGCCCATGAAGGACACAAAGCCAACAGACACATCCACAGTAGAGTATGGGCTGAATCCCCACGTCACCTCGACAACGCGACAGAGCCAAAACGAGAAGGGTGCCGCTCCCCAGGGCCGGGGGCAGATGTGCCGGGACGTGTGGCATCAGGTGACCCACACACCCCACACACACCCACCTGCAGGGGCGTGCTGCTCTGGCTGGACACCCACCCTGCACCCCACCCCCTTCCCCCCCCCACCCTAGGGGGCACACTACCCGGGCCGGACACTACCACCAGCTCCAAACCTCCCCAAGACCAGTGCCCAAAGATTGACAATCACCCGCAACAATGCCCTGGCTCAGAACCTGCCGGGCTTTGGGGGTGGCCCCTGGGGCTTCTGTTCTCCAGCAATGAGCACGCGCCTGGTGACAGGCCGAGTCCGCCGGCCCCAGACTGTGGGGGCGCAAAAGCTGCTGAGGGGCTGGCGGTCTCCTCCCCGACCCCTTCCATCCTACCTCACAGAAACCCCGAGACACCGGTGGGCAGCCCCACGGACACGGACCAGCGCTCCTGCAGCGCTGCTCTGGCCTCCCCAGGACAGTCGGAACTCCAGGAGGGGACGCCTGGCCTGGCCCTCTGATCCGCTCCGACTGGCCCCTCCTTGGGCCCCATTCTCCAATGGACCAGCTCATTCCAGCCTCCCCCGCTTCTGCTGGCTCCCGGGGACCTGAAGGCTCCCCTCCCTTCCTCCCTCCCGCAACAGAATTCCGCCTTTCGCCCAAGGTCGGCCTCCTCCACGCGACCTTTCTGTGCCGGGGCCGTGCCACACTGTATCGGGCGCTGTTGCCCCGGTCCCGCACTGTCCTCCTCCTCTCCGGGCTCCTTCCCCAAGTCCGGCTCTCCCAGGCTCAGCCCCCAGCAAGCAACCCCACCCCAAGCTCCTGGGGTCCTTTGGGCCACTCCGGGCCCTGGAGCTGGCCAGCTGGCCATTTAGGGCCCTTACACACGCTTCCACTCAGAAGCCCCGAGGGCTCTAACGCCCGACCCCTCTGCCTTCAGTGCACACAGCAGGGTGATGGATGCAGACAGGGAACCAGGGGCTCCCCAAGAGTGAGACATCTCCCCCTGCAGTCACAGGGCTGCCAACTGTTGCACCAGGATGGTCTCAATGAGGCCATTGTCTCCGACCAAATGGGAGGGTCAAGCTGCCGCCTGGAGGCAGCGCAGAGGCTGCCAGCGTCTCCAGATGGGGTGCACCTCGGGGTCAGGCTGGAGTTATACACCGGGACCCCGAGGCAGAGACGCTAACAGCCTGCATGGCCCCGATCTAACAGCTGTAAAACCACAACACCCCCTCCCTCCCCGCCTCCCCGTCCTGCCTCGGGGCTACTGTGGAGTCCCGCTGCTCTTCCCCACAGACCCTGCTGCCAACGCCAGGCTTTCCGCTTTCCGGCCTGGCCCGGACTGCAAGCCAACCTAACTCCACAGGCGACACAGCGCGCCACCTGAAGGGGGCAGCCGTCTCTAGATCGGCTGGTTCCCGCACTTGGACATTTAGGACATAAAAGGCCCTTGAGGACGGCTGCAGGAGAGCCTGGCTCTGGGCATCAGAAGGCCAAAGAGGATGAAGCAGACACGGGGAGACCCCAGGAGGAGCACGCTACCCAAGATGTCCAAACAGCAGGGGATAAGCCATCACCGCCCTGCGGCCCCAGAACTCCCCTCGTCCAGGGCTCAGTGCCAGAATCGTGAAAGTGCTCCCTCTACGGAGCCAACAGCAGGCCGGTCCCTCTGCGTGGGCAGGCCCGCCACCGGACCCCAGCCCTCTGGGCTCTTCACACTCCTCCCTGCTCAAACCACTCCAGGCCCGGCCCCAAATCGCAGCCGCAGCATCTCCGCTTGGGATCCGGCCAGACTCTGGTCCCCAGAAGTGTCCCCACAGCTGCGGCTGACCCCCAGGTGGACCATGTGCACTGCAGAGCTCTCTGCCCGGGCGGGGAGAGGACCTCCTGGGGCCGCGGGGCACCAGGACCTCTCCAGCTCCTTGCAGCGCAGCCTCCCCCAGGCCGGGCCCACCAGAGGGCTCTGCCCAAGGCGGCCTGGAAGCCCCTGGAGGGGCGGGGGCTGGGGCCCAGCAGAGGCAGGCCCGCCCCCCACGATTCCGGCCCCAGAAGTGCTGCAGACTATTGTGTGCGCTTCCCTCCCGGCCGCTTTATTTACTCCCCAGGACGCAGGACGCAGAGCCACAGGCGGTCACGAGGACTCACGGAGGCGCGCACACGCGAACACACACACACACACACACACACTCACACACACTCGGCCGGGAAGCCCGGCGGCTCGGAGGAAGGAGCCCCCCCAAGTCCCCGCAGGCTCCTAAACCCCAAGGGGGGAGGGGCCGAGCGCGCTCCCTCCCGGCCCGCAGGCCCCCTCCGCCGCCGCCCGACTCCAGGGGGTGGCTGGGGCCCCGGGGCGACCCCGCTCGGCGGCCCCCGCCCCCGCCCCCACCCCCACCCCGGCCGGAACTCGGCTGCGTCCGGCCCCGAGACTGGGGCGCGCGCAGGGCCGCGGGGCCGAGGGCCAAGGGGCGGACAGCGCCGCAGCCACGGAGCCCGCGCCCGGCGCTTCCCCGGTGCCCCGCGAGCCCTCGGGGCCGTCGCCGCGCAGATGCGACCGAAGGGAGGACGCCGGGGGCAGCGCCGCCCCGAGCCCCGAAGCCCCCAACCGCGTCCTCCCGGCCCGAGGGCGCCCCCTCCGCGGCCCCGGGGCGCGCCCGGCACCCACCTTCGAAGTCGGAGATGATCCCGTCCAGCTGCGCGTTGACCGCGGGGTCGGACATGGTGGCCGCGGAGGGCGGCGGCGAGGAGGCCGGGCCCTGCGCCCCGCGCCCCGGACCCCGCGCCCCGGACCCCGCGCCCGGACCCCGCGCCCCGCCCCCGCCGAGCAGAGCTGGCCTCGGCCGCCGCGCCTCGGCCCGGGCTGCGCTGAATGAATGGGGGAGGCGGGCGGGCGCCGGCCTGGGCTCCGGGCTCCGGGCTCCGGCCCCCGCCCCGCCCCGCCCCGCCGCCCGGGGATCGGGTTCGCGCACCGCCCGGCCTCCCGCTCGCACTGGCTGCTCCGCCCGCCCGTCAAGGCCGGCCCGGGGCGGGGGCGGGGCGGGGCGGGGCGGGGCGGGGGCCGGCGCGGGCGGCCGCGGGGACAGGCCGAGTCCTGGGCGCCCCGGGACGGCGACCGACGGCCGGCCCCTCCCCCGGCGCCCCGCGGCGGCCAGATGTGGGCGGATGTGGGCCGGGCGGGGCGGGGCGGGGCGGCGCGGGGAGAGGCCTCCCCTTCCCTGCGGCGCGGGCTCCTCCCGCGGGAGGCCCGACTTACGCAGCCAAACAAAGTTCTTCGCCGCCGCCGCCGCCGCCGCCGCCGCCTTCCCGCGCCCGCGCCCGCGCCCGCGCCCGCAAGGGTTAAGCGCCCGCCCGGCCCGGCGCGCTGGCGGCCGCGGGGACCCCGCCCGTGCACCCGGAGCCGCGGGGCGAGGGGCGCGCAGGACTCGCGGGGCCCCGGCTGGGGGGCGCCCCCTCCAGGGACTCCCCACCCCCACCGCCCACCCCAGCCCAGTGGCCGAGAAGGTGCCAACCTGGAGCGGGCGCGTGGGGGTCGGGAAGGAGCAGCCCGGGGCGTGCGCCCCCCCAGCTTCCACCATGACGGGGGCTGCTCCGTGGCCGCCCGCATGAACGCGGGTCCTCGCCCTGGAAAGGCGAAGATGCTGCCTAGCATCCGAAGGAAGGAGCTCCGGGGTGGGGAGGGGGCTCCTGTCTGCGCCCCACCTCAGGCCTGGTCCTGCCCTCCTGGACAGCAACTTCTACACTGGCCCTTCCATTCGCAAACACGGATTAAAGTGGGTCACCTACAAGGGAGGCAGGCTGGGGACCAACAGGACCAGTTGGGACTTGAGAAGCAAAAGGATGGAGCCCCCCACCCCCTACCCTAGGAAGGGCCCTCCAGGGCTGGCACCTACAGCCGAGAGGGCCTCCCTCCCTCTCCTGGCTAGGCAGGTAGGCTCTCCGGCCTACTCTCTGCCCCCTCATTACCCGACACCCAGAACCTCTGCCCCAAGCCCGCCGGTGTGAGAATCTCCGGCACGAAATATACCCTCCCTGCTGGCGGCAGGTCCTCTCAGGAGTGGCCTGTGAGCCCCCGAGAGCTGGTCCCGGGTCTCAGGTCAGTCCCCACCACTTCCAGCCCAGCCCCCACAACCGGTCTGGAAAGATCCCAGATGTGCTGCGGACGGATGCCGAGGCCCGACTGCCATCCCACTCATTCCCCACCTCTTTCTGGGAATGCACTGGGCTTGGTGGGCTCTATCAAGGAGACGAGATCGCGTCCTCTTTCTTTTTAAGAGAAGTGGTCACTCCCTCCCTCATGCTTTGGATATTTTGAACTATTTTCAACCGAGTGAGTTTGTGGACATGGAACTGCAAAACCACAGACATTTCAGATGCGCACACACCCTCATCTGCCCGGGAGCCCGGGGTTTCAAAAACGGAGTCACCACTGGCATGAATAGTGCCCCACTGGCTTTCACAGCAGCCCTGGCATTCGGTGTTTGAAAGCCCGCACCTGGGCCTCCGGCCTGACACCCCAACCCTCTGGGCCACCTGTCCACCCAGCATTTGGGAGGTTGGTGGTCCACCACCCCTAAAAAGCAGCCTAACTGCACAGGCCCCTGGGAGGATGCTGGGCCACAGCATTATTGTCCCATGTTTTTATAAAAAGCACCTGGGGAGTGTAGACACACCCATGTGATTGTTCTCCCAGGGTGCTGGCATGGAGCTCCAGCAGATTAGCATAGGCTCAGCTTATTGTGCACTATTCACGTCCATTCATGGTGGAGCTGGACAGACCTATGCTTATCTCCTCGGGAAGCCCAGCCAGGGTGCACGCCTCCCCCAAATGCCCCACTGTGGGAACCCAAAAGACAATGGCAGGAGGGGACCGGCCTCTCCGGCCAGAAAGCACCCCATGTTGGCATGACTGCGCTCCAGAGTCCATCCCGTTCCACACCCCTCGCCTTCGGTTTAACCACTGGGGCCACCACTGCCAGGCCTCGACACCTCCAGGTAAGGAGATTCCCCATATTCCCTCCGGAAACCCAACCCTGTGCTTGGCCACACTCCCAGCCAGGAAGTTCACCCTTGTATCTAACCAACTGCTCTAATTGTACATCATTTATTTCCTCTTTTTTTTTTTTTTTTCTGTCCTCAGAGGAGATGGGAAACAGCTGGGCACCACCCTCCACATAATCACCTTCTCCAAACTCGAAGACAATCCGGCAGCTTCTCGGGCATCTCTTTCTCAGCTGGCATCATCCACCTGGCCCTGTCTAGTTCCCGCCTTTGATCACTTCTGATGGCTGCACAGCTCCAGGACTTGAGGAGGCCCTGATCCTCATGGGGATGTGAGGGGTCCCTAACCCCCTTCTCAGGGCAGAACAGTCAGGATCGGGGCAGGGACGGGCAATCCTGGCGGGGGCGCTGGGCAGATAAAGTCAGCAGCAGCAGCAGAGAGGAAAGCAAGCTGAAACTTGGCAAGAAAAATAGAACTCGAAGGCATCCGCATTCTGCAACAGTGCACTCTTCCAACGCCATGGAGAAGGCCGGACTGTAGGCCTGGCCCAAGGGGAAAGTATGATTATAGGGGACACCGGTGGGCCACCCACCTCCCCGGGTCCCCCATGAGACCTGTGGTGGGTGCTCCAAAAACACACGTCCACCCGAACCTCAGAATGGGACCCGATTTGGCACGAGGATCTCTGCAGGTGTAATGAAGGTGAGGGTCTCGAGAAAAGATCACCCTGGATGGCCGCTAAATCCAATGACAAGTGTCCCTCTAAGAGCCCAAGAAGGAGGAGACAGAGTGAAGCCCTGTGAAGGCAGAGATTGGAGAGATGTGGCCACGAGCCAGGGGCACTTGGGACCAAAGAGGCTGGAAATGGTGAAGAATGATCCTTCCCCCGAGCCTTCAGAGGGAGAGGGAGCAAGGCCCTCCTGATACCTTGTTTGGGGCTTTTGGCCTCTAGAACCGTGAGAGATGACATTGCTGCTGCGTCAAGCCCCCCGCGTGTGTCCTTTGAAACAGTGGCTTCTGGACGCTCTACAGACTTTCACCCCAAAGAGGTCCGTGAGCCGCAAAACTGGCTGGAGATAAGGGACGCTGTCCAGCAGGTGGCCGTCCTGAAGGGATTGGGGGGGTCTGAGGACACTCGGGCAACCAGTGGCACGTTTTAATAAGAATGGCTGAGGGCCAGGGGTGGGTAAGAAGGGTGTAATGTGAAGTCCAGTTCTAAGCTTTTCTGGAAATGGGAAGGAGAGAATGGCGTGGAGAGAAACCCCACGGGTCAGGCCCCGGTGGAACGAGCCTTGGGAAAGAGGGAAGGAGGAAGTCGATGGGCGGAAACAGCCGTTTGGCTCAACCTCGGTATCCATGACCTGGGGTTCCCTGTGGGGATTGGGGAGTAGAGGGAGGTCGGTGGCTCGCTGCCCAGCCGCCCTGGGCCTTTGGACAGGACACCCTGTTAAGCGGACCATCTGTTTCCTCAAAGTCCAGGGCAGGCGCCCATGGTCTCGGCCTTGCCCAGGCCTGGCACACAGTAGGGCTTCCCTGAGCTCCATCACCCCCCTCCCCACATGCTCCCCAAGTCCATCATCTTTGTAAATGGTCCCACCATCCACCTGGTGACTCAGGCCAGGTGTCTAGGCCTGTTTCCCTCAGCCCCACATCCAGGCCATCACTGAGTTTCCACTTCCCAAATATCTGTGGGTCATCGGGCTGCTTCGGACCTCAAGTGCCCCCAGTGCAGGTCCACGCCCCCCCTTCCAGTGGTATATGCTACCTCACGTTTAACAACGAGTCTGGGGGGTAAAAAAAGTAAATTAAAAATTTTTTAAATTAAAAAAAATCCCACCTGATAATTACGTAGCACTTGCCTATTTCTGTGGTGTAAATACTCCCACCCTGGCCAATTCTGAGCTGCCAGCGTGACACCATCCAAGGCACAGCTGAGAAGCTCTGGCAAGTAACCGTCACGGTGCAGCAGGTCTACGACGCATCTTTTTTTTTTTTTTTTTTTATCGCACTAACCTCTACGTAACAGCGTCCGCACTGTCCTGCGCCCGTCCATATGCCCATTCCCAGGACGGCGGGCATCCGCCCAAACTGAAACCCCTCTTTCCATCGAGCCGGAATCCCTGTGTCCCCCTCGGCTCCCCCGGGCCCACGGCAACCACCCCTCCACCTTCTGTCTCTGTGAATTTGGCTGCTCCGGGGAACGTCGTACAAGTGACGCCGTACAGTGTTTCCCTTGTGTGTCTGGCGTAGTTCACTTAGCATGACGTCCTCGGGGTTCATCCACGTGGCCGAGTGCGTCAGGATTTCCTTCCTTCTCACGGCTGATACCCCGTTGCCCGGACACAACACATTTTGTTTATCCATCCATTCGCCCCTCGACGGACACTTGGGCTGCTCCCACTTTTTTGGCTGTTGTGAATAACGCTGTTGTGAATAGCCTGGGTGCGCGCGTCTCTCTGAGCCCCGCTTTAAGGCTTTTGGGGCATTCACCCAGAAGGGAAACTGCTGGATCCCATGGTAATGCCATGTCACTTAATTTCAAGCCATGACTTCAACATAACTTATTTTTTTAATTTTATATATCCCATAAAATATTAACTATATTTTTCACAGAATACACGAATAAATCGCTGACAGAGGTTGCGCCGAACCACCGGCTCGCAAAACACCTCAAAATTTGACAATGTGGCCGTGGTCCCACTGGGACCCTCTCCCTCCCGCAGAGCCTCCTAAGTGATGCGTTTGCTGCTTCTACTCCTGCTTCCCTCCATCCAGATCTCAGTGAGGCTGTGGGATCAGAGTCCCCGCCCACGGCCTGGTGCCCGCTGAGACTCTCTAAGCGCACACTCCGTACCGTGGTCGCCGAGGCCCCGCGGCCCTGGCCCCTGTCCAGCTGGCCTAAGCACTGGCCGCCTTCTTCACACCGCCTCTGCCTCAGGACATTTGCATCAGCTGTTCCGTCTGCCTGGGCGGCATCCCCATGGTGTCCCCCCGCCCCGCCCACCCACAACCCGCCCCACCGACTCCCTGTCTCCCTGTCTGTCGTTTCCATCTTAAACATCAGAGCGACCATCGCAGGGTCCTCCGGTGGCTTCCTCGCCTCCTGATTCCCCAAGAACCTGTCAAGCCCCTGTGGAAAGACGATGTTCAGTCTCCCCTGCAGGGTGACTCCTGATGGGGAATCAGCCCACGGTGGGCAGCAGAGGGGGGACATTCAGAGCTCACGCGGACTCCCTGCCAGCCACCGTGCGGACCTGCCCCAGCCCCGGCATTCGGGATGACAGGTAGGGCACCGTCTACACCCGGACCCCGGCTCCAGGACCCCCACGTCTCCCTTTACATGGCCCTCAGACCACCGCGTCTCCCAGGTTGCCGGATTTTGAGTCTCCCCCGTGACGCCCGTCTGTGGGTACAGCTGACATTTCACCAGCGTGTAGGCTACACAACACCCTCACACCATCTGCCCGGCTGCTTAAATGCAACCATAAGGTTTCACTTCAAAGGGGAATGCCGGTTTCTTAGGCGCGTGATTAATCTGTTCCCCAGGCTCCCCAGCTCATGCCCCAGCTCTCGCCCCAGCTCTCGCCCCAGCCCGCTTTGTTCAGAGAATTTACAGCAAACCCTGACCACAGCAGCCCGGGCCTTATCTCGGAGGCAAGGGAGCTTTTGAAACAAAGTGCGACTCTTCTAAATGCAGGCTTTCGAGTCCCAGAAGGAAGCTGCAGGCCGGCAGGACCCAGGCCAGCTCTCTGCTCTGGGGCCGCTGCCCTGCCCAGGCCCCCCCATCCCCGGCCGGGTGACAGATGCTCGGGACCCCGGCAGCTCCGGGGGTGCGGGGGGGGGGTGCCTGCAGCCCTGCCGGGCCCTCCCATTTTCAGTTTCACTTGCAACTTTTGACTGCGGGGATGTGAAAGCCAGGGGGACCACGGGAGCCACCGCAGGGCAGCGGCTGCTGACACAGAGGGACAGGAGCCCCGGTGCTCCAAGACTATCACACTGCGAGATGGTTCCTTGCCAGCTGGACTCTGTCTGTGGCTCCAGCGCATCTTTTGTTTATTGGCACGTCCAACGGGCTCTGGGTTGGCAAATGCGGGTGTCTGGGCCCCCCCGCCCACCATGGGCTGGGTGAGCTATGGCCCAGATAGGATGGAAGAGGAGGAAGATGTGACTCATCCTTTATTCTGCTCTGTTCCCTCTACACACGGTCCATTCCTACTCCAGCCCCCAAGAAGGGGCTTTGGGAGGGACTAGAGTCCCCCACCCGCCAGGAGCCCATCTGAGAGGCTACAGGTACAGGGATGGGCTGGGGGGCACGCAGTATCCCCTGCACCCCAGCTGATGGGGAAGAAAACAAAACCACTCTTGCCCTTCCAGGAGCTCCAGAGTCACACAAGGGGTCTCAAAGGAGTGGCCGGCCTGGCACCCACCCGGCCCCAAAGCAGCAAGTGGCTGTGCCACCTGCAGACGCCTCAGCCCTGGGGCTGCCAGGACACCTGGCCAGGCCACACAGGCCAGAGGACAGGCTGTGCCCACGGTGTCCCGACCTCCTCGCCGCGTCTCCCCAGCAGACACCCGGCTCCGAGAGCTCAGAGGCTGGAGGCAGCTCGCCACCGCTGCAGCGTGGGGACGAGGGCTGAGTCACCGGCCTCCCCCCAGCTCCACGTCAGCAGGCACAACAGGATCTGAGCAGGATCCAAGCAGAGAAGAAAGGGCAACAGGCCCTCTGTGGCCAAACTTATTTTTAAAGTCGCCGCAGTGACCGAGGGGACGTTGTCCTCAGGGAGCTGTCTGTCCGCCTGCCCCCTTGGACTCGGGCCACGTGTCCGACAGCCAGCAGGCAGGTGGGAAGAGAGGGGGCCGCGGCTCGGGGTGGCAGCCGTCCACGCAGGGAGGGCAGGGAAGGGGGAGCCTCCCCACCACCCCACGCCGCACACTCTCACAAGGGTCCTCAGAATTCAGGGCACGCACAGCCCTTGCCTGGAGTCTGGGGCCCCTGCTGCTCCATTCTGGGGTGGGGACTGAGACACTGGCCCCCCGGGAGTGCTACAGGAGCGGCCCCTCAGGGGACACCAGCTCCCATGTGGCCATCCGTCCGTGGCCAAGGTGGAAACCTGACTGTGGAAGCTTGCAAGGGAAAGACCAGGGTTGGCTCTGGGGCCTGGAAAGGAACTGGTTTTCCATCAGGTGGCGGCTGTGGGGAAGCGTCCCCAGAAGCCAGTCCGTGAGCCCGGGGCTGCAGAGCTGGCGCCCATCCCTAGAAGCAGGAGACGGAGGAGGGGCACATGTCTAGGCACACCCAGGCTCTGCCCCACCCCCCACCCCCATCAGCCAGTGACCTCGGGGCCCCTGGGTGCTCCAGAAGTCCACCCAGAGGGCAGGCCCAGGGTCGGGCTGTGGGGGCAGAGCGAAGGCGAAGGCTGGGTGCATCATCAGCCCAGGCCTCTCTGGGCTCAGCCGGAAGAAGCCACACATATTTTGAGACGGAATCTTGAGCCAGGGGATGCCTGGGTGGCTCAGTGGTGAGTGCCCCCTTCCACCCAAGGAGTGATCCTAGGGTCCTGGGATCAAATCCCGCATCAGGCTTCTTGCTTCTCCCTCTGCTTGTGTCTGCCTCTCTCTGCATTTCTCATGAATAAATAAATAAAATCATAAAAAAAAAAAAAAAGGATCTTGAGCAGGCAGGTCCTCAGCCCCCAGCCCCTCCTCTTCTTCCTCCTCCTCCTCACTTCCCCCGAGCATCTTAGACCACACGTCGCCCTCTGTACACCTCCACGGAAGGATGGAGAAGAAAGAAGAGGGGCCGGCCCCCTCACTCAGCGGACGCTGCTGAGCACCGCGTCTGGGGACAAGGGGCCCGACGTCAGTAACCAAAGTGCGTGTGGGGCTCCCCGGGGGCTGGACTCTGCTTGCCGCTCCCGCCCACCACGAGCTGACACGAGGTTTCATACCACCAGATGCGCCCCTTGGCCCGCCAGGACCCCCAGGGGAGGGTGGCCCTGGTGCCACACTGTACCTGCGTGGTCACCTCTCGGTCTTGGCCCGGAGCCTTGGGAACAGAGTGCCCTGCGTGGGAGGGAGGCTGGCCGGGTCCCCTCGAGACAATCTGGTACCACTTTCCTGGATAATGCAACCTCCCCACCGCCAGGGCCACCGGGGCCAGCCGGCAGCGGAGCAACCTCAATGAACCATTTGTCCCTCGTGTGAAGTGACCTCAGGGACGAGGACGTAATGGGTTTGCTATTATCGCCCCCCCCCAACGCCCCCCTGGTGCTCTGCTCCCCCCGCCCCCAGCGTGAGTCACTCCCTGGGATGACAAGACTGGGCTGAGGGCCCCTCCCAGGGGGGTGACGGACCAGGCCCAAGGGCAAAAGCTGCCCAGTGCAGAGGCTTCCCTAGACTGTCTATATCGGGGCCCCTGGCACAAACGGGAGTCCCCCCTGTGTCTCTTTGGTTCCCTGGGTGCCTGCCCATCTGGGGATGGACAGTGTTCCGGGAGACTCCTGCAGATGGGGAGCGGAGGGGGCAAACCGGCCAGAGAGAACCAGCACGAGACAGCCCCAAGGCCTCTGCGGGCCACCCGGGCACCCCTGCGACGGCAGCAGGTTGGAGACAGGTTCGGGGTGTCTTCCGTTACCGCTGAACGCTCAGCCCTCTCACACGCTTGGCCACAGCTCTAGGGAGGAAACGTGCAGGCCGCAAGCTGATGTCCCTGCCCAGGGTGCCCTCTACTCCCAGCCTCACTCGGAGCTGCTGGTGGGACACCCCTCCTGGAATGCACCTGCGACCCGTCACCTGCTCCCTATAGCGAGCGAGAGCCCAGCAGGGCCCACGCGGCTGTGCCGGGAGCTCCGACTCCGCCAGCCACTCCTGCCTCCTCTCGCTGTGCTCCTCCACGGCCTCTGCTCCCACCCAGCTGCTCCTGGTTCCCGACACCCAGCGTCACACCTCTGTACCTGTCCCCTGCTGTTCCCTCTGCCTGTAGGCCCTCCCACCCTCCTTGGCTGGCTCATTCATTTTTTTAATTTTTTTTTTTTTAAGTAGGCTCCATGCCCTGCTTAAACTCATGACCCCGAGACCAGGACCTGAGCAGACATCAAGAGTCGGACGCTTCACCGCCTAAGCCACTCAGGCATCCCTTGGCCAGCTCATTCTCAACACCTTTGTGTTCTCAGCTCAGATGCCACTTCTAAGAAGCCTCCCTGGAACCCCCTGGGTGGAGGGACTCTCTCCCGGGCCCTCCCGTGGGTTTTCCCAACCACCGGGGCAGCCCCTGACCTGAACCATTCACTCGCAGGAGGGGGAATCCAGGCAGTGGGCATCGGGAGGCGGGGTTTGTGGAGCAGAGAACCAGCCTGGGGGAGTGACAGTCCTTTCCTGCCACAGGGAAGACACAGCCGGCGGAAGAAGGAAGCAATGGGCATCCCCTGCCTGTGCCCCCGCCGTCCTGCCGGCCAGATGGGCTACCTTGTCTTGACAGCTGTTCTCCAGCAGAGAGAAATCTCTCCCCTCAGGGGTGGGGGCGGGGATATTCTAGAGGCGGCCACGTCTACACGGGTCCCAGAGACCGTGGAGTCTGGATCCTGGGGCTTGTTCCATCCACATGGCCACAGGCCCGGCCCAAGCCCGCCGCTCCTGCCCAAGCACGAGCACACATCTGGAGCTGCTGGGCCCCGAGGGCAGGGCGGGGCAGGGGAATCCGAAGCGGCAGCACCCTCGGCAGAGAGCAGACCCGCACACAAATCCCCGGGGCCTTTGGTACCAGGGGCATCGTCTCCAAGGAGGTAAACGTGGACATTCCAGGCCCGCGAATCACCAGGAGTCAGCACATCTCGACAGGCCCCTGGCCCACCCCGAGGTTGGAGAGAAGGCAACTGGCGGAGCCCACGTGGCGCATGCGGTCCTCTGGGCCAGCAGGGTGTGCAAGCCCAGGGCCTGAGAGGTTCCCGCTCGATTGCAAGTGATCTAGATCACCCCCATCCAGAAGGAGGCCAGCGTTGTCCCGTTGGGGACCTGTGACCTCAGATGAACACGCAGAGCGCCCATCCCATCCGGCCAAGCTGCCATTGTCCGTGGCCCCCAGCACAGCACCACGGCTGTGGAGCCTGCGTCCTCCCGCATCTCCCCACTCGGTTCTGAGCAGGAGGGCCTGTCGTGCGGAGCGGTGACCCCCGAGGCAAAGCAAGATCGTCGAAAGGAGGGAAGTACTGCACAATAGGAACCCCCTATTAAAACAGAGACCAGGACCAAACCCTTCAGGAAGACCTTGGTGAAGGAAGGATGAAAGACAGGGCTGATGCAGGGCGTGCTGGGAGACGTTGAATGACCTGCCCCAGCATCGGCGGCGGGGAAACGCCTGATTTATAACATTTGCCCATTGCCGTGACAGACGTGGCCCCAGCCATGGCCGAGGTCAAGCAACCGACACGACGTAACTAGACGCAGAGTGGGCAAGGGGCACGCGCACCGCCAGCTGACACGATCGGACAGCCGCAGTGGGCTCATTTTGGGGGCAAGTGAGTTGGCCCACGGTGCCCCCTCGCCTCCCCAAACAGCTAGGGCCAATGGGGGGCCCTCCTGCCCCTTCCCCCAGTTAGAGTGCAGATGTGATGGCAGGAACCACAGCAGCCGTCTTCTCTCACAAGACAGACGCTGCATGGGGAGGATGCCAGAGCAGCAACGGAGCACACTGTGTGTCCCCCCGCGCTGCGCCATCACGATTGCTTATACGTGGACAGGGAAGCAGAAGGGAAATTAATCTCTCTGTTGCATAAGCCTCTGCTGTTTCAGCCTTTGTTACGCAGCCAGCCAGCTCCCTGACTGGTAGCGTGTGTGCCCCTCATCCTGCCAGTCTGGGGCAAGGCAGTCGGTCTAAGCTTTATGCACTACGCCTCTGGCAGAGTCTGATACAATAAACATAGTCGCAGCAGAATGAACAGTGCAGTTCACCCAAGGTGTGTCCCGTTTGCTTGTTTGGGTATCGGGAATCGGAAAACAAAGGTCTGAGCTTAACAGAGGACAAATGCTCGCATAAGGCAGAGGGGACGCCTAAACAATACATGCCCAGAGTAGGCCCGGAGTGCTCTGGAAAGTTCTGCGTCGAGATGGACCTTGAGAGGTCACCAACGCGAACAGCTTGTGCTGCACAGAACAGACGTGGCCATGTCAGAGACAAAGCATGTGCCTCAGAACATCTGTAGGAGCTGAGGCCCGGGCTCCAGGTGCGACTGCTGCGTGCAGACCCGGGCTGGCCATTCACCCGGCAGCAGGATCGCGGGCGCGTTACTTCACCCCTCTGAGCTGTCCCCGATTCCCCCATGTACGAGGGACAGCAATCCCCTAGAGTGAAGGGATCGGTGGCAGTGAGTGTCTGGCATAAAAATAGGAACTTGGGGAACACCCGGGTGGCTCAGTGGTTGAGCGTCTGCTTTGGGATCAGGTCATGATTCCGGGGTCCTGGGATCAAGTCCTGCACTGGGCTCCCCATAGGGAGCCTGCTTCTCCCTCTGCCTGTGTCTCTGCCTCTCTATATCTCTGTGTCTCTCATGAATAAATAAATAAAATCTTAAAGAAATGCACCAGCAGTAACACCAAGGGGGACCTACGGAGGGATGGAAGGAGGGACAGGTGGACAGAGGGGCATAACTGGGTGCCGATGGTGGAATCTGAGGGATGGGCATGCGGGTATGCACCGTAGAATGCTTCCAACGCTGCTGCATGTCTGGCCATTTTCACAATCCACGGAGGGAGGAGAGAGGTACGGGGAGCCACACCAGCGGTCGGGGCAGGCCAGACCCCCACGCGTCGGAATGCAGCCCTGCAAGTGCAGATGCGCCTTCTCCCTCCCCCTGAAGACTGTCAGATGGAGGCTTACTGAGCGCATGCCTTAAAGGTTCAAGGCCCTGGCTTCTCAGTCCTGACTATGCCCTCCCCACTTGCACCTGGAAGGTTCTGCAGGGGAGCGTGGGCCGGCCCCGATGCCAGCGCTCCCTCCCGCGCACAGTGCCTGGCGAGTGACAGATGCCAAGCGCACGTCAGCCCCTGCCCCATGCCTTGTCTGCCTGCCCAGGGAGCACCCCCACCCAGCAGCCCTGTCCAGCCACCCAGCGGACACTTCTGGACGTGGGGCCAATGACTTCTTCACTATGCTCTGCTCACCCCGCAAACATCCGAAGTCATAAATAAAGCACTAGCGAGCGTCTCGATAGCTTCCCCTCCAGTGGCGCCTGCCCTCTCCCCGCAGGGCTCTGTCCTGCCAGACGGCCCTCGGTCCAAGAGCCCCCTTCCGGGCCTGTGTCCCGAGGCTGCCCCCTAGCCCCCAGCAGGCCCCAGGCAGACTGAGAAGCAGGCTGAGGGCTGCGGCCAGTCGGAACCCCCTGGCTGGGGCAGCCCACTTAGAGCCCCCACTTAGAGACCCAGAGAGAAGGTAGGACTGACGGGGCCACTGGGGCCAGGGAACTGTAGTGCTAGTGCTAGTGCATGGGGGAGGCGGTAAGGGGGAGGGGGAACAGATGGAGGAAAGCAGGAGGAGGAGCCCCACTTCCTTCCCGAGGGCGAGGGCGGGCGTTGCCTGCAGCCCACTGCATTTATTACATTTAAGATTACTATTACATTGTTTCCTGCGCTATCACCTCCTTGAATCCTTGAGAAGCCACAGGGAGGCAAGCCTCTCCATCCCCGAATTTCCCCATGGGGGGCACAGGTGCAAGAAAGGCAAGAGCCTGCCAAGGCCCCAGGGATCCATCCGTGGAGTTGCCGGGACAACCTCACGTCCATCTGTGTAGCCCGACGCAGAATCATGGGCAGCAGGGGCTGTGGCTTTGAGTCCTCGCAGAAGGCTCCAGAGGCCCAGGAGACTGGGCTGGAGGCCAGGCCAGGTGCACGGGACGTGGGCTGTGCGGGCGAAGCTGAGGGGCACGCGGTGTGCATTGAGGGGACGGGACGGGGCCGGGATGCTGCACCCGTCTGCTGAGTGAACCTTCGCAGGAGTCTAAGCCCCAGGTCCCTGGTTGGCCTGGCGTCCTCTCTGGAACGCCTTCACCCACAAGGCGTCCTCTCTGGAACGCCTTCACCCACCCTGCACCACTCAGAGATCCGGATGTTGGTTTTCTCCTAAGGATGGATACTCAGAACCCTGGCACGGAGGAGGAGTCCGTGTGGGCCCCACGGGAGCCCTTCACCGCGCAAGGGCCTTCCGATGCCGCAGCCACTGTGCGTGAGATTGGAGGCGGGTGTCTCTGCCACCCCCCCGTGATGCCCCAATGGGAAGGGGCGTAGGATGCACGCATGACCCACAATCCACGCTCAGGCTCCTGTGCACAGCCCCGTGACATGAATGAACAACCACAACAGCCAGGACACAAGGCAAGACCCCCCTGTGGCCAACGTTCCAGAGCAGACTCTTGGCAGCCACCCAGGGGGCTGGTGCGGGAGGGCGGGGGACGAGGGACGGGGGACGGGGGGGGATGCGTTTGCACCAAGCCCTACTTGTGCACACACATGTGGCTGACAATCACCCACACAGCCGTGCCAGGAATCTGGCGCACGGCCTGCCAGCCACAGGGCGCTGGTAATCCCCAGCTGCTCTCCTGACGCCACTCAAGAGACGCTGTCCTGTCCCAGGCAGGACGGAGGGGGTCACTGTTTTCAAGGTCACATACCCCAAGGGGAGACGCTGGGCCAGGGAACGGAGACAGGCGTTTGGGCCCAAGCCATCAGCCCTCGGTCCTGCCGGCCAACGGGGGAGCACCCACCCATTCATTCAGCGTTTTATTGAGCAACTACAATGAGCCGAGCGGCCAAGTGCCACAGACCATGGAATAATCAGCTCGTGGAAAACCATCCTGATCCTCTTCTGGGCCTGAGGCAATATGAAGAATGTGGACTTGGGGGTCGCACGGCCCTCAGAAGTCCTGCCTCTGCTAAGTTATTGGCTGGTGGAGACGGAACAGGTTTCTCGACATCTCTGGGCCTCAGTCTCCCCGTGAAATAGCGGGTCTTGGCGCAATGAGGAGCCGGTGTCTGCAGGCGGCGCCGGCCTGGGCTGGTGTGTGGCCAGCACACAGGACACGAGGGCAGCTCCTCGCTGGCCCCGTGTGACCAGCAGGCACCACGCTGGGAACGCTCAAGCGCTTCTTTATCCGTGCCCGTCCTCGGGGGCAGGGAGGTGGCAGCAGGAGGTGGCACGGCCCCGCAGCTGCTTCTCCCAAAGCTTCCCGGAGGCTCAAGTGTCACTTCCTTCCCTGACAGCTGCTGGGTGCCCAGGTCCGCCGGCAGCAGAGCGGTGGTGGGAGGGGCTGGCGGGGCACCCACCGTCCGGGCCGGGCAGGGGCTCTGGGGGAAATCCAGGTCCCGGGAGACGGGCCTGGCCACAGGCTGAGGCTACGGGAATGCCCCTCGGTGTCCGCAGCGAGATGCTGACCCCAACCAGGGCCCCGGCCGCTCAGAGACCCACTTCACGTCCGGGGACAACAGCCACCGTCGAGCACACGTGTGAGAGTGAATCCGAATGGCTGTGTGCATGTGTGCGTGTGCGCTGGGAGACGTGGGGGGCAGGTCTGGGGCAAGTCCCTGTACCCCATATGCCTCACTCTCTTCATCTATAAAATGGGGGATAAACATTGTCTACTTCAAAAAGTTACGGTGGATCGAAAACGAGTTACCCTTTGTAAAGCGCTTAGAACAGTGCCCGGCACAGAGCAAGTGTGACAGGTTTGCTAAGCAAGTAAAAAAAACACATCAGACCCGTGTTATTAGGTGCTTAAAGCAGAGCTTGGCAGGTGGCAGGCATCAATAGTTGGCGTTCTCGAAGCTGCCTGAGACCCAGGAGAGCAGATCGGGGCGGCGGGGGGGCGGCGGCCCTGTGCCAGGCAGCCTCGGCGGGGGCAGGTGCCCACACGTGCCACACACAGCCAGGTGTTCATCCACGCGTGTCACTGCCTGCACACGTTTCCCCAGACCCGTCTGACGCTTGATTACGATGTCGGGGCCTGGGCAGGTGGGCCACGGGGCTGAGGCTTCCCTAGGAACCAGAGGCAAAGGGCCCAGGAGACAGCGCTGCAGGATCAAGCCCAGCCTGACCCCCAGTCGAAAAGACAAAGCAGAATGCGTAGGGCCTGAGCAGAAGGCCCCCCACCCCCGTCCCTCTTAGGCATGTTCCCCACATCGTTACACTTTGAGATTTAAGTTCTCTTAAAATAACAGACACCCGGTCCCGGCAGGCACCTCAGAGGTCCCTTCTACAGCTCTCCTGAACAATCTCCATACAGTCCGCGTTTGAATACTTGCAGGCATGGGGAACTCACTACTCTGTGAACCAGCCTATTCCATTGTCAGAAAATCCAACCTGTGGGCAAAATGCCTTTTTTTTGTTTTTAAGATTGTATTTATTCATGAGAGACACAGAGAGAGAGAGAGGCAGAGACACAGGTAGAGAAAGAAGCAGGCTCCATGCAGGGCCTGACGTGGGACTCCAGGATCACGACCTGAGCCAAAGGCAGACGCTCAACCACTGAGCCCCCCAGGTGCCCCCAAAATGCCTCTTTATGTAATGAGTCAAGCTGCACTTCCTGGGACCTGGCACTGGCTGTGCATTTTGGAGCAACTCAAACGAAGTCCCTTTCTCCTTCCATGTGACGACCATCCAGCTATTCAGACACAGGTCCCCTCCCAACCCCTGCCCTGATTCTCTCCGAGCGCCCCCTCCCCATGGCATCTGAGTCCCCCTGACCCAAGGCCCTCTCTTGTCCACCCACATCCTCCTTCACACCTGAGTCTTGGAGAGGCCCCTCGGCAGATGGATTCTGCTGCAGGTCGAGCTGTGTCCCCCACAAAGGCATGTTGAAGCCCTAACACCCAGACCTGTGCACACGACCTTATTTGTAAATTGGGACTTTGCAGATGTGATGGAGTTAAGATGAGAGCATCCGGGTGAGGGCGGGCCCCAAACCCAGTGACTTGTGTCTCTGTAAGAGAAGGGAATGCGTGTGAACACAGAGACTCCCAGAGGCAGCCCCGTAGTGAGGTTTCTAGAAGCTGCGGAAGGCCAGCAGCCACTGGACACGAGGTAGAAGCACGGAGACGACTCCCCCTGGATCCTCAGAGGGAACCAGCCCTGACCGTGGACTCCTGGCCCTGGAACCATGAGAGAACCGGGGTCTGCCCTCACCTGTTATGACAGGACACCCGTCCAGGGACTGAGCGAGGGTGGCCCCGTGGCCACGTCCCCCCTCCTGCAGCCTGAGTCTGCATCCGCTATTTTATGTCATCGGTGGGGCCCGGCGGCGGCCCACCCCGGCTTCGGTCAGCAAGCACCCGCAGGCCTTCCCACCGTGCCCCCGGAGCACCTGCCCAGGGCCCCTTCTCGCTCCCACCGCCACCTCGTTGGATGCAGGGGTCTGGGGGGTCGGCCTGGACCTGGTGTTTTCCTAGGCTGCCCACCTGCCCTGAGCTGACGTGGGGAGCCACTGGGCGGGGTTCTGGCTGAGGGTCCTTCCCGGGGCGATCCCAGGATCCTGGCCCAGAACTGCAGGAGCCCCAGCCTGGAGCGGGCCCACTCCCGGCCTGCGAGTCTCCTTGGGCTCAGATGGGAATCCCGAGCCCCACCGCCTCTGCCCCCCGAGCTTGGGACATGAACCTCCCAAACCGGCCCCCAACTGCACGGGATACTGGTGAGAAGTGCTCTTCTGCACATAAACCGTCCCTGCCCCACCCCCGCTTTCTGTTCCCTTGAATGCACAGCAACAAAAAGCACAGTTTTGTGCCAAAGGTGGGGCCTGAAGTTTCCCAGAGTCCGGTTTCCTGCCAGGCCTAGGTACAATCTGCAGGAGTGCTCGCCCCTGACTGTGTGCGTATGTGTGTGCGTGTGTGTGTGTGTGTGTGTGCCCACTCACGCCTGCATGCCCGTGTGCACACGTCCCACCACGCGCAACACCGGGCAGGGGGGAGAGGTTCGCAGAAGTTCTTCGTGGTGGTCAGGAGGATGGTAAAATGTGAAAGGAGAGCTGTGCACACATGCACGCACGCACACACGCACACACACGTGCACACGCACACGCCCTGCAGGGGAAGTCCTGTTCCTTCCTTTCCTTTCACCTCGAAGGATCCCGGGCCTCATGACACAAGAGTGAACTTCAGAAATGAGACTGAAGCCCCATCCTGGGCGTTGCGGAAATCTCCACCGGGCCTTCTAGGTGTGCAGGGAGCCTCTCCCATATCTGTCACATCTCCTGCCCCCTCCCCCCCCCCGTTTCCTCCAGGGGCTCCTGCTCTGACCCCCACCTTTGCACTTGGGTGTGAATCATTTCCTCTGCACGCACACAGACACACACACGGCGCAGGAGGAGAGACAGGGAGAGGCTCCCTCGGGCACCGCAGAGGAAGGGGCTTCTCTTCCTGGGCAGCCTGGGGCCCGCCCTTCCCTGGGTGTCTCCGGCACCAGCTCTAACCCCTCGGCCCCCAGCCCCCCAACACTTCCCCTGGACCAGCGCCAACCTGCCCACGCCCTCTCTGCCACCCCGTAAGCTGCTCCTACAGACCAGCCCCACCAACACCCTCTGGGAAGAACGTTTTGCCACCAGGAGACCACGGGTTTCCGTGGCAACCACACACTCTCTCCAGCAAGGCCTGGGGCCCCGACCCAGGGAGGCAGGGCTGCCGGGGCTCCGAGTCCTTCGCTTCCTCCCGTGCTCTGTCCCCGCAGCCCCGCAGGTACCTCTGCTCCTCGCGTGGGTGTCGTGAAACATCCACAACACAAGAATTCACCGTCTGACAATACTGAGGCCTACATTTCCGTGGCATCACGGACAGCCACGTGGTTGTGCAACTATCAACATTACCCATCTCTAGAACTCTTCATCTTATCAAACTGAAACTCTGTGCCCCTCAGACACTAACTTCCCATTCCCCTCACGCCAGCCCCGCCGGCCACGGCCTCCTGTGAACATGCACGCACACCTGCGAGAGCCCCTGCTTTCAGGTCTTCGGGGAATACAACTAGAAGTGGACCTGCTGGATCGCGTGAGGATCCTAGGTTTAAGTTTTTGAGGACCTTCCATACTGCTTCCCACAGTGGCTGCACCACCTTACGGTCCCAACAACAGAGCACGAGGGCTCCAATTTCTCCACATCCTGACCCACACGTGGTATCCTCTGTTTTTTGGATAATAGCCATCCTCGCGAGCATAAAGTGCTATCTCATTGCCGTTTTGATCTGTGTTGCTCTAATGATCGGGGACACCGAGCATCTTTTCCTGGACTTGTTGGGATCTGTGTGTCCTCTTTGGAGAAAGGGCTATTTGAGTTCCTTTGCCAGTTTTTTAATGGGTTTTTTGTTGTTGTTGTTGTTGTTGGGTTGTAGGAGTTCTTTATATATTCTAAATATTAATCCCTTATGGATATATGGTTTGCAAATATTTCCTCCACTCCCCCACCACCACCATTCTGCGGACTGCCTTTGCCCTCTGTTCAGGGCGCCTCTGAGGCACAAAAGTTTTAAATTTTGATGAAATGTAATTTATCTGGTTGTTGTTTTATTTTTTTCTCTTGTTGCCTGTGTTTTTGATGTCCTGGCCAAGAAACTGTTGCCAAATCTAAAGCGACAAAGCTTCCCCTGTGTTTCCTTCTGAAGTAGCTGCTTCTTTACTCAGTGCCCTATGTTCCTCACAGTCTTGTTTTACCCTTTTCATAGCAAACTAGCTTTTACCTGTTAATGATTATTTGTATTACAGTTTGCTCTTCAAACTACTGTGTGCTGTGGTTTCTGTTTCCTGCCTAGGACCTGACTGATACATCAAAGTAAGCAGAAGGAAGGAAGTCATGAAGATAAGGATAGAAATAAAGGAAACAAAAAAAAAAAAAATAAAGCCAAGAGTTCGTTCTTTAAAAAAGATCTACAGATCAATAAACTCATAGCTAGAGTGATGAGAGAGAAAAAGAAAAGAGAGATGGAGAACATAAATCACCGGTGTTAGGAATGAAGGGTTATCCCTAAGCTTCTATAGATGTTAAAATGATAATAAAGGAAAATTATGAACAACCATTTTTTTTTTAAAAAAAGATTGTATTTGACAGAGAGAGAGCAAGAGAGCACAAGCAGGGGGAGCAGCAGAGGGAGAAGAAGAAGCAGGCCCCCTGCTGAGCAGGGAGCCTGATGATGCAACGTGGGGCTCAATCCCAGGACCCCAGGATCATGACCCGAAGCTGAAGGCAGACACTCAACTGACTGAGCCACCCAGGCACCCCTATGAACAACTTTACATGAATAAATTCAACAGCTTGCATGAAATGGACAGATTTCTTCAAAACACAACTTATGCAAGTTGACACAAGAGGAAGTAAAAACCTTGACTAACTCTCTAGATGTATCAAATACATTTAATGTATTCAATTAAATACTAAACTCATTTAACATATTTGATACAAGAACTTATTTAAAAAAACAGCTTTCCGGGAAGAAAACTCTAGAGACAGATGGCATCCTTATTGACTTCTACCAAACACTTAAGAAAGAAAGAACACCAATTTTATGCAAACTTTTACAAAAAATGGAGAGGAGGGGATCTCTGGGTGGCTCAGTGGTTTAGCGCCTGCCTTTGGCCCAGGGTGAGATCCTGGAGCCCCGGGATCGAGTCCCACGTCGGGCTCCCGGCATGGAGCCTGCTTCTCCCTCCTCCTGTGTCTCTGCCTCTCTCTCTCTCTCTCTATGTCTATCATCAATCAATCAATCAAACTTTAAAAAAAAAATGGAGAGGAGGGAACACTTCTGAGCTCATTTAATGAGGCCAAAAGACCACTCGCAAAGGCCTTACCAAAACAAACTAACCAAGAAATACCACACCGATAATATCCCTCATGGGTCTACATAAAAAATCCATTACAAAAAAACTAGGCGAATCAAATCTGGCAATATATAAAAAGGATTACATATCATCACCATATGGGAGTTATTCCAGGAATCCAAGCTTGGTTTAATACTCAAATATCAATCATTGTAACTCACCTTATTAGTAGAACAAAGGAGAAAATAATGATCATTTCAATAGAAACAGAAAAAGTATTTGTCAAAGTCAATATCCATTCATGTTAAAAACTCCAGCAGATTAGGGCGAGAGAAAGGAATCTCCTCAATCTGACGAAGAGCATATTTAGAAAATCTATAGTTAACATCCTACGTTCCAGCACAAGACAAGGATGTCTACTGACTTCTATTCAATATTGTACTGGCAGTTCCAGCTCATGTAATAAGGCAAGAAAAAATAATTAAAAGAATCAAGATCAGAAATAAATAAATAAAACAAGTACTAGGATAAAAAAATGACTCTGACAAGTTCACAGAATATAAGGTTTATATATAAAAACCAATTGCATTTTATATACCAGCAACGAACAATTGGAAATGAAATTTTTAAAATATATACTCAAATTACAACAGCACCAAAAAATAAAATGGTTGACTCTCTACTTCTAAAATTTATAAGGAAATTTAAAAGGCCAGGAGTGTCTAGGGGCATCTTGTGGACTCAGTCTGGTAGAGCACGCAACTCTTGATCTTTGGGTTGTGAGTTCAAGCCCCACACTGGGTGTAGAGATCACTCAAAAATAAAATTTTATATACTGTATGTTGGCAAATTGACTCCAATAAAAAAAATATACAAAAATAAAAAAATATATTAAAAAATATATTTAAAAATGTTAAATAAATAAAAAATATATTTAAAAAATAAAATCTTAAAAAATAAATAAATAAAAAGAACATGTAAAGCAATGTTTTAGATATATTGGGAGAGCTTATGTCAAAGCTTATTATGAAGCCACATTAACCAAAACAGTGTGGTACTGGCCAGAGAATAGACAAAATATCAGTACAATGTGATAGACTCTGAAAATAGAACCACATATACAAATTCAATGGATTTCCAACAAAGGTGCCAAGGTTCTGCGATGTCTTTTCAACAAATGGTGCTAGAACGACTGGATATCCATACGGAAAAAAACAAAGCAGCAAGCAAAACCCAACATACTGAACCTTAACCCCCTACCTCATTACACAAAAGATGATTTGTAAAACCTAACATAAAAGCTATAATCATAAAGCTTCTAGAAAAAAACCACTGAGACACTCTGTGCCACGTGGGAGCAGGCAAAGGTTCTTATAAAGCACGCAGAAAGCGGTAACCACAGAGGAAAAGCAGTCTGTTAAATCAGATTTCATCAAAATTAAAATGACAAACTTTTGCTCATCCAAAGATAATCACACTAAGAAATGAATATGTGAGCCACAGGGCAGGAAAAGAATATTTCCAGTATATGCATCTGACAAAAGACCAGCATCCAGAAAGAATAAAAGTCAAGCAGCCTACTTTGAAAATGGGCAACGGATCTGAAAAGACCCTTCACAAAGGAAAAGTAGACGAGTCCCCAGTAAGCAAATGAGAATGTGCTCGCCAGCATTAGTCATCAGGAAAATGCAAATGGAAGCCCTAAATGAAATACCGCTACACACTCACCAGAAGGAGGGAATCATAAGGAGAGACAGCACCAAATGCCAGCGAGGACATGGTACGTGTAAGATGGTATGGCCACTTTAGGAAAAGATCTGGCCGTTTCTTGTCAAAGTAAACCCATACCCACCTACCCTCTGGTCCAATAATTCTACTTGGTATTTACACAAGACAGATGGAAGCGTATGTCCATACATGCACCACTGTATAAGAATGCTCATAGCAGGGGATCCCTGGGTGGCTCAGCGGTTTAGCGCCTACCTTTGGCCCAGGGCGCGATCCTAGAGTCCCGGGATCGAGTCCCACATTGGGCTCCCGACATGGAGCCTGCTTCTCCCTCCTCCTGTGTCTCTGCACCTCTCTCTCTCTCTCTCTCTCTATGTCTATCATAAATAAATAAATAAATCTTAAAAAAAAAAAAAAAAGAATGCTCATAGGAGGGATGGCCGGCTGGCTCAGTTGGCGGAGCGTGCGACTCTTGATCTCAGGGTTGTGCATTCGAGCCCCACGTTGAGTATGGAGATTACTTAAAATTAAAAAAAATATATATATCCTTTGGGGCGCCTGTGCTTGAGCATCTGCCTTTGGCTCAGGGCGTGATCCTGGGGTCCTGGGATCGAGTTCTGCATCAGGCTCCCCACAGGGAGCCTGTTCTCCCTCTGCTGTGTCTCTGCATCTCTCTCTCTCTCTGTGTCTCTCGTGAATAAACAAAATCTTTTTAAAAAAATCTTTAAAGAAAAGAATACTCACAGCAGCATCTTATTCATAAGAGTCTCCACTGGAAACATGAAATGAAGACCACTCAGCAATCATGGGACAAACTACTGGTGCTGGCGGAAACACAGATACATCTAAAAAAAAAAAAAAAACCCACGCAAACTGGCAAAATTAATTTATAGAGGGAAAAACCCGAGTTTTGGCTGCCCCTAGGAAGGTGGAGGCAGAAACCGCCTGGCAAGGAGCAGGGATGGGGATGATGCTCTGTACCCCAATAGGGATTGGGAGGCACAGTGTAAGTCTGTGTCCAGACTCAGAGGGGCAATGCTCAAGATCTGGGGAGTTTCGTGGCACGTACATGTTTTACCTCAAAGAAAAAGAACCATAAACAAATACTGGACTCTAGCTAATGAGAAGCAAGCTGAAGTGTTTGCAGGATAATCCACACAGATAGCAGCAGCTTATTCTGAAAAGGGGTCCCCAAAATCACACAGACTGTGGGCAGATGGAGGGACGGACGTGAGTTGGAGCCAAGAGAGCGAAAGGTGCATCAATGGGGGTGATGGAGGTATGGGGGGGTTGGCACTAGAATTCTCTCCTCTTTGCTGTGTCTTGGAGATTTTTCACAGTAACAAGCTGGGAAAATTTAAGAGACTGAGACACATCCACCAAAAATAGGGAAGGAGAAGGATGTAGCAGGAGAGACCCCTCCGCTGAAGCCCCCAAAGCTCGGAGGCCACAGCCAGTGTAGGAGGGAGTCCTCGCTCCCGCGCTGGGGCCTCGGGGGCCTCGAGGTGACTCCCACTCTGCCACCCGCCACCGGGTGGCCGGGCCTGCAGGAGCCCAAGGGGAAGGGGAAGTAACACCCTGCAGCCTCTTCCCCAAGATACCGGGAGGATGGAACCCGGCAGGGCCCGGCTCTCGGCGGCCTGTGCTGCCACCTTCTGGGCGAAAAGCTTCCTGCAGCCCAGTCCTTCCCCCCTCCTGCTGTGCGGCCCCCTCCCTCCCCAGGCCCCACCCCACCCCTCACTGAGCCATGAGGGCACCCATGCACCCACCAGGCAGGTCTCCAGAACCCAGGCCCCTCTGTGTCCCCTCCTCCCCAGAGAGCTGCAAGCTGGGGCGGGGGCGGGGGCGGGAGGGGGGCCGCAGGGCGTTCCTGGAGTACACCCCCCCAGCCACCCTTAAACACACAGCACAGAGGGGCAGCCCAAGCCCCCAGCCCACCGCCCCCTCCAGCCCCCACATCTTTGCTTGTTATCAGGTAACAGCATCCTCTGTTGTCTCACACAGCACCATGGCCGAGAGCCCTGCATCCTTGAAAGGAAACGCCACCTGGCCAGGGCACCGGGACCCTGGTGGGCTGGCTGGCGCATGGTCGGGGGGCCAGAGAGGGGGCGCGGGCCTGAAGCGAGGCCACAGGATGGTGAGGTCTCCGGCCTGGGTGAGCCTTCTGCACCCCAGGATCACACCTGTGCGCCCCCACCAGGTGTCCCATAGGTGCTCAGGGAGCACAATCAGTAGCAAGCAAGGCCCGGCCCAAAACGTCCCCTGCATGGGCCGGGGGCACAAGGGCACCTGCCATCCGCCATCCTGCGAAAGAGGCCCTTGAATCTTCATGCCCCTTGCCAACGCTTGCCAGGTGAGCGGACGCACGGGAGCTAGGTCCACACCAGCAGGAGGGGGTGTCAGTCCCTTGATGGGCACGTGGGGTCACATCAGCGCTCAAAGTGACTCTGCCGGAGACTCAGGACCTTGCGGGACATGAAGTTGTGAGCTGCGTCCCCCACACCGCATTTGCTCCGGAGGCTCCCTGCTCGGGGTCCCCCTCCCAGGCCTCCCCTCCCTGCTGGTTGGCCAAGCAGACGCCCAGCTGGCATCCTCTCAGTTCAGGCAGGGCAGGCCTCCCTCCTAAAGTCAGGGGCCGCTAGGGCAGGGCTGGGCGCCAGGGCAGCGCACCTGCGGCCTCGCCGACCCCCCGGGTCCACCCAGCAACCAGAGGCCTTCCGTCTCGCGCTGCAAAAAAGTGACTACGGCATCCCCCTCCCCTCCAGGCCTCCCTGCTTCCCCTCCGGGCCTCCCACAGTGACTCAGCAGCCACTGGGCACCCCGGGCCTGAGGCCCCCTCCACGGGGCACCCAGCAGGCCTCCCCAGCACGACCAGACCCAGCCCCACCCCCACCTGTCACCTTGATGATCCGACCTCAGGGCCTTTGCATATTGTTTTCTTTGCCTGGAAGCTCTTCCTTTGGACATTGGCCTGGTCCGGTAGGGTCCTTCTGGTCATGCAAGTTGCAGCTCAGTGTCGCCTCCTCGGGAAGGGCATCCATTAATTCCCCAACACATACCCACGGGCATGCGCACGTGGCAATGATCACATCACCTGTTCTAAGCCGCGTCTAGAATCATCTACCCACGTGCTTATCGGCTAGCTGCTTGACATCTAGTTCAGACAGAGTCCCGAGGGAGCAAGGGCTGCATCCTCCTCGCTCCTCCAGGCCGAGAACCAAGGCGAGCGCCTGCACCTTGCGGGACCTCAATAAATACTTGAAATGCGCACGGGACCAACCTGAGTGGGACGGTCCCGCCATCGGCAGCCCCGCTATGGCCTGGCGGGAGGTGAACTCAAAGCAGAATACAGACTGCTGCCGGTCTGGTGGGAGGTGGCGGGAAGGCAGGAGAGGAGCACAGGGGGTGCGGGGTCCTGCCCACCGAACCCCAAGGCCCTGACACACCCACGGGCTCCCGCAGATCCACCCAGATGCAAAGCAGATCTTTTTTTTTTTTTTTTAAGATTTATTTATTTATTTATTCATGATAGACAGAGAGAGGCAGAGACACAGGAGGAGGGAGAAGCAGGCTCCATGCCGGGAGCCCGATGCAGGACTCGATCCTGGGACTCCAGGATCGCGCCCTGGACCAAAGGCAGGCACCAGACCGCAGAGCCACCCAGGGATCCCCAGCAGGCCATTTTTCTAGCAAAATTTTAGAGCTGGTGCCACTTCGCTCATTTCCCAGGGGTGTGTTGCTTTGTTTACTCAGCTTTGCTCGTCAGTTTCCTCATTTGTTTGAAAAAAAAAAAAAAAAAAGAAGAAGAAAAGGAAGGAGGACCTAAAGGTCTAAAGGCAGAAGTGTTCACCAGGAGCTGAAATCCGCACTATCTGCCTGGACTTCAGGCTGTGGCCGAGACGGCCGTCCCAGTGCAGGTCACTTGCTGGGACAAAATCTCCCCAGTTGCTCTTTCAGGCCCTACGCTGCCCTTTGCTCGGTCACATGCCCAGCCCAAAAGGGGTTGTGAGTCCACAACCGACCCTGTCAGCGGAATCCGCGACAGAAGTATCTGTCGGAGTGGAAGGGAAGACGAGAGGGATGACAACTCTGAGCAGGGGCAGAAGCAGAGCAGGAGAGTATGGGTGGAGGAGGCTTCCTGGGAAGAGCACAGGGACAGGCACCTGGGTGGCTCAGTGGTTGAGCATCTGCCTTCAGCTCAGGGCATGACCTTGGGGTCCTGGGATCGAGTCCCGCTTCGGGGTTCCTGGGGGGAGCCTGCTTCTCTGTGTCTCTGCCTGTGTCTCTGCCTCTCTCTCCGTGTGTCTCTCATGAATAAATAAAAATTTAAAAAAAAGAAAAGAAGAACATGGGGACAGACCACTGGATGCGGAGCCCCACACTCTGACACACAGACAGCCAGGGTGACATCCCAGGCCGGCCTCCACTGTCAGCCCAGAAGGGCCCGGTCTGGGCTTCCCCGGGCACAACACATGTCCAGCTATGTTCCAGGCCAGAGCTGAGGCATTCAAGGCCTGGGCCAGCCCAGGGTTTCCCCACTCCCTGCCACCCAGAGGAGCCAGCCTGGGCGTGAGAGCAGAAGACTGAATCGGGATCCCTACCTCACACCATATACAGAAATTAACTCAAAATGGATCCAAGGCCTAAATGCCAGAGTCAAAACTCTACAACACTTAAGAAAAAAATCTCAGGGGAAAAGCTCTGTGGCAAGGGGTATGACACCAAAAGCAGAGGAACAAAAGAAAAAATAGTAAAATGGGAGAAGATGCTTGCCAATCACGTATCAGATAAAGGACTGATATGCGGAGTATGTAAAGAACTCCTACCACCAACGACGAAACACAAACGACCCAATTAAAAACTTGGCAGAGAAAAAAAATAAAAAATAAAAATAAAATAAAAACTTGGCAGAGGGGTTGAAGAAACGTTTCCCCCAAAGACACACAGATGCCAACAAGCCCAGGAAAAGGCGTTCACCATCTCCAGCCGTTTAGAGAAGTACGCGGCAAAACCACAACGTGACCCCACTTCGCCCTCGCTAGGATGGCTGGTATCCATGAAAACGAAATAAGCAAATAAAACGGCAAGTGTCGGTGAGGGTGCGGGAGACCGGAACCCTCGTGCCCTGCTGGCGGGAATGGGAGATGCTGCAGCCACTGGGCAGGCGGCACGGAGCTTCCCACCAAAACTAAAACTGCACCTGATCCAGTAACGCCGCTTCTGGGCATGTAGCCGGCACGTCTGGGAGCAGGGTCTCGGGCAGATACCCGCACGCCCGTGTTCATAGCAGGAGTTGTCACAAAAGCCAAAAGGCAGAAGAACCACCCAAATGTCTCTCCAGAGACAAAAGAAGAAACACAACGTGATCTATCCAGATGATGGACTATCCTTCTGCCTCAAAGTAGGAAGGAAACTCTGACACCTGGGGCGCCTGGGTGGCTCAGCTCAAGGCGTGATCCTGGGGTCCTGGGATCGAGTCCCGCATCGGGCTCCCTGCAAGGAGCCTGCTTCTCCCTCTGCCTGTGTCTCTGCCTCGCTCTCTGGGTCTCTTACGAATAAATATATAAAATCTTTGAAAAAAAAAAAAAAGAAAAGAAAAGAAACCCTGACACCTGCTATGACACGGATGAACCAATAAGCCAGGAAGGACAAATAGTGCAGGGCTGCACTTCTGTGAGGTACCTGGAACAGTCCAACCCCAGAGACACGGAAAGTAGGATGCCGGCGGCCAAGGGCAGAGAGGGAGAACGGAAAGTTGATGTTTCATGGGGACAGAGTTTCACTCTGGAAGGTGAAGAAGTTCTGCAGATACATGGCTGGCGGCACAACTATGTGAGTGTGCTTTTTTTTTTAAATACTTTACTTATTTATTTGAGAGAGAGAGGGAGAGAGCACAAGCAGAAGGAGAAGCAGACGCCCCGCTGAGCAGGGAGCCCGATGTGGGACTCGATCCCAGGACCGCAGGATCATGACCTGAGACGAAGGCAGCTGCTTAACTGACTGAGCCCCCCAGGCACCCCCATGAGTGTAGTTATTCATGCCACTGAACCATATACCCCAAAATTGTTAAAACGGCAATTTTTTATGGTGTGCCTATTTTACCACAGTTTTTAAAAAGAGTTCAGGATCTCGGGGATCCCAGGACCCTGCAGCACGGCTTGGCTGTGGCAAACGGCCCGGGACAGCTGCACGCGGGCAGGGGAGCTCCAGGGAGGAAGCCGCGTGGAAGGGAAGCAGGGCAGTCTCCCGGCCGGCTCTTGGATTCCGCACGAGGCTGAGCTCCCCACATGCCACCAGGCACACAAGACCCAGGGAAAAAGGCTAGTGGCCCCCACACCCCAAGGTCCAGAGTAGGACAAGGAGGAACCTGGGGCATGGAATCATCCTGTGCATGTAGGACACATTGGGCCTGGGCCGGGGTGGGGTGGGGGGAGGATTTGAATGGTGCTCCCCCACCCCAACCTCCCAAAAAACACCTGCTCACCTAGAACCCTTGATCATGGTCCTATTTGGAAATAGGGTCTTGCAGGCATGATTCAGTTAAGGGTCTTGAGAGGCAGTCATCCTGGATTCTCCAGGGGGCCCCAAGTCCAGTGATGAGTGTCCACATAAGAGAGAAGCAGCAGAGATTGGGGACACGGAAGGTTCCATGACGGCAGGCGGAGACTGGGTGACGCTCCTACAGGCCGCGGATCACCGGGGATGGGGGCAGCCCCCAGAAGCCGAGAGAGAGGTACAGGGCAACAACGCCCCCCTCAGGCCTCCAGGAACCAGCCCTGCCGACACCTGGAATTTGTACTTCCAGCCTCCAGAACTTTAAGAGTCAAGCACTGTTGCTAAGCCGCCCAGTCCGTGGCCCTTGGTCTCAGCAGCCCTAAGAAACTACTCCAGGGACCAGGTCAGAGCCCTAAGAAACTAAGCCAGGAAGGCTCCTGGCCACTCCTCTCGTCTTGGCGATGAGGGAAATAAAGTGAGAGAGGACAAGGCAGGTCCAGGCAGCTTGTGACCTGCCCGTCCAGGACCGGGGTGAGACGTGCCCGGGGGACTCAGAGACAAGCAGGGACAGGTGAGGGGTGTCCAGCTCCCTGCCCTCCCCACGACCGTGGACGCCCCGAGAAGAGCAGACCACCGGCTGTCTCCCCGCCAGGTGAGCGCTCCGTGCCTCACTGGGTCGGGCAGACGCCGGCCAGCCAGGGGCAGCGGCCCTCCTAGGACCCCACAGCAACGTCCCCGGCACAGCAGAGAGCTGCCACATTCCCTGCCTGCAAGTCACCCGAGAGAGGCCCGTTCCCACCCCCACCCCCCTCCCCCGAGGCCCAGCTGAGCTAAGTAACAGCTCCCCAGTCGAAAGTTCCCTTCTTGGAGATTCTCTCCCTGCTGAAATACAAGCACTTGGAACAAGATAAAACTGCTTAATTTGTAAAAGCCACAAAGCCAGTCCAGAACAAGGGAAAAAACCCGACCCTTGGCTGGAAGGCGCGGCCTTCTGTGTCTCCGCGGCCAGTCCCTGCTCCATGACTCATCCCTGCCCTGCTGACAAGCCCTCGGGCATCTTCCCCGGGCCATGGGGGCAGGGGGGTGCCTCTGAGAGGACCGGGGCCACCCCACCGTCAAAGGGGACCCCAGGCCCCAGACCCACGGACGGGGCAGGAGCCCAGTGCTGCCAAGAGAAGGAGCGAGCAGATGGAAGGGTCCTGTGGCTGCCTGCACCTGCCCCAAGCCCCCGTCCCCTCCCCAGCAACTGCTCCGGGACAGGACCGGACAGACACACCGCAGACGCCAGCCCAGCGGGGACACCGGCAGCGGCAGCCCCGTCTGGCAGGTCGGGCGGGGCACCCTGGCCCCCAGCCCCAGCTCTGCGCCAGCACGGGCGGGGCCCGAGGCAGCGGTCACAGCCGCCTTAGGGCGACACAAGGGGACGTGCCTGTGAGAAGGAAGGAGCTTCCGGGGACACCCCCCCCCCCCAGGACAGGCTCAGAAGCCCACTGGCTTGGGCCACGCCGGTCCAACCCCTTCACGCTCCAGGCTAGGACACCGAGGCCCGGGGCCACGGGGTGGGCGGACGGAACTCGCTTCCCTGGGGAGCGGGGGTGCTGATTAGGAGCCCAGCCATAATTAAGGACCAAGGTCAAGATCTGAGCAGGGCTGGGGAGCGTGTCGGGAAAGGGCCCGAGGATTCCCACTGCCCTTCCCATCTGTAACCACTTTCTAACTGAGCTTTGAAATAAGTAAGTAATTTTTAGTGACAACGCATCCTTATGGGAATTTCATCTCAGGCACATCCTGAGAGAAAGTCCCCTTTCTGTCCCTCGCGGGCAGTCCCAGCCCAGGGCGGGGGCGCCTGGCGTGGCCAGAAAGGTGCCCAGCTGACCGTCTCCAAAGGCAGTTTAGTTCAGTTCATGGAAAGCTCCTGGGGCCTGGCTGGCCCAGAAGGTTCCGAAGGGGCTGTCACTTCCCAAGGGTCTCCTCCCCGGCTCTCTCCTCCCCTGGGGTCACCCACCCGGGCCGTGGCGCAGTCATCTGTAAAACGAAGGCTGGACCCACGGCCCCACGGGGCCCTGCAAGCCAGGCTGGCGAAGTGACCTGTCAGGCCCTGTCCCTGCCCCGGCCCCACAGCCCCTGCCGGCCCCGGTCCCTGAGCCGCAACCGGACTCCACGGCTGCCCCTCCTCCCGTGGCCGTCCAGCGGCGCACGCGTGCACACACGCACACTCATGCACACACACGTGTGCGCACAGCCGGCCAGCAGCTCTCCTCCCAGCGGCTGCCCCATCGGCCCTGATAGCACATCACGATCTGATCGGCCCCTGGAACAGCAGACAAGGAGGAGCTCCGGGACGGGCCACCCATTCCTGGGGAGCCCCCGACACGCACAGTGGAGGCAACACACGCGGGGCTGTGGCCCTTGTGGGGTGACATTGTGAGCCTCACCAGGGCGCAGGGGTCAGCCCAGAGCAGCCGAAGCCCTGGGGTGCCCCAGGCCTGCCCTGCGTACCTGGTCCCCCTGGGGGCACACCGTGAGCAGGAGGCACTGTGACAACGGGGACTTGAGATGTCAGACACGACGCAGCCACAGCCAGCGGAGGGACAGAGGGCCTCTGACCTGGATGACTCAAGGCAGGACTGCCTCCTTGGGGTTGGCTCTCGCGCCACCCCGATGGTTCTGTGCCCGCTCCGTGGGGGCTGCCGGTGACAGCGGCCCATCTACGAAGGGCTGGACCCCCAGGGGGAGCAGGGATCCCTGGTTCAGACCCCGAGGGCCCAAGGACAGGCCATCTGCCCTCACTCCGTGGCCTGACGTGACACTGAGACACTGAGACGTTTTAAACCACGATTCTGCTCCGGGTTCTGAGCGGAGTCCACGTCTGCTCATCTTTCCGGCCCATGGGGTCCCTCGGTGACCCTAGAAGATCGTCACTCCCCCTCCCCACTGTCGGGTTCCCAGGTGAGCAAGGACCCCAGTGACACGGCCGGCCCCAAGGGGCATTCGCCTTGGTTAATGGCCCCAACAGGCCAAGCTCTGAAGGCCATGCATGGGCACACGCACACACACACAACACGCGCGCGCGCACACGTTTGCACGTCTCCTCTGAGCACCGGGAGAGCTCCACCCCTGCAATCAACTCCTGGGAAGGCACCAAAATGCTATTTCAGGGAGGAGACCGAGGCGGCCTTGAAGACTGGACTTTGGCTGGCAGCAGAAACACTAACCACACGATGGACAAACAAACCAAGTAGCGGCCCAAATGCCGCCACCCCAGACGAGGGCGCCAGCCGCGGGTCCCCCCCACCCCACCCCTTCCCGGAGCCCGGGCGCCAACGGTCGCAGCCTACAGATGCAGAAGTGGCCGGCTGGGGAAGGAGAGAGAGGAGTCCCGGAGAGAGAGCAGGGTTTCAATAAAAGCCAGACTTGGTGAAGCTCAGCTCTGGGAACGCGGCGTCCCATGACCTCAGCACAGTCGCGAGGGAAAGAAATATGTGCACAGGAATGAATAAGAGTGACCCCCGGGCACTGATTTCCCGAAGCAGGGCCGGGACTCTGGGTTAGGGGAGGGGGCAGCGAGTGGCCTACCTGTGATCCGGTCTCTCTCCATTACTACGGATATATTTAGCAGCAGGCGGTCCCGGCGTCCCCCTTTCCAGAGGCGTCCTCCCCTTCTCACCCCCGACGCCCTCCCTCTTTCTGCCTCCTCCTCCTCCTCCTCCTCCTCCTCCTCCTCCTCCAAAAACACTCTTTGTCTGGTCTAATTTCTTCAATCTGTTGCAATCACGAATGCATCCAAATTACCACATTTCCATGTGCTGATCATATGTTTGTGCCCCAAACTGAAGTAGCATTGTCTCTTGGAACCCGGAGGGAGAAGGGACCCGAGGCAGAGCCGAGAGGCGCGGAGGCGGGGCGGGGGCCGGACGTGGGACGTGGGCCGCGAGCCTCCCGCAGCAGCTCCTCCCGCGGCCCCGGTCCCGGCCGGACCGCCGTCTGGGCTTTGTGCGCGGGGCTCCAGAGGTGCGGCGTGCGGCTTCCGGAGGCCTTCTCTCCACCCCCTCCAGCCCCGCCGCCAGGCCTGCTGCTCCTTTTTAATATCCACTTGGAGAAGCTTAACTTAGCCTCTTGGAAACCAGCTCACAGTCAAATTCCTGGCGACTTCCAAAGTCTTTCATTTTCCCCCGTCCCGAGATGCTACGTTTCCTCTGGTGGAAGCCTTAGAAAAGCCTAGTTTCCTCCTGCGTGCCCGCCTCGCCTTCCCTGCGCTGGGGGAGCAGGGGGGTGCACCCCACCCTGACCCCGGACTTGGCCCCAAGGAGGCAGGCGGCCAGGGAGGGCTCCGGAGCACCTGCCCCGACGACAATGACTACGCAAAGGTGCCCCTGTGGCCGTCCTGTCGGAGGCGGTGACAAGGCCACTGGCCGTCCCACGGGGGGAGGGGGGGGGGGGCCTGCGGCGGGCGCGAGGGAGACTTCCTGGAAGGTCCCACTGACTCATGAGTCAGTGCGTCCCCAGCTGTCCCCGGGGAGGGAGCCTGGCTGCTCAGCACAGTTCCCCACACTCAGCACTTCTCTGGGAGGGGCCCCCCCAAGGCCTGGCGGTGGGGGGGGGCCCTCAGCGGCTTCCTGCACTTCCCCTGGGGTCCTCTGGGGCCCCCGTGGGGCTCCTCCCCGGCAACCTCGGGACCCCACCAGCACCTGACCAGAGTCCATCAGAGCTGGGGGGCCGGGGGTGGAGCACCCCCTCTGCTCTTCAGGCTTCTTTCCTTCGGGAGCTCAAAAGTGGCGGCCCTTGGCCCGAGACACAGAAGCAGGTTTTGTCTGCCAGACCCCATTAAAAGAAAACGCATACTGGTGCCCACGTGTCAAGGGAAGCTCATGCGATTTTGCTGGGAACTCCAGATGTCCCAGTTCTCCTGCAAAAGGGGGCATGTGGCCACAGGGGCTGGTTTGAAGAGCACTGCCCCGCCTTGAATGAAACCGCATTAGCCAGTTTGCTCTGATTTATCCTGAGTTTGCATCCCAGTCCCATAGGGTCCCACATGGCCACATAAGCATGTGTTACGGGGGATGGGGGGGGTGGCAAAGGGCAGGGGGGCTCCGTGCACACCTGCTGGATGGTGCCAGCAAAATTCCCATCCCCTCCTGCCTGGGACAGGACCCCAAATGTGGTCTCCCTTGTAGCCAGGGTGTCTCCTTGGGGGTGGGGGACACCAAGTAGCAACCATCTCCCCACCCCCACCCCCAAGGCGAGCCAGGGGCTGGAAGCCCCAGAAGTGGCCTGTATGCTGAGGGAAGGTGGGGGGCGGTTTCTCAGCCAAGGGAGGTCCCAGACAGGCTGAATGACAAGATATCACATCCTAATCCCTGTAAATGGGACCTTTTATTTAGAGAGTCTTTGCAGACTGGATTACATGAAGGATCTTGAGACAGGGAGATTAGCCGGGATTATCAGGCTGGGCCCTAAATGCCATCCTGTGCCTCCTGCCTCCTATAGGAGGGAAGCGTCAACGTACAGACACAGGGGAAGGGATGAGATGGAGTGGAGACAAACTTGAAGGCCCCTGCTTTGAAGGCTGGATGCAGCCACAAACCGAGGACCCCACAGTCCCCCAGAAGCAGGAAGAGGCCAGGAAAAGATCCTCTCCGGGAGCCTTCGGAGGAGCCGCGCGCAGCCCTGCCCACACCTCGATCTCAGACCTCCAGCTCCAGAACCTCAAGAGGATGCACTTGTGTGGTGGCAAGCCACCACGTCCCTGGCCATCCATTCCAGCTCCCCCGGGGACCCACCCAGACACCACAGACCAAAGGCCAACGTCCCCGTAAAACGTCTTCTGGTCATTCTATTCCGTTCTGTTTGTTTGTGTTTTAAATACTTTATTATTTATTCATGAGAGACACAGAGAGAGGCAGAGACACGGGCAGAGGGAGAAGCAGGCTCCCTGCGGGGAGCTTGATGTGGGGCTCGATCCCAGGCCTCAGGATCACAACCTGAGCCAAAGGCAGACGCTCAACTGCTGAGCCACCCAGGTACCCCCATTCTATTCCCTTCTAAAAACATCACGTTCAACCAACCACTAACAATCCTTGCATTAAAACAATGGGAATCATGAAGATGTTTTTGTTGTTGTTTACTCATTAAATCTCTTTCCTGACTTTGAAAAAGTACTCTTTACTGGTTTTTCTGATTGTAAACATAATATCTGTTCATTGTATTGAATTTAGAAACGACAGAAAACACATAAAGAAGCAGCCCCTATGGGGCAGCCTCAGCGGTTTAGCGCCGCCTCCGGGGTGTGACCCCGGGGTCCGGGCTCCCTGTGTGGCTCCCTCTGCCTGTGTCTCTGCCTCTCTGTCTCTGTGTCTCTGATAAATAAATAAGTAAAATCTTAAAAAAAAAAAAAGAAGCAGCAGCCCCTTTGGTACCACGTGGGACTCTCTCCGGCACCAATCCCCACCGGGGCAAGCAGGTCCTGGAAGGCCCCACAGACAGGCCCGCCGGTGGAAATTCTGGGGAGGCCGGGCCCTGGCTGGTGGTGGGCCCTCCCGCAGGCACCGAGCGCGCAGGCTGTGATTTCCCTGCTGTAGCTGGTACAGCTGCCGAGCACAGCTTTGACCCTGGGTTCTCCCCCGGCATAGTTTGGCTCAACGTCCATTCCCCCAGCCATGCCTAAAAATCCAAGCATTCTGGCCCAAGCAGGGGATAATTTGAAACCAGAAACCTGGCAGCGCCGATTGGCTCCAGTGAGGCCGGGGTTAGTCATGAGCCAGCTCAGAGCCCAGGCGCAGAAGTGGGGTGAGGCCAGGCCATGGGAGAAGGGGGCAGCCAACCCCCACCCCACCCCCGCCGCTCACCGAGGGCCAGTCTAGGCACCAGCACTCTCCACTCAGGGAGGGGGGAGGCGACTGGCCAGGCCAGGCCGGACCTGCATCCCCAAAGTGGGTTCCCCACGTGGCTGTATCCTCCACTGACAGGGCTCTGCGGTTACATAAAACTAGATGCCTGCCTTAGATTCCTCCGGCACATTAGCATAGTAAATGTGGTGAGTTGTCCCTGTGAGGGGGCTGGGGCTTCCTTCAACCCAGCACTTCCCAAATTGGACCGACACCTGCCATCTGGGGGAGGCAGGACCCCCCCACCAACCGGCAGGCCCCGGCTCCCGGCCACCCGCCCACGTCCCCGGGGTGGGCACCGAGGCCCACCAGCCTCTTCCAGACAGTCCCCAAGCTGGTATCTGTCCTTCACCCCACAACAGCTCTGCACCTGCCATCTGCACACTGCTGACCGCCACCGACGTCACCATCACCAGCGAGGGGCATGGTACAAGGTAAGGAGGAGGAGTTCGAGGAGGGCTTTATCTTTATTTTTTTTAAGATTATTTATGATAGATACAGAGAAAGAGAGAGAGAGAGAGAGAGAGAGAGGCAGAGACACACACAGGAGGAGGGAGAAGCAGGCTCCATGCCTGGAGCCCAATGCGGGACTTGATCCCGGGACTCCAGGATCGCGCTCTGGGCCAAAGGCAGACACCAAACCGCTGAGCCACCCAGGGATCCCCAGGGCTTTATCTTTAAAGACGCGGCTCGGCCCCGTGAAGCACACCTGCACGTCCCCCACACCCAGGAGGGAGGGGACACCCAGGTAAGGGGTGTCCCTAGGGTGCCCTGAACTCCCGCCACCAGGCCAGGAGGATGCTTCCGAGGATGTGGGCAGCGTGGGCCCCAGGAAGGGGTCGGCAGGACCAACCTGTGGACTTGTCCCCAGTGCGCATTCTGAGGAGGGGCCATGAGGAGGTGGGCGAAGGGGAGCCAGGCCGAAAGGAGACTTCCTGAGGCTCTGGGCTTAGCCTCTCGGCCCCCTCTCACTCCCCAGCGCCAAGTCCTCCATAATCAGCTCCAAGCTACGGGGAACTCGCTCTAAAAAAGAAAAAAAAATGACTTTTCCGTTCATTTCCTGCTCATCCCCAGACTCAACGGCTGACGTCTGCTTCCCTGAGTTAAAAATAAAAGAGCTGCACCCGGACCCCCACGCGCCAACCCCTGGCGCCGACCCTCCGCAGCCGCTGCTACGGTACCCGCCAGCGGGATCCTGGGCCGGGCCGCCTGCGCTCCTCTCACGAAGCCTCTCTCTGCTTCTTACTGTGCAGCAAGTTTCGGCTGCTCCTAAATAAACACAACGGGGCTACCGTCTGCCCTGGGGACGGCGGCGGGGGTGCCGGTGCCGGTGCCGCCTGGGCCGGCCTGCGCCAGAGAAGGGGCCCAGACGGGCCGGTTCCCCCCGCACGGCCCCCGCACTCAGCCACCCATCCCGGGCTGCAGCCAGGCCCGAGCTGGCACCGTGCGGCGCAAGTGGACCCACGGGGTACGCGGGGCAGGGTCCCCAGGAGAGCCTGCCCCGGGGCCCCCCAGGTTGGACCCCCACCCCCAGGAGCAGGTGTCTCTCACTCGCCGGGGGCCCAACGTCCTGCCTGCACACGAGGCGCCCTACAAACGCTCACTGGGTGAACAGCGGACTTGAGGACCGCGCCGTGGACCGTCCCGACCAGCACTGCCCGGCGGAACTTTCCGCGACGACACCAACGTTCTCCATCTACCGCCTCCAATAGGGCAGCCACGTGTGCCCGCCGCGGAACGGGTGTGCTGCCCCCCCTGCTCCCTGGGGCCACCGCATGCTCCACGAGTTTCTTCACCAGAAGACAAACAAGGAGAAAAGCTACTTTTCAGCCAAGGCAAAACAAACAAAAAAAAGGCAGATACTTCTATTTTAAGCTTGTCCTCTGGCCGGTGGTCCCAAGCTTGTCCTACACCAAGCTCAGTCCAACAATATTTACAGCCTGCCAGCTGGCTGTTGGAAGAACATCCAGCCCTATGTGGGGGGGGCCCAAGGCCAACCTGCTAACGGAGATGGGACAGGTGGGGTCAAAGTCACCCCAGAGAGACGATGCCTTCGGAGGTGACAAGGTGCAGGGCTGATCCCGGAGCTGTGGCCATGGGAAGGAGGGAGGAGGCGGGAGCGAGAGCTCGGGAGGGGGGACGGGAATTGCAGTTTATCCTGCAGGGACAAGGGGACCGAGGGTTCTCTAAGTAAGAGGCCCAAGACAGGTCTGTTTGGAATCATCACGTGGATGGAGCCTACGGCCCAGTCCTGGGCACACAGGCGGGTCTCGGTAAACGCCACTGCACGCTGACGGGAGCAGAGCAGCCTCCCTGGGGAGAAGGGGTGCGGGTGAGGAGGGACACTGAGGCCTGACCAGGCCCAGGCCACAAGGCTGCCCATCCAAGGGTCATGTGGGGGGACGAAGAGGAGTTGATAAGATCTCGGTGACCTGCTGACCTGAGGGTGCCGGGCACGGGACAGAGGTCAAGGACGACGCTGAGGTTTCTTGCTTGAGGACCGGGGTGGAGAACTGGGCTGACACACAAGACATGAGAGAAACAACGGAGGAGCAGGTGTCAGTGGGTGGGCACAGAGGCACCAGCGAGGGGTGCCTGTGGGGGCCCAGGGCGAGCCCCAGGGGCAGCCGGGCCCCGGCAGTGTCTTCCTCGACCACCCCCGTCACAGAGGCACACTCTCCCCCTTTAGCCCACGCGGCCGTGACGATGGCAGCTGGGCCCTGCGGACAGCGGGGTGTCCTGGCGGGAGGCTGAGGTTCACGGGGCCTGGAGCAAGGATGGAGGTGGGGGGACCCGGGGAGCAGCGGGAGCATCCGCTAGGGGATCCCGTGGGGCCCCTGCTCGTGAGCAGAAAGGGAAGACACGCAGCCCAGACAGCAGCGTTTCCGGGAGATCCTTCGGTGGGTAGAGGGTCGTCCACCCGCAGGAGCCCGCGGGGCGGTGCAGGCGCTTCCTGGGGCTGCCCTGACAAACCACCACCAACCGAGAGGCTTTAAAACAACAGAAACTGATCCCTTCCCGGCTCCGGAGGCAGAAGTCCAAACTGAAGGTATCGGCAGGGCCACGCTTCCTCCGGCGGCTGCGGGGAAAACCCCTCCTGTGTCCTCCAGCTCCGGGCCCCGGCGTCCCCGGGCTCGTGGCCACCTCACTCCATCTCTGCCTGCTCCCCTGCGTGCCTGTATCTGTCCCCTTCTTGTAAGGACCCCAGCCATCAGGTTCAGGGGCCACCCTAATTCCAGCAGCATCTCACCTCAAGATCCTTAACTAACTAACTTGAGTTAACTAACTCAAGACCTATTTCCAAGTCAGGCCACTTTCTGAGGTTCTGGGTGAACATGAATTCTGGGGGGGACGTTATTCAGGACCCTACAGAAGGGATGAGATGGGATGCCCGGGGGGCTCAGTGGTTGAGCATCTATCTGCCTTTGGCTCAGGGCATGATCCCGGGGTCCTGGGATCGAGTCCTGCAGGGAGCCTGCTTCTCGCTCTGCCTGTGTCTCTGCCTCGCTCTCTGTGTCTGATGAATAAATAAAATCTTAAAAAAAAAAAAAGAAGAAGAAGAAGAAGGAGAAGAAGAAGAAGGGATGAGGCCACCAACCCCAGAGCACACCGGATGTCAGGGCAGAAGGAGAAGGCTCTGAGGGATCCCAGCGGGGACGGTGGGGCAGGCTGGCTGGGCCGGGCTGCGGGAGGTGAGGACGCTGACCGAGGCAAGTGCTGTGGGAACCAGGACAAAGGTTGGCCGGGGACCGTGGCCTGGAGGCATCCGCCCAGAGAGGCTGTGGGAGGCCCAAAAAGTCGGTGAGCGTGGGAGACCAGACTGGAAGGCCACTCCGGCGGCCTGAGTGTGGGCATCATCTGCCTGAGGACACACACGTGTGCACGGGGTACATGAGAACGTTTCCGGCAGCGTCTGTCACAGAGGAAAGCTTCCGTGGGCCTCCAGCAACCGTGGGTACATAGCTCTGCCTGCCTTCGCCTGGGGTCAAAATAGATGAACTAAAGCTACGTGGGCCCCGCGTGGATAGGCCTCAAAGTCAACCCGTCGCGTGAAAAAGCAAAGAGTAACCAGCAGCCGACTCCCCTTGGACACTCGATGTGATGCTGCCGGTCTGCAGGACGAGACGCATGCCGTCCACAGGCAGCAGCACAGACATGCCCGGCGGTGCCCAGTTCTGAATGCAAACGGGGGGTCACGGGGCGCCTGGGTGGCTCAGTGGGTGAGCGTCTGCCTTCGGCTCAGGTCGTGATCCAGGGTCCTGGGATCGAGTCCCGCATGGGGCTCCCTGCTCCGTGGAGAACCTGCTTCTCCCTCTGCCCCTGCTCGTGTGCTCTCTCTCACTGTCTGCCTGTCTCTCAAATAAATGAATGAAATCTTAAAATCTGTTTTGTTTTGTTTTTCTAAAACAAGCAGGTGGTCATCTTGGTGGGAAGAGGCATGGGGAGGGTGACTCGGGGGCTCAGACCACACTCGCAACCCCTTATTTCTCAAGGGGAATATGGTGGGTTCATGGCTGGTTGGTTACTTTATTCTTTATAGTGTTTTTTATATGTCTACCAATTCCATTAAAAAAAAAAGAAAAAGGACAGAAAATGAGTGAGTTCGTCGAAGGCTTGACCATGGATGTGGCTTGAGCTGATGGGCTGCGGCTTGTGCCAGAATCAGCCATCTGCGGCCTGGGCCCAAACACAGCCTCGCAAAGACCCTGAGCTCACAGGGGCGGCGGCGGGGACACTGTCATACGGCCCTTTGCCCTCTGGGAGGACTGGGGGTCTGGGGTCCTGGACGCAGGAGACCAGTCAGAGCGTGGGCGAGAGGTCAGGCTGCGGGTCAGGAGCGGGACGGCAGCAGCTCTGAAGGGGGATCCTGCAAGGGCCAGAGGGACTGCGGGGAGCTGAGAAGCTGGGGGTCCAGGGAACAACCCCACCTGGCCCCCAGTCGTAGCCCCCGGATGGCAGGGATCAGAGAAGGAGCCAGGAAGACAAGGAAAGGGTGTCCCGGGCCAGAGCCTGCACAGCCCCCCCCAGAGAGGATTTCGTGTGTCAGCAGGCGGTCCCAAGCGAAACCCAGATCACCGGCTTGCAGCTCTGGGCTTTGGCAAATTATGCCTTAGGCTTCCAAGCGGAGCCATGGAAGCGGCTGCCAAGTGCTGACGGCACAGAACCGGCCGGGCTGAGCACAGGGCAGCGATGGCCAGAGGAGACGGTGTCCACACAGCCCGGGCGCCAGTCTCCCGAGACCTCAACCCCAGACTCAGGAGCCTGCTCGCGGCCCATCACGGGGCAAGGCCCCGGGACCCAGCCCGGCTGCTGGAAGGGAGGGAGGCAGAGAAGCACTCCGGCTGCAGGGGCAAGGAGCCCCAGATAAAAGCTGCCCCAGAAAGACGACGGGGCCAGGCAGTCCAGTGGTTGGTGTCCCGCCGCGGCTCCGGGGGGGTCGGGAGGGGGGAGCTCTTGCTTAACCACGGATGTGAATCATGCAGCCGCCCCGGAGACCTCCAGCCGGGCGTCACCCTTCCCTCCCCACACCCGGCCCCATCCCACACCACAAGGGGCCTCCGACACAGCCCTGTGGACATCCTGGCCTGTACACCCACACGCCCCGACACTACCACCCCAGTCCTGGGTGAGGAGCTGCCCCTCGGCCGCCCCACCAGCCAGGGGTGCCCAGCCCACGAGCAGGTGCCACCTCCGATGGCTAGCCCTCGGGGCGGTTTGCAACGGCCCCGGAAATGGGCTCAAGACCATTGGGTAAGGAATTCTGGGGTGGCCAGAATGATCCAGAGCTGTCGAACTTCACAGCTGCCGGCTACGTGTGGGTATTAAGTGGAAATTCAGTTAATTGAGTAATTGTACACAAGTGACTGAATGAGTAAAAAACTCAGTGCGGCGCGTGGCCACTGTACTGGACAGTGTGGATGTGGAACCACCACGGGAAGCTCTGCTGGGCAGGGCTGGTCTGGGAGGTAGGATGTGGGCTCTAGGGGAGGCGGGGCCCTTCACCTCTGGGCCCCAGTGTCCTCTTCCACAAGAGGCCACCAGCATGACACACACCGAAGCAGCAGAGAGAAGAGCTCGGCCAGCACCACCGGGAGCCCATTTACATGACACGGGTCAAGGCTGCGTGTCCGCTCTGTCGCGGGAGCACCCTCCATTCTGCAGGGTCACAGGGAACAGGCGCCATGGTCCATGGCCCCACCGGCCCAGAGCCGCTCGGAGTCAGAGCCACCCTCCCTCAGGCCGCCCGTCCCTGGGCACCTCGGCGAGCGCGCCCTATGGCATCCACGTCCACCTCTCCCCTCTGCCCTCTGTCCTGCACCCCCAGGCCTCTGCTGTGGTCAACGGGCCTGAAAGCCACCTGCAGCAGAGCCACCAAAGACAGTGCCTCCCTGGGCAGCAGGGAAGGGGCCCCACTCACCCGGGAAGGCAGGCGGGACGGAGCGCTGGGGATCACGGATGAACAAGCCACTTACCTGGGCCAGTGGGGTCACCAAGCTTCCGGAGACGGTTGCTGGAGGTCCGCGTGACTCCTAAAGACAGGGGCAGAGGGCAAAGGTCACACAAGGCCGCTGGGGGGTGGGGTGGTTACCACTGGGCATCTCCTCACCTGTCCTCCTGCCATGGGCTCCCTCGTCCTCCCAGGTGACACCCAGACCCGGTGGCCACCCGCAAGGACAGCCACTGCCGTCTGGATGCCGGCCGCTGGTGGGCACCAGGCCAAACCCTTTGCACACATTTCCCACCTGACAGCTGAATGTCAGTGGGGTTGAGGCCCCACGGCTACTAGGACATGAGCCCAGAATGAATCCAATGTCCATCAAACTCCAAAATCGGGGCTTGGCCAAGGGTGCCGCACCACCCTGCCTGTCTGCAGGCTGGCGAGTGGTGCTGGCACCCAGTCAGGCACCAGCCACCCCCTGGGACCATGCACGTCTACCCGTATCGTGAACTGAGATTTCCCTGCACCAGGGTCCCGGACGCAGCCCCCTCTGCTCTGGGGCTGGGCAGAGCCAGGCTGGATGTGGGAGGGTGGAGGAGGAGCTGCTCTCTCCCACACCCCCAGGAGGGAGCAAGAACAGAGCCCAGATTAACACAGCCTCGTGCTGCACGTGCTCCGTCCCTGCACACACCCCTGGCGGCAGCGCGTGCTCCCCGCAGAGGCTTAGGGCAGGCAAGTCCCAACTCGAGGAGGTTTGCTGAGGTGCTAAGCCAAGCAAGCCTGAGGCTGCCAGGAAGGGTATCCGTGGGAGCGGTGCCCCGGAAAGGGCCTGCCTGGGCAACCAGGCCGTGCTTTGGGGCTGCAGGGACACCCCAAGTTGGCCAACAGAGGCCCTCCCCACAGACAGCAGGAGGAGTGCAGAAGGGGCCCAGGGCTAAGCCAGAAACCTGCCCGCAGCCTCCACCATCTGATCCCCACCCAGAACGCTGGGGTCCCGGGTGCCTCCACAGAGGCTCTTGTGACATTCATTCATTCCCTCATTTGTCCCATAAACCCGCTGCTGAACTATGGGCAACGGCGAGTGGATGCAGCCAGCACTGTTCCTGAAGGTTCCAGAGCCCCAGGCAGGGCGGCCTGCAGACCTGGCTTCATGTCCAGCTCCCCGGGGGACACGCACGCTCTCCACATCGACAGAACGGGGTGCAGTCCGTCCTTCGGGGTCTGGTAGTGAGATACCTACCACTAAGCCTGGGCAGCTTTCCAGGGCTGGGGAGGACCCCAAGATGTGCGATATTGGGGTCCTCCAATATTTGGGGTTCAGATATTGAACACACCCTGAAACAACACCAAGAGGTGCACGTGGCACGGGACTCAAGGGCCCAAAGTGACCAGCGAGACTTCCAGGAGACGGGGAGGCCCAAGTTGTCCCTTGCGGGAGGCCGGGGGGATGCTGAGCCATGTCCACTCGCCGAGGCTCTAGGACAGTCACCAGCTTGTGTCCCCTCCCCACTCAGCCCCCCAGGCAGGTGCCACCACTGCCATTTCAGGGAAGAGAGGCTCGGAAGTCCCCAGATGCCAAGTTCCCCTGCAGAGCCCCTGCCCCGCCCCAGCCACGTCGTGTCAACTTGACTGCATGCCCAGGCGCCCAGATATTTGGCCACACAGTATTTCTGGGAGCGTGAGGGTGCCAGGGTGTTTCTGGACGAGGTTGGCGTGTGAATCGGTGGACTGAGTGCAGCAGGCCGTGCCCCCGGTGCTGTGGGCTTCAGCAAAGGAGGGAGGATGCTCGTGGCCTGGCAGGGACACTGGGCTTCTGCTGCCCGTGGACGGGGATGGCCACCCTCGGGTCCCCTGGTTCTCAGGCCTGCGGACTCGGGCTGCACGACAGCACCGGCATCCCGGGTGTCTGGCTCACAGACGGCAGCCTGCGGTGTCCTGCGGCCTCCGCCACCACAGGAGCCCGTCCCCCGCGGGTCTGCTCCTCCGGCAAACCCTGACATACGGTGACCTCACTCGGCAGACACGCAAGCATCCTTCCAGGTGCCACCTGCCCTGACCGACATCGGCTCCCGGCTGAGCCATGGAAACCGTCCGTCCTTGGGCGTCCAACCAGAACACGGGGTTCCAGGCCGGCCTGCCGGACGCGAGTGGGGACGACGGCCTCGGGCCGTGCCGGCGGGTCCTGCATCGGGCTTCCGTAAGACAGGAGAGGGTGGCCCGAAGTGGCTTCGGTGGGGGCCCGGGGCCGGGGGGGCGCAGAGGGCGCGGGCCCCGCTCCCAGGGCTGCCCAGGCGTGAGCGTGGCATCCCCAGCCTCCGCAGGCCTCTGCCCACGACGGCTGTGACCTGAGTGGGAGCGACACTGCGTGTAACCGGCCCTGAGCATCACCCTCAGCCCCGACACGCACACGCGGGCGACGAGCCGCACAGAGGTCCCGCTGTGGCCCCCGTGGGCCACGGCTGTGCCTCTGAAGCCAGTCAGTCCCCAGTATGGAAACCGTCGGGGGTGAGACACAGGGAAGGAATGGGCCCAGCATTCCTGTGGATTGACTCACTTCCGGCTGCGACATCCCCTGGGCCGGCGGGACGCCCACCCGCGCCCCTGCCCCTGCTTCTGGCGAAGGGAAAAGGGGAGAGGTCCCATTCAGGTCCCCGAGCCCCCACCCCACACCCGGGGCATCTGGTCCCCCAGCCCCTCCTGGGCTCGCCGCCCCCCAAGCCCCGGGGTGGGGCTGCAGCGGCCGCTGCCACCAAAACAGCATCTGTCTCAGATTTCTTGGGTGGAGCTTTTGTTTTATTGATGCTGTTTATTTTTCCGATTTCCCAAAACACGCAGCCGGTGCCAGGCAGCCCCTGGCACGGAGGAGGCGCCGGGCACGCGGGAGGTGGCGGCCTCGGCCCCCGCCCCCGCACAGGCTCCCGCCCGCTGCCCGGCCTCCCGGGGCCACACCCCGGCCAAGAGCTACTGAAATCCGGCTCCTTGGACGGCGCTCCCGGCCGCGGCGGAGCCCAGCAGAGAGGGAGCCGGAAAGGCCTCCGAGCCATCCAAGGGCTCAGTTGTTCCAGTTGAGAATTGAGTTATTTTTATGTGATTTTAAAATAAAACATATTCCGGGGGAGAGGAGGAGATCTGGAATCTGGCTGGCTGGAGTCATCCCCGACCGAGCCGCGTGAGTTCCCCGAGGCCCGGCAGGCGGGACGGCCGGAGGGCAGAGGAGCAAGGGTTCAAACCCAGGCTTTGCCAGGTGCTAGCGTGCGCCTCCCCCCACCCCGGGGTGGGGAATGACCTCCCGATCCGCGTGCAGCACGCCGACGGAGCGTGGCGGCCGCACCCGTGTGACCGAGATTAGATGAGGTCCCACGCTCCAGGCACTCGGCAGGGCGCCTCGCACGAGGTAAGTGCTCAATGGATTACATAATATTTATCATTAGTAGCATATTAATCATAATCATCATCATTTTCAAATTATTATTATGCTCATTATTCACCAGCCCCACATCCAGCCCAAACCCAGGGATCTATAATTAGGAATTAACAAAGCTCGGCTGCCCCTGTGCTCATGCACGGGAACCGAGTGTGGGTTAGCGTGAGATCGAGAGGAAATGGTCACGCTCGGTGGGGGGGAGGCTCAGCATCTGGACGCTCTCCCCTCTCAGACCCCGGCCACCCCAGAAACTCCGAGGCCAGGGCAAAGGCCATTTCATACAAAGTCACAAACTCCAGAGCAGTGACAAATGCCAGGAAGGCGTGACGTGTCGGGCTTCAAACCCCCGAGACCGAAACACCCTTCAGAGGAGACAAGGAATCTAACTAGACTCTCGAGTTCACGTATTATCACTAGTTACAGTTTTGATGAGCCCACGGCCACGCACAGCCTCGGAGCCACCATCTCCGCCCAGGGTCGTGCACAGCCTGGACGCCCTGACCCGGGCGGAGGGTGACGCCCCCCGAAACACACACACGTGCACCCGGTTCTGCTCCGAGCCAACAATGAATGAGGTCTGGACAGGACCTTCCCCCAATCAAGAAGTCACCGTTTTGCAGGAGGAGGCTCTGTGAAAACTCGCACCAATGTTTATTTTTAATAAAGAAAAGAAAAGCATCTGGGGCACCCGGGTGGGCTCGGATCATGATCCTGGATCAAGTCTTGCGTTGAGCTCCCCGCAGGGAGCCCGCTTCTCCCTCCTCCTGTGTCTCTGCTTCTCTCTGTGTCTCTCATGAATAAATTAATAAAATCTTAAAAAAAAAAAAAAGAATCCATTTTCAATTTTTTTTCTTCCAACTCCTGAGTTCAAGTCTCTCAGGAAAGGACAGGGAGGTCACAGCGACCTTGGCCCGCAGCCGCCTGCCCCTCAGCCTCTGAGCCCGGGGTGGGGGCCCCGGGACGCACCGTCTTCACCCCTTTCCCCAGGGCCCACAGAAGCTGGGAGAGGCTCCAGCAAAGTCAAAGGTCACAGGTGGGAGTGAAGAGTCAAATTCTAGGCTTATCCTGAGAGGAACCTGAGATCAGGCGATAAGCGCTCCTCCCTCTCCTCCCAGCCTCCGCCCTTGGTGTGCTGGACAGGTGCGAGGGAGGAGGGGGTGCCCTCCCGGGGACGCCCCGAGCTCTGACTGCATCTTCGGGCGGGTGTTCCATCTCTCTGAGCCCGTGTGGGCGCATCTCCGAGATGAAAACATTCATGAGCATCGACTGCACTGGGCGCTGTTCAAGGAGCGGGGGGACAAGGGACCAGGAGTGGCCTGTCCTCTGGTGGCGGCGCTCGCAGCCTGGGCGCACAGGCCGGGAACATGCCAGTGGCTTCTGCACGCGGGGGCTCTGACCACCCTCACCAGGCAGCAAGGTCACCCGAGAGCCAAGTCTGCCCACGACATCGGTGCTGAGCAAGGTCCCGCAGAGCCCTTCCCCCCAGGGCCCACCAGCTGGCCATCTCTGGGTCCCACCCACATAACGACATTCGTCATATAAAATACACACTCAGTGAAGTCTGAATTTCAGGCAAACGACAGATCATCTTTAAGCGTAAGCAGATCCCTCGGCTCCTCGCCGCCCCTCCAGGCGCTCGTCTGAGCAGCAGGAGGGCTGTCGGCCACAGCGACAGGGTCCCCAGGTCTGCCGACCAGTGTGGGGCTGGGGGGACGGGGGGGCTTGGGAGAAGCCTAGAAGGTGGGAGCACGGGAGAAACGGGGTAGATCCTACCCCCTCAATCCATCCTGGAAGTTTCTCCGGCAACAGGTCCCATCTCTGCTGAAAGCTGCAGCTCGGGCCTGGCAAGCTCACCTTTATCCCCACTACCTGCAGGTGCCCCTGGACTGGAGACGCGACCTCCTCCCTCTGACCCTCTGACCTGAGGGCAGGGAGCTTCCTGCTGCTCACCTGTAGCTTGTCTCCACGAAGCCAAGGAACCATAAGCTCCAGGGCCCTCGACTAGCACGAGAAGGACCCTAACAACATACCCACATTTTTGCAGAATTTGCACAACAGAAAATATCTTCAATCCGATCAGTTAAAATCACGGTCTACGTGGACTCTGAGGCCCTGCCCATCACACGGCTCCTGTGTAAGGTACCAGGGGCGGCACCGCTGGCATCTGGGGGCTCCCACCACGGAGAGGCTGGACGGGGAGATGTGTAGTTTGGACTCGGCTGGGTTATATTTACATAGTTTATAGTTACTTCTGTGTTTACTTAGGTGACGGCTGCCATCCCGAGGTGCAAGTCCAGCAACACTCCTTCCAATCACTGCTCCAATCTGTCTGCTGTGCAGGATCACCAGGGATAAGACACCAACACGACCCGAGTGCCTGCCGGAAACATGTGGGCAGCGGGGGTGGCGGTGGGGTGGAACGTATGGAAGCAGAAGCCAGCCCACGGAAAATCACTCCGACCCCCAGACACAAGGCGGAAGCAGAGAACTTGATTCCCTTCCACGTTGAGTCAAAACAAAAAGTATCCCCAGTCGGAAATAAATATACAGTTCTAGATGCCCCATACTTTCCTTTTTTTCTTTTTAAGATGTTATTTATTTATTCATGATAGAGAGAGAGAGAGAGAGAGGGGGGGGGGGGGGGCAGAGACACAGGCAGAGGGAGAAGCAGGCTCCATGCAGGGAGCCCGATGTGGGACTCATCCCGGGTCTCCAGGATCACGCCCTGGGCCGAAGGCGGCGCTAAACCGCTGAGCCACCCAGGCTGCCCTCTTTCCTATTTCTTTCCTAAAAATCGAAATAGTCTTAATAGAATATATCAGAATTCTTGCGTTGGTAGGGCAAAAATTGTGGCAGTACTACAAACTCTGGGTGAAGTCACTTTTTTTTAAAGGGCAGCAAGTATTCTTTTAAAGATTTTTTTTTTCCTTTTTTATCTTAGAGAGTGCACGTGCACATGAGCTGGGGTTTTGGGGGAGGGCGTGGGGGGAGAGGGACAAGCTCCGAATAGCTTGATCCCACCACCCTGAGATCAAGACCTGAGCTGAAACCAAGAGTCTGATGCTCAACTGACTGAGCCGCCCAGGCGCCCCTGAAGTCACACTTTTTAATGCATCTCAATTAACCAAAAGTAAAAAAAAAAAAAACAAAACTTTGATTAACCATAAGATGAATGAACTTTCTAGTCTCTCACGAGAAAATGATGTTACCAAGTCATCATGTAAAGAAGCAATCAGAGTATGTGGCCAAGCCATTGCTTTGGGGGAAAAGACAAGTAGTTGATTGATAAGAGTATTGTTATTTTTCTGGATTTTCTGGGGCTTATGGTATTTGCTAGCTGTTTAAAATTTATAATTTGGGGGCACCTGGCTGGCTCAGTCGGTGGAGCATGTGACTCTTGATCTCGAGATTATGAGTTCGTGCCCCACGTTGGGGGTAGAGATTACTTCAAAAATAAAATCTTGAAAATAAATTAATTAATTAATTAATTAATTAATAATAAAAAAATAAAAAAATAAAATCTTGGGGCACTTGGGTGGCTCGGTGGTTGAGCATCTGCCTTTGGCTCAGGGCGTGATCCGGGGGTCCTGGGATCGAGTCCCACATTGGGCTCCCCACAGGGAGCCTGCTTCTCCCTCTGCCTGTGTCTCTGCCTCTCTCTGTCTCTCATGAGTAAATAAATAAAATCTTTAAAAAAAATAATACGATAAAATTTACAATGTGGTGTTCTTTCTTCCCTCATTCTAAACAGGGAATCATGTCATACAGACCTCATGCAAGCTGGATCTGCTGCTTCTTTCCATCATCCCCCGAACAAAATGCCTACATTGAAGCCCTTCTGTTCCAAGTCCTCGAGTGATTTCTGTGTCCTGGTCAGACACCCAAATACAAGCCATGAACAAACTGTACCCGTAAGAAAGATGAGCAGATGAACAAAGGGCCCAGGGACCCTAGGGGAAATTGAGGAAAACCATCAGAAACTGCTGACTGCGGCCAAAAAGAGCTGTAGGAAGGCGTCCCCAGATTACGGGAAGGTGCATCGGTCTTCTTGGGGTCCCACTGTTACTATCCCCCCGAGTCACCAAAGAGGTAGACGTGCTTCGCTCGAGCTTGGGATGCTGGGGAGAGCATGACAGGAGGGCACGCCCCAGACAAAGGTGAGGTCAGGGGTGCAAGGGCCTTGGGAAGCCTGGCTAGGCAGGCGGCTGTGCAGGCAGCGCTGTCGACTGGCCTGTGGGGCCCGGCGTCCAGTAGAAGTCGCTGCACAGGTAACGAGGCAGCATAAGGAATGGTCGCCAGGAGAGCGATCGGTCACCGGGGGTGGCCAGGGCATTTAGGCTGGTTCAAAGAAGCCAAAGGACACCTCCTAGGGTACACGTGCATCCATCCATAGGGGCCAAAGAAGGGAAGCAGGGCCCCAGGGTGGCCGCCCTGGCATCGCACACCAGCCAGAGACAGGAATCAAGCCCTGGAGGCAAGTGGACTAATCTTTTATTGATTTCTAATTAAAAAAATTTTTTTTTATCCTCACATGGCAGGTAGGGGGAGCACTGCAGTCTCCTCCTCTTATAGGGACACCAACCCCACCATGAGGGCCGCACCCTCAAGACTGTCTCAAGGGAAATTGCCTCCCAAAGGCCCGGCTTCCAAATGCCATCTCACGGGGGCCTGGGGCTGACCTTCTAGACAAGTCAATCCTCGACGTGGGTTGATAAGCAGAGCGAACGGCATTTGCTGTTCATCGAGCCTCCTTACAAAACGCTGCAGTCAGAACACTTGTCTGGTTTTGGATGCAATCCCAGGAATGATGGAAAAAAGGAGTCATCGTGCACAATGTTTTATTAAGCTAATTACCTGGAGAAAGGTTCAGTATCCAACCAGGCCGTGTCCCCCAGCTAGGAGCGCGGCTACTGTGACAAGGTCGGCTTGGCACAGAAGCCTCGATTCGAGCCTCGGGGCCCCCACCATCCCATGGGGAGGGGCAGGGTCAGCGGCTAGCAAGAGGAGGGGTCAGCAAACCAGGGACGTCCACTCTGGGAAGCCATCAAGTCAGAATCCTGCAATCCATGCATGAGATCCCATCTCAGGTGGAAAGGACAGAATTAGAGTGGTTTCCCTAGGGAACACGTACATCTGGGAAAATACGTTTTACACCTTTGAGAATCAAATCAAACGCTTCGCCTGTGCCTGTGGCGGAGGGGGCTCAACAAGCAGTGGTGACTGACGGGACGGGACGATTTGTTCTTTCAATTTCCTATTCTCGTTGGTGATGAGTAATGAGCAAAGTGAACAACCGAGAGGGGGAAAAATTTTAAGAAGACCAAAGAGAAAGACGAGATGCACAGTGTGTATTTTAGAAAAAGCTTTTCTTTAAGAAAACAAACCCCCCAAAATGTATGCAAAGGTCTGGCTGCTGAAGCGCCAGCCCCCCGGCTGCCAGGAAGGCGCTGCCATCCAGAATGACTCGCCCGCGCGGCGGAGGGTCCACCTCGGCCAGACGCCCGCCCCCTCCCCCTCTCCGGCCTCACAGCGCCCCCGCTGTGAGCACCACCACCTGTGTCCCCTGCAGCGTCTACACTGGCTCACCTCTGTACAACAGTCCAACACCTGCCCCTCGACACCCACAGGTTTGAACCTGTGGCTACAGAACCCAAGTCATGGTTCTATTACAGCGTTTTGCAAACTAACCCCCAAATCCCTCCGGGTTGATTAGTCAGGTCCTTAACAGGTTAGAAGACAACAGGGGTTGGATTTAACCCACTTCCAAGTGGCTTCGGTTACAGGAGCATTATTCTCCCACCGGGATCTGATCCTGGGTGGAAACAGGAGGCCCGGTCCATGGGAATTCTGTGAAAGCCCCAGGATGCGGGTCAGGTAGGGGTGCAGGCCAAGCCCCAGGCGGCCTGCCAGCCTGCCCCTGCCCGGCCCCTCCCGGTAACCACACTCCCCAGGAGCCGTCTCCAGCCCGGGCACACAGCTGCTGCCCCGACACGCCTGGCGCGGCCGGGACGAGGGGCCCTGGCACAGCTCGCGGGGACTTCCATGGGACCAGCACCCCCGTTCCCAGGCCCAGCCACAGCCTCGGTGGCACTGCCCGCCCCTTAAGCCACCCATGGGGATGACCACAGCCCGTCCGGCAGCCAGAGAGAGGACAGTGGACAAGCTCCCGCCCCATCCTCCTATCTCGGCCCCACTCTGAAGCCCTAGGCCAACAGAAGACACGACTCTCCAGGGGGAGTCCGCCAGCAGGACAGAGGCCCTCCTCTCCCCACCCAGCACTTTGAGGGGCCCACACATGGGGGCTGGGGCCTGCAGCCCGCATTGCTTGGAGGAGGACCAGAGGACATGTGACATGCGCTCCTGCTGCAGCAGACAGGGAGCTGGGGCTCGAGGGCCACCCTGCGACCCGGATCATCTTCCTCTCCCTGCCGCTGCCCCTTTTCCTGTCCTGGAGGCTCGCAGGCTGCCAGCAGTCACGCTTCAGAGAACCAGGTCAGATTAGGCCGGGAACAAAGCGCAGTTGTCGCAGAGCTTCCAAAAGGCCACTGACAGCAAGACGCCCGGGAGCCGCCACCCCCTCCGCCGGCCGCAGCTCAATGCCCCCCTTCACGCAGCCTGCAATAGACCCGGGCCCCGGCGGGGACACGGAGATAAGGCAGAGAGAAACCGGGCCGCGCGGAGTGCCACACTCAACCTTGGAGACCCAAGGGCAGGCCACCTTTCCGCGGAGCCACCAGCGTGTAGGAAGGACGCTCAGAGCCTGGCATCAGCAACGCCCGCAGACGCTCTGGGGATAAGCGGCTGAACCCACAGGGACAGTCAAAACTGGCCAGGAATCTGGGGAGACAGGCACCCCGCTGCTCAGCCCACGTCCCTCTGGGAGACCCGGGCCCTCAGCACAGTGGGCGCTGCGGCCCGTGGGCTCTGCAGGTCCCCAGGGGGCCCCACTGCAGCCAGCACCCGTGGATCCCCCCAAGTCCCCAGGCCACGATAATAGCCCCAACAGAGAGAGCCAGGAGCCCAGCAGCCACTTCCCTCCCCACACAGAGGCTCGGGCCCTGGGGCCTGGGGCCTCCCTCCCCCAAGGCCACCAGCTGGATCCGCCCAGGAACTGGCGCTCCTCGCCCCTGGCTGGGCCCTGTGCCACCGTGTGCTGAACCTTCCTTATCGAGCACATCTTAGGCAAACTGCACGGCCCACGCAACGCTGCGCAGGGACAAACAGAGTGCAGAAACGAGGTCCCACCCACAGGTACCAGCCGCGTGGGGCGGCCTGGGATGGGCAGGAGAGTCTCAGGGCTGCCCAAGGCGTTGAGGCGTGGGGTGTGGGGAGCCCCTTTTCCCTGCTAGTGGGGTCGCAGGGTCCTCAGGTGAGATGCCCTCTGCTGACACCCTTCTGGGAGCTCTGAGCACACAGTCCGCCCTCAGGTCCACCTAGGTCATGGGCTCTAGGCCTCTGCTCTGGAGGGGCAATCTCATGCCGCCTCTGCACCTGTCCAGCCTCCAACTGGTTACTTGGAGGGGGAGCAGATTTCCAGGAAAAAGGTGGGCGGCCTCAAACTCAGGTGTCTTGCAGGACTCTCAGAACCCCTCGGGGCTGGCTGGGGAGATGCCGCCAGCAGGTGACTCTGAGCAGCCACACAGTCACATAGAAGCGCGAGCAGGCCCAGGCCCGAGCCTGCCTCCCCACTCCTGCAACAGGCCAGCCAGGGGGATGGCTCCGGGTCTCAGGCTCAGCCTGCCTGCTCGTGACTGGGGGGCTTCGGGGGTCCATGAGTCCCAGGGTCCTGGGCACAAGTCCACGGGGCTAGACTCGGTGCACGAGGTAGCTCTGTCTCTCTGCCCAGGTCCCGAGCTGAGCCAGAGCACATTGGCTTGGATCGGGGGGGGGGGGGGGGGGGGGGGGGGGGGGGGGGGGAGTGGCGGTGGACAGAGAAGAGGAAGAGCCCTGCCTCAGCACACTGGGGAAGTGTTCTCGGAGGTTCCTCTCTCTTCCCATAAGTCAGCTCCCAGGGCACTGGGTGAGAGGAAGGCCACACTTTCCAGGGGCCAGCCATGGACATAATCTCTGTGAGGCCGTTCCTCTGGGGTCCAGCCTCCTACCCAGGCCTCTAGAGAGGTCACCTGGGTGCAGAGCTTTTTAACCCCTGGTAGGCCAGGGGTGCCCTTTGCCAATGTCCTGAGAGCCACAGAGAATCTCAGAATAGCTCCCAAGTGCACACACAGACCAATCCCCACCCCTCTTGCTCCCGATTTCTGTGGTTTGGGGGCCTCAGGTGAGGCCCCACGGGAGGATTCCCAGCGAGGATTGCCAGAGGAGCCAGGTCCATGTGACCTCATTCCAAACTCAGAACACCAGAAAACCAGAGGGGGTTCAGATCTCAGCCGGCTCCGGCACCGAGGGGCCGAGGGAGAAGCCTGGGCCTCGCTCCGGGCCTCCAAAGCAGCAGAGCTGCAGGGAGGACCAGGAAGCCTCCAGGCTTCTCGGGAAAGTCAGGGACATTTGGCCTTCTCGGCCTTCCTACTGCCCGTAAGAACGATGAAGATGGTAGCAGCCACCAGCCTTTCTAGGCCTTTTTGTGCGCGAGATTATGCAATCATCACAACAAATCAGCATCAACCCTGTTTAACAAATGAAGCGAGATGGAGTCGAGGAGGCGCCATACTCGGGTTTAATTCCAGGAGCCCGGCACTTAGCCCCTGGGCCTCCCTGCTGCCCCGGAGCCGGAGCCGGAGCCGGAGCCGGAGCCAGAGACAGAGCCAGAGCCGCCGGTGAGGTGCATCCGGGGAAAGCCAAGAGCCACACTGGAGCTGCTGCCCTGCAGCCCCCATCTGGGCCTTTGCTTTGCTCCCCACTCGGAAAGCCTTTTTTTTCATCCTCCACCCCCCCCCCCCACCTCTCATTTCTCAAGGCCCAGTTCAATCTTGCCTCCTACTCATCTAGCCTGGGGTCCCTCCTTCCAGAGCATTCGGTAGCATTTGCAACCTATGGTTCAGGTTGGGAGGGTGTCATCAAGCTAGTGTCTCGTCTGCTTCTTGCCTCCCCAGGGAGAATGCAGCAGCGAGGACCCCCGCATCTTTTAATCATCTTTGTACCTGCGAGGCCCCGGTAGTACGTGCCCAACGCACAGTGTGTGCTCAGCAAACGCAAACGGACCTGAGACACTTGGGATCTGCCCCAAAGCATAGCTTAAAAATCTCCCCCTTTTGATCCCTGGGTGGCGCAGCGGTTTGGCGCCTGCCTTTGACCCAGGGCGCGATCCTGGAGACCCGGGATCGAATCCCACGTCAGGCTCCCGGTGCATGGAGCCTGCTTCTCTCTCTGCCTGTGTCTCTGCCTCTCTCTCTCTGTGTCTATCATGAATAAGTAAATAAAATCTTTAAAAAAAAAAAAAAAAAAAAAATCTCCCCCTTTTCAGAGACTCATGAGTGCTCCAAACCAGCTCTGCAGAGGACACCATTACCATCATTCGATTTATTTCCAAGCCCATAAATAGGTTCAGAAGCAATGATCCCACTCAATCTAGGCAGAGAATAAAAGCCCTCCAAGGATTTTCAACCCTGGGGGATTTTTCACACAAATTTTCCTTAATTTCGTGGCATTGACGCTGCGCAGGGATCAGTGACTTCCACAAAGCATCCCTACAGAATTGGGGGTGGGGGGTGAGGCGAACTGCGGCATGCCCAGAGGAGGCCGGAGGCCAGCCGCCCCTGGGCCAGGCCCCTCCAGCCCAATCCCACACAACTCTAAGAGTGACCCAACCCGCCCTGGACCACTGCCAGCCAGGGAACAAACTGGAAGTGGTCCAAGCTTCTCCTGCTCCCATCCTCCAGGGCCCCACCCCGTTAGGTAAACACAGGAGCCACGGAGGCTGCCTTTACAAGAGCTGGTTCCTACTCACCCCATAAACTCTACTTCCACTTATTACACAAAGCTTCATCCCTCTTTTTTAAATTTACCTGGGGCGGGGGGAGGGGGAGAAGGCGTGGAAGAGAGGAGACCCTCTGGCACCCATGTGGGATGGTCTCAAAGTCTCCCAGGAAGAGGCCAAGGACCTATGACCTAGCAGGACCCATATCATCCCTACTGTCCAGACCCACCAGCAGGATGTGACGTGCAAGGAGCCTAGGGCAAGAGCGGGGCTAGTGATCCCAGGGAGGGAGCCGCACACGGCAATGCCCACAATCATCTCAAGTATTTGGAGCATGCTGGGGAGGAAGGGAGGCCACGTGCCAAACCCCAGCATGTGCCACCTGGAAGCCCCCTCCTCCTCCACCATCACATCAACGCGCCCACGCTTCCAAGATAGAGCGGAGAGCGCTCACGGGGTGTCTGAAGGGCCGCGCTGTCTGCAACAAGGGGGTAAGAGCTGGCATTCTAAGCTCCTGACCCAGGAGGGCATTTTGAAGGAAATTCTGAGTAACTCTCTTTGAGACAAGTTATTCTTTATTACTCATTTCAGTTCCTGAATGTGGAAAGCAGGAGACTGAGAAATGGCCCAAAGACAGGGGGGGGGGGGTGGCGGGAATGGCCTCTTCAGCTCCGACTAAGTCCCATGATGTTGTCCTCTTATCAGCAAAAATCAGTTCATGAGTCCTTGGCAGAAAACTTCATGTCCAAATAGATTAAGGGAAAGAGCACAGTTTGCAAGGTGAGCAAAAGAGAAGAAGCCAGTTATTATTTGAGAACTGAGGAGGACCCTGGATCCTGCCTGGAGCCTTGGGGGGTGGGGGTGGGGGTACCCACAAAGGGAAAAGAAGAAAAAAAAAGAAAGGACAGAGGTCTGGATGACCCTTGCTTGCCCCTCCATGCTTGTGGCTTGTTTGCCCATCTGTGAAGTGGGACCTCAGAGCAACCCGAACCAGGGAGCCTCCCCCACCTGCGTGAGGGCACACCTGCCGCGGAGTCAGGCTGCCAGCACACGGGGCGGGGGCTCTGAGACCCGCGGGGTGGACCCGTGGTACCAAGCCCGGGCCTTGCTGGATGGTCCCATTTGCTCCACGGCGTAGAGGAGTAACTAACAGTGCATCCGGAGAGGATGCTGCGGCCCCGACCACCAGCCCGGAGGCTGACCCCAGGGCGCCCCCCGCCCCCGCCAACACGCACACGCGCGCGCACCGCGGACGGCGGCACCCGGCGAGGCACCCGGCGAGGCACCCGGCGAGGCACCCGGCGAGGCACCCGGCGAGGCGGCGCGGGCGCCGGGGTGAGGAGGGCGCGCAGGAAGGGCGGCCAGCCCGGGCCCCCCGCGGCCCCTGCAGACACCCGAGCGCCCCTGCCCGGGGCCGGCAGCCGGGCCAGCCGGGCCGGAGCCAGAGGCCTCGCGCGCCAGGACGGCCCCGACCCCGACCCCGGCCCCGACCCCGACCCCGACCCCGGCCCCGCACGCCGGTCCCCGGGCCTCGGAGCGAAGGGCAGCGCCACCCGTCGAGGGGCTCACGGCCTGGAGGACCCTGGATCCCGGGGCGGGGCGGGGGCTGCGCACACGGGCGGGGGACGCCCCCGCACGAGCCCGCCCGCCCGCCAGCGCCTCTGCCCAGGGAGGGGAGCTCGTCCCGGGGCCCCGACCCGACCCCGGCCCGGCCCGGCCCCTCCCCTCCCCTCCCCGCTCCGGCCGTGGCGCCCACCTGAGGACGACTTTTTCATGGTGCCGCCGCGGCCGCCGCTCCCAGGAAAGTGTGGCGGCGACGCCGCGGGGCGCGGGCTCCTGGGTCGCTAATCCCGGGCTCCGAGTGCGCGGGGTGGGGCGGGAGGAGGGGCGGCCCCGGCCCGGCCCCGCCCCCGGAGGTGCGCGCCCGGCCCCGCCCCGCCCCGCCGGTGGAGGTGCGCGCCGGCCCCGCCCACGGCCCCGCCCGCGGCCCCGCCCACGGCCCCGCCCCCGCCGGTGGAGGTGCGCGCCGGCCCCGCCCACGGCCCCGCCCACGGCCCCGCCCACGGCCCCGCCCCCGCCGGTGGAGGTGCGCGCCGGCCACGCCCCCGCCCGCGGAGGTGCTCCTGGCCACGGCCCCCAGGCCCCGCCCCCGCCGGTGGAGGTGCGCGCCGGCCACGCCCCCGCCCGCGGACGTGCTCCTGGCCACGCCCCCCAGGCCCGGCCACGCCCCCCGCCGGTGGAGGTGCGCGTCCGACCCCGCCCACGGCCACGCCCCTGCCTCGCCCCCGCCCGCGGAGGTGCTCCTGGCCACGCCCCCCAGGCCCCGCCCCGCCCGCGGAGGTGCGCGCCCGGCCCCAGCCCCGCCCCGCGCTGCACCTGCGCGACCCCGCGGCCCCCGCTCTGCATCCCCGCGCGGTGCGTCCTTGGGGAGGGGGCGCCCTCGTAGCCCGCGGCAGCCCCGGCCCCGTAAAGGGCTGGTCCCGGGTCCAGGAGCGGGGGACTGGGGGCCCAGGTGACCGCTGGCGGGGGGAGGAGGAGGAGGTGGAAGCGCGAGGAGCGGGCGCGCGCGCTGGTGGGGGGGAGGCAGGCGGTGGCACAGGGACCAACCCCGGGGGAGGGAGCGCGACGCTGGCTTAGTCGCCCAGGGCAGGGGGGGCCGGGTACCTGTCTCTCTACCTGTCTAGTAGTCAAAAGAGTAGGCTGCATTGACTCTGATGAGCTGGGGGCCTCGGTTTCCGCATCTGTAAAATGGGCGCATTGTAGCGGCTCATTTCTGTTCCATCTGAGACCCATTTATCCGCTATGTGCCAGGTGCCGTGCGTGGCTCTGAAGAGCAGGCGCAGGGACGGGCGTCTTGCCGGCCCGTGTAACACAGGCGGTGACGACAGCGTGCATCCCCTGGCAAAAGTTGTACAGAGGAATTCTGCTTTTGTATCCTCAAGGAAATTTTCCGTAATAAAACTGTTTTTTTTAATGTACAGGGGAGAAAGTGATGCATTTTGTCCGGAGGGTGATGCCAGAGTTTTATGAAGGTGGTGCCAAAGCAAGGTTTTTTGGTTTTTTTTTTTCAAAGCAAGGTTTTAAAGAATGAGAAGGAATCTGCCAGGTGGCCAGGGTTTGGGGAGGCGGGCAGTTCCAGGCAGGGGGAAGGGCGCGACGGAGCCGGAGGCACGTGGAGACACACCGGGCCAGCCCTTCCAGATTTGCCAGCCCAGGCCCCCGGGTGTAGACAGTTGAGGGGGAGGAGATCCAGGCAAATTCTTGGTAAGGGCGCAACCCTGCCTGCTCCTGCCCGAGCCCCAGAACCGCACACAGGAGGAAGTATGCTCAGCTTCACCAGAACACTGTCCCCCTCTCCTTTACTCCCCACCGCGCCCAGGAAGCATTTTTATTTCCTGCCAGAGAGCGGGAAGCTCGTATGTATCAAGGAGAACTGAAGTACATGTGGCTCAGTGGGTGGGTCCTTCCCACCTGCTCCCCTTTTAAAGAAATCTGTGGGGAACCCTGGGTGGTGCAGAGGTTTAGTGCCTGCCTTTGGCCCAGGGCGCAATCCTGGAGACCCGGGATCGAGTCCGACGTCGGGCTCCCGGTGCATGGAGCCTGCTTCTCCCTCTGCCTGTGTCTCTGCCTCTCTCTCTCTCTGTGTGACTATCATGAATAAATAAAAATTTTAAGAAATCTGTGCAGTCAGGTGACCTTCCCTATGTCCAGGTCCCAATCAAGGGGCCGAGTGGACACTGGAGTCTGTCTGGGCCCACCTCCAGCTCCTTATCCAGGGAGTGGAGGCTGAGGCCGGGCAGGGTGGGTGAAGATGGGAGGGGGGCAGCCTCAGGCCTGGGGAGTATAGACGAATTACCGTCCCTAGAGTCCCTAGATTCTGGGATGGCCGCACAGCCCGCACACCCCCGCAGTCGCCACTTGCACTAGCACAACACCCCTCATTGCCACCTGTGCAAATTTCACTCTGGTCAAGCTTTGTTCTGATTCTGGCTCATACGCAGGACACTCCCCCGACACTGAGGCCTGAGGTTCCCAGAGCCCAGATGCCTCTCGGGAAGCTAATCGTTGGCTTTGTTCATTTTATTTAGCTCAAGTCAGAGATGCCCCTGTGCCTGGAGTCAGGGAGGACGGTTGGGTATTCTCTGGTTGGTTGGCCCCGCCCTCAGTGCCCACCGTTTCTGCCTGTGGGTCATAATTCACACGTACCTGGGCACCCAGGAACCAGGAATACCTGTGTTGTAGTGATATTGGACGGGGAACATTCCCAGAACTCAGAAGGAAGGAGGAGGGAGGGAGGGAGGGAGGGAAGGGCAGCGAGTGTTCCATTCCACTGTATGGCTAAGTGTGTGACTTTCAAGATGCATGAGGGTTAATTGTTCAAGCACAAAAATTTTATTTTCATTCTCTTTATGGATGACTCTCTAAAACATATAACCACCCGCCTTAATAGAATGTATCAACCTTTCTCTTGGCTCAAGATCATCTTAAATGACACCTTTAACGGTGACCGACTCATACACCGCTATGTTGCTTCTTCGTGAAACATCCCCAGGCCACATGCTAGCCAACTTTTAAAGATTCTTCTTCAACACTCGGCTCCCTTGTCACAAGCCACACGACTTCTCTGAGTCTCGGTTTCTGCTCCTATAAATGTGGATCACAGTATCTTACTTGGCTTGCGAGGCGGATGTACTGATTAGAAAAGCAATGTTACAGGAGCGCCTGGGTGGTGGCCAAGTTGATTAAGGGGCTGACTCTTGATTTCTGCTCACCCTTTTTTTTTTTTTAAAAGATTTTATTTATTTATCCATGAGAGACACACAGAGAGAGGAGAGAGAGAGGTAGACACAGGCAGAGGGAGAAGCAGGCTCCATGCAGGGAGCCCGACGTGGGACTCGATCCTGGGTCTCCAGGATCAGGCCCTGGGCTGAAGGCGGCGCTAAACCGCTGAGCCACCCGATTTCTGCTCACTCTTGAGATCAAGCCCCGCGTTGGGCTCTGCGCTGAGCGTGGGAGCTGCTTAAGATTCTCTCTCCCCCTCTCCCTCTGCCCCTCCCCCCATAAAAAAAAGAAAAGTATATTAAGTGCCTAACTGTGCTGCTGTCACTAAATCCTGAAAGGTGTGGGACTGGCAGGGAGTGGGCAGTGGGCAGAAGAAGCCTGAGAGCCTTGCAGAAGGTCGAGGAGACCCTGAGGGGAGTAGAGAAAGCGCCGTTGCCCTCTCGGGACCGAGGTGGTGGCAGAAAGCTTGGCAAAGCTGGTGCCTGCAGTGGCGTGGGAAACAGACCGCAAGCGTGCTCGCGAGCGTGACAACACAGCTAAGGCGTTTTCGAGGCCGAGGGGGGAGGCCCTGCTTATAATAAAATGGAAAAAGTTGCGACAGGAGCCAAGAGCAGACTCTCTGAGTTTCAAGTGGAATTGGGAGGAAATGGGAAAAGCCGGAACAGTCTCTGCAGCCAGCCAAGCTTTCTCCAAGTGACAAAGGGCCTGGAAGGAAGCAGCCCAGGTGCGACTGCAGGATCTCCGGGAAGACCCCAGGGGAAAATCGCAAGGTGCCTCCTCACCCCACAGACCAAGACACTGTCACAGCCTCTGTCACAGCGCCGGCCTCGGGGCTTCTCCCGCCTCCCGTGGGCGCGGGGAGGGCTCATCTCACGGAGCCCATGCTGCTCGGTGAAGGCGGCCTCTGCTAAGGCCACACGCCGGGATCCCAGGCGAGCCACGTCCCCGTGAGGCAGAGCCATGGGGACCGTAAGCCGCGGCCGCCAGGGGGAGACAGGACAGAGGGAGGAACAGGGGGGCACGGGGTTCTTGGGGCAGCGAAACCATCGTGTAGGATGCTGTCAGGCCGATCCGATCCGTGTCACTACGCGTTTGTCCAAACCCAGGGAGTGTGCAACAGTAAGAGTGAACCCAGGTGCGAACTACAGACTTGGGTTAATGATCATGTATCGATATTGGCTCATCAGCGGGCGCCTGGGTGGCTCAGTCGGTGAGGTGTCTGCCTGCAGCTCGGGTCATGGTCCCAGGACCCTGAGATCAATCCCCACGTCCTGCTCAGCGGTGGGGAGTCTGTTTATCCGTCTCCCTCTGCTGCCCCCCTCCGCTCGTGCTCGTTCTCTCTCCCTCTCTCAAATAAATAAAAATCTTAAAAAAAAAAAAATTGGCTCCTGGGTTGTAACAAATGTACTACTCTAATGCAAGATGTTAGGAAGAGGGGATACTGGGAGTGGTGGGGGGCGATGCACAGCTCTGTACCTTCTGCTCCACTTTTCTGTAATCCCAAAACTACTCTTTAAACACAAAGCCTATTAATTTTCTTTTAAGATTTTATTTTTTTGACAGAGAGAGACAGAACAGGAGCGGGGGAGGGGTGGAGGGAAAGGGAAAGGAAGTCTGTCTGCTGAGTGGGGAGCCTCATATGGGGACCCCTGGGATCGTGACTGGAGCCGAAGGCAGACACTTAACCGACCGAGTCACCCAGGCACCCCAGTCTATTCATGTTTTTTAAAAGTTTTGTGGGTGGGGGTTTTTTTGCAAGGAGTGGATTTTAAATTAATACATAGGCAGCCCCTGAGCTTTTAAAGGAATTAGGTTTGGACTAACTGGGATCAAGAGGAGGCAAAATGAAAAAGAGGCTTTTGGACTCTCAGCCTTTTAGAGGAAGAGGTGGGCTGAGAAAGCTATTCAGTTGCAAACTCTGTTTTCTTATGAAAGAGGAAGCGTGACTCAGAGAACAGCCTTAGGCAGGACAGAGGACTGAGGAGCACCCCCCTCCCCCAGACCCATCTGCAGCAGGTGGCCTCAAGGACTAGACGAGATCCTGCACCTGGAGTCTGGGCCCAAAGCATGCAGACCAGACACGTTCGGGGTTCGGGGCGGGTGAGTGTATTTTGCACGCGGGAGGCCTGTGAGTTGCTGCGGCCCAAGGAAAGGCTGTGTCAGAGCGTATTTTCCAAAAACAACCGCGGCGCCCTGTGCATCCCCTTCCACCGGGTGACCTTGGTGTTCCTCCCTGTGTCCCCCTCCCACTTTGAATGTGGGAGGGCTTGCGGTTTAACTGTAACCCTTAAACTTGAGCCTCTCCAGAGTTCTGTGTGTGAGGACGCCGAGGCACACGGGAGCGTATCGGCTACCTGTCTACTGCCGCATAACAAATGGTCACAAACTTAGTGGCTTAAAATGATACGTGTACAACATCTCGCAGCTTCTGTGGGTCAGGAACACGTGTGTGGCTTGGCCTGGGCTCTGGGCCGCAGAGGGGCTCACAGATGGCGCTCGAGGGGCTGGCTGGGGCGGGTCTCATCTGAAGGCTCAACGAGGGAAGAGTCCACATCCAGGTCCGAGTGGCTGTGGGCTGAACCAGCTCCTGGGAGCCTCTTAGACTGAAGGCCTCAGTTTTGCGCTGGCCAGAACCGAGCTCCCTGACACGGTGGGGGGGGGGGGGGGGGGGACTCCCAACACAGCAACTCGCCCGCCACAGGAGGACAGTCTGCTGGGAAGCTGGCATCCGTGATCGCATGACCTGATCGGACGTGGCCGCCCTGAGTTCTGGGAGGGAGACGTCTTTGGGACCATCTTAGAAGCAGCCTGCCCGCAGGAAGCCGCAGGCGGAGATCTGGCTGGCAGTCCTGGGCTCTGGGTCTTCCCAGCCTTCACATGGTCCCTGTGCTGCGCCTCCACGTCGTCTGCAGACCTGAGACCTCCCGCTCCAGCCACCGCGCGTGCCAGCTGCCTCCATTTCCCAGCTCTGCTGCTCTGCCCACCGTGTCTTCCCTGTCTTCTGTCAACGTCTTGCTGGTCCCCCCGCCCCGGTCATCCCACCCCGGTTTCCAGGCCCGAGTGGTCAGCCTCGGATCTGACAAGTCATCCAGGATATGGATCGCTCCTGCCCTCCGTCCTGGGAGGGGCACGGTCACGCCAGCCGTGTGGCTAACTTCGTTTCTTTGGCTCAGCTCAGCACGTCTGCTGCTGACTGTTCTCCGACTCACACCGTCCCTGAGCTCCAACTTGTCTGATGACTGAGGCCTGGCTGCGTGTGCAGAATTTACGGTAAAGGTGTGGCCACTCTACACCTGCATGTGCAATGTGGGAGTGTATGCTGCTCCCACCTGTCCAGAAAGCACTTCGGCAAAATGTGTCAAGGGCTTAAAACGCTCGTGTGCTTTGTCCTCTTTAATTATGTTGTTTTTTTTTTTCACTGGCTGACTCAACATATATTTCTTGGTTACTCATTATGGCCCCCTTCCCCCTAATGCTTATAGTCGGGTGAGGAAAACAGACATTAACCAAGCCAACATAGAAGAAGGTACGATGAGAGTGTACACTACAAGCGTCACCTCTGGTCTGGGGTCAGGGAGGGCTTCTTGTCGGAGGGGAGATGGGACTGAGGTCAGGAAGATGAGCAAGGATTAACCAGGAGAAATGAGGGGAAGGAGACCACAGGCAGAGAATAGCTTGTACAGAGGCCCTGTGGTGGGAGGCCTTGTGGTCCCTGCAAGGAACTGGAGGAGGACGCAGGAGGCTTGAACCCAGAGAAGCTGGAGAGATGGTGGAGGAGGCAGGCCTTACAGGCACATTGAAGACTTGGACTTTTGTCCTAAGAATGGGAGGTCATGGAAAGGTTCCAGGAGGGAGGAGTGGGTTGGCATGAGCAGACTGGCACTCTGAAATGGCAGCTCTGGGTGGACTGCAAGTGGCAAGAGGGGGCCAGAGTCCAGCAGGAGCCTAAGTCAGTGCTCTGGGTGGGGATGAGGATGGGTGGCCAGCGGGGGGGACGGAGAGACGCAGAGAGAGAAATTGCAGAGCCCTGGAGGTAAAGTCACTGGGCCTGGGGATGGGCTGCCTCAGGGATGGCTGGGAGAGAGGACAGAGGACAGAGGACACGCTGGGCTTGGGGCGCGTGGCGTGGGGGGCTTCCAAGCATCCAAGGGGAGCCATCAGCTGGGCCGTGGCCTCCGTGCTTGAGCGTCAGAGGCGGGTCTTGGCTGTCCATCCCTCCCTCTGGGCGGACAGACCCACCGACAACGGGTGCAGGGCACTAAAGCAAGTGCCCAGTGACAGCTTTAGAGTTCAAGAAGTACCAGCCCCCTTGTTTGGTGGAAGAGTTCACATAGCTCTGGCAAGTGCCAAAGGAAGAGTCCAGAAAAGTTTCAGAACGAGACACGGTACACGCCGTGAATGTGCTACATGCCACTGATGTGCTCGCCGTAAATGGTTATTTTTATTTTATGTGATTTTCACCACAAGAGGTTATTTTTAAAGAATGAAGGTGGCAGGCTGGCTCTGTCGGCGGAGCGTGCGACTCTGGATCTCAGGGTCGTGAGTTCGAGCCCCCTTATAGAATTTACTTAAAAACAGAAAGAAGGCTGCAAGGTCCGTATGTGCACGGAGATCTTGTCTAGAAAACAGACACATGATGCATGTAGTAAAAGAAACACGTTAAAATACAGGGCAGGTGGCACCAGAGGCCACAGGCTGTGCCCGCCCGTCGTGGGATTGCGGGTGACATGCTTTCTTTGTACTTTTCTGTGTTTTCCATGGTCAACATGTATCGCTCTCATGATCTGAAAAAAACAGCGATCCATGCTGCGTATACACATATGGACTCATATCAATGGATTATTTGTGTGCATAGACACTTTTTTGAGGTCGACATTGGTATACTTTGACCTTCAGATCGTTTACAATCAAACTCCTTGTTATTAGGACCTAAAGCGAGGTTTTTCCCCCACCTTGGGGCAGCGTGGCCTGCCGACTTTCAAAGGGTGGTTAAGCATCATTTCAGTGGGTGGCTTTCCCGTGAGACCATTATCCAGAATACGGGCCATGGGGCCCAAGGTTTCAGGGGCTCACCTGCTAGGATTCTCCTCCGCACCCCGACAAGCAGGGCTGGGCCCCCAGATCCTGAGAATCTGCATCTTAAAATTTGCATTTAATTGATTTTATTGGATTTCTTCCAGGTCAGGCCTCAAATGGTAGCGGGGCCTCCGTTGGGGGGAGATCCGTCCTGGACTCATGCTGAGTGCTTCCTCCCAGACAGCGCTTCCCTCCCTCCGCAGCAGCCTGAGGAAGTGGTGGCCCTTCTGGAAGATTCTCCTGGACACCACGGATCCAAGCGATCCACATCCCCCACCTCCTTAGGGAACCGTTTTCAACGCGCCCAGGAGTGGCCACTGCCTGTCTCCGGGACGCATTCCCAGATGATCATAGGTTTCCTCATCATACAGAGAAGGGCTCTGAGGTCACAAAGTGTCCCCACTTACATCAAACCATACTAACTGGGCAGCATCTTGCTGTAGGACTTCTCGGAGCCTTTAACATGCTTGTGGATGCTGTGAGTCTCCAACAAGAGTTAGAGTACACAGCCTTCCCCAAACCCACGACACCAGAACTCTTCGTTACAGGTCCCTGCGGTTCCATGGGACACTCTCTGGGAAAGGGCGCTTGTAGGAGGCGGGAGGTCGTGGTGGCGGGAAGTGGGCTCGGCTCCAACATCAGCTGCAAATGAAGGCTCCTCGGACCCTGGGCCGGCTCTCCTTTGCCCTTGCCTCTTCCCAGCCGGCCTTGCCCACTCTTCCTCTCCCCTCCGCTGCCCTCCTGCAGGAGCTTTCTGATGGGAAAACCCGGGGCTGGCATCCTCACTGACGCTGCACCCGTGCTTTTCGCTCAGGGGTAGCTGGGAATCCCCAGCCACACGGATCGGAAAGCCCAAGGCAAGGCCCCTACTACAGCTCAGCCCTCTGACTCCCCGGGAGTCCATCCCACCTCCCCGCCTCTGCTCAGGCCACCCTGTGCTCCCAGCAGACCCTCCAGCCTGGGAACCATGGGAGCTCCCCCCCTCCTCCTCCCTTCCTCCTCCCCTCCTCCTCCCCTTCCTCCCCTCCCCTTCCTCCCTCCTCCTCCTCCCCCCTCCTCTCCCTCCTCCTCCTCCTCCCCCACCCCCTCCTCCTGGGGCTTCTCTTCCCACGGGGAGCTTCCTCTGACTTTCTTTGTGGGGAGAAGCCAGATTCGTCTCTGTCCACTGGCACCTCCAAAGGAGCTTTCAGAGCTCCCCAACAGCCCCCCCCCCCCAGTCACATTCCATCAGGAGGTCTGGCTGTGGAGGTTTCCAGAGCACTCCCTGGGCCTGAACCATTGGTCTGGTGGAGGGAGACCGGAGGTCTGGGTTAACACCCCAGAGCCGTTAGGTATCAGCCCAATGGAGCTTCTGCATGATCCTAAATATCTGTGCCTCAGTTTCCTCAGCTGCCCTGGGCTGTTGTGCGGTTGGGGGACTGTATGCAGTGCTCCCACATCACCAGGCGGAGGGTGAGTGAGAGTGGAGGTGGCCCCCCCACCCCGCCACAGTGCCCGGTGCAGAGGCGCTCCGTACACTTCCGCCACCGGAGTGCAAGGCGGCCTGTGGGGTCGGCCGGCTGGAACCGGAGCCCCACGCCGGACGCGCCAGGCTGAGAAAAACCAGGTGTCTCCACTTCCCCTAAGGGCCATCATGTTACAGTTCTCCAGAGAAAGTGAATCTTAAAATTTGCTTTCATTAAAAGCATAAATAAATACGGGGCCTGCCAGGGGCTGGGGCTGCAGGTGCCGTGGGTCACAGGGTGGGGAGGCACCCTCTCGCTCTCTGGGCACACTCCGCTCAGCCCTCGGCGAAGTTGCAGGACCAAACACAGAATGCCCAGTTAGACTTGAACTTCAGGTAAGCAGCAAATAATTTTTGCAGTATGAGATGTCCCACATAGTATTTAAGACATAAACATATACTTTAAAAAATTATTGTTTATCTGAAATTAGCATGTAACTGGGCATTCTGTATTTTTACTTGCTAAATCTGGAAACTCTGGCCTCGGTCCCCGGACCCAGGCTGGTAGTCCTGGAGAGGAGCTGTGACCGTCCCCCAGTTGGGGTTCCCAGACACCAGGCTGGGGCCTGGGGCTGGCCCATGACAAGTCCACCAGTTAGAAGCAAAATGAGACAAAAGAGAACAATGCCAAGAGGTGAGTTTCTTGGTTTTGTTTGTGTTTGCTTTTCTTCTTTTATAAGAGCCTAAGATGTTCAAAGACTGGTCTTTCTTCTGAAATTTTCCTTTCCTGTGTAAATGCCACCACCCACCCACCGTCCCCTCCCCGCCGGCCACCGGCAATGGCATGGGCCTCTCAGAGCTATTCCCTGGACGTGGGACCGTGAGGCCTGGCTGAGTCGTCCCCGTCATGTCTCTTCCTAGCTGGGAACCTTGGAAAAAGCACTTAACCTCTCTGCTCTTTCACTTCCTTACCCATGGAATGGGGATCATGACCTCCCCAAGGCCACAGGCTTGCTCAGGACTGGATGGAGGCCACCCTGGTACGTCCATGTGCAGAAGCTCGTCACGTGGCCCACTGAGGATGTGTGCCCTTTGCCGTGTCATACAGTAATTCAATAAAATAGTTTATAAAAAAAATTAAGTTCAATGAGCAAAGAGGCTTCTAATAGAAACTTACACCATCTATCTTTCAAGGAGATATTATTCCCTCCAATTTTTAAATGGGATTGCTAATTTATTACCCATTGCCTGCATGCAGCTGGCAGAGGCTTGCCACTATGGAGGAGAAAAAAAAAAGTGTAGCTGAGCTCACATTTGGGTCAGCTTGATGAGGTTTCATTTTTAAAAGTTAACCTTCAAACCTATTACATTCCAGGAAACTGAAAATTTATACTGGTTTTCTATTTTTAATGGATTTATAATAAAAGGAAATATTTCAAGCTTAAAAAAATAGATGGCACTTTAAGTTCATTTTCCAAGTCGTCTCATATAGCAAAGGCAGATAAACTATAAAAAGAGAAACTTAAAAGACATAATCTGGAAGAAAAATTCAGATCCCTGTCTCCATGTAACAGGCACCGAAAGGAGGTGCGGGCTGGAGTTGTGCTGTGCGAGGGCCAGGGCAGGGCTCCCAGCCACGTGCCTGGAGAAGGGGAAGAGACCAACCATAGTTTCTGAGCCATGGGACCCAGGGGGCTCAGCAGATGGGTGCCCAACATCCCCCCAGGAGATGGACACTCCGAGCCAGCAACAAATGGCTTCGTTGTTCCACATTGGGTCCCCCAGGAAGCCAGGTGGAGGCAGCTGGACAATCAGGGTAGACGGACAGGGGGAGAGACTGGGGAGACAGAAACATCAACTCAAGACGAACCTACAAACCTGATCCCCAAAACCTGGGCAAAGCTAATGCCGATAAAGACAATCAAGATCAACCATGGAGGGCAGCCCCGGTGGCGCAGCGGTTTGGCGCCTCCTGCAGCCTGGGGTGTGATCCTGGAGACCCGGGATCGAGTCCCACATCAGGCTTCTGCATGGAGCCTGCTTCTCCCTCTGCCTGTGTCTCTGCCTTTCTCTCTCTCTGAATAAATAAATAAATCTTTAAAAAAAAAAATCAACCATGGAGATCCGAAATAGTTCCTGGTGATGTGGAAATAATAGAGAAATCTGAAAATGATTTTCACACATTTTATTGATTGGTTGATTGAGAAGGTGAGGGCATGTGAGTGGGGGGGGAGCACAGGGAGAGGGAGAGAATCACATGCAGACTCTACGCTCAGCAAGGAGCCCAGTGACCCCGAGATCATGACCTAAGTGGAAATCAAATCAGATGCTTAACCGACTGAGCCAGCTAGGCACCCCTGAAAATTATTTTCAAATAAAAGTGTTTAGGAACATCATAGAAAATTTTAAAATGATGAAAGCAAAACCAACTTGAATGAAACAAAACTGAACGGCCATGATAAAGAATCAACTGGCAAAAAAAATAAAAATAAAAATAAAAATAAAATAAATAAAAAAAAAAGAATCAACTGGCAAAACTGAAAGTGAGAAGCATGATTGTTGAACGTTAATGCTCGACAGATAGAATAGGTGTTGTTGGACACACTGAGGAATGAGGGAGTTGGCAGGTATCACTGAGGATGTGGCCCAGAAATAAACAAATGAAGCAGATAAGGACAAGAAGTTACAGGTAAGAAATGCAGAGAGTGGATCAAGAAGTTCCAGAATATGTCTCACAGCGGCTTCAGAAGAAAATAGAAGGAATGATCCAAAAAATAATGTTCTAACACAGAATTGCTGAAAGCTTTCAAAAACTAAAAAGGAAATGTGCGGTGCCAGAGAAATAAACACCAGTTCATAATTAGAGACTTCATAGCAAACCTGCAGCACATCTGAGGACACAGAGAAAAGTCTGAAATGCGATCAGAAACAAAAAGATTATCCACAGAGAGGGGCACCTGGGTGGCTCAGGGGTCCCTGGATCGAGTCCCATGTCGGGCTCCCCGCATGGAGCCTACTTCTCCCTCGGCCGGCGTCTCTGCCTCTCTCTCTGTGTCTCTCATGAATAAATAAATAAAATCTAAAAAAAGATTATCTACAGAGAAATGAGAATTCAGCGGGTTTCTTGTCATCTGGAGCAATCCGCCCAAGGGCTGAAGGAACCCAGCTGCCATCCGAGGACTCTAGAGCCAGCTAAGCTATTACTCAACAGTGAGAACAAAGCACATTTCCAACATGCAAAGTCTAAGAAAGAGTTCTCTTCCCACAAACCATCCCTGAAAATTTACCAAAGGGTGAATTTGAGCAAGAGGGAAAGTCAAGCCAGGAGGGAAGAGAAGGCTGCAAGAAACAAGGGTGAACACGGAACTATGTTGGTTAATTTAGTTATTATTGATAATAAACGTCAAGTAACTGATGCCACGTGTTGCAAAGAGTGACACTGAGATTCTGGAAGTAAGAACAAAGCCTGGGCAGGGGCGGGGATGGGGGTGCGGATTATGTTCAGTGGGAAGTTCAAGCTCCCAAAGGAGGAGAGACATACAGAGTAACTTTCAACTGTTATAAAAATGTATAGCTGAATACTTATATTTAAATATATAGATAAATATCTCAATTTAAAATATTTAAATTTAAGTGTTAAATATCCAAAGAGTGCCTCCTGCAGCTTCTAAACCAACAGAGAAAGATAAACAGAATGGTGATGGGGCGCTTGGATGGGTCAGTCCGAGGAGCCTGAGACTTTTTTTTTTAATTTATTTTTATTTATTTATGATAGACATAGAGAGAGAGAGGCAGAGACACAGGCAGAGGAGAGGGAGAAGCAGGAGCCTGAGACTCTTGATCTCAGTCAGGGTTGTGAGTTCGAGCCTTATGTTGGGTGTAGAGTTGATTTAAAAATAAAATCCCAGAGGCCTCTGGGTGGCTCAGTGGTGGAGCATCGGCCTTCGGCTCAGGTCATGATCTCTGGGTCCTGGGACTGAGCCCCAAATTGGGCTCCCTGCTCAGCGGGGAGTCTGCTTCTCCCTCTCCCTCTGCTGCTCCCCCTGCTTGTGCTCTCTCTCTCTGTCAAAGAATACATAAAATCTTTTTTAAAAAATAAAAATTAATTAAAAAATAAAATCTTAAAAAAAAGGAATTCGAAAACCCTTCAGAAAAAAGGAAGGGGAGACAGGGAGACATGGTAAATAAAACCATAAAATTGACAGAGGAAAGTCCAACTAAGCCAGTTATGTAGAATGATGTGAACAGGAAGGTCAGCACACACAATGCTAGGTACTGCTTACTGATATTTATACAGGTAAAAAAAGCATAAAATGCAAAGACGTTAAGAAATCAGGTTTGGAGAAGGAGGAAGAATGGGGTTCCATGGGGGTACAAAGTGACCTTCAATTTTATGTGTGACATTGTGTTGTTAACATTTATTGGGAGGGCATTTATATGTGATTCAGGAATCATAAATCACATATGGCAGACGCTCACCTTTGCTAGCACCAGGCAATATCAACAGGTGTTTGTTGTATGGGTTCTCCATTTTTCTGATGCTTGAGACATTTTTTTTAAGAGTTATTTATTTAAAGAGAGAGAGAGAGAGTGAGTAGGAGGGGCAGAGTGAGAGGGAGAGAAATCCTCAAGCCGACTCCTTGCTGAGCACAGAGCCCCATGCAGGGCTCCATCCCATGACCCTGGGATCATGACCTGAGCTGAAATCAAGAGTCGGATGCTTAATCGACTGAGCCACCCAGGTGCCCTGAAATATTTCATCATTTCAGCGTGCATTCAGGGGTCCCAAAATACACCCTTTTCCCGGAGTCCTACCTGTGCAGTTCAGTGACCCCGACCCGACAGGCTCCATCCAGTCTGGGGCCCGAGGGCCAGTGTCCTTCCTGTCCTCCCAGCAGGTGAGCAAGAGCCGGGAAGATGGACTTGGGAACATACACAGGAAGCCCACCTTTAAAAGGACCACAGAGACAGACCCCGCAGGACACCCCTTCTCTGAGGTCCCTAGAGCAGCGGGATTCCTTGATGGGGCAGGGGCTGGGGAGTTAGTGGTTCAGGGGCTCAGTGATTCAGTTCTGCAAGATGGAAGAGCTCTGGAGATGGATGGTGGTGAGGGCTGCACAACAGTGACAGTGGACCTAAGGCCCCTGAACAGCACACTGGAAAGCAGCTAAGGTGGCAAACTTGGTGTGTATTTTACCACAATTAAAAAAAAAAAAAAAAGGACAATTCATTGCCCACCCCTCTGAGCACTGGGAGCTGCCAAGCACCGTCCTCATCCTCACACCTGCAGCCCCCAGGACGCCCTGCAAACTCGCCTTCTGGACAGAAAGGTGGTCGTGGCAGCTGTCCTCGGGTCGCTTTCGTAAACGCAACATTACGTGAGCTGAGATCAGCTCTCCGGGCCCCTGGCTTTCCGTGCGCTCCCAGGTTACTCCATGTGGCCCCTTCCAGCGCCCGGACAAACATGGGACCCCCCCAGAGGGACCGACCCAGGCAGTCCTGTCACTGCTACATCGCCTTATGATCCCCCACGGCGGACCGGTCCTTAGCTCACGGCAACGCCCACAGCCCCAGGGACCAGCGGGCTGCCCAAGGGCCCCTGCGTGGGGAGGATTTTCCAAGACTTTAATTTACACATGTTCTCCCTCTAGTTCCCCAAACCCCGATCCTAAGGTGTCAGGATTTCGGGGCAGGGCGTGAAGCAGACATTGATGGAAAACAGTGTTCCCTCCTGCCTTTCAGGAAGAGTTCTGCTGGCTGCGTGGGGGTGCGGGGCGCAGGAGGGAGGGGTGCCTTGAGAGAGAGCGAGAGGGGTTCTCTGTGTGCAGACAAGAGGACAGAGGTCGGTGGGAGGTTAGCAGGGGCTGGCCCCACGCACTGGAGGGAACAGCTCTAGGGCACCCTGGGGGGTGGCCTGGGGTGCATGGGGATCCCCGTGCTCCGATGAGGGCATCTCAGCGGGACCCAGGCAGAGCAGTGACCAGGGGCCTACGAGGGAGGCCTGGAGCCTTGGCCCAACCCACAGTGGCCGTGACAGTAAGGGGAGGGTGTGGGAAGAGCAGGAATCCCGAATCACAGTCTCCTGTCGAAGCTGGGGGCTTGGGGGCAGCTCTGCGGGCACTGAGGCCATGGGCTTGCTCTGGGCCTCCTGCCTTTGCGGACTGAGGTTCACTCGCTCCCCCACCCCCAGAGGCAACGTCCACATGAGCTAAATACTCCCCCAAACCCAGGATGCCCATCTTCTTGCTGTGGCCTGGCCGCCGGCCTGGGGGAGCTGATCACTGGGCTGGGGTTGCTCCGGAGCAGAGCTGAGTGTGGCAAGTGAAGGAGAGCCCCCCCACCCAGGCCCCTGCAAGGTGCCCAGGCAGCCCGGGGGCTCCTGGGAAGGCAGCTCCTCGCTGACCCCTGAGCTCAGAGGGGCTGCCGAACCTCTGCATCTCAGCTCTTCATCTGTCGGGTGGGATGACAATACCTGCCTGGCAAGGTGGTGCCGAGGACTGAGAAAGGACCCAGCACCAGGCCTGCTGCCTTCTGGGGACACCTTCCCACCTGGCAGCACAACTGTACACCGCCCGCCTCGGGTCAGGAGCCCCCAGCAGGGCAGAGGGGAGCTGAGGGCTCTTTCCCGGGGTGTCGGGTGTGGCAGGGGCAGGCCCCGGACTTTTCCAAGTAGGAGATGGTTTGGACGGGTGCCTTTCAGGGAGGACCACGCCAAGGTCAGGAAACAGCTGCGGGTGGGCAAAGGGGGCTGTTCCAGGAAATGAAACTGGGAAGAAGTGGTAATGGGATGTAGAGGTAGAGATAGAGGAGGGGATGGAGATGGAGGGGATGGGGACAGGAGTGAGGGAGGTGATGCCAAGGGAGGCAATAGGGACAGTGGGGAGAAGGGTGGAGGTGGTGGGGATGGCGGGGAAGGGGATGGGAGGCGGACAGAGAGGAGATGGGGAAGGGAAGGGATGGGGTGGAGGGGTGGGGATGGGAGGTAGGAGAGGTAGGGTAGTGGAGGGAAGGCAGCTGGGCTGCCTCCTCCACAGGCCGAAGTTCAGGGTGAGCAGTGAGCGTGACCAGCCTCCTGCAGGGCCCAGCTCAGCGGGTCATTTCTCGATTTCTCTGCGGCTCAGGCACCCCCACCGCCTTGGAACACCCCGGGCAGGCCCCCAACGCCAGGTGTCCTCAGCACTAAGAACCACCTCACCTTGTTCAGCTCCACTCACCGTCACAGATTAAAAGAGCCAGACTGGTCTAAACCAACACGTCATGTCACGCCCATTCCAGGCTGTGGGGCCCTCATTCCTGTCCACGCCGCGTCCCCCCACCTCGCCTCCAGATTCTAGCTCCGTCTCCAGCCTGCCCTGTGTGCTTTCCATGCACTGATTCATTGCAGCCCCATCACGGTCCCGTTCACAGAGACGTGAAGTCGCTGGTTGAGGGTCACACGGCGGCGTGGAGGTCCAGCCTGCACGGGCCTCGGGCTCTCCACAGTGCTCTGTGGGGCTGCTCGGCCACTTGTGGCAAGTCCTGCATGGGTACGTCCAGCGCCTTCTCTGAAATGTGGAGGCTTCACCCCAAAGCCCAGAGCATCAGGAGAGCCCTTTGCACAGGCTGGAACCCAGTGAGGGGAGCCCGGCGGCTCCTGACGCGGGGGGCGGGGGGTGAGGGAACTCAGGCGTGGGAGCCCACCGGGTGCCCCGTGCGGGCGGCGTGCTGACCGGTCTAGCCAGCCAGCGGTGACTCAGCCTCGGAAATGACAGGCTTCCGGGGAACGGGGGGGTGCCTGTCGGGGGAGGCGGCCCACGCTCAGGGAAGCGGAGCAGGGCAGAGCTGGCCACAGGGCCGGAGGCCTGGGGAGCCACAGGTGGGCCCAGCGGGGGAGACACGGAGGGGGTGGGGGTGCCTCCCCTCGGGGCACCACAGGGACCAGCCCTCCCGGCCCAGCTGGGCGCCGACTGACGGTGAGACGGGCCGTGTCCAAACCCCCCGGGTCCATGACCTGCTGTCGCGCCGGGGTCCGGGGCCCGCAGACTCACCTGCGCGCCCCATCCTACTCCCGCCTTCCTCGCGGCACAGAGCTGGGCACAGAGAGGCACTTTCTAGGGAAAGAAATGGAATAGAAAGGAAGAGAATTGGCCTCTTGCAGACGGTCTCCCTCTCTTCTTGCTCCCATCCCGGGAACGTCACCCTGGGAGCCGCCCGGGGGCCCCGTCCAGGTGCTTAACACGCAGGTCGGGGGTGGGGCGAGGAGCGGGGGCCTGCCGGGTTCTGGAAGACAGCAGCCATCTCCTCCGGAGCCGGGACCAGAGCTCCGAATGTCCGGGCCTCAAGCTTACGGCCCAGGGGACACCGGCCCAGGACGTCCAGAGCCCTCCGGAGGTGCGCGGCCCCCAGGTCACCAGGCTGGGCCCCGGGGCAGCAGGGAGTGGCCGTCTGGGCGGGAGGAAGGAGCTTCCGTCGAGAGGCTGGCACACCCACCCCTACACACCCCTCCATCCCATGGCGACCGTCAGCTGGGGGCGGCCGTGGCCCCGCCGCGGGGCCTGTTTTCCAGGCGTGCCTGCTGGGGCCTCTCCCGGTCCGTCTAGGCCCCGTAGCTGGGCCGCGGGTGGCCGTCTGTCCCCAGGCCAGCAGCTCTCAGCGGAGGGCAGATGCGCAGCGCTCCCTCGGACGCCGTGGCGGGGCCGGTGTAGCCGCTCCTGGCAGCCCGGCTGGGGGCTGTGACAGAGGCTGGCCCTGCCGTCCAGCCCGGAGCTCAGGGCTCCAGCACCAGGCGCTTACTCTGCTTTTCACAGAGCAAGGTCTTCCCTGGCCCAGGGTCCTGCGTCCACCGCCTTCCTTCAAACAGACACTCCGTCACATATGCAGGGACTTCCAGTCTGGACAAGACTGTGTAGACTCGTCTCCTCCCGGCCCTCTCTGCTAAGTACGGCTACACACCCCGGAATGATGCAAGAGACAACCCAAAGGGGATCCTGAAGAGCAGAGGGAGGAGGCGAACCGGTTGGGACCCCAAGAGTCAGGAACAATTCACCGCAAGGTATTGTGGCCCCCCTGCACCCCCCATCCCATGCCCCAGACCAGGGCACATACTTCCCAAGCCTCCACCCCGCACAGAAGGCAGCCAAGTTGGCTCGTTCTCTCCTGGACCGAGCGAGAGGCTCCCAGAACACCAGGCCTGCCAGGCAGAACCAGCAAGGGGATGGACTGGGGGCCCCGACTGTGAGTGGCCAGGCAAGTGCTCCCCTTACTCACCCACAGACACCGCCGGCCGAGGGACAGCCCACTGCAAGAGGCGCAGGTCAGGGAGGGCTCTCTGCCCCAGCCAGCCAGCTGGGGTCCCCTCCCACCTAAGGGCCCGGGCGCCCCACCCTCTGCACCACCCTCCTGGCCACCCCCCGACTGGGCCCCGGGTGCCCTGCCCTCTGCACCCCTTCCCGGCTGCCCCAGAATGGACCACGGGTGCCCTGCCCTCTGCATCCCCCCCTGGCCACCCCCCAACTGGGCCCTGGGCACCCTGCCCTCTGCACCCCCCACCAACTGCCCCCCAACTGGGTGCCCTGCCCTCTGCCCCCTGGCCGCCCCTTGACTGGGCCCCAGGTGCCCTGCCCTGTGCCCTTCACCCTCTGACCAGGCCCGGGGGCCCCAGGCGATGGGGTGTCAGAGGCTCACAATCAAGCCAGACTGGGCCGCGGCCCACAAAGGCGCTGAGGGAATCAGCCGTCTGCTGCAGGCCTTGCACCTTCCAGCAATCTCCTTCAGGGACGAAGAGAAATAAAGACGTCCTCTGACGGAGGGAAACGAAAGGCACTCGTGCCAGCAGACCTATCCTTCTAGAATGGCCACAGGAAGTCTTCAAGCAGAAGGGAAATGATCAAAGAAGCACCTGGAGCATCAGGAGGAGTGGGGGTGACGGGAGCACGACCGTGCTGCCCACAGCAGACCTTCCTCCGCGTGGGTGTCCTGAATCCTATGCGGCGAGGCCAAGGTGACAGCCGTCTGATCCTGCTGACACTTAACGGGGGGACCACAGGGGCCCGTGGGTGAAGGTGTGCGAGCTCCCCACATCCGCCGGAACGGCGACACTCAGGCCAGCATGTCGTGATGCGCTGCGTGTGGCAGTAGCCAGGTGTGTGTGCGGAAGTTCTCAGAAACCCCAGAGAGAAATCAAGACGGGGCCCTAAAATACTGCGACGGTGGGCAAGGGGAGAAGCAGGGCAAGGAGAAGCCGGCACGAACGTCCCTCGCTCGCTAGGAAGGCGGCCTTAAGCCTTCGGTGTCCACGCGGTCCCGATAGGCCCACGGAAGGCGACACGGCCCCGGTAGGAGAACGCAGGCCCCAGCCGGAGGCTGCTCACAAACCTCACCTCATCTTTTAAAAAATTGTATTTCAATTCACTGAACTAACATAGAGCGTCGTACTGGTTTCAGAGATAGAGGTCGGGGTGCCCCAGTCGCATCGAACACCCAGCGCCCCTTTCGTCACGGGGCCTCCTTGACGCCCGTCGCCCAGTGACCCCGTCCCCCCACCCGCCCCCGCCCCCACCCCCAGCGACCCTCCAGAAAACTTACTTCAAACCCAGCCACACCAGTGAACTGGAAACAGAACGAATGGAAAAAAGACACGCCACGCCATGCCAACTTGTCGTGGCCACACGACTATGAAATTAAGTGGGCTTCAGAGCAGAGGAAATGACTAGGGACAAAGGGGGACGTTTACATGATGATAAAGAGATAAATTTGCAAATTTGCCAGAGACATGGAAATCCCAAATCCGAGTGTGCACGCCGAGCATCAGAGCCTCAAAGTGCACGAAGCAGCGGAGCTGAAGGGACAATTGGACCCACAGATACATCTGGGCTCCCCGCACAGCTGGAGAGGGGGACGGACAACCCCCGGGGATATGAGGTTCTGACTACCCGATCCACCCCCAGGATCCCCCCCGGGATCCACCCCCCGGGATACCCCTCAATCCCACCCCTGGGACCCCCCCTTGATCTCACCCCTGAGGTCCCCCTGGGGTCCCCCCTGGGATCCACCTCCGGAATCCCCCCAGAATCCCCCACCCCCGGGGATCCCACCTCAGGATCCCATCCCCAGGATTTCCCCCAGGAACCCCCTCCCGGGAATCCCACCCCCAGATACAGAAGACTCCACCCGCCGGGAGAAGACTCATGTTTATCAAGTGCCCAGGGAACACCGACCAAGACCCGCAGGTCCTGAGGCTCCAGATAAACCTCCGCACGCCCCTGACGCCTGACGCCACGCAGAACCCGTCCTCTGACCGTAACAGGGTCAAAGGACAAACCAACCACAGAGAGACAACGGGAAAGTCTCTAAACACCTGGAAACTAAACAACCCACTTCTAAGTGACCCCCGGGTCAAAGAGGAAGACTCGAAGGAAATGTAAATGCTGAGCCGAGTGAAAATAAATATACAACGTGCGGGAGTACGTGGGGCACGGCTGGAGCGGCGTCCAGCGGGAACCGGGCGGCACCCCGGGCAGCACCCCACGCGCACATGAAGGAGGCGTCATGTCAGGTAGAGACGCAGGCGGACGTGGCACGGGGTGCAGAGGTGACAGCGGTGACAGCCTCGCTGCCCCGGGGACTTACAGCCCAGGCGGACAGAGGCAGGGACGGAGAGACCACACGTGCGGTGCGGTCAGGGGCTTCCGTCAGGGGGTAACGGGGTGCCAGGAGAGCAGAGGCAGCACTGAATCCAGGCTGGGGGAACCAAGGAAGGCTTCTCGGAAGAGGTGATACTGAGCTGAGTCCTGGCAGCCGAGGTAAGAGCCTCACCTGCGCTCAGGGAGGGCCACCCGGTGTGCTGAGGGGGAGAACGCGGCCCAGGAGGGCACGGTCGGTGGGGCCAGGGCCAGAGGGGTCTTCTGAGACCCAGGGAGGTGTTTGGGCTCGACCCTAAGGCGACTGTGTTTGCAAATATTTCCTCCCTTTCACTTTGCGGTGGAGACCCAGGTGGGAGCGGGATTGGGGCTTAGGTGTGGCTCCCCGGAGAATCTCCCTATTTTAAGGTGAGCTGCCTGGGGACCCCGAGGACATCCGTGACCCTGTCAGAGCAGTGTCTAGACCGGCATTTGGGTGAACAACTGGGAGTAGGTGACAGCACACGGGCTGGGCGTCGGGACGCGATTCTGGCCACGCACTGCATTGAGGAGGCCAATGTCACGCAGCCAAGGGCTAAGACGTCCGCAGCAAGGAGGCCGTTTCTCAGGACGGTAGGGTCTGGGCCCCGGGACGGGCCAGTCCCAAAGCCCTGGAGGGGGCGCTGGAGACTGAGTCAGGTGGGGAGCCCTGGGCTCTGAGGGCGGAGGGGAGCGTGAGGCTCCGAAGCCGGGTGGGAGCCCAGGCCTGCGGTCCTGCCCCCACGCTGCTCAGAGCCCAGCCCAGCATCTTCCTGAGAGGAGCACTTCTGGGGGAGTCCAAGCAAACGCAGCAAGAGATGGGCTTCTGGGACACCCTCTGACCTTGCTCCTTCAGCGCCTCTGACCCTCATAATTAAATTAAAAATATGCGGTTAAAGGTTTGGGTCACTACAGAGGGCAGGTGAACAAGACGCAAGTGACTCCTTTGGGAGTTCACAGTGGGTGGGGGAGGTAAACCTGGGCCAGGTAAGCAACCTGGTGAGAACTAAAATGGGGAATACAGGCTGCCAGCTGAGCACAGAGCGGGAGCAGCCACCCTAATGTGGAGGGGTCACGGAAGGCTTCCTGGGGGAGGTGACCGGAGCCAACCAGCCTGGGCCTGAATCCCAGGCCCTCCACCTACTGGCTCCACCTCTCCGGGCCTCAGTTCCCATCTTTGAGCTGGAGAAGGAACAGCCCTTCCTTGGGGGGTTCCGAGGACGTCCCAGGACCAGCGGGGAGGGCGAGGGGTTGCCGGTCCCCCTCAGGCCAGGTCTGGGCCGGCCCACGGCCTGCGTCCCAGCAGGTGGCGCTGTGGCCCACGGGACCGCGGCCGGGCAGCTCCTGGAGGGTGGAGCTGGAGCCCTCAGAGGAGGCGGGGACAGGGGACAGGGGTGGGGACACACATGCACACACAGCCGTGCACAGGCATGCACACGCCCACACACGTACAAACACATGCCACACCCCTGACCGAAGGCTGCGGGTGGCAGCAGGGAAGCCGGGGGGGGGGGGGGGGGGGGGGGGGGGGCGGGAAGCGAGGTGACCGCGTGGGCAGGTGCACTGCGGCTGGTCCCACACCGGGCACACAGGGAGGCGAGGACAGCACAGGGGGGGCGGGATAAGGGAGCCTGGGACAGTCAGCGGCCCCGGAGGTCCCTTCCACCCCCGATCTGCTTGGGGGCTGCAACCTTGGTCTCTGCTGACGGGGAGCACTAGGCGCATCCCCCCCTCCCCGGCCTCCCTGGGGTCCTGCCTGGGCCGTGGGCCATCCGTGGCGCCCTTCGGGCCAGAGCCTCGCTCGCGGTGCGGTCCCCGGGCTCCCGGGGCCACGGGCGCCCTCACCACCGCCCCCCCTTCCCGCCCCGACCACGACGTCTAAGTGCCTGCAGGATCTCCCTGGACCCCGAAGGCATCGTGCACCAGCTGCGCCCAGATGCAGTAGGTGCCCAGCGTGTGCCCGCACTCGGGGCCCCCGGGCCGCCTCACACCGGAGCTCCACCCGCACCGGCCGCCGCAGCCCACAGCTCATGGCTCGCGTGGGCACGGAGAAGCTGCCCCTGGGGCTCCAGGCCGTCCCCCCCTTGCACACCGTCCCATGCACCCTGAGAACAGCCCTCAGGGACGGGGCGCGGGTCTCACCCCCCAGGCGCTGGCCTGGGAGGAAAGCGGCCTTTCTGTGGCACCCGACCCGCTGCTTCTGTGCTTTTCATCTCTACGTCCTGCCGCGACCAGTCCTGCGGCTCTCCTGGGCTCTCCTGTCACCCTCCCAACGGGCACTCCCCACCTCAAGTGTCCTCCGGCTGGCGGAGACTGCGCTTTGCTTCAGCTTGTTGACAGCTGGTGCAGGAGCGCGGCCTGGGGGTCCCCGGGCCTCCTCTCCTCTTTGTGGCCTGCGTGGCCCTCGGTCAGGGGTCCCAGCGGGAGCTGACGCGTCAACGCTACGAGAAACGCGCTGGATCTGTGGCGATCCCCGGGCGGCGGCAGACAAGGCGAGGACACAGGGGCCACCACGCCTCGCCCTCTCTGTGTGCACCTGTGGGCCAAAGGGCCTTCCGGGGTTTCACGCAGGTCCTCACGGGCAGGTGAGAGGCTCACTCGGGGCCCACGGGGGGACTCCGATCCCCAGCCCCTGCCGGCGCTCAGGACCACACGGTCTGCAGCCCCAAGACCCCTGCAGGGCCTGAAGACCCAGGCCCCCGCCCCCACAGCCTTCGCACGCATCTAAGGACCTGGACCATCCACCTTCAGCCACTGCCCCATAAACTGCTCCCACCTGTCAGAGGTTATTCTGGACTCTGGAGCCATAGCACTGAACACAGCATTCGAGGCTCCTGCCCTCGGGGGTCGGGAGTCTGCTGGGGAAAGACACTTGGGTCACAGGAGGACAGTGCCAGAGCGCCTGGATGGACGGTGCCATTTAGATCAGGCAGTCAGAGAAGGGACGATCTGGGAGAGAATACCACAGTTGGGGAGGTGGCGGGTGCAAAGGCCCTGGGGCAGGGGCCAGCCCGACTAGCTCTGGGAGGGTGGGGAGGCAGGAGAGAGGCTCTCCAAGGACAGGGCTGGTGTGTTAGCTGCTCACAAAGCACATTTATACCAGAGACTGAGCATTGGCCCAGGTGACCTTCCACCCCGTACTGGGCAGTGGGCGCTGTTCGTTCCATTTTGCAGATAAGGGGCATGAGCTTCTGAGAACTTCACCACTAGACAATCATGGCCTGGGACAGGCGGACTGGAAAACCTTGCTCTCACCATGCGCTGTCTCAGCCCCCACCTCCCCACTTGCCCTGAACTTCACGGACCTTAGCTGCCCGTCCCTCCCTTGCACGGATCCCTCCGGCCTCCACATTCCCTCCCGAGCACTGCCTCCCCCTCGCCCCCAGCACTCTGCCCTGGGTCTTGACACTCTGCCCCCAGCCCTGGCTGGGTCCCCTGCCCCACGCCGCCACCGTCCCTTCTCACTGCTCTGATTCAGTCGAACCCCCAGCAGCTCAGAGGCCTGAGGTGGACTCTTAAGGGGCCAAGTTGATAGAACATCATAAACAGGTTGGTCTGAGGTCTGGAATCGAAGCTGCAGACACTCTCCTGGCACTGAGAGCCCAGGGACCAGCCTGGGGTCCCCAGGTGTGGAGGCACCAGTGGCAGCGCGCGACATGTCCGCCGTAAGACATTCCCGCCAGAGGTCTTCCACTCACACCTCGTTCCGATCTAACGTCCTGTTCATGGCAACATGCGGCGACAAAGCAACGACGGCGAGTGGAAACGATCAAACCCCCAAGGGGGACACTCCGCCAGTCACCCAGCCCAGTCTCTTCCAAGGTCGAGGTTATAAAAACCAAAGTGGGCTGGTCTTGCTCCAGATGACAAGTGACACGAGACGCTGGTCGGCGCACGGCACTGTCCTCCATCGGGTCCTGGTGCGAACAGCCAGCGGTGAGTATGCACCGGCCGTTAAACGGCATCAGGGCATTATGGTCCATGTTGTTGGTTGTCACTTTGTGAAGATATGTGTCCTCGAATACTTTAGGTGGAAATGTCACAAAGACAGTCATTTACTTTAAAATGATTTAGATTTTTCCAAACAAACCAAGTACGTCAGAGTGTCAGCAACTGTTAAATATAGGTGATGGATATGGAGGCCTTCGTGATGTGGCTCTGTACTCTTCCATGTGTTTGAAATTTTGCATGATAGTTTTAATACATAATATAAATCAAGTACAGATCTCACGGAGGATGTGGGATCCAGAATAAAGGTACAGTGGCAACAGTAAAGAGCAATTTATGGCTCTTACCAAGGGGGCCAGGGAGTGGCTGTGTTGGAAACCCCACATGGATGCTCGTCAGAGGACAGAGCCCCTGGGGCTCCCGGGGGGCACCTTCTCAGATACACACGACCCACCACAGAAGCCACCCGGGGTGACCTGGGACAGCCCAGGCGGTGCCCAGGCCTTGGACCGGCCCAGAGGATTCTGGAACTGCGAGGAGGCCGCTGTCCTTGGCGATCGGCTCCCCACCCCGAGACCTCAGCTCTCTTCATCGGTTTACTGCCCCTGCCGCGAGGCCGGGCCACCGTGCACCTGCCGAGGCTCCCAGCCGAGTTCAGGGGGTTCCTGGACTCACGTGCCTCTGCAGACCAGGCCTGTGCCCTGACTCACCTCCAGTCTCCTGGGCTCTGTTGGCTGGAAAGAAGCTGTCATTTGAGGCTGGTGGAACCTTCTGGGGCACGGGGCCACACACCCTGGGCTCCCCTGAGCCATTTCTGTTGAACAGCCTCTCAGTGGGTTCCCAAGGGTCTGGGGGTGTGGGAGCCTTGCCAGGAAGTGTTGACGAGCTGCAGCCTCTGACAGAGGTCACTGGATTGGGAGTTTCCTGGTGACGGTGGCAGACGCAGCAGCCTGGCTGGTCCGTGGGTCCTCCCAGGCCACGGCACTGCAGCTGCTTGGCTGTCCTTGTCCACAAAAGGACGCACAGTGAGCTGTCCCCACGACCACCATCCCAGAAACCAAGCGTAAGGACAGAAGTCTCGTGGGTGCGTCTGCTGGCATGGGCTCAACACGGGGGCTGTGTGTCTACCCTGAAGGCCCAGAAGTGCTGGATGGTGAACAAGCCTGGAGCTGGCCCTTTGGGAACTCCAGGGCGTGAGGCGAAACCCCCCCATCAAGGGTAGCGTCTCCAGCAGGGAGTGCCAGTCTGTGGGACCAGGTTCACTGATTTTTAATGATCTAATGCAATTCAGCAATAGGCCTTGGAGGGTGCTCACCTCTGTATCGTCGTGTTCAGTAGCTCGCAAGTCTCAGGGACCCTGGAGGTAGCCTGAGCGCCTTGCCGGGGGAGCCCCCCTGTGCTGGGCTGTGAGGGGCCGGGTGGCCACACTCAGCGGGCTTTGGGCCGCCTTCCCATCCTGTGGCCCCGTCCAGGACCGCAGCTGCAGGACCAGCTGCCAGCGCTCTCTGGGTGCACGCGCAGGCCGAGTTTTACTCCCTCACCCCTCTCTCTTCCCTCGGACACCATCAGCTGTGAAAGACCACCAGAGGACAGCAAGGCCCAGCAGAGAGCCTGTGACTGCCCCCAGCGGGGCTGGGGCTGCGCGACGGGAGCGGCTCCAGGGTCCCAGCTGCAGCCCAGAGCCCTGGGAGTTTCGGGTCGGATGTGATCACCTCCAAGCGTGCGCCACGGCAAGGGCCTGGCGTCAGCCTGGCATCATTGTCATTATCTGCCTCCCCACGGCGGCTAATAGTTCTAGAACTCTTCCTGCGTGTGTGCCAGGCCTGATGCACGCGAGCTCACTGCATCCAGAGAATAACCCTCCTGAGATTTAGGGGTCCGAGAGCTTCCCCAGTGTCATATCGTCAGTGGCAAAGCTGAGGACTGGATCCCCCCACATTCGCTGGCTCCTGGCAAGAAAATCAGCCACGCCGGGGCTGCCTGCCTCTTGGCCAGCAGACGTCCAGCCGGGCTTGCAGGAATGCTGCCGTCAAGAGGCAGGACGTGCAGCGCGGACCCCGGGGCCCTCGGAGGTGCTGGGACAGAGGTAAGAAGCCCCCACATGGCGCTGTCAGATGGCATCCCCAGGGAGGCAGGAAACCGGGCTGAAAATAGAACCGATGTTTGCTCATTTGATTGTAATATCCCTCTGACTCGCATATCGGGTGCCAGAGCCGCTAACTCTGGGATTGCAAAATCAACCACGTGACTGAATCTATGTATCCTGTTCCAGTATAGACAAACTCAGCCCTTAGGGTACGTCTGACCCCCCAACTCCCCGCACCACGCACACACACACCCCACACACACCTTCTAGCCCCACCTCCACATAAATGTGTTGGTGCTTTAAGAAAACTCCATACGATGCTGAATTTCATTTATTGAACCAAAAATCAGGAAGTAATCACAAGGGAAATCTGGCATCATGAAAGCCTTCCTACTGGGGGTTCCTTTCAACGGCCTTTCCCAGAACACATTTCAACACACGATCTGATATCCCGGGAAGGTGTTTATTGAGCGGACTGCAGGCCACTTGTTTCACAAGAGCAACAACACGTCATGCACTTGGAGTTTGCAGTATTTATCGATGATGATGATGATGATGAAGTCACCATCGTGAAGCTTAAGCAAAAGAAAATCCTTGAGGACGAACGCTGGCACCACTGGGAGGGGAGCTCTTCATTATTTTGTCCAAATGTCCAGGTTCCCTAACTGGGTGGCTGTGTTCTCTGTGCAGGGTCGGGTGGGAGAGGGTCCACGTTGGGGCCTGGAAGTCAAACGCTCTTGGCTCTCCGCACAGCTGACGAGGTCAGCCTTCTGCCCCGCCCGAGTGCTCCCGACCTCAGTGATTTCTAGGGGAGAATGGGACCCTGGATGAATTCCAGTTACGCCTTTTGTTAAAACCAGGCTCGTCACAACTGCTGCTTTGTTTGCAGTGGACCGAGCACCCATCTGGGAGCCCAGCGCAAGAGGCCAAGCCCCAGCTGCACCACTATGGACTCGCTGTGTTACTTTGAGCACACGTCTTAGCCCCTCTGGGCCTCAGTTTCTTCCTCCCAGTCATAAGAGAGCTGGATTAGAACAGTGATTCTCACCAGGGACAGTTTTACCCTCGCAGAGGATAGTGAGAAATGTCTGGAGACACAGTTGGTTGTCACCACTAGGGGATGCCACTGGCATCTTGAGGGTAGAGGTAGGGATACCCCTGGACATCCTACGATGCACCAGAGAGCTCCCACACCAAGAGACTACGCCACCGGGAATGTCAACAGTGCCGAGGTCGAGAGACTCTGGAGAAGACAAGTCAAGACCAGGCTATTGGGACGACAGGATGGGATGTAAGCTGGGGAAGTCGTCGAGGCTCACTGCCTGTTCTCATGGTCCTTGAGGCCTTCCAGAGAGTCTGGTGACACCTCCCAGAAGCCTCCTCCCGCTCTGGGAACAGCAGAGAATAGGTAAGAGCTGATGGCTAAGAGCGCAGAATGTCCCATTCAGGGATCCTGCGAGTGTCGGCGACCGAGGCCCTGTCCATCCTGCCTTGGTTTGTCGCCCCCAGGTAGGTGCCCCTTCAGGCGAACACCACGACGCCCCCTGAACCTGATCCACGTGAATGCCCTGTTTCCAGAGGCAGAGAGACCCACACTCTTTATTTCCTTTTCACAACAACCCATGTGCTGTTTCAGACCTTCACTGGGGAGTCAGAGCCCAAGCAGGATGGTCCGCCAAGTCCAGCGGCCCCGACGGCCGCTCCCCCACCCTTCCCGCAGAGCAGGCTGGCGTCCCCGGCAAGTGCAGAGAAGTGCTCCCCACTTCAGTTTGCATCTTCTCTTGTGACTTTCCAAACCAAACAGCTTCTTGGGAGGCACGCTGAAGTGTTTAAAAATGAGGCAATAAAATAAATCACTTGTTCTCGGAAGACAGCCTGTTGGTTATTAGGCTGCATGTTTCTGCTGAATAAATGCTGACCTGGGAATGCTGACGGGAGGGCCTGCGAGCTGCACAACCTGCGCAGGCAGCAGCAGGCCCGGGGACACGGTCCCACGGGGAAGAGCCCTCTTCGGGTCCACGCGAGGCCCCTCTTGGCTGCAGTGGGCCACCATGGAAGGTGTCCAGGGGGACGCCGGGCCTGCCTGGCATTAGTGCTGCAATTTATTCCTGCGCTATTTCAACACTTAGGACTGTCTCACTGTCCACAGGCAGCTGCCCGGCTGGTTCCGGACCTCCCCGCTGCCGGCGGCCATCCAGCTCTGCCTTCTTGCCCCGACCAGCCACAGTCCCTAAACATTTCTCAAGAGGCTTCTTTTAGGATTTTATCTTGAAGTCATCTCCACACCCAGTGTGGCTCTCAAACTCATGACCCCCAAGATCAAGAGTCGCACGCTCCACCGACGGAGCCGACCAGGCGTCCCCAAGAGGGTTCTAAAGAGCTGGAAGTGAGTTCTGTCCTAGAGCCACCAAATCTGGAGACCCATTAGGATTAATGAAGTCATCGTGTCACAAAAACCAACATCAGATGCGCCAGAGATTTAAATGTAAAGAATAAAACCACAAAAGAAGCCAAAGAAAATGTAGGAGAATTTCACCTGGGGACGTCCTTTCTGAATAAGATGTAAAAGCCAGAGGCAATTAAGGAAAGGAAAATATGTTTCATGTCATAAAAAATTTTCTGCTCAAAAACAAACAAAAAGCCTAAGCCACGTGACAGACAGAAGACAGCTGCTCCCATCTCGTGCAGAGTCGAAGTTGCAAGCTGGTGGCCCCGAAGGACCCCTGGTGCCTTTTGGGGCCTGGCCGCCCTGCCCCCACTTCTGGCCTCACTTCTCCATTTGTCAGGATGAGCTCCTTTCTGCAAGGGTGACAGACAAACCCCGACGTCATGGCACAACACAGCACAGATTCACTTCCCACTCACAGGAGCCCCTGAAGCTCGGGCGGCTCTCCAGGGCAGCGGCCACACCACGGGGGGACACCGACCCAGGCCGTCCGGGGTGAGTGCCTCCCCACCCCCAGAGGTGGCATCATCACTCCGTGGCAGATGGCTGGAGCAGAGCACGTGGGCCACGGGCCGCTGGGGGCTGGGAGGCACGGGCGGTCACGGTGCCCGGCGAGCCGAGGTCTCTCTGCCACAGCCCTCCAGCTCCTCTGTTCTCGGGCACTCACCCAGTGGCACTGACTTGATGCTATGTCTTGAACACTGAACCTACACCTGGCCCGTGGCCTCTGCATTAGCACTTCCCTTTTTCTAGAATGTTCTCCTGGAAATCCTTCGAGTGAGGCTTTGCCTGCTCACCCTGTTGAAGACTGCGACCCCTCATGTGCGCCCCCTCCTCCTGCACCATTTGGGACAACAGTCAGGAAGAAGATCATCTCAGCTGTTTCAAACAAAAGGATCTAATTTAGGAAAAGGGCTATTTGGCATTTGAAGTGGAAAGGACACAATGGGGCTCCCACGTGTAGGCAGGAGCTACTCACCCAGAGGCGGAGGGTCTTCTGGAAGCTGGGGCTGCAGGGTGGGCTGGCTCAGGGCATCAAGGGTCACTCGAGAGGTCGTGGGGCCCAAGGGGGGCGGCACGGTCTGGGGGGACTCAGATCTCTGGGTGGCGCACTTGGCCGGGCATCGTCCGGCCCCCGAGTTAGGACGCGCGCTCCGTCAAAACGTGTGGCTCCACCCACCCTCCTAGAACAGCCAGGGCCCACGGGGAGCATCAGCCGGTGTGACTTGAACAAAGGAATAGAGGGTAATGGGAAAAACATGTGCGGCCCAGGGAGATGGAAGGACATGGTCCTGCAGACAGAAGGGTGCTCTTCAGTGGGAGAGAAAAGGGTTAAGAGCAGAATCAAGAAATGCAGCAAGGAGGTGGGCCGGCAGTGGAGACGGCAGGCAGCGTGGCTCTGTCTGGTGGCCCGGCTAGAGCATGAGGCATGAGGGACAGAGTGAAGCAGCGTGTGGTCTGCACACTCAGAGAAACACGTCATTACACACGTGTGTGCTTCCCCATGACCACAAAAGGTCCGGAGGCATCACCCAGCAGGTCAGAGTAGCTGTCTCCGGGGAGCTGGGGGCGCTGGGAGGGAGGGGCGCAGGGTCCGGGAGACGCCTGACTCCCCTCTCTTCTGTTTGGATTTTCACCACGACAATGACGAAGTATTTTCTTATGATAAAAACCATGAACCTTATGATAAAAACCACGTACTGAGGGGCGCCTGGGTGACTCAGATGGTGAAGCATCTGCCTTCGGCTCAGGTCATGATCCCAGCCCCGTGTCGGGCTCCCCGCTCAGCAGCGAGTCCCTTCTCCGTCTCCCTCTAACCCTCATCCTGCTCGTTCGCTCTCTCTCTCAAATGAATAAATAAAATCTAAGAAGAAAAAAAAAAAAAAAACCAACCACACACATACTGAAAAAAGGACAGTGACTCAGGTTAAGGGAGATACACCAGAGGGGACAGCCCCTCAAACACAGCCTTGTGTTCACACGTCAGGCCGGCGGCCGCACCGTGACTTGTCAGGGACCCCGGACAGCACAGGGGCTCCCTCGAAACCAAAAAGGCCTCTGGAGACCGGCCACTGCCATGGTCTGAGAGCAGCCACCCGCAGTTTTAGAAGAAAAGGGGGTGATGTGAAGGTGCCGACGTCTTCACGGCCCTTCGGGTGATTCACAGCGGCCTACGGTCCCGTGTCCAAAGCAGACACGCTGCAGACCCCACGTCCCACAAGGACTAGTACCTACAGAACAAGGGACTCGCGGCTCGGCAGTGAGGCGCCCGAAGACTCCAGTTAGAAGTCACGAAGGGACGTTTCGCCAGGAAGGCCGCACAGGGGGCAGACAGGCCGTGAAAAGGCGCGCATCCCTCGGGGAGGCCAACACAGACGGGAGCCCAGACCCGGTGCCCGGGGACGCGGACGGGCCCCCTCGCCGGGGCTGGCAGGGACCGCGCGGAAGGCAGTCTGGCCGCTGCTTGGAAAAGCGAACGTGCGACGAACCGACCCGGCAACTGCACTCTCGGGCTCTCAGCCCCGAGACACGGAGTTTCTGTTCACATAAAACCCGTATGTGCACAAGCCAGCGGTACTCACCGCAGGCAGAACCAGGCACGGGCGCCACGCGGCACTCGCTGCGCTGCCACAGGCCGTGAACCGCGGGTCCGCAGCGCACATCTCCGAAAGGTCACAGACTGAGGGATTCGGTTCCGGGAGCATTCTCGAAATGACAAAACTCTCGAAATGACAAAACTCTCGAAATGACAAAACTCCCAAAGTGGAGAAGAGTGCTGAGGGGTGGGGACAGCAGGAGGGGAGTGTAGCCTCAAAGGCAACGAGGAGGGGCCGGAGGTGGAAACGCTGTGCCTTGGCCGTGGGGGTGGATGCATGACCCTGCGTGGGGGGAACCACACGGAGAAAAATACCCGGCCACAGGAATGAGTGCAAGGAAACAGGGGCGGGGGATCAGATGGGTGGGCTGGTGCTGACTGATCCAGGGCCTTATGGTTTGGCAGGTGTTTTGGGGGGGGATAGGCAGACCGGGTAAAGGGTGCAAGGATTTCTCAGTGTTGTTTCTGACAACTGCATGTGACTGCATCACAATTATTTCTTTTTTTTTTTTAAGATTTTATTTATTTATTCATGAAAGACACACACACACACAGAGAGAGAGAGAGAGAGAGAGAGAGGCAGAGGCATAGGCAGAGGGAGAAGCAGGTTCCATGCAGGGAGCCTGATGTGGGACTCGATCCCAGGACTCCGGGATCACGACCTGAGCTGAAGGCAGATGCTTAACCAGTGAGCCACCCCAGCGTCCCCACAATTATTTCAATACAAAAACACAGACACAGGCTTCTCCTGCTTTACCGTGAAACCTAATTCAAAAGGTTCATATGGATTTGCAATTAAAAAAAAAAAGAAAAAGTAACATTATTAGCAAAAAATAATAATAATAATTGCCCTCTTAAAGAATCCATGTTGAGTGGAAAAGCTGGCTTCTGTGCAGACCTGAGACCCTGTTTAATTTGCGTCTAGGCCTTGGTGGCAGGAGAAGCCACTCAATGGCACTGCCGCTTGGGCACATCCACCGGCCACCCGTAAGCTCATCGGCCGAGGGGTGGGGCCCCATCCCTCTCTAGCTCATTCCTTCGGTCACAGATCAGCTCACACAGGAAGGGAGAAAGGATCAAGGGGCACCTGCCACAGAATGACAACAGACTCCTGGCTCAGGTTCCCATGCACAACCCAGACCTGCTCTCTCTGGCTTCCAAACACGAGTGTTTCCCACTTGTCTGTCTGTGGGGATCGGCAGAGAGCAGTGGTTCTGAAAGCAGGTGCATCTCCCCACACGCCCGAGACTGTCTTGGAAATGTCCCAAGCAGGAAGTCCCCCACTTCCCTGCCTGAGGCCTGAGCGTGTCACAGCCGGCCCCAGGGGTGGAGCGGGGGCAGGGGGCTCCCTCCCCACTGTGGGAGCCCAGGGGCCAGCACTGGACACAGGGACACACCAACGGCAGCCCCTTGCCAGGTGTCCAGCCTGGACAGAGGCTCCCAGGGGCAGGGCACAAGGCGGGGCTGGCGCAGAACAGGAAGCAGGACACCAGCTTGTCGCAAGGCCAGACACAGCAGGGAGGATGCTCTCTGTACAGAGACGACACCTGTTCATGCTCACATTCTGTGCCCTTCCTCTGCCCTTGGTAAAATGACAGTAATTAACAGTCCACGCCAGGGCTGCGTGTGTGTGGTCGGTGTACACGTGTGTGCATGTGCACATGGGTGGGTGTGCACACACACTCCCATATGTCACTATTCACTATTTCTTTGGAAATGCTCTGGTCCATAACATCCTTAGCCTGAGGACCTGGACAAGCAGCAGCCTGACTCCACTCCCAAGTCACAGGGGTCCCACCCACTGCTTGGCAGGACCTGCCTTCTCACTGAGGGGCCTGCCTCCACAACACACCAGCACCTTCATTGTGCCGGATCCTTGCCACACCACCAAGCCACCCCCCGGCCTGACCCCACGAAGAGGTTTCCGGGCTAGAATGGGCCAACAAGTCAGTTCCACAGAGGTCTTGGGGTTGCACAGAGTCCATGCAGGGTTCATAGGAACACAAAGGGCTTTGTGGGGTCTCCTTCCCGGGGCATGGGGTCAGGGTTCCAGGTGCAGGAGCAACAGAGGCAAGGGCCTGGAGGCCGGGCAGGTATGGGGCCAATTCTACTGCCAGCCTAGGCTCAACTCATGAGAGCTTCTAGGAAAAGGGATTCGCACAGATTCCACTAGGGAGCTTTAGACATGACTCTGAGTCAACAAAGAATAATTTATCCACCTGCTCCTTTGGAGAATACTCAGACACCCGGGCCCAGTCGGAGGCCGTGAGTAAAGGGAGCAAGTGGGGGTCTGGCCCGTAGGTCTGCCCTCAGCACCAGGCTGGGAGAGGCACCTGCCACCCTCAGGAGCCTGCTCTCCCTGGGCCAGTCCCTAGGCACTCCCTCTGAGCCCTCCTCAGGCTGGGGTCCATGGGGAGGGGTGAAGCCAGAGACTCTGTGGCATATGCTGAGTGTTACTGAGGCTGAAAAGGAAAGATAAGGGGAGATGCACTGGAGGTAGTGGGTAGGGAGGAGGACCCCCAGAGGGCAATGGGGCAGCTCAGAAACAATGTGGCCTGAGCACAATCACTGGGCACCTCCCTAGCACCAGCACAGGGACCCCTTTGCCAGATGCTTCTCCAGGGCAGAGGGTGTGGGCTATCCAAGCAGGGGCTGTCACAGTGCCCAACTGCAAGCTAAGCCAAGCCAGCATGTTCAAGGGTTGGGAACAGACTCTGACTCCCTGAAGACCTCCAGGGGCCTCTTGCCACGTAGCCATGGAACATTCTAGAAGCAGAGAGTAGGGGGATCCCTGGGTGGCTCAGCAGTTTAGCGTCTGTCTTCGGCCCAGGGTGTGATCCTGGAGACCCGGGATCGAGTCCCACGTCGGGCTCCCTGCATGGAGCCTGCTTCTCCCTCTGCCTGTGTCTCTGTCTCTTTCTCTGTGTCTCTCAGAAATAAAAATCTTAAAAAAAAAAAAAAAAAGAAAAAAAAAGCAGAGAGTAGTGTGCTCCTCCAAAGCTCAGGCTGATGTGAGGGCTGGTACCTCCTACCTGGGAGCAATCAGTGAGTGTGGGCTGATGGGTAAGCGCCCCACAGACTGGCCAGAGTCGCCAGGCCCAAGGAAGCAGCAGCTCCCAGGACCTGAGCACACCGACAGGGACGTCCCTTCCACACACTTCCTCAGGGTGCTGAGTTCTGTACCTGTCCCGGGGTGCAGAGGGTCAGCACAGACCCAGCACACCGCTCACACCAATGCCAACAGTGGGGCCCAAGAGGGTAGCAACATCCCTGCAGGAAGAGCTTGCAGCGACAGCTCCCAGCGCAGCCCCAGTGGGGACCATGGATTAGCAGTGGGGAGGGTCCCTTCCCCTTCCCCCTTCTGGAGTGGGGCAGGGCGGGTCCGCAGAGCCTTTCCAGGAGCAGGGCCCACGGCCCGTGATTCATTCTTTTTCCCTTTCCTTCTCTCTTTTTTCCTTCTTTCCTTTATTTCAAATATTTTATCCATTTATTCACAAGAGACAGAGAGAGACAGAGAGAGAGAGAGAGAGGCAGAGACACAGGCAGAGGGAGAAGCAGGCTCATGCAGGGACCCCGACGTGGGACTCGATCCCAGGTCTCCAGGATCACGCCCTGGGCCAAAGGCAGGCACCCAACTGCTGAGCCACCCAGGCGTCCCCCATGATTCTTTTAGAGGGTCCACCACAATGTTTTAGCCTTAATTGCTTTTTCAAATAAGAAGGAAAAAATGAATTCCTTAATGCTGAGTATATAATGAATCCAGGCGGGATCACATCCATCTCTATACCAACCCCGCACTGAAGTTAACTCATTAACATTTTTGTGAAGTGAGGCAAAGTGTAAGGCCCCATGGGGTCAGAGTACAGTGTCTGCAGGACCAGAACCTATGAGGCCTCGTCCCACATTTACTCCACAGATGCTCTGGAGGTATATGCCCTGGCCAGGCACTGTCCTAGGCTCTGATGGAGCAAACACTCCACCTCATGACCCCGCAGAGCTGTGCCCCCTGCCTTCCGGCTGGTCAAGCCCCCCACAGAGGGTGATGCATGGAGAAGAGAGAAGGTGCTAGAAGGGCTGGGTACAGCCCTCCAGGGCTGGCTGTCCCCCACAGCCCCTGGCTCCAACAGGTGTTCAATCCAACAAGCTGTCTGTCCTTCCATTCCATGGGCGCCAGGGCGGAGGGGCAATTGGGGGACATATTAGCCCCAGGACCCGCTGCCACCCCGTGGCCATCTCATTCCCTCTCGGGAAGAGGGAGGTGAGTGTGCCGTCAAGCTGTTCTGGCCTGTCCTTTAGTGGCATGTCCTCCATCAGATGCCTAGTGTGATCTCTTCCCAGAGGACCCCAGAGACACGTCACGCTCTGGTGTGTCCTCGGCCCCTGGCACAGTACTCTGCTCCTGTGCCCTAGGCACAACCAGAACTGTATAGAACTTGTCACGTTTGTAGAGTACCTGGAAGTGAACAGTCCGGTCTAATCGTCATTTGCGTGTTGTCTTGACAATGGCCCTGGTAAGGTGGCCTGCCTCCTCACATTTCGTGGTCATGACAGTGACAAGATGGAAGGGACTTTGGAGGTCTCTGGACGTGGCCTTCACAGTGCGAAGTGGGGCCCAGGGAGGCTAAGTGGCTTGCCCAACATCTGCCCGCCTCCCCTGGGGCTGCTGGACTCACAGTCACCTGCTTAGGTACAGCCCCCTCCCTTCTCCAGGCTTTGCCATCCTCAAGCTGTAAGATCTGGAACTAGACCATCCTAGACTTTCCCAACTCGGCTTTAACGGTCCATAATTTTATTCTACATTCAGAAAAATAAGCCTATTGATGGAAAAACTGAAACCAAAACACACACCTACACAAACCAGAGAAAGATGATTGCAGATTAACCAGGTTCTTTGTAAAAGTCAAAGGCTTTGCAATTCCAGGGTTTGGGAGCACACTTCCCATATGAGGATCCCCCAGAGAGTCGGAATCAATAGAAAGCATATATAGAAGGAAATCTGATATAGGCAATAGGCTCACATGATTATGGAGGCTAACAAATCCCAAGATCTGCAGTCAGCAAGCTGGAGACTCTGGAGGGCTTGATGGTATTATTCTAGTCCAGCAGGTTTGAGACCCAGGAAGAGACTTTTTAGTCTGAAGGCAAGAGAAAGTGGATATCCCAGTTTGAAGACTATCAGGCAGGAGGAATCCTCTTTTCCTTTGGGGAGGGCAGCCTTTTGTTCCATTCAGGCCTTCAACTGATTGGATAAGGCCCACCTCATTAGGGAGCGATCTGCTTCACTCAAGTCTACCCATCTAACTGCTAATTTCATCCAAAAAACACCTCCACAGAAACCTGGAATGTTTGACCAAACATCTGGGTACCGTGTGGCCCAGCCAAACTGACACATTAACTGTCGCACCTCCCCTGAGATATTTTAGGAGACACAAGGGCTGGAGAATCTCCACCCATGGCTCTGACTTGCAGGGTAGAGCTGGAGAAAGGACGTCATCGTCATCACCGCCCCAGCGGGGGACGGGGGATGCGTGTCTGCAATGTGGCCACAAGGTGGCATCGGGGGAGGACATTCCCGGCCAGGGCGGTGACCACTGTCAGCGGCAGGGGGCCGGACAGAGAGGCTCCCCTGGGGGCTGAGCTCGGGTTTCACTGGGGCTGGAGCACCAGGGCTGACAGATCAGGGGTGCAGACTGGGTCAAGCCCACAGAGACCTATGCTCTACAGACGGAGCTGGGAGCGTCCTCCTATCTGCCGCCGGGCCTGTCGCCCCTCGCTGGTTCACAGGAATAGCCCAGAGACAGCAGGCAGCACCCTGGTCTCTCCTTGGTGTCACATGCACCCGAGCCGTTGGGATTTGAATATCCGAGGGCTCAGGGTTGTTTCTCAGAGGGTGTCAGCACGGGTCCTGGGGACCCATTCTCACCCCCAAAGACAAGGTCAGAGCGGATCCGGTCCCGGGGCAGGATGGGTGGCGGGCAGCACATGCAGGGGCACAGCCCCCGGGACCGGCCTCGGAGTTCCTCGCTGTGCCCGCCGCTGGCGCGCTCCCCGGCTTTGCTGTCCCGCTCGCGGCCACAAGCAGCACGGACGGACAGGCGCTACAGGTCGCAGCAGCTGCAACCCCTGATTTAGTGATGAGGACCAAGGAAAGGAAGCCTGAGTCCCAGTGAGAGAGCCGGTGTTCCTCTCCTTCGAGGCAAATTACCTGCCTAAGCCCTGGCTGAAAACACCTCCGCCCGCAAACCTCTGGGTTCTAAAATAAAACACAGATCCAGGAAAGCGCACGAGTCCCCCGAGGACTCAGAGCCCTAGAGCTGCCGACGCCCCGCGCCTCTCCTGACCGAAGGGCATGTCCCGGCCACGGGGGGCGGGGGGGTCACTGTTTCCAGGCAGACACACAGACGCATCCGCATCACGGACGGAGACTCTCAGATTAACCACGCTGATACCACCACTAACGTCATTACTAAAAACAGAACCTTTTGCGTGTGCTGTTCCTGTTTCCTGCCCCAAAGTTGTCCGTCACAGACACAGGGCGGCAGCCAGGACGCACGCAGCGCGCTCTCCCTGTCTGCGGCCCGCCGGCCAAGGCCCACAGGCCACACAGCCCTGAGCTCCCCCCCTCCGTGTCCCCCTCTACCCTGGGGCCCCCAGCTCGGCGGGAGAGCGAGCGGCCACCCGACGCCAACTTGCTGCGCAGACACCTGCCCGCCGTGTTGCTGGGCATAAATTCCTTTCTTTCCTTAAAAATCTCAATTATTCCCTTTCTTTCCACACAAAGCTCAGCCTTTGGAAAGCCTGACAGTCCCACACACCACCCCCTCGGCCCCCCAGACACCCGACGCTCCCCAAAGTACCTCTTGGCGCTGGGCTTGCCCGTCCCACGCTTGTGTGTCACCCTCACACTTCGGCTGCTTCACTCACCTTCGAGACACGTCCCCTTCTAGGTCTCTTCACCTTTGTCCTTTCTGATTTGTATGATTTTCCCTTTATGCTTTTCTCTTAGAGCCTTATCAGTTGTATTTTCCACTTTGTATCCTTCTAATTCAGTCTTAATTTTTTAAAGATTTTATTTGAGAGCGAGAGAGAGACATAGCAAGAGAGCACGAGAAGGGCAGGAGGGGCAGGCTCCCCGCTGAGCAGGGAGCCTGACGTGGGGCTCGATCCCAGGACCCCAGGGTCATGACCTGAGCCGAAGGCAGATGCTTCACCGACTGGGCCACGCTGGCGCCCCCGTAGTCTTAATTTCTTAAGTGATTTCATTCATTTCTAATTCTTGTCACTGTTTCTGAACTTTTCTAATGCATTCTTTCCCTGTCATGTCTATCCTCCTAATGTCTTTTTGTTCATTAAAAAACAATAACCACCACCAGGCTCTTACACACAGGACACAAAGTGGCGGCTGCCAGAGGGACGAGGGTGACGGGGCACCAACCTCCAGTCCCGACGTCCGTCACAGAGACGACAGGCCCAGCACCGGGAACAGCCGCGGATACCGTGATGACGTGGTACCGGGACAGGCGGTGGCCACACCGGAGCCACGTACAGAACAAGGAATCCATGTGCCGCACTCCCAGAACTAATACAACACTGTGTGTTAACTGTTCTTCAATTAAAAAGAGAAACCGCGAACGTTTGCCTGTTTTGTAGGCGCATCGTTCTGGCTCCCTTCCCTTGTCTGTAGGATGCTCTTCTCTCACAGCTTTGTATGGGCTGGACTTTGATGCTTTTCTGATCCTTATTTTCATGTGACAGTATGTCCTAAACTTAGAATTTCTAATTCTACAGGGCTTGCTCCCTCTTCTGCTGTCTGTGGGAAGTTTAAAACCTGCGTCCCTCGGCTTCCAGAGCTTTCCTGGCTCCTGTCCTGCTTCAGCCTCCTCTTTCCCTCCTGAGGCCCCGTCCTGCTCCGTTCTCACCCCCTCCTGGGTGTGGGAGCCTTCCTAGCAGACAGCCCGTCAGGTGTGTGCTGGCAGGTGGACGCAGAGAGTCCTCCCCGGGCTGCTGAGGCTCCTGGTTTGTCCCTCTATTTAGGGTTTGTGCAGATATCTTGTTTTCCTGTGAATGATCTCCACAGGGGTTTTTTCATTGTGGTAGAAAACAGCAAATGTTGCCATTTTAACCTTATTTAAGCACACAATTCAGATGTCCATAGGTCCCAGGTTTTTTGGTCTAGCTGCTTTTACACGGGATGCCCACTACCCTGCTCCCAGAACCCCTGCTTTCCAAAGCCCTGACTTTCAAATGAAAAGGTTTCATTGGTTTGTCATGACAACATTTTACTGAGGACCCCTCTGCCATGACCGGAGAACTGAGAGGCGCCAGTATTACATGAAGTGATGTGTTTCAGGAGAAATGCATATTGGAGGCTTGGTGGCCCAACAGATTAGGACGTCCCACTTTGTCGCCATGCTCTGAGACAGCCCAGAGACAGCAGCAGGTACGGATGCTCACCTGTTTCTCATGCCATCACCGTGAGAATCCGATGCTAAACCAAAGGCTTGGTAAAAGCAGGCCTGACTTGAGGACAGGGAGAGAGCTCGGGGCACGGAAGGAACTGCTGGAAGCCCTGCCCTCCCGCAGCGGCTGACTGAGGCATCGGTGAGGCACTTAGGGGCCGCCGAGCAGGGAAAGGAGCACCTTACCTCTCTCGACTGCTGACAAACTAGAAACCCAGACTAAGCTATGGGTGTGTGGACATTCATGCCCCTGCTCCCCACCCCACATCCGGTCAGTCCCCCCTGCCAGCTCCCCCAGACCCTGCCTAGAAAAGCAAATGACCCACAGGTACCAACCAAGGCAGCAAGCAGGCGGTGAGTGTTCTGGCCTGCTTGGGCCCTACCACCCTGGCGCACCAAATGGCAAACAGCCGGGGACAAGGCGGCCCAAGTTCCTAAGGTCTACACGTGCCCTCTTTTTTTTTCTGAAGCCATAGGATTCAAGGATCTGTTTTGTTACTGAAGAAACAGTGCCTCGGGCACCAATGCCACAAGTCGTGTCTGACCTCAGAGTCCAAGGCACCTGAGCAGGTCTTCTTGTGGCTGTGAGGGAACCTGTGGGCACCGGGTCTCTGCTGCATGTCAGCCGCTTGCAGCTGCGATGTGTCTGCAGGACAGCCCGTTCCTGCACAGTGGCTCCCAAACTTCTAGAATCCCGGCGCTCGGGCTCCAGATGTGTCTGGCTCCAACTTCTAAAATCTCCTAAGGATGTCAAACTCTCCAAGGGAGGCTGCTGCTCCACATTTCACAGGAAGAAAGAGACGTTTTCTTTTTTAAACAGTTCACATTTATTATTGGTAACAGTAAAAAAATCTTTTAAAGACTATCAGTATTGTATTACCAAGAGTGAGGTAATATGTTTACAAAACATTTACAGAATTTGATATGCAAATAATGAATTTAGGAAGAAAAGTGAGTTAAGACACTAGTAATAGAGGGGAGACCAAAAGAACCCTTAGTGCAGAAGAAAGGCGGAGTGTGAGAAGTCAGGGCATGGACAGTAGGGGCAGAGTCCAGGTCCGTGTGCCCGCGGCCCCTCAAGGAGAACCAGAGAACCAGGCGCCGTGTCACTCAGGAGGAACCCTGCAGGCGTCTGCGCAGTGATGTGCTTTGAACTCTTAGAGACGCGTTCGACTCTCTGGGAACAAGACAGTGCCACTTCTGAGGCAACTTAAAACGAACACGTCTTCAGACTGGGGGAGGGGGGAGTGGCTGCAACTCAAAGAGTTCTACAAACACCCTGGGCTGAGGTGGACTGTGGAGGGAAGCGTTTTCTTGGCAGCTGTCAGCAAAATCGCCATCTGAGACACAGAGAAAGAGAGAAGAAAGAGAAGAAAGGGACCATTTTCAGGTCCTTATAATTTAGAAGCAGGAAGCACTGATCGGAAGCAGCCCAGATGCACTAACCAACCCTACTGAGCTTTCTGGAAACAAGGCTTTAGGGGCCAGTGGTGAGTGTTTCTTTTCAAAGGAGACACAGGGCTGTGCCCCAGGAAGGCGGCAAGCACGGAGAGGCCCAGTCTCCGGTGTGCAGGCAGCCTGGGGGCCTCACTGACCGGGCGTTCCTCCCGAGCCCTCCAGGGCTCGCCCGCGGAGCACACACGCCCTCCACACATTGTCCACTCGGCGGCCACCCACCTCCGGCCTGGAGAGCAGATGGGAAGCCACGTAGCCCCGGGCTTCCGTGCCTCTCTCACATGCCAATAACAGCCACGTGGGTTTTGGCACATATCTGTAAAAACACAGCCTCTTCCAACACACGACATCACACATCACACCCTTATCACAAACGCGAACCCAATGCAACATCCAGACAGATCTGCAAATAACTTGCTTTTCCCATAAAAAGCAGAAAAAACGCGAGCCAATCCAAGAATGCCATGCTTTGTAATTGGGAATCAAAAACAAAAGACAAAAGGCAAACCAAGCTCACATTCTGATTTGCTTCTAAGAAGAATCTCTGACAACTTCATCTCACTTTCTATTTGCCCTGTTTCTCACCAACACCCCACAACCCCCGCAGTGCCTCACTCACCTGCATGTGCCCCCACTGCCACTCACGTATGTGCCCTATGTACTGCCACACACACACTCCCATTTGCTCCCACTGCCACACTCACACACTGCCATACTCACACACTGTGACACACACACGCACCCCCCCCCAACTGCCACATTCACATCCACTGCCACAGCCACCCCACATGCCTGCACAGGCAAACACACCCCCACAATCTGCAATTTCCTTCTATGAAGGAGCGGGACTCCCGTAAGCCTCATGCTCTCCTGGAGTGACCACACGGCAAGAACACTGGTCAGCTCAAATGAACACTGGACAATTTCAAAATGGCAAGTGTGACTGAGTCTTCAAAAGAACCTTCTAGTGACCTCAAGGACCACGTGGGTTCTGATGCTATCAAGCTATGAGGAGGCACCGGGAATATAAGTCTACATTGAGTTTAGAGCTAGCATGTGCAGGTAAGAACATACTAGAAGAAAAAGGGAAAGAATCCTTTCCGCGCAAGTTCACATACAGAAAAATCCTGCTCTGAAAGTATCAAAAAGATATGGAAAGGAGGAAAGAGAAGCTGTTTAATGGTGGCGGTACTCTCCTGGCGCTGTGGGGGATCCTCGAGAGCCCCCGGGCCCACCCGCACCCACTGCAGAACACCCGGTCCACCTGCCAGCAGGGCCCGAGCCGGGTGCCGCAGGCTGCCTCCAAGTCCTCCCCACAGAAGCAGTGCTGCTCAGAGGACACATGCCTAGCAGGTAGCCCCTCAATCCACGGGCCGTGCCGGCTACCAGCAGAGGGTGACACTGTGACGTGGTGTGGGGACGAGCTGGCAGTTCCTGCTCCGTGTAGGAAGGCTGGGTCACCTCTGAAGGATGATGTAGGAATTCATCCGCTAATGGACAGAGTGTGAAGGTTGCTGGAAACATTTTTTGCATCAACGTTTGAGACAAAGTCAACCTCTTGATTGTATATAAACTACTTTTCTTTCAAGAGAGCCCTTGTGCTCTGGTTTGATTTTGTGCACACTGTATACAAAATCTATGGCTATGGAGTTGGAGTTAAAACTACCTGCTGAGATAGTCTGGGATCAAGGACTACGTCTGCCGTCTGGAGAGCTATCTGCTACCTAGAGGGTGAGGAGTCTGCACAGTGTGGCCGCCGAGCGGGTGGTGGAGCGCGGCGGGCTGTCCGAGGAGGCGCGCCGTCCCCTCCACGGCCCAGGCACGGGCGCTGCAGCACTACCTGGAGATCATAGAGCTGGCCTGAGACTGGCTGGAGGAGGTGGTGGCGGCGCTCAGCTGGGAGAACCCGCTGTGGCTGGACTCCAGGCTGGTCATAGAGCCTCTGCGGACAGCACAGGGAGCAAGGAGGTGAGGTGTGAGGACCCCGCTGCGGGCCACCCCCCAGCCCGCATCACCCGCCAGACTTCCTGGCAGCCTCTGCTCCCTGTTGCCCACTCGGTCCACCTGGCACTCACAGAGCAGGCTCTCCCAGAACTGCGGTCCACTACGGCCCTGGCCCATGATGACAGCTGGCAGCAACGAACGGCCCAGAGGCCACCCCCGCCCATACCCAAGCCCACAGCAGTGGTGCTGTGATGGCCCCAGTGGGAGGGGAGCCATACCGGAAATCCTCGGAGCCGATCACTTCGGTGTAGTACATCACTTTGCACTTGTGAGACGACACTTGCAGGGAGGCCAGCACATCGTCCACCCGGGGCAGGTTGGTGGCGGCGCACGCTGGCATGCTGTGGAATCTCCACTGCAGGATGTAGAAGCCCGGCCATCTCGTCACGTGTGAGCCCTAGAATGAGTCAGGCAGTGCCAGCTAAGAACTGACTTCCAAGTCCCTACCGTCCACTGGCCCAGGAGGATGTACCGGCAACCTTCCCCGAGTCCACTCGGATTGGGTGGTGACAGCCAACCGACCATTCCAGTGCGTGGAGGACCTACTACTCGCTACCAGAGCCAGTCCCACACGGGCTCTGCCTGCCTGCCTGCCGGCCCTCACCCAGGGGCTGGGCAGGCCTTGGGGAGGGGCTCTCCCCCTCTGCCCGTCCCTAGGACTTGCAGCCTCAGGAGGAGGCCACAAGAGAAGCAGGTGCCTGGTGGGGTGGGAAGAGCTTGGGGGCCCTTCATTCAGCCTTAGGGGGTCAAAACAGATCCTCTGACCAGGTGGCACCCTCTTGGACACGCTCCCAATGATCTTACTAGAGTACTCTGGTTAAAAGCCTGACAATCTAAAGGAGAATGTCAACCTATGAAAATTACTTTCTCCATTAATTCTGGAGCTTACACTATCCGTTATTTATAAAATTGAATTAAATACTCTCTTTTATTCTGTTTCTCGGATCACCGAACACTGAGAGGCTTATCCCCGAACACTGTAAAGGCAGCAAAACCATACATCTATGATGCCAGCCAGAAGCACCTAAGAACTTCTGTTCTGGGAACAAGCACTCAAAGTAGCTGGCCAGATTTTTAAAAACTGAACCAACAGAGCATTTGTAAATGAATGAGAACGCTCTGTGATGAGAGTCAATGGTTTCCTCAGCACACTTGCTCATCTCCCTGCTATTGAGGGTGACTGTCCTCTCCGTGGAAGTCTGGATCCCAGCTGGTCACGCACACAGAATGCCTTCCCCTTCCTTCCACGTTGCTTTTGTGAAGCTAACTTCTGAAGAAAACTCATGCACTTAGATAAAAGTCATGGATTCAGTCCAAAACCACTGCTCAGGTCTGAGTTCCTTGCCTTCAGAGTCTCACTCGGCTCCCTGGGTCCTTCTGACAGTAACTAAAACTGCACACACCCGCCGACTCTCCTGCAGACAGTGCCAGCCACATAGGACAGCAATGAACCACAGGACCCTTCCTTTTGAAGACAAAATACCCAAGCTGTAGAGGATCAGAGATGGCTCTACCTGCACGCTTTCTCCTTCTTTGCAGATCAGAGGTGACTCCACCATGCTATAGTCACGGCCCAGCTGCCATACTCTGTCTATAAGCTGCACGTTGTTCCCTCCCGGGGAAGTAATGCTGTGCGCCCCCAATGAGTCCTTTTTGGGAGGCTGGGGCGACCTCTTGGAGTGGTAGATGTTGAAGACGATGTCCCCTTTGCACACGTCAAAATCCCAAGTGATCACTGAAGAGGCATCCACAATCTGAATGAGGATCTGGAAAAAGAGATTACACTAAGCAATCATGGTAAGCATGAGTACCCCATCCCTGTGCCAACACTGTGGCAGCTTCGTCCCTGGAAGAGCTTCTGGGCCCAGTCATGCGTGTTTTGGAGGGAGGGAGACATGTCATGTCAGCCGTCTCTTGACCTGCATCCACTGTTCAGCTGCCCAGCTTTTCCTGTCTTCCCTCCTCCCAACCAATGGCTCCTGCTCCGTGTCACGTGCCAAGCTCCGTGCTCTCCCTTAGCTATACCTACAGCCGAGATTCCCCACCGCACCATCCTTAGCATTCTGGCACACTGGGTACTGGCTGTAAAAACGCGTTAACAACACAGAACAGAAGTGACTCAAGGTATAGAAGTGGTTCCGTGGATCACTCTAGGCTGGCAAGCACAAGGAAGGTCCCAGAGAAGGTGTGAGCTAAATAAAGAGCATATGGAGGAATGGAAGGAAGCGTTCCAGGCAAGGGAGGGGACATAGACTCACAAGAACGGTGGCAGCCAACACAAGGTGGGGAGAAAAGAACCAGGGGCTGGGCAGGGCAGGGGCCCCGGGGACTGAGTGCCAACCTCAAACCCAAACTTCCTAACGGCGCCCATATAAAGTTTCCCAGCAGGGAATGATCAAAGTCATATAGTTTAAAACATTACTGTGGGAGGGATGTGAGAATTGAAACCAGCTGTAAAAGGCTGTGTACTCGCTCAGAAATTTCAGCCGAAGCCAGGGCCGGTGCCCCCCTCTTCTCGTAAGACCCATCTGTTTGCTCTTCAGCACTCTGCTTGTCGTCAGGCAGACTCGTTTCAATTCCACCACTGCTGCTTCTCACCACAGAAATACCACTCTGGAATTTCCCTAAAGAGCAGATTCCATGGAGCACAAGAGTCCTGTCTGGGAACAGCAACTATCCCGCAGCAAAATGGCTCCCCAGGGGCTGAGCTGTCCCCAGACGCAGCCCCCCTGTGCTGCGTGACAGGCACCCTGCTTCCTGCACTCACAACAGGGACTCCGACTTCAGCCTTCGTTTCAGGGGCATCATGTCCTTGATTTGTGTTTTACTTAACCCCCAAAGCAAGTTTTAGTGTTCTGACGTAGAAAACTTTCATAAACACCCTGTGACTCACAAAAAACGTCATACACCATGCGGTTCTCTACCAGACAAGAGCGAGTTACCTGAGAGAAATAAGAACTGCATCTCCTCAAGCCTGGTCTCCAAGAAAGGAATTCATACAAATAATCCCCAAGACACAGTCATGAAAATCTGAGCTTTCCCCTACAGAATCTATGAATGAGGCAAAGCAAATCTGTCTCTACTTATTCAAACCCAGCAACAGTACCCACCTGCCCCACAAGCGATGGGCTGGCCATGGGGGGACACACACCAGTAAGGACAAAGGCTATGGCAGTAAGGGGCGGGCTCCAGCCACCACCATCGGCCTGAGCCCCCAGCCCCTAGTGCATTGAACACTGGCTCAGAGCCCAGTGCCACCACCACCCTCAGCGACAGCCCGAGGCACAAACAAGCTGCCCAGAGCTCAGGAAGGGAGACATGGCTGTGAGCCCTCACAGCTCAGACCACTCATGATGTCACAGGACACACAGCGTTTGCAAAACACAGGAATACTCTAGCCTCCACACCAATTGTGACAGAAAGAAGGGAAAACAGAGATGTGCTACTTTTTCCTCACTCCATTTGACTTACAAAAATGGGCAAATTCCTTAAAAATATAATCGAAGCCCACTCATGAAAAAAACCAGAAAATGAACCCAGCCCTATATGATCATTAAATAAACTAAATTTAAAGTCAACACTCAGGCAGCCCCAGGGGCTCAGCGGTTTAGCGTCGCCTTCAGCCCGGAGCAGGATCCTGGAGATCCAGGATCAAGTTCCACGTCAGGTTCCCTGCATGGAGCCTGCTTCTCCCTCTGCCTGTGTCTCTGCCTCTCTCTCTATGTCTCTCATGAATAAATGAATAAAAATCTTAAAAAAAAAAAAAGAATTAAAAAAAAAATAAAGTCAACAGTCTTCCACAGGAAAGACCTTCCACATGCCACTCATCCCTGTGCTCAGGGCTCTCTGGTAAAGCCCAGGGCAGGAGGCCTTATCTCCTTCAATGAAGAATTTTACCTCAACTAAAGATTAAAAAAAAAAAAAAAATCAACAAAAATCTAAATACAGAGACCAGAAAAAGCATTTGATTCTTCTAACGTAAATCCTACTGGGGAGCCCCGTGGGGAGGAGGGTCCCCACCCGCCACCCCGCCGGGCCCTGAGTGCAGACGGCGCAGGCGCACCTCGTGCGGGGCTCCTTTGAAGACGCTGGCCGACTGGTAGATGGTCTCGGTCCAGAGCCTGAGGTCTTCGTTCTCCAGCTCCTCCGCAGTCCTGTACAGAGACTTGGGCACCAGCCCGCCCTCGGGCACTTCACACTGGGAACACAAACACGGCAGTGAAAGCCATGCACACAAGAGGGGCCCTCTGAAAACCAACACCCCGGCAGGCACCGCGCCCCCGGCCACTCGGGGAATGGCACCCACTGGCAATGTCGTCACAGCTTCTGCAGGACTTGGCAATGTACATTTTTAAAACTTCTGAAATATCCATGTCTTTCTTTAACTAAATGACAAAGCTGATTTCCCACAGAATTTACACTACTACGTATGAGGTATGAGGTACTGGACTCCCTCACTACTGCTGCTTCGTGGAAAAACCACAAGCAGTTACTGTGCTGTAGAGAGAAAACATGTTAGGAAAAGTCTGATTCTCAGGCGACTACAGGCATGCGTTTATTGTAAGCAATTACAGTTAATCTATATATAACCAACAAAGAAAGCTTTGTGTCTATGCCGAGTCAGAAGGTCAGTCCACTACACCAGACAAAAAATAACAACGGAGAGCCTCTTCTGAATCGTGAAATGGGCTAGGTCGAATTAGAATCTGAACACTTCATAAATTTCTGAATTGACCCTGACCTAGTGACTCAATCCTGAAGTCCAAAGAATCCCAGCACCCCGTGCACCGTGGGCTCTGGGAGACGGTGGACAGAGCACACATGCACTACCACAGTCTCCAGCTAGCAGTGCAGCACGACGTCCCACTAGAAGACCCCACACTCACACGGTGCATGAACACAGGAGCAAGGAGGGCGGGGAGGAGCCTCAGCGCCGGAGCCTGGACCCGTGTGGACAAGTGAGGAGGACTCTCCCCACGGGGAGCACATAATGGGGGTCAGTGCCTGATAAACGCGGTCCGGTTTGCCACAACTCAGGTCTCCCTCTGCTCCAGCTCACTACTGGGAGGACCAACCACTTGGGACCATTTGTAACATGAGTTTGTGGGTCGCTGCACAGCTGACCTCACAGTTTAACCTCATGGCCTTCGGTAAGGGAGGGTCCCGTGACCCTCACACTGCGTCATGATGACGCCTGCAACAGCAGGATCAAGGCCCTGGAAGCTGAATCCAAATGCCATTCAAAGTCCTCTAACCAACCCAAGAGACCTGAAAGCCCAGTCCGTTAGCTAAATACATGCATTGAATCCAGTGTGGACACATCTCAAAGGACTTTATTACGAGGATGACAGAAGTCCTCTAAGGAGAACCAGACTCCTCTCTGCATTCAGCTGTCACTACAGGAAGCCAGCTGGGCCGCTAGCAGTGTCTGTCTCCTTCACCCTCATGTCAGCCCATCATGTCCCGGGGCCCGTAAGGACCTCAAGGACCCTTCATCACAGCTCAGGGCCCTGATGTGGAGGTGGCTGCCTGATAACCTAGCAACGCCATGGATACAAACGCCAAATTATAGAAGGGAAGTAATTCCCTTAATGTGCCCCTTTCAAGATGTTATCCTTATTTATTGTCAAGGGGGAGATCTTGCAGAATCATTTTAAGTCTTTTAAGTGTTTTCATAAAATGCACAGCTCCTCCAAACAGTTACAAGAACGTGATCCGCACAACACTGAGTGAATAAAGCAAGCTGCAATCCTATCAGGTTCTAAAACAAATTCTCATTAGTATTTAACATCGAAGAAATATGCACATTGTCAACAATTTACCTAACTGGCTCTATGTAGCTTAACTCTGGGTCAGAGAAATGTCAGCCAAATAAAGAAAAACAACAATCCAAACTAAAAGTTCTGAAAATCATTTGTACCAACCATCACCCACCTCTCCTACCCTATAAAGCAGCCAAATGTATAGCTGCTTGCCTAAATACATACCATGCACTCCCCACTCAGGAAATCTGGAATGATCTCTTTATCAATGTAGTCCAGCAGGCCTCCAGGGCCCTGGTAGTCATTTCCTGCATAAATCAGGAATTTCCTTCTGGTGTTGTCATCAATGAATGGACTAACCTGTAAGTAATGAGAAAAGACCACAGAGTCATTTTGCTTTGCTGTCTGATTTCCAAAGATTAAAATTACAATGCGATGGTAAGAGTGGGTGGGGGCAGGGGCAGGGAGTCTGATTCCCTTTTTCCGTGAAGTCTATTTGTGTGACAAAAGGAATCTTGGGAATTCTTTCTGCCCTTAAAGGACCTGAAAAAGTGTATATCTTTCCAGGGTTGTTACTTCCTGACTAGTTAAGACGAATAGTCACAGACTCGTCATAGACTCGTGGATATGAATGCATGTGTACCTGCCTTCTAAATGGCTAATTGTTTCTTCAAAACAGCATCCACACCTACCAGCGTCCAGAGCACAGGGAACACCCGGGGAGCACGAAGAATAAGGAGGCGGCCGAGTGTCTCTGGGTAGTTGGCCTCCACCACCTCTATGATGCGCAGCAGGGCCTTCACGCCAGGTCTCCACAGGTGGCGCATGTTCAGCCCCTCCAGGTCCACCAGGCAGGTCCATGAACTGCAGGGGATGCACACGTGTGAGCTACTCACTAGACAGCACACTTGCAAACCATGTCCTAAGCTATTTTCTCTCTGATATTATGACACAGTCATTTATATCCATTTCCAAAAATATACTAGTTTCTAAAAATTAAAGTGTCACGAATTATATTTCTATCTACTTGTGTGAAGCACACGGGATCAGTGTGGTAGGACCAATCCCTGAGACATCAAAGCCTCAATGGCTGACAATTAATAACAACCTCATTCAGACAGGCTCATGACCCAGCAAACAAGGTGACATGCTGTGCCTGACATGCTGAGCCACCTCTACTGACCCAACAAGACAAGAATCTGGATTTTTAATGCACAGTGTGACTGAACTGCAAGCAGCTTTTCTTCAACAAATACCTACTGAACCCAGCAGTGTCTCAGGAGCTGAGAAACAGCAGGAAACGGAAAACCCTCGAAACTCTCTCCTGTCGCAGTGGAACTTCTGCTCTAGTTAACCTGCTATGTGTCAACCTCTGAACCACTGCACATTTTCCAAATAGTTTACCATAACTCCAGTGTGGTTTAGAAATACAGGATAATTTTCTTGTGCCCCTGCAACTAAAATCAAAACCAAAAACCAAACCAAAATCAACCTGCAGCCCTGTGCTCCCCAGGACGGTGCAGACTAACCACACAGGCCGACCCCCTCAGACTGAGGTGACAGCAATGACTCGCTCAGGATTAGAAATACCCAAATCCAGCACCTCTCCCTACCAACCGACATGGTTATCTATCTTCTACCTTCTGGAACACTGCAGAAAATGGGAAGCTAAAAATCTAAAAGCCTAAAAATCAAACCAGATTTTGATCCTGAAAGTCGATGGGAAATATTTACCTCACGTTCTCAAGAAACTGGAAGGAAAAACAAAATCATCATCTACCTGATAGGTCGACCGAAGACTTTTGTATTTTCTTCACATCGTCTCAGCCCTTCTTCGTTTATGGAGAGAACCTATGTGCAAAAGAGCCATAAAAAGCCCAGGATTAGTCTAAGTAACCCCACTGTGTCAAGTTATGCAACAAAATGACAATCATACAACCCATTTTAGGCAAGCGTCTCAACCAGAGGAGTCATCTGTTTAGATTTTCTGACACATTCATACACACAAAACATATCCCAAAGACTCTTTCTCTGCAGAGAGTGAGCTCTGTCCTTAGGACAAAGGTGACAGCTACATCATGAGAGATCAGAGCTAGGCCCCACCAGATGGGCAGAGAGGGCGTGACCTGCTGACCTGTCTTCAGAAGAAGCATTTGGAACAGCTGGAGGTCACTGGCTGTGATGGGGGAACATTCTAATACTACACGTACTATCCACGAGAAAAGGCAGTTTAAGAGCTGACTTGAAGTACGGCTAAGGGGAACCCTTTGATTTGGATTAACAAGTGCTTCCCCTGGAGACACGGTCCATGCACATCTTTATGTGCTTACAGGTGTACATGGGGTTCTGCGTGTGTAAGCACTCACATGATGGCAGGGGCCAAGAGAATATATAGATGCCAATGGCAGATATTTGAAGATAATGGGATTATAGGAGTTTCTTTTAAAGTTTTTATTTGGGGGACGCCTGGGTGGCTCAGTAGTTGAGAACCTGCCTTTGGCTCAGGTTGTGATCCCATATCCGGGGATTGAGTCCCTCATCGGGTTCCCTGGGAAAAACCTGCTTCTCCCTCTGCCTATGTCTTTGCCTCTCTCTGTCTCTCTTATGAATAAATAAAATCTTAAAAACTAAAAAAAAATTTTTTTAAATAAAGTTTTTGTTTGGTTTTTAATTTAAGAACATTCTTCTCTTCATAACTAGCCTGTGGAGGCTGAAGTGGGAGGGGAACCTAGAGTTCAGCAGGCAGGAAGTATTTATAATTGCCCAGATAAGAGATGTTAGAACCCTCACGTAAGGAAATACTGGGCAAGAATACTATGAATAGGTCTGATCTGAGCTCAAAAGGAGAGAAGAGGTAAGGGGCCAATCCAATGGAACAAGGGGACTCAAAATTGGACCCACGAAGTCACCTTGAGTGGCTACACAGATTTTTGTTGATGCTTCCCTGTGAAAACATTTTTATAACTTCCATGCCCTCTTTTGGAATTTTAAAAATATATTAATAGATCTTCCTTTCTAATTACAAAAGCACTCTATGCTTGCTGTAACGTTAAGTGTAAGACCGCAATCCTGCTGGTAGAGGAAGGGGTGGTGACCTCCCCAAGAAGGCACTTACATAACGCAGCAGAGCCTCCTCCCCGAGGGCTCTCACCAAGCCCTTGGTATCCATCTGCCCCAGCCTGAGCACGTACAGTGGCCGCCCGTCTGCAGGAGGGGAAGGAAAGGTATGATCACCATTCCTGACGAGAAGCTGACAGTACAACCCTAGGAACCTTCCCAGTCAGAAGCTGCTGTTGGCTGTGTGTGCGCACAGGAGATTCCCCCGACTGCCGTCCCCCTGCCCAGGATGAGCAGCATGAAGCGGAACCCAGCCTCTCATCTGGGCCTAACCACCAGGAGTGACCGGGGCCGTCGCTAGGCTCAGCCTCCTCACTGAGACAATCAGGGCCTTGGGCAAAGCCGGCTCTCAACAGCAGGGAGACCTCAGGAGACCTACAGACTTTTTTTTGTGAATGTGGAGTATTTTAAAATTTTATTTTTTAGGGAAAACAAAAAATTTTCCCCCATTTCATGGGTTATCAAAAAGTTAATGTCTACTAGATTTTTTTTTTAAAGGCAGCTTCCCTTGATTCCCACCGGAGCAATCGGGCTACATGAGGGTTTTCAGGAAATGTTTTAATCCGTACCAGCCAGCACATGTTGGCTCTACATGTTTATAGCCTGGAGGTCCAATGGATGGAAACTGAGAGAAACCTCACTCATTACACAAATAATGCACTGTCATCACGAGCCAGCTACATAGAGGGGAAGATGATCTTGGGGGCCACGGTGTCCCCTGCAGTCAGCAGATCCTCTAGAATCTGGATTCCTAATATTTGGTGCCACAGGAGCAGCAGGAAGGACAGCAAGTAAGACTTGTCTCCTGTTGTTAATGGAGGGCTCGTTCTGTATATCTTGAGATATACAGAGGCTGAGATATAAAGAGGCTGAAAGTTCCCTTGTATTCATCACTCGGTGACCTTCACCTCCTAGGGGAATCTGGGTCTATATCTTGTCTTTGCACTCCCAAATCTTGTTGAAAGGAGTATTGATTGATTGATTTTTTGAAAGGAAGATTTATAAAAAGCATCTCCCAACATTTACAAAATACATTTGTTAATGTTTTACTACTTCTGAAGGGCGGAAAAGTAGAATAAGTAGATGTTTATAGTAAGAACTGACAGAGCTACAATTAATCTGGAAGAGTACGAGAGATGCAGTCCAGAACACAGACAAGTCAGAGCTGTTCCGTTCTAGAAGAGTCTGCCTGGAAGGGGCAGGGGTTCCAGGGTCCTCCCTGTCTGCAATTCTGCTCTGTCTACTGTCCAGCACTGAATCAGGAAACAGAGCGCACCTCTGGCAACGCCAGCATTCCCACCCAGCGTGGTACGTAAAGTGACCCAAGCGGACTGTGCTCCCCCACACCGCCCTTCGTCTGAGGACCATCGCTTCCTTGGCTTCTGTGTTGCTTCCTGTCCAAAATGGAACGGAAATTCTTCACTGTTGTGAGGGAGAAAACCTGGCTACATATTTTTACAGATATTGTAGGGGTTGAAGTTATAAAAGTTCTTTTACTAACACTGTGTTCCTGAAAACACTGCCCTCAAAGTTGCAGGCTTTTTAAATCAATCAAAACAAAGTCCTCGGGACTAAGAAAGGAGGTGAAGAAACCTGGCAGCCAAGAGACCATGCACGGAGAGAAAGAGCACACAGCCGTGCTGCTCCATGGGGGACACCGGGGACTCCCTGAGTGTTGGAGGGCCGGGTGGGGTTGGCCATGATGAATGGGAGCCACTTTGTTCAGGTGGGGGTGGGGTGTGTGCCCGATGCCTTCACGGGCCCCTCAGACTCCATGTAACAAGGCCTGGAAGCACGTCCGCAATGCCCAGCTCACCTTTATCATGATGGTGCCAGCCTCCTGCATAGTAGTCCTGGAGGACCTGGGGAGGGCTCCAGGTGTCAAGAATGTAGTCCACCTGGTGTTGCTTTCGCCAAGTCAAGGACTGACACATGATCTCTCTGGCTTTGTCTATATTGAAGTCGCGGGCACGTAAAAACCGAAGAATATGCTCATCTTTCGGGATCTAGTAAGAGAAAAAAAGGTTTCTAAGCAATGTTAAAAGTTGCTAAGGGAAAAAAACCCAAGTTACTAAGGGAATAAAACTCCTAAAACTGTCACTTCTCATCCAGAGTGAGCTGCATTATTGCACTATTTAAAATTAGCGATTACTAAAAAAAAAACCTTCCTCAATGCTTTAGCAAATTGGTATCATTAATCTGAATAATCTTTATAGTACCCCATTTTAGTTTCAGCCAAGTAGAGCGAAGGCATAAATCTGTTAAACATCAGACGCTTCAATTCACTGAACTGATTTACGATTATGATCTGTGTGCACTTTTTTTTTTTAAGATTTTATTTATTTATTCTTGAGAGACACAGAGAGAGAGAGGCAGAGACACAGGCAGAGGGAGAAGCAGGCTCCATGCAGGGAGCCTGAAGTGGAACTCGATCTCGGGACTCCAGGATCACGCCCTGGGCCGAAAGCAGGTGCTAAACCGCTGAGCCACCCAGGGATCCCCGTGTGCACTTTTCCACACTTAACAGTACACTAGTGCAAAACTTAGAATACAGAAGTGTTGTTGATTTTGGCAGCGGTGGTGGCATTCCTAACACACACCTTTTCTAAAGTCTGTTATTGGATAAGCTGACTTCTCTGAGTGAAAAACATGCCCAAAACTGCGTCCGTGTGTCATCCGGCCTGGCCATCTTCCTCTGCAGCCACAAGATCACTGACGCACGCAGCTGGTCCACAGGGGACGGGAAGGTGGTACGAGGGGAGCCTGCCAACTAACCCCTCACTGAGAGAGCAACTCATGGCACAGAGATGGGGTCGAAAGGACCACCATCAAACGTGGTGAAGAATGTGGTTCTGGAACCAAAGGGCCTGGCTTGCTGGAAGGCCTCGGGCAAGGTACTTGTGCTCTGTGCCTGTTTCCTCACAGGATAAAAATATCACCACCTCAGAGAGCTGCTGGGAGGACTTCTCTTTTTTTAAACATTTTATTTATTTATTCGTGATAGACACACAGAGAGAGTCAGAGACACAGGCAGAGGGAGAAGCAGACTCCATGCAGGGAGCCTGATGTGGGACTCGATCCCAGAACTCCAGAATCACGCCCTGGGCCAAAGGCAGGCATGGTACTGCTGAGCCACCCTGATGTCCCTGGGAGGACTTCTTAAAGATCGCAAGTGTCTAGGACACAGTGAGTGCCCAACAAATGACCACCATCATTACCATGGTTGTGCTCTTGACAAGCAACACTTAACAGTCCTCAGGATGTGGCTCCAGTGACCCAGGCGGACAGAACAGAGAGTGGGCCGACTCCATACAATCCCAGCTTTCCTTTACTAAATGATGCCAGTACCAAGTGGACATGCCAGTCTGCCTGCACTACTAGCCCCCATTAGCATGAGGATTATTAGAAAAACCTGATTCCTTAACGAGGCTAAAGTTCTACCAAAAACCTCAAAATGAAAGTTCAAACATTTCTGGTCTTGGAATAACCTATGAACTCCTTCCAAAGCTTCTGAAAATTAAAATATCTGAATACTTGGGGTCGCCCAGGTGGCTTGGTTGGTTGAGCATCTGACTCTTGGTTTTGGCTCAGGTCATGACGTTGGACACATGAGATGGAGCCACACATCCGTCTCCAAACTCAGCGGGGAGCATGCTGGATATTCTCTTTTTTTCTCTCTCTACCCCTCCCCCTGCTCTTTCTAAATAAAAAAATCTCTGAAAAAATGTCTGAATACTTGGAATATAATATTGCTTTGTAATTTGGCATGTAACTGGTTTTTTGTTTGTTTGTTTGTTTTTTTATTTTTATGATAGTCACAGAGAGAGAGAGAGGCAGAGACACAGGCAGAGGGAGAAGCAGGCTCCATGCACCGGGAGCCCGATGTGGGATTCGATCCCGGGTCTCCAGGATCGCGCCCTGGGCCAAAGGCAGGCGCCAAACCGCTGCACCACCCAGGGATCCCCACATGTAACTGTTTTTAAGTGAGACCCTCCTCTGGTAAACCTAGAACAACACAGCTAATTATATGTGGAAGGGCATCCCAACTTGCCATGAGGGACTCAGATGCCACACACACAAATACAGATGCAGTGACTCTGGGACTGGGAGGGACGTCCCCAGCTATGACAACTGGGGACATTTACTCTGAGTAACTACGAACGGGACCAGGGTCCAGAGTTCCACAGACAACACCAATGCACACGGGGTGCCGGTCCTCACTTTGCCCTTGTGGGTTTCCTGGAGCCACTGGCGAAGCCGGATCAAGCAGCTCTCCTGTAGTGGGGTCAAGTCGCCCAGGTACCTCTTGATGTAGTCCGCATCTAGTTTGTCTGGAATACAAGTTACACGACGACATTTACAACAAAGAACACTAGAACATGAGGGCTTCCAAAGTCATCCCGCTCAGTGAAGTGAAGTATGGTCCCTGAGTTGCAGAACTCAACAATACCACAGGGATGGCAGAGCTAAGCCAGCCCCCTCGAGACCCTCCCTCAGTGATAGTTTGTGAGATCAAATCACTGAGCAAACCCCAGGTCAAGCTACTGATTCAAGTATATTCACTGACCACCCTGTGGTCAACTCTATTTGCAAAATCTCAACACTATTCATGTAGAAAAAAATCTGTAACAGCTATTTTAGTGGCTATTTTAATTCAATCTTATATAAAGAGGACCTACGTGACATAAAACTAGGAAATAAAACAAGCATGTGGATTTAAACCTACTCTGAATAGAGCTACTGTGCTCCAGAACACAAGAAATCTTCATGATAGGTACCATAAATACAGCAACATCCATAAGGTGGAAAAATAAAATGTGTCCCCAAACCAATTAAAATATCTGCCACCTGCTATCTACTGGATGGCTAACAAATGGCACAGTTTAGCTACAGAGAGGAAAGCATGGAAGAAGTAGCAGCAATACTTTAACAAAACTTATGGGTGATAGAATTTTCTTGTGCGGTTTACAACAGGCATCGCTCAGAGAAATAAGAGGTGTGTGTGTGTGTTTAACACACATGAAAGGCAGCACAGCACAAGCTAAAAGCAGACCCTGGAGCCAATTGCCTCAGCTCAATCCCAGCACCACGACTTGCCAGCTGTGAGACTCTGCAAGTTAACTCAGTTCCTCTGGGCCCCAGTTAACTCACATATAGAATGAGGGCAATAAGCACTTCGTACCTAAAAGGAACCACTGTTAAGTGAATAAATATTCATAAAGTGCTTACAACAGGGCCTAGCACATACTAAGCATAAAGTGATGGCGATACAATTGTGTTAAGAGGGTTAGTTGCCACCTTTCATTCACTAAAGATGTCTCAATTAAAATAAATGAAACACATCTCCTGGTTTCAAGAATAGAATAACTTGATGTAACCCTTGCTGCCCATTAAAATAATTAAACGTTTCTTCATTTTAAGAAAAAAATAAAATATGTTCTATAAGGCAGAGGAAAAGAGACCGTAACAAAATGATCTCTATATGTCCTCAGGAAACAAGAATGGGCAGAGGAGGCAGGGGAGAAAGGACTCCATGTAATGCCCCAGCCTTGCTCACAGGACAGACAAGTCACTTTCCGACCCACCATCAGGGGTCCCTGCCACAGGCTCGGGCGGCCCGGTGGGGGTGCCAAGGGCCTCACTGGCCAGCCCCTCTGCCTGGGCAGTGTCTGGAACCACAACAGCCAAGGACGCGGCTTGTTTCTTGCATGATGAGGAGGTCTCTGAGGAGGGAGCAATGGAAGGTGGAGTCCAGCGGGGCACGAATGTTATGCCTTCTTCTTCCAACTGACGAAGGTAGTATTCAATTATTTCTTTTCCCTTTAAAACAAAACCGATTTTAAAGTCAGTATATATTCAACATTCAAATTATTCATCACTCACAGGTTTTAAAACACTAATAAAAACTTAATTGCTATAGCATAAATCTACAAAAAGAAAACTGAATTGCCTTTGTCTTTTTGTTTTTCATATTTTACTTCGTCTTCTCCAAACATTTAGCAAATATCTAAAAAGACAAATTTTTATGACTAATTAAAAGCACCAATTTATCACACTTGTACTTAATATGTGTTTTGTGTCTCAATCCAAATTCTTTACAACATCCTGAAAATAAAACAAGCCTTCAAAAAGCACTCAAAAATCCCACATGGATACATTTCACAACCAAATTCCACACCAACACTGAGCAGCAGTATAAAAACGAGAAGGAAAGTGGGGTGGGTGCCTGGGTGGCTCTGTCAGTTGAGCAGCTGACTCTTGATTTCAGCTCAGGTCATGATCTCAGGGTCATGAGATCGAGTCCCTCATCAGGCCCCACACTCAACAGAGAGTCTGCTTGAGATTTTCTCTCTTCTCCTTCTGTACGTCCCCCACATACTCACACATGCTCTCTCTCTCCCTTCTCCTCTCCCCACCTCCCAAATAAATAATAAATCTTTTTTTAAAAAATGAGAAGGAAAGTTTTTCCATGGAAGGTGAACTTAATAATCCAAGGCCTGGGGAACCCCAAAGAGATCCCCAGCAATTGCCTCCTCATGAAGTACCTCCTGCCCACAGACCCTGAGGTGGCAGCAGGGGGTGCTATCAACTGGCTGTTCCCGCCTAAGCCACCCCACCCCAATTTCCCAGCGATTTTAAGCAGAGAGTACCACGGCCAGTGGCTACATGCTCCTCCTTACCTCCACTGGCCACCAGCATCATCTGAACACCCATCCACCCCTACAACTCCCTGGAACACGAGGCCTGGGGAAAAACCAAAGCATTTCCTTGTCTTGAAATGGCCGGTATCCCTGACTAGTCCATTTCTGAGAACACTGCCAGCTCGGAGCATCTCAGAGGCTACTGCCTCCCCTTCTCCATAAAATCCCAAGCTGGACTCACTTTTTTAATGTTGCTGGTATATTGTTTCATTGCAATTTTTTCAACTGTACTTTCAAAACCAAAGAAAGATTTAATATCTAAACTTGCAGACTGTTCAAAACAGGTCCAATCTTCATTTTCAGGGTGAACCTGCAGATAAATCAGAAATCATTCCCATTAACTATGCTGACAACTGATAAGGTCATTTGTTTGCTCCTCAATCAACTCGTAACTGAAGAAAACATGTTATTTTACTAACAATGTTATTATCGTGAAAGCACCAGATGGAAAAATTATACAGAGAGGTATTATCATAAAAAGACCTAAATAATATTTCTAAGATACTCTAAAAAAAATTCTAAAAATGACTGTTAAAAGGAGAGCTTCTTTTTCATTCTTGATTCGTTTGTTTACCGCATTTATTGAGCAGTGTTCTCTATCATAAACGCAACGAAGATCCCTGCCCTATGAAGCTTACAGTCTGCAGGGGGAGAATGGCAGTTAGCCATAAACATAAGCGGTATAAATTCTGCCATTGTTGGAAGACAAGCACCGCGGGAAAAGGAAAGATGGAGCAGCTTCAAAGGACTGGGATGGGGGTGGGGGGCAGCGGAATTAAATAGGGTGTTCAGGCTGGCTTCATCCAGAAGGGCAGATGTGAGCACAGACTGGAGGAGGGGAGGGCGGGAGTCAAGCAGAGATCCGGAGGCACAGCGTTCCCGGCAGAGGGCACACTTGGAGCGGAGGTCCTTCGGGGAAGCGCGCCTCCGCACCCAATCAGGAAAAGCAAGATGGTGTGCAGGCTTGTGCACGAGGAAGCCAGGACAGCAGATGTGTGATTAAGAGAAAACACAGGGCCTTGTAAACCACTGGAAGGCCTCTGGGCTCCTCCTCTGAGTGAAATGCAGTAGTGCTGTAGAAAGTAGGACATGATCTGATACCTTTAAGAGGACCACTTTGGATTCAGTGCTGAGGACAGGTCGTAGGAAGCTAAAGGAGAAGCAGAGAGACCCTACGAGATTCTTCTAATAATCTGGTAATAGAAGTTATTGAAGATGGTGTGGCACATAAGCAGCCTGATCTTAGAGGTACACATTACAGGCATTACCCCTTCCCAACGTCTGCATTCCACAACTTTGCTTTTACAAAAGATCTATATTTGTACCTGGCTTTGCTAGCCAAAAGAAATCCAAAGAGGATTTCTGCTTTTAGGAAAAAGGGCAAAAGGGAAAACAGCATTCACTATTTGCTTGCAAAAGCCGTTACAGAGGCAGCTCGTAAGCTCCACAAGCCTTGAGAGTAGCACCAGCGCCCTCTGGCAGAGCCACACTCAGCATCTCAACATCAGGACTTCGGAGTTTAGAACTGTGTCTGTGCATCTGAGCTTTATCTCATTTTGTTCATCTGTTAGCAAGATGTGTCCTAAGGTCTCAGAAAAGCCTAAAGAGATTATTTTTTTGAGGCTACAAATGCTTAAAAAAATTCCACATAAATTCATGGTAATTTGCTGCTTTGCTTTGTCCCATTTCAGTGTATGCCAAGGGTTCAGAGGAACGCTCTACTTTCAGACAGTGGAGGAAAACGGTATCTTGGGTCCTTCCATAAATACTTCTCAAGTGTTAGAGTGGCACCAGAGAGGAAAGGACATATTAAGGTAACATTTAATGACAAATCAAAGCATCACTAGGCTCCCTTAACTGCTATGACAACGTAATCCATTCTGCAGTAAACCACACCTGCCACACTGCTAATCCCACCAACAAGAAATGAGTGACAATATATGATGGAGAGTTGCCATCTGAGACAAGGCAGTGCACTGGGTAAAGTGGTGGCCAAGCAACTCCCTGGAGCACATGCTGGCCCACGCCTGCATCTCTCCCACAAATGCCAGTTACTCACAGTGTAGCAGCAGTGCTCATTGATGATGACGCGATTAGAAAAGGTCTCATTATGGGCCTCAATGTGCAAGGTACGTTCCCGAGAATTCAATGAGTTCTTCTGGACAAAATAAACATAATCAACTCCTGCAATCTTTAAAAAACAAAATAAAGAGGAAAAAAAGGGCTTGTTATTAACAAGTACAAGAGAGGCTATGAACGTTAAGTTTGTCTAGTTTGGGGATGGTCTTTCTAAGGTGTCCCTGCAGGTACCTTTTTCAGCAGCCGTGGTGCATCTATGTCCAGCTTACAGCGCCTTTCTATAACGTGAATAGCCCCATCTTCACTCTTGAACTCATTCACAGTGTCACTGTCCACAAACATTGGAATCAAAGGACATGTAGGAAACCTCCTTTCATAGGCCTACGAATAAATTTTTTTATAAAGAAATTGAACAAAGATGCAATCTGACAGTTTGCATTTGATATTCTCCCTGGAATGAAAGCATCTCTTAATATATGTCAACATGTTACATCAGAGCCATCTCTGTCTTTACATTGCAAGCTTTCAAAAGAAAGAAAAAAGACATTCTATGCTCATGGATTGGAAGACTCAATGCAGTAAAGATGTCAACTCTCTCCATATGGATATAGAGGTTTAACATAATTCCTGCAAAATCCCAGCAATGCTTATTTTTTTTAAGCTACACAAAAGATTATTTTAAAATTGGTATGGAAAGGTGGAAGAACTAAAATAGCTACAACAATTTTGAAAAAGAGACACCTGGGTGGCTCAGTGGTTGAGTGTCTACCTTTGGCTCAGGGCGTGACCCCGGTCCAGGGATCGAGTCCCACATCGGGCTCCCTGCAGGGAGTGTGCTTCTCCCTCTGAGTCTCTGCCTCTCTCTCTCTAGGTCTCTCATGAATAAATAAATACAATCTTCAAAAAAAATCTTTTTGAAAAAGACTAAATTGGGAAGAATTACTCTATGTGGTATGGTGGTGATCCAGGCTACTGGTACTGGCAGAGAGAGATACACAGAGATCAATAGGACAGAGTAGAGAGCCATAAATGGACTCTAACAAATATGCCCAACTGATTTTTGACAGAAGGTGCAAAAGTAATTCAATGGAAGATGTACAGCCATTTTTTCCAACAAATATTACTGGAGAAATTGCACAATGACAGGGGGAAAAAAAGGACCTCAACCTGAGCCACACACCTTATACACAAATTAACTCAAAATGGACCAAGGACTTAACCATTTTTGTAACATTCTTGAAATGACACCACTACAGGGGCACCTGGGTGGCTGTTGGTTGAGCATCCAGCTCTTGGTTTCCATTCAGGTCATCTCAGGGTCATGGAATTGAGCCCTCTGTTGGGCTCCAAGCTCAGCACTGAGTCTGCTTGAGATTCATTCTCATTTTCTTTCTTTCTCTCTCTCTCTCTCTCTCACCCCCCACCCCCACTGCCCCTCTGCTCAAATAAATGAATAAAATCTTTCTTTAAAAAAAGATTTTATTTATTTATTCATGAGAGAGACAGAGAGAGAGAGAGAGACGCAGAGACACAGGCAGAGGGAGAAGCAGGCTCCATGCAGGGAACCCGACGTGGGAGTCAATCCTGGGTCTCCAGGATCACGCCCTGGGCTGAAGGTGGCACTAAACCGCTGAGTCACCCAGGCTGCCCTAAATGAATAAAATCTTAAAAAAAAAAAAAAAAAAAAAAAGACACCACTATAGAAATGCAGAATAGGTCAGTGGCTGCTGGGGGGAAAGACAAGGCAGGGATGTAAGAGTGTAAAGAAAGATACTTGGGAAATGTTCTGTATCTTCACTGTATCAACATCAGTATCCTGGTTCCAAATATGTACTACAGTTTCCCAAAATGCTGCCACTGGGGGAAAATGGTTAAAGAGCACATGGCATCTCTCCATATGATTCCTTGTGAATAATGTATTATTAATATATTGTCAATCTTCAATTATCTCAAAATAAAAAAAACAATTAAAAAAAGAAAGTTTCACTTGCTATATAATTCATCCAAACTTTTAGAAAAATGCACTCAGGCACTTGACTGAGTCACTGTATAGTGTGTGGTGTGATCTGGGAAGACAACTTCGCTAAAGACCCTATTAAATTCACACTAAAACCTAAGCCACCCAGCAGCTCACAGGAATGTGTGAGCAGGAAAACATGGAACCCAGAATGACAAGTCCTGGGCTATAAGAAAGAGCATAAAAAAGAAGCTTGGGGCTGGGCTCAGCAGTTCATGGAGCTGATGCTCCTATTAAAGTGACAGACAGGGGATCCCTGGGTGGCGCAGCGGTTTGGCGCCTGCCTTTGGCCCAGGGCGCCATCCTGGAGACCCGGGATCGAATCCCACGTCGGGCTCCCTGTGCATGGGAGCCTGCTTCTCCCTCTGCCTGTGTCTCTGCCTCTCTCTCTCTCTCTTTATGACTATCATAAATAAATAAAAAAATTTAAAAAAATATAAAATAAAGTGACAGACATCACTCCTCCATCAAATCCTAAAAATGGGGGGAAGGGGCTGACTTTCCATCTTAATCACAACCAAGCACAGATTTAAGAAGAAATGTATGCTGTTAAAAAGATTAATGAAAATCTGAAAGCAACACAGATTGCTCTGCTTTTACCTCTAACAAGGAGCCAGGAGTTCTGGGGCACCACCATACTAGAAAATACTGCCTATCATGGAGAAGTTTCCTGATGTTCCCTGTGAACAGGCTTGAAGTCTCAACAGAATACTCAGATCACAAGAGCTGCACTGAAGATCCCATAAAGCACCAGAGCAACCTATTAATCCCTCCACCTGGTTTTCACTAATCCCACTCCAAGTGATCGTAGATTCTCTGGTCCATAGCTCATCTCCCCTCCATAACATTGCAGGGTTATACCACTCTGAAAACCGTGGGCTGTGCTCTGGCTATCTATACATCTATACAAGATATCACACTAGGTAACACGGCAGGGAGGGGGAAATGAAGCAGACAGTTCAGGAAAGGGAGTCAGGGGAATACAAAAGCATGCCCTAAGAATAAGCAAGTGCATAAAGGCTTGAGGAGAAAGAGAACACCCTCAGCTTTGAAGAGTTGGTTTGGGAAGGCTTCATGGAAGAGGAAGCATTTACACCGGGCCTCAAAGCATGGGAAGGTCTGTTTATAGTCAGCAAGGAGGGGAGGGATTTCCAGGAAAGAGAACCAGGGCGCACAGCCTCACGGGAATGTCGGGGTGTGAACAGGGACCCAAAGCTGGTGGAAGAGAGAATGGTGGCCTGCAGTGGCACTGTGACATGGCATGTCCCTACTGAGCAGTGACCACATGGCCATGCGCTGAGGGTACAGTGCTGGCAGTCCTGGAGCTGACCTCCTCCACAGGGGATGGAGAAGGAGGAAACTCTACCATGGGACTAGGGTCGCCTTTTCAGGAAACTAATGACAGTCACACATAGGGCAGGCTGGAAGGGAGGCAAAATTTACGTGGTCACCAGGTGTATTTGATTTTTTTTTTTTTTTTTGTATTTGATTTTTTAAATGTTTTTGCTTTGGGAATTGAAAATATATTCTTCGTATTTATCTACTCCCCTCTTCCCCTCAAATGTATTCTGAATCCCATTACTGCTATAATCTTGATAAATCACACAGTATCTGTCTCTCAATGCATTTTAAATAAACAACATTTAAGAAGTTTATCCAACCACTCAGACGTTTAATACCACAGATAAGTCTCAAGGAGGACCTGAAATTTGTATTAAGCACTGTGCACATGAACAGTTCTAGAAAAAAATTTGCTATAATTTGTTCTACAGACACTGAAAACCATCTAAACTGATTTTTAAATTGTAATACATTAAAAAAATAAAGATAAAAAAATTGTAACACATTAAAAAACAAACAAACCTGGCTTTGTACATTCCAGCACTATGACATACCAAAAAACTGAGAACACTGCGGCTTCAAACAAAACAATTCTTTTTAGGTTACGTAAAGGGTAAAGCAAGCACTCACCAAGAAACAACCTAAGCTAGGGTCTCTCCTATTGAAGGACCTATTGAAACGGGGAAGCTGTTTCTCCCTCTGCCTGTGTCTCTGCCTCTTTCTGTCTCTCATGAATAAATAAATAAATAAAACCTTTACAAAAATAAAAATAAACCAACAAATTCAACTTTTTGTTTCTGTGCTCACTTCCCTGGGCCAATCTTTCAGAGATACATAAAGTCAATTAATTCTGCATACTGTTGGCATAGAAAACTCTTACTTTCCAGGGGTTTGGGGAAAAGGAAGACTGCAGAAAGCTGACATAATTTTAGTCTCTGAAACTGCTTACAGATACCAGACCCCAGGTTTTCAACACAAACTACAACCAATACAGTATTGCTACAGCCTCTGAAAAATAGAGACATTCCAATTGTATTAAAAACATTAATATATGTTCTAGTTTTATCCTTAGGAAAGGCCTAGAAGCAATGACCTCTCACAAGAAACCTGACATCTAGACCCTGGTTTCCTTTTAAGATTTTATTTATTTATTTGATAGACAGCTCACAAGCAGGGGGAACCGCAGGCAGAGGGAGAAGCAGGCTCCTCCCTCAGCCAGGAGCCCCACGCAGGACTCAATCCCAGGACCTTGAGATCATGACCTGAGCTAATGGCAGACACTTGACCGACTGAACCACCCAGGCGCCATGACCCTGGTTTCTAAATACCACTCCCTATCACAAACGAACATATGCATTGTGAAGAAGTGGCTGATTACAGGTCTAAAGGAAGAAGAGGTCGAGATAAATCTGAAGTACTTATCAAAAATTGAGGATGTGCTCAGTGACTGATGGGGACATGTCAAAAAGACACAGAAACCTGTCCAGAGAGGTTCCCTCCCCAACCCTGGGGTCATTTGAGAAAAAAAAGAGAAAGAGAAAAGATAGTAAAGCTTTCTAAACCACAGAGTGATACTCAAAAATGGGCAGGGGAGGAAATCTTACAGGCAAATGTCACTTAACCACAAGAGCAAATGACACAATTAGGAGAATCACAACTGTGCTAGTACCAATCCAGTCACCGGTTCAGACAAGGACCACCAAAGGGCACTGCAGGGCGTGGCTGTTGGAGGAGGTTATCACAGTCTCACATATCATCCTGCAGGTTACTAGTTACAAAGGGACAAAAGTGCCTTTACAATGGAAAGATCTAGTAGACATCACCTTGATCAAACAATTCAACTCAGGACGAACAATGGGACAGCCTGACAAGCTGATGTGACACAGTGGAAGCACACACAACCTATGCAGTCCTCACAACAAAATGGTGAACCCGAAGCTCATGAGGAAGCAATCTGACTAATCCAAGTTACAGAATATTATACAGAACCACCAGCCTGGACTCTTAAAAATAATTGAAAAATGCTGGTGCTTTGAAAGATGAACAGAGAACTATCTAGAATAAAGGCAATTAAAGAGACGGAGCCATCAACTGCTGCACTGGCTCTCTGATTGGAATAAGAATAGCTATACAGAATATTTAAGGAAATGTGACCATGCCTCACACATTAAATAATATCATTCTGTCAGTGTTAAGTTTCTCGGGTGTGATAATGATGACCGTTAAGGAGAATTTCTCTTAGACAATATACACATTATACTTAGGGCAGAAGTGTTTTGATAGACACAGCTTATTTTCAAATGGTTCTGCAAAATATATGTCGCATATGTGTATGTTTAGAAATAAAGCAAATGTGCTAATCTATCTAAGTGGAAATGTATACAGGTATTTACTATACTTCCTTGATTTTTTTAAAAATGGGATTTTCTCAAAAAAGAAGTTGCGGAAAGTATTTTTTTTGGGAGGGGGAGTATTAATAGGAGATGGTAACTTTAGGGGGAAGGGCCATATGGAAGCTAGCAGTGCTTTTGCATGTAACTGATTGAATATGACACTATCACATTTTATACATGAAAAGGTAGAAACCTGAGGTTTCCCCAGGCCTCAGCCCAAGGTGGAAGGCCGGATGTGGAGTCTACCAGAAACCTGGGCCTCTGCAGGTACAGGGGCCCCCTGCCCAGGCCTGACGCCGCAACTCTGAGGACATGTAGGCCCAGAGAGCGCTAGCTCCTGGCTGTTTAACAGAAGACAGCAATCTGGATTTCTATGTGAAGCTTCCCTATTTTTAAAACTTTGTTTGGGCCAATGAGCCCACATAAGCAGAACTTTGAGCCTTCCCTCTAAGAAGTCTCTCCAAGAGAAGTGAGCAAGAATCCAGGCTTCAGCTCACATGGAGTTCAAATGACCGCCTCAGGAGAACCGCAGGAATTTCTAAATGTCTTCTTTTTCGTGAACTATTGGCAATATTATCAAATCACTTCCTAATCACGTTCAGCATTTATCAAACACAAAAATCAAGAAAAGCTGAACAAAATTAACTGTTCTAGAAGGAAATCTCCAGAGAGGGAGAAGCATTCTTCTAGGTCTCTTCTTAAAAGTTTTATTTTAGCAAGAGAAAATAACTTTATAATCATTTGCTCACTCTTTTTGTTTAACATAGCAATTGTTTCAATAATAAAAACAAAACCAGGCCCTTATCCATTTGCCCCTGGGAGGAAAGCTGCCTTCTGGGTAACTTAGCTTCCTCCTACCTTCCTACACCCACTCTTCCTCTTTCAAAAAGGAGTTCTGAGCCTGTAATTTGGGAGCCTGGCAACAGTACTTTCAGTTTTTAACCAACCTTTAAGATGTCAGAAGCCTGTACTGTGCTAAAGAAAAACCATATTTTAGTGAAGACATTTCAACTTGAGAATTAATGAGCTTAACATTCTGCCAGGAAAACCCATTTAAAAGAAATTCCATTTAAAGAATCTACCTTTAAATTGAACTATGTTCATACACAATTTAGCCAACAAACCAAGCCAGCAGCTTTCCATACAACCACCTGGGTATCCTGTGGCACTGAACGTGACCATCAGACTCACTTAGAAACAGATCTGGTTTCACCCCAGAGAGAATCCATAAGTGAAAAAACTAAACATGACTTAAGTGTGTCTCAGAAGTTGCCAGTGCTCAAGGAAGTAAGTATAAAACTGATCAAGACCATATGGCAAACTGACCAACGTCCTTCAGAGTCAGGATTCCGTAATTCGGGGACTGCACAGTGACAGGTACATACAGAGGGCCTGCCACATACGGCAGTCCATTAAGATCCCAGAGAATGCAACAGTGCAAGGCACAGGGATGTGGCTTCAGAGGCAAGACATAAAAACATGTACTGTATTCAACAACAGAGGAGAGGACAGGGAGGAGGTGACAAGCGTCAAGGAACTGTACTGACCCTAAAACTGCCTGAGAGAGTCAGGGGGAAAGGGCTTCAGGATGGACAGTGAACGGCTTTACCCAGAAGTGCATCTGCCGAAGGGAACGTTCCTGGCGGGAGGAACAGCAGCGAGACGGAGAGGGAGCACAGCACGGACACACTGCAGGCCTGTTTACACCAGGCAGTGCTCTCAGAAGCTGGCCCAACGCAGGCGGGGGCTGCAGGCGGGGGCTCCATGCGGAGCTTCGGGCGCCTGGTCTGTGGCTGAAACTCAACAGCATGTGAACAGCTCAGCTGACCGTAGAGGTTAACAGTGTCACCCACCAGGGAACCCGAGGGCCCGGACACTGCACGTACTCACTAGTCGGCCCTTTGTGGGCTTCTGGAGTCTACCTCCACTACTACTTCCGTCTAGTCCACTAGCAAAGCGAGGTTCCAAATTACACACTGCTTGTGAATGCAAGTGTTCAGACTTCACGTATTTATAAAAACGTCCATTTTTTTAAAAAAATGTGAGCCCTTCTAAAGAAAAGTTATAAATCAGTTATTTCATTCATCCAAACACTTAATGACAACCCGACCAGATGAGCAATTTTCTTTTTTTTTTTTTTTTTTTTTTTTTTTTTCAGATGAGCAATTTTCAAATGAGCACGAGACCAGGAGCAAGTGAGCGAGGGTAGCACAGTGCACACGACCGTGGGAGGAAGTGGTGCCTTGTCCTCAACCACCATCCTCAGTGAGACCCACGAGTCAAGCCACAGCAGACTGGAACACTCGCTGGGAAGATCAAACAGGAACATACAATGGCTCTACTAAAGCGGAAAAGAAATCTGTAAAAATCTGATGGATCCCAAGCCATCTCCCTCTGAGATCAAACACACTTGAAGTTTAAATTATGAATTTCATCTTAGAAAACCTCAAATCCCATGGTTCTGATCACACATTCTTTCCAGGTGCTACTTAGTGTGGAGAAGGCAGTTCAGCCCATGGTGCCCTGAGCTCCAAGGACAAGGAGGGCATCGTGATCAATGCCACAGTGATCTGGCAAAAGAGCTTGGATTCTCTCCTAGGACCTCCTCGTTCGAGTAGGAGTGCGCTGCGCTGCTGAAGGCACAGCTATAGCGGAAGAACAGATGGCAGACATGCTGCTCACACCACGCACCGACACGTTCCCATCTGCAAACATTGGAGACAGTTCTCACCAGGATTACCTTCTTTTTGCCATCCATCTCTCCAGCACCCGCCCTCACAGCCACCCCACCATGACGGAAACCAGCCGTATTTATTGTGATAAGGCAGGCGCCACTTGGCGCTCCAGAGAGGGAGCGGACAAATACTGGGAGGGAATGCGTATTGGTGTCATCGCTGCCCTCGCTCTCATGTCCCTGGCCCCAGCTCACACTGGACTCCAACTGCCTGCCCTTTCACTGGCCGTCAGACAACTGGTAGCTGGCAACAGTGGCACAGTTCTACACGGCCTGGTAAAAATTATCCAGGATATTAAAAAACTTCACACATAAGAAGTTATCATCTCAGAGAGGTTGTTAATCTTGTTTACCCATACTATGATCATTTTAAATAGTGTCCCCAAAACACATAATAATAGGGTTTTTTCTGACCTCTTAAAATAATTCAGGTCAGTGAGACCCAAACTGTGCTTGGCTCTACTCCAAAAGACAGGACAAGAAGGCCCTTAACCCAAGTGCCTGGCAAAGGTCTCTCCTGAAGAGGAACACAAATTAGCACTAAATGAAGTTCTATCCATTTTAAGATTTTCTAGCACAAATTTTCCTAACCCTTCAGGTCCTAGAAATAAATGCTAGTCTATGACCCCCTCCCCAAATAGTGAGCAAAGGAGTAAGGAGCAGGAGCAAGGAGCAGCAGACAAATCCCAGCAAAAGAGCAGGGCACCCCTACCAAGTGCCCCTGCCCTGCACCTCCCTCTCCCACAAAAGCCAGTGAGCCTGAGGCTCGATTTTATCCTGCACATATGGCAGCATGGGGCCAGCTAACAAACTGTTCCTGGTTCACAGCAGAGAAATGACTGGAAGTCACTATTACACAACACGCAGCAGAGTCCCAGGACTTCTCAGCATTTGAACCATTACTATAAGAACAAAACAAGCAGGAAAACGAAGAACTGTCCTCAGAAGATAAATAATCATCTAAATCTTTTTTTTTTTTTTTTTGGTAAGATTTTATTCATTCACTTGACAGAGCGAACGAGCACAAGCAGGGGGAGCAGCAGGCAGAGGGAGAAGAAGAAGCGGGACTCCCCGCAGAGTAGGGAGCCGGATGCGGGGCTTGATCCCAGGATTCTGGGATCATGACCAGAGCCAAAGGCAGACACTTTACTGACAGAGCCACTCAGGTGCCCCCATAATCATCTAATAAAAATTTTACTGAGCATGTTTGGGACATCTGGCTGGCTCAGAAGGTATAGTGGATGACTCTTGATCTCAAGGTTGGGCGTTCAAGCTCTACATTCAATGTAGAACTTAATTAAAAATAAAATAATAAAAATAAATAAATAAAATAAAATAATAAATCAGGCAGACACTGGCTTGCTCAGTTGGTTAAACGTCTGCCTTCAGCTCAGGTCATGATCCCGTGGTCCTGGGATGGAGCCCCACAGGCTCCCTGCTCGGTGAGGAGTCGGCTTCTCCCTCTCTCTCTGCTGCTCCCGCTAGTGCTCTCTCACACACGCGCACTCTCTCACTCTCTCAAATAAATAAATAAAATCTTAAAATAAAAAATAGCATGTTTACATTTGGCTAAAGCAAAGCTACCAACTCATAACAGCAGCGTAGTTTCAGTTGTTAAAGACAAACATCAAACAAACCATTCCTTCTCTCTTGGCAGTGTGCAACCAACTGTATAGCTAAAGCCTTGATTTAGAAAGGTCTTCTAGAGTACTCTTACAGTACTTGTAATGTATTCCTTTCCAAGAATCTCCAGGCAAGACTACCTAGAAACTTCTGTTAACACAATTTAATCGATTGACACAGAGCTCTTGAGCTTTCAAATAAAATTCCAAGTACGATCTAGCATGCCTGATTAACGGCATCTTCTCCTTTTTAGCCTAGATTAGAAAGCTGGGGCCTGCACTGCTTCAATTGTGTCCCATTTCTGAAAAGAGCTCAAAACTGACATCTCACACAACAGCCTGAGGGTGGTTTCACAGTGTGTTTACTGTCTTAAAGATAATCACTGATGACATTTCTGACTATTCGTCCTTAGGCACAGTCACGTGGAGCTCTACGTCAAAGGTTTTTCCAAATTTCCTTTCAAAATACCCTTGATATCTCAGTAACTTTACTATGGTGCCCCAAAGCCAAAAGAAATGCCATTTGTTATTAGGTCTAAACAACTTAAAAAGCGTCAGTAACCATCTAAAACAATAACACATTTAAGTTGAGAGAAAACATGTTTTCGTTTCCTTCCTAAACACCCAGTATTACTTGTGAACGTGTATATGTGGGTACACGTGTGGGGGCTTGGAATCACACTGGACACTCCTACTCTGGTTTCCTGTTGCTCACTGATTCTCATGCGGCACTCGCTTTTTAGCATAGCAACCAGTGAAAACCCAGCTCCACAAAGATGTGACACCATTAAAAGAAACGCAAGTGTGATCTAATCTTAAAATGTGAGCTACCGTGGGCTGGGAGTTTGCACAGTGTCCAAGAAATGTTGACTATCACTGTGTTTCCTTGAAAATTAAAAATACCCTACAGCACTGTGGTGCCTCAGAACAGTGAGGGAACTGTGGCTCCAAGTGCTTTAAATCGTATTCATTTGTTCACAAATTCTGCCTATATAAAGAGGCAGTATTCAAAATCTAAACAAAGGACGCCTGGGTGGTTCAGCATTTGGGCGTCTGCCTTTGGCTCAGGGCGTGATCTCAGGGTCCCAGGATCAAGTCCCACATCGGGCTTCCTGCAGGGAGCCTGCTTCTCCCTCTGCCTATGTCTCTGCCCGTCTCTGTGTGTCTCTCATGAATAAATAAAATCTTAAAAAAAAAAATTTAAACAAATGAATTTCAACACAATCAATCATCCTCTACCATCAAACTTTGTATCAAAAACAAAGAGTCCAGTGTTCTAGTAAGTTTCCAAAGTCTACATAGAGACCTTTAGAAATGGAAGAGCTGGGCGAGCAAATTCCTCCTGTAAGTAAAGGGCCAGATATCAAATGCTTTCAGCTTTACGGGCCAGACATCCTCTGTCACAAATAGTCAGCGCTGCCACCGACAGCATGTGAACAAACGAGTACAGCTGTGCTCCGATAAAACTATTTACAGACACCGAGAAATGAATTTCATACACTTTTCACGTCATGAAATATTATTCCTTGGGATTTTTCCTAACCATTAAAAAATTTAAAACTGTTTTTAGCTTGCATATGAAAACAGGCTGCAGAACATCGTTTGCCCACTCCTGATCTAAGAGATTAACTGTGACAGGTTCCATTTAATTACTTTCTCACAAAAATTCAAGAGTTATTTAAAATGCCAACCAGTCAAAACTGTGATGGACAAAAAACTTTAAATAAAATAGAAAGAACTGCAAAGCCAATGGATTGCCACTTCCTGTATCTGTATTTACATTCACCTAAACTGTTCGCCATTAGAACGGCAGAGTTCCAACAAATACACATCTAACTTACGCACGCAAATTTGACTACATACATTTTACCCAAAAAAGGAGTGGAGAGCAGGGGAGAAGAGGGAATGAATTTGAATAGTGAGGAAAACACCCACCATTCCACTCACTGAACAGATGACTCCGGAATGGTTCCATAAACCAGCAGCCACCGACCACACGACCACACGTGGCGATTCACAAAATCAAGTAACATTAAAATTCAGTTCCTCACTCTCACAAGCCACATTTCAAGTTCAAGAAGTTGCTCTGATATTCCTGACTTAACAATCAATAACTAAATCTTGTAACAAACGTATTGACCTGACAACTCCACACCTTTGTCCTAAAGTCCCTAATTAGAACGTCTGCGAGGCTGTGCTGGCGGACAGACGCTGGAAATCATAAGTCCTCTGATAAATTTCTTCTCCCCATGAAACCCAGAGAGTCATTCATACTTATTGATAAGCTAATTATGTTAGTCTGAGTTTCAAATCTGTTTTATTAATTAGGCTTTGTTATTTAAAGTCTTTTGTCCAGGAGCAGAAGACTATATTCTCCATCTAAAAACTTCTGGCATCAGATGGAATTTTTTTTTTAGAAAACTGGTGACCTCTGAACTCACACACCAATCACTAAGCTAACTTAAGGGTAAACATCAATTCATTCCTTCAAGGACAGCTTACTGAAGCAGCTCAAAGCTCTCTTCAGCTCCTCTGGAGGCTGCACCTCCCCACCCCCGCCCGTGGACCCCCTTCCTGCCTCACCCTCCCCCAACCTGATCCCTGCTATTCCTTCTCTGTCTCTCCTTGCCAAGAATCTTAGATCAGGTTTTGTTTTCTGCCTAGAATATAACTTGAGTAACTGCTTTTCTTCTTTTTGCTGACAGCCTGAAAAGCATCTCTTTTCTAGTTTACAAACATTAACCCAGCATTTTTTTTTATTTTTATTTTTTAAGATTTATTTATTTATTTATTCAGAGAGAGCGAGAGAGGCAGAGACACAGGCAGAGGGAGAAGCAGGCTCCATGCAGGGAGCCCAACGCGGAACTCGATCCCGGGACTCCAGGATCACACCCCGGGCTTCAGGCGGCGCTAAACCGCTGCGCCACCGGGGCTGCCCTTAACCCACCATTTTAAAATAAATTATAGGAAAAATAAAAAATAAAATAATATAAAAAATAAAATAAGTAGGGGCGCCTGAGTGGCTCAGTCTGCCTTCAGCTCAGGTCATGATCTCAGGGTCCTGGTCAGGCTCCTTGCTCAGCAGAGAGCCTGCTTCTCCCCTCTGCCTCTGCCTGCCCTTCTGCCCACTTGTACACGCACACGCGCTCTCTCTCTCTCTATCAAATAAATAAATAAAATCTTTAAATAAAATAAATTACAGGTTTTACTCTTGAGTCTAACAAATTCAAAATTTTAGAAAAGCACTATAGAGGGATGCTGGGTGGCTCAGCGGTTAAAGCATCTGCCTTTGGCTCAAGTCATGATCCTGGAGACCTGGGATCGAGTCCCACGTCGGGCTCCCTGCATGGAGCCCGCTTCTCCCTCTGCCTGTGTCTCTGTCTGTCTCTCTCTGTGTGTCTCTCATGAATAAATAAATAAAATCTTAAAAAAAAAAAAACACTATAGAATCAAAAGGTATTCTCTTTTTTTAATGCCAATGTTTCCTGCTGCAATATATATTAATAAATTGTGGTATACCCACCCAATGAAACACTCTTCAGCAATACAAAGTAACGAATTATTTATTTATGCAGACATGAATAAACCCAAAATAATTATGCTGGATCAAAGTAAACAGGTAAAAAAAAAAGTACATGTGATTCTATTTCTGTCAAATTCTAGGAAATACAAACCAATTTATACTAAGAGAAAGCAAATCAATGGTGGCCTGGTCATGGGAAAGAGGAGAAACTACAAGGGGCATAAAGAACTTCTAGGGTGAAGGATATGTTCATTATCTTAATTACAGTGATGGTTTCAAAGGTATATACACATGACAAAACTTATCCATCTATACATCCTTAAAATGCAGTTTATTTTTCATCATTTAGATCTCAGTAAAGCTAAAAAAAAGTAAAAATACAAGTACATATAGTTTTAATTAACAAGCCAACTCAGGGAAGCATTTCTAGCAGTGACCAGGATTTCCTGACAAAGGAACCCGATTCTCCATCATCCAGCATGGAGCAGGCAAGGGTCAAGGGCATTTGAAAAGGAACATAGCAAAAAAAGAAAAAGAAAAGGAACACAGCAATCGTCAAACACTGGAAGCAGCCAAGATGTCCCACAAAAGATGAATAAACAGGCTGAGGCACATCCATACAACGGAATATTATTCAGCAAAAAAGAAAAATCAGCTATCAACCCACAAAAATACCTGGAAGAAACTTCAAAGACTATTGTTTAATGAAAGGAGGCTGCGTGAAAAGACCGTGTCCCATATGATTCTAACCACATAAAGCTCTGGTAAAGGACAACTACGGATGCAGCCACTCAGTGGCTCCTGGAGGAGAGGGAGGGAGGGACAGGTAGACACGGTTTTGAGGGCAGTGAAACTACCCTGTATGACACTGTAATGTGGACACATGATATTCCACACGTGTCCACACCCAGAGAATGTACAACACAAAGAGTGAATCCTAATGTAAAACACAGACTTCAGTGAATAATATATTAATATTGGTTCATCAATCAAAACAAACACACCACACAGGATGTCAGTAACAGAGGAAGGGGCGCCTGGGAGGCTCTGGCTATTCAGTGTCCGACTCTTAATTTCAGCTCAGGTCCTGATCTCAGGGTCATGAGGTCAAGCCTAGCATGGGGTTCCAGGCTCAGTGGGGAGTTGGCCTGCAATTCTCTCTCTCTCTCTCTCTCTCTCTCTCTCACTCCCACTCTCTCTCCCTCCCTCCCTCCCCAGCTCCCGTGAGGGTGCGCACTGGCCCTTTCTCTCAAATAAATAAGTGGAGAAATTATAAAGGGGTATTTAGAAATTCTCTGTACTATCTGCTTAATTTTCTATAAACCTCAATCTATTCTAAATATATATATATATATATCCATTAAATACCAAAAAAAGGCAAAAACCTAACCTATTAACTATGCTATAAGAAAGCAAAGTTCTTTTCCAAAGAACTTAGAAAATTCAGAGCATCACATACTCCATAATCACTCCCTCCCTTCTCCCATGACAGGCACTGCAGGGCATGTGTGGAGGGGCACCAACAGAAGGCAAGGAGCATGTGCGAAGACCGGAGGAAGCAGGCCCCAGAACAGACTCCCAAACCACCGCCTACTTACTGAATCCTACGTGTGTAGCCTCATGGCTTTCACAGAGATTAATGCAATTACCATGCAAGTTCTTTCTATGAAATGAGTTTTTCTATGAAACGAATTTCTCTCTACTTTGAAATGAGGAAATGGAGGCTGAGGGAGCAAATGTCCCAGATGTGACCCCAGGTCTGCCCCACTCCTGATGCAGATGGCCTTGGATCTCAGAGCCGAGCCTGGGAGAAAGAGACAGGCTTCAGATCCCAGCTCTGCCCTCAGCCAGAAGACAGCTTGAGGGGTTACCGAATTTCCTCTTTTTTTACTGTACAGAATTGTAGAAGATTACAGAAGAAAACGTTTAGCAGATCCTGACTCAGAATAAATAGTCAAAACACATGGCTACCGTTCCCCACTTGTATGTGAACTTCCCAAAGAGGAAGGGACTGACGAACCCTGGGTAAGGCCGCAGCCACCCAACAGTCCCAAGGAGCCAACTAGACCACGCAAAAAGAGGAAGGACGCCTTTCTAATGCAAACAGCTTTAAAAACTAAACTAAACTAAACATTTTTTTACATTTATCTTCTCTACTATACTTCAAAAATGCACCCCTCAAAAAAATCTATGTGTTCACTAGACTAAAATGATAATTATGTCCCCAATGGCCCTAGAAACACAAAGATGCAAATCTCATGAGGCTCTAGTGGAAACCAACTGTTAAGTTTATAAAATAGCCAGTGGTGGAAAAAAAATTTGGTATAAATAACATCATACAGGTCTCCTTTCTATAAGAAAAAAGAAAAGCCAAACAAGATAAAAACAGGCATCATCTTTATTTCAATTTAGGCATTGTGGATAAAATATTCCCTCCGTAATATAAAATAAATACAAGAAATAGATGGCTTTAGCAGGTTAAATAACTGATTAATTAGCTGAATATACTATACCCAGTTACTGGAAGGAGAAAATAGGGCCCTGAAGATACGCGTAACTGGAGCTGGGAAGAGAACTTTCATAAAATACAGGAGGGCAGCCGGGAGGGTGCCGGCTCCCAAGATGTTCTCTGAAAAGATTCCAGTTACAGGCAGCCCTGAATCAGGCCTGATGTTAATGGTATTAACATTTTCCACAGAATGAGGAAATACAATATACCTGGAAGGGAAAGAACTCACGTCAGGAAACTAATCGCTCAGCTCCCGCTGTGGCCTGAATAAATGTAAACATTAGCCTGCTGTTCCCACAGTCTCAGGAGAGCCATCCGCTGTTCTGCAGACAGAGCCCTGCCCGGGTCACCTCGTACAACTCTTGACCAAAGACATGATGCTGCACCAGCACTTACAGCCTCACATGGATTCTTTATTTAGTTTTTCAGATGGACTATTTTTTTAAAGATTTTATTTATTTATTTGAGAGAACTAACGATAAAGAGAGCAAAGGCAGGGGGAGGGCAGAAGGAGAGGGAGAAGCAGACTCCCCAATGAGCAGGGAGCCTGAAGCGACTGGGGCTCCATCCCAGGACCCCAGGATCAGGACCTGAGCCGAAGGCTGATGCTTAACCGACTGAGCGCCCCAGGTGCCCTCAAATGGACTAGTTTAAACTCAGAGCACCAGCAGCGTTCCTTCCACCCCACAGCCTCACCTCACCAAGTATCAGGAATCTGACTCGGCGGCGCAGCAGTGTCCCTTCCCTCCACTCCTGTGGCACTGTCACCTTAGGACCAAGACACAAACCAGAGAGGCACACCAGAGCTTTAGTTCTGGAGTTAATAAGCCCTGATCAGAAAGCCAGCAGCACCCACCTATGAGCAAGAGCCTGCTGTTAAAGAGAAAAGACTGAGAGACCGGGCACTAGAGAAGTCTGACTGCCCAGCAGGGAACCAGGTCAGAGACACAGACTGATGGGAGGCAGAACAAGGAGAAAGGGAGAGGAATTTTAAAGCAAAGACCACAAAGCAGCCCTGGGCAGAATCAGGAGAGGCAAGGGTGGAGTGTTACCTGCTAGCTGGTAAGATCTGGGTCTGTCTGGAGGCAAGCCAGCTGCAGGAGGCCACCCTCACCTGCTGGCTGGCTGGCTCAGGACTACGGTCTGTGCCATGGTCACTGGGTGAGGTGGCCAGTTCAGAACTGCCATGGGGTGAGCAATTTCAACCTCAGTTTTCCCACCTGCATAGTAGAGTAAGAAAAGACCTACTCCCCAAAGTACACACTTTCAGTTATAAGTCAGTAAGCCCAGGGGCACCTGGCTGGCTCTGTCAGTGGAGCATGCAACTCCTGACCTCGGGTCCTAAGTTAAAGTCCCATACTGGACTATAAAAAAGGTAAGGGAGGGCATCTGGGTGGCTCAGTCAGCCAGTCGGTGAAGTGTCCAGCTCTTGATTTCGGCTCAGGTCATGATCTCAGGGTCATGAGATCAAGCCCCAAGTTAGGCTCTGCACTCAGTGGGAAGTCTCCTGGGGGATTCTCTCTCTCTCTTCCCACCTGCTCACAGGTGCACACACAAACACACTCTCTAAAGCAAACCTTAAAAAAAAAAAAAAAAGTCCTGGGGATGTAATCACAGCAGAGTGATTATAATTAATAATACAGTACTGCATATTTGAAAGCTACTAAAAGAGTACATCTTGGAGGTGCCTGAGTTGCTCAGTAGGTTAAGCGTCTGCCCAGGTCACGATCTGCTTCTCCCTCTCCCCCTGTGTTCGTGCTCTCACTCTCTCGCTCTCTCAAATAAATAAAATCTTTTTTAAAAAAGGGGGCACCTGGGTGACTCAGTGGTTGAGTGTCTGCCTTTAGCTCAGGTCATGATCCCAGGGTCCTGGGATTGAGTCCTGCATCAGGGCTCCCTGCAGGAAGCCTACTCCCTCTGCCTATGCCTCTGCCTCTGTGTCCCTAAATGAATAAATAAATAAAAATAAAATCTTTAGGGACGCCTGGGTGGCTTAGTGGTTAAGCATCTGCCTTTGCCTTAGGAAATGATCCCAATTTAGGGATCAAGTCCCACATATCAGGCTCCCCGTGGGGAGCTTCTCCCTCTGCCTATGTCTCTGCCTGTCTCTCTGCGTCTCTTCTAATAAAATCTTAAAAAAAATAAACTAAAATCTTGAAAAATATAAAGAGTACATCTTAAAAATTATCACAAGAAAAAAAATGTGTAACTAGGTGAGGTGATGAACGTTCAATAAACTTATTGTGATGATCATATCACAAATATGTACATATATCAAAGCACTATTATGCACCTTAAACTAATACAATGTTAAATGTCAATGACACCCAAATAAAGCTGGTAAGGACCTTACCCACAAAGGAAGTGTAAGCAATAGAAGAGATACTAGCAATATCCTTAACTTCTGGGTCTAACTTAGGTCAGTGGAAATGAACACAGTGTACACATTTTTTAAGATTTTATTTTTAAGTAATCTCTACTCCTACCGTGCGGCTTGAATTTACAACCCTGGGACCAAGAGTCACGTGCCCTTCCAACCAAGCTGATCAGATGCCCCAAAAGTTTTAAACTTTCTGAGACAGGATATAGTTGTAATTGAGGACCATTTACAAGAGACTCTAAAATTCCTTTCATGAAAAAGAAACATGACTTTAAGAATCATAAACATAAAAGGACCCCCACACACACCTTTCCACTTTAAGGTGACAGAATCAAAATGTGGATGTATCACAAAATGTGATTTTCTGCAGCTCTAAGTCAGACCGAGAAGCAGAGGACATTACCACTGGTCTTCACCATTCTTGATTTCACCAATCAATGCTCAAAGGACAGTCAAACAAACAACCTACTACTATGTTTTCATTGTATAGGAAGGTCCCCCATTGTTAGTTAGACCAGTTGGGCCAGGACACCTGGGTGATTCGGCAGTTGAGCTTCTGCCTTCTACTCAAGGCTTGATCCCAGGATCCGGAATCGAATCCTACATCGGGCTCCCTGTGAGGAGCCTGCTTCTCCCTCTGCCTGTGTCTCTGCCTCTCTCTCTGTGTGTGTCTTTCATGAATAAATAAATAAATCTTTAAAAATAAATAAATAAAAATAAAAAAAAAACAGTTGGGCCAACAAGCCATCAAGTGAAGCACCCTATCCCCACAACCTCCGGTTGTTTTCAACCTCAGGTTGAGTTGCAAACAAACGTGGTTCATAGGGATTTATGCAAGTACAGAAAAATCTAATGCCAAGTTACTGGGTACCAAGCTTGAATAATGTACAAACCTCTTTTAAAAGAGAAAAGTTTCTTTGGACCTTTGACGTTGACCAGTTATTTTTATTATTATGTTACTTAAATACGTACAAGGTACATAAAAACTCATAGAATTAAAAAACCCATGACATACATTTACTAGGAAGGGTGACAACTTGTTGGAGCCGATTTCTCCTTCAGCACAGGCACAAACCGGTGGCCAGGGCACAGGTTTCAGACCTGAAGGCCTGTGGGGAGACACTGAGGGTGACCCGCCATCCCCACTGCTGTCTTTAGTTAGGCCTATATTTGTAAGTTCCCTGTCTGTGAGGTACCTTAGCCTATCTTGGCTCAAACACATCATCCATGTATTAATTTCACCTCAATTTTTTTTGTATTTGCTTTCAATCATTAAAATAGTATACTGGCACCCCCAAATAAACCTAACAGCAAACTGCGTACCATCTGATAACACTTAGCTATAAATATGTCCGGCATCCAGATGACCTCAATGTGTTCATACATATTTTTGGACTGTCAAAATAAAAAGCATATTAACCAATCCCTACTAGAGAATTAAAGGACACTACAGTTGACCCTGAACATGAGTTTGAACTGTACAGGTCCACATGTATGCAGATTTTTTTTTTATAAATACAGTATGGTAAATGTATTTTTCTTATGATCTTAACATTTTTCTTTACCTTATTTGATTATAGGAATACAGTATATGATACATATACAAAATATGTGTTAACTGCTTATGTGATCAATAAGGCTTTGATCAACAGTGGGCTACTTACTAGTAGTTAAGTTTTTGGACAATCAAAAGTTATAGATTTTTTTTTTAAGATTTCATTATTTATTCATGAGAGACATTGAGAACAGGCAGAGACAGAGGCAGAGGGAGAAGCAGGCTCCCTGGGATCAAACCCTGAGCCAAAGGCAGATGCTCAACCAGAGCCATGGAGGCGTCCCTATATGCAGATTTTTAACGGCATGCGGGGGGAGGAGCATCTGTGCCGCTAAACCCTGTGTTAGAGGGTCAACTGTGGTTAGAAAAAAAGAGGTATATAAATCTTTCAAGTAGGTCTTTACACTATATCTCTGTCAATAAATCTTGAAGGTCAAATATTTCACAAGCCACAATTACTTAAGCTCCAGGCAAACAAGAGTGTCTAGAGTGCTATGAAAGGTTTCTCTTCTCTCTGGTTTTCATGTGCAATCATATGACTGACCCATGCATGATCTAATGGCATCCAAAACACACCATAATTTGCCAAAACCATTCCTAATCCATAAATTGTTTTGTCTAATAAATAGCAAACAGAGTATAGGTAGCAACAAAAATAGCAGTTTTGCATATTCCTGTTCAAATCAAGTTAGATTTGGCAGAGTACTATTTTACTTTCCAGAGTGTAAAAAATAAATCCATGGACTTCAGAAAAGCATCTGGTGTTCCAGGGAATCGCAGCTGTCAGCTTTGAAAGATGCCATGTGTTTGCCCACATAAAAGAATGTAATGAGCTATGGAAATATTATCCGGTTTCACAAACCAGAATAAAAACTTCATCATCAGTAGGCTGAAAGCAGGAGCTGTTTCAATCCATCAGGAACATATCTGTTGTGCACTATTTATTACCTCCCTAGACCTTCCAGCACCTGCTCCCCTATATTCTCTGCCACTTCTCTTCCCCTAAGCAGGACCCCACTGCTGTATTTCCGTGGCACTACACCTGCTGTAGATGCTGCTCTTTCTTCAGAAACCAACAATAGCAACCATGAGATGTAAATTACAGATATACTTTGAATAGACGGAACCAAATTCAGTGATGGAATTTTTCAAGGAACCTGTCTTTTGGATCTAGAATCTATTAACATAAAGGACACACACACACAAAAATAAACCGAGAGAGATATGCAATTTTGGGGGCTGATGCTATAGTAAAAAACTAGATCTTAAAAACATACAGTAAACACAATAGCTGAAAAGTGGAAGCAACCCAACTGTCCACTGATGGATGAATGGACAAACAAAATGTGGTATAAATTATTATTCAGCCTTAAAAAGGAAAGAAATTCTTTTCTTTTTTTTAAGATTTTATTTACTTATTCATGAGAGACAGAGAGAGAGAGAGAGGCAGAGACACAGGTAGAGGGAGAAGCAGGCTCCATGCAGGGAGCCTGATACGGGATCTGATCCTGGGACTCCAGGATCATGCCCTGTGCTGAAGGCAGACGCTCAACCGCTGAGCCACCCAGGCATCCCAAAAGGAAAGAAACTCTGACACTTGCTACAACATGGATGACCCATGAAGACATGATGCTGAGTAAAATACTCAAATCATGAAAGGACAAATGTTTTATGATTCCATTTATGTCAAGGAACAGTCATAGTTCTATTCAGAAACAGAAAGTGAAAAGGGGGCAGGGTGTTTGCCAGTGGAGTTGGTGCTTAATGGGTACAAAGTTTCTGTTTGGAAAGGTGAACAATTCTGAGGATGAAAGCCAGTGGCTGCCCAACAACATGAATACCCTTAAGCCCACCGAATTATACACTTAGAAATAGTTAAAATGGTAGATCTTGTATTACTGTATATTTACCACAATAATACAGTACAAATCTACTCTACCTGAAAATTAGTAAACAAAGCCATACAAATAATTAAATTAAGGCAAGTTCAGAGAAACATACACTTGTAACTTTGGTATTATTAAATAACAAGAACAACCTTCTGGAGGAGCATATAAAGCAGACAAATAGTCTCCCTCTTGGCATGTTAAATCCTTCAAAAGAAAATATAATGTAAGAAGAGTCTCTGACATAGCCTATTAAAGAATCTATTCCTTTAAAAAAATTTAAAAGTTACAATTAAAATCAACTTCCCTTTCTCCAATCTCATCTCCTGTAAATTCTAATGAAGGAGATCTACCCCAGTGGTTCTCAAACCTGGGCAGGTGTCAGAATCACCTGCAGAGCTGTGAAGCCACACTGCTGAGCCCACTCTCAGAACTTCTGATTCCATAAAGAATCAGAACTTAGAATTGCTAGAATTTGCATTCCAAACCAACTTTGTGTTAAACATAAAATGAAGATAAGAGGTATTTGGGGAAGAGTTCTGATTATTAACAGCATAAATCCTGCAATAAATCAATGATCTCTTAAATGAATTTACTTCTTAAAATCTGTACCTTGCAGCTTTTAGGTCTGGACTTGGTTTTTAAGACATACACAAAGATAAAACTAGGAAAAAGAAAACACACACATTTATGACTAGGACTACCTGATGGTACAGAATAACTTATTCACTAAGGAGAAAAGAGTCATATAATAACCAATCTTTCAGATTTAAACCTAAAGGTATCTCAAAAAAAGGGGAGGGGGGACACCTGGGTGGCTCAGTGGTTGAGGGTCTGTCTACCTTTGGCTCAGGCTGTGATCCCGGGGTCCTGATATCAAGTCCCACATCGGGCTCCTGCTTCTTTTTTTTTTTTTTTTTTTTTTTAAAGATTTTATTTATTTATTCATGATAGACACAGAGAGAGAGAGGCAGAGACACAGGCAGAGAGAGAAGCAGGCTCCGTGCACCGGGAGCCTGACGTGGGATTCGATCCCGGGTCTCCAGGATCGCGCCCTGGGTCAAAGGCAGGCGCTAAACCGCTGCGCCACCCAGGGATCCCAGGGAGCCTGCTTCTTCCTCTGCCTGTGTCTCTGCCCCTCTCTTTGTGTCATAAATAAATAAATATATATACATATATATTTTTTAATAACCAGTTTATTTTTATTTATTTATTTTTTTAATTTATGATAGTCACACACAGAGAGAGAGAGAGAGACAGAGACGTAGGCAGAGGGAGAAGCAGGCTCCATGCACCAGGAGCCCCACGTGGGATTCGACCCCAGGTCTCCAGGATCGCACCCTGAGCCAAAGGCAGGCGCTAAACCGTTGCGCCACCCAGGGATCCCATAAATAAATATCTTAAAAAAAAAAAAAAAAAAGAATACCATACTATTGGTCAACAATTTTTAAATGAATTTTATGTTCTATAAGGGAACTACAGAAATGAAATTCTTTTATATTCCATATTCATCACTATGGGAGACAAGCCACTCAAAACACCAAATGATACATAAAACCAGGACACATTTTTTTAGTCAACTATAGTGATTATAAGCTTCAGTTTACTGAATATAGACTTTATTTTACTCACAAAACATGATTTGAGTCAGTTCCTTCAAAACATGATTTAAGTAGTAAATACCTCCAACCAAAAGAATATGATCTGATGTGACCTTTTGTCAAAATTTTCATTACCAGAAGCAGAAGTATCAAGGAACACAAGCATATATTCCAAGATTCACTTATTCTTTAGACAAATCTATTTCTGAGAGCTTACTATATGCTCAGGTTACAAGCCCGAAGGCAGAGAGCACAGAGAGGGAATTTCACCTAGGAAAAGTGAGTCTGACCAGTTAAGAGTCAGCCAGGTGAGAAAGAGGGAGGAAGGTATTTGAAGCAGTCTGCAGAAAGGCAGAGGCCATTGGAAATAACAGCATACTGAGGAAACTCCAACTAGTCCAATATAACTGGATGCGCAGCAAACATGGGGGCTCATGCGGGGAGATGAGGCTGGAGGTGCAGGAGCAGATGGGGAAGGGCTCCAGGTACCAAGCTGGGTACCAATTTGAGCCTCACTCTGAGGTGCGGGAAGACACTTAAGAACTCTAAACTAACACGGAGCATGTTCAGCTTTACCGTCAAGAGCTCCTGGGAGCAGCCCTGAGCAAGAGCAGGTTGGGTGAGGTGGGGTCAGGAGTCCGAGTCCAGAGGCCCCGAACAGGACACCAGGAACTCTCATCAGAGAGAAGCCAACATGATCAGAGACTGGCAGATTCAGAAGCGGTCTGGGTGGGGCGCCTGGCTGGCTCGGTCAAAAGACCACATACGTGACTCTTGATCCCACATCAGGTCTAGAGGTGACTTAAACAAAAGTTTAAAAAAAGATACAAACAAGCGGTTCAGGAGACATCCTGGACATCCAGGAGGGTCTGGTCATCCCTGAGCCTGGGGGGTGAACAGGGAAGGCAACGAGGGATGCCGAGGCGCCTGGTCTGAGGGCAGGGCACATGGTGGTGGCACGCGTCAGATGCAGGAGTTCACAGGAAAAGGCAGAGCTTCTGAGTGGCATTTTATTGAGGGCTTTTTTGGTTTGTTTTTTGTGTATTTGTTTTGTTAGGCTATGTTCTTTGTGCAGGCAGGAGGAGGGAGTAGATTCTGTTTCAGACACACTAAATTTGTATATAGTCAAATGGAGATGTTCTAGCAGGCAGCTGGCTAGGACTCTGGAAGCTGAGTGGGAGTCTAAGCAGAAGATAAACTTTGAGATCTTCTGTTTATAAAGTTAACAGTTGAAGCCATGAGTTTAAATGAGGCTGCCCAGGAAGAGATGTCAAGTGAGAGGGAACCAGATAGTTCTCAAATACCATTAACTACCAATTAAAACACCATGATGTTTATGAGGGCCAGAAAAAACAAAATATACAACTGGGCCCCCAAAATAGCAAAACAAGTATCATCAGAGGAGGAGCCCATCTGTCCCTGGAAAGGCATGGAAGTGGAGAGAGGCCAGATCAGTCAAAAGGGCAGGCCAGAGAGTTCCACATGCAGCCTCTAATCAAATATGCAAGACACTTACACACTGGATGCTTATCAATAACTCAAAGTGCGCTCTGAATACTCTAGTGCGAAAACACGCAGGAGAGCCATGGAACAGATGGCAAGATTTCTGAATGGAAAAGCACTCAGCCCATATCAAGATGCATAAAGCAGTTACCTTATATAGAGTGATAATGGTATATACATACATTTTTCATTAAAAAAAAAAAAGGCTAGTTCTCCTAACATCAAATTGTATCTTGCAAAAGAATTTGAATGCAGTTATGTGCTCTCCGTTTCAACACGTAAAATCATTCCCCTAGAAATACACAAAACTGTTTCCCGCTTGTACAGGTTAAAATCAAGAAAGAAGAATCAGTTATGACACCAGGCAATCCAAGTCCTCTCTTGAGTTGAAAGTCTCTGTGTTTGCTTCTCCAACCAGCCTGATATCCCTACCCAGGGCTGAAATGGAAGAAGCACCCATAGCCAGACCCTCAGACCACTGCCCCCGACCTCACTGGCCCCAGCCAGACCTCCACCAGCACCTGCTGCTCGTGCTACTCACAAACCCTCTCAATCAGACTCGCCAACAGATTAACTCCTTTCTATCGCTTTCTATGTGACACAGTAGGACCAACGAAGTGGGTTAAAAAGTAACCATAAATAGAAAGACCCAGTTTAATTTGGGAAAGAATATTTTGCATCTTATTTGTAATTCAACATTCCTGAGGAGGGTCTCAGGGACCAAAGGGGAAGACAGGGTTTTCACCACTGGCTCCAATCTCTACCATCAAGCGTTTCAAGAGAGCTGCTACGAGTCACTGAACCGATTTGAGGCTGCATCTGCTCCTATCTGCTACCATGAACAATTAAGTCAGCCAAAGGTTAGGGGGACGGGACTGGATGATGACCCAGTTTCTCTAACAAAGGGAGGGAATGAAAGGAAACAAAGGAAAGGGAGAATGTGGGAGAAGTACAGAGACTGAAGATACAAAAACCGAGAGCAACGGCTGATCTGGAGCAGGAACCAAACAATTTCCAAAAAGACATTGTTCCTGATAGTCGAGAAAAGTCTAAACATGGGCTCAATGTTTTTGTTAAATGGGATAATGACATGGCGACCGTGTTTCAAAAGGAAAAGGTCCTCACTGGTTAGAGATGCATCCTGAAGGAGTTATGGATGAATTCACAAGATGCTGAAATCTGCTCTAAATACACCAGGAAGGGACGCCTGGGTGGCTCAGTGGTTGAGCATCTGACTTTGGCTCAGGGCATGATCCCGGAGTCCTGGGATCGAGTCCGGCATCGGGTTCCCCACAGGGAGCCTGCTTCTCCCTCTGCCTATGTCTCTGCCTCTCTCTGTCTCTCATGAATAAATAAAATCTTTAAAATAAACAAATACACCAGGAAAAGAAAAGGGGGGGGTGGCAGATGACACAATAGTTAGTGGCACAGCGCTGCTCCTAACTTAAGGGGGGGTGGCCGGGTGATGGGCCTGTGCATTTACTTCGTTCTCTCTACTCGGATATGGTTGAAAATGTCCCTAATACAAGGTCGGGGGTCTTGTCTTGTATTTTGTGTTTTCACAAAAACAGGTAAGTCAAAAAAGCAAGGGGCTGAGTCAGATCCTGCTTTATTTCGCCTTCAGATAGTTCCTACTGAACCACAACTGTCCTCACCCTAGCACATTAAAAATAATTCAGGATGCATAACATGTTGGTGAGTGGGTGTAAGAGAAGGGAAAATGCCTGGTTCCATCCCAAGCAGCGTGTAATCAAAGTGTACTATAATTGTCCATTTCCAAAACTAAGTCTGACTAATCACACCCCACTTGTATTAAATGCAGTAGGACTCACACTATGGCACTCAAACACCCTATAAACGAGAAGACTACAACGTCCCCCTACTGAAAATTGACCAGCATCTTATTAATATACCATCAGAGAAACTGGATCATTTCCCTCCACTCCTACACTTAAACAAGTTGTTTAAAGTCAGCTACCCAAAACACATGAACACTGCCCATTTACTTCTGAGTAAAATCAAATCCTACTGCCTGTCAGGCTACCTGAAGACCTAATGCCACCTCAATCAACTAGAAAGATGTATTTCCATTCACCATGAGGAGCTGGGAAGCCAAAGTCAGGGATGCCAAAGGCCCTAGGATGAGATCTAGGATGAGAGGAAGATGTGCTTCGAGAAGAGCAACGAGAGACACTAGCTAGCCCCCAGCAATGACAACACTTCAAACTAAAATGCTGCTCAATGGGACGCCTGGGCAGCTCAGTGGTTGAGCGTCTGCCTTTGGCTCAGGGCGTGATCCTGGAGTCCCGGGATCGAGTCTGCACCAGGCTCCCTGCATGGAGCCTGCTTCTCCCTCTGCCTCTGCCTATGTCTCTGCCTCTCTGTGTCTCTCATGAATAAATAAATAAAATATTTTTAAAAATAAATAAATAAAATGCTGCTCAAAACCCATCATACACATGACTCAGGCCAGAGGGGAAAAAAAGCAAAAGCGGGACAGGTGGCTCAATATTTTTTCAGGAGAATGAACAGGGCTTCAGGAGGCAGCTGGCTGCCAGACAGAGTGAGCAAGGGCAAAGCAAGAATGTGTTCCAGGGATCCCTGGGTGGCGCAGCGGTTTGGCGCCTGCCTTTGGCCCAGGGCGCGATCCTGGAGACCCGGGATCGAATCCCACGTCGGGCTCCCGGTGCATGGAGCCTGCTTCTCCCTCTGCCTATGTCTCTGCCTCTCTCTCTCTCTGTGACTATCATAAATAAATAAGAATTAAAAAATAAAATCTTTAAAAAAAAAAGAATGTGTTCCAGCAGGACTTGTGCCCCACTGCCCCAATCAACCCAAGGAACAATCTGGAAGCAGGGTGACTTGTGTGCCAGGCCATCTCGTGAAGAAGCACTCTACTTCTCAGATTTCTACTACACACCTCGCTCTCACCCCAAAAAGACCAGATTCGGTTTAACTCAACATGGAGCTCTTCTCACACTACAGTTACACATACAAATTTACCTGGGGTCCCTACAGGTGTCCCCAGTTGTTTTGATACAGGAAATTTGAATGGATGGAATAAAGCCTAATAAATGTAAGTACAAATGCCTGTTTAATCTAAAAGAAATCTTAAAAATAAAAGAAATACACCCAATCAGAGAAGTCATTTACTTACTGATTCATTTCACCTCATATTTGGAGGTAGGCAAAGGCTGGATGAAACAAAGAGGGGAGGGCGTAGGTATCGCCAGGCCCTGTCCTCCCCGCCCTCCTATCTGCAGGCTAATTCTAGCACCTCTCACCACAGCCTTCCACTAGGTACTGGCCTAGTCACTGGGTCACCCAGCTGGTTTGTGGCAGGGACCAGATGTGTACCCAGGTCACAGCAAAGCTCTCCCTCTTGCCTTCATCATCTGGTCTTAGCGGGAACCCAAGAGACCCCCAAGGAAAGGAAAAGGGGGCTAAAAACAGAGAACAAAATAAGCAAAAACAAAACAGAGAAAGAGCAAAAGCAAATTTGGTGGTGGTGGGCCATTTAATCAACAACTGTACACTGGCAAATAGCTTTTCTGTTCGTTCCACCTATAAAAGCCATCACTTAAACAATTAGTAAGGTGCTTGTCAACACAGCTTTATATAATTTATGAAGATGTTAAAAAAAAAAAAGCCAAATTCATCACAAAGGGCTCTGGTCCTAAAGGAGGTATCGGTTAACTGAAGGATATAGTGCGTTACTTCTTTTCCATAGAGAAAACTGTCTGAAAACAGACCACAACTACATTTTAGATCTGAGCTTGCATCAAACCCACTTCCAAGTCCTCACACTCCAAGTTCCTGTGCACAGACAACAGCTGACCAAGTGCAATCCAAGAGCCTACTACGTGCTCAGTGCCAACACTTGAGAGAATAAGGGAAATAATACGCCAAGTCACTGCCCCTGAGGAACATACAAAACAGCTGTACAGAACCCTGAGAATAAAAGAACCTCAATTAGCAGGGGAAGCAGCTAACACCAACCACCCTGATAAAAAGGAATCAGAGGAAAGGGAGAGACACAGGCGATCCCCCAGAGGCCCAGGGGAGTGGGCCAGGTCGGCAGGAGCGAGATTCAAAGAAACCGATGGGAAAGCAAGCAGCTAAGGCAAGGAAGGAAGTGTCAAAAGGGTGTAAGGGCCGGAAAAACACTGTGTGGCAACCCAGGACAGCACAGAATAGATTTAAAAGTTCATGTTTGTGAAGTAAGGGTAAACAGATGGGGGAGGACAGGAAGGGCCTCGAGGGAGGGCACAGGAGTCTAGAGTGGGAGAGACAGATAGGCAGAGGTCACTCACACGGGACGGCCGAGTGGGCACAGTGTCTGGCAACAGAACATGGGGTGACCTGAAGGCATAAAAGATGGGATGAGAAAACAACTAACTCGGGTGGTGCCAGGAGAGAAAGGGACAAAAACGTGAGACCAGAGGGCACCATCAGGCTGTCTGCTGGGACACAGATGGTCGGGGGCTCTGGAAGAAGGCCGGTGCTCCCGAGCAAGGGAAAGCAGCCAGAGCAGAGCCCCGGGCCCAGCGTGTGGGTGGCGGGCGGCAGGGCAGGGGCAGGCACGGTGGTGGCCTGCATGCAGCACGGCACACACCACGTGTGTCAACGGCTCAGGGGGCAGCTGTCCTGGGGCCAGGAGGACACAGGCCAGTCGTCGCTCCCCGTGCCTACAGAGGACAGCCGTTGCACCCGCTCCTTAGTTCCACCATCCCTCGTCACCCCTCCTCGGGTCGGTGGTAAGGGGCCCATGATGTCAAGGAGGCAGAAAGCTGTGCTTGAAAAATGTTTCTTTTTAAAATTGTGTTTTCCCCCAGAAATGTCAACATGAAACACTCCCCCACAAGCACATCAAAGTCCTCCCGCCCATACCAAGCTCCTGCTTTGTGGGATCCCCTCACTCCACCCAGGCAAGACCCCAAACCTTTTAAATGTCCTTCAGGGATTCAATCTGCCTCCCCGCAGCCCGGCGGAGGAGCCCCAGGAAACGTGCTTGGATGACACTGGACAGGTCAGAGGCATCCTGCGGACCAAGAACACTGGGAAGCCCCTGCAGGTGCCCACGGGGCAGAAGGCCACGCGGGACGCAGAGAACAGTCAGGAAGCAGATTTCTGCCACTAAGTGTCCCTCGGGCTCCTCACCCTCCAAGGTGAGGTAGGTGCTCTCAGGCCATTTCTCAGCTGAGGCTCTAACCTGCTGTTCTTGGGCAAACATCTCAAAAGCAGGCCCTCAATGCCACAAGGGCCTGCTGGAAGACTCCACTGCCATCTTGCTCGTTTGCCATTTAATTCAAATGAGTCAATGAGAGCACTAACACATGATTTCTTCATGCTACGGGTATACTGATTCCAACACAAATGATAATTCTCATTAAATCAATCAAATGCAATTAACATGTTTGATGCCCACCGTGTCACTACTTACACTAGGCAATTTCCACCTGAGCCATTTTCTGGCACTACTAAGCTCAGTCACACCCATGGTTGGCAGACAAGGGCATGTGTTCCCTGCATGGCATTTCCCCCAACAGTCTCCTCCCAGCAGGGACCCCTCTTGAAGTAGGACTTGGAGCCCCCCCTTTGATTCCCCAGGCCCACCACCTGCTCAGTGCTCTCACCACTACTAGGCACTTGCTGTGGTGCTCTCTCAAAACCCTTTCCCTTGAGGAGTGCCTGGCTGGCTCAGAAGGTAGAGTGTAGGACTCTTGGTTTCCAGGTTGTGGGTTCAAGGCCCACACTGCGTGTGGAGCATACTTAAAAATAAAATCTTTAAAAATAAAAAAAGACGGAGGGGAACTCCTTGGGTGGCTCAGCAGTTGAGCATCTGCCTTCGGCTCAGGGTGTGATCCCAGAGTCTCAGGATCGAGTCCTGCATCGGGCTCCCTGCATGGAGCCTGCTTCTCCCTCTGCTTATGGCTCTGCCTCTCTATGTTTCTCATAAATAAATAAATAAAATCTTAAAAAAAAAATTTTTCCCTTGAAGCTACAGTTCTGTTCTTGCTTTAATTCCTTGCTGTCCTCAAAACTCTCTCTTTCTCCTTGCTCTAAAGAACTGCAAAGAATAGTTCCAGACTAAGTCTATTATACTACTGTTTCTCAATGAAAAATAATAATAATAAAGAAGATAATAATGAGGATTTTATGACGTACCAAATTTCAGTCTGCAAAGTGGCCAATGGCACTGCACAAAAGTCACTAACGACTTAAAACATTCTAGTTTCTATCTAATTCTGGAAGGAGAGCATATTTCATTTTTTCGTTTTCAGATTAAAAAATATTTTCTACAACTCAAAAGAAAAGACGCCTTGCCTCAAAACAAAGCAATTTAAAAATGAGTTAATTTTGGGACGCCTGGGTGGCTGAATGGTGGAGCGTCTGCCTTCAGCTCAGGGCGTGATCCTGGGGTCCTCAGATCGAGTCCCGCATCGGGCTCCTTGCAGGGATCCTGCTTCTCCCTCTGCCTGTGTCTCTGCCTCTCTCTCTGTGTGTCCCTCATGAATAAATAAAAAATCTTAAAAAAAAAAAAGAGTTAATTTTAAAAGCCTAGGGGAGATGGTTGAGAACTTGAATTTCAAATTCTCCTGTAAATCCACACATAAAATGGGCAGAACAAACTTCACCATTTTGAAAATTGTCAAGTAAGGAAAATAAAGTTGACCATTAGATGTCAAAACTTCTCTTTATTAATCTAGTGTCTGCAGAACACATCAAAAAACCTTTGCCTCACACAATCAGTTTTGCACTGCGCTTTTAAAACCGTACTTAACGTTTTAAAAAACAGAACATACCACTCCTGTCTCCCATGCCCCCCGCACCTACCTGGCCTGACCCAGCCCCTAGAGCAGTTCTCTGTTTCAAACGGGGCCACTGAGCTCCACGGCTCCCCACACCTCTCCCCCAACCCCACCAGCCTCTGCCAACTGGAAAGGGTTGGACAAATAAGCTGGAGGCTGGCCAATAACCTACATACTTGCTCCAGGAGAAAGATGACCAGATCGAGTCTCTCTAGAATCTGAACTGGGAAACATGACAAGACTGGGTCACTTAGAAACTGAAAGAATGCAACAAGAAATGCCACAAAGCTGAACTGGGGCCTGACAGGCTTTGAATAGCTAAAACAGCCAGAGGGCTGAAGCCACAGGGGAGGGAAGACCAGGAGTGAGCAAAGCAGCCGGCCAGCAGGAGAAGGGGAAGAGATGCTCCCCCATATGGAGCAAGGCAGAGTCCCACAGGGTGAAGTTCCAGGGACAACTGCAGCCGAGGTTCCCCGGAGCTGCCGGGAACCACCTTCCAATGCCAGGTTCTTGGAACTCAGCCCAGCCAGCTCTCATTCCTGCATTCACATCACCACATCACGCCACATGTGTTCCCATGAACAATACCCCTTCTCCAGCTCTCTGGAGTGGGTCTTTGCTGCAAACAACCAAAAGCCAAAGCAGCACACATAACATGCAAACAGGAAACAAGCCTTTCTGATAAACCATCAACATAAAATACTGAACAGTCCTTGTACTTAAGGGAAACACCGGGGCGCCTGGCTGGCTCCACCGATCAAGCACGGGACTCTTGATCTCGGGGTTGTGGTTCAAGCCCCACACTGGGCGTAAAGATTACTTAAAAATAAAATCTTAAAAAAAAAAAAAAAAAAAAGGAAATACAGAACTAAAACCACCACCCCCGTGCCAAAAGAAAAACCCCCAAAACCTCACATTGACCAAGAAGAGGCACAAGGGAACTTTCTGCGGTAATAGATGGAAAGGCTGAAATCCTGACAGCATCTTGATAGAGGTGTGGGTCCCTTTCATCAAAAATGATCAAACTGTACACCTAACGTGGCCATTTCACTCTATATAAATTATGTCTCAATTTTTAAAAACTCCCTATATCTAAATTTTTTCCTTGAGAGGACTTGTGTTTGGGGGGTTATTTTTCAAAACTCTACTGCTCTGAATAAATCTCACAAACAAGGTTGAGCAGAAGCAGCCAGATGTGAAAACACCTGAGTTTCTAGTTAAATATAGAACAGAAACAGCCAACACTCATCAATGGTGTTGGAAGTCAGAGCACTGGCTAACTTTGAGGTGGGAGGGAGGGGGCAAGTGGGACTTCTTGCTGGGCTGGTGTGTCCTGGGTCTTGCTCTTGGTCCAGCTTTGCATTTTCACCAGGTTATGTTCATGACAAAAGCATTTCCGGGATGTATGTTATATACACCTTATATACACCTTAACAGTAACACAAACGAGAAAGGAGATGGAATACCCAAGAATATTCTATAAGTGATTGGGAAAGATTTGTTTCCTTTTGCATCTAGTGAAATGCTTATTTTCAGGCAAACTCTTCAGATAAATAACAAAGAAAATTAAGACTTTAGTCACCCCATTTGTGAAATTCTACTATGCCTCACGAATTTGATGTTGGGGAGAAACTCATTCAGTAGTCGTTAGAATAATCTAAACTCCATCCCATAGTGCTCAGTGCTACGTTAAGTGCATTCACTGACAACCAGAGCATGCTTCCGAACAAGCAGCAGAGGGGAAAAAAACCACTCTCCATATTCCTTTTCTACTTTAAACCAAAACAGCAAAATCCAGAAGTATTTCGTCAGAATTCCACTTCTGTGTTTTCAAAGAGAGAATTAACTCAAATTCACCTATTAGCCTGAGTTGTATTTTTAAAAAACAAATATGCAGGTTTGGATTTTCAGAGATTTACGGTTTAAAAACATTTCACGAACTCTAGATCTGGATCATAAGCATAGAAACAGAGTAAGTAAAGGTGAAGCAATGGAGACAAATTATGAAATAAATATCCATTTACAAGTCATCAAATCTGAATACTTAAAAAAAAAAAAAAAAGCCAAACACTAAATTAAAATGTAAAGTACTTACAGCCATAATTAATTCAAAGGGGTGTTTATACACCCTCACCGGTGACTGGTATTTCTGCACCATGATTGTAACACAATAGCAATCCTCTCACACCTGCAAAACACAAATATAGGATTTTTTTTTAACATGATTAAGTCTGGAAAAAATTAAGTCTGCATTTACTCATCACACCACAGTCTAAGTGTAGAAAGGGACCTCAGTAGGTCACATACTTCTCTACGCACAAAAACCCAAAGATGACACTTGGACTATATAAGGAGAAGGAGAAGGTAAGAAGGCAGCAAGAAAAGGTGAAGAAAGTCCCAGCGTCATGAGGGAAGCAGCTCTGGTCTGCCTCCCAGGGCCTGTGCTGGGGTCTTTCCAGCACTGAAATGTTATGATCTGATTATTCTCGAATCATTTTCTCTTCTACAGCTTCTACAAGAGGCCAAATAAAAAGGATGGCACTTCAAGGTATTAAGTCTGGAGACACACAAAAATAAAAATGGAAAAAAATGCCATTGTATCTCAAATTGTGGTACACTCCTCAAAAGCTGGCTCCAAAGTAAACTTGTCAATCCGTGTTTTCTAACTGCGTAGACTACTATGTCAGAGGCCTGTCTTCAAATGACAGCAACACCAAGCACTCTGGCTACAGGGAACCTCCAGCCTCAAACAGCTGTGATACTTGTCAATAATCCATTAAATGCTGGAGCCTACTTCCTAGAGGAAGGAATCTTCCTTATACCTGTACCTCTAGGTACATATTCCCACTCCAGCACCAGCCTACATGCATTTTTCTGGAAAACACACTTTATCTGGAGTCCTCTGAGTGACTTAACTTCCCTATTTAAAAGTGAGGAAGAGGGATCCCTGGGTGGCTCAGGGCGTGATCCTGGAGACCTAGGATCCAGTCCCACATTGAGCTCCCTGCATGGAGCCTGCTTCTCTCTTTGCCTGCGTCTCTGCCTCTCTGCTTCTCGTGAATAAATAAATAGAATCTTTTTTCTTTTTAAGATTTTATTTATTTATTCACAAGAGACACAGAGAGAGAGAGGAAGATGGAGACACAGGCAGAGGGAGAAGCAGGCTCCATGCAGGGAGCCCCGCGTGGGACTCGATCCTGGGTCTCCAGGATCAGGCCCCGGGCTGAAGGCAGTGCTAAACCGCTGAGCCACCTGGGCTGCCCCAATAAATAGAATCTTTAAAAAAAAAAAAAAAGTGAGGAAGAGGGGCACCTGAGTGGCTCAATTAATTAAGCGTCTGCCTTGGGCCCAGGTCATGGTCTCAGGGTCCTGGGGCTGAGCCCGACGTAGGGCTCCCTGCTCAGTCGGGAGTCTGCCTCTCCCTGCACCCCCCCCCAACACCACCCCCACCTCCCTGCTTGTGCTCTCACACTCACAAAGGATTAAATAAAAATCTTTAAAAAAAAAAAAAAAAAGAAGTAGAAGAGAAATAAACCCAAAGAGCCTACCTGTCCTGCTGAGAATAATCATTAAAAATGTTACTTCATGCTGAATATGGTCAGAGGATATTCAAAAGCACAAAATGGAATATCCTCAAGGAGCCCAAAGGCTAGCTGTAACCAAAAAAAAAAAAAAAAAAAAGATTAGGGAGATATATTTTATTTCAGAAGATTCTTATCTACGTTATTACACTTAAGTCTAGGACTCTCTCTGGTATGTTTGTTTAGCATATCTCTCCCAAGGAACAGGTTCTGTCGGACAGCAGCAGCACCAGCAGCCTGAACCCTGCTACAGAACTACTCCCCTGTGACCTCGACCCAGTCGTTTGGCTTCCCTCGGACTCAGTTTCCCCTCTGCAAAAAAGAAAAATTAGAGGGGTTTTTTTTTGGGGGGGCGGAGGGAGGTGGAGGGGTGAGAGATAATCTTGAAGGGCTTCCAGCTCTAAAGTCATGCCACTGGGAGCCCAACTCCGCGGGAGGGACCGCGCGAGCCTCCATCCCGGGCCGGCAGGTCCCGATGCGCCGGCACCACGTTGGTCTCTTGCAAACCTGACGACGCCGGTGCGCGACTTGAAAACTGGGAAAATGAACTCCGGAGTTAATCTCCCAGCGGAGGGGAGAGGGCTGGTTACAGGGTCTTAAAAAAAAAAAAAAAAAGGGATGCGGGGGTTGGGGGTGGGGTGGGGTGGGGGTGGAGGGGAGACTTAAAGAGCAGCAGGAGGCTCGGCGAAGCTCCTCCAGCACCCAGCGGGATTCCGCCGCCCGCGCAGCCCCAGGGACCGGGCTGGGGGACCTGCCGGCTCCCGAGCTTCGGGTGCTCCGGTCCAGGAGGCGTCCTCCGTGGGCACCCGGGGCCACACCGGCCGGGGCGCAGCCTGGACCCGGGCAGCCTCTATTGCATGACAATTGGGCGCTTAGAAGTCAGCCACAGGCCAGACCCCGGGAGGCCGCGCGCGCCGCGGAGGGGCGGCCGGGCCCGCGGGCCCCAAGCGCTGGCTCCCGGGGTCGCGGGGGTCGCGGCGGGGACGCGGAGGAAGCCGCGGGGCCGGGCCGGGGGCGCCTACCTCTTGTCAGAAAGGCCGGGCCCGGGCCGCGGGGCGGCGCGGGGCGCTCATGCCGGCGGCTCCGTGGGGCCGCCGCCGTTCCACTGCCGCCGGCCGCAGGTCCGCCGCCGGTTCCGGGGAGGGGACGGGGGGGCGGGCGCGGGAGGGGCGCGGCGCGGCTCGAGTGGTTGTTACGGGTGACGGGGGGCGGGGCCGGGCGGCCGGAAGCAGCGCGCGTGCGCGAGCGCGGCCGAAGGACGGAGGCGGGCGCGACGACGGTTGCTAGGCGAGGGGGCGGGGCCCAAGCCGGCCGGAGCGGCTCTGCGCAGGCGCCACCTCGGGGGCCGGCGGGCGTGGGCGGAGCTCGGAGCTGGCGCCGGCCCTGTCGTCCGGGCGGGGCTCACTGGAGGCCGCTGGCCCCGCCCTGCTTGCGTCACGGGGCGGGGCGGGGGCGGGGCGAGGGGCGGGGCTCTAGGGGCTGCGCGGCCAGCGGGGAGCTCCGCTGAGCTGGAGCAGGCGGGTCCTCGCGGGCCTTCGGGTGTCGCGGCTGCCTGGGGCCGGAGCAGGCCGCTGCCCCGGGAGGTCCGGTGCCTCCTCATTTTTTGTGCACTGCTCCGGAGCAGCCGGAGCAGCCGGAGCAGCCGGAGCAGCAGGCCTCCCCTGCAGCGCCCTGACCACACCCTCGCCGAGTAGTGCAGCCGAGGCGAGCGCCAGGGCCCGCGAGGGGCTGGGTGGAACCGAGCATCGAGCATCGTCCTGTCGACACGTCCGGGCCCCGCGATGGAGCTGACGCGGGGCCGGGGGCCGGGAGCGCCGTGTTGCAGCGGGACCGCGCAGCTCCAGCGCCAGCCCCGAAGCACGAGTGTGATGCGCGCTGAGACGTGGGGCCTTCAAGGCCCGGAGGGGGCCACCCATACGGCGTCACGACCCACGCGCGCGATGTCTCTGGCGGTGTCCCAGCCGTGCCCTGTGCATTAGTCACCCCGGGTGGCTGCACTCTGGATGCTGCCGCCGCACAGCGCATTTCCGGAGCTGCTGTGGAATTTCCTTCAGGACCAGTTTAGCAGCCACACGACAGCATCATTTATAGCTTGATCACACTTTGTTTTTCTCAAACCATCATTTTCGCACTTGAGCACCCACGTTGCTCACTAGACTCGGCTCCGACAGGCTTTGGCCTGTTTGTAAAAAGCACGTCGACCTCCAAAAGATGCTTTCAAGAAGAGACATCCCAGGAATGATGAGCCTCCCACTAGGAGTAAACAAGCAACACCTATGAAATGGTCTTGGCAAAAGCTGACCTGATCTGATAAGCCTGTAGGTGTAACCACCAATTTACAGGAAACGGAGAACAGAGGAACATGCCAAATGATACCATGGGGAAACAATTGCCCAAGCATCAACTATGGGAAACCCTGCATGACAGTCTTTATCAGATAAATTCCAAAGGGAAAAAGGGGGAAGGGGCTAAAAGAGATTGGGTGATCACTGAGTCATAACAGTTAAGATTCAGGCACTTTTGTCTGTATATAGTACACTTCAATTAAAACTTTTCAAGAGAAAAAGACCTGAGACATCGACCAATTGCAGCATATGTACTTGATTTCCATCTTCATTTTCACAAATTGTTATGAAACCAAGGAGCTTAAACTCTTCAAACATGCAATGATACTAAAAAAATGACTGATTTTTTAGGCAGGATAATGGTATCACAGCTAACATTTTTCAAAGAAGCCCTGTCTTTTGGATTAAGGGGAAGGTCATTGCAGGAGAGACACTGGGAGGCAAGTGACAGCCTTACCTCAAACTTCATTAAGGGCTTAGATGAAATAAGATTGGTCCTAAGTTGATAATTGTTCATTGTATGATTGTGTCCACTTTTGTATAGGTTTGAAATTGCCAATAATAAAATGTTTTTCATTTAAAAAAAAAAAGATGGTCTATGACCACTGAGGCTGGCAAATCAAGACATAATTACAAAAGAGGGATCCCTGGGTGGCTCAGCGGTTTAGCACCTGCCTTCAGCCCAGTGTGTGATCCTGGAGACCCGGGATCAAGTCCCACATCAGGCGCCCTGCATGGAGCCTGCTTCTCCCTCTGCCTATGTCTCTGCCTCTCTCTCTCTCTCTCTGTCTCTCATGAATAAATAAATAAAATCTTCAAAAAAAAAAAGAGGTATTTGAAAATGTCTCAAGCAATAGTAGTATCATTGAAATACAAGAAGAGACTCACAAGGAATCTAATTTGGAGGAAACAACACTTGTTTAAAGTATAAATTATGGTATGTTTGACTGGGTTTTTAAAAGATTTTATTTATTTATTCATGAGAGACACACAGAGACATAGGCAGAAGCAGTCTCCTCCGAGGAGCCCAATGTGGGACTCGACCCTAGAACCCCAGGATCACGATCTGAGCCAAAGGCAGACAGTCAACCACTGAGCCACCCAGGTGCCCCTTGAAGATTCTAGTCTTGAGGAGTAAACAGTTGTCTAATAAATAAGCTGTTTGCCCAGGTGAGCAATCTATCCTCCTGAGAGGGGGTTGTTTGCCAAGATGAGCCAGCTTTTGTTAGAAGACATTATTTTTCATGAGTTTCCTGAAGCAAACAGTAATGCTATTTATTGGTTTACAGTCTTATCTTCCGGGGGGAAGAATTCTCTAGATAAACAGTAAGCCATATTGACACAGGAGTCCTGACAGTTAAATGATTTGGATATGGGTGGTCTCATTTTTCATCAGGGCCATGGGTTCGTTCTGTCTTGCTGCCTTGCCCTTATCTCAATGTCACCTCGACCCCTAGCCAGCAAGGAGAAGGAGAGGGCAAAGAGGATCACTCTTCCTTGAACGACACGTCGGGAATGCAACGTGTGTGTGCACGCAGTAGTGTGTGCATAACAGGCAGAGCAAAGGGCAGGGCTGGTGAGACAGCTGAGCACTAGTGGAGATGACATGGTGTGGCCTCCCTCGTCTGCAACAGCATCCCTGCTCTCTTCCTCAGACTCTTGAGAGTACTCCAAGACATCCTGAGTGAGGCCTCAGCTTGATGAACATTTTTATCAGTAAGCTCCTCACTTGTCTGTGGTCACCTCTCATTTGGTGGATGGAAGGCTTGATGGGTGCCCTGGGATGGTGATGAAGATTCCCAAGTTCTGGCATCCATAGAGAGATCCTCTGGCTCCTTAGGATTGCTCAGCTGAGTTACCACTAGGAGCCGGAATCTGAAGCTGCTGTTTCCCTGTGGCTACCTCTGGCTGACTTGGTCAGGATATGGGATCAGTGGCCTGCTCACACCTGCCTGGGCCCCGACGCTGTGGCTGTTCCATCTTCCCCAACAGGATTAACCTGAGCTGGGGACACTGTCCCTGGTCCCTACAGCCACATCTTCTCCATTGTTCTTAGTACACTATCAGGACTCATCCCCAAGAAAGCATCGGGAAGTTGGTGACACCACTAGGATTGGGGGTATGGATTAAAGGGAGGGCCGTGGCTGGAGAGACACTGGGAGGCAAGTGACAGCCTTAGCTCAAATTTCAGCCTGCAGTGCCCAACGTCTTCCCCATAACAGCCAAAGAAACAGGAAGTAAGGTCTGAATGATCCCTTTGAATGTAACTAAGGGAGTCAAGTAAGTGTTTAGGCTGTGTGGGAAGCCCAGTGGCATTTATTCGTAGTCTCCGGTGGCCCAACCCACCCTGGCATCTGCCCCTTACACATTTGGTCACAGGGACATGTCCACTCTCTTCCATGTCTGGAAGAGATTACTTTCTCATTTGATGGTAAAAGACAGCCTCGCAAAACACGGCAGATTCTCCTGACTTGGGCCATCTGGCAAAGTTTCCAGCCTAGAAAAGTATGGAAAATGTAGCTTACTCCACAGGCACAATTTCCTAATTGAGCTCTGGCGGCTGTCCAGTGGCCTTGAGCTAATACCATTGCATCATTTCCAACCTGGGAAAACTCGAGGCCAAGAAGCCAGATCTGCAAAAGTTATCATCTGACCTTACACATTTCTAAAATACCTCATTTCCATCTGGAGAGGCAAAGCTCCCCTTTCCCTAATTAGTTCCGCTGCCAAAAAGTCTGCCCTCTTCCAGGGCCTTCTTCTTAATGCTGTTGGCAGAACTCGCTTGCAAAAACACAAAAGCAAACTCACACCTTGGCTCTGAGTCTACATCGACGACAGAAATAAATGTAAGCATCAAGGCCTGCCATCTGAGATCTTCTATAAATCTTGTCCCCAGCTTTCCTTTGTCCAGAATGATTCTATTTCCACCTCCACTCTGTCTGTTCATTTATTCATCCCTTTGTTAACTCGGCAAACATTTATTCAGCTCCTTAATTTATTCAGACACCATATTAAGCACAGCAGTGTGGGAAGATACATGATATAAAAGCAGATTTTCCTCCCAGGTGCTCAGCCTACCGCATAGGGCTGACATGCAAACAGTCAAGATGTAGCTTCTAAGTTCTGCAGCCCCCCCGAAAGCCTTCCCTGTCTCCTGTTCTTTCTTGAGATGCCTATGAACGGGGCACTTCCAAGTAAGGCATGCCGCCTTCAATGGGATTGTAAAAGAATCAGGTCTAGGAAAAAAAAAAAGAAGAACTGGGTCTGTATCTCATCAAATTGCAAGTTGCTTGGGTCCTAGGACCATATCCACTCATTATCTTCTACCTGTCGTGGCACCTGCCATTTTCCAGAACCCTATTAAATAATGGATGGGTTGAAGTCGTGACCCTTACCCTAGGCCTTTATTCTGAGTGCATTGAACACATCTCTCCATCCCATGGACCGAGTGGGAGCATCCTTGGGGGTGGTGCTCTCCCACCCTGTCCTGTCCTCTGTGTCACCGAGTAGGACAGCAGGCCTGGCATAAGAGAATTGCTTTCCTGTGCCCTGGGAAACACAGCCCTCATCCGATGAGATTTAGGACAACAAAGGATGACCTGAGGCCTTTCAGCTTCCGGCTCAGAGGAATAAAAATAGCCAACCCAATCATACTTCTTTTTGGTTTGTTTGTTTCACAAAATATAGTCCTCGCTTCTCCGACCCTGATGCAGCTGTGTGGCACTTCTCTCCGAGGCTACATCGGGACTTCGCAAGTCAGCAATTGCTCCCAGGCTGCTCCTCTGCGGGTCACACCAGCCGGAGGTGGGGTTGGCCTGGCAGGAGCAATGAGGTGCCAAGAAGGCACAGACCAAAGGTCACACAACAGGGGGACACCGAGTGAGGGATAAGAAGCAGAGCATCCTAAATAGGATCAATGAAGCATTTTCCCCAAAGCTAAGGAAGGAAGAGAAAGGCCTGCTCCACTTTCAGTCCTGTGGGCAGAGAGGGGAAGAGACAGAGGGCCCAGACCTCCCCCTCTCTCTGCCATATATAAAAGACAGGGCCACCTCAGACCCCGAAATATCCCGTCCCTCCAAAGGCTTTTGACCACGGCAGTTGGGGAGGGTGTTTCTGCTCAATTCCACAGCCAGGCATCTTGCTGCTGTGCCTCCAGAATGTTCTGTTACCTCCCGCTGAGACCCACACATCTGCTCATTTCACACCTCGCTGAAAATCCCATCTCTCAGCCCTTCCCACCTTGGCAGTGCCTGATTGAACCATCTCCATAGCCCAGAGCAGCTTTTAAGATCTTTCTCTTCCAAAGGATAAAAAAAAATTTTTTTAATTGGATGTTGATGGGATTTGCTGTCCGAAAACGTTATCTCCTAGGGTTGTAAAAGCTTAGATAAGAAAATGTTTGTAAAAACTTTGTAAATGGGGGATCCCTGGGTGGCGCAGCGGTTTGGCGCCTGCCTTTGGCCCAGGGCGTGATCCTGGAGACCCGGGATCGAATCCCACATCGGGCTCCCGGTGCATGGAGCCTGCTTTTCCCTCTGCCTGTGTCTCTGCCTCTCTCTCTCTCTCTCTGTGACTATCATAAATAAAAAAAATAAAAAAAAAAAACTTTGTAAATGGTTAGGCTCTATGTAAATGCTTCCCGTAGCCAGGCATCTCACAGCTCTGCCTCCGGAATGTTCTGGAACCATAGATTATTATTACCCTGCTCACTCCTTTGGTTGTTACTAGGATCATCCTGTTTATTTAGAGGATGGATGAACTTCCCCGTCTGGAATTTCCCCTGCTGAGCCTCCCAGGCATCCCCAAAAGACCAGTCCTCGCGTGAACAGCTGCTAGCACAGACCTTACCTCTTTTCTTGGTAAACCAAGAAACCAAAATCTTAAAAAATAATAATAATAAAATAAAATAAACCGCTACTGTGTGAACTCGCAATCATCCCTCAAAGGGACCCTGCCTCCCAGCCCTGCCTTGCATGGTGGCCTCTGTCAGCTACTGTGCTCTTGCAGAGGCAGGCCTGTCGCTGCCTCCAGGACACTGGGGGGTGTCTAGCGCTCCCCAGAAACCATGCAGGTGACACAAGTCCAAGAGCCCGTGTACCTTCCTCCAGAGCCCCAGGGACGCAGGGTAGACCTTTGACCTTTACACAGCAGGGACAGGGGACTTACCACCAGGCTCAGGAAGCCCCTGCAGCCTGAGGACAAAGACATCAGTGTCCTTGGTGACGGAGGCTGGCCTCTGGGTCTCGGCTGGCCTCGTCTGAAGGTTAGGCATGTGCACCTTGATCACAGGCAGGCACACAAAGGATCCTCTGGGGACCAGCCTCTTGGCAGCTCGGGAGAGTCTTCCAGGAGTCGCTGTGATGCCGGCAACCTGAGTTTATTCCACACTCAGGGAAGCCAAGGCACAAGGAGGCCAGGTTGTTTGATCCCTACAGAGAATTCGGGAGCCAGCTGACCGTGCCTCTCCCCCCATATGACATCTTTTTTTTTTTTTTTTTCAAAGATTTTATTTATTTATTCATGAGAAATGCAGAGAGAGAGAGGCAGAGACACAGGCAGAGGGAGAAGCAGGCTCCCTGCGGGGAGTCCGATGCGGAACTTGATCCCAGGACCCCGGGATCACGCCCTGAGCCGAAGGCAGATGCTCAACCACCGAGCCAGCCAGGTGCCCCCTGCATCTTCCTCCTTCTTCTGGTCTACCAGTTTCGAGATTGGTAAGGCCAGGTGTCATGATGAAAAGCGGATCAGCCATAAGCACAGAGGCGTGGGGTCCACCTGGAGGTGCGTGAGCCCCTGATGGATGTAGGGGCCTGTACATCCTCAGACATTCTGCTGAGCAAGCTAACCAAAGAACATCTCCAGCCTTCAAGTATTTCCATTTGGGCCGCAAGTAGCACTTCAAATTGTCTTGACCTATAAATTCTTTAAATAACAAGTGGCGAGATCCCGTATGACTTTTTAATGTTCCATTTATCCTTCCATCTGTTTTTCTGAGATTTACAATCAGGAAGCTCCTGAGTGCCTAGCCCATGACACGGAGGAAAGAAAACTTCACTGCTTTGCACACGAGGGATTATGTTCACGCTCTAGAAGGCTCTGTGAAGTTAAAGGTACCCTTGACTTGGTAAAAATAAGTAAGTTTCTTTCTTTCCTTTTTTTTTTTTTTAGTGATCTCTACCCCAAGAATAAGTAGATTTAAAGAAAAGGAAAAGTAGGGTGCCTGGCTGGCTCAGTCAGAAGAGCATGCGATTCTTGATCTCGGGGTTGTGAGTTTAAGCCCCATATTGGGTGTAGAGATTACTTTTAAAAAAACTTTTTTTTTAACTTAAATAGAAAAATTTTAAAAATAAATCCACTTACGTCCTGGCAGCAATTTGAATCTCAATACAAAGTAATGCTTATTCTCTGTTAGAAGACTTTGAACCGGGATCCCTGGGTGGCGCAGCGGTTTAGCACTTGCCTTTGGCCCAGGGCGCGATCCTGGAGACCCGGGATCGAATCCCACGTCGGGCTCCCGGTGCATGGAGCCTGCTTCTCCCTCTGCCTGTGTCTCTGCCTCTCTCTCTCACTGTGTGCCTATCATAAATAAATAAAAATTAAAAAAAAAAAAAAGAAGACTTTGAACCTATTCTCTTAACTTCTGCATCTCTGGCTTTAAACATCGGGCAACTATGCAAGTTGAAAGGAAACAATGATTCTCCTGCAGCTGTTTCAGACTCAGTTGGAAAAAAAAAAAAAGAGGCCCTGAGGAAGTCTGTGGACTCCAGAAAACCCAAAGGGCCTCTGAGTGGTTTCTCTTACCCCCGCCCTCAGATCTGCAGCACTGGGATCCGGGGAACTTTCAAGACCACTTAATTCATCTTGGCCCAGCATTTGACATTTAAGAAGGCCGCGTCAAATAATGTCTGCAGAATGCTTAGCACACTTCACGGCTAACAACAAAACTTGATTTTGAGCCTTGACAGCCTGAGTAAGGGACCTTCCTAGCCGAGATGGGATCCCTGGTCAGTGGTCTGGGTCACGTGACCCAAGTGATGGACACACCTACAGAACTTTGGGCCTCATGACGTCCAGGTGGGTCCTGCTCAGTTCCTGATGTCCCCAGAGATAAAACAATATCGTGCAGCAGAAACAGCACAGGGTTTTTGTTGCTGCTTAGGCCATGATTATCATCCGTTAGGAGCAGCAAGGTTTCATGCACAGAGTGGACACAGCAACACGGTTCCCACCAAAGCCCTCAGCGGTGGGGCCAGCCACATGAGGGTAGTTTTAAATTTTTAAACATGTATGTAGGGGGGCCTGGGTGGCTCAGGGCGTGATCCCGGATTCCTGGGATTGAGTCCCACATCAGGCTCCCCGCAGGGAGCCTGCTGCTCCTTCTGCCTGTGTCTCTGCCTCTCTCTGTGTGTCTCTCATGAATAAATAAAATAAACAAAGATAAAATAAAAAGTTATGTAATTTTTTAAAATATTTATTTATTTGAGAGAGAGAAAGAGAGAGAGAGAGAGCACACAAGCAGAGGGAGCAGCAGGCAGCAGGAGAGGGAGAAGCAGCTTCTCTGCTGAGCAGGGAGCCAAATGCGGGGCTTCAACCCAGGACCCTGGGATCATGACCTAAGCTGAAAGCAGACACTTAAGCAATTGAGCCACCCAGGCACCCTGTAATTTTTTATTTTTATTTTTTATTTTTTTAAAGACTTTATTTATTCATGAGAGACAGAGGGAGAGAGGCAGAGGGAGAAGCAGGCTCTACACAGGGAACCTGATGTGGGACTTGATCCCAGGACTCCAGGATCATGTCCTGGGCCAAAGGCAGGCACTAAACCGCTGAGCCACCCAAGCTTCCCTGTAATTTTTTAAATTATAAAATAATATCTGCCATAGTAGACTGTCTACATGGCATCCATGTTCCCATGTCTTCACTCCTAAAGCCTGACTTTTTCAGGCATTTGCCCTTGTCCATATTACAGGGTCCCAGGGGAAGCTGAGTGCTGCCCAAGGCCCAGCAGGTAGATCAGTGAGGCTAAGGCATCCCTCCCCCCAGGGACTGATTCAGAAATGAGCGTTTCACCCAGTTCTGACCAATGAGACCTGCAGGGGAGTCAGCCAGGGGGTCCTGGAGAGGTCCCTGCACTCTGAAAAAGGAGACACCTAAACAGAAGTCCCCTATTTCTGTGTGTGGACACTGTCGTGCCTGGTCTCATTCCTGGGATGGCTGCAGCTGTTGCTGGGTCCACGAAGGGAGCCAGCATTTGCTGGGGAGGATGCTGAGGCCCCAGAGAGGAGAGGAGGAGGAAGCAGAGGGAGGCTTTCGTGACTTGCCCTTGCCGTGTGCAGGGCCCTCCTGCTGGACACCCAGTCCTGAGAATCCATCCGCCTCCTCATGGGGCAATCCAGTTTGATGAAAGGTTTTCTGTTCCCTGTGGCTAAAAGCAACCTGAGCACATGCTCATTTTAGAAACAGGTTTAAATGCAGAAACACATAATGAAGAAAATAAAAATCACCTATCATCCCACCATGCCAATAATAACCACAATTCATGTCTTGGTGCCTTCCCACCACTCTTTGGCAGTGCTCATTTTGCTGTATAATTACATAAGCAATACACTTGCTTCCTGTAGAAAATTCAAATGGTGTAATTGCCTTATGGGGAAAGGAAAAAGCTGCTAGAAACCCTTCCCTCCCCACTGGCCCCGGTGGTCGGCCCTTGGCAGTGTTTTCTGACGCATGCTCTGCTCCCAACTGATCAACACCGGCCCAGCCCGTGAAGCCCATGCACACGTAAACTGTAGTGTGCCTCTGACAGAGAAGGGGAAGCCAAGAGGAGGAAACAGAAGGGGACGGGAGCTTCCACTCCCTTCTGCAAGCAGGCCTGGCCTGGGCACAGTAGCAGAGGGAAGAGATCCTGGGCTTTGAGCAAAAGGATCTGGGTTCAAGTTCCCAAGTCGCAGTCAAAGGCAGTGTGGCCTTGGGCAGGCCCCTTAACCATCCCGAGACTGTGTGCTCCTCTGTCGAACAGGAATAATAATGCCAACAGATCTGTTGCAAGGGTTGGAGATAATGCACATGGTATGGCCATTATTCAAAATATTTGTCAATTTCCTTTATCTCTTTCTCGACTCTTCTATCATATGCTGAACATCCTCCTCCCCGCCCTCTGCTGTCCTTGCTCCGTCTGTGGCAGCCAGGGCTTCTTGGGTGCAGACAGCAGAATCCACTGCAGCTGGTTCAAGCCGAAGGGGTTCCCCAAGGGGCAGGGAGCTCACAGAACTGTTGAGACGGTGGGGGATGCAGGCACTGGGCAGACTTCCAGAAACAACCGACTCCCCTGAGAAGAACCGAAGGACCAGCTCACCCGGCGGCACCTCCCCAGGAGGAGGAAGCTACCAAGTCAGGATGTTGCTGCCTCGGCCTCCGTCTCCAGAACCGGGCTCGCCCTGCCAACAATCCGCGCCAGCAAGGCGATGCCCTGTCCCCCGCCTCCACTAAGTCAGTCTGGATCAGTCTCCCGCAGGAGCACGCAATTAGGTGAATCTAAATCACCCAGCTCAGCCCCGGCAGGTGTTACCTTTCTCCATTGGAAAGGGGATACCTACAATCTGGAAATCCGAGTACAATCAGAGTGTGGAGAGAAGGTTCAAAACCTTTGGGGCAGCCTCAGATTACAGTGGGGAGTAGATCAAGGGTACACGCTTGGAAGTCATGCACCTATGTCCCCGTCCATCGGAGACGGCACTGCGCCACGCTCCAGTTAGGCCCTAGCTGGGCTCGGATGCGAGAGGCAAGGCAAGGAGATCCATCAGGCACGTGTTTGATGGGTCCTTCACACTTCATGCTTTTAAGAACATGTTTGGGACAGGGTTCAGGACCTACTACCCCCAAATACGGCACCTTGGCACATTAAATGTTGCAGACTGGAGGAATTTGAGAAAATAGCGGGAGCAGGAAGTCCACTCCGACCTTCCCTCTGACACAGGTCATAAAATCCTGCCATGAGAGGTGCCCTCCACCCGGAGCAAAGGAGCATCCTTATCTCCGATGACAGGGGGGATGCTGGGAAGAATCCCAACCAACAGGCCTCGCTGAGCTTACCCCAGTTTACCACCGCTTACCTCAGATTCCTTGACCTATCGCATTCGACCATGACTGTCCATTCAGCATCAAACTCTGCACAAAAATGCTCAGGTCTGGGGGGCCCCAGCTGGTTGGGTCAGTGGAGCCTGTGACTCTCAATCTTGGGGTCGTGGGGTTCGGGGGGTAGAGATTACTTAAAAATAAAATCTTAAGAAATGGCCACTCACATCTGTTTCTTCAAGTCTTTGTTTCCTTATGACAGCTCTCACGAAACAGAAGACTTCTATTAAATAGGGACGCCTGGGTGGCTCAGTAGTTGAGCATCTGTCTGCCTTTGGCTCAGGGCGTGATCCCGGGGTCCTGGGATCGAGTCCTGCATCAGACTCCCTGCAGGGAGCCTGCTTCTCCCTCTGCCTGTGTCTCTGCCCGCCCCCTCTCTGTCTCTCATGAATAAATAAATAAAATCTTTTTTTAAAAAATAAGAGACTTCCATTAAATCATCATGTATGTTTTTCTCCTTTCATGTCTTTGCAGTTTAATTTTCAGACCTCACCAGGAACCCTAAGGGAGGCTGGGAAAACTTCCTCCTCCCTTGGCTTGTCCACCCTAATCTCCAGTCGATGAACTCCCGGGCAGTGTAACAAATGAGCCAAAATTGCTTGCAGTGAGATAAAAGGAAATGCTGTCAGTAAGGGGCAAACGTAGCCCGAGGGTCACCGAGGCCTGGGACAGGTCCCCACAGTCGCATTCCTGAAACTGTTCCTGTTTTCCTAAGCTGTTGTCTCTTCTCCGGCACGGGATCAGAACGCGTCTGTACAGGCTCGAGTGTGTCTGATAACCCAGCCCTCGCATAGGAGCGAGGTGGCCCCGCAGGTGTGACCTTAGGCTGGCTTAAGTCACCCAGGGGTCACACACCCAACAGCAGTATCAACTGTTACTGCGGAAGGACCCTTCAGGACAAGCCACACTGGCCTTCTTCTTATGGATGAAGATGTTATTAATCACCTACACTCACAGATGGTATTTTGCACTCACTCAGGATGAATGATTTCATCAAATACTCCTTCATTCTCCAGGTGGATAAAAGAAAGGTTGCTTCTTGTCCTGCCAGAGGGCTGGCATCCCTGGTAACAACCCAGTCCGCCCTCCCACAGGGTGTACAGGCTGTGCCGTGAGCTTTTCCTCCAGCTGATGCAATGATGTGAGCCTCATCGTTTCGACCCTTGAAAGAAGCAGCTGTTCAGGGCACCTGTGTGGCTCAGTCGGTTGAGCATCCGACTCTTGATTTTGGCTCAAGTCATGATCCCGGGGTCCTGGGATCGAGCCCCGCATCAGGCTCCCTACCCGGCAGGGAGTCTACTTCTCCCTCTGCCCTTCCCCCAGTCTTACACACACACACACACACACACACACACACACACACACTGTCTCTCTCTCTCAAAATAAATAAATAAATAATCTAAAAAAAAAAAAAAAAGGAAGAAGCTGTTTGTTCCAGGGTAGAACAGAAGCCTGCAATTCACCCGTGACCCCTAAGGAGAAGTGACCAAGTGATCTAGACTCTACTCTCCTTCCCCTATGGCTGCAGGCAGAGGCTCATTTTCCTGGGTGTTAATCCAGCTGGTGGGACTCTGTTTAGGAAGACAGCACAGCCAGCGCTGCCTGCAGCTTTCGTTGAAGGGGGTGGGATGGTTACTGGAAGGTACTAGTTATTTCTTTCCTGTCCTCAACCCCCTGGGATTACCTTGCCAGTCAAAGCCTGTGCTTCGCTGCGTGCTGTGACAGAGGCAATGCTGATGGCAGGAAGCGGGGACCGCAGCTTCTGGGCCCACTGCCTGCACGCATGCCTGCACACACATCAGAACAATCGGGTGAAAGGGCTTCCGGCGCTGCGCAATTATAACCTTGACTCGGGATAGATGACCTTCTCTGGCTGGGGCCAGGTTTCTCCTAAGGTTAAATGCCATTCCTGGAATAGCAGCTGGAAATGCCCTGTCCTCTGTTACCTTTGGACTTAGTGGCGCCTGGGACTGTCTTACATAACAGAAAAATGACCATTGTCACTTGGAATGTGCAGGGATTAAAGGACAGCCTGACATGGGTGGAGATGAATGAGCCTCATTCACAGTCCTTCTCTTCTTTATCCCTTTTAATTAGGGTGACGGACGTCCCAGTTGGCGTGAGACAGTCTCAGTGTGTGCCTGTTGACTCAAGGTGATTATTCACAACACCCCCCATTACTGAGAAGTGACCTGGTTGGACAGCAAATTTTAAGATCATCGATTTGTAATTGTTGAGGAAAAAGAGGGAGACAAGGCCTCCTGGTAGGGATGGACGCCCTTGAGAGCCTGCCTGGGTAAGAGGTGTTAGGTTGAAGAAAGAAGCAGCTTTTCCAAACCTTTCATGGCTCTGAGCAGCCAAATACCCCCAGCTCCTGAGATCTTGGGGAGACCTACCCAAGCCAGGTAGACCTGTTGGCCTTCTCAGTATGCCCAGATTGGAAAAAGAAAATCACATTATTCCCGCCATCCAGTTGACCTTGTGTCTGACCAAGACGAAATGCTGGTCTTGCTCCCTGGCCTCCAAGCCTCGGGCCTTCTGGTCGTAGATTCTAGAGGACATCAGTGCCAAGCTGAGGCAGCAGCTGCTCCTCTGACCACGCTGGTCCTGTCGAGGCCCATTCCACCATTCTATGCAGACTGTCACCTAGAGAGATGGGAATAAGAGGGAGGGCCCTGGCAGGGGTCTTCCAGGAGTCTCAAAGATCTCACACCTCCAACCTTAAGCATTTGCCTCCAGCTCCACGATAATGAAGGCCCGTCTAACCCCTCAGCCCTAGGATGTTTCTTCCAGCAGGAGATGGCCAAGGCCAACAGGGGGATGGGTTTTCCTGAGCAGTCACTGGGGACAGGCCAACTCTATGGAGAAAATTCTCATCCAGGGCTTGATCTGTGAAGTTACTCTATAATTCAGCAGCTCCGTCTAAAAGCTGTAGAACACATCCATCACCATTAGGCTGTCAAAACATTCATTCAGCCGATGAGAATAGCTTATTAGCACTTTTAAAAATACCAATCTTTTGCAAAGATGGTTGGGTTTCTGCATGTACCCAAAAAGAGTCTTGGTGCACAGATTAGTTCACTAGCATTTACTGCAAAGAAGAGAGAGGGAGGCTGGGAACAGTGGGGTAGGTGGCACTCAACAGACCCAGAGATCGCCAGTTATGGCATGAAGAGGATGCTTACCGTTTAATTTCATAAAGATGGGGTGTTGGCCCGAAATCACAGTCCCAAAACTCCCCCTTCCTGCCGCCTGGCCCCAACCCACACCCACACCGGCCATGAAGAAGGGTGAATTCTACAGCCGAGGACCAGGTATCTTGCCCGGTAGCCCCTTGGAGGACTGGGAGGAGCTTGTGGAAAGTCCATGGAGTTCCACGGTCATTCAAACATGCTGGCACTGATAAAAATGTCTCCTTGAATTCCAAACGAAAGCCCTTAACATAGCAAATTGATGCTTGTGTCAGTTCTCAGACTTGTAAAGCCCAACACAAAAACAGCGACAGAGGGCACCAGGGTGGCTCAGCGGCTGAGCATCTGCCTTCGGCTCAGGTCGTGATCCTGGGGCCCTGGGATCGAGTCCCGCATCGGGCTCCCTGCATGGAGCCAGCTTCTCCCTCTTCCTGTGTCTCTGCCTCTCTCTCTCTGTGTCCCTCATGAATAAATAAATAAAACCTGTTTAAAACAAACAAACAAACAAACAAACAGGGGATCCCTGGATGGTCCAGAGGTTTAGCGCCACCTTTGGCCCGGGGTGTGATCCTGGAGCCCCGGGATCGAGTCCCACTTTGGGCTCCCTGCATGGAGCCTGCTTTTCCCTCTGCCTGTGTCTCTGCCTCTGTGTGTGTGTGTGTCTCTCATGAATAAATAAGTAAAATCTTTAAAAAAAAAAAAAAACAGCGATAGAAATGCCTGATTTCGGTGTCACTGTGCCCCACGAGCCACGTCCATCATGCCGCTGCTGGGGCACATGCACACCTTTCTCCTTGTCACCTGCTCTGGAACTTGGAGCCTCTCCGGCCTGGAAGGGCTGTGGTCCGGGCATCTGCTCTGCGAAATCCCACCCCATCCCTCACGCTTCGGTTCCCCCACAAAACACCCAGATGCAAAGGTCAGAATCAATTCCTCCTTCCTCTGGATTCTGGGTTGGGGTTTCGCTCCTACTGTTAGTCAAGCTCACAGCCCCAAATGGGCTCTTTGGCATCTTTACAGCCACGTCCATTTCTGTACGATTTCTAAAGACCTAAGAGTCAAACTCTTTGCTTTCTTTCTTTTAGTTTTCCCTGCTGCACAAACTGACTTCAAAGCAGGCCTTGGTGGAGAGGAGTTTTACATAGAAGCGTTCCTGCTCTACTCTGCCAAGGACTCTCAGATACTTGGAAAGCATCTCCCACGACCTCTCCCAGTGCTAATTTTGTTCCTTTTCATTTAGGAAACAGTGACTTGTTTTCTGGGTTCTGAAAAGCTAGGAGAACACGCTGCTTTGGTTGCAACAATTTGCAGCGTGGTCAGAGCTCACGGCTCCCTCCCGGGGAGGTGGGCAGCATCACCGAGAGGCTGGGGCCACCGCGTGAAGTCCCGGGGGGCCATTCCCACCCATACACCGTGCACAGAGCCAGGGACAAGGGCCTGGTTCCAAGAAGGGTCTGCAGCAGGCGGGGTCCTTGGTGAAAACCCCCTAGCCCAAACTCAGCTGCCAGGCAGACCCAGAGGACTCGGGGCTTTAGGCAGATGCTACAACCACCTTAACGCTCTGCCTGACGTTCCCCAGGCGAAAAACCCACACTTGCATTTAGCAGTTTATTGGTCACTGGTGGACCTCAGGCCCAGGAAAGAGGTGGAAGGGGACAGTTTCCTGGAATGGATGATTTGAGACAAAACAAGACAGCTCTGAAGTTAGGAACCGAGAAGAGCTTTGATCCCGCGGTTTGTGGCTGTGGGCCTCCAGAAAGTGGGAGCCCACTGGGACTTAATGGTTGAAGTTTGAGCCCGACTCCCGAGATAGGAGGGGTGGCTGGAGGGGACGCAGTGGCTCCCGGGACCTCTACGATAAGGTCTTCTCACAGATATCCAGGTGGGTCACACAGTATTGTAAAAAAAAAAAAAAAGGTCCCAAATTTAAAAATCTTTTAAAAGGGGGGGAGGGGGCAGCCCGGGTGGCTCAGTGGTTTAGCTGCTCCTTCGGCCCAGGGCGTGATCCTAGAGTCTCAGGATCAAGTCCCACGTTGGGCTCCCTGCATGGGGCCTGCTCCCCCCTCTGCCTGTGTCTCTGCCTCTCTCTCCCTCTGTGTGTGTGTCTCTCATGAATAAATAAACAAAATCTTAAAGAAAAAAAAAGGTCCCACTTGGGGTGCCTGAGGGCTTCGCCGATGAGGCATCTGCCTTCAGTTCAGGTCATGATCTTGGGGTCCTGGGATTGAATCCCGAGTCAGCTCCCTGCTTAGCGGGGAGCCTGCTTCTCCCTCTCCCTCTGCCCCTAAACCCTGCTTGGGTCTCTCTCTCTCTCTCTCTTTTTCAAGCACTATCTCTCTCTCTCAAATAAACAAAATCTTTAAAAAAAAATGGAGATCAGCTTGGACTATCCAGGTGAATCAATGTATTCATGAGGATACTGTCTACAAGGTCCTTGACTTCAGCTCAGTGAGACCCGAGTCACACTTCTGACTTTAGGAACTGTGAGAAAATACATTTGTGTTGTTTCAGGCCACGGAGCTTATGATAAGTTGTTACAGCAGCCACAGGAAATGAATACAAGGCCCTTCTAGGTCTTCTTTGCACATACTTTTTTTTAAAAGATTTTATTTATTTATTCACGAGACACACAGAGAGAAAGGCAGAGACACGGGCAGAGGGAGAAGCAGGCTCCATGCAGGGAGCCCGACGTGGGACTCGATCCCAGGACCCCCAGGAACATGCCTTGTGCCAAAGGCAGACGCTCAACCACTGAGCCACCCAGGCGTCCTGTACATAATATTTTTACATAATCTTTTATTGAAGCATACCGTTCAAACAAAGTCACAGATCCTCAGCCAACAGGTGCGTATCACGAAGAGATGCACCCACGTGGCCACAGCCCCAGTGGAAAGCTCCTCCATGACCATGACCTGGAAGCCCCTCACCCTCTTCCCGGTCACACGTGTCCCCGTGGGAACCTCTTCTACACCACCGCCTCGTGTTCCTGTCTGTGACCTTCACAGATGAAATCACACCACCGGTACACAGTATGCTTTCTTCTTTTATGGAGCTATAATTCACACCTAGCAAAGAACACAAATTCTAGGCGTGTTTTCACATTTGCACACACTGATTAACTGCCCTGAGAAGGGAAGGATAAGGACCAGGTCCCCCAAGCTCCCTCCCTCCCCAGAATAACCGGTTTTCTGACCTCCGGCAGCGCAGAATGACTTTTGCTGGATTTGGGACTCTTTGTAGGCGGAATCACACAGTACACTGAAACCTTTTTCCTCACTCATCAAAACACCAGGAGCCCGGGCAGCCCGGGTGGCCCAGCAGTTTAGCGCCGCCTTCAGCCCAGGGCATGATCCTGGAGTCCTGGGATCAAGTCCTGCGTCGAGCTCCCTGCATGGAGCCTGCCTCTCCCTCTGCCTGTGTCTGCCTCTCTCTGTCTCTGTCTCTCTCTCTGTATCTCTCATGAATAAATAAATAAAATCTTTAAAAAATTTAAAAACCTTTTAAAAAAATACCAGGAGCCCCTTTCCACTGTACAGCCCTGCCACAATTGGTGTACTCGACTGCCCCTTTCTGTCTCTGGTTGCTTCCAATTTCTGGTTAATTTGAAGAATGAAGTATCTGCGACGCATCAGGCTTCTGTGACTCGGCCTCCCAGGGGTCAAAATCTAGCCATGCACAAGGCCAGGTCCTCACACTTGGTTATCACACACACCAACACCCACCCACCCCCCGCCCAGGCAAGTCGCTGTTGCAGCCACTTCCAGAACTGTTGGAAAGGAGACTGTCCCCTCAGCTGAAGCAATTGTTTTCTTAGTCCCACAACACAGGCCACTGCCTCTCCCTGCAGCCCGGCAACCGAGGAGGCATTTCCCCTCCGAGCTCAGGCAGCCAGTCCCATGACTCGAGGGGGAAGTCACCGTCCAGGGCTTCGTGTTCTAAGACAGGAACTTTTCTCATGTGTCCCTTGGAAGACAAAGACTGTTCCTGAATGCAAACCAAGTAAACAAGACCGCACCTCTATTCTGGGCCCTGGGACGACGGTGAGAACCTAAGCAGTTCGCCTGCGGTGGGTCCCAACTATTGTGTTTGCACGGAAAGTACGGAATTGGGAAGCGCAGGGGAGCCCGGCGGCGTCCAAGGAAAATGTTTGCACGCTGGCACATCGTGCTGAAGTATGACGCCACTTTCAACAAATGTGCCTCTTAGGAGATGAGCATGTTATGCCTTCGGTGACTGTAGCAGACGATCGTCCGCGACACCTTAGTGAAACCGAGGGCTGGAAGTGAGTAGATGCTGAGCATGTGCTGGTTTTATTCCCCGTAGTACAGGTGCAGCAGTAGACGCTTCCAGCACCAGACTCCGAACGCCGCAGAGAGGAAATGGAGAGAAAGTACAGAACAACCAGTCTCAGCTCACTGTCCTCACTTTTGAGGAAACCATCAAAACTTGGTCAAACAGGGATCCCTGGGTGGCGCAGCGGTTTAGCGCCTGCCTTTGGCCCAGGGCGCGATCCTGGAGACCCGGGATCCAATCCCACATCGGGCTCCCGGTGCATGGAGCCTGCTTCTCCCTCTGCCTGTGTCTCTGCCTCTCTCTCTCACTGTGTGCCTATCATAAAAAATTTAAAAAAAAAAAGAAAATTAAAAAAAAAATTGGTCAAACACCCTTTGCTATCGTGTCACACAATTTTTTTCTTGGGATGACTGCAATTCTAACGGAACTGAGATGAAAATTCATTTGGGATAGGAGATGCCACGCACGCACACGAAAATCTCCAACACTGGGGGCCCCGCTTCACATCCCGAGGGGAAGAGCAAGGGCCACCTGGCTACCGGGCCACCCTCCCCATCTGTCCCTGAGACACACAGGGGACCCAGCTGCGGGCCTCAGGGTCGTGCTGACACCTCAGCTGGGCAGCTGGGGACTCAGGCCGAGGGTGCCGAGTGGCTGGGCCGTGGCGGGCTGCGTCACCACCAGGTCCCTCCACCCGCTTCCCCGCTGGCCTGGAGGGCTGCAGAAGTGGGAGCACGTATGGAAGGGCGTGGGGAGGGGGGGCTGAAAACAATGACATAAGTCCCAACCCCAAATTGTCTCCGTCAGAAGCTGCGGGATGGAAGCCATCAGCACAGGCCCTCTGCCACAGGGTGATCCGGGTTGCTGGCAGAGCTCCCACACTCCGATAGGGCAAAGCTCCAAAACCACCGGACCATTCGCTCCTGTAGAACCCTTAAACTTCTAGAACCTCGGGGCACCTGGAGGGCTCACTTGGTTCAGCGTCTGATGCTTGGCTGTCCCTCAGGTCATGATCTCAGGGTCACAGGCCGGAGCCCTGTGTTGGGCTCTGCACTCAGTGGAGAGCCTGCTTGGGATTCTCTCTCTCTCCCTCTGTCCCTCCCCACTTTCTCACTCTCTCTGAAATAAACGAATCTTAAAAAAAAAAAAAGAAAAAAAAAAAAAACTTCTAGAACCTCAGTAAAATAAGTCCGTGTGGTGGTGTTGCCAGAAGGTGAAGAAGAGCCCCTCTCAGGGCCCTCGGTGTTGCGGGGCCCCCAAGCCGCGGAGCCCACTGTGTGTGTCACAGGAGAGCTCCTGGTCTGCTCCACAGGGTCCCCAGGTTCTCACCCCGTTTGTGCGCTCTGACTGCCGGTGTCACCCTCTCTCTCCTCCCACGTCTTCGTTAACAGAGAACGGGACACATAACAGGTATGTTGTATTTATAATACTCGTAATGACTTCTATCTTGTTAGTGTAGGAGCGGATGAATGAGCCTCATGACCGCACGTCGCCGTGGGGGCCAGGCCGGGCCGCGTCCACACCCCTGCTCACGCCAGCTGCGGGGCTCCGGCAGGGACGGCCCCTCTGCCCCCGTCGCCCCATCTCTAAGGTGGAAACAAGAACCACTTGGCCTCAGGAACCTGTTGGGAGGTGTAGTGAATGAGATGAAGGTGAAGCACCAGGCCCGGGACCCGGGTGGTAAGTGATCCTGGGGTGGAGGCTACTTTGGGCCCGACCTGTCCCCCGGAGTCTACGGCGGGGTTGGCTGTGTGAATACGACTCGTCCTCACCCCCCCAGAACCTGAAGGTGTGAGAGCCCCACCGGGAGCGCTGGTTTTCCCCTATACAGCAGGGACTCCTGGGAAGTCATAGGCCACGGGGCATAGGTGAGGGCTTGTGGGTGACGCCCCAGCTCCTGCAGGGCCGTGGGCCGTGTAGACGCGAGCCGGCACTCACAGGAAGCTAGCTGCGGGGTGAGGCGAGGGCACGACAGGGGGAAGCTGGCGACTGGGGGCCGGGCGGCTTCTTGCCTGACTCTGGAGCGGACAGGACTAATTTCAACTTCCCCTGACTTGGGAGGAGGAAGTGGAGGATATCCTTGACTCCTCGCAAACTTAGATAAGAAGAAAGCCAGGGACTGGGTCCAGAATAAGAAGGGGGGGGGGTGTTTGTCTGAACTTCCTTTATCTGCCTAAACGCAGAGCCTCCCCAAAGAATTCAAGTGTCATAAATGCCTGAGAAGCCCGACTCCTGCCCGCAGAGAACAGTCCAGACCCAGGCGAGAAGTCAGCCTTGTCACAGAACTATCACACCTGCCACCTATTCTAAAGGGTCACTCACCTTTTCTAAGTCTTGCCTTCCTGCAAGTGTCCTCCCCGCCCCTCCCCTCCCCTCCTTGACATAGTAGATGAGCCCTCAATTGTAAGCTTCCTCGAGGCACCGGTTTCTGTGAACTACGCACCACTGCAGGAATACACATCTGCCTTTCTCGTACTAGTTTGTCGGTTTAATTTGCAGGCCTCCCGGAAAGCACCTAAGAGGGTAGAGGAGTTCACATCTCTTTCTACTGGTAAAGAAAAACAAGTGGGACGCCTGGGTGGCTCAGTGGTTGAGCATCTGCCTTTGGCTTGGGCCATGATCCCGGGGTCCTGGGATGGGGTCCCACGTCCAGCTCCCCACACGGAGCCTGCTTCTCCCTCTGCCTGTGTCTCCACCTCTCTCTGTCTCTCATGAATAAAATCTTTTTTAAAAAAAAGAAAAGAAAAAGCTTGCAGGGACACTGATTAAGGATGGCAAGGCAGGCTCCATCCAGGACCGTCACGATGGGCTGAGAGGCGTAGGGACCATTTACAGGGCCGAGCAGAGAGACTGAGCTGGACTCTGAGGGCAGCGGGGACAGGTGGGGATTTGTAGCCACGGGGAGGGGGGGGGAGGAGATGGAAAATCACTAAGAGGAAATGTCAGGGGAAGGGGGGCTTCTGGCTAAATTGACCTAGTAGGACCCTGGCTGAAGGCAGGCCAGGGTGTCAGGCATCACCCTGGGGCAGGGGGAGGATGAGGAACTTGATCAGATATCAGAGAAGCGGGGAGGGTGTGTTCTGATGAAGCTGACTTAGCAGGGTTCTTGTTAAAACTGGATTTTACAAGGAAGTGCACAGATGGGCCTAGGAGACGGTCCAGGAGCCTGACGTTTGCTCAACCGTCCTGGACAACAAAGCTCTCCACGAAGGGAGGACACAGTGTTATTGAATAAGCATTCAACCACAAGGTGAGGAGCACCCCAGGCAACCCACTAGAAAACCGCGATCTGTGACAGCGCCAGGCGGCCGCAGCAAGGCAATGGGTCCTCAGAGAGGTTTGCAACTGGTCAGGTGACAGCGGAGGAGCCGGGCTGTCCCCTCCCAGGGCACCGGGCTGTCCCCTCCCAGGGCACCGAGAACACCGTCCTCCTCATATTTCAAAGAGGAGGCTCTCTGGTCCTAGGGAAGACATTCCCGGAGTTTTGAGATGCGCCAGAGCCTAATTTAGCCTCGAAGCAGAGAAGGGTCTAGAAAGGCTGAGAGCAAAGGGAGAGAGGGCGGGGAGGCTCTTCCCTTGTTTCTGTACTTTTAAACAATGGCTTCGGGCACCCAGTGGCTCAGCGGTTAAGCGTCTGCCTTCGGCTCAGGGCATGTTCCTGGGGTCCTGGGATCGAGTCCCGCATCGGGCTCCCTGCATGGAGCTGCTTCTCCCTCCACATATGTCTCTGCCTCTCTCTCTGTGTCTCTCATGAATAAATAAATAAAATCTTAAAAAAAAAAAAAATAAACAATGGCTTATTTTCACAAGGTTTCAGATCCTTTTTTTTCCCATTGAGATATCATTGGCATATAATATTATATGAATGTCAGGTGTCCATGATTCAGTATTTGCATATATTACAAAATGATCACCACACCCGTCACTCCTCCCTGGTTTTCAACAGGGAGGAAAAAACCTCCAACTTTTCATTTGTGTTTTGCCCTTTCACGCAGTACAGGATTCCTGAAGCTGGACTCCGGAACACCAGGAATGTCCTGGAATTCTTTTTTTCCAGCTGCTTTTAATCACCCGTGTTCTCTGAGACCAGGGAACAAGGACCACCGACACGCACTGGGTGTGCGGCCGCCGCTGTTGGCCTGAGATTCCCAGACCTCGCTGGCGTGCCCGGCCTGCTGGAGGTGACAGAGTGACCCGGGAAGGAGAGTCTTTCTACCTCCTGTGGAAAGGAGAGTTCCCAAATGGGACACTTCTGGCGTCGGCTCTGGATTAGACATATCTAATCATATGCTGGCAGGAAGGAGGATGACTCACTGACTATGCACCTAGTTCCTTAGCCTGGAAGAGCGGGGGGCCTTTGAGGCATCACGGCCCGTTTGATCACCGCCAGGGGGAGGTTGTGGACAAGGCCCATCTACATATGTCAAATTTTTTGCAAATTGTGATAGGCTTTGCCAGCTTTTTTTTTTTTTTTTAAGATTTTAATATTTATTTCAGAGAGAGAGCGAGAGAGCACGCACACACATGTGCAGGGTGAGGGGCAGAGGATAAGCAGACTCCCCACTGAGCAGAGAGATCGACATGAGGGCTCGATCCCAGGGCCCTGAGATCATGACCTGAGCCAAAGGCAAACGCTTAACCGACTGAGCCACCCAGGTGCTCAAACTCTGCAAACTTACAAAGGTCAAATCTTGGTTTTTGCTTCAGAACCAGGTGGAAGACCTTGAACAAGTGGCTGAAGCTGAGCATCCGAGGGCCTTTGCGTCTACCTCCTGCCGATACCAAAAGCTAAGTGATGCCCACCAAAAGGCGTGGGGTGCTCGTGAAAGCATTTGGCTGTGTTCACTCCCTGAGCGGCAACTTGAAGCGCTTCCACTGGGAGGAAACGCCAACCCACAGGCCTCTGTCTGCTTTCTGTGTCCTGTGGGTCCAGCCTCTGCTCAGAGGATGTATTGACACGAGTCAAACAGCTATGAAGGGGAGCAAAATGGACCTCCAGATATGCTTCTGTGGCATATTATTTTAAACAGGTTATTTTTAAGAAACTGCAGTCATAGGAGGTGGTCTTACCCTTTAGTAGACATTTCGTTCTGAGGAAATCTCCATGTGTGCGGGCATCTCCAGAGAGCTCTAGAAACTCATCAGGGGAGAAGGTGTGGACTTAAACCCTCACGACACCCTCACCTCATTCGTGGTGCTTCTCTTGATCACATCCCACCCCAACATCTCCATGTCTTTAACTGGAGGTGGTATTTAAAAGGTGATGGCTTTGGCCATTTGAGGGGAGAAACTCGGTTTTTCTGGCCCTGTATATAGGAGGTATGCATGTTATTAAGCTTGTTTTTCTCCCATTAATCTGTCTTGTGTCAATTTAATTATCAGCCCAGCTAAAGAAGCTCAAAGGGCAGAACGAAACCTCTTCCACCGCTGCAGCCTCACAGGGTGACCTCAGCTAACACCTTCTCTGGCCTACTCGTTCCTGGAGCCATCCCTCCGCCTTCACCCCCACGCCACACCTCCCATGAAGGAGTTTTCCTTTTTGCCAAACTCTTCTGGGGCAGATCCCTCGTCAGAGTATCCTCCCTGGTGGGGTGCTCCCATCCCTACAATCATCCTTCACAAGATGGTCTGTTTCCTAAATCTAGATTTATTATTTGACACCGGGCAGCAAAATGGCAGAGGCCTCAGTGGGGAGACCACTGACTTCGGAGTCAGGCAGCACCAGGTTCAGGTTCCTGGCCCACTGCTAGTTGGCGTCCTGCCGTGTGGCCTTTGCACCTGCTGCTCCTGCCACCTGGAATGCCCTTTCCTCTTCATTCCTGGCCTGCTGCTTCTTGTGATTCGGCTTTCAGTGCAGACACCACCAGTGAGCCTTCCCTCTCCTCCAAGCGACAGCAGGGGCCCCGACAGCACTCAGAGCAGGAACCTTACCCCAAGGCCTCTTCTGTGTTCTATGTGATGGTTCATTTTGGTTTTTGTGGGACGGGTCTTTCCTCAACTAAAAAGCCCGCTCCAGGGCTGTGGTGGTGGTCTGGTTTCTCCTGTACCCCAGTGCCTCACACGGTGCCCAAGTGTGTGACCCACACTTTTTTTTTTTTTTAATTTTTATTTATTTATGATAGTTACACAGAGAGAGAGAGAGAGGCGCAGAGACACAGGCAGAGGGAGAAGCAGGCTCCATGCACCGGGAGCCCGACGTGGGATTCGATCCCGGGTCTCCAGGATCGCGCCCTGGGCCAAAGGCAGGCGCCAAACTGCTGCGCCACCCAGGGATCCCTGACCCACACTTTTGAATGAGAAAGTGGACACTAGCCTGTGACCCCAGGCAGTCACCGGCCCTCAATGAACCCATGCCCCCCACATAAAATGAGAGGTTCAAGGAGGTAACATTTGCAAATTACTTGGCACCTACTGGATGGGTCATACATTTTGCTTACTATTCTCTCAATTATATATTTCCTTTTCTCTCACATTTTAGAGAATGTTCAAGTAAACTTCCAAAGGATCAATGAAGGTAAGGTTAGGACAAAGATTCTTTGTCGGACTCCTGGCCCATCTCCTAGGCCCGTCTGTGCACTTCCTTGTAAAACCCAGTTTTAGCAAGAACCCTGCTAAGTCAGTTTCATCAGAACTTCTCTCCCCCGCCACCCTCCCCACTCTGATGTCTGATCCGGTTCCTCATCCTCCCCCTGCCACAGAGTGATGCCTGACACCCTGGCCTGCCTTCAGCCAGGATCCTGCTAGGTCAGTTTAGCCAGAAACCCCCCTACCTGTGACATTTCCTCTTAGTGACTTTACATCTGCTGCCCTGCTCCTCTTCCCTGTTCCTGCTCCATTTAGAACTAAACCCCATTCTATACCGAGGTCTCTTTTCCTTTATTACAATTGTTCTGAATAAAATCTTTTTTTTTTTTAAGATGTATTTGAGAGAGCATGAACGGGGAGAGGGCAGAGGGAGAGGGAGAAGCAGACTCTCCACTGAGCAGTGAGCCCGATGTGGGGCTCAAGCCCAGAACCCTGAGATCATGACACGAGCTGAGGGCAGATGCTTAACTGACTGAGCCACCCGGGCGCTGCTACAATCTGTTTTTACCACTGTAATCCACCTCTGGTTTTTGACAGCTGGGAGGTTTTTAAATGATCTTTCGTGTGACTTTAGTTTCATTAGGCAAACTGTAAGGAGATGGTTATCATCGCCTCTTGCTGTACCTATCTAGGGAATAGGCCTGACTGAATCCAGTTTATATACTAGAGCGGCCTCGGTGCAAAGACTGTAAGAAATCCTCACCACTACGTGCTGTGCTGGGAAATTCTTCTGAAAGAGGGGAAACTGGCTCATGAACATGTATAGACACTGTGAGTAATCATAATTGGGCATGTGTCAGATAAATTAAACCTACACCCAGATCTACCATCAACGGGAGACGTGCCAAGCAACCCAAACTGCCCTCCTTCACTCCTCAAAGTGTGGTCCCTGAACCAGCAGCACGAGGGAACTGGTGAGAAATGCAGAGTCGCAGGCCCTGCTGCACCATAATCTGCATTTGATGCCCACCCCCCCCCCCCCCGGGGGTTTGGGCACAATTTGTTTGGGAAAGGTTGAACTAGGCAACACTTCCGTTTATGTTCTTAGAACCAAAATGCAACAAGATGCATTTTTTGAGCAAGTCACATATGATGTCTAGGTCAAAGATAGGGTTTAAAATACTGGTCTAAGGGTGCATGGCTGGCTCAGTTGGTGGAGTGTGCGACTCTTGATCTTGGGGTGTGTAAGCCCTATGCTGGCTATAGAGATAACCTAAAATAAAATCTAAAAAGAAAAATCAGTCTAAACCCGTCTTGGGAAAGAGCCTTGTTTTGCCTAATTTAAATTCATAGCCTCCTTCTGGGAAGATTGGCATCCCTGACATAATTTCAAAAGAATTTCCTAGGAAACCAGTTACCTACCCACCCAGCTGTCAGACCGTTAGCCAGCATTCTTTTAGCATTTGCCCTGACAATAGTCCAACCTTCATATTTTCCTGTAAAATATAAAATTCCTAACTAGAAATGAACTTCTGAATCAGCCTTCTGGGGCCTCTCCCCTTGCACATGTGATTGTAACAAAACCATCACATTCTACTGAATTGTCTGAAAAGTCTTCTCACACACACCTAAGAAACAAACGGAATGGCTATGTCATGTGGTTGACCTTGTGTAACGTTAGGCCAGGAAGCGATGCGACAGGTGGAACAAGTTAGAGACCGTAGAAAGTTCAGCCAAAGAAACAACAAGACAGGAATGCCTGGGTGGCTCAGGTCATGATCCCGGGTCTAGGGATCAAGTTCCACATCAGGCTCCCTGCGAGGAGCCTGCTTCTCCCTCTAAGTCTTTGCTTCTCTGTGTCTCTCACAAATAAATAAATAAATACAATCTTAAAAAAAAAAAAAAAAGAAAAAAAAAAAAAACCCAGCAAGACAACTAGGAGAGAACAAGAAGGAAACAAAGAGGGTCTTGCAAGACTAGGTCAGGAGGCGGGGAAGCAGTTATCTGCAGGACAACACCAAATGCTGATCTGAACAGAACTCACACAGGATGATTGTACTGGATGATGGGAAGGGGAAGCAGATGGGGTCCGTGGGTGCTCAGCTCGAATCCACCAGAAAGTTGACAGGCAAGGCCTAAGATGAGGAGTCAGAAGGAGTAGCACATACATGTTACTCGCAAATGGGGAGATGCAACGTGAAATGGTTGCCGAGGGCAGGCCCCTGGCAGGTGGGGTTCACTGCCAGCCTTTTAATCTTCTGAGCTTTAGAACTTGTGCATGGCTGGGGCACCTGGGTGGTGCAGTTGGTTAAGTACCTGGCCCTCAATTTCAGCTCAGGTCAGGTCACGATCTCAGGGTCGTGAGGTCAAGCCCCACGTTGGGCTCCACACTGGGCATGGAGTCTGCTTATCTGCTTAGGATTCTCTCTGTTTCCTTCTCCTTCTGCCCCTCCCCCACCTCTCGAAAAACAAAGAACTTGTGCACTGTCATTCAGGAAAAAACTAAAAATGAAAACAAACCCCAAGCAGTGCTTACAACACATCTGGAGCGACCAGATGAAGTAACACTTTTATTTCACTTAGACTTCTCAAGATCTTCTATCTCCTCCATTAACTTTCAAAGGGGTGCAGCAATTTGGAACAAAGATGGCACAGGGGTGAAGGGGATTTACGGGAGCTGTGCCCGGAACTCACAGTGATGGATGACAACCAGCTAAAAGTTTCAAACGGGGGCAGCCCCGGTGGCTCAGCGGTTTAGCGCCGCCCTCAGCCCGGGATGTGATACTGGAGACCCGGAATCGAGTCCCACGTTGGGCTTCCTGCATGGAGCCTGCTTCTCCCTCTGCCTGTGTGTCTGCCTCTCTCTCTCTCTCTGTGTCTCTCATGAATAAATAAATAAAATCTTTAAAAATAAAAAAAGTTTCAAACACAAAAGTTGGGAGTTTGACTTTAAGAACTGTGTTCCACGGAGACAGCCACAGAGACGGGAGGGATATGGTTTATGGAGCCTCTAGTGGGAGTCAGGATTAACAACCCAAGTCTGGTTTTAACAAAGAACTTGCTGTTCAAAGAGAGTCTAAGTCTTATTTTAATCCCATGCAATAATCTGAAGGTTTTGCTGATGGTGGCCACAGGTCTAAGGCAGGGTTGCGTAACCATGACACAACTGCACAGCTGCCAGGCCCAAGCCACGTGACTTTCCTGTGACTCACTTGGCTCCATGTTTAATTACGTTTGCAAGAAAAGAACTAGTTTTCTGCTGTAGCTGCATAATTGATCTGGATAAAATATCACAACGAATAATCATTTTAAACACATTATGTGTAACCACAGAACATCAAAACAGGCCTCTACCCCCTAAAGGTTATAGGAGAATGTACTTTTTGCAGTTTTCTTGGCAGTAATTTAAATGACACAGATCGACCCTTTGTTGAAAAAGACAAGTACACGGTTCCTACGAGGTGGTGACAGTCTAGGAAATGATGGGTTTCCACAAATTCCACGATGGAGCCCTGTACCTGTGCCCAGGGCCTTGCCAAGCTGAGACAGGACGTTTGGGCCGTCTCTGGCTTCATCTACAAGGTGAACGGCACGAGGGTATCCCAGGAACTTATATCCAAATGTCTCTTCCCAAGTCGGTCCCCCAGGGAACATCACGGTTACAGTTCAACAGAGCCCAGAGAGGCCTCCCGCAGTGGCCAAGGAAGGAACACACTCCCTCCTCTGCACACATCAGGGATCCTCTCAACTGGCAAATTTGTTAGCACAAGAATAGGAAATTTTTCTAATGCCAACTACTCTTTTTTTCAGGGGGGGGGGTTCCCCTAAAACAAGAGAGAAAAATGTGAGCTACTTAACCCTACTTGGTAGGAAAAGTCAGACTTTCCTACAAGGCCCTGCAAGACCCAAGGCCCAGACCCCTCCAACTGTCTTCGGAAAGCCGCCTTGTCCACTCACCACAGGTGCTCCCTCTGCCTCGGATGGGCTTCCAGACTGTTGCGTGACTTCCTCTTACCTAGGATGAGGATCCTCTCCCTGACTACCCTATCTCAAACTGCAACTCCACCCCCCACTCCATCCTGGCCCTTTGCTCCACAGCACACACCACACTTCACTTTTCTCCCAACTTCTGGTCCCTGGTACACCAGAAGGGAAGCTCTCCGAGGGCAGTGACTGGCTCCCCATCCTGGCCTAACACAGCCTGCCCGCAGTAAGCGCTCAATTCAGCATGTTTATTTTTTTTTTTTAATTTATTTATGATAGTCACAGAGAGACAGAGAGAGAGAGAGAGGCAGAGACACAGGCAGAGGGAGAAGCAGGCTCCATGCACCGGGAGCCCGACGTGGGACTCGATCCCGGGTCTCCAGGATCGCGCCCTGGGCCAAAAGCAGGCGCCAAACCACTGCGCCACCCAGGGATCCCAATTCAGCATGTTTAATCCATCAGAAAGCAGCCAACCAGGTTCACAAACCAGAGAACATTTAGTGTTAAAGGGATACTTCAAGATTGTAACTCTTTTTTTTTTTCAATTCAATAGTGCTTTTCAAATGGACAACGATGGATCAGCAATCTAAACCACACTGGCTCTGAACAGATCTTGTTCAGTGTTGGGAGTGTACCTCTCAACTGCAAGTATGAGCAACATACTCCGGAGAGACGCTTCTAAACCCTTAACACACCATCTGGGACCTCAAGTACTGCCGTGTGTTGCACAGGAGTCCTTACCAAAGAAAATCTTTCATGCTGACCAGAACACCTTGTCGCCCCTGGGAGTCATCCTGGATGGGAAGTTCCATTAGAACATGCACTTCTGGGCAGCCCCAGTGGCTCAGCAGTTTAGCGCCGCCTTCAGCCCAGGGCCTGATCCTGGAGACCCAGGATCGAGTCCCACATCAGGCTCCCTGCATGGAGCCTGCTTCTCCCTCTGTGTCTCTGCCTCTCTCTCTCTCTCTCCCTCATGAGTAAATAAATAAAATCTTAAAAAAAAAAAGAAAAAGAAAAAAAAGAAAAAGAAAAAGAACATGCACTTCTCCCCCAAGTGCCATGTCCCACGCCTGGGTCTGGTTCAGCTCATCCATCATGAACCCTTCCCAGGAACCACAGGCAACAGGGACCTCCTGCCTGAGTCCTAACGAAGAGCCCAACCCTGCAGATTAGCCTTCTGCATAACTTTCTGGTGAAATAAAGGCTAGGCTAAATTTTAAAAAAAACCTGAAACTGGGGACGCCTGGGTGGCTCAGTCGGTTAAGTGGTTACCCTCAGCTCAGGTCATGATCCTGGGGTCGGGGGATCGAGCCCCACGTCGGGCTCCCTGCTCAGCAGGGAGTCTGCTTCTGCTTCTCCCTCTGCCTCTCTCCTCGCTCGTGCTCTCTAATAAGTAAATAAATAAAATCTTCAAAACAAAACAAAACCGTACTGAGTTATAAAAGAGAACGGGGTGGCTCAGGACTGCGTCCTCTAGTGGACAAAGATAGAAGTTCAAAACCGTGATGTGCTGTTCCTTGTAGTTCAATTTTCATTCCGTTTTCTGCTTACAGGCCTTTTGTGTTCCACAGCAATTTTTAACATTAAAAAAATTACTTCTTACAGACTGTGCATTCCATTATCCACTGCTATTATTAACAGGCCCAGCTCTTTGAAAAGACTGGACTCCTGCCTACCTCAACTCTCTCTTACATAATCCAATCCAGAAATGCTGAAGCCCATCCATGTCACGCTGCAGCCTCTCATAAATATGTGTTCTTTGGGGAAAACAAGTACACCACTGCCACGCCTCGGCCAGCTGGAATGACACCACGAAGGAACTGGGACTGAATGACAGCTGGGGAATATTCTCAAGCCAAACGAAACATCCTCCCGAGTCTCCTCGTGGGTTCCAGGCTTCCCTTCTATCACCGACAGAGCCCAGGGCACTGCATCAGCGTGCAGGATGGATGGAGGCTGTTGTCTTGGGGTGCAGCCACAGAGAAAAGGGGCACCCACATGTGGTAGCACTTCAGCGGACTGAAAGGACAGCAGGCATCTGGAGAGGTGCAAGGCTGCCAGGGAAGACGGTGGGGTCTCAGCCCACACCACTCTGCATCAGAGCATCTCTCTTCTCATCCGTTTGTCTCTCGTTCTCGGCGGGCTCAGGCCAAGCCATGTGGACCCACGGGGGACAGCTAAGCACCCTCCTCTGTCGACACCAACGCCAAACGAGAGAGAAAGAGGCACCTGCACATCACAAATGACTGTCAACATGAAGCACATTCGTTTTGTCATTTTCCGTGCTAGAAACACGGTGTTCCTGCTCAGAGGGGCCCAGGATCTAATGCTTGTGATTCATCTACCAAACCAAAGGCTGAAGCAAACTCACTGAGCCGCAGAGTTGCTCCAGCAGACACACACTGAGGCCAGACAAGGCCCGGCCACCACCACCGTGTGCAAGTGCACATTTACACTCAAGGAAAGCACCACAAAGAACAAAGCGGGGAGTAGGCTCAAAACGGTTTATTTCAGAAACACCAACATGTCCAGTCTCCCCCAGTATACGTATCCTAACACAAGATGTTAATATGGGCAATTACTACCCTTTCTCTAAAGACAAGCATGGATAGCAGGGCAGGTGCCCACTCCAGGAGTTATGTGCTCTTGCGAGCAGCCCAAAGGGGTGAAAACACCAAGAGCCTGTAGCAAACCTGCCCCAGCTCCCACTCTGGAAGCAGGGGTGACCTTCCAGTGGCAGACGGCACTCTGGACCCCACTCTGGAATCTTGCAGCCCCAACTACCACGAGATGCTCTGGATATCCAAGAATGTACAACAGCCAGCCCATGGATCTGAAGGGCTCCTGAGCACTTCACACGATTTCCTCGGGGGTCACCGTCATCATGGTCCCCGTCTTACTAAGAAACAGGGACGTGGCCCGCCTGAGGTCACACAGCAGGCTGGCGCGGAGCTGGGATGTGGGGCTAACCCCACACCGTGGAGAACGTGGTACTCCTGCCCCTCACTGCTGATGCGAGAACTCACGTGTCCCGGGTGGCCCTGCCTCCCCAGCACATCTGCGGTCCCTCTGACTACAAGTCCGTCATAAAGGCCACCAATGGCTCACCTTGCGGGTCTGAAGCTGCATTCTGGGCTCGGTCAGGCACTCGTGAGCCAGACCCTCCTGGGAGTAGAGCTGGACAAGGAAGGGCTGGGCCAGAAGATGTTAAGTCAAGGGATCGACCAAGTACGTCCAAGACCCAGACACAAGCTGCGGGAGGAACCCGAGGGGCAGCACGACTACATCTGAAGTCAGGACAACCGCTCTATGCCACATAACAACATACATACGTCCTGCCCTAGTTTCTCCTCTTCTCACATCAACACGTGGCCAACACTCAAAGGGCAGGAAGGCCCGGGAGAGTTCTCTGCAGTGGATGGCTCCCGAGGGGCTGGAAACACAGGAGGAAGCCGAGGTGGGCAGCGCCCGGCAGCTTCCAGAGACCAGTGCTGAGGCCAGCAGCCATTCCCTGGGGAGTTCTGTCCCAAGTGAAGTCTGCACAAGGTGACTGCCACCCTGAACTACACTAGCTGCCCCCCATCCCCCTGGGTCACCAGGAGACAACGGTCACCTCCCTCCACGGGCCCCCATTTTGAGGCGGCTTGTGCTCTAGGATGAGCAGGGCCCTGAGTGCTCCTGTGTCCTACAGAGAACCGGGAGGGGCTCTCTACGTCACTCAGTGGGACCGGTGCTGCCAACTATGTAGCTCAGAGGCAGAAGCGACATGGCACACACAGTCATGGGGATGAAAACCATAAAGTGCAGGAAAAGTCTCCTTGGGGACTGAACCCTTTTATTTACATCCACACAAAACAGGGTCTTGAGCAGGTCAGGCTTCAGAAGTTACAGGTTGAGTAAATGAAAGCAAAGAAACCTAGGAAGTTCTAAGCCCCCAACAACGACACTCCAGGTTCCCGGGATCAGGCAGCAAAGACACCAGCACGCGTTCAGCCCGCACACTGATCTCCCAGCGAACTCACCTGCAAAGAAAGTACACTGGTCAGTTCTCATCGTACCTTACCAAATCGGTTAGCGCCACGAACTGCCCTCCCAGATCCAGTAACTCCACCCAGGAGCGCACCTAGAAGGTGCCCTGCAGGGACCCGGCCCCCACCAGCTCCCCCGCCTTCCAGGTCTGCGGACTCCAGTGAGGCCTTGGCCACCCAGCCATCTCTAATCTATATGCCGCCTGGGGCCTCAGACACCTGCCAGCTCGGAAGCCACAATGAACCCAGACCCTGACAAAGCCCCTAAACCCCGCACCAGCCTGTGCATTCCCGTATTTCCTCCCCTGCTTCCAGCCGTACGGTTCCCCAGTTTGGTCCTAACTCACCAGCTGCCCACATCCTCAGGCATTTCCACCCTCTCCTGCCCTTTGCTGTATTCCACCTGCTGGGAACAGCCTTTATGTCCTCATGGGGGCCACATTCCTTTAGGTCCTACAGATGGGGATGATGTTCCCCCCCCGCCCCCCGTGGCTGCGCAGCACTCACGATGCCCACATCTCTAGATTCTAAGCCCCTTCCTGGCGACTGCTTTTCCTCCCCGCCCAGCCCCAGCACAGATGTTAACAGTAATGCTCTGACCGCTGCAGGCACTTCTCCATCTGTGTGCTGACTACCAACCAGGCAAGAGGATGGAGCTACTTCACAAGGGGCAGGCTGACCTCCAGCCAACAGCATAAAGGTGCTGCTACGTGTGAGCTCCTCAGAAGATAGGGGGGGTTCTCCAAAAGCAGAATCTCAGGACTCCTGGGTGGCTCAGTGGTTGAGGTCTGCCTTCAGCTCAGGCTGTGATCCGAGGGTCCTGGGATCGGATCCTGCATGAGGCTCCCCACAGGGAGCCTGCTTCTCTCTGCCTATGTCTCTACCTCTATGTCTCTTATGAATAAATAAATAAAATCTTAAAAACAAACAAACAAACAAACAAACAGGGCAGCCCGGGTGGCTCAGCGGTTTAGGGCCACCTTCAGCCCAGGGCCTGATCTTGGAGACCCGGAATCGAGTCCCACGTCGGGCTCCCTGCATGGAGCCTGCTTCTCCCTCTGCCTTTGTCTCTGCCTCTCTCTATCGCATGAACAAATAAATAAAATCTTTAAAAAATAAAATAAAATAAAAAATAAAAACAAAGAGACAAAGCAGAATCTCTGAGCACTTGGGTGGCCCAGGCAGTTAAGCCTGTGCCTTCGGCTCAGGTCATGACCCCAGGGTCCTGGGAGAGAGCCCTGCATCAGGCTCCTTGCTCAGCAGGGAGCCTGCTTCTCCCTCTCCCTCTGCCACTCCCTTTGCTTGTACTCTCTGTCAAATAAATAAATAGCATCTTTTTAAAAAATATTTTATTTATTTATTCATGAGACACAGAGAGAGGCAGACACAGGCGGAGGGAGAAGCAGGCTCCCTGTGGGGACCCTGATGCAGGACTTGATCCCAGGACCCCAGGATCAAGCCCTGAGCCAAAGGCAGACACTCAACCACTGAGCCACCCAAGTGTCCATCCCATAAATAAATAACTTAAAAAAAAAAAAAAAAAAAAGGCAGACTCGTCTCAGCCTCTACCTGGGGGGGAATGAGGTGCAGAAGACGTAAGAGAGTGTCTGTGTGGTGTGATTCCAATAAAGCTGCCCCTGTGCCTGCAGCACAAGCTAGACCTGTGCTGTCTAACACGGTGGCCACTGGCCTCGGAGGAGCACTTACGATTATATTATAATGAAACATCTAGGTCCCCAGTAGCACCGGCCACACTGCCCCGCGTGGCTTGTGGCCGCTCTACGGGACAGTGCAGATAGATAGAGGCCATTTCCAACACTGCAGGAGGTTCCACCGGACAGCACCGCCCTATACATGGTGTTTTCTGGGAATTACAGTTTTGTTTTTTTTTATTATTCGTTTATGATAGTCACACACAGAGAGAAAGAGAGAGTGGCAGAGACACAGGCAGAGGGAGAAGCAGGCTCCATGCACCGGGAGCCCGACGTGGGATTCGATCCCGGGTCTCCAGGATCGCGCCCTGGGCCAAAGGCAGGCTCTAAACCACTGTGCCACCCAGGGATCCCGGAATTACAGATTTTAGCACATTGTTTTCATGTTTTGTTTTTCTTTTCTTTTCTTTTTTTTTTTAAGATTTTATTTATTGGGCAGCCCAGATGGCTCAGCAGTTTAGCGCCGCCTTCGGCCCAGGGTGTGATCCTGGAATCCCGGGATCGAGTCCCATGTCCGGCTTCCTGCATGGAGCCTGCTTCTCCCTCTGCCTGTGTCTGTCTCTCTCTGTTGCTCATGAATGAACAAATAAATAGGATATTTTTTTAAAAAGATTTTATTTATTTATTCAGGAGAGACACAGGCAGAGGGAGAAGCAGGCTCCATGCAGGGAGCCGAACGCAGGACTCGATCCCGGGACTCCAGGATCACACACCCGGGGCCAAAGGCAGGTGCTAAACCGCTGAGCCACCCAAGGACCCCCCCCTCGCCCCCATTCTTAGGAAAGATCAAAATGCTCAGGTGAGCCACAGGCCCCGCGGGGTCTGGCCCTTCCCACCTCTTCCGCTCGGCCCCACAGCATTCCCCCAGCTTTGCAGGTTACAATGGTTTTCTCCAGGTTCCTCCGCTGCTAGCGCACCTGCTGGGTCCCCGGGCCTTTGCACATGCCGCCGGGAGACCTCCCAGAGAACCCCCACACACACACTCATCCTTGCAGGGTCCAGCCCGAGGACCCCACCCTGACCCTCCTCCTGATGTAACTGCTAACAGGGCTGTGCTTCCCTCCACGCCTCTGACCTCCGCTTGAACTACGCCCTGTTTAGGGCAACCGTTCACCTCCTCTCCGGGCCGGGGCCGTCAGGAGCTCCCGGGGAACCAGGCCCCGCGCTGCTTTGCCCACCCCCGTGACCCCTGCCGCGCAGCACGGTGCCCCGTGCAAGTGCCAAGTACCGACGGGCGTCTACGGAGCCAGCTCTGCTCCCAGACTCTGCGGAAGCCAGACCTCCGCGCGGGTCCTGTTTGCAGTATCATACATGATCATCAAACTGCTGCTAGAATGTTCACACCTGTTACTGCAAATCCAAACCCCGGGGGGAACTGGGCCCCCCCGGGGGATTTTACTCTAGGTCAGGCTCGGGCTGCCTGGTACAAGGCTGCACCCACACCCGGGCAGGTGCGGCCACACAGGAGCCTTTCCGCAGACCATCGGCCTCAGGCCCTTCGTCCCGGCGCCGGACCTACCTGGAGGGAAGGGCCGCCGCGGCCCGCCTGCGCCCCGCCTGCGCCCCATCGCCGGGGACCGGAGCTAACCCTGGGGACAGAGGCGCCTCCCCCGTCGCGGCCCCTGCGGCCCAGGCTGGAGCCAGTCACCCCGCGCCCGACACGCGGAGCCCCGCGCCGCCGCCCGCTCCCCGCCCCCCGCCCCCCGGCGCGGAAGCCGCTCCGCACACGCACTTCCGGCCGGAAGTGACGACACACCACCGAGGCGGCGGCCGGAGAGTCGCGGGAGGCTCTGAAACCCGGTCCTCCAAGGCCGTCTTAAAGGGGCCGAGGCCTGCGGGGGCCGGTTTGGGAGGATGGGCGCCCTGGCAGGCGCGGAGGGTCCTAGCGCCAGGGATGCAGAAGGGACGCCTGTTTGCGGGGCTCCTCCCAGCTGTGGCGTATGCCAGAGCTCCATTTCTGCTTGTGACTAACATGCCACCCTAACAGACGGGGCTTTCAAGGTCGTGTGCAAACCACGAGGACTGTGGGAATCCCATACAGCCGACTTGGAGGCAATGGTGACTTGCTCCAGTTGACATAAAGGCCGAAACTGTCTGCCCCTTCAGCACAGATGGCCTGAGCAGCCAGAACAGGGACTGCATGTGTCCTGAGCTCCCGGGCCCCCGGGCCCTCAGTACCCAAGTGGAGTCCTTGTAAGGCCGAGCTGCTGCTGACCGCCCCCCAAGGTGCTGGGGGCTCCCCTGGAACCATCCCAGGCCAGGGTGAAGCTGCAGCCTCTGGCGTCTGGCCTCCTCTTTCGGGACCCTCAGTACCATCCTGAAAGAGCGTGAGGTCTTGCAGGTACAGGTGACAGAAACCGAACCTGATGCACACTAAAAAGTGGCCTCACTCGTTCGTGTAGGTGATGTTGTCCAGGGGTGGAGCAGCTGCACGGGCTCAAGAGCCCCGTCGCGGGATGCAGACACCATAAGCCTCTCTGGGTGGCTCCCCTCCGTCCTCCCCTCTCCAGCCCCAGGAGGGAGAGCCGGGGTGAGGAGGGGTGTGCAGTGCACAGCTCCCCGCAGAAGCCACCTGCCAGTGTGAGGCCAGAGGGACAGGGCAACCGTGGGTCTGACTCCCAAGGCTGTCCGTGCCCTAATCCCTGGACCTCACAGTGCAGAGGGCACTTTGCAGATGTGATGAAGTTAGGGACCCTGGGGTGGGGAGATTGCCCTGGACTGTCCAGGTGGGCCCCATGGCATCGCGAGGGGCCTTGCGAGACGGAAGCAGGACAGTCAGAGACCCAGCGGAGATGTGACACTGGAAGCTGCTGAACTTGAAGGTGGGGAAGGGGGGCCCACGAGCCAAGGAACACGGTGGCCTCTAGAAGCTGGAAAGAGCAAGGCAAGTCTTCTCCGCTGGAGCCTCCCTGCAGACACCATGGATTGTCATGTTTGACTACGAGGGAGTTTGCAAAGTAAAATCTTTTAACTGACTGCTCCTGTTGCCAGAGGGACAGGGGTTACGGGGAGGTGACTGTGGTCTCTGCCTCGGGTGCTGTGCAGGGTGTTTGGAGGCTCGAGGATGAGAGGGCCGGGTGACAGCTGGTGCTCAGGAAGCGATGTTTGCTGAAATGGCAGATGTGCTTCTCCGTGTCTTTCTTTTCAAAACGTCCCCTCTGATCGCTGAGCACATTTCCACCTGGAGCAGGAGCTCTGCAGATTGGCAGTGATGAACTGATTTGATGTAACAGTCGCGTTGGTGTAACAACCTCTTCCTGGAGAGGCGCAGCTCGCAAGAGTCCCCATGGAGAGGAAGAAACAGTTTCCAGGCTTGGGTGCTGCCTGGTGATCAGCCGAGTGATTCCGGCTCATCGGAATGAGGACTCTTTATCCCTTTCCAGTCTAGTGGCTCAGAGAGGCCCTGGAGGAGCTGGCCAAGCCCTGTCACCACTCTGAGTGGCTCATGGTGTCCTGGCTCAGAGGCCGAGGGACTGGAGCAAGCCTGGGGTTCAGCAGACGACAGTTATCTTCTGTACCCACCTTGAGAGACTTCCCTTTGGGGCCCAGGGAGTCCCGGGTATTGTTCGCCTTTGGACCTGACACCCCCAGCACACACCCCCCATGCCCACCCCGTTCTGAGGAGGTGTGCATCCTGCCCTGGCTTTGGAGCTCTCCCCAGGCTGCAAACATGTTCTGGAGGCTGTGAGCAGATCTGCTCCATTCTGCCTTCTGTGCCAGTGGGAGCTGGGGCCCCCCATGTGCCCAGATTTATGCCCTTGCCTGCTGAGCACAACCAGGCAGCCCCACAGCCCACCCATCTTGGGGTTACATGCTTTCCTGCAGCAGCTGCTGCATTCGTTTTAAACTATTTATTTAGCCGGGCACTCAAAGGGCTTCTGATGACTGTCACTCTGCGGGGCTGCCGGAGACAATTTCCTGAGGGTGATAGATTTCTTCTCATTTGCTGCTCTCAAGCTGTGGGGTCCTTCTGGGTGTTGGAGGAAAACATTTTCAAAAGATGCCATCTTCGGGGACTGTTCCCCAGGGTGCAGTGGGAACGGGGTTGTCCTGGGCTGCCCCCACTTGATGCTTTCTGCACAAAAGTAGGGAAGTTTCAGGACCCTGAGAGAGGCACAGTGGAAGCCAGGCTGAGCCTGGGAGGGGAGGGGAGGGGAGGGGAGGGGAGGGGAGGGGAGGGGAGGGGAGAGGAGGGAGCCTAAGGGTTAGAGGGAGGGGAGGGGAGTGGAGCTAGCCTCCAGCTCCTGTTTGTGTGTCTTCAGAGCTCTGGTTCTCAACTTGGCAGCCCATCAGAATCACCTAAGAGCTTAGAGCCTGACATTAGGGACGCCCCTACCCCGCCTCCCAAATACTGATTTTATGGGTCTGGGGTGTGGCCTGGGAATCAGGATGTTGTGGGATCCAGCCGGGGGTCTCCCTCTTCTCCCTCTCCCTCTGCTCCTCCCTCTCACCCTCATGCTCTCTCTCCATCTCTGGCTCTCTCAAATAAATAGAATATTTTTACAAAATAAAAATAAAAAATAAAAGCTCCCAGGTCATTCTACTGCGCTAGATTGAGGTGCTCTAAGATGGTCTTGCGGGTGTGAGCAAACCTACATAGTCCCCTGCCGAGAGAGGCTGTCCGCTTGAAAATTGGCAAAAGGATATGAGCACACTTTGAATGGGGTGCAAATGCAGCCCCCTCCCCAGGGCTCGCCTGGCTTGGAGGAGCCAAGCTCTGATGATTGCAGCTCTGATGAATGGGGGGGGGGGGGTGTTAGAATGTAGAAAAGTGAAATAATTTTTGTCCATAACAATGCAGATGGATTTTGTCCCGCAGAGATACAACTGGGGTCTGGGTCCTCAGGTGACCTCAAACATTCTATGTGACTGCCCCCCCCCCAGGACCCTGACCAGCGGGGCATCGATTAGCAAACCCATTCTAGCATTCCTGATTGCCTATATACATGGCTGATTTTCACATTCTCTTTTCTAGTGGTCTTAACATCTAACTGGTTTCCTCATGAATTAACAAGTTGGAAAAATTACTTCTACATACTTGTTTTATATGTGATATTCATTTTATAACAATTGGGGAAAGTATAATTTAGCCCCCCTCAGGGAGAGTGGGGTGCCCCTCCTTCCTTTCCCTCTGCACCTTACACACCACCCCACTGTGGCTCCATCCTGCTGCGCGGTCTGCTCCACCTGCTTGTCTCCCCGACTGCATCAGGACCACGAGGGCCTGTGTTTTACCTGCTGGTTAGAACCTATGATGTTGGGATCCCTGGATGGCTCAGGGAGTGATCCTGGAGTCCCAGGATCGAGTCCCACATCGGGCTCCCTGCATGGAGCCTGCTTCCCTCTCTGCCTGTGTCTCTGCCTCTCTCTCTCTCTATGTCTATCATAAATAAATAAATATTTAAAAATAAATAAATAAATATATAAGATCCTAAAAAAAAAAAAAAAAAAGAACCTTTGATGTTCGTATGCCCTGCACCTGGCACGGTGTCAATTAAAGGTAGGGACTACCTGTACTCAGTATGTTCAGTATGAGGTGGAACACAAGTGGGGCCATCCTTGTCTTCCCTAGGGCTTTTTTTTTCTTTTAAGATTTTTTTTAAGTAATCTAGGGGCACCTGGGTTGCTCTGCTTTCAGCTCAGGTCATGATCATGGGGTCCTGGGGTCGAGTCCCGCATCTGCTTCTCCCTCTGCCTCTGTCTCTGCCTCTTTCTGTGTCTCTCATAAATAAATAAATTTTTAAAAATCTTTTTTTAAAAAAGTGATCTCTGCACCCAACGTGGGCCTCAAACTCACAAACCCAAGATTAAGAGTGCACGCTCTACTGACAAGCCAGCCAGGTGCTGCTTCCCTGGGACTTTATTGCAACTCTTTCTGAAACGTCACTATTAAGTCTATTAGTAGTGGGCTTTTGATGAATCCTGTTAATCCGGTAGGAGGGTTATTTTTTTTAAGATTTTATTTATGTGAGAGAGAGAGCATGAGCAGGGTGAGGGAGAAGCAAGCTCCCCACTGAGCAGGGAGCCAGCCATGAGCTGGATCCTAGGACCTTGAGATCATGACCTGATCCCAAGTGAGACCCTCAACTGACTGAGCCTCCCAGGTGCCCTGGAAAGTTACTTTTTTTTTTTTTTTTGGAAAGTTACTTTTTAATTCTACTTTGTTAGAGTGTTTTAAAATCAAGAGTGACTATGATTTGTATTGGGTATGTTTTCTAGAACCGTTGGGCCAGTCACATAGCTGTTCTCCTTTAACCTGGAGGGCATTAAGAACATTTGTGATCTTATTATTTTTACATGCCTAGAATAAAGCACAATTTTGTTTGATGTTGGCAAAGTTAAACTTGCTGTTATTTAATTTCCATATCTTGCACATATCTTCAGAAGTGAGCTGGGTCTTTACTTTTCCTTCTCCCACAGGCCTTTGTCTGGTTTTGGCTTTAGATTAGATTGGGTGCTGCTGATCCCATTCCCAAACCCTTTTCCTTCTGAAACAAACAAGTATTTAGGAAATACTTGTTCATTTTTTTTTTTTAAAGTAAGCTCTATCCCCAACGAAGGTATTGAACCCTCAAAATCAAGAGTCGCATGCTCCACCGATGGAGCCAGTTGGGTGCCCCTGAAACAAGTATTTTCCTTGGTGTTTGAGGAGTGGGAAGCAGAGAAACATGAATACTGATTCAATTTCTTTAATGTTAATTGTTTTATTCAAGTTTTCCTTCCTTAAGTCAATTTGGGCAATTTACATTTCTTTAGAAAATTCTCTATTTCATCTAAAATTTTAAATGTGTTGACATAAAGTTGTTTATAGCATTCACATATAATTTAAAAAATCCCTAACATTAGTATATAATTTTAAAAATCTCTACTATGTCTGGAGTTAAGTCCCCCTTTCTATTCCTGATACTGTTTGTCTTTTTCTTGCTTTAGTTGGCTATAGTTTTGGGTTTTTTGTTTGTTTGTTTGTTTAATTTATTTATTCATGAGAGACACACAGAGAGAGAGGCAGAGACATAGGCAGAGGGAGATGCAGGCTCCCTGCGGGGAGCCCAATGTAGGACTCGATCCCAGGACCCCAGGATCCCGTCCTGAGCTGGAGGCAGATGCTCAACCGCTGAGCCACCCAGCTGCCCCCATCTTTTTGTGTTTTTTTTTTTAAGATTTTATTTATTTGTTTGAGAGAGAGAGAGAGTGAGGACATGAGCGGGGAGAGGGGAAGGACAGAGGGAGAGGGAGAAGCAGACTCCCCGATGAGCAGTACTTGATCCCAGGACCCTGGGATCATGCCCTGGGCCAAAGGCAGATGCTCAACCCACTGAGCCACCCAGGCGTCCCTATGGCTTTCTTTTTAATTAGTTTTTCCAATAAAAACTTGTTTCCCTGAGGCTCTCTATTATTTGTTTTCCACTTCATGACTTTTCTCTTTTACTTTTATTTAGCTTATTCCACTTTTTTGTTGTTGTTGTTTAGCTTTACTCTGCTTTCTTCCCCCAGCATCTTGAATTGCACGGTTGACTCACGTTTTCGGCCTTTCTTATTTGTAATACACACAGTTAGGGGTTTACAGGGACCTCTAAGTGCCAAGTTAGCTGGATGGCACGTGTTTGGGGATCATACTGGACGCTGCTCCCATGCTGGCACAGAGCTTCGCTGGACCCCGGTTCTTCTCCTGCCGCAGCCAGCTGCTCGGCCATCAGCACTCCCGGGAGGAGAGGGAGCGTCCACCTGGAGAATGCAGAGGCTGCAGACTTCTGCAGCCGCAGCCTTGGAGATCACAGCATCACTTCCACAGCCCTCCGTGTCGAAACACGTCAGGCTCAGGAGGAAGGGAAACAGAGTCTGCCTTTTATGGGAGGAGGACAAAGAGCTCTCAGCCACCTCTCATCCACCATGAAAATACTGCGCATTTATTCTGTTTACATCAGGTGCAGAAACAGACCCAAGGCACCTACAGAATAAATACCTGGGTAGTGGTTGCATCTGGGTATGGGGATAAACTGAATATAGCACCAGGGAATCTTCTAGGCTGCTGGTGAGACTCCATGGGCTGTTTGAGCCTGTTGGTTACATCAGTGTATATGCATTGTCAAAACCCATCAAACAGACTCCTGGGTGGCTCAGTGGTTAAGTGTCTGCCTTTGGCTCAGGACGTGATCCTGGGGTCCTGGGATCGAGTCCTGCATTGGACTCCCTGGATGGAGCCTGCTTCTCCCTCTGCCTGTGTCTGCCTCTCTCTTTGTCTCTCATGAATAAATAAGTAAATAAAATCTTAAAACAAAACCCCATCAAACTGTACACTTAAGAGCTGTGCACTTTACTGTATGTAATTGTACCTCAATAAGTAAATAACCACCAACAATACAACATGCCTGCTCAGCCTTAGGACCCCTCCCCCGCCACAGGCATGGGTGCGTGTGCTTACACGTGTGCGCGCATACACACACACACACACACACACACACACTAGCTAGAGCCAGAGACTAAGGCTTGTTTGTTTGGGAAGTAACCCTAGTGAACAGGAGTGAGGGGCTGGAGGAGTGGACAGGGGAGGAGAATGAGTCATCAATTTTGTCACTGCCATTGGCCGCTGCTGGGTGATTTCACCAGGACCCTCTCAGAAGCCGTGTGAAATGCACCTCAGAATTGTCTGCGTGGGACGCCTGGGTGGCTCCGTGATTGAGTGTCTGCCTTCGGCCCAGGGCGTGATCTTGGAGTCCCAGGATCAGGCTCCCTGCATGGAGCCTGCTTCTCTCTCTGCCTGTGTCTCTCCCTCTCTCTCTCTATGTCTCTCATGAATAAATAAATAAAATCTTAAAAAAAAAAAAAAAAAGAATCTTAAAAAAAAAAAAAGAATTGTCTGCCTGGAAGGGCAGAGAGGAAGTGTTTTTCCATTCCCTCCTGTCCCTTGTGGGTTCAAGCTGACTTCTTAGGCGTGAACCTGCTGGTGCTTCTGGGTTGTGGGTGGGAGTGCTGGCCAGCCCCAAGGTGGCCCCAAGGACTCTTGGTCCTGGTATTCACAGCCCTGTGTAGCACCAGTGTGTTCCAGCTCTTGTGGATGTAGCACCGCACGTTGGCCATCAATCTAGAGAATCTACTGCATCCTAGAGGGTATAGCCCAGCTACGCCACAGGATGTCACCCCGATCAGGTGGCTGTGATGAGCCTTTAGTGAGCCATACTACTATTCTTTCAGCTCAAACGTTTCCAGGTGATGGGGTATTTATTTTTAAAAACATTTTTAATTAATATATGTTAGTGATCTCTACACCCAGTGTGGGGCTTGAAGTTATGACCCTGAGATCAAAAGTCACATGGTCCTCCTACTGAGCCAGCCAGGCACCTCGGTGGAATATTTACATGGTAAGACCAATGGCTCTCATGGTCATGTGCACGTTATCACATCGCCTCTGCTTCTGGGAGTTGGGGGTGGAAACTGATTGGGACAGGAGGGCACTTTCTGGGCTGATGGTAGTGCTCTGTTCCGTGATGGAGATTTGGGACACATAGTGTACGGAATCTGTCAAAACTCAACGAATATGCACTTAAGATATGGGCATTGCATTGTGTGTTCATTTTGCCTCAAAAGAAAAAATGTAAAACATACAGCTCAAGTGAATGATAGGCATGCGAATTATTCAGGGGAAATGTACCAGTGACAGCAATTTACTTCTTTTTTGTTTTAATTTTTTTTTTTTTTTTAAGTAATCTCTAGGGCAGCCCAGGTGGCTCAGCGGTTTAGCACCACCGTCTTCAGCCCAGGGCCTGACCCTGGAGACCCGGGATCGAGTCCCACGTCGGGATCCCTGCATGGAGCTTGCTTCTCCCTCTGCCTGTGTCTCTGCCTCTGTCTCTCTCTGTGTCTCTCATGAATAAATAAAATAAAATCTTTAAAAAAATAAATAATCTCTACACTCAACATGGGGCTCAAACCCACCACCACGAGATCAAGAGTCTCACACTCCACAGACTGAGCCAGCTCTGAAATGCAAAAATGGGGGTGCCTGGGTGGCTCAGTCAGTTAAGCATCTGCCTTAAGGTTCAAATCATGATCCCAGGGTCCTGGGATGGAACTGCATCAGGCTCCCTGCTTAACGGGGAGCCCGCTTCTCTCTCTCCCTCTCCTACTCCCTGTGCCCCTCCCATGCTTGTGCACACTCTCTGTGTCTGTCAAATAAATAAAATCTTAAAAAAAAAAAAAAAGAAATGCAAAGATGCACTGATAGTTGGATGGAAGTGTTACAGAATTCAAACTTGTCCTTGTACTTGACCAGCAGTGATCCAATGTCTGAGATACTGGTTTTAAAGCAAAGAAAGTTTTGTTATCGGAGGGGCAGCCTGATGAGAAGGCAGGGGAGCTGCCTTCCCCAAGCTGCATTGCCCTGCTGAGTCTAGGGGCAGCTTATGTACGTGAGAGGTGGGGAAGGGGGTTCTTGAACACTTGAGGGAGGGGGTTCCTGAAACAATGTGGAGGTAAGCATTCTTCTGGACAAGGAGGCACTATCTGGGGCCTGGTGTGATCAAATACACCAAGACAAATGTCACCTTCAGGTCCCCATTGGGTTTCTACAATCAGTAGGTAAACAGGGAGTGGGGATAAAAAGCAAAGTTAATCATTGATCGTGCATGAGGTTAAGAGGTGCAAAAAACATAATTGAGTAAAGAGCAACGCAGAACGTGCGGCTAAGGTAGCAATGCAACGAATACAACTATGGTTCTGTTTATGTTTTCAAAACAGGAGCCAAGCATCTGGCCTCATAGGGAGGAGAGAGGACCGGACAAAGCAGGAGCAGCTGAGCGTTAAAGGTAGAATCTAGACGGCAGAGCCGTGTGTTCGCTGTCAACGTTCTCCGCTTTGCTGTCTACCTGAAACGGTTGGGAACAGAAGGCGGGGGCAAAGGGTGGGAGACAGCTGGGGGGAGAGCCCCCTGCGCGTGGGTCCCAAGGCCTCACTCTCACCCAGTGAGGCTCCGGGTCGTCAAAAACAGAGCAGGACAAGCTGCGGCCTTGACTTGGCTGCCGCGGATCTTGACGGTTTGACCCGTAGGGGAGGCAGGGCTGCAGGGAGCTCATAATTGGTGAGCACAGGCTTTTTTTTTTTTAGCACAGGCTTTTAATCTTGCAAAACAATTTTGCAGCAACCCACATTGTCCAAATCGTGTCCACTCGGAGGTGAAGGGTTTTCACCTACCGTTTTGGGAGGCCGTGTCATAAATGAAAAACACGGGTCCGGACTCGGATCCGATTTTCAACATGGGCTGTGTTACCCATGAGCTGGGCTGCCTCAGGCAAGTCGCTGAACGTTTCTGTGTCAGTCTGTCCCCTCGTGTGTAGTATGGGCTGAGTCACGCCTCGCTCCCACGCAGGGCTGCCCGGAGCCCCATCTGTAAAACCTGCTGTGCGGGCACAGAGACGTTCTCAGGAAGTGGTGGGTTCCCCCCCCCCCCACCTATGTAAGTCCCCTTGCCCCGGAGTGTTTGATTTGATCCGGGCCACGCTTCGGAGGGACAATCTAGGCAGGGATGTGGGCCCGGAAGACCTCTCATCCAGCACCGCGTTTCTGACATGGGCTCCTGCCTGGGTCCTCTCCGTCCACTGCTGCTCAGCGTCCTGATGCCTGTGGAGCTTGACAAGAAAATCACCTCCTTCTCCCGGGTGTTCCGCAACACGTCAGCGGCTCTATTATTTGCTACATTTCTTTTCTCCCCATATCTTTCTTTCAAACACAGCAGCTGCAGGAGTGAGCAGCGTGTGCACGTTTTATTTTTTTATTTTTTTTTTGCGGGTGCACGTTTTATTTTATTTTTTTTTAAATGGGGACATGACCCTTTTTTTTTTAATTTTTATTTATTTATGATAGTCACAGAGAGAGAGAGAGAGGCAGAGACACAGGCAGAGGGAGAAGCAGGCTCTATGCACCAGGAGCCCGATGTGGGATTCGATCCCGGGTCTCCAGGATCACGCCCTGAGCCAAAGGCAGGCGCCAAACCGCTGCGCCACCCAGGGATCCCAATTCTTCCTCCCTCTGTGGATTGCTTGGCGAGTGTCCGATTGGGTCACGGCCCCGGGGGATCCTGTGTGGGCCGAGGGGGTGCTTGCAGGTGTGGCGGTGGGGGGGGACCTGCGCGCCCCCTTATCGGCCTCCCCCCGCGGCTCCTCCAGGCCCGGCTGCACCTTTCACAACCAGAGCCTCCAGGGTGGGTCCGCTCCTTCCTGCTTCAGTGAAACACTGGTGGTGGGGGGAAGGGGTGGGGGGGAGAAGGGGGGGATCGATCGCTCCTTCTTCCTTCTTTTCCCCCCTCTCGTTTGTTAGGGCTTCCAGACACACATGACCTATTTATACTCTGACTCGGAAAGGAGCTGGCTCCGGAGGATGCCTGCCGGGTAATTGAAGTGAATGGCCAGCCGGCTCTTCAGTCCCGACAAGGGCATTCCTGGAGAGTCGAGTGCTCCTGCCAGCTCTGCCCGAGGCTTTCCGGAGGCCCCAGAAGCCATTCTGTTTGGTCCCAGGCTACTTGAGATGGTGGCGAGCTGGATGGTCCCCTCGGGAGCTCAGGAACAGCCTTTGTGGGCAGGGAACGATGGGGAAACCATCCTGCCTTGTCCCCCAAAAAGTTTTCCACTCTCTTCTTTGTTGCACCCGTGACACTTTGCCCAGGATCAAAGTCAGTGAGGCAGGAGGAGCAAACACAGACTCTCAAGTCAGACAGTCCTGAGTTCAAATCCTAAGTCCCCACCTGTGGTCGATGGATGAGATCTTGGCTTCTGACTCTCCACTCACTCCTCGTAAGGGAATTAGACCTTGCAGCCCTTGGTGTGTGAGCCTGGTGACCCTCCTGCTGGAATGGGCCTGGCAGGTGGCTGCGAAAGAGGGGGGGGCGACGGGGACGACAACTGTGTGGCCCCAGGTGGGGCCTTTGGCCGATCATCTGTTTCTGACGTGGGAGACAAAGGTAGAAGGAAATGTAGAGAAAAATTTAATGTCTTTATAATCTGCAACCCATCAACAAGTACTAGAAGGGTATAACATTCCTCCAGGAAGCTCCCAACTGTTTTAATATTAATGCCTCGCTGGAGGGGAAAACAATCTTAGCTTGACAATAGCCAGGCCTCCAGGATCCTGTGAGTCTTTAGCATATGAAAGTCCTTTTGGACTTTATCTTACTGGTCCCCAATCCCACAGTATATAATCAGCAGCACCTGACGATGTGGGGGCAGCACACAGCAGCAGCTCCTTCTCCTCCTTGCTCCACTTTGGCTCCTTTCATAAAATCACTTTTTTTTTTTCCTTTGCACCAAAGACATCTCAAGAATTCTTCCTTGGCCGTTGACTCCGGACTTCGCCAATATTCCAAAACTACATCATTTCTGCTATTCTTTCTCCACCCACCACAAGAAGGACGTGCTCTGGGTCCTGCTGGCCCCAGACAGGCACAGATGGAGGCCTCCCCGAACCCAGCCTGCAGCCCGGAAATAGTCCTAGGAGACCCAGAGAACTGTGAGGGAGAAAAATCAATGTTGGCAGGCTTTGCCTAACTTTATCTTTAAAGGATCGGCTACTAATTATTTTAGGCTGTGAAGGCCAGATGGTCTCTGTTGCAACTCCGTAACTCCGACGGTGTAGGGCAAAGCAGCCACAGACAATTCGTACACAAATGAGGGTGGCTGTGTCTAATAAAATTTTATTTGTAGACATCAGCATTTGAAGGATACATGAATCTCTCATGTCCCAAAATCATCCTCTTTGAGTTTTTTTTGACCATTTCAAAAAAAGTAAAAACCATTCTTAGCTTGTGGGCTTAGAGGAATCGGCTGGATCTGGCTCACAGGCCATGGTTTGCCGACCCACCCCCTGGGCCCCCAGCAAATCGTTGAGCTTTGTAAGATTTCTTTGTTCTACAGAGACGGATTAATAACACCGTTCTGATCATGCAATCTTGAACAAAACACCCTCCCTAAATGTCAATTTTTTCACCATAAGATGGAGGCAAAAGTAGAATATTTCTCTCAGAGTAGATGGAATAATGTATAGGAATTGCTTCATTATAAATGTTTAATCTATTGGGATTTTATTCTATGTTCCAGTGCGGAGGGGCACACAGTGGGGCTCCAGGGGATGACTGTTGGCATTGGCAGGGTCTGTGAGGAGACGCCATGGAGGGCAGGCTCCTAGCTGGGTTCTTGCCGGGCTCCCATCTACCCTGTTCTGCTCTCAGGACAGACTGGGGTGTGGAGAAGGCGTCCCCGGGAGAGCCAGGCCCGGGTCTTCTGGAGTATGGTGTGCATGCAAATGTAGGAACTCCCATCCACTTCCAACCCGGAGCATTCCCATTCCCAGGGCAGCACTCTCGCTGGAACATGGGCAAGTAGGGACTGGGATGCAGTAGCCCGAAAGAAAGGACAGGGGGTCCCCCAACCTGTGGCTCCTTGTGAATGACCATGACGCCGAGGACAGGCAGCGATCGTGAACCGCCTGGGTGTGCTCCACCAAGGGCTAGGGGCCCAGAGCATTGGCCGGCCTGGGGTGATGAAGTTTTGTAATATAGGTGAGGTCCTGAGCTGATAACCAACAAAGAATTTTTGAGACATCTTTGTGCAAAATGGTGGTTTTATGAAAGCCCGGGGACCGGCTGCCCCAGGCCTGTGAGGGGTGGCTGATTATATCCCTGGGAGTCAGGAGATGGTTAGGGAGAGTGAAAGTCTCTAAGGAATCTTGGAAGCAAGGTTCCCAGGACCTTGAGGGGGTGCTGGCTAATGTTGGGAAAAGGTCACTCATTACCGTCTAATAAAACCTGAGTCATGAGACCTTCAGATGCGTACCGGTGGGTCATGTGCTTGGGGGGTGATCGCCGACGCGTACCTTGGGGGTTTAGAGATAAAGGAAATTTCTGAAGGAAATTTATATGTTAAAGTAGATTCACAGGATCCTGGGAGTTGGGCTAGGATTGCCTTTCGCCCTCAGCAAAGTATGAACATCGAGGCAGCTGAGTCCCTAGAGGAAAGTCACTCTGTCTCTTTCAAGGACTTGTCGATGTGCTGCCCTAGGCTTGTGCTTTGTCCTCAGCCAGCCCTGTTCCCCCATCATGGGGGACACGGGGGTCCTTCAGCAGGGCGTTCTCAGCCACGGACACGTCCAGCGTGAGTCTGAACATCACCCTAGAGCAGTGGGAGGGGAATGGGCCTGCCATCTCCACGGAAACCACCTTGCAGTCAGGCCAGAACCGGACCAAGGCTGAGAGAGCCAGGCAGCCAGCACACTTGCCTCAGGCCACAGCTGGGCCGGGGCAGGCCGGGGCAGGCTGGGGCAGGCCATGGGACCTGAAGGCACAGAATCAGACTGAGGTCGTGGTTTGAGGCCAGGAGGGAATTTCTAATAACTGAGAGAGACCAGAAGGCAGTGGGACCTGCCTGAGATGTCAGCAGGCGATGGAAAGTGGAATTTGACAGAGTATGGCTTATGGCATTGATTAGGGAACATGTAAAACCATTTTATGTGGTTATGTTTATGCCTTGGAGCCTGAGACCGCTCGGTAAACCAGTTACACATTTGATTACGATCCTCAGGGTGTCCCTCCACCCCGTCTCCCCACTCCCTGCCAGCGGAGAAATGTTGCAGCTGGTTTCAGCCTCTTGCTGGAGGAGGGAAGGCGAAGGAGGGGAGGGAGAGAGAAGCAGAGGGGTGGCTTTTTGCAAGGACACACCTGGGCCCAGCTCCAGGCTACCATCTCCCCTGAGCTGGTGAGTGTGGTCCCCTGACTGCCAATGGGATTTTACTCCACATTGTGACCTATGCGGGTTATGAAAACGTGCAAACACTGGGGCACCGTGTGGCTCAGCGGTAGAGCGTCTGCCTTCGGCTTGGGACATGATCCTGGGGTCCCAGGATTGAGTCCCGCATTCAGACTCTGGGCATGGAGCCTGCTTCTCTCTCTGCCTCTCTCTCTTTCTGTCTCTGTGTCTCTCAAGAATAAATAAATAAAACCTTAAAAAAAAAAAAAAGAAAACATGCAAACACAGCTAAAAAGACAGTTTACACTTCTGAGCCCAAATGAACCAAATGTTAGCTTTCTTTCTGGGTCGCGTCCCTGCTTTCTCCCTTAAAAATTCCCATGCACAATCTGAGACCCAGTTTTAACTACGACTTCCCCACGAAACTGCTTCAGACTTAGGAATTGGAGGTGCAGGCCCTAACTAATGGACGTGAGGCCTCCCCAACCTGCCTGAAACGCAAATTAATTACAAAACATAAAAGCGTGTTATTGTATTCCTAAATTTGTTGACCTGGATTTACGCCCCAGGTGCTTGGAAAGCTTTGCAACTTCCAAACTTATAAACACCCATGCAGGAATTTTAGTACTTGAATAGTTTTCTTTTTTTCCTCACTGACACCTATGATGCAGGTGGAATTAATCTGGGTGTAAGGATGAAGGCAAGAAGTAAGATTCTGAGACAAATCTGTGTACCCCAGAATCACCTAATGTGGCAGTTCTCGTGTCGCACCTGACAGGTACTGTTTGCAGGGCTGACATGCCCCTGGGAGCCTGTGCAGGTCTAAGCAGACGCAGGACACCCAGGACAGAGGCCAGGACACAGAGACAACAGCGTAAGTGGGAGGGTGACTGAAGGGTGGCATTCTCCAAGGCACATGGCAGAAAGAGAAGAGCAAGTGTGTAGACCCGAACCTGGGGGGCGATGCAAACAGGAAGGAGAGTCCTCAAGACGACAGATGGCGGGAGAGCTAAAGGAAGGTTAGAGTTTCATTGACAGAGTGGCCACATATTGGGGACAGCCTGATTGTTGGAGCTGTTTATGCAGCTGCAGCCAAGAGCAGCATTTTGGGGGCAGCACGTTGCAGAAGCAAGAATGTGGGCTTTAGGGTCTGCCATCCTGCCTTGGTCTGGGTCTAGCTGAGTGACCTTGACCCGGTTAATTGCCCTCCTGTGAAAGCCTTCATTTCCTCTTTTATGAACTAGAAACAATTCCTGTCCCCGGGGTTGTTTTAAGGATTAGGTGAGATTTCTGTGAGCTCCAGGAGGACACCCTGTGCCAGGGAGAGGCCGATAGGCTAGTTCATTTTTCTTGCCTCCCTTTTCCTTTGTGTGTGTGTTTGTGTGTGTGTGTGTGTGTTTTAAGACTTTATTTATTTATTTGATAAAGAGAGGCCCAAGTAGAGGGGGAGCAGCAGGCAGAGGGAGAGGGAGAAGCAGGCTCCCCGATCCCAGAACCCCAGGATCATGACCTGAGCTGGAGGCAGACGCTTTACCCACTGAGCCACCCAGGTGCCCCTACCTTTTCCTTTGAATTCCACAAGAGGGAAGCTGGGGCTAGGAACTCAAGGATACATTATTTCTTCAGCTAATGAGGTTAAAAGGCATTGTGGGTGGGTCGCTTTTGGGGTCAGAGATGGTGTGACCAGATTGTTGGGTGTGGGTGTTATCGGGGATTCTCTATCACACCCACCCTGGAGGGGAACGGAGCGCCAATAGCACCTGCACCGCCCTTCCCGGGGTGCCGTGTCTGCAGGCCACGTATGTCTGTCTGCCTGGAGGAAAGAACGATGGGGTCAGAAGCTCTGCCTCCAGGACCAGAGGGGACTTTAGGAGCCACCCCTGCTGGTTGGAGCAAAATAATTTCCATGTGCATCCGCCTCCTGATTGTAAAATAGACACATCCTGACTGGCTCAGCCCGAGGATCACGTGCCTCTTGATCTCGGGGTCCTGAGTTCGAGCCCCATGTTGGGTATAGAGATTACTAAAACTAAATAACAATTAAAAATAAAATAAAATAAAATAAAATAAAATAAAATAAAATAAAATAAAATAAAATAAAATATGGGACACCTGGGTGGTGCCATCAGTTGAGCGTCTGACTCTTGATTTTGGCTCAGGTCACGATCTCAGGGTCGTGAGATTGAGCCCTGCATCCAGCTCCACACTCCATGTCTGCTTGAGATTCTCTCTCTCTCCCTCTGCCCTCTGCCCCTCCTCACCCAAATAAATAAGTAAACCTTTAAAATAACATAAAATAAAACAGACGCACCCACAAAGTGGATTTGTAAAGGTTTATGAGTGAGCCAGGCTTACTGGGGCACCTCCTCAGCTCTCGGGAGTGTCACTCGCTGTAAAATGTGAAGCTACATTACCAAGAGCAGATATGAATAGCCTGTAGGTGCCTAAGAGCCAGGTCTTGAAGTCATCTCGGGGCTACAAGGACGTTAGTTGCCTCTTGTGTCATGTTGCATGGTTCCAGCTAGAGAGATAGAGACAGAGAGAGGTAAAGAGAGACAAAACAGATGGGGGGGGGGTGAGGGGAGAGAGAGAGTGCACGCCCGAAGGATGGACTCTCAAGATAAATAAAATAAGGTCCAATTTTTGCCACTCTAGGGTTTTCATTTCTCAAGCTGCCACGGATGTCCGTGGCTGTTTGCACTCAGGCGCAAACACGACAATCCCGCAGGGCCTGGGCCCCACGCCAGCCTGAGTGTGACTGGTCACATGTCACTTCTGAGTGCGGGACCAGGTTCCTGCCAGACAGCATCCTTCAGCTGTGGTTGGAGGGAACAGAGTGTCTACACCCGCACTCCCAGATGGGGATCTCTCTCCTTCCTGCTGGAAATGCCCCAGCAGACAGAAGCCAGTGGGGCCAGGGAGACTAGAAGTCAGACACCGTCTCTCTGCATAAGCGCCCTAACCAAGGGTTCCTAGAGCGAGGACGCTGGGTGGTCGTGGGACGTGGGTGCAGGTGGAAGGAGGTTCGACCTGCTGGAGGCAGAGGGAAGAGGCCTCGGAGGGGATCTGTGCTGCCCCGGCTTGGCAGTGGCGGAAGGTGGAGGGCGACACACTTCTCATCCACCGGAGACACCTTGCTGGTGGGTCACCAGCGAAAATGTTTTGGTCTATTGTCTGTTCAACCCATAGAGCTTGGGTTCCACGAGTGTGGGGAAGATCTGTTTTATTTTATTTTATTTCTTAAGATTTTTATTTATTTATTCATAAGAGACCTACAGAGAGAGGCAGAGACACAGGCAGAGGGAGAAGCAGGCTCCCCGTGGGGAGCCCGATGTGGGACTCGATCCCAGGACCCCGGGGTCACGCCCTGAGCCGAAGGCAGATGCTCAACTGCTGAGCCACCCGGGTGCCCTGGAAGATTTATTTTAAATTATGATATCCTCAGGAATGAGAGCAGGGCACAGAGTGGTGCTGAAGATATTTGGGGAATGAATGAAGAAAGGCATCAGCCCTGAAGACAGTGAATACCCCTGAACGGCGTCACAAGGAACTGTGACCTCACCCCATTTGCTCCACAGGCACCAGAGCTTGAGAATCACATCTCCACGGACTGTGGCCCATGTGGACACCTGTCCTTCATCTGCCCCAACAGCTGGGGGGTCTCTGAGGTCCCCAGGGCTCAGACTGCCCTGAGGCTGTCTCCCCCCTCCATCACCCCGCAAGTGGTTCTGGAAATCTCCTTTATTCTGTTTGCAGGGCAGAGATGCAAAGGGACAGGGGAAGGTTACCTCCAGGCCCTCCTCTGATTTGCTTAACGGGTTTGAAGAAATGGTGCTTCTCGCAGCGTGCTAAGGGGGGCTTGCAGTCGCATGGGTTACGGGCAAATGAAAACACAAAAGCAGCCCTTGGCATTGAGAACACCCGCAGCACGTGAGCGGGGAGTGGGGTACATGCAGCGGGGCGCTTGCAGGTGACGCACACCTGGGGCTCCCCACCACTTCCCCAGCCCTCGGCCCCTCGGCTTCTGGAGCAGGAGGCGTGGGCACAGGGTGGCAGTCCCCTTGCCCCGCGGCTCTGCCTCCCACCGGCCTCCTGCTCACCGCGTGGACCCCCGGCCCGGGTCTGCGCGTCCACGAGCCACCCGCTGCGGCGGGGGTGGGGTGGGGGTGGGGGAGGGTTATCAGCGCAAAACACTCCGGCTGCTGGCGTGTTTTATGGGATTCCCAAACCGTAGCAAGTGGAGGAATGTTTTTCCCCTGCGCTTCCCTCAGGAGAGAGAGAGAGAGAGAATGAGAGAGAAAGAAAATGAGGTTGGGAGAGATGAAAGGCTTTTTTTTCTTCCAAAAATTGGAACCTCACTTCAGATGAAAATAATGCATCTTGAAGGTCGTGATAAGATAGAGGTGAAAATTGCCCGGGCCTAAGCCGTGCCTCCCGTGCCTCCCGCTTATCTCCTTGTGCCCCCGTCGGGTGGAGACCGTGGTTTCTGCTGATTGAGAAAACCCCGAGGAAGGAACAAAAGCTGTCTTTAAAACATGGTCTCCGAGAACATTAGCCTATTTTTTTAAAGTGTTTCATTTCAAGGCTTCAACATGTTCTTTTTCTATTTCTTTCTTTTTCTTTTTTTCTTTTCTTTTCTTTTCTTTCTTTCTTTCTTTCTTTCTTTCTTCTTTCTTTCTTTTTTTTTTTTTTTACAATTCCACGAGGCCATTGCGGGGAACAAAACAAAATGTGGCTGCTGCCAATTAGTGCCGTGTCTTACTTGTCGAACTGCTCCATCTTTTGTTAAGCCATAAATGCGCTTTTTTTCCAAGCCACTTGGCTTCTCGGATGCTGGATATTTAATTTGCTCAGAACATTCCCGCAGATCAGGCGATTTTAAACCAGCATTTCATTAGAGCCTCGTGTGATTGCGCGTGGAGCCGGCCCACGGGGCGGGCGACCGCGTTGGGGTGAGGGCAGTCTGCTGTCTGACTCTGCAGGCCCGGCACCAGCTCCCCAAGGCGGTCCAGGGGGGTCCCCAAGGTCTCAAATGTCCTCCCCTGGTCAGCGCGGCCCGCACCGCCGGCCTTCGGTCTTCCCCAAGGCTCTTGGGCAAAATCTGTCGTCAGCATACAAAATTGGTTGACGGGGGAGCGTGAGTGGCTCGGATGGTTAAGCATCTGCCTTCAGCTCAGCTCATGATCCCAGGATCCTGGGATTGAGACTCCCTCCCCCCATTCTGCTCCGTGGGGGCCCTCCCTCTCCCTCTGCCCTCCCTCCCGCTTGTGCCCACGCGCGCTCTCTCTCTCTCTCTCTCTCCTTCTGTCTCAAATCAATCAATCAATCAATCAATCAATCAAATCTTCAAAGATCAAAAGTGACTGACGACTTGACCCAGAAAAGCCTGACTTTCTAGAACATTCCTTGTTACACTCAGCACAGTTGTGCCTCAGAGGCCCACCTGGACAAATCGGGCAGTGCAGACATCTTCTGAGCCCTGCTGACCATGAGGAGTTTCTGCTCAGCTGAGGGGCTTGAGCTCGGTGGTGTTGACCCTAAAACACACTTGCCGCCCATGTGATGGCAGCTGATGCTGGCCTAGCTACCTGCAGGTGCGGGGAGGCGGGGGGGGGGGGGGGGGGGGGGGGGGGGGGGGGAGGCGGGGCGAGAGAGGGTGGGGCCCGGGGGCTGGTCTGGGGACATGTCACATGGTAGGAGCATCTCTGTAGCCTTTTAAAGATGGGGGATGCCTGGGGGTGCTCCGGGTTGAGGGTCTGCCTTTGGCTCAGGTTCTGATCCTGGAGACCCGGGATCGAGTCCCATGCCTGCTTCTCCCTCTGCCTGTGTCTCTGTCTCTCTCTCTAAATAAATAAAATCTTAAAAAAATAAAATAAAGATGGGGGACGATGGAACTGAATGTGGGAGGTGAACAAGCCAGCTGTGAGGGACATTTTGAGGTGGGAACAGACAAGCCCAGTGTGGAGGGTCAAGACCGGGGCGTTCGTCACAAGGGGAGCTTGTTGTTGACCCCAAGGTAAGATGGTATCCCAGTAATGCGCCATCCATCTGAGGGCTGCTGTGGGCTGAATGGCGTCCCCCCAAAAGACACGTTCAAGTCCTCCCCCCCCCCCCCGGGAATGTGACCTCACTTGGAAATAAGGTCATGGCCAATGTGATCAAATCAAGATGAAGATGTCCTTGCGTGGCGTGGACTAGAGCTCTAAGCCAGCACAACTTGTGGCCTTGTAAGAAGAGGAGACACGTGCACACATGTGCACAGGGGCAAGGCCACCTGGATTGTCGCCGTCTTCCAGAAGCCGGGAGAGACGAGGCAGGGAACAGACTCTCAGGGCCTCCAGAAGGAGCCAAGCCCTCTGACTCCTTGGGTTTGGACATGGGGCCTCCAGAACCGGGCGAGGACAACCGGGGTGCTTTAGGCCACCCCACTGAGGTCGTTTGTTAGGGCAGCTGCAGGAAGCGGATACGCCAGGGCTTCTAGATTCTAGCAACAGCAGAGAGGTGGGTGGTGGCTCCTTTTCCAAGACTCCCCGAGTGAGCAGCAGGGTCAGGATGGGAACCCTGGCCACCCGACTCCTCAGAGGGCCAGCCCAGGGCAGGATGGCTCTGTGCCCCTTGCCGCCTCTGCCAGGACACAAACCCACTCCAACACCTCCAAACCCGTGACACCTTTCTCTCCTGGGCCCCCGGGGCCCACCTCTGCCTTCCACATCCCTCTTGGGCTCTGGCCACACTGCCCTCCACACCCTCTGGCCTCTCTGGTGGGCAGAGGGGTGGGGGAGCCTCCCACAGATGGGATGCCAGGTGCCCACGGTTCGAGGCCTCAGCAGAACGAGCCTCGGCAGCCGCTTGCTCCTCACGCAGGCCCCCCCCCCCGCCCCCGGGGCCACACCAAGACTGTTGCCTTCCAGAAGGCTGGCCCTGGGTTTGCCAGGTGGAGACTCTGAGCCCCATCAAGCTAAACTACAGCATCATTTTAAAGGTGCCTAGACTTCGGCTCTCTGTTCTGGAACACTCCTCCCTGCGGTGAACCTGGGGGCCACTAGATGGCAGTAAAGACCGAGCCTGGACTAGTCTCACCAGAAACGGATGGTTTGGGGGGAGACCCAGAAAACCCACTGCAGCAGAAGGGAGGGCACCTGAGCCACCCGTGTTCATGAAGGGATGGAGGGCCAGGAAGGGGAAGCAAAGGACCAATGCGTGGCGGGGATGAGCTGGGAGCCTGATGATTTGGAAGGAGGTCCTTTGAGGAGTCCACCTGGTTCTTCCATCTTGAAGCAGGTGTCTCTCCAGAGCCCCAGGCATCCTTTGCAGAGAGTATGGAGCCCGGGACTGCTTGCTAGACGGTGCACACCTGTGTGTCAGGCCAAGGAGACCCAGGGAGATTGGGGGTGACGCCGCAACAGGGCAGAGCAGAGGCTGCTGGGGCCCACGGGCCCGGGGAAGAAGCCTGGCACCACTCCCCACCGGTAATGACCCCATAAAGGTAACTTACCCTTTCTTCACCTGTGAACGGGGGTAATGACAGGTAACTTGGGGGTGATCATGGCAGGGTCACACGAGACCATGTAAGGAAAAGATGCACAGTACCTGGTACCCAGCTTAGCTCAGAACATGTGCCATTAGCAGCCTCACCAGCTTCATCATGCGTGTTCTTGTTTCTTTTTAAGTTTTGATTTTTTTTTAGTAATCTCTATGCCCAATGTGGGGCTTGAACTCACAACCTCAGAGATCAAGAGTCACACGCTTGTCTGACTGAGCAGTGAGATGCCCTCATGTTCATTGTTCTTAATGGCTTAGGGTTCTCTTAGAAGATGAGTCAGATGTAAAAAAAAAAGCAAACCAAACCAAACCTGACTCATTTGCTGCATGGTGTGCACACAGGAAGTCCAGCTTTGAACTGCAGCGTGGTCAGCCCGGCCTCTTCCTAGATCTCTTCCAGGATGGCTCCTTCCCATGGATGGTTCAGCATCGCCTGCAGATGTACTCACACTCCCTCCCTGAATGTCAAGGAGGATCCTAGGGCACCAGGAAGGGGCCTCCACCTGCTTTAAACTGTGATGGCTGAAAGTGATACTGGAGTTGTATCTGAAGTTTGACCCCAAGGTCAAAGCCAAGAGGACCAGTCATCCAAACCAGACATTGACCTAAGGGCCAGGCTGAGAGTGGGAGTCATGTGTGGAGCCACATGGGAAAAGAATGAGGCCGGGCAGAGGTCTGGGAGGCCACGGGGCTTGGAGATCAGAGGGCCGACAGGCTGGGGAGAAACCCTGAAAACGTGGGGAGTGGCAGCCTTTTAGGTCATCCTGCAGTTGGTTTGTATGGCTGGCTGATGAGGCCAAGCAGTGCCACGCAGGCTCGAGGAGGGAGTATTGTTGGGTTCTCCACGTCCGGAGGGCTCGGGGGTTAGGTCAGAGGCCCATGTGTCCCTTCTAGGAGCAGCTCCAACACAGAGTGTTCTCTCTCTCTCTTTCTTTCTTTTTTATTTTATTTATTTACTTGAGAGAGAGAGAGAGCAGAGGGAGAGGGAGAAGCAGACTCCCCACTGAGCAGGGAGCCTGACATGGGGGCTCCATCCCAAGACCCTGAGATCATGACCTGAGCCGAAAGCAGATGCTTCACCGGCTGAGCCACCCAGGCACCCCCAGAGTGTTCTCTTTCGATAAATGTCTAAGAGAGAAAAGTAACCAGCAAGTAAAAGCGTGACCCTCCTGGTCCCTTTGAACATGGTGCCCTCAGTCACTTCACACACATTAGACAGGGTCCTTCCAGTTAGTTAGCTCATCGGATCTTTGGGAACCTTAGAGGAGAATGACTTACCGGTTGCCAGCATGCCAGGCCATTTTCGATTTCCCTGGGCCGAAATCATGACCGCCTAGTAAGATATTTCACGGGCTCTTTGGACCTGGTGTTGACAGTGACAAAGAAGCAAGAGGTAAGGTTAGTGAAGACACTTTAGTTCCTAAAAATAAATCCAACAATAATAGCTACCATCAGTCAGATGTATACGATGAACCAAGCATTTTGTGTATGTTAGCTAATTTAATTTGCAAAGACCTGCTCAGAGAGGAAGCAAAACAATAACTCATCCTGCAGATGGAGAAACTGAGGTCCAGAGGGTTGGTGGTGAGGCTTCAGGTTGCAAAGATTACTTAAGGCACAGTTCCACTTTCCCCAAATACCTCTGGTAGAACCTTAGAGATCACATGAGGACGGCTCCATGGATAAGGCAGTTTGGGCAACGCTGGGTTAAGTGAGGTGCAGCGGGGGTCTTTGTGGAAGGATTTCCCGAGGCTTCTGCTGAAGCCCAAGTGGGTCACCGAGAAAGGAGGGTATGGAGGGACAACAGTTTCAAATGCTGTTTGACCACACAACCTTCCTGGGAACCACTGGTAGGATTTGGGTTCCAAAGCACACACTTTGGGAAATGCTGCTCCCTTGGACTCTGGAAGAGTGACCCTCACTGGGGTTAGCAGAGGAGTGGCTCCCCGGAGACGTCCTCCCTATCCTGGAACCTGTGGAAATGCTAGTTTTGTGGTGTGCAGGAAGAGATTGGCCTTGGCCAAGGAGAGATCTGCCCTTTGCCCTCAGCTCCTGGGAAGTTACCTCGGGGCCCTTGAAAGGTCCTGTCTGATAAGAGAGCCTTTGTTTCCCTGGGGATCTTGGGCCAGTCAGATAGTCTTTGAAAACAATGAGTTTTAGGGTTGGAGCCTTGGGCCACACGTCGGAGCTTGACCTCTGGAGGGGCTGCAGACAGAGGTCAGCCCTTTGGCCAGGCATTTCTATTTACATGGTGAAACCCAGTGAAAACTCCGGACCCTAAGGCTCAGGTCGGTGTCCCTGGCTGGCAATACTCCACCTGTGTTGTCACACATTGTTGCTGGGAGAATGAAGGGCTGTCCACATGGCCCTCCTGGAAGGACACCTGGAAGCTCACGCCTGGCCTCTCCTGGGCCCGGCTCCACCAGCCTCTTACCGCTGCTGACTTTAATCTATGTCCTCTCACTGCAAAACAAAACAAAACAAAACAAAACACCCCACATGATCATGAGTATAACAGATTTATTTTCTAAGTTCTATGAGTCTTTCTAGTGAATTATCAACCAGAAATTGGTCTTGGGGATTCCTGAACTTTGCACATGGCAAAAGGGACTTTGCAGGAATAATCAAAGTTAGAAATCTTAACGCAGGGAGATTAGGTTGGATTATTGGTAGGGGGCCTGGGGATCTAATCACATGAGCCCTTCCTAGTAGAGAACTTTTTTCCAGCTGACATCCGAAGAGGAAGCAGAGAGATTTCATGGATGACAGGGACTCAACCTGCCATGGTGGGGCGCGGGGGGCAGGGGGGTCATGAGAGAAGGAGTGTCAGCGTCCCCAGGAGCCAAGACTGGCCCCAGCTGACAGCCAGCCAGGAAGGGGGATCCTTAGTTCTACAACTTCACAGAATTGAACTTGGCAATTACCTGAATGACCTTGGCCATCACCCGAATGACCTTGGAAATGGTTCTTCCCAGAACTCCCTGATCAGAGGCCAGCCTGGCTGACGCCTTGGTTTTGCCCTTGTAAAACCTGGAGCAGAGAGAAACCGGTAGAGCCTGGACATCTGACCCGTGACCTGATAAATTTCTGTTGTTTTAAGCTGCTAAATTTGGGGCAATTTGCTACAGTAGAAAGAGGAAATTAATACACTCACCCAACATGGACTCTTCCCGTTCCTGTTTTCTGGACCAAATTGCAGGACCTCTGGCCCTCCTGCAGTAGTATTCCATCTGTAATGTCTCCAGGGTCTGTCTCGTTCTGCCCTGGTTCCCAGGGCGAGGCCTGGAGCCAAAGCTCAGAGGTCCTTTTGAAGTTGTCTGTATAAAATAGGGTCTTTGAAGCCTGGAGGGAGAGGGAGGGAGGCAGGGAAGATGTGCTTGGCCCAACAAAAGCTATTTTAGATTCCAACACAAAGATTCCAAATCTAGAAACCTTCTCCAGCACACAGACTGCATGGAAAATTAAAATTGCTTAAATATAATTATCTGGCTTTATGCTGAGTTAAAGAAGCCTGACACAAAAGAGTTCATTCTGTGTGATTTCATTTCTGTGAGGTTCTAGAAGAGGCACAACTGATCTTTGGTGGTAGAAATCAGAACAGTGGTTGCCTTGGGGGTGGGGGTGGTTGGAGGAGGGGGGGATTGATTGGCACAGGGCACGAGGGAACTTTCTGGAAGACAGAGATGTTCGGTATTTTGGTAAGACTGTAGGATATGTATTTGTTAAAAGTTATCCAGTTGTATACTTAAGATACATACATCTCAATGTATGTAAATTCTCCTTGGATTAGAAATTAGGAAAAAAAATTAAAAGGATGGCTTAAGAAAAAAATTGAGTCTTGTGAACGAGCTTACGTCATTTAGAGGAGAGGTGTTAACGGCCTCGCAGATAAAGAAAACACATCTCTCTGCAGCATCCAAATAACACACTTCAACCGGCAGGACTGGCTCTGGGGTCCAAGGGCGATTGACAGATGGTCTGTTTCTGCGGCTCCGTCCCCGGTGGGTCCCGACTGGATGGGAAGTTCATCAATGTCATGGGCTGAGAGAGGATGGGAAATTCTGCTGTGTGGTTTAGGGCTGCCCAAAGCAGGGGCTGGAGCACAGGAGGTTCTGAGGCGCCTGTTGGGGGGGGGGGTTGGGGAGCCACCCCCACCCCACCCCAGCTGCCATTGGTGTGCAGGAGAGACTGGGAGGGTGTTTGGTGTTCAGAGGAGTCTGCTGGTGGTAAGGAAGCACTTCCTCCAGCACTGGGGTTTTTATAGTGGTAGGTGATCCCTGCTGACCTTTAAGGTTGGGTTTGAGCTGGCTGTGCCTGCTTACCTGCAGGGGGGGTAGGAGTAGTGTCCTTGGGAGGGGCGGGTGGGGGCTGAGAGCTCGGGTGGCCCTGCCTGCAGCTCCTTGGAGCACCAGTTCTAACCGCATGAAGGGGAAGGGGTATACCCGACCTCCCTTGCCAGGCCCTGGGAGGGTCTTGACAGGGTTGGTGTTAGGATGCCAGGATGATCTGGGTCAAGGCAGGCAGCAGGGTGTGCGCCTAAGGGAAGCCCAGCTCCCAGGGCAGACCTGGGCAAACAGGACCATTCCTGTCATCGGTCCTAAGGAGGGGATGGATGGATGTAACACAGATGGGGATGCAAAGTGGAGGGGTGCGGAAAACGGGCCAGAAGGAGGTGGGGAGGCGGAGTCTGGACCTGAGGCCACAGAGCCTCTCAGAGGGGCCAGCAGCAACTGCAGGTGCGTGGGGCCTGGGAAGGGTGCTTGAAGCTTTCCAAATGCATCTCCCACTGAGAGCAACTGGTTTCAACATAGACTCGAGGAAACCCAGGGCTGGCATTCCGCTTTCCTTTTTTAACCTCTAGATCGAGGGGTGCATTGGTAGGTTTTAATTACTGACTCTCTGGACTGAAGTAAAAAAAAAAAAAAAGCCATGATTTATAGTATTTACCAATTTCTGTGCTGTAACTACCTCCACTGTGATGGATTTCAGCCTATCAGCATGAATAATCAGAGTTACCACCCTACGGATACAATAGAATCCTCAGGAGCACAGAGAGCCCTAAAATGTAGTAATTAAGGTGATGAGCTTGAGTTTTCCTGACCTTCTTATAGAATCCATGTCACTTGCACGGTTTATTTATCTATTTTAAAAATAATGGTTGCGTTCAACAATTGCTTTACCAAAGTCCTGAAAATTTCACAAGCTCGTGAGCAAGTATGAGTTGGCTCCGGGACCGCACCGTTAGACCAAATCTGAGAAAAAAGCCAGAGCAGCTCCAAGCTGGGAGCCTGGGCAGTAGCCAAGCCATTGAGAAGTTTGATCTGAAAAACGTTTTTTTTTGTTCTTTGTTTTCTTTTTTCTTTTTTCTTTTTTTTTTGTAGCAACGCTCTCTGCTGAGATCACACAGGCCCTGGGAGTGGCAGGAATGGGATAGGCCCTGAGCAGGCATCGGTCCAGGAAAGGGGCACTTACCCCCACCCCCACCCCCCATGGTGCCCTGCCACTCATTCTTTGTGGATGATTTAACACCTCATGTCTTTGTGCCCTGACTTAGAGTTTCAGTTCAGCTCCACGCCCTCTAGGTGGGTCTCAGCGTCCAAACTTAGCTGAAGGTTTTAAGCTCCTGGGATGTCCGGATAGCGAGTCTCGGCCTCAGCTGGACATTGAGATCACCTGGGGGGCTTCTAAAAAACTCTGGGGATCCCTGGGTGGCTCAGCGGTTTGACACCTGCCTTCGGCTCCGGGTGTGATCCTGGGATCCCTGGATTGAGTCCCACATCGGGCTCCCTGCATGGGGCCTGCTTCTCCCTCTGCCTGTGTCTCTGCCTCTCTCTCTGTGTGTCTCTCATGAATAAATAAATAAAATCTTAAAAAAAAAATCTGAGGCCTGGGTTATACGCCACTCCTGCATTCAGAATTATTGGCTTTCAGTTGCATCCAACAGTGGGTGATTTTTTAAAAACTCACTGGGTAGTTCTTTTTTTTTTTTTTTTTTTTCCACTGGGTGGTTCTTTTTTTTTTTTTTTAATTTTTATTTTTATTTATTTATGATAGTCACACACAGAGAGAGAGAGAGGCAGAGACACAGGCAGAGGGAGAAGCAGGCTCCATGCACCGGGAGCCCGACGTGGGATTCGATCCCAGGTCTCCAGGATCGCGCCCTGGGCCAAAGGCAGGCGCCAAACCGCTGCACCACCCAGGGATCCCTCACTGGGTGGTTCTAATGTGCAGCAGAGCTTGAGATATGATTTACATTAGTCAATTCATTCAAACGTTCATTCATCCAATGCTGATCTCCTGTATGCCAAGTCCCCGATATGACCTAGGCCATTGGGGAAATAGATGAAGAAGCCATCGTCCCAGCCCTGAGGAATTCATAGGAAAAGTCCTGTGGGGAAAACAGGTCACCGAGTAGAACAGTCCTGGTGTCTGCTCCCCAACACTCATGTGTCTGTAGTAGATTTGCAAAAATTGACCACAAAGTTCCTTCCATGCATGCATGAGTGTCCCTTTGCAATGTGACCTTGCCGACCCTTTCATCCAGAGATGAGTCTACTGTATATCGCCTTGAGTCTATCTAGCCTTGTGATTTGCTTTGACCAACAGAATGTTCCAGAAGCAGCATGTGATGGAGTTTAAGCAAACCACATAGTTCGCGGGAGCTGTCTTCCACATGACTGCCCTCAATTCGGACCCCAGCCACAAGTTCAGGGGGTGGCTATGACTTTGGGGGTCCCCACAAGCAACCTCCAGTTGGACACCTCACTTAGAATGACTCACAGAGCTCAAGAAGATGTTATGCCTGGGGTTATAGTTTTATAATAGCAAAAGGTTACAAAGTAGAACCAGCCAAGGGACAAAGTGAATGGCGGGTAGGAGTCCAAACCTGCAGCTTCTGGTCAACCTCCCCATGGAGTTCTGGATGGTGTAGCCTCCTCCTGGCTACAGCACACAAGAGTATTGCCAACGAGGGAAGCTTGCTGAGCCTTGGTGTCCAGAGTCCCACTGGAGCTTGACCTCACCCCATCACATGCTGACCTACAGTTATCGGCTCCTCTGGGGCTTGCAAGTGATATGGCATGTCTCAAAGCCCATCATGAATCACATTGTTGGGGTTCCCAGGGGTCAAAGCCCCATCAGGCAAGATACTGCAGAGGCCTAGAGATCACCTCCCAGGAGCCAAGGGCAGAGGCCAGACCTCCCTCCGGGTGAGGTTATTCTGAGCCTAGACCTCAAGAGGCTTTGTAATTTCCACATGTGCCCTCTTGGAATGTTCCTGCCACCAGGCTGGGCTCCCTGAGGGGGAGAGGCCACATGGAGGGAGATGCCACCTCACAGCCAGCACCTGCTGCCAGACTGGAGGAGCGAGGCCATCAGACTGTCCGGGCTCTGTAGAGCCACCAGATGACCACAGCCACGAAAGTGACCCTAGGCTAGGTTGCCAAAGAAAGTATAGGATGCCTGGGTCAATTTGAATTTTATACAATGAATAATTTTTGAGCATAAATAATTGCCCAAGACATACTTATACGGACAAAAATTATTTGTTGTGTCTTGGCAATTAAAATTTAACATGCCATCATGCATTTTTATTTGCTAAATCTGGCTGTCCTATCAGAGGTGAGACCGTAGAGGACCCAGCCATTGCAGCCCAGCCTGAACTCTTAGCCTATGGAGTCACGAGCAAATAAAATGGTTATTGTTTAGGATGCTAAGTTTTGGGGGTGGTTTGTTCCACAGAAATAGATAATGAGGGACCATCCCAAACGGTTGGCCTCAACCAGGGATTCTCAAAATTTACCATGGCGTTAGAATCTCCTGGAAAGTCTATTAAAATGCCATTTGAAAAAACTGATAACATTTCAGGTCTCACCTAGATAAAAAAAATATATAAGATTTTATTTGTTTATCTGACAAGGAGAGAGCGAGCGAGCACAAAAGGGCGAGCAGCAGGCAGAGGCAGACGCAGAGGGAGAAACAGACTCCTGATGGATCAGGGAGCCGGATGCAGGGCTCGATCAGAGGACCCTGGGATCACGGCCTGAGCTGAAGGCAGATGCTTAACCAACTGAGTCACCCAGGCGCTCTAAAATGTCTTTTTTTTATATAGAATCATATGCTTCTCATTTTATACAATCTTAGGAATTCGTGTTGAGGGAATTTTTATTTCCCTAGGAAATTAGAAGTTCATCTCGTGTTGAACAGTGGTTTAAACCTCGGTAATTATACTAATTACAGCTAATAAAATTTAGCTTAAAACATGCAGGCTGCTGAGGCTCACCCCCACAGCTTCTGATTCAGGGGTTCCAGGATGGGGTCCAAGAATCTGCGTTTCTAACCAGTGCTCCCTCAGCACTGAGGCTGATGGTCCGGGTACCACACTGGGACCACCGACCGCTGGTCAGTTTGATGCAGGATCACACTGGCTCAGGGACGAGCATGTGAGCATGTGACTCCACCCTGACCAGTGAGCGCCGAGCAAGTCTGCGGAAGCGCTTCTAAGAAGGGTTTTCATGACTCTTTTCTTCCTTTGGATGCTGTTGTCTGGATTTGATGCCCGGAGCGACCTCAGCCACCCAGTAGCTGTGGGGGGAGCCATCCTGGCTCCAGGGCTAGCACCCTGGGGGATGGGGGGCAGAGCCCAGAGAGGAGGCCGAGACCTTGTGACACTGGTTGATCAGCTGACACCAGCCTGCTCCCTGCCCTTCCCCCACTGCTCTCTGGAGATAGCAAGGTCCCTCATTAATAAAGCCAACCGGATTCAGGGCCTCTGTTCCTGCAGCTAAAAGCACCCAGGCCGACCCGCCTGTGAGCAGTTGCCCAGTGTGGAGAAGGACGATCCCTCTACCCAGTGCCTAGCACAGCTCGCTTGGGCACTTGCTCAGGATTCCACCCCCCTGCACAGAGCTGGAGATGATGTGGGATCAGATGTTGGCATGTGGGGGGCGGGGGGAAAATGCTAATCTTTCTCCTTGTGCCCAAGTTTCAAGGTCAGAAGGGGCAAGGGCCTTGCCTTGTTAGGAGTGCTGGGTGCACCTGCAGTGTGCAGCAATCGGAGCAACCAAAGGTTTAATTCTGTTCAATAATGGATGCCCCGGGCCTGGCAAGACATTTGAGGAGAGGGGTGGATGCCCGGGGTGGGGGTGGGAGCTCTCCACGCTCTTCTAAGCTCCCACAGAGTAGGTTGGGGGAAGTGGGGCTGCCTCCTAACCAATTTCATGTGGGGAGACTGCTTTCATGTGGGGAGACTGCTTTACAGTCTTGGAGGAGAATTAAAAAGGATTTGCACTCCTGGGTCTGGCTTAAGGAGACAAACAAACCCTGGGTTATTGGATTAGCATCGCTGGGGCCGCGGCCCATCCAACTTCCAACTTCTCTTTGGGCGCTCGCGAGCAGGACAGTAGAGTCTCAAAAGCACTTGGCCACTGTCTAAACCCTGCCTTGGGGCTGCTGGGCTTTTTGTTTCTTTTGGACATGCTCTAAAAATAAAAAGCGAGGTCCAAAGTCCTTGGCAAAGGCCATTCAGATGCCACATCCTTGCTGAAGCCTGACAAGTGCAGGTCCCAGAACAAAGGGAACAAAGTGAGGGCAGGGGAGGGGATAGGATGAGGGAGCTGGTTGCCTGCCCGGTGCAAGGTCACAGCCTCTGCTGCGGGGCTCTGGGAAAGAGGTGACGAAACAGGAAGAAGTAATTTGACCAGAAAGGGGTAATTTGTGTGAAAGCCAAGCTTGAAGTCATTACTCATCAGTCAATCAGGAGTCATGAGTGTGACTCTGTTTTTTGGTTTAAAAATTGAAATGGGGGCACCTGGGTGGCTCAGCAGTTGAGCGTCTGCCTTCGGCTCAGGGCGTGATCCCGGGGTCCTGGGATCGAGTCCTGCATTGGGCTCCCCGCAGGGAGTCTGCTTCTCCCTCTGCCTATGTCTCTGCCTCTGTCTGTGTGTCTCATGAATAAATAAATAAAATCTTAAAAGAAATGAATAAAATTGAGATAAAACTCACACGATATCAAATAACCAACTTAGAAGTGAACGATTCAGTGGCGTCTAGTACATCCACAATTTTGTGTGATCACCACCTCTAACTGGCCCCAAGACATTGCAGTCACCCCAAAAGAATGCTCCAGACCCATTAAGCAGTCACCCCCCCCCCCACCTCCCTCATCCCCACAACCCACCAGTCTTCTGTGTGTATGGATTTACCTATTCTGGATATTTCATATAAAGGGGATCGTATTCTGTGTGACCTTTAGCATCTGGCTGCTTTCACTTGGAATCATACTTCCAAGGTTCATCTGTATGTTATGTATCAGTAGCTCCCTCCTTTTTACACCTGAATGCTATTCCATTGTATGGATATACCACATTTTGGGTTTTTTGTTTGTTTTGGATATACCACATTTTGATGATCCATTCACCTGTTTTTTTTTTTTTAATTTTTATTTATTTATGATAGTCACAGAGAGAGAGAGAGAGACAGAGACATAGGCAGAGGGAGAAGCAGGCTCCATGCACTGGGAGCCTGACGTGGGATTTGATCCCGGGTCTCCAGGATCGCGCCCTGGGCCAAAGGCAGGCGCCAAACCGCTGCGCCACCCAGGGATCCCCGATCCATTCACCTGTTGATGGACATTTAGGTTGTTTCCACCTTTTGGCTCTTATGAATAATGCTGCTTGAATATTCACATACATGCATTTGTTTGAAAACCTATTTTCAATTCTTTGGGACATGATTCATTTATTTTAGGACGCATTCCTAGGAACTTCTTATAGAGTACGTCTAAGTGTACAGGCACACACACACACACACACACGCTCACACACGTGCCTGCACATGCATGTCAAACCACCCCCCCCCCCGTCCCCCATCTGAGATACCAGAGTCTTACTGCTCCTTCAGCCCCAAGCTGGTATACAGGCAGTTTAGGGACCAGAATGAAATGAACCTGATGCATCGGTATCATGCAGGCTCCACACTTAGTAAAAACAGAATTTCCTCCCTGAGAATGGCCAAATAAGTGATAGTACATCCAGAATATGGAATACAATGCAGCCATTAAGACAATTTTCCAAGACTGATGCCGCTGGGTCATGAGATTATATTCAGTAGAACAGGCACCAAGCCAGTCTAATATGCCATGTGATCATTATTTGGTTCAAAAAAATCCCCGTGCACAGATGAAGAGCTGCAAGAAAACCATGATGGGACTGTGGGCTTTATTTCCCTTCCTTGTAATTTTGTATTTTACAAATTTTCTGCCTTGAAGACGTTAGAAGGATTAAATGAGTTAATGCATCTAAAAGATTTAGAATAAGGCTTGCTGCAGAGTAACTGCAATAGAACTCTTTGCTCTCGTTATAATGATTTCTGCTTAGAAACAGACCATTTTTAAAGGAAAAATACCTCTCTCTGCCCTTCCTGAGGACTGGAATGTGCACTTTGGAGAGGGCAAGGAGGGGCTGGGGGACTCTGGGGGGCGAGCAGGGGCTGGACCCACGGATGTGGGAAGAAAGTCAGCGCTTCCTGACCCTGGTAATTGTCCCAGGGCGAAGTGAGGACCTCCCCTCCCTCCACGTCACCTCTAAGATCCCCTATCCATTCTAGAAATTCTGCACAGATGGTTCAGAGTGCTCTCAGCAGAGTGTTGCTATGAAAGGTCTAGAGTTGCAGAGCGGGCTGGAGTCCAAGGTGACACCTGAGGGTGGCTCTCCTCCCAGGGGAGGTATCCTTTCCAGGTGTCCATGTGGCTCTGCCCCCTGAGAAGCGCCCAAGTACAGGTTTCATTCTCTAAAACCTAGGACTCTGGGAGGTGGAGGGGGGCCAGCAGGGGACAGGAGGGGGGGTGCTGTACCCCTTACCTCCCCACCGGCGATGGGGGATCAGGGAGGTGCTGGGACCCCTGGGGTCCAGCCGCTGTGCCTGCACGGCTTTGCCACCAGGGGGCGCCCCGGCGCCGGGCTGGGCCTCCCGCTAGCGGAGCCGGAGAATCCGGGGGAGGCGAGGGGGCTGCTTGGGGAGCAGCAGGTGGGTCCTAAGCCGGGGGTGCGCGCGGGGCTGGGCGGGCTGAGGGAGGGGCCGAGGACTGGGTGCGCAGTAGTGGGTCTTCCCGGCTTGACGGTGGGAGGCCCCCGCAGAGATGTGCTCCTGCCCCGAGAGGCTGGGAGGCCAGGGGTCCCCTGCCCCGCGGGGTTCGGAGCCGGCCCCCCACACCCGTGGGCTGCAGCCGGGGGCTCCCCGAGGGCGGCCGCGTCGGGGCGGAAGGGAGGGGCCTGGACGTCGGTCAGTTAGACCTGGCGGCTGGACACAGCAGCAGCAGCCCAGGGGCGCGGGAACGTGCAAGAGAGGGTGCGCGAGTGCGGCCGCGTGCATGTGGCTCGCGCATCGCGTGTCCTGACCACCTGCCGGGCAGCTGGCTGGTGCCGCTCGGACGGGGCCGCCCCCGCCTGGGAGGCGACAGATCTCCTCCCTGCCGTCAGCGACCTGGGGGCCGCCCGAGCCGGTCAACACACGCACACACGCACACACGGGCACGCACAGCACACGGGGACATGGGCACGTGCACACTCACAGATGCACACAGATGCACACACATGAATGCAGACATGCAGGGACATGGGTACGTGCACACCCACAGATGCACACAAATGCACACACATGCAAGCACACATGGGCACGCACAGCACGTGGGGACATGGGTAAGTGCACACCCACAGTACACACACAGATGCACACACACAGACACGTGCACACATGGGCACACACAGACACGCAGGGACATGGGTATGTGCAGCACACCCACAGTACATACACAGATGCACACACATGCATGCACAGACAGGCAGGGACATGGGTACGTGCACACCCACAGTACACACACAGACATACACACAGACATGTGCACACGTGGGCACGCACAGAGACGCAGGGACATGGGTACATGCATGCCCACAGGACCCACGCAGACACACGCACACACACAGGTGCGCAGGTCCACACACACACATCTGCCAGTCGCCCGTCATGTGACAAGACACTCCAGAATGAACAAAAAGGCCCAGAGGCTGCAGGCTCCCGGTTACTTGTAATCAGCCCCATGGAGTCGAGTCGTGACTGAAGCGGAAACCCAGAGATTTGCCCACTGACACGCTCTGGAAGGGCCCCTAAGTCACCTGCTCCAGTGGCTGTGCTTTTCTGGCCTCTCTCCAAGTTGGGGAGCCAGGTCCTGGGGCTGACTGTGCCCGGGATTCAGGCATCGCTGGGTGGAACCCAGGCCACCCCCGAGCCTGAGGCAAGCCAAGGGGGCGGGGTGCTGTCCCCTCCGGCTGGCCTGCAGAGCTGGAACTCCCGCCTGGCTCTGCTCCGTGACCCATGAGCCCTGAAAACACAGCTGGGGGTTGTCTGTTTCCACCCTGGGTGCCTGGGCACCCCTGTCCCCCCAGGCCCCGAGGTGATACACGCCCCTTCCTCTGTCCTTGGGTTCTGCTGTCCAGCCCCTGCACACAGCCTGCACGACCCTCTCTCAGCTCCCCCCCAGGCCTGCCCCCTCTTCTCTGATCCTCCCAAGGCCTGCCCCTCCTTGCACACTTTTTTTAATGAGCCTTTTTTCTCATGAAATTTGCCCCCTCTTCTCTCTTTCCACCCACCTCATCCTGGGAGGAGCCTTTTGGTAAGAAGGAGCAGGAGAGCCTCCTTCGCGCAGTTCCAGCCGGAGTCCGTCGGGAGGACGCGGAGCATCCAGCCTGCAGAGGTGTGTGTAGGAATGAGGTGTCCTGCGGGCTCTGACCCCAGGGCCGAGCTGGGATCTTGGGGTGCAGAAGGGGCTGGAAAGAGGCAGGGGGTCCTGGGGCAGAAAAGATGGAGGCCAGAGCCCAGGGAGAGAAGGGCCTTCCGGTCAGATGCCACTCGAGGTGGACAGCAGGCGACCCACAGGAATATTTGTGCTGTGCTGCTTCTGGACACCGAGGGCGCACGTGAGACTTGCTCTCCTGAGAGTGACCTCACACCGCACGGTCCCCTGCAGGTGACACGCGGGCAGTAGAGATGCTGTTGGGCCCAGCCGGGGACTCTGAGGCCCCAGCCCCAGACCACCGTCCGATTCCCCAGGGTGAGGGGAGAGGGCGCAGATGGCAGCACCTTGTCAGAGCCAGGGCCCAGAGCGGGGAGAAAGGAAGAAATGATGGATGAGGCCACCGAGGAGGGAGGGGGCGTGGGGAGGGCAGGACAGCCCAGCGTCCAGGTATTTATCTGCTCCAGGCAGCGCCCTGGAGGGTCAGAAGGGGCCCCGGCATTCAGCAGGAGGCCCGGACCCGGCAGGCAGACAGCGCCAGCCCCCTCGCCCGCACTCAGGATGAGGTCTGAGCTTCTGGAAGCCATGCTTGGTCCTGAGACTGTCCTCCCTGGTGACGGGTGATGTGGCCGCTGAGCAGGCCATGTGCTCAGTCCTGTGGCCCAGCTTCACAACACCAGGAAGAGCAGAGGCAGGATTTGAACGCAGGCCTCTCTGACTCCCAAGCACCGTGGTCGTGACCGTGTCGGTGGCAGCGGCGTGAGGGCTACGGGTGCCTGCCCCGGGCCAGGCCCTGCTCCAAATGCTCCCTCCGCCTTGCTCCTCTCGCCCTCACAGAACCAGCGAGCCGGGTGCTGTTTGAACCACTGTTTTAGGGACAAGGAAATGGGGTTACCGTTCCAGGTGAGGCCTGGACAGTGAGTACTTCGGGGAGAGGGAAGAACAGTGAGAAACCATGAAGGTGTTCCCTTGGGAGACGTTTAACAAGCAGCAGGGTGCCAGGAGCACTGCCAGGTGCAGGTCTATGAAGACAGAAGACACAGGGGTCCTTTACCCCAAGGAATCCTGACGCTGAAGTGGCACCGTGTAGCTGGTGCACTACGAGGGTGGTGGGGGCAGGAGCTGCCAGTGGGGAGGACTCACATCGTGCTGAGGAGTTTGAACATTTGCCATAAGCCCCAGGACCCCCTGAAACAGGGGAGGGGCGAGCAGCAGGTGGAATCCCTCTCTTGTGCCCCTCCCGCCCCAGCATGTGGGGGATGGCATGTTCCTTCTGTGATGGGAAGAACAAAATTGATATTTTAAAAACTGATATATAAATAAAATCATTAAAAAAAAGATTGTATTTATTCATGAGACACACACACACACACACACACACACACACACACAGAGGCAGAGACACAGGCAGAGGGAGAAGCGGGCTCCATGCAGAGAGCCTGATGTGGGACTCAATCCTGGGACTCCAGGCACCAAAAGCAGGACCAAACCACTGAGCCACCCAGGGATCCCCTAAAATAAAATCTTAAAAAAAAAAAAGACAACACTAAATGAAACCCAAGTGCACCCATTTCTGGCCATCCCTGGGGCGGGGTGGGTGGGTTCTGGTATAAGGCCTAAGATTAAAGCCCAGTATTACCTGCTGCTGTGACTTCTGGTGACGTCTCCTGCAGGTAAGTCCCCTAGCCAAACCACCTGTTCTCGTCAAGGTGACCAAGCACAATTCCTGCTTATCCCTGAGTAGTGGGCTTTAGCTTTCTACCAGCACATGGAATTATTCAAACACACCAATCACATCCTACCGGGGAAACCGAGGTCACCCCACCCTTTTGATCCCAGAGTCTGTCTCCCAGAGCCCACAGCCATGTTCGCTGTATTCCCGAGAGCAACCCCGTGTGGCCCTGAAAGGCATGCAGGGTCCTACCCCCCAGGCTGTGAGCACACATGACTAATAGACTGGATATTCTCATCTGTCCAGGGCTGGGTGCTATGTACTTAGTTCTCCCTCACCAACAGGGCCAGGAGGAGGTACTTAAGTGCGTATGTTTGGTTTTGCAAGGAAAACAGACAGCGGACGGGGGCTCTGAACGAGGTGGGGCCGTACAGCCGGAGGAGAGAGAATGTCCCTGGGAATGTGGCCTGAGCAAGGGGCAGAGAGTCTTGGCGAAGCAGGGCAGTGGGTGAAGGGTCCTGATGGGAGAGCCCCTGAGTACCACTGGGGGTGGGGCCAGAGGAGGGGCGTAGAAATGCCCCTTGCCTGGGTTTTCTAAGGAATTCAAGAAGAATGAAGGGTATTCACTAACAATAATAATCAGAGCTTTTTTAGTTCATGGCTTGTGTCAGGTGTTTGTTTTGTTTTGTTTTGTAGGAAGAACTGTATCTCATTTTCAACTTTGCCCTCGGACTCAAGTATTTTCCCCATTTGTGGGTGAGGAAAACAGAGGCTGGAGAGGCCAGTCCTTCACTCGCAGAAACAAAACTAGTGGATGGTGGAGTTTGGCTTTATTTTTATTTTTTAAAAGATTTTATTTATTTATTTATTCATAGAGATGCATAGGCAGAGACACAGGCAGAGGGAGAAACAGGCTCCATGCAGGGAGCCTGACGTGGGACTCGATCCCAGGACTCCAGGATCACGCCCTGGGCTGCAGGCAGCGCTAAACAGCTGCACCACCGGGGCTGCCCTGGAGTTTGGCTTTAAATCCATGTCTGTCTGGCTGCCAAGGCTCCACATATCACCACGCGCCATGCTGCTTCCAGCAAATGATGGGAAGACAGTGCTGCGTGGCCTAGGCTCACTCAGGGTGTCAGCTGGCTACTCCCAGGATGTCCTCATGGCTCTGTGTTCTTAGATTTCATAGACTGGGGGTAGCCATGGGGAGAAGTTCCTCATCAGGAACCTGGAAGTGGAGCCCCCTGGAGAGGAGGCCCTGCCTTGAGCAGCTGGATTCCAGCTGCAGTTTGGGATGGGCATCTTGCTTGGGTCCCTGGACCCCTGGACTGCCTGCCTGGTTCCTTTTCAGGGACAGCAGGTAGTACTCAAAGTGACAGTTTAAACCAACAGACCCGGCAGGGGAGGGAGGCAACCTGCAGCCCTGCCTGCAAGGCTGCAACTTCCGTTCCACTGACAGGGTATGTGGAGAGGTGGAGGAGGCTGGAATTTAGCTTCTGTCCCTGCCTTTTGGATAAGTTTGGCCTTGATGTGGCTGACATTAGAGCACGACTGAGGGAGTGTTCTATTTGCACAGTTTTCAATTTATCTTTTGCTTTTTTTTTTTTTTCTAATGCTTTGAAGAGGTTTTAAGTGCCCATCAATAATACTTTCCAAATGTTCACAGATGTTGGGTAATTGATTGGGACTGGCATCAGAGCGTGAATGAGGGAGGAAGGAGAATGCCTGTGAGACATCCTTAGCATAGTCAAGCATGCTCTAACTCCTTCTCCATCTCACTAATGGGTTAATGGGGTTAACCAGGGCCAGAGTTGGGGTCCCTGGTGGAGTAGACTAAGCACCTACTTGTCTGCTCTTGCCTGCCTTTTTGAAAATATTCTCTTTCCCACTTTATTTTTAAGTGGAATCCAATGTTAATGTTGAAAAGATAAAATAATAACAAAAAATTGCAGCTCTACCCCTACCCTGGCCCAACCCTCAGTTCTGGGACAGCCAAGTATAGTCTTTCATCTTTTACTTCTGCATTTTGTCTCCATGATTCTAAATGCTATGCTTACACTGTTATTGTCTTGATTTATTAAGTTTAGATATTGTCTATTTATTTCCTATTCTGGTATTTGAAGATTTAGCTCTCTTATACTCTAATTTGTACCCATTATTCTTCCTCACAACTCTCTCAATATGGTTATATTACTTTTGGGGGGCGGTTAAATAGTCAGTGTTTGTATTGTTATGGCTAGGTAAATATTGCCATTTTTTTCTTCTACAGCTTTTTGTTTTTCCTGGTGTTATCATTGCCTCAGTCTTTATCTGTATAGCTTTCAGTTTAGTTTTGCTAATGTTTTCCCACATGCTTTGAAAGGTTTCAGATGCCTATCAATAATATTTTCCAAATGTTCACAGGCATTAGATAATACATCTGTTCCGTTCTTTTCTTGGAGACCTTTCTTTTTGCTCTGGTCTGGAGCCATCCTTTCCATCACTTTTCCCTTCTCCATCACTCTGAGACTTCCTCTCACTATTTTCCTGTGACGAGTCTCCTGTTACTTGGATTCTATACTCTTGTCTAGCTTGATTTATGTCCTCATTTTGCTGGAGCATATCCTCTGAAGCTTTCAGAGAAGGAGTAACTGAGGATAAGTGTCCTGGTGACTCTGAAATCCTACTATGTAGAGGGTCCTACTCTACTTTGTCCTCCCACCAACTCCCTCCATAATCCAAAGAGACAGAGTCATTTAGAACCAAATCTCAGGCCAGAATCAGGTGAGTTCCAGGTGTCATAAGAGGAAGATGAGCTATGGGTCCTCAGCCTCCAAAGGAGATTGCCTCCTGCATCTGCCCAGGGTTCATCCCAGGTGGTCCAGCCTTGGAGATAAATCCCTGTCCTCCCAACCAGCCTACTCAAGTGCTAACCTGATCTCATGATTTATATCCTCTGTGAGATCAGATGGAATGAGCTCCTGACTTGGATACCACCTGGGGGTCCAGCCTTGGTGAGCCTTACATACTCAGTGGCCAGTGGTTTTTCCCCATACCCTGATAGTCTTTGTATTCAGAAAAGAACATCCTCTCCTGCCCCTACACAGCCTACTTCCCTTCCCAGGCATGTCTTTACTGTGGATCATAATGCAGTTCAGGTGGAAAGGCCCTGAGCTGAGTTAGAGGCCTGAATTTGAACCCTAAACCCAGCTATCATGATTGAGTCACTCAATTGTACAGGTAGGGGGGAAATAGAAGTTCAAAGGTAGGGGGGAAATATAAGTTGTACAGGTAGGGGGAAATAGAAGTTCAAAGATTCATACCTTCCCATGGTCAAATGAGAACATATACAAAGCGGTTTATATGGTGTTTAAACATTGGGATTATTATTACTTTTGAAAGAAATGAAGTCATTCCTGGGGGTCCAGTCTATCAGTTGATTTGCCACGTTACTGAGATTTTCAAGGTCAATTTTACCTGTGGGTGGATGCTATGTGGAATTGAGGTAGTTTCTTCAAGCCAGAGGGACCCAGAGTTTCTAGGAGCTCATTTGAAAGCACAAGGATAAAAGTGTTTAGACCAGTAGCACAACCTCAGCTGAGCATTAAGCTTACCTGGGGAGCTTTAAAAATGCTGCTGCCCAGGCTGTGCTCCAGATCCATTAAATTAGAGCCTCTGAAACAGGGTTCTGGCAACAGTTTTGTGAAAAGTTCTCAGAGAGGGAGATCCCTGGGTGGCGCAGTGGTTTGGCGCCTGCCTTTGGCCCAGGGCGCGATCCTGGAGACCCGGGATCGAATCCCACGTCGGGCTCCCAGTTGGTGGAGCCTGCTTCTCCCTCTGCCTGTGTCTCTGCCTCTCTCTCTCTCTCACTGTGTGCCTATCATGAATAAGTAAAATTAAAAAAAAAAAAAAACAACCTCTCAGAGAGTTCCAGGGCACCTGGGTGGCTCAGTCGATTAAGCATCTGACTTTTGATCTCAGCTCAGGTCTTGACCTCACTGGGCTCTACACTGGGTGTGGAGCCTACTTAACAAAGAAAAAGAAAAAGAAAAGCTCTCAGAAAGTTCCAAATGCAGTCAGAGTTAAGAAACTCTTGCATCAAAGTTTTCTTACGGGAGTGATTCTCAACTCTAGCTGGACATTCAAATCCCCCTCTTGCAGGATGTTAGAAATGCTGATGTCAGAACCTCACCCCAGAGGGTGATTGACTTACTCTGGGGCAAAAGCAGCCCAGGTGATTCAAATGGGCAGGCAGGTAGAAGAACTTTGCTCTAAGGTGGTTATCACCCTTCCCTTCTCTGAGACCCCCAGGAATTAGACAGCAGAGGCTGAGTGTGGGTGTCTTGTAATCTATGGAGTTTTAGGATGTGAATTGATTTGCCTGGAGAAGCCGTGGGGAGCTGATATTGCCTCTCTACTGCTTGTTCTGCCTCTGCAGCTGTTTCTTTCCAGACCATTTCCTCCACTGTAGTCCCTGCCAGTGCACCAGACCTTGTAGACCCAGGGGTGATAGCGTAGGGCCTTCCAGCTCAGCTGGAAAATGCTCTGCTGGCAACGTGGGAGGGGCAAAGGCTGGAGGGTGCACTTCCCAAATGTGTGCCTGCAAAAGAATCTTTGGTTGGTTCCTTGGCTCCTTGGCCCACTGTAGTGGGGAGGTCAGCCTGGAATCTGAGGATACTTGGAGATTGCCCTCAGAACATCTCACTCCTATGAGCGTAGTGTGAGGAGGGTGCTGGTGGTTTTTGAGTGGAAGACACTGTTTCTCCCTAGAAAGAGATGAAAGAATCTGGCTTTGTCTTCCTGGAGAGCACTTTCTCATCGTCTGAGCCATGGCTTGCTTATTGCCTCCAGGTATACCGAACACCCCAGGTATACCAGCAAAGGGTGTCCATTCGTCTCCTGGTCCAAAGAGGACTGAAACCTGCTGCAAAACAGCAGGATTTGGGTTCCACTTCCCAGTCATCAAGACCACAATATCCTGGGCTGGTCCTTGTGAACTGTTGGATTCACCTTCGTGCCAGGCACTGTCGAGCTGCCAGATTCCTGGATGAAGAGGACAGTCCTTGTCTTTAGGACCTTCCCCTGGTGCCATGGTGGCCAGAGCCTAGACCCAGCTCAGTACAGAGGCAGGTAGGTACCGTGTTGGCATTTTCACTCATTTGCTGTTGACCTCAGACTTTGGACAGCAGTTTCTCTCCCCTGTCAGATGGGGTAATAACTGTTTTACTTAACAGGATTTTGTGAGGCTGAAACGTGATAGTGTGAGTGAATTGGCTTTGAAAGGCATTTCCAAGGCATACAAACACAAGGGATTATAGGGCGAGTCCCTCTGGCTCAGTGGTGCTATGAAGCTGTGTGCACAGCCCATGATCCCCCACGGAATTGGAGACTGTAGAATTCATTGCCTTCGGAGGTTCACTTTGTTGTGTGCGCCCAGAGAAGAGGAACAGAGGTGGAGGGGGCTGGCCTCTGCCTTTTATGGCGGTCTGGGAATTTGAAACCCTCAAATCCATCATTCTTAAAAAAGCTTTTTATAGTCCTTCAGAAGCTTACGTCTCTGCAGATCCGCACATCACAGGTACACAGCTAGACAGAGCTCGTTAAATCATGAGCTAATGCAGGGGCTAATTAAATGCTTCTGACACTTGTTACCATCTGCCGAGCTGGAGTGAAGTCTGAAAGTTCTGTGTGTTTTATTAAAGCCTCAAGTCACCACCACCCCGTGGGGCTGAGCTCTCGTGGTTTGAGCCCCAGAACTAGGGAAACAATATCAGAAGACGAATTCGATCCTTAACTGATTTCCATTTTAAGACACAAGCTGTGGGGATTATTACAAAATTACTTCAGTTAATTAAAAAAGAGAAAAGCTTTGAAGTAATTTACTAGTGTTTATGTATTTTGTCCCAGAGTGGTCTCTGTGGATATACTAAATTCCGGGACTGTGTGGCTTTCCTTATCACTGACTGCAACAGGATAATCTGCGAGATTAATTATTGATATCGATTTTCTTGATCTTTCAGTAACACGGAAGAACTCTGGTTAGTCTGGCTTGGAAAATTGATTGACTAGTTTCTGCAAAGTAGCCCTCTACTCCTCCTCCAGTAAACATGAGAAATGTTCATTTCCCTGGTTGAAGGGAGGTGGTCGGTTGTCCTCACGTTCCACCAGCCCCTGTGATCCCTCTCCCCAAGCCTCTTTTGTTCATTGGTTTTCAGGTTTATTTTATTTTATTTTATTTTTATTTTAATTATTTATTTATTTATTCATAGAGACACACACAGAGAGAGGCAGAGACACAGGCAGAGGGAGAAGCAGGCTCCATGCAGAGAGTCCGACGTTGGACTCGATCCAGGGTCTCCAGGATCATGCCCTGGGCTGCAGGCGGCGCCAAACCGCTGCACCACCGGGGCTGCCCGGTTTTCAGGTTTATATTCAGTTCTAGGAGAAAGGAGTAAGAAGCCTTTAATTAAAAAAGAGTGGGGTGTCTACCTTTCCCTTAATGATCTGTAAGGGTTCCTAATATATTCCAGACATGCCTCCTTTGCCAAATATATGTGTTGCACATCTCTCCCTCCACTCTGCAGGTTGGCAGTCCTTAATAAGCCATCAGTGTCTGCCAACCTCACGATAAAGAGAAAACCACGCATTATCGGATGCGGATAAAGGGTACTTATAAAGTAGTCCTACAAACAGGTCAAACCTGAGTTTGACCCGGCTGCCTGATCTAACTACTAGTCCACAGTAAACACGGTGGGTGCGGGTAGCTGGCAAACCACGCCATGGACAGGGTGTGAGATTCGGCTCCTAGGAATCTCTACAGTACGGGTGATCCTCCTTTTCAATAAATAAACTGCAAGAAAAATGAGTGGATTACAAGAACCTGAAGAACCGTACCAACAAGTCACAATGTTTGGAACTTATGTGGATCCTGATTACAATAAAACTGTAAAAAAAAAAAATTAAGACACCGGGAAACATTTGAACGCTTGGTATTTGACATTGTGAAGAAATGAAGGTTATTTCTTGGAAGTGTTATATTGAGGCAGTGGTTTTTGTTTTTGTTCTTATGAGTCCTTCCCTTTCATGACTCCTGAAGTAATTATGGGTGAGGGTGAAGATTTGCTTAAATAGAATCTGATGGGGGATAGGATGCAAGTGAATTCACCAAGGGTTGACCACTATTGAGGCTGGGGAGCCGGTCCATGGATATTCACTGTACTGTCTCTGTGTGTGAATATTTGAAATCTTCTACAATAAAAAGGATTGTAAGCAAGTGATTCACTATGGACCATCCATCGCTATGGATGTCACGTGAAACATCACTAAAGTCTCAAGAGTAGCGAGTCCCTCCTTGCTGCTGTGTGATTCTGTGGCTTCACATGCTACTGATCCTTAAAAGCCAACCCCATGCGCTGCCCCACTTTTGGCAGCTCCCTTCATTGCATGAGGATGGTGTGAAGGCTTCCAGTTGCCTAGCAATAGCTGGCAGCAAATCGATCCCTTGCTCTGCAGCACAGCAGTCGAATATTGATTATCTGGGTGATTTGGAGATTTGACTCTCTGGATGAACACATTTTTTTTTTCCTGGGTAATTGATCAGAGCCATGACAGGTGGTGAGCAAGAGACACTGAAGAGAAAGGCTGCAGCCGGGTGGAGAGACTGGCAAGAGAAAAGAGAGTGTTTGAGGCAGAAGGTGAAGAGCCGCTGACTGGTGTCAGTGAAGCCAATGATGTCCCTGAGGACTGAACCCTTGAGCTCTGCTTGCCAAGACCTTCCAGAAGGGCCCGCCCTGGATTCAGCCCTTCTGCTGCTGGACAGAGCCTCGGGAAGCCATGTTTCTGAAGGTCAGCCTCCACGCTGCACGATCCCTGGATCCCTGAGCGCAGGGATGGGACCTGTTATAGCCGGCTAGCTCAGCTGGTTCGCACAGGATGTTACGGAGGCCAAGGCCCCAGCCTGGAGCCTGGCATTGACCAAGTGGCTAGAGCCATTGAGCTAGCTTTGCTCTGCTTACAGCCATATTGATAGGCATTAGGGGGGCGGCTGTTTGCTGGGAAGCCTGCTAAGATAATGGGCCTGACACCATGTAATGGGACCCTCATTCCTGGCAAAGCTACTGCAAGTTTATGCTCTTCTTTGGGGATGATCAGCAACGCCAATTGCTGCCAATTTCATATTCAAAAGAACAGCTGGGGAGAATGTGGAAGGAAAGGAAGCCTGCCCCGTGAATTAGCCGACTATTCTTGTCTAACAAACAATTGCAAAACTCAACAGCACACAACAATAAGCATTTATTTCCCCTCATTTGTCTGTAGGTCAGTGGGGATTTGGCTGATCTCGTTCAGGCTCAGCTGGACTTGGCTCCAAGATCTGAATGGGGTCTAGACCTGCTCTGTGCACTCCTGTCCTCACTGGACCTGGAGTCGCTGAGGGCATATCCTAGTCAATGGAGAAGGCAGGTGAGCAAGGGGGCAAGCCCAGACTCACGAGTTTACTTCTACCCTTTGCTCATATCATGTCTGCTAACGTTTCACCAGTCAGAGCCAGTCCCAAGGTCAAGCTCAGTATCAGTGGGGCAGGGAAGTATGCTCTGCTCACAAGGTACACAGTGCATATTTGCTGCACAGTAATTTAACTTATCTGAAAGGAGGTCTGTATTTTAGCTGGAACAGTTCTAAGAGAGACAGTGATGGGACGAGGAAATCAACAGTGTACATCCCAGTTAGGAATGGCATAGGCAGGTCTGTCTCTGGTCCTCCTGCCCTCCATGGGTCCCTGAAGGCGGTAGAAGCAGGTAACTAATATAGGAGCCCAGCAGCTGCTGGCTGCCTTCATGAGGGCTCAGGGAACCATGGAGGCTAGGATAATGTCTGCAGGCTTTTTGAGCTGAGTAGTCTTGCAGCATTAAAAGTTCTCTCCTGTGTGTGTGTGTGTGTGTGTGTGTGTGTGTGTGTGTGTGCTCATTTCTCTCTCTCTCTATTTATAGGCTCCTGAGGGGGGCAGGGATAAGTAAGGCCTCCATCAACACCGGGCAAAGAAGGCAAAGGGATTGTCAAGTCTGCCAAAGATGTATCAAAGACGCAGTGGTGTTTGCACAGAAATCTCTGGCGTGTAATAAAGCCTGGGAAGAGCAAGGAGATTGAAATTAAAACACAGGCTGGCTAGTTACTAAACACAGTGTTTCCTGGGAGGTGTTAGCAGCTGTTTAAGTTCCAGAGCATGGAATAGCATGTAATTCTGTCTTATGCACCTAGCAACTACAAAGCACTCTGACTGGGCACTGACACGGAGTAACTGGGCAGAAAAACCCATCGGCATCTGACAGATTCCTAGGTTGATGCAAATAGCAGGTGGGCCCAGAGAGACCCTGGCTAGTTCCCATGGCCGAACCTCAGAGAATGGGAGATGTTCTCTTTGCTCCTTCCTGGAAAAAGGTGAGTAAAAATGACATCAGTCCTGGCACACAGAGGAGCCGCAGACCCCTTCCCTGCCTCCTACTGGCCACCATGCCTTTTCTGCAAACATAGGACCAGAGACAACATGGTGTCACCTCTGAAAATGGCAGAGGAGGCTCCCTGTAGAATGCCACAATGAGCTAAGTTTTGAAATATATTTAGGCCAGGAAGAGTGTACAAGGGCATCCCAGGCTAAGGACAAAGCAAGAAGAGGCAAGGAGCCCAAGTCAGTGATGTCAAGCTATGACAGTTTAGTGTCTCAGTCCGTTAGCCATTGCCAACATTGCCACGATAATGCTTTGTAACAAATATCCTGCAATGTAGCAGTTGAGAAAATAATCATGTATTCTCGCTCAGGCCTACAGGAGGGCTGGGGTGGAGGCTCTGTATTCCATGCACACTCATTTGGGGCCCCAGGCACAGCAGCTACCCCCAGGAAGCTCTTCTTCTGGAGATGGAAGAAGTGCAAGAGGCAAGCTCAAGGGCATGGCACTTGGCATCCTGGCCGGCCTCATGCTTCCTCACTTCTCATTGGCCAAACAAGTCACATGGCCAAGCCTCACGTCCAGGGGCAGGGAAGTGCATTTTACCTTTGGTGGGAAGAACTACAAACACACATCATAAAAGGGACGGATTCCAAGACAGATGACGAGCTGGGGCCAATCCTTGCTTCTACCCCAGTACTTCTACCACAGTATCTGAGGGACATCTGCAAGCAATTAAACAATTTGCCAGAGCACTGCATGCACAATGGGGGAGGGAAGGAGAAAGCATTGCGGAGACAGGGAAAAATGCCACAACTGAATGTCGGGTGCTGAGCAAGGAGCCTGGTCTTTCCCTGTGGGCAGTCGGGGGCCTGCATTAGCTCAGGCTGGGGCAGCTACGTACCGTAGCCTGGGGGTTCAACAATAGACACTTATTTCCTACCATTCTGGAAGCTGGGAAGTCTAAGATAAATGGATTCAGTTCCTGGTAAGAGCTCTCTCTCTGGCTCACAGACGGCTGCCTTCTCACTGTGTCAGAGAGAGAGAGAGAGAGAGCAAGTGAGAGAGAGAGAGAGAGAGAGCAAGTGAGAGATCTCTGGTGTCACTTCTTTTAGGGTCCCTAATCCCATCATCAGAGCTCCGCCCTAGTGACCTCATCTGAACCCAATCCCCTCCCAGATGCTTCATCCACAAATTTCACCACATTGGAGATTAGGGCTTCAATATACAAATTTGGAGGGGAGGGGACACAATTGAAACCACAGCAGAACCTGTGAAGGGTTTCAAGCTTCACTGTGACATGACCAGGTCTGTGTTTCTATTTTTTATTTTATTTTTATTTATTTATTTTTTCATGTCTGTGTTTTTAAAAGTCACCCCAGTGACCAGGCAGTAGAGATTTGAAGTGGAAAGACTAGTTGTGATACCTCTGTGTGTGTGCACCTGTGTGTGTGCACACCTATGTGTGTGCCCCTGTGTGTGCGCACCTGTGTGTGCACCTGTGTGTGTGTATGTACACGTGCACATGTGTATTCCTCTCTCTATTTGAACAGGGTTGAACCATCCTGTGGTCATAAGAAAAAACAGGAAGGCAGCAGACACAGTTTTGAGAAGTCCACTAGCAGTGAGAGCAGGACTTGGTGATTTGTGGGGTGTCTTAGATCAAGTGATGTGAGCCGTCAGGGCAGGCCTCGCGGTTTTCAACTCGGGGACTGTGGGCACCAAACCCCTCCTGAGACTTCAGGAGATGCTGATGTGAGGAGGAGGATCAAGAATGCCCAGGCATCACAAACATCCTGGTGAGCCCAACTGCTGGAAGGGGAGGGCACGGGGCAGGGCCCTCGGTGCCCCAAACATGCTCAGTCCCCCGCAGGCACTCAGGAAATGCATGGTTGATTGAGATTAGCCTGGGCATTTTTTTTTCCTTCTTCTTCTTTTTTTTTTTTTTTTTAAGATTTTATTTATTTATTCATGAGAGAGAGAGAGAGGGAGGCAGAGACACAGGAGGAGGGAGAAGCAGGCTCCTTGCAGGGAGCCCAATGTGGGACTTGATCCCAGGACTCCAGGATCACATCCCCGGCTGAAGGCAGGTGCTAAACCGCTGAGCCACCCAGGGGTCCCCCAGCCTGGGCATTTGAGTCTGGAGTCCAGGGAGAGTTCTGGCCTGGAGTGGCAGTTTGGGGGGCCAGGAGTCATTCAGATCCAGGTGGACATGACACTTGGGGACCAACTTCTCTGTGCTATTCCTTCACGGTCTGGTTTTTCATAATGGCCATTATGCTGGTTGTTGTTTTCTCTTTTTCTTTTTTAAAAGATCATTTATTTATTTGTTTGAGAGAGAGAGAGAGGCAGAGAGAGCACAAGCAGGGGGAGCGGCAGAGGGAGAGTGAGAAGCAGGTTTTCGCTGAGCGGGGAGCCCGACGTGAGGCTTGATCCCAGGATGCTCACCCTCTTGTCACTATGAAGCCGGCCGCCCGCAGCCCCTGGTTCTTCGCTGCTCCTGAGTGCAGCCCGTGAGGTCTGTCCTCCCCTACCCTGGGCTGTGAGGCTCTATTGCTAATAAACTGCTGGCAATGACATCTGTCCAGGGTCGGCCGACCCGCGCTTGGCCGTCCTGCACTGTCCAGTGTGGGGTTCCCTCCCTCCCGATGGGGTGGCTAGGAAGTGGTCGGAATACCTCCCTTCCTGCCCCTGTCAGGCTGGTTGGGTGCACTTGGCCCTTATCACTCTTTCTTTCCCTCAAGGTCAGGGACAGCGTGGCTCCATCTTGGTGGCCCCAGCACCTTGCGTGGCCCGTGGAATGGGCTCCCGAAATCTGCGCGGACCAGACGGCTCCTTCACTGCCCCGCTCCACCCCCAGCTCTCCTCATCCCTCCGAGACTCACGGGGCCAAATCAACGCTCTTTATTTGGGCCTATGCCCCGCTTTCTCCGTCTTTCTCGTCCACACCTGGGCCGAGTTTGGGAATTCTGGACAACCACTTACAGGCCACCTGGAGCCCTTGCAAAGACTTCCTCCGGAATCATAATACCCCAAGGCCATTTAAACGTCGCCTGAAACCAAGCCAGTGCCCCGCTCCTGTCCCTCGCTCACCTCCCGACGATGTTTAATTTTTCTCTAAATGAACTTGCACGGTGTCACACCGCAGTCCTGCACCTTGGAACATCCCTACCCCGATCTGTGAGCAGCTGACATGCGGCGCGATGGCACCACTTCCTCTGAGGACATTTTCCCGTAATGTAGCTGATTAAAATACAGCTGACTGCGGGAGAGGCCGCGGCGCTCCAGCCAGCCGGGGTGAGCCAGCGAAACGCAGAGATAATGAATAATGGTTTGTGGCAAAACTGATAATGCACCCGCTATTATATCGACCGGGGCTGCGGCTTCAGTTAATCGCGCTAAATTGCTGGGCTGGAGCTGTGTTCTGCTGGAGGCCTGGCTGCTGCCCTTTCTCCTTTGAAAATGTCCATTTGTCTGGAGTTGGGTTCTTATTCCTTCCTCCTGTCACTCCATTCAAATGAGCTGGCTATTTTTGCCGGTGGCCGCCGTGGGAGTGCGAGTTTGGAACGCGGCGGAGCTGTGCGTGCCATCTGCTGGCGCGTGTGCCCACCTCCCGTGGGGGTGCGCGCCACGTGCGCTGGGTGCCCCGCAGATGAACCAGGAGCTTGTGGGGAGGAGTCGGACCCCCACCCAGAGCACTGGTGCCGCCTACTGAGGGCTTCGGCTCTGTGGCCGGTCTAGGGGTGGGTTCGAATCTGGGCTCCTCCACTTTGTAGCCACGAGGACTTGGACCCCAGCCCCTTGACTATAAGGTGGCGATGCTCCTGTAACCATGTTCGAGTGTCGTGGCATTAAATGGGCCATGAAAGGGGACTGCATAGCACTGTGCTGGGTACAAAGTGAGCTCCGGCTACGTGGGCCTCATGGCAGGGAGGCCTGTGCAAGGATCACAGGGTGCAGAGGGAGCAATGACTACTTCCTTGAAGGTCCCGGTGGCTTCATGGAGGAGGTGATCAGGAGCTAAGTTTTGTAGGGGAGAGTAGGGCTATGGGGGCCAGGTCCTCAGGCACTGCTGGGGGCTACCCTGACCCATCTCCTCCATCAGCTTACGCTCAGAGCAGCCCTGAAATGTGGAGGGGTCGACACCCCCGGAGACAACTTGCGGCACCCGACAAGTCGCAGCTCCTGCCCTGTGGTGGGTGAGGCTGGGACCCAGTCCACGCGGCTCCGGGGCTCCAGCAGGCTTGAGTCTGTGTCCCTGACACATCCTTCGCTGGTTGGTCCTGTGCTCCTGCCTCGCAGGGTCTCCCCGGACAAACAGCATGCACCTACGTCCTGCGCTCAGGTTCTGCTTTGAGAGAACCCCGCTGAGGGAGAGGAACACATCCTCACCATCCCACCCCTACCAGTCTGCCCTGCCCTGGCCAAGTCTTGAGAAGAGCAAGTTGGACCCAGGGCCTCTCTGTGACACGCACAGTGGGCAGTCTGGTGTGCAGGAAGCAGAGCCTCTAAGGGGCGAGCCCAGCCCACCCTTCAACTCCCACCCCGAAGAAAAGCCTGGGGCTCAGAGCTCCCTGGAGGGGAAACTGGGGTGTCTCTGCAGCCACTGCCATCCGCTCTCTGCCTCACCACAGACATTAGCAGCTGGAGATGAGAAGGCTGACCGCTGGTCCTCGGGCCAGCAGCCCTCAGCGACCGTCTTCATGGAACAGCAACTTTTGCTCCCAAGGAGTGTGCACTTGGCAGGATGCTTCTGCAGCTGGGGGCTGGGCTGACCTCAGCTGGCCTCGTGTGCACCTGCTGTCAGTTGGCAGGTGGCTGGGGGCTGACTGGTCCGGGACAGCCACAGCTGGCCTCCACATCGCTGCCATCCTGCCCCAGGCCGGCCTGGGCTTGTGCTCAGGATGCTGGCAGGCTTCCAGGAGAGAGTGGGGGCCGAGGCTTGGAGCCCCATCCTTGCGGCCGAAGCAGGTCAGGCAGCCAGTACAGATTTGGGGCGGAGGGAGGGCATAGACTCTGCATTGTCATAAAAGGTGTGTGTGTGTGGGGGGGGGGTGGAGGCAATCAGTGGATCCACCAAAGCATGAGGCAGCCTCTCGTGGGGACAAAGCAGGTTCAGTCCCTGCTCTCCTCCTCTCAGCTGCGTGTCCCTGGGCTGGGTGCCGAACTTCATCTGCAAAAGAGGAGGCCACCATGAGTCTTGTTGGGTACCAGGGACAATTCATTCATGGAGCCAGTATTTCCTGAGTATGTACTGTGCGCTAAGCATTCTCTAGGTGCAGGGATGGAGCCGTGAATGCCTGTAGCTTCCACTGCAGCAGCAGGAGACGAGTAAGCTAAACGGAACTTTACAAGGTGCAAAGTGCTGTGGCAAAGTAGGGCGGAGAGATGTTGGGTCGGGCGGGGGGGGGCCTGGGGAGTGTGGGAAGGACGCACCTTGGAACAGAGTGTTCAGAGCAGTCACTGAGAAGGTGAAACTTGATCCCAGACGAGGAGGACGTGAGCCATGTGGTTACCTGGGGCAAGAGCATTCCAAGGCAGGACGAGCCAGTGCAAAGGCCCTGAGGTGGGAGTGCGGCTAGTGGGTTTGAAGAACACTAAGGAGACCAGTGTGGCTGGAGCAGAGTGAGTGAGGAGATGAAAGAGCACAGAGGTGACGGGCGAGATGGTGAGGAGCTCGGAAGCCTCCGTAAGGACATTCACTCGGTGAAATGGGAGCCCAGGGAGAGTTTGGCTGCCACGTGTGACAAAGTTCCTGTCCTCTGTGCCGAGAATGCACCATGAGGGCTCTCAGGAGGTGGCATCCGGGACCCGTGATGGTAGTGGCCAGGTGGGGCAGTGGTGGGAGTGGGGGTCGTGAGGCTGGGGAGTCCTGGTCCCCCTCCAGGTGTATGTTGAAGGGGGAGCCACGGATTTCCTGTGGGTTGGCTGAAGCACAGGCGGGGAAAGGGAGCCAGGAAGAGTGCCCTCACCCGAGCACCTAGAGCAGGTGAGGCCAGACCCACAGGCAGTAAAAGACGTGCGGCAGGTGGAGCACAGCAGGGGGAGGTGCCTGCGCGGGGCGGGGGCCTGGGTCCCATGAGTGGGGTTTCAGTCCCCTCGCCACCGCCTACTAGCTGTGCAGCCTCGGTCAAGTCACTGCCTTCTCTGTGCCTCTTTGTTCCTCACGGGGCACCATGAGGCCCCCAGGGCTAGTGTCTGCAGCACCAAGTGGAGGACTGACCGGGCACCTGGCAGATGGAATGCCCCCTTGACGTGTGGCACTGGGGCCCCGGGGTGCCGATAGGCCAATCCCCCCAGCCTGGCAGGGGCCCAGGGAGTGGGAGACGCCCTGAGCTGAGGGTGGGCTCCCTGCCAGTCTCCCCCAGGTTTCCCGGGGCTGGGAGGAAGGTCCTAGTTTGGGCCGAAGGACACTGAGGAGGCAGAGACTATGAGCCTCTCCCAACTATTTGTCACCCCCAGGCCCGGACTGAGCTGCTCTGCACGCCCTGCAACCTGGACCCCAGCCCCAGCATCGCCTTTCTCAGAAGACTTCCCCCTCACCCTCTACACCCCCTCATCCCCCACCCAGGCCAGGCAGCGTCCCCCAGTGGTGGAGGCTCAATCCTGCTCCTGAAAGGTGACTCATTAAATGGACAATCAAATGCAAATTGGCAAGCCCGCTTTTTCATAAGGCTTTTTATATAAGTAAATGGCTAAATCAGGAAAACATCTCTGGGCAGACCATCTGTCTCAACTGGAGCTTTGAAAAATATGGTCACCTAGCAATGCTCCCGAGTCAGACGCTAAAAACGAAATACCGGGCCCACAAGGGAACATCACTCCTGCTCTGAAAGTGGGTTGCCTGCCCCGGCTTCGTGGGCCGCCGAAGACCTCCCTCAGGTCGCAGCCTCGAGGTCTGGGGCTGCCGGGGCTGAGGAGCAGCTCGGGAGGTGGGGGGGCACCAGCTCACCTGCACTGGGCCCCAGCAGGCCCTGCGGAGACGGGCAGACACGGGTTTAGCGGCGTCCGGCCCTCTCCTACTTTCCTTGTCTCTGCAGCTCCCATTGGGGCCACACGGGGCTGCCTTTGGGGTCCCCACCTCCCTGCCCCACCTGGCCCTTGTGAGGCAGGAATCAGGTGTGGCCGCTAGAATGGCCTCTAGGGAAGATGCAGGCACCTGGCGGGGCCCAGGGGGCGAGGCCGTGAGCGCCCAGAGTGGGGGAACCGAAGCGCCCACAGGCAGCCCTGTCCGGAGGGTGCCAGAGCCGGGGTTCAAGGCCCCAACTTGAACTGCACCAAATACTCTTAACTGTTTCACTTCTGTGACTGTTTTTTTTTTTCCACTGTGACCGTTTTTTTAAGAAAAGATTTTATTTATTCATGAGAGACAGAGAGAGAGACAGAGACAGAGACACAGGCAGAGAGAGAAGCAGGCCCCATGCAGGGAGCCCGATGTGGGACTCGATTCCGGGTCTCAGGATCACACCCCCAGCTGAAGGCGGCACGAAGCCACGAAGCCACCGGGGCTGCCCTTCTGTGACCTTTTTCTTCCACTTGTTATATTGTGTGAGTACTGATGAGGGCCCGGCAGGCACGTGGAGAACACACAGGTGTGCAAATTGCAGGCCATGCCAGGAAAGGTGGTCACGACGTGCGTCCTTTCCACACCCGCCTGCAGAGAAGCAGGCCTTGGGCCTGACGAGGCCTCACAGGGAGACGGAGCCCTCAGGGCCTGTGCGGGCACCTGTCTCTCTGGGAATGTGTCTCCCTGTCCTGGGCTCCATTGCGCGTCATTCTGCTTGTGCGGCCGCCCTGCTGTGTCTGCTCCTGGTGGGGGGGTGTCGGGTCCCTCACAGGACAGGGCTGTGTGCAGACGTGCGCCTCGGGCTGCCCGCGGGCCGGACCCGTGGCCCTGGGACCCGGGGCTCGCTCCAGAGGCTGGGCCTGGCGCTGTCGGTGCTCTGCGTGAGTCCGCCGTGCTGCACCCCGCGTGTGCGAGAGCCTGTCGGCCTGGTGAGCCCAACACCTGCGAGCGGTGCTGACACCCTGGGGCTGCTGCTCCTGGTGGCGGGCCCTCCAGCTGTGGGCTCTCCCCTGAGGGACGTGGAACAGGTGTTCCGGGTGTTAATAGTGGCAGGGAAGGGAGAAGAGTTGAGGACCCAGGGGGGGCCGTAGGGGACCTAGAAGGTGCGGCTCCCACCCTAGGGGCTGGAGGAACCGACAGACGCGGAGCTACCAGGACCTCGGGACCAGGTCACTGGTGGGCCACGAGGAGAAGCAGAGCGGTTTCTGCTGGATGCAGACGCCCTCCCATTTGCCACCAGCGCCTCCCGTGGCCTGAAACCAGTTGGAAGCCCACCGATACACAGAAGCCCCAGAAAAGGCCAGTAGGGCCCAGACCCCCAGAGCTCAGTCCCCAGAAGGTGAGCAATGGATCTGGGGGTGCACCGGGCCAATACTGACCTGGTCAGACCCATAGATTCCTGACAAAATTCAAAGGTACTGGGGTGGCTTCCTAAGGCTGCCAGGAAAATTTACACAAGCCTGGTGCTTTAAAGCAATGCACACTTGATCTCTTGTTCTGGAGCTCAGGAACCCAAAACCAGTTCCACTGAGCTGCAGTCAAGGAGTTGGCAGGGCCTAGCTTCCCTCGGGAGGCTCAGAGGGAATCCGTCTCCTTGCTATTCGGGCCTCTAGAGCTGCCTTCCTTGTGACCCTTCTCCTGTCTTCAAAGGAGCGGGTGGGGTCTTCACACCCCTGCCTCTGCTGAGGTTCTCCACACCTTGTCTTTCCCTTAGGGTCTAATCTCCCTCTCTTGAGGACACTTGTGATTACAGATAAGTCCCATCCAGAAAATCCAGGATAATCTCCGCATCTCAAGATCATTGACTTCAGGGATGCCTGAGTGGCTCAGAGGTTGAGCATCTGCCTTCAGCTCAGGTTGTGATCCCCAGGTCCCACGTCGAGTCCCACATCTGGCTCCCCGCGGGGAGCCTGCTTCTCCCTCTGCCTGTGTCTCTGCCTCTCTCTGTGTGTCTCTCATGAATAAATAAATAAAATCAAGAAAGAAAGAAAGAAAGAAAGAAAGAAAGAAAGAAAGAAAGAAAGGAAGGAAGGAAGGAAGGAAGGAAGGAAGGAAGGAAGGAAGGAAGGAAGGAAGGAAGAAAGAAAGAAAGAAAGAAAGAAAGAAAGAAAGAAAGAAAGAAAGAAAGAAAGAAGAAAGAAAAGAAAGAATGATCATTGACTTCATCACATTGGCCAAAAACCCTTTTTGGCCAAATAAGGTTATGTTCACCAGATCCAGGGATTAGGAGCTTGATGTTTTGGGGAACCATGATTCAGCCTTTCATAGGCACAACAGTGTACAGCCCCTGTAATAGCTACCTACTGCTGTATAACAAATTATCCCCAAATTCAGTGGCTTGAAACAGCAAACATTTACCATCTCACACAATTTCTGTGGGTCCGGTATTTTGGAGTCGCTTAGCTGGGTGGTTCTGGGCTGGGGTCTCTTGGGTGGTCAGGCTGTCAGCCAGGGCAGTGGTCATGTCCAGGCTTCTCGGTCAGGAGGTGTTGGCAGGAGGCCCCGGGTCCTCACCATGGGGGCTTCTCTGGAAGGGCGCTTGAGTGTCCTCACACCATGGCAATGGGCTGGCTTCCCCCACACCGGGTGTTGGGAGGCAGGGAGAGCAGGCTGGAAGCCACAGGGCCTCTTCGGAGCTAGCCTGCCTTCATCTGCTGCTACTGCTGCTGTGACAAAGCACCAAGACAGAAATAATCCTTTGTCACTGTTCTGGAGGTGAGAAATCTGAGATCAGGGTGTCGGCAGGGCTGATGCCCCCTGCGACTCCGTCCTTGGTTTGCAGATGGCCACCTTCGCCCTGTGTCTTCACACGGTCTTCCTTCTGTGTGCTTCTCCTGGGTGCACATTTCTTTTTTTTTTTTTTTTTAAGATTTTATTTATTTATTCATGAGACACACACACACACACACACACAGGCAGAAGGAGAAGCAGGCTCCATGTAGGAAGCCCGATGTGGGACTCAATCCCAGGTCTCCAGGATCACGCCCCGGGCTAAAGGCAGGCGCTAAACTGCTGAGCCACCCGGGCTGCCAATTTTTTTTATTTTTTAAAGATTTTATTTATTTACTTATTCATGAGAGATAGATAGAGGGAGGCAGAGATACAGGCAGAGGGAGAAGCAGGCTCCCCACTGAGCAGGGAGCCCGATGCGGGACTCGATCCCAGGACCCTGACACACGCTTAACCGACTGAGCCCCCTTATTTTAAAGGCCTCCCTCCAAATACAGTCACATTCCCAGCAGCTGCGGGTTAGGACTTCAACACGTGAGGTTCGGAGGGGATCCCATTAGGCCCGTGATTGGGCCCGTGACGTAGCCTCAGAAGTTCTGTTCCCAGAATAGGAAAGTCTTCTCTGGGGCGCACAGACCAATCCTGCTGCAGTGGGGTCCGTGGGCAAAGTGGAACCGGACGAGGGGGTGAATACCAGAAGGTGGGGCACACGGGGGACATCTCGGAGGCTTCTCCCCCCGCCCCCAAGGGGATCTCTTACTAGTTCTCGTGTGTGTTTCTGGGGCTACTGTAGACGTGTGTGTGGGTGTGTGTGCAGCTGCGTGTGTGCACGCCTTTCGCACACACGCACATGTGTATACACCGTCCTTCTGCACCTCGCGCTCCCCACCCAGCCGGTCTGCGAAGAGCTGCTCGCTCCTGTCCTACTCGTCCGCTCTCTGCGTGACTGGCTGCCGTTTATTTAACCGGCCCTCGGGCTGTGTGCGTTGCTTCCCATATTTTCCCATCGCACATAACGCTACGACAAATATTCATGCACTGTGTCGTCCTCACGTGTGTGGGCGGATTTATAGGGTGATACCTGCTGCACACGTGCTGGGCCAGGAGCTCTGAGCCCGAGACTGATGCTGTCTGGTCACGTACTTGTTCTTCTAGACCTTCTCTGTCTCATTTGTACTCCTGCAAAGCCTGTGCCGGAGGGCCTCTTGCCCGCAGCCTTGCTGATGGACACCGGCTGCCACGGCCATCAACCCAGTTACCCCGGCCAGTCCAATTGGTAAAAAAAAAAAAAAAACACGGTATCTCGGTGTCGTTGGTGAAAAAAATGGTATCTTGGTGTCGTGTTTTGCAAGTGAAGTAAAAATTGCAGAACGCTAACGTTAACCATTTTTTAAAAAATATTTTATTTATTTATTAGAGAGAAAGAGAGAGGGAGCACAAGCAGGGGGAGCGAGAGCAGAGGGAGGAGAAGGAGAAGCAGGCCTCCTGCTGAGTGGGACCCTGGGATCGTGACCCGAGCCCAAGGTAGACGCTCAACTGACTGAGCCACCCAGATGCCCCTAAAGTCACCATTTTTTAATCAAAGATTTTATTTTTCAGAGCAGTTTTAGGTTCAGAGCAAACTTGAACAGAAGGTGCAGAGATTTCCCCTGGCCTGCCCCTGCTGCGTGCCCAGCCCACCCCCCCATCAGAGGGCATGCTTGTTACTCGGCATGAACCTGCACGAACACGTCACCCCTGGAGTCCACAGGGTATGTGAGGGCTCCTCCCGGAGTTGGGCATGCTGGGGGTTTGGACAAATATGACCTGGTGCCATCACAGTGCCATGCAGGAATTTCACTGCCCAAAACATTCTCTGTGCCCCCCTGTTCATCCCTCCCTCCCCGCCCTAACCCCCAATGACGGATCTTTTCATGGTCTCCATAGTTTTGCCCAAATTAGCCCTTTTAAAGTGAACAACTCCGTGGCATTTCATACATTCACAGTGTTGTGCAACCACCACCTCCAACTAGTTCCAAAACGTTGTCATCACCCCAAAATAAACCTCCATACCCATCAGCACTCACTCCCCATCCCCCTCCCCCACCCCGGCCCCTGGCAACCACCAATCTGCTTCCTGCCGCTATAGATTTGCCTTTTCTGGGCATTTCATATAAATGGAATCATATAATATGTGGCCCTTTTTAAATAATTTCCTCCTCTTAAGTATGAAGTTTCCAAGGTCCATCCGTGTTGTAGTGTGTACGACACTCCCTGTGGCTGAGGACCAGTCAGTGATACGGCCAGGCCACATTTTGTGGATCTCTCCATCTGCTGGTAGACTTTTGGGTTGTTTCCATTTCAGTGTAGTTTTAACCTCCCTTTCCCTGGACATGGGCGAGGCTGAGCTGCTTCTCATACTTTAGATGCTCTTCAGGGTGACCTCCGAACCTGAGGGTGGTGACCGGGGGACAGGATGAAAGGGCTGAGCTGGGGCTGCGCTGGTGTCTCTGGTTCCCATGCTGGTGTCCTCTTGGGGACCAGGGCCTTCTGGGTGTCAGAGGAGAGTGGGCTTCTCTGGGGGATGTCATGCCTGGGTGTCGGGCTTGGTGGTGGGGGGCGCCCAGTGAGCTCACCACAAAGAGCCACCGTTTATTGAGTGGGTACTGTGCATCTGGAACTCTCTCCATATATCATCTCCTTCAACCCTTGCAGCAGCTAGAGGTTGGTTTGTGACTCTCCTTCGACGCCCAGGGGACTGACATGGGAGGCGTTGTGCAACATGTCAGTGGGTGGCCAGCAGGTGCCGGGTCTGTCAGCAGGCCTGTTGGACATATGCACTGAGTGTGTGCCACGCACCCTGGGCGGTCTCACCCTCAGGAGGGCTGCCTCGGGGAAACTCATTCTTGGCCTCCCTTCCCCAGCACCTCAGCTCCCAGCCCTCTAGAGAGGAACAGGATTTCTCTTTCTCATACATCCTGTATTCATCAGCTACTACGGCTTAACAAAATACTGCAAAGTGTAGCAGCTTAAAACAACAGACATTCACTATCTCACAGCGTCCGAGGGTCAGGATCTGGAGGAGGCTTAGCTGGCCTGGGTTCTAGCTCAGGTTCCCTGATGAAGCTCTGGTCAAACCATCAGCCAAGGCTGCGGTCATCTGAAGGTTTGACTGGGGCTGGAAGACCCGATTCCAAGGGGGCCCCTCACATAGTTAATACATCGGAGGCCTCGATTCCTTTCTGGTTGTTGGCAGGATGCCCCAGTCCCCTGGCACGTGGAGCTCTGTGAGGAGCTGAATGGGTGCCCCGACAATGTGGTCCTGACTTCCACAGAGCAAGTGATCCAGGGGAGAGAACCAGGAGGAAGCCACAGTGCCTTTTGTGACTCATCTTGACGATGACACCTCAACCCTCTTACCTCATTCTGTCCATTAGAAGTGAGTCCCCAAGTCTAGCCCAGACTCAAAGGGAAGAGAACAAAGCTCCACTTCTGGGAGGGGGAGGAGGGGATCAAAGGATTTGTGGGCGCATTTGAAACTTCCACAACCCTCTGTCCCTCGCTTTTGCTCTGGGTCTTGAGTCTGCGCCCAGGTGGTAACCATACGTGCGTGAGTGTGGTGGGCGCAAGCCTCAGACTGTGGGCGCAGGATGGGGTAAGACGGTTATCCCTCAGTTATCTGGATTTGGGGGTGGTTGGCAAAACTTCTATAGTGGTTGACTACCACAAAATGACTGTGTTGATTAAGCCATCCGCTGGGTAGTGCTATTTAATGCGCTAGTAAAAAAAAAAAAAAAAAAAAATACACAGCTTTTCTGCTGTTTTGTAAATATTTTGATAACTGTATTTCAATATAATTGGAAGTTGTCTGCTTGGAGGGGGTCCTGGTAGTAAATAGTTCATTCTTACCATCCTTCAATAGGGGTCCAGGTGTCCATTTACCTACCACCTCCCACCACATCTGTGGGCGTGATGTCTGAGCAACTCAATTCGCCTCCTAACCCCTGCCCCCTGACCGGCCCGCTCCACTCTCTTTCCCAGCCATGACCTTTTCCCCTTGCCTTCCAGGAAGCTCCTGGCCATCCTTCAAAACCCAGCCCACCTATGACTAATGGTGCCTCCAGAGAGTATTGGCCGCTCCCATGACTCGCTCCTCTGCGGGCACGTCGTGCTGATTGTTTCACAGCCACACCAACCCCCTCAGGAGCTGGGAGCTTCCCGGGTGCCTCAGTCTACTCGTGTTTGAAATTCCAATCCTTGGCACACCATCTGATGCCTACAGAATACATGCTATGAAGGAAGGGAGTTGGCTGAACAATAAATGAACACATCCCAGCCTGCATGAAGCAAGCTCTTCCCCTTCCCCAAATAAGTGTACCCTCTGATTCATACATCACTCATTTGGAATTTGGGGGAAGTAGGAGAAGGCCAGACAGGCGGTTACATTAGCACTGTCCATAATAAATGACCTAACCTTTCGAATCTCCACCGGTAAAATCAGAGGTGTTCTAGAGATTAGAAGGGATCATGTGCAGAGTGCCTGGTACACAGTAAGTGCTCAGGAGAGACGAGTTAGTGTGAATCCTACAAGATAGCCACAAATCACTGGCAGAAAGGTGATGTAAGTGAGCCCCGTGAGTTCGGAGGAGGGAGAAATCGCACCTGATGAGGCGCGGGAAGATGTAAGAGCAGGAGTTGGATCTTGGTCCTAGAAGGTGCCTGGTGGAAATGGCAAGGCCGTTTCCATTTCTGAGGAAGGACGGAGCTCTCGGTGGGGCTTGGGTGCCAGGGAGACGAATGAGCGTTCGCTTCTCCATCATCCCCAAGCATCTCATTCGTACATGATGGAGATGCTGATTGCAAATTGTCTCTTTCCATTCATTCCAGAAGTCAGCAAGAAATGTGAGTAGGCAAATTCTATTTTGTTAGCTGTGTTGCTGTGTGGGTTTAAAAAGTTCTTTGAAAGATCGTCCAACAGTGTGTAATTCAGCCTTTTCCCTTAGTAAGACAGCTCGGCCCCAGCACGTCTACATCAGGGCCAGTTTTGGAAGATGCGAGCCGACAGCTACAGAGGGGACCTCCTGCTGCCCCGGTCCCCTCCTCAGAGATGATCTTGCAGCGCTTGGGGTGACCTCGATCCACGATCCCTCCCCTTGCTCCCTGGGAGCGGGAGGCTGCAGCCACCCTAAGGCTTGCTGGGCAGTGGGACCTGGTGGGAAGAGTGCCCATCAGCTTGCGTCCAGTCCTGGCCTCTGCCCATTCTTGACTGTGGGGCCTTGAACAGTCCCTTCTGTGCTCAGTTTCCACACCTCTAAAATGACCATAATAATGGTGCCAGCTTTGCAAGGTGGTTGTAAACATTTGATGAAGGAATGAGTCTAAAGTTCGTAGACTAATGTCTGGCCTAGAGAACACTCTGCCTAAATGTTTGTGAAATTACAATTGGTCATTCACTCAGTATTTATTTATCGTGGCCCCATTCTTTCATTATTATGATTTTTTCTCTTATTACTCATTAGTTATGAGGCTTCATTTATCCCATGGGCGCTGAGTGCCTGCTGAAGCCCAGGCCCTGACTTCTGAAATAGAGATACAAGGATGAACAGGTGGATGCAGCTCCTGCCCTGGGGAGCTTGACCAAGGGCCACATCACACACACACACACCTTGCAGGAAGCATCACTGCACGTTTTCACACTTGAGAACGGTAGGCCTTGTCAATCTTAAGTGCCTGGCCCAGATTTCACAGCTGGCAGGTGGCAGAGAAGGGTCTGATCCTTGGGGCAGCCTATCTTGTTAGTCCCCCCAGACTCTTGGAGCCCCCCCACCAGCCAGCTGTTGGCAGGAGGCGTCTGAATGAATCTGACATGTTCCTATCAAATGCAAGCGGGGACAGATGGTTCTCAGCCTGGCTTCTGCCCTCCCCCCAAGCACCTGTGGAGCTGCCTGGGACACACGGAAACCCTGGGAAGGAGAGTGGTTACAGGGAGGCTAGACAGGCCTAGCTTCTGGTTCCAGAAAGGCAGCTGGGAAAGCCATCCGTGGGCACACTTTCGGAGCAGCCCTGCTGAGCATTAATGGTAGAAACACTTGAGGTGTCAGGAAGATTAGCCATCCTCCCCTTCGTATTCAACACTGCAGTTGCTTTGCAGAATCTTCCCTTTGGTGCAGAGCAGGGGAGCCAACAATCCCCAGAATCCTCCAAATCTGCAATAAGTGGGCAGTCCCTAGGGCAGATCCCTTGCCCCCGAATCTCTCCCTCACCAAGCTGGCCAGAGTCCCCGATTTCCCAAAGACTCTTGTCCTGGGGGATGCAGTTGCCACTGGGAACTCTGAGTTGTGTGTGAGTGCGGAGTTTTCTCAGGCCCCGCCTAGGAGGCAGGAGTGAGAGTAGGGGGGTGTGGGGGGAGAGCCCACAGGCCTAGGGCTCTGCACGGAAGGGTCAACGTTGCAGACTCTGGACCCAGGAGCCTGGTTCCCCGGCCTGCTGGCTCTGGACTGTCCTTAGCTGGGGGGGCTCTGAGTCTTGGCTGCCCTCGAGCCTCCAAAAGGACCGATTCTGCTGACACCTTGATTTCCAGAAGGGCGAGGGGGGAGATCTGTGCTGTCTTAGGCTCCGGGTCTGTGGTGCTTCGTTAAGCAGCCCCCAGGAGTGGCTGCAGGGTCCCTCTGGCATCTCCCAGCAGGAAGCTCTGCCAGTGAGGTCAGTGCTGTTGGCCAGAGAGGGACCCGTGTGGCCTGTGGACACTCTGCCATGAAGAATGAGCTTACCCAGGGCAGACCAGACTTGCAGCCCCGAGCATCGGCCCTTGTGGGCTGGGGTGGGGGCAGGAGGCAACCCTCTGGGTGCTGCCAGAGAATCTGGCTGGTTCTCTCTGGCCCTGGCCAGAGCCTGTGCCCTCGGGACGTCGTGGGCTTCCGCTCAGGTACCAGTTCTGGGGGCCGTTGGAGACAAGGTGGTTGATTCTGGGAGGGTTCAGGGCTGGAGCCACCGACCTACAGGTAGACTATAGAATCTGTCCACACCACGTCCTGGGGAAAGGATTTCTGTTTTGAGATCCAGCAAAGATGAGCGAGGTCTCATACCTGTTTTGGCCAGACTCCCTCCTGCCCCTGGGCACGTTTCTGTGAATTTGGTTCTTACTTTCACTAATCCCTGAACAAATAAAAGAACTTAATCAGCATGGATTCCTACATGATTTAAATGACTCCAAATTCTTACAATTTTGATTGATGTGCATTTATACACTTTGGAAATAAGCGAGATTAGCAGATGTGCCTCGCTGGCACACCGATTAAAGCAGAGTCTGTATTATTTCACCTAAATATTCCTGCGTGCACGTTTTGACGTTTGATCTCTGTGCCTCCTTCCACCGCGCTAAAATACCAGGATTTACTAGCCGTGGCCCACGTTTGGGTGAATGCTTTTTGCAAAGGCCTTTCTGAGGTCATGGCCTAGAACATTAATTCTGGAAGAATATGCACAATGACAGCAGGACACACATCACTGCAGCCTGAGACTGGCCCAGAACTGCCTTAACCAGTTCATGCCCCCAAAACGGTTCCACAATCACAAAGCACCCTGTGAATTAATTAGCACACTCTTTCCAGTTACTCCCGCACAGTCCGGCATGTCTGTTTGTCTCGACCTGGCCCACCCGGCTGCTCACCTGGTACCTGGGCACTTGAAGATCACAGTCAGTGGTGGGCACTAGGGCTGACAGGGGACTGAGCAACTGGCCTGGGGTCTCTGCCATCAGAGCACCAGATGGTACCCTATCCCCCTTCAAGGCCACTAGCTAGATGGGGGACAGACTTTGGTAAAGTACTCACATGCTACTGTTGATGGGGTAGGTTTGAGTGGTCTCTGGGAGGGAGCCTGAGGTGAGGCGGGGAGCCCACTAGAAGTCAAGAAAGGTTTGGGGGGCTTCTCTGCAACTTGTAACCCAGCTGCTAGAGAAGACCCAGGGCTGGTGAATTTGATGACACGAACCTCTTGGTATAAACATCCATCAGGATTGGCCCAGCCATTTAAATATGCAGATTCCCAGGCCCCTCCTGGACCTGCATCTCTTGGGGAATCTGCACTCAGTGCTCACTTTTCAGGGTGAGGCCAATGCTCACTAGTGTTGATGGTCATGCTTGAAAGATAGTGCCCCTCTGGGCAGGGCCAGGGCTCCATTCTCACTCTCATATGCCCTTTGACCTTGGGCCTTCTCACCCCCATCACCCCCAGCTCCTGGTCTCTATGCTCTGGGCTCCAAACCAGTGGAGATACTTCTTTATTAGACAGCATGCTTTGAATGTTCCTGTCCGTTTTTCCTTTACTGTGGCTGCTGTGACAGGTGGCTCAGTGGCTTAAACAATACAAATGTGTCACCTGACAGTTCTGTAGGTCATAAGTCAGATGCAGGTCTCACCGGGCTCAAATCAAGGTGGGTTCTGTTCTGGAGGCTCTGAGGAGAACCCATGTCCTTGTTCATTCTTATGCTAGAATTCAGTCCCTTGTGGTTGTAGGACTGAGGTCTCTTGTTTCTTGCTGGCTGTCAACTGAGGCTTGCTCTCATCTGTCGGAAGCCACCACATTCCCTGGCTCCTGGCCCCTTCCTCCGTCTTCTAAGGCAGCGATGTCATGTCACTATAAGCCTTCTTTCCCATCATAGCAGGGAAAGCGTCTCCACTTGTGCGGGTCTCAGGGGAGGAGAAGCTTCCCTCTGTCCTCATGTCCTCTGTCCATGACCAGGGCCCGGGAGCTGGGCTGACAAGGGCATTTCATGGAAGAAAGGCACACAAATGTTATTTGATGTGAATATTTTCATTGTTCTGGGTGTAAATGACATCAGAGTAAGAAGTCAAAGGCCCGAAGAGGCAGTGAGACTCAGGGCACTTATGCATCATTTTAACAGAAGACCATAAACAGATCGCAGAGAAGAGACAAGACAAAGGAAAGCTCTTTGAGCTTCTAGGGGCAGAAGGTAAACATGTGGGGGGAACTAATGGAAGATAGGGTTGCTTGGTGAGGTTTTGTTCATGTGGACTCATCTTGGCCATCCCCATCTCCAGTGACAAAGGTTGCTCCTCCCTCCCAGTTACAAGAGGGCCGGCTTCCTGGGGGGCTGCTGGTGTTTAATGCCCCACTGGTGCCCACCTGAAACCCTTAATAATATTTGAACAAGGGACCCCACGTTTTCATTCAGGGGGGCTGAGAATTATGTAGCCGGTCCTGCTCCTTGCATATCAGAATTTTTGGCTTTCTCGGCCGTGTCTCCTTCTGCAGGCACATGACCCTCAAGTCCCTGTTTTATCTACACCCAGTTCCCAGGAAGCACCTAGTCTATTATGGGAACTGGTGAGTGTGATGCCAAATGGATGAGCTCTCCAAGCAGCAGAGACCAGTCAGGTCTCGGACAGATTCAAAGCCAGCACCCTCCCGCCTCCAACAGATCTGAGGGGAACCCCTTCTTGTGGCTCCAGGTCAGTGACCCCCCACTGCCTGCCGGTGGGGCCGGGGGTGGAGGGTCTGGAATGCTCCATTTTGTGGGCAGCTAGAGTGAGCATCTGGTTTGAACTCTGCTCCTGGGGGAGAATTTGGCAGCTGGGTTCACAGTGAAATATCCTAAAATCGATACTATGAGATTAATCTAGGGTAGATTTTCACTCATGCAAATGAAGCATCACTTTGCTCATGTAGTGAGCTTGGCAGAAAAACATTCGGGGAACAAAGCGGGCTGGGTGCGTGAGGCGTGTGGGCGAGAGAGTGAGCTGATCCAAACAGAGGGGCCGGGCCCAGAAGGGGCAGCCATGTGTCCCGCCGTCGGCAGATGGGGACAGGCCCGGCCTTCCCAGCAGGCGAAGCAGGTGAAGGTAAGAAGCCGGGGCTTTGGCATGTCTGCCAGGCTCTGTGTGCCAGGCGCCAAAAATAAGGCACAAATGAATAAATTTGTGGTTTTGACACTCTAATTTCATCCTTTTCTCCTGAAGCTCCAGACTGAGCAGCTGTGTACCAGGAAAGGACATTCAGAGCAAGGTAATAAAAAAGTTCCCAAGATGGGGAGCAGTTAGCGGCGTGTGACCGTACCCGCTGCATTTCCAGTTTCTGGAAGACTCCGGGCCCGGAACGTCTGCCCTGTGTGCATATGCCAGACCCACCTCCTCCTGGACCCTCTGCTCCCTCGCCAGCTTCTGCCCTCCTTTTTTTTTTTTTTTTTTTTTTTTTAAGATTTTATTTATTGGGCAGCCCGGGTGGCTCAGTGGTTTAGCGCCACCTTCAGTCCAGGTCATGATCCTGGAGACCCGGGATCGAGTCCCATTGTGGCTCCCTGCATGGAGCCTGCTTCTCCCTCTGCCTGTGTCTCTGTCTCTCTCTCTCTCTGTGTGTCGCTCATGAACAAATAAATAAAATATTTTTTTCCCTAAAGATTTTATTTATTTGTTCATGAGCGACACAGAGAAAGAGAGAGAGAGAGAGAGAGAGAGAGGCGGAGGAGACACAGGCAGAGGAGCAGGGAGCCCGAGGTGGGACTTGATCCCGGGTCTCCAGGATCAGGCCCTGGGCCGAAGGCGGCCCTAAGCCGCTGCAGCACTGGGGCTGCCCTGCCCTCCTTCTTCTACCTTGTCCCCTGGTCAGAGGGGAGTCCTCCTCCTCAGGGACATATCAATCCATCCAGAGACACCCCACCTCCCGCCAAGCTCCTTCCCTATCAGGCTCACGCTCCAGGTCACCAAGTCACCGTACACCTGCCCTAATCCCTCCAGCACCAGGTGTCAGATGGCTCCAGACTGGCTCCGACCCCCTGGGGCCTGCTGAGATTATTCAGAGCAGCCCATCCCAAACCTGCTCACCCTGTGTCACCCATTCCTTTCGGTGGTAACCACCATAGAGGCAGAGGTCCCCCCTCTCCTTGTACCTCCTCACCGGGCCTGGTGCTCCCCGTGTGGCTCCCCTGGCGCAGCGTGTCCCTCCTCTCCCGGGGCCTGTGAGTAATGAGCTAGCGTCCCGACGGTGGTCATCTGAACTGTTTCCTTCCCATAGCTCAAAGTCTTTATTCATACACTCTATTTTAAAAACAGTAACACTCAAAAAAAAAAAAAAAAAAAAAAAACCAGTAACACTCAGGCTCCTTGCCCACCGCGCGGAGAGGCAGGAGAAGTAAACAGATGCCTCTTTCCAACGGTCCATCCATGTACGTACTCGTCCAATATTTATTGAGCAATATGGTGCTTGCAAAACATCTCCCAGAGTGAAGCTTGTCCTTTTACTTTGTCACACTGTCCTTAAATTTCAGCGACGTCAAAGATATTTCTCTGATTCTGTATAATTTACGCTCTGGGGATCGGAAGGCCTTCTCTATCTCGGCGTCATAAAGATGTTGTGTATCTTCTCCAAAAGAGATTTAGAGTTTGGCTTTTTTTCACATTTAGGTCTTTAATTCATCCGACTCTTATTTTCGTGCGTCATATAAGGTAAATACCCATTTTATGTTTGCCTTGGTGGATGGACAGGTGTCCCAACAGCCCTTATGGTATGATGGCTCACTCTCCCCCTCCCCCCAACTGATCGTACTTCCACTTGCTCAGTTTCCACAAACTGATCATCTGCTTCTCGGGTCCCCATTCCACCCTGTTGGTCTATTTTTCTTAGATCTAAACCGGGCTGTCTTATTACCACGTAGCCCTTCGTAATGAGTATGTACGTCTGGAAGGGCAAATGTCTCATCATCTCTTTCAAAATAGTGTTGGCAGTTCTTGGACTTTCATCTGCAGACACGGTGGCAGGCATGTGGACCACGGGAGGAGGACAGCACTCCACGGATGGTGACACATCAAGATAAACGGGGTCTGGGTCTCTGGACAACCTCACGGATCCCCAGTGTTGGCCCTGGAGCACCTTCAGAAGCTCATGTGAGCAAGAAACATCCATTTTGTTGAGGTCACATTCAATTTGCCTTGATACCAATTCAATGCGGCCAAGTCATTTTTTTCTTATATATTAGTATCCTGGTAAAATACTGAATCAAAATGACAGAACAGGAATCCTCATGTTCTTCTTGGCTTTAAGGAAAATAATTCTAATGGTTTATCATGAAGTGTGATGCTTTTAGGTAGGTGTGTCTTATCAGTTTAAGAAAATTTCTGTCTATTCTCAGTTGGCTGAGAATTTTCTTTAAAAAAAATCACAAGTGGATACTGCCTTTTATCAAATGGCTTTTCTGCATCGAATAAGATGATTATATATATGGACTTTCTCCTTTAATCTTTTTAATGTGATGAATTACTTTAGCAGAAATTTCAGTGTTAAACTGTCTTATATTCCTGAGTTAGAGACTGTGCGCTCACGATAAAGTATTTATATATAGACTACTGGATTTGGTTTGCTAATTTTGATATAGGATTTGTGCATCTGTGTTCCTATTTTCCCTGTAGGTACTGTTTCTGCCTGTTTCGGGCATCAAAACTCAGCTACCCTTATAAAAGGAGCTGGGGAGTCCCTCCTCCTGCCCTTGTCCTATATTTCCCCAAAGGAAATTTCTATGGAACAATTTGTATTGAATAGGGGTTATGTATTCCTTGAAGGCTTGGTAAAACTTGCTTGTAATACTGTCTGGTCTGATGCTTTTTTTGCAAGTGGATTTATGACTGCTGATTTAATGTCCTAAATGCTTCCAGGTTTTCTATTACTTTTTGAGATCTTTTTGATCATTTTTTATTTTTTTTCTATGCATTCGTCTATTTCATCTCTTACAACTCTTAAATCTTTTTGACATAAAGTTGTTCATAGTGCTTATTTTGCTAAAGAATTCTACTGTGTGTTTACATCTTCCTTTGTGTTCCTGATAAAATTCATTTGATTTCTTTTCTTTTTTTCAATCTTTATTTCCAATAGTCTTTTCACTTTGCCTTCTTGGAGAATTAACTGTGCATTTGTCAATTCTTTCTTTTGTATATTTCCTGTTTTGTTACTTTCTGTACTTATCTTTAATATTTCCTTCCTCCTATTAAACAATTCTTTCCGGTATTTTTTCCCCCAATTTCTTGTGTTAAATACTTCCTTTATTAATTTTCACTATTACTTCCTAATGGCGGTTTGCTCTTATTACTGTCTTTTTTTGGAAATCTTATCCTTTCACTGTCTTAATTGTAAATACTTGAGACTTTTTATATTATGCTTTATTTTCTGAATTACTTAGAAGTATGCTTTTTAGCTTGCAAACATTTGGGATTTCTCATTTTATTATTTAGTGTTAGGAGGTGATCTGTATGATATCAGTTGAAACCTCCTTTGCAACCTAATATCGAATTCAGTATTGTTAAATGTCAGATTCGAGTTTGAAAGGAATATTTAGCGTCTATGTACGTCTAGCTCAAGCTTGTTAATTATGAGGTTCAAATTAAGCTATGATTTTCTGACAGACACATGCTAAAATTTTCCCCTGTGGATGTAAGTTGTTGGTTTCTTTTGCAGTTTTATTTTCTATATTTGAGACCGAATGGTTAAAGACATGGAGTTTCAGCATTGGCATGTTTTCTTAAAGAATTAGTTTTTTTATTAGTGAGTAAACACTTTCTGTCTTTTTTAAAAAAAAGACTTTATTTATTTATTTGAAGGAGAGAGAGTGAGTGAGAGAGAGAGCACAAGCCGTGGGGAGAGGCAGAGGGAGAAGTAGACTCCCTGCTGAGCAGGGAGCCCAACTCAGGGCTGGATCCCTGGACCTAGAGATCATAACCCAAGCCGAGGGCAGAGGCTTAGTAGACTGAACCCCCCAAGTGCCCCACACATTTTGTCTTAATGACTCCTTTGTTAGTAATATTGCTTTTACTTTCTTTTGTATATATTTTAGGTATACGTATCAGCATTTTTATACACATTTTTTCAACCTTTATTTTCAACCTCTCTGTGGTTTCTACTGTATCTACAAATCTTTTGCATAGATAGATTTTTTTCATCCAATCAGTTAGTCTGTGTAATTAATAGGTAAGTTTAATACATTTACTATTATCATAGTTACTAACATATTTGGACTTAACCGATACATTTGGACTTACATTTATTATCTTACTTATGTCTTTTCTCCAATTTCCCCTCCCATCTTGCATATCTTTGTCCACTAGCATTTTCGTTTCACTTTGTTTTTAGCCCCCTTGATTCAGACTGATTGTAATTATTATTACTATTAATTACAGTCAATTTTTTATTAGGTTGACTATCATTTAAACCCTTCTGGATTTAAAAACCACTACAACTGAAGTTCTTTCAGTGAAGATCCATGAATAGTAGACTCTTTATTTTCTTTTTTCATTTGAAGATCTAATTGGCTTTATCATGTGATTCATGAGTCAGGCGGCATCCCACCTAGTAGGTGGAGGGGAGCCTCAGTAGGCTCTCTTTTATTTCTATCTGAAAATCTCTCTAGGACAGCCCTCACTTTTGGAGGACAGCTTAGCTGGACATATAATTTGTTTTTTGTTTTTTTTAAGATTTATTTATTTATTTATTCAGAGAGAGCGAGAGAGAGGCAGAGACACAGGCAGAGGGAGAAGCAGGCTCCTTGCAGGAAGCCCGACGTGGGACTCGACCCTGTGTCTCCAGGATCTCACCGCGGGTTGTAGGCACCACTAAACCGCTGCGCCACCAGGGCTGCCCTGGACATATAATTTGGGATAACAGATACACCCCCCCAGTCCTTCACCAACAGGCTAGCATTGTCTTCTGGCATCTATTGGTGATGCTGAGCATTCCATCAATCCAATTGTCATTTCTTTCCAGGTAGATAATCTTATCTTTTTGGTTGCTTTTAAGATCTCTGTGTCTTTGATATTTTCTGGTTTCTCCACCATGTATCTCAATGCGTGTTTACCTTTACTTATCCTGTTGGGATAATGTGACACTTCACTCTAATGACTCGGTCTTTTGATTATGGAAAAATCTCATTATGTTTTCATTTTGTATTTGCCCCCACCCCCGTCTTTATCTTCTTCTTCTAGACCATCTATAAGATAGATATTCCACCTACTGATTCTATTGTCCACATTTTTTTATTGTGTTTTTCTTTTTTCTTCATCTCTTCATATCTTTGTGCTGCATTTTGGATGATTTCCTTCTAATTTTCTTCTATTTATTTTTTTAAAAGATTTTATTTATTTATTCATGAGAGACACACAGAGCGAGAGAGAGGCAGAGACACAGGCAGAGGGAGAAGCAGGCTTCATGCAGGGAGCCCGACGTGGGACTCAATCATGGATCCAGGATCACACCCTGAGTGGAAGAGAGAAGCTCAACCATTGAGCCACCCAGGCGTCCCTTTTCTTCTATTTCTTGAATTCTCTCTTTGGTGTTGTTACTTCTATTTATCTCATACATTTAGTTTATAATTTCAATGAAGATATTTTTACTTCTATGACTACTTCATTATTTTTTATGTCCACTTATTATTTTCAAAATGTCTGATTCTCTCCAATTCCTCCTTTTACTTCCCATATCATTTTAAATCCACTTTAATTATATTTCAGGTGTCCAGACTGTGAAAATTAATAAAAGGAAACCTTTGAGCACCTGGTGGCTCAGTGGTTGAGTGTCTGCCTTTGGCTCAGGCCCTGATCCTGGGGTCCTGGGATCGAGTCCTGGATCGGGCTCCCGGTAGGGAGCCTGCTTCTCCCTCTGCTTATGTCTCTGCCTCTCTCTTTGTGTCTCTCATGATTAAATAAATAAAATCTTAAAAAAAAAAAAAAGGAAACCTCCTTTAGAATGGAGCCTAGAAACCACAGGGAAAGCTCTCAGTTTCCACCACTCTTGTCCACTGTCAGCCCAGCAGGAAAAGACTGGGGGCACAAGTACTTACTACCTTAGCCACTACTTTGCTATCCCAGCAGGAGAGAGGAGGTTTTTCTCCTTCCCTAACAACAGCCCAGGCGGTGAGAGACAGTCACAGCCCAGCCAATGAGAGACCATCACAGCCCAGCCAATGAGAAGCCCTGATACTTCAAATTCTCAGTGTCCTCCAATGGACTTTCTGTTTACAACAGGCCTCAGAGCATCCTCTCTCCTCTATAAAAGAACGAACTCTGCTTGCTCTTTGCACCTGCCTGTGGGTGTGTCCTGGCTTCTGTTTCCTGAAATGTGTCTCTCTGCTATTTCAGAATAAACCCATTTCTGCTGGTTAAGTGACTGGCAGTTTTATTTTTTAAGGGTAACAAGATTTTCTATGAACTCCAGCTATCACGGAGGTAATTCTTGTCCTGTTACTTCTAATGTCTCCTGTTTATGGTGGTTTATGTACGGGTTTTGTAAATTCTCCATTGTGGGTTCATATGAGAGTGCCCCAGCCCTGTGGGAATCTGGTGTGTTTTAGGTCGCAGAATTGTCCCCGTGGAGCGATTTTATATCTGCTTCTGTCAGGGCTCAGGTGCTTAAATGGCTTGAGAATGGTTTTTATGTTGCTCTGTGACTTGGGCTTTTTCCACCTCTCAGTGTGACATCACACCTTGCTCCTCTTTCTGGGACAGGCCCATGGTTTAGATTCCTGATGGGCAAGTTTATTTTCTTTCCAAATCCCTAAATCCTTGGCTCAGGAAGTGGAGTTTTGCTGGCCCCCTTTGTGCCATCTTCAGAGCAGCAACCAGCAGCTCTGAAGACTCCAAGCTTTGAGTTGGGGCTCTGTTCAGGCTGCTTCACCTTGCGTGAGCTCCAGATGTCACCTCAGGTCCCCGTGCTGGAACCTCAGCTCTCCATCTCCAGATCTGAGCAGTGTCGGCGTGTTGACCTCTGCTTTCCTGCTCTAACCTTTAACTCTCAATCTCCCATCCTGAGGACTTTCCTCTCTTTCTTTTGAGTGTGAATATTTATTATGAAAACCATTTGGTGGTGGCGGCATATTTTGTTCTACTCATGTCTGCCCTTGGTCTGCCATGTGGCTGGAAGCCTGTCTCTCTTCCACTCACCTGTCCTCCACCTGGTTTTAACAGAGACACACATGTTTCAAAGACCCTTTAGATGGAAGAAGTCGGAGGCATGGATTGGGACCAGCCAGGGAGAAGAAGAGTAGGTAATGAAGGAGGGACTCATGGGCTGAGTGGCCACAGCGGCAATCTCTATAGGGTGGATTTGGGGAGGCCCAGTTTGGGGCCAGAGAAGGGCTTACTTACAAAGGCAACTCAGGCAGGGCGATCTGAGGGGCCCCTTCCAAACTGTAGATGCCCTGTGTCTAACTGGTACCTCTTCAACTGTAGCACAACCTCGTGGGAGTCAGAATGGTGGTTACCTTAGGTCAGCACCACGTGTGGCCAGGGGGAGCCATCTCCCTCCCACAGAGACCCAGCCTGTGGAGCATCCTGGCCCCCAGCGGGCACACGGAGGCCCACAGCTCTAGAATTGGGGCTGGAAAGAGGACACCAGAGGGAGAGTTTCACAGAGAGCCAGAAAAGTGCTAGGGAGAAGGCATCAATCTCTCATAAAATGGAAAGCTGCCCACTTCCGATCTCCAATCAAGCAAAGGAGACAGAAGTGGCGGCTGTCGCCAAGCTGCCACATCTCCAGAATCACTGCTGAGTAATTGCTGGGTACTTCAAGTCCGGGATGGGGGCTCTTTAAGCAATATTTCATGGGAGAGATATTGAGCCCTCATCAGGACAAGAAATATGGTCGTTAAACAGGCAGCTAATGGTATACCATTCATCCGGGGGCAAATCTGTGAGGTTCATTAAGCTGACCAGCCCAGCTCCTGAAGAGGGATGCAAAATTAGCCAGAGGAGGGAAGAGGTAGGAAGACACTGGAAGGAGGTGGAGTGAAGAAGCTTGTCTTCCAGGTGGTGATTCTGGAACGTGGAAGGGAAGGGATGGGAAGCTCGTCTTCTTCCCTGCTCCTTACAAAGAACGTTTTGACTCGGCGGAGCAGATTGCTAGAAGGAATCCCTAGTCAACGCATCTGACCAGTACGCCCCGAAGATCACCAACTTCCATTGTTAAATTCTCAACCGGTGCCACTTTCCCAAACCCAGAAAGCTGCTCTGCAAAAAACCTGCCCAATCAACCTGACCTCTGGGTAATCAGAAAATCAAGAACAAACTTGCCTCATCAGGAAAGAGCCGGGCACCTACCTGCCCTGGGAAATCTATATGTAAATTCAGGCCCATCTGCAGTCTTCCTGTGGCAGGGGTCTTGGTCTCCAGCCAGGTCCCAAGCTCAGATAAGACAAAGCTGGCCCAGAGTGTGGTTCAGAGCAGGAACTGGCAGGGCGACGGTTTGCTGTTCAGGTAGGACAGGAAGAGTGAGGTCAAGGTTTCTTCCCAAAGCCCTGTCAAATGGCCTCTGCTTTGTCCCAGAGAGTCCCAGCTTATAGCTCGCTTTTAGTTCTTGTAATTGACACTTGAAAAAAAAAAAAAAAACACAGATGGAAGAAAATAAGATTGTTTCAGATATTGCAAAGCAAAACCTTTTCACAGCCGGGCATTCCTCAGTGGTGTGCTCTGTCCCCTTGTCACCTTTCGAGTCACCTGGTCACTGGCCACACCCAGGGCCTATGAGCTTGGAGACGTGCAGGCTGCGTCTCCAGGGTGTCACTTCACGTTTACTGTCACTCAGCAAGGCTGTGCTGTGTTATGGTGCAAACTACCCCCCAACTCTCCGGGGATTGTCAGTGGCTCATGGGGAGCAAGGTTTGTGTTTAGCTCGCACTGAACGCCCATCACAGTCAGCTCCAGCGGTGCCCCAGGAGGTGATGGAGGCAGAGACTAGAGTCGGGGGACCCCAAGAGCTGGAAGGGGTCTTCCCTAGAACCTTCAGAGCTGACACAGTCCTGTGACACCCTGATTTCTGACTTCCGGCCTCCAGAAGTGTGAGAATATAAATTCTGCTATCTTAAGTTTGTGGTGCTTTGTTACCTCAAGCACAGAAAACTAATACAGATTTTATCTTTGCTCCAGGCAGCCTCTACCCAGACCACTGGGAGTTTTCATCAAAGGGAAAGAAGACAAGGCACAGCGCAGGGGCTGGTTCTCAAGGCTTCCACACAAAGCTGACCCAATCATTCTGCTCACGTTTCACAGGCTGGAACAGGTCTCCTGGAGACCTAAGCATTCAAGAAATAGGAAAATGGGGCAGCCGGGGTGGCCCAGTGGTTTAGCGATGCCTTCAGCCCAGGACCTGATCCTGGAGACCCGGGATCGAGTCCCACCTCGGGCTCCCTGCATGGAGCCTGCTTCTCCCTCTCCTGTGCCTCTGCCTCTCTCTCTGTGTCTCTCATGAATAAATAAATAAAATATAAAAAAAAAAAGAAATAAGGAATGTAATCCCCTACCTCAGAATTTGGCAAACTTCTGTATAAGGCCTCGTGGTAAGTATTATATACTGTGGGCTGCATGGTCACTGTTATAGCCACTCAATTCTACCATTTTCATGAGAAAGCAGGGATAGATGAATATAAATAAATGCATGTGTGCACCAATAAAACTTTATTTATAAAACCAGGCAGTGGGCCATATTCTGCTGAAGGAAGGGGCAGTGGACATTGCTGAGTAACGGAACAATCTAGCACACATTCCTTTGTGTTTTTTACTTCCTCTTCTGGTTAACTCTTGCTGTGTAGCAAATCACCCCAAGACTCAGTGGCTCAGAGCAATATCCACACTTAACATCATCTTTCACAGTCCTGGGGACTGATGGGGCCCTGGGAGGGGGCTCTTACTGGGGTTTGTCGAATGGTGGCTGTCAGGCAGTGGCTGGAGCTGCAAGCATCGGAAAGCTCACTCATGTTCGCAGGTCTAGACTAGCCGCTGGCTCCCTGGCTTCCTTATGTTTTTGTGTTTCTCCACGTGCTTTCTACAGCATGGCACCTCTTACTGGGCAGCTCAGGGCTTCACAGGTCAATGGAGAGAGAGCGAGCGAGAGAGCAACATATGCGGTATTTTGATGAAATTCAATTAAAATTAGATAAAATTTAAAGTTCGGCTGCTGAAGCATCCCAGCCACATTTCAAGTTTTCTTGGTGGCTACCGTGACTGCGAGACAGTGCACCAAGCCAAGGGGGAGCCAGGTAGCCTTTACTGATCTAGTCTCAGAAGTCACACAGCATCATTTTGGACTCATCTGCTGCCAGGCTCGCCCAGGTTCAGAGGGAGGGAGACTTAGATCTCACCTCCTGATGCAGGGTGGCCAGGTTCTGGAAGAGCACAGGGGACCCAAAATATTGCTATGGCCATTTTTAGAAAGAAATAGGCCCACGAGGCAGGACATTGTAAGAGCCTAGAGATCACCTCCAGGCAGCCTTGAGGGCAGAGGCCAGACCCCTCGCTGGGTGAGGTGAATGCTTCTCTGCACAGTACCTTATTCCCGGGTGGTGAGGATGCAGGAAGCTAATCCCGTAGTGTGGTGCCTGACTCAGAGTGAGCGCTCAGTAAGTGTAGCTGCCATTATGTCCCAATTTTATTTTATTTTATTTTATTTTATTTTATTTTATTTTATTTTTTATTTGTATTTTTAAGATCTTATTTATTTATTTATTCATGAGAGACACAGAGAGGCAGAGACACAGGGAGAAGCAGGCTCCCTGTGGGGACCCCCATACGGGAATCAATTCCAGGACCCCAGGATCATGCCCTGAGCCAAAGGCAGATGCTCAACCACTGAGCCACCCAGGTGCCTCCGTGTCCCAATTTTAGACACAGAGCGAAAGCCACGTTGGGACTGGGGTAAAGAATGCCTGTGTCTCTCCAAAACTCCTCTGTTGTAAGCCCAATCCCAAAGAGATGGTGTTTGAAAGTGAGGCCTTTAGGAACCCAGTAGGTCATAAGGGTGGAGCCCCCGTGAATGGGATGTGTGTCCTTCTAGAAGAGACCCCAGAAAGGTCCCTTGAACCGTCCATTGTGTGGGCTACCCACACCCCCACTTCCCACCCAGCACCCCAGTCTGAGCTGAGGGAAGGGAAAAACAACCAAGTTCATTTCATTTAATAAAAAGATTAATAAAAAATATTGAAAAAATATTTTTTCATCTTATATTTGTAAAGATAATACAATTCAGAAGTTTCTTAGAAAACAGACCAGAAACTGCCATCCAGTTTCATCTTTTTATAAAATGAAACTCCTATGATCGATTAAGGAAGGTGGTTATGGCTGGGTGGTTAGTGGGAGTTTGTTTTTTCTTTTCCTTTTTTTTTTTTTTATTAACCATAAGCTTTAAGTTGAAACATTCTTGGATGTTTGGGGGAAAACATCCTCTTAAAATGGGTCCTTGTGCTTGCCTTCTGGGGAGGCAGTCCTGAGCAGGTGAATCATATGGCATTTATGCATATGCTATATGCAGACTCTGCCCCCCCCCCCAACCTTTGCCTCTTAGGTTGTTGTGCTTCTTTCCCCTTACTTTGCTACATTTCTATCGTTAAGTTGGTTTTACTTGAATGATTCATGTTTAAGGGGAAAAAAATGAAAACACCTTTAAAATTTGTTTCAACTCCTCCTGCAAATAAAAAAATAAATGAAGAAAAAAAAAAAGACAACCAAGTTCAGTTGGGGGATGTGACTAATATTATGGGCTGTGTCCGTGACCTGAAGTGGCCATGGGGCTACCATCTTACCATCTGAAAAACGCCTTGGCATTTGCCAGCCTTTTTCTCTGAGGGATGGGGGACAATGGCTAAGAGGCAGAGGGAGACACAAATGAGGAAGCGCTGCGTTGACAAGAGTCAGCAGGCACATTACATCTAGAAGGAGGACTGGGGTTATCCCCCCAAGCACGAGCAGTGGTTATTTGGGCCTGGGTACGTTTGATAATTGGCTTTGCTTTATTCCGTCTGTTTTTCTCTATTTTGTGATTTTTTTCTACTGGGGAATCTGCATTACTTACATAATTGGGAAAAAAATACTTTTTCTTTTTTTAATTGTGCAAAAAGTATGCCTGCAGAATAGGGAGGTTTTTCTGTGCGGCCGAATCCTAGAGTGTCGCCACCAAAGGGGCAAAGCGTGGTTGCCATCCTGCCTGCTGGGGGGGCCTCCTCGACCCCCAGGGCAGCCCCCCTTGTGGGGCACCGGGATTCTCTTTTTGAGCTGCATTTGCTCTGCCACCTGGATCCCTCCCCAGGACAGGAGCCCAGTAAGGCGATCTGAAGTGGGTCCAAGATCGTGGGAGAGGAGGAGGAAAATAAAACCTCATTGTCTGGGAGATTTCTGGAGGGCTCCGGGTTAATTGGGGTGCCAGGAACCGTGTGTGGGATCTATAAAGCCCACTCCTCCGCCGTGGCCCCGGCAACTTCTGGAACACTCTTTAATTAATATCTGTCCTTTTCTGCAGTGGTTTCCGGGTCCCTGATCAGACAATTGAAATGTTCTCCTGGAAACAAAGACTCGTTTGGAGGTGCTGGGCTTCCAGTAATTTCTTTCCAGGATCTATTTGTCTGGAGAAGAGTCCACTGAACGGCACATACATAAATGGAATCACAAAAACACTGGGGGAGGAGGGTGTGGTTGCTACGGTGACAGGGATGGGGTCGCACTATTAATTTATAGGGAAGGATGGTGGAGGTCGCTGACCCGCGGCAGGAAGTCCCAGGTTGAAATGACCAAGGTCTCTCCCATTCCCCTCCCGCCCTGTCCCGGTGATGGGGCCATGGGGGGCCCAGTCGGTGCCAGCGCGAGGTAAGAAAATTGCCCCGACCTCTGGGGACCTGTGGGTTCCCTGCTCCTAGTTCTCTCCAAATGTGTTTGCATGATGCATCCCGTTTGCAGCTCTCCCGGGAGCCGCGGCACATGTGGGGGCTGTGCGTTCATTTTTAAAAAATTTTTATTTTTTAGAGGCTGTGCGTTTAAACAAACAAACATCCACCAACTCCGAAGAACAAACTGGGGGTGGATGGGGTGGGGAGACGGACTAGCTCCCTAAGGCTGGGAGGAGGGGAGCTGGGCGGCCTCGGAGGGATTTTCTGGCATCCTGGAGCCTTCACAGTTCTGCAAAACTGATGGTGATTTTCCTTTGATCTGAGCAAGATGCAGAGCAGGAAGGAGAAGCACAGCGGCAAAGGGGTTCCCAGATGAAGCCCCAAGCCCACCTCTGTGGGGCCTGAGGCCCGACTGTGCTCACGGAACCCAAAGGGCCTCCCACTTCGCGGCCTCCAGCACCCCCATCCCGGGACCTGGGGCCTGACGCGGTGCGTGGTCCGTGCCCTCCATCCCCAGAACCCATAAAACTTGAATCACACCCAGTCCTGATTCCAGAAAAGCCCAAGGGCCAGTCGTGGGGTGTCATTGGCAATGACCCCGAAAGATGTCCACACCAACTTCTAACAGCTTCTCCCCTCTGCTCCCCATTGATGGACAAAGCGGAGGACAAAGCACACTGACAAGTCCTTGAGACAGGCAGAGGGACCTTCCTCTAGGGACCAACTGCCTCGATGTTCATACTTTGCTGAGGGCGAAAGGCAATCCTAGCCCAACTCCCAGGATCCTGTGAATCTACTTTAACATATAAATTTCCTTTATCTCTAAACCCCCAACGTACGTGTTGGCGATCACCCCTCAGGCACATGACCCACTGATGTACATCTGAAGGTCTCATGCCTCAGGTTTTATTAGACGGTAATGAGTGACCTTTTCCCAACATTAGCCAGCCCCCCCCCCCCCCCCCCAAGTCCTGGGAACCTTGCTTCCAAGATTCCTTAGAGGCTTGCGCTCTCCCTCCCTCCCGGCTCCCAGGGATATAATCAGCCACCCCTCACAGGCCCGGGGCAGCCTTCCCCACGGGGCCTGTCCCTGGGCTTTCATAAAACCACCGTTTTGCACCAAAGATGTCTCAGGAATTCTTTCTTGGTCGTCGGCTCTGGACCTCGCCCCCCCAAACCCCCAAACCTCACCTGTATTCCCAAAACTTCATCACCATGAAGCCAAGGGCCCGGAGCACCTCCAGACAGCACCCCGTGGGGCGGGGGACACACAGATGAAGGAGGCGACTCCTGTCCCCAGGTATCACTGGTCTGGGAGCTGGTGGGACAGGAGCCGCGAAGGGAGGCCAGAGCCTGGGGGTGGGGGCGGGGCAGCTACCTCTGTGTGCGGCCCGCGGGTGGCTGGAGGCTTCTTAGGGCCCGATGTGAGCAAACATGGGAGCTTTGGTATCTCAGCACTTTGGGGAAGCTGTCAGACAGCGGGTAAGGCCGGAGCTAGGGTGGGAGCCGGGGGTGGGGGCGGCAGGGGTGGCAGGAGAGGGGCCGGGAAAGAACAGCTGGAGCTTGGTGCCTCCCCCAGGGCTTGGACACAATCCCGGGGCAAAGGGAACCAACCACCGAAAGGTTTGCCAGGCCCAGCTCTACCGTTTGGGGCACCCCAGGACCAGAGAATTAGAGGGAGGTGCACGTACCACATGTCAGGTCTGAGCACTTACAAACTCTAAGTCAAGCTAACAAACCTTTCTTTTTCTTTCTTTCCTTTTTTTTTTTTTTTTAAGATTTAATTTATTTATTCATGAGAGACACACAGAGAGAGGCAGACACACGGGCAGAGGGAGAAGCAGGCTCCCCGGGGGGACCCTGATGTGGGACTCGATCCTGAGACTCCGGGGTCACGCCCTGAGCCGAAGGCCCACGCTCAACCGCTGAGCCACCCACGCGTCCCAAGCTAACAAACCTTTCAATGAAGTATGTTCTGGTCTATTTTCCTACCTTGATGACGGACCTTTATAAGGCCCGGGCAGACTGAAGGTCAGAATTTTCGGGCTGCCGGCTGGAACGTGGTGGCACTGGGAGAGGCAGCTGGGCCTTCCCCCTTTGCCTTCCCACATCCCAGCCCCACATCCCAGCTGGGTCCATGCCCCCTGCAACCACATCCCAGCCCCACATCCCAGCTGGGTCCATGCCCCCTGCAACCAACCCTACGCCCTGGTGCCGACCTTCTGCAGAAGGCCAGGCCTGGGGGTGACAGAGACTCTGGGGCCCCAAGTTCCGGAGCACAGTCTAGATGATGGGGGGCAGAAGGCATATCCTCTTGCTCCCATGGACTGTGTGTAAGAAAGAATCTTCTGGCCTTTGTCCTCGGTTCTTGGGAGGTCACCTATAAGACCTTGGAATATTCCAAGTGGTGAAAGTGCCTCTGTGATTTGTGGGAGGTCCCTCCAACCACCTCTGAGAGTCTTTTCCAACAGGATGCCTCAGGATGGAGGCTGGTCGTGTCACCAAGATTAGGGCCCAGCTTCTGAGAAGGGGAGGGCCCGAGATGGAGCTCTACCTCCGAAATGAGATTTCAATAAAAACTTTGGACACTGAAGCTCAAGTGAGCATCCCTGGCTGGCAATGCTCTGTATAACGTCTGTCACGTATCTGGGGGGCAGGGGGTAACATGTTCTGGAGGGTAACAGAAGCTTCACATCTGGGACCTCAGAGACTTCACCCTAACTGTCTCTCCCTGTGGTTGGTTCCGATTTGCATCCTTTTGCTATAATTAGACTATAAACAGAAGTTCAGCGCTTTCCTGAGTTCTGCAAGGCTTTCTAATGAATTATTAAAAATTAGGGGTATTGGAGCCCTGGAGCTGGCAGCCAGCTAACTGAAGGTGGCATGGGATGGCTCAGTCGGTTGAGTGTCTGACTCTTGGCTTTTGGCTCATTTGTGATCTCAGGGTCGTGAGATCGAGCCCTGTGCCTGGTTCTGCCCTCAGCGCAGAGTGTGCTTGAGACTCTCTCTCCCTCTCCTTCTGCCCCTGCCTTTCACACTCTCACATGCTCTCTTTCTCTCTTAAATAAATCTTAAAAAAAAAGAAGTGAAGGTGGCCTGGTGACCCCCCAGATCTGCAGCTGGTGTCTGAAGTGAGGGCAGTCTTGCAGAGGACAGGCCCTTAACCCGTAAAATTTGGTACAACTCTGGGTAGACTCCTTGTCCCAGGGGAGTTTCCCCAGAGAAGGATCAGAGTGGCGCCTTCTAAAACTGGGGCCCAGGGAAAGGGTCCCTCTTGCCTGGGTCTAAGGGTGGTGCTGAGTTGCAAAGGATGGCTTATTTGGGGCAGCACACGGATGGGACTGGGAGGCAGCGAGCTGGTCCCGGATGGCTAGTAGGACTCTGGACAAGGACAGTCTGTGTAGACAGGAGGGTGCTAAGGGAAGCACCGTGGCTCTGCTGCCCTCAGAGTAACCTGGGGTCACAGGGCAAAGGCCATTTTCTGGGGGTAGCCTCGGTTCCTGTGACCCGAGGGCTTCGGGATGGCAAAGCCCTGCAGCATCTTCCCCCCAGAAGTGCAGATAGGGAGCTGCCTGTTGCCCTGGAGTGTTCAGCTGGATTGTGACCCACCTAGGCCCCTGCTTTCTCTCATTGACACTCTTCCGCAGCTCTAAATACAGAGAAAAGCAAAAATCAGATTTAAAAAAGAAAGAAAGAAAGAAAGATAGAATGGAGAAGGCTTATTTGCATTATAATAATTTCTTCCTGCCATGCCTAAATTTTCCTGTTACTAGTGAGCACCCCCGAGGCATCGGAAATTGAATTCAATTCACAAAATCCTGACTCACTCCTGGGTTTCAGGGGACAACCCCCACCCCCCGCCCCTGTTCTGCACTGGTGGAGTCAACCTGGACTCAAAATGATTTTGGGGGGGTGTGGGGGGTGGAGGCGGAAGCCGCTTGCGTCTGACCCATCAGACCCGGGGCCCTGAGGCAGAGTCCCCAAGATGACATTGTTCTTCCCAGGTTTTGTGAAACTGTTGCAATTTCAACTATTATATTAACGAATATATATATATTGCAGCATTTTCTATTTCTGCTCATGAGCTTTTATTCTTTTCAATAAAGGAGAGTTGTTAAATGCATAACAGAATGTGACTTAACGTTTATAGCTGTCTTGGCGGAGCTCCAGAGATGCGCTGTGGCTGCGGCACGTCGGCCAGGAGGGGGGGAAGGGGGGGAAGGTTAGGAGAAGGACCCAGGAATAGTGGAACCCCCAGGCTGGGGAGAGCGGGGGGCAGGCCATGGGATCCGGGGCCCCTTCCATCTTTTTCATTTAAATGCATCTTCAAATTGAAGGAGGGAATCCAGGGGCATAATTTTTGGTTCAAAAAGCATAGAGATTTGGGGGTTTGTTTTTCCTGCCTGTTCTCTGCCTTCCCCCGAGATGTCTTGAAGTCTCTTTCCAGCCAGAATCCAATTGGTCCCACACACCTGGAATCCAAGCTGCTATTGCCCTTGAGGGCTGAATGTCCCTTAGTGACCTGGTCACTGCGGGGCCCTGTGTCCCTCTCTGCCCAGCGAGGCGGCCGGTGGGCCTCTTTCCCTGCCTTCTCAGGAAGGCTGTTTGCAAAAGCCTGCCTGGTGCTTCTTTGAACAGGAATTGTTGGCAAAAATACCTTTCCTGATCACCCGGTTGCGAACACAAGTGAAAGGTTAGCCCGTGCAAGGGCCATTCCCTCCCCTACCTGGGCTGAGAAACCCTCTCTAAAGGGCCTTGGATCTCCCAGCCGACCCTCTGAGCATGAGGTGCTGAGGGCAGAGCTGGGGCTGGGGTCTCCCCAGGGCGTGTGGGTGGGGGGTTGCCTGCCACCTGTGCACCCCGCCCACCTGTGTGCAGGAACCAGGCACATACTCTCCCTGTTTACATGGGCCCTGCTGTGAGCACACACACCAGAGTACGCCATGTGACAAATGTTCTGGGGACTGGGACAGACTGTTTGCAGGAAGCCCCACCTGCTGTGTGCTGTCAGACAGCCCCTGGGTGCGCCATCAGCTGGGGTTCTTTGCCAATGATGAAGGCCAAATCCTCCTCCCCAGAGCCTGGTTTCCTTGCACTGTCCATCATCCTTAGAGGGGCCCTCACCCTGATTCCTCTGGGCCCACCCTGTCCATTGGTCTGTTCCAGCCGCTATCACAAATTTCCATATACTGGGCGGGTTATCCACAAAACTTATTTTCAAGGCTCTGGGAGGCCAGAAGTCAGTGATCAGGGTGCCAGCTGGGGAAGGTTCTGGGAAGGTTCTCTTGCAGGTTGCAGAAGGCCTCTTTCTTATGTCCTCACAATACAGAAAATGAGCTCTTTGGCCTCCTCTTAAGAGTGCTAATCCCACCTTCATGGGAGGCCTCACCTTCATGACCTGATTACTTCCCAAAGGCCCCCCCTCCAAAAACCATCACATCCTGGAGATCTGAAGAGCACCCCAGATTACCCATGTGATACTAATCTCTGATTCAAAGTCAGCCTCCTGGGGAACCCCTCCCCCCCCAGTGACGGTGGGCACCAGAAGTGGTCCCCAAACCATGCACATTAGGCTGGATTTTGGAGCTTGGCCATTTACCATCTGGTTGGCAACACGGACCCCAACAGTGCTAGTGGGTGGAGCACAGACAGATCTTGGCACAGGAAGCAAAACTTGTTAAAATCTTACCCGTGGTGAATGGGCATAGTCAGGGGAGAGAATGCGCCCACTGGGATAATGTATCTGCCATTTGATAAACACGGAGGAGCCATTTATCAGACAGAGACAGGGGTGCTTTGGGGAAAAAAAAAAAAACAGAGAAAATTAAATGTACATGGTGGAGGGCCTTCTTGGGGAGACATTAAGAAGCTCTCATCTCTTGGGTTAAGACCTCAGAACACCCAAGACTTAACCTTACAAGTAGCAGAAGTCCAGAGAAGGCTAAACTCTCAATCCAGAAAGATCTGCCATGCTGAGGTCAGGGCCTGGTTGGGAAGAATGGGACCCTGATACACGGGAAAGGCACATTTGGATTGATGTTCCCTTCTCCCAAGCTCTGTGAGCCTGCAGAGGGGCCCACACACCACCCACCTCCACCCCTGGACTCGAAGGCCATGTAGAGGCCTCCCCTCTGCAAAACGGACGCATCCCTTTCAGAAACTGCCCCCCTCCTCCTTGCCACCTACAGGTGGGGTAAAGTTGCAGTCCAGCTCCCCTGGGGGCACAGAGGAAAAGGCTCCCACCCCAGAGGAACTGGGGAGGCCAGCCAGCCTGTCCCTGCAGGAGCCAGAAAGAGGTGTCAGGGACATCTGATCAAGTGAGTGGAACATGTCACTGGGGAGGGAGCACTCTTCCAGGACTTGGGGATCAACCCCACAGCAAGGGGCCCAGGAGGGGCAAACACTACTGGGACAGGGCCAGAAGCATGGCCACGCCACGCCACGGGAGCTAGAAATGCTGGAATTCCCTGCAGACAAGGAAGGAGGGGCCAAAAGCCAGAGACCTGGGCTTGCTTGAAGAGATAACACCGCGTGAAGATAGAAAGCCACTAGGTGAGTGGGATCCGCATCAGGGCCCAGAAGACACACGGTTTCACAGAGCGGGAGGAAGGTGCTGGCAAGAGGACAGCAACATACCTGGAAGGTGCAGTGGTGGCTTCTCTGTGAGCCAGGGCTGGTGGTGGGAAGTGCCGCTGCCCCAGTGGCGGAGTTGGCAGCAGTGGGGTGGAAGGGGGCACCCCACCCTCCACTCCCCATCACCTCCCTCCACTCCCCACCCCCTCCCTCCTCAAAACAGGGACACCTGGGTGGCTCAGCGGTTAAGCATCTGCCTTCGGCTCAGGGCATGATCCCGGGGTCCTGGGATCGAGTCCCACTTCAGGCTCCCTGCAGGGAGCCTGCTTCTCCCTCTCTTTGTCTCTTCCTCTCTCTCTCTGTGGGTCTCTCATGAATAAATTAATAAAATCTTAAAAAACACACACACACACAAAAAAAAACCAGAAGCCTGGGAGCAGCACCTAACCTCACCATCTGATGGATGCAATCAGCAGAGGGAGCCCGGAGATGGAGATCGATCACAGGGGTGGCCTGTCTGGTGCAAGCTCCCTGGGGGCCTCCAGGCCATATCTATGGAAATTGTAAACGCATGCACGCTTGGACCCAGCAAGTCTACTGGCAGTATGTCCTATAGCTGTCCTACGTTAAGAAAAAGAATTCAAAACTGGGAAATGTCCTTTCAGTTCCTGCTGGGACACATGCCACACCCACTCGAAGATCATCTAATTATCTAGAACATTTATTTGCACCTTGCTTTGACCTACTTTTTACTACTGATTAGGGTATTTTGCAACTCTGAAGGGCAGATGTCAACTTGTAGAAAACTGTTAGGTATGCAAATGATTCTTGTCTAATAACAATTCAAATGAATTTTGTCTGGGAGATATGCAAATGATTCCTGTCCTGTAGAAAAGCTAATCCCAGAGGTTACAGTTTCATTACCCCGGAGGATGTTAACTAGCTTTGTACCTAACACGGCTGTCTTATTCCAGATTTCTCTCCGTGCCTAAATGTATCCAGGCTCTTGAATTCTCTTTGAACCAACTTTACCAGCCTGCTAGTTCCTTCATTAATGAGTTCAATAAGCTGTAGATACATAATCACTTTATTTTTTTTAAGGGATTTTATTTGAGAGAGAGAGTGAGTGAGAGAACGACAGAGCACAAGCCCAGGGAGAGGTGGAGGGAGAAGTAGGCTCCCCATAGAGCAGAGAGCCTGACGTGGGGCTGGATCCCAGGAGCCTGGGATCATGACCTCGGCGGAGGGCAGATGCTTCACTGACGGAGCCCCCCAAGTGCCCCACATAATCATTTTATATTGGTATAAGAATCACGCCTTTCACTTTTCAAAAATTAAGCTTCGATACCTAGCACACGGATACACAAAGGCATCTGTGGCGTTGTTACTTGTAAGAGAAAAATATTGGAAACCAATGTTGATCAGTAAGGAACTGGGGAAGTTAATTACGGTACATGGACACCATGACATGATATGCAACTTTTAGGAAGGATGGGGCAACCATGGATATATTTGTATGGAGAAATCTCTGAGATTTCTTTTTTAGGATTTTATTTATTTATTTGAGAGAGAGAGAGAGAGAGAGAGAGCATGAGCACATGAGCAGGAAGGAGGCACAGAGAGAGAGGGAGGAGCAGATTCCCTGCTGAGCAGGATGCGGCTCCATACCAGGACCCTGGGATCCCAACTTGAGCTGAAGACAGACGCTCAATCAACTGAGCCACCCAGGAGCCCTCTGAGATTTTTTTTTAAGATTTTGTTTATTTATTCATGAGACACACAACACACAAACACACACACACACAGGAAGAGACAGAGGCAGAGGGAGAAGCAGGCTCTATGCAGGGAGCCCGATGTGGAACTCGATCCCAGTACTACAGGATCAGGACCTGAGCTGAAGGCAGATGTTCAACCACTGAGCCACCCAGGCGTCCCTCTGAGATTTCTTTTTAAAATTATTTATTTATTTATTTATTTATTTATTTATTTATTTATGAGAGAAAAAGTATACAAGTGGGAGGTGTGGCAGACGGAGGAGAGAATCCACGCAGACTCCCCACTGAGTGCACAGCCTGATGCAGGGCTGAATCCTAGGACCCTGAGATCATGATCAGAGCCAAAATCAAGAGTCAGTACTTAACCGAATGAGCCACTCAGGCACCCCAGCAATCTCTGAAATTTAATCTTAAATTTAAAAATAACAAGGTTGATGAGGTGCTTGGGTGGCTCAGTCAATTAAGCGTCTGCCTTGGGCTCAGGTCATGACCCTAAGGTTTTGGGATCAAGTCCTGCGAAGGGCTCCCTGCTCAGTGAAGAGACTGCTTCTCTCTCTGCCTCTGCCCCTCCCCTCTGCCCATGTGCTCATTCTCTCTCTCTCTCTCAAATAAATAAATACAATCTTAAAAAAAAAAAAAAAAAAACCAGCAAGGTTGCGGAACAACCTTGACCTCATTTGGGTAAAAGAAAGAGAAAGAGAGAAAAGAAAAGAAAAAAGAAAAGAAAAGAAAGAAGAAAAAAAGAAAAGAAAAGAAAAGAAAAGAAAAAAGAAAAGGAAAGGAAAGGAAAGGAAAGGAAAGGAAAGGAAAGGAAAGGAAAGGAAAGGAAAGGAAAGGAAAGGAAAGGAAAGGAAAGAAAAAGAAAGAAGAAAGATCTATGCAGAGATAGACATCTATCATATCTCTATATCTACATACACACACACACACATTCTCTCTCTTCTAAGTGCGCCTCTGGAAATCTACATAAAATGCTGGTAAAAAAGAATAACACTGTTATTTCTTAACATCTTTCCAGAGAGGATGGGTTATGGGGAAGAGGGGAGCAAGAAGACGTACTTTTTACTGCACAACCTTTGTACCTGTTGAATTGTATATCATTTGCATATATTATTTAATCCAACAAATTAATAACCCTTTATATGGACAACTAGGGAAAAAGCTGTCCAGGACAGAGCACAACAGTCAGCATGTATTAGGACAGGACAGAGGGCTGGAGCCCAGAGCCTCCAAGGACTGGATTTCTCTAGATGTGGGATTAAGTCTATTATGGCTTCTTTTCCTAAGACAGATTTGTTGAAGTATAGCTAAATACAGCAAAATTCACATGTTTTTTTTACATGTCCTGTTCTATGAGTTTTGACAAGTATATGCAGTAACTACTAACCACCACCAAGATATAGAGCATAGTGCTTCAGAGGCTCATCTACATTATTGTGCAGACGGGCATTCTTGCCCTTTTATGGCTGTATAGGATTCCATTGGGTGAATATACCACCCTTTATTGCTTCGTTCTCCACTTGATGGGCTTTGGCATTGTTTCCCTTTGGGAATGACTACGAACAAAAGCTGCTTGTAAACATTCTCATACTAGTATCTACGCAAACATAGATTTTCCTTTTTCTCGAATAGATACCTAGCAGTACGGTGTCAGTTCTATGCTAAACATGTGCTAAACTCCATAAGAAATGGCCAGATGGTACCTTCTTGCACTCCTGCCAGCTGTGCATGAGAGTTCCCATTGCTCTGTGTCCTCACCAAAACCTGGTTTTGGCATTACTGTTAACCTTAGCCATTCTAATAAGTGTGTAAGGGTACCTCATTGCAGTTTTGATCTGAATTTCTGTGATGACTTATGATTTGAGCGTCTTCATCTGCTTGTTGGCCATCTGCTTCTCTGGTGAAGTGTCTGTTCAAAACGTTTGCCATTTTTTATTGCCTAATTGTTTTCTTATGAGAGTTCTTTGTGTTTATCCTGGATACAAGTTCTTTATCAGATATGTGCTTCACAGATATTTTCTCCAAGTCTGTTTCATGACTTCTTTGAAGACTTTGTTGGCTTTCTACAACCAACATGAGGGATTTAACTCATCTCCTTCTCTTTCCCCTCTGCCTCTCAAAGTTTGAAAGCAATTTTCGTTGTTTTATTGCTATCATCATCATTATTGTTTTGGCTCTGTTGAGCACCTTCTAACTCTAACACGTGCACCTGTTTTGTGTTGCATCATGGTCAACAGTATCTCTTGATCCTACGTTGTCACAAGGATATTGCACACCCACCCCATCCTCTTCTCCCCATAATCTTTCCCACTCCTTCTGATAACTACATCTTAATTTTTACAAAGTCCTTAACATCTATACTCTGTCTCTGAACTACAACCAAATATTGTCTGCTTGATCCATAGCTTGACTTTAATCATGTCTGTATCATACTATAAATTCTACAGAGTGCCCCTTCCCTCAATTTCAGAATCTTGGTTCCTTGAGCAGCAATCTTGACTGATTGTCTCTAGGCCTAGAGTAACCAACTGTCCTGGTTTTCAGGTGTAAAGGACATAAGCCCTTTTAGTGCTAAAAAGAAGAAAGCTTCCTGGAATGAGTTGGTCACTCTAACCTTGAAACTTCCCTTAATTCTTCTTCTAGGTTGGGTCCAGTTTTTTGGAGCTTGTATGTTCCTCTTTATTTATTTCCTGATTTCTCTGAATTATATCATCCAGAAACTTTTGAAGAAAGGGTATGTTGAAGATAAATTGTGTCCTTCCGTGTCTGAAATGTCTTTATTCTGCTCTAAGCGTTATTGACAGATAGTTTAGCTAGGTATAGAATTCTAGGTTGGGGATAATTTTCCCTTCTGACTTGGAAGGAATGTTTCATTTTCTCCAAGCATCTGGCTTCACTGATAGATAGTAAGGTGTTAGTCTGAGTCTCCTTTCTTTATTGAGCCTGTTTCTCTTTGCTTTTATGTTCTCCACCTATTTCCACTGGCTCTGCATTTTTAGATGATTTATTTTCTAGTGCTTCTATTGGACTTTTAATTTTAGCAAGCATATATATATATACATATATTTAAGTCTCAAGAGGTCTTTAGTTGTTCTCTGGTCTTTTTCTCCCTAACCAAATTGAGTCCTTGTTATATAAATAGAACATCTTCTCTAATCTCTCTGTATATATTCAGCAGAGGTTTTGTGGTGTTTGGGTTTTTTTTTTTTTTTTAAGATTTTATTTATTTATTAATAGGATACACAGAGAGAGAGGCAGAGATACAGGCAGAGGGAGAAGCAGGTTCCATGCAGGGAGCCCGATGTGGGACTTGATCCCAGGACCCTGGGATCACACCCTGGGCTGAAGGCAGATGCTTTACTGTGAGCCACCCAGGTGTCCCTCAGCAGAGGTTTTGAATGCTCTCTGCCTGCCTGTGAATCATCTCTGCTTCCTCCAGCCAGTGTCTTTGTTATTTTTCTGAGTCTCCCTTCAGGCCCTCCTCAAATGTGTGATGACACTCCATGGCTCATCACGTAGAACAGAAAAGGTCTGGGTGGTAAGTTGATGTTTCCTCTGCTACTGGGTCACTGTGCTTCCCTATCAGCTCTGGAGTGAGAACTCTGTACAGGCCAGGGTAAGGGCAGCCTTTATTTATTAAAGCCCCACCACTACCTCCCAGTGCTGGATGGGAGGGCTCTACAATACCCTCCTGGGTGCTACCATCCCACTGGTGGCCTTGCAGCTCAGTGGCTTTAGCTTCCCTGATAATTGTTTCAACTTCTTCATCAAGGAGGCTTCTATGATTGGCTTGGGTGAAAGGTACAGGGGATGGGAGGATCAGCTACCACTGGTGTGGTGTCTCTTAAACAGACCTTCTGTGACTCCAGTGTCCTCAGCAACCATGTTCTCTTGAGTTTGTCAACCTGAGCCCAGAGTCTCTGGAGGGGCTCTCTCTGTGGTCAGCTGCCTGCCCGCCACCCCCACCCCCCACAGCTCCATCACAGCATAGTCTGGGCTGCAGTGCCTTCTGCCAGTGTAGCCCAACTAAACTGTCTCTGCCAAGGATCAGTGACACCCATCACCCAAGGCCCTTTGCCCCTGTGGTTGTATTCCTTTTATGCTCATACATATGCATTTCGGTGAGGACTTGGGAGATGCTCACATCACAGTCCTCAGAATGGAAGCCTCACCCCAAGATTGAACAAGGGCTTGGCAGGAAGTAGAGGCTCTCATAACACAAATGAGATTGAACATTTATTGATGCTCACAACACACCAGGCACAGTTATTCATATGCTTTATCTCATTTATTTTTTATTTCTCTTATCCCCACCTTATAGTTTAAAACTGAGACTTGTTCCCATTTGTGTGGCCTGGGAAAGGTAGGATCAGAATTCCAATTTTCTGCCCTTTTAGCTTGAAGGTCCAGATGCTAAGAGCTCTGCAGCACCCCAAAGCCCTGCAAGACCATCATCATTGGGCAACACAGTCCAGCCTTCAGAAACCAGTGAAGCTCCCACCAGCAGCAGGGGAGATGGAACACCCAGGCTCCATGTCCTCGATCCATACCCATGTTTGTGTTCCAGGAAAATTGTGAACACTGGGCTTACTCCAGGGGTCTCAATGCCCTCTGAGAGGGGCTCCTGGGAAACAATCTGACCAATCCTGGGATAGCTGCAGGGCTGCAACTAGCTCCTTCCTCTCTTCCAGGTCATTAATATACCTCAGTTAGACCCTCACTCGGTGCTGTAGGAGGAAGGAAATGAGATCTTCTGTAGTGGTGTTCCCCACCATTCCTCACCCCATCAGCAGGAAACACCATCTGATGAGTGTCAGAGTGGTGGCTACTGTGCATTGAAGGCCCATGGTGATCATGTGCATTAACTGCATCATCTACTTTCCCAATAACCCCTTCAGGTAGGGGTGATCATCTCCAATCTTCTTCTTCTTCTTCTTCTTCTTCTTCTTCTTCTTCTTCTTCTTCTTCTTCTTCTTCTTCTTTTTAGATTTTATTTATTTATTCACAAAAGACACAGAGAGAGAGGTCGAGACATAGGCAGAGGGAAAAACCGGCTCCATGCAGGGAGCCCAATGTGAGACCTGTTCCCAGGCCCCAGGATCATGCCCTGAGCCAAAGACAGATGTTCAACCACTGAGCCACCTAAGGGTCCCCATCCCCAATCTTCTAATGAGAAAATTGAGTGTCAAGGTTAAGGAAGTTGTCCAAGATCACCAGTTGGTAAGTGGATTTTAACCCAGGTCTGGAAGTTGTGCCCAGCAGGGTGCCCACAGCATGATGGGACTTCTCTCTCTGCCATAGCCTGAGATGTCCCTGAGAGGCAGCCAAGCCCCAGAGGCTGAGCTCACGAGACCCCCAGCCTGGGCATTCCCAAGGCCATGGTTGTGACCCTTAGGAATTTTGTAGGGTGAATCCTGCGTACCGCCCGCCTACCCCAACCCCCCCCCCCCACTGCCTAAGACACAAACACATTGTTGTTGGTCAAATTTCTGGATCAGTCTTTCCTCATCTGCCTGGCCCTGCTGACTTCCTAACTCTGTGCTGCTGCCCCAGCCAGGCGTGCAGTCTCCAGCCCTTGCAGTGCCGCCAAGCAGGGCAAGCTGGGCTTAATGCGGCATTTTATCACATTTGCAGAGCAGGGGGTCTAGCAAATGCAGCCTCACAGGAGGTGGAAAAAACCCAAGGAAGAGAGAAAAGAAAAGGACCAGGAAATAATGTCCAACTTTTAAAGGCATATGTCCCTACAAATGGTCAGAGAGATGGCTTTGGACAAGCACCTACCTCAGTGCCCCCACCTCTCTCACTTTGCCAGCAGAAGTATGTCCCCAGGGCACAAAGGGGGTTGGTGGTCTGGGACAGAAGTAGCACAAGGAGGAGCTGGGGGAAGGGGATGGGGCAGCAGGTTGGGGATGGGTAGGGGCCTCCACAGAGTCACTGGGTGGGTGGTTGACACCAAAAAAGGAGCTCCTGCTCCAAGCCAGGCACCTCCACACCGCTGCCGAGCTCATTAAATTCCCCCTAAGCTTCAGGATGGAGATCTTGTAGTTCCCACTTTACAGACAAGCAGGGGGAAGCCTTGCTCTGGGAAATTTCCATCCTCACCACCAAGAGGAGGAGGCTCCTCTGGGAAGCCTCATCCTGACCCCTCTGCTTCCTTTCCCCCCTGAGAGAGAGAGAAGAAAGGGGTGGGAGTGGGCCTGGGGCTGATTGGGTCCCCTGGTGCCCCCAGCACAGCTCCTCATGCATAAAACAGGAGGGACCTTTGCCTCAGAGCTAATCAAAACCTCTGAGCCCAAAGATTGCAAATGCTGGGCCCCTGTCAAGTCATTTCCCTTGCAAACGAAGCAGCTTCTCCAGTGTTTTTTTCCTCGCTAATACCTCATAACACAGCAGCCAGGCCAGGGAGCCCAAGGACTTGGCAGCGCCCGACCCCACCCCTGCAGCTATTCGGCTCATTTCAATCATCTTGAGAGTCCCTGGTAGACAGATGAAGCCTGAGAGAGGCACTCAGATCCCTGACCCCCTGACCCTACGCCTCCCCTCGCCAAGGCCCAGGAGACTGGGCTCCTGCCCTCTCAAGATAATTAGCAGATTTTCAAGTTCGGGGGACAGGTGGGGAGATCATCCATGGGTGTCAGCCTGTGCCAGGTCTCCAGGCTCTCCTAAGTCAAAGGACTGAGTCGTTGTGGCCAAATTGGGGAAGCCGGGACCAGATGGTGAAGTACTGGGGAGCCCAGGGGCCCACATACCAGATCTGAAGGCAGACTGCAATGGGACCCTGGTGGAGGCAACTCACCCAGCAAAGCTCAGCCCCAAATAAACCCAGAGAGGAAGAGGGACCCGATAAATCGGGTCAAAGGAGGCCTTTCTGAGTTCATCCAAGAGGGAGAGACCCTGGAATTCTCCCACAGGAGCCACCCCCTGGGGCAAAAGACTTTCCTTTCCCCACTCCTGGGGCTACCCCCAGCCAGCTGAACCACCCTGCTCTGTGTTGCCATCATACCAGGACTGCAGCCCTTTTGGTAAGATGTGAAAGCCACTCATCTGTCCCTCCCTGAGGCAGGGCTGGGTCTTCATCTCCCAACATCTGGCACAGCACAGATGGAGCACAGTGCCCACCCCCAAATGAATGAGCAAACTCCAACTCTTGGGTTGGGGCAAGAAGGTCCCAGCCCTTGGGAAGCTCATAGCCTGGCTGGATTAGGGACAGGTACTGGGACCCACGGCCTTTGAGTTCACCCAATTCCCTAGACTCTGCTTTGTGCAACTTGCCTCTGCCCGCCCCAGCCAGTGAGAGCCTCCTTTGAGAATCTCTCGCATTTTCATTAATTTCTATTGAATAATTAAAACCAGGAAATTAATACTTTCAGCCTAAACCTGAATTTCAGTGTGTGCTTTTCATAATTGTAATTCTGCTGGAGCATTAACCATTCGAGTGAGCCTCCCTTCTCCAGAGACAGAGGGGACAAAGCTACGTCTTGAGGGCTTAACACACAGTGCTTGCCTCTGGCTGTGCACTAATTCATTGCCTTTTTGTTAGTGGAAGGATGGATGGATGGGTGAATGGATGGGTGGATGGTTGGGTGGGAGGGTGGATGGATCAATGAATAGATGGATGGATGGCTGAATGAATGGATGGATGGATGGATGGATGGATGGGTCAATGAATGGATGGGTGGATGAATGAATGGATGGGTGGATGGATGGATGGGTGGATGGATGGATGGGTGGATGGATGGATGGATGAGTGGATGGGTCAATGGATGGATGGATGAATGAATGGATGGGTGGATGGATGGATGGGTGGATGGATGGATGGATGGGTCAATGAATGGATGGGTGGATGGATGGATGGGAGGGTGGATGGATGGATGGGTGGGTGGATGGATAGATGGGTGGGTGGATGGATGGATGGATGGATGGATGGATGGATGGGTCAATGAATGGATGGGTGGATGGATGGATGGGTGGTTGGATCAATGAATGAATGGGTTGGTGGATGGATGGATGGGTGGATGGATGGATGGATGGTTGGATCAATGAATGAATGGGTGGGTGGATGGATGGATGTGTGGGTGGATGGATGGATAGATGGATGGATCAATGAATGGATGAATGGATGGGTGGATGGATGGGTGGGTGAGTGGATGGATGGGAGGGTGGATGGATGGATGGGTGGGTGGATGGATAGATGGGTGGGTGGGTCAATGAATGGATGGGTGGGTGGATGGATGGATGGACAGGTGGGTGGGTGGATGGGTCAATAAATGGATGAATGGATGGGTGGATGGATGGATGGATGGATGTATGGATGTATGGATGAATGGGTGGGTGGATGGATGAATGGGTGGGTGGATGGATGGATGGATGGATGAATGGATGGATGGATGGATGGATGGATCAGTGAATGAATGGATGGATGGATGGGTCAATGAATGGATGGGTGGATGGATCAATGAATGAATGGGTGGGTGGATGGATGGATGGGTGGATGGATGGATAGATGGGTGGGTGGATGGATGGATGGGTGGATGGGTCAATGAATGGGTGGATGGATGGATGGATGGATGGATGGATGTGTGGATGGATGGATGGATGGATGGATGGATGGATGGATGGATCAATGAATGGATGGGTGGATAGATGGGTGGGTGGGTGGATGGATGGGTGGGTGGATGGATGGATGGGTGGATGGATGGATGGATCAATGAATGGATGGGTGGATGGATGGGTGGGTGGGTGGATGGGTGGATGGATGGATGGTTGGATGGAAGGATGGATGGATGGATGGATGGATGGAAGGATGGATGGATGAATCAACCAATGGATGGATGGATAGTATGATGAATGGAAACAAGGACCCCAAAGGGCAAGCAAGCCGTTTAGAAGCTTCCAAAATTAGAGATGACCCTTAACTACTTTCTGGGCTGGAACCAACTTTGTTTCTTTTGTCAAAGGGTAATTGAAATTGCAGGACAGTGAAAGGTAGAGAATCTGGCCAAAAAGGTTTTGCTTTTCCTTTATTTCCTGACACCACAGCACCTTCCAACTAGATGTCACCTGTCCTGCTTCCAGCCTTCTCTGGGAGGGAGGAATTCTTAAAAGCCTGTCCTGGGCCCAGTAGGGTGTTTACTGATGAGAGGGAAGCAGAGAGGTTGGGTCTGCAGCCCTCAGCACAGCCCCATCAGGGCACAGCCAAGGGACCATTCTAGCAGGTGTGGACACCCTTTTACTACTTCTCCCACTCCTGGCAGAACTTGCAGGTCCTCAGCGTCACCCCAACAAACTTTCATTAGCTTTATTTGGGACTCAGAGGAATAAGCATCTCCTGAATTTAGAGAATCAGAATGAGCAAGGGAGCAGGGCAGCTGCAGATGGCCCACATTCTCACGGCTGATCTCTGGGAGGGGCCCTGGTACCCTCATGTTTCCTGTTAATTCTATCCTTTCCCCCAAGAGAAGGGAAAGGATGCAGTCATTATCCGGAGTGACTCATGGCCTCATGTAGTTGATTTTCCCAAGGGGGCCTCGGCAGAAAAGAATAAGGCTGATGCAGCCAGGGAAGCGAGCCGAGGACCCCGTTGGAGAGAGGTGGAGAGATGGAGGGAAACCTGCCTCCCAGACCAACCTTGGGGGCTGATAGAGGGGTGAGCGATGAAGAGGGAAGGGCTGTCCAGGCTCCACCTGTTTTTGTTGAAACCTGGGATGGCCAGGTTGTTAGGGTGCGGTTCCCCCACCAAATCGATTGTCAGAAGTCCTGGCAAGGGTTCTAGTACAGCATTCTCATTGCCTTTCAAATACCTCTGCATCTGGGGATCATCACCCACTGTATCTCAAGGGTCTCATCTCGAGCCAGCACAGGGCTGGGATTTCAGACGGTCCGTAGAGACAACAGTCTGCTCACTCTTCTCCCTCTCTCTGACTCTCCTGCACCCACCTAGTCTCTTTCCTCCATCTTGCAGCTGCCTCAGGGCCTTTGCATAGGCTGTTCCTTCTTCCTGGGATGCTCTTCCTTTTGGCTCACTTCCTGCCCAAATGTCATCCCACTGCGGGTCTTCTTATCAACCTATAACCACCTTCCCATCTTCCATCCTCCCTCTCCTCCTTGCTAGAGATTTTCTCTATAATGGGTCTTAAATATCAGTTTGTTGTCCGTGTTCTACCCAATGCTCTGGGACAGCAGGCACCTTCTTCTGTGGCAGCCATATTCCCAGAACCATGCTCAACATCTAGTAGGTTCTCAATAAACAGTTGCTCGATGAGTGAATGAATTCTTGGCTAGAGAAGGAGCACAGGGATTGGGTCTGAGATGGGAAAACCTCCCTTTGTACTCAGCTGGCCACGGGGACCCCGTGGTCTGAGCCTGGCACCAGGGGCCTTGTCCTGCCCCTGCGTGGAGGGTGGCCACCTGCTTTTAGGGCATCTGGTTCCATCCCCGCTGGTGACTACAGCTGCCAGCCCTCTCAGACCTGAAGACCCACTCTGAAGACCCACACTTTCCGGCTGCACCTTTACCCTCACAATGAGGACCCTCACTGCCACCTTTCCAGGCCCATCTGCAAAGTTGGGATCAGAGGGAGATATGGGAGCACCCTCACTGGGCAACAGAGCCACCTTATTTTTTTTCAAATCAATATTTAAAAGATGCCACTTTTAATTATGTTTGAGTGCAATGTACCTCGAGGCTTTTTGTGGTAAACGGCTCTCAATAAACACAGTTTATTCATTAAGTATTATTAATTATTTTCTTGAGTGTGGCTGGGGTGGGGGGTCAGTGGGGGAGGCGGGGGGAGGCAGAGTCCCACTCGGCCCGTGGTGGCATGTTGCCTGTCTACCCCTCGGCTGAGCAGGGCTCTGAGAAGCTGCCCGTGTCAGCCCTGACCAGGCTCGCCTGGGCCTGCAGTGGGAGAGGAAGCAGGCCGAGTGCTGCAGGGGCCCCCAAACCACGGGAGGAAAGAAGGCAGAGTAGGAGTGGGGATGGCCGGGCTGGCAAAACCACCGGCTCCGCCAGGGTGAGACTCCACCTGCAGAGAGCTGCTTCCCTGGGTAAAGTGAGGATTCTTGGCCTCGGCCAGAGAGGGAAAGAGAAGAGAGTTACCACCTGCTGAACCGGGGGCTGAAGTGCCTTGCGTGTCTCAGGAAAACAAGATGCAAATAAGACATAAAAGCCCTTGATTTGTAGCATATGCCTATTTCCACAGTATAAATTTTCCCACCATGGCTGGTTTCAAGATATCACCAATTTAGCAACTGGCTGGTAAAAGCCCTGAAAAATCTAACAACCATCTCTGCAGGCCGATGGGAGCAAGCCCCAGCGCCCTGGCATGTGGCAGGATTCAAAACTTCCCTGCGAGGAGGTACGTGGGTTAATTTTATGTGTCAACTTGCCTGGGCCACAGGGTGCCCAGATTTTTGGTCGAGAATCATTCTGGGTGTGCCTGTGAGGGTGCTTGTGGGTGAGGTTGATATTTGAATTGGTAAAGTGAGTAAGGCAAATGGCCCTCCGCCAATGCCGATGGGCCTCGTCCAATCAGTTGAGGACCTGAGAAGAACAGAAAGGCTGACCGTTCTGTGAGTAAGGGGGGGAACCCTCCTGACTGACTGCCTTCAGCTGGGATGCTGGCTTTTTTCTGCCTTCAGACTTGAACTGAAACATTGCCTCTTCTTGGGTTTTGAGTCTGCTGATTTGGGGGATTTTTTGTTTTATTTTGTTTTGGTTTTTCAAAGATTTTTATTTATTTATTCATGAGAGCTGCAGAGAGAGGCAGACACATAGGCAGAGGGAGAAAAGGGCTCCATGCAGGGAACCCGATGTGGGAGTCCATCCCAGGACCCCAGGATCATGCCCTGAGTCGAGGGCAGACGTGCTTAACTGCTGAGCCACCCAGGCCTCCCGAGTCTGCTGATTTTGGACCGAAACTTACACTCACCTGGTTCTCAGGCTTTTGGGGTTCTGACAGGTGCTGTACCATTGCCATATATACCATATATACCAATATATATATATATTCTCCAATTTTATTGGTTCTGTTTCTCTAGAGAACCCTAATAGAGATATTTGTAGTCACCAGAATAACGGCCCTGCAAAGATGTCCAAATCCTAATCCTTGGAACCTGTGAATATGTTGTGTTAGATTGTGGGATGGTTAATTTTGCATGTCAACTTTACTGGGCCACAGTGCCCAGATATGTGGTCAAACATGATTCTGGATGTTTCTATGAGGGTATTTTTGGATGCAATTAACATTTAGATAGGTAGCCTTTGAGTAAAGCAGATTGACCTGCAGGATGTGGGTGGGCCTCATCCAATCAGTTGAAGGCCTGAGTAGACCAAAAGACCGATGTCCCCTGAGACAAAAAAAAATTCTTGGCGGATGGCCTTGAGACTTGAACTGCAACATCAGCTCTTCCCTGGGTCTCCAGCCTGAGAGCCTAGTCTTCGGGTTTCTGTACGAACCAGTCTCCATAACCATGTAAGCCGATTTCCTAAAATAAATCTCTTTCTCTCTCTGTGTATATGTAGACATCTATATGTGTCTACACACCTGTTTCTCTGGAGAATCCAGACTAATGCACATGGCAGGGAAGAATTAAGGTTGCAGAATTGAAATTGTTCATCAGCTGACCTGAGAATAGGGAGATTATCCTAGATTATCTGGTGGGTAGGATGGAGTCTACCCATCACGGGTAGACTCTATGCAGCAGGATGAGGCAGGAGGGTCAGCGTCAGAGCGATGAGATGTGAGAGACTCGCTGGCCGTTGTCGGCTTTGAAGATGGAGGAGGGGGTTCCACAAGCCGAAGGACACAGGTGTCTCAGGCAGGTGGAAAAGGCAGGGACATGGATTCTCCCCAAGAGTCTCCAGAAGGAGCGTGGCCCTGCTGACTCCTTGTTCTAGCAGTGAGACCCGTTTTGGACTTCGGCTAAAGAGGAATATATAATAAGAAGAAAATCATAAATGCGTGTTGTCTTATGCCACTAAGTTTGTGGCCACTTATTACTGCAGCGATAGGGAATGAACACTAATACGCGGTGTCTGCACTTCCCTACACGAGGGGCTAAAGCTCAGGTTGGTCGCTCAGGGTCACTCAGGTCAAAGACAGGGTGTGAGCCCAGTGCCAGCTGATTCCAAGGCCCAGGTGTGTGTGTGTAGTGTGTGTGTGCACACACGTGTGTTTTTTCCACGAGAGAAGCCACTTTTTAAATGTAAGCCCCTCTCTGGAAGGCCTGCCAACTTAATCCCATATCTGCCTAGGTAACAGGAAAGTTTTCCTTTTTTTTTTCCCCCTTTTTTAAAAGATTTTATTTGGGGGGCACTGGGTGGCTCAGTAGTTGAGCATCTTGCCTTGGGCTCAACTTGGGTCGTGAATCCCGGGGTCCTGGGATCAAGTCCCACATTGGGCTCCCCACAGGTAGCCTGCCTCTCCCTCTGCCTGTGCCTCTGCCTCTCTCTCTCTGGGTCTCTCATGAATAAATAAATAAAAATCTTTAAAAAATAATATAAGATTTTATTTTTAAATGATCTCTACACCCAACATGGGGTTCGAACTCACAACCCTGAGATCAAGAGTCGCACGTTATACTAACTGAGCCAGCCGGGCGCCCCATGGGAAGCTTTTCTTCATAAAACGCCAGAAAAGAAAAGAAACATCACAAACAGCAGTGTCCAGGCAAAGGCGGAGCTGGGCTTGCAGGAAGGCACGGTTCCCCCCAGAGGCCGGAAGGAAGCCAGAGATTTGAAAGCCAGATGGTGAGCGTGCGAGTGTGGCCGTGCAGGCCCTGGGACCAGGGGTTTGGATGTTGATCCCTCCTTGGGGACGAGGGGTGTGGCCTTGATTTACGAGAGAAGAAAGTGGAAGACACATTGAGTTCCAGAACAGAGAGGCGAGGAGGCTAGTCCGTTTTGGTGGAAGAGGCGAAACAGGGAGAGGTGGAGGCTGAGGTGTTTCCAGAATTGATGAAAAAGGAAGCATCAGGGGCAGCCCTGGTGGCACAGCGGTTTAGCGCCGCCTGCAGCCCAGGGTGTGATCCTGGAGACCCTGAATCGAGTCCCACGTCAGGCTCTCTGCATGGTGCCTGCTTCTCCTTCTGCCTGTGTCTCTGCTTTTCTCTCCCTCTCTCTCTGTCTCTCACGAGTAAATAAATAAAAAATCTTAAAAAAAAAAAAAGAGAGTGAACAATGAAAAAGGAAGCATCATCAGATTCAGGAAGCCCAGTGAACACCAGACTGGACACTGGTGCCCAAGACACAGGCTCTGGATGGGAGACTCCACACCGTCTGGGCCAAGCGTCACAGCAAGCCCTCACGCTGGGGGAATGTTTGTTGAATGAATGCACGAATGATGGGGAGAAGGAAGAAGAAGGGAAATGAGACACAGATCCAGCTTTAGACAGGGCTGGGAATTCACAACCTCTAGCCGCCCCTCCACTCCTACCCCTGGGGGGCCCCGGAACGGGGTGGGCACAGGTGAGGGGGGCCTAGGGCAAGGGCGATGAGCATCCAGGGGTGTCCAGTGTGATCCCGAGGAGCCCTCACCGCCTTGCCCCAGCCTGAAACTCCAGAAGCCACATGCCCAAGCCCACGCCGGCCCCGGAGACCCCGGCAAAGCGTCTAGAAGGCAGAGGTGGCTGCTGGCCGGGCCTGGGCGGCTGGGAGCTGACCAGGAGGGCGCCTGGTCTCGGTGCTGCTCGCTTGATACTCAACACACGAAGAATCAGCTGCGCTGCTTCCCCAGCATCACGAACGAGTCTCTTGAGCCCAATATTCAAATATGTGCAGAAGTCAGGGCTGGGCTATTTTTAGCAGAGTCAGAGGGAGGTGATCTAAGGCGGAATCGGCGGGAGGGTGACAGTCCCGGGATCCACCTGGGAAGTCAGGCTCCAGGCCCGGCGCCCTCCGCTCCCAGGGCCTAACCCCCGGGCCCGTGTCCGGGTGTCTGGGGGAGGCTGGGGGGACGGCGGCGGGCTCCACACTCGGCCTGCAGCCCTGGGGCCTTCTTGGAACTTAAAGAGTGAGCACCGGCACGCTGTTCTGAGAAAAGATGGTCTGGGCCCACAGCCTGGCCAGGGGGACCCTTGGGCCTCTGGGCTGGGGTTACCTCCCTCTTCGGTGAGTGTCCTTAAAGGCACCAGAAATCTGGCCCCTTGAGTATTGGTTCCCACGGCCCTGGTGACAAATGATCACAAACTCGGTGGCTTAACACAACAGAAACCTATTTTCCCAGTTCTGGAGGCCCGGGTCTGCTCCCCTGGGAGGCTGGAGGGGAGGCTCCTTCCTGGCCTCTCCTGCCTCTGGTGTCGCCAGCAGCCCGTGGCACCGCCTGCCCTGTAGCTACCTCGCCCCTGCCTCTGTCTCTGTCCCTGCCTGCACACAGCCTTCTCCCCGTGTGTGTCTCCGTCCAAGTGTCCCTCTCGCCATAAGGACCCCTGCGTTGGGCTCAGGGCCCACCCCCATCCAGTAGGACTTCGTCGTCTTAACTGATCCCACCTGCAAAGGCTCCCTTTGCAATTAAGGTCACATTCACAGGTGCTGGAGGTCAGGACTTCCACATATCTTTTGGGGGACACAGTTCGACCCACACTTTCCATCCCGCCCTCCCCAAGTACAGCTGCACCCCCCCGTCAGCAGCTGTGGCAGAAGGCCCTCCAGGCTCGGGGTCAGCACACCTGGCATCCTCATGGTTCCCACCTGCCCAGAGGCGGCGAGGAGCTCCTTGAACCTCGAGCAGCTGGATGGGGTCCTGAGCCTCACAGCCCAGCTTCCCCGGCCGCTCACACCTGCTTGTCTCCCTCCTCGCACCCGGACCTGGACCTGCCCGACCTCAACCCCGCCGCGTCCTAGGATCCTCTCCCTCATCTCACGCAGGAGGCACTGAAGTGCAAAGTCAGGTGGGGTCCTGCGGTAGCAGGTCGGGGTCCTAAGGGGCCTTTGGAGGTAGTCAAAGGGAAGGGGGGCACCTGGGCGCCAGGACACAGGGAAGGCCAATCCACCAGGTTCGGCCGCACTGCCCGCAGCACCGCCCGGCCCAGCCCCAGCTGAGAGCGCCCTCGGTGACCAAGAGAAGAAATCAAACTGGCCATGCCTCCCAGGCCCCTGCAGATCCCAGAGGGGACCCTGCCCCCTCTCCGCCTGCCAGCCCCCCGGGGTCTAGGGAAGGGTGCTTGTCAACAGCTTCCAGCGCTAACTCCTGCCCTTGAACTTGGGACTCGGGCTGGGGCCCGTGTGCCTTCTTCACTGCAGGCTGGCCCCAGCCTCCTCCCTCCTCGTTCCCAGGCTCATTGGCTGCAGCCCCAGGGGCCCTGGGCCCTGGAGATGGGAGGGCGAGGCAGGGCTTCAAATGCCTCCTGCAGGCGGGTCCTCAGCCTGATGGGACCCTCGCAGAGCAGAGCTGGGGGGTCGGGGAGCAGACAGGAGTTGCCCGTCTTGTTGGCAGCCCAGTGGTTCGCGTCGGATGCTCAGCAGAGGCACCCAGAGGGGAGCTCTTTAAACAGCGGAGGCCAGCCCCTGCGCGGAGATGGTTTCATGGGTCTGGGGGCGGCCTGGATGCGGGATGGCCCACCTCCCTGGGTGATTCCCAAGGCTGTGAGGGGCTTCATCACACCAGTTCCACCACCTGTAAGCGGGCAGGATGACGTCACCTTGCAGGGTGGGGGGAGGTGGGCCTGGGCCTGTATTGCCTCTGATGTTCGGTGGTGGGTGGGCGGCAGCTCGCTGAAGGGGGGGGCCCGGCGCCGTCCAGTGGGGGAGGGCTGAGAACCCACAGCCTTCCTGGGGTCCGCTTCTTCTCTTCCTACCAGCCGGTGCCCCCACACCCTCCGCCTCCACCCCACCTGAGTTCAAAGCCTGCCAGGATCCAGAAGTAGGCTCCTACACAAAGAACTCTTAAAACCCAACAGTAAGCGACACCTGGGTGGCTTCTGCCTTCGGCTCAGGGCATGATCCTGGGGTCCTGGGATCGAGTCCCACATCGGGCTCCTTGCATGGAGCGTGTTCCTCCCTCTGCCTGTGTCTCTGCCTCTCTCTCTGGGTGTCTCTCATAAATATATAAATAAAATATTTTAAAAAATAATAATGGGAATATAACAGTACCTACCTGATGAGACAGCTGAACAACAAAAAATGACAAATTGTGTGGCCAACACTCTGCCCCGTGTCTGAAGGACGGCAAAGACCCAGTAAGCGTTAGCTAGTATTTCTCATGATCTGCCTCAGGCTCTTATCAAAATACATGTTTACTCTCTGACCTCCCAGAGGCCAGGCCGAGGTGAACAGAGCCGGGTGCAGAGTCTCAGTGCGGCGCAGCCTGACCCAGAGAGCGCCAGCTCTGGGGCCCCAAGCACCCTGTGTGCAGCAAGTGACAAGGGGCAGCAGGGGCCTGGGGCCCCAACATAGCCAGGCCCTCGCCCTGGGCATCCCAGGAAAAGACGAGAAACAGCACGCTCCTCCTCTGCACCTCACATCCCAATAAAATATTTATTATTTCAAGAAATAAATCTTTAAAAAAAGAGAGAGAGAGAAAAGAGTGTCTCTATTGCTTGCCCCCGACAGGTCAGGTCCCTGGTGGCCATGGAGCTCCTGTGGCCACAGGGGGGCGGTCTTGGATGGGCTCCCCCCCTCTCCCAGCTCTCAGGGCTCCCGGCAGGGTGGAGGGGCAGGCCTGGGTGGGGGCGGGAGGTGGGATTATAAAACGGGGGTGGGGTGGCAGTGTCTCTGAAGGCCCCACCGGCTTAACCAGGCAGGGCTCCGGGCAGGGGGAGGAGGGGAAGGGAACATCATGGGGCAGGGGCAGGCATGCCACACAGAGATGATGGGTGGGTCCAGAGGTGGTTTGAGGCTGGAGGAAGCTTGAGGCAAAGGACGGGCAGCATCGGAGGGGGGACTACCTGGGGGCAAGCAGGCCTGGGAAGCCAGGAGCTGGGCTGGGCATGCCACGAGGCTGAAGCTCCATCCCAAGCCTTTGCCTACAAGAGACGCTGGAGGGGAGGGGGTGTGCGGGTTCCCAAGCCTGCTGGGGTGGGGACAGAGGCTCTGGGGACAAATCCACGGCCTGGAATTGCAGTCATGCCAGGATGAGTTTCGGGAGAAGCCCAAAGTGGAGAGAGCTGGAGCAAGCAGGAGACAGAAAGAGTTCAACCCAGGGGGCTAGGTGGTCCCCACACTCTCGCTGTGCTCCCCAATATAGGACGGAGGGGGATTTTGCAAAGGCGGGGGGGGGCTGAGAGGAGGCAGGAACAGGGTACCCCGCCTGGCCTTCCCCCACTCCCTGGTCCTTTTGGTCCACGCCCCAAACAACCATAGAGGGATGAGGCTGACCCCTCACACGTCACTGCCCTCTCCCCAGACCCTTGGTGGGGGCGGGGGCGGGCGGGCACTGCCCCTGCTCCCTCCTCGTACATTCTGGAGCCCCATCCTGGGCCTACGAAGGGCCAGGGCGTCAGTCTGGTCCAGAACTCGGCTGGCACGGAAGCAAGGGGCCTCCGAGCACCTGCTCCTGCCGGGGCGGCCCTCTGACGGGTCCCACAGCCGCTTGGCCACGACGCTGCCACGAGCCCCGGGAGGAGGTCGAGGAGCCCGGCCGGGTGGGCGAAGGCCCGTAGCCCTGGGCCCGTGCCCTGTGCGAGTATCTGCTCTGCCCGCTTCCTGGCCAAGGAAGGAAGCTCCAGCGTGGGAGGAGTCGAGGGGAGGGCAGGGCGCTGGAGGTCAGAATCTGCTGGTGCTTTCTCCGCGGCAGGGAGGGCCGGACGGGTGGGTGCCCTCACAGACAGTCCTGGCACAGGGCCACTTGGCCCTTGCGGAAGTCTCGGCAGGGACAGAGCCGGTGGTACTTGGTGCTGGAGCCCGCGCAGCTGAAGAGCAGGGGCTCCTTCTGCAGGAAGCACTCGCGGCCGGGCTGGGCGAAGGCCGGGTACAGGTGGTTCATCTCCGACTCCGTGCTGTCACAGGGCACCCGCAGCCTGGACGGGCACCGCGGGCGGCGGTCACGGCCCCAGCCCGGCCCCGCCCGGCCCCAACCAGGGAAGATGATTCTAGGGGACAGCAGGACAAACCCCGGGCCGCATCCCCGCTGGGGGAGAGGGGGACGGGGGGTGGCTGGGCTGGGAGGAACCCTGGGCCGCTTTCCTGGCCTGGACCTAGGAGATGCCCAGACAGGCTCGACAGAGGCTGGGGGGGGGGGGGGGGGGCGGGGAGGGACTGGCAGCGGCTCCTGTGCTGGTGGTTTGGGGCCGAAGCTTCACCACGGTGCGGGGTGGGGGGGTGGGGGGGCACCCGTGACATGGACACCTGTCCGTGGTCCCTACTGGGTTCTTCCTGACTCGCAGGAGAGCATCAGCCCCCCTCCACCCGTTGGCAGGGCGGTGACGGGGCAGTTACGGGGCGAGGAGCTGCAGGGGAGCAAGGCTGGGTCAGCCCAGGAGGTGGGCGGGCGGGCGGGGGGCTCACTTACTTCTGGAAGGCGTCCTGGCTGTTGAGGAAGGGGAAGAAGGACGGCTCGCAAATCAGCCCATGGTCCAGGCAGGCGTCGGTGCAGGCCCTCCCGGCGGTGGCCAGCCAGGCCCGGAGGGAGTGTGCTGGGGGCCAGGCCCCGGGGGCCACGCTGGCATTCTGGGCCCACTCCAGGTGGGTGGCATTGGGGGCCAGGACGAAGGGGCTCTGTGGGGCTCGGGCCCCTCCTGGGGCAGGGCCGGGGGCTGCACAGAAGTCCTGGCCGGCGGGGAGTGGGGGGTGGGGGGGAAGCAGCATTAGACGGGGAAATGGGACCCAGATGCCACCGGCTGACACTTGGGCGCATGGCCTTGCCACCACAGCAGCCACACCACCTGGGGAGCTCCCTGAACGCCAGGCAGACTTCCACACGTTATGTCATTTATGCCTGGAGGCAGCCCCAGCAGAAGTGTCCTAACACGTCCCCCGCTATTTTATGGGGCTCAGAGAGGTCACGGGCCCTGTGCTGGCCTCACAGCTGGATGGCAGGGGCCAGCCTGGATGCCGACCCCCCTGCACCGCCTCACTGCTGGTCACACTTCAGCTGGGCTCAGAGTTTCCGCCCTGAGGCTCATGTGCCCTACCTGCGGTGGGGCTGGGGGGGTAGGGGGGCTGGGGCTGACCAGAGGGGCGCTCCTCGCCGGGGTCAGCTCCAGGGGCCTGCAGGGCCCGACAAATGTTTCCGTGAGCCTCATGGTGACATCCCTGTGGGAGGCAGGGGGCTGAGAGTCCCGGGCTCTCAGTATTCCTGTCCGTAAAGCTAATGATCTAGAACCTCTCTCCAGCCCAGACACAGGCCACATGTGCTCCGTCTGAGTATCAAGTAGTTATAAAGCACCTTACACCCAGTCCCGTGGCCCAGCCGGGCCCTGCCACTCCCGGCCACCCACCCCAGAAACCCGGAGCCTGGAAGGCCACCGCCAGCCCTCGGGAGGCTCAGATCCCCTGCTTCTCCAGCAGCCCCGTCCCCTGGGTTCTCAGCAGAGTCCTCTTCCCTGGGGGTGGGATGGGGGTGGACGCCTTCTGTACCTGCCACTCAATCAGGTATCAAACTTTCAAGCAAGTTCTTTATCAAAATAAAAATAACGGTCCGTGCTTCTGTGTGGTGGTAGGGGGCTGGGCTCTAGAGCTGGTGACCCCAGGGGCCCCCAGGCCTGGACTCGGAGCAGGAGAAGAGCAGGATACCCCTGCATCTCCCAACTCCCCCCCGCCCCCAGCATCTGCAGGAAAAGGAAACTGAGAGGAGCAGGAGCAGGAGTTTACGGGGCACAGAGCCCTGCATGGAGAGAGCTTCCCCAGACAATGGAGCTGGCTAGACCCCCTCCTCTGGTCTGATGGGGTTTGGGGTAGTCCCCACCCCCCATCCCTGGGGCAGAGAGCGGAGGGCCCACCTACTTGGTGCTGGATGTAGGCGTGGATTCGCTCCAGCATCCCCTCACAGGTGTACTCGTAGGGCAGGTAGGGGTCTACCTGTGGGAGAGACGGGCAGACACATGGGGCAGGAGGAGCCCCGGGCCCCACTAGGCCTGGCTGCTGGGGGCCGGCCAGGCTCAGCATTGGGGGGCAGAAATCTGCTGTGCCCAGGGAGCCCACCACCCCATCTACCTGGCCCTCCACTCAGATCTCCGGTGACCCCTCCCGTGGTACTGGAGGTGGCCCCACTCCCTCCGCCCCTTCCCAGCTGCACAGCTCCCATCCCCATCCCCTCCTGGGCTCTGACGCCTGCTCTTCCCATAGCCAAGCCAGATGGATCCACCCTCCCCTCTTGGGTGACACCTCCTCCAGGAAGCGGTCCCTGAGCCCCAGCCCCACCCGTGACAGGACCACTTTCCTTGGTGGCACCTGAGAATTCCTCCATCATCATTTCTGATTTCTCCCTCGTGTCTCTCAGGTTACAGGTCCCTTGAGAACTGGACTAGGACTCGTCCACCATCGAGTCCACCGCCTGGCATAGTGCCTGTATACAGTAGGTGCTCAGGAAACAGCACCTCCAGCTCTGTCCGCACTCTGCCCAGAACATAGAATGTTCACGAAAAGGAACACAGGGGCAGCTCCCGGTCAGATGGAATGAGACGGATCTGTAAGGCTTCCTGCCCAGGCCAGGCACCTGGGAACTATGGAGGGCACCTGCACCCAGGGGAGGCCACAGGCCATCTGTCTAAATAGCTAACGGTTACAAAGCACCCGCACGGGGGTGTGGCTGGGAGCAGACGGGGTGAGGAGCAAGGGGAATGGGGAGAAGCCTGAAAGGGGGTGCCCACCTCCTGTGGGGGGGTACCGCACCTCCTCTCCACTCTTCTAACCTGACCAAACCCGCTCCTTTTACCCCGCCTAGCACACAGCCCCTCAGAGGAAACTGAGGGCTGGGGGGGGCAGTGTGGATGACCCGTCCCAGACACACACGGGCCTTCGACCTCCCTTGTCCCGTGTGTGTGCAAGTGTGTGTACATGTGTGTATATGACATATTGTATGTATGCGTGTCTGTTGTGTGCATGTGCGTGCTGTACATATATATGTGTGTACAAGTGTGTGCACCGCATGCACATGAGCATATATGATGTATGTATGCATGCATTTTGTGTATATGTGTGTGTTGTGTATATGTATGTGCTGTGTGCTATGCATGTGCAAGTGTGCACATGTGTACACGTGCATATGATGTATGTATGCGTATGTTTTGTATTGTGTATGTGTGTACATGTGCTGTGTGCATTGTGTATATGTAGGTGTGCAAGTGTGTGCACATGTGTGTATATGATGTATGTGTGTATTGTGTATACACGTGCATGTGCATATGTATGTGCTGTGTGCACTGTGTACATATATGTGCAAGTGTGTGTACACGTGCATATATGATGTGTGTAGGCATGTGTTTTGTGTGTATTGTGTATACATGTGCATATGTGTATCTATGTGTACAGTGTATAGATGTGTGTGCACATGTGTGTATATGACATTGTGTGTATATATGCATCTGTTTTGTGTATACGTGTGTCTTGTGTAGTGTGTGCACGTGTACAAATGTGTGTGTGTGTGCTGTGCGAATCTGCACATATCTGTGATGTATGTGTGGGGCTGGGCACCCACCTGACCCGGCCGGATCCTGATTCTTGCCCTTTTCCTGCCAGCAGCCCAGGCAGTGTGGGCTGACACCTGTGCCCAAGGGGGGGTGGCCTCCGTCCCCCTCGTCGAGCCCACTGGGTGCGCCACGCAGTCCTGCTCCCTGCAGACCCCACCTCAAAGGGCTGGAGGCCCATCCTGGGCCCTCTGCCTAGGGGCACCCCTGACTGTCAGGCTGAGGAGCGCACCAGGGGCACCTGGGTTCAGGCCACCAGAAGATTCTTGGGACAAGAGCCCGCCCATCTGGCCCTGGCCCCAGTTCCCACTGTGAGCGGCTATTCTTAATCCAGGAGCGGCTCGGGATCCCGAGAATCCCAGCTCCCACCTCTGGCCGCCACCACACAGCCCAGCCGCCTGCAGCCCTCCCGGGTCTACGCCGTCCACGGCCGGGGTCCCCTGGTTCCCCGGACGCCCGTGGGGTACAAGACTTCCAGCCCTGGTTATAGACCCCCCAGGGGACAGAGTTCCCCTCCAGATGTCACTCTTCCTGCTCCGCAGCAGAACCCCTCCCTCCATCACCGCCCCCCCCCTGAAGCCCACGTCACCCGCTAATTCTCATCAGCCTGCCACGTCCCACCTGCCATGAATCTCGCCGGAGGAGCCAGCCTGCCTGGAAATTACCCTCATTAGGCCTCGTTACAGGTGCGCACAGTAATCAGTCTCGACGGGCTGGCAGGTGCTGGTCCCGCGCTGCAATGAGCGTGGGAGGGAGGGAGGGGTGGGCAGGTGCTGGCCCGGCTTCCCCCCCAGCAGAGGTGCCACTGGCAAACCCACCCACCCGGAGTCTCTCCTAGCTCCTCCTTGTTCCTCTTGTCTCCCCCTCCCCGTGAAAGGCCCCAAGACTCACAGAACAAGCTGCGCCCTCAATCAGTTCTCTAAAATAGGATTATGAGAGCGGCCCAGGGTGCTCGTTGAAAATGCAGGTGCAAGGCCACACCTGGTCCTTTAAAATCACCGGACCTGGGGATGGGGTGGAGAAGGCTGGGGGGCTCTGGCGGTTAAGTGCCTTCAGCTCAGGTCATGATCCCGGGGTCCTGGGATGGAGCCCCATGTCTAACGGGCTCCCTGCTCGGCCCCCTTCTTCTGGGACATTGGGTAGTGTCGGCCGCGATGTCCCCTCTTCTCACGGGAGGGCACCTGCTTCTCCTCCCTCTGCCCCCCTCCCCCGCTCATTCTCTCTCTCTCTCAAAAAAAAAAAAATCTTTAAAATCAGAAGACAGGCCCAGGACCTGCATTTTAAACACCTCCCAGGTGATTCTTGGGTCAGGGGGTGAACTGCCCAGGAGGTGGGATGGGACCCCTGAAGGGGCTAAAGGCAGCAGGTGGGCAGGGTTTGGGGCCCACCTGCCGGTGCCAGCTTGGCAGATTTGCCAAACCTTGGTTCCCAGACCCTTTGGTTACTGTGATCTTTTAATTAACTAACAAAATTAAACAGGTGTTTGTGTAAAAAAAAAAAATCAAAAGGAAAAACGATCAAAAGTAAGTTTCCCTCCCTCGGCAGACATCCAGGCCCTTCACCCCGGGAAGCCGCTGTCACCAGCTTCTGGAGGGTCCAGCCACTATCTCGCTCCTTTTGCTCGGCACTAGATCTTGCAGGTTGGGCCTGACCTGAGCTCTGGGGGTGTGCACAAGCCTTGCGGGCCTCCCCTTCCACCCCTGTCCTTGTCCCCTGTGACAGAAGCCCTGGAGGATTGCTTTACCAGGGGGAGGGGAGAAGGAGCAGGAGGAGAATGTGGAGGGGCAGGGGAGTCCCCTCCAGGGTAGCCCTGTGCCTTGTTGGGGGGCCTTCCGATGCAGCGGCCACCTGGGATGTAGGGTGCTGTGCCACACTTGGGGCTGGGGTCGGTCAGGTTTTGGCAGTGCCTCCTTTCTTCTGGACTGAGGCCACCTGGAGAGCCCCTCACCCAAGGGCCATCTCTGGCTTGCTCAAGGGTCCCCAGGTGCAGCCCTCAGCCCGTGATGGATGGAGCTGGCAGATAAACCCTCCCCCTGGTTTACTCGACTCTCAGGTAGGACAATCTGGGATGTGACCTACCCACCTGTCAGAGTCTCCCCGCCCACCCCGGCGGGCAGTGAGCACCAGGTGCCAGCAGGGGTGACCTACCCCATAACACACCATCTCACTTGGTCACTCCAGGACCTTCCTCCTTCCTGGGATGACTTCCCAAACCAGCAGCTTGTGCCTTGGGGGTCACCTCCTGGAGGAGCCCCATCAGAGATGGCCCGAGACCTGGGGGGGGGGCCACAGTAGACATTTGCTCACGCTGATGCTTAAGGAGTGGGGGGCTCCCCACCTCTGCTCGGGGCGGGGCCAGGAGCTCAGCCACCCTGCAGGTCAACTCGGCCACGTCCATCCATCCATCCGTCCGCCACAACTAGGCTAAGACACAGCAGTGTTCTTCTGGGCACTTCCCTAGACACTCACTCCCGGACTGAAGAACGGAAGGACGAGGGTGTGGCCAGTGGAGGAATGGAGCAGGTGAGGGAGGTAGGGATTTTCGGGGGGAGGGGAGCATCTGCAGAGGCGGGCAACAAACGCTGGGGGTCCGAACAAACACTGGGAGTGAGTGATAGCGAATGCAGGGGAGTGTTACAGAAAAAAAATGCAAGGACAACCAGGCAGGGCCGTGGGCCCGAAGCTGAACCCGGGGGTCCCCCTGTGGGGTGGCCATCCCTCTAGACTCTGCCCTCGAGCCTGGCAGTGCCCCCAGCTCCTGGGGTCTAGCTGCGTCCCCTGCCGAAGGAGCCTATCATGTCACTCCTGCCAAGGCCAAGGCTCTGCAGGCCCCCCCAGCCCCCGAAGCCCACCCTGAGCGGTACGCACCCCCGGGAGGGCACCCAGTGAACGTGGTGTTGGGCAAGGAAGGGGACAGCGGCTGGGCTGCTTATTGTCGTTCTGCCTCGCGTCCAGGCTACAGCAAGAAGTGGGGCCCGGGGGTGGGGGGTCATGGTGAGCAGAGCGCTGCCTGCATGGTCTGACCCCCTTTCCAAAGTGAGGGGCCCAGAGGAACATGGGGCCGTCGGAGGCCGCGAGCTGAACTGCAAGGCGACCTGTCAAGCCCCCCCCGTGGCTCCCTCCCTGCCTGCGCCCACCAGCGCTCACATACCTGCTGAAGGAAACCCAGAAAGTTCTTCCCCTTGCTACTCAAGGGGTGACCCTAGGCCTGCCACCACCCCTGACCTCGAGAGAAATGCAGGATTTCAGCCCCAACCCAGACCTGCTGAATCCAAACCTGCGTTTTACCAAGATCCCCAGGCGACCTGTGTGCACGTTTAGAGTTTGAGATACGCTGTCGACAGGCCACGGGCCCACACGCCAGCAGAGTTCAGAGACCCTGCGGGCCCTAATACTGAGAACATTTGCTCAGCCCCAACTCTGGGGGTGCCCACGGGGCTTAGCCTCCTACAGTGCTTAAAACGTGATTCCGGACCCAGCGCGGCCATGTAAGGTTGTGCAGGTTGCTCACGGCACAAAGGCATTTCCCTGCCCCTCCCCCCCACCCACCCCCCACCAGGTCAAATTTGCCAACCCAGGCCTGCAAGCCTGAATTCACCAGGAGGGCCACCTCTTCCTAATCACAGCGAACACCCGGCCCCAGCAGCTAGTGGCAGCCCCGAGGGGTCTGAACCTCACCTGCGTTCTCATGATGGCCTTGATGGCTGCCTCGAACTCCTCCGAGTTGTTGTAGTCGACGGTCCACACGTGGGGCTTGCCGATGAAGTTCTCCGCGTAGGGATGCTGGGAGAACACCTGGCGGGCGCAGGGAGCAGCAGCTTCTCCCCCTGCCCGCCAGGCCGGCCTGGGCAACGGGGAGGCGCCCCCACCCCCGGTCCCCCACGCCCTCCCCCGGTGCCCCTCTTCCAGGACCGGCAGGGCCCCCTGCCAGGCCCTCCCCGCTCACCTCTCTGGAGGTGGGCTTGCCGCGGAAGAACTCGTGGTTGAGGGAGCTGTGGGGCGGGCTGAAGCGCGACTGCAGGAACACGCAGCCGTTGGCGATGGCCTCCAGGGGCGCGGGGCCCTCGTACGGGAAGCCGAAGCCTATGAAGAGCTGAGGGGCGAGGGGCGCAATGGTCATGGAGGGCCCCCACAAGCCGGGGTCGGGACATTGAGAGAGGCAGCCTGGAGGGGGGGGTGTCAAGACGGCCCAGACCATCTGGGTGCCATGGCATGTGCTTCCCCTCTCCGGGCCTCAGTTTCCCCGTTTGTGAAACGAGGAGGTCTGATTAGGTAGTATCAGTGGCCTTTCCTGCTCCAGGGGGCTATGGTTCTGGAGGGGAGGAAAGAGAAAACTGAGGGTCTGAAGCTCGGAAGGCTTTACCCACAGCCACAGCTGAACTGGAAGGACCTTTACTCATCCTGGAAACAATCATTTGGCGCCTAACTTGTGCCAGGGGTGCTCATGGGGCTGGGCCCCAGAAGGCAATCGATAAAGGATTCTGAACCCCGGGCTGCTGTGTAAGGTTGTTCAGGTTATTCACTGCACAAAGCCTCTCCTGCTGCCCCAACACACACACACACACACACACACACACACACACGCACACACACACGTCCAGGAAGCCTGAGGAAAGAGCTGTGGCTAGATCAGGAGAGGACCTGGACGCTGGCTGGAGGCCCCCCAGCCTCAGCTGACCCCTCAGGGCCCAGCAGCAGTCTCGCCCGCTGCACCAGCTGCTGCTCCAGGAATACAGCACAGAACTTCCAGAAGCAGTCAGAACAGGAGCCCCAGGGAACTCCAGCCAGGACGTGACCTCAGCCTGCCCTGCATCCCTTCAGTGGCTCTCAAAGCTAGGCCTGGCCCAGGAGTCCGCTGGGCTGCCCTGGTACTAATGGGGTGAGGAGGGCAGCCCACTTCCTCTCCCCCATTGCTGGGCTCGGCTCCACTGGTCCTGCCCAGGTCCCTCCTTGGTGAGCACTCCCAGCTCTGTCCCCAGCTCTTTCCAGGCCCCTGGAGACTTGGACAGGAGGCCCCCTGAGCCTCCCTCAGGGGAGCAGAGCATAAGGCCCGGACAGGAGGCTCAGGGTAGGAGGGCATGAGGCCTGGACAGGAGCCTCAGGGGAGCAGAGCATGCTGGGGTACATCGACACATGGAAGGGGCCACAAACAATGGTGGCAGGCACGGTGGGCCCGGAGCGGGGGCACTTGGGGTGCCCCCCTTTGGTGTCTGTGGCCAGGCCAGAGTGAGGATGGTCAGGGCCACGGTGGGGCTCACCTTGGCCTTGCGCAGCAGCTGCTGGAACTCAGGCTGTGGCAAGAGGCCGTGGTTCTTCACGAAGGCCGGGACCTCAGGGGGCCGCTGGCTCTCGTAGTACACGGTGCCATGAATCTCCATATACTTGTTCAAGATGCCCAGGAACTTCTCCTTCCCCTGGAAGAGGAGGAGGTGGAGATGGGAGCCTCGCCCCAACTGTGGAAGGCAGAGCTGTCCGAAGAAACACCCCTGGTCTGGAAGTCAGAAAATGTGGGGCCAGTCTTAGGTCAGCCATCAACCAGCTGCGTGACCCTGGGTGAGGCCCCTCCCCTCTGGTCCTCGTTCTCTTCATCTGTGAGTTGTGGAGGTTGGACTGGACTATTTTTAGCCATGGAACTGCTTTCTTTGCAAAGAAATCCTATGGGGACGCATATTTAAAGGCATTAAATCCCCCGAACCTGGTATCTCTAAGAGCATCTGAAGAGCTGTGGGGCCAAGGTTATCCCATCCCTCCATCCCTCCGTCCCTCCGTCTGTCCACTCATCCCCTCCTTCCATCTACCCACTCACCCCTCTCCTCTCCCTCTCCTCCCTCCAGCCACGTGGCACATTTTTATAGAGCACTTGCTATGTGTTGGAACTGAGCTCGCTGCTGGGAGCATAGCAAGGACATGATGGAACCCTCATCCTTGAGGGGACATCTGGGGGCAAACCCGCCCAAACTAGCAAAGGCTCAGCCCCTCCAGACTGAGTCCCACATCCATGCCCACCCAGTCCAAGAGGGAGGGAAACAGGCCCAGCTTTGGGGGAAGGGGACAACGGGAGTCAGGGCACAGACAGTAGATAACAGCTCCTCCCCTGGGCACCCATCTGACCCCAGGGCTAGGGCCCTGGGCCAGGAGCTGTGGTCAGTGTAGGACCTCAGTAGGGGTAGGCATGGGGTCTGCCACTGCGCTCTACTTCCTGGGGGCTTTTGAGACTCACAGAGGAGAAGGGATAGGCTGACAAGAAAGGAGCTTCAAGATCACAGAGAAGGCTGAGGCGGGAGGGGTTTTCTTCAGGGAAGGCTAGACCCCCACAGGCCCTCAGGTCAGGAATAAAGAAGCCAGGTTCTCGCTGTGCTGCTGGCTAGCCCGACGTGGGACAGCAAGGACCTTCGGCCCACACTGTAAACCAATCTCTTGAAGAATGTTATCAATGGACATCCAAATATTAACAATTCACATTTTGAAACTCCAACGGCATACATTTTTCATAAGGAGGCCTTCCTCTTCGGGGGAATGGTGTTCTCGGTGATGCACACCAGCCCTGCCTCCGAGAACAACCAGGAAAGGTGGGGAAATAGAAAAACTTCTGTGAAGGTAGTGAAAAGTCTAACAAAGCATGAAGAATTACAAGACCAAGATTTGGGAGAAGAAGGGAAGGAGAGCATTGAGGCTGGGGCTGGGGTCAGCATTCCCCCCTGGGGACACCTGCTGATTCCAGGGTCAGCGTCGAGGAGACTGAGCAGAGCTTCCAGTCACCTTGTAATGCTGAGGGACAAGTGAGAGCTCAGGGTCGGCCAAGGGGGCGTCCCTGATGGAAAACCCAGGCTTTGGGTTGGAACTCTGAGGAATTACACGCTGGAAGAAAAGATGGACCGGAGCTAGAAAAGTCTCTATAGGGGCTCAATTGGTATTTGGGGGGAGGAGTGTCTTTATTATTATTATTTTTTTAATTTTATTTATTTTAGAGAGAGAGTGACTGTGAACACAAGCAGGAGGGGCAGAGGGAGACAGAATCCCAAGCAGACTCCCCACTGAGCCCCAACATGGGGCTGGATCCCAGGACCCTGAGATCAGGACCTGAGCCGAACTCTGGAGCCACCCAGGCGCCCCAGGGGCTGAATCTGTTTTAAATAGTCTCAATCCCTATCATTGCTTAAGGTGATCCAAGATTGTTGGAGCCCCACCCACAAGCTAAAAATAAAATCCTAAAATAAATAAATAAATAAATAAAAATAAAAATAAAATCCTCTCCGGAAGAAGAGGGCATCACCTTCAGATTATTTTTAAAATTTTTATATTCATTTTCCAGAACTCCAAAACAAAACAAAAGAAAACAAACAACAATGAAATCCCAGTCTAAACCCCAGGAGGCTTAGAAGAAGCAAGTTTGAGAAAGAAGAAAGCAGGCCGACCTCTGTTCCCTGATTTTAAGACTTCACTGTAAACCTACAGTAATCAAGGTGGTGTGCTATCGGCATCAGACAGATCAATGGAATAGAACAGAGATTCCAGAAATAGACCCACACACGCATGGCCAATTGATTTTTGACAAAGGTGCAAAGACATTTCAGTGGAGGAAGGATAGTTTTTTTCAACCAATGGTCACAGAACATCATGTATCCACATGCAAAAAAGGGAAACGAATTAGAACTTCAATCTGTACTTCGTATCATATATAAAAGTTAATTCAAAATGGACCATAGACTTAAACACAAAATGCAAAATTATAAAACGTGCAGAAGAAAGCACAGGAGAAAAAAATATCTTGTGACCTGAGGTTAAGCAAAGATTTGTTAGATACGACACCAGAAACATAATCCATAAAACACTGGACTTCATTAAGATAAGGAACTTTGCTCTTTGAACGATGCTATTAAGAGAAAGACAAGCCAAAGACAGAAGATATTTGCCAAGCATATATTTGATAAAGGACTGATATTCAGAATGTGGAAAGAACTCTAACAACTTAGGGCGCCTCGGTGGCTCAGTTGGTTATGTGTCTGCCTTTGGTTCATGATTCTGGTATCCTGGGATTGAGCCCCGTGTCGGGGTCCCTGCTCAGTGGGGAGCCTGCTTCTCCCTCTCCCTCTGCCTGCCGCTCACCCTGCTTGTGCGCGCTCTCTAATAAATAAATGAAATCCCTAAAAATACAAAACAAAAACAAAACAAAACAAAAAATCCCTCTAACAACTCAATAATAAGAAAACAAACAGCCCACTTCTTTAAAGGGACAAACTTTTTGAAAGACACTTTTCGCCAAAAAAAGATATAGGAAAAACAAATAAGCACACAAAAATATCTTCGCCATCATTAGTCATAGGGAACTACTAGTCGAAATCCTAGATGCCATCATTAGTCACAGGGAACTACTAGTCGAAATCCTAGATACCGTCACACATCTGTAGAATGGCTCAAATTGAAAAGACGGACCACGCAAGTATTGATGACCTTGTAAGGGAACTGGACTTCTCATATATGGCTGGTAGAATCAGAAAACATTACAACTACTTTTCCTAAAATGTTAAACCTATTTCTACCATATGATCCAGCCATTCCATGCCTAGGTATTTACCCAAGAGAAATGAAAGCATATGTCTGTACAAATGTTTCTACACGAATGTTCATAACAGCTTTGTTCATAATGGCCAAATACTGGAAACAACCCCAAGGTCCACTAACAGGGGAACAGATGCAAACAGTGTGGTGGCATACAATGGAATCCCATGCAATAGAATAAGTATTCAGCCATAAAAAGGAATCAACAATTGATATGTGCAACAACACAGATGAATCTTGAAATAATTATACTCAGAGAAAATCCAGACAAAAAAAAATGAGTATAGACCGTATGAGTCCATTTGTATAAAATTATAGAAAATGAAGACTAATCTGTGGTGACAGAAAGGAGATTATGAGCTGTCTGGCTGGGAGGAGGGAAGCGGTGGGAGGAAGGGAACCTGGGGGCAGTGGATGCACCATCCTGACTGTGGCAATGGTTTCACAGGTATGTATGTAGGTCAGAACTTATAAATTATATATTTGAAACACATGTAGTTTACTGCATGTCAATTAGGTCTCAGAAAAGTCTGTTAAAAATAGATTTATTTTTAAGAAATAAACAACTTGATTTTTTAAAAAGATTATTTATTTATTTATTTGAGAGAGAGAGAGAGAGACAGCAGATTAAGCCGGAGAGAACACAAGGGGAGGGAGAGGGCAGAGGAAGAGGGAGAAGCAGGTTCTCCCACTGAGCAGGGAGCCCAACATGGGGCTCGATTCCAGGACCCTGGGGTCATAACCTGACCTGAAGGAAGATGCTTCACCAACTGAGCCACCCAGGCACCCTAAACACCTTGATTTTTAGAAAAATCAGGTACATGACAATATGATCAAAACCCAAGAGACGAAAGGGTGCCTGAGTGGCTCAGTCAGATAAGGATCTGACTCTTGGTTTCAGCTCAGGTCATGATCTCAGGGTCCTGGGATGAAGCCCCACATTGGACTCCAGGCTCAGTAGGGACTCTGCTCATGGATCCTCTCTCTTCTTCTCCCTCTGCCCCTCACCCAGCTTGCATGTGCTCTCTCTCTGTAAAATAAATAAACAAACTTAAAAAAAAAAAAAAAAAAACAAGAAACAAACCCAAGAGACATGGACAATAAAAACAGACCCGAGGGAGATCTAAAAGCTGGAGTTATCAGATACAGACTTCAAGATAAATCTGCTGAATGTAGTCAAGGAAATAGAAGATAAGGTTGGAAACCAAATGGAAATGCTAGGAGTAAGAAATCTAGTGGCTGAAATTAAGAACTGAGTGGACAGATTTTCACAGCAGACTGGATCCTGCTGAAGAGAGAATTCATTTAATGAAAAAATGAAAGAAAACATCCAGGATGGACCACAGGGTGGAAGTCACAGAAAAGAATGTAAGAGATGAGGGTATATGTTGGAGTCTAATGTATGCAGAAGCAAAGCCCCAGAAGCACAAGAAGGAGACAGGAGCAGAAGTAATACATAGAGAGACACTAGCTGAGGATCTTCTAAGGCTAATGACAGATCAAATCACAAATTCAAAAATACCTACACATGCCATGTAGGATAAATCCAGAGAGAACCACAAGGAGGCATGCCATAGTAAGTCTACCGAAAACCAAACACACAGAGGTCTTAAAAGTGAGCAGAGAAAGAAGACAAATTACCTTTAAGGAAAAAACAAGGCTCAAAGCAATGACAAAACCCAGAAGGCAAGAGAGTATTTTCATAACACTGAAAGAAAGTAACCGCCAAGCTAGAATTCTGTACTCCGTGAGCACATCCACTAAGAATAAGGCTGAAGTAAAGGCATTTTCAGGAAATCAACATGAAACGAGAGCACACAAGTTGGGGGGATGTAATTAAAGCTTTCTAAGGTTCTTTTATTATCCAATAATGGGGAAAGGTATTGATTAGGCTCGACTTTGCTAAGTCAGGGATGCACCTGTCATCTTTAGAGCAGCCGCGACAAGACTAGGAGAGAGTATATTGAGTCAGCTAAAGGGGGGTGAAATTCAAAACACAGATCAGTGTGAGAGAAGGCACGAGAGAGAAAAGAATGCAGAATGGGCAAGAAAAAGAAACAGAGATCTGCTAGTGAAATGGTAGATTCGAAGCCAAAGATATCAGAAACCACACTAAATGTAAAAGGACTATGTAGCATTAAACCAAATAGGCTCACAGAAGAAAAATCAAACCAAGGATGTAAAGTGTGGAGAGAATGGCTCCACGCCCCCATCACGTCAGCTTCCTTACCCCGTCACAGGAGACAGCGGTTGTTCAGTATCTCGTGCCTTCTCAGACCTTTCATGCATTCAAAGCATATTTACATCTTCCTTACAACACATGCACGAGTGGGTTCATGTTATATATACTGTTCAGCAACCATTTTCTTTTTTTTAAATTTATTTTTATGTATTTATTTTTTATTCATGAGAGACACAGAGTGAGAGAGAGGCAGAGATATAGGCAGGGGGAGGAGAAGCAGGTTCCCTGCAGGGAGCCCAATGTGGGACTCGATCCCAGGATCCCAGGATCACACCCTGAGCTGAAGGCAGACACTCAACCGCTGAGCCACCCAGGCGTCCCCAGCAACCATTTTCTACCCATACACACATTTGTATGTATGCGTGCATGTATGTGTGTGCCTGTACGTAGGCATGTGTGTATGCACACATGCATATATGTAAACTTCCAGTTTCACAAAACAATATTTACTCTTGGGGCACCTGGCTGGCTCAGCTGGTGGAGCGTGCAACTCTTGATCTCGGGGACTGTGAGTGCAAGCCCCACGTTGGGTTGTAGAGATTCCCTAAGAAAAATAAAATCTTAAAACAGTATTTACCCTTAATACACATAAGGTCTTCTGATATTCCTTCTGATATTCTATTTCAGTTCAAAGGCTAACTGGGACTCTCTGATTTAGAAAAAGATAAATACGGCATGGTCCCACTTACACGTGGGATCTAAAAGAGTGGAACTCACAGAAACAGTAGAGCGGTGGTCGCCAGGGGCTGGGGGTGCAGAAATGGGGAGAGGCTGGTCAAAGGGACAAACTTTCAGGCGCATGAAGAGCATGCTCAGGGATCTCATGGACAGCACGGTAACTATGGTTAATCCTACTGTATCGTACACTTGAAATTTGCCGAGAGAACATTATTAGGTCTTCGGTGTTCTCACCACATATGTGCACACGCGCACACAGATGACTATGTGAGGCGATGGTGTTTGGTAGCTTGATCATGGTGAGAAGAAAGGATCATTTCACAATATACATATATGTATATGGAGCCATCATGTCATACACCTTAAAGATACACAATTTTCCCTGCCAACTATACCTCAGGAAAGCCGAGGAGAAAAAGACGCAGAGCTCTGAGCTCATTTCACTATTTATCTGCAGGCTGCAACCTGCCGACTGAAAGGCCCCCCAAGTCGGCCCTTCCGATGTCTGGCCTGTTTCCTCCAGCGGCAAGTGTGGGACTGCCCTGTTGGCCTCTCTCCTGTCCCCCATTCCTCCCCCCTAGACCCCAGGATAACATAAAGCAGCACCCAGGCCTGAACCTCAAGGCCCGCTTTCCGGGGACCCAGAGTAAGACAGGCCCCCGTGGCACGAAATTCCCCCAAATGCTCGCCCTGACCCCCGCGGCTGCTCCCGTGAGGACCTCGCACATCCGGCCTCCTCCGCTTCTCTGCCACCTGGTCCCCTGAACTCTGGGCTGCATCGGTCCCGGGATGCTCCCCTCATCCCTCATCCTCTCCATTTGGCCACCTCTGACCCCCTCCAGTCGCAAAGACCAGAGCAATGATGTCTTTTTGGGGGAGCAGTTTCTTGGAGGGCTCCCGCAGAGCAGCGGTGCTCCCACCTACCACTGAGGCGCCTGAGCTCCAGATGAAGCCTTTCCCTCCCGGATTCATAACCGCCCAGTGCCTTGGGGCAGCTCTTCAGCGGTGTCTTCTGGTAAAAGCAGATGCAGTGTGTGCCACCCCCTCCCCAGCGCCTCAGGCTCCCTGGCAGCCTGCTCCTTGCCCATCACTCGAGAAGAGAATGACCTCCCATCCCTCCCCCCCTCCCCGCACCCCGCAGGGTCAGGGGACCCCCTACTGAGAGCAGAGGGCAGCGGGAGGAGAGTGTGGCAAGCAGGCACCATACCTGGAGCTGCCTCGTTGCCAGGAGGGCACAGAGGAAAGAGAAGAGAGAACAGGTCAGTGAGCAGTGAGCACACAACCTCCCGCACGGGGACCGCTTCTCCCTGAAGAGGGGGTTCCAATCCTTAGCCTCTCCTGCTTTCTGCACTGCCCCCCACCCCTCAGAGGCCCCAAGGCTAGCCTAAGCCCCTCTTCCCAGGCTTACAGTGCCCACTGCCCATTGATATGTTCCCAGGGAGGGAGGGGGGTTAGGCCACAGTCCTCGATAAAGCACATCTGGGTTTGTTGCAGAGCAGGGGAGCCGAGGGGGGCAGGTGTGCAGCCCCCAGGCTGGGTATTTTCACTGGCAGTTAGGGACCTCTCTTTTCTGACCCATCAGCGGGGGACATTTCTGCATCCAGAGCTGGGGGTGGTAGACAGAGCCAGATCCTGGAGGTGGGGGTCCCCGGGGGTGCACTCACCTTCCAGATGCTCGCCTCCTTGCCGTACACCACGGCCATGTTGCTGGCCTTGCCGCCTCTGATGAGCTGCTTCTCTGTCTCGTTGAGCTCCTCGGACACGAAACCCATGAAGGAGTTGTCCGGGGTGTGAGCTGCAGCCAGACCACGGGGTCAGGACGGGGGCCGCCACACAGCCAAGGACACACCCCGGGTCTACCTGGACCTGCCCCATGGCGGGGGGGGGGGCATGTGACAGGGATGGGGACAGGGGACTTGGAAGGCAAAGGGGTCTGGTGGAGGAGGAGGGAGAGCACCCATCAGTGTGTGTCCCCGCCCCGGGCAGCTCCTTCTCCCAGAGATGGTCCCAAAAGCCTGAGCAGCGGGAAAGCCACAAGGTCACCTGGTAGACCCCCTTGCTCGTTTGCAGGCAGGCACGGTCAGGGCCCTGCGCTGGTCCTCCCCCCTCAGTTGGCTTGGGGCCCAAGCTTGGCTGCTCCCCTTTTCTCTCACTGCCGACACCCATCCTCAGAGCCTGGTACCCCAGAGGGACTTCCCGCCTGGCCTCCATCACAGCCGCCCTGGCCCGGGTACCATCCTTTCTGTCCTGGGCCACTGTGACCTGCGGCCGCCCCCATTTCTGCCTTTCTCGTGGCAGCGCCTTTTCTCCAGAGCAATCCTTCCAAACTAACATCCGACCAGGTCCCTCTGCCCAAAACCCTTCAGGGGCCCTGAAGCCCAAGTCCCTACAACCGTCTACAGGATCTGCCCCAACCCCCATTTTGGCAGCTTCTCTTACTACCTCCTGCGACCCTGGCAGGTGCACTCCCTCTCTCCGTCCAGGCTTTGCTCACAGGGTCCTGCCGAGAGGTCCTCCCCGGCCCTGGTCACTCTCTGTCCCTTACCCTGCACTCTCTGATCAGATGCGATGCTGTGTATTTAATTGATCATTTATTGGTGTCAGAATATAAGCCGCACAAGGGCCTCTGATCTGCTCCCTTGCAGGGCCTCAGCACCTGGGCACGCCCGGCGTCCTGGCTCCTGAGCATGTGGACACACCTGCTGTCCCCTCTGCCGGGAGCGCCCTCCGCCCTCTGCTTGGATGAGAAAATACTCCACACAGAGCCAGGGCCCTCCCTTTGTGGCTCCACCCCATGGATCTGTCTTGCTTCAGTGTGGCCCCCACTCTGACCTGCTCACTTGTCCCCAGAACCTGGGGCACCAGGGGCAGGGAATGCGTTTCAGCTCATCCTCCTGTTCCCTGGCCGTGCTAACGAGCTCTGTCTGCCACCATACACCTGCCGGAGGTTTGCAAGGCACGGGGTCCCTCCCCTCTGTGTGCAGGACCTTGAGCTGAATGTGTGCGGAACCCAGTGAAGCCTGCTCCGCCCTCCCGGGTTGGGAGACTACAGCAAGGAGGCTGGCGGAGGCCACATGTCCTTGAATTCCCGGAACAGCCCTGATGCCAAGCACCCTATTTCTTCATTTCAGATGCACGTTTTCACATTTTAGCACTTCTAAAATCCAGGTGTATATGCTTCGATCAAACGTACAGAGTTAACATAGTATTTCTACCCACAAAAGGTCATCAACCCCTGGGGAGCATCGCAGGGGAAGTGAAGGTTTCCTGCCCAAGTGCCCCAGAAAGCTCTTGGGATTCTCGGGTCTGAAAGTCCAACCATAAGGACGGGCCTTTGCTGACTGCAGAACAAAATGATCTTTCTTCCAGAGCATCTGGAACAAAAGGAGGGGCCCGGAGGCCTGGAGTTACTTCTGCGATGGTCAGGGTGTGTGCAGCTCCCCTGTTTCAGGAGGCTCAGGCTGGGGAGTGGCCCTGGAGGGCAGACCAGACCCTCCCTCACCCGCCTCTCCAGGCCTCACCCTCCCACTTAGCTCACGGAGTGGGGAAACACCTGGCTAGACCGGGAAACAGGTCTGCTCGTGAATTCCCTCCTGGACTTGGTATATCATTAAAACCTGCAAGCCTCTCTCTTCCTTTCTTTGCTTTTAAATTTCTTTAATTTATTCAACCAATTAACATTTACTGAGGACCCTGACGGGCTCCAGGGAGATAAAGATAAATCAATCAGTGGCCCCCTTTTTGAGTGGTTCATAATCTTTCGGGGAGTAATAAATGTAAAAGCAAATAACTCTAATATACTGCAACATACGGTTTAATAGAAGTGGATTTAAAAGGCTCGAGTCGTGATCTTGGGGTCGTGGGCTCGAGCCCCGCACCAGGCTCAGCATGGAGTCTGCTTGTCCCCCTCCCTCTGCTCCTCCCCCTGCCTCTCAAATAAATAAACAGAATCTTTAAACAGACAAACTCTTTCTGCATGACATTCCCTACCTCAAGAATCTACAGTGATCCTTGAATCACGATATTTGGCGTAAATTCAGGAAGCGGTGCCGGAAGACCACACCCTGTGCCCCCAGATCCTCCATGTCCCTCTTACCAGCCTCACATCCCGATGCCTCCCTTCTGACTGAGCTAACCGCCCCAGCTCTGCACCCGCCTCTGCTCCCTGCTATCACACACGCTGATTCCGCAGCCTGGAGCCTCCCCACCGCTACCCGCACCTGCCCTCCCTCCAGAGTCGGATGCCCAGACAGCCAGGTGACCTGGGTCCTCTGGGCCTCCATTCCCTCCTCTGGGCTCCAAGGAACCTGCCCGCTCCCCACCCCTGCTCCCCTACGCTTCTGGGATCCAATCAAGCCATTACTTATGTGTCCAGAAATTGCATCTGCCTCTAGGATGTCCTAGAACCTGCCGAGTAAGATTAAAAAAAAAAAAAAAAAGGGCCCTAAGCATCCCAAAGAGGTGCATTAATTTGACAGGCTAAATAAAGACTGGATACTTTACTTCTGAGCAAGTTCCTTGGGACCTTAGTCAGTTTGCTCTTAATTTAGATGCATCCCAACAAAGGTGCTTAGCTGGCTTTCTGACCCAGAGCCTTCAAAGAGCCACAAATTAGATGTGCAAGACGCTGCTGGAGGCAGATACACTGACGACAATTAAATGTGACAGCTGATAGCCTCCCAAACGAGGAGAAAAAGCACCACATCAGTGACAGGAGAAGGGGCCACTTAGCAAGGGCACACGGCTCCGCACACCTCTGCTGTCCCCAAAGGGCAGGCTTGGAGAGAAACGACCCGTTGTCGTCGTGAAAAAGGATTAAGTTATTTTCACCACGCTGCACGTAAGGGGCAGGTCGGCGTGTGTATATATTTTAGAGACTCATTAAAAATAGCTGAGGCTCGGCTCTAACCGCGTTCCTTGCCTGACGTCCACCATCGGAGGGTTTCCACGGGGGCCCCCAGCCTCACTTCCCAGTCTCTCCCATGTTGGAGCCTGCTGGAGCTCTTGTATTTCCAGAACCTTCCAGCGCTTTCCACATCTGTCTCCACTCCATCTGCCCCCGCCCCCCGCTTGGAGGAGCCTGCCCGTCCTGCCCCTTTGTCACCCCCTAAAGCTCTCCAGTGTACTTCAGGCCACTCTCTACAAGGCCACCAAATCCCCTTTGTTCTGGAACATGTGCTCAGCAGCTCTCAGAGAGCGGTGTGTGATTTTGGAGGCAAAGGCCACATCCTCCGTGTTGGAAAGGTCACCGGATTTCTGGGAAGCCAGGCTGGAAGCCCCCACCCGGGCGGCTCCCTCCACGCTTCCTGCTCCCCAGACACCCCAAGAGACTTCCTCTCCGGCTCACACACTTGCTGAAGGGCGAATGAGGCTTTCCGGGAACAAGCAGATGCCCGGTCGGCCCCACTCCCACACCTGCCGGGGGAGGAGAGCCAGGCAGGAACCAGACCCTGCTTCCTCCCATGCCCCCCCACCCCGAGAACCCCGAGGAGGCCCCACCTGCCCCTGCGGCCGGGACACTCACGGAACATGGTCATGAACTGCTTGGGGTTGAGGTTCCAATAACCCCAGTTGGTCCGGTAGCCGTGCAGCGTGGCGTACTCCTCGTGGTTGTACGCAGGCTCTGTCCCGAAGGTGTCAATGACTCGGATTCGGCACCTGCTCCCCGCCCCGGGGTGAGGGGGTACCAGGAACCAGGGTCAGCAACCCTCCGTGTCTCCCCAGGCTGGGGTCCCCCCAGGGTGGGCGCTGTAACCAGCTGGGTACTGGGATGTGTGGTCGGAGCTTGGGCTCAGCCATCACCGAGCTGTGTGACCACAGGCAGGTGCCTTAACCTCTCTGGGTCAGCTCCACCACCTGTCAAGTGAGGGTAACAGCCCAACCATCTCGGGGTTGTAGGGCTACGCCTGAACTGCAGACCAAGGCTCAGAATCGGTTAGTTATTACGGCTGCCCCAAGGCACCTAGGAGGGAGCACTGCCTGGAGTGGGGGTCCTTCCCCTCTGCCCCGGGGGTCACCTGCAGGATCTGCACTTTCCCAAGCAGGCAGCAGCAGTCATTTGAGTTCACAGCCCCCCTGCCCAGGAGCCCGACACCCCCAGGACGCCCCGGGCCTATCTGGGCCGCGATGCAGAGGGGCAGGGCCCTGGGGGACCGACCAGCCCCGGCCACGAGCCCACCCTTGGGAAGGTGGTGCTCTGAAGCCTCCTCGGCAACGCAAGCTTGGCCACTTCACACGCACCTCCCGGCTGGGCAGAGGCGCTGTCACAGCTGCCAAACCTCCCCCTCGGTCCGTACATCCCAGCCTCGGGCGTGGGCACCCGAAGGAAACGGCTGAGACTCAGACGCCCCACTCCCCCCACCCCAAGGAGCTCCCTCCTCGCCCCACATCCTTCCCGGTGACCCGGAATTGTCCACAGACTGCTGAGGTCGGCACTATTCCCCCAGAGAAGGGGCACGGGGTGGGAGGCGGAGGCAACGAGTGCATGAAGAACACGCATTAATAATAAAAGCAATAACACCGCCTGTCACTTTTTTTTCCCCTAATAAAATCATGTGGGATAGTCAACGGGACCGGAGCAAATGTAATAAATAGCAGGGCTCTCTGTGCTAAATTAAACCCCGTATCCTGCTGGCTGCAGAGACGGGGAGAGATGGCACTGGCCTTCCTCCAAACCCTGGGGCATGGAGGGGGGGAGGATAGGGGGTGCTGAGCCCCCACAAGCCGGGGTCACGGCCCCAAGCAGTGTCCCATCCCTTCCACTGCTCCCGGCAATTCCCCTGCGCACCTCCCCCCACCCCAGCCCCTTCCAGGTCACCTGTGAGCCCCACCCCGGTCTACCCTGCAGCAGAGGGGCATTAAAGAGACCCCCACCCTGAAGACAGTAATAGGGGAGGGGAAACAGAGGCAGGGTGAGCCTCCCCCCACCCACTGCAGAACCTGGGGCAGGGTGGTGCCCCCACCCTGGGGACCAGCCGGCAGGGCAGGAGGGGAGGCCTTCTACGGGGCACGGGGTGGGGCTGCCACGTGCCGGCACCACCCCCACCCGCCCGCCCGCACCCCCTTACCGGTACTTCTTGAAGGACAGTCCCATGTGCTGCTTCATCTGCTGTAGGCCGTGGTAGTCGGTGTAGATGAGGTCGAAAGGCAGGGGCATGGTGAGCGGGCAGTTCCCCCGGCCTGGCGGCACCCCTAAGTTACTGAGAGAAGAGCCCTTCAGAGTCTGAGCCCCAGGAGGGACCCAGGGGCAGCAGAAATCCACCTGCCCAACCAGCCCTGCGTCTAGGGCCCCTGGAGCCACCCCAGTTCTTACAGCCCAGGATAAACACGGGGGACGGGGCACTGTAAAGGACGGTGAGGTTGGCACATGAGTGCTGGCAGACTTGAAAACAAAGTGAACAGGGTGGCCATGTCCAGTTGCACAGGTTTTTCACTGCACAAGAGATTCCAATGAGAGGAAGTAGGACTGACACCCAGCCTGGGCTCACTTGCCAAGCTGTGCCCCCTGCCTGGGCTACCGGCCAGGGGGAAGAGGCACCTTTTGCTAATTTGCACAAATGCGCTCCCTGCAGGGCTGTGTCCACCCAGAGGGGGCACCTTTATCTAGGGTTAGCAAATTGCCATAAATGCTCGCTAGGGTTCTCAGCGCAGCTTCAGTGTTTGAGCAGAAAGTCCTGCCTCGGAAGATATAAATCCGCTCTGCTGACCAGCTCGTGGCCCTCAGAGCTGCCAGCCCCGTCCCACGGGGTCACCCTGCCTGCCAGAGCATTCACACAAAAGTGTTCCTCTGGTGACCCAGGGCCAGGGCCTTTGGGTCATCTCTCTGGAGCCCAGAGGACACGGCCACGGCTGCCAGTGCGAGTTCCTTTGCCTGGGACCCTCCGCGCCCACCACCCGGGAGCCCTGGCTTGGGCTGACCTCCTCCATGGGGTGGCGGGAGGCGCTTACATCGCTCATTCAGTAAGTCTGACCCGAGCCCCTGAGCCAGGCAGGGAGCAGAAAACCCCCCTTTCTTTGGGGAGCCCGCAGCAGCCACCCACCTCCCCTGAATTCCCATCTCCCTCGGATTTGTGGCCCAGATGCCTGCGCTGGGAGGGGTCCGGGAGACCTCCCCGTGGGCCCCTTCAGGGACCCGTGTGAAGAGCAGGCTCGAGCAAGGTAGGTGAGGAGCTCTCTCAAGCGAGGTCACTGGCTCAACGGTGGAGAAGGGCCGCGATGGATGAGCTCCCCGGGTCACATCTCCGGCTCCGAGAGCCTGTGCAAGCCAGGTGGAAAAGTACCAGCCACGCTGCACGCATCGCCTTCGGAAGCCGGGGAGGGGGCCGTGCCTACACCGTCCCCTGAGCCCACTGCCAGAAGCAGCGCCTTTGCAATGAATTAGGGAAACCAGATGACAGGGCCATGATGGAACGATGTCAGGAGAGGCTGTGTGTGACCTGTGGTGGGGATCGGGGCATCAGGGCTCGGCTGTGCCCTGCAGAGAAGGGTGGCAAGAGGGGAGGGGCTTTCTCTGTGCCTGCTCCCCACTAGCCAGCGCCCCCAGCCTCACCCAGCCGCCCCATGCCAGGTGCTAAGCGCCAAGAGGAGAACACAAAAACCTAAGGACCAGCGTCTCCAGGTCTCTAACCTACATCCGGAACAGGGGCCAAGGGTTCCCTCCCCAACGCGTCCAGCTCCCACGCGGCCCCTCCGTCCCACTGGACCACCCCACGCGATCGATGCTTAAAAACCAGGACTTATAAGGCAGAGAGCAGGCTCTGTAAGCTTTGCATGTGCGTGGAAACACCCAGAAAGCAAAAGGAGAAGGAGCACAGACCCTGGGGGGCTGGAACCATCATGGATCACGGCTCCGGCAGCCTGGACACCTCATGAAATATTTGGTGGTATTTTTAAGTGTAGAGCAGATTTTGCCTTTGCACTCTGTGGGACATCCCTGTTGTTTCCTTTCTTTTTTAAAGATTTTATTTATTTATTCATGGGAGACAGAGAGAAAGAGAGAGAGAGGCAGAGACACAGGCAGAGGGAGAAGCAGGCTCCACACGGGGAGCCTGACGTGGGACTCGATCCCAGGACTCCAGGATCACGCCCTGGGCCGAAGGCAGGCACTAAACCGCTGAGCCACCCAGGGATCCCTGTTGTTTCCTTTCAAGCACAAGCTTTCTCTCACCCCCAGAACTCCTCCGGCAGGACTAATGACCCACAAAGAAGCTTTCGTTCTGGGCTACAGCAGCTCCGGGCCTAGACAGCCACTGTCACCCCTCCTCACTCCCCTGTGCTCCCCGGAGAGCCTTGGACGGAAGGATAAAGGGATGATGCCTCCGTCCCTTCCTCGCAGAAGCCAGGGAAGGGGGTGGATGCTTCTCCCACGTGGAATTGGGGCCTGGGAAAATTAATGAACAATCCTGAAAGTATGAACTGTAGGTGGGTCTGCTCTGCAGGACGCTTTGTCCACGTTGCATTTCTGGTTGGTTTCCAGGCAATGTGTCCCCCTGTGGCCACGTGTGATGCCAACAAAGTCACGGGGGGCGGGGGGGTCTTCCTTTTGTTGCCTCAACACCGCTCACAGCCCCGGCCTCTGCCCCAAACCCCAGGACCACTAAGAGGCCAGCGGGGCAGCTCGCAGCTCTCCCCTGGGAGAAAGACTCCCTGATGCTCTAAGGCACATGATGTCACCTTCATCCTGGGGTGGGGGGGGTCAGGGGGCTACAATCTTGAACACAGGAACCATCCTGTAGGCTTTATGGTTTATCGATTCATTAAATCCTTTCATCCGGGCAACAACCCTGCGAGGTCAGACCCATTCTTATCTTGCTCCCTCTCTTTACAGATTAGGAAACAGAGAGGCTGAGCGGTGGGCCGAGGACTGCACAGCCAGGAAGCTGTGGGCCGGGACTGGAACCCAGAGCCCACACTCCCACCCGCTCAGCTCTCCTGCCTCCCCAGGCGGCAGACTGCATGACAGTGGATGGTAGGACCACTGCGACATCCCTGAAATCCGAGCCCCAGCTGCCAGCAGAGTGGGCTCCAGGCCCAGTTCCATTGCTAAGCCCGGGAGGAGTCATAAGCCTCCCGGAGTCTCACTTTTCTCCCCAGCAACAGACCAATAAAAATGACTCCCTCACAGGGTTCCCGGTAGGAGCAACTAAGGCAAGGTGAGTGCAAGTCCCGCTGATTATCATTTCCTCTCGTCATCACTTCTGGACGCACGACCCCCTCACTTAAGGCCCTGTCGTCTCTCACCTTGAGAGAGTCTTGAGATAATTTCCTCTCTGCTGTGTCCCTTCAATCTTGACTCCTTTCTAGAAAGATCTTTCCACAATGTAAAGCCGGTTCTAACCCCTCCCAGAAGACTTCTCACCTCCTGGTCCTTGCCTCCTCCTCCAGGAAGCCTTCCTGGGACCCCTGGACAGAGAGAGGTGCTGCCTCTGTGCTCCCCCACTGCCTGCTTCAACCCCTGCCCTGCACTGTCCTGAGTCACCTCCATACCCACCCCCGCCCCCTGGGGCCCATGAGGCATGGGGACAGGGACAGGGCCTCTTTGGAAGCCCAGAGCTGGGACAGGATCTGGCCAACAAGCTCCTGCTGTTCAGGGACAAGTAAACAAACCCATGAATCAGGTGAACCGTCTTAGGAAGAATTGGCTTCAAGATTGAAAATGAGGCCAAGGAAAGCATCTCCGGGGAGAGAGAGAGACAATCCCAAGGCTGACGGGCGTCTTGGCTCTCGGCTCTCCGGAGGGGAGGGGAGCAGGCTCCCGGGACACCTCGGGCCAGGGACAGCACTGGCCCCGCGTGCCCTGCCAGTGCCAGAGCCATCCCACAGGAAGGAGAGGGAAGAAACCCGCCCGAGCCTGCGGGTCCCCCTCCCAGGAGGAGCTAATGAGGGGCTGCCGGGGCTCCCCAGCCCTAGAACACAAGGCTTTTCCATTCCAAAAGACTTTACTGGAGAGAAGCGTCTGCAGCTGCTCATGACTCTGGTCACAGGGCCTCGGGGCCGCCGGGAGGACAGCGGAGAGGGTCAGCGCGGGGAGGGGCCTGTGCTTTCATGGCTTGTAATGTCAGCTCGCTTTTATGGGCAATTTTACACTAAGTGGTTGGTCGGAGCGGTGACATGAGCTGAAGAATGCTGGCTCCCGACAGCCTTTGGCCGAAGGTGCCCTCGGAGGCTCGGCGGCACAATCCCACCTTCCCGGCTGACTCCTCTAAAGGCCCCTGTCCAGATGGCTGCTTATTTCCAACGCCAAGTCCCTCATTCCTCTTTGGATTCTTGGCCCAGGGCTGTGTCAGGGGCAGAGGAGACATCGTGGAACCTCCGGCGGGACCACAGGGGTGTGGGGTGGGGTGTCAGTCTATAGGGAGAGACAGCAGCTTCCCACGCAGGGACTTCACACACGGCCACTCAGCACCGCCTGCTACAGTACAAGTGCGTGGGAAGGATGGGGAGTCTACATGGAATCGCCAAATTTGGTGGCTGGAGTATATTTCTAAGTGTCCCCAGGCCATCTGAATGGGAGTCTCAATCCAGGATGAAAGGGGTGGGGGAAGGGGGTGACCTAGGGAAACAGTGCTTTTCTACAGCTCGCCTGGCTAATTGGGGCCCCCACACCCAACCCAAATTCATCCACCCATAAAAGCCACCCTGGTGGGAGGGCAATGGAGAGTTAGTGTTTAACGGGGACAGAGTTTCAGCCTGGGATGATGAAAAAGTCCTGGAGACAGATGGCAGTGATGGTTGCATAACCCAGTGGATGCACATAATACCACTGAACCGCACACTTAAAAATGGTTAGGACAGTAAATTTTGTTTTGGGTGTTTTACTATAAATTTTTTTAAAAGCCAAACTGTTCACACTCAGTGAACTGTGCCCAGCCCCACAGGGATATATATGCCCAGTACTCTGCCTCCTAGGCATGCCCGCGTCCCCATCTTCTCTAGCACCCCATGGACTCCCAGCTGGCCATCATGTAGGGACAGCAAATATCCAGAGAAGGGGAGGAGACTCGGTTTACTTTCAGCTAAAGGATCAAAAGGTAGGATGCGTAGATGGGACAAGGAGACAATGAAAACAATGATCTATGGTCAATTAGGGGGGAAAAAATCCTCAGGGTGCTTAGATGGTGCAGCCAGTTGAACATCCAACTCTTGATTTTGGCTCAGGTCATGATCTTAGGGTCGTGGGATCGAGCCCTGCACGGTGGCTCTGTGCTCTGCGGGAAGTCAGCTGGAGGTCCCTCTCCCTCTGTCCCTCCCCCGCTCTCTCTCTTTTTCTAAGAGAAAGAAAGAGGAAAGAAAGAAAGAAAGGAAGGAAGGAAGGAAGGAAGGAAGGAAGGAAGGAAGGAAGGAAGGAAGGAAGGAAGGAAGGAAGGAAGGAAAGAAAAAAAAAGAAAAGAAAAGAAAAGAAAAAAGAAAAGAAAGAAAGAAAGAAAAAGAAAGAAAGAAAGAATCCCTCTGGGAATCCTAATGCTGAGTTCTGGCACAATGAAAACACTCCTGGGCATGAGCTCCATGGCGAACTTGCTGGGTGGCCTTGCACAGACGTCAGATTGTTCTGCTGTCCGCCTCCACTCCCCTGATATGAAGCTCGGACAGATCTCCACCATCCCTTCCAGGCTAAAAATTCTCTGGTTTGATTTCTCCCTGTGCCTTTGGTCTGTGGCTGGAAATAATCTCTCCAGGTAGGGCTCAAATTCCGGAACAAAGTATCCTCTCTCCCTCCCTCTCCTCGCTGTGTGGGAAGGACCTAATTAAAAAGAATTCTCACAAAGTGCTCAGAGATCTTTGGCTCCAGGTGCTCAGTGCACACAGGGAACTTTTACTTTTTTCCTAGACTCGTCTCATCGCAGGGAGCACACTGGCTGGGGCAGCGCAGGGCCTTTCTGCCTCCCCGGGGGCCTGGTATCCCTCTGACCCCGGCCAGCACCTGTCTCCCGAGCACTAGGGCATTGCCCGCCCCGTCTCTCTCCCATGGCCTGTTTCTGGAGCAGGCCACCGCCTCTTCCCAAGAGCAAAGGGGGCCGAAAGAAAGGACCCCAGAGAGTTAACTGGGCATCTAAGGAACTGCTTGGGAAGGGAAGGAATTCTATTGTCCTGCAGAATTTTCTTCTCTCGCCCAGAATGTGTTTTTGCTTTCTGGAGCGGCCACACCGCCAGAAGCTCCTTAGTCAAAAGCCAAAAAAAAGCAGGGGCCGGAGGTTTCTAAAAGGGAAGTATAGGGAGCAGCCTCCCCCACACACGCTGGGCAGCCTGCATAGGGACCAGGGACCAGGGTCCAAGGCGACACTTCCCCCCAGCATTCCTTCCGACTATGCAAACTGAGGCTAAGAATAGGGCCGTGGCTCCCAGGAGAGCTACATGAAACCACAGACTCCCTCCAGCTCCGAGCGAGGCGAGGAAGTGGTCAGAGGAGGAGGAACACATCCCTTTGCTGCTCCGTCTCCTTCCTTGCAGACAGGCCCCAGTTTACATAATGGATGTCCCTGAACGCTGAGCGCAAAGCCAGCTTTTCTCATCTAAGCTATGCTTTCAAGCTGGCAGGAAGGTGGCTCCGGGCCCGGTGCACGTCACAATCACCGAGACCCCTGACAGCTCCTGATGCCCAGGTCCTGCCTTGTCACTCAGGGCTGCGGCCTGGGCGTCAGGATGCAGGTGTCCAGGCTCTCAGGTGACTCTCATGCCCCTGGGGCTCTCAAGATTCTTTTTTTTTTTAAAGACTTTATTTATTTATTTATTTATTTATTTATTTATTTATTTATTTATTTATTTATTTATTCATGAGAGCCACAGAGAGAGAGGCAGAGGGAGAAGCAGGCTCCATGCAGGGAGCTCCATGCAGGACTCGATCCTGGGGCCCCGGGATCACGACCTGAGCCCAAGGCAGATGCTCAACCACTGAGCCCCCCAGGAGCCCTGGCTCTCACGATTCTATCCAGTCCCACAAGCCTTTGAGAACCGACCAGCCAGCCCCGGGGGGCACCTGTACCACCCTAGGTTTCTGCCAGCTTCACTGGACTAAATAAGCTCCAAGCCAGTCCTGGCCTGGTTCTGAGGCCGGGGCAGCAGGGTGTTGCCCATTCTGTGGGGGCCGTGGGCTCCAGGAAGCCCGTCCCCTGTCCACCTACCTGTTCTCCAGCCACCATGTGACAAGATCTCCCTTTTCTCCGTACTTGGTGGGGAGAGAACAGTGGACCCGTCCTCCCCTTGCGAGAACCCGTGGCCCCCAGGACTTGAGGACACGCTCATGCTTCCTCCCAGGACCAAATCCTGCCTTGTTACCCTTCCTTCCAGAGCTTCAGAAGGCAGCCTGTGCCTCGTTTCTGACCTCACTCCCCGAGGTCCTCCACCCCACCTGGGCCTCCTTTAAACGTCTCCTCCACAGCCCTCTGGGCCCGGTGTGGACCAGGCCGGAGCCGGGAGAGGTGCCCCGGCCACCAGGTCGGTGCTGTACTGTTTGTGGGCCAATGTCCAGGCTCGGTGACACTTGCAAGAAACAGATCCCCACCCCGGGGGCTCAGAGCAGCATGGAGCGGGAGGCGAGGGGTGGCCTGGGAGGAGATGTCTCTCCTGGACTCTAAGGGGGGCTGAAGGCAGGGGCCGGCGCAGCTCGGGGCCCCCAGCAAGGTCCCCGACCTTGCCGGGCGATCAGGGGTGCAGACCCGGATCCCACGGCACAGGAGATTCAAACACCTCCTTGGAAAACAAAACAAAACAAAACAAAACAAAACAAAACAAAACAAAACAAAACAAAACAAAACCACCTCCTTGGAATCCAAGGAAGGAGAAGGGAAAAAGGAGAGAGGAGAGGAGAGGAGAGGAGAGGAGAGGAGAGGAGAGGAGAGGAGAGGAGAGGAGAGGAGAGGAGAGGAGAGGAGAGGAGAGGAGAGGAGAGGAGAGGAGAGGAGAGGAGAGGAGAGGAGAGGAGAGGAGAGGAGAGGAGAGGGACCTTTTTTTTTTTTTTTAAAGCATAAATTAATCATTTGCCTCTCATCTTGGGATGTGTGGCTGGAACGTGTAGCAGGGAGAAACGACCACTGCTCACAAGAGTCCGTTAAGTGCCACCCCTGCTAGGTGGGCTCGTCCTCCCTCTTTCTAATCCATGTGCTTCATGTGTTATACAGCGTTTCAAGGATCCAGAAAATTATAGAAAATAACGTAATGACATAATGAATACCCTGTGTTCCTCCTTCCCAGCCTCGTTAAGTCTTAACATTTTGCCATATTTGGTTCAAATTTTTTCTTTCCTCCCCCCAAGGGATAGCACATCACAAATCCGGGCGGAGCCGGGGGTGTGTCTGTCTTGTCCATTGTCCTCACAGTCGCCACCCTGGGCAGCCCCAGCCCTGGGCAGCCCCAGCCCCGGCCTGTGCTCTTCCCTTCCTGGGGTCATCCTCTGGGGTCATCGTCTGGGGTCATCCTCTGGGGTCGTCCTCTGGGGTCGTCCTCTGGGGTCGTCCTCTGGGGTCGTCCTCTGGGGTCATCCTCTGGGGTCGTTCTCTGGGGTCGTCCTCTGGGGTCGTCCTCTGGGGTCGTCCTCTGGGGTCATCCTCTGGGGTCGTCCTCTGGGGTCGTCCTCTGGGGTCGTCCTCTGGGGTCATCCTCTGGGGTCATCCTCTGGGGTCGTCCTCTGGGGTCGTCCTCTGGGGTTGTCCTCTGGGGTCGTCCTCTAGGGTCGTCCTCTGGGGACATCCTCTGGGGTCATCCTCTGGGGTCATCCTCTGGAGTCGTCCTCTGGGGTCATCCTCTGGAGTCGTCCTCTGGAGTCATCCTCTGGGGCCGCCAGCACCACGCTACCCCCTCCTGTGCCTTCAGCTGCTCCCTTTTCCGGCTCCTTCGGGAGAGCATTTAAACAGGCCTACGCTCTCCCGCCTTGGAAGGTAAACAAGCGCGCCTGCTATGGGGTGAGCTGTGTTCCCCCGAAACGTGGAAGTCCAAACCCCAGGACCCGGGAATGTGACCTTATTGGAAATAAGTCTTTGCAGAGGAGGAGGCTAAGATGAGGTCGTTATGTTGGGCCCGCACCCAGGAGGGGGTGTCTCTGTCAGAGCGGCTGGCGCCCAGGCACACGCGGGGAAGGCGGCCTCAAGGCACAGGAGAGGGAGGCCACCGAGGAGCTGAGGCCCACCGCGGCACCAGGCTAGGAGAGCGAGCGGGCTCGGGCAGGTTCTCCTCACGGCCTCCCCTCCGGCCTCCCCTCCGTAGCGGCCAGCCAGGGGCGGAGCGAGGCAGGAGGCAGACGTCCGGCCTCCACAACCCTGACACAATAACCGACTTTGTGGTACTTGGTTTGGGCAGCCCCGGAAGCTCACACACCTCCCCGTGTTTCCGCTGTTGCCTGCCCCTGCTCCCCTCACAGCGGGCTCCCCTCATGGCCTCTGCTCCCCTCACAGTGGGCTCCCCTCACAGCCACACTCCCCGCAGAGGCCAAGGCTTCTCCTCACACTTGCTGCTACCTCAGCAGCCTCCCCCTCGGCCTACAGCCCACCTATCTCTGTCGTGTGTCCCCACAGCTCTACCAAACTGAGTCTTTCTAGGGTCAACAACGATTTTCACGTGGCCAGCCTTGTTGGGCAATTTTCAGTCTCCTTCTGGTGAGCATCTGACATCACTGGCCACACCCTCCTTCTAGAGGCATCTTCTCCATGGGTGCCCATGGCTCCAAGCCCTCCTGGCCACTCCCGTCTCCTCTGCCAGAACCTCTTTCCCCAACAGGCCTTTCGCTGTTGCCATTCAGTAAGGCTTTGCTCCCAGGCCTCCCGTAGCTTGGCAGCTTAATCACACTTGCGTTCAGTGACACCACCCGCCGATGCACCATCGCCCTGCCGAGCCGCGGCCCCTCACACAGGAGCCTCCACACGGGCGCCTCTGCTTCGGCGGGTCTGAACCCAAATTCCAGGCCTTCCCTGTGTGTTCTCTTCTTCTCCCCCCAGAGAATCGCGGCCAGTCACGGGGGGCTGTGCTGGGCCGGCTAGTTCGGCCCGGTTCAGGCCAGTCAGAGCCAGTCAGAGCCGGTCAGAGCCGGTAGCGCCCTGAGGCCTGCCCCACCTGGCTCCCAGAGGCCTGGGCTGCTCGCAGGGACGGGGCTGTGGGGACGTGGGCCCTGCCTCCCTCATTCTCGGGGGACCCTCCCCAGCATTTCCCTCAGACAACAACAATGCTGATCAAACAAAAAAGCCAGAAGATTGATTTCCACCAAGTCCCCGTGCTTGACGGCCAAGCGTTGCCCCTCCTCGTCCTCCTATTTAAACATTCTCCTCTCAAGCTTTCATCATTTGCCAGTTAAGTCAACTAATTTTCGACTAAACCCAATTTCACTCATGGATGGAGGAAGAGCTCGGTAATTTTTCCTCATGCCATGTACTATTAATGATGCTTGAAATTATGCAAATAAAATTAATGAGCACGGCCGATTCTGGCCAGGGAGGAAGGGAAAGGCTTAATTCAAAATGTCCCTGGCTGGGGCACTGGGGTGGCTCAGTCGGTGAAGCTCTGCCTTCGGCTCAGGTCATGATCCCAGGGTCCTGGGATCAAGCCCCGCGTCCGGCTCCCTGCTCGGGGCGGGGGAGTCTGCTTTTCCCTCTGCCCCTGCCCGCCGCTCCCCCTGCTTGTGCTCTTTCTGTCAAATCAATCAACTTTTAAAAAATAATAATAAATAAATAAATACATAAATAAATACATAAATAAAATACCCAAGGAGGACTGGGCATTCAGGAGGACGGAGGCAGGTGCAGGTGCAGCCCATGGAGGCTCTGGCCCTGCTTCCCCTCCCCGGGAGCGCAGTAGCGCGATGGTGCTGTGAGGCCCCCTCCAGGCCCTTGCCCAGCACCCCTCGCCCCGGGAAACATCCTGCAGCCACAAAACTAGATGTGGGCTCTACGCATTACCCCAAACATCACTCCAGTGAGCTGGTTAATTAAAACACCAAAACACGAGGAGCAGAGAAAAGCGGCTCATCCGTCCAGCCTTGTTGCTTAGTCAGTGGTGAAGACATCTGCCGTGAACATCTGTGACAAACCGCATCCAAGCGGCAGCATCTCTGTCCCGTTCCCTTCCCCACGCGGGTCATTTAGCCAGACCAGGAAGGCGCTCTGTCACAGAAGCCACGCCGCGACTCCCAATTGGGATCGCCTTCACATCTCATTGACCTACTTCCCAGGTAACCAGGTGCTGCCCACAAGGAATGGCTCCCTAAGGCTGGGAGGTGAGGTGACCCGGATGATTCTCCTCCTCCCTGCAGAGCCCACAGCCACGCCACGAGTGTGTCCAATGGGATTTCTGCCCGTGACTCCTTTCCAGGCTCAGTCGGTCACCATCTTGTTATGGGTTGCACCACGTCCCCCCTAGAATTCATGTTGGAGTCCTAAGCCCTAGTATCTCAGAATGTGGCTTTATCTGGAGATGGGGCCGTTAAAGAGGTCATCAAATTGAAATAAGGCCATTAGGATGTGTCCTAATCCACTGTGACTGGCGCTCTTAGAAGAGGGGGGAACGCTGGACACAGACACATACACAGAGAGAAGGCCACGTGAAGGCGAGGACAGAGAGTGGGATGATGCTTCACAAGCCAATGAACATCACGGGTCACCAGCAAACCACCAGAAGCCAGGGGACAGTCTGACAGATTCTCCCTCACAGCCCCAGAAGGAACAACCCTACTGACACCTCAATCTTGGCCTTTTGGCCTCCAGGTTGTGAGACAACCCATGTCTGTTGTTTACGCACCCAGTGTGTGGCGCTTTGTTCCAGCTGCCCCAGCCAACTGACACACATCTGGATTGAAATCTCTGTTGGAAGGGAAGGCCCGCATTTAGGTCGCATTGGGGTGGTCCTGGCAGAATGAGCTCGAGGAGCTCACGGCCCTGGCCTCCATCTGTCACAGGGGCAAAGTACATCCAAGAGAGGGCATGAAACGAGGGACATTCTGGGTCAGCAGGTTCCCACCTGATGCCGTGGGTGAGGCATGAGAGGCCCCGCCATCGGGGCCACTTCCAAGGGGTGCCTCCTCAGCCCACCCCTGCAACCGAGGGTATCACGGGGGGCTTTCAGGTATGCATATGTGAGCCTGGGAGGAATCTGCACACGCTTTTGACTAGTCTTCTAGGGACCTGAGCCTGAACCTCAGGCCCTCACCCTGCCCTCGGGACCTGCACTGGAGACAGAGGACAGCTCTTGTGAACAAGCCATGAAGGTCAATGTCCCAACCCCACAGCAGCCCAGATCCTGGCGGTGGGGAACTTCAGGGGAGGCTCAGAAAAGCCACAGCCCCACCTTTTCCACTTGTCAACCTTCACTGCTCATTAGATCACCTTGGGAGCTTCGAGAACTTGATACTTGGAGCCACTCATCTCCCCCAGACCAATTAAATAGACACACCAAGAACAGGCCCAAATGTTGGTACATTTTCTAAGGCTGCTCTGCAGCCAGAGGGGTGGGGGGTGGGAGGGTAAGAATCCTCACCTGAAATGTATTCCAACCACAGCTGATGCTCTTAATTTTGTAGACATAACTGTATTACGTCTCCCGGGGAAGGTGGTTTTCTTTTTTCTGTTTTTATCCTTTTAGTTGTTTCAAAATTGTTTCTGATAACAGATTTAGAAAGCCCCTTCATGAGGCTATTCCCTGGGGTGTCTGGGCTGTTTACAACAGCTCTGCCCTGTCTGAGCAAGAGCATTCACTTGCACCTACACCCCACTGGGGACCAAGGACAGAGCTGTCTGAGCACAGTCCTGGGCCTGCCCATTTAACAAACTGCAAATCAGAGATGCGATAACCTCTCCCCGGAGCCCCTGCTTCTGGGAATTTCAGACCCACATGAGTCTGGCATGAAGTGACATGTTGGCCGGAGGATATGGAGTCTCTGCGGGGTGTGTGAATGTGTGTGTGTGCACGCACCTGTGCATGCATGTGTAGTGTGCTGCATGTTGTGCACAGGGGTGTGTGCGTGCACATGTGCAAGGGTGTGTTCGCCTGTGTGTGGTGGTATGAACCTATGCATAGAAATGTGCATGTGTGTATACGTGCATGAGCTGTGCACACAGGCATGGGCGTGCATATGTGGTTGTACGCTGGGGCATACACGCATGCACATGTGTGAATACATGTGGGTCCGTGTATGTAGTGAAATAAAAGGCAGCAGGAGGTATTTGAGATCTTGATACTTTACACTAGGGCCTCACTTTCAAGACCTCCTCAGTGCAGTGACCTCCCCCTTCACTGCTCTGGCCCTGTTATGAGCAATGGCAGCCTCAGCAAACATAGGCTCAGTGCCAGGCCCAAGAAGTGGCCAGAGGAGGAAGTGCTCTGGGCAGGTAAGGACTCAGGATAAAGACTGAGGCAGGAGATACCCCAGCATGGGTTGAGAAGCAGAGCAACTGAGTTAAACTCCCATCTCTTAAGGAGACTTGTCAAATACTTGCTCTCTCATGAAAGGATGATTCTCTCAGCGTGGTTGTTGGGCCGTCACAAATGCATGGGAGAGGCCTTCCCTCAGGGAGCAGTAAAGGAAAGAAGTTCTCATGTCTCTGGCCCCAGAAGATGCACAGCCAGGAGGGAGGAATCAAGCTGAACACCGTTTGATAAACATGAATTCATCTAATCTTTGAGGCAGGTCAAGGTGTCAGCAATGCTGATAGGATGCTCCACACTCACGGGGGACTTTGTGTGTGTGGCAGAGCCTGGGATGACGAGTCCAGACAGACTTCATGTCCAGGAGTCTTCCCACTGCATCTTGGGGTCTCTGGTAACTTAGGGGACAAGAGCCCCTAGACCCTTGCTTGCTGCTCTGCCCTAGGCAGGTCTGGCTCACGACTACCCACAGCCCTTGACTGTGTCATCCACAAACTGCCCAAGACTTCTTTGACTTCCAAGACACTGGGTCCTTTTTCTCCTTCCTCCTCCTTACCACCACCATCATCCCCCCATTTGACTTTCCTGTAGGAAGTTTCAAGGCCAGGCAAAGATGGTTCTTTTCATCATTTGCAAACATTAGCAGCATTCTGCTCCACAGTGTTGATGCATCTATGTCTTCTGTTCAGAAGGAGCTGGGGGTGAGCAGCAATGTGTGCTGGCGGGTGGCGAGTGGGCACACACAGCCCTGAAGTGGCCCGCACAATGTGAACAGCTTGGTCTGACGATAAAATGCCACCAGGGTGAGAGCCACAGTGAGGGACATGCTGGTTCCCTTTCCCAGCGCTGAGAAGCTCATCTACGGGTTTAGCACCAGCACTCGGGGACAGCTCCCCACCCAGGTCCTTCCCACTGGGGGGACATTCAGCCAGATTTGGGAGGGGGTGTTTCTCTTCCCAGGTGGCACCTCTTCCCCCAGAACCCACTGCCTGCAATCTGGGATTGTGCTTCCCAATACTGCCACAATCGTGCAGCCCATCATTACTCCCTGTCACCTTCTCCTTCTCTATATACTGTTCCTCTCTGAAGACACTTTTCAACTTTCCTAGGCCTACTGGAAAAGTTCATCAGCCTATAAGAATGACTCCAGTGGTGTGAATTGCAAGCCATGGGCATAAAAACCTTCAAACCAGTAGGTTATTTAGTGGTCTCCCCCTACTCAATACAGCTGGTCCTAGTACTGCCCTCCGATCAAGGTCATGAGAAGCACTCCTTGATTTACTGGCAGGCTCCAAGTTGCAGGGGAAAACTGCAGGGGCTGAGTAGCTGCCCGAGACCACGCTGACCTAAGACTGTCAATGGCTTTGTCCCCATCAGCATCATCCTCTCTCCAACACTCCTGTGCTATGGAGCACCAGCATTCATGGCCAGGACAAAATGCTGATCAGAGAGAGACATCTAGAAGCAACAGACCATCAAGATGATGGGTGGGCTCTGGACAAGAATGACATTTTAGCTTGAAAACCACCCTCAGGGAATCTCTGGGTGGCTCAGCAGTTTGGCGCCTGCCTTCGGCTCAGGGTGTGATCCTGGAGTCCCAGGATCGAGTCCCACATCAGGCTCTCTGCATGGAGCCTGCTTCTCCCTCTGCCTTTGTCTCTGCCTCTCTCTCTCTCTCTCTCTCTCTCTTTCTGTGTGTGTGTGTGTGTGTGTGTCTTTCATGAATAAATAAATAAAATCTTAAAAAAAAGAGAAAAAGAAAAAAAAAGAAAACCACCCTCAGAGTAAGTTAATAGGCTGGTGAAGAAAAGTCGATTTGTAGGCAACAACTCTGGGGCCTTTCTTAGTCATGTCTTATGAGAAAGAGGAATAGAAATCCACAAAGCACAAACCCCTAACCATAAAGAAAAAGAAAAAGATCACTGGCTTTAATTACATTAAATTAAGGCTTCTGTTCCTTGGGCTCCACCAGGGAGTGGGGTGGAGAAAGAAATGACAAAGACAAGCCACAAATTAGCAGAATATTTTTAAAAAGATATAAATTGCATGGGCTTTATATCCATCATATATAAAGAACATCTACAACTCAATAAAGAAAACATACACGACCAAGCAGAAAGATGGGCAGATGACATGAGTGGGTATTTCATCAAGAGGAGAGAAGGATAAGTAAATGACAGAATGCTCAGCTTCAATAGTTGTCCAGGAAATGCAAGTTAAGAACCTAACAAGGTATCATGACACCACCCGACACCCTCAATTAGGAAATCTAATACCCCTACATATGGGTGACAACCTGGCCACTGGGAATCTCCAATGAGTGGGGCTAAATTGGGCCATCACTCAGGAAAACAACTGGCATTACCTTACAAAGCTGAATTTTCACACAACATCAGTTCCAGCAATTGTACACTTTATACTGAAGAGAAACTCAGTCTACACCCAGGAGAAACTGTGACACAGGTACCCCATGTACAAGAACATCTACCATAGCATCACTCAAAACAACTTACAAAAGCAGGGAGAACATGCCCACAGTGTAAACACTGGAAAATAATTATGGAAAAAATAATATAATGAAATCTCATACAGCAGTGAAATTGAACAAAAGAGAGCCCCATGGAACAACATGGATGAATCTTTGAAACATAATAGTGGGTGAAGAAAGCAAGTCTCAAGCATTACATACAGTAGATGCCATTGACACAAAGCCCAAAGCAAATAAAACTAAACCATATACTATTTATGAATAAACCTGAGTATGAAAACAAAAGAAAAAAAATCTGATGTAAAAACAAAGAAATAATAAACACAAAATCCAAGTTGCAAGTTTCCTCTAGGGGGAAGCAGAGGGATTCATGAGAGAAGGGGCACCAGGTGGACACAAGAGTCCTGGGAATATTTTTTCTTTAGATTGGATCACAGAATCATGGGAGAACCCCATCCTAACACTTCGTAATAACATCTGTTACAGACATTTTTGTGTGTATCAAATATCATAGAAGAAATGATAAATAAATGAAGGAAAACGGTCTATATTTCTATATCCCACAAATGCAGCAGTTAAACCTAATCAGACTTGCATGCAGGCATGCACACACACCCACACACACGCACACACACACACACAATCCCACGCCCTCTCGTCACCATTTCCCACCTGCAAGAACATCAGGGGGGCTCTGGAAAGGGAAGCGTCGGGGAAGGGACAGGCATCATAGGCCCACCTCATCACCGTGCAGGTCTTACCAGCCCCCAGAATAGGCCCAGGAAGGAGCCAGTTCCAGAAGAAAACCCCCAAGGCTCCACCAGGATGGCAGGCATATAAGACACTATCTACATGACACGGCTCAATTCCCCACACCAATATTTGTCAGCCACTGAGTGCAAATGCTGGGACACCTGTTGGCCCAAGATGGAGACACGGACCTTTGAACAGCACCATGCAAATATGCCTCCTTGGTGCATCCCAAACATGACCAGGTACCAATGTGGAGGAGGAGGAGGAAATTAGGAATGTCACTATCCACTGTATACCACAGGAAGCCTCCCAGGGCCCTGCAGGTGGAGCAGGGGCTCCTGGGAGACAGCTTCCCCTTCCTCCCCTCCCCTCCCCCGGCACTCACCTCTGCAGCTCCTTCAGGGACACTGTGATCCGCAGGCCATGGCCCAGGACATAGAGAGTGGCCAAGATGTCTGCCCACTGCACCATCTCCCCCAGAGGCCCGCCCTTTAGCACCCTTGGGCTGAAGACGTCACCAGACTCCTCCGTCAGGAAGCCGATGTGAACGAGGATCTGGGGAGGACACAGGGTCAGCGTGGAGGAGCAGTAGCACTTGCCCTGCCACCCCCAGGGAGACCCGGCCAGCAGCGGTGGCTGTCTCCAGGCTGGGCCTGGGCAGGCGCTTTCTGGCATCAGCAGGGGGACCAAGAGGCAGAGTGACCACACTGGGCACTGGGGATCAAAGTGAACAAGATGGTCACGTCCCGCCTTCAAGGCGCTTACGTTCCAGATGGAAGAGGTAGACAACAGTAAACACAGACAAGAGATATATTCATGAAATGAGAGGGACTCTGAAAGAAATAAACAGGTGATGTGAAAGTCAGGTAAATATTTATTGGATGGATGGATGGATGGATGGATGGATGGATGGATGATGGATGGGTGGGTGGACAGATGGATGGATGTGAATGGAGAGATGGGTGGATGGATAGATGCGTAGATGGATAGATGGGTGGATGGATGGGTGGGTGAATAGATGGGTAGATGGACAGATGGGTAGATGGATGGGTAGGTGGACAGATGGATGGATGAACCTACAACCTCCCGCAAACAGGCTACATTATTCCCAATATTCCAGGCAAATGGCATGATTTTTCTGCCTGAATAGAACAAGACATCTACAGAACACAGAGCCCCTAAGTGGTGGAGCGGAGGGTTTGTCATTCTACCCCAAACCTGAAAAGGGCCAAGGGCCACCACATGCATCTATCCTGGACTCTGCCTCCCTTGCCCCAGCTGAAATCCAAATAAATTCCATAAAACCTTTTCAAGGGCGGACCCGGTGCCCACTTGGAGGCCTGGGGCCCTGAGCTCATTTCCTAAGCTCTCTGGGCTCAGCAACCTGAAAGCACAGAGAAGTAGTACCTGCTTCTGGTCCCTCCAGGCGCTTCCCAGCTTCCGTGCCAGCCGCTGGGCAGCCAGCGCCCACTGGGCCGTGAGCCGCTTGGTCCGTTTCTTCATGAAGATTAGAGACTCCTTTCCACTGCCCATCAGCTCCAGGAGGTGGGACAGGTTGCTCCGGAAAACTGCCTGGAGGGGCACCCAGACATGGGTTCTCCAGCCCTCAGCCCCGCAGCCGCGCCACCATGGTCACCTGCTGCCTGGGGGCAGGGGCCGGCACCCTCCCTGGGAGGCTGGGGCGTACTCTAGCTTCTCCTGCCCTGTATAAGGGCCTGCCAGCCCCCACAGTCGGGGAGCCCTGCTCTCACCCACCAGCACCAACCCCCCAGCCAAGCCTGCCTCAGCCCAGCCCTGGTCATCCTTCTGTCCCGAGCCCTTTTGTGTGTGTGTGTGGTGGGGGTAGTTAGCAATGACAGTTCCCAGGGGTCTCAGGTGCTACACGGAGGCCGCGAGGGTGCTGGTCAGAGCTGGCGCTGGGACGGCAGGGAGGCTGGGCCCCCTGAGTGGAGCTGGAGTAACTGGATGCCCTGAACAAATTAACTGCACTCCCTAGACCTCAGAGTCGCCATCTGTTGTGTGGCCGCATAAGGGACTGCTGGGAGGTTTATGTACAAATGAAGTGTCTGGAAGCCTTCCAGGAACGACAGCTATCGTTACTATTATTCTAGTCCGTTTAGGGGGTGCCTCCAGGGCCCCAGCTGGCCCCTCAGGTAGGCCGAGTTCTGCAACATCGCCAGAAGGTGGGACGGCACAGTCAGGCTGGCAGGCTGGGACGTGCCCCCCACCAGGCACAGCTGGTCAGCCTCATTTTACCAGGGGCAAAGGGGTCCTCCTGCTGTCTCTTAAGGATGCCCCGCCTGAGGAGGCCGGATGACCTGTCCACCAGCCCCTCATGGGCCCACCCACTTCCCAGGCCTACCTGGACTTTGGGGAGGGGCTTGGGGGCCGTCTGGGTGGCCGTCTGGTTCCTCCAGGGCAGTGGGGGACAGAACCACTCAACCTCGCTGAGGTAGATGAGGAAGGAGCACTCGGTGCCGTCCACCCCGAAAAAGGCGTAGCAGGGGTCAGAGGTCCAGCGGGCACGCATCCACTGTGGAGAGGGCCAGCCTAGGACCAGGGTGCTGGCACCAACCCCCGCCCCCCGGCAGGCTCTTGGCAGGCACGTCCTTGGGGACCCGGTCCCTCAGGACAGGGCCTCTGGGGCACACATTTAGAGATGCAGCAAGGGCCAGAAACAGAGAAGACAGAGACTGGACCCGGCCCTGTGCCCTGGTCACTGGGAACCTCAGGGAAGGCCGAACAGGACCACCATTCCCCAGGCCCAGAAAGAGGAGGACCCTGGGAAAATAAGGCCAGGTCCCCACACACTCAGGGAAAGCTCCAGGGCAAACAGCGGGAGACGCGGCAGCTCAGGGCCTGGCTGGTCTCCACTGGGAGCAGGTTCCATTGAGGCCAAGGTCAGGAGCAGCCTCCAAGGACAGGAGGGCTGGAGCCAGAGCGGGCCCCGCCCACAGTGATCCCCACATGTCACCGAGGAAGGGGCCTGCTGGGGCCACTGCTCTACCCTCTGAGGGGGTTCAGAACCAGTGAGGAGCTGGCTTCTATGGTGTGGGCTGCATTCCCAGATGGACGGGCTCCATGCAGCCATGGGCCCCTGGAAGGGAGCCCCCAGAGGTGGAGCTATCTCAGTCCAGCTGGTTGCAAGGATGGGGAGGGATGGGGAGACAGGCCCACTCAAGAGATCTAGGCTTTGTCTGAATGTGTTGGGACACAGGCTGCTGGAGGGGTTATTAACCGTTTGTTTGCAGGAAATCTGTTTACTGAAAACCCTGAAACATGATCATCCGAGGTAACTTGGGTTGGTGGGCCAGGCAGACGGCCCAAGCAGAGAGGCGGTCACCCCACTGAGGCTGGCCTCTGCCAGCGGGTACCAGGGTCAGGGGCCGGGGGCCGGGCAGAGAAGTCCTCACTAGCAGAGACATCCCTGCCAGGAGCAGAACCTCAGAGCTAGTCTGGGGCAGGGTCCCCAAAGAGGAGGCTGCCCCTGGGTCACTTCTACCCCCGTCCTCAGCCCCGGGCCTCACCTCCACCTTCCCTGAGCAGTCAGGGAACTTGGGGTCACTGGGCGCCTCGCACTGGTCCCGCCGGCCTTCTGACACTGCAGGGGGAGAGAAGGTCAGCTTGCTGAGGACCTGGGTCTAGCAAGGAGCCCAGTGACGGGTGGGAGAGGCCTGGTCTGCAGGGGGAGAGGTTAGCTCGGGAGCACCTCTCCCTTGAGTCTTCTCACCTGAAAGGCCACCTGCCAGGGGGTCCCCAAGCCTGAGCTCCCTCCCCTCCTCTGCCACTGGCCACCACCCTCCACACGGGCTTTGGAACCAGTGAGGAGCTGGCTTGAATGGCTATGACCAGGGTCTCGCTAGGCAGACCTCAAGCACCTGCCCAAATGTAACCCTCTGGGGGGGCCCCCAGTCTGCTGCTCCCCACATCAAGAAAAATGGAAGGGGCCACCTGGAGATTCCAGGACTTCTCAGAGCAGGTCACGGTGGGGTGAACCCCAAGTCACCCCGCTTAGAGCCTGAGGCAGGAGCCAGGAGAGCGGCTGTGGGGAGCGGGCAGGGCCACCCGCACGCCGGCCTCCCAGGGGCAGAGGGGCCCGGGCCCCCACCCTTGCTGTGCAGGAGCAGGCTGTGGCGCAGGATCTGGTCCACCTTCACGGCGATGTCCGAGACGTTCTGGGCGATGGCCTGGATCCGCTCCATGAGGCCGGCCCCGGGGGCAAACCTAGGGACAGAAGCCGGGGCGGAGTCGGTGGCCTTCGGGAGGCCCTGGTGCACGAGCACGAGCGAGGGCAGCCGCCGGGCAGCGCTCCTGGCACCCGGAGGCCGCCCCAGGATGAACCGAAACGCCGAGCCGGACAGCGCTGGGCGTGGAGGCGGAGGCGTGTGCACGCTCCACCCCGGCTGGGGTGCGGGGGATTCTCGAACCATCCATGGGACACACGCAGCCGCGCAGGCCAGGCATGTTGCACGTTCATGCCCACGTGTGTGCGCCCCCCGCGCACCAAGGGGCAACGACTGCGGCTACAGCAAGCAGAGGGGCTCGTGCCAGAGCCCGGAGGGGACCTGGCCCGGGACCCCCAGGCGATGGGGGCCCTTTCCCGGGCATGGCCCGCGGCCCCGAGTCTGGTTCTCTGTTTCCTCCCGGAGGGGCTACATTGTGCCCAAATAAATTCCACCCAAAGCAGCCTGGGGACTTGCCAACTATTAAGCCTCTAGTAAATTATCGTTGGGCTCCTGGGCATGAATCCCTCCCAGGATCTGAAACGCATTTACTGCCACTAACATCACAGCCCTCCACCCTCCAATACTCGCCTTGCCTTTATTTTTGGAGAATTTATTTCCTGCGGTTGATTACTACTCAACCCTCAGAGAAGTTTACGAGACGCCACCCACAGGATTTATCTCATTGCAGAGGCCTGCGCGGAGATGGACCCCACTCCGGCCGTGCGGGGGCTTCCTCCACACGTCGCTTGCTCTCCCCGACACGTTAATTCTGTTCCTTCGCACTTGGCACTCGGCCCTCGGGCTCTGCGCACCCTGTTTAAGCTCCATCTACCCCGTTATGAGGACGGGGGCTTTACTGCCCCACAAAATGGGAATTACAGGAAGGAGGTGTCCCCTCGGGTGATCTGTCCACATGTCCCCTCGGGCCACCCTCCTCTCCCGCCACCACTGCCACCTCCTGCAAGGAGAGGACGAGCTGTGGCCCCATCCCCAGAGGGTGTGGGAGACAGGTGGGGACAAGGCAGACGTGGGCACAGGGAGGGTAGCAGGAAGGGGCAGACGAGCCCTCGATGCACACACATGTATGTACACACACACACTCAATCCCGTCAACTCTCAAAACCAAACTACTGGAAGGTGGCATGCCTCTCTCGGCTCCCTGTGGCCACCGTAACAGCACCACAAATTCATCCTCTCACAGTTCTGGAGGCCGGAAGTCCAAAATCAACATGTCAGCAGGGTGGGTTCCGTCTGGGGGCCCCGAGGGAGACTCCCCCAACTTCTGGGCGCATCACCCAGCCTCTGCGTGCTATCACTCGGCCTTCTGTGCGTGTCCAGATTCTCCCATGGTGCAGGGACCCGGTCACTGGACTAGCCCCCCCCTCCATCCAGTTGACCCCATCTTAATCTGATCACATCTGCCAAGGCCTATTTTCAAGTCAGATCACATTCAGAGGCACCGGGCTTCAGGCGTCGACTTATCTTTCTGGAGGACACAACTGGCCTTCTGTTAGATTACAGATAAGAGGGAGGGGCTAAAAGATGATGCTCCTTTTGCTCAGAGTCCCCAGACAGCAGGGGAATAGGAACAGTCCTCCTCGGTCTTCAGGTGGCCGAGGAAGGCCATGGGGAAGAGCGCGGTGGGCATTGCCCTTTACAGTGAACCAGAAAAAGAGCTGAAGATCCGCCTCTTAGGAGCTGTGTGACCCTGGGCGAGTCACTTGGCCTCTCTGTGCCTCATGGTCATTCTCTAAAAACGTAGGCCTGCACGCGGAGGCCGCTGTTGCTGGTGGCGTGGTGTGGCTGATGCCAAGGCCGAAGGGGCTGGGGCCAGGCCGGCGGCTCTTCTCTACCCTCTGACCCCAAAGGAGCCTTTGTAGACACTTTCCCCCCACTCACTGTCCTCTGTGAAAAGTTCAAACCAGGGGATCCCTGGGTGGCTCAGTGGTTTAGCACCTGCCTTCGGCCCAGGGTGTGATCCTGGAGACCCAGGATCGAGTCCCACGTCGGGCTCCCTGCATGGAGCCTGCTCCTCCCTCTGCTTCTCTCTCTCTCTCTCTCTCTGTGTGTGTGTCTCTCATGAATAAATAAATAAAATCTTTAAAAAAAAGAAAAGTTCAAACCAGGGACATGCTGCTGTTCTGTTTACACACTGCAGTCTGCGGGGGGCCACACGTCTAAGATCATTTCCTTCTCAAGAACCAGGAGGCTTCACCTCTGGCGGGGGGGGGTGGGTGGTGGTGGTGACAGGTACCCGCAGAGGATGCCCCCCTTAAGCAGGGAAGGAGCCCGAGGACCTGACGTCTGGGTTGGGCTCCGCAGTCAGTTCCAGGGAGCCTCCTGGAGTTGCCTTCCCTGCTGACCTGCGGGGACAGGACAGACACCCCTCTGCCCGGAAGGGACGTTCAGCCGACACCAGGAGGTGGCCACCGTGTGGGAGGCCAGAAGCTCGTGGCTGCTGGGTCAGGGCTGGTGCTGAGCATGGGTGGCCGAGGAGCTCAGGGGGTGCTCCCGGGCAGGGAAGGGCCAGGTACGCCCGCCCCCACAACCTCTAACCAGAGACCCCAGGGCACAAACAACCCTTGTCAGGGATCGAGCAGGACCCCCGCAGGTCCTGCTGGACTTTAAAAGGGACCCCACCCCACTTTAGGCCTCCCGGAAGGTGCCTCTCCCTCAAGGCTCTGCTCCATCCACCCTCCGGGAGCCAGATCGCTCCTCCGAGCCCCCTAGATGCTGGGCTGTGGTGGCAAGTGGCTGGCTTGCAACCCCCTGGAGGCCTGGGGCTCCTGGCCGGCTCAGTCGGTAGAGCACGTGACTGTTGATCTTGGGGTTGTAGGCTGGAGTCTCACGCTGCGTGTAGAGATTACTTAAAAATAAAATCTTTTTTTTTTTTTTTAGATTTTATATATTTGAGAGGGAGTGAGAGACAGTACACAAGCAGGGGCAGAGGGAGAGGAAGAAGCAGGCTCCCTCTGTTGAGTAGCTTGATCCCAGGACCCCAGGATCATGACCTGAGCTAAAGGCAGATGCTTAACTGACTGAGCCACCCAGGTGCCCCCAAAATAAAATCTTTGAAAGAGAAACAAAAAGGAAATAAAAGAAACCCCCAGTCGAGTCCTGCGTCCTCAAGGACAGGAACGTGCTTCTGGATGGAGCCTGGCACTGCCCAGCATGGGCTACATGCCCAGAGCTCCATCCCTGAGCTGGGCTGAGTAGCCTCTCCCGCGCCCCCTCCCCCAGATTCACATCCACCAAGAACCGCAAAATGTGACCTTATTTGGAAATAGGGTCTTTGCAAATGTAATTAGTTGAGATGAGGTCATGCTGAATGAGATGGGGCCTCAGTGCAGTCCCTGGTGTCCTCATGAGAAGGCCACGGGAAGGCGTGCTGCAGAAGGCCACCATGGGACGGCGGAGGCAGAGACCGCAAGGACCTGGGTGTGCAAGGAAGGATCCCTGGAGGCTTCAGAAGGAACAAGGCCCCGCTGATGCCTGGATTGCAGACTTCAGCCCCCAGAACTGAGAGAGGAAATAATTTTTATTGTTTTAAGCCATCCAGTTTGTGGTCATTTTTTTTTTTTTTTATGGCAGCCCTAGGAAATTGATGTATCACTGTCTGCAGCACTGAGGGGAAATGGGTTTTAGACCGTCCCAAAAGGACAGTCTGGGTTCTCCTGGGCCCCCGTGTCAGGAACGTCTCTCCAACCCATGCTCCTCTCCCTGAAGCCCAAGTGAGCCTGCAGCTACTTTGACCAGAGATGAGCAGCTGGAGACCACGCGTGACATCTCGAGCCCCGGGTGGGTGACTCCCCATGTTATTCAGAAATTGGGAAGAGTGAGGGCTTCAGAGTCAGAGGTCCTGGACTCACATCCTGACTCCACCAGACAGCTATGTGACCTTGGGCAAGTTACCTAACCTGTCTGAACTCTGGGGCGTAGCTCCTGTAACAGCTGAAGAACCTCAACTACCTCCGAGGATGAGACACAAGGCCGAGGGTCACATGCTCAGCATATAGTAGACACTCAGTAAATGCTCGAGACGCTTTCATGTCCCAGCCACAGCCACCACTCCATCCCCCAAAGGAAGGACCATGTGTCCGACCACAGAACAAGGCACTTCACTTTTTGGAGGATGTTCATACTATAAGCGTTTCCTGGGGAGCATCACCAGTGGGGGCTCTGAAGAGGGCAGGTGGCTTCGGTCTGATTTCCCAAGCTCAGCGTGTTCAAAACAGAATGACTCGGCGTCACTGGTGTTAAACTGGACTTAGCATCCGTGCGGTACTTTCTATTTTCAAATAATCTATGATTAGCCCTCTCTCCCTGGGTGCTCTTTAAAAACTGACAGTGAAAATAGATGCCTCAGGAGATGGCAGACCACAGCAGGGCCGTGGCCGGGGAAGCGTGAAGAAGGGGAGGAGAGCAGGAAGTCAGGGTGCTCCCATCGGCGGGGCGCCAGACAATTCTCTGGACAACATCATGGTTCTTTTGAACAGCCCTTTGTACAGAGGAGGAAACCAAGGCCCAGCAAGGCTGAGTTACTTGCTCAGCGCCACATGGCTACTATGTGGAAAAATCAGCTATCAGTTCACCTGCAAGGGGTCTGTGCCTAGGGGTGGGCATGAGGGCAGGACTTCAGGACCAAGGCCTTGATCTAGGGAGTGACATCATGGGGGTGGACCCCTCAGTATGGTTTTATTGTGTTTTTTTTTTTTCAACATTTTATTTATTCATGAGACACAGAGAGAGAGAGGCAGAGACACAGGCAGAGGGAGAAGCAGGCTCCATGCAGGGAGCCCGATGAGGGACCCGATCCTGGGACCCCGGGTCACACCCTGAGCTGAATGAAGGCAGATGCTCAACGTGCTGAGCCACCCAGGCGTCCCCCTCAGTACGGTTTTGCACCCGCACTCCCACCCCCGGCTACTGGCGAAGGCTGAAAGAGCTGTAGCAGGAGGCTTCTCCCTGTCAGCACGAATCCTAACCCCGTAGGATCTGTTACCAGGGTACAGACCTTGGATTGTGGGTGCAAGGCAGGGGGACCTCGGGGACAGATGCCCGCAGCCTTTCTCAGCTGAGTACCCTGTCTCCCTGCTGCTGGTGCAAGTGATGGCGGGCTCTTTGATCCTCCCTACTGGTTGCTTATTTTTAATTCCTTTCCTGTTTTATATTTGGTGCGTGCATTTGGTGGTCAAGCCAGAGGCGCCTGACCCGATGGCCTTGTGAGGCACGGCCTGAGTGGGAGTGGGAGACCCAGGGCCGCGTCAGGGTGGGTGGGAAGACGGCCACCCAGAGATTTGGGAGAGGCTCTGCACGGAGGCGTCTTTGCCCTTCACCCTGTAGCAGCGGGTTACTCCTGGCAAGGCCTGGCAGCTCCCATGGCTCCCCACGGCTCCCCACGGCTCCCCACGGCATGATCAGCAAGAGGAGGGTGAGGTTCTTGGCCCCACCCTGTAGGCTGCGGCTGCCAGGCAGGGGCAAGAAGGAAGGGGGCCTTCTGCATTATCAGGAGCTCTCAGGGCCAGCGGGACTTTGGGTCAGATGGGTGCCACCATCCCTCCCAGCTGGGCAGACATTCCACGAAGCATCACGGGACTTTGTCCCTTGTCACCCCTGACAAATGTGGCGTGGTCACATGGTTGCCGCGGCTCTCAGGACCACAGGGCCATGCAGACCATGCAGGCCGGGCCCCGTCCCCTCCAGGTCTGCCGTCTGGGCCAGGCCTTTCCTTGCCTGAGCCAGTTCCCTCACCCGGGAATCACAGGCCTGGGTGGGCCTTATCTCACTGGGCCGCTGGTCAAGGTCAACGTACATAACCAGCGTCCGCTGGAGGAGCTGCTTTCACTATTGGTCATCATTAACTATTAGCACTGCTGTTTCAGCCAGCTCCGCGAGAGTCCGCTGGAAGCCAGGGCACAGTCCTCGGGCCTGAGGGCCACCCCGCGTGGCGCTGGCTGGAGAGGCCCTGCCCTGTCTCCCAGCAAACGTGCCCGAGTGGCCCGAGCCGGCCTGAGACACAAAGTTGGCCAAGAGCTGACAGGACAGAAATGGGAAGAGGGGAAGCAATGTCCCGGGATCCGCTGGCACCTCCTGAGGCCACCACTGCTCTTGTCACACAGGAAAAGAGCCAACAGGTGCCCCCCACACCACGGGCTCCTAGGTGCCCTGCCCCAGTGGGCCCAGACCCATCACGTTGCCTCTCTGGGGACACCGCGGCCCTGAGAACCTGCCCGGGGTTAGGAAGTAGCACACCTCAGAGCCCTGCCAGCCCTGCCTCTTACTGCACCGAGGGGAAACTGGCCAGGAAAAGACAAAATGACATCAGTGACGTCCCCGAGGTTGCTTTTGGGCTGGGGATGGAGCAAGGGACTCAGACCCTGGCTCTCTGCGCCAGACCTTGCTCCTTCCTGCAGCGTTTGCAAAACAGTGAAGCACACCCAGAGCTCGAGACGCGTGGCCCTGTGATTTCTGCACACCTACTAAGCACCAGGCATCCCACCAGTCGTTTCTTACTTGAGAAGTGAAAGAAGGCCAAGCCAGGCCTCTGGTCAGCCCACTCCCCACCCCCGGGGAGCCACTCGGAGAGGCTCTGGTATCCATAGTATCCAAAGTTCTCCTGCCCAAGCACCCCTTATCTTGCACCCACAGACGGACCACCAGCCCCTCCTGCCCAAGCACCAGTGGCCTCCGGGAGCCCCCTGGCAGCCTGCCTCTGTCCCCCAAAGAGGCAGCCGGTCACAGGATGCTCTGTTCCCTCTACCACCTGGGGTCAGGGCCCCGCGGCCACTTCCCCTTGGGCCCAGCTCCAGCATCCATCCCATCAGGCCAGGCCCCCAAGAGGCCCCCGAAGGCCCCAGCCCCTCCCCTCAGCCCCTGAGGCAGTCACCCACTTGGCCCTCATTCCCTGGCCCCTTGAACAAGCTCTCCCGGACGCCCGCCCGGGGAAGGAGGTTTAATTTCATGTTCCTCCCATGATTTATGAGGATTGCATTCAATTAACAGAGTATTGATTCCGCGCAGCTGGCCGGCACGCTGGCTGGGAGTTGTTATTTTATTATCAAACCAGCCGCTTTCCTTTTAAAACACAGGGAGACTCTGCACACGGGGGCCCACACGCACACTGACCGAGACGCACAGACACGTATGGCCAGAGACACGAGCGTCACAGACGGGGAGCTGCTCTGTGACTGTCCGTCTGTCCCCCCGTCTCTCACACACCGCATGGGATGTAAGGAACCCCTGCCCAGGGTCCAGTCTCCTCCTCGGCTTCTCTGGCCCCAGTCACCCCCATCCAGAGCCCCGGATGCTGTGGGGGGGTCCGGACGACACTGAGGACCTGCCAACCCCTCCTCAAGCAAGAGCAGAGAGCATTTGTCTCTCTTGCATCAAGAAATATATGTGCATTTATGGTAGATAGACAGACAGACAGACGGATGGATAATCTCCCCACCATTGACAGGAGCGCAGTCAGCGTCGAGCGGTGTGTGGTTTCCACACTGGGCGAAGGGATCGGTGCCCCATGCACACAGCAAGGCCAGGGTGTGGAAGCTGGACTGGGGGACACAGGAGCCCGAGTCCAGCTCCCACTCCTACACCCCAGGACCTGGCTTTTACCCGGAGGATTTTTTTTTAAAAATCCCCTATGTATCTTTTATTTAAGACCCGTTGAGATCCTACTGTAGAGGTGTACCTTGCCCATCTTACCCACAGCAAACGAGGTTGAGAACCTTTGTCTTTGTTAGGATGCTTAACCCGTTCACACTTATCCTCACGTTTGCTAGGTTCCTGCCCTGACCTTGTCACCCAGCTACCTGCGTCCCTTCCCACCCAGTCCGGCCTCCCTCCAGCCTTGGGGCCAGACAAGCGCCCGGATCTCATCCACCGGGAGGCTGTCCTGTCAGGGCCATAGGTGGGGTAAGCCTTTTATTTATTTATTCTTTACAGATTTTATTTATTTATTCGAGAGAGAGTGAGAGAGAGATCACAGAGGGAGATGAAGAGGGAGGGGGGAAGCCGACTTGCCGCTAAGCGAGCAGAGAGCCCGACACAGGCCTTGATCCCAAGCCCCCCCACCCCTGCAGAGATCATGACCTGAGCCGAAAGCGGACATTGAATTGAGCCCCCAGGTGCCCTAAGGCAACCCTTTGAAAGAAGCCCCCAAAGTTGTCTTCCCAGATTTTGGGTCCCCTCACCTGCCCCCCACACTCACGCAGACCCCCGAGGCTCCTCGCTCAGGCTGTAGGTGGCCGAGAATGTCTAGAAGCATTTTTGAGGTTTTTTTTTTTTAAAAAAAACTGAAAAACCCTTCATCTCTTTACCCACAAACAAGAATCTTGATCTGCTGTTTATTGTTACTTTATTTTTATTGATTTCTGCACACTGGTAATCCAACTCTGTTCATTATTATCTAACCTCCTCTTCACATTGTCACTTATCACTAAAATCCCCACATGTCCCTGTCAACCTCCTGTTTGATGGCAGCATAAGCCGCACCCAGCAGAGGCACCACGGTCTGCGTGCTGTGCCCTCGCCGGTGGACATTTAAATTGTTGCTCAAACTTTGTAGGTTTTGGCAAGATTTTATTTTAAGTCATCTCTACACCCAACACAGGGCTCGAACTCACAATCCCGAGATCAACATTTGCACACTCCACCGACTGAGCCAGCCAGGCACCACATTGCTCAAACTTTTTGACATTATAAAAAAGGTATTGGGACGCCTGGGTGGCTCAGTGGTTGCACATCTGCCTGTGGCTCAGGGCATGATCCCGGGGTCCTGGGATCGAGTCCTGCATTGGGCTCCCTGCAGGGAGCCTGCTTCTCCCTCTGCCTGTGTCTCTGCCTTTTCCTCTGTGTCTCTCATGAATAAATAAATAAAATCTTTTGAAAATTGAAATAAAAAAATAAAAATACAAAAGGAGTCAATGACCAAGATGTTCAGAAACATGTTCCTAAGTGAAGATTCTTCTCCTGAGCAGATTCCCAGCATGAAACGACCAGGTCGTTACAGGCCACAAGGCGGTGACCGGGCATTCCCAGGCGGGCCGACTCCTCAGGGTCCAGAATGGGAACTCGTCCAGGGTGGGGGTGGCCAGGACACACCTGGCTTCTGTCTCCCTGTCCTGTCGCACACAGTCCACACGCCCAAGTCCCCAGATTCACACGTAACAGAGCACCAAGGGCGCCCACAGCACCCTGCCTCTCCTTCCTTCCTCCAGCAAGTACTTATTGAACCCTGGGATCCAGAAATGAGACAGACAAAATCTCTGCCCTCACGGAGCATACGTTCCAGCTTGGGAGACAGACAGTGAACAAGCAAATCATGAAAATACACAGGGTGAGGTGGAATCTGGGAGGCTGGGTACAATTTGAAATAGGTCCCCAGGGAAGGACTCATTGGTGACATTTGAGTAAAAACTGGAGGAAGAGGAGGGAGAAAATGAATTCTTTCACCTGGCTAGATCTGAGGAAAGAGCATTCCAGGCAGAGGGCATGGCCTGTGCAAAGGCCCTGTGGCCAGAGGGAGACAGACCACTGTGCGACAGGAATAGAGAGGAGGCTGGTGGGCTGAAGCCCAGGGAGCAAGTGGGAAGATAGCAGGGCTGGGCACATGGGGGTCACAGGCCACTGGTGAGTGACTGGGAGCTTGGGGGAGGTGGGGAACAGAGGCGGCTCTTGACCAAATTAGTATTTTAAAATAATCTCTCTTTAAAATAAACAGTCGGAGGAGGGCAAGGGCGGTGGGCAAAGGGGAGAGCTGGGATTCTGGGCACACTCGGAGGGTGGGGACAGATTGCCGATGGGCTGGATACAAGTGAGAGACAGAAGGGTCAAGGCTGAGTCCCAGGCCCGAGTCTGCCCCTCACTGCAGGGCTCACCTGAAGTGGGCTCCTGGCGCTTCCAACCCAGCCCTGCGGTCCTGACTCCAGCTGCGCGCACGGCCGGGGGCCAGTTGCTCCCCCACCCCCAGCAGGGCCACTCTGAGAACAGGGCTCCAATTTTGGTTCCCCTGTGCCTGCTCCACCCATTCTAGAAACCCCGGCCCGGACGCCACACACGGTACAGGTCCAGCAGATACGGCCTCGTATTTGACTCGAATGAAAACAGCCCGGAATGTTGGTCGTCTTTGCTGTGGCAGAGAAGCCTTCTGGGAAATTCAGAGATCATTACTGTTTGGCTTTAGGATACATAATATGATGCCATTTGCAGCAAATCTGCAAATAACCCCTAATTAGGTTTTCCTAGGCTAAAAAAGCAAATTTGCTTTCCCTGAGGACACGGGTGGGAGGCAACAGTCCAGAAGCTTCCAGCAGGGCAGGAGTACAGTGGGGGGCTATTCAGGCCACAGATCATTTCGAAGTGAGATGAACAGAGTTTGCTGGAGACACAGCAGCATGCAGGTCCGCAGGACTCCCACCTGTCTGGCCCAGGTGGGTCGGTTTAGGGGGTTAAGGTGGGGCAGGGGCTGCAGTGTTTGTGCAGAGGGGAGACATGAGCAAGCAGCCCGCCCCCCCACACCCCCGCATGTCCTGGACACACCCACCATTTCTGTCCCCTGAAACCAGAAGCAACAATGTCCCTGAAATTTATGGCTCTGCCTATGGGGTTTGATGGGCTCTGCTGGTCTTGATGGATTGTTGCTATTTCCCGGGATGGAGCTAGGAGGTGGCACGGACTACTCCCTCCTAGGAGGAGAGGAAGGGCAGGGCAGGGGAGGGAGGGAGAAGCCAGGACTGGAGGAAACCAGAGAGACGTTGAAGGAGCTGACAGTGGCTCCCCCACCCCGTCCTGCCCCCAAAAGGCAGGCGACCTGACCCTCTGCCCTGCCACCCACAGCAGGCTGCTCAGCGGAGGGAGGGCCAGGCCGGTCCTCTGCCCTCACCCTGATGCACAGCCCCGTGGACAGAGGCTGGGTCAGCAGTCCAGAGGGGAGGCAGCACAGCTGGCGGCAGGCAGGAACGGGGAAAGGATGACATGGGAGTGGGGCTGGATTAGAGAAGATGCACTCCACGCACACACAGCAGAAAAGGATCTCGTGCCCCAGCGGGAACTCACCTTAACCTCCCTCTCCCCATTTTTGCCACCAGCTCCCCTGCTTCCCTTTTCCATACAGCAGTTGGAACTCTTTTAAAAAAAAAAAAAAAAGCCAGATCCTATCCCCCCTGGGGTTGTGAGCTCTCGGACAAACTCCCACACGTCTCAGAAGAATGTCCCAAATACCACAAAGCTCCATGCCACCTGCCCTGTTGGCCTCTCCTGTCCCTCAGCATGCTTTGCCATGTCAGCTTTCTTACCGGTTCTTTTCTTCCAACATACCAAGCTTATTCTTACCCCAGGGCCTTTGTACTTGTTGCCCTCTCTACTTCAAATTCTCTACTCCCAGCTCCTTCCCATTATTCAGAATTAAGCTTAACTATCACCAACTCAGTAGAGGCTTCCTAGACCACCCTGAGTAAATAGATCCTTCCTCGGCACCCACCCCTAACCCTTCAGAGCATGCATCAGTATCCGACATAGTCTCACTTATTTCTGTTTCTTGGTTGCTACCCGTCTCCTCCCATAGGAGTGAGGACAAGGGCTCAACACTGAGGCCCCAGCACCAGCAGCAGGGCCAGGCGCTCAGTAGGACCAAAACATGTTTCGTGAGTGGATCCGTTTCGTTTGCTCTGTCAGATACTGATCCCAGGTTGGCGAGAGGGCATCCAACTGGGCACCCAGCACATGGCCACGCAGCCCACTCAGGAGCCAAGCACTGTGGCAGGCTCCTTGCACTACCATCACGTGTAATCCCAGACTCCAGGACTGTCATTTAAATGCCTACATTTTCCAAACCAAAAAAAAAAAAAAAAAAAATCAAGACAGAGATCTGATGAAGGATACTCTTCCCCTGAGCTGTGAGTTACTTGATATGAAAAGTCTTGCAAAGGAATAAAAACTAACCCGCACACAGCCCCATGTTTAATGAATGGCTACCAAGTGCGCAGTGGTGAGAAACGTGGGCTCTGAGGGGCGCCTGGGGGGGCTCAGTCAGTGAAGCATCTGCCTTCAGCTCAGGTCCTGATCCTGGGATCCTGGGATCGGGCCCTGCATCGGGCTCCCTGCTCAACGGGGAGTCTGCTTCTCCCTCTCTCTCTCATGTGCTCTCTCTCAAATAAATAAGTAAAAAATCTTAAAAAGAAGAGAAGAAGAAGAAAAAGAAGAAGGAGAAAGAAGAAAGAAAGAAAGAAAGAAAGAAAGAAAGAAAGAAAGAAAGAAAGAAAGAAAGAAGGAAGGAAGGAAGGAAGGAAGGAAGGAAGGAAGGAAGGAAGGAAGGAAGGAAGGAAGGAAGGAAGGAAGAAAAAGCATGGGCTCCGGCATTCGCTGGTCAAGGCCCAGAGCCAGGCCAGCTCCCAAACAGCTGCGTACCTCAGGGTGACTTCCTGATTTTCTCTGTGCCTCGGTGTCCTCCTCAATGTGACGGAGATTGAAGCACCCATAAAGTGGGGCTGACACCACCACTGAGGGGACGCGGTAAGGACGATGCCGGGCACCCGGTGAGCTGTCCATAAATGCTACTGAATATGCAGTAGGCACGCCGACACCAGATGACCCGACTGGGCATCCAGGACATTCGATCAGCAAGGCCAGTGTGAGGCGGGCGCCGTGGCCAGCAGCCCAGCCTAGGCGGGCTACGGGGCAAAGGACCCCACAGCGGTCCAAAGGAGGGGTCCGTCACACACACCCCTTCCTGCAGCCGCCGGGGGCCCCCCCATAACCAGGACTGACCGCCAGCACTCTAACTTTGACTCTGCCAAACTCCAAACAGGAAATCCCTGGAGCCTTGGCTTTTACATTTCACGTATTGGCTGAGCTACCGCTTTCCTACAAATTGTCTAGAAGTGTGGATCGCAACTATAGTTTTCAGCAGCAGGACGCTTTCAGCAAATCACACTGGCCAAGATATATAGCTTTTCCGAAGTTGTGTCAAGTGTGGGTTTCAAACTTAGTTTTTAGCAGTTAGAAGAGCATCAAGCAAATCCACCTCACAAAGAACCTCAGTGTTGAAAAGAGATCAGGGGGCGCTCGTCTGCCTGGGACGGGTGGGCAGCAAGCACCTCCCTCCACAGTCTGAGGGCCAACACCCCCCATCCGGATGGGCCTGATTTCACACTCCCTCCGCCTCTGGGTTCCAGATCACTTACTCACCTAATACACACGATTCGGTTTCACAGCGTGGGCTCCGGGGGGCCGCTCCTAAGCTACCTGGAAGGAGGCCTCTGGACATTCCAGGCTCCGTAGGGGAATATTTAGAATGAATAAACCAAGGCAAAAATGGTCCAGGCCCGTCGGCAGAGGACAGGTAACCACCACTGGGGTCATCCCATCCACATGCACATCCACATGTGACAATCCACGTGGACAAAGCTCAAAGGTGCCAGGTTGAGTGAGAGAAGCAGGTGGAGGAAATGCCCTGCGGGATGCCACTCGTGTGCGGCCGGCAAACGCCACACGCCGTGTATTGACAGCGTGTGCGTATAAAAATACGTCTACGCAAACGGTTACCGTGGACTGGAAGCACTGATACCTAACTCAGGAAGGCACTTGTCTCCATGGGGAGGCAGGTAAAGGGCCCTCCAGCTTTCATCTGTGATTTTTATTAAAAAGGAAAAAGGACGTCAGGCCATCGATATGACAAAACGTTAGCAGCTGTAAAATCCGGGAGTGGAAATGAGCTCTGGGTTGTATTACTGTGTGGCTTCTGCATGCTTCTAAGTTTCGTCCGGGTTAGCAGAGAAGGGGGCTGACCAAGAGTGCCCCCGCCAGCTCCGGGAGTGCACATTGAGGCTGCGCCCCAGTGCCCAGCACGCCGCCTGGTCCGCGCCGCCCCCCCCGCCCCCGCGGACCCCTTACCTGTCCACAGCAAAGTGCCCGTTGCCAGCAGCCCGGTGCAGCTCACTGCTGTTCTCCAGTCTGGCCAGCGTGTCCATTCGCTTCACCATCAGCTCCAGCAGGTCGCTCATCTTGCGGAGGACGCCGCGGGACTCGGGCCCACCCAACACTGCAGACAGAGCGCGGGCGCCGTCAGGTTCAGCCGCAGCCTGCAGGCCACCTGAAGCCACCTGGTGGCTCAGACTCCAGCCCCACGCGCACTTTCCCAGGCAAAGGAGTTGGGCAGGAGAGTGAGCCCACCCCACCCCTCACCCCTGTAGGACAGGAAATCCCCTCACTTCGTTGTGTGGGGGTACAGAGCCCTGGGCCGACTCTGCTCCCTACCAGCTGGGGGACACGGAAATCATCCTAATGCCTCTGGGCCTCTGTTTGGTTACCTGCAAAATGGAGCTTTAGACCTAATCCCAAGTCTGTGAAAAAACAGGAGAAGGCCAGGGGTGGGGGTGCGGAACCCCAGGGCCCCCAGCACCGAGTTCCAGACAGATCTTGTAGATCAGGCCTCTCGAAAGTGCAGTCAACCAGCCACTCCATGCCTGAATCTCCTGGCCAGGCTGTTAAAATCCAGATTCTCAGGCCCTAGTCTCGATCGGCTGATTCACACCTCTAGGACCGCCCAGGAACCTGCACTCTGCTTGCCCCCCACGTGGTGTGCATGTACAGGAGACATTGTGAGCCCGTGTTCAAGGGGCTCGGGGCCCGAGCAGACCCCTGCCCCACTCCACAATCCCAGACCCCGCCATAGGAGACCATCGTGAATTTGTCCCGACTCTCAGCTGGCTTTCAGGTTCCCGAGGATCCACTCCTGGGCTGAGGGGCAAGGGAGACGTTGTGAAGAATAAAATTAAATGAAAACAAGGCACTTCAACCAAGATCCCATTAACCAGCTGGGCTTCCCCAAGATTTCCCTTCTAGTGATTCCCGCTTTTTGGGGCCACACATGCTGGAGGGGAGAGTGGTTCCTGCCTTTCTTTTCAATCAAGTCACGTGAAGGTTTTAACAGCCCCTCCAGAGGTCTACAGATACTCAGGTTCCAGGCTCTGCAATCCCCAACTTGGCTCCCCAAAACCCCCAAGGGCTGGCTCTGAACCTCTCACAGCAAATGAGCCAAGTCACGGAGACCTGAACACTTCCAGGGGCTTCCGGGGCGCAGGAGGGCCCTGGGTTGGGTTTCCCAGAAGCAAACCTCAAGACAAGGGTTGGAGGGCAAGTCGTTTATTTGGGAGCTATAGGAAATCTTGGTCAGGGAGTGGGAGGTGGCCCAGAGAGGGTAAGACACCACACTGGGGAAACCAGCAGGTGCAAGTCTGCACATGAGCATGGAAATCCCGAAGGCCAAGGGCTGGGGCACCAGCAGCATGTGCTTCTCAGGAAAGAAAGGGCCAGGGCCCAGGGAGCTCAGAGAGGCTCTCACCTGCCTCTGCCACCCCCATCCATGTGGCCATGTGGCCAAGGGACAGTCATGGCAACACTATCAGCTTCGGTGTCCCCAACTCAACAGTACCGGGTCCCATCTGCCATCCATGGTCACAGAGCCAGGAGGGGGCGGAACAGAGCATGGCAGGGAACCAGGGGCAGAGGTGGGGAGAAGAGAGGAGGCTGGAGGAGGGGCTGCTCCAACCTTAGGACAGAGCTAAAGAGGGGGGCCAAGGCGCACACGCATGCTCACACACACGGAGTCGCCTGAGAATGAGAAGGCTCGGGGTGGGGTGTTGGTGAAAAATGCACATCTAGAGGAAGGAAAGAAAGAAAAACTGCCTCTACCCCATCTCCACACCAGTTGCGAAGTAACGAGCAGCCTTCCCACTTCGCCTTCCCAGAAAACTGGGTGGGTTTTTAACAAACCAGTTGGGATTGGGAAATTTCACCACTGTGTCAAGCGAAGCAGGTTTCTCCCCCCGCTCTGCTCCACCCCACTCACTCAGTACTCCATGGGTTAGTCAATCAATCCAAGAAGATATAAATAGCTCCCGCTCTCTTTTCAACTCCACAGAGCTGGGGTGATGGTGGGTCTTTTAAATCATTCTCATCCCTGAGACCCCCCACCCTCCTACCCAAGCCCATCATCCATCCAAATGTAATACCTGACTTTCAACTGGTGCTTGGAGCACAGAGTAGAACAAGGGGAAGGTTCCCATCATCTCAGCTAGAAAAATAGGGGAACATCAGATGATCTGACCGGGCCACTGCTTGCTACCTACTCCTGGAGTTGTGCAGTGCACAGCCTGCCCGACCTCCCTGGGCAGCCCTGATGAGCCAATGCTCACAGCTCAGGCTGGGGTGGCCCCTTCCCCCAAAAGCATGGGATAAAACCAAGGAGAGAGACCACAGCTGGGGACACCCTAAGTCAGAGCCTGTTAACCAAGGCCCTCCAACCATGACCTGGCCAGGGCACCCAGGGCCACCTGGACCACAGAGCCCGGGCAGCAGCTCCCTTGTGCAGATGCGGCGCCCCAGCGACACTGAGCCCACATCACGCCTCCTGGAGCAGTGCTCTGCTCCCCGGAATGCCTCAGGCCTGGCACCCTGCCCTGTCACACTGCTGCCCCTGTGTCTGAGCTCATCTCAAACTTCCTTTGCTCCTCCTCGCTGCCTGAGCCCCTCCTGGAAAAACTGCACCATCTGGCCAAGAGCTGCAGGACCCCAGGAGCCAAGCAGAGCTGGGGCAGCCCCGTGGCTTGGGACAGGCTGGGTGGGGGTAACAAAGCCCACCCTCCACCTGCTCCATCACCAGCCACATGGGCACGGGATGGGTGGGCATGTCGGTGTCCTTCTCTGGGCCTTAATTTCTCCTCCTGTAAAATGAGGGTGTCAGACTTACTGCACCCTGAGGTTCTGTGGGCTGGGACTCCTGGCTTGGTGCTTGCAACCTGCTTCTCGAGATTAGGGTACCAGGAGAGGCAAGAACTGTTGCTCTAGAAGCTGCCACAATCCCCTTAGGGAGAGAGCTCAGTTCTGTTTTCCTACACCCTGGGTGGGCCAGAGCAGAGGAGTGAGGTGCCCAGAGCAGTGAGACAAAGAGAAAGCTAAATGACTCTGCATATTCAAGTAGGAAGGAGACTGGAGATTCCTCCTTAGGTCTGGGAGAAGAGGAGACAGAAGGAGGCCCAGGGGCTCAGAGGCGGGGGCGGCAGGGCAGCCAGAGGGGTGATGTGGGGTGAGGGGGGGAGCTCCAGCTGCTGGGAGGCCAGAAGGAACTGTCATCCGCTTGCTGTGCCCAAGCAACGGTCCCAGCCCCCACGCCGTCACCCTACTCTGGGCAGGGGCTCAGGGGAGCGGGTGCCCTTCCCACTAGGTCAGTGCCGCACGCAGGAGCGGGATAATTCACAGAAGCAGATCAGACCAAGAGGGGGCCGGGGAGACCTAAGCCCCTCCCCCAGAGAGTCCTTGGAGATGGGGGGCTCTGGATGGCGCCTCATAGGAAGGATTAGCCAATTCCTTAATGTCAACGGAAAGAGTGACCCCAGAAGACCGCAGGGCTTAGGGATGTGGCTAAGGAGACACATGGCCCCTCTTAGATGGGTCCCTAAGGACGCATCCATCACACTGGACCCAGACCCGGGGCTCCAGGTGGGCCCTGCTGCCTGCAGGTGGCACACACTGGAAGCTCCCCACCACTTGGGGTGGGGGGTGGGGGGGCGGCTCCCTGGCTGCCCCCACCCACCCGGGGACTGGCAGCCTAGCAAGCTCCTGCCAGCTTGCCCTGAGTCACCTCACTGCTCCGCTCCGGGTGTGGGCTCAATTGAAATGTATTTAATGTGAAGGCCCAGCGACACCCGTCTCCAGCCTCACACGCGGTCCCCCATATTTCCATATAAATAAGGAACGTGGGGATGCGGGATGCGAGAGATACAAATGGCTTCTCAGGGTCACAGACAGAGGTGCTTTATTAACCACCCAGGCCCCTCCCCACCCCTCCCCTCCTGTCTCCTCCCCTTCCCTTCTCTCCCCTCCCCTGCTCTCCGCTCCCCTCCCTTCTCTTCGTCCCCTTCCCTTCCCTCCCCCCCAAAAGCACACGGTTTCCGTGTCTGTCTCTCCCATCCTCCCTGTCCCCGCCTTGTCCTCCTTTCTTATCCCCACCCCAACCCCTTCTCCCGGTCCCTCGAAACTGAAGGAGCCCCCACCTCGCCAGATAAGAGACCCCCCCCCCCCCCCCCCCGGCCCTTGAGACAGAGACTGTGACTTCGTGTTTGCACAGCTGGAGACACGAGTACACTTGTCCCTCCACACACAGCCGCCCCGCAGAAACCAGCTGAGGCCCCCGGAGCTCTGGGCTCTGGGTGGCCCAGAGGAGACAAGGGCAGGCCCTGGGTCCCCCAGCCATCACCAGCCTCTGCGAGGAAGGGCTCCTGGCACCCAGGTCCAAGGCCAGAGACAGCCACGGAGCAGGGAAATATTTTTCTGATATTCCCTAGGATCGAATCCCAGCTGCGGGGCAGGAAGGTCTAGCAGGGCCAAGCCACAGGGTAACCTCAGGGCGGCTACAGGCAGCTGAACCAAGGCCCTTCTGCCTCCAGGCCTCTCCCCAGAGACAGCCTCTGGCCTCTACTTCTTCAAGACAAGATAGAGAGCTGGGGAACAGCGGAGAACAGCCAGCCACACACGCTTGAGGAATCTGCAGCCACAGCAGCATCAGCGGAGAGGCCTCAGCTACAACTTCACCCCCCACCGCCACTGTCCCTAGGAGGGAAGCACATCCTCCTTAGGACAAGAGAGGGGAAGTGGAGCCAGGAGGCAGGGAGGAGGGGCTGGGGTCTGCAGGGAGCACGCAAAAAACCCTCCCCCAAGGCTCAAGTCAGGCCCACCTGCAGCAAGAGGGAATTAGGTTAGACTTCTCCATGAAGTGCTTCCTGCCAGCCTCCTTCCCCCTCCTGAATCTTAAGATGAGTGCTCAGAACTAGAAGGACATGATCCCCAAACTAGAGAACTTCATCACAAAATATAAACTGGCCCAGAGGGGAGCCCAGAGCCTCTTCCGAGAGACCACAGCCCACAGAGTCTCCAGTAGGGCCCTCCTCGTTTTAGAGAACACTCCTTCTTCTCCTCACCCCTCCCCAGCCTCATCCTGGGGGGACCTCCTTCTCCGACAGGCTTGACAGGCCAGGACAGGACAGGCTGTCTCCCGCTTGTGTGCTCACATGGTTTTGTTGACCAAAGCAAGGATTTTTATTTTTTCCCTAAATGGCACTGCCTTCCTGAGTTTCCTTCTCCAGATTCTGCCCCAGGGCTGCACAGACACGGGGATGCCCCTGCAATGCAAACACCCAACCCCCTTCCATGACCTCCAGGATCCCTCCCAGGCCCCTCCCGCCTGCCCCCCTTCCAGCCCCAGTGCATGGCTCAGGTGGCTCCTAGGCAGAAACGCTGGCACCTCCTAGGTTTCCTGCAGGGCCGCTTCCTGCAGGGCGCCTCCAGGCACAGTGTGGGGGTGTCTTTTGAGGAGGTGTGTTTTGCAGGATCAGGATTTTAAACCCACAGTGTAAACTTGGGGCTCCTCCAAGTCCCTGCTTTGGGTCTTTCCAAAAGAATCAACTTAATCCAATGGCATGAAAGAAACGGGGAGGGACAAAGAGAATTGGGATATGAATCGAGCCGGTCAGTTTTCCAGAGCTCTGAGGCCTCCCTCCTCATCCGTCCCCTCCTCCTCATCTTTAGTTCCACATTTTAGGTGCCTAGCCTCCAGCCCAGGGGCTCAGGAAATGTGAAAAGGCTTTGACTTGGCTGAACTTGCTCTGAGAACTGATGTCACAACAGACAGGAGACCCAGCAACCTCGCCCTGTGTGTACCCAACCGCGATGCCTACATGTGTCCTCCAGAAGACAGGTACCAGAACGTTCCCAGCAGCACTATCCACACAGCCCCAAACTGGAAGCAACCCAATGTCCACCACCAGTTAGAGAGATAAACATCATGTGGTGCGTTCACACAATGGAATTCACACCACAGCAGTGAAGACAAATGTCTACAACCACACACCATGACACGGATGACTCTCCCAGATGTAATAATGGGAGGGAAAAAAAGACATACACAAAACCATATCCACTATGTGATTCCATTCTCATAAAGTCTGAAAAACAGGCAAAACCCTGTGCTATGAGAAGTCAGGGTCCTGACATCCCTGGGGAAGTAATGGGTGGGAGGAGGCATGAGGGCACTTCTGGGGGCTGATCACGTTCTGTTTCTTGATCTTGATGCTGGTTGCATGGATGCATTCAGTTTATGGATATTACGCTCCAATGGAAAGCTTAAGCGTGGGGCAGCCTGGGTGGCTCAGTGGTTTAGCGCCGCCTTCAGCCCAGGGCCTGATCCTGGAGACCCGGGATAGAGTCCCACGTCGGGCTCCCTGCATGGAGCCTGCTTCTCCCTCTGCCTGTGTCTCTGCCTCTCTCTCTCTCTCTCTCTCTCTGTGTGTCTCTCATAAGTAAATAAATAAAATCTTTAAAAAAAAAGAAAGCTTAAGCGTGTGCATGACTGTGTGCACACGCACACACACAGACACACACATGCCTCTAATCTAATTGCATGACCTTGGGCAAGTCCCCTTCCCTTTAGGGCTCTGCCCACCACTAAGACGCAGATCTGGTTGGAGTTGGACTCCTACCACCTCTCCAGACAGAAATGCCCAATGCATGGCACGGCTGGGCTCCCACAAGGTCATGCCAGGGAGATGAGCAAGAACCAGAACCACACTCCTCTTCCAGCCCCCAGTTCCCATCTCTTGGATCCCTGACCTTTCCGAAGGTCCAGCTTCCTTAAGCCCCCCGTAGCAGTCACCCACGCAGACACATCCCATTTGCAGGAGTGGCAACCAGGTAGCTTGAGTATCGCTCCCTACAACCCATCTCCGTACTCTCCACATCCCCATCATCCCCCCACCATGACCTCCAGTATCCCTCCCTGAGCTTCCTCAAAAGTGCACCTCCACAACCGGCCCACCCTCTCTTCTAGCCTCAATGCACACCCATCTCCTGTGCAGAAATCCCCGCATCTCCTCCGCCCTCTTCCCTAAAACAGCCTTTTCTGCAGTGTCCCCATCTCAGACTGAATACATACAACAAATATTGATGGAGCTTGTCCTATTTGCCAGATGCTGCTCAAGCCCCTTCATATGTGTTATAGCAACACCATACGTGACAACCCTGGGCACACAGGTATTATCCCCATTTATCAGAGGAGAAAACAGGAGCTCAGAGACCAAAGCATCTCTGCGAGTCAGAGGTGGGATACGTTCATTTACATGTAGGCTTGAATGACTAATAAATGTGAAATTGCTGCCAGGAGCTTTGCAAGTTTAGAGTACATGTGAAACCAAAGGAATAAACCCAATGATGAGATGCCAGATGGCAGAACAAGTGCCCCTCAGAGCATCCACCCTAGGTGACAGCCCATTCTATTTGACGGTATATTTGCCATTGGGAACAGGGGAGCCACACAGCCGAGCTCTGGGGGTTTGAGAAAGTGGACTTCAAACAGAGACTTCCCCAGAGCAGTAGGAGAAAGCCATCGAGCCAGCCTGCTGAAGAGCTCCAGAAACCCTATTTGCCTCAGCTGCCCCACTACCCTGGGGTCCTCCTTCCCACTGTTACCAGAAGAGCCCCCACGACACACTGACCAGGACTCTGCACCGTTTGCCATTCTTCACTGAGTAGAAAGAGAAGGGAGGAGGGTCCATCTTTTAGGAGGTCTCCTAGGTCTGAACCCCTCCATACCACCTGCTGGGAGCTCATTCAATCCCATGCCTGAAGATGGTCATTACTTTTCTTCTCTGTGAATGAGTTAAGTGACTTGGCCAAGGGCACACAGCTGGTAGGTAATGAACCAGGGTACAAACCAGGTCCATCTGGCCCCCAAAGCCCATGCTCTGAACCCCTTTCCACCGCCTCACAAGTGTCATGTGGGCAAGGAGCCACAAAGGTCTGAACTGTGTCCCAAAAGCTCAGAAATAAGACATGTGAGCCCATGGCCAGGACTGCCCTCTGACTTTCCCCTCTGCCCCCTTGGCTGTGGCCACAGCCTGAATCAAAAGCACAGAGTGGGTGTGTCTCAGAGGGACAAGTATTCAGAAACACTCACCCCAACACACACACAGAGAAAGAAGCCACTCAAGCAGCGTCTTCTGATGCCTGGGAAGCCCTGACTCAAGGCTCTTCCCTGGACTGACAGTTGGCCAGAAGTAGCCTGATGATCATAGCCAGGACCAAAGGCAAAGCACCATTCAAGGTCACACAGCCTAAGCCAAGGCCCCTCTCCATTCACACATCCATTGATGAGGTGGCCAGGATCCCTGGGACAGAGTCCCAGAGAGTTCCTTGAGTCGCTTGGTTCAGAGGCCTCCTTCTCCTCAACCCACAAACACCTGCATCCACTCCTGACTCCCCTTTCCCCACCAAGATACCTTCTGTGCGGATGGTGAAGGGGGAGTCCCCCGGGCGCCGGGCAGAGAACTGGCCTCCCAAAGACGTCATCAGGAAGCAGAGTGAGAAGAAGCCGATGCCCAGGACAAAGAGCCTGTGGAGAGCAACAAGGCAGGTCAGAAACAGGTCACTGGAATGCCCTTTCCATACCCCCAACCAGCAAGGGCTCTGTACAAAGGAATGGGTGAGGGAGTGAGGATGGAAGGGATGGATGTGGGAACAAGAGATCCAGGGCTGAGCTCCTGGACCACGTCCCTCATCGCTACAGAATAAAGAAAGCTCGACTACAAGGGGCTGGCCGTGAGCCTCACACAAAACCCCAAGGGACAATGACACAGGCATAGCTCAGGCAAGTTCTAGCCTTCAGAGAGAGCCTGGCTCATGAGCAGAGGTCCTCAGTGTGTGATTCCCCAGACCAGCAGCACCGGCATCACCTCGGAATTGTTAGAAATGCAAAATCTTGGGCTCCAATCTTGGGCTTGCCAAATCAGACACTCTGGGGGTGGCACAAGCACCGCGTATTAACAAGCTCTCCAGGCAATTCTGATACATGCTAAAGTTTGAGAAGCACTGGTATGGATGGAAACAGCAGGAGCTGGTGCCAGCCAGAGGGCAAGGAATTGGTCCAGACAAAACCCACCTGGATCCCATCAATCACCTGGGCCCAGCTCAGCGCTGTGCTCACAGGTCTTGCCACCACAATCAGTCATGAGTTGGCTTGAACACCTCCTTATCATGTTCGAGGGGGTGTGGCATGTGCCCCCATCCCTACCAGAGGGTAAGATCTGCAACCGCAGGGCCGTGTGGCCATGTGGCCACATTCCGTGCCCAGACTCTGCCTAACTCACATCTTCACCAGGCAGGCACACAATAGTTGTCAGCACTGGACTGGTCAGAGTGAGTGGACCCCTGTGCATGGGGTGTCATCTGGGGCACTGGCCCAAACAGGACTCTTGCTCATTCCTTCAACACATAGTTGATTATTTCCCAGGTGCCAGGCATAGGAGTAGCTCCAGGGAGACAGCAGGGAACCCCAGGCTCCTACTGCTTTCATACTAGGTTCTGGGTCCCAAACAGGAGAACTGAGCTAACCAGCCCAGCTTTGGGGAGCTGTTCTGGAACCTTGGATGTATCAGAGGACTTGCAGAACTGGCAGGGCTGAATGGGGAGCCCTTCGCCCTGGTCAGGATGAAGAAGCCCATCTCCTGTGGAGCCAGCCTCACCCCACAGAGCCCCACAAGTCATGCTAGAGGCCTCCAGCACTCCCACCTCCCCCCACCACCCTCAACCCCACATTCATTTTTATCTCCACGCAAGACTTGCTTTATGCATTTTAATCTTCATTATTTGAAGCTGGCAGAGCAGTATTTAATTAAAACTTGGCCCATTAAAGAAAACACACAATTGCAAAAGAAAATAAAAGCACAATAAAAATTCTCACCCCGTATTTAAATGAAACTGTTAGAGATTAAATCAGAGAGGGTGCTGAACCCCAAAGTAGAGAAAGCAGTGAGGGCTTCCCCAGGAGATGACAGCGAGGACAGGAGAGACTGCACGAGAGACACTGCTCCCTCACCTCCGAGGGACCTCTCACTGAATTCCACCAAGCTCGGGGCTGGGGCCCTGGGATCCCAAGATGAAGCTAGGCTGGTCTAAGGACAGCAGCCAGAGAAACGGTGGAGGAGGCCGGTGGTTGCACACCCAGGAAGATCCTGAGGGAATCAGCTCTTTGTCCTCCCAGCTTGACGACAAGGACAGAAGCCTCAAATTTATTGTCCCTCACGTCCCCAAACCTCCTCTGCAGCTATGGAATCATATTTAGAGCTAGAGGCCTGGGCCGCAGGGTCCGAACACCTGTTATGAGAAAGGGATCTATACTTTTAGGCCAGAATCTGAAGTCCTCAACACACATCATCGACAAACTTCTCTGCCAGACGTCAATCCTAGGGCCATTTAGAGCAGATTCGAGTTAAAATGGTTCCGTCCCCCATGTATCTATTGAGGCAACATTCCAGGAGCAACTACAGAATAAGGGTCCTGCCAGAGGCTCTGGGAAAAGAGAAGGAACAGGGCCCCCTGTTAGTTAAAAACTAACAAGTAGAGGTGCTGTGGTTGGAGGCCAGCCCCCCTCCATCTGAAGGGGACACAAAGACTCCACTGGTGGCTGTGGGTCTCTGGGCAGCCTAGGGAGACCCTAGGTGAAGATACACAACTTGAGGGCAGGGGAACCTATGCAATCCCACCTCAGAATCCCGCCTTCAGATAAGAGCCTGAAAGAACCAGGACCCCAGAGGGACGCAGCGCGGGGAGCGGGCGCTGTCCGTGGTGCTGGCTCCCGCCGCCTCCAATTGCACCAGAAAATGTCCAGCCACAGCTCGGTCAGTTGGCTGGTCCTCCCCTGACGTGGACGGCGGGCTCGACACGGGAAGGGGACCCTCTGACCGGTCAGCATCAGCCAGGGATTCGAGGATTTCCCTGGAGGAGTAAGGCCTTTTCCAGAGACGCCTGCTTACCCCCCTGCTTCCCCACCTGCTTCCCATGGGAACCCTCTGTCGGGGCTCCAGCCACCTCCCTGTCGCCTGCCCAAGGCCCTACTCTTGGCACCGCCAGCTCTACGATCCTCCCTTCCCACGTCCTCCGGAGGCGGTGGTCCATCCTGAGCCCTGCCGTCGGGAAAGCGGTCTCCTCAGCTCCACACAGCAGGCAGGCTCACCGAGGAGGTGCTGGGAGGCCCGGAGACACCAGGGTCTCCTGGTCAGGGGCTGGGAGGGGGATCAGCCAGGGCCTGGCAGGGGCAGTGGCTCAACACCTGCTCCCTCTGGCAGCCCAAGCCTTTGGGGGGGGCCTCTGTCTGCCCAGTTCCTTCTCAAGCGGAGCACAGTGGCATCCACACCCCACCTGTGGCCGCATCCGGAGTGCGACCCCCGCCCCTCCCTGGGTGCCCTCTGCCTGCTGCCCAGCACCCTGCCAGGCACACATCACTTAGCATCTCCTCCCGGACCGGGGCAGCAGGAGGGCTTGGCGGGCTCCAGGGAGAGGAGGGAGCTGCCCCGGTCCCACTGGGCTCTGGGGGTCCCTGGACTGGGGTCAGCGGACAAGCCAGCCCTGCCTGGCCCCAGCCCTGCCTGGCCTTGGCCGCCGGAGGTTGGGGTGCCGGAGTCGGTCCTCACTTTCATCCTGCCCCAAGGTTCCCGGAGGTCCGGGCTCTGCTGCCCTGTGCTCCACAGCGCCTCCCGGGCCACCAACTCCGCACGGCCTGCACCGAGGGTCCAATTCCCAGCCGAGGGGCAGGCGGGGGGGGGGGGGGGGGTGATCTTTGCTCCAATCTCGGGACCTTCCCTTGGAGCCAGGCCCGCACCCCGTGGGGAGGAGGGGGTGCGAGCAGAGGGCGGGGGCAACGGGGCGGCGCGGGTGCAGGACTCAACCCAGGGCTCGCGGCGGCCGGTGGGGGTGCCGCCCTGCTCGGCGCCCTAACTTCGCCCCGGGGGTGGGGCGTCTGCAAAGTGGGGAGGCCCCCGAGGGGCAGGAAAGGGGCGCCCTGGCCGAGGCGACTTCCCGGGCTCAGGATCACAGCCTGGGTGCCTCTGTCCCCCTTCCCACCCTCGCATCCCGAGTCCTCTCCCCGCTAGACCAACTCGGGACGTGTCTGGGCTGCTCGCGCGCGCACACGCACCCCGAACCCGAACCTTGGCTCCGTCCCTCCCGCGGCCCCACCGGCCATCACAAGGGTCGAACGCGAACCGCCCCCTCGGCCACCGGGACAGGCACCTGGGGGGTGGGGGTGACCTCGCCCGCCCCTACCTACCCCGCGCCCCCTCGGAGGAAAGGACCTGCCCGCGCCGACGGGGAGGGAACTTTACCGAAAGGGTCTCAGGGTGACCAGGCATCTTCTGACCATTATCTTCCCATCCGGGTTGACTGTGATCATCGTGCAAACTTGTCTGGGCGGCGGGCCGCGGGCGAGGCCGGACGCACCGTCCCGGGCCCCGCTCCCGCCGCGTGGGAGCCGCGAACCCGCTGCGGGCCGAGGCCGAGGCCGGGGCCGGCGGGGCGGGGCGGGGCGGGGCGGGGCGGGGCGGGGCGGGGGGCGCGGGTCCGGGCGGCCTGGGCGGGCGGGGAGGAGGAGCGGCGCGGCTGCGGGGGGCGGGGGCGAGGGCGCGGGCGGCCGTCTCTGCGTGTCCGCCCTCCCGCCTCACCTCCCTGGGGCCCGGGGGCGGCGCGCCCCCCGACCGCCGGCCGCGCGTCTGCCTGCTGGGGCTCGCTCGCTGGGCGGGACGGCGCCGCGGCGCGCAGACGGGCTCCCCGCCGCGGGCGCCCTCATCCCCGGCCCGCGCCCTCGGTGCCGGCTACAGGCGGCCCCGCGCCCGCGCCCGCGCCCCGGCCCCCCGCGCCTCCGGGCCGCGCCGCTCCCCGGCCCCGCAGCGCGCCGCGCCCATGGCTCTCGGCGAGGGCCCCGCGCCGCTCTGCCGCCCGCTCGCCCGGCGGCCCGCGCTCGGGAGGCGGGAGGGAGGGAGGGAGGGAGGTGGGCGTCCGGCCCCGCGCCGCGCTACGCCGGGAGGCGCCGCATTGTTCCTCGGAGGAGGCGGCCGAGCGGCGGCTGGGGCGGCCCGGGAGCGGCCGCGGCGCTTCCTCGTGGCGCCGGCGCCACCTTGCGGCTGCGGCCCCGCAGCGCGCGCTCCCGGCCCGGTGCGCGGGGGCGGGGTCCCTGCGCCTCCCCCCAGCCCCGGACCCCCCCGGGGCCGAGGGCCACGGCAAGGGGGGGCGCTGGGCCAAGACGCCCCTTCCCCTGGCCGCCCCCCCTCGCCCCCTCTCCCCCGTGGGAGCTCTGATGTCGCCCTGCAGCCCTCACCCTTCCTGTGGCCCTCTGGGGCTCCCCTTGGCTGAGCGGAGTTCCAACTCCGCCTCTTGAGACGGGGCTGTTCAGCTGAGCCCAGAAGCCTGGGCGCGCCGTGTGGACCGAGGTTCCAGTCTCAGATCCCACTGAGCCCAGAAGCTTGGGCACGCGGTGTGGATCGAGGTCCCAGTCTCAGATCCCACTGAGCCCAGAAGTCTGGGCGCCCGGTGTGGACCGAGGTCCCAGTCTCAGATCCCACTGAGCCCAGAAGCTTGGGCACGCGGTGTGGATCGAGGTCCCAGTCTCAGATCCCACTGAGCCCAGAAGTCTGGGCGCCCGGTGTGGACCGAGGTCCCAGTCTCAGATCCCACTGAGCCCAGAAGCTTGGGCACGCGGTGTGGATCGAGGTCCCAGTCTCAGATCCTCCATTAACCAGTGACTGACACCTGCAAGTGGGGGACACTCCAGAGCCTCGATTTCTCCACTGTGAAATGAGAGTGACCTGAAGCTGGCTAAGGCTAGGCCAAAGCATTTACACACCCCTTTCCCCAACCCCCTCCTCTTCTTGACTTTGGACATGTGTCTGCCACTGCGGAGGGAGGCGGTCAGCGGCTCCTCCCCACGCACCAAGCCAGGGCAGCCACCTGAGCCAGACCCAAAAGAGCACTTGGACAGAAACAGCACCTGCTGGACCCGACATTGACCAACACAGACATGGAAGCAGCTTGCTAGGAAGAGGCCCAGGCTTCAGGCCATGTGTATAAGGACAGGGATGACCCCGAGGATCTTTCCACCCCTGGCAGTGATTCTGCAGCCTGGCTTTGAAGAGGAGAAAACCTTTGTCTTCAGCCACTCGGCCCAGGTCCTGTCCCGCCTGGGGCCCTCACCCGCATCCCCTCTGCTACCCTACCTCCCAGCCCCAAGGCTGAGCCATTTCTCACCAGCGGTGACTCATGCTTCTGCTTTTCTTGCTCCTTCTTCATCAAAATTCACCTGTCCTGTGTTCCATTATCTCGCCTTGCTCTCTGCTAATGTGAAAACCGATGATGAATTGGTGTTGGCGGATTAATGCGTTACTCCGGCTAGGTAACAAATTTGCATTGAACAAGGACATGCTGACTGTGCCTCTGTGCAGAGGAGTGACGAATGGTGGTGGGAAAAGGCACCGTGGCAGGCTGGCCCCAGAGCTCTGCGAGGGCAGGGGTCTCGACCAGGCCCACACACCCGGACACTAATATAAGCCCTGATGTGGAGGTGAAAGCCTTATCTATCTACACTTGGGAATGAAGTGGTCCTTCCCATTGTGTGTCCCCCCCATAAGCTCGGGGCATTTGTGCTTTTGGTACTTCAGGCCAAAGGGGAAGAGAGACCCAGCGCTGTCTGGTTTGGCTCAGAAGGTAGGAGTGGGTCTCCTGCATCCCCTCTGGGCCTTGCCCTCTAGCACGTGGGCTTTGAGGTTGGCAGGGGAAAGTGCCCCCTGCCATTTGATGAGCAGGCTGTGGCCAGGCAGGGACGCGTGGCACAGACAGTGGAAGATTCTCTCCGAGCCAGACCACCCAGCCGCCTCCTCTCAGACTGTCGCCCTCTTGGCGACCTCTCGTCTACAGGAGAGATCCGCGTAAGTGGTCCTGTTTGCTGTCTGTTGTAGACATGAGGAGGAAGTTTCTGAATCCATAGTCCTGCAACCTCGGATACGCTCTCTTTGTGCCTCAGTTTCCTTGGCAGTCAATCCGGCCCTTAGAGCCTGTCTCCCAGGAGGACGTGAAGATGAGCCTGTTGATGCACATAAGCAGCCCACTGCCTGGTGCCTATGAGCCCTCACGGTGCGGCAGTTATAATTTTTCCTGTTACCGTCTACCTGCAGCGGATGCCACCCTTTCTCTGGGCATCCACCTCTGCAGGCCAAAAGGCAGATTACTGATGATACAGGCAACACTGCCTGAGGCTGTTTCTGGCTGTGGGAATACGCTAGGATACGCAAGAGCAAGACAGAAATGCCAGGAAGCGGTGCTCCAGAAGCAGCCCTCGAGGAATGAACAGATACCCATGTCACTCAGGTGGGATGCCAACATAACCGGCTGGGATGGGGAACCACTGTTCTAGAATAATACCCATGGCCTTCTGAGAAGGAACCAGAGTCACCCTAAGCAAGCTAGAAGAGATCAGGGGAGCAGGAATTGGGGGCATGTTGCTGGGGGGCACATCCAAGGAATGATGCGACAGGTCATACCAGATTCCAGAAACATCCCCTCTCCACTCTTTTTCTCTCTCAGAGGCTACAAACAGAACCATGGGCCAGCCCATTTGGGCATCAGGGCACAGACTGCAGCAGCTTGGGCACTCTGAATGTGGCACTTCCTGGCTCTCAGCCCAAGGCCTGCCCGGAGGCTGAGAAGCCCAGAGCAGCAGGAGGCCCTGACCAGGCTGGAGGGCCTCTGTCCAAAAATGGGGAGTAGGACTCAGGAGGAAGGGATTTGGGGGAAATGGGTGATGCACTCCCTGGCAGGGTGTCATACTCAAAATACCCAGGGATAGGCCAGGCACAGAAGGGAAGGGGCTCTAGTAGTCTCCTAGGCCTAGCACAGGCGGGGCACTTAAAACAAGAACAATTAATTCTCTCCCGGTTCTGGTGGCCAGAAGTTCTCAATCAAGGGTTTGGCAGACTCGGTTCCTTGTGCTGGCCCTGGGGGAGAGTCTGGCCCAGGCCTCTCTCCTGGCATCCGGAGGGGGCCATTGATCCTTGGCTTTCCTTGGCTGGCAGCTGCATTACCCAGTATCTCCTCCATCATCACGTGGCCTTCTCTGTGTGTGTCTCTCTGTGTCTTCTCCTCTTCTTAGAAGGACACCAGTCACTGGATTAGGGTCCACCCCACTCCAATATGTCCTCATCTGAACAAACTACTGCACAGATCCTATTTCCAAACAAGATTATGTTCTGAGGTTCCAGGTGGTCCTGAATTGGGGGTTGGGGGGGGCAGGGGCACCCTGTTCAGCCTATTACAGGGACCTAGTGGGAAGGGGCCACAGTGGCCAGGCAGTGCCAAGAACCAGAGGTCCTCAAAGGGGACATGCACCATTGCTTTGTGTGAATACAGGCCCAGTTATTTCAAGAATCAGGAATCTGGACTTCCCACGTGCAGTCACATAATTGTAAAATGTGGACACAATATTTTTAGAACATTATGCAAGACCAATAAAATCCACCAAAGGGCGGCCATCCGGGTCCCCTGGGGTGTCAGCCCAGGGCAAAGCAGGGAGCCCACCAGCCCTGCCCACCCAGCAAGCCCAGCTTCTCTGGGCCAGCCCCCACTGTGAACAACTCCCCCCCACCGCCACCCCACCTCACCCCCGCCAGGAAGATCAACACTCCAGGGTGCCTTCAAGGGCCCCCCCCACAGGGCCCCCACCCCCTCACCAGCCCCCCTGAAGCCTCTTGGGCATCAGAGCCTTGACTGCCATCCCCACCTCCTCAAGGTTCAAGGTTGCTTCTGAAGCTCACAGACAGGGCCTGGGTGGGAAGAGGAAAGAAGGAAACCGTTCACGGTGTTTGAAATCCTCACTTAATGTGCTCCGATTGCCGCCGCAGACAGCACATTAAGAGGCAATAGGCCATTGTCCTTCGCCGGAGTGCGGAGCATTAATAATGTCATAACAGCATTTACTGACACTGGGCACAAATCATCAACGGCCTCACCGGGTGGGAACAAGCAGCCCCACACAGACGCCAGCCGCCTGGAGCCATGCAAGGAGGCCGAGAAGTGGGGAGAGCTGTTTCTCCAATGCATATTTCATGCTTTCTGTTTCACAACATTTAGGCTAATCCTCTGATTGAAAAGCAGCGTCTGGGGTTTATTTTTATTTATGCCAGAAGGCCACTCTGCCACACAGCTTGTGGGAGCTGGAAGCACAGCTATGGTTCTTTCCCTGTTCTGCAGGGAAGTTAGGGGCTAATGTCTGTGTCTGTGTCTGTGTTTTGCATGCATGTGCGTGTGTGAGTGTGTGCGCACGTGTGCGTGGGGGCTGGGAGGCAGAGAAGCCAGGGACAGATGAGACAGGGGACCCTCCCATGTGGCCCCATCCCAGAACTGGGGGCACAGGCGACGTCTTCATTGAACATAGTCATGAGATCTCATTGACTGAACATCTACTATGTGCCAGGAAATGCCCCAGGGATTTTAGATACGTTACTATGTTAAAGTCGCTATTTTACTTAAATTTGTTTTAATAGGGCAACTTGGAAAAAAAAAAAAAAAGACCCTTTGTCTTTCTAGACAATTTCCCCCTAGACCCCAGATCAGTGCAGGAATATGGGAGCAGCCATGCAGGGTTAGCAGGACCGTGGTCTCCCAAAGATGGTCACGTCCTGATCCCCAGAATCTGTGATTATGTCACATGACAGGGCAGAGGGGGATTTAGATTGCAGATGGAATTAATCAGCTGACCATCCTGGATTATCTGGATGGACCTAATGTAATCAGGGTCCTTAAATATGCAAGGGGGAGGCAGTGTCAGAGTGCTGAAACATGAGAAAGATCGGACTGGCCATTGCTGGTTTTGCAGATGGAGGATGGGACCACGAGCCAAGGGATGCAGGTGACTTCTAGAAGCTTAAAAAAAGCAAGGAAATGGACTCTCCCCAGAGCCCCCACAAAAAAATGTAGCCCTGTCCCAGGTACTCAAAGTACTTTTGTCCTTGGCCAGAGGAGGAGTCAACAAGACCATGGGGCCCCGGGGCTCTAGGGCCATCTGTCCCCCTGAACAGCTAGGACCTAAACCTAGATGGCAGGAGAGCTTCTTGCAGCCAACAGGGTCTGTCCACCTGGCGTTGATGGCCCTGTTCCCCTAATTTGATCCATTTATCAACCAGGTTCAATGTAGTCCTCAAGCCTGACCAATGGAGATGAATATACTCTTTCTTCCTGTCTCTTAGAGAAAGCAGGCACTGAGCCGGGGGACCAGAGGTAGGCTCAGACTTGCAGTGGGCTCCTTGAGCCATGCTGGCACCCCCTCATCTGCGAGCCACCCAGCCTGAAGATGCCACAAGGCTGAGGTTAATGACAGACCTTGCCGTTTCCTCGCGCATTTCGAAAATAGTTATTTGTAGGCATTGTTCAGAGTTTGCCCCTAGGTGCTATTTTTGTTGACTGTGGTGTACCACTAGCCTGCTCGGGGTAGGTGTCCTGTTGACGTTCCCCCCACTTTGCCCCTGGAACCCAGGAAAGCCAGGTCCCCAACGGGCAATGAACAGAGACACGGGACAGCAGCGTGCACTTGGCCAGGGCACCCAGGACTCCTGACCTTCCAGAATCCGCAGTATATGGACAGAGCCCTTCCTGCTGAGCTGGATCTTTCTGGCTTATGTTCTTTTCTTTTTGAAATCAAAGTGAAAATTCACATAATATAAAATCAGCCACTTATAATTGTACCAAATACACAATCCGGTGGCACTTAGCACATGCGCTTTGTTGTGCAAACACCATCTCTGCTTTGTTCCCAAACACTTCATCACCCCAAAACGAGAGGAGAGCCCGTATCCACTAAGCAGTCACTTTCCATCCTGTCCTCCCCCAGCCCTTGGGAGCCACTGATCTGCTTCCTGTCTCCATGGATTTGCCTATTCTGGATATTTTATATAAGCAGAATCATACAACACGTGGTCTTTGGTGACTGGCTTCTTTTGCTCACCATTTTTTAAAAAATATTTTTTATTTATTCATTTGTGAGAGATGCAGACACACACAGGCAGAGGGAGAAGCAGGCTCCATGCAGGGAGCCTGATGTGGGACGCGATCCCAGGTCTCCAGGATCATGCCGGGGACCAAAGGTGACGCCAAACCGCTGAGCCACCTGGGCTGCCCCACTCACCATGTTTTCAAGATTCATCCATATGGTAGCATGTATTAAAATGCCATTCCTTTTTACGGCTGAAAAATATGCCATTGTGTGGATGGACCACATTTTGCTGATCCATTCATTCGTTGATGGACACTTGGGCTGCTTCCACCTTTTGGCTACTGGGAATAGTGCTGCTCTGGCTCTCCCTCCTCTTCTTCCTCCTCCTCCCCTTCCCCTACTTATTCTCCTCCTCTTTCCTTCCTCCTCTTCCTCTTATTTATTGTACTTAAGATTTTGTTTGGAAAAGTAATATTTGCATGTGGTAAAAAATTTAAAACTATCTCAAAGGCTATATGGTACATCATCTCCTTTCCTCCCCTGCCCCCTAGCCATCCTCTGCCCTCCATGGAGACAACTATGGTTACCAGTTTCTTGTGCCTCCTTCCATTCTGCACAGTGTTTGTAACCACAGCAATAGAAAACAGGCACCTATAACTCTATTTATCTCTGGAAGGTTTGCAGAAGGTAATATTATGGAAGAAGTATTTAGCCAGAAAGGGGGCATTCTCTCACAGGCTAGAACCTCCCTCAAGAAATACTCCAAACCCTGAAAGCAAAGACCCTGTTATGGAGGATTAGTTAGGAAAATGTATCCAGGGTGGTAGAAATGTTATGAATACAGCTGTAAGTTAACAGCCGGCAGAGAAGAGAGAAGAATAACTAGTGGAGGGGGAGCGTGTCGAGGCAGATTCTGCTATCCCCATTCAACAGCTCTGTCTAAAGTACGATGGAAGTTTCTCTGGCAGAGAGCAGGGCAGCCGGGGTCCTGGCTGGTCGAAGAAGAGGGGGAGCTGAGGTTGGGTCAGTTGTTGTTAGGGAAAGAAGACTAGGGCAGGTGACATTAGCCATCTGAGAGGTCTCACTAGGTCCTGGCTGCTATCTCTAGAAAGTCCTGCTTGCAAAGTTGGTTTGGAGCTGGCATCTGAGCACTGAGCCCTTGAACCATTCCTTCCCTAACTCATAAGGATGCTTTAATGTGCCTACACTTGTTTGTACAAACAATGTGGTTTATTTTTTTTTAAGATTTTATTTATTGATTCATGAGAGACACAGAGAGAGAGAGGCAGAGACACAGGCAGACGGAGAACAGGCTCCCCTTGGGAAGCCTGATGCGGAATTCAATTCCAGGACCCTGGAATCATGCCCTGAGCCGAAGGCAGATGCTCAACCACTGAGCCACCCAGGCGTCCCAGACAAGGTGGTTTATCATGAACACCTGCTTTGCTTAAAGGAGCCTGGAATTTTGGCAGTTGCTCAGCAGAGATGCTGACATGACCAGTCCCTGGAGCTGAGTCTTTAATGGGTATCCCTGGGCAGACACATCGCATACATCACTGTGTCCTTTGTTGCTCTGTGCCCCTCACAGGAGCAGGGGAGCATCAGAAGCCCCCACACACATTTCTTGGGACTCTGCCTGCATCTTTTTCCTCTGCTGATGCTGTGGCGTATCCTTTTGCTATAAAAATTCCTTAGCTACAGGTACAACTACGTGCTAAGTCCTGCGAGTCCTTCCAGTGAATCGCCAAATGTGGGGGCAGTCTCAGGGACCCCAAAACCCCAGGGAACTCATGGAGAAAGAAGGAGACTAAATGGGAACCCAATAAAAACTGTCTGGATCCAAAACAGGAATAGGTTTGTGCTATATTTATGGGTTGCCTTGGCTGCCAGTGGTCTGAAAACTTAGAACTCCTTTAGCAGAACCGTCATGGAAACTGGAAGGGGCTGTCCAGGTGAGGGCTGCAACGGCAGAAGGCACAGTAGCACCTCAGAAGGGCATCAGTGGGGCGCCTGGGGGGCTCAGGCGGTTAAGCATCTGCCTTCGGCTCAGGTCATGATCCTGGGGCCCTGGAATCGAGCCCCGTGTGGGGCTCCCTGCTCAACAGGGAATCTGCTTCTCCTTCTCCTCCCGGCTCACGTGCTCTCTCTCTTTCTCTCAAATAAATAAATAAAATAGGGGATCCCTGGGTGGCGCAGCAGTTTGGCGCCTGCCTTTGGCCCAGGGCGCGATCCTGGAGACCTGGGATCGAATCCCACGTCGGGCTCCCGGTGCATGGAGCCTGCTTCTCCCTCTGCCTGTGTCTCTGCCTCTCTCTCTCTCTCTGTGTGTGACTATCATAAATAAATAAAAATTAAAAAAATAATAATAATAAAAATAAATAAATAAATAAAATTAAAAAAAAAAAGGAAGGGCATCATAGGGAATCAAGCCCTCACAGCACTGTTCAGTGCCCCAGTGAGTTGTCAGGCATGAGGGAGACAGCCTATTCTTGGGGGACACCCAGCCATTCTCCACTGTTAGGATAGGAATGCCCCAGGGCAGAAATTGTGTCATCCACCCACCCCCCGCATGGTAACTTTGGGCAGCTCCAGGCCACGGGGCCTGACCACAGCCATTCTCTGTAGGCCTTCCCTGCCACCCTCTTCCAGGGCTGTGGATTCCAACCTGTCCCACGGAAGATCTTTCTGGTAATTTGTCTCTGCGGCTGTACCCCTTCCTGCCTCTGTAATATGTTTGGTCACCTGTGATCCCTCTTGAGGGGGACTCCACTGGGTAGTGCACTGTCCAGGGTGAGACTCACCTCCTCTCCTCTTGACCCACAATGCACATAGGGCATCACAACTTGGCAGCGACCTCCAGAAGGTCTCCAACAATGAGAGTACCCGGCAGGCATGACTGTGACCGTGGGGAATGGTGGCCACAGTGTGACTCAGAGTCCCAGAGAGCACCTGGCCTGCGGGGTGCTGGAGCTCGTCCATCCAATCTCTGCTTCCTCACTCTCTCATCACAGCACAGATTGTTTGGGACAGTCACAGGCAAGGAAATGCAAGGAACGCAAGCCAAGCTCGGCCGCTCCGGCCCTGACCAGAGATGGATTGATTTTCTGACATCCCTATAGAATGCCATGCTGTCAGAGCAAAGGCAGCAAAAGCAAAAATAAGCAAGGGCGCCCACAGCAATTCAAACAGCTTCTGCACAGAGAAGGAAACAGTCAACAAAGAGAAAAGACAACCTAGACAATGGGAGAGAATATTTGCAAACCACACATCGGATAAGGAGTTAACATCCAAAATACACAGGGGACTCCGACAACTCAAGAGCAAAAAAGAACATTTTAAAACTCAACTTAAAAATAACACAATTTAAAAATGAGCAAAGGACCCGAACAGACTTTTTTTTTCTTTCAAAGAAGACACACAGATGGCCAACAGGTACATGAAAAGGTGCTCAGCACCCCTCATCATCAAGGAAATGAAAATCAAAACCTCAATGAGACATCGCCTCAGGCCTGTTAGGATGATCAACATCCACAAGACAAGAGATAACAAATGCTGGGCAGGAGGTGGAGAAAAGGAAGCCCTGTGTGCTGCTGGTGGGAATGCCAATTGTGGAAAACAGGATGGAGCGTCCTTAAGAAGTTAAACATTTCTACCACATGATCCAGCATCCCACTTCTGGGTGTCTATCCAAAGAGAATGAAATCGCTGTCTGGAAGAGATAGCTAACCTCCCATGTTCACCGCAGCGCTAATCACAATAGCCAAGGTATGGAAGCAACCTAAGTGTCAATCAGCGGATGAAGAGAAAGAAAATATATCTACACACACAGACACACACACACAATGGAATATGATTCAGCCTTTAAAACAGAAGGAAATCAGGCCATTTGCAACAATATGGATGCACCTACGGGGCGTTACACTAAATGACATAGCAAACAGAGAAAGACAAATACTGCATGGTATCGCTTATATGTAGCATCTAGAAAAGAACAAGCAAGAAATTGAATTCATAGAAAGGGAGAGGGGACAGGTGGATCCCAGAGCCTAGGGCGTGAGGAACAGGGAGAGGTTGGTACAAGGTACAAAGTTCCAGTGGTAAGATGAGTAAGTCATAAGGCCTGAGAATCTAATGTATAACCTGGTGACTATGGTGGATAATACGGTCTTGTGTAGTTGAAATTGCTATGGGAAGATAAAAAGTTAAGGATTCTTACATAAAAAAAGATAAACAGGGGCACCTGACTGGCTCAGTTGGTTAAGCGTCTGCCTTTGGTTCAGGTCATGATCCCGGAGTCATGGGATTGAGCCCCGCATCAGGCTCCCTGCTCAGCGGGGAATCTGCTTCTCTCCCTCTCTCTCTGCCCATCCCCTGTTTGTGCTCTCACTCTCTCTGTCAAATAATTAGATTTTTTTAAAACTTAAAAAAATAAAAATAAAGAAAGTAAACGTGAGGGGATGAATTTGTTAATTAACTGGATAATGAGAAGTCTTTCACAATGTGCACATACATCAAATCACTACACTACACACTCTAAAAATATCACCATTTTATTTGGCAATTATACCTCAATAAGACTAAAAAAATATATATGTATATCTTGATTATGGTGTCAGTGACAAGGCAAATACATTGGTCGACACACTTATAAGTTGTGCATTTTCATTTTGAAAGCTGTATTTCAATAAAGTTGATTTTTTTTTTTTAAGAAAGCAAGCAAGAGCATACTGTGTGCTCCATGGGGTGGAGGGGGTGTAATTCAGTCTTAACGCTAAGCCTGATCGATGTTTCCCATTTGTACACATGCCAACATGAGACGCACAAAGGAACACACGCTGTATGAGGATTCCCGCGGGCACACCTCACACCCGCCCGCGTGGACCAGCGGGGCTGCATAACTGAACCTCTCCCCCAGATGCCACTGGATGTTCCAACACTTTAGGCCAGGCCGGAGGAGAAAGCCCAGCTCCATCTGACCACCTGGCCACAGGTGGGTCCTAAAAGCCTGACCCCTCCTGGGCCTGATCCAAGGCTGGATCAGTCTCCTAGGGCCACCCTAACAAAGAATTGCACACAAGGCGGCTTAAATGACAGAAATCTATTTTCTCATACTTCTGGAAGCCAGAGTCTGAAATCAAGGTGTGGTCAGGGTTGGTTTCTTCTGAGGCCTCTGTCCTTGGTTTGTAGGACCTTCCCAGGTTCTGCTCTCTGTGTCTTTGTCCTAATTTCTCTTCTTACAAGGACATGAGTCATATTGGATTAGGGCCCACCCTAATTATCTCATTTTAACTTAATCTCTTCTTTAAAAAAAAAAAAAAAAAAAAAAAGCCCATCGCCAAATACAGCCACATCCCCAAGTGCTGGGGGTTAGGGCTTCAATAGGTGAATCGGAGGACGGGCACCATTCAGTCCATAACAGGTGCCCACTCGAGGAAACTCTCCCTCCCCCCACTCAGCTGCAGAGGGTTAAAGTGAGAAGCCAAGGATGGGGGCTAGGGAGGGGGGAGTGTATGCCTGCATTAAGCAGATTAAGGGGGAAATACTGCTCAGAGGCTCAGCTATAATTAGAGAAATTAAAGTCAGGGCTGACGAGAGCAGGCACTCTCTTGCCTTATAATTAGGATGAGGCTGCGCTCACAGAGAAGTCTGGGTTTGCTGCTATGGGGCTCTGTGATAAGGGGAGGGGGCAGCAGAAGTAGGCAGACCCCAGCCAAAGACATTCACATTTGGCTCAGGACAGACCTGGGTCAAGAGGAGACACATCCCGAAGCCCCTGGATGACCCCTGGTCAAAGCATCCTCCTTCCGCCTTCTAACAGAGGAGAGCTGGGCACCAGCTCCAACCTGGTGAGGGTAGGTCAGCCCTGCTCCCCAAGAACAGCTGAATTCACTCCCTGAGCCAGAAGAGGAGGTGTTTGTGTTTTAATTTTTTTAAAATTCAATTAATTAACATATATTATTGGTTTCAGAGGTAGAGTTCAGTGATTCAGCAGATGCATGTAACACCCAGTGCTCATTACATCACGTGGCCTCCTTAACGCCCATCACCCAGTTACCCCGTCCCCCCCCACCCTTCTCCCCTCCAGAGACCCTGTTTGTTTCCTATGGTTAAGAATCCCTTATGGTTTGTCTCCCTGATTTCGTCTTGTTCTATTTTTTCCTCTCTTCCCCTATGATCCTTTAGTTTGAAGAGGAGGCGTTTGAAACCTAAAGATACCAAAGGACGAATCCAGGCACCCTGGACCCCCTGGGTCTAGCAGGAAATACTCCCAAGGATGTGTCTGGTGGGGGGTGGGACCAGGCCAAGTAATCTAGCAGAGTGGGACCCCCTTGCAGGAGCCGGCATGAGCAGCAAGTCCCAACTTCAGCTTGGGACACCCATGATGACATGGACATCTCTCACTCAGGAATCCCAGCCACTGCGCTTCCTCCTACCCTCTGCCCAAAAGAGGGGGAAAAAGGGGGAGTGTCCAGGGGTGGTGAGAGCAGAGCCAAGCCAGCAGGGGTGAGAGTGTGTGAACTGGACCCAAGGCCACTCAAGTATTTTTACTGGGAGCACAAAGATGAGCCAGAGGAGCTCAGGCTTAGGCAGGCAGTGTCCCATCTCAGAGCCCTGTGTGTTCTCTAAAGGCCATAGGCTGTGTTTGGGGGACAAGACCTCCCTGAGGAGGTGAACTCAGACTCAAGTGAGAGGAGGAGACCATGCAAAGGTGGGAGGAGCGTCCTGAGCAGAAGGGGCCCTGGCCGTGAGGCTGAGGCTGGCCCAGAGAGGCTGCAGCACTAGAGGGGGGCTTAAAAGGAGGTGGGGGTGGGGTGAGAAGCAGGCAAGCAGGATCACAGGTGGGGCTTGGAGGCCATGGCCCAAAGGTAGATTTTCTGGGGCCTTTGGAGTTGCAGGGAGCAAGGTTCTAGGATTCTTGCCCTAAATGGATAACTCAGGCTGTTGGGTGGAGGAGAGTATGCAAGAGAGTCGGGGAGACAGGGAGGCCAGCTGAGGTGTCCGGAGGTGTTGCTTGGGGAAATGTCTGGAGGAAAGAGCCCATCTCAGGGCTGAGATGTTTAGAGCAAGAGAAGGAAGGAAGCGAATATGCCTCCTGAGCGTGGGGGCTGAGCAGTACGGTGCTTGGGGTGGCTTATCTGAGACAGGGGACTGAGATCAAGAGTTTTGGCACAGTAAACGGGGTGTGCCTGCCAGGCACCCTGCTGGGCTGCCAGGAAGGCAGCCCGAGATGCTTCTGGAGCCCAGAGCAGGTGTCAGTGCAGGGAGTCGAGATCTCGAAGACAGCAGCAGATGTTTCAAGAGCCCTAGGGTAGCACAGCCCAGAACCAGGGTAGCCACAGCCACGGTGGCTAATTACATTTACATTAATTCAAATGAAATGAGAAGGAAACGTCAGCGGCCGGCCACTCAGCAGGTGCACACGTGGCTCGTGGCTCCCGCACCCCACAGTGTGGACAGAAGACATCTCCTCCCCACCACTGTAGAAAGTTCTATGGGGCAGTGCTGGGAGGCGGAGGGGACAGCCAGGGGCCGAGTCTGGAGCAGCCAGCCCTGGGGACCACGGAAGGAGGGCGTGGCCAGCAAGGGAACCCAGTAAACGTGGTGCCCTGGAGGCAGGAGTCCTTGGGCCAGAGGCCAGCCCCCAAAGCCCAAAGCCGATAGCAGCAGGTTGGGGAGAGAGTGGGAGGTGCAGCAGTGTAGCCAGAAGGGGGAAGAAATGGGCAGAGCACAATGCCAGGAGGCAGGAAGGACGCTCCGGTCAATGTGGTCATTAAGGAGGCAGGACGGGGAGCAGGGACAATGTCCAGCAGCTGACGATGCCTTTTCCCAGGTGTCCTCGAGAGGCTGGGAGTCAGCAAGGGCAGGGGCACCCTGTCCCACTCCCAGGCTGGCTGCCCTGCTCTGCTTTCTGCTGATCCCAGACCCAGGTTTTACTGGCGCACTCCCAAGGCCACGCTGAGCTCTTCAGTGGGGACACAGCTGCTCCCAGGGGTCTAGGCCACCGGAGCCATTTGTGCAAGGTCAGGGCTTGTGGAGGACCCGCTCCCAGCCCCGTGCCTGGCAGGCTCTGAGCTGCTTGAGCTCAGGGCAAAGGGGGGTCCCCAGCCCCCAGCAGGCCGAGCGGAGCGCAGGGGCAAGCCCTGGGCAGGGGTTCTAAGGCCGGGCCCCTGCTGCCTCTTGTGGCATCAGAGCCATCACCCCACAGATCGCCCCGGGGAAGCAGCCCAGGTCAGCCGAAGGCCCCACCGCACTCGTACCCCTGTTCCCACAGTGGGGATCAGGCCCAGTGTGTGAGCTTGCTGGGGCTGCTGCACAAAGTCCTGCGGCCTGGGGATGCCTAACCAGGCCTTGATTCTGTCGAGCTCCTGGAGGCTGCAAGTTCAAGGTCCAGGCGTGGGCAGGGTGTCACCTTCTCACCCCTTGTCGGGGGCTTCCTTTTTCCATCTGTGAAATCAGGATAATACTGCTTCCCAGATAAGTGGCTGGATAATTATATGATATATTATTTTTAAGATTTTATTTATTTATTCATGAGAGACACACAGAGAGAGAGAGAAAGGCAGAGACACAGACAGAGGGAGAAGCAGGCTCCATGCAGGGAGCCCGACGTGGGACTCGATCCCGGGTCTCCAGGATCACACCCTGGGCTGAAGGCAGCACTAAATTGCTGAGCCACCGGGCTGCCCCATAATTATATGATATTATGTCAGCGGTTCTCAACCATTTTGTCCCAGAATCCCTTTTACCTTCTTAAAGATGATTGAAGATCCCAAAGAGCTTTTGTTTATATGCATGATATTGATCAATATTAACTATATAAGAAAATAAAATTGAGAAATTGTGAATTTTTGTCTAACTCAAAAATAGTGAGTGCAATGCAATAAACTAGTGTATGTTACCAAAAGTAACATTTTTTAGTGAAAAAAATTCTAGTTTCCAAAACACAATTTTAGTGAAAAGAAAGGTATTGTTTTACATTTGTGCGATTCCCTTCTATGTCTGGCTTAATGGAAGCCAGGTGGATTCTGGTGTCTCTGCATTTGGCCAGTTTCAAAGGAAGCGTGTAAAGAATGCCTCATGGGTGAGATGCCTGGGTGGCTCAGGGGTTGTGCCTCTGCCTTTGGGCTCAGGGTGTGATCCTGAACCTGGAGTCCCAGGATCAAGTTCCACATCGGGCTCCGTGAGGAGCCTGCTTCTTCCTCTGCCTGTGTCTCTGCCTCTCCCTGTCTCTCATGAATAAATAAATAAAATCTTAAAAAAAAAAAAAAAAAAAGAAAGAAAAGAAAGAAAGGCTCATGGGGACCCCAGGTTAAGAAGGGCTGGTGCATGAAGGCTCTGGCACCCAATGTCCAGCAAAAACAGGAGCCATGAATAGGCGGGTGCCCTGGGGTTTGGGTCCCTCATGGATACTGACCCTGTTGCTAATTCAGCTGCACAGAGGTGGCCTTATACCAGGTCCCAGAGACAAAGGGAAGTGACAAGATTAGAGACAACGGGAGGGTCGGGAGGTTGATGAGAGAGGATAGAATCGACCTAGAAAAGCAAACTTTGATTTGCTAAAAATATCCATCGGTTAGGCAGCTACCCCCCCCCCCCCCCCCCCCCCGGCAGCTGCCCCTCCCAATTCAAATCCACAAAAAAAGCCAAATGGAAGGCGCCAAGCCAGGATTGAGATCGTGCAATTAGACCATTTAAGACAAGCTTTCAAAGCTCAGACTCCCAGACATTTCAAACACACAAAGAAAATGTGTGCTCTGCGGACACAATGAGAGCAAATCCTTTTCCCTTTTTTTTTTTGTTCTCCTTCCCTATCCCTGCTCAGAGGCAAGCAAAGGAAGAAAATAAGCGCAATTCAGCACAGATGAGACAAAAGTTAAGTTTAACAACAAAGAGACTATCTTTTAGGGAGGTGCAGAGATGATTCGGCCACATTGCGGGGAGGGGATAGTTTCCCCCAGGGAGCAGCACCCTGGGGTGCCCACCCGCCTAACCCCTGGGTCCACAAAGGCCATGGGATGACAGAGGCCAGGTGGGGTAGGGGCGTACCTGAAGGCAATGAGCTGGAATCCAACCATTCTCGGGGCGAGGGGTGGTTCTCGCTGCAGCTGCAGGGATCTGTGGGGGCAGCCTCAGGTTAGAGAAGACCCGTTTTTGGTCAGGGATGGGTGACTATCCTCCCAAACCACCCTCAAGATCTCTGCAGGAACAGAATTTGCAACTGGCTATTGGAAGAGCATAATCCAATCACTGCTCAGAGACACTTAGTCTTGCCCTGGCTCAGAATGGACCTGGTGCCTTGCTCTCCATCTTAAGAGGCCACCAAATGTCAATCAGTTACTGTCCCTGCACCACCTCTAACCCCTGTTCAACGACAAACAAATTCTTGTTAAGAAGGATGCTTCTCCTCCATCCAAGACTCTGGGCCCCAGCCTCCAGCGGAAAGGGACATTTTGTAACTACACTGGATGGTAGCTCCCGCCATGCAAGGCAAAAGCTTCCAGAGGGACAGTTTGGAAGGCTCTCTGCTCAGCTGTCATAATAAAATACCACACACTGAGTGGCTTAAACAGAAAGATATTTTCTCACAGTTCTGGAGGCTGGAAGTCTGAGATCAGGGTACCAGCATGGTCAGGTTCTGATGAGAGTCCTCGCCCCGGCTTGTAGACGTCCGCCTTCTCGCTGTCCTCACATGACAGGGGGAGAAAGCAAGCTCCCTGGTATCTCCTTTACAAGGACAGTACTCCCATCATGGAGGGCTCCGTCATCATGACCTCATCTAACTAATTACTTCCCAAAACCCCATCTCTCAATACCGTCACACTGGGGGTTAGCACTTCTCCATGAAATTGGGAGGACACAAGCAGTCCATAACACTCTGTAAGGCTCCTTCTCCACTTCCCCCCCACAGAGGGCCAGGCTCTAAAACTCACTGCAGAGGAATGGACCAGGGCTGTCACCGGGGAGGGGGCTCCATCAATGCAGCAGGCCCCCTGCAACAGGAGGTCCTGACCGTCCTAGGTTCCTTCCCTATCGGGAAGCATTGCTTCGGGGGCTGGGGAAAAGAGAGGAGAGACTTGATATTCCATGTGACCCTGGAGTGTCTGTCATTGTGCCAGCCTCTCTGCATAAATCATTTAATCTTCACACAACCTCACTAGTAGGTGGTATGATCCCTGATGATCCCTGCTTTATAGACGGGAAAACTGAGTTCTCACAGCTGGGATGTGGGATGTCAAGAAGCCAGGACCCTAAAGGGTCTGTCCTACCCCCAAACCACGTCCTTTCCACCACATCACACTCCCAGAAGAACCAGAGACTTCCCAGGTTGAGGGGGCTCCCCCAAGGGGCAATAGATTATTGAGGTGGGAGGGGAACAGACGTAGAGTCTGGCTGATGGTCCTGACCAGAAGTGGTCATTCTTGGGGGCGGGGAGGCTTTAGTTAAATTGAATTTAGCACAGCCTGTGAATCCTTTGGATTCTAAGTTGCTTTAAAGTACACACTTGTTGGGCAGCCCCTGTGGCTCAGCGGTTTGGCGCCGCCTGCAGCCCAGGGTGTGATCCTGAAGACCCGGGATTGAGTCCCGCGTCGGGCTCCCTGCGTGGGGCCTGCTTCTCCCTCTGCCTGTGTCTCTGCCTCCCTCTCTCTCTCTCTGTGTCTCTCATGAATAAATAAGTAAAATCTTAAAAAAAAAAAAAAACATACTTCTTTAGGAAAGAGAAGAGGCCTGATTCCTGCTCACCCTCCCTCAGTGGCCAAAGGAACTGATGTGGGCCGCTTGGTGAGGGTGTCCCCTTGGGCCAGAGCTGAGGCTTGCCACATCGTTTTCACCAGCAGTGGAAGTGGAGAGCACGCTATGTCCTAGGACCTTGATGACACTAGGGGAAGTGTGATCACAAGGCGTTAACGCAGGTCGGGCCCAGCTGCCTCCGAAGACAGTCGCACTCCCCTTGCCTCTCAGGCACAGCCCCCATCTGCAAAGTACAACCACTGGCAAAACATGTTTTCATGCTGACATGATAGAGCTGGCATTTTCATATCCACTCTGCTACCTGCTGTTACATATAGCTGTAATTTGTGGTTTTTAACTGGATGCTCTATCATCGACAGAAGCAAGTTGCTCACAAAGTGTAAAATTTGATAAAGTCAAATAAATTAATAGACCGCAGAGGAGGCCTATCCCTTCCAGATAGCCAGAAAGAGAATGTTCCCGATCTATTAATGTGTGGGTGTTAATAGCTCCCCCGACACGTGCACGTTCCCATAAATAGTGGAGACTCTAGGAAGCCTCCAAGATGGCCCGAGCAACCCTCACCTCTGCGTCCTACTGGGATCTCCTTTGCTTGAGTGTAGGCTGGACCTAATGACCTGCTTCCAACATATGGAATATATGAAAGTGGTGGGATGTCACTCCCAAGACTGGGTTACAAAAAGAATCTGTGGCTTCTGTCTTACCTGATCCTTTCTTGCGCTCTGAGGGAAGCTAGCTGCTGTGTTGGGAGCCGCTCTATGAAAAGGCCCGTGTGTCAGAAAACTGAGGGCAGCTTCTGACCGGTAGCCGGCAAGGAGCTGAATCCTGCAGGCAACCTTGTGAGAGAAGGTTGTGGAAGTGGATCCTCCCCCAGTCTAGCTGTCCGACGAGCAACCAGCCCTAGCCAGCACCCTGCCTGCAGGCTTCATGAGCTAAGCTGTGCCCAGATTTCTGACCTCCAGAAACTGTGAGACAGTGTTTGTTGTTTCAGATCTCTACGTTTTGGGGTAATCTGTTATATAGAGCAGCTATCTAATACACAGATATATGTACGTGCACCACATCACGAGCAAGACATACACTCCCTCCCCCCGCAAAAAAACCCACATATGAGTACAGATGTCTACATCAAATCTTCAGGGTTAATTGTTGCATTGTCATTAATATTAAAACCTTCCAGGGGCAACCGGGTGGCTGAGTCTGTTGAGCGGCTGCCTTCAGCTCAGGTCATGATCCAGGGGTCCTGCTCAGCAGAGAGCCTGCTTCTCCCTCTCCCTCTGCTCTCTCTCTAATAAATAAATAAGATCTTTTAAAAAATTATTAAAACTTTCCAAATTCTTCCAAAGTCAGAGGGAATCACTTGGCCTGAGGCAAGAGGAAAGGAGGGGTAAAGGCAGATATCCTTCACTTTCAGATTTCTGAAGCCAGGAAGCTTGGCTTGTCCAACTCACCTCTGATGACTCTCCGTCTCCTCCCTAAAACTTAGCCTGTCTGGGGGAACTTTAAGTAACAGCCAAAGAGGTCTCTACCCTGCCTACTGTGGGACATATCATTTCTATTTCTAATTTAAGCTTTTAAGGATAATTTGAATTTGAATATCTTAAATGCATGAGAAGAATCAGCCTGCAAAACAGACTCCTCAATATTTCATTAACTCAGATCCAAGCCAAATTACCCTGGACAATGCTTGCCTCCCCTTAGCCAGGCAAGTTGCAGGCATCAACGTGGAGAGGGGAGAGATGACCTCATCCGCTCCGCCCAGACCCAAAGCAATTACCCCTGCACCAGGTCCCACTAGCTTTAGGATTAACTCCATACCTCTGGTGATACATTTGAGTGTTCACTATCCTGAAAGCAATTAAGAAAAAAAAAAAAAGGACAAAAGCATTACCATAACTACAGTTTGTCTTTTTTTTTTTTTTCTTTTTTTTTTAGATTTTACTTATAACAGAGAGACAGAGAAAGCACAGCAGGCAAAGGGAGAAACAGGCTCCAAGCTGAGCAAGGACCTTGATGCGGGGCTTGACCCAAGACCCAAGGATCATGACCCAAGCTGAAGGCAGACACTTAACCCACTGAGCCACCCAGGTGCCCAACTAGAGTTTGTCTTAAAAAGAGCCCCACCATCCAAGGAAAAACCTGTATGGGTGCTGGTTCACCATATGCACCTGGGCTCACCTTGGCTAAGTGTGGATCTCAGACACAGCTTGGAAACTGAGTGTGGGGAAGAGAGCATGAAAACAGTAGACCCTGTTTTTATGAAGGGAGGGCCAGCAGCCTTGAAAGAGAAACTGGCCTCGGCGGAGCCAAGGGTCTGAGAGCCTGGGGAGAAGCTAAAGGGGTGAATGAAGGGGGCACATGAGAGGCGGCCGATTGGGAGGACAGCCCAGCTCATCTGGAGCATCAGTTTCGGGACTGAAGGGGCCACCCTAGAGATTCGGAACCATGTCCCCGGCCCTTCCCAGCACCGACACTGCCTGAAGTGGCCGGCATTGCTGGGGAGGGGGTTGCCCGGCCTGGCCCTGCAGCTCCCACGTACACAGCAGCACAGAAGCACAATGTGGCTGCTCGTGGACGACAGTCACGAAAACTCACGCTGATCCTCCACAGCCAGACGACGGGGCATTGCACAAATGCCCCTGAGCACCCAGGTGCACACGGCCCAGAAGCCCGTGGGGACCCGCACCCACATCCAGATCTGCGCTGGGTGCCCCAGAACCTGGCTGGGGTGACAGCTGAGCCCCCAGGACCTCCCTGGAAAGGTGGGCCCTCTTGGAATAAGACAGAGAGGAACAGGAGGCTCCGTGGGAGGGACTTTCTAAAGAGCTCCCCTGTTGACCGCCCGGGAAGGGCATTTGCCTTCCAGCTTTAAGGATTAAGCACATCTCTGATGATACAAAGGAGTATCCCTGAGGCTTCCCTAAATGAAGCTGTTCAAAGCCTCTGAAGGGACCAGCTCCCCGCCTCCGCCCCCGCCCGACCCCAAACCCCAGGCTTGGAGCAGCACCCCCAAAAGAAAGGCTCTGGGACATCAAGAATAAGAACGTCGCAATGATTGTTTGCTCCCCTGGAAGCTGGTAAATAATTCAGGAGAAATGCTTTCTCCCGTTTTAATTAATCCACACAGAATTTCATCGGCAGACATGCACATTCACCCCGGCCAGGAAACAGCAGGTGCCGAGCCTCATTACCCAGCGCTTGATGCCGGGCTTGCAAATAGAGACTTCACAGGAAGAAACCCTCCATCGCACTGAAAGGATGAGGCTGCCCTGAGCAGGAGATCTGGGGGCTTCAGAAACACTGGGCCTCACTCCCCACCCCACGGTCTCGCCCTCAGAGCAGAGTGGGGAGAGAAGGAAAGTCTCGCTCCCCTTCACCTGGAGGACCCCCCGCCTGCAGAAGAGGCAAGGCGCACCTGCTGGTTCAATCCTCCCACCGCACCCCAGTCTGCGATCGTGGTGCAGCTGAGCCCAGAGAAGACATGCCTCCCTCAGCGTCATTAGGCAGCTAGTAGGGGTAGAGCCAAGACCCACCCAGGTCTGTTTGCCACTGCAGATGTGAGAAAGGATGCCAGGCACTTGGTCAGGCCACCTTTTAGGGATTCCTGGTGATGTGGGACACAAAAGCAGAAGAGAAATTATGAAATTTCCTCACTATCTACAGCCCATGGACAAGTCCTTGAAATAGGCAGAGTGACCTTCCTCTAGGGACTCAGCTGCTTCGATGTTCATACTTTGCTGAGGGCAAACGGCAATCCTAGCCCAACCCCCAGGACCCTGTAAGTCCACTTTAACTTATAAAAATTCCTTTGGAAGCTTCCTTTATCTCTAACCCACCGAGATACACGTTGACAATCATCCCCCAAGCACATGGCCCACCGATGTACATCTGAAGGGTCGCATGACTCTGGTTTTATTAGACGGTAATAAATGACCCTTTCCCCACAGCAGCTTGCCCCCCTCAAGGTCCTGGGAACCTTGCTTCCAAAATTCCTTAAAGGTTTACCCTCTCCCTAACCCCTCCCAACTTGAAAGGATATAATGTTCCACTCCTCACGACCCCAGGGCAACTCTTTCTGCCCACGGGTCTTGTCCCTGTGCTTTAATAAAACCACCTTTTTGTACTAAAGACGTCTCCAGAATTCCTTCCTGGCCGTCGGCATCGAACCCTAACGTCTTCCCTACATCACTGGGAAGGTGCTGGCAAAGGTCATCCAAAAAAGTGACTGCCGAGTAACCCCTGAACTGAACCCAGGCACTCAGAAGCTCCTCCTGCCCCTCCTGTCCATGGAATGTGGGTTCTGCTTCCCTCTCCTGCTCCCAGAGGCTTCTCCAAGGATAGTCTTGAGATCCAGATGTTGAGGACACCTGTACACTATATATGACTGAACCCAGTTTAATATGGCAGGTGGGTACAGGGACCCATTCATCTTGCTGCCACACAAAACAAACCTCTTATGAAGTTCCCTTTGCTTATTAAAACTGCCCCCTACCAACCTGGAGTGGCCTGCTTCTCTTTGGTTCCTCCCTGCCCTCCACATCCAGGATGGCTTCAGATTACACCCCACAAGCTCCCTAGAGGGTTTCAGATCAACAAAGCGAAGGACAGCTCAGAAACAGCAGTGGCTGCTCACCAAGCACATTCACTCTCTGAATGGTGACCTCCCCCAAATGTATCCACTCCCTGAAACCTGTGCATGGATCCTTATTTAGAAAAAGAGTCTTTGCAGATGTCATTAAGCCAAGGTCTCAAGCTAATCCTAAATGATCCAGTTGGGCTTACATCCAAAAAGTGTCCTTATAAGAGAAAGGCAGAGGGAGATTTGGGAGGGAGAAGGAGCCACGAGAAGACAGAGGCAGAGACTGGAGGGACTCAGCCACATGCCAAGGACCCCTGGAGCCACCAGAGGCTGGAAGAAGCAGGAAAGGACCTCCTGGAGTCTTCAGATGAAGCGTGCCTCTACTGGCATGTTGCTTTGATGCCTGCCTTCCAGAACTGTGAGAGAATAAATTGCTGTTTCTTTAGGCTACGCAGGTTGGGGTACTTCCTTATTGCAGCCCCAGGACACTGATGAGCCTCCCAGGCTCAGCCTCCTGAGAGGCCAGGAACGGCTGGACCCATGGCCATCCAATGGCACGGGCGAAGGGCCCGCCTCGGCTGGCCAGCACGGAGAGAGAGGAGCCCACCAAGGGAAGGCAGGTTGGTGCTGAGCTCAGGGAAACAAGAGGAAAGGGGGACCCCTTCGAGGGGGTGCCAGGAGGCTGGAGGCAATGCTGCAGGGAACCGACAGGAACTCAGAAGGGCAGTGAGGCTGGATAAAATTTAGATGGGGTGGGAGCAAATCAGCCCAATTTCAGGACAGGCTGCTGTTATGCTCCACCATCTGGGAGCCACAGAGAGGGAACAGGAGGGACAGGCAGGTGTGCTCACGCATGCACGCACCTGTGTGACCACCTGCATGTGGGTGCGCACACACATGCAAGGAGGGCAGGGTACAGAATATCAGGGTATTAGGGGAAAGTCACCAAAAGAGTAATTTGACCTTCTTCTGGCACTTGCCAAATGTACTTTATTTTTCTCACATTTTTTTTTAAAGATTTATGTATTTGAGAGAGAGAGATCATGAGCAGGAAAGGGCAGAGGGAGAAGCAGACTCCCCACTGAGCAGGGAGCCAGATGGGGGACTCGATCTCAGGACCCCGGGATCATGACCTGAGCCGAAGGCAGCCGCTTAACTGACCGAGCCCCGCGGGCACCCCTTTGTCATATATTTTTGACAAAATATACAATTTTTGAATACTTTCAAAATTTTCTGAATAGAAATATGCAATTTCAGTCTATGGGAAACATTATGACAGTTCACCCCTAAATATATCAGTGTACAAAATATAAGGACACCTTCATATACGTAATCAATTATAAAGATAGTTTTGTACATAATCAAAACGCTGTAATCATGCATTAGAGGGTTAACAATAATTTCATAATGTCGTCCAACGATCTACCGAATCATCTAATACCTCGTCCATAGCCAAACGTTTAAAATTTCCCAAGAATATCTGTTACAACTACCTATTTTCAAACTGCTGTCTATTCCGGGTTTATGAATTTCATTTGATTACTCTTTAATCTCCTTTAGTCTGTAATAACATCCTCCCGTGTTTAAAAAAAAAATGTTTTTGTTGAGATGCGATTCACACAGCATTAACAATTTTAAAGTGTTCCATCCAGTGACATTTAGTACATTCGCAATACTGTGCAATCATTTGACTTTTAAAATAAAATTTTTTTAATTGAGGGATTTTTTTTCATCTTAAAAGTACTACGTGCTCAATTAAAAATGCAATATATGCAAGCAGTATCAAGGGCAGAGTGTTTGACCCTGAAATCATTGAGACTGGATGCCCCTGGAGCCCCCCCCAGAAGCCCAGCCCCCCAGAATGTAGACAGCACCGTGCCCTAGATCCTTTCGCCTTCCTCTCTGGAAAACCCACTAGCCTTTGTCCCAAGCCGTGAATGCCACTGGGTAAAGATAGGGTGAAAGAGCTCCTCAAACAACTCACTTAAAATATAAACATCCTCGGGGCACTTGGGTGGCTCAGTGGTTGAGCATCTGTCTTCTGCTCAGGTCGTGATCCCAGGGTCCTGGGATCGAGTCCCACATCCCTGCAGGGAGCCTGCTTCTCCCTCTGCCTGTGTCTCTGCCTCTCTCTGTGTGTCTCTCCTGAATAAATAAATAAATCTTAAAAAAAAAAAAAATATATATATATATATAAACGTCCTCAAAAGCCCTTAAGGCATGGAGGTGGGAATTCCAGTTTACCGAAAGCTTTCCAGTCACGTGTCGACACCCACATCCTCTGATGTTCCCTTGTCCTAATATCCAGGCTCATACCCCAGGGCCGATGCCCCCAGCTCTCCTCCATGCTTGCATCCCTAGGACTCAGGACCCAGCTGGTCCTTACCCCAAGCACCAGGTCTGCAGAAGCAAGAAATAGGAGGCTGAAATGGATGGCTTCAAAGGTCCTGTGCAGCTGTGACATAATGTCATCTGGTCTTAGTGAAGTGCCCTGAACACCACGGGGTTTGAACATCGCTGGAAAGGATGCCCTGTGAGGTTTGAACATCCGCTGGGAGGTCTGCTGTTCCCAGCACCAGAAAATGAGGCAGGATAGGGACAGACCTTTTGGCAGCTCACCTGCTGGATCCGGAGCTTGGGGGCCACAGGCCGGGGTGACCCCACCACCTTTCCGATCCTGACCCAGCCCTTCCAGACCCATCATCTCGGGATCCAGTGGCAAAATCCACTGTCAGGAAAGATCAGCAGCGGGTCAGCCTTGGTGTGCATTTACCCACGTGCTCCCTCTCCTGGGAGGGGAAGGCGATTTAGTGCAAAGTGGCCTCACCCCCCACCCATTTCAGTCTCACTAAACAATGGGCATAATGACCCCGTGTAGGGGCCACTCTCTAGCGCTACAGAGAAAACTGAGGCTCCCCTCCCCAAAAGTTAAACTGCTTGCCCAGGATGTCATCTAGGAAGTGGCGGAGTATAATGTGAAGCCAGGTCTGCCTGTGTCTGAGTCCCCACAACCAAGTGGTGGTGAAGGAGGGCATCAGCCACCTCCATTCTGACTTTAGTCTGTATTTTCTGATCAAGTTCTCCTCTCCAGCTGATCTCCTAACTCAGGCAAAAGGCCCTGTGGGCAAAGTATCCAGTGGTGGGAACAGAAACTCAAGCCACAAGGATGGCCCAAGCCAGCAAGACCCCCGTGACTGTCCCCAAGACAACGATCAACCTTTCACCGCCCGCCTGCATGTCCCCACTCACCTTGGTCCCACACTGTCCTTATATAAACCTAGAAGTGTTTTCAGCACTTTGGGCACCGTCTTTGAAATGCTGTGCTCATGTGGGGGAGGCCTCACTGGAATAAATTCCTTTCTTGTTTCCCCACGACTCGACTCGTCTCTCTGCCTGTGGATTTTGTCAGCGGCAAGAGGTGGAGCCCAGTCTGCCTGGGACCCCCCAGGGCCAGGTGCTCATGCTACAGTGGCACAGGGTGAGGATCATCACCTCAGCAGCCCTGAATGGCCACACCCCTTCCCGCCCTGCTCCTGGACAAGGGACCCTCCCCACATCTGCTCCAGCAGCAGGTGTCCCAGGAAACCTGGCACCCCAGGGACTACGGGCCAAATGGTTTGTGCTGGAGAAGCAGCTCTGGAGCAAGTGTAGGCTGGATGTGAGCAAGCTGATTTTCTCAGCTTATTGCTGATTCCATTCTCTCCTTATATCCTTCTGGATGCCCCACTGCCGCCTGCATGTCAGGAACCTGCCCTCCACCTCAATAAAATCAACCCCCATCCTACCAAGTGAGAGAAGTCAGAGAGAGACCATATCCAACAGGACAGTTAATCTTAGAATCTTAAAAAAAAAAAATAATAATAACTTAGAATCTTGGGTAAAAAGAGTCCGCTGCAAGGTCAGTGCCCCTTACGCCCTCACCCACCCACCTGAGTGCAGACACTGGAGTGTGTTCAGGGAGGAACTGGTCTCCTCTCACTGCAGCGAAGAGAAAGAGACTTCCGGGCGCCGTTGTCTTTCGCATGTGGAGCCAGGGGAAGCTTGGGAGACCGAGGTAGGATGGTAAGCCTCCCAAGACCCTCACCTGGGGCTTTTCAGTCCCCTCTGTCTGGGCCTATCATTCTCCACCCAGAGGAAGCATCTCAGAGCAGAAGGGATCTCTGTTGGCTCAGAACTCGGCCCCAGGTTAGAGCAGAAGAACTGAAGTCTCTCCTTCGGAGCGGGGCTCACCTGTGCCAGCGGACCCCCTGCCAAAGCCAGCCAGCGGCCTGAGGGATGAAGCTGCAGCGGTCACGGTCTCCCACAGGAGGAAGTAGGAGCCCCCAGCCTCTCTCCGTAACAGTCTGGGACCAAGCAGTTCTGCAATTATGGCAAGATGAGAAGTTATCAAAAGATAAAATCTATTCCCAGGAAATCAACAGAGGACTGAGCACCAAGTAGGACCAACGGCACAGAGCCTCGGGGACTCTCCAGCTAATGACATTATGTCATCAGCCCTCGGGGCGTAAGCAGCCCAGTCCAGAGAAGGCGGGAGGAAAGGCCCACACGGGGCCGGGGGTGGTCACCAGAGTGGAGCCGATGCGCAGGCCCACTGCAAGGGCTCGGGGAGAGGTGTATGAATTTTTCCAGGTCAACCATAACAAACTGGAGGGCTTCAAACAACAGAAATGTGTCCTAACAGGGTTCTGGGGGCCGGAAGTCTGAGATCAATGTGTACACCAGGACCGGTTCCTTTGGAAGCGCCAAGGGAGCATCTCTTCCTGGCCTCTCTCCTGGCTCCTAGACGTCATTGGCAATCCTGGGCGTTTCCGTGGCTTGTGGCTCCATCACTCCCACTCCCACTCCCGTCTCCGTCTTCGCACACCTTTCCCCTCTGTGTCTCCGTCTCAGATTCTCCTCCTTTCCCTTAGAAGAAACAGCCATCGGATTGGTGACCTCATCCTGAGATCCTCAAGTTCATCTGCCAAGACCCTGTTTCCAAGCGAGGTCACATTCACAGCTTCCAGGGGCTAGGATATGGAATATCTGAGGGGGAGGGAGGGACACCATTCAACCCACTACAGAAAGGTAGTAGGCTCATCCTAAAAAAGAGAACAGGGAAATTCACCTAAGTCGCAGTGAGGACGGCCCAAGCTGGTTGGCAGCCGAGTCTTTCTGCGGCCAGGTGTTGAGGGAAGCCATCACGCAGGTGCGGGGAGGGTCAAAGGACCTGGGTTCCCATGCTGTGTTCACGTAAGAAAACCCAGGGGACCTCGGAGAGCACGCAGGGCCAGGAAAAGCCCCTGAATTCCTCCTCGGGCTAAGTGCTCTGCCATATGGGGGGTGGCAGTGGATCAGGGCCCCTCCTTTGAGCCTATGTTTGGCCCTGTCGCCTCCTCGAGGCAACGTGCAGCCATGCTAAACATGCCCAGGCAAAAGTACACACATTCTTGTTCTCCCGTACTTTCTAGGAATAGTAGAGTTCGGGGGAAAACACAGACCCTTGGTTTCAAATGAGTTCGTGTATTGGTTTCAACTGTTACTTTCCAGCCTTCCTGTTTGTGTTTTCTTCTTAGGTCAAGGGCAACAAGAGCTAAATGAATCACCCCTCCTGGAGCTTGTACGTTATTATGTTCTTAGGCAAAACCACTTTCAAAAGAGTAATATCTGGAAAGGTTTTCAATTTTCCACAAATTGAGTTATCAGTGCCTTCCAAGGAGGGAATGAAAGACAATCTGTGAACTCGGGGATTTAAATAGGAACATCTGAAAACGGCCACAAGCCACAGGCCCATGACAGATGCCTCGCACCAGCCCAGAGGAGATCGTGCAGAGGGAGCCAGGAGAGCCCAGCAGAAGCTTTGCGGGAAGGCAGAAGGGAAGTTCACGGTGCATTTGCATCTCCTCCCCCAGCTCAATTCCTCTTCCATCCAGGCCCTCAGCACCCGCCACACCAAAGGAGGTACCTACCTCCGGAGCGGACCATCCAGAGCAGGGTGCCAAAGGACAGGAACCCCATTTCCACACCTGCGCATTTCTTTTCCTGCACGATTGCCAACAGCACAGTAATCCCTACGCACCCCCAAGCTGGAAAGAGACTGGGTCTGCCCGGTGCTTGTTAATTTTGCAAGTAGTGCAGGATTGGAAGGTTGGAGGCCTTGGCTGAAACTTTTGCTCAAGCCTTGGAACTTAATTTGAAGCTACTGGCTAAGGGCTTCTGGTGTTTGGTGACCAGGGACATGGAAACAAACAGAGGTGGGCCTGGTCCAGCGGGGCCTCCACCTGCAGAGGAATCAGTCTGTCCTGGCTCACAGAAACCCTCCCCACCATCCTGTGCAATCGCACCCTATTTTCAGATGAGGAAATTCGGTCTCAAGAGAGTCCATGTGCTGCTTCCAGGCCCCCAGCAGGGACCAGAGCCCCGGTTCCTCATCTGCCTGTAAGACTAAGCAAAAATCCCAGGAGGAAAGAAAGGAATTAATGAAGAGAGCGCCTGGCTCATGCTCCAGCACCCAGAGCTTTGCCTGGCCTTGGGCGATGTAGGACCTGCTAGATAGGACCTGCACCCCAGCTCTAGCCTCTCCTAAATCCTGTTGGGTTATTAGGCAGATGCCACCTTATTCCACCTCAGCAGACCACGTTCATATCCAACATTTGCCAAGCTCCCTGAGGTTCTGAGAGGGCAGGGCTCAACCACCTTTGCTCCCTAATGTATCACAGCTGCTTGGTATTTGCTGAATTTATCCCAGTGAGCGTGCCTTAAACCTATATTCATAGAGTTGAGAGGATTTTCCAATGACCTGGTTGCACTCCTTCACCTGTTCCTCCTTCTAACAAACAATATACATTTAACAGGTAACTGTCCAAAGTTACAGGTGCCAGGTGAGGCTTCATGGGAATGACACCTGATATCTACCAAGCCACATGTCCAGTCTGCGGTCTGCGTTAGAAAGGAACTGTACGATGCCGTGGTGACGGACACGTGCCATTGTGTGTTTGTCCAGACCCACAGATTCTTCAGCACCCAGTGAGCCCTGATGTTAACTGTGGGCTTCAGGCAGTGATGACGAGTCACGGCAGGTTCATCAATTGTAACAGATGTACCCCCAGGTGGGGAGGTTGATGGTGGGGAAGGTTGTGTATGGGAGGGGGGCAGGGCAAGGAATATATAAGAACTCTCCACTCAGGACGCCTGGGTGGCTCAGCAGTTGAGCACCTGTCCCTGGCTCAGGGCATGATCCTCCGTCTCAGGATTGAGTCCCACATCGGGCTCCCTGCCTAGAGCCTGCTTCTCCCTCTGCCTACGTCTCTGCCTTTCTCTGTGTCTTTCATGAATAAATAAATACAATCTTTAAAAAAAAAAAAACACTCAATTTTGCTATCAACCTAAACTGCTCCAAAAAATTAACTTTTTTTTTAAAGATTGTATTTATTTATTCTTTTTTTTTAATAGAGAGGATTTTTACCACTTTTTTTTTTTTATGATAGTCACACAGAGAGAGAGAGGCAGAGACACAGGCAGAGGGAGAAGCAGGCTCCATGCACCGGGAGCCCGACGTGGGATTCGATCCCGGGTCTCCAGGATCACGCCCTGGGCCAAAGGCAGGGGCCAAACCGCTGCGCCACCCAGGGATCCCTGTATTTATTTATTCATGAGAGAGAGAAAGGCAGAGACATAGGCGGATGGAGGAGAAGCAGGGGCCATGCAAGGAGCCTGATGAGGGACTCGATCCCAGAACCTCGGGATCATGCCCTGAGCCAAAGGCCGATGCTCAACCACTGAGCCACTCAGGCGTCCCATAAAAAATTAACTTGATTAAAATATTTTTTAAATTTTAAAGTAAGGCAGCCCGGGTGGCTCAGCGGTTTAGTGCTGCCTTTAGCCCAGGGTAGGATCCTGGAGACCCGGGATCGAGTCCCACGTTGGGCTCCCTGCGTGGAGCCTACTTCTCCCTCTGCCTCTCTCTGTGTCTCTCATGAATAAATAAATGAAATCTTTAAAAAAATTTTTAAGTAAAACCTAATAAATTTATGAAATCAGTGAGTTTTTGCACAACCCGATTCTCGTGGTAGATGGGAGGACTCCCACATTTATGCCGTCCAACCTGCATTTGACAGACCCCCATAGCACAAATCCTCAGGAAGAAAAGTCCAAGGGGCTCCAGGAGAGAAGCACTGGGTGCTGGCTGATGGGTGCTCATGGTCAGGGTGCCAGGAAGGGGGTGCAGGTACAAGGCGGGCTCCCAGGGCCCTTGCATTACTTTGCAGCCTGACTTCCGGTACCACAATCGTATGAGCCAATGGGTTGGAGGTTACATCAAAATCCAGGCCATCAGCTTCACATGGGCCCCTCCGGGAAGGAATTTAGTAGAAAGCCCTGGCTCTGTCAGGACATAACCTCCTCCGCCAACAAACAACTGGGAGGGATGCCGACAACCAGGGCGTGCTCCCACCCTCAGAAGCCACAGTCCAGGGGCGCCTGGGGGGCTCAGTCAGTGAAGCATCTGCCTTCGGCTCCAGTCATGATCCCAGGGTCCTGGGATCGAGTCCCACGTTGGGGGTGGGGGGAGTCCCTGCTCAGCGGGGAGTCTGCTTCTCCCTCTCCCTCTGCCCCCCACTCATGCTCGCTCTGTGTCTCTAGTGCTCTCTCCCTCTCTCTCAAATAAATAAGTAAAATATTTTAAAAAGAAGAAGAAGAAGCCACAGTCCAGCTGAGGAAGAACAAGGAATTCCCACTGGATTCACGTCTAGGGCTGCTGTGACAAACTGCCGCAAACCCACTGGCTTCCAACAACACAGATTTATTCTCCCAGAGCTCCGGCGGTCAGAAGTCTGAAATGGGTTTCACAGGGCTGACTCCAAGGTGTTGGCCGGGCTGTGTTCCTTCTAGAGGCTCTGAGGAGACGGTCTGTTCCTTGCCTTTTCCAGCTTCTAGAGGCCGTTTCTGGGCTCAGGGCCCCTTCTTGCATCTTCAGCATCAGCACTGTGAACTCCTACCCCTCTCCCCGCCCCCTTCCTTGCCTGGCTCTGAGCCTCCTGCCTCCCTCTGACAAGGACCCTGTGATTACGCGGGCCCCACCCAGATCCCCCAGGACGATCTTCAATCTTCGCATCTCAAGATCCTTAACCTCATCACAGCTACGGAATCCCTTTCACAGGTCCTGGGATTTAAGACCACGGACGTTTTGGGGGGCCGTTATTCTGTGTACCACCTCCACCAACCTGACAGATTATATGGAGATGATTAATCTGACCCATTCTCAGCAAGGCCAAAAGGCCTTCAGCCTCAGCTGATTTTTGGCAACTCCTAGAACAGAGGCTCTTAGTGGGAGGGGGTAGGGACCATTTTGCCCCACAGGGGACATGTGACAATGTCTGGAGATACTTTTGGTTGTCACAACTTGGGTTGGGGGCAGTGGGGGTGCTTCTGACACCCAGCAGGGAGAGGCCAGGTATGCTCCAGAACACAGAATGATCCAGCCCAGATGGATCAAAGGGGCCAGGGCTGAGAAAACCTGCTCTAGAATCAAGAAAAGGACACATTTGAGGGCAAGGCTCCAGGCCACGGGAGGGCAAGAGGCATCCCACGGCTCTGGGCCGGCCCCCAGAGCTCCCCTCCCGGGAAGGCACAGTGCTTGCACACTGCAGACACTCAAAGGCACGAAGGTACAAAGGTGCGTTGTTGCTTTGAAAGATTTGTAATCTCGTTTTTTCTTTGCATGAAATGAAATCCACTCTGGAGCACCCTGCCCCTCCTGCCCCTACCCCGGAGTCATTTGTCATCCTCACCCCCTGGGACACTGGCAGGGAGCGCAGTCAGATTTTCCATCAGCAGCCTCTATCATTTTTTCCCCCTGTTTCCAAGTCCAAGTGTTAATACTCGCAGGCTTGACTGGTTTTAAATTGGCTTTACTGTGGATAGCTTGCCGTTTCCAATAACACAGAGAGACAAGTGGTAAAAAAAAAAAAAAATCTGCACAGAAGACCATAATTTGGGAGATGAAGCTGGACAAGACTTGAGTCAGCACATGTTGGACCTGCAGGCCCTCTGCACCTGCTCAGTGCCCCGGCCCTACACTTAATTTCAGAGGCACCTGGGAAGTTTAAATAATTTACTCCTTCCTCGATGCTTCTGAAAGCTTCCTAGCCCACTCATTTGGTGATTAATATGAATCCCAAATTCTACTGGACCGTCAATAAAACCGGGCTTCACGTGGGGCTATACTCCCCATATCCCAATAAGGCAATGTTTCCACAGGCTTCTCTGAGATGCTAAGTAATTAAATTCTGTTGGACTGGATCAAAGAAAAGAGATGCCATATGCTCTCAATTCAGCTTCTAGAATCCTGGTTAACCCAACAATGGAGTGGGCACCCAGACAAAGGCTATGATGAGAGGTACCCAGGCCAAGCCTACCAGAGAGAAGCCTGTCCTGAACTTGCTGTACCCCTACCTGCCCTCCTAGATGGGAGCCCCCACCTCTCTGTGCTTAGTTCTGATCCATAATATGGGGATACCTATCCCTCTCTCCAAACTCCTGTGCTGAGCTCTTGGGAGGCACATGTCAGAATGCACTGGAAAGGGTCCTACAAATTGAGGTTATATAAATGTGAAGTCTTATTCCATAGATAAGGCAGGGCCTGGGGGCCTGACCCACACAGAATTTTAAGGAGAAAATGCAGCTCAAACCTGAACTTTTTTTTTTTAAGATTTTATTTTTTTATTTACTCATGAGAGACCCACAGAAAGAAGCAGAGACATAGGCAGAGGGAGAAGAAGGCTCCCCACAAGGAGCCCGAAGTGGGACTCGATCCCAGGGTCTTGGGATCACAACCTGAGCCAAAGGCAGAGGCTCAATCACTGAGCCATCCAGGTGCCCCTCCTCATTGCAATTTTGTGACTTGCTCTTGACCTGGTATAAAACTTAACCTTGCCATTTTGCATCTTTGCATGATAGCGGGAATAAGCTTTGCTCCTTGGGGTGTGGGAAACAAAGGCAGAAGAGAAATTATGAAATTTCCTTACTACCTACAGCCCATGGACAAGTCCTTGAAAGAGACAGAGTGACTTTCCTCTAGGGACTCAGCTGCCTCGATGTTCATACTTTGCTGAGGACAAAAGGCAATCCTAGCCCAACCCTCAGGACCCTGTAACCTATAACTTTAACTTTAACCTATAAAAATTCCTTTGGAAACTTCCTTTATCTCTAACCCAAGATACATGTTGACAATCATCCCCCAAGCATTTGACCCCGCATCTGAAGGGTCTCATGACTCCAGTTTTATTAGACGGTAATAAATGACCTTTCCCCAACAGCTCGCCCCCTCAAGGTCCTGGAACCTTGCTTCCAAAATTCCTTAGAGACTTACCCTCTCCCTAACCCCCTCCCAACTTGAAAGGATATTATGGACCACGCCTCACGACCCCAGGGTAACTCTTTCTGCCCATGTTCCTGTCCCTGTGCTTTAATAAAACCACCTTTTTGTACCAAAGAGGTCTCAAGAATTCTTTCTTGGCCATCGACATCGAACCCTAACGTCTTTCCTACGTCACTTGCACTTGGGGTAAGGCACGTGTGTCTTAGCAAAGATAAAGCACAATGCCAATATAAGCAGGAATGTCCCCCATATCTAACCAGTCAAAACCTAAGTCCTGCCACCTTCCCATGTGGCTGTGTGGTGCTCACACTGTAAGGGAGCAACGCCTTACCATCCCTTCATTACCAATATCTGCATGAGTCAGAGCTGATGTCCAAATTTTCCCCAGGTTACCCTTGGTTGGGATTGGGAAGTGATGCATGTTTACAGGCGTGAGTTTAAACGGGCCAATGAAAAGAAAACAAACCTGAAGATAGGAACAGAGGCTGGACAGGCCCACTATCTTGAAAACAGGTCACATCTGTATTCATAGATCAATACTTAATAGCCCAGCATGAATTCCATCAATAAATGCTGTATTCATTCGCTCCCCGCTGTGCTCCAGGGAATAGATCTTCTCGTGGTGTCCGGAATTTCGTTTCCTGTAAACATTCTAAGACGTAAGACAGGAGTGGCTGTGTAAAACAATCTATCAGTGGCAGTCATGAAAGTATCTCAAATTTCAAAGTTCATCTCTTTTGCATGTGGCTATCCGACTGTCCCAGAGCCACTTGTGGGAAAGACTATCCTTTCCCCGCTTGAATTGTCTTGGTACCTTTGTCAATTGACCATAAATATAAGGATTTTTGGACTCCCTATTTACCATAAAGATAAGGATTTTTGGACTCTCAATTATTTTACATGGATCCACCCTTCTGCCAACGCTGTACTGTCTTGATAACAGTTTCTTCAGTGCTAAGTCTCAAATAAAAAGGCAAAGTACCTCCAACTTTGTTTTCAAAACTGTTTTGCTGATTCCAGGTTCTTTGTATTTCCCTACAAATCTTAAAGTCAACTTGTTGATTTCCACAAAAAATGTCCTGCTGAGATTTTGAGAGTGATTGCACTGAATTTTTAGACCGATGTGGTGAGAGTTGCCTTCTTGATGAGCCCAAATCTTCCAACCCATGAACGTGGAGATTTTTTCCATTTATTTAAACCTTTAATTTCTCTCAAAAACACCTGATAGTTTTCAGCAAATAAGAATTGCATTTTTTGTTAAATATATTACTGTTTTATTTCTTTTGATGGTATTGTGAATGAAATTGTATTACTTTCCTCTGCAGATTGTCCAATATTAGTATACAAAATACATTTAGTTCCTACATAGTGATCTTGTATCCCAACCTTGCTGAATCCATTCATTCTAGTAGGTTTATGTGTCTGTGTGTGTTCTTGGTATTATTTATATATAAGATTATGTTAACTGTGGTAGTTTTGACAATCTGGATGTCCTTTTGGGGGAGAGGTCTTATTGCAGAAATGGCAAAAGTGTACATTTTGCCTTGATCCTAATCTTAGAAAAAGAGCTTTCAATCTTTCGAATTAAGCATGACGTCAGTTGTGGGTTTTTCCATTGATGCCTCTATTAAGTTGAAGACGCTCTCTATTCCTACTTCAATGAAAGTAGTTTAGTTTTTGTCTCTTTGTTTTTAATCATGGTGTTGGATTTTGTCAAGTGCTTTTTATGTAATGTGAATGATCATGCAGTTTCTGTCCTTTATTTCTACGGTGTATTACTGTGGTATAATGAAAAATACATATAGGGGAGGGGGCTCCTGGCTGGCTCAGTTGGTGGAGCATGAAACTCTTGATCTTGGAGTTGTAAATTCAAGCCCCACATTGGGTGCAGAGATTGGTTTAAAATCTTTTTTTTAAAAAGATTTTATTTATTTATGAGAGAGAGAGAGAGAGAGGCAGAGACACAGGCAGAGGGAGAAGCAGGCTCCATGCAGGGAACCCAACATGGGACTCGATCACAGGTCTCCAGGATCAGGCCCTGGGTTGAAGGCAGTGCTAAACCACTGAGCCATCCGGGCTGCCCCTAGTTTAAAAATCTTTTAAAAAATACCTATATAGGTATATACATATACATACATATACATATACATATACATATACACACACACACAGCCTTTGTTCCTTGTTCCCAGCACAGAACTCCTAAAACCCTTGGAATTTCCTGAGTGCTAAGAATGTCTATCATTACCGTAATGAGCCTCTTCAGATCATACCTGACATTATGCTAATGAGGTGACTCTGGGTGGGCCCCTTGCATAGCTTTAAGATGGAGGCTGGTTGCCAGAAGAACCAGCCACTTGATTAGATGATTGGAACTTCAGCCCTACCTCTTGCACCTCCAACAGGGGTAGAAGAGCTGGAGGTTGATTAATCACCAATGCCAGTGACTTAGTCATGTCTACATAATAAAATCTTGATTAAAAACTCTTGTACAAAGTTCAGGGGGCTTCCAGGCTGGTGAACACATTGATGTCTAAGAGGATAGCATGCCCAGGTAGGACATGGAAACTCCAAGCTTCTGTCCCATCTCACTCTTGTACATCGCTCCTATACAGCTATTCCTGAGTTGGGTCCTTTATAATAAAACTGCAATATTAAGTATAGCGTTGTACTGATTTTATGAGTGATTTCTAGTGAATTATCAAATCTGAGGGATGGGTTGTGGGAACCTCTGAATTTGTGCTCAGCGAGGCAGAAGTGTGGGAGCCTTGGGGACAGCCAAGACTTATGGCTGGGATCTGAAGTGGGGGACTGAGCCTTCAACTTACGGGGTCTGTGCTAACTCTGGGTACTTAGAGTCAGAATTGATTTGACTGTATGACATCCAGTTGATGTTGGAAAATTATTAGTGTTGGAAAATGACACACATTGATTTTTGGATGTTAAACTAATCTCGCATTCCTAGGATAAATCCCACTGGCCTATGGTGTGTAATCTTTCTTATATGTTTGTTTTACCTGGAGTCAGTCTGTATGTTGGCCTTTATGTTCATGAGGAATACTTGACTATAGTTTTCTTGTGATGTCTTTGGGTTTGGTATCAGGGACATTGCGGCCTCATGGAATGAGTTGGATTCCAAATTATATTCTATTTATATTCTATATTATATTCCAATTTATATTCTATGTTCTAAAATAATTTGATAATTTAAAGAGTTGATAAAATTCACAGATGAAATCGTCTGGGCCTAGAGATTTCTTTGTGGGAAGAGTTTTAATTAATTAAATTTCTTTATTTGCTATTGGTCCTTTCACATTTCCTAATTCTTCTTGAGTCAGTTACAGTGTCTTTCTAGGAGTTTGTTCTTTTTACCTGAGTGGTCAAATTCTCCTTCTCCTTCTAGGGTTAACTTTCATTCATATGCCATATATTTCAGGGGTGCCTGGGTGGCTCAGTGGGTTAGGTGGGTTAAGTGGGACTCTTCCTGAACCTGATGGGTTTTGATTGCTTTCAACTCAAAATAATCTTCATACCAAAGTGGCTCATCTTGGGGAGACCTGCCCTTGGCCCCTACATCTATCACCCTATCATACATTTGAGATGGGTTTGGTATTTATAGAGATACAAATATAGGAAACTCTACGTATGCATACCTTCTGCCCTGGAACATACAACACACTTCAGGTTACCTCACTGCAGTGGATTGGCTCTGTAGCAATAAGAAAAGTTTATAGACAGCTATACATTGCATTCACTGTTCTACAGCCAGAAAACAAATAATGATGTACCACTAATGCACTTTTTTTTAGATTTATTTATTTATTTATTTATTTATTTATTTATTTATTATAAACATAGAGAGAGAGAGAGAGAGAGGCAGAGACACAGGAGGAGGAAGAAGCAGGCTCCACACCGGGAGCCCGACACGGGACTTGATCCTGGGACCCCAGGATCGTGCCCTGGGCCAAGGCAGGCACCAAACTGCTGAGCCACCCAGGGATCCCCCACTAACGTGCTTTTTAAAACAGGTTATTATGTGTGTAATTTTCTTTCTTACAAAAAGGAAAGAAAGAAAGAAAGAAAGAAAGAAAGAAAGAAAGAAAGAAAGAAAGAAAGAAAGAAAGAAAGAAGAAAGGAAGGAAGGAAGGAAGGAAGGAAGGAAGGAAGGAAGGAAGGAAGGAAGAAAGAAAGAAAGAAAGAAAGAAAGAAAGAAAGAAAGAAAGAAAGAAAGAAAGAAAGAAAGAAAGAAAAAGAAAGAAAGATGGGCAGCCCCGGTGGCGCAGCGGTTTAGCGCTGCCTGCAGCCCAGGGTGTGATCCTGGAGATCCGGGATCGAGTCCCACATCAGGCTTGTTGCGTGGAGCCTGCTTCTCCTTCTGCCTGTGTCTCTGCCCCTCTCTCTCTCTCTATGAATAAATAAATAAAAATTCTTAAAAAAATAAAAATAAATAAAAAAGAAGAGAAAGAAAGAAAGAAAGAAAGAAAGAAAGAAAGAAAGAAAGAAAGAAAGAAAGAAAGAAAGAAAGAAAGAAAGAAAAAGACTGGGGCACCTGGCTGGTTCAGTCAGTAGAGCACATGACTCTTGCTCTCAGGGCCATGAGTTCAAGCCCCACACTGGTGATAGAGCTTACTTAAAAAAAATTAATAGTGTGAAATTTCATAAAGGGAAACCTCACTAAAATGGAGTCAGGTTGTCCATTGTAGACCCAATAGGAAAGGATGAACAGGAGTGCCAGGGTGGCTCAGTCAGCGAAGCATCTGCCTTCAGCTCAGGTCATGATCTCAGGGTCCTGGGATGGAGCCCTGAATTGGACTCCCTTGCTTGGTGGGGAAGTCCACTTCTCCCTCTGACCCTGGCTCCCCCTTATGCCCTCAATCGCTCTTTCTCAATTACTAAGTAAAATTTAAAAAGAAAAAGGAAAGAAAAAGAAAGAAAGAAGAAAGAAAAGAAAGAAGAAAGAAAGAAAGAAAGAAAGAAAGAAAGAAAGAAAGAAAGAAAGAAAGAAAGAAAGAAAGAAAGAAAGGAAAAAAGGAAAGGAAGAGTAGCGCAAGTCCTCAGAAAAGTTAGCTACTACTTTATCAGGACCAGCAGGAGGAAGGTTTCCTCCTCACCGAGCAACAACTCAGCCAATGAGAGACAGTCACAGCCCAGCCAATGAGAGATCGTCACAGCTCAGCCAATGAGAAGCCCTCATACATCTAATTCCCAGTTTACGCCAATGGACTTTTTGTTTACAACAGCCCTCCCAACGACCCCCTCTCCACTATAAAAGAGCCTCCTCTTCTTCGTTCTGTGGACCTGCCTGGGGCTTGTGTGTCCTGTGAAGCAATTCTTTGCTCTTCCCAAATAAACCTATCTTTTGCTGGTTAAAATGACTGGTTTTATTTATTTTTAAAATTAACAAGAGCAGCAACAATCCATTGTGAGCTGGCTACTACTTATACATGAATGGCCCAGCCGTCCAGAGACCACAGTACAAAGGCTGCTTAATTAGAAAGGATTTCATAGGTGACCATTATCAAGGCAATTCTTCCCTCTCTGTGCCAGAAAGAGTGGTTTCTTACACTTTTAAGTTTTTAAGTGTAAAGCATGCTTTTGGACCTTTTTACCTCCTTTAAGGACATGGCTTCCATCCTTTGATTCCAAGGAAATTCTTTTAGCAAGAAACTTGGCAAGAAGAGAAAACAAAACTTAAGGCTGCAGGAGTGGCTGGAATAGAAAGAAGGCAGGCGAGAGAAATTATGGGATATGGGGTGTGAAATGATGCATCTGATCAGATAATAAAATGGACTGGGGTCCTGTACCCCCAACAGATTTAGGTGAGTTAGCTTTGGGCAGAGTTGGGGTGGGGATCAGTTTGCACCAAGATTTAGGACACAGAGGTGTGTTTCTGTGCTATAATTGGGAATTATGAAGATTTTCCCATCTGTGTCCTGCCTTTTAAATATTCTCTGAGGTTCCCGGCAGCCCAGGTGGTGCAGCAATTTAGCGCCGCCTGCAGCCAAGGGCGTGATCCTGGAGACCCTGGGTCGAGTCCCACATCGGGCTCTCTGCATGGAGCCTGCTTCCTCCTCTGCCTGTGTCTCTGCCTCTCTCTCTCTCTCTGCATCTCTATGAATAAATAAATAAATCTTTAAAAAAATAAATAAATATTCTCTGAGGTTCCTTCCATGTCTGCATCTTAGGATTCCAGGGCTGCCCTCTGAATCTGCTGTTTCCATATTTTCAAAAGCATAATAGGACAAGAACTATTCAGTTGCTAACTACTTACCCAGAGTCACCTCATAGCTCAGATCTATACTAGTTGTAATATAATAAGAAATATATTTGGCCTTTGTTCCCAGTTGTAACACAGAGCTCGGAGATCCCCTAGGATATCCTGGGTGATAGAAGTGTCTTTTGTTATTCATATGAGCCCCTTTGAGCACTTCTGAGTTTATGGTAATGAGGATAATTAGGATGGGGTCCCTAGGTAGCCTTAGGATAGGCTGCTATCTGAAAGACCAAGTACTTACAACATGTGCCTGGTATGGTTAAGCACTTGGTATATAGTAGCGAAGTCTGTAAACAAAATTAGTCTTGGAAAGTCCAGTCTTGGAGGGCATGATGGCACTGTGTGAACATGCTGGAGCCCATCGAGGATATCGGTATTTAACATGAATAGATGCGAATAATCATGCCCTGTTTTTGCTATTTACCTTTCACTATTTACACTTTCTCTTTCAATGATTACCCTGATGTAAAAAGGAATTAAATGACAAAGCAGATCTCTCAGGAAAGGAAACAGACTGTATACCAAACACAGCAAAACTTATTTATTCTGCAAAGTAACGAGACAGGCCAAAATGGTGCCTAAGTCAGAGAGAGGGTTTGCTGGTGCCAAGGTGATGGCTGTAGAAACTGCTTTTAGGCAACAGACTTAAGCGTTGTAAAGTTGAACAAGGCAAAAAGACCCATGGCGACCACCGTGCTGACTACAAACAGGCTCATTATGCCATAGGCCCTAACTGACCAATGGGCTACTTACAACCAGGCACAGTTCCTGAGATTACCAAAAAAGGGAAAATCCCATTCATCCCCATACTCCCTCACTCCGCCCTATAACTATAGCCCCTCACCACCTCCTCCTGGCAGTCTCTCCTCTGCTGTCCTGCTTGCTGCTCCCTTGCTGTGTATTCAATACATTTCTATCTCTTTTGTTCTGCTTGGGGGAATTCTTTAGCTGGCACCACGGGTCCCCATCCAATCAGGATGCCCCATGATGACCTCCAGTCTAAAGCAAGTTCTGGATGCAGAATAAATCATTTCTCACAGAATAGAGCACACACAGTGTGGCTTTGGGACCAGCTACCTTCAGGAGGAAAGAGGGTCCAGAAGCCCCTGCCTGGCTCCCTCTGACAGCCATATCAATTCGACAGACTACTTACCAAACATGCCAGCTGACAGCATTTGCTGTACTCCTCTTTTATTTGAATGGTTGTAACAACATAAAAGAAGTAGAGAAAAAAACATCTGCTTTTTTCTCAATATGCTCTCACAGTGTCTACAAGATGAGTCATCAAAAGATTTTGCTTTCAGTTCATGTGACAATTATCCCAAAAGATCCCTTTTAAAATGTAAAATAGAAGGGGGAAAAAAGTCAAACAAGCTTAGAATATAAACAAAGAAGATTGAAGAATTGGGAATATCTGACAACATTTTAAAGAAGAAAAGAAAATAAGAGGACCTATAAATTGAAACGCAGTCAAAAAGAAATGCCCAAATGAGTCTCTTTTGGATTTGATGTCTCTAAAACGGCAATCAGTTTTTTCTTTAAATTATCTGTCTCTCTTCTCACAGAATTAGGGCAGAACTACTCCTGATAAAAACATCAAACCTTCCAGATTGAACAGCAGCTCAGAAAACCAGCAGTCACAACCAATGACACCAGTGGTCACAGCCTGTCCAGACTATTTGTATACAAAGTTGAAAATCATGTCGTTTGAAAGCCACTGTAAAATATTATAGTTTCTTGGCCTACCAAATTAACAAAAACATACTTCCTAGTATTGAAATTTAATATATTATGGATCAACAGGAAGAAATCACACTCAAGAGAAGAATAAGCAATAGGTAATTGGGAGAAAATATTTGCAAAAGAAACATCTGGTAAAGGACTGTATTCAAAATATATATATATATGAAAAAAAACCAAAGACCCTACCCGACACTTCATCAAAGAAGACAACAGATGGCAAATACAAAGATGAAAAGGTGCTCCTCGGGATCCCTGGGTGGCGCAGCGGTTTAGCGCCTGCCTTTGGACCAGGGCGCGATCCTGGAGACCCAGGATCGAATCCCACGTCAGGCTCCCGGCATGGAGCCTGCTTCTCCCTCTGCCTATGTCTCTGCCTCTCTCTCTCTCTCTCTCTGTGTGACTATCATAAATTTAAAAAAAAAAAAAATTAAAAAAAAAAAAAAAAGAAAAGGTGCTCCTCATACTGTGTCCTCAAGGAAATGCAGTTTAATCTGCATTTAATCAACAATGAGATGCTGGTACACACCTACCAGAATAGCCAAAACCCACAACACTGACACCACCAAATGCAGCTTAGGATGGGGAGCAGCAGGAACTTTGGTGCTGGTAGAGATTGCAAAATGGCGCAGCCACTTTGGAAGACAGTTCGTCAGTTTCTTACAAAACTAACATACTCTTACCATACGATCCGGCAACTGTGCTTGTTGGGATTGCAAAGGAGTTGAAAATTTATGTGTACATGAAAACCTTCATAGGGATGTTTACAGAAGCTTTATTCATAATTTCAAAACCTAAGGTGCATACACCATGCTGACAGGTAAACTGAGGCATAATAAACATGTTAAGAGTTTAACAAAAATCTGCTTGAACCCAGCAGCATCCGATCTAGCAGATAGAAAGGTGCTCTGAGGAGCTGTACAAAATGAAAGACTTTTATAGGCAGCAGGAAGCAGGAACAAGGGAGTTATAGCAGACCAAAAAAAAAAAAAAAAAGCAGGTTGGTTATTGCAAGGTTATTTTCCTTTAGGGGATGGTACGGGTCCATCAGGCGATTCCTGATCGACTAGTTTAAGATTCCATTTCTGGGAGAGCTGAAACAGTAATGGTGAAGGTGACTTGGGACTTAGCATAAAGGAGTTCATTTGGGGCCTGGTCTGGTCTTGTTTTTAACAAACCAGACAAGGGAATATTATTCAGCGCTAAGAAGAAATGAGCTATCAAGCCATGAAAAGACATGGAGAAATCTTAAATGCATATGACTAGTTGAAGAAGCCAATAATGGAAAGGCTACAGACTGTGTGTTCCCAACTAACTACATGACATTCTGGAAAAGGCAGAAGTCTAAAGACAGTGAAAAGATCGGAGATTGCCAGCAGGGAGGATAAATAGGTTAGGGAAGGATAAAGAGGAGGAGCACAGGGGGTCTTTAGGGCAGTGAAACTACTCCATGAAACTACTCCATATGACACTATGATGGCAGACACATGGTACATTTGCCCAAACCCACAGAATGTACAGGAAGGTGAACCCTCATGTGAACAATGGACTCTGGATGATGATGATGTATCAGTGGAGGTTCATTGATGGTAGCCAATGTGCCACTCCGGTGGCAATGTTGCTAGTGGGGACACGACGCATGAGTGGGGTGGTGGTATGGGAAATCTTTGTACCTTCCTCTCAATTTTTTTCTGAACCCAAATTATGCTAGAAATTAAAGTATATTTTTATATCCAAAAATTAATACTAACCATCTATTTCTTAATTCAATAAAGTAAAACACTGTTAAAGAAACAAGCAAAAAGGAAATCACATAAAATTTTAAGAGTCGGAGTATTTCCATGGAACACGTTTCCATATTTCTTAAGAAAATATAGACAGTTCTCTTCTTCAGAAATTGGAGTTGTAGAGAAGAGTTGTCTGTATATTACTTGCTGGGAACCTACCCAAAAGAACCCAACCAAACAAGCCAAAGTAGTTATAGTTTAATGAGACATTAACTTTTCAAACCTAATTATCTCTTCAGTGTTACATCTGTCCCACTCTATGGCTGGAATTTGATCCACTTTCCCCAAGACTCCCTTTTCTTGGAGGACCGGAAGTAACAGAAGTGGACACTTAGGTCATATTGATGAGGGAGCAGAAGGCAAGCTGAGGACAAAGCACAAGGTGACAGACACCCCACAACCTCTCTCCCCCTCCCCACCCTGGGTGGGATAGGTGTGAAGTTCCTCCAGGAAAATCCCAACTGTCTTAATGCTTTGCTAGAGGGAAAAACAACCTTAGCTTGATAATAGTATCCTGAGGATCATCCTTAGCATATCAAAGTCCTTTTGGACACCTTTTTCTCATCTCCTCCAACTCCCAGGTATATAATCAGCCATATCTCACAAACTTAGGGCAGCACCTCTTTCTGCCCATGGGTCCTGTCCCATGTTTTAATAAAATCACCTTTCTGCACCAAAGATGTCTAAAGAATTTTCTTGGCCATTGGCTCCAGACCTCACTGATATTCCAAAGCTGCATCAATATTACATAGAATATTTTTTTCAATTACAAAATGAGTGTCCCAAAGGGCACCTGGCTGGCTCAGTTGGCAGAGCATGTGACTCTTGATCTCGGGGTCATGAGTTTGAGCCTCACATTGGGTGCAGACTTGACTTAAAAAAAAAGGTGGGGCGCCTGGGTGGCTCAGTAGTTGAGCATCTGCCTTTGGCTCAGGTCGTGATCGAGTCCCACATCAGGCTCCCTATAGGGAGCCTGCTTCTCCCTCTGCCTATGTCTCTGCCTCTCTCTCTGTGTCTTTCATGAATAAATTTTTTAAATCTTAAAAAAAAAAAAAAAAGAAAAAGAAAAGGTGTTGGGGCACCTGGCTGGCTCAGTTGGTTAAGCGTCGGACTCCTGATTTTTGGCTCAGGTCGTGATCTCAGGGTTCTGGGATCAAGCCTTGCATTGGGCTCTGCACTTAGTGCAGTCTGCTTGGGCTTCTCTCTCTTCCTCTGCTCTGACCCTATCCTTGATCATACTCTATCTAAAATTAAAAAATTAAATTTTAAAAAGGCGTTAAAAATGTGTTAAAAACAAAATAAAAAACCAAAAACCAGGGTCTCAATTCGAGGAAATAAGACACACATAGTCTATTTAAATGCTTTGATTTGTAATTAAACATGATTCAAGAACAGCAGTGAGGTTTCTAGAATCATTCAAATCCTTGCTATCCTGTTTTTTGACATTTGTTCAAATGAGGCAGGCCTAGAAACGTTCAGGACAGATCATCGTTCTTGAGGGCAATTCTAAAGTCCCCTGATACGAAGCCTTTCTGGGAAGTGTCAGGATGGGGGAAATTGGAGAGTCCCACCTATTAAAGTCAGGCTTATAGTTACTTCTCAAGTACAAGCAAGGCAGAGCGATTCTAAGGATTGTGACCCTAAAAGAAACATCTGACATTAAACCGGGGGGCCAGTTCATTTCAAGACCTTTCCCACTGTAGGCTTTCCTCTATCATTAGTGAGGAAGAAAAACTCTCTCAACCCTGTGTATAAGACCCTTCTGAACACTGCTTTGGGCTTACACGTGACAGGATTAGCACAGCAGGCCTGAGACCACTGTCCCTGGAAGGCCGCCTGCAGACTTGCACGCAGGCTCTCGGAGCATTTCTAGCCACCGGTTAACTGGTAAGGGCGGCTCCCTGTGCCCCGTTGGGGCAAACCATGTGGTCTCTCTGAGGGTCTGGCATCTCCAGATGTGCCAGGCGGAGAGAGCCCGTGTGACCTGCACCCAGTGGAAACCTGGGGGGCTGTGTCCCTGGTGGGCTCCGGGCAGGAACACTGCACACGTTCTTGCTGCTGAAAGAGGGAGCTCTTTGCGTTCCCTCAGGGGTAAAGAGGGCATCAGCCACCTCCATTCTGACTTTATTCTGTACTAATTAAGTTCTCTCCAGCTGATCTAACTCAGGCTAAAGGCCCTGTGGGCAAAGCATCCCACAGAGGAACTGGAACTACCTGCCCTGAGCCAGCAAGACCTCCCTTGACTGACCCCAAGACAAGGATCAACCTGACCTTCACCGCCCACCTGCACATCCCCACCCACCTTTGTCCCACACCATCCTTATATAAACCTAGAAGTGTTTTCAGCACTTTGGGCAGTCTTTGAGACGTTGTCTTCATGTGGGGGAGGCCTCATTGGAATAAATTCCTTTCTTGTTTCCCACCACTCATCTCTCTGGCTTTGGGTTTTGTCAGTGGCAAGAGGCTGAGCCTGGTCTGCTTGGGACCCCCCCAGGGCCAGGTGCTCGTGCACCCCTGCACCCTGCTACAAGGGGAAGGAGTGTAAGGAAGCCTGTGCCTGGATTCCTCCAGAGTCTGCCTGGCTCTTTGTCCCGTGATCCATCCTTACCATGTCACCATAATTAACCCGAGCCATGGGTACACTGATAAGCTAAATCCCGTAATTCCTTCCAATAAATCTTCCAATTTAGGGGTGGCCCTGGGGTCCTCCAAAACACAAGCACTCATGCAGTTCCCCTCAGTTGTAAAACACACATAAGGGGATCCCTGGGTGGCTCAGCAGTTTGGCGCCTGCCTTTGGCCCAGGGCGCGATCCTGGAGTCCCGGGATCGAGTCCCATGTCGGGCTCCCGGCATAGAGCCTGCTTCTCCCTCCTCCTATGTCTGCCTCTCTCTCTCTATGTCTATCATAAATAAATAAATAAATCTTTAAAAAACCCCCCCCCACACACACACACATAAAATGTACATTAACCATTTTGACGTGCATAGTTCGGCAGCATTAAGTACATTCACATGGTGCAACCATCACCACTGTCCAAACACAGAACTCTTACCTTCCCCAGAGGACACGCTATACACATTGTCAAAAAAAAAAAAAAAAAAAAAAATTCAACTGGAGTAAATTTGAAGATCCACTTGGCTTTATTAAGAGATGCACGAATCAAGCAGCATCTTGTCGCCATACCAAGTAGAGAGTTGCACAAAGGAAGATTTGTATAGGAAGGAGGGTAGGAAAAGAAAGTTGTTAGAGAATAAAAAAAAAGGAAAGGACTGTTTGAGGCAAGATCACCTTCCCTTAATGGAGGGGCAGGGGGTCTTACCACGCAGATTCCCTATCTTCCTCTGTGGTTTGGAGAAGGCCCACGTAATGGATCACCTCACTGATGCTAATCAGAAAATTCCTGACCATTCAGATGACACTGCAAGGAACTTAGGTACTAAGTCCAGATTTGGTGACTTGGCTTAAGTGACACCATTTTGGGCCTATGGTTTTCTAACACCGTTAAACACATTTCCTCGTTCCTCCACCCACCCAGGCCCTGCCTGGCAACTACTATTCTTTGTGTCTTTATGAATTTGACTGTTTTAGGTATTTGACGCACATGGAATTATACAGTATTTATCTTTTGTGACAGGCATGTCTCACTTAGCCTGGGGTTCTCAAGGTGCATCTGTGCTGTAGGTGTCAGCGCTTCACACCTTTGCATGACTGGATAATACTCCACTGCGTGAACAGACCAATTTTGTTTATTCACTCATCTGCCGATGGGCACCTGGGATGTTGCCACCTTTCGGCAACTGTAAATAATACTGCTATTAACGTGATAGTACAAGTATCCCTTTAAGTTCCTGCTTCCAATAGTTTTGGGTACATACCCCAAAATGGAACTGCTGGATCATACAGTAAATTCCAGTTTTAGTTTTTTCTGTAACCACCCTGTTTTCCATAGAGGCTGAGCTATTTATTGTTGGGAAGACTCTGGGGTGTGGAGAATTCTTCATGCTAGTGGAGAAGACATTTGTGATTCAGTCAAGGTCGTTCAAGGTCCCACCAAATTTCAATATATACCTTATTAAATTTTCTTCTTTTTAAAGTTTTTTAAAGATTTATTTATTTATTTATGATAGACAGAAAGAGAGAGAGAGAGAGAGGCAGAGACACAGGAGGAGTGAGAAGCAGGCTCCATGTCCATGCCGGGAGCCCGACGTGGAACTCGATCCTGGGACCCCAGGATAGCGCCCTGGGCCAAAGGCAGGCGCCAAACCACTGAGCCACCCAGGGATCCCCTTATTAAATTTTCGATTAAAGAGCAGTGCACCCATATTTATGCACACACACCCCCATGTGAAAGCAAGCTAATACTTTTACTTTGCACAGATATGAAGATAAAATTATTTGACAGAGTGTACAAGTATAAAAATTAAACTCTTTATTTCATTGTCACATTTTAACTCAAATATGAAAAAAACTTAAAAGATGAGCTTATTGTTACCCATCATCTAAAGATCCCGCCAAGATCGACACTATTTATAGACATTAAAAATAAAAAAAAAAAACTGAGTAAAACCAAAATTCCAGGAAACACAATGTGAGTACAGAACTTTGAGTATGATTGTACGTATCTGTGGGATGCAGTCATGTTTTTGACTATGAATCTCATCCTATTTCATTTCCTTCTTGACAGAGTTACCAGGAATCCTCCTAGTGGAGACAATATGCTACAGCTTTCTTGGAGGAAAGTATGCTGTGTCATTAACAGAAGCTACTTAACCTCTTGCCAGCCTCGTTTTGCAGATCCATTATGAGCAAATGGAGCAAGAGCCCAGGAGGAGGAGTGATGTGGGAATGCGGGGCCCACTGTGAGCTTAAATATAAGAGAGTTTAAGCCTGGTATGATAAGCAGCCTCGTAAGATGGTCCAGAGAGAATCCTTGACTCCTGGTGCTAACCCCTTGTGTAATCCCATCCAGAACTAGTGACTTGCATCTAACAAAGAGAATATAGCAAAAGTGATGGGATGTCACTTTTGAGATTAAGTTACAAAAGACTGTGACTTCTGTCTTGCTAGCATTCTCTGGCTTTTCTTGCTTGCTTTCTTTGATGAAGACAGCTTCTATGTTGTAAGCTGCCCTGTAACAAGGAACAGAGGGTGGCCTTTGGCCAACAGCCACGAGAAACAGAGATCCTTAACCAGCAGCCTGCAAGGAGCTGACTCCTGCCAACAACTGCAAGAGTGAGCTGAGAAGTGGGTCCTTTCCCAGTTGAGCCCAGCCCAGCTTTGGGAGAGATCCTGACCCGAGGATCTAGCCTAGTGACACTGATTCCTGACTCATGGAACTGTGAGTGTTTGTCATTTTAAGTAGCTAAGTTTTGGGGTCATCTGTTATACCATGATAGAAAATACACCTGGGTAAGCAGTCACGTGCTTACAGAGACAATAAAACCATTTGTATTAATTCTGCAATAGCATTTACAAATTATTTATACAGGATCAACAAACAACTGAGTTTATCTATCTCAACTTTGAAAAAGAAAACCAAAACTTTATACAACCTGGAACAAGAGTTTGGTGCTCCACACAAACTAAATTTCTCTAAGGAGTCTAGGTAACTACAGTTTCCTGACTCCCTGCAGTATACATGCCATCAAGTCTGAAAATCACATGCTACTGAATTTCTTCAGATTTGTAGGCCAACTATAAAAATCTCCAAATTTCTATTAGGTTTAAAAAAAAAAATAGAAAACAAGGTATTAGCTGTCCTCCTGGCTGAATTTACCTTGCTCTAAAACTCATCATTTGTACAGGTAAATATCTTAGGTAAAAGTGAGCTCTCCCATTCATAAGAAATGTCCAAATAGGCAAATCCAGAGACAGCAGGGTAGTGTTTGCTAGTGCCAGGCCAGACAATGGGGGATGACTGCTAAAAGGCAGGGGTTTCTTTCTGGGGTGATGAAAATGTTCTAGAATTAGATCATGGTGATGGCAGTACAACCCTGTGAATATACTTAAGAAGAAACATTAAATTGTACACTTCAAAATGGTGAATTTCATGGTTTCTGAATTATATGTCGATTAGAAAGAATTTGTAAAGCAAGCTCCTACAGAGGAAAGTGAACATGTCCATTTAAACATCCCTCCAGACAGTTATGCTGCATCCCCAGACACACATGAGGAATGGTGTCTGCTCTGTGACAGAGAGCAACCTGCAACCATGCAACAGCTTACATGTACCTCCTTTCCCCTTTTTTTGCATTGCATCTTCTAGGAAAATACTAGCAAAAATCCTCTCTGGTAAATATGTGTTGTTGTTGTTTTAAAAGAGTTTTTGTTCGTTTACATGTTAGATTCATTTTTAAAACTTTAGACAATTTTTACCTCATTTTATAATTAGCTACTCCTTGCTACAAATGACAAGGTAGGAAAACTCATCAAACCAAAATGTTAAAGAAGGAAGAAAGTGCAAACCTTTTCAAATATTCCACTAAGGCATCTCACAATTTATTGAAATGTCGTTCACAGACACATACGTGGGGTGGGCATATGCTCCCTATTACTACATGGTAGCACACACCCATGCCCAGCAAGAATCTTCATCTGCCATACGGCCTAGTGTTCTGAATCAGGGCAGGATCTTTCAATGAGAACAGGAGGGCGAAGAAAACATTTACACTCTAGAACATGATTATAAGGAACTCGACACATAGGAATTGAAAAACATTATCTCTGAACGATTATAACTGACAGAACAAGTTTCCCTTATTCTGCTTGTTTTAAATAGATAATATCTGTAAACTTGAACACCAACCCTGGCAGATTGAGCAGTCTTAATTCTCTGATCTTCCTTCCTGAACAACATCCAGCACTCCGCGGAAAGGAAAGGTGGCTTCTTCAGCCGAGTTTTCGCTCCGCCACGCCACCAGAAGCTGCGCCCCACCTCTTGGGCGCCCCAGGGTCAAATGCTTCGGTAGTCAGAGCCCCGGGCTACGATGGCAGCGGCGGCCCACTCCACGGAGAAAAACGAAATGGTCCCAAAGAACCCAAATATCACCATGACCAGGAGTTGCCAGTGAAGGAGAAGGTAGTTACTGTAGAAGAATGCCACGGCCGCACAGATGGACTGAGAAGAAACAAAACAGGTCAGAAGATGTGCACAGAGGACCCCACCGTGCCCCAGCGAGCCCTGCCACCCTCGGCACCGCCCAGAGGGAACTCTGTCAGTCACCAGCTCACAAATGTGCAAAGGCCAGCAACAATCAAGTAAGCGGCAATCTGGTATTGAAAACAGTATTTTGTGGGGCGCCTGGGGGGCTCAGTCAGTTAAGCATCTGACTTTGGCTCAGGTCCTGATCTCAGGGTCTTGGGATCGAGCCCCACATCAGGCTCCCTGCTCAGCAGGGGGAGTCTGCTTCTCCCTCTGCCCCTCCCCCAGGTCATGCATGCCCACTTGCTCTCTGTCTCAAATAAATAAAATCTTTAAAAATAAATAGATCAAATAGGATTTTGTGAGAAACTCGGTAATGAAATAACATCACCCGGCCAGAAACCTGTTTATCTACAGGACAAAGGGACTCTGGTACTTAGACAGAAAGGCTCTAATCTGAGCACTGAGACCAGAATGAAAAATATCTTACACAGCAGGGGAAAGAAAATCACACCCCTTGCTGCTTCTGAAGTCCAATCAGAAACGCTTTAAAGGATGCCCCGACTCTCATTTGGGAACGATCAAGAACACAGTGTTGGCGTACCTGCACAAATTTGAAGACTGCAAAGGCTGGCGCACTGTCTTCAGAGTAGAGAAACCCTAAGATACTAAGCAGCTGGGTATTGAAGCAGCTGTCCCCAAGGCCCAACAAGAAGCTGCAGAAGATGGCAACTTCTTTGCTGCAGAAGAGGAAAATGAACTTAGGAGGAGCACTCTTAACAATATTTGTTAGAGCCGTCTCAAATGTAAAAGCAACTCCCCCATTAGAGCATTTCACTCACACATTATAAACACTAAGAAACAAGAAGAAATACCAGACTCCATGGAGTAACAATTTATGCTCAAATGCACTCACCGTGACAGTCTGAGCAAACTCTGGTCTATGAACTATCTGGGAGCAGACAAAGGGTTCGGGCAGGGACGCCCTTGCATGGTGGATCTGGACATAAATTCTACATCTATAATGAACTGGAGTGGAGTGGAAGAAAGTAAGATCCTCAAAACGGACATAACCAACTGTGAATGGACGGGACGGCCTACCCTCTCCTCACTGTTCTTCACTGCTCAGAATGCAGACCTATAAAATCACATCAGATACTTATATGCTCTGTCATAGATCAAGAAAAAACACTGAGTGGGCTGAAAGGTTAAAATCGACAATTACAAAAATAACTTGGGATTCTCTATGAGCTCCTGCTTAAACTAATTCTGGCTTATTCATTTAACATTTGACAGATGACCTTATAGAGAGAACAGACTTTCAGAAAATGATTAACTGCTCCATTCTGAATATCTAGCCACCCATTACCTCCCACCCTTCTTTAAATTACTAGAAAAATGACAGTCACTATACCTGGATTTGATGTAAGCACTGCTATCGGTTCCTTCAACAGGAGCAATAGGGGCATCCCCAGGCATATTGAGAAATATCAAATAAAAAGCTACAAAATGCACCAGGATGCCCAACAACACAACTGGATTTCTACCAAAACGATTATTCTTGCTCAGCAGGCCAAAGAGGCTTCCACCTACAGAACCAACGAAGTAGAGAAGAGAAAAACCCAAGGCCAGATTAATAAATCAAAATTTTGGTTCTCTGAAAAAAAAAAATAATTAAAACAGATAAGCCAACAATTAATTTAATCAAGGGAAAAGCACAAATATTAAAAATAAAAAATAACCACTGAAACAGAAGAAATTTAAAAAATCAGAACAGACTTCTGGGTCAGAGGGGTAACGAGGAATGGATTTACCACCTGCCAAAAAAAGTAGTACCAAAAATCTGAAGCAATAATTTTGAAGATACGAGATACCAGACGACAAAGGGCAATAATTTCTCAAAGAGGAAGTGAAGGAGGTGAGCCCAGCTGCAGGTCTAGAGAGAAGCTTAGCTGGGCTGCAGGGAGGGAGAGTGTGGGCAGGTGGACCCATAGCCCCTGAGTGGAGGACATGGGGCTGAGAGTCCAAGGATACCTAGGTGGCTACAGAGTTCCAGAATGGGCTATCAGAAAGGAAAGCTGCACAGAGACAATTCTAGAAATCTACAGCTCTGAGGCTTCCCTAAGTGCTGACTGGCACATACTGTGAGTAAATTAACAGAGGCCCGAGAAAGAACAGTCCAGCAGGATTAGATGTATTAGTGCCACACTCTGGGCTGGGAAAAGTGCCTCATCCCCCTGGCCAGACAGGATATCTTATGACTCACAGGCACTGTGCACAGAACGGTCTTCCCTCAACAGCGAGGAAGATTTAGCCCTCGTCTGAGCACTTCTCTGGTCCTGTCCAACAAACCTTAAAAGCAAGCCCTGAAAGAGTCATACTGTTTCCAAGTAAATGAACTGTAGCCAAGAATAAAGCTCACGAATATTTATAAGAATATAAAAATGTCCAGCACCCCACAAGGTGAAGTTCACAAAGTCTGGTATCTCAAAGTACCTTCTTTGCCTAGTACCTCAGGCAAAGAAGCAGGAAAGCAGGCCCCATTGAGGAGAAAAAGCAGGCAAACGTGGAGTTATCATATGACCCAGCAATTCCAGTGCTAGTTATATATCCAAAGGAAGTGAACACGTACCTTCACATAAAAAATATATATACATGTGTCCACAGCAGCATTATTTATAATGGCCAAAAAGTGGAAACAACCCAAATGTTCATCAAATGATGGACGGATAAATAAAATGTGATATATCTGTACAATTAAATATTGTCCACTGATAAAAAATGTATTTTTTAAAGTATGTTTTAAAGAAATGAACATTTCTTTTTTTAAAGAAAGCACATTAGCAGTTGCCTGCAGAAGGGTAAGAAAAATGTACTAAAATTAGATTGTAGGGATGACTCACAACCTGTGACTATACTAAAAAACACTGACCCACACATACACTTTAAGGGGGTGATGTATATGGCATGTGAGATACATTTCAATAAAGTTGTAAAAAATTTTAAAAACAACCCAGAACGATTACAGATACTAGAATGGGCAAAAACATCACAATAATTACTATAACCATATTCTACATAAACACCTGGTACGGCTCCAGGTGTGGGCAATAAAGCAGGGAAAGAAAAGGCTGTCTGCTCTTGTCAACATGCTGATCACCGCGGGCCACTCCAAGGGTCCTAGGAGGGTTTATTGTCTATGTTCTCCCCTAAGGCCAGAAGCTCCATGTGGGCAGGGAGTCTCAGTCATACAATGGAGGCATAAGTATGTGATGAATTGGTAAGTTCCTCCTACAGGATGGTATCCAACACACTGTTCCAGGGATCGAGCCAGTGTGGCTGACGGACGAATACCTGCACGCATGGTGCTGAGCACCATGAGTGGGACGAAATGTTCAATTACTACATTGTATACCCGAAACTAATATCATGCTGCATGTTAACTAACTGGAATTTGAATAAAAAAACATTAAAAAAAAAAAAAGGAATACCTAATGTGGTACAGTAAAAATCCATGTTGGTCTTTGCCTTGTCCCTCCTCCTCCCTGGCACAGAGCTCCTAGGACCCTGGGAATGTCCTCAGTGACAGGCGTGTCTTCTGTTTGTTCTCTATTACTCTTTCCCGACCATACCAGAGCTTATGCAAATGAGATGATTGCTGAGGGGGGTTTAGGGGTGGACTTGCTAGCTTCAGGATGGCTGCTGGTTGCCAGAAGGACCAAGATTTACTTAGAGGGTTGGAACCCTCAGTCCCAGCCCCTAAGCTCAGGGCAGGGGAGAGCGTTGGAGATTGAGTTCAATTGCCATTGGCCAATGATCTCATCACCTTTGCCTCTGTAATGAAATGTCCATAACCACCCCTAAATGATGGGTTTGGAAGAGCTACCCTGATTGGTTGGTTGAACATATCCACATACTGGGAGGGTAATATATCCTGACTCCACGGGGACACAGGTTCCTGTACTCGGGACCCTTCTGGACTCTGCCGTATGTGCCTCCATCCGGCTATTCACTTGTATTCTTTATAATAAGCTTTAACAGTAAATATAGCATTTTCCTAGAGGTTTATGGGAACCTCCAAATTCGTAGCCAAGTCAGACAGAAATGTAGGTAGCCTGGGAACCTGGGATTCTTGGCAAGTGGCATCTGAAGTGAGGGCATCTTTATGGGACTGAGACCTTGGGCCTATGAAGTCTGACAGAAACTCAATACTTAGAAGTTCGAAGTGACTTGTCTCACTGGATCTCCAGTTTGTGTCAGAGATTCAGAAGATACTTTCCCTAAGTATTTTAAGAAAAAAAGCTGGAAGAGACTGTATGTTTTCCTATGTATGGTTTTGTCTGTGAATTATATGGCAAACATAGTTTTCTTAGAACGATGATCATAAAAAAAGACATACCTGTCTGGGTGAAAATAAGCAAGGTAATTAAAATTCAAGGGTAAAGAGGTGAAGTACACTTACAATATCTATAACTACAACAAAGTGATTTCATGCAAAAACGCTTTTTTAACAAACCTAAGATTTCTCCAATGCCAATGAAAATGCCAGAAAGTCCAATGAGGCTCTTCTCTTCTGTTCCAAATTTATTTACAGCACCAATACACGTTCCGTAGACACCAGAAAAGAAAGTCAATTCCAGACCTAAGGAAAAAAATCAGATTTAATTATATATTCACAATCTCCATTCCTGGTTTTTCCTCATGGCTGGCAGAATTATATACGTACACAATAAAATTCATTCAGCCTGACATGTTACTCCCCCCAAGCAAATCAGTTTTATGCTATCTAGCTGATGAAATGGAATTAACCTCAAAATGGCAGTTGCCATGTATTTCAGATAAAAATACACAACTCAAATAAGCAAAGACAGAAGAGTGTCTTTGCTCTCTGTCTTAACTCTTCTGTTAAGTCCTTTGGGCACCTGGGTGTCTTCAGTAGGTTAAGCACCCAACTCTTGATTTCAGCTCAGGTCATGATCTCAGGGTCCTGGGATCCAGCCCCACATGGAGCTCCAAGCTTACTGTGGAGTCTGCTTGAGATATTCTCTCTCCCTGCCCCGCCCCCGTCCCTCCCCCAGAGACACACACACATGCTGTCTCTCTCAAATACATAAATTAATCTTAAAAAACAAAAACGATTCTCTGTGTGGAGATGGATGGACAGAGGGCGGCACATATGTAAAGTCTGTACTAGTGATTTCTAAAGTGTTTGTTACCCTTATTAACAGCTCTCCAAGGTTAATAGGAATGTAGGTTTGGCAAACCAATGCATACCATCCACCTTGCTTAAAGGCACAATGTTTTCATTAAACTCTTTTTCCCAGAAAAATAAGTTTTAATAATTAGGGTTAAAAAATTAAGACTAATCAGTAGAAGGTCTTCTACATTCCTCAATGCTACAAAAACTTTCTGAATTTTAAAGATGTTTACCATTTTTTCTATTTCTCAAAAAAAGATGCTCATACCTATAAGGCAAATAAAGGCAAAAGTAATCGCTGGCACATTATAGCACTTTTTTCCCTTAACACTTATTTTTTAATTTACTTTTTTTTCTTAACTTTTTAAAAAGAAACCAATCTCATCATTCTGAAGATCTGAGAGTGCTCCAACGACCCAGGGTAAACCACAGAGCTCATTCCACTTCATTAGGAAGTATATGAATCTATAAAAACTCACAAGGTTACTCAGGATTATTTTTTGTAGTGTTCCATTTTGCCCTAAAGTCATCAGTTGTGCCTCCCAGGGTTCAACCCTTGTGCAGAATCCTCCTACACTGAACTTGGGCTGGCCCTGTGATGTGTTTTAACCAATGAAATGCAGAGGAATAAGGCTCTTGCCAGGGCTAAGCCTGAAGAAAATCTGGTAGCTTCTCCTTTTGCCCTTTTTGGTGCACTTGGCCTCTAAGCCATCTGGCCTTCCTGCCAGGTTGGAAGGAAGGGATCATGTGGGAGGGGGTCATGCAGCCACGGAGACAACGTAGACACAGAGACGGAGAGACCCCCAGCCTTGCACTTGACCCCTTCAGACATGCAAAGGGAACTATTGGGACATTGTGGCCCCAGCTGCCTCTAATAGGACCCATAAGAAACCTCGATTAAGACCATCAGAACCACTCAGCTGAGCCCTGTCAGTACACAGAACTATGGGAAAGAATCACGCAGTGGTTGTTTTCCACCCTTTGTCATAAAGTAGCCACAGAAAACCCCATCATTAATCCCATTACCTGTATAAGCAGTTGTAATGCTAAGGAGGAGCATCTCCTTGGTGACACACAGCTTAAGAGATTTTCCTGTAATAAAGAAAACAATTCAGGAGTGCTTAATTAGATCGTACTTACTCAAACAAAAATCCTAAAACATTTACTTAACCCGGACACCCCTTGTCAGTAACGCCAGTAGACAAATACAGTGGCACTGAGGTTAAGGATTCAGATGCTGAAGAGATGAACAAAATCTGCCCTGTAAATAATGTGTTTATTTCAACGGCTTCAATACATTCTAGAGTGGCCTTTCCCCCACCATATTCTCCAGCTTGAATTAAAAGAAAAACAAAAACTAAAAACCATGGAATAGAGAAAAGAAATAGAATCAAATAAAACATGACTCTTTCAACAGACTTGACCAAGGGTTAGCCTAAGGGAGTCCATGGCTGGCAAAGCAATAACATCTCAGAGGAACGAGAGGGCACAGAGCGACTTGAAGACTGGACTCCAGATCGTCACCGAGGGAGCTTGCTGACCGCACAGAGGCTGCCACACCATTTCCTGTGATTCTCAGTTCTCTGGATCTGAGGACCGAAACTTCAGTTCTGCATATTTGCTTATGACTACTTTAACATCTATTTTTATGCTGTTTGATATGGTGGAAATCAGCAAAGGAAAATGCATGTCTAAAAACTGCACATTTTAACTATCTCTTTGAACCTGCTTACATTTCATAATTTAAGGCCACAGATTTAAACTACTCCTAAGTGAATAGCGGATCCAGGTTTTTTAGTTCTTGCTCAATTGCTGACTACAGAAGTTACACAAGACACAAATGCTCTGTCCTGAATTTCGCCACATGCAGAAGAGGGTATTTTTTTTATCTAACCTCACTGAAATGTAGTAAGACTAAATGCAGTATGACATTTTCACCATTTTCACGAAAAAATATATGACCAATATGAAGTTTATTTTTATTTTTTTAAAGATTCTATTTATTTATTTGAGAGAAAGAGAGTAAGAGAGAGCACAAGCAGGGGAGGGAGAAGCAGGCTCCCCACTGAGCAGGGACCCTGATGTGGGGCTCAATCCCAGGACCCTGGGATCATGATCTGAGCCAAAGGCACCTGACTGAGCCACCCAGGCACCCCTGGTCAATACAAAGTTTAAAACAATATTTTTAATTTTAAAAAATGACATTAGCAAACCATGTTTGTTTTTGGATAATCAGAAGATTTTGTTTTATAGATTTTATTTATTTATTCATGAGAGACACAGAGAGAGAGAGAGAGAGGCAGAGACACAGGCAGAGGGAGAAGCAGGCTCCATGTCGGGAGTCTGACGTGGTACTTGATCCCAGGTCTCCAGGATCAGGCCCTGGGCTGAAGGCGGTGCTAAACCACTGAGACACCTGGGCTGCCTAATAATCAGAAGATTTACAAAAAGGAATTTTAAAACAACCTAGAATAATACTATTATGGTGACTACCTATTGTCATACATTCGTCCAAACCCATAAAATGTACACCAAGAGTGAACCCTCATGTTAAACTGTGGACTCTGGGTGGTGATGCGATGTGTGAATGTAGCAGGGGCATCAACGGTGACAAATGCGCCACTCTGGTGGAGGAGGCTGTGCATGTGTGAGGGGCAAGGGAGCATTGGAGAACTCTCTTCCTCAATTTTGTTGTGAATCTACAACAGCTCTAAAAAGATGATAGAAACAACAACACAACATCATCTAGGTACAGAAATAGACAAAATGATCCTAAAATTCATACAGAAATTCAAGGGGCCCATCATAGCCAAAACGATCTTGAAAAAGAACAAAGTTGGAAGGTCACACTTTCCAACTCCAAAGTTTGATAGTCATCAGCGGAGCATGGTACCAGCATAAGGACAGACACATGCATCTAGAAATAAACTCTTACATTTACAGTCAATTGATTTTAGACAAGAGAATCAGCACAATTCAATGGGGAAGATCAGTCTTTTCAGCAGGACAACAGGTGGCACGGGCAGAGGAATGCAGTTGGACTCCTACCTCACAACATACACAACAATGAACTCAGAATAGATCCCAGACCTAAATGTCAGAGTGGAAACTAAAACTCTTAGAAGAAAACAGGAGCAAATCTTTGTGACCTGGGGCCAAGCAGGACCTCAGGACAACAAAAACACATGCACAAGGTAAAAATCAAAAGGTAAATCAGTCTTCTTCAAAAATTTAGAACTTCTGTGCTTTAGGAGATACTATCCAGAAAATGAAAAGCCAACCTAAGGAATGAGAGAAAATATTTGCAAACCCTATATGAGACTTTTATCTAGAATACATAAAGAATGTTTACAACTCCATAATAAAATGACAACCCATAAAAAATGGGCAAAGGACTCGAGTAGATAGTTCTCTAGAGACATGATGCAGATGACCACAAGCACGTGAAAATCTCCACACCCTTAGCCATCAGGAAAATGCCAATCAACACCATGAGACACCACTTTACACCCACTGGGACAGCCAGAATCAGAAAGACAGATAAGGACTCAAGGAGGTGGAGAAACCGGAACCTTCAGACACTGCTGCTGGGAGCGTAAAATGGTGCAGCCGCTCGGGAAAACATTTGCTGGTTCCTTAGAAGCTTAAACAGCAACCACAGACAGAGCAATCCCATGACTCCTAGATACACACACAGAGATGTGCAGATGTACATCCACACAAAAACCTGTACACGGATGTTCACAGCAGCATTATTCATGATGCCTACAAACACTCCATTCTTTGTAACATGCCATAACATGGATGAGCCTCAAAACCACGACCATAAAACCAAAACCATAAGTAAGAGGAACATGTCACAAAAAAGCACGTATAGCACAATTCCATGTATATAAAATAATATCCAGGTCAGGAGAGGCAAGTCTAAAGACAGAAAGAGGGTTAATGGATGCCTAGGGTGGTTAATGGATGCCTAGGGTGAGGGATCGGGGTAGTGGAGAAAATGGGAAGTGAATGTTAATGGGTATAGTAATCTCTTCTGGGGTGAAGAACAAGTCCTATAATTGACTGTAGTGATGAATGCCCAACCCTGTGAATATACTAAATGCCAACGAGTTGTACACTTAGATCGTACAGTCTGTGAATTACATTCAATAAACCTATTCTATTAAGAGAAAAAGTATAATCTAACAGTTTAATGGATTTCCTTCCAGATTTTAAAAAAAAAACTTAATAGAAACAAAATTCATTATATATACTATTTTAAAATTTGTTTCCACATAATAAATATTTTCTAACATTCATCAAGATCATTTTAATGGCTAGAATAATCTCTTGTATAGACGCACTGATGCCTTGTTATGAAATATTTCAATTACTTTCAGTTTCTCACTAATACAGATATCTTAGCCATTAAATCTTGACAAAAATTCTTAATTATTTCCTGAGGATAATCCTATTAGTGGAATTGTCAGGATAAAGACACAAACATTTCTAAGGCTTCTGATATTTGCTGACAGATTGTTCTTCAGAAAATAATATATCTTCCTATCAGCAATGTGGTCTTATGCCTATAAGTACATACTCCCGATAACATGGACAAATATTTTTATCTTTTAAAATTTGATGGAAAACTTTCAAATTTCCATTTCTCATTCTTAAGCAAATGTCTTCCCTATCATTTTAAGTCTATTAGGTTGTTGTTTTTTAAGATTTTATTTATTTATTCATGAGAGACAGAGGCAGAGACACAGGCAGAGGGAGAAGCAGGCTCCCCACAGGGGGTCTTATGTGGGACTCGATCCCAGAAGCCTGGGATCACATCCTGAGCTGAAGATGCTCAACCGCTGAGCCATCCAGCTGTCCCCCATAGGTTGTTGACAGTTAGACGTTTTATATTTTAAGCAACCAAAGGGCACCTTTTCTCTTAATGTTTGCATAAGTTGCTTTTACAAGGCTTTTCTCTAACCGGTTTCTTGGATTACTTTTCTAGTTTCATTTTTACATTGAATCCAATTGCATTGGAATGCAAGAAGATATAACATTCGAGTCTATTTTCCTATACACTCCACTCTCTAACTTTATTTAAGAATCTCTTTTATTGTATTTGTAGTGTTATGGACATGGGACTGATTCTAGAAACCCCACTGCTCTTTGTATTCCAAAGTGTTCAAATGAATTCATGATAAATGTTAATATTTATTAAAGGAAAGTTCTCCTTTTCAAAAACTCTCTTGGCTGTTCTCAGTTATTTTTTTTTTAAATATATATATATATTTTTTTATGATAGTCACACAGAGAGAGAGAGAGAGGCAGAGACACAGGCAGAGGGAGAAGCAGGCTCCATGCACCGGGAGCCTGACGTGGGATTCAATCCCAGGTCTCCAGGATCGTGCCCTGGGCCAAAGGCAGGCGCTAAACCGCTGCACCACCCAGGGATCCCTAAAAATATTTTTCTATTTATTTATTCATGAAAGACAGAGAGAGAGAGAGAGAGGCAGAGACACAGGCAGAGGGAGAAGCAGGCTCCATGCAGGGGGCCCGACGTGGGACTTGACCCCGGGACTCCAGGATCACACCCTGGGCTGAAGGCGGTGCTAAACCGCTGAGCCACGTGGGCTGCCCCTATTCTCAGTTATTCTTCCGGATGAACTTCAGAATTGTTTCCTCAAGACCAAAAAATAAATTTTTAAAAATTTTCTAGAATTGGAGCACCTGGGTGGCTCAGTGGGTAAAGCATCTGCCTTTGGCTCAGGTCATGATCTTGGGGTCTTGGGATCAAGCCCCAAGGAGGGCTCCCTTCTCAGCAGGAGTCTGCTTGTCCTTCTCCCTCTGGACTTCCCTCTGCTTCCACGTGCACCCATTCTCTCTCTCCCTCTCCCAAACAATAAAATCTTAAATTTTTTTTTTCTAGAATCCCATCAAACATATGCATTTGGTTAAAAAATGAAGTGCTCTTGGGACGCCTGGGTAGCTCAGTGGTTGAGCATCTGCTTTTGGCTCAGGGCATGATTCTGGAGTCCTGGGATGGAGCTCCACATCGGGCTCCCTGCGTGGAGCCTGCTTCTCCCTCTGCCTGCATCTCTGCCTCTCTTTCTGTCTCTCTCATGAATACAATCTTAAAAAAAAAAAGAAAAAGAAAAAGAAATGACGTGCTTTTCAGATAATCAGAAGCCTTTTCTGTACAACATGCACCACAGCATCAACAGAGGGAATGTGATGATTAATAAAAAATGAAACACAGCTCCCCACCCCACAGACAGATTATTTAAAGCTTGGACAGTCTGCTTCCTGTCTTCTCTTTGGCTTGTTACCTCATTACCTCACACTCCTCCCAAGGGCCCAGGAACCAGCTCCTAAATTTTCCTGCCCTGTAGCACCTTACGCAACTTGCCTCTTTGGCTGTTCCTTCTTTCTCCCCATTCAAACTAGATGGTTCAACATCCTATCACTCCAGCACCCAGTGGAGCAACCAACTAGTTCTATGGTGAAACCATGTGGCCTCTGCTGTGTTAGTGCCTCATTTTACAGAAAGAGAAGTTGAGACGAAGTTCATACATCCAGGAAAGACACCCTGAATCTGGTTAGTATGAACAGGCAGCCAGGGAGATCGGGGGTTTGGTAGTGGTGTGGCGGAGGCTGCATCAAGCCTTACCAAGGCTGGACGGATCATTTCATAAAACTGGAGGTCATCAATCTCCCTTTCCTTGACTCCGTGGCTCACCAAGTAAGCCAACGTGGCTTTCTAGGCCAAGAAGGGAACACCAAGGGAAAATCTATGAAAGGGCTCACTAAAAAATATTAAACAGCATCATAAATAGCTAAATTGAGATTTCTGTGGTTTGTTTTGCTTGAGCCCTTTCCCCTTTGGTCCCTCTGATCAATAACGGGACTTGTGACAAATGCGTTTCTAGGCCTGCAAAGCTCAAAGCTGGACCTTTGACTGTGGTGACCTCCCATCTTGTTGGGAGACAGTCTGGCTACATCCTTTTAATTATACTGTATCATTACAAATGTGTTCTGGAAACATAAGAAATACATATAATAAAAGCCTGATTATGGGACAGCTAAGTGGCTCAGTGGTTGAACATCTACCTTTGGCTCGGGGCATGATCCCGAGGTCCTGGGATCGAGTTCCACATCAGGCTCCCTGCAGGGAGCCTGCTTCTCCTTTTGCTTATGTCTCTGCCTCTCTCTGTGTGTCTCTCATGAATAAATAAAATCTTAAAAAAAAAAAAAAAGTCTGATTAAACAGCCCAAACAATAATATACTATACATTGGGAACTCAAGACTACCACACCCATAAGCCTTTTCTAGAAAATGAGGAATTCTTGACTATAAGTTGGGTGCTTTTTGTCATCTGACTTAGGCCATGGCTGCTTAGAACAAGAATTGGCACTCTAGCCCAAGGCAACCTATAGTCTAGCCACAAGCACAGAAGTGTATAAGGCCCAGGAGCCTAACTGAAACAACATGACCCCAAAAAACTGCATCCCACTAGATAGTCATCAGATTCTCTCTCTTTGGGAGACAAAGAGACTAAGAGAAGCAAAGAACTGGCCCATATCAGGCCTTATGAGAACTGGAAGCCATGCTTGCTGGTTTCAGAAGGAACAAGATGGCCATAATGGGAATCGCTGGCCTGGCCTGTCACAGTTTGGGCTCAAGTCCCACCTTAGCCATGTACTAGCTATTTGACCCTGGGTAGATAATTTCTCTAAGCCTCAAACTTCTCTTCTATAAAATGGAGAGAATGGTAGGCCTGTGTTCTAGGACACTTACAGAGTGGTTTTGAGAATAATACAAAAGAAACGTAGAGGGAGGTTTAGCGAGGAAGAACCCTCCACAGACAAGCCTAGCTGTTCTTCCCAGTGAGTTCTAAGGAGATGGTTTGTGTGTCCTCACTGGCTGGTGTAAATTAGCTCCAGCCCCCAAGCTCTCCGCACCTCCCTGTACCTCCCTCACAGGGCCCTAGGCCAGGCAGTCAGTGTACCATCCGTCCTGTGCGGCCCCCAGTTACAGAGACACTGACTGAGAAAACTACCGCCCTGCAGTGGGGCATACCTGAAAACACGAAAACCCTGGGGGATCGTCAATCCAGAGTTACCAGGGAAGGGGGTAAAGGCAAACGCTGCAGGTGTTCCTGAACAGGTCTCGCATTTCAGACACAGAAAATACTTACTAAAGGCATCTACTGCTTTTCCCATAGTGCTCTGGGCAGACCTGAAAAAGTAAAACAAAAAGTGTTTTCTTCTGAAAACTGAAAAGAGAACAAAAATGCGATATTTTCATTGACATTCATCAAAGTTCTGTTCCCTGCATAGTCTGGCAAATATTTCCACTGCCTGCAATGCTCCTCGCTCCAGGGTGTCCCGATGGGACCCTGTCCTGGCTTCAGAGAATGAGGTGAAAGTGCCACCTGTGTGGCTCTTTATTAACAAACACCATTCTCTCATACTAAGTTGACAGCACAGATGCATGCCTGTCCTTTGCAGAAAGGATACTTCTGGCGGAACAGAAATCTCCTCCACCCTGCTATTCTCATACTGTAAAAACAGTTTATAAGAACTCCATTTCCCTCTATTCTGACTCCTTCAAAACTCAGTTGTGCAGTGTGAAAACTCTTCAAAAGCAATACCAGCACCTGTGCTCCACAGCTGGGTGCCAGAGAAGCTACAGGTCAACAACATGGGCTTCAGGGTCTGCGCTGTGCTTTGCCACTTACCAATCATACGGTTTTAGACAAGTTACTTCATGCCTCTAAGTTTCACTTCCCCGTTTATAAAATAGGGGCACTACCATGTAACTGGAAGAATTTAAAGCGGCCATGTAGTTTAAGTATAGTTGTTAACTACGATTACGGTAAAGATATTTTTTTTAAAGATTTTATTTATTGATAGAACGAGAGAGAGCATGAGCACTAGGAGAAGCAGATGGAGAGGGAGAGGCAGACTCTCTGCTGAGCAGGGAGTCTAATGCGGGACTCGATCCAGGACCCTGGGGTCATGACCTGAGCCGAAGGCAGACACCCAACCCACTGAGCCATCCAGGTGCCCCAGTAAAGACATTTTTTAAAAGATTACAGCCAATAGGGTAATACTCATTCCTCTGCCATCTTTACATACTATTATTCACAAAAAAGAAAAAAAAAGAAACCTCATGGAGATATAGGTGACTTATATATATGAATTAGCGACACAAAAAGGTAGTCTGTTTTAACCAATAGGAAAACCCTTTCTTCCTCACCATAAAAACTCACGTTTTCCCTGGAAGCAAAAACTCTGGACTCCCAAGTAACCGACAGTTCTCTTGTAGTTGGGGTAGGATCAGGTGTAGGATTGTCGTATTTTACGTTTCGGACCCCAGATAAATAAGTAGGAACTGTTTTATATACTCTATAGACTATGAAAATACAATCAAGCCAGCCAGAACTCAGGTGCAAATCACTCCCAATTCAATTCAGTGAGATATTAAAGGGAACCATTTCTAGAATCCTACTAGATGGTCCCTGAGGCCTGCAAGGATGGAGGGGGCAGAGTGAGATCACTGTCAAGCCCTCTTAACACCCTCCCATCTCACTCCTAGCTTACCTCTTTAAGGTCTCAACTTTGAAGGGTAGCAGAAGGTGCCACCACAAACACGCCACTTTGGTATATGGATTATGTGAAGCTGCAGGCACTCGAAAAACAGCAAATGTGGGGACAGGCTTTCTCTAAATCCCCTCATCTGCCTCAAGACAGATCCTCCAAAAGCAACTCAACTGTTATACATCACCTCTGGGAGTTTCATCAAACAGGAAAGATTGACTCTTGTCACAAGAGAGGAGACCAGATATCAACAGTGTGTCACAAACTATCACGTTTCCCATCTAGTCTCCTAAGGGTCTATTCATCTTTCCAACAAATCATCTACTCTCCCTTAAGAGGCCTGCATCCCTCCTCCCCTTTCCCTATTTAGATGGCATATAAAATCTAAATTCTAAGCCATCCTGGAGAATTACTCATTTTCCCCTGGGTTTCCTTCATGTATACACGAGGCATATGTGCTAATAAACCTCTGGGTACTTTTTCCCTCCTTAATCTTTATTACAGGGGTCTCAATTAAGAACATAGGAGAGTGAAGGGAAAAAAAGTGTTTTTTAAAAGATTTTATTTATTTATTCATGAGAGACACACAGAGAGAAAGAAGCAGAGACACAGGCAGGGGGAGAAGCAGGCTCCATGCAGGGAACCCAACATGGGACTCGATCCCGGGTCTCCAGGATCACACCCCAGGCCAAAGGCTGTGCTAAACCGCTGAGCTATCCGGGCTGCCCAAGAGAGTGAAGGGAAAATTATCTTTCATCCCCTACAACCTAAATATTACCTCCTCTCTTTCTCTCCCTCTGCCTCCATCTCAAGACCCTGAGATCGTAACCCGAGCCAGAAATCAAGAGTCAAATGCTCAACTAAGCCACCCAGATGCCTCCCTTAGATGGCTTCTAATCACACTAAGAATAGAAGCTGCAGGGACACATAGGTGGCTCAGTGGTTGAGCGGCTGCCTTCAGCTCAGGGCGTGATCCCGGGGTCCTGGAATTGAGTCCCACGTCAGGTCCCCCGCAGGGAGCCTGCTTCTTCCTTTGCCTGTGTTTCTGCCTCTCTCTGTGTCTCTCATGAATAAATGAATAAAATCTTTAAAAAAGAAAAGAAGCTGCTGTCCTGCCATAGTCCTGCTCCCAGAACTAACTCTCTGTCTACTGCAGATGATCCTACTTCCACTCCCTCCCTGTGCTGAGTCCCACGGCCTCCCTGCAGCCCTGGCACTCACCACACTCCTTCCCACCACCTGGCCTTGGCAATGGCTTCAGTGAGCCACCTAGCCCTCCATCACCACTCCTCCTTAACACTTACTTTGCAGTTGTACATGTGTATTGTCTATACCCCCTCTAAAATTAAGTGGCACAAGAACGGGGACTTATCTGTCTTGTTCACTGCTGTACCCTCAGGTTTAGAAGGGGGCTGGCACAGAGTCTGCACTATTTATAGAATAAAAACAAGGAAGCTTCAAGTCTGGGAAATAATTCAGGAAGAGAATATGCTAAAATGACTGAGCAATACTCCTCAGCACTGTACCTTACAGTTATATGATCCACTGTCTATCCACAAAGTTCCTTGAAAACAAGGATGGGCTGTTTTTGCACAGTACCAACATCCGACATTTACTAAACCAACAGGTGTTTTAATTTTTGCTGAATCTGTGATATTCCTCTTCAAAGATTCCTTTCCCAATATTTGTTAGTTTATGATAAAAACCATATACACATGGTTTACATTATATATACGTATCATCTTAATACATATACATAAATACAAACACATTTAACCAAAGATTAACACCTCTCTTTTGCTTTAAACAAACTTAGTGAAATTTTGAATGCTTAATGATCCCATAGCTGGACAATTTTAGGCCTTTTTGAGAATGACAAGGTGACACAGAATGCTCAATGCTGTTTTAACAATAAATGAAAAGCTATAATGGGTGCCTGGATGGCTCAGTGGTTGAGCATCTGCCTTCAAGCTCAGGTTGTGATCCCAGGGTCCTGGGAATGAGTCCCACATCAGGCTCCTTGCGGGGAGCCTGCTTCTCCCTCTGCCTGTGTCTGCCTCTCTCTCTGTGTCTCTCATGAATAAATAAAATCTTAAAAAAAAAAAAAAAGCTATAACATCATCTTCACAATTTACTGATTCACAAAGCAAAAACAAAACTGGCAAAGATTTCTCATTCCCCGTTCCTCAGACCTCGATACTACCCGCAGAGATATCATCTGTGATGTTTTAGTTTTACTTATAATTAAAACAGGCTCAAGGTAATGTACAGTGTTTTTGAAGAATAGAGCACTGTATACCTGTTTCCCCATTTGGACTACTCTGGAAGAGCATCCATGTAGGTTAGTGAAAAAACCCATCACAGTACAGAAGGGCACGGGTGTGACTGAGGATCTTCTGTGACAGCTGTGGATAGCCCCGTCACTCACCTATACCACATGCATGGGGACATCTTAGGGCTGGACCAGAGAAACCATAACTAAGGGCAAAGACTGTCTTCTATTTAACTCTATAAGCCCTTATCTTTGTATATTAAAGCACACAGGAGGCCAGCTGAATTGAAAGAAGAAACTGAAGCCCAGAGAAATAAGGGGATTATGGCTAATGTCCAGGGTCTGACAACGTGTTAGCCACAACCTGGGGTTCTGGCTCAGATCTCCTGTAAGCTTTCCCCTGCCTCTCCCTTCTTTTCCCTTCTTCCGCCCCACAGCTCCCCATCTTCTTTCTCATATGACTGGCTTTAAAACCTCTCCCTCAGGGCGCCTGCCTGGCTCAGTCAGTAGAGGCTGCAACTTTTTTTTTTTTTTTTTTAAGATTTTATTTATTGAGAGATAGAAAGAGAGAGCACCCATGCACGTGTGTGTGCATGAAGGGGGCAGGTAGAGAGAAAATCTTCAGCAGATCCCCCCTCCCCGCTGAGCAAGGAGCCCAAGGAGGGGCTCAATCCCATGACCCTGAGATCATGACCTGAGCTGAAATCAAGAGTCAGATGTTGAACCCCTTAACTGGCTGAGCCACCCAGTGGCCCTGAGCCTGCGACTCTTGATCTCAGGGTTGTCAGTTCGAGCCCCACGATGGGTGTGGAACCTACTTAAAATAAATAAATATAAACAAAGCTTTTATCTAATGTCTGCCCAATCCTGGATGAGTTAGGGCCACAAATGGTTAGTAATCTCTACACTACATCCACTCAGAATATATTTTCAAATAAAAAGGAATGTTGCCAACTTCTTACTCATTGACTTCCAGGTCCTGGTCATCAGAAGACTCATCTTCTCCCAAGACATTTTCAGAATCTGGCTGTCGAATGAGAAAGAAAAGAACTGTCCCCACAAGGCTAATCACTGTCAGGGCAATAAACACTGTTCTTCGATCACTCTCTGGAGGAAGAAGAAAAAAAAAAGCAGATAGCACTGGACACGCAAACAATTCCAGACTTAGCATATGTTCAGAGGTGGTTTAACACCATCCTAGAATTTCCTTGTTAAATGTTTACTTTATTGCATTAGTGAAAATCTCAAACAAGAAACACCACCACCCAGAATACCTCCACCTTTGTCTTACAGTTAAAGAAATACTAATAAGCCAAAAGAAAAACAGCACAATAAAGTAATCATTCTTTTAACCAAAGAAGCATACAGACAAAACAAGGGTTCAAAAGTCTAACAGGTGGGCAGCCCGAGTGGCTCAGCAGTTTAGTGCCGCCTTCAGCCCAGGGCCTGATCCTGGAGACCCGGGATCAAGTCCCATGTCGGGCTCCCTGCATGGAGCCTGCTTCTCCCTCCACCTGGGTCTCTGTCTGCCTCTCTCTGTGTCTCTCATGAAAAAATAAATAAAATCTTAAAAAAAAAAAAAAAGTCTAACAGGTGACTGCTCATACATAGCATAACCTTCTCTTCTACCTTGAGATGCCGCCTGAAGTGTAGTCGTAAACTAAAACCCTAGCTTAATAACATAAGAGAAAAAGTTACTAAACACTGAAATCTGAGAGGACTTAAGGCAGCAAGGTTCATTAGGACCATCTGAACAGAGCAATAATGGATATTTTTGGAGAAACTATTATTATCCTTTGACATGTGTGAATAAAGCGAAGCGAGTAACACAAACCTGATATTTGAGTTTTTCCTTGCCAAGCAAAATATATGTAGAGATTTCCAAAGAATAAGCTGGAGGAAGAAAAGGAAGAATAGAACGCTGAGGGTTTATTTCCATATTTATAGTCTTTACAGCAGTTTTTCCATCATTTGTTAAAGAAATTTTTAAAGCATATGTGACTTTAAAAGTATCTACCTGTCTTACATCATTTAAAAGTATCGACTCCACCCTCTTTCTGAAAAAATGACCCAGATGGAATTGTTTCCTTCCACGTGATGGTGACCTGATTCAGAACCACCCTTCAAAGACTTGACTCGCTTTGAAACATGTGATTTATTGGGACCTGGAAATGACTACTTGGAAACAAGGTTATGCTACTTCTCAAAGGCTATATTTTAAAGAATCTATGGGGAGAGGGAATCCATGATTCAGTTACCTGCATCTAATTAGATACTTTAGCATACTTTCCCAGAGAAGGAATCATTCACTTACACTCTGGTTTCTTAATATACACCCCCTTACAAATGAAACACCCGCGTTTATAAAGACATATTGATACCACAATTTTAGGCAATATCCACAAGGATAAATCCTCAGGACAGATACAATGACAGAATGACAGTTTTTGTTTTTTACTGAGGATATATATAATATGCTGTATCATTCAGCATTGATAGAATTAATCTCACTTTTTTTTTAAGTTCATTTATTTTTAAGTAGTCTCTACACCCAATGTGGGGCTCGAACTCATGACCCTGAGATCAAGAGTCATATGCCGCCCTGACTGAGTCAGCCAGGCACCCCTCACTTTTAAATTTTAATATATTCGTTAGTAGCTACCAGATGCAGCTCAGTGGGAAGGATGTGGTCTTTGGAATCCAGATAAGGATGGTTTAAATCAGATCAGTTACTTCACTTTTAAGCCTCTGTTTTCTCATCTGCAGAACACAGATAATACTACTACTGGTCTCATGAGGCAGTGAGGATTACTGAGATTTAGTAATGAAGCCAAAAGTCCCTGCCTGAAACATAGCAGATGCTAAGTACGTTATGGTTAACATTTTTTTCTCCGTACTAATCATGAATCCCAGTGAGGCAGATCCATGCATTTCATGCAATTCTGTAAAACGTTAAATCTGCATCATATGCAGCTAGGAACTCAAGTTACCAAACACGGAAGACAGGAATTTTCAACACAACAAAGATCTAAAAAAAATGCTGAGACAAAAGAATTAAAGAAAAGACTGAGCTGCAGAAGGATTATTACCTAGATTGTAAGAGTGCCCAGAAAATTCCACTGTTTCTCCCAATTGTGTGCTCATCTGAATTTATTGTCAGGCAATTTCCTTGTGCTGTCCAAAGCACTGAAATTCAAACCAAAAGTTTGTCAAGGGAATGAAATCACTTAGCTTCACACACTAAACACACGATATTCTTAAATAAATTCCAGAACACAAAGAAAATAAACATCGAGATGCTTACCGGCAGCTGCAATTCCAATGAAAACAGAAGCTGTGTAGAAGGACCATGGGAGAGGCTGGATAAAAACGGCAATGTACATGCTAAAATGTAACAGGTCAACGCATTACGGTCAAACAATACCTCATACAGAATGCCAATTATGCCTTCTAGGAATCGATTCTGAGGATTCTCTTTTTTTTAAAAGTCAACCTGTAAATGACTTCTCCAGTGTTGCGGGGACGGGGGGACAAATTTCACCTACTCATTTCTTAATTCACTATTCTGAATTTGTGAGATCGGACATAGAACAAGGGTTTGCCACGGGCCTTTGCCAATAGTTCAGCACGTGCTGGGACTGTAGTTCTATGACCCAGAAAAAAAGCTTAAATTATCTCGGTTGAGGGCGGCCCGGGTGGCTCAGCGGTTTAGCGCCACCTTCAGCCCAGGGCGTGATCCTGGAGACCAGGGATCGAGTCCCATGTCAGGCTCCCTATATGGAGCCTGTTTCTCCCTCTGCTTGTGTCTCTGCCCCTCTCTCTCTCTCTCTCTCTCTCTCTCTCGTGAATAAATAAAATTTTTAAAAAGTTTATCTCTGTTGAATTCCTGTTAATCAATTTGATATAAAATAAGATTATTCCATGGGAAATCCAAATTTTTTCAACTCTCATAGAAAGAGATTTTGAGATGCTATTCCTATTAATAGTAAAATCACAGCAAGTATGCACACACGCCATCACATTAAAACAATATGGTAATCCCTGGGCATCAAGGAGAGAACCAAATCCCTAAAATACTGCCTGCATTCGGGACACCTCGGTGGCTCAGCAGTTGAGCATCTGCCTTCGGCTCAGGGCATAATCCTGGAGTCCCACATCAGGCTCCCTGCATGGAGCCTGCTTCTCCCTCTGCCTCTGCCTCTGCCTCTCTCTCTCTGTGTATCTCTCATGAAAAAATAAATAAAATCTTTAAAAAAAAATACTGCCTGTATTCTATTCAATCCAAATCAGCAAATATATATATATATATATATATATATATATATATATATCTTTTTTTTAAGGTTTATTTATTTATTTATGATAGACACAGAGAGAAAGAGGCAGAGACACAGGAGGAGGGAGAAGCAGGCTCCATGCTGGGAGCCCAACGTGGAACTCGATCCCGGGACTCCAGGATCACGCCCTGGGCTGAAGGCAGGCGCTAAACTGCTGAGCCACCCAGGGATCCCCTATTTTTTTTTTCTTTTAAGTGACCTCTGCACCCAATGTGGGGTTCGAAACTACAACCTGGAGATTGAAAGTTATGTGCCTTTTTGACTGAGCCAGCCACACACCCCCAAGTCAGCAATTTCTTATGAAAAGTTTACTATATGCTTGAAAGGCGCTGAGGGTGTTTGAATTAAATGAAAGAAAATCACATTACTCACCTGTAAAATAAACCACTTGCAAACATAGAGAGCTGAGGTCCTACAATGGCCACCACTGATGGTGTAATCAAATTGGAAGCGGAGAACACTCCATAAATAATTGCCATGCTGTACACATAAAACATTAAAAGGAAAAAACAAAACTCTTGAATCACGGTCTCAAAAGTGCATTTTTTTCAAATATACTTAGCATCTATAGATTTTTCTTTACCATAAGCATTGATTTCTTTAGCCAGAATTAACAATAATGCTATCAGTAAGCTGAACCCTACACTGAAGTTTTCACTTACACAAAATCCTTACGTCTCATCAAATTTCCCTTTGAATCAGCTTGCCTTGGACAATACGCTTTTAGTGAACAAGTAAATTATGACAGCTAACATAGAACATATAACAAACACAGAGCCAACTGTTTTATGTATGTTTGGAATTGGAAGACAAAGCTCTACAAAAAAAAAAAACTGTGGTATTATTATCAATCATCTAAAAAAAAAAAAAAAAAAACCCAGAGGTTAGCATCCCTCTATTCTCAAATGTCATATACAAGATTAGGTTTAGGATACGTAACAAAGAACCAAATAAGAGCTGTGGGGAAAGGGGGAATGGTCAGCATCTTATAGTTAATGACAGAGAAATTAAGAAACCCGTGTTTATAGCCATGTGTGCATTACATTCCCAGCTTCAATCATATGTACTGACTCATGAAGGCCTTTTAACTTTTCATTTTCTCTATGTCTAAAACTGGGACAAAACATCTCAACAAAAATCTAAAAGCTCCCGGTGACAGTATGTTAATCGTTACGAAATTACAAAGACGGGAGGACTAATGTTTCAAGAACCCTATAAAACATGCTGTTTAGGATTGAGAAGATGTAATTATGACAATACTTGGGTGTTTGTTAAATGCCAGGCACTGTGCCAAGAGCTTTATATGCATTACCTGAGCAAGGAAACGGGGCTCAGAGAAGCCACTGGCCTAATGCAACACGGTCTTATGTCCCGAAACCAGGATTCCAAACCCGGTGTTTAATTCTTCATGAAATCTAAACTCATCACCGTTATTGCGTTCTCCCAAGCAGCCCAGATGTGGAGACAAGACAACTCCTAATTCAACCACAGTATTAAGGCCGGAGATTCTGAAGATTTGGGGGGACTACTGTCATACATGAAGTAAAACCAACCATAGAGTACAATACCTGGTATATCCACTGCCGTGAAAATCTGTGCTATTTAAGCTCCTGATGACGGTTTGCTGCGTGGAAGACAGAGCTCATCAGTGAAAACATTCTGCAGTCTCCCTCCCCACCAAAGTTTGTCTCCGAGGATGGAGAAGGAAGCACCTGGCAAAGTGAAAATCAAGATACTCCGTGCTTCCCGTTGGGAAGTCGGCTAGGAGACAAGCGGAAAGAACAGGAAAGGGGCAAACCGAGGCCCGGGGAGCGCGGAAAGCTGGGCCGTAGCTACGCCTTGAGGCTTCCTTCTCCTCAATTGTCCCAGCACTAACGTGGACCTTAATGCAGGCACGAAATGACAGGTCAACCTGCAGACCCCAAGTCAGGTCAGAGGAATAAGCGGTAACTGCTCGACACCCTGACCCGATGCAATATTTACTACAAACCATCTGACACGTGAAACCAAACTGAAGCACAGAAAGCCAGGACAGGCAGGTGGGAAGATAGGAGGTGCAATTTCAGCGCGCTGCTAGGTACGATGACTGTTTATTATTGGGGTTTTTTTTGGGGGGGGGGGGCGTTAGGAGAGGCACTTCGGAAGACGGAGAACAAATCCCAACTCACCGCCACATTCCCACAAGTTTGAAAGGCGGTGAACATAAACATAAAGGCAACTCCTAAAATAATAATGTTGAAAAGCTTTTTGGATTCCGGGGACATTGTGGCTCGGCTGGGCCGGAGGTCAGCAGCTCCTCGGGGCGAAGCCGCTGACGATCCTGGGGAAGGAGACGAGGCGGTGACAAGAGGCGGCAGATGCACGAGCCAGGCTGCCAGCGGTGCGCGTCCAGCTCCCGGATCAGAATCGCGGCCCGAGAGTGGACTCCTCGCCACGGGCGGCTAGGACATTCCCAGGACCCGATCCGAGCAGGGGCAGGCCCGCCGCCCCGAGAGGCGCCAACCACTTCGCGGCTCCAGGTGGAAGGGCCTGCCCGACGGAGGAGGGGGCCAAAGACGAGGTGCAGCGGCCGGCGCGGCCCCGCCCGCCCGGCCGGCCCTGACTCACCACGGGTCAGGCGACCCGGTCACCTGACCGCAGCCTCCGCGCCCGCCGCTCGGCCCGCTGGGAAATGTAGTCCCGCCCGCCCGAGGCACGCAGGCGCGCCGTGAGGAGGGGAGCGGGGCCGAGCCCGCGCGCCCCAGCGAGGGAGGGGCTGTTCAGCGGAACCCGGCGGAGGAGTGGGGAAGCGCGGGGAGGGAGCCCGGCGATGTCGTAGCGGGGTCCGAGAACGCTGGAGACCGCGGGACAAACGGGGGGGCGGGGAGGGAGGAGAAGTAGCCCCTCTGGCAGGGGCGGGAACCTTCTGCGGAGGCCCGAGCAGAAAAGCTGCGTGGAGCTCGGATACTGCCCTGAAAAGAAGGCGGGGCCTGGAAGGGGAGCGCTTCCTGTCCCTCCTGCGGGAGCAGCGCCCGTGCGGCCTCGCAGCCGGAAAGAGCGTTTCGCGGGCTTTCCAACTGCCCGCAAATTCCGCTCCCCCCTCCCAGCCACAGTGACTCCGCGCTTTTCGGCCCGCCCGCCGGGCTCTGCGCAGGCGCGTCGGGCAGGGGCGGGGCGCGTGGCCGCGGAGTTGCGGGGCGGGGAGGGGCGAGCCAATCAGGGGATTCATTTCCGGGTGGCGCGGGCGCCATTTTGTGAGGAGGGATATAAACGGGCGCCAGGGCCGGCCGCCCGCCCAGTTGTTTCTGTGGTGGAGGCGGCGGCTGCGGTGGTTCGCTCGCCTTTCCCGTCCACCGCGCCCGGTCCGGCCTCTCCCAGCGTCTCAACCGCGCGGAAGCCAACTGCCAGAGGCGCGGCGTCGAGCCGGGCTAGTGTGGGGAAACCGCCGCCTCAGCCGAGCGCGCGGGCCCGCCCAGGGCGTTACTAGGTCGGCGCGCAGTCGCGGCCCCCGGCCGGCGCTCCAGAGCCATGAGTTACGGTCGCCCGCCTCCCGATGTGGAGGGCATGACCTCCCTCAAGGTGGACAACCTGACCTACCGCACCTCGCCCGACACCCTGAGGCGCGTGTTCGAGAAGTACGGGCGCGTCGGCGACGTGTACATCCCGCGGGACCGCTACACCAAGGAGTCCCGCGGCTTCGCCTTCGTCCGCTTCCACGACAAGCGCGACGCCGAGGACGCCATGGACGCCATGGACGGGGCGGTGCTGGACGGCCGCGAGCTGCGGGTGCAGATGGCGCGCTACGGCCGCCCGCCGGACTCGCACCACAGCCGCCGGGGCCCGCCGCCCCGCCGCTACGGGGGCGGGGGCTACGGGCGCCGGAGCCGCAGGTAAGCGAGCCGGGGGCACAAAGGTCCGCGCGGACACGTGGCGGCGGCGGCGGCGGGCGGGCGGCGGGCGCGGGGCCGTGGCGGGCGGCCGGGAAATGGCGCCCGGGCGGCGCGGTAATGGCGGCGGGGCGGGCGCAGCACGCGGGCGGGGCGCGGCCCTGGCCCCGATGGCCGCCCTGACTGACGCCCGCCCGCCCGGCCGCCCGCAGCCCTCGGCGACGCCGCCGCAGCCGCTCCCGGAGTCGGAGCCGCTCCCGGTCCCGCAGCCGCTCCCGCTACAGCCGCTCCAAGTCTCGCTCCCGCACTCGCTCGAGGTCGCGGTCCACGTCCAAGTCCAGGTCGGCGCGAAGGTCCAAGTCCAAGTCGTCGTCGGTGTCCAGGTCTCGCTCGCGCTCCCGGTCCCGGTCCCGGTCCAGGAGTCCTCCGCCCGTGTCCAAGAGGGAGTCCAAGTCCAGGTCGCGCTCCAAGAGCCCCCCGAAGTCTCCCGAGGAGGAAGGAGCGGTGTCCTCTTAAGCGAATGGTAATGTCAATGGGGATCCGAGACGCACGGACTCGAACTCAGATGGGGTGTGCAGGAGCTTGTTATGATCCGTGTTAATATAAAGTGGCTCCTGGTGTCGGGAGTGCGGCTGTGAGCTAACTCAGCTTTGGGAGTAATACTGAAGAGAGGGGTCTGCAGAGAGGATGTGCATAAAGCTTAGATATTAATGGCTGTTTCGTAAACTGTTTGAGACCTATTAATGAAAATGACTATTTCTTGCTGTTTTTATCCAACGTCTGCATTTTCCCCTTTAAAGCTGCGGTCTCCTGTTTGATAAAAGAATATTGGCCAGTATTGCAGATTTTAACTGATTTGGCTGATCCTCCAGGGACCAGTTTCTGTGGGCGTGTATTGGAGCAGGTTTGTCTTTAAATGTTAAAGATGCACTATCCTCTTAGCGAAAACGATCAGTTCAACTATTGTTGTACTGACTGGGACTTCATATTCTAACGGATGTGGCAAACGAATTGCAAAAAAGAAGCAATGAACTTTCGGAACCCCAAAAAAGTTTACAGGTATTGCACTGGGTGGGGAAAGGATAGTGTGTCTTTAACTCTCAAATTGTTTGGTCCTATTTTTTAAAAGGAAAGGGCCCTAAGTAGCTCAGATATTCTCAATTGCCAAATGTTTCATTTGAAAACTAAAGATTTATCTTAAAATAGACTGATTTTCTGATTTCAAGTTGTTTTTGTTTGGATACCGTCCTTTTTCTTTTTTTTTTTTTCTTTCTTTTTTTCCCCCCTTTTCCTTTTTCCCTCCCTTATCATTTTTCACCTTGGTTATTTGGCCAAGATTGCATAAACACAAATTTGTAAAAGCGGATGGTAGCCTTTGTGAAAATTTCCTAATTGGGCCTTTAAAAAACTGATAATGGCTGGGTGGAACCTTTCCGTAACCTACTTGTTTCACCAGAGCCTTAGTAAGTACATGCCTGAAACTGAAACCATGTGCACTTTCAGTCACTTCACAGTAATGGAGGGTAAACTGAACTTTTCTCTTTTCAAACCTAGATGGGTCAACAAGCAACATAACAGAAGACTTGGGGGAGAAGGACCGCACACTCAGTCCATCGAAGAGTCCTTGGAACAAGCAACTGGCTATTGAAAAGGTTATTTTGTAACATTTTGTCTAACTTTTTACTTGTTTTAAGCTTTGCCTCAGGTGGCAAACTTCATTTTATGTGCCATTTTGTTGCTGTTATTCAAATTTCTTGTAATTTAGTGAGGTGAACGACTTCAGATTTCATTATTGGCTTGGATATTTGAGGTAAATTTTCCTTTTTGTTTATATAGTGCTGACTTTTTTTGTTTGAAATTAAACAGATTGGTAACCTAATTTGTGGCCTCCTGACTTTTAAGGAAACGTGTGCAGCCATTACACACAGCCTAAAGCTGTCAAGAGATTGACTCAACATTGCCTTCATTCCTTAAAATTAAAAACCTACAAAAGTCGGTGTAAATTTGTTTGTATATGTTATTTACCTTCAGATCTAAATGGTAATCTGAACCCAAATTTGTATAAAGACTTTTCAGGTGAAAAGACTTGATTTTTTGAAAGGATTGTTTACCAAACACAATTCTAATCTCTTCTCTTGTGTATTTTTGTGCACTAGGCGCAGTTGTGTAGCAGTTGAGTAATGCTGGTTAGCTGTTAAGGTGGCGTGTTGCAGTGCAGAGTGCTTGGCTGTTTCCTGTTTTCTCCTGATTGCTCCTGTGTAAAGATGCCTTGTCGTGCAGAAACAAATGGCTGTCCAGTTTATTAAAATGCCTGACAACTGCACTTCCAGTCACCCGGGCCTTGCATATAAATAACGGAGCATACAGTGAGCACATCTAGCTGATGATAAATACACCTTTTTTTCCCCCCTACCCCCAAAATGGTAAATCTGATCATCTTCATGTATGAACTTAAAATACGGAAAATGTTAAGGAAGCAAAATGGTTTGTAACTTTGTAAGTACTTATAACATGGTGTATCTTTTTGCTCATGAAAATTCTGTACTATAACCATTGTTTCTGTAGTTTAATTAAAACGTTTTCTTGGTGTTAGCTTTTCTCAGAATATGTCTTGGTCTTTTTTCCCCCTCCCTTTATTTGAAAGACCTGTGACCTGTGCAATTTACCTTGTGAATTGTTACTGACTGTACAGTATGAAGGTGAAATGTTTAGTAGTTGACTTTTTTCCCCCTTAAGTTAAAGTGGAAATGCCATTTCAGCACCCATAACCCCTAAAATCAATGCTCTAGGGTAGCACTTCTCTTGAGGTTGTGGATACTCCCTTCTTAGCTTAATTTATGGCCTGTTTTTATTTTTTATTTTTTTAAAGAACAGCCCAAGTCGTTTCTTGTTTGTTTTCTTACAGGCGTGTTAATTTTTGTTTTCATGGCTTTGTAACCCACAAGTGTTGTCTAGGTGACCCATCACAATCTTTAAGGCTGACAGATTTGGACCATCTTCAAATCCAATGTTTTTTTTGTACACCCAAGAAGTTAAAGTGGTCTGAGTCTAGTTGGCATGCCAGGTTGCTAATTAGTATTGACGTCGTCCCAGAACAACCTGTATGTAGGTGGTAATTCAGAGACTGTCCTTTGCAAAGGAGATGACCAGCATTTCAACCGTATGTCTTCCTGGAAGGGCAGATTCTGCTATATCTTCCTTGTCTGCATCAAAAGACTCCAGAGGAATGTGGACACATTTCATATCCCACTTGTAGAGCAAAGCTTCAAGTGACCAGTCAGCACTGAGAAAAAAAAATAAATTGTTTTTTTAAAATCATGCTTTTCCTGTTTTGCTTCAGATATGTTTTCATTTTGTCCTTAAAGTAGGTTATTGCATGAGGAGTAAAGTTTTAATAAAATTGAGAGAGTAAACCAAGATGATGCAGGCTTACCTTCTCACCTGGTAAGTAGACCACAGTTGGACTTTGGGGTTCTTCTGCATCAGAAAGTAGACTGTAGTTAAGATGTCTTCAAAATCTGGGAAGAGAGGACTCTTTAAATGGACTTGTACACATCACCTCTTTAGCCAAATGTACTATTGAAAACCAAAAAAGATTTATTACCTTCTGGTTCAAAGAACACATCAGATGCAAGAATAATATCTTGTGGTGGTAGAGCCAGAAGATCCTGAGACACATGGCCCCATGTCAGTCCAATGACACGCACCTGTGGCAGGTTATTCATTTCACAGCTTTGCCGGCAGATCTCTAGACAGTAAGGCAGCTCTGAACTGTCTGACAGGATTACTTCAGCACCACATTTTGCAGCCATAATTCCTGGAAGGCTCACTCCAGCTCCAATCTAATAAATTTATTAAAGGCTAGCATTTCAAAGTCCTGCTTAGCATTTCAGGGAATTTAGGATCTTAGTTTGCTAAGAACAGCGTCCATGAGGAGCTTGTCATAATCTATAAAATGTGCCACAACGAAGTATTGCTTTACTAGATGAAGCTTAAGCTTTTCAATTGTAGAACTTCTTGGGGGATTCCTCTTAATTGGCTGGGAAGGTTAATTCCCATACAGGGCCCTGTATTCTGCAACTGACAGTATCGCTTTCAAAGTCTGTATCTGGCAGCTTAATTGCTTAATAAGCCCTAGGTAGTTTGGGACACATGTTCTGTCATTTTCAGTTCTCTTAGCTGTCTATAAAGGAGCTCCTAATTATAGGACATGGGGTCTCAAGGTTTGATGAGTGACTTGCATGCACACCTGGCCATTACGGTTGTTACTACTCATTTTAACTGCTTTTATATGGCTATAACTTGACAGGTCTGCAACATGGCTTCCTACAAGGGATTTTCTAGTTGGGCCTTCAAAGTGACTAAGGAATAACCAAAGAATGCCTTTATTAAGTATTGTCTCTTTGGTTAAAACATAAGCTTCCCATTTTCCAGTTCTGAGGATAAGCATAGAGATTCTCAATCTCTCCAAATTGCCACTGATGGGAGGGTCCCTGGGTGGCTCAGTGGTTGAGTGCCTGCCTTCCACCCAGGGCGTGATCCTGGAGACCAGAGATCAAGTCCCACATCAGGCTCCCTGCGTGGAGCCTGCTTCTCCCTCTGCCTGTGTCTCTGCCCCTCTCAATGTCTCTCATGAATGAATAAGTAAAATCTTGTAAAAAAATAAATTGCCACTGATATTCAGGCCAGAAGTGCACCAAGTGCCTTCCCACTGCTCATTTATTTACATGGTTTTGCAAAAGTTAAGAGGTGTTACTAAGTTTTGGATTTATCCTCAGCCTTCAGATTTAAGTCTTGTACCATTTCTGCAAACTTGACAATTTCTCCAACCCTTTAGCAGGTTCCTGTCAGGTGGAGTGAGAGAAAGCTTGGGATACTCAAGATTTCCAAAAAATGGAAAAGGCTACTTTATAAGAAACTGCATGTGTCACAGACCCCCGATTACCCTACTGGGTCACCCTGGAAAGATTGCCTTAATGACTGCTTCCATGCCAAGATTCTAGAACTAAGATTAGTCAATGGGCTTCACTTAGAATAATGGTCAGCATAATGTAAAGGGCCAGATATTTTAGTCTCGATGGGACTCCTGTGGTCTCTGGTACATGTTCTTTTTTTAAACAACCTAAAATGTAAAAAGCATTCTTCACTCAAGACTTACAAGTTGGTCAAATCACCCAATTTAAAAATATTTAAACAAAAGTAACAAGCACATAGACTTAAATCTGAACAGGATTTCAGGAAATCTCAAGAGCACTTGTACCTCTAAAACAGCCTTGCCCGGCAGAGATCTTCTGTGAAACCACAGGTACTGAGCCAGGACCACCGCACAGGGCCAAACATACATCCCATATTGGAGATGGAGGACCTGAAAAGAATTTTTTGTATGCCAAAAATAACTCCTCTGCTGGCAGCTGGAATATTTTACAGTCAGAATGCCCAACACTGGCATCTATCACAAAAATGACAGTTCCCTGCTCTCTAGTTCACATCCCAGGAAGTATATGAAACTGCAATACCCTGTGATAAGCACTCTTCATACCCTCATTCGTTCAACAAACATTCATCCAGGCACTTGAGTGGTTTAGTGGGCTAAGGATGTAACTTAGGTTAAGGGTGTAAGGCTCGTAGAATACAGACATCCTACTGGGAAAAGACAAGCCATAAGTAAGCAAATACATTCTTCATTGGTGATAATGCTAACAAACACGAAAACGTGATGTGAGATAGTGGGGGCAGGGAGGGGTGGGGAGACAGTGACCACAAGCTGGCTGTCCTAGATAGGGAGAATGATACAGGCAAAGGCCCTGAAGCAGGAACTAAAAAGCCTCTGGCTGGACCACAGAGGGCGCCGACTGCTGGAGGCAGGGAGGCAGGGTTGTGGTAGGTCAGAGGGAAGGCAGAGACCAGACCAGTGGGGTCTTGCAGGCCATGGGAAGTTCAGCTTTTATTGTAAGGCAGTTAAGAATGTATAGGGACGCGTGGGTGGCTCTGGTAGAGCGTCTGCTTCGTCTGCTTCGGCTGGGGGCATGATCCCAGAGTCCCGGGGTTGAGTCCCACATCGGCTCCCTGCGGGGAGCCTGGCTCTCCCTCTGTGTCTCATGGAAAAACAAATATTTTTTTAAAAAATGTATCTGGGGCTTATAATCACGCATTGATTTGGTATGCTAATGAGAGACAATGAGGCTGGGAAGACTTTCAACAAGTTTGAGTGCAGCTCAGTCCTGGAGTCAGGAAGGCAGGCAGCTTACACAGCCTTTGGAGAGAATCGTGAGAGCACAGTATTTAGGGAGGCAAAAAAACGGCTCACACCTTGGCAATGAGCCTGCCTGAGTTCAAGCGCTGGATGTGTAACTTACTAGCTGTGTGACTGCACCCTGTCCATGCTTGTTTCCTCACCTGCAAAACACTATCTCCTCGGGTGACTTGGAAGACTCAGTGCTAACCTAGTATAGCACCCAGCACAAAACAGTCAAGGTGAGCGGTTCTTAAACTGCAAAACTGCAAGTCTTTCCGTTTTCTAGAGCAGAGGGTGCTGCTAGTGGATTGGTTGGAAAGGCCGCTGAAGTGGTAAAAGCATCAAAGGCGAAGGAACTGAAGGTCCAAATTCAAGCAGTCAATTCACTCAACAAAAATATTAGTGCCCTGGAACACATGGGTGGCTCAGTGGTTGAGCATCTGCCTTCAGCTTAGGTCACGATCCCTGGGTTCTGGGATCCAGCCCGGCCTTAGGGGAACCTGCTTCTCCTCTGCCTGTGTCTCTGCCTCTCTCTCTCCATTTCTCATGGATAAATACATAAAATCTTAAAAAAAAAAAAAAAAAAGGTTAGTGCATGGGCACTGGTACTAAGCGTAGCAAGTGCAGCCTGAATAAAACGCCTGCCCTGGTAGATTTTACCCCAGATACAATTAAAGGATTTCTAACCAAAGCAGTGAGTTTGCAAGATTTGGGTGTAAAAGGGTCTTTATTCTCACAGGGAATATTTCCACCTCCTAAACTTGGAAAGAGATCCCAGTGGGGTATTTCAACACGACGGCATTTAAAAAACACCAGAAATGGTTTTCGCTTGAGACTTCACCTCCTCTTAGGCGGTTTTTTTTTTTTTTTTTTTTTGGTCTTTAAATGGTTTCTGCTCATGCCTCCCTCATTAGACTGCTGTTAAAGTCGAAACATTGCTACCTCCAAATACTTTAAAAATCCGGATGCATAAGGTATTACTTCTATTATTACAGATTATAGAGTTTGGGGACAGCTGTGAGCTGACAGGAGCAAGTGACGGTCGGCCCAAGAAACTTTATTTGGACAGTGAGGGTGGACTCTCCGATCCTTGGTAAAGCTGAACTAAGAAGCCCTTTAACAAGACCAAAGGAAGCATTTGGTGTCCAAATGCCCCTTTTCTGGCAAGGCCCCCCAAGTGTCTTACTTAGGAGACTGCCAAGGGCTTCACACCGCAGACCTCCCCGCCCTGAGGAGCATCGCCCCAACCCTCCCGACGCCGCCAGGTCGGCTGGACCCGCTCCCGCCCCGGGCGCCCCCGCAGAGGACCCGAGGCGCCCCCCGGCGGCACCCGCCGCACGCACCTGCGGGACGCGGACCTCCAGCACTGCCCCCTCTGCCCCCAGGCCCGGCTCCTCCGAGAACCGAAAGCGCTGGGCCCGGGCCGCATGCCCTCGGAGGTCACGCTCGCCCAGCGGGGAGTCGGGGGCCCCCGGGCCGGCCGGGAGCAGCGACGAGCGCCGGGCTGCCAGGCTGCGCGCGCGGGAAACCCCGAGGCCGGCTGGGGCCGTCTCACTGGCGCCACGTGGCCCTTCGCGGCCCCCGTCGGGTCGGGGCAACTCGACAGGAAGGGCGGGGAAAGCAGCCCTCGGGCGGGGATGCGGCCACGCGGTGAGGAGACACGGGGACGCCAGGCAAAAACGGACACGGAAGACAGGCGACCTCAGCCGCTCGCCCGCCGGAAACGGGCCGCCGGCGAAGCGCCTCGCCTCCGGAAGTGACGCGCAGACCGGAAGCGGGCGCGGGAGAGGCGGGGCCGCAGTGAGGCGGCTCCTCGTTCGGCGCGACCTTCCCAACATGGCGGAGAGCCGGCGAGTGTGAGGGCGGACCCCGGAGGCGCCCGGACCAATGGCTCACCGCGAGAGGCCGGGGGGCGGGGAAGACGGCAGCCGCGTGCCCAACCCGAGGCCCGGGAGGTGGTTGGGGAGTGAATTTTCTGGAAGGCGACTTTAAAGGCGCCAGGCCGGAGCGAAGGGCGTTTGGGTGCCGCCGCCGCCGCCGCCGCTGCCGCCTCTGCCGCCGCTGCCGCCGCCCGGGTCGGGGAGGGGGCGCGTTGCAAGTAGGAAGCGAGGCGCTCCGGGGCCGTCGCGGGAGCAGCTGGGGACCCCCCGCAGGATGAACCACAAGAGCAAGAAGCGCATCCGCGAGGCCAAGCGGAGTGCGCGGCCGGAGCTCAAGGACTCGCTGGACTGGACCCGTCACAACTACTACGAGAGCTTCTCGCTGAACCCGGCGGCCGTGGCGGTGAGTGGGCCGGGGTCGCGGGCACCTCCGCACGGCTGCGCCCCGCCCCCCGCCGGTGCCCAGCGCGGCAGCCCCGGGTCCCCAGGGGCTCGCCCGCGCCCCGCAGAGGTCGGGGTCCTCGGGCCCGGGTTCCAGGGCGGCCCCCTTCCTCCCGCGCCGCCGCCCGGAGGCTGACCCCGTTGGCCGTGGAGGCCCACGAGTGGGAGATAAGCCGTTTCCCCTGGTGGGGCGGCGCTGGGTGCGACGTGTCAGTCCACTCGCGGGTCCTTGTGCCTCCCCGCCCCCCTCCACGTCCCCAAGGTAAGCCAGAACGAGAATCTGGCTCCTTAGGTATGTCACTGCTAATTAATCCTGGGGGACGCCTTTTGCTGCCGCCGGACCTTTTTTTTTTTTTAACTGGGTAGGTCTTTTCTGGTTCAGGATAACGTGGAAAGGGCAGACGCCTTACAGCTGTCGGTGGAAGAATTTGTGGAGCGCTATGAACGACCCTACAAGCCCGTGGTTCTGCTGAACGCCCAAGAGGGCTGGTCTGCGCAGGAGAAGTGGACCCTGGAGCGCCTGAAAAGGAAGTACCGGAACCAGAAGTTCAAGTGTGGCGAGGATAATGACGGCTACTCCGTGAAGATGAAGATGAAATACTACATCGAGTACATGGAGAGCACTCGGGATGACAGCCCCCTCTACATCTTTGACAGCAGCTACGGTGAACACCCTAAAAGAAGGAAACTTCTGGAGGACTACAAAGTGCCCAAGTTTTTCACCGATGACCTCTTCCAGTATGCTGGGGAGAAACGCAGGCCGCCTTACAGGTGAAGTTACCTGGCAGTGAGGCCGTTACAGTCTAACGTACAAGTCTAACTTAGTGTGTGTCACCTGAGCTCAGTCAGCTGATCTTTCTCCATAGCAGTGAGTGGTTCTGCTGGGCTGCACATGAAGCTTATTTAGGGGGGGGTGACTGCTGCCTGCGCAGGTCCTACAGCCACAGACTGGTTTCACTGGTCTGGGTTGCCACTTGGGCATTAGGATTTCTGAAGGCTCCCCAGGTGACTCAAACGTGCAACCAAAGTTAAACTAACACTCATCTTTGAGGGAAGTTTTAATAGTTAAAGCCCAGTGGTAATAAGCCACATCAGTGATTTTTTTTTTCTTCTGTTATGGAGCATTTCAGACATTCAGCGTTTCTGCGTAGCAGGATTTTTGTAGTACCTGAAATAAAGAGCACATTGGGGGCACTTGGGTGGCTCAGTTGGTTAAGCGCTTGTCTTCAGCTCAGGTCATGATCTCAGGGTCCTGGGATCCAGCCTCACATTGGGCTCTGCACTCAGTGGGAAATCTTCTCTCTTCCCCTGCTTGTTCTGTCTCTCTAATAAATAAAATCTTAAAAAAAAAAAAAAAAGCACAACATTAAAACTAAGAACTTGTGATTTTGTAGTATGTGAACAGTTAAGTTACTCTTTGTATCTTGGTTGTTTTCACTCCTTAGGTGGTTTGTGATGGGGCCACCACGCTCTGGAACCGGAATTCACATCGACCCTCTGGGAACCAGTGCCTGGAATGCCTTAGTTCAGGGCCACAAGCGCTGGTGCCTGTTTCCTACCAGCACGCCTAGGGAGCTCATCAAGGTGACCCGTGAAGAAGGAGGGAACCAGCAAGATGAAGCCATTACCTGGTTTAGTATCATTCATCCCCGGACACAGCTTCCTACTTGGCCACCTGAATTCAAACCCCTGGAAATCTTACAAAAACCAGGAGAGACTGTCTTTGTACCAGGTATAGATGAAATGAGAGGAATTACATTCTTTGATTTCATTTTTTTGGTCATTTGGGGGCACAAGGGTATATATAGAGAAGGAGTCAAACAAGTCCATCTGCATGCTGATTCTTTTTTTTTTTTTTTTTTTTTTTTAATTTTATTTATTTATGATAGTCACATAGAGAGAGAGAGAGAGGCAGAGACACAGGCAGAGGGAGAAGCAGGCTCCATGCACCTGGAGCCTGACGTGGGATTCGATCCCGGGTCTCCAGGATCACGCCCTGGGCCAAAGGCAGGCGCCAAACCGCTGCGCCACCCAGGGATCCCTGCATGCTGATTCTTAATGAACTCCCTGATGCCCAGCTTGGACAGTGATGTGCTGCTGTGTTGTCAAGTGGTTAGGGGGCTACTGTCCCATTTTTCTTGTAACCTGCAGATACGGTGCCTATTGATAAACTTTATGTGAGGATTATATTCATTTTTATGCCTAGCAGTTTTCTGGTGTCCCTGTGGATGTGCAGTGACTTGTGCATTTTTCTGTAAATTGAGTTTTCAATACAGTGTGGCACTGGCCAGTTGAGCCAGGAAATAACTTGGGGCCAATGCAGCAAGTCCCACACTTGAAAACTGTTAGTTTTGGTAGATTAAGTGTTAAGAGCAAGGGTATTTAATTTTTCTTTTAAGATTTTATTTATTTATTTATGAGAGACACAGGCAAAGGGAGAAGCAGGGGAGAGGAGGGTGGGGGGGAATGGGTGACGGGCACTGAGGGGGGCACTTGATGGGATGAGCACTGGGTGTTATTCTGTACGTTGGTAAATTGAACACCAATAAAAAATAAATTTATTATTAAAAAAAAAAAGAGGGAGAAGCAGGCTCCCTGCAGGGAGCCCAGTGTGGGACTCGATCTCACGACCCTGGGATCACGACCTGAGCTAATGGCAGACTCTCAACCACTGAGCCACCCAGTGCCCCACAAGGCTATTTGGTATTATAGGAGGTAGGTGTTCTCCTCTTAGAAGCCAAAGAACTTGCTGCCTTTACAGTTTTAATCACCGTTTTGATCACCGTTTTGAATTAAAAGGGGTCAACACACTTTTTCTGTGAAGGGCAGAGAGTAAATATTTTAAGCACCGTGGACCAGACAGCATCTGTTCCAACTGCTCAGCTCTGCCTGTGGAGCAGAAAAGCAGCCGTAGACAGTCCAGAAATGAACAGGCATGGCTGTGCTCCAGTAGAACTTTATATAAATTGCTTGTGATTCCTGGATCAGGAGAACCATTGACCACTCTGGGTCTGATGTTTCTGAGTGTCTACTCATCTCACCTATAGATAGGAATCCTCTATTCATGAAGCTTATGTTATTTGTGGTTGTGTATAGACCCAAACCCTGCTTAACTGTTTCCTCGTTGGATTTCAGGAGGCTGGTGGCACGTCGTCCTTAATCTCGACACCACCATTGCCATCACCCAGAATTTTGCCAGCAGCACCAATTTCCCTGTTGTATGGCACAAGACGGTAAGAGGGAGACCAAAGTTATCGAGGAAATGGTATAGGTGAGAGACATTTTTTTCTCATTTCTGCTTTGTTCCGATTCCTACCCCAGAGGTGAAGTGGAAGGAGTCCACTGCTGCAGTAACGTGTGCTGATCTTAGGCCTGGGAGAGCTGGGGTACAAAAGCTCACGGGCAGAGGAGAGTGGGTCCAAGGTCAGGACTAGTTCTCAGGATGCTTGCCAGCCTCGAGGTGTGACAGGCTAAGACTCTGCATGTTTGATCAGTCAGTCAAAACGTGGTCATAATTGGGATTGGTCCTCATTTTCTGTTTCTTTTTTGTTTTCTGCTTTGGTTTTGTTTTGTTTTCCCCAAAGCTAGCGCTAGCAAAGGAAGCCTTTTTGTTTGGGTTTTATTTTGGTTCATTCTTTTTCTTACTCAGAAGCATTATTCCCCTTTGAACTTATTACCTTCAGTTCTTGTGAGTGAGGTGACTGCCCTGGAGACTTAGCTCCTCTGTTTATCCACAGAACAGATACAGCACGGGCAGCGGCAGTGCAAGCCACCCCCAGCCACCCCGTGCCACTGTGTCCCAACCCTGACCTGGAGGGACCAGCTCTCGGGGTAAGAGAGGGATCCTGGCTTGGTCAGTGCTCAGCCTCCCTGCTGAGAGGGCCAGCAAGGGTGGTGGCTTTGTTCTCCCCGGACTCTCGGGCACCTGAGGCCCACTTACTCCATCCCATAGGCCGCTGTGTGCTGTGATAGGGTCATTTTAAAGGCCTTAACCATACAGCTGGTCTTTTGTCCCTGGTTAGAGTGGATGCCAAATCAGGTCCCTAAGGGGAGGGCTGCTGCCTCTGAAAGTCCAGTTCAGTTTTATCTTCAAGTGAGGGGGACCCTCTCTGTTGCTTGGCACTTCTTGTTTCTCACAAACCTAATTGTTGCTACTCTTACGAATAGAATTTAACCAAGCCCAACTGCAGTCACTCAGTGCTGTGTCGTGGAAAGGAAGGGTTTTAAAAATCAGCTAGGAAAGGTTCAGGAAAACAAGGAAGAGAGACTCTTTCTCCCAGGTGGGGGAAAAATAAAATAAGACTAACTCAGGGCAACTTTGCCTCACACGTTGGCAGCACGGCTGGCTCCTATGCGAAGGTCGTAGTAACTTGTGTGCAGCTAGTTCGCCTTTTCAGAAAAGCCTGAGCAGCATGTTTAGGGCTTTTGTTCCCAGCCTGTGGATTCGTGTGTCCTCACCACTGTCCAGCACCCATTCTGAGCCAGGGCACCTGACATTCCCAGGTGCTTCTGAGAGAGACAGGCCTCAGCGTTGAGTCCGGGTTGTTGTGCGCGGGCTTCATTGCCGGTCCCAGCACTGGGAACAATGTTTCTTGTCTCTCAGGATCTTGAAGCAAGAGCACCCCGAGTTGGCGGTCCTGGCCGACTCTGTTGACCTTCAGGAGTCCACAGGTATTGCCTCGGACAGCTCCAGTGACTCCTCCAGCTCCTCCAGCTCCAGCTCGTCGGACTCGGACTCCGAGGTGAGGCCTTGCTTCCTTCCCAGGCCTTCAGGGCAAGGCGCCCCGGCAAAACCAGTGGTGGCTCTCCCTCCTCCTGTCTGGGAAGGAGAAAAGCGTGAACATTTTCCGCTTTCTTCCAAGAACTTCGACCGCCACCATCTCTGCCACGTGGTGAATTTTAGCCGTATTATAGCCTTGTGTGTGTGCACACATGCGCATATCCTTGCAGTAGCCTCAAGAGATAAAAGGAGTACTTGGGGATTTCGTTAAGTGAACCACCCAGGATCACATAGCTTGTGAACGGCAGTATGGGGATTCGAACTTGGAGCATTGTCACCTCAAAGCTCATGTTGAGAATTGTCCCTGTGGGTGTCAGTTGTAAGCCTGGCAGCTCAGCAAATTCAGTGGCTTGTTAGAAGCTAACGTCACATTGGGGAAGAGGAACCTGTGCCCTTAGCAGATGAAATAAATTCCTGTCATAGCACTTTGCATAATCGGTTGATTTGGGGTTTTGCCAGGGGGCAAGTGGGGGGTGAATGTTACATGCTGTTACTTCTTGCTTCCCCCCCTCGGGGTCTGTGCAAGTGCAGTCAGAGTGCACAATGCAATCTCCAAATGCTGTCTGTAAAATGTTCTTAGAGCCTTGATTTCAAACAATCCCTCTGTTGGAGACTGCTGGAAAGACACCTGGTACCTGAGGGAAGTTGCAGTGTTTGGGGAGGAACACCAGAGGGAGATGGATATTTGGACTGTGTTGCAGAGCTGTCATAAACGGCCGCTTCACTCTGGGAGGGCACGGACAGCATTTGTGCTATCTCTCGAGGTTGGATGTTTACAGACAAAATGGGTTGCATCTAATTGAGTTCCTGTTTTTTTTCCCCTGTGTCCAGTGTGAGTCTGGGTCTGAAGGTGATGGCACAATGCACCGCAGGAAGAAGCGGAGGACGTGCAGCATGATGGGAAATGGGGATACCACCTCCCAGGATGACTGTGTGAGCAAAGAACGCAGCTCCTCCAGGTGACCACGCACGGCTGTTGTCTGTGTAGAAGGACATGCCCCCAGCGAGGGGCAGGGCCCTGGGGAGGGCAGCCTTCTGAAGCTGCAGACAAGGGGAGGGCCGGAGAAAGCCAGAGAACAAGGATGCCCTCGGAATAGGAGTCCGTTCACTTAGCATTTGCTGCAGTAGCTTCTTTCTCTGCTACCAATGCAAAGTAATGTGGCTTATTTTATGCATAAAGGCAAGAATCTATGTGGATGGTGCCAAGGAAACCCTTAACATTATTTAATAAAAACTCAATCCATTTTACATCCTTGAAACTTTTGTCCTTGGAGAATCCCAGAACCTCCCCTGTGGTGTTGTGGGAAAGTAGTGACTCCACTGGTGTGTACCCTTGATGGGGAAGTGGTGGTTACGGCCTAAGTGAAGGTACCCAGTGTCTCCTGAGAGCCTGAGGTGTGGCCTCCTGCTTTTCCCCCCACTTGCCATTGTCGCTTTGAGCACTCACATCAAGTGAGGCAGCCGTGAAGAGCTCAGTTATAGGAGGTTTTTGTCACATCTCCCGTGTCTCTTGATTTGCACCAGATTGGGTCTAAATAATAGTGAAGCAGTCCCTCTGCCAGCATGTGCCCTTGCAGGGGTACGTGATGGGCTTACAGTGAGGTCTGGAGCCAGAGCCCCTTCTCATTTGCGAGCCGCAGTGTGCCAGGCAGTGGCGGTCAGCAGGAGGGTCCCGGGAGGAGTTCAGTACTGAAGCTTGTGCGGCTCCCAGTGTCTGAAGGCCTGGCCTGCCTGCCGCGGGTGGCGTTCCTGCTGTGTTCTTTGTGTGTCTGAGCAGCTGGCTGTTTTCTCACCTGTCTGAGGAAAGCTGGGGACCTGCATGCCTTGCTGTTCGTTGTCCTCTTTCTCCACAGTCAGGCTAGAATTCTGCAGGAAGTTCAGGTGTCCTAGTCACAGGAATTGATGGGACTAGACTATGCATTTCTGAACCCGGTTCTCTTCACAGCCGTTGTTAGATTTCTCTTCTTGCTTTTTAAAGATGTTTCTGTTATAAATTCCCCCCACCGGCGAAATGTGCCTTTGTAACGTGTAAGAAAAGGGTTTAGGGACAGCCCTGCCCTGAGTTGCACACAGGGTCCTGGGGTTCTGCTTTAACATTGCCTTCCAGCTTCGCACCGGCTGTGCTGTCTACATGCTGATTACAGGCAGTTGTACTTTCCTTGGCAGGATTAGGGACACTTGTGGAGGCCGGGCTCACCCCTGAGCAAATAAAGAGACTCTCCCTGAGGTGGCTCCTGTGTACGCTGTTGGCGGCCACCTGACTCAGTTTTCACGTCTTCTGCTCCCACCTTCTCCTTTGTCTTCTTTGAATTTGGATAATCCTTCTCTGGTCCAAGCTTCTGTCTTCGGTCAAATGGTGTTTTTACTGCTTACTAAGAATAGATGGTCAAGAAGTGTCAAAACTCAGCAAGCTCAGTGAAACACGAAACACTGAAGGCTGCCGTGCTGTTGGGTGAGGAGGCCTATGCTGTCTCACTTACACCACGACCTCGAGGCTGCAGGGCTGAGATCCCTTGAGTATCTCACTGCGTGTGATAACCTCCCGACGTGGGTAAGGAACCTCTGCTCTCCGAGAGCCGGCTGTGCACAAGCAGGCCCCGAAGGGTGAGTGGACTTGGATTCGTGTGTGAGCCAATTACACATAAAAAGTGCCGCGCATGTGCCACTTCCCTGTCACTGTCCCAAAGCCGCACTCCCTGGCAGTGACCCAGCCAGCAAGTGCAGTGCCGCTCACTGCTGCGAGCGCTGTCTTTGGACACATTTCCTTCTCACCACCATCAGAGAGGCTCTTAAATTTAAGCAGTGTGTTCGTATAGTGTATTTTGGGGGAGGGATGACATATCAGGGTTTTTGTTTAGGAACAGTATGGGAATGGTGTTTGGTGTGTTTTATCACAGAATTTAAATTATGAATAGGGCCAACTTCTAACAGATGTGTCCTGTTCTTTCCTACCATGTGATCCATAAGGCAGGAGCTCTCTGTAAGAGACTTCACGATTAGTGCCCTTATTTGTTTGACCAGCAGACGAGAGGTGGGTGGCTTGTGCTACATGTCTGGAAATAAATCCATATATGGTGCTTCCAGTCTTTGGGATCTGTTTAGGATTCTAATAACTCTGGTATGAATACTTGGGATTGACCAGCAGTTTCCATTACTTGCTCTCTCAACTCACCTGCTTGCCTTAATTGGTCCCTAAATTCATCTAAATTTAAATAAAAGTAAGGGGGGGCTTGTCAAGGATATTTCCAGTGGAGAGGACTGAGCAGCATGTCCTGTTCTGGATGGGAGTGTAGGTAAAGGCATTAGCAGCCAGAGGGCAGCAAGAGCTCTCACTGGGGAGTGTTTGGGAGGAGCAGAGGAGTGTGTGCAGACATCCTGGAGTTGTATGGTTCCTCCCTCAACATGGGTATAATCTGGGGAATTCAGATCTCTTCTGTGCAAAAGTCCTATTTTTAACAGACTGATTATCATTTCATGACACTACCTCAGTCACGTGGCTTTCCTCTAGGAGGCTGATCCCTTATTTTGCCATAGTCAGTTCTCATTTGCGTTCTCAAATGCCAATCCAGATGTGTGGCCAGATTGGATGGAAAACATCTACTGCCTTCATCGGTGCCTGTCACCTGCCCCAACGTGCTGCTCTCCTCTTCCCCACCAGGCTACAGGGGCTTAGGCTCTTGCTTCCAGGGTCTGTTTGGGTGTGCATAAAGTCAAACCCCAAATTTATCATTTCTTTGTGTTAACAAGGTGTTCCTCCGTCTCCTTTTTCAAATTTTCTTGCCATCTTCCAAAATGGTTTTTTCTTTTCCCTATATTGCTAAGGGGCTGTCACACCTTCTCAAATCCATACCAACTTCTCTCTGAACTTCAGTTTAGAGAAGAAAAAAAAAAAATCTAAAGGCCATTCGCCGCCAGGGGGCGTGGTAGGACACTTTTGCAGTGGCTGGGATGCCGAGGTTAGAAGTTTGAATTGGAGAGATGAGCCTTCCCCAGAGGCCAACGGTGTTCCTGTTTGACAAACCATATCCAGAAATGAGGGCTCCAGCCCATCTGACAGGCCCGCAGTCACCTCACCGGAAAGCATCTGGATCACACGGGTTACATGCTGCCGTTCGGCTCTTACCACCCCGTGAGTGACCATGGGGCAGGGCAGTCTTTATTTAGCTATGCCAGAGATTCAATACCTTCCCCCTGCCCACCTCCCAGCCCCGGCCCCTTTTATCGTCCCTGTGGCCCAGCCAAGCACACCATTATGGAAATAAAGCAGGGATGAGTTGGGGAAACCGTGAGAGAGGAGTGCCGTGATGACTGGATGCTGGGGATGAAGTAGGAAATGGGAACCAGGGGCCCATCTGTTCTGGAGTTAACCTTTTAACCCACCTGGCCTGAGCTCCCCCTTTGAGTGGTGTCAACAGCTTAGTAAGGGCAAGAACACAACATGAAACTTCTTAGGGATTCTTCTGCCAACTGAAAACCAACAAGCTGGCTCCTGGAAGAAGGGCTCTTGGACCAGTAGCTACTGATAGGGAGCAGGGTTCATGAAGACAGTGAGGGGCAGGGGAGGCTCTGGGCTTTGGGAACAAGCACCAAAGACTTATCATCATCCTGAAGTATCCAGGCTGCACACAGGCCTCCCTGGGGTCAGTAGTAGTGCTGGGATATTCAGGGTGACACCTTTGAGGGGAGAGCCACCGAACAGGGACGTTGTTCCTGTTTGGCTCAGGCTTACAGATGCCCACTTACTAATCATCCAAGCATTCAGCCTGTGTTTGAGTGCCAGGCACTGTTCTAGGTGCTGGAGATGCAGCAGTGACAAGCTCAGGTCCCCCTCCTTATGGAGCTGAAAGACTGAGTGCGCCATGCATGGTTCCCAACGGTCGCTGGTCAGAGTAGGTGGAGTCAGGCACATCCATTTCCACGACCAGAAAAGTAAGTTCAGACCTTACTAAATTCAGGTTTATGAGACCTTCATAAAAGAACATAATTAACATCATAGCTATGTTCTCAGCTTAGTGTTTGGTTTCTCTCTAAATTAGCTGAAGATATTTAAGGATTGGCAAGAAAGTTGCTGGTATAAGTGCTTTATGAAGTTACTAGAGGTTCAGCCTGGATATGATTTAGGACTTTAGACAAGAGTGTGAGATGGAATAGGAGTTTTCCAGTAAATGTTGTAAAAAGTGCTTTCTAGGACGTAGGCGTGTACGTGCGCAGCTATAGGTTCCTTGAATTGTGTGTAGCGTTTCCACAAATAAGTTGTCATGTGCGTGCTGGGTACTGCTGATGGTTTCCTGTGGAGTCTGGTGTCTCCTCACACTCCCCCCTCCCTGCCTTCTGTCAAGATGTTCCACTGATGTTACATTATATACAGCAAAACGAGATGAACCTCGCACCCCAGCCCCCTTGGGTGGTGGCTCTTGACTTTTGTCTCATCATCCTTAATTCAAAAACTTGAGACATCTAGCCCCCACTGAATGTCCCATGAGAACTGGCCCGGCCTGCTGTCTCCAAGGGGACTGGACAGTGCAGAAGAATTGGGACTGTGCCGAGTCCTTGTGCCTCTTGCAGCTGTCACCTAGACACCCAGCAGCCTGCTGCGCCTGCTTTCATCTCGCCGGGGGCTTCGCCACCGGATGCCTGTGGCTCTGCCATTTGATTGGTATTTTTAACTTTCACTTGGATGAAACTTGTTCATCATTTTAAATAAAGCAACTTGATTTGGAGTTGGGTTTTTTTTTTTTCCTTGTTCTTGTTTCTTTTCATTATTCATCTGATAGTGAATACAGAATGTAACTAAGTTAGTACAATGGGCCCTCTTAAAAGTATACTTTCAAACAGTGAAGGCAGGGGACAGAAAAGAAGGCCCTCTTTGGCTGAAAGTCACCCCCATCCCGGGGGTGGGGGTGGGGGGCAAAGGCCATAGCCAAGACAGGAGCCCATTCCACATTTTATAGCTACAGGGCATTTTTCATGAACCACCACTGAAATTCCTTGTGCTGGCACCCCTGACTATGATGTGGAGCAGCAGGACCAAACTCCCCCTCTTCCTGGAAGCCTGCAGTCATAACTGGAGCTCAAGAGGAAGCCTGAGCACTTACCGGTGTCTTCCACTTCAACAGCTGTCCATCTAGCTTCCTGGCTTACACCAGCTATCAGCTCAGGCACTGTAATTTTTCCAAAAGCAATAAATGTATCCTAAGCAGAAACTGGCACCCTGTTTTTTCAACTGGTACCTGACAAACTGCCCTGTGTTTACTGGAAATGGGAAAGACAATTTTTTGGTTACAGCATATTTATCTCAAACACAGTGTTCAGCCACAGAGCCCTGGAAGGATCTGGAGAAACAAAACCAGTAAACTTCCCTTCATTCCACCCTCCCAAACACGGAGGATTACTCCCAGAGAAGTCAGTAGGGGCCCTTGAAGCTGAATTCCAGAAAGCAGCCTTTGGGGGGCAGCCACGTTCCGGGGAGGCTTGTGTTGGAGGCTGCTGGTCTCAGGCCGGAAGGGGCATTCGCCGGCCAGGAACTGGAAGTGCCCCCCCGCCCCCCCCAAAAAAAAATGCTGTGGCCGAGAGTAAGCGGGGTTCACGTTCGCTGTTCACCGTCTTACAGGCCAGTCGGGTGCCAGGGTTTGGGTGAGCCTTCCCGGCCTGTCGGGGCCTCCGCGTTCCCCAACCTGCGCCCCCAGAGGGCTGGAGGCGCGGAAATGATGCTGAAAGTGACCAGAAGCGAAGGGCGCCTGAGAAAAGAGCGTTTCGAGCTGGTTTCCAAAACCAATCTGAGCGCAAAGCGCCAGGCCCGCCCGGTGCGGGCGGCGCGGGCCTCCTCCGGCCTCGGGAGCGCCGCCCCGGGGTCGGGGGCGCAGGGGGCGCGGGGGGCGGGGCGCGGCGGGGGCTCCGCCCCGGGGCGGGGCGCGGGCGGGGCGCGGCGGGCTCCCTCGGGGTCCCCGCGGGCGGGCACTCGGGCGGCCGCGGCGCGATGGAGGCGCCGGCCGAGCTGCTGGCCGCGCTGCCCGCGCTGGCCACGGCGCTGGCGCTGCTGCTCGCCTGGCTGCTGGTGCGGCGCGGGGGGGCCGCCAGCCCGGAGCCCGCGCCCCCGGCCGAGGCCCGCGGGACCCCCGCACCGCCCGGCCCCTGCGCCCCGGAGCCCGCGGCCGCGCCGGAGGGCCCGGGGGAGCCCGAGGGCCCGGGGGAGCTCGCGGCGGCGGCGGCGGCGCCGGTGGAGGCGGAGGAGCAGGCCGCTGAGGCCAGGCAGGTACGACCCGGCCCTCCCGGGCGCCCCTCCCCACCCCGGGGCCCGCGCCCCCTCCCCCCGGCTCGGGCGGGGCCGGGGACCGGGCCCCACTGCCCCCGCCCCCGCCCCCGCCCCCGGGAGCGCGGAGCCCGCGAGCAAACTCGGGAGCATCCTCCCCCCAGAAGTGCCGGCAGCGCCGAGCCCGCTTGAGTTGTGTGCTGCGTCCTGCTGGGGTTCCGATGCCCGCTCCCCGCTCCCCGCTCCAGGCTCCCCGACTCGGGGCACACCCACCCCTCGCCCTGCACCCCTCCGGCCCACGGCGGCCCGCATCCACGTGCATGCGGCTTGTTTCAAGGTCTGCAGTAATGAGAGTTGTCTCGATAACGAAAAAACAGTCATACTTTGAAAGAAAAGAAAAAAAGCTGCCTTTTCTTGGGAAGCCAGTGTGAAATCCAGACTCCAGAGCCAGTCTCCGGTGGGAAGCGCATAGGGCGGGGCGGCCGGAAGAGGCCTGGCACAAATGCAGTCATTTTTATTGTCACACGTGCTTTGGCACTTTTCCCCTGGGGTTGCAGATAAGCCTGGCCTGGATGGAGCAGAGGAGCAAGATACAGCCCTCCTACAGCGGGGCTGAGCACCCCCAAACCGCCCCTCCTGCTTCTGCCCCACACTCACCCTATGGTTCATCATCAGCTCCGTTCTGACCACTTGCCTGGCTTCAGGACATCCAGATAGATGTGCACTCATCCCCCCTGGCCTCATACACTTTTTCCAGGGCTTCTCTTCACATTCGAAACCTACTTGCGGGCATGAGACCCACATTTCCAGGATTTGAGCACCCTTGACCCCTACAGGCTACCACCCAGGGCCCTGAGTCCGTGGGATCAGAATGCCTTGTTCTTACTCCCAATCCCCTCTTCTTGCACTGGAGGAGGCCTGGAGCAGTTGAAGCCGTGAGCAAGCTGCTCTGGTGCCTTGTCCGTGTGTCCACAGCACCCTACTGAATTTTGCTGGACACTGCAGAGAACCCTTGAGGGGAGAAGGCAGTGAGGCTGGGCCAAGGCTTTTCTCTTTGCTGAGTAAGTGTGTGGGACCCCTCTGAGCAGGCGCTTTGTTTGACAACTGGGTGACTAATTGTGTCATTAGAGCGGATTCTAACCAGCCGGAGGAGGGCTGTTGTATTCCTCCCAGGGAGGACAGACTGCTCTAGTGGAGGCCCAGTTGCTCCTGCTCACCTGGGCCATGGTGACCGCAGGTAGGGTTAGGGCCTGTGCTGATATATTAGGTTCGCTCCCAGGTTTGGGATCCCGCCTGCACTCACAGCCTCCTGGGAGAGCAGAGAGGAATGGGCCTTTCTCAGGAGCCATTTGCTCTCAACCAGCCCTGCCCTACCGTTTACACAGTGCCCTTTCCCACCCAGCAGCAAGTTCTAGATTGAAGTCTTCGATGCCTGTTAGTGGCGCTCAGTAGGGTCTTGATCCTCTGGGTTACAGCACTCCTGAGAGGGCTTTCTACGAGGCCTGTGGGCCCTCAGCAGTTCGAGATCTGGTGGGATGGGGTCAGTGTTGTTGGTCCCGAGCAGCCCCAGCACAATCTGCCTCTGTCAGGAAGACGCTCTTCCTGTGGGGGTGCGTGGGTGCTTGGAAGGACAAAGCACGTCAGAGGGGTTCACGTGCAGGGCAGCTGCCAGATGACTCTGAGAGTCTTGTGTCCCTACTCCCCATGCGACATCCTGTCCCAAGACCATCCCAATGTAAGGGTTATTTTTAAGTCCATATCCTCACTCAGGACTCTGGCCCTTCCCTTGTGGGTTCGGATCCCCAATCCTTGCTGAGTTGCTGAGCTCCCCCCTCAACTCCAGCTGACAAACGCTAAATCATGGCTGGGCCTCAGGCCCTAGGGTCACGTGCGGGGGGTGGGGGACACATACCCCTGTCCCCTACTACTCTGCCTTCCCAGTGGAGAGATTATCCCTGAAAGAAGCTGCTAAGAAATTATCTGAAAATGCACAGGGGCATTTTCTAGAGCAGGTCTCACTGCTTTTTTCTGATTATCATATTGGGTAGAAGGACCCTGGGGAAATGAGGCTGAGGGGTGGGGGCGGGGGGGTGGGCAGCCACCTTGCCTGACTAGTGGTGCTTCTTCTGATCCAATCATCTTTCTGCCCTGCCAGGCCTGGGAGGCCCAGGGCAGCTGCTGCCTCTGATTCACAAAGCTGATTATTGAGAAGGATCCCAGCCCAGGGAAGCAGCCTTCCACTGCGGCTGCGGGTCACTGGGAAGGGTCCCCATGGTGCTGCGGGACAAAGTAGCATAGTGAGCTGAGACACTGGGCAGCCACTGAAGAAACGGGGAAATGGGGGGTGATCAGCCGGCCAGGTCGGGGAGGCTAAGCAGAGGGCAGAGCTCTATTAGTAGAACCTCTTTCTTGTCATATCTCCTAGGGGTGCGTGTGGGGGTGGGCAGTCTGAGGAAGCATGACAGGCATGCCCCCCCCCAACAAAGATTCATGGCCAATAATGTCACAAAAATAAGAGCTGGTCCCTTTTAAGGCCAGGAAACAGTGCTTTTTGGTGATGTGTAGGTTGTGATTTTCGGATCACCACGCTTCTTATCTAATGGAGGTGTGGATTCCAGCCAGGCTATGTCATAGGATTCCCAAACCGTGGTCAAGGTGAAGGTCAAGGGTCCCCCGAATAGTACTAGAGTTAAGTCGGTGCCATAACCCAGACTTCTTGGCATTCGGGTCCTCCCTCTCTGGTCAGCAACCGACTAGACACAGTATCACCAAACACAGAAGAGGCAGGGAGACCTGTCTCAGCTGAAAACTAAAGAGACAAGACGGACAAACATGATGCATGATCCTTGAATGGGTTCTGGATTGGGGCGGGGGTGCGGAGCATCCTGCAGGTAACTTGCAGATCTGTACAGAACATCTTGCAGATAACTGGGATATGTTTCAAATGAACCGGTTATCAGATCATTTTGTTGTCTCGATGCTCAATTTCTTGCATGTGATGCTGGCGTTGTGCTTCTGTAGACCCGTGGCCTTGTCCTTGGGGAGATTGCTGTGTGCCCAAACGTTCAGGGAGGACCCGTCATGATTCTAATAGTTACACGTACACGCCCACACAAGAGAATGGAAAAATGGCAAAATGTTAACAACTGGTGAATCTAGGTGAAGGACGTACAAGTGTTCATTGTTTTATTCTTCCGATTTTCCTGTAGGTTTGGAATTTCCCAAAGTACAGGGCTGGAGAGTACACTTACGGTGATGAGCGCCGAGAAATGTATAAAATTGTTGAAACATTATATTGTTTGCCTGAAGCTTTTATACCACTATATATTCATTATACATGGAAAAAAAAAATACAGTGTTGGGAAAAAGAAACCCAGTGGGGAATTTCTCAGGAAAGGGCTTGGTTTCTCAGACACTCTGGCTGTGTCAGTCTGATTGGGCTGCGCAGCCTCACCCGGGTGTCCTCACTGTGCAGCTGGGCCCTGGTTCACCTTCTGGAGTTATCCTGCTGTTAGGTCTACAGCGTGTCTCCTACCCTCACCATCCCTGTCGCCACAGGTCTCCCCACCCCGACCCCTACAGAGGCCACAGAGTGATTTAGGAGCAGGTGACTCCCCTCCCCCGCCGTCCATCCTGACCTTCGTGATGCCAACGTGTCCCCACTTTCTGTTCTCTTAACAAAAAGCACAGAAGCCAGTGAGTGAAGGGCCAAATAGAGAGTTGGCAGTTGTTCATATCAGTTTGGAATCCTGTCTCCGTCAGCTCGGGCTGCTATAACAAAATACCAGAGCCTCGGAGACCTAAACGGTAGACATGTCCTTCTCCCAGCTCCGGAGGTTGGAAGTCTAACATCAAGGTGCCAGCTAACTCGGTTCCCAGGAAGAGTCCGCTTCCTGGTTTTCTGTGTCCTCACGTGGTGGACAGAGAGCTCCCTGGTGTCTTCCTCTTCTTATAAGGACAATAATCCCATCCTGGGGGCCCCTACTCTCAGGACCTCATGTAACCCTAGTTTACCTCCAAAGGCCCCACCTCCAAAAACCATCACACTGGGGCTTCTCGGGCTTCGACATACAAATTTGGGGAGGATACAAACATTCAGTCTGTAATAGGTCTAGTGATTTACTGCAAAGGACACTGGAAATAGCCCACACATCCATTAATTAGGACATTGGATTAATTAGCAAGTTGGTAGAAATATGTAAGGAAAAGCTCAGAACACAAAACAGTGTGTTCACGGTAATTACAGTGATGAACATCACCAAAGAGGGGACGATGCACAGAGCTGCAAACAAGAGTTCAGTGTTCAGCAGTGCAAGAGAGTATTTTATGCGAAGTCGTTTCAGCTCATAATTTATTTTTTCCCACGTGAGAAAGAAGTCCAGGGACTTTCCTCATGGCTAAACTTTGTTCTTTCTTCCCGAAGTAGTCTTGTTGGCACCCAGAAAATTTAGCTGTCGGTTAGAATTTTCTACTCTGTGGGAAGTAATAAATTTTTAAAGAACATACCTTAAGGAAAAAGCTGCCTAGCTTTGCAGGGTTAGAAAGAAGACGCGGAGCATGCGCCCTTTTACACAGACCCTGTTTGTTGCTCTGTTCTTTCCCGGACCGTCGGCCTAAGCCAGAGTGTGGGAGGGCTGAGTCGGCCCTAGACCGTGGGTGGATGTGCCTCCCGAGAAACGCCCAGTTCCCAGTGGCTGAGGCATTTTGGGAGCAGCTTGAGTCCAGCCACGCTTGGTTTGCCACCGTTAGGGACAGATGAATGAACCAGGACTTTGTTTTGGGGTATTTTTTTTTAAGATTTTATTTATTTATTCATGAGAGACACAGAGAGAAGCAGAGACATAGGCAGAGGGAGAAGCAGGCTCCCTGCAAGGACCCTGATGTGGGGCTCAATCCCAGGACCCCGGGATCATGACCTGAGCCAAAAGCAGATGCTCAACCACGGAGCCACTCAGGTGCCCCTGAACCAGGACTTTGATGGGGTTCAGAAATCTCCTAAAAGGGGTGCTCTGTATGGACTGAGCAGCTTGCTGGGATTGCTAGTCCTGGCTGCTTGGTCAGAGCCGAGAAAGAGGTCTGGGATGCTGCACCAGGGTGCTCCTGCCCTCCTACCTGGCAGGGAAGAAGGATCGGTCAGGTTCTCCTGGCCATAGTGGGTGAAAGAGCAAATGAGATTAACTGGTCCAAAGGAAACCCAGTATGAGAATTCATGGTACCTATTTACCTAATATTTTTCCTCCAGGGGCACCTGCCCCATCAGTTAAGTGCCCATCTTTGGCTCAGGTCTGATCCCAGGGTCCTGGGATTGAGCCCCACATCCAGTTCCCTGCTCAGCGGGGAGCCCACTTCACCTTCTCTTTTTTGCCATTCCCCCTGCTTGTGCTCTCTCTCTTTCTCTGTCAAATAAATAAATAAAATCTTTAAAAAAAAATTGTGACTATTCTGAATAGTCATAGGACTTGGGGGAAGCCATATAACCTCAGTTTCCCCAAACTGAAAGGATTGAACTAAAACGAGCTCTGACCTCTCCTAGAGCTCTCTGCAATCCATGCTTATCTGCTTTCCAGTTACCAACTTCTGTTTCAAGGCCTGTGCGTCCAGGGGTGGGTGTGTGCATGTGTGTGCCCGCATCTAGTATTTGCAAGTAAGAACTCCTTGCATCATTATTAACGCTTCGGCCAACCTGACCTCTGGTTGAGACAACCCTGGGCACGTTCTCAGCCAGAACCTCATTCTGGGACCTTGGTATTAAGAGTGTTTCTCCCGGCCAGATGCTTCTGTGCCGAGGACTCAGTATCTGAGATCAATCCCAAGACAAGCAAATACCTCCAGCGCAGTGGTGTCCTGTGAAGATCAGTAAACCCTACTCTGGGGGTCAAGCCATTCTTATCTTTATTCTTCCTAAAGTCTTGCCAGTTTCTGTGGCCATGGTTGAGGGCTCCTTAGAGACTTTTTTTTTTTTTTAAGATTTTATTTATTTATTTGTGAGATACAGAGAGAGAGAGAGAGAGAGGCAGAGACACAGGCAGAGGGAGAAGGAGAAGCAGGCTCCATGCAGGGAGCCCGACGTGGGACTCCAGGATCACACCCAGGGCCGAAGGCGGTGCTAAACCGCTGAGCCACCAGGGATCTCCTCCTTAGAGACTTTCAACACTAGTCACCTGTCTTCTGTTGTTGTCCTTAAAGTTGGTCATGGTCAGAGTTCTTCTTCAGCCTGGTTGGCCCCGAACACGGTGGTCTCATGTCCCCCGCCCCCATCGTTCTGGTCACAGCAGTCCGCAAGCTCTCCGCCCTATGCTCAAGCGTCTCCATTTATCACCACCTCCCGCCCCAAAATGTAGACACTAAAATTCCACCTAATCCTTGCTGATAAGGGGAGAATGCACATCGCTGCCCCGGGGTGGTTTTTTACGAAGCATTTGATGCCCTCCAAATCCTCTTTGTAGGAACAATGCCAAAAACCGTTAATCTGATAGGATTGGATCTGGCATGCTTGGCCATCGGAGCAAGAGAGTGTGCCTAGGGCTTATGAATGTGCCCTCAACTGGGATATGAGGTTGGAGTCCAGGATGGCCCTTTTCGTCTGGACGGCTGAACTTGGCCCCCAGCCTGGCTCCTCCTTGCCCTGGGGCGCTGTGTGCTGGCACAGGGAACACCAGGTCTCAATCTCTCCGCCCCTCTCCCCCAACCCCAACTCAGGAGTCCGCGTCTTACCCAGGACTCTTGCTTTGTTCTTTGTCCGTGCTGGAAACACTCATGCTCCTATCAAGTGGAGGACTCACTTCTAGACCTGTCTTCCAGAACACGCTGGCCTCTGCCCTTCCCCTGATCCATAGCTGATGGTGCCCAGCCGCTCCCTGAGCCCCACCTCATGTGGCCGGCTGCCTCCTCGACACCTGCCCGGGGTGGTCCAGTGAGCCCCTGAGACCACCGTGAGGCCACCCTGTCTGTTAAGACTGTTCTGGACAGGTTCCCTCCAGAGACCAGCCCCATGTTTATAACATGGAAGCCACAGCCACATTCTCCTGCTCCAAGCCGTGTGGTGGCCTCCGTCACATACTGAATAAATTCCGAACTCTTACCACGGCCCCAGTGGCCGGCTCTGCCTCCTGTCCCAGCTGTCCCCTCGCCCCCTCCAGCACAGCCACAGTGGCCTTCCCAGTGCTCAGACGCACCGGGCCTGCGCCTCCTCTGGAGCCTTGGGACAGGCTCTGGGCCCTGCCGAGCAGACCCTTCCTGGCCTAGACTCTCACACAATGGCTCCTCTTCACCTTTCAAGTGTCTGTGTCCCCGAGCACCTTTGAGGATACAAACTGGCAATTCATCAAAGGTTTTATCAGCTAGAATTATGTCTTGGGGCAAAGGACATCAGATCAGTGGTTTTCTTACATTTTTTTAAAAGTGCTAGATCTGTTTTGTTCTTCTTTAAGCCTAGATGGAAGTCCAGTGCATAAAGCAAAAGCAGAACTTCCTTGGGGTGGGGTGGGGTGGGGAGCGGATCTTGGGCCCTATATTCCCACTCCCCCCTTCTTACAGCAATCCGTTCGGTCGCCCCCACAGAGCTCCAGGATAAAAACGAAGCTCAAAACCATCCTTGCCGGGTCCTGTGAACCCCAGAGGACCCCACCCAGACAGAGGAGGGAGGGGGACCCAGAGGTGAACGGGGAAGGGCAGACCATGTGCCCAAGGCCTTGTTCCCAAGGGTGACCCCAAGTTCCAGCCCGCCTGCCCATGGCACCCGCCCCCCCATGGGCTGGAGAGGAAAGCACCTCTCCATTAGAGACCCTGACCTCACGGACTGGAGGCATTAGAGACCCTGACCTCACGGACTCCAGAAGCCCAAGAACCTCAAAGGCCAGGGATTATTTGAATTCAACACGGCAGCTGTCATTTTAGAGTTTTCGTGGGAAAAAGCCATCGTAAGGCTAGCATTTTAAGATGTTCTCAGAGCAAATGAGTTGCAGGAGATTAAGTAAGGTCAAGGACATGGTGCCGTATTGGGCACCGAGTGATTGGCAGGAGCGTGGAGAATGAGGGTGAGTCCGGACTTTTCCAGGCGGGTGGTGGCGGTAGAGAAGTCAAAGCGGAGAGGAAGCAGCAGGCGTGGATCCCCATTCCCAGGCCGTGACGAAGTGTCCAGGATGCTGTGACCGCAGAGAAAAACTGGCGAGTTGAGAGGGGCCAGTTTAGGATAAGAAGACGTCAGTCCGTTGTCTCGGGGGATGCACCTTATCCCGCTGCAAATATGGATTTAGAGGGTTGGCCGGAGCGTCCTCTGCCTGGAGCTGTCACTTAGGCGTGCGGTGGCTGAGCTGTTAGACACGCGGGTGGAGGGAGCCGCCGTGACCTCTGCCAGCCTGCCCTCCCCCCCACCAGCCTGCACAGGCGCCCCGGGAGCTGGCGCCAGCTCTGCGCCCTCTGCTCGCCCGCAGCTGCTCCCCTCCGAATGCAAAAGATGAACAGCCTGATTGCCTAATGGAATCTTTCTGGAATGGGGGTTGGGGGGGAAGAGCCCTGTCAGAGCCTCTCTGCCTGCGGTGGGAGCCGGGCAGCAGCCCCTGCACCCTGCCCGTTCTGGGTGCCCACCCCAGAAACCTGCTGCAGACGTGGTGTGCAGGTGGATGGGGCCTGGCCCAGGCCGCGGAGAAGCCGTGGGGGATCGTGCAGGCCCCTTGAGAGCTCCCTGCTCTCCCTGTTGGCTGCTGCAGGGGAGGGAGGGACAGACGTCCCCGTGGAGGTGGACCCGTGGGCCTCTAAAATCACCCTGGGTTATCCAGGGGGCCTGTTGTGGCACAGCCGGGCTCAGCCATGGTGCTGCTCACAGGGGCCAAGCAGGTCCTGTGTGCAGGACCCGGGGCCGAGCCATCTCCTCAGAGAGAGGGAAAGATATCTGCTTCTCTGTCTGTGTCTGCCCCCCTCACCCTCTCCCTCCCTCCCTCCCTCCCTCCTCTGCTTCAGCGCCTGCATCAGGCCTGGATGGGCCAGGGCGGCCATAAATGGCAATGTGCTGCCCGCAGGCTCGCACTGGCTCCGAGAAGCCTCCCTCCTTGGCCTCTGGGAGCCCCTGGCCCCTGTGCTCTGCCTCCCCCGAGCCGTCCCTCCACTGGAGGAAAAGGCGGATTTGGAGAAGTGTGTCGGGACCCGGGAAGTGAGAACTTGGGCCCTGTCCAGTAGTGGAATGCCGGGACTCTGGTCAGTGAGGTGATGGGCTCGGGTCCCGGCCCGAGACCGCTCTGGGGACCAGCCAGGATGACGGTAGCTGTCTCAGAGGGCGTCACCCATTCACAGCTTCACGAACCTGATTTCCTTTCCTTAGAGCACGGTGTGTTGGTTTGCTAGGGCTGCCATAACAACGTTCTGCAGACGGGGCGGCTTAGAACACCAACGTTCATTTTTTCCAGAACTGTGAGGTCCAGGCGCGGGCAGGGCCGGTCTCTCCTGGGACCTCTCTGACCCTGGCCTGCCGGTGCCGCCTTCTCGCCGCGTCCTCATGACACCCCTGGTGTCTCTTGCATGTGTCCCCTTCTTACACATCTCCTCTTTGAAGGACACCGCTCAGATTGGGTTGGGACAAGGCCTCACTGGCCTCACTTTAACTTAATTCCTTCTTCAAAGGCCTTCTCTCCAAATGTAGTCACAATCTGAAGTACCAGCAGTTTGGACCTCAGCTTGTGATTTTGGGAAAGACACAGTCCAGCCCACAACACACAAGGACCGTGCAGCTCTCTCAGGACCAAGGGGACCAGTGGTGACATCTGGCTGGCTTGCGATCAGCGCTCTGAGCAGCTGTGTGGTTGTGCTGCAGCCCAGCTCCGTGGGAAAGCAAGCCCAAGGGTGGAACTCCAGACCTCAAGACCCCCAGGGGATTGCCTGTGGCCAGGGGCAGCCAGCCCTTCGCAGATTCATTCAACAAACACAGAGCCGATGGCCAGAGTTCCTTAACCTCCCAAGTCAGGCCTGACATCTCTCACCTGCACTTTTTTTTTTTAATTTTATTTATTTATTCATGAGAGATACAGAGAGAGAGGCAGAGGGAGAAGCAGGCTCCACGCAGGGAGCCCGACGTGGGACTCGATTCCAGGACTCCAGGATCACGCCCCGGGCCGAAGGCAGGTGCTAAACTGCTGAGCCACCCGGGAATCCCCTCTCCCCTGCACTTTGAAAACGCTTCTTGGAGTTTCTCCTGCCTCTGATCTTGCCCTCGTTACCCCATTCCACTTCCTGCTCCAAAAATGCCAGCCTCTTCCTCTTTCTCCCCATTTAAAAGATGCTGGGAGCCCATTGTCACCTTGTCCTCTCAGAGATGGGGAGGCCGGGGTGGAGTGGCCTTGGAACAACCACAGCCAGGGTCTTCTCCGAACCCTGGGACCAGAGCTCCCTTCTCCCCAAACAGAGTCGGGCCATGGGTCACATCTGCATGCTGGTCCGTTGCAGGAGGGGGTCTGTCCTGAGGCAGTGCCCCATCCCCCACCCCCCACTTCCACCTCACACCCCACACCCCACCCCTGGGCCCACAGGCTTCCAGGGGTATCCTCCAAAGGAAGGGGGTTTCTGTACAGACAGAAAAAAATGAGTGGCCAATTCAGCACTGTTTTCCAAACTTCACAAAATCTAAAACAAAACAAAACAAAAACAAAAACAAAAACTCTTTTAAATTGCATCCCCGTATATAAAGTCACAGAAGCACACCAGAAATTTTATAAATCGGTATCTCTCTCTACCAGACATGTAACACTATTTATCTTCCATTTAATTCTGGGATGCAGGGGTATCCCCAAAGTCTTGGTGTAGTTTTAGGTTTTAATAACTTGAGAAGTGTAAATGCTACAAAGCTACAGCACACGTCCGTTGAATATTTACTTATTTAAATTCTTCTTATGCTTAGCTACCTGACATTTGAATGCCAAGTTTTCCATTTTAATTCCTTGTGTGTGCCAGAGTCTGGATGGGTGGGCAGGGGGACGAGTCCTCTCCCCCGGGCACCTTGGTGAGCTGGCCAACCTCCGTTAACATGATGTCCAAGCTGTCAGGTGTGCATCAAATCCTCGCAAGATCGAAAGGCTGGAATCACAAATGCGATCCCTCAGTTACTGAAGCTCAGGCCATGAGTATTGTTTTCAAAGTCCAAAAATCAACTACAGCCATATCTAGCACCAGACTGTGGTAATTACATGAATTTGAATGAGAAACGTCAATTTATTTAACATGTAAATAGCCTCTCCAGGGTCGTTTTCTTGCTATGTTTGTAGCATTCATGCTTCTGAAATTATTAAAGCTGAAAATGACACTAAGACCTGGGTCGCACATTTTTTTAAAATACCGGTAGCAACCTCTCAATTGCTTTCATAACCCGCCAACGGGGTCACAGCTACAGCTTAAGAAGCAAAAAATAAAAAAATAAAATAAGAAGCAGCACATAAAAATAAATAAATAAATAAATAAATAAATAAATAAATAAATAAATAAGCAGCACACTTCAAAAGTCAAGTGCAAGATTCAAAGTTAGAGCAGCCTCTCCCCGGGAGGGTGTTGGCAGGTCAGCCTTTGCTGGGTGTCCCTTGGGGACAGTGGGGTGTGCCTCAGCTCTTGATTTTCTCACCGTGCACGGCCATTATTTGTGCAGATGTCTTTCCAACTGGATCATGAGCTCCTTGAGGAAAAGATTGTGCTCGTATCTCTTTTATCTTTGTGTCCGTCACACGTAATGGGAGAATCGGCCACCTCTCTAGTCTCAATATTGGGCTTATTTCTGGGGTCCAGCCCTGAACAGGTTAAGGGCAGTTGTCTCTCTGTTTTCTCCTCTTCCTTAAAACACACACACACACACACACACACACACGCACACACGCACACAAAACCTCACTGACTTCACAGTTCAGATACCCCTGTGTAGCATTTTTAAAATATGTCGAGTAATTCATGCATATTATTAGAAAATCCAAATATACTGAAATGAATCAAATGAACAGAGAAGTGCTGCCCTTCCCCCCGAGGTAGCCCTTCCCCCCAAAGGTAGCCACTGCTAACAGTGCCTTGCGTGTCCTTCCAGAAAACATTTCCTCAGCGTTTGGAGCGTTTATGTGCATCTCCATTCTTATATTTATACCAAGAAGGTTGCCCCTCTCACACTGTGCTGCTTCTTGCTGCTTCCTCTTGGTAACTTATCCTGATGCATTTCTCACATCAGTCTGTACAGTTGCCTGCTTTTTAAAGCACTGTATTGGGGACGCCAGCTGGCTCAGCGGTTGAGCGTCTGCCTTGGGCTCAGGTCGTGATCCCGGGGTCCTGGGATGGAGTCCTGCATCGAGGTCCCCTCAGGGAGCCTGCTTCTCCCTCTGCCTGTGTCTGCCTCTCTCTGTGTCTCTCATGAAAAAAATAAATAAAATCTTTAAAATAAATAAAAGCACTTTGTTGCATGGCGTATCCACATTGTGATATATTTAACCTGTTAACATTGTGCTGCACACATTAGCCAAATATATCTAACTCTAATATATTTAACTCAAAGTCACGAACATGTCATCGTTTCCAGTTTGGCTTCTTTTCTGCTGCACATAATCAGAGTCCTTGTATAAAAACCTGAACAGATGGTTTTCTAGTCCAGAGCAGATCCCTAGAAGTGGGTTTGCTGGGTCAAAGGGGTGTCTCCTTTTCCTGCCTCCCCTGAAGAGGCCTGCCCCCCTCCCCACAGACGCTTTGCTGTGCAAAATCCAGGGGGCATCTGGACAAGCCCCACGTACTGACCGGCGGCGCTCAGGGCAGCGTGGCTCACATCTCGATGGTGCAGAGCTTGATGGACGCTGCTAAGAGGAGAAGTCCTGCTCCTGCCTCCCACCCAGCTCCTCCTGGCTGCACTTTGTGTGATCCAGAGAGCAAGAAAATGACAGGCAACTCAAGGCCTCTCAGGGTTTGCCACTCATGACCTGCTGTTGGGCTTGTGCAAACTTGCAGGCCAGCTTCGCTCGCTCTGTTCTATGAGGGAGCCTGCTGCCAGCCCCTCCGAGCTCCTGCGGAGGCTGCACCTCTGGGAACTGAGTCCCAAAGGCCTGAGCGTGCCACCCTCTCAACGCAGGCGGCTCACTCCTGTGTGTGCTTCCCTCTCATCAACCTGCGGGTTTGTGCATATTGGCTTCCCGTCACAGTTCCCCGGGTCCCTTGTCCCCACCACGCCCTCAGTCCCTGTGGCTGGAGGATCCGCACATCCCGGTACCCCCCGGGATTCCTGCAGGTTGAAGTCACTCCTTCCTTCCAAGAAGGCCATCTTGGGACACTCCTTCCAGCCATCCGTTTATTGAGTCCATTTGAGGGAGAGCGCTGGGCCTGAAGGAGGTGGAGCTCCAGTTTGGGGAAGATAGATGCTGAAACTGTTAGGGGTAGAAACGCAGTGCCAGGGGCATCAGGGTGGCTTAGTTGGTTAAGCTTCTGTCTTCGGCTCAGTTCATGATCTCAGGATCCTGGGATCGAGCCCTACGTTGGGCTCCCAGCTCAGTGAGGAGTCTGCTTCTCCCTCTGCCTCTGCCCCCTGCTCATGCTCTCTCTCAAATAAATAAAAATCTTAAAAAATATACTTTTCTCAAAAAAAAAAAGAAAAAGAAAAAAAGAAATGAGGTACCAGGAAGCAGAGGTGGAGTCTGCACTCACCAGCACAGCTTCTCTGTGACGGCCCCGCCAAGGTGGGCCCCAGGTGCTAGCCTTCCCCGGGTGCCCCTCCCTGGTCCTATCAGCTAGAGTGGCGGGTGGGGGTCCCCAGTCCCCTTACCAAAATGGCATCCAAAGGCTTTGACAAGGGCAGCCCGGGTGGCTCAGCGGTTTAGCACCACCTTCAGCCCAGGGCATGATCCTGGAGTCCTGGGATCGAGTCCCACGTCGGGCTCCCTGCATAGAGCCTGCTTCTCCCTCTGCCTGTGTCTCTGCCTCTCTCTCTCTCTCTGTGTCTCTCATGAATAAATACATAAAATCTTTAAAAAAAAAAAACAAACAAAGGCTTTGACAAACACCCACCTGGAAGGGGTGAAAGGACTGAGGTTTAAGGTCAAAAACACAGCTCCCCAGCGGACAGACTCCCCCTTGTCGTCTTGGCCACACAGCGTTTTCATGGAGATTATGTGGATTCCACCGCTGGTTGATGGTGGCCCCCACGGGGGTCCTCCTGGCCTCACCCAAAGAACAGGCACCTGTGCTGTATGGTCATGCTGGCCCTCAGCGGCTCCTTCCTCTCCTGACGTTCCGCCCACCGCTGCCCCATCTCCCGGAGGCGGGCCCTGGTTTCTGGTCCACCACTGCTGCGGCACATCCCTCCTGCCAGTGGGCCAGGGTCAGGTCGCTTTCACCGAGGGGTCAGGCACCTGGATGACCCTATCAGAGTGAACCACCCCGAGCTCTGGGCCCCAGGTGCTGAGTCTCTCCTTGTCTTGCAGGAAGAGGAGCCAGAGCTGGAGCCGGAGCCACAGCCGGAGCCGCAGCCGGAGCCGCAGCCAGAGCCGGAGCAGGATGGCCCGGAGGGACCAGCCCAAGCAGGGCCTGAGGAAGAGGACGGTGAGTGGGACCCGGCCTCCAGGTGCAACCCCCCGCCCTGTCACCTTGGCTCTTTCTGTCCCCTCTTTCCTGCCTCTAAACTGTGAGTTGTCTTCCAATACGGAGGACCCATCATGCCAGAAAACCAAGCACCCTGACCTTCCACTTCCTGCCGCACCTCCTAGCTCTGCTCCCAACACTGTGCATTTCAGTTTCTCACTGAACCTCTCCCTTATGGAGACAAAAGCCACTCACAGGCCGTTACCCAGGTGTTCTGCACGGCGAAGGCCCCACGGGAGGAGACGCCTGATTTCCAAGCAGCTCAAGTACCTGGCCAGCCCTCCCTGCCCTCAGAACCTGGCTGGCCAGGGGTAGGGGGCAGGAGTGACCCTGAGCATGAAGGAAACTGGCCAGTTAGAACCTGAGCAGGTGGAAGGCAGTGGGGTTGCCCTGGGCACCCACGGGGGCCAGTGCCCTGAACAGACAGAGAGCCAAACGCGGTGTGGGTTTCTGCTGGGTCCTGTCGTGTTTTATTGCTTTAAAACAAGCAACAAGAAAGCAGCATGTCAACATTTGTTAAATCTATATGCAAAGGACGTGGAGGACTTAATACTTGTACTCTTGTGTGTGTTTGAAATACTTCATAATTTTTAAAAAAGCGAGACTGTTGCCGTGACTTTCAGCCGACTGCTGGCAGGGGCAGTGGAAAGAGTGGGTTGCAGGAATGCAATGACCTCCGCTGGTGTGGGTGTGTGGGCGGGCGGCCGGCTGCACTGGGGGGCCCACAGCTCCCCATGAGGTCCCGCAGGTCCAGGCTCCTGTCAGTGCTGCCTCAAAAGAACAGGGAAGGGCAGGCAGCTGCAGAGGCTCGGGGGCTGGTTCTCCCCAATCATCTGCAGGTTTAGAGATGCATGGCACCTGTGCCTGGGGTCTGTCCCTGCCTCGTGGCCCCCCTTCCCCCCCCCCAGGCAGCTGCAGGGATGCCAGAAGTCAGGATCCTGTTAGTGACTCGGGGACCCAGGAGCTGTGGCTGCTAGAGGCCCTGCCGTGGCAGCTAGAGGCCCTGGCCAGGACAAGAGGAGGATCACCAGCCTCCCACCCAGCCATGGGCCTTGTCATGGGCCCTCTGTCCTTATCTGACTGCTGCCCCCGGACACCCCCCATCCCCCAGCCGCTTCCTGTGAGCTCTGACAAGGCGAGGGAGGGGAGGTTTAGGGCCCCAGCTGTCAGAGGAAAAGAGGCGTGGGCCCCCAGCCCCTCTGCAGTGAGCAGCTCAGCTCTCGGGCTAATTGATTAGTGTCGCCAAGATGCCCTCCCTAAGCGACTTGGCAATTCACAGAAGGCTACAAGAGGAAGTCCTGCTCCCGGGAGGCTCTCACATTGAAACCTCCTGGTCTAGCAAAATTGGATGCGACTGTGGATCACTTGGTACACCACATGTGATGTGATTAAGTGAAAGGCTTTTCTGCCTGGCCCGGAAAACATAAAACTAATCAGGCCTGCCCCCTAAATTGAAACCTTGAGTAGTGCCCAGCTGGCAGAATTTTTTGTTTTATTTTTCTAAAACATAGCAACACAGTGACCTTGATGTTGAGGTTAATTGGTTTTCTTTGTCCGTTGCCTCTTCTCGAGGTCCAGAATCGAGTGTTGGTGTGTTGGCTGTGAGCTCATCTGAGACCGCAGCTCTGTGTCAGGCTTTTTTTTTCCCGCCCCTCTGGCAGGCTTTTCAGAGCTTTCCGGATAACCAGGGACCCAAGCCCCTCCGACAGCAGCTCTGAATTACTCAGCAAAGTGCCCAGATCCCCAGATGCAGGCAGTCCATACCTGGTGCTGTTGGAAGCTCCTGGTTCTGCGGGCCTGCAGGAAATGGTACTTTCCAGCCCTTTGCTGGTCAACCTGAGCAGAGCTCAGCCTGGAGGAAGAGCTGGCCCGTGGGGGCCGCGGTCTCTGGTGAGAGGGGGTGGGAATGGATTCCCGGGTCTCTGCACCAAGCCTCATCTCACCCGGAAGAAGAATGAAGGCCCCTCAGGATGATCCGGCCCCTTTCTCCACCACCCAGTGCCACTGGCCTCCTTACTTTGCTGGGTCGGTCTCCCCAGACACCACAGGGCTTGCTCCCTCTCAACTACCACCTGTAAATCCCCTCCTGATGCCACTCCCAGCCTACCCCCAGGGAAACTTCCAAGCAGCCCCCTCACTGCCCCACTCCCCTGTCCTTTCTGCAGAGCACTCGTGACCAACTTCTAACTGTATTTTACTTATCTTTGCTTACTATATGTTTTATTCACTGCTAAGTCCCCAGCACCTCACACAGTGCTCACTAAATATTTGCAGAAAGAATGAAGAGCAAATGAACTCTTGTACAGATGTAGTAACTTCTTCCTAAGGCAAAGCTTCAGCCCCTGAGCAGTTAGCCGGGGTGAGGGAGCCACAAGCGGACTGTGCCCTGGGAGCCGGCCAGCATTCTCCTCCTGGGCGAGGCTTTGGAGAGAACAGGGCCCTCCTCACATGACATTTGGGTTCTGAGTCTGCATCCAGAACCTTCTTCCTTCGGCCCAGAGAGAACCTGAATCCAAAGGGCTACGGCCTCCACCCTGGACCCACATCAGCTTGTCTAATCAAGCAGGACAGGTGCCAGCTGGAGGTCAGGGTGGCCTGGGGCAGGATGCAGAGGTGTTCGAGATTCCTGACATTGGAGTGGCAGAGAGGTACACTCTCTAGAACAGGACTGAAAAGGACTCCATGTGTGGGAGGGTGATTTGCTGGCCTTCGCATTTCCCTCACTCAATTCTGTACGCCTTAGTGGAAACTAGACAAAACCAGCCATTCAGTCCCTGTCCTGGGGACGGCCAGGGGTTGCCTGCCCTCCACCTGCTGGGCTGAAAGACCACTTAAGGGCATAGCTTCCCAAGGGGACTCTCTCCTCCCGGATGCTCAGCCCAGGGCTATGCCCTGCAGTGCTTTTCTCCTCCGCCCTGCAGCCTGTGCCTGTGTGCCCAGCACCTGCCCTCGCTCCCTGTCACTCCGCTTCTCTGCCCAGACCTCTGAGGTGCCCGCCTAAGGCCTCGAGATGGTTTGTGTGTTCTCAGGCAGCTAGGAGTCCGTTCTCTGGGACTGGCAGGTCCCTATTCAGTAACATGTACCGACTTTGATGCCCAAATTCAAAACTGTGTGAAAAACACTACATCCCTCCCATGTCCTACTGTAGGCTGGATGCATTGTTTCAGATTTCTAATAACCGGCAGGCACCCCAAGCCCCAGAACCCGGAGGATCTCAGCAGAACGCTCAGGAGTCCCTGTGCCTCCCGGGGGCCTGGGACCCAAGGAGATGCAGGGGACGTGGCCATCACATAGTAGTGATGGGGGGCTTCAGAGACGAGGGTAAAGCATCCCCCAGACAGCAACTCAGCGGGAGCCTTTGCCGGAGAGGGGCAGCCGGGCAGCTCTGCGGGCAGCTCAGCCGGGTCTTGGGGGGGGCCCATCACTGGCTGGGTAGAGCTGCAGGCACCGTGTGAGGAGGGGGACTGATTTCTCTCCAGCTGCTTCATCTTTGTCCCTGTATCCCCATTTCAAGTTCCAAAGAGCTCCTAAGCTGCCGTGGGATTTCACAGAGTGTGGGAGGAAGCCCTGCCGGGTGGAGACAAAAAGTCGCAAGCTCCTGAGGCCTGGCAGCCCGGATGGCATGGGGTGGATGCAGGAGAGGATGGGGCCAGGCAGCCAGCCCTTGGAGCCAGCAAAAGGGAATGAGGACCCCAAGCCTGTGGGAGGCCCCCCTGCACTCAAGGCCTGCGCCGGCTCTGACCCGTCTCCTCTCTGCAGGGGGAGAGGTCTTCTCCTTTAAATACAGCCCGGGGAAGCTGCGGGGGAACCAGTACAGGAAGATGATGACCAAAGAGGAGCTGGAGGAGGAGCAGAGGTAGGCCGCACACCTTCCCCGCGGGAGCCCCCCCCCCCCCCACATGCTGTCCTGCCCCTGCCCTGCTGAGCAGGAGAGGAGGCCCGCCTCTGGCCAGCCTCCTGCCCCACCCCCGCTACTCCTTTATTTTGGTTTTTGGGGTTCTGTCCTGCTCAACCAGCCTCAGTTTCCCCAGAGACGGGCCCCTTGGGGAGCCCGGGAAGAGGGCAGGGCGGCTGAGCCCCTCCCCTGCCCACCTCGCCCCACGAGCCACCCGGGAGGAGCCTGGAGCAGAGCCGGCTATTCCCTCACACGTACAGTTCATGACAAAACCGATCCATCACTTGGGGACAGGGTGCGATTCTTCCTGCTCATCCGCTCGGCAGCTCCCCTGCCCCCATCGCCCGGCGTCGGCGTTTGTTCTGCTCCACGGAGCTCCCACACAACTGCACGCCTAGCTTCTCAGCTGTAGGACTGGGCACCCCCCACACCCTGCTGGGCACCCACTGCACACCGCGGGCCTCCGTCCCCGAGTCCTCTCCACTCCAGCCCGCTGGGGTGCTGAGGAACGCCCTGGAGGCAGCAGGACAGCTGTGTCAGGCCACGGGAGAGAACGGTGGTCGGACTCCAGCGGTCCCCCCACGACCCCCCGGTTCAAACTGGAGTCTCAACGGGAGCCCAGGCTTGTATGCTTGTGGTGACCCCCACCTGCTCCTTAGCACAGGCTGGGGTCCTAGGGTCACAGACGACAGGAGGTTATTCGAATGCACAACTCAGCCACCCTTTTGGTGCCGCTGGTCAAGCCACTCAGGGTCCCTCGAAAGTCAGAAGCCGCTCTGCCCAGACCCCCATTTCCCCTCCTGCAGCTGTCACCAGCTCTTCCAAACCTGGCCTGGAAGGCTCTTCCCCTGGGGCGGAGGGGTGGCAGCCTGGGCCCAGCCTGAGGAAGATCCTGAGCAGGGGAAGGTGGCCTCCAGGGGAGCCCCTGGCCCCCCACTTGGTGCTGGTGACACTGCCTCTGGGTGTGACCCAGTTTGCTGCCTTTATATTTCAGGATTGAGCTGACCTCTGACCTCACTTCCCTGTAGCAAGTTCCTTAGGTCCTGAGCCACACATATTCTTGCAAATCCTTTTGGTAAGGAGATTGACTTCTCAGACCAGTGGTGCTTCCCTCCTCCTGTCTGTTAACGTGTCCCCAACACGACTGGCGCGGTCTAAACCTCCCCGCTCCGCCGCCTCCATCATCAGTTGATACATTGTGTGCACGGTGCGGTCTCGCTCTCCGCCAGCACGGGGGTCGCAGTGTGACCGGGTCCCTCTGTCTGGGCTGCAGGGTTCTGGGAGCCCAGAGGACACAAGTCCCTGGTGGGCCTCGTGGACCGGCTGGTGGGGAGCTAGCGCCCCCTTGTGAGGCTGGGGCAGAACTGTCGTCCCCCAGGGGAATTGCTGGGTGTCCCCCTGCCACTTCATCCCAAGCTGTGGGACAGGCAGGTTGTTCTGGTCAGAGGAAGGGGTGGCAGAGGCAGTGCTGTTCAGTAAGCTCAGACTGACCGGAACACAGCCACTCTTTAGTTTTCCTGTTGCAATGGAGACCACATGGCGCAGAGGGCCCAACAGAGTCAGTATCGGGCCCTCTACAGGAAACGTTTGCAGGCCCTGGATTAAGGATGGGGAGCGCTGGGTGCACCTGCGATCCCGCGAAGGTCCCCATGGACGGAGCCAGGTGCTCGGGCAGGTGCCTGTGGATGTGAGGAGTCAGTGAAACCGGAAGGACCGGTTAGGGACAGATGCCAGGCCTCAGGCGGGGGTAGGGGGTGTCAGGTCTCCAGGGTTACGGGGCTCAGAGCAGGCACCCCAGAAAGAGGGAGGGGAAGGGGAAGTCCCTTCTCTGTTATGTTCAGACAGCAGACCCTGCATCGCCCAGGAAGGTCTTTCCTGCCAGGGTCTTGGGGGACCTCTGGGGCACCGAGTCACACTTGGCTACTCCGTGGGGTGGAGACTGTGCCCCAGGGCAGCCCCAGGGTGAAGGAGGCTGTGCCCCAACTTGAGATGAAGGGGCTAGTGGACTTCATGGCCCTTAAACACACGGTCCCCGCAGAGTGGAGCTGGAGTTCACGTTCATTTTCATTCCTGTCCTTCCCCAGCATGCTCCCCACGGCTGCTGCACGCATCTGCCTGCTGCCTCCTGCCCCTGCATGCGCCCCAGCCAGCTCACGTGGCACTGCATGGGGCCCCGTGACTCGCACACCTCTTGCAGCTGCTTCTGTCCCTCTCGTGGTGATGCTTGGGGTTGCAGAGGCTGGCGAGTTTGGCTCTGTCTCTCCATCTACAGCTGGGTAGTTCCCGTGTGGCCCCGGGAGAGCCGGCGGGTGCAAGCTCGTTCTGGTCCCAGCTCGTCCCAGCTCGGTCTAGGAAACTGCCCTGGAATTCTAGTATGAAAAAGAACACGTATATTATCGTCAAATCACTAAAGCCACAGGAGCCAAGTATGCTCTCTTCTTTGCCTGTCAAATTCTTTCCGACCGAACTCTGCCTGTTTCTAATCCCTTTCCTGGCACTCTGAGTCCCAGTTGAATTGCAAGCTAGTTCACCAAAAAATGCTGCAAATCCCTGACTTTAAATTAACTCAGCTACCAGAGCAGTGGTATCCAGAGCCCAAATCCTTAGCGGTCACATGGTCCAGCATCCCCTAAAGCCTCGCTTTACAAATAATTTTCAGGGCCTAGCACTTAGGAAGCAGGACTAAAATCAAGACCCCAGATCATTCCTCTGCGTGTTTCAGTGGACAGTCCCACCCTCGGAATTGCTCACAGATTCAGGTTCCCTGGGCACAAGAGGCAGATAAATGGTCAGGGTTGCAAATCCAGAGCTGGTGGCTGCCTAAGGAAGACTGCTCGGTCACTGCCTGCCCCCTCCGCCAGGCCTTCTCCTGGGGCCCAGGGCTCTCACAGGCGTCCCTGGCGTTGCCACGCCTGCCTGGCTGGTGGAGGGTGCCTTCCCACCGCAGCTTCTCTGGGAGGTGCCATGTCCAGCCTCAGTGTGTGGCTGGGACAATGGGCTTTGCAGGCTGCTGATAGAGCCTCCAGCTCCCAGAGCTAGTGAAGCTGGGGAGCTTGTCAGGAAAAAGAAAAAGCACCCCTGTCCCCTCCTCTCCTGTGTGCCGTCTGTTCTTCCCACCTCCTGGTCCAGAGGACAGTGTAGACCAGGCTGGCTCTGATAGATGGGAACCTGGGTTCCCAGCGCCCCCGCTCCATTCTGAAGGTCCACAGAACGTCCTGACCTTTCTGGAAAAGGACACGACTCTGGTGGAAGGTGCCTGGTGCAGCAGAGCAGGCAAGGGTGGGAGGCGGCCCGGGAGCCCAGGCTGTGGGACATTCTGGCATCCACAACCTGGTGAGTCCATGGAGCATTTGCCAGTATGAATGTCTAGAAACACGCGTGACTCTGACCTCCAGAAGAGGGCGCTGGAGGGACAAAATTGAGGGCCTGCGTTCCCTGGAAGAGACTGCGAGCTTCTGGGTGTCATTTAGAAAAGGTGTGTGTGCATCCTAGGGTGCTAGTGTCCCCAGAGGGAACAAAACCCCACCAGCGGGAACAGGAAATAGTTGAGTGTGACAGGACAATCTCAGTGGGGGGGGGCAAAGGTCAGAAGCACCCAGTATGTGACCTAGAGTCGGCCCCGCCTCCCCGCCCAGGGTCCAGGTCTGCCCCCCTTAACTAAATGCCTCCCGGACTCAGGACTCAGAATGGGGTTTGGCAGGCTGCTGAGGGCCAGTGCCGGGTCAGGCGGGCTCTGGGGAACAGTGTCCTGCTGTAGCCTGGCTTCTGCAATCCCAAACATCCTCCTCCTCATCCCCATTCCCCCTTCCTCCCCCACCATCCGTGTAAGATGGAAGAAGTAAAATAAATGATCTTTTCTCCCTATTTCTCTTTACAGAACCGAAGAATAATGAAGTTATCATTAGCCTCCTGCTAAAGGCTTTTCCTTTTGGCATCTAAAAAGCTTGAGAGATAAAATGGAAATCCCCAGAGCGGAGCCATGCAGGCTCCCGGGTGCCTCTGGCCTGCACAAATGTGCTGGGACCCAGCCCCTCCATCAGGACCTGTCCCTCAGCGGGGAAGGTGCTGGGAGCGCCTTGGCCCCCCGGGGTAGAGATGCTCCCCCCTGTTGGTGTGCATTGCTTGGTTAAGCAAGGGTTTCGTAGACTTGGATTTGTCTTATCACCGTACCCTGCTTTCCCCTCGCCCTTCACACCTGTGCTATCACCAATGGCAGCCACCTTGTCATTTTAAAACCAGCAGAGCTTCATCCCCGCCCCGCCTTTTCCTTCACTGGAGCCAAATTGTGAAAGACTCTGAGGCCTGCCAGACCAACGAGGCAAAGCTCCTGTGCTGGCTACCTGGCTCAGGGATGGTGGACGTCCTCCTTTCCCTGGGGGCCCACTTCCCTCTTTCCATCTGGGGGGCTCGGGTGTTGGGGGTGAGAGAGGAGAGTCGCAGCGGCAGCAGTCCTATTACTGGCCCCACAGCGGGGAACCAGCGCCAGCTATCGATTTGTGTGGCCCTTAGACTTCATTTAGAGGAGGCTTGAATCCGCCCCTCTTGTGGCTTGAGAGGCCTTTTCACTGACGGCTCTTCCCAGCGCAGCCGAACCTCCACCTCCGCTTTGGCAGAAGCAATAAGACTAGTTTGCTTGAAATAGGTTTCTTGACGATTATGCCTTTTCCTAGAAGGTTTCGTAGGTAAGTTAGAATTTCACCAGATAAACGAGGTCAGCCCCAGACCCGTTTCTTGGAATTTTATATCGGACAATATTTATACTATACCAGCCTAATCTGCAGTTTTTAGATGCGTTGGTTAAAACAGATTTTTTTTAAAGCAGTAAGTTTATAGAAAAATTTGTTCCATTTAATGGAAGGCCGGGATGCCACCCCCTGGGCCATGTTACATTCCCAGCCACCTTCTCTGGTCCTAAAATCAGGTTCAGAGGTGTAGTGCAGAAAGGGCACCGTGTGCAAGCCTCATCGAGCCACGGGACGAGTAGATCTACCCTGGTTAGCACACGTGTCCCCACGCAGCAATAACAGCAGCCTCATCCAGGCTGGGATCTTACTGATACAGTAAGTAGGTGACTCCCTCCAGGGTAGTTCCCTAACTAGTTAGTTGTCTGGAATCCTGAACGTGGCTTGTAGGCACCAAGCCTCATCATGTACTCCCGATGGCTTGGATCTGTGTGTTCAGCCTTTGTTCAGCCCAATAAACTTTGAGTAGATGACCTCGGTTACTGTGTGTTTTTTCAGTTTTGCTGTGTTTTTAAGAAACAGTCTCCTCTGAACCCATTAAAACATGAGCTCGCTCTCATTTTGATGCCTGTTACTCTCTAGCAGAGGAGGAGTCCTAGGTCTACCCCAATGCCCAAGCGCCACAGCCATCAAAAATACCTGAGAATCTGTGTGCATGCAAGGTGGGGGGTGGGGGGTTGTGATTCCATCCAAGTTGCTCAGCACACACAGCCTTTCAATTCACAGTGCTTTCTTCGGACTGTAGGGTACAGAACACCTACGGCAGGCTCCTTCTCCTCCACACGGGAAAACAGACTAGAGATCGCATTCCCAGGGTGACCGAGAGAGGCTGGGATTTGGGACTTCAATATTTGAGTTTCTAGATGCAGCTCTAGCTAGAAAGCCAAATTCTGGTCGAGAAATATGGGGTCACCGCAGAAGGAATCCATTGGGACACATATAAGACCAGACACTGGGACTCCACGCCACCCCAGGCAGCATTATGGGTGCTGGGTAGCCTGGCGGTCGTTCCAAAGCCCTGCCACGGGGGACACGCGGTGTGTGTATGCAGGGAGGGGCCTAGAGGGCCGGGTGCAGGGTGCAGCTGTCCACACAAACCACAGAAACCAGAGGCCAGCTGTGCTGACGGCACCGCACATGGAGCGGAACGGGCGAGCCCCAGGTCGCAGCTGCCCTCTGCGCTTGTGCCCCGTGCCCCACCCTTGCACCCGGTGCCCCACCCTTGCAAAATGTTTGCGCTCCTGGGAGTTGTCCCGTGCGGGTCAGATGGTGTGGCCGAGCCTCATAAAGATAAATACTTGGGTCCCAGCTGCCCATCCAGCGTGGGCCAGCTCTGTGGTGGGAGGGACGGTCCCCCCGCTGGCCATAAGGTATGTGGGCAGAGCAGGAGCAGGCGCCCCTTCCTCCGAGCAAGGAGACCCCGTGGGCACCTCCGCCCACACCCCTGCTTCTCAGCTGCTAATGCTTTCTGCCCTCACCCCTCACAACTGAGGCTGCTGCTAACACGTTCCTTCATGGGCTCGCTCTCGGGCCACTTAACAGAAGGGGCCTCCCCCCATCGACCCCCCTCCCCCAGGACGTGCCAGGTCAACGCTTGAAAGGGGGCCTCAGGGAAACCTGGGTGGCTCAGCAGTTAAGCATCTGCCTTTGGCTCAGGTTGTGACCCCGGGGTCCTGGGATCGAGTCCCACATCGGGCTCCCTGCAGGGAGCTTCTCCCTCTGCCTGTGTCTCTGCCTCTCTCTGTGTCTCTCATGAATAAATAAAATCTTTTGAAAGAGAGAAAAAGAAAGAAAGAAAAAGAAAAAAGAAAGGAAAAGAAACAAGAAAGAGGGCCCCCTGGGGGAAACAGAGGCACAGGATCCCACACGTTCACTTGGGTCCCCAGACCCGTGGGGCAGAACCAAGACTTAGAGCCTGCTTTAGGACCTTCCAGCGGAGGTGGTTCGGCCAAGCCAGCTCGTGGGTTTTGAGTGGGTTTTGCTTCTGTTTGACTTTCTCCTTCCTGGAAGGCAGGCACAGCAGCGGCCGAGAGCAGGGTCCCAGCCCCGGCGCACTCGGCGTCCCGCACCCTGCGCTGGAGCACCTTCTTCCTCTCTCCTCTCTTCCCCACAGAGTGCAGAAGGAGCAGCTGGCGGCTATCTTCAAGCTCATGAAGGAGAACAAGGAGACGTTTGGGGAGATGTCCGACGGCGACGTGCAGGAGCAGCTCCGCCTGTACGACATGTAGGCCGCCTGGCCCGCGAGGCCCTGTCCCTTGCTGGCCCGCCTTCAGTAGGCCGTCCCTCCGCCTTCAGTAGACCGTCCCTCCGCCTACGTAGCCGTAGAGGCGTATCACACATGGATTGCGCGGTTCCCACAATTTAGGCCTCATTTTACAGGAATCGGGATCGTTGTCCTCAGAGTTCGACTTGTTTGCTAAGAGAATGCTCCCCTGCTGCTCGCACCCATGCAGTTACGGAAGCTTCCAGAAAGCCTTCTGAAGCAGATTGAGGGCGCGGCAGGACCCATTGCCCATCTCCCCCATAGCACCCCTGAATCCTTTCCACACCAAGTGCCCAGTGGGGGTGGGGGTGGGGACCGTGCCAGTGGCGCCCAGCTGCTGCCCGCACCGGCTCTGAGCGTCCTTTTAGCAAAAACTCTAACTCAACACCCCCCTTCCATGCTGGAACAGATCAGTGCTCTCAGAGTTGAGACCCCCCGAGAGCTTCTCCCATTTAAGCGTGAGCCTTCCTTCACCCATGAGGAAGGCAGGCTCATTTGAGTTATTGTGTACCCAGAACGATGCTCGCTGCTAGATAGAGCAGTCAAGGCTGCGACACGGTGCCCACCCTTAGGGGGACTACGGTCACCCAGAGAAGACACGCATATGCGCGCGGAGGGAGCATCTCCCCAGACAGCATGCAGTGCTGTCACCCCAAGGTGACCTGAAGAGACAGTGTCTGGGAGGCCTTAAGGGGTCAGTCCCCTCCCAGGGGTCAGCCAGCATGGGATGATGCAAATGCAGCAGCTCCCTGGGCTGCACGGGCCCTGGTTTCTGTTCACCCCATTAGCAGGAAAACTCAGAGCACGTGGAGTTGGGGGTGGGGGTGGGGGCATCTGCTAAAGAGAGGACCTATGAAGTTCTTACCAATATTTTGTATTTGCTGAAATAAAGCTAAGTCAACACAATGAACTCAAAGAAGCCGTGGCGTTTTGCGCACCTCACATTAGTGATGGCGGGGGCTGAGTTACTCTCCCTCCATCCTCCCGCTCGCTACTAGAATTCTCCTCGGGGACCTCCCGTCTGTTGCTATAATTCCTTTTTGCTTCCTTGTCCACAGTCCCCACAGGAGGAGGGTCTGCTCTCTGTTCTGTCCAAGTGTCGGTGGTTCTTTCTTTTTTAAAAATTAACTGTCACTGCTTTTTTTTTTTTTCTTAAATTATGATTTTGGAGTTCTTTGCTCCCTTTGTCACCCCCCCCCCAGGGGGCCCTTCTACATCATTTCATCTCTCCTCCCTCTGAATGTGGGCTGCGGGCAGGGCCGCCTCCCCCAGGGCCGCTCTGCCCATCGCATCGCCCTGCTGCCATTTTATCGGCCTTCTTCTTCTCCTGCCTGGATCCTTCTTCTCTGATTATACCAAACAGGAAGGACTTGTGGGTACTCGAGTCAAAATTCTCATGGCTATGGGAGGTAAACTCAAGGAACTGTTGTAACCTTGGATCAGCTAAGATGTTCCAATGGCACATTCCAACTTAAGCCGGAGGGGAGCTGGGTCACGGAGGAGTCCAAAGGCAGAACAGGCCCCAGCTTGCAGTTCCCGGGGCTCGGTCTTCCTCCCGTTGTGGCCTTTTGTGGCCCACTGGCTCTCCTCGTGCTTGCAAGATGGCTGCAGGAATCCGGGGGTCACATCCAGATGCAGGAAAACAAACTGGCTCTGGCCTGTGTCTCTAGGAGTTAGGGAACAGGTGCACCTGCAGCCCCCCTCCCCCACCTCCCTTCAGGTCCCAGTTGGCCAGAACATGCCATGTGTTCACGCCTCAACGGATCTTCAGCAAGGCCAGCCATGGCTGGCTGGGATTCAGGCAGTGTCCCCTGAACACAGGAGCAGAGAACTGGGCCCCATCGGGAGTCTGTGAGGAAGGGATGGGGGGCATGGTTACGGGCAGACGCCAGGACCACTGTGTCACCTGGTGGGGACTTGGGAGCCCCTGAAGCATGCTGCAAACACCACCCTGCACACCTCCCAGGCAGCGGTTGTTGCCCAGGCTCGACGTTGGGCCTCTGATGCTTCCGGGAAGCATCTCCTGCTGGCTGGGGCTGTGGGCTGCTCTGATGCCATCTCCAGATAGGCGCCCACTTGTGTTTATACCACCCGTCACCACATCTGCCTCCCCGGGGCACCCTCGAGTCCATCTGTGATCCAAAGAGTCCTCTCAGAACCCGCTTCAAATTGACGCGCGGGGACGCCTGGGTGGCTCAGCAGGTTGGGCGCCTGCCTTCGGCCCAGAGCGTGACCCCGGGGTCCCGGGATCGAGTCCCACGTCGGGCTCCCTGCGTGGAGCCTGCTTCTCCCTCCGCCTGTGTCTCTGCCTCTCTCCGTGTCTCTCATGAATAAATCAATAAAATTCTTTTTTTTTTTTTAAACTGACGCCCGGGTGTCCCATCAGATACCAGTATGCTCCGGCGCAGGTCGATCCAAGCGCCCTGGGACATAAACGTGCCTGCAGATTCAGAACCCATTCCTAGAAGCTTCCTGGAGCCCCCGGGGTCGATGGCAAGGGCAGGACACACGACCACGAGGGAACACCCCACCCTGCACGCCGAACCCCAGAGCGGCCCTGGGCGGAAGAAAACGGCCTTGGTACCATGAGGGCCGCTAACGCGCGCGGGCACTGAGGGAAGGACGCTCCCCTGCCCACGGAGTGGGACTTCCGGAAGGCAGGCCGCGGCCAGGGAGCTCGCGGCCTCATCCCCTTCTCGCGTTAACAAGCTCCCCTTTGACAGACTCCGAGGCTCCTCGCCCCCGAGGCCCGACGGCCGCCCACTGCGACGCGCGGCGCAGGCAACACCCGACCGCGCGGCCTCCCGGCTCCTTGGCGCCCGCCCCGTCCCGACGCGGGAAGCCCCGGATGTCCGGTCGCGCTTCCCCAGTGATTGACAAGCGCATTTGTCCAATGACAAGGGCGGACGGGATCGCCCCGCCCACACCTCGCCGCGGGGGCTGCCGGGTACCCCCGCCCCGCCCCCGCCCCCGCAGGCCGCCCGCAGCTCGCGTCGGGATGTCGGGGTCTGCACCCCGGAGCTCGCGCCTGGCGAGCTGCACTGTCCAGGGCCGGGAGCCCCGCGCAGCCCCGGAGGAGTGCACCCGGCTCGACCCCCGCGTAGGGCCGCTGCCCCCAGGAGCCCACCGACCGTCTCCAGCACTCCCGGGCCCGCCCTCCAGTCCTGCAGCTGAGTCCCACACGTACACACCTTGTTCTTCACATTCCCGGTTACACCCGGGCCCAAGGCGAAATCCAGCTGAGCCCTCCGATTGCACGGCTGCCCGCGCCCGTGTTCCCCCCCCCGAGGGTGCCCTTGGTGTCACGCTGACCTTCAAGGTGGTGCAAGGTGAAATGAGACGCCTTCCCCACCTTCCCCACCTGTGCTTCCCCTTCGTTATGCCCCAGGCAGCTCAGCCGGATTTCCTAAAGCACCGCTGAGTAAGTGCAATCAAGGAGGACTCACACTTGATTGAGTTCCACACCCTAGCAGCCCCCCAACACACACACACACACCCCAGCCTGGAACCTTGGGGCCTGCCCGAGGCCTGGTCCTCTACATATGAGAGAGGGCCATGCCTCCGACCAGGCGGGTCGTTAGGGGTTACTAAGCTGTCAAGCCTGCACTCAGGGTTTGTTTTTTTTTTTTTTTTTTTTTTTTTGCAAATCTCATCTTTCTCACTTCTGTAATGACTTTAATTACTTTTTGCTGAGCTCTCCAAAAGGAGACAGGTTGTATTGACAGGCTGTCAGTCCTTTAGCTCCTTCAAAGGGTTCTCGGATTCACGTCAAGCTCTGTTGGGTGGTGTCTTTGCTTATCTCGTAATCAGCTTCAGTGACACTGCCAGTTAATTTTCGGGACAGGAGGCAGCTGGCAAGGGGAATAAAATTAAGGAAATTGTTCTCAGAAGAAAAAGTGCGCCTAAAGTAATGGCAGCAAGAAGGCGAAGCTCTTAAGATTCCAATCAGAATATTGAGTAGTGTGAATTGGCACATTTATACTTTCAGACGTTTATTGAGCCCATCTTCATGCAAAGCACTGTGCTAGGTGATGTAATGCTAGCCAAGCTTGAGTTGCTTTCTACTTTCAAGGCGGGGTGAGAGGAAAGTTCACTACTTTTTGGAGCATATGCTAAGTGCACGGTGCTGTGTGAAGTCTTCACAACAAATCTATGAAGGACACAGTAAAATTCTTTTATGGAAGAAGGAAACAGGACCTAAAAAATATTAAAGATGCAGCACCTGGGTGGCTCAGTCAGTTAAGCTTGTGACTCTTGGTTTCCGCCCAGGTCATGATCTCAGGGTCTGGAGATGAAGCCCGGCATGGGGACTCCACCCTCAGCAGGAAGTCGGCTTGGACTAAAGAACTCAGTAATTTTACTCCTAGGTATAAACCCAAGTGAAATCAAAATGTATGTCCACACTCACCAAAAAAAAACAAACAAACAAACCCCAAATGGTAATTATGAGAGGTGATGGAAGTGTTAGCTCACACCAGGGTAGAAATCATTCTGCAGTATATGTGTATTACATCAATGCATTATGCATAAACTTCCACAATGTTGTATGTCAATTATATCTCAATAAAGCTGGGGAAAAAAAACTATGTCCACAGAAAAACTTTCACAGGAACGTTCATAGCAGCATTATTCGTAACAGCTAAAAGGTGAAAACAATCCAAATGTCCATCACCTGGTGAATGGATAAACAAAATGTGGTCAATCCATATAATGCATATTATTCAGCCATAAAAAGGAACAAAGCAGTCACATGCTATAGCATGGCTAAACCTTGAAAATATGCTAAAAAAAGAAAATATTATGCTAAGTGAAAAATCCAGACGCAAAAGACCACATGTTGCTATCATTCAATTTATATGAAATGTCCTGAATAGGCAAATTTATAGACACAGAAAGTAGATTAGTGGTTCCCTAGAGCTGAGGGTGGGGTAGAAAGAAAGAGCAGTCACCACTAATGGGCACAGGGTATTTTGGAGCAGTGATGAAAACATTATAAAATTCACTGTGGTCATGTTTGCACAACTCTGTGAATAAACTAAAAGCCGTTGAATTGTTTGCTTTCAATAGATGAATTGGATGGTATATGAATTAGCACTAATAAACTAATGTTTATTGTATGCTTGTGCCTGGCTCTGTGATGAGAATGTTAAGTTCTGTGCAGTTTTGTCCTAATGAGAAAGTGGTATGTGGTAGGCTGGGTCCCCAGGACTCTGAAGGGGAGATCCCTGTGATCCCTGTACCAGAAGTTCAGGAGGGAGTGCTCTTGCCTCAACACCTGCCAGAGGAAGAGAGCCCAAGCCGACCCTGGAAGGAATTTTGAAGACTGGATGGCCATTCAGAGCTGACCTCATGGAGTGTCATGACCAGGCCCTAATGCTGCTATGTCCATCAGTCCTTGGATGCTGGTTGCAACAAGAAGGGGCCTGCTGTCTCCAGTGAAGTGCTCCCACACAGGGGCTGACGGGGGGGGGGGGATCCTCCCTTCCTGCTGGGGAGTCTGGGCGGCACATCAATGCATGCATAATGCACCATGATTATGATTTGCCTTTAACAGAAAAAGAAAATTGAGGCATAGAGAGGCTAAGTGATGAGCTCAACTAGTGCAGGTGAATGAACCATAGGAGACAGACATTGAAATCTCCTCCCACTGGCTGCAGAGCTGGGTGCCTGTAGCTGAACTGCCTCTGCCCTGAGAAGCCTTGGGTGGCTGGGATGAAGAAAGAACCACACAGTGCAGGGTACTGTACTGCAGAGAACTGCTCTGTCCAGCGGTGCCGCACAACCTGGCATGGTCACTGGAGCATGGACCCCTCTGGAGCCAACCAGGTGACCCATTTGAGAACCTCCTCTATACCCTACAGTCTTTTGGAGCAGCCCAAAAAGATATACAATAGAGCCACCTAGTGCTTCTGACTCCCCCTGCAATGGCCCTGGCAACCCTGCAGCCCTTAAGGTAAATGTGGAGGAGGACTCTCACGGGGGCAGTGAGCACACCAATATAGATATCAGACACTAAAGATGGGGTCAAACAGAGGAAATCATTTCTATAAATGCTGGAATTACTGTTTTTCACTTACACACTGTATGGGTCAGAGTTCATGCTGGTAATAGAAACTAGCTCTGGCAAATTTAAGAGGAAGGGGAATATGCTAAAAGGAAATTGGGAGCTCAAGTCCCACAAGGGCTAGAGGACCTGAACTGGGCCTGGGGCACAGTGATGCTTCCGGTACCCAAACTTTACAGTTAGCCTAACTCTTGGGCCAAGACCTCCTGGCTGGCTGCCCCAGGACCTCTGTTGTCTTCAGACACCTCTTCAAGCACCTTCCACGTTCTCTTTTCTCTTTGGGCTCAGCCCTCAGGGCAACTTGGAAATGCAAGGTAAATGGAAGTCTTAGGTAACTGCCCTGGTCTGCTATCCTTGCAGCCTGCCCTACAAGGTTGCCTACAGAGCAACCAGCCAACAGCACTCTTTCACCAGCTCTTTCTCTTGCCCTGTGTCAGTGTCTCATTCTATTTCCTCATGCCTGCTTCCTAGGGACACTTCCCAAATAAACCGCCTGCACCCAAGTCTCTCCTCAGGCTCTGCTTTCTGGGGAGCACAAACTGAGACACACACCCGGATACTAAAGGTACATAAACAGGGGCTGGACATAACCCCATTCTTGATAAGGTAGTGCTTCTCAGAGGAAGGGAGAGGATTGGAATTAGGAAGGTGAACAAAGAGAATTTCTACTTAAACTGTAAGGTTTGTACCTATAAAATACATGGAAGCGGCTCAGAAGAGTCTCCCCAAAGTGTTCCACTTTGGCATGTGGAATATTTTGAGCTAAAGGCAGTCAATCAAGACCTGCAAACTCAAGAGAAACTTTTTTTATTTATTTTTTTTTAATTTTTATTTATTTTTTATTTACGATAGTCACAGAGAGAGAGAGAGAGAGAGGCAGAGACACAGGCAGAGGGAGAAGCAGGCTCCATGCACCGGGAGCCCGACGTGGGATTCGATCCCGGGTCTCCAGGATCGCGCCCTGGGCCACAGGCAGGCGCCAAACCGCTGCGCCACCCAGGGATCCCGAGAAACTTTTTTTTTAAAAAAAGATTTTATTTATTTATTTGACTGAGAGAGCACAAGTAGGCAGTGCGGCAGGCAGAGAGAGGGGGAAGAGGGCTCCCCCATGGAGCAGAGAGCTGGATGTGAGATTTGATCCCAGGACCCTGAGATCATGACCTGAGCCTGACTGAGCCACCTAGGCATCCCAAGAAACCTTTGATCGTATCTTTACTACCTAGAAGAATTTAAACCAGAGATCTATCTCAGCATGAGAGTTTTTACAAAAATAAGTTTGATCTGAGTGACCCATCTATATGGCAGGGCAAGTATGTAATTACCAATTACCTGCTCTTCTTATTTCCTGTGAATCATCCTCCCCATCCTCCTTGAAGCCCAGGCTTTCATCCCATTCCATAGCTCAGGATTGCACGTGTACCTCATTTTATGCTTCTGTCTTTGAAACTCTCATGTATGTGGGATTCTCATACATATGAAATTAAATTTGATTTCCTCCTTTAAAAAAAAAAACTTACTTAAATTTAATTAATTAATATATAATGTATTATTGGTTTCAGAAGTAGAGTTCAGTGATTCATTAGTCTTTTATAATACCAGTGCTCATTAAATCATGTTCACCACTCAGTTATCCCATCCCCCCACCTCCCTCCCCTCCAGCGACCCTCAGTTTGTTTCCTACACTTAAGAGTCTTTTATGGGGATCCCTGGGTGGCTCAGCAGTTTGGCACCTGTCTTCAGCCCAGGGCGTGATCCTGGAGTCCCGGGATTGAGTCCCACATCGGGCTCCCTGCATGGAGCCTGCTTCTCCCTCTGGCTGTGTCTCTGCCTCTCTCTGTGTATCTCTGATGAATAAATAAATAAAATCTTTAAAAAAAGAGTCTTTTATAGTTTGTCTCCCTCTCTGATTTCGTCTTGCTTTATTTTCTCCTCTAATTTTCTCCTATTAACCTGTGTCATGTCAATTTCATCCTAGACCAACCAGAAGAACCTATAAAGGGTAAAGGAAAAGTTTTCTTCCCCAATAATATGTAGCTGAAGCAAAAAATGACAAAATAGGAACATTTTAATTTAAAAAAATTTTTAAGAGATACATAAAAAGATTTTATGTATTGGGGCACTGGGATGGCTCAGTGGTTGAGCATCTGCCTTTGGCTCAGGTCATGATCCCAGAGTTCTAGGCACAGGGAGCCTGCTTCCCCCTCTGCCTATGTCTTTGCCTCTCTCTGTGTGTCTCTCATGAATAAGTAAAGAAAATCCTTTTAAAAATTAAGATTTTATGTATTTATTTGAGAAAGAACAGAGCCAGAGAGAGCATGAGTGGAGGGGAAAGGCAGAGGGAGAAGCAGACTCCCTACTGAGCAGGGAGCTCAGATGCAGGCCTTGATCCCTGCCTTGATCCGGATCTTGATCCCAGGATCCTGAAATCCTGACCTGAGCTGAAGGAAGATGCTTAACTGTCTAAGCCATCCAGGTGACTCATATAGGGACTTTTTAAAATGCTGGGTGTTACCACCTTATTCTCATTAAGATAGCTATTATACAAAAACAAACAAACAAACAGGAAACAACTCCTATTATGCAGCAGGTTTATTGGGAGCACTTAGGAACACCACTGCTTAAAGAAGAAGCAAAGGAAGCAGAAACTGGCAGGAAGAGAAGCTGAGCTTCCACATCGTTGCAGGGAGGCCTCAGCCCATCCCATAGGAAGTTCCAAAGCTGGACTGGCCTTCAGAGTGGTCCGGAGTGCAGGAGAAAGAACCAGCTCTTTGAAATTCCTCTTGGACCAGTCACTGAATACAAGTTGCTCCTGGGGAAGTAGCTGTAACCTTTGGTAAGGTAGTCCCTTTGGTGGGAGGAAATGTCCAGAAAATGATTTAGCAGCTAAACCCACAGCAGCTGTGGGGGGGAATGGCCCAGTCCTGAAAGGGAATCTGAGGAGCACCACAGCAATGCACTACGCTCTTACCAGGTTTCACAGGGTGCAGTTTGGGGGAGGCCTAGCTGGGCTCTACACCTGCCTGGTTCCCCAGGGCAAAACATGTCTAGAACAAATGCATCTTCCTGTGGCTTTTTGTCTGTCTCTTATGATCTGTCTTTCTTCCCTTATCAAAGATTCCCACTCAGGAGGGGGAGTGGGGAGAAAGGATAGTGAGAAGAAGAAAAACCCATCCTGCTACAGGCAAATAGTAAAAATCCATTCTATGGCAAAAAGATGATCAAAATTGAAGAATCCAGTTTCACTGTGCAAACATGAGTAGAATTTAAATGCTTCTACTTATGTCCAAACGATTACTTGAGACTTGAGTATAACACTTAAAGCTTCTGTCCGGGTGCATGTGATTTTTCACATGTTCTTTGTATCATACTTGTTAGCAAGAAGTTAATCTGCTTCTAACGTTGTTCAAGATTTCTTCTGCTTTTTTTTGTTTCATCTTGGTTTCTGAAAAAGTGGATAGCAAAAGATTATATAGTCTAGGGAGGAGCAAACTGTGTAGCTTAAGAGAAGAATATCCTGAGGGTCTACTTCTTAAGAACAACTTATGAACCTCAGTCCCAACTTTGAATTGAGACTTCACCATTTTCACTTTTCCAGAGTTTTCGTTGGTGAATTACTTAGATAAGGATGCCACAGGCATGTCAACCTCACTACTCAATGGGGGCACAGGTGGCAAAGTTAGTCTGTGTATTATAAAAATTATATAATTTTCTTTAGGGATGCGTGGGTGGCTCAGTGGTCCCACTTCATGGCCCCACGGGGAGCCTGCCTCTCCCCCTGCCTATGTCTATACCTCTCTGTGTATCTCTCATGAATGAATGAATGAATGAATGAATGAATGAATGAATCTTTTAAAAATAATAATAATTTTCTTTAAACAATTGAGTTTTTCATTCTACTTTTGTGTTTAACTAGTTTCTTTGTAGAAAATTCAGGCACATGATCAAGTGAGACCAGGGATGTGAATTGAAGGAGAGACAGGTAGATGACATCATGAGTTGAATGGCTTCAAATTAATTTTATATGACTGCAATCTGGATTTGAAGTCCAGTCAAATTAGATTTCTTTCCAATCAGCAGGGAAGTGCAGGCCACTCACCAGCAGGATCAAAATAGACACCAGACCACCAGGCGAGGACCAGAGAGAGACTCTGAACTGTGTTTCCTAAAGCCTTGACTGGTCGGAGAAAAGGGATAGTCATCTGAAGTAATGGAATCTAAATTGCAGTCTTTGGGCATAATTGATTTAAAGATTTTTATACGGAAAATTTCAAATATGCACAAACGTAGAGGAAATCAGGAAATAAAACCCTATGTGCCCCTCACTCAGCTTCAACGATTACCCACCCACCCTTTGCCAATCTTATTTCATCTCCACCCCTCACCCCTGGCCAGCCTTCTAAAGACAAGCGCAGACACTGTGTCGTTTCTTGCATAAATACATTAATATGCATCTTTAATAAAAACTATGAAAAAACCATCTTTATGTGCCATTGTCACCCTTAATAAAGTTAATAATTCCTTAATATTATCTAATCTCTGATTACCTGGTTTGTTCAAATCAGAATGGAAACAAGTGCCACACATTGCAATTTTATTTATGTACTTATTTTTATGGCATTGATTTGATAGAGAAACCAGGGTTTCAGGCTCTGTCATCTGCTGGCTCAGGCCCCCTTCACTCCCACCTCAGGGTTTTAAAGCTCATGGATGAGCACTAAAATGTCGGGTTGCCAGTTCTCCTGTTCTGCCAGCACTTACTAACTTGAGGTCTATAAAGAACTTCCCGTTATTGGTTTTAGGGTTTCCTTAAAACACAGTTTGGATAGGAAAGGGAATCTTTCATGTTGACTCCTGAGACCTTGATTTTTCCTTGTTTTTTTTTTTTTTTTTTTTTTTTTTTTTTAATCATGTTAGATTGGGCAGCCCAGGTGGCTCAGCGTCCCAGGATCGAGTCCCACGTTGAGCTCCCTGCATGGAGCCTGCTTCTCCCTCTGCCTGTGTCTCTGCCTATCTCTCTCTCTCTTTCTCTCCGTGTCTCTTATGAATAAATAATTTTTTTAAAAAAATCATGTTAGATGTACGGGATAGTTACCAGACTTGTGCAAACAGCTCTCACAGACCGTTCCTCCAGGTTTCCCAATTGCTAGCACATGATCACATTTACCCAATCGTTTCCTCTTTCAAAATGTTTTAACCATGTGAGAGTGAATTGCCACACGATGCTCCTCTTCCCCCAAACACCAGAGTGTCTGTTCCCTAAGAACAAGGATGTATCCTTGCATGGCCATGAACAATGATCAATATCAGAAAATCAGCAGATACAGGTCTATTGTTTATGACTTATTCATACTTTGCCAGTTGTCCCAACAAAGTGTTTTATTAAAAAAAAAAAAAAAATCCTATTCCAGGATCCAACCCAGGATTAAGCATTGCATTTGGTTCTCTTGCCTCCCCTGAGCTGGAATGGCTCCCCAGTGTCTTTGTTGGTGGTAGCACTTGACATTCTGAAGAGTACAGGCCAGTTCATTAGGAGATTCTGTGATTCATCTTTGATAGCTTCCTTGCTTTTTGCCATAACAAGATGTTCCAAATCCATCTATACATTTCCTGGTCTGGAGCCTCATTGGTTTCTTTCAATGGAAAATGGGATTTAGAGATAAGGACTGAACCCCAGTGACAGCTGGTGGTGGAGGTCAGATCGCAGCTGGGGCTGTGGGCGGGCAGGCAGGTGGGCAGCACCCTGGGCCCAAGGCTGGCTGTCCAGCCGTCCCCCCACCCCCGACCGGGGACCCCAAATCTGGGGGGATAGTGGTTTCAGGCTGGCTTTCATGAACCAGTTTTTCTGACTCAGAGAATCAGGAGGACATGTGGCCCTCGTCCATTGGAGTGGCTTTGGGTGTAATTCCTGAATTGTTTACCTACTCATTTTTTATGACATCCTTTCTTATCTTCTGGTTTGGAAGACTCACTTGATTTTTATTATCTAACATTATTGACTTACTGTAGTCATTAGAAATGCAAACACAGAAGCCTGGGCACCAGGAGGCCGTCAAGGAAGTGTCCGACTACTGGATGAACAAAAGGGAGCTGAGCAAAACTGAACTCTGGTTATAATCAAACAATAAACACACAATGTCACTGAGGACCTGCTTTGTCCTGGTCATGCAGCCTGCAGCCTGTCTGCTTATCCCCGGAAGCAGTTGTCCTTGGCACGGTCCTTCCCTCTATGGTCAGGAGGCTCATGACTCACAGAGAATAACTACTTTACTATCCGCAATCCTCCCTCTTGTTCCTGTGAATTCCCTAAGAGAGCAAACTCCTTAAGTGCTATGCAAACCCTTGTCTTGGATTCCTCAGAAGCTGCTGTCCCCAGGGTCACGGAGATCAGGATGTCTGGAGTAAAAGGCCTCCCCTCCGGGTTCTAGGGAACCTGCACATTTGGTTTCTCAGTTTTCCAAATGAAAGGGTAGCAGGAAGCGTTCTAGGCTGAGAAAAGGGCCTCAAGACAGAATTGCTAGTATCAGAGGGAAGATCACCAGAGGATGGGGAGACTCTGGTCCTGACAACCATCTAAGTGCGGTTTCATGGAGTCTCAGCTGGCCGGGGAAGCAATGGGAAGCAATTCTCTCATCTGCACCTGCAGCTCAGGCTTCCGGAGGCAGCTCCCTCTCTGTGCCTCAGCAGGCCCAGAGAAGGCCCAGGCACCGAGGCTGGAACTCAGGCCGGCTCTGCTGCAAGCTCCACTCGCTTATCTGGCTCAGAGCTTGGTCGCCTCTCCCCAGTCCATACTGGGTCCACACTGGGCTGCTGGGAGGATGAGAAGACCCACAGTGGGGGCGGCTCCTCTTTTTGTTTTGGCAATGCTTGGCCTCCAAGCTCCTCCCCTGGTGTGGAGAACAAGAAGCAGAAGTGGAAATAGTTGGGGTGGGAGGGAGGGGGAGAGATATTTTCATTGAGCTGGCTGTGTGCACCGCGCCCCCCAGGCTTGGCTTAGTTCTATCTACTACTACTGGTGGTGGCATAGAGCGGTCTCCGCATAGATGGCAGGGTTCCCCGTCCCCTCCATCACTGAGGCGCCCTCAGAAGGGACAGCTTAGTCTTCTCTGACCCCACAGCAGCCCACGTCCTCATTGCTAGAGCCCACTATTTGGCCTGGAGGCCACCTGGACAGCCCATGGGTTCCACCCTTTCTCTGACCTCTGGCCGTCTTCTTATAGAAACTCAGGAGGGGCACCTGGGTGTCTCAGGGCTTGAGCCTCTGCCTTTGGCTCTGACAGGTCATGATCCCGGGGTCCTGGGATCGAGATCTGCATGGGGCTCCCTGCAGGGAGCCTGCTTCTCCCTCTGCCTGTGTCTCTGCCTCTCTCTCTCTCTCTCTTTCTGTGTCTCATGAATAAATAAATAAAATATTTTTAAAAATTAATCTTTTTAAAGATTTTTATTTATTTATTCATGAGAGAGAGAGAGAGAGAGAGAGAAAGAGAGAGAGAGAAACAGGTTCCATGCAGGGAGCCTGATGTGGGACTCGATCCCTGGACTCCAGGGTCACACCCTGGGCTGAAGACGGCTAAACTGCTGAGCCACCCGGGCTGCCCTAAAAAATTAATCTTTTTTTTTAATTGTATTTATTTATGATAGTCACAGAGAGAGAGAGAGAGAGAGGCAGAGACACAGGCAGAGGGAGAAGCAGGCTCCATGCACCGGGAGCCCCACGTGGGATTCGATCCCGGGTCTCCAGGATTGCACCCTGGGCCAAAGGCAGGCGCCAAACCGCTGCGCCACCCAGGGATCCCAAAAAATTAGTCTTTATGCCAAAGTGGTCCACCTTGGGGCAGCCTGCCCTAGGCCCCTACATAACTAATGTGAAATTCCCATTTTGCAGGAAATTTTGGACGTGCAACATCAGAACAGGCCCAGAGATCTTTAGTTCAATCTCTTCCCAAGCACTTTTCCTGGACAAGGCTGAGGACTTCTTTGATCACACCTACTCCTGACATCTGAGCGGGAAAACAAGTGTCTTATATTGTTTTGTGCCAGTCCCAAGCCAGGTGAGCTTCCCTCAGACATCTCCCCCTTCCAAACCAGTGTTACAAGTAGACGGGCCCTGGTGGTTCTTACTATGATTACAAGGTGCCCTTTAGGAACAACCTTCAGGAAATTTTGAAAAATAGAGGTTGATGAGTTAACAGTACCTGGAAATTATACCACACACCTGGTGGCACACAGCGAGGTCGCAGGGAGAGAGAGCATGGGTGCGAGCCGTCCTGGGGTTCTTCTTTGATTAGAGTGGAGAGTGGGGACCTGGGGCTTGGGGGGCTTAGGCCTTATTAGTATTTAAAACATAACAGCAGGAATTTAAAGTGTGGGAAGAGAACAGGCAAGCAGCCCAAATGGTCAGTTATTGGAATCGATCGCCATCCTCAGCGCAGGGGAGACAGCTGGCTCTTTATCAAGGGGTGTCGCTGGCAATGTGTTATTTGAGATAGCTTCCTTAGAAGTGGATGCCTCTTTGAAGTGGATGCCTTGGCAAATAGAGCTTAAATAAAGCACTTGGATTACAAAAAAGAGAGAGGGAAAAAAAGCCTGCCGGGGCTTACACTACATATGTTATCTTCTATTTGTTTTGTTTTGTTTTGATTCAGCTCATTTGCCACACATTTACTAAATGCCAACTACGCAATAGCAATTGCACCAGGAGAAGCACATGCAAACGCGTTGGTCCTGGGATCGAGTCCTGAATGGGGCTCCCCGCATGGAGCCTGCTTCTCCCTCTGCCTGTGTCTCTGCCTCTCTCTGCGTGTCTCTCATGAGTGGAATAAAATAAAATCCTAAAAAAAACAAAAAACAAAACAAAAAAACAAGAAAACAACCCAAGAACCAATTGTTTCTGGACGCTTTGGAGGCTCTATCTGACGCAAGAGTTTCATCTAGTATGTGGATGATGACATAGGGCGAGACACTGACCGTCAGACACAGCAGAGCTCCATGAACAACGCGTCCATGAGGATGAGCCCTATTTGGTTTCTCCTGCCTGCAGTGGTTTCTGAACTTGTCTGCTGGGGTACGTTCTGGGGAATGAACAGAGCTGATATGGAACATTCCCCTTCTGCGCTTAAACTGGTGAGCCACTGAATGTCACCGGCACTTGCAGGGCTTGTTGGGAGCTTCGAGAACATCTAGCCAACTAGCTCATGGAACAGATGATGACCCCAAGGCTTAACAAGGCCCTGGGCCACACTGCATAGTGGGGCAGGTGCCTTGATCCTGGCTGCTTCCGAGCTGAGGGACCTCGGGCAAGTTACTGAGTGCTTCACTTTATCTGTAAAATGGGGATTGTAACTGCCAACTTTATTGGATTGTTATGAGGAATAAGATAATATTCTCAATTGCTTAGAACTGTTTGTGCCTTTGTGAACTGTTATTATAACTATTAATGTGTGATTGCTCAAGGTTTTACAGCTAAATAGAGGCTGGGCATATCAAGAGAGACAGGGAAGGCATGAAACACATTCCACGTTGCTGCCAGGAGGATCCTGCTTGCGTGGAACTCACCAACGCCCAGTTATGGCAGAGAGCTGTTGAAAAACAGCTGTCCAGCCCCGAGAAGGGAGAGGAATGCCCCAGGATTAAAGGCCTTGCATTCCCAAAGTTACCCAACATCCTTCTCATTCTCTGATTCAGCAAACTGTTGCCTTTATTGGTGGCAGCTGTGCAATTAGGTGACAAAGGTCTCCATGGCAAAGCATCCGGGTACCACATGAAATTAAACACACATTTTCTGTGCCAGCCAAGACCTTGCAAAAATATAAAAACAAAACAAATTTTCCAGCAGATGTAGAGAACAGATCCAATTAGCTTCTTGTTTCTGAACAGCCAGCTGTCCAGAAATAGGGTGAGTGTTCCAAAGCAGACAAACCAACCACCACCCCCAACAACAAATAGCCAAGAAGCAGTAAGAGCAACGAGAAACCCAGGTGGCGCAAGAAGTCAGATGAGGACGTGGATCTCGACAGGTAAAAATCAGCTCCCAGCCTGCAAGGCAGACAGGCAACTTGCACAGTGAGTCAATGTGCGATTCTATTCATGATTCTATGCCACAGGCATAATAGAAACGATGTAATCACTTTGCTTCTTTTCAGAGACCTGTGTGCTTAGATGTAAAACTCTACTGACAGGCAGTTACATAAGGGATGATGGGAAAGGATCCAGGTGGAAAACCTGAAAAAAACTCTTGTTTTGGTCTGATTTGGGTAATGCCCTCTCTCTTGGCTTGCTTTCTCAGGAGCTGGGCACCTTCACAGCCTTGCCCTACGTCGCAGACTGTTACTTGCACCTTAGGTGACTTCGCTATGCCATTGCCTTCCTTAGCATTTCTTTACTCTCCTCCTAAACAGCTCCCCGGAATTTGTTTCCCAAAGCTCTACTTTACTTCCACCTTGTAGGGAGAAATTTGAAACATCCAAGAGACACTGTCCTAGAGAAAAGACCAGAGAAGTGGAAGGACAACGGGTATATTCCATAATGACGCCCGTTATACAGGAATTCAGGCCTCCTTCAGAACAACACAAAGAAACACCTCTGCTAAATGCCTCGAGTGCTGTGGTCAGCAGACCTGCTTGGCTACTTGGCACAAGCCATCAGAGGAAATCAGTGCCACTCTCAACCTTCTGGGGCTTCCAAAGTCCCCTCCGTGCTTAGAGACAACAGGCCAACCCTGGGGCCCAGGTCTCTCTATTCAGCATCCAGACTGAGCCTTCAGGACGCTGTCCAGCTCCTCCCCGGCCTCCTCCTCGGCCTTCCCATCAAGCTCAGAATAGACGGAAACTCCTCTCCGAGGCTTGCAAGGCCCACATGCTCTGCTTTTCCCGGGGAAGGGCAGATACAAGCAGAAAGATAAGATGCTTAATTCCCCTGGTGAGAATAAGGGTAGCGATTTCTCTCCTCCTCCCCTTTTCTTAGAGCAGTTGCTTTAGAAAACTTGTAAGTTCTTCCTCTGTCCATTTGAAGTGTGTGTGTCTCTTGTGTGTGTGTGTGTGTGTGTGTGTGTGTGTGTGAGTCTCTTTAAAGCTAAAGAACCTCTTGCCAGACCCAGGAATGTCTTTCTCAAAGACTCCCTGGAAGCATCTCTTTGAGACGTGTGGCACCCCCGTCGTCGCCCAGTTTCTGCAGGAGGCCAGGAGCCTCATTTATTTTGCTTTGTTTAAAGCCACTTAGCGAACTCACAAGGTTCCCCCCAACCACCAAGGGAAGTCAGGAGGAACTCCGTGTGACAAATGTGCTGTCTGGCCCTCTTACTAGAGGACTAGCCATAATTTATCTTGTGAACCTGTTTGTAAGGACCTGTACCCGCTTGGCTGGATCAAAAGGCAAGGTTTCTTTCTGTCTTTGTGATCTCTTAGTAGATGGCCTACGAGGCCCACTGAATTCTGACTTAAGGTTATTCCACAGCTTAAGTGTTTTCTTTCTTATCCACCTTTGTGGAGAGGGCTTGAGGTCGGGAGATTTGTGGGGTTTTGTTTTTAATTCATGAGAGAGGCAGAGACACAGGCAGAGGGAGAAGCAGGCTCCCTGCAGGGAGCCCGATGCAGGACTCCATCCTAGGACCCCAGGATCATGACCTGAGCCAAAGGCAGACACTCAACCACTGAACTACCCAGGCGCCCCTGGAGATTTGATTTTCATTTTGTTTTTCCAACATCGCTGCCCCTCCACCCTATGTCCTCCGTTGGCTCAGCTCCAGCCACACAGGCTTTTGTCTTTGTCTGAAAAAGTGCCAAACATCTCCTGACCCTGGCCCTGTGCTCCTGTTCCTGTGGGTCAGCCTGGTGTCTGCCCACACCTGTCCAGTGGCTTGCCTCCTTCCTTCACCGGCTCACTCCCCAGACAGCCTGGCCCTGACCATGGCTCTCAAGCCCCTCATTTCCCTTCCCAGAACCGATCACTGTCTGTTTAATTGATTCTCATCCGTCTCTGCCCTGGCAGGTAGCCTCCGTGAGGCCAGGACTCCATCTGTGTGTCTGCAGCACCGATAGGGCCTGGTGTTGGGGAAGTATCATCAAAACTCAATCTCCTGCTGACCCAGAAAACCTCTCCACCAAGTTGCCTTCTACACAGCAATGATTACCGCTGCAGGTGGCTTCCAGGACGATTTGGCCATTCATTCTCAGCTCTTCCTGTCTAGGTGCTGATGGCCCTCAGGGCTGGATCTGGGCAGGGTAGAGTTTTCCTCTTAAACCGTGTCCTCAGCCTTCTTGCTGCTGCCTTTTATGCGTCCACAGCCAGCATTATTCTGTGCGCCTCACTGGCCGTGTTGGGTGCACTGCCCGGGGAACCTTTCTGTACTCCTGCTGGTCAGCAACCCCCCTCCGCCCCGAGCCTGCAGTGACCCTGTATGTCTTCCATCATGCAGTCACCCAGGAGCCCAGAATACAGTCATCTATCAATAAGTGTGAAATGAACAAATTCACCAGGAAAAACTTTTATCTCGTGTCATGTTTCTTTTCGATAGCACTTGTCACCATGACACTGGTCTACGGTGATACAACCACCTTTCCACTGGCTGAATTTCTCCACAAGGAGAGGACATGGGAAGGGTAGATGCTTTCCCATGTGCTGAGAAGGGTAGGCTACGATCTTAGAAAATGAGGTAGGATTCTTCTCTGATATTAGAGTCTTAAGAGAACAGGAAATACTGTTGTTGCATCCAGAGATTGAAGCGATGTCGTCAAGGAAGTCCATCAGGGTCCGCCTGGCCTTTCTAGCCGCCTCCACAAACACCGACGCAGCCCAGAGGGCTCTTCACAGGCTGCCCGATCCGGATTCAGTGTTCCAAGACAAGCACACCTCTGACCATGACCACCCGAGAGATAGGACATTCTGTATGGAAGAGAGGCTATCTAGCATAATATTCGCTTGCCTAGGGCACCCTTAATCATCGACTCCCTCATCAGACAACAAAGACTCATGAATTAAAAATCTATTTTTTTTAACCAAATGACATTATTTTTGCCTTTCTGTCTCTGTGAGAAACTTCTAAGAAATGAATATGGCAGTTGAGCCTGTTATAAAGGCAAATACTATAGCTTTGTGAACCAGGGCATTCTAGCTGAGAAAGAAAGAAAAGAAAAGGAAAGAAAGAAAGAGAGAAAGATAGGAAGAGAGGAAGAAAGGAAGGAAGGAAGGAAGGAAGGAAGGAAGGAAGGAAGGAAGGAAGGAAGGAAGAAAGGAAGAAAGGAAGAAAGGAAGAAGAAAGAAAAGGGAAGGGAAGGGAAGGATGCAAAGGAGTGTAGAATAATGTCATGTTAAGACTCAGACAAGAGGAGCCCCTGGCCTGGACCCCACATTTTAGAAGCCCTCATGTCATATACATACAAGCACAGACTTGTCAAAGAGCAGGGTACCCTTATGTCACTTGAAGCTGGTGCTCAATGTTGGGACATCATGACCCCAAACTGTCAACATATGCTTTTACAACTTAACATTCATTGCTCAGGCCCCAGACAAAGGCTTTTTCACATCCTTTGCCCTAAATTTTCAAAGTCAAAGGCAACAGTGTCCTGGTGCCATGAAGGGTTCCTGGGTTCTTCAGAGATAAGCACATTTTGGGTAAACAATTAAAAGGGATGGTAGTTCCATGATCCTAGTAGAGACAAGCAAAATAGCAGATGAGCCGGAAGAGAAAACTGGGGAAAGAGACAGCTAAGAAGAGTCACGGGATCCCACTCATTCCTGGGGGTCCAGAAAGCATGCATGCCCACGCAGGAGCAGTCAGAGCAGGAGAGAATTTTCCACACCACAAAGATCCTTCAGCGAAGGGCAGGAGCCTGACTGGCTCAAGGGACTGAAACACATCTGACTAGACACTGGCTGAACAATAAGCCACTCGGACCCAAGAATTCAGACTTAAAAATAAAATCACACTGGCTGTGAGCATGATCTGGTTGCAAAGCAACAAGTGACAAGTCAGAGGCTGCAGGGGTGGCAAGTTTATTATTCTACCCTTCTAGGTTCTTTGGCTGGTTTAATAATTAAATTGACAAGAGACAGATTAACAGGAGGAGAGAGGTTAAATAACATGCCTCCCTCCTGTATACATAGGAAAGACCCAGGAAAACAGTAGCTCCCCTAAATGGCCAAAACCATCACTTTAAATACTGTCAAGTTCTTTCTAGCTGGCCTAAGAATCAAGATGACGTCAGACAGATTCACAGAAGAAAATCCGATTTAATAGCATCTGTGCAGGGAACCCACACAGACATAGAAATTCCAAAAACAGTCAGGTGCATCGAGGTCTCTATGTCATCCTGAACTAAGGATGGAGGCAGTAAGGGCCTGGGACTCCAAAAGGGAAGGAATACACTTCACAGGAAGATGAAAACCAGGAAAAGTTTGCTGGGCCGCTGGGAAACAATGGGACAGAGAGGACTTGGCTCCAGCAGGCCCTGCTAGCTTCCTTCGTGCCTCCCTATTCATATCCAAAAGAGGTTATCCACGGTGACAGCTCTGTTCCTGGAGCAGGTCCTCTGCCTAAGTTCTTTTTAGGCAGTTGGAAGGAGGAGAGTAAAAAGCTTTTCCTGAATCTGATTGCCTTTTGTTTGGTTTTTGTTTTGTTTTTTTGCCTTTTTTTTTTTTTTTTTCAAGTAGGCTACATGTTGACCATGGAGCTCAAGGCAGGGCTTGAACTCACAACGCTGAGATCAAGACTTGAGCTGACATCAAGAGTTGGACATGCAACTGGTGGAGCCACATAGGTCTCCATTTTTTATTGTTTTTAATTCAGAATAGTCTTCATGCCCAAGTAGCCTGTCTTGGGATCCCTGGCCCTACGCTAGCTAAAGAGGAAGGGCATTGCTGTGCTCCGTTGTGGGAGGTGATCAGGAAAAGCACCAGAACAAGGATGAGATTGTCCTGCAGATTTAAGTCCATGCCATCTTCCTTGACAAGAGTATCTAGAGCATTCAGTATCCTCCTCTTCCTGGTACAGGGAGGGAGACACCCCTGCAAATGGAGATTTCCCTTATAACGGGAATGTGTCTTACAAAAGGGAAACTTATACTTGGTCTTCAGAGCTTCTTTCTCTAGCGCTTGCAGTTTCTTAAAAATAACCAGCTTAAAATAATCAATGGGGCCAGCCCGGGGGGCTCAGCGGTTTAGCGCCGCCTTCAACCCAAGGCGTGATCCTGGAGACTCCGGATCGAGTCCCATGTCGGGCTCCCTGCATGGAGCCTGCTTCTCCCTCTGCCTGTGTCTCTGCCTCTCTCTCTTTCTCTCTTTCTCTCTGTGTCTCTCATGAACAAATGAAAATCTTAAAAAATAATAATAATCAATGTGCCAAAGAGGCATATTTTGGGGTGGTATATTTTGCTCCCCTTTAATGGAATAAGTTTTTTTGTTTGTTTGTTTTGACTGTAATGAAAATGTTTTAAAATCAGATCACTGGGACACCTGGGGGCTCAGCGGTTGAGCGTCTGCCTTTGGCCCAGGTTGTGATTCTGGGGTCCCAGGATCAAGTCCCACATCGGGCTCCCTGCAGGGAGCTTGCTTCTCCCTCTGCTTATGTCTCTTCCTCTCCCTGTCTCTCTCTGTGTCTCATGAATAAATAAATAAAATATTTTTTAAAATAGAATAAAATCAGATCACTAAGGGGGGCCTGACTGGCTCAATCAGTGGAGTGTGTGACTTGATCTTGGGGTTGTGAGTTCGAGCCCCACATTGGGTGTATTTTTAAAAATAAAAATAAAATAAAATATTTTTAAAAATTTTTAAAAAGGGGATGCCTGGGTGGCTCAGCAGTTAAGCATCTGCCTTCAGCTCAGGGTGTGATCCTGGAGTCCCAGGATCGAGTCCCACATTGGGCTCCCTGCATGGAGCCTGCTTCTCCCTCTGTCTGTGTCTCTGCCTCTCTCTCTCTCTCTCTCTTTCTGTGTGTGTCTCTCATGAATAAATAAATACAATATTTTTTAAAAATTAAAAAATAAAACTAAAAAATAAAATTAGATGATTGTGATGGTTGCACCATTCTGTAAATAGGCTCAAATCCATTGAATTGTACACTTAAATGGATGAACTAAACAGTATAATATAAATTATATCTCAATCAGGCTGTTTTTAAAAAAGTTAGGGGTGGGCCTGGTACAGAAAGTAGAGAAGGCAGGACCTATAACAGGGTATTGAATGCTGCTACCCACCATCCCTAACAAGCTGACCTCTTTCCATTTAATCCAGTATTCCCCTAAATCACCCAGAGTCTCTTCCAGTGGAGGGGATCCAACGGCTGGCAGTTTTCAACAATTGCAATCCTGAAATGATTCCAAGGTACACTCACTCTATAATTTTTTTAAAAGATTTTATTTATGTGACACAGAAAGAGAGGGGTGGGGCACAAGCAAGGGGAGGGCAAAGGGAAAGGGAACCTGCTGCAGGGCTCGATCCCAGGACCTGGGGATCATGACCTAAGCCAAAGGCAGACACTTCACAGACTGAGCCACCCAGGTACCCCAAGATATACTCACTCTAGAAACACACTGTTGTGTGTCAGTGGAAAAGGGTGCATGTCTAGGAGACATGCCTCCAGCTTAGCTGATTCTAACCTTCCATGGTCTTTGAACTATTTTACAATTCTGTAAATTGTAACTGAGTTGATAGCCAGCAGAGCCTGTCCTGTCTGTCCTCACTGGAAAAACCAGTTTTGCCCCTGCGTGCAATTCATTGTTAGCCGATTTTACTCTATATTAATCTGTGCCTCTTCACTTTCTCTTTTGAATCAATGATTACATCTGCCCAGTTCTCTCATGAGTAGAATAAAACCTTTAACACATATTCAAGTTTCATATCCATATGACAGTCGCAACCTTACCTTTGACCAAAAAGTATCTTTTAACAACTTTATCTGCATAGAAGGTCTCATGCAGGGATCCCTGGGTGGCGCAGCGGTTTAGCGCCTGCCTTTGGCCCAGGGCGTGATCCTGGAGACCCAGGATCGAATCCCACGTCGGGCTCCCGGTGCATGGAGCCTGCTTCTCCCTCTGCCTGTGTCTCTGCCTCTCTCTCTCTCTCTCCCCCCCCCCCTCTCTCTGTGACTATCATAAATAAAAAAAATTAAAAAAAAAAAAAAAAAAAAAAAAAGAAGGTCTCATGCAGCCTGCTGGCTAAAGTATAAAGACAAAATCAAAAGCTTTAAAAAGAAGAGGAAAGGGACACCTGGGTGGCTCAATGGTTGAGCCTTCAGCTCAGGTCGTGATCCCAGGGTCCAGGATGGAGTCCCGCATCGGGCTCCCCTTATGGAGTGTGCCTCTCCTTCTGCTAATGTCTCTACCTCTCTCTGTGTCTCTCATGAATAAATAAATAAAATAAAAGTAAAAACAAAAAGGAGAGGAAAGTCGAGCTTACTGAACATGAAACAATGGTGATGGTTGGAAACGCATTTGGAAAGTCTGTTTCCAGTAGAACAGGTGTTTCTCTGGATCTCGCACAGTACACAGGCCAGTGCTGCAGCAGCATTGGCTGGAAGCTATAAACCAGGAAGCTAGAACTCTGGATTATCCACCCCCCACCCCCTCTGTGGGCTTTCCATACTCCAAGTTCAACCCACCCTGGAGGTGGTGAGTGGCACAGACTGTGTTCTGCAGCCCAGCTCACACCCAGGAGCCCACCTAGATCTCCATGCACTGTGGTAGTCAGAACACTGAGAACCTTTCCCCAAAGCGGGGGGCGAGATGAAAGAGACACTCCTTGCAGGTGAACCCGTGCTGAGGGTAAGAAAATGCACCTCCCCTCCCCACCGCCTACCGCCACCCCATGTGCGTCATTTGCCTAGCATTGCAAACAGGCACCGGGGTGTAGGGTAATTGTTCATGGCAGGCGCACAGGGGAACTCAGGTTGGTTATGGGTCAGTTAAGGCAGAGGGTTATGACCTGGGTCTACTCAGAAAATATTTATAGAGTCATTGTATGAGAGCTTATAGGTTAGGTGTGTTCAGAGAGAGAGAGATAAAGAGAGAGGAATTAAATCGGTACTGAGAGGGACTTTTCTCCTTGCTCCCAGCCCATCCCCTGAAATAGTGCCACCAGTTCAGTGTATGGTACGGGGCAAAGGAAGGCCGTGAGGCGTCTATAGTACTCTCAGCCACTCAGAAGTATGTCTTACCTTTTTCATCCTGCCTGGGGATGGTGGCTTAAGCATTTATTGGTGCGTGCCCTGGGTGAAGGCCAAGGAACGTTGGGTACAGAATGGGAGGCTGTGCATTCCTCTGAATATACCCTGCCATGGGCGAGCAACAAACCCAGGTCCCCTGAGCTTCAGAGCTTATTCCTCCAAGCCGCATCTCCCACCATTTCACCTGCTGGAAAACACCTGTGTATGTAGTTCAATATCCTGGAAGCAACACTTTAAATATTAATAACCCACCGTACTTTATGAAGAGCTGCTTCTCTGAATTTTCGAAGTTTTCTACAACTGCTACTATTCCTCGGAGTTATACATTTCCCCTAAGAATGATGCCTTGTGTACTTCCTATCAAAGCAGAGTTAATGATTTCTCAGAGGTGCTGCTGGGCAGCAGGTAGGAAGGCAACCTGTAGGTGGGCTGCTTGGGGTCTCCAAGTTGATGGTTCACTCTGTGATCTAGGGCAAGCTGCTTGCTGAAAAAGGCAATTTCCCCAGCCATAAAATAGGGTTGATAACAGCATCCAGCGCCTCGAGTAGCTGCGAGGGCCTGGGTGCAGGTGGACTGCTCACAGAGCTGGCTCAGAGTAGCTGCGCAGTACTGTCATGGTCCTGACTCCAGAAGAGAAGCAGGGAAGGTTGAGCCAAATGACTGTAAATCAGTGGTTCTCTGCTTGGCCGAATGTTGGAAATCACCTGGGGAACTCAAAGGATTCTCCTGCTGGAAAAATAGCCACTCCCAGAGATCCTGTCTTCATTGGCTTCAATGCAGTCTGGGCACCAGGATACAGGAAAGCTTCCTACATGATTCTAATGCGCACCCAGGACTGAGCACCACCACTCTGAACGCTTTGGAAATGGGATGTTCTCGGAGCTCTAGTTTATGGTTGCATGGTGTTCTTTTAGGAAAGATTGCTAAAGGGGCACCCAGGTGGCTCAGTTAGTTCAGTGTCTGCCTTTGGCTCAGGTCACCATCCCAGTGTCCTCGGATCGAGCCCCATGTCAGGCTCCCTGCCCAGCGAGGAGAGTCTGCTTCTCTTCCCTCTGTCCCTGCCCCTTCTTGTGCTCTCTCTGTCTCTGTCTGTCAAATAAATAAATATAATCTTAAAAAAAAAAAAAAAGAGGAAACATTGCTAGAGGATCTCAAAGCTAAACAGATTCCTCGTAATTTTCTTATAAAGGTCAGGTTGCGCATGGAGATCAGCACGAGGCTCTTCCAGCCTGTTCACTTGCCCGGGGTCCCCAAGGGTTTGGAACCTGATAAAAGTGAGGTTCCATATAACGTGTGCATGTTTCTCATAAAGTTCTATATGCAGAAGTTGGCTTCAAAGACAAAGAAAAGGAAAGAAAACTTGTTTGAACAAAAGGAATTTCCTTCCTTCAAGCCACGCCAGCCTATAAGCCTTCAGAAAGCAGGGAAGGGAGCTCCTCCTTTCCCTGGCAGATCCTGATAGACTCAGTGTTTACCAGAGTGGCTCCTTGTTAAGACAAGTGGTGAGCACTCCCCGGCCAAGGTATCTCAGCACTTAAACTACCTGTGGCCCATATCCAAGCTCCAGGATATGCAGAACTCTCCTGCAGCGCCTGACCCACCACCATGAAGATCCGCCTGTGTAGACTCAGTCATCTGGACCAAACTACACAATGGTTCCTGCTTTCGGCTGTGTTGACCTTCTTTGTCTTCATCCTGCCCTCCTTTGTTAAGGAGCCCAATACCAAACCTTTCAGGTAAGGTTCTGACCCTTTCCAAATACCTCATAATTTATTAGAAGAACTTTAAAAAGACTCTAGCCCAGGGAAGCCTGGGGAACTCCAAGACACCGCTGTGTGTCCACCTGGGGTGCCAGGAGTCAGGCACATTGTCAACAACCACCGGCAAGGATGATCCAAGGGGACACCTAAGGGACAGCAGGTGGCAGGGGTGGGAAAACCAAGGTGTCCAAATGCCTGGCGGCTTGTCAAGGGGAAATGCAGGCAGGAGTTTGCAAACTGTGGGTCTGGGTCCCTGGAAGGCACAGAAAGAAGATGGACCCCCCCAGTCCCATCCCACCCCTGGGGGACTGTAAGTAATGGTAACAACTTTAGGGATAGTTCGCACGTGTGCCATTGGATGTGTCCAAAAGCAAAAGATTTACCCCGTGGATTCCATTCATTTCAGAATCACACTCTCCCTGAGGAGTTTGTCAGAAAATGGGAGGCCTCTCACTCAGCTTAATTCCCCCAAGCTCATCCCTCAAAAGGACCTCATAGACCAGTTTTCTTATAAAATCAACACATCTCTAGGAGTGGAGAGTCCCTTCCTTTCCAGACTCAGTTTTTGTTTTGTTTTTTTTGTTTGTTTGTTTGTTTTTGAATGATTTTATATTCCACTGCTCTTAAAATTGGAAGGTAATACATGCTCTCAGAAAGTGTAGAAAAACACAAGCAAGAAGTGAGGGTCTTCTTCATCACACCCCCATGTCCACCCACTCTCGAGGGGTGACCACGCTTGATTCTTTGGTGTACAGAGAATTATCACCTAATTGTAGCCAACACTTCTCTTCTAAATGCCTTATGTGTTAACTAATCCTGATGCTTGTGAGTATACAGAGAGACACCGAGAGCTGAAGTGAATTGGCCAAAGTCACCCTGCTAGGAAGTCACGGGGACAGGATTTTTTTTTTTTTTTTTAATTCATGAGACATACAAAGAGGCAGAGACTCAGGCACAGGGAGAAGCAGGCTCCATGCAGGGAGCCCGATGTGGGACTCGATCCCAGGACCCCGGGGTCACGCCCTGAGCCGAAGGTAGAAGCCCAACCGCTGAGCCACCCAGGTGTCCTGGGGCCAGATTCTGGTCCTAGTATTTTGCTTCCCTAGCCTGTGCTTTTTACCTTAGGCTACACAAGCCCTTACCACAGATGGATAAATGGAAGGGTAGGTCAATAGGTGGACACATAGGTGGATAGGCAGGTATCACACTCTACACCTTGTTCCACAGGCTGGCTTTTTAAATCAACAGTGTACCTTGGACACCCTTCCATGTTGACGTGTACAAACCTACTCCCATCTTACTCGTGGCGCTGGGTACGGATATGAGTTTACTCATCCAGTCTCTGTGGGTTGACCGTTGGGTTGCCACTGGTTCTTCACACACCTTTGTACATTTACATAGGTATGTCTGTAGGTAGGTTTCTAGAAGTGGAATTGCCAAGGCAATGGGTACACTCACATCAAATGTCAACAGATGCCACCAGATCATCCTCTGAGAAGGCTACCGCAACCCGTGTGCGTGTTCACTCCCTCACCCCCACCCCGGGGCCACACCAGAAATCATTAATGTTTTTAAAGTTTAAGCATCTGAGAGGTTCAAATGTGTCTCTCTTTTGAATCTGCATTTCTCAGGCCTCTGTGAATTCAAGGATCCTCTTAGGCTTATTGACCATATTGACTGTATTTTTTCTAACTGAACCAGCCAGGTGCTCCGATCATTCATATTTTTCTGGGAATGAATGACCTGTGTATATCACTTGCTCCCCTAAAAAATTAAATTATTTATCTTTTTCTCTCCTTTTTTTAAGATTTTATGTATTTATTTGAGAGAGAGAGAGAGAGAGAGAGAACAGGAGGAGGGGCAGAGGGAGAGGGAGAAGCAGGCTCTCCACTGAGCAGAGAGCCTGACCGGGGCTCCATCCCAAGACCTTGGGATCATGACCTGAGCCGAAGTCAGACCCTTCACCGACTGAGTCACCCAGGAGCTACTGTTTATTTTTTTCTTAATTGCAGGAGTTTTTTGTACCTGAGGGATATTAACATTTTTCTTTTTTTTTTTTTAAGATTTTATTTATTTATTCATGAGAGACACAGAGAGAGGCAGAGACACAGGCAGAGGGAGAAGCAGGCTCCATGCAGAGAGCTCGATGCAGGACTCGATCTCAGGACTCCAGGATCATGCCCTGGGCTGAAGGTGGTGCTAAACCGCTGAGCCACCCAGGCTGCCCTATTAACGCTTTTCTATCGCACATGTGACAATACTTCAAATGTTCTCTTTGGGCTGATATTTGTTTTTATTGCCTTGTTTATGCTGTCTTGTGTCACACAAGTAATTTTTATGTAGATGAAGTCTTCTTTTCCTTTATGGCCACTGGACTTTGTGCAACTTGGGGGAAAGCCTGTCCCACCTCAAAATTATATAAATTTCGGGGCACCTGGGTGGCTCAGTCGGTGAAGCGTTTGCCTTTGGCTCATGTTATGATCCTGGGGTCCTGGGATGGAGAGCTCCTAGTTGGGCTCCCTGCTCAGTGGGAACCTGCTCCTCCCTCTCCCTCTGCCGCTCCCCCTGCTTGTGCTCTCCCTCTGTCAAATAAATTAACAAAATCTTTTTTTTATAGTTTTTTTTAAAGATTTATTTATTTATTCAGAGAGAGAGAGAAAGAAAGGCAGAGACACAGGCAGAGGGAGAAGCAGGCTCCATGCGAAGCCCCACGTGGGACTCGATCCCGGGTCTCCAGGATCACACCCCAGGCTGCAGGAGGCGCCAAACTGCTGCGCCACCGGGGCTGCCCAACAAAATCTTTTTAAAAATTCTATAAATCACTTTCTATATTGTCTACTATTATTTTTGTGCTTTTGTTCTTCAAGCTTACATAGTTCTCCCATCTGCAGTTTATTTTTGTGTCCGGCATAAATCTGGGTTTGGGTACGCTGGAACTCTTTTGATCACAAGTGACAAAACCCAACTCAATCTAGCTTAAATAGGAGACCAGGGAGGGTGGGAAGGTCAGAGTATGACAGCATCCCTGGAGAGACACGGGCGGGGTGGGAGAGGGCTGCGGGAGAGTCACTCACGGTGACCTGGGTGCCTCGTCTCCTTCCCCAGCTGATGTCATATGTCCCGGGGTTAAGGAGAGAGGTAAGTAGACTGGTGCCTGTTTGTGATCTAGAGATTTCTGAAGGCGGAAGGTGGTTGGAATTGTCCATGGCGTTATGTATCCGGGAAAAAACCAGAGCCCACCTGCCCTGACCCCAGGGCCTTCAAAGTCAAGGAGGCTGTGGAGGGTAGCTCGGCATTCCTGTGGTGCCATGGAGGGACCAGAGCCACCCACTTACCTACTGGGGCCAAGTAATGGGACATCCACTCCAGAGAAGTGTTTGGGACACTGAATACTGTTGGCGCACTCATGCGGGGATCCCCAGTGCCAAGAAAATTGCTGCCCCAGGGAAACCACATTTATTGACCCTCCTGAGAGTACCTGTCAGGAGACAAACACACTGGCCTTCAGGGGGAGCAGGGACGCTGCGTCCCCCTACTCCTCCCAGACAGGTGGTCACTTAAGTAATAATACCCAAGAGTGGGACACTTGGGGGGCTCAGTGGTTGAGCACCTGCCTTTGGCTCAGGGCCTGATTCCAGGGCCCTGGGATCGAGTCCCACATTGGGATCCCAGCAGGGAGCCTGCCTCTCCTTCTGCTTGTGTCTCTGCCTCTCTCTCTGTATCTCTCGTGAATAAATAAATAAAATCTTTAAAAAAATATCCGAGAGCTAGGTCTTCAAAGGGAAGGGAAAGTCTTCTCTGTGGCTGACCCAGATTCTTGCCGCCCCTGCCTCCGGCCTCCTCCACACCACCACCACCCCCTTCTTGCCCTATCTCCCAAGCCTTGGGGCTTGGCTCTGACCCAGCTGGGGGTGTAGGGGGGAAGAGCTCTGAACCAACAGGACAACTAGAGCTCTAAAAAATGGGTGAGACTGAATTTGGGGGTTGAGGGTTGTTTTGTTTTGTTAATCTTTCCTATAATTCTTTTTTTAGACTGAGTTTCAATCATGAAAGGTGATTATACTATAAAGTTATAGAACTGCCCAAGGCATTAGAGGTGAGAGAAAAGGTCACACGCTGAGACTTCTCAGTAAACTGTCTCGGTAACTAAGCTGCAAACCGAGTAACAGAGAGTAAGCACCCTAAGAGCAGAGGTCCCTGGAGGGAAGGACGTGGGTCCTTTGAAAGCTTCAATGGGAAGATGGGTCTCGAGGCAGGTAGGACTCCGATAAAGGTGTGGAAAGAATAGTACAAGCAAGGAGGCCACCCCGCCTAAGTGTCCCCTTGGCTGAGCCGTGGACAAACACGCCTTGTAGAGACGAGGGGCTCGCTCCAGGGAGCAGAGGAAGGGCATTTCAGGAGGGTGGGGCCGAGGGTGGATGCAAGAGGTTTTGAAGCAGGGAGGTGACTTCTCAAAAGTGGGATTGTGCAATGGTTCAGTCTGTCCAAAGGGAACAGGACAGATTGGATGGAGGGATGAGTTACCACTTTTGGCCTGACCTATGGTGGCAACCAAGGGATGCACCTGACAAGTGGATTATCCTGCTGCAGAGGGAGGGACTGTGGCCAACCCGGTGCCCTCACAGGTGGCTTTAGCCTTTGAAATGTAAGATGAAGAGGACCTGGGGCGGGAGGGAAGGGAGAAGTGGAAAATCAGGAGACATTTTGATGAAGGAGAGAGATGCGGAGGAGAGAGCAGGGTGCAGTGAGAGACTGTGGGGGGCGCGGCGGGGGTGGGCAAAGGGTGACAGGTCAGAGATCAAAGGGGTTTGTAAAACGCCAACTCCACGTAGTATCGGTGGTTTCTGAAGGTCATTGGTACCGAGGTGTTTGCATGTTTTATGACACAGGATTATCGTTTCAGAGCTGGAGATTTCCCAAAACGCTAACCTACGCTCAGGAGCTTTCTGTGCGCTACTTCTGATCTTCATAGCTGTTGCCCAACTTCAGTATTTTTATTCTTTTACAAAAATGAGGGATATGAGGTTCTGAATGTTAAGCTTAGGGGTGCCTGGCTGGCTCAGCAGGTGGAGCGTGCGACTCTTGATCCCGGGGTTCGAGCCCCACGTAGGGTGTGGACAGTACTTTAAAAAAAAATACCATCTGGGCAGCCCGGGTGGCTCACCGCCTTCAGCCCAGGGTGTGATCCTCAAGACCCGGGATCGAGTCCCACATCGGGCTTCCTGTATGGAGCCTGCTTCTCCCTCTGCCTGTGTCTCTGCCTCTCTCTCTCTCTGTGTCTCTCATGAATAAATAAATAAAATCTTAAAAAAAAAAAAATCTTAGGGACGCCTGGGTGGCTCAGCGGTTGAGCGTCTGCCTTTGGCTCAGGGCGTGATCCTACGGTCCAAGATCGAGTCCCATATCAGGCTCCTTGTGGGGCACCTGCTTCTCCCTCTGGCCTGTGTCTCTGCCTCTCTCTCTCTCTCTCTCTCTCTCTCTCTCTGTGACTCTCATGAATAAATATATAAAATCTTTTTTAAAAAATCTTTTAAAAAAATGCTAAGCCTAAATCCACCCAGCCAGGAAGTAACAAACCAAGATTTGAACACAGAGGATTTAGGCTCCGAAATCCATGATTCTCGACTTCCTGTTGACTCTCAAGTCTAATGGAGCAGAGAGATGTACACAAAACCAGAGAGGGTGTGTGACAACCACAGTTAAGTCAAATGTGACAGGCCCTATGGGAGCAAAGTTACAAGAGTCATTTCCACCCTGGGGTGGGGGTGGGGGGATGAGGAGAAGGCTGTGGGGATGGTGGCATCTGCAGAGAGCCAGAAGGCCGTGTGACATTTCAGCATGCAGGATCAGGATCGTTGCACACTAAAGAAGCAGCGGGAGCGGTGCAAGCTTGGGAACCGGCGGGACGTGTACAGGCATGAGAGGCTGATTACTAGTGTAACACAAGCTGATAGGGGGGCTCCACATGCCAGGCACTGGTCTCCAAAACCCTTGAGCATCATATCACAAAAACCTTGACCACATATCAAGGCTTTGGGAGTAGATACTATTATTAACAACAGCCTCTTTTCCAGATAAGAGAGGTTAGGCAACTTATCCAAGGTCAGCCTTGTCATTTAAGTTCAAACCCAGGCCAAGCTAGCTCCAGAGTCCACCCTCCCAGCCATGACCTGCACTGGCATCACAGCACCCCTCCCTCCCCGGCACCCACACCCCCACCTTCCTCTATCACACCTATCATAACACGTTGTCACGAACACAGTTTATTTCCTGCCAGACTATGAATTTCGCATGGGAAAGGCCTGTCTTATTTGTCTCTCTTTCCTCAGTAATTTGAACAGGTCCTGGACATCAGGCAGGCATAACAGCGTTTTTTAAATGCTTGTTGATGAAAGAATAAATGCAAGACCCTCGGTAACGTACCAACAGTTTAAACTTTATTCTAGGGCTGTGGAAAAACCTCAGCGTAAGGGAGGAACATGATGACATTCGTGCATTGAGCAGGCTCCTCTGCTACAGATTATAGGGTAGGCGGTGGGGGGAAGGTGGTCTCAGCGGGGGCTGGGTTAGAGGCTGTTGCAATGGTTTGGGGTAGAGCCAGGAGCCCTGGGCGGGGAAGCTCTGGTGACAGGACGTTAGAAAGAAAGGACTGAAAATAAGTTGGATCGCCTGGATTTGGCAACAAATAGGATGGATTGTATGATTTCAAACCAAGGTTATTGGACTACTTCTCATATCTTCTTCATTTGGTGCCGGTCTCTGAGGTGCTCCCGGATATGGAAATACAATCTAAGACCGTGCCTCCACTGGCTTGGCTTTCGTGGTCTGGAATGAATTTGCCTTGGAAGATTCTATGCCTTGGGTCGGCTTCAGAGCTGACCAATAAGAGTCAGCTGTAAAATCAAGGCTATGGATTTTCTTTTTTTATCTTACTTGATTTTAGTCTAAGAATATAACTTTATTTTCTATCACCCCTTGATTTCTGATCCTGGATCCCCCCACCATTCACCGAGCTGCAGGGAAACTTAATCTCGGGGCAGCCCTGGTGGCGCAGCGGTTTAGTGCCTCCTGAAGACCGGGGTGTGATCCTGGAGACCCCAGATCGAGTCCCACGTCAGGCTCCCTGCATGGAGCCTGCTTCTCCCTCTGCCTGTGTCTCTGCCTCTCTCTCTCTCTCTGTGTCTCTCATGAGTAAATAAATAAAAATCTTAAAAAAAAAAAAAAAGAAACTTAATCTCAGCCATTCTTGCTCCTCTGCACCCTTCCTAGGATGGTGTCAAGGGCTCCCCGATACGTGATGCGGTGTCAGGGCCTGGGTGGGGGCAGCTGATTCTTAGCCATCGTGGTGCCATCGAGACATCCTTCGTCGTCTCTGCCTCTTGGCTCTTTCATGTGCACCTGCTTAGGTGTGAGAACTTTCAGCCGCTGTCTTCCTGGGATCAGCATGCTGTCATTTCCCTTCGGGGTCATATTAGACTCTAGGAACACTACAAGGCAGTAGGGTGCAGGAGCCCTCCAACCTCAGGATCCACAGACCCCTCTCTTCTCTCCCTCCTCCTTTCCCTCCCCCTCATCCACAGGAATCTTTCTAGGGAGGGGGCGATGGTGGGAGGAAACAGAGAAGTCCTTCCCCGAGACATCTATTTCACCAAATCTCCTCCCCCCCCCCCCTTAGGGCTCAGGCATGGGGGGGAAAAGCAGAGGTCTTGCAGGACATCCTTTACTTCCAGCTCTTATTGGCCACATGTGTCCACGGAGGCAATGAACATGGGGCTCTTCACAGCTGCGGAGGGTGAGAAGTGGACGCCAATGGGAAAGGGAGAAAGTACAAGGAGGGAAACAAATAACATTCCGAAACAGCACACACATTTGTAAGTGTAACAGGCGTAGGAAGGGGGTCTGGATGTGCGTGCCCTGAAGGCGCCACCGGCAGATTCTTTGGGAGGATATAATCCACGGACTGATATCTTTTTCTGCTTAAATCCATTTTCTGCTTTTATAAAAGGACGAATACTTCAGAAAAATTTGTTTGTGAAGAAAGATTCGGGAACAAAAGACCCATTTAGGCACCACCTCCATAGTGAAGTGCCCCCCCTCCAGCAGAACCGTGTCCCTAGGGTGTATCCACACACTCTCTCCCACACGTATGACTAATAGCATCGGACCTAACACTTTATAGCATCTATTTATGTTCATGTCTGTTCCCCTGTTCGCTCTGGAGCTTCTTAAGATGAGTGACAATAGCTCTCTTATCCTTAACAGAGAGTTCTCAATGCCTGGCATCTAATCACCACTCAGTAATATCTGTGGACTAAATGTTGCATTAGATTTTCAAATTTTCTTTTCTTTTTTTTTTAAGATTTTATTTATTTATTCATGAGACACAGAGAGAGAGAGAGACAGAGGCAGAGAGACAGAGGCAGAGACACAGGCAGAGGGAGAAGCAGGCTCCATGCAGGGAACCTGATGCGGGACTCGATCCTGGGACTCCGGGATCACGACCTGAGCTGAAGGCAGACGCTCAACCACTGAGCCACCCGGACATCCCAGATTTTCAAACTTTCATAGAATTTTCGACAAGATGTCTCATTTAGTTTTCATGTTTTTCCCATTATTATTAGTTTTTTATTAAGCTGATATGCAAGTGTTTCAGGCAAATAGTATTGCAAAGTTTACATCAACATAGAGAGAGCCCCGTGACTTGTCCCTACTCCAGAATCTTGATTCCCAAGGCAACTGCGTCAACTCTTTCTGCTCTTTCTTTTGGTAATTACCTCCCTATTTCAGAGTTGCATGCCTACCTGCCTCTTCTTGACTTCTTGATTAAGTGGTTTAGTGCTACAAATGAAATAGGCCACTTACCCGTGGCCTTGACACCTGTTGCCCTTTTAGGCTTTCATCTCTGAACACGTGAACCCAAAGGGGAGCGGATGGGGACTCTGACGGTCACTCTGTGTCGTACACATTAGCACTTGACCCAGTTCGACTAGAATACATTTGTACAACATGGCATTTTTCAGGGTGCCTGGGTGGCTCAGTTGGTTAAACATCTGTCTTCAGCTCAGGCCATGATCCCATGATCCTGGGATCAAGCCCCATGTCAGGCTCCCCACTCAGCAGGGAGTCTACTTCTCCCTCCCCCCTGCTCATGCATCTCTCTCTCTCTCTATCTCTATCTCAAATAAATAAATAAAGTCTTAAATAAGTAAATCTTACAAAAACGGCATTTTTCCAAATACCTTTTATACTCTAGCTTGTGAAGTCCTCACAACAGTATTATGAGACTGATATTAAGATTCCCATTGAGGGACGCCTGGGTGGCTCAGCGGTTGAGCATCTGCCTTTGGCTCAGGGTGTGATCCCAGGGTCCTGAGATCCAGTCCCATATCGGGCTCCTTGTGGGGAGCCTGCTTCTCCCTCTGCCTGTGTCTCTGCCTCTCTTTATGTGTGAAAGAAAGAAAGAAAGAAAGAAAGAAAGAAAGAAAGAAAGAAAGAAGAAAGAAAGAAAGAAAGAAAGAAAGAAAGAAAGAAAGAAAGAAGAAAGAAAGAAAGAAAGAAAGAAGAAAGAAAGAAAGAAAGAAAGAAAGAAAGAAAGAAAGAAAGAAAGAAAGAAAGAAAGAAAGAAAGAAAGAAAGGGAAGGAAGAAAGAAAAAGATTCACACTGAATGGGGCGGCCTGGGTGGATCTGTCGGTTAAGCACCTGCCTTCAGCTGGGGTCATGATCTTGGGGTCCCTGCATCGAGCCCCGCTCAGTGGGCTCCCTGCTCAGTGGGGAGCCTGCTTCTCCCTCTCCTCCTGGGTTCATGCTTTCTGTTATTAATCTCTATCTCTCTCTCAAATAAATAACTAAAATTTAAAAAGAGAGAGAGGGAGAGAGATTCCCATTTAATGGATGAGAACAGGGGCTTTCCGTGTTCTGTGACTTGCCCAAGGTCGCGCAGCTGGCTAGTTAGGGCTGAGCTGGAACTCAGGCAGTTACTTTACGCCCCCGTGTGCTCCGCCGCCCATTTGCCAAGTGCCAAGAAGTTAGGCTTTGGCCAGACTCAAGTTGAACCCTTGAGGACAGCCAGAGCCCAAGAGGTTAGGTCCTGGGTGGGTGACAGCTATGACGCTGTGGGCCACCTCGCTCCAAGAGCACTGCTCTGTGCCATCAGAAGCAGAAGCGGTAAAAGCCAGACCCTGAAGTTATTAAATGCCATCAGGGTTGTGGGGTTTGGCAGTTTCTCGGGGAGCCTTCCTGCACCAACGGAGGACAGGGTAGCTGCCCACTCGACTGCTTTGCTCTTCTCCTTTCTCTCTTGGGCAGAGAGATGGGGAGGGGGAAGAACCTTTCCCCCAAGGTCTCTATCTCAAAAGTGCTGGCCTAAAAGCGTCACCTGAACTTGGGCTAACCCCTGAAATAAACCTTACTTGCAGATCTGATTATCTCCAAAAGAGATAAGCCGGGTTCCAGTTACAGGTCATAAAAACTGACTTTGGGGATCCCTGGGTGGCGCAGCGGTTTGGCGCCTGCCTTTGGCCCAGGGCGCGATCCTGGAGACCCGGGATCGAATCCCACGTCGGGCTCCCAGTGCATGGAACCTGCTTCTCCCTCTGCCTATGTCTCTGCCTCTCTCTCTCTCTCTCTCTCTCTCTGTGACTATCATCAATAAATAAATAAAATCTTTAAAAAAAAAAAAACTGACTTTGCTTTAAACAACCTTGATTCTTTCCCAGCCACCAGGCCACATGGTCTTATCTTGCATCTGGGATTCTTGGCCTATATACACCTGCCATTGTTCAGTTTAGAACATTTTCTCACCTGGTTACCGAGGTCTTCCCTACTCTCCTTCACTCTCAAGACTTGTGCCCGTAGGTCTCAGGAGAGCTTTTGTGTCTGTACTTGTGTATTATAGGGAGGGAGAGCATCCAGCTTCCCTGGGGCCTGGGTGGCTCAGTCAATTAAGCATCTGCCTTTGGCTTGGGTCCTGGGATGGAACCCCGCATCGGGCTCCTCGCTCAGTAGGAGCCTGCTTCTCCCTCTCCCCCTGCCTGCCGCTCCCCCTGCTTGTCAAATAAATTAAATAAATAAATAAATAAAATCTTAAAAAATAAAATAAACCAGCTTCCCATCTCCTGGGCCACAGTTAGGTGAAGGGGAATCTCAGCATGCTCTGGGTCTCTCTGTTGGGGGGACAGCTCTGGAAATAGGATCCAGCTACTCAAGCATTAGGAGCAGTGGCTTAGATGTGTTTCCTCTTCTGTTCCCATTTTATATTGTCCTTCATTAGGATTTAATTGGCCAGAAACTAAACAAGTAAGAGAATTGGCTTTAATTTGAAGAAAGAACACTTGGAACAACAACAGAATACAGATTTCTGTATTTTTTTTTCCAGCCTACAAAGATAATTAAAGCAAAGCAAGGCAAAGGACAGCTTTTAGTGATTGAAGCAACTTTATGGACATGTCTAAAGTTTCAGGGCAAAGCTCTAAAATGTAAATTATGCAAAAAGTTTCAGGATTTCCTGGGGAAAATAAACTGCAAATTTTAGGGAGGGAGCACAACAGAATGACTGGTTTCCATTTCAGATGAGACCAGAGCCCCTAAAGAGCTATGCAGACCCCAAGGGAGTTTCAGCAGCTCCAGGCTGGTCTAACCACCATGTGGGGTGCTAGAGGTGAGACCCTCCCCGTCATGGAGGGTCTTCAGCAGGGGGTGATGACAGGCAGTGCTGGGGAGCCTAAGGTTTGTTTCCCTTTCAAGGAGAGGTACAATAGAAACTGAGGTGGGGGAACCAGATGTGGAACCCTGAAGAGGCAAGTGATCAGCAAAAATGGTGGGGACTGGGGGAAGGTGGTCCACGTCATGAAGACGTAAGTAGAGGCATGTGTGTGACCAGCCACTTGTCACAGGGCAGGCACACCTAGCCTGAAGCCTCCTCCACTGTCTGTTCCGTTGAACGGCAGAGCCCAGAATTATTTAGGAAATCAAAAGACTTTTTGTTTTTCTTCGGTTTTTACTGAAGAATAATTGATTAAAAAAAATATTGGATATCAGTTTCAGGTGTACAACATAATGATTCAATATGTACATACATTATGAGATGCTCACAATAAGGCCAGTTACCATTTGTCACCATACAAAGCTGTTACAGTATTATTATTTTTTAATATTTATTTGTTTGTTTGTTTATTTATTTATTTATTTATTTATTTATTATTTTTACAATATTATTGACTATAGGAGCACCTGGATGGCTCAGTGGTTGAGCATCTGCCTTCAGCCCAGGGTGTGACCCTGGGGTCCTGGGATCGAGTCCCGCATTGGGCTCCCCACAGGGAGCCTGCTTCTCCCTCTGCCTGTGTCTCTGCCTCTCTATCTGTGTGTCTCATGAATAAATAAAATCTTAAAAAAACCCTACCCGAACAATATTGTTGACTGTATTCCCTAGGCTTGCACTTTACACCCTTGAGTCTTATTTGTTACTGGAAGACTGTGCTTCTTAATCCCTTTTGCCTATTTCATCCATCCCCACCACCACCTCCCCTCTGGCAACCGCCACTCTACTCTCTGTATCTAGGAGTCTCTTTCTGTTGCGTTTCGTTTGTTCATTTGTTTTGTTTTTGAGATTCCACATTTACGTGGCATTATATGATATTTGTCTTTGTCTGGCTTATACCCTCTGTGTCCATCTATGTTGCTGCAAATGGCAAGACCTCATTGTTTTTTATGGCTGAGCAATATTCCATATATACATATCCATATATATGTATCTCTCTCTCTCTCTCTCTCTCTCTCTCTCTCTCTCTCTCTCTCTCTCCAGTCATCTGTCGATGGACACTGGGCTGCTTCCATGTGTTGGCTATCGTAAATAATGCTGCAGTGAGCACAGGAGTGTACATGTCTTTTCAGATTAGTGTTTTCACTTTCTTTGGATAAATATCTAGAAGTGGAATTGCTAGATCATCACAGAGGTTTCTTGAGCTTTTTCCTTGATAAAATAATCTTCTATTCCTACTAGTTTTACTAGTGGCCTTTGATTTTGGGTGTTATCGCTAAATTTCAGTTTGGATGACCTCTCCCACGTGCAAGCCACCTTCAACCCCACCATGTTCTTTCTAGTAGATACAGTTGACCGTGAACAACATGAATTATACCGGGTATGTATGGATTTGTTTTACAGTACTGTACGTGTATCTTCCCTTCCTTAGGATTCTCTGAGTGACATTTTCCTTTCTCTAGATGACTTTATTGTAAGAATATGTGTGTAATACACGTAACATGCAAAATATGTGTTGATTGACTTGCTATTGGTAAGGATTCCGGTCAACAGCAGGCTATTCGTAGTTGAGTTCTGGGGGAGTCAAAAGTTACAGGCAGATTTTTGACTGTGTGTGGGTCAATGACCCTCACCCCCAAACTGTTTAGGCTCAGCTGTGCTATATTCATGGGAAAATACTGCTCTCTTACCAACAGTCATTTCATGGCTTCAAGTATAAATACACTTTGACCCCTCTGCCATGTCTTTGCTTCCAGGTCCCCCTTGGTGTTGTGTAGTTCAGAATTTAGAGGGGAGAAGATGACAGATAATTATTCTTTGGTATCCATTTCATTTATTGAATAGAGCCATGTGATCCCTGCTAAAAATAAATTTATTTTTTGAAGTGCAACATTTTATATTTTTACTTCCCAAATAGATCAGAATTTAATACTGAATTGTTTTTTGCTTGGATGTGATCCGTGAATGATTTGCCATCCCTCTGAACCCTTAATAGAGAACAGGTTTCTGTCTTCACCCCAGCCGTGGCCTTGCCCATGGTGTTCAATTTCAGGATCACCTAGGGTCTGGACAAGATGAATGCAGGGCACACAGCATGTGGATGGAAGGAATTTGAGCATTCAGTAAATACCATGCATGAGCATAAGGAAATGCCTACGTAAACACCCACATTCCTAGCAATCATAGTTGTGTTTAATTATAGGGAATTGAAATGCAACTTAATTACATAATTTTGTCAGTACCTGGGTCATTGCTGCAACTCCTTGTAGCACATAAAGGAGTCATCAGTAACCTGCAAGGTACCTTGTATCTCCTGCCTCTGGAAAGGACGGCAGAGAGGAGCTCCTGGTACTCCCTCCTCGGGGCTGGCATGGCCACGAGGCAGAGGGCCAGCTGTCCAGGCTGTACATTTGCTGTGTCTGGTGTAGAAGACCACCCTGCTGCACCCTCTAACCAGCCACAGCCACACAAAGGTGCTGCAGTTTGGAAGGAAAGCTTCTGGAGGCCTCTTGTAGTCTGGGGGTAGGAAATGCAGGTGGAAGTGAGTTCCAAGGTTCACAGCTGAGTGACAAGAGCCGTTTGTTATCAGAGTTGACACTTAGGCCTTTGCTGGGCCTCAAGCATGGAGCCTCAGCACATCGGTGACATTGAAAGGGAGAAGAGTAAGTCTCACAGTAACCAAACCTTTCTACTAGATAAACGCGGCCCAAATCCAGCAAGAACATGTTCTGGACTAACTCAGGTTTTTCACTCTACATGGATGATACTCTTTCAGAATGGATATTTTAGGGGTATCTACCCAGCTTGTGAGCCAACAACTCCCTCTTTCTCTTCAGATTGTCCTCCTACCGTGCACAGGGTGGACCCTAGGACCCATATCACCTACCATGTGGCCAGGGACAGAGAAGGGACACAAGTGGGCTAGAATCTCTCCCATAAAAATTAAAAATTGGCAACAAAGAGAGTCAGCAGTTGCTGGAGTAGGTGTTACAGGGTGGCCATCCTCACCGCCACGTGGGCTGAGGAACAGAAAGCAGAAAGCAGGCTAGAGGAACAGAGGTAGGCTGTGTCCTTTCCAAGCCTAAGAGAGAGACTCCAGGTTCCAGACCCTTCTAGAGGCTCAACTACATCTTGCTCTTGGGCTCTTCAAGACATTTTCTATCCTTTTGATAAATCTCCCCATCTTTTTTTTTTTTTTTCTTTAGTTACAAATGGAAAACAGGAGCACCTGGGTGGCTTAGTGGTTGAGCATCTGCCTTTGGCTCAGGTCTTGATCCCCCACATCGGGGGTCCCCGAAGGGAGCCTGCTTCTCCTTCTGCCTGTGTCTCTGCCTCTCTCTCTGTATCTCTCATGAATAAATAAATAAAATCTTAAAAGAAAAAGAAAAAGAAAACAAAAAAAGAAATAAAGGTTTAAAGTCTTGATGGCAAAAAAATAAATAAATAAATAAATAAAGTCTTGATGGCTATTAGTTTTTCCAGGTTGTCCCTGGAAAAGGGACAGCCTTGTCTCAGGGCCTTTCTCTCCTTTCTGGTCTGGGATATCTCTCATTCAAATTACTTCCTTGAGCTGCATAACAAAGGCAGAGGCATTGGCTACATGAAGCCTGTTAAAAGTGTGAGTGTTCCAAGGTGGAAGGACCCCACTGCTGACCTTTCCCTACCAGCCTCTAGAGAAGTTAGGTCCTCTCTCTCTTTGTTTTTTAAAGATTTTATTTATTTATTCATGAGACACAGAGCAAGAGAGAGGCAGAGACACAGCAGAGGGAGAAGCAGGCTCCATGCAGGGAGCCCGATGTGGGACTCATCCTGGGACTCCAGGATCACACCCTGGGCCGAAGGCAGGCGCTAAACCGCTGAGCCACCCAGGGATCCCTCTCTCTCACTTTCAAGGTCATAACAGAGACTGTCCTTCTTGAAGGACCTGGATAAGTGTGCTCCCCTGGGGCCTTGGGAGCAGGAAATAGGGAATCCACCAAGAAGGGCTGGCCACAGTGCAGGACGGAGGCCCTGAAAGAGGAAGGATTAAGGGAGGTAGTCTGCCTAGGACATGTACTACCCTGGGCCAGCCCTGTATTTTTCTGGTAATGAAAGTCTCCTCTGTCTTACACTTTTATTTATTTATTTTTAAGGGTCATTTATAGAGTTGAGGACTTCTTTTTTTTTTTTTTTTTTTAAGATTTTATTTATTTATTCATGAGAGACACAAAAAGAGAGAGGCAGAGACACAGGCAGAGGGAGAAGCAGGCTCCCTGAACCCCTGGATCACGCCCTGGACCGAAGGCAAACACTCAGCTGCCAAGCCCCCCAGGCGCCCCTGTCTTCCACTTTTCATAACAGTGACTACAGTGTACTCTGCAGGCTCAAGGTCTGTGCCTTATTCAAATCTGTATCCCTGGAACCTATAAACCTACATGGCACATAAACATCCAGCCAACATCTGTTGGATGAGATGTTCTTCCCCAAGGACATATTTCAGATTCTATTCCTCGTTTGTTTAAATCCATTTCTTGGCGGGCTCGGAAAGCCTTTCGAAAGCACCGACGTGATGCAGCATTGTGGGAGGCTTCGTGGGAAGGGCTGCTTAGATGCATTTTTGCCCTCTCCAAGTCTACGATTCAGGGAGGAACTCGACATTACTGCTAAATGAATGTAATCCCCAAACACGCCCAATTCGATGACACGTAGGGTTTTAGTATTCACGTTGTCCCAGGAACCAGAGCTTGGGTCAGGATACCTCCCATGGCTTCTTTCTCCTCACCCATTTCCCGGCACGTCTCCGGGTGACAACCTGACATTTGTCTGTGATTGTTCCCCTTTGGATCCTGGGCTCCACGGGGGGAGGAATGTGTCTGGCTGCACTCCTCACCAGGCCCCAGTGCTCAGTAAATACTTGCTGCATAAAAGAACACATTAGTGGCTGCAGAGTTGAGAGGCAGGTAGAAGTCAAAGCCGCAACCGGAGAAGTAGGAGACAAGACTCAGGAGACCCCCCCACCCAACTTACACAGAACAGACCAAGAATGACTGGGAACAGAGCTCCACGGCAGGGGTGAGAAGTGGGGAACTCATCTGGTTGAGCACGAATTTTGTGCCAGATGCTAAACACATGTTGTCAGGCTCACAGCCGACTTCTCTCAGGAGCAAAAGGCAGCAGCCCATTTTACAGATAAGCAAACCCAGGGTCGGGACGCCTGGGTGACTCAGCAGTTGAACGTCTGCCTTGGGCCCAGGGCGTGATCCTGGAGTCCCAGGATCAAATCCCACATCAGGCTCCCTGCATGGAGCCTGCATCTCCCTCTGCCTGTGGCTCTGCCTCTCTCTCTCTCTCTCTCTTTCTCTCTCTCTCTCTCTCTCTGTGTCTCACGAATAAATAAATAAAATCTTTAAAATAAAAAAAAAAAAAAAGGAGGGAAGGAAGTAAGAAAAGCCAGGGTCACGTGGGTTGTGATTTCTCCCAGTCACATCAGCTAGTAACTGGAAGTGCCAGAGATTCTCACTCAGGTCTCTCTGGCTGCACATTTCATGTTCTCTCTCCTCTCTCTGTGGTCTCAGTAAGTCTGTGGTATGTGGCTTGGAAGAAGAGTGGTAGAAGCAGACAAAACAGAGCTGCTTGGGTCAAGAGTGATCAAGGTGAGCCAGGGAGGCCTAGTGCGCCAGGTAAAGAAGCAGGAGTTAAGCACACCTGGAAATCCATGAGGGTGAAGGCTAGGTCCCCAGAGAGGGTGACTCTTTTTCCCAAGGCGCCCAGGAATCCCCCCAAAACCTGTGTAGCACAGAGACCCATCCCCACCTCCCACAAAGTCCAGTTAGAGAAACCTGCAGAGCAGAGGACCCACACTTTCCTCAGCAGAACACCTGGTGCTAATTTGCATAAATTAAGGAGCTTTTGGCAGGCTCCCACAAGAGGAAGAAATAAAAGGAAAGTAAATCTAATCCTTGGAGCCAAAAACCCCGAGTGCCAGAAGCCAGACCAGGCACCCTACATTGATCTTCTCAGACCACTAGAAACAAAGCACGGCCAGGATGGAATTCAACTACACTCACCCACCCCCTTGCTTTGGCACCAGCCCCCCATCTCCCACCTGAAATTCCTCAGTAGCTCCTCCTGGACAAGAGGACAAATGATAAAGTCCAAACTCCTCAATCTGACCTACAAAGCAGATAATAATCGGGTTCTGCCTATCGGTTTGGGACCATCCCCTGCCCAGACAGAGCCCCTTCCCCCAGGCCCACTGAGCCCACACGCTCCCCAGGGCGAGACCTGGTCTGTATCGTCATCACACAACTGTGTGTGTGAACCAGAGTTCCTGTTGCCCATGCTGCGAGACCAATCTCGCATCCGGGATGTCTAGCATCTAATAGGAGATACGGGCTCTTGAATACTTGCTGAGGATGTATATTTTTCCTAACGATGCTAGCAAGCAAGTTTGCTTTTAGGTAAGGTTTGAAATATATATTTCAGGTAGATCTTTCCACCAAGGTAGGCAGGTAGTTATTTTTCGTAATTTTTTTAAAGATTTTATTTATTTATTTATTTATTTATTTATTTATTTATTTGAGAGAGAAAGAGCACAGAGGGAGAGGGAGAAGCAGACTCCCCACCAAGCAGAGAGCCCAACTTCAGGCTTGATCCCGAGGACTCTGAGATCACAACCCGAACCAAAGGCAGATGCCTAACTGACTGAGCCACCCGGACACCTCAGGCATCTAAAGTCTTGACATGCATGAGATGCATGTATCTTTCCTCGCTCACGAGGTTACCTACCCTTCATTAAGGGAAGGAAGGAAGGAAGGAAGGAAGGAAGGTCGGTCAACAGTATCCTACAGATATTAGATGACAGGGCCAGAGTCAGAGAGTCATTGCTGGAGCAAGTGCAGAGACAGCCCTATGCAGGGAGAACGTGGTGGCTTTGCTCTTGACACCTGGTTGTGGAAGGAGGGTTGGGGTGAAAGCAGGGTACCACCTCCATGATACTACCACGGTCTCTCTATGGGTCAAAAGGAAGTGTCCAGACCCACTGCCAATGGGTGCAGCTTAATTTGGGGTATGGACAGTGACACTCCTTCCCTTCATGTCTTACGGAAACTGGTCTGAAGTCTACCCAAGGCACAAGAATAAATACTAATTATTCCAACCTGTTGATCCGATCCTCAGCCTTAACCCAAATTTATGTCTATCCCTAGGCATCAGCACATACGCAATGAGGAGAGGTCCCCAGAGTCACTCCATGAGGTGACAGGGCAGGCCCCCACAGCGGGAGACAGGACAATGGCCCCGGCGGTGGCATCAGCGCAAGAGAAGAGCGTGTGGGCCCCCCAGGCCCTGGCCACAGCCTACGCTGCCCAGGAGGACACCAGAGCAGAGGCCCTCGAGGCCACCTCAGCTCAGCCCACCCCCATGAGGGGTCAGGAGAGGAAGGACACCATGCCGGACACGCTGCCCCCGAGGGCTCAGGACAAGGGGGTGGCGTCTGACAGGACAGGGCTCCCATCAGTGATGAGTCAGGACACTAGGACAATCAAAGGAAGGCGGGACCAGAAGGAGGAGCCGACAGCCACCAGGAAGGTGACCCCAGGGCCTCAGAGCAAGGCGCGGACCACCCGGCGAACACCTGTGCCAGAAAGCCAGGCCAAGGCGCTGACCACGACAGGAGCAGGGCCGATGGGGAGGACGAGGAAAGGAGCCACCACAGCGGCTGCCCCGCACAGGGACACAGCCCGGGCCACGCCACCCTCCACCTCTTCCCAGGGCCACACCACCCGGAGAAGCCCGAGTCTGCGGGCTGCCAACTTCAAGTCTGAGCCCCGGTGGGATTTCGAGGAACAGTACAGCTTTGACACGGAGGCCCTGCAGCCGGTGAGTCTGGCCACCGCCTCCCCGCTCCGCAGCCCCTGAGGACAGCCCACCCCGCTGCCCCCACCTTCCAGGCTCCGCCCTACCCTACCCTGCTTGCACCCCAACCTTCTCTCCTTAAGTGGTCAAAGCAGGAGGAAGAGGCAGGTCCCAGATCCTGGCCTGGGCAGCGGGGGAAGGTGTGAGGGTGACGTGCGCTGCCCTGGAGCCCCCAGAAGGCCCGGAAGGTCATGGGGCAGGGGGAGAGACACCTGCGCTGGGGCTGGACGTCCAAACATCCATCCTCTGGCAGGGGGCGGGGGGCACGGCTTGAAAGATGGCAAGGAGGGACAGGGCCACCAGCCAGGACCCCCTGCCCTGATGCACAAGCCCGATTCCTGGGAATGCCTTATCTTCCCTGCACGCACCATGCCCCCACCTTCCCTCCCTGCCCCCCCTAAGAAAAGCAGCCTGGGCCCACGGCCGGGAGAACATGTTCGGTCACACATGGAACATGTACGGTCATACACAGAACCCCGCGCAGGCTCTCCCGCTGGCTTCCTCCCCCACGCACCTGCCAAGGGGCATCCCCAGGGCACCAGGAACCCTGTTCTCTGGGACCCTCGGGGCTCCGGTGGCCAGGACAAGGGCGAGGGAAGGTCAGCAGACCCTCGGGATAGGACGGAAGAGGCCCCCGAGGTGTTCCCCCCGCCTGATCCACCCTCCCGCACGCAGACCTGCCCGGACTCAGTGAAGGTCAAGGCCTCCAAGTCACCCTGGCTCCAGAATCTCTTCCTGGCCAACCTCACCCTCTTCCTGGACTCCAGCCGCTTCAGCCAGAGAGAGTGGGACCGTCTAGAACACTTCGCACCGCCCTTCGGCTTCATGGAGCTCAATCAGTCCCGTGAGTCCTCCCGGGAGCGTGGGCAGCTGGCCTCTGTCCCTGGCCCGCCTCTTCCCTGGGGGCCACCGGCGCGGCGCAGTGGGGGGGACATGAGGGCCACCCCCCCCCCCCCCGCCCGGGCTCTGAGCGGAGCCCCCCTTGTTCCAGTGGTGCAGAAGGTGGTGACCCGCTTCCCTCCGGTGCCCCAGCAGCAGCTGCTCCGGGCCAGCCTCCCCGCCGGGAGCTCCCAGTGCATCACCTGCGCCGTGGTGGGGAACGGGGGCATCCTGAACGACTCGCGCGTGGGCCAGGAGATAGACGGCCACGATCACGTGTTCCGGTGAGCCCCCGCCCAGCTCCCCTGGGACTGCCGCCCGCGGAGACCTCCTCTCCTGAGACATCTCTCAGGGCCAGCTCTGCCCGTGTCTGGACCGTGGAGTTCCCGGGCGCTCCAGGGAGGCTCCCTTTACACCTGCTGCCTCCCCGCCCCCCCCCCCCCCCCCCCCGCGCCTCTCCCTCATGGGTTCTGGACGGTTCTGTGCGGTTCTGTCTTCCCGAGCAGGTTGAGCGGAGCTGTCACTAAGGGCTACGAGCAGGATGTGGGCACCCGGACGTCCTTCTACGGCTTCACCGCCTTCTCCATAACGCAGTCACTGCTCGCCTTGGGCGGTCGGGGCTTCCCGCACGTCCCTCTGGGGAAGGTGAGTGCCCGGCCACCCGCGATTCTCAAGGAGGGACATCGGGCTGAGAGAGGGAGCCTGGTGGCCCGCGACTGCAGTCTGGTCCTGCGAGGGGCCGGAGCTGGGAGGACGGCCGGAGGGGCCTGTGGAGAGCGAGTGAGCAGGCTGGGGTCAGAGCCAGAGCAGCACCCCCACCCCCCCACCCCTCCACCCCAGAGCCCCTGGTCCCGAAGGCGGCACTGCCCGGCCACCTGCTGTCCTTGCTCCTCAGGATGTCCGCTACCTGCATTTCCTGGAAGGCACCCGAGACTACGAGTGGCTGGAAGCGCTGCTTCTGAATCAGACCCTGGTGAAAAGTAGCCTTTCCTGGTTCAGGTACCCACCGCCCCCTCCCTTACCCCAGGCCCAGCCGTGTGTTGAGCGGCTGCGAAGGGCTGGCCAGGTGGGCACAGCCGTAGGTATCGCCTGGGGATGGGGCTCCAGTCATGCCCACGGCCCCGACTTGGCCCACGGTGGAGGGCGTGAGAGACCTGAGCCTGAACGACCCAATGCCGCCCACAGGCGCAGGCCCCAGGAGGCTTTCCGGGATACCTTGCAGTTGGACAGGTACCTGTTGCTACACCCAGACTTTATGCGATACATGAAGAACAGGTGAGAGCAGGGCAGCAGAACGCGTGTGGGAGGGACCGGGCCCCTCTCATCCCTGCAGCCTCCTGACGGCTGGGGGCTGGGGATTTCTCAGGTTTTTGAGGTCAAAGACCCTGAACAATATCCACTGGAGAATATACCGTCCCACCACTGGGGCCCTCCTGCTGCTCACGGCCCTTCATCTCTGTGACCAGGTAAGGCTCTGCTGCAGGAGGAGCACGAGCTCCTGGAGAGACAGCTGTGGGGTATCCCTGGACCTGTCCAGGACAGGACGACAGCCGGGGGGAGCAGGAGAGGAGTGTGAGTGTGGACATACACACGTATACAAGTGCACGTCAGGGAGCCTGCACCCAGACCCCTAGGGGTGGAGCCAGAATAAACCCCCCCACCTCCCAACACACACAGCCCATGAGAAGCCTCGGAGGGAGTAACCTCAGTTCTTGTTTCTCCTCCACCCTTTACGTAGGTGAGCGCCTATGGCTTCATCACCGAGGGCCACGAGCGCTTCTCTGATCACTACTATGATAAGTCCTGGAAACGAACGATCTTTTATACCAACCATGACTTCCCGTTAGAGAGAACACTCTGGAAGCGGCTGCACGATGAAGGTATAATCCGGCTGTACCAGCGTCCCATAATTTCCAAACCAAAGATGTGACTGGAGCCTGGGCCACAGTAGTCCCTTCGGCCATTCCATGGCAGGAGCCACCGTGGGAGTCTTGAGACTCTACCACCATTTTCCCAGGGTTCAGACCAGGCCCCAGGCCCCCCCAGACTCACCAGGGGACACTGGCACCAAGGAGGAGGTGCTTTCAAGATGGCAGATGTCTGATTGAGGCCTTGGAGAAGCTTGGAACGTTGCTGTGGGTTCCCTTCACAGGAAGGAGGACTCTAGTCTTGAGACCAGAGAATTTGAACCAAAGGGAGTGATGACCAGCCAATACCACAAATCTCAGCTGAATATCACCCTTCACTGTCCAAAAGCTACTTGACACTAGGGGGGAAAGCCTGAACCTTTGGAGACATGTAGATTTGGTTTTGAATTCCAAATCTTGTCCTTAGCAGCTGTGAAATCTTGAGAGCATTACTTAATTTCACTACAGATTGTCTAGAGGACCCATCCTTCCAGGGCCTATCTGATTCTAGAAGGATCTCCACCTTTCCGTGTCTTCCAGCTCTTTGACAACTCTCTGAGTTGTAGAAAACTGATGGTAATAAAAATAATTCTTGCCCATGGAGATGCAAATAAATCTTGTACAGTAAAGATGCAAGTAATGATTCCCTTGTGGGCAGTGACCCGTTTTGTACGAACAAGCAAATTCATTTTGACATTCCTGATGGCCTGTATACATGTCCGTACCTTGGGTTCTCCCTTGAACCAGTTTTTACATCTTACTGGTTCCTTCATTAATTAATAAGTTAAATAAAATCCTTGACATGGGTTCATTTTATATTTGTATGAAAGACACCATTTTATCCTTGAAAAAACCATCTGCTGTCATGTCCTGAGGCCATTGTTTAATAATCTGTAGTGTGACTTTTAGGGTACCCACTCTGCAAGGATTTCAAACATTACTGTATGTAAAAACCCTGATGCAACAAGGACCCAGTTTCTGCCCCTTTCATTCTCTATCCTCCCACCAGCCTGTGTTTCCTCAAACCCCACATTGAGAATCTGGGCCACGCGAAAGGCTTCGTAGCTCCTTTTACCACCAGGATTTGGACCCTGAAATCGGGAAGAACTCTAAAGCTCCTAAACTGAATAAAGACCCTGGATGAAGGAGGGTGTGGAAGACAAAAGCTAATTTCATACGAATAGGACAGGATTTGCTTTGCTCAGAAGGGCTGCAGTCCCAGCTCTCGGCAGCAGGTGGTGGCATATTGTCTCTCCCCCACCCACCCCTTTTCTGGACAGCTCAGCTTGTCTTTTTCAGGTTTTCCCAGCTGTTCTTATATATTTATTACTCCGTGTGAACTTTAGTATCCATTTAGGATCTAGAAAAAATGTTTGGGTATTTTAATTGGAATTGCATTCGATTTATAAATTTACTTGGGGAGAATGGACGGATATATTACATTGAGTCCTCTTCTCCAAGAACAAGAGACGGTTCTCATACAGATTTCAAACAAACCTTGTTGAATGCACTGCTCAGTATTTTATCTTCCTGTTGCTGTTGTAAGTGGCTTTTCTCTACATTATATCCTCTCCCTGATAATTGTGAAGGGTGTACTATTCTATCATATCATCTGCACATAGATTATTTACTAATTGTTTATGCCTCTGATTATCTCTTTTCTAAATCTTTTGACTGGTGAGTCTGGAGTGAACTAACACAATAGTTTACTCTACTTTGGATCCAGATAAATGAGGTTCAGCCTTTTTGTTTGGGTAGCCTGAATTTTAATTTGAGAAGGTAGATTTCGGAGGTCCTCTGCTGATAGTATATCATAGAATATGCTATATGGTGTTGATAGAGTAAGGTGGCAAAGATGTGGGAAACAAAGGCAAAAGAAAGATTAAGTTTCCTTTTTACTTACAGCCCATTGACAAGTCCTTAAACAGGTAGAGTGACCTTCCTCTAGGAACTCAGCTGCCTTGACATTAATACTTTGTGAAGAGCAAAAGGCAATCCTAGCCTGACCCCCAGGATCTTGCAAGCCTACTTTAACATATAAAAATGCCTTTGGAAACTTCCTTTATCTCTACCCTCCAAGATCCATGTTGACGATCATGCCCCAAGCATATGACCCACTGATACCATCAGAAGAGTCTCATGACTGAGTTTTTACTAAACAGTAATAAATGACCCTTCCCTAAAAATAGCCCCCTCGGGATCCTGGAAACCCTGTTGTCAAAATACCTGGGAGGTTTATGCTGTCCCTACCCACCACCCCCCCAAACTTGGAAGTATATCATGGGCCCCTCCTCATGACCCCAGTGCAACTCTTTCTGCCCATAGATCCTGTCCCTGTGCTTTAATAAACCCCCCTTTTGCACCAAAGATGTCTCAAGAATTTTCTTGGCCTTGAACCCTCTTCCCTACATCAGCAGGATATAAAATTAACATAGAAATCAACAGCCTCTTGACCAAGAAAAAAAAAAATCCCCTTTCTAGGAATTTACCCTGAAGAAATATCTCCAACAATACAAAAATAAATATGCACAAGGTCGTTCCCAGCAGGTTGTTCAAAATTGCAAAATATTGGGAACTGCTGAGATATTTAAACATAAGAGATGGAAACATGAGGAATGGTACATCCACACAGTGGAGGACTGGGCAGCTGAAATAAAGTGAGGAAGATCTCTGCAAACTGACATGGTGTGGTTTCTAGGGTATATTGTTAAGTTTTTTCAAAAAGTAAAGACAAGGGGTGCCTGGGTGGCTCAGTCAAGCACCTGACTTTTGGTTTTGGCTCAGCTCATGATCTCAGGATCTCAGATCTGGGCTCTGTACTCAGAGTGGAGTCTGCTTGTCCCTCTCCCTCTGCTCCTCCCCTGTTTCTTGACTCTCTAAAATAAGTAAATAAGATCTTTTTAAAAAGCGGGGGTCGGGGGATGCCTGGGTGGCTCAGCGGTTGAGTGTCTGCCTTCGGCTCAGGGCATGATCCTGGAGTCCCAGGATTGAGTCCCAGGATCGAGTCCCACACTGGGCTCCCTGCATGGAGCCTGCTTCTCCCTCTGCCTGTGTCTCTGCCTCTCCCTCTCTCTCTCTCTGTGTCTCATGAATAAATAAATAAAATCCTAAAAACAAAGTAAAGACAAAAGAATATTTACAGCATTATACCTTTTACATAGGAAATAAGAAATAAAATAGGCACATACCTGCTTATTTTTGCAAAAAAGAAACCTGAGGAAAATATACCAGAAACCAGTGAGATTAGTTACCTAAGTGGGCTGTCGGGTAGGAACATTTTTCCTTTACCCTTCAACGGTTCTTCCATTGACATGACATTGACATGACACCAAAAATAGGAGAAAATCTAATTTAATTTCATAAGTATGGGAACCTCACATACATGAGAGGTTCAAAGACAAAAAGGTATATGCATATGATGTAAGAAAGACATTAGAGTTCAAAGCCAACAGCCAAGAAAGAATTCTTGAGATGTCTTAGGTACAAAAAGGTGGTTTTATTAAAGCATGGGGTCAGGACCCGTGGGCAGAAAGAGCTGCACTGGGGTCATGAGGAGTGGCTCATGATATCCTTTCAAATTGGGAGAGGGTTAGGGAGAGCTTAAGTCTCTAACGCGTTTTGGAAGCAAGGTTTCCAAGACCTTGAGGGGACTAGCTGCTGTTGGGGAAAGGTAATTTATTACTGTCTAATAAAACCTTAGACATATCAGTGGGGGGCACCTGGGTGGCTCAGTTGGTTAAGCCACCATCGTGATCCCAAGGTCCTGGAATTGAGCCCCATTGTGGGGCTCTCTGCTCAGCGGAGAGCCTGCTTCTCCTTATCCCTCTGCTGCTCCCCACTGCTTATGCTCTTGCCCATTTAAGAAAAAAAAAAAAAAGATGTATATCAACAGGTCATATGCTTGGGGAATGATTACCAACATATAACTAGAGTTTAGAGATAAAGGAAGTTTCTCAAGGAACTTTTGTATGCTAAAGTAGAATCACAGGATCCTCGAGATCAGACTAGGATTGCCTTTGCCCTTAGCAAAGTATGAACATGGAGGCAGCTGAGTTCCTAGAGAAATGTCACTCTGCCTGTTTCAGGGACTTGTCAATGGGCTGTAGATAGAAAGGACATTTAATAATTTCTCTTCTGCTTTTGTTTCCCACATCAGTTTATATGCCCTTGATATCATTTTGGAGTGGTGTTTTTGAGGTCCGGAGTTGACGGCCAAGGAAGAATTCTTAGGATGTCTTTGGTGCAAAAAAAAAAAAAAAAAAAAAAGGTGATTTTATTAAAGCACAGGAACAGGGGCACCCAGGTGCCTCAGTAGGTTAAGCATCTGCCTTTGACTCAGGATGTGATCCCAGGGTCCTAGAATTGAGTCCTGCATTGGGGTCCCTGCTCAGCTTCTCCCTCTGCCCTTCCCCTTGCTCATGGTCTCTGTCTGTCTCTCAAATAAATGAATCATTTTTTAAAAATAAGAAATAAAAAATAAAGTACAAGGACAGGACTCTTGGGCAGAAAGAACTGCTGCCCCAGGGTGGTGAGGGGTGGCGGGTTATATACTTGGGAGCTGGGGGAGGTAAGGAAAAAGGGAGGCTTCCAAAGAGACTTTCGTATGTTCAAAAAGACACACAGGATCCTGGAGGCCTGGCTATTTTCAAGCTCAGGTTGTTTTTTTCCCTCTAGCAAAGCATCAACATTAAGACAATCGGGAGTTTCCTGGAGATGTTATCCTCTGCCTGCCTCAAGTATGTGTGGATGGCCTACAGGTTATAAGGACGCTTAATTTTTTTTCTTTTGCCTTTGATTCCCACATCACTGTCCTGAGCAAAGGAATGGAATGGAAGCTCCGGCTTCAAAGGGAAGGAAAGCAATTCGTAAGGCGATGAGAAAAGTAGATCTTTCATAACTAGATGTTTGCCCTGCCATAGAGATGGGTCCCTCCAAATTTATATCTGGCAGTAGCTCTTATTCTGGGAAAGAACTGCAATGTAGATTCACCGAGGTAGTTAAGGGAAGACTTTCGATTGAGCCCACAGGTCTTAATTGCCTTCAGTTAGTTCTAAGGAGTCCACAACCAAAGTGGCACATTTTGGAGAGGCTTGTTCTTTTTTTTTTTTTTTTTTTTTTTTTTATTGGAGTTCAATTTGCCAACATATAGCATAATACCCAGTGCTCATCCCATCAAGTGCCCCCCTCAGTGCCCATCACCCAGTCACCCCCACCCCCTGCCCACCTCCCTTTCCACCACCCCTTGTTCTCTCATGTTCTGTCTCCCTTTCTGATGTTTCCCACTCATTTTTTCTCCTTTCCCCTTTATTCCCTTTCACTATTTTTTATATTCCCCAAACGAATGAGACCATATGTTTGTCCTTCTCTGGTTGACTTACTTCACTCAGCATAATACCCTCCAGTTCCATTCACTTCGAAGCAAATGGTGGGTATTTGTCGTTTCTAATGGCTGAGGAATATTCCATTGTATACATAGACCACATCTTCTTTATCTATTCATCTGTCGATGGACACCGAGGCTCCTTCCACAGTTTGGCTATTGTGGACATTGCTGCTAGAAACATCGGGGTGCAGGTGTCCCGTTTCACTGCATCTGTATCTTTGGGGTAAATCCCCAACAGTGCAATTGCTGGGTGGTAAGGCAGGTCTATTTTTAACTCTTTGAGGAAGGAGAGGCTTGTTCTGAGCCCCTTGAGGGTAGAAAGGATGAGAGGGTGTGGGGAGGGAGTGACACTTTTCCAATTGTACCTTTGCATAGCTTTGCCTTTTGTACCATTTAAAAAAAAATCCAACTGGGTAAATTTGAAGATCTAATTGGCTTTATTTAACAACCATGAATTAATGAATTGAGAAGCATCTCATCTAACAAATAGAAAGGAGCTCCCAGGAGCTGTACAAAATAAAAGGCTTTCTTATATGGTCTCATTCATTTGGGGAATATAAATAATAGTGAAAGGGAATAGAAGGGAAAGGAGAAGAAATGGGTAGGAAATATCAGAAAGGGAGACAGAACATGAAGACTCCTAACTCTGGGAAACGAACTAGGGGTGGTGGAAAGGGAGGAGGGCGGGGGGTGGGGGTGAATGGGTGACGGGCACTGAGGGGGGCACTTGACAGGATGAGCACTGGGTGTTATTCTGTATGTTGGCAAATTGAACACCAATAAAAAATAAATTTATTATTAAAAAAAAATAAAAGGCTTTCATAGGCTGAAGATGGTTGGGCGAGGGGCGGTTTCTAACAAGAGTACATTGTTTCAGGAAAAGTCACCTTCCTTTGGGGGAAGGGTGGGGGGTCTAGCCTGCAGATCACCTCCCGAGGGCTGATCAGGTAATTCCAGATTGACTGGTCGAAGGTCATCTTCAAGCGAGAGGCTAAAATTGCAATTACTTTAGATATTAAGTCTTGGTTTGCTGACTTGTGGGTTTAGCACAACTGACTGTGTTTTGAGCCTGTTGTCTCTTTTTTCCTTTAACAGAAACTTAATCCTCACAAAATATTTAAATCAGCAAGGATGGGTGAAAAATCCCACCATGGAATACAAAGATAAACAATTAGAAAAAAAATGGATAATGGGGTAAACTCTTAAAAAAAGAAAATGGAACCTAATTGTATTAAAATGTTATTTATAGGGATCCCTGGGTGGCGCAGCGGTTTGGCGCCTGCCTTTGGCCCAGGGCGCGATCCTGGAGACCCGGGATCGAATCCCACGTCGGGCTCCCGGTGCATGGAGCCTGCTTCTCCCTCTGCCTGTGTCTCTGCCTCTCTCTCTCTCTCTGAGTGACTATCATAAATTAAAAAAAAAAAAAAAAAAATGTTATTTATAATCACACAGCTACAGAGGTGGCGGGGGTGGGAGGGGGGAGCGGCACAGACATAGGACTGTAGTTCAACCATATGTCCTCAGAAGAAAGCAAAAAAACTTGCAAATTAATGCTAAATTCTGGTTGGTGAGTTTGTTTTTCACGGCGCTGTGGTTTAGTAATTCTGAAACCCCTTTCAGTGTATTATGGGATTAAGGAAATAAGTAAACATATTAAGGATGATAGAAACCAATTTTCTCATTATCAGAAAAGAAAGTTCTATATCCAAGATGCAAGGCAACAGCACTTATGTCAGTGCTACGGGTCCGTTGATCTATGCCACCCCAGCAGACCTCTTCTATTCCAGAATAGAAGACTACCCAACAGTTTTGAAGGATTCTCATATCTTGGGGGCGCTTGGGTGGCTCAGTCAGTTAAGCACCCAGCTCTTGATTTTGGCTCAGGTCATGATCTCAGGGTCGTGAGATGGAGGCCCATGTTGGGCTCTGCGCTGAGCGTGGTGGAGCCTGCTTGGGATTCTCTCTCCCTCTTCCTCGGCCCCTCACCCCACCCCCCACACATGTGCTTGTGCTCTCTCTCTCAAAGAAAGAAAGAAGGAATTCTTGAGACATCTTCAATGCAAAAAAAAAAAAAGGTCTTTTTATTAAAGCACGGGGACAGGACCCATGGGCAGAGAGAGCTGCATGGGGGTCGTGAGGAGTGACTGATGATATACTTCTTAGTCAGTGGGGTTAGGAATAGCATAAGACTCTAAGGAATTTGGTACAAGGCTTTAGGACCTTGAGGGGTTAGCTGCTGTTAAGATAAGGTTCATGAGGGGCACCTGAGTGGCTCAGTGGTTGGACAT